>NW_026623067.1:20138443-25138443 GCF_023065955.2 Ursus arctos | reverse complement strand
CAGGACACTCATTTTTTTTTTTTCATACAGAGAAATGAGAATGGAAGTAACATTTCCCCCCAAACAAATGAACCCATACCACCCTCAAAGATATGGGTGGTGTCTAAATGTTACCAGGACAGACAGACCGTGGCATGTCAACTTGAGTGGGCTGCTTGTACATGTGCCAGACTGGAAAGATGATGATGCTAGCGACAGTTACAGTCTAGTAAAGCGTCTTAGCAACATTCCTATTATGCTAGGAAACATCTGATAGAAACAAGTGAATAGGATCGTAAAATCCAAACTGGGACCGGAAGTCCTAGAGAAAGTCTTACTGTAGAATGACCACTGAATTGGATGTAGCCCTCTCCCTGGTCGTCTTCTTCAGGCCCCAATGCAGCTGATTGAATGTCTTTCTTTTGGGGTTGGAAAAAAAAAAAGGTCCAAAAACTTGGTGTTGAGAGAACATGTGCCTACCCTAGCCAGTAGTCATTCCCATGAAAGGACTCCTATTGAGCATTGTTCTTGTGTCAGGTGCCCTTAGCACTCATGTCAGGTGCCCTTAGGAGAGGTACCAAACTCTTGTACAAAAAACTGAAGCCAAATAGTGCAAAACACCCCCGACTATGTTAGGGAGCCACCTTCTTCTTGGTTAAGGAGGAGTTACAATTCTGAGATTTCTCAAAGTGGCACCTTGCATGAATGACCCAGGATGTTAAATAGTATGACCTTAATTCATCTCAAATATTTCTCTATCAAAATGAGGACATGGCAAGTAATTTTTAAGATGTCTCAAAAAACAAACAAACAAACAAACAAACAATAGGGTGACATGATACCATTGAGATACTTGTAGAAGACTATGGATACAGCTCTCCGTTCTGTCCTCATATTTCCTTTGTAACCAACTTGGTACCGTGTTAGTGATTTGCATATAACAGCCTCCTGGCACAAATTAACTGGAACAAGGTCCCATTGCAGCTAATAAACTCACTGTAACAAGTCCCTCAACTTTGCCTGGTCACACTGCTCAGCAGGATTGCCATATGTGGAACTGGATTGCAAGATAAAAATAACATCATTTTGTGCTTTCAAACCCGTACCACTCTGTATTGTCTCTTTGGAAATAAGATTTGTTTAATGGCCAGCGATTATCTCCTATCTGGCTTGCTCTAATACCAGTTCTGGGTTTTGGGGAGGGGGTTTTTGTTGTTGTTGTTTTTTAATCACTAGTGTTATCTGTACTTTGGAAGAAGAGATACAATTAAGCATATTTTGAACAGAAGAGGAATAGGCAGCAGGGCTCTTTTGGCATCAGTTCACACAGCCTATCATTCCAAAACATTTCTGGTTTTACCCTGGTCTCATCAACCAATGTCAGCACAGCTGAGGTGACTGTGCTAATTAACTGTCCTGCCGAACCAGCTGAGAAAGCTTGTATAAACTCCATGGGAATATGAGCTGTTAAGAAGAAATTCTATCCAATGGAGCTAGGGACCAAACCCAAATATAGAATCAAAACATGGAACAGTTGCTCTTAACCATCAGGTGATAACATCACCAGCTACAAGATGTTGGAGAGTTAGCAGAGCTGAATACAAGGCTAGTATGACAGAATAAAAAAATAACCACATGTAAAGAGGTCAAAGTCTCCTTCCTTCTCCTACTGAAACCAAGCATTTGGGAATAGCCAGCATAGTGTCTCTGAAGAATGAAAGCACGCCTGCTCCAAAAGTCCATTCTCGGGAGAAAATCAGTCCAACATAAGAAATAGCTCCATAGTCTCCAGAGGCTGTTTGAGGTGCTGTACGACTGGCTGGACATGGGGACAGTTGTCCCAGGGATGTGATGAAATAGGAGGTGTCACGTGGTCCAGACAGTGAGGTGCAAAGACCCAAGAGGGTGTTTATAACTTGGCACATGGATAGGAGAATGAGAGGCTACAAGGAGCTTCAGGTATTAAGGGGAAGGAGACAGAGTTTTAAATAAAGTTGCTGTGGTGGGGCACCTCGGGGGCTCAGTAGGTTGAGTGTCTGCCTTCGGCTCAGGTCATGATCCCAGGGTCCTAGATTCGAGCCCCACGTTGGGCTCCCTGCTCAGTAGGGAGCCTGCTTCTTCTCCTCCCTCTCCCCCTCCCCCTGCCCATGTTCTCTCTCTCTCTCTCTCAAAAATAAGTAAGTAAAATCTTTAAAAAAAAAAACAAAAAAACCCAGAAGTTGCTGTGGTCTACATACGCCTACCATCACTACTTAAAAAACATTTTTTCCCCTAAGAGATATGGATGAAGGAAGTATAAAGTTATTTAAATTGTTTTAAGATGAAATTATGTATCAATATGCAGATGCTTCAATTAGGTCAGGCAGACCATAGTATTAGAAGAGAAACGGAGAGTCTTTTAAACAATCACCCTTGTAAAGTCATCATTTTGGGTTCAAGAATTCAAGAATAGAGGGACAGCACATATTTATTGAAAACTGAAGATCACTGTTATCATAGGACAAATATTTATTACCTCCTGTGAACATATCATTGATGAAGAGAGAAACACGGGATGGTGTTCTGGGGATAATTCCTCTGAAAGCACCGGTTTAAGTTAAAAAGTTCCTGAGATGAAAGTGGGCTGGTTTCAGAGCCACCTGAAACTAAGCAAGTTGAAATTGTACCCCGTCTTCACTGTCACCATCATAGAGAGAACCAGTGTTGCAGCTACAGAGAGTGGTCGCCTTGGGAAGAGATGCTTATGTGTACTATATTTCAGTGAAGACAGGCTCTAGGCAGACTCTCACAACGACTTAATAATGGATTGAATGCATGGGTGTGGAGAGATTCACGACCAAAGACAAATAAGTCATCATCTCATTAGCTCAGCCTAATTTGCATTTGCTTTAAGGACAGACCCATAATCATCAAAAGTTTTTGATACTGTATGGATTTAAGGATTTGGGAGGAGAAAGGGCTAGACTGTGTTCTCCCTCAGGGCCCTTTCTTGTACATGTCTGTTTGTAAGGATTGCTGTGTGGGAATAGGTAATTCAGGACCCATGAGAAACACAAAATTCATGCACTGGGCATGCTTTATTTTTGATGGTAGAACCTGGGCAACACTCAGGATACTATATAATAAGTATAAACTTTTAAATAATATAATAAATAAAAAACTTTTACATATATCATAAAGGATGAGGCATTTGTTTGGGCTATGGTTCTCTAGGTACAACAGTAGGACCGTCTTGGGCTCCATGGAGCTGTTGATCAGTAGGCATGTGTCAAGACCGAAAGATCTCTTACCTGCTTTTAAGATTTTACCCTGCTTGCAAGCAAACAAGTTAATCTGACAAGACACAAGACCCTTGAGGTAGAGACAGAGAACTTTATTACTTCACAGTATAGCAAACAGCATGAGCTTCGTGTTCCCATAAGTCTCCCTTGCCCCACCATGTCCCACGTGGTGATGCAGTGTGACTCAGGTCGATGCTGAGTACGCCGTGGGTTTGCCTCACAGCCAAGGAACCTGCATCTTTTATAATGGGCTGCAAGCAAACCTGCCTGAGCCTTGCCCCAGCAGGGCACCTTATGGTTCTTATACTGAACAATAGACAAAGCAGACCTCTGCTCAATAGGAAGATACTATCTCTGTCTTCCAAGGCTGTTTACCATACAGACATCCTTAAAAACACAGGGTTTCTGCTCACACGATGTGCAGATGTATCAGTGACTAAGAGAGATTTGTCTCCTAAGAGATTTGCCTTATACTAACAGAGGCTGCTGACAGCGTAGGTCATGCTTTCTAGTGCTTACTACCCATGGGTTTGGATCTCCTGGGTGGCAACCAGTAAACATATGTGGCCACATAAGTTGCTCTGCTCTGCTCCTGAGATCGTGCAGGTCTGGAAACATTTTCTTGGCTCTGAAACTACATGTAGATATTAGGGGTACCATTCATTTGACCTCAAGTCATATAAAGGGAGAACCAGGTCCATAATGGAGTCATTACGTGAATTCCCTTCATATTGAGGGAAATGAATATAAATCTCACCGGTCCTCATTTTTCTGCCTTTCTGTTTTTTCCCATTCCTGAAATTTCTCAATTTCTCCATGAGGCAACAATCTCCCGCATCCGTAGGCTCTTGAAGAGAGAAGGCTACACGTTCATAGAAATAGCTCATAATGTCCACCAGCTCTACTAATCAAGTACTTTAGGCTACAGAGGTGAAGAACAACAACTTGGACCATCTAGTTTCCTTCTAAAATGATGATTTATGTGGTGAGACTGCATCTAGATTCTACTAAGAAAACAGGAAATTAGAATTGACTTCTCTATTTGAATGCCCATGCCATGAATGCTTTAGTGAAATGGAACATGGGCCTGGAATCAGAGAGACCCAAATACACTACTGTCACTTTCTGCATGACCTTAGGCACATCAATGGCTGTAACCTAGGTCTCAATTTACTCATCTATAAAATGGGGTTAAAAATACCTATAGCCTAGTGTTGTCATTGGGATTAAATGAGAAAATATTTGTAACACACTTGGCCCAGTGCCTGGCTGTATGAATAATTGTTGTTATTATTGGCTAGACTGTCACTCATAGAAAGCTATAAAATACATGACTGGTGCAGGTTTGCTCTTAATTTACTGCCTGTCCTGAGATCCGTTCTTAAAATTGCCAGTATATCAAGAATCAGTGCCCACTCTGTACTCTCCCTGTCTTGGAGATGTGTGCTGCTATGAGACACTCAGTTCAAGTTTGCTGCTTTGGTGGTGGACATGGACACCACCTTTGTTAATCTAAATAATGGTGTTCAAAGAAGGATGCTAATAGTCATTGATGAGTTGCCAGGAAACTAGGTGTGCATAGAACTTAACCACCTATGACTGTCTTGTCTAGATCCTAGCACAGGAGTCATCTTTAAAAAAAAAAAAAAAAATCACTGTCCTTTTTCAATTTCATATAACATATAATATGATTATGCTTTAAGGCTTTCTGCTAAGCACTTGAGTGTGGAAAAACTGCAGCCTATGTATACTAGAACTTGAATTACTAGCACTCAAGTTTGTAATATCACACTGTTCCTTACCCCGAATCTTTTACCTCAACAAAGCAGTTAGAACAGTAAACCCCTTGAAGATGAAGAAACTGGGCTCAGGAACAGTATTAAGTTGTCCAGCTCCATGCCATTCAGTAAATTTTCTCACCTCTATAGCCAAGTCATTAACTCACTAGGCAGATATTTATTGAGATTCCACCATGAGGAAATGATTATCCTGGCCCCTGGTGATACCTATGTGATTAAGGTCTGATGACCACAGTCAGGGAACTTATTGCTTAAAAAAAAAGAGGAGGCAGCTTTTATATTGCACCTGCCAGGGTCAATGCACAATAGTAGCGATTCCTGAATACTTTGTAAGGTGGGATTCTTTTGCCTTCATGTAAGAGGAGAAGCCAACTCACCTTGTATAAAATTTAGAGTAAAAGACCTCATAATCAGCGGTTTGATAATGCTATCAAAAAACCAGATTCTTTAGGTAGTTAATACAGATCAAGTGCTTTAAAAAATGTCTGGCATCTAATAAATACTCATTGAACTTCATCTGTTAATACCTAGCACACTTCTCCTTAGACTCTTGAAGAGCTGTAGTGGAGTTATACATATAAATGAGAACAGAGTGAATTTTACCTAGGAAATGAGGGACAGAATTTACAGAGAAAGTTATATTTAAGCTGGCTCTTGAGCTTAAGATGAAGACTGCCAAATAGGCAAAGAAAGTCTTTTAAGACAGAGGAAGCAACATGCACAAGGCGAGGAAGCTTGAAGGGCAGAGTGACTGGTTAAATAAATTGTGGTTCACCTGTACAATAAGATAATAAGTAACCATTAAAAAGAGTAAGATAAAATCTATGTATTAAATGACATAGTTATGAATGGAAAATTAGGGTCATACGGTTATATGAATAGTAGGCTCTGATTCAATTTTTAGGTGACTGCATTATTTGAGTAATTTATAATAAGCATGTTATCGATTTTTAAAAGATAGATGGGAAATTATGTTATGGTTCAAGAAATAGCAAATAGTTTGTTTTTACAGGGGGAATGGAAGATGATGAGATGGAATTACAATTAGAGATCAGACTGTATGTTATACTAAGAGTCTGGACCTTCTGCTCTAGACTAGATCAGGAGTTGGCAAACGTCAACCCACGGGCCGAGCTCAGCCCACCACTTGTTTATATAAATAGAGTTTAATTGGAACGTGGCCACTCATTCATTTATATATGATCCTGTGGCTGCTTTTATACTGCAATAGTAGAGGTAAAGAGTAGAGGTAAAGAGTTGTGAGAGAGACAAATGGTCCACAAAGCCTGACATATTTACTACCTAAACCTATGCAGAAAAAGTTAGCAGACCCATGTTCCAGATAATAAGAGGACATCAAAGTAGGGAATGGCATTATCAAATGCATATTAGCAAGATGACACCAACAGAGCCTGGGAAATAGATAAAAGAATGCTAATTATAGTGATTCCGACAGACTTTTTACTCTGCCTTATAGAAATTTCTCAATACTTCTTATATCATGTTACAGGTAAAAGCACATATGATTATGTCCTTTTTATAAAAGAGAAAAATGAAGAACAGGCCACATAGCTATTCAGTGATGTCTCCCTCAATAGAATATAAGCTCTGGGAGGGAAAAGACGGTCTTGTTCACTGTTCTAACTCCAGCACCAAGGACAGTGTCTGGTACATGATTAGGTATTTGCCTACGTAAATATTTATGAAACAAATGCAAGAGGGAATCAATGAATACATAAATAAGTGAGTGGGAAATTCATATGAGAATGGAGGCAGCCTCCCAAAGTCATACTGCAGAACCAGCCACCCCACTCGGTCGTCTTGTCAGGGCTTTACGCAGTGACTTCCTCAAGATCCTCGGCATCATCTTGGAAGTGAGGAACCAGGGAAAACAACCCAGAATCTTCACATTCTCTCCCAGCCCAAGGCTCTCTCACTTCTCTGTGCCGTATCTGAAGGGAGTTATCACTTCATTTGTCTACCGATTTGTGTTTGCCGCATAGCATGCCCTATTTGCTTCCAATTTCTCACATCTGGTTCATTTCTGCTCTTTAACTCCAAACAGTTGTGGGAGTCTTTCCCATTGCTAAAGGGGTTCCTCTCTCCCCAGCAGGTTACCCTCCATCACCTGTCTGGTAGACGGGTTTGATTGTTGTCAAACATTGCCGTTGTACAGTTTCTATCCAGTTCTCGAGCTGATCTTTCAGCTGCACCAGTCCTTGAAAGCTGACAGGATGAATTGCTTGCTTTCCCAGCCTTAATGTTTATCTCCCTTCAGATCACACCATCTGCTGTGATTTGGCAGCTCAGGTAAGGGCTTTTTTTTTTTTTTTTTTTTTTTTTTTTTTTTTTTTTTTTTACTTTTTTCAGTTGCTCAGCCTCCTGCAGATACTGCCATGTCTGTGTCCTCCCTCTCTGCAGACACCATCTACTTGGAACAGTGGGGCTTATATTGAAGTTGATGGATGTGCCTGGTGCTTTTCTCCTTCCACGCTTCTGTCATCCTTTGGATGTACACGCATTCAGTCTGTCCACCGAGGCCTTTGCACGAAGGGGGCAGAACCATCTCTAAAATCAGAATCGGCTGTGTGCTTTCTTCATTCCGCTTCTTATCTGTTGTTTTACAGTACTCTTTTCCTTAGCTTCTAAGCCAGAGGGGGCAAATGGTGGCCAGGCCTCTTTGGCTTATCCTGAAAATGACTCTGAAACTGGGAAGTCAACTAAAAGAAGGGAAACTTGTCTCCCTTTCCAAATTTGGAAGAAGTGGTATGCCAGGCTTTGCATTTCGCTTTGGCCAAAACAGGCAGGAGCGGATTCTCAGCTACAGTCTTCTGAGGCTGTTCATACTCTCAGATTTCCCCCAGCCTCACCTCCCCTGCAATCTACCTTTACATCTAATCAGCATGAAGCATTTCTAGTTGCTCTTTATGCCTGGACTTCATAGCATTGGAGCTTTTTCAAACTCTGAGGTAAAGCCATGTTTCCAAAAACCTTTTAGAGAAGGGTCAGGAAACTTTTTCTCTAAAGCACCCGAGAGTATATATTTTAGGCTTCACAGGCCATATGGAATCTATCTCAACCGCACAACTCTGCCATTGTAGAGAGAAGGCGGCCGTAGACAAAACTAAGCAAATGAGCATGGCTGTGTTTCAGTCAAACTTTATGTACAAATACAGGCAGTGAAACAGAGTTGGGCAAGGGCCATAGCTTTCTGACCCTGTTTTAAAGCATCACCTTTGATTTTGAAACATCTACAGTACATTCACTCTGTATTATCCATTTATTAAGGAGTAGTCAAACTATACTGAATGATGGCATCATCTGGTACAATCTGCTTCCATACTGGTTAAATGAGTTTGTATGTCCCAATGTGTATTAGCATGTAATCCTAGCAGCTCTAATTAAATGGGTTTAAAGGGGCCTGGATTGGTTTTCTTTTTTTTTTTTTTTTTTTTTTTTTCTGGATTGGTTTTCTAAATTTTATACATTTATGGCCTTTATGAACTTTAATATAATATTATACATGCACTCTTAGATCCTTTAAACATTGTTTACCCAAGTAAATAACAAACCCTATTGAGACCAGTACCTAAGTTATTCCCTGGTTCTAACACAGCTCCCTTGGGAGCTGCATTATCTGCTTCAAGCCACCATGGAGCCATTTAACGTACTGTAACAGAAGACAGAGTCACTTAGTACCCTCCCGGCAACTGTGTCCCCTGAGATAGTCTCGGCACTAGGGAAAATCAATCTCATATTTATTTAGCATTGTGCATTAGTTACAACAATTAATACAGTAAAAATACAGCTAAATCTTTTGGAGATATTTCTTAATGAACTACTAAGTAGTGCCACTGCCAGGCACCATATATACCCAAGGTTTTCTGAGAATTAGTATATAGAGAGTCATATTTTGTTATAATTATTATGTGGTATGTATTATATTATTATAATGATCATATGTATATATAACCTCTAATTCTCAGAACACCTAACTTTACACATGAGCAAACTGAGACTTAGATGTTAAGCAGCTGGTCTAAGTTACAGAACTTAAGTGTCTCTGCCTTTAAAGCACATGCTTAATCCCTATCTAATGGTACCTCTTAATATGACATTTTCTATATATTTATTCCCTTCCACACATACTATAAAAAGAAGAGCTCTTTGGCTTAGTACTTGATGCAAGCTTGATGACCAATAAATGTTCTTTGGGTAACAAAAAAATTTCCCCTCACCAAAATTTGCCCCTCATCTCAAGACTCTTGTCTTAATTAAAAGTAACAAAAAAATTTCCCCTCACCAAAATTTGCCCCTCATCTCAAGACTCTTGTCTTAATTAAAAGTTTCACCATTTACTCAAATGTGCAAGCTGAACACCTCCCATCCATCCATCCTTTATCTCCTTCACCCTCAGTTTTCCATCCCATTGGTCACTGTGATTATTAATTTTATGTATGAGCTTGGCTGGGCCGCAGTGTCTAGATTGGATCTAACATTATTCTGGATGTTTCTTTTGAAGATTTTTTGGGGTGACATGGACATTTAAATTGGTAAACTTTTGAGGGAAGCACATTGTCCTCCATAATGTGGGTGGGTCTCATCCAATTAGTTAAATGCCTTAAGAGAACAAAAACTGACCTCTCCCCCACTCCTCCTTCCTAGGCAAAAAGGAATTCCACCAACAGCAGCCTTGGAATTGCAACACTGGCTCTTCCCTGAGTCTCCTTTTGGTTCCATTTCTCTGGAGAACCCTGACTAATGCAGTCACAATGAATTCTTCCTCAGAAATATTCTTCCTCATCCTGTAGTGGTTCAGGACCCAGTCTTTTGACTTATAATTAGTCTTTCTGCTTCTAGTTTCTCTAATTCGCAATCTGGAATTAGGTCGGTGCCTCAGAAATGCCTACAGAATCAAATCCAGGCTCCATGGCATGACATTCAAACTCCTTCCCAATCTGGATCAGTTCTCCTGACCAGGGCTCCATTGCCCGTCCCCCTTCACCCGCTCTCCCTACAGTAGTAAGCATCCTAGCGTTGTGTTCTTGCTCACCTCTGGGTGAGAAAACTGTTCTTAACTTGTGTTTTGTGTTGAGATAAGTTCTTCTGGTCATCTGAGCAAGAGTTCCAAGGACCAGGTGTCAGTCGAGTAGAAATAAAGATACAGGTTCAGCCTATTAATTGGCCTAGTCACTGACTTGATTATGAGTTAAAAGCAAGAAAAGAGGGGTGCCTGAGTGGCTCAGTCGGTTAAGCATCTGACTCCTGATTTTGACTCAGGTCATGATCTCAGGGTCATGAGATCGAGCCCCCCCCCCCCCGAGTGCACATGCACTCTCTCTCTGTGTCTCTTTCTCTCGCTCTCTCAAAAAAAGCAAGAGTTCACCCTTCTCTAAGAATCCTTCCCTTATCTCTATGAATCATATAAATCCATTTATGCCCTTTAGCCTCTGTTCACAATGAAAGAACAACCAGTTGAAGGTGAAACAAATCACCTACTTGCTCACTCAACACACTGCCAAGCCACTATTTTGACTGTGTATTCCTTCACTTTATGTTTTTCAGTTAACTGACACAGTATCCTCATTATGTTTTCACCAGGTAGCCACACCTTCAACAAAGAGATGATGTGAGGCAGGGGCCCATAAAACTTCCAGGATAATTTTAAAGTCTTTTGTTTCATGTTGTACTGAATTTCGTCAGACTGATTTCTGACTACCTGTCATGTATGTTTCTTTTGTTCATTAGAATGTAAGATAAGGGTTGCTCTAAAATTCCCTTTGGTGAATTGTTAAGAGCTGTGAAATGTTATCAAAAGGTCACTGCAATACATGTACCAGTAGCTTTTAAAGTTAACAGGCAGGATGGCCAATTCTGGATCTGGAAAATAGCCCAGTCAAGGATGCAAATACAATACCACCAATATTCATTCATTCATTCATCAACAGAGCTTGAATTCCTCTCCAATCTGCCAAGTCTAGAAATATAAAAATTAATATAGCATACTCCCTGCACTTAAAGGGCTTATCGCCAAAGGAAGAAGACAGCCGGATTAACTAACTACAGTTTGTATATCATAAATAATACTTACAAACCTAGAAGAAGTTGTACCTAAACTTAGGGAGTGGTCAAGAGAAGCCCCAAGGAAAGGAAACAAAAGTGATTTTGTGCTGAGTCAAAGGGTTTCACTTAGTTGAAAATCTGACTTGCTTTAGAGAACGATTATCAGAGTGTGGTACTCAGACCAACAGCAGCAACATCATTTGGGCATTGGTGAGAAATGCAAACTCAGGACCCAGTTCAAACTCCTGAATCCGGTACTCTGGGATTGAGACCCAACCATCTCTGTCTGAGCATGTCTTCCAGATGTTGAGTGTTAGGGTCAGTGATTTGACAAACAGGCACAAGCCAGCACAAGTGTCTAAGGTGTGGGTGTGGAGGAGGGGGTTCAGGAAAATCACAGAGATTGAGACCTCTAGACTGCAGACAGATTACAAAGAGTCCTCAGTAACTTAGTAACGTTCAGACTTTATCTTCTTGGTCATGGAGAGTGTTCTAGCTAGGAAACTGTGATGATTAGATTTGTGATTTTAGATAACTAACTGTAGTAGCCATTTAGAAGATGAATTCTAGATATGCAAGCAGTAGGGGAAAGAAGAGACTACTGTAAAGTCCAAGTCAGTGGTGTTTTTAGCCTGAATTGAATAGCCAGAGGCTTTGAGAATGAAGAAAAGATGAATTTGAAAGTCTTTTAGAATGTGAAATTGCCAGTACTGTTCTTGTTTTGTTGTTATTTTGCTTTTTAGGAAGTACCTGAATGCTAGAGATGAGGCATAAGATTCATCTCCTTAAACTTTGGGTGCATTTTGTCTTTCACCCACTCCATATTCGCAAGTTGGTAGGTGAGGTGAGGGTGAGGTTAACTTTTGAGACTTGAGTTGTGGTGTCTTGAGGTGTCCTTTGAAATACCTATAGCAGAGATCACATAGAATATTTATGTTGGTATTTCCAATGGTGTTTTTTTGTTTTGCTTTCTTGCTATTTCCTATTTGACTTTTGGAGTACCCTAATAAAAAGATTACATATTTTGTATGAATTTCAATTCACAATAAAAATTCTAGGTGAGAATTTGGGTGTCTGTATTACCCATGGTATAGCCACTTGATGGGTCTCTGAGAATGACTCTAGTAAATGGCAGCTCCAGTCCCTAAACTCTGTAACATAATTTTTCTCAGCTGGTATTATGTAGGCAAGAAGATTACTACTATAACTACTTGGAACTCCCTTGAATATTTTTGTGTGGTGTTTGATTCTAAAGAGTTTTAAAAATAATTCTGGGTAGATTACCAAAATATCCAACAACAGTCAAATGAGAACATTTTTGAGCCTCAGTCCTATTCATCTTTGTATATGAATCGGAGAGAACTTTTTTCTGTACATTTATGTTCCCCCGATGAGCACAGTTCAGCAAGTGGGATGTTGAAGAGGGAGCCAGTCATTTCAGCCACCTTGAAGGTCCTTCCGGAAATCCACGTTGGCAGACTGACCAAGGCACCTCCATATCTGTCTCATGCATAGATCCAAATTTGCTTTCTCTTCTACCTGCCTTCCAAATTAACCCACTAGGAAAGAATGTGAAAACCATGTCCCCTAAAATCTGAGCCCCTGCTCTCACAGTCAGCAAAATGTAAAGGGATCCTAAAGACTTGTAGTCCCAGCAAAGCAGCACTGAAACAGGAGCTGCTTACATTTAGAATTTGGTAATGACCGTACTTACACCCACAAAGAAAAGAGGGGCCTGTGTCTTCTCTAATTTGAAACTACTATGTTGGAGTGACAGTTAAGGTTACTGAGTGGGCTCAGAGTTAGCTCTGTTGGCTATTGTCTGCATGACCTTGGATGAGTTGCTTCGCCTTCTTTTTAAAGGGGAAAAAAAAAAAATTCCTGCACTGATCTTTGGGAATAAAGGGAGCTAAAGCAGATAAAGCATTTTGTATAATGCTCTCATATTGTTATTCTTAGAGTAGCCATTATTCTTGTCCTTATTATTTTTAATGCTTGGAGGGCTTCACAATCCTGGCCTTGCATGCTGGACAGGAACCCACATCCTGAGCTTAGAATGTGTTCTAAAGGATTATTTCTTTTTTTTTTTTTTTTTTTTAAAGATTATTTATTTATTTATTCGACAGAGATAGAGACAGCCAGCGAGAGAGGGAACACAAGCAGGGGGAGTGGGAGAGGAAGAAGCAGGCTCATAGCAGAGGAGCCTGATGCGGGGCTCGATCCCAGATCGCCGGGATCACGCCCTGAGCCGAAGGCAGACGCTTAACCGCTGTGCCACCCAGGCGCCCCTATAGGATTATTTCTTAAAAAGGTCATAGGGAATTTTATCAACCTGTATATTTTAGCATCGTCCTTGGTTAAGAGCTCTACCACAATACTCTTATTTACTTTAATACTTTTATATTCAATATTGTGTCTTGCAACGTTTATGTTTGTTGTAATTTGCCTCATTTTAACCACAGATTTGTAGAATATCCATATAATAGGATACCAAATTATAAACACTTCGTTTTAAATGCTTAATATTCATTGAAAGCACATATATTGAGCCTTTTATTCCTGCTTGGCATTGATTAATTTTTCCTAATATTTGTATAGTCTATTTGTAGTATTTTCTCATTAAATGTATCCTTTGACCCTCATAGCACTCTGATGGGGAAAAAACTCAGAAACTTTCTTTTCCTTTGACTGCAGTTTGACAAATCCTGTATTTATTATTTAGATTTAACTTGGGCTTTGCTCATATCTACAAATTGCCCCAATCATTTAAAGTTCTAGTGCATATTACAAAGGGTTGCCCAATTCATTGTCATTAACAGCTGAATGAGTCAACCTAATAGTCTGTCAGAATATGAATGTCTGAAGGATGTCTGTGTCTCATTTGAATATGAAGCTTTTGTTAATTATTGTTCTCCATCGTGGTCTAAAATATGCCTCCTCCTTAAAATTATCTGGGAGATAATTACAAAATTTCCTTGAGCGAGACCTGAACATTTGCCCAGCATTTCTGTAGGGTGCGGATATGAGAATGCATATATTTTAGAATTCTCAACTATTCTGCTCTGGAGATAATTGCACTGACCCAGAGTATAATCAGTAGTTCTCACCATCCTATACATGTAAAGCCAATCCCTCTCTACAACAATAACCAAACTGTTTTAATCTTTTCCTTTTTGCAATTAGCCTACTTCTCCTTAAGGAAAACCCCTTTTAATATGGCTGTTAGGAAAGAGCCCTCAAGCATATACCCTTATGCAGTAGTAAGCTCTACTGAACAGGAATGTCATTAAATCAAAAGCTGTAAAACAGTGTATTAAGCCATGTCCTCCACCATAGTAACTATTCGCTTTTCTTGTCTTATTTTTCTGTTGGAATTTTAGACCTCAGATATTATTTTTATGGGGGAAATTCTTAAATGGAACTTGTTACCACTTAAAGATAGATGTATTTTTCTGTTCTCATATGATCCATTTAAACTCACCATCAAAGTGAACTATGGACTCATTTTGGGAAGAAAATATATCCCATAGACCATAATTCCCCAAGACCTTTATTTATTTGATTTCTGCTCCCTGGGATCACGGCCTCGTGACATGCAATTCTCAGTACTGTGAGCTTCCCAGGAAATAGCATTCATAAAAATCATTTCACAGCAGACTTCAATGCCAACCCAACAATAAAATATTCCAGCACATTCTCACACTAAAGGCAGCTACGGCCAGCCACTGCTCCTTTCTTTTTACATTGAAAAGACATCTTTTGGTAAAGACATCAAAGATATCTGCAGAATAGACTACCCAGCAACCTCTTTTTAATAGAGGTGTCCTTGGATGTCAAACTCCAATATAATCTAATTGGAACTTTAATAATTCCAGCTATTAGAGACTTAAGGATACTATCAACACTCAAATGTCTGCAATTCATTTTTTTTTTTCCAAATGAAGAAGTACCTTTGAATATAAACCTGGAGGAAATCCATATCCACAAAATGTAAAGGGATCTTCAAAGCCCCTGTTTCTTCATTCTCTGTCTCGCAAAACCAACCATAAAATCCTCCCTCTTGTCCTACGGGAGGAGAAATCCTCCGCTTCACTTGCTCTCTGCTGAGTCTCTGTCCACAGTGCGTTCTCTGCCTTAAAACCCTGTCATTCCTTCCGCTCTCTCCATCCTGCATCTCACCCCTTTTAGCTTTAAGTGTGGTGTATTTAGTCATCCGTCAGATGCTACCACGTTCGATTTCGTTTGGGACAGCGAGGGAAAAATTGTCCGGATTCAGCGGAACCTCTACAAGACATGGAGAGTTTTACAAATACACTTTTTCTTGACATATTTCCTGTGCTTTACGATGTAAATCACCAACAGATAAACCAGGGTCCCTTTCTTTGACGTCATAAAGCTAAGTGAGCTTGTTTTGTTGTGTTTATGTGAGAGGCAAGGGGCTAGATATTTAAGAGAACATTGATCCATTTATTTGTGCGTGTAACCTGAATTTATTGAAATAATTTCCAGTAAAAAGCTCATTTTGTTATTCATTCTTTATCAACACAGTGATAGTCACAAGTAGAAAAAAAATTATTAAGCAGTTTGCTGTGATCGAAGGAATTGGTAGGAAGGCTAATCTTACAAATTAAGGTAAATGAGAGCTTTTGCAAATATGTAATTTTGAGGTATGCTAAGCAGCTACAATATAGTGGGAAGACACATGTGTTGTGCATTATAGTTCCTGCCCTTTTATACTAACTGTTTAATAAATGTAGACATAGAACAGATTCTGTCTAAGCAGTGGTTTTCTTATCTGCAAAATGAGGTTTGAGTAATAGTCTTCATGATGCTTCTAAATCCAGAATTCTGACTTGAAACAAATAATAATGTGATTATGATTTCTCTTAAGACTTTTTTTTACTCTTAAGCTAATGCATTCTTTTATCTTCTCTCTGATTATTCATATATGACCCAAATTTTAAAATGCTGGGGCACCTGGGTGGCTTAGTCAGTTGAACGTCTGACTCTTGATTTCAGATCAAGTCATGATCTCAGGGTCATGAGATCGTGCCCCACCTCAGCATGGAGTCTGCTTAAGATGGTCTGTCTCCCTCTCCCTTGCCCCTTGCTGCCCCCCTCTAAATTAATTAATTAATTAATTAATATACTTATAAATCACATTTATATTATATTCTAGAGGTTTGATTTCATTCATTCCTGCCTGGAATCTGGCAACTAATTTCTATGATCTTTATCTCTCCAAGTTGTTTTTTTTTTTTTTTTTGCAAAAGACTGAGTAAATTGGATGTACATCCAATCATTTAAGAACTTGTATAAGAAACAAAACAGAGGATCATAGGGGAAGGAAGGGAAAAACAAAATAATATGAAATCAGAGAGGGAGACAATCCGTGAGAGACTTTTAACTCCAGGAAACAGGGCTACTGGAGGAGAGAGGGGTGAGGGGATGGGGTAGCTGGGTGATGGGCATTAGGGAGGGTGCCTGATGTAATGAGCAGTGCATGTTATATGCAACTGATGAATCACTGAACTCTACCTCTGAAACTAATACACTATATGTTAATTAATTGAATTTAAATAAAATAAAATTTAAGAAAAGAACATTTATTGACTCCAACTGTATTTATTTCTATTTATTTTCCCTAAAAGATTTAAAAGCAAGTTGAATTACTGGGACAATCCTTTTAAGAATATTTCAGTAGGGATTGCTGAAAATGACATCATCCAGTATTACCACAATGCCACTGTCAAACCTAAGGAAAGGCGACAGTAGTTCAGAAGTATCTTCTAATATACAAACCACATTTACATTTCTCCTGTTAGTCCCAAAATGACTTTTATAGCTGGTTTGTTTTTCAATCTAGGAATCATCCAAGGTTTGCAAATTGCTTTTGGCTGTTATATTTTTTCATTTTTCCTTGAAATCTAGAACAGCAGTCATCAAATTATGGCCCATGGGACAATTCTGCATGGTTTGTTTTTTTTGTGTCTCAATCTAACAAGGATTTTACAAACAAAAATAAAACAAACAGAAAGCAAGGAGGAATACTACACACAGAGCCTATGTGACCCACAAGGGATGAAAGATTTCCTATCTGCCATTCACAGAAAATGTGTGCCAATTCCTTTCTGATCTAGAACATTGCGCCCACCTTTTCTGATTTTCAGGAGTTTTGAAGACTCCGAGGCAATTATCTTATAGAATATATCACAGATCCCAGATTATTTTGATGTATTCCTTATGAATAGACTCAGGTTGAAGATTTTTGTTGGGAACATTACAGAGCTCGGTTGTCCGTCAAGAGCAAAATCACATTAAAAGAAACATGTCAATTTGCCCCCTGTGATAATATGGAGTCTGACCATTTTGTTAAGCTACTGTCAGCTATCTCTTTGATAGGTGTATAATTTTCTCTTTATAAATAATAAGTAATTTGAGTAATGATAACTTAAGATTGCATGAATATCTTATTTCCTAATAAACTTCACCCAATCGTATAATCATCTTTTGATAATCCTTGCCTGAATCACTTATTACATTGGAAACATGTGATATGGTGATATTCTATCATTCAGTCTGGATGTATCTGGCATTACTCTAATAGAAAATCTTACTCCTTCTTTCCCCTTTTTCTCCCTATCTCGTCTCTTTGTGATTTGTTGTTGTGGTTGTTGTTTTCCATATGTTTTTAATGCAGTACTGCTAATAGTATTACCATTATTTGGATGCCAAATTGTCCATAACTTGTCTAATGGGAGCCCTTCAAGCTAGCACCTTTATCCTGTTGATAGTACCTCATTTGGGTTTGAATTCTTAATTTCTGACACATAGTGTCTGGGTCTTATCCTGTACTTTCCCTATCCCTGGAAGAATCAGCCATTTCTCCAAAGAAACTGATTTCTTTTAGTGGAGAATCCTGTGTAGAAAATATAATCTGGGGGGCACCTGGTGGCTCCGCCGGTTAAGCGTCTGCCTTCGGCTCATGTCTTGATCTGGAATCCTGGAATCGAGCCCCGCGTCGGGCTCCCTGCTTAGCATGGAGTCTGCTTCTCTCTCTCCCTCTTCTCCTCTCCCCTGCTTGTGTGCTCTTTCTCTCTCTCTCAAATAAAATTTAAAAAAGAAAAAGAAAGAAAGAAAACATCATCTGGGTTCTAGGTGTGCTCATTGCTGCTAAAGTGTAAATGATTCCAGGCCTTTCGGTCAACAGAACTGGGACGGGGTACGAGGTTGAGGGTGATATATCCCTAAGTTTCAAAATAACCAAAGAAGCAAATGCCATAAACCTTTAAAATCACTATAAAATTTTGAATCATGGGATTGTATGTGTTCATACTGAAACCTCCAGTTCAAATCTGCCACCATAATTTTTTCATTACCTTCTGCATTACATATATATTTCTCTCTGCTTCTGCAGTTGAAACTCTGGTTTCCAATAACATCAATATATTAACATATTATACCAGTACAACTCCGATGTTATTAATAGTAAAAAAGGTATGAGATTTGGTGGTATCCTTCTTATCTTTAGACTACATTCCCCTAAGGATGTACAGAGTTTTGTGCACAAAAGTTACTTAGATGTATTGTTTTCTCAGTGTGGTTATATAATAACTTGACATATAATTAAGTCCCCTTGTTACTCATAGCCAATTAAAGGGTTTGATTTTTTTCATCCTCATTCATCAAATGTAATTTTTTGAATATTTAAAACATATATGCGATTCAGAAGACAAGCCATATAAAAATGTGTTCTGAAAGAAATTTCCATTGGTATCACTGTTCCCCAAATGTATACTTAGGTAAACATTTTCATTAGTTTCTGATTTTTCTTTATGTATTTCTTTTTGCAAAAAATAAAACAATCACACTATGCACTCTTACGTCTTGCTTTTTAAACTGAACGGTGTATCTTATAAATCAATTAGTTTCTTATCAACCTTTTCTGGTTTTGTTAGTTTAAGGACTACATAAGGTGGTGTTATATGGATACAGCGTAAGCTGTTCACCATTCTCACTGGGCTGTACTTAACATTATTTCATATTCCTATAGCTGTGTCATCAGATTCACAGTGGAGATTTTGCAGGGTCACAGGTCAAATGTATATGTCATCGTTTGGCGTTTGGCCAGACTCCCCTCCCTCGGAGTTGCGGCATTTTGCATTCCACTGTGCAGCGTTTGAGTGTCCCACAGCCTCACTGAGCATGGCGTTCAGATTCTGAATTCTAGCAATTTGAGAGGTAAGAAATAATACCTCAATGTACTTGTAATTTGTTTTTATTATGTTTGGAGTTCTTTAAAGGCCATTTGCATATACTCTTATATTTGGCTTTTTATTTAAAATTTTATTTTTTAGGGAAGTTTTAGGTTCATAGCCATATTGAGCAGAAAGTATAAATATTTCCTGTATAACCACTGTCCTCCCACATGCACAGCCTCCCGGACCATCAACATCCCTACCAGAATGCAACATTTGTTACAGCTGATGAACCTACATTGACATATCATAATCACCTAAAAGCCCATAGTTTACATTAAGATTCACTCATGTTGTATATTCTACGGCTTTTGACAAACATACAATGACATGTATCCACCGTTCTTATATTGTGCTGAATGACTTTACTGCCTTAAAAATCCTCTCTGTTCTGCCTGTTCATTCTTTCTTCCCCTGCAGTCCCTGGCAACCCCTAATCATTTGTACTATCTCCATAGTTTTGCCCTTTTAGAATGTCAGACAGTTGAAATCATCCAGTGTGTAGCCTTTTCATATGGGTTTCTTTTACTTAATAATCTGCATTTAGGTTTCCTTCCTGTCTTTTGATGGCTTGATAGCTCATTTCTTTTGAGGTGCTGAAAAGTATTCTCTAAATGTACTACAGTTCATTTATCCACTCACCTACTGAAGGACGTCTTATTGCTTCCAACTTTTGGCAGTTGTTGAATAAAGCAGCAATAAACATCCATGCACGGGTATTTGGACATAAAGGTTTATAATTCTTTTGGGTAAATAATCAAGGAGTGCAATTGCTGGATTGTGTGGTAAAAGTATGTTTAATTTTATAAGAAACTGACAAACTGTCTTCCAAAGTGGCTGTACGATTTTGCATTCCCACTTGGAATGAATGCAAGTTTCTCTTGCTCTATACCTTGCTATCACTTGGTGTTGTCAAGTGTTTTAGATTTTGGCCATTCAAGAAAATGCGTAATGGTACAGCATTGCTATTTTAATTTGCAGTTCCCTAATGACATATGATATCCCACATCTTTCCATATGGTTGCTGACAGTTGTATATCTTCTTTGATGGGATGCCTGTTCAGGCATTTTGAATATTTTTAGAAATGGTTGTTTGTTTTCTTATTGTTGAATTTTAAGAGTTTACAGTTTTATGTGTTACATTAGGTCTCTGATCCATTTAGAGTTAATTTTTGTGAATACAGTAAGCTCTGTATCTAAGTAATTTCTCTCTCTCTCTTTCCTTTTTTCTTTTTTTGGCATGTGGATGTCCACTTGTTCCAACACCTATTGTTGGAAAGATTATCTCTGTTCTATTGTATTACCTTTGCTCCCTTATCAAAAATCAGTGGCCCATAGTGATGTTGGTGTATTTCAGGGCTCTCTGTTTTGTTCCATTGACAACCTATTTGTCTCTTGGTTTGTCAATTCCACACTGTCTTGATTACTATAACATTACACTAGGTCTTAAAGTCAGGTAGTGTCAGTCCTGACTTAGTTCTTCTTTGATATCGAATTGTCCATTCTAGGTCTTTTGCCTCTCCATATAAACTTGAGAATCAGTTTGTCAATATCCATCAAATGACTAGCTGAGATTTTTATTGAAATTGCACGGAATCTATAAATCAAGTAAGGAAGAACTGATACCTTGACAATATTGAATCTTTCTATCTATAAATGTGGACTATCTCTCCATTTCTTTAGTTATCTATTATCTTTCGTCAGAGTTTTATAGTTTTCCTCCTATAGAGCTTATACATATTTTGTTAAATGTGTATTATTTTGTTTTATGTATTTTGTTTTGGGGAGTGCTAATGTATCGTGTTTGATTTCAAATTTCACTTCGTCATTGCTGGCACATAGGAAAGCAATTGACTTTTGTATAAATCCTGAAACCTTCCTATAATCACTTGGTAGTTTCAAAGTTTTTTCTCAATTAGTTCAGAGGTTCTACAAAGAGAGTTAAGTCACCTGCAAACAAACATAGCTTTATGTGTTCAATTTAAATATGCATACATTTTATTTCTTTTTCTTATCTCATTGCATTAGCTAGGACTTCGGTACAATATTGAAAGACAGCAGTGGCTAGCAGAGGAACATCCTTGCCATGTTCCTGATCTTAGCAAGGAAGCTTTGAGTTTGTCACCATTCAGCATGTAGGGTTTTGTAGATACATTTGATGGAAAGTTCCTCTCCATCCCTAGTTCACCAAAAGTTTTTATGAGGTGGGGGTATTGGATTTTGTCAAATACTTTTTTACACCTTTCGTGATGCTCACAGGATTTTTCTTCATTAGCCTATTAATCTATTTTTGAATGTTGAACCAGCCTTGCACATTTGTGATAAATCCTACTTGGTCATGGTATATAAATATTTTTTATATTTGTTGGATTTTATTTACTAATCTTTTGTTGAGAATTTTTGCATCTATGTTTGTAAGAGATAGCAGCCTCTAGTTTTCATTTCTTGTAATGTTTTGTCTGGTTTTGCTTTTAGGGTAATGCTGGTCTCATAGAATGAATTAGGAAATATTCCCTCTGCTTCTATTTTCTAGAAGAAATTATAGAGAATTCATATAATTTCTTCCTTAAATGTTTGGTAGAATTCACCAGTGAACCCTTCTGAGTCTGGTGGCTTCTGTTTTGCAAAGTTATTAATTAGTGATTCAATTTCATTAATAGATACAGGCCTGTTCAGATTATGTATTTCTTCCTGTGTGAATTTTGAGCGATGGTGTTCATATTGGTCCATTTCATCTAGATTATCAAATTTGTGGGCATAAAACTGTTCATAATGTTAATTTACTAACATTTTATTATCCATGGGATATATAGTAATGTCTCTGTTTTTGTTTTTGTTATTAATGATTTGTGTTTCTCTTTCTCTCAGTGTCTCTCTCTTGCTCTCTCACTCTCTCTTACTCTCTCTTTCCCCTTAGTTAGCCTGTCTAAAAGCTTAACAATTTTATTGATCTTTTCAAACAACTAGTTTTTGGTTTTACTGATATCCTCTATTATTTTCGGTTTCCAATTTCAATGATTTCCACTCTAATTCTTATTATTTCTTATCTTTTGCTTACTTTGGATTTAATTTGCTCTTCTTTTTCTATTTTCGTAAAGTAGAAACTTAGATCACTAATTTTTAGATCTCTTTTCTTTTCTAATATGAACATTCAGTGCTATCATTTTCCCTCGAAGCACCACTTTTGCTGCATCTTGCAATTTTGTTAAGTTGCATTTTCATTTTTATTTAATTCAAAATATTTTCAACTTCTCAAGACATTTGTTTTTCTTGGTCCCATGTGTTAGTTAGAAGTGTACTGTTTTAATCTCCAAGAATTTGAGTATTTTCTAACTATCTTTTTAAAGTTACTGATTTCTAGTTTAACTCCACTGTGGTCTGAGAGCAAACATTGTATGATATGCATTCTGCTAAATTGGTTAAGGTATGTTTTATGGCCCCGAATGTGGTTTGCCTTGGTGACTGTATCCTGGGAGCTTAAAAAGAAATGTGTAATTCCCTATTGTAGGATGAAGTAGTAGATACATGTTGATTATATCTAGTTGTTTCGAAGTGCTCTTGAATTGAAATATGTCCTTAACTGATTTTCTTCCTGCTGAAGCTATCCATTTCTGATAGAAGGATGTTAAAGTCTCCAGCTGTACAATGAATCATCTATTTTTTTCTTGCAACTCTAGCAGTTTTTACTTCACATATTTTAATGCTCAGCTACCTCCTGGGTCTTACTGGACAACCAGTCAGACAAGTGCCTACAGAAAGAGAGTGTAGCACTGACCTATGGTGTTGGGGGACAAGGAGTGGGGAAGGAAGGGAGATAAATGTTGTCAAGGCTGGACTTTGCCAACATTGTGATCTGCTTAGAGCCACCCTTGCTGCTACGATTTCTTGTGTCCCTTCTTTCTCTGGTCTTTCATGCTTCCAGTCACACCTGTCCTTTGCCCTAAGCTGCTATGATGCTACACCAAATCCATTGCTAAATAAAGAATGATTCCCTTCCCTTACCCCTTGCAACTCTCATTATTTAAGGGGACAGACATAGAATCAACCCCATTTCAATCTTCTGCCTATGTGACTATTGTAGGGTGAACCCTGAGATCAACCCTTCTACAGCTCATGTTTCTTAGATAGGGACAATGCCTCTGTAAGCTGACTGCATCCATAATGTGTTCTTCAGAAGTAGGAAATATGTCTCTACAGTTGAACTTGTACCTAAATCCAGCTTTGCATTTGGCAGATGCTCTATGTATTGACTTCATCTCTGTTTTTCAAAAACAAGGGGTGAACAACTGAAGCATAGTCTTTAAAATGTGGGATATTGGACTATTCTTCTCAATTTAAATTCAGATTTATGAATTAAGGTGGCTGAGCCAAATGACATCCTGGTTAAAGAATGATCAAACACACTTTGCACCCCATCCAAAATGAATGATGTACAGATCCCAAGTCAACTACCTCCCTCCCTTTGTTCACTTTCTTGTGGTACCAAGAATATCCTTCTCCTGTCTTCTTTAAGTATAAGTAAATATGTCACACCCCCCAACCCCCATTATTTCCCAGGATGAACTTGGGAACATGGAGGGAACTTCCATGTCATTTTTTTCCATCCCACTTTCATGGTACTTTTTGCTTCTCCTTCAGTTATGTCACTGCAATTTCTATTTTCACCGCTAGGTTACTACACCCTTGAAAGTAGAATTCACAGTGCTTAGCTCTGAAACCATTGTGCTTTGCTCTAAAATCTTCTAGTTAACAATAAAAAGATAAAAATATTCTATACAAATCCTCCATATGTATACAAATATACACATATATAAAAACATTAGCTACATTCCAATCTTTTCCATAGGTTCACTGATAATCTGCAAGAATGTTTATGCTTAGGACTGTTAGGAAATACACGTAAAATGCAAATAAAATACCCAAGAGTAGAGAAAACAATAAATTCATGGTATCAATTATATATATTGTAAAGGAGTAAAATAGATGTTAAACCAGGAAGCAGTACACAAAATAACCAGGTTTCCCATATACTTTAATTTATATTGCAATTTCAGACTCATTCTACTTTTTTTTTTCAAGATTTATTATTTTAGAGGGGGAGAGAGAGAGAGAGAGAGAGAGCAGGGGGAAGGGCAGAGGGAGAGGGACAGAGAATCTTAAGCAGATTCTGCTCTGAGTGTGTAGCCCAACGTGGGGCTTGATCCCATGACCCTGTAATCACAACCTGAGCTGCAACCAAGAGTTGGACACTTAATAGACTGCACCACCCCTGGCGCTCCTCCTTCACTACTTTTAATTGAGATGTCTATCAGAATGCCTATACTTGTGGACACTTTAATGAACATGCAAAAGAAATAATAGTCTGCTGTGTGAGTTGAGGCAATATTAATAGGTTTCTTTGTGTTTAAACTGACAAAGCAAATCAGGTATAACAAGTGTCTTAAGAATTTGAAACCGCAGTAACCCCAAGTTCATTGGAATTTTTGAAAATCTCTGCATTGCTGTGTATATTTAGATGAAATCTCTCTCACTGTCAAGAACTTGTGAAAGGGGAAATCACAGTCCTAAGGGAATGCGGGCCTACAGAAAGCTGAACAGTGCTTCTTGTTTAGTAAACATGATGCGAACGCCTACCATCTGCCCTTTGTGGTACTAAGGATGGGAGTTATAAATCTAATAAAACACACTTTCTGCCCTGGGGAGTTCACAGTATGTTAGAGTATTAAAGACATGGTCTCCCCCAAATGCTGATATACTGTGCTCCATCTGTAGAGGAGAGCTAGCTCATCAGTGTATTTGCAGAACAAAATAGAATGCTTAGTCCTGCAAGGAGACCGAGAAGACATTTTGAGTATAAGCAGGAGGTGTTTGCCTATCAGAGAACAATGAGAGGAGAATTCAAGCCTAAGACTGCAGCCCAGGCCAAGGCAAGAAAGCATGAGAATGCCTGGCACATTCTATAAACTGCTAAAAGTTCAGCATGGTAAGGACCCGGGCTTCCCAGGATTAAAAAGAAGTGTTTAGTCTGATTGTAAAATACTCATGGTCTTCACGGTAAGGAGTTTGGACTTGATTCTGAAGTTAGGGTGAGGCATTAAAGATCTATTCTTGTGGACACTTTGAGAATGTTCTGCAAAGCGTTTCTCTGAAACACTGGCTCTGTTTCACATACACCGGCTAGGAAACCAATCGAACACTCAGAAGTCCGAATGGTACAAAGACTACTCTCAAGGTGACTGTTAGAAGCAAAACTCTTTAGGTGACTCTCATTATAACTTCACAGGGCAACAGAGAGAGCTACTCCCAGCTGGTCTTCCTTCAGTCCTTCCTTTAGTGCTCCATTCTCAATTGTTCTCTTGAATGTCTCTCCTAATGAACCTGATCCAACTGGATATCCCTTGATTATCCATCGTGCAGTCACTTCCTGATTCTGGTTGCTTGCTCTTTGTTCCTTTGTCATTTTCCTGTGTTGATGCATCACCTCCCAGCCTCACTCATTCTGCCCACACGGTAAACATTCACTACATTCTCTCTATTGTTGTTTGATGGACTGACTGTCTAGTAAGACAGACTTAAGATATGGAGGAGTCTAGGAATTTCAGTGGAAGCGTATCATAACAGAGGAAGCCCCCATTAGGTAATAGTCAGAAAAATTGAGCCTGCTAGCTAAAAACTATTATGGCAACGGAGGGAAGACTAGAAAAGCAAACAAAGTATTCGAGAGTAGCCTGGGAAAGGAAAGGAGAAGAGGAATTAATAAAGGCTCAGCCTCTGAGAGATTGATCACACTGTGGCTCTAGGGCTAGGAGTCTCGTTACTTGCTTTTGGGAATGTTGGACCACAACTTTCAAAACGATTTCCTCGGAAGACTTGTTTTATTACCAAGTAATTTTCCTTGATTTTTAAAATATAGTAAAAGTGCTTAATATGCCTTATAAACATTACCAAAATATTTTCAATAAGATGTCATTTCTCCAAGCCACAAACTCCTTTCGGCCCCGTAATTTACATCAGCACGGCCTGGATTCAGGGAAACTCCACCAAGATTTCCGTGGCAGACTTCCATTGCTTCGAAACTGAGGACCAGTTTGGAAATGAAGCAAATACCAATTCATTCTGAGGAAAAACATGGAAGCTGAGACATGATGAGCTTGGCCCATGTCCTGGACTCTGGTTGCCTGGTGAGCAAACAGAGCCTGGCATTCATCTGCATGGGAGGACAAGGGACGTTACAGAAGGTTTTTAAAAAACATCCAGTGTTAGGTGAAAGTTGTCTCAAGTCCAAACAGCACTGGGATGCTTTTTAACACTATTACTTACCTGCTGTTTATATTGAAGAAATTCGATGATGGTGTTGGATTATAAGCATCACCGTGTGTTTGTAACCAAGACTAAATATTAGAAATAGAAAAACAGACAGTGGGCACACAGGGAAAGGTGAGGACTGCCTTTACCCTGACATGTCGCCCATCAGCTCAGAGAAATGGAATGAGGCTGTTGCTTTGGCCACGTGAGAAGTACAGGGAAGACCTCTCCCAAAGCTGTCCTCCTTCACCCTGACCACTTATCTTCCAAAGGGATCTTGACTGTCTCATAGGCTTTTATCTTGGGGGAGGAGGTTTGAATCAGATCAATAATTTAATTTCCATGCATAGCAAGAGAAATAATAGGAGGCAGAAGATAAATGAGGAAGGACCTTCAGAGTATAAAAGGAGGGCCTGGGAGAATCGAAGTCATCTACTTGGTTATTTGGTCTCGGGGGATGCCTGTGTCACGAGAAGAGGGAGAAGAAAGCAAATGCAGAAAGGGGCAGATCCGGGAGCTTGGCGGCAGAACAGAGGCGAGCCTGGCACCAAAGCTCTCAGTGGGGAGAGCTTTTCCTTCACAGAGAGTTATGGACACATAAACACTATTTAGGTAGATCTTTCATAAACACTTCTTCTCTGCTACAGCATCCCATTTATTTCCTTTATAGCATTATTGCAAGCAGCAAGTAAATTACCCATTCTCTGGTTTACTTCTTTATTCCCGGTTTCTCACATGAAACCATCCCTGAAAAGAGAGATTTTATCTTTTGCACAGTCTCTAGGATTCATCATATAATATTGTTGAGTGGTTGAATACACTGATGAATCAATGAATTTAAGCGCTACAGAGAGGCGGGTCGTGGTGAGCTGGGGAAATACTGCTGTTGAATAGAGTGCCAGTTAGGAGGACTTGATTGTTTATAGGAGAGCAGTTTTGGTATCACTGTGTTGAGTCTAAGATTGCAAGGGCCTAAGAGAGTTCTTGAACTGGTTTTCCAAGCTGACACTGGATCACACACCCTGGGGTCTTTCACATGGGCTGAACGCACACTGGCTCAGCCCAGAATGCCAGGGAGGCATCATTCACTAGTCCACCATATTGGATTACACACACACACACACACACACACACACAGCTAAATCAGAAACTCTAAGTGAAGCCTGTTTTACACATCTGTATTAATATTTGCCATTTGGCCACTGAGAACAGCTCCCTTCTTCAGGAAGTATTTCTTCAAAGCCACGCTTCTAATAGGGGAGTATGTGGTGCAGTCCTAGCAATCCTAACCATGGGCGTAAAACCTAGTCCAAGATGGGCTAACGCCAGGACTTCTTCCTCTACTCCCCTTTCATCCCCCCGCTGAGATGACAGTGACTACTGTAAGCATGGTCACATGACCCAAGCCAGAAAAACCATAGTCCCTTCTCAGAATTTTTAAAACGTTGACTGGAGAAAAAGAGTGTTTTCCTCTCTTAATTACACTGCTGTAAGGATGTGATCCAGAGGGTGTCCATGGCCCTAGCCCGGGCTGCATGGAAAAGAGTGAGCTGAGGAAATGAAGCCAGGGCTCAGAAAGAAGCAGAAATGCAGGGAGATTGCCACGGGCACAGGGAGTCCCTAACTTAGGTCACTGTTGCCCCTCCAGGGTTTTGGTTGTCGAGTTTTCCTCTTGAGTCTCTTTACTACTCCAATATTCTTCACCCAAATCCTGTGTTTTGTTTAAGTTCATTTGAAATGAATTTCTGTTGTTACCCAAGAGAACCCCAATACAAATGGTTATACTTTTTTTAATTTCAAAATAAAACTAGAAAGTGTCTTGGGTAGTTCTTTTCCCCAGCCTTTGAGTAGGCAGCTAGGAGAATTTAATTGTCAACTCAGAGGCTACACTAAGAATAAGAGTGTCACTACCTTACATTAGGTTTTTCTACTTACTTCTGTTCTAACTCAAAACAGAGGACCAAATGCTCATAAAGAGAAGAGTGAGGGACAAGATGAATGGGTGAAGACACTCACTTTCCACATGTCAGTATTTATTCATTTAGAGAACCGGCCCAACTCTGAAGCAGAATTATACCCTACTGAACGTAACCCCTCACCCTCTGAGCTCTGGAGCCTCATTCTGAGCAAGTAACTCACCACTGGTAGGCCAAAACATGCAACACCGGTGGTAGGGTATACAGGAGAAGAGGTTTTGCAAGTTAAAATACCTTCCAATCTGGTCTGTCTTTTTTTTTCCTCTCTTTTTAATTTTTCTCCCCCATGTCGAGGCCTTCCCTTCTTTCTCGAATGCATGTGTGGAACAGGGTATTTCATAGTGTCCGTTGTGCTCAGGGAGAAAATGATGTAACAAAACAGGCATTTTTAAAACACAGTGTGTTTTAAAATAATGTGTAAATGTGTAGCACTTGAGAACATGGTTGCTGACTTTTTAGGCCCAAATACAACAGGAGTGACCTGTGTAGATATGACTTATACCTTGAAACAGTTACTACAGGTGGCAAACCGCTATCCTTTCTTCCTACCCACCATCCACTCTCATTATTTCTTGATAAGGAATTCCTTGCAGTAGTAGGCAGAGGCCCAGTGTAATCATGGTTGGTTTAAGCCAGTCATCGTGAGCTCTTGCATTTTTGCCAATAATTGGTCTGAGGATGAACTTGCGACTCAGCCCTAGGCTAGATAACACATGGGGGAAGACTGCCTAGGGCTTTCGAGAAAGACTCCCCACAGGGGTTGCTCCTGTCCCTTTTCTTCCTCCTTCATCCCTGTAGTGTGGGGATATGGTAACTGGAGGTGTGATTATAAAGGATATAACACAGGCTACCCAAGGCTGGAAGAACAAAGGGATGGAAGGCACCTGGATCTTTGGGAATTTGTGTTAAGTGAAGTTACAGTTAAAGTTGTAGTTACGTTCTAGTGGTCTACACACCACTGTTTATGCAATTATTAGCAGATAATCATCTGCACTAAATGCATCTTAGCTGATACAGTATGAAATAGAATTGAAAGCACACTTATGTTCCCCAGTTTTCATTGTGATAGCAAGGGGCTGTAATAATAATTAACAAATATTTTTAACATGGAAAAACTAAGCTTTTCCGTGGAATATCACGAACTCTAGGTAGAGAGTCAGTCAAGACTGCACAACTATAAGAGAGTAACACTCATCGGTAGAGCAAAGTAAGAATTTAATTTGATGTATGCTAAGATACACTTGGTCTGGTTTTACTTTATGCACCATTTCTCTCATGTACAACGTTAGCACTTACAGATATGATTAAAAACAGATTAACTGAACAGAATGTGTAATGGTCCTCAGCTGAGTATCAGAAAATTAAAACAGATTTGAAAACTCTTCTGCAACACTCAGGATTTAAATACATTGAGTATGTCAGCAATTTTGTACTCTCACAGCAAGAGATAAAAGAAGCAAAGATAAAGGGATGCACAAAATAGGAATGTCTTTGGGGATATTAAGGCAATTAAGAGCAATATGGAAGTAATCAAAACTTGGTCGACAGACCAAATAAGACCTTATGAAATAAAAATATGGGCCAACATTTGCAAAATGTTGCATGCCTTCAGATTGCATATGTCTACAACAGAAATCAAGGATTAGATGCAATGAGCAGATACGAAACATTAGCAATGGATGAAATGCAAAAGGATTTCCTGGGTTTGAACATAGTCAGTGTTTCTCAGTCTTTCACCATGGGAGACGAAGCAACATATGGGCAGAAAACATGCAAAAGTCAAACAAACAGAGCTTGTTTTATTTATTGTGAACAGTTGTGTTTCACATCCGTATGGGATATCCAAGAAGTTTTTAATGAAGTTTGTATTTTCTCAGAGTATTTCTTCCTGAGATGATAGGGACTAAAAGGTATACATTATGAATGCATCCAGGATCCTGGAATGAAATGTAGAGATCTGCCTGGATGCAGGCACCCACTGTGGATGAATAAAACCAAGACACGCACATCAGGGGATACTGTGTTTCTCTAGAGACTTCCCTGGGAGAGAAGTAAGAACCACAGACATAGATAAACACGGGGTTTAGGCTATCAGTCAGTGCAGATCTGGTGAAGATGAGAATGCAGCCGACAGATGTGACCCAAACTGCAGCAGACAGAGGGAAATCATAACGAGGCAGACGAAAAGCTATGTCTCTGTCTGGATTATATGTGATGGGTTGGAAACTGACATATTACAATCCCAGTTTCAATGCAGCAGCTGTCATCTTGCTGATCCACTTGTGTATTTCTCTCAACTCATTCAGCTTCCTTTTTGTGGTTCTTCCAATGTGGCAGTATCCTAAAAAGATTATTTTAATCATATCAAAGACATTTGAACTTTAATAACAGTGCCACAAAGGAGAGGCAGAGCTGGTGCTTCTGTTGCTAATTTGTTTCTTTGCTTCTTACACTGGCCGCTTTCCTCTATCCAGGAGTACCTCTTGTGTTTGCAGTTTGATTGTTAAGGGACACCTAAATGTGTTTATTCCCTCCACTATCCCCCCCAAAACCCTTGCATATCAAAAAATTTCACCTTTTTTCATTGGCTAAAAATTGGGGGGCCAGATTCAGACCATGATTTTTCAGCAAGAACATGTTTCTGCTTGTTTGTTTAGAGAGGTGTGTCCTTACGGTCCCTAAAACAATTGTGAAGATCCCCCTTGGAGCCTGGCGACTGGGCCTGATGTTCTCTACAGCCAGTACAGCCACCAGATAGAGAGTCTGCTAATTAGCCACTTTCGGAATCCACCCTTAGGTTGGCAGACAAAACATTGAGAACCTTCGGGGTTATGTGAATAAATCGCCTTTCCCATCAGTGTTCACAAATGAAAGGGAACAGTCTCCAAGTAAAGCAATGTTTCAAGCCCAAGGAATGTTCCATAACCACAGAGCATTGTTCCAGAGAAAAATTAGCAACACACACCTCTTTGGCTTTAAAAGATTTCAAATATCCTGGACATGAAATTGGTAACCGTCCTACTAAGAGGTCACAATACTGCTGGGAAACAGGAGAGGTGGAGATGTCAGCCTTGTTCCTATTTCCTGAGACCGAAGGGAACAGACAAGAATGCTGTTGATGGCAAAGATAGCCAAAGCACTGTTGCCAATGAAAACTCCTCTTGTCCAGTTGCTGCCTCACCACAAAAGGAAGGATTAAGTGCTTGACAAAAGGAACCCAAGCTTAAGGGACTGCTTCTATCCCAGCCTTGCTGTTCAGTAGCCTCCATCTAATTCAGGTCACTTGAGAGCTTTGTGTCTAAAATGAGAGGTGGGGCGAAGTGACCTTTCAAGTCCTGTCCTCTGTCAAGCACGCAGGTGCCCACTATCTACCTCTAAGAGGGAGGCAAAGAAATCCCGAGAACAGAAAAGTACCTCTCCCCAGAATAGTTTCCCTTTGGTTAAGAGGGTCTCATCTTCACTCTACTGGATCAAGATCTTGAAAGCTCAAGATGCACATCTCAAGGGTGAAGATGGGGCAGGAAGCTCTTCTGTTTGGGAAAGTGTTTGAATGCAGAAACCAGATGAGAAAAAGGGAATTGTAGAGTAATACAAAGGACTAGAATCCATTGTGGATTGATTGCCTTCAGGGTCATAATTATCTTTAGGCATAATTAATATGTTAATATGTTATTCACAAAATAAGAGTGATCCTGTTTAGTCCACACAACCCCAACTTGAGGCAATGAGATGCTGTGGACCACAGTATGCTAGTCATGGAAGATGGGCATGACTGGGAAACCCTTTTCCTAAGGGGCTTGGATCCAGTGCAGACCGGCACAGTGGAAACTAACTCATATTCAGCAAATACATAGTAATTACGATATGCTAGGTACTAATATACACACTTGACCTATATTAACTCATGCAGTCCTATCAAGAATCCTATAAAGGAAGTGCTGTTATTATCTTCTTACACATGTGGACCCGCCCAAGGCCATACGGCTTGTGTTAGTTAGCTAATGTTATATAACAAATCCCCCAAGCAGCTGAAAGCAATGATAATTTATTTCTATATTTCACAGTTTCTGTGGGTCTGGCTTTCAAGAACAGCTTGACTGAGTGATTCTGAGTCAAGGTCACTCATAAGATGTCACCTAGTACCTGTGGCTGTAGTCGTCTGAAAACCTGACTAGAGTTAGAGCTGCTTTTAAGATGGTTCACTCTCTTGGCTGGCAAGGTGGTGCTGGCTCTTGGCGGGAACCTTCAGTTCCTTCCCGCGTGGGCTTCCACAGGGCACGTGAGTGTTCTCTACCTGAGGGGATGATTCAAGAGGGCAGGTAGAGGTTGCAGTGCCCTGCTCCAGCCTCAGATGTCACACACTTACTTTTGCCCTTTTCCATGGGTCATACCAATGAGCTCTCCTTCATTTTGGAAGGAGACCATGGGAGAGCATAAATAGCAGCAGGTGAGGAACGATTAGATGCCATCTTGGAGGCTGCCCACTGCAAGCTCAGAAGTGATGGATGTGGTGTTCCAGCCTAGACGTCTGGCTCCACAGTCCGTACTCCTCATCACAGTGCTAGGCTGCTTCTTGGCTTCAGTTCCTGCCCCCTCACTAAGCATGGGGAGAAGAGGAAGGGTTACGAGGGAAGCAAGACTTAGGAACTCAGGTAAACCCTGCAGGAAAGGCTTCAGTCTTTATCTTTTTCCCTCTTGACAGTGAATAGAAGTCCTATTAAAGATCAGTTTTAGCTATGTAAGTCCCTCTAATTTCCCTCTCTGAAGCCACTTTTGTCCAGCATCATCCTCCAGTTGGAGAAGTTGGACCCGAGTTGTGAATGCTGAGCATCGCCGAAGCAATAGAGATCCAGGTGGAGCTGCTCAGCAGGGGCTGGAAGCCAGGGGACAGGGAGGAGCAGGCCAAGTAGGGTGGGCTGGCTCCTTTCCTCAGGACAAAGAGGGAATAGAAGGAGGAGGGAAGGGGTGACTTTGCTTTTATTTGGGTAAGGGTTACTTTGTAGCAGACATAGGTGACAAATGAGGAGAGCTTGTGGTTATCAATTACTGTCTTCACTGCAAATGAATGAGAATCTAGGCGCAGAAGAATTCTTCAAATGTGAAAGCAAATATACAAAAATAGACCCCAAAGAGGCAAAGCCAGAGAAAGAGTGGTGATTCTGATAAGTCTGGTAATGTCCTTGAATGTTAACAAACAATTAATATTGAGAAATTACCGAGTAAAGCTCAAAGTTAGTCTTATTAGCATTCTGTCTTCTCACAATTTGGGAAGGGTCTTTTAAGGGGTTTTATGCAAATATCTGAGCAAAGCTTTCCCACCAGTCAGACACTGACAATTCCTGAACCAAAAGGCAATTCATAGAAGAAAAAATGCAAATAGCTAATAAACACATGAAAATTTTGCTCCAACCTGATAGTAATCAGAGAAATATAAATTAAAACACAATACTCCGTTGTCTGCTTAGCACATTTGCAAAACTTTTACATATTAATAATAGATAGTACTGGTAAAGATCTAGGGAATAGACACAGTACTACACTATTATTAGACATGTAAATTAGGGCACGATAGGAGAGGAAAACTTGACAGTATTTCTCAAAATTCTGCTTCCAAGTGTCATCCTAGAGAAATACTCCCACTTGGTCCTAAAGAGACACGTACAGGGGAGTCCATGAGAAAACAGTGTATAATAGTGAAAAATTAGAAACCCAATTTTTCATCTGTAAAGACCTGGTTAAAAACAATTGTGCTGCATTCGGACTACAGAATTTCATCCAGAGGCTTAAAGGAGCTTAGAAGATCAGTGTATATACTGACTTAAAAAGTTTTCCAGAACATACTGTTCAGTGAAAAAAGCAAGTACAATATAAGAACTGTAAGAACAGTAAGTGCAGTATAATTTTATTTAGGTAAAAAATAGCACAAAGCTACTTATCAAATAGGTATGTATCTGTAACTGAATCAATCCATAGGAAAAGGCCCAGAAGGCTGCATCTCTCTCTGTGAAGTGTGGTCACCCCTGGAGAATAGCGTAAGATTGGTTGGGGGTGGGGGAGAGAATATAAAAGGTAGAGGAAGCTATGAAAAGGAAGACTACCATTTTTTTTAAATAAGAATTTATTCATGTATTGCTTGTGTGGGAAAAAAATGAACTATGAATGTTTTAAACATTGAAGCATTCTAGACCAACTATTAGGTGCACAAAAACATTCCATACGTATGCACAATATCACCTTGTGGCAACCACATTCTTGGAAAATCAAGCCTTGTTTGCCTGAAACTAAGCAATAGTGTCTGAAAGATTGAGGAGAACTAAACCCATCTATCTCTGTCGTCTGTTGTTAGGTTTTAGTCCTACCTGCTTCTGGTTTCTATCTTGGTGTCCTTCTTACAGGATCATTATTTCCTACCCAACTCATGTAAAAGGTCTAAAACATAAACCATCAGTGGAACTGGAAAATTGGACATGAAAATCTCACCTCATTTCTGCATTTGAGGCACACGGACTTTCCCAGGTGGATATTGCAAAAAAAGTAGCTCAGTAATTCACGGGGTTTTTTTCAACATGAGAAATAAGTGTTAACACCACCCAAATCTCAACAGATACTCTTCCCTTCTTTCCAGATCTGTCAACATAACTACGATAGAAGCACCTACTCTATATAAACGGGACCAGTGGTTGCATTTTCCTCATACCTTGTCACCTGTAGCAAATGCTTTTGTCTGTCCTATGCCTTCTCCCTACTTGTAGTTACCTGGACTTTGGTCATGGCTGTGTTCCTTACCGAAAAGCAAGCAGTGTGATGGTTACTGTGTCTCATTCATTTTGTATCTCCCGTGGCAGTGTCTACCTCACTGTTCGGCCACTAGACAGTTCTTAAAAATGACTGCCTATTAAATTCTCAATTGATGTATAAATGCTATATAGTAAATGAAGCATCTGTGAAAGGAATTTTTATTCTTGTGAATCATGGCAAGTTATGAAAGAAAATAGGCAGGATACCAAGATACGATCCAGAATTTGGCAGAACTAGGGGGTAGAGTCTGAGAGATACAGTGGAAACATTTGGGCACTGCCGCTTCTCAAGGCCGCTGTGTCTTCTATCCCTGTAATTTCTACACCCCACACAGTGCCTGGTGCCCTAGTGGGTGCTCAGCGGATATTGCTGACTAATGACTAAAGCAGCAAGCAGGCCTAGGCTTTGGAGGCAGACGATCCCATATTTGAATCCTGGCCTGACAAAAATTTTACCCCTGTGGCCTTCACTATTCTGTTTCTTTACAACCTCATTTGCAAAATTGAAATTAAAAACTCTATCATCACCCGGTTGCCTTGAAAGTTAAGTGGGTAAAATATCCATGGCATTGCTTAGGGTCTTGAGAAATAGTATTTGCCTGCCTTCTCTCACCCACGAGGATAGAAACTGGCTTTCTGGAGAAGAAAAGATAGTCGAATCAGTCAAAGGGTTTTCACTGGCCAGGGTCAGGTTTGGCCACTGCAAACCCTTCTCTGTCAGCTTAAGTGATATTAGCATGACATGGATAAAATAAGGTAATAGTGCCAAAGTCTTGGCAGTCTTTTTCTCTGTACTCCCTCCCACCCTCCCCAACCGCTCAGTTAAATAGCTTCCATTTCAAGTGTTCACTTGGTCTCAGCCCTGGCTTCCAAGAGGGAAGCTGAGTCCGTGAACTCAGCTCCCACAGCTTGCAGGGGAAAAAGCAAGAACAAGAGGAAGAAACGTGGAACTTTCAAAGGAAGAAGTCATGGTTTGTTCATGGGAGCGAAGGAGAACCAGAGGCAAGAGCAAGGAGTAGGAGGAAGTATAAAACCCTTGTCAGCTCACTTTGGAGGAAAGACACATTGCCTGCCTTTTTGTCTTTGTGTCTCTTCTCTTTTCTCAGAAAAAGATTTATTTATTTATTTTAGAGCAGAAGCATGAGGGGCAGAGGGAGAAGGAGAAAGAATCTCAAACAGACTCCGCGCTGAGCACAGAGCCCGACGTGGGGCTCGATCTCATGACCCTGAGATCACAACCTGGGCCTAACCAAGAGTCAGACGCTTAACTGACTGCACTACCCAGGCACCCCTCTTTCGGTCTCTTATAAGGACACTTATCTTTGAATTTAGGACCTACCCTGATAATGCAGAATGATCTCATCATTTCAGTATCTCTAACTTAATTGCATCTGTAAAGATCCTTTCACCAAATAAGTTAATATTCAGAGGTTCCAGGATTTGATTAGATGTGGACATATTTTGGGGGGGTCAACATTCAGTATACTATAGCATACATCTAACTATACAGCCAAGTAAATTTTTCTAAAGTGAAATAACCATCCCCAAACGAAGAAATCAGCATCATCCCAGAAGCCCCATCATGCCGCTTAGCATCATTATCAGTACTACCAGTGATATCTGTTAGTTTTGTCAGTTTGAGAACTTTATATAAAGTAATCATCAGTACGTACACTCTTACTCAATGTTGTCACCTCACATTGTGAGATATTCATCATTATGAGATGCAAGCAGTTGTAGATCATTCATTGTCTTTGCTTTGTGGTATCCCATTGTGTAAGAATACCACAGTTCATCTACAGTAGATGGACATTTGTGTTGTTTCTACTTTTTGGCTATTAAGAATTATGCTGCTATCCAGATTCTAGTACATGTCTTTTGGTGAATATATGTGTGTGTTTCTGTTGGATATACACCCAAGAGTGAACTTGCGGGGTCACAGAGTATGTGTATGGTTTGCTTTGGTAAATACCACCAACCCATTTTCCAGTGGTAAGTCAGTAGGGCAGCCATTGAACTTAAATTTGCAGAGTAATTAACGAATGTCTACTAAAGCCTCCAAAAGGGAGATTCTACAAACTCCTTAGGAAACTTCCCAGAGGTTGAGCAAATTTCAATATTTCCCGTGTTTTTATGAGAATTAGTGGAACTCGCTTTCGTAGAAATGATTTGTTAAGTAAATAAATAGTCCATACAAGATGGTGGAGAGAACGCTTCATCCGCTTAGGAAAATAATTGGAAACATTTTCACATCCTGTATATACATATGCACCCTGAGTGGGAGCGGCACGCCTGCTGGATAGCCTGGTACTGTTTACACAACCCTCACCACTCCAGGGTCTGTGCAAGTCCAGGGAGTTTGCTGACAAGATTCGCAGATTTGCTGCAAATTCCACAGCTGTGCTGTCTAGGTTTTTCTCCATTCCATGGGTGCTCTTTCTCTAATGCACAGGATTAACCGAGAGAAAACATAGCCTCCACACCTGTTCACCCTGATGGATCAAGAAGGCCAGACGCTTCTCCCTCTATAACATAAAGCAATTCAGTGTTCCCCAACGGGTACTAACAAAGCTCATGTCCAAACCTCTAAAGGTACCCAGCAGAACACAGCCTTCTGTGTATACCTGGATCCCAACTCCAGAGAGATAATTGGGGTTTTGAATATGGAATCTACGTGAAAGGGCACTGGCCACAGAGAAGAGCAGATGCATATATATCACTGCAGTGTTCCTTGGCCCCATGAAGTCTCTTACGAGCTATGTGCGTTTGCTGTACTAGGTAGGGTTGTGAGATGTTTGAGAATCTTGATAAATGGGACCAGCATTACCATTCAGAAGGCTTTTCTACGTTCTCTGCATGAATGCTTCTGCTTAAGGGGCTGTTCACAAACATTGGGCTTTCCTGGCCCTTGAGTCTGATTCAACAACAGTAAGGCGGTACCACAGCATCATTTCCTGTAGGAGAGAAAAGTGGAGTCAGGGTCCAGAAGTCCCTAAGCAGCATCTCAGCCTTCAGCTGCACAGCCTAGAAAGCCTCTTACGTCACAGGGGGATGACTGTGTCATGCAAGTCAGTTTCAAAATGCACTCCGTGTGCTCCAGCTTCAGAGTGGTTCAGAAGGAAGAGGGCACCATGGAGGACACCACATCTCTGAAACCAGTTCTCTTACTTTGGCTTCTGATTATGAACCTCTCCATTAATGTCTAGAGTACTAGATAAAAGAATTGAATGAAATATTTAAAAAGCACAGCAGTCTTCTGGAACATGATAGCGAGCATGGTATACCCTTGCCAGCAACTTTTTTTCTTCACCCCTTTCTAAACGATAATCCACATTTCCCAGCCCCATGTTGTGCCAGTAAGTATTTAATAACAGGCTCACCGGCTTCAGAAAAAAAAAAAAAAAGCCCTGACTCCTTGTGCCTGTCCAGTGTATATGATGTAAATATACCCCCCAGTGGCCAACCTAAAGCTACCAAAATGGTATCACTGGATACAAATTGGTCAAAGATGCACAGTAGTACATCGTGATACAGTATTTCCACCACACAGCTGATATAGATATAAATACCCTCGAGAGCAGAGACCATAGTAAAATGACTAGGAAATGATGAGTTTGGGGTAGTATCGCCTTTGTTTTTAATACAGCTCAACTACAAGTTTTCTAATTTAAGTTTTAATGATGGCTGTGTTTCACAATCGCTTACAAAATTCCTGAAGATTCAATGACTGATTCCTCCTTTTCTCGAGCCTTCAGCATTTCCTGTTACCCTGGCCTTAGTTTCGGGGTGGAATAGTGATTCAGTTTAGAACAATGAGACACGAAGAAGCTGGGGGTCCCACAGAAGGAAATTCTCCTCTCTTCCCTGAGAAGAAAGACAATGGTGTGGTCTAAAGATGTAAGTTCTAGAACTGTTGTATCATGAGAAATTCAACCTGGGGGTAAAGATGACATATGGTTGAGGACGGAGTAGACAGAATTGTACAGAAATGGAGCCACAGGTCTAGGAACCTCATAACCATGCCTGAGTCAAACCATGCCAGGAGATCTTCCTCCAGATATTCTAAGTTCATGAGCCAGATATTACTCCCTTTTCTGTTCATGACATTTGAGTTGGATTTTATGTGACTGACAACTTGAAGAGTTCCAAGAGATCCCTGGAATATTGGATTTATAAAAATAAAAAGTCACTGACCCTTCTTACAGATATTTGTGGGTGGTCCCCAAATAAATATAGCAGATTATGTTTCTTGGTAATAAATGATTTCCTACCTAACCTCTACATTTCTGCCTTCCCTGAACACTCAGGGAGTAAGCCTCATTAAAAGCATTTTCTAGAAGTTAATTTTTATAGTCTTTTGGGTATTACTATCGGTGGCATTTTTAAAGGAAACTTTTCATTTTGAGATACTTGCAGATTCACACAAAATTGTAAGAAATAATGCAGAGGGATCCCAGGTACCTTTTCTCTAGTTTGTCCCAATGATAATATCTTGCAAAGCAATGCTGCAATGTCACAGCTAAGATACTGATACTAAGTCAGTCAGGATGAAGAGCATCTGTCACCACAAGAATCCTTGTGTGACCCTTTTGTAGCCACCCCCACATCCTGGCATCACAAATCTCTTTGCTATTTCAATAAATTTCTAATTTCACGAGTGTAATGTCAATGTAGTCATACAGTATGAAACCTTTTGAGATTGGCTTTTTTCACACATAATTCTCTGGAGGTTCGTCTAAATTGTTGGGTGTATCAGTAACCTGTTCCTTCTTATTGCTTAGCTGTATCCCATGATATCAGTCTGCCAGAGTGTAACTTTTCACCTGGTTTTTTTTTTTAAGATTTTATTTATTTATTAGACAGAGAGTGAGAGAGAGAGAAAGATCATGAGCAGGAGAGAGGGGTAGAGGGAGAAGCAGACTCCCCACTGAGCAGGGAACCCTTTGCAGGACTCGATCCCAGGACCCCAGGATCATGACCTGAGCCAAAGGCAGACACTTAACCAACTGAGCCACTCAGGTGTCCAACTTTTCACCTGTTGAAGGACAGCTGGGTTGTTCACAGTTTTGGGCTATCACAAAACATCTATGAACATTGTGTACATGTTTTTGGTGGGGGGTAATAGAAATTTTTATTCCTCTGGAGAAAATGCTCACGAGTGTAATTGCAGAGTTATATGGTGGTTGTAAGAAGACACTAGCAAACTGTTTCCCAGAGTGGCTATACCATTTTACCTTCCACCCAACAATGCATCATCTTGTTCTTTCACATTCTTGGCAGTATTTGGGTTTTTACTGTTTTTTCTGTTTTAGCCCTTGTGATGGGTGAGTGGTGATGTCTCACTGTGATTTAAATTTGCATTTCCCTCACATCCAATTATATTGAATATCCTTTCATGTGCCCATTTGCTGTCTATGTATCCTCTTAAGTCAAACGTCTGTTTATGTCTTTTGTCCACTTTCCAGTGGGATTGTTTGTTGTTACAATAATGAGTTTTGAGTGTTCTTTGGATTTTCTAGATACTAATCCCCTGTCAGAGGTTTGGTTTGTAAATAGTTTCTCCTAGTCATTAGCTTGCTTTTTATCTCAAAAGGATCTCTTACAGAGCAAAAATTTTTAATTTTGCTGAGATCCAGGGTGTTGCTTTTTCCATTTCCGAATTGTGCTTTTGGTCTGAAGTCTAACACCTAGATTCTGAAGATTTTTTTTTTTTTCCTGAAAGTGTTATAGTTTTTCTTTTCACACTTAAGTTTGTGATCCATTTTGAGTTAATTTTTTTTTAAGTGTGAGATTTCTGTCAAAGTTCATTATTTTCCCTATGAATGTCCACTTCCCGCAGCTAAATTATTTGGTGAAAAGGCTAGTTAGAATTTTTTTAAACGATCATTTGTACTGATTGCAGCACAAAATCTGGAAGATGGTTATTTTTCTATGAATACCACATATATTTAAAGTGGATGTGATTTATTACTTTTCTTAAAAATAGAAAGCAGTGAAAGTAAATTGCTCTATTATGAAATTAATTTGGATAAATCAAAGCTTGTCTGTACAATCATCAAAAGGTACTAAGAGCCTATCAGACATGTGAATACTAGACTTGAATTAATCCTTTTTTGTTTCCCTGTTAAATATGACAGGAGTAACCTATCAAAGTAACAGGACCAGGTTTTTTTCTTGTTTTGTTTTAAGTGTAACTTGGGGAAATCAGTCTTATTCCTTCGTGGTCACACCACACATTTATTTCAGCCCACCTCATTGCCTAATACATGAAAACTTTATCCACTAGGAGTAAGCAAAGATATATAGGGAAAAACTCAAAAATATGGTTGTTAAGAAGTGTTTATTAAAGTCCTTAATTTCAGGGAAAAGAAGAACGAGGATTCTCAGCTATGAAAGAAAAAATTATTTTCATCACATATGTACTGTTGTCTATGAACAACATTGAGCCTGGTGCTGTAAGATTCCCATCCCACTAGATTCAAGATCTGTCCTGAGCCCATCAGATCCTGCTGAATCACTCTGTAAGAGCATTGATTCTGGGGGGCCCTGGGGGGTTCAGTCAGTTGGGTGACTGACTCTTGATTTCAGCTCAGGTCATAATCTCAGGGTCCTGGGATCAAACCTGAGTAGGGCTCTGTGCTCAGCAGGAAGTCTGCTTGAGGCTCCTCTCTCTCCCTCTCCCTCTGCCCCTCCCCCAACTCATGCTTGCCCATGCCTGCCATCTCTCTCTCTCTCTCTCTCTCTCTCTCTCTCAAATAAATAAATCTTTAAAAAAAAAAGGAAAAAAAGGTACTGATTCTGCTTCATGCTTTCCTGGATCCTTGTCATTCTCCCCCACCAGGCAATAGACTTCTTATAATCTCACCACCCAGCATAGTGCTATGTATACAGTGAGCACTCAGTATTTGCTACATGAATAAAGAGATAACGAATATCAAACAAATCAGTTCTCAGGGAATTTATAATCTACTATGAGAGCTTATGGCAAAAATACAAAAGCTAGTGGAATATGATACAATGTCAGATTGAGCAGGAATAGAGTAGCAAGACCAAGACTTTTTGCCTAGGGATACAGGATTTTCTTGTATGATCCAGCATCTTTTAAATTTCACTCTCTCCTTTGGAGCCAAAGCCCTGCTAATAAGTGTTCTTTAGTTTACTTGTCTTTTTTATTTTTAAAATACATTTCCACTGGGTCTTGAGGGACCTTGTCTGCAGCTATGTTTGGACAAGATTCAGATGTTTCTGGGATCTCTAGCCAAAACACCATCTAATAGGACCCCAATCTGACCGGTTTACGGTCTCAGTGGATGATGCTTTCCGAGCACAGAGTTGCCTCCGACACCCAGGAACCATCCTGACCTTCTGCAGCAGGTTCCCCTCATCCATTCACCGGGCACAGGTCACAGCCTTCCATCTCTTCACATCGCCTTCCTCCCAGCACCGTCCCCTAATCCAGCTAAGCATCGTTCCTCACTTGGCCTTGCCAACTCAGCTTTGGAATAGGTCTTGCATTCAGTGTGTTTCTTACTTACAGCCTGACTAAATGTGTCTAAATCCCCAAACTGATTCAAGTATTCTCCTACTGAAAGTCCCACCAGTCCATTTCATTGCCCTTAGGATGACGTCCAGTTTCTCGCCTGGCCCTTGACTGTCTTTGCTGTGCTGTCTGTCCAGACTCTATGCTGTTGGGTCCCACCCCCGGACACGGGAGCTCTAGGCTCTGGCCACACGGAATTTCTTTTATACCTCCCCTCTCGTTTCTGGTCCTTTCCACAAACAGTTTTTTCCTGCCAAGAGTATTCTTTCTGCCTAAATCGTCTGTATCCATTAGTGATTATGTTAAAAACTCAAAGCCTGTAGGAAGTGTTGCCTGGCCTCCTGACGGCATCAGAGGACCCTGCTGTGTTTCCCCTGTGGCTCTCTGTACTTCTACCTTCTAACTTCTTCATGCATTTTTAATCACATAGTTTTCAGTCTGTCTCTCATGAAAGACTCGAAGGAGGTCTCCAAAGAGAGGTTCTTTGTTACTTTCTCATTGTTAGATCACCAGCATCCAGCCTGGGGCCAGGTACCCTCTGGTCCCTCAGTAAGTGTTTTTTTGAGGGGCGCCTGGGTGGTTAAGCGTCCGACTCTTGGTTTCGGCTCAGGTTGTGATCTCAGGGTGGTGAGATTGAGCCCCGCGTTGGGCTCTGCACTCAGCAGAGTCTGCTGGAGATTCTCTCTGTCCCTCTGCCCCTCCCCTCTAGTCTCTCAAATAAAATAAATAAAATCTTTTAAAAAATGGTTTTTGAGTGAAAGAATAAAGGAATAGACAATCTGTATGTGGGAGGGACTATAATAGGAAATGAGTGGAAATGAGTCAGTAGACTTTTGCCGTAATGAGAGAGAGGAAAGCGATAAAAGCCTACAGCGCAGGTTGGCCGTACAAGAGAACGAAAGCTATGGGCAAGGCAGATGCTGTGGTGGCACCAAGTTACAGTGACTAGAGAGACAGAGGGACAGCTCCAGTGGTCAACTGTGTGATACTGGGATAGAGTTTCAAGAAAAACACGGAAAATCAAGTTGCTTGTTTTTAGAGTATGGCCAGGCGGAACTGTGAACTGATTGCCACAGTGTTTCTCGTGGGCATTTTCCTCCTCTTCTGGTTGCTTGTTGTTTGAACTCACAGCAGAGGCTGTGGCTGTGAATATCAAAGACAAAGCTTATGAAGATGTTTTTTGGTCCAAACATGTGGCTTTGCATATCAGGATTAGGCGCTGTAGGGATGGCAACTCACCTGAATGCATGTGAGATGCTAGAAGGGCAGTATTCTTTTTTTTTGTGTGTGTGTGTGTGTGTGTGTGTGTGTGAATTTTTTAAAATATTTTTATTATATTATGTTAGTCACCATACAGTACATCCCTGGTTTTTGATGTAAAGTTCCATGATTCATTAGTTGCGTATAACACCCAGTGCACCATGCAATATGTGCCCTCCTTACTACCCATCACCAGCCTATCCCATTCCCCCACCCCCCTCCCCTCTGAAGCCCGCAGTTTGTTTCTCAGAGTCCACAGTCTCTCATGTTTCAGTATTCTAACCCGAGAGGATGTCAACACGCAGCCAGCTGTGAATGGGAGAAATCAGAAAGGTGTGGCCAGGGATCCAGAGCTGGGGAGCCCAGCTCTCTGCTGCTGTCTCCCCCAGGCCAAACCCAGGGGAGCAGGCTCAGTAAAGAACCCAAACAAGTTTGGGTGTGGACATCAGAGAATGATGTCTTCCTTCTCAGGTGAGGCTTAAGATGATGGTGGGACTCACGTGTAAGCCCTCATTTCAACATCATGCTGGCCTTAATGGAGTGGAAATGGTGGGAACCCTGATAGATAGAGCTTGTAGGTGTTTTCAGCAACACAAAAAATGGGAGTAATAGAGCAGGTATTATATGGATACACAGAGATAGAGATACCAAGGGGCAGAACAGAATAAGCAGAGAAGGCAGATAATAACCACTCACACTGAGTCTTTTGCCTGCCTTGTGGACAGTGGGGGAGTGTCTCATCATTTCTCCTGTGCCCAAAAAGGACAAGGAAGTGGCCCAGTAGTCAGTGGACTTAGAAATTAGAAAAACAATTCATGGTCAGGACAAGATGGACACGAAAGGAATTGAGTGACTGAAAAGCATGGTAACTATAGACAGATGAGCTGTGGGTGCCCCAGGAATAAATGGCAATGATGTGAGAACAGAGGAGTATTTATGTATCATTGGGAACCACTGGCACTGGGTGCTGGTGACCGGAATGCATCTCTTTCACAGTGGAGTCTAACCATCCTGGAACCAAAGAGAAGGAAAGGAAAGGCATCGTGGAGAGTATCTTGAATTTGAATCTTGCCCAGAAGGATCTAATACTAATCTAAAAGTGGCATGCTTTACCTTGGTTTTTTTGTTGAGCAGCTGTAGGGAAACTTTGCTATTACATTTTGCATGTCTGAGTCACACAATTTATGAAGTTTGCCCATAATAGCAATAAAGGTGGAGGACACACAGATACATATACTTCTAGAGAGAGAGAAAGATCAGTCCTCTCATTTCTTATCATCTTAACAGATAACCTATAACTTAAAATGCTCGCCCATATTTATGTGTTAAAATGTGCCATGGGAAAACCTTTCAAAAGTATTTTTATCTTCCCCCTAAATTAAAAAATATTGTGAGGAATCTCTTCTCTCTTGCTGGGGTATCATTTAAAAAGCTGTACTTTAAATGATTCCACCATAGTAATGACCAGATACTCATTCTGCTTAAATCAAAGCATGTAAGAGGTGTGATATTAAATGATTATAAAAGTACATATGTGGTCTTTATATTACATGTATGTCATTGCATTATATCGTTGTTAGGTTACACATGCGTAATCCCATTGTGCAATGGGTATAGCATCATGTTTCACATGGCATTGAATCAAATAGTCCCAGCATTTTCAACTTGGAATGACTTTCCAGATGATTCAGCCAATGCATCATTATACAGACGAGGGAATTGAGCCAAGAGAAGTGAAATAATTTGCTCACTCACATTGTCCATTAATGCTGCAGCTGAAATGAGACCCCTGGCATAGACTAGTCTGATAATTTTAATTAATTTCAAGAATAATATGCTTTATAAATTGGTTTATCAGTTAAGACACCTTCAGTGGCAAATAACTGAAGATAGAATTGAAAATAGTTTAAACAGTAAGGAAAATGTATTATCTTGTATAACAGGGAGCGTGAAGATATAGAAATTCCAAGGTTAGTTAACTCTGTCAAAGGCCTGGGTATTTTTTCATCTCTGTTCTCCCGTCCTCACTGTATCCAATTGTTCTCAGGCTGGCTCCCCTTAGGGCCGTGAGATAGCTGCAGCAGAACCAGGCGACGTACACCACGAGATCCAGCAGAAAAAGAAGGTAGCCCTTCCTAAGTGTCATTTTATCTGAATAAAGACCATTTCCCTGAGGTGCCCCCAGAGGATTCGCCAGCATTTCCCTTTGACCAGAATTGTATCATGTGTTCATGCAATGGGACCTCCTTGAGGAGCTTACATTAATCAGGACACTTTAGATAAAGAAATGTGTCCAGCTTCCTCTACGGTATGTGGCCATTCTTAGGAAGGTAGCTTGGAGGAATCAGGAATCAAGGATAAAAGGGAAAGAAGAGCAAACACTTAGAAGACAACCAATAGTGTCTGTCGTAACCAGCACATGTTCCTAGGCATAAATCAAAGTTGGTTCTAACTGGTATAGAGAAGATGAGTTTTCGCAGGGGCTAACTGAAAATCCTTGATAAAGCAAGTCACTGTTGTATGAAAGTGAAGAATTAGTCACATATTCTTAATGTCAATCCAGATTATCACATAGAGGATTTACTCAAATAGCACAATTTAAAAACTTAAAAAAGGACAATTTCTTCAATTAGTTACAATTTACGTCGAAATAACCCATTTTGGTTTGTTTGCCTTTTTGTTCTAAATTATGGTATTTGGGAAATGTGCAACCTCATTAAGTCAGAACTATTAATTAGTATCTCTGCGGATGACGACACCGAGGCTCTGAGATACATTTATGGTTCTCCAAGTGTGGTCTCTGGATCAGCAGTATTAGCATCACCTGGAAATTTCCTAAAAATGCTAAAGATTGGGCTCTATCTCACAGCTACTTAGAATCTTGTGGCCCAGTAATCCATATTTTAACAAGGCGTCCAAATGATTCAGATACACTGGCAAGTTTTAGAACCGTGGCACAAAACAAGTAACATTGAGCCAGTATTTGAACAGAGTATCTATCTTACCTCCAGAGACTGTTCGTTTAACCAATGTGCTAAACTGACTACCCCCCCCACCATAAACACGGAGTTTCTAGATAAAACAAACTATAGAAAAATGTATTACCCTTCTCTTCATTATAAGAAAGAATACTAAGGGCGCCTGGGTGGCACAGTCAGTTAAGCGCCCGACTCTTGGTTTCAGCTCAGGTTGCGATCTCAGGTTTGTAAGATCAAGCCTCGTATAGGGCTCTACGCTCATTGTGGAGTCTGCTTGAGAGTCTCTCTCCCTCCCCATTGTGTGCTCTCTCTCTCTCTCTCTAAAACAAGTAAAATAAATCTTTAAAAAGAATACTTAGATTGGGAAGGAAACCAGTCTGTGATAGAGCAAAGCACTACCACTTTTTATCCATTTCACTCTTGACTCTGTTGTCATTATCAACATGATCCATATGAATTAAGAAGGTGCTGGATTATAGTAACCCATTTAGCCACACTGTGATCTGGGTGCTCTAACCTCACTTTGAGACCTGGAATTGAGAGGTGTGGAGGACTGAGTTCCTAAGTGAAGCTGACCCTGGGTTTCAGTTTACTAAAGTCCTTTTGGTAATTTCACATTCATATGATCCAATATGGAATTATATGAAAGAGATGAGTCATGAGATGACTGTGGGTTCCTTGAATAGATATTTTTATAATGATTACAAGCACACACAACACCACATTCTTGAAATTATATTGCCTTGTGTTACAAAGAGCTTATTCTTCCCATAATGGCATCTTGATAGAATGTGGGTGGGCTGAATAGCTCCCAGGGCATTAGCAAAGCAAGGACATAAAATCATTGTTTTATTTTCTGTAGCTCCTCTGGATAGCTTGAGGGAAATTATGTGACTACTCTACAAATGATGGGTAACTGTGAATTCCAGAGAAATGAGTCAAGGGATTGCATGACATCATCAATTCAGAAAGGACAGAGTTTGGGTCCTATTTCATGTAATCAGGACCTTATAGTCTATTTTCTTTATAGTTTCCAGATATTTCCTTTGTGAGCTACGTAATTATTTTTGCCAAAGTTACATGAATCTTACTTTCTTTTCATTTTTTTCCCCATTTTCACACTAAAATTGTGAGAAGTAACCACTCTCGCTTCTTTTTTTTTTTTTTTTTTTTTTTTTTTTTAGAGAGGGATGGGAGAGGGGCAGAGAGAGAGGGAGTGAGAGAATATTAAGCAGGCTCCACACCCAGCATGGAGCCCACCGCCAGGCTTGATCTCACAACCCTGAGATCATGACCTGAGCTGAGACCAAGAGTCGGACGCCTAACCCACCACTCTCTCTTTTAATACTTAATATTACATGGAAATAGTAGAAGAGCAAATTGAGGACTTTGGTGTATATACAAGCAAACTACCTAGGATTTTATTCTTTTGCATGTCATCTGTTTACTTGAAAACAACACTGATGTCTGTTCAGCATCATGAACCACATCCTGGGCTTGACTGTTCCACATTTACTGTCTAGTCACCCGGAGTCAACTACATACCTTATCTGAGCCTCAATTGCCTGATCTATAAAGTCAGGATATGCTGGGGGGAGGGGAGGGAGGGGGGAGAGGGATGGGGGAGCGATGGGGTAACAGGGTGAGGGATGTTGGGAGGGTATGTATTGTAACGAGCACTGGGCATTACATAAGACTGATGAATCACAGACCTGTACCCCTGAAGCAAAAAATACATTATCTCTTAATTAACTGAATCTAAATAAAAAAATACATTGATTAAATAAAATAAAATGGGGATAATAATGTGACCAGGAAGGAATATTTAAGGTTTGATAAAGTAATACATTTAAGTCACTGACCCCATGGTTGCTTCTTGGATAGTAACCAGTATGTACTATTTTCATTCTTACTTTCTTAACCCTCATTATCATTATCCTGGTAAAGATAATTTAAAAAATATATGAATGGCTGCATTTTTTAGAAAGTTTGTACAAATGTTCTTCTGAGAATTTCTCTCACTTTTGTGAAACTCTCAGAAGAGTCTTTGACTTTCAACAGAAGTGGTAAGTCCCACAGCAGAAGTTGTATATTAATCACCATCGCCCCAAAACCCATAACCGATGTTAAATGCATTGAACAACTAAACTAGCTTATCTGAAACTACTTGCTTTTGGGGAAATGTATGGGGAATACTTCTTTTTTTTATGTCTTAGTTAAATAAATGTAGAATCACAGATTTTCTTTATAGTTGTAGATACAGATATTTCTTTTTGCCAAATGTTTTCTAAGCAAGGTATGTTAATTGCTTTTTTAAATCGTAGCATTTTGCAACACTTTCTGTTTTGTGAAGACTTGAAATGGAAAACACTGCCAAGATAACATTGAAATCGCACGCGCATTGTTATCTAAAGCGTCCTGGCTGACTCTGGTTGTGCCTTCTGTGCCTGGATCGAGACAGCTGGTTGCTTAGAACCAGGCTGAGATTGCAGAGTTGACTTGGTCTTATTAACCGCCTCCCCACACCAGTTGGCAAATGCATCCCACCCTTCACCCTAGGAATTGATGAATGAGGTGGGAGAGTCTGAGTGGTACCACGGCCGCAGCTGAAATGTTGGTCCATGCATTTGTCACTCAAGAATTTTACCTTTGTGCAATTCAGGGCTGGACTTTTAAAAAATACAACCCGGTTGTTTCCTTTGCTCAGAATAACTGGAGGGAAATGACAGGCGCACCTCGTCTTATTGCGCTGCGCTTTATTTGTAGATACTGTGCTTTTTTACAAATTGAAGATTTGTGGTAACCCTGCCTTGAACAAGTCTGATAGCACCATTTTTCCAACAGCCCTTTCTCACTTTGCGTCTTCGTGTCACATTTTGGTGATTCTTGGGATATTTCAAACATTTGCGTTATTATTGTATTTGTGATCTTTGATGTTACTGTTGTAATTATTTTGGGGCCCCATGAATTGTACTCATATAAGACAGCAAACTTAATCAACAAATGTTATGTTCTCATTGCTTCACTGACTGGTCATTCCCCTGTCTTTCTTCCTCCCCTCGGCTTCCCTATTTCTTGAGACACAAAAATGAAATTAGGCCAGGTGATAGCCTTACGATGGCCTCTAAGTGTTTAAGAAAAAGAAGAGCTGTGTGTTTGCCACTTTAAAACAAAAGCTAGAAATGCTTGAGCTTAGTGAGAAAGGCACGGTGAAGGCCAAGAGACCAGGAGATAGGCCTGTTGCATCTAACAGGTAGCCAAGGTGCAAAGGCAAAGTTCCTGACGGATATTAAAAGTGCTGCTCCAGTGAACACATGAATGATAAGAAAGAGAAATAGCCTTGTTGCTGATATGAAGAAACTTGTAGTGATCTGGTTAGAAGATGAAACCAGCCACAACATTTCCTTAAGCCCAAGCCTAATCCAGAGCGAGGCCCAAACTCCCTTCAATTCTATGAAGGCTGAGAGGTGAGGGGCCACAGAAGTAAAGTTTGGAACTGCAGAGGCTGATTCATGAGGTCGAAGGAAAGAAACCAGCTCCATAACAGAAAAGTGCAAGGGGAGGGGCACCTGGGTGGCTCAGTCGGTTAAGCGTCTACCTTCTGCTGAGGTCATGATCCCAGGGTCCTCACAGGAAGCCTGCTTCTCCCTCTGCCTCTGCCCGCTGCTCACCCTACTTGTGCTCTCTCTCTCTCTCTCTCTCTCTCTCTGTCAAAAGAAGAAATAAAATCTTTTTTAAAAAGTGCAAGGGGAAGCAGCAAGTGCTGATGTAGAAGCTGCAGCAAGTTCTCCAGAAGATCCGGCTCAGATCATTCACAAAGATGGCTGCCCCAAACCACAGATTTTCAACGTGGATGAAATAGCCCTCTACTGGAAGAAGATGCCATGTAAGACTTTCATAACTAGAGAGGAGAAGTCCGTGCCTCACTTGAAAGTGTCAAAGGGCAGGGTGACTCTTGTTAGGGGCTAATGCAGCTGATGGCCATTAAGTTGAAGCCAATGCTCACTGACCATTCTGAAAATCTAGGGCCTTAAGAATTATGCTAAATCTATTCTGCCTGTGTTTTATAAATGGAATAACAAAACCGAGATAACAGCACATCTGTTTACAGCATGGTTTACTAAATACTTTAAGCCCACTGTCCAGACCTGCCACTCAGAAAAAAAAAAAGATTCCTTTCCAAATATGACTGTTCATTGCCAATGCACCTGATCACCCAAGAGTTCTGATGGAGATGGACAATGAGACTAATGTTATTTTCATGTCTGCTAACAGCATCCATTCCGCAGCCCTTGGGTTAAGGAGTCATTTCCACTTTTGAGTGTTATTATTTCCTAAGGGGCGCCTGGGTGGCTCGGTTGTTAAGTGTCTGCCTTCGGCTCAGGGCATGATCCCAGGGTCCTGGGATCGAGCTCCGCATCTGGCTCCCTGCTCTGCTGGGAGCCTGCTTCTTCCCCTCGTACTCCCCCTGCTGTGTTCCCTCTCTCACTAGCTGTCTCTCTCTCTCTCTCTCTCTGTCAAATAAATAAATAAAATTAAAAAAAAAAAAAAGACATTTCCTAAGGCTATGGCTGCCATAGAGAAGATTCTTCTGATGGCTCTGGGCAAAGTAAATTGAAAACCTCCTGGAAAAGAGTCATCATTCTAGATGCCATTGAGAACATTGTTGATTCATGGGAAGAAGTCAAAATATCAACATGCACAGGAGTTGGAAGAAGTTGATTCCATCTCTCATGGATGACTTTGAGGGGTTCAAGACTTCAGTGGAGGAAGTCAGTGCTGATAGGGTGGAAACAGCAAGAGAACTAGAATTAGGAGTGGAGCTTGAAGATGTGACCAAGTTGCTATAATCTTCTAATAAAACTTGAATGGATAAAGAATGGTTCTTATGGATGAGCAAAGAAAGTGGTTTCTTGAGATAGAATCTACTCCTGGCGAAGGTGATAGGAAGATTGTTGAAATGACAACATAAGATTTCGAATATGACATACTTAGTTGATAAAGCAGTAGCAGAGTTTGAGAGGACTAACTCCAGTTTTGAACGTTCAGCTGTGGGTAAGTGTGACGTAGTGTTAAACAGCACCAAATGCTACTGAGAAACCATTCGTGAAAGGAAAAGTCAATTGATGTGGCAAACCTAATTGTCGTCTCATCTTAAGAACTTACCACAGCCACCCGCCCTTCAGCAACCACCGTCCTGATCATTCAGCACCCTTCCACACTGAGGCAAGACCTCCAGCAAAAAATGACTCGCTGAAAGCGTAGATGATGGTTAGCAATTTTTAGTGAAAAAGTGTTTGTTAATTAAGGTATGTACATTTTGGGGTATTTTTTGTATAAAACTACTGCAGACTACAGTATAATGTAAATACAACTTTTATGTGGACTGGGAACCCAAAAGATTCATTTGACTCACTTTACTGTGATACTTCTGTTATTGGTCTGGAACCAAACCCACGGTATCTCCGAGGTATGCCTGGGTGTGTGAATGTTTAAAAATAGTAACTGTGAATTGTCAAGAAATATGCCAAGCGTTAGTTTCTGGGTGAAATGATTTTGTGAAGTCGTTGTCATTACACAACAATGATGAACGCTAATGACCTCTACTTAATATGGAGAGCACCATGAGCTTATCTGTGATCGCTAAGCTAAGGTTCTTTAATTTTTTTGTAGGCATTCATTGGGAATTCATTAGAATTAATTAAGTAAATTTAACAAGATGGGTGTGATGGCTAATTTTATGTTTCAAGTTGACCTAGCCACAGGGTGCCCAGATATTTGGTTGTATGCTATTCTGAATGTGTCTGGGAGGGTGTTTCCGGATGAGGTTAGCATTTGAATTAGTAGACTGAGTAAAGATTACCCTCAGCAGTGTGGCTGGGCTTCATGCAATCCATCCAGAGCCTGAATAGAACAGATCAGTGAAGGAAGGGATAATTCACTCTCTGCATGGCTGTTGGAGCTGGGCCTGCTGGTTTCTTCTGTTCTGGGTCTGGGAATTACACCATTGGCTATCCTGGTCCTCAGGCCTTCAAACTTGGAATGCAACTAGCGTACCTTCTTTCCCAGGTCTCCAGCTTACAGATGGGAAATTTCTCAGCCTCCATAATCACATAGACTATTCTCTATAATAAATATGTTGCTTCTTTGTCTCTGGAGATCACTAATACAATTGAGATATTTATTATGCCTAAATAATTCCAATTTTTAATTTCATCATGACTGATAAGGAATCTATATCCTTTTTAATGACAGCTGCATTGTGGTTTTCTTTTTTTTTTTTTTTTTTTAAGATTTTTATTTATTTATTTGAGAGAAAGAGCACGAGCAGGGGGAAGGGCAATGGGAGAAGGAGAAGCAGGCTCCCCACCAAGCAAGGAGCCCGATGTGAGACTCAGTCCCAGGACCCTGGGATCATGACCTGAGCCAAAGGCAGATGCTTAACTGACTGAGTCACCTAGGGGGTCCCTGTGGTTTTCTTAATACATAAAATTCAGATTTATTGTATAAAAAGATAAAGTTGTCTAAATTAAGGCACAAAGGTAAAACTTCCTACTGTCTAGAGATCGTTAACACATTGCTTTTAAACTCCTATTGATGTATATATACATCTTCAATGTAAGTAGAATATTACCTAGATGCTGTTTTTAGAGATAATTATATATACCTTTTTCATAAAGGTTTTATGTAAGTATTAACATACATGCAAAAAGGTACCCAATTCAGAGTAAACATATTCATAGAGGCAGCACCCATCTCTAGAAATAGAATATGGCCAATACCCCAGAAGCTCCCTCATGCTCACCCCCAGTAACTACCCCCACTAGGGTGATCCAGAGCCTAACCTATAATATCCTGACTTACTTCTGTGTGTTTCTGTCTTCTGTATAATTGGAACCATACGGTATATATTCTTATATACCTGACTTTTTTGCTCAATGTTCTGTTTGTGAGATTATCCATGTTTTCGTGTTTTTTTTATTTTTATTGCTATATAAGATTCCATTGTTGTATCTCCTGTTTTTAACTGAATTTTTTTATTTAATGACAGCATTCCTGTAGCAATCAATATTCAACAAACGTTTTCCAGCACTTATGTCCAGTGCTTTGTATTAGACATTTTTAAAGCATCATTTTAAATGTCTGGAATTTTTTTCACTTTATGAATGGACTATTCACTTTGTTTTTAATGATCCTTAACCACTGTGGGGGGGGGGGGCAGTGTTCTGATTCCATGTTTAGAATTGTAGGAAGGAATTTGTGCCTCATTGAAAACTCTGCACTGACTGGACTCTAAAGGATACTCCTCAGGGTTATCTAATTGTGATTCCACTGAAACAATTTTATAATTAACTATAAATTGTGAGTATCTTCTAGGAAAATAAAAAGTAACTCATATCTATAGACATGCAAGTCACGTCCTGTAGAAAACGACTGACTTCCCCCTCCACACCTCCAAAACCAGGTTTGTTCTCCGTTTGTACATACATTGCAATATTTCTCATCTGTAAGTGTGTCTGTTCTTAAGTTTCTCTTCTGAGCCAATTATAAAATCTGCTTGGTTCCTTCATTAATTCATAAAGAGGATTAAATTTTTAACACATTCCTTTTTATGTTTTTATGTCAGTCACGATTTTACCTTTTTCTGAGAATTTGCTTTTTGCAGAATTTTATAGTTTTTTTTTCCATAACAAATAATCCAGGTGATGCTACACAAATGCCCAGAGTCCTTTTTTTAATTATAAAGATAAAGTAACCGCCCGAGGTGGGGCACAGGGGATCTGTTCAACCTTGCTGACTTAAATATTTTTCCTATTTCATGGTCTATCATGGTTGGTTGAAATCAATTGAAATATCTTCCACCTATTACCTGCAGAATTCAAACAAGTCACACACTGAATTGTTCACTTCAGACATTTCACACATTCTTTCTTATTCGATGCACATTCCACTTCACATCATTGTATATTGATTACTCCCTGCATCAGGAATTCAATCTTAGATCCTATCAGCCAGTCCCCGTTACTATGAATGGGATGTCCTTGTTCTCCTTGGTTTGCCACTGTTCAGACTCATTCCAGTCATTGTAAGTTAGTTTATCACATCCTTCTCCTCTTGTTTAATTCTCCTTTATATCTGCCCCCAGCACAGAGCCGGGCACAGAGTAACTTATTTGTGAATGAATGAATAAGTAAATGTCCACATTGCTACCAACCTGTTTTTCTGAAACAGAAATTATTAGCTATGGTTGTATCATGATTTCTAAATGCAGCAGTTGAGCTCTTGAGGGGACCCTAAAGTAAATTTGTGAATGTTCAATTAATGTAACAAACACATGTAAAAATCAAAATATTGTTAACAGTGAAAGAAAAGCCTAACCATAATCATTTTTAATTCAGTATTAAAGAGTTTTAAGGGGCGCCTGGGTGGCTCAGTCGTTAAGCATCCGCCTTCGGCCCAGGGCGAAATCCCAGGGTCCTGGGATTGAGCCCCACATCAGGCTCCTCTGCTATGAGCCTGCTTCTTCCTCTCCCATTCCCCCTGCTTGTGTTCCCTCTCTCACTGGCTGTCTCTCTCTCTCTCTAATAAATAAATAAAATCTTAAAAAAGAGAGAGTTTTAAAACCCAGGAAATACATTCTGAAACTCTAATAGAAAATATGGACATAGGGTTGGTTTTCCCTTCTCCTAAGTTTACTAGTTGAAGACTAGAAAAACCAAGGTGAACCCAAAATCTTGCCCCTCATTTTCCTGAGAGTTGAGTCTCTAGACTGTAAGCTTCAAAAGAACATACGTGTGAGAATCGTTACTGTAGACTTACAAAATCTCTAGCAGCATGCCTGTCATGAATGAATGAATCTAAACACCTCATTCATACTTTTTATATTTGTAAAAAATGTGTGTGTGTGTGTGGGTGTGTGTGTGTGTACATGATACTGTGGGATGAGCATAGCTGCAGGATTTCTTCCTCTCTGAGGCTAAAGCATTGAAATAGGGAAATAATATTATGAATTCAATTCTGCAGCTGCTGGTATTTGGCCAAGGACGATGTTGACCCCTACTCTCTGCATCAGTGACAAATCAAGAATTAAGTTTACTTCTTCAGTACAGTGATCCTATTCATCCTGGATCCTTCTTTACTTTTTTGCTCACATAGTAATTTTAGCTATGGCCATCTTTGACAGCCACGAGGACTTAGCTAGAATCAGGAGGTGGCTGTGTGAGTAAACTGTATTTGGTTGCTCAATTTGAATTACAAAGCTAAAGAGGTGTTGGCAAGTAAAGTGGTCAGTCAGGTGGAGAAAAGTAAACCCAGGAGAATGCAACGGATGTATTGAAAGTGTTACTGAGACCGCGCTGTATATCACAAGTTCATAGGAAAGAAGATTCCATTCCATAGGCATACTCCATGTACAACAATTGGTGGCCTCCTGAAGGCAGTCAGAACAACTTAGCCTCAGCTTCAATTCCCAGTTTCAGGAGAATGGATGGTTTTTGTCTCTTCTTTATCATTAACTAGCAAAACATCCTAATTCCCCCTGGACCTTCACAAAGTAAGGCCCAGGAGTGGCTTTAGCTATCTGACTTGAAAATTAAATCGTAATAAAGTCAAAAGAATGAGGGAGTCCATTCAGAGTGAAATCGTACCTTCTATTTGCTTCCTTCTAACATCTCTGTCTGTGTATAAATACATCTACCAAGAGATCCCTGTGTTCCCCTCCCATCAGGCCAGCTCTACAGGACCATGCCTTCTTCCTTGATCGCTTTGTCCTGTGTTGAGAGCTTTCCGTCTTTTGAGATAAAACCAGCAAGAAATTTAAAAATTGGTATGTAAATGTTCATATATATTCAAGTATAGAGCCAGAAAGTAAATATGGTTCTAGCTTTGCTGGCCATACAGCCCCTATCAGAGCTACTCAACTCTGACAGTGCAGAGTGAAAACAACCATCAACAATGTCAGTGAATGAGCGTGGCTGAGTTCCAAGAAAACTTAACTGACAAAAACAGTCAGTGGGCCAGAGTTGGCCTGTGGGCCATGGGTTGCCAATTCCTGAGCAAGAAGGTTTTGGAAACCAAGAAATTTGCCTTAGTAGGTAGGTAGGTAAGTAGATAGGTAGACATATAATTATGAAAATATATAAAATATGTGTGGGGGGATGGCACCCTGTTATAAACCAACAAAGCCAATTTAGTAGATGGCAGGAGCTGTGTGAGGTTACAGGGGATGAGGTTTCCCGCCCCCTGCTCACAACCCCTCTCTGAGATTATAATGAAAGCAGGTGCCTGACTGAATTCTGCAACATTTAGATTTACTAGCAGGTAGACCCAAAAAGTTATGCAACCTGAATATAGTCCGATCCCTATGTCCTTTCCGGTACTGGAAAAAAAAAAAAAAACAAAAACCCTAAAGCAAATGTGATCATTTTATAGCTGGAGGATGCAGATGATCATATGTTAGAGTCTGGAGATCAAAATTTTCTTTTTTTTTTTTTTTTTTTTTTAATGATTTTTTATTATATTATGTTAGTCACCATACAGTACATCCCCGGTTTCTGATGTAAGGCTCAATGATTCATTAGTTGTGTATAACACCCAGTGCACCATGCAATACGTGCCCTCCTTACTACCCATCACCGGTCTATCCCATTCCCCCACCCCCCTCCCCTCTGAGGCCCTCAGTTTGTTTCTCATAGTCCATAGTCTCTCATGTTTCATTCCCCCTTCTGATTACCCCCCCTTTCTTTATCCCTTTCTTCCCCTACTGATCATTCTAGTTCTTATGTTCCATAGATGAGAGAAATCATATGATAGTTGTCTTTCTCTGCTTGACTTATTTCACTTAGCATTATCTCCTCCAGTGCTGTCCATGTTTAGCAAATGTTGAGAACTCGTTCTTTCTGATAGCTGAGTAATATTCCATCGTATATATGGACCACAACTTCTTAATCCAGTCATCTGTTGAAGGGCATCTCGGCTCCTTCCACGATTTAGCTATTGTGGACATTGCTGCTATGAACATTGGGGTGCATATGGCCCTTCTCTTCACTACGTCTGTATCTTTGGGGTAAATACCCAGTAGTGCAATGGCTGGATCATAGGGTAGCTCAATTTTTAACTTTTTAAGGGACCTCCACACTGTTTTCCAGAGTGGCTGTACCAACCTGCATTCCCACCAACAATGTAGGAGGGATCCCCTTTCTCCAGATCCTCTCCAACAATTGTTGTTTCTTGCCTTGCCTATTTTTGCCATTCTAACTGGTGTAAGGTGGTATCTCAGTGTGGTTTTGATTTGAATTTCCTTGATGGCTAATGATTTTGAACATTTTTTCATGTGTCTATTAGCCATTTGTATGTCTTCATTGGAAAAGTGTCTGTTCATATCTTCTGCCCATTTTTTGATTTGTTTATTTGTTTCTCGTGTATTGAGTTTGAGAAGTTCTTTGTAGATCTTGGATACTAGTCCTTTATCTGTAGTGTCATTTGCAAATATCTTCTCCCATTCCGTGGGCTGCCTCTTAGTTTTTCTGACTGTTTCCTTGGATGTGCAGAAACTTTTAATCTTGATGAAGTCCCATAAATTCATTTTATCTTTTGTTTCTCTTGCCTTTGGGGATGTGTCATGAAGAAGGTTGCTTTGGCCGATGTCGTAGAGGTTGTTGCCTATGGAGATCAAAATTTTCTAAATCTCTAGTGGGACACAAGATTAACTGTCTATCATGCTTGAGGTACCGATTGAGTTTTTAATTTCTACTCATGCCTGCGTTAGGAAAGGGAGTGGGATGTGACGGTGTTTCCACAATATCTTGGGTCCCACTGAATTTGCCAAAGAGCCTGTTTCAGTGATCTCTTTTTGCTAATTAACAATCCACTAACCTCAACAATGATAAGCAATTCTTAACGTTTATTATGCAAATATGTCTAAAACTCCAGTATAAATCAGTTCTGAAGAGAGTTGAGACTCTTAAGCCACCTATGTGAAGTGAACCTGTTGATTAAATGCCAGCTGACCGCCTCTGACCTTGGAACTCCTGATTAGAACATGTGACTACCTTTCAGGTACAAACGGAAATTAACACACACATACCAGCATCAGTCATCAGAACTATCCCATTTTTTTTTTAAGATTTTTTATTTATTTATTTGACAGAGAGAGACAGGCTGTGAGAGAGGGAACACAAGCAGGGGGAGAGGGAGAGGAAGAAGCAGGCTCCCAGCGGAGGAGCCCGATGTGGGACTCGATCCCGGAACGCCGGGATTACGCCCTGAGCCGAAGGCAGACGCCTAACGACTGCGCTACCCAGGCGCCCCAGAACTATCCCATTTTTTTTTAAGTCACTTGTTCAGTATAGGGTACAATTAGCCGGGCTCTGTTGGAGTTTGCCCCCCACAGGAAGTATAAGTACTCCTCAAAGGGCAGGCTGGAGTATGAAAGTGCTCCAGGGAGGAGAAGGTGGTCACGAGTGTGGCAAATACTGCCAAGGGCCAGGCAGGTTTGGGAAGGGGACAAAGGGGGAATTCCAATCTAGAAAACAGGATCATGGCTTCAGATACACAGTGAAGTTGATGAGGTGCCTGGTTACTCCCGGAAGTCTTTCCCAATAGGATGGATTTGATGGGAACAAAGTGGGCTGGTAGGCCCAGCAAATCAGGTGGCTGCTTGAGAGACTCAGTGAGACAGGGCATAGTGATCCTGTGTGTTAAGAAATAAAAGGAAGAGGGGCACTTGGATGGCTCAGCCATTAAGCGCCTGCCTTCTAGCCCTGTCACTGGGGTAGAAGAGCAAAGAAACTTGCTAAGGCCTTCGATTTGATTTCTGTGACCAGAGAGGTTGTGCCAAGTTCAGAAAAAAATGTGCAGTGACTAGTTTAGGATAATTCACTGAATTAAGATTAAAAACAGAGGTTATGCCACGTGAAATTGGGGTCTCAGTAGCTTTTCCTAGTTTATGAAGACATCTCCGGATCTCTTTTCCTCCCAGATTCCTTCAAATCTATTATGTTTACTGTTCTACTTAGCTTATAATCAGGGTGAGTCCAGGTCTGTAGTATTCTAAAGCTCCTGTCAAAGTGTGTCAACAGCTTCGTGTCATTTTGCTACTCTCAGAAGGAACTCCGTTGGTCATTTGTGGACGGGAGTCCAGTGATGCAGTTTCCCTGCATAGACTGTATCCGAAACGAAGTGAACCCCGGTGTTCCGCAGCTACTGCAGCTGTAGGAAGGGTCCCCAAAGCATCATCAATGGAGTGCAACTCAAGTGCAGTGAAAAACTGTGGATATTTTGTTGGAAGTATTTGTAGCTCTATTTGAAGCAGGTGTAATACAAGTGCCCAAACACATACAAAGTGAAGAGATCATCACATGCTGTATTCTTGAAGTGATGACCTTTTTAAAATAACTATATCACTAGGGACGCCTGGGTGGCGCAGTCATTAAGCATCTGCCTTCAGCTCAGGGCCTGATCCCAGAGTCCTGGGATCAAGCCCCGCATTGGGCTCCCTGCTCTACTGGGAGCCTGCTTCTTCCTCTCCCACTCCCCCTGCTTGTGTTCCCTCTCTCACTGTCTCTCTCTCTCTGTCAAATAAATAAATAAAATCTTTAAAAAAGTTAAAAAATAAAAAAAGTAAACCTTATCATTAAAAATTTCAAAAATAGACAATAATAGAAATAATAGTACAATAAATTCCAATGTTCCCAGAACCCAGATCCAATAATTATTCTAGGGTTTGTCACATTTACTTTGTCCATCTTTTTTTTTTTTTTTCTTGTGCTGAAGCTGGTGACATACTCATGACTCCAAAAGGGAAGTCAGTGTTTGTCATTATTTAGAATTAGTTTTCTGTTTTTCTGAAGGCTTCTTCTAAGAAAGTGTGTCAGTGTTTTGATTTGTTCAACTACCTTGAATTTCTGGCAACAAGTGTTGAACACCCGCTGTGTATAAGGCTCCATGTACTTGAACTTCTGCCTTCAGCTCTTACTAGTGTCAAAGCAGCTCTGGAAATGTCACACATCTTTCTAGATTTCTTTATCTCACTGCATACACGGCTTCCCTGCGGCAGAGATACGGAAAGTAATCTAGCCAAGTTGTGTAGATAATAATATGCCAGTATATTGGTACTTAATTTCTGTTTAAGAGCGTTTGCCTTCCACCACTCTCTTCCAAAGCAATATTGTGTTGTTTTAATATTGTTAAATTAGAACAATAAAAGATATTGCTAATTATTTTTTATTTTGTTTGCATATCATTATAACTGTGCCCCGTGCCTATAAAAAAGGAGCTAACAAATAGTTGGAAACCGCAAATGTAACCACAGTTTGGAATAAAATAATCCCTAGCCCTTTTAACTGCTTAGGACCCTGTCCAAGATACACGTCGCTGTCTCTGGTAGTTTGCTACATTTTGAAAGTCATGGCTGTTGGTAGAGCTGGAGTTAAGAATCTGTCAGCATCTTCAGTCTGACCTCTTGATTCGTGGGTTTACGGCTCAGCTGTTTAAATTTGCCCTGAGCCAGAACTTAATACAAAGTTTTAACCTGAGGAACATACGCGTGTCTTTGCATGTGTGCGAAAGTCATATGTTTATTTTTCCTCTTTACAGTAAGTTCATCAAAAATATATGTGCATGACCACTTAGCCATTTCAGGGCGGTGTCAAATAACTGAAGAATTTGTTCTAAAGCTGATTGACTTTTACCTGCATAAATAATAGAATTTAAGAAAGCCTTTCCTTTAGAAAGGAGACTGCAATTCCTAAGGCCAGGAAATTGGAGACTTTTAAAAATAAAAAATAAAATGAAAAAAAGAGAGAGAAAATGAAGCATTGGCTTCTTAGAACTTGAAAATGAGCTCTTACTCATCTAGTCTTTCCCTGTGTCTCTTTAGCGTAGGAACATTTTGAAATTTGGTATAATGACATTAAATAACCACAATTGAGACAAACATTCTATAAGGGACTGTTATGGGTTGCCTCTAATGTGGTAATAGATGTCATTTTAGAAATGCAACTGTACTGTCTAGATGAAAGACGGTGACTCCTAACACATTGGTTACAGACAATTGAATATTACGGCCGTCTTCCTCCTGACTTGATGCTATCATTTTATGGAATGTAACCAGTGTTGGATTGGCATGGAATTCTTATGGGATCAAAGAAAGCTACCATTCAGAAAACTCTCATGTTCACTATGAAACAGGCAATAAATCTACAAGACTAAAGGTGCACTTGCCTTCAGTACCCTTACGGAAGAACCCTTATAAACTCATATCTGAAATCTAGTGAGTGACCCCGAGTTCAAGAATGCACTCAACTTCTCTAAGTCCCAGTGTCCTTTTCTGTGCAGTGGGGATTCTGATACCTCACAGAGTGATTATAAAAGGCACAAGTGTAGAAACACACGAGATGCACCCACTTCATTGTTTATTTCCTGCCTCCTAGAAATAGAACTCATTTGCCCCGAATTAAGTTCTCCCTTTGCACCCTGCACTGTTCTGGGCACTATAGAAGTAATATAAATTTTATACCGCAATCTCCTGAATGTAATTACATTAAACCTATATGTTAATGTAAGATGAGTCAATTTATTTCCATCATTTAGCAACATCACTTGTCTAGTCCTGAGCTAAGATTTGGCTCCTCATCTATCCAGGTTTTTTTTATTATTATTATTTCTTAGAACAGTTTTGTCACTTTCTACATAGACATTGTACATATTTCTTAGAAGAGCAATTCCTGGAAGATCTGTAGGTTTTATGATCAGTGAAATTTCTTTTTTGTCACTCTATGTTCTAACTACATATGTTTGGGATTATCTAGATATTTGTATATTCCTCTTGTATTCACGTGCTTTGCTGAGTCTTACAAACTATGAAGATTTTTTCAGCAAATTATTTTGACACTTCTAGGTAATAATCCTCTTCTGTAGTACTTACACCATTTATTTTAGTTTCATGTCTTATTGCGTAGGTCAGAACTACCACAGTATAACAAGGAATAATGATAATGGCCCCCCGTGTTGTTATACTCCAGCTTAAAGAGATGCCTCAAGTGCTTAATCTTTAAGTATTGTGTTGGCTATTGGTTAGAAATAGATTCTCACATTCAAGACAAATTCTGCTATTCTGTTACCCAAATTTGTGCCCCAACATCACCATTATATAAAACAAGGTATTCTTGAACCTCAGAATGCAGGCCCCTAAGTGAATTCTCCCCCTTAAGAAAAGTGGCCTTCCTACCTCCCCAAAGAGGCCTTCCCATAAGAATTTTAAATCTTTTTTAGAGGAAACTCTAATGTCTGCTTCCATGGAGAGGATGAGATAGCCTTCCACAGTCCCACATTCTCAAGTGCTGGAATCTTTTGTGCTGAATCACTCCAGACATGGCACCCTGTCCAAGCAGGACTCTACCGAACCCTTCTAGGAGCCTCCTCACCTGTGTCTCCTCCAGGTGAGCAAAAAGCTCATGTTCTTCACTGGAGTGCTGGGTCCTACACGCAGGTCTCCCAAAAATGGTCAGTCATTTTTAGGGCAAGTCCAATTTAAATATGTATCTTAAAACAGCCCCTAAATTTGAAGATACACACACTTTGCAACACTAAAAATAACATTTCAAGGTTCATCTCTACTTTCAGGGTGATGGGCATGTCAAAATTTTTGTTCAAGAACAGTACAAGAATCTATATACCTGTATCTATACCATGCCTTACAGTTTCCTCTACCCCTCTCCCATTTACATATCCTTCTCCTCCTAACAGATATCACCTTCTAACATACCACATCATTCCCATATTTATTCTAGCACCGTCTCTCTCCCCCATCAAGATGCGATCTCCACCAGGACAGGAATCTTGTCTGTCTTATTCACTAATAGATCCCAAGATCTGGAACAATGCTCATCATAAAACAGTCATTCAATATTTTAAATCAGTGAGTGGAAAAAAAAAAACAAAACATGCTGATACTTTTGCTAAAACAAAGAACAGCTTTTATGAAAGGGAATGGATGTTGTCATTTTTAGAAGCAGAAAATAAATAACACTTTTCAAATTATTTCTCTCCAACTTGAAAAGGTAAAATTTTATCTCTTCAGGCACCATTTAAAAAAATACTATAGATATTTGATGAGGAATACACATTAAGGAAAGTAGTGTTTAATTAAAAAAAAAAAGGAATCTAAATAAAAGGACAGAAGTATCAGCACTAACCATCACATATGGTGATGAGAAGACCTGGAGGCAGAAACTATTCTCATTGGCCCTGAATGATGGCTGAGATGTAATAAGCACTTCACAAATGTTTACTGAATACATGAGTGAGCAAACAAATGAACAAATCAGTAGCATTCTAATGATGTAAAAAAGTCATGTGTGAGAATGTTCACGGGAATCCTGGAAAGCCAATGCCTTCCCAGGAAGAAGTAAACCTTTCAAAAGTGGTTTAGGATCAGAGGTCAGAAGACTGGGGATAATGAAATCTTTCTAGGAAATTCAGATTACCCTAGAGACCTACTAATCACACTCTAAGCCTGCATCCTAATGATGTCTAATGGAAGAAAGAAGCAAAACCGAACCTAGAGTTTCATACCCATTAAACATACCAGCCATTCCGACAGTGCTAACTTTTCCTTCCTCACCTCAACAATCTTGAATTTGAGTGTGACGTGTGTTAAGATTCAAGGAACAAAACAAGTATTAACTATGTATTGAGACATACCCATTTATATGCAAGAGCCTCTATTCTTCCAGGGAAAGAATCCCATCTCTTCTGCTCAGCGGCCATCACTGCCCCCCTCCCTTATATTAGGGTGCCAAATGAAGGCTACTTTGTGATTGTGATTTAGAATTCCTGGCGTTTACTACCCAGCTAATTGTAGCTTCCAATTAGTCTTTCCTGATAAGGAGATGCAGCGTTTCCTCACTGATGTGATCTTGTGCTCTACACAAATTGGTATGCGGAAACAGATTACAGCTTTGTGCTGCTGCAGCGTTTTATTAAACTGAATCTGAAATTCAGAAGGGAGTTTTCAGCCCTCGTTTTCCTAGTATTGCTTCCACCTTAATTTTGCAATTACTACAAATCAGAGCTTGTCGGGAAGGAGTATGAGTCTTCAGTGGGGTGCCCTCTGGTTAATTTTCCTGGGACTGCCCTAATGGCTGTGGTATTTCACAGGAATGCACATTTCATCAGATGTAGTCTTTGTGTCCCACACACGGATATATGGATGCCACAACAATTTTATAGCTCTTTCAAAACACAATTCCAAGGGCATTTAAGGGGGGAATCTTTGGTGCGCCTGGCTGGCTCAGTCAGTAGAGCATGTCATTCTCAATTTCAGGGTTGTGAGTTCAAGCCCCACGTTGGGCATGGAGCCTACTTAAAAAGGGGGGGTGGAGGGGGGATCTTTGTTAAGGGAAGAGGAGCTTCATGAGAGGTTTCCTCTGGTTGTGGGACACAAGAACTGTGGTTCTTGGAGTATGGTCCCCAGAAGAGAAGCTTCAGGATCACTTGAGAACTTGTTAATGCAAATTGTCAGGCCACACACCAGGGGTCTTAAATCAGAAACTCGAAAAATGGACCTGGCAATCAGTGCCTTATAAGCCCTGTAGGTGATTCTGATACAATGGCAAGTTTAAAAACCAAATGTTCAGGGGCACCTGGGTGGCTCTGTTGGTTGAGCTTCCAACTCGGTTTAGGCTCAGGTCATGATGTCAGGGTCCTGAGATAGAGTCCCACATCAGGCTCCATGCCCAGCTTGGAGTCTGCTGGAGATTCTCTCTCTTTCTTTCCCTCTGCCCTTCCCCCGCCTCTAAAATAAACAAAAAAATCCTAAAAAAATAAATAAATAAAAACCAAATGTTCAAAAAGATTATTGAGGAGATGTTGTCAAAGACCAATGGTTCTCACACTTCAGTGCATGAGAATTTGCACACTTTGAGAAACACTACAGAAAATTTAATCTTTTACTTCTGAGCAATCTGTTGTAGTGTTACTTCATAATTTACTTTCTATGTAAAACAAACAAAGCCTAACAGGATTTTGGACTCAGTAGGGTTCCATGGTCTCAGAAATTTTTAAATTACAGAACTAAATGGAAAACACCAAGAGTTTTAAGAGGTAAGAGGGAGACTTGCTTCTGTTGCTCTAGCTTTGAAAGAAATCTTAGGTAAATTAGATAATCTGAAAATGCACCAGAAGTTTGTATAGCACAGGACATAGATACTTGGTTTTCTGCAAGGCAGTTTGGACTGGAGAGTTACATCTATCCCCTATGAAGAATAACCATAGCACTAAGGAACTAAGAATAAAGAATTGGAGATTTAAAAGATGACCCTCACTGCCATCCTGTCACTAATATTTATGTCAAACACTTTTTTAACCTCTCAGAAATCTGTTTCTCCTCCGTAAAATTAGTTTGACAAGTATGCATTGAATCATCTGTGCAAAACACCAAACTTTATGTTGCTGAAGAGACAGATGAATTAGACATTTTCCCGATGAAAGACATGCATGCAAATAGTTAAAGTAGATGGTAGAAACTGACAGTGTCACTGAGGAACGCACCATAAATACTATGAAGTGATGGTTCCTGTCACTACATCTTAATGATTCTTCCATTATCTGGGCCCTGGGCTTGTTCATTAGACTCATCTTCTCCTTCTTCCTCAATTTCTACTAGCGCCTCAGAGTTTTATTGATCTTCCCTTTGACATTTCTCTCAGCATGGTCTCCTCTCCTCCACAGCCTCGGGTCCTTCTTAGAACTTGTCACTTCCGACCACAATTTCTGCAGTAGCCCCTCTCGATGCCTGCCATCTTCTTCCCGTCTAAGACATCCCACAGCCCATTACCAGATTCGTCTTCCCAACATGCTTGTATTCTCCTGTCTCAACTCTTCCTTTCTTTATCAGTTCCTGCTGAAACTGCCCTAGGGCACTCAGGAATCCTCGGGAATCACCTCTCTCTCCCACGCACCACCATCTGCCTTTCCTCCCCAGCACTGTACGCATCAAAGCTGTAAGCCTTTACCAGTGCTTCCCTAGCCTCTTGCAAGATCCTGCCCTGCCTTCCGCATGTGGTCCATCCTTCTAGACCACCCCCACCCAAGGGCTTTCTCGGTTCTCCAATCACAGAGTTTTCTCCTCTTAATTTCTGCCACCTGTGTCAACAAGTTCATCACAGAGTCCTTGTTTCTCACTGTTTTTTGAGCCTACAGTCCTCTCTCTTTGGAGGGGAGGGATTAGGTCTTTTACTTTTGAATTTCTTCCTTCCTGCTGTGCCCATTGCCCTTCTGTTAGTCACGCACACACTCTGTTCCTCACACACAGATTCGGTGCAGGGAGCACGGCAGAAACTCAGGAAATGTTTGGTGGATGAGTTAGGGAAAGCAATAGACATCTGTTGCTTTCTTTTTGCCAGGCTGGCATGCATTCAGCCTCCTGATTTCCAAGCTCTCTTTCCTTATGGTTCTGGTGTTGCTAAGAAATGTCGCCCAGGCCTGGCTAACTGGAATCCCAGATTTCACTGGCCAGCCGTGCTCACTCATGGATGATGAAGTGGCTCAAGTCAGGCCAAGTGGACTCAACAGACCGGTGAGACTCAACTTGGAGCCTTTGTCATAACTGCAGGATTAAAGAAACTCTACCTGCTATTCTTGAAGGTAATTGGATATTTATCTGGAAACACTGGTAGACATCTTTGTAGAGAAAGCCAGCCTCTGAAAAATATCAACCCTGAGGAAAGAAGAATGGAGAGATGGGAAAAGACTGTTTCCTAATGCCACTGATCACCTGAATTCAACCGTGCCGAAAGCCAGGGCCTTCTACTTGTCATAAGCCAGTAAAAATCTTGATTCCCTGAAGCTAGTTTGATTTGGTTTCTACCGTTTAGTGTCAAGAGAGACTGACAAATTTGAATAAAAATAAGAAAAGCTGGCACACTGTGCTAAGTACTTAGAGTAAAAAAATGAATTTAATCTTTTAATAAAAGACCCTTTCTAAATAATTGTGGTGAGTCAATAATGGTGGGTGATTTTTTTTTTCTGGTTGAAATAAGATGTTGATGGCAAACTTTGTATACCAGACCATATTACCAATCTCTAGTGATAGATTTTCTAATCCTAAAATGTGGGGGGAAGTGCTGGAGAAAATGTCATATACGGCATCTGTAGCTACTGGGCTGTAAGTGTTTTAGAGCACTCGTGTCTGCCAGTCACATCTTTACTCCATGTAATAAAGACCCTTTAATTCATGAAAGAGTTGTGTGAGTATTCCTTATGGAATATGTGAGTATTTCCATAGCTCAGTTTTTTCTGAATATAATTAATTTAGTAAGTCTGTGACAGTTAATATATATTTTCTTTTAAATAGCACTGGAAATATTTGACAAAAAATAGAATGACCAAAGTTGTTATACTATTTCTTCTTCAAAATATAGTGGAGCTAAAATAGGTTTTGGATATAAATATGATTTAGGATCTCGTGCTCTAAAAGCCGGAGGCAAGCATCTTTATATGAAATTGACACCTAGAACTAGGATATAGACACAGATACAAACCTACAAGATTTATAAGGAGGGTTTTGGCTCACTGGAAACCTTGGATTCCTGCTACAGTTATTGCTATAATTACTTTTGGACTTGGGTTCTATGTGTAATCTCTTTAAATGTGATTACTTTATGCATGAGGACATGTGGTGTAAATGAGAACAAAGAAGGGCTGTGGCTGGTATTTTAAGGTCATAAAGTATTTTTGCAGAAAAGAAAAAAGTATTGGTAAAATGCCTTTAACTCATGCTCAGGAACTACGAGAGTTTTGTTTTTTAGCTCTTTTCAGCGGCGGCTTGCTAACTGAAAAAAATCCATGTTTGTCTTATTCAAACTGTTTGGTTTGCCTACTGTTATCTTTTCGCCTACTGCAAACTTTTGTTTGCCTACTGTCATCTACACCATTAGCTTTGAAACTTAGGGTCAGTTCACTTGTCCTTATTCAAGAAAAAAACGTATCTCCTCTGTTAGGACACAGTTTCTGATTCTTGAGGAAGTCTATACCTGGAAAGCCCCAAAACAGCAAGATGAGAGAAGCCCTCTTCCGTCATCAATAGATACCCATAGCCCGACTTGCAGAAAGAACAAGAAAAGGGCAACCAAAGAAAGGGAAGCAAGGGTGAGGAGAGAGATGAGGAACGGAGAGCATTTCACTGTGATACAATAGGGAGAGAACCCCAGCTCGCACACATTCCTTCCCTGAGCTGATGAAGGGCTTCATACCCTCGCCCAGCTGTATTTCTCCCCTTCTTCCCGGCGTCCAGTAGAAGCATCACTTGTGTTCAGAAAAAGACCTCTGTAAGACCAGGCTGTTATGCAGCTTAATGTTAACAAACCTGAGACCAAACATAACTTTAAATTCCTTCACCTTTAGAAAAGGAAAAGAACCTTTTGATTATGATATAAAGTCGTACTGCGGGAATCTGAAAAACATTTGATTCCCAAATGCTTTCAGACGCACCAGGTTTCTTCAGTGTGGGCGGCAGGCCGGGAAGAAACAATGGACTCTTCTGCGTCAGGATCAGGCGCTGGCTGTGAATGTAGTATTAGAGCAAGCCGAAAAGAAATAATCCGGGACCTGTTTGCAGTGAGGATCAGTCACCAAAAACTCTCAAAGACTCAAAACACAAAGTGACATTAGCTCGCATGCCGTTCAGGACATGGCAAATCACTCCGCGGTGTGGAAGCAGCAGAATTTGGATCCGCTAGCTGAGCAGGTGGAGGTCCAAAAGGATGGCTGTCTTTTGTCGCAGCCAGAGGTCAGAATAGCAGCTTCGGGAAGCAGACACCTGGGAGCCAGAGCCAGAGAGCCTGTATCTGCCGCACAGAAGGTCCATCTCTGAAAGGTGAATGCACAGAACCAGGCAGGTGTTTGAAACTTGAGAATGCGCAATGAAGAATATCTTGTTCAGGCGCTTTTCCTGATATTGGTCATCAGAATAGAAATAAAGAGGTTGTGCTGGAACTTGACTCAAGAAAAAAAAAATGTTGTCATCTCTGAGTCCAGCTAGAACTTACAAATATTTATTTGTATTATATCATGTCTCAAGTCATCACTGTGCTGGACCAGAATAAACAATAGAACGCTGGTCATAACTAACCCATGCAATACGCACAGCGTTTATAGCAGCGGCAAATACGCAAAGTCTGGCTAAGGCAATGACTAAGATTTTCATTTATTTTTCAGATTAAAAAATAAGTCTGAATTAAAAATGTCAAGGGATCTGATGGCATTAAAAGGACTTGCCAAACAGGCTCATTTAAATTTTACTGAGTATGTTTTGCATTGTGCTACAAAACCATGAGGACAAAAGGAAATCAAAGAGTTTGATTTTTCTGGGCATACAAGATACACACACTGGGTAACAGTTACGGAGTCATCCAAAGCCACACCTCCAGTGGTGTCACAAACCTGAAATTGGTGCTAAGTGACAGCAGTCACTGTTGGAGAGTTCCTGTCCCTTTGCCATCGCTGTTCCATACTGGGTCCCTGCTCGCATGAATATGTGACCTTTGATAAGCCTTGAAGCTTCCCTGATTCTCAAGGTTTCCATCTAAACAATGGGTGTTGGACTTGAGTCTCCCCTCCTCTAAGATCTCTGTGGTTCTTGGATGATTTTCAAGAACCCGTATGGACACTTTCTTCTTTTCCAAACTTTCTTCTTTTCCAAATAGGAAACCAACTAAAGTTGAAATATTGAAGACCAAAGAGGAAACCAGGGGTGGTAAAAATAAAGGAGCAAAATGAACCTTCCTTTAACACAGTATCCCTTATGCCTGATCCACCAGTGTCCCTAGTCTTACAAGTGAGAATTAAATGTTTAGAATCTGGTCAGTCCACTTCTGGCCTTTTAACCTTAGAATTTCTATAAGTCATTAAGGGATTAATACTTAAACTGGAAGGTGGAATGAAGAAATATAATTCCTGATTAAACAAAACGAAAATATAGAAATTGTTTCAAATAAAAAAAGATATAAAAAATTGACAACACTTTGCTTATTTAATATGGTGTTTGCTACACTCCTTTGATTTGAGATGGTATGAATGATTATTGTCAATGGCAACTGGTGTATATCTCAAACAATACTCTGTCATTCAGGAATAAAACTAGAGCTCTCTTATTCAGCAGTTGTAATCCTGTTAGGCTAGTTTTGGGGGTTTCATTTAGGACTGATTCCATCACATTTAATATTGATCTAATTCCTTCAAATTATCATATTGACTCCACTGGAGTAATATCTCTCTTTCCTACATTGATGACTTCTTTTTTTTTTCCACTTTAATAGATATGATAAAGGTGGGGTGTCTCTTTCCTTTCTCCCACTCGCACTTACAAGAGTAGTAATAATATTACATGTATAAGGCTCTGGGAGGAGATCGTCATATTTTTTTATATTGCACTGTCTCTCTTCAGTTGTCATGGTGCTAGGCAAGAGCCAGTGGTAGAATGGTAGGCCTAACCAGCCCATGAAATGTGCACAAAGAATTCTTACCGTAGTACATACAAGAGAAAACTAGGGTGCAGAAAATTGAGGAGACTTAACAAAGTGACTCAGTCAATTTTGTTTTCTAGGCTGTTGCTCTAAATATAGGAACATGTGAACATTGGAATAACACAGCGCATCATCAGAATCTAATATCATACTGTAACTTTCTACAGACCAGCAATTTGGCAAATAATTTACAGAACAGGCACATGACTGTAACTCTAAGGTCTAGAATTCTCTTTTTTCAAACCAATCATTCACTTCTTAGTATACCGTCTCTTTTATTATTGGAGCATTTTCAGCTGCAGTACTTCCATTGATGAGGCTAGTCGCTAAGTGCATTTGTATCTCAGAAGTTCACACTGGCATTTTGATGTGATGCTGAAGAATTACAATGAGCTTATAACTAAAGTAATTGAGCACAACTTTCACTTTAAGAGTCTCACAGGAAGGAAGGGAGGAAGAATTTGTAGCCACGTAAAAAGAAATTGAAATATCTTAGCTTCTTCACTTTAACCATAGCTAACAGTTTTCTCAAAGTTATTAGATTATGTTCGAACATTTTTCAAAGTTGGCTGATAGTGTCTTCTTACTCATCTTTGTGGCTTTATATAATACCCATAAGCATCTCTGGAGTAATTTTAAGTAGCACATGTGGAGCGTGTGTCTTTGAGAATTTATAGCTGCTATTTATTGGAGTCACTGGGTTGCCTCCATGAGATTTCCAACAACTATAAGCTCACAAATGATCTACAAGAATCTCAGCTGCTAGAATTCTGAAAGTTACAGTGAAACTAAACTATTCAAAATCAGTAGGGTTTGATGTATATTTGGCTATAGAGAAGTAATGGTTAATTTTTTGTCAACTTGACAGGCCATGGGATGCCCAGACATCTGTTTAAACATTATTTGTAGGTGTTTCCATATGAGATTAGTGTTTGATTTGGTAAACTTAGTAAAGCAGATGCCTCTCTCCAGTGAGGGTGGTGCGTCATCCACACCACTGAATGACTGAAGAAAACAAAAAGGTAGAGGAAGGTTGACTTCATTCTCAGCCTGACTGTTTGACCTGGACTTTGGGCTTCTCCTGCCCTCTGTGTTTCTGGTTCTCAGGCTTTCGGATCGGACCCGGAATATACACCATCGGCTCTCTAGTTCTCAGCCCTTTGAACTTCACCACCAGCTTCCCTGCATCACTAGTTTGAAGATAGCAGATCATGGGACATCTCAACCTCCAAAGTCATGTGAGTCAATTCCTTTTTATATATATATATACTATTAGTTCAGTTTCTCTGGGGAACCCTGGTTAATACAAGAGGAAAGAAGAATCTAGAATATGCAAAGGTATGTTGTAGAGCTCCCTGATTTGCCTAGGAGGTGAAACACTTAGGTTTTCTATGGTGGAAGAGTATTTTGCTTCCAGTAGCCAGAGGCCTCCCCTCCTCCCTGTACAAACTAGGTGCATGTAGTTTGTACATTCAGTAAGCTCACTGTTGAAAATCTGGGCATCATGCTTAGCCACTAATGATAACAAGAAAAAAAGAGTGGCTGATCTTTAGAAACCTACTGTCAGAGTTCTAAGATGACTCATTCTTTTCCTTAATTGAAGGTGGTAGAGGAAGTGTTCATTCATTCCGTCATTTGAGAAGGATTAATTAGCTACCTAATATCTTAGAGGCTCTGTGCTTTGTGATGTGTATAGACTAGTGCACGAGGCAGATTTGGCTTTTGCTCTCCTAGATTTTGCTAAGGGAAGATAGACAAGCAGATGTTTCATCACTATCATTACATGTGTGCAAAGGGAAGGGGGTGTCAAGAGAGGATGTACAGAAAGCCGATGCCTGGAGGGTGGGGGGAGGGGAGGTGAATGCTGAACCATCTAAATGAGAAGTTTAAAGGTCACTCAGGGAAGAGGAGAGGGATTTGAGAAAGAACATTTGCAATGGCCAGCCGTGAGGCAGAAATAGAAAGGTCAAGGTGATGATGAGGTAAAGCGAGGAAAGAGGGGAGTTCTATGAGGCGAAGACGGAGAAATGAGGCCAGCTAACACAGAGCCCCACAGGCCGTGTGCAGAATTTCTGCTTTGTCCTAACAGTCTCAGATCTGAAGCGGGAGACCGATGGGATCCGATGTTTGCATTACTAACAAATGCTCCTGCCTAGTCTGTGAAGAATGGGTTAGAGGACAGAGGTAGAAAACAACTGTAGAAGTCCAGGTAATAGCGGTTTGATGGAGGCGGTGGCAAAAAAATGCACAGATTCAGGAGCTATTTAGGAAGAAAAATAGAATTGAGTAGAAGATTAAACATGGGAGGTAAGGGTAAGTCTGACAACCAAGGCCGACTTCCAGGATCCTGGTTTGGGCACAGAATGGTTGGTACAACCTTTCACTAATGGAGGAAAATGGGAGAAAATCGAGATTGGGACAAGGTGAGCTGTGGCAGATCAGAAGCAGGGGGATATTAAGGATGACTCAGAAGCGTGCATTCGGGCAACTGTTACCTGTCGTGAAAGTAAAGACTCCGTGATTGTGTGTTTAAGCCTTTTGAGGGAGGGTGCATGTTTAATCATTGTCAAGTATCACAGTACCATTTAAAAATTTGTGTGCGTTCGTGACTCTATATCATAGATCAAGGATTTAAATAACCTAGTTAGCAGCATGGCACTATTTGTCACTTGGTTATAATACAGCATTGTTTATTTAATCTCTCTTCCATCCTCTCCCCGGTTTGCTTCCCCACAATTTGTGTCCTCTGTTGATCTAGATGAAGATATGGAAAGAGACGGTCAGTGGGGTCAGATTCCATAATTCAAATCCTAATGTTGCTCTATGCTAGTTGTAGGATTGTAGCAAATTGGCCAAACTCTCCGTACATATTATATAGATTACTTATGATATTATTCACCTAGAATGCTACTGCAGGAGTTTCGTGACATTTTAATAGGAAAATCTATCTAAAAGTTCTGGTATACTACTTAGTCTATGGCAGAAGCTCAAAAAAAAATAAAATGACTACTGCCCTATAGTATCAGAATGTCCTTGGTTCTATCCTGACACTCTCTCATCTGGCAAACCAAGGTAGTAGATGGGTTCGCCTACTCCACCCTTTGGGAAGAGTAGAAGATGGGTATCATTCTCATTTTAGCTTAATATGTATGTCACCATCACAGGGAATCCTCCCCACTCCCCTCTCCCACTGCTTGGCTTGACCTCCTCCAAAGAACAAGACAGTCTACCCCCGAAGACCACTGCTGAGGCCGAGAATTTCATCCTTATGTTTCCTCTATTTCCACTTACTCACCTTAAAAACAAAAGGTGAGGAGCTCTTTTTGTATACACAGAGGCACATTAAAGTGTCCTCAGGTTCCATCTGTGTGGGTTGGAGGTAAGCTCCTCCCTGCACAACTTTCCCTTTGAGAAGTACGCAGACCCAGAAATAATGTCCTGCTCTTGGGTGCCCAACATGCTTTTGACTGAAACATTCGAGTAGTTGTTTATGTGGACATAGTGTTAGTTTCAGCTGCCAATTTTAGGATTAAATGGCTTACATTACTACAAAATGTTAGCAGAACATGTTTTCCAAAATAAATGTCATTAAATCTACACTCCCACCAACTGATTAGAGACTTGAACTCAGAAAATATGGCAAAAACAGCAGAGCAGCAAAAGCAAGAAAAACACATGCTCACTTCATATGGTAAAAATGACTCTTCCCTTCGTCTCTGGAAGGCACATACACTTGGTGAATGAGAATAGTAAGTTCTGCTTCCTCTGAACGTAGGGAAATCCCACAAGGTGCCTATCTGTCTCTTTGCAGCTCACATTGCATTAGATGTTACTGAATTTACGTTTTCGTGACTTAGGTTTACATTTTTAAATTAACGCCAACTCTTTATTTTTTTACTTATAATTTAAAAAATAATCCTGATCAGAAATCCTGACGAGTCCAGTTTTGGTTAGTCAGAAGAGCAGTGTGCCTGAGCAAAGTTTCTGCTAAGAGTCTCGAAGATAACTTAAGTATTGTCTTCTGGAGCTCAGGGTCCTACCTACCTTCAGAGAGGTTATCTTTATAGTTCTGAGAGTTAATGAGCCATGAAGGGATCATTGAAGTGCTGAAGTCACAGCAGTGGCCATATGAGTTTGTCATTGTGATGATACTTTTTAGAAAATCATCTCAATTTGTACCCTGTACTTTGAGAAGAGGGGAAAAAATTATACCTTATTCCTACCCATTACCTCCATCTGGGATACAAGCAATGTCAGATTAAACATATGGAATATAAACAGTAATTTAATTAAATGTGAACAAAGCCTTTTCATGCACCATATTTAAATTTTGAAATGTAGCCCAGTTTTCTTTCTATTTGAAATACATGAAACAACAGAAAAAAAAAAAAAAAAAGAAAGAAAAAGAAAAGAGGGGCGCCTGGGTGGCTCAGTCGTTAAGCGTCTGCCTTTGGCTCAGGGCGTGATCCCAGAGTCCTGGGATTGAGCCCCACATCAGACTCCTCCGCCGGGAGCCTGCTTCTTCCTCTCCCACTCCCCCTGCTTGTGTTCCCTCTCTCGCTGGCTGTCTCTCTCTCTCTCTGTCAAAAGAATAAATAAAATCTTTAAAAAAAAAAAAAAAAGAAAGAAAGAAAAGAAAAAAAAGAAAGGAAGAAAGAAAGAAGAAAAAGAAAAGAAAAAAGTCACATACTTAATGACAGATGTGATGTTGACATGTGAAGTACTCTTGCTGTGTGAAACAGCCTGACTCTGTCCATAAAGGTAAGCTAGTTTCAGTATGCTCCACCTTGGCACTCAATAGAGTTGAGTGTTTTTGTCCCAACCATCCTATCATTTTAATAAAATTGCTAGCATAACTTCCTTGTGATTTCATCCAATTGTAGCGCCGGAAATAGTTTGATTTAAATCACGCTAGTGTGTTTTAAAGAAAGTCCAATCACAAGCTAACCAGGAAGTGCTTATATAAAATTTATAGGTTGTCTTAGAAGTTGCCGGGCACATCAAGAAATAAATATATGTTTGAAAAAAGATGAGTTTGTGAACACTGCTGTACAGAAGATTTGAAATTTGTTTAGCTAGTGGCACCTGACTGGCTCCGTCGATTAAGCGTCTGCCTTTGGGTCAGGTCATGATCCCAGAGTCCTGGGATAGAGCTCCATGTTGTCGGGCTCCCTGCTCAGCAGGGAGTCTGCTTCTCCCTCTTCCTCTGCCCCTCCCCCCTGCTCATGCTCTCGCTCACTCTCTCTAATAAGTAAATTAAAAATCTTTAAAAAGAAGGAATTTATTTAGCTAATTATGGAGTGGTTCCTACAACAAAACCAAAGAATTTGACTAAAGACTCCCATAATGTTAATAGAATAATTACCAAATATCCTCCATGATATTAATAGGATAATTATTAATAGAATAATAGAACAGAATCCATCAAGTTGACCAAAAAGGCAAAAATGAAAACAGATTATAAGAATCCTCAAATATTTCTTTTTCTTGATGGAAATCATCAGAATTCTGCAAAGATCCTACCTCTGACACACAAAGTAAAATGTTTGAAGCAGTTAAAATGGTATATATGAAAGACCATCCAGTAGATTGTTTTATTTTTTTGGAAAGCCTTCACATTTTAAACAAAGTCATTTATTATCTCTTGTATTCTAATTGCCCAATTACAACCTTTGTTCAAGCATTACACTCCTTATGATGAAATGAATTCTTCACAGCCCTGTCCCTGATTCTCATACAATAAGTTCAGATAAAAACCTGCCTGGAAACTTGTGTCAGTAATATAATTAAGTCAACCAGTGGAAGTGTAACAAGGCTTTCAGAAAGAGGGCTCTCAGACTGGGTGTTCTTACTTCTCCATCTGACGGTGTCATGTGCTATACACACATTTAAAACTCACGATGGCTTTCAATTCAGTTGTCTTCACATTCTTCGGCTTCCATCTTCTAGAGAGAAAAGACCAATAAAATTCAAAACGTGTTGTGCCGTTTTCCATTAATTTTTAAACCAGGCATCTGGCGAGGAAATAAAATCCGTGTGTTGCCAACTCATTTACACTTAACTCACCAAAATGTTCCTTTTGAAAAGAGAAGTGACATCCAACAAGTCTTCGGAACCTTTTTTCTTTTACATATTAGTCCCAGTTCCCAAGGTTCAAGGTTGGTTCACAGCTTTGAACCAAATGCTGAGAATGAACATGGAACCTCACCAAACAAACACGGGTTGTTGTGACCCCTGGAAAACACTTCTGCTTGAACTTTGGGTGTGACATCTTGTCACTTCTACTTCAGTCTTGAGTTACACTGGGAATGAATGAGGCAAGTGGGGGGAAAAAGAAAACTTAAAAAGAAGAAAGGAAACAGGAAATGAGTAACTCACTTGGGATGTGGTGCAGGGACAGAACGCTGGGCGGGAAGTGCAGAGAGGCCCCGCAGTTGCTCTGCCCAGCTCCCCCACTAGCTGGGGCACAGCCAGGGCAAAACGATACCCGTCCAGTCCGAGCAACAAAATCTGTGATTATAAAACGGAGAGCGTTAGAATTTATAAAGTTGAATGAGATGATTATTGTGTTTCCTTCTGCCCCTGGCACTTGTATTATTTTATGAATTTATCCCTGAGCAAGGAAGCAAGTCAAACCACTCCAGGAGCTCATGATCCTGAGAAGGGCCCCACACTGGCCCTTCCCCTCCCACTGTGTCTGTCTGTGCCCTCTCCATTCCCTGCACTACCCCCAGAACATGCCCCGTCCCTTGGCTGCTCCCATCCCTCCAGCGTCAGGTTCCTACTGATCCACTTCTATTTCATGTTCCTATCGATTCATTTCTAGTTCATATTCCTATGGATCTACTTCTTCGAGTCTTGAATCTTCTGCTTCCTTCTGTGACCATTCTTGGACATGAATTGTTTCCTCTCGTACTTACATGGGCTTTGGCCTCAGAACACCTTCCATGGTTTGCGGCCAGTCTCTGAACCCCTCCCTGTCTTCAGTCACAAAGGGCCAGCTTCCTGCATCAGACAGCTCTCAGAATGTGTGTATCATGAGAATTGTTCTAGATTTGACTGAAGTTTCCCTCAGGTGTAAGAGCAGACAATTAAACATAGATCTACGATAATTTTTACTCAAGTGCTCTGGTCTAGAAACATAGTCAAGTTGGGGGGAAAGAAAAATTATTTCCAGCCTACCTCTGTGAACATAGAGGAGCTGTTTCATGGATATGCGTTTAATACATTTCACTGAAAAGGAAAGGAGGTCATTGGGTCATCAGAAGTTTCAAAAAGTTTCCTTTGTCCTTTCACGTAGAAAAATTAACCTATTGGCTTCTACACAGTGTTTAGTACCCATGGACTAATGTGGGGCTGTTTGTGCTGACCTGGAATTTCTTTTATTTAAAGAACATTAAACAAATTAATTATGATCTATATTAATATGTATATTGCAAGTCCCCTAACGGAACATCTTCACATTCTAAAAACTCCCATTATGCTTGTGATGATTTTGATATTTTTTGGTCACTTCTTGTATTTTTCCCTTTGAAGATCTTGTCACCATGTGTGTGGAAAGTAGTTTGCAGTGTTTCAAACTCCTTGGAATCTCCTCAGTTCTCCGTTCAGAATCAGGCTTAAGCTCTTCCAGGTTCTGTTTACTGCTAGCTGATGATGACTTCCTTATCCAAATGGGGGAAAGACTTTTGAACATATATTAAAATGTGTGTGTGATTTCTGAGACATCAAATAGCTGGAATAACAAGTCAACATTTTGATGAGTTAAGTGTAAATTAACTAAAAACACATGCACTAAATTCTCCTTGAAGCACAGATGGTTTGAGAAACCTAGAAGTGCTTGGAAAAAAATATGGCTTTTATTTTCCTGAACCCCCCAAGTTTGAAGAAGTAATTGAAGATTAATTTCCATCTCTTCCCAATTGTTGCTTTAGATTTTTAATAGATTATATCCTTTTCTTTTGTTTTTAACCTGGATCGTCTAAGGAATGAAAGTACTTTCTTCTTCGCTCTTCTTTCTCTTTCCTAACTAAGGATGAGTGGGCATCAGGGGCAAGAAACCCATCTTCCAAGGGTGGAGAGTGCTAAGCTGATAAATATCAAAACACTGGTCAGCCATGTTTTCTTATGGAGGAAATCCTGGAAATACAGCTAAACCTATTTGGGGCTCTGCTTTAGCCCTATTTCCTTTTCTACTACTGCACTGCCAAGTGTTGATCCTCTAGTGTAGACGTAGAAATGTAGCATGGCCTGTCTTCAACCTGCTTAGATTCTGGGCTCTAGGCTTCCATGGGACCAAGCAAAAAGAAGGCCATAGGTGGTGAGGTAAGTTCAGGGTTGCCGCACTGGTGTTGAGGCTGATGCCCAGTTAATAATAAGGTGATATTTTCCTTGGCTTTCTTTGAACATATCTCTCTTGCACAAATCTAGAAAGAAAGAATAATGAAACCAAAGCAAGATTCCAGCTCTCTAGACCAAAGAAATAAACTAAAATAAAGGCAGTTTATTATTAAGTATCATCTAACACCACTCCCTTATTACTACTTCTGATGCTTTGATTATTGCTACTGTACCAGTATTCAGAGTACCTCCTCCCAAAGTCATGAAACTTTATATGACAATAGTAAGGTATTTTCTATAAAACTTGTCCATCCAATCATTTATTTTTCTATTTTAGTGGTTTTTATTCACTTTTTTTAAAAATTATGAAAGTAATACATACATGTTTACCATGGTGTATAAATTCTAAAGGAAAATATGATCATGTCACCAAATCATATCACTACTAATAATCATATCCCTACTTCATGGAAGCATTTTTACTAGGCTGTTGTATTATTTCAAGCCTGTTTTCATGTTTGTGCACATGTATGAGTAGTTTTTGATGTTTTTCACAGAAAAAAATAAGTTCACACTATACCACATTATTTCTCAACTTGGTATCTTCATTCAAAAGCCCATTCTGAAATTCTGTCTAGTTCAAACACCTTTTTAAATAAGAGCTTAATCTTCTGTGTCATTGTTACCTGTGATATGTTCAATCATTACATAACTGACAGACTTTTGGGTCTTTTCCAATTTCTTGCCACACTGGAGAGTTTTGCTCTACAAATCCTTGCACGTATGTCCTTGCATTCTGGGGTTTTGATCTACGCAGTATTGGTGCTCAAAAAAGGGATTGCTCAGCCAAGCAGTACGGATATGTTTAATTTATAAAAGGTATAACTACATTATTTTCCAGAAAGAAATGTAGAAATGTTGACAACATCCACTTCTCTATATTCTCTTTTTATTTTTGTATATTTGAAGAATGAAAATAGTTTTTTGGTTTTTCTGAGTCATTTTCTAATCCATTAATTTCAGTTTTGTGTTGCGGAATTTTTTATCAGAATTTATTTCTGTAATTTAAAATAATAATGATAATAAATTCCATAAAGAGAACATTGCTAGTGCAAAAATTTAACACAAATCAAAAAAGAATGAGTTCGGCCACATGTTGACATGGGAAGATGTCCACCACAAACTAAGTAATAAAATCAAGATGCAAAACAAAATGAGTAATATAAATTTTACTATATAAAGCAAAACAAAACAAAACATCCCTCTTAGATTAATTTTGAAACAGTGCTCACCAAAATGATAACTGTACTGCCTCTGGGTACTCTCTTTGGAGAGAGAAACTTCCAAATTTTACTCTGAAGACACATTTCTACTATGTACATTTGTATGAGTATATATTATTTCATACCTAAAAAATGATATAAAACCTTTAATTGATAAAAAGTAGCTGATTGCAGTATAACTTACAATGATAGACTGCTTTCGCTGGGTCGTAACACCTCCATTTTCTCCCCATGGTTGGCATTAATATGTTGTACTGAATTTGACCTTGCTTCCTAAAACCTGTCAGGCTCAAGCTGGTGTTCTCCAGATAGGATTAATGTCGGTGCAAAATTCTGGCTCTGTAGTCCCAACACGATCTAATTAAGAACAACGAGTTTAGGTCACATTATTCAGGTAAGAAAATCAACATCAAGATCACACTTCCAAGTGGAAAGGTTGTACGTGTTAAAACACCATCTCAATTGCTGAGTTGCTATTCTCTTAAACTTCACTGAAGTTTGTGAAGATGTTGATATTTGTCAGACCCCTCTGACAACTTTTGACATGACCCATGCTCAATATTTAGCAGAGACATATATACGAGACTAATTTCCAGCTTGGTTCTGTGGTATCACTTTATTCTTTGAGGATATTACTGTCATTTGTAATTTTTTATTCTGGGTGAAGTATGACCCGCTCTAGTTAATTAGGTGTTTTAATCACTTAAGTTCAAAATGCAGTAACATGAACAAAAAGCCAACCCTATTCTTTAGTTAATTACTGAAATATTTAAAGTTGTATTGTACTGGTAAATGAATACACAAAATGATCAGTAAAATGATTAGAAATTCCAGAAATAAACATTATATTATGTATCATATATTATTATATCATATATTTCTATATGATATTATATAATATCATAAAAATCACATCTCAAGTGGAAAAATGGATTATTCAATAAGTGGTCACAATACAACTAGGTAATCATCTGAAAAAAATTTAATTTCTTTTTTTTAATATTTTTTATTATATTATGTTAGTCACCATACAGTACATCCCTGGTTTCTGATGTAAAGTTCGATGATTCATTAATTGCATATAACACCCAGTGCACCATGCAATATGTGCCCTCCTTACTACCCATCACCAACCTATCCCATTCCCCCACACCCCTCCCCTCTGAAGCCTGCAGTTTGTTTCTCAGAGTCCATAGTCTCTCATGCTTCATTCCCCCTTCTGTTAATTTCTACCTTGTACATTATACTAAAACAAATTCCAAATGAATCAAATATTTCAACATAAAATATGAAACCATGGAATTACTAATAACATGGAAGAATTATTTTTATAATCTCAGAGTAGGGTAGGCTTTGCTAATAGGCCATAAAAGTAAAAGTTAAAAAATGATTAGTTAGATAACATAATAAGAAACTTCTGCATATCAAAGTACACCATACACAGGCTAAAAGACAAATAAAAGCAAATAAAATATAATATTGAAATAGCATATCCCAAATTAAGAGCTAGTACTCTTTTTTTTTTTTTTAAAGATTTTATTTATTTATTCGACAGAGATAGAGACAGCCAGCGAGAGAGGGAACACAAGCAGGGGGAGTGGGAGAGGAAGAAGCAGGCTCATAGCGGAGGAGCCTGATGTGGGGCTCGATCCCATAACGCCAGGATCACGCCCTGAGCCGAAGGCAGACGCTTAACCGCTGTGCCACCCAGGCGCCCCAAGAGCTAGTACTCTTAATTCATGAAAAGCTCCTGAAAATCGGTAAGGCCAACAAATTGATAGAAAAATGGAAAAAAGGGATAAAAACAAATGAAAATGTAAAAGAATCTTAAAAACTTACACAACACTCAATTTCACTTGTAAGAAGAGAAATGCAAGTTAAAACTTTGAAACACCATTTTTTACTTCCCACCGTCAAAGATCAAGTTTATACAATCTGCTGGTAAAGGCAACGGAAGGCAGACATTCCTATGTATGTTGATAAGACTGTAAGAGCAATTCGATTCTTTGCAATCTGGGCATGTTCAGAGTAAGATGTATGGAAAGATATTCATTATAGCATTGTTTGCAAGAAAAAAAAATACTGAAACAACCAGAAGAGGTCAGGAGGTCCTGGTTAAATGAATTGTGTTACTTTGTTATAGTTGAATAGTATGCAGTCATGAAGAAGAATAAGCCTGCTGTCTGGGTAGTGATATGAACTGATAAAGGGATATTAAGTTTAGAAAAAGAAAGAAAGAAAGAAAGAGAGAGAGAGAGAGAGAGAGAGAGAGAGAGAGAGAGAGAAAGAAAGAAAGAGAAAGAAAGAAAGAAAGAAAGAAAGAAAGAAAGAAAGAAAGAAAGAAAGAACGAACGAACATTGTGCTAAAATTATATATACATACATGGTTAGGCATAGGAAACTTCTGGGAATATAGATATAAGACCCTGGAGACAGTTATTCTCTCTGTGGACAGTAGCTGAGTGCCCAGGGGACACTTAGGATAGAATAAAGACTTGTCTTTTACCATTTACGTTCTTACATCTTGAACTGCATCCTTTCCCCAGTATTCCAAATGCTGGAAGTATTCCAAGAAGGGTCCTTTTTCATATCTAAGGGTACCACCTCCCCCTCCTACTTCCCAATTTATACTCCCTCCACATACTCAGGGCCAAACCTGGGAAACTGAGATCATCAAGTTTTACTGTCATCCACATCATAGAGGTCATGGGAGAATGTGAAGTAGGGGGAATTCCTATAAGGAAGCAAAAAGAGAAACATGTTCTGGGGGCTTGGGGAAGAGCCAAGGAGAAGAGAATAAAGAGTGAGAGTATGGTCGTGGGGTCAAAACCCCAAGACAATGGGTAGAAACATCCAGATACCATCAGGGAAATTCCAGATTAGACTTCCTTCATTCTGGTTTTGTTTTGTTTTGTTTTGATTCAGTTTGGTTTGGTTCATCGGGCTTGGCCTGGAAAATTTCCATGACTCTTAGAGAGATCCCATGGTCATTATAGTACCTCAACTGTGGGGACCTATCTGAGCAGGTGGGCTCACCATAGCAGCACCTGCTTGCTCCAGCCCATTTGTGCCATGTTTAGGATCCACAGCTTGCTCTGTACTCCAATGGGAGGACAGAAACGTCGAGAGTAAACTCATAAACCTGAAGAGGACTTGAGGCAGTGCCAAGGAGGGTGCAGGGATCTTAGGACCAGACTCAAGGCAGGGACCATGAACTCAGAAGTCAATGCCAGTGACATGCCAAAGGGACCCAGCACCACCAGTCACCTGCTAGGAACACCAGCTCAGGATACCCAGCATAAGACCCGATCAACCACTCTGCCAAGGGAGCCCTGGGGAGCCAGCAAACACTTTGTAAGATAGACCTTCCTCCTGCGTTCATGAGAACACTCGCAGAGCCCAGCCTTCGAGCCTCTTACTTCTCTGTGGACTGAAAAGTATAGGTTGACACTCTGTGCTAAACTGTGACTTCCGTGTTGTAGATGGGATCTGTCCTCACCCTAAAGCAAAGAATGCCTTGATACAAGGGATAGGGAGTCTCCAGGCATGTGGGGATTATAAAATACCCTGATTTAGTACATCGTTCCTCTTATATCAGTGTATTATTGGTTTATTTGTTTGCTTGTCTGCTGTAAATCACCTAAAGTTCTGTTAGGCTTAAATAAATATATGGATATATTTTGGATGTAATGTTATAAAAATCAATAATTTTTGTCAAGAGCTAATAAATATTGCATATTTGCAAATGAGAATTCTATTCTCCCTAAAAATTTATTTGATAGGTGGAAACTACATAGGAAGTAGCAATACTTGCTCTTTGTTGGGATCCACTTCTCTTTGACCTTGAACATGCAGCCAAGACTCCAGTAAAATCTCCATTTTTAGCTTCAGCTGTTCTGAATGCATCAACCAGTCATTTATCCAAAGCAGGGACAAAGTGTGTGTGTGTGTGTGTGTGTGTGTGTGTGTGTGTGTGTGTATAAGTTATATATCTAATAGCCACAAAAAAAGTCTTCAGGTAAAGCAGCAATCAACTATTTATAATCTTTCAAATCTATTTCCGAAGATACTATGAATATTCTTGGAAGCCCCCAAAGTATTTCTTGACTTGTATATTCATCAAAGTGCTGGAAAATTACACGAGAGCAATCAGATAAGGCAGTTAATATGGCTGGCACCAATGTGACTGCCTTACTCCTCCCTCTATGATTAATTACAACTAAATTGATGTTACCAGCAATGATTAATTTACATCTTAGGTGCAAAGTAAATGAACTAAGCAAATTGGAATTGGCACTAACAGTTTCTAGAGCCTCAGCAAAGCGCCCAAATCATGGTAAGCTATTATGCACAGTATAATTTCTCCCCGCCAAAATGGTTAAAAGGCATAGGTGCAGACTTTATTTTTGTACGTAGGTGTGTTTTCGTATGTCTTTTGAAGCAAAGTTTAAATATAAAAAATAACTAGGTTTTATTTTTGGCTTGGATGTATAGCATATATATGCATGGTGAGGCAAATGTTTCAAGTTTCATTTACTCAAAATAAATGCAACATGTTTTCTTCCATCTTGATCTTTTAGTATTCGTTTTAAGAGCTTAGATTGGGTTATACACAAACCCACACCTGCCTGGCCCAGTTGTGTATATTCAGTTTCCTCTTACTCAATATGAAGAGACTTATAACTATTTTACAAAGCTGTTAAATGGAATGATATAGCTAGATGCCCTGGCACATAGCAGGCTTCTTATAAGATCACCCAGTAGTTTCCAGTATGTTCTCCTGAACCAAGTAGAGGCGGTCTTCTAGAGGCTTCCCACACCCTGCCAGTGCACCTGCATATTTACTTACAGATCCAAGTGCAGAGGAGAATAAAAGCCTAAGGGAGGCTGTTGTTTCTTCCAAATGAGCTGAGATAACAGGAACAAGGATAGAAGATGACTTTGTACTGAAATGGCATTGAGACAGAGCATGCAAATATATAATCTCTTCGCAGAGGGAGGATAAAGTTCCAATCAATCAGATATTTTGAAGAAACAGAGCAACATAGTAGAGTCATTAACATTCATCTGGGTGTAACACATGGTTTTACTGTAAGAACCCTGGGCGAGATTGACTGAAGTGTAGAGGGGCAGACGAGGAACCAGAGCTAGGCTCTGGTTTGGAAAGTGCTCTCTGGTTTATTTAAAATCAATAATGTGCGTTCTCAGCCTACAGAATTTACAAAATTCCCAGATAATACCACTTAACCCAGTTGAATACCTTTTTTTGTTTCAAGCAAGATTTCTTCCAAAGACATGTAACTCCACTGAATTAAATGGGATAATCAGATAAGCTTCCCAAAGCTTTTCGCTCTTCATTCCTTAGAGCACAGACCATATTTTAGTAATTTATTCATTTCAAGCACTTAGAATAGTGCCACCTGGCATGGAGGAGTTGCCTGATAATTCTTTGTGAAATCAATACATGTTTTATTCTATAAGATTCATAATTGTCGGACAATTGATGGTTGCAAATAATGAATTTTTAAAGAAACTATGACAACTATCTTTATCATTTTTGATTAACCTTTCACCAAATTTTTTCACTACAGAGTCACATGTATATCTTAATTAAGGGACATATAATATTGCTAATGTCTATTATCTTTCTTTTAGGCACTTAGAATTCTTATGGGTTCTTTTCAGGTGGCACCTTTTATTCACTTGAAAAGATCTATTTTGATAATTTTAAAGGAAATTACTAGATTGGCTCTAAACCTTAGGCTTGGTCCTAAAACACCAGAAATGAGCCAACAAGAGGTGGGTTAATCAACTAAAATTTCTTTTAAGAAATGTATTGCAATTGGGCGGGGGTGAGGGGGGGTTACTCAGGGGAACGATGAGCAAAGAACAGAAAAGCAGATCAGCTACAAAATGTGAAAATATTAGTACATTAAATATCTTATCACTTCACTGAAACAAATACAGTCTTGACAAAGATGGAATGATAATAAACCTGACCTTAACGTTTGCACTATACAGAGGGGTCTCTTCTCTCTGTTTCTCCTTCCACACTTCGCCCATCTGAGGGGTTCTTCTATTGCCTATCCCCTCACATGCAGTATATTAGGGGCTGGAAGCACTCTTTACCAGCTCTTTCTGGAAATTCTTTTTTTTTTTTTTTTTAATTCAAAGCAAAAAATAGGAACTTCAGTAGTTGGGCTACTTTATTAAAGTCTCTTACTTCAGTTTAAGAAAAAACTTTCTGAACAAGATGGGTCTCCTTTCTTTTGTCTTGTACCACTGAGAATTACTCCCGGTTTGTTTTTTGTTTTGTTTTGTTTTGTTTGTGTTTTGTTGTTTTTTTTTTTTTTTTTAAGATTTGCTCCTAATTTAATTCCCTACATGACCACATATGTGTGGCTCTGTCCTCAAGAAATAAAGTTGAATGAGAGTTACTGAGTACCTTTAGGGAATTAAAACTCTGATGAGGAATTTGAGATATATAGATATATATAGATATATACATAGATAAATATATGTGCATGGAGATAAATATATGTGTATTGAGATGAATAGGAAGATATAACAAGTCCCTTGTTAGATGCACAAATAATGAGTTGGTTCTTTGTACCATTCAGGTGGTAAACCAAGTAAGTCACAGACCCAAAAGTTTAAAATCTAGCTTCTAATCTGGTATTCAATTCTGAAAGGGGTTGCGAGCATTCTTATTTATCATGTTTTTGTTATTTACATGTGGTAGATAACACATTTTTAAGGATTAAAGAAATTAATTAGAGAAAGAATTAAAGAGGGAAAATAGCGCACAAATCAAATACCATAAGTCAGTGGTACATCTTAGACTGTTTAAACAATGTGATTGAGGAGAGTGGGTTTTATGTTTTAAACCTGTTTTGTGGCATGTGGGGGGGGTGTATTTATAAAAAGCCCTGTCTTGGGGTGTTTACTTTTTTCTAAGTCACTCATATAATTTTGGGAATCAGGTGAAGCTAAAAAATAAATGAACCACCTGAAAATTCTTCCCCTTTCTGTAGATACTAGTGTGGTAATATTATCCTTTGATATGAAATTCATTAAGTTTTAACAATTTTTACAGTTCGGTGGTGAATGCTTCATATCAGGAAAAGGTCTGAAGTTCTTAGTCTTGTCAAAGCAATGAGGATTGACACCATTCTTTTTTTCCTTTTTTTTTTTTTTTAAAGATTTTATTTATTTATTCGACAGAGATAGAGACAGCCAGCGGGAGAGAGAACACAAGCAGGGGGAGTGGGAGAGGAAGAAGCAGGCTCACAGCGGAAGAGCCTGATGTGGGGCTCGATCCCATCACGCCAGGATCACGCCCTGAGCCAAAGGCAGGCGCTTAACCGCTGTGCCACCCAGGCACCCCCATTCTTTCTTTTAAATCTCTCATAACATATGCATCTCTTATATCACTGCCAGGCTTAGGTGGACGTTTTTGTAGGTACCTTGAGCCTTCTGACATTTTAAACCCCCAAGCCTAGTGTGAACTTTCAGAGCAAATTTCTATAAGTTTACCAAAATATTCCCTACAGTCAGAATATAAAACTGTGCACACAGGTTAATGTACTCATTGTACTTAGTCACTTACCAGTTATCTACAAAACTCAAACTGCTGAATTATTTATAAATAGTTGTTGGTTATTTCTTATAGTTCTAGGATCTGTTCTTTCTTCACTTGCAGTTCATTTTTATATAATCAACCTGTTTTTGATCATAAAGTCAAATTAATATTCTTAAATGTAATCAATAACCAGGACTTTAGAAATAAGAAAGAAAGAAGTGTCTATGCTTTCCTTCCTTCTCTTATTAATCTGGAAAAGAGTCTGTATTTACGATCCTGGGGCAGTATTTTGGTTTTAACTATAGAAAGATTTGATGTTTATGTTGCTATTGTCCCAATTGCCTCATGTAGCGTCTCCCATGTAACAGTACATTGACCCCACTTCCACCCATGAATGAGCCACATGTGGATTTGACTCATTTTGTTGAAGAGTCTCATCAGTAATCAATTATATTTTCCTTTGGCGATTAAGAACCAATCCCATCTTCTTATTCAGTCCAGAAGCTTTCATTCTTTCATCCAAAGAAAAAACATTTCACAGACAAGTTTTGCCTTGAATACCAAACTCCTCTGTCCCAGAGACCAGGAAATAGTTACCACAGCCTTCTGGGTACTGGACTTCTAAAGTAGAATGACTTCCTCGTATATTCATTGACTTGCTATGTTCTTTTTCAACTCCTGCTCACATCTCTCATAGAGAAGGAACAGCAATTTCAAAAGCCCTAGTGCTAGAAAAAATCTTGACTGCCTCTTGCCAGAGCACTTCTTGGAATGGGAAGTGATATAATACCAGGTTTAGGGAAGCCATTTTTGAAGCAGACAAAGCTAGCCTTCGAAGAGGGAAAGAAGACTCACTTTCATAAAGAGAGATGGTATTGTCCTTTTCCTGGGTGTCTGACAGATCGTATGCTTTCCAAATCTAGTGCCTCATGTGGATCAGTTTTATTTATTTCCTTTAGATTTAGTGAGACACCTTGTCAGTATACCCCTCTTCTCTGAAGAGGAGCCCCATAAGCACCATACACCCTTTGTCTTCCAACACTCTGTCCCTTTGGGGGGGGGCGGTGGAGAACACAGAAGACATAACACAAGGAACCCAAGCACAGTCTATTCCTTAGTCTTAAGAAAAAAAAAAAAATCTCTGCCCCTCTTATCTCCTCAGTGGTACCAACCTTGCATAAGAGTTCAGGCTCTCTAAACAAAGTGAAGAAACCAGGAAGAGAATTGATGTCATGCTCTCTCTGCTTTGACCTTGCAACTCAACCATCCTAAGGCAGAAGAAGGCAAAAGTCCAGCAGCCTTCTTTTAGAATTGGCAAGGGAATGATGCAAAGAAGACATGATGTGAATTAATATATGAACAAACTATATCTCTTTGATAGTTTAAGTTTATGTCTGTGACTTGCAAATAAAAAATTATTGACTAAGGAAAAGATTATTGAAAATAACAAATGGCTCTTATCACCACGTCATTACCAGAGCCAAGTCTGATGAATAAGGTGGTGTTCAAGATGGGTAATTCAGTTTGGGATCCAAAATGAGCTGTAACTATAGAGTAATTAAATTGACATTATTAATGACTTGCAAGCTGCCTCTTAAATCAATTCCAAACCATGGAAGAAAACTATATAGCTACCCAAAACTACTATGATCGACAGCTTTTATTTGCATATAAAACTGCTAGTGATGTATTTCTTTACTTTTCGATAATATCAGTGTGTCACAATTCATTATTCAATAAATATTTTGTGAATGCCAGTGTGCCAAGAACTGTTCTAGGCACAAAGTATCTAGGGATACTTTGGTGAATGAAACAAATTAAAAACCATGCTTGCCCACATGAAACTTATGTTGTCATCAATGGAACACACAGTAAGCAAAATAAGTAAATTATATATCATGTTGCAGGGTGATAAGTGCTATAGAGAAAAATAATTCAGAGGGGGGAGCAGGGCAAGAAGAGTGGGGACAAGCATGGAGTTCTCAGTACGGTAGTCAGAGGATTTCACACCAAGGTGGCATTTAAGCAAAGACTTAAAAGAGGTGAGGACACAAACCATGAAAGAAGAGTGTTTTAGGAGGAGATCAGTAAGCGTGAACACAAGGCATATTGAGGATTCAAAAAAAGGCTGAGTGTCTGGTGTCAAGAGAGCAAGACACAGAATAGCAGGGATGGAAGATAGAAAGCTAGCAAAGGATTGGTCATATAAGCCCTTAGAGATCATGGTAAGGATTAGGGTTTTCACTCTGGTGAGGCAGGAAGCATTTGTAGGGTTTGGCGTGATCTCATTTGTGTTGTCTTTTTTTTTTTTTTTTTTTTTAGAAGGGGGGGAGGGGGAGAGGGAGAGAGAGAATCTCAAGCAGGCTCCATGCCCAGCGTAGAGCCCAACATAGGGCTCAGTCTCACAACCCTGAGATCCTGACCTGAGCTGAAATCAAGAGTCAGACACTTAACCCCGTGAGCCACCCAGGCGCCCCTCATTCGTAATTTCATAGGACCGTTATGACTGCTGTGTTGAAAATAGACTGAAGGATGTGAGAAGTAGAAATCAGGGAGACCACCTGGAAGTGTGGTGCAATAATCTCAAATAGAGGTGATAGTGCATTGTACCAACACCTTAGCAGGGAGAGCAACAGGAACTGGCCAAATTCAGGATGAAATAAGGGAGAGAACCCAGTAAGATTTGCTGTCACAGTGGATGTGAAATGGGAGAGAAGGAGAGAAACCACAGATAAGCAAGGGAAAGGATCAATAGACCACTTAAAGCTGGGTACAAGTACAGCTCAAGCATGTTTGGAGCAAGAAGTTGGAATTTCAGTTCTGGATGTTTTGTGTTTCCATGCTTATTAGACAGTCGAGTAGTACTAACCTGAAGATCAGGGCTGAAGTACAGGCTGGACATAAAATGTTGGAAGCCTTGACTCTAGAGTGTGTTAAGATTTTGACTTTGATTTAAGGCCCAAGAAATTACATGTTATAGAATTTTGTCTGATAGCAATACACATAATTTCTGTCCAGTGGAAAACTATGGTTTTTTGTTTTTGTTTTTATGCTATCAGACATTAATCTGTTTTGTATCTAGCCCTGAAACCATGTCTTAGCAAGGCTCTTCTGACTCTACTTGAGTTACTGCAGACGTCACAGGCTGAGGGCTCGGTCCTTCCCGAGACTCCCCTCACTTCAGACACCAACTGCAAGGCCCAGGGTTCCCACACTCATGACCGACTGGCTACAGACTTGGAGGTTCCCCCTATGTCTTCATGTGTGATAATTTGCCAGAGCAATTCACAAAACTCAGGCAGCACTCTCTTTACATTTACAGTTTTATTATGAAGAATCTAAATCAGGACTAGGCAGACGCAGAGACACATGGGGTGTCCTAAATGCAAATCTCCCCCATCCTCAGGATGTGTCGCCCTGTCATCGCATACGTATATATCACCAACCAGAAAAGCTTCCCCAGGTTTGGGTTTTCAGAGTTTTTATTACACAGACGTGATTAATCAAATCATTGACCATAAACTCAGTCTCCAGCTGTCTCCCTTTCCTTGGAGATCAGGCTGTTATCATCCAGCTCAAGCCCCAATATTCATGAATGGCCAGCCTCCATCTTAGAATTACCTAGGAGCCCACCTGGAGTCACTGCATTAGCATAAACTCAGGTGTGGTTCTAGGGGCTCACCATCAATAACAAAAGGCTCTCCTGTAACTCAGAAGATTCCAGGGGTGAAAGACTAGTTGCCCAAAGAGCTGAGGGTCCATTTCTGGGTTCTCTATTCTGTTCCATTTGTCTATGTGTCTGTTTTTGTGCCAGTACCATGCTGTCTTTGTGATCACAGCTTTGTAGTATAGCTTGAAATCCAGCAATGTGATGCTCCCAGCTTTGTTTTTCCTTTTCAACAATTCCTTGGCAATTTGGGGCCTTTTCTAGTTCCACACAAATTTAAGGGCTGTTTGTTCCAGTTCTTTGAAAAATGTCATTGGTATTTTGATCGGGATAACATTGAAGGTGTAGATTGCTCTGGGTAGCATAGACATTTTAACTATGTTTATTCTCGCAATCCATGAGCATGGAATATTTTTCCATCTTTTTGTGTCTTCTTCAATGTCTTTCAAGAGTGATTTGTAGTTTCTAGAATATAGATCCTTTACGTCTCTGGTTAAGTTAATTCCGAAATAACGTATGATTTTTGGTGCTATTGTAAATGGAATCGATTCCCTAATTTCTCTTTCTTCAGTCTCATTGTCCGTGTATAGAAATGCAACTGATTTGTGAGCATTGATTTTGTATCCCACCCCATCACTGAATTGCTCTATAAGTTCTAGTAATTTGGGGGTGGAGTCTTTTGGGTTTTCCATATAGAGTATCATGTCATCTGCGAAGAGACAGTTTGACTTCTTTGCCGATTTGGATACATTTTATCCCTTTTTGTTGTCTGATTGCTGTTGCAAGGACTTCTAGTCCTATGTTGAATAATAATGGCGAGAGTGGGCATCCTCGTTGTGTTCCTGATCTTAAGGGAAAGGCTTTCAGCTTTTCCCCCTTGAGAATGATATTCACTGTAGGCTTTTCATAGATGGTTTTTATGAGATTGAGGAATGTACCCTCTGTCCCTACACTCTGAAGTGTGTTTTTTTTTTTTTTAAAGATTTTATTTATTTATGTGACAGAGAGACAGCCAGCGAGAGAGGGAACACAGCAGGGGGAGTGGGAGAGGAAGAAGCAGGCTCACAGCAGAGGAGCCCGATGTGGGACTCGATCCCGGCGTGCCGGGATCACGCCCTGAGCCGAAGGCAGACGCTTTAACGACTGCGCTACCCAGGCGCCCCTCTGAAGTGTTTTAATCAGGAAAGGATGCTGTATTTTGTCAAATGCTTTTTCTCCATCAATTGAGAGGATCGTATGATTCTTGACTCTTTCCTTGTTGATATGATCTATCACAGTGATCGATTTGCAATCAGTTGAACCACCCTTGCATCCCAGGGATGAAAAGCTTTATCTCTGGACTCAGGACTGAAGACCAAACATATTCTTTATTATACAATACATTCCTTTCCTCAATTGCCAGTAGTTACTCAAATGTTCTTTGAACTAGTTTTACTATCTTAGTGGCTCCCTCGTTAATTAATGAATAGAATAAAATATTAGACATATGTATGATGTATTTGCATTGAAAGTCATGATTTTACCTTTTTGAAAATTAAATATTAACAATGGTATTAACTGAGATAACGAACAAGTAAATCCAGAAAGAATGTCCATGAAAGAAACCCCCCCCCCCCGCCCCCTCCCTGAGCACTCCCTGTTAAGGTTTAAGAGATAGAAAGCAATCCATAAAGGATTCACAGAAATGCCTAGAGACCCAAGAAACAAACCAGGAAAGTGTGTTCTCCCAGAACCCCAGCAATGATTTTAGTTCAAGGCGAAGAGTGTCAACTATGTCAAAGTTGCTGATAAATCTAGTTAAATAAATAGAAACTTCAGGGTGCCTGACTGGATCAGTTGGAAGAACATGCGACTCTTGATCTCGGGGTCATGAGTTTGAGCCCCATGTTGGATGTAGAGGTTACTTAAATAAATAAAACTTAAAAAAAGAAGGCAGACAAACTTCATCATTGGATTTAACAACCTCTTGGTCACTGGTGGCCTTGACAAAAGCACTTTTGAAAATGATGAGATAAAAATGATGAGATAAATGATGAGATAAACCAACTCATTTGGAGTTGGTTTAAGAGAATGATGGAATAATGGAGTATTATTCAGCCATAAAAAGGAATGAAGTACTGCTCCATGCTACAATAGGGATAAGCCTGGAAAACCTTATGCTGAGTGAAAGAAGTCAGACATTTAAAAAATCACATTTTATATGATTCCATTTACATGAAATAACCACACTATGTAAATGCATAGAAACAGAAAGGAACACCAAGGGTTAGAAGTAGGGAAGAAATGGAGAACAACTTCTTCATGGGTTCAGGGTTTCCTTTGAGACTGGTGAAAGGTTTTTGGAACTAGATAGAGGTCGTGGCTGCACAAATTCTGAATGTGCTCAACACCAATGAATTGTTCACGTTACAGTGGTTTGTTTTGTTATGTGGATTTTGCTTTAATGACAAAGAGAGGGAGAGAATTGGTGATGAGAAGTTGCAGAGTGAGTATAGATGCATCTTTTATAAGGGACTTGCTGGGAAGGAGAACAAAAAAATAGAACTGTAGCTAAAGGAGGATGTGTGACCAAATGAAGCTTTTGTTATTTTATATAATATCTATTTTTATGTATATATTTATATATATTTATGTTATATATATTTATATTATAAATATAGTAAAATTTTATTTCATATGCATATATTTTTTTAATGGATGAAGTAGGAATATATTTGTAAGCTGATGGAAATGGGCCCATAAAGGAGAAAAAATAGGTGATGCAGAAGAGAGAGGGGACATAGAAAAGCTGTTTACTCTTCATACATTTTGCTTTCATTAAAATGCAAAAAAAAGAAAAACAAAAAACCAGCTCACAATTCACTTATATAATCCTAAACCAGATACTCCTGGTGTCTAATACCGGCTCTGCTGCTATCTTGTTCTGTCTTCATGAAATCTCCTAAATCCTCACAACTTAAGTTTTTCCCATCTGTACAATGAAAGAACTGAACCAGATTATCCCTAGGCATCCTCTCAGTCCCAGAGTTCTCTGATTCTCTGATACTCGTGGATTTGTTTTATTAAGAGACCTAAGAATATCTTTACGATGTCTGTACTCTCTCCACATTCATATCATTGGATCTCCTCAGGCTTCCTTTAAAAAAATCCAAAGCTGCACTGATTTATAGCAGATTACATGAGCGGAACACACAAGATGAGCAAAGAACTTGAGATGAGCTAACTGCAATCAGAGACATCTGGGTGGATTTAACACCACAGCTTTAAAACATCTGGGTGATGTTAGGACTCCAGTTTTGGAAATCATACATTCCGAAGTCTGACAGTACTTTGGATGAACGACTTGTATCCTTAAGCTGCAGATGCCTCGTTTTGGCAAGAAGACCTGAGAAGCACAGGAAAGTGCACGAAAGAAAATAAACATCAGAACATTTCTAGCATGCGATGATGCACTATCTTGAGACAAAAAGGCTGAAATATAAATATAAGTAATGTGTTTTTTATTTACAGACCACAGGTATTTGATAACCCCCTAACACAACAAATTCAGTGTGCCTGCACCCAAGATAATTGCATTTCTCGCAATCCCATCCCATGGATTGACCAGCTTTCACTGGTGCTCTCACCAGTAGCCAAGTTCAAATTCTAGGCATCGGTTTTGACTCTCTTCCTCTTTGGGCCCCTTTCATACATCTAGTCATTTGCTGAGCCTGCAGGTCTCCGTCTGTCTAGTTCCAGGCCTGCTTCTCACAGTATTGCCGCCATTCTCCTCGTTTTTCTCCGAGATACTACTGACTCCATGTTACTGGGGGCTTCGACTCTGCAAGGTTTTCCTAGCATTTCTGTGTGCCCCCACATTCCAGTTCATGCCACGCAGGCAGTTAGTCCTTTCAGGAGGCAAGACCAACCTTTGTTAGACTGACCAAGCTCAACAAGTCCCAATATTTGCTCCCAGTGGGATTCAGGCCACAGGTGAATGGACTACCAGTGTGTAGGCCTAGACAACAAGTCTTGCAGTGTGGCCCCATCCTAATTTCTCGTATCGTGGAGCCCCTTAACCTCCTGCCAGGGAGACTTCTCATATCTCAGTGTGTTTGATGATAGTAGTTTGTAAGACCCCTTTCTTTTTCATATGCCGGTATCTTTATTTATTGAGGCAGAAATGCCAAGAGAGTCTCTGGTCAGTTTTGAAGTCAGAGCTGGGTCAGAAGAAGGCCACAAATTGTGGAGACCTGGAATGGGAAGGTCTGGCAGGTCCTTGCTGTGTGATCTTAGAACACAGGACCAACATGACATTGCTCTCTCTGTCCAAATTCCCCACTGCTCACATCGTAAATGAAACTGAAGAGCCGGGCTCCTTTCAGGGGGAGTGCTGTAAGTTGTTGGAAGTAAGAATATATCAAGGCCCCTGAGCACAGGGGGTAAGTAAGATCGACCAAGCGCAGTCCTAGAAACAGAAGGTAGCAAAATGGCCTGTTAGGGAGATTTGTTTGTTAGGTGTGGGTGTATGGTTTTACTTTGCAGGATCTGACCTGCAGAAACTCAGCTCAACTCTATATTGGCAAGTAATGATCTTGGAGCATTTTGGCTTTTTTAAAGGCATTTGAGAAGGTAATAAAGGGGGTGTCAGTGTTGTCACACAAAGAAATCAGCTCTGTTCTCTTTGGACAATGATATGATTAATTGGGTTTCTGGAACTTGGCCTTGAAAGAAAGGAAATGGCAGACTTCTAGAAGATCATGTTGTTATATGAATTCTGCTTCATTGTTTAGTGTTGCTTTGAAAATTAGCTGGAAAAAATGGCCTATTCTGAGTGAAATGCTGAGATTTGATAAATACTAGCTGTTAGAAACATTTTTAAAAACTGTTAGTCTTTTTAGTCAAACTGAGTGAAAAGTCCTGAATAGTCCAAATGCCGATAAAACACATTCAAGGGGGGACACTGAGACCCATACATGAGACCAGAAAAACAAAATGTATCATTCATAAAATACTATCATTTTAAGCAATTTTACAGTCGTAGTTGAGTAGGTGTTAAAATTCTTAAAATAACAAAAGAGTATCGATCCAAAACTGCAAAAGTCTGTGGTAGTCAGCAAACCGGCTATAGTCCAGTTGGCTTAGTGCTAGTAATTCAAAACAATTGAGCTAATCCAAGCTTGAAAAAAATAATTTGAAAAAAAATTGTGAGGTCTAAATTGTGTTCCTGACTCCTGTTACATATGTAATACTCATTAACTGAGAGTTTTACAATGTATTTGATCCTTAAGCTCCTCCAATATATTTGATCCTTTACAGTATATTAAGATCCTTAAGTTTTACCATGTATTTGATCCTTAGATCCACGAGCTAAGGCCTCATTTGATAAATGAAGTAGAAAGCAAGAGGGTGAGCCAGTGTCCCTCTGAAGGGGCCAAGCCCAAGAGCATTGAGCTGGGAATGTGGGCACAGGCCTCCTGCTCCATTCTCAGGCGTGAATGATTGGATTTGCTTATCTAGGAGGATTAAATTAATCAAATAATTTCTTTCTTGTCACTACTCTTCTACTGAGCCATGAAGACAAAATTTGAGAGAGATGTTTTTCAAGAGATTTTTATTTTCAGTGTAATCTGGTAAATGATAAAATATCCGCAAGAATTACTGGCCATGTCAAGGCTGCTGAGGGCTAACATGACAGGCAGCATCACTCAGGATCATTTGGTGGTGGAATTTTTTTTTCTCAGTTCGAAATTGCGGTGATAAGATGGATAAGGTCATTTAAAGATGGTGACATGTGGTATCCGTTAACAAATGCTGGGTCGTATTTAAAACATGCTGAGAGCAGCATAGAGGCAGGGACAAAATGTTCTCCATGTTTCCAGCCTAATATCTCTTGCACTGTATAGATTTCCATCAACTGGTTCTATTAGGTAAATTACATCTGACCTTTATATCCCAGTGAAGGTAAATGTAATTTAAGAGTTTATGAGCATGGGAGTAGGGAAAATGGAAAGAGTCCACTGGGCAAAGGAGAGATTTTGAAATAATGATGCAAAAGACTCCAAACAGATACCCCCTGTATGTACTTCTGGTTATTTCCATTGGGGCAGCCCAAGAGAGTAATAGTTTTGTTCTTTGTTGCTTTGCTTGTTTTTTTGTTTTTTGTTTTTTACCCTTTAACCTCAATCTCAGAGCTAGTTCCTAATGCCTTCCTTTGGTCCAAGTTGTCCTTCGGGAATCATCCATTTTCCAATCACTATGTATTGATAACAGCACACACGGGTTGTATACACTGTACTGTAGTTGCCGGCATAGGTTTCAAGAGGAAAATTTTCTGTGTTGTTTTTTTTTTAAGGCCTTGAAAATATTCATCAACTTCATCACGTTGTTTCTACATTTAAGAATTTACCCAACAGAAATAAGAGATGTACACCATGATTGCTATGAAGCACTTCTTATAATAACAATTGGAAACAGTTAATGTCCCATAACAGGAGGATAGATAAATTATGATTGACCTTTATAATGAAATAAAATACAGCCATTACAGTCAGGTTTTCCAGAGAGCTCCCACTTTAAACAAGATATATATCTGGACTGAGAGAGTAAAAGAGTATAAGATATTCTCTAGAAAGTTAGCAGGTCTCGCTGAATGATGGGACTGTGGATGATTTTCTAAACATTGCCAAGTAAATATATATTATTGTAGTTGCTATAAAAGCAATATTTTAAAAATCATCTCTATTTTTTTAATAATAATATTTTTTATTATTATGTTAGTCACCATACTGTACATCCCCGGTTTTTGATGTAAAGTTCCATGATTCATTAGTTGCGTATAACACCCAGTGCACCATGCAATACGTGTCATCTCTAGAGAGTGAAATTTAGTGTTTTATTTATGGTTATTATATATATGCTTGAATATGAAAAGAACAAGGAATGAAAAGAAACAAAATGTGAACAGTGTCTGGATTAATTACTGGTAATATTTATTACTTCATATTTTTCTGTATTTTTAAAAATTCCTAGAATCAATTTTAATCAAACGAATATGTACATATAGAAAAAAATCAGCTAGTACAAAAAACTTCTTTTAACCATTTCTATGATTTATAGTTTTTTTTTTTTTTTAAGATTCTATTTATTTGTCAGAGAGAGAGAGCACAAGCAGGGAGCCCAACGTAGGACTCAATCCCAGGACCCTGGGATCACCATCTGAGCAGAAGGCAGACATTTAACTGACTGAGCCACCCAGGCACCTTGTTTTATACTTTTGATACTTATTCCATACCCTGTAAATAATACGCTCATACTTCTTGTGGCAGCCAGCTCCCAAGGTGGCCCCCAGTAATCCTCACTTCCTGATATTTATGCACTGGTGAGGTCCACTTCTAGAAAGAATAAACTATGTGACCAATAGAATATTGCAAAAGTGACAGCATGTGATTTTGGGAGCTAGGTACTGCAGCTGACCCTTGAACAACATGGAGGTTAGAGGCAGCGACTCCCTGCATAGTAGAAAATCCACATATAATTGTTGAATCCCCCACAACTTACTACTAATAGCCTACTGTAGACTGGAAGCCGTACGAGTAACATAAACAGTCAATTAACTCCTATTCAGTATGTTATATGTATTCTGTACTGTATTCTTACAATAAAGTAAGCTAGAGAAAAGAAAAGGTTATTAAGAAAATCATAAGGAAGAGCAAATACATTCACAGTCATGAAAATCTCATATAGTGGACCCACACAATTCACACCCATGGTGTTCAAGCGTCAACTTTTATTGGTTTTTTGGATCACTCAGTCAGGAGGAAGCAGCTGTTGTATCATGAGGACCCTAGAGCAACCCTGTGGAGAGAAGCTGAGGCCTTCTGCCATCTTGGGAGTGAATTTTGTGGCCCCAGTCAAGTCTTAGGATGACTGCAACCTCATGAGAAACTGACCAGGATGGTCCAGCCAAGCTGCTCAAATTCCTGATGCACAGAGATAATAAATGTTTATTGTTTTAAGCTGCTGGGTTATGGGGTACTTCCTTATACAGCCATTAATAGCAAATACAGTTCTATTTCCTAATGTATCAATTTTGAACATTTTCTATGAACGCTCTACCATGACACATGAGAATTAGCTTACTTTCACATCCCCATCTGCAATCCCCTCCCCCTCTTCTTCCCAATATTTGGTAATGGTTACCTTTGGTGGTTGAGGGGATTCTATCTGTTATAGTTGGGAGTATAAATAATATGCCTAAAACTTGTTCCCATGAAGCTGGAACAGCACCTCTTAATCTCAACATGTAAGGTGTGAGTTCTGTGACTCTCCCCTCCTGCTTTACATACCCATCTGCTACCCTTTGTCAGCTATAACTTGGCTTTAAGGTCGTAATACCTGATTACATTTAGGCTCTGTTCCACACTGCTCTATTAATAGGTTGATATTGATATTTGAAAATATGGTTAGTATTATGACAGTGTAAATGTATTTTGCTCCAGGAAAGCCATGTCCTATGGTAGGATTTTGTTTCCACTTCTCTTGATCCAATGTGATGAATTCTAGGGGACCTGAAGGAACGTGTTTCTGTGATAAGATCAAATGGATCCTTCTTTTAGGTTCTATCAATATCTCAAAATCATGCTGCATCTCAGTTTGCGTGGCATTTGGCCATGTCTTTGCTTGACACCTTTTTCCCTACATCAGTATTGCCGTATATCTTCCTCAGTTTTTTCAGTAAGATCTTCCAGCTATTTGCAGCAATTGAGTGAATCCATTTCCTTCTTCCTGCTGTCAGTCTTAGAGTCGATGTTGTACTAGTTAGAACTCGCTGTTTTCCGTGCTCCCCAGCTAACATTCTGGCATTTCTTTCCCTCTATGCTTAGGTTAATTCCACCATGTCTTTTATATAATGCCTTTCTATTTCTTGTTTTTTTTTTTTCCCCTCACTCTTTTCTCTAGAGCATACCGTCAAGTATATTCTTCAGCTTGGCTTTGTGACCTTGAGGAAGCTTTCTGTGACCTTGCCTGAAATGTCTTCATTTAACCTCCTACTAAATCAAAAATTTGGCTAAATATATAGTTCTAGCTTTAAAAATATACTCATTATTATTAAAGAGAAATTTGATACCAATATGTTTAGCATCAAACTTCACAGGACTTTTTTTTCTTCTTTGGAAGCTTTTAGAGTCTTGTCCCTAAGTTGGTTTACTGAAGTTTCATGGCATAATGTCTAGATCATTTGGCCACACTGGAGTCCATTTGTAATGAAAACTGTATCTTTTTGCAACTATAATAAATTTTCTCCCATCATTTTTTGACCATTTTCTCTTGGCCCTTTTTCCATATTCTCTAATAAACAAATATTGAACCTAAATTTATTTTCAAAGTCTCCCCTTTTCTTTCATGTTTTCTTTCTCTTTTAATTTTGCTCTATGTTCTTTTCCTTCAACTCCTTTGTCGTGTTTAAATAAATCATCTGTAATGTTCTCAACTTGAATTTGCTTTTGTACCTCACTGTATGTAGTGAGATGTGAAGATGACAAGCTAATTACCTAGCAGCACAAGGAACAACTTCAAATTGAAAATCAGGATTTCTGATTTCTGGGACTTAGAATACACTCTAGGGACTCTTTCCCAATCTTCTCTTCCCTGAATCTAGTCTTCTCATTCTTCTCTTACTCTCTGGAACCACCAGAAGAAAACTAAAACTTTCCTGTTACCTAAATGTGCACAACTGTTTAAGTCCCCTTGTTCCAACCTTCTCATTCAGGACCATTCTCTAAGGTTGCTTTTAATAACCCAAACATTAATCTCTAATTTATCAACCATTCAACAAACTTGAACCCCCAAGTGCTCAATGTGCCCAAATGTTCCTGTTCTGGAAGCCAGAGATTTCCAGGGAGAAAAAAAGAAAGGCAAAAATGCCTGCCTTCACGGGGCTTGCAGTCTAGTGGGAGAAACAAAGAATATGTAAAATAAGTAAATAGGTAGAATGTTATGGAAGAAAATAAAGCAGGGAAGAGAGAGGAAAACGGGGTTTGCAAATAATTTTTTAATTATTTAATTAAAATTATTTAATTAAAATTAAAATTGATTAAAAATTAATTTTTAAATTAATTTTTAAAATTAAATATTTTTAATTATTTTTTAATTCCAGTATAATTAATGTACAGTGATGTATTAGTTTCAGGATAGGGATTCAACAATTCTACACATTAACCAGTGCTGATCATAATAGGTATATTCTTTTTTTTTTTAAGATTTTATTTATTTATTTAACAGAGATAGAGACAGCCAGCGAGAGAGGGAACACAGCAGGGGGAGTGGGAGAGGAAGAAGCAGGCTCCCAGTGGAGGAGCCTGACATGGGGCTCGATCCCGTAATGCCGGGATCACGCCCTGAGCCAAAGGCAGATGCTTAACTGCTGTGCCACCCAGACACCCCATGATAGGTATATTCTTATTCCCCTCCATTTCTTTCACCCATCCCCCCACCAAGCTCCCCTCTGGTAACCATTAGTTTATTCTCTATAATTAAAAGTCTACTAAAAAAATAAAAATAAATGAAAGTTTTTTGTCTCTTTTTTCTTTGTTTTGTTTCTCAAATTCCACATTTAAGTGAAATCATATGGTATTTGTCTTTCTCTGACTTATTTCACTTAGCATTATACCCTCTAGATCCATCCATGTTGCAGATGGCAAGATTCTGTTTTCTATGGCTGAGTAATATTCCATTGTGTGTGTGTGTGTGTATATATATACACACACACACACACACACACATCACTTACCTTTACCCATTCTTTACCCATTCATCTATCAGTGGATACGGGCTGCTTCCATAAGTGTTGCGAATAATGCTGCAATAAACATAGGGGTCCATATATCCCTTCAAATCAGTGCTTTTGTATTCTTTGGGTAAATACCCAGTAGTGGAATTACTGGGCCATGCAGTAATTCTATTTGTAATTTTTTGAGGAATTTCCATACTATTTGCCACAGTGGCTACACCAGTTTGCCCTCCCACCAACAGTGCACAAGCGTTCCTTTTTCTCCGCATTCTTGCCCACACTTGTTTTTTTATTTTAGCCATTCTGACAGGTGTGTGGTAATATTTCACTGTAGTTTTGATTTCCATTTCCCTAATGATGAGTGATGTTGAGCATCTTTTCATGTGTCTGTTGGCCATCTGTATGTCTTCTTTGATAAATGTCTGTTCATGTCTGCTGCCCATTTTTAATTGGATGATTTGGTTTTTGGTGTTGAGTTGTTTAAGTTCTTTATATATTTTGGATTCTAATGCCTTGTTAGATCTATAGTTTGCAAATATCTTCTCCCATTTAGTAGGTTGCCTTTTAGTTTTGTTGATTGTTTCCTTCATTGTGCACAAGCTTTTTATTTTGATGTAGTTTATTTTTGCTTTTATTTCCCTTGCCTCAGGAGACATATCTAGAAAAATAGCCATTGCCATAGCTGATGTGAGAGAAATTAGTGCCTGTGATCTCTTCTAGGATCCTTATGGTTTCAGATCTCACATTTTGGTCTTTAATCTGCCTTGTGTTTTTTTGGGTGTGTGTTTGGTATAAGAAAATAGTCCAGTTTCATTCTTTTGCATGTTGCTGACCAGTTTTCCTACCGCCATTTGTTGAAGAGACTGTCCTTTTCCATGGCATATTCTTTCCTCCTTTGTATAGATTAATTGATCATATAATTGTGGATTTATCTCCAGGCTTTCTATTTTGTTCTATTGATCTATGTGTCTGTTTTTGTGCCAGTGTCATACTTTTTTGATTACTACAGCTTTGTAGTGTATCTTGAAATCTAGGATTGTGATACCTCCAGTTTTGTTCTTCTTTTTTAAGATTGCTTTGGCTATTTGGAGTCTTTTGTGGTTCCATACAAATTTAGGATTTTTTTTTGTCCTAGTTCTGTGAAAAATGCTGTCGGTATTTTGATAGGGATTGCCTTAAACCTATAGATTGCTTTGGGTAGTATAGACATTTTAATAATATATTTCTCCCCATTCATGAACATGGAATATCTTTCCAAACAAATATATTTGTTCATGTCATTTTCAATTTCTTTCACTGATATTTTATAGTTTTCAGAGTACAGGTTTTTCACCTCCTTGGTTATGTTTATTTCTAGGTATTGTATTATTTTTGGTGTAATTGTAAATGGAATTGTTTTCTTAATTTCTCTTTCTACCACTTCATTATTAATGTATAGAAATGCAACACATTTCTGTATATTAAGTTTGTATCTTGTAACCTTGCTTGAATTCATTTATTAGTTTTAGTAGTTTGTTGGTGGAATTTTTAGGGTTTTATGTATATGTATGGTGTCATCTGCAAATAGTGAAAGTTTTACTTCTTCCTTGCCAATCTGGATGCCCTTTATTACTTTGTCTTATCTGACGGCTGTGGCTAGGACTTCCAGTACTATATTGAATGGGTTTGAAATTTTTAGTAGAGGGACAAAAGAAAATCTCAATGAGAAAAAGACTGTAGAGCAAAAGGCCCCAAAATACCAAACCAGATAATTAAACTTTACATTTTTGGCTTCCAGTTGTCCACCCAGATCACTTTGGCCCAATTTAAACAAGTCTTTTTAGCAAGGGCCAGGGGTATGTAATGACCAAACGTTCTTACGGCAGTAATCAGAATTAGAAGACAGCAGGCCTATCCCACGCCATCTTGGGGATATCAAGTCAAGTACAATTTTTGTAGAAAAGGGTGGAACCTTTAATGTTTTGGTGATCTCGTGTACTTTTGTGAGGATCTTCTGTCCCCTCTTTCTATTGAATCATAGCAACTAACCTCTTTGCTTTCTTACAAGGAATGCTAACATCAACTCAATTTTCAGATGAGTTAAAAACAAACAAAAAAGCCTATACTTTCTACCACATAAAGTCATAGAAAAGAACCATGTATGTGAATATAAACTAAACACAAGTCAAAGTGAGGGGATTCTTTTTTATTGTAACTTTTCACTCCATATCTGTGAATAGTGAACCGTAAGGTAAACTGTGAACTGTGGGTGATGATGATGTGTCAACAGAGGTTCATCATTTGTAACAAATGTATCCCTCTGATGGTGGATGTTGATAATGGGAGAGGTTGAGCATGTCCAGGGCAGGCAGTATGTGGAAAATAGCTGTACTACTTTCCTCTCCATTTTGCTGTGAACCTTACCCTGCTGTAAAACAATAAAATCTTGATTTTAAAAAATAATTGAAATGGAGGAGAAAAGATCCAATCAATCCTCTGCATTAGCTAAAATCTAATTTGTGGGGAATGGTCCTTCTTAAGACTGTCGAATTGAGGAAGTTCTGCATGTTTACCTGCCTCAAGGTGAAGACTGTTTTCTGCTGCTGGAGTCTGATACGGAACATGGCCATATTCACCTGCTCAACCAGGATGCAGGATCTGTCTTGATGATGGCACTCACCGCTTTTGATAGGAACCACACACGTCCTTGCCTACTTTCCTAACAAGGCTGTGAGAGCCTCTCAGTCAGTGACCACATCACAGCCTTTGCACACTACCCAGCAGCTCCTCGGTCCTTAATCAATGTTGACCCCATGGTATTTTTCCAGGGTGAACGGATCACAAGAACCATGCCGTCGGCTAGCATTTGTTGAGCACCTAGTCTTCTGGCATCATTATCTGTAATCCTCACAGCAACCAGAAAAATGAGGTCCTCTGCAGTTTTACAGATGACAAAACTGAGGCTCGAAAGATATGTCACTAGTCTGAGTGTATGCAATAAGCGAAAATGGAAAGACGAGGAAACTGCCCCAGACACGTGTGACCCCCAGCTGCACTTTTGGTTGTTGTTGGGGGTCTCCACCTGTCTTGAAGATCACTGGATGAGGCATCTCAGAAGGAACAAGGAGGGAGGAGGCCATTTGTCTCTACTTACTGTTCCCAGCAAGTCTACAAGAACACACTGGGGACATGTCACACACAGTCACATAGGATTTGCCCGCCGCCACAGCTCTCCCTTTGTGAACTGTGACGCATCAGACACAGTGGCCACTGCCCTTTTATCTCTCTTCCAGCCCACATTGAGAAAGAGGTGAAATTGAAGTAGAATGAGGTTAAATGGGTTCTCATAATAGGACCCACAATCTCTTTCTATTAGAGCAATTGAAAGGCCCTATTCTTTGTCTATTTCCCTTTTAGAGAATTACAAAAAAAAAAAAAAAAAAATGGCCAGCAAACCACACAGTTAGACTAATGAGAAGAATGGATAAAGGAAATATTTTGCCATGTGGCAGGCCCTCATGCTGCTCATATTTACAGACATCTTACCAAGAGAGCAGGTCCTGCAGAACATGCCAGAATTGGGGATGTGAAATTTTCAGTAAGTCTTGGCTGCTGCTAGCTGTGCTTTGCGTTTGACCGGGGCAGGTCTCACAGAGTGCTGACGTGTGGTTTCCCCTACGTCGTTCAGGCTCTGGCATGTTATCTCTCAGCCGGCAGAACGATCTTATGGTTTATTTGGCTTGGGGTACGTAAGGGCCCGAGTTATGTAAGGCTATTAAATCACAACCTGCCTGGGTGTCTTTGGAAGGCTGTTAGCCTGGTTCATTCTGGGCAAATACAAGTAAGGTCCTGGCTATTATTTACAGCAAATACCAGTGAAAAGAACCTCCAGTTCCTGGGCTGATTAACACTGATGCTGAGGGGAAGGGGGAGGACCGGCGTGGAATGTGCTCAGTGTCGCAGCTTGCACTGATTAAAACCCTACTTGTCATATTCTATATCATTGTACTGTAGTTATAGTAAATGTTCCTTGTAATGCATTTTCAAGTACAAAAATTGCTTCAGAAAAGAGCATTTAGAAAACTAATTCTATTGAAACCAATGAAGTGTTGACACATTGCCTGATGCAGATTTGTTTAAAGAGGCTTGTTTTAAGTTATAAAAGCACAGTCCTAGAGGCAAAACTCAGTGACTCCTCAGTCTAGCAGCTGAGAGAACAGTAGAGCAGTTTGTTCAGCCAGCACCCCCTCATTAATCCTTTCCCGTAATTCTACCCTAGTCACCTTCCCCCTCGCCTGACTCTATAGAATTTCAAACCTGCTGCCAGCCCAGGAACTCGCTCCGAAACCATTCATTACGCAGGCAAGGCATTTAGAATGTTTGCTGATGTGTCTGGGAATAGGAACACAGTGTAAATCTGGACTGAAGGGTGCTCTTTTTGTCATCTAAATGGCTCCTATGCGACGTGTTCCACAAGCGTTAGAAATCACCGGGGCTTCTGACACGCTCATCTTTCTGAAAGTAGCAGTTCGCTGTGCCCAACCTTGGGAAGAAAAAAGGATGCAGGCTGTTTGCCGCTGAAAAGAGAGATATGGCATTAAGTAGAAAGCTTATTATTTACCTCAAACTAGGCCACTGGCTCCCACGGAAACCCTTCCATGCCTGCAGCCCTGCTAAAAATCAAACAGAGAGGTAGGCATCTCTTGCATTCTAAATAGATCCCTAACGTAACCCAATTAAGTCACTGAGTGATGAGAGAATGTCAGGGAATGAAGGGAGTGGTCCGCAAAGAAAGCCAGTCCAGTTTTTAGGGGATAAAATGTGTCTGGGGAGAAACATGGCACAGTCGTTGTTCGGTGGTAACTTCAGATTTCATAGCTGCTTTACCCTGGGATGATATGTTGGGGTATCTGTAAAGAAACATGTGGACACAGCATTCCTGATAGGGTAGATCGTGGTACTCTTTCTTTTGTTCACTTGGGTGATGAATTCATCAATTTGTTATGGCTACCTGTATCCATGGACATCTGTCTGGAAATCTGACTGAGTTTCTGTTTTTTCCCAGATTCAGTTTCTTCTTCAGATTCCACAGATCTTAGATTTGTTTGTTAATCGAGGTGATGTTTCTAGAACATAAAATTAATCTTCCAGTAGCATTTAGTGCATCCATAGTGTTGTGTACCCACCATCTCTGCCAAAACATTTCCATCACCCCAAAAACGAAATCCCGTACCCGCAGCTATTCCCCATTCCTCCCTCTTCCCAACCCCTGGTAACCAATCACGTGCATTCTGTCTCTGTGGATTTAGCCACTGTGACTATTTCTTTTAAATGGAAGCATAGAAGATCAGACCTTTTGTGTCTGGCTTCTTTCACTTAGCATAATGTTGCCAAGATTCATCGGCATTATAGCATTCCTCTTTTTATGGCTGAATAATGTTCCATTGTATGGACATACCACATGGTCCATTTATATGTTCATGCACTTTGGGGATGTTTCCACCTTTCGGGTATTGTGAATAGTGCTGCTACAAATATGTGTGTGCATGTATTTGTTTGAGTACCTGTTTTTGATTCTTGTGGGTTACATACTTAGAGGTAGGATTGTTGGGTCATGTGGTAATTCTACACTTAACATTTTCAGGAAACTCCAGACTGTTTTCCATAGCAGTGATTCATGTTACATTCCCATCTGCCACGTGCAGAGCTTTCAATCTCCCCCCATCCCTACCCACACTTGCAATTTTCTTTTCTACTTATTATATCCATCCTAGTGAAATGGTACCTCAGTATGGTTCTGGTCTGCATCTCCCTGGGGACTAAGAATGTTGAACATCTTTTTATGTATTCATTGACCATTCGTATACCTTATTTAGAGAAGTACCTATTCAAGTCCTTGTCCACTTTTTAATTGGGCTATTTGCCTTTTTGTTGTTGAATTGTATGCCATCAGGCTTTAGATTTTTAAATTGCATAGATAACCATATCTACCTACTCTGAGGAATAAAGGGAAAATATAATTAGCACCTGTGATCATTAGGAATATCAAGTTACCAATTACAGAAGACTACTCTGGTAGAAATGGTGGAATGAGAAAAGCCTGTTTTAGAGACAGCTAGTTGTGCTCCACCACTTCCTGCCTGTGTGACCTCAAATAATAAGACTTAACCCTCTCTCAACCTCAATTTTCTAATCTGCAAAATGAGTCGAAAATGCCCACTTCATAAGGTAGTTATGAAGAATCAATTAAGTAAACACAAAACATGTGGCCCTTAGAAGCCACTGTAAAAATATGATTTTTGTTCTTCTTTAAATAATTAGTATGGCCACATGGATATTCCCATGAAAATTGCAAGTCATATTTTAAATCTCTTAGACATTTGCTTCTTTTTTTTTTTTTAAGATTTTTATTTATTTATTTATTTGAGAGAGACAGAGAGAGGGAAAGAGCACAAGCAGGGGCGAGGCACAGAGGGAGAAGGAGAAGGAGACTCCCTGCTGAGCAGCCCCACACACACACTGGGCTCTCGTCCAGGGCCCTGAGATCAGGACCGGAGCCCAAGGCAGACATTTAACTGACTGAGCCCTCCAGACGCCCCCAAGACATTTGCTTCTGATGAAGATTTTATGGTGGAGTCATTCCTGATAAAAATGTCCTTTTCTAATTCACCCTCTGGTTTTTCTCTTACATAAATCCTTATTCTCATGTACACTATACATTAAGCTATTTTTTTTTTCAAAAATTACAAGTCAATATTGAACTTAGAACTTGTTCTCCATTGGAGTAACTGCAACATAGTGGTTTGATTCTCAGGCTGGCCCACAGTGCCTCTGTAACATGTAATAGTCTGAGCTATAGAAATGTCAGTATTGCCCTCATTCTGAATCATGGTGCCATGGCTTATGTACAGCTAGGAGGAAGAAGAGAGCACAGACTGGTCTTGGGCAGAATTTTGAAATAAAGTATGGTTTTGTCATTCTTTGGTCTTCCTATAGGCCTTTCCTACTACTGAGGCCTTCTCTTCCTGCCATCATGCCCACCATACCCTGGAGCTTGTTAAGCACCCAGCCTCCCGTTTCCCCTCATCCATCCCAATCAACCCTCCAGTCTTTCAAAGGACTTTACCCTCTGAAGATACTGCATCTCCCAGACAAAACTGTCAATCTCTCAATGCCCCCACATACACAAATTCCAAAGAGGCCCTTCAACTTCAAAGAAGTATCTCCATTATGGAAATATGAGATTTGTTAACCCAAATAAATGATATGGAATATCAGTGAAGAATTCTTGAGAACAAAAGGACTCCATTTTGAGCAGGCCAGTTTTCTCAGAATGTATCTTAGATCTGTGTCGTTCAACCACATGTCCTGTCTGGGTTTCCCTCCTTCCTTCCACTCTGAGCCCAGACACTCTAAGAAACCCATGGTTTTTTCATGAAGATTCCCACAATAGCCTCAGTGCTGGTCGTGGGAAGATGTGGTAAGAGAGGCCAGTGGAGCCATTGCACCAAGAGGATTTTGTATCTTCCAGGTGCCTGTAAATTCTAATCTCTGCTGGGTTTGGATGACCTGAGACTTATAATCAAACCTCTTCCCACTAAGAAATTTGGGGTATCAATACCTCTCTGCTCATTTGTTGTAATTTCTTAAATCTTTGTTCTTTTATTACCCACCTCTTTTCAGAAAGTCCAGGAATGTATTACTATTCCATGTTACAAATAAGGAAACTGAAGCCTGAAAATCCTACAGAACTAGTGCAAAGTGGCATAGCTAGTCAGTGGCTGAGCCAAAATTCCAACCTAGATGTCTTTCCAGAGCCAGAGCCCTTAACCACTATAGTATCCCAATCAATCGGCTATCCCAGAGTCTTAGTTCCGGAGCAGACCTTTGAGACCATTGAGTCCAACTAATTCGTTTCTTGAATGCAAAAGTGTTGTGAGCTTCATTATTTTTGTACCTCTCCATATTATTCAGGGTTTACCACAGAAACAAAACTAATAGGATGTATTAGAGAGAGAGAGAGAGAGAGAGAGAGAGATTTAAGGATTTGGCTCCTGCACTTGTGGAGGCTTAGCAAGTCCAAAAATCTGATGGGGTAGATTAGTAGACTGGAGACCCGTGAAAGAGTCACATCTTTCTACCGCAGGGCATCTGCGGGTAGAATTCCTTCTTCCTTGAGGTCAGTCTGTGTTCTATTAAGGCCTTCCACACGTTGGATGAGTGTTTTCTGCTTTACTCACCGTCCATGGATTTAAATTCTAATCTCATCCAAAAATCACCTTCAAAGAAAGATCCAGAATAATGTTTGACCAAATCTCTGGCCACTGTGGCGCAGGCAAGTTGACACCTAAAACCAAAACTCACACTTTGCTTCCATACCATTGTCCACACACTCAATCACGTGAGCTCTCATTTCCCTGGAGTGATTTCAGGCTTCTCTACCCAGCATCACACGTTACTCCTCACGGAGCAGCAGCTCTTGGGCGCCTTCTGTGCTGGACAGTTAAATGATTTTACTCATGAACCCAGTAATTGAAGCGATGTTGCAGGAATCCCAGTCTCTCCCGTGTGTCCACACCATGGCCTGACCAGTGAAAGCCTCTCAGGTTTCCACTGAGGCAGTGAGGCAAATGCTTTGGTTAATTGGTGTGGTCAAGTCTCTGTTTGAGAAAGACATGTTTCCTTGGCCCCCAGTTTAGGGTTTCATGCTGATCTGGTCGACACAGTTCAGATCAGTTTGACCCACCGTGGCAGTAGCTACGCTTTGACCTGGAGTCTCGTTTGTAATGTGACCCATGCACATGGCTTTCCTAGAACAGTCAGGCCGGACAAAACCAAATCATCCCGTTTATCTTAATGGGCTTTTCCTCTTTGCACTCTTTTTCCTTTTCCTTTTCTTTTTTTTTTTTAATTTTTTAAAAAATCTTTTAGACATGATGCCTTGCCGGTCTTTTGTTGAGAAAAAAAGAGGCATCTGCGTATCTGATAGGCTTTGAAACTACCATCCGATGTTTAATGTTATTGTGCTCTGTTCTCACAGTGGTGTGCTGAATTATATCTTAAAAGTTCAACAGCCATTCAGTCACCACTCAATATATGGGGTCATTATCAACGATTTAAATGTACAAAATGGTACCTGGAAACAAAGCCCATTTACCAGGCTGTTAGCCCTGAGCCCAGGTCTGCGGCTTAAGACAGGTCTTCTAGTGTGAAATCTGTTTGACACTTGTCACCGCCCGTGGGTACCCAGCAGAACTTGTAATCCTGAAAATTGCTGGTTGAATTACATAATTTTGTGCGACAAAAGAAACACAACGGCATTTTTACGCTACAGTGTCACTGTGGGCTTGCATTACTTTTCTTTTATAAACACCCATCTATTGGCAATGAACGTGTGAACAGATAAACTTCATTTTAATCGTTAAATACATGCCAAGAGAGTTAAATATTCACAGATACTCTAAGTGTTAATGCAGTAGGAAAACCCATCAGTGAAATAAATCCTGTAATGCTTTTGGGGGGGGCGGTATGGAGAAAAACATTTGTAAGAGAATATTCATTCCAGAATACATCTGTTCGGCAGGTACAAATATTTTTTAAGGGGGACACACACCTACAGTTAGGACGGTTTCACAAGCTTAAGCAGTATCATTAAATGCCTGGACATAACTTGTGCTTACTGCTTTCAGAATGACAGTGTGGCTTTCTCTCTTCATTTCCTAATGATCAGGATTACTTGTATGAAACACAGTGGTATAGTGCTTTACGCAACAGTCATAAACAACCTCTCCTAAAATGCATTTTTGCTTTTATACCTCAGTGAACAGCTCTGTTTGAGTAAATGATCCATCCTTGAATTGTGTATACAGAGAAAGATCAGCATTGGATTGTTGTTTTAATAAACTGGAAGTCTGCCAACATTCTCTGGGAAGAGGACGAAGATGTTAATGCTAGCCTGCAATCTAGCCCGTGTTTGGATTTAAGATGGAATTTAATCTTCTTGCCTCCTTTCCCTTCCCCCGCCTCCTCCCCGTTTACAGTTCTTTCTTCCCTTCGTACACAGTCGCTCTTCATGGACTTAACTCAAGCTATCTTCAACAGCATGAACTAATAAAGGATGGCAGTTTTAAAGGGGGAGGTATTCACCAATGTTGGAATGTGGAACATTTAAAATTCTTTCTGTGGTGCTTAGTTTAAGAGAGTGGTGATTAATGAGTTTATGTTATCTATCAAAATGCTTCCATCATGCTGCTGATGTGACATGGGATTTATGGTAATGAAAAACCTGCAATCCATCCCTGGTATCGAAATCTATCAGCCCCACATTCATACAAAAAGCCCTAAATGATATATTTGTAGCTATCTGAAAGCAAGATCATTTTTAAGAGATTATATACTGCCAAAAGGGAACATTCTTAAAATATAGGAAAGGAAATGATTTCCTTTTTAACCTATTGCTCCAGCAAGCATCATACTACTAATGTCAATCTCTTATTGAAAAAAAAAAAGATAGAGAAAACACTGAGCGGGTGATGGTCACATGTTTGAGGCTAGTCATGCTCAGTAAATTTCCTATAATTTTCTGGGAACTCCTTTGTAATACCTTTGCAAAGGGTCATACAGATTTTCCTTGGGAGAATTTGTAATTGCTCCGGGGGCTGTGTGTCTTAGAAAGAGAAAAGCCACTAGTACCTCAAAAAAAACTCACTTGGTTCCATCTGTCGGCGAAGAGTATTCCAAGTAGCCCCATAAAAAGCTTCCTCCGTTCTCAGCAACTGGAGGAAAACAAGCACCATCCATCCTTTCTTCTTCATTGGGCAGATATTTCTGTTTCTGCAAGGCCTTATAGAAAGAATGAAAATGTGTTTCCAAAAATGGCCTATATCTCGCTTTCCGGCGCCTTCTCAAAATGGTGCCAGAATATGGCCAGAACGCACCACGTTATCACATGGGTCTGGGAGTGCATGTATTAGAGGGGAAGATGCCGGATGGGGTTCCCAACACTGGGTCTCTCATCATGCCTCAGGCTCTTGATTAGAAGTGAGGTGTGGGAAAATAAATTCATCTCTGCAAAGAGTAAAAATACTGAACTTTGCAACTGCTGCTTTACTTTTTAAAAAATAATGACCAAACCAAGTATACACTCGTGGAAATCTCAGTCTCTGTTACTTGAACTCTGCAACACCGATGATGGGAGAAAAGGGGGAGGAGCAACCCCTAGGAGAAGCACGCGTGTTTATGGTATCACCCTCCCTAACACTACCGTGTATTATGCACACCCTAATGGGGGACGCGTGTTTCACATCACGAGGACCCTTCTATATTCTTATTTTGTGCGTAGTCATTTTAGCCAGGGTCATCTCTGTGTCAGGCATTTGGATGCCTACATTTCAAGGTAATCCATTTTTGTGTGCTTTGGAAAGCAGACAAAGAGCCCTGCAGTGGAATATTTTTCTTAAGGCAGAATTTCTACCTCCAGAGCATGGACACAAGCTCAGTGTGTTCCAGAAACAGCACAGGCTTGTATTCCTTTGCCGTTTTCCTGCTGCTTTTGCTACTTCTGCCTTGGAGAGATGCAAAGGATTGAGAAACACAGCTAAAGAGAAAGGAATCCCAGAGGCCACAAGGCGAGTGGTAACAAGCGAGTGTGTGTTCTGTCTACAGGGCTGGGCTTGAAGGGGGTGGGGAAGTCTTGTTAAAATCACAGAAACTGTCTGTGCAGCAAATAGATTCTACCCCCCACCTCCTCCCACTACTAACACTGCAGAAAATGCCATCCATCAAAATGTTCTTAAAAGCAGTCCCTGACGATGCGGGAATAAAAAGGGTGTTAGGACAACTGTGAGGTAGGAGGAGCCTCTTTCCACCCAGCTGTCTGTCAGACTGGGCACCAGAGAGCCTTTGGATTAATAGGGTCGTACAGGAACCTGGCTCTCCTGGGAACGCTCTCTTGCTGCACCCTTCCCTCCACCCACCCCCAGAGGCCCTCACGCTTGGCCGTTGGGGTCAGAGTCACAGGTTGTTTCCTACCGATTGTGTCAGTGTCTCTGGCCTCCTTGGTCTTGTTCTGGCCCAACCCCAAACATCTTCTTCAATACTTAGATGGTCCAACCTTAGGAAAGAAATGATGAACCATTTGCAAGTTTTGAACGACTTCTCTGTTCTATCCGGAGATTGGTTTCAGTTTTGAGGCAGCAGGAGAATGTCAACACAATTATCTCCAATATAGTATCTGCCTCACTGGCTCCCAGGATTAAAATGCTATTAATAGTTTCGTTTGTTTGTTTGTTTTGGTTTTTGCCAGCTTGGTAAGAAAACCATGAAAATTTCATTCTCTTTTCAAGGGCAGGCCCTGTTACAAGGGAAAGGGAGGAAAGAAGTTATATTTGTTATGTAATAATAAGGTAGAAAAGCTCCTAAGAAAATATCTTTAACTGCTTAAATTTCATAGGACAAAGAGATTGAAGAAAGCAGACCCACATTTCAAACAAAAAATGCCATCAAACCTTTGCTCCTTAAGCAGAGTTACGAAGAATATAAATTAGTTAAGCTGCAAAGACGACTAGAAGGAAAAAGATTTTATGCACTCAAATATCAGTCTTTGGAGGCTTTCTCATACCACCACCACACACATTAAAAACTCTCTTAATGAGAAAGTGGCCTGACAATAGGGAGAAAAAGAGTCTTAGGATCAGTAACAGTGCTGTATCCAGCCACATTGGAGCCTGAGGCAAAACGAAATGCCAGTAATACTGATGGTGTTTTTATTTAAAATTTTGATATCTCGTTGGTCCTGGATTTTTGCCTTATTTTTTGATTTTTGAAATATTGCATTAAAATGGGATTTATCTTAATTAACTGAATTTTTTGGTACCTCCTAAAGTTTGTACCCAAGCCAGGTGGCTGACTGGCCTCATTCACCTTGACCTAGTTCTGGCCCTGGTTTCAGAGAAAAATGAAGCAGAAATCCGAGCCACAGGCATAAGTAATTTTCTTAAACTTAGCAAGCTCAAATGAACATAAGAATTAAAGTCTAAATTTTCATTGTTGGAGTCACCAGCACTTACTGTTTTCTAAAACACATGCCAGGGGCACCTGGGTGGCTCAGTTGGTTAAGTTTCTGCTTTCGGCTTGGGTCATGATCCCAGGGTCCTGGGATCAAGCCGTGCATCGGGCTCCCTGCTCAGCGGGGGATCTGCTTCTCCTTCTCCCTCTGCCCCTCCTCCCCGCTTGTGTTCTCTCTCTCTCTCTCTCTCTGTCTCTCAAATAAATAAATAAATAGGTCTTTTTAAAAAAATTTTTAAAAACACATGGCAAAGTTCTTCACTGTCTGGAACATTTTATGTATATTGGGTGACATATTTTGAGATGTCATCTGGGAATTTTCTTCCCAACTCTTACTTGTTTCCATTAGTATCCCACCTATTAGTGTGTGACAGTCATTGCCTCACAGGAAGGACATATGCCCCAGAAAAAAAGAAGTGAATTCAGGGGCTGGATAGGTTTTATAAATATATAGCAGAGAAAGACTACAAAGCTCTGGAGTTCAATTGCAAGAGTCAAGTGATTGAAAGGGGGGAGATTTCTCTCAGTCCCAAAAGTTTGGGTTTTCATATCAAGAAACAAAAGCTTAAACACTCAGTCATAATGTTAATACTTTAAATCCCACCATGGGGAGAATGCATAATGCCGGTAAGAAGCTACCATTTTCCCACCTGAAATTAAATAAGAATTCAGTCAGTAGATGGTAAAAAAAAAAAAAAAAAAAAAAAAAAAAGGATGTTAAGAAATGTGATAAAAGTATGGATATCAGTAGGTGCCTAAGAAGGGACCTGTCCCTAGTCCCTTAACAGAACAAAACCTTATACAATTGTAGAAACACTAAATATGTACTAGAACACCGGAAAAGAAGAGGTTATTTTCTAAAAATGCTATTTTCTGGCTTGCATGATGACACATACCACAAAGAAAACTTCACAATTACAATTCACAAGAATCAGTGTGCAGAAATGAAAGTTCTTCTCTTTCTCTGTAACCAAACTAAAGCCTCCATTTGTGTAGCAGAAAAGTTAAACTTGTCAAGATCACCTCAACCGCATCTAACTTAGAACTTGTTTTATTGGTTATAAATTTCTGTCAGTTCCATACTCTAAAGCTGTTTTCCTGACATTCCTCTCAAGTGTAATAATATATTAAGCAGTTAACGTAGCACTTTTACCTGCCAAGTATGAATTAACTCATTTAATCTTTACATCAACCCTCTGAGGAATACAGTATTATTATCTCTCCTTGAGGGGTCTAGAAATTGAGGCACAGAGAGCCAAAATGCTGAAGGTTCTACAGCAAGCAAGTGGGAGAGCTGAGATTGAAACCGTGTTTTTCACATGACCCCTGAGTCATGGAAAAGCAATCCCTGAGGGGCAGTTTTGGTGGATGGATTTGAGGAAGACCTCACAGCGCTGCCTCCCCATACCGTCATGGAGCTCTGAATCCCTGGAGAGCAGTTCTGAAGGGGGTGGGAGCTGGCAGACAGTCTCACAAGGTACTGGCAGTTGAGCTGACGAAGCCAGAGGCTGGGCTATAGGACAAGACACAACAGTGGAAGCCAGAGGGAACTGAACTAAATCTGGATTAGATGCACAGATGGTATGAAAGTCCCTGGGAGCACAGAGACCCCCGAGAACTTGGAAAGCAGGGAGGTAATATAGTTTATACAGGTTAGGAGCACCTGCTCTGGAGACCTCGTGTTTGGAATCTGAGCTCTGCCTCTTACTAGCTATATGATTTGGAGCAACATGACGTCTCTCTGCCTTCATTTCCACAGGTAAAGTAGAGACCATGACTACAGCACACATATTAGATTGAAAGAATTAACTTACATGAATAGCTTAGAATATTATGTGGTGAGTATAATTTTAAGTGTTTGCCACTGTATTGTTATTCCTGAAAGATATGCAGAAAACCAGTACAAGAATCTCAAATTAACTGAAATTTATAAATGGAAATACATTCTAAGCTAGAAGTAACTGAGTTTATCTTAAGAAGTTGAAGTTTTCCACATTAAAAAAGAAAAGGAGGTTCCAAAGCTAAGTTCAGTTTAATTACAGAGACAAAAAAAGAAATTTACATTTCTCTACGCTGCATCCATCGTAAGACATTTCTCCTTGGTTCTCCCCTGTTTCAAAACATCATAGGAGTAGAGCCACTGACTGCCTGTTTGCAGACTATATTTTCAAGGATGTTTGGTAAAAAGCCTTGGTATAGGCTTAAATATAGTGTTTTCCTCCAAAGAAATTAAGGCATATTTGTTTATCTTCCAATAAAATAAAGATGATAGTATCTCTTTTCAGGGAAAAGTTCAGGCATGCTCACTGCCCATTGTAAATGATCCTCTTACCCAAACTCAGGGTTCATCTCCTGTAGCATAGCCTACTGTAAGTGCGGGCATCGCCTGTCCTTCACTGTATCGCTCCGTAGGAGTTGAATCTTAGGAAACAGGCAAATACGTAGTCTGGCTACTGCTATTGGTGTGAGTTATAATAGCTTTTCTCTGACCCAGGAGTCTCTCATTTTCTGTCAAAATCCATGCCCCAGGCAGGCTAACTTGTTATCTTGCCAGTAGGGTAAAATCTCAGAACCTTCACATTGTATTTAGTATATTAGCAGTACCCTAACTAAATCAAATGATTTAATGTTACGCAATGTGATTTAATAAGAAGGGAGAAAGATGATGTGGTAGATATACACAATGGAATATCACTCATCCATCAAAAAGAATGAAAGGGGCACCTGGGTGGCGCAGTCGTTAAGCGTCTGCCTTTGGCTCAGGGCGTGATCCCGGTGCTCTGGGATCGAGCCCCACATCAGGCTCCTCCGCTAAGAGCCCGCTTCTTCCTCTCCCACTCGCCGTGCTTCTGTTCCCTCTCTCGCTGGCTGTCTCTCTCTGTCAAATAAATAAATAAAATCTTAAAAAAAAAAAAAAAAAAGAATGAAAGCTTGCCATTTGCGATGATGTGGATGAAGCTAGAGTGGATTATGCTAAGCGAAGTAAGTCAGTCAGAGAGAGACAAGTACCATCGGATTTGTCTCGTATGTGGAATTTAAGAAACAAAACAGATGAACATAGGGGAAGGGGAAAAAAAAGAGAGGGAGGCAAACCATAAGAGACTTAACTATCAAGAACAAACTGAGGATTGATGGAGGGAGGTGGGTGGGGGATGGGCTAGATGGGTGACAGGCATTAAGGAGGGCACTTGCTGTGATGAGCCCTGTGTGTTGTATGTAAGTGATGAATCACTGACTTCTACTCCTGAAACCACTATTACACTATATGTTAAATAACTAGAATTTAAATAAGAACTTTAAAAAAGGTTATTTCCATATAATAAACCCAGTCTGGATCCTTATCTACTGAAACCAAACCAGTCTGGATCCTCATCTATTGAAAATTAAATAAATAAAAATAAAATCTAAGAAAAAGAATACTAATATTTTTACTTCTGTAAGTTTTTCAGTGTTTTGTTCTCAGGCGATTATATATATATATATCTCCTTATTTTATTCTTTATCCACAATATGTTCTTAAAAAAAGAAAAATACTCGTCTGTATTTAAGCAGTAATTAAAGGTTTATGCCAGTGACCAGAGATGTCCACATGTGGTCCATTCTGAACACACACACAGTCCAGGAGTATATCATTACCAAAGCTAAGAACACTGCAGAGTAGGGATTTTCAAGGAGTGCAAATTCCATTTCTTCATCTGCCACATTCGGATGAAGTCATGCAATCAGAATGCATTAACATTTCAAAATCAAGTTCAGAAGTACCTTGAAGAAAGTAACTACGGCAAGTGGTGAATTCAGGACAATTATCCATTATTTTATTATCTCTAATTGAAAACACCTGGGTCACATTTTTTAATATTATTCAAAGAAACAGAAAACAAATCAGCTGATGGTTCTTCTAAAATCATACAATGAGATCACCAAAGCAAACATACAAGTTATGTATTCACAACACCGCAAAGATCAAAAGAAGGGAGTCAATGTTTTTCTCTAGCTCTACCCGAGTCTGGTCATTCTGGAATAACATGTTTCTGCCATCTGCCCATTTGTGAATAACTTGTAGAAACTGACATCTAAAATAACTTGATGGGGGTAATTAAACCTAACCAGTCTTGGCTACTTTCTCAAATGTCATAATAAAAGGGTGAAATTATATACTAGACATAGCTGTTTTCCAAAGTGGGAAGCATAAAAATTTTGGGAGCTGAATTATAATGTTATGAGAGCAGTATTTTTACTGAGGAGACCGATGAATGTGGTGTTGCTGAGACATTTCTCCTCTTGCCCTGCTCTTGGGAGTTGCCGCTCATCTCTGCTTTATTCCTTCTCCACTTTTTCTACTCAGTCATTATCAAATACACTCATCTTGTTTAAATAACACGGTATTTAACCTCCATTTGATGTTGGGAATGTAGGGCTGCTGAAATTACAACCAGAAGGATATGAGAGAGTGTGAGAGAAATAGGCAGCGAGGAAAAATAGAAAGAAATTTCATGTCTAAGCCTCATTATGACCAGAAAATATTTTAAGTTCAAAGTGTGACATCTATTTTTGGAAGGAGGAAACCAAACTGACCATAGATATTTTAACAGGGTAAAACTGGAGACAAGGATAGCTATTTAGAGGTTGACCATTTTTTTGGATTTTAGCGTAGTTATATATTAATATAGCCTCATGACCACCCACCAGAATCCAAACAACTATTCTACACTCATGGAAGTTGAAAGAAAAATACAGTAAAATGAATTCTAATCAGGATGCATTTTGTACTATCTATGGAGTTTTCAGACCCACTTCTACCAAAATTTTGTCTTTTAAAAAGGTTTATAGTGACTCAGATGGTACCCTCGAGAATTACTGATGTCGGTTGTATTGGTTGAGTTTTTTGTAGTTGCCCAGAAGAGATATACATGGATTACCTTCAGGCTGGTGGATTATTAAAAGGATATATAGAAAACGCCATGTACTGCAGTCTTTCTAAGGCACAAAGCCTTGAGGACTGGAATACAGATGGACTTCATGGAAAAAGAGAGCAATAGCTCAAAATGTTTGTGCAAAGAACTTGAACTAAGTCAGCCCACCTCTTTCATTTATCTAGACTGTATTTTTTCAGCAGTGTAAGTAGGGCCTATATTCTGCCAATAAATAAGGAGCATTTTGTATTATTCAGAAAGTTATGCTAAGCCACTTCACATGCCTCCCTAATTTTCACTCCCTGTGTGGTTGACTTTGGCTTGAACTCCATTTACTAGTTTAATTGGTGCTCTTTTGGTTACAAATAAAAGTAAGTTCTATCTACTTTATGCCATAAAAGTTCTTTGTTGTTGGCCTATCCCAATCTCAGTAAAGATCAGATTAAGTCTAGAGCCAAAGGAGCTGGAACTCAGGTAAAGTCGGATTCTCTGTGTTTCTATTTTCTAAGGTTCTCTGCATGCCAAAGTTTTCTTTGAGGCTGAAACCATAACTACTCATATCTTACATCTTCCCAGTTCTGCCATTAGAGAGAGAAGTGCTCTTTCTTCCAGCTGTCAATAAAAAAGAGAAACAAAAACAAAAATCCCAAGAAAGGATCTTATTGGTTGGCCCGAGTCATGTGACCTTTCCCATGTCCCGAGAGTCCAGGACCTAAGAGTAGCAAGTGCAATAAGCCTTTGTGGTTAGAGTAAGGGGAAAAAGAAGTTCCTCAACTAAAAGGAGGAGTTGTTAAGCAGGTAAACAGTAGCTATTTGCCATCCTGGGGGAAAGGTTTGGTTTTACTAAACATAATATTTCCAAAACTTTAGCTATCTGTTTAAGAAAGAGCCCCCCCAGGCTACTTTACTTAATATGGCAGTTGTGGTGAGACAGCCAACTGAGACTTACAGAATCATGGCACATCCTGTCTAATGCTTAGTTCAAATTCCCTTCCTTTAACAAATAGGGAGATAGAATCTAGAGACATAAAGGGTAATCCACACACATGAATCTTGCAAATAATAGTGTCCTTTTGAGCTGATATAGAGAAAATAGCATAGACTGGGTGGCTTAAACAAGAAACATTTCTTTCTCACAGTTAGGGAGGCTGAGGATTCCAAAATTCAGGCACTAACCGATTCAATGACAGGTGAAAGCCTGTTTCCTATCTCATCGATGGCCTTCTTGCTAAATCCTCACATGGCAGCAGGAGCAAGAGAACATTCTGAGGTCTCTTTCATAGTGTCATTCATCCCATTCACGAGGGTTCCATCTTCACGACCTAATCACCTACAGAAGGCCCCATCTACTAATAACATCACATTGGGGATTAGCTTCCCATATATGAATTGGGAGGGGGGGGTGGCACAAACATTCAGTTGATAGCAAACAGAATAAATCCAATTGCTTCCAACATACGTTGTAAGGTGAACGCACATCTTAACACACGCCCACAGGCTTGAGGGAAGCGTGATCTAGAGGTGAGGCCTAACAATGCCAGTTAAGAGCTTTTTCACTTCATTGAGCAGAGAGAGGACCAGGGGTTTTTCAGGCTAGCATCACTTCACAATCACAGTTTTTACTTATGACATTGTAGTGTGTTTAATGCAAACTTCTGAGGGGAGAAACAGCCATCGTCATAAATGGACACCCCTCATATTCTGCTGTCTGCCTTCACCCCACACTGCAACCCTCAGGCCAGAGGGAGCACTCAGCCCAAGTAGCTTCTCTGACTCCTTTCCTGTCAAACACTGAACCACTTATGTTTTTATAGAGAGATTTAAATTTACAGTCCTGGATGGACAATGATCTTACCTTCTCCATGGCTCGGTAGCTGAAATCCGTTGACTAGAATGTAACCTTATACTGGGGAGATGAAGTTTTTCTGTTAATTTGTGAAAACGCCTGAGCTCAATTTACTCCAACTATACAGAGAAAAAGAAAACAACTTAATCTCTTCTGAGTACTAGCTGGTCATATCCAGGCCTGGGCTCTGTCCCCATTGCCTTCTCTCCTCCCCCCTCCCCCCGGACCAGGGTAATCTAAGTTCCAGTGTCTGGGTGTCCGTTGGGTGCAAGTCGCCCTCCTGGACGTTCGCTGCCCATTGTACTCAGCTGTTCTCTGATGTTGCATCAGTAAGGCGGCCTCCAGCCCCACAGCCTGTCCTGTCAGCACTCGTAGGCCCCTGCACCCTCCCTGCACTGCTCTGGAGCCATAGGATTAGAAGGGGTTGTTCCTGGGCCTCCCTGACTCAGTGCCTGCCTCCCTGCCAGGCCACCAATGATGCCCCCTGCTCCAGGGCCAGACCAGCCGTGAAGCTTCTGTACGAAGTTAAAGCTCTTCCAGCTACACTTTGAGAGCTGAGACGCCAAGTCTGCCTCTCTCAGATTCCTCCAAATATACCTACGTGTTTCCATCACACACACGCACACATGCGCGCGCGCGCACACACACACACACACTCTGGGAGCTCTAACACCTCTTCTCAGGATCCCATCAGCATGCAGGCTCTGTTCGGTTCTGTAGTGCTCGCCCTTCCCACTTTCTGTGAAATACGGGGAAAGAAAGCTACTGTTTCATTTTACCAGCACAGTGTCTCGTGATATTTTTTATTTATATATTATATATTTTTATTTATATATATGTTATTTAACTACTTTGTTTTATTTATATATCTCATATATGTATTTCTATATAATGCTCTCACCTCTCCACGTTGGTTGTTTGGGCTCTCTAGTGGAGAAGTGTAGAAATAATAAACAAATACTCTGTGTCTTAAGCATTCGGTTCTTTAACATAAGAAACACTTGTTCTGGTGGACCTGGGTGGCTCAGTCGTTAAGCGTCTGCCTTCGGCTCAGGGCGTGATCCCAGGGTCCTGGGATCAAGTCCTGCCTCAGGCTCCCTGCTTGGCGGGGTGCCTGCTTCTCCCTCTGCCTGCTGCTCCCCCTGCTTGTGTTCTCTCTCTCTCTATCTGTCAAATAAATAAATAAATAATCTTAAAAAAAATAGAAGAAACAAACAAAGAAACAAAGAAAGAAACACTTGTTCTCGAAGACCTTGGGCCCATAAGTTCATTTGTCAACATTAGAGAATGCGAAGAGATCAACTCACTGTTTTTTAAAGTGGCAAATAAAGGTAAAGAATTAGTATTTATCTTGCCTTCTGATATGATGTGTGCCACGACAACCAAAAATATGTGGGGGGGAAGGTATACTTCAGCTTGTAAATGAATGAGAAATGTTAGAATTACAATATCATCAGTTTGTAATCTCTATTACCAAAGGACATCAACAGCCCCAAACATTGCAAAAAGAAAGAGAGCGGCGAGTGGTGGAAATACGCCACCACAGACTGTAAAATTGCATGAAGAAATGAATGAAGGAATGAATCTGATCCAGCTCTAGTGCCCATTTACAGGATGCAGAGTATAGAGGAACACGGAAATCCACTCCTCCAGGATGGCTTCAGCAAAATCCGGATAGGAGGACAAAAAGACAACCCCGTTTCCTCAACAGATAAATTGCAGAGAGAAAAAGAGAACAGAAGAAGAAATCTATAGAACAAAAAGTTTTAAAGTCTATAAACCAATCCTAAAATTTGGGTCATGTTTGGATCCAGGATTAGGAAAAAAGAGTACATGAAATTTACAAGGGCATGACATTTACAAGAAAGTGTTTCATTTGGTGTCAATGATGTTGAAGAGTTGATGTTTTGGAGGTGTGTCAATAGCATTGCAGTTGCATTGATGAGTCTGTCTTTCAGGGATGTGTACTGAAACATTTACAGGTAAAATTATGTAATGCCCAGGATATGCTTCAAAACTAACACAGGGCTAAGTGCAGCGTGGGATCCTGGATTGGAATTTGGAACAGAAAAAGGGAAATTACTGGGGGAAAAAAAAACTGGTGAAATCAGAGTAAAGTCTAAATTTAATTAATAGTTATATACCAGTGTTACTTTTTCATTTTGACAATTGCACCATGGTAATGTAAGATATTTAACAAGAGGGAAAACCAGATGAAGGCATGTGGAAATTCTCAGTGCCATCTTTGCGAGTTTTCTGAAAAATTAAAATTATTCCAAAATTCCCAGTTTATTTAAAAAGTGATGAAAAAGGAGAAGATGGAGCTCTGGATGGAACAAGATTAACCATGGACTCTTGGTTGTTGGGTCTGAGTGATGAGTGCTTGGAGCTTTACTATAATACTGTGCCTGCCGTGGAGTAAGTGATAAACTCTCCTTAATAACAAGTTGAGTGATTTTAAAATATATATTATTGTCTCTTCTGTAGACTCTTAAAAGTCTACGTAAACCTTTAGAAGCTGGTAATTTGACACTTTATTCTGCGCATCATTCCTGCCGTCAGGACAGTGGTGTTTAAAGGGCAAAGGGTAGGAGTCGAAAGAATGGGAAAACAGCAGAATTAAATATTGTCCAATTACACAATTTGCTTATTCTCTTTTGTTGGTAGACTACCTCAAATTAATTCCTCTTCCTTTTTATTTATTTATTTATTTTTTAATATTTTACTCATTTGTCAGAGAAGGGGAGAGAGCACAAGCAGAGGGAGCAGCAGGCAGAGGGAGAAGCAAACTCCCCGCTGAGCAAGGATCCCAACTTGGGACTCAATCCCAGGACCCTGGGATCATGACCTGAGCTGAAGGCAGACACTTAACCAACTGAGCCATCCAGGCATCCCTCCCTTTTTATTTTTAAAATCATTTTAACCTCCTTTTTTTTTAATCATTTTTTAGATCTCCTCTGTCACCATGTGCTCATCTGTGTGTCACTTGGCAGAAGGTCCCACTGCAGTATAACAGAACATTCAAATAATCATGGCTTCATCAGGGTAGAAGCTTATGTCTCTCACACATAAAATAAGTCTGAAGTCAGAGTCTGGGGCTGTCATGGCTGCTCCTCAGTTTCCAGTGACTTGGCCTCCTTACTGTCCTTCACTCTTCAGTTCCTAGGATATTGCCCTTGTCCTCAGGCTTTCAGGATAGCTTCTAGAATGCCAGCCATCCCACCCATATTCCAGGCAGCAAGAAGGCAGGTCAAACCACTGCTTTTAAGGAAAGGTCCCCACAGTCCCACAGAATATTTTTGCTAACCTTTTGTTGACCAGAACATACCCATACAAGGTGGAGTGTGGGACTTGGTTTTTTCATTGTGCCCTGGCTGTCCTCTGTGAAACCAGGGTTCTATGACTAAAGGAGGAAGGAAGGGTGGATGTTGGATAGGCAGTTAGCAGCCTTTGCGATAGTCAGCCTTGGGGAAAATCGGGAGCGTGCAGTGGCAGAGCAGTCCAACCATGACTTATGCCCAAATTCATTACCCGCCTAGTACAATCAGCAAAGATCTGGAAGTAACTGTCATCCCACATACACTGTTGACTGGTTTATGTTGATTGGTTTGACCGAAAGCTAGAACTAGAAAACTGCCTGTAGATTCACCCTTCACAGCGAGATACCATCTATCTACATGGAAGCCCATATATGTGCGTTTCTGTCAGCTTTGTGTAGAATACAAGATATGCCTGCTGTGACTATAATGTCTTTTAAACCTAAAGTGGAAGCATTATAGATTCCTTCTGGCAGCCTTCTTGACCCTCTGGGAGACCTTCTGGCCTCCTGGCCATTCTCCAGAGAGATTCCTGTCCGTCTTCCTGCGAGGAGACACATTCTGGGCTCCCTGCCCGCGTTCTAACCTGCTGTTCCTGTGGGTAGAGAGCTATGTCTGTTTGGGTCAGTCCTGACTGATTATCCTGTTGCCTTAAAGTAAGCTTGCTTGAATATTCCACACATGCCAGTCACGTATGCTGTATGTTTGTGTGCCAGGTGCTTAGTGAAAACAATGAGGGATGGTGGAAAGAGCATCTAAAACATGACAGTGAGAATTAAGATTGACCAGTTCTTGGTCCCAGTGATGAGACCTTGGGAAATTCACTGAGGGTCGCTAAGCCTCGGTTTCCTCATATGCTAAGAAGAGATACTGCTACTTACCCAGCTTTCCTCGCAAGCTGATACTAAAGCTCAGTTATGAGACTGTGTATGTCAAAGTACTATACTTTGTCCCCCCCAAACGTTATTTCCAATTGTTATTATTGACCTACTAAAAATGTGAATTATTGAAAAAAGAAAAGAACAACAAAAACTGATAATGTGGTTTAAGCCCATTTGTGGCTAAGAAAAAGAAACATAGTGGTGAGTACAGAATCTGTGGGATAAAACAATGAGACGGGGTGCCTAGGGACTCATTCCAATAAGCATCCAATTCTTGATTTGGCTCAGGTCCTAATCTCAGGGTTGTGAGATGGAGCCCCATATCAGGCTCCTTGCTCCCATGGAGTCTGCTTGGGATCCTCTCTCTCCCTTTCCCTCTGCTCCTCTGCCCCAGCTCCATCTCTTAAATTAATATAATTAATTAATTAATTAATTTAATTAAATAAGATGAGACAGAAGGATGGGTGAAATTATATCTGTCTCAGAAATGATAGATAACAAGTGGTTTATTTCAGAATATTCTAACCATCATTTCTATTTATTATTAGCTATCCCATCCGTGGAACACCAGTCCAAAGAGCCAACCTACCTTTAAAGATCATGTCCTCCCTCCACGGGAAAGTTAGCAAAAGTTTTGTTCCTTTTAACTAAGTTACCTTTAAAATAGATCAATACTCGATTCTCAACAGCAAAGACCTAAAACACCCACTTAGCGTTTCCCTGTTCAATGCAGTCAACTAGGACCCATTTCTGTTCTTAAAAAGAAGCCTTTGGGCATAGCGTGTAAGTGGTCGCATTCACATAAATCCAATTTGGGGCTAGGTGAGTACCGGTAAGTGTAGATATGAATGCGTGTGCAAATATAACTCTGTAAATTGAAGCCTGCAGAAGGCTTACCATTTTGTAGAGATACTAATGAGGATACATTTTAAATCCTTTAGTTTTTGTCAGAAGAAAAACAATTATGCAAAATTAAAATGCTTTTACTAGCTATCATTTGAATGATTAACATTTTCCTCAAGCTTTAGATTCAAAGCTTAACTTCTGTGATTGACGTAATAAATTACTCCCCATATGTGAAACAAAAATCACCTGGGCTTCACTGGCCAGTTAGGGGTTTTTTGCTCTGATCTAACTTTAGAGGGTAAATTCTGTTGGGAGCTAAAGAACATTCCGTGACTTGACTGCTGAAGTCATAAAAGTCAATAAGCAGATTCACTGACCGTTTGTGAACTTTTCATGTGACCCACAGCTGGAGTAAAGGACCTCTTAACTGTGAGTAATTTTTCCTGATGAGATTAAAAATTTCTCACTCCAACTTTCCTAAATCTAGAACTTCCCTTGCATAGAAAACACACACACACATCACAAAAAAGAATTGATTCCAGATGTGCGAGAGGCCTTGTGTGACATTGTCTGGCTTTGATGGTCACAGAAGGACATTTTTGGCAGGTGGCCACAACCGTATTTTGTTTCTCTCAAACTTGATGCCATCAAACCACACTGTAGTGTTCACCTGATTTATATCTGTATGATTTCTCCCTGACAAAGGAAGAAAAAACAAGATAAGAGAATTAGCTAGGTATTTAGATCATAAGGCTAAAATGTGTGGTTTCTAAAACACAGGTGTAGGTGAATTTCCCAGTAAGAATTTTGTCAGTGCTGCCTGTACTCCAAATTCAATCCATGCTGGGTGGATGGAAGATAGGAGATATTGTCCCAAGACTTGAGAATTTAAAATACCTTATGAATGGCAAGTTTATTAAGAATGAAACTATCATCATGCTCCCCTAACTCCCCGTGTAAAGCATCCCTGTACAACCCACACTGGGTTATAATGATCTGTTTGTGTGACTGATGTCACTCGCCACATTGAGGCCCTTCCAGAAGAGGAACCGTGGCCTATCTTCAATGTAAATGGAGAGCCCAGAGTGCAGCCCAAAGCATATTCGATAACCATTAACTCAAGGAATGAAGGAAACACTATAGAACAGGATAAGGGGGTGGGAGTGCCATAGGGATTCCAAGTGCAATCAGACATGAGCCCATTTTGTTTCTGCGAAATAATCAAGAGTTACTATTTTTCATTCCACTAATAAGGCATTCCTTCATGTTTCTAAGGACCAATGAATTTCTGCCCTCATCTCTGGTATCGCTGAAAGACAATGGCTACCATGTTGAGAAATAGTCCTTATTCTTGGAGTCCATTGCTAAAAAGTAGACATCCTACACAAGAAGGGGACATTCTGCAGAAGAAGGGGAGAGGGATGTTAAGGGGCAGTTAGCTGAGAAAAAGTTGATTTCACTGCTCCGTTTTGATGACAGTGTATTCCCAATGAGCAAGGCAGTATACTGCTAGAAAAACTGGACTCAGACGAGGGCTGGAGATTCTTCCCTCTCTCTCTCTCTCTCTCTCTCTCTCTCTCTCTCTTTTTGAAGTAAATTAAGACCTCTTCTGTATATAGCAGTTAAGCAAGTCAAAGTAGCTGCTTAGCAGACTGTAAACAGAAGAAAGAGCCCTAGTCTTTCCTTCACCGAGACCCAGTTTTCCAGAGTTCCCAAAGTGTGTTCTATGGAATGCTATTTATGGGGAAGCTTTAATAAACGTCATTTTAAGAAGGGTAGCTTCATAGTCAAATAAGTTTAGGAGACACTGATTAAAGGGGTCCCCTCCTTTAAATTTACAGTGTACATTTACATTGTAAAGAAAATGGCTTATGTTTATTCACTTAAGGATTTTCTCAAAATTATTTGACTGTGGGCTCTTTTTTCACAATATACCTTCCAGAATATTAGATTAGAAAACATCAGTCCAGGAGTCCTACATTGACTGAAGCTTCACTTTTCGTTCAGAGCTAACATCCTGTATCATTTGGGGCTCACATTCTGTATAACTTTTTAAAAGTGATAGCTAAGATTTAGGATCAGATTACTGCTCCAAAACTCATGGGCAGAGGAACTGAGCTCTAGAGATTGAGACGTGGCAAAAAACTACTCTGAAGACGAAGGAAAACAAACACCAATAAGCATTACACCCTGAAAGTAAAATATTTTTGTAAACAAAAATTGAACTTGAATCTGATCAAGACTGTCTAGATCTTGCCACTAATTTACAAGAATTCTAACCATGGACTACAGTCAATAAAATTCCAAATTGAGAAACTCTAGAGGATAAATAACCTGCTTCCTCGAAAAAAAAAATTTTTCAAGAAAAAAGAGTAAACAATGAAAGGAAAGAGGTATCTATAAATTAAAAGACACTTGAGAGGCACAACAACTTTGCGATGTTTGGGTTTTATTTGGGTCCTGATTTCAGCAAGGTAACCATGAAAAAATATTCATGAGACAATCAAGAAATTCTGGATATTTGATATGAAAAATTGCAAAAATTTGGGGGTATGATAAGTATTGCAGTTGTGATTTTATAAATCTTTATATTTAAGAAATATATTCTGAAATATTTATGTACAAAACAATATAGAATCTGAAATTTGCTTCAAAACAATCCTGGGATGGTAGATATCAATGAAAAAACATACGTCATAATCTGATAAGGTGGCTGCATGGGGGTTTGTTATATTGTTCACTCCAACTTTGTAGTTTTGAGATTTCCCAGACTAGAGGCTTTTTTAAAGCAGTTGGAAGAGAAAGAAATGGGGCATAGAGATTGTTACAAACTTGGTGTGAATTCAGAGTTTGAAAAGCAATGAGAAGAAGGAATTTTTAGAAGAAAGGGGGCAAAAGCAGTATGGGTGACACATAGAAAGTGTGTGAAAACTGGGGGCGCCTGGCTGGCTCAGGTGGAACATGTGACTCTGGACCTTGGGGTTGTGGGTTTGACCCCCACGTTGGGTATAAAGGTTACTTAAAAATAAAATCTTGGGGTGCCCGGGTAGCTCAGTCCATTAAGCATCCAACTCTTGATTTCGGCTGAGGTCATGACCTCAGGGTTGTGAAATCGAGCCCCACACCAGGCTCCGCACTCAGCGCAGAGTCTGCTTGAGATTCTCTCTCCCTCTCCCTTGGCCTCTACCCCTCACACTCTCTCTCTCTGTCAAATAAATAAAGTCTTTAAAAATAAATAAACAGAAATAAAATAAAATCTCAGGAAAACGAAGTGTGTGAAAACCAAGAAAAGAAGGAGAAAAAATCCAGTAGACTTTTGAGAGAGGAAAACAGGCTGCAGAGGGTCCGAGGCGTGGTGCCTGGTGAAGAAATGCTGCTCACAGTTATAAGCTGTCATTTGAGAAAGATAGTTATGAAGAAAGACGGTGACTGGAGGTCGCGTGAAGGTTTGTCAGGAGGGATAATGCTACGGACTGAATTGTGCCTGAACAAAATTCACATGTTGAAGTCCTAACACCCCTTCAAGGGACTGCGTTGGAGATCAGACTTTTAAGGTGATAAGTAAGGTTAAATGAGGTCATAAGGTAGAACCCTCATCTCACGGAACTGGTGCCCTGAGAAGAAGAGGAAGAGAGAGATTGCGTTTTCTCCACCATGTGAAGGCATAGTGAGAAGGCAGCCAACGGCGTACCAGGAAGAGAATCAGAACCCAACCTGGCCAGCACCTAATCTCGGACTTCCAGCCCCCAGAACTGTGAAAAATTACATTTCTGTTGTGTAAGCCAGACAATCTCTGGTATTTTGTTTTGGCCTCCTGAGCTAAGACAGATAAGCACGCACGTTCTCTTCATCAGCCTTCCAACGTCATTCAGAATTGATCACGTTCTTTTCTGAGGTTGGAATTCGACCATGGAAAAATATATGTCTCTGATTGATAGTGCTCTGGTCAGTGAGGTGTAGCTACAAGAAAGGCACAGGGAAACAAAGCTTGTTTTACTCACAGGTCCTACAGAGAGAGTCACTGCTCCCCAAGAGCGGGCCATGTGTGAGCTGCACCGAGGGAACCGTCTCAGCGGAGCGAGTGGAAGCCGAGAGAGCGCGAGGACCCGTGGGCAAGCAGCTTTATTGGGAGTCAGGGTGGAGTAGATGAGAAACAGCTCAGGGGGATTGCTTCGGGGCATTTGACTCTTCCTACGTCATGGTCAAGGGCGTGCAGAGGGGAGAACCGTGGCAGGGAGCAGCCTTCCCATACTGCTGCCCCTGGTCACCTGGGCTGGACGCTCACAACATGTGTAGGGGGACGTTGAGGCAGCAGGACACGAAACATAAAGGTTTAACATTTTACCACACAGGTATAAAGACAACATAATTACTTTTTTGGGGTTTTTTTATTTTTTATTTTTTTTTATTTGAGAGAGAGAGAGCATGAACGGGGTGGAGGGGAAGGGGAGAAGGAGAGGGAGAAGCAGGCTCTTTGCTGAGCAGGGAACCTGACGCAGGACTCGATCCTAGGACCCTGGGATCATGACCTGAGCCGAAGGCAGGCACTTTACCGGCTGAGCTACCCAGGCGTTCTCATAACTGCTTCTTTCAAATTTTATTTTTGTGAGGTGTTCTTGTCACTGTGCTCACCTTTTATTTCTTTAAAGCAAGTAGAACACAACAGCTTTCGGGTTCCATTATCTTCAGAAGTCTTGGATCAACAATTTCAACTCAAATCTTTCTCCCTTACGACTTGCAAAGGCATTAAATCCACTTTGGCTATACTCGGGCAGAACCTCCTGGTTTTTCTGACAAGTCTGGTCTTAAATTTTACTCATTCTTATTATGTCATAGGTCCCCAAAATCACTGCCAGTTTGGATGACTCATGGGGATAGTTTATGGGACCCAGTATATAGTCACAGCTATGATACCTTCTGGCAAAAGGAGATAAATAAAATCAACAGCATGTGTGAAATGTTGTCTACCAGGCAAGTTCATTAGAATTAGTGCCCAAGGTTTTTACTGGAGGCCGGTCATGGAGGCAGCCTCTACGAGCACAGAGCAAAATTCCAGACTTCAGAAAAATAGCAGGTGTTCACTGTATGCCATATGACACAGTTTAGGCACAGGGAGCCACTCTTACCAGTTAGGGAATGCCAGAACCTTCCTAAAATTTAAGATCCCAGATGCCAGCCGAGGCCAACAAGACAAGCATGCAAGCAAGACAAGAAAGCCAGGTTCTTCTCTTTGCCAGCACGTTGGAACCAGCTGGGGTGTGCTAAAAGCAATTCTGGCTGCCTGGGTCCCACCTCTTGAGTTTCTGATTCCGTTGGTCTGTGAAGAGGCCGGGTCACTAGGGTGGCCCAAGAGCTCCCAGAGGTTGTAATACACAGGCAGGGTTGAGAAACACTGGTGGGGCAGTCTGCCTTTGCCCGTGTTTTATCCAAAAGAGACCATTTACAAAATACAGCCCATACATCCTTCTTGTTTCTTTATTCCTCACCTGTAATCTCTGCCCTCCCCTCAGTGGCTGCGTCTCATCTTTGAAGGCCAACTCACACACCATTTTCCTAAGAAGCCTTCCCTCATCACCAACCCAAAGCATCCTCACCGTCCTCTGAAGAAAGAGACGGTTTACTCACGCCCGTTGTTCTGCCTCTGACTTGTGTATCCCTGCTGCCCTTCCTCCCTCCCCTGCCTTTCCAAGCACCCTTCTTATTGATTTGTAGTGAAACTGTGTGTTTTGACATTATATGAGAATTTGAAAACTCAAAATATGACCATTTTTACGAGTGTCGTGTGATGCTTTTAATTGGAAATTGACCCAGCAAGAAGTAGACGTAATCTTCTCGTACCTCCCGCCTGGGATATGCTTGGAAGGCAGGTACCCACCCCCCTAATTATTTTAAGATCTGAATCAGCTATTTGATGGTTTTTGCCTTACTTCTCGCTGGCAACTTGACTTACAGGCTTACATGACCAAATTCAAAATTGTGTATATGGGACTCCATAACTAAGAAGACAAAATAGTCCCCGTTGCCCTACTGTCCCCTGCCCTACTGTCCCCATGAGGCTGGGTTTGCTTCCCAAGTTGAGGATAGAAAAGGGAAATGAAAATTAGCATGAATCATAGCTTGGCAATAGCTTGGCTTTCTGTCCCTGATGCTTCAGGCCTGACAGTTCACCTGCATTTCCAAGCAAGCACCTGCTAATTCACCTTTCCACCCGCAGCACTCTACTGACTCTGCAATGAATACCCTCCTGCTTTTGCCCACATGGACGGGTGGCAGAGGAGGAGGCGGAGGAGAGAAGTGGCCCTGATGGTGATTCACCCTTCAGATACCCCGTCCCTTGTTGCTGACTGAGAGTCTCTAATCCTGACTCGTTCTGTCCAGTAACAGGCCTCAGAACCCTCTCCCCAGCATGCCTGACACATGTGCACACACGCACACGCCTGCACCCATCTGCGTGCACACATACATGTCTGTGCATGCAATACACACATGCACACATGCACATATACACACGTGCACATACACACATACACGCCTGTGCAGGCACATACACACATGCACATATATGTGTGTGCACGTACACACATACATGCCTGTGCAGGCACATACACACATGCACATATACCCACGTGCACATGCACATACCTGTTTGTGCGCATACACACGTATACATATGCACACATGGACATACACACCCAAGAAAGTGACAGAGAGAGCAAGAGTTTCTGAAGAGGTTGGAAGAAGGAAAAAGGGGGAAAAGAATAAACAGAGACTTTTTTCTTTGCCCTTTGGATGCTCTCCACCAGCCTTGGATTAATTTTAAATTTTCAGCGGTGGAAAACTGAAGGCCCCAGCCTGTCTCAGCTTTATTGGTATTCCTCACTGACGTAAGGTTAATGTGCCAAACCAAACCTCTTTCCAAATGCAAACTCTGGGCATCTGGGGCAGGTGTGAAGCTCCTCTGTAATGTTTTCCTCCCACCTGCCCTACCCCCCTGGGAACCTGCCTTGGCTCCTGTTTCTAAGCAGGCATTTGGGCAAGCATTTGCCCAGCAGACTGAGTGAGAACTAGACTCTGGCCATCTAGCGGGGGACCTGCTTGGGCCGTGCCCCCCCTCATTCCTGCACTCATGGGCACAGGGCTTCGTGGAGATTTCATCCGAGTTGGCAGCATTTTCTTTCTGTCCATCCCGGGCAGTACCAATGTCCTCAAGGAGTCATTTCAGAATGCTGCAGCGCGTCTCTGCCCCCTTGACTCCCCAGTGCTGTCTTGTCCCAATCGTGGCTTTGAACTGCGGAAAATCAAAATGCCAAGCTTTTGTCCTGATACTTTATCAACATGCTCGCCTGCTGGCCTGTTTCAATGACCACTCATGGCGAGCGGTTGGGGTGGGTTCTCTCATCCCCAGTTGACAGATGAGAACACTGGGGGCACAGCAGCTCACCTGGTGTCAGGTGCACATTCTCCCCACCCTCATCCATGACTTGCAGTCTCTCACTAGGTCCTCAGTAGGCTCCAGGCTTGAAGGGCCATGTCTGATGGATCATTTCAATTAAGAAAATAAGGAAGCAGGACATCTATCCAGAGGAGCCACCCGTCTTTGCAGCAAACTGGCAAAATGAGACCTGGCTATGTTCGTGCCTTCCTAGAAATAAAAGGGACAACACCCTTCCAAACCACAGCTCCTCCCCTTGGGTAACTGGGGTCCGCCCAAGGCTCTGGCCATTTGTGATTAAACAGACAAGGCACCGCCGTAAGAACATCGGCCCTATGGAAGCAGGACTTACTTCCCTGCTACTGCAGAGCCGGAGATGGGGTATTAGGGTTGTTTTCAGGTTGTTTTAGGTTTAGTTTTAGAGTTGCCTCTTTCTCCGATCCCAACTGCTTGTTAACCTGAGAATATATGCATTACATTTGAATTGATTTATTTGGCTTTCCTTTTACATTACATCCTTTAAATTTGCTAGGGCTTGTCCATTTCAAATGCCTTCACCTATCTCCTGATTATCATTTTCCGGATTCTTAGCCCCACAAGTCACAAAATCTGCCTGAAGATTTGAGTCTAATGTTCCCTCCACTCTGTCCCGTACCACCTCTGCCCTTCGGACGCAAGGATAAAGTAAAGGCTCGTGTGGGAGTGTCCCAACATCGAGCATCAGTGAATGGGACCTTATTTGGAAATAGGATCTTTACAGGTGGAAGATATGAGTTAAATGAGGTCATACTGGAAAAGTACAAGCCCTTAGTACAATATGACCAGTGTTCTTCTGAGAAGGGAAAGCAAGACACCAAGACAGACACAAAGAGAGGAAAACGCTATGTGACTTGGGGCAGAGATTACAGTGGTACAGCTACAAGCCAAAACCAAAAACAAACCAACCAAAAAATCCTGGTAGGCATCAGAAGCTAGAAGGAAGGCATGCAGTAGATTCTCTCCCAGAGCTTTCAGAGAAAGCAAGGCTCCGTCGACACCTTGACTTCAGGCTCCTAGACTCCAGAACCGTGAAAAAATACATTTCTGTTATTTTAATCCACACAGTTCCTGGTACTTTGTTGCAGAAGCCCTCAAAAAGTGATACAGGTAGCATCTGAATGCAGATATTACCGATCTAGGCCAATAGCAGGGATTGGGGCGTCAGTATTTTCAAGGTTCAGGTAGATACAGGCTGTTCTGATTTTAGCAAACATCGCCAGTTGTTTATCTTTCTAGAAGTAGAGTAAAGTTTCTTAAATTTCCTCTGAGTTCTACAGTGTGGTAGGAAAGTTTCCATGTTAAACGTCCTTTTCCCAAAGAACTGAAGCACACAAAGCCAACTTGGCAAATCTCCATTCCACTGGCCCTGTACCGTCTGCTGGAGCCTTCTTGACATCTAGCAACAACTCCCACAATGTCCCACAGTGATGCTTTTTCAAACCGTGTTGATCTTTGAAAATCCCCGGTGCCCAGATCAGATCCCCGAACCGATTCCATCTAAATCCCTGGACATGAGCAAGGAACCCAGGCGTTCTTACTTTTAAAAATTTTCCAGGTGATTCCAGGGATTTTTCCCAATCAAGTCCAATGTCCTACAAATTCCTCTTGGGGTTTTATTTCTTCAGACGATAAGTGTAAGTCAATCATCTGCCCTATTATAAGCATTTTTTAAAATTTATTTTAAAAAAATTTTTTATTATGTTAGTCACCATACAGCACATCATTAGTTTTTGATGTAGTGTTCCATGATTCATTGTTTGCGTACAACACTCAGTGCTCCACACGATACGTGCCCTCCTTAATACCCATCACTGGGCTAACCCATCCTCCCACCCCCCCCCCCTAAAACCCTCAGTTTGTTTCCCAGAGTCCATAGTCTCTCATGGTTCATCTCCCCCTCTGATCCCCCCCCCTTCATTTTTCCCTTCCTTCTCCTAATGTCCCCCATGCTATTCCTTATGTTCCACATATAAGTAAAAACATATGATAATTGTCTTTCTCTGCTTGACTTATTTCACTTAGCATAATCTCCTCCAGTTCCATCCATGTTGATGCAAATGTTGGGTAATCATCCTTTCTGATGGCTGAGTAATATTCCAGTGTATATATGGACCACGTCTTCTTTATCCATTCGTCTGTTGAAGGGCATCTCGGCTCCTTCCACAGTTTGGCTATTGTGGACATTGCTGCTATGAACATTGGGGTGAATATGGCCCTTCTTTTCACTACATCTGTATCTTTGGGGTAAATACCCCATAGTGCAATTGCTGGATCATAGGGTAGCTCTATTTTTAACTTTTTGAGGAAACTTCGCACTGTTTTCCAGAGTGACTATACCAGCTTGCACTCCCACCAACAGTGTAAGAGGGTTCCCCCTTCTCCACAACCTTTCTAACATTCGTTGTTTCTTGCCTTGTCAGTTTTTGCCATTCTAACTGGTGTAAGGTGGTATTTCAATCCATTATAATCCTAGAGGAGAACACAGGCAGTAACCTCTTCATCATCAGCCACCACAACTTTTATAAGCATGTAGAACAGAGGTCAGCCTCCAGCTCACAGCCTGTTTGGTAAATAAAGTTTTAGTGGAACACAGACACCTTGATTTACATGTTGCTATCCAGCTACAGCAGCAGAGCTGAGTATTACGAGGTAGAGCCCCCAAAGCCAACAGTCTTGAATATCAGGTCTTCAGATGAATTACCTGATTCATCTTTCCTCCCACCGTGAAGATCTAGCAAAGGGCTTTGCACTTAGTAGGGGCTCAAATGAATCAAACTGAAGTCAAGTGAACGGAAATGAACTGAATTAAATTGAATCTTCTTCAACATATTATCTGAAAAAGATCCAAGGTGTTATACCTCCCAGGGGTATTCACATTTTAATAAGTAACGTGTAAAGCCCCAAAGCCTTTATTTAAAGACAGACAGGAATACCTAATTGCTGGAGTTGCAAGCACCTGTAATTACAAATGTGCAGCTCTATTCTGTTAGATTGAAAACTCTCCAGCAGAATCCCTCAAATTGCACCAGGAAGACTACCACCCAGTTTACCTGAGCACAAAATCCAGTCCAACTGAAATATGCTCACTTGAGGACTCGATAGCCTTGGCTGTGAAAAAAATCCAAGGTTTATTTGTTTTGCTTATACTCTAGTTTCTTAGCCCAGCAAGGTCCTCCCTTGGGAAAACATTGGTGGTGGCTTTCCTTAAAAAGTGTCACCACGTCCCATTTTCTAATTTCTAGAACTTTCTTCCCATGGGGACTTTTATTTTTTTTCTTCCTGTGAGCAGGTATGGCAGTATAAGTATGTTGGCAAATTTCATTTCATTCTTTAATTTTACATGGGTCCGTGAGTGATGGGAATTTGCTCTGAGTGAAATTCCCTCAATGGCACATCAACTTGGGAATCTGTCAGCGAGCCAGAGCAACACAAAGTCTCCTAAGATCCTCATAAACGGAGAAGTTCTTAAATTTTAATTAGTTGACAGGGATGCTCAGAAAGAACAAGTGTCATTCTTCTGTCCCAAGTAAGCCACACCTCCCCACAGGGAGGGCTTTGGGAGGCTGACTCCCCAAAGAGTCAGGGAACGGGAACTGCAACCAAGGAATCAAACAGATCCAGATTCGAATTCTGACTCTTATCGTTCAGTAGCGACTAAACGTGGACAAGTCCTTGAACCTCTCTCAATATGTTTCCTCAAGTAAAAATGGGAGATAATAAAAGGCTTGTAAGAATTAAGGACAGGTCGGGACCTTGGCACAGTGCCCACAACCTAGTAAATATTAAATAAATGCCATTTTTCTATATGATCTTAGCTGAGCTTAAATTACTGCTATGGGAACTTGCATTCTTGGGATCGAGGACTCTAGAGAAAGCTAACCCATATTGTCATGAGATGAAGACTCATGATACACCGTTCTGTAATGGCGTCCGATGTGTGTGTGTGCGTGCGTGCCTGTGTGTTTAATTTATAAACATGAAGTTCTGACATCTACCAAGCAAAATATTAGAACATTTCATGACAAGCCTCCTTGCCTTTACATGCTTCTTCCTTACTAAATCATTCTGTCCACTGTGTGCTCATACCTTTCTCCTGTTTGGAAGGATTCAGTGGCTCCTTTTCCCTACATGACAGATGTAAACTGTGCTTGCTTGCTTTCAGGAACCAATGATCTGCCCCCTCAGGAACTGAGGGTACTAACTCCCACCCCAGGGCATTTGTCTTTTATTCTTGACTTCTCCTCTCTCTTCCACACACGTCACGCTAATCCTCTCCTCTCTTGGCTCAGCCTTGAGCTTCTTTGGCTTTACCCCTCTCTTCCCTCTGTCTTCTCAGATCACACACAGCCTTTAGGATTCAACTTTGGGGCAGCATCCTCCCTGTCAGGGACTCCTTCCAGGCTCTTGAATTTCTCCTTAATTTCTGCATTCGATAGCAATTACAGTCTGTGTCACACAAGGTAACATTTTACCAAACACCATCTTTCATTCCTTCCTGATGTTTTACGGGCCCTAGTTGTGGCTGCTTAGCTGCATTATAATCCTTGAGGTAGGAAACATCTCTTAGGACTCTTCCACAGCACCTGTTTTTAGATCGTATGTATCATGAGGTGTGAAGGGCATCAGATTTGGTGTTCGACACACCTGGCTTCCGGTTGCCAGCTCTGTGACTTTGGGCCAGCATCTTCACCTCCGTAGACCAGAGCTTTCTTAGTCATAAATGCTGTTATGGAGATTCAGTGACATAATGTCTAGTGCCTACCACATAGAAACCCTTCAGTAAATACTAGCTATTACGATTTCAATTCTGATGAAGTAAAGGGCAGGAAGTACCTTTGAAATCCAGTGCTGCTTTGCGAATGTGTCTCACATCATGTGTCTTAGCTTGGCATTCCCCAAAAAACTGAGCCTAAGAAAAGCTTGCATGCTACCATGTTGTTAGGGAGTGTAATGCAGAGAAACAGAAGCGAGGGAAGAAGGAAATGGACCACAGAAGAAGGGATGAGCCTCATTTAAGGGTGCTTAATAGACCTGGCTACCTCTGTATGTGGAGCCCTGCTCATTGCTCATTCTCGACTTTGAGTCCTCCGGGAGGCATGTTAGCTACTGCACTTGAGGGCAGTATATTCAGGGGAAGAAGGAAGAAGACTATACCCACTGGCTCCTATCTTCTCTTGGTCAAAGGTTCTGCCCACAGGGCACTGACTCCCCCAGACTACTAGTTCATACTTCCAGTGGGTGTAGAGTAAAACCCCAGTATCTCAAGCCTCAGCTTGGGCGTGAAGTGAGGGGTGCTGAGTATGAACGTAGGGAGAGGTTTTATTGGGTGGTAACCATGAGCCCAGGAAGAGTTGGTCATGGCGGCCAATAGCACAAACCATGTGGCTGAAGGCTTCAGAGAAAACTGAGGCCAGGAGGAAACTTGATAAACTGTGAGATAAACTAAGCTATCTTCTCATTTAACCCTTTTATATTTGTTTTGTCTTTTCCGAAGTTTTTGTACCAATCTTGTTGTCATACTATTTTGTGTATTTTCTACCACATGGATGCTGATGGGAATATATATTTTCTTTTTCTATGTAAGTTGTTTTTTCATTTTAAAAGTAATAAATGCTTAGTATAGAGAAATTGGGAAATCGGAATAAGCTGATAAGAAAACAATACTCAGAATTCTTCATCATGATATATATTATATTTATAGTTGGCTTTTTCTTAATATATTTCTTAATATGTTAATTTAATGTCTTTTCTTGTTAACAAATCATGGGCTAGAATCTCATTTTAATGGCTTTGTAACATTTCATTTTATATTTGAACCATTATTTCTTCCACCAGTTCCCTATTATTGGACATTTACATTAAGTTTGTGCAATTATTAATAACACTGAAGTAAGCAGATAAATATTGCTAAAGATAAATTCCTAGGAGGGAAATCGATGGCTCAAGGGTATGTATCCTTTTAATGCTTTGGGTAGTTATTATCAACTTCTCCTCCAGAAAAGCTATACCAGTTCAGTCTTCCAGCAGTGTTCGGGATTAAGAAATGCATTCGCAGACTGGCAGATTCTGTTTAATGGCTCTGACCTCAGTGGGGACCTGCTGGGCATATTGAGCTTGACCAAGCATGATTCCAGTCAGTCACCCTCCATCTTGCCACCACGTGGGCTTCTAAGCACTCTGCAGTAGCATTAGCTCCTCGGGGCCCTAGAGCTACCTTTCTGCTTTCTTTCGTCTCTGCCTGAGAAACTCATCGGCCCCATCCTTACACCCAACATCAGGAAATAGTATTCATCTCGGCCGGGATACTTTGGAGTCAACACTAGTAGTAACAAGTAACATTATTCCAGGCTTTGGTGGAACACCTGGATCTGGTGAGCCTAATTCCCACATACACAACCCTGAGTAACCTGTTTGTCCACCTTACAGCGCTAAACCACAATTTTCTATGTCACACAATCCTTTCATCTCTGGGAAGCACATTCGCTGCCCAGCTAGGCCCTTGGTGTGCTTAAAACAATAATAAGCATTTATGCTGGGCTTTTCATCTTCAAAGTACTTTGTGAACATTAACTAATTAATTTTCACAACACTCTTGTAAGATTAGTAAGTACTGCTCCTCCCCTGGATTAAAAAAAGCACAAACCATCGAAACATTTGACATCACAAAAAGCCCAGCACCTAATCGTCTGGGAAGAGAAGGCTGTTGATTACCAGCTCCGTAGTGAGAGTAGAAGGAAGCTGGGCAGGCTAGTGATTTATCCAGAATCATAAAAGGAATCAGCAGCGGGGCGGCAATTAGGTTTCATTTTACTGGTGCCCAGTGCTCATTTCTGGCTGACACCCGAAAGCAGGTAGAGCATGGAATCCAGTCAAAACTCTGTACAAGAGTTACGAATAGTTGACAAATTCAAGGTCACCTACATACAAGCAAATAATGCGAAGGAAAGGTACACAGAAAAAGTCATAAGTATTCACATTAATGATTTAAGAGGCAGAAAGCCTATCTCAGGCACACAGGGCATTGAGTTTAACGTTCAGGCGTCAATGAAGAAATGCAGAATATGATCACAACTGACACTTAACTCCACAATGACTCATAAGAGGACTGTCCTGTGAATCCTTTCTTGGATGTACACCTCTCCCGTCAAATAACTGACAAGTAGGAGCTATAAAATTCCAGAGAAGATGTAAACACCCAGCTTTTAACGCTCTCGGGGAAAAAAAAAAAATTAATTTGTTTTGTACGCCTGGGGACTAGTGATTGCTTTTGACCTTTGTGCCCTGAATAGATGATGGAATAAAGAATTCCGAGTTTTGGAATTTTTCATCATGCGCTAAATAACTAACTTCACCGTGCTCCAGAATCCGGTCTAAAAGACAAATGTCACTTGGTATTTTTTTACTTGATGTGGATGGCACATGTAATGGTCTTGGGAGTGGAAGTGTCCTAGACTCCCAGAAATCAGAATAATAATATCAGCAGTAACAATATAGCGATACATTGTATATTGCAATTATTATTCACTGTAATGTTGCCTGTGATACTGTACACAGAGTGTAAACAGTGAGCGGACTTTCTAATATGAAAGAGTGTGGACTTCAACAGAAAAGCCCTGACTTTAAGCTGAAATACCGCCACTATTAGCCGTGTGTCATTGAGCAGGTTATATACACTCCCTAAGCCCCAATTTCCTCATCTGTATAATGAGGATAATGACACAGTACCGGCCAGGACTCTTGGCTGAAGTGACCTTGCCTTGACTCCAGATTCCCTCCGGCAATGGCCTTCACTGCTCTTCCCAAGGAAGGGCCCATGCTCCGTGTCCAGGTTCTGATTCCTCCCTCTCTCTTCAGCCAACCCCAAGGAAGCTCCTGGAACGTCTCTTGTTAAGGTCGACTTAGAAAACCAGTGTTCAGTTCTCAGTCCTCACCGTCCTGGACTCTCAGGAGCTGGTCCTCAGTGCACCTTGCTGAGCACGTTCTTTCCTCCTGAAACCCTTGGTCTCTTCACTTCCTTCATATCACAGTCACTGTGGGCTTTCTTAAAATCTCAGTTGTGATTCCTTTTCGATCTCATCTGCTGACACCTCTTTCTCTACCTGAATTCTAGTGTCAGAGTTATCGGAGGGCTCCGCCCCTGTCCCTCTTCTGCAAATATCCCCACCCTCTGAAAGAGCTCATCGTATCCCATGGCTTCCAATAGAATATGTATTTATGTCTCCAGCCCAGATGACTTTCCAAGCTCCATCCTGGCAAATGCAGCAACAGTCCACTCCACATCTGCTCTTTGATAGGTAAGAAATATTTCAAACTTTACACATCCAGTATGAAAATTGTGACATCCATCCACCCACCCCACCCTCAGTCCTGCCAAACTTTTCTTCTCTGTATCTTCTCCACCTCTTTTATTCATCCGGTTGCTTAAGCCAAGAACCCAGGAAACATCCATATTGCTTCCTTGATTTTCCTCTCTTACTCTTCATCTCCCACCCTCCACTCATCTATCCAACCATCAGGATGTCCTGCTTGTGCTAAGGATATATCCTAATTCCAGCCGCTTCCCTATTTTCCCCACAGCCACCCTAGTTCAAGCCAGCAACATCTCTCGCTTGGGTTAAAGGACTTCATCCTGCTTTCCCTACTGCTTTTCCTCTTGCCCCGCTGTCACGCACTCTTCATGTGACAAAGTAATTATTTTGGAACATAACACAGATAAGTCTATGCTTCTACTATAAAAACATCAATGGATTCATAATGCAATTAGAATAAAATCCAAACTCCTTAGCAGGTTCTAAGAGGCTCTGCATGAATTAATCATGCCTCACCCACTAACCTCGTCCATCATGACCTTCTTTCTGATACGTGAATACAACAAACACGTGAATTTCAGAGACATTGGACTTGTATTTTCCCGTTGTACTTGCACTGGGAAACTCATGCCCCAGATTTTCACATGGCTGCCTTCCTGACAACCCAGATCCCAGCTCAAATGTCAATTCCTTAGAGAGATTTTCTTTGACATTTTAAAATAAAGTTGTCTCCACACACTTCCACATGCACATGTGTATTTTCTACTCCATTAAACTTCCTAAATTTTTTCAAAGCCCATATTACTATCTGAAATTTTATTAATCATGTATTTATTATTCACCTTCCCCCCACAAGACTCCATAAAGCCAGGACCTTGTGTCTTTTCTTCTCTACCTCCTCCCCACCTAATAGAGTTCTAGTCTATTCAGAGTTACTCACTAAATATTTTTTTACAGTATAAATTAAAACCCAACTTAAACTGTCTTAAGGAGAAATAGAAAAAATAAATGTAGCTTATAGGTTAAGGAATAGATTTAACGTAAGTTATGGCCAAAACCAAGTACCCAAGATTGACACAGTAGTGTTATATTTTCCAGTCTCTTGGCTCAGTTTCCCTGTGTTTTTTTGTTTGTCTGGCTTGATTTGTTTTTTGCTTTTTGTGTTCATTCTCAGGCAGATTGGACAGGAGAAAACTCAACAAGTAGAATCTCCTGAATACCATGATTCTTACGGTTCTCAGTCTCAGAGGGAGGAGAGTTCGCTGGGAAGAGAGACGTTGATTTGTCCACTGTTTTATCCCCAAAACCTTGAACAGTGGCTGCACTGTGGTAGATCCTGATTAATACTCACTAAATAAGTCAATTAGAGAATAAATACACACCTTTTCTTTCCCAATATGCATATATCAACTCCCACAGAAGACTCTGTTAGCCCATTTGGAGAAGAAAGGTGAGGCTGAGAAGTCGCTTGGATCACGTGTCCATGAGAGCAGCCGGAGTTCCAACAAAATCGCCAATGAGGTGAGGGGCAGTTCCCGCCGCAAACAGTACAATGAGAACTAAGGGAACACAATGAAAAAAAAATCAGCAATTATTACTTTCTTCTGCCACTTCAAACACTTTCACCTACATGGGGCATAGAAGTGACTCCTGTTAATTAGGTGCCATCCACTCGGAAAACATAAGACTACTTGAAAAAGGCAAGTGTATCAATTGCGAAGTCTGAAAAGCCATTCTCACACACCGGTTCTTTTGGACCTGAGAACATGAACCATTTGAGTTTCAGACAACTATGATTCTATTTGCCCCAGGACCCTAAACCTCAAAGGCTGAAATGGAAGGTTTCCCAGGCTTGTGGGCCTATCTACTTTTCTAATGTGCCTACGTCTAGTCGGCCTTCGTCCCAGTTCTCTCTTAACACAGGTAGATGATACAGGTACTTCAAAGGGATAATTGGCTGTGATTTGGACCTTCTATTGTGAGGTGGGTTTTGTGACAAACACCATTTTGAGGGTGGGAGAGATAGCGCAGGGTAAAGAGTACTTCTGGCTTTATTGAGATTCGATTTCACTTACTAGAAATGTGCCGGCTTATCTGAACACACTCGTGGCCCTGCAGGCTATTTCTCTGATCAACTCATCCTCCCATTTTCCCAGACAATATTTTTCACATTATACTCTCTCCACAAACCTCACACTTCGCCCTACTCCTCGTTCTCATCTGAAAGCCTTTCTCTTACTTTTCTAAGGAAACGGAAGTTACCTAAAGAGCATATGGAGACTCTCACCGCTAAACATGCTCTTCTTCTCACATAGGATCTGCTCTTTCTGTAGATGAACTGTCTATCCTCCTGTCAAGGACCTTGCCCATCAGCTGTGCACGGAACTTACCCCTCTCATCTGTGCAAGGGTATTGGTCTGACTAGCATGTATTTTCTCTTTCCCGCAAAGTCAGTTTTCCCTCTGGGTCAACCATGACCGTGAAAGCGTACTTGAACCATCTCTCTTGACCAAACATATCCATTCGGCAATTGCCTCCTTTCCCTTTACAACAGTATGGGTGTGGGATAGCTGTTCCCACTTCTTTTCCTCACCTCTCTTTTGAAGCCAATCGAATGAGATTCTTGTTCCTACCACTCCACTAAAACAGCTCTTGCCAAGATCACCACTGCCTTCCATATTGCTAGATGCTACAATCAAATCTCAGCTCCATCTTACTCTATCAGAAATAATTAATACACAATATTTTTACCTCCTTCTTGAAATACTTCCTTCACTTTTAGAATATCACTGTTGTTGTTCCTCCCAGCTCGTTGGACACTCCCATCCCTTTCTTTGCTGGCTCTTCTTCATACTGCCAACCTCTAAATATTCCATTGATCCAGGGCTCTATCTTGACTCACCTTACCCCTGTTGACTCACTGCCTCAGGAATTTCATCCATCTATATGCTAATAACAACCAAATACACATCTCTGGTCTCTAACTTTCCTCTGAATTCCCAGCTCGTATGCCACATTTCGCACTCAATATCTCCACTTGGAATTTTAATAGGCTTCTCAGAGTTAATCTTTGTTAAGAAATCCCAAAGTAAATACTTGACCCACAACCCCAAATATGCTCCTTCCCATGTTCCTCATCTTATTTAACGGCAGTTTCATTCTACCAGGCAACCCTGTCAGTTCTATCTTCAAACATACACAGAGAACAACCAGTTCCCACCATCTCTACCTCTACGCCTAGTTCAAACCTCCCTCATTTTGCATGAATTATTTCAATAGGCCCATCACCTGCCCTAATTAATTCTTTTGCACAGAAACTGAGAGGATTCTTAAAAATATAAGACAGGTCATGTTACTCCTCTGCTCAAAACCTTCCAGCAGTTTCACATTGCTTGCAAAATGGAATCCAAACTCTTTACCATGACAGGAGGGACTCAGTGATCTGACTCATGACTGCCTCTCTGACCTCCTTTCCTACCACCTTCCCCCTTACTCAACCCAGTCACGGTAGGTTTCTGCTCCTCGTTGGACACGCCAAGCTCATTCCTACCTCAGGGTCTTTTCATGTGTTAGTTGCTCCATCTAACGTTCTACTCTGCAAGTTTCACACCCCTATTCTCTTTAGGCCCCAAAATCCTTCCCTGGTGGCCCTCTCAGTATATTAGTACCCAGTCAGGACACAGAAACCACAGTATGTATTTAAACAGGGAAAATGTAATATAAAGAATTGTTAACTAGTAGAAAATGTTAAATGATAAAAGGGGTAGAAGAAGATCTTAAGGGGTCTAAATGTAGCATATACAAAAGGAGAGCTACTACTTCTAGGCTGGAGAAAAATGCAGAATAGGGGAGCCTGGCTGCCTCAGTCAGCTGAGTGTGCAACTCTTGATCTCAGGGTTGTGAGTTCGAGCCCCACATTGGGTATAGAGATTACTTTAAAATAAAATCTTAGAAGAAGGAAGAGGAAGAGAGAAAGAGGAGGAGTACAGAATAAGGGAGCTAAAGACTAAAGTGCAGTCCTCTTCAAGACTGAGGTTCAGATCTTCTCAGAAAGGGCCTGGTCACCACAGGAACATGCAGGCTGGCTGTGGCAAAGAAACTTGCCAAAGGGTGTGGGCTTCTCTTGGTCTTTAGATGCAGCCTGCTCTTCCCAGAGGGTATGGGCAGTTGGAGCTGCTGTCTAGATTTGGCCCACCATTACCGGAAGGCATGACCAGAGCAGTGCTGCCTGCATTACTGGAGGGTACAGGCAGACCAGAACTGATGGAGAGTGGCCCTGGTGGGGTTAGCCTGACGTAAAAATGCAGCTAGAGCTTGTCTGCGAGAACTTCCAGGCTTCCTCGCCTAATAAAAACAGAGGATAGAACCTTGACAGTGTTGCCAGGTGAACTGGGGACCTCAACCCAGGTAGACCCAAAGGAGTTGCCAAAGGTTCTTGGTCTTGGCACGAGAATGAATTCAAGGACAGACACACAGCACAGCAGGTCAGTGACACAAGGGGGAAAGTTTATTGAAGCAAAAAAGACACTCTGGAGATAAGAGAGCCGGTGAGAGAGAGAGAAAGAGAGAGAGAACACATCTGTGCAAGCGAGCTACATGCCTTGGGGGTTGGGTTTCTTTTATTGACAGTTGTTAACTAGGGAGTGGAATATTTATTACTTGGGGGCAAGAAGCAGGGCTTCACACGTTTCCTTCTTAGTTTGGTCAGGGGTTTCCTGTCATGGCGTCTGCCATCTTGAGCCTGTCTGGTTTGATCCGGCTTCTTGTGGAGTGTTGACCTTCCCAGTAGTGGGCCATGACTTCCTCATTGCCAACCTCCAGGTATCCTGTTAGAACCTAACTCATTAAAATAACTAAATACATATATACATACATACATACATACGTAAATAAAATTTTTTTTTAAGTTTAAAAACAAAAAATAACAACAACAAAAGAACCTAACTCACTGCCTACTCTAACACAAGGAAATATCTTTGTGCCACTCTGACTTTGCCCTGTGACTTCTGTCAGTGAAGTTTAACATCCCACCAGCTATTAAAGGAGAAATGTACACGGGCCCACGTTCAGTATTACAAAGCAAGGCAAAGAAGGGGAGATTAGGAGAGCCAATAAATTGAGAGTTAGGATAACAGGTTACCTATTTCTCTGTTTATTTTGTTTCCTTCCCACTAGAATCCAAGCTCTATGAGAGCAAGGACTTTATCTTGTCCTCCTCTGTGTCCAGCATCTAATACAGTTCCAGGATATAGTAGGTTTTCAATAAATATCCATTAAATGAAAATATCAGTCAATAGCTTGGCTCATTTTAGAAGTCATTTGTTCTTTTTGTTACCTGGAATCCCCTTCCCCTTTTTTGCCAATCATACCCCACTTTCCCTCAATTAAATCCCACTTTCTTGACTCCCAGGTCATGAAGGTGCGTCACATAGTTCAATGGTGAGCACAAGTCCCAAGTCAGTGAATCATTATATTCTATCCTTTAGCCAATGAGACTCAGACCGAGATGCTTAATGGGAAGTTGCTAGTGAAAAGGAGCCCTGTATTTTGTTTTTGTTTTTGTTTTGTTTTTTTATGGTGAGGAAATAAGTCTGGGGTTGCTGGCAGAAGCCTCAGTCTTTATAGGAGGGCTTCTCTGAGGTTAGAGATAGATCTCTAGGTAAAAGCCAAGCTGAAAAATGGAGAAATACCAGTTCCAAGTGACATCATTTGAATCCCTGGATCCAGTCGGGCACAAACTTTTTGGTCAGATTAGCCAATGGATTCCCATTTTGCCTAGATGTATTAGTCAGGGTCTCCAGAGAAATGGAACCACGGACTATATATGGAGGAATTTATTTTGTGGAACTGGCTCACATCATTATGGAGGCTGAGAAGTCCCACAGTCTGACATTTGTAAGTGGGGAAACCCGGGAAAGCCAGAGCTGGAGGCCCTGGCTGAGTCCCCGCTAGGGAGGGAGTTACTGGTAAATCCTCACGCAAAGGCCGGGAACAGCTGACGTCCTAGCTCAACAGGCAGGAAGTAAAAAGGTCACTTTCCTCCTTCCCCAGCCTTTTTGTTGCAGTCAGGCCCTCGGTGGATTGGATGAACCCCATCTCCCTGCGGGAGGGCAGTGTGCATCACCGATTTAAATGCTAATCTCATCCAGAAACACCCTCACAGACACACCCAGAAATTACGTTTAATCTGGGCTTTCCTGACCCAGTCAACCTGTCACATAAAATTTAACCATCATACGAGTCAATTTGGTTTGTTTCTCTGTCACTCGTGGCTGAACAAGTTCAGTTATACTTCCTAATTTTCTAAACTTCATACTCTTTAGGGAGAAAGCCCTTGCCTTATACCTTCCGCTATCTCCAGAAGCGCCTGACCTCTCCCTGGAAGATACTCAGTGTGCTTGTAAATTATCTTACACCAAAATCTGTGAAATTTCTGGAAATTAACTTTCCCTTTGGCCCCAGATCTCCATTCCAGAATAATTACTTCGAGATATCCTCATCCTTAAATAGGATTGGCAGAGGAGATAAAATATTCAAATCTTTAAATTTTCTTCATACATAGACAAACAGAAATGAAGAAATAGCTTTAAAACCACCAGAAAAATCTTAACATAGCCAAAATTAACCAAGTAGCTACATAAATACCTATTATAATTTTAGAATCCAACCAGAGTACAAGTTTTGTGGTCACATCAGGGCAAAAGGTGAGAAGGACAATAAAATTCAGGGACAAGTGCTTTCGGACTAGGGGTGCAATAGATAGGTGGCCCCCACCTGGAGCCCCTCTATAGGCCTGACCATGAATCCACCATTGCTGAGAATATCATCTGCTGATGGGCCACAGCCAAGAGACTTTCCGGACACTTTCTGGCCACAGTGACCTCCTTCACATGAGCTGCTCTTCTCAGGGAACAATGATGGGCAGATGTGAGGCTACAAAGGCCCAGTCCCCTTGCTGTGATTTGGGATCATTCTAGAGGGTGGTCCCAGTTCCAGCGCTCCGTGCAGGAATGCCTCAGATGTCAGCGGCAGCCATGTTCTCAAGGCCCAGTGCTTCCCCTACACACTTCCCTGTGGGTGTATCTCATAAAGACACTCCCCGTAAGCCTTCTGCAGCCAGTTCTCCACCCCACGCTCTGTTTCCACCAACCTGATGGAAGAAAGGGAAAAAGGGAGAAGAAACGGAGAAAAGATAAATAACATGAGGGTTTTCATATAAAAAAACAAAATGGAGGATGGTGCTGCGCTTGAAAGAGATTGTTGCGGATGATGATAGAGCCACAGGTGCAGAATGCAGTGGGCAGGATACCCTCCAGACTACTGCCTCCTGGGTGGCACGGTCGCTTAAGTGTCGGACTCTTGGTTTCAGCTCAGGTCACAATCTCAGGGCCGTGAAACGAAGCCCCCCGTTGGGCTCCACACTGGAGTGGAGCATGCTTAAGAGCCTCTCTCTCCTCTGCCTCTGCCCCTCCCTCCACTCACGTGCACTACCTCCCTCCCTCTCTCTCTCTAAAATACATAAATTTTTTAAAAAATAAAAATAAACTACTGACTCTTAAATTAGGGGGAAGAGGGAATAGAAATCTGAATATTTAATAACTTAGTATATTTTTAAAAGATTTTATTTATTTATTTATTTGAGAGAGAAAGAGAGCACAAGCAGGGGAAGGGCCAGAGGGAGAGGGAGAAGCAGGTTCCCCGCTGAGCAGGGAGCCTGATGCAGGACTTGATCCCAGGACCAAGAGATCATGACCTGAGCCGAAGGCAGACACTGAGCTGACTGAGCCACCCAGGAGCCCCAAAAACTTAGTATTTTAAGTCTGGATCACTGCCTTCATCTCTCCTAACACCAAAATGCACTGCAAGTGCATTAAATATTTAAATAGCAACAGTAAAACCAAGCACATTAAATTAGTGATAAGAAAAAAGAAAGAGGAGGAAGGAAGGGAGGGAGGGAGGGAGGGAGAGAAAGAGAAAGAAGGAAAGAAAGAAAGAAAGAAAGAAAGAAAGAAAGAAAGAAAGAGAAAAAGAAAGAAAGAAAAAGAAAGAAAGAAAGAAAGAAAGAAAGAAAGAAAGAAAGAAAGAAAAGAAAGAAAGAAAGAAAAAGAAAAGGAAAAGAAGAAAAGGAAAAGAAAAGAACAAAAGGAAGGGAGGGAGGGAGGGAGGAAGGAAGGAAGGAAGGAAGGAAGGAAGGAAAAGAAATCCATATATAGATTGATTCATCATAGCCCCTCTGCTGCTCTGGCTGAACCATGACTGATACATTGTTAAATTGATTTGAACTACATCCAAATCCAAAGTATAAGGGCTTAGGACTTGAAAACTTTGAAAAAATTAATGATTTAATGATGAGTGAGAAAAACATTACAAAATATCACATTTGTCTAAATAGCCCTAAATGAGCAAGATGAGAACAGTAACTCCCCTGGAAATTTTACAAATCAGAAAGAAGGAAAAGACACAGTTTCGTGACTTAATACGATGCTACCTTCTCTTTAGTTGGCTCTTGACTTCCATTTCTACCTTTATTTTTATGTTTCAGACGTTGGATGAATAGGGAATAAATAAATAGCTTATACTGGAAGCATCTGGGACACCAGATTTTTATCTTTAAAGTTTACTTTCTTTCTTTAAGTTATTTATTGCTTTAGAAGTTTGTGTGTATATATATGCAAGCACACACACACACACACACGCGCGCGCGCGCACACACACACACACACACACACACATATATATGAATATATGTGACATCCCTATTTCCCCAGAAGAGTTGAAGTTACAGCTAAAAAGAGAAAGGGAATTTGCATCTTTACACAGTGTATAACATCGTGCAAATATTTCCATCAAGATTACTTCTGATTCAATTTCGTTATAACATCTGTTTCCATTGAACAAAAATAATATGCTGTCATGTATCTAGGACATACTCACACTTTCTATTTTCATATTAACAGCACAAAAACTGTCATTGTTAACTTAATATAACTGCCACCAACACACGGACATGCATACTGCATGCTCACAAATTCATATTATTCTCTCCTTGGAATGTTCTGCAAAAATCAGCAATTTCCCTAGCTCTCTTGAACTTGCTTTCAATCTTCTATTCTGGATACAAAGTTATGTTTTACTCAAACACACACAATAAAACATCTATATAACAGAAAACAACATCTTTATTCTCTTCTTTATTTTCCACCTTTTCTACTACGAATAGGTATTATTCTTCCAAATAGAAAAAATGTGACCATTTTTAAAATATGAAACAATCTAAATTTCTTATCTTTAAATGGAGGGGGAAAGTGATTGTGAAAGACAGACTTTCAAAAAAGTAGTAAAATATGTTTACAACTGAAACATCTTTTGCAGGATCTCTCCTGATCTGGTATATTCCATTCTGAATAGTGCTTCCTACTACTTCTTTCAACACCTACATACCCACTTTGTATTTTATGATTTTTCAATAATCACGTTTTATATAACACACACACACACACACACACACACACACACACATTTCTCAAGTGTAAAAAGGGAGAAGAATTACTCATTCACTCTCACTTCTTTGTTGTCTCCTTCAGGACTCTCTGTAGGCACTGCAAACTCCAGTCCTAAATTTTTCCTCCGTTCGACCTGTGTTTCCAGTCTCTCCATTCACTTCAACGCAAGACAGTCAAACCATAAACCAACTGTCATTCTCTGCTCTCGCTCTCCCTATCCACTCTGTTCCCAAATCTTGCAAACCCTTTCCCCTAAATTTCTCTTGAACCCCGTCCCTCTTCTCCATCCCCTTGAAAACACTTTAATTCTAGCTCTGCCCGGTTTTGGCTGATTCGTTCTGTAGATTTTTGTTATCTAACTTTTGAGGAGTCCAATTCATGAAATTTTAAACCTGAAATTGTTTATTTTCTGGTAATTGCCCCCAGCTGAGCTATATTGAAAATATCCTTTCTAGACCAGGTTCCTGTAACTTTCTTGAATTTTAGTTACAAAACATAGTGTCATTTTGGGGAACCTGGGTGGCTCAGTCCATTGAAAGCCCAACTCTTGGTTTTGGCTCAGGTCATGATCTCAGGGTCGTGGGATTGAACCCCACATCAGGCTCCACACTCAATGGGGAGTTTGCTTGAGATTATCTCTCTAGCTCTCCCTCTGCCCCCGCCCCCCGGCTCATGAGTACTCTCTCTCTTTCTCTCTTTCTCTCTCTCTCTCTCTGTCTCTCAGTAAAATAAATAAAGAAATCTTTTTTAAAAGTAGTGTCGTTTTCTACGTAAGGTTCAGATCTGTTTATTCTTAAAACTCCAATCTCAGGGGCGCCTGGGTGACTCAGTCAGTTAAGTGCCTGACTTTTGATTTTTGGCTCAGGTCATGGTCTGAGGGTCCTGAAATTGAGCCCTGTGTGGGGCTCCGAGCTCAGCAGAGTCCCCTTGTCCCTCTCCCTCCCCCTCTGCCAGTCCCCAGACTCGTTTGTACACATGCGCGTGCGCTCTCTCTCTCTCTCTCTCTCTAAAATGAATAAAATCTTGAACAAAAGAACAGCAGTCCCAGTCTCAGACTCCATGCGGAAATGGTCGCCTCACTATCTTCACTGTTACCTGGAACCTGTGGTTCCAGCAGTTTGAAGACAGGCTGGCGGGTGTGGAGGCATCCAGGTCTTCTTTTGTTCACAAGTTCCTCCAGAGCGCTGAGGCAGGAAGGAGGAGGGGGACAGGTGCAAGCGTCTCCTTGCTAAGCTGGCCAGGAGGGCAGTCCTCTCCTTCACCCGCTGCAGCTGCTCCTCTCTGTGGACTCAGGGAGAGTGGACTGCGGGCCCAACCCTAGGCCCTAGCGGGCCTCTGTGACATTCAGCCTCTCTGCCTGCTGGGCCCCAGGGAGGGCTCTGCGTTCTCCATCTCTCCGCTGTGTCTACGTCTTTGCTCCTGTGTGGCAGTAACCCCAGCAGGATGGCATCTCCAGTCTCATCTTCATCACACAGCCGACTCCGGGACCTGCTGGCGTGCTCAGGACCCATCTGTCTTACCTTAGGAATGGGGAGCCTGCACGCTCATCTTAGCCTCTGTCCTCCCTGCAGTTCCCCACCACACTGTCTTCAGTTCTCTCTCCTTTGCTTTTTTCTAAGATTTTATTTATTTATTTGAGAGAGAGCGAGAGAACACTAATGATGGGGAGGGGCAGAGGGAGAGGGAGAGGGAGAAGCAGTCTCCCTGCTAGGCCTGACAGGAGGTCCCATCTCAAGACCGTGAGATGATGACCTGAGCCGAAGGCAGACATTCAACCGACTGAGCACCCAGGCACCCCTAATTCTCTCTTCTTTAGATCAAGTAGCGCAGGATTGGGTCAGCAAGTTCAATAGCCAAGAATACACCCAAAGGGGGCATAAATACCAGTCTTCCTTTCTTGTGTACAGCACCGATCTTTAAGAGTGACTCTCTTGAGGTCTGCTCCCTGTCCATTGGCTTTGAAGAGGGAACGACCTTTCGCCGACATTACTAAACTTCTCCAAAAGGCATCATGACTGACATGCATCTCAGCCTGGGCATGTGGGAGGTTAAGAGGGGATGTTGGCGAAACATGGTCGGACCTGTTCTGATTTTGTTACGCCTTCTAATGGGCACAATTGCTGGTAGATCTTTAAACTCAGAAGATGGGGTACTTAATGCTTTCTCCTCAGATTCACTCTGTAGTCACAACTCCTCGAGCTGAGAAAAAAAAAATACACTCATGCTGTAGTGAACACCTAATCGGTATTACCGTGTGCCATCTTGTTCTTATGTCATTTGTTATTAATTTCTGGGGAATTGTGGGAGAACCTAATTCCCTGCAAATCAATTTCTGAAAGCCAGTTGACCACATGACCAATTTGTCAAATTTTTCAAGTTCCCTCATTTACCAAAAGCTTATTTTTCAGAAACCAGTTTACCAAAAATCAATTTACTCAAGGCCAGTTTGTTGAAAGCCTATTAGGCAAAAGAAAAATTAGCCAAATTACAGATTCCCTAAATACTTGTTTTCTGTACTTACAGTACATAGCAAAGTTACTTGGGAAATTTCAACAGTCTTTAAGTCTCTGTTTTGTTTTTGTTTTTAAAGATTTTATTCATTCATTTGGCAGAGAGAGAGAGAGCACAAGCAGGGGGAGCGGCAGGCAGAGGGAGAGGGAGAAGCAGGCTCTCCAGTGAGCAGGGAGCCCGATGCGGGACTCGATCCCACTGGGATCATGACCTGAGCTGAAGGCAGACGCTTCACCGACTGAGCCACCCAGGCGCCCCTAAGTCTCTGTTTTGAAGTTTGGGTTTCTACTCAGTTTTAGAAGAGTTTAAGCCTCTATTTCACTGTATTCATTTCACCCAGCTGATTATGCAATGAATTTGTTAGTCCTTCAAAGTTCAGTGTCAGTTCTCTGTCTGGTTCCCATTTCCGATGTTGAGATTTCTCATATTTTTGAAGCATACCCAAAGTGTATTTGAGTAGATAAAAGAACTGTGAACTCTGAGAGGGACAAAAGGCAGTGGACTCTATTGTGTATGTTTTAATGAAATCTACTTGATTGTTTATAAAATCCTTGACATCAAGATATGCACAGTACTTGTAATTCAAAACGCACTAAAAATGTGCATTTCCAAAAACCATAGAGCAAAATCACAGAAAAATCCAGACATTAATAAGCTTTTCCTGACCACAGTAGAATGTTCACCGCCAAGATCAAACTAGACAGCACTAGAACTTTTCAGCAGTCAAATGTAATTTCACGGAAATCGTCAAAAACTGTTAAAATTATTATTTTCCATGGGGATTGTCTACAATTTAATAAGTAGCTACAAGAAGTAACTTTTTGTGAAGAAGTGAGTTTGGTCAGTTGGGCATTTGATGACAGTAAATTGGGGATAACAATGAAGTGTGCAACTCACACCAGGCCTGATGTCAATTTGGAGCACTGGATTATAACCACGCTGCTTGGAGAAGGATGCTTCGTCTTCAGCCGGTGTGAGAACCGGGCTGGGTACGTGCCTTGAGAAAGTTTTCCATGCCCAGACACATACATCTTAGGCATATACAAACAAGGGGAAAAATTATACAAAGTAAATAATGTGCAAAGAATAGCACAGAGAGGAATGGGTAGCCACTGTGGCAGAAAGAGGCCCATTGGGGGCAGAACCTTTGTGTGAAGAGAACAGAGGACTCGCAGTATGCAGCAGCAGCAGCAGAGGTAATGGGATCAGAATTTTCCTTGGAAGATCTGGGGGGCCAGCGGCCCCAGACAGGCTTAAATGAAATGGAAATAAAAGCATTGCTGATTAAAGTAATAATAATTAAAATAGTAGCTGCTGTGTACCGAAAGGCAACTAAATTCCTGGTCTTGGCCAGAAACAAAATCAGCTAGGGGTGAAACTTACACGAAACATTATATTCTCAAAACCCTGAACCTTTAAAATCTGAAGCGCTCACGCTCACGAAACAATCCCAGCTGACTTCACGTCCCTCTCGGTGACTTGCTACAGTCCTGATTTATTTTATTTTATTTTTTTTTAAGATTTTATTTATTTATTCAACAGAGATAGAGACAGCCAGCGAGAGAGGGAACACAAGCAGGGGGAGCGGGAGAGGAAGAAACAGGCTCATGGCGGAGGAGCCTAATGTGGGGCTCGATCCGATAACGCCGGGATCACGCCCTGAGCCGAAGGCAGACGCTTAACCGCTGTGCCACCCAGGCGCCCCTACAGTCCTGATTTAGATCATATAGGAAGAGGGGCTGTAAATTCCCAACTGCATAATGGGCATTTGGTGCCTCCCGGATATGGAAAGAAGACACAATACAAAATGAAACGGATGAGAACACATCCCAATTAGGACACCTCCTATCTGAAGAGAAAGGAACTCAATTAAATAAAATCGCAGGGCAGTTGAGCTCTAGGAGTTTATCTGATGCAGCTCTTTAGTGTTGAGGTGAGCCCCAGGCCTGCTGACTTCTGTGATGATATAACAAGACGAACACGGGGTTTTCCTAAAGTAAGCAGTGTTCGGTGATTAATTTCCTGGACATCAGTGGCCGCGCGCTTCCTCTGGGATAAACCGGAGCAAAACCGCAGAGCCACTGAGGCTGGGACGTGCTGGCTGCAAGGCCCAGGCTGGGCCAGGTCACCTGGTGTGGGATCCCTACCACAGCTCTGGCAGGTAAGTATGGCTCCAGGTTGCAGAGAGCAAAATTAGACTTCAAAGCACTTGTTAGACACGTGGCTCCAAACGACATTGATGTTCGATGATGCTTTGTGAGTTTGCGCTGTCTACTTGATCTTACTTGACAATAGAACCCAAAATAATGAAAACAAATGGTATTTATCCCTCCCCCCATCTCATTTTTATCTGGGTCTCCTTCATTCATTTCCCCTAGTCCTTCACATTTCTACGTAGCATGACTTCAATGTGTACTTTGTATAAACATCACAGTCAAAATGTTTTCGTACTTCTTTTTCATTATTTGATATTTCTATTTTTTTAATGAGACTGCACATTCTAAGTATGAACTAAAAGACTTTGTAAGGAATACTATTTTGCTTGATAAGATCTTTTTTAATTTGAACAAGGAAAGAAGGTTATTCTAAATAATTACCAGTCCCGGTGATACAGACATGGCTCAGAGGAAGAAAATCCAGTGTAGGTGGGGCTTTGAACTCATCAGCTTGCTTGTGCTAGAGCGGCATTGTGTTTTGTTTTGTTTCGTTTCGTTTCGTTTTGTTTTCCTGTAGATTGAACCATAAGCTCCAGAACCTCCCTTCCAACTCTGAGTCTTGTTCTCTGTACGCCCTATGCATGTAGATTAATTCACTTCTGTACTTACAGGGGAGAGTGCAGATGTGTATCAAGCCCCCTGCAAAAGCTGGTCTCTGGAGATGATCTCATGTGGATGCTTAAAACAAACAAAGATGCGTTAGCAAGTAGTGTTTCTGAACTCACTGTTGGGAAATCATTTCCCCAAATCTTTTCTCCCCTCAGATTAATAGCATTTCTTCCGATTCTGTTCTCTCAGAATACAGTCGTGATACTACTGCTAACACTTTTGACATATTCTAGGTATTCGTCCTCACCTGAAGATAGTAAATTCTTTCTTCACCTGAGATGTTACCGTTGTGTAATTTAGACGTTGTTGTTCCCTTGTAAAGACATATATTGCAAGGTGTTTTTTTAATTGAAAGTATTGGCCGCTGCCACTCTGAAAATTTAAGGCATACCTGTCAAAATTTCACAGGCATTCAGTGTTTTAGCAATAGGTAAAGGGAGCTAAAGAAATGACATGGAAAAAAAAAAAAATAGGCAAATAGGATTTGAATCTACAAAGCACTCATTGTTTAAAGGTATTATTCAAATAGTGAGGCTAAAGTTCATATATATTTATTTGGTTTTTGTTCCCCTTTATATGAATAATTTCATCCATTTTTTAAAGATTTATTTATTTATTTTAGAGCGGAAAGGGCACACACGCATGCATACGCACACTCGCATTTGCCAGGAGGGGCAGAGGGAGAGGAAGAGAGAGAATCTCCAGCAGACTCCCTGCTGAGTGCAGAAGTGTCGGGCTCCATCCCAAGACCCATGAGATCATGACCTGAGCAGAAATCACAAGTCATACACTTGACCAACTTAGCCACCCAGGTGCCCCTCATCCATTTTTTTCTAAGCAGGCTCCATACCCAATGTGGGGCTTGAACTCACAACCCCGAGATCCAGAGTCACATGTTCACCAGCTGAGCCAGCCAGGCGCCCCTACTTCATCCATTTTTAAAGGAATTAGAGATTCAGGGAGAAAAAGAGGCACTTGATATTTTTTAAAAATATTTATATGTATATCTGCTCATAAATTGCAAAATATCAACATAAAATTCGGTTTTCAAAAAAATGAAATGACTTTTTTCAAAGAATAAATAACTTAGTATCAAACCTTTCTTTCCCCCTTAATTTACCACTATGCAGATGTCAATATAATTAATTGGAAGCTCTTTATCAAATTCTGTTTCTTTTTCTTTTTAGAAATATAATTCCTTGTCTTAAAATTTATACCATTGCCTTTTGGACAGACAAATCTGTTTCCAACAGGCTTCTATTTTGCCCAAAAAGAAAATAAACCCAAGATTTCTCCATATTCTCTCTTTTCATTTTTTGGCATTCTTTTTCCTTTCAGGAAATGCAGCACTTCTGTTTATGAGTGGTTACTACTCACTCTGTCTGTTTAGACACTGTGATCACCTGTCTGATTTTATTCACATGGCTAATGTTACTCAGCTGTCTCCCCGATAGTAATAATGGTCAGGCTTCCAACTTCTCTTGAGAGTCCATTTCTTCAGTCTGACTGAGGGATAGCTGAAGGAAATGGATGCCAGGACAGCACTCTGGGGCTGCCTCCACACCCAGGAGCCACTCCATGACTTCCCATCCCCAGTGAGAACATTTCTGGAAAGCTCTGTGGTACTGGCTTCAGCCCTTGGCCTCAGCTCTCCCATGTGAGGCAGAAACTTCTGATGGGCAGCGCAGCAGCCAACAGCTCTTAGCAACCCTTTCTCTGGTGATGGTCAGAGCCACTCAGTTTTAGAAGGCTGAGAGAAAGTAGGCAGTTGTCTTGGGGACATCCCTTGACTCTTCCTGGCTCCTCCATCCATGCCCATTAATAAGGCCACATCGCAGCCTGGTGGGAAGGGCCATGGATCTGTGTTTGCACGAAAGGAGGGGAGGGAAGAGAAAGAGGATGTCGTTCAGACTGGCAGGTATGAGAAAGGCCCAGCGGAGACAGCACTTGACCTACCATCCAGGTGCCACCCTGTAAAGACAATGTGGCGTGTCCCTGCCTCGACACTGCTCACAACCTTACTGGCTGTGAGTTAATGTCTGATGGAAGGGCGTGAACCCGTTTCTCCTGGTTGTACTGGATGTGAACTTGTCAGAAGCTTCCTGGAAGGTTAGGGCTAGTTTGGATCTGTTAGACACAGTTTACACAAGGTCTGACTGGTCAAGTCAGGATTGAACCAGAAGGACATGAGCAGACTGGTCAAAATGAAAAGCGTATCAGCAAAAGAATTATTTTCCAGTTTGAATAAAACTGTTATTGCTACAAGTTAATTAAGGACATTTTCTGATACTATTCTTTGGTGTTCGGTAGTATTTCATGACTTAGAATTACTTGACTGGTTTTATATAATAAAAATTTTTAAATGCTTATCAGCATTTGTTTTGAAACATACATTATTTACGTTAAATTTTGTTTTTATTTATACTCCCAACTTAACTTCTCTCTTCTCTTAGTGAGTAATTTCTTAATTTAGAATTGCCAAAAAATGAAGAATGACATTAATATGTATAACCATCGTCCTGAAAGTTTTGTGTTACACCACTCAACTGGCTGATTAACTCGCCTCTTTGTAAACCCTCCTATGCTTCTAAGGACTATAAATAATCATGACAATATCTAATAAAAATAGATGTCATCTCGCAAAACCACAGCAGAGTTTAAACTTAGTTTAGCAAAATCAACAACTTGCTCACAAGACTGATGAACTGCAGTCACGTGTTTTTAACAAAAGCATTTCCAGCAACCAGATAAGCAAGTGTCTTCTTGACATAGATGGATGATAGCACATGTGCCAGAAGCCAGTGGAAAATAGGAGCTGTCATCTAGAAAATGACAGAGCCATTTCGAGTCCCTCTAGATTAGCACTCCATCTTCGGCTGAGCAGATATACTGTTAGCTGAAGGTCTATTGCCAGCAAATCAGAAGCAAGAGGGCAGAGCCCTATCTTTCCAAGATGACTAGAATCATCAGGGGCTCAGAGGCAGGGATGCACGTGATGACATCCCAGCTTTCTGTAAGGTTTATGGCAGAAAATAAATAAATAAAAAATAAAAGAACTACTATGTGGGTCTGCAAAAATATGCATTAAGCTATTCACCGCAGAAACTAACCTGTGTTGAAACACAGTATCAACCAGCGTCAACAAACTGTTTATAATATGCTGCCTCATTTGAAATTGCCCCGTAGACGGGTCCCCGATTATAACAGCTTTGCTATTTGTCTTTATTTAAACAACAAACCGAGTGTTTGGAAATTTATCTTCTGAGCCTCTGCGACTAAGTAAATACTGTCTGACTGACCGGCCAGCATCTAGGCAGGTGATTTGAAGGTTAAGAGGAATGTCCAGAGCGCACTCAATGCAACAGAACAGATTTTCAAAAGCAGCCGGGTGTGCAGTGCGGCGAAGTCTTCCCCACCCTGTCGTGGAGGCCACCGGAGGCCATCCCTTCCTGGCTGTGCGGCCCCGCGCACGGCCCCCCGGCAGGGACGGACCACGCTGTTCCGTGGATGGCGTGGCACTGCCGGACACGCTCTTCCTCAGGCCGAGCCAGTGCCTCGGGCGCGGCAGCCTGTGCAGGGGCGGACCCCGCGCCCAGGCTCCACGGTGACGGCGTCTGTGAGCTCCGGGCTCCAACTCAGGCCCAGCCGGTAGGTCAGCCCGGGACCGCGCCGTCGGGATGCTGGGCTCCCCCTCAGAGCGAGTCTCGAAGGGACACCAGTGCACATATCAACAGTTTTGCTGCAAAACAAAACCAAAAAGCTGCCTGCGACACATTTTCCTTCATGCCTGGGCTTAGCAGAAGAGAGGAAAATATGTTTAAAAGGCTTTAGAAGCTAAGAAAAATAAACAAGCAGTCCTCCCAGGGGAGAAGTGACTGCCTCTCATTCCTGGTTGGTTAACAAAGGCCTTTAACTCTACCTCGGGGCTGCGGGGTAACGGTTGGCGGGTGTTTTAGGGCTCTCTGCCATCTCCTTACACCTATCAGGCCAAGGAACGCTGCACAGATCTTCTAATGAATAGTACGAGCCAAATAAAATCCAATTATATTGACGAGGCTAACTTAAGAAAGAAATAATTTTTCCAATGATTTATTTTGTTTCTAATGACCAGTTCCTTGTCTTCCGTGCGGTGGGTCAAGCAAACCCCTCTTTCTGTGGCATGAAAATTCGATTTCAGGTCTGTGGGTCAGAGCACACAAAAGCCTGCTCTCCCCCCTCCCTGCCCACTCTTTTCTTTTTGTCAATGATGTTCGCTGTGATGAGCCTTCCCAAAGAATGGCTGTTGCTTCTCTCCTCCGCTTGGTTTTGTCAGTTCTGAGCGCGGGGTCTGGCTTTGCCATTTCCAAGGTCTCTTTGAAAGCCGGCATCACAGCTGGCGCTTCAATCAGGAGTTCACACCACGAAGGAGCTGGCAGTGGATCCCCCAACCGACTCTGCGGAAGAGATGCCATCCCTTTCACAGAGTGCAGTGGAATCCACCTTTCATTTCACCGTGGAGGAAGGCTGCGTCATTCACAAGCCCTTCTTGACAAAAATATTAATAGGGTCCCAGCCTCCTAAGGGATGGGGACATTTTGGGGTTTGAACACCAGTGACCTCAGCTTGTCAGAATGATTTGACTTGAAGAAACGCAACAGTGAATCCTGTTTTCTATTGCGGCTTTAAAATCTGGGATAGTATTAAACTTCAGGACATCTTAATTATGCCTATTGTGGCAAAATGTGTCAGTAAGAATATATAAGTTGGATATTTTTTAAAGAAATATGCTCATATAATAGAATTGATAGTCTTTCCCAGGATACGGTGCGGTTTTTTGTTTTTTGTTTTTTTTATCATTTTCGGGGGTAGATCATAATGGAACCTCTTTATGATAATATTTTTAATGGTTAAGAAGTGTTCTACTTACATAGGAAATGAAGATGAAAGAAAACATGTAGTGACCATTTAGGAAACAGAGAATTGGCAATGCGAGGCAGATGTGATATTAGGATTTACATTTCCGGCTGAAATCAACATGGCCAGTTAGCAGATCAGTCTGAAAATGGAATTGGAATATGGTCATACATAATAAGAACCAAGGACTCGAAGTAAAATTCTCCTGCCTCGTTGTTAACTTCTTTTTTCAAATTGTGTGCTTTCACTGTGGTACTTGTGTAATCGTTAGTGTTCCGAGTTGTAACTTATTCAAAGAAAAAGCTTCTTTCAGATACTAACAGAAGCTCAATCTGAATATGCCAAATTAGGCAGAGAAGTGGTAGATTAGATGCCCAAAAATTGCTTTGACCTCAGTTATCCATATAGTACTTCAAGAATCCCTTTGCTTGGCTGAAGAACGTGCCATCCAATTGTCTCCCGCAGAGTCATCATCTTCCCGGAAAACTATCCTTACACATGATACCGTCATCCATTTTCAGCCAGATCAGAGCCCAGGGTCACAAACATACTCACCTAGTGTCTTACTGGTGAGGATGAGTTTTCAACATCCATACTTACTGGTGTAATTATTATTAAAGTTCTGTGTAGCAGAAAATGAGCATTTTCGATACCATATTTGTGAACATAGGTGTTCTTTCAATGAAAAACTCTTTTGCGATGAGACTGTAATAATTACCAGATACATGTTTCTATATCACTGCATGTGAAACTAGACCAAAATCAACAATTAGTAACGTAATCAGAGGTATCAGGAGAGGGGAAATGGAGAGTTGCTATTTAATGGGCATAGAGTTTAAGTTTTGCAAGGAGAAAAAGTTCTGAGGATCCATTACACAATAATGTGAATATACTTACCATCGGACTACGCACTTAAAATGGTTCAGATGGCAAATTTTGTGTTATATGGTTCTTTTTTTTAAGTGGAGCCCAGTGTGGGACCTTAATTCACGACCCTGAGATCGAAACCTGAGCTGAGATCAAGAGTTGAATGCCCAACCGACTGAGCCACACAAACACCCCTGCTATGGGGGTTTTGCCACAATTAATTTTTTTTTAATTTGTCAGAAGAAATATTTTCTTCTGGATCCAGGAAAATGCGCTAGGTGGGATGCATCTTGTACCTGTCAAAACCCAGCTGTAAGTTATATGAAGCATATGTAGAGAATGTATCTGATATAGGAAAGATGTTAGGGTTTGAAGCCAACAGCCAAGAAAGAATTCTTGAGATGTCTTTGGTGCAAAAAGGTGGTTTTATTAAAGCATGGGGACAGGACCTATGGACAGAAAGACCTGCACTGGTTTCATGAGGAGTGGCCGATTATATACTTTCAAGTTGGGAGTGGGTTAGGGATAGTGTAAGTCTCTAAGAAATTTTGCAAGCAACGTTTCCAGGACCTTGAGGAGGCTAGCTATTGTTGGGAAAAGGTCATTTATTACTGTCTAGTCAAACCTTAGTCATGAGACCCTTCAGATGTGCATCGGTCGGTCATATGCTTGGAGGATGATTGCCAACATGTATCTTGGGGGGTAGAGATAAAGGAAGTTTCCAAAGGAATTTTTATACGTTAAAGTAGACTCGCAGGATCATGGGGGTTGGGCTAAGATTGCCTTTTGCCCTTAGCAAAGTATCCACATCGAGGCAGTTGAGTCCCTAGAGGAATGTCACTCTGCCTATTTCAAGAACTTGTCAATGGGCTGTCGGTAGAAAGAAAATTTAATAATTTTTCTTCTGCCTTTGTTTCCCACATCCGTATCCACAACCAAGGGCACTGGGTGTGAAAAGGGTGTGCACGACCCACCAAGCCCCAAGCTCTGTCTCAGGTCCTCTTCTGCCTTTTGTGAACAAGATTCCTAAAAATTGAAGGGAGTTAAATGGTATCTAGCATATTAATTTTTGACTTATCATTAAATCCACCTGGCCAAGTGACACATCAAGAGTATTTTATATTCTCTTATTTTGAAGACTAAATATGGTCCTTCGTTAGGAGCCAGATGTGTGTGGAGGGGAGGCAGGGGTGGAAGGTAGGTCAGAGTGGGACTGTGGAATAAGACCCTATTATTTGTGAAAATCAAATTTTCTTCAAGAATTTGAATGGGCATAAACTGACAGCATTACCTCTCCCCATGCAGAAAGTAAATGTCTAGCATGCTAGACAATTAACGGTTTATTCTTTCATCTTCTATGAAGAGGAAATTCATCTTCCAATTTTGTACTGTTTTATGCATAACATATATTATATCTTATATATTACATAATTGTTCTACCAATTTAATCAGGTCGCCCAAAATGACCACCTTTAAGGTGCCAAAATGATTTGTTGACTTTACTTGAGAAAGCAGTTTTTAAACTCCTGGTTACAGCCCTGGCTTCCTTTGGATTTCCTGCATCTTGTGCACAATAAATTTCAATAGATTTGCGGAAGGAGGACGTGTCGAATGTGGAATATTGCTGTAGAGAGCCAGGCTAAAAGAGCTACGTGGGCTAGTCCTGCAGGTGGTGATGCAAAATGAGTGTGAGGAGAACAACAACAAGGAGAAAACAGGAGAGATCCACAAACCATAATTGTTAGCTCCGTGAGATCCCTTTAACTGAATTCCTAACATGCTGTTTAAAGAATGGGGATTTTTATGGGGAAAGGGAGCACACCTCTTTCTGGTCCCTGTTATTGGGTGGGAAAAGCAAACTACATTTAGGGGTCCCAAGGCTATCAAATGTGTTTTCTCACTGCAAAGTTTCCCCAGCATTGTTTGTTAACCAGGAAATTTCACAGCTTTAGAGGACCCAGACTTCAAAGTCAAGGAAGTGGATTTGGGGCATGGGAGTCTTGGGGCACTGGAGGGAAACTATCCATCAGTATTAGAAAATTGCTCCGGGGGGGGGGGTTGTTGTTGGTAATTTTTTGTGGTTTGTTTGGTTTTTTTGTTTCTTGGGTTTTTTTTTTTTTTTTTTCGGTCGTATGTTTACTATAGGATGCAGATCAGAATTCGGTATCTACAGATAATTTTGAAAGCCCATATAGTCCTTTTAAAAGATACATCGATACTAGCTTATCATTTCATGAAAAGTTTCATCTCCCAGACAAACCACTGTTTTATCAGTTGTTGACGGAAGGAGCCTTCCCTTCCTAAACATTGTGCAGCACCGGCAGCGTGACCCTCGGGTCATGGGATAACACTAGCGTGCTCAGGCTCCAAGGGGCCTTTTTTTTTTTTTTTTTTTTTTGGTAAGTGGCACCTGCTGTGAGGCTCTCTGCATAAATACTGAACGCCTGCAACAAATCACAGATGTTTTATGCACTAGAAAACCTGACAGGAAGTCATCACTAAAAAAAAGACAGAAACAGTATGGAGTAGGTAGGAGTAGGGGGAGGGGAAAAACACACACACACAGATACACACACTAGTTTTACCTTTGGGAGGACCTTTGGGGAATGGATTTAAAATGCAGAGTATGAGGACCCTTACCGAGTGGTTCAGTTTGACCCAGACTCCCCAGCTGAGAAGGCACAGCACAGGGTTTCTGGGGAAGACAGGACATCCTCTAACATAAACTGAGTGAAAAAACATGCTTGAAAACCCCTCTGTGTTGTTTTTGGTGGGGCAGAGTCCTTAACTCTTTGTTCCTGTTATTTTGAGGCATCCAAGTTTTTCATGGGACCAGTACACTAACGTTTTGTTTTGTGGTTGTTGCTGTTGTTGTTTTTCTCTTAAGTGTGAAAATAAATGCATTCATTTTGGTGCAAACCTCTCTTACTAGCCAAGGACCCCTTCCCTTTACACAGCCTGGGGCAGTCCCCACCACCTCCCCTGGATTCTTTCTCCCGGACCGAACATTGGATATCGACCCTCTGAAAAAGAACTTCATGCGTGAGTTTATCTTGTTTTCACACCAGCTTATTTTCAGTGTATTTCCAGGCCATATAATAACATTATTTTATAGACTTCCAAGTAGGTAGTAACAAAGAAAATATTTGTCTACTCTCCATTTCCTCAACAATTTCTGAACCTCATTTTAAAGAGATGCATGTTGCCGGAATGTTAATGTGCTTTTCTTTCTTCAGAGAAACCAAAGCATATTGTTTGTTTTCACAGGAGTAGTTACACTTAACACGCTTACATTCTAAGTCACATTTGCCCTGTCCTTAGATTCCTTCTCTCATAACTCATTTTTAGCTTATAATCACATGAACAGTCTCCCCCCTAACAAATTCTTCAGAGCCCTATTTTTTTTAATTTTTATTCTAATATTTGACAGTCTCTTTGGAGAAAGGAAAGAGCATTTGAAATAATATTGGATATTTTGCCAAGTCTGTCAAATGAGTAGCACTTTCACTCTCCCAGCTCCGTCTCATTAAAATTGTATTCTAATTCTGTCTTAACTTGGTCTCTGTGCTTCCATAAGTCATTGCCTCCTCATTACTTGTAGTATGGGAGATGAAATTTATTCAAACCCGATAGCTAGAGATAAAGAATTGAAAGGCAGGCAGCTGGGAGAAATGAAATTAGCCTATTTTAGGGCTTTTCTGGCTGGATTTTTGCATACACCCCTCCTTCCCCCCCCCCCCCCCCGTTATGCCACATGCCAGTTTGCATTTGTGATGCTATCTATGTTTGGTTTATAGATTTTCATTAATATGATATTCTTAAAACAAAAACACAGGGATTCTTATCTCATCCACCCCCACACCTTTTTTTTTTTTTATCTTAGCCTTGAAATGCCACTGAGTGTCTGAGTTGATAAAGGGGGAAACATGATTTTCTATAGTTTTCTGTAATTATAGAATCGTTAAAATTGCCCAACAAAGATGAATCGTTTCATTGTGTTACAATTCATACTGGTGTCTCTTGCAGAAAAGAACATTAGTGACAAAGAGTAAATGTTATACCCTCGAAATGGTTGGAGGGGAAATGGATTTGGGATGTAATGTGACTTACAGGCAATTTCACACACGATCCAGGAGGGAGCTGTGCTTTCTAACACAACCTCTCCATCTTGAGCTTTAAATGTCAGATGAATCCGCTGTGGAATTCCTAATTTTGAATATAGAGGAGTTTTTGGAGAAAATTGACTAAAAGCATTGTACTTTTCCATTATAAAATTGAGTTGTTAAGGAATTATATGGTCTAATTACTAAACTTGGTATTTTTTGCTATTTTGCTTATGAACAGATATTGTCATTAGCTAGCTAATTAAATTGACTGCATTAACAAGCAGTAATTTAGAAATATGTTCTAAATTAGTTTCTATATGAAAGCAAAGTCTTTGTTGATCTGTGTATGTGATTAATGTCAAGTGTCATGAATTAGCTGAGGGAATTCTCTGTAGAAATATATGCATTTGTACAAAAGAAAGAAGAGATTCATTTACACTGCACTTGTGAGAGTAAAAGATGAAGCTTGGGATGTGTCTAAATATAAGTTCTGATACATTTTTTTTTTTCTGGTTACTCACGGAAAATAAGGAAAAAACACGTTTCCTAGAAATGTGATAGTGGAGGTTAAGTTTCTCTGTCTACAGATACTGTGCACCGTCTATACTCAACCCAGAAACTTGGCAAATAATATATGTAGATTTAAATTTAAATAGACAGAGCCCATCCAAGTATTATGTAAGATATGTGGACAAATCTGTCAAATCCACTGTAGTACGAAATTACAGAATATTTTATGTGACTAATAAATTGTCCAGATAAGCAGTGGACCATAGTCATAAACAAATTTACCTTTGAGGTAGGTGTTTTCTGGGAGCAGTAGCTGGATTGGAAAGGTGACCCTCTCGAGAGCATTTCACGTGGTGGATTTTTATTTGCTTTCTATTTCCTTCTCAGTGTGAAATTTGGTTCATCATCTCTGTCATGCTTGGACCTATTAACATTTTCTAACCCACCCAGCGGAGGAGGGGGTAGAATTATCATCAGGGACTAAACTAGACATGAGTAGCAAAGCCCTGGCATGGTTTAAGAATTCTGTCCGGGGGCGCCTGGATGGCACAGCGGTTAAGCGCCTGCCTTCAGCTCAGGGCGTGATCCTGGCGTTATGGGATCGAGCCCCACATCAGGCTCCTCCGCTATAAGCCTGCTTCTTCCTCTCCCACTCCCCCTGCTTGTGTTCCCTCTCTCGCTGGCTGTCTCTATCTCTGTCGAATAAATAAATAAAATCTTTAAAAAAAAAAATAAATAAATAAATAAATAAATAAAATAAATAAATAAAAGAATTCTGTCCGAAGGAGCGTCGATGAGCTATGCAGTAGGCGTATGTAAAAGTAACTCCCAAACACCCGAACGGACACGGACTTAAACAATTTACCCGCACAGGATGTATCCTTGAATGTGCATTTATCAGTTTCAAGATAAAGGGCAATCTGATACTGTAGCTAATAAACCCAGACCCATTTCAAGTCTCTGTCTCTCCACCTTCTCCTCCCACCTTCTTCACTCCAGGCCCTTGGAATCAGCACATGTCACAATCCTGTGGCTCGTATGGCCTCCACCAAGCAAATAAAACTTACCATAATAATGTGGAAAATGATTTGTTATTCAGATAGAGCATTTTTACCACCAACCCTGGTCTTAACATAATCCTTGAATTTGTAACTTAAGCCTCGGAAATCTACAGACGAAAGGGCTCTGTCAAGAAACATACTGAGAAAATGTGCCATATGTTTCTGCCAAAGACTTTGATCTAGTTCTTCATTAACAAAACATCTTCCCCTTTTTCCAGGCTCTATGAACCTGGTTGCCAATTATACTTAAATTATTTTATCTGGCCTCTTGATTCTGTTATCAAGTGGATGTCTTCATAGAAATAGCAGCAAACCAGCAGCAAACTTTTTTCAAAGCAACAAGGGAAGAATCTGTTCCCACCCCAGAATCCCCTGTTAGCCAGTTCCTTCTCACCAGAGAGGAACAAAACATACCTACGGGGAGAATGAATAGAAGAGCAAAGGGCCATTATGGATCTATTGTCTGTCTAAAGCCCTGCTGCGGCCACCAGTCCTTGGGGTTGCGCTCTTCCCTTGGGACTTCTGATGGTGTCTGTCCTTCATGGCGGGTGGTGTTGGTTCAGTCTATTTAGGAATTGGGTTGGTTCCTCGGATTAGGGGCTTATCCTCTTCCCCCTTGACATTCTGAGTTCTTAATATTTCCTCAATAGCTTCATGCCTTGTCATGAGTCTCAGCCGCGTGAAGGCATTTGTGATGCCAGATCTCAGAGAGGGAATCCTTGACAAAGTGGGGGGCCTCATTGGACTGGGCCCCCAGTATTCTTATGAACAGACACACCCACACCTACCCCCATCAGCTTTGGCACACATCGCATAAAACAGAGTCCGGCCGCTTCTCATCACTCACCAAACTGAAAACCGTTTGCTGTACAAAATGTTTCTTTGCCCGTTTCTTTTTTTTTTTTTTTTTAATTTTGTTTTTTTATTATATTATGTTAGTCACCATACAGTACATCCCTGGTTTCTGATGTAAAGTTTGATGATTCATTAGTTGCATATAACGCCCAATGCACCATGCAATACGTGCCCTCCTTAATACCCATCACCAGCCCATCCCATTCCCCCACCCCCCTCCCCTCTGAAGCCCTCAGTTTGTTTCTCAGAGTCCATAGTCTCTCATGTTTCATTCCCCCTTCTGATTATCCCCGCTTTCTTTATCCCTTTCTTCCCCTACCGATCTTCCTAGTTCTTATGTTCCATAGATGAGAGAAATCATATAATTGTCTTTTTCCGCTTGACTTATTTCACTTAGCATTATCTCCTCCAGTGCCGTCCATGTTGCAGCAAATGTTGAGAACTCGTTCTTTCTGACAGCTGAGTAATATTCCATTGTATATATGGACCACAGCTTCTTAATCCAGTCATCTGTTGAAGGGCATCTCGGTTCCTTCCATGATTTAGCTATTGTGGACAATGCTGCTATGAACATTGGGGTGCATATGGCCCTTCTCTTCACTACGTCTGTATCTTTGGGGTAAATACCCAGTAGTGCAATGGCTGGGTCATAGGGTAGCTCAATTTCTAACTTTTTTAGGGACCTCCACACTGTTTTCCAGAGTGGCTGTACCAACTTGCATTCCCACCAACAATGTAGGAGGGATCCCCTTTCTCCACATCCTCTCCAACAATTGTTGTTTCTTGCCTTGTCAATTTTTGCCATTCTAACTGGCGTAAGGTGGTATCTCAGTGTAGCCCATTTCTTTTTACTTTTCTGTTTTATTTTCTCGAGGTGTGATTCTATCTTTCTTTGACTGATTCCAGTAGTTGAATCAATTCTCGCAATCATAAAAAGTGCCCCCAACACTGAAGGTTTTCTTTTTGAGAGTTCTCATTCAGCATCGGGCCTTCTGGCCTCGTGTGAAAACGGAGATGCCTCTTAAAAGAAAGTAACCACGTCCTAATCAACAAATGAACGCCCGCTTTTAAGGCAATGTCTTCCCTCATTTTCAGTAGTTTTTTGTCCAGTATCCTCCCATATTTTTACTTGCCCTGGCCTTTCCATCTATTTCTTCCATGTCTTCTCTCTGGCATGACTTTGACTTGCCAGATATTATTACACTTAGTCATTACAGATGAGCAAACACACTCAAGGACGAAGCGGCTGGCTCTAAAAAATGATCACACCAAAGATATGCATTGGGCAAAAAAAAAAAGAAAAAAAAACAGGTAAGGCATATTTCCAAATTTGTTAAAAGACAAATTACAGAAAGAGGGAAAATCATGATCCTCACGTAAATATAGAACGAACACTTGTCAAGGAATCCAAAGAACACACACACAGATAGATGAGGAATATTGAAATGGATCTGCACATACAGAAAAACGGCTTCTCCTACAGTGGACAGCCAAGTTGGAAACTGCAGTTGCAAACTGATTTGCATGTCTGTAGCTAAGAATTATTTGCGTGACCATCCATTTTCTACAAGCTACTTTCTACTTTACAGAATTGTAAAAAAAAAAAAAAAAAAAAAGTGCGTAACTATAAAGGCTCTGCATTTCAGGGAAAGGATATCCAGTCATTTCTTTTGCTTATACTAAAGTTTTGCATTTCTTTTCTACAAATTTGTTGAATCTCCTTGATTTAACAAATGAATGAATAAATACCCTTGATTGGACTTCTGCTGTACTTAGGATTCATTATTCATTCATTCAACAAATATTACTTTTTACCTGCTTGACGTATATTCCCAGCTATGTTCTGGGTGTTGAGGATAATGCAGTTAACAAAACAGAAATACCTTTGACCTATATTCTAAAGGGGAAAGAGAGAAAATGAGTAAGTACACAAGCGATTAGTATGTATTTCGCATGATGTTTAGTGCTATGGAGGAAAATAAAGCAAGACAAGGTAGAGAGATTGGGGCCGAGTTACTATTTTAAAGAGGCTGTTTAGGAAAAGATTTCACTACGGTGGAGTTAATTTCGGCAGAGACCCGAAGGAAGTAAGAGTCAAAGTTGTACAGACCACTAGAGGAAGAGCTGTCTAGGTAGAGGTAAAAGCAGGTGCAAAGCCCTGCGGCAGCGGCCCGTCAGTGTCTATAGGGCCAGCAAGGAGGTCGGTGTGATGGAACAGAGTGGGCGTGGGGCAGAGGAAGAGCAAGAGCAAGTAGCAGAGTAGATGATGGAATGTTCTATAGACCTTGGTACATACTGGGCAATTCTTTTTTCAGACTGTGTGCTTTTAAGTGTTCCAGGAAGCCAGTGGAAGGTATGGGGTAGGGTACCAAAATATGCTACCCCCATATTTATGCTTCTTTTGAAAATGGGTTATTTTGAGTTTAAGTCCGTTGACTTAAGCAGCAGACCCAGGGAACGCTCTAAAAGCAGAACACAAGTTTTCCTGTGGAAACTTACCTCTTTAAAGCAGATTTCCATTTATAACCATAATTCCCTCTCTTACCATGAAGAGAAAGACTCTTCACAGCACTTATCAGCGGACCTAAATTTGCATAACAAACCTTACTAAGCAACTTGTTTGCCATCCTTTCCCTGGTCCCCTTCCCATAACTTGCCTGGCCCAGCCCAGAAGCCCAAAAGCTCTTTTCCTTTGTTTAGCCTAAGGTGGTGTGTAAACCCAAGTTCCAACCACGCCTTTGGGTTGCTCATCCCTGAGCACACCCATGTGTACATGCATGATGCACATGTTAATAAACGTGTTTGTTTCTCTCTCATCGCTCTGTCTTTAGCTCATCTGATTTACAGGGCCCCTGCAGGAGAACCTAAGACGGATAAGGGGAGAGATTTTTTCTTCCCTCACACAGCTTTCGAGTGTGGGAGTGGAACGATACAATATACATCCGATGTTGTCCGCTTGGGAGGTGGGGCCAGGATTTCCTGGAGCCCAGTTAGGAAAGCCCTCCGAGTCTGCGGAGAGATTCTGGTGGCTTGAGCAGACCCAGAGCTGTGGAGACAGGAGGGAAGCCAGCTGAGGATTTCAGCTCCACCCAGCAAGAATAGGAAATCACTCTACAAAACACGCACCCAGGCCATTTTTTACTCTTCAGAAACTTTTCCTCATTCAGACACAAACCGGTCAAAACACAAACGTATTCCCAGAAGATGATTTTATCATCTCCTGTGAAGCATGTAGAAAGACCACCTGTTGTTGGTGACATTCTCTTACTGAGCCTGTAAGGGGTCCTTGTTCACACACAAGAGAAACTTACTTTGACTGAGTTCTGCAGAAAAGGAGAAAATGGAAAGAATATCACTAGTTTATAGAATCTATGGCAGAGTTGGAACCAGTTTTTTTAAACTGACAGGGAAAAAGTTTTCCTAGGTTGTTGTGTGCTGGGAGAGAAACATGAGAGAAAGTGTTTTTACATATAAAACGGGGAAATGAAGAAAAAATTACAAAACGAGTAGAAGACATAAAATAAGAGGTATGCTTGGGAGGTTCTATATCAAATGAGAATTTGCTTATACGAGGGGTCATAAATTTTTATCAAGTCACAGTGACAGCATGTAGTTAAGGAAAACGTAGGTTCTGTGGCTCTGGTTTAAATGGTTCCAAATGGAGAACTTTTCCTTGTAGCAATGACAATAAAACCCCAAACTGGGGGAATCCAGGTAGATAATGTTGGCCATTCATCTGATTCCTCCGGGGGATTTTTGTTAATTTTTTTTTAACACAAATTTTCAGACCGCAATGCAGAATATTCTGAATCAACACATGTGAGCTGTGCTTTACAAGTTGACAAGGATTTTGATGATCAGCCGGTATGGGGACCCATGACGTGAGCCACGGTCTGCACCTGTTTTTTTTTTTTAATTCATATGCTCAAAGAGAGAATCCAAAAATAAAGTTTTGTTTGTTTATTGGGAGCTACTCATTTTATTGAGTCACAGAATGTTGGTGTGCAAAGGTGATCTGATCAAAAACAGAACGAATAGGGGCGCCTGGGTGGCTCAGTCATTAAGCACCTGCCTTCCGCTCAGGGCATGATCCCGGAGTCCTGGGATCGAGCCCCACATCGGGCTCCTCCACTGGGAGCCTGCTTCTTCCTCTCCCATTCCCCCTGCTTGTGTTCCCTTTCTTCTGGCTGTCTCTCTCTGTCAAATAAATAAATAAAAATCTTTATTAAAAACAACAACAACAACAACAACAACAACAGAACAAATAGATAGGACACATCCAGCCCAAAAAGTACCCAGAATCCACAGAAATCTTAGTTCTTCTACACTTTTCTCACCCCACTGCCTGTCTTCCACTTCGACATTGCTTGAAAAGTGTTTAAACATTTTCTTCATATAGTATGTTTTCTGTACTATATTGATGTCTATTTATAGTTATCCAATTTCTATTTTCAGAAAGTAAAGCAGCATTTAACAAATCTATGTATCACGAAATGTTAAAAAAAAAAAAAAGATGACGAAGAAAGAGACAGAAGAAAAGATCAGAGGAAAAGATCAGAAGGCAAGACCAAGGAAAGGAAAAGGGAAAGATGGCAGCGATAACTCATCACCTTTGCAGTGATGAAGTTTAGATTGGCTTCCGAGCCGAGACACTCAGGACAAAAAAAGAAAAGTACACTCTAAGTTCCACTGCAGGTAAGTGGCGTGATTTCTTTCTCATTATTTATTTTCCTCCTTGTATGAAGCTGTGAATTGCTCAGTCAATAATTAATGGCTGTAAGTTGTAACACTGGAGCTAACACCACATTAAACTTTCGTTCCATTATGCTCGGGGGCTACAAATTTCAGAAGGAAACTTCGAAGGCCACTAGGACCACGTAGAAAACAAAGTGATCCATGGCTATGGGCCCAGATGCAATGTCACGTCGGGAAGGCATTCCCTCCAATTTCAACAACATTTATTAAAGCTTTCCTGAAAAGAATTTATGTTCATCCTTGCCTCGGTTTTCGGACCTAATGTCCAAGCCTGAGAACGATGCACGATGCAAATTCAGTTTCTCTAAATCACTATTATTCAGGCTTCTTTTGACTTCTTCTCACAGGGCACTACTTAGAATCCTTTAGTCCCTTTAGTGTTGTCAGTCTTGTCAGGCTTCATCTTCCTTGGTTTTTTTTTTTTAGGTGTTTTTCCCAAAACAATGGTGGGAAATGAAAAGAAAAACAATTGGATCCTAGGCTCATAAAAAGTACTGAGCTACCGCCTTCTCTAGTTTGTTGTGGTTGCTGCTGCTGTTATGACTGTCCTGTCTTCTGTGTACCTTGAATGGTTCTTGCTTTTTAAAATGTTTATCCAGTGTTTCACATACTTCCCATGACTCCCTGCTGATAAAGCTCCAGCGTAATTAAAGTATTTATATGAACACTGCTGAATTCAACTTGCATTATTTAGGCACACAAAGGAAAATTCCTGGCATTTCCAAGTCACAATGGTTTAATCAGATGACATAGTGTCAGTTGGTTGAAGAATACCTTTACACCCTGTAAAAAAAAAAAAAAAAAAGAAAGAAAATGTGAAATTGCTCTGTTTTCTCTTTCCATTTTATGGTGTTCTTCGGTGAAATGAATTGCACTGGATTATACTTCAATTTGGACTGAATTTTTTAGACTCGGCAGTCTAAAATGGTCATGCTGGACTATATTCGCTTATTGAATTAACTTGGGGGAAAGGACCATATCTGGACAGGGAGAAAGCCAACTCGTCACCATTCAAATGGGCCTAAATGCAGCCCTTTTTCCCCCCTTTAAGTAACATCTTGCCCCTTGACACATCCTCATTATGGAAATGAATGTAACATTGAATAAGTAATGTCATCCTTTTGGAATTATGACATGAAGGGGAGGAATTATAGCACACTGGGAATTTTGGTAGGAATTGCTTTATAAAAGAAGTTGTCACATTTGTTTTTATTGTGGTTAAAGCTCTAGTTTGAGAAAAGACAAAAGGGCAAGGAATCGAGGAGTTTATGGATGAATGTGGATCTAATGAAGAGAGTCCATTGGTCCCACAGGCCAGGGTAAGATTCCCACAGTCCTGAACAAACAGTTCTCAGCCTATAATTTCTGAGCCTTTGTTTCCCCACTTTGGAATTCTGACTACAGGCATGTTACCAAGCCAACTGGGTTCACTACAAAGATCTGGCAAAGCTCTTTTTATCACAAAGATCAAGACAACAATTGTGTGCCTACAAGAAAAGAACAACTAAAACCATCCAACAAGCATTACAAGAACAATTCTAGAGATAGTTGCCTTTGAACTCCAATAATGGGCAACATTCAGTCCCGAGATTTGAAATTCAGAGTTAAAAGAATTCATTACCAATTGCCTTTCCTTGTAATTATAAGAGCTGCTGGCGGCAAGTATTTTCAGCGGCATTAATGTTGTCAAATGTGATATTTTGCAGTCATGTTGAATCCCATACAATAGCTGTATTATACATCCACTTTACAGACTTAGTTTTGTTTATTATAGAGTTCACTTATGAAATAGAAGAAATCTAAATTTTGCCTTGGCCTTACCCCAAACCACAGAAAATGGAGTATTGTTTTACAAAAGCTCGTTCTGCCATGTCACTTCCTGAATGTAAAAGTGTGCTGTTTGTACGGATACGATCCATTGACATGCGCGATGCCCAGCTGAGAAAATAAAAAAAGGGTACTCAGTCTGCACATTTTCCTCTCTTTTAGCTGTGACCTGTGAATAATTTCAGTTCCAGGTTGGAAGAAAAAAAAATAAGAAATTCCCATTTTTGTGTAAATACTTCCTTTGCTGATGGTGTGGGAGCAATGTCAACTGAATCTGAGCGGGCTTCCGTAATGCAGAATAAATCTTACGTTTGAAGAATTTTGACCACTATTATTTGTGTAGGCCATATATTCAAACCTTAGAAATTGCTTCTGAGATTTTGGTGCCGGCGTGGAGCATCGGTTAAGCGACCAACTCTCGGTTTCCGCTAGGGTCATGATCTCAGAGTCATGAGATCGAGCCCCAAGTCAGGCTCCACACTTGGCCTGGAGTCTGCTTGGGCTTCTCTCTCCCCTTCCCTCTGCTATTCCTGCTCATGCTCTGTCTCTTTCTCTCTCTAAATAAATCTTAAAAAAAAAAAAAAAAAGAAAAGAGAAGAGAAGGAAAGAAAAGAAAAAAGAAAAAAATTGCTTTTGAGATTCAGTCATTCCTTGTATGAAATCCATGACAGACTATTTGTTTTGATATGCTCAATGTGTGCGTACACTCTCTTTTTTTTTTCTCCATAAGAAAAACTAAAGAACCAATACACTTGCTGTTTCATTTGGGGAATGATAGAGTGAGTTTTGCATTTGACAAAAATCTAATGGTATTCTCCAGACCAGACGACTTGTTCTTGTCCAGTGTGAGTACCCTGCTTCCTCTAGAAAGCTTGTCAAAACACTTCTTGCCAAAAAGTGAAAGATGGGAGAAAGTTGAGTGATAGAATGAGTGTTCTGGGGTTGAGTTTTTAACTTAGTTTTAATGACTCATTATTGATGTGTATCCACATGTACGTTTCAATGCTATGCCCGAAAAATTTATGCCAGAATCAATATGGAGATTCATTTTGGGATATCTGTATTAATTTCTTACATGAGAAACTAAATTTGGCAAGTAACTTCTCTTTATTTGCAAATGATCAGCTTTAGTGCATTGCCTACAGGATTTCAGATTATCATGAAAAGAGTATTGAGAATTTCTTTCAGGTCCACATTAGAATCCTGGTTGCTGATAAATAACAGAAATGCGTTCATTATCAGCCAACATGGGCAGCTCTTAACTAAAGGTAGATTGGTAAATCACATTCTTAGAGAAAAAAAATCTGTAAACCAAATATGATTTTTCCATAAGGGTAATTTAATGTTATTTTCCCGACCTTGGTAACAAACTTTTTAGAAAAAAGGGGGGAGGGGGGGAAAATGCCATACTTAATTACTGATAAATAATTTGTTTCTATTCTATATAGTATAATCAGATTCATAGAACATCCAATCCTGTATGTTTGATTAAAAAGGACTTAGAACGGAATTGTGTCTGAGTCCAATGGTCAAAGGTCTCAGAAGGACCAAGGCCAGGCAATTAGGAAAAAGAGAGGAGGAGGGAAGAAAGTTTTTATATGACCAGGGCACAAGAGGGGAGACTGACTGAGAAATATAATTTGTGACTTGCCTGCTTTTAAGATCCACAAATAATAACATGGGATACTCTTGACAAAGGACTTTGGGTGTGAATTGCTCTAAGTCACAATCTATTGCTCTTAGGCATATCAGGCTTTCAAAATGTGGAAGAGACGAAGTGAAAGGGATATATGACCGATGTGCACCAGGACACTTACTCTACTTTTAGATGTTAGTAAATTTTTAATGGTTTCTTGGTGGTATTTTGGTGCCAGTAACATAAAAGAGCAAGTGTTGAATATACTACATATATGTGTACCTATTGCAGAGGAGGAAGAACTTTTCCTCAGCTCTCTTAGGGTCCCTCGCTGGCCCTGAAAAGTCAACTGGCAAAGACAGGTTAACAAGAGAAAAACATATACACTTATTTAATGTAATATTCGCACAATATAAAAGGCTTCCTAAGGAAATGAAGACCCAAAGAAGTAGCTAAGCCTATTTGTTTTTATACTAGATTTGATGTAGAGTGGAAATTCATGGGAAAATGTGACAAGACAAAAGGGTCTGAGCTAAGGGTAGTAAACTGGGGGAAACTTAGCAAGGCCTGTTCTTTCAGATTCCTCTTGGTGGACCTCCATCTTCAGAGATCGTTGCTCCTTTGCTCCAGATTTAGAAGGGTGCTGCTCACATTCGGGTCTTATGACATGCTTCAGGGAAGAAGGGGGAGGTCAGAGTCCTTCCTACACCTGCTGTTTCTCAAATCCCTCTGGTTTAATAGAGTCAATATGCAAGTTGTCACGTTTCAGCGTAGTGTGCTCTGAACCCCATCGCTCTCTATATGTATCTCAGAAAAATGCAGACCAGTACACCTAAAGCTTCTAATTTATCTCTAAAGAGTTTAAAAAAAAAAAAAAAAACAACTATAGCTACAATCAAAATAAATGGTGAGCTGTTATCTTTTTGCACCATTATCTATGGTTGAAATATCCATGATTTGGCTATGCAATCCTGAGGACTTGACATTAAGAATAAAGTCCTTATGGATCAACACATAACGGACGTGTCTTTACACGTGTGTATTGACATATCTCCCAGTTTGACGTTTATTTCCCCAGAAGTTATATGTAAACTCTTCCTAAGTACGTAACTATCAACCATCTACTTTTGGAGTCTTTCAAAAATTAAAAGAGGAAAGGAATGGGGCTTAGTCCTTTTGTTTCTCTTACACAGAAACATTTCTAATACCCACAGTAAAAACTGTATAAGGAAAAAAAAAAAAGCTCACTTTGGATTTCCATCTCCAGTGGAAAACTGTGGTGTGCCCCCAGTTGACTCATAAAGTTAACTTCGAGTTCCGTTCAGTTACAGACGAACTCTTTCTTCCCTTTTTGGCTTTTGCTGTTGGGCAAAAACATGTAGCACATGACACCATAAATGGGGATGATGCTATTGCCCTCTTCTGACAAGAGCATCCACCAAAGATTCTTCTTTCACAACTCTCTGTGGCCCCTGTCTTCCATGATCTGGGCCTATAACAAGGCAGCCATCTTCACGTGTCCAAAAGTTTGATGTCAGACCAACTCACAAATTCAGTAGTCAGTGAGCAAGTAGGAAGAAGCAGACATAGAAAATCTAAGTGCTGGTCACTGTTTTTCGTGTTTTGAAAAAATATTGTTTCCATTCCCCATAAGACCCTGCACAGGAAATTACCCCCATTTTCCAGACTGAAAAACTGACAAGTAGAAAGATTTAAGTAACCTTCCCACCATGTTATTCCTAGGGAGTGGCTGAGCAGGGATTCATAGTAACCTCTGTCTGACTCCACAATTGCCCAGCCAGTTATTTTAGCTGTGCCATTAAGATTATTAGCTTTAAGTAGATTGTTATCTCTGAGGGGGAAAAGTCCAGCAGCTCTCTGGTCAATTGCTAGAATGGGAAAATTCATTAGATTCTCAGGAATCAAGGATTGTGTCTTAGTTATCTCTTCCTCCCTCGTGGAGACTAGCTCAGTGTTAGCAGAGGAGGTGTTCAAGAAATAATGATTAAATGGATCATGAATAAATTGGAATATATGTTTTCAGGTTGTTTTAGTTAGAAATAACACTAAAACAGTACTTTTCTGTGAATATTAGATTCACACTAAAATTTTTGATTATGCTAGAGATTGTGTAATGATGTAACAGAAATCATTAGCTGTTATATTCATTCACTATCCCCTAATTTATTACTTTATTAAGAGAAATGGGGGGGGGGACCTGGGTGGCTCAGTCGGTTAAGTGTTCGACTCTTGGTTTCAGCTCAGGTCATGATCTCAGGGTCCTGAGATTGAGCCCCACATTAGGCTCCACGCTCAGCCAGGAGTCTGCTTGAGATTCTTTCCCTCTCTTCTCCTTCCCCCTCTGCTCCTCCCCCTGCTCGTGCTCATACTCTCTTTCTCTCTCAAATAAATAAATAAATAAATAAATAAATAAATAAATAAATAAAATGTTGAGAGAGAGAGGAGATAAATAAAGGGTGCCTGGCTGGCTCGGTTGGTAGAGCATGTGACTTTTGATCTCAGGGTCATGAGTCCACGCCCCATGTTGGATGCAGAGCTTACTTAAAAAAAAAAAAAAAAAAGGAGAGGGAGAGCGAGAGAGATAAATCCATGGGTCAGTTACACTCTTAAAATGGTTTTGACCTTTGTACATCTCCAAAACTCAATTTATAAGTAAAATTTAAAGATTATAGACAAACATCTAGACCAAAAAAATCTTATCATATGTCTGATTATTTAAAATCCAAACTTCAGCCTAGGTAATCTATAAATGAGACACCCAAGTCAGTGGATATGCTAATGCATGTCCCACATGTTTCCCCAAAAAACCCCAATACCTATTAATAAGAAAACTATGTGATAGCTTCCTGCTTACAAAGCATTTTCCTAAGTCTCTCAAACCACGGTCCTTGTTCTTCGTAGCAGAGATCAAAAGATAAGCATAATTAATATCAAATTGTGTAAAATATTTTTGTATTAAAGCAAACACATCTATTATAGATGAAAAAGGAAAAAAATGTGTATTTGTTTTTAAAACATGAAAAAGGAGACCTCAATAAGGTTGTTCTCTAATATGTACTTATGGGTTTCCCCCACTTCCTCCCCTACTTACCAGGGAAAAAACTACCATATGCCATCACCTTTGTCTTCAGGAGAACCCTGTAATGCATTTGCAGTCATGCCCAATTTACACGGAAGTAAAGAAGCCCTGAGAACTTAACTTGTTCAGTGTGGAGGGGAAAGGTTTTAAGGAACAATCTCATTTCCTAAAGGACTCCCTTCCTTCTCTTGTGAAGTCAACTATTCATAGCACGTTATCCACATTGTATGTCCACGTAGGAATGCTCTAGGGGGAAAAATGCATATGAATATGGACTGCTGTATAGCCAAGTCTATAAAATGTGTATATATTTATATTCACTGTCAACCTACTTTCTTAACCCACTCTCCTACTTATCAACATTGTTTCTTCTTTCCGTAAAATATTGCATACTTTCTGTGATGTATGAGGACGATCTGCAGCAGTGGTTCTGAAAGAGGAGTGCCTTGATCAGCAGCATCAGCAGCACCTGGAAACTAGGTAGAAACACACATTCTCAGACCCCATCCCAGACCTCCTGAGTCCAGAACACTTAGGACGGGCCTCAGTAATCTGTGTTTTAACAAGTCCTCCAAGTGGTTCAGGCGCCAACATTTGAGAATCACTTACTGGGAATGATTCCACTTGCTCATTGCTTCTTGAATTGTCTATAAACTCTTATTGAAAGAAACAAAAACTAGAAACTCTAGACCATGTATTATGAGCATGTGCAAGAAAAACCATGCAGAATTTCCCAACGGGTGGAAACAACCCATCCTTTCATTAAAAAGTTTGCTAAAGTATATATGTTTCATTTTTTTTTTTAAGATTTTATTTATTTATTCGACAGGACAGAGACAGCCAGCGAGAGAGGGAACACAAGCAGGGGGAGTGGGAGAGGAAGAAGCAGGCTCATGGCGGAAGAGCCTGATGTGGGGCTCGATCCCATAACGCCGGGATCACGCCCTGAGCCGAAGGCAGACGCTCAACCGCTGTGCCACCCAGGCGCCCCTATATGTTTCATTTTTCATGTATTCCTACCTTGGCCACTTTTTTGATTGACCATCTGTCAGAGCTGGTCTCAAGTGTCTTATAGCTCCCCTTATAAAATAGTTGAGCTGGATGATAGATTGATAAATGATGGGTAGATAGATAAACTTGACCTATGTGCATAAAGTAAAGACACAAGCATACCTCTGCAAATCCCTTTAGAAGCACAGAGGGGGCATTTGCTTTTTAAAAGGTCTATATTTGAAGTGTACTTTCAGAAGTAAAATAAAAGGAAATGATGCTGAGAATTAAGAAAGAGCAATCTGTCAATTCAGAGGCCTTGGAGCACAGAGAAGCTGCCTTGTGAACCAGGTCGAGACAGGACCCCCACCTGAGGAGAAAACATAGCCCCTAGACCTTGACCTATAGAGTGATCTCCCGGCTACTAATATCTGAAAGAAGCAGGGCTACCTGAAAATTAAATAAAGAAAAGCTTTGAATAGCCCACTCCAGATGAGAATTGCTCCATGGGTACTTCCGTCTGAGGGGACTCAAAGGACTGTCCATACTGGCTTGAACCATGCCTGCCAATCATGTGGGATTCCATTCTTGGCCGATGATTCTCAAGACAACACGGTGATTCCCCATATGTCCATTGGAGACTGTGTTCCCAGCTCCTTCTCTTCTCGATACCTCCAAAATAAGCAGAAGAGATATGGGTAGTACTGCCCGCAAGAGAAATCACTTGCCTCTCTCTCTCTTTCTCTCTCTCTCTCTCTCTCAATTGGAGGCTTTCTGTCTTATCTGGTCTTTACCTGCCCTAGGGATCAAAACCACTGCTACGGAGGAAACTGAAGTTCTCTAACTGATGGATTGAAATCCTCTTCCACGACAGGTGGATATGCGACCTAGTCATTTAAAATTCAGCACAGTCTCTACCACACTGATATTTTAAAATATAGTGAACTCAATGGAACAAATGAAGAAAAACAAAAACTTTTTTTTTAAGTGATTCCACAAGCTCTCTCTCCAACACTTAATCCAGAACGAAGATTTACACTAAGGGTTGTGGGGGAGGGGAGTAGGGCAGGAGGGAGTGTGGAAAGTAATATTGCCAAATGGCTGGTAGTTAAAAGCTCTCTGCCTTTGGGCTTTTTTATCTTAACCGCATTCCCTTCAAGAGAACTGTGAGTGATTACACATTATTGCCTCAAAGATATCCTAACATTATTTAGTAGTTGGTTTTAGAGCAATGCAAGAGAAAACTGTTTCTGTTAGCACTGAGTGATAGCTCAACACTATTTAACTGGGCTTTAGGGAACAAAGCCTTCTGATTACCCAGGTGTCAATTTCCCCTCTCAAATCTGGCTTCCTGTGTTGCTTTCATTCCTTCCCTTGCACTATAAGAAGCAGAAAAATACTTTGAATATGAATTCGAGGTGTGAAAATTATATCCTCCAGGATACAATTTGGTTTAAACTGAACAATTGATCAGAAATCTAGGATTCTGCAATGAAGGGAAGCAGATTTTGCCACCCCAAAATATGTTTCTTTGGCAAAAGGATTATTTCGAGCTACAGGCAATGAAAACCCAGCCGGTTCATGAAAAGCTCTTCACTTCACCCTCAACTGCCTAAGTATACATTGGAGAGGGGCCTGTACCGGGAAGAGAGTTATTAGCACACATAAATTTTTACCTAAGAAACTTATCTGCATAACAGGGCAACTTTATTTTCCAAACCTCTCCTCTACCTTCTTGTGAATGGCCTTCCTCCCCTTTGCATCCCTAGACTTCCAGCCCTTTCCTTAGCTCCAGATGTTATGTAAGTCTCTATTACCCAGCTGCCTTTTGACTCTCCATATCTTTATGGGGCTCTCCTCCATACATAATTTTGGTTTTCTCTGGTTACTCTGCCTTGTGTCAATTTGATTATTAGACTAGCCAAAGAACCTCGAAGAGTAAAAGGAAAATTCTTCTGCCCCCACAGTTGGTGACCACAACGGGACATTCAGTGGCTAGACACTGCTCACTCTGGGCTGCTGTAGCTGAGACATGCAGGAACCTCTGTCAAAAGCCAGCAGAAGGTCAGAATTCTTACTGCACCAGTACCCCCGATCTCTGCCTGCAGGGTTGGATGGAAGGAAGAGTGGTGAGTGTCTTTTTCTTTTTCTAAACTTAGATTTGTAAGGAGAAAATATTTGGGTGAACTGGTGCCTTGGGTATAGCAACTTAGGTAAAATTTGCCGTGAGTACTCTTGTTTTCTGTCGATCCCTTTTCAGAGTTATTTTCTTCTGTCTGTGTTATTAAATTTGATTAGACAGAAATGTGGGTTATACTCCATTTGCAGCTAGATAGGGGTCTAACTCTTTCTTCTGGCTATCTTTGGAAGTAAACTTTTTGGATTATAAGGGCTGTGTCTTTTGCACTGTCATATGGGGTGCCTCTTGCATCCATGGTTAAGCTGTAAAAAGGCTTATTGGTTTGAGTTGCTTTTAAGAGTAAAAAGATCCTGCTCCTCAGTGGCCTGATAATGGATTTTTTTTTAACTGGCTATATTTAAAAGAAATAATTTTTTTTGAGAGCTCTCATTTCAAGCAGTTGTCTTACTAATACCTATGGAAAGACCCAAGTTGAAAAGTAGATACAAAGGAATATAAAGTTAGCCTTAGGGACTCTCTTAATAAAAGAACAAAAATTGGGCATAGAACAAAAATTAAAGTCTACATCTAATGTAAGTTCCCCTTTTCCACCCTCTTATATACCTTTTTATCACCAATTCCCTGTCTCTGACCCTCCAGAAGATCTTATGGATCTCTGGGCTCCTAGTCTACCACACCCTCAAAATCTAGCCCCATCATTTTAGCAAATTTCTTTAGATCCCAACGCTCCTCCAACCCCTCCCCGCCCAGAAAACCCCTTAAATACCATTGCCTGTGTTGGGAAGGAAGAATTTCCTCTCCCATTCAAGGTCCTTCTAGCTGGACTAAGAATCAAATTGACATGACACAGATTAACAGGAGAAAATCAAATTTAATAACATTTGTGTGGGGAATCCACGCAGACGTGGAAATTCCAAAGACAATCAAATAACATGGTGCTTATATGAGCTAAGGAGAGGGATAGGGGTCTGAGGATACAAATGGAAGGAAGACCATTAGCAGAGAGATGAAGGATGTTTGGAAAGCAAAGATTGCCCTATTATGTAGATACATTTCTTAAATAAAGAAGAATCTCTATTAGTAGCTCTCTTCCTGGTACAAGCAGGCAGTTGGGGAGGGAGGCAAAGAGCTTTCCCTGAATCTGTGGGTTTTGATTGCTTTTAGCTCGAAATAATATTCATGCCAGAGTAGCCCATCTTGGGGCAGCCTGCCCTTGGCCCCTACACCTGTTTGGACTTCCTTCTCTTTATAAGATTTACAGGAAGTACTGTGTCTGATCTCCAGGCCTAGGATATATGGGTTAGTCATGTAAACACTAAAAGCCAGGAAGTGAATTTAGCAGAAATATCCCAGATGGACAGTAAAGCTTGCTTTGTATCACTTATAACTACTCCTGCTTTCCAGGGCTCTGTAATCAGGCTCTGCCAGCTTCAGGACTTCCTATGCAATGTCCTTTTTGAAAGTATCCTGGACATCTACCACAAAGAAATCATGAAGCCTGGACAGCAGCAGATCTTCTAAAATATAAAGGCCTTTTAGCTCCCCTTTCAGAAGATCCTACCAAATTTAGAGAGGAATTAGGAAGGTTAGTGGCCATTCACAACTCTGCTCACAGTTTGGTGATTAAGTGATGTTCTTCCCACCCATGCTTATACTGTAGTTATCAGACAAGCCCAATGGTGCTTTGGAGAGTCCCCTCCCCCAGAGGAAACAAATGGCTAGGATTTCTCCCAGGCCCTGCTACAAAGGACCTGGAACTGTCTCAGCTGAAGACTGATAGGCAGGGGCTGATAGAAGCAAGGGCAGAAGCTCCTCCAACTAAGGTGAATTGGTCTAAGGTTGAATCGTACACTCAGAAAGAAGGTGAGCATCTGAAGGCCTTTGTTGAACACTTTATACAGATTTTTTTTTAAGGCATACTGCTTCAAACCCTGAAGTTCTAGAGTATAGAAATCTTTGCATGTACGTCTTAGTTAGAAATCTCCCTGATATGAAGAAGGAAATGAAAGAATATATAGCTGAATGGGAACATCAGCCTTTTGATATTATTCACGGTCTAACTCAATTTGGTGACAACTGGGAACAGCTGTCTTTGTCTTACAAATCTCAAGAAAACCAGAAGTGCAGCTCTGGGAACAGTTCAAAGTCCACCTGTTCTTCCCAATAACAAAATCTCCACTATTCATCTCAAAATGCTTGCAGATATTGTGAAAGATTGGGACATTGGAAACAAAACTGTCCTGTACTTAAGAAAAGAAGGGAAAGTTTTAATAGTAATTATCACAGGCCTCTGATAATAGCTAAATCTGCCCTCAAAACTCTCTTGGAGAGGGGTGCCAGGGTGGCTCAGTCGCTTAAGTGTCTGCCTTTGGCTCGGGTCAGGATTCCAGGGCCCTGGGATTGAGTCCCCACGTTGGGCTCCCTGCTCAGCCAGGAGCCTGCTTCTCCCTCTTCTCCCCACTCATGCTCCGTGTATCTCTGTTATTCGTGTTCTCTGTCACAGTCTCGCTCTCTCAAATACATAAAATCTTAAAAAGAAAAAACTTTATCGGAGAAAACTTGGATACTATCCATGTGCCTTTGTGATGTCGATTTTCCACACGCCACTCTATATCTTGAGGACCTCAGAGCCATCCTTTGAAATGTAAAATTTAGGGAGAAGTTAAATATTTGGAAATTAGGCCAATGAAAAATCTTCAGTGTTCTTTCTACGAATAGTAAAATAGCTTTTGCCATCTGAGCAAATGAACTTAACTTATTCCAAGGGCCAAAACAAAATTTACATCCAAACAGTCTTTTATAAACCAGTGAGTTTTGCATTATCATATCAGTCTCATGGTTCAGATTTTCAAACAAAAGCTCTTAGGTCTTTGTATCTATCTATACATTGATAAGTGTCCGTGTATGCATGTTTATAGGTGTGAGATATTTTTCTACCTTCAAATGGTATTAGCATATTGATTTGTGAAAGAGCTCCTGTTTAATTGGCTTAAAAATGAAAACTTATGAAGTAAAGATTCCTGAAACTCTCAGAAATATTTAAAAACTAATCCAAGTTCTTTTCAAGTTCATGTGACCAGGGAAAATATTCACTATTAAAGCTAGTTTAAGTTTGTCGGTCCACTTAAAATAGGTGTGTCTTCAGAGTTACCAGCATTGGAATAATGCAAACACGCAACTTTTATTCTGACAGTGTTTATCAAATAAGTTCATGTTATCTCTGTTATAAAATTTGTTAGCAAGAAAAATAGCTTAGGATGATGGCTCGCTTTGTCTCAAAGTTTTTATGAGTAATTGAAACATTGTTAGGAGCAAGTAAATTTTATAGATTTAAGTGGGATAAGATTCTAAGTGAACATTTTAAGATTTGATTTTTTTTTAAAGTCAACTCTATATCCAACACAGGGTTCAAACTCATGACCCAGAGATCAAGAATTGCATGCTGTACTGACTGAGCCAGCCAGGCTCTCCTTAACTGAACTTTTTAGCGACAGTTACGTTTCATGGAGCGTATACTTAAAAATAGCTTCTAAAATCTTTTTGGTAACTTTGAAACTTTAGAATTTTACTAAGTTAAGTGATAAAAATTTATCAAATATCTAGATCATTCAAATAAGACAAAAGAGTGAAACATTAATTACTGAACGTAGGTTTACCTACTTTCCCTTGGCTTCCTGTTGCAGAACTAAAGATAAATTTGGATCTACTAGTAAACATGTCTTGTGCCACTCTGAAAGATTGTACTATAAAAAAAAGCACATGCTTCTAGAAATTATAAAATATATTTTTTTAAAAAACCCTGTGACTCTAAAGAATGCTGATATAACATACAATTTGTAATTGCTTATTTCTTAGTTTTCACTAGAAATTAAGGTTTCTACAGATTAAGAATTCTATTTAGTGTATGTGATGAAAGCTACTAGAAATAATAAGGGAAACAAGTTTATGCTTGGAAAGTCAGATGTGTTTTGCAGTAAGAATAGGTATGCAACAGGAAGATACATTTTTGTTCGGGGAGAAGAAAGTGAATTTGTCCCAAAGTAAAACTGGTTATTTCAAAATAGGAAAGGAGAAAATAGGGGAAAAAAAAAAGAATTTGGGAAGAGAGAGAGAGAAAAAAAAAGATCTTACCTTGTGTGGTCAGGTTGGTTTAAATGGAATAAACTTATTAGAAAGATTATGAAATTTAGCTTTAAAATCAGTAACATACATATATAAAACTAAAACTTCATTTACTTTCACCTGCTAAAAGGATAAAATTTCCTTATACTATTGATCTGCACCTGAGAAGAAATTGAAAAGTTTTTTCTTTACCTTTTACCTAATCTGCCTGGGAAGCAAAAATTTGATAAATATAATTATCAAAATAATTTCCTGTGCATCATGATACCTTTATTAGCAGTCTTTGATCACTTAAAACTGAGTCTTCTTAGTATTAAAGAGCTAATAAGTTTTGCTTACAACCATGTTACCTTCTGTATTTGTCTTTGAAATCTTTTATGTCACCATGGTCAAACAGATAATTAAGTGCTGTTTCATAAAGATTGGTGATCCTGTTTAAGGACTAAGTGTCCAAATCTTTTGATATTTTGGACACACCTCCCCAAATCAAAATCAGACAGCATTAAGGAACTAAGGTTGACTTTATGGAGCCAACAAAGCCTCTTGGAAAAATAGTACCTTGCTCAGAGTTCCCAACACATAAGGAAGGTCACTTCCTAGCAGGTGCAGGAAACTTAGGGTATCTTTGGGACCTCAAGAAGAGAGGAATTTATCAAAATCTATAGATATTGCAGGCCGAATCTGATGGTACATCCTTGGCTTGGCTTCCTAGCATCAAAAGGCTTTTAAGAGTCCAGTCCGGGGTTCCTCATGGAAAGTTCCAACAAAGCAGATTTAAAAGAGTCTATATGGCCAATCACTATTCTTGTTGCATTTATATAAAATAATCACACCAAATTTAATAGGATTAGACTTATTTTGCAAACAAATTACTTTTACCATAATTATCATTGGTAAAAATGGAGGGGTTGAATATAGAAACTATAATATATATCTATAGATATCAGACTCTAGTTCTGCTAATTGCCTTTGAGGGTTTGTTACATACCTGTAACTAGACTGGATCCTGAATTCTAGTTTCCTCATATGTCTCGCTAAAAATCTCCAAATTAACATCTCCAGCTTCTTCCACTCTTCTGACTTGGAATCACTAAGAAAAAAAACCCTGTCCCTTTCCTCGAAACCCTGCAAACTATATGTGAACGACTTAATTTAAACTTCAGAGAAATTGCCACAACAATTCATGTTTAGACAATATTTGTGGCTGTTGCTATGTAAACCAATCAGAAAGATCACCAGAGATACTCAAACTGCAAACCAAGAAAATCTGTCAGATGGCCGCTGTCTGCCCTTACCTATCTAAAGGTGCTTTACACCTGACATCTAGAAATCTTCTCGACTGGCTGCCCTCCAAATTCAGAAACTAGGATTACAGTGTGCTCCAATCATTAACCATTGTTTCCCTATTATAGCCGTTGATATGCTCTTATTAAATACCGGATTGCTTGCTTACACAAAATAGGCCTACCTTTGCTGGTCCACCTGTGTCACCCACCTCCTGAAATGAGGCACAACTCTTAACTGTGCTGATCTTGTCCAAGACTGAAACTGGCCCCATGAGATGTGGAGCAAGCCATCTACTTAACTGCTGGATTATGAACTTCTTATTTGAAGTTTCAAAGGTGGGACTGTGGGGGAGCAGATTTTGTGACCCCAAAATACATTTCTTTGGCAAAAGGATCATTTTGAGCTAAAGGCAATCAAAGCCCAGCAGATTCAAGAAAAGCAATTACCTTACTCAACCCCCTAAATTTGCATTGGAGAGGGCACCTCTAGGAGGAAGAGAGCTATTAGCACACATAACTTTTTACCTAAGAAACTTATCTGCATTGCAGGGCAGCCTTTATTTTCCAGACTTCTCCTCCACCTTCCTGTGAATGGCTTTCCTACTCTTCATATACCCAGACCCCTACCCCTTCCCTTAGCTCCGGGTGTTATGTAAGCCTCTACCACCTGCTGCCTTTGAGTCTCCGTATCTTTATGGGTCTCCCTGTGTACGTAATTTTGTTTGCTTTTCTCTGGTTAATCTGCCTTATGTCAATTTGATTATTAGACCAGCCAAAGAACCTGGAAAGGCAGAAGGAAAACTCTTCTGCCCCTACAGCAGATTTTCCCCCTTTCCAGACTTGCTGCATATGTGAAGAAGGGTGAAAGAGAGCATCTGTGTCACCTTGCTGGTTTTGCCTTAGCTTTGCCTTGTAACTAGATATATTTCTTGACAAAAAAATGACCCCAAAGAGAAAACGGACCACTTTCAGTTATGGTAAAGAGGAAGTCATGAAAGAGTCTAAGGGTCTAAGAAGAAAAAGTTTCATGAGGAAATCATATGCTTCATTTGTGTCATCAAATCTCGAGATTCAATACACAAAAGAATTGAGAACACAGACTGAGATATTAAGACACACATGTTTATAGTAGCATTATTCACAACCGCTAAGTGTGAGGACAACCCATGTGTCCATCAACGATGAATGGGTAAACAAAATGCAGTACCTGTATTTAATGCAATATTATTCAGCCTTTAAAAAGGAAGGAAATTATCATGCTACGAACAAGGATGATCTTTGAAGATGGTATGGCTATGCCAAGCAAAACAAGCCAGTCACAAGAGATCAATATTGTATGATTCTACTTATATGAGGTACTTAGGGTAGTTGAAGTCATAGAGACAAAGTAGAACAGTGGTTACTAGAGTTCGGGGGCAGGGAGAAAAGGGGAGTTATTTTATTTTATTTTTTTTAAGATTTATGTATTTTATTTGAGAGAGAGAGCACACGCGGGAGGGGCAGAGGGAGAGTGAGAAAGAATCTCAAGCTGACTCTGCACTGAACACAGAGCCTGACATAGGGCTCGATCTCACCACCCTGAGATCATGACCTGAGCCGAAACCAAGAGTTGGGCACTTAACCGACTGAGCCACCCAGGCGCCCCACGAGAGTTATTTTTTAAGTGGGTACAGAGTTTCAGTGTGGGATGAGGGACAAGCTCTGGAAACAGATAGCAGTGATGGTTGCACAGCATTGTGAATGTACTCAATACCACTGAATTGCACACCAAAAAAATAGTTAAAGTGGTAGACTTTTTGTTATACATATTTTACCATAATTTTAAAAAATGAAAAGGAAAATAAATAAATCTTGAGACTCACAAAGGTCCAGAGAATGGGTTCTGAGTACATGTCACAGGTATAGGATGTTATTGCTTTTAAATGGAAAAAAACAATATGGATAATGTAACAGACATAAACAAATTGCTTCAAGAAAATTATATTTGATCTCACTTTTAACACTCTTCACATAATAAAGAATGTTAACTAAAAGAATCTGAAAACTGAAAACGCATTAGTTAAATATGTCAAAAGTTTAGGAAAAAAACAAAAGCAAAAGTAAAATGAATGAATCCCTGAAGTAGTGATTGGTGAAAGTCTGCTGTGCACACATCGTTAGGACAGTTTGCAGATTGGGAACGCTTAAACCAAAACATGGAATGAGGCTTACAGGTATATTGCTGTAAAGCAGGTTATACAGTGAGAAGGCATTGACTGCTTATTCTTTACAGTGATGGGTTACAATATTAGAATTTTTTTTTTTAATGAAAGGGAGTTAGTTAGGTGTTACCTCATAGAAATTTTGCAGAACAATCTAAGTTTTGCTTATGATTTTCAGAGGAATAAGCAAGTTACCCAGGGCAAGTTAACTTCACTTGTCTTGCAAAATAAACTAAATTAAGCTTTGCTTCTATGATTTCACTGGATGTGTCTGCTCAGGGAATGTTCTGGTCTGGTGTCCCAGTTTGATTATAACAAATATAAGGGTACAAACTTATTCTGAACCCACAATAAGTGGCAGGGATTGGCCTGAACAGATTGTGTATCAGGGTCAGAATGGACGTTAAAGTTTCAAAAACGGATATCTCAGGTCAATTTCAGAGGTGTCAGGAAAGAGAGCAAAAACTAGACGAAAAGGAAAGACAAAAAGAAGGCCAACTGACGGCAGCTACACCGGGGAATGAGAAGAGATAAGTGAGAGTAGCGGCTGAGAGGTCTGACATGGCAATTGCTTGAAAGCTAAAAATAGAGAATTGGATCTGGGATGGAAGAAATAGGATGTGAAACCTGAGGCTGAGGGCGATCGCCGATGTCACATTCTGTGATGTTCTCACTTGACTCTCGGCATCAATGAGGAGGATTATTGATGGTGATGGGGAAGAAACTTTGGGATGGGGAGCCAGAGAAAAGTATTTTGGCTGAATATCTTTGATGTGTTCATCAGAGGAGCGCTGAGGACGGCAAGAGGAAGAACAGGTGCGGGCAGGAGCTGCGGGCGGTAGGCTGCCCAGGCGGGGCAGGAGTTCCGGCAGGTTTCGAAGGGGGAAAGGAGACCATTTTCGGCATTGATGTAGAGCAACACGCAGCAGGAGTTGGCAAGAAGAGCCAGGTGGGAAAGACAGAAGGAGAGATAATTGAAAGATAAGAATGAATCCCTAATCTGGTAGCCAGACAGAAAAAGGGGTCGTGCGGATGAAAGGAAGAGATGGGGGAAATGGGAGGCAGTTTCAATGAAAGCACAAAGATTAAATAAGTATTTAATTATCAATTCAGCAGTATGTGAAGTGTCCTGTCTTAAATTTCTTTAAATTCTGAAAGTGTGAACAGGAAGACAGGGAGACGTGTTTAAAAGAAACTCCCAGAACCTTCTCGCAAGGGGAACTCGTCTAACTACACACACCAGCACGTTTATGTGATTTGTTAAGAGGTGTTTTTTTTTTTTTCCTCCTCAAAGCTTTGGAGGATTTGATTGAAATCTTCATTTATGACTTTGAATCTCATTTGAAGCTCCCTCATATACGCCCCGGTGTGGGAAAGCATCGTGTACTGCAGATTCCCAATAAATCACCAGGCGTGTACAGGTCTATGCTTTTGTGTTACACACCATAATAAAAAGAATGTGTTTGGTGTGCCTCACTCCACCAAATAAATAATGTGTTCAGCTGTTACCTTACACCAAATAAATCAATGAAAACAAATGTCTTTCTGCAGAATAATTTCGTCTTAAACTCTAACATGTATCAGAAAATAGATTTCCTGTGTTCTTGAGCACGGATAGTAAACAGCACCAGGTCGGTGGTCTCTGTACCGTTCTGTGGAAGTTTGGATGTGGGGAGAGGATTGTTTACTAGTATGAAATCCTTTAAAAAAAAAAAAAAAAGGATTCTTATCTTTCATTTAGGTTAATAACATACCACATATATTTGTCAATCAAATTAGAATTACTGTCAGCCCATAATGCATTTTAGTTGAGCCAATATCAGTCAGTCCTGATTTATTTGCTTAATACAAATCTAATTGAGTTTCAGCCTGCTCGTCTCCTTTCCGCTGTTAACCGACCAAGTACATCTTTAATTTCCAAGAGCGATGGTGTGGTAGCAGTTGAGAGGAAAAGTGATTTGCATAAAGCCCCAGAAGGGTGCCAAAACTCTTCACGCTTTAAACAACAGCCTTTATTATTCTGTAAGTGGATGTGTTGAATTTTCATGCTTTTGTTTCCAGTTCAGCCCTGACAGAAAAGAATAAAGTAGATTTTGCCAGCACCCCTGCTGTGCCCTGGGGGAGAAATTCAATGTGCCTCATTTGTCTTAATTGGAGAACCGCCCTCAGCACCAGCTTTTTCTATGAATACATTAGCATAACAGACAGAAAATTCAAGCCCACTTTTGTAGCAGCCGGCTCCCCCCCCCCACGCACACCTCCCAATTTTAGACTAATAAAAACTACACGAGGGGAGAAGTCCATGTTTCATCTCCTGGATTTCTCATAGTTGGTGTTGTAAACCTCTCCGTACAGGAGAGATGTATCAAGCCTGTTTTATCTCTGCGCTGTTATTAGAGGCGGTCGTGAAAAACGTGATAGATGTCATCCCTGACAGAGAGCTGAAAGCTTCTCTTTATTCTTCATAATGTGCTAATCCTATATACTTGTTCTTTGACTGGTTATGCTGCTTTTTCAGAGAGGAGAGTTGGTTTTACAGAGACAAATGGGGAGCAGCTATGAATGAACCTAGGGGGAAAAAAAAGAAAGAAAAATTCTTACCGAGGTGAATGTATTAGCACTAAAACAAACGCACTTATCTGAGTCAAAGCAAGATTTTAAACCCCGCGCCAATTCATTGGAGAAATATTAAATTCATCTCCACGTTTTTCATATGACAAAAGAGCTCTAAGTCTGGGCAAACAGCCTGTGCCGTGTAAATCATTTCCCTAATCCAGTCCCTTCCAGTGTCTGATTGAACTAATGGAATTTAAAGGTAGGTGTTTCAAAAGAAATATTTCGTTTACATGTTCCCAAGACTGGTATTAATTCTTTCATCACATCTGTTCAACCTGCTTGCCATTGCCAGCATGAGAGAGAGACGGAAAACATGGGGAAAGATATAATTTCTTAATAAAACGTGGTGTACACATTCTCTTGGAAAGATGGCTGCCTTTCAAAAAAACAGTGAATCCATATTTTGTCTTGATTTTTCTCCCGCAGGCCTCATTTACCACGTCAGTCACACGCTGCTCTCACTAGAAGCCTTCCAGGGATTTTAAATAAGGTTTTTGTTGTGGTGGTGGTTAAGAGCTTGTTTGGTTTTGAATTATCTGTATGTCCATTTAAAAATTAAATAGCTTTTGGGTCAGGTCCTTGTGGGTAAATGGAAGGCAAAATCATTTTGAAATCATAATTTTGAGATGCAAAAGCTTCCTGGCCTGGAGAGAACCAACCAGTTCTCACTTCTGAATAAATCCTCATTCTGTCGCCAACTTCAAACGTGTGGTACGCACCATCAGAAGCCCGAAGGCAAAATTGAGGATTAATGCACTCTTCCCCTCCCCCTCCCCCTGCCCTTCCTGCACTTTCCATTCACTCAGCCCCAATAAACATTCCAAGAGGCTCAGAGGAGTTGGTAAGTGTTGGAGACTAGGAATAAAATGTTTGCTTTCTTCTGTAAATAAATCTAAAAATAATCATTTGGCTTTATCTGTCCAGTGAGAGGAAGTCAGCTTTTCACTTTACCCCCGGTTCATTTACATTATAAAAATGACAAGCAGTTTACCCCAGTTTATCAGATAATCCCTGCTGCTTTCTAAACAAACATTCCAGCCGCTCTCGAGTTCTTTCTCGAATCCTGCTTCCCCGCCCCGAACGGCCTTGAAGTCTTGTCTGGGGTCTGGACTCAGCTGCCTCAGCCGGTCCAGCCCATCAGTAAGAGATGGTCTCCGTGAACACTCCATTCTCCCTCCCTCCCATACTAATTTGTTTCCTTTTTTAAACAAGTAATGAAATACTCATCTTCCTGGAATCTTGTATTTACTGCCCTTCCTAACAACTTTCAAAAATCACAAGGAAAGAGAAATGGGATTTGCGGGCTGCTTTGAGGACTGAATGACACAGATTTTCTTGAGAGGTGGTCGCTTTTGTTCTCTAGCATAGTATTAAAGATTTGAACGTTTGCTATTGTGAGAGTAATATGCGTTCCCTTTATCAAAATGGGAAAATACTGAAAATCGTAGAAAAGAATAAAAGCTACTCGTGGGGTTTAGTTTGTCTTGTTGTTTGTTGTGATACTGCTTCAGTTTCTGAGAAACACCCACATCCTTTGCAGACATGTTAGGCAAATTGGTATTTTAAACCCCTCTGCTAGGGTATTTGCATGTGGCCCTGCCCTACCCCCATGCTGATTTGGCCCACCTGTCCTGGGTTGAGAGGTGGCAGCGGGATTTAAACTCTTTGGGAAGACTAAACCAGTTGTTAACCTGAGTGGAGTTAAGGAGAACTGTTTTATGGTAATTCATCCATTATTTTTTGTGCCTTCACTCTCTATGAAAGTACTTTGCCCCCCAGAAATGAAGCATTGGTAGAATGACCCTAGAAAATCAAGCTTAGGTATTTAAGAGGGGAAGAGGAAGACATTAAGTTTGGGGAACAGATGGATAGGAAACTGACTCTCCCTGTGTCCACAAAATATAAATTTATCCTAAAGACCTGGAATAAAAATAATCCTGCATGTTACTGTGGGCACTCTGGGGGGTAATGGTTAAGTGGGTGCCTTGATGAGAAGGGACATGATATGGCATGTCTCTCTGAAGAAAGCCATGCGATTCTTTCCTGAATCAAACTTTGAAGAGTGAAATTTCAAAAATTAAATCAATATTAATAGGGAAAAATCTAGAATTGACTTTGGAAAGTACACTTTTGACTTTACAATTTTTAAAAAAAAATTTTAGGAAGATTTTATTTATTCATTTGAGAGAGAAAGACAGAGGGAGCATAAGCAGGGGGAGAAGCAGAGGGAGAGGGAGAAGCAGACTCTCCACTGAGCTCAATCCCAGGACTCTATGATCATGACCTGAGCCAAAGGCAGATGCTTAGCCATCTGAGCCACCCAGGCGCCCCTTGACTTTACAAATTTATTCAATTTATACAAGTTCCTAACATGATCAAAACACAACAGCCAAGCAATACCAAATTAGGAGAAAACCAATGGGCAAGAGTAGGACAACTATTAAGACTAGAGTTTTAAGGCAAAATATTCCTGAGTTTAATTATACAGTCAAGTAACAGTGACCTAAAATTCCAACTGATAATCATTTCTGTTGAAATTACAAACAAAAGGTGTATAAGTGCTAATTTAACATCAACAAATTAAGAATGAGATGCACTCCTTTGTGTAGTAACAGGCATGGTGAGGTGATGAAGAGAAAACACTTGCATTTGTTTTGTACACCAAAATTTCTCACTTTAGTGAGTTTGTAACAAATTAGCCCAAAGAGAGTCTCCTCTCTCTTCCTATTTATTTAGGGAACACCCAGGCTATTACTTTTTCTTGCTTAAACTTCTTTGGAAGTTATCGATTGACTACTCACTGTCTTGATAACCTCTTTGTACCTGATTCTAAAGATTAGCCAACATAAACTGGGAGAGTCCTTTAAGTAACCTCAGGTTTATCTGTCAACTCTCTTCAGTGATGTATCTGTTCTCTGAAAAGAAAAGGAATGTCAGATAAGGAACGATAGTTGTTAAGTAACCATATCCTTTAGGTTTTAACCTAAAAAAGCAAGACACCTGTGTGAGGTCTGCAATTGTGCACAGCATTTTTTCCTCTGGAAAAGTAACTGTAAGGACGTGGAATAGAAGCAGTGCACTTACGGCTTGGATCTGGTGTCTGAACAAACTGAAAAGGGACCACAATTCTACTCTGCACTGTTGTTTGTTCAGAGGAAGAGAAGGGAAAAACGGACACAGGCTATCACTGTTCCCAGGGAAAAGCAATTTTCAAAAGGTACAGCAAGAGGAGAAAGTTTGGGTGGTACTGGAATGCTAAGAAGCTCCAGTGGTGTCAGGGAAAGATATTGCAGGATGGGTGGCTGGTAGGAATACACAAAAAGCATGAGAGCCTAGGAGATGCTCTAGAAAATTCTTTGAGCTGTGACACTGTGTCTTCCTTACTCATTTGAGTATCTTGCTCATCTGTATATCACAGATTCTGTTCTAAGAGTTGAGCTAAAATGGAGTGAAACATAAAAAGTCTAATGGGTAAAACTCCCACAGGGATGGTGCAGGCCACCTGGCTGGAGATGAGGCTTGGATATGGTAACTTGTAGTTAGGCAACCCTTCACTCCCCGTCCAGCTCTGATTTGCATGGGGTCTCGGCAGACTCAAGCTAAACATCTGGAACTCTGTTTGCAATCCGGATTCAGGTATGTGCTGATGAGCGTAAGCGGGAGCAATGGTGCCAAATTGCAGAAGAAACAATGGAAGGCCTTAGAAGAAAAACTGTAATTAGAAAGAAGTTCTGCAGAATGGACCAGCTGCAAAAACAGGTCCAAAGAAAGGGGCACGATGGACCCAAGCAGAGAGTGAAATTGGACTCGAATTCTCCCTGACCTCACTCTCAGAAATCCCCTGTATGTGTGGGGCAAAAGAAGGCTACATGTAGCTGTGGGTTAGAAAAATAAGAAGATGTGTTAACTGACTAAACCCCTTGTAGATCCCGAAGTATGCAAGAATGTCAAACACAGGGATCAGAGTTCCTAGAGTTTCAGAAGTTCAAAGCAGTAAGCACTATAATTCAGGTGGTCTGAACACAGTAGTGATGTTACACTGGAACAGTGCTATGCCTGGGGTCAACCTGAGTAACAATGGAGCACAGGAACAGCAGGGTGCAGACGGCTGGTAGTGGTATAAAGAAAGCGAAGGAGGGGGCCTGCGTGGCTCAGCTGGTTGAGTGTCTGACTCTTGATTTCAGCTCAGGTCATTATCTTGGGGTTGTGGGATCAAGGCCCATGTTGGGCTCCACACTTAGTGCAGGGTCTGCTGGAGATTCTCTCCCTCTTCCTCGTCCTCCCTCTTTACTTCTCCCCCTACCCGAACTCATGCTCTCTCTCTCTCTCTCAAAATAAATAAAATCTTTATTTATTTATTTTAAAGATTTTATTTATTTATTTGACAGAGAGAGAGGCAGCGAGAGAGTGAACACCAGCAGGGGGAGTGGGAGAGGGAGAAGCAGGCTTCCCGCTGAGCAGGGAGCCGGATGCGGGGCTCAATCCCAGAACGCTGGGATCATGACCTGAGCTGAAGGCAGACACTTAACGACTGAGCCACCCAGGCGCCTCACAAATCTTAAAAAAAAAAAAAAAAAAAAAAAAAGGGAAAGAGTTGAGATTCAGTGGGTCAAGTTGGAGTTGTTGATAAAATTGTTAAGTTGACCTTGCCTAATAATCATAGGGTATTGGGTTTCGGAGGTATTTATATGCACATGAGGTAAATTGTTGGAAAATAGGGAGTGTGTTAGTCAGCTAGGGCTGCCTTACTGAAGTACCACAGACTGGCTGGCTTCAACAACTGGAATTTGTTTTTTCGCAGATCTACAGCCCAGGAGTCCAGGATTAAGGTGTTAGCAGGATTGGTGTCTGGTAAGTCCTTTCTTCCTAGCTTGCTCATGGCTGCCTTCTCGTTGTGTTTTCACCCACCTTTCCTGTGTATGTGCACAGAGAGTGAGTAAGCTCTAGTGTCTCTTCCAGTTCTTAGAAGGACCCCAGTCCTATTGGATCAAGGCCCCACCCATACCACCTCAATTAACTCCTTCCTTAAAAGCCCTATCTTCAAATATAGCCACTTTGTGGATTAGGGCTTTAACATAGGAATTTTGGGGGAACAGAATTCAGGAGCCAGAATGGATCTTCATGAATGAATCTAGGAAAAGGAAAAGATGTAGAGTTCTACCATGTACCTAAAGATGACTATTCACCTTCAAGTGCTTGTGTCTGACCTGTATATATGGAAGGCTTGTACATAAGAGAAGCAACGGGTAAGGGCCACCTGGGTGGCTCAGTTGGTTAAGCGGAGTCTCCTTCTCCCTCCACCCCTCCCCCTGCTTGTGCTCTCTCTCAAAGGAATAAAATAAAATCTTTTTAAAAAGAAAGAAAGAAAATAAAAAAGAAAAAAGCAATGGGTAAAAAGCCCATTCCCCTTTCTTAGAGTTTCCAAAAAACGGTCTTGATTCACCCCATAGTCCAGTGGGTATTAAACCGAAAGGAATATTCATCTTTTACACCTACGCTTTGTTTATCAGACTATAAATAATTTTTTCTGGGATAAATTTTGCAAACTATAACCAAGTCTCCTTTGGAAAGTATAGAAGAAAAAAGTTGAGGCAATGTGTGAACTCTGACCATCGTGAGTTTTCTTTGACTTAAAGAAACTGTGTTCTAGATCAGATTCATACTGCTATTTACTGTGTGAATAGTCTTCAGAAGGCAAGTTTGTTTTTATACAAATAAAAATATGAATGTGATCTCATGTATTACATTGCGGGCTTATAAAAATACCATGACTTTTTAATGATTTTTTTTGGGGGGTGGAGAAAAGGAAAACCAGAAATTGCCAACATTGCAGTACCCAGTTGATTTTTCTCCAAGAACAAGTCGAGCATAGATTTGATTTTATTGTATAATAATAATATGAGTTAAATGTGGCTCAGAGTACTGCCCTGTCCTGCACTAAATGAATACTCACTATCTTTGATATGTTCTCTTTTTGTAGCCGCCTATCAAGTGTCAACCGTGTGTCATTTAGGCTGGGTTGTAGGCAATATAAACCAATTCTGACTTACGGGAAAAGGGAATTTGTTAGATAAAAAGGACAAATCATAGAATTGAAGACAAGCTGCTGGTCGTTGAAAGGGCAGGACGCAGAGTAGATAGGTTTTAGGGCTGCAGGGAACATGACCCAGTAGGCACTCTCTTTAGGATGCCACTGTTGCTATAAATCACAGTGTCCATAACCAAGCTTCTCCTGAAAAGAATCAGGTTAGCAAAACTTGGGTCAGGTGTCCATTTGATTAGCAATTCCCCTGATGGCGCACCTGCTGAGGGCGTATGGGGTGCCGCTAGAAGAATGGGAATGGGCAGGACAAAGCAACCGACGTCCCCTAGGAACAACTACCAGAAATATACCTGTGTTGAATATTGATTGTGGAAAGGTGAAAGCATTAGGATTAGCACTGACAACAGAAGAATTTCCTGCTGACTTTGTTTCCCTAAATGACCTCCAAGTAGATCCTCCCATCTCTGACTACGTGGTAATAAAACCCCAAAATAAGGATGCTGTATCATGGCCTGAGATGTCTGCTTACCTAGCTGCGTTTAAATCCTGGCTTCATATTTCGCTCCGCTGGAGGATTTCTGTGCCCCTTTCCTGGCTTTGTACTGCTGCCACCACCTCTTTGTCATCTTTCTGCTTTTCAGTATGACCTTCATTATTTCCCCACAGATTACTCACCAGCCTGAGGGTCCTAACAATGCCGACCTACAGCAGTGGGGACTGAGTTTTAGAGTCTCATGAAACAACAATCTTAACCAGTGTGGAAACAACATTCCAGTCGAACTCTTCTCTAATCCTTGGTGCCCAGGCCATGTCACCTCAGCTGTTGTTGTTAGACTCCATTTTGGTCTGACTAGATATATAGCTCTCAGCGAAATCTAATTTTTTGTGGTGCAATCAAGAAACGTCTAGGTACAGATTAAGCAGCCTTTCAGCTATGTTTGTTTGGGCACTTGAAGGCTGGTCTAGTTTTGAAATGGCTCCCTTAAAGACCAAATGGGGAAAGCCAAGAACTCTGGGCAATACTTCAAAAGTCAGCAGCTGCTCTGCACTCCCAGTCAATCCCAATTTGCCACTTGGCTGCTTACTGATGAGCTGCTTGTATGAGTGTTGGATAGCGCCATAGTGTATTCCCTGGTTCACCCATTGGCTTACCAAGCTTGGGGCAGATATCTGGTACCCCAGAAGCTTGGCCTGTCTGCTAAACAGCTTGTTATAAGGGAAAGAGAATTTGATTGGAAGTCAAGAGTCCAGTTGCAGATTTGAACTGTCCCTAATTACATATATGGTGGGGGGCAAGTAACTTAATCTAGCTAGGCCTTAGGGGTTTGTTGTTGTTGCTGTTGTTAACATTTTATGGGAACTTCAAACCTTTGCAAAAGCAGAAAGAATAATATAATAAATCCCCCACCCTATTGTCTATCTTCAGCAATTATGAACTTCAAATAGTTTAACTCTGCCTCACCTACTGGGTTACGGTGAGACAAATCCCAGAATCATATCATTATATCCATAAATATTTCAGAGTGTATCTCTAAAAGATTAGAACTACTTTGTTTTTAAAAGTCACAATAACATTAGATACTAGAAGTAATAATAACTCAATAATACTTTCAAATATTTAGTGTTCAGATTTTCCTGACTGTAACATTTAAAAAAATATCTTTTTAGGGGCACCTGGCTGGCTTAGTTGGGAGAGCTTGTTACTCTTGATCTCAGGATCATGAGTCTGAGCCCCACATTGGGCATAGAGATTACTTAAAAAGATAAAAATAAATGTAAAAAAATTTTTTTTTCAATGTTCTGTTTCCTTTAATGATGCCCTATGTCCCTGAAGGGCAGGTACAGGCAGCTAGGCAATGGCAAGAGATGTTCACTTGAAGATCTTGCCCTGACTGAAGGTTTTGCCCACATGTTAGAAGGCCCCTTCCCAGGAAAAGTACTCTCGAACCAGCGTCTGGATCTCCTCACTGCCAGGATGCAGTTTCTGCTATGTATGTGACTCGTAGTCCACCTGCCAATCTGGACTCAGCGGAAAGGCAAGCTCCTGGTCTTGAACAACCCAGACTCCAGAAATGGAGCTGCTATTGCTGGTTCCAAAGAGGATGACACTGACAAAGGCATTCTTCCTCAGCTTGTCCAACCGCTGGAACATTCCAGCGATGAGGCTGCAACTCATGAAGGTCTGGGTGAGCTCTTCAGGGAAGCAGCCCTCAGAGTACCACAGAGACCAGCCATCCTTATCAATGTGCTCCCAAAAATACGGCAGCACCACAGAGAGAGTGTCCTCATTGGAGTACCTGCAGCTTAAATTTTCCAACACAAAGTTACTCTTGGACAGGAGAGCAAAGGGGTCCTTGGCCTTTGGTTCTGCAGCCAGTGCCTGGTCACATTCATCCATCTTCTCTTCAGGAGCAGGGGCAGCAGCCTTTTTTTCCTCTTTCTGCTCAGCCTGGCTTCTCTCCCTGAGAACCTTTCTCTTTCCGTGGTCTGTGCTTTTTAGGATCTGCAAACTTTTCAGCATCCAACTGGGCCATCTTCTCACAGCGTTTCACCTCCCCTCCCCCGAACTGGGGCTGGTTAATGCTGGTGAGGAACCAGCAGTTGGTATTGGGGAAGGTCTGGAGGAAAGAAGGCTCCAGGACCTGTTTATAATAGAGCCACAAGAGCGTGCAGACAACTGCAATGTCAGCCAGTGTCCCACATTGGACCACCAGGAAAGTCCTCGTCTTCAAGTGAACATCCAGTAGCCCCAGAATTTGCTTCACTTCCTCCTTTGCATTCTCTGTGGCCTGCTTGTTGTGGTGCATGGTGCCCAAGGTGGGGAACACCCAGGTACTGGTTGGGGGCACTATGTCACTATCAGTAAAGCTCACCCACTGCATTCCTGGGCTGCTGCCTCTGGAGTACTTCCCCACAGCAACTCACTGCAATGGCATTACTCTCAAACACACAGAAGCCATCATCACCCTCAAATGCTGGAATCTTGGCAGCAGGAAATGTACGGAGAAATTCAGGGGTACAGTTTGTTTGGCCAAAGTGGAAGTGGGGTGGTGCAGAGAGCATGGGGACCTGAACCCCGCTGTGCTGAGCAGCAATGAGAGCCTTGATGGCCCTTCAGTTTTCAGGATATGTGTACAGGGTCCCAGCCACCATGGTGATTCTGCAGAGAAAGCTAAAAAAAAAAAAATTTTTTTAAAGGATGGAAATGAGGTCAAAAATTCAATTGTTTAATTGTCTCTTAAGTCTATTTTAAACTGTAGAGTCTCCCTCTCTCTCTCTTTCTCTCTCCTTCAACTTATTTGGGCGGGGGGAGTAGATTATGTGTCCTGTAGAGATATTCAGTCTGGACTTTGTTAATTGCATCCTTGTAATGATACTTAATATATTGCTCTGTCTTCTGTATTTCTTGTAGTTAGATCTACAAGTTTGGTCATTTTAAGTACTCATTTTTGGTAAGAATGCTTCTTAGGTAGTATCATGCACTTCCATTAGGAAGCATATTATGTCTAGTTGTTTGTCCTTTTGAGTTGTTAGCAGCCATTGATAACCATTGTCTAGATCCATTATTTCAAAAGCGGTTGCAAAATAGTGATATATTTTTAATATACCTTCTTCATTTACTAGATAGAGTACTTCTATAAAAAGTAGCTTCTTGCAAACTATTTGGTTACCCTGCACTATAGAGATGTGGGAAAAGCAGGATAAATGCTTGATTCCTTTCCCTGTATTTACAAGTTTTAAAAAATAATGAATCATTTTTCTAGCATCTTCTCATGGAGAACAATGAAGGGTTTTTGTTGTTATGTAAAATCATTATGCACTTCTGGGTTTAAACATATTTGATGTGCTTTAACCCATTAAACCATTTTGGTTATTATTCTTGTAGAAGTCCATATCAGCTAGTGGGAACTGCTTCAATTAGTCTAATAAGGAGAGAACATATAAAGTTCTATGTTTGCATAAGACATGAGCTATGGGAAAATCCAAAAGAATTGACAAAACACTCCTAGATCTAAAAAGTAATTATAGTAAGTTTGTAGGATACAAGATTAATAATAAAGTCTGTCACTTTCCTATGCGCCAGTAAAAAGTAGAAATGAAAAAGTAGAATTAAAATGAAAAACAATATAATTTACATTAGCACCCCGAAAATGAAATATGTAGGTATAAATCTAACAAAATATGTACAAGAGCTAATTGAGGAAAACTTAAAAACTCTGATAAACAAAATCAAAGAATTAAATAAATGAAGAGATAGTCCATGTTCATGGATAGGAAGACTCAATATTGTCAAGATATCAGTTCTTCCAACTTGATATACAGATTCAGTGCAACCCCAATCAAAATCCCAGCCATTTATTTTATGGATAGCAATACACTGAGTCTAAAGTTTTATGAATAGACAAAAGACCTGGAATGTTCAACACAATATTGAAGGAAAAGAACAAAGTTGGAGGAATGACACTATTGATGTCAAGACTTACTGTAATTGCAAACTTCTGCTCTGCAAAAGACAACGTCAAGAAAATGACATGACAAGCCATAGATTTGGAGAAAATACTTGCAAAAGACATATCAGATAAAGGACTGTTATCCAAAATGTGTAAAGAACTCTTAAATCTCAGCAATAAGAAAACAATCTGATTTTTAAAATAGCTCAAAGAAGAAAGAGGAAGAAGAGGAAAAAGAAGAAGAAGAAGAAAGTATTATACCTGCCAAGAAGGCAAAGCAAAAACAGCACCTCTCTCTGTGCAGTGCTGGGAGTTGAATGGCGACCAAGACACAAATCCATGAGATTTTCTTCAGTGCTTTTTTTTTTTTTAATTTTTCCAAATAAGAAAGCTAATAATACAAAAACTTTAAGTCATCAGGAGTCAAATTGTGATGATGATCCTGTTTAAATCAAGCCTGAATGAATTAAAGTAAGTATAGGTTTTATAATTTTCAAAGTATTCTTTAAAAAAAAAAAGTACTCTTAAGGTGTTCAGGAAACTGTACTTAAATGTAACATCTCCATTTTTAGTGATCGTGGATAAATGATGTGTGACTGTAACTTCCTCCTTGGTTAAATTATAAACTATTATATATCACAACATGATTGAATATATGCCATTTCAAACCAAGCTAAAGATGAATGACCCATATTTCAAGTTAAGCTTTTTACATGTTAAAATAAGACAATAATCTTGGACCATGACTAAAACCCAACACAGAAAGACTGATGTGTCACATATTCTAAGTATCATTGAGTCAAAGGCAATGAAATTTGTTACATACTATGATATTTGAGAATGTATGTAAGCTTTTTAAATGTAGTCCACGGTTCAGTACTATTAAGTCCTGATCCATCCAGTTGATGCATTGCATCATCAACCTGCCAGGAAGCCTTTGGAGAGCCATTTGTCCCTGGATCCAAATCAAATATGTACCCTGAGTGGTAAAAAATATTTTGTTAGACTCAGCGACTGAGTTATCTCTGACGGGACTGCCAAATGAATTATGACAACAGTTGACCACTTTGGACTCTGGGGCAATATTACCAAAAAGTAAAAGAGAAAAATATGTTCTTTCTAGTTTCTGATCTTATGCAGAACAAATACATCATTCTTTCTGTTATGAATCTCAGTTGAAGTCCAAGGCTCCTCTGCTTTTCTTTATCGGAACCTAACAGGGTATGGACGTCATTTATCCTGTGTGTTATTTGAAGGGGCATATACTCAAAGTTGGTACGTAACATTATTTCTGAATCACAACGCAGTTGAGGCTTAAGAGAGAATTGTTGGCTCCTGACTTACCTGGGATCACCTCTCAGCATTACTACTTAATAGGGGTAACACTATCTTTTGTTATGGCTGTAAAAGTCAATGGTGAATGTTAAGTCTTTGACATATTGTGGGCACTCATAAAAAAGACAGCTTTGATTATGATGGTCTAACAACAACAGGCTTTTTCTAACATTGCTAACTTCAAGTCTTCTGAGGATAAATGTATGAATACGATTACATATAAGACAGTGGGGCACAGTCCACCAGGAAATGCATAACCTGCCGAAGGCCTTCAACAACAAATAAACAAAAGCAGCAACAGGATCACAAATACACAATAACAAGAATACTAAGAAACCCACTGTGCCGCCCACGTCAACCCTGTCTGCCCCTTGGTCCCTAAATATTAAAAGTTAAATAATGTATTTAGGAAAGAGTCCTCAGAAATTATTTTGCCTTTCGGCAACTTTATACCTCAGATATATAAAAGAAGTTCTTTCTTTCTTTCTTTCTTTTTTTAATGAATAGTTTCTAAGTTCATCTGAAGCATCCCCTCATTCCTGTGACCAACACATTAATAATTCTCTACATTACTACTTTGCTTTACTGCTCCCACGCTGATTCAGAAAACATGAACACTTGGCTATTCACGAGGAGCAGTGTTCAGTTTCTCTGACTACCTGAATTCCCAGAGGGAAAGGAAGCACAGACTATGTTTCATTTCCATCAGGCTTCTGCTGCAATGCTGTGATTTTTCTCCAGGTCCAGGCCCCAGGCCACTGCGTGAAAGGCTAGGACTTCCCGAAGACAAAGACTTCAATTTTGGTTTTATTGCATTTCTTTGTATTTTATTATTCCTCTACATCCTGCTTCAGGAAAGTTTTGGAAAACACAAAGATCTCAACCCTGGGAGCCAAACTGCTTAAAACAATTACTTGGTTTTTAGTGGGATTTTTTTTTTTTTTTTTTTCAAAAAAAAAAAAAAAGATTTTCCTCTTGCAAGGATTTGGGAGTTTACTTTCTTGCAAAAGATGGGCTTTCTGAAAAATTTCCATTGGCAGTAATCCAGGGTCATAATGACTTTAAATTAAACCCTCAAGGGTTTCCCTTTCTCTTCTTGAGCCACAAACAATTCCTTCCTCTGAGTGTTAGACTTAGTTTAACTCAGCAAGTTTCCAGAAGCCGTGCACATGGACACAGAGGGCAGGAATTCAAACTTTCAACTTTAAAGAGGCTGTTAGGGCCTGGCATCTTCAGCCCTCTCTGAATCCCTGCTGTTCTACTGAGTGTGAGTGCACACGGAAGGCCGGAGAGCAGCTGTTTGCCTAGGTTGTGCAGGGCTGGTAAGGAATTTCAGACAGGTGTGTAAATTATTTTATGCAAAAAATGTATCTAAGGGCAAAACCTTGATCAGATCAAATATTCCAAAGAAATGACTCATGACTATCGTGCTGTCTCATAAATTGAAAACATTGGCACTTTCCCAGAATTTCTTTCACCTTACAAGATATTTGTAACAGTACAATTTTATGTTTACAAGTCCACCAGCCTGAATTATTTTAAATTTACTTAGTTTTTTTTAAAGCAATGTTTCTCCTAAACAGTGAAGATTATTCGAGGTAATCTCACAGAAGGAATCTCCGTGATGGGAGGGAAGCAGAAAGCAGCTTAGCATTTTTCCTCCCCTTCTCTACCCGCCCCCCTCCCCCCACCCCAGTCCTCTTCCACACCCACCCACCCCAATTCAAACAGGTTCTAATTAAGGCAAAAACATATCTATCTGAAGAACAAGCTTGAGTTTCACCAAAGTACTAAGCGTCGTGGGATAGGGACATTTAGAAGGGCAGAATATTTGTAGGCACCACAAATGTAAAGCCAAGTCTGGTCTTTGGAATTGCTTGGCTGAAATTGCTTTCTCTTGTCTGGAAGAGCAGAGATCAGATGTGCCTCAGACTTGCTTTCAAGCATTTTGTTTGGGAGTTTCTCAGCTCTTGACTGGGGATTCCTTTAGATTTTGTCTTCGAGTTTTGTAGCTCACTGGCCTTTTGGTTGAGTTCTGTTGCTGATAATTTGAAGATGACTCTGGTCCTGTGTGATTTGGCTCTTAAGAAGATTTACAGGTGAGTCTCTTTAGTCATGCCCCGAAAAGGTGATAAAATTTTAAAAATCTATTTGGAGGCCACACAATTTAACATAATTCCACTTCTGTGTTTCCTCACCTTATACTTGTAATCCATTAAGCTGTTTTATAGAGGCTAAATATAAAAGGACCGTGGTACTATAGTATTTCTTAACCTGTTATTAAGAGCACAATATTTTAAAGGAATGAGGACCCAAATGCAAATTTCTATTCTCTTTGTATAACATTTATGCAATAAAGAATGAATTGAGTACATGATTCTTCATGTCTGAAGTACTAGGGCTGGTAATGCATGGAGCGGCAAGAAGCAAGCATTAATCTATCCAGCTGCTAAGAAATGAAATGTCACTTGGAGGAACTTGGTCTCGCTGGCACATTCTTTCATGGAATTCTCCATCAAAAAGCACAGGCAAAAGTAATTCTTTTTCCAATGCATTATATCATAACACATCTACCCTTTTTCGTGTATTCAGACTTAACTTCTGCCTATGGAGTGCGTATACAGGAGCTTCTGTTTTTTTCTTTTTAAGATTTTATTTATTTATTTTGAGAGAGAGCCTGCGCGGGCAAGGTGGGGGGGAGGGGCAGAGGCAGAGGGAGAAGCAGACTCCCCGCTGAGCAGGGAGCCCCACGAGGGTCTCAATCCCAGGACCCTGAGATCACGACCTGAGCCGAAGGCAGATGCCCAACCGACCGAGCCACCCAGGCGTCCCCCGTTTTTCAAGAGTGTTTTTAAATATTTTAAAAATGTATCTTTGCTACAAACTCCTGAGTATACCTGTTTGTCTGCAGGTCCTGTCGCTCAGCTGAGCCTTATTAACTTATTTAGCCTCACGTTCATCACGATGCCCAGGTGCCTCCTGCAGGAGGGGGTGGTAAGCGGGGAGCTCTGGGGCCAGTAGCACTTCCGGCAAACGCCCCGCCCCCCTCCTGGTGGCTCCCATCCCCCTTGGGTGTTGTACTGCCGCCGGGCCCGGGAGACCAAGGAGCTATGAAGACCCAGGATTTGCGGGTGAGTAAACAGCTTAAGGGTTTAGTGGAGAGCATTGTGGTATGAGTGAGGCCTATGCTAATTGTGAGCCTTCCTTGCTGCTTCTTCATTGAGTTCCCGAAGCCGAGATAGCCAGATAAGCAACCTTTCCATTAAAAACGCCTTGCTGGGGTGCCTGGCGGGCTCAGGCAGTAGCGCAGGCCGCTCTCGATCTAGGAGTTGTGAGTTTGAGTCCCTTGTTGGGTGTAGAGGCTACTAAATAAGTAAATAAAAACACCTTACTGACCTTTGGTTGGGCATTGCTTCAGGATGGCGAGCAAGAAATGAAGAAGCCCCTTCTAAATAATACAAAGTGAGTGGTGTTTTATTTTAGATAGAACTGGTTTGGGGCTCCTGGATGGCTCCTTTGGTTGGGCATCTGACTCTTTCGGCTCAGGTCATGATCCTGGGGTCATGAGATCGAGCCCGAGATGTCTCCGTGCTCAGCGCGGCGTCTGCTTGTCCCTCTCCCACCTCCTCTGCCCTCCCCCCACCGTGTGGTCTCTCGCACTCTGTTGCACTCTCTCCCAGATAGCTAGGTGAGTAGGTAGGTAGGTAGATAGAGGAAAGGGGGGAGGGAGGAAGGGAGGGAAGAAGGAAGGGGTTTCAAACTTTTGACCACAGAATCCTTTATCCAGATTTCTCTGTTAAAGTGAAGCAGAGGCGTATCTCACTTAGCATCTCCTCTCACAAACGTGAGGCCCCTTGAGACGTGACCCCTCAGAGCCCACAGCCTTGTTACATTTCTATCTCAAAACAAAATCCTCGCTAATTTTTAAAATTGATTAATCACTCTATGATTCTCCAAAATAAATGTAAAAGCCAGGATAATAGTAAAGAAAGACATTTTAGTAGCTCTAACAGGAGATGAGTTTGAATTCTGTCTTCCCTTATGAAGGCAAGTCAGTCTTGCCCCACATTTCAGAATTTTTAAGCAGAGTGATTTTTTTGTTTGTTTGTTTTTAATCTTGATAGATATGTGTGTTCCTCAGAGGTGAATTTCTCTGCGTGCCTTTCAACACCTTCCATCCACAGAGAAGCCAACCTCTTCAAGTCAATACGTGTCATCTTTAAGGTAAGGTCAGCTGGGATCCTAGCGTGGGACTGGTCTTCATGAACAAATATATCCTATTTTTAATCTCTCAGCATTGATTTTTTCAGTAGTCTTTTAACTTTTAGTTTTATGCAATGGGGAGTAATCAAAAGAATATTGGAGCCAGAGTCAGAAAACTTGGGCATTGCTATCACGACCAAAGAAATAACATTTGTGACATGTCTTTGAAAATATGATGTATTATTCTTTGCTTTATCAAGTTCTGTTTCTGCATGTTGAATGTCAATGATGAATCACTAAATTCTACACCAATATTACACTCTATGTTAACTAACTAGAATTTAAATAAAAATTTGGAACAAAAAACCCAACCAAACCAAAAAAAAGTGTATTTGAGGGCCTATTATGTGACAGGCACTGGAAATACCCAGAGCTTACATTCTGAAAGAGATGGATCGGTAGACTGGCTATGGTTACTATTTATGTTACATTAGCACCATCATTATTAAATAGAGAAACTTTGCTTATTTGTGCTGTGCTTAACATTTGAATTGTGAACATAGTGAGTTTGAAGATGGAAGACTTGAGTGTGCCTCCTGGTTCCCTGTCATATATCAGCTGAATATATCTACAAGCAAATCATTTCATCTTATCGAGGACATTTCCTCATTTGTAAATGTGGGACAGTGCTAATCCCTAACTCCCAAGAGTGTTGTAAATATCTTGAAATGATGGAGGATGCGTTCTGTGCATCGTACAGTACTATGCAATACTATACATACTTAGTCCTACAGCTGTGAATACAGTGTCTTTCTACAGAGAAGCACAACCTGCCATCCTAGCTTTATCCAATTTAGGATTTCTCTTTTTTTCTAAACATGGCAAAAAAATAATAATAATAAGTAAACTGTCAACAGTAGTGTCCACTCTTCGAGATAACATGAATTGTGTTCACACAACAATATTTAGGCTACATGCATAGCTATGAATTGGCCAGTGTTTTGCCAACAACAGCATAAATGACAACTATTCACATATAAGTTCTCTATTGTACTGATTACAAGCTTGTGTGTGGGGATGATTCATGGTTTACTTGCTTTTCAAGTCACAATTTCAAGTAGCGTCATTTGTCTTCTATCAGCAATTCATACTTAGACCAAGAATCCACGTGCTGATCTCTTGTATTCACATCGTTTCTAGTCTTGAACAGCCTCATTCAGACTGCAACAGCTCTAAAGTAAATAGTGCAGATGGCCTTTAAAAACAACAACAACAACAAGAAAACCTTTCACTGATGTCTCTTTCATCTTCATAATTATTTTGTTCAGTAGTACGTTTTACTCAATGCTAAGTGCCAAATAGTGTCTTCGGAAAATTTTGTCCTGTGAATACTGTAGCACATATTACTGTGTGTTTATATTTTATACATCAAAGGCCAATCCAATTCCAGGAGGCCCACATGAGTTAGAAACAGCGATTTGAACCATTTGAGAGAAGATGATAGAAAGAGGACAGCCTTTAAGATAGGTGTTCATTGATTTGTGATTTCCCTCAGGAAGCATGTTAGGAAAGCTTACTATGTCCCAGGTCCTGTGCTAGGAACAGCAGTACACCGAAGACACCTTCTCTGTCCTCAGGTAGAACGAATTTAGTGAGGGAGTGAAAGACATAAATAATTAGGAAACAGGCACATAGGGTTAGGAGGGAAAGGGCATGAGAAAAAGGCATGGAAAGCAAGAAAAATGGTGCGATCCAAAGTAAGCAAATCCACAGAGAAAGATCTGTGGTTGTCTACTTGTGGTTTGCGTAAATAACTAACTTATTCATTGAAATAAGGGATGTTGGAAGAGGAGTAGGTTTCGAGTGAGAGAGGAGGGATAGATGATAAGTGTTGTACAGGTTGCATTTGAGATGCTTTTTTTAAAGATTTTGTTTATTTGAGATAGAGCACGAGCTGGGCGAAGGAGCAGAGGGAGAGGGAGAAGCAGACTCTCCACTGAGCAAGGAGCCCAACGCGGGGCTGGGTCCCAGGACCTGGGACCATGACCTGAGCCAAAGGTAGACACTTAACCAACTGAAACACCCAGGCGCCCCAGATTTGAGATGCTTTTGATGTATATTTAGTAATTACGTAAAGCGAAGCTCACTTGTGAGCCTTGTGTAAGAGAAGATTGAAATTATGGGTGTGGTAAGATCTCTTAGGATACGGTAAGATGAGGGCAAAGCTTGAAGAACTCTCAGCTGAAGATGAGGTGCAAGAAGATGAGCCTGCAAGTAGTACAGACTGGGAGAGACCAGAAAGGAAGGAGGAAAACAGCAGCCTTTCTCTACTGACGGAGAAGGGATGGAGACAGCAGTCTCTAGTGTCCCATGCTGTTGAGAAGTCAAGATCAAGATTTGGCTGTCTGGAGGTCTTTGGTGACTCTAACCAGTTAAATACCATCCATATGCTAATGACTCCCAAATGTAAAACTCAAGTCCAGTTTTTTCCTACACCCCCGAGTCGCGCCCCCGGTTGCATATGGAATGTCTGCAAGGCATCCCAAGCTGAACATGTTCAACAGAGAGCTCCTGGTTCTCTTCCCTATACTTGTTCCCCATGCAGGCTTCCTTATCCCCCTTCCTGTCAGCTCCCCACTTTAAGGTGCTCAGGCTAAAAAATCCTCGGCATCATCCTTGACTCTTGGTTTTCTCTCGTACAACTCATCCAATCTGCAACAAAATCTGTTAGCTCTACCTTCACAGTATTCCAGCCTCCTGTCCACATCTCACCCCCTCTTTGTGCCAACCTCCATAGCCTCTTCTTTTTACTCATAGCTTCACTGAGATATACGTCACATACCATGTAATTCGTCTGTTTAACGTGTACAACCCATTGGTTTTTAGTATGTTCATGGAGTTGTGCAACTGTCGCCACAGTTAATTTCAGAACGTTTAGTCATCCCCCAAAAAATGAACAGTCACTCCCCATTCCCTCATTGCCCTAGTTCCTGGTAACCACTCATTTACTTTCTGTCTCTATGGAGTAGTCTACTCTTTTCACATAAATGGAATCACATGCTATGTGGTCTTTTGTGATTGGCTTCTTTCATACAGTATAATAATTTCAAGGTTTATCTTTGTTGTGGGATATATCAGTATTTCATTCCTTTTTTATGACTGAATAATGTTTTGTTTTGTGAACATACCACAATTTATCCATTCATCAGTTGATGGACACTTGGATTGTTTCCACCTTTTGGCTCTTCTGAATAATGATGCTCTATTTGTGTTCTCTTTGAAGATATGTTTTCTTTTCTCTTGGGTTTGTACCTGGGAGTGTAATTGCTGGGCCATATGGTAATTCTGTATTTAACCTTTTGAGGAAATGCCAGATTGCTTTCTGAGGTGGTGTCCCTCATCCCTTGGCAGGAATATTTTGTCAGCATTATTTCTGCTCTTCTTACTTCCATCCTTGCTCCCTGGCTGTCCATTTTCAAACATCATTTGCCTGCTCAGATGGCTCCACTGAGTCCTCATCTCGCTCAGAAGAAAGTCAAAGTACTTACAATGATCACAAGCCCCCATGCAACCTGGCCCCATATGACCTCATTGGTTTTATCTTCCTCGCCTTGCTCATTCCTTACTCATCTCTTCACTGTTCCTTGAAGATACCAGGCACACTCCCTCTGCTTATTCTTCCTCCTTTCTGGAAGAGACTTCCCACTATACCCATGGAGTTTGTTCCTTATCTCTTCAAATCTTTATTCAAGTGTCTCCTTCTCAGTGAGGCAGTGACCACTCCCTAACTCCCTTTCTTGCTTTGTGTCTGTTTGCTTTTTGCCCATCACACATCACCTTTAAATGTACTATGTCATTTTTTAACTTGTTTTATATCTGTTTTCTTCCACCCATGGAAGAAACTAGCTTCATGGAGTCAGGAATTTTGTTATTTTGTCCCGTGCGATATCCCCAGGGCCTAGACCATCTAGTAGGGTTAAAGAAACCTTGGCTGAATGAATGACTGAATGCACGTGTTGAGCCTGGCGGTCCTGCTGGTGTAGATAAGAGTAGTGAATGAGAATGAGGGCGTGAGTTATTGAGAGTAGATGAGACATCCAGTGAGAGGGGGTGAGTATACACCAACCCATCTGCTTTCTTACTGTGCAGGAAGGCTCCATGCTTCTAACTGAGGCTGGCTCTCCACATGTTCCCAGGATCCTCTGGGAAAGAAAAAGTGTTCCTGCCAAGTGAGGTGCAAATAGTCAGGGGCCTGGACATTGACTGGTGATAGAGTAACAGGAGAAAAGACATAGTTTAGTTTACAAGTGCCAGTAGGAGTTGCTCGGTGTTGAGAAACTCACTGAGAAGCTGGAGGTGAGGGTTTATATACCAGCTTAACAAAGAAGGGCAGGGTTAGGGTTTCCTTGGGAAGGTATGGAAGATTCTGTTGATGCTAATGGAAAAGGACAGTCTATCTCCTTCTTGGCCAGAAATTTCCCCATGGGGGTGAGGGGTGGCAGCTGACTTCACACTTCCTAGTGTTAAAGGTCAGTCTTCTTTCAAATAGGAAACTCCCTGGGGGGTGGGGAGCGGCAGCAATGGCAGCTGTATTTTCAGGAGCTTCTCCTTGTTTAGATAATGTTTCTTTCTGTGGCTGCTGTCTGTTCAGACGTCTTCCGTTTAAAAGAGTCTCCAGACCACTTTGGTGGGCTGCTAATTCCTTCAGTCCGGCCCCTTTTAGCCTGTGCAGACAGACCCCCATGACGCACATCCAGGAGGCACCACTCACAGAAGGCACGTGACACTCTCCCCTGGAGCTGAGTGGCGCAGGACCCCGCTCCAGGGCATCACGCCTGCAGATGTCCCCACGTCATTCTGCAGTCATCAGTTTTTCCATCTCAAGTGCATCATCTCGTTGCATACAAACATGCTCTTCTTCTCCCCAGTTTTAAATAAAAGAAAATAAACTCTTGGCTTTAATGGGAAAATGTAAATATGAGCTGGGTATTTGCTGATACTTAGGAATTCCTATGAATATAGTCACCAGAGACCCTTGCCCTCGAGCAAGAACAGGAGACCACACAGATGGAATAAACACAGAAGGCTCTGTGTTCATCCGAATTATAGAAAGCTCTGGCTTCTTCTGCAAGCCCCAGATCAAGCTTGTTCAGAGAAGAAGATAAAAAATAAAGGTTCAGATCAGACAAGGACCCAGAGAAAGTGGGACAACAGCCCAAGGAGACGGTCTTAGGACTGCTAGGAACGAGTTTCCTGTGTGCATACAAGTAACATCGTGAGTCGTGATGGCCAGGAACTTTTGTTACTGTCTTTGAATAAAACATTTTAAATTGGGGGGGGGGGGGTAGTGTATACATGCAATAGTTATTTACAATACAGAATAGAAAGTATTTTGTTTCAGAAAAGGTTGACGTAATTTTGAAAACATAGTCCTGTGAAGGTAGTAGTCGTTCTAGATTTAAATCTAGTAAATGATAAAATAGAGGTTACCAGAGACTTGAAGAACTAGGTTCAATAATCAGTCCTCAGCGTTGACTGTGTCACCTACCAGAAGCAGATAGCTTTTGGGATAAAAGAGGAAGTATAAATACAATCAACAAACTTGTGTGATTCACCAGATACCGTAACAATGCTCTCAACAGCCAATCCCCAAGCCGTCTTTAGACCGAGGACAAGAATGGAAATTCCGCACTTACTTCCGTTAACTTACTTAATCTTAACAGTCTTAGACACTCGTCAACACAGCCATGAATTTAATGGTCCTGTACTTCTCCCTCTTTTGTTCTCTTACACAAAGCTAATATATTTTCTACTTTGCTCATTAATTCAAGGTTAACTAATGTGTTTCTATAGATAGATATCGCCAAGGTTAAAAACATGATAAAAAAATATTTTTATGGTCGTTGATGTGGTGTTACTGTTCATCTCAGTGAGGGATCAGTTTATGAAAGGACCAAAATGTGGGCACATTACGCATTCCTGCAAGTGACCTTCTGCGGGTACTGTGGTAGAAAGACAAAGTAACTAAGTTTCAAGTTGGAACTCATACCCAGTGGGGAGCTGCTCTGACTCACTAATGTGCTTAGGCCAAGTTTCGTAAACTGCCAGATTGACTGAAAGGAAAGTATCTGCTGGGGGCCAGTCCTAGGCATAGGCATGGGCATGCCTGGCATGTACCCTCCTTATTGGAGGCTGAGACAGATACTGTTGTATAATAAAGAAGTTGGCTGGCCTTTGTCCCTGGTTCCTGGGACGGAGTCTCTAAACCCTTGGAATTCCCAGAGTGAAAGGTTATGTATGTCTTTGTTATTCATGGTGGGCCCCTTGGACCACACTTGAATTTGCCCATGAGGTGATTCCTAATGAGCCCCTTAAGTGTCAGAATGGGAGCCACCATGCTGGAGAGAACAGCTCTGTGATGAGAGAATTGAGGCTTTCATCCAAGCCATAGGTCTGGCTTCCCAACCTCTGAGAAGGAGAAGGGGCCCTCAGGATTGAGTTTAATCTCAAGGCCTCTGATTTATTCAGTCAAGCCTATATAATGAAACCTCTAAAAACGCTGTACGTCGAAAGCTCAGGTGAGCTTCCAGGTTAGTGATACATATCATTGTGCCAGGAGGGAGAAGCATTTCAAGGACAGAGAACATTTTTGTTTGGGACCCTCTCAGGCCTCATCCTATGCATTTCTTCCCTCAGCTGGTCCCAATTTGTATCCTTTATACTAAAATTATATTCCTAAGTATAAATGCTTTCCTGAATTCTGTGCATCTCTCTAGCAAATTATAAAACCTGTGGAGGTCATGGGGAGCCCCCAGATTTGTAGCCAGTTGGTCAGAAGTGCTGGTGGGCTGCGAACCCCGGCGCCCAGAGCTGATATCTGCAGTGATAGGAGCCTGGCAGAGCACGATGCTGTCCCCTGGTGAAATATGACCTAATTCTGGATAATTCCTCTCAGTGTTGTGTGGCACATACATACACAGAAAAACTTGAGCCCCAGTGCAGGACAGGCTGAGATAGGGACATGCCCTGAGAAAGTAACCCAGCCTCTTCTCCAAGGACAGGGAGAGCTTTTTTGGCAATCGTCACTTGAAATGACTCTTTGAATGTTTATTTTGTAAAATTTGAAAGTAAAAATAAAATAATAAACCCAGCCAACCAAAGATAACCCAATCAATGTTTATACTTTTGGCATCTTTTCTGCTCTCCATCTTCGTATGGATTTTTATGTGTCGAGGTAATACAACAGAGGCAGTTGTTTTTATTTTCACTGAGCATGTCCTAAGCATCATCTCTTGCCATTAAAGCCTCGTCACACATTGTCATTTCACGGGCTGCACAAAATGCGATCTTGCAGATACAGGATTGTTTCTATAACCCTTTTCCCAATTTGGGCACTTCAGTTGTTTCTGGCTTTTAGTAAAACAAACAACGCTGAGATGATTATCTTTGTGTGTAAATCTTTCTTCACATTTCTGATTATGTACTTAGGATAAACTTTTTTTTTTTTTTTGGATGTCTGATCTTATTTATTTGTTACTCTTAGAAACTCTTCTTTTTCACTGGACTCCGAGGTAGAAGCCCTAGAAAGGACAGCCTCCATCTCTTGGCATTATGTTCCTGGTGTTTTCTTTGGCTGCTTTCATTCTCTTGGCCAAAAGTTGAGCATATTCTGTGGCTTTTTTCTTATTTTCCTGAGTACCCCATTCCTTCCGAGCAGTATGGCAGTGTTCTTGCAGGACACGTGAAGTAACAAGACGCTGCTGAATCTTGAGTAACCGAGATTCCTTACCTTTTTTGTTCAGGGACTTCCTCACAATGCCCTGGTGGGCGCCATCTTTCTTAGACTGAAAATTTACAATACTGCTAGCTCTTTGGTATAGTAGTATCAGTGAGTTGAGGAATAACCTTCTTTCCTTTTTTTTACTATAATCCACTTGGGAACATTCAGACTGACATCCACAGTGTATCCCCAAACAGATTTAGGCTTTCTTTCTCCAGTCTTCCTTGGCCTCTGACAAGACTGCCCCTTATTCTATAACAGATGGGTGTGGCCATGGGTCAGAATCCCCTGCTTCATGAGGAGATCTTGTTTGTCATTCCCCTCGACAATTCCGACCACAGAATCCTTCCATTTGTCACCCAGGGCAGCAGCAGCAGCTTCTCTGGTCACACACTTCTCATAAAATATGCAAAGTTTGCGCTCATTGTTCACCTCAGTGAGTTTCTGGCAGCCTGTGTGTGGGAGAGAGATGTTCAGAGCTGATCACCTCTGAGGCACCCCAAAAGAGAGCGATAAACTCTTGAAACGGAATTACTGAGTAGAAAGGATTTGTTTTTACAACTCCTGAAACCTGATGCCAAACTGATTTACAGAATAGGAATTTACGCCCCTGTCAGGTGTGTGGTGTGTGTGTGTGTGTGTGTGTGTGTCTCTAACTTAAAGCTCACTTGTCAAACCTAAATCATTAACTAAAAAAAAAATGGAAATTATATAGGGCCCCCGAATGTATTTTATTGCTGTGATATGCATTTATTTGACTACTTGTGAGGCCGGCTGAAGACTTTGTCATATCTATTAGTTGCTGTGTTTTTTGTGTTTGAGAACCTTATTCTAAGTGTTCCCTGGGATCTTAAGTGCTTAATTGTTAAGCATATCATACGTAGTACATAACACTACAGATTTTCACTCAAGACTGATGTTATGATAGGGTGTTAACATCTTATGAAGTTATGTCATTAACATTTTATGGGTGTTTTTCTAACTTTCATGTTTTATGTGTTTGAGCTTTGAGGATTAGGGCTGCATGGAAAAAGGTGGTTTTTTTGTTTTGTTTTGTTTTTAAATTTTCATTTATGTTTGTGTATTACTCTGATGGCCCTTCCAGAAAGGACTCTCTACCCAGTGACTAAGAATATGCTTCTCTAGCTCTTAGTTCTTTAAGATTTTACCTCAGCTTTTGAGGGGGAGGCCACCCTATTTGCAGGATAAGCCCTCAGCCACTGAGGGAGCAAGGCAGTCATATAGGGACCTAGCCATTTCTGCTCAATGCAAGACACCACTAGTGGGTATTATTTGCTTAGTGCAGGAGTCTGAGGGCAGTTTCTCCTCAGGAAAAGAGCCTATTAGAGCCCTAAGGAGCTGCTCCATACAAGTTGTCTGAAGCCCTGATATGCAGAGTGCAGGGGGCGCGCTGTGGCAGAGGGGGAGATGCTGTGCTCACATTTGCCTTCCAATATGGACGTGCTCCCCAGTCAGTCGCTGCTATTAGCAGACAACCACCCACTTCTAGTTCATTCAGAGCCCTCCTTGGCTTTCGAACTGAAGTACTCTCATGCTTAGGGCAGTCCCTATCCACGTATTGAGCAAGAAACTGGTTCCAGTGCCTAGGTAGGCCACACCACCTGACTGCACTGAGGGGAAATGTTCACTCCAGAGCTCCCCTGGGGCTTACCAACTTTTTTTCAGATCCACATTCCCTCCCCAATCCCACTTCCTCCCCTTTTCCTTTCATGGTAGTGCTTACAAATAAGCCTTTTACACTCTAACACTGTCCTGTGACAGAGAGCTTCCGTTGTTTCAAGTGTAGGATATTCTTCCCGTTCTGATCCTGAAGAAACATTCATGTATACTCCTATTTTTAGCAATGACTGAACTTCTGTAATTCAGTTTTTTATTCATCTGCAAATTATTTTAGTGCGGTATTGAGGATCCTACCTGACTTAGGGTGGCATTGAGTATCTTGGCTTCCTGGCCTCCAGGCCTGTGGGTGATCCCGTCGCCTGGAGTGTGGGCTGGACTTCCACGCTCAGTACTAGGTTACAACTAACTATACTTCGCATTCTTGGACTTCTGCTGTGTTTCCGTTGGATCACTAGCGGTGGGGGCAGGAAGCCGCCTTATTGTGGGCAGCCCTATGGATAGAACCACATGGTGTGTGAGGAGCTCAGTCAGTAGCATGAGAGGAACTGAGACTCACTAGCCAACAGCCTGCAAAGAACTGAAGCCAGACAACGGTCTTGTCACTGAGCTTGGAAGCAGGTCCTTCAGCCCCAGTTGAATCTTGCAGATAACTGCAGCCCCAGAAGACACCTTGACTGCCACCAGATGTTAGCGGAAAGTCAAGCTGTTCCCCCTGATTCGAAGAAATGATGAGCTAATATACTGTGTAGATCTCAGCTTCTACATTTTGATATAATTGGTTATGCAGCAATAGAAAGCTAATATATCCCTAAAGGAACACCTACCACTTACAGCTTTATGTTTTTGCTTATTTGCTTAAAAAGTGAGAAATTTATTTCTCATACAGTTAATAGTCCAAGACTAACAAGGTGGTTCTGCCATCCTTGACAAGTGGCTCCCCTCTTGGCATCTCAGGTAATTGTTTATTTCTTTTTTAAGATTTTATTTATTTATTAGAGAGAGAGAGAGATAGTGTGCAAGAGCAGAGGGAGGGGCTGAGGGAGCCCAATGCGGGGCTTGATCCCGGGACTACAGGATCATGACCTGGGCTGAAGGCAGGTGGTTAACTGATTGAGCCACCCAGCCGCCCCCTCAGATAACTGTTCAAATCTCACCTTCTCCAAACTAGAAGGATAGGGGAGAAGGACCTGAAGGAATACAAGCCAATCCTTTAAGGAGCAACACTTGGGAGTGGCATATACCGATTCCACTTACATCGCATTAACCAGCCAGGCATGCTCCTACCTCAGGGCCTTTGCATTTGCTCTTCCTTCTGCCTGGACTCACGGTGTACTGTTTCACCTCCTCCGTGACTTTACTCAAGCATCACATTCTTAGTTAGGTTATCCATAAACACCCTGTTTTAAACTGCAAACCACCTCCCTTGGTCCACCTTTCCCATTTCGTTTATTCGAGAGCAGTTTTTATTTTTCATATACTGCAGAAATTGTTCATGGATATTATTTACTACTTGCCTCTTCTCATCCTTCTCATCACTCCGCCCCCCCTCCCCGGTAGAATGTAAGGCCCATGAGGGCGTTTGGTTCCTTTTTTTGGCTATTGTATTGCAGTCTCAGAACAGTGTCTGGCAAGTCATAGGCACACAATAAATATTTGCTGAATCATTTGTTGAGTGAATCAAGAGAAACCATTATAAGCCTATTATTTATTTAGAGTTTAGAAGATAATTCCCAAAAGAGCTAAAAATCCAGAAAGGTTAGAAGTTGCTGCGAGAAATGGGTCTGGGCATGAAGGGAGGTACAGGGGATGCTTTTCTTTATAAACCATCTTATACGATTTGATTGTTTTTATCATGGGCATGTATCGCAGCGATACAAATTCTAAACACTTTTAAAAGCGCCAACATGGCTGCTAAATGGTAGGATGCTCACAATGTGGGAAGGCTCGCCGACAACCATTTACTTTATAGCAAATTGCTCTAAATCTGTTTTGAGAGCAAACTATTGAATCTGCTAATGGTACATACAGATGGTACAGGACAATAAACTTCTTTTTGGTGTTGGGGGTAATTTTAAATAGAATACCTTTTATCTCCTTATATGATCAAGCTTTATGTCATTACATTAAGTTCCACACATTTCATGACGAGTATAAAATGTACAGGGATGCCATGGTTCAAGGCTCTCCATAAAATGTGATTTCTTGACTTCTTAAATGTGGGTGGAGAAATGATACAAATAATTTTTCGCACACAGATAGCTGGCCTGTGTGAATGCTTGCTGATTTGAAGAGGGAAATGGGGACGAGAGGATGCAAGTAACAAAAATAATTTTGTCGAAGGCTGCAAGTGACATATATTCAAACAATGGCTTTTTCAGAGTCCTCAGGCTTGTTTCTATTCATTGTTTGCTGAGCTTTAGAGAAGGCTGAATCCCACCATGGCAAACTGCCATCTTTGTCAGAAGCAAAGAGCTGTTTACATTCAAGGCACATAATAAGTGCAATGTGAAGTAAAAAACAGTGTGAGTTCTATTATGGCTGATTAGTCCATTGTACACTGTTACAACTAACATCTTCCTTGTGCTAAAAATAGTGGGAAGTCACAGGACCTCAAGCTGCATGATCCGTCCGTACTCTGCTCTTTCACAAGATTGCCAACAAAGGCTGCCTCTAACTTCCCAGAAACATAAAAGGGCCCCTTATTCGTTTCAGCATCCTCCAAAATATGTAGTTTATCGGAGCTGGTGGGAAACCTTTCCGAGAGTGAGGTGCGGAGAACGCACAGCTTCTAAAAAAAGTCCACCTGTCTTCTTGGTAGGTTCCTCTTCTTGATAGGATGCTTGATATGGACATCCGGGGAGTCCACGGGTTGTCATCTTACTCACACTGTCGATTGCTTCTTAATCGTAGCGATAGCGGGATCGATGTGCCTATTGATGCGCTGGCCACCAGTAGCCTGAATGAATGAATGAATGAATGAATGAATGAATGAATGAATCTGGCCATGGGTAGTGACAGGAGAAGGGAGTGGTATGAATAAACTGAATCCCAGGTCATGTCATCACGAAGTCAATAGCCCTTCTTGTGGAAGGGGAGAAAACAAACTGCTTTCTCTTCTATTGAAAGCCTGGAAGAATTTGCATGGCAGTAATCCTGAATCCAGAGGCAATCTATTAAGAACTCAGCAATACCAATCCTGAGACTCAACTGATAAGCACATTCTCCACCCCCCAAGCCCCCCCCCCACTCCGCAACACACACATTAATCCTCTTAAAGGCTGTGCTAAGTAATGAAAGGGTGTGATGAAAGAGGCCCCCCTTTTTATTACAACCACATAAACTGCTTGTGTAAATGTTTCATTAACAAACGGCTGGACCAGTATTTAATATCCTTTGCCTCCCTCCGCCCAGCCCCCTTGGTCCTGGGCTCCTGGTACAGCATGACCAAATGTGTGATTTACACATGTTGAAGAGAAACATTCCCACACTTGAATGCTGTTCCATGACAAAAGGAGAGGAGGGGCCGAGAGAGAGGTGTTGAACCTATTGTAGACATTTTAATTTACAATTCTCCCTTTTTATGGGCTTTAAAAGATGAATGACTTCCACCCACTTACCAGTTTATGTTTCATTTTTCAGTGTGCTTTCTGAGAGCTGGGCTCATGTAAGTGCCTCGGTCAGATCATCTGAGGCGAGTCCTTTTGGAGACAAAGTTAGATGCTTCCTTACTCAGAAAAAGCAGGAGTTCCAATGTGTGTCCGCCGTGCTAAGTGCTCTCTTCTGAAGGCCAAATCAGCCTCACAGAGGCCAAAATAGGTGATTTGCCTTAACTTTGAATAGCCCAAAGGGTGCCAGAGAGCTCATGGAAATATGTATCCTGTGTTTTCTCTCCATAGTCATGCAGTCACTGTCTGATATTTTACATTTTTTTAAACTAATCTGGTAAATCTTAACAGGATGCCTGCATTATCTGATTTTTTAAAATATGGCATTCTGGTATCAAAGAAACTTGCCTGTGGCTCCAACCGCCTTGGTCAGTATCCAGTAACCGGATACACTGACGCACCTTGAAGATACAGAATCGGTCTCTTCCAGGCCCGAGTGAAGTTAAATCAGGATACAGTAAAGCCTCCAGACGGTACTACTTGGCCAGATCCTTAGAAAATACATTCACGTTGCCTTCCCAAAAAAGCTTTAAAAAATTAATACGTAGGAAAACCAACTACAAAGGTAGCCTCTCTTTTACGCGCCTGTCTTGGCCCCAGGTTGTCATTCTTGTCATTTCAGTTTACCCTGAGCACCTGGCCACAGATGGGGGCACTCAGTTTGGGGAAGAGCCTCACTGGGGTCGGTGTGTATAGTAGTGTGTCTCCTGCAACCGCCATCTGGTTTCAAAGTGAATAGATTCGTTTAGATCAACAATGCCCTGGGGGATAGATACTTCAATGTTTTCAACCTTAGAAGAGCTGAACACATCAATACCTTCATAAGGCCACTTTGCTTTGTATTGACACCGGTTGTGCTGCTAATTCATATACATCATTGTTTACTTCACGGAGCTTTTAACATGACTTTTGATTTATAGAAGTGGTGATTCAAGTTCTACCAAGAAGTGGTAAGCTCAGACCTCCCCCAGGTTCTTAACTTTCTCTCTGATGTGACAAAATTGAAAGAGGAACTCTCCTGTCACAGCCTAAATAAAATTTTGCTGTATAACAGTTGATGTGCACCTAAAAACAAAAAACAAACAAACAAAAAAAAACCAAAAAACTTTTGTAGTAACAGGTTATAGCAAAATGGATTGTCCAAATAAGGGCAATCAATTATCTAAGCCCGTTATTAATGTGTTCTCAGCAAAACCATTGATTTTACACGGGGACAGAGTCTAGGAGCTAGATGTATCTCCCAATCGGAGAATCTCGTGTGAGGCAAAAGAGAAAATTCACCAGCTGTGGGCATGTTCTGTCATTTGTCGAGTGCCAGGCCCTGAGAGGCTTTTATTTACAGGACTCGCTTGGGCACTTTGCACCGCTCCATAAATAACATACCCTGTCCCATGCAAATAACACAGCCTCCATTTGGGAAGAGCTTTCGTTGTGTTTGAGGCCACGTCAAATGGAGGCTCTAAAAATTATTTTCTAAAAGTTCATTTATTTCTCAGCCGCCAGGATAAATGGCTTGAAACCAAGCTAAATGGGCTTCAGTGGCCAGAACTGGATTTTGTTTTGTTTATTGGTTGGTTTCCCGACTTAAATGGGGATTGAAATATTCTGGATTTTTCTTGCGTGAACATCTCACCCAGACGTGCGGCAGAACAAAGGTGTGGGTTTTTAGCAAGACAGATGTTCGTTGCTCTAGAACCGGCATGAGACTACTATTTAAGCAGACACAGAATTCAGACTAAAAGAGGACAAAATGGTGATGGATAAGGGTGGGCCTGAACACAACTGATCTGTGGCTCGGGAAAAATTCACGGTTCTGATGGAGATAAACTTAGAAAGCCTCGAGACAGCCCAGACTCGTCAGCATCTCACAGTTAATTAAAGAAGTGAGTGGAGGCATCAAGGCTTTTGCTCCCTTCTGCCTGAATAATTCACCGCCTGTATCCATTATTAAAACCCGTTACTTCACCACAATGATTCCCAGCTCGAGATGGATGGGCCTCAGAACCAAGAGATAAATTGTAACAAGGCCTACAGCTATATTAATAAATTGAAATGAACATTTATTTGCTCATCTAATTAGAACTGTAGTTTTTCCAAATAGTGTAGTAATGCATTACCTTGACAGGCAGCACTACCTACCTTTTGTGAGGTAAAATGAACAGGAGGGCTTTGCCCCAGATTTGGGGTTTCTCTGCATAAAAAGTTCTTTGGTCTCTGCTGTTCTTTTAAGCCATTCATTTTAGCACTGTGCCCTGCCGATCCTATCTCGCCAGGACTGATGGCAGCTTAGCTTTTGAGGTACTTCGTCAGAGGGCTGCAAAGAATTGTGCATATGGAACGATGCATTCTTCTTTTGTCCTGTGTCTCTTTTTCAAGTGTTGCAAGGAGGAAAAAGAGACGAGTTTAAAGATTTTCCCCCCACCCCTCCCCATCTCCATTCCCCTTCATTAAGATTACAAAGCGTTACAGCTCAGGGGCTCAAAGAACCTGGGCTGGGGGGGGGGGGGGGGGTTGATTCCGACTCAGTCACTAACTTGTGCACCCACCTCACTTTCTTCCCCTGGAAAATGAAGATAACAGTACCCGTTTCTGCAGGATCTGTAGGAAATTGAGAGGGAACGTGTGTAAAGCGTGAAAGCCATCATAGTTACCAAATCAGTGGGCAGTGCTATTACTATTCAGCTAATTCTTGCCCTTCCTTGTTTGCAAATTTGATTCAAAAATCATTTTGTCCCATTTGCATCGAGGGGGTTTTTATAGAAGAGAGCTAGCTCTCAGTTTCTGAAGGACAGAAATGAATATTGCAGTATATTGACATAAACCGCTTTCGTTATGAATGCAAAAGTCCTGTCTCCTCCAAGTGGATTCTAATATCTCGGATGCCAAGGGTTTATGTCTTCTCCCTGTCCTGGCAGAGGGCCTAGGACATGGCGAAGGCTCAGTCAATGGTTTTTTATCATAATGATGTGTGTGGTGATTAGCAAGCTTCTTGGAAACAAACACCTCTGTGTTGTGACCTCTGACCCTCTGAGACACAGCGAGGCTACAGTCAGTTGGCCCCTTTCCTGAGCTGACACACAGATTCAAATTCATGCTTCTCCAGATTTCAGCCGCATGGCCCCATGAGAAGAATGTACTCTTTCTTTCTTAAAATGAGCAGAAATTGTGCTTAGCAAATACTCATCTTAAAGTTCAAGTCTGGCTGGTTGAGCATGTTACATTTGATAAAATGGGACATTTTTAGAAAATAAATTTCTGGATTTCCAAGTGAGCATCAGACAGGTGTCTTAAAGCGTTCTTTACCCTGCAGATAAGGTTAGGAAATTACTGGTGATTTCTTCTCTGGCGGGTTCTGGCTAAGGCTATACCATTATAAGCAATAATATTAGACTTAGTCTCTTCATCAAAATAAAGCAAAGGGACGCAGGATTGAGTTTAGACACTTTTTCCATAATTTCTTAGGATAGGTACTCCGTGCAATGTCTAAAGACAATATACATTAGAACCAAATTAGTTTTATAGGTTTTAGTAACTTTTTTTCTATTTAAAACTAAATGGAAATTTAAAGTAAAAAGTCCATTGAACACAGAAGGTTACAAAGTAAAAGTGAGAGTCCTGCCTTCCTCATACCAGGACAATCAATTCTCTCTCTAGCTGCAGACATGATTGGTAGCCGCTGGTGTCTGCCTCCAGAAACTTACATGCTTATACAGTTGTATGTATACGCTTCCTGATTTGTTGTCTGTTACAGACATGAATTTGAATTATACATATTTTATAATGTTTCAAAACCTTATGTTTTATCTTTACTGTATTTCCAAATGGATCTAGCTCCTCTTTTTAATGATTGCGTAGGTGTTTTTTGGTTTGGATACACTGTGTATTACCTAAATATTCCCTTGTTGATGGATATTTAATTTGCTTGCAATTTTTTGGTATTGTAAACAATGCTTCTGGGAGCATCCTTGTAACAATGTATCTGTTCACATGTTGAGTCAACTGATTGAATTAATGTGATTTTTTTTTTAAAGATGAGGCCAAATTTTCCTCCAATATGTAGGTTTTTAAAAGATTTTTTCACTATTTAATAGGATGCTTCTGTAGGTCAAGGAATCCAGTTAAAAATCTGGTGAAGTTGCAGTAAATGGTTCCTTTTTAAGAATTAGTTATGAATTATATTCATTTAATGGCAGTTACACTGTTGGACACATTTAGAATTCATTCATTGTTTAGAGAATTCGCATTTAATTGTGCGTTTTTTCAAAACAAAATGAAATGTCCCAGGTGCCTGGCCCTGAACTCAGTCAATGCAATAGACTCTCCAGATACAGAATTTCAGATTCCAAGTAAACTAAACCTTGAGACATTTCCACCATCTTAGATCTCTTCAAAAGATTTTTTTAGGTGTTTTTTTTTTTTTTAAGATTTTATTTATTTATTCGAGAGACAGAGATAGTGAGAGAGAGAGAGAGCAGGAACAAGGAAGAGAGGGAGAATCAGTCTCCCCGCCAAGAAGGGAGCCCAACACAGGGCTCGGTCCCAGGACCCTGGGATCATGACCGGAGCCTAAGGCAGACGCTTAACCAACTGAGCCACCCAGGCGTCCCAGATTTTTAGGTTTTATTTTTCCTGATCGAAACTGCTAAAGAACATTCCAACACCATCAACTTTGCCCTAATGGAAGATCAAGATACAATGTATTGCCATCTTATTAAAGTTACATTAAAAAAAAAAAAAGTGAAGCCTTAAGGAATTTAAGATTGGTGTAGGCAGCTTTTAAAGGCTGGACTGTCAGAAAAACAGAAGAAGAAACCAAAGGTATAGTCTTTGGCTTGTAAAATTTCCACTTGAGGTAGAGGAGAAGTTGGATTTTCAACCCTACAAGGGAGAAAATACCAGTTCTTCCCACCTTCCATAATAATAGAAACCAAGGCTTAGAGTTGAGCACGTGGTGGGCCAAATGAAAGATCTTATGGTTAGGGGTGGCTATATAAATTCTGTCTAATAAGTTACTTGCAGAAATAACACATGTAACTTCCACTGTATGCTTTTTTTTTTTTTTTTTTTTTTTTTTTAAGATGTTATTTACTTACTAGAGAGAATGACCAGGGGAGAGGCAGAAGGAGAGGGAGAGGCAGACTCCTTGCTGAACGGGGAGCCTTACTCGGGGCTCAATTCCAGGACCCTAGGATCGTGACCTGACCCGAAGGCAGACGCTTAACCCCCTGAGCCACCCAGGCGCCCCTTCCAGCACTGCTTTTAAAGAGAAGGAAGTGCCCTCTCCTTCCCTCTGTTCCCGTTGCTATCAGCTGAAATGCCAGTGTGGAGGAGAGGCACCTTGGATCACTGGGACAAAGACAATAGCTTGTGGATTCAGAAGTACCAAGATAGAAAGGCACCGTGGAACCACATACCTTATGGCTTGTCCTGCTTATGCTTGGACTATTACAGGAGAAACAGCTAAGCTTCTGGTTTTCTGTTTTACATTTTATTCTTGGTTTCCATTGAGCGGTCAGGTTTCCTAATGAATAAAAGGCTGTAGATTTTGGAATTCTCAAACAACTTCAGTTGCAGGTCTCAGTCAAAAGCACCTCTCTGAGCAGTGCTGAATTTTCTTTCACATCTCTGTAGACTGCGTGTCTCCTGAGTTAGTTCCTCCCTCCATTAGAGCTTTGCTAAAAGCAACAAGAAGATTCAGCATATGCCAGCATTCTGTAATACTTAGGAGTCAGTAGACTGCTTTTCAGGAGTCTGAAACAAGTATTTTGCCCTGTGTGATATGGATCACCTAACCCCACCTGCCTGTAACACTGCCTTCACCGTCCAACCTCTTCCATTAAGCAAATTAGACATTTTAGGTTCTATTCCTTGAAGCATCCTCTCCTTCTCGCGCCCCCCACCAGTTCTGATGCCACATTCTATTTCAGTTAGGAAATACATTTGCCTGTGCACATCAAAGACCTAGAAATGAGAGGCTTAACCATTGTGAAGGAGGAGGGAGGGATTCTCACGTAAAGAGAAGTCCAGAGACCATAATTGCTGGCTCTCAGAAGCGCTTCACTTCTTCCTTACGGTCTACTGCAAAATGGCTCATTGGTTCCAGCCACGGCAGGAGAACACACAGCAACAAAAGTATGCCTCCCAGCTGCTTTGGTCCTATTTTTGAGGAGCTTTAAGTAACTTCCCCTTCTATATACCATTGGCCAGATGTGTGTTATGTTGCTGTCTCTAACTGCAAAGAAGGCTAAGACTGTGGCTTTTTCATCTGGGCACGGAGCCACTTAAGAAAGTCAAAACAGAAGATTGTTTTATTTTACGCAGGTCAGGATCCATTCTAATATTTTGACATTTCGAGCATTTATTCCAATGGAATATTTTTGTTTTCTTTCAGTCCCCCCCCAAACCAAAAACGAAACCAAAACACCTTTGTATATCCTTAAATACATATTGAACTACTGAGTGTCCCTAAATGAAATGCTTTCACCCATCCATCAAGTCCTCATTTGGGCATGTTTACTAAGAAATATTGTCCACGCAGCCTAATTCACGGTCATGTTTCAGAAATAATTGTGCAGTCGATGCCCAGTACCCTTTGCGGGGATTGGGGGAGGCTTCTTTCTGGCATGGAAAGAGAGGATCTTGTGGGCTGAAAGAAGCATTTCAAAACTACTTTCTGAAAAGAGAGAGGGAAGAGAGGAGGAAAGTGAAGGCAAGCGTGAGACTGAATGCCACGACTGGGGGCGGTGAGCTCATCACACTGTTTCTCCCTGAAAGTCGAGAAGCCGCAGTGAAGAATTTCAGTAAAACATGCTGTGTCTCCAGCACACTGTTCGTGATGTTCTGTAGTCACTATCATTTTTCTCTTTCTGGGAATTCAATTTGTCCCTATTATGCCAAGGTCACGAAGTGAGGAATCTTAGTGGCCATCGGGGCTCTGCCTTTGAAGCAAAGGGTCAGTGCATTAGCACAAAAGGGAATTAATCCAGTGTGCCGGCTCACCAAACGGCGGTTAATTCATTTAAAAGGAATGACCAGGGTTCCTCTTCTAGGTTTCCATATGGACAATCAGAAGCCTCCCTTCTCCCAAACAAGAACTTCATTAATGAATATTCAACGGCAAGTATTACTTCATTGTCAGCTCTAATTGCTAGTTTTACCTTATTAGTAGGAGCTTTTCTGGGGCTGAGCCTGACATACATTTGTTTGCACACTGTTATTAGTGAAGACTCAGTGAAGTCTGGTAATTAACACCTCCACATTATCTCATGCAGTGAAAGCAAAGACAAAACCAGATGACTCACTTTGTTTTAGCTTTGCTCTTGTTTTCTGATATAGAAACACTTAAGGAGAAGTGTAAGCTCATCAGAATGCCATATGGAGCCAACAGAAACCATAAAGGGGTTTTCAGGAAGCGGTGCGTAGAAGTTCATTAAGTGAACAGCACTATAATCAACATGCTGATTTAAAACTCTACCTGGCACTAATAAATTGCACGGGTGTACATTACCTGCATCACACTCGGCAACCATTCCAGGTCACTGATGAAGGATCCACCGTTCCCAAGAAGCAGGGGAGATAACGTATTCTCTGTAAACATAATGAAGTTAATGATTCACATGATCATTAAATAGCTTTCAGAAATCTTATCAGTTTACAGATAAAGCAGTCCAAGGCAATAACTATGTTTTAATCATTTCTACCATTGAAAACCTTATGTCTAAGAGCTGGCTCCCAGCAGCAAATAATTGATATTTCCATGGAAAATGAGGGGAGGGGTGGGAAGAATGTCTGTAGTTTAGAGTTCATGTTTGAAAAGAAGTCTTTTCCCTAAATGCCTTTGTTAAAAAGGTAAAAGTTGTCACAGTTTAAAAGAAAAAAAGTCCTTATTTCCTGTTTGAAAAAAAAAAAAAAATGTTTCCCAAGACGGTATAAATAAAGTGAAAAGCAGCTACAAGAGGAAAGAGGAATAATACATATGCAACAGCATGGCAGCCTCTCAATCAGCAAGTATTCCCAAAGCAAGGAAGAATCTGGCTATTAAATTAAAATCATTATTATACACAACTTGTCCTACCTGAATGGTCAGATAGCAAATCTTATCTACAAATGGAAACACGCCAAAAATTTTAATGGACTCCTGTCTGTATTTAATTTCCAGTATTACAGACATGTCCATGAGGAAAAAGGTCAAGCATGCCCAGTTTAGCGGCACTTGGGTGGCCCAGTTGGTTAAGTGTCCGATTTTTAATTTCGGCTCAGCTCTTGATCTCGGGGTCATGAAATCCAGCCCTGCGTCAGGCTCTGCACTCAGCACGGAGTCTGCTTGAGATTCTCTCTCCCTCTGCCCCTCTCCTGGCTCATACACACACACACACTCTGACTCTCTAAATAAATAAAATCTAAAAAAAAAGAAAAAAGAGAATGTCCAGTTTATCCTACCTTATACTACCCAAAGCAATCTACAGATTCATTGCAATCAGAATTCCAATGGTGGGATGTCTGGGGAGCTCAGCCAGTTGAGGGTCGGATTCTTGGTTTTGGCTCAGGTCATGATCTCATGGGTCAAGGGGTTAAGCCCCATGTAGGTGTAGGACTCTGCAGTCTGTGTGGAGACTCCTGCAGATTCTCCCCCCCTGCGTGTTCCCCACGTGCACACATTCCTTCTCTCTCTCTAAAAGAAATAAATCTTTAAACAAAATCCCAATGGTGTTTTTCACAGAAATAAAACAAAAATCCTAAAATTTGCATGGAACCACAAAAAACGCAAATGGCCAAAGCAATCTCAAGAAAGAACAACAAAGCTAGAGTTGTCGTGCTCCCTGATTTCAAACTGTATTACAAAGCTAGAGTAATCCAAACAGTACATTACTGGCATAAAAACAGATGCATAGATAGACTAATGGAGCAGAATAAACAGCCCAGAAATAAACCTCCACCTATCTGTCAACTGATTTTCAACAAAGAAGCCAAAAATGTGCAATGAGGAAGGGGCAGTCTCTTCAACAAATGGTGTTAGGACAACTGGACAACCACATGCAAAAGAATGAGATTGGACCATTATCTTACACCACCCACAAAAATGAACTCAAAATGGATCAAACAGTTGAATGTGAGACCTGAAACCATAAAACTCCTGGGAGAAAATACAGGCGGTAAGCTCCTGGACATAGGTCTTAGTGATGATTTTTTGGATATGACGCCAAAAGCAAAGGCAACAAAAGTAAAAATAAAGAAGCAGGACTGCATCAAACTAAAAGGCTTCTGCACAGCAAAGAAAATCATCAACAAAAGGAAAAGGCACCCTATTAAATGGGAGAGAATTTTTGCAAATCATGTACCTGATAAAGGGCGAATGTCCAAAATATAGAAAGTACTCGTACAAGTCAATGGCAAAAGAATAAACAGCCTCATTAAAAATGGGCAGAGGGCCTACGTGGATTTTTCTCCAAAGATGACATCCAGATGGCCAACAGACACATGAAAAGATGCTCAACATCACTAATCATCAGGGAAATGCAAATCACAACCACAATGAACCAGCACCTCACACCTGTGTGCATGACTGTTATCAAAAAGACAGAAATAACAAATGTCATCCAGGATGTGGAGAAAAGGAGACCCTTGTGCACTGTTGGTAAGAATGGAAATTGGTGCAGCCACCATGGAAACATTATGGAGGGTCCTCAAAAAAAATTAAAACTAGCATATGGTCACTTCCAGCACTTCCACTTCTGGGTATTTATAAAAAAAAAAAAAAAAAAAAAAGCAACTCAAAAAAAGATAGATGCGCCCCTGTGTTCATTGCCGCATTATTTACAATAGCCCAGACGTGGAAACAGCCTGTGTCCACCAACAGATGACTGGGTAAAGAAAGTGTGATCTACGTATTTATAAGGGAATATGACAGAGCTATAAAAAGAAGGAAATCTTGCCATTTGTGATGACTTGGTGGTCTTCGAGGGCATTCTGCTAAGCGAGATAAAGACAAACACCAGAGAAAGACAAATACCATATGATCTCCATTATATGTGGAATCTTACAACCAAACAACAATAACAAAACCAAGCACATACATACAGAGAACAGATCGGTGGTTGTCAGAAGCGGGGGTGGGGGATGGGTGGGTGAAATTGGTGACGGCGTTCATAAGGTGCAAACATCCAGTTGTAAGTCAGGGGGTTATAAAATACAGCATGGTATTGGCAGTACCATACTGGATATTTATAAGTTGCTAAGAGAATACATCTTCAAAGTACTCATCCCAAGAAAAACAAACGTGGTAACTATTTATGAGGACAGATGTTAACCAGACTTACTGTGGTGATCATTTCTCAGTACGTACTAAAATCAAATTTTTACACTGTACACCTGAACCTCACATGAGGAATGTCAGTTATATCTCAAGTAAAAACAACCCAGAATGCACACAAGTTGCCTGGCTCTTCTAGAAACCTTGCTGCTGGGCTTCTAACCGATCGTGCCATGAGGAAGAGGCCCTTTCACACATTTGAGGTGTTCTCTCTTACCATCCAGGTCACTGCTCTGGATGGTGCTGGTCAACCATCTCGTGCCTGCACACGGACGGATATAAAGTCCCTGAGTCACGGAAGCTACTGGGTCCTTGTGATCTGGGAAAATTAATAAACATAGCAGCTTCATCACTGATATCCCAGGGGTAGTGAAGCCCTGTTGAAACAAGAAGTTTTGGGGGTGCCTGAGTGGCTCAGTCTGTTAAGGGTCCGCCTTCAGCTCAGGTCATGACCTTAAGGTCCTGGGATCGAGTCAGGCCTTGGGCTCCCTGCTCTGTGGGGAGCCTGCTTCTCTCTCTCCCTCTGCCCGCTGCTCCCCCTGCTTGTGCTCTCTCCATCTCAAATGAATAACTAAAACCTTTCAAAAAAAAAAAGTTTCAGCAGGCTCGGCTTTGACTATCTCTATTTTCCTCTGCCTAAGAAACACGACCATTAAAACATTTTCATGTTCATGCCCTGACGCGTATTTCGGCCAGAGATGGCCACGTGGCCCTCCTGGTACAGTGTGGGCCCTGAGATGAAGCTTCTGCCTATCTATTCACTAAAGGAGCACGGTCTGAAAATAGAAACACAGCCGGCTTTGTCGCCATTGAATGGGAAAGCTAATAATAGCATTGCTTCATTGTTTGGCTGGGACTCAAGGCTCCTCTGGCCAAGGAGCAGCACACGCTGCAGTAACCAAATCATAAAATTTCTCCAGGGAACGGTGCAGCTTTTCAGAACATGTTTTATATTCTGGGATTGCTCAGGAAGGAAATAGTTCGAAGCTCTTTTGACATAAATGTGGTTTGTTTCCAGCTTGAAGGGGGGAGGCGAGCGGGGGCAGGGCTGGAGAGTTGAGCCAGCAGGTCAGTTGCAGAAGGGATGCAAAAATGTCGTTAAGGAGTTCCTGACAGGTGGTGAGGAGGCTGCGGCCGCCGAGCCTCGGGCCTGGCGGGAGTTTGTCCCCGTCAGCTTCCCCGTGCACGCTCAGCATCGCCTCTCACCCTCCTATTATGTTTATTTCTGTTGAACTTCAAGAGTGACCTTTTCAAAACTGCAGTGCATTGTTGACCCACATGCATTTTTGAGACCTCATTTCCCTGAATGCCTTCCTTGTTCCTGCAGAAGAGAACTCTGTTCGAGAACATAGGAAGAGGCTGAGGATAAAGAGCATTTCAGGCCTTGGATTCCGCCTGCTATTAATAATTTAGAAGTGTTTTTAATGCCCTGCTATGGAAGGAAGGTTTTTTGACACCAAAGGCATCTAAATATTAATTTCAGAGGAATTGGTTGTTACAAGCAGTTAACATCCATTTTGTTAGTTGACCTCCCAAGGAAGGTTAATGCACTAAAATCTGGTCATTAAGTATAGTAACAAATGTTTTTTCAGGGAGGTTATTACTATCATAAACTCTAATCCATGGTTCACAGGCGGCAGCCTCTGGTGCAGCGCTCTGACTAATGAAGAATTAACTATTTCTGAGCAGTTAATAAAGATTTCCCCCCCCCCCCCCACCAATCAACATACTCTCCATGATCCTTATAATTACTAAAAGCATTAAGCTCTGGGTATGAGTGCCCACATGTCAGACCGGACTTCTACTCTGGGTAAATGACAAATGGCAAGCCTAATCCCATTTCACTTAATTTTTTTTTTCTAACATGTTCACCGAAATAAGAAATAATGGAATTCCTAAGTATTAGAAAAAGATGGTCCACTCCGAAGCATTTGCTAAATGAGTATTGATGAGGTCTTTAGTCATATTTTATTGTGATGGAAGATTTTATACTCTGGTTTAGTTCTTGCTAGAATCGAGAAGTTAATTGGCTACAAACAGGGCTTTTTTGCTTGCTTGCTTGTTTTATTTTGTTTGTCCTTTATTAAAAGGGGCACTCACCCACAAGAACACAGGAGGCACAGACTTGTGGGAGAAACACTAACATCGGCCTCATAACAATAAGAGGGAAAAAGGTATAACCTAACCTTTCTGAAAAGCCTCGGGGCAGTGTTTTGCTTTTCAATGCAAAGGTCGTCCAGAATTAATTAAAGTCACCTTCCCGCTGAGGACCAAACATTTGGCTTTACTTTGAAGGCTCAAAGAAAGTTGCTTCTACCGATTTCTTAGAGTCCCCAAATTGAAAGCAGCACCACCACCGAAGCAATGGGTCAGCCTCTAAGAAGGGGTAATCTTCTGGAATCAAAAGTCTGAACAACTGATACACTGAGGCCCAAAGTACCCCGGATGACACAGGCCAGAGTTATCAGCGTCAAAGTAAAAAAACAATCCCTTACTTTTCCCAGGGACAATCACCAACCACTCAAGTGGGCTCCGCCTTTGCATTTGCATAGACCCTCCACACCCTCATTTTTATTTTTAACTTAAGCTAAATCCTGTCTTGGGGACAGATGTCCCCGTATTGAACAGTGAGGAGGGAGGGAAACCGTACTTAGCCAAAGTAAAAGGGACATTGTCTCGTAGAAAAGAGAATGTATTTTGGAAAGTTTTGCATTATACATGAAAGCTTCTCCAAGTAATTTTTTGTGGAACATTCAAGGCGCTGTGTTTCTCTAAAAAGCCAGTAGGGCTGCATGGTAGGGTTTGTATGAGCATTTTTCGCTTGTTTGGCACTTTACTTGCTTGAAGATGAACTGCGTTGATTTCCCACTTACTGTGAAGGCGAAGCGACTTAGCCTTTTTGAGACTCAGTTTCCTTCTCTGTAAAATGATACTGTAATGTCTACTTTGGGGAACACTGGGGGAAATGAGTGACAATATATATCTGATATGCAGAAGGGCCTCAGACGGACGAGGAGGAGTTTGTCTCACACTGGGGCCATTCCTGTATGTACTTTACATTTTCTCAAAGTGACTAGACTCCTAAAACCTTGTGGGTTTAACACTGGAATCAAGGGAGTAATACCTCATTAGGCTGACTTCTGAAAACAGGCACTCGTGCTGAGCCCAGCTCATCCATCACGGTCCCATCGCCGGACACAAAGCCTTCCCTGGTTCCTCAGCCAGACTCAGACTTTCCAACCTCTGTGTTCTAATTTCCCTTGTCCTTTTCTAGTAGCATTCTTCACACCCAGTCTCGGCGTCGAGTTATTTATAGACAGTCTTGGATCTGTATTCCCAGCACTTCGTGCACTGCCTCAAACGCACGGACTGAAAGGGGTTCATGAATTTCAGGGACCCTCCAGGGCACATTTTCTGCCTATCCCGAGGTGGCTGTGTGAATGAGTGAAGGACTATGGGGGTCACCTGTTCTTTCTTTCTTCTTTTGTAGCGTATCCTCCCTCTTACTTTTTTTTTTTTTTTCTTTTAAACGAAGCCTCTGAAAGTTGGCCCTCCCCCCTCTCCACAGTTTCTCCGTGGCTGACCCCTTGACAGTAAAAGAGCAGCCGGAAGGCAGGTGTTTGGATGGCTAGATGGCTTCTAAGCTGGCTGTTTGCAGATCAGGGGTTTCCTGCACTTTGACGAGGATTCTAAAGTGAATATGGTAAGCAGGAAGTTGCAGATTTGAGAGTCTACGAAGGTGAATCAAAGTGTCTTTTGAAGTCGTTGGTTTCCCTGTAGCATTACTGCCATATCCCTCATTGTTCGTAGAAACCCCAGAAAAGAAACGTTAACGTTTCCAGGATTACTAGTGATTTTGCCATGTTGACCTTTGACACGCTCTTTAGCCTCTTTGGACTTTAGTCCCCTCATTAATAATAATAACTTAGCCTAATCTATTGCTTCATGGGCTTGCCAGGCAAATCATGGGGTCAGGTATGCAAAGAACTTAGGCAGGAGAAAAGCCTAATAATGAAAATACCACGACTAGAATGAGATACTGAAGGCGGGTTAGATGAGCTACTGTAACTTTTTCTTCATGATGACTGTGATCCGAATCAATATATAATAATGAGGAAAATTAGATTCGCTTGAAAACAAAGTATGATTGAAAGCAGGTAGGTGCCAAGGAAAGAACGTTTGATTGGTCGTTATACTGGTTTAAGAAGATTGCTATCATCACTGTCGTGATGCTCTGTGCCCCCTTCCCTCACCATGACCACGCCAGACGTTTGAAACGCTGTCCAATAAGAACGCTTTTCCTGGTTTGACCCGTGGCGGAAATCAAGGCTGTCGATTTCGTACCGACTTCTTCTCTCAGTATGTGTGCTTGGTCGTTATTCAATGGTGAGTGCATAGTCTCAGTGACTCTTGGCAATTCTCGCACGTATGTAATTTCCATTCTCACTGCCAGTTTCTGCCCAGCCTGTGGTGAAGCAGAGCCAATGAGTTTAAGTACCGGGTTGACACAGCACCGAGTCCTGGTACTTCCCTGCTCCAGAGAAAGAGGAATGTAAATGCCGGAAAACACACAGCTGAGAGAGTAACGGAGAATGGGTGCAATGTCTTCGTCCTCTGAGCATCTGTGTGTGCATGTGCGTGTTCGTAGCACTCTGTCATAAGGTGTGTACCTGGCTGTGTTGATTCAGAAGCCTGCCTCTGCTGCGGGGAGGTTTCACAGAGGGGTTCCGGCTTGTAAAGGTTAACCGTGCAGAAATCAAGGCTTTGTGCATTTTTGTAAAGGTCACACTCATCAGCGGTTCCGGAAAGACTGCTGGGCAGGGCCATGGTAACCACCCCGTGATTGAACCATGGCTCTGGGTTTCATTTCCTTAAGAACACGGCCATCATCCCTGGTTCTGTCACCAAGAGATAAAGAGGCTGCTCGGTCACTTGAAATTCAATTTGTACATTACTCAGAGCCAGCCCACCTCTTTCGTTCATGGTGTTTGGCAGCTGCTTGCTGGCACTCTTCATTTCAAATGCCTGAGCTGCAGGAAACTGTTTAATAAATGGCATAGGTTTTGATTAATGTAACAAGCCGAAAATAGACCATGATGTAATGCATATCTCAGCAGGAATCACAGATCAAATTGGACAGTTTTAAGGGACCATGCTGTAGCAGAGCGTTTTCTCCAAAGAAATGTATTTATGTTTTTACAGCACCTTGAAGGGTCAAACTGTAGAATGTGTACATTTTGGACCTGGAAGCGTGCCCTGTGGGTCTATGAATAGCAATTATAGTTGACCACACAAGAAGCTCCAGAGAAAAACTAGACTTTTGACATTGACTCAGGTCTATGAAGGGTCACCTACCCTTTACCAGAAGCCTTGGTATTATTTAAAACAAACACACAAACAGAATACCAGCGGATGCCAACAGAAATGATAATAGTCAAATTCTGATAGTGTGTATAAAATCAGTTATTAAAGTCATGCAGTTAGTTTCATCTAATGATCTAAAAGCCTCAGGTCGCCCTACTTATAAAGGCTCTGATTTCAACTTCTGTTTCTCTGTGGATGAAATAATTGGAATTCATGTTGCTCAGTTCTGGACAGAAAGAACAGTGAAAAGAAAAACAGTAGCCTTATATGCCAAGATCCCCTTACATTTGCTGGGGAATGGTATATTATGTAAAAAAAAAAAAAAAAATGTGGCATCATTTTTTAATTAACTGGGCAATAATGAAAGGTTAAAAACAGAGTCTGGAATGTACTAAAAGGAAGACATAACAGAAATAAATTCATTGCTTTTAATTACTGTTTACTGAATCCATACATGTCAGTTGCTTGAAATCACTTTGGGTATTTAGTCTATAGTGTGTGTGTGTATGTGTGTGTGTGTATGTGTGTGTGTGTTGGTGTGTTGTAGTTGGGGTAAGAGGTGGGGGCAACAATCATCATTTCTTGATACAAACACAATAAACTGTAGGAAATAAATTTACATTTCTGTTTGTCCCTATAGGTAAATTTCACTTTCCCACTAAGAGAATTTGTGTAATTTATGAATGTTTTCACACTGTGGTTGCTATAAAGGAGTTGACTTGTTAGAATTACATTACCTGTGAGGGAGAGCAAAAATGAATACTGTTGGGTCTTTTCAGTAACTTTTTCCTGGTGAACTTGTGTGTCTAATTAAAGTACTTTTCTCATGGGGCATTCAACTAGTACAACCGAGGTCATCGAGTCAATAAAAATAAGTTAATTTCAAAAAGAGTAAAACTCTCACAGCCACTGACTATAGTCCCAACCACACCAGCCATTTAACAAGGGATTATCAACAGTTAAATAAAGTCCATCATCATTCCATAACAACAAAGATTTCTCAAATCATTCTGTAGAGTGTTGAATGATGCCCCTCAAAAACTTATGTTCCCTGGAACCTGGGATGTGGCCTTATTTGGGAAAAAAAAAAAGTACTTTGTAGATGTACTTCAAGATCTCAAGATGAGGTCATCCCGCATTAGGGTGGCCCTAAAGGCAATGCCAGGTATCATGAGGGAAGACAAGGGGCAGAAAACATGCACACCAAGGAGAAGTCGACATGGGGAGAGAGGCAGTAGTGTGTCTATTGGCCAACAAGTGTCAGAGATCGGCAGCAGCTACCCCAAGCTGGGATAGAGGCATGAAACAGATTCTCCCTCAAACCCTCAGAAGGAAACAATGCTGTCAACACCTTGAGTTTGGACTTCTGGCCTCCACAGCTGTGAGAAAATAAAACTGTCACCCAGCTTGTGGTAATGTGTTATGGCGGCCCCGGGAAACTGATACACATAACCGAGAGCGTTATGTTTGCGTGCACAGTGGCGAGAACAAGCTAGTTGAAAAGTGGGTTGGTAATGTGTCGCCTGAGATGTGCTTGCAAGTATCAACTTCTTTAAATATGCATTATTGCTTATTTTAACACTGCTCCCTTGAAATGGGTATACAGGAGATGTCTTACCATTGAAACACAGATTCGTGAAGAACAAGGATGGTTAACATAGAGTAAGACTAAAGACAGTCATGAAAAGGGAAAGGAAGAAGGGGAAACTTAGCTGAAAAGCCTGGCTGGGAACACACCGGAGAAGTTGATAAGAAACTGTAGCCCCCCAAAAAATAGGAAACAGTTTGCAGTGATCTCAATATCCCATAAAAGGGGAGCCCCTGGGTGGCTCAGTCGGTAAAAGCGTCCAACTCTTGATTTCAGATCTGGTCATGATCTCAGGTGGTGAGATCGAGCTTGGGCTCTGTGCTGGGCATGAAGCCTGCTTAAGATTCTCTCCCCCTCCCTCTCCCTCTGCCCCCCACCCCGCATTAATAGCCAATAAAAGGAATGTGAAGGTTTTAGCTAAATTTAGTAAAATTTGTTTGACAGGCAATGGTTCCAATCAAGAAATGATTGTAAAACTAAGTACATATACTTAGAAGCGAAGTAAAGTCTAGTCTGGCACCACCATGCTTCTCTGATGGGCACAAGCTCGTACGGGATTATAAATAAGGGAAAAATGCCAGCATCACAAGAAAGTCCTATTAATTCTTATGTGATTTTTTTCCTCGCACATTGTATTGGTCAGGGTTCTCCAGAGAAACAAAACCAATGGCAGAAATACACACACACACACATGCATACACACACACACGTGTGTGTGTGTGTGTGTGTGTGTGTATATATATATATATATACACACATAAATAGAGAGAGAGAGAGACATCTACTGTGAGAATTGGCTTCTGTGCTTCTGGAGACTGAGAAGTCCCATGACCTGCCATCTGCAGGCTGTAAAACCAGGAGTGTCATTCCGTGGTGTCATTCAGTCCAAGTCCAAAGACCTGAGAAGCAGTGGAGTGTGAATTTGCCTTTGCTCTGCCTTTTTGTTCTGTTCAGGTCCTCAGTGGTTCGGATGGTGCCCAGCCATCCTGGTGAGGGCCATCTTCTCTACTCACTCTGCCAGTTCAAACGCTAATAGTCCCTTCCAGAAACCCTCTCACAGACAGACCCAGAAATAGTGTTCTTCTAGCTCTCGGGGCATGCCTTAGCCCACGCAAGTTGACATGTAAAATAAATGATTCCTCCCATGAGTGTTTAATGTCACCCAGTAACAAGAGCTAGACGCAGCGAACCACCAAGGAACGGAGCTCCCCACCTGACACCCCATGGCCGTGCAGTCTTCCTCGTGACCCCGTTCAGCTTGAACTTCATGGAGGTGATTTTGGCCTGGCTCTTCCTCACTCTTGTTCTGTTTTGGTCTCATCTCTGTACCTTAGCAACCTTGGTTCTTCTTTTGAGTCCCTTCTCTTAGCACCTTTCAGCTCTTTCTTTAAAAAGGGTAAAATCCCGTGTTCTATTAAGGTATTTATTAGAAATTTAGAATGTTTTATTAACTGTAAAAGTATTTTTATCGAGATCATGATCGTGTTCCTGATGTGTTCTTGTTGCAGGGTTGCATACATTTGAATGATCTGACTCGACCCTGTTTAGCCAGTGACCCTGTTATGTTCAGTGCACAATTTTTTGGAACATGAAGTTTTTCAGGAACACGTGTATTAGTAGTAGCAGAAAAACTTGTATATGGCACCTTACTTTTCAACGTTCTGTAAAGCAAACAGAATAAATGGTCTTTGCTTTGCTACCCCCACCCACAATAATAATCTCCATGCTTTCCGAATAGCCAACAGTAAAGACTCTCCTTCTTCCCAAGCTTATTATTCAGGAAGTAATGCATTGAACTTACTTTCTGGGAATCAGGATCACATTGGCACTAACCACCTGAGTCCAAGTCCAGAGCTGAAGAGTTGGTAAGAATTAAATCCATCATGTGAAATGAGCTACGTGTAACTGACTCAACTCTTAGTTCCGTCTACACTGTGTGGTTGAGGTGTTAACATCACTCTTTCACTTGGTGAAATCCTTGGTCAGCTGTTGTTTAGGAGAAAATGATCATGTTTGTTCATTGCCCCCTGACCCCGTGTGGGTCCCATACTGACCCATGCCCCACACTGACCCATGCTAGAATGTCTACTTTGTTGGACCAGGACTTGCATACTGACTGCAGGCAATTTTTATGTTCTTTCTTCAATTTAAAGTTGATTTTTAAGAGTCAGTCTTCTTTGTATAATAACAGACTCAGATGATCTCGGTTTGTAGTTGAAAAGCACCACAGAGGTGGGTGTCTCAAATGTGGACAGGCTTTAATTTCCAGCAGTGTGATTAAAACAGTGATAATAAAACTACCATAGATTAAGAGGCTTGTGGCAGACAAAGTTACATAAATGTAATGTTCCCTACTCCAAATCATCTCATAATTTCGCTAGAATTGTGAACAAGAATTGCATTCAATTTTTCATGCAAAAATGTGCACAGATGCTCATTGATGCATACACAAAATATATTTGACTTGATCATAACTAAATGGTTGGTGCTAGTAAAATAAAATATGACCGTTTCAGTGGCATGCCTGACCACTTAGGACTGACAAAACCATCGTAAGCCAAACCTAATCATTGTCGCAAAATTCATGCATTGCGGACTCAGTCAAAGAAATGTGTATTCAGGCTTGATGGCTTTGTGCTTTCTGGAACTTTGCTTTTCCTTTCTCTGGACCCTGCAGAGCTGACCCTAACCCCCTTTGAAGTCTGTGGTAACCCTAAGATCAGATCAGATGCTTTGGGGTGGGGTGAGCTGGAAAGGAGAGGAGAGTTCACGAAGTGCTTCCATTGTTAGGCCGTTTACGTTGGATTACACTGATTGTGGAAAGAGTTCTGGCTCTCTATTGATTGACTTAAAAGTTAACATTTTCAGATACCATCTTCTTGTTGTAGTAATTTGGGTGCTAGTGTTCTGGAAAGGGACAAAGGTTTTCTAGCAACAAAAACAAGTAATCCTGTATCTCTGAATTATAAACATGTAAGTATTCCCAGAATGTATTTAATATAGCCCTTTGTCCTTTTTGACACCTCCCCATTTATATTCTTGAGCACATGGCTGTGTATCTTAATTCAACCTGTACTTACCTCAACATACAGCGTCACACAGCTTTCCGTATCTTATTCATTTAAACAGCGTGCGTTGGACACCTTCTATGGGCAATGTTTGGTACGCTCAAGATGCAGCAGTGAGCGAAATAGTTTACATTACCGTAGACAGAAAACTAACGTTCAGGATATTGAAAAAAAGAAGACAAGACAATAGAATAGAGCAAGAATGAGTATGACACCTGGGTGGCTTAGGTGGTAAGTGTCTGTCTTCGGCTCAGGTCACGATCTGAGGGTCCTGGGATCTAGTCCCACTTTGGGTTCCCTGCTTACCAGGGAGCCTGCTTCTCCCTCTGCTACTCCCCCTGCTTGTGCTCTCTCTCTTTGTCAGGTAAATAAATAAAATCTTTAAAAAAAAAAAAGAAAAAAAAGAATGAACATCTACTTTATAAAGAGTGGCCCAGGATGGCCTCCTTAGTTATGTACCATTGGAGCAAAGACTGGAAGAAGCCAGCAGTGCAGAGGGCCAGACATCAAGCACAGCAAGTGTAAAGGTCCTGAGGAAAACACAAATTCACCATGGTAATTATTAGTTTCCGTGTTCTCTCCAGCATATTATATGCAGAGGTACCATATAATCCGGGAAGTAGCCGTTATGCATTTATAGTGAAATAAAAGATGATTTGAAATAATGTCATCATTATTAATAGCCAACATCTATTGCTCTTTGTATACTCCAGAAAGTATTCTAAATGCTTTGCCTACGTCACTATATTTCTCACAAGAGACTTGCAAAGTAGATAAAGAAATGGAGATTCAAGGTGGTAAGTAAACTGCCTGGTCTTACATGGCTGATATTTCAACCTGGCTGATCAGGAATTTGGACCAAGGCATTCTGAAGTTAACGACCTGCACACTGAACCACCTGTTATGGACCGAATTGTATTCCTCCCCAAATCCATAAGTTGAAGCCATACGCTCCAGTACTTCAGACAGTAACTATGTTTGGAGATAGCATCTTTAAAGAGGGGATTAAGTTAAATTGAGGGCATTAGGGTGGGCCCTAAGCCAATATGACCACTGTCCTCATAAGAAGAGGAAATTTGGACACGGAAACAGACATGGAGCGAAGACCATGTGAAGACACAGGGTGATGACAGCCGTACGTAGGTCAAGGAGAAAAGCCTTGGAAGAAACCAGCCCTACTGTCATCTCTGACGTCTTGATTTGGACTTTCAGCCTCCAGAACTCTGAGAAAAGAAATCTGAGGTGCTTTTTTATGGCAACACTAGAAAATAAGTACACCATCCTACTAGATTAATAGAAAATAAATGAAGAATATTTATTTAACAGGAATTGCATGAAAAGGAAAAGAACTGGCTGAAGCCCAGGTCACTCATCTGTGTATTTACCTCTGCCATTTACAAGAAGTTAAGAAGGAAGCTTGGATAATGCTTTATTGGTTCATTTTTTTGTGGTCAGAACATGGTATAAACGATGAAAGAGGACTGATCTAGATTATTGTAAGTCTGCTCATTTGTCCTGCCTACACAATGTCCATTTGCTCTGCTCCTCTGAGTACTTACCTTGTGAAGACAGAACAGGGAACCAAAACTAGCTCACGGTGTAAGAATCATCTTCCTACACCAAGACCCTCAAGGAGTTCAGATTTTCAATGTAAAGAATTAGGAAGATTCTAAATGTATGCTTGTACCAGTAATCGATATATTGCTTTCTGGAGCCAAATCAAACCTTTTTGCCTGCTCTTTGAAAATGGATCTGGGCCCTTGAGCTTATTTTCCTTTATTGTTAGACGTGATACGCAGCTTCATCTGTGGAGAGCAGTGGTGAGGCACTGCAGGCAGAAACAGGTTTGCTTCCTTGTTCACGTGTCCTTCCTCCTCCAGCTTCTGAGCATGGCCATTTTCTCCAGACGTTTTCCCACATCTGGCAGCTACAACATGGGTTCATTTCTCCAGGTCCAGTGCCTGCAGTGCACCCTTCAGTGCTCCCACAGCATGGCTGGCCTCTCTAGCACCAGAGTCCAGATGTACTCACGGCGTCTCTAGGACACAGTCCTTGAAACCTGCCATGACACTTGACTCAGGGGGTTCTGCCTTCAGTACTCTGCCTAGAGTACCTTCCGTGAGACCCCTTCCCATGAACATCCTAGGGCATAGATTTCCACGAAGTTCCACTAACAACTTTGCATCCATTTAGTAAACCATGGCCAACCATACATAGACCTCAGCCCTGGGGGGCTCTTCCTTGGTTTCTCTCTCTCGCAGCCATAGTGGTCGTGACATAGTATAGTATTAGAGTAGTACATGCTAGTATGTCTGCTATGCCTACTTGCTTTAGAGTTCTCTTTATTTCCTACTAGCCATACCTCATTCCTCCAATCCCCTCTTCAATGGCAAGTTCTTTATATTATACTTTCCTATTCAAATTACTGTGTGGTTTCCCTCTCCTGATTGGACCCCGACTAATACAGTGCTATAGGTTTTGACTGATGTTCCAAGTTAGAGTCTCATAAGAGTAAAAATCATAACATCACTTTTTACTTTTCTTTTTTTTTTTTTTGAAGATTTTGTTTATTTACTTGACAGAGTGTACATAAGCAGGGGGAGCAGCAGGGAGAGGGAGAGGGAGAAGCAGGCTCCCCACTGAGCAGGGAGCCTGATCTGGGGCTTGATCCCAGGACCCTGGGATCATGACCTGAGCTGAAGGCAGATGCTTAACCGACTGAACCACCCAGGTGCCCCCATCACTTTTCACTTTGAATAAAAAAGTCACCCTCTCTCCTCTACTTGTAATCCTGGAGGAGATTAGCACAGGACCATGATTTCTATGACCAGCTCGTTTTCTGTGCCGGCGGCCCACGATTGAGAGAGTCCATGGTGGGCCACCATTCACAGTGTTTATGAAGCTGATGTTCCAAAAACAGGGAGATGAGTCCCCGGTCCTGAGAGTTCATCCCGTTTCTCCCCTTCCCACCTACTCCCACTTCAAACTGACCCCATATCTTCACCATGTCCCTAGCCAGGTGAGCTTTTTATCTTGTTAAAATTTTTGAAAGGTCATTGCCTCCTGACCTACATTAATTTCTTTGATTATTTTGAGTGCACCAGGAAGAAGATCCTAATATGTTTATCATAAGTCCTCGCTTCACATTCCCACTTTTCGTTTATCATGAGTCCGTGCTATATATTCCAGAACTGTAAAATTACATACACACAGACATGCCTCAGAGATATTGTGCTTTTGGTTGGTTCCAGACCAGACCACCACAATACAGTAAATACTGCAATAAAGCAAGTCACATGAATATTTTGGTTTCCCAATACACGTAAAAGTTATGTTTATACTATACTGTCATTTCTTAAGTGTGCAATAGCATCACATCTACGTAAACAATGCACCTACCTTCGTTAAAAATACTTCGTTGCTGAAGAATGCTAGTGGTCTTCTGAGCTTTCGGCGAGGTGGAATTTGATCACCGATCACCGAAACAAATAGGTGGATGAGGAGAAAGTTTGAAACGCGGCGAGAATTACCAGAATGTGACATAGACACAGCATGAGCGAATGCTGTTGGGAAAATGGCACGGGTAGACTTGCTCGATGCATGGTGGCTGCACGCCTTCCGTTATAAAAACCGCAGGTCCACAAAGCGCAGTCAAGCAAAGCAGACAGAATGAGCTCTTCCGGGACATTCACACACACATACCTGTAAATACGCATATGTGATTCTTTCCGGGGCTCTCCTTCCTTGATGGCTTTATCCTGGGCATCCTTCTCTAGGAGTACTTCTTCCCTCCGTCTGCAGCTGTGAGTGCTCCGTGAGGCTGCTGTTCCCAGCTTTATTTCGCACTGCACATGTCGACAGTTGCAAGCAAGTTGTTTAAAACCCACATCCATTACCTGAATCTGAATCACTGTGTTGGTAGTTTTACTGTGAGAGCGTCACGTTCATCTAAAAGTGCTGTGTCCCATTGCCAAGGGCCACCGGTTTCTGGTACCTTTATGTGATGATTTTAACCTGGAAAAATCGTCGATCAGAAAAGGTGCGTTCGAGTGATGTCATTCCGTACCTCACTTGGTCGAGCTCCTGTGTGTTGTGAAGTATTGGGTGTGTCTCATATTGAATATGTTGGTGCCTTCCGTACTTCAGCATAAATTTATTTCACTGAGTCCAGGAAAAACTGTATAAATTTTCATTAAAGAAAACACTATATTATGACAGCACTAAATGAATCATCTTGCAATCTCTTTTTAAAAGGCTTGATTTATTTCCTGCACTTGGGAGACACTATGTTGTAAAAATATTTTCGCTAACAAGTATGAAATATTGCAGTATATACATTTATACATCCTGCATGTGGCTAGATAATATGCTTCATTTTTGTGCGTATCTGCACACACATGCATATCTGCAGGGGGCCCTCCGGGGAATTTCTTGGTCACATTTACTTCTTTAATAAAAAGAAGGGAAACAAATTGGCCAGGCAGCCTAGAGGAACATCGAATTCATCATAGCTGCAGATAATATTTTCCCGAAATGATTCATGCTCTCACCTTCCTGCAGGAGTTTTCTCCACCCAGTGACATGGTGACATAGTGAAGTGTCACCGAGGTGAAAGCTGTTTCATTTAGCCTTGAGCAAACACAAAGCTGAACTGTGGATGTGCAGTGCTTTTTCCTTCTGGAAGACCTGGCTTTTGCGCCTGTGTAACTAGCCTAGACTGAATCTGGAGAGCGGCTTCATGGTAAGAGCTGGGTTTGAAAGCCTGTGCCTTGGAATGACTTGAATAACAAAATCCCAGGCAGACCGTTTGTGCGCTAACTGCGTTTGCCCTCTGCAAGGAGATCAGTGCTTCCCCTCATTGATTTTCCTCCCTGGCAGAGCCAGGATGATGCACATTGTGAGGCTCTATTCCCAGATTCATCCAAACTCATTTCCTGAGCAGCACCAAGAAGGCACTCTGCTCAACCGTAAGCTGGAGGTTATAAAAGTAGAGCTGTATCAGATTTGCACCTCCACGAATGTTAAACAGAAGCACAAGAACGTATTCCCCGCATGATGGAAGGGCTGCGGGGGGCAGGACAGAGTCTGTTGGTGTGCGGCTTCTAAAGAAATGGCAAAGATGCCAAGGGATAAATCGGAGATGCATCGCGAACATTTGCGTAATTCCCCAGATATTTTCAGATGCACTGGAGTGTCCGTTCTGAATGACTTGAACTGCAAAGTAAGCATATAAAGAAATTATTCTCTTCCTGAATTCACTGACTGACTGCAGTCCTTCTGATTAAAAATTGTCTTAACAGATATAATTGGAGAAGGTGGGTGGTTGGAAGGCTGCAAAAATCGCGGGTCTAAAAAACAACCAACCAACCAAGGATCTCTTTCGCTGTACACAATTGGCAGCTCTAACGGTTAGTTTATCCTGCGGTTGACACAAGTCCTGATCTTCCTTCAAGTCGTGGAAACTCACGTAATCCCTGTGAGTACTAACAGCCCACTGCAACATGCAAATACCCAAAAAAGCTCTTCAAAATGGCAGCATGCTGCTAGTGAGGGGGGAAGGGGAGAGCTGACTCCTGTATTAAATTTTCTTTTCCTCACTCGGCTTTCAGGATGGGGAAGATGTCACATTACAGCCGGGACTTCAAATTTGCTTTTGGAAAAAAAAAAAATCGTGTAAAATAAGCCATTTCCTACCAAGACTAGATAAATGATTACACAGCTGCTTGCCTCTCAGACAGAATGTGCTCCAACCCTGGGGTTGCCTGGGTGCTGACTTCATTATTGAAGAGGGCTGTCACAGCTCACTCTGGGCGGACCTGGGAGGGGCCCTGTCTCAACACACCCATCCACGATCGCTGCTTCCTCTCTGGAGACCATATGTGGGGGCAAGGAAGGAAGTCCCCTTTGGGGTAGACCCATCTCCGGGATGAACAGCTTCCACTTTCCAGATGTAACATGGAAACAAGATCTCCCCGCCTCGCTAAGAAATACAAGCATGTTTCCGAATTACCTAATCAGTGGACATCTTCCTGGTAAAAGATTAACCAAACTGATCCGCTTTTCAGGGACTAAGAATAAAACGTAAATTCTCTATTCTGAACGCCAAGACTTACCCCAAAGGTCATCATCGTTCCTCCCTTGAATCAGTCACAAAGACTTTTTGAAAAATTAAATAGAAATTGTTTCCCACTGTAAACTTAAATGAGACCAGGCCAGCCTTACCCACTGAAAACGAACAAGCACACCTTGGTGTGCTCATATATTTCTAAACTGCCGTGTGCAAAAGATGCGTTTAACTTGCAGCCACCGGCAATAAAATGCGTTTTCCACTTATCATTGTTATTTATAAGTCCAGTGATATTTTCAGTTGATTATGATGTGACATTAATGAGATTAATATTTAAATAATACTATTTAGGACTCATTTTTTTTATTAAAGCATATTACTCTATGTCCCATATAGTAATTTTAAGGTGTTTGAAACAGATATTGGAATTGATTTTTTTGCACGCAAAGCGATGTATTTTTTTTTTTTTATGATTTTTTATTATATTATGTTAGTCACCATACAGTACATCCCCGGTTTCCGATGTAAAGTTAGATGATTCATTAGTTGCGTATAACACCCAGTGCACCATGCAATACGTGCCCTCCTTACTACCCATCACCGGTCTATCCCATTCCCCCACCCCCCTCCCCTCTGAGGCCCTCAGTTTGTTTCTCAGAGTCCATAGTCTCTCATGTTTCATTCCCCCTTCTGATTACCCCCCCTTTCTTTATCCCTTTCTTCCCCTACCAATCATCCTATTTCTTATGTTCCATAGATGAGAGAAATCATATGATATTTGTCTTTCTCAAAGCGATTTATTTCTTATGTTCCTATCTGGAGAACTTTCCTCTTGAAGTATTCCTTCTAATGAAGTCTCTGAAAGTCGTGTTTTTATGACTTGGTGCCATTGACTTAGTGATAGCAGTCTAAATAAACATTGTGAAGTAATTTGATAATGAGTAAGTAGGAGGAAACACCATTGTTTAACCTCCAAACTATGCTAATAAGTAGGGTGATAGACTTGCCGTGCTGAATAATGGAACTGTTATTCTATCCCAGTGGGACTGTCTCCAGGGCCTCCTGGGAAGATTTGCCAGGCTGGGCTCTGTGCTGCTCCCAAGTGCACTTTGCACAGCTTCCAGAATCTTGCTACAGCACATTTATCAAAGGAAATCACTATTTGGATGAAGACCATATTCTCTACTCTTTCAAATGAGAAAAACCCTTGTATGTTCCTTTCATTTTCCTTGTCTTACCCAGGTAAGACAGAATACTCATCTGGGGAAATAATTGTTAATACAAAGATCTACAACAGAGAGAATTTCATCCCTTAGGCCATTTTTAATACTGTCAGGAAAAAAAAGTGTATTTTCTTTATAAAGCCTGAACATGCTAGTATATTATTATACACGGCATAAAGTTAAGGGTGTTTGAACAGTGAAAATAGAAAGCATTCGTAGTTATTCAACCCTGAATACTTAGGACATTTCATTTCTTTTTACAGCAACCATATTCAGTCAATAAAAGATCAAATGCTTTTGGTTACTGGACTGAAAAAAATCAAATCCTCCGAACTTTTAGCACTTGATGTTCCTTGAGTATTTGCTCTCAGCCATAGCTCATTAAATGAGCTGATCCACCACTCAGTCTATAAATTGAAACAAAAGCAAAGAGCTCTTTTTTTTTCACCAACGTGAAACACACTTAAGTCCGGTTGTTTACAGATCTTTTCTTGCATGTAGTGAGTATTCTGCACAATACATGTGTGTCCTGAAGCTGGCAGTCTTCCAAGAATCTAATTACGACTTCTCTGGGTCGCAGTGGTGGGGATTGTGATTATTAACTGATAACTCGAGATTGAGGGGAGATCATGGAAAAGGTAAAGGGAACTGTTCACTGAACCGTTTTTATTGCATTTTCTCTTATTTCACTTCCTGCAAAAATGTAATATTAGGCACTATTCTAGGAATTTTATGAATATCGTATACAAACAACTATGAAATGAGTGTTATCACTAATCCTTGTACTAAAGGTGATGAACCAGGTCGCAAAATGTACAGAGCTAATAAGCCCCAGAGGTAGGACTTAAGCCCAGGGAACATCAGCCTAGAGTTTATCCTCTTAACCAGTACGCGACACTACCTTTTGCCTCGTTCTTAAGGGATGCTAAATGAGGATCCCAAGGAATTTGAAGTAGCTTGACCAGTGTTCAGAAGCCAAGGCATGCACACCACCCGCTTCTGCCATCTGCTTGTAGACACAACCCGTCGGGGTAGATGTCAGTGTAGACATCCGTCTAACAGCCTCTGCATTCTGGTGCATGTAATTGCTGATTCGTTCATTTTTAAACCAAATGTCAATCTGAGAGGTGATACTGGTATTGTTACTTTTCCTTGACTTTGTACCCTAAATCAAAGAGAAGCTTTCCAGTTGTTGGGTCTTAATGGAACCACGATGGTATTTCAGTAATAGTTCTGCAATGGTCTCTAAACAAAGGATGGCCGTAGGGTTAGGTTTTGGTGATACAGGCCAGTGCTGCTGTTTTAGGAATCAAAGTTAGGTGGGTTGCCTGCTAGATATTGTGGAGCTAGAACCATTATAAAATTCTCAAATCTGATGGGGTGTCTGGATGGTACAGTTGGTTGAGTGTCTGACTTTTGGCTTTGGCTCAGTTGTGACCTCAGGGTCGTGAGATCGAGCCCCGAGTTCAGCTCCACACTCAGCGTGGAGTCTGCTTGGGACTCTCCTTCCCTTTTTTTCCTACCCCTTCCTCCTCCACCCTACCTCCCTGTGATCGCTTGTTCCCTCTCTTTCAAAAAAATGAATAAATATTTTTTAAAAAATTCTCAAATCTGAGTAATTATAGATGGAAAACACTTATTCCATTGCTACAAACTAAAATTCATCCAACAACTATTTATTGAGCACCCACAAAAAAAATGGTGGTTGTAAAAGTTAATTATATATCCTATCACAATCCCAGCAGACTTTTTGCAGAAATTGACAAATTGATCATAACATTCATATGGAATCTCAGGGGACTTAGAATAGTCAAAACAATCTTGAAAAAGAAGAAAATTGGAGGACTCACATTTCTTGATGTTAAAACCTAATTGCAAATCTGCATTTATCAAGACAGTGTCATACTGGCACAAGGATAGGCATACAGAGCAATGGAACAGAACTGAAATACAGAAATAACCCTCAAAATTACAGTCAATTGATTTTCAACAAGGTCCCAAGATAATTCAATGGGGAAATAGTAGTGTTTTCAAAAAACGGTGCAAGGACAACTATATATCCACATACAAAAGAATGAATTTGAACCCATGCCTCATATTTCACACCACATATAAAAATTAACTCAAAATAGATTAAAGATCTTATGTAAAGGCTAAACTATGAAACTCTCAATAGAAAACATAGATGCAAATCTTCATGACCTTGAGTTAGTCCATGATTTCTTAGCTATGACATCAAAAGCACAAGCAACAGAAGAAAAACATAGATAATCCAGACATCATCAAAATAAAAAATTTTGTGCTTCAAATGACATCAAAAAGTCTAAAGGCAGTGCACAGAATGGGAGAACATATTGGCAAATTGTATGTCTGATAAGGGACTTATATCTAGAATACATGAAGAACTCTTACAACTCATTAATAAAAAGAGAACTCAATTAAAAGGAGCAAAGGATCTGGATAGACATTTCTCCAAAGAAGATATACAGGTGGTCAATAAGCACATGAAAAGATGCTTGATGTGATGATTCATCAGGAAAATGCAAATCAAAACCACACGATTTATCATTTTCACACTGATTAGAGTGGCGAGAATTTTTTAAAATATGTTGGCAAGGGTAAGAAGAAATCAGAACTCTCAGGCATTGCCGTTGGGAATATAAAATGGTGCAGCTGCTTTGGAGAACAGTCTAACAGTTTCTCAAATAGTGAAGGACAATGTTATCATATGATCCAGCAGTTCCACTTCTAAGTATGTGAAGGTACGTACAGGAATTGAAAACAATGTCCGCACAAGAAATTTACACAAATGTTCATAGCAGCACTGTGCATAATAGCCAAAGAATAGAAACAATCCAAATGTCCACCAACTGATGAAGAAACAAAGTGTGTTCTATCCATACAATGGCATATTATTTGGCAAAAAAAGGAGGGGATGAGCCAAGTACTGATACGTTCTGTGACATAAATGAACCTCAGCAACATTATGTGAAGTAAAAGAAGCTGGTCACAAATGGTCACTTTTTTTTTTCTTTTGAGTGAGAGAAAGAGTGTGAGCAGGGGAGAGGCAGAGGGAAAGGAGAGAATCTTAAGCAGGCTCCAGGTGCAGTGTGGAGCTCGACACAGGGCTCGATCTCATGACCCTGAGATCATGACCTGAGCCAAAATCAAGAGTCAAATGCTTAACCTACTGAGACACCAAGGGGCCCCAACAAAGGACCACACATTACATGATTCCGTTTATATGAAATGTCCAGAATAGGCAAATCTATAGAGACAGAACACAGATTAGTATTTGCATAGGGCCAGAGGAAAAAGGGAGAATGGGGAGTGATGGCTGGGAGAGGTGCGATTTCTTCTGGGGATGTTGACAGAGTTATAAAACTGATCGTGGTGATGGTTGCACAGCCCTGTGAATATGCTAAAAGCCATCGAATTGTGCCCTTTAAATGGGTGAATTATACCTCAAAAAGCTGATTTTTAAAATATACTGATAAGAATCCGTGCCTTTATGGTGCTTGTCATCTAGTAGGGGGTAATAATATGTCAGGTGATCATAAGAGCTCTGAAGAAAAACATGGGGTTAGAGAGTAATGGGGGGAGGTCATGGTGAGAGACTAGCTTATAGAGGGAGGCCACTGAAGGCCTTTCTAATGAGCTGAACCAAAGAGCTCTATATGGTCCATAGAACTTTGCAAGAATTTGTATTTTATTTTAGATGAGATGGGAAACCATTAGAGGGGTCAGGACAAGGAACTGACAGGATAGGATTTCTGTTTAAAAGGATCATGCCATCTGCTGTGTTGAGAATAGGTTATCAATGGGCAAGAGAAGAAACAATGAGGCCAATTTAGAAGGTATTTCAATAATGTAGGTAAAAATCATGGTGACTTGGACCAAAGTGGTAGTAGCAGAGATGGTAAAAAGAATTGAGATACATTTTGGTAGAGAGAGATTTTGGAAATTGAGCAGATGTGATTTGAGACATGGGAGGAAAGAGGAGTCAAGGATGACTCCCGAGATTTTTGACCTGAACTATCCGAAATATGGAGTCATTTACTGAGCTGCTTGGTTGCAGAGGGGTAGAATGGTGGAGGGAAAGATCGAACTGAAATGCTAAATTACAGTCAAAACCCGAATTACGTCATAATCAAAGTGACTAATTAGGTGAAACCAACATCGGTACACCACCCTTAAAATGCTGTCCACAAGAGACTCCGTTACTACCAGCCTCAAAAATAACAAGTCATATTAGAGCATTCAAATTGTTTAAATATTAGTAATTCGTGTTCTACAAATTCCAAACCTGATGCATGGTATTTTTTAGAAAATTAAAGCAGTATGAAAAGTATTAAAATAACAGAGCTTCCCTCTCTCCTTGACTAACTTTAATAAGTTAGTATTTTGTTCTTATTGACATTTTATGGGCATATATTCAAGTGTTATAGAGATATTAAAGGATGTTTAATAATGCAAATAAAAAATCCTTTGAAAATATTATGGTATTTTACAAATGGACTAAAAGGTGAGTATTTACAAAAATTCATTTGTCATACAACTTGATAGAAAATAACTATGTAATAGAATCAGGCCATGTAAAAAAAGTAATAAAACACGTAAGACTACATTTCGATGCTCAGGTTTACTTTATAAACTTAAATACCAATTTTAGAGGTTAAGCTAGCCTACCTTTTAAATAGTTCAGCTATCTTTCAATTTAATGACAAGTTCAGTTCTTTATGCCATTTTCTGGTGAGTTATTTCTCTCTCTCTCTTTTGTAACAGACTTTATTCTTTGGAGCACATTTAGTTTATAGCAAAAGTGAGTGGAATGTACAGAGTTCCCATATACCGCCCGTCTCTCCCAACGCACAACCTCCTCCACTATTGATATCTTTAACCACAGTGGGACATTTGTTACAATCGATCAACCTACATTGACACATCGTTAGCACTGGAAGTTCATAGTTTACAGTACATTTCCTTTTTGGTTTTGTGCATTCTATGGGTTTTGACAAATGTATTGACATATATCCACCATTATTTCATAATTGTTTCACTGCCTGAAAAGTCCTCTGTGCTCTGCCTATTCATCTCTCCCTTCCCTCCCCAATCTCTGACAACCACTGATCTTTTCCTGTCTTCATAGTTTTGTCTTTTTCAGAATGTCATATAGTTAGAATCATTCGGCCTTTTCAGATAGGTTTCTTTCACTTAATAATATGCATTTAGGGGACGCCTGGGTAGCACAGTTGTTAGGCGTCTGCCTTCGGCTCAGGGCGTGATCCCGGCGTTCTGGGATCAAGTCCCACATCGGGCTCCTCCGCTGGGAGCCTGCTTCTTCCTCTCCCACTCCCCCTGCTTGTGTTCCCTCTCTCGCTGGCTGTCTATCTCTGTCAAATAAATAAAAAATCTTTAAAAGAAACAATAATACACATTTAGGTTTCTTCAGTGTCTTTTCTTGGCTTGATAGCTTATATCCTTTTGAGTACTGAGTAATACTCCAGTAATGTCTGGATATACCACAGTTTGTTAATCCATTCACTGGCTGAGGGATATCTTGGTTGTTTCCAAGCTTTGATAATTTTGAGTGAAGCTATGAACATCTATGAGCAAGGTTCTGTGTGAACATAAATTTTCACTTCATTTGGGTAAATACCAAGGAGTGCTGTAGGAGAGGAAAAATTTTTCTTAACCTTCTTAGGGTCCCTGGCTGGGCCTGAAAATTAAGCATACTAAGACGGGGCACCTGGGTGGCTCAGTCAGTTAAGCGTCTGCCTTTGGCTCAAGTCATGATCCCAGGGTCCTGGGATGGAGCCCCATTTCGGGCTCTCTGCTCAGCCGGGAGCCTGCTTCTCCCTCTCCCTCTGCCTACCGTTCTGCCTGCTTGTGCTCTCTCTCTTTCTCTCTCTCTGTCAAATAAATAAATAATAAATAAGTATACATACTAAGACAGATTGACAGAAGAAAAGCATACAAATTTCTTTAATATAAAGTTTTATGTGGCACAGGAGCCTTTGTAAGGAAATGAAGACCCCCCCCCAAAATGGTTAAATCCGAGTTTTTTTATGCTAGTTTTGATGAAGAATGAAAAGTTGTGGGAAGATAGGATGCAGCAAAGAGTAAGAGGTGAGCGTAGTGAACTAGACCCTGTAATGAACCAAAGCCTGTTCGTGGATTCCTCTCTGTGTCCCTCCATCTTCAGAGATAAGGACGCTCCTTTGCTCCCAGTATGGGGAGCATGTCTTACGCGAGGGTTTTATGACCTGTTTAAGGGGAAGATCATAAGGTCCTTCCTGCACATGCCATCTTTCAAATTCCTTTAGCCTGAAATATTCAACATGCCAAGGTGCCATATTTTGAGGTAGTGCATTTTGAATCCTGTCAGCGTACTGTATTGTGTGGTAACGGTCTGTTTAATTCTATAAGGAAATGCCGAACTCTCTGCTGTGGACTGAATGCTTGCGCCCTACCAAAATTCATGCGTGGAAGCACTACCCCTACCCCCTTTCCCAGTGTGATGGTATTGGGAGAGCTTTGGGAGGTAATTAGGATAAGAGGAAGGCAGGTGGGTGGAACTCTTAAGAATGCGACTAGTGGCCTTATAAGAACCTTGTGAGAGAGCTTGCTTCCCCTCTCTTCTCTCACCATGGGATGTTACAATGAGAAGCTGGCAGTCTGAACCCCAGAAGAGGGTTCTCACCAGAACCTGTCCATGCTGGTACCCTGACCTTGGACTTCTGGTCTCCAGCACTGCGTGATGTAAGTATCTGTTGTTTATAAGCCACCCCCCAGTCTGTGGTACTTGGTTATAGCAGCCTGAACGGACTGGGCCACTGCTTTCCAAAGTGGCTGCACCATTTTGCTTTTCTGCTGGTCATGAATGAGAGTTCCTGCTGCTCCACATTCCCATCAGCATTTCATGTTGTCAGCATTTTGGATTTTAGCCATTCTTATAGGTATGCAGTAGTGTCCCATTATTGTTTTACTTTGCAATTTCCTAATGACATACGATGTTGAGCACCCTTTCATATGCTTATTTGCCATTGCAGGTTTTCTTTAGTGAAGTGTTTCTTCAGCTCTTTTGCTCATTTTTAATTGGGTTGTTCATTTTCTTGTTTTTGAGTTTTAAGAGTTCCTTGTGTGTTTTAGGTAGCAGTGCTTTATTGAATATGTCTTTTGCAAATTTTTCTCCCAGTCTCTAGCTTATCTTCTCCTTCTCTGAAGCTTCTTTATTTTTTTAAGCTTAAGATGCTTGGTTCAGTGAAGTGACACACCAATTGGAAAATTATTTACTTACTTATTTATTTATTTATTTATTTATTTATTTATTTATTTATAAAAGATTGTATATATTTGAGAGAGAGAGCATGAGCCTGGAGGTGTTGTGGTGGGGGGGAAGGGAGAAGCAGACTCCCCACTGAGCAGGGAGACTGATGCAGGGCTCTATCCCAGGATCCTGAGATCATGACCTGAGCTGAAGGCTGACATTTGACTGACTCAGCCACCCAGGTGCCCTCAATTGGAAAAATTTTAAATTTCTACCACAAATCCCATTTTCTCCCTTATGTATTAATTGGAGGATTGCTCCTGCCGTTCTTCATCCATTCCCCCAAATTTAATTCCTCAAGTTGCCTAGAGTCATTTTTCACACACTTCTCTAGAAGTCTGGGTCCCAAGATTTCCCACATAAGAGCAGGCCTGTTACATGTTGCCCTTTGAGCCTTGGCTGTCATATATAAACATAGCAGAAATCTCGTCACTTTTGTCCACCTATATTCTTTTTACATTTCCTTTTCCTGAACCAGTTTCCCATTTGCTTTCATAGTTTTCCTAGCCCCCTCGGAGCCATAAAATAAAAATGTAGCTTAATTTCATAGCTAAGGGAGACAAAGATTTGGGTATGATTGTTTTCGCATAGAATATGGTACTAGGGCCAACGGGAAGGTAAATTCATCTACTTGTTTGTATCATCATTTTCAGGCATTAATACCCTACTTACTAAAAAATGATTTAAGGAAGTTGGTGGAATGATAGTTGGTGCACGAGAACATCTATTTTGATTTTCAAATAGTTTGAAAAAACTGGAGCGTGAATCTAAAGCTCGGTATCAAAGCTCTGTGTTTTCCAGGCACGTCTATGGAAATGATCAGACATACGGAATTCTAAGAACCCCTGTTCATACAGGGTGTCAATGGAAATCAAATAAGAGTGGAAAGCGTTCTTGTCCAGGAAACAGTGGTGCTTTGGAAGCCTCATTTCCTAAAGACCTGTCTTTCTGGACTAGGCAAAAAAGTCAACCTGGGCGTTGTGGCAGAACTCACGTGTGTCACATGGCCAGCACAGGCAGGAAGCTGCTGTTTAAGTGACAATGACTAAAGCCAGCCTGCCACACAAGCCTGTTTTTCAGGTTTCAATTTGCTCATGTGACAGATATTTATACATTCCCTAGTCTGGATAAATCAGCTGACACAGCCAGAAAAACATATTCAGATGGACACATAGACGATACCAGAAGCTAAATGACGTGAGAGGAGCAGCAGTGATTTCAGAGTTTTCAGAAGGAGGGAGTTCTGTCCGTTGAGCAGATGCTGCCAGACAGACTTCAAGGAGGAGGTGATCACGAGCGGGGTCTTAACAAAGGAGAGGACAGTTGACAAGTGGAGATGGCAGGAAAAGGGTGTCTTGGATGAAAGAGTAGCTTGAGGAAAATGTGTGGGCATGAAAGTCTCTGTCCGCTGGTCCTCTTCAGGGAACGAAGACCAGTTCACATTGGCTGGAACTTAAAATATATATAAGGACATAAGGGAGAAGACAGAAGGGTTATGGGTGAGAACATCAGGACTATGGTATCCATCATCTTTTGTTGCATGACTTATTAACCCCAAATTTAGCAGTTCCAGGCAAAACAAAGTATTATTTCATAGGTCCCATGGATCAGAAATTCTGGTGCAGTTTAGCTGGGTGACTCAGGCCCGATCAGGGTCGCCCAGAAGTCTGCTGCAGTCAAGGGGTCTGTGAATCTGGGTCGCAGTTACCTGAGGCTTGTCTGGGGTTGGACGTTCCCTTTCTAGAGCCACCTGGCTGTCAGCCGAGGCCTCAGTTCATTTCCACATGGGCCTCTCCCTTGCAGCCGGCTTCCCCCCTCTGTACGAGAGAGAGAAAGACCAGAACAGAAGCCACAGGGCATTTCCTGATCTTGGAAATGACTGCCCTCCCTTCTCCTGCTTACTGTTGGTCACACAGCCCAACCCTCCTACTGTGGAGGGTTGGAGTGGCCGTGGACCCCAGGAGGTATGGATCATTCTGGTGCAAGGATCATTACAGTCGTGCAGATGGGGCCCTGTGCATCTAATAGGGGTTACACGTATTGTAGACACTAGGGAAGAATTTTTGAGCCGCAGAGCCTATGAACAGATAAACAGAACTTTATGCCTCCCAACATGCCCTTACTGACATCCAAACTCATGCATTAGATAAATGGTAAAACAAGTGGATGGCAGGTGACTACCTAAGGGCTACTTGAGGTCTCGATGAGATCTAATAATCTAAATCCATTCCAGCGGGGATGGAAGCAGTGGGATGGGAAAGAAGGGCCAGATGCCCACGTCGAGAGCTCGAAGGCTGACTCAACAGAAAGCAGAGGTCTGATGATGTCTAATGCGTGTGCATGTGCTCCGTGCGCTTGAATATGTGAAAAACATTAAATATTTAATATTTAGGTGTTTGGCAAATAGAGAAACGACATCTTTATAAGGATCTATTCAAATAGAACAGAGTTTCAAGGACTAGTGTCTCTGAAGTCACTTCCTTTTTTTTTATAAACTTAATCCTAGCAGGTCATCGAATTCGTGAAAGCAAAAAAAGGGAAAGAATAGAATACAGTGTGCTCTTTCCAGTCCCTTCACTCATCACTGGTGCGTTTCACTCCTCACCTGCTCAGAAAGCCAATCAGCCAGCAAACCCCTGGGCCGGGGCCCAGATCTGGCATCCACTCTGGCTCTTGGATATAAGTCAGAACAATTACAGGTTGTGGAGACACTGCAGGTTGTTTGAAAACATTAAGTAGGTCAGATCATCCTGTGAAACAGGGGCTGCCAACTTCTTCATTAGTAAGAAGACCATTTATTCAATTATTCATGTATTTGACATCTGTTTCTAGAGTTCAGGACAGGGTGATGGGGATTCAGAGTCTTACCAAAATGAGTTAGAGACCCTGCCCTCTGGAGACCCACGGTCTAGAAGGGATATCGCCATAAAAGGCGAGTTTGGCGTGGCTCTGTGACATGCCATGCAACACGTATCTCACGATAACACAGTTTAAGCAGCCCGTCAGCGTATTTTTGGGTGTCTCACTAATAGCAAAGTTGAGGAGTGGTTTAAAAAAAAAAAAATGCAGGAAGACAGTGCTGTCAGCAGGAGGCTAGTATTTCCAGGCCAGCATCCAACCGCCAAGCTGGCCCATGACACTATATATAGTTTAGGTGTTCCGAAACCACGCTCTGAGAACTGAAATATCACGCCCCACTTTTTATCATGTCTAGAAAAATTAGTTAAAATCTCAGCAGCTCCCTGGATGAACAGAGCATTAAGACTCTCTTAACCGGGATCGCTGAAAGTCATCCACTTGCCGAAGGTAGGCAAAATACCAACGTGTCCATAAGCCAAGCAGAAAGCTGCAACGTCACAAGTAACTTTAAAGGTTGGGGGCAGGTCAGCTCGACTCTGCAGGCTGCCTGAGCTGTGGTGATGGGGCTGATAACGAGGGGCAGCTGCTCTGGGAATAAGCTGAGCTACAACTGAGCAGAAGAGTAGAGGCATAGATAGTGGAGAAGATGATGAGTAGGAAAATGATCACCTCCAAAGACTCACAAGAAAGGGGTAGGGCTGAGTTCCTTCCATCCTGCAGGAGGATGCTGTTGGCACATTCTGGAGGTAGCTTAACCTAAGAAGGACAGGCTGGGGATTCTTGTCAGTAGCAGGACCTTGGTAGTGGTAGGGGTATAGAAGAGTCAGCAGTATGGTTTCCTGGGTGATGAGATGTGGGAAGCCATGGCCCATGCTACTTGTTCCTACTCGTCTAGGTCGAGGGAAGAAATAGCCGCTACAACGAGGTGATGATTTCTTCCATCCGGAATAAGCACCCTTCGTGGACAGTCCCCGAGCGTCTTGAGTTTCCCCGTCTCACAGCACCAGATTATAATTGCCTCCTTACCATGTGTCCCTACAGAGATGATACTCTTCTTGGTGTATCCAGTATTTCTCTATTTGTATGACCCAGCACAGTGCTTAGCACACAGATACCATTAGATGTTTGCTAAATGAAACAGTAATTGAACAATTTGTTGTTGGGTTTTGTTGGAGTAGAGGATATAGGAGTGTGAGTTGCAGGACATTGGATTGGAAAGACAAGAGGGAATGTGTAGGGAATATTTATCGTTTCCCCAGCATCTGAACCACCCATCTTTTCTTTGGAGGAACTCCCTGTTTCCTCGGTGGAATTCACCATTTTTTAGTCATGGAAGGAGGCAGATCCCACCCACCATTAAAGATGACCCACGTGCCACCTGTGGTTTTCCAAGCTCCCTTGGGGGTAGGGCGTGGGCATGGGACCTGAGGTCCGCCAGACAGAGGCACTCACCATCTGGATTTTTGAATAGGGAACTTGTGAAAAGCAGGGACAGAAAAAAATCCACAGTATCATTGGTGACACTTAGAGAATTCTGTGTCTGGGGCGGCATTAGGATGGTGGCTGCCGCAGAAGACGGTGCCCAGGGCAACAACATCAGCAGTGGGGACCACCTCTTCTCACATTTGGGGGCAACAGCTGTGGTGTCCTCGGCATGATGTTGAGAATTAGTTCTGGCAGCCTCAGCTTCGAGACTGGCTCTCCAGCCCTCCCAGAAATTTGTGAGCTGCCCAATAGCCTTTTTTAGAAATTCCTTTCTTTCTTTCTTTCTTTCTTTCTTTCTTTCTTTCTTTCTTTCTTTCTTTTTTTTTTTTTTTTTTTTTTTTTGCTTAAATCCACCAGAGTCAGTCTCTGTAACTTGCCACGTGGAACCCTCACGGATACAGGGTTAAATCCTGGGGGACCAGGTTAGAACTTTCCAATACTATCTGCAGGCAGCAGGGAGCCACTTACAGCTTTTAAGGGGATTGTGACAGTCACAGAAGGGCCCTAAGAAGATCAGACTGGCAGCAGCATGTAGCACGAGCTGGAGGAAGATGAGTCTGGAAGGAGAGAGCAGGGAGGAAGCTTTTGGACCTCTACAGGTGAGAAGTGATGCAGTAATGAGGGACTGAACTAGAGATCTGGAACTACTCAGATGGTCGGCAGGCAGAGCGGTCCATTTCTGATTCCCTTTCTGGTTTTCCATGGGGACAGAAGGCTAAGTGAGGGGAAAATTGGGCTTCCATGGGAAACGGCGTTGTTGCGTCACCCCTTCCTAGATTCACCGATTCCAGTCTTTCTTTGTCTTCGAGCTACGTTGCAACTCCAGTTGGTAGACAAGGGATAGTGATGCAAAATAATTCTTGTCCACAGACACATAAATTGTGCGCAGTGGAGGATCTGCCGGCTTTCCTCCTTCCTCACCGTGGAAGAGGCCGGTTTGGCCACCCTTGGCATGTTCCTCATCTACGAATGGATCCTTCGGGAAAAAACTCTCCCTTGAACTTGTTGAAACACCTCACTAGTTTCCTCATTAGTGAAATAAATCAAATCTTTAACTGTGTCTGTATTTAGACCTGAGATTCAGATTTAAATCTTTTCGTAAAAAACGTTGACGGCCTTCATTTATGTCTTTGTAAACAGCTTCGTGAAACAAACTCCACGTGTAGATAAACGACTGTTAACTCCTGTCGTCCTGTGTTTGTGTTTAGCACTGGAGGTAAATTTCTAGTAAATGATAGAAGTTTGCCAAGTGCGAAGGCTGGTGTTTTGAGAATTAAGTCCAAGTAAAATAACAAAGGCCTGGTGTGATCTCTGCCTTCCAGAAGACCCTAAGAGTTCCCGCTGTGAGCTCACTTCTCTTTTCCCGTTATTTTTGGCCTATTCCTGAAAATAGCACTTTTGGTTATTGCAGAAAAAGCAATATCATGTCAGGTGACAGAAAAAGAACCTCAATTACTTCCATTTTATCAGCGGTTATCAAAAAGAACTAGATACTTGGTTTTCATTGTTGTTGTTTTAGATTTTGTTTATTTATTTGAGAGAAAGAGAGAGAGCACAAGTGGGGGAAGGAAGAGACAGAGGGAGAGGGAGAAGGAGACTCCCCCATGATCAGGGAGAGCGATCCGAGGACCCTGAGGTCATGACCTGAGCCGAAGACAGACGCGTACGCTTAACCGACTGAGCCACCCAGATGCCACTGTTGTTGCTGTTGTTGCTGTTGTTGTTGTTGTCGTTGTTGTTTTTATTAAGTAAGCTTTATACCCAACATAGGGATTGAACTCATGACCCTGAGATCAAGAGTCACACGCTCTGGTGATTGAGCCAGCCAGGCATGCCCAGGTATTTGTTTCTGAAGAAATGGAAAGGTAAATAATTATTTCACGCAAAGTTAGCTCATTCATACGTAAAGTGCTTGTCACCCAGTGTCCTAAGTGCGGAGGTGATCCAGGAGAGGGGCAGAAGGGGTTAAAATGGCTGCAGAGCTAATAGAATCCAAAGTAGAACGCAGTCAATATGGACGGATGGTAGGTGATGATGTTCATGGTGCCAGCCTTGTGGCTGCACGCCAAGTTCCTTTCAGTGGGCTCCAAGGGAATGACCCAATTCCATGGTTACATTCGAATTTTGCTATATGGAATATTGCTTAAAATAAGTGGGCCATCAGCTGCAAGTGAGAAGTCTTTGAATCCCTTTCACGGAAATGGAATTTGATTTGTCCTACAATCATAAAATGTAGGCTAGCAGTGCAAGATACCCTTCTCTGGGTTCATGAATACTGATCTATTTTTTGCACAGATAGAGCTCAGAAGCTAACATTCAGAAATGTGCTCACACAATATGTCACAATATGTTGTTTAACAAAAATATAGAAAAAAGTCATATCTGCCGCAAATGAAGAGTGTCATTAATGCATCAGCTGCAAGTTCCTCACGGGCTTCTGACTTGGCAGTTGGCTGGAGAGAACCACTTACTTAAGCAATTCCTCACTATTCGATTTCGCTTGTTGCCCTTGGCTTCAGCACAAAGCTGCTTTCAAACGCAGGTGACAAAATGAATTCTATAAAGGCTCAAGTATACGACCTTACCTTGGGTCATTTGTAACTTTGCAGATTGTGGGTAAAAAAAAGTGTAAGAGCATTAATAGGCTGGTGTCGTTTTTTTAACCCACCTTGCATAGGGGGTCTCAGAAAGAACCAGGCCATCCATAAAGCAAGGCTTAAGGCAGACTGCCTGTGTGCAAATTAAGACTCCACCATCCCAGCGCTGTTTGGCCCTGAGCAAATTGCTTCAACCTCCGATGGATCGGTTACTCATCAGTAAATCCTGGAGTCCTTATGAGGCGTGAATATGTAAAGTGCTTAGAATGAAGTCTGGTCTGTAGAAATGCTGTCAGAGTGTTTGCTGATGTTCTTAAGACCTATTTAGTGGTTGAAAAAAAGCATTCCTAAAAACTAGGGTTCGAGCTCCTTTCTGACATGCAGGGGGAAAGGAGCATTCTCAGTTCTGCCAATAGCGAGGGAAGAGCAAGATGGCGGCCTAAGCACTCCTCTGTTCTAGTATTTCCTCTTTCCCTTCCACATTGGCCACGTTTCCGGGAAAAATGCCCCAATAATGAGAATGATTCATTTGCTGGAGCCTCCCATAAGATGTGAAAGGGATGGTCCTTGGGCTGGAGTCCATCCTTGACAGGAAATTTCCTAACTCATCCTCAGCTCAGTGGGAATAATGAAAATTTCTTCTGCTCTCTTTTTTGGCAAATTCCAGTGCATCTCACCCCCAAATTGTAAGCACAGTGATGCAAATACCACTATCTTTCATCTCTCTATTTAAATAGTTGAGAAGTCTGAGAGAGGTCCTTATGTCCTCAGGCTTGTCTTCAAGTATCAGTCCTACAAGAGGCAGACAGACTTTCTGCTCCTGGAACAGTCTGCCCGCTGTTAGCATTCCGCTGGTAGCATTCTGCTAACAGGGTTAACATTCCAGTGGTAACCCCACTAGTGTGCTGTGTGGAGGATTCCAGTACCCCAAACAGGAGGGGCTGGGGAGGCGTGGGAAGCATTCACCCAGAGCATGGATGAGTCACATCACTTCACATAACTTGCAACACAACCTTTGTTTAACATTCAAGTAAGATTCCAGGGATAAGAGGGAGAGAGGGAGAGAGAGAGAAAGTTAAGTAAGCTATGGTGAGGACAGCCTAAAGGTCAAAATTGTAATATTAAATAAATCTTACAAGATTTTATAAACCCTAATTTATTGTCTATGTGCAACTGACATTTTAGCTCTTGGTTTAATACCAGACACTTGAAAGTATTCTTGTAGAAGAATGGTTGATAACCCTCTTACACAGTATAATTGGAATTCTGCATGTTAGAACATTTGGTTTCTGAAAGATTTTTGTAAATGTTAATAGCTGTCTTTTAAAATGGTGTAAGTGTGAAATGCTATGAAAAGCAAAGGTTTAAATGTCACTCTGTCTATAATTTTCATATTGTAAAAACTAAATAAGTTTTTAAAAATGGAAAACCTAAAAGCCTACTGCAAGTTTGAAGATATCAACTCATTCATTCTTCTTTTTTGAAATGGATATGACATTTAACTAAACGAGCCAAATTTAGAACTAAAAGTCATCTGTTTTTTTCTAAAATTTACTATGGAACGTTTAGCCTAAACTGAAAGGCAATTCGATTTAGAGAGTTCCCCACTTTTTCCCACATTGCATCAGATATGATTAAAGATCTGTCTCTACAGCCTGCATCTGATGAGGCCCCCACGTATACACGGTCACTACCACGTGCGTGTTTATTCCTGACCCGGCGGTCTCACTGAGGGGGTATGTGGGTTCTCAGGGCAGTGGTGGAGCCAGCTCAGTCTTCCTTGGGTTGACTGAATGATTTGGCCATTATGAAATTTGAAAATACTACCCCTTTCTCACCCACCCCCTGACCCCCACTTTTTCTTTTCTTCTTCTCTCTGGTTTGCATTCTAATATTTACTGCACAGGAGAAAAAGGGTTTTTCTCCCTTAACTCTATGTGGGAATCTGAATTCTTCATGGTACTTATCAGCCTGAGGGTACAGGGCGAGAAGGAGAGCATCTTATAAATAATAATAAAAAACAATACGCAGAATAAGGTCTGCTCAGATCTTATTTTGTCTAAATGCACTAGTGTAGTTCTATAAACTGGGGTTGGTTATATGGGTGCCACTAGAAATTGGCCGCTCTTCATCAAGTACCAGAGATTGCAAAGGAATCAATTAATAAAAATGTAAATGAGATAACATTCAAGAGTTCCCCTATAATATAGCACGCTCTCGACTGTGTTTCACTCTGTCTTGTTCATTGGAAGAGATAGGAGCCCAGTTACGGCTCGAACACCAGAAGTCCTCACAGATCATACCCGAACGTCCCTCTGTTCCTGTAAGCCCACACACGACATCTTGGCGTCTCTGGTCTTGTGTAGCAGACCGGGGAAAGCTGGTTGAGTACTGCAGTTTCAATATAGACTAAAGCTAATAAAAAAAAAAAAAATGAAATCTTACCATTTGCAAGGACATGGATGGGTCTATAGGGTATTATGCTAAGCAAAATAAGTCAATCAGAGAAAGACAAGTATATGATTTACTCATATGTGGAATTTAAGAAACAAAACAGAGGATCATAGGGGAAGGGAGGGAAAAATAAAATAAGATGAAATCAGAAGGGAGACAAACCATAAGAGACTCTTAACTCTAGGAAATAAACTGAGGGTTGCTGGAAAGGAGGGGAGGTGGGGGGATGGGGTAACTGGCTGATGGGCATTAAGGAGGGCATGTGATGTAATGAGCACTGGGTGTTATATACAACTGATGAAGCATTGAACTCTGCCTCTGAGACTAAGAATACACTATATGTTAAATAATTGAATTTAAATTAAAAAATATGTATGTATATATATGTGTGTGTGTATACACACACACACACACACACACACACACACACTTAGGCTATTTTCACCAAATTGTGTGTAGGTTTCATTGTCCCTCAGCCTTTTCACTCTGTGAATAGAAACCAGTTTTAGGCTAAGCCAATATTAAAGGCAGAGTCAAGAGGTACAGTACTTTCCACTGGGATAAATTGGGGGTAGATATACTCTGATCCCCCTTCATCATAACTTTGACCTAATAATATACCTCAATAATATCACTCTGACCATGAACTGGATGCTTTGTCTCCTACTTCTCCATAGTGAAGGAAAAGAAGCATTCTTCCATATAATAATGGGATATATGTATATAGATATAGAGATATAGATATAGATATCTCCAATTTTTTTTTTTTGGTCATATTCTGAGAGAGGCCTTAATAGGTGATTAGCCCTATCATTTAATTATGACGCCAGACCGGTGATTCTCAAACTTCAGCCAACATCAGAATCCTGTGCAGGGCTTGTTGCAACAAATTCCTGGGTCCCACCCCCGGGTTCTGATTCAGTAGATCTAGGATAGGGCTGAGATTTTGCATAGCTAAGAAGTTCCCAGATGGTGCTGATGCTGGCTGTTCCAGTCCCACACTTTGAGAACCATGGCAATAATGTGCTTTTCCAGCGCCCACGCTGAAACATAACTGGGTTATAGCCAAGAACCCTGAATAGCAAATTCACTAAGTCACCTAGGGACGTATTTTCTATCCTGCTTTTCCTGGTTTACTAGAAAGATAAATTACACAAAACTAGACATTTGCTAGTTCGTCATTTCCAATGGCACAGATCATGGAGTGGTAAAACCGCTTAAAATTTCTCCGGCTAAATTATTGTACCCATGTTCTATCTGGAGACTTGATCATTCACTCGGTCCATTTTTCCCCCCTGAAAAGCAAAAGTAATAACAGTAAGTTGCATCTGTTGATTTCTCCCTACATCATTTTCTGGCTTTGTCTTTTGTGATTCCCATTGGTTTACGTCATGCACCCCTCAGTGGCATCAGTGAGAAGCTTTATCATTCCCATCTGGCAGATCCAAGGACATGGCTCAGGGAGATAAAAAAGGACATTTGGAAATACTGCTTTAGATACTCTGCAGGTTAACCTTGAAATAAACCAGACTACAGAGCGCTCTTGTCACTAGCTCTGTGATTTCTTTTTACCCACTGTGCTTTGGCGTTAGGCAACCAGCCACGTGGGGAGATCCCGTAAGAAACAGCCCTATAACTCATTTGCTACTTTCCCATAAGGATGCCGTCAGGGACATTCTTTATTTCATTATAAAGTGTGTTTTGGGGCGCCTGGGTGGCGCAGTGCTCTGGGCGTCCAGCTCTTGGTCTCAGCTCAGGTCATGATCTCAGGGTTGTGGGATCGAGCCCCGAGACCAGCTCTGAGCTCAGCACAGAATCTGCTGGAGATTCTCCCTCTCCCTCCCCCTCACTTCCCCCTCACTTCCCCCTCTGCCTTCCCTCCCTATGCCTCTCTCGCTCTCTAAAATAAATAAATAAATAAACAAACAAACAAATAAATAAATAAATAATCTTTTTTTAAAAGTGGGTTTTTCGTGAGGACCTGCTGGAGAAATTCTCTTAGGTCTCAGTGCCCAGGGGGTCGAGTTTCTCCCCAACACCGAGTTTGATCTGCAGACACCGTTCGCCACCCACCCAGGCATGTCCTCGGAGCGGAAGTGTGGAAACTGGCTTTACTGTATTTTTTTCATCTTTGAACATCTCCATGAGACTATTTACTTTTCAAAATGTTCTCAACAGTGAATATGACTGAGACAATTTGAGGAAACTGATAATAAACTTTGTGTCAGCTTAACTGAGCATGTTTCCTGCAGGAAGATGCCACTGTTCCCACTGAAACGGAAAACAATAGAAGGAAGTAGGAGTAACTTTGATGGGGAGAGACAAATGACTTAAGACCTGTATCAGTTGCAAGGGCTAAGTAGAATTTGTGCAAGTCTAATTTATGTGGGAAGACCTTGTAAATGGACATTATTATGCTCTTAGCCTTTATGTGCTTCTCCCGCCTCTCATTCCTATTCCACTTAAATATTTCCTTTGCATACCTGTCCCATGGCCTCACAAATGTGGTGTGGGAAGGAGAGTAGTTTCTTGATTATTTTGTCATCGGATAATAAGCTTTGAGTTTCAGATAAGGTGGTAGACGGGAAAGAGTCCCGATTGATTCCTTGCAGGACTATACACCACGGAGGGAGAAAAAATAAAATCCAATTATGTGTAGTCAAAGTATTTTCTAAACTATTTAAGAAATCTCATCTAGCCTCCTCTTCAAATACCTGAGAACAGCTTCCAGCAGCTTGTTTTTCTTAGAGCAAAGCCAACAAAGAAAAAGAGACTGTCCCCACAATTTCCTAATTAATTATAAAGGGGAAAAGAGCAGCTGAACAATGGAGAACTCTGGCAAGCGAAGCCTTACCCATTTTAGCATATCACCAATGGCAGGATGAACGCACCATGTGAAAAGGACACAATACCCCTTACGGCTTACCTTGTGTTCCTGAAAAAAAAATTATACATAAATCTATGATGAATTCAAAGAGTTGAATGAATATCCTCAATCTAATTACAATGAAACATCAGATAAACCTAAACTGAGGGATATTCAACAAAATAAATGAGCTGTGCTCTTCAAAACAATATCATGAAGGACAAAGAAAGGTTAAGGACACATTCCAGATTAAAGGAGAATAAGAGTTATAACAACTAAGTGAAATTCAGGATCCAAATATTGGATTCTAAAGCTGGGGGGAGGGGGCTGGAATTACTATAAAGGCATCATTGGTGCCAGTAGGAAAACTTGAATAAAGATCTGTAGATTAGATAATGGTATTGTATCAATGTTCAACTTCCTGATTTTGATCATTGTGCCATTGTTATATGAGTAAATATCCCTCTTCTTAGGAAATACACAATGAAATATTTAGGGGTAAGGAGACACTATGTCTACAGCTTACTCTCAGATGGTTCAGGAAAATCAATCATAATAATTTTATGCATATATATGTATTATGCGTGACTTTAACCCATGTGCTCATTATGTAACAGAGTAAATATATAGGTAGTAGATTAGTAGATATATAATAGAGTATATATATAAATAGAAAATATATAATATATGGGGGAGAGAATATTAAAGCAAGCGAGGCAGAAGTATTAAATACTAGTGAATCTGCTTAAAGAATGTACTTTGTACTTTTATTTATTCTTTGTACATCATTGCAGTTTTTCTGTATGTTTGGAGTTATCACACAATTCTGAGGTCGTTTTTATTTTTTTAAGGAAAGATCCTAGCTGCAGTTTTCTTTTCCTCAGCAAAGTGGATAGAGTGTTATTTGTGATGTGGCAAAGCACATAGCTGCAAAATAAGGTCATTCACATAACTGGCGTAGTCATCTTTCAAGCATGATGCCTAGTGAAAACCACTTCCTTTCATGCATAGACTTGGCTCAGTCCTTTCTTCAAAAAATCCTGAAGCGCTCGAGTTCATTATTCACACCACAGAGTTCTCATGTGGTAACAGTGTTATGCACGCCATCTTTAAAACATGACCGGACCTCAAAAAACACCCTTCCCCCAAACCTCCAAGAACACATCAGACCACACCAGAGCATAGGAGTTACCAGCTGGGGTCGTATATTCTGCTTTCTCTGACAAGGGTAGCGCCATTAGAATCCAAGAGGCCCATGTGACTGCGGCAAACATGAGCTCCGACTTTTCCTGTGAAGCTTGATAGAAAAGAACATTTGTTCCTTTTCATTCCTGAATGTTTTCATGGTGACATTTCTCAATCTGTGGGTTTGGGGGTGGAGTGCGTGTGTGTGTGTGTGTGTGTGTGTGTGTGTGCGTGTGTGTGTTTATTGCTTTCTTTTCTCTCAAAGAGATCATCCAGTGACCTTGAAATCTGCACTGGCATTTTGCTGGCAGGAAGGGAAGCTCTCTCTTCTCATTTGCAAAATGAATAACAATTTGATCATCCTTAAACTTCTAAAAGGTTAATTACGCTCTCTCCATGAGTACTGAATAAAAACCTGTTTTATCTCTGCCCAAATGAAACCCACAGGGCTCACCCTCCCTCTCACTCCGCCAGGAGCCCGAGTCCTTCGGGCTGTCAATTAAGCGCGAGCAACGCCTAGATCTGTGTGCGCCGGCAGTAGATTTTCTCATCCGAAAACTGTGACAGCCCTCATTTGCTAGAGCTGTGCGGTGACTTTCAAAATGTCTCCGCAGGAAAGTGTGATCTGGCTGTGGGCAGGGTGGAGGGACCGCGGAGCAAGAGGGGTGAGCTAGAGGGAAAGAGAGGGAGAGACCTGGAACGTGTTGGAGAGCTCCCAAAGGCTCCTCGCGAGGCAGAGGCTTCCGCAAGCGCACAAACAACAAAGCGCGAAGAGATAATAAGAATAACCATCCTGAAAACGAATAGCAAATGTAAAGTTCTGGAGGCTCCACTGCTCCCAGAAGCATGAGACCCTGGCGGGGCGGGTCCGCGTGCGCCCGCGCAGCTGTAAAAGCCCAGGTGGGTCAGCTGGATGGGGGGCAGAGGCTAAGCCTGGTGCAGAAGACGTGCGATACCTTCCCAACCTTTACGTTTTCAAGCGACTACTATTTCTTGTCCATAAAGAGCCTCTTTAGTTAGGAGCCAGAAACCATATCTAAGAGAGTTACATTTCCTTTTTATTGCAAGAAAACCACATCTTTCAAAGGAAGGTAATGGCATGGAATCAGGGGTGGGAGGGGACACGGGAAACCCACACCTTCTGCCTGATTTGGGCAGCTCCTTGTTTCCGTAACTTAAAATGTGGATCTGGAACAACTTCATATGAGCCTCCCCAGCTCGATGGTATGCAAAAACAAAAAACAGGGGAATGGAACGAGTAATTTGTTTTTTTCTAAAAGAACCATGTTCTTGGGGGTTAGTGTGTGTGTATAAAAGAAGGGCTCCGTGTAGCTCTGCCCCGTGTTCGCTCGGCAGCAGAGTCAGTACTGGGGGGGATAGGTCACCTTGTCCCTGATTTCTACACCAACATCTCTGTAAGAGGATCTCGTGAGCATTACAGTTTTCCAGTGATTTCATGAACAATGAAACAGTTGTCGTCAGGAAGCACTCATGCAAAGTATATAGTTTTTGCTGTCCTTCCTCTTCTTTTTTTGTGGTAAAATGGGCTTAACATAAAATTACCATTTCAGACTTACAATTCAGTGGCATTAGCGTATTCATCATAGCTCGGGACCAGCACTTTGTCATCATCCTAAGCAGAAACCCTCTATCCATTAGATTGGTCCCCCATTCCCTCCTCCCCCCACCCTGATGCTATGATCTGAATGTTGTATTCCTTCAAAATTCATATGTTGAAATGCTAATCCCCAGTATGATGGTGTTAGGAGGTGGGGCCTTTGCGAGATGCTGAGGTGGTGAGGGTAGAGCCCTCGTGAAAAGGATTAGTGCCCTTTTAAGGGTGTCCCCAGAGAGCTCCCTTGCCCCTGTCACCACCTGAGGATACAAGGAGAAATCTGTGCCCTAGAAGAGAAGAGGGCCATCCCTTGACCGTGCTCACACTTGATCTTGGATTTCTAGCCTCGAGAACTCTAAGAAATAACTTTCCATTGTTTATAAGCCACTCCATCTGTGGTGGACCCCAGCCCTTGGTGGTCTCTGTTCTACTTTCTGTCTATGAATTTGCCTTTCCAGGTCTTTGTATAAGTGGAATCATACACTCGTTTTCATTTCGTATTTGCCTTTTTTCGCTTAGCCTAATGTTACCACAATGTGTCCATATTAGACCATGTATCAGAATTTCATTCCTTTTTTGAGGCTGAATAATAGTCCATCATCTGTATACACCACATTTTGTTTATCCGTTCTTCTGTTGGTGGACATTTGGGTTGTTTCCACCTTTTGGCTCTTGTGAATAACGCTGCTGTGAACACTGGCGCACGAGTATCTGTTTGAGCCTCTACTTTCAAATCTTTTGCGCATACACCTAGAAGAAGAATTACAAAGTATGTAGTTTCTATATGCGATGATTGAGTTATCCAGGCCATTATACATGAGATAAGAAGTAGAATAGAAAATTTTTTTAGCAAACATTGGATATTGGTTACTTGGATTCCATTTCAAAATCTTTTAGTTGTTGTCTTTCAATTATTTGAATGTTTATAGGAAGATTTTGAAACTTCAGAAAATGAGGGAAGAAACTGAATGTATCCTCTTTAGAATTTTCTTCTGGCAAAAATACAGAGGTTAGGCCCAAGCTAATATACTAACATGGTTAATAACTATTCGTCTGAGTGGCAGATGGAGCAAAACCTTTACATTTCTTAAGAATGGTCATCATTTGGGAGGGACACTGACAGGCTTCCATTCCAGTCTCCTGTGGACCTCTTTTCTCCATGCAGTGCTGGGAATGTTGTCCACTGTCCGTCCATAGTGTCCTTTGGCAGATTGCCCCCTCTCTCCCCTCTCTCTTCCCTCCAATCTCCTGTGCCCTTTATGCACCAGAAAAGCCCACTGTTCTGTTCCTAGCTAATGCTAATTTTTTTTAGAGATAGGCCCATGATCCAAGCAGTGTCTGTGTAGCCTGGCTAGTTGACTGTGATCCCATGTTCCAGGATTTGGCTTGCAAACCTGAGGTGAACTAATTGGGTTCTTCTCTTAGGACATGAGTATCAGGAAACACAGACTGGGGGCAAAGATTGTACTAAGGATGCTATGAGGTAGAGTCACATTGGGAAGAACCATTGTATGTCAAAGTCACATACAGGCTGAGGTTATGAGAAGGCAGAGCAAGGCATCATTAGAGAAAAAAAATGGATCAGATACACAGAGAGAAGTAGAAACATCGTGAAACATCATGATGGCAGAGCTGCTTGCAAGAGTTGGCTTTGTGCCTAAGGCTCTGCCCTTTCGAGGTCTCCCCATGTGTCCCTTTCCCAGTGGACCTTGTTGAGTCAAATGGAGTCTCTGTTCCTTGCAGTTTAATAAGCCTGACTGAACTTCTTTCTTCCGTTGCTTTTTCTTCTCTATCTACCTCCTTCTAGTGTTTCTTTTCATCCTTCTAAACCCCTAACCCCCCTCTTCCCCCATTTTCCTTCCCCCTTGTCTCTGCCTCAGGCATACTACCAGGGCCCATCCCTATAGAAGACCTGGGAAAACGGAAGAGAAATAATACACTGGGGTTTTATTAAATAGTAGCTTTATTGAGATATAATTCACCTACCATAAAGTTCAGTATTTTCAAGTGTAAATTGCAGTGGTTTTTAGTATTTTCACAGTTGTATAATCACCACCACTGTCTACTTTTAGGACATTTGCATCACCCCAAAAAGAAATCGCATACCCATAAACAGTCATTCCCTATTGCCTCTCTGACCTGGCTGTAAACGACCAACCTACTTTCTGTCTCTATGGATTTGGCTATTCTGGACATTTCGTATGAATATAATATGTACAAAATACAACAAATACAACATATGGCTAACTTCTTTCATTTAATGTAATGTTTTCAAGATTCATGTATGTTGTTGTATATATCACTACTTATCCCATCTTACCATTGAGTAGTATTCCATTGTATGAATATACCACATTTTGTTTACCCATTCATGAGTTGATAATTATTTGGGTTATTTCTGGGTTTGTGCTATTATGAATAATGCTGCTGCGAATGTTTGTGTGGACATGTTTTCAGTTTTCTTGGGATGCTAGCTGGGAACGGAAGGGCTAGGGCATCTGGTAGAATGCTGTGTATTTCAACGTACTATCTCTCCCTTTTCCTTTCTCCATATTTTAAGACCTTCTACGGGCTTTGCTGCTATTGTTCTCTGTTCTTTAAATTTTCTTCGTGTTGCTGCTTTCAGTACACTTTCAATTTTTATTCTTCTAACTTTTACCTTTACCCGTGTTTTGAGTTCATTTTTTTTTTAAGATTTTATTTATTTATTTGACCGAGAGAGAGGCAGCGAGAGAGGGAACACGGCAGGGGGAGTGGGAGAGGGAGAAGCAGGCTTCCCACCGAGCAGGGAGCCCGATGTGGGGCTCGATCCCAGAACGCTGGAATCATGACCTGAGCCGAAGGCAGACGCTTAACAATTAAGCCACTCAGGACCCCTGAGTTCATTTTGTAAGATCTTCCTTAAATCACTTTCCTGGAGCCACTTTATCATTCCTTCCTCCTCTGTCCCTACCCCTGATAGTGTTCGAGGAAGCCTGGTGCATCTAGAAGAAAGTAAGGCTTGTGTGGAATATAATCCCATGAAGTAGTTCTACGGAGGAAGGCCTTGAGAAACAGAAGGACACGTTCAAGGGTGTGTAGACAGAAGATTATAATAGCTTATGTTTAAAGAACCATTGTGGTCATATTTTTATTTCTGTATTTGCCAAGTCTGACCAAAAAACCTGATGTTGACCTGCAGCCTCTTCCATCCATCCATCCAAACAAACTGCAAATATGATGTGACTCCAGGTAATTGGTGCAGCCGCTGCTGTAGGCTGTGTCACCATCAGCGGCACTAACCCTTTGCCTCGGGCAACATATGGACAGTGACAGGCGAGTCACCCTGATGACATGAAGAACTATAAGTGGATTGAGGGAGCCCTTTGACTTGTCCCAGCCCCACTGCTTCCCAGTAGGACGCGCCTCTGTCTTATTCCCACTGTACACTCAGGTCGGAAGCTCAGAAGCACCAATTTTGCTCAGGGAGATGATTCAGTATTTTCCATGGTTTTGACAGCTGACCAATTAAAAACCAGATGACACCGTTAACAAGCTCTAAATAAGCCAGGGTATAGAGCAGTCGAAGGCACCAAAGCACCTACGATACGGCCGTTCTCTGTGTGAGTTTGAGAGGAATTCAGTGATCATCACAATGATGAAGATAATGCGGATGACCTCAGGGGTGCTGGGCAGGACTCAAATCATTAACTAGAAGGCAGCATATTCTGTTTCTGGCAAATACTACCAGCGAGCCTTCCATTTATTCTATTTCAGTAATTTTTGTCTTCAACATTCTGAAATTTCATCCAACTCCAGTTAATGATTTGAATCCTGACCAGTACCCCTGAAGTCTTCAACATCTTCACCAACGTAATTATCGTGGAATGTTTCTTACGCTCCTGCTGAGCGTGGCCGTACAGTAGATGAAGTAGGATGGCTGATTTCACGTGGACCTTTAAAGGCATAGCTTCGTCCATTTTCGGTCAAACGACATAGTTTATACCATTACTCGGAAGTTTGCTAACAAGAGCTTTGTTAAGCTTTTCAGTCTGTAAATGCAGACGCTGGGATATGTCTCAAAAGGGAAAACTATGCACTCATATTCCTGAAGTTCATTAAGGCGCCATTTTGGAAAAGCCACGGGAAATTTTTCAGGACTAAGAGTGACAGAGAGAAGCCTGAGCCCCAAATGGATTGGCATTGCCCTTTACTTGTAATTCTGATCAATATTCAGGGTGTCAGGCAATAAGACCCTTGTGAATATTATAATGGATGTAAACAGCGATGGTTTTTATTTTTATTTTGGGGCTCTTTATTAGGCAACATACCAAACCCCTTTCCAACGAAAGAACTGGTGCCAGCACCACTCAGGAATTTTCAGTCAGTCAGTGCATCCTTTTCTCTGGGTAATCAGACTTCAGCGAGAGAGGTTTAAAACAAGTGTGGGGGCTGCAGGACTTCGGGTCTGAGTTGCTGTAACAAGTGCACATTAGAGAAGTTCCGGATAGCACAGCATGATGCAAATTGCTACCAGCCGCAGCATGTACTGGAACCACACCGATCTCAGCAGAGGTGGCAGGAGTGACATCACCAACACTGTGACTTGAACCACCCTCAGGAAAACATAGCTGGTGGGGGTTAGCAACACACAGAGACCCAGCAATACACACCATGTGAGACCAATCAACAAGCAGTTGCAGGGGTTCTCGGTTTCATTTCTCAAATTTTATAGCTTGCCCACATAAAAAATTTATAAGAGAAACTTGGGACATTTTGAGGCAGTGATGGGAAGTGGCACTGTGAGCAACATTTTATTTTGTTCTCCTCAGGTTAAAAAAAAAAAAAAAATCACCACAAATGAAAGCTTCCATAGTCTCTGTATTAATAGCCGATGATTCTGGTCACCAAGTCTGATGCGTGGGTTTCCCCCGCCCCCCACACCAGGCACTTCTCAGCCACCAGCTGGGTGTCCTGTCATTCATGCCCGTTTTAACTCTGTCTACATGGAGATAGCAGCAGACCCCGGGAGTGAAGGGCTCAGTGCTGCAAGATGCCAATGACAAGTGCAGGTGTCGATCAGAGGTTCCAACGATCCCCTCCTTGGGTTCAATTAATTTGGTAGACCAGCTCACTGAACTCAGAGAAATCTATTGGTCCCTGGATTACGGGTTTATTATTAAAGGATGTAATTCAGGAATAGCCAGATGTAGGAGATGCCCAGCACAAGGTATGGGCAAAGGGCAAGGAACTTCCATGTTCTCTGAGCGCACCATTCTCCCTGAATCTCCATGTGTTCAGCAACCCAGAAGCTCTCCGAACCCTGTCATTTTGGGGTTTTGATGGAGGCTTCATTCCATAGTCATGACTGATTGAATCATTGACCACTGGTGATTGAAGTCAGTTTCCAGCCCCTCCGCTCTGCCTGGAGGTCTGTGGTTTATTTGTTATATTTTCCCCCACTGATGTGCAAATTCGTGAAAACAGGGAGCTCACTAGCTAACCCCATGAGGAAAAGCCAAAGAGAGGGAACAAAATGTAGGAAATCCTAACATAGCAGAGAGCTTAGTGGGCTGAACCGTTGACAACAGGGTGGCTTTAGGATGTATTCTGGAACCACAGATGCCTCCAGCTCAGAAAAGTGGAACAAGGGGTTGGACAAAAGAATGAAAACATCATCAGAGCAAGAGTTCCTGGCATGAAAAATAGCCCAGGTCTACAGAGGAAGACGGAAAACAAGGCAGTAAGAAGGGAGAGGTCGACCTCCCCCGCTATGCAAAGCATGCACACAGTCATGCTTCTGTGAAACATTCTCGTTAAATCTCATAATTATCGTCCTGCATTTGTTCGATAAGATCCAATGGAAAACATCTGCCCTTAAAAAATTCAGTTAGAGAAAGGGGTTTAGCAGGGAAGTCAAGTTATTTTAGCACAGATCAGCAAAGTCTGCGCTCCCATCACCTTCCATCTTGCCTACTCTCAGGCAGGCGTGAAGCTTAAAATGTCATTGTTTACCACAGACACACGTTTTTTGGTCATGAAAGTATTTTAAGTCCCTAGTCCAGATGATTCCATTGTGATTTGGATTTATACAACAGTTCATTCATGTTTATTTAACTGGGTAAATGGCCACACTCAGTCTCTCAAAGGGTGGCATCGGTGATGCGGTCCTGGCAGTGAGTTCCTCAGTGTCCCCTGGTGAGATCCAGTGCAAAACCACGATCCCACCAGTACATTTATTTAGTAAAAGTTCTTATTTTTCACATTCCCTTTGCACCTATTTTATGTTTCTTTCAGAACCGGTGGTTCTCAATCTGTCCTGAAAGTTAACACTACTGGAGAGCTTTTGAAAAGCCCTATGCCCAGACCCAGCCCTAAACATACTGAATCAGAATCTATGGGGAAGGAGCCCAGGCAGGTCTGAGTATTTTTCAAAACTTCTAAGGCTTCTCCACTGAAGGGACAGGGTTGGAAATGGTGCTCTAGGGGCACCTGGGTGGCTCAGTTGGTTAAGCCTCCAACTCTTGGTTTCGGCTCAGGTCACGATCCTCAAGCCCCGTGTCAGGCTCCGAGCTCAGAATCTGCTTTGAGATTCTCTCTCTCTGCCCCTCCCCTGCTGCCTTGTCTGGGCTTGTGCACTCCCTCTCAAAATAAATACATACGTACATACGTACACACTGCTCTCGAAGACTATAAACACACCTAAATCAGAAAGTTCAAGTAATTTGTTTGTATATATCAGTCTATTAATAATTCATACCATAGCGCTCTGCCCTGTTTATGTCTTTGTTGAATAATACACAAATGAATGAGTAGAAAATAAATGTGTAAACTTAGAAAAAAATTTATTGTCATTGTTTATGATAAAAATTAACGAAACTATGTCAGAAATGAATTATAATGCTTTAACTTAACACATTATTCTCCAGGGGTACTGTCGTTGAACCAATATTATTGAGTTATATCCGTTAAAACAGGGAATTACACACACACACACACACACAGCACACTTATGTCAAACTTCTTCTTTTAAGATTTTATTTATTTATTTGAGAGGAAGAGCACAAATGGGGGAAGGGGCAGAGGGAGAGGGACAAGCAGACTCCCTGCTGAGCCGGGAACCAGGGAAGGGGCTCAGTCCCACGACCCTGAGATCATGACCTGAGCCGAAGTTAGATGCTTAACTGACTGAGCCACCCGGGGGCCTCTATATCAAGTATTTTAATACTCATTTGTTTTTGTTTGTTTGTTTGTTTTTAGAAAGAGAGAGAGAGAGAGAAAGCAGGTGGGGAAGGTCAGAGGGAGAGGGAGAGAGAGAGAGAATCCCAAGCAGGCTCCACGCTCGGGGCAGAGCCTGACCCTGGGCTCAATCTCATGACCACGAGATCATGACCTAAGCCAAAATCCAGAGTCAGACATTCAACTGACTGAACCACCCAAGTACCCCATTATTTGCCTTTTCTTTTTTAATATATAGAACTGAGATCAGGGACCGCAACACTGGCTTCTTATTTAAATCACACCCAGAACGCTTCACCTCTTTTTGTGTAGGAGAAACTTCAACGTATTTATGAAGTAATCTCAACGCCAATCGCTTCTAGATTTCTAGGCTCTCCTCCCGACAATTATTCACAATTGTCCCCACCGTACCTGCTCAGCCACTTTATCTTTACTACGTATTTTCAACCCTTTCAACTTAGTTTTCATTGAAATAACAAGGTTCTTTCCAACTTCCTATTTTATTGGTTCATGTACATTTTAATTAGATTTTATAATTACAGTGGCAATTACAACTTGCTTAAACAGGTTCGGAAACAAATGTAACCAGCTTCAGGAAGCACACATCTTCCCTGGTGGGAGTAGAAAGGTACAGGCCATATTGTAACTAGCATCCAGCCCTAAATTACCTCTGTTCTCTGTGAGTGCCTCTCCTTGACCTTTAGCACCCAAGAACCAGCTAACACTCACCAAGAGAATGCCGATCTCATGAACGCCTCCCTTACATTTCACTCAACTCGCACGTCAGTCTGGGGGCTGCTGTGTGCAGGGATTCACGGTAGATGCCGCAGGAGGGATTGAAAACAAATGAGACCTTAAAAGGCCTGTAATACTATTGTACAAACAGTTACCCCGCCGTTGTTACTCGCTGACATTCATTGGCTACCTACTTTGTGGTGGGCCTTGTGTACAATTCCGTGTATACGTTATCTCAGTCCCCACAACACCTCCTTGAGGTAGAGACAAGTATCATAAACCCTGTTTTATAGATCATTGAGACTGAGAGAACCACGTAGCAAGTGGCAAAGCCGTGCTTTGGCCGTGAGTGAGAGTGGGGGCTCCTTTACCTCATCAACCTGCATTATTAACAACAACGAGACGTCTTAGATGAGTCTTTCTGCTGTCGGACTTTGATAAACCTTTCTCCTTACTGTTTGGCTCTTAGGGTAGAGAGGTTTTCTTGAATCATGCCCTCTGCTGAAAGTTACCACTGAAATGAATAAGACCTAAACACTTGTCAGGTCTGTCAAAAATTCACCAGCTGTCCAGCACTTTGCTAGAACCCCAAACACTGAATCAGAGCCAGTCTGTACAATTTCATTGGTCATGACCAACCAACTGGGCTATGGTGTGACCCATAGACACTACCCAGAAGCCACACTCAATAAGTACACCTCTTCCCCATCTAATAGTGGAAAGTAAATTTTATTACTTGCTTACCCTTATTTTAAAGATTTTTATTTATTTGAGAGAGAGAGCAGCAGAGGGGCAGAGGGAGAGAGAGAATCCCAAGCAGACCCTGCACCATGAAGGGAGCCCAACAGAGGGCTCAGTTCTACGACCCCAAGCTCATGACCTGACCTGAAATCAAGAGTTGAAGGCTCAACCGCCTGAGCCATTCGGGTGCCCCGCATTATATTTATTTTAATAGGACTTCTTTTCTCAATTACTTTAGAGACCTGGATAGAATAATGAAAAAGAAATGAACAAAGCAAACTATTAAGTGGTGGTTGTGACCTACTTCTGAGACATCATTAATTTAATACTCCGATTTCTTTAACAATGATGAAAAGTGTCATCTGCTGTAGTTAGTTTTATAATAGATAAATAATACACGTTCATTCATTATAAATAATTTCAACAATACAGAAGAGTGTAAAAGAGAAAATAAAAGCACTAAAATCCCCCAAACCATTGACATCCAGCACAAACATTAATTTATTATATTTGAAATTCTGCATGCATACGATTCTGATGGAGTATTGACTTTTTTCTGTCTAAATAATTACCTGCTAGGATTTTCACCTTTGCAGAGGCGTGTGATGTATCCAGAGCTGCCATCAGGTGGCATTTCCTGATGGTCTTTTAGGACCTCCCTTCCTTTCGGGGATGAATCCAACTGGAAGTCAATACTGGGATCCAGATAAATGATGTCCTGTTGCAAACACTTCGGCATTAAGACATAGCCTGTCTTAGTTGTTTCTCTTATTGTGCATATATGTGTGCTTCCTAAATAAAATGGTCTCTTTTTGTAACCCCTCCATAGAACTGATAAGTGTTTAATTAAATTGAATTGCATTGATTTAGTGCAGTGAACTGAACTGAGGTGAATTAAAGAGAGCCGTTTGGGAATTGTCGAGCAGTTGTTAAAACATATCTCTACTCTGGTGACAGTGTGGTGCCTTCAGTCTCGTGGACTTAACAATAAAATAAAAAGACTCATAATCCTTTAAGATAGCAGAATCTCCTGAAGTCCCATCTCACTGAACCACATGCTCTTCTATCCAAAATGTCCAAAACAAGTAAGTTATACCACTCGGATCCTCTCAATAGTTGAATGAATCAGAAAAGATTTTTTTTTTTATTTTCTTGATGCATATGTGTATTACTGTTATTCTCAGAATTAGCACTCCTTCTTGGGGCGCCTGGGTGGCTCAGTCGTTAAGCGTCTGCCTTCAGCTCAGGGCGTGATCCCAGAGTTCTGGGATCGAGCCCCACATCGGGCTTCTCTGCTGGGAGCCTGCTTCTTCCTCTCCCACTCCCCCTGCTTGTGTTCCCTCTCTCGCTGGCTGTCTCTCTCTCTCTGTCAAATAAATACATAAAATATGAAAGAAAGAGAAAGGAAAGGAAAGAATTAGCACTCCTTCATACCTTAATCTATTCTTGAAATCCTATCCCCTCTAGGAATAGAACTATATCTAATAAATATTTTAAATACCAAAATCTGCTCTTAGGAGAACTCAAGAAATCTGGAATGAAGTAGTCCATTTGTTTAGCCAGTTATAGCTTCTCACTGATGGGCCCCTGTGGGGTCACATAAGGAGAGGCTCTTGAATTCTGACACTTTAGGGGGGGCCGCAGGAGGATGTCCTTACTCTCCCTGAAACCAAAGCTTCTCCTCTGCCTAATAATTACCATGAATAATCCCTAAGATGGCATTCGTAATCCAATCAGGAGATTTTTAGAAACTTTTAACTACTTTTCACTGGTATGGCCTTTCTTCTGCTGCTTCAGATAGAAACCAAAGCTTTGTAGTACATGTCATGATCGAGCTCCTAGAATGTGCCCTGCAAAGGGCTCTACGCTTGAAGACCACCCTGATCATCCTCAGAAACAATCCACGATCCACCACGACAGGAAGAGACGTGTATCCTATCTGCAAAGCAGTTCCACTAAATGGAAAGGTGCCCAGGAGCAAAAAAAATCTTTTTAATAAAAATTAAAAAAAAATAAAAGAGAGCCCTGTTATCTAGAGAATTGAGATAAACAGAAGCAGTAGAGAAAACTTCAACCCCCATGGCTGGTAACTGGCCACCATCTGGCTTCCATAAGTCCCCTGGGAGCAGACAAAGCATTTCAGGTGCTAAGTGGGACGAGGGGTACAGCCTGTATGTTGAAATAAGTGTGTTTACGGATAGCTGTGTCCGCCATTACAGCGATTTGCAAATGGCAGCTGCAGCAGCCAGCACTTCCCAGTAGTTTAGCCCTTTATTTAGTGACAGAGTCCTGACCCGATCAGAGTGCAGCCAAGAGCTCAGAGATCAAACTCCATTTTTCAGCCTCCCCTGTAGTTCGATGTGACCGTGTGAGGACCTTGTGGCCGATGATACAAACCCAAAATGGTATATGGTATGTACGGAAAGTTCCCTTGCAAGGCGGGGAGTGAGCTTCTTTCCCGCCTTTCCTCATCCTACAGTACAGAGTATGAAAATGTAGACCCCTCCTAGGAAAAGTGGGGCAGGAGACTAAAAGGAACCATGTGAGCCTTTGACTTACCACGTCCGGATTTGCTTTCCTTAAAAGAGAATTGAACTTTTATATTATTGAAGCCACTGCTTTTTGAGGGCTCGCCATTCTTTGTAGTGGAAGCTAACCCCAGCCATTTCTGGTGGGAAGGAAACACAGATTTATATGGGGCCTAAGATGTACTGACATGGCAGAACGATCAGTCAAGGTTGTTTACGCAAGCGAATGGAAACGACTTCAACTTAAGTGGCCTGGTCAGCAAAAGGGTAAGGAGGTGGCAGTGGGACAAGGGGTGCCATGCCCAAAGGCCAGGAAGGCAATCATTGCACTCGCTCCCCACTGGGCCCGAACACAGCCTCATGACATTTCTCAATTCAGTGAAGATTCAGGCCACCACTGCCAACTCTTTGGACTGGACGTAAGCCAAGAGAGACATATTGTACGAAGGCTCTTCGGCTGTGTTTCTCAACTTTTTATTTCACGCCACTTCTGGTAAACATGAAAAGCTCCCAGCCCTCGCCCTTGAGATAATGATATGTCCCCGAAGGGTTAGTAACCCGCCCCCAACCGTGCCCACTGAAAATAACTAGAACAGAGCTACTGCCAGCTGTCTAGGTACGACTGCCGAAGGTACTCATTAGGGAGTTTTGTTCTTTGTGTATAAAGCAGCCCTCGACTTTTTTTTTTTTCCTCCCATCTTTCAAGAAACAGCAGACAATATTCACGATGTGAAGCACCCATGGGCATGCCCAGAGTGAGAAGAAACTCCCGGCTCGATCAGTGGAACTCCATCATTTTCTGTCCCGCTCAAGAAAGCGTATGGGAATCGGGATGAGAATGACATTATTACAAACCACATAATGATGTGACAAGCTTGAATTTGCTTTAATATATAAAGATATTAAATCATATCAAATCTCACAAATAGCTAGTCTTCGTTAAAGATCGTTTGTAGCAACCTTTATGAAAACAGCTTCAACATGCTGTGACATCTCCAAGAGAGTCACGCGTCTATAAAACCCTACCCTTGCTGTAATCATCCTGAAGACTCTCCTCGATGATTTCCAAGCCTGAGAGAGGCTTCCAATATAGAAAACCATTCACCAGGTAAATAGCCGAGCGAGCTTCCCCATGCAAATGAGTTCTGAATAAAAATCTCTTTAATGATAATAATGAGGATGCTGATCAGAGCCAATTATTTCAAGCTTCATAATTTGTATATTAACTAAACATCCTCATAATTAAGCAAGTTAGCCTAGGGAAATGCCATTCATTAAAGACTCTAGTGTATTTTGCTTTTGAATTTTCTGCTCTAAAATATTCCCATGAATAGGAAGTAAACTTGTCTATAAGTAACAGGAAGCTGAAAAGAGAAAGCTTAAATAAATTTGGGGGATGATTATCATTATTTTTCTGATTTTATTATTTATTTATTTTTCTTTTTTAAAGATTTTTTAAAATTTATTTGACAGAGAGAGATAGCCAGCGAGAGAGGGAACACAAGCAGGGGGAGTGGGAGAGGAAGAAGCAGGCTCCTAGCAGAGGAGCCTGATGTGGGGCTCTATCCCATAACGCCGGGATCACGCCCTGAGCCGAAGGCAGATGCTTAATGACTGCACCACCCAGGCGTCCCTATTTTTCTGATTTTAATGGAACCAGAAGTCTGGAGGGGAGCTGTTCAGAGCTGATACTCCAGCCAGCTAACCGGGATTCAGGCTTTTTTCTATTTCTGCCCAGCATGTGTTCAGGGTGAGTTCATCTCGTGGGCGTGCCAGGTTGGCTGCTCCACTGCAACTTCATGCCCTGTTTCCAGCAGGAAGGCCAAGGCAAAGGGCAGCCACCGGCTAGGTCGCTTTTCTTTCTACAGAGTTTGCCTGGCAGCTCTACCCAGCAATGTCCACTTACACACCAGTGACCAAACTCTGCCATGGCCGCCTCTAGCTAGTGTGTGTGTGTGTGTGTGTGTGTGTGTGTGTGTTGGGGGGGTGAGGGTAGAAACACTGATGGTGAGGAGGTAGGGGAAGAAGAAGGAGAGAAGGGAGAAAGTTTTTAGCAGGGCAGATTTTTTCCCCAAAGAGACTCAGAGTTCTATCAGGAAGGAGGTGTGGACACTGAGTTCGGAGGAGCAAGCAGCATGGGCAGTTACCCCCTAGCACGCCGAAGGGCGAAGGATGATGATGATGGAGAAATTCTAAAAGCCTTCCAAGGAAGACTCTGTGTCCGAGTCCACCAATAGTAGTCATCCAACCCTATTCGGAAGTCTCCCAAAGCATGGGGACACTTGCTTGTCTCACTTTGGAACCTCAGCAAAGACTCGGAATCTAGCCTGCATGGAAGAACCCACAGACCCAGAGGAGATGAGCCTCGCAAACAGCCAAGCGGCCTTTAGCCACGTACCAATTCTGAGCAACTCTGTGTCTCTTTCAGTGAACAACGAGGAAAGACTAAAATGGAGTTCTTGCTGCATTTAAGCTCTCTTCATTTTTTGTTTGTCCCTATAGCACCTTTACTGTTTTGATTTAAAACTTCTGTTTTTGGCTCAGGTCATGATCCCAAGGTCCTGGGATCGAGCCCCGAGTCAGGCTCCCTGCTCAGCGGGGAGTCTGCTTCTCCCTCCCCCTCTGCCCCTGCTCATGCGCGCTCTCCCTCAAATACATAAATAAAATCTAAAAAAATTAAAAAATTAAAAAACTTCTGTTTTCTCCTTCTTATGTTAAAGGGGAAAAAAAGATTCTGAAAAGTTGCCATAATTGCGTTTTTCTTATATATTTTTTCTGACCAGTGTTCTGATGGGTTGGGCCCTTCTTTACAAGTCCAACTGTGCAGGTGTTTACTCGTCAGCAGTGGAAACCCGGCTTGATAGCTGACAATCAGGCTCGGTCCTTCCTGCTTTATACATCAGTAACACAGGAACCGTTCTGGAATTAGTGCTTTGCTGTCAGTGTTGTTAATGATGGTAGAGGCAAAGAGGAACACAACCTACTCTTCTGGGACTATGATATATCGTCTCTGCGTAGCTGACAATAGGAAAATGTTGGTTTACTGCCAAATTCACCTTTCAGATATGTCATAAGTTTTAAACATCTGAAAAAGGAGCCCATAGAGCTTAACCCTGTATTAGCATATTGTGAAAAGATGAATTTAAAAGGTGGCTTAGTAGAATTTTTTTTTTAGTTATTATGAATCATCAGAAAATCTCCACGCCATAAGACAACAGCAATGTTTTGTTCTCATATTACATGCCCCCCTTCAAAATAAAAATGATCGTTCCCTAATATTTACAACAACCCTGAAGTAAGCCTAGATAAAGATTATACAGTTGTTGTTTTTTTTTTTTAATGAATTGACATAACGGCTGAAATGTTCAGTATAAGTCATATACTGCCTCCATTTTTTGTAGAAAAACAAGTCATATCCTTAAGTCTGCGGGTTTCATGCTGTACGTTGTCAGATGAAAGCAACGTATAATAATGCATTGTTTTTTTGTCAGGAGAGCATTGATCTGAAAATTAGAACTATGCCTCCAGCTTTCTTTTCTTTTCTTTTTTAAATTTTTTTATTATATTATGTTAGTCACCATACAGTACATCCCTGGTTTTTGATGTAAAGTTCGATGATTCATTAGTTGCGTATAACACCCAGTGCACCATGCAATACGTGCCCTCCTTACTACCCATCACCAGCCTGCCTCCAGCTTTCTTTGTAGAATTTCTAATTACGGATTTGCCAGTGGAACAACTCAGGATATACGAAGTTATTCCTGGCATCTTTGTTCAAAGGTTGCTGAACGTGTGTGTCCAAAACGTAGTCGGGCCATCAGAGTGCTCCCACGCAGCTCTGGAAAGAAGACCCCTGTGCCTTCTGTTCTTGAACTGCTGGGCTGTCTGTCCCCGGGAATAAAGGCGCTCCTAATCATTTCCCCTTTATCAAATAGATTTGATAAACCTACCACGTAAACTACTTAAGCGGATCGAGCGCGTACCCACACTTTATTTGTAGGGTAGTTTCATAGCCTAAGCGCATCCGTTTCGTGAAGACATCTTAAAAGGAGCATAGTTTTTTAGGGAACAAAACAAGGGCACGTCGTAAGGGCTTCATCAGTCTTTTCACACAGAGCAAACAGAACTAGCTTTTCCCATGTATTTTTTTTTTTTGTTTTTATTTAAATCATTGTGAATAGTGGTGAAACACACAAATGTAAAATTTACCGTCTTCACCACGTCTAAGGGTATATAATTCAGTGGCATTGGTACATACACCTTGCTTTGCAACCAGCACCGCTCTTCATCTCCAGAACTTGTCCATCTTCCCGGGCCGCAACTCTGTACCCATTGATCAGTAACTCCCCATTCTCCCTTCCTCCCCAGCCCCCAGAAGCACCATGCTACTTTCTTTCTTTCTTTTTTTTAAGATTTTGTTTATTTATTTTAAAAGATTTTATTTATTTATTTGACACAGAGAGAGACAGCTAGTGAGAGAGAGAACACAAGCAGGGGGAGTGGGAGAGGAAGAAGCAGGCCCCCAGTGGAGCAGGGAGCCCGATGCGGGGCTCGATCCCAGGACCCTGGGATCACGCCCTGAGCCGAAGGCAGATGCTTAACGACTGAGCCACCCAGGCGCCCCATAAGATTTTATTTATTTATTTGTCAGAGAGAGAGAGAGCGCACAAACAGGGGGATCGGCGGGCAGAGAGAGAAGCCGACTCCCCGCTGAGCAGGGAGCCCAATGTGGGACTCAGTCCCAGGACCCTGGGATCACGCCCTGAGCCGAAGGCACATGCTTAACGACGGAGCCACCCAGGCGCCCCTCCGTGCTACGTTCTGTCTCTGTGAATGTGAGTACTCCAAGAGACTCACGCAAATGGAATCATGCAGCATTTTCCTTTTGTGCCTCGCATATTTCACCTAACAGAATGTGTTAGGTTTTTCTTCCTTCCTAAGGCTGAATAATATTCCATTGCATGTATGTCCCATATATTTTTTTATCCTTTACCCATTTCTGGACCATTGGGTTGCATTCCGTTTGGGGTGTTGTGAACAATGCTGCTATGAACATGGGTCTACAACTGTCTCTTCAAGTCCTTGCCTTCAGTTCTTTTGTTTCCCATGGATTTTTAAATAGTTAGGTGGAATACCAGTGTGTATCTCATATGTGAGGAAAAAAAGCTCACCGGAAATATTTGCAAAAAAATTTCAATCTAGGGGGTAGCAGAGCAAGAACAGAAGACAGTAGAAAGAATAGGCTCACCTTGCTGACTTCCCAGCTCCGTGAGCCTTAAGGAGTCATCTGAGGCCTGGTTTCCTCATCTGTAAAATAAAAACCTCTGATTATGTGATTCCCCTTCTATAATTCCATGATTTAATGGCTCTCACCACCTCAGGACTTCTGCTCGCCAAAGCTTAGTTGATCGTTCGCAATGCTCCATAGCCCGATCCAGAGTTTGAGGAATTTTTTTCAAGTTTACTTTTTAAGCTCTGAAATTTCTTTTCCCCCTTGGAGGGAAGGGGAAACTAACAAGACATTCATTTGAAAAGCAACTGACGTTTTTCAAAAGAAACAGATCAACAGAAAAATGAGTGCCCAAGGCATAATCTTTGCAGGGCATATTCTTTCTGAAAAGAGAAACGTATTTCCTTGTAATATTGCTGTTAAGTGTTGTGAGAATTGGCAGTGTACTGTGGTGTTATTTTTCAAAATTGTCTACTGATGTGCTCTTCTTAAATACAGTTTAACCAAAAGAATCTCAACAGTATGTTATCCAAGTGAGGTTTTCCCATTCCATTGCACTCAGGGCTGCGTGTGTATGAGAGTGGTTTTCTTCTGAATTGTGCAGTGAGCGTCTTCCCCTCTTCCCCATGGTTAGTGATCCATGTCTAGGAGTTGAATTACCCGGTTCTGATGACTCTTTGGTCCACAGGAGCTACGTAATTGCAAATGTTCTACTCCGTGTTCTGTTAAGTAAACGCAGAGTTTGTGTTGAAGCTGTGGTCTTGCGATACTAGCGAGCCCGTGCTCCTGTCCTGCACAGGGGCCGCTGATCCTCGAGTCCTGGGGGCTGGCAGAGCATCCCGACATCGCAATAGGCTGGGAACCATACAACAAGTTCATGCAGCTGCTTGGGGGCGGGGGGGGTGGGGGAGGGGGAATTGCTCTGCCCTAAGCCCTTCTGATCTCCGATTGGTCAGCACCCTCCAGGAAGCCTAGAGGAAGCATCTGACTGGAGCAGAAAATTAATCTAGATGCCAGGTCCTTTGTTTCTGATCTATGTGCCTAAGACCACCTCCAGTTTTTCCCAGTCCTGTGAAATTCAAGTGTGCAGAGAGCTTGCCTGCGGCCCAGCCTTTCAGCTGCTGCATAGCAATATCATCTTAACCTCTCTGTGCCTCAGTCCCTTCATCTGTAAAATGGGCATTACAAGAGAACCAGCCCTTATGAGGCTTGCGAGGGTTAATGACAACACCATCAAAGTGCTCAGATCCACACCTAGCACACGGTGAGCTCTGGTACACGCTAGTGGTTAATAGTATTCCCTACAATAGCATCTGGCCCCGGACTGCCTCCCTGGCTTGTCCCACTGCCTTGATTTGACATGGAACCCACCTCTGTGTTCTGATCCTGGCCCGCTTTCATGGCTCCAGACCCTTGCAGTTTGTGTCATGCTTTGGGGGCACTTATGCCAGGATTTGACCAATTTCCAAACCTTACTTATCACACTCTCCCGGCTCTCCTGACCAGCCGCCCCGTGCCTTTCCAGCATGAACAACATTCGAGGTCTGGGTCTTGGTGCAAAGCTCTCTTTTTCCAGCCTGATCTGCAGGGAGACTGGCCATGGCACATGCGGCTTAGACGTCGTCTCCTGAATCACCTTCTAATCTGATGAAACATGAGAATACCCAAGCCCTGTACCAGCCCACGCACCCCTCTGCCCCCAGGTCCTGCTCCATAATGAGTGTGGGGTTGAAGCCATGTCTCTTGTCCTGAATCATACAGGATGTCAGTACCAGAGCCAGAAATCAGGGCCAGCTCTTGGCTTTCCCATGGTTATAGTCTACCCACTCAACTCCAATGCAAAAAAAAAAAAAAAAAAGACACCACAGACACTTCATCAACCTGTCTCTTCTGTCAAATTGCGTTATTCTCAAATTGTGTAAGCCTTATGTAAACAATATCGCTTCACACATGGGGTTCCATAAGTACATTTTCTGCGTGTTTCTCACACAGCAGGTTTTCTATGGATGGGTATATAAAAAGTGCCAAGATTTCAAACTTAAGAAAACACTTAAAGGGCAGCTGTCCAGCAACATTACAGTCTTTTTTTTTTTTTTTTTTTGCCCTGAGGCATAGGAGCGAAGTTCTTTACAGCCGGGCTGTCCTGGGTGGTACTCATTACGAAGCGCTTAGAGCCCCACTGGTTCCCTGCTCTGCTCATTCACTGAGACCTCCCCCGCTGACAGATGGGATGGACTTTTGAGGCACATTATTTTATACGTTCCTGCTGCTTTTCTCTTCTTTCTTTTTGTCTTTCCCTTTTTATGCCTCTTTTACTGCCTCACGTTTACTGCTCAGAACAACCGTTCTGTCTCTCCTCTTTCTCCCCTCCCTCCACTTCTCTTCCTCTCTCGTACGTGACCTGCAGTACTACAAGTTCACACATATTTATTTGAAGTTATTATGTCTAGTAGGGAGTGTCTCTTTTAAAGCTCCCTTGAAACACCCAACCTCATTCCATAAAAATGGTCCCCCATCTATCCAATGTGTATTTATAAGGTTGCTGAATTTTTATGGTACTTTGTGCCAAAGATGAAGTTTCCTCCTACTAGTTACTAGCTACAAGTCATTAAATAAGCATTGACTATAATAAAATGGAAGCATTTAATTGGTTGTTAAAAAACTTAAAGCAAGCTCACTAAGGTATATTGTGGCAATCTAAGACATTATACGGTGTAATACATTGTAATACATTGCGATACACTATAATGCATTGTACAGTGAAGATGCTGGAACCTTGATGAAGAAAGCTTTAGAATTCAGAAGCGGGTATCATAATTGATATATATTATGCTGATTGAGACATTACATTGAAAAATAGACATTCCTGCCTTCAATCCCTTCTCTATCCAATCTCTCTAACCCACATCTGCCAGCTTAATCTTCTAGAAACACCACTTTATAACCATTCCATTCCTTTCGGAAAACTTCTGTGGCTTACTGTAAATTAGAGCACTGGTTCTCTAGTAGGCATCAGAAACACCTAGAAGGCTTGTTACGACAGATTGCTGGGCCCCAACCCAGAGTTTCAGATCTGGTAGGACTGGGATGAGGCTTGACAATTTATATATATAACCAGTTCTGGGGTAAGGCTGAAGCTGTTGGTGTAGAGACTAAGCTTTGAGGGCCATTAACATTAAAACTCAAATTTTTAGTATGACTTTCAAGGCCTTTTCTTAACTGATGTGGTTTCATCTACCTCTTCTAATGGATATTCATGAGTCCCCTTCACAGGAACCTGCTATTTTGCTAAAACTCTTCTGTTCATTATGCCCCAAATTGATGCTCCCATCTGTATTTGAATAGTTTCTGCTGCTTAACACATATTCTTACTCTTGCTATAAAAAAAATTCCACTGCTTCTGTGAAGTCTCAAAGTCCCGCAGGATTCAAGGGTTTCTCCAACTCTGATATGGTAGCCTTGGTTTTTCTCTGCAACGTATTTGCCCCTAGAATAGACTACCTTGTATTACTACTTATCAGTCCACAAATGTGATCAAATAGTTTGCTGTGTGATACAACCAATATGTTTGAGGATCTTAGACTAGTTTTTTTTTTTTTTTTTTTAAAGACAAAACTAACATTAACTGCTTTTTAATTTCTTCTTCAATAACCCTGGGAATGGTCAGTCACCAAGCAGTCCACAGATTGTATCGACAGTCCTCCTGGTAGAAGCAAGTTGGCCATGCGGTGATCCCACAAAGTGCTCTGCCATGTGCTAAGTGAAGATCTTTTACGAATGTGTCAATACAGTTATATTCTTTTTCTTTCCCCCAGTGCTTTGCTGCATAACATGACTAAGTAATACAATTGACTTCCATAAACCATGGATGAATCAGTCACACCATGCTTCTGATGGGCAGGTTATCACAGCTTCATGTTCAAGTTTGGATGTGCATACAAGTCCAGAGACAGATTTACTGTGACAACAACACAGCCTAATCTTCAGGCTTAGAACTTGCATCACAGAATGGGGCCCTTCCACAGCTTGGTAAGGAGCCTCGATATTGAGCTCATGTGAATTTTGCATAAGTAAAATATTTTTAAAACTGTTTTCCTTAAAGAGGCCCTCCAAATTATGTAATCATCAAATCGTACATAGCCTGGGTCTGACCCTGGAGGTGGCCCACGTTTATAGGTCGAAGATGATTAAGGCAAGCAAATCAGAAGCAAAATTAAAGCCCTCAGAGCGCAATAATCTCTCCTTCCCCCAGTTCTTTGCTTTGCTTTGAATCCATAGTATAACTGTAGAACTATTCAATCAAATGAAGACACATGTTTTGCTATTTGAAAATTGGCAGCCAATCTTATTCATTTGTGAAAATGGACAATATTAATTTGTATTCTCATTGATTTTATGCGATCATACTGTAAATAACAGTAGTTGAAATACAGGCAATTACAGTTTTAACCGCGATTATCTTTGTAAATCAATGTGGATCCCACAGAAGTAAAAATCACATTTTTATGACCAATTTTGAAGAACTAAAAAGCATAAGCCAATCCACAAAGCATTACATGTTTGCATAATAAGGACATGTGAAGGAGTGATGTTTCACTAGCAAAGATAATACATGACAACTCTTTGCTGCCACAAAGAATAGAAGTAGAAGGTTTAGAAAGATCTGAAAGGCACAAACAAGAAGAGTTAAAATTGGGCCTTTTAAGTTTATGGTCAGAGAAGATGATTTACAGATCCTGGAATATGTCTAGTACTTACACAAATTTGTTTCAAAAACAAAAAAAGTAGTGTTTTCTTCCAAAGCAATTCATTGTGAGCAGTTTGTCATCACAAATAGCTTCTGGCGCTTGACCAATTCTTTTCAGAGACTTGCTTTAAAACAAATGGCCATTAAAATCTTACAATGTCACAATAGAAAATTCGTACTCTGATTCATTCTTAATGCAAAATTTGCTTAAATTACTGTATTCACAGGGAGATTACTCAACTTCATTTCATAAACAAAGTCATTTTCAGAAGCAGTAAATCATCATTTAGATTTTTCTTTAGTTTCATCAGATACATTTTCGGTGTCCCACGTATAAGATTGTCATTTTTCTAAGATTGTCATAATTTCTAAGAACAAAGACTTTCATTTGTAATGCTCATTTCTTGAAGGAATGATGGAAACGAAGTGGAGTTTACATTATTTGGTACATTAAAAACTTGGTTTAGCTTTTTAAAGCCAAGAAACACAAAATGTTAAAATTAGGGGTCATAAAAAGTGTTTGCTAAATCCCACTGTAATTGAAGTTAAGTGGGTACTGTTGAATAATCAGTATGTCCACATTCAATAGCACAGAGATAATGCTCCATAAATGCTGTTTCGATGATTGACTGATGGATGTGTAAATTACCATAGGTGAAATTAACAAGATTTTGAGGTGTTGGTCATATACAACAGAAAAGGCTCTAACACGTTAATAACTGAAAGATGGTTGGTTATTCACAATGCATTTAAATGAAAACTTTCTCTTAATCAGTGGAGACAACTTGAGTCTTCTTAACAAACCTTACTGAACAACCCCTATCTACTGTTCATTTGCTAGTCACTTTCCCACATTTACTGCCCCTAAGTCCAGACCATCTCCCCCTTCTCCTTTATGTAGTCATTTCTCCACAATGTATTTTTTTTTTGTTGAAATGGTATATAAGCCACCAGGTCCAACCAACTCTTTTGGGTTTTTACTTCTTTTCTGTGAAGCCCCCATTCAGGTAAAAACGTTTATAAAGTTCATATGACTTTTCTCCTATTAATCTTTTTTTTTTTTAAGATTTATTTGTTTATTTTAGAGAGAGAGAGAGAGTGCACACACACATGTGAGTAGGGGGAGAGGCAGAGGGAAAGAATCTTCAAGCAGACTCCTGTGTAAGAGCAGAGCCTGATGCAGGGCTTGATCTTAGGACACATAACCTCATGACCTGAGCCGAAACCAAGAGTCGGATGCTTAACAGACTGACTGAGCCACCCAGGCGCCCCTAATCTGTCTTTGTCATTTTAATTTGCAGGCCCCATAAAAAGAATCTAAGAAAGTAGAGGAAAAAAATCTTTCTTCCCCTACACTGCCTTGGGGTTGCGACTGTGTCTCAGAAGGGGGTTAATGACAGGGAACACTTTTAGAAAGTGTTTCACGTTTTAAACCTCTGCCAATTAGGAAAACAAAAAATGTTTGCTTCTGATGTACTGCAGCAATATTTACTATTTCCTATGAATTTTCCCCCGACATTGGAGTACGGTGTGGACTTCAGCTGAATATATGGACTTAGCTTTCAAGTACAGTGAGACCAGAGTTGAGAAATCAGCAAAAAGAGTAGGAGTTGAACAGAGCTCATTTAGTACAGAGGCTGCTTTCTTTCTGCTATTTTAGACTTCCTGCTAGCTAAGAGCATCCCTGGTCTAAAGGTATTGATTATAATCAGAAATAAATCAGAGACTTATGTACCTACTTATGTTAAGAGAAATCAGACTTCACACTCCTGACAGCTATGCCGGGGCTGAAGTCCATACCCAGCCAGCACAAATCATTTATAAACAGAAGTGAGAAGGCACTTTCCCAGCATGGCCACAGTCATTGAAAGCATTAAGCCCAAACAGTGGCTCAGTCTCAAAATTAGAAACATAAGCATGATCTGGCCACACCCATACCTACTGAATCAGAAACTCAGGGAAGTGGGGCTCACTACAAGCATATCTTAAAAATACTGTGAGTTCAGTCCCAGACCACCGCGATACAGCAAATACCACAGTAAAGCAAGTCAAACGAATCTTTTGGTTTCCCAATGCGTATGAAAGCTGTGTTCACAGTACACTGTAGTATATTTAGTGTAAAAAACAGTGGGGCATACCTTAATTTAAAAAAAACTTTGTTGCCAAAAACTGCTAACCTTTCAGAAGCTTTCAGTAGGTCATCATCTGTTTGCTGGTTTGGAGGTCTTGCCTCGATGTTGATGGCTGCTGGCTGATCGGGGTGGTAGTTGCTGAGCGCTGGGTGGCTTAAAATAGCAAAAATGTATCGCTATCTTAACACAACACTGAGGGTTGCAAAATCAGTAGGCTCTTCCTTTCATAAACGATTTCTCTGAAGCATGCAGTGTTGTTTGATAGCATTTTACCCACACTAGAACTTCTTCCCAAACTGGAGTCAGTCCTCTCAAACTCTGCCAGTGCTTTGTCAACTAAATTTATGTTCTAGTCCAAGTCCTTTGTTGTCATGTCAACGTCTTCGGAGCATCTTCGGAGATGATTCCATCTCAAGAAACCACTTTCTCTGCTCATCCGTAAGAAGCCACGCTTCATCAGTTCAAGTTCTATCATGAGATTATACCAATTTGGTCACAGTTTAGGCGCCACTTTGAATTCTGGTTCTCTTGTTATTTCTACTGCATCAGCAGTGACTTCCTCCACTGAACTCTAGAACCCCTCGAAGTCATCCATGAGGGCTGTAATCAACTTCTCTCAAATTTCTGCAAATGTTGCCATTTTGACCTCTTCCCACGAATCTATGACATTAATCTCATTGTCCATCTCCATCAGATCTCTTGGGTAACCAGGTGCACTGTCAATGAGCAGTAACATTTTTTTATTCCAGTATAATTAATGTACAGTGTTGTAAGAGTTTCAGGTGTACAACATAGTGATTCAATAATTCCATACATTCTGCTGTGCTCATCACGATAAGTGTACCCTTAATCCCCTTCACCTATTTCAACCATGCCCCACCTATCTCCCCAAAGGTAACCATCAGTTTGTTCTCTACATTTAAGAGCCGGGTTTTTTGTTTGTGTCTTTTTTCCTTTGTTCATTTATTTTGTTTCTTAACTTGCACATATGGGTAAAATCATATGGTATTCATCTTTCCCTTACTGACTTATTTCACTTAGCGTTATATCCTCTAGATCCATCCATGTTGTTGCAAGTGGCAAGATTTTGTTCTTTTTTAGGACTGAGTAATATTCCATTGTATGTATGTACTACCTCTTCTTTATCCATTCATTTATCAATGGATACTTGGGTTGCTTCCATCTTTCGCTAAATAATGTTGCAATAAACATGGGGGTGAATGTATCTTTTCAGATTAGTGTTTTCATATTCTTTGGGTAAATACCCAATAGTGTGATTACTAGATTATAGGCTAGTTCTATTTTTAATTTTTTTGTTCGTTTGTTTTAGAGAGGGAGAGGGAGAGAATCTTAAGCAGGCTCCACACCCATACTTTTGATTACTAGAGCTTTATAATATATCTTGAAATCTGGGGTTATGATACTTCTAGTTTTGTTCTTCTTTGTCATGATTGTTTGGCTATTCAAGATCGTTTGTGGTTCCATAAAAATTACAGAATAATTTGTTCTAGTTCTGCGGAAAATGCTGTTGGTATTTTAATACAGGTTGCATTAAATATGTAGATTGCTTTGGGTAGTATGGACATTTTATCAATATTTGTTCTCTCAATCCAAGAGCATGGAATATCTTTCCATTTGCGGCATCTTCAATTTTTTCACCATTGTCTTATAGTTTTTGGAGTACAGGTCTTTCACCTCCTTGGTTAAGTTTATTCCTAGGTATTTTGTTATTTTTGGTATAATTGTGAATGGGCTATTTTCTTAATTTCTCTTTCCACTACTTCATTATTAATGCATAGAAATACAACAGATCTCTGAACAGTGATTTGGCATACTGTGACCTGATTGAATTCATTTATCACTTCTAGTAGTTTTTCGGTCTTTAGAGTTTTTTATATATAGTATCATGCCATCTGCGAAAAGTGAAAATTTTACTTCTTCCTTATTAATTTGGATGACTTTATTCCTTTTTCTTGCCTGATTGCTGTGGCTAAGACTTCCAGTACTGTGTTGAATAAAAGTGATGAGAGCAGACATCTTTGTCTCATTCCTGATCTTAGAGGAAAAGCTCTCAGTTTTTCACTGTTGAGCATGAAGTTAGCAGTGGGCTTTTCATATATGGCTTTTGTTATGTTGAGGTATATTCCCGCTAAACCTACTTTATTGAGAGTTTTTATCATGAGTGGATGTTATACTTTGTCAAATGCTTTTTCTGCATCTATTGAAATGATCATATTTTTTTTTTCCCTTTCTCTAATTGACATGACCAGTAACGTCAGATTTTGAAAGAAATCTTTTTTTTTTTTCCTCTGGGCATTTGTTCTCAACAGTGGGCTTAAAATATTCAGTAAACCATGCTGTAAAAATATGTGCTCACTAAATAAATCTTTAAGAAAAGGGTGGTGGGGACCTGGTGGCTCAGCTGGTTGAACGTCCACCTCTCAATTTCAGCTCAGGTCACAATCTCATGGGTTGTGAGATTGAGCCCCAGGTCAGGCTCTGTGCTCAGCAGGCAGTCTGCTTGAGATTCTCTCTCTCTCTCTCCCCCTCCCCCCACACTCTCTCAAATAAATAATCTTTTTTAAAAAGATATGCTGTCATCCAGGGTTTATTGTTTCATTTACAGAGCACAGGCAAAGTAGATTTTGCACAATGTTTAAGGGCCTTAGGATTTTCAGAATGGTAATTGAGCATTAACATGAATTTATAGTCACCAGCTGCATTAGCCCCTATCAAGAGAGGCTTCGAAAACAGGCATTGACTCTCTGAAGCTTTGAAGCCAGACATGGATTTCTCCTTTCCATCTAAGAAAGTCCTAGATGACATCTTCTTCCAATAGAAGGCTGCTTTTCTTTTTTTAAAGACTTTATTATTTGACAGAGTGAGAGCACAAGCAGGGGGAGCAGCAGGCAGAGGGGAAGGAAAAAGCAGGGTCCCTGCTGAGCAGGGAGCCCGACGTGGGGCTGGATCCAGGACCCTGAGATCATGACCTGAGCTGAAGGCAGATGCTTCACCGACTGAGCCACCCAGGTGCCCCAAAGCCTGTTTTGTCTACACTGACGATCTGTTGTTCAGTGTAGCCCCCGTCATGAATCATTTTAGCCGGATCTTCTGGAGAACTTGATGCAGCTTCTGCATCAGCATCTGCTTCACCTCGTGCTTTCATAGTATTGCGATCACTGCTTTCCTTAAACCTCATGAACCAGACTCGGCTAGCTGCAACTTTCCTCCTCCAGCCTATCACCTCTCTCGGCCTTCAGACATTGGGAGAGAGATGGGGCCTTAGTCAGGATTAGGCTTTGGCTTAGGGAATGTTGTGGCTGGTCTGATCTATCTAGACCACTAAACCTTTCTTTATATCAGCAATAAGGCTGTTTTGCTTTCTTATCATTCATGTGTTCACTGGAGTGGCACTTTTAACGTCCTTCAAGAATATTTCCTTTGCATTCACAATTAGTTAACTGTATGGCACAAGAAGCCAAGCTTTCAGCCTATCTTGGCTTCTGACATGCCCTCGTTACCAAGCTTAATCATGCCTAATTTTGTTTGAAGTGAGAGACACGTGACTCTTGCTTTCACTTGAACATTTCCAGGCCTCTGTAGAGTTAGTAATTGGCCTAATTTCAATACTGTGTTGTCCCAGGGAATGGGGAGGCCCAAGGAGAAGGAGAGAGATGGGGGAACGGCCAGTTTATGGAGCAGTCAGAACACACTCAACATTTATCCGTTAAGTTCATGGTCTTATATAGGTGTGATTCATGGTGCCCCAGGACACAATTACAACATCAACGTTCACTGATCACAGATCACCATAACAATACAATAATAATGAGAAAGTCTGATAGAGTTTGAGGATTACCAAACCAGTTACTGTGGCACAGAGCCATGAAGTGAGCAAATGCTATTGGAAAAATGATCCCGAAAGACTTAGTCAACGCATGGTTGCTAGAAGCCTTCAATTTCTAAAAAATGCAGTATGTGCAAAGTGCAGTAAAGCAAAGTGCAATAAAACAGGGTGTCCCAATGGTCAGAATCTTAACAGCCCTTCGTGGGATTCGAATGCAAGCTAATCACTGAGATAAAGGAACACTCTTTCCATGTGTGTCCAGTACTTCTTATGCACCTGACACATTTTTAAGTCTATTAATTCATTTAATCTCCACAAGAACACTATATGGTAGATATCTGGGGGGGGGGTAAATATATATTTTTTAAAGTATAGTTGACACATAATATTATATTGGTTTCAGGTGTAGAACATAATGATTTGATATTTATATACATTATGAAACGATCACCTCAGTTTAGTGTAGTTCTCATGCGTCACCACACAATGTTATTACAGTAATATTGACTCTATTCCCTGTACTGTGCTTACATCCCCATGACTCATGTGTTTTATAGTTGGGAGTTTGTCCCTCTAAATCCCCGTCCCCTATTTCACCTCCCCCCCGCCCCAGATCCCTCACCTCTGGCAACCAGCAGTTTGTTTTCTGTATTTATGAGCCTGTTTCTGGGTTTTGTGTCTGTTATTGTTTTCAGATTCCACATATAAGTCAAATGATAACAGTACTTGTCTTTCTCTGACTTATTTCACAGAGCATAATACCCTCTGAATCCTTCCATGCTGTTTCAAATGGGCAAAATTTCATTCTTTTATACGGCTAAGTAATATTCCACTGTGTGTACGTGCATGTGTGTGTGTGTGCATGTGCGTGTGTGTGCGTGTGTGTGTGTGTACATCTATATCTTAGCTATTGTAAATAATGCTACACTGAGCTTAGGGGTGCGTATATCTTTTCAAATTAGTGTTTTTGTTTTCTTTGGCTAAATACCCAGAAGTAGAATTGCTGGATCATATGATATTTCTATTTTTAATTTTTTGAGGAACCCCCATGCTGTTTTCCACAGTGGCTGCACCATTTATATTCCCACCAACAGTGCACGAGGGCTTCCTTTTCTTCACATTCTTGCCTGTGCTTGTTGTTCCTGTGTGATCCTAGACATTCTGAAAGGTATGAGGTATTATCGATTCCATTTATATTTCCCTGATGTTGAGTGATGTTTAGCATCTTTTCATGTGTCTGTTGGCCATCTGGATGTCTTTGGAAAAATGTCCCTTTTTTGATCAAATTATTTGCTTTTTTGGTGTTGAATTGTTTGAGTTCTTTATATATTTTGAATACTAACCCCTTATCAGATCTGTCATTTGCAAATATCTTCCACCATAGGTTGCCTTTGTGTTTTGTTGATGGTCTCCTTTACTGTGGAAGCTTTTTAGTCTGATGTCATCACAATTGTTTATTTTTCCTTTGGTTGCCCTTGCCCAAAAGGACAGATCTACAAAACTCTTGCTAAGACTGATATGCAAGAGTTTACTGCCTGTGTTTTCTTTTAGGAATTTCATGGTTTCACATCCTATATTTAGGTCTTTAATTCATTTTATTTTTGTATATAGTGTAAGAAAGTAGTCTACTTTTATTATTTTGCCTTGGCTGTCCAGTTTTCCCAACACCATTCATTGAAGAGACTGACTTTTTTTCCATTGCATATGTTTGCCTCTTTTGTCATAGATTGATTGACCATATAATTGTGGGTTTATTTCTGGGCTCTGTGTTCTGTTCTGTTGATCTATGTGTTTGTTTTTGTGCCAATACCATACCGTTTTGATTACTACAGCTTTGTACTATAGTGTGAAATCTGGAAGCTTGATACCTCCAGCTTAACTATTCTTTCTTTTTTTTTTTTTTTTAAAGATTTTATTTATTTATTCGACAGAGATAGAGACAGCCAGCTAGAGAGGGAACACAAGCAGGGGGAGTGGGAGAGGAAGAAGCAGGCTCATAGTGGAGGAGCCTGATGTGGGGCTCGATCCCATAACGCCAGGATCACGCCCTGAGCCGAAGGCAGACCCTTAACCGCTGTGCCACCCAGGCGCCCCTTAACTATTCTTTCTTAATGTTGCAATGTCTATTCATGGTCTTTTGTGGTTCCATACAAATTTTAAGATTATTTGTTCCAGTTCTGTGAAAAATGCTGTTGGTATTTTCGTAGGAATTGCATTGAATCTGTAGACTGTTTTGAGTAATTTGGACATTTTAACAATATTAATTCTTCCAACCCATGATCACAGTGTACCTTTCCATTTATTTGTATCATCTTCAATTTCTTTCATCATTGTCTTAGTTTTCAGATTGCATTCTTTCACCTCCTTGGCTAAATTTATTCCTAAGTATTTTATTCCTTTTGATGCAATTGTAAATGGGATTGTTATACACCTATATGGTGGATTTCATTTTTATCCCATTTTATGGATGTCAAAAGTGAGGCTCGGAACACTGTTTTATGCCTTTTAACAAAGCTGAAACCACTTGGGTGGCTGGCACTGTGCTGTATTGGGCACTTGGACACAATAAGGAGCAGAAACATTCCTGACTCTTCTTATGGGATCCACTGTCTACAGCGGCCACTAAGAACATAATCCAACACATGAGAAGCGTGGGGCAAGTTCTGTTCCAGACTAATGGTTGGACACCTCAGCTCTTCTTCCCATGGGCCTCTCCATAAGGCTGTTTGAGCATCTGTCTACCCAACATGGCGGACAATCCAAGACAAGGAGGAAGCCAAGATGCTCTTCACAGGTTACCAGATTTAGCAAATATAGGACACCCAGTTCAATTAAATTTCAGATAGGCAATAAATAACTTTTTGGCGTGAATATGGCGCATGCAATATTTAGTATGTATTTATACTAAGAACTTTTTGGTTGATAATGTGAAATTCAAAATTAACTGGGCATACTGTATTTTATCTTTAATGAGCTAGGTTCAGAAATCAGGCACTATCAGTTGTATCACACTTTTTCCCACCACACAGAGCAGCTCTGATTCAGTGTAGGGGGAGGCTGCAGAAGGACGTGATACCACGAGGGCAAGAGCAGTGGGGGCTCTCTTTGAGCCTGCCTAAGACACCAGACCTGCGATCTGGTCAGCAAATGTCTTCTCCAAGGATCCACTCCATTTTCTCACATTCCCCCCGACCCCCAAAAGCGATCTTTTAGCATCTGTTATCACAATTATATAGTCCCAAAGCACAAAATAAGAATAGCAAGAGTAATTTCCCCTGAAGGAAGAGGAAGGTGAACAATATAAGCCTTTTTCTGAAGCCACTTCCTCAACAGTGAGGTCGGTGTTTGCCTATGTGTCTGACCTTCGTGTCTATTCAAAATTCTATCTGTCCACATGTAAAAGGTTTCCAAACAACAGTGATGCTTTTCTCAGGTTCCATTTATGGTTTTCAATGACCCCTGCGAGTATTTCTTCAGCGCTGCCGGCTTTGGAAAGCAACTGAGCTGAAGTGGAAATATCAACTCGCATTTTTTTTTAAGATTTTATTTATTTATTTGACAGAGATAGAGACAGCCAGCGACAGAGGGAACACAAGCAGGGGGAGTGGGAGAGGAAGAAGCAGGCTCCCAGCGGAGGATCCTGATGTGGGGCTCTATCCCAGGGATCCGGGATCACATCCTGAGCCTAAGGCAGACGCTTAACGACTGAGACACCCAGGCGCACCTAAACTAGCATTTTTTGCACACCTACTAATGTTTAAGAACTTTTCGTAGCTTTCAAGTCTCACTGAAATACCTTGGTTTCCTTTTTTTCCCAGTGAGTTTTATTCCACTAAGATACCGGCTGACCACATCATTTTATTGAAGGTTTTCAGAGACCAGAATTTACATACCTGCTTCCTTCTGCCTGGCTGGGGGCCCGGAAGAAGAGCAGGACTGAGCCAGTCAGAGCGGAGGTGGAAAGTCATAACCTGGGTTTCCTGCTCAGGTTGGCGAGGGTCTGAAAATCAGGGTGTCGAGTACTGAAAAACTTCATAGCAACATCCGAAGGCAAGATACAGTTCGGTAATGGGCTAAAGGCAATTTCTCTTCTAAGGGGTCAAAATCAAATGCTGCCTCTTCTATCACATCTTTCTAAAACCTTCTAGTAGAATTTACACTTGCATCTCAACTCCTACAAGGTTTCTTTACCTATTTGTGCGTTTTGTTATGAATAATAAACCCTCATGCACTGAGCACGCTGCCCATGCGAGGCATTGTCCTAAGTGCCTGTCCGCTCTCTCATACAGGGTGCTCGTATAACACGGATCTTAACATCTGCCCTGAAAAAGTGGTTTTCTTTCCCTCCTTTCATAAATGGGAAAATGGAGGTTCGTAGACACAAAGTAACCTGCCCAAATTTTCAAAAGCATTAAATGTCATGGTTGCAGCATGACTAATTGTTTTTGCTTTGTCTGGGGCAGAAAGGTTTCCTAGGGTATAGGATTTTTATTGCTAAAATCGGTACAATTCTAGAAGCACTGGGAAGGTGGGTCACCCTGCGTAGCTGGAATCAGACTCCGGGTCCTTTTTGAATCCAAAGCACGTGTTCCTTTCACTACTCAGGATTTCTTTGTTGAGTTGTGTAGTGTCTATTTACCCCAATTACGACCATGCGTAGCACAGTGCTTTGTACATAACAGCACTAGGTAAATATTGAGTGAATGAAGGGATGGGTAGATAATTTCCGTAAGTGTAGTTGTATAATGATAATATCCACGCTGTGTGGAGTCACGGGGCTTCCATCTTTTTTGCTTTGTTGTGTTGTCCAATTATCTTCAACTAGAAAGCTGTTAAATGTGCCATTGGACACTTAACTCCTGAGGGCAGGAGAGGATGGGTGTTTGGGGGAGGGAGTGGGCAGGCAGCCCTGAGTTCTTTGCTGATTTCCAGCAGTGGGCAATTTCAGGCTACCAATGCGATGTCACTGAACATGGAGTAGCGCGTCATTATATTTCCATCATACAGATATGATCAAGGTAAATAACCTCAAAAGGATAAGTAGTAGGAAACGATTAGCAAGTGCTAAGTTGTGGTGTTGCCTTTGATTTTTTTTTTTTTAAGATTGTATTTATTTATTTGACAGAGAGACAGAGAGAGTACAAGCAGGAGGAGTGGCAGGCAGAGAGAGAGAGAGGGAGAAGCAGCCTCCCCGCAGTGTAGGGAGAACCCCAGGGGGGATCCCAGGACCCCGGGATCATGACCTGAGCAGAAGGCAGACGCTTAACCAACAGAGCCACCCAGGCGCCCACCTTTGATTTTTTAATGTGTTTGTTTAATGTCCTTTTTAAGAATGAATGTGTTTAATAGCCAGCTCACCAAAATCCTGAAAACTGAACAGTCCTTTCTTAGAAACCATCCGTTCCACCAGTCGGAAAGCTCCTGGCCTCTGTGGTGGGTCTGCAGATTTCTCCCACTGGAGGAATTACTGCTGAATGAGCTGGTTCAGGCCAACCCCATCATCCTGCTTGTATTAAAAAAAAAAAAAAAAAAAGAAGGAGAAAACTCAGAGCAGATATCTCTATAATATATAAACAGAGCAGGGCATACTTTCCAGAGATGAAGTACCAAAATCATCGAGGTAAGCCTTTGGAGGATTTTAGAAATTTGGTGGGTAGTTAACGTTTATGAAAGTATTTCTAAGGTTGGCTAAATTTCATAGAAAAAAGTAGTATTCCCACATAATTGTACATCTTCATTCTAATTGGTGAAAACAAAATTCCGCCAATTTCCTGGAGAAATGCGATGCTACAGCTTAACCTACATGTATTTCTGTTTACCGGGCGAGGGTTTTGTCGTGATATCGTTACATCCACGTACTGAAATGTAACTAGCTAAAGCCATCCGCAGTGCTTGTGATATCCTGTTGCTTCTGTACGACTCTTTCCTCAAATGAATTTCATATAATACAATTCATCTAGGAAGGAGTCGCTATAAATACTTCTCAAGTCTAAAGGATATATATAGATAGATAGATATATATATATATATATCTATCTATATATATATATCTATCTATCTATATATATCTATCTATACCACATTGTCAAAACAATGACTTTAGGGATCGTAAGAGTTTCTTGTTTCTAGAGCTGAGCTTTATGTGAAAAATAATGAACTCCTAAATTATATCTCTGCAAGTAAAGCAAAATGAATCCTCAAAGTAATTATCCACCACTATCTAAGCAGAGGGAATAATGATTGAACAAATAGCTTTTCCAGGTAGATCAACTTTGCCCCTCCTTTTTTCTGCGCTAGGCTCAAGGTGTAAATGTTTTTGTGTTTGGTGAAAGTTATGTCCCAGTTCTTTACCACTAAGGAGACGAGCCCCTAGAGCATCTCCGTCACTGCTCTCTGAGTGAAAGAAGATCGAAAATGCCCAGAAGATTCAATCTAGATCACGCCCTGGAAAAAACCAATGCGTGGCCTGTGCCACCAATATCTGTGAGGATCTTTTTTTTTTTTTTAAAGATTTTATTTATTTATTTGACAGAGAGAGAGACAGCCAGAGAGAGAGGGAACACAAGCAGGAGGAGTGGGAGAGGAAGAAGCAGGCTCATAGCGGAGGAGCCTGATGTGGGGCTCGATCCCATAACGCTGGGATCATGCCCCGAGCCGAAGGCAGATGCTTAACCGCTGTGCCACCCAGGCGCCCCTCTGTGAGGATCTTTTTGACCCTAAAAAGTAGCTATGCTTTTGAGAGCCTTTGTTATGAGAATGCCACAGAGCTAACAGGGTCACCCGGGGGTGTACCCTAGTGGGCCATTGGGGGTCTTCATGTTGTCCATCAACAGGTACAAATGTTCCCTAGCCATGTGCCTGATACTCCACTAGACACTGGGTTTCTATCCTGAAAAAGCCAGATGAGTCCCACTTTTCTGCATCCCCAGGGAGACAATCGGACCCTGCCTGGGCGTCACATTCTTGAAAGGAGTCAAGCATAAGCTTTTAGCAATATCTTCAAATAAGGTTCTACAGTCACAGGAGTATACTGCCAAGATGGTAACCTTTTCTTTGAGTCGGGTTTATTGAGATAAAATATTTATATTTTAAAAATCATTCTTTTTAAGTGTACATCTGATGAATTTTGACAAATGCATTCAGGTGTGTGTGACTCCTATCATCACACTACCTTCAGCTCACATCGTGTGACTGTGAATGAAAATATCTTTAATCTGGCAGTTATCTTATGAGTAGCAAAAATATGATCTGCATTTAATATTTTGCAGGTAGAAGCATTAAATTTGTTCAACGTCAGTCTCTAAACGTACTCTATTTTTTTAAGCCTGTGAGGCCATGCTTCATTATTTTAATTATACCCGGGCTTTCAACAAAGCAAGGTATTCATGGTGTCTTTCCTATGCTGAGAGGATTTGGCCTAATCATGTGAGAGGTTCTATGGACCTAAAATACTGAAAAATTGCTTTAAAAAATGGAAAAACCAAACCTTATGCACACAAGACCTTTTTTGCAGAAAGCTGAATTGGATTTATCTTGAGTGTTTCTCCTTTACCCCAGTTCCCTGGTCGGCACCACCGGTATAACGGTGGCAAGAAGTTAAGTTTCACAAAATAATATTAGAAAGCTAGAGCATCTGGGAATCTTACTATAGGAGACACAGGAAACGGCCTATTAGTTTCTCCTCCCCTCTACTTGGCCCATTCCCTCTTCCCCTCCTTAAAAAGAAGTAAGGCCATGTTAGTGCATATTACTGAGATTTTCCAGCTCTCTCCCATGTCTACCTCATGGGCACACTCCACCTCAAAAAATCTGGTCCCAGCGTAAAGTGAAAAAAAACATCAGTCACTTGGGCAAATGACCAGGAAAAATTACGCAAAAACATTTGACAAAGAGTTGCCGGCACAGATAGTAATGGAAAGATACAACTTTCGGGCGAATCTTGCCGCAGTAACTAACCGTGACTCACTACGTGGATCGGTGGCGCCTACTTCCTTCATCTTTCCACACTTGGAGGTGCTCATCTGTAGGTTATAACCAATGCGCGTCTTACGTGGTTGTCGGGAAAATTCAGTGAGGGTAACTTGTTTACTAAGCAGAACTCCTAGCACGAAGAACATGCCCCATCATTCCAGTTCCTTCCTCCTTAAAAATTAGTATCAAAACCCACTTGAAAGAGTCAAGACTATTTATAGACCCAAAACCCCACATTTAAATCAAATCCGCTTAGTAAGAAGACAGTCAAGAATGCTGACCCTTAGCAAAAGTATGAGACTTATTTTGAAAGTACAGATCCCCTCTGGGTGGATTTTGTGTCTCAGAGCTTCTTATTTCAAGTAAACAAGAGCCTTTTGTGGTAATCTCTCCCACGTGAGCAATGGGAACAGACTGTCTTCCATCTAAAGCAAACGAGAAGTTGCTTAAGTAAAGGTAGTGACTGTATGAATCGTAAACCACTTTCTCAGATAACAGCCACTAAGTAAGTCTGTGTACAAATTTGACAATTTTTATTTCACTGCCTTTTGACAGCCCTTTAGAAGGGTGGAGGAGAACAAGATCTGACTACAGCTTTCAAGAATTCATCACTGAATATTTGTTAACCTTGCTCTCTGTGATAGCTGCAGAACGAAGATAATGCCCTTCAAATGGAGATAAATTACAATCTTTCAAAAGATTATCACGGTCTTAATCGAGTTTGCTCCAGCCGCTGAGCAGCCTGTGACCTTGTTAGTTACACAACAAACATATCTGCTACTTTATGTGTCTATAGGTAGTAGGGTAGAACCTTTAATCTCAATGTTTTCTGTATACAAAAGGTTGGATTTACTTCCGTTACTGATAAACAGAAGATCCCGCTTATTGGAAAAGAGGTATCAAGCTAGTTTGGGTATGGTTCAGATCTTTTTAAAAACATGTTTCATGTCAGTATGATTTCAGAGTCATGGAAAAGTTGAGAAGGTAATACAAAGGCTCTCCGGACACCGCTCACTCAGGCTGCCCGGAGGTTATCTTTTAGAGATGTGTAGTGTGATTTAAAGGAAAAGGAAGGTGTCTACATTCAGAAACAGGCATTGTCTGATACAATTCTGTGATGGTGTGCTGGTCTGCAGATGATAAACACGTAGGGATTTCACAATTAAAATATTCAGGGCAATGTGAGAGAATCCCCATTCGTAATTTCTTTGAAAGAAATCATCTGCCAACATTTATACATAAATGTAACTAACTGCAGGTATAGGAAGAGATTCCAACCTACGAAAATTACAGTGAGTACATCTTGGGCAACGAGAGCGCTTTCAGCCTGAATGTAATGTTACAAGAGCATGGAAGTCAGCGCATCAGCAGTTACGCCGAAGGACCAGTGTCCAGCAGAAAGGAGGGAGAGTCTGAATGGTAGTAATTATTAAATGGTAACATTTCATCCCAGATGCTTATTGTCCGTGCCAAGGGCAAACATCTGTGAGTGCTGAGAGCGGGCGGATTCGGAGCATCCATACCGACTCTGTTAGGTTTGGACAACGCCTCCCAGGGAACACGGTAATCTGAGAAGCTAAGCATTTATTCTCACAGTCACACTCTTAACCTCTCTGCAAATAGAGGACTCGGGTCCCGAGAAGGACTTCATGACTTACCCCAAGGGGTAGATAAGAAGAGGAAGGGAACTTCCTCTGCACGTCTGCCTTGTCGGGGCTGTTGGGAATGAGGACAGTGCTCATCACCCCAAAGGAGAGAACTCAGTATCACGGCATTGGCCGCTCCAGCGGTGGCCGCCATCCGCGTGACAGGATGTATCCCTTCTGTTCCCCTGCCTCCCCTTGCCTCTGCGTGTTAGCGTGCTTTTGTAAGTGTTCTTGACACTTTGTTTATCTTTCTTTTAAACATTCTGCCAAGATTATGTCTGAAAATGAGAAAAAAAAAGCCCTCCATTTTTCACTTGTTAAATCTGTTGCAAGGGAAACAATTCAGCACCGTTCTCAAAACAGGAAGAACGTTTCAAGACTCTCTCAGTCTCCAGCAAACTGCCGGGCTGTAATACAAAATGCAAAAGGGATGCAATAAATTCTCATACACTTTGCTGACTTCGATGAAGTCAGACTTGCACCCGATAGCCTGCTCTCTCCATCGCTGCAATGACATGGGCTTGAGGAAAAACACATTTTCCCTCTTAGCCTTGCAAGCAGACACATGCCCAAAGCCCTCATACTCTTCTCTTGGAAGAAGCACATTAATGCAAGACGAATGGTTTGATGTCTCTGGAGGACTTTTGGAGAAAGCGTCTCTACGGCTTTTAAATACAATCTGGGACTTCTTGGGACTTCCTGGGGTAGATTACCAGATTACCTAAAGAATCTACCTAAGGAAGACCGTTAACCTAATTCAATTGGTTGCAAACCTTTGACAAGGAATTGTTTTCTTTTTCTGATTTAGCGACACCACCACTCGTTGCTTTTGCTAGATTTCACTAACTTGCTTAGAAATGGGTGCCCCAAACGTAGGGCTTACCTAAGTGTGTAGTGACAGCCCTGTGGCTCTTCGGGCAGCAGGAACTTTAGAAGGAAGTCAAAGACAAACATGTTTCGCAAGGGAGTCTAAAGACTGCTTTTGAATTTTAGACTTAATTCACCATTGTAAATCTAATTTTCATGTTATCAGATTTCTTGTCCTTGCTTTTCATTAGCTAGATTGGTGGGATGCCCTCCCCTTTCCCCCACTCCTGACCTTTCCTTGATCCCTTCACCTCCTAAGATTTGAACCATGCCTTTTCTTCCTGAGATTTGGGGAACACTTGGAAAGAAGACTTTAGAAAACTTCCAACAGAATGGCTGGAATTTTCCACGAATATCTGTGTCATCTGGGTATAATATTGATCAGGTCATGACCGAAACTTTGACGAGTCTTGGAGACGTATCTCAACTAAGGAAGCATGGCCAAAAAAGTAATTTTCTAATTGTTCTTGATGTTCTGCTCCCTCTAAACATCGAAGAATGTAGTTTTCATTAATTCACTTAAAATCCCCTGCCCTTGTATGTATTTTCTAAGCCTGTAAACTCCTGGGAGCCTCTCTCTTCATTGTCTCATCATTAAGCTGTCATCACAGTATCTCGTCATTGTCGTCTCTGTCACTCATTCCATCTTCGTACCATTTGTCGTCCCATGTGACATGCTGTTAATGCGTTAACCCCTCCTCCCAGAGCTCCTCCCAGAGCTTCTGCCCTAGTCGTTCCACCAAAACCGCTCACGTGGCTCTTAGCATTTCCACACGACTGCACCTATTAGGCGGGTGCCCTCCGCCAGAGCCACGTGGTCCTCAAGTCTCGCCCTAGCTTTCCTTTCTACCTGCTCTTACAAGACTGAGGGCCCCATGCAAAGCCCACCACTGAACTCTGCGAAGCCCCGAGGCTTGTCTCTCAAGTTCTTATAAACAAGAGTTACTATGAAAGAAGTGTAGTTTGTAGTTAGATCCTCAGCCCAGAGAGTCGTGTGGCCTTAAGCATACCATTTCTGGACCCGCGTCCCTCCGAAATCCATGTTCCTCCAGAACCTCGGGAGGCGGTCTTGTTTGGAAGTAGGGTTTTTGCAGATAGAGTTTGGGTGAGGATCCAGATGAGACGCTACTGGGTTAGGGGGGCTCCTAAATCCAGCGAGTGTCCTTACAGGGACACAGACACACAAGGAAGAAGACGGAGGGGAGATTGGAGAGATGGTGCCACAAGCCAGGGAACACCAGAAGCCACCAGAAGCTGGAAGAGGCAGAGAAGGATTCTCCCTCAGAGCCTTTGAAGGGAGCATGGCGCTGCCGACACCTTGAGTTTGGACTCCCAGCCTCCAGAAGAACTGTGACAGGACAGCACCCACCTCCCGAAAGTGTAGTAGGGGTCTGGTACCGACCAGGCTCAAGCCTCTACAGATCCACTGTTCGTGATCGTAGGGAACGTGACTCAAATTATCTGAGCCTCATTATAGTTTTGTTGTTATAAGTTTATAGTTAATATTGACATAACTCAACTAGAGCAGCATCCGTGTAGACGGAATCGGTAACAATCATATCAGCAGTTCTGTGCACTCAACCTGTCCCGATCTTCCCCCATCCATTCCCTCCATTTCCTTATACTGCTCTGACGTCACGATGAGGGATCATTCTGGAAAGGGAGCAGCCCGGTTCTGCTCAAGGTGATTCCTCAACCTCTAAGCTTGACCTGTTAGCGCTAGTAACATCTCTGGGCGCGGCGGCAGCTTTCACTAAGAGCTGGGACCGACTGCTTCATAGACTGCAGAAAACGTGCAGCTTAGAAGCAGGTAGTCGGTATTTGTGAATAGTTCGATAGACCGCAGCAATCCACAAGACCCGGTTGGTGGCTGTAGCCAGGCCATAATTCCCCATGTGGTGACCACAAGACAAGACCAGACCACGAAAGTATTATAGAGGAATCAAGTCAGGGAAATAATGTGACGGGAGCACAGCCTCATTGTCAGCCATTTATTCCGTGACCTTGAGTTTCCCACAGTCACCTGGGAGAGAAGCAGCAGCCTGGCGTCCCCCTGAGGGCCTGGGGAGGAACACAGCACATACCCAGAGACTGACCACCAAACATCTGGCCACCAGAAGGCTGCCCACGTGATGCCGACTACTTGCTCAGCAAAGAGACTGTCTGAGGGGATTGCAAAAGTCCCAAAACATTTCCAGGGGGATAGATAAAGGGATAAACATATTTAAGGTATAGGAAATATATAGCTTTGGAGTCATATAGCCCTTGGTGTGAATCTGGCTTTGACACACACTTTAAGTCGCCCTGAAAATTACTTCTCTAAGCCTCACTTGACCCAAATGTAAACTGGAGATAAAAATACCCTACCTTGCAGGCTTGTCGTAAGATGGGACTGAAGTTAAATATGAAAGCACCCTGGGACCTAAGATTAGTTAAAAAAAAAAAAAATCCTTCCTTCTTTCCCCTTCTTCCCTGACTTGAGTTCCAATAAAATCACTTTCCCAAGATAAAGAAGAAAGAACTTTCACATTCCATATAAAACAATCTCTTTCTTGGGCATCTGGGTGGCTCAGTCGGTTAAGCATCTGAGTCCTGCGATGGAGCTCCGCATCCAGCTCCCTGCTCAGCAGGGAGTCTCCTTCTCCTTCTACACCCCTCCCCCACTCATGATCTCTGTCTCTCTCTCTCTCTCTCAAATAAATAAATCTTTAAAAAAATTATTTTTCTTGTTCACTTAACATTAAGATCCAGATGGTCCTTTTCTTAGTAAAAGGTAGAGGGGACATTGGTAATATCTCTCACAGGCACCCCTAGATTTCTGAAGTTGGGGACCCTCTGAACGTAAGCTCCCTCTGTCCTTGTCGGTGGGTAAAGCATCCCCTTACTGTCAACGAGAACGAGCCATATATATTCACAGGGCGGCCACAGCAGCAGTCCCAGCCCAGCCGTGGCTGTGTGCTTGGCCCCATTTAGTGCGAGAGGGAACCAGGCTTCTCCCCATTCACACACCTCCTGAAAATCTGTCTTCACTTTCTATTAACCGGATTGGGGTCACCTACTGATTTCTGAAGCGAGAAGGACTTATCCCTCCTCCCCTGGGCTATGTGGGGGGTCAACTTCCCTTGAAGAATTTGGGCTGTGTCAGGCGGCTCAGATACTTGACTCACCTGGACTTTATCGGGAAGAATTCTATTCTGCAGACGGTCGTGTAGTAAAATTTACAAATTTCTGAGAATCGGTTTTTCCTACTGGAGTTGGGGCTGGGGGAGAGGATCACAATGTCACATGAATTACTGGAAAAGTGAGATCTGGACACTTTTCTTAAGTCTCAGGCTGTACGTTTGCTTTCTGGTTGTATTGTTTCAACTATATTACACTGTCTCTTAAACACATAGTACAAACCCCCCTCCCCCTCACAAGTGCAAACAGTAAGGGACTTCCAGTTCTTCTACGTCCTCTATGTTCCATCCTTGAGCCCCTGCATCATGCAGTCTGGGGTCCTGGGAGTTGGTTCCCCTCGCCCAGGTCAGGGGTTCTTAACCTGACCGCGCAGTAGGATCCCTTGGGATCACATGCCAGAGATACAGATTCAGCAGGTATGAGATGAGGACTGGACGTCTGCATGTTTTTTGATCCCAGATGGGAGGGAATTGGAGCCTGGGAAACGGAAGGCCGGGATGGGAGAGACCATTGTTTCACTGTCTGTTGTTCTACTTGGCTTCAGTTTTGTTTTGTTTTGTTTTTTTTCGGGGGGGGGGGTGTGCATTATTCTCTTCCTTTCCCTATCCTTCTCTTACCTTTTTTTTTTTAATGTCTCCTGTGTTTCTAAAGTGTATTCAGAGCTGATAACTATTCATCTATATGGTCAAATAGCAAGCTTTGCATTGGATACTCTAGAGGCCAAAAGTATTTAGAACCTTCCTCCCCCCCGCCCCCCACCAGAAGTCACAGGGGAGCGTATTGCTTTGTTAAGTCAGTGCTCAGGCCTGACTCAAATTCTTGGACTCGTTTCTCTTCTGGTTTCTGTGTAGACCACAAAATGTCAAATACAGCCCATTTCTTGAAATGAAAAAATGTAGATGAGCAGAGGGCTTTGTTGGCAGGCACGGAAATGGGACGTTCCATGGAAGCCTGTCCAGCCTACTTTTGCAAGAGTAGGCAGAAGAGCCGCTTGTAGGGAGAGTCAGCTCTGTGCTGTTCCCACCACCCACGGACGCGTGTGTCCCAGTGACACACAGAGACCAGAGCAGGACGATCTCATTGTAGGTGTTCTTTCCAGAGTCTCTTCTAAGTTGATCGGAGGCACTGCTCCTCTTCGAGTGACAACCTGAGAAAGCAGGATCCCCAACTGGGTATTTTAAAGCCCTTCTCACTAGTGATTGAAAGAGATCAGAAGTTTGGTGGAGAGAGATGTATTTAGAAGTCATTAAGATAGTAGACACTGTTTTTGGAAAGGGACATACTTTGTTCCTCTTTTGTGGCTAGTTACGGTCTGATGGAAATCACCCACAGAGGAAATTCAGCATCGCCAAATGGTCATTTTCACAAGAATAGGCCAGACCACTAGTGGAAAAAGCAATCCTCTCTTTCACCGGGGCTGTATGCAGGATACTTTTTAACCTGCATGTAAATTGCCTGACAAATCTCTAGGCAGACCATCGACGGTGAAATGTGTGCAGGCGAGTGAGTGACTCAGTCTGGGGAAACGTTGGTTGGAGCCATCGGTGCTGAATTTCCACAGCTCCCTTAAAGCTAGCCTGCGCCTAGGGCCTGGGTGTTCACCCACGATGAACAGAAGATCCAGATTAGTTCCAGGAACTGATAAGAGAAGGTAGAAGAAAGGAGACCAACATTTTCCTCAGGCTACTTTCTCCCTGAGTGGTCGATAGGAAGGAAGCCAAATTTTCTGTTTCTCATTTTTTTCTGTTCTTACCCATCCACCTAGGCCTTGAATATCTAAATACGCCAAATACGATTATTCTTTTCTTTCCAAGATTTTATTTATTTATTTGTCAGAGAGAGAGAGAGCACAAGCAGGGGGAGCGGCAGGCAGAGGGAGAGAGAGAAGCAGGCTCCCCACTGAGCCAGGAGCCCGAGGCGGGGCTCGATCCCAGAACCCCCGGACCATGACCTGAGCGGAAGGCAGATGCACAACCAACTGAGCCCCCCAGGAGTCCCCAAATACAATTATTCTTAAGAACAAATCAGGTTCTGCAAAATACATATTTTTTCTTAAATGAAAGCTGGTATTCAGTATTCTGCACTACTAGGGAACTAGCTTGTTGAGTTTCGACTGTGATTCAGATTTCTGTTGGATTTTTATGTTCCTCTATTTAATCCTTGTAACTATCCTGCAAATTAGTTATATTGTATTATTTAATATCAATCCCAGATAGGATCTACTGTGTGTCTTCTCTTTTAGGGACGCTTGCAGGATACTGAGGGCATTGTGATCCCGCCAGGAATTCAGTCTGGTGGGAAAGACAACATATGAATGACTAATTACAATATAGACAGAAAGATGCCTTAATAGGTACATGAACAGAAGCTTGTGGAAGCACGCGTTTTAACATTTAATTCTCTTTAATGGGGGGCGCCTGGGTGGCTCCATCGGTTAAGTGCCCGACTCTTGATTTCAGCTCAAGTCATGATCTCATGGTCGTTAGACTGAGCCCCATGTTGGGCTCTGTGCTCAGCATGGACTGTGCTTGAGGTTCTCTCTCTCCTGCTTCCTCTGCCCCCCCGCCCCCTTTCACATGTGTGCTCACTCTCTCTCTCTGTCTCTCTCAAAAATAAGTAAATAAATAAGAATCTCTTTAACGTATGCACCAATCAAAATTGTAAACTTACCTTAAAGGCAAATTCTGAGGTAGCTGCAAAGGACTCCAACCAATATTTTGATATAATCGATTTACCAAAAACAGGTGGGTGATTAACTAGGAATATAAGCCACTCTTTCTTTTTTTCTTTTAAGGAACATTCAGAAAGTTCCTGAATCTCTGTGGTTTTTTCCTAATAAAGTAATGTCACCCCACGTTCTTTTTAAAGTAATTTAACATGGCTTACAAAGATACATTCCATTGCACCGGGTAAATAAAAATATTAAGTAGCAACATGACTATCTATCTGTGTCAGTTTCCTCTTAATATCTCTTTCCTGTTCCCCACAAATAACGGCTTCCTTTTTCCTGGTTTCAAATCTGTGTGAAGTCACTGGAGCTGTCCTGGCTGGCTTGGGCTTCCTCTGGAACCCGTGTGCTGCCTTGCACAGACCCCAGACTGCCTGACTTATCTGCACACGAGGACGGCGTCTCCTCTTCCACCAGAACAATTAAGTCTCCAAACTGCTTAGGCAGGAACTTGTGTCCCAAGCAGATCTGTTTATCAGAGAGCAATTGGGTTGGATATATAGGAGCCTCAACAAACAGGATATTCCATCTCAAATTTGTGGCCTCTTGGCACACACCAGAGAGCCTCCCAAGGAAGCGGGTGATTCTCAAGACGGCCCGGGCGCGTCATCCACCACAGTCGCTAGGCAATGGCGCTTCCTGGTTGAAATACAACAATTAGTGCCTTTTTCAAACGTGTGCAACTTTTGGATTAATTTCAGGATGGGAAATCATTAGCATTCTTAATTTAAAGAGGAAACCTTTGGACAAGAGTGTGCAGCTATAAATCAATAATAAAGATTTTCTCTGAATTATGATGTTTTTACCCGACTCTGAAATTGGATTTTTTTTTTTCTCTTTTCGTTTTTGAGCCTTTGAATTTGACTTAACATACTGACTCTGTCAGGTTCCTGTGTTGAATTGATAATGAAATTAGGAGAGACAGGGTCCATTGACTTGGAAGACCAATGCCATTAGTTAAGTCTTCTCTCTGTCTCTGCAACTGGCTTGACACCCGCTTAGTCACCTTGATTTTGGCACTCGCCTCTGACGCTGACACTCAAGAGAGCAGAGCTCAGCATGGAGATGAGGAGGGAGCATGGTAAATAGATGTTATCAAGAAAAAAAAAGTGAAAATCAATACTTCCATTAACATCTAGAAGCAGACTTTTCAAAGAACATTTATATGTTCAGCTGACACTAATGTACCAAGATGACTAGCTCCTTTTAGGGTCACAAATTTTGTGACTATCACTTTGGTGTTGCTTCGTTTTCTCTTCATTTCATGAAGAAATGTCACCAAGAGAATTTTAAACTAAAACAAAACAGAACCAAGCAAAGAGAAAACCCTGCCTGGCAAAAATATTGAAATGACGGTTACACGTTTCGAGAAAGAAGATTTGATAAAATTCTGCTGGCATACGTGAAAATTCTTAGTAATGTGCAACGGCATAGGTATTCTCTCGAAGTTGGTTGTGCTAGCCATTGATTTGTATGTATGTCCTTGTAAGGTCATTATTCTTGCAATGTGTATAACCGACATGCCCACGTTGCAATGAAGTGTAAATTTCTGGTTTGGTTTTGTTTCATTACCCTCTCATCGTCAACGTTCGGCGTCATTCCCGGCTTCTGCATTCCCTGGCTCTGTGACTTAGAGAAGTCAATTAACTCAGCTAATGCACAGTTGCCACGTGTTAACACGGCCTGGAGAGGAATCAGGGGTCGGCGTGTTGAAGGGCCTCCCACAGTGCCTGACGCATAAGAGCATCTCAGTGGAGTTTACTCCCCCTCACCCCCTCCGTGCTTCTCCATTTTCCATTTCTCCCACCTTAGTTCCCTTACCTCTTCCACATTACCGCCTCTGCTGTGCACCTGCAGAGGAACCCCTCTAGGCAAAGGGCGATGGCAGCCAATGACTTTGGCAAGCACTTGACCTGGTAGCCTTCCCTCCAGTAAAGGAGGCTGGGTACCTCTCCCAAGGCTACCACCACTCCTACTTCGCTGGCATTCTTAGTAGTGCCAGTGCACAGAGCCAAAGCGTGGTAGGACCATCCATCGTATTAGGCAGTTTGGAGTGTGGAGCCCCTCCCTCCTCCAGGAACAGAGGTGCTCAACCCAGCAGATAAAGAGACCTAGATTGTCAGCTCCGACGTGGGAGACACAGTGACTCTAAACTTGATTCTGATCTGCAAGAAAGGACAGGTTTAGAACAAAAAAGTGGTGGAGCACCTGGGTGGCTCCGTCGGTTAAGTGTCCAACTCTTGACCTCAGCTCGGGTCTTGATCTCGTGGTCGAGAGTTCAAGCCCTGCGTTGGACTCCATGCTGGGTGTGGAAACTACTTAAAAAAATAAAAAATAAAATAAAAAATAAGAACAAATAAAAAAGAGCCATGTGCTGAAAAACTTGGGAAGAAAGGAGATCTTCTTAGAATTCAAATGAGCAAAAAACAGGAATACCAATCAGTATCCGACATGCATCGTAGACTATGGAAAAGCAGATTTCAAGAAGTTTAAAAATATGTATAGGTTTGGTCTCGTGGCCAGAGGGTTTTCAAAAAGTATAGAAAGGTCCAGAAAGAACAGAAAATGAAATTCTATCTGTATAATAAAAATTAGCCGAATATGGGAGAGAAACTAAAGAAATCAATATGGTTGCTTAGAGAACTCTCCTTTGAGCTCCGATTTTAGAAAGCCTGCTTGAAAGATCAAAGAACTTGTAGCCAAGAACAAAAGCAATGCAACAGCACACACCTAGAAGAATGGAATCATAAAGAATAAAGTAAAAAATAAGCTCAATTTTGCTGGGAAATAAAAGGATGACCAAAAAAAAAAATGACTTTGACCAGTGTGTAAGAAGCAAGAACAAGGAACTGTTAGTCACATTGTTGCGTTTCTGATGTAACATCAACAAGACAAAGAGCAAATAGAGTTATTCAGCTCTTACTCTGCTCTGTCTTCTCTACCAGAAGAATGACCACAGACGGCAAACGTAAAGATGCCTGGCACATGTGCCTGAGGAATGAGGACAGATGGGTAAATACGGGCAGCGAGCCCCGAATGACTTTCCATAATGGAATGCAGCAGTGTGCGCAGGACCATAGAGGTGGGCCAGCCAGGAGCTGGACTACTACTGCAGCAGTCCAGGCACTAGGTGACAAAGGGGAGGTGCAAGGGGCAAAGAACAGAGGTCGGGGGAGAGGCTGGGAAGATAGAATTGACAGAACAGCCTGTTGCAAAGGCTCTAGAAAAGATTTGGAGGTGCTGTTGAGGTGAGTGTTGAAAAGGACAGGATTTCACAGATCTTTGATGGAAGCAGAAAGCAGACAGAGCGTGGAGAATGTGAGCCGAGGGCAACCACATGAGCCTGGTCGTGGAGACAGAAGGCTGCGGTATGTGTAAGACCCAGTGAGAAGCGGGGTTGGCGAGAGTCACAGGTGATGTTCAGGAAAATAGCTAGATATGAAGGAGCCAATGAGGAAGGGATTAAAGTCTAGGTCCAAAGGATTTATTACCTATCAGAGAGGTATGGGGGAAAGAAAACTAATAGAGCCATAGCTCTCCCTAAGGATACCAGGTAACTAGAATATACAGCGCAAACCTGAAGGAACCCGGAGTTGTGTGAATTTCTTCACACTTTGTGTGGGATTGTCTAATGAATGGTAAAACTGTTGAAATTGTCACCACCACTTCTCCTGTAAAAGGCAGGGTATCGGGTTACTTAATTGTTGAATTGCAGGGAGTTCATGCTAATAGAGAAAGCCTTGTAGTCCCACCAAAGCTTATCATAAGGCTTCCCAAGCTAGACCAGGGATCAAGGAAACTTCTCCGAGGACACGATATATGCGCTAACAGCTTGCAGATAAGTCAAACGTAGCCTCACGTACTGCGCACACTGTGAGTGTTGTCTTTATTGGGATCCCGGTGCCTCAGTTTCAGGAGAAATGTTGCCAGACGGAAGCTATTCCACGTGAGGAACCAGAGACAGCTAGCCAGGGGCACCGGCCGAGCAGGAGAGCTGCGTTGTCAATTCTGTGGACCCTTCTTCTCTTAGGTAGAATGTGACCTAATTCTGAGGCAGTCTTGCATCCAGATCAAGGTCAGGGGCGCCAGACCCGAATACCTGGATTTGAATCCAGGCTCTGCCATGAATTACATTACCTCATGTGTTGAACAAGTGCAACAACAATCATAATACATATTGAAAAGCACTGTTGGGAGCGTGAAGGGAATCAGTGGATGTCAAGGGTCTAAAACAGTGCCTGGAACATAGCAGTCATTCACTACATATTATTTCCTAGTGAATAAAAGTTGTAACAGGACTGATAAGTTTGTATCATTATATATAGAATGTTTTAGCAATCCAAGCTGTTGAGTAAAGTAATCAGAGTTATCTGGGAAAAGAAAAAAAAAGCCTGAACTGTTTAACCAGAGATTAGATGATCATTAGAAGAAACGAGGAGGGGCCTCGGTTGGGTGTATGAATCCGATGACACGTAGGCCTTCTGACTTCCTGAGTCCGTGGTTTCATGCGTAAGAATGGGTATTTCAAGAGTTCTTCATTTCAACCAATAGATGTGTTTCTGGTAGCAAACTATTAAATGTGCTGTGGAGCTTTCCTCATCAGGGAAAAAAATCTCTATTTTTCAGATTCAGAAGACCTCAGATCTTAAACTAGGACCTAGCTGTGTTATTTCAATTTGTGTTGAGTCAAATCCCAGGGGAAACTATGTATTCACTCCACAAGGTGAAAACGAAGACCACAGACTCTTAAAAGGGCCTTCATTACAAAATGGGAAACGAAGGTTTGTGAGCTTACTATCAGACTGCCACAAGCATTTTCTTTCTTTCTTTTTTTTTTTTTAAGATTTTATTTATTTATTCGACAGAGATAGAGACAGCCAGCGAGAGAGGGAACACAAGCAGGGGAGTGGGAGAGGAAGAAGCAGGCTCATAGCAGAGGAGCCTGATGTGGGGCTCGATCCCATAACGCCGGGATCACGCCCTGAGCCGAAGGCAGACGCTGAACTTCTGTGCCACGCAGGCGCCCCATGCCACAAGCATTTTCTAAACACGGCTCGCTCATTAGGAAACTGGATGGTGTTATTCTACAATCAAGTCCTCAATGAGCGATTAAGGATCAGTTAGGAAGTACAGATTTTTTTTTTCAAGGGTTTTCCTCAAAATTCTTGATCTCCGTGCCAGCACGAATCATCTGTGGATTATCTGGGTTCTCGAAATGCAGAAAAGAAATCACAGGAGATTTAGAAGGAAAGAGCCCTAAATTTTACTGAGAATTCAGCCAGGTGGATTGGCTCAGTGGTTAGAGTAACAGCCGCTACACTAAGCACCGGAATGGTCAGTGCAATTAATGCAATTAACGTAATTAGTCCTGGCAGCTGTAAGGTCAAACAGAGGTAGCTTTGTCACAACAATCTGCCACTGCAAAATTACTGACATTTCCAACTAAATTATATTCTCTAAATTGTTGCCTTAATGCTAAATAAATAAAGTTATGCTAATGGCGGGACTGATTACAGATTGAAATTAGCACAATTGCTTGTTATACAGTCTGCTAGGGTTAACATTTTTTAAAAACATAATTAATGGCCTTTGCTTACTGTCTCCGGTTATAGATCCTGCGGCTCATTTGCATTCTTTTGCAATATGCTGACAGTGCTAAATGTCTCAGAAGAAAGATCTCATCTGCAGGCGGAAAATGCTTTTTTCACGTCATCAAGCTAAAACTTGTTATGGTTTCGGGCCGGTGTTAATAACAAAGATGACCAGAAAGGGAAGGGAGAAGAATGAGGCTAGAATCCGTTTTTCTTCTCAGTCTTGTGATCCAAGCCTTTTCTGGAGTCAATGTGAAATGTAATTGCTCTTTTGACCTCTATCTTCTCTCTCCCCAGGTCTGAGGAAGAGCTACACTGGTTGATTATTGCAGGAATGAAAGGCACTCTGACCTTGTCGACCAAACGCCTTGCAGCTTTCAATGCGGCCCATTATACCGAAGGCAGGCAACTCCTGGAGAGAGGCGGAATCTACAGGAGAGCGGCTCCCCGGGCAACCTGCCAGAAAAGGCTTCATCAGCCGTGGTTCAGACATGGCCAAACAGCTCAGGCAGCAAAGGAAACAGCTGGGGGCTGGGGGGTGGAAACGGAGTGCAGAAAGAGATCGTGAGCTCGCCGTCTAAAGAGCTCTGGGGCATCTCCGCTTTAGAGCGCCTTGGCCCGCCTTGCCCCGCGTCCTCCGCAGCTCAAGAGCCACCTGGGAAGTTTCGCCGAGGAAGGAAGCGGTCACCAATGTAAGTGCAGCCCCCCGTTTCCTAAAATAGGCTGTCGCCCCCTCACCGGGCTTGATGATGATACCCCTGTATAAATAGGAGCGGAACGCGATATTCTAGAAAAAAGTAGGTCGGGATATTGCGTTGCCACTATCGTTCGAGATTATGAATTATTCACGACGGAGCTGGTGGGATTATTCTAGAATTTACAGTTCGCGGATGGATTAGAGCGTGCCTCACGGTGAACACAACCGGGTGTCTTCGTCGAGTTCGACAGCTAAAGGAGCCTTTGTTCCAAATCGGGGACCTTCACGTATCTCTTAGCTCTACTAGAGTCAGTTCTATGGGGCGGAATTTTATTGAGTGTTTATTATGTCCCTAAGCCCTGCTGGAAAGTAAGCGGCACGACGAGGGTCGGTGTGAACGAACGGGACCGGTCGACCCATCAGACACGGCAGTAGCACCATCTGCTTTGTCGTTGGGTTTCACTCGTGGAGGGTGCGGCGCCGTGGAGTGGCGCGTCTGAGTGCCGACCGTCACTGAACTCTTACGGTAACGTCCAGGCTTGGGTTTTCATTCCCACTTAAGGAAGAGTAGATTTACTGTAGTAGTATCTGGAATTAGCCACACTGGGGTTCAAATTCCATTCTGTTACTACGTGAAATCTGTGCAATCTTGGAAAAAAGGGTCTCCACTGTTCCGGGCTTAGGTGGGCTCAGTTCCTGTCATGGAGGGGACTGGATGAAACCAAGACTTTCTCCAGCTGTGTCCTTCTATGGGAAATAGTGTCAAGCAGCCATACATCCCAGGTTTTCGGGGTCACCCCAACTCTAAATATTGAGGCCCATCATGCCCGTGAAAACACATATGCCCATCAAACGCTGAATTCAGAAATCCAAACCACCTTTCCCATAAATAGGAAGAAGCCTCAGAGGTAAGCAGAGAAGGAGGAGTAAACGCTGGGGAGAATGGGCTGCTTTTGTTTTTGTTTTAATTTTTTTAAGTAGGTTCCATGCACAGCATGGAGCCCAGTGGAGGTCTTGAACTCACGACCCTGAGATCAAGACCGGAGCCGAGACCAGGGATCGGCCGCTTCACCAACTGAGCCAGGCAGGTGCCCAGAGAATGGTTTTAAAACCTTTTCAAAGAAGGGTAAAATCATGACCCACCACAGATATATGAAAACGAATACATGGTTACAGATTTGATTCTGTTCATTAATCAAAGAGGGACCCAGCAGATGTTTTACCCAGTTGAAGAGAATCTGAAGAGACACGTTTACAGATCAGGAATACTGAAATAAGTATGCAAATGGGGCAAACCTGGGTTTTTCTCCGAGGGGAGTGGAGGGAGATCCATTGAACCTCTCCCAGACAGGAAGCATGTGCCTAGCAGTTACCTAAAACGTGGGAAGTTGTGAAACAGCTCCAAGACCCCGAGAGGCTGGAATCAGGTAACAGGAACGGTGTGCTGTGTGCAGACAACCTATAGCTGCCCATCGAAGCAGACTTTTTTCTAGTGGCCTTAGTCACGTGGAGTGTGGCATTTCATTGTGATTTCTGATGCTCCCGTGAGTGGGGGGGCGGGGATCTCCGTGGGGACCTCGGTGTGAACAGGAATCACCTGAGAAACTTTCAAACCCAGAGTCCCCACCTCCAGCCTGCCCTGGGGAGTCTAATAAAGGCTCCGAACAATTAGAGGGCCTCTCCGGCTGTGTTTTGAGGTTGCAGTGATGATTAGAGGAATTCAGCTGTGGGCAGGGTTTATAGGTGCCGTGTTTCTTTCTGATCCTTTGAGGAGCCTTTTGTGACTTTTCTTGATGTGGTTTAAGAGTCATGACACTGTTCAGAGTTTAGTTCACCAAGGGCTAAGGACCAGTGTGCACGCTGAAGGCACAGGAAAGTAAAAAATTGAATAAATTAAACAAATGAATGAAAAGGGGGGAGACTAGTAGAAGAATGGAAATAGGGAATAAGAGGCATCAGCAGGTGCAGACGTGAGCCAGGGATGCCTCCCGAAAGAGCTATAGGGCGACGCTGTTCAGAACACCACCACTTCAAACGCATGCCCATAGTGAGTAGGAGTAGAAAGAAGCTTTATTTCGAAAGCTCTGCTGCTTTGCAGGTTTTCCACCTCCACTGGCAATGTGACATGATCGTGTGTTTGAAAAACGTATCAGAGGGCGTGTATTCTAATTCCATTAAAAATACATGAAATGCGGGGCGCCTGGCTGGCTCAGTGGGTTAAGTGTCTGCCCTCAGCTCAGGTCATGATCCCCGGGGCGGGGGATCAAGTCCCACATCGGGCTCCCTGCTCAGCGGAGAGCCTGCTGCTCCCTCTGTCCCTCACCCCACTCATGCTTGCTCTCTCTTTCTCTCAAATAAATAAATAAAATCTTTAAAAAATAAATAAATAAAATGCATGAAATGCTCCCATACGTGCTCCCCCTGCCATTTTACACTTCGGGTTTTTTCCTCTCTCTCCCACACTTCTCTCCCAACACCAAAAATTGAAAGTTAAGAAAAATCGTCCATTGGAGGCCTCGATGAAGTTTTCCACTTTAATATATTTTTAAGAACACAATAACATAAAGAAGATAGAGTACTGAAAGGGAAATTGGTGAGGTTGCCACTTCAGGCTAAGCTCAGCAACTAAAGTGAACTGGGAGAAGGAAAGAAAAAATGAAACATGGAGAACTTAGTGGGAGTTCTAGAAGGAGGGGGAGAGCCCCTACTGCCTGGTAACTCGGGTGGAGGAAAGATGGCGGAGGGTCAGGGCATTCTAGCCCTTGTGTTCAGTAAAGCTTTAAACGCTTCCAAAGGAACAATCGGGAGCCATTCTTGAAGTAAAATTTGAGGAAACCCGTAACCCTCACAACTCGAACAGGTCAAGTCAGAAGGTGAGGCACTGTTATCTTGACCAAATCCTTCAGGAGCTGTGGCGAAGGCCCCGTGGTTTCTGTAAAGGATATAGTGCAGCTGGCTGGCCAACTCCCTGTGGGCAGTGCAGTCGCTGTGTTTGGACAAGTCAGAAAGGGTGAAGCCAGCCAACACCTCAAAACAACTGGAAGAATGCTACCTGGGCCTCTCTGAAGTCAAAGTTTCAAATAAATTGTTTGGACCAAAGGAATAGTTTCTTTTTCTTCATCGTTTTAACCTAAGGGATGAAGGAAAATAAATCAATGTCAGATTAAAAAAAAAAGAAAAGAAAAAAGCTCTGGTAGCTCGACACAACGTATAAAAAATGAAAATAATCGTTTGCTTGTGGGAAGGAGAGAAAGCCAATAAAACTTACAGAAGCTTCCTTCTAATAGTACACATTGTTTAAAAAGGAACTTTAGAGCTATTATTCTTCTTTTGATCTTCCCCAAAAGCTATGAGGTGTACAAAATCTACCCAAATTGCTCTGCTTTCTAGCTGTCATGTTTTAAATAGTATCATACACATACCTTCCCAGTTTTGAAAAGCCCATTCAATGTTTTATATAAAGGGAAGTTACCAGAAATGGGCCAAGAGCATGCTACTAAATATAGCAACGTAATTACTGTCATGTAAATGATCTCCTCTCTGTAGCGTTAGAACAATGAGATAAAAGGTTTATCTTGACAAAGTTTGAATAAGTAGAGGTGGAATTAATTCAGAATGTCCATAACTTCTCCATCCACAGGCAGTAGGGGGGGGGAGAGCTCCTTTAATTTCAGTATCAGCACGTTTTTCCTGTTCATTTGCATTGGGGGAGTTTTTCCACAGTGTATTCATTGGCTGGTGAGATGATGTGTCCCTGCACGATCAGATAAGAAAGGGACAGAATTACTAATGATGAAAGGAGGCCGCACAAGGACAAGAAAGCAAAGCAGCCCTTCCTTTCTCACCGAATCTGGATGGATCTGAATTTCACCCGTCTCTCTCTCTCTCTCTCTCTCTTTTTTTCCTCATGGGGATGGTGGAGCCATTTTCCAAAGCTGGGTTAGGACGTTGACCATTGAGTTGCATAGATTCTTTTCTTAAAGGGCCTTCCAAAGGCTGATGTCATCGTGCTCACTGGCTGTCCTATTCCAGCTATTTGTATGTACTTGTCCGTTAATAAATTGAAGGCAATTTAATTCAACCATCTGTCAATAAGCATCAGCTGTTTTTGAGGGGGTGTGGAAATAATCAACAAGGCAGAGGTCTTGTCCTTTAAAAAAAAAATTCCGAAGAGAGTTTAAAAGCTGGGATTCAGAGAAACGCTTCAGTTAATGATTAGAGTAATCGGGTGTCTGTTGCTGGTAGAGGAGCTGTCAGAAGAACATAGATGGAAATATCGGCCGAATTGAAGGAGTAGACGTCGTTGATGTCTTATCCTGTGCTGTCTTTAGTCTGTTAAGTAACAAAAATTCAGCTGGGTCAATTTTGAAGATCTAATTGGCTTGATTAATCAATTCATGACTCGGGCAGCATCCCAGCTACCGAGTGGAGGGGAGCTCCAAAGGGCTGCAGAAAAGGAAAGGTTTTCAGAGGTAGAGAGGGAGGGGGGGAAAAGGAAATGAGCAAAGAATCCATTGTTTGAGGGGAGGTTGCCCTCCTAAGAGGAACGGAGGGGTCTATTAATAAATTTCCTAGCGCTGACCAGGAAACCCCCATGTTGACAGGCTAAAGGGCACATTCCTGGGGTTGAACCCACAGTTCGGTTAGGTATTAAGTCTCCGTGTACTGACTCGGGGTCTGAACCTGATGCCGTGTGGGGCCTGTGGTTTTCTTGTGAACACGGTCAACGTGGGGATCTCCGTCCATCCTAGGTTGCGTCAGAGGCAAGAAGCCAGCCCTGGGCCCTGGAGCCGAGAAACAGAACGGGGAGTTGTCAGGAGTTCGGGTATCTCTGCCTCGCAAACTAGCCAACGAGCCTGGCTTTTATTTCCCTTTACTGCAAGCTTCCAGAAAATTTCCAGAACAGGAAAGTGGCGTCCTTGTAGGCAAAACAACAGCAGGAGGATCAGCGCTTCGCTGATAGGGACAATCCAGAAACCAAGTACATACAATTTTATACAAATGGAAAGGGGGTAGTCATACACAATGAGAAGGGACTGTTTTGCTTTGGTTTTTCTAGGAAGTCTTTTTTTTTTTTTTTTAAGATTTTATTGAGAGAGAGCGCGAGCAAGGGGAAGGGCAGAGGGAGAGGGAGGGAGAGAATCTGGAGCAGATGTCGTGCTGGGCGTGGAGCCTGATGCAAGGCTCGATGTCTTGAACCTGAGATCATGACCTGAGCCAAAGTCAAGAGTTGGTCGCTTAACCAACTGAACCTCCCAGAGCACCCCTCCTGGGAAATTTTTTAAAGGTGGCTTGGAGGTGTGAGGTACTCAGTTGGCTAAACTGACTGGGGAAGGCTTTGCATACTTTCATCTATTGCTTGCTGCCCTTTGGGTCAAGTACTTCCCTAGGATGAAGGAGAGCTCTAGAGTAAGCAACAGTGTCCCCAATTTGAAGCCAGTCTGCTCTAGGTCACCCAGAAACACCATCAATGAGTTGGCTACCAACAGACTCTTGCTTCCCTTCGCCAGCCCACTGTGATCAAGCTTGTTTGGTATCGAAATCCACGAAGCTGAATAATGACACCCTGGGGCTCGTCACCCCCAGAGAGCCAAGAAAACAATGACATAGTCACAGTCTCATAAAGAAAACAATGTTTCTTTAATGGAACATTGGTGTCCCCTGAACAACTGTTACAAAGGAAATGCGGTTCTTGTAAAGCGAGAGATTTTTCCAGGGCTTTTTGTCCAAAGGTGAGAGTGTAAGCAGTAATTCAAACACTGAGAACACAGTAATGAAGGAATCCCTTGTCACCCTCCAGTCCCACATTCTTTTTTCTTTTTCTTTGTTTTTTCAAGATTTTATTTTTAAGTAATCTCTATGCCCAATGAGGGGCTTGAACTCATGACCCCAAGACCAAGAGTTGCAAGTTCCACCAGCTGAGCAAGCCAGGCACCCCCAGCCCCACATTCTCAATGTGTTCATTTCCCAATACCCTCAAAACAGATCCTAAATGAAGATTAACACACGCAAAAAACAGCGCTGAACCACCACTTTCAGTGACTACCCTGGCCAGTTTTCAACCACAAATGCTCATTCCACTGAGCCCAAAATAGGGCAGCAACAGAGGAGACAGAGAGCCCGGGAAAGATGGATGGGCTGTGGGCACTGGGGGCAGTGATGGAAGAGAATGTATCAAAGAGAACAATCCCTAAATTTCTGAATGGAATGAAGGTGCTTTTATTGAGGTAGGGACTCAAGGCAGGCTAGTTCTGGAGGGCATGACACCATGAGAAGATTCAGAAAAGAGAACCCCCCGAAAAATAGGGAAGTGGGAACAATGAATAGAACCAGAGTGCCGAGGAGAGAAAATAAGGGAACCGACTCAGCATATAGGTGGAAGGGTTAACCTGAGAAAGAGGAAAGAGGGACACTCTTCCCCTGAACTAGAAAGTTCCTTACTTTAAACCAGGGAGCTGACATTCACTGACGGCTTTGCCCAGATGTTGGGTGATGCTAAAAGACTTTCTCTGGTGTTCATTCGGATGCCGTGAAAAGAGAGCGGGATATCGTATGACAGCCCTTATTTTCTGTGTCTACAGGACAAGGACCCAGGCTAAGATTTAATAAATAAATAAATAAGAGATCAGACTAAAAAGATGGATACCTTTGGGGGTATGCATGGGGGAACATGAACAGAAAATGACTAAAGAGGGGCAGGCTGGGTGGCTCAGATGGTTAAGTGTCTGCCTTCAGCTCAGGTCATGATCTCAGGGTCCTGGAATCGAGTCCTGCATTGGGCTCCCTGCTCAGCAGGGAACCTGCTTCTCCCCCTGCCTTTCCCCCTGGCTTGTGCCCTCGCTCACTCTCTCTGTCTCAAATAAATAAATAAATAAATAATCTTTAAAAAAGAAAGAGAAAGAAAAGAAATGACTAAAGACTTTAAAAAGGGTGCAACATCGTACGTCAGAGCAGTGAGAGCTGGATACGCATGAGGCAATGTCTTCATATTTTTGGACAAACTAAATGCCGGGTTGACAGAATCCGGGGTCTAGGGCAATTACAACGGAAGCAAATTGCTTTCTTCCTTCTTAAAATGGTTATATTCTTTAAAAGCTAGGCTGGGGGGGGAAGCTAGGCTGAGAAGATAGAAGTAGCTGGCATATTCCAGAGCTCCAGCTTCAAAGTGTGAAGGATTCTTAAATCCATACCCTTCCCAGGTCAATAGGTTAAACACAGTCTGTGTTACACTGGTTCAGCTCCCCCGCCGCGTTCCCAAGGGTTTAATCCTGCAAATTAGCGACACTGGGCCCTAGCGTTCTTGCATAACTCTGTGAGCTGTCTTACCAGGGCTTTGGTGAATCTTGGAGGGGTACAGTGCAAATGAAGAAAAGAATGTGGTCCAATTTCCTGAAATTGCTATGTATTCTAGCAAAAATAGTTACAGTTAACAGTGAACTCCTGTGAGACCCAGCTGAGCATGCGGGCTTCCTCAGTGTAACAGACATTTCCTAGGCACCCCTGGGGGTGCACAGAGTTAGGCCCCGGGGAATAGTGTGATGGCGACCGTGGTGACAGTAGGGCTTACACAGGGCTTACCACGCGCCAAATACTGTCCTAAGCTCCCTACACGTGCCCATGTCAGGAAGCGCTTTCAGGCAGTAGTAGGTCTAATCCCCACTGTACGAAGTGGGGCCTGGGGTACGCCGGCCACCCTGCTCCCCTGAGACTCAAAGCAGTAATGTCCAGCCTTGAGGAAGAAGACCTTCCTGTCTTTTCTTTGCTTTTCCCACCGTCCCTGGACGTGTTAGCAGGGAAGTGGAACTCAGAAGTTACCAGGGAAGTAAAGTGGACTTTTATGTAAAGTCCAAATGTTGAGAAAATAGGCCATTTCTTTATTACCATATCATATTAAATCATATCGTATCGTATTGGACTATCTTGATTAGTCATAAGGATATATTTAGCCGTATTAAAAATAGCCTGGGGAAAAAAATTGTCTTTTGATTGTTGATCCTGTTGGTTAATGGGTAACTACGGAGGCCAGCTGGAGGCAGCCATAGACACAAGACAATCGACCCCTTTTTTTTGAGCCTTAAAATGTCTGACAGCAGCGTGAATGCTTTTAAGGAGAACAGGGGAGTGAATGTGTAGAAACGCGTGTATGAAAACATTCTAATGTGATAGTTTATATTTTATTTTAGATTCTTCTAATAATTAAAAAAAAAAAAAAAAAGGAAATTATGTCTACTCAGAAACATCCAGAAACATGATGCATTTATGTCCTAACCTGGTTTTAGGAACTAAGCTACCAAGACTTTTCAGTCATTTCCGTATTGAAAACATCCCTTCATTAAAAAGTCTGTCATACTGTTTAATTGCTGACATTGGCTTTCTTTTAACCCCACCGAAAACATGTCGGCCACCTCCTTGTGCAGCCTCAGAGTTCAAATGTGTTATGCCATCTTCAGAGAAAAGCTTGTAAATTTTTTAAGTGTTTATGCTTAGTTTATTAACATTATTTAAATAGTGACATAACCAGTGTTGATTTGCTGCCACTACCTTGGAAATATTTAAACATTATTATAACTTAGCTCCACATTCCAGTTTTATCTCTAAAATTAATGCTTTTAGGCTCAATTTATGCCTGTCAACAAGTAATGATCACAGATGTAAGCTGGCTCATAATCCAGAGGTACTAGGTTACAATGTGTTGCCATGGAAACAGTGTTTTATTGCATTTTCTCTTCTTGATTTAAGGCATTTGACAATCATAGCCAGTGTTTGCCAGTCTTCCCACATCATAAAAAATTCAAAAACACAAACAACCAATGGCGGGGGGGAAAGAAGCAGGGAAGTGGGGGGGGACCGTCTGCTGTTCTTGGACCTCACTAGAAACATAAAAAGGAAATGACAGCCTTTATTTAACATGGACCTTTTGTGAGCAGTTGATCTCCCAGAAAGTCCAAGAGTGTTGGAAAATTCGGTCAGTGGTTAGTCACCGAATGGACCTGCCTGCCTGTGGTTCATTTTGTTCAGTGCCTCGTATATCTTTTATGATCCCTGGGACTTTAGCCTGAAACAGCATTTTCTTTAACAAGAGCCATGTTTCCTTTAACGTTGTTTATTGCATCTGAAACATTACCCTTTGAAATCACGGTACATTTTCTATTGAGCAAAGGTCTGCAACTGAATCTTGCATGAATGTGTTTATTCAGGATCTAGAGTAAAAAAAAAAAAAAAAAATCTCGTCCAGTTCATGTAACATTAATCACTTTGCCGGTGTTCAGCTGAGGTCAATGCCACATTCCTAGCGGTATTAAGGCAAGTCAAGATTAATCATGTACATTAAACCTTGGAAGGGGAGCATGGGAAAGGGATCCCAAATTAGACATTTCTTGAAAGACAGAGAAGGGACTGTAGCGAAATGGGCTTACTCTGCTATAAGTAAAGCTTGTCTTTACAACTTGCTTGTTTTTAGAGCATTTGGTAACCACAGCCACTAGGAACCCATAGGCTTCCTTTTTTCTATTTTGGGGAGTTTATAGGTCAAAGTTCAGTCTTGCCGGGGATTCAAAATGAAGACTCATTCGGTAAACATTTTTTTAGTCTAGGCTAACCACCAGGCACCGGCTAGGAACTGTCCGTGCAGAGATGAATGAGATCCATTCCTCCCTCCCCCGCCTCCTCCACGGAGCGTGTGATGCACCCAGGAAGACCGGGACCAGATGTGCACAATCTGAACAGAGGTTTGTGGGAGTACAGAGGAGGGAATGATTAATGGTGGTGGGAAGTCTGCAAAGACTTGACTTAAGTTAACTGTACAGGGGAAGAAAGGTGAGCAAAGGAGTCGAGGCAGAGGAATGGGCATAAAGACCTAGGGAGTGTTCTCAGACTGTTCAGGGATTGGACGCGCGGGGCAGAAGGCTCTTGTAACTGAAGGGAACAGCAGAAGGTGAGATGGTACTGTAAGTTGCGGCCGATTACAAAAGTCTCGGATCACATACTTGATTCTAAAAGCAAGGAGAAGGAGGAAAATGTGAATAATCAGAATGTATGAGAAGCTTATTACAATGTGGGGCGAGGGCAGGTTGGATGACGGGTTAGTTGTTAAGAAACTCGAAGGGTTGTCTTCAAAGTGGTGGAGAATACAGTCATCCAGAAAAGTGATTGCAGCTTCAGTCTGGCCATGGAATATATCACGGAACCAGATGTGAGTTCCTGAGGGGAGCCAGAGAGTAGATGATGGGGAAAAAGGAGTCCAAGGTGATGCCAAAGGATCTGGCTGGGGGGGGTGTATGCAGATGATGGATGTCATTCGCCAAGGCACCCGAGATCCTAGGGACATTATAATGGTGATTTCTGTTGGACATAATATTATGGCACTGATGAGTGACGGTAGAACTGGATACACTGTTTTGGGGTCATTAACTTATATGTGGTTATTTTAGGCACAGAGGAAAATGTGAGTGTTTCCACGGGAGAGGGCAGAAATTGAAGGAAAGACAGACTAGGGAAGGAGTTGGGGGAGGCTCTCTCATTTGTGTGATACTTTTCACATACAGAAAGAAACATTTAGAGCCTTGAGGGGTTTTTATGTTTTCCTCTGTCGAAATAAAAAGTAACCTTGGCACGTAGAATAGTAATTTCTAAAGAGAGAGAACCTTTAAGAATAAATATTAGATTAAAAATACTTTACCCCTGGTTACTTATATTTATAAAATGCAATCTGTATTTAAGATGCTAGTGGGCTCATATTTAGAGAATAATGTTTCATGTGAGAGGCTAACATTATTTTGAACTATTGCTGCTTTAAATGTTCATAATATGCATATTTAAATATGTTCTTATATCGTATGTGACAGATTTACATACTTCCCATGTCACCATCATACACTTCCATTAAAGATTTATTTATTTTTAAAAATACGTTTTATATTCCCATAAAAAGGAGAAATTAAATCGTAAAAATACACACAAAGTTAGTGTTTATGGTCTACCTACCACTCTCACCGAAGAACCATCAGAGTTGGCGGCTTTCTTTCCCATGTTGAATATGGAGAGAAGGCTCAGGTAAGGGTTTAGGTCTTGCTGGTGGAGCTTTGCATTTCACAGCCTACCGTTTTCCGAACAACCTAGGTATGACAAATGTGAGATCCAAAAGTATCACCTTCCGATAGATCAGAACGTTGAAATTGGACTCATCGACGCTTGACCTCACCTTCCCTTAATAGTGAACATTTAAGAATTGGTTTTCGTCCAGTAGCTAGAAGGTACTGGAAAAGTCAGTAATATATGGAGTACTCAGTAACACGATTTTTGAGAGGTTTATGCGTTCCAGCTAGTTTTCTGTTCCTTCACACAATAATTCATTCAGTAAGACCTTACTGACTAGCCATACTGTGTCAGATTCTGTGCGTGGATATAAGACGGTAGCACCATCCTTGCGTTCAAGGAATTAAAGATGAGATAAATGTGCACGTTGCTGTTATGATTGGCTGTGCCTGCGGGGCTCTGTACACTTCCAGAAAGAGTCATTGACATTTAGGCTACAGTGGAGCCCTGGAGCGGCCATAAACTGGACTTCAGCCACTTGGCATCCCCCGTCCCCGGTGACAGCGATTAGCGCAGGGATAGGCATGTGACCCAGTCAGAGCCAATGAGACATGAAGCGGTGTTTGCTGGACCTTCTGGGAGAAAGAAGTCCCTGTCTTCTGAGATCTACCCAAGGAGGCCTGTTCTCTTCTGGATGATGTGGTGTGAGGCCGTGAGGTCAGGCACCGCTGTAGATATTTTGCCAGGGGGGAGCTGAGAGCCTGGAGCTGTTGTGTTCCATCCTGCGGGGCCTGAGGACGAGGGCGGCAGTGAGGTGGACAGAACAGGGGGAGGGAGCCCCCAGATCCCTTGGTGACGTCATGGGAGCCGTGCATCCAGCCTCTACGAAGCCAGGACTCACTCCATTGCCTAAGCCCCTCAATTCCCTTTTCTTGCCGAAGGCGTGGTGAAGGGGTTTCTTGCCGCAATTGCAAGACTCCAGACATAGGCCCGGACGCTGCCCCTGCCCCGCCCGTAGCTTTCGCGCCTCTCCGGTGGGTGCTGGTGTTCTGCAGCTGTGTGCTGCGGGGCCGGGATCCGGCGGGGTCGGGATCTGGCGGGGTCGGAGGTTCAGCCTCTAGAGAGCTTGCCCGCGGAGCGCAGACCTGGAGCCAGCCGCGCTCCGATCCATCAGTGCTCGCCGGACCTGCCGTGGAGATGATGCCAAAGAGGACGGATATTAAAAAGAAGCCGTTAACCGTCAGAGCCAGCCTCCCCAGCTGACTTGACTCTGTCCTCCGAGATGGGGAGGCTTTTTGTCTTTGACAGCCTCAGTGACACATCGCAGAGGACTTAGCATTTATGCGACGCGGAATCCACATGCGCTTGAAATTTTCGTTACCGGTGTGTGGCAAAATATACGTACCATAAGTGGACCATGTGAACAATTGGAAGTGTACCGTTCCGTGGCCGTAAGTGCTTTCACAATGCGCTAACATTCCCGCTCTCCATCTCCAGGAATTTTTCATCCTCCCAGACAGAGACTCTGGGCCCAGTAATCGCCAGTTCCCCTTCCTTCGTGCAGCCCATTCTCCCCACCCCAGAAACGTCTCTTCTCCTTTCTGTCTCTATGCATTTGCCTATTCTAGGTGCCTCCCGGGAGTGGAATCACACAATATTTGTCTTTCTGTGTCTTATTTCACTTAGCGTGATGTTTTCATGGCTCATCCATGTTGTAGCCTAGACCTCTGCTTTTCCCTCCGAGTGTTTAATTTCTGCATTTCAAAAAATAACCTACAAATATTAAGTTGACTTTTTTTTTTAAATTGGAACATTCTCAGGACCTGACACATAGTTTGGACCCACAAGGGACCAGACAATGTACCAAGCCTTTTACAGACATTACATTATTGACCGCTCGCAGTCCTCATAGTCCTCACAGTCCTGTCACTTCCAGAGACTCAGAATTGCAAGATCACATGGTATTTTAACTAGGACACAATCCTAGTTCTCTTGGACTCCGAGCCCATGCCTTTCCCATTTCTCTGTGTTGTAATGTTCCCGATGCTAACCATGAGCCTGTCTCTAGTCTTTTTTAATAACTTTAAATTTTCGGGGATAATAGATTTATCCTTCTAATTAGGCTTTTTTTTTTTGGTGCCGATACAAAAACTAGTTCATGCTAGCTGGGTTTACGTAAATCTTTGGCACAAGGCTACCCTCTAGAAACCTATGGAGGGATGATCTCACCTGGAGACTCAGGTTTTCTGCAGCCAAGCCAGAGCTCACTGCACACCCGACACACACATACACAGATTGCCGTTTGTCTGAGCACCTGTTGTGCTTTGCACACACTAAGCGCTCAGTACGCTTGCACTGAACACACGATGTCCTTGGATTGTCAGAAAGGATCTAGGCTCCCTCCGACTTGAACGCTGATAACTCCCATGACCTTCCGTCAAGAACCTGTAGGGCCGGTGGAAATTTTAGCGGCATGATGGAGTTTGCATCTGCTTTTTCTGCCCTCCGAAATCCCTTCAAGTTCGGTTTTCTTATCCCTATTGAAGATAAGCAGATGCAAAAGGACCTCTGATTTTCAGAGTGCTTGTCATTACTACAGAGCTCCCCATTCTTCCTGGCCCTCTGTGCTACCATTTCAGGTACCCCCACAGGCAGGAAGCCTCCAGACAGTCCCATAGGATTTGAGGAGGAGAGTGGCCCTGGTCTCTCTGCTCTTGGAGCTCAAATCCTATGGGATTGGGCCACCTGGGTGGCTCAGTCAGTTAAGCGGCTGCCTTTGGCTCCGGTCATGATCCCAGGGTTCTGGGATCGAGTCCCAAATCAGGCTCCCTGCTCAGTGGGGAGCCTGCTTCTCTATCTGCCTGCCACCCCCCCCCTGCTTGTGCTCTCTCTCTGACAAACAGATAAATAAATAAAATCTTTAAAAAAAATCCTATGGGATTGTCTGGAGGCTTCAGAAAAGGATGGGAAAAGACATCTGACAAAGGTATTTTGTTTTCTAGAAGCGTCAAAAAAGTGGGTCAGAGTTTTTTGTTTTTTTTTTCCCCCCAAAATCTAGGACGAACCTATTTTTTTAGTTAAGGACTTTTTATGACCTTGCTTAATTTAACAAGCAAACTGCACTGCGTACATCCAGTTCTAAGAGAACTGTTTCCCTGAGTTTGGATCATTGCTAAGTGTGCAGTCATGCATTCTTCACTCACATATCGCTTAACCTCGTTGGTGGCTCTTGTAGGGCACTTCGGGAGAATTAGTGTCTATCCTGGCAAGTAAACAGTGCAGTGAGCAGAGCTGGGTTGAAATCCCACCTCCAATGACTTGCTGTGAGGTTGTGAGCAACTCTCTGAACCTCCTTTTAGCAATTATTTATTTATTTAAAGCAAAGATTTTATTTATTTATTTGCGGGAGAGAGAGTGCAGATGAATGGGGGCGGGGAGGGACAGAAGGCGAGGGAGAAGCCATCTCCCTGTTGAGCTGGGAGCCCGACAGAGCGGGGCTCCATCCCAGGACCCTGAGTTCATGACCTGAACCCAAGGCAGTTGCTTAACGGACTGAACCACCCAGGCGCCCCTAGCAATTATTGATTTTTTGCTGTGTAACAAAGCAGCCCCACATTTAGTAGGTGTGAGACTATTTTTTTTTTATTACTATTACTGTGTGGGTCAACAGTGTGGACTAGGCTCTGTTGGGCAGTTCGTCCAGGCTGTTTTGGGGTAAGCCATGCAGATGAAGTCAAACAGTGCCTTAAATGGGACCTCCTGGTCTAAGACAGTCTATCCTGGGCACCTCCCTTGTCCCTATAACCATTCCAGTAGGCTGGCTTGGGTTTATTCAGACTAAGCTTGGGCTTAGCCGCATTTGCAACCATAAGCAAAAGAAAGCAAACCCACATGGAAACACTTTGAAATTCCTGCTTATATTTGTAATGGCCCATTGGCCAAAGTGAGTCTCGCGGCCAAGCCTAGATGCGTGGGGAGAGAAATAAACTACTTTTGATGACAGGAAAGTCAAAGTCATAATGCAAAAACCATGAGAATGGGAATAGGAAGATAGGTGTGGTCATCTTGCTATGAAATGGGGCCAGTAATACGTGGAATATAACATAATTGTAAAAACTGAACTGAGTCCTTTTTGTCGGCTAGGTCACTAGGGCATAGGAATGGAAAGACAGTAGGGTAAGGTAAATTCAGATCTCACCATGCAGGGTTCTGAATGCTCAGCTGAGACATGGGTTGGTATTTGTCTCAACCAGCAGTGGGGACTTCCGGACACATCGCGTACAAATTGAATGACGTGATCTGAATTTGTTTAGGGAATGATCCATATTTAAAATGATCTGCTTTATTTATTTAGTTTCAGGTTTTTGATCTGTTTTCATCTGTCCACTAGATTATAAGGACCATGAGACAGAATAAGGACGTCATCCGGTTTTCTACTCTCTCTCCCTCACACAGACCTTTGTCTGTCTCAAGAAATACTTGCTCTGTGATTAAATGGAGTTCAAGTAACTTCAGACTTCCTCCCACAGCAGGACTTCTAGACTTCTCAGTGCATTCATATGTTGATGCATGATGTCTCCTCATCCTCTCAGTCCTCTGGTACTGTACCCAGTCCCCCTGGTAGATGATGACATTACAGAAAAGTAGAAGTTTCTCTTGATCTGGTTACTTCACTTTTAGTAATACAAGCTAAGATGGAGTTTCTTGGCTCTTTTGGAACAGTAGGTAACTAAAATTCCTAAGATCTCTCCTACAAACTACTGTCAATTTAAACCTTAGTCTTAACCCATCCCAAAATTGTCACTAGAAACAGTCTTTAAAATACCATAAATATATGTGTTGTTCTTGTTCACTTTTATCCTCAGTTTCTGGCTCATCGTTCTCATTTGCCAACATTTTTCTGAATCTCTATTATGTCATCAAATCCAGTACTTACCTCCCTAGTTTTATACCAAATTCAAATTTGATTAGCACCCTTCCTTTGTCTCCAGCCAAGCGGATGGTGAAATGTTGGGCGGGGAAGCCCTAATAGGGAGACTTGCCACTACTCCACCATTAGAAATCCCGCTCTGCGCTCCACAGCCACGTTCAGCTCTCCTAGTTCCCGATTTTCATGTCTCTCTTCTTTCTGAGCATGTCATTGGCGGTTTATCATATGTCTTCCGAAAATATGGGTATCAGACATGTATAACACTCCATGTTATACCTGCCTATTTGGCCAATCCCATTTTTTTTAAATAAGAAGAAATGGTGGGTCATGGCTTGTTTTCTTCTTCTTGTTAATTGATCTGCAGCCTTACCTCCAACTGGATTCATCTTCTTTACCTTACCTCTTAAAAAGAGGGTGTTTCCAGGGGAGAACATCCCTAATTCGACGGATGTCCCACCCTCTACCAGGACCTGTCTTTCTGCAGTCTTCAAGCATCCCCCCTCTTGGATAACATCAGTTTTCCTTCTTCATTAGGTTCTGGCCATCACCACTGCAGTATTGGGGCTCAAAACTGATTTTGTGTCAGAATCGCCGGAAGGGCTCAGTAAAGCAGAGATAGCTGTGTCTCACCCCCAGAACTTCTTTTTTTTTTTCTTCAAGATTCTATTCATCTATCCGATAGAGAGAGACAGCCAGCAAGAGAGGGAACACAAGCAGGGGGAGTGGGAGAGGAAGAAGCAGGCTCCCAGCGGAGGAGCCCGATGTGGGGCTCGATCCCAGAACACAGGGATCACGCCCTGAGCCAAAGGCAGATGCCCAATGACTGAGCCACCCAGGCGCCCCTCACCCCCAGAACTTCTCATCCAACCCGTCTGGCGTGGAAGCCAGTCATTTGCATGTCTAACCAGTTCCGAGCTGACGCTGATGCTACTGGTCTGGGGACCGCATTTTGAGAACCACCAGGCTAGTATATCTCATCTTATTTAAACAACAAGCAAACAAACAACTCCCCTTTGATTTTACAAACTCCTCCAAATATGGTGCTGCAGTTCCCTCTTGCCTTTCAGAGCCAGACTTCCTCAGAACATTATCTAATCTCATGATTTCCATTTTCTCACCTCATGTTCACTCTGACACCATGGAAACCTCTCTTGGCAAGTTCACCAATGGTTTTCTTATTGCCGGATTTCACTTCTTGAACTTCTCCTATCTCTCTACCACGTTAAGAATGTCTTCTTAAAATGCTTTTTTTCTGCTGCTAGTTTTCAAGGTACCATGCTCTTTTAATGCTTTGCCTCTGAATTTGCCGATTGCCCCTTATTCTCTTTTGCTGCCCCCTGCCCCCCAATTCTTGATTCCAGAGTGCTTTGGGGCTTGGTTTTAGATTTTCTCATTCTCTTTCTAGGTGTGCTTACCTGGTATCATGGTTTAACCTACCATGATTTCCGCATGTGTACCTATTAACCAAGACCTCTGTCCTGGACTTTAGACATAAATGCAGGTGGAGTTCCACTGTCCACATTGGGTATCTTTCAATCATCTCAGAGTTAAATCTCTATTTATCATCTTAAATCTATCCTCTCCTAGTTATCTCTGTGGTAGGAAGAAGTCTGGCCCTCTCAGAGATGTGCACATATGGGGTGCCTGGGTGGCTTAGTCGGTTAAGCGTCTACCTTTGGCTCAGGTCTTGATCTCAGGGTCCTGGGATCGAGCCCCACGTTGGGCTCCCTGCTCAGTGGGGAGTCTGCTTCTCTTTCTCTTTGTGGCCTGTGTTCTCTCTCTCTCGCTATCTTTGTCTATCTCTTGGGTAAATGAAATCTTAAAAAAAAAAAAAAATGTGCACATACGAATGCCTAGAACCTGTGGCTATGTTCTCTTCTGTGGCAAGAGGAAATTTGCAGATGTGATTAAGATGAAGGACCTGGAGATGGATAGATGATCTGGGATTATCTGGAGAGCCCCAACGTGATCACAAGGGTCCTTAAAAGTAGAAGAAGGAGGTAGAAGAGAGGACCTGTGACAGTGGAAAAGAAAACTAGAGATAACAGCCGTGTGATTACCACACGGGCCCAATTTAATCCTTAAAACTCGAGAACTTTTCCCAGCTATGGACAGAGGGAGATGAAATGATAGAAGAAAGCTCAAAGAGAGGACATTCAGAAGAAATTGGATGAGATGAGCCAAGAAATGTGGGTGGTCTTTTAGAGGCTAAAAATGGCAAGGAAATATATTTTCCCCTAGAGTCTCTCAAAAGGGACACAGTGCTGCCAGCACTTGGTTTTAGCCCCTGAGACTCCGGTCGGATGTCTGACCTGTAGAACTATAAGATAATAAATCTGTGTTGTCGGAAGCTGCTATGTTTGTGATCGCTTGTGACAGCGGCATTAGAAACAGAACACGGTCCTCATCTCTGGAAGTGATGCCAGAATCCACCTAGTTGTCCAGGTCAAATAGGTGTCATCCTCGAGCTTCCCTACCCGCCTAATCCAGCACACGTACTGACAGTTCTGCCTTCAAGGTAGATCCCGCATCTGTCTGTCTCACTCCGTCTCCTCCGCCCACAGCCTGGTCCAGGCCACCAGGATCTCCTGCAGCCTGCTAGCGGCCCCCTTGTTTCTATCCCACCCCCGCCCATTGGTTCATTTGTCACGAATAATGATCTTTTGGAAAAATGCATGTCCCTTCTCTGCCCAACGCTCTTCAGCATCTCCCCAACATGTTTGGAGTAAAATCTAAGTTTCTGAACATGACCTACAAGATCCTTCATACACCGGTTCCTGCTTACGTATTTGATTTTACCTTGTAAATTTACCCTCACTCATTTTGGTTACCGGTGGGATTCATTTCTGTTCCTGGGAAATGACAAACTCAAGCCTTTGTATATGTTATTCTCTCCTCCAGTAATTTGCTTCCCCTGATACATGCTTGTTTTTCAACACGGAACTCAAATATGATCTGCTTAGAAAGGCCTTCATTCAGCCCCCCAGCTAACGCACCCATACCACCTACTTAGGCACTCCTGGTCAGGGAGCCCTGTTCCGTAACAATTGTTCGCCTGCTTTGCTTTCTTTGGCCCTCAGCGAACACAAGGTCCCTGAGGCTCGCCTCGCTGATTCAACATGACGTCCCCAGGCCCTACTACATTGCCTGATACGTAATCGATGGTAAATAGATGTTCCTTGAAGTCATAAATGAATGAGCCAAGGGAGTGAGTAAATAATGCAATCACGTTTTTTTTTTCCACTGAGGTAAAGTGCACAGAACATAAAATTAACAGTTTTAAAGTGAATAATGCAGTGGCGTGTAGTACATTCACAGTGTTGCTTAGCTACCATCTCTAGCTAGTTCCAAAACATTTTCATCACTCCAAATTCAGTCCCCATACCCACTGAACGGTTACATCCCAGCCTCTCCTCCCCCAGCCCCTCACAACCACCTGTTTGCTTTCTGTGTCTGTGTATTGACCTATCCTGTCTATTTCATGTAAATGGAGTCATAAAGTACGTGACCTTTCTTGTCTGGCTGCTTACCCTTAGCTCGTTCTTAAGATTTATTCACATTGTAACATGGATCAGTACTTTGTTCTTTTATGATTGAATAATATTCCTGTGTGTGTGTGTGTGTGTGTGTGTGTGTGTGTGTGTGTATCCAATTTGTTTATCCATTCATCTGTTGATGGATGTTTGGGTTGTTTCTACTTTTTAGCTAATGTGAATAATGCTGCTGTGAACATTCATAGACCTTTGTTTTTATTTGTTTTTAAAGATTTCATTTATTTATTTGAGAGAGTGTGTGCAGGAACGGGAGGAGGGGCAGAGGGGAGAGGGAGAGGGACAAGCAGACTCCACGTGGAGCGCATAGCCCTATGTGGGGCTCGATCCCACGACCCCCTAAGATCATGACGTGAGCCACAACCAAGAGTGGGACGCTCAACCGACTGAGCCACCCAGGACATTTTGGAATTTAGGATATAGGCAATGATTTCTAAAGCCTAAGCCTCACTCAGTTCCTGCCTGTTCTGATTTTCTACATATTTCTCATGCTGCAGGATTTCTCAGAGTCAATGAGAGTAGCTTTACGATCATCTCTGCTTAATCACATTGTTTATTGTATGGATTAATACAGCAAGGTTCCAAGTTAACAGCACTGGGGTGGGTGGGAAGAGATTAAGGAGAAGAGGGGTAGGTGTACTTACAATGATTACTTTTTAAAAAGACGCACATTACAAGATAATCAATTTATTCATCCAGTAATGAACTCTGTTTCCCTCAGAAATGTTAGTAGCTGCCAATGTTTTCTGAATTAGGTACTTGGAATCCCTTGGTGGTACGTTCAATGCCATCTCCAGTGTTTGAAAGTTTTAATCTGCAATTAGATATATATTAAGCCATTAAAATATCATTGCATTTTAATGATTTGAATCTATGAAAATATGTAAATTAGTAATGGCTTATTAAACTTTACAGTTTCGGGTTATTGCACGAGAAAGATCTGTATGTATGAAATGTTGGGGAGCCTTTTGTGTATTTTATGACATCATTCTTCAGTGCGGATGACAACAATGAAAATGTTCATGCAATTAATAATTTTCAAAAAGAAATACACCCGCTCTTGCAAATGGAAACTCTTTCCATGCAAGCTGAGTACAAACAGTTGTTTGGGTCTAAGCACTTTATCCTGGTCCCTGGCACTCTGTTTTGTGCTTTGGAAAGCTCTACTCAATTCAAAACATAAATTTGGAAAAGACTTCCTCCCTGGAATCCTCTGAAAGCCTGTAGTTATGGCGGTGACTTAAATATTATTTCCATAGCTACACTGGCTTCTAGCCACATCTGAAATGCATATCAACAAGCCTGGTGTGAAAATGGGAAGGGGGGGAGGGGAAACGGAGGACACTAATTTTCCTTCTTCGGAGTAGGAGGTATAATGTCTTTATAAAGTAATAATTAAAAGAAAAACAATTACTGGAACCTTATCTGGACCATGCAGCTGTACTTCCTCCGTTTGCATTAGCAGTGTTTCTAAGGTTATGACAAACCATGAAAATTGCATCTTTAGAGGACTTTTATTCCTTTTCCTATGATTTGATTGAAACAGACAGCTACATTTTGTGTATATATAATTAGGCAGTAAAATAGGCTTTGAAGGCAGGTTTCCATTTAGTATGTGAGTCACACGCACGGGAGCCTTTCATTCACCAGCTAGAGACTGATCTTTTTAATGCTTCCACTGGCTCCACATGTCTTCCGAATGCAACATCTTGCACCGACCGAGGGGGGAGAAAAAGGGATGGGGGGGGGAGAATCAGCTTTTAGCCCATATTTCTTTCTTTTTTCATCTCCCTTCCAAAAGAAAAAAACAATCTGAAAACCCAATCTTAGGAAGTCTTTGGTGATTTAACCTCACGACAACCTGATTTTTATCGTCCTTTTTCCAGATTGTCGTCGGGACGCCAGGGAATGCCGCACCAGTTCGCGGCCGTATCTAATCCCGCTCATAAAAGGCCATTGTGGCCATAAAACTGAGACCAATAGCTTTTCCATTCTCCACCTCTCAGCTCTCCAAAGTAATGGCACTGGGTCTCCTCATCTTGTTTTTCTTTTCAAATGCATAGTTTCTCCCTTTAACAAGGTTTTAAAAAAGGGGGGAAGGAGGGAGGGTGAGGTAGGGGGAGGAGGGCGGGTGAGGTAGGGGGGAGAGAAGGAATCCAATCCCATTTTCTCAGTGCGGTCCCCTTATGGGGCGCTAAGTGATTTTTCCCCCCCCTGAACTTAAATGAGGAAGAAGATTTGAGATACAGCCTGTTTTTATGAAAGAGATTTTTCTCTGCATTTCAAGTACAATGAGAACAACCCCGGGTGTATTTTTTTTTTTTTCTCGTAACAGAAAATCAGGCCTATCAACTGTACATCATCAGGCCTTATCTGATTATAAAGCAGCCAGTCCCCTATTAATCTCTGTCCTTTCATCTCAGTGTACGCCATTTGCTATCTCCTGTGCCATTCTGGCAAACCCTATGACGGAGAGAAATAATATCAAGCTACTTGGCTGATTTATGCAAGTGATAGTTTGTGTTTGTAAAATGCCTTTCATCTGAGGACCTCAAAGGGCTTTAGGAACATTATCACATTGACGGGGCCCAGCTCCAACATAAAGGGCACAGAATGGCCATAGTCATGTAAATCTCCGTTTTTAGAGTGATTAGTACCCTGGTAACCAAGAGAGATGAACTAGGTTCTCATTTTTGATGTGAAATGCGATGTCCATGCAGGAATTTCCATTTCCAATGCAGGCCGCATCACAAGATAAACCACTCAGTATTCAATTTACCTCCTGGGATGTCCCCCTGGGGAGTCTGCTCCCCAAGATGAAGGGCTTTACAGGACAGGCAGGTGTATATATTTCTTCAATTGGCCTAATCTAATAAAGCTGGACATGATTTATATGTGCAAAATGTTGCCATGTTAAATAATTCAGAATGAAACTGCCTTTTCTCCTTGTGCTACAAATAGATGTCAGTGTGCTTTTGATGGGGCCTGGGTCCCCCAGGGGCTTTGGACCGACGGAAAGAAAATCCATTCCTTGGGCCACTTCTGAAGAAACACACCAGGGACGGTTCTCCCGCCTGAGCCTCTGTGGCCTGGGTCCAAACTCCCTGAGATCTTTCTGTTATTGTGAGAGGAGCGGCTTTCCGCGAAGGCTGAGGTCGATCTGATACAGGGACTTCACTTGTTGTGAGAAACACAGGTGCACGAGGTCAAGGCCCCAAGTTGGAAGAATCCGGATTCTTCCCCTTCCCCTCCCTCTTGCTGCTGTACTTCTCCTCTTCACATGCCCCCCCATCTCATCCCGTCTTTCCCCATCCCAATCCTATTGCCCCACACTGTGGATTTTTTAAAGGGTATTTTTTTCCATGGAAACAGTATCTTGAACCCAAATTTTTATTGCAACTTATTTCACATCAAGTCACCAACCATCATTTTGCCTTCGTCGTTTCCATATCGACCACAAGGATGAAGGGGGAGGGGGGCTGGCTTCGTGAAAACAAGGTCTCCATGTTTCGTAGCGTTATTCCTCTGAACAGGAGTGATGGTTTGCATTCACATGACCCAGCCTACCAGGCATTATTTCCCCCACTGGGGCCTCATTGCTGATGGGAAGGAAGTGACAACTTTGGGAAGATGACCCAGCCAGTGTGGAGGGTTTCTTGCTGACTTCAGAATGCCAGCTTGTTCTTAACAGCGTAGCCTCATTTTATCTGGTGGGGACGATAAGACAAAGGAAATGTATGTCGTCCGCGCTCATTGGGAGCTAACCTGTCCACAGCATCAGGTATCTCCTCTCTCTTTCACCGCTGACCGGAATTCCAACGTTGTGTCACCCCGAAGAGGCTAAGTCACGGAGGGGAAATGCTTAGGGAGCCCGACTCCTCTGCCTCCCTGGTCACGCAGAACCAAGACCTGGTTTTCCTGGGGCTGGTTCCCCTTCAAATGGACGGTGCAAGCGTATTCTTGGTGCCGATTTTAAACTCAATTCATCGTCTATGTTTAGGAAAGGAGATCTTTGTTGATTTTTAAGGAAGGGGTGGGGGGGGCATCACGTTCCCTCCTATCGTTTGCTTCTTAACATTGCTTACTCTCTGAAGGGCGCCTGGCTGGCTCAGTCCGTAGAACATGCGACTCTCGATCTGGGGTTTGTAGGTTCGAGCCCCACAGTGAGTGTAGAGATTACTTCAGAATGAAATCTTAAAAAAAAAGTTCTTATTATCTGAAATTATCATCTATATTTACCTGTTTACTTTCTTATTATTTCTCAGCTTCACTAGAATACACATTCTGTGACAGCAGATGTATGTATGGGAAAGTTCTGTCTGCTGCCGATAACAGAGCTTGGTCCCCCATAGGTAAGAATTTGTTGAAAGAATGAAGGAATGAGTAAACCGGGTTAATATGATAGGTGCCCAGAAATAGCTTCTCCTAAAAAGATATATCAACAATTGATACATTTCTGGTTCTGTAATCCTATAAATATTTAACTAGTGTAGAAACGATCTGATGATTTTGATTGTTGTTTGGCGTCAACCTCAATCCACTAGGATTAATTGCGAGCCGACGTCTCCCGACACTTCACATCCGCTTTATCCTGTCTACGCTAAAATGAAAAACTACAGACATACGAATAACACCGCGTCCATGCAGGATGCTGATGTGAAATTAGGATTTCGAGACAAAGTTTTGGTGTAGGTTCTGGGGAGTTCATCGTAGTCGGATTCATTGATATTTCCTGGTAGTCGCGCACTGCAGCCCCACCAGCTAATTTAGAGTCCAGGACTGGTATTGCTGAACCCAGCATGTGTTCTGTCACTGTCCTTCTGTGTTTGGAGGTCAGGGGCCACCGTGGGTGAGCATGTGGATTTTGGCCTTATGCAAGCCAGGCTCCAGCCCTCCCACTCTGCCTCCATTTCCCCCTCCCCAAAATGGAACAATGTTTTCTTTCTCAATTTTGTGTATACGTGTGAGATTTTAAGAAGAGAATTATGTTTAAAAAAACAACACAACTTAAGGGTGCCTGGGTGGCTCAGTCAGTAAGCATCTGCCTTCCGCTCAAGTCATGATCCCAGGGTCCTGGAATGGAGCCCTGCATCGGGCTTCCTACCCAGTGGAGAGCCTGCTTCTCCCTCTCTCTCTGCCCCTCCACCCCCACCTGTGCACTGGCTCCCCCCCCCCTCTCTCTTTTGCTCTGCTCTTTCTCTCAAATAAATAAATCTTTTTTAAAAAGGCATAAAAGTTAGCTGTAAGTAGCAGTAGTACTGTAGTAATAGGGTAGTGACAACAGTGTTATCATGACTCTCTCATTGCCGGTATTCCCAAATGCATTTTGGGTAGCCAGTCTTAACTTGTGGAATCTAGTCCTCGTGTCTACATCATCTCCAGCACAGGGTCTCTCTTCGGATATCCTGTTTTGCCTCTGGAATTTGTTTGACCCACTTCCGCTTCTGTACTAGAATGAATCGTTCAACAAACCTGCCTCTACTCCTGGCTGTCCATGCGCTTTATGTCGTCTCTTCGACCAGTCACACCGGCAATATCCGTCTTACCATTTCTGAAATCCCAGATTCTTAATCTGCTCCTCCTTTGAGCCAGCCTCTCACTCTGGACTTGGAAAATGGTTGTAGAGAGAGCTCTGAGTAACCGGAACGTTAGAATAATCTTGCCACTATCTCAGCTGTGTGGTCTTGGACCCAACACACGCAAGCTGAGTTTCCATGTTTCAGCTGTGAAACTAAGGGAGTTGGATTAGAATATTCTCTAAGGTCTTTTCCAACTAAAAATAGTCGATTCTAATTATGTAGTATTTACTTTCATACATGTTCACGTTACATTTTCACATCCTTTCTACTCTGGCAAAACTCGCCACCTCACTCTTGCTTTATCGAGTGTTAAACTAGCCGATCTAGATGGCCTGTTTGTTGTTGCGTCTTTTTCTCAGCGTCTCCTCTAGCCGTCAGTCGCTAGCATACCTGTTTCTAACGTACTCTTAAGCTTGTATGTATAAAACTTCGTGTCAGTTCATGCTGAAAAGGAGCTTAATACCGCAAATATAGTAGATGTATTTTCCCTGTTTGTGTGACCCATGACCGTCATGATGGAGCATTACCCACCCACAGGTAGTCAACGTGGAAAGTGCAAATGCGTGGCATTGACAGAGGGCTTTATCTTTAAAAAGTGCGTTCATGCACATTAACTCCTGTGACCCTCACCACAAACTAACGGGGTAAGTGGAGCACGCCTTATTGTCCCAATTTAAACAAGCCGAACTAGGGCACTGCAGAAGCCTGATGTGCTTGCCCTAGGCTCCACCGTTGATTAGTGACATCTAGGACGAGAACTCAGGATCCTAACTCTGAATCCAGGATTCTAACTCTTTCCATGGTGGCTGGCCCCGTTCTCAGCCAGCTTACCCACTCCACTAATAAAAAATCCCCAATCCTCTTCTGCTGTAAGAGATCTCTCCTACTCACGAACCACGTTGCTTTTGGGGGTAGAATTCGTCGAGGAATTATTGCCAAAAAATAGAAAAGTACATGGCTACACTTACATACATGTGAAAAGCTGGTGTAGGTAGTTCTGGTTTTCAATTTTAGATGTGATAGGCTCCTTGAGATGAAAATGCTGGCTATGCTTGGCTGTCTTGCCTTATTGCCTCTTCTGGTATGGACCCTGGTGTAGAAATCATTGAATAATCAACTAAAAATAACAGGCACACGCTAGGATTGTAGTAAAGAAGGAACAGCATTGCTGGTTGGGGGAAGCAGTGAGGAAGGCTTACCACTTGAACTGTGAGGTGGTTTCTGTTCACGACCCTGGACGAACTGTTAGGTCGGATGTTGCCTCTTGCTGACTTGCACTCACCTTCCCAACTTCATCGCTGTAACATCAGGGGCCTTGGTTTGAGTCTCTTTCAACTTCACAAAGCCTCAATATGTTTATTTTTTATTTATGTTTTTTTAAGTTGTATTTATTTTCGAGAGAGTGCTTGCACGAGTTGAGGGAGGGGCAGAGGGAGCGCTCCCGCTGAGCGTGGAGCCTGACACAGGGCTCCCAGGGCCCTGAGATCATGACCTGAGCTGAAACCGAGTCGTTTAACTAACTGAGCCACCCAGGCGCCCCAGATGTCAATCTGTTCAAATGTTGCCCCTTGCCAGCTTCTAACATTCTCCTCCCCACCCCCGCCCCGTGAGGTATCCCAGTTGTCCTTCCATTTCTTTTGACTTGCAAATTTCATAAAATCAGGTTTCATGTGTGTATTGCTCAGTCTACCCCATGTCTAGTCACAGCGTAAGCCCTGTAAAAGAAACATGAAAGAAGTAGAGAGTACTGTCGGTCCACGTGAAGTCTGGAAAGACGAGGTACATTTAAGAAGGCACTAGAGAAAAAAATGGATGACAACCTTTGGAAAACAAGAGCACGTAGCACACAGCGCAAAGAAATAACGAAATCAGAGAAGGAAACAATTAGTTACAATTCAGCATACCTCTGTGAGCAGAAACCGTGGTGGGTTTTAATTTACTTTAAAAAAAAAAATTTTTTTTTTTAAGATTTCATTTTTAAGTAATTGCTACAACCAACATGGGGCCCACACTCACAATCCCGAGATCAAGAGTTGCACGCTGTACTGACCGAGCCAGTCAGATGCCCCTTGGTTTACTTTTTTAACCTTGGAAGAATTACAGGATTTGGCTTGTGGAAACCAGTGAAAGAAACAGTGAATTAGGGGGCGCCTGGGTGGCACAGCGGTTAAGCGCCTGCCTTCGGCTCAGGGCGTGATCCCAGCGTTGGGGGATCGAGCCCCACATCAGGCTCTTCCGCTATGAGCCTGCTTCTTCCTCTCCCACTCCCCCTGCTTGTGTTCCCTCTCTCGCTGACTGTCTCTATCTCTGTCAAATAAATAAATAAAATCTTTAAAAAAAAAAAAAAGAAAGAAACAGTGAATTAGGGGCGCCTGTGTGGCTCAGTCAGTTAAGTGTCTGTCTTTGGCTTGGGTCATGATCCCAGGGTTCTGGGATTGAGCCCCGTGTCGGGCTCCCTGCTCAGTGGGAGGCCTATTTCTCCTTCTTCCTCAGCCTGCTATTCCCCCAGTTTGTGCTCTCTCTGTCTCTCACTCTCAAAAGAAATAAATAAAATCTAAAAAGAGAGAGAGAGAGAGAGAAAGAAAGGAAGGAAGGAAGGAAGGAAGGAAGGAAGGAAGGAAGGAAGAAAGAAACAGTGAATCATAGGTATAGTCTCACGTTGTTAGTTGTGGAGTCATTTTAAAAAGGGTGGGGAGGGGGGCTTTGGCCTCGTGTAGACTTTGATTCAAATTCAAACTTGGTATCTTTCTACGATAGTAGTTATCATTTAAATGCCCCGTTTTTGTGCCAAATATCATGTTACATGCATGATTTCATTTAATCCTCCAAACATCCTTGCTACTCAGTGCCTGAGAGCCTTCCTGGCGCACAGGAAGAACTTGATAAATGTTTGTTAATTATGTAATGCTGCAGCATGTTCCTTGGTTTCTCTACCAGGATACCAAGGCTCAAAGAAGTTATATTATTGGCACAGAGCCACACAGCTAACAAAGAAAAAAACTGGTATTTGAACAGAATCTGTCCAATTTAAAAATGGGGGTAATAATTTTCTGGGTGCTGTGGGTTCAGTGAAATCCTCTGGCGAAAGGTTTTAGTAGAATGCCTGGCACCCAGAGAACACTTAAATAAATATTAGGACAAAACATCTCACAGAAGTAAACTGATCTGGGATGAATAGGAACGATGAGGAGAACAGTAGCCCAACGATTTTTGGATTCCAGCAGTTTAAGGCAATGTGTTCAGAGTTGATAGAACTTCAAATGACCCGTGTAAAGCAAATATTTGATGAGATGTTTGCTTTCATGCTCAGCCACGGCCACTGTAACTTAGTATATTCTGTCTCATAATTTTAATCCCAAGCACAAGAGAGACAACTAAATGGCTTTTGCTGGAAGGGTGTCCATTTTCCATGTTTAATAGTGGTTTAAGAATATTTTCTATAGTGATAGAAAATGTTATTCGACACTCTTGTTTCATATAATGCCTTGCTAACTCTTGGAGGGGTTGAAATCAAACCATAAGCACTTTGGAAACGATCTATCTGTTCTTACTTTGTTCAGGCTGCTACCACAAAGTTTCATAGACTGAGTGGCTTTAACACAAGAGAAATTATTTCCCACAGTTCTGGAGGCCAGGTCCAAGATAAAGGCACCACTTGAGTCCGTATCTGGTGAGAGCCCACGTCTTCACTAAAGTCATCGATAGCTGTCTTCTCACTGCGTCCTCGCAGGGAGGAAGGGACAAGCTAGCACTCTGGGGTTTGTCTTCCAAGGACGTCAGTCCCATTCATGAGGGCTCCCCCCTCCTGACCTAAGTACCTTCCAAAAGTCTCATCTCCAAATACCATCACATTAGACATTAGGATTTCGACATAGGAGTTTTTGAAGGGACATAAATATTCAGTCCATGGCATCCATCAGTTGGAGTGTTGACATAATAAATGACAGTATTTTCATGCTAAAGGCGTTTTGCAGCCATAAAAAGAATGAGGTTTTTTATACCTACTGGCCTGGGCAAATGTTTATCATTTATTTTTAAGTGAAAAAGTCATTGGGGTGTCCCGCCAGCTCAGTAGGAAGAACGAGCAACTCTAGATCTCAGGGTCATGAGTTTGAGCCCCATGGTCGGTGTAGAGATTACTTAAATAAATAAAACCTAAAAAAAAAAAAAAAAGTGGAAGAGTCATTGTAGAAAGATTGTAACAGTGCAGTTCCAGTGTTAGCAAGAAAAAAAACCCTCTGCAGATCATGGGTATGTTTATAAGTGCGTGGAGAAAAGGTATGCAGACGTGTACATAGTAAAGTATCGAAAGGAGTTTCTGCTGGAGAAGGGAATGTGGTCAGGTGGACATTGATAGGAAGCATATGCCTTTTTGCTTTACATACATAGGTGTTTTATCCTTTTAAAAAAAAACCTTTAAGATGAGCATGATTATTTTTATTTCTTCCATTTAAAACTGAACAGGGATTATATCAAGACAGTGGCCTAACCCTACCTCTTTCACTCCCCTTTTACCCAAAACTCCCCTAAAATGACAGAAAATCACCTTTAAGAATGCCGCAAAACAGCAAGAGTTACCAGGAGAGAGCCACAGATTTCGAGAAGTTTCTGGAAAATAGAAACCAGGAGAGAAAAACATGGATAGAAGAAAGCCAGTAAAACTGTCCGATCGTTGGGGGCGTAGCATCGATCCCGACAGTGACCTAACATGCACAAGGGTCCACGGGGCTCCCTGCATGATCCTCAGGGCACCCGAAGAACCACATTTGAAAAAGCTGCACAAGTAGGGTCCAATTCCTTGCTCCTTTGCCCCATGAACTCGACAGTAGGAAACAATGGCTTTCTACTTCGAGATTATTACCCTAAATGCTTTTGAAACAGAGTCAGAAAAGGTTGGTGAAGGTTTCTGGCAAGGAGTTCAAGCTGGAGAGGAGCCCTGTGTAACACAAGGTCTACTGAGGCGGAAACACATGCTGCGTTCATTCGCCTTCCTTTCATTTTCAGTAGCTTTGATTTTAGGAGAAAACCTTGAGCGGGGGTCCCTGAAGTGGGAGTTCTGGTAGGTGAGTGTTGGAGGCAGCTTCCTGGGGAACTTATGGATGCCAAGAGGGGGTCCCCACCCAGAAGATAAGCTAGGAGTACACTCAGATGGCGAGATACACCAAACACACGAAGAAAAATACCGAAAAAGAGGCTCCGAGTTCAGGAAGCAGAGCTCAGTCCTGAGGGAAACTCTCAAAGAATAGAATCATGTCTTTAAACTAGGAAAAAAAAAACAGGGGCGCCTGGGTGGCGCAGTCGTTAAGCATCTGCCTTTGGCTCAGGGCGTGATCCCGGCGGTCTGGGATCGAGCCCCACATCAGGCTCCTCTGCTGGGAGCCTGCTTCTTCCTCTCCCACTCCCCCTGCTTGTGTTCCCTCTCTCACTGGCTGTCTCTCTCTGTTAAATAAATAAAATATTAAAAAAAAAAAAACAAAAAACTATTGTGCAAGATTCAAGAGAATGTTGTATCCGTGGAAGAATAGGAAGATCCAAAGAAGAAACATTAGGATTTTTGGAAATAAGAATGATATTTATTGAAATTAAAACCCTCAGCAGGAGAGATAGTGGAATGGATGTGCTATGATCCAATTAGTAAGCAGGAAAATTGAGCCCAAGGTTTCCATCAGAACACAGAGCAAAACGGGTGTGTTAGGGCCTGATCTGTGTCCCCCCCAAAATTCATGTTTACCTCTAACCCCCCCCAGTACCTCAGAATGTGACTCTCTTTGGAGGAAGGGCCTCTAACGAGGTAATTAAGGTTAAATTAGGTCATGGAAGGGGGCCCTAATGAAAACTGATTGGTGTCTTCCTAACAAGAGGAAATTGGGACACACAAACAGAAAACCAGGGATACATTCCCACAGAAGCAAAAGCCATCCGGGGACACAACGAGAAGGCAGCCATCTGCAGGCCAAGGAGAGAGGCCTTGATCTTGGACTTCCAATCTCTAGAACTGTGAGAAAATACATTTCTTTTGTTAAGCCACCCAGTCTGTGGTATTTGCTCACAGCAGCCCTAGCTGACTAATCCGGACAGAAGCATGGAAAGTACAAGAGAAAGTAGTTACGAAACACAGAAGATATACCCAGAACTTTTAACGTTTATTCAAGAAGCCAGCCAGATGGGTAGAACAGAGATAATGGCTGGCTGGCTCAGGGGATGCAGGTGAGGCTTGATCTTGGGGTTAGGAGTTTGAGCCCCATGTTGGATGTAGAGATTACTTAAAGAAGACTTTAAAAAGGGGGGGGAGGGGGCACCTGAGTGGCTTGGTTGGTAGAGCATGTGACTCTTGAAGTCAGAGATGTGAGTTCAAACCCCATGTTGGGTGTGGAAATTATTTAAAAATAAAATTAAAAAATAAATAAGTAGAAAGAAAAGGAAGGAAGGAAGGAAAGAAAGGAAGGAAGGGAAGGGAAGGAGAGGGAAAGGAAGGGAAGGAAAAAGGAAAAGAAGAAAGAAAGGAGGAAAATAGTCAAGAAAAATTCTCAGAAATGAAGAAAATAAAAGTCTGCTAATTAAACGAGTTTCGAGTTTGCTAAGCACGTTTCATTAAAAAATGACCCACAGCTACACAGACTGAAATTTAATAAATGAATCAGAAGAAAAGGTGATGCGAGGTTCTCTTTGAATACAGTCGACTGTATGTAGCCCAGATGGAGCGAGAGTGAGTTCGGTGCACCCCAGGCAGAGTTCTCCAGGCCTTTTCTGTTTCCCATTCATGGAATCAAAGTTTAAAGATGGATCAAAGTTTAGAAGCTGCCTTCTACAAATCTCTTATGTCTTTGAAATAAGGAAGTTGAGTCAGAGGGATTAACTGGCTGGGTATTTTTTTAATTTTTTATTTTTATTTTTTGGAGAGGGGGAGAGAGGGTGTGGTGGAGGGGCAGAGGCAGAGGCAGAGGGAGAGGGAGAGAGAGAATCTTAAGCAGGCTCCTTGCCCAGCCTAGAGCCCGATCTCACGACCCCAAGATCATGACCTGAGCCGAAATCAGCAGTTGCACACTTAACTGACTGAGCCACCCAGGCGCCCCTGGCTGGGTGTTTTTAAAAACATAGTTTCAAATTCTTTGACGCTCTTCCATAGACCTCCTCAGGGGTCTGTGTCCCCTCCCCTGAAATCTGGCTGGTCCTGTGACCCCTTGACTAATACAGTATGGTGCTAGGGTGACCAAATGGTCTGGGTTTCCTAGGACTTGGTTTCAGCACCACAAATGTCCCAAGAAAGTCCTCACAAGCAGACAAACCAGGATGGTCGTCACCAGACAAGTGACCTATGTACCTTTCATGATTGGATCATAAAACCCCAGGCAGCCATCACTTCTTTGACTAGAACAGTTACTCTTGGAGCTTTAAGGTGCCAAGTAAGGGACATAACTATCCTGACATGAGCAGGCTGGAATGGCCATACGTAGGCACTAAAGTTGACGGTCCCAGCTGAGCTCAGCCCTCCAGACTCCTTCTCAGGGTGCAAGAAATGTGAGGGGAGCTGTCATGGACCTCTAGAGCAGCCCCCGCTTAGCTGAGTGCCACCCACGAACCTTGTCCACGCCACGCGGAGCGCAAGAGTTGTCATCCAGTCCTGCCCTTACTGCTAATCCTCAGAATGAGGAAATACGTAGAACTGGTTGTTATTTTAAGCCACTGGGTTTGGCTATCGCTTGCTACACTTCAGACAATTAGAATAGCGGCTGAAGTTACCAAGATTCTCGGGTCTTCTCAGTTCTGGTCCAGTGTTCGGTCGGCTCTAACTCAGCATTGTGATTTGTTTTGTTTTGTGTTTTTTTTTTCCTTTGGAAATTAGTGTAGGTTCTTTCTTGAGCCATCGCTTTCCAACGATGAGTCATACTTACTGGTCCATAGTAAGTGGATGTTAAGTTCTCTGTTGATATGGGAATAAAGGTTCTTTTAAAGAGCAGGTATTTCTGGCTCATGCTGTACTTTTTATCAGTTTGCATCTCATCAGAGAGAGAAACCAAAGAGTCATTTGAACAGGGAAAGTTTAATATAAGTGATCATTAAGTGTAACAGGAGATTGTAGTAAGTATAACTTATTAAGTAATAAGGGACTGGCTGTTAGAAAGTTAGGAGAATTCTAAAGAATATAAGAATAACAACATCGTATCACATCAGAAGTAATACAACAGAGAGAGTATAGCCACATCCTCAGTGCACTGAGAGAGACAAAGCACTCAAAGAAGAGTTCTCTCTCCCCACACACCTGGAGCGTGAGATCCTGTCCTTTTTGGAGACAGCGTGGTCTTGGGTCATTAGGTGGCAAAGAAGTCATGGTGAAGCCAGGCCAGCAGACCTTTCAGGAAATGCACCCCCTAGGAGGTTGGAGAAAGCTCTACACAGGAAGTTGTCTCTTAAGAGCCATGTAGCTACCAGACTGGCCGTGGGGGGGCCGTGGAAGCTGCTGGTCATTGTACACCACAGAAGCAGGGCGTTACTCTGCGGGATCCTGGTGCTGGAGAAGCCACTCCTGCCATGGGAGCCTGCCAAGTGGATATCCTAGAACCGGCGGAGTCTGTCTAGTGCCTTCTACTAACAAGACTGAACAGTGTGCAATTGGCAAGCAAAAATATTTCAAGGGCTCAGATCCACTTCCACAAAGTGGGCAGAAGGGAGGAATTCAGAGCTGAGTGGCCTTAAAAAAAAAAGGTAACTGTCATAATTATTAGGAGCTCTACATCAAGGTTTTACTTTATCGTACCTTGAACTTCTCCTATCAAGTTCTGGAAAGGGTTATCCAGATGTTTCCAGAAGGTGAATATTTTAGATGGTAATGGTCATAGGTTTTCATAGCAAACTCATTATCCAATCAACTTTTATGTGAATACCATTCTGTAGAGTACCAAATCATTAAATGTGGTTTCTGAAATTGTTACGAAAAACCCCATTAGTGGGGTGCCTGGGTGGCTCAGTTGGTTAAGCATCTGCCTTCAGCTCAGGTCATGATTACAGTGTCTTGGGATCGAGTCCCCCATTGGGCTCCCTGCTCGGTGGGGAGGCTGCTTCTCCCTCTCCCTCTGCCCTTCCCCCTGCTCCTCCTCTCCTTCAAATAAATAAATAAATGAGTAAATCTTAAAAAACAAAAACAGAACCCATCAGTGACTATAAATAGGGCATAAGTTTTCTCTTTAGGGTGATGGGAATATTCCAAAATTAGATGTGATGGTTGCAAAATTCTGTAAATATAGTAAAATTCATTGAATTATATGCTTAAAATGGTAAATCTTATGGCACATAAATCATGTCTAAATAAAGTTGTTTTTAAAAAATAATCAGACACTACTTATATGCCAAATTTTTTGAATGAAAAAATAGAAGTGAGATGTATTTAAAGATACGAAAAACCCTAGGTAACCTGTTTTTCCATGGCTAATTCATTTAATGGTTTTAGTACTATTATCGGATATTACATGCATATCCAGTTCATATATTTTTTTCCTTTGTATCATATTTTTCCAGAATGATAATATTTCATGACTTCCATAAATCTTTTCTGATTCCTCTAGAGAACGATATACCATTTCCGATTATTTTTTTCCATTAGCGTGTATTTGAATGTATGGGGAAAGATTTTTAGAATATTTGTGTAATCATCTTTAATTATATACATTGATTCTATTGGCTTCAAAATGGTATTTATCATTCTAGGAACTTTGCTCTTTCAGAACTATTCTCTGAATTTATTTATTTACCCATTTATTTTTTAAAGATTTTATTTATTGATTTGACAGAGAGAGAGCACAAGGGGGGTAGTGACAGAGGGAGAGGGAGAAGCAGACTGCCTTCTGAGCAGGGAGCCTGTTGTGGGGCTGGATCCCAGGACCCCGAGATCATGACCTGAGCCGAAGGCAGACACTTACCCAACTGAGCGACCTAGGCACCTCTTGAATTTATATATTTTTAAAGCTTTATTTCTTTGAGAGAGAGTGTGTACACGTGGGGGAAGGGGCAGAGGGAGAGAATCCTCAAGGAGACTCCCTGCTGAGCACGGAGCCCAACATGGGCTCATCTCAAGACCCTGAGATCATGACCTGAGCTGAAATCAAGAGTTGGCCACCCAACCGACTGAGCCAGCCAGGTGCTCCTATTCTACTGAATTTGAGGTGCCGGCTGAGATTACAGGTGGTTTGGTTTTGTTTTCTTCTTGAAACAGCCTCGTGTTCTGTTTTGTATTGTTTGTGTTTGTGACCGGGTCTTACTTGAAGTTTTGACAGGCTCAGTTCTAGAACTACACATCCTGTGCCCTGTTTTCTGATACTGACTTCTGCTTCCACAAAAGGAATGCAAGGAGCCCACTCATTCATTTCTTGTTTCTGGAGTGCAAAGCCTCAGGACTTTGTAGAGTTATGTTCACCCGTAAAAGACCATCCAACTTAAAACATACGTATTTGAAAATAAAATATTTAAAAAATGGGTCCTTTTCAAGAATTCACCTGTAAAGTATTTTGTTTTGTTTTTTTGTATCAAGTCTAGCACAGCGTATGGAATATAGTTGGTGCTTAATAAATGATATTTAAGTAGATGAATGAGAGAACAGTATGAAATAAACTGGTGAGACTGTAACGTGGGCAGCTGCACTCTGCTTCGAGGCGAGTCCCTGAAATGTGCCTCAATGACAGACCTCACTTGTGATTTTCCCGTAGCTGTCCAGGTGAGTACAGGGCCCTTCCCTTTAGACGGTAGGATATAAAGTTGGAGTGTAAAGTAAAGCCCTAAAGTTCCTTCTTATTTTTGTCAGCGAAACCCTGTTAAAAATGGAGAGACTAATTTAGGACGATACATGTTAAATTTTTTATACTTTGACAAGACAAATCTGTTATAATATCCCAAGTGAAGTTTCTTTTCCCCTTAACTCATCAGCTTCCCAGAAAGTTACTGGATATACTGAATTATTAAGAGCTTTAGGTGGCCAAATAAAAAAAAAATTCTAATTATCTCAGAGTCTATTCATATTAGCTCTTTCACTTCTGCTGCCTGCTGAGACTGTTCTGGGCTCCACTGATGTCCTTACACTACTGTGTGCATGAGGGCCAGCCACCTGGTTGAAGGAGCTCCCAGCGTCTCCACTTTGTCCCCCCATTTCCGGTTTCCTGGGCTAGAAATCCTTGCTCGCTTGGGCATGGCTGAATTGTCTCTCCGTAGATAAAACTGAGTCGTCTCCTTCCCTTCCTCTCCGTCCTCAGCTAGGGTCATCAGCGCACGTCTAAAACTTCAGTTATTCTCCCTACTGACTCTTCTTTCTTAAGATGGATGTTGAAGGCTGTTTCATCCTAGGAAAGTACAGAACAACAACGAAGTCTCCCCCCCAGACTCTTTCTGCAAACGCTCCTTCTCTATTCCCTTTCAACAGCAGGCTCCTGAAAAGAGTGGCTTCATTTGATCTCTCCATTTGTCCCCTCAGTTTCTGTCGTGAAGCCATTGGTTTTTGCTACCGATTTACTTACATGGTGGCTTCTAAGATCACGAAGTCCTTCCCCCAAAGAAAAGGCAGTGGAGGCTTTACATCTTAACCTTACCTGATTTCCCTGATGCCTTTGGAATTATGGGTCATGCTCTTCTCAGAGGTATCCCTTACCTAGCTGGATTTGTGTGTGTGTGTGGGGGGGGTGTTTTAATCTCTCTGCTCCCTCACACTCATTCATCATCCAAGCAGTTATATTTTCTTCTCCAAATTTAGATGTCGGTATTCTCCAGAGATCCCATTTTTGACCTTATGTTCTTCTTGTTGACATAACTTGGGCTTCAGTCGACATGTTTTCATTCATAAAGACCTATCTTTCAACACTTTTTCATTCATACAGAACCCTCCCTGCTCAGGTTGGTTTATTTAATGTGACTGTAGAGTATTCTTATAGAATTTGTAGTTTCTAAGCTGTCCGTTTCTAAACTCAGAGCTGGCTTATTACATATTTATCATTCTTGTTTGTCCACTGAATATACTTGTTGACTGAAATATTATCTGACTAGACCTTGGGCGGCTTGTTCACCTTTATCGTCCCCTCCATTGCTGGGGAATCTTTTCTCCTATTCTTGCATATAGAAGTTCATTCTAAGTTCATTAGTTTAAAAAAAAAACAAAACATTTTTGAACATTGCACTTGCCAAGACCTTAGCCAGGCCTGAGTGATGTAATTCATTCACTACCTCCTGGACCTTTTCTGACTACCAATCCTTTATATTTGTATGACTCTCAGTTAATTTATAAGAGATTCATGGGTTTTCCATAGTCCTGCTAGAGTTAGGCCATCCATTGCCTTGTGATAAACTCACTCTTCTTCATAGAGGATGCAAGCACTCTTCCAACCCGGTCTGGCCGTGAGCACCTTTTTATACATTATAAGAGGCTGCCCTTTCTTAAGTTGGCGCAGCACAGAGCCAGGGTCTACAGTGGGGTGAGCAGAGCACGAGTTAGATGTCAGCTTCCATTGTTCCCTCACCAAAACACCTCTTCAACCTATAGCCTAACCACCATTGCTTCCCTTCAGGATCCCTACGATCTGGACCAACACGGCTCTGCTACCCTTTTTCGCCTCCACCCCTCTGCTCATCGTGTTCCTCCGCTCTCCATCACCACCCTAATGTGGCATAAGGATTTGGCCGACTTCTTCCCAAGCACCTATTCTGGTTCCTTAGGTCAATTAGCTCTTCTTCTTGCCCAAAGTGATACATTTTGTACTTTTTATCAGAAATCCTCTTTGGAGTTTGGCAAGTGTCTTATCTCAGCTATGAAATTTGAAGCATCGTAAGAGCAGAGATGATGTCTTATTCCTTTTTGTATCTTCTGTGAGCCTGTGTAACACAATAGAGGTTTGTTTGAATGACTATCTCAAACTTCATCACAGGAAATGAGTTTATATTTGTAACACGCATAGCATGGTGCCTTTCGCGGAGTGAAGTAGAGGTGCCATACAGGTGTTTGTTAAATAAAATGAAAGGTTGATAGGACACATGTTTGGATTTGAGAGGATGATTGTTATTATAATTAATGATAATTGTGTCCATAATTTATTAATAGACCCAGAAATACTTTCGTTATCACTAGGCTTTTAGTAATGTGGAACCATGGATAGAAACATTGCCTTCTTTTTATATTCTATTCCTTTTTCTAATTACGTATCATTTCTCTCGCAGTGATGGTTAAATCTCATTATATGTAATGATTTATCCATTTTCTTCTGTAATAGTTTTATCAGCGACTCCTTGTGTTATAATCTCATTATTTCACAGAATTATATCCTATTTGTTAAGAATAGGAACTGTTACGATGATTTCATCTTCTTCAGTGCTCTCTTTAATCTCAATGTCATAGTCTTCTCTGTGAAAAGATTAAACAGTTTTTCTCTTCATTTAGTCTAATTCTGTTCAATGTTGCTTGTATTATTTACTTTCTTTCACTGTATGTTGCCGTTTTATTTAAAGAGTTAAATTCTACGACTGAACTGTTGGTTTCATTTTTACAATTCTATTTCAGTAAGATGGGAAGCATTGTAGAAATTGAAATTACCAATTTTCCTTTCTTCCAATGTGTAATATGCCTGTAGCGAAATATTCAATCTCCACTCCTTAATTTCTGTTGAATATGTTTCTATATGGGATTGATTTTTTCCCTTCTTGATTGAACTACTGTTTAAGAAAGTTATAAAGTGTGAACTGAGTCTCGTCTCCGGAGTGCATGTATAAATAGAACATTACAGGTCTTCTCCATAGATGGCCCAGCAAGTGAATTGGACCTAAGAGAAGCAAACAAATAAACAAGAACCTGAGGAAGCAAATGGTAGGAAGCGAGTATAATCTGCTGTTCGTTTGTGTACTCAGCAATGTCATTTGAGACAGTTTTACCCTACTGGATTAATGCCAAGAATGTTCCAGAGCCAAGGAATAGACTGTTTCCGAATAGCTTCTTCCTTCTCCCAGATATAGCTTATTTTCCTCTTGACTTTTAACACAGAAATGTCCAGATATATATGTAGATTACGTGAAGAATAATATTATGATCTCAACGTATGTACCACCAATTTCAGTAATGACCAGTCTTATGTCATTTTTTAACCTCACTCTGCCACCCATTATGGTAATGTTTTTTTATGTTTAAAATTCTTCAGTTAAGTAAAAACAAGAAACTTATTTTTTTAAAATGCTGAGTCCTAGGTGCCATGTCTGCTACTTGGCGTAATATTGATCCCTAGTAGAAAAATGACCACAGTGGCTTTTCTTTGACTGAAAAGCAGTTAAATTTATTATTCTTCTAGGAAGAGAAGTTGTTGGCTGGCTGCCTGCTAATATTTCCATGCTCAAGAAAATAGATGGAAGCCATGTTTTGGTGGGAGTCTAGAATAGTCGCGAAGTATCCAGATTCAGGGTAGACTTTCTACATTTAATCATAGCTCCGCCAGGATTTGGCTGTGATACGTGAAAAACACTACTTATCTTTTCTGCCTACCATCTCATCTGATGATAATACTACTTACCTCATGGCACTGCTGTGAACATAGATTAAGTGAATTAATATGTATGAAAAATTAAGTTTCTGGACCATGGTAAGTCACACACATGTTTCCCATTATTATTCATTTTTTAAAATTACAAATCTCTTTCAAGTTTGAAAGCATTGTGCATCCTTAGGACATTTGTGGGTCTTTGGGTATAGCAATGAAAAATTTTAGAACACTTTAAAGTTATAGATAATGCCTTAGTTATTAAGAAAAATACATTGTCTCCTTTGCTCCTAAAAATGGTCTGACATGACTACTTTTCAGTATTCAGTTAACAGTGTTTTAATTTAATGTTTCAAATTTTACAGATGTCAGAGAAAATTCTAGTTAGGACAGGTAATGATAAGAATATACAAATGAAAGAATAGGCTAGAACCATGTGTTCTTTTTTTTTTTTTTTTTTTTTTTTTTTTTTTTTTTTTGTGGGGTTCCTCCACAATCCAAGGAAACACCATAAGAACCTAAAGAAACAGAAAACATTAAAATATGATTAGAATGAATGTTCTCGTACCTTTAATTCTATTCCTAGCAGGTCCTCAGTGTGATCGTTACATTTTAAAGGTGTTTAAAAAAAAAAAAAAAAAAAGTGATTCCCTGGATGATGTGAAGAATCTTTAAAAAAGAAGACAGAAGGAGAGAAAAGAAAGGAAAAGGGCAGAAAAAAAAAAAAAAAAGAAAAGCTGGTAAAAGAGAAAGTGATTAAAATATTCTTGAAGAAGAGGGTCCACAGAGCAGGCTGGCATGCAGTGTACGTTGAGCTATAGAAACCCGAACATCCTGGCCCCGGAGTCAGCCAATCAGGAGGCTGAGAAACACATTTCCATAATGATGATTGGCTGGTGGACTGGAGGCTCGGCTGAGCTGTGAGGATGGGTGGGAAATGCTCTGCTGAAGGAAATAGCAAAACAACTTTCTGGCTTGCTGTTGTTTATTGCCTCGTCTCCAAACGATTGTAGTGATTCATCCTTTAGGAAAGCTTGTTTTGAAAACAAAAGAGGCACAGTTGTGCACAACAAAAGTGATACTCGGCAGCCAAAGGAGCCGAATATAATGGTACTCTTTGATTTTTCTTTAAAATCAACTTTAGTCTCCTGATTTTTCGAACCCAATATATTAAAGACTTCTTAGGAGATGCATAAGGGTTTGGTTTAAATTAAAATCAGACAGGGGTTACTAGTTCTGAGAAGCGTCTTTGCTTTATTCATCTGTCAGCTCTGTGAAATATGCACAAATGGAACGTAGTCTGTAAAGTGTGGAGAAATCTTTAAATTCTAGCGCCAAAAGTACATGAAATACGTTCACAATTAAGGGGATTCTGTTACTGTTTCCAAGAAGAAGCTGTATTGGGAAAATTTTTTCTTGCAGTCACGTATGTGTGAAATGTAGCGAGACGTTTGCCAACGTATTCTGTATTACTCTCACAAAATGTTACACATATATTAAAAACCCACTGTCATTAAGTCCTAGAGATTTTTAGAAATGGCAGGAGGGGAGCTGAGAAAGTGAAGCAAGGAAAAAAGATGGAGTGGAATAAAATGGCCATATCTCCCTCCCTTTTGGCCCTTTCCTGCTTGGTGGTATTGTCTTTTGTTGGAATTGTTTTCGATTCAAATAGAGCAGTGACACAACATTTCAACTACAAGGTTTTACATTTAGCTTAACCATCATTCTTTCCACAGACCATCTTTCTGGAAATGAGAATAATTCTATAATGCAGATTAAGCAGAAGTATTTTTCAGTCTCTCCCAGTGACCATTCCTTGGCTAGCTAACAGACCGGCCATTCAGAAGCAATTTTCTTCAGGCTGAAATTATGTGCTGACCGTAGCAGAACACTTCCCATAATAACCCTTCCCCCACCCAACGCTAAATACAATCTGTCTCCTACTCACTGTAATAACGTGCAAATGACTGTAATTTTGCAGACAAGAAACAGCCCAAAGTGAAACGTGTCTAAACAGAGGTCGATTTGAAAAATCAGGGCTATTACCTAAATCTGTAAAATACATATTGTAATAAAACCAGCAACAGCAATCTCCAATAAGTAGTTTTAAAAAACTGTAGCTTGTGTTTTGATCTTCTTTATGTACCCGGTCTCCACTGGCATAAAAGAAAAATCCTTTTCCAGAAATGGTTTCATTACATGCGATGTAAATTGCCTTCCTTTGCTAACTGATCCGCAGACCTTGCTTGGGCACGGGTTCCGACGTAGTAGCGCGGCCCACGCCGCCAGGGCCTGCGCCAAGTGGAGGTAAGATTTCAGACACTTAACACTGACCTACATTGCCGTTCTCTCAATGTGAGCAGTATACAAATGTTTTCCTTTAGAAGAATGCACTGTTTTTGCAATGTTTGCTAGTTTCTCTAGCACTGCAGGGCATAAAAGGGACAAGATTTGCTGTTTTTTTCTTTTTTCTTTTGAGGATTGGGAGAAGAAGGAACAGATATATATATATCTATATATATATAGATATATATATATCTATATATAGATATATGAATCTTCTTTACCTTTCTATTTCTTTACTATTAAATTTCATCGTAGTCTTAGAGCATGGAAGTTTTGCTTTATATCATTTCAGTTTGTTTAAGCAAAACTGTTAGAAAGATTTGTGAATTCAACCATTCATCCCTTGCCCTTCAACATAGGGTCTCTTTGTTATATTCTCAGGACCTTAAATGGAAGGTGAGCTCGTCGTGTATGGAAGTGTATGGAACCTGCAAAGTTAAGACAGCTGTGTTACACAATATGTGTAAATGTCCATATTCACCAAATATGTATCAGAACGTCACCAAGTCTTCCGGAGCGGGGTGCACACCATCACTGTCTTTCCTATGTAAATCCCACCCCACTCCACCCTGCCCCTTGCCCCCAGGGAAGGACCTGCAATGTTTCTGTGTACAGATCACCTCTCTCCACTAGGCATCTGCTTCTTGTCACTTTCTTTTGGTCTGGCAGTATTTCAGGATATTGCAAAAAAATTTTTAACCAAGAATACTGCTCATCTCTTTTTGGTGACAATTGTCTAGAGGTGGATATTATTAAAAATACTCCAGAGGAAGTTGAGTTGGATTTAGTAAGCATTTATAAAAAGGCAGAGAAAGGGCTTTCTCTAAAAGACCTTTTTCCAAGTGGGAAGCTAGGATGTTACCCAGAGGTAAAAAGAGTGAAGACCTTCTAGTGTTTGTGTGGGTGTTTAAATCATCAACTCTGCATTCCCTAGAAACCAGCGCAGGTCACCTGCCCAGTGCCTTGAGGCAGGTCTGTTCATAAACAACCTCAAACAGGTAAGAATCTTTGTCTACAATCTTCTTGGGCAGCCACAGAGTTTCTCATTATGTCTAAATTAATTCCCTTTCCCATAAATTAAGCCCATTTCCAGGTAGGTTTTATTTTTTTTATAACTTTGCTTTCCTCTTTTTCCACTTGGTCCTGAGTCCATCTCAAGTGTCCATGTTGGCGGAGACTTAAAAAAGCTAGGACCAAGTATGTACTCCTTTCCAAATAAACAACAGCTCAAGAATTTTTTTCTGATCCCCTAATCATATCCTGCCATTCAGAGGAAAGAGGTGCCAAAGACAGACTACTTTGTTGTTCTGTGTTACTGCTTGAAGCCCTCGGCCTCCTCAGCCTTGGGCTCTTTTGCCCTTAAAAAGGAGGGAAAGTTCTGTGCCAGGACCTTCTGATCGCCTAGGCATCAGTGCAGAATGGCCTGGGTAGGGCTGTTGATGGTGGTGGTTGGAGGATAACACTCTCTAACAGCCCCTTTTGCACTATCCTCTCGCTTGCTTCCACACCCTCCATTCCTTCTAGACTCCTTTCCAGCGGTCTCCTCCCCTCTACCACATCTCTGAAGAGGCAGGCACTAAAATGTGAAAGTATGAAGTGCGCATACTATACGATAGTGCCCCAGTATTACCGAGTTTGTGCATGTGGACGTTAGTATAGAGACTAGTGTGTTTCTGTTATCCCAGAAGAGAAAAAGATTTTCTTCTCCCAAATGGAGAACTTCCCAATTTTGTGAGGGGAGTAGCTCTGATTTTCTAAAGCTGGTAGTTAATTATCTTAGTTTCACTCATCAATTAGCTGATAGCCCTCTGATGTCTCTTGATTGCCCCCTTTGTCAAACAAAACAAAACACACGCAAAGCCAGCATAACAACTCCGGCTTATTCAAATCTTCAGGAAGAATGTGGAGGGCAGGCGATGGGGGTGGGGTGCAAAGGGAGTGCGGCGCTGTTGGAATGGGAGGAAAATGGTTTGGGTTAAATATGTTGACTGAGTTTGGCATAAGCCTCTATCTTTGGCCAGTGGGCCTAACTTAACAAAAAAGTTGAAGATTTAGGGTTAGGTGTGAATGTTAGGGTTAGATCAGATTATTTGAGTACTACGAAGCCTGAGCTTTGGTTTTAGTTATACTCAAATCTATTCTGCAGGCCATATGATGTGCTTTTTACCGAGGGAGTGTGTTGGACGGGTGCTTGTATCCTTTCCAACTTCAGATCTTTTTTTCTGAGCTTTTTGAAGTCTAGTTGTTGTAAGAGCTGGCGATCGATTTTTCCAAGGTGATATAATATAGGGGGTAGCTATGGTCTTCCAAACCCTGAAATGGAGTAGATACCCCGGGGACCCTGGGAGTGCCCAAGAGCGATCTGGAGGTTTGAGGAACCAGTCTTCCAAAAGAAAAGTTAAAAAAAAAAAAAAAAATCACCATATGGTGCTGCGTTATTATCAATGGGACATAAAAAAACCTGTAAAATCTGTATATGTAAAAATACGAAATAACTATCAAAGCGAAAATGGAGGGTAAGTGGCTATCAGGTGGCTACTTTGCCCGGTTTCATTTGTTGACATACAGTGTTGATTTTCATACAGATCTATTTAGGGAGATCTAAGGACTATTCTAGATTGCGTTCCTCTAGTTATAGACCTCAGGAAAGGGTGGAAACTGCTGTTTCTTACTGTTTGCAGCATTAAATTGAGTTAATCTTGGGTAGTGAAACAACTAATTGGAGTTGTTTTTTTTTTAAGAACTGAATATATTGAAAGCTCAAACATGAGTCAATAGACATTACTTAAAATATGTGACATAAATATTTTTTATTGACCCACCAAGTCATCACTGAATATTTACACCATAAGCTGTCTTTTGCTAGCACTAATACATTTTATATGTCCATTTGACTCAGTGAAGACACATTCCCACATTGCAGTTGTCACGTGGAAATTACAGTAGTGCTGGATCTTTAATGCTTGGGATCATGATACTTTCAATGAAACTCAGATCACACTTTGACTTTAAAATCTCCACATTGTAACTTCTAAAAGTAATGGCAAATAACAGTGAAAAATTAAAAATAAAAGTGCTTTAAAGGCTATATATATATATATACACACACACATTAAGTATATTAGCTGTTACAATACTGAACTTGTTATTTTATATAACCTCTCTTATCCTGTGACCTCAGAGTCCCATTAACTTGGTTGCTGGCATTCGTCCTATAATAAACTCTCAAATATTTCTGTATTCCTGGGGGATTGAACCGAGTAGCAGTCAGAGGACACTGGCACCCCCCTTTCCCCAAGATGGGGTTAAAGATTTGGGGGAAGGGGAACTCTGACAATCTTTCTGTTTAAAAACGCACACTGGAACTGCTTAACGGGTTAATCTTTCTAGTATATTTATCTCCCACGAATCGATTATGTAAAAAATGAGGCTGGCCCGAGGTGTTAAATATGGTTGGCTGGGACCTTCTTTTATTTTTTAATTTTTTTGGAGCAGCCTAGCACCAGGTGGAAAAGATTTGTTACAAATTCCGGGGAAGAACTGTTCACGTAGTGGTGGTTAAATGGTTGCCAGCGTTCACACTGAAGTGCTTGTAGACCAGAAGACTGGAAACAAAAGGGTTACTTGTTTCCCCACCACCGCCTTTACCCCCAGATCGATTTTTCTTATTTAATCAGCGAGTAAAAAGAGAGACAACGGGGGGAAAAATTGGAAGAAGGGCAAAGTGGTGGGGGAGGGTTGAAAGCCAGAAGCTGCAGTACGGAAAATCAGTCTTGGGAGTTTGCGCTGCCGAGTCCTTGCCACAAGGAAGGGAAGCCAGCAAAATCGCTCTCAGTCATTTCCACACAGCCAGCCTCCCCTTTTCTCCTTGCTGCGCGCTAGCGGCTCATTTGGCTTCCCTCTGCCACCGAGCGATCACATACATTATTTCCCCCAAGATAACACAATCAAACTTGTATTTACCGACATCCTTTCCTCGCAGCCTGTTTGAGATTTGTTTTAATAAATAAGTGTTTTATGTGAATGATGTAGTCATTGAAACGGGCGCACCATTTTTTCCCCCTTCGTTACTGCAGGAGGTTCCTCAACCCCAATCTGGTTGGAAAATAAAACGCTTTGTCTCCACAACCACCCCCCACTGCACCCCCACCCGCTCTCTGTGTGTTTTATACGTGTGTATATCTCAACCCCCTACAGTAGCCAAGAGAAAGCAGCTAGCCAATGAGAGAGCCCAGTTTCATAAAAGCTGCTCTCTGATTGGCCCGATGCGAAAGGGCAATGGGAACAAAGAAAAGTCCCTTTCAGGTATAGAGGCTGAGAGCTCCTTTTGCTCCACTCCCCCTGTGTGTGTGTTGTGTTTCAGTCCTGATTTCAGTGTTGCAGAACAAGCTTGTGGTGTGTGTGCACCAGGGGGATTTTTCTTTTCTTTTTTTTTTTTTAATTTTAATTTTTGCTTTTATAAAAAAATACACAGGACGGTCTGTGACATTTGATGGTCCATCTTCTTTAATAATAAATTTGTTGAAGAGATTATAATTTCCAAAATAAAGCGGCTGCAACCAAACACATTCAATGCAGTTAGAAGGAAAAGGTCAACTCGATCCAATACAGACCGTAAGTACGGTTGCGTGGTGTGTCTCTATATAGCACTTAGCGGGGACTTCATGCAGGGGAATGTGCGAGTTTTATGCATTGAAATGAGGAACTAGTTACAGGGTTTGGCTTTTGCATTGAGAACAACAACCCAAGAAGGGTGAATTTTATTCAGTGGAGGGTGAAGCATTTGTAACTTCTTCACACAAAATAAGCTTGACTGGGCACTCGGGGTAACTTAGAGTAAATTACCTTTTGGGCTGTAACCCAAGGAGAATAAAAGTGACACAGTTACATATCCTGATCTGCAGTGTCCATTCCCTAGCTGCCTCGCCCCCTCCCTCTCCTGTCCTAGCTGGGCAAGACCCTCTTCCAAACCGAGCCAGGAAAATGGGGGCAAGGGCAGAACAAACCGATTTCTGTCTCTTGCCACATCCTAGTGCCCAATAATTTAATATTAAACAAGGGAATAGTCACCCATTACATGTAATGGTTATAATTACCATTTTCCACCTCCTTAAAAAAGCAAGCAGCAAAAACACCGTTAAGGGGGGAAAAAACCCCACCCAACCCAAACAAACCCACAAATAGAGTAACAATGGTGTGTTTATTACAGGACCTGGCTTGGGAGCTAGCAAAATGTTTTTCTTTGTTTAAGACATGAGGGGGTCCCTAAAACCCAAGTAGCTTGGAGGTGCCCTCCCCCCTCTTCTGGGCGTCCCCATCCCTGGCCCCTCGGGAAAGCCGACAAATTGGAGATAAGTTGAGGAAAGGTTTATAAGGTGTTTCTTTAAAACATCTGCTTTGCTCTTGTGCTCATTACATTTCACTCCTTCGAACTTCCGAGAGCCTAGATCTGCGAGAAATGTTTCACATTCATAACTTGTAACTGCGCCCACTGCAGGGGGGTGGGGGCGCGGGGTGGCGGCGGGGGGGGGGGGAGTGTGCGCAGGGGGAGGGGAGAGACCTTCAGCTTTTTTTTAAAGACCAGATCAGTATTTTCTTGATACGCTTGTCACCATTTTTGTTCTCACGACAACCAATTGAGCCCTTGATCCTCACGTGATGTGAAAGGCTTGCACTGTAACAAAATCGCTCCTTTTAGATGGTTGGTTGTTGCTAACTCGCCCATCCCCCTCTCCCAGCCCCGACATTTCCAGCAAAGCGACTCTCCACTTCCAATCCATCAACAATTCATTACTGCTTTTAGCTTCCAAACGCCAGCTAATTAAAAATACTAAGCCAAGCTCCGGGGCCATCTGACTAAACACAGGAGGGGGTGGGCGAGAGAGGAGGAGAGAAAAATAAATAGAAGGGAGACGCACCGTTTGCTGCGACTATCAATGGGAAAAACTGTCCTGAAAAAGGTCGTCTTTAAAAAAAAAATCTTTTTTTTTTTTTTTTACTCTAATTATCGAATTACCACATGACTGATTGGCTTGAGCGACAGCGGATTTCCCCCCCCCCCCTGGGGACTATACTAGGAACTAGGTTCCTTTTTCTTAAAACAACATAAAACAGGAAAACATCACATCCTTTGGGTTTCGAAGACTGAACCAATTTTAAACGCCGTTATTTTCCTCACCCCACCTCCCACCGCCCCCCGCCCCGAGCGAATGCTGTTGTAACTGGTTTATCAGCTCACTGAATCATCTGCTCCCCTCCCCCTCCACACCTTTCTTTTTCTCCTCTTGCTGGGCTTCTCATCCTACACTTTCTTCCTCCCCCTCCCCCTCCTCTCTACTCCTCCCCCTCCCCCTCGTCTTCCCCCTCCTTTCCTCTTAAGTTAGTTCAAGAAATCAAATCTGTCAGGACGGGCGGAAAAATGCCACTTCCCGACTAACAGGCGGAATCCAGCCCAGATTTTCAGTCGTTTCTTCTTATTCTTTCTTCCCTTTCACTAATTTATCCCGATGTTAGCACATTCTGTCTTGTTACTAGCGGACGCCTGTAGGTTTGCTACATGGGATCATTACTTACTGATCACGGTGACTCTGAAGTCTGGAACTGAAGGCGGAATGAGAAGTTGGGAAAACTTTTTTCTCTAAGCTCTTTCTCTCTCTCTTCTCTCTCTCTCTCTTTTTAACTATTATTCTCGATGCTTGTTAAGAGGAAAAAACCCCTTTGGTACTTCTGTTGTGAATGTGAAACATTATCTTCCAGCCGTACAGTGACACATTTTTTAAGGAGAAAAGGACTCCTGATCCGTTTGCCAAAAGGGGGGTGGGGAGGTGGAATAATGTTATCGAGTGATTATTCTGGCTGAGATGTGTTATTTGGTTTCTTCCTTCTTGATCATTTGGTGTTTAAGTAAAATGAGGCACAGGCTTGTTTGCCGAGTGGAGTGGGAAAGGCATTTTGATTTGCTGGCCTAATTAAAAAATGATAAAGGATTAAAGGTAAGCAGTGTGTGTGTGTGTGTGTGTGTGTGTGTGTGTATGTATATTTATTTATTTTTCTCGACAATCAACTGTTAAAAGGGGCTGATCCCTTTAAAAACCATTTTAACTGATCTTTGTCAAACACACACTCATTTGTGGTCATTGAGGCCACCTTGGGCAGACTACTTAAAGTGCATGTCTTAATCAGTTTCCCCCGTACAGTCAGTGGCACCATATTTAACAGATTGAGCAAGTCTGTGACCTAGGAATACGGTAGAATTGTTTATATGTATTTTTTTTTCCTCAAAAGGCAGGTATTCAGCCTTTTATTTAGGACTGTTTTCTATAGAGAAATGCTCTTAAAGACGTGTGTGTGTATTTCAAAAATAAAATTGTATAAACTGTTGGGGAAGAGAGGGTATGTGTTTGTGGGGGGTGGGTAGTTACTTGTTTTTCCTGTTCCTTACTGGGAACAAAAAACAGATTGTCCAGATGATTTGTAAAAAGAAGTAATAAAATTAGAAATAAGGAAAATTTAGAAACATCATTCTGAAACTAGCCTCAGAGAACTTCCAGGGTCTGGTCTTTGAAATCGCAAGATCTAGGACATGTTTGGGGATGTTTAAAGCTGTGTTCCTCCCTCTTGTCTGAGTGTTTAGGCTGTGTTTCTGGGGTTGAAATATCACATGTATGAAAAAAAAAATCCTAAACTTTTTTTTTAAACCTTCCTGGACTTGACACAGATCTCTAAGATATCTTAATGCCTTTTAAAAAGTGCTTATCCTTGTGTTGTTGATAAAGGGATTTTTTTTTTTTTAAAGCTACTGTTAAGATGCTTACTGTCGTAAGTTTTTTGGGTTTGGTTATTTTCCTTTAGACCTGACTGTGGAGACAATATATGAGCCACCTTCCTGTCCATCCTTCCCTGTACCCCTTACTGACTCCCCAGTATTAATCGTTTTTTATTCTGGTAACACCCAGACAAGAAATATTCGACTTTTCCCCCCTTCACAGGAAAAGGTGGACCTGGACTGAAGGGTGTAAAATCTGTGGACACATTCCTGGGGCAGGAAAAAGAAGAGGAAGATTAGAAGATTTTTTTTTTTTTTTTTTAAGAGAAAGCCCAGCGGAGCTAAACGAATGTCCCCTCATCTCCAAAGGAAAGTTCATCGGATTTTTATTCTAGAGAGCCCATCTTCAGGATGTCAGTGAACATTTCTACTGCAGGCAAAGGTGTGGATCCAAATACGGTTGATACTTATGACAGTGGTGATGATTGGGAAATCGGGGTTGGAAATTTAATAATTGATTTGGACGCTGATTTGGAGAAGGACAGACAGAAATTTGAGATGAATAATTCCACCAACGCCACTAGCAGCAGCAACTCGAAGGATTGTGGAGGTCTGGCCTCCAGTGGGGCCGGTGCTACCGCAGCCTTAGCTGATGGCCTAAAATTTGCTTCTGTTCAGCCCTCCGCTCCCCAGGGGAATTCACACAAAGAGACCAGCAAATCAAAAGTGAAAAGGAGTAAAACTTCTAAGGATGCTAATAAATCTCTGCCTTCTGCTGCCTTGTATGGGATTCCCGAGATCAGCGGCACTGGCAAGAGGCAGGAAGTCCAAGGGCGCCCTGGAGAGGCAACTGGCATGAATTCAGCGCTGGGTCAAAGTGTGAGCGGCGGCGGCGGCGGCGGCAACCCCAACGGCAGTAGTACCGGCACCGGCCCCTCCACTGCCACCGCGGGGGCGGCCTCCTGTGGGAAAAGCAAAGAGGAGAAGCCAGGTAAAAGCCAGAGCAGCCGAGGCGCCAAGCGGGATAAGGATGCGGGGAAATCCAGGAAGGACAAGCACGACCTGCTTCAGGGCCACCAGAATGGCAGTGGCAGCCAGGCCCCTTCCGGGGGGCACCTCTATGGCTTTGGGGCCAAGAGCAATGGAGGTGGCGCGAGCCCCTTCCACTGCGGGGGCTCTGGGAGTGGCAGCGTCGCGGCTGCTGGGGAAGTTAGCAAAAGTGCCCCGGATTCAGGGCTCATGGGAAACTCTATGTTGGTAAAGAAGGAAGAGGAGGAGGAGGAGAGCCACAGGCGAATCAAGAAACTGAAAACGGAGAAGGTAGGATCAAGTCGCCTTCCTAGATTTCCCACTTTCCTCTTTGTGTGCATTTGTGTGGGTGTGTGTTGGGGGGGTGTGTGCCTCTGTGTGCCTCACGCTTACTTCTTCGTGCTTCCTGGTTCTTTGTGAGGTTTCTGTTGGGTGCCTCCCTTCCGTGGAAATTCGGAATGGGGGAGCTGACTCGGGTGCACCCTTCAGCTCTGGTTTCTGCTGCTGCCGCCGCCGCGGGCGGGTGCAAAGTGTCCGGGGCCCCAGCTGGGAGGGCCTGGGTGTTCCAGGTGCCTTCAGCCCTGAACCGGGGCTCCTGGCCAGCCAGCCGGTGGTGGTGTGCTTTTATTAGCAAACCTGCTCCTGGACCCGCTTGACTCGTGTCCTGGTTCCTCCCCTAAGGAGAGCTGTCTTAGTTTTAATCTGCCCGCCCTAGTATTTCTGGTAACGTGTCCTTAGGTGCAGGGTTCACGTTCCCTCCCTGGAAGAGGTTATGTTGAGGATTCTCATTTACGCTCTTCCCTCAACCTGTCTCTCTTTTCGTGACTTTCTCCAAAATAGTTCTGCCAAAGGGTATCCTCCTTGGATGGGTTCCTGTTACAGGTCCTGAATTAAAAACCCCAGGCTTGGCGTCCTGGGGTCATTGGTTTCTTAACTGTGTAGAAAGACTGGAATGGTTTTGGTGGTTTCTAGGACTCTACCCTGGTTCCCTTGCCCCGTTCTTAGCTGGAGAGTTCAGCGTGTTAGCCCTTGGATTTCTGGCTTGCCTAGGGAGTGGAAAGGTTGGTAAGAAAAGTGTAACAGACTGGGCGGATTGGTGTCCCTGAGGTGGGGCAACGGCCAGAGGGGATGAGAATTTTGTGTGGCATTTGAGTCACGGGGGATCCTTGATTTAAGCAACGTGGAACCTTCCTGCCATCGCTGTCATTGTCTTAAAGTCTCATTAGAGACTGCCTTTGAAAAACTGCCCCCGGGGGCTGTGCCGTTTGGTCCTGGAGGCCTGTGACTTACTGGTCTGGTGATGGTCATGCGTTGAATAGCGTCCCAGGACGGAAGGGGCTCTGTCCACCGGGCAGTTTGGGACTGAGCTGGGGGTGTGAGTAATGCTTTTTTTTAAATAAAATCAGCCTTTAGAGTAATCCTGCAGGTTGTGCTTTGCAGAAGCAAAACTCATATCCTGTGGTTTATGGCATGGTTGTTTGGAAATCTGCTTATGAAATAACTCAATTTCTTTTTGATGTCTAACTTGATCAGAACTGTCAGATGTCTTTGGGTGATTATTTCCGTGGCCAGTTACTCATTGCTCTGTCTTCACACTTTTCTTGTGGTCGTGGGTTCAGGATTGAAGTGGGAGGGCAGGAAGAAAGTTCTGATTTTATGGTTTTAGAAGTCGTAGAAGGTACATTAAAGGGCGGACGACGCCCAAATCCCCCAGAGCCTCCAGATGCTTCTTTTATTCACATACCTTGGGTCACACAGCTTTGTACACTGATGAACCGAAATGCAGTTTTAAAAATCCCAGGTTTCGAGTCTTACATTTCCTCGTGTAGTTGCACATAATTTCTGCTAAAAGGCGTTCTGAAATCTTCTTATTACTTAGTACAGTAGGGCATTTACTTCTGTTGCCAGTAGTCTTCAAATTGCACTTCTAATCTGCTCTAACTATCTTGATGAATTGCCCTAATCCAGCGCTCACAATGGCTGTGGTTAAGGAGTCAGAGGCATTTCATTGGATTCAGTGCTGCCTGGAATGTGGGAGGTACTGCCCTTTTGCATTCCCCTTAGCCTTTTAATCTTCCAGCCAAATGTTCACATTCAACAATTTTGTTTAGCTGGCAATCGGAACATTTCAGTATCTCAAAGGCTGCTGTCATGGCAACTGAGATTAGAGCATGGTGTCGGTTCTCCAGTTTTTGTGTTCTTTTCACTTTCCAGTCACAGAGGAAACTGGATAAAGAATGGAAGAATTAAATTATTCATATACATGCAACTCATCTTCAGTCAGAGCGGTATAAATGCGATAATGCGAATTACAGAAATGAAGAGCAAACAAGTCGTGATGGGGCCGGGCCGGGGTGGAGGAGGGGAGGCAGGGAGACAGCGCAGCGCATTCAGATGCAAGCCCACCGCCCTCCGCCAGCCGTGGGCCAGCCGCGGGTGTTGGCACAGGGGCCCCTCAGGGCTGGCTCCCAGGGGCTTGAATCCTGCCGCGTTGGCCATTCTCCGTCAACCGGGGGGGGGGGGGGGTGTTGGCTCGGGAACGCTGTTCCTTAGGCTCTCCTTCCCGCCCTTCCCCTGCCCTCCCCCACCTCTACCCCACCCCTCCCCCACCCTCACCCCACCCCCACCCCCACCCCAGAACGACTTCTCCGAAGGCTTGCTTGCCTCCTTGCCACACGGAGATGGCACTCCCTTGCACACGTGCCACCCCGGGAAAGTCACTCCGGTTCCACTAACTCGTGGATGGGAAGGCGAGACCTCAGTTTAGGGACCGCTTCCTAGCGAGAGGGGCTGCCTTTTTAGGAGGTCCAGGCAGGACGCGCTTCACCTGACGAAGTGTTTCTGCCCTGAGGCATCTTTTGAGAAAGGTTTTTTGACGTTTGTATAACGTGTTAATTTCCGCCTTGCTTGATATTCTGGGTCGGTGGAGAGTAAGTGTCTCCAAAGTGAAGATGATTAATTTTCAGCGATCAGACGTGGCTCAGGAGGGGCCGAACGTGAAAACCCAAGGAAGTGGGGGGTGGATGTGCGAGCGCTTTGCTTTTCTTCGGGGTTCTCCCCCCCCCCCCCCGTTGAAAGGTTTCACAGGAGATTCATAAGACTTGCTGTCACCGGTTAATTTTCACAGCATGCTTAAATGTCTATTTTTGGTCTGTTTATTCGGTTTCTACACTACACAAAGTCATGTAAAACATGATAAATTGGACCTTATGAAACCTAATTAAATCAATGAGTGTTCTACTCCTTTATGTGGAAACCACAAGTATGTTGTAAAAGTCGCCACTCCCTTAATACGTGAACAAAATCAAAACATGCCATAATTCTAAGATGTTTGAGCTATATTTCTATAGCCCATTTTGTGGTTAAGCCACCAGTGACATGTCTGAATAAGTAGATTTGACGGGTTGGCTTTGGGTTGTTAAAACCTGCTTCTCCACCTTCCCCCTCCTTTCTTTTCTAGCATAAAAGCTTGTGTGGAGGCTCTCCTTAGCGTCTTACAGGTTTGACTTATCAGACACAGGCACTTGGCCGGGCTAAATAGGGTACGTGGTTTTATTTGATCGCCAGAAAATTCTCAACTACATTGGAGAATTCTTAAAAACACCTAATACTTAAATAGACATGAAAGGCGCAGGAGAGCTTACAGTCGTGTCTGAGGGTTCTGACTACTCAGTACATACTTGGGAAAGAGAATTCCTTCTCTGATAGCATATTGCTTTCATTAAGCCGGTCCTTAACAGCCTAAAGGTGGTGTCTACAAATGGACCTGTCTATAAGGGATATCATTCATTTTCTTTTATTCTCTTGGAGAAGGCTTTTACACTTCACTAGGGAATTCTGGCACATTTTCTGAGTGAGTGTGAGCAGTTTAAGAACATATTTTGATTAATGAGTTTTGTGGACAATATGCCTGCCTCTCCCCTCTCCGCCCCCCTCCCCCCAAATCTGGCGTCCCCACTTAGAGAGTGCAGTTTATCTACTGTGAAATAAAAGGGCAGAAAGGTCACTTGCTATAATTAAAGAACAAAGTCCATTGTTGTTGGACAGCAAACTGTTTTGAAAGCTACATAAGGGATTCAGCGGTTAAAAACGTTGGAAACTAAGGCTGGCTCCCCATCAGCGTTGATCCGCTCCTTACTTTTCAAGAAAACTGCCTCAGAGGGTGACAGGGCTTTTTGAGGTGGATGCAGAGGCCCTCCTTTCCCTCCAGCAAGTTTTCCATGAGAACCCCAGGAACTTGGGAGGATTTGGGTGGCCAAGCCTATCAGTAGTATTTGAAACGTAGCGGGTGTGCTGGAGAGAGGAGAAAAGAAAAAATACACACAACAGATCAAGATTCCGTTAAAAGGAGATAAGTGATGTTTAGCGACTTTTAATAACTTTGCACATAGTCTGGAAAAAAAAAAAAAGGGAGTGGGGCGCGGAGTCATTGTCCAAATGTCAGCAGGTTAAGAATGCTCTTCCAGTGAAATTGCTTGGCCCTGCAAGATGGTTTTAATTAGAGTGTTATAAAGACTTATTTTTCCTAAGCAGCATTTTATAGTTAGTAAATGAAATGTATGCTGAAAGTGCTAAGCAGAAATCTCCCTAACCGCAGAGGTGTTCAATAACCAGATTCAAACAACGTGGAAACTACCATCTGTTCTTCGTTTTCAGCTTGAAAAACAAGGATTGAATGGCTGAGATTTGCTCCAATTTTGACTGTGTCTGTGCGTGTGTGTGTGTTTTTTTAATTTAAAAAAGTTCACCTGGTACTTCATAGAAACTTGAAATTGCAGTAATATGAGCAACACTGTGAAAACACATGTTCCTACATTTATTTTAACCAGTTCCACTTTTCTTTAAAAGATTTCCAGAAGCCCAGCCATTGAGCACTTTCTAATGGTTATTCAGTTCCTGCAGGCAATCACAATGAGGGGTCAGTTCTTCAAAGATCGCGCTATTTAGCCGGTACCTGAATTATTCTGTCAGTTTTCCCCCTGGAGGCAGGAGGGGCAAAGGCTCTCCCAGGCTCACTCTGGTCAGCGTTTATCGGGTAATCTAATTGCATGTGATAGCACTTTGGACTGGTGTTGACTCTGCAGAGCCCTTCCTCTCCTTCCGAGCTGTATCTAGGATGGTTGATAATGAGGAAAATATTCTTTTCACAATGATAACTTTTGAGTCCTTGACTTTTTAGACACTAAGCTTGGTTTCTGGGCTTACCGAGAGCCCTGGGTGAAACGGTATCCGGCCTTTGTTTGAGGTCTTTTATAGAAGCTAATGACTGGGCTTGTGCCTCCCTGAGATAAATGACATTATCTCTGAGTGGGCTGACAGGAAGCAGACATGTTAATGGTGAAGCTGCGGGGAAGATCTGTTCGGGTTCTGACAAAAGAGTCAAGAAGGGACCCCTGGTTGTGGTCATTAACACATAATGCATTCTTGTTCTTCCTAAGAGGCCCCTGATAATTGGAAAGCTATTTTAGCCACAAGCACTTAAATCATAAATCTACTACTCCTAGTTCCTTTGCATTTTTAAAAGTCGCAAAGTAATGTGTTTTTAGTTAACAAGTGTGTGATCTGGTTTTTTAAAATGGTGGCAGTTCGAGGCTGGGCGTCCCAGGACGTCTGGAAGAGCCGCCCTTGGAACTGGCTTTATCAGATGGGATCTCTCTTTGTCTTTCATCCTGGCTCCGGCCTTCCCTCTGTTTTAATAAAGCAAAAAAAAAAAAAAAAAAAAAGTGGGTCCAGGAGCTAAAAAGAAATCGTTTTTATACATGAAGGGGTCTCGTGGGAGAGGGATAAAAATCTATGTTTTATAAGTTGGGGAAAAGATTTTGTTCAGCGATTTGAATGTGATGAAACCTGCCTTTTGAAGTGTATGTTTAAAAAGTCATGGGTATAATTGAGTTTCAGTGCGTTTTAAACTCTGCTTCTTGAACGGAGATAATTGCCATGTTGAACACACTCTAAGGTGTAGAAGAGGTGGAAGGATCATGTTATTCTATTCTTTAATATGAAGCGCTGAAAGTTTTTCATAGTAATTACTGTAGCACAACCTAGTTTTGATTGCCAGCGCTCTGAACTTGCCAGTGATCTGAACATCAAGGGTTCTGCTTGAATACTAAACAGTTTATTCCTAAGTTACTCGTGTAACAGTCTTGTAGAACATAGAAGCCAGAAACTGCGGAAATACTGGGCAATCCCTAGCAATACCACGGTGGAAATAACCCTTCTTCCCCAGGATTCTTGACCAGTAAATAATACTCTCTTAATCTGTACAGTTAAGGTTAGAGCGAGGGGAAGAGAACAGGCGAAATCTTGGCCTCAGAAATGACGTAGGTCGGCATTAGAGGCTAATATTACGGATCACGTTGGTGCCCTGTAACGCGGGTTTCATAGGTGTGGGGATCATTGTTAAGCAGTGAAATTCAGCTGAGTAAATTAATAGATCAAATTGGCTTTAATCAAGGATTCGTGAATGGAGCAGTATCTCATCTAGCAAGTAGAAAGGAGCTCTGAAGAGCTGTAGGAAAGAGGAAAGGTTTTGAAAGGTGGAAAGGGGGGGCGGGAGAAGGAAGTTTATTAGCAGAGCACCTTCCTAAGGGGGCCGGAAGGGACCTGTTGGTTTTCTTACTAGAGCTGATCAGGTAAATGACGGGTTAAAGGCTGCATTCCTGGGAGAGGCTGAAACCGCCATTAGATTTAAGTCTTGCCTTGCTGATGTGGGGCTGAGCACAAGTGACTCCATTTTGGGCCTGTTATTATTCTTATTATTTTTGTAACAGTTGCCCCCCTTTGGTCAGACCTAGCTGAACTGAGAGATGTGATCAGACTTTAAGGCATGAGCACCACTCCCCGCGAACCGTCTGAAGTTCTCCCAGTTCTTGATCCTTCGGGTGGGATTCACAGGTCGCGACCTCAGGCTCACCAGTTTTTAGTGGGTCATTTTCTTCCTTCCTTTTCTGGCATTCCAGTCTTAGGGAGCTCATTTGCTTGGTGGTTAGCGGTTGCGAACATGCCTGGAAAGCTTCTGAGAGAATACATGCAGCGTGCCAGGGGGATGACTGTGATTATAAGAAGAAGGATAATTCCCAGTGCCTGGAGTGCACTTTGAAGCCATGCTCCCCAACACCCAAACCAAAGTCAGGTAATTCAGAGAAAGACTCTGCTAAAGGGGTCACTCTGTAAGCTAAGGAACTTGCTCAGTGATCTTCAGTCATTGAGTTTCAGCTTCCTGGGACACGTTAATCCAGGCACAGCAGGTGGTGTTTGCTACAACGTAGACACCTCCTTGTTCAGCTAAAAGATAAGCAAGGGCTGTCCTCTTACCAAGAATAACTTTGGCCGGAGAGTCTAGGATGTTTTGGGGACAGGTTTTGCATTAGCAGTGGATTCTGTAATATTTCCTAGAGTTAAGGATGCGCTCCTGATCATAGCCTCATATTTATTCCTGACCCGGGAAATCGAGACCTGCCAAAGGGAGCTCATTTTAATCGTGAAAGTGTCCTGGTACAGCCATGGAGGCCAATAACATTTCAGGGTTTCTTGATTATACAGATGGTTTTATTCCGGTGACTCTTGACTTGTATTCCTTTCTTTGCACCCAAAGAAGTGTAGAGTTCCCAGGGTTTTGGGGTATTAACCAGAGATGTGGAAACAGACCCTTATGGTTAGGGAGTCAGGTCAAATAGGGGAGGGAAACTGAGGCAGGAACATAGTGGCAGTTCCAACAGTTGTTTGGAGGTGGATGCCCTCCTTCACAGTGGCCTGGGAGATACGGATGATGGTCTTATCTTTTCAGGCCAGTGCCAGAATAAAGGAAGGAGAGAGAAGAAGGAACTTTGAGGTTTAAAGTGTGAAGTCTTGGTCCAGCATCTTGGAGAGAAGCAGTGAACCTCAATGTTGGCTACTTGTTTTCCTAGTCAATTTGATTTTGAGGTTTCCAGCTGGAGTTCAGGACCTGTCAGGTGGAGACTTCTTCAGCTATGAGCTAGGTTGTGTAACCGAGGTTCAAATCTCTGAGGTTTGGCTGCCATCCGGGTAGTGAGGGAAACCTGGTACATCCTTCCAAGGATACTTACGGGCAGTCTTTGTTCTTAGTGATTCCGAATCAGTAGGGTTAGGAGAAAATTGGAAACACTAGTTGGAGTTGTAGCCAGATATTGTAAGAAACCGGAGGAATTCAGGGCCCAGTTCAGTTACAGGTAAATAACAAAATCTCCGAGGCAATTAATGGGATTAGAATCTAATATAGAGGTAAATCTAATGTAGAGATAAAGGCAAACATTTTGTCTCTGCGGTTATTTCCATTTTGTACCCAAAACAGTCACAGTAAAAGTCATTTGTTTGCTTTAAACTTGGCCTGGTTATTTGCATAAGTGCAGCAAGATTAGTGATTGACCAAAAATGGTCTTTTTCAGCCTGCTTTGCTGGAACCTTGTAAATAAGGTACCATGCCAGCTTTTCCCAAGGGCTTTATTGGCTCCTTAAAGTCAACCTCAGTTTTTAAAAACACTCTAGTCCTGAGCCTATGCACATGTCTCTCAAATACAAAGTTACAGTAAAAGTCTTGATAATATAACCGGTGTTTCCAATCGTGTCCTGTTACAAAGAGAATGGATTCTCATTGAACTTATGTAAATAACTATTTTGCCATAAAAACAATACTCAAGTTTCCAAATGCTGAAGAAATCGGAGGATGAAAGTAAATGTTTAATCTTTGTTCACGAAGGTATACTCTACCAAATTATTGTAAGTCATACATAGCTTAAGGGAAAAAGTTTCCTCAAATCTGGAAAAATAACATTAAAGAACTAGCAGTATTTCACGTAAGAAGTCATAAAAATTATAATCATCCTCCTCAGTTCATTCAGTCCCATGTTATTAATTTTTGTTCTGCTTGAATCCACATTTTCCATTAGTTCTGGAAATTCTTAACCAGTTCATTTTTATGATCTTAAAGTTACCAGAAACCCGTGTTTGCCACAGTCCTTATTTTGAAGCCTTGAAGATGATGTGCCTTTGCAGGAACACATTTGTGAAAACATCTGGGTGAAACTATCTGAAAGTGAAAAGACTTAAGGAAAATGTCCATTGTTAAAGAACAGATGAGAGTTCATTGTAAGGGGATTGACAAGGAAATTTGGTTATTTCTGTCACACACGTTTTAAGATGATACCTGGAATTATGATGACAATATTGTTATACCAGGATATACTGGACTTTAGGAATTTTATACACAGTTTCTGGAACACTTATATACCTATACAAATAACATAAAGAAGTCTTGGTTTGGGGGAGGGGGAAAAGAAGTCTTAGGTTTTTTTTTTTTTTTTTTTGAAAATGCTTCCCATGTAATTCAGGATAGCAAATAAACCTACTTGGTTTCACATCTCCCTTTTTACAAGGAGAGAAAACAAATCTTTTCAGATGTTTTAGGGACCCTCTAAAAAATCTCAAAGTTAGTTCTTAGACTTCATTTAGGATTTAATTTGGGGAAGTTCGTCAAAAATATCAAAGGTTTTGGGGCGCCTGGGTGGCACAGCGGTTAAGCGCCTGCCTTCGGCTCAGGGCGTGATCCCGGCGTTCCGGGATCGAGCCCCACATCAGGCTCCTCCACTATGAGCCTGCTTCTTCCTCTCCCACTCCGCCTGCTTGTGTTCCCTCTCTCGTTGGCTGTCTCTATCTCTGTCAAATAAATAAATAAAATCTTAAAAAAAAAAAAATATCAAAGGTTTTAAAATACTTGGTCAAGTAAGATTTTAGGTCGCTGTGAAACAGTGTGGTTAAACATCTCTGGAACCATAGGGGCAGATGAAGAAGAGTTCACAGGCAGGGGCACCTGGCTAGCTCAGTAGAGCATGGGACTCTTCATCTCAGGCTCATGAGTTCAAGCCTCACGTTGTGCATAGAGCTCACTTAAAAAAATAAGTAAAATAAAGACTTCACAGGCAAATACAGAACGTTAATTAGTTGTACAATGTCTTATAGTCCAGTAATCTAAGAAAACTCAGCAGGTGAAAGAATACTAAGGTTTAGTTCTATATAAATACACATCTTACATTAAAGCTTATTTGTAAAAGCCTCGTTAACAAATTTCAATCTTATTCAGCTTGATCATGCATAAAATTCTTTTCCCCCAATTTTTTATCTCGCAGACTTTCTTTTTTCCATTCAGATACTGTCATCTGTTTTTCCTTTTTCATCCAGAAATAGCCACCCTTGCTTTAGGACAAAAGTACTTTTCTTTTCTCTCAACAAAATGCATCTCCATTCCTCATAGCTTTTTTTTTTTTTTTTTTAAACCACATCCTACTTTCTTTGCATACAGAGACGTTTCCCTTATTGTTTCTAGTAGCTTCAATTACATACATTAGAATTTTTAGCCCTCTAAAACTTTACCTTCTCGTGAAGATTAAGAAGTAAATAATCGTGCACTGTTTTTTCAGTAGCATTCTGTGGCTTGGCAAGTTTATAAATACCAGAATTTCTAGAAATAAATGTTTCCTCATCGTAAATTCATTGTGGCACAAAACATGTTTACTATTGGACCCAAATATCTTTAGTTCCTCTATAAAAGAAGCCCAAAGTGGATAAACCTAGTTTGAGTAATGTTCCGTGTTTTGTTTTGTTTGGAGAGGATCTAGATATTTATTCAGTGGCCCTGACCTAATTTATCATTTAACTTCGCAGAAGTTTGTTTCAAGTAGCCAAAAAATTTTGGAGACAGGTTGCTGAAAAGCTGACAGAGAAACTTTATCTCCTTTGCATCTATTTAAATTATTTGTTCTTAACAATTATGTTTAATTGCCTATGAAAATTTCATTAGATAGTAGACCCAGTCAGTCATCACCCCGGGTCATTTTTCTGGTTGACAGATGTAGCAGAGATAACATGAACTTACTTGATTAGGAGGAAAAGTTGCACGTCTGCATTATATTCGTTGTTGAGAACTCTGAAGACACACCTGTGTTCATTAAACCAACAACCTCAATCTAGTTGTAGAAAAGATTATTTTAGATCACATGACCTTGAACAAAAGAGTTGGGGTTTCTATATTTTTTGAGAGTTTTAGGAATCTTTCCACAAAGACTTTAGAAGTCTGTTCTTCCCCTCTGGGTATGGTTTTATTTTAGTTTAAGGGGGAGGGCCGAAAAACATCCTATCATGCTCTGAATAATAGTGTCCAGTTTGGCCATCTACTGAAAAAAAAAATCCTATGAAATATTTTGTCACTTTCACCTGGGACAAACAGCAAATATTTCTGGTAGTCTTAAACAACCCCTTGGACACAAGAGGTGTCCCCAAAGAGGGTGCAAAATATATTTTATTCTCTACTGGGTGCTACAGAGATTTGGGGGAGCTGACTCTGGGAAGAATTTTCATCCTTAGCTGGCTTTTGTTAGTTTTCCCAGGATCCCGTCTGTAGGATTCTAGTTGGGTTTAAAGTGTGCGCCAGAATTTGGCACGGCTTTTCATTCATTTTAACTTTGGTTTCCCCTTGGCTTTTAAAAGGAGTAACACAGCAGTCTACCAGATAATTCTCCTCAGCTCTGGGAAGGGCCTATACCGGGTCTTCCAAGAGTAAAGGGTTGTCTGTAAGACCTCTCATTTGGTAGATTTTGTTTGTTGTCATGTTCTGTAGTCTTTTCGAAGTGTTCACCTATTGTCATGACCTCATTCCATCTTCTCCCTTTTTATTAATTCATTAATCTTACAAGATAATCTGTCCACAGAAACATTTGAGGCTGTCCCCTTGGGTTTAGGACATTTTGAAACTATGGCCCTTAGTTTGGCCCTTGGCCAAGGAGTGAAAGATACCTGAAGAGGGTCACCTGGAGCCTTGGGTGGTCTTAATTTAAAACTGTTTACTAGTCTTTTCAGAGTGAAAAGTGGATTTAGATAAAGGGTCAAGGGTGGAGGAGAGCAGTAGGAGTTACCTCGGGCTTCAGGTTTTTTGTTCGAGGTACCTTTTGTAACAAACTTTTAAGTTTTCATTGACCCTTTGCAATGAATCTTTCAGTGTAGCTATTTTGGAATTTTGAAGACTTCAGAGGCTTAAAACGGATAACCCATTCCATTTGCTGGATTTGGAAACCCTTGCTTTTAAGCCTACTTTTTCCATGATCAACTCTAATTTGAGCATTCCAATAATGGCCATTCTCGAGTTCCCCGTAGGACCCTGGCCACAAATGGAGCTTAACCCACATTTGTCTCTGGCCATAGTTTGGAGCCCCCAAACCTTACAGTTACCTAGCCAAGCTCTTAGGACAGAAAACAAGCTCAGTAAGGTTTTTGCCATTTTTCATTGATCTATAGCTTCTGGTACCCTAGTTCCTAGACCCCAAATAAGTAGGTATGCCAGAAGGTGGTACACTTAACTCTTTGGGTTTTAGGGATCTCTCTCTCTCTCTCTTTTTTTCTTTTTTGATAAGTCTGACTATCTTAGAGCCAACTAATACCTAAGAGGGATGTGTCACTGGGTTGGGGATCGTGTGTTGTTGTGCCTTGTACCTTGTTGCATGGAAATTTTCTTGAGGTTGGCAGGTGACCTAGTGTCAATCTTACCCTCTTCCATCAACTTACCCTAACATGGAAGTCTCTGAGTTAGGTGGTGAGCGCTGTAACAGCTTTTAAGTGCTTGACCCGTGCTATCGGTTTTATGGCTTTTTGTGTTTCTGTTGTGTTTTGTTTTTGTTTTTGATTTTTTGGTCTTCCCATGAACAGTATAGCCTTGACTTAAAACAAAATTTTATTCACCCAAGGCCTCACACTATCAGGCACAGTCCTGCTTAAATCAGACCCAGTCCAGTCCTGGGCCCACTCTGGTTTTTTAAGTTGGACTCAGCCACTGCCACCGAATCTCTGAAACAGCAAAATGCAACTGAGTAACTTTAGAAATCAAATTGGCTGAATTGAAGGATTCGTGAATTGGGCAGCATCCTGTCTAGAAAACGGAAAGGAGCTCTGGAGAGCCATAGAAAAGGAAAGGTTTTTATTTTTAATTTTAATTTTTTAAAGATTTTATTTATTTATTTGACAGAGAGAGACAGCGAGAGAGGGAACACAAGGAGAGTGAGAGGGAGAAACAGGCTTCCCGCGGAGCAGGGAGCCCGATGCGGGGCTCCATCCCAGGGCGACCTGAGCTGAAGGCAGACGCTTAACGGCTGAGCCACCCAGGCACCCCAAGGAAAGGTTTTTAAAGGTAGGGAAAGGTTGCAGGAAAAGGAAGTTTATTAGCACAGGGTTTTGTTTCGGGCAGGGTTGCCTTCCTAAGGGGGACGGAAGGGGTCTCTTAGACAGATTTTCTCACTTGTGCTGACCAGGTAATCCCAGGTCACCTAGTTAAAGATTACATTCCTGGAAGAGGTTAAAACTTCAGTTAGATAATGTATTAAGGGTTGTTTTGCTGACGTGGGGCTTGACATAAGTGACTCCATTTTGAGTCTGTTGTTTCTTTTTTAGCAATATGTTATAATTGCATAAATAGATGTTGGGTTGGGAGTAGACAGGAAATATCTAGTTGGTATGGGCTTTATTTCTTTTAAAATAAGTGTCATGGTGGATTTTTTTGTTCCACTAGGCAGCAGGGTAAATGGGGTCCCCAGGGCCCTGGCCCCTCCCCCGCTCAATTCTCTGTCCCCACTGAGGTTTCACTAAATGCCTTCTTGCTGTCTGTTGCAAGTTCTTTTTCATTTAAACTAAAGGTTTTTGGCAAGGGGAACAAAGCTTTTGCAACTGAATGGAAGGTTGTTAAACTGTTCATCGTCTGTTGACCAGCAGTTGGGCTGTTTGTAATGTTTTTTTTGAGAACTCAAAGGATCTTCAAGAGGGTGGGATTGGCTCGTTGCTGTTCTTGCTGAATTCTGCTTATGTGCTAAGTTTTGGTTAGAGACACCTTTGGTCGCGAATTAAAAGAGATGATGGGTTTCGCCTAAAGAGCTGACATGGTCACAAAGCAAATATGTTTTGATAGGTCAGTGGGCCTTGAAGTACCTGGATCGCATTTGGTATTCAGAAGGCTTTTCCCCACAATGAAGCTAGATAAAGATTTAAAAATGCGTATTATAGCTGTAAGCGAGAACTCCAAGGGAATGATGTTTCGGTTGGAACCATTGAGTTTGAAGTGATGAATAAATACCACTGCTGATTTCTCAGAGCTGTTCCTTTTTATCCCCCTCCTCCTCAGTCTGATGCTTCTTCACTGTGACTATTGTAGCTCAGCCAGTGAGCTTCTTTGCTCCTGGGAATCCTCATTGTCACTAGTACCGTAAGAAAAATGTGCCTCCAGGGACATGTAGGCCTCTTCCAATAACGCCATACGAATGCAGCTTTTACAGTTTCCAAATGTATTGATTATATTTTGTGTTGTATATAATGATTTTTAGAAAGCAGATATTTAGGTTGTGGAACTGGCTCATTATGTTAACCAGAGAGCAGATGGCGTGGTGCCACAGACGTATAATTTTACTTAAAGGGACTTTTAAGGTTTTGATGTGTTTTCTTTTCCTCTTATTTCCCTGATGGCTTCTTTTTATTGAAGGGTAACTTAAGGAGACCTGGTAGCAATTTTACTGCCTTCCCCTGACAGTTTGAAATAATAGCGTGGTCTTTGGTTGCTCTCCTCTTCCCCCAGTCAACTTGATTCTGGTTTTTGTCGTGTGGCAGTGAATTAAGGAAAAAAAAAAAAGTGTTTGTAGTATGTTTTAAGAAATGGACTCTTTTATATGCTTCAATTAGCAACAGACGACAAAGTTCCAATTGGTCACACTTTCATAAACTTCTAGAAGTCACAGTTCGTCCTTTTGATTAAAGAACACTGGTTTGGTTTCTTAGGAAAAGCACATCTGGCTCTCTGGTTCTTTTAGGTACACCTTTTTGGCTTTCTTGCGCCTTTAGTCACCGAAGGGTCAAAGGTCGTGTCTGAGTCATTCCTAGTTAGGTTAGCAAGCTTTCCCTTCTTCGGGTTGCTCCACCCCCCACCACACCCCCCCAGTTGGAATTCACTTGGCCTAAAAATACCATTGATTTCTCTGCCTGGATTTTACAGTTTGACCCATTCTTCTCCTGGGACATCATCAGGGTGAGTTGGAGAGCATCTCCTCACTTTTGTTTTGCAAGAGTGTCGGAAGCCAGACCAGATGACTTTTGGATTTCCTGTCACCTCCTTGGCTGATGTTTAGGGATGGCTCATGTTAAAAGCAACAATAATGTTTGAATTGGAAGGCTTGAAGCCTTGGGTTTTCATTCTTCATGGAGAACTGTTTATTTGTGTGTGGTTCACCGCAGTACATGGATAATACTATCAAATCTATGCTTTATTATAGGCTTATGACTAGCACAGCACTTCAGCTCTGTTCTCTGTGTTTTCGTTCCTCGCCAATTCTTTTGTGATGGAAATGAAATTAGAACTGAATCTTTGCAACCAAGGGGAAAATAGGCACAACAAATAGAAGTTGTCCCGTGAGCCAGTTTAGAAGTAAGCAGTGGTGATGGAAGAAAATATACCTGTATATACATATATATATGTATATATATATTTAAGTAAGCGAAATGTATAGAAAAGTCCTTCAGTTTCGCTTTTCCGTGAAGATCTCTGGCCACTGAGCCCAGCAATTTGACAGATGGAGGGCTTTCCCCCCTCTGTGCTGTTTCCCATCTTCAGTAACTGATTGAAAAGCGATTCACATTCCCAAACCTTCACACTGCTTTGAAGGTGGAATCCGAGTTAAGTAATATGGTTTGCTTCTGCTCCCCAAAGGGAACAACATGATTTAAAAACAGCAATCGAGCTTTTCCGCATCAAACTCCATTTGGCCACTTGTCTCCATTTACATTCCTTGCCCCAATCCTTCACCAGCCTTTCCGTGATGCCGCAGCAGATGCCAGACACTGAAGTAGAAAGCGAGCAGCTGTTTCCATTACTCCATTGCTGGATTATCCTCCGCAATCTGCTTGCTTTCTCTCTCCCCCCCCCGCCCCCCCCCCGCTACTTTTAAAAGAAAGGAACCTTCTCTCCCGCCGACTTTTGCATGCTCCGGTTTATCAGGCTGCAGGTTTTCTATCTTATCGGGGCCCCTGCTTTGCTCGGAAGGAAGGCCGGTTTATTGTTCAAGACTGCGGCAGATGGGAGCGCCGGGGCCCGGGGGCGTGGCTGCTCGCGCCGCTGCCCGCACGCGCGCGCGCTCCCGGTGGGGGTGTGTGTGGCGGGGACGCGCAGCCGGGGGCGCGCCCTCCTTCCCGCCCAGCCCCCGTTTATAGCTCTGAGCGCTGTAAATCTGTCAGCTCTTCGCGACGCCCTCACCTCTTTCTTCATTTGCTCCGGCTTCTAGTTTGACAACGTTCCCCCGAGGCGGAATTCTAATCTGCTTCCAATTAGTTGCAAAATGTGACTGAAATTTCCACATTATGACTGCTGTTTTACTTGCACGCACACATCTAGAAACAAATTAATGCTCTTGAATATTTATTTTTTGAGCCCTTGGATTTACTTTAAGAGGAAGAGTTTCCAACTGTTTGGAATGTCTTCCAGGATTTGCATCTTTTTCCCCTTCCAAGCCTCCTGTATTGGGTTTATTAAAAAAAAAAGAAAAGAAAGAAAGAAAGCACAACAACTGTGGTGGGGTCTCCCCACCTCTTAATAAGCCTTTTCCATCTTGTCAAGATTTCTCCAAATGTATTACATATGTTTGTTATGCAAATAAATTGTGTAGCATTTCTAAAATAAACAAAACAAGGTTGTTGGCCTAAGTTTAATGGAGGGGTCCCGGTGTCACGTTTTATTGTTTCAATACAACACAGATACACACAAATTCACTTCTAAATTTAGCTTAAGTCTATTTGGCCCAAACACTAAAGACTTGTTACACTCTTTAAATTGCTTTTCATTTGATATTCAAAAGCTATAAGCCCCAGGTAAACGAATTGGGTGATTGATTAATTAATTGGCTTAGCAAATACAGGGCCAGCATTAAAGATGCCACTGTGGGCGGGAATGTTATCCCGCAAGTTTGTGCCCAAATCCCGAGCCTATCCTGGAAGCCCATGGATCTTGGGGGCTGCGGTAGGCATAGTAAGTCTTGTGGGTTTAGTACCCCTTCTCCCTGTACATAATCCACTGTGAGACCGCACGCTGGACTCGGGGCTCTGGGATGGTTCTCCTTTGAGGGAGATCGTTACTCCCAACCCCATTTACTCCTTTTCAGTGATCTTTTTTTTAAGTGAAAATATAGACTCATCTGATTATATGTAAATATTAGAGGTATTTAGATCTTGGTTGCTGAGAGGTCAAGTTTACCTTTATTTCTCACTTGCCTTACACACTACTTTCTCGTATGCGGGTGATTAGTACCAAGGCAGTGGATCGCTGGCTTTGTATTTACAGGAAGATGGTATTCTTAAGCAATGTAATCTGGTGTATTTTATAGTTCTCAGCATCCTGGCAGATTGATGTCAACAATAATAATGATTTTTGAAGTGTGGAGAGTTTTACTGATGCTAGAGTGGTTATGTTGATCACATTACTTTGTGTTAGTTTTAAATAACACCTTCACATGCAAAAAATCAGTTGTCCCCCCCCATCATCACATATAATCATAAAAGCCCTACATTGATTTATCAACTCTTTTTGGTACATACTCGTTTCAGTCCCTGTAATCAGGTGATGGGGGCATTTATTTCACTTTGTCTAAAACAAAGTTCATTTTAATATTTGCTATATATGGAGTATATGTAAGTTATTTTATTTAAAAACTTTGTAGCTGTGGCAGAATTGCGCAAAAGAAGTAGGACCGCTCTTTGTACTGCTTCTTTTCTTCCTACTCCCTGACTGGTTGTAGAAAACACAGCCAGATTGAAATCCTTAAAAATTTAAAATGTGGGCCTTTCAGACTGTAGAGACCTCCTGGGTTAAAAAAAAAAGGAAAGAAAAGAAATTAGTGGCCCCATAGTGAAATGCTCACAATAGGCACGATTGTGCTAGGCCCTCAAGTCCCGGGGTTCACTAATTACCCATTAATGAGGTCAGTCTGCCCCGGCTTTTTCCCTACCTTGGGAGGAAAAGCACACAAGACAGTTGGAGTTCAAGTGGATCTTGCTGTATTTGCAACTTAGCATAAATGCTTTGAAGGCCCCCAGGGCGCTTAATTGGGGCTGGGCATTTTTGTTTTGGGGGAGACTGCACACAGCTCCCCATTGTGCACGTAGAACCCAGTGCGCGTCTTGGAAGCATGACATGCTTTTGTTGACGGTGCATAGGTTTATAAACTCCAAATGAGCTTATTGCCTTTTAACCATTGGGAGCACCAAATAATGGAGGAACCTAGAAGTCTCTGGATTGGATAGCCGCCAAGCAGTTAAAAAAAAAAAAAAAGAATGAATGGTTTAATTGTAGAGCAAACCATTTGTTTACAGATTAAGATTTATTAGGTCACCAAATCCTATGGACCAGGAGGTGAAAGAAGGAGGCTGTAAGGTATAGGGCTTGAATGCCCAGGGTTCCGTATCATGATCCTGCTCAGCTATTTTTACCCCTGTTTTTCTCAGAAGAAGAAGGAATTGTTGAATGGTGAGAACTGCCTGGCCAAGTGTACTTTTTAGCTGTAGCGAGAGAGGAGGGGAGGAAGGCAGAGGCAGGTTGTTTCTTTGCTGTCTTGTTCAGAAGCTAAAAAACTTAAGGTTCTTTCAACCGAGAGAGAGGGACAATGGCTCTCGGTGAATTTTCCCGTTTGTTCAGATGAGGGGGAATGGTGGTGGTCTTGGCGCTGGTGGAGGAGGTGGGAGTATAAAGTGGAAAGAAGGTATGTGGGAAAGCGGGTGGTGATTGGGAAGCCTTTGTGAGAACAGCCCTAGACAATGCCTTCTGGGGAATAATTGGGACCGGTTACAGAAATTCCCCACTATTTCTTTAGTTAGTGGCCATGGTACTCAATAGAGGGGAACTCTCCAGCAACGGCATTGAAGGGGTCCAGGAATTTGGGGGGGACACACTGTTCGCCCGGCCGCCAGAATTTCAGGATGTGTCTTTCGTTTTTAGGACTAGATTCTATTCAACAGTGGAAGACCAGAAATCCTGGCATTCCTTCCCATTGTGGTTGCAGATTGCCCTCCTAATCCTTTTATGAATCACAGGCTTAAGGAAATCACTAGTAAAGTGTTGTTTTCGAAAAGTATCATTTTGAACACTCCTCGGTTCACTGTTTTTATTTTTGCATTCATTTTCTTGGGAGTGAAACCCTTTTATCTCAAAGTGCTCTTTTGTGTATAAACTGTCACTGGAATAACAACTCAGGATACTTAAAAGTATTGTTGCTACATGATGTCTTTGTGTTCTGTTTGGCCATGAAAAAGCGCATTCCTTCTGGAACGTTACAGTTATTTGTTATTTGATGCCTATATGAAAGATTGAACTTTAAGTGCACTGAATTGGCTTCATGTGATCTTGGTTGTTTTTTTGTTTTGTTTTTTGTTTTTTGTTTTTTTTTTCATTTTTCTCCTTACTAAGGTCTGGTCCTGCTAGTTTGGTATCACGATCGCTTTAAAGAAGGCTTCATTCTCGAGTCGAAATCATGGCTGATCGCTTCATTTTACAAATCTTTCTCCTTTGGGCAAGGGGTTGGTGAACAGCAGGAGGAAAAAAGGGTAAAAGGTCGAAGTGGTTTCCGTCTTGTCAAACTGGTGACTTTTCACTGTATTCTTATTCATTCCGGATCCTTTTCTGTTAATATTTTCTATATTAGCGAACCTGGATTTTACTTCTCCGAGCACCCAGCGTAGTTTTCAAAACTTTAAACTTTGAAATCATGAAATGTAGCACTCTCACAGTCACCAAGTTGATTACATTTGCGTGAAGGTGTTTTTAAAGCAATCATGCAAAAAAGAAAAAAATCACCTTTTACTAAAGCTGTAAATCCCTGCAAATGCTCCCCTAAATTTGATTTCTTTGGGTGTTGTTTGACTGTTACTTTGTGCTCAGCCTGCGTTTACTTAGCAAACCAAAACAAAAGTGCAAAGATGAAAAAACGTGGCTCATGTGAATATTTATGGTAGCTTAGAGGCTTGGCAAACTTGAAGTCTCTTTACAGCTTTCATCCCTCCCGGACAGAAAGACTTTTACCAAATTGTCAGCGCCTGCCCAATGGGAATGCTTGTGGGGGTTTTAAAAACCCCCTGAGCATCCTGGGTATTTCAGGGAGTTTGGCCCACGTTCACATGGGCATACAGAACATAAAGAACGGGGAGTGGGTCAGTACGCAGCTTCCTGCATTGTAATGAGAGTTCCCCATGTCTCTGCTTCCTCCTTGCTGACCTGTTCTGTGTGTTGTTGGAGGGGATGCTTTCTGTTGCCCATTGAGACGTGAAAGGAAGAATGCTAACCTTTTTAAGATGCTCTGAAAATGATTTTGATGCCACAGTCCAGTCCTTTCTGTCTTAGCTCATATTAAAAGCTCACTTCAAGTCTCCTTTGAAAGGCTAACGTAGGCTTCCAGAAGCCCACTCTACACATTCACTCATGTGTCTTATTTCCTTGTAAAAGCCAGTGTTGTCCACTTCCCTGGAGCTAGTCCCTCTCCAGAATTCCTAATGGCAGACAGTCCTGTGCAGGGTGAGATGGGCAGGGGTTCGGTCATACCTACAGCTGTTTACCGGGGATGGAATGACAACGCGGAATCGCTTGCGTTTTTTGGATCGCAGCTAAGGGCATGGAATCTTAGACCTGTCCAGCTTTCCTTTTCCTGACACTTGCAGTGAAACCTGAAGCGGTTCGAAGACTTTCATTCTTGAAAAAAAATCCAGAACATGCCCAGCGTCCTCAGGTCCCATTTCCAGTGGAGTTCCCCCTCCTGGGCTCTACGGAGCTTTTCGGGTCACCTCTGAGTTGGGCGCGCAGAGTGTCAGCGCCCGCTGTAGCAGGAGGGAATTCAGTGGCGGCGGCCAACTAGGGACTGTGTTATCTTTTGTCTGTAGAATAAATTGTGACAGGTCTTTAGAGACTTGCGTTTTGGACGTGCTGTAACTCACTTCGCGAGCTGCGGGGTAATCCTGACTGTGCGAACGTTCTGTGCAATGAGGTGTAGTTGCCCCCGTGCTATCGGAGCCCGAATGTGCGTGCGTAATTGGAGAGATTATCGCAGACTGTTCTGCTGTGCTGGATGTAGTTTAAATCCTAGCACTGAGCGCGGCATTTACTTTCTCAGCTTACCCACAAAATCTGTGACTAATTTAGTGAATGTGAAGATTTGAGTCCAGATGGTTAGGTTTAATTGTAAAAACTGGAAAGATTTCAAAGTACCCTTTAGGGGGAGCACAGGAAACAACAACTGAACAACAAAAAAGAATGAAGAGTAACCGGGAGTCCCTAAATATAGCATATTTGTCTATTCTAGATTTTGAAGCATACATACGTACCTGTGGGTCTCCAGTCCAGGGCGAGCTTGAAGAATTTATTGTAGCAGTCAGTGTACCCAGAGAGGGTCAAGAAGGGGTTTTTAATGTTTAATGGCTTCGGATGGTCTAGGTCAGGTGTTTGTTCATTTGTGTGTGTTTGGCCTTTCTTGGGCTCAAAATAGGTTTCCTCTCAAGTGTGTGGACAAGAGGTGGCTTCCCTGTCACCCTTGGTTCTTGCTTGGTTCAAGAGCCTTGGCAGTTACCTCATGAAACCTGAGGGCAATGGCGCTCTTGCCTGGCGGGTGTCCCCTCGCTGGGGTGCTCTCTGAGGCCTGGGCCTGCCTGCTTTTTCAGAACTGCCCCCATGAAGCTCACGGAGGGAGCCCAGTTCTGTGGAAGGACGTGCCTTCTTGGTTGCATCCATTTATCCTTCACTGTTGCTCACGTGCCCGAGTGAGTCCAAGAATTGGAGCGGATGCTTTCCAAGTGACTCGAGACCTAGTTGCCTCAGATCCAAGCTTAAAGGATAGAAATTGGCCCTTTCCTCTGTTGTTGTTGGAATACCACTGACCTAAATCTTGGGTCAATAAATTAGCTTTGAAATTGGTAGGCTGCTTGGGCTCTGTGGCAAACTTTATATTACCTGGCATCGTAAGGACAGGTAGAGGCAAGAAGAGTAAACTTAGGTATCATGGACAGAAGGTTAGACCATGGGGCTACTGATAAGTTCTGCTTTGTTCCAGTGGAATGCCTGGGATTTATGGCATGGTGATCTCTAAGGCCAAGCAGGTAGACACATTTCTGTCACAGGAAAGGAAATATGTCCACATATTTATACATAAACTAATATTTCATAATATTCAGAAAACCTGGAGAAATTAGGTAAATTTATTTGTGTAGCATATATCTGTTGTTCTAACCTTTAATTATTGAGCCCAAAGCATTTCAAAATGGCCGAAGGAATGAGCATGAGGTTGTCTTCCATGGTGAGGAAGATAAGCAGAAGACCAGCTGTGTGGGGCCAGTGATATTGATCATGGAAGGTCTAGGAAATAGAGGCCTAGAGAAAGTGTTTCCCAAGGAGGAGTGAGTGTAGATCTTTGAGGCTGTTATCATTGGTCGTATGGAAAGCAAGATAAACAGAAGGTCAGCTGCCTCAGAGTAGAAGTGGTCTTTGCCTTGTTCCTCTTGGTGAAGTTCCTTCTAAAAATAGCCTTTTTTGGGGGGTACTTGGGTGGCTCAGTCAGTAAGCATCTGCCATCAGCTCAGGTCATGATCCCAGGGCCTGGGATCAAGCCCCGCATCAGGCTCCCTGATCAGGGGGGCATCTGCTTCTCCCTCTCCCTCTACTCTATACCCCAACCCCTAGCTCATGTTCTCTCTCTCTCTCAAATAAATAAATAAAATCTTTTAAAAAAAATTTGTTTTACTGTCTCCTATCTCCCTATCTGCTTAGAGCCTCATTTTTCTCCATTTATCAATAGTTTTGCACTCTGCTAGCAGTCCATTGAATGACCCGTAAGGTGATTTTAAGACAGTGCCACTACCTCGTTGTGAGTAGACTTTTGAAGGCTCAAGGGGGTGGAATTCTCTTTCCAGGGAGAATGTCTGGTAGGAGCAGAGGCAGGAGAATGTCTGCCAGGGAATGTCTGGTAGGAGGAGAGGCAGGAGGACTTGCCCAGTATCTTCTTTTCTGCCCCCAAAACTGGTTTTTTACAAAGCTGGTTTTGGACAGTGCCTCTCCTGTAGATGTTTCTTAGTACGTTTGAAGCTAAAAAGCAAGGTTTAAATGATGAGGTTGAAGCAGGGTCTGACATAACTCCTTGCCCCACCCCCACACCTTGATTTCACAATGGATATTTTTAAAGGGAGTTTTATAACTTATGGAAGGAGTGTGTTTCCAATAAGAACCTGATAGACATAGGAGATCCTAAGGAATGATACTGCCATTAAGTTATACAGGCTTGAGAGTAGGATAAATATCATATTTTTATTTTCTGTATTAATATATTTTATATATATACATTTTTATAAGATGTATTTTCTTAGTCTGTATATTTCTAATATAGCTGATGAATTTGATTTGAGGAATAGAAATAATGTGCATAACTCAAGATGTTTGTGAGGGCACCTGTACAAGGTCAAGGGTACTGGGATTCTTGGGACACAGGTCAGAAAGGTAGTGGGACATAAACTCACCAGTGTACCTCTCAACTCCTCTCGATTCACCACAGGACAGAGGTCCTCATAGTTTGTGCAGGCAGTGAGTGGTACCTCTTATTTCCTCTGAAGCTTTGACCTGGAAATACACAGTTATGTATTCTTGCTACTGGAAATCCTGTAGGACCTGGTGGAGAAGAGCTTCACTGGAAAAATGGAGTAGAAGATTTGCCTCCTTGTGGAGAACCTCTTCTGTAGACATTTCTTTACGATCTTTGACTTTGACGGTGGGCACCGTGTATTTAAGAGGGGAGGTTGAAGCAGCTGTGACGTGGCTCTGGTTTGCAGCCCAGTTACAGGGTGGAGTGTTGTATCAAGTGCACACTTGAGGTGGGAGAGAAAGAACAGATTCGGCGCCTGACGGTGACTTGAGGGGCACCAAGGCCCGGTCTCCCGGTGATGGGATGTTTGCACTTTTTTCTGGATGTGCTTCCTGGTCTCGCTCTTGGCTGACGGCTCGTGCTGCGAAATCCACCCAGATAATAACACACGGAATGCGTTTCAGGCAGACCATGCCCAGATTGGACTGGGAGCTGGGCACAGGCCAGATCACGTGGGGCTTTGGAGGTCATGGTGAAGAGTTGGGATTTGGGTTTGAATACAATGAGAAGCCTTTATAGAATTTTGAGCAAGGGAGAGAGGGACATGATTGGGTTTGTTTCTGAAAACTTGCAGTTGACTGCCGTGGGGAGAATGACTCTAGAGAGGCAAGAAGAGAAAGAAAGGGGGGGAATCCATTGCAAGGCTTTTTCAGGGGTCCTGGCGAGATAGGAGGGGATGGACTTGGTCGTGGAGGTGGTGAGAAGCGCTCACGATGTCTAAGGTAATGAGGAAGGACTCGGATGTGAGTGTGAGAGGATGACACTTAAGGATAACATCCAGAGTTTTGGGGGTGGGCGGGGTCAAGAGTTGGGACGTACTTTGGATGTACTACGTGGCTGCCAAGTGACGATACTCAATCTGTGCTGGGGGCACAGATCGGGAGAAGCGGGCAGTATACAAGTGGACTAACCACAGGGGGCCTGGAAGAGGTCACCCACCGACCGTAGTTGGGAAAGATGAGGCCAGGGCCGAGCCATGGAGCAGGCATCGGGGAGCCGGCATTTTGTCCACTGGGGAGCAAGAGAACCCGTCTAGTCTGGTGCTTCTTCCCAAAGCCAATGAAGACATTCTAGCAAGAAGGGTGTAATCAGATGTGTCAAAGGCCGCCAAGCAGTCAGGTTAAGATGAGACGCAGAAGTGAGTGCTGCCTTCGGAAAGAATACAGTTGTTGTTGATCTTCATACAGGTTGCCCTGGGTGAGAGATGCAGGGGTGGGCGTGGAGGGAATACAAGTCTGATCGGAGGGCTTGGATTTTGGGTATGAGGTGAGGAAAACAGCATGGTGAGTATAGCACACGAAAGGGACTGCATGGTCAGGGAATATTTGTATCTGTTGTTTTTAGGAGTAGGGCACTCTGTTCAATAGCTTCTTTGCGTGCCGATGGGAATGAATCTCCAAGGGAACTGGGAGAGCCGATCTCCTGGACAGAGTGAGCATGAGGTGCCCTGGAATCGGGGTAGGGACGGCAGTGGGAAAGATCGGGTGTCTGGGTGCATCCGTGGCCCCTGGAGCCGGGACAGGTCCTCCACTCCCAGTGGGACAAAAGTCAGAAAATACGGGCAGATGCAGGGAGGTAAGGTTTGGTAGGTTTTGTGGGGCAAAAATTAGGAAGGTTTCCTTTTTAGCATTTGTGCAGGATATGGTTGCTATGTTAAGGAATTCTTTTAAATACAGATATATGGACAACAGCTGAATGTTGCATTTTCATGCCCTGCTCCCTCCTATAATCAGGAAGGTTTGACTGTTGGTAGAAATATTAGAAAGGGGGGAAGTATCCGTGCAGCTCTCTGTTCATTCTTTCGTTCTTTCCTTCCTTCATTCCTTCACTCAAGCAAACACTTTTTGCATGTCGATTGTATGCCAAGCCCAGTCTGGGTCCTGGAGATACAGTAGTGAACACGCAAAGTTTCGGCTTTCATGAAGCTTATATTCTAGTTTATTATGGACAAATAAATGTATTTCGGTAGGTGGTGGATGCTTCCGGAAGGAATCGAGAGGGAGGAGGTGGTGGAGAGGGACGGTGGGAAAGGAGAGTTTTTATTGTTTTGTGTTTGAGTAGAGACCTGTTAGACAGTGAGGAGGAGCCATTTGACCCCTGGGGAGGGAGACTGGAGGGCAGCTGGAGCTGAGTGAGGGAAAGAGGAGCCTGCTTGGAGGTGAAGTTCCAGACGGAGTCTGAGGTCAGGCTCCAGGGAGCCCTGAGGAACCAAGTAGGACTCAGAGGGGGAGGGATGGGGATTTTGAGTGGCGGGAGGGCTGTGCTGTGATGTATGTTCTAGAACGTTCTCAGGGTTTGGGAAGCTACCCTAAGCTTGATTTCTGCCTCCGTTTCTGAGGCAAGATCGTAAACACCAAGTTTGGCTGCTTTTTTTTTTTTTTTCTTCAGGGAGTGAACAAAATGGTGCCTTCCTCATTAAAAAGCAACCGTTACTTTCCCCAGAGCGAATGTTTTCCAGGTGTCTCCAGTACACACACACACAGCGTCGCCCCCCATATGTGTCATTGTATTAATATAGTCGATCAAAATTACAAACAGTACAGTTCTAAACTGATGGGATAAGAGTATAAATAGAAATCCTCGTATTTCTTTCTTGTGCCCCAATGGATACCTCTTACGTCCCTGCTGGGTATTATATGTGCCTCTGATTTGGGAGACCAGCCTAGAGCCTTGAGACACTAGTTCCATTTATTCAGATGTCTATTAATTGACTTTTTTTTTTAATTAAGAAAGCAGTACCTGAATCTATAAAAGTTTAAACTGTACTAAAATAATATTAGATAATGGAAAGTAAGTTTTACTCCCCCACTTAGACCTGCTCCCCAGACCAACTACTTTGAACAGTTCTGTGTGTCTTTCCTGAAATAGTCTGAATATGTTCAAGCGTATATATTTATATTTCTTGTCTCCTTATACAGATCCTAGCACGTTAAAGAAACGGATCTGCACTTTGCTCTTTTTGTATAACTAAGGATATCTTGGATATCCTATGTTCGCTTTCTACCTTGGTTCCATGATTTATTTTGCTGAGTGTCTGCTGATAGCACGTGGGTGTTTACAGTCTTTTTCAGTCACAGAATATTCTAGTGGACATCTTCATACACGTGTATTTCAAAGTTTGTCTCCCAACTTGATGGCATGGTTTGCATTCCCACCAACAATGGGACATGGGTATCTGTATTTCTACAAGTTAACAAATACTGTGAATTATAATTATTTGGCTTCATTTATGCTCATCTGCCAGTGACCTGTTATTTTAATTTCCCTTTCCATGTTTACAAGCCATTGTATCTCTTTATTTTCCTACATATTGACAATTTATAACCTCTGACTCCTTTCGTAGTGATTTGTTGGCCATTTTTTATTGATTTAAAGTATTTCAGTGTATATTAATTAAATACACTTTTTTTTTTACGTTTTGCAGATTTTCTCCTGTGCTTGCAGATTTTTTCCCCCCATCTCTTCATTTGCCTTCTGATTCTGTTTATGGTTTTTTTTTTTTTTTTTTTTCCTTTTTCCTCTGTGTAAATATCTTAAATTGTATGGTCGGGTTTATTACTCATTTCCTTTCGTGGCTTCTGGATTTTGTATTGGTGTGAGAAGGCCTTTTTTTCTCTGAGATTGTTAAAATTTTTCTCATACTGGTAGTTGACTATTTTTGTAGTCTTCATCTGGAAGGTGAGCCTGATTTTTTTTTTTTTTTTAAGATTTTATTTATTTGAGAGAGCAAGAGAGCGCGAGCATGAGCAGGGTTGAGGGGCAGAGGGAGAGGGAGAAGAAGGGAGCCTGACATGGGTCTCGATCCCAGGATCCTGAGATCATGAGCTGAGCCGAAGGCGGACACTTAACCAACTGAGTCACCCAGGCGCCCTGTGAGCAATGATTTTTATCTTACTGGCTTTTGGGATCTTACTGGCTTTTATAATAAATAGTGTTTATTAATCCTCTATAATAAATAATAAAAGATAAATAATGTTTGATCAAATATCCAGAATCCTTGAACCTTTAATTTAAATCACTCTTTCTTAATCACCCAAAGAGTGCTTAATTTTTTTCCTTTCCCCAAACCCACAGTTCCAGGTCCCCTACCTCTGTTCTGACTCTAGCTCCGGGGGGGGGGGGGGGGGGCTCCTCTATGTGCATTTTGAAAAAGCTTCAGATAGCTTATTGGAAGATGTCCTTTTTTTTTTTCTCTCTCTCTCTCAAAAGCAAATGTTAAGAATGGCTGTTAGAATCTCCTGTTTGTTTTTTTTTTTTTTTTCTTTTCTTTTATGGTTCTTTATAAAAAAATCCGTACACTATTGCTTTAAATACAACTTCAGTAAGTTTTTTGCAGGTGGTTAATTAGTGTACTTGTTCAAAGGGGAGGTAGAGGAGAAAGGACTAAGGATTTGCAGCACCAGCCCTGGAAATAGTCACAGCCAGGTAAATACCCTCCCCAGTATCTCCTTGCGTCCTGGAGCCGAGACATCGTGCACGGTGCCCGGCTAAAGCAGGAAAGATAAACCCTGGTTTTGCTTCGTTAGCCATTTTGGTTTAGCAGCGTGTGGATAATTGCCATGCAGGTGGGAGGAAATGTTCTGGGAGCGTATAAAGCCTGCAGTGGTATTACTGGTGTAGATCTGATCTCTGGGGATCATCGCTCTGGTCAGCTGAGCTTTAGAAAGTGGCCAGTTTGCTTTCTTGCCCTCTTGGTCAGCAGTAAATCCTGCTGGTAGCGGCCACAGGTGGCTTTCAGGTAGAGCATTGCCTGCAGCGGCGCCCTTGACCCCCATTTCTGCCTGGGTCCCCATCTGAGGGGAGAAGCTCTGGAATGGGAGTTGCAAGACTGGGTCCCACTTGATGCGTTGACTTTGACTTTTATGAGCCTGGATAAATGTCACTATATCTATCCCTGGGCCTTAGTTTCTTCTTGGATTATGTCTTCCGAGTGTCCTTCCGGTTCCAACAAGAATCGTCATGTCCCCCCACTCCTAGCTGTTGGACCCGATACCGTCCGTGGCTCTAACTTGAGCTGCTCTGTGTTTTGCTGTCGTGTGTGCATGTCTGTTTCCCTGCCCGCCCGAGACCTTGAGCGGGTGGGTGCCATCTCCTCACCTTGATCTCTGCAGCACCTAGCCCTGTGCCTGATTGTAGGCAATGCTCAGTTAATGTTGGCTGGACTGGGTCTGCTTTTGGTAGGGTTGCAGACCCAGGAGGGCCTTGGGGCTGGCTCCACTGGGTCCTTACCTTGTCTTTCTTCCACGTAGAGATCCTCGCCAAAACCCTTATGCTGAGAATTAGCTGGATCTTTTCATAGCTCACATTCATGCAACATTTTTAATTCTTTAAAGCGCCCGCCATCTGTAAAGTTGGTTCTGCTGCACCTGGTTTCCTGGGTCTGGTAGAGCATGTCTGTTGAATTTTAAAGAATAAAGATAAAGATGTTTCACCCAGAAGGGTTATGCTGTGTCAGGATAGCAGATTGAGTAGCATCCTGTTGGCTGGCTGATTTTTGTCTGATGATTTTTTTTTTTTGTCACCCACAAAACCCTCAGGGCTGCAATGGAAGGCTACTCTTATGGGAAAAAAAGGTCATTATTCAAGTTAGAGAGAAGTGCCAATTATAACTAAAAGTTTAGGTGTGACCATGGGAAAATTGTTTAAACCAAGTTAACAATCTAATTTAAAAAAAGGGGCCAGCCCAGGAGTTTGGAGTGGAATAAGATCTTAGGAGCTCAGGGATGAATTTGGCCCCTTTACCTTTGGTGAAATTTATATAAGAACTTGGATCACGGCCCATTTGGACAGTTCTGGTGTGTAATCATTGATGACAATGATGGGTCATTAATAGTCGTAACTCGTTAAATGGAGCAGTGGTTTGGTTTTTACCTTGAAGTTGGCCACTTAAACTCAACATGTTATTAAAAGATTTTTTTCAAAAAAATCCACTTGCCAATATAATTTAATAGATTGAAACTACACATGTTTATTGTGAGAGTCTTTTTCACCCGAACGAGTTCTGATGTTGCTGTGTTCCGAGGCCAGGGCGAGCCTGTGGTTCTTCTAGTGACGGCTGAGTTGTGTGCTCTTCTGACAGCAGGAGAGCTTTTGCTGGAGAAGTAGTGAGAAAAGAAATTATAATCAGATGTATTATAAGATGTTGATGACGATGCCCATTAGTGAGAACTCAGCATCTTTTGGAGTGAGTTTCTTTTTTAAAAGATTTCATTTATTTATTTGAGAGAGAGAGAGAGCACAAGCAGGGGAAGCAGCAGGCAGAGGGAGCGGGAGAAGCAGACTCCCCACTTAGCAGGGAGCCCAAGCGGGGCTGGATCCCAGGACACTGAGATCATGACCTGAGCCCAAGGCAGACGCTTAACCGACTGAGCCACCCAGGCGCCCTTGGATTGGGTTTCTAGTATAGCCTCAACAACGCCTGGGAGTAGTTTCCTTTTGAGACCCCCCTCCCCCAACCAAGTAAGTTTCCCAGATAAATTATTTACTCGGAAGGCTCTATCCTTTCTAATAATCAAAAATGCAATCAATAATTACTCATCTTTGGACAGCCCCTAGCATCTAGGTGCCCCAGGAATGTTTGTTGAATTCGGTAGCGCCTTAAGTGATGTGTAAGTACTTCTCAAGCCGTTTCCTGTGGGTTTTTACAACGGTCGTCGAGGTTGTTAGAGAGCTTGGTAGCGCTCTGGTTGAGCAGGTGAAGAAGCCAGGCCGATTACTGACACCCTTAAGCAGACGTGTGTAGAGCGTGCAGTATCATGAAAAGGGAAGCGCTGCTCTTGCCCCTGACTTGACAAACACTAGCTCAGTGCTTTTGTAAGTCTATTTGGGGTTACAGTTTTATTGAGCACCTACGAGCTCTGTCTCCTGGGGGAAGGAAAAAAAAGCAAGTGCACCAGTGTGTGTAAACACGCGAACTTTCGCTTCTATTATTAACGGCGGCTCAGACTGCACCATGTGCTTGAACCCTAGGTAAAGAGTCTTTGATTGAACAGTGGCTTGTCAGCAAGCCCTTGAATTAAATGACTTAGTTAGGGGCCAAACAGCTTGACTACTGAGAAGCAACCGAAACCCCATGCTTCTTTTTCCTCCCCTAATGTGTTTCCCACTAGGCCATGCTGATTTTGAAATGATGAATGACAACGGAAATATTAGGAAAAACACTCCGTGAAGGCAGAGTGTTCTGCAAATAAAAATAGCAGACCGAATTCGTCGTGGCAAGGGAGACCCAGGCCATGCATTTTGCCGTGTGGCTGATGTTCATATATTAGGGAGCCTGCTGGAACCCCAGTAAACTGTGAGCTGCCAGCTGTTCGGTTTAATCTGATCATTTACAAAAATGCAGCCCTCCTCACTGGTGTGTATGTTAAATACGGTTATAACAGAAATAAATACTGTGCCCGTGGCGTGTATTTTTGCAAATGCTTTTGGTGTCTGGGTCGGGAAGAGCTGGTTTAAGGCTAATGGCAGAGATACCGGTGGGATTTGGATCAGTCTTCCGAGATAGTTGGAAAGAAGACCTTTGCGTCCTCCAAGTTAGAGGCCATACCGTTTGCTTTCTGTCCTACCTGGGGAAGTACCGTGTTCATTTGAGGGACCCGAGGACTGTGCAGGTTGGTCCTAGTTGTTTCTTGTAGTGAATGACGTTTTGGTGGATGGTGGGAAGTCTAGCAGGTACGTGAGGTTTTCCAGCAGTCTTTGATTTGGAGGGTAGAGAAGACGCTCGTGGGTGTTTCTACCATGCATATTAATTTAGGAATGAGTCAGTAATGATCCCACTAGTTTTATTTCAGCATGAGAGAAAGGGACACGGAGAAGGCTTGCCTGTCTTTCTTCACCGAATAGCAGTTTTGCAGACCCTTACAAGTTCCCATATGTTAGTGAAAAACATTTTCCAAGAAATTGGCAGCGTCGTACTTTGTAGCTGATGCCAGTTTCCTCCTTGGGCCAATTCAACAGAGAGGAGAGGGGAAAAAAGGCCTTGTGTTAGTGGCTGAATTACTCTGACAAGCTTTCACATTGCCCCTCCTCTTATTAATATTCTTTTTGATGTGAGCTTGTAAAACAGAGGATTGGCTGTTAATCTCCAGGATCTCAAGGGCTTTTGGCAGTGGCCCATAATTGATGTGTTCACATGGCTGTTGTCTGACTACTAATGATCAGACAGCAGTGTTATCTACCAGCTACATCAGTGTTGCGTATAAATCACACTTGATAAACTGCAGTTTCGTTCCTTCAAAGAGTCCGTACATGTCTACATACTTTGATAGAACTGCCAGAGGCATTTCGTGATTCTCTGACAGCTTAGATTAGGTTTATTTTTCATTTCTGTTTGACAAAATATTAGACTGCCTAACGCATGTGAAAGGGACTTTTTTGTTCTTCTAACAAGGCACTTGGAGAATGATAGGCAGAGAAGGATTACCTGCTCTCCTTGGGAAGATGCACAGGTGGGGGTGGCAGGGTCCCTTTTTGCCTTTGGGGTTCCATGCCTGTCTGGCAGTAGAAGATAAGATGCCCCCGGGGGAGGCAGTTCTCAGAACGTGGGCCCGTACTCAGATTGTGGCATGCCTGGGGTAGGCCGTCCAGAATTGTGAGATGGTCCTCATTGTTAAATCATGCTACCATGATTGGTACTGAACCTAGCCGCCGTGGTATGACTGCTGTTTAGAAGGGCAAGAAAAGGCAAGAGGGCGTTACGAGAGGAAGAGGCAAAAGCCACAGAGGTCGTGTCTGTTGGTCTCCTTCCCTGCCCAGATGGGGATACCTTGCTACCCATGGACACACCCAGAGCCCCCCCCATCTGCCCAGAGGTCTGGGCACTGCAGAAATGCAGCCAGGTTGCACATTACACGTGGTGGGCTTTGACCGGGAACCGTAGCAGAGCGTGGGCCTTTATCCTACTATAAACTCGTGTGTCTTTGAGCTAGCTTTATCTGTAAAACTTAAAAAAGAAAAAAAAACAACACAAAAAGCAACTAAATAATTGTCAAGATCCCTTTGCTCTTCTCCTTCTGTACTTTTACATACCCTTGGGCTGTGTCATTCCAGAGCCCCTCAAAGTCTTTTTGCTAACATTAGTGAATTCTTCAGTGATTTTTTTTTTAAGATCAAATATTAGATTTCAAAGTAGTTCTGTCATAATTATTTGATTTTAACAAATAGAATTCTGTTTACAGAGTTTAAAGGCAGATTGCATTTAAGGCATGTCTATATTGTTTTAAGATGTGACAAAAGTTAAATATTTTATCAAAACGTCCAACTTGTCCTGAGAATAAAATTATGTGGCAGAGGTTGGTAGTAAGGATTTTGTTAAGAAAGTCGTTTACATTGTAAAGAGTTACTAGAGCTCTAGGATGTGAGAATGCAAGAGAATATACTTAACACCAAAGCTACCTGAAACACATTTCCCATAATAGCCCACCCAAACAAAACAAAACAGAACAGTACAGAAGTTTGATAAGATCTCCAAGTGCTTCAGAGTTATTATTAAAGATATTTAAAATTGTTAGTTCAATGCCTGACAGATGTGCCTTTTTGATACTATTTGGCCTTTGTGCCTTTTTGATATTACTTGGCCTTTTTACCTAGATGAAGCTGTTTTCTCCAATTTCGTTTCTCACTTGGTCACTCACTTCTGGGGGCCATATTTAATCTTTAACTGCCTGGGAGTGGCTTTGACCGGAGCACTCCTTTGCCCTAGTAAATTTTAGGCCTGTAATTAAAATAAGCACTGTTGTCAAAAAAATAATGTTTATTGATTAGCATCGAAAAATAAAAATACTTAACTAGGCTCCTTATCTTAAACTGATCTGTAGTTGAAGGAAATTGCCCCTACCTTCCTTTTTTGTATTAAAGAAAACAATGTAAATATAAGTTCTTTGGGTTATGGTAATTTGATTTTAACACACTGTGAGAAAATATTCACTATTAACTTGAAGAAGATAGTCTTTCAGTGATGTAAGTGGGTTCTTCATTGAGTTTCGATACATAAACAGCTGTATTGGAGTTCCTGATATAGCTGTAAAATATGAAAAAATCTATTGAAAGATTGAGTATGGTTTTGATTATACGTACCCATATGTAAAGGCTGGATGGTAATATTAAAGATAAAGGTAATTGGAGTATTTTAAAGGGTTTTTTTTTTGCCATCTTTAAATAATGTTTCCTTTAAAAAAATAGTATATATATGAGTTTTATGAAGTGTATTACAATTATGGCAAAAATAAGTATGCATTCTTTAATTTTAAAAAGATACCAGTTCTTCTTGACTGATGATTTAAATCATGATTCAAATTAACTTGATTTAAATTTAGCTTAGTCTCCTGCTAACACTGTCTGCAGGTGTTTATCGACTAGCTGGAAATTACTGTAATTTTAAGGGGGAGCATAATACAAATATACATTTTAATATAAATATGAAAGGTGCATTCGCCCACAGGGTTTGATATTAGTATATGGCATCTGTCCACTGTTTTCTGCTCTCTTGTGGGGGAAGGGTGGCCACCATTACATAAAATGTCTTCTTCATTGGTTAAGAAATCTTAGGTTTTAATGTCCACCCTAAAAGTTGTGGTCATCCATTTATTTTGGACCTGATAATCTTAAGGTTTTATATGACCAAGATTTAGAGCAGGTTTTATTTGATAGGTATGAGTTTGGGTCAGTTACCCTACAATTGGTCTTAATAATTTGTTATAGTCATCTAAAATCTGTTCTGAAATAAGACACATGGGAGATTAAGTATTCTGGAAATATGAATGCTAAGATAGTGTGACCCTGTCTCCTACCCTCCATTACCCCTTGTTCCTTTTCGACTCTAAAGAGGAAATAACTAAAATGGATTAGTGGTTGTGTTTGACCCACTGGCCTTCATTTGCTGACCCTTGTGTAGATGGTGTACTGATGGCCCAAGCAGTGTAAAATGCCCTTGATGTACTTTCTTGCAGAGGCTCCCTGCTTCAAGAAGGGAAGGTGTTTGCATTGGAGAAAATGGGATTTGTAGCTGGGGGGTGAGAACATAGGAAACGAGGGAACATATTTTTAATAAGGTGCCAAGAGTGGGAAGAGAGTTTCTGTCTGTTCTGGGAGGGGCAGTGATTCTCAAGGGGAGGTGCCTCACGTACTTCAGGGCATCACGGCGGGGGGGGGCAGATTAGGTGAGGGCATTTCGAAAAAGCATATTCGGGATATGCATTGGTTTTGTGATAAAGCCCCCTGAAGTGAAGGTCTCATTACCTTCCTGGCTGCCAGGGACGTGGAAGGATGGAGGCAGATGGAATTTGGGGGTGGAGTCTGAGTTCTCAAAGGTGAGGAATCATCTAATGGAAAAGAGGTGGCCGCAGCCATGGTGTTAAATCATTATTTTCTTAACCTTAAAACTAAAACTGCCAGTTATTTTACCAGCGAAAAATGGGATTATTTGGGAATAGCAGAGAATTGCAATCTGGGACAAGCAAGCTACAGCAAAAATCATGGGCACCTCTGGAGAACGAAGGGGGGGCCAGCTCCTTTAGGGAAGATGGGGGAAGTGGGAGGACTGTTGTAAACGAAGAGTCCATTGGAGTACACTGGGAGCTGGAAGTATGGTGCCTTCTCATTGGGTGAGTCCTGATTGTCTCTGATTGGCTGGGCTGTTGCTGGGGGCGGAGGAAACCCTTTCTTCTTTCCTAGGTAGTAAAGTAGTATCCACCTGCAAGGTTCTGTCTCCCTGTTGGGTCTGCGGTTGATGACAAGTGATGGGGCCTGAGAACCTCCCCCTGCTGAATTTCTGGACTTCCCTTTATTAATTTTCACTTTCTTCAGCTGGATTGAAACAGAAGGTTCCAAGGAGGCATTGGGGCCACACTGTGTGCGGGCCAATTGTTGTTAAATTGAAATTAAGGGCTCGGTTAAGAGTCACTCGCCTTTAAAAAGCTAGCAGTCTTGCTCTTCTGGGAGGGGTGGGGGTGGGCCAGGGCCAGCTCCTCAGGGGTGGGCACGGACTTCTCTTGACTGCTCCCGGATGTTGGACACCATACCTCCCCCACCACTCTGATCTTAACGCCCTGCTCTCACTTTTGGGGGCACTGCCAGTCCTCTCCTCCCCTCCCCACCGCGGCCACCACCTCTTCCCTGTACTACTGTCATGGCTTCCTAACTGCCCTCCTTCCTCCAGCTTCCCCTCTCCTCTGTTGCCTACACGATGTCCCATGTGCTTTTTAGCAGGGGAGCAGTCTGAGCCTCCCGTGCCCCTAATTTACATCCTTAGTACTGGCTTCCAGCTCCACAGTAACCCCCAAGTTCTGAGCCTAATCCAGGGCCCTCATGAGCTGTCTGCTTTTCCTGCTTCACTTCTGCCTTTCTGACCCCACTGCCAGTAGTGTCTAGAATGGCCCAGCTCTGTCCTCTTCTCCTGTCCCCTCCCCAGGCTCCACTCTGCGCTTCCTTAAGATCCATCATCACGTGCTCCACCCCTTCCGGGGGGCTGCCGCAGTGTGCCACCTCAGCCCTGTCCACTTGCTGCTGGTCTCCCCCGTGGCCATGGTGCCCTCCAGGGCTCCTGCAGCCATGCTGGGTACATAGTGGTTCCCTGGCAAAAGTTTGTCCGATGAAGGAATGACTTCTCTGAGAAGGAGGTGGGTTTAATAAGCAGCAGCCTTAATAAAGGGGAGGACGTGGGCTCAATACACGGTCCTCCTGTCACGCAAACGAAGACCATATACCACCCTTGGCTTGTTGATCTCAGGACCTCTGCACAAGGACTTGAAATAATCGTCTTAATCATATGCTCTCTGCCCTCTGCACTGGCATTGGCTTACTTTTATCATAAAGTAGAATGGCTTAACATCTTTTTATTAAAAGTTTAGTTTTTTAAAAAAATTTATGAATTTACCTGTTCATATTAAAATTCATGCAGAAGGCTAGTAAATAAAAAGTGATCCCCCCCCACACATGTTTTTATGTGGATAACATTTCTGGAAGGATGCATAAGAGCCTGGTAGAAGAAAGGTCTCCCTAGAGAATGATCTGTTGGCTTCTAGAATCTTTGTTCTCAGGAGGGGAAACAGAATTCTGGTCCTGGGAGCGGGTCTTTTTGTGTGGGGCTTTGTGAGAAGAAACTTTGAAAAGTTGTAGTTTGGGTACAGAACTTGGTAGAGGCCACGGCGCGGCCCTCCCTGGGATAGCCAACAGCCTCTGGTTTGGCTCCTGACCCTGAGAAGTAACTTACCTGTTAAGACTTGGAATGAGCAGGTGGAACCGAAATGAGAATGAATATGACTATCTCTGAGGTGTCCTTGAGAGGTGGGTGTGTCGATGACCGGAGGAGCTCTATGATTCGTTATTTCTCTCACGTTTCCATTTCTGTGGTAGAGCGTGGAGAGCTTTCCTGAGTCATCTAGTTTGATTCAGTCTGGAATTAAAATCTCAAAGCTTTCATTCATTTATTGAAATTGATCAGTATTTTGGATCAGCATTGGGGAGATATGGAGGAAAGGGAGGCAAGATGTTCATGCCGTGCCTCTTAGAGCCGTGATAAAGAATTGAAGTGAGCAGGGCGCCTGGGCGGCTCAGTCTGTGAAGCCTCTGCCTTCTGCTCAGGTCATGATCCCAGCGTCCTGGGATCAAGTCCCACATCGGGCTCCCCGCTCAGCCAACAGGTCGCTCCCTGCTTCTTTCTCCCTCTCCCTCTGCTCCCCCCCCCCCCCCCCCCGCCATGCTTTCACTCTAAATAAAAATCTTTAAGGAAAAAAAAAAACAAGAATGTAAATGTGCAGTGTTTGATTTTGGGGAGAGGAGAGTGACTGGTACCAAGGTGGGTATCCTGGGCAGGGAGTCAAAATTGTCCCGTTCTGTGGCTGACCCGCCACGCTTTGGAGAAGCTGGATTTTGACCCTCTGCATCTCACCTCTCCAGTGTGACTCAGGCACTTCCTTTTTCTTCAGTTTGTTGTGATGAGCGTGTATTGCAGTTATAATTCAAATGCCTACAATTTTCATTGAAAATACTCTGTTTTAGCAGGTTGCAGGTGAGATTCCCTAACACAAGGCAAAAGAAAAGAATTGCTGTTAGTTGAGAAGAGGAATAAGGTGATTTTTTCCCCAAATAAGCCTTTCTTTCCGTTTTTACCCCTTCTTTTTTCCCTTAAAATTATGTCTGTGTCAAGTAGAGCGAAAGGCCTGTGACCTTCCCCTAATTTCAACCTAATTTCAAGGAGAAATTAGAACCATGCAAAGGTGGACATGTAAGGCCGGTCACTATCTGATAAAATACTCCTTATTGAGGCGTGTTGAAATTGATTGGGTTAGTCCTGTAGGTGCACCCATGGTAAGCCAAATCCACAGTTAAAAATGCTGAGTTTTATTACTGAGCTGCTGTTTCCACTCCTAGGGGATTGGGAGCCAGGTCTAACCGATGTGGATGGGATTTGTGTGGAAATCTTCAGGAATGCGGCTTTCTGCAAAGGCAAGGAACTCGTGCAAAGAATTAACAAAAGAAGATAGACGTTCTCTTTTTTTAGTACTTTTGTGGTGGTCTCCTTTCTTTGTGGCTTATTTTTGTGATCCGAGTAACTCTGAAAATGGGCAGGATGAGAGAAAATCAGAGAACCCTTATGGACAAGATGTGAACACACTGGTCGCGCCATGCCATGCTGTAAGCACAGCCCACGCTCCGAGCAGTGGAAAATGTCAGCGGCACTTTTAAAACAGAAGACGAATCTGGCTCAGCAGTCAGACAGGTTTTTTGCAGAGAACGCAGAGGAAGTTCAGTGTGTTGACACCTGACATGGTCTGGTGGAGTCCGTCCTCCAGGACAGAGTCCTTGTGTCCCCTGCACCTGCCCGGGCGCCATGGTGCTGGATCTCTACACAGTTGAGGGCCTTCTGGGGGTGGGGGGAAAATTCTGTTTGGCTTCAAAACAAGAACAAATTTAAAATGCTGAATCGAGTAGTTTCATTATACTTTGCGCACTTTGGTACCTTCTGTTTTGCTTTGAAAACTGTCGTGTCTAGAGAGTGAAGTGAAAAATCCTTGCTGTTGTTTGAAGTCTGTGTTATACGTGTTGCTGGCCTTTGTGTCTCTCTGCTTTGTGATCTGCCCATAGGGCTACTTCTGGGGTGACACCCTCCCAGTCATATCCTCCTGGTGCTGCCCCTCACCACCCAGGTAGCACCATGTAGAGACCCTGGATTGGCCTTCAGTGATTTTGGCATGGTTGGAAATGGAAGCAGCTGTCTAGAGGCCAGAGCCTTGGTCCATCCCCCAGTCAGACCCTACCAGGTCCGGGGCTGAGTCTTTGAAAGCACTTCAGCAGGTGAACCTGTGGCCTTTTATTTAGACCGCCTCTGGTCTTCACATCTGGAAATGAGAGAGTGAAAGTAATGGTATAATTCCCAGCCATTGTATGTGGTTGCTTTTAGAATTGGACGATTTCAAATAATAACAACACCAAACCTGAGCTTCCGGTTCAAGGCACTTTCTGGAAGGGATTGCAGTATTTGCCTAGATGCCCTGGGAGGCACCGTTCTGAACTGTGGGCAATGAAAGGTGATGCAGGTGTATGGTTTCCAACATACAGAGAAGGGTCCAGAATTACCTTGGGAGGAAGGCCTCTTTCCATCTTGTGTTGTATTTTCAGTTTAGAAGAGTTTGCTTTTCCTCTTACCCTACTGTGGGTTTCAGTTTGGGCTCGGCCACCACCCCGAGTGACCTCCCGCAGTTACTTACTTTCCCCAGGTCTCCTTTTCCTCATCTGTAAATACTTGCCTTCACAGTCTTGCGACAGTGGACTGAGAGAGAACCTACAGTCTAAGTCCCTCCTAATGTAATAGGGGGTTAAACAGTGGCTGTCCCTATTTGTATTTTTACATGGACTTTGAAATCAGAGAAGTTTGGCCTTGAATAAATTGTTCGTCCTCCGAGATTTCAGAGATGGAGGTGTCCGCCCCCATAAAATGGGGATGTGGAGCCGTAACGGAGATGAAGAGTGTCTGATGCCTCGGACCCAGTAGACCATTACCCAGAACTCACTTGTGTTGTTTAAGACACAAACTGTAAGGGAGAAGTTGCTTTGATCGTGGTTCCAAAAGGAAAACTCTCTACCACGTTTAGGAAAGCCAGAATTAGGAGGGACGGACGTACATCTGTTCGGGTTTCTCTATCAGGGGTGGAAATTCAGCCTTGACAGTTCATTTTGGAGAAGAGATCTGTGCCAAAGGAAAAACAGTTTTGTAGCTTCCCTTGCTTTGCTAACGAAGCAGCATCGATGTCAGGCACCAAGGGCGGTGAAAATGCAAAGGGACGGACTGTGGCAGTAGTCGCCCTCAGAGAGCTGTGATTTCCCCCACTTGAAGTGCAGTCTCTGTCTAATGCGTTTTAAATGAAAGAGGTAACTGTGGGCAATCTCGTAAAAACAGCCAAATACCACGATATGGAGACAACGTCGTGAGCATTAAGTAATGGTGCCCCAGGGCGCTCGCAAGAAGGTAAAAATATTTACTGAGCAGAATAAAACACCATGGCCACTGTAGTGGTTGTTGATCTGAGAATCCCAGGATTGAGGGGGTGGGGGTTAATAGCCAGATGAGCGTGGCGATCTTTGCAAGGGTTGAGGAAACCCCAGGGCAAGCTCCCCATCAGGGTGCGGGGACTGGTCCCAGGGCGTGGGAGGGCCATCTTCCCTCGAGGCCGGCGCCTCCCTGGCCTTGGCTGGCCTTTCTCTGGCTGCACAGAATCCCGCTGCACATCTCTCTTTGCTGGATCTCAGAGGTGCAGGAGCCCTGGCGACCCAGCCCTGCCCTGGCGACCCTGCCTCGTTGGCTGTCACTTCCCCAGTCCTGGAACCCATCACTGGCTGACACCGGCGGTGCTGGACTGAAGCAAAGCGCCCACTCCCAGCTTTGGAGCCTTCCAAAGCCCTCAGGAAGCCCTTGAAATAAGGTGAACTGAGAAAATATTGCCAGACTCTCTCTGCAGATTCCCCCCCCCCCCCCAGCCCTCTGATGACACGCACTAAGTGCTGCTATCTGTGTAAATAACCTTTTCTTCCCCGCCTCTCTCTCCCGCCCCTGCTCCCCCCCCACTCCCGGGCTCTTAGGCTCGCTCTCGAGTGATAAATAGCCGGGCTACTGCTCAGCGTGCACCGACACCTGGGAATAATCATGCAAAAATAACAGTGAGAGACTGCCGCGCGTCTGTTCCTGACATTAACTTTCCTCAGTTTGACAGGCTGCCACCACCAGCTGTTAGACTTATGCCCCCCCCCCCCCCCCCCACTGGAGATGGCTGCTTTCCTGCTTCTCTTTTTTGGGGCTGTAATAGGTTACATCAGTGTCCCATCAAGATGACAGAAAAGAGCTTTGACAAAGGAACCGTTGCTCAGACTGGCTAGTTCTCTATGATGATCTTGTATTGTAGATGTTAGTAGTACTAGACTAATAATTCCCCGCTGATTTTTTTTTTTAACGTGGACTATCTGATGAGTACTGTTTGAGCGTTCTTGGCCCACCCCCCACGCCCCAAGGGTATTCATAATTGCCTCCCATGAATTGCCTTTAAATGTAGTACATCCTGGTATCTGGCCTTGAAGGGCCAGACCACCTATTGATTTCTTTTTAGTTCAGGTCTCAAGTAGATTTGTAATCCCAATAATCATATTGACAGTGGCAATCGCTCGTATTTGTGGAGTATTGCTCTGTACGGGGAGCTGAGCTCAGGTTGTTTGTCTGATCTCATTATTTCCATTCTACAGATGAAGCCATGGCGGCCCAGGCAGGTCAGGTGACTCGCCCAGAGGTCGTGTCACCCGAGGTAGAGCTGGGATTCCAGTTTGGAAGACGGACGCCCTACCCCACTGTCTTCCACTCAGGCCCCTTTGTGTAGTTTGGCTGTATTTGTAGGATTATGTGATGAGGGCCCTGGTCTTGCTGATGAGGCAGGAAGGCCAGGAGAGCAGGGAGCTGCTTGGCTTTGAGCTGCTCTTGGGGCGCAAGCACGCTGCCCCGTGCCTGGCACACCGCAGGTGCGTAGTAACTGTTTATGGGGTGGATGTGTGCTCAACTCACAGGTGGCTTTTGGGAGAGCAGCGGTGCGTGAAAAAAGAGGCGCAACCAGAGATGGGTAGAAGGAGCTTTTGTAGAGGCGTAGGACTCACCAGGATGTGCTGTAAAATTGGGGGGGTAAGTGGGGGGGGTATTAAGCTGGGTCGACTGCTGCCAGACGCCCGTGTATGAAAGGAGCAGAATTTCCCCAGGCTGAGCTGCTCAGGGTTAAGCCCTTTTTCTTACTTTGAACACACTTTCGCTGCACTTAACCATGCATTTGGAGGGGATTATAGATTTATGTTAAATATAGTAGGGTATAAAAAGGAGCTTTGTAAGGTTGCAGGCAGGGTTAGAGAACTGTAATATCAGACCAGGGACTTTTTTTTTCCCCCTTTCTCAAAGCCAGCATTTACTGAGCTAAGCACTTTGCTGAACCTTCACTCTGTATGAGTTATATCCCCGAGTCTTCCCTCTGACCCATTGGGCGTAATTGTTGATCTTACTCCCATTTCTTAGATGCAAACATTGAGCCTCAGAGTAGTTAGGTGACTTGCTCAGGGGCCCCCACAGCAAGTACGGAGGGGGGGCGGGAAGGGGTCAGGATTTGAACCTGAGATCCACCACTACCAGGTACAAGGGACTGTTAGGGAGTTCAACCGAGCCTCATCGGTTGAAGAGTTACGGTTCCGTCTTACAGATCAGTGACCTGGAAATCAGGGTGCAGTGGAGTTGATCTTTTGTAAGAGGTAAAAACACTACTGAAAATCCCTCCAGGCCCCCGCTTCACATATGGCGCGTGTGGCTTTGTGTTGGACGCCGTAAGATTCACAAGAGAACTGAGACCTCCTGTAGGGGGGCGTTCACTGGCAGAATTAGCGACACTGAATTGTCTCCCTTCCACCTCTGTCTTGTCTCCTAGTGTGTATTTGAACTCCTGCTGTCCCATTTCTGCTTCTAGGGCACTGCTGCTTTCTACTCATTTGGGCTGCCACCAGAGATAGCTTCTTGCCCTCGTGCAAATATGGGCCACTTTTCTCTCTAACAGGAGGAGGTTGGGCTAGGAGGTCTTCAAGGTAGAACATTCTGTGATTGTCTCAGGGGATGGGGGGAACAGCTGGAAATGCACAGTCAGCGGCCTGCAGCCCGGCAGGTCACCGCCAGGCTGAAGGGAGGCTCAGCCCTGTCGGTTGATGCCATGAGGCTTGTGGGCCTGGCCCAGCACATTATCTAATTATTATTTTAAGAGCTAGTAGGCATTCAGACTTTTCCCTCATTTTTGTGTTGGCAGAAAATCGTCACGTTTTAGGAAGTAGCAAACCTACCAACTAATACACGTTTGGGGGCGGCTGTAATTGCCTACCCTCCTCTGTGATTGGCGACCTCTGGGGAAGAGGGGTTCCCGGGAGACCCCATGGATGGTCTTTGTTCTTCACTCCAAATTCTGAAATCCCAAGGGAAAAGAGTTCCCCTTTCTTCTCTCACTGGTAGTGACATTTCCGTACGTACCTGTAGGAATGGCAACTTGTGGGCTCTCTTGAGGAAGCCAGTGTCATGGGAAAACCAGAAGTTCATTATGAAAGTCAAAGAGTTGAACGTCTTCACTGTATTACCTATTGAGTTTTCCTATCGAGTTTAAGAGTGTTAGCCTATTATCGCTTTGGGGGGACTGTTTATGATTAGTTCATATTTATAGTCAAATTCTCTGAACCTTAGCTTCTTGTTTTAACACGTGTGGGGACAAGGCTCCAAGGTCCCCTCTGTAAGTGCTGTGACGAGGCTCTTACCATTGCACATTTGGATTGTGCGGACAGAAATAAGCACAGTTCACTTGGTGGTAGGCCCAGGGTACCATGGCCTCTCCCCTCAAGCCTTCTAGATTCTTTAGAAATTTGATGTTTGGATTCTCTTAAATATCCCAAATAGTAGGGCTGTGTGTGTGTGTGTCTGTCTGTCTGTGCATGTGTGCCTTTGCAGATATATTCAGAGTTGGAGTTATATTGAAATAGAGATTTAGTCCAGAGATTCTGTTGTGATAGGATTTGTCATCGGTAGAAGGCTGGAGATTACATTTTGCAGTTGAGGAAAATGGTGTTCAGCAGAGGTTAGGTGCCTCCCCAAAGTCACAAGCTAATTAGTGTCAGAGTTGGAGCCAAAATCCTAGTGTCCAACGCCCTGTCCTTATAACTTGGTATCGTAGGCTTTGCCTCATTGTATCCCGATCTCGCAAATCGAGGAATTAATGCGCTCTTGGATGCTTTACCTCCTTTTCTTTCATCCCATTTTGTCGTTTATCCAACCGAAGCCGTGTTTATTCTCTTGGAATTAACGTAGGCTGTCGATCAAGGGATATAAAGAGTATTTCGAGAATATTGTTCTGTTTTGTCTTTTCCGTTTATATATGTAGCAAGCAATTATAGTCAATTTACAGCTAACTATACAAATTAAGAAGATGGCAAACATGCAAAAAAAAATAATAACCTACAGTAACCAGTTTATCATTTTCCTTGCCCTCCCCTCCCCTTTTTTTTAAATTCTGGAAAGCGGTTCTTATCTCACGCAATCTTATGGCTGTAGTAAAGACTACAAGGTGGCATGGGTTTTTTCCCCCCTCCCTTGAATTTCCTTCCTGAGTACCCCTTTCTCCATTTGTCAGCTCAGTTTTAAAATAGGAACTATCAGGGTGAACTCTGATCCGCATTAAGCTGCATTTACGCGAAAGCATAAATCACCAGATCTGGGGTTTTGGGGCCGTTACATGCTTTTCTTTCTTGGGCTCTGTGATCAAGAATGCAGAACAATACAAAGGGTGGAGCGAAAGAAGTTTTATGGCAGCCCTGAGAGCAGGAAATTAAGTTTCTTTACCATGCAGATGGGTGAAGGGCTGTTCTCGCTGTCTTGGATCAGTCAGGCAAGTGAAGTCAGTTTATCATTTTTGTGAAAGGCAAACTGTAGAAATAGTTCCTACAGTCACATGAACAAGGAGCCCACACAGATGACTGCTTCAGCTGTTGAACCAGGAGCACACTTCCTCTTACAGTTTATCTTGAAATGCATTCTGTGTGTGTGTGTGTGTGTGTGTGTGTGTGTGTGTGTGTGTAAACAACAAAGACCCTGTTCTAGCCAAGTGTTGATTTCTTACGAAGGTTAATTGGGATACAGGAACCACAGACTAAGGTGGCGTTTTGCCAGAAGAAACTTCTATGTGTCCTTTTTCACACATACGACTCGTTAGCCCAGCTGCTAGCGTGTGCAAGGAGTCCTCCCTTCTAGGTAGGCGCTCTCTGTGTGTCCCACCGGGGACATAGCGAATGTGGAGTCACGGTGCCGATGGGCTTTGCGTTTGGCTCTTTTACGTTTGACCACCTGTCAGCAGGGCCCCAGCTCTTCTCTAACAGTCATAATAGTGCTTAAAATGGGTCTGACGAAGGACTGGGTGGGCTGGCGATCGACCTGCGTAGTATGGGCATAGCCTTTGGTTTCATTGTGGCCAGGCTCCTGGACACTTCGTGGTGAAGGTCTCCTTTCCTGTTCTCCAGGATAGGGGTGCAGACGAGATACCACTGCACTGTAAGCTCTTACATTGGCTGTCATTCCTATTTCCCGGGATTTAGAGGGGGTTATCCCAGGATTCGGGCAGATTCATCACGGATCTTTCCAGGTCGAGCCGCTAAAAGACCTGTGCATTGGAGAAACTCTGTTTCTGTTGATGTTGGGCACATGGCGTTTATTTCCCCATTTATATGAATTCTGCTAAACTTTGCAGTAGAAAACTTAATTAAGAGTTGATGCTTAGGGGCGCCTGGGTAGCGCAGTTGTTAAAGTGTCTGCCTTCGGCTCAGGGCGTGATCCTGGCGTTCCGGGATCGAGTCCCACATCAGGCTCCTCAGCTATGAGCCTGCTTCTTCCTCTCCCACTCCCCCTGCTTGTGTTCCCTCTCTCGCTGGCTGTCTCTCTGTCACATAAATAAATAAAATCTTAAAAAAAAAAAAAAAAAGTTGATGCTTAATACATGCTAATAATATCCAGTTTATGTGTTTGAGTGTGTATAATCAAGTTTATGTATTTTATATATTCAGCAGAGTAAGTTAATGTATTTTCACAGTGATTTAATTCATTATGGTTTATAAAGTACTTTGGAAACAATTTTAGTCCATCTCCTGTGCTTAACTGTCCAAATGATGCATCTGCAGTGTTCATTGGAGCCCCTCCTTTGGAAAATATTGTACTTTTGGAGGTACGATTTCATTACAGGTGGGAAAGAGCCTTAATTTTGCAGAGCGTATTTCACGCACCTTGCCTGAGGCTGACCCATTGTCCATCGGTGACATGAGGACATTGAAGTTCTGCCTCTCGTTCCAGAAGCGAGAGCCCCGATGTTGACCTTGTTTGGCATGGGGAAAAAAAAAAAAATCAGATGCTCATTTCTCTTCAACTTTATCTTTTGGCACCATGCAAACCCTGGAAGTGTATTATAATTGCAAATGGAATTTGGAACGGTGATGTATTCTAGAAGTGATGTAAACAGATTGCATTGCAAACAGCTCCGAGAATGCAGCGCCACTGCAGTAAGCCTGTCTGTCTTTCAGGTTGACCCCCTGTTTACAGTGCCAGCGCCGCCGCCACCGATTTCCAGCAGCCTCACGCCTCAGATTCTGCCCTCCTACTTTCCCCCGTCTTCATCCAATATTGCAGCACCGGTCGAACAGCTTTTGGTTCGGACTCGTTCCGTGGGTGTCAATACGTGTGAAGTTGGAGTAGTGACAGAGCCAGAGTGCCTGGGGCCCTGTGAACCTGGGACCAGTGTGAATTTGGAAGGGATCGTGTGGCATGAAACAGAAGAAGGTAAATACACTTTACTTTTCTCTATTTCCCCGTGCCCTCTTCCCCATGATGTATGTGTTTCTGTACGCCCCCCGCGAGGGGACTTTGTCCGGTGGCGCGTGGAGAGGAAGAGGAGGGCTTTTTAGACCGTCTGGATTTCTGTTGAAATAAGAACGGTGTTTCTCTTTTCTTGTTCACGGGTGCTTTTACGTTCAGGGTGAATGAGGTGTCCGTGGAATGGCTCTGCGTTTAGGCGCTAGCGTGGGAAGGCTGGGAAGCAGGGTGATGGTTCCCCTTGGCCCTGAGAGGGATCGTGGAAATTAGGAAGACAGACGGATCTCAAGTTCACTTTCTTCTCGTTGTGCCAACCGATCTGTCTGTCTGGACATAGTTGTCTTATTTGTCTTGACATGGGTTGTTGAGGTTTAAATTGACCTGCTGAATTGAGCTCTGTTTCTTGCATTTAGCGAGGGCCGTGGCCCTGGTATGGCTGTGGCTGCTTGGTGCTCTGAGCTAATAACGAAGCCCAAGGTCAGAGGCTTAAGCCCCAGCTGAACCACTCATTTCTGTGACTGGCGACATGGCGCCTTCCCTGCCCCTTAGCTCAGCAGCCTACCTGGCCAGGGTAATCCAATAGTCACAGGAGAAATGGGTTAGGATTAATCTGCCACTGCTCTTAGAAATGTAAATGTGGCGTATACCATACCTACCGTGGATCCGAACCCTGGCCGGCCACATCTCATAGCGCACGATTACCTGGTCCAGTGTCTTTCAGATGTCATTGACCTTAGAGGCCCACGGGTAATTAAAAACCAAATAGCAAGGAGAGCCCTGCATTGCTCACTGGGGAATGAGAGGAGTAGAGAAAATGAGGAAGAAATGAGCCCCAGGCGAACAAAGGAAAGTGAAGAACCCTTTCTTTCCCTCCAAGCGAGGTTGGCCAAGGATAAGGAAGAGGACAGGCGTCGGTATCATGGCCCGCTGGGAGAGGAGTAAGGGTAAGGAGGAGCGTAACTAGAAAGGGCTGAGACTCAGAATTGCTGTTTAGGTCCCTCTGTATCAAGGGGGGAAATTGAGGGCTGCAACTCCCAGGAGAGCAAAATACATAAAAAGATGAAAATCAGATGACAGATCGTCTCAGCGTAATTGTCAGAAGGCGGAAAACAGCGCACGCTGTCCCAAGGTAGACAAGCAAAAAACCATAGGAAAATCTTTGAATTCTGCATATTGCGTTAAGTATACCGTTGAAAGATATATTTTGTATTTGGAAACAAAATTTCATAGGTACCATCAGTAAGGAAAAATCGTTACAGAAGAAGGAACCAGAGAAGGTGAATGAAAAGAGCAGATAGGAAGAGCTCTTTTGTGTCTCAACCCAAAGTGATAGTTCACATTCGCTTTTGGCTTTAGAAATGTCTGGTGTTTGGGGTTGGGGGGGGTGGGGTGTCTTGCGTCCTCTTTGTACCTTTAACAGCGCGATGCAGCCAGATTGGGAGGAATTGGGGGAAGAGGAGCTGGAATTCACATTTTCGTCTCTGGCTTGTCTGTTGAGATGCCTTCCAGTGCAAGGGGTGGGGTGCACGTGGGGCGCAGTCTTCTGCCCTGTTGTCTCTCCTTGGGTTCTCCACACTTGGTCCTTCTCAGGTTTTCCCGAGAGCAGAAGTGGTGGCTGAGGGTGTCCGACTGGTATCTTGGGGAGAAAAGTTTAGAGACGGAATCAAGACGTTACTAAGGTGGTAGAACAGAAAAAGATTTGGAAAGGCTAAGATTGAATTTGCATCAGCTCAGAAGAAAGATTTTCTTGCACTTGAACCCTGTGCTCGTCTGGGTGAAGGGGCGCCTCGCACTTCTGTCTCAGCTACGACTTAGCGCCCTCCGCTTCACTGCTTGTCACGATTTTACTTATTCCTGTGTCAGACAGGACCGGGTGCCTGCCGTGTAACCTCACTGGGTGGCAGATGTTGTAAAATTAGCTACAAACTTTCTGGAACGCCTGTAAGTCGTTCACTTGGCTTGGAAGTCGGCTGGGTTTTGACTTGAACCTGAGCTGCTAATGAAAGACGGGTTACTTAGGAAAAAGAAAATGTTGTATTCAGCAACTGTAGTAACTGGGGGCCGTCAGTGAAAGAGCTCAGTGGTATTATCAGGGTCACTGGTACGTTCTTTTCTTCCTTCTGTTTGGTCCCGATGCACGTACCATCTCGAGAGTAGCGCCGTGTTCTCTGAGTGGTCCGCCTCCCGAGTCCGTGTACCTGCCTCCGTGTGCTGTGATCCCCGAGTCCCGTGGGTGTGTCCCCCACCCCCATGGGGTGGGGTGCACTGGCCGCTTTGGGTGCTTTGCAGACGCAGGACTGGAGCCTTCTGCAGCTCCAGCCTTTTTACCGCCTCACAGTTTCCAGGACTTGGAATGTGTGGATGTTGACTGTGGTGACAAGAAGGAGCCAGAGCTCTTAATAGAGTTATTCTTGCTGAATAAACTCAACTCCCGACCTCCACAGAATTCGAGAACCCGCCTTCGCAAAGGCGCGGGTCGTAAGATGTGTGTTTCATGTGCAACCATTTTCAAGAGTGTTCCATTTGCATTTTTTTTTCTCCAGTACAGTGTGTTTAAAGCTCTTGTACCAATTTAAAAATTAAACCCACTTGACCATTAATTTTTCCCTTTGGGGAAAAACAAAGAGAGAAGCAGAACAAACACATTTGGAGCCAGTTATGTGGCGGAGCGCAAAGGGATGGGTTTGGGAAGAAGGGGAGGGGAAGGGAAGCCACAGTCGTTTTCTGCTGTGGGGTTGCGCTAACGACAAGCTTCAGATCGGGCCCTTAGGAAGTACCAGTTGCTTGTGATTAACTTCCTGGAGACGGAGCTGAAAAAAATCTCTTCCCTGGTATTTTCATTTTGAGGTGATTGTATACCTGGTAGTGGTTTTCACAAACCTGATTTGTTATGTGCATTCATAGGGGGGTGTGTGTGTCTGGGTTAAGATCCCAGAAATTTCAGGAGCTCCTCTCTGCAGTCTTTGGGGGAATATTGAGCGTTCTCATGATTTGTTTTGAAAGGTAGTGGGCACCAGCAAGACAGCAGTATGAAATCCCCACTAAATACTAATTGCTTCTTGTGCTTGGAATTCCTCATGTGGAAAAAGTCCAGAAAAGTCCAAAAAGACTTTGCCTTTAGTGTCGCTGCCAGGACGTGGAGTCCTGGTTGCCTGAGGACCAGAGTGTCCTCAGGAGTAACATGTTACGAGAGCAGTTCGCTCTGGAAATAATTAGTGGGTTTCGGAGTGCGCTTCATAGGAGAGAAAAACTATTACCGCATTTGGATGTTTAGCTCTTCTGCTCTGCTCTCTCTTCTTTAAGGTGAGTGCATAGGAGCAGTGACGTCTTGTGCAAAATTGCTCTCAGATGTTGGAAGGAATTTCCTTAGCATCTCATTCCTGACATTTGGGACGCACATGCCTTTGTATAGTTATTTGTTTGGAAATTTGCTCTTTTGGGGGTTGGGGGTGAGGGAGACAAACCCGGAAAAAACATGGTGGGTACAGCAGAATGTGTAAATACGTACATGTTGAACTTGGCATTTTAGAGCTTACGAGTGTATTTTCCTTTGGGTTTTTATTAAATCATATTTACTTGAGGACATACTTCGTTGTTACAGCTGTCATTTACTTTGGCCTTTAAAACATGTATAGGTTATAGGACTGGCGTTCTCAGCTCTGTGCCTTTGAATCACCTGGAGAGTTTAAAAAACATGCCCAGGCACCACTTCCAGGCGTTTACTTGGTCTGGGATGGCAGTTTGGTCTGGTTGGGTGACCTGGCGTTGGTGTTTTTTTTTTTCCAAAGCTCCCCAGGGGATTCTGATGTGCAAACAAGGTTGAGAACCCCAGTCGCAGGGGAAAGAGGGGATGTCCTAACCCTCTGCAAGCTGCTTTACCTTTTCCCTTTGAGGAAGTCACTGTGCTGTTGTCTCATTTTCTTGGGTGTAAAATGGACAGACACCCCTGCCCTGTTTACTTCCCGGGATAGGTAGTGTCTGTCCCAGTGCTCTAGGGTGGCAGGTGAGCGTCATTTTCAATCACCGTCCTGGTGAGAAAGACGGTCCAGCGTTCGATCCTGAACCTGGACTTCACAGAGGGTTTGGGGCTTAATGAACAACTAATTGGTACTACTCTTCCTAATTTATTAATATGACGGGGTGCACCTTACTATCTGATTCTCCATTGAGCCAGGCATGGAAGCTTCATTTCCCTGGGGGTCTCTGCTGAATTATTTTTGAAACAGCTCAGAAACGCAGAGTATTAAAGAAAGTTAATAAAGTAGCAAATGAAAAGGATTGTACTCGCAGCATTACTGGGAGGTTTCAGAGGGGACGGTGAAAATGCAAATGGCAGCTTATGAAAGTAAGTGTGGTTTTTTTAGAGACGACTTACCACCTGGTGTAAGAGGAAGAATGGTTCTTTGTATGAGGTTCTTCATCGGAGGTTCTGTGTGTTTTCCAAGAACTGCGATCTTGGGAATTAATGTTTTAAAGGGAATGAATCGGGGGGAAGTAAATGATTCTCTTTCAACCCCTGGAGACGCTCTTGAAGTCTTCTGCTTCTCCTGTGCGGTAGAGGGGGTTTCAAGTTCATTCATTAAAAGGCAAATGATCTCTATAAATTGACAGCGGATCTGACATACGGTATTGTTAGCCTGGCTGTGGTATTGACTTGCCTAACTTCTTACTGGAAATAGAGCTTTCATTTTCAATTTTGATTTGAGAAGAGATTAAATATGAATCCAGGCTCACTTTGTGTTTTCGGTGTCTGAGCATGGAATTGGTGCAATACTTTTTTTTACTAAGTGAAATGTTATTACTTCTTGAGGTATTTCCCAGTGATTTCATAAATTCAGCTTTGACTCACAAGGTAAGATGTCCACTTTCGCTTCTGCATTTTGTTACCCGCCACAGCAGTGATGATTGTAACTGCAGTCAGGGGAACTTGAAGATTGCTAACGAGCATGCCCCTCTTATCCGTAACGCGCTAAGTGGAGGTAAATCAGCCCCCCCTCCCCGGTCTGTGAGCAGGTGAGCGTAGTCGGTTAATCAGGGTGCTAGTAAGAACGAGCATCCGGCCTTGATCTTCAGCGTGAACTCACAGAGGTTCAGAGGGCTGGAAGAACTACTGGTTAGTGCCACTCTGTGCTTTGGCCATAAACTTGACCCTCCCTCTCCTGGGCAGTCTTGCAGTGGTGGTTGCCCTGAAAAGTTGACATTTGTCACCATTGGTGGCAGAGCAGCTCAAAGGATGGGCCTTCCAAAGTGCACAAAAACCGCCTATTTTTACATGCAGAAGTCAACCCAAGCAGGGGCGCCTGGGTGGCACAGCGGTTAAGCGTCTGACTTTGGCTCAGGGCGTGATCCCGGCGTTATGGGATCGAGCCCCACATCAGGCTCCTCCACTATGAGCCTGCTTCTTCCTCTCCCACTCTCCCTGCTTGTGTTCCCTCTCTTGCTGGCTGTCTCTATCTCTGTCGAATAAATAAATAAAAAATCTTAAAAAAAAAAAAAAAAAAAAGAAGTCAGCCCAAGCAGAAAACCATATTTGTATAGTTGCTGGACCGTATACCATCTTGGTTACCGCTGATTATTCTGGGTACAATGGTGAAGGGTTTCTGTTTTTTTTGTTTTTGTTTTTAATAAAATAAACCTGGCTTAAGGATATATATTATACATAATTATAAAACACATCAAAGTATTTGGTTTTTTAAGATTATGGAAACTCCTGTTACCAGTTTCACAGAAAAATCACAAATTAAAAATGGAGGCCAGGTGTTCATAATGTGTAGTCCATAAAGATCTGTGAATGAAGGGAGAGTATAAGGAAGGGACCAAGAGAGGGCTTGGCTGGGTGGTCTTCCTGGGTTTGCTTTCCTCTTGGACTTACGGGTTGTAGGCTTTCCTGATGGGGCCACCATTTGCATATGGTGAGTGATGGTGTGTTTGCTGGAAAGCAATACCATAGTCACATCACTGCCTGTCAGTGTGAAATAAATAAGCTGCTCTTAGGTAGGGTTCAGCTTCATGTTTTTGGACCAAACATTTTCTTTTGTGTCATTTGTGTGTGTAGTTTGGTGGTGACCTTAGGTGTTAAGGAATGAAGCAGTCAGCTTTAAACTCACTCTGTTAAGGCCTTTTGTCATTACCCCTTTTGGTTGGTTGACATTGTAGCTGAACTCTGTGAGTAGAGCTAAACTTTTCTGTGGACTTGAGTATAGTAAAAGATTTAAGAAGTTGTCATACAAGATTCGTGTGTATAGCATTGTCCTCCCTTGCTTATCTTTTCCCTATAAAGAAGTTGGTAAGAAAATCTTGAAGACGTCTTACTATTGCAGTGACCATGAACTGAAGATATATTTTCTAATTATAGGGTGGAGATACCCTCCACAAAGAATAGCTTTTGGCCCACCTGGGCATATTGATTAAAAGTATTTCATTGACTTTTAAATAGATTTTTTATAGCATCTTTATTGAGATATAATTCACACAGCATGCAGTCCACCCATTTAAAGTATATAATTCAGTGGGTATCTTTTAATGTGTGAAGAGTCCTCCAACCATCACCACAGTAAATTTTAGAACATTTTTATGATCCGAAAGAAACCCTGTACCCCTTCGTAGTCACTACCGCTTACTTACCGCAAGCCCCATTTCATTGACCTGATGCATCTTTGTCTTCGACTCTTCATGGTTTTTATGTGTATTTGATGGATGAGAGAAAGGGTTGATTTGTTGAGTGTTTGTACCGGGCCTTGTGCTGGACTTGCTTGCCAGGTAATAATTTCCTTTAATCCCTAGAACACAATCCAAAGTAAACTGTTACCGTCCGTAGTTTTACGAAGGAGACTTAGAAAGGGATTTACCTGTGCAAGGTGGCACACCTCGTTGGGCGTGCGGAGCCCTCACTCTTCACACCTAGTCCTGGGATTTCCACTCCGCACAAGGTCCTGTGTATTTCACGAGGCGTGCTTTGGAAAGAGGGAGTACGATGTGACATAATAATTGGAGTTTTTACTTTATTTTATTTTTAAGCCCAGAATGATAGGAAATTCTTTATAGTGCTCGCATCTGATTTTGGCAGGAGTAAGTGAATCAGCTTCAGCTGGGTTGATGTATACAAACCATCCCTTTCTGCCCCACTAAGCTGGAAGCTTCCTTAGTCCACAGATCCCATCTGTTTTGTTCACTGTTGGATCCCCAGCGCCTGGCACAGCGTCAGTGTGCCATACATATTTGTTGAATGTTGAATAAATTTGCGGAACAAAGTGATATGGTCTTGATACCTGTTTAAGTTTGCGTAGTATAGCTTTCTAGTCAAGAATATGTTACTTTTGAATTAAGTTTGGCCTAGACAATCTGGAAAATACTGCTCCAGAAATCTACTTTGTTGCTGATTTTTTTTTTTTTTGGTGTGGGGGGGAGCCATTATAAAATCTGATGACGCCGTATTAAAATTCACCTCCCAGCCTTGCTCTTCCTAGACCAGTCTCCAAAACAGGGGGAAACGATAATTTGGTTTGCTTTTTCCCTTCTGTCATTGGTATCCTCAATATGGTTTTAATCTTCTGATGATAGAAGGAATACCTGGCCATTTGAGGATATCCGCGGGGCAGAAAACACCTAAAAGGTAGAAGAAAAAACCATCATCTATAATCTCCCTATTCAGGCATCCACTTTAATTTGTTGGTTTACTTCTTTTTTTTGCTTTTTAAATACACATTTTTTTTAAACGTAGTTGACAGCATTTGGTAGATAGGGTTTTGAATACTGCTTTTTCTTTTAATTGTAACATTAAAACATAAGCATTTCTGATGTTATTAAAACATTTTCTAAAGATGCATTTTCTGTTGATATAAAACATTTTATGGAATGGATGCAAATTTGATTCAGATTCCTCTAAGGCTGGATATTTACATTGCCTTCAGCTTCTTAAATAATATCACACTACATGAAGTGTTTGTACTGTTTTATGAATTTGCAGTTACTATTCTAGGGTGAGCTTTCAAGACACAATCACCCAGTCAAAGGACACAAACTTTTTTTTTTTTTTTTTTAAAGATTTTGTTTATTTATTCGTCAGAGATAGAGACAGCCAGCGAGAGAGGGAACACAAGCAGGGGGAGTGGGAGAGGAAGAAGTGGGCTCATAGCGGAGGAGCCTGATGTGGGGCTCGATCCCATAACGCCAGGATCACGCCCTGAGCTGAAGGCAGACGCTTAACGACTGCGCCGCCCAGGCACCCCAAAGGACACAAACATTTTTAACACACTGGAATACCTGTTGATTGCTTCCTTGCTTTCCCGAAATGTAATACTGGTAAATTGTACTTGACTTCCAGGTGTGAGGCATTCAAACACCCAGGGGCAAAAATTGGTCTGTCAGGCATCCATTCTGAACGAGGAGCGGTCTCAGCCACTCCTGTTTCTGTCTCTGCAAACATATTTTGGGTTCTGCTCCTTCAGAATAAGGACAGACTAAGGAGGGATCTTTACAGAAAACCTTTGCACTTGTGATTTGTTGATAATGTATCATTTGGTGCCCCCCCCCCCCCGCCCCAAGCGTCCACCCTTTTCCCCTAGCCTCTTCCCTCGCTGCTCCCTCTGTCGCTGCCACCGCGGGGACTGTCCAGGTCCTTTTGAAAATGATGTCTACTAAAGTGCTCTCACATGTACCCTTCCCCAGCCCTTCTGTCCTCAAATACCATTGGCTAAAAGGAAAGTAAGCTGTGACACAGGGAAGGCCTGTCAGAGGTTGCAAAAAGCATTCTCAGCAAAGAAGGTTGAGGAATTAGGCTCGTGGGCACAATTACAGAGCATCGAGCCAAGTCTGGTTTAACACCATCAGAGAAGACCCAAGACCTGATGGGGGTTAGGCCGGCCCCTTGGCGCCCATTCGATAATTGCTTGTAAGTGAATAGGAAATGGGACAGTTATAAACATGCCCCACCCATGTATGGTCTTCATTTCAAATGAAGCCTTCTGACTCGAGTATGTGTTTTCATCATAGTGTTTTCATTCCTTGGGCGTTAGAAGTGCGGCGGCTTTCTTTACACAACACATGACACATCTGGCATGTCTCAACAATCGAACGCTTTTGCCCGGGGAACTCTACGTGGCTCTGCCAACATCATCTAATTAGCCTCTTCTCGTTTATGTGGAAGACTCCCATCATGAGTCTGTTACTCTGGTGGAGAAATTGAGGCACAGGCAACCTGAATAAAATGGCTGTGTGTCCTTTCTGGGTTTCCAGTGTGTAAGTGTGTACCTCCCGTGATCAGCCTTTCCTAGATTTTAAGTCTGTGTGTGTGTGTGTGCATGCGTGCGCACGGGTGTGTATGAATAGAACCAATTATTTTAAAAATATGCTAAAAGGCAAATAAACATTTGCTTGTCAGTTTGAGGTTTTGACTGAAATGTGGGAACTTAATTCGGCTTATAGAGTGAGATGTTTTTTTGAATTTAATATTCACCAAATATTTTTACACAAATACCCAAAATGTTGTTTTTGACTGCATATTTCATAACAAGAGCAGAAATGGCCAAGCCCTTCCCGTCCGTCAGAGGCAATGCCACATGTTCCTTCGGCTCCGTGGGCCACTGGTCTCCTGCCAGCTCTTCAGGGACTCACTTGTACATTTGCACGCTGTGTATGGTGTCATGTATATGTCTTCTTGATACCGACGTCAACAGACGACTTTCGAAGTCAGTCACTTTGAAAGAGCTGACTGAGACACATTGAGTATGTCTTACTTTGCTCGAGGAGCCACAGAGACCAATTTGTTTAGAGAGAACCAACAAAGACTGCTTTCCACTGTGTTCCTCAACTTCTGGAGAATACCTCATAGCTTTTCGGAATATGAGAAGCCAAGCCCAGGCAGTCCTCACAGTGAGCTGCTCTAATATGATTTCTTACCAAAACATACTGGAAGCACAGAAGAACTGTAAATTGGGTTGGAGGCCTTGGCTTTGGGCTCTGAGCCTGGAACCAAGCTGGCTGCAGTCACGGCACACTGAGAAGTGCTTTGAGCTCAAGGATGAGTCTTTGAAGACGCAAGGGCAGACAAGTTTGGAGGCCATAGACTGGAATGATGACAGCCTTCCTTATATTGAACTTGTCTCTTCCATAAAACATCTGCTTGGTAGGGTGACCAGAAGGCTATATCATGTTCCTGGGAGTTCTAAAAAAAAGGGGGGGGGTGGTTAAGATCTAAGTTGATAGTGGGACAAAAGACCCCAGGAGGATTAGGGGAATGGAGGGTGAGCTTTCAAAGAAGCAGAATGCAGTGAGCTACTTACTGTTATATTGACTGCATATTCATCTTGAGTGATTCAGAAGGAAAGCATTGACCACAAAATCCTTGGTCAGTTACTAGAGAATCCAAAGCGTATGGCCTCTAGGACATCTCCCTTTATATCTGACTTGTGAATTAGGTATCTTCTTGAAATGAATATCATCCGTCCTACCAGTCATCCCAAGATTGCAGGTTCTTGCAGTAGCACATTTCCAAGTGTGGAATTTCAACCAAGCATGAGATGTTGAGTGTGACTGCTAAGTATTTGAGGCTGTGGTTAGCGTCCCCGTCTTCATTTTGCCAAAGGGAGGAAAATAAAGTGTGGGGAATTTATGAGTCAAGTGGAAATTAAGACAGGGTCTAAAGGAGAATCAAGTACCACAGAGCCTCCAGGAGCTTCAGTGATGGCTTGGGAAGGGTCTAATGAGCCACGTAGGCTTACGTCAAGGTTTCAGAAGAAGGTGGGCTGGACCACACTGGGTTCCTCTTCTGGAGAATAATTCAGGCCTGGCAGCTAACCCACATGCCCTGGGCTCTGCGTTCTGACTCACTGATAAGTTCTGCTCTTCCCCCCCCCACATCTGACTCCCACCTGGAACACTCCTGATCAGTAGATCTGGGCTTTTACGCTACACGTTACCCAAGAAAGATGCCGATACTCTGCCACGGACCGTATATTTGCTCAGTGCAAACTGTTGCACGTTTTGGAAAGTAGGAATTGTCGTCCCGTGTTTACAAGGGAATATTAGGGGATTGTCAGGGAGTCTAAATTAGTGTTCTGTCCACAACTTCTGGCAGCTTCAGCTTGTATGGTTCAGTGTTCGATGTCATTGCCCTATTTATTTCATTCTCATAATTAATGAAAAGTGACAAAGAGGGTAGTAGGAGTGCTAGGCCAGTTGGTAAGCATCATATGCTTGATTAGAACCCAGAACATTAAGGCCGAAGCCTTTCTTCTGTGCACAGGAACTTCTTCTTGTGTTTTGGTTACTTGATTAATGAAAAGCCTCTTGAATGACAGCCCTTGACTAAGAAAGCACATGAGAAGCTACACGCCTTGGTAATCCCCCATGAGAAGCCAACAAGAGGAGCATTTGGTTCATACAAAATCCTGTGTTGATTCAGGTCTTCTGGAAGGGCCCTGAGTGCCTACAGTGAGGAGCACCTATAATTTTTGGATTAAAAATTCTCCTTTATCTTTTTGGCTATAGTGTTCTAAATCTATCCATTTAGCAGATTAAAAACAAAAAACAACAACAAAAAAGAACAAGACAAAAATGGACTGTTGCAGAATCCTCCAGAATCCTCGATACTGCAGTTGTAACTGCTGCCAGCAAAACCGAGGGAAGACGAGTGGCTAAACCGGGAGAAAAAGCAAACGAAGACAGAAGGATGTGATGGCTCTAACTTTGCAGTGATCAGAGTGTATTGGTCTCCAGGGGCAAGGGAGGCTAGTTGAAAGGAAAAGGGAGAAGGTGGCCAGTCACCTAATGTTGGTCGCTCTCACTTCCCACCATCCCCGTGTGTCATAAAAATAGATGTATGTATAATGTGAGAGTGTTCCTCTGGCTGCTTTTGCAGACGCTGTTTCTTGCCCACCGGGAAAGCCAGGTGCATTTCTTTGGCTCTGGGCCTCACTTTCCTCATCTGTAAAATGGGAGGGTTTAGAATACGTTCCCTTAACGATACCTGAGCTTTGGGGCGCACGGGGGTGTGATTCCCATAGAATATTCTTGCCGGAATCATTTCAGACAGAGGATTCTGAAGAAAAACTCTTAGCAAACAGTCAGCCTCAATGGGGTTTCGCTTTAAATCACACTCTGGGTTCGTGCCAAGTCCTACTGAATAGCGAGCGAGTAGCCATGCCTTGAGTGTCCCACAGTGGATCTGTTTCTGGAACGCTTTATTTACTGAAACCATTTATTGAACTATTAGCAGTTGTGCAGGTAAAGTGGAGTCTGGTCTGAGTAGGCTGACATTTATTTTATGCTCTGGTACATTCCATGGAAGAATGAGCACATGGAAGACATTACCCGAAAAGATTCCTAAAAGGTACCATCATCAGTTTCATTAGCAGATTTTCGAACCCCTGCTCTAAAATGCCCACACGAGCTCTACCTCCTCCTGTGTTACTCCATCTACACCTTGTGTTAGGAATCCTCAGCGTGTCCGGGGGGCCTGACTGGCTCTGTCATTGGAGTATGACACTCTTGATCTCGGGCTTGTAAGTTCGAGCCCCACGTTAGGTGGTGGAGAGATTACTTAAAAATAAAATCTTAAAAAAAAAAAAAAAAGAATCCTTACAGTGTCCAAAAGATGGCTGCAAAGTAGAAATTTGTTTGGATGCATAAGCGTGAACAGTTAATGTGGTATAATTTTCTCTTTAACTGTTACTCAGTTTACAAGTGTTTTTATAGTTTAAAAAGCCAGAGTTCTACTAAGATTGTAACAGTAGAAAAACCCCATCTTTCCCCTTACCCAGTTCTGCTGGCCAGAGGCAGCTGACTACTTTAGACTTTTGTATTGTGTATTTTCTTTATATTTTGAGAACACATGTTTCTATAGCTATTTCATGATGTAATTTTATAGTTTATATTTGACTGCTACCCATCTTCCCAGTATGGGTGTGAGTTACCGGTACATTGCTGTGTAACAAATGACTCTAAAACAGAATACCTTAAGACAGCAAACATTGATTATCTCACACTTTCTGTGGGTCAGGAATCAGAGGAATCACTCCACTGGGCTTCTCATAACATTGTACGTTGCTCCCGTAGCAAGATCCAAGAGACGTTGAGCCCAAGATGGACTCCAGAGTGTTTGTATAACTTTGTGTTAGAACAACTCGTTGCTTTTGCCACTTACTCTGTTCCTTAGAAGTCATTAAGTCCAGCCCAGGCTCCAGGAGGCCAGGGTATCACATAAGGGTCTAAATACCGAGAAGCAGGAATTACGTGGGACCATCTTGGAGGCTGCCTACTACAAGTAATTTTTCCTTAGGTCAGTATTCAGTGTTTATATTACTTTGACTATGTATGTATTATTCACAGCACAGCTGTGTACTGTGGTTACTTTTTTATTCTCACCCAGCTGTCTTCCTGGAGTTAATAGTTGTCTTCTTTTTTATTTGCTTAGTGTTCTGTGCACCCCTCACTAATTCACCATGAACCATCATGCCAGAATTATAAATTGCTTCTCAGTTTGTTGGAACACCCCGGTATTCTATGTATTTTATCTTTTGAAGTAGTCTCTCCAGAGTCTTCCCATCTGCTCCAATTTGGACTGGTATTTTAGGGGTTAGGCAGAGGCCTCATGAAATGGTTATAAAAATTGAGCTGTCTGGACACCATCCTGAAGATTCCATTCTTAGGTTGGATACCCTGTTTCCTGCATCAACGTATGCTTCACTCTTGTTTCTGTCCTTCATTTTGGTGAAGCCCGTCTTCCAGCAGCTTTCTAAGAAAGGGCTCGTGGAGAGTGAAAGTTTTGAAATCTTGCATGTTTGCACATGTTTTCCTCCAACCCTCATACTGGACGAATGAAGGGGCTAGATGAGGAATTAGTGAAAATCATTTTCTGTCAGACTTGAAGGCATTGCTCCTTTGCTCTGAGCCCTCCCCAGTGTTGTCCTTCAGAAGTTCAACGCCATCCTGATTTGAGATCTTGAATGTGATGGCTGTCCCCTTGTCTGCCAGGGCTTCATCTCTTTGTCCCCAGCATTCTGATACATCTCAGTGACATCCTTTGGCATGAGTCTTTTTAAAACTCTTGGGCTGAGCTTGGTCTTCTCATTGGAAACTCAGGCCCTGTCATGTTAGAAATTTTATAGATGTCTTTCTTCGGAGGGGATGCAGTTTCCATTTCCATGTTCTCTCTGGCGCTGCTTTTAGTTAGATATGTTGAACCTCTTGTGTTGGTCTTCTACTTTCCCTTTTTTTTTTTTTCTTAAAGATTTATTTATTTTAAGAGGGAGTGAGTGGGGGGAGGGGTAGAGGGAGAGAGAGGGAGAGAGAAAATCTCAAGCAGACTCCCCACTGAGCATGGACCCTGACCGGGGCTCCAAGGGGCTCAATCCCATGACCCTGAGATCACAACTTGAGCTGAAACAGAATCGGACGCTTGAGCGACTGTGCCACCCAGGCGCCCCTTGGTCTTCTACTTTTCTGATCTTTTCTCTCCTTTTTCAAATCTCTGGCGTAATAGTTTTTAGCGTATTTTCTGATTTGGGAGTTTTCTCATTCTTTATCTTTAAATAGTTTCATTGAACAAAAAGGCTGTTCTCATATATTTTTCATTTCTGAGAGCTCCTTTTGGTTGTTGTTGTTATGGGGATTAAAAGCCCCTGTTCTAGTTTCGTGAATGCAGTGTCTCAGTTCCCTGAGGACTGACCTTCCTTCCTTTTCTTCCCTCCGTCCCTCCCTCCGTCCCTCCTTCCGTCCCTCCTTCCGTTCCTCCTTCCATTCCTCCCTCCCTCCCTCCCTCCCTCCCTCCCTCCCTTCCTTCCTCCCTCCCTCCCTCCCTCCCTCCCTTCCTTCCTTCCTTCCTTCCTTCCTTCCACCAGCCCCGGTTCTAAGTTCCTTTGTGTGTTATCCTCCTTTGTCCTCAGTCTTTCCTCTTGGAGCCTTTCCTCAGGCTCCTGATGATCCTTAGCTGTCTGCGTGGATCAGAAGCTGGTTTGGAGTCCCACATGTGTGGGAGGGCATTTTGATGGTATAGGAAGATCTGAGTGGATCGTTTCTCTAGGGGATCTCCCAGCTGGGGGTTTCCGTATGCCTTTTCTCTTGCTTTGATCAGTTTCTCCAGAAAAGCCTTCTCTGATTTCCCGGTCACTGACTTTTTTGGTGCCAGTTTCGGGAAAGAGGGTGAAGGTTTTACTCCCCATTGTGTAAAAACTGAATCTTACTGTTTCTGTTTGTTGGTTGGTTGGGTTTTTTTTTTAAGTAACTATAGTATTAGCCACATTATACAGATGAGAAAACTCTTAAAGAGCTTTAAGTTCCTTTGCTGAATTTTCTTGGTAGCTACCATTTATTTCATGACCTGAAATTGAGATAGTTTTAGTCAACTTGGAATGTGCCATCATAATGGTCACTTAACTTCTGTGGGGAGATCAAACCATTCAGTTTATTACTTGCCCCCCCCCCCCATGTGGCTTTAGTTAGGCGTCATTTCCAGACAGACTATAAGTTTGAGAACTTAAAACAGAGGCATAGAAGTGAAACAACAAACTGCCTTTTTTGTTGTTATTTGCCCATTGGTTATGTAAACAAAAAAAAATGTAGTAGCTTTTGAAACAGACTCTCCCAATCCCATCCCTTCCTGCTGCCCTCCTGGGTCCTGGCCTGATCATTACTGTGGGCTTGAGCTCTGTTCTTTTTATCTGTATTTAGCAACGCAGCTTGTTCGCCAAACTGGTCTTTCACAGATTCCTTTCCGTGTTGTAGCAGAAGTCTTATTCCCATTCCCTTGTTGGTGACCAACCCTTTAACACCTCCGCCTCTAAGACACTGACATTGAGAGGTCTCCTAGCTCTTCCTTCTACAAAGGACAGATGCATTGAAGACACCTCATTAAAACCAAGGTCCCTTCCTTGGCAGACTTCTGCGGTGGACCCAGGCCTGGGGGCGGGCTGTATCTGGAAACACTGCTCACTTTTCCGAAGCCCTTGCAATGACTTGTATTTCAGGTTTTTCTTCTCAGCCAAGAAAGGGGCTTTTTTCATTTAGCGCCCCTACTTTATTTTCATTTTTTATTTTTCATTAAGATTTTATTTATTTATTTATTTATTTATTTATTTATTTATTTATCAATGAGAGAGCGAGAACGCAGCAGGGGGAGGCGCAGAGGCAGAGGGAGAAGCAGACTCCCAGCTGAGTAGGGATCCCAACAAAGGATCCATCCCAGGACCCTGGGATCATGACCTGAGCCGAAGGCAGAGGCTTCACCGACTGAGCCCCCGAGGCATCCCAGCCCCCCTACTTTAGCAGAGTATAGGGTCCTTCCTTGTTGAGTAGAACGGCTGTAAAAGATGATTGTAGATATCACATTGCTGTCTTCCGAGGTGTTCTTATTTGCCTGTCTGGTTCACTCATATGTCCCCGCTGCCCAGCACCTAGACTGTTGTCTGAATGAATGAATGAATGAATGAACGAATGGTGAGGAGACATGTGGTCAGGTCAGGTCTGACTTTGAAAGTCACCCACTCTCCTTCCTTCCCTCTCCCCATGTGTGGGTTTCGTGCTGTTCTGTCAGTCGAGTCAATAGGCGACAGGCAGTAAGCCGAAGGAAACATTTTTATATCCTTAGAAGTGTTATCTTTGAGGAGCAGTTCGTAATGCGGGAGTGAAAAGAAGCTTCTTTCAGATGGCCAGCTTGAGGCAGGCAAAGCTGCTAATTTGTTTTCAGCTTCGAGGAGATTTAGAGCCCTGGCCTTCCTGGCAGTGGCTCACAGTGGAATTGTTTTCCCTCTCTTTTCTCTGCGTCTCCTGCCCCACAGTGGGGGAAAATGCTGGATGTTTGCAGAGCTAGGAGCACCAGGATTCTTCTTTTGCGGATGGGCATGGAGATTGGTGGCCGGGGGCTTTTCTGACTTAATGGGGTGCCCTTGAGAAAATACACCAACCCCTTTTCATATCTGAGGGCAACCACAGAGCCTCCCGTGGGAAGGTGAACTGGAGGCCAGTCACTTAACCATGCCAGGAAAGGTATCGTCAGAGCGAAAGTTCTTGCCCGGCCTCCTGGGCAAAGCCCTGCCTGAGATAGACTGCATACAGAGAAAATGCACACGGTACCCAACGCCTAGCCTCTGAAAGTGTCGGGTTCACGCAGGTAGCAGGCCCTAGCCCTGGCTCTGCCCACCAGCTCGAGATAGGATCATGGGAACCAAGATGGCGGCCCATCGTGGTGGGGATGGCGGGCCCAGGATTCCTTTCCGGCCTCTGGTTAAGCCCCCAGCGTGTTTAGGCCTCATTTAGGGGAACTTTGCCAGTGGCCACTTGTTGGGGGGAATATAGAAACAGAAACTCTAGTAGGTGGTGGTTTGTGTGCTCTGGGTCAAAACTTTCATTATTATGTAGATTTCCACAGTTAATCAGATTAATTTTCGTCTTTTATAGTTCCCTGAGATTTTGTCCCAAAAGTGGAGGCCTTTGGGTCCTGAGAGCTGGAGTTTTAAAATTTCTTGGTAATGCCTGGATCAACACTCTAGGAATTGCTTCTTTGCCAGCTTTCCTCCTTTTTGGCAATGGCAAATGCATGAATAATGCCTTCTTTGAAGCTTTAAGGCACACAATAGGCTAAGAACTCTCTAATTGAACTTTACAAGCTGAAGGGGCTGACTTATGTGCAGCATTTGAACAAACTTCTAGTCACCGCAATTTAGTAAGGGTTAGCTGCCAAAAGCCATGTAAGGCTTTATTTGATCCATTTATGAATAAAGAGCCTGCAGTAAATTAATTACCATATAGTGGGGCTAATAAAATCTAGCAGGATGAGAACGGCTTTGGGTTCATCTGTAGAGGGGAATCAGGACAGCACTGATTCCCAGTATCGAAGTGTTTCCTGGCCCCGGGGCCTTCCGCGGTGCTGGGGAAGGCTGGTGTTCATGCTCCATGTCCATCCAAGAGGCATTTGAGCCAGCTTTTGGCTCCACAACTGCTGGAAGGCTTTGCTTTATTGATCATAATAAGCTGTTCTGTCTTATTAAAGTTGCATCATGGAGTCTGGTTTTTAGGAGCCCTATTGAGAATTAGTTGCAGAAGAAGTGATTTGCTTGTATTTTCCGACAGTTAACAGGCCAAGCAGATGGGGGAGCAGGCCTGGGCTAGTTGGGTTGGCTGCCTGCCACTCTTCTATGAATTTTGATTTTCACGGATATGTAATGGTTTTATCCTCCCCCCTTTTTGGAAGTTCTTACCTATGAGCCTTGAGAAAAGGGACCCTTGGTTTCCTGTAAAATGTCCCCGCATAAGCGGACGTTGCGGCAGGGCGTCTCACGGACCCTGTGTTGTGTGTGTTAGATCGGGATCCCGTAGACTCCACGTTGGATGCAAGAGGAGAGCAACAGCTCTTTAACGAAAACGGATTTCACGTGCACTTTGCCTTGCATTTTCAGATGCTTCTTTTTTCTCCAGGCTGCAGTCACCAACATACTGAATACACAGAAGAAAGCATGTTCAGCTTCTGTTTCCAAAAAGGCGTTTGTATACAGACATGAAGTAAGCCAGGGCAGCATTTGGGTGAAGAAGGTCTGGGTTCCTCCTCAAAGTCCATTCCAAAAACTTGTTTTATTAAATATATGTAAAATGCAAAAAAAAAAAAAAACCAACCGTATGCAAAAATGCTGTTTCAAAAATGTGTACGGTAGAAAGGACACCGTGAAAGCAAATGTGTAATTCCTACCACCTCCATTAGAAAATAGAACATGTCCATTTCAGGACATTTGAAAACCCCTGGTGTGCCCCTCCTTTCACCCCACTCTGCTGCTTACGCTCTCTGTGGAACCACTAACCTGCATTTTGTGGGGTTTTTCATTTCCAAGTTGTACTGCATTTCTCTAAGTTCTGATGTAAGTTCGTTTTGCATGTTTTGAACTTCACATAAATGCGGTCATATACGGTACTTCTCTCAACTGGGTGTTTTCCCTCAGCACTGAGCTCTGGTTAATTTTCACTGCTGGGTCAGGGTGTTTGGATATACCACGATGATTTATCCATTTTTGTGGCCGTGGACTTTCGGATCGTGGCCAGTTCTTGTTGCAATTTCAAACACTGTCCCTGTGAACATTCTTGTAAAGGGTCTCCCGGTATCTAAGGCAGCGTTTACACAAACAAATCTACTTTAAACACTGTGCTGGCTTTTTTTTTTTTTTTTAAGATTTATTTTGCCAAGACTGCATGCTGCAAAATATTTCAGGTATCATCGATGGTAAGATGACCATTCATTACCCACTTCAAAGAAAGGCCCGTATTTACCCAGCAGTGTGAAGGAATAGTAGATTTGTGTCTCCACTCTTGGTGGTGGTCCAGATAAAAGTCCTGGCTGCTGCGAAATGCGTTTCGTTAATGTTTGTTAAAACGACAACTTCAAGAGTCAAATGGAATTTTAAGATTGAGAACATAAGCGAGAAGTGCCTGCTTTGTCTCCATGTGCTGCCTTCACCTCTCCTCCCTGAGTCCGTGGAGTGTTGCTGGTTTGCACTTGCCGCTAGGTGTTCTGGTTGCTTCTCCAGACAGCCTTGCACGGCATGTCTTTGACTTCATGTAAAGTTGAGGACACACTAGGTTCTCTGGAACGCAGTACCAGTCTTCAAACGTGTCTTCTAGGAGAAGGCGTGTTGAATAAGTAGAACCGAACATGTCTTCTGTAGCCTTGTCTTGCTGCCCGCGGGCCTTTGCATTGCTTGTCTCTCCGCCCAGAGCCCTCTTCTCCCAGAGCTCCCACGTGCTCACGTCTTTGCTGCCTTGGCTCAGCTCTTAGGTCCCCAGAAAGACAGTCTTTGACTGCCATCCCCAGACTAGCTTTTCTCCCGTCACTTCCTTTTCCTTTACACTGCTTTTTTAATTTATCTTTTCAAGGACTTAGTACCTAAAATTATAGTTCCTTCTTTGGCTGTTACCTGTCTTCCTTTTTTTTTTTTTTTTTTTTTTTTAAAGATTCTGTATATTTATTTGAGAGAGAGAAAGCGAGCAAGAAGCAGGCTCCCCACTGAGCAGGGAGCCTGATACTAGAGTCGATCCTAGGACCCTGGCATCATGACCTGAGCCGAAGGCAGACCCTTCACTGACTGAGCCACCCAGGCCCCCTGGCTGTTGCCTGTCTTATCCCATGTGTCATATGGGCCCAGAGTCTGTCTCTGATGCCTAGTGCACAGAAAGGGGGAAAATGGATTGAGGAAAGGATTTTTTCCTTTTTTTTTTTTTTTAAAGATTTTATTTATTTATTCAGCAGAGATAGAGACAGCCAGCAAGAGAGGGAACACAAGCAGGGGGAGTGGGAGAGGAAGAAGCAGGCTCATAGCAGAGGAGCCTGATGTGGGGCTCGATCCCATAACGCCGGGATCACGCCCTGAGCCGAAGGCAGACGCTTTAACCGCTGTGCCACCCAGGCGCCCCAGGAAAGGATTTTTTCTTAAATAATGGAGAGATGAAGGATATTCTTCTTCTTTTTAAAGATTTTATCTATTGATCTGAAAGAGAGAGAGCAAACACTAGTGGGAGGAGGGGCAGAGGGAGGGGGAGAAGCAGACTCCCCACTGAGCAGGGAGCCCAACACGGGGCTCAATCCCAGGACCCCAGGATCATGACCTGAGCTGAAGGCAGACGCTTAACTGACTTGAGCCACCCACATGCCCCAGATTAAGGATATTTCTAAGTAAAAGATGGCTATAGTCTTTATATGTATGTTGCTAGAGACCTAAGTAGGTCATCAAACTCTTAAGGCCTTGTTATTTTTCTCATCTGTGAGATGGGGTTATGGATATAGTTAAGTATAAAACATGAGTAGACATAAAATTCCTTTTCAAGCAAGGGGAAAGATGTGTTGGTGACATTATATAAACTGCCACTGACTGTGTACTTGCCCCAAAGGTGATTGAAGGGAACTGGTTTGAAAAGCTTTCAGAATTTCCCTGTAGGAAAACCAACAGTCTTCAAAGATAAAAGTACCAGTCAGGTTGGAAGGCTCCAGAAGACTTTATTTCTCTCCCACCTATGACTCCCAAGTCAGCTTCAATAATTTCACATCTAGAATCTGGACACTTTTGAATGCTCCACGCACCTCGCTGACATGCACTGGAAACTTACTAAAAGCATTTTTATTTTCCTCTCTACAGGTAGGTTTTCAGAGTTTTGTAAATTTTACCTCTGCTGATACGTCGTAATCTTCTCTTGTTGATTTGTTGATTCTATTGGACAAACAGAGTCATGTGCCAGGCAGAGAAAGGGTGTTTGGATAAAAGCTTACTGAGTCGTTTAAATACTTTGTATTAACCTCAGAATCGACTAGACCCGTTCTCCTCAACCCAGACTGCGCGTTAAAATCATTTTAGGAACTTGGGGGAAAATGCCATGGCTCAGGCCCCACAACCAAATACTCCCATTCATTTGGTTTAGGATGGAGTCTAGCATTGTTTTTTTGTGTGTGTGTTAGTTTTTTTGTGACTCTTGAGGTTATTCTGATCAGCAGGGAGAGTTGAGAACCCCTTGAAGAGATCATTCGTTTACAAACATAGCTGTCTCCAGGAATCACCCTGGGAAGTGAGGACACACTCATGCTTGGGGCCCAGTCTCAGTGGTTCAAATTGGAAGTAGGGTGGGCCTCAGATTTTTAAAAAGGTTCCTCCCGTGATGCTAATGTGCCCCAGGTTTTGAACCACTGCACTCAACTGTGGGCTCCTTGAACCCAGAGCTTACACAGGAAGGCCTGCACAGTTTTGCCTGTTGGTACGACTTAACCTGGAATGCTTTCTGAAATGCAGATTCCCAGACCCCACTCTAGAATCTCCAGAGGAATGGTTGGGGAACCCCACACTCCACCATCGGTTTTTATGATTGTGTACATTCGGGGGACCTGGCCCGAGCTCAGTCAGTATTGCTTTTTCCTACATTATGGTTGGGGGTGAACATTCTCATAATGTGCTTGGTTTGCCTGTGAGCCGAGAAGCCAGTTAAAACAAAAGCCTTTCAGATTTAGGAGAATATATACAAGCAGCAAAATGTATCAGTTAATGACATTTTCAGGGGACAGTTATAATTGCTTCTTTTCCTGTAGTTAAGTGATAATAAAATACAGGCTGCATAAATCCTTGAAATACAAAGCCTGTTCAGAGAGAAACATTTGATGATAGGAGTATGGCAAAGCCTCACCGATTTATTATAACGTGTAGGGATATCATAGGTAATTAAAAGCCAAAACCAATGGGAAAAAAGTCCTCTTGTACTTGAAGATCTTCCTCTCTTCCCCACACCCAGACTTTTTAACATTTGGGGCTACTGTCAGGTTCGCGTTTCCCCTCTGTTTTCGTGATTGTAGGCTTGTGGTGATAACTCAAATGTAGCATTCTATTAAAAACAAATAAACAAAGGTGAAAAGACAGGAGCCATTGGACAGTATTGATTGGATTCAATTATGTGCCTAGCGTGGTGTGAGCCACTAGGAAAGAGATTGTCAAGTACAAGATCGTGGTTTGTGGATAAACAGGCATGTTTTTTGTAGGGTCTGAATAACGTACAACCTTTGGAATCTACCAACTGCTTCATTACCTGCGATCGTGAAGAGCGGCAGCTGAGTGTCACATTCTACCCTGTGCTCGCCGGTGTTTCTAGTCCTTTGTAAGAGGGTTTCCATCATTTGTAGGCAAAAGATCCCTGTCCCCTCCTGTGAGTTCAGAGTTGGGAGTTTAATAAGGCCAGCTTCCTGCCGAATCCACTGGCATGAGCTTGAAGGGGTGAATGAAGCGTGCTCACAATGCCCGGCGAGCACGGTGGGGGGTGTCGTGACGTTCAGGGGTGGTGGTCAGGGCCCCGTCCCTGGATGACGACTCCAGAAATTTATTAGTTGCATATGCCCACTCTCTCATGTTTTGTTTTTTTCCAGAAGTCTGTGAGAAAGCAGTTTATTACACTTCCCCTTTCTTCTTAGTTTTTTTCTTAGGCACCGAAATTTAGTGGGACCTCATTGCTGTCTCCGTGTACTAACTAGAAGCCCATGATAAACGGCTGGGGTTCCTACTTCTTTCTGATGAAAGAACTTCTGGGAAATGTGTTTGTTGTCTCTGGGTTGGCAAACAATGAACAATGTTTAAGATCTGAGATTTCTTTCTTTCTTTTTCTTTTTCTTTTTTCTTTTCTTTCTTTTTTTTTTTTTTTTTGCCTTTTAGCATTGGAGATGCTAACATCAAAAGGCTGTTCCTTCAAAGAACTTCATGTTGCTATTTAAATGGTAATTACTTTTCTCCTGGGTTAGCTCTGGGCTTGGTAAATTTAACAGGCTCAAGTATTTTTATTTTATATTGTTGGTACAATGAGATGAGAGTCTGAATCAAAAAAGAACCCACTAAATTCTGATTAGGAGGACAGTCGAATACCGCATCTGTTCCAGGGTTACTTGGGAAAAATCATAAACTAGGCTCCATTTTAAATAAGCGAATGATCCTTTTCGCTTTCTATTATTGTCTGTTTGCACACATGTTTCCGTTAGTACCTAGAGACCATTTTCCCAGTGAATAGAGCCTACTGATATAATGAAGCGCAGTTTGATTCATTCTTTCAAGAGTTATTATTTTCATGGAGGAAGAGTATTAAAATCATGTTTTTAAAAAAGTGTTAGGAGACAGAATCACAATATTTAGGGGTCAGGGCATGGCACGGTTATTTAAAAGAAGAAAAAGCCTTTTCCCCAAATTTCTGACGTGGACCAGGATTGGGAACCACGGACACAGACCAATTCTGCATTATATTTTGGAGAGAAATACATAAATCAATGAATTTATTTAACGAGATGCCATTAATATTTATGTTGTATTTCTCTATAGAGTTTTTTTTAGGGAGAGAAAGTGTCCTTTGGCTTTTTAATAATTTTGCTGGGTAATTTCTTGACTGATCATCAGATCCATTCTTTCTCTATAGAATTGGGTCCCTGTGAAGACCATTACCTATTCTGTGCGCTCCGTGATGACACGGACAGCACGGCCCAGGGACAATAAGATGTGTCTCTTAACAGCAAAAGTAAACCCAATTTCTGTCTCCTTATAAAATGTTTTTGGTTAAGGAAAAAGAGATAAATTGGACTCTAGAGGTTCTGTGTGGAGACACTGGGAAGAGAAGGTTGGAAATGGGATGTGTTGTGTTCCCCGCGTGCTGCAGCCCTTATTAGAAACTTAATGTGGAATGGGATTTGTTTTTGTGGTTTCAAATGACTCTCTGGTTATGGCGAGTTATTTAAAACCCCAGGCGGCAGGGGGCATCCTGGCAGGTCACCAATCTCAGAGTTGATGGGGAGACATACAGGCAGCAAAAGAACTTTCCTGGGCTGCTCTTTATATTGTGTTTCTCTCCGCCCCACCCCCACCAACCCTTTCGTTAGCGCTTGCTTTGAATATTTTATTATCTACTTGGTTTATAATCAAGACCACCCACCTGATTTTAGCCTGCTGACTTTCTTGCCTGCCTTTTTATTCCGCCAAGCCCACAGTGCGTGTGTATTCATGTTTTTGCTTTCCATTCACGGAGATCTCCAGCTGGGAAGATACAGTGTGTACGATCCTCTCTGCCTTCCACTGACATTGCTCATAAATTGCACCAGAAACACTGCTATCAGGAGCTTAATAGCAGGTAGAGCACAGCGCCACATATCAAGTCTCAGCAGGATACAGAAACTATGGTTACCAAATTTCCAAAGGAGAAGGAAGAGGGGGTAGAAAGTTTTCTCTCGAAGACTCACCGAAACAACAATGCTGAAAATGGATTCACCGAAGCAGCTTTTTGAAGAGGGCTTAGAAGAGCTGACTCCGTGGTCGCTCTGCTCTCACTTTTTGCTGAATTGTTATTTTTGAAGACCTCCCAAGAGGCTTTTGTGGTAGAGCTGTGTGGAAAAGGCTGGCTTCTTTGCTTCCCGTTCTGGCTTTCTGTCTGTCCGTCTTTCTTTCTCTTCTCCTCTTAAAAGAAGAGGAGCCTGATGAAGAGCCCTGGTTACCTCTAATTCTCCTGTAGGGGGAGGAGGTGGTTAGAAGTTACCCTCAGGCGTGCACCCACCTTCCCCGAGGCCCGTGTCCCCTGACAGAAGACTCCTGGCCTAGAACAGTAGAGAAGCTCGCCTCGCCATTAGTCTTGGCTCTGACCTACAGTTTGTTTTATCTTGCCCAGTGACCTGTCCAATTATTTGATTTCTGGTAAAAGAGCACACAATTACATAGCGTATCAAGATGTTAATATTTTAGGCTGTGATGTGAAAAGGGACACTCTTTATTTATAGATCCGTGCTGTGAAAAGAAGGGGCGGAAAAAGGAGAGGAGAATATATAGCGGCTCCATTGCGAGAATTTCCAGTGCTTTAGGACATCGCTTTATCTTAATAAGTGAGATTATATTAATATGGTGAAAAGCCCCCAATTCCCCTCGCTGAAGAAGGGTCTATCATCATCTATGAGTGGCCATAGCAGAGTCCTGCCTCTTGCCAGAAGAGATTAGTGCGGATGGTGAAATAATTCTTTCTTTAAACCAAGTTAAGCTGTTGTATTAATGTTACCGTGCAAGGGCTCAGGCAGAGGAAAAGTCCTCAGCGTCATTCCAGGCTCCCTGGTGACTTTTCCTAAAGGACTAGCCTAATGCCTCCTGTCCCCACCTACAGCCCCATCCCCCAGAATGTTGGCAAGTAATTAATCAAAAGCCTTCTTCCCCATTTGTGTCCTTGAAAAACTCAACAGGGTGTTTGTATATCTTCTTTTGTGTGATGCACGTTTTCCTCTAAAGCCTGTGAGCCTCGTTGCTCTGATAAGAATCACCTTCGATGTTTGGAGTAGAGCTAAGAATCAGTACTTTTAATAAGCGCTCGAGAGGATTTTTATCACCCAGGGAGTTTGGGAAAACAGAGTCTGATTGGTCTGGGTTTGAAACCCATATGTGCCATCTTCTAGGGGTGTGGTGTGTGTATGTGTGTGTATGTTTGTGTGTGTGTGTGTGTGTGTGTGTGTGTGTGAGTGTGAGAGAAGAGATTCACAGATTCTCTGTAGTTCAGCCGGGAACTCACATCTGGAAACATGCTCTGCATTTTCAGAAGTGGAACCCTGATTCTTAACATGTAGAAAACGCCAGAGTCCCGAAGCCCGTGGATTCTCCTGTCCATAATGCTGTGTTTGGACTGAGTGTTGCTCAACACCCGCTCACTCCTGCCAGGCCCCTTGGCCACGGACCCTGTCCCGTTGGGCCGGAAGGGTGTGATGTGATGACCCGTTGCCATCCTGAGAACCCCTCCTCTTCCAAAGCAAAGACAGCGAACCCCTGGGGATGTAGCCCCTGCCCTTCAGGCATCCACGGCTCCTTTCTGAGCTTTGTGATAAAACGAAGCAAGTGGAACAAGAGGCTCTCAGTGCGAGTTTAGAGGAACCCCACTTTGTCACGTGGTTTCCGACAGCGCGGAGATGGGTACCATTGGCAGGCGGTGTGTTGGCGGCAGTGAGGGGGTGCGGGGGGGTGTAGGAGTCAGCAGACTCCTCCTCTGCCACTTGGTACCTCTCTTCTCAGCAGGGTGCTGTCCCAGGAAGCCTGTGGTCAGGTTCACTGAGGGCGAGTGGGTATGGCTGTATCTGACTTTTCTCTTCCTCGTTCTCAGCGCGCTAAACGTGGCACTAATGAATGGTGCTTTAGCCCCGGGCCCTTTGCAGCGACAAGAAGTCTTCTGATTCTTTTTAATCCTTTTCTGTGCCACACATTTGAGACGCTCATCTTCAGCTGCCTTCCCAATTGGGCCAAGAATTGTAGGATTGGTTGAATGAAAAGGCGAGTCCCTGGTTCCCTATTGCTCAGCGCTCTGGCTCCTTCTTTATCCAGACCTCGAAGAAGCCTTTTCTTGGCCACCCCCTCTTCTCCAGAGTCGCTTTTTGTCTCTTGGGTGAGTGTTAGTCTCATTGGGGCAGAATCCTGCAGTGGCCCCAGGCTCTGTGACTGGCTTGGAAGGAACCTCTTGCTTGCTGGAGAAGCTCCGAGAGCTCCTCATGACTGCTATGCTAGCTGCTACCCACCTACGCTGGGTGCTGCTGTCTGGCCCCCCAGGAGCCCTGGAAGAGAAGAACGTGAGAGACCGAGCTGTGCTTTGGGCTCTCTCCTCCCTTGTCAGGAGACCTGGGGTCCACCATTTAATCTGTGGGCCTCGGTTACTTCTTCCTGAAGAGAGCAAGTTCTGACTAAGTGATCACTAAGATTCTTTTGTGCTGAAAATAACATGATTTGTTTGTTTGTTTGTTTGTTTTGGAGGGAATTCAGGACATGATGTGATGAAGTTTATTGTGTCCGTTGTGTTACCTCGTCATTTCAGTCAGGCACCTCAACAAATTAGTGCAAGAGGACCTTGCCTTGAGGGCCCGGTGTGTATGACCGAGTGTCTTCTACATGGGGACGCTGGGTAATTGTCACACACTGGAGCCAGGCCCCTTGGGTTCCGCTGCGGTGTCACAGCTTCCTGCCCTTGTGACCTGGGGGTGTAACTTACTGCCTTTTATGCATCAGCCCATCATTTGTAAAACGGGGAAAATATAGGACCCTCCTCATTGGGGTGTGAGAAAGCCTACTCTAAGACATTTCAAATAGTGCCTAACACACAGCGCTAAACGCGCTTCTCAGTGGACACACAAACCCAAGTGCCATTCCCAGGGTTGTGTTTTTTTCTAGGCAAAGACAGGAATGCTCCTCAGTGCGCTGACATGTTCTCTATCGTTGGGGATTCTAGCCTCCAAGTTGGGCAGACCCTCCTGCTGGTACATACCCCTGCAGCTATTCACCGCGTGTCAACCCTGCCCCGTGCGTCCTTTCTGACAGCCACGGCAGGCTAGCCGGTGTCTGGACTGGCGGTCCTTCCAACAGAGGTGACATGAGGGAGAGGGAAGCCACGGTCAGACAGGGACCACGTCTTGGGATCGGCAGTGAGCAAGCCCTCCTCCCCTAGGAGCCCAGTTTCCCTGCTGATGGTCAGAAGCAGCCTTCCTCTGGGGTCACCTAGAATGTAAACAGCGGGAAGAGGCGATGGGGAGCGGTGCTTCATGTGTAAATGCCTTGTGAAAAATATTTATTGCCTCCTCCCCAGCCCCTAAACCCATCTTTGTAAATTTCTCTCTTGTATTTTCTTTATGTAATGACTGCGGTTGTAAGTGCGTTTTAAGTAGAAGTTATTTTGAAGGATTGATCCTCTCTATACCTTGTGCATTCAGGGATCAGGCAATTCATTTTTGCTTTCAGTTGAATTGCTAATTTATAATAAGTAAGTGGAAATTTGCATCTTTATAATCTCCCATTCCGGAGGATGCACGCTGCATCCGTGTTAACCGTATTTACCCGTGTGTGGCTGGCTGGCATTTACACTGTTGCTATTAAGGCCTGGGGTTTGTTTTTTTGTTTTTTTGGTTTTCTTAGCATGACTATTTAAAAAAAATTTGTCTGTGTGTGTTCTTTTATTCTACTTTATAGAATATTTATATGCAAACCGTGACTTACACATATTTACGAAGCTTATTTTTAGAAATAGGCCTTAACGTAATACTAGATTAACCTAATTCACTGGAATTAAACATGAAACACTGCAGTTTGTTGTGCAGATTAAAACGCATACTACGCGGGGCGCCTGGGTGGCTCAGTCAGTGAAGCGTCTGCCTTTGGCTCAGGTCATGATCCCAGGGCCCTGGGGTCGAGCCCTGCATTGGGCTCTCTGCTTAGTGGAGAACCTTCTTCTCCCTCTGCTGCTCCCTCTGCTTGTGCTCTGTCTCTCTCTCTGTCAAATAAATAAACAAAATCTAAAAAAAAAAAAAAAGGACACATTACAACAAACCCTATGTGGCGTTGGATCATTTGAGTTGTGAAGAAACAAGTCAAAATGAGTTACCAGTCTTCTGGGAGAAAAAGGTGCCTCTTGACTACATTGTGAAGGCAGCCGTATTGAAATAGTGTCGTTTTCCTGTCTTTCCCCTGGATTAGGAGCCTACTAGCTTGAAGATCTATGACACTTTTTAAAGTAAACTAATCTATTTGTATTATGGGGAGAGCATGAGATACCGAAAAGCACACTGGCAAAGACAGTTCAGCGCCTGGCACCAAGACAGTCCCTGTGAAAAGTCACGGGCCACACAGTGAGGACCGGTGTTGCTCGGTGCGTGCTTCCAGTAACACCGACCTCCAGTTAGTACTAGTTTCCAGTCCCAGCACCACTTGTAGTAGCATGCTACCCAGAAGGCAGGTGGAATAATCCACACCAGCAAGGATCGCAACAGGAGAACATCACTGAGAACATCACCCGGTTTCCGCTGTTCATTGTCATGCATGCGTAACGTGGGATTTGCACTGCTGGGCAATCAGTGAAATAATTTTCTATCTCCTTGAAATCAATTTCTGGTGATCACACATGCAGATGGAAAACCGTGGCTTTGAAGATTTACATCCAGCAAATAAAATTTACATTCCCTGAAAGGCAAAGAAGGCTGTCATTTCATGCTTGCTAAACTTCATTGTCTATTTCCCTTTGGTACACACACGCACGCAGCCCGGGACGCATGCACGCACGCGCCCATTATGGAGAGATAGCTTTCTGCTCTGTCAACTTTGTTTTACAAAAGCTCTGTTTTCTTTATTGCCTTTATCTGTTACATCTGTAAAATTTATTTAAGCAATGACAAATCTGTCTTTGGGGCCCCAGAGCCTGGGAGAATCACCACTGGCGGCCCATTGGGAGGAGATTTGTTGCATGTGACTGTTCATTAAATTGCAAGGAGTAGTGGGAGAGGCCGACGGCCCGCGTCTGCCGTGGCTCGGCGGTTATGGTCTGTGTTTAGAGTGTCTTCATCAGGTGAGCGACAAATGTACCTCATCAGTTGCTTTCGTTCAGTGAAAGTGGATGGCTTTTGAAATCCTAGAGGAAGGTTCCGGGCTTCTTTGACTTCTTTAACTTGTAAGAGTGCTTACTTCACAAAAAGTTCCAATAAAAAATAGAAGATAACTCAAAACCAAATTGTTCACATTTATATGATTACCAGTTATTTTGAAAAATGGCAAGAATCGGGACACCTGGGTGCTCAGTGAAGCATCTGCTTTGGCTCAGGTCATGATCCCAGGGTCCTGGGATCGAATCCTGCATCAGGCTCTCTGCTCAGCGGGGAATCTGCTTCTCGCTCTGCTGCCTCTCCCCCTGCTTGTGCTCTCTGTCTCTCTCTCTGTTACAAATAAATGAGTAAAATCTTAAAAAAAAAAGAAAAAGGCAAGAATCAACTGAGATGGGCTCTTTTGCTTGAGAGGGATCGGAATCAGGTGACAAATAATCATCACCGTTGCAGTTTTCACTTCTGTCTTTTGATTTGTGTACATAATAAGGACACAGGGGCTCTTACACACTTTTATTCATTTCAATATTCGCCTTAAAAAATCACATTCATTGAGCACCTGCTCTTTGCCAGGCACTTTGAAAGACAGGGTGCTGAGTCTCCTACAGAGGTTGGCAGATAAAAACCCGGCATCCTGAACGTCACGGAAGTCCTGCGGTGGAAATACCCACAGGGGCAGTCAGGCTTTCTCGGGGCTTCCTGGAGTTCTGTGCACCAGGACTCAGACTCCAAAGCGTAAGGCGGGCCAGGTTCTCCCTGCAGAAGGTAGTAGGAAAGCAAGAAGGCTGTTGAGTGCAGGGCACATTGAAAGTCATTCTGAGGGGTTGTGAGGCAGAGGAGGGGTGAGTGGTAGCAGTGGAAAGATAACCCAGGCCTGACTGTGGACAGGGATCTGGATGAAGAGGAGGGGATGGAGCCAGGAACTTTAGTGGCAGTCAAAAGAGTCACAACTTGGTGACCAACAGGTGTGAGTGCTTAAACAGGAGGAGAGGTCTGGGACTGTGAATTGTGACTCCCTTGAAACAGCAGCTAAAATGATTAGTTAGAACTGTGGTCTGTAGTGAGTTCTAGAATTATCCCTCAGTTTCGTACTTCAGATCCCTTCTAAGGAGGTAAACATAAATACAGAAAGGATTCCAGGTTCCCTGCTTTCCCCAGACCCCCGTTTTCTCTGACACATCACATTATGGGAGAGAAGAATCACATTTCCACAAATTAAGGTCTGTAACCATTGGTGTGCTGATAAATTGTTAACACCCGCTTCTGGGGTGGGGGTTGTTGGGGGTGGGGGACCCTGATTTGTGGTGTTTGCTGTTTTTTGTGGTATGTGTGTTCTCACCATGGTCGTTCCAAGCTTCCGGTATGAGGTTTCTGAAGGTGGTACCAGGAAGAGCTGTGTGTCATCCACAGCACAAAACTCCAGACACACCGCTGGTCTTCCCCTGGACGGCCTGGCTTACTCAAGAGCCCCGTCCACACACATGCAGTGCCTTCATATTACAGACTTGGAAGTCAGACCCCCTGCGTTCAAATCTCTGACTTTCCAACCCGGGGCAAGTCCGTCAGTTAAGCCATCTTGGAGGTACTTTGCTCATCAGTAAAACAGCAACAATTACTGGCAGGTGCCGAGAGTAAATGAGATCATCTGTGTCAAAATATTCTGCTTGCGGCCTGCAGAAAATCATGCTCTCAGGGGTGCCTGGGTGGCTCAGTCGGTTAAGCATCTGCCTTCAGCTCAGGTCATGATCCTCGGGGTCTTGGGATCCAGCCCCGAGTTGGGCTCCCTGCTCAGTGGGGAGTCTGATTCTCCCTCTCCCTCTGCCCCTTCTCCCTGCTTGTGCTTTCTCACTCTCTCTGTCAAGTAAATAAATAAACATTTTTTTTAAAAAAGAGAGAGAGAGAGAAAATCAAGCACTCAGTCAGTATCCCTTACATTTATTTTCTGTCTTCGCTCCCTGGGGTCAGTAATAGAAATGTTAATTACCTGTGGTGTAGAACTTACTAGTTTTGAATTGCCTTCTTTGAAACTTTAGAGAGGACCTCCTGTCTTCTCTATGAGGATTCATTCACTTTGTCCATAGGTTTAAACGTTTTCCTGGATGTCTGTCTTGTCCTCTAGCAGGTTCCATTTTCATCGGCTTGAGACTTACCCTTTGTAATGGGTCTTTATGTACAGCCATTAGTTGCTTGAATACTGTAGTTGGTTTTCTCTGCGTCTTTCCCGAACTTACTTCTGGGCTGTACAAAGTAGGAATACATGAGGAAGTTCTTTTATTTAAGAAGAGGCTACACGTTCAGTTGTGTCTTGAATAGTCCACACAACTTTTTGGCCTTGATAGTACATGACATTTATGAGTTTAATGTGCTTTGGCGGTGCATTCTTATTGAATTAGAAAATTCTGATTTTCCTTAATATTAAAGTTGAATTGAACTGAATGAAACCAGAAAATGTAGTCCTTTGCACAAGACACTTTATCAGGACTGAAAGCACAGTTTGCTCTCTTAACTACCACCTTTTCGGAAAGCTGATCAAATCTAGTATGACGTTCATACATCTTGGAGTTAGTATACCGTCAGACACACAAATGGAGCAGAATTTCATTGAGAAATGGCTTTCTAGTCACTCACTTGGAAAAGTATGTACTAATTTATATGTACTGATTCCGATACGGGGATGTACTAAATAAAAAGCATAATCAATCTCTTGGCTAAATGTGGTAGGATTTTGTAGCTGAAAATTTCTTTTCTTTTTTTTTTAAAGATTTTATTTATTTGTCAGACAGAGACAGAGCACAAGCAGGGGGAGGGGCAGGCAGCAGGAGAAGCCGACTCCCTGCTGAGCAGGGAGCCTGATGTGGGACTTAATCCATGACCCGGGGATCATGACCTGAGCCGAAGGCCACACTTAACCAACTGAGCCACCTAGGCGTCCCATGGCTGAAAATTTCTTAAGCAAAAAAGTGCAGTGAGAAACTAAGCCATTTGGTTTTTGTGTTTTTTCTCCCCCATATCCAAGAAATAGGACTTCTAAAAAGTCACCATGTGATCTCTCCTTCAAAGCTTTGTAGCCTGTCGTTCAGTACTTTCAACAAGTGTTGTGCGGCCCTTGCTGGGGGGCTGGCCTGTCTGGTCACCCGCTGCCCAGGCCTGTTGAGAAGCAGACTTGGGTATTCCGATGCTTCATCTGTGCCTGGTCACCACCCTCCCCACTTTCCCTCCTCTCAGAGGCCTGTTTGGGTAAGAAGAGAAAATGGTTTGTCTGGTTTTTCTCTGAAAGGAAACCGGAGAGCCTTTGGACCCAGTCATTCTACAACCCCATCAGAGTGCTGCATTCTGCAGACGAAGCCCGTGGGCCATGGTGTCCTGTCCCTGCCCCAGCCACGCAGTTGGTGGCTGGCCCCTCACAAACCCAGCTACCAGTTTTGGTGGGAGAAGGTCTTTAGTTATTTCAGGCAGAGGACCTCAGAAGGAAATACGACCTCATTTCTCCAGCAGGCGTTCTCCTGCCCCATGGACTCATCCCCACAGATACTGCCATGAAGACAATAGTTAACGCGCCCTATGCCAACTCTCGAAAATTCCTACTGTGCAGCCCACATTCCGTGTTCACATTGGTATTCAATTTAGCAACCAGGGACCGTGATGGGTATAAATCAGAATTTTATCCAGTGTGCATGAGTGTGAGTGTGTGTGTGTGTGTGTGTGTTTAACTCTTGATTGAATTACAAGGCAACCTGGAAAAGATGTTGAAATGTTCAGTCAGGCCTCCTTCTCTCATTGAAAAGAGGTGTATAAAAAACGCCGTGATGATGGGCACCAATTAACAGTGCATTACTTTCTGGAAGAGACTTCATGCTGGCTGCCCTGCAGGTCAGAGTCAATAAAGACTGAGTTACGAACAATAGTCTTTCTCTCTCTCCGGAGCCTTGGACTTAACCCTAACTTCCTCACAGCAGAGAAGAAGGGGATCACGCAAACAATAGGCATCTTGGAGGTTGACTTGGGCCCAATGGTCAGAGGCCATGGAAGCTGTCAGGGGCTTGATTGATGGGCCCTCACGCCTTAGTCCCCAGTGCAAAGCACTAATGTTCCAGCCTCTTCCGAGAGCCTGGATGTGCCACCTAGGGTCAGAACTTCTCAGCCTGTGGGGCTAATGTTTCAGATGAGGCCAAAGTGCAGTCAATAATTTATACGGAAATTTGTGCTTCGAGGCGCAAAGGAAAGCCAAGTTTTGACTCGAACTCCCGTCCGTTGCAAAGAGAAGTGCGGTCCGCTTCGGAAGCCCCTGCTCGCAGCGTCGTTGCGTGCATTCATCGCGTTGAAGACACACGTTAACCACAGGAGAGGATGAGAGCCATCCTGGAAGGCTGTCTGGCAGGCACGCGGAGCTCGGTGGCAGGAGTTTCAGAATTGAGAAGTAAAACGGGAAAAGAAATACCAACCATTGGGAGTTTATTAAAAAACAAAAGTAAATCACCCCTCGAATGGAATAACTAGGTCGGATTCAATCGTAATGACTTCGGAAGCTATGAAGTGTCCACAGGGAGCGTCGGTGAACACAGGTTCTGACCCTGAGGTTCCCGGTACTGACAGCTTGGAGAGGTGTTAGGTCCTATCAAGGACCAGAAGAGACTCCAGGATCAGAGAGCAGTGCCTTGAAGATGCGGTCCTTTCTGCAGAGCAGTGTCACCCCAAGTTAGCTTGGTGGCTGCACGTGATGGTGTATGTGGGAGTGTGAGTGTGTGTGTGTGTGTGTGTGTATAGAACATCTCTGCGTCTCCATAAACACATGTATTTATACACACAGTATAGAGAAACAGACGCAAAGCAGGGACACCAAGCAAGGCTGGTCAATCAGTAACCAGCTAAGTTTTGTTCTGCTCCAGCAAAACGATGACTTGCTCCAGTAAGTGCTAACAAAGGCCCTTTTCCCTTGCTCTGCTCACGGAGAGCGCTATTAGTCATGCTTCATTAGTCTTGTTTACAGAAAAGAGCTGGTCTCTAAGCACATTATTGAAATACTTGTAACTCTGCTGGGCTTTTTTCTTCACTGAAAAGATAGGGACTGTGGAGTGGGGGCGGGGGAGGGGGCCTCTGACCATTGTCGAGACATCTAGTCTGTTCAGATGGTAATTGGAAAGATGAGTTTGCCTTTAACGCTCTCTGCATCCCCCAGAGCCTTGCTGCAGGGGTCATCTCTGTCGTCAAGGTCCTAGGGACCTTTAATTATGCCTTTTGTCGCTTAGACGGATGCCAGGCATTCATCCAGTTCGGATCGCTGTTCCTGAAAAGTGGATGTGAGGTCTCCATACCCCACGTCTGGAGAGGAGGCTTCAGGGATTTCGAACTGCGTGTCCAGAGTGGTGGGGAGGAGGAGGAGAGGTTTGCTTTCCACAGTGGGTATGTCAGGAAGGAGAACTTTCTGGGGGTTGCAGTCGGTGCTAGGTGTAGAAATAGCACAAGTCCTTCATGTTGGAATTTGCGGCTCATGAGATGCTGGCAGACAGATGTACCGCTTGTCCAACAGCCTGGTCCCCAGGAGTCCGGGGTAATTTGCATGGATGCCCCCGTCCAAGGGTGCTTTACCGGAGGAAGCACAGTGGGGCTTGCTGCTGGCTGTTTCTCTCAGTGTGCAACGCCTTGTATTTTGGCGTCTCCCTCCATTTCTCAGCTTGGGACCTGGGTTCCAGGGGAGTTGAAAGATGAGGAAGCCGAAGTCCATTTGCTGGGTGACTCTTTGGTGCCGGTGCCTGTGTGTTCCGGTGCTTAACAGAAACCGCGCCTTACCTGGCATCCGTGTTGTCCTTGTTTTATCGATGAGAAAACAGAAGGGCAGAGGGATTTAATTCAAGGTGAAACCCCAGCTGTAGAGTGGGCAGGGAGCCAGGTGGGTCTGTCTCCAGAGACTGTGTTTTCGGGCGCTTGGGATGCTGCGTGGGGTTACCAAAGACCCTCGCATTCTGTCTTCCTCCCTAGTCTTCAGAGTCGAATTGGCTGCAGACTGAGCTTGACTGGAGTTAATTCCTTCAGCTTTCCTTATTACATTCTGAACCTGAGCCATAATGATGTGGCCTCGGTAGGAGAGTGTGCGAGCTCTCTCCCACGCTGTCCCCAGGGCTTGGCTGTCTCCAGTTGAGGGCCGGGAGGTTTACCAACCCCGTGGACCTCACTCAGCCCATTGCCTTTAATTGGGGGGGGTGCTGACGCTGGCTCCTCTGACAGGCACGTCCCCTGTTTCCGTTTTAGATTTGCAGAGTTGCTGACTTTTAGGCGACACACAAAATGTGCCCCTCTGTGTGTCATAGACACTCATAGCCTTGCTGTACACACACACACACACACACACACACAAACGCTCAGTTCCCTGGTTTTCAACTGCTGTTGTAAATTGCTATTTTAAATTTCAGCAAGTGGAATAATAGCAGAGTGATCATCTCCAGTAAATGCTGTTGGTCTTTGTAAAGAATGGCTTGTTCAGAGGATTTATGATTTATGGGGGACACAGCTGGTGACCAGCAGAGCTGTAGGAATGTGTGCTCTCCTGGGCCGGGGAGAGCTGGAGATGAAAAGGGCCTAGAGCTGGCACAAAAGCAAATAAGCATCATAATTTATATGAAGCCTGGCTCTTGGGTCCCGGTGAGATGTATGCATCAGTAACAGCTTTTTGATGTGAGCATAACTGTCGATTGGTTCCTACTGTCTCCCTGTATCTCAAGGACCGGGGATGGTAAGAAATTACTTGAAAACGCAGTCCTGTAATCTGTGGTGGTATTACACGTATTTTGACAAGCAGTTCACTAGCATTTAAACCTGAAACTCTGCTAATCACCCACCTAAATTGATCCACAAGAGGTCCGTGAGCGCGAGAACAAAGATTCCTCCCTCTTCCTTTTTGCTGAGTCTGCTCCCCTTCCCCAAAGTCTATGAGGTTTTTTCCATTCTTGGGTTTTATTTCCCTGGCATCTTGCAAGTTCCTTCGTCTCAGTGATGGCTTTGCCTCCCTGCCTGTTGCTCCTTCCCCTGCTCCTGCCGTGCGGGGGGGGGGGGGGGGGGGGCAGCGGTGGGCCAGAAACAGACTTCTGTCTGCACCTGGAACTGGGGGAGTTGCAGATATTTGGTAAGCGACTTTCCGAATTCATAGCATCTCACACCCTTCCTCCCGCTTTCGGCCTGAGAATGCTCTCTTCCAGGGGCAGTGGTGTGGAGCCTGGAGGTTTGGTTGATTTTTTTTTTTGGTCTGGTCTTGCCATTTTCTTTACCTGTTTTTGAAGTTGAACTGACGACATTGTAGAGATCCTGGCTGTAGGGGTTGTAAGCGGAAAAGATGCAGTGGTTAATATTAACTGCAGGAAACGAAAGGCCTGCATTCTTTTAGTGGCATATCTTCCGTGGCAGGCGGGTCTGATCGTGGGATTGTGTTGAGGCTGTGTCCCTTCCGTTGCGGGGGGCCCGGGGCAGGGGGAATCCTGGTTTACGTGCTGGTTTATTCATCAGCCCCTTGTACACCCCTGCCTCCTAAAATAACACTCTTAAAGGAGCAACGTGGTAGGAGGTCCTAGATAGGTAAGAACCGTATCGTGACCGTGGCTCAGAGTAAACCTACTTCAATAAAATATTTATTAGATCCCTTTCCCCAACTTTTGAAAGCTTTTATATTAAGGAAGAAAAAAAAAGATCTCCTAATGAGCTAATAATTAAAGTTTGTGAGACCAGAGGGGGGGAGATGAGTCCATTCTGTTACAGTTGGCACTGAACCCTGGTCTTCCCATGAAGACAGGGAGGAGGGGGAATGAGAAATCCTTCTGCTACTCCAGTGAGGAAATTGTACCTTAAAAAAGGAGAGGGTTTGAGGATCTAGAAATCATTCGTTGACACTCATCCGCTTTCAGAGATATAAATGCAAAGGAGCAGGGGAAAATTCAGGCTTGGAACTTTGCACCAGAAATCGGAGTGGTTCTGTAGCTTATCTCCATGCCAGCCAGCCGCAGGGCATTACTTACTGGAAAGTTTGATCAAAGACTAGAAATGAAACCTCTTTATACAAGTGTATACCTACATACATAGGCTACGTATGTGGACACGGTGGCTTCGTGCATTGACATTCTTCCAAATGTCTGTCTCAGAAGACTTTGTGTTTTTTTGTCCTGTCTCCCCTCTTTTTCCCCTCTGCCTCCCCCCACCCTTCATCTTTTATCTTTTCCTTGAGCATATCACTTCATTTTACTGTGGTTGCCGGAGCCTTGATAGACCACAGGCTACAGAGCATCCCCTTGGGGTGCAGGGGTAGCTTTTAATGCAGTCTGCCTAAGTGTTAAGTGTGACTTGCTGCCTGTCGAAGCAAGCTTAGGGGGGCTCGTTCTCCCCCCCCCCTTGTTCCCAGCAGTGTCACCTGAAACCTGTCCTCCTGCCTATCCCCAGGTGGGAGGGCCTTCTGCCTCTAAGCAGTATTGTGGGGTGAGTGGTTGCAGTTTATCTGTGTTTCAAGAGTAGCCTCAAGCCATCAAGGATAATGTTTCCTTAGGATGCGTATGTCTGCGTAACTTAAAATCAAGTGTCTTTTGTTCTCATCATGTTTAAAATCGCTTTGTAAAGATCTCCCTGTGGATTTTTTTTTTCTTCCCATTATGCTCCTTGTTCCCTGAAAAGTCTGTAATGACACTTAGGACATCTTATAATTATGAAACTTATTGAAACTTACGTACCGATTATTTAAAAAAAAAAAAGGAAAGCATCTCTTTCTGAAATTAACACTAGGTTCTAGTGATCTGTTTTGATTTGATGTATTTTTGAAAGTCCTATCTTGGGCTGTCAAAGTTTTCATGAACGATTCCACCCGCGTCATGCTTGGGTCAGTGAAAATCTTGTGACCAGCCACGGACGCCCGTGCAGGCCCCCATGCAAATGTCTGGCATGGCACTTCAGCGTTCCCCCGAGGTGCCTTACAAAAGCCTTATTTCTGCTCCCTCATCCTCCCCACCAGACTTTTTAACAGGCCATTGTGTTTTCTAGAAGTGGGAAAGGATCATGTTACTAGGGAAGCGAGAAAAGAAAAGCAGCAAGAGCCTCTTTTAGCTGACCAGTCAACTGGGTATTGACCACCTGTCTTCATGGGAAAGAAATAGATGGCAGTGAATAAGCGAGAGTCTAGTTTTCCAAGAAGCTCAATGATTTTCCCAAATCAATACAGCTCATCAGGCCTCAGAACAAAGGCTGCGGGGGCGGTGACAGTGATGGAAGTGGCTGTGTGTTCTTTTGTGTATTAAACCATAAGACCCATGGGGAAACAAGGTTTCTTTAGCTATGTTGTTTTTTTTTTTTTTTCTCCTCCCCTCTTAGGGCTTATTCAATGTATTTAGGGGGGGAATCCTTTCAGGTTTTTTTGTTTTTGTTTTTTTAAATAAGATTTCCATAGATGGTATCCCAGTGATCAAATGTACTTTTGAAAAAGATCAGCTCAGTCCAGGAAGAGCACCATCTTTTAACATAGAGATTAGAACACCATTCTGCCATTGCCTTTTGCTCTCTGGGGTTGGCTTAGCCAATTTGTTTGGACTTCTCGCGGGTACGTTTTTCTTGTGATTGGTGGCTAGGGTTTGGAGGAACCAAAAAGCGGTGTCTCGGTGTTCAGATGAACCTCTGGCAAGTAAAGAATCATTATGATCCTCCCATAAATGCACCTTGTTCCTGATGTCCTGAAAATAACACCGAACCCTAAAAGGAATGCTGAATCGTCATCTGAGAGGTTATAATTAACGTAGATAGAGCGGTGCCAACATAGTCCAGCCGCCAGCAGAGAACATCTATCCAAACCAGCAATTTTTAGCCCGTCAGCCCTTTAATCTTTAAGCTCACTGTGCTTTCATGAAGTAGTACATTAACACCAGAGCAGAGTGCGTCTGGGGTTTATGGCTGGGGTGGCGGCACACTAGGGCATAAAGTGTTTCATTACACTCCCCTTTGTTAGTGCTGCCCTATCTCCCGAGCTCCATTGCCTTACACTATTTGTTCAGATAAAGCCCAATGTTCAGGGTGACTAATCGCAGCGCTGTGTTCCAGATGGTTTGATTACAGGATGTGGTTAAAGTGACTCTTCAAACATTCAGCTCAGCAGTAGGGCTCTTTAAAAAAAAAAGAAAAAGAAAAAACCCCCTGCATTTTTCTGGTCATGTGACAATGCTTTTCCTGTCCTAATGCTCCAGGGATACTTGGCATAGGGAGGTAGGCAAGTCCCCTCTGCTCTTTGGCCCTCGGAGATTCCATTGGCAGCCTTAGTTGTCAATTAAACATTTCCCCAAAGAGTTAGAAACTCAGTTTTGTCCTTTGAAGAAAGCTCTTTCCGAAGGTTAGGTACTCTGGAGCCAGAAAAATGAACAAGTATGTATATACAAGACTCAACCTTCTTAAGAAAGTCCCAGCATTGGATACAGCAAAACCACAACAGTAAAATGTGGGAGGGGAGGGAGTTGGAGTCCCAAGCAGTGGTGATAACTCATACCTTGTACAATGGTCATGTTGTGTAAAAATGTAGGGTAATATGATACTCAGAGTGTATGAACTTTATCCCGAACGCATGAAACCAGCATATTGTGGCCTTTTGATTGTCACTAATGTTTCCACTAGAAAAAATATATAAAAGGAAAGAAATGTGTAAACTTCAAAAAAAAAAAAAAGGTTTGCGGCATAACTGGGTTCCATTTCGGTGTTATTAGAGTGAGGTTTCTGTTTTCTGCATGAGTGCACGCCAAGTCCATCCAGATGTGGTAGTCTGAATAGGAGTTCAAAAAAAAAAAAAAAAGACGTCTGATTCCAAATTCGGCATTTGCAATGCTTGGCAGAGACGCCTATCCCAGGGATGAGGCGCTTTAAAGACTCTGAAACAGTCTTTAAACTGTAATACAAACAGAGTTATGCTGACCCGCTGGGAAATCAGGCATTTACCCAGTTCTTGAGGAAACGTCTTCACGAATCCCAGAAACAGTAATTCATAAACCATATTTATCACCTCTTTGGAGTATAGTCTCTCCATAGAGAATTTCTATCATCTCTGCGCTCGTGGGAGATTACACTTATTGAAAAAGTATGGTGACAGTGAAAAGAAGGATTCAGATCTAGTCGCTTCTGTCACCATGCCCTAGTTCTCAGGTGTTGAGTGCACTCTGTGTGCGCTGAGCCCTGTGCTCGCAGGTGGGACAGGTGCAGCCCCGCTCCTGTGTTCCAGGGAGGGTGTTCTGGTGGGAGGAGGGGCATAGGAAGGGGCTGTGTACGAGGCTGAGAGAGTGAGCCTTGGTAGTGTTCAAATGTGGGAGGAGCTTCTTTGACGCTTCCCTGATAGACTGAGTTTGGTATGCGTTTGGTGGGTTTTCCCTGTCGTTCAGGGTCCCAGATGAAGGAGACCCTGCCATCCTGTGGTGGCGTTCAGGGTCACTGTAGTCTCCGTGCCAGCCAGCCAGAACGAGGAGGAGGTTAGAAGTACATGCACGGGGGCATTGTTGTGGGCCAGGCCCGTAAGTGGCACACCTGCAGTCCCTCACTTAGCCGTCACAGACCTGAGTGTGCCGGGCGGGAGGTTGGGGAGTGTCTAGCCGTGGACTCAGAGGCAAGCACGGATCCTGGTGAGCGTCCACTGGTCAGAGGACTGGGTGTGGAGCGCAGTGGGGGCCTCGGGAGGGGGTGGCCGTGTTTTGGTGGCATACACCATCGGCGTGGGAGCGGAGAGCATTCAGAGAAGAGGGAACATTGGCCTTTGTCTCTCTTTGGTGCTAATTCATGAGGAACTTCCCTTGGAGATTGGGACTAGGACATCTTAAGGGGATTGAAATTGTGGCATAAACAGTGGTTGAAGAAACTCATTTCGGCTGGAGGGGGAAGAAAAAAGAGAGTGAGCTGGAGGCGAGAATGTTTCCATGGTCGTTGTCCTTGCCTGGGTGAAAGCCTGTGCATGGACGGTGGGAAGACTTTCCCTGCAGGGTATCAGAAGGCCCCTCTGGGAGCAAGGTATTCAAAAACAGATTTCAGTGGAGAACCAGGAACAACTTTTTAACAGGATGGCTGGAGAAAAATGGGGCAGTCCTGGGTGCTGGTGAACCCCTGTCTCTGATGAAAAGGAGGAAGAAGGGACACACAACACAGGTACCGAGGGCCTTGCACCCATCGGCTTCCTCATCTCCTAGCTCTTGTGTCCTTAGGGCTTTGGCCTGCTGTAGTCCTCTCAGCCTCTAGTACCTTGTGACCTTGAGATTTCTACTTCTATTATCAATTTTCCTTGTGACTAATTCCGATTCCCAAAAAAAGTCCCTGTTTGGCTGCCTCAGCTTTAGACACCCATCGCTGGAACCATCCAACGAAGCCAGGGTGAGGATTACTGTTTTAGGAGTCTAGTCGCGGAAGACTCCCCTCTGAGCAGGGACTGTGGGCAGGGTAAGCCCGAGGAACATCTCATCCAGGGTCTAGTTTAATGTGATGGATTAAGGGAGCTGCTGCATAGGTATGGGTAATCCGTAAGCTACCCTTCCCTTTCTGGATGACAGGGTGTGCCTGTGTTGGTTCTCAGTTTGCAAGCTCTTGCAGGATGGAGTTTGGATGGAGGTCCAGCTAGACCGTGGCTGATTCCATAGCACCAAATAAGTACCTAGCGGATACCCTCAGGTTGCGCATTAAATGCTTAATGGGCCTGATCGCCTCCCTGGGAGCACCTCACTGCTAAGTATGACAAGAGCAAGTAGTTAGAACCCTGGGACTGTGGAATCCTTACGTGATCTCAGGGCTCTTTTGGCTTGTAGAGGTCACAGGCTCTACATTGTAGAACACAGAGCGTGTTCTTTTTAAGTGTCCTGTAGATAATACATGTTTTATGGGACAGTAGCTTAGATTCTGTGTCAGTATCCGGTACAAAACCTTAATATAAATAAGAAAACCCTGTGTGGTGAGCACACACAGACCATCCATTGCTGTTTTCAGCTGTAGTCATACTTAATTGGCACTAATCTTCAGATCTTTTTCAAATATAAAACGTTTCAGGGCAGGCATTATTAGCACTTTGAGAAAGACCATTCCCTGGGTGGGAGAGGAAGACAATAAACCTAGAGGGATACTGGAGAATATAAAGATGAAAAAGGCTGGTGTAGAGTGTCCCCAGCACCTGGGTCACAGGCGAGGCATTTGGAAGAATAAATGTGCATTAAAAGAAATACCAAATCCGTTTGGAACACATGTATATTTGTTTCCAGTGTATATAAGATAAATGAGAAACACAACTGCACCCAGATTTATGAAATTCAAAGTAGAACTTTTAAAGGACTAATTTTCATTTTGGTTATTTCAAAAGTAGAGTCCACTTTACATGCCCATGGGTGACAAAGTGTTCACGCTGTTGGGACTTCAGCAAAAAACGATAAACCATTTGCATGTTGGAGGGCTGAAACACCACCTTTCTACTTGGCCCCTCACAATGGGATGTTGTGTAAACACAGACTTCCCTTACAAAGAAACAATACACTTTGTAGTTCATATGAGAAGCATTCCTTAAGCCTTCTTTCCAGTTCGGCTGTGCAAACATGTGCGTGTGTATACTCGCACGTGAATGCTAGGCAGATAGAAATACTCTGTGGCAGAAAGAAAAATAGATACAGGCACACGTATTTAATTAGCCCTGCTTGATGGAGACTCTTCAAAAAAATCTCCCCGGGAGCAGAGCATTTATTTTGAGCATTTCGAATACCGAGGGCTTCTAGAAAAACCACGCTGGCTGATTGAGGCCCTATTGAAGTTGGGAATGGACTTGACGGGACTTTTTTTTTTCTTCCCCGTGGAGTGCGGATACTGGTGATGCTAGCAGTCTCGCTAGTGCTTCCCCACGAGGTCTGCCGGTGTGGCTTCTAGAAACACAGCCTCCGGCGGTGGGACTGGTTTTACGGTGTGCAAGCCGCAGTGTGAGCTCAGTCTTTGTGACAGCTTCCAGCGCGGTAGCCCCACAGCAGTAGCAGCGGCTGACTGCCTGTTCGGGGTCCCCACGTTTCCCTGGGTCCTGTCTGGGGAAGCACAGATTCGGTCCCGGGGGCTGCGAGCGGGCGTGCGCGGCGCCCCGAGCGCCGCGGCGGCCCCAGTCCTCCGCGGAGCCCCTTTATCCGCGGCCGCCGCCTCGCGGCTCCGGGCGACCGCCCTGGGCCCAGCCAATCAGACGCGAGCGTTCCCAGCAGGCGCCGGCCAATCGGCGGCCCGCGTTTGCTGGAAACGCGAAACCCTTAGGGGAAAAGCAATAACAAAAGCCTTTCACTGCAGACAAATGTTAAGTGTCTGTGCAGACTTTTCCTGTTTTTAATTTTATTACTGCAAGAATGGAGGGTTTGTTGTTTCTTTCATGTTTCCTTTCAAGCAATTTTAATTATACATTTGTGCTACATCAGGGACTCGGGAACGCAGTGATTCAGCCCTATTGCGTCTAAAGCTAAAATGCAGTCACCTTGTGGTAATACAGATATGTTCCCGCACTGTAAATATAGCTGACATGCTGAAGAATTTTAAGCAGCTGCAAAGGTCTTTGACACCACACACAGTGCCCCAGAGAGCACATGATGAGAAAACCAGCTCCGTCTTCCCCTTCGCCTCCCCGCCCACCCCCTCCCTTTTCCTGGAGGGATGTGCTCATAAAGAATCCTTTCCTCCAATTGTTCTTCTTGTGCAAATTTTGACCAAATGCCTAATTACCATTGATTCTCATCTCAATATGAATTTTTATACTCAGTGGTTTTAAAAAAAATTTCCCCAGGGAATTAGAATGGAATCAACCATGATTTGAGGAAATGCTTGCTTTGCTACATTCCCGTCCCCCTCCCACCTCCTCCCACCACCCCACCATCGCTGCAGTGAGTAAATTCAGTTGTCACCTAATAGCAACAGAGAGCATGTGGGAAACCATTTTTAAATCTCTTTCGGAGACTTTTGAAAGAAATCCCTCCTTCCCCACTACCTGAGTTCCAACCATTCAAATATTTTTACCTGCCGTGAAAACGTTCCCAAGGAAATTAGTCTTAACCTTGTGAGGTGTCCCTTACGGTAAAGGGGTGCAATACGGGTTTTCTAGACAATTCAAAATGGCAGTGAGTGAGTGAGCAAACCAGCTAGAAGTAGGCTTTGAGTACTGTCCCTTGGCGTTTCCAAGATAGAATGGATTGTAGGTATAGCAGAGAAAACAAAGGCTCACTTAAATGTTTCATTTATTTACCCTAATATTTTAGGTATGTCTCAAAATCGAGGTCCTTTTATCGTACGTTTTTAAGGGGTGATTAAAAAATATATATGGCGCTTGTCCCCTAGAGAAATAAAGAGGATGTTCTATTTTGTTTTCCTGTGACATTTGGTATACTAAGTGCACTTAAGTTTAGTAATTCACAGATGCAGTGCTAAATTAAATTGTCTGTCTGCAAAGCAGTTGGGAAAAGCAGAATGGCTTGCAGGAAACAAGTGTGTTGGTTTTGAGATTTTTCTTCTAATCCTCTGTGGCAAATGCTTACTAAAGTTGATTCTAAAGATAACCCCAAGAGCAAACCTATTGTGCACATTTATTTTCTTAAGAGGGCTATTTTAGGAGTCCTTAATATGAAACAAGACCAAACAGTGAAACAGATACCATACCGTGGCTGATGCTTGTCTCACAAAGCCAGAGAGGGGAGGATTAGAATGAAAGAGAAGTCATAGCTGATTGTCTGCTCTCTGGACTCTAAGCCCCCCGCTCTCCCCTTCTCCGCCTATTTTTGTGCACTCGCATAATGTTTTTCTAAATAAAAATCACCATGATTTTATATTGTTGAATTGGAAACAAAGCCGATGCCTTTCAGTCACCTTCTGGTTAAAGCGCTGGTAACTGGCGCTTAGTTTTTGTTGGCTGCTTGCCAGGCGAAAGCAATTATGTGTAATAATAGAAAAATTAAGAGGTGAGTGTTGCTGTTTTACGGCAGGACATGGCAAAAACCATTTCCTTCTGTCAGCAGTATCTTGATTACACTCTCACACACGGTATTACCCTTTGTACCGCATGCGCACAGGCATGATTACACACACACACACACACACACACACACACACACACACAATTTCCTGTGGGTTTTCACTTGAGGTCACTGAAACCAGAAAGAGGAAGAATGTAAACCACAGCTTTTGAAAGCAAATGAGAATAGAACTTTGCTGGTAAAATAATTGCCATCACCGTCATCATCATCATCTGGAAATAGAGGAATCAGTGCTAACCGTGGTTCTCTTCATTATCCATTCCTGCAGGTGTTCTAGTGGTCAATGTCACGTGGAGGAACAAGACTTACGTAGGGACCCTGCTGGACTGCACCAAGCACGACTGGGCCCCTCCCAGGTATGCACAGGGCCTTTTATTTCAAGAGCTCTGTTTTCTCTCCACCTTCCTCTTCCCTTCTCCTTCCCCCTGTCCTCTCTTTGCAAAGAAACCTGAGAGATAGATTAATAATGCATAAAAGTCTGCCTGTAATTGAAACCAGGCAAAAGAGGAACGATCAGTTCAGGCTTGCACACAGTGAAATGCAGATGCCGGATTTCTTCTCAGTCACAGAGAGTCCTCCCTGCCCCTTCTCCCTCTCTCCTTTGTTTCCTTCTCTTCTTAAAATGGGACTTTGAACTGGATTCGAAGCTAGCTATCCCAGCCATTTTTCTTTGGTGTTCTGAAGAATATACACCCTCCCTAGCCGGTTCTTCTGCAGGGAACGCCGCTGTCAGCGGAAGGACAGGGTGTGTTTCCTTTTCTGGGCCCAGCCTTCAAGCTGCGGGGCTGTTGGCCGCTCTTGCCTGCATTGTGTGCCTCCTGTTTTCACCTGGCTCTTTTGGGAGTGCTCATTTTGACGTCTGTTGCTTGCTTTCCTAGGTTCTGTGAGTCCCCGACCAGCGACCTGGAGATGAGAGGGGGCCGGGGCCGAGGGAAGAGAGCCAGGTCTGCCGCGGCGGCTCCGGGCTCAGAGGCCAGCTTCGCGGAGTCCAGAGGGCTGCACAACAAGAACAGAGGGGGGGCCAATGGGAAGGGGAGGCGGGGCAGCCTCAACGCCAGTGGGCGAAGGACACCCCCAAATTGCGCCGCCGAGGACATCAAAGCCAGCCCCTCCTCCACCAACAAAAGGAAAAACAAGCCCCCGATGGAGCTGGACCTGAATTCCAGCTCCGAGGACAATAAGCCCGGGAAGCGTGTCCGCACAAATTCCAGAAGCACTCCGACCACTCCTCAAGGGAAACCAGAGACTACTTTTTTGGACCAAGGCTGCTCCTCTCCAGTGTTAATCGACTGCCCCCACCCCAACTGCAACAAAAAGTACAAGCACATCAACGGGCTGAGGTACCACCAAGCTCACGCACACTTAGACCCAGAGAACAAGCTGGAGTTCGAGCCCGACAGCGAGGACAAGATCTCAGACTGCGAAGAGGCGTTGAGTCATGTGGCGCTCGAGTGCAGCGAGCCCAGCACAAGTCTCTCGGCCTACGAGCAGGTGAAGCCGCCCGCGTCTCCTGGCTCTGGGCACCCCCCTGGCACTCCCAAGGGGAAGAGAGAGCTGATGAGCAATGGTCCGGGTTCTGTCATTGGCTCTAAAGCAGGCAAGAACTCTGGCAAAAAGAAGGGCCTTCACAGTGAGCTGAACAACCTCCCGGTGATCTCCAACATGACGGCCGCCCTGGACAGTTGCCCGGCGGCAGACGGCAGCTTGGCCGCCGAGATGCCCAAACTCGAAGCGGAAGGCTTGATCGACAAGAAGAGTGCGGGCGACAAAGAAAAGGGCAAGAAAGCCAACAACTGCAAAATGGACAAAAATCTCTCTAAACTTAAAACTGCCCGGCCCATCGCCCCCGCCCCCGCGCCTGCTCCCGCACCCCCGCAACTCATCGCCATCCCGACTGCAGCCTTTACGAGCACCACAACGGGGACCATCCCCGGACTGCCCTCCCTCACCACAACTGTTGTGCAGGCCACACCAAAGAGCCCTCCGTTGAAGCCCATTCAGCCAAAGCCCACGATTATGGGGGAGCCCATCACCGTGAACCCAGCTCTCGTGTCCCTCAAAGACAAGAAGAAGAAGGAGAAGCGGAAGCTTAAGGACAAAGAAGGGAAGGAGTCGGGGAGCCCCAAGCTGGATGCCAAGCTGGGCAAACTCGAAGATGCCAAGGGGGCAGGGAAAGATTTATCTGGGCATTTTTTAAAGGACCACCTCAGCAAGAGTGAAGGGCTGGCTAACGGACTGTCGGAATCTCAGGAGAGCCGAATGGCCAGCATCAAAGCCGAGGCGGATAAGGTTTACACTTTCACGGACAACGCCCCCAGCCCGTCCATAGGCAGCGCCTCGAGGATGGAATGCAGCACTTTGGTGAACGGCCAGGCACCCATGGCCCCACTGCACGTGCTCACCCAGAACGGTGCCGAGACGTCTGCGGCCAAGACCAGCAGCCCAGCCTATTCGGACATTTCCGACGCGGCGGACGACGGTGGTTCCGACAGCCGGTCAGAGGGCATGCGGTCCAAGGCCAGTTCCCCATCAGACATCATTTCTAGTAAGGAGGGTGTTGTCAAAGGGCATCCTTCGGCTACAGCACAATCATCTCAGATGAAAGAGTCCCATTCTCCCTACTACCACGGCTACGATCCTTACTATTCTCCAAGTTACATGCACCCCGGGCAGGTGGGAGCCCCTGCTGCTGGGAACGGCGGGAGCACGCAGGCCCTGAAGATCAAGAAGGAGTCCGAGGAGGACACAGAAAAGAAAGACAAGGCGGAGCAGCTCGACGCCAAGAAGGTGGACCATACCTCGGCATCCTTACAGCCTCAGCACCAGTCGGTGATCACACAGAGACACCCGGCCCTGGCGCAGTCGCTTTACTACGGCCAGTATGCCTATGGGCTCTATATGGACCAGAAGTCCCTGATGGCCACCAGCCCTGCCTATAGACAGCAGTACGAGAAGTACTATGAGGACCAGAGGCTGGCAGAGCAGAAAATGGCCCAGGCTGGCAGAGGAGACTGCGACAGGAAAAACGAGCTCCCCTTGAAAGAGCTGGGCAAGGAGGACAGTAAACAGAAAAACCTGCCGTCTGCCACAATCTCAAAAGCTCCCTCTACCCCGGAGCCTAACAAAACCCATTCTAAACTAGGGCCGCCAGTGCCTAATAAAACTGAGGAGACAGGTAAATCACAGCTTCTCCCCAGTCACCAGCAGCAGCTTCAGGCCGACAGCTTCAAAGCTAAGCAGATGGAAAACCACCAGCTTATTAAAGAGGCTGTAGAAATGAAGTCTGTCATGGACTCTATGAAGCAGACAGGTGTAGACCCAACCTCGAGATTTAAACAAGTAAGACTGTGGAGCGTGGCCCCCACAGGGAGAGAGCGAGTCTGAGACGTGGACGTGTCTGGGCTTGATCTGGTTAGACGTCTTCACAGGAAATAAGCCAAGGGCTCATTAGGGTTGATCCCTCTCCTCCTGAAACATATTCGAAAAGGTTCCCCCAGGAGTTATTGCGTACCTCGCAAGCGTTGTGTTACTCACGATGGCCTTGTCGTGTTGGGTAGTGAAGGGAACTTCGGACCTGGGCTTTGCAGACTGGTGTTCCCTGCCGTTCACTCACTGGGAATCTGACGAGGTCCCCCAGTTTCTTACTGAGTCCAGAGTGAGGGAATTCTACCACGTGGCCGCTGAGACCCTGAGTCTGGGCTCTACAATGTTTGTTCTGTTGTATTTCCAAAGTCCTCCTGGCACCTTCGATACACATTTCCCACTCGTCTCTCATAAAACTTGGGGTCCAGGTGCCTTTCACATGATGTCTGAGATGCCTAGGTGTTAAGAGCCCTGGAGCGGGGCTCAGTGCCCTTGGCCTGTGAGGTGAAGGGGTGGGGGGTGTCGGGGTGCATGGGGCCTCCTGCAGTCCACCCGTCACCCTCTGTCAGCCAGCCTGAGGTTCCACGGGCAGGCACCTAAAAACCAGCCACCATGAAATCACGCACCTGCTGACACTTTCTGTGATGGCGCACGCATCCTCACTCACGGTGGCCCCCTGAGAGTTAACTCTGGGGTTTCCCAGTGTCCCGACGCCCTCTCCACTCCCACGCTTTTATCCCTGGGGAATCTCAGAGCAAGGGGATCCCGTCTCCATGCTCACTACTGCCTACAAGTTGAGACTTAGCCCCAGGGCTGAATGTTCTCTCGGGACCTAAATACCCCGTGGGTTTTTGTCATGAATGGGCTGGGAGTCACAGAGCCTTTTGGGGTCTTCAGTTCCCCCACTTCTGGAGGCCTGAACCGGGCCCTGGCTTCACAGGGCTGCATTAGAGCCATGCAGTTTGGAGGGGGGTTAGAGGTGCCTTTGTTTTCTAATAGAAAAGCTATAATGTGTGCTATTAATTTGAAACTTTGTTTTGATTAACATGTCTGCACAGGGGATGTGAGCCCTTATATTAAGCCTCAGCTGCTGTAGGTGAAGAAAATATGTTAGGAAACCAAGAGTTTCCCCCGCTAACTGATGTTAATTGATACGATGATGATTTAAATTTACTTTGAACTAGCTGGAGTTGGGAATTTTAAAATTCTTCTTGCGTACGTGAGATAGTAAAGGGAAAATGAGTTTTCAAGTAACTTGTGTCTGAGCATGCTGTTTTAATGTCGAAGGATCCCACAAAGGGCCCGGCTCCGGATTCCCGCAGACCTAAGTTTGCGGCCCAGCTCCACCCTGGGCAGCAGTGCGACCCCCATGTTCCTGGAGCTTTAAAAGCTTTGGTTTTGTCTGGTGTAAAAGAGGTGGATCATGATGCCTATCTTAGACGTCATGATTTTGTGAGAGAGGGAGGTAAGGCTCTTGCACAGTGCAAGGGCAGAAATACATGTGAATTTAGGATTAGAAGTAAGAGATTTAATAATGCTGTCATGGTGATTCATGGGTTTGGCTTCAAATTGAAATTTTAAAACAAAATTCTTTCCTTTTTCTTTCGTTTCCTTTTTCTTTTCTTTCTTTTTTTCTTTCTTTTTTTTAAAAATTAGGATCCAGATTCAAGGACATGGCATCATTACGTCTACCAGCCCAAATACCTGGATCAGCAAAAGTCAGAAGAGCTTGATAGGGAGAAGAAATTAAAAGAGGATAGTCCCAGGAAGACCCCCACTAAGGAGGGGGGGGTGCCCAGCCTTCCCGTATCACTAACGAGCATTAAAGAGGAGCCCAAAGAGGCCAAGCGTCCTGATTCTCAGTCCCTGGAGGAGAGCAAGCTGAAAAATGAGGATGGAAAGACGCCTGTGAACTGGAAGGACTCTCGGGGAGCGAGAGTGGCGGTGTCCTCGCCCATGAGTCAGCATCAGTCCTACATACAGTACTTGCATGCTTATCCTTACCCACAGATGTATGACCCCAGCCACCCTGCATACCGGGCTGTCTCTCCCGTCCTAATGCACAGTTACCCTGGTACGTGTCGCGGGTTCTCGCTATATTGGAGGGAACAGGCTGCGTGCAAATATTAGCTATGTAAGAAACTTAGGATAAATGAGACGCTTCACCAGTAACCTTTATTTTGCTTGTTTTTAGGCTGCTTCAAGTCCTCAAGGTTAAACTTACTTAATATGAGGGGTTTTTTTGGGGGGGGGGTTGTTTTGTTTTGTTCTGCTTTGTTCAGATAAAACATCAAGCGTCCTCAGCTCTCGTTTGCGTAGACCCTGACGGTCTGCTCTAGCCGGTAGACTGACGCATACTTTATTGCCTATGAAAATATTCTAAGCACTTACTGTCATAATCATTATAGTTACTATTCCTTTCACTTAAGCGGACACAGAAATGTATGAAACGGCTATAAGCTCAATTCTGTTTATAACCTCCGTTCATCAGGATGAATTAACTGGGAGAAGAAAATCGGAGAGCCTGCGTACGGTGTAACGATGATGTAGCCCACTCTTAATGTCATCCCCTATTTTAAGATCTCCGACTCTTGTCCCAAATTCGTGGAACCCGGATGACTCTTGGTTTTGTTTTTTAAAAGATGGCGCCCATAACTTGCTGTGGTATTTGTCGTGCACCTGCAGGGGCCTACCTCTCTCCGGGATTTCATTATCCTGTGTATGGGAAGATGTCGGGGAGAGAAGAGGCAGAGAAAGTCAGTGGCAGCCCTAGCATCAACACGAAAACGACGACGGAGTCGAAAGCGCTGGACTTGTTGCAACAGCACGCCAGCCAGTACCGCAGCAAGTCTCCCGCCGTAAGCCTTAGCCTTTTGTTGTTGCTTCAAAGTGCCGTGGTTTGGGGGGGAGAGAAGGGGACAAGCTAGGAAACGGTCTTGAAATATAAATGGCTTTCGAGCCCAGCTGTGATTTCAAGATGCTGTTTTATCCTCACACATCAAGCATGGAATGTTCACACGTGAGATGCTTTCACACACACAATAGTGGTCCGCGCACGCGCGTGTGGTGCCAGTGAGCTCCTCTGTTGCAGAATGCACCGCCCCGACTGCCAGGAGCGTGCTGGGGAGGGGCACGCTGAAATTCGTGGGAACCACCTTTGGGTGCGAAGTATTTTTGATGCCCCATCGGATGTTGGCGGCGGCATCTGCTCTGTTATGCCCTTGATCCCTCCTTGTGTCCCCGTAGCTTCCTGAAGCCACGGGAACAGGTGCCTTTGTGAAAGATGGCTCCACCCTTGCTCCCCCCCTCCCCACCCCACCCCCCAAGGAAAAAGACAGACAAAGGACGTGGTTGTTCTTGCTTAGAAAAGAGAAGTTTAGAATAGCATGTAGGATCTGTGGTGTGGATGCGTCCACCAGAGACTCTGTGAGAAAAGATGATTTATGGGTCTCTTTCTGCGGCTACTCCTAGGGCAGAGAATTTTTCAAGGGAGGACAAAGAACCTTTAGGTAAGTTAAAGTTGTGGTGGGTAGAAATGTATAGGAAAGACAGTCCTTAACTGAACTGTGATTTGGGAGAACCAGGAGCTTCTCTAGGCACCTTCAAAAACGGGAAGATTCTGGAATGCTTCCAGAGGCATAGGGCAACGATTTCCTGTACTCGACATTGACGAACAATGCTGAGATGCGTATTTTCAATGGCTTAAAACAGAGACCGGAATAGTTGAAGTTACGAAATAGATTCTCCCAATGTAAACAAAATACAAGGATGATTGGAAAACTTGACTTAAATCTCTGCGACTACTTTTTTTGCCCCTCGATCAAAGTATGAAAGTTGTTTCTGGGAAAAAAAATTGGGTAGATTATAATCTTGCGATTATGAGTGGGTATAAAGAAAAGTTCTCTTATTTCCCCCATTTGAGAAAAACCTTGATGCCCCTTGGTTTCTTTTAGGTGGGAGCATTTCTTTAGTGTTGGCTTAATTCCAGCCGAAACTCAGGCATGCCTTTTGATGTTGTCTTCCGTGAATAAGGCGTGTGAAGGATCTCCGCATTTGCTTTTTAATCATTGACAAATACTGCTCAAGGGACAGAGGTGGTTTGCTGCTCCTACCAGTTGTTTTTCAGAGTTTTAAGAAGGGCCCATCTCTCTTTTCTGTTGCAGCCCGTGGAGAAGGCGACGGCAGAGCGGGAGCGGGAGGCAGAAAGGGAGAGGGACCGCCACTCCCCCTTTGGCCAGCGACACCTGCACACGCACCACCACACCCACGTTGGCATGGGGTACCCACTCATCCCTGGTCAATATGACCCTTTCCAAGGTCAGCAGTTCCCGTCGTTATCGAGTGGCTCATTGTGCTGGGAAAACTGTTTGCCCAAAGTACCTTTCATGTCTTAAAATAAATATATTGAGCTTTGAGTTCACGTTAACTCTGGGGAGTAAATCAGTTCTTAATTCTTATTTCTTAGTATTTCCTAGTGACACAACGGAGGCGATTGCCCACATCTTTTGTGTTCTGTCGAGATGTGAGATGGCTCCCACTTAATAATTGTCACTGGTTGATGTTATCGGCAGCTTACTGTTATCTCGCAGACCGGGGTGGCGGCCAGTGTCTCGGGCACCGAATATAACAATCAGAAGATCAGATAGCTCCTGAGGGAAATTGCGGAGGAAGAAAGGAGGGGTGGGGAGAGGCCTTGGTGAAATCGCCGTGATCTCTGCAGGCCTTTCCAGTTGCTCTCCCCCCCAGCCCCCGGAAGTCATGGGAGCGACACGATCCAGTTTAACACTTTTAATCGCCTCTAAATCAGGCACTCTCTGCGGCCGTTCATGGCTGTGACTTTGAAGAAGAAGAAACATTTTGAAAAAACCATAGAATCGACGTGAGAGAGCCTTCGATTTGTGGTGTTACTAGCCGAGCTGGTGCCATTGGTCCCAGCTCAGTCACCTCGTGGCGGCAGGGGGTGGGGGGGGTACCGGCCCCATCGCTGCCAACAGATCCACCTGCCGGGTTCTTGCTGTGTGAGTCAGCTCAGACTGCCAGGTGAAATGTCACAGACTCTCTGGCTTTCAACAGCAGACGTTTTTCCCATAGTTCTGGAGGCTGGGAGTCTGAGATCAGGGTACCAGCATGGCTGCTTGGTGGTGAGCGCTCTGTTCCTGGCTTGAAGGAAGCTGCCATCTTGTTGTGTACTTCTGTGTGTGTGTGTGTGTGTGTATACTTTGTGTGTGTGTGTGTGTGTGTGTGTGTGAGAGAGAGAGAGAGAGAGAGAATGCGCACACGCTACCTTCTGATATCTCTTCTTTAAGGACACTGATCTTGTTGGATTAGGGCACCATCCTTATGACCTCATTTAGCTTTAATTATTTAGGTCCTCTCTTCAGATAGTTAGTTACATTGGGGGGTAGGGCACCCACATAGGAATTGGGGGGGGACACATTCAGTTCATAGTACTTGCCACATGGCCCCTTCTTCTGCTGTGTGAATACAGGGTAGCCTGTAGAAAGGTGCATCCCAAAGTGGGCAGTGCTCTGCACACGTGAAGGGTCATTTTTATTTATTCATCTTGTGCTGCTCGCCGTCAGCTAGTGGTGTTAAGAAGAAACAGGACACAGGAGAGTCCTCTTCCCCAAGTTTACACTTGTTTATTCTCACTTTTCCGGGGTGGTTTTCTGTAGAAGGAAAAATCACTTCCTATTAGGCAACTTCATGCCATCTGGAGCCCTTCCGTTCTCTGGACTGCCTGCCATCTTTCTCTTGCAGGGTAGAAGTTAAGACCATTTCTAAGTTCGATTCGTTGATTTCGTGTGAATTCCTTACGGGGTGCATTGTGTTCCTTCGCTGGGGACATGTTAAAGTGACCAAAGTTATTACGAAAGTCTTGGGTTCTGAGCAAATAGCGTGTTGCTTCCATCATTCACTGTGACTTGATTCCGGTTGTGACCCAGTACCTACTATTTTTCCCGAGCTTCTGTTCAGGAATGCGCGCAAACCATTGAGCACCATGCAGCATCTGAGAGAGGGACAGCTCCGTATTCTCTTTGAATAGCTATTAAGACAACTGCAGAGTTTTGGGTAAATGGGTAGATGTGGGTTAGACCACGCCGTTTGTGCTCCGTCCTTGCTGCATGAAACATGCCGTGTGTGTGTTTAGGAAAGGACAGATCGCTGTCGCCCTTTACTCCGGGGCCCCGTACCTGCTCTTATCTTTCCAAATGTCACCAAAACCCTACATTTTTTCCCCATTAGGCTTGACCTCCGCCGCCCTTGTTGCCTCGCAGCAGGTGGCTGCCCAGGCATCGGCATCAGGAATGTTCCCTGCACAAAGAAGGTAAATATCCTGTACATTTCGAATCTGTTCCCTACATAGAGACAGCCTGACGGGTGGGAGGGAGTTAAGTATAGGCTTTTTAGACCAAAAACTTGGCTCCCCCGGGGGTTTTATATTATTGTAATGAGTGCCCTTTTTTTGTCCCTGTTGCTTCCCATGCAGCTTACTTTCCCAGACCCTCATTTCTTGAGCTGCAACATCGGTTAGCAATGCACCAATCCGTGTTTTCTTAAACAGTGGAAAGTCTCGCAAGTTGTCCTCACAGCCTTGTTAAAATAATTCGCCATGACTCCCTTTGTTTTATCCTGTGCAAAAAATAACGTCGCAAAGGGAGATACTTATTTTCACAATGCTAAAGGTCATGTTTGTTCTTTGAAACTTTTAATTACCCCTCCCGTTGTTTGAGAAAGGAAAATAATTTCTCCTTCCACGGTGTGTATCGTTACCCTCGGGTTCATGCCCTTTCTGTAGAATTGAACTCCACGAACGGAATAGAATTCAGATAAGCCTGTCAGTCTTGGGGGTTTCATACTTTCAGTGTCACATGTGGCAAGAACTCTGTGCTAAATTCTTATTTTCTTTTGCAGAGAATAACAAGATTGGAAATGTACGTTGTCATGTGACTGGATCACATGGGGAAGCGCTTTATACAGACATCAGTTCCATGGTGTTAATTTGAAATGCCTTTAATGGCAGGCAAAAACCAGTCATTTCATTTTTGTAAATTACAGATTTTATCACAGAGTAACAAATGTTGCTGTAATTAAACTTCTGTTTTATATATATATACGTATACATATATGTATATATACATATATATATATATATATATTCTTTACTTTTTGTATCAGTAACCAGGCTCGCACACACAGGGTCTGCTGCCACGTCGCAAACCACTCAGTAAAGGAAATAAAAAGTGTATTTGTCATGTTGAGAAGCGTTGGCCGCAGAAGGCTGCTTACTTTCTTTTCCTTTTCCTTTTCAATTGTAAATAAACGACGTTCCGTATCCGTGTGCCTGAACCTTGCATATCCTTCCTAGATATCCCGTAAGGCCCTCAGAAAGGCTGGCTGTGATGATGACGCTTGGGTACAATTTAGATGTCTATTTGGTGGCTCCCGTTAAAGACACATCAGTGTGAAATGCTCCCGTAGTCACTGTTTGTACTTGTGTGTTGTGGAAAAAAAAAAAGACTTTTGGAAGGCATGGGGTTGCCAATACCACAAAAACTGTGTTGTACATAATGTAAAGATTACAATGGGGAAATAATGAGCATCTGTGAATAATGAGGTGTCATTTTTTTGATAATCTTGAATGGCAAATAACCCAATAGCCTGCGTACCAGAGACATCTGTGATGGTTCTATTACTTGAATAGTCTTGCAGTCCTTTTTTTTTTTTTTTTAATGTTTACAATTATCCAGTTTTAGAAGAGAGAGACTTTAACGCCATTGCCTGGTTACTTGTTTTATGCTGTAATCTAGTTTATTTTATGTAAAATGTATATTGAATGCTTTCCTTTTTTATACCTGCCTTAAATAATTTGGCAATCAGAATTAAAAAGGTTTTTTTTTTTATAACGGCTTCTTATCCGTCTTGTGTTATTTCTCGATGGCTGATAGTGATTCTTATTTTCAAAGAAAGGTTGCTGCGTATTATGAATGTTCACGTCGAAAGATAAAGTTCACACGTACTGAGGTTTCTCGTATGAGACACAGGTGTAACATCCACGCGGTGTATTTAATTCCGTGGACATGTGCAAATTTACTGGGTATTCGTTCCAAACACAGAGCATCATATCAGTATGAATTTGATAGGTCCAGGTTTCTGCAGTAGGGGATGATATTCCAAAATGTGCGTCTTGTGACATGTGGACAGTAGCAAAGTCAGTCAGCTGGCCTTTTATTTGACTTGTCATTGAGTTGTTTCACTAGCATATTTTATGCCGCACGTACCGAATTGCTTCCTTCCTTGCCTCCCTCCCTTCCAACCAACATGAGTACCTACTTCATCCCAGGCACTGTATAGGGACTGGGATATAGCTATGAACATAGCAGAATAAAATTCCTGTCCTCCTAGAACTGGCATTTTCTAGGAGGTGTGGTAAGCACGATAAAACATCTAAAGTCAATGCAGAGTGTGTTCGATGGTTGATAACCACTGTGGACGGAGAGCGTGGCAGGTGGCGTTGGGAGAACATGAGTGGGCGTCGGTGACTGTAAAGAGGACGGTCGGGAAGGCCTGGCTACAGGAGATGGGAACGTGGTCCGCGCACAGAGCCCTGGGGGAAGGCGTTGCAGCCACACGCAAAAGCCAAGCAGAAACCGCGCAGTGTGAGCGTGCCTTCTGTGTTTGGGCTGCTTGGCCTCAGTGCTTTATTCCAGCTGTAAGTTTTTCATTTTACTGTCACTGCTGATGGCAGTTTTCCGACTTGGTGTTCTAAAAAGTTCTTTAAGTTGACAGACTTCGTCTTGGCCTGATTTGGTTAGCTCTCCTCCTTGGGGCCCTTTGCTTTGCAAACGGATAGATTTCTGCGATCGAAGTGTTTTCTCTGCTTTCGGAAAAGCCTTGCAGGTTTGTCCATATTCTTAATAGATTTCTCTAGAAGGTTATTTTTCCTCCGAATTTTCACTTTGGTTGTGTTTTGAATTTCATCCATGTGCCTGTTTCTAAAAACGTCATTGGTGGTGTTTTTTCCCACGCATGAACATTTCACGTGTGTTTCACTATTTTTGTAAAGTTATCCAGTGCTTTCAGTTCGTAGAGCACATCTTGATGTGTCCTTGACAAGTCGATGTAATTTTTCTTACGCCGTTTGAACAAGTATGTTTCCTCTGTTCCGAATATGGCTTCAAGTATGTCTGTTGATGGCCTCCGTGCTGCTGTCGTTCCAGAACGGACCGAACAATTCAGTTGTTCAAGACGCAGCAACGGAACTAAGGTCACCTCACGTCTTCCGCTGAATCGCCGCGTTCGCTACGGATTCCGGGATGATTTTCCTGCTTTTAGTAATAAGCACTTTGTTAAAATTCTGTGAAGGCCAGTCTTGCCTTTCCGCCGCAAAAAGACTGGATGCATGCTCCTGACACAGCTGCCCTTTGCTCACTCCTAGTGAGGTGCCTGAGTGGATTAAGTATAAAGTGCATCCGACCGTGCGTTGCTCCTGTGATAAACAGGAGTGCTGGGAAATGCAGAGAAGTACATGACCAAAAGCACAAGGCGATGCGAAGAGCCTCTCCCCCTAGGCTTTTACGGGAACATTATTCATGACTGGTTTACATTAATCACTAAATGAAGTTTTGTGTCTTCGCCCGAACTGTGAGAGTGTTGTCTTTGCTTATGACAACACGAATTGCCAAAGGGCAGGATTTGTTTATATTACATGTGCGGGTTCTCTGGCTGAGTACATAGTCAGGACTGAGTGGTAAATTAAAGATTCCCAAAAGACAAGCCTCCTTGGCTCCGTTATATTACTATGATGAATCTGCCATTAATACGGTTCTAATTGTTTTACTTTTACAGACATAAAATCAGTCCCCTTAGTGACTAATAATAGGGTTTATTGATTTTACTAAACATTATTCATTCCAGGCCTGCTCATATCAGCCTGTCCTGGAACATATGCAGAAAGCCCGCCGTGCTGACACAGTGCGAATTAACTTCACGGAGAAATGGGAGCGGAGACTTGTTTACAGCCGTGGTCCCATCAAAGGCAGAGTCTTAAAAACAAGGTAATAGGCCCCACATAGAACCGCTGGTTCCTGGATGAAGATCGCAGCTTGGCAGTGGTGTTTGGCACTGGCCACGAACACTCCCAGAGTTAAAGGCTGGCCTTAGGGGCGCCTGGGTGGCTCAGTGGGTTAAGCATGTGCCTTCGGCTCAGGTCATGATCCCAGGGTCCTGGGATCGAGTCCCCCATTGGGCTCCCTGCTCAGCGGGGAGGCTGCTTCTCCCTCTACCCTTAACCCCCCACCCCCGTGATCTCCCTCTCTTGCTCTCTCTCAAATAAATAAATTAAGTCTTTAAAAATATTAAAATAAAGGCTGTCCTTAACTGTTCACACTGGCTGTGACCCGGGATTTACTGTGGTTTGGGCCCAAGGGTCTGAGAGTAACCAGAATGAATAGCTCTGATTGATACAGGATAAAACAGCAGTTTAAATGATAATGACTGGTCATTTCATTCCCTCTCTGACTCTGAAAAAGAGACAGACAGGCAAAGCCATTTATTATTGTTTTTGTCACCAAACACAGCCACCCCTGCCCTGCTTCCTGCACAAGCCTGAGTCATAAGTGTTGTTTACTTGCCTTTGCTTGAGGAGTGAAGCCCAGGATGCAAGGCCTCTGGCTTGGAATCTTGATTTTTCTTGACAAAAGCGCTCTCTAAAGGAGGGCTCCCAGCCTGGGCGCTTAATCCTCATCAAAGCCAGTTACTGTTCCTGTTGCTTCTGCGTTCAGGACACTGAGGCACAGAGGCAAAGTAATTTGAGGTCCCCCGGCTGTAAGTCCAGGGGTAGGCTTTATAACCACCGTGCTCTCCTCCAGGGAAGGGGTCGTGAAATCCGCAAGTAACAGACCGAGCCAGCTCTCTGCTGAAGTCTTTGTGACGTTCAGAGGGGCAAGCGGGAGAACTCTCGGCGGCGTCTCTAGTTTTCTGAGACACAACCCTGGTACAGCTTTTCCCGGAGCTGGGAACCCACGCCCGGGATCCCCGAGAGTTTGGTGGGTCCTCAGCTCATTGCCGGCCTAAGTTACTGGAAGTTTCGCTTTTTTTCCCTGGTGGTCAAGATGGTCCCTGCTGTCTTTACTACTCTGCCTCATGCAACTGGGTGCTAGAAGCTCAGAATATGCGTTAGGTTTGGTGGGAAGCCATGCTTGCCTGACGGGGTGAAATGGGTTCTGATAAGTCAAAGAAAAAAAAGTGAAGGGAGCCGTGGCCACATGGCTGGCTCGGGGTGGGGCAAGCCTCAACGCTGGGCCTAGAGCCTACTAAGGGGGGAAAAAAAAGACAACTATAAAAGGAAGAGGTTCAAACCACAACTTTAAATTCATTTCCTGTAAGCACGTCCTCTTCTGGTGCATTTTGTGTGCAGAGGGAGTATATGTGAAACATTTACTTGCAAAATGTAAACATTTGAACGTACCTCAGGGTCTATGAAGTTGTATTGGAATTGCTTCTTTTTGTTAATTTAGTGAAAGCCTTAAGAAAATGAATGGCCTAGATTTTTCTTTCTTTTTTTTTTTTTTAAGATTTTATTTATTTATTTATTTGAGAGAGGGAGTGAGAGAGGGAGAGAGCACAAGCAGGGGGAGCGGAGCAGGAGAGGGAGAAGCAGGCTCCCCACTGAGCAGGGAGCCAGATGTGGGGCTCGATGCCAGGACCCTGGGATCATGACCTGAGCCGAAGGCAGACACTTAAGCAAGTGAGCCTCCCAGGTGCCCCTGGCCTAGATTTTTCGTGGCCTCTGAGAGAACTTTGTTCCAGAAAGTATTTGCTGCAGGCAGGATATACTATTGGTTAAAAAATTCTTCCTAAGAGGGGTGGCAGATGCCATGGCTCCAGGTTGGAAAGAGAAGGTGGTCCCGTCTTCCCATCACCCTCCGGTGAAGGTCGCTCAACCACGCACCCCACCCTCCTAGATCAGGCCCCGAATTTTCCGGGGTTTATATGCAGGGTGATGATTGGCAGGTGGGGAAAGAGGGGTGCAATCCCCAGCCTGGCAGGGGTGGCTTTTCAACCTGATCATGGAGCAGGAGGGATTCTATAGCAGGGCTATAGGTTGAATGTTTTCCACCACATGTAACCGAAACCTTGACTCCAACTGCCTTAAGCCCCAAGGAAATATATTCTGTTCCATGGCGTGAGGCTGAGAGCAGGGTGAGCCCCAGACGCAGTCCTCCATGCCCCGGGGTCAGCTTCTCAGGAATTCTTTCTGCTCCGCCATCCTCTTTATCCCTTGTGTTAATGGCCATGGGAGTCCAGGGGCCCTGTCCAGAGACATCCACGTCTTTCTGTGTCTCTGTCTTAGGAGGGAAGAAGCCTTTCTCGGCTCTGCCAGAAGTCCCCTCAAGTCTCCTTGGCCAGAATCAGGGCGCACGCTCACTGCTGAACTATCACGGACAAGAGGATGAGATTGCCGTGACTTCCTCGGGCTAAGAAGGGTGAGACGCTGCCCCTGGGTCCTGCATGGGAGAGGGGTACGACGGCTTAGGACCAGCCTTCCGTTAGGGAGGAAGCTAAAGGAGGTGACTGTTCTGCTGTCTGAGGATAAACCTCTCCTGGAGCCCAGTGGCCCTTGGTAGATTCTCCTGACGTCCTCTGGTTCTCTTGAGGTATGTCTGCATCCAGGGTGGGGTGTGGGTAGGAAGCAGGCAGCTGTTCGCACGTAAGCAAAACTCAAGGAGACCTTCCAACTCTTAACTGATGGTCCTTCAGAGAGTCCAGTGAGCGGGCAGAGTTCGGGTGGTGAGGCATTCATGTCATGGGCTGCACTGAACAGCCAAAATAATACAAAGGAATTACCAGGCAGGACTCTGCTGGTGGAAGAAAGATACCAGGCTCCACTGCCCCCCCCAAAGTATGCACGCACACACAGGGTTATATGCTCTTTTCCCCTGCAGAAGCTCTCTAGAATTAATAAGAAATAAGAGGGACCTACCTTTTCCCGCAAGCAAGTAGCCTGTACTCTGAAGAGAAAGGAGGAGCTCTGGTCCATTCCGTACTGGAATAGAGGGCGTGGAGCTGGGGGGAGCCGTAAGGGGACTGGAATGTTAAGAGGGGCATGTCAGGCACTGGTGTACCAAGAGAAAGAACAGATTAGCCCAGTGGCAGGGGGAGAATCTCCTTGAGGGAAAGAGAAACCAGGCTTTCACTTGCGGTCATTGACAGAATTATCAAAAGCTTTAGGTGGAGAAAGAGCCTTGAGTGGTTCTCGCGAAGGAGTCTTGCCATCGCTGAAGAAGACAAGTAGGTGGGTAGTTCCTAGGTAGTCCCCATGGTGGGGGAGTTGGGGAGGAGAGAGGGCGTAATCCTCTTAACCTTTGACTTCCTCTGCCCTCTCAGAGATCACAGCAGTTGGTAGGAAGAAGGTAAAGGAATGGCTCCAATTCCCAGGCCGTTCTCTCAGTCTCTCCTGGCTCCGGCGTGAAGAGGGGCGCTTACTGGGGTGGATGGCAAGCTCAGTGGTTCCATGGGGGGTCCCTGAGTTGGTGAGCGGTGGCCCAGTGCTCCACCCAGCGGGTCAGGTGACTGGAAACACTTGGGTGGGCCCCAGGTCCTTCCAAAGAAGGAATTTTGAAAGTGGTTCAACAGGACAGGAGGCAGAATCCTTTGAGGAAGTATTTCCTGAGTGCCCACTAAAGGGCCTGGGGTTTCCTAGGGACACCAGACCTTGTGCTTGGAGCCCTTCTAGACAGAGGGCACGGCCCTCCTCTGTGTGCATCAGCCACACGTGTCTGCAGACTTACTATCTTCTGGGAAGATGGACGTGCAGGCGAGCATTCGCCCTGGGGATGCTGCGACCCAAGCTCAGAGACCTTCAAGCCTGATGTGCGCAGCCTCAGAAATCCGCGGGTGCCTGGGTGTCCGCCAGCCCCTAGCCCCTTCCCACCCCTCAGTGATAAGATGCGCAGAGACATACAGTAAAAGATGTATTTTATGGCAGCAGCTTGGTGACCAGACTGTCTGGGGGTGAGGCAGGATTAGTCATGGAAAGGCCCCCAGCAGGCAGCTCCAGGAGGCCGTCTGCCCGGTGGCACTGGGAGCTCCGTCACCAGGCCGCTGGGCAGTGGCAGACGGGCCCGGAGGTAGGAAGCTTCAGTGACTCATTTCTGCCCCTTGCTTGGATTCTGTTGTCAGTGAGCAGCAGCGTCGGAGGCAAAAAAAAAAAAAAAAAAAGCCACATGGCCGGGGGAAGTCCCAGTGCCTCTCAGTGGCCAGCGTGAACATGGTTTCTATCTTGAGAGTCCTCTTGCTGGGGCAGTGCAGCTCCTAGACACCCCATGTGGCAGTCCAGGGAGCCCAGGAACATTCCCATGGCTGACTCTGGGGGCTGAGGTGGGCTCAGAGCACCCAGACGACCAAGGAGCGTCCCCTCAGATCAGCCAAGAGGGACTTCCTAGTAGGAGTGAAGTACTGTGTTGGAAGGCCGAGTGTCTCTGGCCTTGCTCCACTCCATGTTGGCAGCTCTGGGGGCCTCTGGGTCTTCTGAATGCCCCTCAGGCTCACCCAGGTACTTCCTGCTTACTCATGCCGCCATGTCTTAGTCAAGGACTTTTCCGTTGTAAATAGCAGAAACCTATTCAAACTAATCTATGCAAAATAGGCTGATTCACTGTAGGGCAGAGAGGTCCTCCGGGGACAAGGACAGGAAGTGCGGATGAGCTCCAAGGGGGCAGGCACTGGGACCTGTGAGGTCCCGAGGAACTTTGGCAGCCCCTCTGTCCTTCCAGCTCCTCTCCCATCCTCCTCTCTCCTCCCCTCTCCTCCTCATCATGGCCTCTTTGCTCTCCCTGCTCACTGGCTCTCTCCGATTCTCCAAACATATGGCCTGCCTTGACTGGCAGCATTCCTAGCATCTCTGCTCTGAGTCTAGATTCCTGGGAGAGAGGGTGACAGTGGCCCACCGGGTGTACCCAGAGCCAGGAGGCATAGCAGCTCCGAATGAACCTGTCTGCCGAGGGAGTGAAGGCAGCGGGATGGGAGCAGACTGCTCAGCCAGATCCTAGGTTTGGCTTCCTCGAACCAGCCCTGCGCCCCAGCCGTCCATGCCCTGCATCCAGGGAGCACCGAGGGCCAGGAACAGAAGCCCATTCACACCAGCTTAGTTCCAAAGAGGGTCTGTTGAAAGCTTACGAGTCAGTCTCCTAATGTCCAAGGTGAAATGGATTTCTGTCCCTGTCACACCCTGATGTGGCTGGCCAAATTTGGGAGAGGTGGAACAGAATCCTAGAACTCACGACTGTCCCTCCTAGAAGTGTCGGTAAGGCAGCTTCTCCAAGAGCAGAGCTGACTGGGTGGTAACTCTCCTGTATCCTGACGTGACCTTCCCTCACTCATCTGGCAAGTATTTATGGAGTGCCTGATTCCGACTGAAAGCTGTTCCCGATGCTGGAGGTAGAGCAGTAAGGAAAAGATACCAAACTCTGCCCTCATGGAGCTTACATTCTCCTGGAGACGGTGACCGCAAAGAAGCATGCAAGCAAATAGGTGTCCTGTCCGGTGGCAGTAAACCCTATCGAGACGGGCAAAGTGGAGCCAGGAGGGTAGGGAGCATCTCGTACGTACAAGAGGAAATGCCTGTTTTTGTGGTGTTCCATACATGTAACTAGAGCTCCTGAAGCCCTTGGAATTGCGGGGCGCTTGGGTGGCTCAGTCGGTTTAGCACGAGTCTTGATTTCGGCTCAGGGTCGCGAGATCGGCCGCCGCCTGGGGCTCTGCGCTCAGCGGGGAGACTGCTTGAGCATTCCCTCTCTCCCTCTCCCTCTAATTCTTTAAAATAATCGAGCAAACAAACAAAACCCTTGGATTCGTGGATTTGCCTAAGGGATACGAGTGCGTTTTGTTATTCATAAGGAGCCCCCTCTCTGGCCATACCCAAATTATGGTAATGACGTGACTCTTGGCAGGCTTCTCAAAAACTTCAGCTTGGGGCTGGTCGCAGAGGAGGTAACCACATGATGAGAGTTGGAACTCTTAGAGGGACGAGGACTGGAGATGGGGTTCAATCACCGATGGCCAATGATGGGATAAAGCATGACTATGTAATGAAATGTTGATAAAGATACTTCAGCAGTGAGGTTGGAGGCAGTCCTGGGTTGGTGACCACCTTCCTGTGCCGGGAGCGTGGTGTTTCTGGAGAGGCCGTGGACGCTCTGAGCCACCCCATACCTTGTGCTATGCGTCGCTTCCATTTGGTTTTCCTGGGTTTTATCCTGGCGATAAAACTAGAATCGTAAGTATGCTTTCCTAAGTTCTAGGAGTCGTTCTAACAAATTATCAAACCTGATGGGGATTGTGGGAACCCCCGAATTTATTGTTGCCTGTGCAGAAGTGCAGGTAGCTTGGGGGACCCCATTTGTGGCTGGCATTGGAATGGAGGGGGCGTTCTTCATTTAAGAGATGGAGTCCTTAGCCTGTGGGGTCGGTGCTCACACGGGGCAGTGTCAGAATTGAACTGAATCACAGGACACCTCTCTCACTTGGCGTCAGAGAACTGGAGAACTGCTGCTGGAAAATGATGTAATTTTATACAGGGGGTTCAGGAAACAGACACCTGAAGGGTTGAGGGAGCAAGTCTAATAGATGCCTGGAAGAATAGTGTGTCAGGCAGAGGGAAGAGCAAGTGCAAAGGTCCTGAGGTAGGAATGTGTTTGGACTAAATTATTTAAGGGAGAGGAAGAAGAATGTGGCTAGAGCACAGGTGAGGAGTCCATTGGTAGATAAAGGTGTGTGTCAACACAGCCTTTCAGTGGAAGCCTCCAAGTGCCCAGCCAGGGAAACTATCCCATAGTTGTGGGATGGAAAGCTCACAGATTGGAGAGCCAGAAATCACACAGTTCATTGAAGCAACGTAAACTCAAGCATAGAGTTTAAAGCCAGTGGGAAGAAAGGGAGTGGGTTAATACGCTTGGGCTGGTACACAGGCCATTGGAAGGGCCACACCTCCAGAGTTCTGTGTTGTGCAAATGCCTTTGTCTTGTTCATCTCTATGGTGTACCAGCCCCCACCCCACCCCACCCCCGCCCCATGATCATGGGGTTAGGAGGACTAGACAGGAGGACGAGGATGATGGGAGATGCCCGGAGTCAGCACAGGCTTGATGGAGAGCCGGGGGGCGGGGGGGGCAGCTGTGGGCTTTCTTGGCCTGTCTGGGATGGGAGGCGGAGGGGGGGGTTGGGGGTTGCATGAGCGGCTGAAGTGAGGCCTCCTGGATCCTGGCTGCTGCTCGTCCCCATCTGTATTTAGGATATAATGAATATTCAGTGCTTTGTGTGTCTCATGTATATTTAGTGGTCATGAATATTTAGTATTTACTTACTTCTTCCATTTCCTTTCTATCGAGGTTCACACATAGATGCTCTTTTTGCTTTATCTGTCTTCACCTGTCTCCCAGGTAAATAATTTAATTATCTGTGCTTTACACATCCGGGGATTTGCATCAATCACCTTTGTTTTGTCTTGTATGGCCGAGTTGACTATTGTCACGGTGGCCAGCGCACTTTGCATGAGGCTTGGGAGTTAGATGGAGAGTGGTGGCGTGGTATCAGAGTCTTACAAGCCATCGTAAGGACTTAATTTCTACTCTGAAGGGGACGTAGGCGCTGTCCATGTAGTTGAGCCTAAGATTTCATCACATGCACGGGAGATTTTAAGAAAGGCAGGAGGTGGGAACAGTTGTGGAAGCAGGGGCCAGGAGATTCTTTGCAGAGGAATATACTACTAAAAGGTGCTGATAATGTGGGTTCTCGAGACTGAGGAATAGATATTAATTTTACTCATTTCCCTACCAACTGTTTTAATCTTGTCCTGGTGGCGAGGGCACAGCCGTGTGCAGGATGAGGCCATCACTCCACGATGTGAAGGGTGGGGTGGGGCACAGAGTGGGTGGGAGTCAACCTTGGGAACAGGTGCAGCCAGTTCTGGAAGGAAGTTCATGGGAGAGGTTTGCAAGGTGGGAGGTAACATAGTACCTTGAAGGTTGGGAGGCACTGCTGTTTTTAACCCATCATTCAATCCTTGCCATAAGCTTGACCTGCCTTCCTAAGATGCCCTATTCCAGTTACTCCTTCTATATTTTCCCCCCATTAGAATGGATTTTAAATGATACAGTATTATATTAATCACTCCATTTCTCTGATCTGGGTTAGCTGGGGCAGAGAAGTAACACTATTAACTTCTCTGATAAAAGTTTTGCACTGTTTGTTCATAAAGCAAAAGGGTATAGCGATTTCAGTGGATACATAACCCTAAAAAATCCATTTAAGCTCTACCGAAGAAATGATTTTAAAATGTGTGGAATATCATTGATTTTTACTTCCTTAGGAGTCTGTCTTGTTGAGAAAGAATTTGGGGGTATTCCTTTCTCAGGTTCCTGTAACACAGAACTGACAATTACATGTTCATTAAACTGCAGATTATGTTTCTTAAAGAAATACAGATCCTAAAAGCTATGACATGGCCATAGCCTACTATTAAGATTTCTGAAAAACAAAATTAATGCATGAAAACATACACGTCGTTTTAGCTTTATTTCTAGTGAAACATTGCTTGACCGGCAAATGTTGCGTGAGGGTCTTAAACACGTTTTCACACCCTCGTTGGCCATATGGGAGCAAATAGCCTGGAATCCAACATAACTCCTTAAAAGCTAGATACATTCTAGAAGAATCAGCCATTTCGTGGAAGTATCATAGCGCTAGAAGAAAACACTGGTGGTATGTTCTTATTTCTGGGGTGGGAGTAATGTTTCTGGTGCATAGCATCAGATTCAGAAAAAGATGGATAGTTTGACCCCGTTAAAGAATTTAAGATTGCATTTGGGGAATAGCGTCATAAATGAAGTCCGATAACAGACAAGAAATGGGGGGAAATGCTCGCAAAATTTACCACAGGCAAAGGGCCAATTCTGATACTGAAATTATTTTTAAAAGCATTGTGCCAGCAGCCTCATAGAAAAGAAAGAAGAAGGCTATACACAAGCCAGTGAACAGAAAAGGAACACGCTAACTGATAGGAATATAAAAAGGTAGTCACAGAGTGAGGGGAAAGGACAGTGGATTTCTTTTCACCTGTTAGCAGGACCCAAGTTAGATGGTGGTTGATGGTGTGGATTCAGGTTCTGGCACTGTTAGTGAGAAATACGGGAGAGACGGATCTGGCACTGTTCGCCTGGGTGGCTCGGTCGGTTAAGCGGCTCACATCGTGATGTCAGGGTCCTGGGATCGAGTCCCACATTGGGCTCCCTGCTCAGTGGGGAGTCTGCTTCTCCCCTTCCCCCTGCTCATACTCTCGCTCGTTTGCTCTCTTTCAAATAAATAAATAAAATCTTTAAAAAATATATAAACATACATAGGCATTTCCTTTTAGGATTTTAGCCTCCCCGCTCTTCTCACTCAATGACCCAAAGACTGTACGAATGCTGCCTTGGAGAGATGTGTTTATGGACGCACACGGTATGGTGGCCACAACGTGTGTTTCTTGTCTGTACGACTTGTGTGCTTATGCTGTTTGTATTTGGATAGACATCCTGGAAAGCCAGGTTCTCAAATTGTTTACCTGTCATGAATGGGGAGTGGGGAGGAGCCTAGAGGAGGAAGGGACTTTGTCTTTATTGTCATCGTGAACTGTTCGATTTTTAAAATGATGGACGCAGATCCCTTTCAAAATATACTGTCATTTCTCTCCCCGTGAATATGTGGCACGATGTGTCTGTCTGGGTGTCTGCCTTATCTCTATTTCTCTTGCTACTGCTTCACCATCTCTCTGTAATTCATCTCGATTTAATTCATAAATATACATTGTATTAAGGGAGCATGTTTATTAGCTAGTTCTAGAATCTTTCATAGTGATGTGAACTGCCGTGGAATTTATTATGCGAAGTGTGTCCTTGGCTATTTGTATATAGTACTTTATTTTAGCCTAACATCGTACGCATGCTCCCGCGTGCTTAATGAGGAAAGCGCTCAATTGAAGTAGCAGACAAATAAATGTCTTCATTAAGAGCAGGTTGGGGTGCCTGGGTGACTCGGTTGGTTAAGCATCCAACTCTTGGTTTCGGCTCTGGTCATGATCTCAGGGTTGTGAGATCGAGCCCGGGTGGGCTCTGCGCTCAGCAGGGAGTCTGCTTGAGATTCTCTCTCTTTCTCCCTCTGCCCCTCCCTCCTGCAATCCCTCTGTTTATCTACAATAAATAAATAAATCTTAAAAAAAAAAAACAGGTTTGGTAACCCTCTTGTGGTGCTGAATATTTTGGAGCAAAACATAGAACATACCAATTGTGAAGAAGCCTCAAATTCTTTCAGTAGAGGTTTTATCTCATTTTAAAACAATAGAGAGTTGCATCGTTTTAAGAAACCCGGTTCTGATGGGCATTGGGGGTGGGGGGGTGGACTCATCTGCGTAATGGCTGCCATTTTTAAAGGGCACTTTGGAGACCTTGGAGTCAGGCTACATATAGTGGTTCAGGTGCTTAGCGGGAATGGGGTGTAGTGAGGAGTTAAGGTTAGTTAACGCCCAGAGTGGCAGAGTCTTCATTTCCCCCCCTGCTTAGCATGTGCCGACAGGCAGTACCGAGTAGGACCAGGAGCTGCAGGCATGTTTCCGCTAGACTCACGTACTCATATGTGTAGTTCTGTGTCACTAGAGGCGAGCCTCCATTTTTAAAATTGTGCATATGCCTGGAGAAATCTTTGCCTATCCTTCGATGTCAGGCTTTCTGAATCATTTGTTTTACATGTGTCTCTTTTATGCAGAGTAGAGATAAATTTCTCTGTAAAATCCGATCTGAAAATCTCTTTCTTTTCCTACTCAAGTTTAGCCCGTTTTTATTTATGGCTCTGAAAGGGTTGTTTGGTTCTGTGCTGCCATATTATCTTCTGTTTCCTTTTTGCTTGTTTTAACATTGCAATTCTTTTCACATTTGAGAAGGTTTGTATTTCTGTACGAGTACTTTGTATTTTTGTGTAAATATTTTATCCAACTCTTCTGTGTTATAGAAAGGTGTAATTACCTCATGCAAAGGTATATATGGTATAATAACCTCTAATACTATCATCAGTGATAAAATTAGCTTCTGTTCTCTTCTTTCTCCGTCAATATACTCCTTCCTTCAACTTTATTGTCTTTTTTATTGTCATTTTTGTAGTGCTAATTATGTTTTCCCTTCTGCCCCTCGTTTTGCCAATATTAAATAACATTCTTCTGTGCTCGTTTAATTCCTACCTCTTGCCTTCTCCTCTCAATTTTTATTTTATTAGTTTCTAAAAACATGTTATAGGAAAACATTTTCCGTACTTAAAGAGAATTGAACATGATTTGATCTTTTTGCTTAGCTATCCAGAGGATTGTTTTTTATCTTAAAATTCCCATAGATTTATTAGAGTGTCTCTTAAAATTGGTTGTTCTGGTTTAATTTGCCCCGATACACGATATTCCGTTTGAATGGGTAGATACAAGTCTTCATTTATTTCAGGGAAGCTTTCTCACTGATTATTTAAAAATACTTGCTCTGTTTTATTTTCCCTTCTTGAGGATTTCTTTGACTTTGTATCTATAAGATAGATTTTATCTTTTATAATTGTTACTGTCTTTCTCATTCTTTTAAATTTTTTCTATCTCATTTTATTTGCTGATTTCATTTCCAGCTTTAATATTCCTTTTTGGGTTTTCTCCTTTGCTCCTTCCATTTAAAAAGTTTTAATCTCCCTAATTTCTTTCTCTTGCATTTCTTTCCCAGGTTCTGCCACACGTCTTTTATTCTGTTAGGTGTTTGGTCTTCCCTGCTCTGTGTTCTTATATTTTTATTTTTCAAGCCTTCCTCTATGGAGATAATTGTTTTATTAGTAATTTTAACATATGGTAAAATTTGTGATTACAGATTTCATCTACCCTCTGGCAATATTTCTTTTTAAAGATTTTATTTATTTATTTGACAGAGAGAGAGAGCATAGCAGGGGAAGCGGGAGAGGGAGAAGCAGGCTCCCCGCTGAGCAGGGAGCCCAACATGGGGCTCGATCCCAGGACCCTGGGATCATGACCTGAGCTGAAGGCAGACGCTTCACCGACTGAGCCATCCTGGTGCCCCATGGCAATATTTTTGAGTGCTTTTTTAAAATCTCTTGCTCAGCTTTGATTCTTTAATTTTTTGTCAGCCTCATGCTAATTAGGAGTCACATGATTGATGGGGTTGGATTTTCCCGGACCAGCTATTTATGGGCTATTTTGTTAAGGGTGGGGAGTAGGGCGAGATGAAATTCTAGGTTTCGTAACTGAAGATTCTTTCCTTCGCTGCCTCAGAGACGTTTTGCTCCAATGTGGCGTCTCGTGCTGTGCCATCACCGCTTCCTTTTCCTCTCTGAGCCTCGCGGTGTGATCTCAGCTCTGTTAAATCTCAGTCGTCTCGGAGCCAAGCTTCTCTTTCGTCTTGCACTTTTTTGTGGCTCCCTTTCAGCCTCTGTGTATATGTGCTTACGCTTGTCGGAACCTGCTGCTTGCTGGTTCCCTTCGCCCCGTCCTGGGCGGCTCTCTGCTGCTTCCAGAATAGCTCCTTTGGGGGCTCTAGCTTGATCTCAGCTGTTGGAGGCAGCATGAGCAATAATAAGTTTGTAGTGTGCTTGGAATCCAAGTTTGACACAAGTAATGTTTTTTTCATAGTGCTGCTTGTTCAGTCCAGTTTCTAGGAAGCAAAGAAATATTCTGAACCAAACTCTCTTTGCTTATATCAGAAACATATTTTATTCTTGGATTTTAAACATTTTTATTTCTATTATGTAATTTTTTCATTGCATAAATTATAGGTAACTAAATGATTATTTTTAAGGAGTATTTTAAGCCAAACAGAAGAATAAAGGAAATAAAGTCTCCCTTAGTACCTCTTCTCAACCTATAAAAAGCAACTCTGTGTCACTGGTTAGTATAGGTCTTTCTGGATATTTCTCGGCATGTATGAAATTGGTATTAGATATTTTGAAATCCATACGTTTAGGGGCACCTCTGTGGCTTAGTCAGTAAAGCATCTGACTCTTGATTTTGGCTCAGGTCATGATGTCAAGGTTGTGAGATCAAGCCCTGTGTCGGGCTCCTTGCTGGGCATGAAGCCTGCTTAAGGTTCTCTCTCTCCCTCTCTCTCTCTCTCCCCCTCTGTGCCACTCCCCCGCCCCTTGCACACACGCCTGCTTGTGCATGCACTCGCGCGCCTGCTCTGTGTCTCTTTAAAAAAAAAAATGACAGTCATACGTTTGACCTTGACCTTTGTTAATGCTCTTTTTTTTTTTCTGGTTTCTGTTCCCTTATTTCATGCTGCCATTAACTTCATTCTTACTCCTTGGCTACAGAACTTGTTGATAAATTGTTAGAACAATTATTTATTGGTCTTGACATACAGCAGGTCCTTCTCCCTCTAATGACAGAATATTCGACAAAAGTTGACCATGATGATAGTGGTGATTTTGCCACTTCTTTCATCTGAGCTTTCATTTAAACTCTTCCAAAATCTGAAAGCAACGCCTGACATTCTGCTCCTCCCCCATACCCTTTCTTTCTCTCCATCCTTCTGTATTTCTAGCAGATTCTAAGATCATTTCTCACAAGTGCAGGACAAGACCTCTTTCTGGGAAGATGATTCGGGAGCAATATGACATTTTGTTTTTTCCTAACCGTGTCTTTTTGCCCCTGATGTGCAATTAACTTTTTTTTTTTTCTAAGTATGACAATGATTGTAATTTTAATATCCAAATTCACATTTCTGAGATAGGACTTCATGACATGTTTTGTTTTGAGTGTCCACCGCAGTGTTTAAACAGTTTCTCTTTCTGATGATAACCATGACAAAGTTTGCCTTATTATGTGTAGTTTTTCCTCCTTGGAAGTCACGTATGGTCCTGTGTGAAGTAAGAAGGTTAAGGAAAGGGTGTATTCTTGGCAGTCTTTATCTTCACGGACACGGCCTAACCTCAGCACACTCATCTCTTGTGCCAGACAAAGAAGGACAGACATCACTCTTGCGGCCACTCTGTTCGTCATCCGATGGAAAGGCCGATCCTGGACAATCTATCATTTGGACAAAATCGTCATTTGGTACAGTTCGGGTTTTCAGAGTTTATTCATCCACAACAAGGATAAAGAATAGCTCCGAAAGGGGAATTCTTCACCCACGGAATTGCTGGGCGGAGGGGGGGGGGGGAAGAAAATGAAAACCTAAAATCGTTGCCCTTCGGAAACGCCGATACTTCTAAATGTGTCTTTTAGTGCGAAAAGATTTTTGAGTTTCCGTGTTATCAGCAAGGCTCTGGAGGTGCACGAACCGTCCTAAAGGAAACGGCAGCATTTTGCAGGACATGATCACATAGGGGTTTTTCTGGAACAAAAGACCTTTAGTTTTCGTTAGATTCCAAGGATAGAAGTGAATGAAGTTTAAGACACAGGACTAAGTAATACCAGCAGTTGACTAGCATTTTGTTTGTCTGTCTTGTGATCCTTTGGTGTTCCCACCTGGCATCCATCTCTCTGCCTTCTCATGCTCTCCCCGTGTCCCCTGGAGGACTCTGTCCTTGGCTCTCAGTCCAGGGGCTGCAGGCAGGGCCCCTACCCCTGCTCTGGGGGCGCTCAGGCTCAGGTGTGGTGGGCCAGCATATTCTGTCCTCCTGGCCACAGGGAGTGGCTCAGGAGCAGGCCAGGGACTCACTATGGGCCCATGAAATTTCCGTCGGAGAATTTGCTGGAACTACAGGGAGGTTGCTGAGCAGATGGACTGTACTCTGGGTCTGATGGCTCCTCCCTTGGGGGAGGGCTTTCCTGAAAGTGAAGCCAACGGGAAACACCGTTGAGCAAAAACATGGCAGGAGAACTTCATGATACCTTGTGGAGCCCCTGACGTGGGTCTGAAGTGGTCCTCCTTCCGTACTTTTTCAGCTCTCTGAGCCAAGAAACACCCTCCCCCACTCTTCTGTTTGTTTGTGAAGTGAAATGAGTTTGAGTTGGGAATTTGTCACTTGAGTGACAAAGAGTCTCGTCTGACGTCTCTCCTTTATGTGTATATATGTATTTATACCTCGTTTCTGAATACGTCTGGGAATAGCCTTTGTACGGTACGAGTTGCGGTGCATGGCAATATACCAAGATTTATGTAATGAATATCACTGACCATTTTGCATATTTAAATCTGTTGAGCTTTTTTTTTGTAAGATTTTATTTATTTATCAGGGAGAGACAGTGCAAGTAGGGGGAGTGGCAGAGGGAGAAGCAGACTCCCCACCCAGCAGGGAGCCGGATGCAGGACTCGATCCCAGGACCCTGAGATGATGACCCGAGCCGGAAGCAGATGCTTAACCGACTGAGCCACCCAGGCGTCCCTGTGTTGAGGTTTATTAAAAGCTAAGAAGACAACTCTTTGTTTTCCTAGCATGTAGAGTAGCTTATATTTTCTTCTTGGCCTATCAGGTTTTGCTCCTGAGGGAAAAAAGGAAAATGTTTTCCTGCCAAAAATGACTTTCGAGTTCATTGAGCTTCATCTGATATTTCCACTAGGTGGTATGGGTGCCCCCTCCCCCATACCCTGAGCCCCCAAGTAGGGAGTGAAGAAATCAGACGAATAAGAGGACACCCAACCGTGGCCTCAGGATTGTTCTTACTCTTTCATTTGGCCATAAGAAAGGGTGCCTGTCATCATTGACTCTGTGAAGTTAGGAGAGAAAACAAAGAATCGTTTTGAAAAATCTGCTCATGGTGCCGACATCGTGGGTTCTCTTATCAAAGGTACGGTCACAACAAAGACGGAAAAATTCCGAGAGGCGCTCAAGTACTTTTTCAGTTTCTGAAAAAAATCGATACCGTCTTCCCCCTCCTGTTTGCTTGCGTAAAATATTGACCGCGGATACATTGCTTCTAGTCCTTATGTAAAAACGCCCATCTTAATCGTCCGCCGGGTCCTAATTGTTTCCCCTCCCCTCTCACGGCAAGAATAATGAGAGGACAGCTAAGAGCAGAACGATATAGTTATTTTAGAACTGGCACTAACAAATTTCGCCAATTACAGAGTCCATTCTCTAAGCAATGAAAGTATGGCTCTCAATTAATCCAGCACACCTCTAGGCAAGGGCTAAATCAGCTGGATACAGCTAAAGCAATTTGCACACAGCTAAAAGCAAATTGGAAAGTAAGTGTCCCGCACTGCTGCCTATCTTTCCAAGCCAAAGACACAATCAGTATTCTGGCAGTGGCCCTCTGTCACGTTATTTGCAGCTATCAATTTTAATTATAACAATTATTGATTAGTTGGGAAAGTGAATAATGCGAAGCTCACATAAATGACTTTCCTGCTTCGGGAGCCCCTTCCTGCCTCTCGCGACGCATTGCTGAGTCCGACTTAAAGATTCCACTCGGATTCTGGATGATTCCCGCCTCCTCGCTCCCTCGCCTCCCCGCCACACGCCCAGGCTTCGTTTGGCAGTTTGGCTGGAAGACTGCCCTGACCCGACATAAAGCTTTGGTCAGCGTCTTGTTTCTCATCGGACAGTTTACGAGACAGTTATGGGAGAGGCGTTATGCTTTTGAACATTTGGAATTCATTCACCTGTTTCTGTTCAGGTGGGTGAAGAAGGGAGAAAAGAAATCCGGTAGGAAGAGAGGGAAAACGGAGCTAAAAGAACGGTCACCCCCTTGGTGGATAGAACAAGCAAATCAGTATGGTGTAGTGAACAATATAAAGTAGAATTTGGGGACAGAAGGCGGGAAAGAATCTCTGTCTTGACATTAACGCCACGTTTCTTAACTCTGTGACCTGGGGCAAATCAGGTAATGTCGCCAAAACTTGACCTCCTAAAATCTGTAAAACAGGGATGAAATAACACAATGAGAACACTTCTTTGAGGTAGTTCTGTGTTTTCGGTGAAGACGGTTGAGAGCGAGGGGCAGTGCGAGGAGGCATTCTGTAAGAAGGGTTCTCTGAGATGGTTGCAAACATTATGTTGACCTCTCCCCAGCACGTTCTGTCGTATTTGTTGAATTAGCCACGTTTTCCTTTGACTCAATTTTCTCCTGTCAGGTTCTGCACGAAGGAAGCCCCAGAGACGTAGGCGGTTATAGAGATGATAGCTATGAACATAAATAAATTCATCTCTCAGTTTATGAAATAGATGCACACTAGCAAATTCGGCTATAAAGTGGATTTCTGCAAAGCAAATCCCATTTCCCTATTGATGTCTATTATAAAATCAGATATATATCCATGGAAAAGAATTTCCCGAGATACTAAATCAAAAATTGTTACAGGACAACAGCAGTTACGTTGAAGTGTGTTCAGAATTTTGAAGTATTTGGCACGATGTTCCCAGTTCTGGATTCATCTGGAACCTATCTTTGGGGAAAAGGCTCTAAACTCACTAAAAAGGATCTTTGAAAAAAAAGCTCTTGGAACTAAGTTCCCCTTCTCAACTCTTCTTCTCCACTTTACAAAGTCCACGGACCCGAGTTGTAATCGTGCGTGTTGCTAATAGATGGTGTAGTCTAGCGTGCCAAGGACTCCAGTTCCTTCCATTTCAGAAGACAGGGTAGAAAATCGAAGAATTTGGGGCTTTATCCCTTTGTTAATCTAAGAATTCAGCATATCGAGCTCACTGGTAAAGGCTAGCTGGAGCTGGACACCCCAGTATGGCACACCAGGTGGGTCTGTGCGAATGCCGCGATTACTGTCCAGGGAGTTCACGGTCAGCAGCACGTGGTCCGAGAACTAAAGCAAGGTCAGAGCCTTCTTAGGCTTAGCAGTTAAAACCTCAAAAAGCTCATGATCAGTCTTTGCTTGACTCTTCTTGCAGGAAGAATCATCCATTTGGAGAAGCATGCTCAAACCTCATGGAGAACATAGCCCAAGCCGTAGCTTCACGAAGATCAGTTTTTTGCTATAGGTTTCCTAGAAATAATTTCAAATCCTGTGGGGGGTACAATCGGGTTTTATTTTTCTCACTAATTTTAAAGGAAAGGCATGGCCTCTTAGTTTGCTCTGTGTCAGAGAATTATGATTTAAGAATATATACTCTCATACAATTGCGAGCACGTCTGTCACCGTATTTCAAGGGAAGCTATTTATGACTTTAGTAAACATTTAAATTAAACACCGGAGTAAAATACGATCTACAGCTGTGACATGAGAAGGAATTTAAACTACTCTAGAGTTATTATTTTTCTCAAGCACCCTATTTGGATATGCAAGATTAGTCGTATCGGGCGTACTGTAGAGTGTCAGATTATTTCCCGGAGGATCCCAGTGTACTTTCGTGTTTGAATCTTTGCTTTAACTTATCTTATAAAACGCACAATATTCTCTTTCAATATTTGGTACTTAAAATGCTTTAATGATTTACCACAATTCAATCAATTGAAATTCTTCCTATGAATAGAATGGGCATACAGATTTCCTTATTTGATAAGAGATTACTTAGCAAAGGTTATACTTGGACCAGGAATGTTCTTAGGGTTATAGCTACGTTTCACATTCTATGTGGTTTTCAGCGCTGAGTGCGGGGTGATCCGCTGGAATCTGGCAAAGTCTGAGGCCATCATGCATGGTAGCAGAAGCATGAGATTGGGTAGCAGAAGCTTCTGCTTACACCTTGAATCGGTGCCCTTTGGTTTTATGTCCCTGGGCAAGTTATTTAACTTCAGTGAGTATCAAATCCCTCATCAATGAAGTGGGGACAACAGAGCACAATGGGTATAATAGAGAAACAAGAGAATGAATTTCCAAGTATGTAATAGTGGCTTAGTCCCCATACTTGTCTCTTTTTCATTCTCTTTCCCATCTCAACATAACAGGTACATGACGGAGATGGAATGTATTTATAAACTCTGACTTCTCTGTACTCCACGTCAGTCAAGAAATAAACCGAAAATGGAGCTGGGATCAGTTTCTCATCTAAAAAGCCCCAATCTTTATTGCAACAGTGTCTTTATCTAAACAAAACACCTTTGAAATCCTAAGTTTTAGTCCGCACACTTTAGTGACGTTTTCCAGAATCACCAAATCTCGATGTTAGAAGAGATTTTAAGTATCATCGGGTCTCACGGTTCAACCAGTGTTCTGATACCCTTTGCTTTGTAACGTGGCCCCCTGTGAACCAAAACAGAGACCACCCCTGGGGGTTGGGTCAGGAGGAGGCCCGTGGACTGGAATTTCATCTGTGGAGCAGAATGCTGGCCTACCACACAGGTGACCTTATTAGATATGTTTGTTCTGGAATGGGCCTGATCTACGAGCCTTTGGAGTCCCACGGTAAGTGATGGAAGCCTTTCTTGACTTGCCCTGTATAATTATTTCTGTACCTGTTCCAGGGGACCAGCTGGCTTCTTAGGCTCCTCAGCCCAGGGTAGCTTCCTGCCCAGGCCTGTTCTCCTTGGCCTATGTAGAGTCTAGACCATTTGCTGCCCTTGCCTTTCTGTCCATCATCGTTCTGGGCCGACTGACTGATTTGTTATACCAACTCTATAAAGTGTTAATTATCTCCTCTCTTGAGGTTATGTTGACCCTAAGGGTGACTCGTCAGGCTGGAGAGGCCTCGGCAGCAGGAATGAAATAGGGCTGTCTGGGGTTTGAGCAACCTCACGGTGGAAATATATTGGGGCAGGGAGGCATTGAGAGGCCCCCACTCGGAATCATACGAGGTAGTTACCTTCTGCCTCTTAGATCAGCGAAGACTAGAGGTTGTGCACCCCAGAACAGAGAATGCCCCTTTCCACTTAAACCATGTACTCCGTGCAATTGAAACGCTTTCGTGTAAACTTGAAATAACCCAGAAAAGGCTGATCCCTATCGCATTCACTTCTGAATGCTTCAGCTGTCAGGGTTTTTCTAAAACGAAAAAGCTAGTCCAGCTGCTTCATGTTTAAATCTGGCACCTTTTTAAGTGGCGGTGAACAGGTAGGGGCGGCCTGCTGGGTGAAGCCCTCTGACAGGGGGAGCTGGGAATTGTCATCCCTGTCCGTGCAAGGCTTCGCTATTTGAAAAGCAAGCCCGAGTCGTGTGATGGCACCTCATTTAGAAATACCAACCCCAGGGACACCTGGGTGGCTCAGTCGGTGAAGCGTCAGCCTTTGGCTCAGGTCATGATCCTAGGGTCCTGGGATCGAGTCTCACATCAGGCTCCCAGCTCCTCAGGGAGCCTGCTTCTCCCTCCGCCTGCTCGTGCTCTCTCTCTCTCTCTGGCAAACAAATAAATAAAACCTTAAAAAACAAAAAAACAACAAAAAAAGAACAACCCCAGCTATAGAAAATCTATGTGTGGAAGAGTTGAAGCGGATGCCGTGAGAATTAGACAGGGAATGACTCAGGAAAGTGGCTTCTCCGAGAGACCGTGTAATACCCAAATGCAGGCCTTTGGGTGTCTTTTCTGCCCAGTTATGACTGGAGGACATGAAGAGAAATTTCAGAAATTGTGGATATGCAGCCCTCTCTTCATTCTCCCAGAGGCTGTGATTATCTGGGTCATGTTCATTCAGGTTGGAAAACAGAAAAACAAGAAAGGTTTTTGTTGTATTTTCTCTACGTGGAGAGCACTCCTTTCACTGAATGCCGTCAACAGTTGTCTCATTTGGTGAGCATTCCCCTACCTGGCGGGCCTCAACTCTGGGCCCCGACTCTATGCGTGACAGTCACACGTAGGTGATGTGAGAGCCTCTTAGACACTGAGCACGGATTTGGCCACACTGTGAAAGACTTGAGAAGGAAAACGTAGGCTAGTGGAGGTCAGTACTGTGAGTTTTCGTCTTCTCTTTACCCCCTCTTTTTCCTTATTCCCATCTTTAAGAAAGAAGATCCTTTCCTCATTGTCTAATTTACTCTCTCTTGCTCTTCTGGCTCTCCTCTCTCCTACTTCCTCAGAGCCCTTACCCTCTTTTAGCTGGATACGCCAGCTCTGTCTTCTGTCACGCTGCCTTCCCTTCTCTCATCAATATGATCCCGTCAAGATTTCATTCTCCTAAAGAATCTCAGTGGCTCAACCATCTTACCCCCTAAGGCATACTGGGGTCTCTCTCCTCTTCGCCATCAGACTTTTTCTTGAGCTTTCTGTTACTCTTGTTCTTTCCTCCTCACTCAGTTCTTCACTGATTTCATTTTGAAATCTGGTGGATCCACTCACCTTTCTCCTGAGGGTGCTTCCTTGACAGGAGCCTGGCGATTGACGGAAGACACGGCACTTCCCTGGAGCCCATGGCCCTCGCCACCCGCCACGTGCCCAACTCTCTCCTCCCGTGTTTTCTGAGACCTGGATTTCTTTGGTTTTTGAACCCTTCTAATCCCCTGTGTGGCTCTCCTCACCCTTTTGCCCTGAAACATAGATTTTTCCTTCGAATCTCTTCCATCCTCGGGACTTACCTGTATTACCACTTGCAAACCCATATTTCTATTCCCATCCGCTGTCCCGTATTTCCAGTTGCCTCCCAGTGATACTCAGGTAGCCCCCTCCAGACGTCATTGTCAGTTAAGCTTAGTAAATCAGAAACCCGAATTCTTTCCTCCTACTAGACCAGGTTCTTTTCCAGGACTCTCTGTGTCTTTCCAGGGTGCCGCCCGTACTCAAGCCTTGGAGTCACGTTAACTCATAGGTATTCAGGAATTGGTTACTTTTACTTTGCAATTTCTCTGATCTACACCTCTTACTTCCTTGTCACTGTAGTTCAGATTCTTATTCCTTCTTGTTTGTGCTCAAATGGCTTCCTGGATCATCTTTCTAGTTCACTGACATCTGGGCATTCCATATAGCACAGTAGAAATCTGTGTGCTGCAGTACAAATCTGTAGACTACAATAGGAATCTGTATACTACAGTAGAAATCTATATACTGTAGTAGAAATCTCTAGTAGCAATCTCTAGACTACAGTAGAAATCTATATACTATAGTAGAAATCTCTAGTAACAATCTCTAGACTACAGTAGAAATTTCTATACTACAGTAGACATCTATATACTATGGTAGAAATCTCTAGTAGAAATCTCTAGACTACAGTAGAATTTTTCTGTACTACAATAGAAATCTCTAGACTACAGTAGAAATCTATATACTACAGTAGAAATCTCTATACTACAGTAGAAATCTATATACTATGGTAGAAATCTCCAGTAGAAATCTCTAGACTACAGTAGAAATCTCTAGACTACAGTAGAAATCTCTATACTGTAGTAGAAATCTCTAGTAGAAATCTCTAGACAACAGTAGACATCTGTATACTGTGGTAGAAATCTGCTACAGTATATTTATGTACTGTGTATATATGTGTACGATATATATCTGTAGCTTGTGGGTTAATAAAAAGAATGTCATTAAAACAGGGAGTCATGAGCGATGATAGACACATACCTTAACCATTTTCTTTTAACTTGGAGCATAATATATGTGCATTCATCTAACACTTTCTGGGCCACTGATTCATGTTCTGCGTTATCTTTTTTTGCACGAGCATTTCAACTGTGTGGTTTCTTTGGTTTGGGTTTTTTTCCCCCCACCTAAGTAGAACAGGAACTAAAAAATTTTTGAAGCAATCTGAAAAGAAAATTCTTCTAAATTTTTTTATTATCCCACCAGTCATTTACAATTTTCTCACCCACTCCCAATTTGATAATATTTTTTTAAAAAAACCTTTCAGAGAAAGTACAAATCTTCTGCCACTTTTATCAGTTTATTTTGAATAGTAAATAAATGGCCTACTCATAGTAACAAAGACAGTTTGTGTAGACGGGGTTAGAAGCAAACACAACTTCCTCTTGGGAGGTAGACAGTACAACCGATGGGAGCAGAGGTGCTCAGACGTCGGGTCTGGGGCCGAGCCCAGCAGTGATGAGAGGAGCTACGGGTGTGTGGGGTGGCCAGGATCATGGCTAGAAAAGATCCGCTGGCCTGGGCTTTGGGGACTTGGGGGTCAGTTAACAGAGCATCTGCTATACTGGCAAATTACCTGGAGTGAGATATCTTAGTTTCTGAAATCCTAAGGAATACCGCTAACAGTGTGTAGGGACACCTGCCCTCTCCAAGCGAGCATTGCTTGCACGTGGGGCAGTGTTGTTGGCGTGATACCCCTTTACCTTCTGCCTTGCTGGGATGCTTACTAGTCCGACATCAGCTATAGGATCTTTACAATTTTTTTTTTCACAGTGACTTTAAAAATATTCACGTATGCAACAACCAAAAAAAAAAAAAAAATCAAAATGAAGACATTTATACACATCTGATTTTAATATAGAATTTCCATAGCAACATATTACTCATTGTTTAATGTACAGTAACTTAGAGGCCGACTTGCCCATAAAACAATTGGGTGATGTTCAGCTTTAGATTATAGGAACCTCGTTCGTATATAAAATATTGTGATCTTGAGCCTTTCAATCTACCAGGAGTTAATGCCTACTCTGGGAATTGATGTCGTATTTCCTAACCAGACTTACTCCTGGAGAGCAAAAATATTTTAGTGAGAAAAGAAAATCATAAAAGAAATCGAGTGAACTAATCCATGGATTAAAATATAATTTAGAAAACTCTTTCTGACTTAAGAGTTCATCTGCGAAACGATTTCACCGAGTCTCGTCCTCTAGGAGCACCGGCCCTGCCAAAAACCAGAATCACTTCCCTTTAGCATTGAAAAATTTGTCACCAAGCCCAAAGCCAGCCCAACACCACCATCTTGAAGTTCTTGGAAAAGCGTTCTCTTTCCAAAGTCAAACCCATTCACTTAGCGTGTGTTTCCAGAGGTTCATGGACTAGTGGGTACTGATGGGTTCAGATTTCATTGACACGCAGTGGACTCTGGATCCTTGTAGGGCCCTTAGACCAGGCCTGGAAAAGCCAGCCTGGGTCAGTCCCCTGGACCCATGTGAGTGTGCTGTCACCGGGACTTCAGAAACATTTCACAGTGCAGCCCTGCGCTCTGGTGCACGGATGACTTGTTTTTCCAAAAGGAAAGGGGGCCTGGCATGACTGCGTGAGCAGAGGAATTGACGTGATCTCATTCCTGGGTCTTTTTTCTGTTTGTGCCAGGGGACCCTCCCTCTGCAGGACAGCGAGCCACCCATGGTTGTCTGCTTAATTTTACTCATTCTTCACCTTTGCCGCCTCCTTGGAACGAAGTGTGACATACTGCCAGGATTCCACAGTCTTCCTGCGTCTCTTCACGATGGTCGGGGGGAGCAGGGTTGAAGGTGTTCGTACACCCAGAAAATAACTCCAGCACATGGGACCAGGTCTGAACAGCCCCCTCCGTAGAAATGGGACGAGGTTCCACGGAGAAATGGGTTCAGGGAGAAATGGTGGCTTCTTCTCTATGCCACCCGCACCGTAGACACCTAGTTAAATGTGGTCTAATTTACATTAATGATAAAGCTATCGTGTAAATAATAGAAGTCCCCAAAGCAAAACTTCCATTTCATGGTACTAATTGCCTTTGAATCAGTCATTCCTTTTAAAACAGTTTTAATCCAAGCAGCACTTTAATTATTAAGTAACATTTATATCCTTGTGGAGTAATGATTTAATTGGCTACATTTTTATGTGATAATGCTTTGTTTTCCTATTCTCTTCGTTGCTGTACATATTGTAGAATTGTGAATAATTCTATAGGTTATTCTGAGAAACATAGAGACAATAATTTGACTATTTGTAGCTAACAGTTAAATACACATTCTCTTCTGCTACTCCCAACACATTCAAGAAGGTCTTTATTGTGGTCTCGGTTGTGATCAAAGCCATTTTGTTTTTACTGGTTTGCTTCAAAAGAGAATGAAATAGCTCTGTTTTGCAATGTGCAGTGCTACTCTCAGCTGTTAAGCTCCAGTTGTATTCACAGTTTTCTTTTTCTGAACCTCGCATTTCTCATTCCCAAGAGAGGAAGAAGAAGGAAACTGTTCTCTCTGTAAGCCTTCGAGACAGAAGGTGGAGTGTGTTATTTGATGATGTGTATATTAGAGCAACAGCTCAGTGAAATGTCATACATCCTTCTTCCCATTCTCTGTCCCCTTCCTCCTGCACCATCATGCAGGAATCCAAGAGGACACATTCGTCAAGGAATCCATTTCTCATTCTCTGCCATGTGGCTCTGGCAGCCTAAGGTCTTCCGGGAACCCCACCACCAGCCCGCACTCGGAGCCCCCATAGGATCTGTCAGAGAGGAAACCACTCAGGGCCAGTTTCTTCCCATGCCGCCTTAGAGGTACCGCTAGCTTCCTTTTAGAGATCTGTTTTTAATCCTTTCCTTCCTTTACTCTTTGGTAATTATAACAACATATGAGCATTTTGGAAGACAAAACAGGAAAAATGCATCTTTAACCAGCTTATCCTAACACGATTGGTGTTATTATTACTTCTATTATTTATCTGTTGTTATCTAGTCTCTTTTATAGAAAGTTTTTTTTTTATATAATTTGTCACTGTGGTGTATGTTTTGGGTCCGATTTTTTTTTAACCCAGAAACATTGTTGCATGTTCCTACATAGTCTTCATAACTATGATTTAAAATAGGTGTATAAGAGTTCATGAAGCAGGGGCGCCTGGGTGTTGCAGTCGTTAAGCGTCTGCCTTCGGCTCAGCGCGTGATCCCGGCGTTCTGGGATCGAGCCCCACATCAGGCTCCTCCGCTATGAGCCTGCTTCTTCCTCTCCCACTCCCCCTGCTTGTGTTCCCTCTCTCGCTGGCTGTCTCTCTCTGTCAAATAAATAAATAAAATCTTTAAAAAAAAAAAGAGTTCATGAAGCACACAGTCTATTGTTTATTTAAGAATTCTTCCTACTTTTTTTTTAAAGATTGTATTTATTTGAGATAGAGCAAGAGAGAGAGCAAGCACGAGGTGGGGGAGCAGCAGAGGGAGAGGGAGAAGTGGGGTCGGCACTGAGCTTGGAGCCCGATGTGGGGCTTGATTCCAGGACCCCGGGATCATGACCTGAACCAAAGGCAGACGCTTCACCAACTGAGTCATGCAGGTGCCCCCAAGAAATCTTCCTCCTTTTAAAAAAAATTTAAGTTTCTCTTTATTTTCTTTCACAAGTATAAGAAACACAATGATAATCATATTAATCCATACGACTCTCTTTATTTTTAAAAATGTTCTTAGACGAGAGACCCAGGAGTGGGTAGACTGGGTCAGTGGATATGAACATACCATAGCTCTTCGCACACATGCCAGATTGCTCTCCGAGAGGGCCGTGCCAATTTATACGGCAGCAATTAAGGATGAAAATGTCAGTTTCTGTGCCGACGAGCGCACATTCTTTATGTCTGCCTCGTGCTGCAGCCTCAGGAAAGAGCCTGATGAATAGTACCCGTCTGGTGTATGATCTGTGGGGGAGAAAAAGAATAGTGGTTGCAGGAATCAGCTTGAAGTGATTATTAGGAGAGAAAATTGACATCTCTCTCTGATAAGGCAAATTGGAGACTCTATTATGCCTCGATGATATACTATTTAAATTCTTAGTCTTTATTGTGTTTCTGTGGCTCATTCACGTTTTCTTGGTATGCGCCATTTTATTCATAAAGATATTTTGATAAAGTATTTTTATAGAAAAGTTATTCAGGTGTGGAAGCATGTGTCAGACTCTGCATCAGCTGATTCTATCGCTCCCTGCTCAAAAACCTCTCTAGACAGCGTTGCTTACAAAATAAATTCTGAGTGCTTTATCCTGACATTTCGAGGCCTTCCTTCCCTGGCCCCCAACTTACCTCCATGTTTATCTCTTATTACAAGTTCTCTGCACACCAGTCACTCGGTGATGCTTGCTGCTACCCAGATCATCTCCGTCCTGTTCCTGTTCCCGTCACGGCTTCCACTTCCCATGAAAATTACACTTGGATTTCAAGGTGTTTGCAGTCTTGCCCTCCATCCGTGTTCGCCGATTCCTGGAATGCTTCTCCTCCCGAGTGCCTGTCATTTCTTCCAACTTGACCATGGTCAAATTTCTGTTGTTACTGCTGCTTTTCACAATTTCTTTCAGTGAGGGGAGCCTGGGTGGCAGGGTTGGTTAGGCATCCGATTCTTGATTTCGGCACAGGTGATGATCTCGGGGCCATGGGATCGAGCCCCAGGTCGGGCTCTGTGCTCAGTGGGGAGTCTGCATGAGATTCTCTCTCTCTAAAATGAAGGAATGTTTAAAACAATGTATTTCAGCAAATGATTTACTTTACCTATTCAGTTGCATTTTTTCAGCTTTCTTGAGATATAATTGATAAATAAAACTTGCATACATTTGAAGGATACAGTGTGATGACGTGGTATTTATGTACATGGTGAAGTGATTACCGCCACCAAGCGAACGAACACCTTACAGAGTTTCCTGGAGCACGGTTAAAGTGTTTCTTTTCTCTTCAAGCATTTATCATATTCTCTCTTGTAGTGCGTATGAGCTTGTCAAATCCCGTGAAGTTCTAGTATTTTTGAGGACAGGAAAGCTTTTTATTCATTTGTTAGTCACTTACAATGTTTAGCCGTGTGTGGTACATGTATTGCATTTAGCGTTCATATTTGTTTAATTAAGCTATGTAGGTTGAGCTTAAGAGGCCCTAATTATTGTCATCCACCATGTGATAGCAGCTATCAGAATACAGAAATAAAATCCCAAGAGGAAGTAACCGGATATCTCTGCTCCTATGGGAACTGATGTGAATCATTGTGACCCTCAAGTGTTTTGAGACCTTTAGGTGCCTCCTGAATCATCAAAGATATAATGATGCGGTTAAGACTCTTTCAGGGGGGCACCTGGGTGGCTCAGTCGTTAAGCGTCTGCCCTCGGCTCAGGGCGTGATCCCAGTGTTCTGGGATCGAGCCCCACATCAGGCTCCTCCACTGGGAGCCTGCTTCTTCCTCTCCCACTCCCCCTGCTTGTGTTCCCTCTCTCGCTGGCTGTCTCTCTCTCTGTCAAATAAATAAATAAAATCTTAAAAAAAAAAAAAAGAAAAAGACTTTCAGGGTGAAAAGTAGTCAATATATATTCAGGTTATTTCAGTTAGGGTATTGTAAGGATTCATGAGGAAATACGGAATTATTTAAAAAATCTCCTTTACACACAATCAGGGCTGGTGGAGATCCAGAATTTTCATCTCTGATGGCTTAGTCTCTTTGTGTCCTTGGCACAGGTCTCTACTGCTCCCCAAGTTCAGGATTTTTCTTTTCTTTTTTTTGTTTTAAGATTTTATTATCCAGTTGTGGTAGGTATTAGTGGACACTTGACTTGACAATTGCTAACTTTATTAAGCACTGACCATTGCAAACCTAGCTCCTTTCATCTTCTGAAGTACTCTGTAAGCAATATTTATCCCCATTTCACAGGTTAAAAAAAAAACAACCCAGAAAACAAAAAAAACTAAGGCTCCGAAGGGTCTATTAATTTGTTTAAGGTCCTAAGATTAAGTTGCTGAACCGGAACGTGGACCCCAGACGTCCATGCTTGTCCTTGAACCACGCATAACCTTGGGCAATGGAAGGTTGCCTTATTTGGCCGCCATTTTTTTTTCTGGGAAGCGAATCAGTGTTCTGTGTGAGTTTTCTCTTCTCATTTCAGAGTGAGTTGGGATATTTTGCAAGTGAAATGCTGAGTAGTGAGGCTGAAGTGACTGTCAATATTCTTGCTCATTCCACCATGAAGCTCTCCCCCGACCCTTGACGTTTCTGTTCTCAAATATTAGGAAATGACCTAGAACACTTCATCAATGAAAAGAATGTGCACTGTGCTGTGACTGAGCTTTCGGCTAACAGGCTTGCAAAAGAGAGTTGAATCCCTGGTGAGGCAACCTTGCCCCCCTTTCAAATACCCCCCCCCCAGCCCCCAGAACAACATCCTGCCCAAGCATATGCTGTTGCCTTTATAAATGTATACAGAACAGTTGGAGCCATGAACTTATATTTGCTGAACTTGAAGCTTTTTGCAGAAGAAAAACTAAGGCCTGACCCTGATTTCTATTTCTTTTTTTCTTTAGAAGCTGAAGTGGATTCAGGATTGCATTTCTAATTCAATTATCATTTAAAAACTCACTCTCGCTTCTCCTCCGTGGCTCCTCTCCTTTTATCTGCAACTTCAGGTTTCTCTCTCCTGTTTCCTGGGATTTGCAAAGCAGCAAAATCAGCCAGTTTACACTGAAGATGTTTTGATTCTTTTCTCAGACTCTTGCCAGTGTACTTAGCACAGAATGATTAAAAGCTGTGTGTTCTGTTAGAACTGTTACAGTGTTTAAACAAGGAAGTCTGTGTTTGTTTAAGAGAATGGGGAAATGGTTATCTTGACAGATTAGACTGAAAAAAACAGGACAGCCACAGTCTAGCACAGATGTCCACATTTGCCACAGGGCTGGCTTTCTGGGGTATCCTAAACAAAAGTGGCTTGTACGCCGCTGGCCGTGCCCTGCCTGACACCTGACCACGGGTGTGATCCGAGGCCGCCGCCCCCCTGTGAGTCTCGGAAGGCAGATGTTGCCAGGCTGGAAATTTCTCAGTCTCTTTAGCTGTGTCATAATTAAAGTCATGGAACACAGAAGGAATTTCTCTAAAGACCCCGTTCAAATGCCATTTCATTTCCTATCACATGCGGGTCCTGCGGCTTCCCTGCGAAGTCGAGAGGAGGGTGAGCCGAAGCTCCGGATTAGCACGTCCGTTCGTCTCGTACAAATGGGATCTCGAAAAACCAGATGACACCTCAGGGGCCGCCGTGGTTAAGTGGAAATAGCCCCGGATGAAAATGCAGGAAAGCTGATGGAAGCCCTGACTCTCCCACTTACCAACTGTTCCAGTTGGTCGAGGCGCGCTTTTTCCCCCGCCGGGCCTTAAGCGCACCTGTTTTTGATCAGGCGGCTGGGGCGGCCCACGTGGGTGACGCCCGCGCTCCGTGCCAGGCGCCCGAGAGCGTCCCGTCCTCGCGAGAGCTTCCCGTCCTCGCGAGAGCCCCGTAGGCGGGCCCCAGGTCGCTGTGCTGTTTGTACGGAAGCTCTGGAAGGCTAAGGACTTTGCTCAAAGTTACGTACAGGTTAATATGTAGGCTACTTAGCTAGGACGTGTGAACCCAGACTTTATTGGATCTTGGCTTTCCCAGGCAACGGCATCTTCAAGGTAAATTTCAGCTTTGAAATTGAGCAATTGCGAACTCTGAACGCATCAGCGTTGTGTTATAAACACGTCTGACAGGCTCAGCCTTGGTGGGTTGTAATCATAGGTACGTGTGGAGGTCTGTCGCCTGGTGGCGTGGTTATTGCCATGAGTATGAATATGAAGTTCTTTATTACAAACTTTATGGAAGTAATGAACAGCCTCATTCTAACGGGCTGCTAAATGATAGCTGCTAAATCCGATCTTGGGAGCTTAGAACTCTGACGTGTGTGATTCTGACCTCTTCTGAAGGAGGACATTCAAAATAGAGTGCACATCTTAAGATTTGGGGAGATACTCAGTAAGTCATGTGAGCAACTGCAATCTACCTCTTTGTTGTACTCATTAGTATTTATATGTACTTTTCCCCCTAATATGTGTGATATCTGAGTGCAGTCAATCCGAATTTAGAAGTTGTGGTAATGCAGCTTTATTGGTAACGAAGAAAAGTTTCCATTGCCTTAAGTAAGTTAGATTTTGATTTATCTGCAACATATTCACATGTGACATGTGACTGTTTTTTTTTTTCCCCAAAGACATGAGTGTCCAGTTTTTATTGAGAATATAGAAATTGTCACAGTAGCTGGTTAGTTAATCCACTTCTCTCCTGGCTGTTTACCAGTGTCATTGGGGTTACCCAGGTCTTTGGGAGACCACACCGGACAGGATTAGAGCCATGGGGTCTCCTGGCCTTATTATCTCAGGGACCACCTGGAGTCTTCCACTAATGCAAAGTCTAAGAGGTCAGTTTGAAGAATTAAGTCTGCACTAATTTTGATAAATATCTACGTATTTATGAGATCATCAGAAATCCATTATATAATCACCTTATTTTGCATTTGTTTAAGTGATTTATGGTGTTTTGTCTTAGCTCCTATAATCTTGACCTGAAGCCACTTAGCGTGGATGGCTTCCTTTCTGGCCTTCTTGCCATAATCCTCCTCATTAACTTCTGCATTTCACCTTGCTCCCTTGTGGAATGCCATTTTCCTCACATTTGGAACAGTCTTTCGCTCTGCTTCTGTTATGTTTTCCTCCTAGAAGTTCTGTTTGGAATCAGTCTCTTGGAATTCTAACCTCAGCCATTAATCTCTCCTGGATCCTGGTTGAACGATAACACGACTTACCCACTGCACGATTTTGTTGACCACAAAACCAGGAGCTTGCCTCTGCCCAAGTGGGAATCTGTTGTCGTATCTTATCTCTTTTAGTGCGTAAGAAGTGAAAGGTCAGGCTCACTTGTTTATCCCCACGCTGATAGAGCGCCTGGCAATTGATATTAATAGATAACAAAGGAATTTCAGTGCAATTATTTCTTAGGTACATTCTTGTTAATGTGTCATGGGGTTTCCCTGGTGTGAATTCCTCAGGAATTCCTCAGCCCAGGAACGTACCTGAATTTCAGCTAACGTTGAAGCTTGCCAAATTGTGGCTGTCATACCTATCTTCTAGGTAGCTCAAAGGTAAATGGAAATCAAGAGCCTGGATAAGTTGAGTCATGTTTAGGAAATAGGAGGTTCAGGACATTGGATGCTGTTGGGTCTGGAATGAGTCTCACGGTCTGCCTCTTCTTCTACTGAGTGTCTTGGGGGAAATTGGGGTAATGTTTGGAGACAAGTCAGAGGGAGGCAGGCAGTGAGGCTAGCACGTGGGAAGCTTGCCTTGGCATTGGAGGGGATGATGAGGGACTTGTGTATTGATGATGGTCGGGTCTTTTTTTCAGGTTCACTGCCCAGACCATCTCCTTCCTGCTCCCCCATCCTCTCCAGAGCTGGTACTAACCTGCCCAGCTTTGAGCCGCTGCTGATGATGTTGTGGGCCAAAGGTGATCACCGGGGTTTAGAGATACAAAAAATTTAGCCAGGGTATCTCTTAGAACAGTATTTCCCATACTTGAGTCATCTGTGGATTCACCTTTCCAAAATTAGCTAAATTAAAAAAAAGAAAGAGGAGTTGATTGATTTTTTTTTAAATTTGAAAATAAACATATTATAAAAGGAAACAGGATAGCACATGTCTTAAGTAGGAGGCTCAACACAAAAAATGAAGACAACACTATGGTTTTTTAGACTCTCAGGGCTACAAAGGATCTGAGTGTCAGGCCTGTTCTTTTTTTCTCAAAAGGGAGATGTTGGTTTTAGAAAAGTGGGAAGGGCTTTCTGGAACCAAACTAAAAATTTCTCTTTGATTGATTTGGAAGGATTGAGAGACGATTGAACACAGAATAACTTTCTCACTATGTGAGTTAGTGTCATCTAACGCTAGGGTTTCTGAACCATTTCATCTCCTACAGCTTCAACAGGATGAGTCTCGGGTATTGAGAAGCACTGTTTTTAATGATCATCTGGACCCTGTAGGAGCTGGTGGTGGACTCAGGGAGTCAACGCAGAGTGTATCATTTATGTAGGCACAATAGGGACTCTGATTGGAGCTAGAAGACCTATATAATATGTGCGTGCTTGCGTATCTAATAATTTGAGACTTGAGACTAGGACTGCATTGACATAATATGAACAAGGGTGATGTGTGACGTGGGCGGTGAGCATCAAGGGATTCCGAGAAAAGAAAATGGTCTGAGATGTGGTTGCCTTGGAAAGGTTTCATGGGAATTTGTTGCTTGAAGACCAGAAATGTTCTGATGGATAGGCCAATGGAAGGAGGGTGCTCCCAGAGAGATGGCGGTAAGCCCAAGCTTTACTGTGGGGTTAAGCATTGCACCTACAGAGCCCTGGGTAGATATAGGGACATCAAAAATGGCATGGGATTGATGAGAAAAGACAGCTGTAAAAGCTGGCTTAGGATTTGATGTTTCTGGTGGGAGGGAGACATTTCTGGCCTTGTGCTGCTGTCAGCGTGTCTGAGGGTGTGAGGACGGTGTACTTGGCAGTTGAGTCTGGGAAACAGGTAGCCCTCAAAAATGTATGATGGTCATAGAGAGCGAAGCAGAGATAGAAATTCTTGTGACTAGTCCACATTTGGGGTGCCAAATGTAATCTTGGGGCTTGGGGAGGCCCCAAGGAGAGTGGGAAGTGAAATAAGTTCTTCACCTTTTGAGAACTGGGGCAAAGGGGTCTCTTTCAAGAAGAGGGGAGATTTTTGTATTGTTGTTCAAATGTGGGTTTGAAGTGTTCTGTGCCATTTTAGCTGATGGCAGCTGAAGTTAGTTTTGGCCTTTTTATGGAAAGCCAGAAATGGAAGTCCCCCCTCTATATAAGGGTGAATACTGAAGAAAGGAACTTCTCACTTCCTCAGTGTACGGGGAGGAAAGGAATCAGGAAGAAAATGGCAGCATTGATCAGACTCCCACTCCGCATGCTGTGTGGTGTGGGAGACCCACCGAGATTTTGGAAAAAGGTGGTACAGAGCCCATACCGATGATAAATCCAAGATTCCAGAGTCTTAAGGATGCATGCATAGAGTCAGGATGAAGGAGAAGAGAGGACAGAAGCAGGGTCCAAAAAGAGAGGAAGAGAAGGAGGGAAGCATTAGCGAAGCTGTTAGAGAATTTCAAGAAGGCGCTTTGCTCCCGTGTCTTACCATCTATTTTTATGCGTAGCTATGTTTTTTTCCCCACTGCAAATCCTTTAGGGAATTAGATATTGATTAAAACAACTCGGGAGTGCCCACTTAATTGGACTTGGTGATCTTGGACGGTAAAGTGATACTAGATTTAGAGACGTGACTGGTCTTTTTGCTTTTACTCCCTTCCTCCCCGCCCATAAGAAACAAAAAATGTTGATTTTCTTTTGAAACTTCAAAGTGCTCTGAATGAAAATCCATGTGAGTGAAGGGGTGCCAAGTGGCTCACAAGAGTGGTCCATCGACTGGTTTCAACTCATTTCAGGGAGGTTGTGATCCAAGCCTGATGGCAGCATTAGTCTTCTAACAGATGGAACATAGCCATCTGAATTGGAAACCAGAATAGGCAGACTTTCTCAAGAACACTTCTTAAATACACACTGAGAAATGCCAGGACCTTCGTGGGAAGGGCTTCCCATCATGGAATCCAGCAGTTTTCATCCATTTTAATGAGGGCGCTCCCCTCCCAGGAGGAAGGTTCCAGGAAGCAGGACACATAAACAGACATGTCAGAGCACTCAGAGGTATGGCTGCCCTGGGCTGCGCAGGACATTGAGGACAGAAAGCACATGAAGAGATAGGGAGCTCTTGCACCAACCCCGGGAGTGTGGGGCTGTGTTAGCTCCTCCATTCAGTTGTCCCCCACCCTGCCCTGAGTGACGTCGAAAGGTCACGTGGGCAGCCGGGCTTCCTGTTTGTGTCAGATCTGCTTTTACCCCATCCAGTTGAGTAGCCCGAGCCTTCAGTATTGTACTGAGAAGTTCAAACTCAGCTTCTCTGTCTTGGGGACACGTGTGCGTGCCTGCGTGTGTTCCGACAGGGTCGCCCGTGGATCTTGGCTCTGGCTTTGAAGTGGAATGGTGGTTCCGTCCATGATAATCAGCAGTTCTTTTACTTCGTATCCCCCTTCCCTGCTCCCCTGACTTCTTTCCCAATTCTCTCTCTGCTGTACTTGTGATCTTCTTTTTTTTTTTTTTTTTTTAAAGATTTTATTTATTTATGTGACAGAGAGACAGCCAGCAAGAGAGGGAACACAGCAGGGGGAGTGGGAGAGGAAGAAGCAGGCTCCCAGCGGAGGAGCCTGATGTGGGACTCGATCCTGGAACGCCGGGATCACGCCCTGAGCTGAAGGCAGACGCTTAACGACTGCACTACAGGCGCCCCTGTACTTGTGATCTTCCGATAGACCATATCTTAGCACCATTTCTCATTCCCAAGGAAGTACCAAACAGAATACTGTATCTTAGTAAATGTTTCTTTTTTTAAAAAATTTTATTTATTTATTTATTTGAGAGAGAGAGAGTGGCGGAAGGAACAAAGGAAGAGGGACAAGCAGACTCCATGCTGAGCATGGGCCCAATGTGGGGCTTGATCTCAGGACCCTGAAATCATGACCTGAGCCAAAATCAAGAGTTGGATGCTTAAACCGACTGAGATACCCAGGCTCCCCAACAAATGTTTTTTCCAGAACTCTTTGGGGTTATTCCTCAGAGGACCCCATTGGGCAGAACTGTTTGCCTTTTCACGGTTGGGGAATCGTAATCTTAAAAGTTCACTCATTTATTCAACAAATGTTTGAGTGCCTAGTTGTGCCAGCTAGGTACCTAAGTAAGTAACTTATTTATTATTTTTAATAAATAAAAATAAATTTCAGAAAAATATTTATATTAAACATAAGAAATTATTTGTATTTATTAAATATAATAACTTCTTTATAAATAAATAATTTTAATTTAATATATAAATATTAAATATTTACTTATTAAGTGTACATTATTAGTAAATTTATTTATAAATGAAAAATGCATATTCGGCACTCTTAGGAATCTTGGGATTTGGTGGGAAGAGATAGGCAAGTTAATGGATGATGACTTCGTGCTAGGATAAGGACTGTGGTACATCTACTCAGGGACCTCTGGGAATAAGGAGAAGTGGTATCTAAATGTTGAGCGTTCTTACGTCTCCATCATTGTCCTTTTGTCACCATGGCCACCCTGTATAGTAGTTACTACCTCACTGTAAGAACAGGCCATGGGAGCAGGGCTGAAAAGCAGTGAGCACACACTGGGACAAATGTTCCAGTTCTTACACTGCTGTCCCAGTTGTTGAATGACCTCAGAATGTCCATTCTTCCCCAGATGCCTCAGCCTTTCCTCACAGAACCAGCAACTAAAGGCAGAGTAGGGACCCCTAGACATGTTCCAGCACTTTGGTTGGGTCCCTTCTGGATACAGTTGACCCTTGAACAATGAGGGAGTTAGAGGCGTCTTCCCCACCCTGCCACTGCTTCCCGTGGACCCGAAGTCTTACCAGTAACGTAAACACTGCATTAACACATGGTCTGTGTCTCATGTGTATTGTATCCTGTATTCTTAAAATAAATTGGGCTCGAGAAAAGAATATTGAGGAAATTAAAAGGAAGAGAATACATTGACAGTACTACACTGTTAAAAAAAAAAAAACAAAAAACGTGTGGGAAGAGCTGTGGATTTCAAACCCGTGTTATTCAAGAGTCAGCAGTAGTTATTACCTGGGTTATAAAGATTCCTAAACATTTTAAATATGCTATGTATTGAACTTTTTGGGCATTGTATCCACACACCTAGCCCAGAGACCGCTATATAACTAGTACTCATTCAATAGTAGTTGAGTGTTTAATAAATTAATTATGGGGTTCTGGTGGGGGAGGTGAATAGATGAGGTTTCTGAAAGGAAATAAGACTTTGACCAAGTTTTAGAGATAATAGCTTTGGTGATTTTTTTCTTATTGTGAAAATAAATACACAACATTGAATTTTTATGAAAATTCCATTAAGTATGAAGAAGAAAGTAATCAGCTCTAATCCTACCATCCAGAGAAGACTACAGTCGATACCTCTGTGTATTTTCTGTAGGCATTTTCCGTATGTGTATTTGCTCATGTGTGTATATGTGTGTAGCTGGGCACATATTTTCACATGGTAACACGTGAGCTTTCTGTCCTTCCTCAACTGTCTAAAGAAGACTCCTGTGTTGGGCTCCTGGCGCTGAATGTGTTAATGGGGTTAGTGGGAGAAGAGGATGGGGAGGAGCCGAGGATGGTGGTGTGGATTTGCATGAGAGAGAGCATTCTGAGTTATGCTTTAAACAGTTTTAAACCCGCTGTGGGGGCGGGGGAGGGGAGGTCTGACATTGCAAAGAGTGCAATGGGGGTAAAAGTGAGAGGAAAGCCCTGAAGCAACATAACATTGGCTACAATTTAAGGAACAAGGGAGGTAGGAAAGAGTAGCCATGATGCCAAATCTTGAGAGACGCGCCCATGAAGAGATTGAGGAAGTTTTCTTTTGTGTCATGGAATGTAATTCTCACTTTGTCTCCTTTTCAAGATACTTTCAACAAAGACATAAAATTTCAAGGCTTTGGTAGGAGTGGATTTGTGGTTTGGGATGGAAGTCTGTGCTGTGATAGGCTTTTAGTTGGTAGTAAGAAGGGCGGGTCTGTTCAGACTGTGTTTGTGCACATATGTATGGGGCAAGGGCAGGGGCCAAGGAGGATGTGGGGGTGATAATTGTTTAAGACAGTTTTATGTGGTTTCTTTTGTTTCTGTAAGTGCTTAACCTTGGCCTTGTACAGAGGCGTCCACCTATCCATCTGCCATAAAAGCAGACAGGAAAAAGTGAGAACATACTGAACTTTTGACATTCAAAAAATAGGATTTTACTGCAAGTGACAGTCATAGGTCATAGGGAGTTGCTCAACGAAGGGCCACACAACAAGAGCATGGCTCTCTTCCAGCCCTACATGGTTTAGGGGGAAGGAGAAGGAAGGAGAAGCAAGACGGAGAAGGGATCAAACGTCTGCCCTGGGGTGAGTTACAGAAGTGAAGTTAACAACAGCAGAGCTATGGCCAGTCTCCTCCTCCTGATGCTCGTTTGGGGGTGTGGGGGAAGGTTGCCAGGCTGGCTGCCTCAGACCCATCAGAGGGGAAGCCACAGCAAAATAATTGTGGCACAGCGTGCTCAGGCCAAGGGGGGTCCTGAGGTTGATCTCTCTGGAGCTGTCCTTGGTTCCCCATGGCAAAGCAGGACCCCGAAGTAGCTCAGGCTGACGGCGGAGATTGTTACCTGAGGGGACCACAGTGGGGGCAGGATGCCTTTGGCAAACAATGTAGAGCCGACAGGGAGAAAATCTTTGTGCTCTTGGCTTAGGCAAAGATTTCTTGGCTATGACACCAAAAGCACAATCCATAATAGAAAATGAGTTGATAAATTGGGACTTCCATCAATATGAAAAATGTTTGCTCTGCAGAAGATACTCTTAAGAGATTGAGAAGATCAGCCATACACTGGAGAAAGTATCTGCAAAAACAGACCCACAAAGACTTGTATCCGGACTATACAACCACTTCCTAAAACTCAGTAGTAAGAAAACAACCAACCTAATTAAAGTATGGACCAAAGTTTTGAAGACACAGCTACTTTGGAAAACAGTTGGTCAGTTTCTTATAAAGTTAAATTTACGCTTCCCGTATGATGTAAAAATTCTACGTAACCCCAAGTGAAAAAAAATACAACAAACTCCACTGAAGTATTTATGGCAGCTTTATTCATAATTTCCCAAAACTGGAAGCAACCCAAATGTCCTTCAGCTGGGAATGTGTAAACAAACGGTGGTCTGTCCACATAATGGAATACTACTTAGGAATAAAAAGGAGTGAACTACTGATATATACAACAAGGTGAATGAATCTTGAATGCATTAAGTGAAGTAAAATAAGCCCTATTCAAAGGTGACGTAGTGTATGATTCCAGTTATTATAGCGTGCTCAGAAAGGTGAAGCTGTAGGAATGAAAAGCAGGACTGTGGTTGCCAGGAGTTTGGGGTGAGGACACCGTTTAGATAAAAAGGGTAGCACTACCAAGTTTTTGTAGCATGAGGAAAATGTTCTGTGTCCCGATTGTGGTTGCAGTGATAAGGCTGTATGCATTTGTCAACATTCATAGACTTGTACATTTAAAAAAAAAAGATTTTATTCTATATACATGTGAACATAAGAATTGTTTTGAACGACTTATTTATTTGAGAGAGAGTGAGCACAGGGTCAGGGGGAGGGTCGGGGGGGGAAGAGAGAGAGAGAGAGAGAATCTCAAGCAGACTCCCCACTGAGCTTGGAGCCTTACATGGGGCTCGATCTCACCACCCCAAGATCATGACCTGAGCCAAAATCAAAGAGTCGGATGCTGAACCAACAGAGCCATCCAGGTGCCCCTAAACATCACAATTTTTAAACAATAAAAATAGAAATAGAAAAAAAAATTAGTGACAGAGAAAATATAATCGATGCCCTTAAGTCAGACTCTAACCTTGGGCCAGTCAGTGACAATCCCTCAGCAGAGAGAGCTCTGAGCTGATTCTCTGGGTTTTCATGGGACAGTACCAGTGGGATAGAAAATGGGACTGGTTTGCAAATGAACAGACTTATCCAGGAAATAGTTTTACATCTTGATTTCATCATGATATTACTGATCACCGGTATTCTATGAGCATATCTTTAGGTCCTTGAAATTGTTTTGTATCCAATCACCTGAAAATACTGCCCGTGACTCATATTACCTATGGCTGTATCTGCTGAATTTCTGAGATGAATTTGAAAATAACTAGAAAAGGAGATAAAGAAAGGAGGTCAAGTAGCAGAAAAGGTCTAAATGCCATCTGGTGTCACAAGCATCAGAACCAGCCTCCACTCAATCAAGACCTTCTCAAGGAGGACTCGTTTTGAATATAACATTGGGACAACCAGTTCATGCGACATAAAAATACATATTAGGATCGAAACTCCAAGATGCCAAGGAGCTCTCCGGTTTCAGAGTAGAGCTGACGCATAGGAAAAAGATAGAGGTATTCCTATTCTCTGCTTAATACTGGTTTCTTACAGTCCCCTTCTAAGCCTTGTAAAGTTATATTACAATAAGTATAAAAATAGCCCCACTGAAAGGATGAACCTTTGAAGTCGCAAGCTCTATGAATCATCGAAATGTGCAAACTTGTCTCAGGTAATCTCTACCTCATTGTTAACAAGGCAGAGATGGTCCGTTTTACTATTATTTATAGTTTGGGAATAGTGGCCTTGATTTTTCTAATCAAGTGTCTTTGTGCTGTTGCATCTTGAAAGCACTTCCTAATCAACAGAACTAGATACTCTGTGGGAGCGTGAAAGCAGCGGCAATTAAGCCCAGAGCTGCTAGCCGATACTCAGGGATATCAAGTCGCACCTTCCCCACTAGGAAAAAGTGTCCAAGCTTTGGTTTACCACATAAAAATGGGTGAATCAGTATTCTTTTAGTGAACAGAGTTAACGTGCTCCCTGGATATTCCTTCTAGGTGAAGAGTTTCCTAACTAACGTTGCAAGAGCTGAGGTGTCTTTCTTCCAGGGATAAGCCTGAGGATGGTGGGGAGATCGTGTGTGTGTGTGTGTGGTGGTGGTGGTGGTGGTGGTGGTTGGGGGGCAGTTAGGAAGTTGGGGAATAGCCCGATCTTTTTGTATGAGTCCCTTAGAGTGGCAGACATTAGAATGCCCTCATGGTTCATTTTCTGATGGGCAAATACAACAATTATCCAGGAGGCTCTTTAAGAGAAAAATAAGAAGATTTTCCATAATCTCATCTTGTCAGAGCTTACATCACACAACTATATCCTGGAAGATGAAGGGCTAACGCATGAAAAGAAAATAGAATGACTTGAGGTGATTCGGGCAGAAGGGAATACAAGGCATTGTTTGTAAATGAAAGTTAATGATAGCTGTGTACCAGTTGAAAATTTGTAGCATGCATATTTTGATGAATTATAGCTAGACTGTACCATAATTTGTGACCTATATATAAAAGAGTCAAAGTGAGGTAGTTATCTGCATTTTATTGTCAGCAAGAGATTTTTTCCCTTGATTAAAGCCCTGTCCCCCGCCCCCAAGAAGTCACTAGACTTAAAAATATTCAGAGTAATGGTTCCCACAGAGCCCATGATATCATTGCGTGGCCACCCGGTGATTAAAGAGAAAGAGATCGCTGGCTCAGTCATTGACACACGCCGATAGGAGCCGAGGGGAAGGGCTCTAAATTTTTTAAATTTAGATTTATTTACTTAAAAAATTATTGAAAGAAGGCGTCACATCACACCTCAAAACACTGTACAATATCACTGCTGACAGTACATTTACCCAGAGACTGACTTGATATTAACAAATACGGTGTTTAAATTGTCAGCAAAACGAAAATAAATGAGCTTAGCACAATTCAAATGGATCTTTGGCATATCATCAATCAATTAAGTTCTTCCTGGCGCTCTTAGGTTAATATCAAAGTATACAAGACAACATCGTCCATCTTCTTTAGCATTCTTCGTGCCGTCCCGTGAGATATCGTACGCAGTTTTCCTGCTATCTCCTTGGCAGACCACTATCACGGCAGTGGAGCAAAACCTGAGATGTAACCAGGGGTCATTCCTACAGCTTTTTTTTGGTCTGTGGGTGAAAGGTGTCTCCAAAACAACCCAATTCAAGGATGAAAGCCTGAAAGACAGTAAGAAGTGGAAGGGTGGGGAAAAATGTCAGAGAGATCGAGTCAACAGCCCAGAACACTCAACTTTGACCCCACCAGTTTGGTGGGATTTGACCTCAGCAAAAGACCGCACGACAGAGGAAGATGTGGTCAGGTGACTCCAAGAGCCTTACTGAAAGCTGCAAGGTCATTCTAAAAAAATAATTCCAACATGGATTCCTGTGGATTTGGATTTTTATTCCTAATTTGGTTTACTTCAGCTCAAATGTGTTGCATTCAAATGTCATTCAAAATGAAAGTCAGTCTCATTATCCTAGTTATGCAAGTAGCCATTTTTGCCAAGTACGATTCTGTTGGGCAGGGAAGAGCTTGGGCTTACAGGACCCACGGGGGTAGAAACTTGTACTTCATCAGGGAGTGACAAAGCTAAACCAAATGGTGATGAGTACAAACTCTGCTTTCCAGTGTGATAGTGAGAGCTCGAGGCCCTAGAGCCAATGAAGAGGGGCATCCAAATTTTAGAGTTTAATCCTCTATGATGGCACTTATTCCTGATCTGAGAGCTGCATATCCCTGGGGGAGGGGCAGGGAGCACGGGTTGTTGCAAAGTGGCCCATGAATCCATGTACCCAATATGTTATTCGTAGTAGGAAGAATGTTGCAGACGTAGTTCTTACTTGAAATGCATGTATATACTTTTTAAACAGTATTGTAGAAATGCCTTTAAAAGTTGCCTTTGAGCATTATGTATTTTGAAGATCGATAACTACTGGAACGTGGAGGAGGTTCATTGACATTTTTTGTTAGTAAAAATAGGTCTTCAAACATGCAAGGCTAATGGCTCTTTCATAACTGCCCCCCAACTGGGCACAGTTGACATGTCCATCAACAAAATAATGTATACATGAATTGTGGTGTAGTCACATAGGGGAACACTACACAGGACTGAAAATGAATAAATGATATATTCAACATGGATGAATTTCACAGACATGATGCTGAGCCAAAAAAAAAAAAAAAAAGTCAGAGTCAAGAGTATACTGTAAGATTCAAACTCAGTGAGGTTAAGGATAGGCAGAAGTGATGGCCACAGAAGTCAGAATAATGATTGCTCCTTAAGGGGGCTGTGGGAAAGGATATGAGGCAAACCTTTTGTTTGCGGAGGAATATTCTGATAGTGGTCTATGTACTTTATGTATTTATAGCTGATTTAAGACATGTCATCAAATTCTTAGACTCTGTCCCATCAAGAGGTAGAATCTAAATCTTATCCCCTTGAATGTGGACTAGATATAAAGTTCATTTATAATTAGTAGAATGCTTCAAATTTGAAGTTTGTGTAATTTCTGAGACCCAGTCATAAAAGGTAGCTTGCATTTTGATGGCCGAGATACTTGCCTTGGTGTCCTGACTTATTCTGTAACAGATTCCACTACGCTGAGGCCGCCATGTTGTGAGGAAGCCAGGGTACATGGAAAGGCCATATGTAGGTAATCAAGTCGACATTCCTACTGAATTAAGCCTTTGAGTCATCTATGTTCAGGACCCTGACACATCAGAGAAGATGCTTCTGGATGATTCTTCCAACTCTTGAGTGACCCTTGCACCCCTCCCTCAGGCATTTGGGTCTTCTGAGCTGAACTCCCAGACATTTTGGAGTGGAGACAAACCATCCCTGCTATGTCCTGACCCATACACCTATGAGTATATTAAAATGGCTATTTTACACCACTAAGTTTTGAGGTGACGTGAAAAATTGAATGCGGCCAAAAGTCACGTAAAAAGATTGAATAACTGAATAGAAACCATATATATTTTTAAAATGAACCTTCAAACTCAAGGTATTTGAGGAACCCATGTCAGGGTTCTTTGGTTGCAAGAAACAGAAGCCAACTCTGACTTGAGCAAAAGCAAATTTATTGGCACAGTGCGGAGTTGGAAGGATCTAAAGGAATTCTGAATAATTGTGCTCACAGAGACCCTCTGGGAGCCTTGGTAGCAGAAACCGATAAAGGCTTGCCTCAAGATTCAGTCACTGCTGTGAATATGCTCTGACCATAGTCAATGACTCTGATCAAGATTGTGATTTTAAGGAAAGCAACCAGTCATCCCGGACTGGGCCCCATGCGCACGCCTTGTCTCGCGGACATCAGGCATCGCGATCTGCAGCTTCGCCAAGACCAGAACAACAAGGGGAAGGAATACGTACCCCAAGGGATATTAGAGGACCCTTACTTGGGGTCCTCAAAACCACTCTATAGGGAAGCAGTGATCCTCTGATGTAACCTAGAGGTTCCTGCCTCCGTGTCCTGACCAACTCGATTTTGGTGTTAGTATTAGTCATGCTGACTGGGGTGCATGCGCTTGCTGGTGGCTGTTCAGGGCTGGACCAAGTGTAAGATCTTCCCTGCTTCCTGTTTGCAGGCCCACTCTTGTCTTGGCTGCTGAGAGTAAGGAGGCCAAGTTGTTCTCCAGCTGATCCACAGTGAAAGCAGTAGAGCTTGGCGATTTCTGAGGCTGATTGTATATGTTGGCGGTAGTAGTCAACGGCTCCTGGTGTCTCACCCAGACTCCCCATTCTCTAGCTACTGTGACTGTTGGCTTCTAGTGACAAGCTGCTTCCCTTCTCTAGAGGACTATTCTCAGCTAATGGGAGGCCACCCTCTTCCCTGCAGTCAGTGACTAAGCAAATGGTCAAACAGAGGTCAGCCCCTTGCCCGGAAAGGTGTCAACTCTGCTCTGTGGTTCATGGGTGGACTTTCCCCTGAGCCCACAGGCTTTCCTGGCTTCTCCCCCTTCCTCATCTCACTCCATTCCCTTTTTACAAGTTCCTCCTGAGAGCATGTCTTTAATACAACTTTCATCCAAATCCCTGTCTCAGGCTCTGCTTCTAGACACTCCCGTTAGAATGCTAGTCTAGGTCAGTGGTTCTCGAACTTTTGCATGTATCAAATCACCTCGAGTGCTGGTTAAAACACAGATTACTGGGCCCCAGTCTCAGAATTTCTGATTCAGTGGGTAGAGGTGGGGCCTGAGAATTTGTGTTTCTAGCAGATTCCCTGGGTAATGCTGACATACCTGGTCTGGACACCACAGCTGAAGGATTAGTGTCGAGCCAGTTGCTAAGGTCGACTGATTTTAAGCACTGGTTAGGCCACTTCCATGCCCCTTTCCTCTGGCAAAAATAGAGTAAGTAGTGCTTAACTCCTTTTGATTAGGAGATTGAAGTCTTGAGTGAAAATGCAAATGGTACCCAACAAATATAAATCCATTCTGTTTTCATCCCTTACGTGTTAGCTGTATTACAGCACGGTTTATGTAACCGATAGCTAGCAGAGCTCCAAGGAAAACAGCAGTAAGGAAAGTTTTAATGCGCTCAAAAAAATTTCAGAAAGTCCGGTCATAGGGTTTCCCACTTACTTGAGTCCCAGAATGCTTTCTTCAAACAAAAACTTCAGAGGAATCCCAATTTATAGAACCAACTGGAAAGGATCTGAGGAAACCGACAGGGCTGAGTTTGAAGAACAATGGTCTCTACACGGGCTGTGTTGGCTGGTCCAGAGAGGCCTGGAGCCCCTGCTCTGTTTGATCTGGGCCTGGTCTGGGGCTGGTTCCATATGGTCCATTTATGTTGAGGAAACAGACCAACTGTAGGATTTCACTGGGAAACCAGAGCCCCCATATTGCATTTCAAGATCTGCTGAATGCTGCTGGGAAAACATGGAGGATTTGGCTCCACTGAAACCAGAACACCCTGCGTTAGAGGGATCCCAGTGTCAGGGGCTGTGTACAGATTGTTGGACATTTTCCCTTCTGTGTGTTGCATGGCCTCGCTCTTTCTTCCCGTGGAAAGGCTCTGGCATATGAAAATGCTTAAGTGTCTCCATGCTGCGGCCTGAGACGGCTGGCTGTGGACGGATGGTGTGGGATGGCGCGCAGCTCATTGCAAAGTAATGCTTTTAACTGAAATCAGTTTTAAGTGAATGTGTTTTACACATTTGTGCTCCAGAGTTAGCAAAAGTTGTTTCCTAGAAAACAGCCCTTCTGGAGATACTCCCGCTGGACCGGGGGCCGCCTCGCTGGCTCAGGCAAGGAGAGCGTTGACTTGCGTGGTCTTCTAACTGCTGCGACTCTCGGACCCACAGGGCTGCTGTCTTAATGAAGCAGCTAATGATGTGTGAATTACACATCCCGACAGCCCCTTTCATAGAAACAACAGGACTGCGTCCCTAGTATACTGCGGCCGCTAAGTCACGACAGGCTGTCTGCTTCAGGCAACGCAGTAGCTTTAAGTAAAGTGCGATTTTTGCACCGTGGCATGGAAAAATTCCTGCTCAAGCGAGAGAGGGACCGGAATCATGAAGAACAACGTGGGTGCACGGGGCACTTCATTTCCAGCCAACTGGGGGCTTGGCGGCGGGAGCCGAAGAGTTTTTAGAGGGTCTCCAGAATCCTGAGCAAGTGGGAGCTGTTCAGACCCTGGCTTTGGCTGCTTTGCTCTCCCCGGAGGTGCCCATCACAGCGAAGGACTGCATGTTGGGTATTTTAACAGCCTAAAAGTTGCCCTCTTCTCCCTCCTCCCCCCCACCTTCCCGCGCCCCACTGGAGGCACAGGAATGCTAGAAGTTTCCGTGGATTGTCGAAGAACCAATTGTCTGTCGTGAATGCTGACTGATGTTGGGCATGGATGATGTGTGGGCCAGCAGTGTGCCGGGAAGGCCCTCCCTGCGGCCAGATGTGGGGGGAGGCAGTTTCTGGTTACAGACCAGACAAGCCAGAATGCAGGACAGCAAGGCTTAGGCGGGGCTGGAAAAGGAACCCCCGTCTACACAGAGCCCGTTATCCCCTGAATTTGGTGGCCACTTGTAAGGAGAAGTGAATTCCCGTTCAGTCTCCCTGTAGACATTGGATTTGGAGGCACAGGCCCATGTCCACCGTCTTTATCATTCTCCCCAAGACTAGAGAGTCTAATTCTGCCTTGTTTGGGCAGGGGTCGTTTCTCCTTAAAAAGTTCAAAGGCGCTGTTTGCCTAATGCTCACCATTCAGGGGACAGAGAGAGCAGAGCGAAGCCCAGAAAGTAGTGCATTCACCGGCCACCATGAACCTCGCCCGGCGGTTCCCAGAGCATCGAGATCAGCCCAGCAGCACCATCCCCACTGCATGCAAATGAGGCCCAGCCTGTACTTGTCTTCTGAAAAGCCTGCCCGCTGGGCTGGGAGAGGCTGCTTGACTGGATGGTGTCTAGCTGGGCCTGGTGTGACTTGGGGAGAGGCGCCTGGTAAAGAGCCTGAATTAGCCCAGGTCAAGCCAGATCTGGCAGGGAGAGGAGGTTACTATCACACAAGTTCACACCCTTAGAGGGTGACTGGCCGGCTTGCCGGCTTGGCTGGTTTGCCTGGGACCTGAGGAGCCGAGGGTGTGGGACTCCCAGTGTCCAAAGCACAGTGAGCTGGTCACCTTAGTTGAGAATGATTTGCTCCCCTTAACTTAGCTGGAGAGCAGACAGAGCTCGAGGGAGGCAGACACTTCACCGACTTAAAAAAATAATGTCATTCATTGAATTCCATGTAGTTCTGCATAATTATTATTAAAAAAACACGGTGGTGGTGACACTGTTCTCATATTGGTGAATTTAACATGAAAAGTTTTGCAGTCCCCTGGTCTCCCCACTCCCCAGAGGCAAACGCCACTCCCCGTTTCTTGTATCACTTTTTAGGGATTTCCAAACATGTGGGTTTCTTTCCGCTGCAATATACAAAGATCATCTTTTTTTTTTTTTTTTAACAGTTGCAGCTCCTTCAGTTGTGTGATATTCTGATACATGAATGTATCACACCATTGAAAGTTTCCTTTTAAGGACATTAAACACATTTTCTTTTTTTTCCTCCATTACAAATAAAACTAAGGCACACATTCTATTTGTTCCCTTTTGTGGGTATATCTGCAGGACGAATGTCTGAAAGATGAAGGTACACTTCAGATTTCGGTGGCTCTTTCCCAAAAGCTGTTCAAAATGGTGTTAAGTTTTACACCAGCCAACGAAATCTGAGAGTCCTTGTTTGCAACCCCCCCCACCCCCAACCTGGAAAACACAGTGTTAGAAAATATTCTCGTAGTGATTGATCTGGGAGCTAAGTGAATAACATTTCATTGGTGCTTTGATTTGCATTTCTCGATGAAGCCCTCACGTATCTTTATATATGCGTCTTGGGCATTTGTATTATCTTGTGATAAATGTGCTCCTGTACCTGGTTCGTCAGTAGGTTCCAGAAATACACTCACAAGCAGGGCAAGGCACCTGTCTTCAAGTACCTTACCGTCCATCAGACATGTACAAAACACTGTGATAAAATATTACCGGGACCATGGAAGAAGCTTGAGAACACCGTGGCAGTCCAGAGAAGCACGTGGGCAGGTCTCCCAGCATGGGACGTGGCTGCAGGTCACAAGGGCACGGAAGAGCTAATCTTGAACACGGCCTGGTAGAAATAAAAGGGCTTTACAGAGAGGCGTTGGAATCTTGATTCTGTGACTTCCCGCGTTTTCTTGGGCAATTTCTTTGACCTCCCAATTTGTATATTGCAGATTGTATATTTGACCGCTGACCTCCCTTTTCCAATGCTTTACCTGTAAAATAGAGATACTGCTGTATCTTCTCTTCCTCCTCTTCCTTCTTTGAGGCCCCAGGGCCACGGGCTGCAGGAGGAGGCTGTCCTGCAGGGGAAGCCAAGGCACTAGAGTGGCCTTATTTGAACTTCTTGGGGTTCAGGCTGTTTGCGTGACTACTAGTGGCAGCTGACAGCGTGGGGATCCTTACACTTGATGATTTTGTTGCAGTTGTGTTTCTGGCTGAGCTGGTGGTGGGAAGGGGCCATGAAGCCCACCCTCCGGCAAAGCCCCAAGGATAGGGTGGATTCCGGGATGTTGTTAGCTGGGAGAGTTTCAGCATCCTTCTGTGGTTGCCTGCAAAAATCAGGTGCTGCCAATCAGGTGGGATTCCCTCCTTGTCTTGGGTTTTGGCTTTGACCTTCTCGATGGTGTCCTTGGGCTTGACCTTGAGGGTCATGGCCTCGCCGGTCAAGGTCTTCACTAAGATCTGCATCTCTTCTTCCTCCTCGAAGGGAATTGAGTGGGATTATGCTTCTTAAATTCCCTTGTTCGGGGGATTATGTGAGGGAATGCTGACGGACAAGCTACTGCTCCACATGAAATTTTTTTTAAATTTTTTTTTAAAGATTTTATTTATTTATTCAACAGAGATACAGACAGCCAGCGAGAGAGGGAACACAAGCAGGGGGAGTGGGAGAGGAACAAGCAGGCTCACAGCGGAAGAGCCTGACGTGGGGCTCGATCCCAGAACGCCGGGATCACGCCCTGAGCCGAAGGCAGACGCTTAACCGCTGTGCCACCCAGGCGCCCCAAGCTCCACATGAATTTTGTTGTTAGGGGAAAAAAAAAATCTTTGTGTTGAGTAACTACCTTTCCTTATTTTTGATTTAGGGCACTTCCAAACTCATCTAATTTTGGGTTTTCAAATATAAATCCCTAAGAATAGTGACTTCCTCTGAGCCTGGCTTTGCTCTTTGAGGTTACATCCTTAGATGACCCAATGCTCTCATGGTTGCGTTCTATGGCGGATGTCCATTTATGCAGCAATGACAGCCATTCCTGAAAGAAAAAGTTAACAAAGCTCTTAGAATGAGTTGAAATGCCAGTATGACTGAGGGCCACGAGAGGACTGAGTCACAGGTTACAATTTGGAAGGAAGCATGGTTAAAGCACTGTCTGTGACTGGGCAATCGAGAGAAGCTAGAACACTTTCAGTAGCAGCAGTGACTTGACGGTCTCCACAGGAAGTACAGTGTTTAGGGTTCCGCGGTACCCAGTTAAGTGTTCAGCTACCCTGAGAACACACTTAGAATATTCCAAATGCCACTGCTCCTTTAGATTCCACTCAATATGTATTTCCTGAACTGCCTCTGAGGTAAATAGTAGCCCCCAGTCAGGCTCCTGAGAGACGTCAATCTGGCTTTGAGAACTTTCCTTTTAGGACTTTGGAAGGCAACAAGTTTAGTTTTGTTTAATATTGTGAAGTTTATTTTTTAAAAAAAGATTTTATGTATTTTTTTGAGTGAGAGAGAGAGAGAGCATGTGCAGGGGGAAGGAGGCAGAGGGAGAAGCAGACTCTCCACGGAGCCAGGGGGAGCCCAACGCAGACTCTATTCCAGGACCCCAAGATCATGATCTGAGCCAAAGGCAGGTGCTTAACCCACTGAGCCACCCAGGTGCCTCCTAATTACATTTACTTTTACAAGTGTGTTGATTCTGTTTCCCTAGAGAGATGATTGGAGTGACTCCCAATGGGTTTTGGTGCTTGGAGAAGGTCCGGTTGGTCACTTGCTGATAAATGAGCGTGTTTGCAAATGGACAGTTTTCCCACGGGGGCTCCCCACACTACCTGTGGGTACCCAAGAGCCCATGGCAAGGGGAGTTAGGTCAGTGCGCCGTATGGAAGGTCAGCTCTGAGGTTGCATGTGGGAGGGCCGGGGCTCTGCTCACCACAGGCGTGCCGGAAGAAAAGGCGTAGTCTAGCCTCTCTCTGGTTTTCCTCAAAGATAGCCAAGTTCGTTTTCATAACGTTCCAGAAGACTTTATGAACTGTAGGGGCTCAGCAGCTTTTCTTAGAAGTCAGCCATGCAAAACCTCCAACCTAGAGTTCAAGGGGGCCTGAGATTGGCACACTCACTTCCCTGATGCTCACTGCCTTCCCATAAAGACCCCGGCTTTCACGGCCCATGGAAATGACAAGGTTAGGGAAATTTATTTATTTATTTGTTTCTTTCTTTCTTTCGAAGAGGGGTCCTTTCCAAGTCCCCTTTTTATTGAGATACATCATGCATATTGTAAGCTGCTCCGATCTTGAGTACTGGTTAATGAATTTTTGAATACATCCACGGCAATTGACCATAAAAATTGAGTGCAAAACTCTAAGACACAAACCTTGCATGTATTTTGAAGTGAAAAGAGCTTCATTTTAGGTGTTTGGAGGGTTCATTTTGGATAAATCACCCAAAGTGGAACTTTTCTTTCCTCTTCTCTGTGTCTTGGCTTCTCGTGTTCTCATTTCGCTGGTGTTCTGAGCGCCTGGTTGGCATCCCCACGTCGCATTAGTGGTGGCAGACGGTGTGCTCTTGTACCCAAGGGAGCTCAGAGGAGACAATCAGGCTGAAAAATCCCTGAAAATCTCTGCGATGTGTTTGAGGTGTCCCTTAAGCAGTGCTTATTGGAAGCTGCAGAAATTGTGACTCTGGGTTTGAAGCAATCAATAAATCAAATGTAACATCTAAGGTAATTTCAGAGCATTCCCTGGGAAACTTGGCTCATTCCGTCGCTCCTCTGTCACTTAAAACAGAGTTCTTTGTCTCTGGGGTTGATGAGTAGGTATAAAAGCAATTCCAGAGCCAACTGTCAGATAAAGCAAACTCAATTCATGTCCTATAATGACAAGGTCGTGTACCTCATAGAACTCTTTTAGATTGGCTTTGAGTAAACTCAGATGAAGAAAAGCTTGTATCAAAAAAAGAAGAAAGAAAGAAAGAAAGAAAGAAAGAAAGAGAGAAACGTTACCTCACCTGAGAATACACAGGGATCAAAAGAATCCTAGCTCAGGCGGGGACACGGGCAAATCGCCCTGTTTTTATAATGACTTCTTTACATTATTGAATACAATGGGAACTTTAAGGGCTGACTGCAATAACAGTTTCTCATGAAAAATTAACAAAGAATTTATGGAAATGTAGGAAAAGTCCCAAAGCAATTAGCTTAGATTTTTCTAGAGTCTGAGAAAAGCCTGGATAATTGCATGCAGAATTATCACTGGGTACAGAAAGTCCATTCTCATCACAATGGGATATAATGATGTTAAAGCTAACAGGGAGCTATATTTAAAAAGGTTACCACACAGTTTACCAAATGGTTTGCAGTATGTGACTTTGGAGAGACACACTTGAAGATGACGTTCAAGGGGGGGGGGCGCAGGAGCTTATCCTGGAAATTTCCAACGTCTCCTGTACGATAGGAAAATACATTCCCGTTTCCGCAGGCTAATTGTACGTCGCCACCAGGATGCACGAGAATGAATTTAATTTGTCTCAGAATGGAGAGCTGAATTGTACTACAAGCCGGCACATGCAAATCCATTCTGACTCGACTCTGTTGTAAATTGGCCATTATGTGTGTTTATAGGTGCACTTCGGGCTGGGGTCCTCTCCCCGAGCGTCTTAGAAACTCTGAGGTCCTGGCTCCCTGTGGTAGCAGAGGCAGCCCTCGCTGGGCCTGCAGAGAGATGATGCGTCATTATTTAAATGTCACTATTTTTCCGTAATACACAATGAAATGAAGAGCAGCATCTTCTGATGTTCATTCACAAGCGCTGGCAGCTTAATGACTTCCCAAGTTCAAGGAAGCCAGCTTCTCCTTGGCTGTCTGTAAAGAAATGGGGGAAAAGACATAATACAGTGAGCTTTTATCAGCCTCCACTGTCCCCTGCAATGTCACACACACACACACACACACACACACACACACACACACACACGCTGATCTGGATATCCTTTTCTAGCTGTAAAAAGCTGTAGTTAAGCCTGTGCCTGGGATTCAAATGATTCCTGCAACCATTCAGTAGATCCTTGCTCTGAAGCCCAGAGCATATTAATAACTTTTGTTAGCTACAGTGTCAAAAGGGTCCTACAGTCTCAATCTTATCTGGTAAACACTCTGTTTAAAAAAAAAAGAAAGAAAGAAGAAAGAAAGAGATGATTTAAGTGTTTCCAACAAAAGCTTCAGCAGAGATCCTTCTCTGAATGGACACTGCTACCTGGGGACAAGTGTCAACGCGGTTCAAGCTTTGTTGAAATCGCTGGAAAGATGCACGAGGCTGCACACGGGCATGCTTACGGGCGGCATTAAGAAAATCAATGTAAAATACCGAAACCGCATTCACATCACAAGCTGGCCAGTACACTTCCAGCAGATGTGACAATCCTATTTTGACAGTTCAGATAGCTGATAATGGATGGCAAAAGGAATTTCTATTTGACACGGGACCCGAGTTGATGCAATTACAGCTCCTCTGTTTGTCTGGGCCACATTAAGGATGCAAAACGCAGAGAGAATAAACAGAAGCGGGTATCTGGGTATAATCAGTGCGGAGCAATGCACGCCTCATCAGTAGCGTTCCGGTCTCCTTTTAATTTGTAGTCACTTCTGCATTTAATAATAGCCACAAGAATAAATTAAAATTCCCGCAGTCTTCTTTGCTTCCCATCTCACCATCCTTTTGCCCGCTCCTTTGTCATCCCAAACGCAGTTTTGTTTTGTTTTGTTTTGTTTTGCTTAGCACATTATTCACCTGGTTAATGAAAGAAGGGAAAATGAAAAGAATTGGAAGCTTTGTTGTAAATGGCAGTGGCAACTGAGTCAAGAAAGCCGTGCAGCGCTGACATTCACCACCCTCGTCCCCGAAACTTCTGGCCATCCCCGTGGCAGCAGGTCCGAGAAAGCTGTTCCTTGAGGGGGTAGTTTAACGCTACTTGTAACGTGTTTTGATTTCCAGATTATCAATTCTGCTGAGCCACGGAGAGACATATCTGGGAGTCGCATAAACAAATACGTTCAGCCGTTCTGTGGATTAACCTAAAGTGACACATTTATTTAAAAATCTGCCTACTCCTTGTCCTCATTGATTAAATGCCCTTAAGAAAGTAAGTCTGATGAAATGAAAGCCATTACCATGCTGTTCTCCTCCTCCACTCCCTTTGATGGCTGACACGTTCCCTAGAGTGGGCGATTGGCTGGCTGATAAGCTAACGCTGAATTAGAAGCACTTTGTGGAATGTCCCCAGCAAATGGAAGATCGACTGTGTGGCTTGCAAAGCAACTGTATGCCTTAACAGCACGAAAACGGACACGGTGCAGAATGATTTCATCCTCTGTGCTTGGAATGTCAACGCCTGAGTACCCTGTGAGCACATGTGCACGGCAGAGACCGGCACCAGCCGCCCTTGTTCCCGGCTACAGTGCCATTGATCACAGAAATAGAAGGGCCTGCCAAGGACTTTGTCAACGTTGTCAGGACTCCAGCAAGCATCGGGTGATCGCGCGGTGGCTTGCTGTGGTCTGAGCCTTAGCAGTTTCGGAGGGGAGAATGTCTAGGCAAATGGCAGGGACGGCGGAGAGGTTGAATGGGAAGCTCTTCGTTTTGGAGCGAGAGGTGCAAGCGGCATTTGAGGGGTAGTGGAGAGGGGGCCAGATACGGAGTGCCGGCTTTGTTTTTCCTTCCTCGCCCTATGGCCTTGAGACCCGCGCTTCCGTGGGCTGAGCCTTTGGTTTCTGGGGCTGAAAAATGGGGCTAATAACGTTTGGTTTTTATTAGATTGTTGAGAGGCTGGTGGACGAGTGTACCAGAACGAACTTCGAAAGTGCAGAGCACCAGGCCGAGATCAGGGGTCGTCACTGGCAGCAACGAATGAGACTGCTGGGTGATATTTACCCCCACGCAGCCAGACCCTACCTCCCCATCCATGGGCTCCGGGTCTCCGTGATGCGTCCCTGCTGGTTTCAGGCAGAAAATCCAAGTGACCCCTCTTTCCAGGCCTTTCCAGGCCAGAACAGAACCACCTAGAGAACCTGAAATATTGTTCAGGCTTCCATCTAAATGGTGTAAAGGATGCTTAAAAAGATGGGAAATCAATCATTTCGTCTACAACGAAAGTGATAAGGGAGGCCCTTAAGTACACTGAAATATTGGTAAATTTTGGGATTGCTTTGACACCAAATCAGAGACCAGGCTTGAGGATATTCAGCCTACTTTTTGGGCATTGTCTCCCTGGATGGGCAACTAGAAATTCTTTTCAAAATCTGCAAGAGGAGGCCAGTTTTAGGTTTATCCACATAAACGTGAATTCTTTCCTTCAAAACTTCGTCTCTGGCCAGGCCCACCGGGCACATATAGTATTTCTTCCAGGCCTCCTTTTGGTAGCATTCTGTGTTCTCAGTCACGTGTGGGTTGGATTGGGAAGCATCCAGGGCTCGGTAGACCCACGTGCCCCGCCGTACACATCTCACAGAGTTTTCCCTCTGAGGCGGATTCCAGAGAATCAGGGCTATTCTGACTCTCCTGAGCATAGGTGACGTGGATCGTCCTGTTGAACCCCTTGGTATGTGGGTTCAACGGACTCGGTTCTGGTTTTGGCTTAGAGGCCACTGTTAGCTGTGTTGCTCTTTGTCCTGGGTTTATCTCCTAACTTCTTTAATAATTATTATTATATAATAATGACAGTAACCTTTAATTACTGGGTGCTTATCATAGACCAAGCATTATTATAAGGGTTAGCATGTTGCATTTGCTATAATTCTCCTGGGAACCTGGCATACTGGACTTTCTTATCCAATTATGTCTGTGGTGTAGGTCACATTGCTTGATCAGTTTCCACCTCCAGCAGCTGGGAGAAGAGGGCTCATAACCCAAGTCCCAGTGACCCCGGATCCTCAGCCGTGTCCCCCCTGGTCCCCTCACGGGGCTGTTGAGAATATTAAGTATGAGCATGCCTGGGAAAGCATCCTTCTCCTTTTAAAGGCATTTTTTTTTTAATTATGTAAGCACATGATTTCTTATGGAAAATTTGGAAAATGCCAAAGGAAGTCAAAACTGCTTATGACCCGAATGGTTTTATAAAAAGATCTCGTCAAAAGTCAGAGTGTCTCCTCCTAACTCGTACCCCACCCCTCGGGGATAAGCTGTTGTTAGCAGTCGCGTGTGTGTGTGTGTGTGTGTGTGTGTGTGTGTGTGTGTGTGTATACACATCCACACCCTGTTCTTGGTGAATGATTTTTGAAAAGGAGATAAACTCCAGGGTAGCAGTGAGTGATTTTCCAGCGGTTGGGGTGCGATGGGCGCAGACTGACCTTGAATATCGGGTATGTCCGTTTCGGGGATACCCTGGCTGCTTTGTCCCCAGCAAGACCATCTGTATGAGTGTCAGGAGTCACGGGGTGTGGGGGGGGGGGCGGTGAGCAGCCGCCCCCAGCCGGCCGGAGTGATAGGAAGTGTGTGTTTCGTCCTGTCGGGGATTCCTGTCCTCGATTGTGTCTCTCCGTCCCCTTCCCTTCTCTGCTCTCGCTCTCCTTCCCCGCTTTCACCACTGACCCGCCTCTTCTCCTCGACCTTCCTTCCCTTGATTTCAGGGGAAAACGTGCTGAAGTGAAAGTGACTAGCAGGGTGAGGGGAGGAGGGTGTAGAGAGAAGTGAGAAAAAAAAAAAAAATCAATGCTCCCTTGCTATTTTTAGGCGGTGTAGATTCCTTTCCTCTGATTTAGCTAAGTGCTCTGGGCAGGAGGGCTCAGCACATTGAGTAGCTTCCACAGACGCCCTATTGCCCCCAAGGGAATAAACCAGATCTGGAAGAGGAGGGGGGGGACTTCGGAGCCAAATTCTAACGTGGTCAGTAGGTGCAGGAGTGAGCTTCTGTTTATTCTCCAAGCCCCTGGGGATGTGCTGCCCACATCAGATCCCAGGCATGGCCTTTAGCTGGAACTGAACGCCTTGATGGCAGAAGAGCAGGTGGCAGCGAGGCTAGCTTTCCAAAGAGAAGTTCAGTGAAGCCTCTCCATCAGATGGCAAGACACAGTAAGGGTCACTTGTGCTGGGGGCATCGTTTTCCGCTGAAGATGGGAATGCTGTTCCCTGGCATGCAGAGCAGCCCGCGGCCCCCTGTCCTCGGGCCACTTGGAGGATATGCTGTTGTGCCTGGACAATGAGTGTTGCTCTAGGTCAGCACAGGGTGGGGACAGCTGGAGCTCCAGGACCCCAACGCTTGACGGCCCATAGGAGCGCTTCACTCCGCTGTTGCATTTCACGGAATTCACAGATGGAACCCAGAGCCCAGAAACTTCACTTGATCCAGCTGCCCCCCTGGGTGCCCGATTTACAAGTACGTTTTTGCTCTTCGTGACTGGCTCAGCATCGTTTCCAGCCAAATCTGGGAGTTGTCCAGTTCATTCCGCCCCCTGTTTTTCATACGTGCGGAATATAGACCTGATGGTACCTTATGATAATAATAAGGTAGAAATTCCATTGAGAGGGGTTAGTAACTTGTGGAGTCAGAAGCCCCGAGAAGGAGTCTTGGAGTGGTTTGTCAACGTCAGAAGAAGCCAGAGATCGAATTACAACTTAATATGCGTAGTTGGGTGTGTTTTATTATTTATAACACATGCTTCATTTTTAACACTCGTCTGAATGCTAAATCATTCTTCCGATGGGTTTCCCTTCCTGCTCACCTACATTGCCCGGCCTCCATCATTTAAAAGCGCGTGAACGGTTGCTGTCAGGCAGTCGAGCGCACCTTGAGCGAGGCTCTGGCTTGCACTTCAACTTCCTTTGCAGAAGTCAGTTCCAGGTTTCAAAGCCAGATCCCAGAGCTCAGTGAATTGAAATAAAAAAGAAAAAAAAAAAGGAACAAATTATAATGGGGTTAATGTATCAAAAATGGAGCTTGTACGTACTGACGGGATTCATAAAAACCACACATCATAGACTCATTCCATAAATATCTTTTCCTCTGCGGCAGGCATTGTGCTTGGTACTGGAGATACAAAGAGGACCCCTGCCCTGATGGAACGTCCATTCTTGCTAAGGAAGACAGACAATAAACAAGGTCATGACAGGTTACATCTTACCCTGCGGACCTAAACGGCAAGGTGGAGTGGTCGAGAATGAGGGGCGGGGTCCGGGGAGGGCCGCTGTCCAGCGATGCTTTCCACGGGCAGGGAGCAGTTGAGCTGGGATGGGCGGGGATGTCCATCTCTGGGTCACTGGTATACCATCTTTAAGCCCCATTGGCAAGTGTCCAGCAGCTCATGGATAGCCAGGCCAAGTACTCAAAGTTCAGATGGGGGGTTTCCGTGGGACATTAGTTCAGTAGAGCAGCCCCCACAAAGCACCACATGCTGGGTGGCTTAAACAGCAGAAAGTCGTTTGCTGCATCGTTCTGTTGGTGTTGGCAGTGGGTTTTTGTTTGTTTTGTTTTTTTTTTTTTCTGAGCTCTCGTCTTGGATGGTAGACGGCTGTCTTCTTCCTCGGTCTTCCCGTGGTGGTTTCCCCTTGTGTGCACCTGTCTCTGTCGCAACCTCCTTTCTTCTTATAAGGGCACCAGTCATACTGGATTAGAATCCGCTTTAATGGCCTCACTTTAAGTGAATTACATTGCAGACTATCTCCAGATACAGTCACATTCTCAGGTATTGGGGGCTGGGACTTCAGTGTATGAGTTTTGAGGGGACAGCATTCAGCCTGTTAGATCAGAAAGTGAAGAATGTGTGACGGTAGATCTTCGTATGGATGCATCTTGGGGGACGTTATCTTATCCTTCAGGTACCTCGTAACATGCTGCACCTGTGCCTAAGGAAAGTGACCATCAGGGGACACACTGAAGGATCTTTTTGCGTGCTTTAGGGGGACTGGGCTCCAGTAGTGTGGGTCCTGCCCTGAACGAGCCATCTGAGAGCCTTGGACTGGACTAGAGATCCTTTAAAAATTTTTTTCATATCTCTTATCTCAAAATTGAGAGATAGATCCCAGTACCCCTTCTGAAAAAGTGCTGCCAAGCACTTTATATCTAATCGAAGATAAATTAAGTAAAAAATGCCAAGCTAACTCACTAGAAAAAGGACACCTAGTTTAAAAAAAAAATCTGTTGATACATTTATAATTTTGTAACACAGAAGGAAATCAATTGACAATGTATTGAAAACTATGTGCTCAGCCCTCTGCTAAAGGGAATCTAGAAGCACAGTAATTGATTTATTCATTCTTTCACTCAACAATATTTATTGAGTCTTTACCATGGGCTTCATCTACAATGTCCATTACAAAAAAAAAAAAAAAGAAAACACCTGGGTAAAGGTCATTTGAGCATGATCTGAACTGATCCAATCTGTTAGTGTAGAAATCTTATCGTAGAATCCTTCTTGAAGCTTCCGGGGTGAGTGCTGGGGGAATAGTCGTGGTAAGACAGAGCAGATCTGGGCTGCTACGTGACCAAGAGAGGGACTCATGGAAGACGAGCCCCCAAGAATGGGGTTGTGAGGGACATGTGGTTAGAATCCACATAGGCGCCCACAGTTATAACTACCAATGAATGGGGACCCCAAAAATTGTTTTTACCTTCAAATCAACAATACGATGATGAGGATGGAATGCCAGTTATGAATATTTGGGAAAGGACCCAGAAGGAGAAGGGAGGTTCCTGAGTGGGATACAGGCTCCCATGGAATTATTGGGTAGAACTTGTGAGTCAATGTGTTTCTTTTAGTGGAACTGATTAATGACATATGCACCAGAGAAAAGGGCCAGGTCTGTGTTTTATACACACACACACATGCACGCACGCACACACACTCACTCAATTTAATACTCCCTTAACGCCTTCTCTTCAGCTTACCAAGGTATTACACTGTCTTATCGTGTACTTACCTAATCGACCTCCCACATTCAGTCTGTGCATTTCTGGAGCACACTGAGTCCCCAACAACTGGTTTTTGAATGAGTGACTTCATCAGTTTGGGGGCACTTGGAAAGTGTGTCCTTGAATAGATTGTTTTAGGGTTTGTAGTCATGCTATCTTCTGGACTTGCGTTGAAACTGCATCACCAGAATCTGGTTCATGGTGAGAAGGCTCTAGATGGGGTTTGAAAGTCTCTTTGGAATCATGTGGGACAAAGCAGAATCCATTAGAGGGGTTCCAGAAGGTATCTTTTATGCACGGTCTAAATGAAAGTTCACTAAAAGTGGATGAGGGTGGAAGAGAATCGTTCTTCTCAAGGATAGAGTCAAAGGTAGCATTAAAAAAAGGACCGCCTCACCACAGTCACCGAGTGTGCCAAAATACGGCTTTCAGAGCCCGTCTCATGCGCAGCGGGGGTCTTGTGGGGTCAGGCTGGCCCAATGCGGAAGCCCAGGTCTTGCGGAAATGGGGACGCAGAGTGCTGCGGGCTCTTACTCGTCCCAGGGGACCAGCATCCTTGATGTGCGCCCCTCTGATGAGTGTGGATTCTCTTGAACATGAGACTCTCAGGAAATCAGTGGGAGTTCTCTGAGAGTCAGGAAAATATGCAGGAAGAGCTGGGTCTTGGGGGATTTCATCTGATGCTCAGAAATTTGGTCCAAAGACTTTGTCTGGAATAGATACGACCTGAACGGGAGCGCTGGGAAACTGCAATCTCTTAGGAAAACAAAAATCACTTCTGCAGTGAATTAGAAATGTAAATGAAGGGGACCGTGGTGAATTATTTTTACCTTGAAATGAGCAATACCTGGAGACATGGCAACACAAGTCAGAATGAGTACATTTAAAATCCGTAAATATAAAATCCATTGGAAGTTTCCTATGTTCAACACAAGGGGTTAATTAAATTATGACACATCCACGTGATAGATGACCTGGCAGTCATTAAATATTATATTTTATAAGAATTTAAAAAGACACAGAAAATGGTTATGACTCAATGAATTGGAAAGGAGGTTGCAGGCTACGTAAGTTTGAAGGCACAGTTGTGTAAAAACATGTAGGGGGGAGAGATCTAAGGGCCCACCACCAAAATGTTCCTGCCGGTACTTAGTATATATTGATACATAGATGTTTCTGGGGAACTATGGTCAATGGTTTTTCTTCTTTACGCTTTTTCTGTATTTTCTACGTTTTCTTTAAAACATTTTAAATCATGAAAGATTCAAAGAAACAGAAAAGTTAAGACAATCACGGAACGGACACGTACTCATCACCAAGATTAAGCAAATGTTAACAATATGTGGTACTTGCTTCGAATCTCTTCTTAAAACATGCAAGGAAGTCGACATCACACATAACAGTCTAGGTCCCTCCACCATCTCTTCCCCTTCCCTCCTTTACAGAAGTAACCCCTGATTTTTAGCTCGGCATGTGTTTGCCTAAAATAAACACTGCATTTCTCAGATATTGGCATGTGACTAAATTTTGGCCAGTGGAATTAAAGCAGAAGTTACCAGCACAACTTCCCAGCAGAATCCTTAAGGGAAAGGGGAGACATGTCCTCTCCCCCCTCAGCCACCCCCCACCCTCTCAAGCTACCTGGAATGTGGCCATTATGACAGGAGTTTTGTGTTAAGAAAGGTGGAGCTGGACGCCTGGGTGGCTCAGTGGGTTAGGCATCTGGCTTTGGCTCAGGTCATGATCTCAGGGTCCTGGGATCGAGCCTTGCGTTGGGCTTCTTGCTCAGCAGGGAGCCTGGTTCTCCATCTCCCTCTGCAGCTCGCCCTGCTTGTGCTCTCTCTGTGTCAAATAAATACAAAAGAAAGAAAGAGAGAGAGAGAGAAAGAAAGAAAGGGAAAGAAGGAAGGAAGGAAGGAAGGAAGGAAGGAAGGAAGGAAGGAAGGAAGGAAGGAAGGAAGGAAGGAAGGAAAGAAGGAAAGGGAAGGAAGATGGAGCTGTTAGTTAGAAGATCCCTGATTTCTTCTGCTCATGGAGTCGCCGTTACAGCTCTAAGCAGCTTGCCTGGACTTCAGTTTGACAAACAAATGAAATTCTAATTTCTTTAAGCCATTATTATTTTATTTTTATTTTTTATTTTTTTAAAATTTACATTTTAAAACCCAGGTGCCCCTCAAGCCACTATGATTTTAGTTTTTCTTTCCCAGGAAGCTTAAGTTAATCCATTTACTCTACTGTGTATCCTTCTCACGTATGTCTTGAATTTTTTTTTTTTTTTACCACATATATCTGTATCCTAAACAATGCATACATTGTGTGTCAATATTAAAACTAGATATATCGTACTGTACGTAACCTTTTATAACTTGCCTTTTAAAAAAATTTGATGAGATACTTTTGGTATTTATCTGTGTTGATACTTGTAGATGTTTTGAATGTAATATACCATTCCACACTTTACTGAGAAACAGATAGATTGTTTTCACTATTTTACTATTGCAAAAAGTGCTCCAACGCATACCATTGTGCGTGTTTGGGGGTGTAAAAGTGTGATTGTTTCTCTAGGATGGATACCTACTGGCAGAGTTTCTGGATTATAGGCTACATGCCTCTGTAGCTTTACCAGGACTTGCCAAAATTGATTCCTTTTGGCAGCCTACAAAAGTTTCTATTTCACCGCATCCTGGCTAACTTTGGAGATGATTGGGCTTTTTGGCTTTTTTCCTACCTGATGCATAAGAAATGGTATTTTATTGTCATTTTTCCATTTCCCCATTTGCCAAGATGAAAGTGTATCACCTTTATAATTAGGAAAGATAAATATTAAAACATCTCTCAGCTTGACTGTTAAGACGTACCTTACGTTGCTTCATGCAGTCTAGGCATGTAGCGAGTAGCAGTGGGGAATCTCTCATCCATAGGGTTCCCTCTTGCAGCTCGCAGAGGTATTGAATTGGTTATTCTAGAAATATCGTGTCCAATAATACAGGCCATAAGGCTTTTGTTCTGCTTCAGCACATTTTTTTTTAGATGACAGCCTCAACATCATGGTGCTGAAGCCTTTTGGGTTGGTGACCTGTGACTGTTTCTTGGTGACTTGTCACAAAGTTGTCTTCTGCTGCTGCCTCCATAAACACGTCTAATTCTATCGCCTCTCCTTCCAAAATAGGAAGTGGGAGAAATGTGGTTTTGCTTGATCATACTCCTCCCCACAATGTCTCCAGGGATCCTGTCCTCTAGCTGAATATGTGGCTTTTCTTCTTCTACTTGTGGGGACATCCCCAGCCCTACCGTGAATCACATCCCTACAGACCATGAACTTGAGCCCAGGTGATAGTTTGTCTTGCTGAATTGCTGCTTGAGATAGTTGCTTTTTGAAGGGCATTTGTACTTTAATCAGGGACTCTGGAAGACAGAACTGCCTTTGAGAAAACAGCTTAATCTTTTTGGGTGGAACTTAAGATACCTTGACAAGTAAGAGAGGTCAAGGCTTGGGGCTTACAGACTCTGTCGGAGGTGCTCAAATGACATCATAGAATTTAGTATTATGAATCAATTTGAGAATACTTGGCCTGGCACTTAAAAAATATGTGGACATGGAAAGAATTTGGTAGTCATGTCTTTCTGAGTCAATACTTTATGAAGTCCGTGTTTATTTCCATATCTTTAAGGTATGAATCTAGCACTGATGGGAAAATCCACTCTTGTTCAGTCTTCTACCTGGACATCCTTACAGTCCAACAAATGTGTGCACTATGGAAATTTACATTGGCGTAGGTGTGAAAACTGCCAAGGAAGTGCTTGACCAGATGAGTTAGATCACCTGAAGACCAGGCTACTAGATCAAAGGAAACAAAATAGTTTTATGGAGAATATAACCAGGGGTAATAAGGACAAGACAAATTTCAGGAGTAAGGAAGGGATTCTAGAGACAGTGGGCAAGTTCCCTTAGTTGGTGGGAGAAGATTAAAGATTGAAAACTGGGAGATGGGTTGTTAAGCAGTTCTTTAGCTAACTAACCATGGGCTCTTGGATCTCTCCTGGGGCAGGGGCTCTGCAGTGGGAGGTTGGACCATAAAGAACTCCGTGATGTCTTCCCTGCAATAACATTCTATTATTCAGAACTGGGCCTGGGTCACATTTCTGCCAATTGCGAAGGGGAACCAGGCAACCTGTAGGTGTTAGCAAGGTATGATGAAAACAGCAGGGATCCTAACACCTGCATAATAAAAATCATAGCCAACATACAGCCTATAGTACATGTCTGCTTCATTCCAAGCCCTTCACGCATACTAACGTTTAATTTTCCTAACAACCCCATAAGCTAGGTACTACCCTTGATTTTTAAAAATAAGCTCTATGCCTAGCAGTCAGGTTCGAACTCATGACCCCGAGATCAAGAGTTGCATGTTCTACCACCTGATTCAGCAGGGCTCCCCAGGATAAGCACTATTCTTATCTTCATTTTTTAGATGAGGAAATCAAGGCCTAGAGAGGCTTAATACAATGTCACAGCTTTATAGGTTTGATCAAAAGAGAACCTTGTGAGTTCATTAGGGTCTCTGTGACTCTGTGTCATCATCTGTAAATGGAGATAATCACCTCTCCTCTTCATACGTCCTAGGGCTCTGGTAAATATCAAATGGAACAATGCATATAAATGGCGTCTGAAATAGCTTTAGTGCTTTATGCATAGAGACATGGGGTACCATTGCGGAATTACTTTAGGAGAGGGATCGGATAGGGCTAAGCCCTTAAATACAGCATGGCAGTGGCAATGAAGGTATGGGACCTGGTGGGTTGTCTCAGGGGCTTTATTCCTTGACCTTTGATATTGCTGGAGGTGTGTGTGTGTGTTGGGGGGGTGTTTTATTTAATTTTGGAGGCCTGGGATGGAGGTTTGAGCTATAGATATGTAGGTAGGTAGGTAGGTGGGTAGAGATATAATACATATTATAGATATAAATATTATCTTCCTGCCCCCATAGATGAAATGACATGTGATTTTGTTTATCTAACCAGGGCATTCATACCTCTCTCTCTGTCTCTCTCTCCCTCTGTCTCTCTCTCTCTATATATATATATACGCATCTGAAAGAATGATACCACAGGTACAATATTCTTCTAAACGAGTGTGTTTGAGATCCATGGGATCCCCCTATGACACTCTTCAGAAGCGACATTTTCTGTAGTATCTGGACATACAAATCAGAGGCACCAAAGAATGACGTAATTTTTAAAGCTGATGTTGGTCTAATACAATTGAGATATAATAATTCTCACTCTCTGCAATTTTATTCTTTCTGTGAAGTAATTAATTTTGTTTGAGAAAGTAGAAAAGAGTGAAACATTGTAGAATTGATAGCTTAACTCTGGCCACATTAGTACAGTCCTGGTTTTCATGCCTTGAGGCCACCTGCAAAAATCGGAAATACAAGTTAAAGCCATGTACTTACTTTTCCAAGACCAGTGGAAACATTTGTAGAGAGGTTTCATGCAAGTCAGCTTCACTTTAAAAATGCTTCCAAGGGCAAAGTGATGATATAAATGTCCCGTGTTCTGTTATATTCCTAAAGTATGTTTAGACTTTTTAATTGCAACGGGAAAACTTTTATACCACAAGCTTCTAGTGTTCGGAACTTATTTCACTTTGCTCATACAAACTCACTTATTCCAGAAATAAGTATTCTGGTGTGGGACACTTTGCGGTTAGGACTTCATTTGCATTCCTGCAAGCTTAAAGTAAGGCCTCCCTGTAGGAATTATGTAGATTTGCTTGTTTATTTTTCCTAGCCTTTTTGTTTGCATAACATTTGATGCCTGTGGAAGAATTACACACCTAGATACGTATAAACTTGAATAAAAATAGAAGAAACATCCATGAAATTACGTGTCTATCTCCTTATCTCATTCTGTTTTCAAAGGCAACCGCTCTCCCGAACTTCTGTGTTTAATCATTGCTTTGCTTTTTTTTTTAATCAGCTTTATTGAGATATAATTGATGTATCATACCATTCACCGTTTCGTGTACAATTTAGTGTTTTTCAAATATTCACAGTAGTGTGGTCATCACCATAATCAATTATAGAACATTTTCATTATCCCCAAAGAAACACTGTATCCATTAATAATTACTAACCTTTCAAGGTGCCCGGGTGGCTTAGTCATTAAGCGTCTGCCTTCGGCTCAGGTCATGATCCCAGGGTCCTGGGATCCAGCCCCACGTCGGGCTCCCTGCTCAGTGGGAAGCCTGCTTCTCTCTCTCCCACTCCCCCTGCTGGTGTTTCCTCTCTCACTATATGTCTCTCTGTCAAATAAATAAAATCTTAAAAAAAAAAAAAATTACTAACCTTTCTTCCCCAATTCCAAGCCTCCCTGGTGTGTGTGTGTGTGTGTGTGTGTGTGTGTGTGTGTTTGTAAGTAAGCTCTATACCCAATGTGGGGTTTGAACTCCTAACCCCGAGATCAAGAGTTGTATGCTTTATCTTCGATTTTATTTGAACTGAATAATTTTCTTCAGACTTGATGTCCTCTTTTTCACTCGGCATGTTTCTAAAATTCATCCGTGCTCTTGCGCATAGAGTCCGTTCATTTTTATAGTAGTGTCATTTCACTGTTGAGTTAAAACACTTTATTTATCCACATCCTTCCTACCAGTTTGGTCTGTTTCTCAGTTTCTGCTACAGTCCTTCTGTTCCGAATGATCCTGTGCATGTCTCATACGCACGACGTTCTTCAGCTCGTGCCTGCCACTGTCAGTTTGGGTTGCAAGCTCAACTTTACAAAATAATGCAAGATTTTATTCCGAAGTACTGATAATTCATACTTTGGTTGGTTGAGTGGTAGATTCTTTTTCCATACTGTCGCAAATGTTTGGTATTATCAAGTCTTTTAATTTCTGCTAATCCAGTGGATACAAAATGGTATCTCATTGTGTTTCGGCATTTCCCTGATTGTGAACAAGGCTGAACTTCTTTGCATGAGTTTATTTGAGAATCTTTTTTCCTCTTCTCTAAAACACTTCTCGGTGTCTTTATCGACTTTTTCCATTTGGGTGCTTACTTTACTGATGAGCAGCCCTTCTTGATACATTCTGACCACCAGTCCCTTTTTGGTTATATGTGTGGCAGCTACGTTCTCCAAATTTCTAGTGCGTGGTTCTGTTTCTCTTCTGCTGCTTGCTTTCCAGAAGTTATCATTTATATGTACGTATTTGAAAATATCCATTAGAATTTTTTTGAACCCTGAGTTATTTAGAAGTCCGTTTTATGTTTCCAGGAGTTTAGAGAAAAGTCTAACATTCCTACCTTAGTCATTTCTAACGTGATTGTGTTACGGTTAAATTGGAAATTTGTTGGTGCTTTTTTTTTTTATGGTTTCTGGGCGGTCATTCGTTGGTAAATGTTTCATGTGTGCTTGGGAGGACTGTATATTCTCAAGTTGTTAGGTACACATTCTGCTTATATCCTTTAAGGCAAGTAATTGATTGTGGATTTAAAGGTCATATAATTACCGGGTTTTTGTCAACTTAACCTTTCAGTAAGTGAGATACACGTACTGAAGTGCTCCCTTGTGATGGTGGATTTGTTAATTTTCATCTGCGGTTTAATCATTTCGTTGTTGGATATATTTTGAGTTCTGTTTGGTACAGGTGATTTTTGGAATTTTACCTATTTCTGTTGCCATGAACCTTTTTACCACAATGACACCCTTTGTTACAAAAATATGTATTTCTTGAGCCCTTCTTTCTGTATTAATACATCTCATTTTGCTTTCTTTGGTTCATGTTGACCTCATATATTTTTCTCCTTTTATTTTCAACTTTGTCAACTTTGATTCTTTTTTCAAAAATTTTTATTTATTTTAGAGAGAGGGAGGGAGTGTATGAGAGGTAGGAGGGGCGGAGGCAGAGGGAGAGACCCTGGAGCAGACTCCCGGCTCAGCACGAGCCCGACTAAGGGCCGGATCCCATGACCCACAAGATCACGACCTGAGCTGCAACCAAGAGCTGACTGCGTAACAACTGAGACACCCAGGCGCCGCCCATGACCTCATTTTAAAACGCTGTTTTGTGAATAGCATCTAGGCAGTCTGATAATCTCTCTTCCTTAGTTGAAAAATCATATTCATTTACGTTTAGTTTTACTCATCAATTGGATTAATGTCTATCATATTACTTTGTAGTTTTCCTATATCTTGACTTTTCTCTCTCCAAATTGAGTTTATTCGTTTATTTTCATCTCTCTTTTTTCCCTTCCATTTGCTTGGAGGATATGGACTGTGTGTAGTTTTTTAGAGGTTACACTTGAAATTTTACCATGTATATGTATCTCAACAGAGTCCAACATCAGTCTTACATAAATGCTTTTCCAAGCACTACAGGAACTTAGAAATTCTTATTATCTTTTGGCCATTATTTCAGATGTAAGCATCATTATCATTTTATATGATATTTGTTTAGATTTACATATATTCCAGTTTTATTTTTCATTTTCTTCTCACATCTTAGATCTTCTGTATGGGGCAGCTTTTTCCATTTCCTAAAATACATCTTCCTTTAGTGAAGGTCTCCTGAGTGCACTCTCTTCGTACTTCTTTATTTTATTATTATTATTTTTTAAAGATTTTATTTATTTATTAGACAGAGAGAGAGACAGCCAACAAGAGAGGGAACACAAGCAGGGGGAGTGGGAGAGGAAGAAGCAGGCTCCCAGCAGAGGAGCCTGATGTGGGGCTCGGTCCCAGGACTCTGGGATCACACCCTGAGCTGAAGGCAGACGCTTCATGACTGAGCCACCCAGGCACCCCCTGTACTTACTTCTTTAAACACGTGCTTCTTTCATCCTTATTTGTTAAGCGCATTTTGCTGGGGACACCGGTTTGCCTGATCTCTGTTGTCCTTCGTGTTTCAATGGCGTTCTTCCACTGCCTTCCAGCCTTCATGACTGCTGTGGAGAATCTTGCTATACATCTAATCGTTTCTCTGTAGGTGATTTGTCTTATATTCTGTATACTTTGGGATCTTTTATTTTGTCTTTGGCATTTTGCTTGTTGACTGCAATATGTCAAGGTGTGAGTTTGTTTCTTTCTGTGCTATTTGTTTTTTTTTTTTTTAATTTTATTTATTTATTTGACAGAGAGAGAGACAGCCAGTGAGAGAGGGAACACAAGCAGGGGGAGTGGGAGAGGACGAAGCAGGCTCCCAGTGGAGGAGCCTGATGTGGGGCTCGATCCCAGAATGCTGGGATCACGCCCTGAGCCGAAGGCAGACGCTTAAGGACTGAGCCACCCAGGCGCCCCACTTTCTGTGCTATTTGATACGAGTTTTGCATCCTCTCTCTGAAGATGTTTGCTTTTCGTCAGTTATGGAAAGCCATCAGACATTGTCCTCTTGAACACTGTCCTCTTCTGAGAATGCACTTGGATGATTTTGTAACCTTCCTGTTTGACCCTCCTGCTTCACCCTCTGTGCGCTGCTTTGTGACTTTTAAATATTGACCACAGTTCCCTAATTTTTTCTTCCATTCTATACACTCTGCCGCTCAGTATTTCGATTGAGTTTGAAATTTAAATGCTTCTCTCTTTTATTTCTGCAAGTTTGGTTTGATTCTTATTTAAATCTTCCTGATAATTTTGTAAGTCTCTTATTGCTGGCTCATTCTAAAAAATTACCTATTCAGTGATTTCATATGTATTTTCTATTCTCTTAGTATCATTCTAATATTGAAACTATCAAGCCATTGTATCCATGGGTTTGTGTTTCTGCTGAATTCGTTTGTAGCTGCTTATTTCCTTGTGTCTGGTGATTTTTGTTGTTGTTGTTGTTGTTATTGTTATGAGATACTGTTAGTTCTGGTTAATCTCCAGGGATTGTATGAGCCTAAATTAGGGATACTTTTTTCAGAGAGGATTTGTGTTTGGTACTTCTTGGAGCTGGGGCTGGGGTGCCACTGACCTGACAGACAGACACCTCACTGGCATTTTTGGAGGATGTAGGCTAATGCATGGCTCCCAGATTCCGCACCCCCCCCCCCAGATGGTAGCATTCACAAAACTTAGCCACCCAAGCCCTGTACTAGTGTTGAAATTTACCCTCAGGTAGACTCCAGATTTCTGTTCTGATTGTTCACCCCTCTGGCTTCATTTTGACCTTTTCTGCCCTCTTTTGGAATTCCCTTACACGCTTCCCCTACTACAGAGAAAAGGTGTTGTCGTCTATCTAGAATCAGTGTGTCCCCAGTCCTCTGTATTGCCAAACTCCCATATGCCAGATCCGGTTCACTCCCAGCGGTATGCGTAGCTTTTCGGCACACATTCAGGCTCACACACACTTTCTGAGTACTCACCCCGGGCCAGACTCGGCCCTAGATGCTGCGGGGAGCAATATGCCTGAGAGCGGGGAATCTGGTTGGAAAAACGAGCACGCACACCACAAATGATTCTACAAGGCAGCGTGAAATATGTGTTCAAATAGAGGCACAGCCATGGTGCACGGCAAAGGCTAAGGAGCGAGGGCTTCACTCCCTCCGGGGAGAGCTGTGAATCGTGTGAGGCTCTCAGCGTCAAGCTCCTGCATTGAATATAAGCTTCCATTTCATAACCACGCAAGGGCGTGCAGCCGGGCGGGAGTTAAATCAAGTCTCTTTCATGTTAAGAGTGACAGATGGGGAGGGCACGCGCTTACTGCAGAAATCGGGGGGAACATTCCAGACAGCCCATGCTGCTCTTCTAGTCACAGACCTCCACTTGTCCTAGGAAATTATTTAGAAGGTGCGCGGCTGAAAAAAGGTGAACACATTTAGGTATTCCAAATATTTCTCAGGAAAGAAAAGCAGCCAATGCTTATCCTATTAAAGGGAACTTCTGAAGTGACTACTGTTTGTCTACTGGTGTTTTCCATTATAACCCCATTTTAAGACCGTTGTAACTTGACTGTAAAAATTCTCTCTAGGTGAAAACTTGCCATGCCAGAGCACTCCCTTGGAATAATGCCTACCTTTTTTGTTTTGTTTTGTTTTAAACCTGATTTGGTTTACATTAGCCAAGCTCTTTGAAAGTCACAAGAAGACAACAAAGCCCTTAGTATTGGAGAAAATTGATTCTTTTTATAGATGTTTGCAGTCTTTTCTGCATGAAAGAAAAAAAATCAGACTTAATGCTCTCCTTAATGTACAAAACAAATATCCAATTTTAGATAAGAAGTCTTCATGCACTGCATCCAAAATTATAATACTGAAGCTATATAGTGTCTACTAAAGGAAAAAGGGTGTTTTTATTTTTTTAAGAACAGATGCAGTTCTAAGAGACCATCTCGCTGAAGCATAACCCAGTATGTGGAACTAGCCCAGAAGTAGGCAGTAGTTTGGTTATTTCTACCGAGTTAGAGGAACTTTACCAAGAGAGTGGATTGTACTGTAAAACCCCGAGTGATAATCGGAGGCGTTAATATTATTTGCTATTAATATATGCTTGGCATTAGGGAACAAAAGGAGACACAGAGGGGGACAGAGAAGGATGTTCCACTCAAAGGACATGAGACCTTTAGATAAGAAGCTGAAATGTTGTTTTCTTGGTGGCTTCAGTTTCCCCATGATTCTTTTCTGGAAGTGCTGAATGAAATTCTAGTGATTCAGCGACATAATCCTGGATATGCAAAAACAGCCTCTTTAATTGCCTGAACAAAGAGAAAGCCATCTGGTCTACCACTGAAGGACTTGTGGGCTCTATTGTATTTAGAGTGAGTGTGCGTATCTACAAAGGGGTGCCTTTTTAAAATCTGCTAAGGATACATTTGATTATATGCAATATTCAACTTGTTTACTAGCTTTAGAATCTAACTGCTGAGGGGCATCTGAGTGGCTTAGTTAGTTAAGCGGCTGCCTTTGGCTCAGGTCATGATCTCAGGGTCCTGGGATCAAGCCCCGTGTCAGGCTCCCTGCTCAGCAGGGAGTCTGCTTGTCCCTCTGCCTCTCCCCCAGCTTATGCTCTCTCTCTCTCTTTCTCACTCACTCTCTCTCTCTCAAATAAGATCTTAAAAAAAAAGGAGAATCTACTGAGTAAGATGTGACTCTCTGTGCTGTGGTAACAGAGAAGAACATTTTATTCGTAACCTTGAAAGTCAAGGAGGTGAGAAGGAATGGAGAGGAATGGAGAGCAGATTAGGGGTCCCAGAGTATAAGAAGGAGGCTGGGGGCACAAAGTGGGCGAGGCTATAGAATGGCAGGACATGGGATTCTTGAGGTGATGAAAATGTTCTGTATTTTGACTACATCACTGTCAATATTTTGCTTGTGACTTTGTACTCTAGTTTTTGAAGATGTTATCATGGGGGGGGACTGGGTAAAGGATGAATGGGATTTCTCTGTATTATTTCTTTTTACTAAAAAAGCAATTTTTAAAAGTTGTATTTATTTAAGTAATCTCCACCCCTAATACAGGACTTGAATTCACGACCCTGAGATTAAATCACATGCTTTTCTGACTGAGCCAGCCAAATGCCCCAAAAAGCAATTATTTTTTTTTTTGGCCTTAATGAAATATAATTGACATATTACTATTAGATTCATCAAACAAGGAGGCCATTAGACTGAGATGGCTTTAATACCTTAGTAGCTTACATAAGCAAACGAAAACCTAAGCCTATAGTGCCTCAAGATAAAGAAATTGAAATCAAAAGACAACTTGCTGCAAAAAGCCAACTAGGCTTTCCCAAATAATGCTACCATTTACACTCTAGCCAATCAGATAATTCTCCGGCTTTGCTTTCACGTCTTCTCTATAAAAGTCTTTTTCCCAGCTCCTGCTGATGGAGAGCTCCTGACCACTTTATGGTTTGGTGCTGCCCAATTGAAATAGCTTTTTGCTCAAATAAACTTTAAAAGGTTTACTATGCCCCAGTTTATCTTTTACGATGTAACACTGTATAAGTTTTGTATCATGTGATGATTTGATACATGTATATCTGGCTAAATGATGACCAGAATAAAGTTAGTTAGCATTTCACCTTACACAGTTGTCATGTTATATGTGTGGGGTGAACGCTTCTCATTTTTACTCTTTAGTAACTTTCAAATATACAGTATAGGATTGTTAAATATAGTCACCCTGCTGGGTATAATATCCCTAGACCTTATTGGTCTTATTTGTTTTTTACTTCTTATTTTTTTAGATTGATTTATTTTTTTTAGAGAGTGAGAGCTCAAGAGTGGGGGCAGGGGCACAGGGAGAGAATCTTCAAGCAGACTCCCCTCTGAGCACCAAGCCCCACACGGAGCTCCATCTCATGACCCATGAGATCATGACTTGATCCCAAACCAAGAGTTGGATACTCAACCGAATGAGCTACCCAGGCGCCCCTCATTTATCTTATAAGTGAAGCTAGGTACCCTTTGTCCCCCTTCACCCATTTGCCCCATCCCCCACTTTGTATTATTTCTTACAACTTCATGTCAATCTGTAATTATACAAGACTAAAAAGTCTAGTTAAAAATAATAGTATGTTTACTTGAACAGGACATATAATGAAAAGCAAGAATGGTAACAACATGGCATCTTGTGGAACAGGGACTGGTAAGCTCTGACCAACAGGCCAAGTCTGGACCACTGCCTGTGTTTGTAAGTCGCCTTTTCCTGAGACACGGCTATGCTCAGTAACGTACTTGCTGTCCATGGCTGTGTTTGTACCACAGTGCCAAACCAGAGTCGTTGCCAGGGGGACTCAGTGACTCACAAAATATTTACTACCTTGCCCTGTACCAAAAAAAAAAAAAAAAAAAAAAAAAACTGACCCCTGATCTAGAATATAAGCTTTACAAGAGCAAGGAAAGCATTTTGTCAGCTTGTTTATGACCGTAAGCCTGACATCCTGCCTTGTGCGTTGCAGATGCAAAAGAATTATTTGTTGAATTACAGAAGCAACATATTATGAAAATGTGAGTTTGCTATGGAGAGAATGATTGAGAGAATTTAAAATAACAGAGTGGAATCATGACTATACATTTGTAAAGACCGGGGAATGGAAAGACAAGGATGCCTGCTTTTTCCAGACTGATCAAGGAAGAGGGCTGCAGGTCTCACATAAGCCCCCGGTATCTACATGAGAGCGATGAAATGGAAAGACTTTTAAAAGGCGTGAATTAACTGTGTATAGGGTCTAATGCAGTTCTAATTCACCATTATTCAGGCATATTATTTCCTTCTGGGTGCAGAACATTTAGCAGTAGTTCGGTCTTGGAGGTATGCTTATAGTTAAGGCACTAAACCTGATAAATTTGTTTGGAAGATTTACATCCGTTTATGGGGAAGGCACCTTGTTATCTCATTAGACTGACATCTCCTGTCTCGCTGGTTCACGAGAAAAAATATTAAGAACAGAGTGAGAAAAGGCAAACATTTGAGTTGGCTGTAGTTTTGCACTCTTGATGATACCAATGAAGCTTTCCATGTAAATGGACTCTTTCGGATATATTCTGTAAGGTGAACCTGTCCGTTGGTAGAAGCTTGTACATTGTTAGCAGAAAGTTGCCATTCTCCAAGGGAGGGATGATTTTATCATCCTGGAGTGTAAAGAACAATTCCCAGGGAATTGGGTCGGGATTGGGAGGAAGAGAAGTGGAAGTGAGGAAAGCAGAATTTGGAGCCAGACAAAACTGGATTTGAATCTCAGGGCCAGGAACAATTTAATTATCCTTGCTTTGGCTCATCCGAAATGAGAAAACGATTTCTGTCTCATAGGGGCCTTCCAAGGATTAAGTAAGGTTAGAGACCGCTCAGGAATGAACTCCTAGACACTCGTACAGTGTTCACACCTTTTCATTGGACCAGAGCACAAAGGACAGAGAGGTGAGAGAAAGAAGGGTCTTCTAGGTGACTGCAGAAGGGGATTCTGTCCCCCGAGGGACACTGTCTCCTAGCTGCTTCTGTGGGGGATATGACCAAGGTTATTTGCATCGTGCCCGAGCATGGTCCTGTGGTCTGTCTAAATGATGGGTCTGCAGGGTCGTGTTATTCACATAACATAGCTGACTGATCCAAACAAACAAAACCCTCTCTGCGGTAGTCAGTGCATTGGACTCAAGAGAAGTTTCTGGTAAAACTCTTGCTTCTCAATGCTGGCATAAAATGAAGAGTGATGGCTGACCGCAGCCAGGGGAACGTGCTGGAATCCATCCCCCCACACTCCATGTTTGGCATTCTGTTTCAACCCACAGGCCAGTGCTGGCCCAGATTGCTTGATTAGAATGTTTTCTTTAGGAAATAACTTCTTGTTACAAAATCTGTATTGTGACAGGCGTCCTTTTCTCTTATCAAGTTAAACAGGCAACACTAAAAAACGCTCTTCTCGGAGAGCCCAGGCTTTATCCTTTCCAACACAGAGGCTTTGACCTTGAGCTCGTTCCCGCAGCAACACCGTAGCTGCTGTTAGTTTTACAGACTGCCTGTCAATGACCGTGGCCATTTTCCGAATTCCGAATGTAGCAAAATTATGATGAAGCACGTTTACCGCGGATAGCAATTTATTATTGTACTATCGCAATTTAAGGAGAAAATGTGACAACAAGAAAGGTAGACAGAAGGTGCCGGGACTATCTAGGGATTATTACCTTGCCTAAGCTAGGGGAAAATAATAAAATGCATTTCAGAATGTCGGCTCTGGGTACATAGCTGCTCTCACGACACACGCTCATCCAGGGATCACCCCCCACGCAGCCACGGGGCAGGGCCGGGACGGTGCGCACTCCAGCTATGCATTTTTAGGAAATCTTGTTAAATTATTCAATGCAGCCAGTATTTTTTTTTCCATTTTCTTTTGTAGCATTATTTGTCATTTTTGTCATTTCCAGGACCAAAAGCTACATCTCTAGGCAAGTAATCCCCCACAGAACTCCTGTTTTCTCTTCCCCCAGTGGCCATTAGTTTCAATCTGAATTATTTTCTTCACTTTACAAATGTTGGATATTACAGGCCAAACGAGAACTGAGGAATGGTGTACTTCCAGCTGGTATGTTAATTGGCCACTGTTTATTCAACAGCAGCATTAAGAATATAAAAACCTCATCACTAGTCTTCTCCGAAAAGCCTCTGCAAATAATGGCACTTATATAAAACTTAAGGCCTGAATGTGTCTTGTTGATGGGTAACGTAGTATTAGCATATTAAAATCATTACTAACCAGGGTCGGAATATGCGTTCGGAAGCCTGTCAGTGTGCTAATGGTGGCAGTCTTGGAGACTTCACATCTGCTACAGGATTAATTACTCGCATAAAACAGTATCATTTCCTTACATCTCCTGCGAGGAGGAGCCGCTGCTGGAGTGATTTATGGGCCTGAACGATGTACAAAGGAATCAACGGGAATGTTACCCGGTGGACTGAGAGATCGGCTCTTGATTCACTTGAGAAACAAGCTGAAGGACCTCAGTGGTTGTAACATTTGCTTCTTGAGGCCCACAGGCAATCAGAAAGACATGTCTGGCACAAACTCTGGAAAACGAACTTTTAAATGGCCAAGACTGCCTTCCCCCAGACACCTTTGTGTAGGAGGAGAAAAGGGAAGAGGTGAAGCCAGGTCATGGGGAACTTGGCCCCAAGGGGCAGGTGAACTGGCTGCTGTTTATTGATGGCACATTTTCTAGATGCTCCTACCCTGCGTGCCTTGCGATCCAGCCCAGAGGTGACTTAAAAGGTCCGTGCTGGTGTCTCCCTCTTACCACCATACTTTCTGCTTGCTGTCAAGCTGATGGAGATGCCGTCTGAGAAAGAGAGGCAAAGGAAAGTAAAAGAATTTGAGCGACGATTTATTGTTTCTAATGGAAACTAGGAGATAATAGTTCACAGGCTGCAGTGAAGACTGGCAAGGACCCTTAAGCTACTGTGTGACAGTTAGCCCAAATGGAAGCAGGAGGTAACCTATGGCCTGGGGCCCCGAGCACCCCTCCTGTTGTGTTGTCCCCCATTCCAGCCAAGTAGCTTTGTCCTTCCTGAAACCCCCCTCCAGGACACGACGAATTGCCCACCCTGGTTTTAACTCTTCTCTGTTTCTGATATGAGAAAAACAGACCTTCCAAATGCCACTAATCCTTGAGTTTAGAAAGGTCCTCCCATTTGTTGTTTCTACTTCGTCTTTATTCTCCACAGGCCTCTCTTTTGGGGGGACAGAGTCCCACAGTTGGCATTTGGGTGGTTCATGCTATAGTAAGTGCTGAAGAAGCCAAGACAATTTCCAGAGTCTTGCAGCATCATTGTAATTAGAGAAGCAATTATAGTGACGTTAGTGGTAATTTAAATTGATCAGCTGGATATCAGATGATGAGTTGTTTGGAACTGGCAGATCTAATGAATATCCACTTGGCGAGCAGACTTGCCTTTCAAGAAACAAAGATAAAGCCTGGCCACCTGGTTGGCCAAACCCACGAGCCCATGAACCTATGGCAATGCCATTTCTGCAGGTGACACAAAGCCCTGGGTTTTTCAGGGACAATGACAGTGCAGGTACATTGTGGTAAGTTCGGCCCTGCTTCCCCGACCCTCACTCCTGCGATTACATTTCTCCTACTTTGAACATTTACATGCTACTCTTTGCCCAGCAGATCTTGGGAGAACCCACTAGAACCTTACAGTGTGTTCTTAGAGTGTCCACATTTTTATCTTTGTTGAATGTTCTTTTTCATTAGATCAATCCAGTGCAATCCAGTGGCATTCTGATTTTCCAAGGACTTACATGAGCCTGTCCGGAATCATCTTGGCCCTAAGAATGGAGGTAATAAGAGGGAGGGTGGGGAGAGGGAGAGAATCTATGTATGGTTGGAAGATTATGAATTGAACCTGAAGGCTTGGGTTGTTTGATTGAAGAGCTGTGTTGAAATGTGAATTTTGTGGTTAAGTCATCAACATTTTATACAGTTCAAGAGAACCAATGGTCTTGAATTCTCCTAGGACTTCGGTTTGAATATGGTTGAAGTTAGAGCTGTAGAGGGGGCTCACCAGGGATTGTAAAAAAAAAAAAAAAAAAAAAAAAAAGTCCCTTGGGCCCTATTGCCCATGCGTCATGACACTGCTGACCTTTTAAGGAGGCTGGCTTCTCCTTAAGGCATTAAAGTTTTGTCTTATTTAGGGTCCTTTGACATGAGCAATCTGCATCCTGGGTGATTTAATGTTGTCTCACTTTGGCTTTGAGGTTTAGGAAGCAATAGATGTAGTCAATGTAACTTCTCAAGCCTTGAGTAAAAATACAGGAATAAAAAGACCGAGCAGGAATTTTGGCTCCCTTTCTTTCACATGCTCCTTTGTTAATTCTGGCTATAGGGCTTATTATAATAAGTAAAAATCCTCTGGAGTTTACATCTTCTATCACATACTACTCGTCCTTCAAAATCCATGTACGTATTTTCACCAGAAGTGCTAAACCTTTGAGAGAAGCAGGTCTGACAATTGAGTGTCTGGCTGGAAATCATTTACTATCGATGGTCACTCGGCTCAAGATTGTATCGCCGAAATGACTTAGGAAGAAAAATCAATAATGCTCACATATTGTGCAGCCCTCTTAGAGGATCATCTGTTTTCCCTCACAAAAGTATTCCTTGTTCCAGATCATTCTTTTGAAATGAAAGAAGAAAAAAGGCAACCTAAATCATAGCTCATTTTCTCTTATGCCCTTATTTTATTTCTGGTTCTCTTTTTGAGGGGAGGAAAAAAACAAGTCTTACGGAGAAATAGGAGCAGATTCAAGTACAGTGGAAGACCAATGTGGATGTGTTTGTATTTTAATTCCAGCACTCAGGTCTTCAGCTGAGGAAAAAAATTTACCTGGGCATATTTAATATCTCAGTTTCCAAGTTGTTAGAGGAGAAAGGGCTTTATACCCATAGAATGGCTATAATGAGTGGAGGAGTGACTTTGATTTTACATATGCATGCACAAACACACAAGGCCTAGTGGGTCACCATCGTTTCCATTCTCAGTTACACTTTCATTTTTTCATCGTTCCCTAAAGTTTTTTAAAGATTTTATTTATTTATTTATTTGAGAGAGAGAGAGAGAGAGTGCCTGGAAGTGTGCACAAGTGGGGAAGTGGCAGAGGAAGAGGGAGTGGCAGTGAATTTCAGTTTCCGTGCTGAGCACAGAGCCCTATGTGGGGTTCCTCCCAGGACCCTGAGATCATGGGTTCGGACACCCAACTGACTGAGCCACCCAGGAGCCCCATTGTTCCCTAAATTTAATTCTTAAAAATTTATAGCCGATGTTAGGTCTGGAACAAATTCTAGAACAAGGGGTTCTGATGAAATGAGGCAGGAATGGGCCTGTCTCATTGGGGAGGGGAACAAAATAACTCATTGGAATGTGCAGTTGGAATCTGTCTGGAGTACACATACAACAAAAGCTGGATGAGGAGTCAGCTGGACCAGATTTCCCTTAGTTGCTCAGAAGAGAAGCATGGAAAAATGACCTCATCTCCAGATTGACTTGGAACTCTCCTTGGTGCTGAGATAGTACGTGAGGGAAGGGTCCCCACATGTTGTGGATCTAAGTGTGTCTGATGCGTTGCCCTCGGGCAGGAAGTCCCATGCTGGGTTGTGGAGCATGAGAGTGTGGAGATTATTTTACAAGGAACAAGGACACGGCATTAAATAACTTGGAAGTCATGACGAGAACATTATTCCTTTGAGAGTTCTCCTCTCCGGTACTTATCATCAGTGTTCGTATGTCTGTGAGAACCCAGGTGACCTCATCTCCTACCACCTCTCTCTTCCTTGTCGCTTTATTTTAATGAGATGAAAGTTCTAGGTATGCTTATTCCTTGATCTAAATTTTACTTGCATATCTGATTGTTAGTTTTCAAGGATTTCAGCTCTGGTTTTCATTTGAGAGACCTAATGCCTACCCTGATAGAGAGCATGAAAGGATAATTCTATTCTACTCCTTGCTCTATTTTTGACACCACCATTTACCATTTGCTTCTGTTGAATCATTCAGCTCAGTAATACCAAACTCACCTCCCAAAAAGTGAGGGTAACTTTGACTTTCTTAAATGTGCTTTCAGCTATTGCTGCTTATCTATAATTTGTGGTTTCTATTTCCAACTGATAACAGAAATGCCAACATGCCAGCAAAAATGGCATTGCTCTAATAGCTTCCTCTATCCTAAAAAACAGGACAATTAAAGCACTATAGACTCTTCTGTTACAGTGCATGTTTATTTAATGTGAATTGGCTGAAACACAATTGGTAAACAGAAAGGATGTCAGTAGAATGCAGCAGTCATGGGGATTTGCACAGAATTTTCCCAAGCACATTAACGTTTGGAAATAATTAGAAGCAAGTTTTCTTACAAAGAGAAATCTTTGGCCAGACATGAAGACCTCAAGAAAAAAATCCAAAAATCTTATAGAACCGACTTCCTTTAGTGCTAGTAATGTCTGGCATGGGGGTTCAAGGATGGCTAACTCTTCACTGTGTTCAGCCATCTGAGGAGGTCACCAGCACAGAGAAAGAAGCTAAAAAGACATTTCCTACTGTATTAAAATAAAGGATCTTATTTTTAGTTTTGATGAAACTGGTCTCTACTGGAAGCACATGGCTTGAGGGACTTAGATCTGAAGGGAGGAAACTAGGGTTTCAGGTTTCAGACCACAGATAATCCATTGACTATGGTGCTGGGTGCTAATGTCAGCGGCAAGTTAACTGTGTCCATGTATTTATGAAGGTTGGTAGTCTTTTTGTTAGGTCTTCAGTGACAAAGTTCCATAGATTTTGTCTCGATGTCCTCAACACTATTTTCCCTCAAAGCCCTGTTATTTTTAGCGTGGTTTTACAGAATGCCTGGTTATGGGATACGTGGACATACGGTTATCACAGAAATGCTTGTAAAACATCTTGAATAATTCAAATCAATATCCCTTTTTTAAAAAGAAGATTTTATTTATTTGTGAGAGAGGAAGTGAGCAAGTAAAAGAGAAAAGGAGCAAGGGGGAGGGGCAGAGGGAGAGGGAGAGGCAGACTCCCCACTGAGCAGGGAGCCCGATGCGGGACTTGATCCCTGGACCCCAGGATCATGACCTGAGCCGAAGGCAGACGCTTAACTCACTGAGCCACCCAGGTGCCCCTAAACTACTATTCTTGGGCATGACTGTAACCAGTCTTTCACCAACACAGGAAGGGCAGCCCAACACAGCACTGCATGGAGATGTCAGTCCGAGGGCCCCTGACACTCAGCACGTGGAGCCTCAAATGCTCACTAGTGATTTTGGTGGCCTCTCCATTCTCCTTCCCGTCCTGTGGGACAGAGATGCTGCTGGCTGTGTTGAAGATGATTGAGGAATCTTCCAATCCAGGCAACTCAGCCTTTATTCCTCAGCGCACTCTCTGCTTTGTTTGGGATCTTTAGTCGTCTCTATAGTGTTGTGCATGGTTCTCCATTTCTACCTGGATGCATCAGAAAAAAAGATGTTGAAATTTTGGCAACATGGAAAGTGGTGTGCATGCCCCTCAATTTATATTCATATTCTATAGCTTGACTTCTGCGATAGGGAGAGAACCAGATTCTAGTTCTAACTCAGCCAGTAATGAGTTTTGTGACATTGGTCCACTGATGTCCCCTGTAATTTGGCAGCCAGAAACTGCAAATGATAATAAATAGTCTTCCCATCCCAATGTCCTTTCCTGGCCTGGCATGTGAAGTACTTGCCAGTTACTGTGTCCCTTGTTGTGAAGTCTCCAGAATACTCAAATCCCTCTTCTGTGTTTGGCCTTACGGATTTGGCCAGTGCTTGGTCCCCTATCCAGTGGCAGCCAGCTCGTAGGCTGGCCTGTGGCCTATCAGGGATGTGGCCTGAGGGCTTAGTCTAGCCGCTCCACACGAGCTAACCAGCTGGCTCTCTCACGTGAGTAGCTTGAACTCCGGACTCCCAGAATTAGTTGGTGGTGGTAGGAGCAGGTGAACCAGGGACCCAGCCACAGGGAGAGTAGCTGCGTCATCTGCCCCCTCAGGGCCCTGGAGCGGGGAACAGTGGAAATCACCAGCTGAGGGGACAAGATGGCTTGAAGGCTGGTGTCGCAGTGAGTCTCAGCTGCTATTCTAGTCTCTGAGAGTTGGCAGGGCAGAATCCAAATGTTTCCTGACTTCCTGGCTTTCCGGTGAATTCTGACGCCATGTTGTGTTTTACCACTGCTTGGCTCAGTGCTGAGGATAGGGGTGGGGGTGGGGTGGGGGAAGGTTGAGCCCAGTTGCATTCACATACTGGTGCAGGGCCTTTCCAGCTCACCTGTTCTCCAGGAGGGGCACAGTTGCCTGTCCTTCTTTGAGGGTCCATAAGTGTTCAGAGTTACCAGAACTAAGGTTAACTTACTGGGATTGACAAAGCATGGGGTAGCTTGGCATTATTTGCCCAGAGGGTCCCTGAAGATGTGCTGTCTGCTGTCACAGCAAGGCTTTTGTGGGGAACCTTGCAAAGGAGAGGTGGCACAGCTCTCTGGAGCAGGGAGCTGCATTGTTCAGGGTGGGGACCAGTCCGTCTTTGGAGGCTGACCGGTTCCCAGTCACCGCAGGGAAGGCCAGGGAACCTGATGTCTCTACTGCCTCATGGTCCCTCTGAGCCCTGCCTCATTGGAGGCCTGCATATGTCCCCTTCCTTTGGTTCACTACTCACCACCCCTCTCTCCCGCAGCCTTGGGAAACCTGAGGTTATCTTGGTGTAGTCGTCAAGGAACAGGTGCTAATTTGGATTCTTCGTGTTTTTGATATATTTTGAGTCATGTCTATTCCTCTTGCTGGAGGACACTAGAACCTCAAGACCTGATCCAGTCGGAGACTTCCTTCTTCTTTGCTTTTTGCAACAGCAGCTCTTCCTGGAGGCAGCGAATGCCATGGGCCTCGCTGCTTGCTGAGGACGAGTCAGGAGGGCAGTGTGGATAGGGGACCCTATAGTGTAATGAAGAGAGGATAAAAGAACTCGGGCTACTTAATGTGGGCAACAAATCCCATGACCTTTTGAGGGTAACCTGAGTACACGTCTCTTCTGTGCATCTTGATAACTTTATTTGAGTCTATATAGAGCAAAAAGTTTCCACACCGCAGTAAGTGCGTGATCTGTTTCAGGTAATAAGATAGGTTATGGGAAATCTCTGTTCCTTGGGGGGCCTTTGAAGTTTGTTAAGGTGTGACCTGTGTACTGAAATGGAGACCATCAGGGCACCAAGATAGCAATCAAACAGTACCTCGGGAACTTCCCTTCATGAGGGATCCAAGGCCCCCAATGAATTCAAGTAGCCAAACCAAAGAAAACGCTTGGAAAGGAGCAAAATCAACAGCTAGAATCTCTGATTGCAGCCTGAAAGCCACGGCATGTTGCCTTGAAACCCCCACCAAGCTTTCTCTTGAACATGCTCGTGTACAGGTGAAGTTCCTCGCCAAGGTGAACAGTTGCAATCAAATGGAACGAGGGAGAGAGGACCTCAGGGCCAGGGGCCGTATTTACCCAAGAGGCTTTTAAAAACCACGAAAATATATAATGAAAAAAATCTTCCAGTTTTTAAGGAGTGCGGTTTTGATGATCTGGCATATGTATTGCTCCTTTTGTGAGGTGTTCTGTAGCTGGAGTCAAGAAACGTTTTGTACAGGCAGCGTGATAAGCCTTGTGTCAGCACGATGTCCTCTCCCTGCAAGGAGCTCGGTCTGGGGTGGTTCACAGGACACCGCATTGCCCGGGAAGCTACAATTATTTAAGGAGATTATTATGCTGGGGACAAAGGACAAGGGAAAACAAAAAGGTCATTTGCGTTTCACGGTTTCTAACGGGGCAAGAATGCAAACACGTGGTGAGTGCTCCTAAAATGAAATGTGTCTGAAATGTACAGAAAGTCTCACTTGTGGTGCAGTCAGCCATCTTGATTAAATTTTGCCTCAAAATTCTCTAGTAACTGGGAAGCTGCGTTAGCTCTCTGTTGATCAGTATCTTTCTTAAAATATTTTCCTTTAAGAAACAAGTGTCCATAGTCGTATTTCACCATGAGCTTGCACAGCTAATTGCCAGGCACCTCAGTTATAAATACAACTATCGTTATATATCATAGATTGTAACTAGTTAAGTGGAGGGGACACGACTGGTTCGTTTTGCATATTTTACGGTGTCTTACCCCTAAAGGGTCAGTAAATACTTGCTGATCTGACATATTTTTTTATGAATTCTCATGCAGTTCTTCTTTGCCTCCCCCCAAGTCTGTCATTAATTTATTTAGTCAGTACTTACTAAATGGCAGCTACATGCTCTGACAAGAACTGCATGATACATGTGGTGATCAAGCTATCATGGTGCATCTTCATTAGAAGTTTAAGTTCATTTGGAGGCAGGAGCATCCCCCCCTAACCCTGATGCAGGCATGCTGGCCCCTGCACTAGGCTTTGTACTATATGAGGCCGACTCTATGGGCAGGGTTCCTGGGGCCAGGGCAACAATTCCCACCAGAAGCATACTGCTCCTACCTTTTCTCCAGAAGTCCAAGCTGGGAATTCCTGCGTCAGCAGTTGAAACAGCTTTTCAGACATGGATTGGTTTCATCCAGATCCAGCCCCAAGAGTAGACAACACTGACTCCATAAACTGCCAGGCCCATGAATTGGTTGGGGCGGTTAAGAGAGGGGGTGGGGCAGAACTTGGCTATATGGGCTCTGGAATCCAAATATATGTGTGGCTTCTCTCAGTTATGATAGAACCATGAATGGAAAGAAAGGAGAGAGTACACCCCACTCGATGTATTTCCATTTGTCTCTCTGTCCTGACCCCACATCTATTAGGGACAGGTCTGCATGCAGGTAGATAGATAACAACATGGGGAAACATTGGATATTAATGGGGAAACATTGGATATTAATGGCATTCCCAAACTAGATTGCTCAGGGAAAACTTCCCAGAGGAACTAACTTGTAAGGTAAGTACTAAAAAATGAGCAGGAAGAAGAGTGTTCCCGAGATAGGGAACATCAAGGTTAAGGAAAAGAATGTGGCTCATTGAAGGACCTGAATATTCAATATGGCGGTATCACAGAGCATGTGTGTGTGTGTGTGTGTGTGTGTGTGTGTGCGCGTGTGCATGCACATATAGTAGAGGGGCGAGTGGAGGTAGGGTAGAATGATGTACAAAAGAGAAGGAGAAGAACTGGTTCGAGCTGGATGGTGAAGACCTTGCTGGAGTTAGGAGTTTACTCTAAGTGCAGTCACTTAGGAGGTGTTGATGGGTTCTAATCTGAGTGATGGTGACATATCGGAATCTCTCTCTGTCTAGCTTGTGGAGAATGGACTGCCGATAATGGTGGGCTGAGCTAGGGGGTGTGACATTGGTCAGAAGAGATGTGGATGGAGTCAAGAGATATATAGAAGGTGAGTGTGGTAGGATTTTGTAGTAAATTGAATAGGAGGTGCTAATAATAGGGACAAAAGGTCAAGGGTGGTTTTAATTATCTGGATTTGATCACAGAGGTGTTGGTGAGTTGAAGGGTATGATCATTTAGTGTCTGGTTGTCAGTTCCTTCTCCTGAATGGAGACTCTTACCCAGATATAGTGAGAATGGGGCCAATGGACACAAAGAGAGGCCCTTAAATGTCTCTTTTCCAGCAAATCACCCTACTACAGTGTGTCACGATTGATGAGGAAATTTCTTTATGCTTCCGTAGTTCAGTTCATGGAAGAAAACCACAGTGGAAGCAACCCCTGGCTGCCCTGTTGTTTCCAATATGGCATCCTCGATGACTGCCCTGAAGACAGCCCCAGGGCCTGCTCTCCAGCTCCATGTTTGACCCAGCTGCCAGTGCCATGGCCATGAGGTTTCTTTGAGACCCAAGCCATGGGGAACCCAGTTAATGGCTACACTTCCTTAGCACATTGGCAAAGCTGTGTCTATTTTCTGCCTTCTCTTTTGATGGAGTAAATAAAGATGTGTCATTTTAATTTTTTCTCTGACTTTGCAAATGCAGTCACTTCAGGACTGGTACTCCCTAAGTACAGCCTGCTTGGGCCCCAGACTGATTCAGCCCCTCTCCCTCAGTCCCTTTGTCTCCCTTTCTCAGTGTGCTTGCTCCCTCCCAGGACAGAAATGTTGGTCTCACTTGTCTTCTTGAAGGGTCTGGGATCGCTGGATTCGTCCTCAGCCCTTTCCCTGCACAGCTGCTGGCAGAGCATATCTGCTCAGTGACTGTTGATATGAGCAAAAGGGGAGCTGTGTGGGTGGGGAAGGCAGCCGTGCCATGCACAGCCTTGTCAGGAATAGATAGATGCCAGTGGGTGTGATGTGTAGGAGGGAAGTGGAGTCGGAGGCCGGAGGGGCTGCTCAGGGAAGAACAGAAGTGATGAGTCGTGAGGATTTCTGTAGGTCTCACTTGGAAGACAAATGGCGTAGGCTGAGTTAGATTTTTCTAGAAACTGTAGCTTGAAGGTTGTCAACTGATGTCTTATATTTCCAGTCCTGGCCTGGAAACCAGGAAGGGAGAGTAGGCAGCAGGCAGTCTCCCCCACGAGGGGTAGAACCAGATAGTATTGTTTTAGAATTTATGGAAACGTGGTTATTGCTACTTCAGACAAACATCTTTCTTCCGTGTAGGAGCTTAGAGAGTGGGACTCTTGGGCAAAATGACAAATCTGTAGCATGAGGTCTCACCCCATAGAGTCACTGGGGGAACCAGTCCTGCCCCACATCACAGTTAGTTCCCACTTTTCAGTGTCAGCATGTCCTCAGATCTCTTAGAGAGTCTCCTGAAATGAATTTCCATTCTTTAACTGAACTTCCACGTAATGTATTTTTTATGCGTATTAGCTGAGCATGAAATTCACATTTATTTTTATCCCCCAATTTGTCAATGAAATGCTTTCCTATGTCCAATTTCCACCCAATAATAATATAGAAATCTCTACCAAGGAGCTATTTTTGGAATTGTCCCACTAACAGCTTTCTTAGTCATCTTTTAGAACAAAATTCCCTTCATCTTCTGAAACCAAGCCTACTGATATTTTAAATGTGTCTCGGCATATAGCCTGTGGGAAAAAATAAGCTCCGATCCATGCAAATGTGCAGAAAATGGAGCATTTATCTTAGGAATGATACCTTTATTAAAACAGAGATGGAGATTTTAAATGAAATGCCTACTTGCCCAATAACATTAAATTTTTATAATTCCTAGGTCAGGAATCCCCAGAAGGATTGGGGATGAAGAAGTTATTTTTGATTTTCAGGAGAGAGCAGCATTGAAGCAGAGGGGAGAGAGTGGCCAGTGATGATGAAATCCAACTGTGGAAAGTTCTGCTCAGACCAAATTTCTTGCGGTTGCTTGCTCCCTGCTGGGAATCCTGGTAAATCTCAGAGAAGCCACATGGGATCGGCCATTGGCTAGATCCCTTACCAAAAAGGCTTTTTGACTTACCCACAATTTCTTGTATAATCCCTGGGGCTGCCTGCTTTAGGCAAATGTCAGTGCTAACTTACATAGTTGCTCAAAGGAATCTTGAGTGGAATGTTTCTTCAGGAAGGGAACACTGTGTATTTGAAAGGAAATTATTTGCATGTTAAAATGAATTCTTCCTTCATCTGGGGAAGTGTGAACCAAGGATGGACTAATTGACTAAGTTGTTTATTTCAGGAAGATAAGATTGAGGCTATCCTATCAGACTAAAAGTAAGGGAAAACCACAAGCCTAAAACAAAAAAAATTGTTTTTGCCTTAAAATTTACCATACAGTTTTATGAATACAACTTTTAGCATAAAGAATTAGAAGCGTGGTTGAGTTAATTCTGCATTGTGCATATGAGAAGCACCGGGGTGAGATACTAATGTGGCCAATAAAGGCCTCCCCCTGCCAGCGTCTATCTACTCTTCCTTGGGTGTCCTGGGCCTTTGCACATGTTGCTTCTGTGCCAGGAATACCGCTTCTATCCTTGTCCATCTGGTAAACCTTCACTCACCTATGAAACGCTGCTCATTCTTCACTTCCTTAGGGCCACCGGTCCCTGGCCAGGTTCTTCTCTGTAGAAGTTGGCTGCTATCCTTTTCACTCTCATGTGTCTCTCTGTTGATGTACCATACACCTTATCATGGAAATGTCTCAAGTCTTTGTGTATTTCCCTTAAGTGGGAACTAGATTTTATGATTATATTCTTTTTTCATAACTACCCTGCAATGCAGGCCAGAACCTGAAAACTGATAAGAGTTACGTAAGAGGTAGGGTTTGGTTTTTTTTTGGAGGGGGGATGGAAATAACGAGACATTCACTGCTTAACTATTATGTATGAGGCAGAAAGGGGGCTGTATAAAATATTAGGTAAGATTTCAGTCCCTTTTGAGCTCAGCATCTAGAGCGGCAAGGCAGAAGCCTTTGGAAACGTAAGTGAACAATGCAAGGCCAGGAGTGGTAGAAGGCAAGAGGGATGACTTCCAGGCCACAAATACTGATATGACAGAGATTGGCGTTCCTCCGAGGCCGGCGTAACAAGCAAATCCTTGAAGCAGTTTCCCTGAGAAAAGTCATCTGTCTCTCTCTTTTCAATTATAAAATTAGTTTATATCTCTTTCATGACACTCATCCCATTTCACATTGTCATACAGATATTTGTGTCATGTGTCATCTTTTCTTCCTTGCTAGAGTAAATTGTAGTCATTTAAAAAAATATCCTGCAGTGCAGGGTTTAGCCTTGTGTTAAGGATACAGTGGGTGCTCAGGTGTGCTCTACTGAGTGAGTAAAATACTGGCTGTGGACGGTGACTTCTCCATGAAGTCGAGGATAGGAAGGTTCATGGCCTGTTCTTTTGGCCCTTGAATGCTTGGAGAAAGAGAAGGAATTGAGCTGTGTTTTGAAATGAAGAGTAGATTGGTATAAAGGCACTCAGGGCAGACATTCTTTCTTTATAAAGAATGGTCTGTGTGAAGGTTTAGAAAGCGAGAACTGCAAAGACATATTTGGGGGGAAGTGAGTAGAAGGACCCACAAGGAGAAGAACGTGGATGGTGTGCCCACAGCGGAGGGATGATGGCCTAGAACCATTCTGTCTTTTCCGTGTTTGGTGGAGGCTGCCTCCCTTTGCCTGACTTCCCTGGTTGGCTGTTGGTCCTGCTGATAACACAATGGTCGCCATGACTTCTGCCCACCATCCCTCCTGAGCTGTGGCAGATGGAGAAGGATCAAAGGAAGGGAGGGGACAGAGGAGAGAACAAGGATATGGGAGGGAGAGAATAAACAGACAAATAATTAAGGAAAAGGTCTGCTTCGCAGAATTGCAGGATCCCAGAGAGTTTTCAGCTAATCTGGCAACAGTAATGGCCTGACATTCTGAGGTTAATTGTAAGTTGATGGACTTACTGAACCAGATAGTTTACAAAATCATGAGTGTTTTTTTTTTCTCATTTGTGTCGGTCCAGCACAGCATCAAATTTATATCCTCTTTCTTCTACATAAAGCAGTTGCTACGTCAGCCAAAAAAAAAAAAAAAAAAAAAAGGACTCACTTAAAAAAAATGGTACTATGGTGAGTTGTTTGTAAAACTGTTGGTTTCTTCTCCGGCTTTTTCACAAAAAGTGGAAGGACTCTGTGCTTAACCTTCTTTGATTTCTTAACACAAATGGAGTGTGCGGTTGGTGGGGTTCAACACCATGACTGTATGAGGCGCAAGCTGTCGAAATCCGTGGCCATAAAATCATAGTGGGGGTTTCTCCGTAGGTAAAACAGTGGTAATTGTATCCATCAGTTGAGGGTAGAAGGAGATCGCACACAGGGTCAGGAGAGCGGTCTGTTGGCCGCAGACCTCGTGGCATCATTGGGAGGTGCTTTTCATTCCAAGCCCGTTTCCCCTCCTTTGAAGGCGGAAGTTATTGGCTACGGCCAGAGGCCTGTTAGGACCATGTGGGGATCAAAAGCCCGACCAGGGGTGGGAAATCCTTTGTTCCCGGGTCTCTCATAATAGCTTTTTCCTTTTCTTTGACTGAGAGAAGCAAGTCAAATAGGATTATCCTAATGGAACAGAAGTGTTTTATATAAAAAGTTCAAGAACGAAATCCAAACACATTCCAGTGTCTTTCATTTACTGAATGCTGTTTTATGACCTCGCCAAGATGGAAAATGTGCTGGTGGCAAGTGGGCCATTTTCTGAGGCTCTAAAGAAACTGCCCTTTCTCAAATTATGAATGATTTACAAGCAAATGTAATTGGCCTTTAAACCACAGTAAATAAGTAAAACAAAAAAAAAGATTTTTTTTTCCCCTCCCAATTCAAAGCCCTTAAAAGTACAAGCTTCAAAGGCTGGCCTCGCCTCAAATTACTTTACTACAACTCCACTTGTTCCAGTTCTTGCAAAACTACAAACCATATGCCTGAAAATGAGAATACACATACCCTTGAATGACACCTGGAGGGTATAATAAAGTGCAACAGAGGGGCAAAAAGCCCAACACAGTCATTTAAAAAATAGAAGCACAACAGTAAAGCAATAAAACAATGAGAGACGAGTTATTTTCTGGGCACCGTTGTTTTAAAGAGGACCCGTCGTGCAGTGAAACAACACTAACTTCCTCTTCGTCGGGCACTTGGTTGACGTGGATTCCGAGGTGGCTTTCCAGCAGTTTCCCCTTGTCTGTGTGGCTGTAAAGACCACACTGGTGGGGACCGGAAGTTTGAGTGGTTCTGTGAATGCGTGAGACCCGATTCTGGAAACATGAATGGGATTCTTAGATACCTGATATATCGCACATGAGGGCAAGGTAGGGAGCTGGGAAAAAACGCGTTGTTCCACTGTGGCGTTTTAGCATTTCTTCCTCGTCACGTGAGCTCTCGTTTGGCCGTTTTTAAGCACAGGACAGATCTAGGAGAGTCTGGGGTGGGGGCGGGGTGGGGGCGGGGCTTCCTTCAGCCCAGCGTCCAGCATTGTACCTTGAACACCCTCCAGAGAATCTGGAGGTCTCTTGAGCTCCCAGGGAGCTGGTTTGCAGAAGCAAATTAAAATTTGCCTGGCTGGCCAGCTGCTGGTTTGGATCTTTTTTTCAGTCATTGAGAGACACAGTGAGGAATGGGTAGATGGTTAGATGGATTGAGGCAACGTGGGAACAGCAAATGGGGGGTGACCAAGAGGGATGAGGGAGGTGCGGGGAGGTGTGTGGTAAAATTAACATGGGGCCACATCAGCAGGGGCGCCTGGGTGGCTCATTCAGGGAAGACGCCGGCTCTTGATGTAGGCTCAGGTCCTGATCTTGGGGTCCTGGGATGGTGCCCCACGACGGGCTCTATGCTCAGTCGGGGCGGGGGGGGGTGTCTCTCTCCCTCTGCCCCTCCCCAATGTGTGCACGGCCATGTGCGCGCGCTCTCAAATGAATAAATCTTTCAAAAAGAGAGAGAAGAACCACTTCTTGGGATATGTGGGGTAGGACACATCCCATCATTTTTTCCAACGTCAACGCCATCTTGGTATTAGTAACACTAGGCTACAGTGAATAGATAAGACACTCTTGAAATGGGAAAGTATGTACAAAATGGCTGCGACTAATGGCTTGCTGGGTAGGAAGGCATTTGGACAGGAGCAGTGTTGTTCTGTTCTCATCTTGTGTTGTGGCTTGTGCATTAAATGTGTATATAAAATGTACACTACATTGTGAAAGAAGTAGAGAACAAGGAAGAGTGGCAGTTAGGGAGTGTGTGTGATTGTGTGTGTGTGTGTGTGATTGTGTGTGTGAGGGACTGAAGCATCCCCCATCTCCAAATCCATATGTTGGAGCACTGTCCCCCCAGTGTGACGGCATTTGGACGAAGGGCCTGTGGGAGGTGATTAGGTTTGGCAGTGTCATGGGGGCGGGTCCTGAGATGAGTGCCGTTGTAAGAAGAAACTCCAGAAGGAGCCCTCCTTGCCAGGTGAGGACACATGGAGAAGGCAGCTGTGGGCAAGGCAGGAAGAGATTCCCCAGGGTCTCAGTCAGCTGACACCTTGATCTTCAACTTGTTAGTCTCCACAGTTGTGAGAAACACATTTCTGTTGTTGAAGCGCCCATCTCGCAAAGACGGGTGTGCACGTGCCATGCCCCCTCCTCCCGACGGGCGGTGGGGCAGGAACAGGACAACGGGGAGGGGGAGCTGGGTGCGGTCGGCTGAGATGTCCCTGCAGGTCGGAGGGCAGGGAAGGAGCTACAGGCTCCAGTAGAAATGGAGGTGACCGCCGCAGCCGGGGGGTGATCAGGGAAGCACTGAGGGACTGAGGGGGGCCAGCCCCGCCAGCACGCAGCGCCGGGCTCCTGGTACAGCACCAAAGGCAGGCGTGTGCTGCTCGCACAAGCTGTGGGGAAGGATTTTGACCTCAGTCTCTTGATTGTTGAAAGTTGGCAGTTGGGTCAATTTCTTTCTTCAATGTTGCCAAAGCCAAATAAAGCTGTGGTGTTAAATTTTACCTGTGAATATCAGTGGCACCTGTGCCTTGGTGGCTGAGCTCTGGACGGTCCTAGGTGACAGGGGAGTGAGGGAGGAGGGCCCCAGGCGGAGGCATGAGCGCTGCCAAGGGCAGGACTGGAGCACAGAGGAGGCATGGGAGCCGGTGACGGCAGAGGTGGCCGATGGCGAGAACTCTGTTCCAGGGAGGAGGGGGCCCAACTCATGACAATCACGGGATCGTGACCTTTAAGGGCATGGGCTGTGTCTTGGAACCATGCTTGCGTATAGTTGGAGGAGTGGGTTGAACTGTGCCCTTGACAAACAGATGTCTAAATCCTAACCCCTGGTACCTGTGGGGGTGACCTTATTTGGAAACAAGGTCTTTGCAGATGTAATGGGATGAAGGGTCTCACAATGAGATCACCGTGGATTGACTGGGTGGGTCTTGAATCCAGTGACGTTATAATGTCCTTATAAGAGACAAGATAGAGAGATTGGAGACGCACAGACCCTGCGGAGAAGCAGGGGAGAAGGCAGCACAGAGAATCAAGTGATCTACCTACAAGTCGGGAAACATCCAGACTCTTTGGGGCCACCAGAAGTTAGCCCACGACGTTGGTTTTGGACTTCTGGCCTGCAGGACAGTGAGGGATACAACACATTGTTCAAGGCACACACGCTAGGCTTCCACGTAAGATTTCCTCAGGAAACCGCGCTGATAGACGAGGGAGAAGCACGGGAAGGTTGTGGAGTGGGGAGAGAGGGGCCCGTCCCTCCAGCGGTGGCTCCGCAAGGAAGCGAGAATGGGGAGGGGGGGGCGGGGAAGCAGGCAGCTTGCAGTCACCGTGGGAGTCGGGGTGAGAGTCTGGGTGGTCCCTGACGGGGCGGCCAGGGATAGACAGAGCCTTACATTTAGGAGGAAATATTGGCAGGGCTTGGTGACGACTCTGCCATGGGGACCGTTGAGGGCGGGAGATGGTGAGAAAGCAGGAGCAGGCTGGGATTTGTAGTGTTAGCCTCCCTAGGATGATGGCAATGGCAGTGGCACCTCCAGAAACGGAGACTATGGAAATATGAGGGGGTCAGTTGTTGACACGTACAGGTATACAAGACCAGTAAGCTCGCTCCTTCCTTCCTCCCTTCCTCCCTCCCTTCTTTCCTTCTTTCCTTCCTCCCTTCCTTCTTCCCTCCCTCCCTTCTTTCCTTCCTTCTTCTCTTCCTCCCATCCTCCCTCTGTCTTTTTCATCCATCCGTCTCTCCATCCGTCTGTCCATCCATCCATCCATCCATCCATCCATCCATCCATCTATCCATCCATTTTCCTTGGAGATCCTGAGAGGTTATCACAGGAACGGTTCTCAGGTGATACCGGAAGGATGATTGAGCCGCTAACCCGGGAGTGTGTTTTTGGTCAGAAAAGCAATGTGCTTCCCATTTTGTTTATGCTTTTTGTTCTTTCTTCTTTTAATGGTGTAGAAAGCAAGCACATACCTTCGGGGGAAAAGTAAGACTCCGTTCTGTAAGCAACATTGGTTACTTTTGCCTTCTTAGTTGTCCCTTTGCCTCCTCTGATGACAGCACCCCAATTTTTGGTTGTAGAATTACCCTGTCCGTTCTCACCCCCTATCACCGCACGCCAGGAGCCCCCGGGGCACTGCAGCCTGTCAATCAGAGCGTTGGACTTTGCTGGCTACAGAGGCGAGTCTGTGAAGGTCATGTGACCGGAGCTAGGACAGTGACAGTTTTGGCTGAGACCTTTCCCTGGAGTTAACATGAAAGAGATCCAGGTAGTAGGTGGGCTCTTTAGCTGATCTCGTGTAACTGGAACCATAGGAGGGCATCTGGGCCAGGAGATCTTTCCAGAGATTGAAGGGGATGTAGAGGAAGGCAGGCCTGGGAGATGAACAGGCAAGGTTCCTGATGGCTTTGAGCCTCCAAATCGCCTTTTGCTTGAAGCCAGTGCGAGGTGGCATTTCTTTTGCAGCTGAAAAGGGTGCTGATTAACCCATCACTAATATGCAGCTTTCCAGGATCTGCTGGTGCTCGAGTGGGTTTCTTTAGCAGCGAGAATGCTGCACCTCAGCCCCTCGGGATTAGGCATTGAAGAGGGGAACATCAAACCAAGCTTTCAGGGCCGTGGTGTGAGCAAGGCCAGTATCTTTTTCAGAGAAAAGGAAAGCTGTCACAGCAGAGGCAAATAAAATGCTTTTTTCTTTTTTTCCCGTTCCTGCTAAGTTTGGCAGTATTTCCCTTGACAGAAAGTTATAAAATGATTCTTTTCAAGGCTACAATCACTAATTGGTCTGCCTGGGAAAAACTGCATCAAATACTTCTACAGCTTCATTACTGTCACGCTCTCTTTCGTATCTCTGGCAAAAACAGCCAGTTGCACATGTGTGGGTGCACATTTTAAAGCCATCACAGAAAAGTTCGATGCTTGTATGTGTATTCTTCCATTGTGCTTCGGGATATTTCCTCTAGAACTGGCTAATTAATGTTAAATTTCCCCCTGCTATGACAGTACTGTGCCATTAGACATTTGACTTTGGACATGGCTAACTAGGATCTCTTTTAGCTTTGCATGTCACCTGTTGCGCAGGATTAAGCATTAAAAACAGGGTGCCAATGACATGTTTTTCTTACATCAGTAAAACGGAAACTGTCAAATTAAGGAGGTGTCATTGGCTTTGGAGTCTTTAGAAACTAATCCTCTCCTATTGTCAAAATAAGAATGCATTGGACTGATTCCAATATTGCTATATAATTTCTGCTCTGTTCCTGGGAGATGTATATGTGCGTGTAATTAACAATAACTTCTCCCCATTAAATCAATCTACTTTGGTGGTAAAAAAAAAAAAAAAACCCAAAAAACAAAGAAGGTCTTTAGAAATAGAGAAGCAATCCCCAGATTAAATTCCAAAGTAGAATGCATTAAAAAAAGATATTGGATACATTTATATGTTCATTCATTAAAGGATCCCATTTTCGCTGGCATGGAATGGCCTAGGTAATTTGACATCTAAGGAACTTAGAGGTCCCAAGTGGTATTAGATATGTGTTCTGGTGTTTACAACTTAAGGAGTCTTTTTCTTTTTTAATTGAAATTTTTTTCTTTTTTAAAATTGAGGTATAATTGACATTAAATATTTTATCAATTTTAAGGATATAACATAATGATTGCATATTTGTATGTATTGCAAAATGATTATCATGTTAAGTCTAGTTAACATCTGTAACTGTAGTTAGTTAATAGATTTTCTCTTGTTATGAGAACTTTTAAGATCTACTCTTTTAGCAACTTTCAAATATGCTATAAATATAGTATTATTAACTATAGTTGCTATGCTATGTATTATATCCCCATGATATTTATTTTGTAACTGAAAGTTTCTACCTTTTGACCCCCTTCACCCATTTTGCTCACCCCCTAAACCCCTGTCTCTGGCAAGCACCAATCAGTTCTCTGTATCTATGAGCGTGGTTTTTTTCTTTTTTCTTTCCTTTTTTTCTTTTTAAGATTGCACATGTAAGTGGTATTTGTCTTTTTCTGTGTGATTTATTTCACTTAGCATAATGTCCTCAAGGTCCACTCATGGCAAGATTTTATTCTTTTTTATTGGCTGAATAATATTCTATTGTATGCATATGTGTGTATATAATATGTATACATGCATATATTTGTATACACACATTTATATATATATACACATTTATATATACACCACATTTTTTATCCATTCATCAATTGATGGACACTTAGATTGTTTATACATCTATTATAAATAATTTTGCAATGAACATGGGGCATATATATATATATATTTTTTTTTTTTTTTTGAGTTAGTATTTTCATTTTCTTTGAATAAATACCCAGAAGTGGCATTCCTGGATCATATGGTAGTTCTGATTTTCAGTTTTTTGAGGAACCTCCTTCCTATTTTCTGCAGTGGCTGTACCATTTGCTTTCCCACCAACAGTGAAAGAGGGTTCCCCTTTCTCCACACCCTCACCAACACTTGTTGTTTCTTGAGTTTTTCGTTTTAGCCATTCTCATAGGTGTGAGGTGATATTGTGGTTTTGATTTGCATTTTCCTGATATGAGTGATGTTAAGCATTTTTTCATGCACCTGTTGGCCCTCTGTATGTCTTCTCTAGAAAAATGTCTAAAATCAGATTCTCTGCCCCTTTTTTAATTGAATGGTTTGCTGGCTTGTTTTTTGCTATTGAGTGACAGGAGTTTTTTGGTGATTTTATAGGTATGATATTAACCCTTTATCAGATCATATGATTTACAAATACTCTCTCCCACCCAGCGGGTTGATTTTCATTTTGTTGATGGTTTCCTTCACTGTGCAGAAGCTTTTTAGTTTGATGCGGTCCTACTTGTTTATTTTTGGGTTTGTTGTCTTTGCTTTCTGGACTCAGATCCAGAACATCATCACCAAGATCGAAATCAAGGAACCTACCCCTTTTTTTTTCTTCTGGTAATTTCATGGAGTTGGGTCTGACATTCAAGTCCTTAATCCATTTGAATCAATTTTGAATATGTTGTAAGATGTATGATTTTTTTTTTAAGATTTTATTTGAGAGAGAGAGTCCGTGTAAGTTGGGGGGAAGGAACAGAAGGAGAGAGACAAACTGACTCCCCACTAAGCATGGAGGCCGCCACAGGACTCATTCTTACGACCCCGAGATCATGTTCTGAGCCGAAATTAAGAGTTGGACCCTCACCAGCTGAGCCACTCAGGTATCCCAGGATGTAAGATTCTTTTGCATGTGACTGTCTAGTTTTCCCAACACCATTTATTGAAGAGACAGTCATTTCCTCATTATATGTTCTTGGCTCCTTTGTCATCAATTATTCGACCCTGTGCTTGGGTTTATTTCTTGGCACTCTCATCTGTTCCATTGATGTATGTGTCTGTGTTTACACCAATACGACCCTCTTTTGATTATTTAAGCTTTTTAGTATAGCTGGAATCAAGGGGGTATGACGCCTCTGTTCTTTCTCAAGACTACATTTGCTCTTGAAGGTTTTTCGTGGTTCCATACAAATTTTAGAATTGTTTGTTCTATTTCAGCTCTTGGTTTCATTGATTTTTTTTCTACTATCTGCTCAGTTTCTATTTTATTTATGTCTGCTTTTATCTTTGTTACTTCCTTTCTTCAAACTTTGGACTCTGCTTTTTTCTCCTAGTTCCTTGAGGTGTAAAGTTAGGTTGTTTATTTGAGATTTTCCATGTTTCTTGAAGTTCACTCAGAACTTCCCTCTAGCAACACTTTTGCTGCACAGGAGTCCTTAAAGGAAGGAATGGCCATCATTACAGCCCTTGAGTTCATAGAACTGTAGAGTTTTATTTTAAAGCTGGAAAGAAACTAACCCATCTAATCATTTAGTGTCATAGTTGTATTTTTAAAGATTCTGGGCCTCGATGATGTTGAGTTGAATGTTGCAACAGTGAGAATAGGAGGCTGAACTCCTGGCTCTTCAATTAATGAAGTTTTCTATAGACAATTAAGTCATCAGTATGGCAGCATTTGGGGGGTCATTGTTTGATGCCAGACACTGTACTGTCCCGGATATATTGGTGACGTCCTAGTGCCTGTCCTGGAGGGACTCATGAGGTGGTGAGAAGACAGACATGTCAACAAACAACTGAAGTGTGTTGGGACAAGAGTCCAAAAAGAGGTATCTGCCAGAATGTAAAGGGATTTCTTAGGGGAGGTGATGTTAGAAGTGAGTCTTGGAGGGTGAGTAAACTTTCTGCTAAGTGGGCAGAGCAGGGAAGGTCTTTCCTCATGGGAGAGGAGTGAGCATGCCCAGAGGTATGAAAGGTGAGACATAATCATGGAGCCGAGTGAGGGGAAGGCTGGCCACAGGGAATATACCTGCGGGGGTAATGGAAGATAAGACTGGAAGGGTAGGCAAGGGTCACCCTACTTTGTATGCGGTATTAAAGACTTTGCCTTTTTGGTGGGCAACCAAGGAAAAATTATAAGCAGAGGCCTGATTGGACTTGTGATTTAGAAAGATCATGGCCTATGAATTGAAAGGAGTGGGGCAGAAGGGTGGAAAGACTCCTAAGGCTGTCCCCGTGGTCCGTTTAATACACGACACAAGCCTCAATGAGGGCAGTGGCCCTGGGGCGCAGGTAACTTGGGGCGTAAGATAATTGGAGAGATGTTTGGGCAGGAAAATGGAGCAGGGCGTGGTGACTAACTGAGTGAAGGGGTGGAGGTGAGAGGGGTGGAATATGAGGCAGGCCGAGTCTCATAGCTTGAGAAATCCGGTGTTTGAGGGAGCCGTATCTCAGGTCACCGGATAGATGCAGAAGCAACCACGTGGGACCAAGAGGGTGCCGAACAAGTCTGACGCTTTCTCCTTGTGCCTGACGCCATTGTGTCCAGAAAGGGACTGTCCCTTCCCGGCACGACGTTTTGGCTCTCAGCTAGTGCGAAACAGCTTACTCCCTGTCTTTTCACTTTTTATTTTAAGAAAATTCGAAAGCTGAAGCTCTCGTAAACTGGAGTTTTTACAGACTCTCTTCTCCCCTGGTGCTTAAATGAAACCTTGCAGAATAGCCTGACATTATTGGCAAAAACGAACAAGAACTGGATTTAGAGGTAGGTGACTGTATTTGAGCAGATTCGTTTCAGGACATAGTTAAAGCCGAGTGTCTTGTGGCTCAAACAGAGAGCATTAACCCCTCTATAACATAGAAAGCGCCCTGGATGTCTCCAGTTGTGTGTTCTTGCTTATTAAACAAGAAGGATGAACACCAGCATTTAAATCTATCTCCTCTAATCTCTGCCCGACAGGCAGATGGGATTCTCTTCTTTTCAAAGCTTTGGCACATGCTGGAGATAAATGTATGTAACACATTAGATTCTCATGAAATTGGCGTATGCTGCACTCCCCTGCTGTCAAAGCATTGTATGGATTTCCAAACAAACCATATATCTTTGTAGAGGAGATCCTTATTGCTGTTTGACGTTTGGGTATGAAACTAGAATGGAAATCGGAATGTAAAGGCAAGTAAAAATGAACCGCGTTAAGCTGAAAGAGTTAACACCGTTTCGTGTAAACACACGTACTGGCAGGCTCAGAAGTGACTGTTTGGTGACTTGATGTATCACACCGTGGGCCACCAGAGATGAAGGGGTTCAGAAGAAACTTTAAAAAAACAAAAATAACAGTCTCTAAAAATGGTTTATGATACTGTTGGAGCGGCACAACTTTTTTTTTTTTTTTGAAATAAAACCACATAAACTCCAAGCTATATCCAGAATCCAACAGAGACGAGCAGAGCTGTGGCAGTTAGAGCCTGGGTGGGGGGGGGGGGGGAGTCAAGCTCTGGGCCCCATCCAAGCCCCCAGCACCTTCCCCAAGGCGACTAGTGGAACGTATAGGGCTACTTAGAATATTTTGAAAACCAAGAGGAGAAAAGATTGTCATGATGTTCCACATCATAGAAGATACACATTTCAGTCTGGAATGAGCAGTTCTCACGGTGATCCTTGTCTGGGTGTATGTTTGTATGTTTGTTTATTTATTTATAAAATATTTTATTTATTTATTTGACGGAGAAAGAGAGCCCAAGCAGGGGGAGCAGCAGAAGGAGAGGGAGACTGAGCAGGGAACCCGATGTGGGGCTCGATCCCAAGACCCTGGGATCATGACCTGAGCTGAAGGCAGATGCTTAACCGATTGAGCCACCCAGGTGCCCCTGGGTGTATGTTTTAAAAATTGCCTTTGGTCACCTCAGGCCAGCCATGCTTCTTCTTAGGTCTAGCTTGGTATGTTCGGGCAAATTCTTGTGCCACAGTCACATGGAAAAGTTGCCTTTTTTGAAGATATTAAAAGCTTAAATAAATTCAAGTCAAAGAGAAGTCATAAAGGCACCAGTGAGATTCCACTGTTTGGCTTCTGTCTTAATGAATATGAACCTGATTTCTAAACATGAATGTGTAAGAAATGTCACCTGAACTTGCTTTCCTAAATTAAATGTATCTCTGAGGTCTTATCTCATTGGGCCAGCAGAACATTCAGTACCGCTGTTGCTTGAGGTCTAATTCAGTGTTGTGTCAGGGTCATGGGAAAGTTCCAGGGGTTTTGGGGTGAGCAGATCATGTGGTATCGTTGTCCTGGTCACAGGTGAATTGCTAATGTTCTAGAAACTGAATTTCAAAATCAATGATTATTGAATCTGTAGTGTTGCTTCTACGACTTGTGGTGAGGAAGAATGCTGCCTGTTCCCAGCGTTGATTCAACTCAGGATGGGTTTCCAGGGAGTTGATGATGCTACCACAGCAATGTTGTCCTGGGATGGCTACGGGCATTCTCCACTACATCATGAGACCTTCTTAGAACGGGTGCTTGGGGTTTTGACCAAAGCACCACGAGACCATTTTTGCCCCAGCGGTTCCTTCATTTCTGACTCATTTTGGAATGTTGCTGCTTTTACCTAACCTCATGATTTTTCCTTTTCTCTTGGTGCAAGGCACGGTGGCTCATGCAGAGCTATTTAAAATCTTGGCAATGTCCCAGTTCCTCCCTGCCCCCCACGTCTCTCTTCCAGGATTTGTTTTCTATAATAGATGTGCTGGCTCTTTTTTTTTTTTTTCCTGGCACATTTGCCCTAAGCTGCCTGGCAGTAAATACTGCACGGTGCTACAGATTGCCTCCCACCTGATTTCTTAATCCTTAGCTTGTTCCAGTACTTGGATGGCTGAGTGAGCACATGGGATGCTGTAAAACACTCGGGCTGGTCTGAGAGAGAAAGACAAAAACGCCTTCCTGATTCTCCAGATTTCCTTTCAGAAGGCTTTATTTTTAGAGTCAGAGATAAACAGACTGAAGTGTATGCAGAAGGTAGACGTTGAAGTCTGGTCCGCTGACGTCCAGCTGAGCTTTGGGTGTTGACTGTTACCGTCTCACTTGGGGTAAGTTTGGGCCGCCATCTTGGACGCTGCCTGCCCCTGTGTCAAAATGGAAAGTCTTACTGCCAGTGGGCCACCCTGAAATCACACTGGTTTCGAAAGCCATTTTTCAGTGGAAAATGGGAGGCCGTGGAGGGAAGATGGGAGGCTATACAAATTCCATTGGCATTGGGAGGGAAGATGGGAGGCTATACAAATTCCATTGGCATTGGGAGAAAAAAAACTGGTATCAAAAAATATTTCGGTCCTAACAACTGCACAAGGAGGGGGTTGATTTCAGTCAAGAAGATTTGGAATTCATAACCCTGTGAAAGGTGTATGGGGAAGTCAGAGTTACTGACACATTTGGTACCAGCTAGTTAAGAAGTTGTGCAGAGCACTGCTAGGCGTCCATTCAAATCACTTTTCTGTCTCTTTCATAGTTCTGGAAGCAGCACAGTGGCTGTCCAGATGCATTCTCCTTCTCAGCTCTCCTTGCTGTTAAATGAGGCCAGGTAACATTAAAGCAGTTGTTTTTAGTCTCATGCCAGGACCTCAGAATGGATTTTCTATTTTGGTACTAGCATAAACAAGGAAAAGCAATCTGAAGTCTTATCGTTTCCTTCGATCACTAAATCTTTAAAAACACAAGCGTTCTTCGAAATCCGTCTTATCTATCAAAACATAACATCATGTGTGGATGGGGTTTGCATCCAGCTTATCACTCTATTTGATTTTACTTATATGCATCACGAGGTACTCAGTCTAGAATAGTATAAACTCTTTTTAAGGAATGATCATATTCTTACGTCACTGAAAAGCGTAGGGGTGAAGGTGGATGAAAAACCGCTCTGAGAAATAGTGCAGATAGATGAGGATTTTAATTTACAGTGAGAGACCAAGGTCAGGACGCCCCGACCTGGCAGGGGTTAGACAGTTGGCGTGGTGGTGGGATAGTTAGGGGTGAGCAGGAAACAGAGAGAAGAAGGCTTATCATCCAAAAAGACCGGGAGGGCCAGAGTTACAGGTGAGAAGATCACTATAACTCAGCAGCAAGGCTTGGAGCAAAGGTCTTTGGGAAGAATCCAGCAGGTTGGCACTGGGAAGAAGTAGATGTCACAGGCCAAGCTTCGAGGTGATTGCAGAGTCAGAGCAGGTGGTCAGCGGCACCGAGAGCCACAGACACTGAAGAACTAAGATGAAGGATGCAAGAGTGATGCCCAGGGACAGCGCACGGGAGAGGCTCCGACAGGAAGGCCACGCTGGCCCCAGCTGGAGGCAGCCCCTTTCAGCCAGGGCAGTGTCAGCCCTGCCCAGGGAGTCACCAGCTCTTTCATCCTGCCTGCCTCTGTCGCCTCCTGGGGAAGGAGTCGTGGCAGGAGTGAAGCTGGTGGTTAGGAGGGGGATCTCCCAGCATTCCTGCGCTAAGGAAAGGCACATGCTGTCTCACAGGTCACAGCAGTGATGGCGTGTGGCTTTCGGGACCTGACTGCGTTTCAGGGTCAGCCCACATCAAAGTCCTGGTGCTTTTTCTAAGCCCAGAAGTCACCCTGAGGTTAAATGAGGAGAAGCTTGTAACAATGCACGTGACCTCTCCAGCCCTTGGGGGACCCACCTACCCCATCTCTGTGGCTCAGGTTCCTCGAATGTTTTCCATGAATTGCGCTCCAGGAGGAGATGATTACGACAAACGATAGATGAATCTCATTTCCGAACTGCAGTTAGGTTCCTGGAATCTTCCTGTGAGCAGGAGAACTCACCCTTTCGAACGGGGAAATTAGCCCTCTTCTGATCATTCATCGCAAAAAGTGGGCCAGAGATGTTTCTAGCATGGCAGTGTCATTTTGAATTTCACGGTTACGCACCGCAGCTTCGGTGGGGGCTTGATTTACATCCGATGCTCGCGATTTTGGAGATGAAGGCAGCTTTAGTTTAGAATTCTAATTTCCAATTAACAAACACATTACTTTACGACAACTCTGGTTTAATGACCAAGGACCATGATTTGCAGAGGGACAACTGTATTCGAAAGGGCAGGGTGGTGCTCAGAGTCACGTGGCCTACTTCCCTCCGCGATCACAATATCCACTGTTGTTATGAATTTTCATGAGAATTAACGCTGGGATTTGTGTCTTTGCTGAAGGTCTTTGATGATGGCAGTAAAATACGCAAATAGCTCTTGAAGCTTCATGTGGGAAAGCCCTTAATTTATCACGTCCTGCTCATCACGGGAAAACTGGAGCACGTGAGGTGGTGGAGCGAAAGTAAAAGAACAAGTTAGCCGTGTGTTGGTACGGTGTCGTGACAGTTTTGTACGTCAAAGACTATCTCCAACAAAGTAGAGGCCAGATACCTGAGACTAGATTAGGAACCAGTCACATAAGCCCGGCTTCTTTCCTTCCTCCTCTTACGTGCTCCCCTGACACGAAGCTCTCCTCCCATTTGCAAACCTGGGATATTCCACATGTGTTTTTAGGGATTTAAAAGGAATCTTGCCAGTCAGGTGGCTTTGTTACTAAACGCTCAGAGCACCTAGTTAAAAGTCCTGCCTCTGGGATCGGGGCTTTGGCGATGCCTTCTCTAGTTAACAGAAGTCCGTTTTACAAACTTGAGAGATTTTTCTGTTGTTCTGTTTACGCCAGTCCACGTCTCCAGAAAATTCAGAAGAAGGGCACTTCCTGGGGAAGGCTTCCTGTTTTCTTCCAGAGACACATTTCTTGCCAGTGTTTCTGATGCTCTTTGCCTGAAGAGGAAGGGCGTTCCAATGGGAGCTTGATGGATGTGTTTCAGATAAAATCTGGATTGCCGTTTCCCAAGAACAAGCACATGACTTTGTGACAAGCACATACCCTTGGTTTAGAGCCCCGTGACCATGAGTAACAGAGGTCAAAATGGCAGAGCCTGCTGACTGCCTCACTTGAGACCTACTCCTAGCATGTCCTCCCCAGACATGTTACCTTGGAAAGCTGGAAACGACAACCGCCACATTCCTTTTCGGTGAGGCATGCCTCTGTCCTCCATTTGGCTAGTGAACACACTCGTGAGAGCGGGAAGGAGGAAAAGAGGGAAGTGGGGGCTCCGTGCATGGGGATCTAACCAGGTAGGACAGAGCAGTGTGGTTCCAGGGCAGGTGGCTGTGAAGACAGACCCTTGCTTGGGTCGGTGTTTCTGGATTTCAACAGAGGCCCATCCTGTAACTAAATCCTGTAACATCCCCCTTCGCTGAAATTGTTCTGGAAGCCACTCCTTGAAAGTTCCTTTTAGAGCCTGTGTTTTTAAATCCTCCGCTGATTTTATGAGCTCTGTTACTTCCTGTAATAATCCTTTCTTAAATATCATCTGTAATGGATTCTGTGGTCTGCAACACAACACATTGACTGATAGAGGGAATCTTTTTGGAAAGTCTTACTGGAAGAATCCTTACTGGCTTCTTAAAGGGTCACACTTCTTGTTCTTACCTGTGTCTCTCTTCCAGTCAGACTGCTGGCACGAGGGATGCGGCCTGTACACCTTTTTACTTTGTGGATGTCATTATCTTTCCTTTGAATTCTGGGGTCTGATTCTTGTACCATCATCTGTGAGAAAAGAGTGTGAATGTTTACACCCCCTTGACCCACTCAACTCATATCCATTCTAAGTTTCTTGTCACTAGCTGTGATAGACAGCAAAGCGGGCGGCTCGCAAAACCATGTGGCTGACAGAGGTTAGATTTCCTTCCTGAGAGTTTGCAGGTGCTGTCCTCTGGCCACAGTGAACTAGTAACAAGAACTAGAGTTGCACACCACACGTCTCTTCCAGATACTTCAGTGAGGCCCACATAGCTCTTACGTCCTTTTTAATTCTTAAGGACGATTCTTCTTAAGATTATTTTTACTCGTGAATGAAGTGCTCCAACAATTACACCCATGCTTTTGGATTCTAGTGGTTCGATTATGTATAAAGACGTACAGGAAAATGCATGTAATCCCAGGGTAGTGGTTGCCATCTCTGCCTCCTTCTTCCTGCCTTATAACGCAGTCATCTTCAGCCATGTTGACACTGACTAGCTTAACTGGCTTTCTGGTCCCACCTTTGATCTGCTCCTTACAAGCTGCTCGCAAGTAAGGTGCCGGCTTTCCAGCTGGTCCCTCAGAGTTGCATAATTTGGGTAACTTTTCATCTACCCTCTCTTTCCCAAGACACTAGAATTCTTCAGGCCTGTTCATTCTTTTAAGAAGCAAAGCTCCAAACAAGTGTGTAGAACAGAAGAGGGTGTGCGTGTGCAGCCTTTGGACTGGTGGAAATTTAGAAAACAGATTAAGACCCTTGGGTTGCATTTGAAGAATTGATACTCCTAGAATTCATAGTCCGTCCAGATTCCCCAGAAGTCAAAACAGTGGGAAAAGGGAGGAGGTAAGACAATGTCAAAGAAGTTACAGGCTAAAATATAAGAGGAAGTTTTACGTCTCTTTAAGGAGACAAAATTAGTATACCCATTTGGTTGCTGTGACTACACCACATAGACTCTGTTAATCATTATGAACTTATTTTTCTTCTGTCTTTACACTACCAGAGATCCAGTGGCCGTGTGACAGAGTTAGAATTGCATAAAGCTTGTGGTTACATAAATCCATGCAAGCAAGGGTCTATCCTTTGAGGGAAATTTCAGGGGCTCTCCCTTCTACCTCATGAGAAAAAAAAAACCTCTTTATGTTGGGCTATTGCAATTAAAGTAACTCTTTGAAGGAATACCGGGGGGTATAATTAAAAAAAAAAAAAAAAGCATGGATTTGGAATGGTTACTTCTGTTGATGAATCCGGATCTAGTACTCAATAGTGTGTTGACCTTGGTCAAATAAATTACTCTGTTGGAACCTTGATTCACTACTCTTAAGTTGGAAATATTTATGTTTCTATATATAGTGCCCTTCTGGGGTTAATGGGAGGATCAAATGACATGGTAGTATATTGGTCGACACTATGTAAACAACAAAATCCTTTAACATATTGCTGGTCAAATCAGACAATCTCAGTTAAAAAACAGCAACAGTATTTTCTGGTTAGAGTAACAAACTCATTTTCAGCTATAACCTCTGTACCAGATGGCTTTACAGTAAGTCTTGAAGTTGAATATTAGTTCTCCAACTCCATTCTTTTCCTTTAATATTGTGTTGGTTATTCTAGGTCTTTAACCTCTCCGTATTTAGAATCTTTTGTCAAAATCTGCAAAATAACTTGCTGGGATTTTGATTGGGATCAGACTGACCAAGTTAGGAAGAACTGACATCTTGACAATATTGGTTTACCCTACCCATGAACATGGATTGCCTCTCCATCAGAAGTACAAATCCATCAGAGTTTTATGGTTTTCCTTATATGGGTCTTATAGATATTTTGTTAGATTTATACCTAAGTATAAAGTACCTCAGTATTTCTTTTTCCTTTTTTTTTTTTTTTGGTGCTAAAATAAATAGTATTATGTTTTTAATTTGAAATTTTACTTGTTCATTGCTGATAGGTAGGTAAGCAATCAACTTTGGTAAATTAATCTTGTATCCTGAAATCTTATTATAATTGCTTAGTAATTTCAGGAGTTTTTCTTGTTGTTTTTGTTTTTATTGTTGACTCTTCTGGATTTTCTACACGGACATATCATCTGTGAATAAATACATGTTTATTTCTGTATACCTTTTATTTCCTTTTCTTGTTTAATTGCATTAGCAAAGACTTCTAGTATGATTTGGAAAAGGAGTGGGGAGAGGGGACATCGTTATTTCATTCTTGATCTCTCTGAGTCAGTTTGGAATCTTTTTATTGTTAGAGCAAAAGTGATCTCCAGTGGTCTTAAGCAAACAGAAGATTTTCTTGCAAAGCTCCTTGAGGTTTTAGAATTGATAGGAGATTGAAGGGACCAGGCCCGGGAAAATGGACATAAATGAATTGGGTCAAGATTCAGGAAGCATTGCCTCCATGTTTTGGCAGAAGCAGACTGGCCAGATGTAACTGTCACTAGTACGAAGGGATAGAGGCTCTGCTACTGAAGTGACAGGTGCCCTACCCCCTGCAATTAATGAGGATGTTCTTATGATATCTGTTGCTGTAAATGAATCCGAACAGTTCTTGTGCTTTGCTGCTACGAGGAGAGGATTCAAAGCCTTGGGCAGGAGCATCTTATTTGCTATCTCTGGGTTGCATACTCAATAGGCTAGCTTCCCCTATTCAGTGGGAGGGATATCTGGTACCTTTAGCTTCTACAAAAGAATGCAGGGGAACTACTGTCAAAAAGCCTCCATATATTAGCGATCACAGCTTTTTTAGTCTTATCTGTTTATTTAGAACTTAGCTCATACCTGCATCAAGAGAAAACAGGAACAATAAGCTTTAGTGTGAATTCAGGATACCAGCTAAGGGAAGGAAGGGACACTGAATAAGCAAGGGTCACAGTGAACAGCTTAAGGAAGGCTCAGCAAAGAGGGGTAAGAGGATACGACAGATTACTGTATCTGTTTCACAAATATTGGATAATTTCTGAAAAATTATCTAGAACTTACTTTGGGTAGCACAATTCTTAGATTGTGGTATGTGTGAGTTGGAAAGGACTTCAGAGCTCTAAATCTGTCACTGTACATGTGAAGAAACCAAGGCTGAGGGAGTTGATATGACATACAAGTTAAGGGCAGAGTTAGGACAAGAACTCCATTTTCTGGGCTTGAGTTTAGTATTATTTTCATAGCACCAGACAACATCTCTTATTTAAAATTGACTTTCTTTTTTTTCTGGTATAAACAGAAAGAAATATGGAATATCTTAAGTAGAAAATACACCCAGCTCTTTTTACCGATGCATTCTAGTCGGATGCTTAATCCTACACTTGCCCATATCTTCTGTGTGTCTAGGCATTGGATAATTTTCCAAGGATTGTGGCCTGATATCTGGACCAAGAAATTGCAAGGAAACTTTTATGATTATTTTAGAAAGAATGGTTTCATTTAATTAATTAGGTCTGTATTTCTAGAGTACCCACTGTATGCAGAATCAGCTGGGTATTAAAATGAGCAAAATGTGTTTCCTGATCTCGAAGGTCTCCCAAACCAGTGAGAGTATAATAGGCAAGTCTACAAATACAATGCAAAATGGATTTTGAATCTAATAGACAAGGTACGAATTATAAACTATGAATCTTCTAAGAAGAACAACTACATCTCATATCGCTATATTCTTTTGTGCTGGAGACTTCTGCTGTTTTCTCATCTCTGGTTCTCCAGGCTCCCTGAGCATGTGGGAGCTCACATCTTGTTCTTGGAGCCATGGGTGTAGTTCTGGCCCACGGGCTACCTGTCGGAACGGTGTGTGCCATTACCAAGGCAAAGCATTTAACTGCACTTGAAGCTCTTCTCCCTCTGTGGTGACAGAGAGGCCAGCAGTTGTCAGTGAATTCACGAGTCTGGATGACTGAGTCCCTGCATGGAGGTCGTTTGCCCTGGAAACGCTCCCAGACCCACAGTGGATATTTTTGTGAGCAAGAATAAAGCTTTGTTGGATTGTGTCACTGAGAATTTTAGACTTTTTGTTTTGGTATTCTCTAGTATATACTAACTAATATATCTTCATCCTGGCCTATTCTTTATGGAAAAGATGCCATATACGTAAATGTATAAATATCAATAATTATATATCTAATAACAAATATATTTAATAATATAAACAGTATTTTATTATTTTAATAAATAATTTATATATGGCTTAAATACAAGTTAATAATTTAAATACATACATCTCTTTTTATCCCTGTATAGATACACATATATATGTGCATGTGTGTATGTAGCCATGTGTTATTGATGACAGTGAGCAATTTAATGCTTAGAGAACTAGGAATCTGTTCAAAGTCCCAGTTGTTTCCATTTACGTCCTTCTGGTAACCTTAACTATTTCTGTACATTCAGTAAAAATGACTGTACATTTTTTCCCTTTCTAATACCACCTGATATTCTTGCAGAAAGCGTAGTCTTTTACAGAATTCATCCAACACTGATTGTAGTTTAAGAGTTTGAAATCGATGGGTACCAAGCATGCAAATGAGGAAATTCAGATGCAGTGAGTGGAGAATGTGGGAAAAGTCTCGGGATTCTTAATGCTGCCTCAGAGAACAAGAAATGTCTGAATGAATGGAGGAAGAACGAATGAATGAAAACAACGAGGGAACTGGTGTTGAAAAGAATATTCATTTAAGTGATAAAACATTTTCATTGTGGGCAGAAATTAAAGTTCATAGAGTTAGCTTTTGCCAAGTTTTTTTTTTTTATTTCCTTTTACTCCTTTTTTCCTTCTGGCAACGTGGCGATGGGGAGATTGTTGGACTCTATACGGCCAAGGAAATCAGAAGTGATAATTCTAGCCAGTTGTACTCTCCAAGAAATGTGAAATCACTCCAAGTCAAAGAGCACACAATACTGCCTGAAGTCTATTGAAACCCTTCCAGAATATGCCCAGATTAAGTGATCCAAGTTCCATTGCTCTATTGGCGCTGTCAAACAGAGCATTTGCAAATCGGGGAACTTACAAGGGAACTAAAGTGTTTTTTTCAGATATAACAACATGTGTCACAAATAGGTTTATTCGTTTGAAAATACATGACATGAGCAGATCATTTTTTCCCTTCATACTCCATTACCCTCCTCTGGCCTTGTTATTTTGCAACTTCCTTGGTTTCTCGTCAACTCCTTTGATTGCGTCCAAGGGAAACTTGGAGAAGCGCTTAAAATAGAAATAACTGGGAAGCGCTAGGCCATTCTGTGTTTCTTCATGCCAGCACTTAACCTTTGTTGGTGTAACGTTTTCTTTGCAAATAGTGCAAATTGGAAATTTCCCTGGGATCACAATCCAGCCCTCCCCAGAGCCAAATTCAGCCTCAAAATTGCTGTTCTCCAGAAGAATGACATTCATTCAGTCCCAGCTCATTTCCTACTTTTCTGTTGAAACATCAGCCCCACAGCATTATTTAATAATCAGGTCATTTGGACAATGAGCTGTTTGGTTCCAGATTTTAGATTTCTGAAGGAAGCCCTCGTCTTTGTCCACGGTTGGTATTTTGGGCATCCATCCCCTGCCTGTTCTGTATCACCCCTTCTACGTTTGACTTCTCCCAGACACAGGGGTGCATTTCCTCCGGATTCATTCATTTTGTTTCACCTGCTGGGCATCAAGTTTACATACAACAATACAGTAAGAACCTAGTGACGAATCCTCGGTGCTGTCGTTAAGGTGTTTTCATTTGCGCGCAGAGTTTCATTGTGGAGTCCTCCAGTGACACCCTATTCATGCTTTCAATTATCCCCCCAGCTTTGTCTTGAGCTAAACACATTCTCTTTTTTTTTTCCCTCCTCCAAGTGATTATTTGCATGGAGATTTGCATTTAAATGGATGTGAAGAGTACATTACCAACACCTACACCAGCCATGCAAAAGCCGTGCAGTATTTGTGGCTGCCAGACATGAATGGGAAGAAAATTCAATGAATGCTTTGTAAGGAGAGTCCTCAGGTAACTGCGTTTTAGACACAAAAGACACTTCATTAGATTATAGTTAATACTGATTATGCATGCAGGAGTGGATGAACAAGGCGATCCTGGGCCCGAAAGGGTTGTTGTAGAATTCTGCTACCTCTCTGCGTTCACCCCAGGAGCCAAACCTGTGTTTCAGTGTTGGAGTTGAATTCAGGGGCCCTGAGTAGGGTGAGTGAGCGTTCCAGGGTTGGCCCATCTTGACCTTTATGTCCTTGCTAATCGAATAGGAAGAGAAGGGAGAGAGAATGAAAATACGCTGTGTTTTCTGTCTGTATCTCAGGGCTTTTTTTCTTGAGCACCTCAAACAAAATTTCGTAAAAAGCCAAGAGGGCAGAGGGGAAACAGGAGAGAGAGGGGCCGGGGGCCAGGCTAGGTCGGGGATAAAAACGTTTTGTGAGATTTAGGTATGGAACCAGTTTGTTTTTTTAATTAAAAGAAAAAAAATTGGAAGAGGGAAAAAGATGAAAACAGGAGAAAAATGGAAGGAAAAGGAAAAGCCATGTTAAACAGATAGGTAAACCAGGGAACAGGTTTGTGTGCGGAGGAGGAAGAAAATGAGAGCGAGGAGAAGGGAGGAATGAGTGGGGGTGGGGGTGGAGAGGACTGTAAAAGAACCTTTGTGCTTTCGATATAAAGCAGAGACCCCAGGTTATCATTCAGTATTATGAGAGAGAAAATTAAACTGGTCTTTGCAAAAGGATTCTATTAAGGGATAATATCTTCCCTTTTATTGTTAATTATTTTATGTTTACAATAGTCAGCGTAAATGTATATTATTTTTACAGTAACACATGGCTTAGCATAAATGATTTAGCCAGGATATATGGTTAATTTCTAATTAACTTCTAGCTCTGTGCATTTGCTTTAGATGAAAGCCCTTTCTCTTCCTAACAAGTCCTTGAAGGGGAGCAGACATCCTAATTACAGACATTCATTGTGGAATATTTATATTTAGCAATTTAAAAAGGTAATATCAATCGAGAAATGTAGTGGAAAATAAAGTGGAAGAGGAAGAGGTTGCTGCGGAGGGAGGGAAATTTATTGTTTGTCTGTGTAGTTTTATGTCTGCGTAAGAAAAAAAAAAAAAGAGGCCAGAGAAATTTATCAGCAGGCTGAATGCAACGTGGTACTAGCCCCTCTTTGTCCCCAAATACAATTATTGTTTATTGCTTAAAAACAATTTTCCGTAGGCTGTATGCACTAAAGAGAAATCCATAAACATCAGAAACAAGTCTCTAACAAGTCTTCATTGTTTATATGGATGAAAAAAAATCCATATTTCCCTTCCCGTTAATTCAGAATGGACCCGAATAAAGCAAATTCACTGTATCCAATGAGGTTTGTAATGCAACAGGAGAAGAATCTGATTTCACACAGTATGGTTAGGGTCCTCCGTATCCCGGCCATAACAAGGGTAATAAATAAGTCTACTCTAAAACCGGGCATATAGCCTCAGTAATTGACTTGCTGTCTGCATGAGACACAATGATTTCCGAATGCGAGAGGCTACCCTCGTCGGAGGGCTGCAGAAATTCACCAGGGGAATGTATTGGCATAAACACTCCTTTGTGCATACAGCCTCGTTCTAGATGCCGAGGCTTTAAAAAGCCACAAAATGGGATCCAGGCTCTTGCTTTATACCTGTGTCACTGTAATGGACACAACAGAGGAAAGCCCTCTCCCCCTGGGGGTCTTATTTCTTGAGCTAATCTCAGTCACCTTTGGACTCGAGATACCGCAGCCCTGAATTTCACTGAGGTTTCTGTAAGTGTGGTGTATTAGTCTTAATGTGCGTTTACAATACATGGTGTAATTGCTCCTTCGGAGCTGTTAATACATTTTTATAGCCAAGAAACAATTTCCTGTATACTGTATGCATTAAGGAGAAATGTCTGCCCGAAGATTGATGTTGAGAATGCAGGAAAACAAAGCAGAACATCCTAGCGTGTGCGTTTATCTTGTTAAAGACCAGGCACTTGGGTGCGTCTGTTCCTCAGAAAGTGTGAGGAGCGTCAAACACTTCGAGTCCTTTGTCATTCTCACCCTGCCTGCTGAGCTACCATGGTCCTTTTCTTTTTCCTTCTGTGTTGTTAGCATAGAAGGCTATCTAGGGAACAAGCGAGAAAATCCAGAGCAAAAAGGTTTGTGTGGTAAGGGTAAGAGAGAGAAGGAGATACTTTAAGCTTTAACATCATCTCCAAAGAGATGCTACAGTGTCCCGTGAACATAGGTGGGAAAGAAATTCTGGAAGGTGAACATGGTCATTCAGGGAAGCACATAGGGTCACAAAGTACTTACACCTCTTTTCTTAATGATTTCTTACGGTGTTTTATAATATCATCAAAATAAGGGTGGTTCTATTTCCTGGTTATTCTCTTTTGTCCTATTTCAGGTTCTTTCTCTGTACGGCTCTCCTCCCGAGGGAGCTGGCTGTTTTCTGTCTGCATCATTGGGCTCTGGAGCCAGTTGGCTTTCGGTTGGGTTTGGCCAATGAGAGGCACTGGCAGGAGATGAGAGGGCAGAAGGACCGAGGCACTTGGCTGGTTCTCTTTCTCCCTCTCTCCCTCCATGGTCACAGCTCCTGTTAGTGGCCCCTCGAATAGTCTAGCTCTCTGGGCATTGGTAACGTAGGGGTGGTAAAGCCTTCCCAGTTGTTAACTAGTCTCCAGGTACCCTATCCCTTCTTAATCCTGCTTACCGTTCTGTGAGTAATCCCTTTAGTAAAATATATTTGTTGAAAGCATGTGGGGCGGGTCCACAGGACCAACTCTGACCGATCAAGTTAATGAGGAAGAACAGAGAGCGTCCTCAACACCTGAGCCCCTTATTCACACGGTAGACCCAGTGTGAGCTCTGGGTCAGCTGCTGACTGTAAGATTTTGGCAAACTCATCCCATTGGTACCACCCAAATGGTGGACGCTTCCAGGGCTTTGCTGATTGTACTGTGACCATAAGTCAGATGCTTTGATTTCATTTGACCTAGAGCAGTTGTCTCTTCATCGGAACTTTACAGGTGCAGGTGATAGACATGCACCCTAAAATCCCTAAAAATGGGGGAGGGAGGGGAATTTATTGGTTCATGAAATTAGAGTCTAGGGGTATAGTGGCTTAGACATGGCGAGATCTAGAGGTCCTGATGCTGTTACCGAACTCTATGTCGTTCTGTCCCTGTTCAGCAACTCTGCTCTTTCCTCTGTGTTGGCTTCTTTTCTTGGCTGGATTCTTGTGCCTGGGTCAGAGAGGTCCCTGCAAACTCCCAGCTTCCACTGCCCTAAAGGGAGAGAGCTTCGTCCCCCCAGACTCCCTGTTGATTCTGGAAAAGAAACCACACTCTTGCAGCTAGATTCTGAAGGTAGCATCTCAAAGGTTAGGGGATAGAATGCTCTCTCTTTGATTTGCCTGCGTGATAGGCCTATGTCTGTGTGGAAGGCCAGTAGAGTTCCACTAAATCCAAAAAGGGTAATTTCTCGAAGGAGAAGATGTTACTGGACAGAAAGAGGTAATGGGAAGTAACAGATGCTCACTTTATGAGTTCTAAACTATTCTCGGAACTATTTTGTCGCTGTAGGCAGAAATGATCCACTAGGGCCCCGTGTGTAGGAGACAGGAGCCGTGTGAGCAGTCTACACTGAGCACATCTGTAACCTTCCTAACTACCTTTGACACCTGCTTAGGGTTTAGAAATAAATAGCAGTGGAGACGACTCTGTATTTCTAGTTTTTGCTTTATGGCAAAAAGAAGATAAGAGATTTTTGGAAAGAGTGCTGAATATATTACTTTATGTCCAGTGGACTCTTAGTCAGTTTTAATTATCCTACTTATGAATGGGAGGGAAAGATAAGGGATGCAAAATCATTGCTGAGAAAGAAAACATCTGGCTTGGCAATGTGACTCAGAGCCCACATCCAGCCCAGGCTGTCCCTGGGAGCCCTTGGGTGTGCTCTTGAAAATCTGTGGCTCTTGGTTTGTTTCTCTGGGAAATGGCAGGAGGAGTGGGGGTTGGGTAGGAAGAGTCTTGAAGATAAAGTCAGGAGCAGCCTTGTTTTTCCCTTTTCTATGAGACTTCTTTACAGACTTGTATTTTCATTTTAACTTCATTATTCAGGAAACAGATAACATGCTTCTGCACGGTATTGGCTGTCTAAACATTTCTTTAAGGAAGAATATTTAGGAGGGAATGAACATTCTGGTGTCCAGACTCCGTTCAGCTAAGACCAGGGGAGGCAGGTGAGGTGATGGCTTATTTTAACTTCTTACCTGTCATTATCGATTTATACCCCCTCTGGCCTTAGAATGGCTTTCATTTTGGTTGTCAATTTCCAAATCCTAACACCAAGTTGTGACTTTCTTCCTTCTCGATAGACAGTTTTGCCCAAAGAGTTTGAAGGCTGAACACTTGCAGAAGCATTCATGAAGTGTGTTTGTTGATCAGCTGTTTGCCCATCGGATCTTGGCAGGAGTCAGGGTTGGCAAAAGGTTGTACGTCCTGCTCCTTCTTCCATATGCTTGTGGCTGGGACTTACCTTACCTTAGAAGCTTGTGGGCTTGTGGTAGCTACTCTCCCGAGATAGCTCCCTCCCTGATGGTGTAAACCTCCCAGAATTGAGCCCTTGGGTAGTCCCCATCCTCTGAATCTGGGCCGGCTAATAGAATGAGGTAGAAGTGCCACCGCCTGCCTTTGGAAGTACAATAAGAGTTCTTGTAGCTTATGCCCAGGTCTCTTGGAATGGTTGCTCCAGGGGGAGCGAGCAGCCACGTACAAAGTCGTACTGCCTTGGGACCACTGACGCCTTGTGAGGAAGTCCAATCTAGCCATGTGGAGAAGCTGCGGGAAGAGAGAGGTGTCTGAGGGCCCTCTAGTTATTCCAGCCACCTGAGGCATCAGGCACGTGAGGGATGAGGTGGCCAGCGCCACTATAGACTTGAGATGAGTCTGGCCCCAGTTGCCACCTGACATGCATGAGGGATGCATGAGGGATGAGGAAACCCAAGTGGGAGAATGCTTGGCAGAGTCTAGTCAACTCAAGAACTGTAAGACATGATAATGAACTGCTGCTTAAAGCCCCTGAGTTTGGTGATGGTTTGTTGTGCCGTAGTAGATGAGTGAAACAGGGCTTATCAACTGACGAGTGGCTGGTTCCATGGGGGCTGAAGTGGTCGGTGAAGGTGGGGGGACTTGAATCTGTTCGGTTGGTTATGGCTGTCAGGAATGAAATGATGACCTGAGGATTGGACTCTGTCTTTCATCTGTTGGACACTCTGATCAGGGAGAAGATCCTCTCTCCTGTCCTGGGACCACCCGACTCATCTTCTCCATAACTCTGGGCTCTTTGTTTCCATAGCTGTTCATAACTTACTGTTACAAATAGATTTCCTCCGAGGGCTGTCTCTGATTCCAGTTGATCCTTACTCTGTTTACTTAACACCCAGTACTGTTAACAGAGGTGAAGTTAAATTATACATGTATTTTTTAAACAATATAAAGAAATTCATTGTTTCTATATTTACGTATGATAATGTGCACTCATCCCAATATTTCACACTTTTTTAGGTGGCCAAAATAGGTGGAGTGTGTTCTCATAGACAGGATATTACCTATTGAAGGACTTGATAGAAAAATACTGTTCACATTAAAAGAAATTCAAAAATCACCCAACGAAGTTGACATCAACCCCTCTATACCCTCTCATCACTATAAAGAGATATTATATGGCACGTTCTGAGGATTCACCGAGATAGAAAACACAACCTCTGACCTTAATAAATGGAGACCGTGGTGACAATGGTAGCAACTGGTATTTACTGAGGCTTTATTGTGTGCCTGGCACTAAGATACTCTCTCTCTATGTATTTATACATTTAATCCTAATTTATCAGGTAGGTCATTTTTTAAAAAATATTTTATGTGTTTATTTGAGAGAGAAAGAAAGAGCACACAGAGGCAGAGGGAGAGGGAGAAGCAGGCTCCCCGCTGAGCAGGGAGCCCGACACGGGGCTCCATCCCAGGACCCTGAGATGGCGACCTGAGCTGAAGGCAGACGCTTCACCGACCAAGCCACCTGAAGTAGGTCATATTTTTATTTTGTGATTAGAGATGAGAAAAGCTGGGGAAGAGAGATCGAATTCCTCGGGCAAGGATATGCGCTGGTTGGGTGGTGGTGGTCGGTGGTTAGTACTAGGCGCAGTATTGCCATATGTGCTCTCAAACGTGTTGTCGTTACCTTGCCGTGTGAGAGTCAGAAGACACTCTGTGCATGGGACACTTTGCCACTCAAAGTGTGGTCCCTAGACCAGCGATATCAGCATCCCCTGAGAACTTGTTAGAAGTGCTGGCTCTTGGCCTTCACCTTAGACTTCCTTGAACAGGTTGTGTTTTAACAAGATCCCCAAGTGATTGAAGGGCCCACGGAAGTCTGAGAAACCCTAATCTAGAACGTAGATGCAAAAGGACTTCCAAGGAAGGAGTCTGATCCCTGTGACCTTCGGTGGGTGCCTTCCAGCAGACTCCTGGAGAAATGGGTGACGTGATGACGCGAGGTGGTTTGTTTTGCTCGTGAAGAATTTGTGGAGCAGATACGCAAAGGGAGGATGAGAAAAATCATCTTAGAAGCTTTGAATTTGAATTTGCAGTTTTAAAAACCTGAAAAATGTTATTAGGTCCAAAGACATGCTGATGGACAAAGTGGGCAGACTCTCAGCTCAGAGGCCGGACTGTGGTTTATTCCAGCCCTGAAGTCCCTCCGGTGCCAAGCCTCACTCACCCTAGCACGTTTAATGTGTCAGCATGGCCCAGAAAGGTGGATGGTCATCTGAGGGGTCATGTGGCTGTGTTTGGGGAGATTAGCTGCCACAATTCGCTCGAGTCGGAAACATGTTCCATTGCTTAAAAAAAAAAAAAAAAATTTCAATCCCTGAAGAAAGTTGGCTGGGTCATAAATTTAAAAGAGACACAAAAATATTACACATGACATGACTGATCAAGGAATGAGATCAGTAAATCTTAGGAACATAGGAACAGGTAATAATATAAGGAAGAGAAGTGGAGTGTGTGGGAGAAGCCACGTAATTAACCGGCTGTCCTGATTTGTATTGGTTTGAAGTATGCCAAAGAACTGAAACAGATTGCTGAGACGGTTATTAGTAGAAGAGGGGAGAAAATGTAAAAGACTAAGGCAAGGGAGCGAGGGAGGCATTGAATTTCACTTGTGTATAAAAAGCAAACCAGTGGATGGATACTACAAAAAAAAATTAGTCTAGCTAATGCGGAAGGAAGAAGAATAAGGTACTTGTATGAAGCACAATGGGAAAAAAGATCCTGGTTATCCTTTACAAAGCCAACGGAGGGATCTTGGTTTTGTTTTTGGTTTTGTGGTTTTCTTTTTTTCTTTTCATTTTTTTGTTTGTTTACTTTTTGAGCAGTGGTGTGGGAACCTGGATGTCACAGGGTTTATGTTGCCTGATGGAGTAGGGAGTATAGTAATAAGGGTTAGTTCTGTGAGTGAAATAGGAGCAGAGGAGTAAGAAGGACTGATACAGCAAGAGAATGTTCCCATGTACGGGGGTTACAGTGGTGAAGGTCATGTTCAGCTTCACGTGAAGCGTGTTCTCTGGAAAGATACGGGGGCTTCCAACTCAGACAGACCTGGGTCGGAAATCTGACTTTTGTCCTCTGCCGACTTCCTGCCTTTGTGAGCCTTTGTTTTTATACTTAAAAAGAGAATGATCTTTTTTCTTTTATTTAAATTTAATTAGCCAACATATATAGTACATCATTAGTCTCACATGTAGAGTTCAGTAATTCATCAGTTGCATATAACACCCAGTGCTCATCACATCACGTGACCTCCTTAATGCAGGTCACCCAATTATCCCATCCCCCCACCCACCTCCCCTCCAGCAACCCTCAGTTTGTTTCCTGGAGGTAAGGGTCTCTTATGGTTTGTTTCCCTTTTTGATTTCTTCCCAGTTATCCCTCCCTTCCACTGTGATCCTCTGCATTATTTCTTATATTCTACATAGGAGTGAAACCATATGATAATTGTCTTTCTCTGATCGACTTATTTCACTCAGCATCATACCCTCCAGTTCCATCCACATAGATGTAAATGGTAAGATTGCATCCTTTTTGATGGCTGAGTAATATTCCATTGTATAGAGAGAGAGAGAGAGAGAGGGAGAGAGAGAGAGAGAGAGAGAGTGTGTGTGTGTGTGTGTGTGTGTGTGTATGAATACATACACATCACATCTTCTTTATCCATTCATCTGTTAATGGACATCTGAGCTCAAAGACGTTAATCTTAACCCCACAAGGCTGTCCAGGAAAGTCTTTTACAGAGTGGATAGGAAACATCATTCTTGCATCATCTTCAACTCATCCCCATGCCCCGTTTGTTTACCTTTTCAAGATCTCTTGAATTTCGTTCATTTTTTTCCCAATCTTATCCCTTCTCTTATAGGTCAAGATACAAGTACCAGGCCCTTCTTCCTGAGCTGCAGCTAGAGCCTCTTACATGTTCTGTACCTACACTTGGTCCTTCCAGGACTGCTCACACTGTTCATGTCACAGGCAGGGATATTTTAAAAATGCCTACTTGGTTATGTTACACATGACCCCCTGCCACAGTCCTTAAATAGCTTCACAGTGATCTTAGCATGATGACAAAATGTGGCCACCATGCAAATACTGTCTTTACTGCTCTTTGCCTTCTTCCACTTCCTTGAAACTCATTTTTGTCTTAGTTCATGTTGTTCCCATCACTAGCAGTTCAGCCATACACTAGGCACTCATTCACTGATCCCAAATGAATGACGATGTGTATTGAGTAAAAATCTGCCTCTTTCTTCCCTGCTAGGAAGGAAGAACTTATTTCTTTTTCTTTTTTTAAAAGATACCTTGTTTTAGAGCGAGAGAGGGAGAGAGCGTGTGAGCATGAGTGGGAGGGGCAAAGGGAGAGAGAGAATCTTAAGCAGGCTCCACGCCCAGCGCAGAGGCTGATGCTGGGCTCGATCTCACAACCCTGAGGTCATGACCTGAGCCAAAATCAAGAGTTGGATGCTTAACCGGCTGCACCACCCATGTGCCCCAAGAAGAGGATATTTCAAAACTCTGTAGGGGATTGATGGTCAGTGCTTGGCAGCTGGTCCTTGATCACGCACTCAGATAGGGGTGGGGACTGTGTAGGTGCTTTGCCTTTGAAAAGTTGCCAGCTCTGGTTCTCAGCTGGCATTCTCAGTCTTGAGAACCCAAGAAAAAGGAGCCAGTTGAAGAATTGGGAAAGGTATGTGATGCCTTGTGTTAGAAGTTTCCTGAGTAAATAGGATCGTTCCATTTTGTACTTCATTTTTCACTCCATTAAAACGTTCTCCCCTCTTCCGTCTTTTTCTTCTTTCTTGTAGTCTGTAAGGCAGAGGATAAAAACAACAGCACAAACTGTTATTAAATGAAATATTACATTTTCATATACACAGAGACGTTGAGATGAAGGAATATCTTAATTGCTTTACCCATTCTTATTTTTTATTCTATGCTTTATGTCTTATTATTCCCACTCGGAAATAGCCTTCTGTCACTTTAATATTGGCTTGCTCACATTTTAAAATTATCCTATGTAATCTAATCTCTGGAAGTTTAGCTTTTGCAGTTGTTAATAATAATATGATATGATTAATTTCTAAAAGACCCTCATTAGGAATACTATTCATTTCATATCCTCATTAACCTGTCAGATAAGAGCATTGGATTCTCCACTGCTAGAATCAAGGCAGGCTCCAATAAGCTTTAATTATGTGGAATGAGGTGTTGCATGTTATCTCTAGGAGTGTTTGTATGTTCAGGGATTGAGAGTGCTTGGCTCGAATTTCATCTTAAATATATATTTTCTGCAGTCATTTGGGCTGTGGCCTCGATGGAAAAAATGAAAGTAAGACCATCATATAAAAAAACGTGATTTTTTTCTCATGTTCTGCTTCACCCATTCTGTTGGGGTGAAATCTTGACACAGGCAATGGCAGTCATGATTATGTCATAAACGTGTAGTTGTGGATGTCAGAAATACGGCACTTTCAGTCTCTTGGTTGGTCAGATTTTAAGGCTGTATCTGGGAAAGGGTGGGAGCTTGGTGAAGCCCTAGACCATGCGGAATGGTGGAAACAGTGCAAAATGATCTTGATCACTTGCACACTTGACCTCCAACATGGTACTAAGTGTGCACATTTACGACAATTAGCCTTTGGGCCAGTTGTGCTTGGGAGAGTCTTTTGAGAATGGTCAGAATGCAACCATCTCTCCCCTGATATTTCTTGAAGTAAAGAGAATTTCAAGAAGATGCACGGCCACGTAGTGCCCAGTGGGAGACTGCGCCTAGACGGAGTTTGGTAATTTGAGGGGCAATAATCTTTGGCATGATAAATGGACATACCTGTCATTGTCACGCTTGGATGAGCTGAACCAGTGTTGGTTTGGAGCCTTTAGTTTAGTTTGGTTTGGACCATTTGGTCAGTTGTGGTCAGTTGCAGGCCAGGGGTCCAGGCAAACCAGAGGAGTTGACCTTCTATCTTTGACGCTTTACAGAAAACATCAGGCAAGAGATCGGATATAGAATCTGAAGAGGGACACCCCCTGAGAAGCAGGGCATTCTCCTTAACTTATGTTTTTAAATAATTCTCTTTTTAGATGAATTATATAGTATTAAAAAGTAGGTTTATCATGCTAAATTTAGAAAATATGAATCAGCAGAAAAAAGGAACAGCATTTCTAGAAACCTATTTTCTGCAAAAAATCACTTTTAATTTTGGTATCCTTGTAGTCAGATCTTCCTTTCTCTTTATGTTATTATGAGTGTGTGTGTGTGTGTGCGTGTGTGTGTGTTAGAGAGATACTTGTATGCACACAGACACATGCCGAGCAAGATCACAAAATTACATAAACCCAGATTCACAAGGGGATTTATCCAAAGAGAATTTGTAAATGTCAGCATCAAAGCAGACCACTTTTATCCGAGTCGACTAAAATTGAGGTTCTGTTCTCACAGGCCATGTCTAAGGTCTCGAGAGGGAGATGAGATCGGTTAGAGAAAATTGAAGTTAGATTTTCTCTGAATAAACTAGGGTGGGGTGATTTTGACTCGGGTGCAATCCGGGCTGGCCGAGTTCCGTGCCCTTCTCACTTTTCTCCTGGAAGCTATCTGGAGGGTGCCCCTGACCTCACGGCGTTTGGAAGAAGTCTCTAGATCCTTGCCCGCAGGCCCTGCTCATTGTGTTGGTGGCCTCCAAGGTGTCGTAGTTCCTAGGTGGCATTTTCAGGTCCTGCCTGGCCACCCCCGCTGGGCCCATTTGCACACTGTGGAAGGAGGGCGAGATGAATACACCTCGACCGCAGCTCTCACGTTCCCCCCCTCACCCCTGCCCAGACCTCTCACCCGTCCTCATGTCTCATCAGCGCTAATGCTGGTCCCCTTGTGCTTCATGCCTGGAGCCTGGGGAGCCAGGAGCTCTGCTCCCCCCATACTGGAAATCTTGCTGAATTGGCTTGGATCTCTGTGCCCCTGGAGGGTGGGTGGAGGAAGAAGCTCAGCGCTATGAAAATAGTACAGCAACTCAGCCCAGGTTTGGGAGTAAGTCATGCCCAGAGTGCAGAATGAGGGGTCTAACAGTTGCACACGGTTACGCCGTCTTTTCCTGGAGAGGCTTCATTCTGCTTTGTAAATTCCACATTACCTGCCTTCCCTTCTCATCTGGGTCAAGATTTGTTCTTCTAGAATGTTGCCAGGGCAACACTGCCTGTGGCTTTTCCAGGTATTTCAGGAGTGACTGAAGAGCTCTCTCCATCTGCTGGTGAAGCTGCTTGGGGAGAAGAGAGAGGCTTTATGTCAATTTGTTTCTTATTAAGATCACACTAATAAGCATTACTCATGTAAATCTCACAGGCAAACTAATTCTCGGGCTTGTGCTTCTAGTGTTTCCAAACATAGAATTCTCTATCGCGCTGCCCCTACGTTACCACAGCTCACTCTCAAAACACAGATGGGTTAATTCACTTCACTCGCTTCATGTCGTTTGAAAGCACAGTCCAGCTTGGTTTAAGTGGCTGTTGAAGATGGCCTGGAGAAGTATGGATCCATCTGGAATTCTGGAGAGCATCCCATGTACCTGGTTGTATATAGGCTGGTATCGGGGTCATAAAAGGGTATATCGTTGGACGGGCCCCCAGGAGACCATGAAGTTGACTTCAGAAAGTTGCCTCCGCATCAGGATGGAAGACTGGGGGAGGGGCTAGGGGCTGGGGGAAGCTGGAGGCCGCCCTGTGCTCTGTCCACGGCCTGGAGGGGAATAAAGCGCAGGAGTCCGATTCTCACCTGACTCCCAACGGACCATGGAGTAGTCTGGAATGCAGGCTTGTGGCAGGGGCTGGGATATACAGTCAGAAGGCTCTCGTCATCTCTCTTTGTGGGATGCAGATTTGTTCTGGGTCTTGTGGTGTTGGCATTGGAAGTCTAAATGAAGAAATCAACCTTCTCTGTTTTGCATTTTTGTGAGTAAAATTAATTCTGTACCATCTCCTCGAGGAAACAGAAATTCTATTAATATGCTTACAAAACATAACCTACAGCCGTGAGCCAGGCTGAACTTGAGACATGCCAGACAGCAGAGGGGAGCTTATGGCTTTCTGACTTTGACTTTAATCGGGTCGTCTTGATTACACAGCACAAGCTATGAGAAGCTTGATTAAATGACTTTCATTGATGTCTTTAAATAGCTGAATATGTAATTTGCACTTTTACCAAGTCAGTTACCTATGGGTTACCATAGTAATAAAGCATATGCTGAAATGACATTTGACATTAATTTTATTATTTTAATTTATAATCGGTGAAACACAATGGCCCTTCCCTACCAATGTACTTCATTTTAAGGTAACGGAAGAAGAGTAAATGTACTCACTTCCCCAGAGTAGTTATGAATTATGGTGTATTAAGGAGAAAAGGTTAAGACCCATTCATCCATCATCCAAATTTAGACTTAAATTGACATGGGAAGTAGGGTTAAATGGATTCTCTTGAAACAGGTATCCATCTGACCTTCTAACCTGTGGATGGGTGGTATTTGGTCCTGAGACAAGTTACATTCAAATCCATACTGCAAAAAATGGGTTATCGTGAGAAGATAGTATGGAGCTTAGCATTGCAACTAAAGATATCCTTACACTTTGTTGGCGATTTATGGCTATGACAAGTAGGTCTTGTTTGAACTGCAGTGGTTTAATTAAATTCTAGAATATGCTAGAAACAATTATTCAAGCATAACAGGGGGAACTTTGGGGATCTTTTTATCCAGTAGTAGATTAGTGACAAGTAAATTCCTGAGATGACTTGAAAACATTAAAAAAAAATTGCTACTAAAAATTGGGTTGACCAAAGGCTGGCATGAAAATGGACTTTATCCTCATTTTGGAAACGATCCCACCTGGATTCACCATCTCCCCAGAACTGGGCTGCAGGAGCTTTGCTTGTTTCTTGTGAAGAGGGTCCTGGACTCCAACCCCTATTCTCGGCTCTACTCTTGACTCTAAATGTCCATACTGCTTCTCTTTGAGCTTCCGTTCGCATTTGATAAGAACATACTATTTTATTTTTTAAAATTCTTTCTCTTGGAGAGATTATTATCATAAGAGAGTGTATTTTAGAGTATCTCTTTTGCCTTTGGTGTAAGGGAAACTAATGTCCTATCAGAAGTATTTGACTGTTTCTCCTGTGTTCTGCAGTGGTGGATATTTTCTTTTAGATTTGGGGATGAACGTGCACAGGGAGTATTTAAGTGTAGCTAATACATTGTTTTGTCAGGTAGCCACGTGCAGAAATGTTCTTAAAAATAGACTCTGTATTTTAATGGTAAATGTAATCCACATAAGCTGTGAATAATGGTAGAAAATATAGACGCCAACTCTCCTTCCTTAAATGCGGCATCCATCTCAAAGCCAACCAAAAGAAAATTGAACTCAGCCCACCCGAAGAACCTTTCAGTTATTTATTGGGAATTTAATTCAAATTTTGCCACCAAGTTATCCCATGGATTATTTTTCCATCCAACTACTCGCGATAAATAATCAAGACAAAAGAAGGAATTGGCAGCCATAGGGAGAGAATGATATTAAAAGGTGGAAAATAAATGTATCCATCAGGTAATGGAAATAAAACCAATAAGCACTGAAAACAGTAAAGAAAACATTAATTCAGGCAGCGCCCTTTCAGTTTGCCTTAGGAATCACGAGTAGCAATTTGAAACCCTGTTTTTCTCTTGGGAAGAAGTGCTGCCTAGAATATGATATAAACTCTACTGATCAAATAAAGAGGAGAGCCTCAGGCTAAAACAGAAAGAAAGAAGTTACAACAAAGAAAAACAGCTAGTTGTATGAAATGACACATTTATACACCAGCCAAGTAAAATTAGAAATCTCCCCCCACATAAATGTTCTATCAGCTGCGGAAGAAAAATAGCTGCATCACAGAGACCAGACTTGAAAAAGAGGATAACGTAAAAAAGATTATTTCTCGTGATTCCCAGAGCATGACATGTCGTATATATATATACGTATATATATATATATACGTATATATATATACGTATATATATATATGTGTGTATGTATATGTATATGTGTGTATACACACACACACGTGTTTTGATTGTGGTATAATATTAGTTTAATTTTAAGTGATGTATGTAGTTACTTGAAGTAAGTTTACTGTTTCAGCAAAAAAGGAATGATAAGTAATATTACAGAGTATCCATCAGAAGTAACAAATCGATAGGTATAGATGATTAACTTGAAACAGGCATTCGGCATTCTCTTTCTTCTTTGGAAACTTAAAGGTCTTGATTCAGGCAAAATGATACCCATTTACCTTTGAGAGCAACACTGAGCTTAGAAAAGTAGAACCAGTAACAAAATGAACCCTCGCGAGGGCATGCTTTGGACGTGATGAACTTGTTATCGCAGAGGTTCCCATTACAACTTCGAAGTCATCTGTTGGGAAGACCCCTGTGCTTCAATGTATGCAGCAGATGAGTTTTGAAAGGCAACAGGGAAGTAAAATTTTTGTAAATTAAATCAGTGTGCTTGTCATTGTTGGTACATCATTTTGTAAAAACCAAGAGTCCATTTGTAATGTCAATGTTTCGACCTCAAATCCCAATGGATTCGATTTTCTAAATCAGATTTTATTTGAGTTAAGCATGAAAATATTGTTGAAAGCAATTTAAATGTCTGTAAAAATACTAGAATAACCAAGAGAAAAGGTAATTAGAGGAAATCCTGAATGGTTCACATCATAGTCAATAAAATCTAAACGTCTTATGGGTGTTTGACCTTTCCAATAATTGGCAACCACTTCTCATTTCTCTCTCCTTCCTGGGTTTTTTTTTATTTATTTATTTATTTATTTATTTATTTATTTATTTATTTATACGTGTTTTTATGATTTTCTTTTTTTCTTTTTAAAGATTTTATTTATTTATTTGAGAACGAGAAAACAAGCAGGGGGAGCAGCAGAGGGAGATGCAGGCTTTCCACTGAGCAGGGAACCCAATGCGGGGCTTGATCCCAGGACCCTGGGATCATGTCTGAGCCCAAGGCAGATGCTTAACTGCCTGAGCCACCCAGGTGCCCCTGATTTTCTTTTTTAAAAGTAATCTCTATGCCCAGCACAGGGCTCAAACTCACAACCCCAAAATCAGGAGTCACATGCTCTACTGACTAAGCCAGCCAGGTGACCCAGTTTTCTCTCTTGGTTAAGCCAAACTTTTTAGATTCTCAACTCATAGTTTGATGTCTCTGTGGCATTTTTTGCAGTTACCAGTCACTCCTGTTGAAATAGTCCAAGGACACCACCCTTTTCTAGAATCTTCTCGCCTCATTGACTGCCCCTTTTCCATCTCCTTTTCTGGTTGCATCTCAGCATCAGAGTGCAGAGGCTTAGTCCTGGAACCACTTATGCTCCCCGTGACTTCATGTGCTAACGATCTCATGGACTCACTGAACTTTGTAACTTGACATACCATGTGTATGTGAATTACATTGGCTTCTTCCCTGAGCTGTAGACTCATACGTGCAACTACATACCTCTGGAGATCTAACGAGCATCTCAGGCTTAATACATGCCAGGCCGAATGCCTGATTTTCCCCATGCCCGCTCCTTGCTACCTTTTCATTTCAGTGCCTAAGAACTCCATCCTTTCCTTTGCTCAGGCTCCAATTCCTGACTCATCCTTAAACCTTCTCTTCTTCTCACATCACATCTAATCCACCAGCCAAGCCCAGCCTTGCCCAACAGCCTCGCCTAAACTACTAACTTCCCTGCATTAGTCTCACTGGCCTCCTCACCTGTTTCCTCTCATACCCACGTACAGTTTATTCCCCTTTAAGCAAGCAGAGTGATTCTTCTCCTCTACCCCAAATCCTCCAGTTATTTCCCATGTCACTCAAAGTAGAAGACAAAATCCCTCCCTCAGCCTTGAAGGCCCCGGATGAACTTGACCATTGCCATAGCCTCAGTAGCCAAAGAAGTGCTTGGCGTGTAGAACGTGGCATTTGTGGAGTGAACGACTCAGTGTACAAATGGTCCTGAGATAGCCTTGAATATTTCAGAGATTTAAGTCCCTTCTATTGTGAGGTCTGAACTTCGCGACTAGTTGAATTAATAATCTAAAATGGGGACCAAGGTTTATATAGTGGAACACATCATCACTGTAGGTGGAAAGGAAGCTATTCAAGGAAAATAAATACAAAGTCAGGATTTGGACAAGACAGATTGCTCACCCATCAGCCATTTGCCCTTCCTCCTTGGTGAAAGATCTCTGATTTTATGATGCTATAATAAATCCCATCCAGCTCCTGAATGGATGATGATTCATTTAAGGCAGTCACGCAAATCTCATTCTTCTCTGCCCGGTGACTGCACGAGGGCAGTTCTAGTCAGTGATGTAAGAAGGCTTCTGGGAAAAATTTTCTACACTCATAAAATAGTGGGTGGTGCAGGAAAACCTTTTTATTTGCCCTCCTTCCAGCTTTGGATATGGCTTCTTGGGGATTTGATTCTTGGAGCTGCAACAACCAACTCGAACCTACAAAGAAAGCATTGCCAACGTCTGAGGATGCCCTAGCAGGAACACAGCAGTGGTTGACATCCTCGTGGGACAGTGTGGACACTCACCAACCTCAGAACCCCCTGTCCACAGACTTCCTGATAAGGGAGATGATCAGTGTTTTTAGTGCCTTAAGCGTTCTTCCTCTGGCATTCTTTCAGTTGCAGCAAAAATTATCCTGATGCAGAGGACTCGAGAAAGGGAGACATGACGATGATTCAAAGAAACCTCAGTTGTAACCCTTTATGCAGGTAAAACGAACACATAGCCTGGGATCATTTAAGGTCCCGAAGTCTGAACGGTGATTATCTTGCCCTCCAGGTTCTTCACTCGCTTTAGATCTCCCTGTAAAATATAAAAGACCACTCAGCAGGACATAAAGTAGTGCTGCTTTCTCCTCCACATTCTAGATCACCCCCCAACCCCACCTCCTCCCAGACACATAATGTCAAAGGCCGTCTCCACTGCCATCAGTGGTTCTTCTGCACACAGGGCTGCATGGCACATCATGAGCTTTTTCTCACCCGCGTGGAGAAGATCCACATTCCAGAGAGCTCTAACAGTGGCCACCTTGGCCTTGGTAGAATGTCTGGTTCTCATTCTTCTCTGTCTTCAGGTCAGCTCCCAGTCCTCTGGTTTCGGTAAAATGACTCCCTTCTAACCTCTTCTTTACCGTGTTGAGCCATTGTTCATGCTCAATTAAGGATGATGGCGAATAATGCAGCTAACAGTGATGAGTAGCCTGAAAGAAAAGCACGGCTGAAAAACACAGTGGAGGAACTCCCCAGGAGAATTCGATTCCTGTTTCGGCTAGCTCTGTGAAACCTGTAACGGAAGCGTCATCCACCTTGGGTAGAGCGAGGCTGGACAGACAGCAAGAATGGATGATAGCGGGGGATTCTCCACGAGTGAGCTCACGAGCTGAAAGGCCCCACAGCTTTTCGATTCTATTTAATTTCCAAGGTTTAATTTCCACCATCACCAAATGGGGATTCTTACGTCCCCCTGTGGGCCCAGTCTGTCCTAAGTACTACCACCTGGAAGTGTGTTATGCCAGCATACATGTTGAATTTCCCTTAGTCGTACTCACAGGAAATAGCCCCTGGTGAAGTGTTCTTAGCAAAAAAGGATCCTCTCTCTCTGCCTTTCATTTTTGCTGGAATGCCCCCCTGCTTCCGCCTGTTCTGCTCTTCGCTTCCTTACTGCTCAGGACCGTGCCCTCCTGGGCAGCCTTCATGCAGCCTTCCTGTCCCACGAGAATGGTTTCTTCCTCTCAGTTCCTGAAGTACTTTTCTTCCTCCCATAGCCACGCCAACACCTTTGTTTTTGTTTTTGATTTTTTTTTAAGTGTTGTGTGACTCACAGACAATAAAACTCACATATCTCAGGTGTGTAGTTAGATGCATTTTCCATTTAACCACATCATCTCTCGGATCTAGAATATTTCCAGCAGGCTTCCTCACCCCTCACTCAAGTCCGTGGGCTTTCTCTCAGGGTGAACACTCTTCTAACTTTTGATTAGACTAGTTTTGCCTCGTTTTGATCTACCCGGAAATGAAGGGCTCTTACCTGAGGGTGATTTTGTCCCCCCACGGGGCATTTGGCCGTATGTGGAAACATTTTTGGTTCTCATGATGGGCAAGTGGTGGGGGATGGGAGGATGCGGTGGTGTTGCTGACAGCTGGGAGGCAGAGACAAGGCCTCAATATTAAACAACCCACAATGCACAGGGCAACGGCCCACATCAAAGAAGTATCGGGCTCAAAAAGTCAATAGTGTCAAAGTTGAGAAGTATGATATATATAAAATCATAAAGTATGCTCTGTTTGTGTCTGACTTCTTTTACTCAACATTATGCCTTTGAGACTTATCCATGTTGCTGTGTGTATCAGGAGTTTGTCCTTATTTGTTGTAGTGTAGTATTCTATGGTATGGATATTTTTATTTACTCATTGTACTGTTGATGGATCTCTCAAAGTCATTTTGAAATAAAATACTTAGAATTTTTATTTCATTGGTACATCTTTGTATGCAACTCAGTTGAAGAAAGTCAGTTTGAAAAAGTGACCGAGGGGACAGGTTTGGGTGCTAGAGTACTTAGATTCAACCCTTGGCCCCGTGTCCCGCTGGTTACGGGACCTTAGCAGCAAGTGCCTGAACCTCTCTCTACCTCAAGTTCCTGGTCGGTAAATGGAGATAGTGAGGAAGAGTACCACGTATAGAGTTGTTGAAAGGATTAAATAAGTCAGTACATTTAAGATGCTTATAGTAGTGCGAAACGTGTCGTAAGTGCTAGAAAGTGTTGTGTTGGGTGCCTAACCGAGTTCCCTGAGCCTAGTATTGATCAGAAATTGTTCTGTGGAATAGTTACTGGTGAGAAGGGGGTAAAAGAAAGAACTAATTGCTTGGATATTTGTTAAGGCTGCAAGAGACGGGTGTTCAGCAAAGGGTCTCCAGTAAAATGTGCCCATTCTGAATTGGGGCTGTCTCTGATAATTAGAAGATCTGTAGACAGATCATTGTTGTATGCATCTTAAAATAATAAGAGAGGGACTTTAAAAAATTCTTAAAGAGAAGCAGAATTCAGTGTCAGGATTTTACATCTAATTCAAATGCAGAGCTTTACTCATGATTTTCAAGGGCTCCTTCCCCAGGTTGTACAGATGTAATGATAAACAAATGTTCTAATCCTTCTTCGTCATGAGAAATGACAGCACTTGACGGAAAAAATGACTAATACGACTTCAGATGCTAATTTAAAAGGTTTTAGAAATAATTTATTTTAAAAGAAATGTAAATAATTTGCATGGTTGAATGAGGAGGTCATTGCGTATTGATTCACTATCTCTACTTGGACATTATTTTTAAAATTTCTGAAGCACATAGAAGTTTCAGTCTCTCTCTGTTACCCATATTCAGGCATGAGTTAGATGCTTGGCCACAGAATACACCTTATTGGCTGAGTGTCTTGGTGGGAATTCTGTTGATGAAGGTTGTGCAGACATCATACCTGGTTTTAAGAAGGAATTCAACCACAGCACAGATTGTATGTAACAGATATTGTTGTATTAACATTATCGTCCTTGTTGGGTAAATGTGGGTCATGGCCAACAGCCCTCCTTGCCTAATGATGGGTAGGATCGGAATAGTGGTCACCTGAACAGATGCATTTAGTGAGTATCACTTGCTACCAAAAATTTTGGAGGGAACTCCTGGCTTTTGTGTCTGGAGATTTTTTTTCCCCTAGAAATGACCTTCATTCTCATGGAAATCTGGGGATATGGTTTCGTTAACCTGGTAGGATATTAAGTCAGGTCATGGACTTTGTTCATCAGGAATGGGTTCATGGGTTGTGATACCATTCTGTACAAAGCTAGAATGTTGATACCAAGAGTTTTCTGTAGGGGTCTATCATATTACCAGGCCAGTGACAGTGCTTAAATGCTTAAGACACTTGGAAACTGGTCTCTGGTTGCCAAGGAAGCCAGTCTCCTTCATTTGATTTGTGGTTCCCAGAGGCCCCTGAGCAGTGGGTACGACTTGTGACCGAGGTGTGTCCCCGACTTTGAAGCTGCTGATGGGGCTTGTTGGGGCTTACACAGCCCTTTGACAATGAATGAATGTATAACAAGGAAAAGACTCCTCCGAAAAATGTAGATGCTATTAACATCAGGGGATATTGTGAATAAAGCACAATTCCTGAATAAAATCAGGAGGAGAGAGGCTGTTGCCTATAATCCCCACCATTGACAGATTGCTTTCAGGAAATTCTCTTCACTCTCACTGGTTCAGTGACAGGTAAATTTGGCAAAACTTGTGGAACTCCCTTACTGTGGTTTTGTGACGGGTTAGAGCAGAAAGTTATTGCTTCCTGACATAAAGCCTTGAGATGCATCCCCCCCCACCAAGACATGACGAGACTGTTAAGGAGAGGATTGACAGTAGGTTCACAACACAAGCAAAGCCGAGGCCTCGTTCCAGCTGTGGACTGATCAGGAGACCTGCTAGACAAATGTGACCAAGTTTTATTTCACAGGAGAAAGAACAGAGCAACAATGAAGACACAGAAGGAAAATGAGGTCACTGTGTTTTCTCTTAAAAAAAAAAAGAAAAAAAGGCCTGATTTTGAGTATACAACATAAAGACTACAGTGTCAAATCTTCACTGTAATTTATCCTGGAAGAGTGAAGAAAGAATAGTCATTCATTCCCTGCCCCCCCCCCCTTTCTCTGTTGAGTGCTGTTACTGTTGGAGCTGAACTTCCTTTGATTTAGTTGATGTGGATAAACATTAGTGAGTGTCAGTTTCTCCTAAGGACTAGCGCAGCCTTCAAGGCTCGAAGCCAGCGAGGCTTGTGCGTATCCATCGTGCCGACACGCTACCCGGTGGTACATGTAGTGACAGTGTGTTTCTGAGCAAGGTCCACCAATCATGCAGACATTTATTAGCAGGCTCAGGGTATAGTCCTCAAGAGTTCATTCTCTCTCTCTCTCTCTTTTTCTCTCTCTGTGTCCTTAGATCCCCAGATCAACACCTTGCATGAAGGAGGCTCACATCACAGTGAAGTGGACAGAACCTTCTTCCAGGGGTGTTTGTAGGCTTTTGTTCAGCAAAGCTAGGGCTCCTCCCTGGAGAAGTATGGAAAGAGGCAGAGTTGCAACTCTTTCCAGCATCCACGAGGGTGGTGAATTTATCCTGTGTTCATTTAAGAGCAATGGGTCCTCAAGTCACTCCCAGCCAATCCCATGTCTTTTTTTTTTTTTTTTTAAGATTTTATTTATTTGACAGAGACAGCCACCGAGAGAGGGAACACAAGCAGGGGGAGTGGGAGAGGAAGAAGCAGGCTCCCAGCGGAGGAGCCTGATGTGGGGCTCGATCCCAGAACACCGGGATCACGCCCTGAGCCGAAGGCAGACGCTTAACGACTGAGCCACCCAGGCGCCCCAGCCAATCCCGTGTCTTAAACATCACCATTTCCACCAAATCCCGATGCATTTCTAACATTCCTTATGATTATCAAGTAGTCCTCGGGAACTGATGCTCTTGGGGGTGAACTCATTCCTACCAACAGCATGCTGTGCTATTTACAAGAAAATATTCCAAAATAGATCAGTACAAATGTAGATCAGTCTTGCTGTACGCCAGGCATTGTTCTGGGGAGTCGTGAGCAAATAAATTTGCTGCTTTCATGAAATATACATTCCTGGGGCGCCTGGGTGGCTCAGTCGGTCAAGCATCTACCTTCGGCTCAGGTCATGATCTCGGGGTCCTGGGATCGAGCTCCACATCGGGCTCCCTGCTCAGCGGGGAGTCTGCTTCTCCCTCTCACTCTGCCCCCCACCCCCCACCCAATTATGTTGTCCCTCTCTCTTGCAAATAAATAAATAAAATCTTTAAAAAAAAAATGAAAACTACATTCTTGTGTTAATTAATTGACATAACGTTTAAGGCTAAATGGTGAGAAATGGTATGAAGAAAAAATAAAGGAGGGTAAGGCAACACAAGGGGATGGGTGAGTGTGCTTTATTAGGTAGGGGACAATAGAGGCCAACTTTGACGGATGTGTCCGAGCAGAGAGTACCATATAGCTAGCTGGGGCTGGAGTTGGCTCTGGAAGAGGACATAAAAAATGCAAAGGCTTTGAGGTCATGTGGCTTGGAGTGCTTTAGGGATGAAAGAGGCCATTGTGGCTGGAGCACAGAGAGCAAATGCATGTCAGTGAAAGAGGTGGTCAGGGGCTGCATCAGATAGACCTGGGAGGTCAAGTTCAAGACTTGCAGTCTTAATCTAGGTGAAACTGGAGGCCATCAGAAGGTTCGGGCGCCTCTGTCAAAATTCCCTACTAACGGTTGTTGCTAACACATGCAGGGCCAAACTCTCATTTATTCACAAAAATATCCTTCCTTGCCGGTACGGTACAACTGCATCGTGTCATGTTTGGAAAAACGCTGTGAGCGATCCTCACCACCATTGGTGAGCTCTTGCTGTGGCCTCGTGATCTGCTGGTTGGTTTAGATACATTTTGTGCTTATCTTCACAACCCATTTACAGAGCAGATCTCGCTCTTGCTGTTGGATGCGTGGGGAAGCGGAGGCTGAGAGCGGTTCGGGGCCTTGGCCAGCACTACGGAGTAAGTTCACATCTGTCTCCCCCTTGGAGCCGTTCCTTCTTCCTGACCAGGCTTGCATTCTCATTGTTCACTTTTAGTAAATAGAGTAACAGGTGCTCAAGAAGTGGAACCGAGATGCTCAGCATCGTCTGGGCTCATGGTCTCCATGCTTACACCTGGCCCTAGGACAGCTGGCAGGCTCAGGTGAATTTCTTTGGAGGTGATTTCAAACTTGGGTGACGGAAATAGGGCGAGGGTGTATTTTGCATTGCTCCCAGCCCTCTGGTACCCTTAGCGTTTCCTCCATTAAGGCCACTGTCACGGTTGTAACTTGTGGGTCAGTGAAAGCTGGAAGGAATGGGTCCTCTGGGTTCCTGCAGCATATGTCAGGCACAGACCAGGAAGGCAAAGCATTTTAAACTACATTGTTTAATCCTTCACAGGAGGGTGTCCTAGGGAGCTGTGAAACACGTCAGCTCAATGAAAACCTCCACAATCATCTAGAGAAAGAGGGAGACGACTCGGTTTGGTTCCGTGGAGCTTAGTTTAGCTGTTTGTGTCAGTCTGATAGTCCCTTCTTTACCCGATTTCCCTTCCTGGAAGTTCTCGAGCCGCGGGACCTTGACAGTGCAGCGAGATTCATCTCTGACCCAGTTTTTTGCTGTCATTGCGCAGAACACGGCAGACACACCTGTGCGATCATGTTGGGATAGATGGGCCGTCTTCAAAACCCAAGAAATGAGGCTCATGTATCTTTTTTTTTTTTTAAAGATTTTATTTATTTATTCGACAGAGACAGAGACAGCCAGCGAGAGAAGGAACATAGGCAGGGGGAGTGGGAGAGGAAGAAGCAGGCTCATAGCGGAGGAGCCTGATGTGGGGCTCGATCCCAGAATGCCGGGATCACTCCCTGAGCCGAAGGCAGATGCTTAACTGCTGTGCCACCCAGGCGCCCCGAGGCTCATGTATCTTATAACGTCTAGAATTTCTGATAGCGGCATTGTTCTTCCCCCCAGTGACTTTCTCAACTGAATACTGACAGAACCCATACTGTAGGTCTCAAAAAGTGTTCCACAACTTACGTTGGATATGAAATCGTCATACTCTGCCAACAGGAGTGTAAGATTGCAGAAGCACTTCAGAACTGCTTTTGGCAGTGTCTTAAATATGAAACATATGGAGTATCGACCGTCATTTCCGTTTGTAGGTATTTAATCAAGAGAAATGGATAAGTATGTTCCTCACACATGAATGTTCACAGCAACTTTATGCACTGTAGCTCCAAGTGTATGACCAGTGAATGGATAAAGGATGTGGTACACCCATACAGTGGGCTACTACTCAGGTATGAAAAGGAAGGAGCTAGTGACGCACACAGCAACGTGGATGAAACCCGAGCGCATTATGCTGAGTGAAAGAAGTCAATATGGAATGATGACAATTTATGTGAAATTCTAGAAAACGCAAACTCTTGTTTGTGTGTGACAGAAAGCAAGGCAGTGGTTGTCTAGGTGTGGGAATGGGGAAGACCTTGACTGCACTGGGTTTGAGGGTACATTTTGGGGGTAAGAGAAAGGTCTTGAGTCTTGATTATGGTGGCGATAGAGATGTGTGTGTGTGTGTGTGTGTATGTGTGCGTGTATGCGTGTGTTTGACAAATGGCATCCAACTGTATACTTAAAATGGATGAAGTGTATTACAGCTAAATGACACCTCAGTAAGCTGGGTATTTAAAATCACATTAAATTCCTTCTTTGAGTTACCCTGAATGATGAATTCCCTAGCTCCTGTTTCCTGGTGGGAAATGTCCCTACAGGGAGTCTGATCAGACTGTCAGAAGTTTGTCGAATAATCCATTGGCTTCTCTTTTTGTGTCTGGAAGCTCCCAAGTGGTTATGATCAAGTTGATGTTTAGATGCCCTTCTCTGTATATTTTTTAGCAGAGGAGTGATGGAAATCTATTGGCAAAAGTTCTGTGTTCTGTTGCTGGATTGGCCTTGAAGAATGAATTCCATTTTAAGCTTGGGTCCTCAGTTGTATTTTTTCTGACCCTTTAGTATCCCCTACAGATTTAAACAGATGGGGTAGCAGGTGTGAAGGGACAGAGAAAGGAGAGTGGTTTTTTACATGGCACGAACCATCCCAAGTGCCATGAGTGACCCTGCCAGCAAGAGCTGGAGATAGGAAGATGAGAACTCACTTCTCTAGGGCCTCCCGCAGTGTGAGCATCTCACCACCCTAAGCAAGATTTTAAAGATATGTGCTTTCCGTACAATATATCCTCTCAAGACAAGTCAGTTGCGCATGAAGTGCATCTCTGGAGAAATAGTATGTTTCACTGCAAGGACATTTCAGGGCATTTATTCCTTCTTTTTATTAGGAGGGGTTACAAGTTCCTCAAAAAGAGGGGTTTGGGTTCAGTTCCAAGAAAGTACTAGTGCGATGTTCAGCCCCAATGATCCCGCTCTGGGCATCCATGCTCTTGACTAGTCCCTGCCCGCAATGTAGCCGGGCTGTGCCACACGAGCAACGAAATCGGTGGAAGTGACGGGGTGTGACTTAGGAGACCAGATCATGAAAGACGTTGCCACTTCTGCTTGCTTTCTTCAGGATCAGGTGCTTGGAGGAGAGCCAACAGTCACACACCCCATAGCGGTGTATGTGCCGCAGGGAGCTGAGCCTCCCAGCCCCCCACCAGCACCAACTTGCCAGGTGTCAGAGGAGCCGTCTGGGAGGCAGTTCCTGTAGCATCAGTAGGAGCTTGGGATGCCCCCAGTCCTGGCTCATCTTCCCTACAACCTCATGAAACATCTCCAGCTGGAGATGTTTCCCTCCCTCCCTCCCTCCCTCCCTCCCTCCCTCCCTCCCTCCCTTCCTTCCTTCTCCTTTCTCTCCTTTCTCCTTTCTCCCTTCTAAAGCTAAGTTGCCTAAAAGAGCTTTGCTTATACTTAGTAAAAAAGTCCGTTTTCTAGATGTTATCACTTCAATATATTCATGGAAACATTATCAGTCAAAAAGCCTTAGTCTGATCCTGCAAAGTGAAATTCATCACATACTCAGGAAGAAGTCTTTCCATGTCTTAAGTCAATGTAACAATTGATTTAGTCTTTATTTACTAAATCCTTACTTAATCTTTGCCTCAGTTTATTCATAGTTAGCTATCTTTTCTGAGCACTACACAGCTGCGTTGTATGAATGTGCCTCGAGTATATAATTTTTTAAAATTCCTCATACAGGGCTGCCTGTGTGACACAGTCAGTTGGGCGTCTGACTCTTGGGTTCGGCTCAGGTCATGATCTCGGGGTCATGAGATGGAGGCCCACGTTGGTCTCCGTGCTCAGTGCAGAGTCTGCTTGAGATTCTCTCTCTCCCTCTCCCCCTGCCCCTCTTGCTTGTGCTTTCTTTCTTTCTGTCTCAAATAGATAAATAAATCTTTAAACAAAAATCCTCATATATACTCCTGGGAAGCAAATACTAATTATGTTCACTGGACAGATGAGAAAAATGAGTCACTGAAATGATATAAGTGGCAGATTTCGGATTCGCACCTGTCCCTGGCCCTTCACCAATGGCAGGAGCGGGAAGGGCGGAGCCTGGGCAGCTGGTGTAGGGAGGTCAGACATACAGCCAGAGGTCCCCTCCAAACAGCCCCCACCACCCCACAAGGCAAGAGGGAAGACTGGGCCAGACTCCACAGACCCTAGCCTTTCACATCTGAGGAAGTGGTCTTTCTCCTTGTCCGAACCTTCAGGGAGCGCACGGTGTCCCGCCACACCAGTGGCGTCCTCTTGACCTCATGCGGGCTCTGGCTGTGGCTCCGAGGCCTCTCTTGGACCAAGCGTGTGGCTGGGGGGGCTGTTTTTTTCCATTGCTGTTCCTGCTTTGCCACTGACAAAAGTAATGAACGTATAAGAACCAGATGGTCAAGTAGAGTAGAAACCCACTGTGAAGAGCTTTGGGATTCAGATGTAATTGTAGAATCGATGGATTTCTCGGTGAGAGTGTAAAATTGTATATACTTGCTTTGACCGAATCAGACACACAAAACCAGTTCTTTTCTTGCCAAGAGTCTCAGAGCACACTTCTATGTTTTAAAAAGTGAAAGAGCACTGTGATCTGTAGATTTCACCAGTCCCTTACTGTAGCTCAGGCTTTTATTCACCTTTCTGTTTTTCATGCGTGGGCCACTAATCCTCAGTCCGATGAGGACCATAGCGCGTGGGCCTGCTTAACAGCAGAATCAGGACTGAAATGCTGGTGTCCAGGTGTCGCTGGTTTTGCAACACGCTCATGCCTTTTTTAAAAAGTATTTTAGGGGCGCCTGGGTGGCACAGCGGTTAATCGTCTGCCTTCGGCTCAGGGCGTGATCCCGGCGTTACGGGATCGAGCCCCACATCAGGCTCCTCCGCTGGGAGCCTGCTTCTTCCTCTCCCACTCCCCCTGCTTGTGTTCCCTCTCTCGCTGGCTGTCTCTCTCTGTCGAATAAATAAATAAAATCTTAAAAAAAAAAAAGTATTTTAGATCTAGCACATAATAATAACAATAACAATAATAATAGCACCTCTTTTTTTTTTTTTTAGTTTTGTTTTAGTTGGAAACTAAGTGCAATTTGTTTTAGTAGCAATTTTATTTTTGAGTAATCTCTACACCGAACACGGGGCTTGAACTTACACCCCTGAGATCAAGACTGACTGAGCCAGCCAGGTGCCCCACCAACTGCAATTTTAGAAGAAAACTACACATAAGTCTCAATCTTTTGCAATTTCTGCTAGGACAGTCCTTGATTTTTTTTCCTGTAAGGTCATCTCCTGTGAATCTAGAACTGTTAGATATGCTGGGGTGGTAAACATACAGATATTTACAGGAGTGAAGAAGCATTTAGGTTTTCCAGAAACAGACTTCAGTGTCATTTTTCCCAATTCATCTTTCATTAGCTCATTTGAATTTATTATTTCTGACACCTCATGGCTGCATACAAGTTAGAGAGTCATCCGAGAGGTGGTTTATACTAGATTTTTTGTGCGAGAAAGATCTGTGCCATGAAATGCGCTGTTAAGAATGTGTTCAGGGGCTCCTGGGTGGCTCAGTCATTAAGCGTCTGCCTTCTGCTCAGGGCGTGATCCCAGAGTCCTGGGATCGAGCCCCACATCAGGCTCCTCTGCTGGGAGCCTGCTTCTTCCTCTCCCACTCCCCCTGCTTGTGTTACCTCTCTGTCTCTCTCTGTCAAATAAATAAAATCTTAAGAAAAAAAAAATAAGAACGTGTTCGTGGAAGTCCAGCTATGATATGTATGCTTCAGGGGAGATGTACGTAAACTTAGAGACCTCTCTTAAAGAAGAGCCAAATAAAGGACTTCGGTAAAGGTTACGAGATGAATTCTACCCTGGCTGGTTCTAGAAAAACGCTGAGCTGAAGAAAGCCATGTGAATACTGGTGACCTAACTGGGCCCCGTAGAGTTTAGGACAAATACATAAACGTGAAGTAGTAACTCTTATTAATGGTTCATGCTTCTATCATGTGTTATTTTTTCCAACTTAAACAACTACTTGAATTCAACTTTTCTCCTTCACTCTTCATGCATGTGTGGAATCAGTAAATCTAGTTTAATCCAGGAAAACACCCTTCGGACTCTCATTCACAACAGACACAAAGAGCTTTCTCACATGTACAAATACGGTGGAGCCTATAAAAACATAGTTCCTAAGTTGTGATTATGACATACTTCGGAAAAATTGCAGTGACATGGGCCATAGAATATGAAATACACTTTGTGCAAAGAACAAGTTCAAGGGTGGATCCGAAGCTCTTTCCCCTGGGAAGTGGTGTGTTTCGGAAGTCAGATTGATTAATTAATTAATTAATGAACTAAGATGTTTCTTTATCTTTTAAAAAAAGTATTTGTTTATTTAGAGAGAGTGTGTGTGTGTGCATGAACCGGGGGAGGGGCAGAGGGAGAGGGAGAGGGAGAGAGAGAATCTCGAGCAGACTCCCCACCCGTTGAGCACGGAGTTCAGTTTCAGGATCCTGAGATCATGACCCGAGCTGAAACCAAGAGCCGGACGGTTAAACGAAGGAGCCAGGGGCCCCTATGCTGTTTGTTTATAAACTACCCACGGCGAGCACGCTGTGCTCCGTACAACCCGGTGCCTGCTATGGTATTGAGAGTATTTGGGACTCCCAGCTTTCTCAGTCTTCCTACCCAACTCTGTGCAGCCCTCCTAAGATACTTAGTGAGGTAATAAGGGATGTATCGCTTGAATAATCCATGGCTCTGCATATTTGTAGGACATCTATCTGGTTAGCCTCCCTCTGTGACCTGTGTATCTTTGGTGTTGGGTTCCTGGATACTACAGAATGCATTTCCATGCGGGAAGAGAGAAGGGACCGTAAGGGAATGTCAGGATCCTGATACCCTCCACACAGCATTGCTGTGTGCTGTCAAAGATGAATGGGTTAATGATCTGCAACTAGTAACCAGCTATTTTAATTCTTATTGGCAAGAAAGGCAATAATCAAATGACTCCTATGGGAATGAATTATAATGATGTTAGCAATAAGCCTTCAAGTGAATTATGCTAATTAATTTCTGTAGGTCAGCGTTATCCATCACCTCTATCATAAAAGGCAGAGAAGCATCAATCCAGAGAAACAAAGTTGCATTTCAAAAGCTTTTCTGAGTGGGCATCCAGGGATTGGAATTTGTAGCTTTGCATTCCAAATGGGCTGTTGAGTTTAGAGAAGCAGGACAATGCCCAAGGGGTTAACCCCCTTTCTTCCCTGTAGGGGTCATACACAGGGGAGATGGGGAGCAAGTACTTGGAGGACCCAGTGGGGTTGCATTTACTGCTGTCTAGGCAGTACTTGTTCTGCAAATAAACAAACTTCAGTCCCAAGGACTCTCTAGTGTGTATCTTTGTAGGCATGAAATTCACACACACACAAGGGTGATTCAATAGCGCACTGCCCAGTAGGACCACTCTTTAAAAATTAAAATAAGATTGAGCTTTCTCTAAGAGGCAGCAGCTCTGCCCCAGAAATTGGCTCCACTCAGCTCTCTGAATAAGAGCTAATGTAAGTCCTTTGTGAATATATTTTCTCGCATGCGGTCTTAGGTTAGCACAAATGAATAAAAAAGCAGATTGCATAAGAAAGTAAATGTGACATTTTATTCCTTAAGTGGTAAGATGTCAACCATTCGGTCTTGCTAATCCGAGAGAGAATGTTCAGCCACAGTAACATTTTTTCTGCCATTTTAGAGGGCATCTATGCTAATAAAATTTATTTGAACAAGGCAGAAATTGCTAATGCTGGAAGACTTTTATGTCACGTTGGTTCAAGAATTCAACTTCCAGCCACGTTGGCTCTGTGACAGGTAGACATGGGACCACAACAACGTAATGTATTTAAAATGTTGCACACTTTCCAAACTGGAGGTGACTATGTTTAGACTTTTTTTTTTTTTTTTCTTTTCACAGCTAGGGCGTTTGTGAAATCGTTTGCTATGAGCCGCCCAAGTGTACATGTGAAAACCTTGTTCCTTGCCCCCCCCCCTCCACCAGGCATTCTAGCTCTGGAGAGTTTGTTCCCTCAGTTTTCTGTGGAGAATAATACCTGATGTTGTATCTTGCAACTAATCGCGAGATCAAAGCACACGATTCATGGCTAAGTCGACTCCCCATTTTGGTAATACGGCTAGTTTGGACAGTTGGCATGCAATTTTACCTACGATTTTCAGATTGAAATGGTTATTTCCTCTTATGTAACATTTGCATCAACTCTACCTGGGGCATTGATCAATTTTAGCACTTTTCTGTCTCTCTAGAACTGCAGTACTTTTGAACTGCTGTCAGAGCTGGCACTCCTGCATTCCTAAGGGCTATAGTCAAGGTCATGTGACTGTTTACCGCTTCAGTAAAAAGCAACTTATACATGCAAAATGCTATTCACTATTTATTCCTCTCATGTATTCACGCAATGCTCCTTGGCTTACTTTGGTGTTTGCCTGATATGTATTCCACAGCACACCTTTTGTTTCTGCAAAACCGCACAGTGTATCACTTTTGCATCTGACACTGACTTTGTTCTAGGGAAGTGTTCTAATAGAGGCAAAAAGAAAATGCTACCAGGAGGAGCTACCTAACCCTTGCAGTTTTGCTTACATTGCTGAAAAGGCAGGGAGATTTCGGAGGGCACACTGACCTTGAATAGTGCGAAATCCCCCAAAGGAAGGTATTAAAGCAGAGTTGACTGCCAGATCTTATCACAGTACTTTCTGGTTTGCTTGTGTATTTTCACTTTAAATTCCTTATTATCCAGCAGAGATATGCCATGGTTTACACGAAAGCCCAAACAAGCACATGGGGGAAACCCAGCGTATTTACTCTGCTTTCGCTCATGAGGAATGGAGAACAGTGGTTTTAAGGTGCCTTCCTTCTCTTTTCTTTGGAAGACTTGGGATTTGAAGCTTTAAGGAGCGATGTCTCTAGATGGACCCATTTTATCTGGCACAGTTCTCATCCATTCACATCATCAAACTCCATAGATTTGAAGTTATCCTAATCCAGGTTTCAGTGTGCAATTTAGGGCAAATTAGATCTTGGTCTGAGCCAGGCTCCGTGACTTCTGAGTTGTTTGAAATCAACAAGTCATTACGCTCTCTGAACATTAGTTTCCTTATGTGTAAAATGCAAAATACAGATAAAAACGCTCCTGTGGGAAGCTTGTTGTCTGTGTGCACGCATCTAAACAGAGACTCCGCAAATGTCCCTTCCCTCCCCACTTTCCTTTGCTCTTAGGGTAAAACAACTTTTTGTGTCATGCTTTTCACAACTCTGAAGTAGAGATAGTTCTCCTGTTTGTTGAAATTATTTAGTAGAAAAGCAATGGTGGTGTCTTTTTCTAAATTAATGCCGGACTGCTCGGTGGTCAGATCACCTGGAAGGAGGATTGAAGTGGTCAAGGCATCTTGAAGTATGTGTTGGCTCCATGAGACCAAAAAAGACCGGAACTCATCCCGATATCACCTCCCACACTCTCGCTGGGTGACTTTGACCTCTTTAAGCTTTAACTTAACTCATCTATAGAGATTCTAATAAGAGAAATACTAGTAGCAACACTCATAAGAGCTATAAAGATTAAATGAGGTAATGTGGGTATCAAGTGCTTGGAATGGTTTGCACACAGTAAAGGCTCATACACACTCCCTGCAGTGTATCTAGAAGCTTCCTATTGGCCAGGCGCCCCCGTTGAATTATAGCCTTGAAGAGCAAAGACTGAAACCCAGTGATTCAGTCACAGTTGAGCTGCATTGGTAAAGATGCAGCCAAGACCCATGATAGCATTTATTAACATTTTTTCCCTCCAAGTTCACGTCCCTTCTGTTTTGAATACAACCTCCCAGCCGGAGTAAATGGTAAAAACCATGTCACATGTCCGGGTGGCTCTGCTTCCCGAACCTACAAATTATGCTTCATATCCTAAGAGTGAAGAAAGATCTGTTTTCCCTATTAATTGCTTGAAGATGAAGAATGATTTTCAGTGACATCAGTGCTTGCTCTCATTTTATTGGTGCCTCCTGTGTCTTCGGTCTGAACATTTCTAGGGAATATCAGGATCCAAGTCCCGGTCTTTTGGTCTCTTGGAGCCAACAGTTTAGTCTGAATATTTCTAGGGGGAGAATGGCCTTGGCCTCTCTGGGAAACTGCTCTGTTGCTTTGCCGGGACACAGGGACAGCCTGACTGAAGGAACAGTGACGGGTGGGCTAATGACAGAAGGTAAACCCTTAGTGTCTTCCAAGCAGGTATTCTCCCCAAAGATAAACACGGCTTGGAGCCAAAAGAAGGACTCAACAGCCGAGAACAGAGTAGCGATGGGGCACGGAGACTGGGAGACAAGGAAACCTGAGTTGTTCTTACACGATGGGCTGACAGAGTGCGTATTTTTAACCATTTCCAGATGCGAGCCACAAAGGCACATGGGAGATTTATTTCTTTTACAACAGAAGTCAATTGGCCATGACATTAATGTATTGTTTCAAGAAAAGTCTAACTCCACTAAATCGAGACCCAGTAGGAAATTTAAAGAGAAGCAATTTCTGTTATCGGTTTTAATGAATACCATTAAGTGATAACCAAAAAGAGAGAAGGAAAAAAACAAAAGATCAGGGATTGCTCAGAAAACATCCTTCCCACTCTTCTAAATTATCCTGACAACACAATCTTTAGCTGTGAAGTTAATTTCCTCCGTAATTACATTCTATTTAGAGGTGCGGTGGCTTAGAAGCACCCTCCTGGCGAGGAGGCTTTGTCATTCTGGCAGGGATGGGGAAGAAGGGGTCCCAAACACCAGCAGCATATTTCTTTTCCCGGCTTTGCCCTTGGGCACTTACCCATCGGGGTGCCTCGGGAGCCCCTCTCCTCCCAGTGGCTGCCTCTCATCCCTAGAGCAGTGGAGAGAGATTCTGGCGGGGAGCCTTCCTAGGCTGAATGTGAATGGCTCACTGAAGGCCCTGAGCTCGCCTCCTGTCCCCCAGCAGAGGCAGATGGATTAAATGGGCCCTAGCCTCTCCGATACTGTTATGCAGGCGCGAGCGCTGGGTGCTTAGGAGAGAAATACTTTTCCGAACAAGACGAATGCTGGTGTCCTGACGCCCTTTGGTACGCGGCTGAATCCTGGCCAGCCTGGGTGCTGCCAGGCAGCAGTGAACGTGTGTTACCATTTCCATCCCCCCCCCCCCCATCCTGGTTTACAGCCTGTTGGGTCAGAGTCACCGGGGGAGACAACAAAGAAACAAAAACCAGCCACACACAGACTTGCTGTCTTCCAGTCGGTCACGAGGGCTTCACCCTAAGGACGCAAAATTAGGGCAAGGTACTTTGTGAAGATGTAGGCCAATTTCCTATTTTCAAACTGGCAGGGGAAAAAAAAATGAGGCCAAAGGATTCTGATGCATGATTCTAAGAGACTTGCAGCCTGCCATTCTCTCGCCTGTCTCACACCAAAGCCGAGTCCCGAGTCCGGCTCTCGGAGGCTCTAATTGTTTTCCTCGCCTCATCCCGGCACATTATTTTTGCTCATTAACGAGATGGCATCATAATGGAGCATGCAGCAGCCGGAGTGATTAGCAAAGCGCCTCCTTCCATTCTTCAAAATGTCATCAACACACTGGTCAGGAAACAAACTCATTTTCCGACTCCGCCGTGATTTGCAGGGTTTCGGGCACTGATGATAGCTTGTCTGCTTGGTTTAAAAGAGCTCCTGATGTAACAGAACCTGACACTGTTTACTTCAGCCTATTATGCCTGCTGCATTCACTGAATGCTTCACTGGAGAAGAAAAATCGAAAGAAGGCTATTCATTGGGATGCCAGCTGCTTTTTTAAAAAAGGAAATCAATTTTTGCTTGAGCTCAGAATGTAGTCCGCAGGTCCGGAGTGACCTACCACTTTTGATGTCACCAACAAAAGGGATCCGCCTGAATTTTCCACAACAATCACCCGACAGCTCAAAGAACATTGAAAATCCTAGATTAGTTTCATTTCAGTTTAGGTTCAAATGGGTAGCCTCTCAGGCCGGCCGTAGGACAAAATGCAGAGCCTTCGGTGACGCAGCCCCGGAACGCCGTGCCCGACGAGAAGTCGAGGCTTGGCCGCCCAGGCCGGCTTTTGTTATAAATTACTTGGCAGGGCCATTTTATGACGGAAATAATTAGTTATGTTTAGTATTTATAGCTAGTATCATGATGCCTTTCTGCACTGCTAATTAATTATTTTATGGCCAGCATGTTTCAAATGCAATTAGTTAGGTATGGCAATGATCATAATATTTTGCATATTTATGACAACATTCTGCCTAGTTACAGCAAAACTTGGGTGTCAGAATCAGTTATTTTCCTTTGTTATTAGGCAGAATAATTACAGGAAACAATAACCGTGATCTCTTGCATGTGAATCACATTTTACATCTGAGCACCTCCATTCACGGCCCCCACACCCGTACCCCTGTGGTTTCTCGCCGGAAAATGGAAACGCCATATGGTGACAGCTTTCGGCTGGGTCTGGAGCCAGCTTGGAGGTCACAATGCAGCCTTTGCTCTTTTTACCTACAGTTGGAGTCTCATCGGGCCCCCTGGGATAGACCGGTGGCTAAAGCAGTATTAGGGGCATGAAGGAGTCCGCCTGTGCTCCGTTGTTTAGAACAAAGTCGCGAACGTGTTTCTTCATTATTATTTCTGTTATTTCCTTCATGGTAGGTGTGGAGGGGCCTTTAAGGAGAGGACACACGTCCTGAGGTCTTCGTGCATTGGGGGGGCTCAGAAGACAGATTGAGTTATTGCTTAGCTCGACTCCGTATCCAGCAGGCACACTGCCTTATGTCGAACCATCGAGCGCTTCTTAAATCCTGGGAGTCTAGAAATAGTATTGCCCCACGAAGCCTGGGAATGTTCTCAATTAGCTTGTGGACAAGATCAATGACATATGCTCTCTTTCAGATCTGCGCCTATTTCTCTTTACTTTAAGCCTCTCAGACGAGTCCTAATCCTCCATTTCCTTTTCCCCACATGTGCTCTGCAAAGTGGTGAAAATGGCAAAGAAAAAAAAATCGAGAAAAATATCGTGGCCTGAGAACGGAGATTTAGCCATGAATTTCCTTTTATGGAACATTTGTAAGATCGGGCTGTCGGGTCAGAGAGATCCCAAGCGTGGTGGGGAAATGAAATGTTTACCTATTTCCAGTATTTGCTCCCCAAAGTCTAGACTATCAAGAAAAAAATTTTTCTAAATCAGTCGATGAATTTAAATTTTTTTTTTAATTTGTAGTATGTCCCTTTCTTAAAAACAGCACACCAGTGTGGACTCTCTGGGGATCAGAATACCATGTCTTTTCCTCTGAAGGGCAAGAAATTCTTCCTTTTCCTTCATCAAATTCTCTCCTGCTTTTATTTCAAGCCCGTTCCATTCATTGGGCTTGTTGCGGACACGAAGAGCAAACAGACTTTGAAGTTAATAATCATTATTTTCTCATTTCTTGGGATAAAGGCAAAAAGAATCCCTTTAGCCTTCCCTCAGAAACCATTCTTTGTCCCTGTAATCATCTCTGTCACTTCTCTGAACTCACTCCAGCTTCACCACATCTGCACATGACAAGCTCGAGTTCTCCGTGTCCTTAAACACACCCCCAACTCTGGTTTCAAAAACATCTGCCAGCCCTTGAGGCCAAGTCTAGAATTAATCCTTCTGTTTTAATAGCTCTGGTATTGGTCACAGGCTCTCTGTTTTTGTTGCCCTAAAAAAAAAAAAAAAAAAAAAAAAAAGGAAAGAAGAGAAAGAAAGAAAGAAAGAAAGAAAGAAAGAAAGAAAGAAAGAAAAGCCAAAAGACAGAAAGCCACCCACATAAAACATCCCACAGAGAAGATATATTTTTAAGGTGAGTGGTCAGCTTTAGGGATGACACCCTTCCCTTACGACTTCGAAGACTGGCTGCTTTCCAGTGTAAGCCTCTGGATTCCCACCAGGCCCAGGCACGCAGTCTGAGAACGGCAGTGCAATTGAAAATACTGGGGACCTCCCGGGAGGCTGGATCATTTTGGAGTTGAACCCCAAGAGTTCTGGTTCCATGCTAGGGCAGGCTGAGGGTCCTGAGATGCCTCAAATGAATTTCGCCCTCCATGGGATATGTACTACTAAAATCCCACTGTTATTATTTGGGAAGATTCTATCTCCGTAACAAGCTGAGAACTCTAAGAATGAATTGGGAGAAAGGTCCTAAGATGTACATGTTACATGTATGTATCGAGGCGGACACACTTAATCAATCCTCGATGACCAAGAATGGTTGATGGACGGACTCTGCTCCAGCTCACGCTTCTGTTCCTAACTTAATTTGGATATGTCCCCAGCTTGATTTCCTCCTGACTCTTTCCCAACTCCTCCCCCTTTGACTTCAAGGCAGTCCCTTTGTTTCAGGGCCTCGCTTACTCTTCGTGGGCTTTAGAAAAATTAAGAAGTGACTGATAACCTGCGGGGCTTGGATCATTGTCAGTCCTTTTCCTATAAAGATCGCGCCGGCTCACTCTCTTTCTGTAGCCTCAACTGCGGTTGGAGATGTTCCCTTATGGCGAGAAATTGAAAATACAAACGTATTGTAGTCCTGATGAGCTATTCATGTGTTTTGTCATCAAAGAGCAGCATTAAAAGAATAATGCAGGCAGTGTGCTTTTAGTAATTGAGAGCCTAATCAATTCCACATTGTAATTGCCCCTGTCATCTGTTTACACACCTTTCATCGGTTTACAATTGAGCTTTTAAAAGGCAGGCTTGCCCCAGCCCCACAGGTTGGGAAACATCTGTCTTGCTGCTCTCTGAACACCGCATAAAGGTTATGTTGAAAGAGAAACATCAATAACATTTTACAAACTGATTTTTTGTGCATTTAATTCATAATAGTGAAATATTAGCGCTGGGCGTTACGTCTCAGCAGAAACAGAGAGCTTTGCTGTGCTTGATTTGTCGTAAACAGCGGACGTATTTAGGTAACGTGAACAGTTCTCACCTCTGTATTATTCGTTTCAGTAGGCCAAGATAGTCTTGAAGGATTTGCAGGCCAGTTATTGTCGTCCAAATGGAATAATTTTTACCTATGTCAAGCAAAGCTTAGATTTTTTTTAAAGGTTTCTTTATTTCCAATTATAATTTTCACACCTCTTATAGTTCTAGAAACTTCACAGGCTTCACTAATATATTTCCATGAAGATTGACTTGTAGCTGCCTTCTATAGGGATTAGAGCTGACATCTGTGTAACAGTGCCGGAGAGAAGAAAATATTAATATAGTTCCTGCTATATGATGATCGACATTAGGATGTCATTAACCAACCAATTTCTGAAATGGGAACTGACACCGTATCGGGCATTCTGGTCTTGGGCTTGACCCAGCTCATGGATCTACACCCAAGGCAGGACTGCTGATGGACTGTAAACAGTGCAACAGAGAACCCGATTTTTTTTTTTTTTTCTCTCTCTAAACTCTTTGGGCGTCTGATATGAATGAAATTCGAGAAGGCAGCATGTGGCTTTTCTGGCTTTCTGGCTTTAACTCCGGTTTTTACAGGGCACTCTCCCCTTGGCCCATAATGTATTTCATTTTTCTCGGGAAAAGGTGGATCCAAGCAGAACTCGCACCACACTGTTTCCTGTTTGTTTATCTGAAATGTGAATAAAATGCATAGAAATGTAGCCCATCCAAGTGGAACAGAAAAGCGGGGTCTCCTTTGTCTCCGGGCCCTGCCCATCTTCCCCGGAGAGGATCCCTGAGTGCTGCTGCGTTCTGCGTCTGTGCTGTGAGTTCCGTCCACACGGACCGGCTTTAACTCTGACCAGGGCACCGCCGGAGGGTTTAACCTGCAGTTCTTTAGGGGATGTCCCCTGAACCGTCTCAAACTTTGTAAATGCACACATATCATCATTTCCATGCATGCACCTGCTTTTCACTTTGTCTTTAAAAATGTAATGTAGCCGCTTTGCGGTCACCAAATACACCCTGAGTGTCTCTTGCTTGCTCTGGTTGCCGGTGAGATGCACAGAGATCCCCCACACTCACCCTGGTCCTTCAGCTTGCTTGTAATCCAGACATCGTCACGTCAGAACTACACGGAATAACCCTGGTTTTCTCTAGCTCAGTGTCTCCTTGTACGTAAAATTCCATATTCCAGTATCTTCAAGTTACTCGGTTTGTTTTTTGTATTAAAGGAGAACCATCTTTTGATTCCCTGGGTATAACCCTTTGTCCTGTTTCTGCATTTTCTGCATCGACTGCTATTTCAATTTTAAAGTCACTTTTTAAAAGAGTGAAAACTTAGAAGAAGTACAATGAGCACCTCTGCGAGAACTAAGGTGACTGTTGGTACCCCCTTATCCCAGCGTGGAAGCCACAACCAGAGAGCCCCGGATGAGAGGTCCAAGGTTGATGGCTGGATACTAACGAGGGTTCTGGATGCACGCACCAGGATTTTTTCCCCACTCCTCAAAGACTGGACAGAACTAAACATTCCCAGAGTGATTGTTTGCAGGCCATGCTAAGGGAACCCCTAGAGCTCCCACTGTTGTGATTTTAGCACACGATGTGAACAGATGGTCCGTGGTTCATGGAAGCGGCCGGATGCTCCAGTTTGTCCGCTTCCACCGTTAGGACGGGGAGACCATCTCTGATTTAGACCACAGGCCAGAGCACTGGCTCGGCAGCTTGATCATTTTAGACTGGGGACTTGCCAAAAAATGCTCTTCTGCATTTTCGCTGTGTTCCGAAGATGTTGAGAACCTAGGAGTGGGAAAATGTTTGTTGTTTTCATTGCCCAAGTCAACTGAGAATGCATTTTCATGAAATAATTGTGCAGCTGTTCTTTTGTCTTGATCCAATGATTAGAAACGAATTTCCCTTGTTTTCAGGGCAACCGTGACCTTGACCTCCAGGGCGCCTTTGCTCTTTCTGTGCGTATCACAAAGTTATAAGAATCCTGCAAGACTGTGTTTATAGCCCTCACGACATCCAGGGACGGATCCATCCAGTCTGGAGTAGTTTGGTTCGGAAGGGATTTAATTGCTGCAAACTGTATTTGTAAACTAGAGCTTTCCACCACATCTAACAATTTCATGAAGTAATTGTTAGCAGAAACAAAATCTGTATTTATTAATGTTTATTGTTTTCTGGCTGAAATTAATTTTCAAAGCATACTTCAGAGTGCCATTTACATTCAAAAATAAATAGAGCAGATGTGTTATTAGGCCAGCTTCAGGATATTCCAGAAGGCCTAATGTGCCAACATTTACTGCATCAAGGCAAGTGAGTAAATCTCCAGAGTGATCAGCTTCACGGAACTAATGTTGTATCTAATCCAGGGCTTGAATGAGACATGAACATATTTCTGCTTCGCTGCGATACCAGTAATTAGCAAAGTCTCCCTCGGTCTAGTTACATGTAGAATAAAGTAAATAAGTTATTCATGATTTGGCCATTTCTGATATATTCCTGTGGCTTTTAAAACGGCATGAATGAATTAAAACAAGCTGCTGCATAGAGCAGTCACTGTAAATGCTTCCTTAAATAGCAGAGGATTAAAAAAAATCTGAATCTCCCTATCCCTAAGTCTCGTATGAAATAATACTCGTGGTAGGGCTGCTCGATGCTGTTTTTTAAAAACCTTAAGAACAACCGTGTAGATCTTTAACGGCAGGGGACCGATGTGTCTGACATCATTTTAAGCCTCATTTTCTGGCCTCACCGAACGGAAGAGGACCTGTTAGAAGTTGTCCTGTCTTCATTTATCTTTGTGTATTTCTAAAAATAAAATGGACGTCTTGTTAAAAGATGACAAGAATGCCTGTTTTATTACAAAAGACTTCCTTTTCACGTAGCAAATGGATGTAGACATAGGTTCTCAAATGGCCAGCCTTTCTCCACGGAAGAGAGGTGACAGGGTAAACAGTCTCCACTTGAGTGACTTTTAAATGTTGTTGTTACTCCCCAGCAAGTATTCAAAGTTGGCTTTATTTTTATTATATAATTTTTTTTTTTTTTTTTTTTTTTTTTACCTTAGCTAATGATTCTGGTGTTCATATGAAATCCGTCCTCCTGGACAGGCTAGTGTTTCTGGACACAGACTCATTGTTGTGTCCAGAGCACAACAGCTCAATGTTGAGTCTGTGGGTTCAGTGGTTGAATAGCACCCCGAGGCACTAGTGTAATTGGCTGTTTTACCTGCTGGGTGGTGGCTCTCAGCTCAGGAAGGTAAGTTGGGCGCAGGAGAGAGGCTGTTTCATGGGGCTCTTCTAAGACCCTGGATTAGTTACGGCCTTCAGCCCAGTTTTGAGGGCAGTGGCCAAAATAAGGCTCTTTCAACTTGAAGACTTAACGTGGTGCTTCCAAAACTGTGGACCTTGTAAATTTTTATTTTTTTATTTTTATTATTTTTTTAATTTATTTATTTATTTATTTATTTATTTATTTAGTGATTTCTTGTGCATGTGTCTCAACCTGCTTGGGTCTGAAATGTGCCGATATCTGATGAGCTATCGTAAAAGGCAGATATAGACTGAAAACAGAAGTACACGTTAGAATATCTATACATAGGTGGTAGTCCACCCATGTTGATAATGGACTACGGAAATGGAGAACTTTCTATTGTGAAAGTTGCAGGCTATTGTTTTTATGGCTGGCAGTTCTCTGGGATGAACGTTATACACATGCAATGTTACCGTCTTCACCTTTGGAATGGAAGGAGCAGGGCAAAATGTAGACCAAGTCTAAATGAGGCTTTGCGGTCATAGACAGACAAAGCAGCCTGTCTCCCCGCCCCCCTTTCAATTCAGAAAGGCAGAAATAAGTGAATTCGTTTTTTAAGGAGTAGCAGTCACCAAATGCATGGACCTTTGTTTAATTTTAACCTTTCACATAGTTTAAGACAGCCTATTACTTATCTTTGTAGTGTTCCACATCAGTGGTTCTCAAAGTGAGGTCTTCAGATTCCTGGGAGTCCCCAGCACCCTTTTAGGATGTTGTCAAGGTCAAAACTCTTTCTTTTTTTCTTTTTTTAAGTTTTTATTTATTCATTTGTTAAAGAGAGGAAGCACAAGCAGGGGGAGCGGCAGGCAGAGGCTGCGGGAGAAGCAGCCTCCCCACTGGGCAAGGAGCCTGATGTGGGACTCGATCCCAGGACCCTGAGATCATGACCTGAGCTGAAGGCCGATGCTTAACCCACTGAGCCACCTGGGTGTCCCCAAAACTCTTTTTATAATGATGCTAATATTTTACTTCCCTGCTTCCCTGTGTTGAAATAATAATGCTTTAAAATTATTTTAATAATAATACTATTTGCCTTTTGCGCTGTGTTACAGATGCTCAGATGCTCGGGAAACAATGGTGGGTAAAAGTGTCTTGGTACAAATCATGACAGTGGCACCAAATTGTACTGGTACGTACTCGTCATTGCCGCCTATTGTCATCAACAAAATAAAACAGAGCCAAAAAACCCCAGTTTCTCTTTCTTTTCCTCCCAATTTCTCTTGAGAATACCCTTGCTGAAGCAGTAAAATTATTCATTTTTATGAAATTTGGACTCTGAGCACATACTTTTTCATGTTCTTTATGTCAAAAAATATAGGGTGCCTGGGTGGCTCAGCTGGTTAAGCCTCTGCCTTTGGCTCAGGTCATGATCCCGGGGTCCTGGGAGCGAGTCCCGCATCGGGCTCCCTACTCAGTGGGGAGCCTTCTTCTCTCTCTGCCCCTGCTGCTCCCCCTGCTTGTGCTCTCTCTCTCTCACTCTCTGTCAAATAAATAAATAAAATCCTAAAAAAATGTATACATAAAGCACATTTGCAAACAGAAGTACAGTGGTTGTTTTGGTTGTTTGAATTGTGGGCTGACCTGTCTGCTTTTCTCCTGGAGCACCATTTTCATTTGAGAAAATGACTACCAGACAAACTCTGGTCATTCAGAGTTGGGCTTTTGGCAGACGTTTTCTAAAAAACAAAGTGATCTTTTTACTTTAGGGAAAACGACTTATGGTGTTTGTGCCAATGAGAAAATATGTGAGCTTTTAAGAAAAATCGGAACTCTGTAAAATGTGTCTTTGCCAAGGTGATCTTGACAGCGTCCAGAGACTTAGAGGGGCTTCGGATGCGATCACTGGTGATACTGACAAATGGGATCGCTTGATGCTGTGTAATGAAATATGTCAGCCTTTGGAAGATCTGCATAAGCGAGGGCATAAAAAATTTCCAAATCAATGCACATTAAAAATTTATGTGTGCATTAAAGATCATTCAAAGTACAAGGTAGGCCAATGGATTTTAAGGAAACAAAGTGTAAAAAGTGGATCAAAATAGTTCTAGATTGCTTGTTGCAATCTGAATCTGTCCAAACTACCATTTGTTGAGTTTTGGTGTAGTATTACAGAATACTTAAGATCATCTGAAAAGACCATTAAAGTATTCCTCCCTTTTCTAATTTCATATCTGTGTAAAGCCAGATTTTCTTCATATATTTTAACCAAAAACTCACAGTGAAGCAGCAACAGCCACGAGGACACACCTGTCTTCCATGAAACCAGACACGAAAGAGATTTGCTGAAGTATGAAATGCCACTTTTCTCACTATTTTTGCAAATAAAATTATTTTCATTTAACATATTGGTTGACATATAATGGGCATATAATTGTTATTTAAAAGTATCAATAGTTATTTCCTTCCCAATAGGGTAAATGTTGACAGGCATAACCCATATGAGCAAAAACTCTCCAGGGTCCTTAATTTTTTGAGACCAAAAAGATTGAAAACTGCTATGCTAGAGAGTCTTCCTACAAAGAGTTGAAAAAATTAACAGAAATATTTGAGTCTTGCAAGTACAACTGCTACTCCATGGTCTGATTCATCCTGGGCAAAGTCATTTAGCTCTAGAATGTGTGTGAACTGTGAGATGTCATACTGTCATCTTGCCCAGTATTCCATTCTCAGTTTCTCACCATCCTTGGAGTTACAAAAGCACATGAACATATTGAAAACTTTAAGCAAGAAACCTGCTCACCATTCTCTTTCCAAACTTATTAGGGGAGGAACTGGTGTTCTGGTTTATAATCCTTTGGAAATGATGTAGTAAGGAGATATTTTGGATTTTCCCCAAATGTAATTCTTTTTCAGTTCTTTATTTTGTTGTTCATGTAATGTGCGGGATCATCTTGGTTTGTATTACTGCTGTTATTCTTAACATATTCTGTGCGTAGTTTTGAATATTTCCAAAATTCATACAAGTTCAGAAAATAATGTAACAGGCTCTGGGAAGGTGCCATTCAGGGTCCACAGAGGTTAAGCTGGAACATTTGTCTTCGTTCATGCTCTCCTAAGGTAGAAAGCAAAGAAGGAAAAGGGAGAACAGATCTGTCTGAAATCTTCTTCTTTTTCATTCCACATTTGTTTTCAAGATTTATTTATGTTGAAACATGTAGATGTGGTTAACGTAAAAACGGTCGTGAAATATTCTGTTGTATAAATAAATTCTCAAGGTTCTTGCCTTTTTTATAATATTTAAACATTTTTAATTCCATATTAAAGTCTGCATGTGTCTGGAAGAAAATGAGATAAAAATATTTCTCTCCTCGTCAAAATGGTTGCTTAAAATTTTACGAAATTCACGATAACCCTTTGTATTTAGGTTTTTAGATACCGCGCAGTGCATAAATTGGTGACTGGCTTTTTGGTTTAGTTTTGCACCTTTATTCTAAGTAAGCAATTTAGTGATATTAGTTATACTGACTTAGTGCTTTAAATTATTTTCAGCATACATCTTTATGTATTGTAGAGTAAAAACACTCAGAATCCAATAGAATTCCAAATCATCCCTCTGTTCCTGTTCCTGAGAGAAATAGATAATATTTAGGGAATGATTAACATGAAGTTGGTGCACGTAATTGTTATGGACTGAATGTTTGTGTCCCTTCCCAAATTTATATGTTGAAGCTCTAACCAATGTGACTGTATTTGGAGACAGGGCCCAGGAGGAGATGTTCAAGGTTAGATGAGGTCATAGCTGTAGTGCCTTAAGCTGATAGAGTGGCATCCTTCTATAAAGAGGAAGAGACACCAGAGCTTTCTCCCTCTACCCTTGAGGACACCATGAGAAGGCGGCCATCTGCAAGCCAGGATAGAACATTCACGAAGAACCAAATTGGCTGATACCTTGATCTTAGACTTCCTAGCCTCCACAACTGTGAGAAATAAATGTCTGTGATATTTCATGATGGCAACCTGAGCTGGCTGCTACAACCTCTGTGTTTTAACGTTTGTAGGGGCATTCTTATTTTAAGGAGGAATCAAAATAAGAATTTTCATGGATTTTGTAGGTATTCTGTGGCTCAGAATCAAGGAAGTAAGGAATGAATGGTGGATTGACTAATGCTGTTATTGAGCGGTTGTTCCCCAGAAGGGAGCTGAGTCGCTCACTTTGGCCTGATGAGTCCATCCCCTCTTTTTACTGTAATTGTTGTTGAATTAGTTTATCACTGCACATTGTTATCATCACACTCTTCAAGATGAAGAAATGGACTGGCGAAAAGTCACACATTTCAACTTGAACTGCACACCCAGTGTTCTTTCTGTGCCACACTGCCTTTCAGTTTCCAGATTCTGTCCTGAATCATTTTATTGGTATGGCTTGCATCACGCTAAAGAGTGCTCTGATCTCGGGGAAGCTTTGTGCAAAGAAAGGCAACCAGAGGAGGTGCATGACATCTAATCGACCCAAAAGCCTCTGAAAATTCCAAAGGCGATGTTATGCGGAGTTAGGTGCCACTCACAGGAAACAGCTTCTAGCAAGTGGCTTATCAAGACTAAGGAGAAAGCGAAAGGTAACTGCTCAGATGAGAGTGTGGCTTGGCGTAGTGTTTTTAGATGAAAATCTATCAGTCAAGGTCCTGGCAAGAACATCACGCTCTCGTTGAGTGTTTGATGGGAATTTCTAGGTGGCCCTGGACAGGGTTTTGAAAAAGCAATGAAGGATGGCACAGGACCCCAAGGAATATTAAGAATGCAGGGCTGTTACTATCCCATGCATGAAGGGTAACGTGGAAGGAGCAGTTACAGGAACCCACAGAGAGAATTGTAGGGGTGGTCTCCTTACGGGAGCTTTGACCTTCATTGGAAGGTCACAGCTGTCCATAGCTGTCCATAGAATGTCCTCATTCTACACCCACCTTCTGCTCTCTACAAAGTAGGAGGTGGGAGCAGTAGCTTAACTCGGCAGAAGCCAAAGGGCAAGAGAGTACCGATGTCTGCCTGCCTGTGCGTGCGCACCCACGGTGGAGGAAGGTGGAGAGAAGATCCAGGTCAGCCCTTGCTCACTGTGGCCTCCCAGAACCCCGTGGTCTGACCTGATATCTTCACACACCGCACACTGTGCTGAGCCACACTGAGCTTGGGCCATTGACCATTCGTGCTGTTAAGGAAAAAAAAACATTCAGTGACACTTGGTATGGGTAGTGAGGGAGGATGATCGAGAACCATCGCATTAGGGACAGGGCCCCCTGCAACGGGATTTTCCAGTCGGCATGGACAAATGAGAATTCACAGCCAAGGAGCATGTGGGCTTGGCAGATGGAAAATCACTATGAAGAAACCTCACCGGTGAGAAGGATTCTGGCTAAACTGACCTAAGGAATCTTGTTGAAGGCAGACCAGGTGGTCAGACAACTCCTGGGGGGACGGTGGGGAGAAGCGGAACGTGGTAAGATACGGCGGGTAGTCAGATATTGGTGTGTGGGGGGTTCTGGTTAAGCTGACTTAGCAGGGTTCTTGGTAAAAGTGGATTTAACAAGGAAATACACACGTGGGCCTTGAATAAGGTTCAGGAGTCCCGCGCACATTCGAATCTGTGTGGGTGCTACGGGGCATTGCCTGGTATTGTTCTTCCTCAAGTCAAACACTGTCCTTTTATTTATTTATGTATTTATTTATTTTAGAGAGAGGGAGAGAGAGCGAGTGCGCACAGGGGAGGGGCAGATGGAGAGGGAGAAGCAGACTCCCCGCTGAGCAGGGAGCCTGATGTGGGGCTCAATCCCAGGACCCCGGGATCATGACCTGAGGAGACGCTTAACTGACTGAGCCATCCAGGTGCCCCAAAGACTGTCTTTTCAGAGAGACCTCAGCTCTCTCTTGGGCACCACCCATTTTCACCCCCAATGGGTCCTACTCGCTCTCTTCTTTTGTTCCCCTGTTTCATTTCCTTCAAGTACCTCCTGGTTTCTTAGCTCGTTATCATGCTTACCTTTTTCATCCCCAGAACACTGAAAGCTCAGTAAGAGCTGAGACTTATCTATTTTCTTCCCTGCTCCAACCCCAGTTCCTGGAACAGTGCTTGGCAAAGAGGAGACTCTGGAGGTAGAGTTGCTGAATCAATGAATGAGTGAATAAATGAATGAATGAATGAATGAATGAGTGGAGTGTTTTGGGTGTGCAGTATAAAGCCCAATGTCATGAACGAGAAGTTAGAAGGCAGCACATGGGTGAGGTAGCCCAGGGCTGTGGCTGAGGTAGGTGGTGTTCGCTAACAGAGCGTCCTGTTACGTCTTCGTGCCATCTTGGCTGAATTTACTGGCCCCAGGACTCCACTGAACAAAGCCATCGTGGAACCCACCATTTCACCTGTGCTGCCCTTGGTGCCTCTTGAGACAGATTAGCTGGACGTCTTGATAGGTGGCAACACATGTTCTTGTTTTCAGTGAGAATCTCAGAAACATCGGGGACCAAGTCAATTGCATGCTTTTTTTGAGAAAGTCTAACAGTTTAGGTGGAGCGTTTGTCTTTTTTCATCCTATACTACTTAACTGTCCATATTGTTCCTGTATTAGAGAGTTTATAATCTTGGTTCTTCTGACCAGTGGTTTGAATATTTTTATTAAACTCAATTTCATACTCACTTTGCAGGTCATGAGGACCCTGTGTGCCCCATTTGCTGATAGATGCAGAAACCACAAGTTCCCCCTTTTTTTTTTTCTGCCAAGCTAAGCTTCCTTCAATAATTTACGCTTCTGTTTGTCTAGGGAAATTCTTTTTTTTCTCCTTTACTTATAGCTCTTTCAGGAATGCGTACTTCTAAATTTTTTGTGATTTAAGATTGATTGAGGGACTCAACTATGCTGAGCCCTACCCTGGATACTGGCGGCAGTAACATAAAGAAAAAGACCTGGTTTAGGCCTCATGGAGCTTCTTGAGGGAGGATAGGTTTAGAAAAAACAAAACCAAAAACCAAAAACCAAAAAAAAAAAAAAAAAAGAAGAAGAAGAACAAATAGTTGTAAGTTGTGTAAGGTAGCACATCCCTTGGGGCCTTACCTGAGAAGCAGTATTTATGAGGGAATCCTAGGATGAGGGAATAGGGTGGACAGGAGGCAGTCATGTGGGGTGAGACACTCCAGACAAGGGAAAAGGGCTAAGTCCCTGAGATAGGGGGAGAGAGCTGAGAGAATATGTGGCACGGAAAGGAGGCCAGCACGGGTAACGAGCCATGAGTTGGGGAAGAGTGGTTTGTGATGAAGCTGGACAGAAATGCAGGGCCCTGCAGGGCATGGTGAAGACATTGGGTTTCCATCTAACTGCAGTGGGATGCCTTTGACAGTTTTAAACTGGAGAGTGATATGATATCTTTCCCATTTTAAGTTATGTTTGCCCATCCATGGTGAGTGGCCCACAGATGGAAGAAGTGGCAGAGGGTTAAGTCAGAAGGCTATAACCTGGGCTACATAAGACCAAAATGGCGGTTGCGGCTATGGGGGGAAGTGGACAGGTTCACAATGATAGAGCTTAGAGCTGGAGTTAACCAGACCTGCTGAGGATTTAGATGTAGGGGTTGTGAGAAAAAAGAGTCATCAATACAACTCTTAGATCTCTGGCAAGTGTACTGTGTACTGTACAGTGTACTGGCCATTAAGCTAGAAGGGGTCCTTATGCCATCTGAGATTGTTATTAGCTGTTTGACCCTGGCAAAGTTAACATCTCTGTGCCTTGGTTTTCTCCTCTATAAAATAGGGATAATAAAAATATCTATTCCATAGGAATGCTGTGAGCTTTACATGAGGTGATTAGTAGCTGACTTGCTTACTGGCATATAGTATGTGTTAAACAGGAAGACTGGGTAGGGGTGTGAGGAGTTGGGTACAGCCTTGAGGGGAACCATCAAGAGTTCCATTGTTGACAGAGTCAGTTGAAATTGTCCATTGGAAATACAAGTGGAGACATCAGTTAGATGGTGGAATGACAAGTCTGGAGCTCAGAGGGGAGGTGTAGGCTGAAGATAGGAGGTTGCAAGTCATCAGCATAAAGCTGGTTTTGAAACACATGTGAGAAGGTAGCCCTGTGGTGAGGAGAGAGGCGAGACCCAGGGCTAATCCCTGGGCTCAGCCAGAGGAGAACAAGCCAGCAAAACAGACTGAGAAGAGCATCTGGTGTGGGAGGAGGGAAACCTTGAGAGAATATAAGGCGAAAGAAGGCATGAGTAAGGGAGTAAACGTCTGTATTTGGAGCACTGCTGAAAGGTCTAGAAAGGTATCCTTTGGCTTTGATGACATGGACACCAGTGACCACCTGACAGGGACAGTGTCAGCAGGCGTGGGGTTAGGAGGACAGAGCGGTGTGTTGAGGATCTAGTGGGGTGAGGAAGTGAGACAGCACGTGGAGACCCTTCTGCAGAGGATTTGCCTTGAAGAGGGGTGGCTGGGTAGACACGGGGGGAGGAGATCTTTTGTCGTGTGTTTTTTTTGTTTTTAATCTCAACAAGGGAGCACCGAGAATGGAAGTTTCCCATTAGAAATTGGGAGTTGGAGGATGCGGGAGAGGCAGAGAATGACTAAGGAAGTGAAATCCTTGCAGAGTGATGGGGTCGGCCTCCAGAGTAAAGAGGCTGGTTGGTAGTGAGAGGGCGTCTTTCATGCTCATGGAGAAACAACAGCGGAGTGGGAATGTGGGCTTGGGGTGGGCAGATGAAGGATCTGTCTGAAGTCTGAGGTAAAGCAGTGTGCTAGGAGTGAGGGCAGAGGAGCTGTGGGAGTTGTGAGGCTAGGGGAGGTCCGAAATCGCCATCTTGAGAAGTGGGCAAGAGTCTATGGGAGAAAAAAGAACAGGCCTGCTGGTTGTAGGGAGTCCCCGTTGGAGGTTTGAGAACCTGAATCTAAAATATGAGCGTGACATTTGATTGCACCATTTTCTCCCGCGGTATCTGGTCCCGTTGGAAATCTTCTCCAGTGGGTAAATGTAAGGATATCCCTGTGGACTTTAAGTTCAGGAATCGAATTAGAAGGAAGAATCTACTGGTCTAATGGTGGCTGTTGCCTTCACGGGAGCTACTCGTAAGACTGAGGAAGAGCCAGCTCTCCTTTCCTCTTGTGAGATGGCTCTAAGACCCACTTGCGAAATGAAATCGACCCTGAGCGGGGATTGGAGACAAGTGCCTACTGGGGAGGGAGGCTGAGCCCCTGCAAGGCTGGGCTCATGGTTTTCGGCCTAATCAGACGGCGTGTGGAAGAGACGTGCTTCCAGCAGCAGTCCCTGAAGTGGCCCGAATTTCCTAACGTGGCCACCGTGATTGAAGACCTCAAGGAAAAATGCCCCAGATCGTTTGTTTCTATACTAGTTTCTCTCCAGACTGGGGATCGTACCTGGTTGTCTCAAACCGACCAACATCGCTTTCCATTTGCTTGACACTGGCTAGCCACCCTTAGACGAGGGTTAAGAGGATGTGTGTGGAGGTCTATGGATGTATGTCCCCACCCGCGTGCACGTGTGTGTGGGTGCGGGGGGTGCTTGTTTTCACTTGGGGGGGCATCGAAAGCAGCTGTTTTTAGATCAGTGCTTTTGCTCCGATGCACAAAACCAGATCGATCCAGTTGGTTCTGAAAACAGGGGAGTGTTTCTTTTTTTTTTTTTAAAGATTTTATTTATTTATTTGACAGAGAGAGAGACAGCCAGCGAGAGAGGGAACACAAGCAGGGGGAGTGGGAGAGGAAGAAGCAGGCTCATAGCTGAAGAGCCTGATGTGGGGCTCGATCCCAGAACGCCGGGATCACGCCCTGAGCCGAAGGCAGGCGCTTAACCGCTGTGCCACCCAGGCGCCCCCAGGGGAGTGTTTCTTAAACTATGTTAGGTTCTCAGGTTACCTGCACAGGAAAGTGAACACCAGGGCTGCGTAACCGATTCTGAATGAGGTTCTAATTCGCTGTTTCCACTGTGGCAGGCAGATCCGCGCTCCCGAGAACGTGTGTGTGGGGAAAGGGCCTTTACTTGAGACAGCAGTGCCCTTATGTGACGTAGCTTTGACATGCGGTCCCTATGAATCTGAAACGACCAGCGAAATAAATGATTCCCACCTTTTGGGAGATGAAACTTCTTTGTGAAAGGACAGGGTTTCATACACAGGCTCTGTTGCTTTGACTTTAAATAGTTGCTAACATTCATTTTGTTTGGAGACTTTTATGCTACCTGTTGAGCCCACGGGCCACACCCTGCCGGTGGGTTGTTCAGAATTTAGACGACGAGGCCCTCGCTAATGCATCTTCTGAAGTAGGGGGTCGTACACACAGAGCGGGCTACAGGAAACCTCCTTGGACAAAGTTTCTTCACGGGGGCTCTGCCTTTCCATTCGGGGTGCTGTAAGAAAATAACACAAAGACTTATAAACACCGGAAATTCACTCTTCACCGTTCTGGAGACTGAAGGTCTGAGACCAGGGCACCATTACGGTTGGGTGAGGGCCTTCCTCCTGGTCACAGACTTCTCACTGTGTCCCTGACACAGAGGAGGAGGCCGAGGTGTGGGGGGCATAATCCTATTCACCAGAGTTCCACCCTCACGACCGATTCACCCTCCGAAGTCCCCACCTTTGTGAGTTAGAATTTCAGCGTCTGAATTGGCAGGCGACACAAACGTTTACACCACAGAAGGCTCTGAACACCTGTGGGGAGAGAGGGCAGAAGAAAGTCCCAGTCCTTTCCCTTCCTATCCGAAAAGCGTGTTCTCTTTTCTTCGGTAATGACAGGTTCTGTCTTTGAAAGGAAACTATTTACCTGTTGTGAAAATCAATAGACCTGGATTCCAAACTTGGCTGTCCCGTTTAATAGCGGTGAGACCTTGAGCTCATGTTCATTTGGAAGCTTGTAGGGCTGTTGTACAGCTTACATGAACCTTCCAGATGGGAGGGATGTCCTGCCATCTATCAGTGCTACTCAGCAATAGTCCTTATCCCTAGTCACTTGACTCTTCTGTTTCCCTTACTAGTTTCTTTCAAATCCTGAAACTTCATCTATTTCAGGAAAAAAGACGACAAAAAGACAAGTGTGAACTCCCCAAGTTCCTAACTTCCTGCCCACAAATGATCTTCACTGTCTCTCTTCCTTTCCCGCCTTTCCCCGGGACTGTTCCCTTCTGATCCAGTGAGCCAGCCCTTACCACCTCACAGGCTCACAAGTCCTCGCAGACCTTATTCTGTCATTTATCCCTTTGCCTCTGGTACCAACTTGTCAGCTTCACTGTCTCCTTCCTGTCACCAGCTATCAAATAGAAGTCCCTTCTACTTATAAAACAGACCTTCTCTTGGACACATGTCTTTTAGTTTCTGAAGCCTGAGATGTAGGGGCATACTTGATTTTTTTTGTCTCTCATTTCCAAATCTAGTTAATCAGGCAATGCTCCCTTTCTCTTTTCTCTCTCCATTCCTCCAGCCACTTTCCTCATTTGAACTCTCGTTGTCTTAGGGTCTTCTCGCCTCTTCTCCTATGGCCCTTCCATCTGTAACCCCCAGAACGGAGAGAAGGGGGGTCAGGTGACTTCCTAAGACAGTGGTTCTCAGACTGTACTCCGGCAAGACCGTCAGTATCAGCTTCACCTGGGACTTGTTAGAAATGCAAATTATCTCACCCCACCCTAGGTCTACTAGATAGGAGAGCTGTGTGTGTGGGGGGGGGAGGTGCTCATCAGTCTGTTTGGCAACCCCTCCAGATGATTCCAATGACCTAAAGTCTGAGCATGACTGTTCTCGAATGTAATCAAGGGGCAGATAAGCAAAGACAGGGAGACAGGGGCCAGGAGGCTCAGCCGTGTGTGCTCCAGCGCTCTACCCGACAGCACGCTTCAAGGTCTTAGTTTTTGTAGCGTTGTATCCTAGCCGTTAGCCTGCAACGAGGCATATGGTTTCTCGGAATGCTTCCTGCAGGGACTCGTGCTTGGCCCTCACAGCGCTAGAATCCAGGTGAGTTTCTTTCCTTTCTCCATCTTGTTCAATCACTGTTAGAGGTTTGCTTTTGCCTGGAAGCACCAGCCATCGCTTGGAGTTCTTAGAACGAATGATCTGTTGGCTCGGGGCAGAGTCGTCTCCCTAAAGCTTTGTGACAGCAGAAGTCCACGGTACCATGACCCTCGTGCCCCAACCTTCTGTGGCTCTGACCCTTGTCTTAGCTCATTCTGGCGGCACTGGGGACAGGGCATTTGAGTGGCACTTGAGGGGGAAGCAGGAATTCCGTAAGTGGCGAGTGAGGGAAGGCTAGTTGAGGCTGAAGGAGTGTTCGAAACAGATAAGGCATGACATCACAGGACGTGTTACGTGACCAACAAAAGTAGAACGGTGTTGGCTGAGGAGAAGGAATGAGACTGAGAACAGTTTGTCTTGGGTCCTGCGGAGCCCACCAAGGGGTCTGGACTCGATTGAGGAGACATGTCATGGACGGGAAAGCGTGGCAATGCTCCGAGAGTCCTACAGTAAGAAGTGTGACATCACCTGTTGGTAACTCTCGGCAGTTTTATTTCCTGGCCAAAGACATGGAAAGCCAGGCCGTTTGTGTCTAGCTAGATTCAGAGCTGAGCTGAGTAAGGCTGATAAATCTCTCCGAGCCCTTGCCTGGGGGAGCCGTGCTAACAGCTGCGTATATATTAACACACAAGCAAACAGGATGAGACCGGCTAGGGCGAGTTGCAGGTGTCCGGCCGTTTTTCTCCCTTGCTTTCTAAGGTGTTGACACTGGCTATCCAGTGTGGGTGTGGGAATCTTTAGTGGTGACATATTAGCTCGGGAATGTGGGAGCTACAGACAGCCATGTGGATATGCAGAAACTCTTTAAATGAGGCTGGCTCCTTCTAGAACACTCTCCTCCCCCACCCCGCACCTCGGCTCGCCCACCTTGACATCTACTTACTAGGGGAATGATTTTGATCTTCCTGAGTGAGGTTTGTGACTTATTAAAGAAAACAACTCTTAGGTCCCTGTGGCACGCCTGGTTTTGAACGGGCAACCGAGACGTTCTCCATCAGATGGGGAGCGTTAACCTTCGTAAGTGGCAGAAAAGCTAGCTGTCCCTGTAGGCAACCGGCGTGAGCCTCTGTCCTTAGTTTAGCCGGTGGCTGCTTTGATTTCGGAGTGATCATAAAGAACTTGGTGAAGAAGCTCCCGCAGAACCGGCCCAAGCCCACCGAGGAGCTCCGCCCGCCTGGCTCTGGTTACAAGAGATTTTTCTGATCAGGTGAAAAGCCGTGCTGCCCAGCCTGGCTTCAGAGTCGAAGACAAAGACTTCACAAGGTGGAGGAACAGGAGAAGGTGGTGCGCGTCGCAGGTGCCTGTTGTCCTAAATGGAGTCATGTCAGGGTTTTTGTGGCTGAATTTCCCTTCGTTGTACGTGGGGAGGCGACGGGAAGAAACAAGTCCCCTTTCGACTTGGCCTGCAGATGCTCCTGCCTGAGCCAGTAATTAACAAGGGCGGGACGGCGCGAGGCCCCAGAAACGTGGCTTCTTCGCTCCCTGCAGTGACTGTGTCTTATTGATAACTTAGAGCTCCATCCAGCAAATGCCATCCCTGGAACAAAGCCTGTCACAGATCAGACTGAATCCATTAAAAAGCTTTGATTAACACGTCCCTGGGGTGTACTGGGGAAACTTTCTATGCCGAATGCCTGCCTATTGCCGCTCCTTCGGAATGGTCCTCCTGCAATACTCTCGTGTTTTAATCTAGTGCACAGTTTAAATTAAAACACGGCAATGACTTTGTGTGACCTAAATACGAGCCTCTTCTATTCAGGGTGGGATTTATCAACTGCTTGCCGATTAAGTGTTCAGAGAGGCAACAATTAACCTTCCTGTGTAGTGGCTAATAATAATGATACATATATTATATGTAGGTTGTGTCTATAATTGCCTGCTCGCTCTTTGCTTCCTAAACGGGGCCCGAGAAAGGGTCGTCGGTAATGTGCTTCATTTATGGATACAAAGCTTTGCGTTCGTCCTCAGTGGAAAACAAATGTGTTTGGGTTTGAGGAGCCCACAATCGCTCTCCCTGGTGCTTTTTTATTGGTCTCTGACATCGATGCCGTAATGAACTGCAGCCTTTTTGAAGCAAAGATAAAGCTCTCAGTGTTCAAACCGCGGAGTCGTTAGGGGCCGGGACCTGCCTGCTTCCACACAAATCTCCCCCCTTTCATCCTAGGGGGGAAATTCAGTCTTGGTCGACCCTGTCTGTATGATGTGTGTACGTGGGGGGGGGGGTGTTTCTTTATTGTTACCATACACCCTCCTAAAATCCAAGCGTTGAATGGTTACATTTCAAAACTGTCATGAAGTACATTATACAATAAAAAATGATTCTCTTCGATGCCGTAAAAAGACACCGTGGAAACTACCTGCAGAAGGAGGGTACCTACCCTATGGCTCTTCACAGTATTTTAACGTCACTGAGATTGGTGCAAGACAGAAAGGGCTTTTGTTGGCAAGCTTCTTAGACATCAAACTTCAAATGGAGGAGGATCGCCTATAGAATGTAGCAGCCCTGGTGGGGGGCTGTGCTGCCCACCTAACTGGATAAAGATGGGCTTGTGTCTTCCACTGCCTTAGCAATGGAGTCCGGCTATCCTTGTGAGGCTAACATCTTACCACTGAGGGTAAACTCATGGCGCCTCCATCTTTGATCATTGGATGGTAGTATATAGCTACGGAGGGGAATCTAGGGTGAAGGAAATTTTTGATCTTTTGTTTTAAAAGAGGAATTTCTGATTCCTTTGGCATATACAAAAGGCAGTGGCCTACTCTGGGAAGTAGGGAGCTCCTGGTTGTTAGAACAGGCTGGGTGATTTGCATCAGGTGAGAGTTGGGGATGAAATCATACATGTGCCCAACCAGGTCTGACCTTTAGAAAAGTGCCGATGAGCTAAATTAGGGCTCAACACATTTGAGATGTTCTTCTGGGGAATTGAAAATATTTTTCTTTTCTTCCTAGCCCACCAAAACCTCAGCAGAATATAAGCTCCGTGAAGATAGGTAACATGGCATTGTGTTCATGGCTATATCCCTAGCTTCTAGAACCATGTAAGCATCTAGTAAGCTCCCACCAAATAACTGTTGAATGAATGCATTGCTACTTTTTAATATGCTCATTTGCAATAACTTCCCCGTAAAGAACAGCTTATGATACATTATTCCCAGAAGAAGCAAACAATGCATGTTCTTTATTCTAGGCTTATCTCATTACGAGGTTGTTAGGCATCCTTGTCTCTTAAAGTGCTCATCTTATCTGGGCATCCTTGTTAATCTTGGACATCGGCTAGTAGATATTCATTCCAGAAGTAGTGAAATTGGTTTTGACCAAAGTAGACCTTTGGCACTTCAAGGGCATCCAGCAGTGAGCTCACCCACCCCCTGGGGGGCCCAGTATTTGTTACTTATTTTAGGTTCTGTTCCATACCTTCTATTAATAGATCATTTCTGATGGCCTAGAATAAATGTGATTCAGAGTATAGTAGAATGAGTAGGAGAGTGAGTCTGTCATTTCGAGCACGATCTTTCGGTCAGGTTGGTTTCTGACCTGGTTGTTTCTGACTGACGTCCTTCCCAGGGATCTGGAGTAGCATCTGCCCTCACAAGGAACAGCATCTGATGTGAGCCCAGCATGGGACTGGTTTGGAAGAACCCTCCTTGGAGAAGAATGGAAAGGTAGATGGAGGGCAATGTCCCATGAATTCACAAAACAGGACACCATCCTCAATGCCATAACTCGCTGAGAAGCTCTGAGAGTCCATCCTGTTTCGTACTTGGGTTTGAAAATTTACTTCTCCTTTCCATGCCTCCCTTGCATGTGGTCCTCTACTTCCACCACTTCCTAGACAAGGAAGTGATCCCAAGACATGCGACAAAAGTACTCTCTAAAAACAAAGGACATTCCCTAGTTTTCCTATAGGAAAAACTGGGGAAAACCCAAACGTTCCAAATTGGGGATATTAAAAGTATGTGATTTTCTAGTAATGTAATCATGTACCAGATGGTTACTGAAAAGGCAAATCATAAGAGAAATGTGTATGGGAAGAAGTACTAAGTGGAAAAAGTATAAAACCTAATGCAATAAGGAAATACAGGTTACATCTCTATATCCATATCCCTTGTCCAAACCCCAGATCCGTGTGTGTGTGTGTGTGTTTAAAGGAAGAAAGGGGCACTGATAACCCAAATGTAAATTTTCATGAAAGTGGGAAAGGTCCACAAACATTATTTCCTAGGACATTCTCAGATGTTCTCATGACAAGTTCTATGGGGTAGATGTTAGCATCTCTGAGATCTTCCCCATTGACCTTGAGAGAGGTCAAATAACCTATTCAGGGAGGTGGACACCAAGGGGAAATTCCATTGCAGATTGGTTTGAAGCCGAAATCAAGCTCTTTGCATTTCTACAAAGAAATTAGTGTTCCTTGGGTCATTCTTTTCTGCAAAGTGGCGTAAAATGGCAATTGCAAAAATGTGGTTTGAGAGATTGTTTCAGATATTAGTGGATCATGAGTTAACATTCACGTTACACTGATACACTTGAGGCAGATAAAAAGTGACGCTTATGAGTTTAATTTCCAATTGAGGGAGAAAAAGACGTTAGCGATATGGTACATAAAAATCTCTCGCAGGCAGTTTGACTTTTTTTCTCTTCTTCAGCATAAAACACAAGGAAACGAACTGTGCAGATGGACTTTGTGGTCGTCTTTGGGCTATAGGTCATTGGCTCATCTTTGGGTGGATTAATAGCAATAATTTAAATATTGCTGCTAACTTGATACTGCGAGGTGAGCAAGCGTGTGATCTTTGAATCCATTCTAATTATTAGATCTATCCGATTGAGAAACTTCAGGTGACACGTCCATATAGTCATAAATAGGAGTCCGCACCCACCCCTTCTCCATATCACTGCTCACGAGGAGAGTAAATGATGTTTCTAGTATGTTGACTTAAATTTTTTTCATCTTCGATCCTGAAAGTCCTTTCTTTACTGATGGGATGTATCTAGTCATTTCACACACTAATATGCATAAAATGATTTTATTGTCTAAGCTATGTATTAAGACAGTGGCACTGTTGGGTATATTCCCAGGAATCATGATTACTAATGTGTATTATATGACATTGGCATTGAGTGTAAGGCACATCCTGGGGGTAACACTATACTTGGTTTGGTAGACCATTTGGCCTGGAAGGGTGGATGGATGTACTTAGAAAAGCCTGAGCATTGAGGATCAGCTCTTGATTTGAGCCTGGCTCTGCTGCTGACCATTGGCATGATCCTGTGCAGATTACCCATTTTTTTCAGAATGCAATTTTTCTCAGTTATAAAATGGGGATAATATGTGCCTTCTGAGGATGGAAGTGTGTAGCATATATGTGAAGGATCCGAGATAATAAATTGCCCCGATCAGTTATAAGTAACACCAGTACCGCCTGGTGCAGTGGTTCTCGATGTGCGGTCCCCAGCCCAGCAGCTTCGGCACCGCATGCTAGAAAGGTAAATGCTTGGGCTCCAACGCAGACCTTCTGAATCAGAAACAGTGTGGGTAGAGGTCAGCAATTTCTGCTTGCGCAAGCCGTCCAGGTGATTCTGAAGCTTGCTGAGATTTGAGGACTCTTTGGCAGAGCAGGAAAGTGTGGAACCCTTATCTGGAAAATGGGGTAAAAAAATACATATATACACCTACCTTAGAGGGTAGTTGTGAAAAGCTTCTAACAGTGCTTGGCACTTGGTATACATCTGAGAGACAGAGATAACGTGCTGGAGAATATTTGAGTTGAAGGTTCGTAGGTGGGCAAAATACAGTTGCTGTTGGGTGTATGGGTTTTGGACTGAGACAACTGAGTTCACATCCCAGCTCTGCCACATGGAAGCCATTGGTCTAGGGAAAGTGTCCTTCCTTAGGTCTCTGTGTCGTTATCTGTAAAATGGTAATAGTAACAGAATCTGCCTCAAGTTAATGGGGATGGTGCACGCTAAGTAGGGGGCGTTTGATGTAAATGTTAGTTAAGAATTGTCTTCAAGTAGAAATCATCTAATTGAATGCCAAATCCTCACCAAAGGTTTTTATTTTTTTAAGATTCATTTGTTTGAGAGAGAGAGGGCACGTGCGGGAGTGAGCACACAAGCGCGTGCTCAAGCGCGTGCGTGAGTGGGTGAGTGGGGGAGGGGCAAAAGGAGAGGGACAGAGAATCTCAAGCGGACTCCCAGCTGAGCGTGGAGCCCGACCCGGGGCTCGATCTAGGACCCTGAGATCATGACCTCAGCCAAAACCAAGAGACACTGAACCAACTAAGCCACCCAGGTGCCCTGAGATTTTTATGTCTAAAACTTGTCACAGTACATCATCCCCTCATGGATTCCTGCTTAGTTCTGAAGTTTCAGTACATTTCTATAACTTTTTTTTTTTTTAAGCTTTAAGAGTACAAATTAGCCCATGACTTCCCACGAGATTAATCTGGGCATTTATGTTCCCTTTACAAAACAATGTCGGTGTGTCTGACAGCTCCTCCCACGGAGGTATGACCAGCAGCTGCCATTCTGTAGGAGAGGGTTACTCTGTCTGCCCATCTCTTGATGAAGGGTGACTCAGGGTAACACTAATTCGGTTATTTTCAGTGCAGTGCCTGCCCTACCGAGTTCTGTGCTCTCACATGACGCTTTGCTCCTCAAGACTGAGATCCTTTAGGTAGGCTGGAAAAGCTTTCACCAAAGGCTCTGATGTGCACACTTAACAAATCTGCTTTCATTAGTCTCCTGGACCTTCTTTCAGCAGGTGCAAAGCTTTCTGCCGGATACTCCTTCCCATTGTACGCGCCTGGCTCTAAGCCTTCTTTGTTTCCACCCAGATGCCGGCTTCTGGTTAACTATTCTTGCTTGTGCTTGTGCTTCTTCTTCTTCTTCTCCTTCCTCCTTCTCCTTCTTCCTTTCTTCTCCTCCCTCCTCCTCCTCCTTCCTTCTCCTCCTTCCTCCTCCTTCGCTCCCAACCATCTGGAGGAAAACTCATGGGGGATAAGGTCATTTTTGTACCATTGAATGTGGCCACAGAGGTAAAAAGAGTAGTCAAACCCAGGAAGGACCCTTCTGAGCTCTCCAAGGCACTTCGGGTTGGCAACGGGCTCCTTCTTGAGGAAGCTGAGTCCAATGGAGGTCGAGAGGTGTGTGCTTCAGCTGCAGAATGGGTTCAGAAATAGAGATCTGCCCAGTCATAATCTACACCGACACAAGAGAGAAGGCGTAGTGTTTTGAGGCACCCTTGGCCCAGCATCTGGGCTTTGCACGCGTGCATGCATAATTCAGCACCCAGCAGCTGTAGGCTGGTCCGGTGCAACAGGGCGGGCAGGATATGGGAATACACAGTAGGCTGCCTATCAGTGGAAGTTTTTTTAAATTCATGTGAAGCCTAAGATAAAAAGACATGAACAAAAATTAAACAGCATTCAGAATGTCAGTGAATAGCGATACGGGCCACCAGGAAAACAATGGAAACCGACTTGGTTTCCCCCCATTGTTCTGCGCTGCCCCCCCCACCCCCCCACCAAATAGATTAGAGCTGCAGTGCTGACTTTGTTTTAAAATACACACACTCTCGTGAGATCAAAGGGATCAATGCACATTTAAGCAACTTTCAAGGCATCACAGGAAGAGCAAAATGGTCTGTTTTCTTTTGAAAGACAAGAGAGAAAATCGCATGCAGGCATGGGGCATTGTGATATGCAGATGGTTAGCTTTCTGGAGAATTAAATATTCATGGCAGATAAAAATCTCTCCTATTTTGAATCTGTGTGAGGCGTTGGGCTCCGTGTCCTCTGTGTTCACGCGACAGACCCTGTTCCCTGTCCGCAGCACCGTGCAAGGCATATCGCGGTGTCATCGTCGGCCTGGTGGCTCAGGCCTTGCACCACGGGGCTGCCCGGTGGGAGCCAGTTATGTCCGTGGGAGAGCCTCCCCATCCCCGTCTTTATCTTTCCTTGGGTGCACAGTCTGTAGCCAAAGCCCTTCAGCTGTGTTGTGTTCAGCGGGGCCCCAAGCCTTCATTAAATCTGATGGCCGGGGCCACAGGGAATCTTCGCGATCCCTGACAGGTGGAGCGAGGTGTCTCGGCTACCTGGGCACGCAGAACAGTCGCCCTGCTTTCTCTTACCAGCCCCGGTGCAATGGTGGTCAGTGCCTGCTTATTTGTTGTTCTTATTGCCTGTGTTTGACGGGGAATCAAAGGAGTTTCTCGGAGACTTGTAATCTGACGATCTACAAGGGTAACAGCCGTGAGGGCTGAATATCCACCCCAGCTTTACCTTCTCCCACGCAGGAGCCCCCCCCCCCCCCCCCAGAAAACACCATGCAGTGAGGAGCTTTTGTTTAGGAAGAAGGGGGAGAAAGACGGATTTGCTCTTCTTAGGCTGCTGACAGGAAGAATTGGTTGGCCTAGATCAGCGAGGTGAATGAAAACCCCCCTGCTTACAGGAAGGCATTCGGAAGGGGGAGGGAATAAATACTCCTCTGAATGTCGACTTGATTTTGAATTTAGTTAATTTTCATCCAGTGAGGAACGTGACTCTCCCTGTTCCGTTGATCTGAGCCTGTGCCACTGTGAGGTCTTGGCTTCTCCACGTATTTTTCTCAATGACTTTAAGACCTTATACTGTATAAAGATGAGCATTTAGGGAGCAGCTAAGGCCGGAGGGCCCCGACATCGGCTGGCAGGCAGGTGACTGCACTGGCACTGCAAGGGAGTCATTCAACCATTCCTGTTTGATGCCTTGGTCCCTTGCTTTTGGGGATGGCTATTCCTGCTATTCTTAAGTAAATTTCATCGTGACTCCACTTCAGATTGAAAAACATCTTTTTTAGGATTTTATTTACTTATTTGCGAGAGAGAGAGAGCACAGAGGCAGAGGGAGAGGGAGAAGCAGACTCCACCCTGAGCAGGGAGCCCAACTCAGGGCTGGATCCCAGGATCCTGGCATCATGACCAGAGCCAAAGGCAGATGCTTCACCGACTGAGCCACCCAGGTGCCCCGAAAAACATTTGTTTTCTAGGCGTCTTAGATCCACGTTTGAAATGCAAGCATGAATGGGCTTGAATTTCTGGACTTCAGATAGAAATAGATAGGACCGTCAGAAATCAGATATAATCCCCTTTCTCTCTGGGAACTGTGTTTGGGTTCCAAGTAATGTTTCAATGTTGAGAGCCTCAGTTTAAAAAAAAAAAAAAAAAAAAAACAACTTCCGAAGCCCAGATTTAAGCAGGACCCCAAATTCTTCTTCTAGTGAGTTGGACAATGTAATAATATAGATGTTAGGAATTAAAGAGATAATGAGTAAGTCAGCCCCCCTGCCTCCACTGTTGCCATGCACTGCACGTGGGGCACCTCGGAACCTGTTGCCTTGGGGTCAAACCAAACATAGTACCAGCGGGATCACATCTCTGCGTGGGCAGGCTCCAATCTGAACGTGACATTTCTCACAAATGAGAGCATACCTCCGTTAATTCATCAGGCCACTGTCATTCTAGAAAAGGCTGTTCACTCATTCTTCTACAAGAGGAAATGGGGATTGTTTATACCTTGTTCAAAGCCCGGGTCTCTGGGGAGAGGAAGAAACCTTGCTTGTACTATAATCACACGGTCTACCTCACAAGTGTGAAAATAGCATAGCGCCATTAATTTTAGCAGCATTTAAGGAAAAACAAAACAAAACACCTCTCCCCTTTCTCCCCGCTGTCCTCCCTCCCAGCCCACACACACCCTTTTGACAGCTCAGCTCTCTGATTTTTCTGATCTTTCTTAGAAGGATGTTTCAAAAGAGATAAGCGTCAGGAATCAATGCACATCAGCTTAATTACCAAATACAGTTTGTTTTATTGTAAGCCATTTATCTCCCAATGGCCATATGACAAGTGTCTGGTCCTAGTGCTGAGGATTTGCTGACTTTCCTATAATGGCCCAGAAACGTTTGCTAGATAATTCAAACATCGCCAAACTGATGTTTCTATTCAGAATATCCTGAGCTGTAAGAAAAATTGCATCGAGATTTAGTTTACTGTGTAGACTGTACTTCAAGTATGTTAGTACCTGCCGTGCGTCTTCTTCCTATTGTTACGGCTCTATGTAATCTATTGATGCTTATGGCAGAAGCTCTGAAAAGCTGGGATTCTTCTCAGACCATTTTCGTAAAAGCATTTTCAACATATGTCTAACTTTTTAAAGTGCAAAGTAATACACCTTTGTTGTAAAGCAGTGAAAAAAAATACAAAATACAGACTAATGAAATGTAAATCTAGACCTGCATACACATCCAGATACTGTAGGGTCGGACCCTAGCACACGTGAGCCTCTGGGGGCTCGGGGCGTCAGGAACAGGGGCTCTAGGGACCCTGTGGAAGGCTGGAGGTCTGCATAAGTATCAGACAGTCCTTTCACCTGAGATGGAACTCTAGGGCCATCCTTGCGTTGGTTGGTTGGTTTTTGCTATTTGCATCTGCCATATCACACATTCTCCTTCTTTTTAGATCCTAAATATGCATAGGATCTGTGATCTCTGAGCTTCTGTCAGTTAGCTAGCTTCTGGTCAGGGAACCCTCACGTCCATGCCTCGGTAAGTGACCAATAAACACAAATTGGATGTTGTTGCCCAGGAGAAAGTGGAGCCCGACGGAGACCCACTTGACCTATTCTGGGCAGGTGTCTCGGTCCCTATGCCTTCCTCTCCCTTCTGCTAGAAGGAAGGAGACCAAAGGGAAACCAGGACGTTTCCATTGGTTACCTTTGGGTTGGAAACATGGCACTCTTGCCTGAACTACAGGCTTACATTAACCTGAATTTTTTAATGTTCTAGAAGGTATGTGTGTTTTAAGACTCTATCCGACTAGAATGTCACTGTGTTTGTCCACTTGACTCAAGAGAACTGCCATTGGAAACTAACAAAAAGTGTATTTCTTCAGTAGCTAAACTTCTTGCCTTTTTATTTGTATTTATTTTTACGTTAAGAAAAAAATTGAAGTATAATTATTGAAGTCTGATTCACATACAGTGTTAGTTTCAGGTGTACAATATAGTGATTAAACATTTCTGTACATGACTCAGTGCTCATCACGACAACCGTACCCTAATCTGCTTTATTTATTTCTCCCATCCACCTGCCTCTCCTCCGGGAACCACCCGTTTGTTCTCTGTACTTCACAGTCTCATTATTTGTGTCTTTTTTCTTCACGTTGTTTCTTAAATTCTGCATATGAATGAAATCATATGGTATTTGTTCTTCTCTGTTTGGCTTGTTTCACTTAGCATGATACCCTCGTGTTATTGCAAATGGCAAGATCTTATTCTCAGGACTGAATGTTATTCCATTGTATATGTTTACCGCCTACTCTTTATCCGTTTATCTGTGGGTGGACACTTGGGTGGCTTCCTTGTCTTGGCTGTTGTACATAATGCTGCTATAAACATAGGGGTGCATCGATCTTCTTGATTTAGTGTTTTTGGTTTTGGGAGGGTAAATACCCAATAGTGGAATTACTGGATCGTACGGTAATTCTATTTTTAACTTTTTGAGGAAACTCTAAACTGTTCGTTACAGTAACTATACCATTTGCATACTGATCAACAGTGCACGAGGGTTGTTTTTCCCTCACATCCTTGCCAATACTTATTAGTTCTTGTCTTTTTCATTCTAGCCACTTCTGATTGGTGTAAGGCGATATCTCATTGTGGTTTCTATTTGCATTTCCGTGAGTGATGCTGAGTGATGTTTAGCATCTTTTCATGTGTCTGTTGGCCATCTGGATGTCTTTGGAAAAATATTTATGTGTTCTGCCCAGTTTTAAATTATTTGTTTTTCTGGTGTTATGTCAGTTCTTTACATACTTTGGATATGAATCTCTTGCCAGATTATTTGCAAATATCTTCTCCCATTTGGTACGTTGTCTTTTTGTTTTGTTGATTGTTTCCTTCACTGTGCAGAAGCCTTGATTTTGAGATAGTCCCAATAGTTTATTTTTGCTTTTGGTTCCCTTGGCTCAGGAGACCTATCTAGAAAAATGTTGCTATGGCTGATGTCAGGAAATTACTGCCTGTGCTCTCTTCTAGGATTTTTACAGTTTCAGGTCTCAGATTTAGGTCTTTAGATCATTTTGGCTTTATTTTTGTGTATGGTATAAGAAACTGGTTCAGTTTCATTCTTTTGCATGTAGCTGTTTAGTTTTTCCGACACTATTTGTTGAAGAGACTGTCTTCCCATTGTATATTCTTGCCTCTTTTGTCATAGATGTATTGGCCATAAAAGTGTGGGTTTATTTCTGGATAACCCACTGTTTTCTCTTTCATTGATCTATGTGTTTTTGGGCCAGGACCATAGTGTTTTGATGACTATAGCTTTGTGGTATAGCTTGAAATCTGGGACTGTGATACCTCCAGCTTTGTTCTTCTTTCTCAAGGCTGTTTGGGTTTTTGGGGTCTTTTTTCATTCCATACCCATTTTAGTATTACCTTCTTGGCTTTTTTTAACCTCTTCTAAAATGAATTTTGAGAAATATATGTTAAATATCCAGGTTTTGTGTTAAATATTACATGTAAAGAAGGCCGTAGAAACTAGATCCTTTATGTATATCTGAATTTTTTTACTTAAACTTAAATCCAGAGAATCCTGGACTGTAACAGATAAAAAGGGCCTAGACATAATCTATTCTAATGGCCTGATTTTACAAACAAACGTGCTACAGGTAAGAGGATAAACTCAGGAGCTGGGTTTACCTTCTGGCATAAAATTGCTGTGACACCCTGGGCAGATGACTTAACCTCCCTGTGTCTGTTTCCTCTTCGGTAAAATGGGAGTAAAAAAGGGTATTGGCTTCATAGGTTTTTGTGGAGGATTAAGCAGGTTAATAGGAAGTGCTCAGTAATATTTGTTATTACTGTTGTAGTTTTGTGCATTTCCTGGCAAATGAACAAAGACTAAAATCCGGGTCAGTACCTGGATAAAACCGAGGGCCGTGGCCAGCACTAAAATCCAACTCCTATCCAAGGTTCTGGCTACCCCTCTCTCATTTTCCCACTCTACTCCATTTTTTTAGCATTTCTTGTAAGATTCTGTTAAGTGTGGCTGCAAAGCATTTTTCCACCCATGCTATGTACGCAGTGCCAAATGCATTTTTTCTGGCTGTGTTGAGCAGACTGTGTTTTCTGTTACTCTCTTCAGTTCGCTTGATGCCTGCACTACAGAGATGCCTTAGGCCAGTCAGACACTTGCAGGGAACAGTCACCCACCTTGATTCCCCAGAGGACCTCATTCAACACAGGTCGCCTTAACTTTGTAATTCTGAAAGATTACATCCAGGAAGATGGCTGAGAACCAGCCCTTCGCACAGGCCCGCAGGCTACGGGTCAGGCTCCCATGCAGGCTCCTTTCACCCAAGGCCCTGGGGACTGGTCTGTACATTCTGGTCAGCCCCTCGTGAGACCCCAGCCTTCAGTGACATTCGTCCATTGGTGAGATGCTGACTGGGACCAGGGCCTCCCGACCCAGTCTGAGTGCCTCTGTTACCAAGGTGAGACCAAATGCAGCTCAAGGTACAGGCCAGCTTGAGACCAGAATGAAGGGTACCAAATGTGAGATACTGGCCACCAGCCTCTGCTTCTTGTCATGCTTAGTCACCCCCTAAAACTTGGTGAACACCCTTGCTGGGTTGTCCGGGATAATCGGATTTATGCTTGTTGTTCTGACACAGTTGTAAGTAGGATCTTCATTCACGCTCAGAAGTACCATCCCATCCTAGAGGCAGGACCATGCTCCCCCTCCCTGATCTTGGATCCTCTAGGGTTGATGTGTTTTAGCCCTTTCTTCATTGGCATTTCTTGTGCTCTGACTGTTCCCAGCTTATATATTAGCCGTCTTTTTCTCCTTGTTTCTCCTCTGTGCTCTCTGGCATTCACCCCCCCACCCCCCCACCCCCACCCCATGAAACTCCAAGCCTCTAGACAGTGTGTCTCAGCTTTCTGGCCATTGGCTTTTGTAAGGTGCTTGGGCTGGGAGCTGCTCACGTCTGCCCTCTGATGATTTTGGTCTTCTCCTCAGTGGATCTCAATAGTCTGCTCACCTGCATCCTTCCTGAAGTTGATGACAGAGAGTGGAGGGAGCTCGTTCATTCTTACAAATGAGGCTCATGGGGTCTGTGGCATGAAGAACGGGGCTCTGTCCAAAGAGGGGTCTGGCCTTTGCCCTCAGTTTCTGGTACGTAATCTGTATCATACCTGGTAGAAGTGTCTTTGTTTAGGGAAGGAACCAACCTCACCGGATCTCAGGGGCAGATAGAGGGCAGGGGCTGGCCCACCAGCAAGGCCAACCATGTGACTTTGGGTGGAGGCTTTGGGTCATGTGATAGCAGTTGGCCATCAACCTGGTGACTGCCATCAGTCGTGTGGACAGTCGGTCAATCAGGCTTACATCTTGGAGCCTCAGTGAAAATCCTGGACACCAAAGCTTGGGCGAGCCTTCCTGGATTTTCCTGGTTGGCATGACTCTGTGCTCATTGCCACCTGTCAATGTCGCAAGGGTAACATCTCCTGACCCCACAGAGAAGGGACAGCAGAAGCTTCAGGTTTGAGACCCCTGTCCCTTCCACTGACTGTGCTCTGTGCTTCCTCTTTCGGCGGATTTCGACCTGCCTCCTTGCCCCGTCATCAGGTGTAGCTGTGGGGATAGCAGCCCTCAGGGAGGCCTGTGGGTCCATCTCGTGGGTTATGCAACCTGAGGGTGTTTCAGAGGGTCTCCTGAACTTGGAATTGGTGTCAGTGGTACTGGGTAGAGACTCTATCCTCTAATGCTTTCTCTTTGGCCAACTTCAGATACGGTCCATCTTCATACCTTTCCATTTCCGTGGAAGATGGGGCAGATGCCAGCCCCTTTTCTCCCAGGAGGCTTCCAGCTCCTTTTCTAGGTGGAGTTGCCAGTGGAGGGGTGCTAACTCCTCCAGCATCAGTGCAATGCCTCCTTCCTTGGTCCACAGGGTCTGAGTCTAATTTCCCAAGACCAGCCCAACATGCCATTGACCTCGCTGCCCAGAGAGTGAAAACACTGAGCCACTCTCCTAATTGATGACAGAGTCCCTCTTCTCAGCCTTTAAGAAACACCTGGATAAGCCTGTACTAAGATGTTAGGGGAAGGGAGGAGATCCTGCGCGTCGGACAAGAGGACGAACTGTTTTCACTTCCGGGGAGAGAGGTGGGTGAGTGAAGAGGAGGGGGGCGGGAGAGAGGACCCCTTGGAAAGAGGAGAATGAGAGCAGCAGTCGGCGGAGAGCCTGCTGTGGGGTTCTCAGGGCCGCGTGAGTACACCGATGCCCTGGCTCCGCTGGGAGCCTATCACCTGCCCCATCCGCAACTCCCCCAGGGCCTTGCACCCCTCCCCACTTCAGAGGCTCACCTGAGTTTCTCAATTGGATAGACGCCGGGCAGAGCACACTGCGGTGCTGGGAAGCAGGTGCGCTGGAAGTAGCACGGGCCTCGAGAACAGTCTGTTGGCGGCCATTCGCAGAAGCCGTAGACATGGCTCGGGACTCCAGGTAAGCAGACTGGGCAGCATTAGGTACTTTGGGAACTGTGGCATGAATGCCATCTTGGTTACATATATACTTTCTCATTTTCTGAGCACCGTTACCTCCGTTTAACAGTGGAGGAGCCGGACACGCGAACTCATAGCTGGTCAAGAGTACGTTGATCTTGGCTCCTGCTTAACCGCCTCCAGTAGCTCCTTGGGACTGGACCATTCAGTTCCTGGCCTTTTGCAGCCCCACTCCCCATGCCCACCACGCCTTGGGATCTGACCGCACGAGCCCCCAGGGCCTGAATTCTCACCCTTCCCTGCTCCCGCCTACCGCACACTGGTGTGCAGAGAAGCTGGCTCCTGTTCACGCATGAGCCCCTCGTGCTTCCTCCCCATCCACTCCTTGCGTCTTTCTTGACCGTCCCTGCTCTACCCGCCCAGCCACGATCACTGTCTCCCTGACTGCAGTCGGTGCTCTGTGCATGTCCCTGTCTGAGCGGCTGGGGCCCTGTGCAGTGCTCCCTGGCTCTGACAGTCCCAGAGAGCATGCTCTTTTAAGGGGTTAAGTGTGCCGCGCGCAGGCTACGACTAATGATGGCTCAGGGCGGTAAGAGTAAGACAGGTTTTGATTTTTGCCTGGCTGAGCAGCTAGGAAGGTGGTAAGAGGAAGCTAGTTAGTGTTCACTCTCAGCGAACGGATGGTGAAGTTGTGGGGGGATGGGCAAATGTCGGGGATCGGGAGGCAGATCTCCGAGCCAAGTCCGCCTTCACTCATCCGCACGTGAGAACTTCATCAACAATTCCTTCTCATCACTCCCCCCAACTCACCTCTCCTTGCTTTATCATTCTGATTTCCGGCATTTTAAATCTGCTTGAATTCTTAGATTCCTTACTTACAGCGTTTTAGTGGGTGTGACAGACAGAATAGTCCCCGCCCCCGCAAACTGTGCGTGTCCTAAGCCCTGGGACCCGTGTATATATCGGGTTACATGCAGAGGGGATTTAGGGCTGCTAATCAGCTGACCTTAAATTGGAGATGATCCTGGATTTCCCTGGTGGGCCTGATATCACAGGGGTCCTTAAAAGCAGCAGGGGGAAGGCAGAATTGCTCAGAGTCCGAGGGAACTGCCACTAGGGAAGAAGACCCAGAGAGATGCGGTATTAGGTCATTGCAACAACTTGGTTTGCGGTCGTCTGCTGCAGCAGCCCTAGAAGCAGATACGGTGATGACTGCAAAAGATACCTGGAAAACTGATCAGACCCAGTGCTCAGGAGCCCGGGCTCTGAGGCTGCCCGAGATTAAATCTTGGCTCTTGAGATGTTGATTTCAGCCTCTCCTAGTGTTATTGTAAGATTTAAGTGAGTTACTATATCAGTGGGGCCAAAAATGGTGCCACTAAGTCCCTGATTTGCTGTTGCCGTTAACATTATTTTTCTATGTCGCTTGAGCCGGCGTCAGTTCAAATTTGCAAAAAAAAGTTGTACTTGGTAAACGTTTGCCTTGTGTATACATAGGCTACTGCGTTTCTATTTGTCTAACTTGAAGATCTGGATTCAGACTCTACCTTTACATAAAAGCCTTGGCATTGATACAAAGAGCTCTGTCTTTGAGCTGTGGGGAAATGCTCATACTAAGCGCATAGCTTTGCGGATACACAAGGGAAGCGGTGCGTTGAAATCAGCGGGAACATGGTATATCACACAATTAGCTGACTGCCAGGGAGTTAGACAGGCCTAGGTTTGTCCTCTCTTAGTTGCTGGAAGGTGGGGTTAGAATACTAGGTGAGGTAATGATATTCTTGAGCCATTTCATCAAGGTGTGGCAAGCAAAGAGTTTGTTTAGAAACCTGCGAGCTAGGGGTGGAGTCAGATTGGGGTTGTTGAGAAACCTCATTTGTCAAAAAATAAAAATAAAAAAGCAAGGCAGGTTTTTTGGGGGGTGTGATGCCTACTGGAGTTTTTCAGTATTTCTATCCACGGATATAAAAAATATTTGCATCTGTCGGTAGGATGGCTTTGTAATTTATTTGCAAGTTCGGATGACAGTTTCCAATGCAAATCAAAGTATTTGTACTTCCAAAGGACATTCACCTGCAGTCTGACGACGGCCTAGTAGAAGGCCTGAGGTTGGATGTGTATCTATACTTAAATGACCATCTTCTCCCCTCTTTGCCTCCTCTCCCTTCCTGGCAGCCTTTTTGCATTGTGGGTTAGAGGCTAATAGCTGACTGGATTCTACCAACACACACACACACACACACACAGAATGTAATTGTTTGAGCCATGAAATGAAATGCTTGGCTTTACTTATGGAGCAGCTTTAAGGTTAAAGTCAAACATTTGAAGATAACCTGATGTAATAGTTAGCTATTGCTGTGTAACAAATTAACCCCAAACTCACTGGCTTACAACAGTCACCATTATCCCACACAGCTTTTCTGTGCCAGGCATCTGGGAGTGGCCTAACTGGGGTGGTTCTGGCTCAGGGTCTGTCATGACCTTGCAGTCAGGATGGTGGCTGAGGTTACAGTCACTAAAGAGGAGACTCAGGCTGGAGGGACTGGAGCAAGGAGCCTCTTTCAGGAGTCATATGCATGCTGACTGTGGTCAGGGGTCCTTAGTCCCTCACTACATGGTCTTCTTCATTGGGCATGTCCAGTATTAATTGCCACTGTGGCTGGCTTCCCCCAGAGTGCAAGGTCACGGAGAAAGAGCAAGCACAAGAAGGTAGAATGCCTTTTATGTCTTGGCCTGGGAAGACATGCTGTCATTTCTGCAATATTCTCTTGGTTGCACGGTAGGCCCTGTCCAGAATGGAAGGAGACTCCACAAGAGCCTGAATATCAGGAAGTGAGAATCAGCGGGGCCATGTTGGAGGCTGTCTCCCACACTCCAGTAATTAACATCCAATTGTTATACATCTTTGGGGCCCCGACAGAAAGAAGTTTCTTGTCTTCTCTTTAATTTTGTGGGATTCAGTAAGGCCTGAGGGATTAGATGTCAGCTATGGAATTCCAGCCTTGGCTTTGCGGGAGGCCATCTTGCCTTCTTTACCACCCCTTCCCCCAACCTCAGGCAGGCTGGACTCGGGGGGCTTTGGGTCCTGGGCCACTCAGTTACCATGGGAAGAATGCAGCGGCTTCACTGGCACAGCCATCAGTGGCTTCTGGACAAGAATTGGACAGAACATCATAAAATGCATCCTGATGCCGCCAAAATGCCCCGTGTACGGCTGAGTTGTTGGTAGGGCTGAAATGAAGGGCTCATTTCTTCTGAATGGAAGGTATTTGTCTCTCCCTTTGGAAACAAATCCTTTTAATAAGGCTCTGGATTGGCTTCAGTTATTTATTCAGTGCTCTCTCAGCGGCAAGTTGATGATTAGATACATTCCATTTCCGTGACACACACATTTGAAAGGATTCATGCTTCTAATCATAAAAAGATAAAGTTTTTTTTCTTTCTTAACATCTGGAGGCTGATGAATAATTACTATAATTAAACAAGAGGCCATTGTATATTTGGGTATTTTTAAAGTTTCAAATGCCTCTCTGCGTGCAAGATTCACGTTGCACGCTCTTTGTTCTAAAGCATTCTACTGTGCAGCGCTCACAGTCTACTGAGGAGCCTTCGTGGCTGGCGTTAAAAGTAGGTCATTATTGCCTAATCTTCATCCCTCCATTATTCTGCTTCCCCAAAACACTTAATAAGCGAGCTCAGCGCTCCACTCGGGATTGTCCACCTGGCCTTCCCACACCTCGTAGCTCTGGAGAGGAAGGAGCTGGACTGAGCTTCGGGGGTGACCTAGTGATGTTGATAAGTAATGCCACCTCAGTGGTGGTCAACTCTACTAGGGGTAGATTTTAGTTAAATCACCTTTAGAGAGGCGATTGAAACAACCTGTAGTCAGCTTGGTAGTGAAAGAGTATCATCATCGATTGTCTAAGTACCTATTTCTTAACCAAATCATGTTAGTCTTGTCATCATCCCCTCTTCTGGCCACCCTTCCAGGTTTATTCCCCTCGATATTAGAACGTGTTCACCTCCGTGCAGAATCCTGGTGCTTTGCTAGGCAGGCTGACTTTGACCATGGGTCTATCCAAGAACTTGAATCTGCAGATGGACTTGGTATACCCAGGTTTGTGATAGAAGCCATGAAAATAAACCTAATTACCTAGAGCCCAAAGGGACTTTGGAACACCCTACATCTTCATTTCTTGTTGGGTTCACCATTTATTAAACTTTATGGATGTTAATCATTTTTTGGCAGGCAAGAAATTATAAAGATACCTGGCTGCTCTTATAAAGGAATTGCTTTATATTTTGCAATATTTCTTAAGTGCCTTGTGCATGGTAGGTGCTCAATAAATTCTTACCAGTTGATTGAGTGACTTGAATTCTGAATAGTTTCTTATTCAGTATTTATGTCTGGCCTATCGAAACCTGATTCCAGAAGCAAAAATAACGAGGAGGAGGATGGTGAGAAGTGAAGCTGGGCCCAATTAACATTGGTTGGATATTGGGAGGGTTATCGTTAGTGAAAATCCTTTATAAGTCTATACTAGTATTTAAATAAATATTTACTATTCTATAGAATATGATGTGGAGCTTGTTATAAGAGAATGAGTGTACCAACGTTTATTTGATTAACGAACATTTTGCCTTATGGCATCTCGGAGAATTTAGGGTGCAGTCACACCTAGGAATTATAGCTAATGGCTGTCTTCACCTCTACTCATTGACTTTGAAGGTGTTTTATGCAAGTCATAAGATAGACATTCACCATTAAAGGTGTTGGAATGAAATCTGCTTTAGTATTTTGTGATTTTGTGTTTTAAAAATAAGCCAGGTGAGGTTAATTAATATACGCTCTATTTCAACAAAAGAAATCTGTTAGGGATGCGTGGGTGGTCAGTGGGTTAAGCGTCTGACTCTTGATTACGGCTCAGGTTATGATGTCAGGGTTGTGAGATTGAGCCCTGTGACAGGCACTGCTCTGGGCATGGAGCCTGCTTAAGATTCTCTCTCTCCCTCTCTCTCCGCCCCCACCCCCCCCAAAAAAAAAGAAAAAAGAAAAAAAATCTGCTGGGATAAGCCTTTAGGTGGCTGTCGCAAAGATGAAAGCACTTCTAAGGCAGAAAGAAAACATATTTTCATATTAAGTGTATATATATATGTATATATATATATATTAAAACTGCATTATGCATATTAGATACACACAGAGCTACAGCTCATACATCATGTTGGAGAAATCATGAACATTATCCTTTGCGAGAAGTTACTGGTGCTGAGTGGCAGAATCTAAAGTAAGCGGATTCATTTATCCCCACCATGCATCAGATGACCAGCTCTCATAAAAACTACTATTAACCTAAAAAATTAGGGTCAGTAAAAGCCTAACTCTAATTCTCAAAACTCAACGAGCTGAACCGTTAGACCCAATGAGCTCATCATGATAGATTAAAGACCAAACATAAAGACATGATGAAATATGTGATTTTAATATGTTTGATCCTATCCGAGCAACCCCTTAATAACATGATTGTATCATGGAACATGTTTTCCCTTAAACCCAAGAAGGCAGTCTAAAAGAATTTAACCCATTCTTGCATCAGAGGTGTAATTCTGCCTTACTTGATTTAATTTGGTAAAGGTGGCTGAAATGATGCTATTCTGGTACCTCCCACGACAGCAGAGATGACAGGAGCCACTGCTGTGGCTGAATTCCTAATTTCTGCAAAGTACCCCTACCCCACCTGCCACTGGGGTAGTAATAATGTCAAGGGCGAAAGTCTAGGCTAGAGCTTCATCCTGCACATTGTCGAGATCACAGTAATTCATAATGCCTTTCCTAAGGTCCCAACTAAAAGCAAACAATGAGGGTTTAGAAGCAACCACAAAGCATGTTCTTTCAGACTGAGTAAATGTACTTTTAAAACAGGAAAAAAGTGCGTAGCTCTGTTTGTTACCACCAGTGGGCTCATCCATGCCTCACAAAATAGCTGACAAGGACAATTTCTAGCTCATAAGAATGAGATCTCCTGTTACCTCATGCAACACTCAACATAATTCTAGTTTTCATCCTTCCTTCCATTTCACAAACGAGGAATCAGGAGTGGATCATTTGAAATTCCCTACATTTTCCACTATGCTCCTGTTAGGGTCAATTCCGAAATTGTCAGAAACAAATAGAAAAGCGTGGTCTCATAGATTCCTGGCCTCGCACTAAGACAACATGCACTCTTCACAGGTGACGGTTTCTCAGACTGCCGTCTCTTATAGTAATAGCTCTTCTTTACCTGGAGCTGATGTGTTGTTTTTTTTGTTTTTTTTTTTTTAAAGGTTTTATTTATTTATTTGACATAGAGACAGGCAGCGAGAGAGGTAACACAAGCGGGGGGAGTGGGAGAGGAAGAAGCAGGCTCCCAGCAGAGCAGGGAGCCCAATGCGGGGCTCGATCCCAGAACGCCGGGATCACGCCCTGAGCCAAAGACAGACGCTTAATGACTGAGCCACCCAGGTGCCCCTAGAGCTGATGTTTTGATGGTCATTTTTTGACCTGGAGCTTAAATAAATAAATAAATAAATAAATAAATAAAATCTTAATATGTCTCCTCCAAGCCAATTGAGTGAGTTTGCTTTTTCCCAGTGGGAAAAGTGTATAGGGTAGAGCAAACCTCTCCAGACTGGGGGACAGGATGGGCACCCTCATTCGTGCCCAGGGCAGCTGAGACCAGTCCTGCCATGAAAGACCCTCTGAGATTAAATGGGATGGACGTGGAAGGGAGGAAACAATGGAATTAAAAATGGAATTAAAATCCTTTTTCTCTTTGGCTAACAACCAGTTCATACATTGAAAAAAAATGATTAATTATACTTTTTATCCATAAAGAATGGGATGTTTACTTAACATTCCATTACAGTGAATATCACCAAGAACAAAGCTCTCGGAAGGACTCAGATGTTTCTGAGGACGCATGGCATGAGAACACAGCTTTGCTGCCTGGTAGGTTTTGTGACCCGGCCCAGGTGGAGACTGCCATAGTCTGAACGTTTGTGTCTCCTAAAATTCATTGAGACATTCGAATGCCCTATGGGATGGTGTTTGAAAGTGCGGTCTTGGGAGGGGGTTGTTGAGACCGTGATGGTGGAGCTCTCATGAGCAGCCTTAGTGCCTTAGAAGAGAGACTCCAGAGACATCCCAAACCCCATCCACCATGTCAGAACACAGAGAGAAGATGCTGGTGATGACCCAGGAAGAGGGCCCTCGGCGCATGTGACCATTCTGGCACCTCAATCTTGGACTTCCTGGCCCTTAGAGCTGTGGGAGAGACATTTGTGGTGTTAATTAACCAGTGTGTGCTGTCGTGTTAGAGCAGCCCGAGTGAAGTAAGACAGGGACTGTGGACATCTTGGCTTGTTAATAATTTGGTCCTTTAAAAATCATACTCTTTAAAGACTTGAACATTTACTTTGAAGAGAGTCTGAGCTCTGGGTAGGGAAAAGGTGGAGGGGAGAGTCCCATTTCCTGTCACAAGTCAGTCAGCTCTACCAGCCTTGAATAATCCATTTAGCAGAACTGAGCCTACAGCTGCCTGGCCCATCCTTCTTGGCAGTTGGTGAGGGGTGTGGTAGGGAAATCTCAGCACCCCCTCCCCAAGCATTTCATCCAAACATAATACTTTCTCTATAAGAAGCGACGTGGTAAATACCAGTTTCTCCATCTTGTAACATTTCCATGACTCTTTGAGTCCCTCTCAGAGAAGAGTGCCCTAGGCAAGCCTGCCTGGTCTGCCCTTAATTCACCTCTGTTCCTGACAGTATGGTTTATAGGAAAGAGAATCTTGTCTATCAGGTGTTTCCTGTTTCCAGTACCAGAAAGTCATTACTTGATTGCATATGTATTTGCAAGCTTGCGGAAGAAGAATGATCAAAAGGTTTTTGACTACCTGGTTCTTCAATTAAGAAAGGAATGCTCTTCGGTTTTCTCTTTTCTTTTTAAAAATGCAGATCTCCACTGAAATATTTCCTTCAACTAGGCAAGCCCACTTTTATCTCCTTCCCTACCCTAGATAGGCATACCTACCCTATCTACATACGAAAATATATAAATAGGAGGGTTGACGAGAATTTTAGGGGAGGATTACTGTTTTAGGGAAGAGGACATCTTTAATTTCAAAATTCAGTCTAAGGAGATGGGTAAACCTCTGATCCACCTTCTGGATGTATGATTTCTAGCTAAATAGAAACCTCAATAGTATTTTAATGTTATTAACAACAACAGAAAAGACTCAGACATTTGTAATGAAGGAATTCTGCTTAAATTTATTTCCAGGGAACCTGTACCCATTTGTTTTAGTAATATTTAAATTTGTTCACCAGAGGGGTTCCTGGGTGGCTCTGTCAGCAGAGTCTACAAGTCTTAATCTCGGGGTCCTGAGTTTGAGCCCCACGTTGGGTGTAGAAATTACTTAAAAAAAAATGTTAAACAGAAATTCTTCCTACCTTTGTTTTATAGTAATAGTCAAACTGTTCTTTCTGGTGGCTGAAATCTCTTTTTAATTTCAATTATGAAGACATCCTATTTTACTTTTAAACAAAGAAATTTGGAAAAAGTATTAATAATTGTTGAATGTCGGTTGTGGCTACCTAAGTTTTAAAGTTAATCTCTGTACTTCTCTTGAGTATGTTAGACAGCTTTTGTAATAAGTTACATGATCCTGGGGAAAAAAAGTAGAATGTTTGATTTGACATTTAATTTTCTTTAGACATATCTTCAGGAAAAATCCTCTCAGATTAGAAAACCTTGAGTTCTACTTTGAATAAAAATAATTTTCGGGTGTGCTTTACGAGTTTTTGAAAAGTCCTTCTTGTCACATTTTTAACTAAGCCGCTAAAATGCTTCATAAGCTGATACGTTAATTTAGCACTATGTTAAGTTACAGTGGTACTTATCTCCACACTTTCTCTGACAGCATAGACCGTGAGCCCAGCAGCGCTCCATTCCTTTGTGATTTGCCCACTGCTGGGTTCTCGGCCGTGGGTTCTGAGCTGGCCAGGAAGTTGCTGGGCTAAGAACAGATGGGGAATGAGGGTAGGACAGGATCCGAGGTTGTCTGACCAGTTACCACACCCCTACATTGGAAACGTTGGTTGTCTACTCCGGACCAGCGGCTGTTATAGGTGAGGGATTACAGAGGTGAATAGACCCCAAAGTCCTCCATTTCAGGGAATTGATTTTTCTAGTAAACAATCAAAAACCAATGATCATCATCATCACTGTAAGAAAACAAAATTGAATCTTGTCACAATGACCAAGACGTGATGGAAGGGCTCTGTGTGTGTTTAACGAAAGTTGAATTTAGTTATTCATAAGGTGTCTCTTTGTTCTATTTTTAATAGAGGTATAGCTGATACACGGTGGTTCAGGTGTACAGTGCAGTGATTCAGCAACTCGATGTGTTATGCTCTGCTCACCGATGTGTTATGCTCTGCTCACCGCAACTGTAGATCCCATCTGTCACCAAGCAATGCTGTTACAATACCTTTGACAAGGATGTTTTTAATCTTCTTTGCATTTTATTGATGGTCTTTATTTACTTTTCCAAATGAAGTAACTAATCTTGTTAGTGAGCCAGAATGTAAAAATTCATCCCCTTTAAAATCCAGGTTCCAGGGACACCTGGGTGGCTCAGTCGGTTAAGCGTCTGCCTTTGGCTCAGGTGTGATCCTGGGGTCCTGGGATCAAGTCCTGCATCAGGCTCCCTGCTCAGCAGGGAGTCGCTTCTCCCTCTACCCACCCCTGCTTGTGCTCTCTGTCTTTCAAATAAATGGGTAAAATCTGAACAAACAAAAGCAAAAACAAACCAGGTCCACTTGTAGGGTGATGGTGGAAAAACAGGAAGAAGAGGGAAGTAGAGCGAATCTTCCCAGGGTGGTAATTTTGCATTCCTGTTACAAATAACTTTTTTTTAAAGCTCTGTTACATACATTTGCAGGTTACCGAAGTGAAATAGGATAGCCCAAGTGTCTATGGCAGTAAGCTTGGATATTACATAAATATACAATCGCTGATGAACAAAAACTAAAATATTTGATTGAACTGAAGTGTTTTCTGTAGTTCAAAAACAAAAATGAATGCGGGAATGGGAATCATAAAGGATGTTTAAGAAGCCTTCATCTTTGAAGAGCGGTTAAATTATGGTAACTACCCAAAATAAGAATTATTTTTTACCTTTTTGCTCTTGGATGAAAATCAGCTCCTGTAGCAGGAGTGCCCATAAGGAGCCTTGTTATTACAATCAGACCCGTGCACAGCAGGGGGGCAGCATTTCCCGAGACACGTCCCACCACCATGAGGGAGTTGAATGGAGAACAGTGTCTCCACTTCAGGTCATTGCTGCAATCGGCCTCGTTCTCATCAGGGCCTATTTGGAAAGGATTAACATCTTAATGTTTATAAATGGTCACCATGACTTTATGGTGGGCTCTGAGCCACGAGTTACTGAATTCGTTTCACTAGAAAATACTGTTGTGCCGCTCATCTCATGAGACCAGGGAGAGGGAACAGTGCTCATGTTGGCTCGAGATCCAACGTGGTGTGGGGAGGGTCTGTTACTGGCCACGCTGGGTCATCTGGTCATGGTGTTTCACAACCACTCACACAGGGGACAAATCAAGCTAGGAGCCCCCTCCTCTGAGGCCCACAGAAGGTTCTGTGGAAATCCATTAATCCTTTCCCAAGAAGGGCAAGTGGAGACAACAGCAAAGGGCAGTGTGGGATGGGAGAAATCTGATAAGCACCTCTCCTCTGTTTACATCTCTAGTGGCTTAGGAACGCCGAGTTTTTCTGAGGCTCAAACAAAGAAACCGAGAAACCGCAGTAGCTTTAGAGGCTGACTGTGAAAATGTGGGTTTCTCTGTAGTCACTTTAAAAGGTTCACATTGTTTAATGTGCAAACTCAATAGTCCTTGGAAGTTTTTAAAAACAAAATTCTCGTTACACCTGTGTCCCCAGTAGCCATCAGATAAAGGCTCTTCTTGCTTCTCGTACCATTTTAAAGAGGAAATGATCTCATCTGGGACTATAAATAAAACCTAAATAAACAGACCTAAACAGGCCCACTGAGACTTAAGTACATGTGTTCTGTGCATGCGGCCATAGTTAATTAGAAAAGAAAGAAGGGGACCAGGAGCCCAGCCCTGAGCCAAGTCAGGAAATCAGGGAAGGTTGTTTTCAGCATCTTGGTTTCTCTGTGGGCGCTTTTCCCTTCCTTCCTCACAATCCCGTCAGCGCCCTGCTTCTCCTGGCTCCCTGCCTCCCAGATAAACACGCACACGTTTCATCCAACCCCTTGGCATCTGTTCGGTTTCTCTCCTCAACTTGCTTGCAGCTCGGCTCAGTCATTCAGTAATCATTCACCTTTGAACAGATAATGACACACAAAGGGACTCCACTGAGATATGAGGTGCAAGACAGAAAGAAGCGTCTAGTGGCGTGGGCAGATCAGTGGTGAGTTGGGAACTCTCGGGAAGGACGTTGCAGCCGCTGTCTGCTCAGCCCCACCTATTCCTCCTCAGCCTGGCACTGGTCTATCACCTTTCTCTTCAGTGACCACCACAGACATGGCTTTGGCTGACTGAGGTCACCGGATTTTCCTTTTTGCCTTTCTTTGTTTACCTCTACGTACCAAAATCTTCAGAGAACGGAAATGCAAGGTCTTGGGCCCAGCCCACGTCCACTGGATCAGAATGTAAAAAGATTCCCAGGTTATTCGTTCACATATCTAAGTCTGAGAAGTCCTACCCTGTCTCTCAATACTTACTCACTAGTTACATATGAATTGTGGACACTTTCTTCGTAGTGGAAAATTCCATGGTGACATGGAGACTGCTTTGCACACCTAACCTTGAAAGAACAATTTAGGAAAGAAATATTAGCAATGAGTTTTCATATTGAAGAGAGCTGTGATTTTGTTCACGTGGGTATTTTTGCCCTATGGAGAAGGCGTATGCTGTTACCAGATGGTGGTATATTTGGAGGAAAGAGAGTTGAATGTGAGGATGAGATAGATTCGTAAGCAGAAGAATTTTCAGAGTTTGGAGGAGAGGGTCTTAGGGGGTGTTGTGGGGTATAGACAAAGTGAATGAAAAAGAAAGACTTAGAAATCCAGCTTTGGACTATGTAACCTCTTCACGGTGTTAGAGAAGTCCAAGTTACTCATGTGAGTTATTTCAAAAGTACGTTTTGATTTGTGGGCCCTGGGTTTCGACGGTGGCACCCAGTTTGGATCTGACTACAGAAGTAATAGCTTCAGTAGAGTTATGAAGGATTACACTTTAGAAACACCGTTAGCAGATTCAAGACTGTGTTACTGGTAAAAGTCTATGAATTATACCACCGGGGAACATGATGTTGTCGGTCATGTTGAGAAGCTGAGCGCAAACCAGACCGTGATGAAGACAGTAGGTAGGGTCCAGGTCCATGTTTACAGTAACTGCATCACCCCCGCCCCTACTGTTTGCTAGAGTCTGAAGAAGGATACATTTGTGCTTTGATCGCTTGCTGCCAATCATACCTATCACAACACCTTCAGGACCAATTTTTCTTGCGTTTCGTAAGTTACATAACACTACAGTGTAGCACTGGACTCGCCTTTTTTATTTTATCACTAAGCATATTTTAGGATTTTTTTGAAAGACTGTTTTCCAACATGTAAACAAATGATTAAAAATGTGACTTTCCATTTAAAATTGAAGTGTAATTGATATACAGCATTATATAAGTCAGAGGTGTATAATGTAATGATTCAACAAGCAACCATCAGCCTGCTCTCTGTATGTAAGAGTGTGTTTTTTGTTTGGTTGTTTGTCTCTCTTTATTTGGTCATTTGTTTTGTTATTAAAATTCCACAAATGAGTGATATCAGATGGTATTTATTTTCCTCTGACTGATACCCTAGTTCTGTTGTTGTTGTTGCACATGGTAAGATTTCATTCTTTTTTACAGCTGAGTAATATTCTGCTGTCTGTAGCTACACCACATCTTCTCTATCCATTCATCTGTTGATAGACACTTGGTTTGCTTCTATATCTTCAGTATAATAAATACCGCTGCAATAAACAGAGGGGTGCATGTATCTTTTGGAAGTAGTGTTTCCATTTTCTTTGGGTAAATATCCAGTAGTGGAATTACCGGGTCATAGAGTAGTTTCATTTTTAATTTTTTGCAGAACCTCCATAGTGTTTCCCGTACTGGCTGTACCGTTTGCATTTCCACCAACAGCACGCAAGGGTTCCTTTTTCTCCACATCCTGGCCAGTGCTTGCTACTTCTTGTGTTTTTCATTTTAGCCATTTTGACAGGTGTCAGGTGATACCTGCCTGTAGTTTTGGTTTGCATTTCCCTGATGATGAGCGATAGTGAGCGTCTCTTCGCGTGTCTGTTGGCCATCTGTCTGTCTTCTTCGGATAAATGTCTCTTCCGTTCGTCTGCCCATTTTTAACTGGATTATTTATTTTTTTGGTGTAGGGTCATAGAAATTCTTTATATGTTTTGGATATTAAACCCTTATGGGACATACCATTTTGCAAATACCTTCTGCCATTCAGTAAGTTGCCTTTTTGTTTTGTTGATGGTTTCTATATAAAAATATTACTTTATAAAAATACTACTTTTTAAAAGCATCCCTCATGAAAAAAAATGGGTAAAAACCTAATAGTTGAGTAGCTATTTGTAACTCTGGTTTATTTGGTAGAGAAATGGCAGGATCTAGAAAGTCATTCTTTGCCCCCCCCCCCAAAATTAATCTCCTTTGACCCATTGTATTTTTTGAAGATGGCCACAAATACCTTTCATATCTCATACGCTTTTCCTGCAGTGTGACTTTGCCATTCTTTCCAACCATAGTTGAGGTCTACATTGCTTCTCTTTGGCATCAGGCAGGCTTTGATGACCGGTCCGATGGCGTGTGGTGGACGTGGTTCTCTGTGAATTCGAGGCTGAATCATAAAAAGCCATTTCAGTTCTGCCTTGCTGGAATACTGGAATATTTCACTCTTCACTACTTACTCTTTAAGCTTTTAGCCTCTAAATAAGCAGAGCTACTGTGAAGAATTCCAAACCAGCCCAGAGAGAGTGCTCTGAGACTCTGGATAGCCCAGCCTTTCATTGTTGCAAATCCACCAAATGAGAGACCTTGAGTCGGAGCTATTCAGTTGAATTCTTGACCCACAGACCCCACGAGAAAAGATCAAATAGTTGTTCATCTTTGAAGCCACTAAGTTACTGCTTACAAGTATTTTATTGCTTCCTGGCTAACAATATTTTGTGTTTTCGGTAGTGATGTCTAAATGTGAGATAAAACTACTGTCGGTGAGTTGGGAATGGTGTTGTCTAAGTGGTAGGGAAGACTTTTGAAAGAAAAATGGAGGACGGTCAAGGTGGGATGTTGTCATCCTGTGGAAAGTGGCAGAAGAAAATAGATATCATCAGTACAGGAATGCTTTTGGTTAGGGCATTTATAGGGCAAGGCAACTTTACGTAACAGAGAATTTAGGTAACAATTTGGGAGGCAGATTGTAGGGTTTATTAGAAGGCAGATTGAATTTTGTCTTTCATCTCTGGACAAGGAGAACTGAGTGACACTTCATTTTGCATGTGTCGGAGGGAGGAGGGTGGTACTTATCTAATTGCTGTAGCACAGCTATGATTGTACCTGATGTGAAATGCATCTGATAAATTTCATCACGATTCCCGTCTGAATACCGTACCAGAAAATGCTCTTTCATGCTCGGTCTTCATAATTTGTTTTTCATGTGGCAAGGGCACATGCTCACACTTCACGAAAGCAGAGGGAACATTGCTCACAGCTGTATTTGGGCCACTCTTACACTCCAGAGATTTCACTCCTTTTTTCTATTTTTATAACCATCTTTGTCACTCTCCCTTCTTTCCTTTCTTCCCTTTTAGATTCAGCTGCAGCCATAGCCAATAAAACACAGTGACAGAGAGATGGATCTTAGAGAAAATCTGCTGATTGCTCTCTCTGTAAACCTCAACTATAAACAATAGAAGGACATTTGTTTCTCTGTCATGTTTCTTTCAGTACATAAAGATGAAGAAGCAAATCAATGTTTGGAAAAAAGAAAAAGAAGAATATGTTAAGGTTGTCTTCTAGTTGGCTTTTTAGGTATCATTCTCCCTTAGAATGGGCTTGGACATTTTGCCTCTTTCCCCGGGGACAAAAGCATTTCTGTTCATCTAATTTTCAAGTTTTTGGGTGAGGAGACTCTAGAGAAAGAAGCCAAATACTAATTATTGACAAATGCTGACTTATTTTATTCCTCTGATTGTATGAAGTACCATAGCCAGGATACAGTGTCAAAATAACATCTCAGAAATTATTATTTGTGGAATATTCAAGAATATGCTAAGTCCTTGGTTTAGTAGAAATCTAAGTGTGAAAGAGTTGGTTATTTCAAGAAGAGCCAGGATACTAAAAATCTGAGATCCAGTGTTTCATTTTCCTTTATCACCTGTTGCTGGCCCCCAACCAGTCATTGACGTAGACTCTGGAAAGATCTTTTGAGTTCATCACACAATGGGTGTGTCTCAGTTTAGTTTGGGTTGTATAGAGACATGCTTTGCCTTGATAAAGATCTCTTAGCTCCATCTAGACACCAGTGTTTCTTCTGCTTCGGCATAGAACCTTTGTGTTTGTCCTTTTCGCAGCTGGAAAATGCGTCCCTTGGTCAGTAATGTAAGGCACAGAAAGGATGCCTTTGTGCTTTGTGGCAGGTGAGTGATTCGGGTCCCTTGTGGAGGCAGATGGACAAGGATCCAAACAGCAGTACAGATGGATAATTTAGGCACCATGCAGTCCCTTGGGGTTTGTACTGCTGGAAAACATTTCCAGCCCCAAGTCGTAAAAATGACAGACAGTCACTCAGCCCACATGGAATTGTACCCTGTCATCTTCAGTCAGGAAAATCTCCCTCTGAAGTCAGTGAGGGGTTTTAGACTGAGAATGGGCATAAAATATGCTCCTTTAAGTAAAGACAATGGAATTAATGATTAGCTGAGCAATTCAGAGCACATTTTAGTGACATGTATAAGAAATTATGGAAATTGCACAATTTCTCTTATAAGTGCATCATCACATTACTTGGTATCATGGTAGCCACCAATTTGTTTCCGAGGATGGATTTAACTGGCTTATTCATAGAATTCCACAGGGAAAATTGCTTTTCTTTTCTTTCTCAAAAGTCTATTAAGAACCTCATTCTATCACCGAGTTCTGGCTATTTGAGAGCAGCGTGAAGTACCCAATGGGGATTTAAAAATAATACCCTCTACTTAATTCTTTGAGGATTTTTGCATAGAGTTATCATGGCAATGAACGTGGTAGCTGGGACTCAAATGTTCTTCCCAGAGAGGAGGGAGAAAACCAGAACAATGACAGGAAGTCATTGGAGAGACCCAGAGCCAGACCCAGGCTCCTAATATGTGGTCCGAAGATAGGAAAAGCTCTTCCTCTTCCTCCCTTCCCGACACACAGGCACGATGGCCTCCTTCAAGTGGTGAAGGCGCTGGCTTAACTTTGTGGCTTATCCTCAAAACGTAGGTATTTGATGAGCTAAATTTCTCTTTCAACTTCCATGGTTGGCTTTTAGTAGTTACTTAAGATGAGGTAAATATGTGTAATGTATGTATTACATATGTTATACATCTGTTACATATATGTCACATACATACATGTAAGCCCCCAAATGTCCAACACATTTACACCTTAGAATGAACACGTTTTTTATATCTTTGAGACAGCAGCTTTGATTGGTACAGGGTAGGTGAGATGTTGGAAAAGGGTAAGAACTATTTCTTGGATGCTTCAGGTTTTATTTATTTATTTAAATGATTTTATTTATTTGAGAGAGAGCGCATGTGCCTGTGAGAGGGGAGGGGCTCAGGGAGAGGGAGCAGCAGACTCCCCGCTGAGCAGGGAGCTCGACTCGGGGCTCGATCCCAGGCCCCCCCGGGATCATGACATGAGCTGTAGGTAGACGCTTAACTGACAGAACCTCCTAGGTGCCCCTGGATGCTTCGGGGTTTAGAATTCCTTCTTAGACTTCTCTTTTATTTCTCCCCTTGGTCTATTTTCTTTATCACTGAATGTCCAGTGAATTTTCCACTGGAATTCGGTTGGATGGTGGGCGCAGGGAAGGGCCCCATCTCTTCTTCAATCTGCCACACTCCTGGGAGATGCATTGTTGGGCTCTCGCTCAACCTGATGGAGGAACTGGGATCCATAAGCCACATCAAGTGGGTCCCGTCACTGTCGCTCTGCTGTCCCTTCACTGAGTGGCACTGCTGCTGTCTGCCTTCGTCCCTTCTCCTCCACGTGCTGGTGGTCTCCCAGGATTTGGACATCCGTTCACCTAGACGTTCCACTCAGATTTTTATCTTTACTTTTGTCAAGCTCGTTCTGGTCCTACAAAGTCTTGTGTGCAGAAGAGCCAGCAGCCCGCTCATCTTGCCAGGAACTGTTGTTGACATGCTAGGCTCAGTCTTCTCTGCATCGGGTAAATATTGTAGTGGATTTTCAGGCATAAGCGGCCGTGAGCAAAGGAACAGAGCTGGTTGGCTGGGATGCCGTCACATCGGATCCAGCCCAGACAAGGACCTCGACCGAAACTACAAGGTCTGGGTATTCAGTATGAAAATGGATCTCTCTGAATCTCTTCTACCGGCTGCCTGATGGCAGCTTGTCCGGCTTTCTTTGGAACACAGATGATTCCCAGCTAAACGTCTTGCCATTATTTCCTAATGCCCTTCTGATCCTGGTGCCTTACATTCCTGCCAGAATCCAAGGGTAAAAAGCAGGTGAACAAAACAAGGTGCCATTGCTCCCCAGTTCTTGCTTTGGGAAGCAGAGTGAGACAGGTCCAGACCCTGGATCCTAGTGTGGTCGGTGCCACTGGGTGCTGCTTTCCAGGCCCGCGCACTGTAATTACAGAAGAGAGAGACATCACCACAGAACCGGATCCGGGGCGCTGTCCAGTTGAAAAGGTCATTGCCGCAGATGAGCAATTAGTGGTCCCTGCTGCTGCGAGGGTTTGGCTGCAGAAGGAGCCGCAGAAACACAATGCCCGGAGAAACCAGCTTTGCGATCTGCTTGTTACAAGTCCAGTTGTTAGGGGGCTGCCCTGCATCACAAGGGATAATGCTGTCCAGATTGGGGAAACGGGAGATTGGGAAAAAGCAGCCGTCAACAGAACAGAACAAAGGGATGGTGTGGGTGGGGGGAAGGATGTGGTGGACAGAGCATGGGGGTTGTGGCTTTGAAGCCTCATTAGAAACCTTAAATATTCGGGAGCTGCTTTCCCTGGCAGTCTCAGAGCTGGGCAGCAAAGCTTTGTTGCCTATAAATGGGGATTGAGGAAAATGGTGAGCAATGCCAGGGTTAAATTGACTGTGTTATTAGCACTTTCTCTAAGAATCAGCTGCTTTATTAGGGATTGTCCTGAAGATTCTTTCATTTAAAACCCAGAACCTCGGCTTTGTTTTAATAGGGGTGGAAAGTTGAAGCACTGAAAAGAATGAGAGGATCGGGCTTTGCCGCAGCCCTTATGTGAGGAAGGAAGGGCCGTGAAAGGGAGGGGTCAGGGGAGGGAACAGCCTCCCGTGAGCCTAGGCCTGTCTCAGCCCCCACCCTCCCAAACCCCACAATGCAGTGGGCAGACAGGGGCGGGGGTGCTTGTGAGCCTCTCTGGAGCCAGGGGTTTGACCTTGAGGCAGATGACCCCCGCTCCAAGGTAGCCTGATAGAAACTTCATTTCTTTGCCCACTTGAGTCAAATCCACAGAAAGAATGAAGACAATTCTCATCTTACCAGCCCCAAAGGCAAGATTTTGTTTGATATTACAGACAAAGCCCTGAAATTGCATTTGACAAGAGAGGCCCCAAATAGTGAATCATCTAAGGTTTTGACACATGAATCACATTTTCCCTTTGTATTACGAGGTAAGCTTTCACATTGTAAGGTAAGGTGATCAAGCTGTGTCTTGCGCAGGGGAGGGGGGCAGCTGCCTCTCCCCACCCTCTCCTCCTGAGGGTGTCTCCTTGAACACATAATAGGCCCTGTTTTTAATCTAGGCTCAGACTTTTTGATTCTACAATGGAAGGTCCTGGGTCTTCTGACGCTCGGAGCCGTCCATACACGCTTCGAAGATGAATGGAGAAGTTGTGCGTAGTCATACGGGAGGGAATCTCAGGAAGGAACATTGTAACTGTTCTATCTTCCACTCTCGTGTGTACATTTGGGTGCCATTCTGCCCAAACTTTGTCCATGTGTTCGTGCGTGTGTATCTGTCACCAACTCCTGAATTGTGTCCTCTCTCATCTGTGTTGGCATGGGGGGGGTGTCTTTTGTTGGCAGGACTGTTTCCTCTCCCTGACAGTGGTCAAGGGGCTGAGAGGTCCATTGAGAAGGGAGGAGGCAAGGAGGCAGGGAGTGCAATGCAGGGCAGTCCAGGGACCGGAGCGTGAGGCGGTGCAGGGCCAAGAAGAGAGCTCACTGATTTCTGCCAGTGCGGCTTCTCTGCCCCCCACCCCCAACCCCCACCCCTGCCTGCCCTGCCTCTGCTCATCTCTCCTCCTCTCTGCTGGGGATTAAGGTAGCAGGGCTCCGTCACTCCCTCTGCTTGCAGCTCTTTCACAAATACATTTTCCTAAGTTTGGTTTTTGAGGTTCCATTGTTCTCTCGTGGCGGCGGAGGCGGCAGTTGGGGCTAACTTCTTGGCACCGAGAGCTGCTTCTCTTGATAGAGCCTTGGCGCTTTGTACTCAGGCATTTTGTTGTCAAGCCCTGAGCTGACAGCGTGGAGTTACTATCACTCTTCCAACAAAAACTAAGTTTATAAGCTTGTAATTAGTGTTCAATGTTTAATATTTACGCAGAGCTTTACAAAGCTCAAAACATTCTAACAAAAAAGAAAAGGAAACGTAAGCAAAAGAAAACAAAAGCACATCGGAACGGGCATGGAATGATAGGAAGGCATATAAAACTGAAATGCCACACACACACACACACACACATACACACACATGCACGCACGTGCACATTCGTGCACGCACATACACACTCATGCACACACGAATAAAGCCTCGCTTCTTTCTAAATAAGATTGAAGGACTTTTTAGATAATCACTGGGCAATTCCTGGAGCATATTCTTACTGTTTTTTATTCAAAAATCGTTACTTCTCTTATTCTAGAAGTAACATTAGTCAAGAACGTTATATTGGGTCCAGGTAATGACACCGAAGGGTTTTAACCATGGGTTTCATTCTATTTATAGGGGAGGAAAAAACATTTTTTCCTCTGTTCTTTTGAGTTCTTGGCTGAGACCTCTGTAATAAAAGACAGATTAACAAGGGAAAAACAGATTATTTATTATTAACATGTGCATACCTTGTATATATGGGAGAGAGCCAGGGAAGAAGGAGTAAGTCTCTGAGGTGGCCTTAGCCACCAGACTCAATACCATCCTTGGTTAAAGTTCCCCCAAAAGATGTGTGTGTGTGTGTGTGTGTGTGTGTGTGTGTGTGTCTGTGTGTGTCTGTGTGTCTGTGTGTCTGTGTGTGTGTGTAGAGGTAGTTCTGAAAATTTGCCAGTAAAGGCAAGGGTAGGGTTCATTATGCAGATTTAAGATGTATTCACCATAAATTCAATTTTCTTGTGATCCAGAGTCCTCTTCTTCCTTGTGAGTGGATGTTTCATTTCTAAATGTAAATGTCCCTTACAAAAGGCTAACTTCTCCTATGTTTTCAGAGCTTCTCCTATTTCTCAAAACAACCCCCTTGAAATAATCCTTAAATCAGAGGCATATTTTTGGGTGGTATGCTTTGCTGCTCCCAATATTCAACAGGCTGCCTCTGCTCAGGGCCCTGGGTCTTTGTCCTTTTTCTCTCTTTCCTTTTTCTTTTCCTCCTCCTTATGTGGTTTATTTCTTTTTGTTCAGTGCATTTTAACATTTAAATTCATAATAATGCAAAAAAAATTTTAAGATTGCTAGTAAAAGTCAAAATTCCCACGAGTCATCTCGAAGCCAGATTTCCTCTGCATTCATCACCAGTCTTTCTAGACTGCTGTATAGTCTTCAGGAGCCCTTTCTTTGCAAAAAATGTGTATGTGTGGGTGTTTGACAGTGTGTGCATGAAGAGAATATTCAATTTGTAAATTTGAAATTAAAAAAATTTTAAGATTTTATGTATATGAGAGAGAGCGAGCAGGGGGAGGGGCAGAGGGAGAGGGAGAGAGCAAAGACTCCCTGCTGAGCAGGGAGCCCCACTCGGGGCTTGATCCCAGGACCCTGAGATCATGACCTGAGCCAAAGGCAGATGTTCAACCAATGGAGCCACCCAGGCGCCCCCAATTTGTGAATTTTTAAAAGAATTCTAATGATCGCTAGCATTTCTCGAATACATATATTCCAGGCACTGCTCTAAGCATGCTACATTTGATCTTCTCAACAACACTATGAAGTTAAGTATTTGTATCTGTATTTTACTCATAAGAAAACTAGGAACCCAGACAGGTGAAGTAACTTGCTTAGGGTTCTACAGTCAGCACGTGGCACGGCCAGGATTCATGACCAAGTTAATACTTAAAACTTCTATGCTCGATTTTTCTCTGCCATTAATGATAAACTTTGGTAGGAATTATATTTTATACCAACAACAAAGTGTCTGGGAGCTTCTTCTATACCATTGCATTCTAGACTACTTTATTCTTCTAAATTATCATATACTTCTTCCTTTTAGGGATGGGCCATATTCTATTTAGCCATTTCCCATTGCTCAACTTTTTGGTTGTTACCAGTTTTTCACCATAAATACCTACTGCAAAGCCTTGTATTAGTATTTTCACGAACCTGTATGGGTGCTTTCTCAATGACAGAAGAGAAGCAGAGATTTCTGCCTTGATATAGTTTATATTGCTGAGCTGATTTCCAAACATGGCACTCATTTCCATTTCAAATCCATCTTGTGTGAGAGTACATATTTCCCTTTTGTCTTGTCAACTTTTGATGTTACCGATGTTTAAAATTTTTGCCAACCGGATGAGAGAAAACTTGATGTCCCATTGTTTAAACCCACTTTCTTCATAGGCACAATAGTCCTATTTTCCACCTTTGGATTTTATTTTTATATTTTGCTGTCACGAGCAGCTGCTCTAAATTTTATTGCAGCCAGGATTTTTCCCAGCCATCCCATCTGGGGGTGCCGACGGGGTCACTTTAATTGCAGTTACCCATGTCCAGCACAATGACTAGCACATATTCGGTACTAAATAAATAATGATGAAACAGCTAATGCACCTTTCATTGACTTCTGACTCTACCTACTTCTCTAGGTCCTTGAACTTCGTAAAATTAACTCTCCCCGAGTACATCCAGGTGCATGTCGCACATGCCCACACACGTGCTAGTTGAGTCGTGACTTTCAGTGCTCACGCTGCCCCTCGGTGCTGCTCTCAACTTCAGGCCCTGCTCCTCTCCCCAAGCATATGCTTCCTTTCCAGTGGCAGCATCAACCACGGGGACTCCCTCGGGATGCCCTGCCTGTGTGGCAAGGACTGTGCAGTGGTCTGAGCCAGTGCAGCAGGAGAAGAGGACTGGCTCATTCCATCTCCATCATTCATTAGAGGACTCTCACAGCAGTGTCTCCTGCATCCTGCTTCTCTAAAAGTTTAGAGCTTAGAAAAGTTTAAAAGTTTAGAGAAATCGTTTGTGCTCTTAAGCCTTGCCATCTCTCCAGCTCCCTGAAATCTCATGCTTTGAGCTGTTAGAAAACACAATTATTAATAAAATTGTTTAATTAGAGGCAAAGGATTAAGACTCACAGTACTAATTTTGAATTACTTATGTAAGGAATTTTTTGGTAACTGTTTTAAAGGAAGATTTCCATATAAAAGATTTCTTCATTTATTCTGCAAAAAAATGTATTTGATGCCTAAGGTATGGGGGTGCTGGGATAGAAACACATAGCCATGTCTTCAAGGGGATGATAAAGACACACACACACACACACACACACACACACACACACACAAATTGGGTGTAACCAAGCATAGCACATACTCTGATGGTCTGGAGAAGTTTTGGAGGGGCCACAATGGGGAGTGTGGTGAATTCTGTCATTGGGAGTAAGGTAACTCTCACTCAAGGTGATGGTTCACCTGAGAGTTTCCTTTTTTATCTTTAGGTATGGGTGGCTGAGGTTAAGATGACTCTGCTGTTGTCAGGCAAACTTCAGCCATGATGATTGATAGTAGCTCAAAAAACATGTCTCCCTAAACTGACATTGAGCCTGAAACTAAAACCAAACCACTTCTAATAAATTGTGAGGGCATTTTTAAAGTCTCTGTCATACAAGTTTTGTAAATATTATCCTAAAATGCTCTGCTGTAACAGGAATATTGTGATAACATGAAATAAAAGAGACTTTCAAAAGTCCCTCAGAAACTTGTAGTCAAAGGTTACTTAGGGAGAAATCTGATCATCATGTCAGAGCGGCAGTCAGTCTCATTTGCCTAGCATAGGAGTTGATCTGTGTCTTTATTTTTTATATATTCTCAATCTTTAAGTGTATGTATTTAATATTCTGGCTTTTTAAATTGGGCTTTAAAGGCAGTAGAAAACAATTTAAATGAACTCAAACTTTTCCGATGTTTTCTTCAAGTTCATAATGAAATGTCTATTTTTTTGAGAGATACTTATATATATGGAGGGTGAATAGGAGAATGTTAACATCTTTGTGATGGTATTTGTTTTATTTCGAAGGTCAGTGGATAGCATATGGATATATTCTCCTGGAATTTTTAAGAAAACAGCTTAAAACTTATATTCTCTATTTTAGGTGTTTCCGATCGAACCTAGAAAAAAAGCAGGGTGGAGATAAGAGGTTGGCATGAGAGAGCATTAGCACATGCAAAGATGGGATCTTTTTCTCTTTAAAGAATTCACAGTCTACTTCAGTAGTTGTAGACCTAACTATGTAATTATAGTGCAGAATAAATACTCTGTTTCTAGCTGGTCTTTTACTAAACCAGAACTACAGACAAAAGACTTGCTATAGGATCTTAAAGGTGGGAATTACTGACCTCTCATTAAGAACTGAAGGAGACTTAACACTGAAGGTGATGTTTTATGGATAACAAGTATGAGTTTTTTGTTTTCCCTTAAAAAAAAGGCAATTATAAAACCGAGGAAAGAATAAAGCAAAACAAACACAAGGGAATAATGGTCCAAATATGGAACAAACTCAGATAAGAAGTGCTTTCTTCTAATTAATGATTTTTAAGAAAAAGTCATTTATTTGACTGAGCACTTAGTTCTCTTGATCCTTCTCTTTTAAATGGAACAAAGCTCATGACTTTGGACCTATGAATAAAGAAATATAATCCTGGCAGCCTGCTGAGCTTTGCAAGTCAATACCAATTTACCTGTCAGGTTAATCCAAACACTTGGATTGGTTCTCTCTTCGCCTAGCTAAATCCTCATCTTCAAGTTTAAAAAAGGATGCCCAGAGAAAGTCAGTAATTTTTGTTAACATTTTGCATTAACTAAAGACAGTAAGATTACACTAGTTGTCTTTGGGAAGCAGGACGTTGGGGTGGAGAGGAGTGAAGGCAAGGACGATTTTTGAGAATTTAAAATGACTTCTGCAGTACTTTATGTTTTTTAAAACCAATGTATATATTACTGTGGTTTTTAAAGGAAGACTCATGAAAACCCTAAGATAAATCATTTATTAAATTAGGTCAATACAAAGAATCACAATGATTCAAAATGACAACCCTTAGCTCTAAGTAACCTATGGATCTGCAGAGTCTGTCCTTTCCACCTCTTGTTTCTGGTAATGCTACACAGTACTGGTCATCCTCACAGGGCGACATGTACTGTGCCATGTGGTTTTGTGTTTTTACTGTTTTAGAGTTACTTTATACTCCTTCAGGCCCCCATCCTTTTTTCTCCCCTACCAAACTGAGAGGTAGAAGAGAAGGAATTGAAGAACTGAGGTTCAGTAGCCATTTGTCCAGAAGATAAATGGTTACAAGTGCTTTTGCTACTAAATTATGCTAATCCACTCTGTAATCCAATCACCATTTTCTAAATGACAAGGGACCCTAGTGCCAAAGGAACTGTAGTCAATTTTCTCTTTTGTCCCAATAGGTCAATTATTCTTTTTTTCCTGAGGTAAAAGAATAACTTTCTTTCTCTGGAACTTGTGAGGGCTCTGAAAGGCACACCACCCACTGGATCTGCCAAACTATTATCACTCCATTAGAACCAGCTGAGATCATAATTACCTAAGAAGTACCATTCTTCAGTCCTCGTTCCAGGATGTCAGTGACTTCAGGCACCTCAGCTCATTCCAGAGTCAAGGATCATATATTCTGCCCTTTATTTTCCCTTCAGACTTCTGTGACTCCCCATGCTGAAGAATCCACAGAGCATTGCCTTAGAGTTCCTTAAGGGGAGTGAAAACCCAACCATTTGGAACTAATTCACGTATCTGTCATGGAATCCATAAGAAAGATGGCGTGAAACTTTAATTTTTGAAGAAGCACAAGAATTGCTTACACTTTGGTTCCTGAAATAACACCATCACACAGAGAAAAATGGCAAGGGCTATTGATAGGGGTTTCTCATTCTGTGGATGAGTGTGTATGCATGAAGATCCAGGGATGTAACACAAACAGAAGGCACACACTTTTTAACGTTAGTGATGCTCTGACTTGTAGCCAGTGTGAAATGTGGATAGGAGATGGAGATAAGTTCTCCCAAAAGAATTACTTTTAAGGTTTGTTTTTTTTCTTCTTCTCTGTGTTTCTAGCTTAGGATAATATTTACTTTGTTTGAGAGGGCTTGGTGGTGGTGGTGGTGGTGGTGGTGGTGGTGGTGGTGGTGTGTGTGCGCACACGTGCGTGCGTGTGTGTGTGTGGAGGAAAAGGTGTCTTGATTAGCTTCGAAGTGTCCTTCTTGCATAATCAGTATCATTCTGGCAAGAGCTGGCTCTAGCATCCAGCCCTTATTGTTAGGGCGGCTTTATCAGGCACATTTCCTCAGACTCTGAACATTCAAAAGAATGTCATCAGTGATTTTGCATCCTTTGAGGGTATTTGGATTTGGAAGACTGTCAAAATGTATTTGGAGCCAAGCCTGATAAATAAGTAGGTTGGTGATGAATCTGAGAAATAGAATATTTAGAGAAGTAACAAAACCCAAATGATCCTAATTTTTTTTTTCTCTTCTTAGCAATGTACATTTGGGAATAAATGAAGTATTTAACACCCCAAGGTGACTCAAGATAGGACTTAAATTTGTCTCTATAGAAAGACAGCATGGGCATCAGGGGGCCCCCTCTCTAAGGAAATGCCAGGTGGGCGGCGATGTTATTTATACAGACGAATAACTTGGGAACTTTGACGATACTCTCATCAGATAAATGGAGGGTATTATTCTTGAGATCTAGCCTTCTGGCTCCTTGTCTCCAGTTCCAAATTCTCTAGTAATCACCTGGCCTTCCGAGCAAATGTCATTAACCTGGGGAAAGGAAAAAGGATATTTGATCTACTTCAGCTTCCTAGATCGAGCCTGTCAGATGTGTAGCCAGCAGACAGCTGTGGAAAGGTCAAAGAAGGCAAGCAAATCGTGAACACTAACTCTTCCCTGCCCTTCCCCCCCAAATCAAGTCGGGTTCTCTTACACTCCAAAGACATTTATATCCTCTAAAAGTAATTATGTAAAAAACTTTTTTTTTTTTTTAATGGAGTAAAGAGAGAACGGAAAGGCTGCAAAAGAATCTATTCTCTGTAATAATCTAACATTTTTCTTTCAGGAGAATTTTTTTTTTTTCTCTTAAGGTTAAAAAAAAGAACAACAACAATAACAAAAACCCAAAACCGCCACAACTATATCAACATCCCTCTCCTCCCATCCCTTTTCCAAAATCACACCTTACAAATTATTTCTTGATTTTCCGAAACATTTGATTCGCTTTGGGCCCTAGTTGATGTATATATCAAGAGTAATTGTCAGTCATGCAAATATTACCCATGTGCTTGTCCTGCAACAGGGAGCAATGTATTTAAAAAGAAGAAGAAGAAGAAGAAAATGACTAACGTCACCAAGCTGGAAGAAGAAAATCAGTAAAGGAGGGCCGAGCTGAGACGGGTACTCAAATCTGACTCACGGCCCTGACATTGGCCTTGGTGCTACACAATCATCACTGTCAGAACTGTGTTCGGTATTTTAGGTCTGCCTTTAGTCTGCGAATGAAAACCTATTTCATGAATCCCTTTCCATAGTTGTTTGGAGACATTCTTACTGGTGTATCATAACGATGTGATTATTGAAAATAATTCACTGCTTTACTCCATGTGTTTCTTCTGCTTACTGGTCGGTTGTAAACTTTGACATATTTTAGGGCCATAAAGGTTTTAGTTTTGGTTCGATAAATCAATTTTGCAAAAATTAAGAAGCAAATCAAATCAAACCAGTAGAACAAATGTGGAGTCACATAGCATCGACTCTGGCTTGAATGATACCAGTAAGGTCAAATGCTCTAATTTGTACGTGTGTACATATTAAGAGGGAATAGTTTTGTGGTTTTTTTGTGTTTTTTTTTTTTTCCACATTAACTCTGCTGTAAAAGAATATCTGCTTTTCACACTTGGAAACTTGTAAGAAAAATTTTGTCTTCCAGATTTTCCATATAAGGTCATGAAACGGTTATTATTTATAAAATGCATTTTATCTAGATGGTGTTGTCCTTTAAAATAAGAGGGTCTAAAATAGATGTTGACAGGGAGCAGATGGTGACAAGCAGCATTTTTTAAATATAAATAAAAAATTTTAAAGCCCGCATGAATTGAACACATTCGTGAACTTGTTCCTGTCATGTTTTGTTTCTTTTAGTGCTTATGTTGCAAGCATTCTTTTGAAGGGCTCTGTCTTCTAAATTGGGAAGTATTATAGGATTGTAAAGCAAGTGATATCAGGAACTGAATTTTTTCTTTTTCTGAGAAACCCTTCTATAAAGAGAGGAGCCTAACAGCGATGCTGGGTGTAGAAGTTCTAAGCTTATAGTCTAGTTACAGTGTTGGGTGGAGGGGCGTCAGGCCAATCCTGTGGGGTAATTTCTCAATGCTATAATGCCAGACTGATCGATTTACCTCTGGGCCAACAATGGCAGGGATCTGAAGTGTGACCAGGCAAATTATACAGTGATTTTTAAACTCTAGAAGAATGTCACTGGCTTCAGATATATTTTGTAGTGATCAATGACGTTTCAGTGATACTTATAATTTAGTCCTGTGGCTAAAGAAAAGAGTCCGGAATTCTGTACGGTTTGAGGAATAATAATAATCTCAGTGCATGGCTCATTTTCAGGCCCTTCTGGATGGGCACCAGCACCTTTTTGGAAAATAGGCAAGTCTGTTTTATTCTGCACTGGGACGGTGGACTTAGGTACCTCTTTTCTAAAAGGCAACAATTACAGGTGACATTAGAGCCAATTCGCCATAACTTTCAATCTTTACAAAGGTAGCTAAGACACCCTGTTGTGGTCTGGCTCCATTAACATTCCAGCCATACGTGAAAGGATGAGTTTCCATCTAGATCCTTGGGCATTAAAAGGGAAATTGAAAATGAGGCCCATGATAGTGGTCGCATGACTATCATGAATCCCCTGATATTCGTGACCATCATGAATCATGAAAGAGCATGAGTATTTCCAATAAATCTGTTCTCCTTTTGTTGCTTTATGGAAACAGACGAGGAACTTAGACTTCACTGCAGTGCAGTGTAAAGAGCACTGGATATGAAGCCCAAAGTCTTGGCTTGGGGATACTTCCTTGCCGTGAGAAGATGGGCAAATTGCTGAAGCCCTTTGCGTGTGTATTTTTCCATGGACCAAGTGAGAATAAATAATATTCTCTACCGATGTCACCATGTTGTGGGACTAAAATGGGGTAGTAAAGGAATGAATGAGTTCTATACCGTCACCCTTGTATAAATGTCGATGTAACCAGTTACCTGTCCGTCCTTGGTTACAAGTCATAGAAATGACTCTTGGCTAACTAAAGTTAGAAGGAATTTATTGGAAGGCTCTCAGAGGCTCACAGAATTACCAGGAGCCTACAAGACCATGCTGGGATGTGGCAGGAGATAGGGCAGCTCTAGAGGGAAAGAAGCAGGACATTCTAGAAGTCCCGGCAGGAACCGTCCTTGGGGATGGAGGGGAGCTTCAATTGCTTCCAGGCCCTTTGACCTTCTGCTCAGATTTAAATACTGGGGAAAGGGCATCCAGTTGGCTCAGTCTGTATCTTGGTCTGATCCCTTGGCTAGGAAGGGCTTGGCCCCTGATTATATTCCCACCAGACTATGTCCGGTGGAGAAGTCATTTCTCAAAAGGAGTCAGAATACTGATCAAAAATGTATAGATACGAACTATCTCAAAATCTACAGTGAAAAATTGGCAGTCCTTACTTGCTCAGTTTGGGATATCAAATTGACACATTGCCATTCAATGACTCTGAGCCCCTGGCTCCCTGAACCAGACGGCAGGATCATTTTTTTTCCTTCCTGGGGCTTCACCTGACAACTCCGAAGAACAGTAATGATTGCTCAGACCAGAGAATGAGTTCTGATTACCCCAGCCTCAGGCACAGAAGAGGAAATCTGAGAGACGGCTTAGCCTACAGAGGCGTCCTCTTTGGGGGACATTGATGTTGCTGACCCGCCATAACCCTGTTGAAATCCAGATGGTCCAACTTGCCTGGACCAGGCCTCCTTGTCCTCTGCCTGAAGTTGGGACTTGTCTGGGCACCACTGTAAATCAGGGGGCCTTTCCCAGAAGAAATGTACTGTCCATTATCCTTCATTGAAGGTTGCCAAGCTCATATCCTGTCCATGGTTTTTTGTTTGCATGTGCCGGTCAAAGAGGGAATCTTTCTGTCCCCCAAATCCCTCGAGGCTTGGCTGTGAATTGGGTGCCTGCATCCAGAGGATTTCTTGTCTCAATCCTATGTTGTGCTTGGATTACTCCGTTCTCCTGATCTGTAAGCACTTGGCCTGCAGGTCAAGGAACCCCCTCTCCCTTCCTGTCCCTGGGTGCTATTTACCAGGTACCACTGTGGGATCTTTCTTAAAGACTCAGAGGGAAGTGCAAGAATGTTGTGTTTACACTAGTGCATTTAATCACTCCTTCATATGGGAGATGGTTTGAATGAAAAGCAAGTCAGAGAAAATTAGGGCAGTTAAAATAAGGACCAAAATGCAACTAGGGAAGTGTGACATGTCAGTTCACTGAGGCAAGAGCTATGTGTCTTCTTGTTCTTCTCCTACCCCAATCTCAGTTCCTTCTCTTCTTTTCACTGGGTTTGCCTACTTTGCTCATTTGGAGATAGAAAGCTTATTTTTTTCCGTGGGTCCCTATGGGAACCCAGGTTAGTATAAAGGGGTAAAGAAGAAAAACGATCGTGCCTGAGTTGGCAGTAAGGGGGGTAGGTATGGGGAAAGACAGGTGAATTTGAACAAAAAGACTGGTGGGTATTAGAAAAAGCTTATGTGTAGGGTGGCCCCCAAGGCCACTGAGTTGAGGCCAGGAGAAAATTCTAGTGAAGAAATATGCTTAGGTCCTTTTCCTCTTCCCATCGTAAGAGAAGCTGTTTGTGGCTTTTGAATGGAGACAAGGTTAGGACATAGAAGACTCAATTTATTCTTGTGCTTCTTGGCCTTTTAAGCTGTTCTCAAATACCAAGTCCCTTGAAAGAAAGAAGGGAGCTCTGCATTCGATGAGCCCTGAGGGGCAGTCAGGAAGAAAAAGGAACTCACAGAGCTGCTTTATCCCGCTGTGCCTTAGGTTAAGCTGCCCCGTGTCAGGACTTCTTGTGAAGGTCAAGTAGTTACCCATCTGGGTGCCAGCAAGCAGTGGACATTGAAGTCTGGGCTTGTGTCCTTACTCAAAGTTTCTTTTAGTCAGAAAACTCAGTGGATATGAACTTCAGTTTAGAACGATACCAGGCCTTCCCAGAATGCATAATCATCCAGACATATTTCCAAGGATGCCACAAGTGGTTGGTTTGGGAGACTTCCTCCCCAAATGTCAACTGGATCAGTGTTTGCCATGAAATCAGAGCACATGAGTGTAATCACATCTTCTGGGAAGATGATATTTGAAATTCCTGCTTTCCAAAACATTTCACAATGTCAGTCATGTTGTTGTTTTTTTCCTGAGAACTCTATATCCTCTGGTATCTCTATGTAGCTATAAACGCCTTCAGGCTACGTTCCACAGCTCAGTGAACATGCTGGCCAACAAAAGTTATGTTCGTTGATAGTATATCAACTTTTTTGGCAGGGTCTTATCAGTATATTTTAGTTTATCAAACAGATTAACATCTAGTTTGTGCATTTGCTTTATTCTCTGACACGGATGTATTTTGTCTTTTTTAAATCAAGACATCTTGTTCAAATATTTTTGCCCAACTTCGGATGATGTTCCAGAAGAGGTATGAAAGAGGCTCTGTGAAATATTTCTGGTGTGATCTAATGAGTCACATCAAGAACAGCATGCAGGAATACCTCGTTGTTTCTCAGCACATTGAAAATATTCAGAGCATTAAAGGAAAAAGAATTTGAAGCACTCCATGCCTGTTTTCTGTTTGTTAGGGAAATTTTGGCAATAGCCACAACTGTTTACTTGGGGGAACATGAGTCAGTCTAATTTAACATGATGTCAATGTGTTTTGGAGTAAAAAATGTGCACAGTATATCATGAAATTACGCTCTGGCACTAGAATCAAATAATGTCAGAGCTGAAGAGCATCCAGCTTAATACTCATTTAAATGATGAGAGCGTGGGGACCAAACCTGGTGAAATGGTTTACCCAAGATCAAATGACTAGTCATTTGCAGAGCTTAGTTGAATCTGACTTTATAATCTCTGTCTCCTGTTCTTTCTACCTTTCCATAAAGGTGGTGATACACTCTCTCTATGGTCCTTGTCCTCATATTTAAAAGATGATTTTGGATAAATATTTCCATTGTATTAAGTATATCTGAATATCAGATAAATATTTCCATTCCAAAGTATATCTGAATATCAAGTGAAAGACTATGAAAAGTAAAACCAAGGCCAAATTATTAGCCAGCATATAGAACTTCTGTATCTCCTCTCCTAGCCAAAAAAAATTAAATAGACTCTTCCGGTAAGTAGGAAGAATTCTTGTTTCTTTGGAGTTTGCATCATGATTTTGAGACTGAATTTGGCCTAGCTTAGAACCCATTTCTGTAACAAGGCAGTACACATTAAGAGAAAGGTGTAATGGAAGATCAAGGAGAAGGGATTGAAGTCTTGCAAAGGGGAAGCTGAATCTCTCGGGTAGAAATACTTAAAACCATTTCTTTGAGTCGTGGCACACTGAGGGGGTGGAGAGAGGAATTTCCACAGGAGCTCTGGGCACAGCAAGCAAGGTTACCTTTTTTCAGATCACTAAAACGTGTCACACACACCTGGGTTCAAACCTGGCTGAGTCACACAACCGGTGCTCTTAATCTTAGTTCTTATTTTCCTTCTCCAAAAAAATGAGTAAAACAATAATTGACCTTATGGCGTTGTAGTAAGCTCATGGCAAAAATCAGTTTTAGTTTTATACACTAACAACAAACTATTGGAAGGAAAAGTTAAGCAAACAATCCCTTTTACAAGAGTATCAAAAAGAATAAAATAGGAACATATTTAACCAAGGAGGTGAAAGATCTGTATACCAAAAATGATGAAAACATTGATGAAAGACAGTGAAGAAGACTCAAATGGATGGACTGTGTTGATGAATGGAAAAAGTTAATATGGTAAAAATATCTATCCTACCCCAAGTGATCTACAGATTCAATGCAGTACGTATTAAAATTCCAATGACATTTTTCACGGAAATAGCTAAAACCATCCTAAAATTTGTATGGAACCGCAGGAGACCTTGAATAGCCAAAGCAGTTTTGAAATAGAAGAACAAAGCTGGAGGCATAACACACCCTGATTTCAAACTACACTGCAAAGCTGTAGTGATCCAAAGTCTGGTAGTAACATAAAAACAGTAACATGGATCAATGGAACAGAATAGAACCTAGAAATATATCCCCACATTTTGGTCAATTAACTGATGGCAAAGGAGCCAAGAGTATGCAAGGGAGGAAAGGACCATCTTCTCAGTAAATGGAGTTGGGAAGGGTGGAGAGCCACATGCAAAACACTGAAACTGGACTGTTATCTTGCATCATACACGTCAACTCAAAATGGATGAAGGACTTCGACATAAAACCTGAAACCATGAAACTCGAGAATAAAACGGGTATACTCAACATCGGTCTTGGCAATGAATTTTTTGGACTTTACCAAAGGCAAAAGCAACAAAAGCAAAAACAAAAACAAAACAAAACAAAAACACAACAAATGTGACTCCTTGAAGCTAACGAGGTTTTGCACAGCGAACGAAGCCATCAACAAAATGAGAAGGCAACCTATGGAAAGGGAACAAATATTTGTAAGCCTCATGTTCAGTAAGGGGCTAATATCCAAAAGACCCAATCAACTCCTGTAACTCGATAGCACAAACAGAAAACCAAAACCAACCAAACAACAACAACAACAAACCAACCCCAAAACAAAAAACCCAAATAGCCTCATTTAAAAATGGGCAGAGGAACTGAGTAGACATTTTTCCAAAGAAGACGTAGAAATGGCCAACAGGTACATAGAACGGTGCGGAACATCACTAATCATCAGTGAAATGCAAATTAAAACCACAATGAGAAGAAATAACAAATGCTGTTGAGGATGTGGAGAAAAGGGAACACTTGTGCACTGTTGGTAGGAATGTAAATTGGGATAGCTGCACTGAAAAACAGTATGGAGGTTCCTCAAAAAATTAAAAATAGAACTGTATGATCCAGCAATTCCACTTTGGAGTACGTATACAGAGAAAACAATCTTGAAGCGCTATCTGTATTCCTGTACTCATTTCAACAGTATTCACAATAGCCAAGGTAGGGAAGCAATCTAAGTGCTTCTGAACCAATGAATGGATAAAGAGATGGTGGGGTGCACACACATACACACAGTGCAATATTATTTGGCTTTTCAGAAGAAGGAGATCTTGCCTTTTGTGACCACTTGGATGAAACTGGAGGACATTATGTTAAATGAAATAATCCAGACAGAGGAAAACATTGCATAGTTTCACTTATATGTGGAATCTCAAAAAAGTGACTGAAAAAGTTGAACTTCTAGAAACAGAGAGTAAAATGTGGTTGTCAGGAACTTTGGGGTGGAGAAATAGGGAGAGTCTGGGGAAAGCTTGTAAACTTGTGCTTGGAAGATCTAAGGAGCTAATGTATAACATGGCGTCTATAGTTGATAATACTTCATTGTCCAATTGAAATATGCTAAGAGGGTAGAGCTTCAGTGATCTCTCTTACACACACACACACACACACACACACACAGTAAATATGTGAGATGAATGTGATAATTAACTTGACAGTGGGAATCCTTTCACCATGTATCCATATATCCTCACAGTGTAGGCTTTCAATAGAACTGAAAAGAAGTGAAGAAATAGAATGTTCTAGAACATCAAGAGGCAGGTCCTGTTCCTTCACCTTATTGGCTGCAGGCTGGCCTCTGACTCAGCTTTGACTTTGAACGTGGCGGGAGTGATGTGTGAGTTCTGGGACGCGGGCTTCCAGAGACCATGTAGTTTCCGTCTTTGCCTTGTTGGAGAGCAGTTCTGATTGCCCCATGAAAGGAAGCTGATTGAGCTTATTGAAGGAAGCAAGGCCACACAAAGGAGAGAGAATCTGCCCCAGCCAACAGGCTGGCAAGCTGCCAGATATGTGAGTGAGGCCATCTCAGCTCTTCCAGTCCCGTGGACCCACCAGCTGAATTGTGCCCCGTGTGAAAACCCAGGTGATAAATTCACACCTGCTGCATGGCCACGCTCACACCTGGGAGGGCATACACACACTCTCTTGGCACACAGGTGTTTGTGAAGTCGTGTCCCCATCCCACCCACAGTTTTTCCTGAGGCTGTTTCTTTTGACAGCTTGCTGCATTCAGAGGCCCTATACCTCTCCTCTCCCATCTACACAACTGGGGACACCAAGTATGAGAGCTACTGGTGGGGTGACATGGCACTTGCATTACGTGTGAGGGTTTCAGCTCCCTCACAACTTCAGCCAAAGCTGCTGTCCACTGAAGGTTATAAGGATGGTGTAATAATAGACTGAATTAAGAGAAAAAAATGATACATGAGGTTGGAGTTCCCTTTTGTAAGTCCCATTAAGACATCCTACATGGTGCTTTTGAAGGACGGCCCTATCGCAAAAGAAATTTTCAGTAATGGGACCTATTCTGGCTATTAATAATTATCCACTAATAATTCACAGGGTGTTTTACAGTTTATAAAGCAGGCTCAACAACTTTATCTTAATTAAATGTCAAAATAACCCCTCGGGGAAATTATTTTTTCCATTCTATAGAATATGGAATAATTTAACCTGTAGTTGTATCTTGTTTAAAATCATGGGAACCTGAGGTTAGAATCGGGGCTCATAAACGGCTCTTTTGATGCCATTTTAAATTTCTGTGCTCCTTCTATTGAAGAGACATGTAAATATATAATATCATAGATATCATTAGGGATGGGGTATTAAAGCTTGGTTTTAACTAGTGAATTAATAATTTTTTTCAAGTTTTCCTCTTGACTTGGCCTCTGTGATGTTCCCTCAGTGTATTGTGAATTAACATGATGTCTGATTCTCTGACGTCCTTGCTCTGAGAGGAACAAGAGTTATCCCCAATGAACTTCTCATGTTCTTACCCGTTGCAGAATGACGTGGTGCATATTGTCACAGAGGTCTGGTCAGTGTAAGTGTCTTCTTAGGCAGCTGTCTTACTGTGGTGAAGCCTCTACTGACTCTTCATCCTCTAGAAAGCACAGAAGAGTCAGGGCAAGATATTCCCGGAGGCAGTGGCTTAGAGTGCGTGTCCCTGAAAGGTTTTCTGCAAAAGACTAAGATGTGATCACCATCAAGGAAGTATAAAGTGAAGCCTCAAGGAGATGACCACTTCACATCGAGTAGGATGGCTATAATCGAAAGGACAGAGAATGTGTTGGTGAGATATGGAAAAATTAGAACCCTCATACACTGCTGGTGGGAATTTAAAACAGGGTAGCCCCTTCACTTCAAAAACACTGGCCACTGGTCACAAATCTAAAAATAGTTATTCTACAACCCAACAATTGACTTTTAGAATTGAAATGACGTGTTCCTGCAAAATCTTGGTACACGGATGTTCGCAGCAGTGTTTGTCATAATAGCGGAAGAAACAGAAGCATTCCAAATGTCCATCCACTGATGAATGGAGGAATGCAATGGGCGGGGAGGCCCATACAGTGGAATATTACTCGGCAGTGAAAAAGAATGGAGTGCAGAGACATGCTACCACATGGTTGAACCTTCAAACATTGTGCTAAGTGAAAAAAGATATAAAGGCCATTGATTGTATGATTCCATTTATATGAAATGTCCAGAATAGGTAAATTCGTAGAGACAGTCGGACTGTAGGGGAACAGAGTGGTTGGGCGGTGATGACGGAAGGGTGTAGGGTTTCTCTTGGGGACGGTGAAAAGTTCTGTGGCTGACTGTGGTGATGGATGCACAAGTCTGTGAATAGAATAAAGCCCCTGAATTGGACGATTTAAAGGGATAAATTGTATGATATGTGAATTATCTTTCAATGGAGCTCTTAAAAAAGAAGAGAGACTAAGGCATTGGCTAAACATAATAGGTCAAAAGCTGATCTAGGACGAATATTGTGATGTTGAAGGAGAATAATAGCTATAAAGGCTTGTCTCTGGGCTTCAAGTCTTGGACGCTGGGGTGCCTGATGTGGGTTTCAAACCCTGGACCCCTTTACTCAGGGAGAAGCTCTGGGTTTTGAGTTTCCTTCCAACTGTGGGTGGCTGCCCCAGGGTGGGGGGTGGGGGTGTTAGAGTGAGATCGTGGACCAGCCTCTCCTCCCCACTTTGATGTGGGCCTTGTTTCATTGGCCTGATGCATGGAAGTTACCCAGCCAGTTTGTGACATTTTTTCCTGAGGACATGGTTCCACAGACACTGTAGATTCGGTGTGTTGATGGGAGGAGGGGAGTTCAGGATCCTTCCGTGTGAACAGGAACTGTGCTCAGTGGTCTGGGTGGCACACTTCTCACCAGGAGGAAGTAAACATTTGGGCTCCTGCACGGGCCGTGGGATGAGGTGGGTGAGACAAAGGGGAGAGAGCTAATGTTGATTCAGATTAGCTCCTGTATTCCGGCACTGCATTAGGCTCTCTGCCTCCCTTGTAACTCTCACAGTCTTGCGGTAAGATAGGTATTGTTATTTCCAGTTGGGAGTGGAGTACTTTGAGGCTGGAAGAGAGTAAGTGGCTGTTCACCTGGCCCACAAGGGGCAGCACCGGCATAGAAAACCAGATCTATTTCCCTCTAAATCCTGTGACTTTCTCCCCTGCATATCTATTAGCGCGATCCCAAATCCTTGCTTTAGAACAATGTAGGAAATTGACAAGCGGAGTCCGGGGCGGCAGAACGGACAGATGCTCATCCAGAAATACACCAAGGTTCCGCTGCCCCGCCGTTATCAGGTTCAAGGAATCACATGCACCTTTGCTTTAGGAGATGAGGTCCTGCCCTGCTGCCCAGAGATGGGGACCCGAGGGCATCCTGCTGACCAGTACCCCACCTTTGCTTGGCGACCACATCTGATTGGTGTCCTTTGCAGATGGCCGAGGCAGTAGCCCTTACGGCTAATTGCCTCCTTGTTTCTGGGGGTCCCCACAGCACCCAGGGACTGCTTTGTGTCCCAGGGCTCCAGGCAGCTGCTGTGAGCTCAGAGGTCAGGCGAATGTGGGCCGCGGACCTGAGGACACCTGCCTCTTGCATGCAAAGGTGGAACAAATGACAACATTTGTTGCCTTGGATCTGAGCAGCCCAGGCAGCATGTGAGGGCCTTACAAGCTCTGCTTTCTTCCTGAGCATGGGTCCCTCTTTTCATATCTGGAGCAGGGAACAGATGTTTTATCAAAAGACACATTTAAAATAAAGATAATTATGCAGTAAGAGGCTTAATTACATCAGCTTATTCAGGTCCACTTAATTGCTTGACAGCCCGAGTGCCTCCCACTTATTTGCCGCAGAGGCGCTCATGTTTTGCTGGTTTGTCAAATTCTTTGATGGCTCGAGGAAGATGTTATTGACTTAGCAATTCAGAAAATATCAATTCCTTATATACAGCTGGTAGAGGAAAATGTAAATATTTTTAACAAGCAATAAAGGATCATCATTTTCCTAGAGGTGGCTTACGGTGTCCTATAAATGATTAATAACCTTCAGAATGACTCAGAGAGGTAAGCCTGAACCAGACATTTCATCTTGTCTCCTGGTCCTCTTTGAAACCTTGCTGTCAAAGGAAAATCCCAGAGAGAAGGTGATTTGCTAATTTAAGGAATCCATTTGAATCAGGTGACAATGAAACAATTGACCAAAAAAAAAAAGGCAGTCGTTTGGTGCTATTTCCATCTCTCCCTGACCTCGGAGGCATAGATCAGTTCTGTTTCAGCCTGGCGTCCTAGTCCCCATGCCTCCCTAGCCCACCAGCCGTTTTGAAGCCATATTTTCTATTTCTGATGCCTCTGTTTTCCCTCACTATTCATTTCTTCCACCACAGCTTACATCCTGACTCCTGCCCACCCCGTTTTGGTGTTCAGAAAAACAGAAGTCCAACTCTGCTTCTTTTTAGTTCTTAGCTCCCTAGGTGGTCTGCAACACTGATGTAAACCCTTCTATCCTGGCTTGCAGGATATTGCCTCCTCCCAGATTTACCCCTTGGATCAGGCTGGATACCAGCAGGAAACAGATGGCATATCCATACTGAGAAATCCAAGGGAGTGTAATCGAGGGGCTCTTGACGAAGGTGGGGAAGCCTGCAAGGATGGGCCAGTATGCTGGGAAGAGGGATGGGGGGAGCTGTGAGCACCAGCAGGGCTGAAAGGTGGGAAACACTGAACTGCCACGTGGGGAGAGAGGACCCCCCAACAGAAGTGGTAGCCTTCAGAGAGAGAGAACTAACCCGCAGCAACCCAGTAGGGAGAGAGCGAGGGGCATAAATACTCCAACTTCACTTTCTTCCCACCTGTAATTTTGGCCAGTCTTCCCAGGGGCCAAATCAGCCCCATTGCCGGTAGATAAGGGAGCCCCCGGAGGCACCTCATGTAGGTCAGCCTCCGGGCATGGAGCAGGGTGGGAGGTGGCTTTGGAAGGGCAAACCCCACTACATCCCCATCTCTCTTAGGTTTTCTTATTAGGATCACTTACAGGCTCTTCTTCCTTCACCATGTCTGTTAAGTATAATGTTCCTGAACGTTCTGCCTGCTCCTCTTCTCCTTGTCATGGACAACCTGACCTAGTACTTGGCTTCTAACAGTATCACTGTGTTGAGAATTTTCAGGCCCCTATCTCTCCTTTTCTTCCAAGCTTCATTTGCTGGATGTGTCCATATTAAATGACTCCCCCCCCCCCCCACTGCCATTTTAACACATTCCTCTGGAGTTCCTCTTTCTCCCATTTGGCTTCTCCTTGAACTCTATCCTGGGTTAATGTTCTCCTCCCAGACTCTAGGCTAAAATCATCATACTTATCTTTATTTCATCACTCTTACCCAGCCATTTGGCTACCAAATTCTGTAAATTACATCTGAATTCTCTCCAATATTCCTTTCTTCCTTTCCATCACTCTGGGCAAGGCCATGGGTCATACTCCCATTTTTTTTTTTTTTTCTGGCGTGTACTCTTTGGTAATAACTTCCTTGCTTCTCGTCTTTAAATTTTATGTGATGTCTTCCATGCTGCTTTTCAAGTTATCTTTCTAAAGCAGTGTTCGTCTTGTTAAACTCTTAAGTAAAAGCCTTCCGTGTCTTAACATGACCTGAAGAATAAGGCCAGGAGCTCAGGATGGTACCCATAGCCCATTCCGTCATAATCCCAACCTACATTTCTAGCCTCACAGCTTAGTGTATATCCTTTTAAGTAATTCATCCTTGTACCTTCCTTCCTTTTATCAAGCTACTCCCTCTGTCTTCGCTTCTCCTTTAAATTCAGACATGCAGATGTCAGTGTAAATGAGGGAAATGGCTCACACAGTGCACAGGGATTGAAGAAGATCCTGGTAAAGGGAGCAAACATGCCACTGTCAAGGTCCTAGTTTAATTCGGGTCCTGTGGATTGTTGCCATGTGGGACTGCCGATCCTTTGTTTTTAGATGTTTATTTTTTAAGACTACCTGAAAATGTGAATTTTTGTATGAGGCTCCCAGGCGTGTATCTATAACCCACCAACAACCATGTGAGTTGATCTTGTGTCCAGGATCCACTTCCATTAGAGCCACTCTAACAGTTTCAGTCCAACGGAATCCTTGATAGGCATATCAGGGATCCCCTAAAAAGAACAGTTTGAATGTTTCATGTACTAACAGAAGGTTCCAGACCCGACTGCTCATTATCCAGGGAGGTCAATGGCCACATCCCATGTGCTGCATGTTGAAAATAGAACAACATGGTACGGGAAAAAAGAGGGGAGCAGGGTAGCCATCTGATGAATTTCAAATGTTGGAAGTGGAGGCCTGCTCACACTGTTGTCTCCTGAGAGATTTGGGGGAGGCCACCCATTTTCCCAACATAGGATGGCAAAAACAACTATTCGTGGAGACCCAGGGTTTAGTAGGTCAAGGAAGAATGCAATGAAATGCTGTTTCTCTAAAGTGCCATGATGGGTGATTTGGAGCTTCTAACAGGATGAGCCTGGATGCAAGACTGACCCCAGCTTCCTGAACACTGGATCCCTCTGTCTGGCAGCTTAATCAGTTGCGGTGTTTCCAGCGCTATGAATGAACTCTTGACGGGGTGGATTATGTAGATTTTTCTGCCCTGAATTCTGCGTTCTCATAGGATCACCAGAGTAGAATGGATCAGCACCTTGATTAGAGAATTAGAAAATATGTTAGAGAACTGTGTGATGAGTTGTGCAGAGCGTTAGAATCTTCTAGTTCCTTGGACTTGATAGACGTTTACAAGGCTAGAGTTTGGCCCACACTCACACCACAGTGCTTAATCCTCATCCTGGTGTGGGTACGTGTGATGTGCCCAGACAAAGAACTGCCTGCTGGGTCTTTTGTGGGTACTTGAAAACAGCATGGGTCACCAGGCAGGGGCAAAAGTGTCGGTGGTGTGGAAAGGCCAGGTCTCTAGTGCTTGGGTCAGCTGTCTGAGAGATACCCTGTGGGCCACTGGAAAAATAACCAACGCCACTGGTGGGGGAACTGCCTCCTCCTGCTAACCCCTGTACTCCTTCAGGTTAGTCCTTACAGGACTGTATGTTAGATCTTGCATCCTCTCTCCTCCTGTAGTCCTGAGGATGCATGGACTTTCTTAAATGTCACACTTCATGCTCTGAACTTCACCATCCCTCCATTCTCCCCTTGTCCAGGATAACTTTTGCAGCCCTTGTTGTGAAGGAGGATTTTCATTTCCTGGAAGGACCAGTCTTCTTAATCTCAGATACTTGTTCCAGCTTTCTTCCTTAGATGTTGAATGCACTGTTCAAATACCTTCATGTCCACACACATGTTCATCATCACTTGGTACAGACTGCTAGCCTGATGGAACAATGCCAACTGGTCCCTCAGGAATGCCCTAGTCCTACGCATCCACCCATAGTACAACCAGTCTTGCAACTAGCTCTTCTCTCATCTCAGGTAATCAGCTGTGGAAGTCCCAGACCACTCAGGAGGATTTATGGGACATATTCTAGTAATCCTAAGAACTGTGTAAATTATAATCTGCCTGTCCCTGAGCCCTAGGAGAAATCATTTGGATAAGGTATGGCATCTAACTTTATTCTCCAGAAGTATCCATGCATACTTAGGCACTAGGGACCAGTGCTATAGACCTATTACTCCCTTTCCTGACTGTCATGAGAGGCCTTACAAGCTCTCACACTCCAGATCTCAGCTCCAGGGCGCTGGGAATTGCTTTCTGCTCCACCCCAGACAGGACTATAAAAATAGAGCCAACGATGCTTTGTAGCACATGATAGGAACGTGTGATAGCAAGTGGTGGGCAGCACTTCCTATTCCAGAGTGGTTCTCTTCTTACCCTCTGGAGATAATCCCCTTTCTGTCCTTCCCAGCTCGGTTCACATGACCACTTGCTTTTGTGAAGTGTTTCCTCACACCCAGCCAGAATCGATGGATCACTCTTATGAGCGTGTATGGGCATCTACTACTGCAGGGGAGGGAGAGGATGGGTCCCAAATTATACAGAGACGTTACAATGTGACAGATCATGTGCGAATAAGAAATACTACCTTGTTTAATCCTCACAGCCACCTTGTCAGTATTTTTTATCTTCATCTGCAGGTAAGAAAACTAAGGGTCAGGGGCGCCTGGGTGGCACAGCGGTTAAGCGCCTGCCTTCGGCTCAGGGAGTGATCCCAGCGTTCTGGGATCAAGCCCCACATCAGGCTTCTCCACTATGAGCCTGCTTCTTCCTCTCCCACTCCCCCTGCTGTGCTCCCTCTCTCGCTGGCTGTCTCTGTTAAATAAATAAATAAAATCTTTAAAAAAAAAAAAAGAAGAAAACTAAGGGGCAAAGAGGTATGAGAACTTGCCGAAGATCCCATAGGTATCGAGTAGGAGAAGCAGCATTCATGCAGGAGTCTGTTTCTGATGAAAGGCCTATGTTTCTCTCTACAACACATCGTTCGCCTGTTTATTTTATTTCCTGTACAGTATAGTTTGTTTTTTACCTCAGAGTTGCCAAGTCCCGTCCGTCAGGGCTCAGGGTGGTTAGGATAATTGTGTGGAGTGGCCAAATGTAAATAAGCAAAGAATGAGCTGGCCAGTGCACGCCGGGCTTGATGCATTCAAATTAGACTCAACGAAACAAGCGAACACAGCGGGGCTTTAGACCAAATTTGCTTTCAGGATGTGAGTTTGTAAATCCTGGTTAAACACCAGATTCCATGGCTAAAGTAAGATCTATATGGCTGGGCATTTAAAGTACTCATCTTTGCAGACTCTCAGTACCTTGTCCAGGCCTCTTCACTAATTAGAAACATAGTCGATTTCTAGTCCACTCAGTTAAATGAAGAAATTAAAAACTTGTCTTTAATCTTTAAATTGGTTTTCTTCTACTTGTGTTTCTGTAGAAGTATATCTATACGAAGGTAATTTAAAACTGTTAAAAGGTTTAGTTAAAATAAGTTCCCACCTCCCAACCCCCAGCTGCCCTTCTAGAATTTTGAAGTGAGCGTCAAGACACCAAGGCCAGAAGTTATGGATTGGGCTGATTCCTTGTTGTTGGCCTCAAAAATCACAAAAGAGATGTTTGGTTTCTCAGTGGCTCTGAGTTTAGGGTCTGTTCAACAGGACACAGTGGTTTTAGCCCTGAAATGTATTTTGTTTATTATCCACAAGCTCTGTTTAAAATGAGGTTATTACACAGTGAAGCCTTGTGTGGAGCTGACGTGTGCCTCATGAGGAAGCCTGTGGGAACAATGGCGCTGGCCGGTTCCTCATTCTGTAGGTTGCCCAGCCCCACCAGCCAATACATCAATCTAATTGGCCTCGAGGAGCAACTTTGGTATGTGGTTTTCAGAAAATGAAAGAGAATCGCTCCGAGGAAGCCAAGATCCAGAAGGCTCTGTCAATTACTGTTGGTTTTCTGACAGGGAAGATTTATGGGTGATCTTATTTTACAAAAATTATGAAGCCTCTGAACTAAAAATAAGTTCCTAGACCTGTACCGGAGGATGAAGAGATTATTTCATCATTCAGGAATTTGTTTCCCTTCGCGTTCGACTGCTTTAGACTTCGTATGAATTTACACACACTAGTTTTCTCAGTATGAAGTCCAAGGTTGTCCTTAAATTAGAAGGCCCTACTCAACACGAAGTTACCAGATTTCTCTTAAAGGAGGAGAAGGGTAATTGTCCTGTAATGATTTTAAACTCATGCTCAAGGGGAAGAGTCATTTCAAGCAAATACTGATAAATCGTGGGACTCTTTCCAATAAACTTTGAGGTTTCGACATCATTTCTTATTCTGTGGCTACATTAAGTACTATTTTTAAGGGTAGCCATAAGGATTGACCATGCGCAATTGGAAATCATAAAACTGTTTTCCCTATGTTTATTTAAATGTAATTAGCACATGTTTTGAATTGAATTTTGTACTACTTTGCCCAGATTTCTTCAAGGAAACTTATTTTTAGACGTCTCTAATATACTAATACATAAAACAATCTAAGTGGCTAACATTTACTGCTTCGTTTTTACATTCCAACTTTTTAGCTTGCATCTTGGGACTTTCTGAGTGAATCAAAAACATGTCTCCATGTCTTCCAGCAGCATTTGAGATGTTCTGACTTTTCAATTGATCCTTGGATTTTGATTCCCCAACTTTTACCCCATATCCTGACTCCAAAACTGGTACCTCTCTGTACCTTATTCTCTTACTGTACTTGCATTATATTTTTTGGTGGTTATATGAATGTTGTGTTTGGATTATTATAACCATGTAAATCTGCAAGTAGGTAAGTATGTAAATATGACCATATATGCAATGACTTCCATGTTATATTTAATGGTTTTGAAATCCTTTTTATGTTTCCTGAAATACTCATTTGAATGTTGTAAGCTGGGCATGCCCTCTGCAGCCCGTTCTTTGTTTCCTTACGTTTGGCCACTCCACACTATTATATTACCCACCTAATCCTTAAAGAAATTGTTTTTTGTGGTCCTGTCATCCATACTAGTAATTTTTTTTAAAGATTTTATTTATTTATTTGACAGAGAGGGAGGCAGCCAGCGAGAGAGGGAACACAAGCAGGGGGAGTGGGAGAGGAAGAAGCAGGCTCATAGCGGAGGAGCCTGATGTGGGGCTCGATCCCAGGACCCCAGGATCACACCCTGAGCCGAAGGCAGACGCTCAACGACTGAGCCACCCAGGCACCCCCCATACTAGTAATTTTTGAAAGAACTCTGAAACTCCTTTCCATTTACTCTAACACATGAAGTTGTCTATCAATTCCTTTTTTTTTTTTTTTCCTCTTAGAAATTCTCTCCTGAAACCATCTGTTATCCCTCTCTGATCCATTGCACAGCTGTTGTCCTGGAACTTCTGCTCTAGGAAGTGATAAATTACAAGCCTGCTCAGTATCCTTTACCCTTTCTTGAATCCACTCCTCTTGCAATGTGTCTTTGCAGCTTCGCTCATCCAGCAGTGATATTTATGTCACTTCTCTTGAATCTCGGCTGGCTTTGTGACTTGCTTTGGTCAGTAGAATGCAATGGAAGTGACAGTGTGCTTCTTCCTCTAGGCACATTTGATCTCTTGCTCTTGGAACCCTGCTGCCCCCATGACAAAAATCCCAGCGTAGTTGGAGAATGTGCAACCCTGTGAACAAAGATGACCCACCTTGCTGAGGTTGTTCTAGACTAGGTTGTCCATAGATGACCCAGAAGTTGACTACAGGTACAAGAAACCATCCGGAACCAAAAGAAGTCAGCTAAGCCTAGTTCACCTTGCCAACGTGCAGAATCTTGAGCTGAATAAGTAGTTACCATGTCAAGTAACTAGTTTTGGAGTTGTTCTGTAAACTTGGGTACAGCTGGTTTCAGGGGAAGTGTTAGGTGAATTTATGGGAGGAGGAAAGACAGCATCTTCAGGATACGGTTATGGTATTGGTGCTCCCTAGGCCCCAGGAGCTGAAGATTCTCAAGTATGAGCAGCTGCTTTGGTTCAAAAATATGTTGAAGTGTTTTTTTTTTAAATGAGATATAATTCAGATATCATAAAATTTACCCTTTTAAAGTGTACAAAGCAGTGGATTTTAGTATATTCATAGGGTTGTGCGACCACCACCACTATCTAATTCCAGAACGTTTTAATCACCCCTGAAAGAACGTCATACCCATTGGCAGTCGCACTCTATTCCTCTCTCCCCTCAACCCCTAGGAACAACTCATCTACTACTGGTCTTTCTGAATTTGCCTATTCTGAACATTTCATATAAAGGAATCGTATAATATGTGGCCTTCTGTGTTTGGCTTCTTTTGTTTGGCACATAGTTTTAGCTCTTACATTTAGATCTTTGATCCATTTTGAGTTAACATTTGTGGATGTTGTGAGGTAAGGGGTCTGACTTGATTCTTTTGCAAGTAGATGACAAGCCAAGAGTACTTTTCTAGCTGACCATATTCTGTGCGGAGGTGAAATTCTTCCCTAAGAAATTCTAGCACAAGAGGCAAAGGTAGCAGTCCAAGCTCAGAAGTGTTTTCTAATAAGAAAATGTGGAGTCTGCAGGACAAGACAGACCTGACCCTCAGACAGAAGGGAAAAGGACAAGGGAAACTAAGTAGTTAGACACAATGGGTACAAAAGATTGACATCTAAAATAATACCTGGTGATTGGATTCCTGTCATTTCAAAGTCCCTAACTTTGTAAATAAGCAACAGTATCTCAGATGCACTGTGAGAAATGAGACATTAAGAGTGATCATCGCAGAGATGGTGAATGAATAGTGCCAAATTTTTCCTCTGTGACCTTCAGTAACTCTGAAAATGGGTTGTCAGATGATACTTTTGCCTGCAGTAACTGTTCTAAAGACTAGAGATCATCTTGTTTTCTCAATGTGATGGTTGTGGAGCCAGGGCTATAATTATCTTCTGTATCACATTAAATGTTCAGTATCTTAGGAAAGGGATTGTGATCCCTCAATTTATAGTAAGAAATATCTGTCTGACCTTCATCCCTATTTTTGGCACAGAGCTCATAAAACTCTTGGAATTTCCTAAGTGAAGAGAGCAATAAAGTTGTCTTCTGTCCTATTAATGAGATGACTTTGGAAAGCACCAGAGTCTAGGGGCCAGTTGCCAGCGGAGCCAACCACATGATTAGAGGATTGGAACTTTGAGTCCCACCCCCTGACCTCTGGGGAGGGAAGAGGGGCTAGAGGTTGAATCAGTTCCCATTGGGCAATAATTTAATCGATCGTGCCTATGTAATGAAGCCTCCATAAAACACCAAAAGGATGGTGTTGGGATAGCTTCCAGGTTGGTGAACCTGTGAAGATTTGGGGAGAGTGTCATGCGCACAGAGAGCATGGAAGCTTTGTGTTCTTGTCCCCTGCCTTGCTGTATGTGTCTGTTCCATCTGACTGTTCCTGAGTGACACCCTTTAATATCCTTTACAATAAATGAGTAATCTAGTGAGTAAATGAATTTCTTGAGTTCTTTGAACTGCTCCAGTAAATTAGTTGAACCCAAGGAGAGGTCATAGGAACCTGTGATTTATAGCTGGTCAGGCGGAAGTGCAGGTAACCACCTGGACTTGCTGTTGGCATCTGAAGAGGAGGGTGGTCTTATGAGACCTGTGGAATGTGCTGCTGTCTCCTGGTAGAAACTGTCAGAATTGAGTTGAGTTGCAGGGCACCTAGCTGGTGCTCTCTGTGTTTAGAATTGGGTTCAGAATCTGTGGGATGGAGTCAGAGAATTGGCACTGAACTAATGCCACTTTTGATGTATAGAAGAAACTGTATCCAATACAAAGAGATACGTCCCAAGATGAAGCTGCTAAAGGAACCACTTTCCTGAGGCACCAAGAACTCCTCTACCTGAAAGAGGAAAGAATCCTAAATTAGAGAGGATGGAATTTGAACTTGAAGAATTTCACACATAGGACCGTTAACTCACTAGGTCCAAGAACCTTGATATTTAACCTTCATGCCTTTGAACTTCAACCTGCCAAAAATTTTTACACACAGGGGCAAAATAACTTGATTTGAACTTTCATCTATTTGCAGTGTAATGCTTTTGAATTGTAATGTGATAATGGGAGGGTGTGTATATTAAAATCTGTCTCATCTCTACATTGTTGACATTTTATTATTGGAGTATGTTTATGCATTTTTTATTGGACATTTTCGTGTTATCACTTAATGTTATTACTAACTCTCATATATTATGTTAGACAGTGTCTAGACATTATATAAGGTGAGAAATAGAACAGTAAAGAGCTTTTCAACTTCAGATGCAGCGGGGCTTTGAAGATAATTACTATATTATTGAAACTCATTTTAAAGTGTTCTTGTGCGGGGATCAGTATTGCTCACCAATGATCCCAGGAGGTTACCCAAATGTGAATGGTATTGGGAGAATGACCTTGTGAAGATCATTCTGGTATTGTTATATGTACCTTTTTTCATCCCCAGTGTGATAGTCCCCCACCCTTCTCTACCTTCAACTGACCATATACTTCATAGTTAAGCACAATATATTAAGGAAAAATCCCAGTGGTAAGGAATTTTAGGGAGAAATCTTTCTTTGCCATTCCAGATGTTCTGTCCCTGTAGGGGGAGATCTCCTGTAGTATAATTCTTGCCCCCTTTCACACCTTTTGCTCATTCCACAAAGGAGGACCCAGGTGTCTCACTGTGTGGGGCTTGGTTTGTCAAAAAGAGCATTCAAAAAGTCAGCATTCCAAGAACATCAGGCAGAGCTTCAAGGTTTATGATAAAGTAGCCTCCAAGGTCCCAGAATGTCATGTCTGTTATATTATATTCATAAAACAAGTCACTAAAGCCAGCCTGGGTTCCATGGGGAGGAAAATCAGATTGCATTTTTGGATGTGAGAAGCAGCATGCTTGTCTAGGCAAGGTAGGATTGATGGCGACCATCTCTGGAGACTTTCTACCATACACGTTCTACCTTTTCCCACCAATTAAGTCCAACCTGTCTGTGCTTTGTGATTAACATGTTTCTTATAAACTACATACAGTTGGGTCTTGATTTTTTTTTAATCTAATCTAATAATTTCTGCCTTTTAATAAGTATGTTTAGTTCATTTACATTTAATATAATTATTGGTATAGTTGGATTTGAATCTCTCATGTGAATGTTTTCTATTTAATCCATTTGTTCTTTTTTCTGCTCTTCCTCTTTTCTGTCTTCTCCTGAGTGAACTGCATTTATCTTATTCTCTTTTGCCGTGTGTGTTGTCTGTATAATCTCTTACGTTAAATTTGCTTTTAGTTATTGCTTTAGAGTGTACAATATGAATTATTTGTCATCTACTTCAATGTACAGTGTAAGAACCTAAAAATAAAATAATTCCCTTGATCCCATCCCACACTGTGTTCTTCTCATTTCATATACCATAATCGTTGTTAGTATTTTCGCTAATAAATACCAAAAAAATTTAAAAATCATCTAGTTATGTTTGTGTATGTGTACATAAATAATTTAATACATAATGTCATGTAATAAGAAATCATCTATGTGTATAGTACATATTACATAAAACATATATGTGTGTGTATACACACAAAACTATAGCAGATAGATAGATACCATCTCAAGGGGTATCTCTTTCTGATCTACGTCCCTGCCTCTACTCTTTAGGTCCACTACTCCTGAACACTCAGTGAAGACATATGGAAAAGACATGGCGAGTGATTAGAGACCTTTGTGGCTTGTTGAGGCTCCTTTGGATTGTAATCTGTCTTCTCACATGAGGCTATTAAAAGCTCTTTAGAATTTTGGCTACTCTCTAAGTGGATTCCTCCTCCCGCTGTGGTTCTGCCAGGTATGAGAGCAATAATAAATCTTTTTTCTCCTACCAAAATTTCCTAACTTTGGATTTGAGTCCATTTGGATTTCTTTGTGTTCTCTTCTAATGGGTTTTTTTGTTTTTTTTTTTTTTTTGAAAACTCTGATTCTGGAGCTTTTTCAACCTTTTGTTGCTGTTAGGATGAGAGTTGCTGGGGCGCCTGGGTGGCACAGCGGTTGAGCGTCTGCCTTCGGCTCAGGGCGTGATCCCGGCGTTATGGGATCGAGCCCCACATCAGGCTCCTCCGCTATGAGCCTGCTTCTTCCTCTCCCACTCCCCCTGCCTGTGTTCCCTCTCTCGCTGGCTGTCTCTATCTCTGTCGAATAAATAAATAAAATCTTTAAAAAAAAAAAAAAAAAGGATGAGAGTTGCTGTGTCTTGCTCCTTTTTTTTTTTTTTTAATTTATTTGAGAGAGAGAGAGACATAGCATGAGTGGGGGAGGGGTAGAGGGAGAGGAAAGAGAGAATCTCAAGCAGACTCCCCACTGAGCATGGAGCCTGACTTGGGGCTCAATTCCACAACCCATGAGATCATGACCTGAGCCGAAACCAAGCAGCAGACACTCAACAGACTGAGCCACCCTTCTTGTTCCTTTCTATATATGAACTAGAGTAGTAGTTTCCCAGTTCTTTAGAATTAAGAGACTTCACATTTAGGGTTTCTTCACCTTCAAAGGCTTTCACTCTCTAATTTGTTTAACTCCTATTTATCCTTTCAGTGTCAGCTTAAAAATCATTTGCTCATGAGACACTTCCTCTCATCATCTTTTTATTTCTCTTCCAACTGTAAATCATTTTCTCTGTGAGATTCTCAGTAGTTGTCATAGTGATGAGATTAATACTCTGTAATTAACGTGCCTATTGTAACCCACAGAAAATAGGGATGAAGTGGAGGAGAAAGGTTTTCAGGACAATACTTGTCTTTCATCTGCTTTGCATTTCTTTTCTTATCTTCTATCAGTGACCCGTTTCTTTGGAGAAATGATTCTCCCAGGTTCTGGGTAGACCTCCGAGGCTATTATTCTACAGTGACTCTGAGCCATACCTCTCTCCTATTCTCGGTGGGCAAGTGATCTAGGCTGAGCCAACCACAGTACCCTACTCCTAATACTATATGGGTATTATTCAATACTCCTCAGTTGCAACAACAGTATCCCAACTTAAGCTTAACCAATGCGGGGAATTCATTTGTGTATGCATCTGAGAAATTTAAGGAGCTTGGTTCAAAAATTGAATCACAAGCATTTTTTTTTCACCGTGCTTCATTTCATTGACTAATGAAAAGGAAGAATGTTAACTTTCAGTTCTTGCATTATTTTAAACATTATATTATCTCACAGGTTCCTTATGGGCATACTTGGTCAATGGATCTAGTTTCATTATTAATTCTTTGACAAGCGGCTAGTATCAGTATCTGACAGTTGAACGGTTGTATGCCTTCATTCTGGAGATAATATCCTATATGCTAAGTGAGAAATACCAGAACCACTGCAGCTCATTAATAAAAACCAGATTATTATGAAGAAAGCATATTGGTGGGAATAATAGTTTCTTTGATTTGTTTCAAATGGTGTAGTTTTATGGATACAGCGGCAACTTCGTGCAGACTGTAGTAGATCTCTTTCTCTGCCTTTCTCTCTTTTCACTTCTCCCTTCTTGATCTCTTCTCTCTTTTCTCTCCCTTAGGACTTTCCTTCCTTTGCCTTCTTCTTATCCCCATCTTTTCTCATTTCCATCCCTCTTTATTCCATACGCGTCATTTCACTTTCGTTAGAATGCGTGTAAAGGAGTCAGTAAACCTAGATAAACTGGCAATTTACTAGGACAGGATAGGCCAGTGAAGAATCCCTGAAACATTAGAGCCTCTTGTGGGGGTGGGCCAGTTTCTATTCAAGTCGTTCAGTGGCAGAGAATTCCCCTGGATGAGGATCTGGCTAAGCCCGAGAGGCTCTGGGGGCAGCGATGCCACCTCTCCAGGGCTTTCCAGTTGGTGGGTTGTGATGATAAAACCAGCTCTGAGTACAGGAGATTTTCATTTGATGCGTGGTCTGAGCATCGTGGTTATGAAATATTTGCTGCTGAAAGCCAAGAGCGTGGATACACAGATCCCGGACAGCTGAGTTATTGCAATCTACTGAACACGAGGAGAACCAATTATGAGTCAAATGTTCCTGTTGAATATCCTGACTCAGGGCAGAGGGCTGCTGGAGGCTGGCGTTACCCCTACATACACGATGTCTGGCCAAGATCCAGGAATGGGCCATGTAGGCACCAAAGCCAATCAGGTGGGCAGGGTGTTTGCTGTTAGAACTAAAGGATGCAGAGAGGAAAATTTAAAAGGCCCATCTGGTGAAGGAAATAAACAATTAGTAAAACTGCTGTACGGTATGGAATACACTAGCTAGGCTCCCTCTGTGGTTTACATTTCGTCGTCCTTAGATGACGGGTGTGTTTACCCTTATGAAATCTTGTCTTCAGCACAATACTGTATTCCTTGGGGGGGGGGGGGGGACGGGAAGGGGTACTTGTCTGTTCTCTATTAGTCATTTGAACTTAGGTCAACCATCTCAGCCCAAGGACTATAAATATTCTCGTTGAAATCGGACTCCCTTTCTGTACTTCCAAGATGAGGCTTTTCTTTAACGTGTGCAGCAAGGGATGACTTCCTCTCGCTCAGGGGAGCCACACGAGGAATACATCTCACATGGAGGGATTTTTCAAAGTAAATGAATTGAAAATGGTGGTGGTTTCTTAATGGGCAGCCGCACGTGCATTCGGGGGTAGGTGCGGAAGATCCTATTTGGGGGTAGGGGAAAGGATTGTTGGGGAACCGTGAGTGGGTGTTGCTTCTCCCAACTTGAATGCTGTTCTGAGAATTTTGCTTATCCGAGGCTATGGGGTGGTCCTTGAGTCTCAGCCCAGTTGGGGTGTCCCGTTGCTGTCCTGCACCTCCATTTCATTCACTAGCGTCCTGCACGCTCTCCTCTGTCTCCCCCAGCAGCAAACACACCCGTCCACACGCACATGCATGTGCACGCACTTCGGACTGGAGCTCTGAGTGCCCTGACACTTTTGCTCCTACAAGCCAGTGTTCCTTCCCTCTTGCACCCCAAGGCAGGAATGGCTGCTGGAAATCTCCCTGCAGAACCCAGAGACTCTGCACACAGGGATCTGGAAATAGAGGCATGCAAAGTATAGAGGGAAAAAAAAATGCACAGACTCACATTAAGCCCCACAGTATTTTTCTGGCTCTTGGCATACTCCCAGGAGCTTCAAATTGGTTTTCCTGAGCCAAGAATTTCCTTAAATGAAATGTACCGTGGTAGGAAGGCTTTTAAGACCTCTTCACCTTCAAGGGCAGACCTCCGAACGGGGCTCTAGAAAGCCAGCTAGATTCGGCATGCCACTTAAACTATGATTAGTGGAGCATAGCCGCACGCTAGAAATAGCTGCATTTGCCGGCCTCCTATTCTTCAGCTCTTGATTGCCAGCCAAGCCCCAAATCAATCCCAAAGAATCAGAACTCAGATAATAACGAGAAAATGGACTTGGCATGCCAAAACTCAGGAAAGCATCATGTTCTCCATATGGTGACTTCGGGCCACATAAAACTGGGAGCAGGGACCGTAGCCTGCCAGCCCCGTCTCCGGGAAAGTTTGCTGGGTCCCTATACATAGAGCTTCCCTACTCCTTAGGTCGGGCTCCTTAGGAGTAAATGGAGGACGAATTCAGTTAGTTTTCTCATGGGAAATATAACGTGCTGCTTCTCTCCAAATATCTGGGACTTGCGATCAGCTAGGATATTTTGCAGGGGAGGGCTAATTTTTAGTGGTACCAGATAGGAAGCTTAACTTCTGTTCAGAGTTGATAGGAGGCAGACTCGATATTTTTTTCCTTCCCGTTGAAATAGAGCCTTGTGCCTTGCTTGACAAGCTCCTGTAAAATGTTCAGAGGTCTCTCTTATTTTGAGGCTGTGCCTTCTTGGGTCTGCATCCGAATGGGGTGGCGAATGGACACCCCTTGCCACTTTGCCTCCCTTGATAGCCGGGTGGGCGTTTTCTGCTGCTGCGTGTTAAGGAGAATTGGCCGTAAATCAGTGCTCATTTTCCATTTTCTTCTTATTGATGGAACTGCTGTAGGAAAACAGCTTGTCTCTCAAGCTCCTGGAGCCCCACAGGACCGAAAGCTGCATACAATAAAAGTTGTTTTGACAGCAAACTGACCAAACATGACAATGGACAGAGGGAGATGACGGGGAGGGAGGGGGAGAGACTGTACAAGCTTGTCTGTTTTGAACTGAGGTGCACTCTCTCTTTTTTCTTTGTTAAATTACTTTTTCATATGAAGGACACAAAGGGAACGGCCCCTACTGGCAGCCAGAAGGCAGAAAACAAACCCTTTGAAATTTCTAATTTGTTTATAGATGGCCCTCCAGGAGCCGGCTGGAAAATAATTTTGTCTGCCAGAGACAGTGAACAGCTACCCCAGGGTGTTGTGAACAAAATGACTCTCCCGTTTTGGTCCTTGAATGTCTTATTGTTCGGCACTCAGCAGTTGTTCTGAAATTACTCATCTGGCAGAGAAAGAAAATGAAAGAAAAATCCCGCTTCTGCTCTTTGGCCTGAGTTTTTAGGAAAGTTATTTTTTAAAAGGTGTTTTTTTGTTTTTTGGGTTTTTTAAAAATTTTAATTTTTTTTTTTTTTTTTTTGGCTTGAAACTGTGTGTCAGTTTTGCAGTTACACAAAGGTTTGTTCATTGTGTCCCCCAATACGTCTTTCCCTGTCTGCGGAGGATTTTTATTGTGAATCTGGGAAGTGACATCACAGATCAGTCACTTCACCCTGGCCAGGACGTGCTGTGTTTTCTCTCCGATAGGCTAACCAGTCAAACTGCTTTCTAGATCGTTCCACAGATTCTCTAGATCATTCATTCTGCAAGCCTAATCTGGGGTGTTTTTGACGGTGGTTGGGATATGGGTTTGGAGATAGTCAGGGGATCTCTATTCTCTAATAAAAGAGAGTTTCTAGAAGTTTCTCCCTCCATGTTGCTGTTAGTGAAATGGGTTTTTTATGGTGATGTTGTAGAGATACCCTCCCACCTGATGTAAGGGAACAGCAATGTTTTCACAGAAACTTAGATCTTGACTTGGAGGATAATGTCGCATACAGTCCTTTCAGGTTATAGATGAGGAAACTGAGACCCAGTGATTGGATGAAGGAGGCATAGAGGTTTGGGGCAGAGTTACGCTTAGAATTTAGGTCTCAAGCGTTAGCCCACCCACCGCTGCTTCTACTCTTGCTTCTTTCATGGCGTTGGGGGCCGTAGTAATTTTAAGTAATTTGTCCATTTTGTATGAATCTCTCTAAATTAATAGATTTGACTCCTTCCTGTAAGCCCAGGAGAGAGCAAGCTATTTGTCTTCTGAAGCCAGGAGAGTAATCCGAGTGGGTCCATCCCTGTGCCTCTCTGTGTTTGTGCTGTTAGCATTGGTTAAGTGCTGGATGGTATGAAGACCGTCAAACACACCTTTAAGATCCACCACTTCTACTGGGCTCCCTGTGTCACCCCGTTATCCTTCTCTGTGTTTCTCACGTGTTCTTTTTCCTCAAGCTTCCATTCTCCTTCAACTTCCTGTCCCTCCACCTTCCTGTTGACTCTCATTGGAGGCCCCTCCTGTGTCTTTTACAGAGAAAACTGGGCCATCAACCCGCTCTCCCACAACCACCTACCTCTATGCCCACACTTGCATCTCTGCCCATTTTGTTCTCCCCCTATTTTGGTGAAATGTGTGTCCCTTCTCCCAAATAGATTCCCCTCCCTTTGTTCCCAGAGTTTTCACTTTCCCAGAGCTCTCCATCCATTCTTTGTGCTCCTTCCTTTTCACGTCTTCAACTTTGTCCCATTTGGCGATTTCTTTCCAATCTATCCTTGAGCCCCTCCCACTGGACCCATTCCTTCCTTTGGCGACTGACTTTCCTTCTTTTTTCTTAACAGTAAATCTTCCTGAAATAAGTCTACGTTACTGGTCCTTCCCTCCCTCCCTCTCTCTCTGTCTCTCTCTCTTCCTTTCTCCCTCTCTCTCTCTCCCTCTTTTCTTTCTTTCTCCCTTCCTTCCTTTCTTTCTTCCTTTCTTTCTTTCTTTCCCTCTCTCTCTCTCCTTCCCTCCCTCCCCTAATTCTTCCACCTAAAGTAATCTGTTTTACTCCCACTCGCTTCTGAACCTACTCTTCTGGGTCACAAGAGATAGGCTTGTTGCCAAATTCATTGGCTATACAATTTCTAGGCATAATCATATTTAACTCAGGGGCAGCATTTGATACTGATGATAACTTTGATTATCTTAAAACACTCTCCTCATTGACGTCCCTGGCATCATAGACTCCTGGTTTCCCCCATTATTCTCTGGCTACTTCCTCTTGGATTTTTTTTTTTTTTTTTTTTTTTTTTTTGCAATCTCATTTTTTTTTCTTCAAATCTGCCTAGGTCTTTAGGATTGGTCCTGGTTGGATTCTCCCCTCAACATGTGAGCCCATCCATTTCAGTGTGCTTAATTTTCCATCCCTATTCGTACAACTTCCAAATCTTTATTTCCAACATATGTGTCTTTGCTGGACTTCACTCCCACTTACCCAACTGCCTACTAGACATCTCTGTCTGGATGTTAAACAGGCATCTGCAACTCAGTACAGAGCAAATTATCTTTTGTTCCAAACCTGCTCTTTCTCACCACGTTACTTTTGTCAGCAAATGACGTCGTAGTCCAGGCTAGGAACTTGAGATCCCTCCTCGATCCCTTTTCCTAGCCAGTCCTTATCTGGTGTCTCAAAGACATTTTCACACAACTCTATATACTGCTTGGATCTACCCGGTTTTCTATATACCTTAGTCCCAGCCACTGTTCTCTCGTGCGTAGATTACTCCATATACTTCTAAAGGGTCTGTTTTTGTCCTGTAGTGTTCCCACTGTACTGTCTACACCACAGCCAAAGTGATCATCCTAAAACAAAATCTATCCAAGTCCTTCTCGTGTTTCACATTTCTTAGTCTCGATGTCTTTTGTGTAAAAAAAAAAAAAAAGCAATACTTTGATTGCTTTTCTTTGGATTACATAGTCTGGCCTCTCCTTATCCATTCTTCTTCATCCTGACTGTTTTCTCTACTTGTACTCTTTCGTAGAGTAAACTTACTTCATTTCCACCAACATGCCATACTTTTTCTGTCTCTTTCAGTCGACGAGTATTTACTGAGCATTTACTATGTGCAAGATAATCACTTGTAGGTCCTTGTATGTACCTTCACTGTTGACTCTGCCTTTATTCTTTTTTCCGTGCTCCTTTTAATGTAACTAAATCTCACTCAATAGCCCAGTCTTCTCTGATATCCATCGTATTAAAGGCTCCTGCTGCATGCTTCTAGGGTGCCTTGACTCTCTTCTATGGCAGTGCTTACTGCTTTCTTTTATAATTGTTTATTTAATTATTAGTTTTTGACACTAGATGGTATGGCTGTAAGGGTCCAGACCATGATCTGCATTGTTCACTCTCTGTCTCTATTGTTTAGGACAAAGGAGAGGCTTAGTCAGTATTAACTGAATAGATGAGTGAATATTTTTAAGTTTAGAAAAAGAATTGTATACATTTTATGTTCAACTAATAATAATAATAATAATAATAATAATAAAATATGCACTTAACACTCAAAGAGGTAAGAGAAGTTTTGTTTAAATGTCATCCTTTCATTCCAGAGTGTTTTAGAACATAGCACAATAGAAGATTGAGATTAAAGACTTTGTTGGCCTGGCATCCTTACAAATGTCTACAGAGGGCCCCAAATGAGTCCCGCGTTGACGTAATCCAGGGAGGCCCACGCAAGTGCCGCCCTTCTTATTCTCTAGCCCCAAGACCTAGAGACTCAGGGAATTAACCTTACGTGGGCACGGTGTCCAGCTTCTCCCGCAGGTATGTGGGAACAGAGAGAACGGGAAAAGAAAAGAGGAAAATAGAAAGGGAGCACAGCTAAATTCAGTGATACCAGGAGTTCTGGAAACTGTATGCTTTCAATCTTGAGCTTTCTTTCAAAGTCTAATGGGAGCAGCACGTCCAACCTGTGACAAAAGATAAAGTGACATTCGTGGCAAGTTTGCTCAATGCAAGGAGTTCTTATTAGTATAAAATCACCTAGAGGAGCAAGAATAAAGAGTGACAGAGAATGACTTTATAACAGTACAAAGTTAATGAGCACAGGAATAAAGGGCCTAGGGCTAAAAGGCAAAACTTAATATTTGTGTAAGGGATAGCATGGTGATCATTAATAAGACCGATAATGCATCATTAATGGGATCAGAGCTAGCAAAGTAGCAGAGATTCCAACATGATTGTTCTATTAGGTTATTTATAATCTGTGGTTATTGTAAAAAGAAAAATCCCCTGGAAGTATTCACATATCAAATCTAATGGCAGGCCAGATTTAATAAAAGCGATACTATTTATTGGGTTTTGCCATGTGCGGTAAACTGTGCTAAGACCTTATAAACATTATTGGATTTAGTCTTCACGTCAAGCATGAAGTAGATGATGTTATTCCCATTTCATGCACTGACTGTAGCCCATATGTAGACCTGGGGTTTATGACTCCACAGCCTGTCTACTGAATGGCTCTGCTATTTGGCTATTCTTCCTCTCTAGACTGTGGGAAAGTCCTTTTCTCAGTGTGACATGTACAGGGGGGCCTGGGGTAGATGTGAAGACGAGGAAAGGGACTGGAAACTGGAACTCCTTTTTTTTTTTTTTTTTTTTTTTTTTTTAAGATTTTACTTATTTATTTGAGCAAGAGTGAGAGAGTTTACAAGCAGGGGGAGGGGCAGAGGGACAAGCAGACTCCCTGGTGAGCGCAGAGCCCAAGGCAGGGCTTGATCCCAAGACCCTGAAACGATGATCTGAGCCGAAATCAAGAGTTGGGCACTTACCCAACTGAGCTACACAGGCTCCCCTGGAAATGGAACTCTTAAGTGTCCTTTCCACTCTAAGTTTAGAGTTACCAGTTGGAGTGACTTGTTGTGCTTAGATGAATGACTCATGCAAAAATGTTACCTGCCATTTATATCACCTCTTAAAAGGGTGGAGGGTGGCAGTGTAACTAGAAGATCCCTGTTAGGGATTGAGGGGGATTGAGGGATTGAGCCTGGGTGGCTCAATCGTTAAGCATCTGCCTTCGGCCCAGGGCGTGATCCTGGGATCCTGGGATTGAGCCCTGCATCGGGCTCCCTGCTCCACTGGGAGCCTGCTTCTTCCTCTTCCTGTCCCCCTGCTTGTGTTCCCTCTCTCGCTGGGTGTGTCTCTCTCTGTCAAATAAATAAATAAAATCTTAAAAAAAAAATCCCTGGGGCGCCTGGGTGGCACAGCGGTTAAGCGTCTGCCTTCGGCTCAGAGCGTGATCCTGGCGTTATGGGATCGAGCCCCACATCAGGCTCCTCCGCTATGAGCCTGCTTCTTCCTCTCCCACTCCCCCTGCTTGTGTTCCCTCTCTCGCTGGCTGTCTCTGTCCTGTCAAATAAATAAAATCTTTAAAAAAAAAAAAAATCCCTGTTAGTATGTCTTAAATGAATAACACTGTAAGCTAGCAATTACAAAACATGTATGGAGAAAGCAGTATGTATCTAATTTTCAAATAGACACTGGGACATTGTTTAAAACAATATCAAGTCTAGTAAGAGTGCTAGACATATAAACAACAAAATGAAAGGCAAAGAATTAAGGACTCTACTTGATATCTTAGTGGGAATTTATTAAGTTGGCTTTCCCATCATCGTTTCCATTTTCTCTGGTGTCACAAATTTTCTTTGCAGTAGGAAATCAATTCTGACCATGACCCTGTGTTTTATCAACCTCACATTTGGGCCCAAGCATGAGACTTAGCCAATCTGAGAGAAAGTAGTCCATTCCCCCATCTCTTGCCACATCCTGGATTTCTTTAGGCCTGAGCATGTGACTCAAGTCAATCCCATTCTTTGCCTGGGGTTTGAGTCATGAGCTAAATGGCACAGGACAGATAACAGAAGTTATTTCCCTCTAGTGGCAACCCTCTGGAGAGATGGCCCATTACTCTCCACCATCAAGATTCAGAGAACTACCATGTTTCTGTGTTTCCTGAGGCCTGATGATCCAGTTCCTCTTGCAAGTCCATGAGAGACATTGAGTCCATCCATGAATTTCTCTTGTATAATTGTTTCTTTTGTTGTCGTTTTGTTGTTAGTTTTTATTGCTTTTTGTTAGCTAAAGTCTGCTTCTGGTGCCTGTAATCAAAAGACCCCAACTGATGCAGAAATTGGTGTCAGGAGTAGGACGTAGCAGATAACCAAAGCTAAAAGATGGAATTGGCCATGTCCTGGTCGGGCATGAACATTCTCCCGCCTCTGACCAAGAACTTGACAATACTTGAGTGGCAGCAGAGCAGCCTCTTATGATATCATTGGTTGTTTCCCGATACGAGAATATTCCTACAAAAAAAATGTAATTTTGGAGGGTTTTGTGGGAAAATGTGAGCATCTGGAATATTTTACTTTTAAAAAATTAGTAAGCTTAATTTAATTTTTAAAGTTTTAGATTCAAAGCAAGAATGAATGAAAGGTAAAGAGAGTTTCCGTATGCTCCTATCCCTACATACCTACAACCTCACTCTCTTGATCACTTTTCACAGTTCTCAACTGGGCGTTGTTAGAAAGGTCTTAGCTTAGGTTTCAGCTGGGTCATCACAGAGCACAGAGGAGAGAGCTCCACTTTGAGAAAAAAAAATGGTTTTAAATATTTATTTTGTTGGGGGGGAGAGAGACAAGGAGAGAAAGAGAGAATCACAAGCAGGCTACCCGTTGAGCATAGAGCCCAACTTGGGGCTTGATCCCACAACTGCAAGATCATGACCTGAACTGAAACCCAGAGTTGATGCTTAACAAACTGAGCCACCCAGGTGCCCCTGTGAGAACACTTTAAGTTGAGGGCTGTGAGGGGACCTCTCACTAAGAGACAGGCAATGTAACCCTAACCCAGATTCAGAAACCACACCTTGACAAATTCTCTGACTTAAGTGACTGATCTGTGGGTTTTCTAGAAAGTTTATTGTGTGGTAGCCAAGTAGAATTTTAAGGTACTCATTTTGCAAGGTCTAGGTCTGCAATTTCTTATCCCCTAAAATTTCATCAATAAGGATTGGGGTCCTGTGGCAGTTAAGTCCCAGGAAAAGAATATTATTCCATATTCTCTCAAATGTGATATTGAAGGACAATGGACATGGCTAATCTTCCCAGAGGACAGAACCAGGACGGTTGTATTAAGGGATCTAGGAAGTTAGTTTATTGATGGGTAGGAATCTTTGCAATCTCTGCTTGGCAGGATATGACACATGTTTGAGAGCAGTAATCATCGTAGGTAATTTCTAAATAGTAGTTCCTGGCATGTCTAACTTGTTTGACCCCGGCACTATATATGGAGTGTGTTGAGTGGTTAATTTCACAGGCTCCTGTAGCATTAAGAGCCTCACTTGCTTGGAACTGAGAGCAGAGGTCCTGAACATGGATGTGGGCATGGCAATCAGACAGACTTTCTGATTGTGGGGGGGTTTTCTTGGTTGGTTGGGGTTTTTTTTTAATTTATTTTTTATTTTTTGTATAATGTGCCTTTGGTCGTTAGTGGAAGAGTTCATAGTAAAAGTGTTTGGGAAATAGTATGCATGAAGAAGAGTAGTATGAATGTTAGCCAACCTGTGGGTAGAATATCATGGAAATCTTTGATCTTCCCAGCACCTTTTGCTCCTGCATTTAAATAACCCAGTTTCCAGTGGCATCAACTTTTCATTTATTTAGTATAGGCTGACCATTGTGTCTGCTCTTGGTACCCTTTCTGCAAATGGGATGGTCATAGAAAGCAGGTGTTAAATACTAAATTCCACCTCCCCACCCCCCTACCCAGTTACAGTAACAGGTTTAGGGTTGGACAGATGTTCTAAGCCAGGCTAATTAGAACCTTCTCTGTGACCTTTCTTTTAAGGCTATTGGAGAAAAAGCATTCTCTTTACCAGAATTGCTAAACCAATAGGCCGTGCATCTCAGGCTGCCCATAGCCTCCACTCCGCGATACCCAGAGAACCTTTTCGTGGTAGCAGAGAGAAAGAGAGCGAACAAGCAAACGGGAACCCAGCTATATATTTGGAGCCCCAGGCTATGTAAAGTCATCTTTTCCCCCCAAGCTCGTTTGCACACTGTCGCATACATGATGAAGTAGTTAGGAGCAAAAAAGTATAAATACTTAATTACCTGCCTGGAGGATAGCTGCGAAGAGGACAAGATTTTGAGATGGGTTTCAAAGAGTGAGCAAGGTTTTTCCAGTCAGAGAGCATGGGAAAAGACGTTCATGCAGGGGTAATAGAGTGATTGAAGGCCGACTTAGGAGACGATGAATTATAGGAAGAGAAGGGACATTCCAAACATCAGCAAGTGAGGCAGAGAAATACAGGCTAATTCCTCGAAGGTAGTGTGGGGACCAGATGCTGTAGGGCTTGTTTGCTATCCATTGGTTCCAGCAGCATCATCTAGCCTTGGAGGGTATCTTGAGGGCGAGTAGCAGAGCAACGTGATCCCACTGAGGGGATGAGGTAGGCTTGCCAAGAAGCATGGGTTTTGGGAAGAGCAGATGCTCAAGGACCAAAATGCCTGGAAGCAAATCCTGGCTCTGTCATTTACTCTCCGGGGGACTTGGGGTGAGTTACGTAACCTCTTTTTGCCTCACTTTCTTTGTCCGTAAAATGGGGCTGATATTAATAGCACCAATAGCACTTACAGATTTGTTATGAATATTAAATAAGCCACATGTAAAACACCCATATAAGTGCTTGACACATGCTAATTGCTCAATAGAGGATTATTATCTGTGCTTTAGAAGTCAAATTTTGGGGAGAGAATTCAGGAAAACTCTCCATCATTTGCAAGTGGTATCCCTTTAACATGGATTAGTTTCTCAGCCTAGATAGCTGTTCCCCAACAGACGGGGAGGCCCAGGAAAATAGGATAGAGGACTAGCATGGTTGGGTAGGAAAAGGGGAACAGAGCAAAGAACAGTTTCAGAGCATGTAATGTCACTCAGAAGACAGGTTTGGGTGTCCCTCTCAAGTTAGAGGCTCGGGCGGCCAGGGGATGGCATGAATTCACTGGGGGAAATGCTGGAAATGGCTGTGGTTAGGGAGAGAGAATCCATAGGCCAACAGCCAATGTGTGCCTAGCGATGGCCCTGACCGGGGCAAATCGGAGGAAGAGACTTTGAAGATGTGAGAGATGACTCTTGAATTGAAACTGCAGACGAGGGCCTGCAGGAGACCAGAGCAATAGCTCAGAGGGCACAGGCCCAGATCATTCCGTTAACACCACAGTGAGAAGTTCCACGGGATCCCTAATAGTCGCCATGAGTCAGGGATTCCGTCTGAGGCCCTATCACCCAGAACACAGGTTTAGCAAACCCTTTGCTCCAGATGTCAGCAGTAGGATGGGCAGAGCCTTCAAGGGCCACTGCCAGGCTTAAGGAAAAGGCAGAGAAGAATTGAAAGGTGCAGAAAGACAAGGAGCAAGCAGAGGCAGGAAGGGGATGCGTAAGAGCACAGAAAAAGAGGACGTGAGATAGAGCAACAGAATGAGAGGAGGCATATGAAGTGGGAGTGGATGCAGAGCTTGCATGCTTGGTACATTCTCTAAAGACTGTTTTCGTACTGTGCCAGAGAGCCTCCTGGGGAGATGGGATAAAAACCAGAGGATTCCACTGTTGGGTCTGTTTCACGTTCTCGGCTGCCCTCATTTGAATGATTGCCTCTCCTGCCATTGTCCTTAGAGTAGATACATAGAATTCTGCTCTGTATTAAAAATCAACCTGCACTTCTGTTTGGCACACAGGCTGAGCCTGCCCTCAGGTGCTGCAGCAGAATAGCAGCCTCGGGAGACTTTCCTGACCCTTGACAGCCCAAGGACGGCTCTACTCTTCATTCACGACTGGTTGTCCGGAAGACTTCATATGTATATTGCATACACCAGACCAGCGGAGGACTGCTTTGAAGGTAGGAATCGCCCAGCTTTCTAGCACCTGGAGTATTGAAGATAGTGTCTGAGGAAATGGTAGTTGCTCAAAAAATGCTAATGAATTAAGTATTAACTCTTTGCTGTCGCTTCAAGTACCATAGTTAACTGGAGGAGAGGAAAAAAAAAACCAGTTAGACTTAGTTGGATTTGAATTGTTGGCCTACCAGCCACTGCTCTGTGACTTTGGGCAAGTTAATTTATTTCTAGGAGCCTTCCTTTCTTTATCTGGAATGTGGGCAGAATAATATCAGGGACTCTCCAGGGTTGTCCTGAAGACCAAAGGAGTTGATACACAGTATGTGACATGGTCAGTGTTCAGTTAAGTCTTAGCTAAACACAAGATCAAACTCTCCTTTTCCAATGTAGTCTTTGAAACTACTGTCAATCAGAGTTTTAGCGATTCACAAAGCTGGCAAATATATGTGAAATTTGGAGGGAAAAAAATGCCGCCTCAAGCATTATCATTTCTGGAACATTCTGCTTGGTTTCAGTATGCACTCTGACCCTGTCCACTTAAACCATAGTTGGTCCTGGAAAGGAAAGTGAGAATGTAAGAAGCCTGACCTCAAGTCCAAGCTCTGACCATTGCTGTCCGATCTTAAGCAAGCTGCTTATGTAACTGCATCGTAGAAAGATCTGGTCTGTCCGGATCATTTTTATATTCTTGACTTGTAGAACAGACCATGACAAGCATATAGCAAGCAAGCAGCAGGTATCTCTTGAATCAGCACATCTATAAAATTGGAGTTTGTAAAAATTAAATGAGATAATAATAATAGTTAATGGTTTTGGAATGCTCGCGGTACACCAGGTGCTATTCTGAGCACTTCTTATGTGCTGATTATTGATTTCTCCCAGTCATCCTGTGACGGTGGTAAGGTTATCTTCACTGCATATATATGCGTATTTGGCAAAAAGAGAGTGAAAAAATTGCCCAAAGTCACATAGCTGGAAATAAACAAAACTAAGATGTTTTCCTAAACAGTCCGACTGTGGAACCCCAGGCTCTTCGTGTCAATGGTTTATGGCCCATCAGTGTGGGTATTGTAACTCCCTGCCCATCAACCCCTTCCCATCTTTTGATAACTACCCAGATTTTCGTTCACTTATTTAAACCTCCTTCATCTGAGGTTTATGTGCATGGCAACTTGATACTTGAGAATTTACTTTCTGCAAATGAGGATATATTATCTGTGTGTAAGGATATTGTCCTGAATAAGCAAAATCGAACCCTCAAAATTAGGATATTGACATTTATTCATTACTTTCATCTTATTCTCAAATCGCGTTCAAGTTTTGTCAGTTGTCTAATAAGCTACTTTTAAGCAAAACAGTCTGGTCCAGAATGTTGCCTTGCTTTTAGTTTTTATGTCTTTCTGCCTCTTTCAATCTCGAACAGTCCTTCAGTCCTTCTTTGCATTCTTCCTCTTGACACTTTAGAAGATGATGTGGCAGTTATTTTGTGGGAAATATCCCTCCATCTGAGTCTGTCTGGTATTTGCTCACGATTGGATTTAGGTTACGCATCTTTGGCAAGAACGTGATATACCTTGCGAGGGGTTCACGATGTCTGCATAGATGCCCCCCCTTATCTCGACCAAGTTCCACATCCCACATCAAGTCTCTCCATCCCCTACCGTCAACACCCTCCTTACCCTGCTCAGGCTTTGACGCTCTGCTCTGGCCTGCCACAGCTCCCATCTTCCCCTCCTTACACCAATGCCTACTTTGCCCAAAACCCACCAACTTGATTTGGGACTGACTATTTTAGGAACAGAGAGGAAAGGAAATGAAAAAAAGGAATAAGAAAGAAAGGGAAGGTGATAAGGAAGAGAAAGAGAACAGGAAGAGGAATCAGACCTTACCAGCCCACCATACCTGTTGATTTTTCAGTTGTAAGAGCCAACTGATCTTTATGGTTTCAGCCAATGTGAGGGTCGGTTGGTTTGTGTTTGTTGTTACTTGCAAACCAAAATATTTTAACCCAATATATAAAGTTTGTAATAAATAGTAGGTAAACAATACATGAAAGCCCTTGTGGGATGGTGATGGCATTACACTTGGAATCCTAAGACCTGAGTTTAACCCAAGAAATAGCTGTGTCATACTGTGCAAGGCACGTACATTATTAAAGCCCGAGGTCCCTTATATATAAAAGGCGATAATAGTTCTTACTTTATGAATGGCTGTTAAGCTACTATTAGGGGTTGCATTGGGTCTCCCCCAAAAAGATATGGTGATGTCTGAGCCCCCAGTACCTCAGAATGTGGCTTTATTTGGATGTAGGGTCACTGCAGATAGAAGAAGTTCAGATGATATCATACTGGAGTAAGCTGGGCCCTTAATCTGATATGAGTGGCCTTCTTACAAGGAGATGGCCATGTGAATACATGGAAACACAGAGAGAATGCTTGTGAACATGAGGCTGAGATTGGAGGGACTTACCTGCAAGCTGAGGAGTGCCAAGTCTTGTCGGTCCCCAGCAGAAGATAGGAGAGAGTCATGGACAGATTCTCCCTCAGGTCTCAGAAGGAACCAACCCTGCCAGCACCTTGATCTTGGACATCTGGCCTCCCAAAATGTGAGGGGAGAGACCTGTGTTGTTCTAAGCTGCCCAGTTGGTGGCGCTTTGTTAAGTACCCCTAGGCAACTGGTGTATGTGCTTTATAAAATTGAAAGATGCGTACGAACATAAGCAGTTACCATTAGGATATCTCTCTAACTTTGCTACTGAGAACGACAGAAGGCTTTGAAAAATTCCCATCCTTTCAAAAGCTTTTTTTTTTTTCTTGTTGCTGTGCTGAAAAAGACATAGGTCATGAACATCAAGAGGACCCCATGCTTGCTTATACCTTGTGACGCAGAATCGTCACTTAGGAACCTACCAGAAGAGACGACTGATTTGCCTTTAAGACATCCCCCGCAGTGGAGACCTCAAAGTGGTGTTTACCCGGACAAGATTGTGTTTAGTCATACAGGATGTACACTTTTCCTGAGTCACAGTGTGTCTTTTGTGCTTCCATAATAACGCTAACAGTAAACTTCGTCTATAGATACCGATCAGACACCGATCCAACCATGTCATGTGTGTTATCCCTTTTAATGCACACAGCAAGCTTACAAGACAGGCACTTTTCTTCTTCTTCATTTCTAATTCAGGAGACTATGCACAGAGGAGTTAAGTAGTATGCCCGTATTGCACTGATAGTAGGGGGTGGAGCTGGGTTTCACATCCAAGCATCTGGTTCTAGAGCAGTGTCTACACCACCACAGTGCATTGCCACTTGCACCCATTTCCAAAAATCAACTCTATATAAAATGTGGTTGTGGTATTAAAAACATCTTATTTAAATATTTAATATTTGAATGCAGGTTAAACAGCACTTTGGAGGTGGTAACATAATAGAGTAAATGGTACCATTTGCACATACATATATTTATAGATATGTCTGTTCCACATTCATGAGTAGAGCTGCATAGATGTCATGCATTCTTGAGTAGAGATGCTATATGTATGCATATGTAACTATAGGAAATTTCTGGTTCATGCAGTTGGCTAAAAGTGTGTTTGGAGTATTGTATGCTTTCAAATTATTTCTAAAATGAATGTGTGGCTACATAACTCTTTAAGTTGTTAAGGTCTAAATGAGGAGACCTGCGTGTGTTATACCAATATTACAGTATTGAAAGGAAGTGTGGTGAGATGGGTGGTCACCTAGGAATTCTGCAAAAGAGGAATCTAAACTTATTCCTTCGGGAGGGTACAGATTTGTCTCTCAGGAGGCCGGTAAACCCAGGGGGTTTAGGATTTAGAGTGTATGTACTTACCAGCTTTGGCCCTACGGCCATCTCAACATATCCCAGTGAGAATAGGTGGCACACGCCCTGCCCCCTGGAGACTGTGTATCTCAGTTAAAACCAGTGTGGACAGTGATATTGGAAGGGAAGTCTTTTTGCTGGCGAGATGCTCTTAGAAGTTCCTCCTGTAACCTTCTCTTGGAGAGAAAAGATAAAGGAGGGAAAGAGGAGTGACTGGGAGAAATCATTGAATTTTTCTCTATCCCCCCTGCCTCAAAAAAAAACAGGAAGTGACTAAGATTGCCGTGAACTGGCAATATTACGTCTCTTGCTCTTTGCCTGAGTAGAAGAGAAGGAGCAGAGAGAAGTTGAGTAGTAGACAATCAATAAAGTCTGCAGTTTTGCCCGCCAGAGTTTATGGTGATGAAATTTGTTCCTGCTACATTGATGATGAATGTTCTTCAGCAACCTCATTGTTCTAAAGTATCTCATTTGTGCCTTGTTTGTGTTCACTGAACTGCAAAGTTAACTTTTGTTATATTACCTGCCTGATCATAGGTGAGATTCACCAGTAGAAGATGATCTGTCTAATTGTTGACTTCCTTTCTCCACCAAGAAAGGAAAGCTTGAGGGCCCTCAACCTACAGAAGTCTTGGGGGGAAGACCCTCCATGTTTGCAGCAGTCATCTTGTAACTATCCTGTTCTGTTGCTTCTGATCACTTGGCCTTCCAACAATCCCTCCACTCATGCTGTGTAGTCATGCTATGTACACAGCATTTCATGAATATAGTCTATCATCTCTTGTCCTATCTCTTAGGTTGGTTTAAACCCCTTGGCACTCTTCCATCCATATTATTTCTCATGGGTCATTTGTTTTTAAAGTATTTATTTTTGGTTACACAATTTTACATGGTCAAAGAGTACCCATGACCTTACACAGGTCAAAGAATACCCATGACCTGGGCGCTCTATAATTTTCTTGAATTTTTGTTTGAGGCACATTACACTCTGAGCAGTTTCTCCTCAACTTCTTCCTTAGTATCTTCTCTGGTAAAAGAAAGTGCTTTTATTATTGTATATATTTATTCACAATAATTGTGTTTCTTTGTTTGGGGGCTGAACGACTTCAGTCACTGAATTTTTCTTTCTAGGTTGTTTCTGATGATTTCCTTGGTCATACTCTCTTTCTCTTGCCCCACAGGATTTTCCTTTTGAGATACACAAAACTCAGTCTATCAGCAGATTAGTTCTGGTAGCCAAAAACAAAAGCTTCTTTCTATTGTCTGCCAATTAGGGGGAGATGTTTGTCCCCAGTGAAAATTTAAGTTACAGATTTAGTACCACTTGTACATCTGGTATCTCATAGTAGTATCTTAAAACCCACCTGCTTTGGGGGAGGTTTCAACTACAAAGGTCAAATGACTGCATCTTTTAATAGCATAAAATATCTAATAAACATCAACTGGTTCTCCCATTTTGTCAAGCAGAGAACAACACTTGCTATAAATCAAAATAATCATAGAATTTATTTTTTCCACTCACACTGAAACCAATTATCTGTTTTAGTGATGGAATTTTATCCAGTCTGGAATAGTTAATGGTATTTATGAGGTACTTACATGTATTAGGTAATTGTCTAGGGGCTTTACCTGTGTTAATTTAATCTGCCCAGCCCTAGGAGGCAAGAGAGATGATTGGTCCCATTCTACCAATGATGACCTAAGGCTAAGAAAGAGTAAACCAGTTGTCCAGAGTCTTGGAATAGGAGACAAGATAGGATTTGAATCCAAGCAGTGTAGCTCCAGGACACTGCTTTAAGCTCTGCCACAAACACTAAACTGTGTGACTACTCTGAAGAGCTATGCATTAATTCTTAAGCATTTCATCAGATTTTCTCCTTTTCCAAGCTTAGTCACTTTCTAAAGGCACATTTTGCTTAGCATCGATTTCGAACGCATTACATCCAGCTCCATGAAACTTTTCAGTTGAATTGATTTAGAATTAAGTAGTGCATCTTTCAGCAAAGTTTAGATAATGAGCTTTATTTGGGCGTGTTTCTCAGCATTTGGTCTAAGTTTTTGCAATAGAGTTCCGTCCCAACATCTCCTAATATAAATTATTATTTTTTATCTAAAAGTTGGCTCTGTTGTTGGGCAGATAGTGGATGGGCTGGTCTATGCTTTTTAAGTAGGCTCCACGTGGAACCCAGTGTGGGGCTTGAATTCATGACCCTGAGATCAAGACCTGAGCTGAGATCAAGAGTCGGTCACTTAACCGACTGAGCCACCCAGGTGCCCTTGGTCCACACATTTTATCCTTCTTCACTGTCAGCATTATGTCCCTCAGGTGTGTTCCAAAAGTGCATCAGGTTTCTTGGTGATTGAGATGGTACAGGACACAAGAAACCTCCTCATGGCCAAAAAGGAGTTCTCCACTAGCAAGATACTAAATTTCAACAAGGATGCCGTGCTTACTATGTCTACAGAAAGGTTTGTTACCCAAAATGGTGACTCGTTTTCCAGCATTTCAATGCTAAAAATGGTATGTTACCAGCACAGAAAAGATGTAGGCATGTTTTTTTCTGTTTCTCCAATAATTTCAGTTCAGAGAAGACCCAGCTTTATGTTACAAGATGAGAAGTAAAGAACAAGTCACCACAGAAAGAAGAGTCATAAATCTGTACGCTCGTACGGCTATGTCTGGCCAGTGACCATTTATGAAAAATACACAACAAAGTAGAGAAAACAACTGAAGAAAAGATGCTTGGATTTGAAGTGGTAGTATAGGGGGGAAAAAAAAGACAACTAAAGAATAGTGATCTGATGTCCTGCAAAATTCGATGTCATTTGTTTCCATTCTCTGTCTGGAGCCGGGCGTGAAGAGAGCTCTGTGCTATTAGATCCAAGAGAAAGTCATATAAATGGTGGCATATCCTTGAGATCAAGCAAGGTCTCAGCTTTCTAAGATCTGTTTGGAGGTCATGAGTGAATCTCTTTGAAGTTAAGGTATATGGGCTGAAAATGGAGTGAACTTTCACTGCCTGGAGGTGACCAATAGAAACAGAAACTCGAGGTCAGATTCTGTGGTTTTACCTTATGTGCTGAAGGCATATCTCTAATTCCTGTGAAGAAATTCACAGCCACGTAGCCATATGTGACAACAAAAAGTAGAAGCAAACAAATACAGTTCACATAGTTCAGCATCGTTTTGAAAAATTATTTTGCCATCTGCCCTCTTTATCGCCTACACAGACACGCAAAGGCACGTACGTGCGTGCGCGCGCACACACACACACACACGCTATTGAAACAGACAAAAATACATCCAAAAATTTATTAAGCAATTCTTACAGAATCAAAGGATAATTAAGATTTTCAGTTTAAGCCAACGTGACTGTGTGTACAAGGGTGTATATTTGTCTAGTGGTGGAGCCCCTGAATTGTCTAAAAATCGGTGAGAAATCTGGTGTCTGACAAAGTGTGCTATCAACAAGAATGCAGCTTCTCAAAAATTCTTGCTGCCTTGCTGAACCACAACAGCAAGTCACTTCAGAGTCCACTGGGGCAAATCACATACTGTCATCATGTCATGATCATAATGAAGCACAGAGGCTGATTGAACCAACAGCCCTCACCGCTAATCTCCATGCCAGACTGGAGGCTTGAGCAGTTTTCTGATGGGGATAGAGGGGAAGAGATTGAAAGCTGAAGTGAATGATTAAAGCAAAATGAACCCCACAGGTGAAATTATTTCAATAGCAACATGTCTTAAAGCCAAAGTTTTGATGATGAATAAAATGAATAGAACAAGTCAGAAATTCCCTCGCCGCCTCAGGTCAGTGAAGAGTAGGGTCAATCATTGCACAGCGGGATTGCCTTCTGCCTGGGGGCCAGGCCAGAGCCCACCATCCGGAGATGCTTGGTGAAGAGGGAAATACGGGTCATTGCAAGGGAAATGGACCTTTTTCAGCCCTTAACACTGGAAAAAGTAGAAATATATACCTCTTTTGTTCATGTCCAATTCTTTCTACAAATTTGACTCCCTCAAAGAGCAGGTTACTTTTTTAAAATTCATGGAAGGGTGATTTTTTTTTTTCAGATTTATTTACTTATTTGACAGAGAGAGAGAGTGAGAGAGCACAAGCAGGGGGAGGGGCAGAGGGAGAAGGAGAAGCAGACTCCCCAAGGAGCAGGAAGACCAACTTGGGGCTTGACCTCAGGACCCTGGGATCATGACCTGAGCCGAAGGCAGATGCTTAACCCACTGAGCCACCCAGGTGCCCTGGAGTGTGATTTTTTTTTAAAAGAAGGATAAATAGCAATGTGCAAGTTTATTCACAAGGTCCCACCAGCCAATCACCGTAATAGGTCAGTGTGAAGGACTTTTAGTTCTGTTCATTTTTTTTTCCTCAATATAGAAGTAATTCATTCCCATTGAAGAAAAAATTGGAAAAAAATGTGTGAAGGAAAAGAAACAACCACTGATATTTCTGCTACCGGTAATAACTTCACATCATACATAGATGTATTTTGTGTCCATTGTTTTTCAACACATACACAGTCCTTCTATAGTTAAAGCTATCATGTACATAGAATTTTACATCCTGACTTATTTAATTTAGTGATAGGCATTTTTGTCAGTAAAATTAAAATCATTTTAAATGGCACCATTTCACCATACTCCTGGATCTATAATGCACTTATTCATTCCAGTGCAGTGGCACATTTACTTTGTTTTTGTTATTATTAATCTGCGATGGAGATCTTTGAACTAAGAACATTATTCACATTTCTGACTATTTTTTAATCCAGAAGACCTTTTTTAAAAAATTATGTCTCTCCTTGGGTAAAACAAGATTATCAAATGAGTATATACAGTATGTTCCAAAGGTGGGGCTCTCCCTGGACCGATTCTTGACCTTATTTCTCGCTTTAGCTGTATGATTCACCAGCAAATGTATCAAATGCATATTACATAATTTACAAAAGTCATTCTTCCTTCAACTTCATCAACCACACATGAGAGGCACAGAGCCGATCTGTTGGTCCATGTGAAGTGTTGTTGAGTTGTGGTTACCGTGATTAGAGATTCATTGCTTTAGGCGTTGTAGAAATGCAACACTTTAAGGGTGAGTAACTCTTTCCATGGATCCCACCACAGCTAGATAAATGATAGCTTGGGAAAGTTATACATTTCTATCACTTGATTTCAGCTGGAGAATGTAATACCACAATGCTGACTCCTCCATCCTCATCAGATCACAAACAATGATAGACTTTCCATCTGATTCGACATGGCAGCTGAATCTACTGTATCCATTTCTGACTCCGCAAGACTGTCAATCTCACCACTGAATAATCTGAAACCTGCATTTGCCAAGTCTCTTGCTTACATGCCAGATGGAGGAAAACTGCCACCATATCCAATTTGTAAGCTTGAATATCTGATCAGAGGGGGGAAAAATCATTATTCTCATGACCAAGAATGGAAAGAACCATGTGATGATCCACGAATGATGAACTTATGGAGGAAGGGGAAAAAAGCGGGACGTGTCAGCTGACAACACAATCCACATCTTGCCAGACGCGGTTAATGTGTATTCATGTAAACATAAAAGCTGTATTTTAACAAAGCTGGGTGTGCTCTAGAAAGTACTTCTCAACTTCGCAAAATGGCTATACCCCTAAACCGGTGGCTAAATGAGCTTTTCATGGCTCTGCTGAAAGAGTGGGTCAGAGAAAGGTAAAATATATTACGGATGAGGGAATTACTCAGATCAAAGTATAAATATTTTAGAATGGAAATCTGCACAGAGTAAGACTCTGCTCATTTCTATCTGTGTAGATCTGGCATAGAATCATACATATTTAGGCACTGTTTTTACTGTGTGATGATAATATGATTGGGGTAGCAATAATAACATTTTGAATTTTTATAGTACCTTATAGCCAATGGAGTTGGAGTGTAGCACAATATGCCAGCCCAAAATATGTCATTTTAGCAAGACTATTTTGAGCTGGAGTCAATCGAGGAGAAGCAGATGAAAGTAAAGCTCTCTGCCTTCCCTCTGTTTGACTACCAACGGAATATGCATTTGTAAAGGGTTCCCTTCTACCAGGAAGGACAGAAGTTGATCCCAGAGACAGCTCTCGATCCTTGTCAGCCCAGAATCCCAGGAACCTACATAACAAACCTTGCCAAAACGACCCTCATTTACTCTCAGTCTCCCCCCGCCCCCCCATGCATTTGCATTCCTAAAAATGTGCTCACTCGGAAAGCACAAAGCCCTTTTCCTTTGTCCTGTTCATTCACTAAAAATGTATCTTTTTTTGTCATGCTGCTGTGTCAGCCCAAGTTTTGGTTCCCACTTTGACCTATTCGTCACTGGGTAGTCCCATGTGTGTGCCTGAGGCACATGTCAATGCACTTGTGACTGTGTCTTTCTCATTCATCTGTCTTTTATTAGTCCAACAGAGGAGGGCCCCAGCCAACGAACCTAAGATGGGTACAGGAAAACTTTTTCCCTCCCCTACAAAGTGCTCATGTCTATTATTATTATTATTATTATTATTATTATTATTATTATTTTGATGTACATATACACATATTACACAACTCAAAGATGGATAGACATATTTATAGAGGAGGAAACGCCGATAAGATTCATATACAGTATTTCACAGCCAGAAACAAATGGGTCTGGGATGGCTACCAAGTTTTCTCATTTCATGTCTTTGTACCCCACTTTTCTACACAGACAAAATCCGCAACTTAGCATCAGGGAACTCATATGAGGGCTTTGAGGGTGGAGTTTCTCTGCCTCTGGCTTACAGAGGTGCTGGCAGAGATGGTCCATTCACCAAAGATGGCTTACATGGGCCTTTCAGTGGCTCGTCTTCAGGACAATACATGTGTCTAAAATGGTTCCAAGAGGCATTTTGTGGTTCGGGTTTTTGGACCATTGTGGTACTTTGTGTTCTAGCGTTCCTTTGCTTATCCCTCAGTTTTTATTTCCTACTTAATTTGCTTTTTGGTTCTGGTCATAGTGACGGAGTGTCACCCAATATCAGAGCAGACATTAGGGTCAGAAAGCCAACATGGACTTTGAGGATGGAGACACTGCTTTCAGGCTGTCACTAATATCAAGGACATCAACCAAGAGGGAAGTTGGTAAAGTTTTTTGGCAAAAATGTTTGTGAATCTGTATTGAAATTCAAGTAGTGAGAGCATACATTTTTGTTACGTTCTGACTGTGATATTACTTTTAAATGATATTCTATGTCAGTGTATTGTGTTTGCATCTTGATGTGTTTCCTTGTGTCTCTGTGTGTGATGAGTCTGTGTACTTGTCTGTGTGTTTGATGTATGCACTTGGGCAGGTGTATGTAGTGCACGTATGAGTATGTGTGGGTAGTGTATGTTGTATGATAGAATGTTCAGGAAATTGGTTAGAGCTGTGAACTGATGGCTGAAACTGTTCTCCTGATATTTGTTTATTTTTTTTTTTTAAAGATTTTTTATTTATTCATTTGACAGAGATAGAGACAGCCAGCGAGAGAGGGAACACAAGCAGGGGGAGTGGGAGAGGAAGAAGCAGGCTCCCAGTGGAGGAGCCTGATGTGGGGCTCAATCCCAGAATGCCAGGATCACGCCCTGAGCCGAAGGCAGACGCTTAATGACTGAGCCACCCAGGCGCCCCCTGATATTTTTATTTTTTGCACGTGAAACATCTCTGTAGTATTGGACTTTGTGAGCAGTGTTGTCATTTGCACACGACTAAAAGTAAATTATTAATAACTTCCTGAGGCTTAGGGTCTTCTGTGAGGTCTTTACCAAAAAGAAGAGGGGGGGATCTTTGGTAACTTGCTTGCAGCGGAGGATGCTCTAGCTCTGGCCTAATCACTGACTTGAGGATTTTCAGTCCACAGAGCTTGAGTCAAGGGCGTACCCCTGTGTCTTCAATTCTCATGAGTTGGTGCATCACCGCCCCTTTAGTCTGAGTCTCTCGGTTTTTTTGTTCGTTTTTATTGGTTGGTTTGGTGTTTGCCTCTTTTTAATAGACCAGCGGGGAAATTGGATTGGAGATGCTTGGGATTTTCCCTTGATTTTCACAAGTTGCATGGTGGAAAGTCTTTTCCTCTAATATCGCGCTTCCTGTAGGACATTCCTCTGCTCGCCATAATGACTATCGCTGTTTGTTGTCATGTTTTCTACTACCCTCTGGGTACCGTAAGGACTGGGGCAGTCGTATTTGTACTTGGTGCATGGTGCATGGCCACCCAGTAAATACTGGCCGGAAGGCACAGATGAATCAATAGCAGGTAACATTGGGAAAGCTCCCAGGATCTCATGCAAATGCCGAGTATAGAGAATTAGTCCTGGACATGGAATCCTTCTCGTCTGCGGATGAGGCAAGCAAAGCCAATTTTTTAAGGAACTACATTGTAAAGACCATTAGTGGCAGAATTTCGTGGAGAAGCGAGACAGCCCATGTGGAAAAGAGCCTCTTTTTTTCCTATGTGAAGTGTCAGCTTATTTTGCTGAGTGTAAAATTCTTTTATATACTTTAACGCAAAGGAAGGAGGCTGGCTTTATTATATAGGCATAAATGCGGAATGAGGAACTTTGAAAAAGAAAAGCGGTTGAAATTCTGTATAGAAAGTGTTTTAAAAGGTGAATGCCTACACACAGCTGTGTATTTGTGAGTCGAGTGACCATGAAAAGGAAAGAAAAGAGACAGAGAAACTCCTTCCTATTTGTACTAATAACATGTAAGTGCATGTTATTTCCTTACAAACATCATCATATTGGACCTGTAAAGCACTCTTTTCCTGGAATTCAAAATGCAACAATCCATAGAGAGAAACTCTTCCTCTGGTGGCCAAACTTTGAAAAAAAAATTGGGATTAAAAGCAAATACATGTTCACACACACAAGAAAATCTTCCTCAACTCACATACTAGAAATCAAACCAATTTTATTTCAAACTATTAGCAGAGCAATGCCCTGCCTATTTACCACCTGCATTTTCCCAATAATTTATAATTAGAACTCAGCAGTAAGTATTGATTTCCAATTGATGGATATCATCTGTGCCCTAATAAACTGACAGACCTTCAGAAATCTATCCAGGGAGACCTTTAGAATCCATGACATGAGTTAAACATATTTTATTTAACACCAGAGGAAATTTGCATTTCATCTCTCAGGCTTTTACGAAGCTGCTGTAAATGATTTAGCTTAGCTTTTAGATTTCAGAGTCATTTCATTTCAATTTGGGCACACTCTTGTATAATTCTTAGCCTTTGTTCAACCAAATGTAGACGACCGACATTTAGCATGTGGAATAACATGTCAAAAATATGGGATGCTTAAATTCACGGTTTGTGGATTTAGTAAAGATGTGAAATAAAGCCTTTGATGCGTGTAAAAATCACAGTAAAATGTAAGCGAAGCCTAATTGTAAAATGTAAATGAGGTCTAATTGTTTACCATGCGCTTGTAACTGGGAGCCTGCTGGGTAATATGCCACGGCATCCCCTAGGACGTGGTAATGCCACGTCCGCGGGCGTCCCCGGGGAGGTTTAGCTCCGACAAATGCTATCATTGTTTATGAGCAAATGGGTGGGGCATGTCTTTCAGGAGCAAGATCTTGTGTTTCATGGGGCTGGCAGCTTATTCAAGGCATGGCCACCGAGGGCAGATGACACATTCACACAGAAAAGGCAAGGTTTTCAGATTGGGGGGTGGGGTGGGGCACTGATGCGGATTTATGTCCCCAAAAGTGAACAAACTGAGGCTTCTAGGTGAATGCATTATTTTCTTATTTTTCTAATCTGAACAAAAAAAAAATAAGGTAGAGAAGTCCTCCTCGTTAAATACTTTGCATTACTAATGTGTCAATTTACCATAACCTCCATTTAGTTTTTTCTAGTAGAAGCAATTTTTTTTTTTTTGTGGTCTTGTTTTGTTTTTAAGGAAGATGGCAACAAACAGGTTTTATATAAAGTGGGTGCCCTTGAGCATTTCTGTGTGGATTTTGTTTGTTTTCCGGAAAAAAAGGATCCTATTAGCAGGTTCATTTGTATAATAATCATTCATTAAAATAGGCTCTGTGGCAATGAAATACCGCACTTGAATTCCAGCACAAAGCCTTTAAAAAGCTAAAATGTCAAAACAATAAAACTAATTAAGGCAACAAAATAGCTTTTTCCAGCTTAATGACAAGCTGGTCCAAAAACACACTTCAATGATTTTTCTTTCCTCCAGAGACACTTTAAGTAAAGCAAGGATAGAATTTTCCACCATCATTATCGAGCCCAGTGTCATCTAGGAACCTAGCCCAACCGAACTGTCTGGCAGAAGAGGCAGCATGTCTACTTTTGGCTTCCCTCCCTCCTCCTCTCCCTCTCTCGCTGTCCCTCCCCGCCTGTCTTCCACCAGCATTTATGAAGGTTTACTCTGCTCCAGGCACTGTGGAAGGCTAGCAGACTGAGCCAGCTGTGAATGCTGAAGCCAATGCAACTGATGAACCAGACCGGAAGACAACATATAAATAACCGGAAGACAACACATAAGTAAACTCTAATCCAGGGGAGAAAAGGAACGTGTTTTCAAATGACAGAAAAATTGCAAGAACGGTATATAGAACTTCTGCACACCCTGTGCCCAGAGATCAGATTCCAATTCTGCCAACTTATTCCAGCAACATCTTCGTAGTGGCCAAGGCTCTAGTTCAGGATCATGGGTTAGTCCCAGTTGTCACCTCCCTGGAATCTCTTTGATGTGGAGCAGTTCTTCACAACGTCTTTGATTTTTCATGAGGTTTATCGTTTTTGAAGATTCTAGGTCAGTCATTTTATAGGCTGTCTCTTGATTTGGGATTATTCTGTGTTTCCTGTTGATGATTAGAGCCTGGTAATATATTCTTAGTTGAGATATTACAGAGACTGTGCTCTTTTTATTATATCCTACTAGGTGGCCCATGATGTCCCTTCTTCCCACTGGTAGTGGTGGTGGTGAGGTTGGCATTTGATTTATGTATCATCCGCCAGGATTTTCCACTGTGAGCTACTTTTTTAAAGAAAATGTGGATTAATAAATATTTTCTGGGCAGGTTCTTGGAGACCAGGTAAAATTCTCTTCCTCACACCATGTTCCCTCACTAGTTTTAACATCCTTGGATGTTACCTGGCGCAGTTAATTTTTACTATCATGGTGGCCCAAAGATGGTTTTCTATTGGCATTATTCCCCTTTATATTTAGTATGTATTCTTATTAGGTGGCTTTGTGTTACAAGTAAGAGTTTTCTTATTTAAGTTATCTTTTCCCTTATTTATTTATATCAGTGTTGACATGTAGATTCCTATTTCTTATTTCTGTTACTCCGTGGATTAGAATCCATTCCCATTATTTATCTGGATGCCCAGCTTTAGCCAATGGAGCCTCCTTCAAGCTTGCTTCTGTGTCTTCTTGATATGACTTCATTATTCTTGGAGTATTTCCTTACATTTTGGTAACACATGATATTCCAGGCTCTTTTATACCACAGCCCTCTGGGTTACAGCAATCATCTTTTTTCCAAGGGACTCTGGCACATTTTAGGGTGGTCTTTGGAAACCAAGGTTTGGGCCACTAAATGGTCAGAGCTCCTCCCCCTTTCAGTGGAAAGAGTTGGTGTCTCTATACAACTGTGTGCACGTATATACGTATATGTGCATGTTTGCAAGTCTGTTTTATATTTATCCATCTTTATACATAGAAAACCTTGAATTGATGTCAGTGCCTTCAATTCCAAGCCGCCACCACAAGATTCACTGTAGCCTCCTCCTTTCCGTGCTTGTATCTCTCTTTTCCAACGGGGAGAATCCTGGCTGTTATTTTAATATCTTATATTTAGTTGGTCAGTCTGCATTTTTCTGGAGCCATTCTCTGCCCTTCCCTGCCCCTCTCCACCCCAGTTGGGGCTCAGGTCTGCATACCCTGGTGACCTCCTTGTTCAAGCTTGCCTAATGCCTTTTTGAGGTAGGAGGGGAGAGAAGGAGGGAGGGAGGGAGGGAGGGAGGGAAGGAAGGAAGGAAGGAAGGAAGGAAGGAAGGAAGGAAGGAAGGAAGGAAGGAAAGGAAAGAAGGAAGGAAAGGAAGGCAACACCTTTTTAAAGAAACGAAGAGAATAGAAGAGGAATGGTGGGTATTTGTGGTTGATACTTGATTTCTTGGTGTGTCAGCTTGCTTTCATTTTCAGTACAGTTGATTTTGATCTGATGGCTGTGGTGGTGGTGTGTGTGCAAGATCCATCAGTACTGAGGTATGGAGCCATCATCCCTAGACTCCACGGTATAGTTCTCGCAGTAAATTCTAGTAGCCCCCAGACACACATTCAAGAGCTCATGGAATGCCCAGACTTTTCTGAGTGTTCTCTTCATCTTCCGGTCTAGAATACCCATAATCCTCATTAGGCAGCAAGGAGATTAATTTGTTTTCCTAATACTGGGCAAGTCTTCAATTTGAAATAAAAACTACAGTCATCATTGGAAGGAAATCGCTGTGAATCATTGGTCTATGTCACATCCCCTGTCTCAGAGAGAGATGGAGGAAGACCCCACTGGGGAGGTATCTGAGCTGGGTCTTGATGGAAAGGGTGGCTGTAGAGCCATATCTCTTATTTCTTAGAGCATTACTCCTAGGTCATGGGCTTCGAAAAAGCGTTTTGTGATCAAGTAAATTTGGTGAATACATTATACTATAAACTTACCTTAAAAAAATCACGAAAGGCCTTGAGAAGTCCTTTAGTAAAGAAATTTGCTAACCATCACTTTACTCAGCTTTGCCCATACTTGTCTAATGACATTCTCTGGCGATAATGAAGCAATAATAATAATAATAATAATAATAAGGTTTACACACATGAAGAAAAGTAATTTAAAATGAAAGAAAATTGGGGGGAGGGAGGACTTGAGTATTCCAGGTTGGCAGAAAAATCTGGTGGGTGATAGTGTAGGCCGGGTGAAAGTCTTGAATGCAAGCTTAACATTTTTTGAACTTTATCCAGAATAATATATAATAGTAGGCAATTACTAAGTTTTCTGTACTGTTTACAGATTTGAGGAGGTGGAAAAACATTGGTTGAGTGTCCTCTGCTTTTCAGCTACGCGCACGCGCGCGCACACACACACACACACACACACACACACACACACACACGACTTAAACTACCTAACCCCACAGAGCTTATATTGACAGGACTTGACTTCTCTATTGTCTTTAATAGCATAACTGCTCTTCCAGGAGGGTCTGGCACAGGCAGATAACTTGATTGTTCATTGTAGGAACTTTCCAGGAAGGCTCATCAACTCTTCAATGAAAAGGATCAAAGGTTTACAGAGTCCCAAAATTCTTTGAATTCTTTGCCTCAGAGATCCTTGCCTTGCTGTTTCCGCTTGAAGGAGATCAAAATAGGCCACCCCAAACATGCCACTTTGGCATAAGGATTATTCTGAGTGAAAATAATTGAGAATCAACAGAAGCAGAGAGAAGCCATCCCAGAGCTTCCCTTATCTAACTAAAAGCAGCAACTTCTGGAAAATAAGACTACCATAAATTCCTTCTTTTGGGCAGATTTACTCCTACAAAGGAGAATGTGAATAAAACTAATCCAAATTCCTTCTCTGGGGCAATTTTATGGCCCTGAAGGAAAAAGGAAGACCTCTCCTACTTTAGAGATAGCCATTATTACAAACTTTCTTATCTCCCCATTGTTTTCCTAAAAAAACCCCTGTGTCTTTCCTAAAGAAACGTATCTGTTTTTCCCACAAGAAGCCTCTTCTTCTCTCTCCCTTTCCCCTGCTAAGTTTGGTACATAAGCCTTTAATTTAGTGAGTCAGCTACTTCTGTCGCTGGCTTCCATGTGCGAACAAATGAACTTTTTTTCTCCTGTTCATCTATCTTTTGTCAGTTTAATTCACAGGCCCCCTCCCTCAGCTTAAGAGAGTAGAAGAAAAGAGATTTCCTTCTTATACCCTAGTCCTAAACTGTTATATCGTGATTCTCACCCAATCCTGTCTAGAGGCCGCCCACTGGCAGACTGGGGTAAGCAATAAACTCAGCTTTGTTCTCCCAGAGGGTTTGTGGGTGGTACCTGGGGAGCCAGTGCTCAACATTCTCTATATCTGTCTATCCTCTGTTTATCTGTGTATCTATCTATCTATCTATCTATCTATCTATCTATCTATCATCTATCATATTATCAGTTAAACCATATTTTAAACCAAAAACTCCCAACATATTTAAACTGTTACATAAGGAGATGATTATTGGAGGGGTCCTGTAGCCATTCTACTCAGTCAGTGTCTCTAGGTAGGATAGTGGTCTCAGTTTGGCTAGCATCATGTTGTGGTTTGGAGAAAAATATATAGTCTGAATCAATGGGACTTGATAGTTCTGGAAGACTCAGAAGGGGTCTCTCCTCTTCACAACAGGAATCAAAGGCCTGGAATGGACCCAGAAGCAGTGTGAGGTTGGTAAACTTCCTGGAGAAGGCTTGCCTGCCTTGCCGGCTGTTTAAGAAAGCCTGTTGAGTAGAAAAATCAAGGGCAGGCAAATCTAAAACTTTTAAAGGAAAAAAATAACGTTAGCAAATTGCTTATATATCCAACAAAACAAAGCAACAGTTAAACAAACAATAACCACAACAGCGAGAAGCCAAAGTTGTTAATTTTATTTTAAACTTAATTCAGTGAGTGCATTTTTTCCCCTTGTAGCTTCAATGAGATGTTTGCAAGTATATTTTCTTCTTGGCAGGCAATGTATATTATATGAGGACTTCTTCCTCCCCCCATACCCAGATTCATTTTTCATAAACGTGTTCAGTACCGTTCTAATTTTATCATTTACGATTCTTGATTCTCGTCTTCCGGAAGCCATGACGCCCTCCTCATCCAGAAAGATTAGCAGATGAAGAAATCGTTGGTGATCTTTATGTACCTTGTAGGGATTTCTCAGGCAGACCATCCCCTGCCCTCACTGTTCTTGCCCCGAAGTCCATGTATTTGACCCCTCTCCCTGCAGATGTGCCATTTTGAGATCCGGCTTCATTTCCTTCCACATGCTCTATCCGTTCTTGCAGCGAAACTTCAACCTTCAATTCTTCCTTTTCCTAAGTATTTGAAAAAACAAGATGACATGGTTAATCATCACATAGAACAAGTTTTTGAGGTTCTTAAAGACATTTAAGAAGCAAGCATGCACATATTGTGTATTTGCAAACTTGGGGAGTGATTATTTTAGCAAGAGTGTTGTCCTGATTATAAGACAAAGACTGGAGCCCTGACACTTTAGTATGTTGTTTGATTATTTCTTAAAAGATAAAAAAAATTCATTATATTTGTTAGATAAAAATCCTACCTTATTACACATTATATTTCTTTGGAAAGGTTCTCTAACAGAGTAGAGTGATGACCAAGATTAAACTATTTAGTGTTTCTCTACTCTTTACTTTTTCTATCGTATGTGGTTTGTTCATATCTTACTTTTATTTGTCTCTTAGGTTATTTATTTTATGTATTAACTTGTGAGAACATTTTATGTCGTAAGGAAAACAACCTTTTATATTTCGTGCATGCACACCTATTTCTGCCAGTTTCAGAATGCAGAATTCCTACTTTTTAAAATATTTTTATATTTTCTGTATTCAGATCTCTGATCATTTATTATTCTAGATTCCTCTTATGCTTTATTTATTCATTTCTTTAGAATGACAATTCCATATCCTGAAGTTAGAGAGTAATGTACATTTTGTTTTGGCTGGGTTGGGTTTGGTTTCACTTCTGTTGAAACTCTGAAGTTTTAGTGAAAACTGAAAAGCTATTTTAGCTCAGAAAGGTTGTATAGCAAAATGGGAGTTACTAGAAAAGATAATAAGAATGGAAAAATTTTGGAGTTAGAAATTTTGAGCTCATTGAGTTTGATTTAACCAACATTAATTTACTGTTGGCTTCACAGATGTTCTTTTGATGGATCTTTGAAGTCAGGGGTTCTCAGCTTTGGCTAGACATTAGAATCTCTTGGGGAACAGTCCAGTTTTCTGTTGGCTGGGCCTTCCTTCTAAGGCTTTTGATTTAATTGGTCTGGGTGAAGTGTATGCATCCGTATTAAAAATATATATTCTCAGGTCCTATTGTGCAACCACAGTTGAAAACCAGTGTAATCCAATTTTTTTTTTTTTTTCATTTCTAGAAATAGAAGCAAAGGCTGGGCAGGGACTCAGGACATGGGAGCTTAGGTAAATGCTGATAGTTGGCATCCTGATAGTTGGTCCAGCTATCTTTCTCCAACTCTTCAGTTTTTCTTGTTGTTGTGAGGTCAATGGGCAAGAGGACCTGAGGACAGTTTCCCTAGTTTTGAAGGCCTTCCTCTTCACCCCACGTTGGTGGGCAGTTGGCTTCATGGTGACATTCATTTTTTTCCTAGTTCCTTTTCCTGCTGTAACTGTCCCCTCCCCATCCTCCTCCCAACCCACAAAGATAAGCAGACGGACCTAGAAAGCTAAGTATTTGTTGCAAATTTTCATTGATTCTTGAAGCTCTGCCCTCCCTTTCCCTCTCAGAGATTGAAAAGAGATGGGGGATGGGAATCGGATGAGGGAAGAAACGGAACAAGACATGAGGACAAGGGGACCGCAGAGCTAGAACCTAGGCCAGAAGGATCCACTTCCTTCTGCTCATTGCCAGTGTGGTAAAGCCCTCTTCAACCCGGAGATGTGGGAGGGGGAAATGTTGGCCAGGAGCAGAGGGAGGCAGGGGCATGGATTTATGGCGCTCGGGTGCCTGAGAAAACTGAAGAGGATAGCATCACAGCTCTGCGTTTTCGGAGGTCCCATGACGGCTGGTATGGTGTCTTGAGTCATCTACGTTCTGTACATTAGAAACGAAGGGAGCCTTAGAAAAGTCGTATCTGCCTACTTCGACTTCCAGATAAGATGACTATTCCAAGTAGATGATCCAACTAGACGTCAGTGCCGTAGCAATTTCGTCTTTTTTATTTACTGTCATAATCCTGGTACTTAGAACCGAGCTTGACACACAGAGTTGGAGCTCAACAGATTATTTGTAGAATGAATGAATGAATGAATGAATGAACGAATGAATGAACGAATGAAGGAACAAACATCAGATCCAAGTCCTAAAGTCAGGTTCCTGCCAGGGGGTGGTCAGGCAGGGTGGAGGACGACAGAGTAGCAAGGCACCGTGGACATCAAAAAGGCTATGCGTAGGTGTTTTTTTATTTCTTGTCTTTTACTTTTTCCTAAAATGCTGTGTTAGGCAAAGTGCTGAAGGCTACATGGGGCACGGAGCAGCCTGTCTGTGATATTGGTACCTGGTCACTGTCGTATTTTTGTAATTCGTGACTTGAGATGAGAATGAAGCCACGCCCCTTGGAACACTCTTATTTCTCCAAATTGCAAGGATTTCCACGGGTTGCTTAGATCCTAGAGCTCAGCGTTTGGAAGCTGGATGAGGCCTGAGAGATGATTGGCACAACCATTTCATGTTTTAATGATGAAGTCGCTGCCCAGAGAGGTTGAGGGAGGTATTCAAAATTAAACAACCTGGTAAAAGCGAAACCGTTCTGGATCCAGGGACTGCCTGGAGTCCCAATCTGGCGTTACAGCTCCCACGTCATGCTGACTAGGCACTTTATGGAAAAAGCTTTATTGCATTAATTCTCTAAATGATCATTGCTTACCTGGAACCATGCCTGCTTTTATTTTAATTGAGATTTTATTTTCGCCTGCCTGGAGCAAGGAGAGCATTATGGTTTTTTAAATGAGAACCAAGGAATTACCTGCACTTCAAATATTAGCAGTTACCTTCTGCTAAAGACGCATGTGGACTATCTATTAGAACCATGTCGTAGGTAAACCAGAAACATTTCATACTAATTGTTAAAAGCGCATTATCCATCAAAATGTAAATTTCCCGAAGAGGGCTTTATGCGGCTCCTAATTTCCTTTATTACAAAATGGACTTGAAAACTCTGGCTGGCTCCTTGTCCTTATGTAAAACCTTCATTTCCTGTGGTGCCTCCAATTTATTTTTCCAGAGCTTTAACAGCTTTCACACTGTGATTTTCTATATCTGTTGCAAATGTTCAACAATTTACAGAGAAAATTTTAGTCCGTGGCTTTCTGCTTTTAGCTTTTCATGTATAAAGATTAAAGAATGAATGTGCAATCAGCAGATATATAGAAAACATCTCCTGCTAGAATAAAATAGATGGTTCAACTTGTGAAACCCCAGTGGAATTTATAATATCCACCTACAGCACTTCCTCTCTTCTGTATGGCGTCTTCTGATAAATAGGCTCCCAGAAGAGACAATTTGGAAGCTGGAAAGTACTTTATTTTCCTTTATAGCATGACATAGCATTGTCCAGACCTTGCAGGTGGGAGAAACATGGCAAGCAGAAAGGCAGGAGGAGACCTAGGGGTGAGAGTAGCTGACAAATCAAAAGAAATTTTACACCGCCTAATGCACGCCTTCAAGGCTGACGCCCTTTTGGAAAAGAGCACAGAATCTGAGATGACGTCTAGAATGTTGATTATCCGCTGTGGCTACCTGAGGACTTAAAAACATGGTAATGCAGTCAGGCGCCTGCTGGCACGTTACTGCGAGGGAAAAGGGCTGGTGCTTCCTGATAGTGTATGCAGGTGGGGTGTGTGTGTGTGTGTGTGTGTGTGTGTGTGTGTGTGTGTGTGTCTGAGACAGAGAGAGGGACAGGAAGGCGGGGGTGGGAGGAGAGGAAGAGAGAAGGAGTTTTTTGCATTTCTTCAGTAAAAACGCCAGCTTGTGTAAAAATGGTTTCCATTGAGGTTGGTCTATAAAAACACAGTGAAGACCGAGGGAAGGAAGTCTTCAGCCTGTCCATCGTGCTCTGACCCATCTATCCAGGGAACCTGTGTACCTCTCTCTGGCGCAGGGATGCCACTAGTGTTAGATCTCCAGTCCAGCCTGCGTGCACCTGCTGTGGCAGGCCCAGCCTTTCTTGGAGAAACAAGAGCTCTTCTTCCAGAAATGCACAAATATGAAAGTTTTTATTTATATCCTTATTTGCCCCCCCCCTTTTTTAATGTGGGGGACCTAATGGCATCTGTGCCCTGCTCCAGGGGTTCTAACCCTGCTGCTGTAAGCCAGCATATGCATTTGAAAGCACATTTCCACTGCCAAGGGATCAGCAGGTTGGGTGCGGAACCAGTGGGGGCTAAAACAGTAGTTTTATGGGCTCCGTTGTGTCCCTTCAAAGTTCCTGTGTTGAAGTGCTAACCCCCAGTCCTTCAGAATGTGACTGTATGTGGAGATAAGGCCTTTAAAGAAGTAATTAAGGTAGAATGAGGTCATATGGGCAGCCTTAATCCAATCTGACTGATGTCCTTAGAAGAAGAGGAAATGACGGCACGGATAGCCATAGGGGAGGGACCACTGGGAGAAGACAGCCACCCACCAGCCAAGGAGAGAGGACTCAGAAGAAACCAGTGTTGCTGACACATTTATCACTGACTTCTGGCTTCCAGAACTCTGAGAAAATATATTTCTTGCGTAGTGCACCTAACCTGTGGTACGTTATGATGGTGGCCCTAGCAAACCAGTACTGTAAGTTTCAAGAGTATATTTAGATTAACTTAATATTATATTATATGATGTTGGACCTTCTATGATTCTCATATATAAGCCCTCCTTTATGTGTCTACTGCTATTATCCTTTTAAAGACCATCTTTTTTTTTTTTTTTTTTTTTCTTTTGGGCCTGGAATACAGTTGGGCAGTAGCGAGAAGGCACTGGCTCGGGGATGGGAGGAAGCTCACAATCCGTGTGATACAGGGGATTGCTAGGGAATGGAAAGATTTAGGAGAATATTCTCACTGTCTTAGGAGCCACATCTCCCTCTGCCCTTCCCATCTACTACCTGGTGGTTAGGAGTCTGGATTATGGGAGAAAATCATGGACTATTGGTATTATAACCATATTACAATGTACAGTCATTACACATGTGACAGAAGAATGTGTGTTCACTCTTGTAAAGCCATGAAGAAGATGGAGGGATCGCTTACCTAAAACTGATCTGAGATTGAGGTTTAAATTGGATGTTGACATGGTGCCCCGAAGACAGTGGTGTATAGACACCCTTGCCACTCCTATCATTGTCCCCAGCTCAGTGGCATCAGCATCCCTTTGAAGTTCTTTTAAAATGCAGAATCTTGGACCCTACCTGAGAACTACTGAACCAGAATTTGCATTTTAACAGAATCTCCGAGTAATACAGATGAAAATGTGATCATTATTAATGTATAGTATCAAGTAAGGAACATCTCTCAAGGAAAGGATCCCATTGTATGGAGACGATGAATATGAGGGTCTCACAAGGCAGCTGGCACAGCTAAGTCCCATCTAAGGTACTGGGTTCAAGAGCTCAGGCCCATAGTTGAGGCTTCTTTTTGTCACTACTAGGTTTCTCCGAGATGGAGCGGGTAAACAGAAGTTTCCTTCCAGGAGTTTCTGGAGTGTTCTAGTGATCCACCCATCTTCCCAGGAGCTCACAGCCGCAAGGACTGAAATTTGCCAGTTCCCATGTATTCATTATATACACGGTTGACCCTTGAGCAACATAGATAATGAATGGCATGGGTCCACTTACAAGTGATTTTTTTTTCAATAAATACAGTACTGCAAATGTATTTTCCTTATAATTTTCTTAATAAATCCTCTTTTCTCTAGCTTACTTTATTTTAAGAATACAATATATAATACATACCACATAGAGAATAGGTGTTTGTCAACTCTTTGTTATTGATAAGGCTTCCGGGCAACAGTAGGCTATTACTAGTTAAGTTTTTGGGGTGTGTCAAAAGTGATATGCGGATTTTTGACTGCGTGGGATGGCGGCACCCTAACCCCTGCATCGTTCAAGGGTCATCTGTGTACATCTCCTCATCCAGCTCCACTCTCTGGATCTCTCTGGCGTGTGAGAGGTCGATGAGTCATGGAGGAGAAGCTTGGAGCCTCAGGGGATGCTTTCTTTACATTGTTTTATTCCTGACTGACCTCAGAGTAAAAAGAAACTCCTTGGAGGAAAATGAAGAGCATTTGATTACTAAAGTTTTGGTTTTTTTTTTCCCCCCAAAACTCCAGACACTGAGGCCTGGAAAACATGGTGGCGGGCACCGCACTTGGGTGCCGCCATTTTCCTCTTCACTTTCTTCAAATCAGAATCTCTTTGGTGTCCACTGCTTGGCTTGTATGACTTTGTGCTCTTACAACAACCCTGTAGTTGTTGCCGTTTTTGCATGTTCGGTGGGGGAACCTGAAGTTCAAGGGCTGATGTGTTCAGTGCCAGAGGCGAGATTCTAATGGAGCGCATTGCAGAGACTGTAGTGTCTGTCCTAAGCTCTCTTTCTGTGCATCTGCCGTTCTTTCTCCCTCCTCTGAGAATGTCCCGCAGTACATCCGCACTGAGAACCACTTCTTTCAGAGCTCCGGTTTTCTCATCCCTGTCTGTTGGAAAGGATGCTCTTTGAGGATCCTTGGGGCAAGCCTTGGGGCACCTGGTTGGCTCATTCACTTAAGCATCCAACTCTTGGTTTCAACTCAGGTCAGGAGTTCAAGCTCGGTGTGGAGCTAAGCTTTTCTCTGTCTCTCTCCCTCTGTCCCTTCACCCACTCTCTCTCTCCCTCTCTAAAAATGAATGAACGAATGAATGAATGAATGAATGAATGGCAACCCCACACAAGCCACATTCAGCCACTTAAGTCTTGAAGTTGGTTCAATGACCACATCTTTAAAAGAAAAATAACCGTGATGGGCACCCAGGTACACACAGGCTGGAGCCTGATATAATTCCCACATGCTACAGCTCCATTTTCTTGTCATCCTTTGTCCCTGCTGGATGGGCTAAGCCTTGACTGATGACGGGGAAGGGCTTTGGGGCACGGAGTGGATGTGGGCAGGGAGCAGGTGGCAAAGGAGAAGGAGCTTTAGAGAGGAAGGTGCAGAGCAAAAACAGAGCAGCTGGGCACCTTTCTTAGTCTTCTGGTGACTTCGAAAGTTGAACACTAGATTGTATAAAAAAGAATATTAGTCTAGTACCTTTTGAAAATGGAAGACAAAGGAACAGTTGGTGAGAGCAGGATGTGGGAAGTGGGACATGTGCCCAAACTGGACATTTCCTGTTTGACAGTTTGCTTCCCAGTTAGGAAGCAGTGCGTTTCTCCTGTGGCATCGCATGAAAAAAAATCCAGCACAACTCTTGCAGAAGTTCATCAGCAAACCTCGCTGATTGAATCTTTTTCCGGAGCAAAGACTGTTGCTCACGTTAATGACAAGAGTATATGAAAAACAGAACAAGCAACCTTTGAAGATCCTGATTTACTGTATCTTAACACTGAAAGGGTTGAATTGGGAAAGTAGACATCAGGGTTGTCAAAGCAGAGATAAGGCTGAATTTGGATATTGTTGTAAAAGGCAAGAAGCAGATAATGCCAATAATATATGATAGTGTCTCTCACTGCCTTCTAATAAGGTATTGTCTTAGGGAGACTTTGATCCTCAGACCAAACACAGGGGATGCTTCAGCCCCATAGATCATGTTGGTAGAAATGCAAAATAAAGCCTAGATTGGATCAGATAAGAGTGGTTGCCTCCCTTTCTAATGAGAAGCCAGCGGACAATTAATGAAAGCTATGTAAATGTGCTGCCGGCTGTTAAGATTACAAAGAGAGTTCAGGGCTGGGGATAAAGAATCGGGAGAATAGGATCCACAATCAATTACAGAGGAGGTCCTCCTATCTCGGACAGGCACACACATTTTGATAGCTCATTGGGGAACCCATTGCATCCAGACGCCTTTTGGAAGAAAGATGTAGGAACGTGCTCCCTCCTATTTGGGGAGGGATACAAGGGGGCTATTTTTGAATGATTAATTAAAGGGAATCAATCTTCATTGCTTTGCCACCGTCGTGAAAGGCGCCGTGCCTATGCAGTAATCGCATGCAATTATTCAACTACCCCTTTGGCAAGGACAACGTAATTAGTCCTGGTGGTGTCGAGAGATTCTTTTTATTCCCAACAAATTGGCAGTTTTAATCAAGTGTTGCTGGAAATTTATCATAACACAGGGAAAACAATAGGTGAAGGTACAGGGCCCCAAGCTGTGTGACTCCTATCTACAATGGTACAAATTTACAATGCTAACAACATGATAAATACTACCAGTCCGCGAACGCGTTGATTATAATTTCATATCAGCACCAAGCCTTGGCAGTTCTTATTTGTTTAGAAACATGGCTGTAACCCTTTTGGCGCTGCTTTGCATCTGTTCACGGGGGACGCTGAGGTAGGACGCCCTGGGCGCCCGTGGCCAGGAACGGGGATGGTTTCAGAGCCCAGCGAACAGGGCAGGCATCCAGAAATGCCAACCTACCCCTGCTGCAGGAGCCTGGGGGCAGCTGATAGCTGCCCAGATAAGGTGACAAGTAGACTCCCCTTGTCCTATTCTGTGTTTTACTTCCAAGAGCCTTCCGCCGGGCTGATTTTCCAGGGATCCCAAGACGCCTTCTTTCCACTCTCTCTTTTCCCTCCTTCAGGTGTTTTCATGACTCCTAAGACCTTTGCTTAAAAATAATAGCTACTCATTGAGCGCTTAAAGCCTGGCAGGTATTATAGTAAGCGATTTATCTCTGTCTCTGTAGCACTTTGTATGGGGGAGTACTGTCATTTTTACCGTCTCTGATTTTTATGGATGAGGAATTTGAGGCTTGGAACATGGAGGGCAGTAGAGCAAGGATCCCAACCCATGTGGCCCTGTTCCGCATCTGCCTGCTAAACCATCATCCCGTATCACCTCCTACGCTCCTAGGTGATGTGCTCCTTATTCTTAGATGGTCTAGCAATAAAAAGGCAGACCTACACTCTATGCCTCAACTTGAGCCACAAGGACACTGCTGACATATCTCTGCCTTTGTATTCCAAGAAGAAATCAGCTCTCTTACGGTCGGGGGCTGGCATGTTCTATGGTTTGCTTCCATAACGCACATATATTTGTGTGGGGGTGGGGGTGGGGCAGGGGCGTTGGAAGAGTGGGTCTACAGGCAACCAGAATTGCTGAAGCTTAGCTCATCACTCGGAATCACCTAGGGTCCTCGTTACCAGTGAGGTTCCCAGGGCCCTACTCCAGATCTCCCTACTGAGATCCCTGAGGAAGGGCTGGGAAAACTGTCCAGAAAGTACGCCAGGTAGATTTTATGATCATTCTCTAAGCAGACTATCTCCGAGTGTGTTCCCCTAAGAGTTCGTCTCATGAGATATTAGTCATGATAAAGAAAAGAGTTTCCCTGGTCAGATCATTTAGGGATATATGGATTAAGAGACAGTTAACAAATTTCTTCTAAGAGACTTCAAATGTGATGCCTGGTGAGAATTTTAAGGAGAAACTGGTACTCGCTTGCCTCAGTCCTTTGGCTCTGAATCTCTCTCTTCAAGGAGCAGCATCCTGGGACTAGGGATTTGCAGAGTGTCACCTGGGAGATCCAGGTCCAAAGGATGCTTAATGAAAGAAAAGCGTCACCAAGAAAACGTCAGCTGCTAGCTTGAATACTTATAGAATCATTTAGGAGGCATAATCACCAATATCTCTTCTCTCAAGATATTTTAAGGCAGTTTCTGGAAAACATTTATAAGGAAACAGTGACACATAGATCCAGACATTAGAGAGTGTGCTGAATTTGCTCATTTTCAGGGGAGCTTGAGAAATGTATTATTTATCTGATGTGAGATTTTAACAGCGTGTCCTTAGAGTCATGCTGGACTGGTCCTCAAGAAATAAACGGTGATGCAATTTTTCTTTTTCTGTTTCTGCTGTCACAGTAGTAGCGTAGGCTGAGGGAATACAAGTGGTTATTTAAAGACTGTTTTGGCATTCGGAAGGAGTCTGGAATCCTAGGTCGAAAAGGGTTTGAAACCTATCTCATAAATCAAATGATGTTAGCCCAAATCCCATTGCTTAAAGGTGAGCCCTCTTCCAAACAAAATCTAAAAGCTCCGAGAAGTCACGATCAGCACAGTTAACACCAGAGTAGCTGATTTCTGGCCTTTGTAAAATGCGGTGCACTTACCGGGGGTTTCAGGAAGGAGCACATCAAGCACTAACTCCCAAACCCAGCAGAGCTCGTTTGTGGGCAAGGCCTTGTCAGTTGCTGCCTGATCTCACTTTCACTTCTTTGTTCTACTTGTTGCGAGAAGGAACATCTGGCTCAGAGCCTGGAAAGCAGACTGGATCCTGTCATTGCACCTGCCCCAGGAGGAGAAGGAGAAATACTTTACTGACAAAAGGTAGGATTTTCAGAGCCGCATTCCCACCCATTAAAGCAGCTTGTTTGATCCCTTCAAAGCTGAAGATCAAAGGGAGGCTTTTCCCGGAGCTGCCAACCCATAAAGCTCCAGGCGAAGAGAAGGACCTCTTTGTTTTCATAGGGCCAGGTGGACCTGCCATTTCACTTCCCAGCCACAGGAGGGGCTGTGGACAGGTTGAAGGGTTGTCCCGTGTCTGGCTGGTGCCGTTTGGATCCCGGACCTCCTCGGGAAAGCGGGAGTTACTCGAAGAAGAACTCGGCAGGTCCCACCGCTGTTTGACAAAGGACCTCCTAAAGCCTCTCTCTTTCCCTTCCTCCACCTGGCGGACAGGTTCCCGGCATTCATTTTATTTCCTAATCACAAAGGCATGACCGCATGTCTGTGCGCGAGGAAAGCTCCCAGGACCTTGCCTCCCCTGTCATTTACTGAACCCAATTGTGAGAACACAAGCCTGTAGTTTTAGTGTATTTACAAATCTCCATTCTCTGTGGCGTTTGCTGGCATGGACTCTAATGGAATGTACGAACCAGGGAAATGAACTTGGACCAGGTTCCCTGAGAAAGTGTGATGAGAGGATTCGGAGCCCCCTCAGCCTGTCGCCGCCTCCCTGCCAGTAGCAGAGCCCTCCTGGCCTCAGGCCACTGCCACATGCTGACTCTGGCCACGGCTCAAGGAATGGCAGCGTAGAGTTTTTTCTAGAAGAGAGGCGGCCAGATTGTGACTTCCTCTGGCAAGGGCTACATAGTGCCGTGGAAGAATTTTGCTTTTAAAGTAATAACAGCCTCCTCCCACACACAAACATTTCTAAGCATCTCGAGAAGAACCCTCCCAAGCCCTGGAAGAAACACAGGATCGTGTAGAAAGTAACCATGGGTCTCCATCTAAACATCCTCACGTTTTCAGCACAGAACCTTCAGGAAGGGATAACAGGTGGATGTTCAAAGCAGTTATGAATTTGGAGGGGAGAGGAAAGAGCAAAAATTACTGCTGGACACCTGGAAATAGGGACAGAAACCAGATGAGACAAAGGCCAAAGGAATGGAATAAAGAACACCACCTTCTGGAAATACAGGAGATGGGGTACAACAGGACCAAGCCCCCTGATCTTGGTCCAGGGATGTGTTGTACCGTGGGGCAATTTTTTCCCATAGAAAAGAATCTTCCTGGAAAAAAAGTGGGTTGACATTACAGCATTCTGTATACAGAAATTGACTGAAGCGTGATTTTTTTTTTTCCTTAGCTCGGACTCTTTTCTAAAGTTCTGAGTCTCAGGAGCAATTGGTCAGCAGGTGAGCAGAGAAAAGCTACCCTGGCTGAGAGACAGTTAGCTGAGGGTGAGCTCCAACCTTAGAGAGGGGGAAATCATCCATGACTCTGGAGGGAGCAGGGAGGGGCCCCGAGTGACTGAGAGGTCCCAGCTGTGAGAAGGGAAGCAGTGAGAGAGGTGGGGAACAAAGTTGGAGGTGGAGGAACCCATTCCATTCCCACGCATCTCCTCGGGCGGAGTCCTCCTCTGTGAGAGGAAGTCGCTCTGGTTTTGGAAGTCACCCAGTCACTGTCCTCCCCTGGGCTCTGCCTGCGCCTTCGTTCTGCCCAGGTTTCCCCGGCTGGACAGCTGCAGTAGTGAGAGGGAATGCGTGGCTGCACAGTCCTCTGTATCATCTAAAGTGTGTATAGCTTGATCCCCTGGGGAAACAGAGGCAAAGAAGGAGAAGTGGTCAGTATTGAGCCTTTGAGATATAAATAGGGCCTTGCACCAGCTTGGAGAGAGCAAGCTCGGGCACAGAGAGGTTGAATTCAGGGCTGGCTCTCTAAGCATCGTTAGGAGAAGAACAGAGCCAGGTGTCCTGCCTCATTGCTGTCCCTGGCATCGTAAGAGAGCAGGCAGGGGTTTCCCCAAAGGTAGACCTCTCTTGGATCTCATTTTTCTGTCCGTCGGAGGCAGTGTTTTAGCAAGTGCTTGACCATAGTTCAAAGTCTGTGACACGTGTTGGCAATCTCATGCTGTCTGGGGAAGGTTTGCTCACAGCCCCTGGTCCCAATATGTCCAGTTTTGGGAGAGATTCTGTGTTCTCCCCCCCAAAATGCAGTCCTTTCTCATAGCAGGAAATGAAAGAGACCCTTCTCCTCTTTTTTCGATGCACCCACTCTAAGCGTATTGAAGCTAAAAAGCACTTAGTCTAGTTCTTTACTTGTTCGATCAGCCCCCTATGAGGAATTGAGGCCCAGTGAATAGTGGACGTGCTCAGACCTGGCATGATCGTGATGGGTAAGAACGTGGTCAGCGGGAAACACAGAAACCAGGGAGGCCCTTCGGATTGGTATGGCCACTTAGCACACCAGGAGATGGCTCCTCGACAGGACGAGAACCCGGTCTGTCTACACACGGGTATCATTGCACCCCCATCGCTTAACCGAGGTCCTGGCACATACTGGGGACTCCACAAAAATATTCATCTCTCACAACTTATATTTAATCCCTTGGCCAGTCCTTATGGCCCCATGTTCAAAATATGTTCTCAACCCAGCCACTTCTCACCTCCACTGCTACTACCCCAGACTCAGCTGATGTCGTCTCTTGCTTGGATTTTTGCAACCTTCTCTATATACGAGTCTTGCTATGTCTGTCATTACCACCTTTTCCACATAATCTGTTTTCCCCATAGCAGCCAGAATAATCCTTTTCACAGGTAAGACAGCTGATGTCAGTCTTCTGCTCCAAAATCCTCCAGTGGCTTCCTCAGCCCCAACACACATATCATTGACTCCCCCTGCATCTTCGTGCCGTCTTCCCTCCCCCCCTGCTCCAGCCTTGCGGAACCTCTTGTGATTCTGCACTAAGCAGACATGACCCCACATCAGGGCTTTGGCAGTTGCTGTCTACCTGCCTGGAGTGTCCTTCCCCACATATCCACCTGGCTCCCTGCATCACCTTCCTCAGACCTTTGCTCACATGTCATCGTCTCCGTAACCCCTTTCATGACCCTTCTATTAAAAACTCACCCTACCCTTCCATCTCCCTTCCCTGCTTTATTAGTCCCCACGACACTTGTTATCATCTGACAGTCTGCGTAATTTACTTAATTATTGTCTTTCTCCCGCTATAGTGTAAACGACACGAGGTCAGGGATTTTTGTTTTTGTTATAGCTGCAGTGACTAGAAAAATATCTGGTACCTAGTAGGCGCTGGGTTCATATTTGTTCAGAAAAGAAATGAAAGAACAGATGCAGATCTTTTACACAAAAGATTAGCTTACGGCAAACTGATTTCCCTTTTTCTGCCTGAATAATAAAATTATGATGCATCTGTCAGTTGTTGGAAAGCACGCAGTGACAAAAATAGGAGCCTCGAAGACTTCATTTCTAACCCAGTCTGTTAGCTGCGTGACCTCTCCGGGCCTCACTTTTCATAAAAGTTAGGTAAAAATGATAATGTCAATCTCGCCTAACTCAAAGAGCTGCTATGAGGCTAAAACATTATATATATAAAAGCATTTTAAAAGCGATAAAGCTCTTAGATGCGCATTATTATTATTTCCTATGAACCCTTCTTCCCTGAGGAAGTGCTTCATGCTTCAGGTAAGGTAATAAAGCATCACTCAAGCAAGACCAGTCGTCTTAACAAATTGGATGCCTTGTTAATTTCATAGGCCAGCATACGGGAGGAGATGGGCCGCTTTGAACATTGTTTCGCCACGAATTCCAAGCAGCAATTACCAGCGCATACAAGTATTCTCGATCTCCCTGACTTGGTGAAAACCCCGGTGATATATTGGGCAGCAATGAGCAGAAACTGTCAGTGAGGTTTACTTAATGGTCCTCAAGCCACAAGTATTTATTGAATATCTAGATGCTGAGAGGAAAAGCAAGTTGCATAAGATTCTAAGCCCTTGGCCACAAGTGTAGTCTAATAAAATACCGAATCTTAGCGTACGTAACATAAATGTGCTGTATAGCTCTTGGTAGTCACGATTGTTCTGTCATTGTTTCTGGCACTTGCCCCTTGTCCCGGTCTCAGATACTTCCTGTCCTCTCTGCTGCTTGAGGCGCCAGCAACTCCCAACCCCTCGTGGCTTCCCCCAAACACCATGAAAATGGTGTGTCTTCATGCGTGGTGTTTCTTCAACCTCTGCTGTCTTTTCTCTTTTTCCTATTTTTCTTTGTCTTTGCAGCCTTTTTTCCTCCTCTCCTTTCTCCTGCCAAAACTTGTTAATCCAAAGGTTAAGACTCAGCTTAGCCCTAAACTTCGCAGAGCATTCGAGCTGCTTTGCCTCACCAGTCTTGTTAAGACACTGCTCTTTTTAGCTCTCTAGGAGCACAGAGCATAAAATCTCCAGCGCACTCAGAATGAAACCTGGTCTTTCCCTGGACTGTATACTCGGATCCTGGGTTCCTGTGGTCCTCACCTCCCACTGTCTTCCCGACAAATACTGGCCTACTTGATGGTCTTCATATTCTTGCAACATGCCGAACTTAAGTCTTAGGGTCCTTGCATTTGCTCTTTTCTCTGCCTAGACACGATATCTGTGTGTCGATTCAGTGTTATCTCCTCAAATATTTGTGGAATGGTCGATTGCAGATCTGTGGCCTCCATGCCTAACAGAGCTAAAGAAACATTTGTTAAGCTAATCTGAAAAGGTGCCGTGATCTCTGAAACCTGCTGCCAAAACAAGAATCCATAGCCTTTCTTCAGGTGGGTATTATCCACGCACCGGTATCTTCTCCACAATGTCAAGGTGTTAGGTTTCTGAATTAGTAGGATTTCACTAAGTAACTCACAAGATCTTAGAATGTTTGTCTTTTGATCTCAGAGATAAGTCCAAGCTCCTCATGTTAGAAAATTACGATATTCTGATGACAGGATCCAGGGCTGTAGTACCTTCATGATTTCCAAAGCAAGAGTGTAGATCCTGAGTTAACAGAAAGATGGGATTGTGTGCAGGTGGTTGTGATGGTTGGGATTGGAACGTAGTAATCTGGTGAGGGCTGACACTCCCTGTGGAGTCTGTGCCAACCTCCTGCTTTCCTCTGAATCTTTGTCCTTGTATCCCCATCATTCCCCCTGCATTCCCTTATTCCCTGTTGACAGCTCAGAGAGAAGGGATTGTGCCCCCCAGGTCTTGGCGAGAGGAGGCAGGCAGTAAAACATGAATTTTATGGCAACACTGTAGTGATCCGACCACATTCCTGACAGTTTGGGACGATGTTGCGGAAGAGAGCAGGAGACTCTTACTTAATGTGGGTTGTGGATTTTGGATTCAGAGAGCTCGAGCCTCAGAGCCTTGGTACCATCTGTTGGTCAGTCAGTGCCCATGGCGACCACATTGTGGCGATGCTCTGTGTGGAAATAAAAGCAGAAAGGGGCTTCTCGGAGTTAGAAGGGTTCAGTGGTCATTGATCGGCCTGGACTTCAGACACCTGGCACATGCTCTGATTCCGTCTGTGGTTACATCGGGCTGTGGAAGCGTTGAGAGCGCAGGTGCAGCTGGGGATGGTCTAACCAAGGATTCACAGCTTTACAAAGAATTTCTTAACAGTCCACTGTAAACAGTGATCTACATCTAACAACTACAGTGGCCTAATAAAAATTTAATCAGATTCCAATAATCAAAGAATCACGGATTTCTCACAGTCTTCTGGTTTAACACCTCGTGTTCACAGGAACCAGTCCAAACGTGTGACAGAGGCACGATCTGCCCTATTTGCCAAAAGCAAACTGGATTCAACCCAAAAACTGGTTTCCATATTTTTCAAATTCTAACGAGCACACTTATAGAGAAGGAGGACGCTCTGAATAGCTGGGTAGAAACATTGAAGTTCTTGGTTTCCTTCTGAGTCTTGCATACTAAAGGATACCATAATTGGGTGGCTACAGTTTTCTACCTTTATTGGCCCTAAATATGGCTTTCACAAGCACATTGTGTTGCCTAAAAATATTGTGAAAACCTTAAAAATCACCCATCGGTAAGTGTCACTGATCTTGAGGCTTGTTTCTGTGCTGCATTTCATACCTTTATAACCCCTTGAATCAGTGCATTGCAAAAGGTGTGTTTCATAGCTAGGGTTACTGTACTTACAATGTGCCACTGTACTGGTATTCTGGACTCTCGAGCAGGTAGGACATCAAAAAGGACAGGTACAGAGGTACAGTGGAAACAACTAGGTTCTAGGCCTGCCTCTGGTGCTGGCTGTTGATTTTTGGACAAGTCAACTTCTCTGAACCTTGGAGCTCTCATCTGAAAAATTACTGGGCTGGACCCAAGCAGAGAAAGTCAAACAGTTTGCAGGCTGGATCGAAATTTTTCGTAAACTGATGAACTAGATCTAAAAAGGCTATCATAGCTTCACCTCAAGTGTTACTCCTACCCTAGATATTCAAAGGGAGTCAGACATTGATGTTTGTATATAAAATCACATCATTTTTCAAGTTCACAGTGAATACATACTGAAAAATTGGTTTTATGAGCTCAGCAGAATATATGTGAGGTTATATTGGGCTTGTGGCCTGACTTTTTGTGACCTTTGGATAGATAGCATTTATTGATTTATTTTTAAAGATTTCATTTATGTATTTGAGAAAGAGAGCATGAGAGAGAGAGAGCACAAGCAGGGCAGAGAGGCTGAGGGAGAGGGAGAAGCAGACTCTCCACTGAGCGGGGAGCCTGATAGGGGGCTGGATCCCAGGCCCCCAAGACCAGGACCTGAGCCAAAGGCAGATGCTTAACCAACTGAGCCACCCAGGCGCCCCAGGTAAAGAGCGTTTAAAATCTCCCAAGGTGTAAAAGGTCACAAAAGAAAAGCAGTTATGCCATCTTCAGGTGCCGTAATGCCTCCTCTCCTTGGAGAGAGTGGCGATATGAACTAACCAGAAGTGCATTTCATGATCCACTGAGGAACACCCTGACTTTTGCCTCGATGGGTCCTTTTCTTCCTCCTTCTGGTCACGGTTTGCCCCCTACCTGGGTCTGTTACATTTGTCCTCAGCACAGGGTCACCTCAGCGGGAGCTCTTACTGAAACAGGAAAATCCTGTCATCCAGGAAAACTTCCCTTAGCTTCCCACATCCTGCATCTTTTTCTTCATTAGGGAGCGAAGACAGTTTTTGACACATTCGCGTACTCAAGAGACTGTACCGATAAAACGGATGAGTCAGGAACAAAGGAGGTATTTTCTCAAACCTGGATTACTTTTCCAGTTTCATAAACAAAATTGAGAGTGCAAAGTTGTACAGTCAGCATTGGTGGACTTATTAACATCAGGTTTAATGCAAATTGCCTCTAATTATGTGTGCAGTTGAATTAATTATATACGGAGAAGAAGCTCTGAACAGCTGGGCAGAAACTTGGAAGCTTCCAGTTCCCTTTCGTGTTCTGCTTCCTAAATGATGGCGTAACTTGGCTGATGCACTCTTGTCCTGACTCCGATTGCTCCTTCAACTTCATTGCCTAGAAACCCCACGTGATAAACTATGTTGATGCTTCTGTGTTCACACTGACAGTGGGTTTTGAGGTCATCAGCTGGTAAACTGAAGTTTGAACATATGTCTTTGGTTAGCATGAAAATTCTGCAGCCACGAAATATTGTCTAAATAAGCACATATGTGCTTTTAGAGGATGTCATTCATGTGTTCCTCTTGGGCAAACATGCATACTGTACCCCGTCTTAACCCTTCCGTTCCTGCCTTCCTCCAAGTGTCCAGAAAGACGTTCTCTGCGATATAAGCTGTCTCTAACATCCCCTCTGAACTTCGAATGGGTTTTTCTCCTCGGGCTACCTCTCCAGGTTCAATGTTTTATAACACTGCAAATGAAACAGCTTTGCACACTGCCAGAAATCTATAGCACTTGTGGCAAAGTGGTGACTTGTTACACTGAATGACTTTTAGCAAGATATATATCTCTATATATCTCTCTCTATATATATATCTATATGCATACACCAAAAAAAGTGAGGTGGACAGGGAGAGAAAAAGAGAAAAACTATGGCTCATACAGCAAGGCTTGGTGTCTGATCCCAGGAACGTCCAACACTGTGGAGGTATCTTAATGGCTTTGCTAAAGAAGTTGTCTTATCAAAGCTTTTTAAAAGCTTTTGCCCTATGTGAAGAATTTACCAATGGATGAGATAAAAATAAAATCTCAGTGATAAGGAGTGGGCTGAAAGAGTTGAATGTAAGAATAGAAAAGTTTCATAGGATCCTGGGTGAAGTCCTCTAAAGGTCATTCCAGGTCTGGTTCTGGTCTTAAGGAGGGCTCTTGTTAAGATCTCTATTTAGAGGAAGAGCCCAATGAAAAAGACACAAAGTCAAGGAAGGGAATCCATAGTTGTTCCCATAGTGATTTAGTCTGTTACCTTTACCCCCCCATGCATTAGGAAAATGGTATCTGTATGTTCGTAACCGTGCTTTGAAGATGCTATTCTTTCTTGAGTTAGGGAGTATACCAACATTGTGCATGTGTGTCCTGTGACCCTATCGACCACTGGGCTGTCCCTTTGGTATAAAATGCATCATCTTCACTAAGCAGTGACGTCATTTTGGGGGGTCAGGTCATTATCCTCAGAAAATAATTCCCAGAATTTATGGAAATCTTAGAATGACAAGAATCCTGGTCAGCCCCTTCTTGGGGCTCCGCATTTTTAAACGCATTTGAAACTGAGATATTCATATGAAATCTGAATATACGTCCATCAGGGACCACTTACCAGGAAGGAAACAAAAACTGGAAATCTGTGTGGCAGGTATTTAGAAAGTGCTCTGCTTAAAAATACGAGAATACAGTGGGGGAAGGGAGAAAACATAGCATTCAGGGACTCAAATGATGGAGTGGGCACTGTTAACCTTAGACCCTCCTCACCGTCCTGTGTTTGTAGGCGTGGAAGTAGGCGGATGAGAAATCTAGGTCACCTCTGAGATTTTCATGGGCGTGAATGCTTTAAGAGTTAAGTCCTAAAAGCTGCATCGATACTTAATGTATGAAGTCTCAATGCAGAGCAGAATCACTTTAAGTAAATAATGGGCTAAGAAAGGTTTCTGTTGGCTTTTTCAAGGTTTCAACTCAAATCTCAAATCTCGTCCAAAACAAACATTGCATCGAATGCATTAAGCTCCAGGATTAGGATCTGACTGGATCTCAGAGGCTTATGGGTAAGTAGGAAATGTGGCAGGTGACAGTGTGGCAGGGCGCACAGAGGAGAAGGGTCAGCCTGGGGAAGGGAGAGAAAGCAATTGTGTGCATGTCAAATTCAGGCATGTTCGCCCCCCCCCCCCCCCAGCAGAGCCCTGGCCCTCCAGCTGGAGGTGCGGAATCTCTTGGGGGTGCTTCCCATAAGGAGTTTCCCATGTGCAAGGTAGGCAGCGACATTAACAAACCCATTACAGCGTGCAGCCAGGACACCAGGGCCAGAGCGCAGGTGAGAGTAAAATGGGACAGCGGGTTCTGTGGAGAGCTGGAGAAACAAAGGCAGACCATGTCGTCCTCAGTAAACCCGGGGAGTCGCAGCAGCAAGCAGCCTTCCACAAGGCGCATGCGCCGGAGCGCTGAGCGCCGCCACGGTTCCGGATGTGTCTGTTTCAGTGTTAGTTCCCAACCCCCCAGGCCCTTTGGATCAAATTCGGCTTGCAGGTCTCAAGTGGGCTAGAACTTTGAAAGTTGGAGTTGAATAGAGGTATGATCTTCTTCCTGTCTGTTGGAACTTCTCATAATTGAGAGTTCTTTGGAATGCCAATAAATGTTTATTTGATGATATTTATCAAATGCGTTTATAGATACTACGGGAAGAGGGCAAGATACCGTTTCCTCTGACAGGTCTCTCTAATAGACAGCCTGCAGTTTTTATTGGCACATGAAAGTGAATTCTTTTTGTTGTTGTTGTTGTTTTGTTTTGCTTATGTTCTTTGGAATTTTTCTTTATTATTTTTTATTACTTCCAATCTTACTGATCAGCAAATCATCCCAATGAGGGTTGTCAGATTTAGCAAATAAAAACACAGGGCTAGTTACATTTCAATGTCAGATAAACAATGTTTTTTAGTATTAATGTGTTCCAGATGTTGCATATCTCAAATGTATAGGAGTCTCGCTGCATTAGGAAGTATGTCTTTTTAAAAAAAAATACTTATGGGTTGCCAAATTTAGCAAATAAAAATGTAGGATCCCCAGTTAAATTTGAATTTTGCATAATAACAAATAACTTTTTAGTTATTAGGCATTCTTATACTAAAATTTATTTGTTGTTTATTCGAAATTCAAATTGAATGGGGTGTCCTGTCCTTAATGTGGCAACCTAAATCCCAATGCTGAGTATATTCTTTTGTCTTTCTTCTTTTTGAATCCCGTATAAAGTGTTATGTACAAGGTGTTATGGACGGAATGTTTGTGTAGCCCCCCCCCCCATCGAAATTTGTATAAGGAAGCCCTAACACCCAATGTGATGGAATTTGGAGATGGAGCTTGTGGAAGGAGATTAGGGATAGATGAAATTATGAGAATGAGACCCCACCTATGGGATTAGTGCCCTTATAAGAAGAGACACCAGAGAGCTCGTGTGCCTGCTGTCTCGCTGCCTCCCTCCTTGCAACACAAAGGAAAGGTCACACAAGCACATAGCAGGATGGTGGCCACCTATAAGCCAACGGAAGAGCCCTACAGAATAGAAGCCAGCCATGCTGGCAGGCTGATCTTGGATTCCCAGTTTCCAGAACTAGAACGGTGAGCATCTAAATTTCTGTCAGTTAAGCCCCACAGTCTATGGCAACCCAAGCTGACTAAAACAGAATCCATGGTTGAGATGTTGTGAAAGGATTCAGAGTGAATAACCGGGGGAGTCTGCCCTCAAGGAGGTCTCTCTAGAGAAAACAGAAGTATGCACAATGGTACTTGGTCTGCTGTGCTGTCCAAATCTCTCCTGTATCTGCTGCCTCCTGTTCCAGCCTGGGTTCTGCCCTAGATGGACCCTGCATGATTGTCATCCCCATGTCATGCCGAACTGTGTCACACCTGCCCCCAGTGTCCTTCTTCCCGGGTTCCCTGTGGTCCAGACCATCCTCACCACTGCCAGCTGAGGGAATTTCTAAAACCTGGGTCTGATCCCATGGTCCTCTGGGGAAAAGGCATCAGTGATTCTTTGTTTCCTCTGAGATCAAGGGCAAGCTCCACAGTATCACAACGTTCGGTCCTCCCAGCCTCCTTGACCCCCTCTGCCTGCTAGCTACCCTCTTTCTCTTTGAATCCTGTCCTCAAGTAGTAGCACCGGTTACGGGTTGAATTGCTGGAGTCTTAACCCAATACCTGCGAATATGACCCTATTTGAAAATAACTTCTTTACAAGTAAAATTAAGTCTGTTAGAACAGGCCCTCCGGTATGACTGAGGCTCTGATAAAAAGGGGCAATTTGGACATAGAGACAGACATGGAAGGAAGGAAGGAAGGAAGGAAGGAAGGAAGGAAGGAAGGAAGGAAGGGAGGGAGGGAGGAAGGAAGGGGATGTAGAGAGACACAGGGAGAAATCATCACAAGATGTGGATTTGTAGCAAATCATCTAAAAGCGAAGGAAAGGCAAAGCTTGCCACCAACCACCAGCATCTAGGAAGAGGCCTGGAGTGGTTCCCCGACAGGTGTGGGAGGGAGCATGGCCCTCCTTGCTGACATCTTGTTTTTGGACTTGCGGCCTCCGGTGTGGTAGGGCAATGCATCTCGATTGCTTTAAGTCACCCAGTTCATGGTTCTGTATTCCAGCTGCCTTAGGAAATGAATGTGCCTTCTGACTTGTTTTTTTCTTGAATGTGGCATGCCGCTTCATGTCCTCTAATCTGCAGTGTCCTGACCCCCCCCCCCCCCCCCAGTTGACTCCATGGCCTCGCAAAGACTCTGGGACACCTTCCCTGAGCATGTGCCCTCCAGGCAGAATAAATCGGTCTTTTAGCCACACGCACAGAGAAATTTGTTCGCACCTCTCCTCTCGCGTTCTTATATGCTATTGTTTCCAGTCATTTAACGCCTAATGAACGTCGCAAATATTCGTTGGCCATGCGAAGTGCGTAACACAGTACTGATATTTGTACACTGCCATTTAGCTTTCCCATAAACTCCGTGCAAAGCAGCTTTTATTAGTGGTTCTGTTTACAGACGGGAAGCTTAATGTTGGAGAGTTCAGTAAACTGTGCAAGATCGTGTATCTCTAAGTAGCAAAGCCAGGATTCAAGTTCAGGCCGTCTCATTGCACCGTCAACCACGCGGGCACACAGCCTTCCCCATATGTGTCTTTCTTTCCCTTTTCAGAGATTGGATACCTTCCTTTCAACTTCCTACTCTAGCCTCCCACCTGGAACAGTCAGTTCATGGTCTGTGAAATTTCAGGGTATTTGACCACATTCAGTTGCAATGACTATAAAACAGGTAGTATGTTTTAGGTGAAGAGGATAGAACAAATTGCAAAGGAGAGAGATCATATTTACTAGAAAATTGCCAAAGGTTTTAGTAGATACGTGATTGCAATATTTGTCACGTAATCATTCTTCCTGTTTTGAAGAATACTACTGAGTTACCACTAAGATAAAATAATGTATCTCTTCAGTATTTACCATATTTTCCCAAACTTTTTATTGATTCTTGCTTCATTTCAGATACTTTTTTCCAGTATCTCCACTGACTTAAATTGGGGTAACGCTAGAAAAATTAGTATTTCTATGTGAGATATAAAATTGAAAAAAAATTGAATATCCTTAGAATTTCAGAAGTATTTTCCACTAAATAAGCTTTTGTTGCAAGTTTATTAGGTGCATAGTAATGTTCTAAGTGGCTAAGAATATGGTTGATGTAATAAATGAGGAAGGTTATATCACCTTTAAGGGTGTCAAGATTTACAAATATTTATTTGGATCTGTTCAAGGCAATAAGGATGACCGTTTTTTCTTAGGTCTTCAAAAGACATTCCATTTTGTTGCTAAAACTCCTGGATGTCTCCTGGAAAAGAAGGATGTTCTTTTGGGTGTTAACAAGTATTACCCGAAAAAAGTATTCAAGCATAGGAAATAAAAACTAAATCAATCACTATTATTAATTTGTTATAACTGCAGGATTTCTCAGAGGCTTTATTTGCTAGCAGTCTTTTTTTTTTTTTTTTTAATGTTTCAAGTTTTTATTTGAATTCCAGTTAACACACAGGGTAATATTAGTTTAAGGAGTAGAATTGAGTGATTCCTCACTTACATACAACACTCGATGCTCATCACAAAAAAATGTCCTCTTTAATTCCCATCACTCACTTAATAAAAAAATCTCCCAACAAGCAGAAGTCTAGATCCAGATGGCTTCCCAGGGGAATTCTATCAGACGTTTAAAGAAGAGTTAATACCCATCTTTCTCAAACTGCTCCAAAAAATGGAAAGGGAAGGAAAACTCCCAAACTCATTCTATGAGGCCCAGCATGACCTTGATTTTAAAACCAGACAAAGACCCCAGTAAAAAGGAGAATTACAGGCCAACATCCCTGATAAACGTGGATGCAGAAATTCTCACCAAGATACTAGCAAATTGAATCCAACAGCATATTAAAAGAATTATTCACCATGATCAAGTGGGACTTACTCCTGGGCTTGCAAGGGTGGTTCAGTATTTGCAAATCAATCAATGTGACACACCACATAAATAAAAGAAAGGATGAGAACCATATGATCTTCTCAATAGATGCAGAAGAAGCATTTGACAAAGGACAGCATCCATTCTTGATAAACACCCTCAACAAACATCATAAAGGCCATACACGAAAGACCCACAGCTAATATCATCCTCAATGGGGAACAAATGAAAGCCCTTCTCCTACGGTCAGGAACAAGACAGTGATGTCCACTGTCACCATTGCTGTTGAACACACTCCTTGAAGTCCTAGCTTCAGCAATCAGACAGGAAGGAAGGAAGGAAGGAAGGAAGGAAGGAAGGAAGGAAGGAAGGAAGGAAAGAAGGGAGGGAGGGAGGAAGGAGAAGAGAAGAGAAAAAGAAAAAGAAAAAAAGCGTTCCAAATTGGCAAAGAAGTAGTCAAACTTTCACTCTTTGCAGATGACATGATATTCTACGTAGAAAACCCAAAAAGACTCCATCAAAAAATTGCTAAAACTGACACAAGAATTCAGTAATGTTGTAGGATACAAACTCAATGTACAGAAATCTATCAAATTTCTGTACACTAATAATGAAGGCACAAAAAGAAAAATCAAAGAATCGATCCCATTTACAATTACACCAAAAACCATAAGATGCCTGAGAATAAACCTAACGAAAAAAGTAAAAGATCTGTACTCTGAAAAATATAGAACACTTTTTTTTTTAAGATTTTATTTATTTATTTGACAGAGACAGCCAGCGAGAGAGAGAACACAAGCAGGGGGAGTGGGAGAGGAAGAAGCAGGCTCATAGCGGAGGAGCCTGATGTGGGGCTCGATCCCATAACGCCGGGATCACGCCCTGAGCCGAAGGCAGACGCTTAACGACTGAGCCACCCAGGCGCCCCAAAATATAGAACACTTAGGAATGGAAGAGGACACAAAGAAATGGAAAAAACATTGCATGCTCTTGGATCAGAAGAATAAATATTGTTAAAATGTCTATACTACCCAAAGCTATGTACACATTTAATGCACTCGCTATCAAAATAGCACCAGTATCTTTCATAGAGCTAGAACAAACCATCCTAATGTTCTTATGTAACCACAAAAGACCCCAAATAGCCAAAGCAATCTTGAAAAAGGAAAGCAAAGCTGGGAGGATCACAATTTTGGACTTAAAGCTCTATTACAAAGCTGTAGTCCTCAAGACAGTATGACACTGGCACCAAAATGGACACATAGATTAACGGAACAGAAGAGAAAACCTAGAAATGGATCCATAACTATATGTTCAACTAATCTTCGATAAAGCAGAAAAGAATATCCAATGGAAAAAACAGTCTCTTCAACAAATGGTTTTCGGAAAATTGGAGAGCGACATGCAGAAGAATGAAACTGGACCACTTTTTTACACCAGACACAAAAATAAACTCAAAATGGATGAAAGACCTAAATGTGAAACAGGAAACCGTCAAAATCCTAGAGGAGAACACAGACAGCAACCTCTTTGACCTTGGCCTTAGCAACTTCTTGCGAGACATGTCTCCAGAGGCAAGGGAAACAAAAGCAAAAATGAACAATTGGGACCTCATCAAGATAAAAAGTTTCTGCACAGCAAAAGAAACACTCAACAAAACTAAAAGGCAACCAGTGGAATGGGAGAAGATGTTTGCAAATGACCTATCCATTAGTAGTCATTTTAAATCCTTAGAATAAGAAATTGAAGCATTTTGCATATCGTTTATTTTTCTCCTTCACCTTCTCAATGAGGTGATCCAAGAAAAACATTTACCACCTTTTGGTTTATTATTCATTTGCTAGAGATTAGAAGGAAACTGGGTTGCTTATGTTTTGGGTTTTTTTTTTTTTTTTTTGGCCATTTAAAAAATTATGTTTTGAATAATATTTGTCTGGAATAACTTCCATTGAGTTACCAAGTTTATTAATAATTTAAGACTTATATACTATGCCATCTTATACATAAATCCTTCATCAGGCAGACACGTTCCAGTGTTTCTTTTTCTCAGTGAGAAAATTACAACTGAACACTGGACTTTCTGTCTACTACTGCATTTTCTTCTTGAATTTAGATCTGGAAGCGTATTTAAACATCATATCTTTATAAGTGGATCAATGAATAAGTGAACTAAACAAATAACGTACTTACCATATCTTGGAAATTTAGGAAGGCCGTCATGTAGAGCTTTACTAGAGAGGAATAGTGTGTGGGTTGAATTGTTTAGCAGATTGATCCCCACAATTAGAGGTGAATGTCTTCTAATCCTTGTAGTAAATCTCTTGGTGAAATACACAAAAAATAGTCCTGCTCTGGCTTTTTTTTTTTCCTCTCTTCCCAAACGTCAGAATTTTCATTGTTTAAACCCCAACAAAATGCACCAACCTGAATGAAGAATGACGTTTCCAGGCCCATGAGTCACCATGCTTCCAGAATATTCTAGGGCCACTTTTAGAAATAGCGACAGTTCCCAATTTGAAAGTCTTTCGATTTTACCAACAGTCTTAATTTTGTTGATTGGTAAGCTAAATGCAGAATCTTACCATTTACCTACTATTTAGTTTTTAGCATCTTTTCACATGCCTAAACGAACATGCAGTTCTTTTGATTTTCACTATTTACCCCTTCTCAGCTCTTCAGTTTTTGTGATTTCATTTGTTAAGGCTGAATTCGGTTACTTTGTAATGGCACATTAGTAATATACAAAAAGCTACACGAAGGCCTTCCTAAATTTCTTTTTTTTTTTTTAAAGATTTTATTTATTTATTTGACAGAGACAGACAGCGAGAGAGGGAACACAAGCAGGGGGAGTGGGAGAGGAAGAAGCAGACTCCTAGTGTAGGAGCCTGATGTGGGGCTCCATCCCAGAACGCTGGGATCACGCCCTGAGCCGAAGGCAGACGCTTAATGACTGCCCCACCCAGGCGCCCCCCTTCCTAAATTTCTAATGCAGTAGTTGTTCAAGCCAGGCAATAAGTGTGTAGAAATATTGAATAAATATTTGTTGCGGGAAACTAAGGTTTGGAGGACAGCATATTTGACAGCAGTTTTTCCTGAGAATTCATAGACATTCTTCTTGCCATTGTGAACCACCATGCCCAGTATAGACTTACATCCTTTCTGCTATAAATAACCTAGAGACTGGGAATAAGAACAGGTTTGTTTCTATTTTCAGCCCCTCCTTCCTTCCTTCCCTCTCTGACTTTCTACCTTTTGTAGAATTTTCTGGATACCTCGTCAGTATCCATTCTTTCCTTTCAACTTCTAGATATTTCCCTCTTGGTTGTTATGATGGAGTCGATGCCATGTCTTTGGTCCACACGTGGATCTTTATTGGCTTAGGCCGGTCAGTATAATCTTATTCCCCTTTTCCCAGTCATGGTTCACAAATAAGGGACAGTCCCTCAAGTTTAAATTGGCCTTTTGTTATCCCCTGGGTGGTGAGATTATGCAAATAGAATGTCGGGCCCTGAGGAAGTCATTTTACTACCAAGGAGAAAGCCAACCCAAAGATAAAGCTGCTTTGGAGGAGGACAGACCTAAGAGAATCCGAGAGAAATGAGGGTAGATCTGATCAAATCCTTTGAATCTTACCTTGTGAATTTTTCATTTGTATGGTCCAATATATTAATATGCAAGCCAGTTTATGGTGGACTTTCAGTTACTTGCTATGGAAAGTATTCTCCATGATATATCCTTCCTCTTCTCAGTAAGAATGTATTGAATACCTACTATATATCAAAGTTGTATATTACATGTATCAAGGAATACAAAAAAGTAAAATCTCTCCTAGAAAGAAACTATACCTTCATTTTTTGTTCTACAGAGTCCATTTATCCCACTTCCGCCCCTCTTTTACTAGGGACATTTTGTTCTCTTTTGGTCCCATTGCTGCTCTGGATGTTGAGATCATCAGGGTAGCCTGACCTTCTGTGTTAGAACTCATATATTTGAGGAGAAGAATTACATACCATTCGGATTAAAAGATGTCTAGGGCCAAATGCACCACTCCCGAGGTCTCCTTTGATTCACTGATCTCTAGGAGAGGAAAAGCCTTTTATCTTGTCAGAGTAGAGAGATTTGATGTGGATCATCCTTCTCTTAATACTGTCTCTTTGCATCCAGTGAGGCCCAGCTGTCACAGTGGAAAGTGGAGGAGAGATGGAATAAAAAAGGAAACTTGCTGTGTGTGGGTAGTGTTGGAGCCAGAGACCACATTCATCCAACGATGATAATGGTTGTAGACCCAGGAGAGCGAGTCCACACTGTTCCACCTAGCACAGTGTTGTCGCAGTGACAATAGAAGCTAGGAACATTAAGAACTAGATCAAATACCAGGCATCCTGTGCTGATTGCCCATTCATTATTTCAAACGTCCATTGAGCTCCTAATACGTAGCACAGACTGGGAACCCAGCTGTGCATAGGACCCTCACTGTGCAAAGCTCACATTGTATTAGAGGGAATAGATACATAAACAAGTAGGTGCAAATGTAGAGTGAGAGACATTAGAACAAAAGCAAGGGAAAGCAATCCCTCTACCCAAGGGTCAAGAAAGGTTTGATGAAGAAGTCCGTGCCCAGACCGAGGGACAAAAAAATGGTCTTGTCCATGGTCCTGGCAGAACTGGAACCAAATCTGATCCCCTGATTCCTGGTCTGACATGTGTCTTAAAAGACAAATCATGCCACCCTGTTGTGAAGAGCCCACAGGAATTGATGGGAAAGAAATATCCAGAAGAATGGAGCTGGCAATGAGGACTAATTTTGAGAAAAGAGGCACCGGTACATCCAGACCTACAAATACCAGTACAGGGGTAATCATTGGGAAGCTTGATGAAGCAGGAAACTGGGTTAAAGCTGAAAGGCAGTGCCTCCGTGGAGAAGTCACATGTTCAGTTGTCCTCCAAAAGTAATCCATATGAGCAAACTGCCACAGAGCCAGGGCAGCTGATTACGAGTTGGGAGTGGACAAATTGCTCTCAATTGATGTGCTATCAGGCTAGAGAATTGCTCTAAAGACATGCCATCAGATTCTTCTGGTTGCCATCTTTTCTGTATCTTTGGTGGCTTGGGGTTCCTAGATGAGCAATCTATAAAGACACACTCTGCCCTGACCCTTTGTAGAAATTCCTAAAGAGAAAAGGGGAGATTTTAGTGATCATTCAACAAATTGATTTTGAGGGCCTACTTTGTGGTAGGTACTATACTAGGTACTTTGTTTTTTAATTTTTCCCAAATTATTTATTCTTATACCTTCTCCCTCATACAGAAGTTGGACTGCTAACAAACATAAGTAAAACATAAGATGGCATAAGTTTACAACTGTTTTTCCTGCTCCTGCTTTTAACTCTGTGCAGTTCTCTTTTTTAAATTGGAGGGACTCTACAACTTCCCCATCCTTTCAGTTGTGAAAATAGAGGCCATTCTGGTTGTAACTGCAGTCCGTAAATTCCAACTCAGATCAGCAGGTTTAATTCTCCGATCTCCAATTTAAATATGTCCTGGACAGTTTAGATGTAAAGTTAGAAGGAGTCAGCATGAAGAAGAGAGGAGGTGAAATGGATCTGGCTCGTCACTGCTCCCTTCTCTCTTGTTTCTCCTCTGATCTCCTCCTGTGGCAGGAATGAAGAGAATAGATGGGGGAGGCAAAGATGGCCGTCTGTTACTGGTTAGTTAAAACATCCATGGCAAAAAGTGGCCCAGGCTTGTGCGTCTCTGGTTTTATCTAGTTCCATATGCTGCTGTTAACCTCTGCTGATGTAGTGGGCTTGAGTAGGTGAATATAGTGACCTTGGGGCGATGCTGACATCCAGCCACCCCAGTCACCAAAGACATCTGAGCCACAAGGATCATTGAGCCTTCCAGAGGCTGTCTCCTCTTTTTGAAATCATGCTCACTATTTCTACAGGATTGAGCACTGTGTTTCTACCTGTTACCCCTCAGGAGGAACAAAAGGAAAATCATCACCTAGTGCTAAAGACCGTCCACTCCCCCAAATTGGTCTGTCGAGACCTCAGTCCCTAATGTGACTGCATTTGGCAATAGGACCTATTAGAAGGTAATTAAGGCTCAGTGAGGTCCTGAGGGTGGGGACCTCATATGTTAGGGTTGGTGTCCTTCTAAGAAGAGACACCAGTGAGCTCTCCCTCTCCTTTCCTCCTTACCCCAAGCGCACAGAGAGGCCATGTGAGGACACAACAAGATGGAGGCCACCTACAAGCCAAGAGAAGATGCCTCAAAATGAGCCGACCTTTTTGGCCTCTTAATCTTGGACTTCCAAGCCTCCCGAACTGTGCGAGAGAAATTTCTGTTGGCTAAGCCACCCAGACTGCAGTGTTTGGCTCTGGCCACTCAAGCAGACCCATACGCCTAGGAACACCTCATTCCCACAGGTTGATGATGACTATTTTAAATTTCATTTCTCCATTCTCTTGTCTCCTACACTTCTACAAACTCGGGTGATGGTGGCCATGGTGGTGTAGTCATGCCAGCACCGGAGCTGTCTTCATAAACCCCAGGAAATTGCTCCGAGGGGCAGTGGTTAACTGGGGGCTCTACCTTGGGCCTTTACTGCACTTTTTGGATCAATCCCACTCCACATCCTTTGGGTTTCCCGTCTGTCCACATAGAAATGGAAACAACATAACTTGCTTAGCGTGGGTTATTTCTACCTGGGTGTGTAAACCTTACCTCTCCGTTCTCATTGTCGATTCCTTGAAGCCCGTGCTCTAAAGAGCCTGGTATTGTCCTTGCTGGTGGGGAGAAAGAGCTTTGCTATTTGACTTATCTGGGAAACGGTATCTCATGTGAGTTCCTCTGCCTTCGGTTGCATTTGTCACCTGCTGGGATCACCATCGCGAGCCCTGCTTCACCCCCAGGAATGTTTAAAACATAATAACTCCCTGGGAAAGGGCGGGAATCATCAGTCGCATGGAATTTGCTTACCCATGCATTCTAACTTGCCCCATAAACCCGGCTCTTGATTACATAGAAACCAAGTGCGGACACGGCAGCTCAGTTGAACCCGGAGCTTTGCTTGCTCTTGTTTGAATCCTACAGTCTGGTCGCTCTGTTTCTTTTCCAAGCACACACTGCCTGGAAACCACAGTTGCTGCAGAGAGTGACAAGGGGTCCTCCCTAGGCCACAGATTCCCGAATCAGGAACAGGTGCAGTCACACCCCCTCCGCAAACAAAGATATTTTGTCTGAATGGGCACAACGTGGAAGAATGGGATGTATTAATAGCTAAATAGTGTCTTTATTAACAGCAGAACAGCTGGCCGTTCTATATGACAGCGCTCATTCCAATCCATTTTATCCAATTGCAGACTGATAAGCACGCTCCACCAGGGAACGAAGGGGACCACACGCAAGCAATCAGCCATTCAGCAGCTCTCTAATTGCCTCGCAGTTGGAAGTGTGTTCTCCTCAGCCACTGTTACTCTTTCAGGAGGAACTGTTGGTGCACTAGTCTATCTAGAATCAAGTGCCGCTAATGCAGATAAGCCGCTTGAAGAAACTTCCTTTGTTTTAGAAGGCCTGGCAAGCCAGTCTCCATTGGGGCGCTCCCTAGTCTGGGCCGATCAGAAATCCCTGGTGCTGGGTGCCAGGACGGAGGCTGATGCAGGGTCTCAGCACCTCTGTTATCTCCTAGCAAAGTGATTCCCCTAAAGAGGGAAAAATAAACTCCCAACTCATAAAGATCCTGTTAGCCCCTGCTTGAGAACCTTTCTTCGGGGCGTCCTACTGAGCGAAAGAATGGATTGTGAGTCAGTGCAGGTGTTGAAATGCCTGCTGCTCTAGTCCCAGTCTCTGAGCAGTGGGAAGAGGCCCTGGGAGGTATCCGTGTCAGGGTATAATCAGGTTACACAGGTAAGAGGCAGGAAAGATGGCAAGGAATTGCAGGGGGGGCCAAAATCACAACCCACGGAGCACATTTAAAACAAGACCCTGGCCATCGAGGCAGGCATAAAAATACCAATAAGTCATTCCCTTGGCGTATTTAAGGGGGGGGGGGGTGAGACGTGATTCAAGTCATCCTCAATGTCAAAGAAAGGAGGCTGGGTTCGTTTCTTATTCTTTTCAACCACTGTTTAATTTTCTCCGTGTGTTTATTTTATTTGCAGTTTACCCAGCCTAAGAAAATATTGTTTGCAGAGCATTGTATTTCTGCCTTTTTACAGGGTAATTCCTGTTTGGTGAGTTTTCAAAGTATCCTTCGGGGAGAATATTAAAAAGCTCTTGGCTGTATTTAGCCCAGACAAATACAGGCAGATACGAAATTATAAAATCTTCCTGATTTGCAGGGCTTCCTTTGTTCTCCCTGATCATTTGGGGATTAAATGCCTCCGAGGAATAAGAGTTATTGTTTAGTATTTGCCAATCAGGCCACTGATGCATCTCGAGCTCACCCAAGTTTTTGTTGGGCCCCTTGTTTTGTCCTCGTTAGCATGCACCTCCAGATAATAAAATGATAGGTGACTCCAATTGATCTATGCCCATTTTTTTTTAATTCCCCCCACATGGCTTTCAAGCAATTTTTTTTTCCCCATCCCTAGTGATGGTTCTTTCTGAATAAAGAAACACATCTTGGCCATGACAATAGATTCCGATGAGATGGAAATCTAGTTGTCGGAAATAAAATAGACCCCTTGAGAGCTCGGGACAGTGGAAATCACCCATTCACAAAGAAAGTCGCCCGAGCTTTCATGAAAGGCGACCGAGACGCAGGAGACCGAGCCAACAGACTCCAAAAGGAGGCAAAAGGTCATGTCTTTTATGGGAGCTCTTTCATGTTGTTTCCACGACGGGTTAAGGTTTCAGAGCAGTCTCAGCTCCCCACAAGAATTCTTAAATTCTCAGCCCTCCTGCCAAGAAAGTGAAGATATATGCATCTGTTTGGAAATCTCCCAAATGCGTGTGCGAACTGGGCCAAGCCGCCCTCCCTGCCAAACACAGCGAGCCGGTCCCAGCCTCACGCAGAGGACTTCATTTTCAGGGCGAAGACACCTGCAGACAATGCCAGGAAGGCAGGAGGGGGAGGCAAGGGCATTTTTGGCGACAGGATGCCAGGGTCTGCTTGAGTGGAATAAACAAATCAGATTCCTCTCTAGTTAGTGTGGCTATTTAAAGGGACATGCCAAAACACATGCTTTTTTTTTTTTAAATTAACATTATCTGCACACAAGACTAAATTTCTCCCCCCCCCCCCCACCCCTTACTCAACATTACTTTCTTGCTGTCTGGTTGGGTTCATAGTCATGATATCCCTGGCCCTTAGGATTCAGGGTTTCTTGACTATTTAAATCAGCACCTACCACTTCTCGGGACATGTGAGAGAGTTCAAAGAAGTCTCCATATTTACCTCTGCTTAGACCAGCATTTTCAAGGGAGTATCTGCCTCGTAGACCTTTTTGGAAGTGCATACCTGCATGTGATCCGGGGCAAGTCATCTCTTGTAGACAGTCATGGCCGCCATCTTTGCCCTCCTGTCTTACCTGGGCAGTATTTTCATCTCAAAGTATGGCATGTAGGAGTAGGAAAAAAAACTTGCATTTTTCTATCTTTTTAACCCTTTCCAAGTTGGACTTTCACAGGAGTCTTATGAGACAGGATAGTTATTCTTACATCAGTCTACACATGAAGGTACTAATGGCTCAAAGGACACACCCATAGTCAGTGGTCCCGGAAACTTCCCCACTAAGCTGGCCTTTGCCTTCATCAGACACTCATTAAGTTTTAGTAGAAGCAAGAGTTCAGAGAGGCCTTGAGTAAAATTGCATTGCTCCTGCAGTGTCAAAAGCCACGTGTCTCATCAGGATTTCCTGAGAGTGAAATGATCGCTGTCATCTTGGCAATTTCTTTCTTTTCTCTCAGTCCACCTGTGTACCCAGTCAGAGTCTAGCCAAGTTTTAGATCTTTTCTTCACAGACTTCTGGTGCTCTTCTCCAGCGTTACTTCTAAGGCACATTCTGTGAGATTCTGTGTCCTGGTTTGTTCACCTGTGGCCCGTTTCTTTTTCCACGTAAGTGATACGATTACATGAAAACGATGAATCCTCTAGCTCAGATGCCGTTCTCATTCTCAGAGCCGACCACAAGATGTTCTTGCCAATGCCGGCACAGCCATTTCCTACTTTGGCTATGAGAAAGGACAGAAAGCGCCATCTGGAAAGAGTGACTGCCCTTCCCCACGTGTCGGACTTGCCAGGGAGCCGCTGACCATGTGTGCCTGAGGACTGGCTCCCCTCTCCTTGTGGCACCAAGAGTGGCCACCCGCCCACAGCCTGCCTGTTCAGCCAGAGGTCCTGTCCCCACCAGGGGAAGGAGGAGGGGACAGGTGGCCTGACGGCAGTGAGTCTAAAGGGGGAGCTTGCTCCTTGATTAATGCCTTTGTGATTCTTTTAAATTCTCCGTGTGGCTTTGGTTTGGTCTTTAATATCCTGAGAGGACGACCTAGGAACTTGCTCCTTCTTTTATAAAGTGACTCCAAGGCTAATGTTGACATGGTCTGGGGTGAAACATGACCTCAGAGCCTGCTGAGAAGTGTCACACATACCACTAGATTCATTCAGCTTCTGAAAGAGTATAGTTTTAAACTGAGGAACAAATGACGTCGTAACTTTATGTTAGTTTCAGGTGTACAACATGAGCCGATATTTGTATCTACTACAAAACGTTCACCGCAAGAAGTCTAGTTAACCTCCATCGCCATACAGAGTTATAAAACAACTTTTTTTCTTGTGATGAGGACTTGTAAGATCTACTCTCTGAAGCAATTTTCAAATAGCGTAGTATTATTCACTGTAGTCCTCATGTGTTACATTCCCATGGCACTGATTTTATAACTGGGAATTTGTACCGTTTGACCACCTTCACCCATTTCACCTACCCCTCCTCTGGCAACCACCAATTTGTTCTCTGTATCTATGAGCTTAGGTTTTTCTGCAAGTGTATTTTTAATAATAAGAGATGAATTGGCTAAATAAATTATAGTATTTTTATTCAGCAAAATACCAAGCGCCTGCTGGAAAGGATGGGGGAGCACTGTATTTATTGACCTGGAAAGATACTCGTGACACAATAGCATGTATAAAATTATTCCACTTAAGTAAAATTATAGCTCTTTATATCCGTATATATTTATTTGTGTAGACAGCTATCTAGGAGGTTATTCATAAATTAAGTCTGGTCATCTCTGGGTGGTAGATTTTGATATGACTAAAAATTGTTTCCCGTTATAACTGTGTGAAGTGACAGATATATTAACTCACCTTACCGCGGTAATGATTTTGCAATATGTACATATATCAGATATTACACTGTAAACCTTAAAATTACACAATGGTTTATGCCAATCATATCTCAATACAGTTGGAAAACCTTTTATTCCCTAATAAGGTGTGTGTGTGTGTGTGTGTGTGTGTGTGTGATTTTAAAATTTCTCAGAGTGAGAAAATCTCGTATTTAGTAGCAGGAGAAGGTAAAGCTACCTTCATTTTGATAAAAGATTTCTTCTCTTGATTTTTTTCAGTGAGCAGCTTTGCAATTCCACCCTCTTGGGCAGTATCGGAAAGCATTGACACACTGTGTATTTGTGACTGAGGCATTTTTAGATGCCAGACAAGGAGTCATTTAGATGGACCTTAACCGTACCCTTCCTTAGCAAAACAAAGCGGGAGTAAGAAAGACACTGACGAGCACATAAAAACACAACTCACATATTCACCAAACAGGAATAGTCAGTGTTGCTCTAATCTCTGTTGTCTATTTCATTAGAAAGTCCGTGACGGTACCAATCACAATCAATTTGCATATAGAGGATCTGGGTAGGAAATTTTTAGTTGCTCCTACAGGGATCTTAGAATTCCAAGGATAGGCAAGACCCGTAAGGTCATTTAATTCAACTGCCCACCTAGTACCTGATTCCCTTCCTGCATGAAGCGCTTATATTTAATGAGAAGGGAGCAAGGTGCTGATAATTTACAGTCTGCCAGCACTCTCCGGAGAAAAGAACAGGCTTTCTAATCTCTCTGAGAATATGTTCAGAAAGCACTTAAGTTTGCTGGTGGTTCTCAAGTGAATTCTCATAGCGGTGTGGTCAGGAGCACTGGGGGGATTTTGAGGGGAAGCAGGGAGAAGGGGGTCTTCAGAAGTTCTTAGAGCATCGTTGGAAAAGCATGATGTGACTCCTAGATAAATAATGGGGATCAATGTATTTGTTGGTGATTAATAATACATAAAGGATCTGTGCACCTGTCCACAGTTAGGGAGGAAGGAACATTCAGGTGGGAGAGGAATCGAAGTATTTATGGAAGGAGGAAGGACACACAGAGGTAAACATTGCCTCTAGAAGTAAGAATGACAGGGGGGCAGGAGAAGATGGAGTAAAGCTAACATTCAGTTGAGAAGAGAAACTCAAATGACTTTTGAAAGGCCAATGCCGGGATGTCTCAACAGCAGCACACTGATTTTCTTTGACAGAAAAATCTCAGGTTCCACGAATCTGAAAGCATGTTATCTTCCATATTCATCCAACACACTCACTTACCACCCAGGTGCTCGATCTTTGTCCGCTTGTCCAGAGATTGAATGGTCTAAAAGGAAAAACAGAACAAAAATAGGGATCTTTACCCAGGGCTCCTACATGATCTGTGCAGAGATATCAGAGGCCCATGAACTTGGATGGGGGTGGGGGGAAAGCCAAACATCTTTATTTTGACGAACCTGTAACTAAAGTTGATGTTTCTTTCAATTAGGAGTGTAGGCAAAACCTCACACTAACTCGTGTCTCGGGTACTTGTGACTTTGTTACCAATGAGACTCACCGATACTTCTGTATCATACTCTAGTTTCTGCAGGAATGTCATTTCTGCCAATTACTCACCTCAGAATTACGATAGACGTTCGACCCTCTGCCCAGTTCTGTTATTTAATGGGTGAATGAATAAGCACATCCATTACTGTATCACAAATGGATTTGTTTAAAGCTTTTGATAAGTACTTTCAAGTAGAACTGATTTCCCTTGTATTCTCCTATATTTGATGCATGTAAGCGCATTGTTGTGAAAAGGGGTCCACGGGCTTCACCTGCTAAGATTCCCTACCTTAGGCGCAGAAAGAGCGTTCTAGCTAGAACAACACACGTGCTCTGAGGGCGTGTGAGCCCACCCTGTCTGAGGACACTTACTTACAGCTTACTTACAGACACTTACAGTGTCTCTTCTCTGATGTGCCTGAGATAGGCATTCTCCGGGGAGCATGGGGGCCAAATCCTGCAACCACGCAGGTGCGTGGGAAGGGAAGGCTTCCCTCTAACTGTCAAAGCGGGTGTCTTCGTTAGTTTTATTAATAAGCTTGGGCGGTAATACAAACTGATGAGAGTCCTCTGGAAAACGAAAGCATGTTAATACAAAATAATTTATTATGTCGATAATTATGTTCTCAGAGGAAACAGATGTATAGAAGTGATCCTCAGGGCACCTGCTCTGGGTCAGGGATGATGTAACTGTTTACCCAGTTGCCAACCACTCACATCACTGCTCGTGTTCTGCGTGTTCCCCTCTTTTCAGCAGGTATGATGATCCCAAGCCCAGTGGAAATCAGGCACGCTTAGGCGGGAAGGTACAAACCTCCGTTTGCTTTAAGCAATTGTATTTTGCTCACACTGTCTACGCCATCTTGTGCGTATAACACTCCAGTGACAATTCTGTCCAAATGGACAGACGGCAAGGAAGGGGCGGGGGGAGGGAAAGCTCCCATAGCTATGGTGTTTGTGTGTTTCCAACGAAGGACGTACCTACCCGGCTCTGGCTCTTTGAAGCAACCATCGCGTGGGGCTTACAAGCAGATGGTTCTCCACGTCAGGCCCACAGCTGTGTGTTTCTGGCACAAGAACAATGTTTGAATTCCATACAGAAATTTTGTGAGATATGTTTCTTGTTGCCTTTTCATGAATTTTATTTGGTAATTTTTTTTAAACCATAAAGAGTCTGGAGACCATATTGAGAAAATGCTGGCAAGGGAAAGCTTTTCGTTAGCTAGCCAGATTTATTTAAAGAGGCTCAATCACGTAGAATTCCTGGAAGAAGGGCTGCCCGCCCGTTGGCATTGATCGTGAGCCACGTACTTCAGCCACTGTCCTGCCCTCTTACTGTGAAATGCCTCGCCAAGCCAGGGAGGGGAGAGCGTTTCTGTAGGAAACAACTAGAAGGCTAGAACTCTTCAGTATTGAGCAAACTCACTTATTCTGAGTACATCCAGCGCATAGCATTTCAAACTGAGGGGGAAGGAAGTAGAAGACGTTCACAGGTTTTGGACCAAAAAAGTACCATGTTGCCTGATTTTATAGTCATGATGCCAGGTCATCCCTGGGTCTGCTGTGAAGGACTTCTGCCATCCTCATTCTAGGAGTACTCAGGATGAAATTATGGGATGCTCTCTATGTCCACTGTAGCCCATCTCCCTCTAGGGAAGCTTTCATCTTGCACATGGGGTGTGTGTGTGTGTGTGTGTGTGTGTGTGCAGGTGTGCACACGCACCCACACGTGGGTACCCAAACCCCCAGTTCCATTTTGTCTGGGAATTCCTGATTTTTTCCAAGATAACCCAGCAAGTCCGAGTCAACCCAGACATGGGACCTAGGCCTCTCTAATTTCGACCACATGTATAATTCAGCAGGACCCGCTGATGTATTTAAAGAATACTGAACTAGCCACTTTGTTTCAAGCAGAGATGTGAATTCTGTGTGGGTTGTAAAACATTTTTTTGTTTTGAAAGAAAATGCATACTTTCCCTATGGAAACCCTGTCATTTCCTCTGGTTCCCTAATCCTGAACTTGGTGTCTGAAATAAATTTTGGATGGTTTCCACCATGCTGTTGAAAGGCAAGGCCCCTGGAGACTGCTACTGTTATCAGAGAAAGGGGGTCCAGGGCCCTTGTGGGTGTTACTCGTTGGTGTGCCTGGCTGTCGGCAGCTCGCACCCGCACCGGGGCTCCCTCTGGGCCGTCTTTGGAGCCCTTCCTCTGACTGACAGGGCCCTGTAACCCAGGTCAGAGTTTCAGCACCTGCTTGGGGGAGCGGATTCCTCTGCTTCACGTTTGATGGATAAACCAGAAGAATTTGGCAGGGAGATCCGTGTTCATGGCTCTGGCCGGCTTTGCCTTTCATGATTTTCTTGCTTCTTCATTTTGTGTGGGATTGAACTTGAAAGTGAACTTGGTAATGCACTGGAGCCTATGGCAGCGGGCAAATGAGATGAAACTGCACGAAGGTCCAGCCGCTTAGGGCACACACACCAGAGCAGGTGTCGGAAAAAGGGAAATGACAAGGGCACTTTGGGGCTGACTTGTTTGGGACGGGAGCTGAGCTTCCCCCGAGGAGTTTTTCGGGGAGGCCATGACAGGAGGACGGGCCAAGAGTTGTAGCCACGTTCGCTTAGCTGGCTTTCCTGGAGCGAGATGGAAGTGTGCTCTCAGCTGGGTTTGCTGTGTTGCTTTGTTCGTAATCAAGAGGCTTTTCAGATTCAGCATTGGAAAAGAAAACGAGAATAACTAGTGATGGCAACAGCAAGACGATGACATCTCCAAAAAATCAGGAGCCCTGCCCTGCCTTCCCCCACCGTACCCATCCCCACCCTGTCCTGCCCAGATCACACCACCAGGCAGGCAACTTTGAGAGCAGAGGACATTTTAATTAATTAATTATATTCTTTTAAAGATTTTGTTTATTTATTTGTCAGAGAGAGAGAGAGCGAGCATGAGCAGGGGAGCTACAGAGGCAGAGGGAGAAGCAGGATCCCCGCTGAGCAGAGAGCCCGATGTGGGACTTGATCCCAGGACCCCGGGATCATGACCTGAGCCAGAGGCAGATGCTTAACCGACTGAGCCACCCAGGCATCCTGATTTTATTTATTATGTAATTCACCATAAAGGAATCCTATCCTTCTGATAATCTTACATTCCTGCGGCTTCTTTTGCAATACTTTCTTCCAGTCTGTGGCTTGATTTCTAATGCTCATGACAGTGTCTTGCTCAGAGCAGAAGTTTTGGATTTTAATCAAATTCGACTACGCGATTGTTTATTTCATGGATTGTGTCTTTGGCGTGGTATCTAAAAAGTCATCTCCATACCCAGCGTCATCTGGGCTTTCTCCTATGTTATGTTCCAGGAATTGTACAATTCTGTGTTTTCCATTTGGGTCGATGATCCATTTTTTTTTTTTTAAACAATATGAAGCTATCGATGATCCATCCTGAGTTAATTTTTGTGATGAGTGTAAGGCCTGTGTCTAGAGCCATATTTTTTGGCGTGTGGATGTCCAGTTGTCCTATTGCCATCTATTTGTAAAGATTATCTTTATTATATTGCCTTTCCTCCTTTAGCAAAGATCAGTTAACTATATTCACATGGGGTCTATTTCTGGGTTTTCTATTCTCTTCTACTGATGTATTTGTCTATTCTTTGACCAGTGCCACACTGTCTTGATTGCCGTAACTTTACAGTAAGTCTTGAAATCAGGGAGTATCAATCCTCCAATTTTGTTCTTTTCCTTCGATATTTTATTGGCTATTCTGGGTGTTTTGCCTTCTCCATGTAAGCTTCAGAATCAGTTTGTCAGTATCTACTAGTAACTTGCTAGGAATATTCCTGCTACTTCTTTAACCTGGAATTGCTCAGAGTGACTTATCTTAGAAAATTTTTGATAAATCCTAATGTTGAACCAACCCTTCTTCTCCACCTTCAAGAATTCTGCCATCGTTAGGCTGGGGGGCTGGGGTGTGAGGGAGAGACTCGCCAGAGGGATTCTCCTGTATCACCAAGGTTGAAAAGCAGTGCACTCATGTTCATCACCATCTTAACAACTATAATGCCAATACATTTCTTTAAAATTTATTTGAAAAGTCATGGCTTTGGTAGAATGTTCTCAGGATTATGCCTTCTGCTTCTAAGTGCATCGCTGTGCACTTTCTAGATGTTCCTCGTTTCCTGTGGCTTGCCCTCTGCAGGGAGGAGCTTGACTTACCTCAAAGTTGCGTACCAGGAAAATTTTTTCTTCTGACGCAAATTCTGTAGCTTCCTCCATTACCTTTAATGATTGTTTTAAAAGGAAACCGTCTTCCTAAAAAGACTTCGATCATGACCTTATTTTAGACTTGAATCAGAGATCAGATATAAAATCGGGCTGACACCTGCTCTTGGAACCCTTGCTTGTGTCCACATTTTCTCCATGCCGACCCTGCCAGCCCTCTTTTCCTTCATTCTCCTTCTCTCTCCTCTCCTTCCCTTGTCCTTCTCTTGTCCATCATTCTATCCCGTGTCTTTAAGGTTCACTTTCCTGCTGTCATCCTGTCCCTTGCATTTCTTCATCTTATTGTCCTCCCTTAATCTTCGTTTCTTGGTCTAGCATCCCTGTTCTCAGAGTGGGTTCAGGGAGGCAGTTGAACTTGTTAATTAACTTTCACTGGGGGAGGAGGGGCAGATTTGTGTGAATACAACTGAGTCATCGGAGACTGACTTAATCAAAGACAGAGCCCATGTGTGGAGGGTGTCCCTACCTGAGATACAACCTTGGAGCCATTAGTCTGCCACTCTGGACCTCACATTCCGTATCCATAAAACAGGGACTTGGGAACATCTGCCTCTTTAGGTTTGTTATATGTATCTATTAAATGAGTATATATTTTGCTCTCTTGTACTTGTCAGACAGTAACTGCTCCCTCATTGTTACCTGGGAATATCATCGCTACTTCTAAGGTTACAGAGTAGCCCTTCCGATGGGGGAGGGAAAAGATGGCTTTAACAAACGGTAAGAACAACTTACAATGTATACGTGTATTGCTAGGTTGGAAACGTTACTCGTTTATGTTGAGCCAACATTTCCTTTACTAACGCTTCCTTTGCTTATAAATGTCTGTATTCACAACCCAGGTGAATTTCCATCTGAACAATATATTTAGAGTAAAGCTATTCTTATGGGTCCGCCATGGAATTAAGCAGCTGAAACTTGTTCATGTGGGTGTGACTTGTCTCTGCATCATCTACTCTGAACAATAAATACTCTGTCTAGTTCTCTCTCGCTTACATGACAGTTCCACGGGAAGATTCGGCGCTTCTGTGCTATTTCGGTTATTGACAAGGCAGGAAAAAGACAGGGTGGAGTTGCAACTGAGTCTTTGGTTCTTTGGTCTACTTTTAAGTGATACGTTCATTCATTGATTCCAGATTTAAAAGTTTTTATTACATAAACAAGTAACACCCCTTATGATCTCCTGAATCACGAAACAAAGCAGATAATCTGAAGGACAGAGGGGAAGAAAACCGATTCTGAGCATTGTCTTCTATATTCAGTTAATAGAGAATTAGCTGAGTGCTGCAGAGATTCTGCTAGAAGCCTGCTTTCCCTCCATGGCACCTTCTTATCTGCTAACAACCATCAACACTGTCTACCCTGCATCTCTAGATCCCATGACACAAGAAGGGGGCATGAGCTGAGAGCCCTGATACCCTCCTTTCCCACCCATTCTCACCCAAGAGAAGGACGCAAAGTCGCATGGTCATAGGGAGAAGTTTGGAGTAATATGGCCAGGTGGGGGTTGTAGGAGATATGTCTTCTTTCCTCTCACAACACGTATGCTCACACAAAAACCTTTATGGGGAACCCCTTCTTTGCCTGTGGGACTAGCTCAGGTGAGATAGTAGTAATCATTTAATCTATGATACAAGTAAGAGACCAGTCATTTTGGCCCAGGACTGAGGGATTTCTTGGGACATGGGAATTGCATTGTGGAAATAGGGACAGTCCCGGGCCGACTGGGTGTCTGGTCATCCTAGAAATGAGAACTATACATTGGATAGAATTATTTACCTATCAACAAAAGATCCCCATGTTAATTGATACATAAAAGTGAAATAATACATTCTGAGATATAAAAAAAAAAAAGGTTGGCTCATTTGCACTGTGGTCTCTGCCTGACCTCCTTCAAAACCCTTCCCTACTTCCCATCTCTATCAACACAAGTCCTCAGCTTAACAAGTGAAACTTCCTTCAAAACCCTTCCCTACTTCCCATCTCTATCAACACAAGTCCTCAGCTTAACAAGTGAAACTTCCTCCTCTACGTTGAAGGATGTTGCATTAGTTACCTCTCACTGTGTAACAAATGACCCCAAAACCACGATAATCATTTATTATCTTCTGTTTCCAGTCAGTTGGGAATTCAGACAGGGCACAGCAGGGAGGCCTTCTATCTGCTCCCCAAGGAAGACTCTAAGCCTGGAGGGCTGAATTTGCCGAAGAACTAAGGGGTCTCCTTCCAAGATGGCTCAATCCCCTGACCTCTCTATTAGGCTGCTCTCCATAGGGTTACGAGGGTCCTCACAACATGGCAGCCAGCTTCCACTCAGAGCTGGTAAGCCAACATGGCAGGCATGGCAGTGCCTTTTATGAGCTGGCCTTGGGGTTCACATACCATGCTTCTACTTTGTTCTGATCTTTGGAAGTGAGTCACTGGTGCAATCCACAGCCAAGGGGAGAAGTGAGTTCAACGGTAGGACTGTCACAGAATCTGGGCATATTTAAACACCACCTAAGATGTTGTGAACAAATTCCCCACCGTGAAACACTGGGGGTGGTACAATGATGCCAAAACTTCCTCAAATGCTGGTTTTCATTCTGAAAGTAACAATAATACAATAGCTTATAGTAACAGAGTATTTAGCTTCCAGACACCTCATGGATGTTCTCTTGCTTAAAATGCACATCACACTTAAGGGCGGGTCTTACTCTTATCCCTGTTTAGCAGATGAAACAGAGGCCTCCTCAGCTTATGTACAGAGTGGTTAAGTAACTTCCCCTAGGTCACACAGTAAGGGCTAGAGCCAGGGTTCAAACGCAAGCAAACCAGCTCCAGAACACTTGGGTTCCATGTGATCACATTACAGTGATTTTTCTCTGCAATCTAAGAAAACAAGTTTGATGATTTTACTTATCAGATTATTTTATGACTATCTTTCTCGTGGTCTATGTAAAAATCCCATCCTCCTCAGTGGGTTCACAGTTTCTGTTTAATCTGACGTCAGGCAACTTTGGCCAATCATAACAAGTTCCATTTTGGAAGGGAGAGTCAGGGGGTTCCAAGCCATTGAAAGCCTTGGGGGCGTGGCGAGGACCACCTGATCCATCCCAGGTGGCCATTCTGAGATCAGAAGGAAGTCATGAATGAAAGCGTTACGAAATCTGGGAAAGTCTCTCGAGTTAATATATGCTTCCTCACATAAGGTGCCATGTCTGTGTTCTCCTCTGTTTCTGCCTCACAACCTGATGCAAAACAAAATGACATTAAGGCAATTTGGTGAGTCATGATTAATTTGGATTCAGCTCGTGAAGACTCTTGGGGTTTTCTCCACTGCATGTTTTTCTAGAGTAATTTTTTTCCCACCTGCTCCCCAGTGCTCTGTGAACTTCCCAGCTTAATGTCAGTGAGAGCGGCACAGTCCAAAGGTGCTTATTGTTTTTAAGCCAGCGAACCCCCCTTGAATGGCTCACTGCCACCCCCACCATGGCGAGGTGTGCTGCACGCACTTGGCTTCAGCTGGAAGCTTCCATGGCAGATGAGGTGTGGTACAGCCATCGGAAACCTAAACATGGACGTGTGCCTCAGGAAGGTTAATTAGGTGCAAAGGAGAATGACAGTTTGGGGGAGGGGACGGCGGACCAAACCAACCACACAAATGGTCTGTGTTGCTTAGTTTAACAAATACACGGGACTTACTACGTGCCAGCAACAATTCTAGGTGCTTTTAAAATATTAACTCATTTACCCCCATGACAACCTATGAGCTCACAACCCTTGATGGACGTCACTTTAGCGATGAAAATTTGTTCCGAAGCCCAGAGCCGTTAAGGCACTTGCCCCAGGTCACAGGACTCATGGGGACCGGAGCTGGAGTCCAGTCTGGGGAGTCTGACTGCTGAGAGTCCTGCTGTCCGTCTACTCTGAAATGTGGCCTCGTGCAGTTTTTGCCTCAGACACAGGACTCCTCCAGAAGGATCGCATCACTGCTGGTCTCAGAATGAAAGCCCATTTCTCCTCTGAATGTACTGGTAGGCATTTCCCATAGCGAGAAGCAGGGGGGGAAATGCTCTTCAGCCAACCAAATGTCAGTAGCTAAAAACTCAAGCCCGAATTGTTATATACTGCCGCGTGCTGTCTGATATTTCCCAGATGTGTGGATATAATATTAGAAGAGCATTTAATGTAATAGTCCTTTTGGCATTTAAATGTGGGTGACAGGAACTCTTTAAGGCTGCATAAACAGAGCACACAGGTGTTAGGAAAAACAGCTGTTAATAAAGGCCAGGTCTTTTCAAACAGAGAGAGAAATGGTGCAATAAAAGGGTTATAACCTTATGTTTTTAGGCTTCTGACCTTTGTTTCATTAGGTGCACCTTTAACTGTGATAAACATCCACTTAAATGAATATCATTTCCTTACAATTACAGGAGGGTCATACATAATACACTAAGTTCCCTTGGCAGCCTATGCGTTAGTCATGCATATTTCATGAGCACTTTTATTCCCCGAGTCACTTTCAAGCAATGCTCAATCCCATGGCTTTGGTGCCTAGGAGATAAAGGTCTTGTCCGTAAAGAGATCTCAGAGCAATTATTGTAGCTCTGTACTTTATCAAGGAGAGCAGCCGAATGACCTGCTCGCAACATCTGACCGGAACCGTTATCAATTTTCTTAAGATACGTGATTCCTCTTATTTATCATTGGATATGAGAAACCTGTTCCTTGGTTTTATTTGGCTGATTTAAATAGTCTGAATGATGCTGAGCTATAGAAGGCAATCGGCCCTAAAGAGAATACTTGTAGCAATCTAATGAATGTAAAAAGAAAAAAAAAAAGTCATGTCCTCATGCCTACAACATGCTCAATACTTGTGGGGCAGCAAAAAATAGATCACGGTCCGCGGAGCGTGGTCAGGCAATCTAAGTGAGTCGACATCTGTTTGTGCGATGTGGTGTTTTTCCCAGCTGATCAGCTGGTGGGAAATAAAGTGTTGGAATGATAATAAGCAGAAAGGAAGTTTGCAGTAACAGTGAAATATAAGCCTCTTTATGGTCTCAATATCTTTTGTGGGCAATTTCCCTTGTTCTCTTCAAGACTATTGAGTTCATCAAGACAGCTTCATCGTTTTGAGATCTCCCTCCACACTTGGAATATGACTGAAGAAACATGAATCCCATCTGCCAGCTTTTGCAGGTCGACTTCCTGGGTTAGATCAAACCGAAAACAATTTACTTTTTAAAAATGATGGCTTTCAACATCTTCCCAATGCAGAAAGTAGCTTCATTGTCTTTTTTTTTTTTTTTTTTTTTTTTTGCTCACGCCATCTGTGGGCCATGTTTGCTTTACTGTAAGATCTAAGATTGAGGCCAGGTCAGGATCAGGGTATTGAATCCTATCTGTTGATTCAGCAGTCCTACCTTCCCAACTCCATCCTGCCCCCAGACAGATAGGGGTTGGGAGCCTTTGTTCTGCATTCTTCAAGGGAGCGGAGGGGAGTGGTGGGGGGCGAGGGGAGAGAGAGAGAGATGTTTCCTTTAAACCAGCTAAATTAATATTTACGTTGTGCCAATATTAGAGAAGCCACCGAAAATTATTAATCTCAAAAGGTTATAATTATCTTTAAAATGGTGGCAGCCATTGAAATGTAAATTGTAATGCGTGGGGAGAGGGCGCCTGTTCTTGGTGCCTGGGGCCTCCTGCCCAGGCTGCCACAGCTGCAATTGATCCTTCCCAATCAAAGGCAGAGGGAGACGTCTCTGGTGGCACAAGGGCGGGGGGCGGGGGGCGGGGGGCAGCTAGCAGAGAAAGATGCTCTGTTCTTTGGGTCTGTTATCAAAAAAAAAGAGCCGGAGCGCGTTTCAAATCTCTCTTCTGTTGAATGTGCAGCCCTTCAAAGCTTATCCACAATAAATAAAGTTTTCAAAACCCATAGACTCTCAAAGATTCATTGAAATTTCCTCTGAATTAAGCAGCCTCTCTCTTTCCTTGCTCCCCACCCCCCTTCTCTCCCCATCTCTCTCCCTCTTTCATTACCGAGGCAGGCTCAGTTTGAAACAAATGTGAATTAGATGATTAAATATGAGACATATTTAAACTCCTTTAATGGTTTCATTGATGGTATGGTTACTTTTTGGCCCACACTTCCGTTAAGTCAGTGTATTGGTTACATTGTTAAGGACCCCCTCCTCTAAAGAAGAGAATGCAAGGGCAAAGAAGAAAACCCCAGTGATAAAGCAGGGACTGGAAGTGTGAATTCCATGTGTCAAGCAGAATCCCAAGGCCAGGGCTTCAGGAGTTCACCAACAAATGACAGGAGACAACTGGAATCTCTCCCGGTCCCTGAATATTACTGACTGTGTAGACATTTCTCAAGGTCCATTAAATTCTATTTGACGTACATTAAAAAAGATTTAATCACAGATGCCAGTCAGCTAACCAACCCATTAATCTAGCTGTTTTTCCTAAGAAAATTGTATTTAAAAAGGTCTTTTTTCCCCAATTTAATTTAGTCATCCTTTTAAATTTCATGTATTTATCATGTAAATGTGCCTTATTTGCAAAAGAAAAGCGGAGGATTCAATGAAATAAATAGTTATTTCATTAAAATGGATACAAAAAACCCTGTGATTAGGGTAATTAATTTGCACACTAAAAGCTATCTTCCTGGTTCAGATCATTAATATTGATGGCCTTCGATTTTGTTCTCAGTAATGTTCCTTGAAATATACTGGGAACCGGCACCGGGGCTAAGAGAGCCGCCATTGGAACCCAAGTGAAAATGAGGCATCAGTGTGCGTTTGGGGCTACGGCTCTTCCATCTTCTTCCGCCAACAACTAGCCCCCAACGTGAAGACCCGTGTCCCCAAATAAACAGGGCAGCTTCTGTCTGAATGGGTTGGTGCGCTTTATTTTCTCTCGCGTGTCAGTTACCAATGCCTGGCACTTATTGACGTGTGTCTTTTTTCGGAGGAGGAAAAAAAAAACATTTAAATTGCAAAATAACATTACAGGAGATTATGTCTAAGTACCACATACTGTTATGCACAGCATTGCCAGATAACAAGACAACGGCTGTCAATATACCTTTCTCATTAGATTTGCATCTGCATATTATGCAAATGAGTTTGAGCAAGTTTCCACTTTGATAGCTCTCTGCCACAAGTTTGAGTCAAGGCATATATTCTGTTTCATTCTGCTCCCCAGATGTATTCCACCAAAGACCTTGTAGAAAAGGTGTCATATCAGTGCGGTACACTATCAAATGCAGCTGTAGGCTGTATTCACATGAAAATCAAATCCTGGAACAATTTTAGATTGCCTCACCTAGCTGTGTTAGCATGCTCAACATTCCTGGTGATGGAAAACAAATTAACATTCTGTACCGGGGATAGGTGTGTGCAAAAGAAAAATCTAAGAGCTGCACAGGAGCTGGTTGGTATCTTGACTTGCATTTTAGGGCTTGCTGACAGCCATGTGCTTTTTCACTGCAGACTGAAGTATGATTTGTAAGATGGGTTTTCATTTTCCCAAGTGCTTTTTTTCCTTTTTTTTTTTTTTTTTTTTTTGCCTTTCAAGTTCCCCTGGCCGAAGATGATAAAGTTGTCAAAAGTTAGCCAAATTACTTTCTTGCCAATGCTACATGGACACCTAACTTCAGACCACTAAGTCTTTTCCAAATATCAGGACTCCCAAATAGAGGGCTTTCACAAGCTCTGTTGTTGTTTGGGTGTTGAAGCGCCTGTGTTAACATTTTAACGCCGTTTTATTGAGAGAAGGTTGTATGGCGGGCTCTGTCCCACCTCTAATCTTGATAGCATGCGGTCCATCTCCAACCTTGCCCAGATCAGAATTGGTGTAGGTCTGGGCTTGGAACAGCAAAGAAATAATTCGGAGATGAGCTTCATGCATGTCTATGGTGTTTTCCATGCAAAACAAAATGAAAAGTCTAGCCAGGATTCTTTTAGACACTTCATCTCAACAGGAAAAAAACAAAACAAAACAAAACCCCAAAAAACCAAAAAGCAAAAAACCTCGGAGGTGTGGAGGGAAAAAAGTGGACGTTTTCTAAATCGACTCCAAGCTACTCACGGGGGTTTGCCCATCTTGTTTTGTGCAGAGCTTCAAGTGGGGCTCTCTAGGAGCTCTGTGATAAGACAGGGTGCTGCTGCAGAAGGGGACGTGCTAATTAAAAAGAGGAACACACCGCAAATCTCGTTATTATTCATGGCAAGTGTGCAGCAAATCACTTAGCTGTTTGCTTTTAAAATAAAAGCTTTTTTTTTTTAACCCCATTTTTTTCTTCCCTTACCTTTTTTTTTTTTTTTTTTTTTTGTCGTTTCTTTTCTTTTTCTTTTCTCCCCCTGGCCTGCCTTGTTTAAAAAGACAGGCATGGTCTCAAAGACTTTTTCTAAAGAATGACATTGAAAAGACATTGCCCCGAGGTTTGGTAGAGCAAAAGCCTGGATCATTTGTACTGTTTAATGTCATGCCTTTTCTTCCCCCTGATTCTTTTCTTTTAAAACAGCTATTCACCCATTACAATATGCTTTCCACAATATGCTTCCTTTAACTGACTCCAGATTAACAAGTAGGTGAGATGAGTAGGGGGTCTTATTCCAAGGTGGTTGTTTTGTTTTGTTTCTTTCTCCCCCCCCCCCACCCCAAGCATTAAGCAGGAATGGCAATGAGAAAAGCAGTTTTCTGTAACTCAGATCCCCCAGATGCTGACATTAGAACGGATTTGCAGCCTGATTGTTAAGCCATGTTCACATTTATTAAGATGCCAGCCACTACACAAAGGAGAAATATCATTATTTTAGAAACAACCATCAATCACCATGCTTCCTGCCCAAACAAAGTCTAAATTCAAACCCCATCACCGAGGACTTCCGGATTCCAGTACCTTACAGGAGGTGAATGTGCAATGGACAGTGGCTTTTGTCATCACTCACGTGCGATTGCCTTTCTGAAACCTATCACCATTTAAAGGGAGCTGTTATAACTGTTATTTCAGATTTATAGAATCCTTTTTTTCTGAGGCATCTAAGAAGCTTACAAAAGAGCAGTCCACCCACACATTTCATCATTACCCCTGATGTCGGACTCCTTATTTTCTGAGTGTAAAGGCTCACGGATGTGAAGATTATAGAGCTCCTTCAAGAAGAACACGGGAATAAGACTGTTCAAATAACTACTTGTTCTGTCGCATCTGGGGGACTTGGGAAGCAATTTTAATATTGCTCTTGTTTTGTTTTATTTCCCTCAGGCAACGCTGCTTAAGTACGATATACAAGCTCTTATGGGTGCTAAGTCCGCTGGCTGGATGAAAGGTCCACCAGTCTTTCTGACGCTCCCTCTTAGATTCACAGAAAGTATGGAACTTTTACTCAAAAGGAGACTTTTCATGGAGAAATACAAAGCTAAGCTGTTAGGTACTGAATCTGCACAGCTGTTTCCAAATGGGCTGCGTTGCTGTAAGCTTTGGTTCTGTGTTTGCTGGATGATTTCCCTCCAGCCCCGGGGTGTCCTGCTGAACCCCTCATTTGCGGCACAGTTGTGATGTTGTAGGGAACCCTGTACTATTGGCTAGACTGGTTGGACTTGTATGAATTTGCCCTGGGTGATCCTGTCCTACTCCTTGAGGCTCTCCAGTAGGGTTCATAGGTTCCTCAAGGACCTGGATAGGATCAGAGTGGGAGCTGAAAGGACTTTGCAGGTCTCGGGGCTCATATCTGTTCATTTTGAACCAGAGTTTGTTGCTATGTTAGTGTTGTCTTGGTAGGTTGAACGATTGAGGAAATTTCTATTTTAGACGAATGGCAAATGTCTTATCTTCCCTGTGTTACAGGCTGAACTGTGCCCCTCCCCCACCATTCACATGTTGAAGATGTAACCCCCAGTAACTCACAATGTGAGGCTATTTGGAGACAGAGCCTTTAAAGAGACTTCAGTTAAACTGAAGCTCTTAGGGTGTCCTTATAAGACTAATCCGGTATGACTGGTGTCCTTATAAGAAGGGGAAATTTGAACACACAGAGAGACTAAAGATGAGCCCACACAGAGGAAAGGCCATGTAAAGAATCAGCAAGAAGGTGACCGTCTGCAACCTCAGTGGGGGAGCCTCAGAGGAAACCAGCCCTACGGGCACTTAGATCTTGTACTTCTAGCCTTTTGAACTGTGAGAAAATAAATCTCTGTTGTTTAAGCCCCCCCCCCCCCGCCCCCGCCGCCCTCGGTCTGTGGTATTTTGCTATGGCAGTCCTATCAAACTGATAGACCTCCGTTGGATGGTATTGGGCTACCTTTTGTTTGATTGCAGAAACTCCCCATTACGATCATAATCTTAATAGGATACTGATGAGTAATCCATACAGTTCACTAAGTTTTACAAATGGCTGTCAATGTTAATTTCAAGTTGATGAATGAGAGGACTGCTTCTGTGATGCTAATCTTCAAATGTATCCTTATTTTATTGGCGAAAAATCTGCTCTCATTTTCTCCTTGGCAGTCTTCTATTCAAGAGGATTTATCAAGCTATTTCATTTTGATTTTTTAAAAGGAGGCATGTGTGTGAATTTTAGTTTTCCTTAATTGGTTCTTGTTAAAAAATGTCAAAAGCCCTTTTAATATGAAGATCGGGTTTATTAGATTAAAACTGTAAAGGTTATAGTCAATATTGATGTGAGCATAATACTGGTCCCGTATTTATAATTTTGATATTTTGTTTATCGTGGGTTTTTTTGCATTAATTTTCCTTAAGTGTTTTGTTAATGTTTTGTTTTGTTTTTTTTGGTCACTGAGTTTTTTGTGTCCCTTTGCATTTTGTTCTTGGGTGCCTTGAGTGCCCCACCCCGGTCCTGCTTCTGGATGTATAGGCAAATCATGTTTCTCGTCATACCTGGCACTATTTTTCTGCTTCCGTAGCCCATGGGTTCATGGCCCCAGCATGACTTAGAGGCTGATTCTGATGCCTGGGAAACATCAGAATCGATGTTAGTTCACTACCAGGAAAATTCCAGAAGATCTTTAAGTCATTTCACTTGATAGTTCCTGTAAAAAGGGAGCTGATTGGCTGAGCTCCTGACTGTTTCACAAGTGGGGAAAAAAATCCTTGATTGGTGTCATAACAAAGTTGGCATTAAAAGAGGAAAGGGGGTTGGGGCGCCTGGGTGGCAGAGCGGTTAAGCGTCTGCCTTCGGCTCAGGGCATGATCCCAGCGTTCTGGGATCGAGCCCCACATCAGGCTCTTCTGCTGGGAGCCTGCTTCTTCCTCTCCCACTCCCCCTGCTTGTGTTCCCTCTCTTGCTGGCTGTCTCTGTCAAATAAATAAATAAAATCTTTAAAAAAAAAAAAATAGGAAAGGGGGAATCTTCAGGTATAAGGTATAGGTGGGGCACGGAAGAGAGAAAAAGAAAACAAAAAAGCACAGAAAATCTGTAAATTTGCAGACAGAGCAGACACAGAAATCCTTCCCGTTCTATCTAAATGCTGGGAAATGCAATGTAGATTCTGAGAATAGCAATTATTTTCAAGGGTGTGGAGTTACAAGAACCCTCATATTCTGCTGGTGGGAGTGTAAATTCTCTTTGATGAGAATTTTGGCAGTGTATATTGAGGTTTTGAATTATTCGTGCCTATGATTCAGAAATTCTACTCCGAGATACGTAGCCCAGAGAAACTCTCACGTCTGTGACCAGAGAGATACTAGAAATGCTCAGGGTGCTGTTGATTACAATAACAACCAGAGAGGAAACAACCTAAGGGTTTAGGTTGTTTAGGGGATGGATAATGAATTATGGCATATTCCTAGAAGGAAATGGTGGACAGTAGGCAGAATGAATGAATTAGATCTACCTGTGTTGATCTAGATAAATCTCAAAAACAAAATGGAAAATATTGGTGAGGATGCGGAGAATTGGAACCCTTGCATATTGTTGGCAGAAATGTGAAATGGTACAGCTGCTGTGAAAAATAGTTCAGTGTTTCTTCGAAAAATTAAATGTGGTGGTTAATTTGATGTGTCAACTTGATGGGCAAAGGTGTGCCCAGGTAGGTGGGAAAATAGTATTTCTGGGTATATCTGGGAAGGTGTTTCTGAAAGAGATGAGCATTTGAATTGGTAGACTGAGTAAAGATTGCCCTCACCAATGTGGGTGGGTATTGCCCAATCTGATGAAGGCTGAATAGAAGAAAAAATGGAGGAAGAGCTAAGTTGCTTTCTTTGCTTGAGTTGTGGATAGCTTGTTGAATCAGAAAAAAAAAATTTTTTTAAGATTTTATTTATTTATTTAACAGAGATAGAAACAGCCAGCGAGAGAGGGAACACAAGCAGGGGGAGTGGGAGAGGAAGAAGCAGGCTCATAGCGGAGGAGCCTGATGTGGGCCTCGATCCCATAACGCCCGGATCACGCCCTGAGCCGAAGGCAGACGCTTAATGACTGCGCCACCCAGGCGCCCCAGAAAAATTTTTATAGGTATGTACAGATGTTCTCCGTTAATATGCCCTAGGTGTCTGGTGGAATTTTCTTATGGATCTGTGTGGTCACAGGAAACTTTGGACCCAGTTCTACTCCCTTAGGGATAAGTAATCAGTTTGAAAAAGTTTCCTTTTTGTCTTGATTTTATTAACCATACCATCTTTGTGTAGAGTTGTCTTGATAGTGAGCTCTCTTAGGCAACTAAATTGTATTTCAGGGTCTAGATTGCAAACAACATTGAAGGATTCCCAACATCAAAAACTATCATGTAGGGGCAGCTGGGTGGCTCAGTTGGTTGAACGTCCGACTCTTGGTTTCTGCTCAGGTCATGGTCTCAGGGTCATGAGATCAAGCTCTGTGCTGGGTGTGGAGCCTGCATAAGATTCCCTCAGCTTGTGTCCTCTCTCTCTCTTAAACAAACAAACAAAACAAATGAAAACACCCAACTATTATTTAAGAACCTTTCTTAGATTTTTCCTGTAACTGACATGAAACATAAACTATGGCGGCCGTACCATGCTAGAGATGGCTGGCTGTCTGAGTCTAGGATTATATTATTCAAAACAACCAAAGTGGCAGCAGGAGTGATTACCGTTACGTGTCCTAGTTGGATGTTGTTGGCTAAGAGCACAGGTAAGAAAAGCAGAGACAGTGGGGTTAAAGTTCAGCTTCCCCATTTGTTTTACTGCAGTGATCCTCAGTTTCCTTACCAGTGAAATAAAGGTGACAGTGTCAACCTCATAGGGTTGCAGTGACATAACACACAGATATACCTAGCATGCGACAGTTATTCAACATCCAACAGTCAACACCAATAATGTTTTTGAGGTGCCATTGTTTACATCCTCCTCGAAAAGCCTTTTTATTTTCACTTCTGTCATCCTGAGGTTGTTTCTTCCATTTCCAATATGGAGGAAAAGCACATTCAGATGCCAAGCAGAAACTAACTAGCTTAAAAATGCTAGTAAAAATGCTGTTGAAGTTCTAGAATGTAATCATTCTTCATGACTCCAACTGTAGTGATAACCTCTTGAAAAGTCAAGTCAAACTCCACTAAGTTTTTATACTTGAGTTTATGGGATTTTTTTTTTTTTTTTTTTTACCCTTCATAGAGGAAGCTGTATTTAAAAATTTGTACTCGTGCCTTCCGGTGAATATGTGTGTGACCTGAAATGAGAGGTTTTTAGGGGAGAACATAAAGTATAAGAAGGCAGAAGTTCTAGATTATATTTTTGTGCTATTTCTCAGATTTCTGGTTGAACTTGAAAACGTAACTCTTCTCTGGATTTCAGTCTTCCCATGAGTCAAATGGAGATGACAGTATCCATTAGCTGTTACACATTTCTACCTTATAAAAAAAATGGGGGGGATTGCTATCAGGATTAATGAGATGATGTTTGTAAACAGCTCTGAGCTCTTTGGGAGGCAGATGTTCTATAAATACAAATTATTAATAAAGTATTTATACTGATGATTGCAGGGAATGTTAACAGTTCTGGAGTAAAGAAGTCATCAATTATTTGGCACATTCCGTGGGAGGGAAAGTCTGTCTGTGGAACAGAGTTGCTCAACAGGCTTCTGTAATTCTTGGAAAATGTACTGTGACATTGGGATGACACCAACCGCAATGATACCAAGAAATTGTTTTAGTTGGGATCTTAGCTGGTTTCAAGGATGGAGAAATAGCTTAGGATATCTCAATATTGGTGAGGTATTGCAAAGGATACCTGAAAAGCAGGGAACATGAGACCATATTCTATAAACGAAAAGTCAGACTCCAAGCATGCCTAAGCTTACTCCTCTGGTCCAGGGAAAAGAAGAGCTCTTGTCATCTCAGAGGACGTCTTTGTCATACTTTATCTATTCTGCTCTACTCCTTACTGCGTTTCTCTCTCACTTTCTCTTCTACTATAACAGTATTACATGTTTCTTTCTTCTATCATTTCTGTCCTTTTTACTCACCTCCTTACTTCATGGTTTCTTTTGATCTTTGGCTTCTCCAACCTCATGGGTTCTGCTTGCTAATTTCTCTGTATGTGGTTCTTATCTTTTGCTTTTCTCTGGGGTCGGTGCTTGTGTCCCACATCTGACTTTTAACTCCCTGAGAGAGAGGAATTGAGTTGACTACTCAGATCTGGTAGTCATTAATGGGTATAAGGAGTATCTACTGGGGAAAGTTTTCATGCTGAGTTACTTCACTGACCTACTCTTGCTTTTTTTTGCGGGGGGTCTTTTTGCACTACACACTGATTGTTATTACACTGAGTTGTGGAGAAATTGCAGGAGACATTACACAAGGAATGGAAGTCAATGGAAAGAAATAGGCTTTGACCCCTGAGCCCAGAAGTGGCTTAAGGGCATGGCTGTCTCAGGGCTCTACAGACTGCCTACTCATAAATGAGGATGAAAGAGATGAGGAGGAGAGTTTAGGGTGCTGAAACTTATTTCTCTCAACATTTTAGTTTCTTTATACGTTATTCCTTCTAAATATTCAGAAGAAGAGAGACTATGTCAACTTGGAATATTGCTTTATTTATTGCTGATTTTATTATCTTTAACAGTTTTATTGACAGTGTCCGTCACCATAAAAGTTTTTTAAATTCTGTATTTAAATGTGTTCATCTATTTGTAATGGTCTCTGAACTTGGTGTCTTGATTGTAAACCAGTTCCTTAACCAAAATTATGGACGTATTTTCCAGTAACGTTTTCTAGTACTTTATATCTTTCTCTGCCATTTTCACTTTGACATCTTTCATTCTTATTAAAGTGGGACAAGCATAATAATAGTATGAGGAAACTTTGATAAACCACTCTTGGTCTTTGAGACATCAAAAAGGAATAAAGATGTAGAGGCTGTAAATGGTACAAGTCATTATTCTTTTCTTTTTTAAGCAATATTTAAAACTTTACATCCAAACAATAAGGAATATTCCTTCTTCTCATCCTCATGAAGGGGTTATTGAAACTGACCATACTCTAGGCCATAAGGCAACTCTCATATTCCCCAGGGGGTTAACCTGCCTTCCTCCTTACAGTTTAGCTGCTTCCCTAAGCAACTTTTGCATGAAAGAGTGGCTCACAATTAAAATTGAAGATTATTTACAAATAAACACAACTGAAGCCCTGCTCATAAACAAGTCTGGGCTAGAACCAACCCTACTCAGGAGAAAATTCGTAGCATTAAGGGCCTTTATTATTAAATAAGAATGAAAGTAAATCAGCTAGATACTGATTCAAGAAATCAGACAAATAGCAACTAAAGCCCAAAAGGAGAAAGGCATAAATAAAAGTAAAAAAAAAAAAAAAAAGTAAATCGCGCTGGTAAAGAATAAACAGAAATACTTCTCTATTCTGTTCCATTGGTCTGTGTGTCTATTTTTGTGCCAGTACCATGCTGTCTTTGTGATCACAGCTTTGTAGTACAGCTCGAAATCCGGCATTGTGATGCCCCCAGCTTTGTTTTTCCTTTTCAACAGTTCCTTGGTGATTTGGGGCCTTTTCCGGTTCCATACAAATTTAAGGGCTGTTTGTTCCAGTTCTTTGAAAAATGTCATCGGTGTTTTGATCGGGATAGCATTGAAAGTGTAGATTGCTCTGGGTAGCATGGACATTTTAACTATGTTAATTCTTCCGATCCATGAGCATGGAATATTTTTCCATCTTTTTATGTCTTCCTCAATGTCTTTCAAGAGTGATTTATAGTTTCTAGAATATAGGTCCTTTACGTCTCTGGTTAAGTTAATTCCAAGGTAACGTAAGGTTTTTGGGGCTATTGTAAATGGGATGGATTCCCTAATTTCTCTTTCTTCAGTCTCGTTATTCGTGTATAGAAATGCAACTGATTTCTGAGTATTGATTTTGTATCCCGCCACATTACTGAATTGCTCTATAACTTCTAATAGTTTGGGAGTGGATTCTTTTGGGTTTTCCATATAGAGTATCATGTCATCTGCGAAGAGAGACAGTTTGGCTTCTTCTTTGCCGATTTGGATACCTTTTATCCCTTTTTGTTGTCTGATTGCTGTTGCAAGGACTTCTAGTACTATGTTGAATAATAGTGGCAAGAGTGGGCATCCTTGTCGTGTTCCTGATCTTAAGGGAAAGGCTTCCAGCTTTTCCCCATTGAGAACGATATTTTCTGTAGGCTTTTCATAGATGATTTTTATGAGATTGAGGAATGTACCCTCTATCCCTACACTCTGAAGGGTTTTAATCAGGAAAGGATGCTGTATTTTGTCAAATTAAAAAGAGAATAAAATAATTAACTAGAAAAGAATGAAAAGGGAGATTTAAGAAGTGAATCTAAGAACTTTGAAAAGCCGAGTAATGGAACCAAACTGTCGGCCAGGCTAGATAAGAGGAAGGGAGAGAGGAATATGTTATACACAGAAAACCATATGCAGAGAAGAATTGTCATGATTCTGTTTTGATGGACAACAAACGTAAAATCTTTGAATTACACGAATGCTTTCCTGAGGAAATATAAATGACCGAAAGTGAGCTACACTAAGTGGAAAACCTGCATAGAGATCAATCATGAGAACGTAGTAGTGAGAGCAGAGGGTGGTACTGACACAGAAAACAGCAAGTTAGAACAGTGGTACAAAGTGAAAACCCCCCAAATAGACCGAAATGAAACTGTAAAGAATCATGAGGAGGGAAGTTGAGGGAAAATGGGATTAGCCAATGAAGAAAATTTTAGTGTTAAAAAAAACTATAGAATATTCCAGTGAATATTAGTATAGTCTTGAGAGAGAAAGGCTGTGTAATCTGAACCCAAGGACAGAAGCCATAAAGGAAACTGTGTTCAGGTAAAACAGGTATAATTTTAAAATATTGTTTTCAAAATTACTCAAAACTTTTGGGGTGCCTGGGTGGCTCAGTCGGTTAAGCGTCTGCCTTTGGCTCAGGTCATGCTCTCAGGGTCCTGGGATCGAGTCCCGCATCAGGCTTCCTGCTCAGTGGGGAGTCTGCTTCTCCCTCTCCCTCTGCCCCTCCTCCCTGCTCATGCGCATTCTCTCTCTGTCAAATAATTTTTTTGAAGATTTTGTTTATTTGAGAGAGAGAGAGTGTGTGAACGAAGTCAGCATTTCTAACTCCCATCGTTCAAGGGTCAGCTGTAATGAATACTTGAAGTATTTGTAAGAAAATGGAGTTAAAAAGAACAAAAATACAGATCATTATATTTATTGCTCCCTGCAAGTTTTTTGTAGTAGGTGATGGACCGAATGTTCTAAAATAAAGTATTGATTAAGCAAATTATAGTGTATCCTTATAATGAATTTCTACAGACCCATTAAAATTATGTAGATGAGTGCTTATTTTTATGGAATATTGTCCTAATATATTAAATCATAGAAAGCAAAAGCCTCCAAGAGTAAAATCTCACTTTTGTTACAGTGTTTCTACTTTAAAAAAATCTGGATTGTTATAATCAAAATACTGACAAAGAGTCCGTTTGGATTAAATTACATTTGGGATAATTGATTATTTTCTAGTAATTTATTTTCTTTTCTGTCATTTTTTTATGACAAACATGCCATGTATTTGCAATAAAATAGTAACATGTTAACAGAGAAAAGTGTTGATCCTTTGTCACTATTTTCGACTGCATTGCCATCAACAAATATTTTTCCAATTTTTTTCCCCTTGAAAACATTCAAACCTGTGGAGAAGTTGAACGAGGAGGACACTGACAAGTTATAAACTCTTTAGATAGATTTAGCAGTTACTTGCTACATCTCCCCTTCCTCTCTAACATCTATACATACAACGTAGACATGGAACACTATGTATATATCGCAACGAACTGTTTATACATCGCGGACATCGTGACACTTCACCTGTAAATACTTCCCCGTGTACTTCCTAAGCAAAAGGGTATTGCCTCATCTAAGCACAATGCCATGACCAGGCCCGAGGAAGTCACTAGACTCGTCATCCCTGCTTTTCAACAACAGTTGCCTGGTTTCTCCTAATTAGGGCTGATAGTCCCTGAAGGTAGGGAAACTGATCATTTTACTTGCCTTCAAGGCCTTCCAAATAAATACACTTTTCCATGCTTGGTGCATGTGATACTAAAATTCATGTACCCAGAGAGTGATACGGTCCTTGGGAATTCCAGTTTGTTTAGAAATCCAGTATGGATGTGATTTTTCTAAGCGCCTTTCTTGATAGTTCACCGTTGAGCACCTGCCCCAAGTGCTGTTTTAGACTTGGCTTTCAGAGGACATTGACGCGTCCCTTGCAGAATGTCTCCTGGCTTATTTCCTGGTACCGTGCCTTGTTGTTTTTAATACCCAAACTTCACAGACCTTGTGTGTTTTTTTTAACAAGATATGTTTCAGCCCATGTTTGTTAAAAAAAATTTATTTATGAACCTAAAACTTAGCACACCTTTTGAAACGAAATACTGGATCGGTCTCTTCAATTCCAAATTCAGCTGTGAGGACATCGCAGTGTCGTGTAGGGCATTTGGAGAGCATGCTGAATTACCAGCAATTCTCGGTTAACAGGAGTCATTGTTCGGTAACCAGGAAGCAGTATTTTAATCATGTTATAACCTAACGGGGTAATTTGTTACTTATGTGTGTAGGTAATTTGCTGTATTTTAGTTACCTTTTAGGAAATCACTAGGGGGCTTTGTATTAAACTATGATGGATTATAATTCTTTTCCACTTAAAAGAAAAGAAAATAGGCTCCAGATCAGCATTTTTAGGAAAAACGTCCTTTTGTTTTGTAGGCCTGAAGTACTTGGGTTAAGCAAGAGACTCTGATATTTACTTAATTTTAGTTTTCCTGCGGGCTGAATGTGGAACCTTGAATACTCAGGGCATGTTAATTCTCTTTGCTTCATTTGTAAAATGATGCTAATATCACCTTCTTCCCAGGGAAGATTACATCAGAGTTATAAATAAATGCTTCTGTGGGAAGATGCGGAAATGCTTTCTGGTTTTCTTTTAATGGATGCTGGTAGACTCCATTCATGCAAATTAGAATATCCTAGGAACAGGAACTTCGTACCAAAAAAAAAAAAAAAGGAATAAAGAGTCATAAAAATAATACCCAACCACCACTTATTCATCAACTATTAAATGCCAAGAATATCCTTAAAGAGGGTTATTATTCACCATTGTGAAGAGGTTAGGGTATGAACATCTTGACTTGAGACCATTCCTGTTCCGCACAAGATCCGTATGGAAAAGGTATGTTCTGGGTGGAATCCTGGGTATTTTTAGGGCAGTGAAAAACTATTCTGTATGAGATTGTAATGGTCTGCCCATGTCATTATACCTTTGTGAAAAGCCATAGAGCCTACACTACCAAGAGTGAACTGAATGTGAACTCTGAGCTCTGGGTGATAACGACGCATCGGTGTCGGCTCTTATACGGCAGCAAACATAGCGTGGTGTGGGCTGCTGCTGGGGGGGAGCTGTGCACATGTAAGGGGAGGGTATGTGGGAACTCTCTGCCCCTTCCACCCAATTTTGCTGGGAATCCCCGAGTGCTCTAAAAAATAAAGCTTATATTTAAAAAATGAGTCATATTGAAGAGGCTGATTCTGTGAGCCATATGTGGGAAACAGGTTTCTTCCTTCGCTGTCTTCAACTACTTTGTCAAGTCTCTAGGTCGTATTCCATAACTTAACAGGAAGTCTGGACCAGCCTGGAACTTGACTTAAATCTCTTCTCTCTTCCCCTTTGAATAGGCAGAAGCCTGGGACCCTGAGAGCTTGAGTAGGTGGGATGGAGTAGAGAAGGGGGGTGATATTGCTTGGAGACACCTTCTTGCCTCTTCAAGGCCTAGCCCCTCCTGTGGGTTGGGGCAAAGAGCACAGAGAGAAAGGGGACTGTTGTCTCTGTACTCGGTGGCTGATACTGCAGCTGTCTGTTCTTCCCGTTAGGCTTCCAAGCGCTGGCTCTCTCATGGGACGCACGTATGAACTCCATGGAGGACCCAATGGTGCCTCCCCATTGCCTTGTTCCTTGACCTTGGAGATCCAGCTTTGGGCAACATCTTCCTTTGTCTCTTAACTCCACCCTGTAGACTTTGCTGTTGTGGTGCCTTGCTCAGTGGGCACATCTTTTACGGGATACTGGCTGGAAGACAAAACATGAGCCCCCTGATGCAGAGTCTAGTTCATCTCCAGAAAACACCTGAATTCTTGCCATTTTAGCAATTGTATAGGGCAATTCTTTGCCATTCTCTGTCCTTTCTTTCCAGGAGCTACCTTCTCTGGTTACACAGAGGCAGGGCTGGATCAATGAGCACGCTGACTGAACAGAAGTCAATCAAGAGTAGATGCCACTTCTTCCTCTCCTCACCGTAGTCTTGGTGAGTTACTCTTGGAGTCTCCCCCTCAGTGTCTTGGCTCCAGAGTGCAGGAGGAGTGGCGTATCACAGTGAACACAGTACTCCCCATATGGCCCATGACTTAATGGGAGTCATGACTGGTGACCGTTGGCCCTTCTGTTTCTCTTCAGTCTTGTGTCGACTGGGGAGCGAGTGCAGGTGGGCAGTTAGAGTATGGACCGGTCAGTGCCAGGCCCTGGGTGCCCAACTTTAATAAGCATTAGGGGAAGTGTTGAACCTCCCATGTAAGTGTCTCTCTTTAGAATGTGTTATCTTTAGATCGTTCCTGTTTGGAAAGCACAGTTGTCTAGTACATTCTAAAGAGGGCCTCTTTCAGGGAAGCAGCAAAACTCGGGTCAGCATCCTGTTTGACCAGTCATATTTTGGTTTGGTTCAGTTCTACGTCTGCAGCTCTCCTCCGCTGGTGAGGGTGACGTAGCATTGAAGATGTGTTTGTTTGCCCCTTATATGCAATCCCCTCCAATATCAAGAATTCAGAAAGAGAGAGGCAGCCGTGTATTGCTTTAGCCTTGCTAAGTAGTCCATACCTCAAACCCTTTCTCCAAGCAGGACTTTGATCTTCCTCTGCTTGATTTACCTGAAAACCACCTGGGCAGCATTATGGCGGCTTCTTTCAGCTAGAACATCTGGGAGCCTTTCCAGAATCTCTGAGGTGATTTACGGCACCTTTCAACGGTTGTGGGACCCTAGAGTGGTGGTATCCTCCCTTAGTTTCTTCTTGGACACATGGTAGTGGGGTCTCTACTCAAGCTCTGCTCAGACAGCTCTGGCAAACTTGCTGCCTTTGAGAAATTTTCAAGTGAGAAGCAAGGGTGTCTATGTCTTTAGAGGTCCTCCTTCCTCCCCACCCCCCAATTCCATAGATACATGTCACATACCTCCATGAACCTTACTATTTGTTGCTCAGGACATGGGTGAGTGTGTAAATTTTTGCATTTCTTCAGGGATCCACCTGAGAATGAGATGCTAGTTTCCTTATCTCCCTGGTATCCCTTGTCTCTCTGAGTGAGTTTCTTGGAGGTTATCCTCCCCCCCCCCCCCCCGCAAAATACTTCACTTTGGGAAGAAAGAGGGAAGTAAGATATAACCGCCAATCCCTCTCTCTGAAGACTCCAATGAATCTCTCACCATCTCATACCTCAGCTCTTGAGGAAGAGGAAGGGTGAAGTGAGGAATTGGGGTAGTAGCTGTTAGGACTGACAGTAGTTTTATTGCCTTCTTTGTAAACCTTAGAAAAATGAACCAGTTGCATTTTGGGTATCCTCTCTTCAAAGTGTGGGGTCTGAATACTCTCTTGACCTCAGCTCTGGTCTCCACAACCTGATACTGAGGCAACAGGAAAAATTCTTCCCACCATCCTCTTACCTACATTTGGGGTTAGAGACATATGATGCCTTTGATGAAGTTCTATTTTTTTCACATTTTTTTTTCAGGGTTTGGTATTTGACCCCATGAAGAATAATTTTGATGCAAAGAGGGAGGGTGGATAAAGGTATTGTCATGCTGTAACCATCCTCCCCACCCTTCATATTTCACAGATCTTCAAAATCCCACAGGCAAGCCTGTTCTGAATAGGTGAAAGAAAAGAGAGACATCGTGAGTGATTAAGGGAGATATATCTGTCAATGCTATGAAAACAAAACAAGTGGTATCATGATGCTTTTTGTAATTAATTTCACGTAATCCTCTCAAGTGGTAGTCAGCCAAGCATCAGAAAAGTCACCTAATCCTCTTGTGGATTCACCATTCACTTGCTCACCAATTAGTCTTCTGAGTCTTGCTTGACTTCACGTAATGCCCTTGTCTGAGCATGACTTGTCCCCGGTAAGCTGCTTTGACAGCTCCCTACCCCCTTCAGTATTATGGAAACAGAATGGGTGCAATGCTTGCCTCTGTGCTAGAGATGAACTGGAATGGCCCAATGGAAAGTTCTTGGCTGGTCAAGGAAATGCAGTTCCTGACTTCCATACTAGTATCTAGCCGGGCAGCTGTGGGGACATCCAGGTCTTATTTCTTCTTTTGTAAAATTGGGTAATAGATTACATTAAAAAGCCTCAGTGGTTCTCACCTGCCGAACAATCTTGTGGACATTACATCTGAAAAAAAAACCCAGTTCTTGCCAAATATTGTAAGAGACCTAACCAGAGGCTCTCCTCATAAATAAGAAGATTAATTAATTATAATATTACATAAATATATAGTCAGCTGGAAAATACTCTCATGGACCAGAGTAAGGATATAAGTTAGTCACAGCACAAATTTACCCTGAAATAATAGGAGAATATTCAACTTCAAATTATTTACCTTCTCAATTTTGTTCTGCTTAATGTCATATGAAATGAATTATTAATTCTATGAAGGAATATCAATCGGAAATTAATTTTTATGGGAGTCTAAATTATGGATAACCTATGTGATGATAATTGATGGATTATTGATACTTCCTTGAAGCTTATTATGTATTAGATGTTATGCTAAGTGATTTTTGTATACTACCTTAATTTGAACGGTTAGGGAATTTGCCCAAGGTCACGTGGTTATTGAAGCCCCGAAACTCCAGCTCAGGTCTGCTTTCCACGAGCTGAGTTTCTAACCACAGTATTGCATTTTCTGTCCCTTCCCTCATGGGCTTGATGTCGATGACACTCTCTAGTAAGTCTGTATTCAAAGCTGGACACCCTGCATGCAAATATTAATCTCCTGGATCAGTGCTCACCTGTGCTTCAAGACGTTATATCCTTGACTTAGTGTTTTTACTACTTGTTTACTAATTTTCAAGTATTTGTTGTTGTTGTTGTTGTTGTTTTTATCTAATAGAGAAAATGTGGTCAGTTAAAAAAATACAGAAAGATAAGAGTTCAAAAAATGTCTAACCAGTATTCTCACTACCTGGAAATATTTACAGTTATGACTTTATCCTCCGGTCCTCATTTAGGTCTATCTAATCTAGGTTTGAAACCTTTTATAAGTGGTACTGAAATGAATACACTATTTTAACTCATTTCCCCCCCTTTATCTTAACATTCTGCACACAGTTTCACAGTTTCGTAAGTGATGTGTTTCTGGAAAATGTGTAAAACCCAAACATTAATAGTAGACTCATTATCAGAGTCGGGGTGGAAGAAGGAGGTTCTTCCCAGAGAACAAAGAGGTATTATAACCTTTGTGGTTATGGTTTCTGCAGGTGTGGCTTTTCTTAGGCTTAAGCAAGTGGAGAGAGCCTCCTCTGGCCCTCATAGGGACTGGAGGTAGCTGCGAGTTTGGGTATCAACATTGGGGCACCAGCCAATGCATAGTGACCTCAAGACCTGGCAGAGCCAGTCGAGGAATCTTCCCTTTGTTGTACTCACTTTTCCATTTCCATACTCTGTAAGGTGATGGGGGAAGGTAGGAGTACTTTAGTTTTTAATAACTGCAGGGACAACCAATGGTTTTGTGGTTAAGACATTAGATTTTGCCCGGGCGCCTAGGTAGCTCACTGGGTTAAACATCCAACTCTTCATTTCAGCTCAGGTCATGATCTCAGGGTCATGAGATCGAGCCCTGCATCAGGCTCCATGCCTATCAGGCTCCATGCCCAGCCTGGATCCTGTTTAGGATTCTCTTGCTCTCCTCCCCCTCCCCCCACTCACACACTTATTCTGTTTCTGTCTCTCTCTCTCTCTCTCAAAAAAAAAATTAAATTTTGCCATCTTATTTTTGAGAAGCTGACTGCTTCCTCTCTTGGCTTGCACTCACTGGACTGGGGATCATCCTAGCCTTCAATTAGTTATTAATCAAATGACTACCTATTTAAGAGAGTATGCATTGAATACCACCTTCTGTTAGTTTCCTAGGGCTGCCAGAACAAATTGCCACAAACTGGGTGTTTTATGACCATGGAAATTTATTCTCTCGCGGCTCTGGAGGCCAGAGTTGAGAAATGAGGATGCTGGCAGAGCCACACCCTTTCCCAAGGCTGTAGGGGAGACTCTCTCCTGGCCTCTTCCCGCGTCATGGCTGTTAACGCTCCAACCTCTGTCTCTGTCTTCGTGTGGTCTTCTCCTCTGTGTCTTCTCTTCCTTTGTCTCTTATAAGGACACAGCATTTGATTTAGGGCCCGCTCAAATAGCGCAGGATGATGTCATCTGGAGATCCTTAATTACATCTTCAAAGCCCCTTTTTCCAAATAAGATCACCTTCAAAGGTTCTGGGTGGACATATATTTTGGAGGGATTGGGGAAGGCCTCATTCAGTATGCTACCCTTCTACATTCCAGATACTTTGAACGTGAGCTGCTGTGAGCGAGGTTTAAATAACAAACTATAACACAGTACAGTAGATGGATGACATTCCAGGCCAAAATATGATGAGTCAGTCCAGGCCCTGACAAAAGACTCTTAAAAAATGGTTAAAAATCATATTTAAAAATAAATCCATTTATTTTATTTTTTCTTTAAAGATTGATTTATTCATTCGTTTATGAGAGAGAGAAAGAGCACACATTGGGAGAGGGAGAAGCAGACTCCCCACTGAGCAGGGAGCCCGACGTGGGGCTCGATCCCAGGACCCCAAGATCATGACCTGAGCCAAAGACAGATCCTTAACTGACTGAACCATCCAGGCACCCCAAATCTGGTTATTTTAATCGTGGATGGCGAGTGACATGGATTGGTGTTGGACATTGGAGAATTGTGGGGGTCTGTGGTGAATAGGAGAGCAAGGGTAGTATCTGGGCATTTGATCAGGTCTAAAGGGGCCTAAAGGGTCACACTTTCACCCCCACCGTTCACATTTGACCAGAGTTGCCCTGTGGGAATGGGGGTGAACTGGCCTTTCTTTTGAACAGTGAGCTCCTGAGTGCCTGTTGTTAAATACATGAAGCCTTCTGTCCATTCCTAATGCCTTGTTCTAGGCTAGTTCAGCCTCTCTGAACTACTTTTCTGGAGTGTTCTCCTAGGTTTACCCCATCCCCCACTTCCTGCTTCCAGACTCCAGCATCCAGCCTGTCTTCTCTCCCCCATCATATGACTCCAAGTCAGTTGTACTATGTTCATCTGCCCCAAATAACATTCAGTTGTTTTCATGTCAGTTTTCCCTACTAGTCCAGAAAGTTCCAAGAGTGCAGAAGCCACGTCTTCCTTATCTTTCTATTCCTACTTTCTTCCCAGTACCTCCGAGTGAAGGGAGCTCAGTAAATAAATGAGCTGGGAAGGTAAAGGCTCATTCACTCTTCAGTGCCATCGGAGTCCAGTTTTATGGAAGGAAGCACATAAAACCCAAGTCCAAGATTTATCTTCCACTGTCAGTGGTGAAATGCTTTAGCTAATGATCATCCACATTGCTGTTAGGTAAACATGTGGGAGACTCGAGGAAAAACTGATTCATTTGTCAATACTTCCCTAACCTGTCTTGCTACTGCTGCCTAGATTCCGCTGCTTATTTCCTGGGCTGTCAATCTAGCAAGATTTGGACACTAAATCACCTCCATAGAACACCACCTAAAGTGCTGTGTATGACAGTCCAGTTCATGAGGCAGTATTAGGTAGATAGATGAACCAAACTCCAACATTCGAAGAGCATGGCTGCTTTTGTCATCCTTCTCCATTTCCGTATCAGGGTTCGCAGACTCAAAGGCAGGCAGCGTCAATGAGAAAATGAGCCGGTGTTAGCCATAAGAGAATGGTGGGGACTGTGGTAAAAATTGGAGGGCATGTGTACTCATAAGGTCACGCCAGTTACTGCCACTTGACAAAGGGTCTACTGTTGGCCTATTGGCGGACGTTCAAGTGTTTCAAGGCAAGATGCAAATCTGGAGTTTTCTGTGCCATTTCCAGATTTTAAAAATACAGTGGGAAAGGAAAATAAAGTAGACGACTCTTTTGCAACTTCCCAATAAAAACCAGGGGCGCCTGGGTGGCACAGCGGTTAAGCGTCTGCCTTCGGCTCAGGGCGTGATCCCGGCGATCTGGGATCGAGCCCCATGTCAGGCTCTTCTGCTATGAGCCTGCTTCTTCCTCTCCCACTCCCCCTGCTTGGGTTCCCTCTCTCGCTGGCTGTCTCTATCTCTGTCAAATAAATAAATAAAATCTTTAAAAAAAAAAACAAAAAAAAAACCAATGTCCTAAGCTGCCAAGAAGCTACCTCAATGTTATTTAGTATTCGTAGAACTTTGACAAAGCACGGGACGATTTTCATCCCTGTCTTGGAACCTTTCCTGGAATGTGTTTTTCCCCTTTCAAAATGGGCGTTTTGTACAATGGCCCTTTGGGAAGGGTGTGAAGCTTAACGGGCATCCGGAATCTCACCAACGGAGCCTTAATATCGTATCCAGGGAACGTGAAGGATCAGCTCTGAAGCTGATTTTTCCTTAATTCCTTCTAACTGAAGTAGTCTTTAAGTGAAGTAGGTTTTCACTTGGGGAAATTGACCGCTGGCTGCTCTGTGAAGGTTTTTCTGGGCGTTGACAAGAGTTTTAAAGTGATCTAAGGGTCTCTTTAACTGTCATGGGCTCCTCGAAGGGTAGATGGCCTCTCTTCTTGGTGAAATCTTGGCACACATTTTGCTGGTGGGGCTGGGCTCCCTTAGCCAGCCCCTACCCCCCATGGCCCAGCTCTTTGATCTGACCCTGTACTATAAACACGCACCTTTGCGTATCTGCACACTTGAACCATTTCAGCCTCATGGGTTTTTCTGCCACCCTGAAGGTCATGCGTGGATCTAGGTCAGGAACGCCTGGCCTGGCATGAAACCACAATTGGGCAAATGAGAAGAAGACACCACTTCAGTGTGCCAGGCAGCAGGTAAATATTTACTCATTTAATTCTCTAAATAAAAATCCCACGTAGTAGGCATTACTGTAACCATCTCCTAGGTGGGTAAACGGACCTGTAGAAGTAATAAATAACTCATCTACGGTTATGTGGCTCATGGGTGCTGGCCTTGGAATTGCCATGGTACGGTGTAGACATTAGGAGCAGAACCTTTGGCTTGAGCCAGAATCGGCGTTGAAACCTGGCCCTGCCAAGTACTTAACTTCTCAAAGTCTCAGTTTTTTCGTCATGGGGCCTAGCAGGTGCCTGGCTCATAATGACATAGGTGTCATAGGTATGAATTAGCCATACTCAGCTGCCAGAACTATCCAAGTACTTATTTTTTCCCCCAAATCAGGTTCAGTCGGATTCTAGCCCATATTTTGATGGCTTGGCAGAAGATTCATTACCTGTTATCTTGGGATTTCTTTCTCCTTTGCCCCAGGGTTATAGAGATAGAGCAAGGCTCACCTAGAAATTTGAGCAAATATGCGTTAATGTCAGTTTTAGGAAAGGCAGCAATGCACACTCAGACTGGACTGTACCATCAATGAAAAATCACTCAGCTGACTTATCAAGAAAATACCTCGCTAAAAGCACCTTCAAAAGTAGCTGCAGATTCTCAAGGAGTTTATAGTTGTGGGTGTGAGTGGAGGAAGCCCTGTGTCCGTGCTGTGCTTGTCTTAACTTTAGCTGCCACTTCTGAGTGAGCAATGGTTATGAGTGAGCATTTCTATGACAATTTATTCCTTGGCAACTCCGATGCTTTATATTCTCCCATTTCCCAAGCAAATGCTATGATTTGTCATCATGAAATAGTCCCTCATGGACAGTTACGTTTTCCTCTGTTTCTATCAGCACTCAGCTCCTCATTGGTTCTTAGGAGCTCATCTGGCTTTCACGTCGCTGTTCCGCTGTTGTTTCTGAAACATCTAAAGATACACGGCTGTTTTTTCCTGCCTTTTCCATTTGAAGGGCTGGTATTATCCGCTGCCTCTCAAAATTAGTATAGCATCACCTACTCATTTGAATCTAATGGCTTGGTGTCGCTTTGCAAGATGCTCGCCCCAACACTTCTCAGAGCGTTCTGGAAGCTTGGTTATGCCTGCTGTGTGTCATAGCTGTTCTGTGGTTTGTCCCCGGGGCCATGAACCCTCACACACCCAGGAACCACGTGCCAAGAGAGTTCCCCTCCAGGACAAATCACTCATCTCTGGCCTCCCTGGATTTGATGTCCACGGTGAACGGGCTTAGGAAGCTTAGCCATGGGTGCAGATCCTGGTCTCCTAGACTTGCTGGTGCCTCAACAGGGGTAAGGCCCACTGTGACATTAGTCCAGACATGAGGTGACGTGCCATGTTGTGTTTTATAAAAAGAGGCGAGTAATCAAAATCCTATAGGTTTGCAGTACTTGTTCTGTTTTGTTAGTAAGCCAGAGAATTAGGTCCATAAAGAAATTGTTTTTGCTGTTCATTGTCAAGCTTTAGTCCTCATAATATCATAGTATGTGTGATAGCAGATATACGCGTGTGTTCCTCCTTCTGGTGAATAATAAAATGAAAAGAAGCCGACTCACTGATTCCCAGTTCCTTTCTTTGACTATTGGGGCTTTAAAAAAACATGACAAGGAACATCTTGCAGATAAGAGGATTCTACTTACCTTAAATTACCTTGATGTTGGACAGGAGAAGAGGACAAAAATGAGATTACATATTACAGTCTTCTGTGTCAATGTAAACAAATCAGGGACTTGTTTCATAAATATGGATCCAGCCTTGTTGAATAATGAGAGTATTAAAAATAAGCGGTCCTTAATTTGTAGCTATGAAATGTATAATAAGAGACATGATTTCTGAAGCTTCAGCAATTTATTCTTAATAAAGAAAATCTAGTTTTGGCTTTTATATTTAATTGAATGGCATAAGCAAAGAATGAGGAGCAGAAATGATTTGGCTCGGTCCTGTCATGATCTTATGCAGAGACCACAAATGGAGCTGAGAAAAGACACTGCAAATTTTTTTTAAAAGACTTTATTTGTTTATTTGAGGGAGAGAGAGAGGGAGGGAGGGGGAGCACAGAGGGAGAAGCAGATTCCCCACTGAGCAGGGAGCCCAATGCGGGACTCGATCCCATGACCCTGAGATCATGACCTGAGCTGAAGGTAGACGCTCAACTGACTGAGCCACCCAGGCGCCCCAGAGCGTTCCAAATTTGTAGCAGTGAATTATAAAAGCACACAAAAAGATTCAAGCTATATCCCTCCAAATTATTACTTCTTTGGTTCTTTGTATTTAAGAAACAGTCACTACTCAAAAGTCTGATTGATTTCATAGCCACACTACATACTTTTGTTTTTGCCCCATTTACGCACACACACACACACACACACACACACACACACATATATGCACACGTGCGCAGAAAACTCTCGCAGCGCATTGGCTAAGCAGGTCACAGTACGTATCTCCCAACTTTGAAATTTTCCATAACAGCAGCCCAATGGTGTTGGAATAAATTGAATCCGTTTTTATAGAAGCTGCGTGTTTCCGAATCCCCTCCTCTCCTCAAATAGAAGCGCTGTGGATACTGGGACAATTGTCAGCAAAACGTCCCTGAAGCTAAACAATTTCAGTTAAAACTCATGCCTTCCACTTCGTTCAGATGTCTTGTCTTCTGTAGTTAAACCGAAGGGGGAACATGTTCTGTGAAATGTCTACTCAGTGATTGTATCAATTGAGGAACAGGATTAAACAAGCGAATGAATCAGGCAATAAGACTCATATGCTGGAAAATGGGTCATCGTTCAGAGAGGAGTAAGACACCTGGAGCCAAACCAGGCTGAGGTGGTTGAAAATGTCATTTAAGTAGATTCTTTTAACTTGTTCCTGAAAAAAAAATGTCACTGACAACTATTTGTCTTATCAAAGACACTACTTTCAAATATCTTATCCCACAAGCAGAAGAATATATTTAATTCCAGAGAAAAAGCCTTTCAGCGCCCTGAGAAATCCTTTTTGTTCAAAACTAATCAATTTTTGCTTTGTGCACAAAAGTAAAATACTTTGTCAAACTCGGCGCAGAAATCCTTTTAGCTATCTTAAAAAATACATTTGGTGCAGCCCTGGCTGATTTCTGTTATATGGGCAAAAATTTACTTTGTCAAATTATATTCTGCACAAAGCCTTTCAGCTGACTTAAAAATCCATTTTGTGCAAAACAATGACCATGCATCAGCTCGGAGTGATTGCACAGTAGTTACTTAGCCTGGCAAATGGCAGGAAAATGTCAGCCGAAATGAAAGACACACAACCCAGGGCTTATCAGGGAAAGTGCAGATGATTCATGTAGCATCATAAATAAATAACTCTGGCTTTGTGTTGAGGTAGGTTTCACAGCGAAGCTTCCTTTAGCCACCATCGCATGTTTCAAAGCAGTGAGAAGGGGGAGGCTTTCCCTGGCGATTGTGACATGTGTAAGATAAGGTATGGTGTCTTTAATGCTTATTTTTCAAGGTCGCTAAACGTGGGCTTTGCGGGTGAACAGGGAAAGAATGACAGGCTGGCACGTAAAGTATCCTTGAAGTAATGATCGTCATGCAGAGAGAGGGAAATTTCTCAGTCGGCTGTTCAGGGCACCTGGAACCTTCTTGAGCATTCTGGGCCTGTGTCCTTGTTACCTCTGTTGAAGGAGTTGCATGAAGGAGGAAACGTGCAAAGACAGGGTACAACAGAGATGAGGACGCTGGTCTGGACTCATGCGAGGCTAGCTCCTAACGGTGTCAGGGTGCCCTCAGCCAGCCAGCAAGGGCCATTGTACCGGGCCCTGAACTAACACTCTGATGTCGCCACCCTGAAATCTGTAAGGGGCCTTGCTCTTTTTCATTTTGAAGAAGGACCCTGCGAAGTCTGTAGCTGGCCGTGATCGGGGAGAACCAGGTCTGTCGTGTGACCTTCGCAGGTCCTAGGTGCTTTTGCCTTTATGAGCCCTTTCTCCTGTAAAAATGTTAAGAATTAGGTTTTACAGCTGCGCTGGTAGAAAGAGGACTCTATTATTAACATCTTCTTGGACCGAATTTTTGTTTTCTGATTTTAAAAGACACTAAAGCATTTTCACGGCCCTGAAACTCCTGTGGACCCTAAACTGTGCCTGCTGGGCCTTATTGGAAACGTGGTGCCCGGGGTGACAGTCGGTGGGGACCCCATGTCGGGGGCCCATTGCTGACACTGCCGTCGGGGGCTGATGCGTGCAGGTGGGGAACAAAGGCGCCTAGACCTCAGTTTTGTCACTGCAAGACGGGGTCACAGTCTCTGAGCGTATGTGTTCTGTAAGGTGGAACACGCGTGGCCCTCGCTGCAAGTAACAGCCAAACAGCATGATCACTGCCAAGAAGCTTCTGGAGCCTTTAGTCTTTTTCATAAAACCCAGAAACGTTCTCAAGGTTCACAACAGAATCGTATTTCCTCTGAGCTGACTCCTTTTAGGGCAACCATATCACACCTGCTAAGCTCACTCTGCTCTCATTTTCGTGTTCCCTAAGCAACACAGGCACTAAACAGAATGGCCAAGCGTTCAGAATTAATTGGCAGACCACTCTTCTGCCTCTAGACCCTTTTATTTCAGTGTATCTTTTAACACCATCCACGGCAGCTTTGACTTCCTTTTACCCCTCTGAAAACCCAGGGAACTCGGCTGCCAAGTCCCAAGGGGACCCCAGCTGCTTTGGGGTCAAATTGCATGTTTTGTGTGTTTCGCTTTCCTTCTTCCCTGCCCTCCATCAAAGCTGTGCAGTCTACGTGGCTCTGATGCCCGCCCACACCCAGCGTGGGGCTATGAACGATGAGTTCTAATGGGATTTAAGAATTCTCAGTCTGTGTTTCTCAGCCCTGGCTGTGCCTCAGTGTTATTAGAGAATAGGGAAAAAAAAAAAAAAATCAGATATCCCTGCCTCATCCTTAAACCTCCTGAGTCCAGATCTCCAGAGAAGTGTCTGGGCTTTTGTGCTTTTACAAAGTTGCCCGGGTAATGGTCATATTTGGGTTGATTCCCTATCTCTTCTGGGGGGCTCAGTCGGTTAAGCATCTGCCTTCGGCTCAGGGCCTGATCTCAGGGGCCTGATCTCAGGGTCCTGGCATCGAGTCCCACGTGGTGCTCCTTATTCAGTGGGGAGTCTTCTTCTCCCTCTGCCCCTCCCCCACTTGTATTCTCTCTCTCTCGCTCACTCTCAAATAAGTAAAATCTTTAAAAAAACAAAACAAAAAACCAGAGTTGCCCAGGTAATGCTCAAATATGGGTTGATACCCTCTCTGTTCTTCCAACTAGTCAACCAATGCAGGAATCCTTGTGAAAGCACTCCTGATCTTACTTTGTCCTGCATTTGAAAGAAAGACATACCAGTGAATAGACGTGAACTATGATGACCCTTATGGGAGATATTCATATAATGAAATATTATCTTCTGTCTCTGTTGCATGCCGTTTAACACTTGGGACCATGATACGGATTTTTACTCAGTTTGAAAGGTATACCGAGAATGGTCAGTTAAAGTATGGGCTGTGTGGCCTGTGCTCAGTTTATTTCAGGAGCCCCTGGGAGCACCCCACACAGATCGGCATCTTCTCAGGATGGCCGAACTGAGGTGCACAGGGAAAGACCTGTGTGCCCGCCTCAGAGAGGCCATGGGGTACGTATGAAGATGCTGTGGACAGAGAAGACCAAGCATGAATTCAAACACGAGCCTCAAATCTAAAGCCAGGAGGGAGGAACCCTTGAATATGCAGTCATTGATCTGTCAGTGAGCTGATTCTCACAAGAGCCGGGCTACAGACTGTTGCTTCCGTTGTAATGTTAGATGCTCAACAAGCATTTACTGTAGGTGCTTCACAAATGCTTGCAGTCAAATGAGTCATGGCAGATGAGCTTCGGGGCGTGAGCATCTGCAGTTCCGTCGTCTTTGTTAAATAATCACCTTTTTTGATTTCGCTCCCCAAATGAAGAGATACTATGCTGCTGCTTTTTTTTTTTTTTTAAGATTTATTTATTTATTTATTTATTTGACAGAGAGACAGCCAGTGAGAGAGGGAACACAAGCAGGGGGAGTGGGAGAGGAAGAAGCAGGCTCCCAGTGGAGGAGCCTGATGTGGGGCTCGATCCCAGAACGCCGGGATCACGCTCTGAGCCGAAGGCAGACGCTTAACCGCTGCGCCACCCAGGCGCCCCTACTATGCTGCTGCTTTTGTCAATTTCCTCTTCGTCATTTTCAAAATGGAAATGGCAAGTTGAAGTCTCCCCTTTTCGCAGGTCTTTTGGACACTCCATGTTGGAATTTAAGACCTTTCAAAAAGCCTCTTCCATGACCTAGAATTTGCTGCACGGCCTGTTTCACTCTTGCTGTATTCTTCAGAATGGTCTTTGAGGTTCAAACCGTGAAAGAATTTTCATGGTAAAAACATTTTCAACATCCCTTAAAATGCCAGGATCAGTTACTGTACTCTAGCCGTCCCAAGGACCGTCTCTGGTTTGAATTGCGGACACGGGGGCCATGGAGCAAGTCTCCGGATGGGAGTCTGCAACCAGGTGCTCAGGGCGCCAGTTGCTGTTGTCTGGTTGGCAGCAACGAGACAGTAGGAATTCAGAACCTAATTTATATGGTTAATATTCCAAGAGTAGCTCCCTTCACAGACCTCTGTGTCTTAGGTCAAAGTCTTAAATTCTGAAGCCTGTTGTCTGGGATACCGTTGTAAGCAGGACCACCGTTCCTGGTGTGGTTAGTCTTAATAACGACCAATTTCTCAAGGGTGTCCAGTGACCCCAATACTGCCCTGAACTGTTCTCTCCCCGCTCTTCTGCTGTTCCCTAACTCTTGTATCTCAGTAGGGGTGTCCTATTGTATTTTTCACTTCGCTCTTCAGCAATGGCTCTGATTTTGCAGAGCCCTCAAAATAATAACAAGTAGCTGTAGTCACAAAGCGCCCCAGATTCTCACAGTTGTCTGCTAATACATACAAGGAATTAAAAGAACTCATCATGCATTGCTTTTGTCTGTCCATTTCACTTTCAAGTTTAAAGGCTTTCCTGCCTAACTCCACATCTCTACTTGCAGTATATTCGATAAAGTCAGGTAGTTAAGACGAGGGAAGATCACATATTTAAGATGCAAGACCTTATATGTAAATTATGTGCTCGCTCCTCATGCAGGTCAAAAGGATATACTGGGGAATTTTCTTATCAGCCTGTATGCTTTATGCCTCTCCAGGAGCAGATAACAAAGAAAGAACATATTATGGAAGCAAGGAAAAATTTCTGAACATGGGTACTTTTCTAAAGGTGGTTGGGATATGGTTTTAGGTATTTCAATTTTACTGGGCTTTGTCAGAAATAAATCACACCTTTAGTCATGGTCTGTGTCTCTACAATAGTTTTATATATTTAAGTGTGAGTGAATTTGATTTATTTTTCCTGTGTCCACTCAAATTATTCCATCCTATTAGTATTTATGTCAGCTAGGTTGGAGAGTGTTTTATACCTGGGCCCTGCACTCTTTTCAGATTCCAATTTTATTGTGGGTCTGTTAAAAGGTCACTTTAACCTCTCCGCAAAGTGAAGAGCATAAAGACAGACAGCTTTTCTGTCACTTCAATACGCGTCAGTAAACATTCAGCTGGCCTTGCGCTGCCGTCAGTTTGCGAAAGAAAAGCTGTCTAGATACAAAGGATGACATGATGAATAATCAAAATAATTCTGCGCTCCAGAGCCAAGCCTATAGGAAGTGTTATGATGGAGAGTCCCGGGCAAAAATCACATGATAATTTCCATGTAGAAAACAATAGAGCTGGCTTTGCCTCCTTCCTCATGATACGGTGCTGAGTAATGTCCTCTAGCTTGGGAGGCCTTTGGGTTATAGCCAAACATTGATTATTTGTCAGATAATGCTATCAGACTTACAAAGACATCCACAGGGCTCCTGAAAGGAAATAAATAACTCCAGCATTCTTTTTGGTGAAAAGAGGGAAGGAAGGAAGGAAGGAAGGAAGGAAGGAAGGAAGGGAGGAAGGAAGGAAGGAAACAGTGAAATTCACTGCAGTAAGCACTCCAACAGTCTACAGTGGGTTGAATGTAGACTATATTTTGATAAAATCCCAAGTCTACTACCAATATTATTGAAATACATTTTCTCTGCGTAACAAGACATGGTTTTTGTATTTCAGAGTGGAGATAGTAGGGGCGTGAATTTTGTGAAGTGGGGACACCGTGCCACATGCCGTGGTTCTATTTGCTCACCTAATTTTTTCAGCAACCATGCAAGACTAGACATTGTCCATAATCCGGAGGAATAAACGGAGATCCGGAGAGGTTCAGTGAGAGGCTCAAGGTCCCCTGTAGATAAGAAATTTCTTGTGTACAAAATCTCTGGTTCATTATTCAAAACCGTGCTGGTGTGCCTGTAGAAAATTATTACTTATCTGTGCCTTTTCCAGAATATTTGATGCCAACTGGAATTATGACCAAGTGAATCTTTTTTTCTGTGGGAAGATCCCATGGCACATGTGACTTCGAGAACTGGGTTCTCTGCTACCATCCAAAATTTCCCTATGTTTCAGACATTGGTCCTTGGTTTCTTGGGGGAACCCACACCCTTGAGGCATTTTGTGTGTGAGTGTGTGTGTGCTTGGGGCAAAGCGCTTGGGGGTAGTCTTTTGCTGTTTTGAGCCTCTCCCTTCATTTTGAGGGATTTACTGATACATAACAAATTGGAGTCTTGAGGATTTTCTCTGTAACTGGTCACAGCGGGGGAAGATTATCCTCCACATTTACATAGGATGAAAGAAATCATGTAAAAAGAAAAAAAAAAAGTTCCCGTGAAAGTAAGTAAGTAAATAGCAAACACGGGTGTCTGTGTGGGGGGGACTCTCTTCTCTCTCTCTTTTTTTTTTAATTAAAAGATTTTATTTATTTATGTGACAGAGAGACAGCCAGCGAGAGAGGGAACACAAGCAGGGGGAGTGGGAGAGGAAGAAGCAGGCTCATAGTGGAGGAGCCTGATGTGCGGCTCGATCCCATAACGCCGGGATCACGCCCTGAGCCGAAGGCAGATGCTTAACTGCTGTGCCACCCAGGCGCCCCCTCTTCTCTCTTTAAAAGGTGGAGAATTTTCATTGACAGGAAGTGAGGGCAAGTGCACGTTCTTGCTCTACCGCTGATGTTGATGTAAGAACAGAATAAGGACGCTTATTTCCCTCCGAGCATTAACAGGCTGCCTTTTCGGCTGTGCACTTTATGTTCACTCGCTTTAACAAGATTTACACAGTCCTAACTCACTTATTAAAGGCTTCAAAAGTGTTTTAAGGCAAAGATCTTCAAAAGCAAAACGCATGTCTCAGCCCTCGGTCTGAAGCCTGCTGCATGGGGCTCACGGATTTCAGGATGTGTGCTGGAGTTGAAAGGGGGCCGCGCGGTCTCTCTAACTCTCCGAGTTCTGATTTCTGCTCTGTTGCTTTCTTTAATTCCTTTTATTAGACTCCCTCACCCCCCGGTTTAAATTATAAATCATTATATTAATAATGATTTTTGAAAGTTTGGCAGAAGACAATTTGAGAATTAATGGATGTTAGATTTTTTGGTGCCTGGTGAGGGGAGAGGGGAAGAAAGAGAGGGAGATGTGGGTGTGGACATAGAAGAATCTAGAAGGAGATGCCTGGAATGTGGTGTAGACTAAAGCAGAGGGTTAAATCTTACTGGCGGCCTTGTGAAATATGTTTAGAGGTGGCAGGAATTAATTCCTGTGATCAGCAATCTGTAAATAAGAAACTCTGAAGTGTAAGGGTAATGAAGCAAGGGGAAAAAAAACATTTCTCTAAAGAAAAGCACTCACTAAACTCATTTGACCACTTAGCTCTTGCAGTCAGCACTTTAGAAAACCCTACACCAAGCCCTATTTATTTTTCCGCCGGAGAAATAGATGAGACAACTTACATGAACTAAAAGATTTTTAAAATATTGATTTGAAGAAATATAGGCTAATAAAAAAGCATGAGCTAAAGAAAAGGGGAATTGTCTTTTTCTGGGCAGCTCACACTTCCACACTCTGATCTGCATTACTGTTATGAGAAATATTTTCTAGAGATGACATATTATATAGACGATGGCAAGAGAAGGACCTAGGACACGGACAGTTTGCGTACATTTACCTCCATTAATATCATTAAGTAGGACAACCAGTGACACCACAGCTAAAAGCTAGAGATGAACTAACCAGCGCTTTATCTCCCGTTGCTAAGGACTGCATGATGAACTCTGCCACGACCCAAATTTATTACAGAAGAGTACTCATTGCTGCTGCACCAAGCGCTCTGTGGCAATTACGGCACATTACGTGGAGGAACCCATCTCAAGGGGAAATGTCTAGTCTTTTAATCAAGTACTGGAAAAGTCAGGGTGTATAAAAATCACCCTGCGAGATATATATATATATATATATACATACACACACACACACACACATACACGTATATATCTATCTCCCATCTGTGCATGTGCGTCTGTATCTGATAACAGTCCTAATTTTGCCCAGAAACTGCTTTTATTATATACAGAAGTCATGAAGGTCCAATGCCCTCACTTCATCTTCGCTCTACTGAAGTCCAATTTTTTCTTATATTCTCAGATTTCAGGAACTTAGAAGCTCAGGAAGTTACACAAAATAAAATCAGCACTTGAAAGAATATTTTATTTTCTATGTTTGGTTCTTTGCATTTTTCCAAGAAGTACTCTTTTATTTTCCTTACCTACCTGTCCATCCATCCATCCGTTCATCCATCTACCTATCTATCTGAATGGTAAGGGCTTTTCTGGTTTTCAGCAATTTGATTAGCTCCACAGACCCAATGACATCATTCCAAAGGACATATTTTAGTATTTAGTGGAAACAGGAAAGCTCATGCTTCAAGCAAGCTGAATCTGATCAGCCATTGATTGGTTGTAATGGATGGGAGGAAAGCTTGTATAAACACAGAGCTAGAAGACGCTATTAACATGCTTTGTAGGAGAAACGAGCAATTGTTTTACACAGTTCCCCGAAATATCTTCCAAGCAAAGATTAAGAATTAGAAATTTGGGTCACAAATAAGTCAGTGCAGTTAAAGTTTATCAAGACGCTTGGTGTAAAACAGTGGGAAGAAGAAAGGAAATAAACGAGAGGCAAGAGGGACGAAAGAAAAGCCTGGAAGAAAGGCACAGGTTAGGTCTGGGCTCATAAGCCATCGTCAGTAGTTTGCTTTTGTTGGTGTGGGGCAGGTTACAAATAATCCCTAGTTTCCAAAGTCATTCGCCATGGTGAAAGCAGTTTGTATGGGTCATCAAAGCCTAAAAAAAAAAAAAAATTGAGCTATTTTAAAACGACAGCTATGGTAATGGTCCTGATCCATTCCAGAGCTCCTCATTAATACCTTTCTCTTATGGTAAAGGCATTCACTATCTGAAAAAGCTATGTAAAAGATGTTGTATGGGAAAGACCCACATTTGCCTCTTAAGAAGAATGTGGTATCAGTGAGGGGCGTCCGGCAAAGCCATAGCAACCGTCTTCTCCGCGACTCCTAGGGAGAACACCTGCATCTTTACAACATTTTCGGTCAGAAGTACTGGAGCCTGTGACGTTGTGATACTTCCGGTTTATATTGTCCTTGTGAGTGTCTGGATCTCTCCCACGCTCGCGTAATACTCGGTAGATGCTCATGAAGACAAGGACATATGGAGGAGTATTTAAAGGTTTCGTGTCTCCTTACAGACACACTGCTAGGTCCTGCGAAATGCACCTGGGGAGTTGGGAGCCCAACACTTTCGTGAAACGTCAGTAATATGATTTTAAGCCCTCAGCTAATGTAGCTCCATCAATACTTCTTTACTCCAGTGTATGGATTTCCACTTCTTGGACCTGCAATCAGAGGGAATTTACGTCTCCCACCGTGGTCAATTTTTACTACCAATTGTGCATGTCTGATTTTGTGAGGTACTAAAGAATCTATTGACAAATTAGATCAGTAGAACACCATTTTAGTAGTAGAGAGATTGGTTCTTGCTGTAATTTATAAGCTCACTCTTTCCCAGTTCACCCTTTCTGGAGTGTTAAATAAAAGCGGACGGACGTACATTGCAGAGCAGGGAAAGAAATGAGATGTCAGCACAGTGGACAGGGCAGGGTTGAGGAGAGAACCTAGAGAACACAATAGATTCTTCAAAGTAAGAGCTATGACAGAAGAAGGGAAGGTCTGTAGAGAGCTTGAAATTAAACAAGATGGACTCACAGAGATGGAAAGATCTACGGGAAGGGAACAGCAGACCCAGTATTGGGGAGGCGTTTTTCTGATAGAGGTGGAAGTGAGAACTGGAGACAGGCCTATTACAGGAGAAAGGGAAAGACAAATGAAGCCATGGAAAAAGACACATATACCCAAGTGTCTGTAAGCAGTCCCCCAAGAAAGATAGGAACATCAGAAAGCACTCAGCACTATGTGCAACCTGGAGAGTGCTTTGCCATTATGAAGTCTTTACAGAGTCCGTTCTAATCAGAAAGAGCTTTTTTTTTTTTTTTCTCAAATGTAAACTCCTGGGGGAACAATCAGTATTATTATCTGGCCAGGTTCCGTGACCTTTCGGGGGTCCTCTGAAGCACAACCCTATACCACGTACCTGCGAATGGTTTCTCCCAGAATCAGTCCAAACCTGAAGTCTCACTGGTCTTCCTGATCCTTCCTGATGGTTCCCCTGACTTTTCAGTGTCTGTCCAGACCTTTTCTGTGGGGTGCTCTCCATTTGGCCTGCTGTCATCCCACTTGGGAAAATGGAATAGAGCCATCAAGTCACATAAAGTTCAATCATGCCTCCTCTCTGAGATTTTCCCCCATTCTTTTCATGTCCTTTCTTCCCGAAGGGGGTCAATCTTTCTTCCTCCGTTATACAGCATAAGATCTGTTGGAGGGTTTAGGATTTCTACAGGAAGGGGCTTAAAGGTAGCAAACTGGAAGAGAGACAAACTAATTGTGCAGCAAGCATGCGACACTTACTGATGTTGTGAATGTCCAGTGAAGGTTTTAGGATTAGTGAAGGTTATGTAGAGGGTAAAGGTGCCTCCATGACATCCTTTGGTAGCACCAAGTGTGAACTCATAGGGTTTACAACCTATAAAACCTCCATAAAGGGCCTTTCTAGAACTGAAATGAATTTTATCTTTTTATCCTTCATAGAATGTAATAGAATGTAATGCTTTTCACTTAGGATTACTGAAAATAGAAAATAAGTTTTGAGCACATTTTGAAAATATTAATGTTCAAAAACATCAGTTTTTCGTGTAAGGCATTAAGCTCAATCAAATTTTTGGGCAAGTGAATTTCAAATCTGTTTTCTATTTTTTTTTTTTTTAAAGATTTTATTTATTTATGTGACGAGAGACAGCCAGCGAGAGAGGGAACACAAGCAGGGGGAGTGGGAGAGGAAGAAGCAGGCTCCCAGCGGAGGAGCCCGATGTGGGACTCGATCCCAGAACGCCGGGATCACGCCCTGAGCCAAAAGCAGACGCTTAACCACTGCGCTACCCAGGCGCCCCTCTATTTTTTTTTTCTATAATTTAACCAAAAATAGCCTTTCTCCGGGGCCCCCATCTGTCTCTCTATCTTTCTCAATCTCTTTCATTTTAGGACTTGATAAAAACTGACCCTGACAACAATTTCTTAGGCAGGATGCCCAAAGTTTTCAGAACCACCTTTTGTTACATAGGCAGACAGAGAAAGAGACTGTGAAGAATTTTTTTTTTAATGAAATCTTTATTTGTGGAAAATTTACTTTTGACCTTCTGTTTTTCACAAGAGATACAAAGTCTACAGCTTATATGCAAATATTACTAGTGACTGCTAACTTAACCAGATTGAAAGATAAAGGATTTGCATCAAAAGAAAAAGCATATCCTTTCAAATATCTGTCTAGCTAACTTGTCATATGTAGTATTTTCCGAAGTTAACGTAGGGGAATGCCATTTCTTTTTTTTTTTTTTTTAAAGATTTATTTTATTTATTTGACAGACAACCAGCAAGAGAGGGAACAGAAGCAGGGGGAGTGGGAAAGGAAGAAGCTGGCTCCCAGCAGAAGAGCCTGACATGGGGCTCGATCCCAGAACTCCAGGATCACGCCCTGAGCTGAAGGCAGACGCTTAACGACTGAGCCCCCCCAGGCGCCCCCTGGATTGCCATTTCTTATACTAGGTTTATTCTCCAGAGAAACAGAACCCGTAGGATATAGAAGAATCTATATAAAGGGATTTATAAGGAGGGATTGGCTTATATTGTTACAGAGGCCAAGAAGTCTCACGATTTGTTCTCTGCAAGCTGGAGAACCAGGATAGGTGGTGTGGTTCCAGTTCAAGCCTAAGGCCTGAGAGACAGGGGAGCCAGTGGTGTAAGTCCCATTCTTTTTTTTTTTTTTTTTAATGTTTTTTTATTATATTATGTTAGTCACCATACAGTTCATCCCTGGTTTCTGATGTAAAGTTCGATGATTCATTAGTTGCGTATAACACCCAGTGCACCATGCAATACGTGCCCTCCTTACTACCCAGAAATACACTGATAGACACATTGAGAAAAAATGTTTTGCCAGCTCTCTGAGTATCCCGTAGCCCCACTGAGTTGACGCGTCAAATTGACCATCACACCAGCCCAGGAAATGACTTACATGTGTGGAGCCAGGACCGAATTTGCAGCTGAGTTCTGGCTGCTATCACTATAAGCAAATGGGTTGTGGGTCTTTCGTATCTGAATCTTCAGGCTATAATCACTTGATAACTGTAAAATGCCAGATGCTGTCCCCTGTTCTCCACTCATCTCCCCAAGCAGTAGGGGTATTTTTATTCCGGGTCCAAGATCTATAGTAATTGGGAGAGAAAATCAAACAGCAACCCTTTGGAGCAAGAACATTGGTTGGTTCACTCTTTTTACTCTTTACAGGGAATTTGCTGTCCCAGCGTTAACCTTTAAATTTTTCACTTGCAATTAGAATCATCACGTGCTCAAGGATGATCAAAGAGTGGTGGCCATGTTGCATCCCACACACCCCCCATTCCGTGAAGTGTTCTTCTTGTACCTGACTTCCCGGGTCCCTCACCCACTTGTGGTCATATATCTAAGATCCTACGTGTATGTCTACTTTTGTCCCAATGTCTCAGCTGCCTTCTCGGACCCTGACTTCCCGGGTCCCTCACTCACTTGTGGTCATATATCTAAGATCCTACGTGTATGTCTACTTTTGTCCCAATGTCTCAGCTGCCTTCTCGGACCCTGACTTCCCGGGTCCCTCACTCACTTGTGGTCATATATCTAAGATCCTACGTGTATGTCTACTTTTGTCCCAATGTCTCAGCTGCCGTCTCGGACCCTGCCTTGCATCTGTCACTCTGTCTCCGGATACCTGAGTCGTCTCTCTGAACATGGTCCGATAGCCCTGCCACTCTATTTCACGGCACTTAGTTATATTTTCTTTGTTGTACTTAAACATCACGTGCTATTTTCTTATTTGTTTGTTTCTTGGCTCTCTCCCCCTCCCCCCAACTAAAATGTAAGGACCGTGATTTGGGGGGCCTTATTTGTCTTGTTCTTTATTCTCTCTCCAGTACGTAGAACAACATTGTTCAGTAACAGTGTAGTGAAGGAATCAGCCCCGTGCTGGGAAATGAGTCAAGGCACTCACTGCCTTTCTGCCTGGAGTGTTGAGTGGTGACTTTCTGAACACCTTGGGGAACTGTTACTTCGTGGAGTTGTGGTCCTAACACCTTGTGTGAACACCCCTTGAAGAGCGGGCTACACTTGGATGCCAAGACAAACCTCAGAGCATCCGCTATCACCTGAGCCTTAGCCAGCTTAGGTGGCTCTTGGGCCAGGTTCCTTTCTAGCAGGAAACATCTAGTGCAGGGTCAGTGATTCAATGACATTGAGGTCATCACATCATGGTGACTCTGTAATCAGATGATAACCTTCATTAATTTTCCAAACATTGCTTTTACTTGCTTGCCTAACATATCTGAATAAGTATTATGTTCTTTCACATCGAAGTTTCATTTCTGTTGCACGTAAATGTATTTGTGAAAGAAAACAGGCTCTGATCAAGCATTTTTACCTGCGTTTAAGGAGCGTCAGATCACCATCTGATAGAGAAGATGAACGGGTTAAGCTCTTAAGTGGGAAGACAGGCTGCCTATTATGGAAGAAACATAGGGCTGAGGGGGCCTCAGGGTCAGACTGGACCAACCGCCCAGGTATCTTCACCTTTGGACCTAGAACCATGTACAGAACTTGTATGTTAGTTACCTTAGATTTGGGCTCCCCAAAGTGTTTTCCAGAAGAACACTCTTCCTGTAAGATTTGTCTCAGAAGAAGGAACTCTGACGTCTCATAAGTTTTGAGAAACCCGGATTCCCGGAAAACAGACAAACTGGTAAACCAGATTTAAATCCGTGTTTCCTAGATGGCTCACCTTCGTAGCAGAGGAGAACAGTTAGCTAATACTTACTAACGTCCCATGAGTTCTGTGTTCCCTGGAATACACTGTGGGAAACACTGCTGATTCAACTTCATAGAAATATAAATCAGCCGAGGGCTCTAGCTAACATTTACCACATTTCATCCATAAAGAGCTCAAGAAGGAATTGCATTTCTGTGGAAGGCCCTTGTTTGTGGGATTTTTTTGTTTCACCATAGTTTGGTCGAATCCTTTTCTAGGGACCTTCTATAAGCAGAACTATAAAGAACTGAAAGACACATCTCTTTACGTTGACATCTTATTTATTTTAATATATGCCAGTTGTTGCTCTAGTTTTTATGCGTTCTGATTGTTATCCCTTTGAACTTTTGCCCCAAGGCATTTTAATCATGATTGGTTCAATTGTGTAAATCCAATAAACAAATCTTGGCCAAGGTCCCTTGGAGGTATTATCTTGACATTTCTCTGAGTGTGTTTATAAAGCTCTTTTACCCAGTCATAGAGCCCTAGCTTTTGCCATGTGTTCTTGAATTCAAAGAAACCCACTGCTTTACAGAAAAAACATCTTAGATCACTTAAAAGCGCTTCATTCCTAAAAAGAACACATTTTTGATTGATCTTAAGTCTCTAATTTCCTTCGTATTTTTACCTTAAGAACACGCCTGGCAAAGGCATAGCCACAAGGAGTCAATTGCTACAACCACCCTTCATTTTTATGTCTCTTTCCTAGGGATAATTTCCATGTCATCGACAATGTCTAAGTGTAGCCTAAACCAGAAGGGTATTTTCTACTGCCTTTAAATAGTTACTCTTATTTTGGGCGCCTGGGTGGCTCAGTTGGTTAAGCAACTGCCTTCGGCTCAGGTCATGATCCCAGGGTCCTGGGATCGAGCCCCACATCGGGCTCTCCCTGCTCTGTGGGGAAGCCTGCTTCTCCCTCTCCCTCTGCCTGCCGCTCCCCCTTCTTGTGCTCTCTCTCTGTCAAATAAATAAATAAATAAAATCTTTAAATTAAAAAAAAAATAGTTACTCTTATTTAAATGTAAAGATGTTCTTTTTCCTTTCGGTTGGCACCGCCTCTGACCAGATGATACATGTTGCTCAGAATTGCTCTTCTGCAATAAATAAACAAATGGGATGACAGTGGAGTCATTATGTATCACCCCAGGGTAATACACAAGCATCATTTGGGAGCTGCATCGAAGACGTGCTTCTCCCCTGATCTTTCCTTGCAATTATAAATATAGGTGGGACGTTTTATATTATTAATTAAGAAACTTGAGAAAATTATCATTTTAATAGCCCTTGTCTTCCTTTAGAAAGGGAGAAAAATGGGCCACTTATGTGAACATAATTTCATTTCTCCAAGCTGTTTAAGATAGTTATTTTCATGTGGAATATTCACATCAGCTTGTAAACTGATATATAAGAACTTAAGTTAAAATGTTTCCACTCCATATACTCATGTGTAGCTCTGGTATTCATCCAAGAATTGGGCCCCTCACAATTATAGCATCTGTTTTTGTTTGGTTAATTTTATAATCTCAGATGTTTCCATAAATCCTGAATTAAAGAGAAAACTGCTGGGACCAATTTGTGTGGGTAGGCTACATGTAATAGTATACCATCACTGTGTAAGGGTGTCTTGCTTTTTTTTTTTTTTCCTTGTGGCTTGTTATTACAGATATCACATTTCAGCAAATGCTTCCATGCCTTAGAAAAAGAAAAGAAACAGTGGTGCTGCACAGAAAAATAGCCCATTTCATCTTGTTTCAGTTAGATTATGGTATTTGGAATCTAGGCCATTTGTGCCATTGGGAAGATGGTAACAAATGGGTTGGTCCCTTTTAGCTCTATCCTGAAATTTTCTACACAGTTCCTAGGTATTTCTGGTTCTTTAAATTAGTTCAGCGCACACTGACAAATGCTTTCCCAGGAGTGGGGGAAAAAAAAAACACAACAGTGTCAATAAACAGGAGAGCCAGGGACTCAGAAATAACTTGTTTTCTTCCTTTTATGTACTTCATTCATTCATTCATTCATACATTCAGAGACAGAGAACAAGCACAAGTGATCACATGAGCCCAGGGGGAGGGGCAGAGGAAGAGGGGGAGAGAATCTCAAGCAGACTCCCCGCTGAGTGCAGAGCCAGATGTGGGGCTTGATCTCACAACCCTGAGACCATGACCTGAGCTGAAATCAAGAGTCAGATGCTTAACTGACTGAGCCACCTGGGCGCCCCTTTCTTATGTGTACTTCAAAGAAGAATGGAGACAGTGAAAATGTGCAACACTGTCCAAAGGCCAAAATTTTGCGTCTTTCCATGTCGCTAGTCAGATGTGTTCATTGTTTTCAGGTCCCTTCAGAATATAGGGTACAACTTCCAAGACAGTACCTGGAGCTTTTAACAAGTTAAATATTTATTCAACCATTGGAAGGGTATTTAAAAGAAATCTCATGAGCACTGATGAAAATGGAACCACAAATAAAAAGAAGCATCTCTGTCGGCTCCTGCTCCTTTGCTCTCGAGGTGAACCCCTCCTTTGAGTTGTGCTCATTTGTGGATGAATAATTTGGGGGAATTCCACCGGAGGATTGATATTTTTAATTGAAGGCTAAAAGCCTGCTAGTTCTCTCTCTCAGATCATAATAATTTTTCTCAATAAAATGAAGTTATTTATCTAATTTTCATTTAGAAGACAATGGAACTTTTTCAAAATGGCTCCAGTTCTTTTATAAAAATTAATTGATGGCTTTCATTTAAGTCTAACTTCTGAATTTTTAATTTTGGAATTTTATGTGCTTTGGAGAACACCGTTTCCTCTTTATTGAGAAATGTAATATAATTTCATTTATCATTATAACTCTGAGGGATGCCCTTAAAATAATACATTATCTTTCAGTCAGCTTTCCCCGACTAGTTACTTGAGTTTTGGTTATTTCAGATAAGAACTTGCCATTTTATCTAGGGAAAACTTTGTAGTAGTCAGTTTTAGTTATTAGGAAGCTGTAAGATTCTGCAGGAGAAAGTAGCAGAGCTGTAAGGTAAGGAAGGGGTGGGACAGGGTTATGGCTCTGAAGTGTGACAGAGAGGGGACATTAGGCATAAGACCATACATGAGGTAACTAAGATCCACGAGCTCAATGTGAATGATAACAATGTTGAAGGTGTCTGAACAGGATGAAGGGGAAAACTAGTGTAGCCTGCCTAACATGGTGTCTGGGAGAAATACACTATATATAGAACTGAAAAATACATATAATATTAAAAACAAATGATTTTTCCAGGATGACATAGTACCAACAACTCCTACAGATTTTCAAGCCTTTCTTTGCCAAGGCATGTGTGATTTAGATAGGACTAAAAATGCCAAAGAAAATGAAATCCTTCTACCTTTATATTCTAGTATGCCCTTTCAAGACAGTCTAGAAGAGAATATATGCTATTTAAGCAATTATAGGAAGGAAGGTGAAAAGGATCAATAATATTCCAATTACTATTTATATTATTGGAACCCGATTCAGTTGACAAGCAGTTAACGTAGGTCCACTACAAGGGTTCCTAGCAATATTTTAGATATGCACCAGAGTTTCTCAGATTCTGGACTTCTACCTAAAATTTGCGGGAGAAACTTTGAAGAAGCATCGAAGAGCCAGAGAGCTGAAGTATTGTTAGTATTATTCCCAAAGGGTATTAGACTGTGTCCAATTAGGAAGTTTCACTTCTCTACCACAGATATCCAGGAAAGAGAGACAGATTCTAGAAAATATTTATTGTTTCTCTTTTCTTCTTTGGACATACTTCTGGAAGTCGGTGATGGCACCTAGTTCCACTTCTGGCTTCTGGATAAAGCCGTACCTTCCTTTCCTTTCTAGGACTAAGGAAAAGAGCAGATTTAAGAGACATTAAAACACGATTGCATTCCTTAGGTCACAAGAAATATTTCTTTGCAGCTTAATTGCAGTAGAAGACAGCTCAATTTAGTACATAAATTATATAGATTATTCATGTATTCATTATATAATTACACTGATGAGTTTATACAAATGACTTAAGCATTGCCACATACACAGTCGGATATGTTTACACAAATGGAAAGGTTACACACCGCCTCTTGAACTTTTAATAAGTCCTGGTCAGCCGTTGGCAAGCAGAATGCATTGTTAGAGACCCAAAATGGTACACTAATTGTGAAACGGTGGCTCTTTCTTTCTTTGTGCTGAGAGCAAGTAATGACTCCGGGGGCAGAGCCAAGAGCCCCGTACATAAGCCATGAGCCAAGAGAATAATGAATCGGGGAGTTATTCCCAGAGGGCAGAGCTGGTCCCTAATCAAGTAACATTCCCTGTTCCCAGAGTAGGGGGCCCTAAAAATAGGTCCTTGACCATATTTCAGAATTGCTATGGAGCATTGGCTCTACATACCTTCCATTGTCCCCTTTCTTGAACAGGAGTGTCTATTATGGTGATCCTACCCTTCCTGTCACTATTGCTTTCTGCGTGTGTGTGTGTGTGGGGGGGGTGATGGGGGGAGGCAGGATAGCTGGTCATTGTAGTTCACAAATGAAGAAGAGCTGTACTTACGCAGGTGTGTGTGAGTAGTGGAATTATGGAGGCTTGTCCTTATCTGGAACAGATTTAATGATGACATCGTGACTTTGAGCTGATACTGTAATTGAATGAGACCTGGGGGTCTAGGGAGGGGGACAGTGTGTTTCACATGTGCCAGGGGCCTGCACTATTGTGGCCAGAGGCTGAAACGTAGTTGTTTGTCTCCAAAGATGAGACTGCAGCAATTCCTGTCATCTCTCTATTTGTATACCTTGTCCATCAAGAAGTACAATCCCTTTCTCCCTGGACTTGGGTTGGCTTTATGACTTACTTTGACCAACAGAATGCTATGGAAATGGTGCTGTGCATTCGAGAATCTGGGCTTTAAGGGGCAGCTGGCAGCTTCTGTCTTTATTTGGTCTACACTTGCTGCTATGACGGATCCCAGCCCAGGCTCCTGAATGATGAGAGACGACGTGGAGAGAAGGGGCATAGCCCTCCCAGTGTTTTGGCTGAGCACCGCACCCTCCCCCCCCCCCCCCCCCCGGCCAGTCAACATCACTGAATTCCAGTCCATGAGCAAGCTCTGGAAGACCAACAAAAGACCACCCAGCCAGCCTACAGAATGGTGAACAACAAAACATCACTTCTGCTTGAGGCCACTGAATTGTGCCGTAGTATGTGACCCAGCAATGAGTACCTAGAGTGCTAAGTGTCCCCATCCAGATCTCAGACATTTCTAGCCAAGTCTGGGAAACTGGCGAAATATGCCTGACAGGATGTGATTGAAAAAATACTTTTTTGGTTAGAGGAAAATGAGACAAGGGGTTTTCATATATAGGGAGAAAGGAAAGGGAGAGCCTGGAAGGAATGGGAAAAACAGCATTGTCTGCTCAAGACTTTGGGCTGTAAGCCTGGACTCCTGATAGTGTCCCGTGGGCAGAGAGGGTGGCAGGAGGTAACAGAGGGCACTTGGACATGCAGCTTGTTGCCGGTGTGACAAAGAGTGACTTGGACATGGCGCCAGTGTAATGGGTTTCTTCTCAATTCGTGTGTGGAACAGGAACACAGGAGCATTCTGGCCCTTTGGATGTTCACCACTTCGTGGGTGTGGGAGGGTCGTGCCTGGATGCGGATGTCACTCTGGGTGGTAGGTTGGGAAGAGGTGGTATGGGCCCCTCAGGTGGCTTCATGGAAGTATTAGTGAGCAGACCCTGGAACATGAGAAGATCTTCCATAAGCTTCCCAAACTCTGCTCCCCCTTCTCCTGAAACAAGCTGGGTCAGAGTTTGAGGTACCTCCGTTAGCATGTGGGCAACGGAATGGTGAAATTGGATTATTGTTGAGAATCATTTGACCTTATTTGAACTCCTCTGTCGGTGACTCCTAGAAAACCCAGGCCATATCATAATATTTGTATTTATATTTGTAATTCTATTTAATGTATATTATCTATATAACAATACACAAGTATATACCTAATTGTAGTATCTTTTTGCAATATCAAGTTCATTTCATGCACATTATGTCTTTGAAATGCCTGACCACCTTGTGAAGTATATAGAGCAATATTATTTTCTCCTTGAGAAGTAAAATCATCTTTAATGAGCGACTAAGGGACTTTCCCAAGATTACAAACTTAAAGTGATAGAACCAGGACTTGACCTTGGTTCTCCTAATTCCAGTAATCAGTAGAGGGTTAGTGCTTATGTGCCAGATTGGATGCATGTCTATGGGTATTGACTTTGGAATTTTACCTATGTGCCTAGCAGTACACACATGCATTTGGGTAGGTACAAACACAGACACATTTATTCTGAAGACACAGCCTTACATCTTATCACAGGCTTAAACGAAGAATATAATAACAATATTATTGGGATATAAATTACTATCTTATCAGAAAAAAAGTATACCCCCCACAAGATTTCCTCCAATATATATGCTGACACAATACATTAAGCATATTTTTGCTCACTCTTAGGTACTCATTTCTCAAAAATTATTCTTCCACCTTTCTAGCATCTACTATAGTTTTTTTTTTTTTAGGTTCAGTCACTACTGATATAATGTTGTCTAGCAAAAAGGTTATGCATCAACAGTTTCCACTGAAATAAGCTGTCATCAGCACATTTCCTTATGAAATAATATTCATTAAAAATAGGATAGTCTCTCAGCTGAAGTGACAGCTCATCGCCTTGTCAATTTTCTATAATAATATACACTTTACAATCCAGTGTTAACAAGACACAAGGTAGCATTTCAGTCATCTTACTATAGTGTCAAAATGGAGACTAGATATACTGTATTCAAAGAAAAGGTGCCAATTAAATGTATTCTCTCTGCAGTCAGTGCTCCAGTCCCATACAATAATGTGATCTGTAGCCTTGTTATCCAGTATTAGATACTCGTGTTCAACCACATACAGTTTCTCTTTCTCTCTTTCCTTTTTCAATATTAACCCCAAGCATATTGTCATAACTGCTACAAGACTTGGCAGGGGGATTGCCAAATCAGGGAATATTGAGACCTTGAGCCTAGGCGGATGGATGAGAATGGAGAAAAAAAGCAGAACATGTATTACACAGGAGGAAGCATAATATATACAGTGAACGTGTTGGGAGTGCGTCACAGCAAAATTGAAATCTTCACCACCGGCTAGCTGTCTGCGTTCAAGTACATCATAACTTCTTCAAGCCTCAATTTCATTTTGTGAAAATGGGGATATTAATTCAACCCAATTAGGGGGCTGGGGGTGGATATGAGGATTACATGGGATGATGTGTGTAAAGGGTTTGGCCTAAGGAATGCTAGCTCTATCCATGTGCCTCACTTAAAAGATGTCATTCCATTGAGAAGTGACTTCTCGGTCCTACAGCTGCTCTGAATGCTTGAAGAGGTTTCTCTCTTCGTTTTTCAACAATCTGTGTTTCTCTTTGTATTCGAAGGAAATGCTTGTAGCTCACTGCATTAACTGAATATGTGGCTTGAAGTCTTTCATATGCTTGGAAAAATTCTGAGTTACTAAAAAAAAATGCTTCTAGCCCCTTCTCTTTCTCCTTCCCTTCTAAAATTCTGGTTATGTTTATGCTAGTCTTTAGCACTGATTCTAGTATCACTTACGTGATACACTTTCTCTATTTTCAGTTCTTAATTCTTCAGCCTGACTAAACCTCTCTTTAGCTATGTCTAATTTGCTGGTAAATTCCTATATTGCATTCTTTTTTCTCTAACATTTTGTTATGAAAACACTGAAACACACAAAAGAATGAAAAATTTTTTACGTGGAACACTAATATATCCATCAACTATAGTCTATCATTAATATTGTATTCTACTTGCATTATCACATATCTCCTTACCCATCTCTGTCTCCATTCATCAATCCATCTTACTCTTTAATGCATTTCAAATTAAAACTGAGACATCAGTACACTTCCTTCTGAATTTCAGCACACACACCATTGGAGTTCAGCATTTGTTTCTAGTGTGGATTTTGTGGGTGTTAGACTTTACATACAATGAAACACATAAATTGTTACTATTCAGTTGCTGAACTTTGATAAATGCAAACGCTTGTGTTAACCCACCCCCTATCAAGATATAGAACATTATCATCACCCTAGGAAGTTTCCTCATACCCCTTACCAGTCAATCCCAACTTCCACACCCATAAGCAAGCACTGTTGAGTTTTTTCCACCATAGAATGGCCTGTTCTAGAGCTTTCTATAAAGTGAATTCTACAGTGTGTCCTTCACGTAAGGCATTTTTACTCATTTTCACTCAACATGATACTTTTGAGATTCATCTATCTATTCATATGTAAAGTCTTTTTAGGTTCATTTGTATTAGCAGTTTTATTACTTTCCTAGGGTGGGCACAAAAAACACCACAAACTGAGTGGCTTGAAACAATGGATGTTTATTGTCTCAGAGTTCTGGAGACCAGAAGTCTGAAATCAAGGCATTGGCAGGGCCGTGCTCCCTGATACTTCTAGGGTAGGTTCCTTCTTCCATCTTCTAACATTTGGAGTTTGCCAGCCACCTGCAGCATTCCTTGGCTTGTAGACGCATCACTGTAGTCACATGACTGTCTTCTCCCTTTGAATCTTCATACCCTCTTCCCTCTGAGTTTCTGTCTTTGGTCCAAATTTTTCCCCCTTTCATAAGGACACCAGTCATATTGGTCATTAACTCTATTTTTAACTTGATTATCTCCATAAAAATCCCATTTCCAAGTAGGGTGAAATTCTAAGGTATGGGGGATAAGGACTTCAACGTATCTTTTTTGGAGGATACAATTCAGCCCATAAGAGTAGGTCATTCCCTTTTATCATGGAATAGTATTCCATTGTATGAATATTTTATAGTTTATTTTTAGTTTGTTCTATTGACGGACAACTAAACCCATTGCAGTTTTGAGATATGACGAAGCTGCTGTAAGTACCCTTGTTCAAGTCTTTTGGTGATTGAATGTTCATTTGTCTTAGTTAAATACTTGGGTGTGGATCATAGGAAAAACATATGATTTAATTTTATAAAAAACTGTCAAATCTTTCTCCAAAGATTTTATACCATTTTGTATACCATCTAACAACGTGTGACAATTTTGGTTGCTCTACTTTGTCACTGTCACTTACAACATTATTATTGTTTTATGTGTTTTTTTGTTTATTTATTAAGATTTTATTGGTGTTAAAACAGCTGTGCCTCATACAATGGGTGACAGTGGAAATCTGTCCAAGCTCGATTTCTCTATGCAGCCTACAAAAAAAAAAAAAGGCGAACTAAGAACCCTGTAGCAGTGGCAATAAATACAAGCCCTGGCTAGTAGGAAATTGGCTTGTGTATCACTCCGCACTGAGCACAGAGCCCGATGGGGTGGGGGGGTCCATTTCACAACCCTGAGATCAAGACCTGAGCCAAAACCAAGAGTTGGATGCTTAACCATCTGAGCCACCCAGGCGCCCCAGAACCAACTTATTTCTGATACTTATTCCTCCCCTCCGCAAATCAGAAACAACCCCCACCTCACTGAACCTGTGTCTGCAGGTGGAGGGGCTTTAAACTTGGGGGTGGGCTTGGAGAAAATGGAGGGGTGGGGCCCTCGGCTTGTCTAACAAGTCACAGGGTCTGTGAGCATTTCCATGGGGAGGGGGATGGGCCTTCTTGGCTGTTATCTTCCACCAAATCCTTGGGAACGATTCTGAGCAAAAGGCATTAGCTGGAGAATAGCCACTTTCCGGGCCTCTGGCCCAAGGCCAGTCTCGCCAAGACCCTTTGAGGTGGGGGGGGGGGGGTGAGGCTACCACACATGGTAAGTGCTTTGCTTCTCAGAATGCAGGGGAGAATGGGGAGCTGCCCAGCCTGGAAGTGTGCCCCCTCACCACTCTGAATGTAGCAGCAGTCACTGGCAGCTCAAACTGAAAGCAGAAATCTTTCTCCAGATCTTGTCACAGGTGTTGATCCTAATGTTGTGTTGGTTTGTTTAAACTCCATTCATGGAAGCCTCTAGCATCTCCCAGGTCCACCACTAAGATGTGACAGACAAACTCAGTAAGGATATTTTTCATACTCCTTTAAAGAATCTTTAAAAAAACAGAAAAACCCAAAAAACTGTATTTGCTTTAAATGAAAACTCTCTTAGAATGCAAACAGCAAGCCAGCATGGAGCCTGGCCACCTGCAGAGGGCCACCAGCAAGGAGTCTGCCAGGGCACTCAAATGAGAAGTTTTCTTCTAAAACCTAGTCTCCTTTCAATAAAAGAGAAGAGAGAATAGAACAGAGGAAAGGCCTACGGAGATGAGGGTCTTCTTCCCTCTGCCCTAGCCACAGATTCACACGTGGCTGTGTTGGCGTGGGGCCTCCCTGACCAAGGGCTGGCAGAGGGTTCCCTGGCTGGATCCCTCGGGCTCCACCTTCAGTCTCCTTTCTCCTTGCCCTGCTGGCCAGTGGTGGGTGCTCCCTCTGTTTCGGCTCTTCTGTCCCTCACTTGCTCCTGTCCTCCTGTTACTGACAGTTGTCCTTCAGTTCTAGCAGCAGAAAACAGGTATCTATCTATCTATCTATCTATCTATCTATCTATCTATCTATCTATTTATCTATCTATCTATTATCTATCTATCATCTATCTATCGCTCAGAATAAGATACTGACCAACGAAGTCCCCTTCTAGTATTGGGACAGCCCCATCACTCCACCGTGCTGATAGGAGGGGTCTTGGAACAGTGCCTCATCAATGTGTGACTTATCACCAAGGTAACTGTCCTGGGACAGCTCAGGCTGGCTCCCCTGGGACGGTTGGCTCCTGAAGATACAGCCCTGAGCCAAGGTGTCCTGCGAGAACAGCTGAAATGCCACCTCCTGGCTGGCCTGGCTGCCAGGAAGATTCCTCTGGCTGAGCCCAGGAAGCCCAAAGCTGTTCTTCTGGCATTCCTCCAGGACCAGTCTTGCTTTGGGGGGTTTCCGGGGTCTGTTTGTCCAAAATACCCCAGTGACAGCATAGGGTGCATAAGCAGGTTGAAGGAGGGGGTGGGGAAAGTTCAAAGGGGGGGTGGCCGGGGATGGCACCAGTCATGCCCATCTGGTCATGGGTCTGCAAGTTCACGTTCCAGGGCCAGCTTTGGCTATTCTGATCATGGACTGATCCTGGGATCATAGCCTCCTGGGGTCATACGTAACTCCTGGGTAGAGGACGGTGACCAGCGACCGGGGCTTGCTGAACTGTGTGAGGCTCTCCCACAGATCGGGAGGCTCTCCCATATCGTTCAGGGGCCCTTCCATCAGCACCTTCTGTTCTTTGTAGTAGTTCAGCAGGTGGTTCCAGAACAGCTGTGAGGACAGGGCCTTTGAGTTGCCTATGATAATGACCTCATATCATGCTTCGGTCAGGGCATTGTGAAGCTGTCTGGGGTTGTTTAAAAATCCAATGCTCGTTAGCCCCTATGTAGGAGATTAAGATTAAGTCCTTGTCCGACCCCTGGAATGTGTCCATGTGGGCCGACTCCACCTCCTGGTAGAGCTTGGTGTGAGGGGAGCCACTGAGCTACATGAATTAAATGAGGTCAGAGTGTCAGCCCTGGCTAAGGGCATGATGAGGCCGATCTGGTCTGGCTTGGCACCTTCCTTCAGCAGCTCTGTGATGATCTACTCTGTGTGTAGATCTTCCTTCCTGTTCAGGGAGGAGGTACTTCCGCGGGCAATCTCCTCTGGTCTCTGGGTCATCTAGAACGTCAGTTTATCAGGTTGGGGTCACTGGAAGTCATATCCCTTCTTCCTAAGGTCTGCTGCAGCGATGCCTTTCTGAAGAGAGAATTTGTAGATATCGGACGGGAGGACGCTGAGGGTAGGGTGCATCATGATGGACCAGGAGGTGGGTGAGGTGGATGGGACAGACGCCCAGCACCTCGAGCTGCTTGAAGAGTGACTGGCATAGCCCAACGTGGTCTGCCATTTTGCACATCACCATGGAGCCCAGCTGGCAGTGGTCACCCATGAAGATGAGCTGGTTGACTCTGAGGACCATGGGACCATGCACCCCAGCTCAGTGGCCTTCAATTAAAATGGGCCCCAGTTGCCCACACCTCCACACACATCTGTGTTCATGAGCAGATCCCTTTCCATGGCGAGCTTCAGCATCAGGTATGACTCCTCTTCTGCAGACAACAGCTCCCCAGCCTTCTCCTTCAGTTGCTGCAGCTTCTGGAGCTCAGCATACTATCCGTGTTCCTGACCTGGTTGTACAGGGACAGATAGGATCCTGAGTCCTGAAGCAGAACAGCATGACTCTCAGCCCGGTCTGGTAAATCTTCTCAGTCAGCTGATGGACGACTGTATCAGTTGGAGCACAGAAAAGCAGGGGTGCATTACTTTGCCCAGTCAGGTAGCAGCTGATGGGGGCCAAGGTAACCATCTTCCTGGTGCCTGGTGGTTCCTGCATCAGGCTCATTGGTCTTCGTTGTTTAGTCTTTATGGTATAAACCTGAAGAGTGGTTCAGGTTGGGGCGTCCTCGTGCGCTGAAGTTCTTGGGCAGCTGAGATCTGATGATAATGTCCTCCAGCTGGTGGCTGATGTAAACCCCACATGGAGGTCTCCTCCAGGGCAAACATTTTCGGTGCGCTCTGCATCCTGTCGAACGAGGTTGACTCCTACCTGAAACCCACCTGCAAGTTATGATCTCCTCCACGGGCACGCCCAAACTGTTGTGCAGCTCATTGGTGATGTCATCCCCACAATTAACAGGGACCTTGATGACGTGGCTGATTGTTTTCCACAGGGGATGCCAACCACGGTTTCCTTTGTAGGCAGGCGTATCTTGTTCCCTTGAGTAAGCCGCATATCTCAACCAAATTAGGACTAAATCCTCATTACTAGAGGGCTGATAACTCAATCTTGGGCGAAGTAAAGTAGGCATTTGTCTTCTCGTTAAGGACTCGGTCCCACCTGATTGTGATGTTATGCTGAGACTGGGACTCTTTTAGGTTTCTTATGCTAGTTGGCCTGCACCTAGATAAGGGGACCAACTTTGCTCTGGTGCTGGTAAGTGTCCTATGGCAGGAGGATGCTCTGTGGCTCTTCACCACCTCCGGCTACTCCAGGTCCTCCAAGCTGGCGGAAGGATTTCCCTGGCGGAAGGATTTCTCGGCCGCAGCACCTCCCCGTGGTTGCTTATCTGCGGCGTGGCGATGTGCCCGCCCACAGCTGCTCCTCCTCAGACGGGATCTTGACTAGTCAGCACGGGAAGCAGGCGTCCTGCCTCGGGGGCTGCCGCTCCGCGCTGTTCCCGTTCACGTCCTTGAAGCTTTTCTGACTGACGCAGGGCGGTCCACGCAGCAGCAGCAGCAGCACGGCCCAGTTGGCCTTGGCAGTCATGAAGCGGTGGAGGAAGACATCGTGGCACCACAGTTATAACCTCCAGAGCCGGTTCCCAGAGAGGCCCGTCCTTGCGTCAAGTCGCCTCTTTGCACCCCAGGAGGTGACTTACAGTGTGGCTGTAACGGGCCTTACAGACCCTCTTCGTGCTGGTATTACAGTAAGTCATGCTAGCACTACTGTGTATTCTGCAGGACTGATATATATTCGAAGTTCAACTCGGTGAAAAACTGGCTGGTCTAGACCGCGCTGTTATCCACGGACCTGGGACCCAGGACGACCTGAGTGCTCCGACCTGCGCCTGGAGCTGTCAGGGTCACTGCACCCGCCCGTGTGAGCGGGAGGGACTGTGGCAGCCACCCCCGACCTGGGAATCTCTGCGCCTGGCTGGGAAGGGGGAAGTCCACCCACTTGAACTCGGAGCCATGCAGCCGAGGAGCTCGTCCTCCTCCGTGTCCAGCAGGGTGAGCGTCTGCGAACTGGGCCCTTAGGTCTCCCCGCACATGGTGAACGTGGATGGAGCCCCCGGTCACGCCCCGCATGGCCCTGGAGGCCGCGCTCACGCCCTTGGACTGGACGGAAACGCCGGCGGAGAGCCGGGCAAGCGGTGCCCACCGAACCTCCGAGCCTCCGCCCGCCTGAGGCTCCCATCCCTGCAGAAACCGCAGCCGCTACTACCCCCACCTGCTGTGAGTAGTTTTAATTTTACCTATTCTGGCTGGTGTGAGATGGTCTCGATGGCGTTCCCGGTTCCAGATAGTATTGTTTTTTTAGTCTAAGTTTTAGAATTTCCATTTTGTTCTTTTGATATGAATTCCAGTTTTCTGGTTAATTTTTCCATCTTGTCGTCACTTGTGATAAACTAATCACAGTTAAAATCTATTTCTGAAAACCAGTATCTGGGTCACCTGTGCGTCAGTTTTCATTGCCTTTTTTCCCCTTATCCTTTATTTCGTATACCTGGGACATTTTTTTTTATTGAGTTACGGAAATTATGTATAAAAATTACAGAGGTTTGGGGGAAAAATGGTATCTTTCTCTAGAGAGGATTTCTTTAGCTTCTGGCAGGCAATTAGAGTAGGCATGGATTACTTTAATCCAAACAGATTGAGCTGATTCACAGCTGGGCTTCAGTCTTTGTAAGGCTGGTCGATTTCTTTTTTTTTTTTTTTAGTAGTTTTCCCCTCACTTTTATTGAGAAATAATTGACCTACATCACTGCATAAATTTAAGGCATACAGCTGATGGTTTGATTTACATATATTATGAAATGATTAGCACAATACGTTCAGTTAACATTTATCCTCTTGTATAAATAGAATACAAGGAAAATAAAATAAGAAATAAAGACAAAATTCTTGTAATAGAAGCTCTTAAGATTTTCTCTTAACAGCTCTCCTGTATACATATAGCAGTATGAGCTACAGTCATCATGTTAAATGCTACACCCATAGTACTTGTTTATTTTATAACTGAAAGTTTGTACCTTTCGATCACCCTCCCACCTTCCTCCAATCCCCCTGCCCTCCATCTTTGGTAACCCCACGTCTGATCTGTTCTTCTCTGTTACATTTTTTTAAAAGATTCTGTATAAGTGAGAGCATACAGTATTTGCCTTTTTTGTCTGACTTTTTCACTTAGCGTGATGACTTCAGGGTCTACACATGTTGTCACAAATGGTAGGATTTCCTTGTTTTTATATGGGCGAATAATATTCTGTGTGTGTGTATCATAATTTATCCATTGATGGACACTCAGGTTGTTTCCATGTCTAAGGTATTGTAAGTAATGCTGCTGTGAACATAGGGGTGAAGGACTTTTTTCAAGTTAGTGTTTTCATTTCCTTCAGATATATTCCTGTGGAATTTCTAGACCATATGGTAGTTCTTTCTAATCTTTAGAGTATTCTCCATATGGTTTCCCCCCGTAGTGGCTCTACAAATTTACATTGCCTAACAGTATAAACAGTGTGCAGGGGTTCCCTTTTCTCCACACCCATGCCAGCCTTTCTCTCTTGTCTTATTGATGGCCATTTTATTTTATTTTATTTTTTTTTAAAGACTTTATTTTTATTTATTTGACAGAGATAGAGACAGCCAGCGAGAGAGGGAACACAAGCAGGGGGAGTGGGAGAGGAAGAAGCAGGCTCCCAGTGGAGGAGCCTGATGTGGGGCTCGATCCCTTAACGCCGGGATCACGCCCTGAGCTGAAGGCAGGCGCTTAACCACTGTGCCACCCAGGCGCCCCATGATGGCCATTTTAATAAGGTGCAAGGTAGTATCTCATTGTAGTTTTAATTTGGTTTTCCTTAACGAGTAGTGATGTTAAAGATCAGGATGGTCTATTTCTAGTTTAACTTCACTCTTAGACTGTAGTCCCTCTGGAGTTAAATTGAAAACTTGGGGTTTTTATCAGAACCTTATATGTGTCTAAACTATTGAATAAACAGGATGTAGAGACTTTGGGTATAAAGATTACAGTGTTTGTGCTTTTAGTAGTATATCATAGAACAAGGAAGTCATTTATGCAGGTCAAAATGATATGTATTTACAATTGTTTCATAATTTGAACTGAAAGAAAATTTAGCCAGAGCCTTCTAGCTGAAACGAATTTAGGAAAATACTGTAAATATTTTTAAAAAACGTAAAGATGGATACAATCTGTGAACACATAGAGGTTCCGAGTAGATAAACTGGAACTGCAAAAAGGTCAAATGGAAATTTGAGAAATTGAAGGTCATAGCAACAGATTGGACGATGAGGAAAGATCTGTGAACTTGCAGATAAGTCAGTAGAAATAAACCAAAACAAAGCCCAGAGTAAAAAACAACAAAAAACAAAAAAAACCATTGACCTCTTTATTATAGGACAATATCAAGACATCAGCCATACCTGTATTTGGAATCATAGGATTGGGGGGAGGGGGAGATTGCATTAGAGAAAAGTATTTGGAGAAAAATGAGTGAAACATTTTCCAAATTAAAAAAATTTATGAAAGCTTAATTATTTATTGAACATAAAAGCTCAGTATGATTTGCAGGGTGAACTTTTCTTACCTAGCAAACTGATTTGCCATTTGAAAGTGGGTTTTTAAACTTTATTGAGATATAATTGACCAAAACAAGTATGCATATTTTAAGTATGCAATTCAGTAAGATTTGATATGTGAAGATACCCCTCCAAATTCACTTCTGCCCATTTGTAATTTCTCTTCCTAGTCCCTCTCCCTGGTTCCAGGCAACCAATGATCTGTTCTGTCACTAAGGGTGAGTTTACGTTTTCTAGAATTTTCCATACATGGAATAACCATGGTATGTACTTCTTTTTTGATTTTTTCTTTTACGCATATGTTTTGGAGGCTGACCTATGTTGTTGTATCTGTCGGTAGTTGGTTCTTATTTATTGCTAAGTAATACAGTTCTCTTTAATGAATTATTAGAAGCTAGTAGAATTAGGGTGTGGTGCTAGAAGGGTGTTTGCCTCTGGCAGAAGAGTGAGGACATGACTTGGGAAGGGCCTCGAGGGAAGTTTCTGTAGTGTGCTTGCTGTTTATAGGGTGTGCACATTTGTCAGAACCCATTCGACTGTATTCTTAAGATAGATGCATTTCACTGTGTGTAATTTCTATATCCGGAGAAGGAAAAAGGCAGGGAAGGAAAAATAACCAGGGGCACTGCCCAATTGTCATCCTCGTTTGTTGATAATCTTGTGTGCTTGAGTTTGAGATTTATTTTTCACCTTTCTGGTTAGCCAGAAGTACTATCTTTGGACATATTTTTAAGGCATTTCCCTGTGATTTTACTCTTTTGTGAAAGCAAATTTAAGAAAAGTGTATTTTATGACAGTCTTTATCAAAACACTACAGCAGTCCTTACTTCTCCTGGGCTGTTCCTATGGAAATGAAATGAAACTTAGTATATCTCTGATAATGCCCAATATGTTATATATTAGGTTGGAGTTGCTAATGTTGAGGCACCATATCAATAACTTTTTCCTTTAGTAGTAAAATGTGATAAAGTATCTTGCATCCCTTCCATCAGAGTGCCTTAAATTTTGTCATAAAAATGAAGAGACAGGGTGCCTGGGTGGCTCAGTCCCTTAAGCTTCTGCCTTCGCCTCAGGTCATGATCTCCGGGTCCTGGGATCGAGCCTCACATCTGCTTCTCCCTCTCCCTCTCTGATCTCTCTCACTTTTGTGCTCTCTCAAAAAAATTTTTAAAAATCTTAAAAAAAAAAAAAAAAAGACATTCATACTATTCCAACTAATTGGCATATTTTTATTGAATGGCAATTAATGGAAGTTTGGGCATTCATTTATTCAGAGTTTTCTTAACTTTCTTTTAGAGTAGGTGCAAGATTTTTTTGTGCTTTACCTACTCCCAGATACCTGTGGTCTTTCTAATAATAAATACTGGTTTGTGTAGAAAAGCGGTTACATTCTATATGTGACTCGGTATACATAAGAAACATACTATATTAGGCTATATATAATTAAGCTGGGAATATTACTGAATATGCTCAATGTTATACTCAATATTAAGGTATATATAAGTGAAGCCAAGTGTGTCAGCTTTATCAGAACCTGCTGGTGCCTGGACCAGCTCTTGTAACAGACCCTTTTCCGAGTATGTTCAGTCTGCTGTTTCATTTAAATACCATTCATAACAACAGAGAAAAAAAATGTACAGTTTAGCATTCAAGTGTATTTGAAGAGTAATCAGACAAATCTATAGTGCCCCTGGCTTGAGTTTTGCTTCTGTAGGGTTTGGATCATTATGACTTTACAATTCAAACTCAGGACAATCCTCGCCATTTAGTGGTAATTTATCTCCAGACCCACTCTTCTTGCCTCAAAATTCCATCATCCGATTCTCTGAATCATTCAGGATGGGACCAAGACCCTCAGTGCTGTGACACTTTCATGCTACTGGGAAATCCAGCATCACTGTTTTGAATAGAAGAAACTCTGCGGAGCCTACTTCCCTTGGTCCTAGAAAACTTTCAAACCCCTTGGCTTATGGGCTCCTCTGAAGAATGGCCCTTTTTTTCCTTTTCTTTTTTTAAGGGTGGAGAGGGGCAGAAAGAGAATCTTAAGCCACATACCACACCCAGCATGGAGTCCGGCGCAGGGCTCAATCTCAAAACCCTGAGATCGTGACCTGAGCCGAAATCAAGAGTTGGACACTTAACTGACTGAGCCACCCGGGCGCCCCAAGAATGGCCTCTTTCTGTACCCTGACCTTGCTTCTGCTTCTCTCCCCTTTGCTCACCACTCCAGTTGCTCAGATATTCTCTCTGACCCTAGGGGCTGACAAACTCGTTGTGTTCTGGTACTTAGAATATTCTTCCTCAGATAATCCATCCACAAGGCTGGATATTTCTTATCCCTGAATCTCATCTTAAATATTACTTCTTTTTGTCTTTTCTCCGCTTGATTGAAGTATAATTTACAAACACACACCAATATTAAAGGTATACAATGTGATGTTTTGAGATACATAAACATCGTGGCAATGAGCAGCTCAGTCAAGGTGATTTAACATATCCAGCACCTCATATAGTTATCATTGTGTGTGTGTATGTATGTATATGAGTGAAACCTTCTCTGAACCCCCCCTTGTGTTATGGCCCTCTTTCTACTTCCAGTCATTTTTTATAATGTTACTTGTATCATTACCTGTATTGTTGTGTTTGTGAAACTCCTAACTCTTCCCGCATTTGTCTCTTGGCTTGCTTGCACATTTTCTGTCTTCCTCTATTGAACTAGCGTTGTGCATTGCACAACTCCAGGGGGTCCTGTTGCATTGTGGTTTTATGTGAACAGTGCCCCCCAGAGCAGGGCTGGATAAACGTGCACAGCCTCCCACAGAGGCCCTCCATAACAGCCAGAGCTCTTGCGAAACGCTGTTATTCTTAGTCCCTAAAACAGTGCCTGGCACACAGCAGGTTCTCCGAAAATATTTGTTGAAAAATGAACTCCTGAATTGATGCTTTCAAGCGGCTAAGGGAGTTAGTGAATTTTTTTCAGCCAGAGCTTTTCCATTTGTGTTCATGTGCTGATTTCTTTCAAAAAGCAAAAACAAAAACAAAAAACAAAACCCAAAAAACAAAATACAAAAAAACCCCACCACCGCCAATAAAAAACCAAACCCTACATTGAATACACAGTGAAACTAACCAAATTTCTAATAAAAATCACAAAGAATCAGTGACTTAACTGAATTGCTTAAGAATGATGTGCTCTTGTTACTGATACTTGAGTTTAATATTAATGATTATGGGCAGAATGTATTTCTTTATCTTTGCCATTAACATTTGGGTATGTATTTGTGTTTAATCATTAATGACTGATGTGCTGCCAGTATGGGATATTACCCGTCTTTATAAATCTTTTGGGATAAGACCACTTTGTTAGGTAGATTAGATTTCAAAATAATTTATGTGAGTCTTTGAAATGAGAAATATTCCTCATTCTCAAACACTAAATATGTTAATGAAAAATAATACCACATTTTATTTAAAAGGAAGTAGAACATTTTCTTCTAGAATTCCAAGTGCACACAATATACATGCACTTGGCACCTCTAGATTGGTGAACTTAATGTTAACAGGCCAGGATGATAAAATTTAAACTAGTTTCTCTGCTGTGTAGCGTCTGTTAATTCACTGTTAGCATAAAGATCCTGCAGGAAATCTTTTCCACAGTTTTCCGAGCAGCTTTTAAACACCGCAGGGTGGGATTTTTTTTTTTCCCCCATCCTTTCTGGTCTTTAGACGCAGGGCTTGAAGGCACATGAGCATTTGGGGCCGAGGAGGGGAGGCTGTCCCATCTGATGAGTAATTGATCCTACAGACACACATTTCCCTCCCTGGAATTGACAACCACCACGAAAAGCCAATCCTTTCCCCTTCTAAGCCCATCTACAAAATACAGATGCTGCAGCTCGTGTATTTAAAAAAAGAAAAAAAAAGAAAAGAAATCGACATTTTATTACACTTTGGCATTTCTGCCTTTTTCTCTGTGGTATCATTTGAAGTCTGCTTTTTACAACAGAAGTTGAACAAATGAATCCTTCTGTCCTCACTTGGAGTTGTCAGCGGTGCTTCGGTGTGAGATGGAATAAATTGCCAAGCCCTTTCATCTTCTATAATCAGCTCCGCGCAGCTGAGAACACCCCCAGCCCCGCGCTCCGCCCCTGCCAGGGCTCGCTCCGCCCAACAGGGAGTGAAGTGGACTGACTTTGCTTCCCTCCTTGCTTGCTCCCTTGCCTCTCCCACCTCCTTTCTCCCTGCCTGCACGACTAATGTGCCATCTATATTCTGGAGGAGAGAAGTTTTAGGGAGTAGCATCATTTTTTTCAAGGCATGTCTGACCTAGGCATGTTTTGGGTTTTTGTTTGTTGTTGTTTTTTGTTTTTTCCCACCCTCTAACGCGCTCAAGAGTAGCATGATTGTTGTCCTACACCTGCTCACCTGATGTACAGATGGGAAGATGCTGGGGTGGGGGTGGGGGGCAGCCTTGAACTGTACCTTGACCATGCCAGAGTGCTTTGATTTTCAAAGCAGAGAAACTCCACGTTTATATTTATGTGAGCCGGTCAGGATATCCAGGAAGATGAACTCACTGCAGATGCTCTCTTTCTAGCTCCCAGAGTAGGTGGGAATCTACTAGGGAACAAAGCAGAGGGTAGGGCTTGATGGAGGGGCCAGGGACAAATACCTGCTAGTCGGGGGGGGGGGGGGGGGGCTTTGTTGTTGTTTTATTTGTTTTGCCAGGAACTGATTCCTATTTCGGACGATCCCTCGTCTCTTTCCTCTTCCGTGTGCTTCTGGGGACGGGGGAAGGATTGTCAGTCGCTGACTCCTACTCCTCCCCCTTGTCCTCCTCTTCTTCCTACTAGGCTGTCCTGCTGATGCTCGCTGAGCCAGTGGTTACTAGGCATCTGGCTCTGGTGTAAATGCCTTCAGTGTATTAGCTCAGTTACTTGTGCAACGAGATGATGAGACAGGTACAATTGATTGCCTCCATTCTTCGGATGAGGATACTGAGGCACAGATTGGCTGAACCATTCACTGGATGGCACACTAGTCAGGGGTGGGACTGAGATCCAGATCTGGGTCCCGTGTCTTCAGACTTGTGCTTTTATCTGGCACACTCCAGTATTGCTCTCAGCGCAGGCAGGTGGGCTGTGTCTCAGCCTCCTGGACAAAGAGGTTAGTTCAGGCTTGGGTCCGTCGCCCAGTGGGAGCGCGATGGTGCAGGTGCAGAGGTGCTCATGCAGGCTTCCGCCGCGGGTTGCTAGGGAGCGGCATGCCCATCACACGTGAAGGTGAAACTCTAATGATATTTATTGAATTGTGGTCTAGCTGTCCCTAAATTCAATTTACATCAGGATGTTTTGTTTTTTGCTTTAATGTGAGACAAAAGGTTCCTTTTGTTTGCTTAAGCCAATTGCGTTTGGATTTCTCTTACGGAGGGAAGAAATGTTACTGAGTGATAGAGGGGGAAAAAGCAGAATTTCTAAAGATTCCTAAGTAATGCTGGATGCTCCCCCTCTTTCTGAGCCTGCTGTAGCCTCTTCCCCCTCCCCCCCCCCATGACACTATTGAAATCCACATTATCCCTCTGAAAATGATAGGGTCCACTCACCTAAGCTGTCTGCTTCTTAAAACTAAAAAGAGCCTTTTTGAAATGAGAGGGTGTGCTGGCCTGGAATTGTGTATTGATCTTTTACATTTCAACTTAGAAATTTAAATTTTATCTCAAGGGGAAAGGAACTAGAAATGAATTCATGTTTTCCAGCCACTTTCTGGTGAGGGATCAACCACACTTGGAAACGAATTATAACAACAGACCAGAAAAGACAATGCCCGGGGAATGTGTCTGGAGAGCTGGTGGGCACCAACAGAAGGGAAATTATTTCTCCTTGGACTTTCATTCATATTAGCTCTTTTCTCAAGACCAAACTCTCTCACTTTTTAAATAACTCTGGCACTATGCAGATATGTGGGGAGTCTACAATGAATATCTCTCATTGCGACCCTTTAGTTGTCCACGACAGAATGCTCCCAGTTGGGATTATGGAAAAGGGCAAAATGATGGCTGTTTGCCCAAGTTTTGCAGAACTGCCTTGTTTTATGGGAGGGAGTTGTGTTGTAATGACCGTGTATTGTAGCCCCCAGCACAGCTGACTTTTCTGTGATGGTTAATTTTATATGTCAACTTGACTAGCCACGGGGTGCCCAGATTAAACTTGATTTCTGGGTGTGTCTGTGAAGATGTTTCTGGATGAGATTAGCATCTGAATGATGGGCTCCACAAAGTAGATTATCCTTCCCAGTATGTGTGCATCACTCAGTCTCCTGAGAGCCCCCATAGAACAAAAAAGCAGAAGAGAAGGAATTTTCCCCCTTTTTTCCTGCCTTCCTCCTGGACATCTTATTTTCTCTTACCTTCAGACTGGGATTGATACCATTGGCTCCCCTGGTTCTCAGGCCTTTGGACTTGGGCTGAATTACACTACTGGCTTTATTGCGTTTCCGGCTTGCAGATGGCGCATCATGGGACTTACCCTCCATGATACTATGAGCCAATTCTTCATAATGAATCACCATATATAGAGAATACGTATTATATATAAAATATGTACATGTTATACAAATGTCTATAATGATATACACACATCTACCCAGATGTATATGGAATACGTATATCTTATGCATAATATGTAATAGGGATATATACTATATACATTTTACATATAATTTATCCTCTTAGTTCTGTTTTTGTGGAGGATCCTTAAATTAATTAAGTACTTCCAGCATCAAGCCTTTTTAAACAACTTCATGCACGTGATTTTGTTTAAACTTATTTTGTTCTGTGAGACAGGTATTATTACTGTCATGCCCATTTTACAGTTGTGGAAACCAAGGCACGGAAGTATGAAATAACTTTAGCAGTTAGCATTCCCCCAGGTTTGAAGTGGTAGTACAAGGATTTGGCCCAGCATTTAGCTCCTGAAGCCCCCCATTAACCACTGTGTGAAGCTGACTCCTTTTGCAGACGACACCTCATGAATATTTGTTGAACTGAACTGAAGTTTTCACATTCACCATGTGGCTTGGCTAGCAAGAAAACGGGCCTTTTGTGTTAAGAAAAATAAATTCACCCTGAGGTTATGAGAAGCAACCACAGTCAAAATTCCTCCATTCTCCTGAGGCTTTGATGACCTTAAGATAACTCTAGTCCGCAGAATTACTTTACTGTCATTAGCATACATAATTAAATATTTGTTAGGAAAATTAATATATTTAAATTTGTTTAAAATGAAGCTGACCACTAATAGCTCTGCTCATCAGTAGAGACTTCATGTTATTTTACAGCTTAAGAACATTTTAATGGCCAATAAAATTGCTCCCTAGATCCTAGCAGTGTTCAGATTTTGAAATTATGGCTGGAAATACTGTTAATCATTCCTAAATTACCAACTGCTCACTATTAACCTCTAAATTGTCTAGCTGATCTGTACATTTGAGAAAAGTAATAAATATGACTTCCCCAGAGGTAGATTATAGGCAGGACAGGTATGCTTTATACATTCGTATATATATTTAATGCAAAGATGGCCAGAGCATGGAAAACAATTCTCCTGTCTCTGTATGGATATCTTCGAATATAAGTCTATGTATTTAGCTAACTCGGAGGGAAGGGATCAAAAGATTTGACCATTGTAAAGTTGACTCCAGTAGTGGTATTATTCAAATGTTTCCCTATATAAATAGAGTTTTATCAAGTTTCCAAAATATATCTATTTCTATTTTCCTTACTTAGCGTGTCTGTTTATGGACAGATGTTTAGTTATGCATTTCCACTATAAAATATGGCAGAACAGTAGGCCTTTGAATAGATCTCTGATCATTTGGAGATTAAACATCAATTAAGACTGTTCATCTAAGCTTAAATTATTCCATCAAACCCTTTCTAGCTGTAAGTCAAAATGGGAGAAGGGTAAAAAAAGACCGTGATTGTAAGAAGATGTTATGGCCTCTGTATATGAATATAAAGTAATGTATTCTGAGCTCTCAGGATGGAGAGGATGATACTCTTGAATCATGCTTTGCAAACGCATTTAAATACACGAGCAGCACCGTGTAGTCAGTTCCAATCTGGCTAGATCCATGTTGAGATTGGGGTAACTCTTCTAACCACTTTGGGGGATATTTTCTATGATTGTAAAAAAAAAAAAAAAAAAAAAATCAGACTAAAGATCCATTGTTTTATCTGGCTAACTGTATTGACTCTGAAAATGCCACGATCATTTTAGAACGCCTTTAACTTGAGTTGACTCAACATTATAAAATGTTGGTTCCATGCAAGATAATGTGCTTGGTGCTACAGGCAGTACAAAGATCATCAAACGTAGATGTTATCTTTAGGAGTTTGCTGAAGGGGGGCAGACGGGCGCAAGTTAGTCATGAAATGGACGTGTGTGATGAAAGAGGTGCACGATCTGTTAGGAACAAAGCAGAAGCAGAGAGTGATTTTTTTTTTTTTTTTTTTCCGATGAAGTGAAGGCAATGTGGCTACAAGGAAGTAATAGTAATTGAGGCAGACAGACATTTCGACGTGGGAAGAGGTGGTGGTGAGGATGTCCCATGAATGCCATATCTTTTCTCATCAACTCCTGAGACCTTTTGGGGATGAGGAAAGGGGCACAGAGCATCAAGATCAGGAAGAGTACAGACTCATAGGAGGCTCACATCCCAGCAATTTCTATTTGTGTGACTCTAATCCTCACATCTACTATTTGGCTTCTTTCTGTGATTTCTTTAAATCACAGTAAATATACTCCATTTTACTTGGCTCACTAATGTCTCTAAGCCTCCTGTTCTGGTTTATGAAATAGTGAAACACTTAGTAAGTATCACACAGAAACAGCCAACCCTTAGCAACTCACAGCCTAGGCCTTACTCTTTTCCTGTTAGGGGCTGGCTTGCTGTTCCTGCAGACCTGACTCAGTAAGGCAGGGGCGATTTGTAGATGTTCAGATGTTAGCACTGCAAGAGTGGCCAGAATTGGAGGCTCACACCTTGAGACCCTCCCATGTTGAGACCAGTGCTGGATACAGCCCAGGCTTCCAAGTCCAGGGTTATTCCTTTCATACCTTGTGGTGTGCTAGTGAGTCGTAGATGAAAATGTGTTGGAGGCAGAACCCACAAGGACCCATCACTTTGTCCTTGTGCTGAGAATGTGCTCCATTTATCGCTATATTTTAATTCAGATGTTGGGTAGACATGCCCTTTGCCCTTTGTAGACACCACATCATCTCTTATTTATCCCAAGGAATACAACATTTATAGTTAACCTACAACTATAAATACCCATTAGGTTATTACAGTGCTAATTGAATTTAATTTGTTACGAATGAGAAACTGTCGCTATCTGAATTGAAGTAATTTCTAGAAAGCTGGCCAGCTGCAGCCAGATTCTTTATCTGTGGTCAGTATCCTCTCCTGGCCCTATATTTCTCATCATTTTAAGTCCATAAAGGCTCAGGAATCTTTGAGAACAATCTTTCTGTACAATCTGTTCTGTTAGAGTTATGTTATTAAATTTCTCACAGTAAACATTACATTACAAAAATGATTGTTTTCAGTGACAAAATAGAGGGTTTCAGCCTTATAATCGTCCCCCCCCCCACTGTCATGCCTTCATAATTATTTTTAGCACCAGAAGGGAATTTTGTCATTGCCATCTAAAAATAATACTTTGCTTCATCAAAACTGATAAAGACACAAACTTGAATGCTTCCTCATTCATCCTTCGTACCATTTCTCTCAGAAGTTTCTTGATTTTCTTGGTCATCTTTAAATGTGATCTTAAAATTGTACTTGCAGCTCAGTTCACCAATGACAAAGGTAAATGGAAGAATAAAAGGAGTTACTGCCGAGAAAACAGTCCACAATCGAACAGTGGAGTAGCATGTTCTTAGTTTCATGGAGTACGTTCTGTGACTCAGGTGGGGCTGGATCCAGACGCAGAAAACTTACAGCCCTCAAATCTTGATGTCCGTAAGAATCATTAGGATGTTGGTCAAAAATACAGATTCTGGCCTCATCCCCAATGTGTCCAGTGTGGTAGATTTGGGTGGGAAGCAGGAATCTGTGTGTTTTTTTTAAAACTTCATCAGATGGTTTTGGTACAGTTGGTTTGCAGAATATTTTGGAGAAAAAATGCAAAAGTGGCTACTCATAATTAGCCCCTTTATATCCAATTTGAGGGTTTTTTTTTTTTTTATTAAACTAAAGCTATAGGGGAAGAGTGCGTTTCTTTTGTGACTTGTAATGCAGATCTAAATCTGCAATTGAGAAAAACACTTAAGTGCCCACAGTTTCCTGTGATTTGTCCTTTCATTGACTTTACGAACCAACCAGAAGCCCTTTGAAGATTTCCAATAGGCTGTGGACCACACTTTAAAAATCACTTTTCTCAGCTGTCTCAAAATTATGGCAGAATGCCCAGAAACTGATATTTAACAACCATGGAAATATATCTGCTTGAAATCTTACAAGTAAAAACAACTTTGGGAAGCCAGTTTCCACTTCATTATTTGGCACTGGATAAAAGTTTCACATCCACATTGGAGATCCACATTCAAAGACAGAGATACTTCAATATTCACGTTAATTTTATTTACTTAAAAATAACAGCCCAAGAATGTGCAGCTGATGTTGACCTCTGGCGGCGTTTGGTTTGTTCATGCCCTCTCTTGGCTGTGCCGATGATCATGTCTGCATCCTTTGGACATACTTAAGAGGAGCCACACAGACTACAGTCTAATTATAGAAAAGTAGAAAAGCATAAATTTCTGCCTGCAAATGCCGAAATCTTTTAAAGTGAACAAAAGTTACGATTGCTCAAATTTAAAAGCAGTAAGTGGATAAGCAAATCCTTTTAGAAGATCAAATGATGTAGCCTCAGGTGATTTCTATATTTTTATATTCTTAAATATTTTTATTGGAGTGTAACTGACATGCAATTAACTACACAAGATCACAGTGTATAATTGTGTAAGTTTTGACAAAGGGTACACTTGTGCATCACCACTGCAGTGAAAGTAATGAACTTACCCATCAGTTTCCTAAGTTTCTTTGTGCCCTTTTGTTCTCTCTCCATCTCTGTTCATCGTCACATAAACACTGATTTATCTTCAGTCTCTACACAATACTTGTTTCCTAAAATGTTATGTAAATGGAGTCATACAGTATGTACTTTTTGGTCTGACTTCGCCTATTCTGCAGAGTTATTTCCAAATTCATCCATGTTGGTGGTTATGTCATCTGTACGCGGTAGTATACTTGGATTTCTCTTATCCCAACCCCGTGTTGTTGTTGTCATGTAGCTTACTTTTACATATGTTAAAAGACCCTCTACAATACTGTTATTTTCCTTTAAACAATTGTCTCCTACAGAGATTTAAATGATAAGAAAAAAGTATAATTTAACTATTTCCAGGTTTTTAAGCTTTCCCTTGAGTCTTCCTACTTGACCCATAGATTATACAGAAATCCGTTGTTCAGCTTTAAAGTGTTGGGAGATTTTTCTGTTATCTTTCTGTTGAGGATTTCTAGTTTTGTTCCATTATGGTTGAGTAATGCACTTGGCATAATTTCAATTCTTCTACATTTGTGGACCAAGATATGGTGGTGCATCTTGGTATGTATTCCATGGACACTTGAAAAATGTGTCATCTGCTCTTCTTGGGTGCAGTGTTCTATAAAGACTGATTTGATCCTGTTGGTTGGTGTTGAGTTCTGTGTAGCTGCTCTATCCATTGTTGAGAGCATAGTGTTGATGTATTCATTGTGGGTTTGTCTAATTTTTAGTTTGATCAGTTTTGCTTCATGTATTTCACAGCTCTGTTGTTTGTTACATAAGTTGTCTTTGTACTTTGACCCCTTTATAATTATGTAATGTTTGTCCTTGGGGCTGGTGATTTTTTTTTTCTCTGAAAGTTACTTTGATATTAAGGTCACCACTCTTTCTTTTTATTAATATTTACATGATATAATTTTAATAGCCTTTTACTTCCAGCCTGACTATATCATTATATTTGGAGTGAGTTTCCTGTAGACAGCATAAAAATCTACTCTGTCAGTCTCTGTCTTTTAAATAATGAGTTTAAACCACTTAAATTTAATGTGATTATTGGTATGTCATGGTTCAAGTCTGCCATTTTATATTTTGTTTTTGTTTGTTCTCTCTGTTTGAGCTTCGTGCCTGATCTTTGATGACACCTTAGGGGGTAGACTTGTTCCTGGTTGGTCAGGATGAAAAACCTGGTTCCCTTCTTGGCCTTCTCTGATACCGCCCCCAACAAGGGTGTCGTAGTGCCTCACAACATTGGAGACCTAGGCTTTGCACTGGGCCCTTGCTAGTGTTGATTCAGTGAGGCTATAGTTTTTGTCCGTGATGTCTTTCTGGAGTAGAGAGGCTGTTGTTGAAAATTTTCTGTCTTGCTATGCTGCCCTTTTGTGATCTTTTGGCTAGAAAGAGGAGATTTTGTTAACATTTTTGTTTGTTTGCACACGTTGGTATGTTGGGCTTGTCACTGTTCAGCAACAAGTCCGAGGCACAGTTGTTCCTTGGGTCATCAGTTCTGCAGCTGGTCTGCCTTCTGGTTTTTGCCTTTCAGAGTCTTACGTTTGTTTCATGTATACTGTCCAGGGTTTGTGGTCGAAGGCAGCAGGAGAAATGAGGAAAAATCAGCATCTGTTTTGATGGAGTGCTTTTTATTATTATTAGGGGTCTATTTTTCTGCTTTTTTGTATACCCGGTAATTTTTTTTTTGGATGCCAGACTTAATTTTCAACTTATTGGTTGCTGGATATTTTGTATTCCAGTAGATATTCTTGAATTTTGTTCTGGGACTCATTTAAGTTACTTGGAAACAGCTTAAGCTGTTTGGATCTTATTTTTAAGAGATTGTAGACAGGACTAGAGCAGTGCTCAGTCTAGAACTAATTATCCTCCAGTGTTGAAGAAAGACCCTTCTGTGTACCCAGTGCCCCATAAATCTTGATTTTTTTTTTTTCCCCATTCTGGCTATAGAAACAGGCACCATTCCCAGTACCATGTTAAGTGCTGGGTACTAATTTCTTACTCTTGTGGGTGTTGCTTTCCCTAGCCTTGGGCAGTTTCTTCACATGCATGCATAGATCGTACTCATTTGAATACTCCAAGGGACCCTCTGTTGATCTCCAGAGTTCTGTCTCTATACACCTTTCTTTTGTCTGGTATTCTGACTTGCAAACTAACCACCTTGGTTACTCTGACCTCTCAGCTCTGTATCCACAATTCAAGGCTTCTGCTGGGCTCTCCCTTGGTTTTCCCTCCCTGCACTGAAGCCTGGAAACACTCTCAAGGCAATAAGCTGTGGCAATCATAGGGCTCATCTTCTATTTTTCCCCATCTCTGTGGGATCACTGTTTTTCATTGACTAATGTCCTAGTGAAAACTTGTTTTATATGGGTTTTGTTTTGTTTTGTTTTTTTCATTATTTCAGGTGGGAGGGTAAATCTGGTCCCTGTTACTCCTTTATGGCCAGAAGCTCAATATCTGTTTATGACGTTCGCAAAGTGTGTGACTGGAATAAATGAGCTCGCAGCCTGCCTCTAGCTCCTTTATCCTATGATTCTCTAGTTTGAAGTTCAGGTCTGTGGAGTGGATAAAGTCATTGCTTTCACTTCTTATATGTGGAACACTTAATCATAGGACACACTTTTAAAAACTAACTTAAATAGATTTGCTAAGTGCTGGTTACTGTTCTAAGGCCACAATCCCTTATCTGCACCCCTTGGGAGCCAGTTTTGTATTTTTCTATTTTAAAAAGGTGCATGTACCAAATATAACTTTATACCCCAAGTTGAGTCTGAGGCAGCACTCCGTAATCAAATGCATTCATGTTTCTGTAGCAAAACCATGAGTATTAGCACTAAGGATAAATAAGGATTATATATAGCCTAATTTCAGTTTAGATCAAGATTTGCTGCCAACTAAGTTTGTCATTTTTTTAAAGGTTTTTAGCTATTTGGTTTGAGAATTTTGGATGAGGAATGATATATTAACTCATGTAGTTCTCAAAATCATCCTTTAAAATAGGCAGTATACTAAAGACCATTTTGCAAATGAGGGAATAAAGCATAGGGAATTAAGTAACTTGCCCAAGCTCACGGAGACAGCAAAAGGTAGACCCAGGGTTCAAATCCAGTGTCCTGGCCTCAGAATCCTAGTTCTTAACCATTACGTCTTACTGCCCCTCCTCAAGGAGCATCCCCCTTGGGCCTTTCAGGAAGTCAAGCCTGACTTTCAGTAGTCTTCGTGGCGGAGGGCTTCTTGGGCACTAGGTGATCTGAACTAGGAGGCACATTCTGTGCCACATGGTCTAAGGATATACCTTTATACTGGGCTCAGATCCCGGGTGGACTCTTGCATGTGTTACGGAAGCTCTTGCATATCCTTCAGGTATACATCAGGATGTTTGGGTGCCTACTCTGATCTGAACCCAAGACTGATGTCACCTGAGTTCTGTGTCTGGGATGCCACATTATCTAGTAGTTCTCTAACATGGAAGGCAAATATTTTAGGATGGGTTTTCATTGTATCCATACTTAAAAGTTGGCTTCTGACTATCTTTGCTGAAGGCCCAGTTTCTTATAATCACGTTTCAAGTGGTCCCACGCTCCTTTTTAGGAGCTTCGCTTCAAATCCATTTTGCCTGTACAAGTTGTGTCCTGTAAAGAGCTCATGACGAAGAGGGTAACTGGGTGCCAGAACGGAGTCTGGCATATTACAAATCTTGAGGCTGCCCACCCCGATGCATGGCATTAGTACCACATCTGTGGAGAGGAACAGGTGTCTTGTTCCAATACATGCACAGGTGGCCCATGGGCTACATGGGATCCTGCCCCAAAGGTTTCCTAACTGTCTGTTAGGGCCTTTGTGAAGGTAATTAGCTGAAGTCATAAAGGTAGGGTCTTTACAACATGAGGATGGGACATCTGACCTTGCTCTCCAAGGAAAGGCCATGTGAGGACACAGCCAGAAGGTAGCCACCTACAAACCAGAAAAAAAGTCCTCGCCAGAAATGTAATTTGATGGCACCCTGGTCAAAGACTTAGAGCATCCAGAGCTTTGTGAAGATAAATGTCTGTTGTTTAAGCCATTCAATCTGTGGTGTTTTGTTATTATAGCTTAAGGAGAATAATAAACCCTCCTACCATATGGAGGCAACGTAGAATGACCCCAGAAAAGACTCCCCAAAAATCTGTAGGCTAAGTACCAACCATATATAAATGTGGCAAGCTGAGGTAGTGCTTAAAAATGACCCTGACTTGGGGCGCCTGGGTGGCACAGCGGTTAAGTGTCTGCCTTCGGCTCAGAGCATGATCCCGGCATTATGGGATCGGGCCCCACATCAGGCTCCTCTGCTATGAGCCTGCTTCTTCCTGCTTCTTCCTCTCCCACTCCCCCTGCTTGTGTTCCCTCTCTCGCTGGCTGTCTCTCTCTCTGTCAAATAAATAAATAAAATCTTTAAAAACCAAAAAAAAAAAAAAAAAATGACCCTGACTTAACCATTAACAAAATCATTAACCATATGACTCAAAATCAAAATAATAATAATAATAATAATGTAATTAAAAATGGGTAGGGGACCTGAATAGTCATTTTTTTCCAAAGGAGACCTACTGATGGCCAACAGACACATGAAAAGATGCTCAACATCACTCATCAGCAGGAAACTGCAAATTAAAACTGCAAGGAGATAACGCTTCACGCGTGTCAGAATGATGAAACCAAAAAACACAAGAAACAACAGCTATTGGTGAGGATGTGTAGAAGAAGGAACCTTCATGCATTGTTGGTAGGAATGCATACTGGTGTAGCTACTGTGGAAAACAGTATGGAGGTTCCTCAAAAAATTAAAAATAGAATTACCAGATGATCCAGTAATTCCAGTTCTATTTACCTGAAGAAAAATGAAAACACTAATTCAGAAAGATATATGCAGTATGCACTTTTATGTTTATTGCAGCGTTATTTACAGTAGCCAAGATACAGAAGCAGGCCAAGTGTCCATCCGTATATGAATGGATAAAGAAGATGTTTATGGATAAACACATATACACAATGGACTATTACTCAGCCACAAAAAAGAATGAAATCTTGCCATCTGCAACAACGTGGATGGAGCTAGAGGGTATAATGTTACGTGAAATGTCAGGGAAAGATAAATACCATACGATTTCACTCACATGTGGAATTTAAGAAACAAAATAAAACAAAAGCAGAGACAAAAAAACCAGACTCTTAGCTATAGAGAACAAACAGGTGGTTACCAGAGAGGAGGTGGGTGGAGGATGGATGAAATAGATGAAGGGGATTAAGAGTACGCTTACCGTGCTGAGCACTGAAAAATGTAGAGAAGTGTTGAATCACTATATGATACACCTGCAACTCACAAAACACTGTATGTTAATTACATTGGAATAAAAAAATTATCTTGACTTTTCCTTATTAATACATTGTTCTAATTATTTAAGCTCAATTTTGTACCTCCTTGTTTTATTCTAGCTTTCCCCAAAAGCTAGGTAAACATCAAGCAGGCTCTTCCATGTCCTCTTCCTAAGGGTCTGACTTCCGCACAAAGCCGTAGCATGATGCCTAACTCACGTGTAATAGTATGTGTTATAGTTACTGAGGAGAGAAATAGAGCAAACGTGGACACCATTAAAATCAGTTCACCTTTGGAGGACTACTTGGACTTGCATTTAATATTTTGGAGGGAAAAAAGATCCATACTCATCTTTCAACATTTTAAATCCAATAACGGGTCATATTGTCCTTTTGTCGTCTTCTCTGCTAGGAACATACTAGTTTGGACCGGTTTTGTATTAACTCTTTTGCCTTAACTTTATCTTTACAACTCCCTTTCTTAAGTTCTGGTTCTTTTAAAATTTACTAAGCAAACATTTATTTTCTTTTGGTTTCTTCTATCTTAGGGGGAAAAGTGCCTTTTTACATAACTTACTTTAGGAAAAGGTTAACCCTGTATTCTGTCCCAAAAGAACACATCACTGTATCATACAAATACTAGGGTTTCCTTCCACCTATGGGTTTGTATGGAAGGTCAGACTTAACAGAAAGGTTGGACAGTGATGGCATATGGGATATGTTGTTGGTATTAAGCTCGGCCCATCTTTTCAGGTAGAAAACTGTGATTTCTACCAACTATTTATTTTAAAATCATCTGACAGGTTCTTGATAAGCATACAGATTTCTGGGCCATTCAGAAGTCTGCCAGATCACATGAGTTGAAGCACTGATTTAAAATGCAGATTCTGGGGCACTTGGATGGCTTAGTCAGTTGGGTGTCTGACTCTTGATTTTGGCGCAGGCCATGATCTCAGGGTCATGAGATGGAGCCCCACATGGGGCTCCACACTCAGTGCAGAGTCTGCTTGAGATTCTCTCCGTCCCTCTGCCCCTCCCCCTGCTATAAATAAATAAATAAATAAATAAATAAATAAAATCTTAAACACAAAACAAAACTCAGATTCTCAGAAGGTGCTGTTTCTGTACTATTCCTTACAGCACATTCATACAGGAAGCAGTGGTATGCACAGGATAGTTGTGAACATATGTTTTTCTTTAAATTTCCTTTTATTACATAAAGGTCAGGCAAGGCAGAACTGTTTTTGTTTCATGAACAAACACTTTCCTTTGTTTTCGGACTGACTTATACAGGTCTCCTAACTTCCTCCTGCGTGATTCGTGCTGGAAAATATCCTTTACCAGCTTGCCAGTTTTGACAATGCAAAGAAATTTGCTTTTGAATACTGCACTTTCGTGGTCTGTGGAAGTGTGTGGAGGGCGGGGAGCAAGCGGTTTCTCTGCCAGATAACAACGCCTCGCCGTAACCTTGACATGATGCACGTTAATTTTATGTTATACCCAGGAGTGGGGGGGTGGAATGAAAGCTCCTGCTATTATCTCCTCCAAAGGGCTGATAACCTTCTGGCAGGCCAAGACCGCGCCTGTGTCATCCATCATGTAATGATCTCTTAACCAGAGTGCCAGCCCTTGGACCGAAAATCCCTAACACATTCACCTCTCTGTCTTCCGTTTTAATGAGCATTTATTTAGCCTTTGTTTAGAAACATTTCAGTAAGGTCAGAGCTATGTAATCAGATTGTAACCTACACTATATGATTTTTCTTTTTCTACATTTCCACATAAGTCTAGCTGTAATTTCAACCTAGGAATCCTATAGTATTGGGAGATTGAGAAAACGTGACTGAATTTCTAAGACAAAGACTAAATAAATCAGCTTTGTGAAATAGAAAAACTGCGTAGCTTTTGGTTCATTGATTCACCCACCAAAATGTCTGTAGTTCAAAATGGAGTACAGTAGGCAATTTGGATGTTCAAATCTAAGCCCAGATATTTGCTGAAAAACAGTAACAGATACATGGCGAGGGGAAAAAAAAAAGTTAATGTTTTATAGGCACTCACCCAAAATGCTTAGCGGTTTTCCACAGGTTATTCAAATAACAAAGCTTTCTTTGAATATCTGTTATCAGAAGTGCAGCGGGAAGTGTCAAAGATTTCTGGATGGACTTTACACTAAGAGCCTAATAATTTCTCAGAGTGAAAAGGAAGTTAAAAAATAGAAGTATATAAAAAGACATGTGTATCTCCTCATTCCAGTGTCCAGCGTTAACATGATATAACGGCATTCCTTTTGTCTCCTTTTTTGGGGCTGGATGCTTCTGTTATGAACGTGTAATTCTGAATTCTTCTGTAATCCATCCAGAGCAACCCATTATCAACATGGCAGAAGTTCGGGCCAAGTGTGTATGTCCTTAGCCTGGGAGCAAACAGAATGGTTCCACTAGGAGAAACAGAGATCGTCATCCCTTCAAAATGCATCTTAACTTTTCTGTAGTGCTAAGAGATGCTTCTTAAAATAGAATTCTTCTTCGTGGAGTTCTACTTTCCTTTTTTTTTTTTTTTTTAAACTGATGAGGTTGTTTGTGTCTCTATTGGATGTGCCAGATGGAAAGGTTTTCTCATTAGAGGCAGCTGTTTTAGCAAATTACCTCACTCCAGCATAATGACAGAGTTACCACAGACTATTGAAGAAAATCCTTTCTCTTCCCAGTGAGATCATGAAAACTAGAAACAATTTCAATGAGATTTTTGATTTACTTTGGAAATGGCTCAGTTGGACACGGGGGTGATAAGATGAGGTATTTTTGGTTCATATTTCATTCAATATTTAGGTATAACAGTGTAAATATAAGATATAGATTTACAATTTGATTTCTTCTTCAGCTAATGGATTCATTATCTTTGGCAGATGATCTCATTAGTTCCTTAAGTATGAATGATTCTACTGGGGGAGATTTCTCCCTTTACAATATCCCATTTAAAGTACACGTATGCCGTACACATGATCATAGTTCTCTCTTTCGCATTGGAGCCTCATGGTTATAGTGTTACTCTTGAGATTCTTCTAAGGAAGAGCTCTCCCACTCAGGATTTTTTTTTTTTTTTTTTGGCCTAGCAAAATCCCTTCAGTTCTTCAGATAAAATTTCCACAACAGAGTGTGACATTTAGGAGTGTCTGGGTGGCTTAGTCAGTTAATTGGCTGCCTTAAGCTCAAGTCATGATTTCGGAGTCCTGGGATCGAGCCCCTCATTGGGCTCCCTGCTAAGTGGGGAATCTGCTTCTCCCTCTGCCCCTTACCCTGCTCTTGTGCTCGCTTGCTCTCTCTCTCTCAAAGTCTTTAAAAAAAAAAAAAAAAAAAAGATGCGACGTTTATACAGAATCTCCACTGTGGCACATAGATTTTTCTCCAGGATGCAGAAATAATATTTATATGTATATGTCGGATATTAGAATTCATAAAGTATTTGTGTGTTACCATTTTAGTCTCATAATTATGCTCATTTAACAGAGGTAGAAATTTCAAGTTCCTTTAGGTTAGATGACTTGTTACATCAAAGAAGTTGTTAGGGGGTAAAGCCACTCTGGGTACTGTTCAACACGGTCAATATCTGCCTCTATCTGGAGGCTTCCAGTTAGGATCCTATCAGGAAACATCTACCTGCGGCATGAAGATACTTCATTTAAAAAAAAAAATTATGGACATGCATATGCATATTATGGCTACGGGCACCATGATGTGAAGTTGGAGAGTCTCTTAGTATGTGTGTGGATTTTCATGACTGTGGTCTATTTGGTGTTCCATAAGGTCATGTGGGTATGTGTGACTAATATCTTGTAGTTGATTTTATTTGATTGCTTTTAACTATCACCTAGTTTAGTGGAAGAGTTGGCCCCTGGGTGATAAACTGCACATCGTGCTCAGCAGGGATTTTCCACATGGCCTTGAGTGCTGCAACTTGGCCATGAGTTTTATATATTGTCATTCAGGGTTCGTTATTATTCCTGTAAGCTCAATGATTATTGTAATAATTTAGACTCCAACTCTAATTACTTTCTGTGATGGCATTTAGTAGAACCAAATTTTATAAGTCTTACTTATGAGGGGTCAAGTTTATGGGATCCTCTGCATATACAGAAGTTTGCCTCTGAACGTGTTTCTCAGTGGAGTGGTCTCACCTCCTGCACGCATGCACGTTCGCGTGCACACACACACACACAAACACACAGATATTTGTAATGGCCAGAAGATTAGTACCTGAGGGTATTAAAATTCTATTATCCTTTGACTCCTTCTTAATGGACCTTAATCTTTTGGGCTCCTATCCAACGAAATGAAGAGATTTCCAAAGAAATCTCCAGAAAATGTGGAAACCATCCCTCAGCTGACTCTCTGGGCCATCAGCACATCAGGAGGGAGCACCGGCCCCACTAAATCTGAGGAAGCAAGGGAGGTGGGGCAGAGTCAAATGAATCTTCCATGAGACACAACGGTTTCCTGCAAATCAGGACACGTTACCTGGGGAAATTCTCATTCACTCCTGAATGTTATTGCTGTCTCTCTTCTCATGTTGTCACATTTTCTTAGAGCTGTGAGAGGCCACAGTGCCATGTTAGGAGCCATCCTTGGGGTCACCAGTGACAGCAGTTACCAGGGACAAAAAGGGAAAGATGGCTTCCAGACCCGGTGGTCCCCAAGGTTAAAGGAAGGAACGGCAAACTCCACTGCTGGGACTATGAGCGATTTAAGGAGGCTCCATATTCATTCACGACTTCAGGTTTCTAAGGCAGTTTTCACAGTGCACATCTACTACACCAAATACTTCACACGTGCTTTCCTGTCTTGATCATGCAGAAAACACCAGGTGTCGTCTCTTGGTTCCAAATTTCTTTGAAGTGTCTTGCATATGAATTGCATACCTGGGGGCACACTTCTGAAGATTGTTTGGTTTTAGGTGTCATATTTGGGCAGAAATTAGCAAAGCTGGAGGGGTAAAATGTCTGATAGGGTGGTCAGGTTAAGGAAGAGTTCTCAAAGACCGGAGACAACAGGGCCCTCAAGAAGAGTCACAGTATGGCTGAAGTTGACTTACTTTCGTCTTCTACGGAATGAATGTCTACTAGTTCGGTTTTTGCTTATTTATTAACAGAATTATTCACAGCAATTATCTGAGTCCTTAATCAAATTTAGTCTGCTCTTGCATATTTAGAAGAGATTCTTCCTGAATAATGCATGGTTTCTCTCATCCTTTTTTTTTGTTTCCTGAGACTTCAAGGCATCCAAGCTGCTGCTGCTTATTTTTTTCCCTTTTCTTTTTCATTTTAGTTTAATATGTGGTTTCTTACATTTTTTTTCCTACAGTAGTTCACTATCTTCCTTAATCTTTCCATTTTGTCATCAACAAATTCAACTACTTTTCATCTCATCCATCTTCCAGGTTGTTAATAAATATACCAGAGGATCATGGTCCTGGTATTGATGGATCCCAAGGGAGCTTTTCTATTAATCACTTCAGCCCAGATTACCCATCTATTCTTTGTGTTCTCCCATTAACTACCATTCATTCTGTGTATGGGTTTTAAATATTCATACTATAACAGCTGATTTTTACCACGTGGTATTTGTCATAAACAACTGTCCAGCACTTCCACAATTTTTAGGCATCTTTGAGTGTGAAACCATGCCCATAGTGTGTAATGCGGGCATTGCACTGATGACTTCATTACTCTAACATTCAATGATCTATCTTTGTCCCAAGTAGAAACCAAACAAGTGCCACTGTCTGTCACGGAGAAGAATAATTAGCACATCCATTAACTTGGGTCCCATTAACATCTAGAGTTAACTCTAATTACTGGTAGATTTCAACTGAGCTCTTCTGTCTACAAATGACTGTTGGCAAATGATAGTATATTTGGTTTGACATACATCACACATACTGAGGGCTAATCCACAGTCAGCTTTCACATAACTCCTCACAAAAAGCTGAAGGCTGTAAGCTAATGGATTAAAAATACGTATGGATGTTAGTGATAGAAGAACACGGAATTGAAGCCTCTGTTGTTGCTTCTTTTGATGAGTCAAAATGTGGGACTTATATGTCATACTTTTTAGCAGTGTTTATTAAAGTGGTTCAATTTGGTTTTTTTTTTTTTTTTTTTTTTTTTTTTTTAAGAAGACTTGCACCCTAGTGTTAGACTGGCCAAATGTGTGTGTGTGTGTATATATATATATATATTTTTTTTTTTTTTAATTTTTTTTATTATGTTAGTCACCATACAGTACATCCCTGGTTTCAGATGTAAAGTTCGATGATTCATTAGTTGCATATAACATATATATTAATAAAAATTTTTTAAATCACTTTTCCCTTACTAATTCCTGAGATGATATATACATTTTTGCCATCACATGAAATTATGTTGTCACCAGAAAGCACAGTTGGGTTCCTGTCATGGCAGTGCTGTGTGTGTTTCCCTGCAGAGCGGCTCCTGCTTGCCGAGTCCTTGCGTGAGAAGAGATGTAAATCACAAACTGTCACCCTGGCCAAAAAACAAAGGGTCTCTTAGCATCACCTCCTCAAGCAGATGTCAGAGAGTGCCAAATTCAAGGTCCTTCTTGCCTTCCTCTCTGAAGCATAGTGTCCCATAAAGGAACATCCATGTCCTGTTTGTGTTTGCAGCTCTGACCTATTTATAGTCTTCAGATGATTTTAGCTACTAACATGATCAATTTTGGTAGTTACGAGGAGTAATAAAGCACTCCGACTTTTCTCATCTGCTCATTTTATGACACCAGTTGGCCCAGGCCTTACAGTTACACTGCTCTACAGACAGGAGTGTTTGCTCTTATGTTAATAATAAGAAGGAGAGGAAGCAGGTGCCACAAAGTGTTACTCCTTTTACTAGAACCTGAGTACAGTGAAGCCCAGGAAGATTTGTCCGAAGTCTGCAAGAGTGGGTCCTCTGTGGGGCTGGGCCTGGAACTCCAGGCAGTCTGATTTTTAAGTCTAGGTATGTGACACTCGGCCAAACCATGTGGGGCTTTTTGAAAAAAATCCTCATGAGAATAGGTGAGTTACAACTAGTGACAGTATAAGTGATAATACAGCAAGTAATAGTCTCCTTCCTTTTTAAAAGTATCATTAGAAAAAGAAATAATGTTTCACAGAAATTGTTCTCAAATGTAGGACATACCATCACTGAATAGAGACTTCTCAGGATCACCCCCAGGGAAAGCATCACGCCCATGGCAGGGAACCTAGGCTTTGAAGCAGAGCTTACTGACTTCCTAGTCATGTGACCCTGAGCAAGGATTTAACCCCCTGGAACTTCAGTTGACTTATCCATGGGAACTGGAAACACCACCAGCCGCTTGGCTGCAGTCTTCTGACAAGGTGGTGAGGTGCTGAGTGAGTGTCAAGCACCCAGACGAAAATAACAATGACTCTCCATTATTTTAAGTCTGAGCTACAACGATCATTTCCATTTGCCATGTGGATCCTTTTGTCCTTAGAAGGCAATACGAAGGATGGATGTAAGTGTTCTGCTGGCAGGTGTGGTGAGGTTGAAATACATGGCGGGACTGCTGCTTGTGAGCCACGTGCAGGGGTGTATAGCACCCAGCAGCAAATGGGCGGGACCCACGATAACACCCAGCGCCCCTTCAGCCTGGATAGCCTGCTCTGCCTAGGGCCAGCTGAGATGTTTTGGGTGTCAGAGTCCCCTTGCTCACATATCCAGGACCCTCTCAGCAGAAATGGGTCCATGTTGGAGTGAGGGGTGGGGGATTTGGAGGACCTGATCAGAGGCTTCACAGCAATCCAGTTCAAGTTTGTGATGCACTTCTGGGTCCACAAGGTGAGTCACAGCTAATCGTGCTACCCACAGAGGGTGGTGCTGGTCACTCATCACCTTATTAGCCAGGGAAGTAGACCAGAGTGGGGAGGCACAGGTCCAGTCTCAGCATTTCTGGCATCTAGCTGTGTGACCTGGGTAAGTCACAGTGCCTTAACTTATCTTCTCTATAAAATGGGTACAGTGAGACCCACATCACTTTGTTGCGAAGAGAGTGTGAAAACCCCAGTAAGTATAAGTTGCTGTAATATTGAACCCTTTCCATCGTTCTTGCTGCACCTGATCCCCTAAATATCTTGTGAGGTAGTAAACTGTTACTATTATGATAGCATCAGCTATTTTACAGGCTATGAAATAGAGACTAAAGGAAATTTAGCAGTTGCTTGTGGTTACATGGCACGTTAATGCAGGGATACTTTAACCTGCAGCCCGTTTTCTGACCCTGGAGGTGTGACGTGTGCTCTTGTGAGAGCAGGAAGATCCACTTGATGCCGACCTTGTACACTTAGTCGTCTGGCATACTCCATGTGCACTTTCCCAGAGCATTTGGTTGCTCCGTGCTGCTAATGGAAGCCGTTCCCTTGCACAGATGTCTGCAAGCTCTCACCCTGGAGCTCTGTGCAGTTATCCTCCTGATCGCTTCCGTAAATAGCAGTCAACCGGGAATGATCACCAGACCCAGATCTTCTCTTCAACTGCACTGTCTCCCCACTTACCCTCTGTTCCCCATCAGGCACACTTTGTGCACAATTCAAGTTGACCCACATTTGAGACCCTGGCTAGCTCAGTTCTCCTGCGCTAAGCTCTCTTTGTTCCCCTACCGCACCCACACCTTCTCGGTGTATGTGTGTGTTCATTTAATTAATGAACTTCATGTTTTAGAGCACTTATAGGATCACAGCGGAATTGAGCAGAAAGTACAGAGTTCCCATCCACCCTTTGTCCGCACATATCACCCCCTTTTTTTTTTTTTTTTGAAGCTGATAATGCAACTTTGCTAACAGGCTCATTGTCCATGAGATGCTACTTCTCAATGGAACCCCCATAGCACAATGTAATAAAGAATCCATGACAAGAGCTGTTGTACTGTACATGACTATTCTAATCATATATTTTATTGGAAGCTATATACCTCTTAAAGCTGGCATTTCATTTGCCTCCATTGCCTGATAGAAACCCTGCTGCTGTGACAACGGGTAGTCGTGAAGCTAATGGTCTTTTCCAAATTCCTTCATAAATTCAGAGCAAGAACGAAAGCGCAAAAGAGAGAGAGGAAAAAAAAAATCACACAGTCATTTCCAACCATTTGTGTTAAAATACAAAGAAAACAAGGCGCATTCAAAAATGGTGTGCCGGGCAGCCTCCATTAATATTTATTTTGGCATTAATATTGATAAGAAAGTACTTTGTATCTGGGCTTTGTTGCCTCCCCCAATGTCCTCAAGCTCCCTCTTCTTCAAGCTGGTGGCCATTAGCTCGCGTCTTCCTCTGTATCCAGAGCCTCCAAGAGGCTTGGCGGGCCTCCAGCTCACTTACACTTAAATGGACACTCAAGCTCCGACGGACACACAGCTAAATAGAGGCCAATAATTCAATACAGTATGACTGTACTGGGGCTGCTAGTAAATCCATCAAGCAGTAAATATCATCTGAAGCCAATGCAAGCTTTTATCTTTCCAATTTTTTTGTATGTCTGAGCGAAGCCCAGGCATTCAGCGAATCATGTAATTTATTCTGCAGTGCCGAGCCTGGGCTGTCTCAGACATCATATTGACTTTTTTTTTTCCCCATCTGTCAGGGGCAGTCAGCAGCTCTGCTATTGTGAGAGCGCATCACATTACATGTATTTATTTATTTATTTCTGCTGCTTCTTTGTAGCATGATTGGGCAAGAACGCATTATCTCAGATCAACGAATACTAAGAAAAGCATCTGAACATCATTACGACAGCATGTTAAACATTTGTCCTACCCAGTTTGTTAAATCAGCAAATGTATTTCCAGCAAATGCTTGTAATTGTTCATAAAGGGCTCCCTACTGCAGGATTTTATTAAGCTGAAAATATGGCCTGTTATTTTCTTCAGCTCTTTAGGTCAGCAGTGATGCCAATATATTGTAAATAACGCTGAGCAGCTGTTGTATTGACTTGCTCTCTTTCTGTGCACACACGCACACATACACACACACACACCCCCACACACACTCTCCTCTAGCTTCATTGCTGAATGTTGCACACATATTTTGTGCACATGTGTAGGTCCATATGATGTAAAGTACTGCGTATCTACTTGGCAAAGTTAATCCAATGATTAAGCTATGGATCATAATGGTTAGAAAATATCTTGTCTCCTAATTAACCAAAATTTGGCCAAGAACAGAGCTCTTCTGGTTACTGTGGCTGCCTTACTGAAAATTTAAAAATGTAGACCCTAGATCCGAATGTTACTTAGAACGCTCTTGGTCTTCCTCCTGTGTAATACACATAACTGAAAAGAGAAGCAAGAGGAAGCTGGATGGCCACAGAATGCTTGCTTCACAATGGGATCTGAGACTGCTGAGTATACACATAATTGTCCATAGAATGGATGATGCCATCCCGTGTACAGCGTGTTTCCCCCTGAAGGTATCCAAAGCCACCATCTCTTTCTTGAAATCCAGTTGTTCTTCTAAGTTTCAGCTTGACTCTGAGTTAATTCAGTTTAGGTTGGATTAGTGTTCCATTCTGGAAGCGTACATCACAGAATAGTCTTTAAAACTAAGTTTCGTGGACCTCTCTAAGTAAATAAATATGCATAAGTTTAGTTCCTCTGGGGTACCTGGGTGGCTCAGTCAGTTAAGCGTCCAACTCTTGATTTGGGCTCAGATCATGATCTCAGGATCGTGGATCGAGCCCTTTGAGGGGCTCCCTGCTCAGAGGAGAGTTTGCTTGAGATTCTCTCTCTCCCCTCCCTTTGTCTCTCCCCTCCCACATGCATGCATGCGCTCTCTCTGTCTGAAATAAATACATCTTAAAAGAAAATAAAATAAATTTACTTCCTTCAAGTATCAATGCAGAATGTCCAAGAGGAGCAGAACTTTAGAATCAGCTATGCTGTTTGCCCAACTTATCCTTAAAAATAATGTTTAAAGCAAAAGAACAGACTTTTTTATATATGGCTCTAAGTAAGACGATTCATATGTTTAAAAGTAGCAGAATCACTACTATTTCAAGAACCCGGCTCCTTTATATGTATGATGAGATTTTTAAACAAATAACCCCCCGTTCCTTTGGAAGGCTTTGCATTCTTTGAAAAAAATACTTGTGCCTTGTCTTGAGAGAAAACCTCTCCCTGTGGACTGATGGTGAAAAATGACTCTGTATTTCATACTCCATTATTACTGTCACTATCTCAGAAAATACCAAAGGGGTTTCTACTACCATATCCAACTGGGAGAATCTGGGTAAACATGAGCCCGATTCTGGGATTGGATAAAGTGCTCACATCCTTAGGTGAGTAGTTAAATCCATCCTTCCCCACCACATGGCAGAGAGCATCAGTGCATATGTTCAGCCCCCCCTTTATTAACCTCCAGTTAGAAAGTCCTGCACCGTACATGATGCTTTTAGTATTCCAAAGAGCAGCCACACTGTCTCTCTAAAGAAACACATTAAAAGGCAACTCACTGAGCCATTTTCTAACACCTGAGAGCAATTAATGTAAGCAGAGACAGGAAACATCATCAATTATTTAAAATAAAATGAATATGTAATGCTGACCTTCTCCAACTGCCATCAGTTTTATACTTACACCTGAATCAACTCAGGGGAACACAAAACCCACAAGGCGCTCATGCTATAGTCTGCAGCGAGGCAGCCTCTGGATGGTCGCAGGGAGAGCTGCCTGGCGGGCTGCGTTCAGCCCAGGGAGGGTGGTGTGGGAGCCCTACCAGCCCCATGAGGGCTGGTGGGACCCCCAGCTCCATGAATGCGTGGCCACCTGGGACCAGCAACTTCATGTAGGAACTTTTCCGTGCCCTTCAGCTTTCCCAGCTAGTTTCACTCGTTTCTGAATCCTTTATTTTATATTCCCACCATCTAAAGGGGAAGGGCTAACATTTCTGTGGTTATGTGCTTCTGAATGTATATATGTGTATGTCTATACATATATTCTGTTACATCTCCTTATGTGCTCCTAGAAAGCCATTAGCCTTTTCCTTTTCTGTTGTGCCTCTCGCGTTGTCTGCCCTGGGCAAATGGAAGAAGTGGTCTATGTGGGCCATGCTTATTTGGGAAACCCAGAGAGAGGTGTTTATATAGCTGCAGTAGTGAGTTGCTGAAATTAAGTGAACCCTCTGCTTTCTGAACAGAGGGTCTTTCTACAAATAGGACAGCCCAGACATTCTCTCAGGGTAGTGTCACCGGCTGGGGATAGAGGAGGGTACACCAAGGGGCCATGGAGGTTATTACATGTGCCTGACATCGGGCATGAGCCAGGATTTGACCACAGTAATGGCCGAAGATTTTCAGAGCAAGGCCTAATAGACACCAAGTACAAAAAGTCCTTTGTGACCCTTCAGGCTAAACACGGCTTGAAGTGCTGGTGTCTATTTTTCCCCTGACTGGTACGAATAATTCCAAGAAAACACACAGAGGGCCTCCTGCAGGATGACCCACGCTTCTGACTCAGCAATCATCTTAGGATCCTCATACAGATATTCTGAGACTTGGTCTAATAGTCTTGGTGGCGAGTTGCAGTCATCACTCCAGAGGCAAAGTTGATTACTAGTTTCTGGGACCAGATTTGTCACAGAGTGACTCCTTGGGCTGTTATTAGGAATCTTCCTGACGTGCTGTTATAAAGCTTTATTTTATTTTTTTCCCTAGGAATGGTCATTCACTTTGGCACAGAGCCTCATCACAAACAGAGTTTCAATTGAGAAGCTTAAAAAAAAGAGGGGGAACCATTTACTAATGCTAATTATGGATGAACAGCAATAAGATTTTTAAGCTGTCTTTAGACTCCTATGGCCCAAACTGGCTTTATTTCTTTGAACATGGCATCGTCCATCTTAAACTTTAATGTGAATAAATGGTTTTGGAGGACAGCTGCCATGAAGAGTGTTTTACCAGTCGCTTTCTTTATCACCACCATATCCGTTGTCCCCTCTCCTACAAAGAAAGGATGCTAGGTTTGGGATGCCTGGGTGACTTAGTCGGTTAAGCATCTGCTTTCAGCTCAGGTCATGATCCCAGGGTCCTGTGATCAAGTCCCTCATCAGGCTCCTTGCTCAGTGGGGAGTCTCCCTCTTCCCCTCACCCCTGCTTGTGATCTCTTTTTCTCTCATGCTTGCTTGCTTTCTCAAATGAATAAAAAATACTTTTTTTTTTTCTTTTGAGAAAAAAAAGGATGCTAGGTTTTAGAGATCCATGCTGAGGAGTCAAGCTGGGATAGGTAAACGAAATTCACAGACAGCACAAAATTACCTTTTTACCCAGAAATTCCTGACTAATTAGCCATCTGTGCAAACAAGGAGACAGGGATGCTCACCACGGCTGTGTTATGAATTCCCATGGCCACAGGTGGAAACATGGCTTCGGGGCAAGTGGTGGACTCTTGAATATCATAAATCCAGTTATTTCACTGAGCTAAATGTGGCAGTGTTAATATCTGGCATGAATAGTTAAAATTCAAAACTCGAGGTTATTATAGTAGGGGAATCAGTAGAAAAGGAGATGTTTAAGTATATTAGAAACAGCGTGTTCACCATTCTGGGATATTGGGTGGTTTTATTCAGGATAAACAATCAGGAAGCTAATACCCCTATCTAAAAGCCAGAATTTAATATAAAATTCTCTTATAGATCCTGTGTCACTCAGATCTCTGGGCCCAGAAGAGCTCAAACTGCAGAGAGGGACATTTCACAGGTCATGGAGTCTCAGTGAGCATCTTAAGGGGCATAAATGAAAACTCAGCTTTTTAACTGCTCTCATTGCAGAAATCTGGGCAGAAACCATTACTTAAAAGCATAGTCCCTGCGACTGTAGCCTTGAGTCAGTTCAGAGCAAGTGTACCTGGAGAGGCTGGGAATTCTTTGTCTTCAAGGCCTTTGTGAGGCGGAGCAGGTGCACGGAGGGCAGACAGTGTGGGCCAGCATCTCACGATGAATGGATGAAGAGGGTGAGGGACAGAGACGTTGTCCAAAGTCAAAGCGGAAGGAGTCTTTTCCCTAATGAGAAAGTGATACCAAAAGTCTCTTGCTAACCAGAGAAGATACTTAACTTAGTCTTCATATCCGGGGGAGTAAGAGCAGTGGGGAGATGGAGTGATGGGCTTTCAGGGACAGGGCCCAGTATCATTTGCTTAACATTTATGGAGGAGCCAGCACACCAAGAGACACACCATCCTTTGAACCATCTTAGATTTGAGCTTTCAGTGCTGTATTTTATTGTTTCGTGTCATAATTTTTGTCATCAGTTTTAATGTCCCATCTGTATATTTGTGTTTCATTGTTTTTGAAGGAAAAAAAATGGTGTTACATCTGGAAAAGGTGTCCCAGTCCCTCCAGCTATCCATCTGTTCAAGAAGTTACATCCCTGAAAGGTATTCTGGTTGGCAAAGTCACCTTGACAAGATCAAGGGTATCCTAGAGAATTAGGAGATAAAGGGGAAACACAGAATCACATAAAGGTCCTGGAAGTCACCCAGTTCCCAAACTAAATGGCTTTAGAGCACTGTGAATCTTCTTTGCTTTTCCATTCTCCTTTGCTCTCCAGGAACCACAGCAGTGTTGTTTGATCAGATCTCCCTCAAGCTTTATATTCTAGGCGACCTAAAACACTTTTTACGTATTTGCAAATACAACAACAAATCACACCTTAAAAATTTTTGGTACAAAACGTAAAAAGTACATCATCTCAAAACCACCACTAGTCACACTTTGAGCAGATGGAAGATGACTATACATCATTGGTAATTGTGCCATAAATGCCGGTTCTCTGCCGTATTCTGTGCCATATACGCTCTCGACTCTGTTCATGCTCATATTAGTAGGTAGCTGTCTTTTCAAGATACAGTTTAATCACTATCCATTGATGATGCTGTCTTTATAAAGTTCTCAGTCCGAGGCTCCTTCTGGGTTTTGCTATAGATTTGCGACATCCATCCTTATGTAGAAGTATTCCAAGACCCTGAAGAGCCTATGTGGCAAACTGGGAGGGGGAAGTAGCAGGGTGTATTGAAAGGACTGAAAGGAAGCCAAGTGGAATAAGGGTCTCAGGCAGAGTGAGGAAACGTAAGGCCTGAGCAGTAGGCAAGGTGGAGATCCTGCCAAGTCCAAACCAGACTTTTAACAGCAATGGGAGAGTATTGGAAGAATTTCAGCCTAGGCTGGGAAGGAGGCACATACTTTGGTAGGACTGGGTCATGGATTGAATAGGGGGGAGGAAGGAGAGAGCAATCTCAGGGAAAAATGCTCAGATTTCTGGTTGATTAGCTTTATGGAAGACAATATGGGAGGCTTTCAAAGTAAGGTCCTGACTTTGATTTTGGATGTGGATGGATAGCTCTTGAGTATCCAAGTGGAAATGCCAAGGGGGGGGGCAGTTGGAAAATACTGAGGCATGGCGGGCCTAATTATACACTATATACACCATGTAACCTGGGGGACTGATGAAGAAAAATTTTCCAGCAGACAAAAATCTTGAAATTTGAGTAATAATTTGGATGTGTTCAAAAGCATATCAGCTCTCTTTTCACATAGCTCTTTGGAAATTTGCTAATATATAGGTCTGTCCTTTCCTTCCCTCCTGAGTTATTATCAGACTCCCATTCTCAACTTGAGTTTCTCAACTCTCCATCCTTCTTTGCTGACTAAGCATTTTTCAGAGGTAATGATTTTACAAAATGGAAGAGAAGCGGTCATTTTGAAGAAACTGCAATATGATACTTGTAGAACTTTTGGCTGGTGGCAATATCCCTTAATTTAAATTGAGATTTAAATTCTCAGTTGAGTCTGATTTTCTTAACAAACAGCAAATCAGATGTGAAGTTCAGAAGAGACAAAATTTTAAATCAACTATAAATAGGTGGTAATCCTTGCTGTGGCATGGCTGAAATTGACTGTGGAAAGGGACTAGTATGGTAAGGAAGACTGTTCTCTTCAAGTTTATTACTACCAACTTTTAACCCTTACTGTTTAAAGGTACTGGTCATTGCATGGGTTTGACACGTTTCCATGTTGAATTTTAACATTTGCTGTAGTAATTGGTGCCACGTGATGCCAGCTTAATGGACTTCTATTTTATGAAGAGTATCAAATTATGTATTTTATCAAATTTCTTACACTTTGGTCTCCCATTTCAGGGAACAAGAGGAAGCATACAGATGCCACAGCTGTCATTTTTTTTTTAAACACAGAGTTTAGACGCTAGTTAGATGCCAGGATCCTGTTTCATACATACACCAACTGTTAGCAAATTGAAGAACTGACTGCAAAAATGTGTTTCTTTTCCTCTCTGCTTAAACCTTCTTTTGAAAAACAGACACAGAGAGCATGGATAACATGGAAATTAGATCTTCCATTACAGGATAATCAAGAGGTGGCGTATAAGCAAATATTAAGGATTTTCTACATCATTACTCATCAAAACTCTTAGTCTTTGAACTTTTCAATACATACATTCTTTTGTACACATATAGTAAGTGAAAGTGCCCATAAGAATTCTCTAAACTATTTTTCTGGAGGAGGAAATAGGGAAAGCCTCCTTGGTCATAGGGAGTTGACTATGAGTGGAGGCCAAAGGCAATAAAAGAACCATTGCTGTGAAGAGGACTTCAGTGATCACATCTAAAAAAAGTGAACCCAGTCTATGATAAAATTATTATTGGACTTGGATTTTAGAACTGAGTCTGCTAAAATCTGAAGGAATTGGGTCCTTATACAAGCATTTCTGCACTTGCATTTTCATCACATGATGGGTTTTTAATCAAAAGATTTCCAAAGACCCTTAGTCTGGATGTTGTCCAGTTCAAATCCTGGAATATGAAGGTTATTTGAAACATTCTAATGGGCTAATGGATATTGTAGACCAGCTTGCCTGCCCTCCTTTACCCTCATGTCTGATCACCTGAGTCCTCAAACATTTGTGCAGCTGCTTCTTGGATTGACCTTTTATGTCCCATTCTATCCATGTTCATTGTCTTTTTGGTTGATGTTAATTTCCATCATAGAAGATCATTTGTGATTTTAGAATTACTGGCCCAGATAACCAGAGTCCCCATCTTTACTGTGATTTCTTGGTCTAGCCTGAAATCATCATTGGAAATTCTTCCTGGCCCCATTCTTTCCATATTGCCTCAATTTTCTCTCCAACCCAAATATTACTATGCTACTCAAAAATTTTAATCAGCATCTCAACTTGGGGGGAAAAAAGGAAAAAATCCTTGGCATATCGTTCTGGGTCCTTCACTCTGAAATTCCAAAGTACGTTGAATGTTTCTGACACTCTTGACCTTAGGAACCCTTACGGAAAACTGTCCTGGGCTCCTCCCAATTCCTAAAATAAGGCCCTCCTCAGCTGTATATCCATCCTCTCAGCTCTGCCTGGAGTGTTCTTCTCCTTTCCTAAAGCAAAACTCTGCTTATTTTTCCAGGCTCATGTCAAATACAGAGTCTTCTGTGACCCTTCCCTTACCCTGCAGAATTAATTTCCCCTATTGTGGTTGGATGGCACTTGGTTTTCACATTCATCCTTCTGGTCCATTACTCATTCCAGTCTGTGGTGTCCTATATTTACTGTGCCATGACCGTCTCTTCCAGTGGCGTGTGCATTCTTTGGAGATAGGATTGATGTCTTACTCATCTTTGAACCCTCAGCACCTGAAACAGGGTTCACAAAAAGCAAATGTATTAAATTCATTCAGGCTCCTAACAAGTCCTTAGAGATGGGCTGGAGTTTTAGTTTCATTTGTAATAGATGCTATAGGAAACACTGGCGAATGGATCTTTCTCAAGGTATTTACTGCCTCTTACTGTGAGGAAGTTATTTATTGCTGAAGTTCAGTTTCATCATGGCTGAAATGATTCCAAGATGATGCTGTTCATGGATTTCCCAGTTCTTGTCTAATTCTGTGGGTATGATTGCATTTATCAGCCCCTGTGTAGGTAAGAGGAGTCAAATGTCCAATTCTGAGTGGGCGTTTGTGAAAGGAAGGGGCACGCATTGTTTCCTACCCACACCTTTAATTGTTGGTGCAACACCCTCAGAGGTGTCTCTACTTTTTGTCACAGCAGATGGCAGCATTCAAGATGGTGGCTGCTTCGTAAGTCAGGAACCCTAAGTAACAAAGACAAAAACTACTTCCTGCTTTTCTGTCTTGGTTGTTTTTAAACCACTGATGTGTAATCCTTGGAGATCAGCCTGATAGAGATCTGTTGGTCAAGGCATGGTCTCCTCCCATATCATCCTGAATTCCTCCCATGATGAGACTCATCCTGCTTTGTAAGGACTTGTTCTTACGCATGTGGATACATGTGCTTGGTTGACTTTTCTCCATGTTTTTCCTGGACCCCACGTATCTGTATCATCTGGTAAGGTTTCAGTGCCTTGGATTCCAGGGCTCCAGCTTAATACAAATGAATCTAATTCTTAGGAAGTCTGGCCCAAGAATCTCATTTTCAGTAAGCCCTTCCACTGCTGTTACACATTTTATGAGGAACTATGTGTCTCATTGGTTGAGTTGAATTAAAAGAGAATGTCAGCTCCTGGAGGGTAGGGTCTTCTTTATCTCATTCACATCCTATCCCAGCCTCTAGCACACAGCGGGGCACATGGTGGCTGGCTAACTAATAAATATTGATTGGGTATAGGTGGAAAGAAGACTGTAATTCCTGCCTCTCCTATCTCAAGGGCATAAATGAGGGTAGAACGACATAATGTATGTGAATCACTGTGTACAGAAAAGGAATATGTCATCACATTGGTCTACACAAAGTAATCACTTAAAAATATTACCTTTAAACCAGTGTTGGCTTATCTAGAGCTAAGACTCATTGACTACTTAGTGTTAGAGAGGGGTGGAGGTGGGAGAGAGAAAGAGAAAGAGACCGTTATGTACTGCTCCCCCTCCACTTTTATAAAGGAAGAAACCAAGGTTCAAAATTATTATCGGGGTCAAGATCATGTATAGATGGTAAGTACTAGATCAGTGCTTTTTTTTTTTTTTTTTTAAGATTTTATTTATTTATTTGACAGAGAGAGACAGCCAGCGAGAGAGGGAACACAAGCAAGGGAGTAGGAGAGGAGGAAGCAGGCTCCCAGCGGAGGAGCCTGATGTGGGGCTCGATCCCAGAACGCCGGGATCACGCCCTGAGCCGAAGGCAGATTGTTAACAACTGCGCTACCCAGGCACCCCTAGATCAGTGCTTCTTAAACCCTAGCAAGGACAAGAATTGTCTGAAGGATTTGTTAAGACAGGTTGCTGGTCCCCATCTGTAGTTTCTAAGGAAGTAGATTTGGGGTTGGGCCTGAGAATTTACACTTTAAATAAGTTCCCTTGTGTTGCTCAGGCACTTGGTCTTGACCACGGTTGAGAACCATTATATTACAGCTGAATTTGGATCTGGAAATTTCACTTCTAGACCTCTAATCTTGATATTTTCTTGTTTTACTACCATTCTTGTCCTTATGAACATACTCATTCCCCCCCCCCCCCCATATGGTAGTCTTTTCCTATTTATGTTTGATTAGGGTTACTAAGTTTGTAGAGAAGTTCGAGAGTCAATAGCAACTACATTTGGACACTTCGTAATACTGTTTCACGATTGGTAATGGATTTCTTTCTCATGCAATCCCTATAGGTGAACTGCCTTGGAAGATTTAAAAATAGATAAGTTTTTGGAATTTGAAAGCCAGAGTCATTTTGGGGAACAAATTCCTAACTAGGAATTTCAGCTCTTTCCGTTGCGCTTGGTCTGACAGGTACATCTGTCCTGTTCGTACGATGCCTTCAGCCGAGATGTGTTTCTTGCCCTTTGTTTCCTCTATGTGTTCTAAGCACGAGAGGGCTCTGTGTTCTGTAAGATGAAGGAGACATTAATAATGTGGAGCTAATTTTACAAAATTTGGAAATTGCACCTGAGTCCTAAAACCTGAAATAAAGTGGGATGTATTTCCTGTTTTCTCTTTTCCTCGATGAAACAAATAAGGCACTGTTAAATGAATACTTTATGCATCAGCACAGTTGGAGATAAAAATTCAGGATGACCCTTTTAAATTTAATACTTAACAGCTGGCCTTTGTTGATTGCAAATGTTAGCAGCTGTATCTGCCAAATTCAACTTCCAAACAGAGACTGGTAGTCGTCTTTGCGGTGAGTGTTTAAGAAATTTCAACTTAGAAGGAAATTATACATATGTCCTACTATATATCCATGTTGGACTTGGCCTTGATTGACTGTAAGCTATAACCCGTTTAGGCACACAACAAACTGAGTTTTTGCCACTCTGTTTAATGAAATAAAATTGTTCTGAAATAACAAGCACATCATTACAAATAAAAACGAAAACAAAAAACCAAGGACGATTAATTCCTGTATACGTTTTCTCACCGTACGCTGCTAGTATTGAACAGCGGCCTCTGACAGAGAAGCCATTCTGCCCTTAGGTCTGTAGACTGACAGAAGTCTTTTGTGGTTCTAAGAGAAGACCACAGAATATTCCCATTTAAAAGCCACTGCAAACAGGCATTAAGACTACACGGTGTTGGGGCACCTGGGTGGCACAGCGGTTGGGCGTCTGCCTTCGGCTCAGGGCGTGATCCCGGCGATCTGGGATCGAGCCCCACATCAGGCTCTTCTGCTATGAGCCTGCTTTTTCCTCTCCCACTTCCCCTGCTTGTGTTCCCTCTCTCGCTGGCTGTCTCTATCTCTGTCAAATAAATAAAAAAAATTAAAAAAAAAAAAAAAAGACTACACGGTGTTATAAGGGGAAACATTTTGATCAAATAAAACTAGAAGTACAGGAATTGAAAAACACATTTTTAAAATGCATTCATTTTTTTCTAAATGACAAGGCTAGAGTCATACTTTCTGTATCTCAGTTGTTGGAAAAAATCCATTTTTAAAGTTAAAACAGATTTCTCCAATAGTTTTGATCATAACTTTGACCAAGTTCAGGGAGAAAATGAAGTTTTAAGAGGGTATAATATAAAAAGAATGAAATTATTTGTAGTAATGTGTTGCAGTCTAAAAAGTATGATTAATGTTATGAAGAAAAACAATTTGAAAAATTTCCACCATCAGTGGAACTAAATTTATTATCACTATATTTTGTTTAATTGTATAATTTGTGTAATTAAAAATAACTTGTATAAATAAAGTTCTCTCTCTCTCTCTCTTTTTTTTTTTTTTCAGGGAGAGAGAGAGCGTGCATATGTGCAGGGATGGGGAGGGCAGAGAGAGAATCTTAAGCAGACTCCACACCAGTGTAGAGCCTAATGTGAGGCTCGATCTCATCACCTTGAGATCATGACCTGAGCTGAAATCAAGTGTCAGATGCTTAACTGACTGAGCCCCCCAGGCGCCCTGTTAGCTTTTACTTTCTTATTCCTTGTTTTCAAGTTTACAATTGGGAGCAGCTCAAAACAAGCCAGACAAAACAGAATCCTTAAGGGGCGTTCAGCAGGGAGTCTGCTTAAAGATTCTATCCCTCTGTTCCTCCCCCTACTCACGCATACACACACACACACACACACACACACACTCTCTAAAATAAATAAAGAAATCTTTAAAAAAATACAATGATAACATAATCACAGCAGTGGAACCTGGGATTCCATTGCAACACCCACTGACATGGTTAGGAAGAAAAAGAAGCATGGCCACGCAAATACCTTACGGATCACAGAAGAAAGACTTTTATAGTTCACAACATAACATTTGCTAAATGCATGAGTGCAAGTGTCATTTTCATGGTAAGAGCAAGATTGTTGGCTCTGTAAGGACAGTGCTCCTGAGCTGTTGCCAGGGACATTACAGTCATAGGAGTCACTCATGTTAGAAAAAACTAGAGACGCTGCACAGTTAGGATGGCATTTTGTTGCAAGTAACAAAATCCCCTACTCAGAAGCTTAAACGTGTCAGGGTCAATATGCTTCACGCAATGTGACATCTTAGGGTACATAGCCCAGGAGTGGGTCGGTGGCCCAATGGTGCAATGAGAGCACTAGTCTCATTAGAACTTCCTACTCAGTCATGCACATCTTGTGACTCTTGTTCCCAAATATGCAAGATGGCTGCTGCGATTAAAGATACTGAGTCCTTGCTCCAGGCAGGAAGGAAGAGAACAGGTGAGAGAAGAAGTGGTGTCATCGAGCACACATTTTCATTTTATTTGATAAGGAATGTTCACCCCAGGGCTTGGCAGGTACTCCTTGGTCAGGACTGTGATTCATGGCGACCTTTGGCTACACTGACATCTGAGAAGGTGATTATGTTTATCCTTGAGCCTGTTTGGTAGAGGAAGGCAAAGGAAAAGGAAGTTCTGAACAGCTTTTGATGGATCTGCGGTGCTCATGATTACAGTGGGACTGCTAGGACAGCTACCAGTGTTACCTAGAGCAGTTGTTACTGGAGATAGTTCTGTTCCTGAAAACTTTGGCCAGGGGGGCACCCCTGTATGGGAACCTTCTGTTAAGGGCACATGTGTTGAAGATACCTTGGTAAATGACCAGTGTTCTTGAGAGCTCTCTGCAAGAGACAGACGTTTTAGGGCTACTCCTACTTAGGTATCTCCTCTGTGATTACACCAGGCACCATTGGGGCAGTTAAACTCAACACACAGACAAGACCTGGAGCTCCCCAGGACAAACGTGAATTCCCAGAGACACTGCAGCCTGAACTCTGTTAGTGGAGGAGGTGGTTGTCCATCCACTGGAGCTGGTACTTTGCATAATTATGGAAAGCAATATTATTTCTCTTTTCTCCTTCCCCTTCCTTTCAAATTGTGAAACTAAAGGCCTGCCAGGCATAAAGAAGGGCCCACTGCTAAGCCACCTAGTCATTAATGACCTCTCCTTCAAATACATAGAGCCCCAGTCGAAGCTTTGAAATGACTGTTAGTAAGTATTTGATGGAATCTGTAGGCCACGGGTCCTCCAATTCCTTGATTCCTGTCCAGCAGAGATGTGTTTTTATTACCCAAATTACATCATATTCCCCCCAGTAATGTACATAATTGTCCATCCTGCTTAGATACCTAGGACCTAAGAGGACTCTTGAGCTGATCTCATTCAAGTCCTGTAGTGAGATTGGTCAACTTTCTGGCTGCCCAGCATTTTTCTGTTCATGAGAATGTCAGAAGGTGTGAATCTTGATGGAATTCAGAAGTCTGCATCCAGCAGAACGGAGCTGTGATTCTGCGGTAATATTCAAAATGCTAACCAACTCATAGTGCCCTGACACCACCCCAATGGAATGAACCCTTGGTGGCGGTGTTCACCAGCAGAAGTCCCTGCTTGGGGCAGAGGGTACCCATTTCTCCCATGTAAGGCAACTGGAAAGTGAGTACATGGCGGTGGTCCTACCGAGGATGTCTTGTTTTGAGTGAATCACAAAAAGGCACAGGGCTGATTTGCATTCATGTGATCAGTAGTGTCAGTGTGCAGGGAGGATAGTGTCCAGTAGCGGCCGATATCCTGCAGCCACCCTTCCACGCCAACGTCTCTTTGTCCTGGCCAGACTATTCTTGTTGAAAGGTTCCTTTCAGTACCTCCTGCCTCTTGGTCCTCCACAGCTGCCTTACTTCCTGCCGTCTACCAAGCCTGCTTCTCCCCTCCCATGATGTCACTCAGAGTAAATAATTTGGCTTATAAGGGTTGATTGGTTAGAAAGTATTTACTGAAAATTAGCTATAGTATCTTATGTACTATGGCACCCAAGTAGATAATCTATATAAAAATTATTTAATTTCCATATATTCCTCTTGCAACAGAGAGGATGCTTACACTCCATAAAATCAAGATTAATTTAAAATAAAGAAAACAGGGGTGCCTGGGTGGCTCAGTCAGTTAAGCGTCTGCTTTGGCTCAGGTCATGATCCTGGGGTTCTGGGATTAAGCCCCACATGGGGTTCCCTGCTCAGCGGGGAGTCTGCTTCTCACTCTCCCTCTGCCCCTCCCCCCTGCTCGCGCACACACGTGTGTACACTCTCTCTCCATCTCGCTGTCTCTCAAATAAAATCTTTATCAAAATAAAGAAGGAAAATGAGATTAAGGAAAAACGTACACAGCAATGAAACTGGCACACAAATGATACACCAAGCAATCCTACATTTACTAGAAGTGAGCCATGAGTTTCTGCAAGTCATTTGTAGAACAAAGCATAGTGTGATAGGCATATTAACTTACCAAAATCAATTTAAAGATTCAAGTAATAGATATTTCTTAAATAGACTAGACAATTGGTTTGCTTTTCCCCTACTACCAGATAGGTAATAACTACCAGCCCTCAACATTGTCTGAACGTTTTCCAGTTCTATCTATAATCTTCAGCTGTCTAAAACATTTTTTCATGATTTAATGGTAGTACTTAGGAGTAGCTTTAAACATCGTGAATTAAAATGTGTTGTTCCAGTGTCCATTCATGTGACTCAGACATTCGGGTCTCTCGTATTAGATTGCTTTGGGGGTTCGGAAAGTCTAATAGATTAACATCACCTTTCCCCTGCAAGAATTCTATAAGTTAAATAAAGATGACAATTGTTTCCAAATTTTAGGCATGTATTACCTCGCGTTTAAGGAGCTGTCAGTTAGAAGTTAAGTTATGAAAAAGTTACTTTATTGAGCAGCAAAGTTGGTTTTTGAGAAGCTTGTCATTTCATGTAAATTCCACCTGTCTGCAATAGTGACAGCACCCCCATTGAAGGGCCACCCCGTCATGCCCGCTGCGACCAGGGGGCACAGTGTGGGCTTTGGCTCAGGCAGCCCTGCGAACAAGTCCCTGTGTGACACAGGGCAGGTCACTTGACTCTTCGAGCCTTGGTTTCTTTATCTGCAAATGGAAATAATAATGTATATTTCAAACGTGATTTCAGTCATGTTTTAAAAATGGCCCTCCGCAGTTCCTGGCACATAGTAGGTGCTGTTGGGATTTTCCTCTCTCTCAAGGAAACAAACCAGCTCCTCCAGCGCTTCCCTTACACCTAACACTGTGGTTCTTTTGTGAAGAGGCTTTAATGAAAATAATCATAATTATTACTGTAAAGCAAACAAAACCCCAAACCTCTCTTGTGAGTAGTATCACCAGATCTGTGCAGAAAGTGTTTAAGTTTGGTAGTATAATCTCTTCAAGTACGAACTGAAACTGATCATGACAGTGGAGTAAAAAACTTGTATGAGTCCTAAAGAAAAGATGCATTATTTCATTAAAACAGTGCCATTTTTATCTCGGTTGTTTTTTTGTGTGTGACCTTTAAATATGTTGGTCAACATAAGGTAGAATCTGGGCTTATGTTCTTTCTCTCATTTTGTATTGCTTTTGCATATTGTCTTGTTCATTTTAAATATCTTAAGGTTTTAAAACTTCTAGAGAATTCTAGCAGTGTTCTCAAGAGAAAAATTAATGCCTAGAGTGAGTAACTGGCAATACTTTATTTAGAAATTCTTCTTTGCCTTTGCCTCAGTCTGTCAGTAGATGCTGACCTTGGCTACTCAGTAGCATTGCCTAAGGAGTTTTTGAAACACACTGATTCGTGTGTCCCATCCCTAGGACTTCTGATAGAAATGGCACGGTGGACATTTTAAAATTGTCAAGTTCTTCAAAAGGTTTCTTGTATGAGGCCAGGGTGGGAATCCACTGCCACATATGTTTGTGATTGTTCATTCTCTTTAATGTCTTGCTTTCCAGGAAATTGAAGGAACGCTGTCCCTTTCAGAAGTTTCTCATGCGCACACACACCCACACCCCTCCCAGTAGGCCTGGGCCAGGCACCTGTGCTGTAGGCTTTCCGGGGACACTGAACTCCTCCTTTCATAGCATTTAATACGTTTACTTAGATGGGTTTTTCCCGTAGTAGGCTGTAAGCTCCCCGAAGGCAGGGTCCTGACTGGATTTTTGATCATCTTCTTCCTGGCATGGAAGGGAAATTCAGGGAGTACTTAATGATATTTATTGTTGAATAATGATGCAAGTGCTATTTCTCAGAGGGCTCATGGTACTTCTCTGAGTCCCTATTTTAAAGACTAGTTGCCAAGGAGAACAAAGAGGCATTGGAGACATGGGTGGGATGGGGAAGAGGAGATTGGGGGAAGCAGAATTGGAGGGCAGGGGTGGAGCTTTCCTACTGACACGTCTGGCTTGGAAAAATAAACACAAGGACAGGAATTCTTCATTAATTAAGGTACTCTGCTGGAAACTATGCTTTATATGGGGCAGAACGAACCCTATAGAGAGTCTCAAGATATTTTTTGAGTCTGTATCTGTGTTTGTGGTGAATTAGGATAGAATGAACTAGTGAATTTTTTATAACCTACCTAGGTGCCTCTCAATATGTTGATTTAGAACTTAATTAAATCTGTTCCACTTTACGAAGGAGTCACCAGGGACGACACCAGGTTGGTTTATTAGGGACCTTGGTGGTCTATTTGATAGTCAACTATTGACTCTCCCTCATCAAGGGATTGAATTTTTCAATGTCTCAGTTTACCTGTTTATTAAACAGTCATATGTGCACTTAAACTGTGTCAATCCAATTCACCGTTGGCAGATTACCCATAGAACTTCTGACAGATTGCTTCAAAAATTGAATAACGTTTTACTGATTTGATTGCAATTTAGCAGATACACATTTAACACTTCAATTATATTAATCAGAATGAAAGTTTGCACATGACACTTTCAAGCCCATACTCTGAGTATTTTGAACCTATTTCACCCTCTTCATTAGAGTGTAGAGTTTGAAACTACATGGTTATAAAATAAAATGAGGGAACCCCGTTTCAGGTGTTTTTTTGCCTTTTTGCTTTCATTCAGCTCTTCTGAGCAAACACAAGCATATTTCTATTTTTTCTGTGGAGGAAAATGATTTTCTTCCTCACTTTTGTCACGCTCGTCCCTTGGTGCCCTGCTTTGTGTTCTTTCAATATGCACATTTATCTTGCTGACTCACTTAAAAGTTTTCCTAGGCAGTGTTTCATATTGATTTGCTTGAGTCAAACGTGGAAGTCTTCTGGGACTCCTCTTTGCTTCCCAGTTTCTATATCCACTCAGTCATAAAGTCCTGCCTCCTCACCTGCCATTTTTATTTGGTGACCTCCCCTCTCTGCTGGCCTTCTCACGATTCTTTTAGTTAAGAACTTCATCCTTTGTCTCCAGGAAAGTTTCAACAGCCTAGTTGATTCCCCTGCTTCTGGTCTTGCCCCTTCAAGTTCATCTTCCACAGGCACCTCAGAGATTGACCAATAATGCAAATTATAACATTGCGCTATGGGTGTGTTAACTTGAAATAACTTGAAAGTTCTGTCTTTCCTTAATCGGTTTCTGCATTAGCTTTTGTGTGAACAAGGGTACTAAGATTGAGGCATTTGATAATCCCAGCTTCTTGGGCTGACACATCAGTTGGTCCAGTGGACTCTTTCTCCTGTCTCTTGGTTGGCTAAATGAGCCTCCCATTGATACCAGACTGCCTTTCATTCCACACACAGCGCTCAGTGCTCATCTCATTCCCACAGCCTGGAAGACTCTTACTCTCTTTTCTTTGCCTTGTTCCAGTTCCCCCTGATCAGTCAGCTCAGGTATAATGGCTTCCAGAAATCTTTTGATGTTTGCTACTGCCAGAAACTCAGACCAGGTCAGGTGAGGTCAAGCCAGGCAGCTTTCATCACACAAGTGCATGCCATTGCTGCACTTGGTATATTATATGGAAGGCACTTGGTGATCCACCATTAGGTTATGCATTCCTTAAGGATCTGAAACCCAGATTCACTCTTCTTGATATCCCTAATGCCTAATACATGCGGTGATTAGATAAGTGTTGAAATGAACCTCGCTTGTCCTCCACAGAGTCTAGAGTCGTATGTACATTAGTGTTCTATAGCTATTAAAATTTTTAGGTTTGTAGATTTTTGCATAATATAAGAGAGCTCTTTTGTGAGGAAACAGCATGGCATCAGTAATGTTAAATTGGGATCTGGCATCCATTTGTAAGGAACAGTATGGAGGGTGTATTGGGGGAGTTCATGGTCGGTCAACCCCTGGTCTTTTCTGCTCTAAAATTCTGTGGGTCTTGGAGTATTCCAGATTGGAGGATATTATAATCAATTAATTAGGCTGTATCGCTCATATTAACAATATTAAGAAAGCACGTGACAAAGCCCTTGTACGTGTGGAGTAAAGTAAACCCTATCTCCCTCTTCATTCTTGGCCCATCTTCCAACACAGCCCCCTTGTTGCTCTTCAGCCCACTGACATGTCTCCTTCAGCCTTTGGTGGGCTTCTTTCAGTCCCTGAAATGCTGATGTTTCCCTCTGTTAGGCATACCTGAACCTTCAAGAGATTCTCAGCCATTCCTCTGGTGTCAGCCAACTTTTACACATTGGCAACTCCTTAATCTAGTTCCAACCCCAAATCTCCAGCAAAGCATAAGGGGGATATTTAACTGTCTTTTTTCAAGTCCCACAAGCAACTCAAACTCAACATGCCCTATAATAGACTTTGATCTCTCCCACAACCTTTTCCTTCCTTGTTTTGGTCCCTACTTTTTGAATGAGAGCACCATGCATTAATTTACTTCCCTTCTTTCATCTGCTACTTTAGGTAACTTTCAAAGTCCATTAATGCGGTCTTCTTAACCTTTTAATTTCCTTATTGCATTATTATGCAGTTTCAAATCCGTACCTTGACACTTTCACGTGGGCATATGTTCTTCAGCTTGCTCCTGGCCCCGTCGCTCCTTGTGGAATGACCCCAGCCCACTCTCTTGCAGTTACACCATCTACCTGGTCGCTTTAGGTTTGCCCTGCCTTACAGCCCCACTGTCTCTCCTGGGTGACTTCAGGACATCAGAATGATCAGATCACCCTGCTGTCTTACATAATACCTGTCATAGCCTTCCCAATGCCCTAAACAGTGGTCCAAACCCACTCTGCACATCTGAATTATCTGAGGAACTTAAAAAAAAAAAAATCTCACCCCAGGCCAATTAAATCACTCTGTGAGGGTACTATCTGTGATTTTAAAGTTCCCACAGAGATTCTCATTTGTAGCTAGGAGTAAAACATGGGCCCATAGAATAGATTCCCAGTTCCCAAGTGACGCAGTGGTTGGCCAGACTATTACCCACACACATATTCCTATATTGTCTTGGCGTATCTCTTATCCACTCTGACTTCCCTGTGGTTTCCAAGAGCACTGGGTTGTTTCAGGGGTGTAGCAAGGTTAGGGCTCATGCTTCCCTTTTTCCTAGGTTACCATTACTTCTTAGTCCCTGGCACACATCTGTACCTGGCATAGAACTGAGCTCAGGCATCACACCCTATGAAACATTGCTAAAAATACCTTCTCCAACTGGGGAGAAGTGACCTCTGCTACCCTAGTGCCCCATGAGTGTACTGGCTGTCCACCATCTGTGACAGTACTATTTTACAGGGATTCTCAAGCTTTAACGTACACATAGGCACATTTTTTAAATGCCTGTTGTGATTCAGTAGGTCTGGGCTGGGTCCTGCAATTCTGAACTTTTAACAAGCTCGGAGGTGAACTTTAGGCTTTACTGAATTCAAGTGTTTTTATACCTCTCTTGGCTTTGTTGTAGAATTTCTAAGGACAGTGCCAAAATCTGAGTTCAGTGCCTGACAGTCAGCTGTCACTCACTAAATGCTGCATGTATGAACAAACACATGATGAATGATTGAGTGCATTAGGGATAGGTAGATGGTTGGATGGATAGACGGATGGTTGGATGGATAGACGGATGGTTGGATGGATAGACGGATGGTTGGATGGATGGAAGGAAGGAAGGGAGGAAGGAAGGAAGGGCAGATGGATGGATGGATAGATGGTTGGATGCATGGATGAGTGGGAAGGAAGGGAGGAAGGAAGGAGGCAGTTATTATAAATGTCTCTTAGTTCAGGCAAATAAACATACCTTCTCTAAAAGCAAATTTTTGTAGAGTCCTTTCCACAGTATTTTGACAGTCATGCCAGAAATTATAATCTCTCCAAAAGTACCTTCTTTCTGCCCTTCCAAGTAAACAGTAACAGTATTTCTGAGAAAGAGGTACCCTGGGTTATGGAAATGAAGGACATTAGAGTATAAGATATTTTATGGCTCTGGAGGAAAAGTATGCACTGCAAGAAAGTATGAATGGTGATAAGGTCTATGATGATAGCTCACAGCCAGAGAATAACATGGCCAGCATTTGTAAGACTATGTCTTCGTTTTTCCCTCAGGAGTTCCTCACCTACTATGTGTTGATGTGGTCAGATGCCCAAGGGCTTCAGCTTTGGTGCTCCTGTGGGGTTTTTGATTCAGTAAATTATGAGCAACTTCCTGTACCTCTCCAAGCTCTAGTTTCTTCATATTTACAATAGGATAGTATAACATCAATATTAAAAAAGTAATATTAAAGAATAGAGTAAGCATCACATGTGATGCTGCATGCAAAAGGCTCGGACCAGTGTTGGGCATATTAAAAAAGAAAGAGAGAGAGAGAGAGAGAGAGAGAGAGAGAGAAAGAAAGAAAGAAAGAAAGAAAGAAAAACAACTTCTAATAGATGCTGTAATGCTAGCTGTTAGGATCCACAAAGAAAGACCACGCGGGTTCCGCATTCTGTGTGGACACACTGGGGGCACACTCGATTCAAGGATGGGTTAGCACCGGGACAAGGAAAATCCAAGCTCACATACTCATCTTGGCTGTTCAGTCACTGTGTGACTGTGAGCAAGATATTTAAATTCTATGAACCTCAGTTTCTTCCCCTGTGCATTGGACAGAATTGTGTCTACCTTGCTGAGTGGTCGCCAAGTTTTGATTTGTTAGTTGGACTTGAAGTTATCATAGGAAAAGTTGAGATGTAGCTTTCTTGCTACTTAGAAAGAAATAGCCTGAGACATAAATGCATATTATAATACAATCATATACTGCAACAGACGGTAGCAGAAAGGGTACGTTCACTACAGAGTGATGATTTTAAAAGACTGGCTACTGTGTTAGGAGAGAGACTAGTAACATATTCAGGATCTCCAGGGCCGTGGGGGCCTCTGGTGAAATAAGTAAGAGTCAGCAAACTATGGCCCGTAGGCCAAAGCTAGTCCACTGTGTGTTCACATAAAGTTTTATTGAAACATCCTCACATTCATTCATTCGTGTCTGTATTACCTGTGGCTCCTGTCTTGTGAAAAGGAGAGCTAAGTAGTTGTAACCAAGATCATCTGGCCTGCAGATCCTAAAATGTTCACTCTTTTTCAGAACATTTTGCTGGCCCTTAATCTAAATTAATAAAGTATAATGAAATGTTTCCTTAGCTCAGAAAATTTGTGGGTTGTAAACATTTTAAGATTAAAATGCCCAGGACAGTGATACTGCTTTAGGAGATCTAGCTATGTAGGGGCCTTTGAATTCTGCATGGGGGCTTGACCCAGCTGTGGAGACCCTGATTTTTAACCTCAGAATTCTTCACATACAGACATATAAAATCAAGATACAGAGAAAAATAAAAATACACAAAAGGCTACTAACCTTTTATGCCACAGGTGAGAGAGAAGGGAATTCAGGAAAGGTTTTATCTAGCAAAGAAGTTTCTATGAACCTTCGAGTTCCTTCCTGATTGATCTGTTAAGAAGGTAGGAATCATTCTCCTCTCCCCACCCTGCCTTGGGTATCAGATTTCCTTTTATGGTTAATTCATATTAAACTGAGATCTGTCCATAAATAAATTTTAAGAAAAGTTAAGTTCCTAAAATTGCTAGTCCTGTCACTTAGAAGTGACTTCTTCCTTTGTGAATAGATGTTCATCATCACTAATGATCAGGGAAAATATTTAAGTTTAAATCAAGAGACCATTTTACCCATTCAGTTGGCACAATTACAATATCTGACAGATGTCAAGTGTTGGGGGGCTTGGAACAACTGGATCTTTCGTGCATTTTGAGCGAATATAAAGATTGACATAATCATTTGGGAAAGTGAGCATTCCTCAAGTTGAACTCTCGTTACTTGTGACCTGGCAATTCCACACATAGGAATCTGCACATATTCCAGAGAAACACTTGCATATATAGAGCAAAGTAATATTTGTGGTATTGGTGTTCGCAGCAGGGATTAAAAACAGCCTGGAAGCAACGTACTGCCTTCAGGGGAAGAGTAGATGAACAGACTTCGGACATAGAACTCTGTAGCAGCTCAAAATAGATGCATGGCAGTGTCATGCAAAAAATATAGGCATATCTTAGCAATATATGAAGTAGAAAGAGTTCCAGAAGATTATATATGCCGTGATACCTTCTCATAGAGTGAAAAACAGTAATATGGACATATTAATTTTTTAAGGAGTAAATAGAGAATAAAAATCACACAAGAAAGGGACTGGTGATCAAGGAATTCAAGGTGATGTTTAGTTTTGGGGATTCAGGGGGAGGTGATGGGAGATCACAGAGCTGTTTTTTTGGTTCTTGTCAAGAACTTTGCTTTTTTCCCCCCTTGAATAGTGGAGTTACAGGTGTTTCTTTTGTTTAAAATAAATGGCCAACTAAATAAGTATGAAGCAGCCACACACTTGGACAATAAGAACCTACTGTGAATCAGGAATGATAATTATCCATTCTGTGCACTTGAATAAAAAAACACAACACCACCTGTACAATGGTTAGAGTGTCATCTGGTTAAAGTGCTGACTTTGTACTCCACAAATACTAGGATGCCACTTTGCAAGCTAAAGATTTATTTAAAATCTAAAGTATTTTATACCTGAATTTGGAATTGCATTTCCTACCCCACCCCCACTATTCTTCCTATCTTCTGACAAAAGACCCCCCGCCAAAGGCAATAAAATACAAAGTTGAGGGGATTCAGACCAAACCATGTTAATTCTTTTGATTATGTCTGAAACTATCTCCATGAACCTGAGTTAATGATGACCTAAGGTAAAATTGTCTGCACTCCTGACCTCTTTCATATGCATTTCCCAGAGCAATCAGAATAATGTCATTTTAACATCTGTCATTTCAATCAAGTGCAAGGCTAGGGTACATCATGTGGTTTTCTAACCATCACTCAGCGATGTCACTCCTTAGCCAGTAATGACTTCCACTGGCATTCTGTCAATAGGGACACAGAGTTCAGCTGTGAGACACTCATAAATACTTCCTACATTAATCACATCAATTAAAGAATATGTCCCACCGTCTTTAAGGAATTAGGTATTCCAAATGTTCTCAGCTTGAGCTGAATAGAAAGCTCTATACATCTCATTGGAAATGCAGCTTGAAAGTTTTTGGTCCTTAAGTTTCCGGCTTCCCTTTCTATCACATGGTGCCATGGTATCTTAGGTATAATAATGTTACAGCTTTTAAAATCCATACCAAATGTTATCATCAAGAGAGCCGATTTAAAACCAGTGAGTAGTGGCTACTAGCTTGGACTCAACAGCCAGCCTGACCGAGTTCAAATTCTGGACCTTCTTCTTACCAGCTTTTGATTAGGAGCCTGTGATTTAGTTCCCCAACTGTAAAATGGGATAACAATATCTACTTCATCCAGCCACTCTGATAATTATGTGAATATATATGTACATTATGATATATGTTTGCATATATGTATATATTACATATTAGATAACAGTCCATATTCTATGTTTATATGTATATGTATCTTTGTATATATATATATATATCTAAATTTATGTTATCTACATATAGAGCAGTGTCTAGTGCTCTATCAATATTATATAAATTATTGCTAAATATAAGGTTTCTTTTTTTGAATTTTTTAAAAGATTTTTATTTATTAGAGAGCACAAGCGGGAGTGGGGGAGCAGAGGCAGAGGGAGAAGCTGGCTCGCCCATTGAGCAGAGAGCCCCATGCAGGGCTCGATCCCAGGACCCTGGGATCATGACTTGAGCTGAAGGCAGACGCTTAACTGACTGAGCCACCCAGGTGCCCCAAATGGAAGGTTTCTGTTAGTTTCTAAAGTATAACTAAAAACAGACATAAGGCTGGAAAAATGCCACTGTTTCTAGATATACCCCTTTAAAGCCACGAAAACATGGGGCTATGGGAAAGAAACTCATGTGTCACTAATGGGTCACTTATGTTGTCTTATTTAATCCTCCTCATCATTCTGTAGAATTGTAAGTATTACACCCTTTTGCAGATGAAAAAAATGGAAGCTATAGAGGCATTGTGACTTCCATAGAGTCACATAGTGAGTTAGGGGTGGCACTGGAATTGAATGACCCTAAATAACCAGATTATTAAATCAAGCATCAGTCTTTCGTTGTTTTTTTTTTTTAATTAAGTTTCAACCACATTGTTAATATTGTAAGTAAGGGTCAGAACTGAGTGGCGTTTTAACACATGATCTCTGAAGTCAGAAAGAGATCAGTGTTTGAACTGTGGAGGTTGCTGGCACTGTGAATTTGGCACATGACCTATTTTTGTGAGGCTGGTTCCTCACTTTTAAACTCCTAAACCTAAGTTCCAGGGCTGTTGTGAGCATGAAAAGAAATAACACACCTCAACTTTTCAGCATAGAATTTCACACAGAAATAATGCCGAGTACTTGGTAGCTAATCATCTTATTTTTAGAATCACTGTTTTTCCTGCAACTTTATCTCTGAAGAGGTATCCACAGAACCACTCAGACATGCATATGTGAATGCACACATACCCACAGCCTCTTCCATCAACATGGAAAACTCATGCCTCATAGGCACAAAATAAATAAATAATGCAACATCGGGCTCTTGGTGGGGGAAGATGTAGAATGATGCATGGCAGGGAAGCTGACTCTTTTCACGTCTATTAAGCTTAAAAGTTGCTGTTTTCTTATTGAAATCTATGGCTAAAACTGTAAATATGTTATTTTGGAAAAAATTTTAGGTATGGAAAACTTGCATAAAGAGTTCCTTAATACCCTTTTCCTATTTGCCTTAGTATTAACACCTATATAACCATGATGTATTTGTTAAGACTAAAAAAATAATATTGGTACAATACTCTTAATTACACTATGGACTTCATTTGGATTTCACCTGTTTTTCCATTCATTTCCTTTTTTCTGTTCCTGGATTCAATCCAGGGTGTACCACATTGCATTTAGTGTGGTTGATTTTGATTCTTTCTTTTCCTTCTATCTTTGTCTTCCTCCTCCAAACCACTTCCTGGCTTTTCAGAATAGAGAGAACCCAGTGCAGAGACAGAGAGCAGTACACTCAGATTGAAGAGGTCCGTCTGGAGAAGAAGATAACTAGAACTAATGCTTTAGATTGTCTTTATTTTGTAGCTTTCATATGGATTTTTTTTTTTTTGCAATGGGATGTTGGGAAGAAGGCTAGTGTGGACTAAAGAAATGTGGTTGAAATAAGAGGTGGGAGGAAAAGAGTATAAATACCAGTAACACTAGCTATTATTTGTGAAGGTTGTTTGAACATGTATGTTAGAGAAGTCTATAGGTTAGTTAATAGTTTTTAGTTTTAACAAATATACCATGGTCATATAGATGTTAATGCTAGAAAAGATACCAAACTCCAGTGGTGATATAGACAAGTTATATTTAACAATCAAGTCTCTGAATGTTTCTTTGTTAAAATCTTCCATGGCATGGAGGCTGAAGGAAAGCCTCTCTACCCTTTTCTGTGAGGGTCATGATACATGCACAGTAGGGAAATCTCACTTAGGAAGAAAGATGCAAATATCTAAATAAATTACTAGCAAATTGAAGAATCACATTGTAACCACAGCATGGGTTTTTCAGGAATGTAAGGATGGTTTAACATCAGGAAACTGATCATTGCGATTCCTTAATTAATAAATTAAAAAGAATGTTAACTGCAAAAATCGATTTGATTAAATGGATGCCTAAAAAACTTCATTTGATAAAATTTACTTCTCATTCTTAAAAACTATTCCCTAAGGAGTAAAACAAACCCATTTCCAAAAAGTGACAACAACTATCTACCAGAAACCTACAGAAAACAAAATATTCGATGGAAAATCATTAATACTTTTCCCACTAAAGTCAAGATGTACAGAAAAATTTCTCTTCTCACTATTAGTCTTCAACACAGTACTCAGGGGCACCTGGGTGGCTCAGTTGGTTGAGCGTCTGACTCTTGGTTTCATCTCAGGTCATGATCTCAGGGTCAGGAGATCGAGCCCCATGATGGGCTTCCGTGCTCAGTGTGGAATCAGATTCTCTGCCCCTCCCCCAGAACACTCTCTTTTTCTCTCTCTAAAATAAATAAAATCTTAAAAAAAAAAAAAAAAAAACCTCAAAACAAGAAAACTGTCCTTAAGGCCCTAGCCAAAGTAATAGGAAAAAAGTACAGAAGTAATGATACCAGAAAGGAAGAGAATAAACTCTCAGTATTTGCAGACATAAATTTTGTGAAGCCAGTAAGTTGCTGGATATAAGATGCATATGCATACGCAACAGTTTTCTTGCACATCAAAAATAATCAACTTAAAAATGTACTGAAAAAAAGAGCCTATTTATAATAACCACCCCCTAAATTCCATAAAATAGCTGAAAATCAACCTAACAAGATGTAACATATATAAGGAAAATTATAATACTTTACCAAAGAGCCTAAAAGAAAACTTGAACAAATGGAAACATTTTTCCTTTTAAATATTCATTCTCATAAAATTCTGTATATTTAATGCAAACCTAATCCAAGTCCCAACACTTTCTACAATGAATATTGGCAAATGGGTACGTTTATATGTTAGAGAAAATATATAGTCAATAATATATTTTTACATTGAGATACAGTTGTCATGTAACACTAGCTTTTGGTGTACGACATAATGATCAATATTTGTATATATTGCAAAATGATCACCACAGTAGTCTAGTTAACATTCATCACCATACATAGTACAGAATTTTTTTCTTGTGATTAAAACTTTTAAGGTTTACTCTCTTAGCGACTTTCAAATATACGGTATTTTTAACGTCGCCATGCTGTACATTACGTAGCTATGACTTATCAGTGAAACTTTGTGCCTTTTGACCACCTTTGTCCATTTCATCCATACTCTGTAGTGAATGATATTTAGGAAAATAAAAGGAGGAATTGTCCTTGAAACAATCAAAACATACTTAAAAATTATAGTAATTATAACAGCGTGATCTTGGTACATGAGTAAAAACACAGATCATACCAGAATAAACAGCCTGGAAGCAGACTGTATTATGGAAAAAAATTTTTTGATAAATGTAGCATTTCATATCAATGGAGACAAGATAAAATATTCAATCAGTAATTTGTGGCAAATGAATAATAAAATTAGACCTTTAGTTAAGACTTCACACAAATAAATATCTGATGACTAGAAGAGCAAAGCATGAAAAAAATAAAAAAATACAGAAGTATTAAGAATTAAAAAAAAAAAAACTTCTTGAGATGTATATCATCTTGAGATGGTAAAAGATGGTAAAAACTTCCTAAGTAAGGCAACATATCAGAAAATAAGGTAGATTTGACCTGATAGAAATTCTTTTAGAATTTCTTTACCACAAGTAATATCATCAACTTAAAAGGCAAGTGAGACATCGACAGAGAAATAACTTCATATTTCATATACACTGGATGAATTTATGGAGTATGCTAGAACTCCAAAATTACCAGCTAGAAAAAGGCAAAATTTTTTTAAATGGACAAATGTTTCAAAATGCAATTTGAAGTAGAATTACAAAGCAATGGCAAACATAAAAATCTTTCTCAGCTACATTTGTAATCACAGAAATGCAAATTAGCAATAATGAGTTAATGACCCCATCATACTGACTAATTCGTATCCTGAGCTGCTGCTAACGTAAGGCGACAGCACTCCACAGCACCACTGGTCTAAGAAGCACATCTGCTTGGGAAGAAGTCGGCGGTATCTATCAATAGTTGGAGACTGTGATTCAGAATTCTCCTAACAGGCTCTTCTGCGGAAAACCATGCACCAAAAATATATTCCCAGAGCTACTCAGATGATGTCATTTGTATATTCAGAACCATTGCTTGCATTGGCAAAGAATTGGAAAAATTGTGAAAGTATATCAGTAGGGATTAAATACATTCTTATATTTCTATATTTGAAATATTTCATTAAAATAATGAGATTGATCTCTATGTGCCGATATGAAAAGATATCAAAGGCAGTAACATTTAATTGACAAAATGTCTACAACATGATTCTATTTAAGTTTCTTTTAAAAAGTCCCATTGCTTTTGTACAAAAGAGACTTCTAAAAAGAGGTGCCAATTGAAAGCAGTAGGTTGATGGGCAGAGGTGTGAAGGGGGCCATCATGTTCAAAACTCTCATGGGGAGAGGATATTTCTGTAATTTATTCCTTATATACCTTTCTAAATGTTCTCCACAAAGCCCTTTATACTTTAAAGCTAGCATGAAAGACATTTTTCCCATGGCATCTAGTCAGGCTAAGACCTTTCCAGCAAGGTGGTGGAGGGGAGGGAGTGAGAAGGTTGTCTGTTTCTAACTACTCCCTAGGTGCAGAAATTCTGAAATTTGTGTTAACATCCATTGATAACTTTCTTTTGCCTTACTGGCTACCAAGTAAAAATTTTCTACCCAGTTCAGTTATAGAGACATGCACACCAAAATATCAAGCAAGGATGTCTCAACAGAGGGGCTGTTTTTTGGATGTTTGAAGGTTTTCCTCAGTGCAAAGATGCAGCTTATCTCTTACCAAGGGCAGATTACTCAGGTATGTTTTACTTAAGTGTGATTCCCCAGGGTCCCTGGGTGGCTCAGTCGGTTAAGTGTCTGCCTTTAGCTCAGGTCATGATCCCAGGGTCCTGGGATCAAGTCCCACATTGGGCTCCTTGCTCAGGGGGGAATCTGCTTCTCCCTCTGCCTGCTGCTCCCCCTGCTTGTGCACGCGTTCTCTGTCTCTCTGACAAATAAATAAAATCTTTAAAAAAAAAAATTTTTTTTAAAAGAATTGTGAATCCCCTTCTGTGGTCTGATCTATTTCCAAATGTCTCAGGATTTTACCTGGTGGTGCTACTTACTCCAAAAATCCTCTACAATAATAGATTTTTTAAAAATTCAGATCACATGTCTTATTCACGCTCTATTTCTTATGCCTGGTAGATACGCAACAAATATTTGTTGAATATGTGTTAATGAAAAACTAGATAAATGAGGAGAGGCAGAACCTTAAAAAAATGTATTTGTGGAATATAGTTGTATAAACTTATATATTCATATATCACTATGGACATAGTGTACTATGTTAGGTGAACTATATATAGTTTATTCCATATTTATTGTCTTCAAAAATCACCTGCTAAAGAACTCCTTCAGGGATTGTTAAAGACTGCTTTCTCACTCAGGCATATCAAAGGGAGAAGTATAAGGCAAATTCTCATACTTAGAGTAAGCAGACGAGGTGAGCAGTACTCCTCACTGCCCAGAATGGTTAAACCTTCCAAATGACCTCAGTTTGGTGACTTTACACTTCATAGATTTCACATTTTCATAATATGAAGTTCTCCCAGATTAATCTAATATACCAGATATTTTTCTGTTTTCTGTCTTTCTGTTTTCTTACTCACTTGAAAAATTTTAACAAGACCCTATTTTCCTTGCTTAAATCAGCACTGGCAAAGGGAAACATGGGGAAAGCAAACAAACATGATTTCTCATAGCTGTATTTTAAGATACCTGTGGGAAACGTTGAGCAAAAGGGGCGAGTTTTGTTACATCCCTAACCACTTCTGGCTTTAACATTTTATGACCATGTGACTACTTCCCCTAATGGACAGTACAACCAGGAGGCCAATTATTGCTTATTAGATTAACATCTACATAAAATGCTTTTTAAAATCAGATATTTTTGTCCTCAAGGAACCATGTTTGGGTGTTCATTGTACTGGGAGGCCAACAGAGAAACAGTCATGAACTTAGACTCCCCCCTGAAAACTGTGGATTGTTTTCTCAGGGAAAATGAAACTCTCTGTAGCAGATAGACCAAAAGCTCTGTTATTCAGAGCACTCTAGATTCCAATTCAAGGCTTACTTCCTATTAGGTACATAGCTTCTGAGCTTCACTGTCCTGTCCTATATAATGTAGATGGTATCACATATCTCCTAGACTACTGGGGGCATTTACGTAACTCCAAGGAATTTTGAAGATCTTTGGCTTGTGAGTGTAGGTTTTACGACTGGTCGTCTTATTCTCAGCGCTGCTTTGGTGGCAAGGATGCACGGTGACCAAACAGCCCTCCTGACAGAACCACCCCACGCCTGCCCCACCATCGGAATTGTGGAAAGGGTCAACCTGAGCTACTTGCATCATGAGTTTATCTTGGCACCCACCAGCCCATAACCAAACCCATTTATGTCTGCAGTATTGAGACTTATCTGAAAACATTAATGACGTATCAGCAGTAGATGTTAGTTCTGAGCACTCAATAAACACCTGTCACTTGAGCTCAATGAAACAGTCCAGGAAGCTTGAAGAGAGAGGTTTTATCAAAGACAAGAATCCAGGCATTGACTTGGTGTAACAGTGTTGGCATTTGTGTCTCACTTAAGTCATTTAAAAACATCCATCAAGTTGTTTTGATCCATCTGGATAGATTTTTAAATATGTCCCAAGCCAAATCTTAAGATGAAGAAAGAAATAACCCTGAATTAAAATGATTTCAGAAGTCATGTGGCTGAGGAACACAGACAACTGAGTATTTAAAATGAGTATTGTATTGAGACTTAATAATAACAGACATGGTCAAGGGGTCTAATGATTGCTTCAGGAGCACTGATTATTAAGGATATTTATTGAACCCTAATAAGTAATATATATGAGGCTATTCCTTAATAAAGTACAATTATACAAGCAATAAATATATGATTAAATTTCTGTTTATAACAATTGCTTATTTTTAGGCATGTTTTATTTAATAAAAGCAAATTAATGTCATGGGGCAATATTCTTAATACTGACAATAGATATTCACTGTTAAATGTTATAGTGTTAATGAGAGTTGGACTAAATATGTCATGATTACACATAATTTGGTATTGGCGACATAATAATGAGATTGGCCTTTATAACAATAATATCAGAGTGTTTAGATTTACTGGATGTAATCTACAGCTTGTCTACTTTTTACCTAATGCTTTAGGAGTCTGATCTCACAGTTGAGCCTTAAACATACACCGTACCTTCCTTCTCTTAGCCAGTAAGGCTTTGTTGCTCTACTAACTGCTAATCCTTGCATAGTGATACAGAGTATACAAAGTACTTAAAAAATTCTTAATTAAAATCTTGTCATGTAAACTTTAATCAACACATAGCGTTATGCATAATGGGTATAACACAACTAAAACAAATGCTTCCAATAAAATATACCATGCTCTAGTAATTCAAAAGTATTTTTATGCTGCTTTTATGAAATTTGTTTTTGTTTTGTTTATGCATATCTATGTATACATACATAATAACATACTTATAGTATTGTGTTCTCAACCTCTTTTAACCCTAAGGTTATTTAAGGATTATGACTGACTCAGCCTGGCAACTGTGTGGTTTCTCGAACAGTGTCTTCCACATAATTGGAGTTCAGTAAATATCTTTGGAGTTGAATAAATGATTCAGAGTAGTTAAGAGCTGAAGCTGTATGTGTGACCGTCAAAGCAGAGCTAAGCACTGCCTACTTTTTAATCAATGCCTAAATACTTGTGTCTTTCATGGGCAGATTTTATCTTTATTCCTTTAACATTGTAATTACCTCTGAGGCTGATCTGAAAGCGTGCTTTCTAATGGCAGCCCTGATTTCATTTCCAACAGAGAGAGAGAGAGAGAGAGAGAGAGAGAGAGAGAGAGTGTGTGTGTGTGTGTGTGTGTGTGTGTGTGTATGAGAGAGTGTGTGTGTGTTATGGTGGGTCTGTGCATATCTATAAAATCCAGCACCTCTGCTGGTTTCTGCTAATGAGGACTCTGAACACAGAAGAAATGTTTCTATAAATCCAACCGGAGAGTGATTTATTTGGAATTGATGCCTGTTTTGAGTCTTTCCTCTGATGTGAAAGGCATTACCTGGTATAAGATGCTGCTTCCTCTTCTTAGTTGTCAGACATTGTCAGGAGACTGAACTCTGATAACTGCTGGAGAAAAAGTTTCTCAAAAGTAGAGCAGCGTGTTTGTAAAGGAGAGTGGGGGGAGGGTGGAGAGGAAGAGGGAACTCACGTAGTAGACAGAATTTCTCCAATTAAATGGAAGACTGTTTTTCTCCATGTAAAAATACACAATTAGGTACTAAGACCTCTGAGCTACGTATGCACTTGCCTGTTACTACGGCTGCATTTCTGCCAAGAAGAAACACAGTCTGACACAAGGATGACTTGGGTCAAGATCATAAATAAGGAAGTTGAGATGAAAAAACCCTTCGTTTTCTTACTCTGTGAAACTTACCAGCATTTAGTAATTGACCGCTCACCTGCCTGGAGTCGGAATGCACACAGGTTTTCGTGTGATGTGCCCAGAGGAAGGTGATTACACCGTAAAACCGAAGTAGAAGCAGATAGAGTGATTATAAAACCTATCACGTTCTGTACAAGGTGAAGAATAATCAGCACGGAGAGTCACCCAAAAGGAGAGGGTAATGGTAGCACTAGTCTTGGTGGACACATTCGATTATTTGCCGAAGAGTGAACATGACACTTGACGCTCCTAATGCAATATGCTCGCATCCTCTTCACAAACAACATTTAAGCGTTGTTATTAGACACCTGCTGGCTTCTATTTTGCCGCCTTTTTTATCTGGTTGCGTATAGCTCTGGTTCTTTTTGCCACAGAAGAGTACAAAGCATTTAGAAAAAGGCCCTTTAAAAAGGCATAAGCCACCACAGTCTGGGTGCAACATTGTTGCTGCATGTTTCAATTCCTGTGGAATAACACCAAGGCCCCCAAATAGGACAAGCCCCTTTAATGCTCAGAATAAACAGAGATGAGAACCTTTTCCTAATAAAAGCCGTGGTTCAGCTGCACTTGCTGAAACCAAATAAACAATCTCGAAATGACACTCAGACAGAAATGTGTATAAATTATTCAGAATGAAATGTTCAAGTAATATTAACCTAAAGGTATAGTCATCAATTTTGCTCTGACGGATGGCATTGGGTAGTTAGTATTCAAGTGTTACTACATAAATAAAATTGATTTATGCTAACTGAGAAGACTGAGAAAAAAATTTTTTTATCAGGATGCCCAAATTCTCTTCCTTCTGGCTTGATCAATCACCTCCCTACTGAACTGTGTATCGTTTTCTTGCAAAAGTCTTAGCCGAGAAATTGGGCTCAGGCAAAATGAATAATACATTTGCTGCAGTGTTAGACTAATGACCCTTAAGTGCTTTAAAAAAAAAAAAAGGGAGCAGTGATGACTGCTTCCCTTATGAACAATTCTGGCTTTTTCCTCCCTCTCACGCTCTCTTTTTCTTAGAAAGAAAATAATTAAGTCTGGAGTTGGCTGCCTGTTTTGGAGGTAGAAGTGATGAGCGGGTAAAGGAATCAATAAAGCCAATCGAAGCCCATCTGGAGTTACAGCCACTTGGTTTCCTTTCTTACTCCCCACCCCATCCTCCATTCTCCCCTTCCCCCCACTCGGCAGTCCCATTTCGGTTTACAGAACTGGCATTTGTGTTAATCATCTTCATATTTCCTTTTACTGTTTTCATAATGCTATTGTGTTATCATAAAGACATTGATCAAACGGTGACAGGCAAGACAGAAATCTATTTACTTTGCAAAAGTAGAAGGGCTCTCTGACAGGGCTGCGTGGTTAAAATCCGTGTCGGCAGGCATTGGTGATGCAGGAAGAATCTTTCTCTCTATCTGAGTGGGTCCCTAAAGAGACACAGCCGTGGCTCAAGTGTCCGTACCCAAATGTCTTTTAAAAATTTGCATAAGGCAGCAAAGGAAAGACAAGTACCTACATGAAACATGCTTAAAAAAAAAAAAAAAGCTTGCACAAGGATAATTAAAGGGAAAGGCAAAACATCTAGCTGAATAATGTAGGATTATTTTGAATGAATGTGATCTAAACCCACGGAAACAGCAGTGGAGGTGGAAATGAAGTATTTGGGGATGTAGAAAGGAAGAGGCACAGCCCTCATGTTGTGGGTGTGGGTGTGTGTGTGGGGGGGATGTTGAGAATGCAGTGGGTAGGCAGCTAACTGTTAAAATGGAAATGTTTGCTAAGAAAGTAGTCATTTACAAACTAGCATGGGGTCAGGTAACCTCATTATTCTCTTTGCTGTTCCCATTAGGTCAACATAGCCACCCTCCCTCCACCTCTTGCCTCTTAAGAAGCATGAGCTACTTTTGCCCTTTTAACTTGAGCTCTTTATTCTAAGGAAGGATTAGACTCTACATCACCACTGTTTCTCTTTCATTTCATTGCCATTCTGTCTTGAGGGGAAATCAGCCGCACATTGTGTGAATCTTACATCCCTAAGTCATGTTTCTTAAAAAAAAAAAAAAAAGATGAATCCCTTTCAATAAAGCAGCCCTAGGTTGATGCACCTACCAAAGTAAAAAGAAGGGACAAAAACAATCATTATTTGAAAAAGGGCACGTGGCATGATGGCTTTCACATCCCTAAAATCTCGTGGTGAAGTCACTGGTGCTCCTCTTCTTTCAAATAAAAATGTAAAGGAAATTATTTAAAGCCTCGATGACATCACTGGACAGGAACTAAAGTACATGTCTTGTGTGCGCAAACGCTGCAGCTCCGAAAACATAGAGCCTAATGTACATGTGGCCATTAAGCCTCAGAGTCCTATTTGTCCAAACCGGAAGCACTCCTTCACCAGCAGACAGACACATAGGGCACACACACCCAGTCAAATACACATGCTGTGCCTTTCAGATGGACCCATTTCCTCATCTTCCCAGGTTCCGCTGCCCTGCATTTGTGCTTGTGCACAAAGGAGAGAAACAGATCACTAGGTCTCAGACTAGAGGCATAATAAGACCCTCCAGCTACTAGTAACATCGCCACTGCCACCAATCTTTCCAAAGAACTGCATGAATGTCTTTCACACACACCTGTTTCCTTCTGCCACGTTCTCCTTTTCATCTGTCATTATGGTCTAATGATTTTATTATAAGGATGAGTCTTCCTGCAGAGGTTAAGTGGCTCTAATTTACATATAATGATATCATGGGGGGGGTTGGATGAAATTGATGCCATGAGTAATTGATTTCCTAAAACCCCCTCCAAAATGACAAATAATAAAAAGTTCCTTTGCTAAGGTTATTGCTGGCCAAAAAAAATATTTATTTACTGAAATAAGTATTATCTGACTTGGATGATAATTTTCTCTTATGATGTAATAGAAAATGTCAGTTGTATTTTGGTCTCTGAACACTTGTGTTTTTGGAAAAGATGGACTGTAACCAGATAACAAAATGTTCAGTTGTTGGTTACAGCTGGCGACGGCGAGGCTGGGCTTTCCAAATGTGTGTGTGTGTGGGGGGGGGGGGGACATAAAAATCTGGCATGACTCAGCATTTCTAAGTTTTGTTTGGCAGCTGTGCTCACCCAAGGAGGAGGAAGGTCATTTTTCTTCTGTGAGTGTGGGAGGGATGGATGGTTTCATCCAAGGTTTTAATGTTTAATTAAAAGAACACATGATTAAGTATAAATCAATAACATCCCAAGAGAAGGCTAAATACCTTTTATTATTGTCATTGTTCTTGCAATTTTATCAAGGGAGTGTCCTAAATGAGCATACGACGGGAATAGTGTTCTTTGTTCTTAGGAAATACGATTTTAGCCCCTAACATGTAAGAAGAAGGGGTATTTGCTTCCATCACGTGGGTTTTTTTTTAATGGAAATATATTTGACATAAACGTGTACATTTAAGGTGTACAACATATGAATTCGATACATTTATGTATTGTAATGTGACTGCCCTGTGGAAGAAGGATATCCTACCATTTGTGCAAACACGGATGGACCTTGAGCATATTATGCCAAGCCAAATAAGTCAGAAAAAGACAAGTACTGTGGGATCTCACATGACATTTTGCAGGTGGGAGGGATGTGGTGGAGAGCGTGGCCGCTGGTAATGTGATCAGTGTGCATTTCAGAGGAAAGCTGAGGGAGTCACATGTGTCCATCCCCCCCCACACCCCCCCCCCAACGTCACACAGAAACTTTCTGTTCTGGAATCAGCTTCTTGGTAGACATTACGTGGGTTTGGTGACATCTTATTTTAGCTTTAAGTATTTCCCAGAGGGAAATTACAAAACCTTGCAGTGTTGATAAAATATTGGGGATGCCTTGGTCCTAGCAGCAAAAACATTCACAAAGTCCCTCCATGAGCCTCATTTACTTTGCCTAAGGCTCATCTTTACCACTATGTGTTGATGTCCATTGGCTTCGGTTTCAGAGGTGTCTTAAAATCTTGTTTCCACTTCCAAGGGCACCCACTATTGTGCCTTATATTTTCCACTTTACACACACACACACACACACACACACACACTCAGAGCTGTTAGAATAAATGAAATAATAAATGGAATACTTTATGAAGCCGGAGGCAGAAAGAATAACATCGAAAGCATTGTTGGTATTCTTTGTGGATCAGGATTCAGTGCAGTTTTTTAACCTCCATGTGGCTTCTCCAGTTGTGATAACTTCAGCCTCCCACTGCTCTTTTCTGCATACCCAATTTTGCTCTTAATGGTCTCCAGCTGTAGTTGGCTCACTTTAACAGTTTAGTCTTATGCTCTCATCTCTCATCTCTGAAGGAATTGCAAAGACTATGGAACTTGTGACAGTGCTTAAGTGAGGAATCATGCTAGGTTTGTCCCCTGGCTAAGTCGCAGGCCATACTCCAGCTTTACCTGTTTTCATAAATTGTGCAAGAAATCAGAAATATCCAAGCACCAGTTCTGTAGCTCTGTCCTGACGGAAAAATGCGTATGAAAATAGAATGTCTATCACTTTATTATTGAGAACATATTTGATTATATGCATTCCTTGGACAGGTATAAATTGAATCTGGTCAATGAGTGAGAATGGACGCTTAACCCCAGTTGATGCACAAACGGGCTCAGCTATTTCTTTCCATGTTCTAAGACTGCACACCATTGAACATCAAGTTTTCCAAACTTCTTTTTCTCTTCTAACACCTGGAAAATCATTGACTCTGTGACTTGCATGTTTATGTATTAGCCATTTATTGATGCTTTATCAGGGGCCAGGAACTCTTCCGTACACATGCTACAGAAGTGAAGCAGCGCCCTCCCCTGAGGTGGCTCACAACATAGGGCATGCTGTGATCTAATAAGGTTAGAAATGGATACAGCAATTTCAGATACTGTGAAGTGCCAGGGAAGAAATAAAATAAGCTGATGTCTCAGAAAGGGACTTGTGGGAATGGGGAGGGGCTCCTTTCGATTGGAGGGTCAGATTGTGCTAAGGAAGTGATACTTCTCTTTGAAAAAATGACACCTGAATGGCTAGAAGAAGGAAGCCAAGTGAAGATCAAAAGAAAGAGTCTAGGTGTAGGAAATGTCTATGTGCAAAGAGCCTAAAGCAAGAAAAATTGGAAGTGAAATAAAGATAGATGGCTTTTGAGGCAGGATTTTAAGTGGAGAGTAATAGAAAATGAGGTGGAAGAAATAGGAACCAGATGATGTCTGTCCTTGAAGTCCTGTTCAGGAGTTTTGAGTTCTACTTCAGTGGAAATGAAAAGCCATTGGAGCATTTTAAGTAGAGATGTGCTATGATCTGAATTAATTTGGAAAATGCAGTGACTACCAAGACACTGCAGGCTGATGACAGGCTGTTGAAGTAGTCTGGGCAGGAGATGATGGTGGCTTGGACAGCAAGTGGTGGGAGCATAGAGGGAAAGAAAGTGAATGCATGTGGACATGTTTTGGAGTCACTTTTCAGATGACTTCTGTTTGGTTGGATGGTGGTGCCATTTGCTGAGGGGAACACGGGGTGGGAGTAACAGATTGGGGGATGGAGGGGAGGATCAAGACTTTTATTTTGAACATGTACATTTGAGAGCCCTCTTGGACGCTTAAGTGGAGAGGCCAAGTTAACAAGTGTGTGTATAGGAGTATAGGAGATGAGATCCTTCTTAAGATTTCTCTTTACCAATTCTGTGTATTTTCTCTTCACCCTATGGCTGGCTTCCTCCATTTATACTCAGATTCCTCCTGAAAATTCCTTTCGCTCGTAAAGCTTTGCCTAGATTTAAATGGGAACAAAGTGCAAGTGGTAACTCCCATTGAAGTCTTGATGGCAACGTGGCCACCAGTCATCCATCAAATACCAAGACAGGTCTAGATACATGATACTCAGTAATTATCCACATATCAGGTCTTAAGATGCTCCATTTGGGTATTTATATCCCACTCTGGGCATATTTTCTGTTGCAGTACGTGTCTGATTCTAGTAGGCAGACACCTGTTTACTTGCCTTTGTGGAGACTGGTACAGTCTTGTGTGTGAGGAAATATAATAAATATTATGTAATAGAGACAATGATAAATGAATCTGAATAAATAGCTTACATTTTTCAAAAGGACCTTCAAAATATTGCCTTTATCAAATGTAAAATCCAGTTTGTTTTCAATATGTTTTTACTTTGAGTTGTTGATAGTTTTTATTAAAATTTTGCAAAATAAGTCTTTTAGTCCCACAGTTGGAAGAACAGAATTGTTTTAGGTTACTTACTAAAACAGTCACTTGCATCCTTTATCGAGCAATGACTTATTCCAAATCAGGAGAATAAAAAGTATTGTAACACCTGTGTATTTTTATGAAGTTAAGCAAACAGATAGATGTTTCCCACATTTTAAATTTATTAAATGCCGTTCATTTCTCCTTGTTCTGCCCCGTCTCCTCTTCGAGGAGTATTTCTAATGAACATCCTATGGATTGTAATTTTGTCATGAAGAAATTAGCAGACATTTCAACATAATACAAAGCACACATCATTTTTAAGCTGTCTCCCTGCCCACCTCCTTATTTGCAAGGCTAATCTAATATAGTATCCACGAAGAATGATAAAAGGCAGTAAAGAATTTAGTAAAAATTTCAGCTGAGGTTGTTGATGTAGTAAGAATTAGGCGGGGCAAATATAAACAAATAAAAAACTTCACGTGCAGGAATATGCATTTCAACCATGGCAGTAGATAATGCCCCTCAAGAGACGGTGCTGGAAGAAGTAAAATTCAATGGAGCCAAACCATTCAGTGAAACAAATCATTTGACTTACAGATAAACAGCCTGGTCTGGAGACTTCCAAAGAGTTGTTGGGTCTTGGGAACTTTATGGGGCGTACAGTTTGTAAAACCATCATATCTATTACACATACTTGCAGCTATTATAAGAACACTGGAAATGTTCCAGTCTGGCAGTAGAAGGAACTAAATGTCAGGTGGACATTCTGAGAGAGATTTGGGGATCTTTGACCTGAAGGCAGCAGAGTGTTTGGGTTAAGAGCCTACAGTTGGAGATCTGTTGTTTCACTCACATGCAGGCAGTCTTTCTGTACCCTTTAGAACCTCACTGGCTCTCTCCCATGTAAGGTAGAGGGAGGAAGTGCTAGTACATAGTTCATAGACTAGTGTGATGGTTAAATTAGACATTGCTGTGAGTTGCCTACCACCGTATCACATGCAGAGTAGTCACTTATAAATGTTATTTATTACTGTCATCATTAATTATGTTGATGGAGTAATAAAGGAGGCATGATTTTCAAAATGACCTTCAAGCTGTTGAGCTGTAAGCAAATATTAAAAACTCTAGGTAGGTGGCATTTTTTTTTTTTTTACATATATTATGGAAGTGTTTTTGTTTCATTGTTTATTGTGGACTTCCCACTTGAAGGTTTACTTGACTGGTACGAAAATAAACCATTTGTTCAATTAATATTTATCCATCTCCATTTATTAAGAGAGAGCAAGCGTTTATTCCATGCCCAACCTGTGATAGACCATGATAATACAAAAAATGCAGCATAGTTTCTATCATTGAGCAACTCAGAGACATGGAAGGAAATTATTTGAGTAAATGAGTCAATACACAGTGGTTAGGGAGCACAGAAAGGCAGGTGCTTAATTCTGCAATGGGAAGTAAAGTGAACCTTCCAAGGGAAGTGATATTTAAACTGAAGGTTGAGGCTCGCCAGGTAGACAAGAAGAAAAGGCCATTTCTGATAAATATCACATACAAAGGTGAAAATAAGAGAAGGTTATTGGTTTGACATAACTAGAGTCGGGTGGGAAGGAAGAAGGAAAACCAGAAAGATGAACAAGGACAGATCTATATTTTGCTTGGGAGTTTCAACTCTGTCCTGTAGCCACTGAAGGACTTGGGCACGGGAGATACGTGACCAGTACCGAGTTCTGGAAGGAGCACCCAGCTACCAAGTAAAGCTGTCATAGGAGAGAAAAAGCTAACGAGCATCAGGAAACTAGCGGGGGAGTCCAGATGAAAGTTCATGAGATTCTACCCAAAGGCTGTGTTGGGAATGGAGAAGAAATGGTAATTGAGATAAATTTAAAGAGCAAATGGACAGGATTTAGTCATTGTTCATGTAAGAAATTTGACAGAAAATGGAGAGTCCAAGACCATTGCCTTCTTTGTTGGGTATAAGTGCAGCAGGTTACGGGAAAAATAATTTCATTAAAAATTGTTTTAGCATCGTTCCTTTTTTATTTTTGCTGTCAATGCTTGATTATGCATGTGATATAGAAAAGTAACACGTGTGAATAATCCATATTAACGTATGTTTGCTGGGATTGTATGTTAAATTTTTACTAATGATGCACAATTAAGAAGGTTTAGAGATCACTGCTATAGTAAAACCTCTGTGTTTGAATCAAATTAGTGCCATTAAGCATTTAGAATTATCATTCTAAAAGCTTGGCAACATATTTTGAAGAGTTACTCTCCATTCCCTCAAAAGCTCATAGTGTAAAATAGGCATCTCTAACTTCTCACTGTCCTATTTATCTTACTCTTTAATGTAGATGGTGAGCAGAGCAGGCAGACACTGTTCCCCTTTGCTCAGATCCTCACTCAGCTCCTCAATGTAAACATCAGCCTGGAGCTTTGATTACTGGAGTTTTGATTACTTTTTCTCCCCTTTGCTCAGTAGTTTCAGTAGACACGTGAACTATTTGGGCACAAGCATGAAGAACTCAGTCAACAGACAAATTAAATGAATAAAATATCAACTTAGGTACACATCATTAGCTAGTGGAGTAGGAGAAAGAGGCCTTAACATCATCATTGACTCAGGAAGGTGGGATGGATAGTAGTGCCGGGATTCAAGTTGGTCAGTTTAAAAGGAAAGGGGGATATCACTGGAAGATGAGTCTTTGATGGCCTACTGATTGGGATTCTGCAGAAAGAGGGAGGAGATTGGCTGGGGCTTGCCTGTCATTTAGACTTAATTCCCCACCCTATCCCCCAGCCTCCATATTTTTCTTTGCCTTGCCTCTTTTCATCCTGAAACAACAGTCAACTTTTGACTTTCCCACTTTAGAAAGAGTCCGAGTAGACGTTGTCTAAGCCCCTGGAAATTCCTGGGCGCAGCTTTCTCAGAAGTAATAATAAACATTAAATACATATACAACAGAGAAAAGTCCTAAATAAAATAGAAAAGTGGTTGGTATTGCCAGGAGATAAATGAAGAAGCACTTTCTACTAGGTATTGAGAAAAAGGAATAGGTTAGGCCAAGTTATTCAAGAAACTTGAACTCTAGTTCAGGACCATAAGGAGAGAGTGAATGAATTAGTCAGGAGTTGATGGAGTAAAATGGTGGAGGGAAAAAAATACAAAGGAACTTTGTCTAAATCACCACATATCTGAAAATTTTGATTGAGAAACTCATCAAGGTAATAGGCCAGAAATATAGATGGGGAACATCAACTCTACAAACCTTCCAAGACAGTATGTGTCAGGTATAGGAATCCATTTCCATCAGCCTTCTTTCAAAACACAAGTCCTGAGCAGAACTGTCCGAGCTACTGGGACATAGAGTGAGATTTGCTAAATGGATTCAGTGTGAAGAAAATTCAAGCATCTCTTGACCAAATCAACTCAAGTGAGAATGTCAGAAGTAAACGACCCCATTTATGTATAAATAGACATGTAAGTTCTTAATACTCAAACGAGAACAATACCAGAGAGTCGAGAGAGAAAAAAGTCCTAAATATTAGGAGCTCATTACTTTTCAGAGTAAGTACATGGCTTCTAGGAATTAAAGTTAGAAGAACTCCCCCACAAACAGTACTGTGCTTGGTAAATTTTAACGTTGACACAGATCTGCACGTGCGTGGCACAATGAAAAAAAGAAGAGAAAAGGAAAATCTTATTTTAAATTTCCATTAGGTGTAAACCATATTGGGGGAGGAGTCATTCAATGTAGCTCTGTATCCTCTGGCAAAGGAGGCAACAGATAGTAATTTGAGCCTCTGGAAATCACACCCATAGGAGACAATCAAAATGTTTATAAACCTTGACTGGGGGCAAAACAGATGCCCAAGAAGTAATTCTCTGGCTCATACAGCCTTGCTGTAAGTCCTGGCATAACTGATGGCGGCCCATATCTGAGCAACAACAGAAACATGAGCTTCAGGTGGGTAGAAAGAACTCCTATTTCACTCACCAGTATGGAATTACTTTCATCTAAAGAAATAAACAAAGCCAACGTCTCTTCTGATGCTTTGAAGGAAAGCCTTTAAGATCGTATGCCTCAAGGTGAAGAAGCCACTGGTTGCCCATATCAAAGGCTGCAGGAAGAATGATTATGAACTCACAAAGATACATCCTCCAGACGGAGAGTAGGCATTCTGTGACCGTGAGATCGTCCACAATTAAATGAATGAACTGCCTGATTTTTTAAATAGAGGTGGATCTTACCCCTCCCATGATGGTGACATCAGCCCTAAAGTAAATGTCATATTTCCACGAACACAGAGATTGATTTTTAAATTGCTGTCTGTATGAGATATGATTAGCACTTCTTTGCAAGCTGAGAGGCACCAACTCAGGTGCAAATTCAAGTGGAAAATGCTGTGCCATTATGGTAAGTGTTGATTCATGTCAGATTAGTGATTACAGTGCCACCCATCCCACCTAATACTACAGACTATAAATATGGGGGGAGCAAACTGTCACTGGCGTCTGGGCAAGGCTCGCATCTGAAACACCCAGGTGGTGCACAGTGTCCATTTTGTCATGGGCAGGAAATGCAGGTACTAGGTATCAGGCTGGTAATAAGCCATATTCTCTCAATGACTCAGTCACTCCCTTGCCACTGGTAGACAATACAGGGAAACAGCACTTAGTCATCCAGTTTACCATGCTGGCATTTAGTGAGGTTTTCATCTGAGCAAATTGCCTTTTCGGTGGACTGAATTGTATCTGGGAGATTGGAAATGCTGAAGAGAGCTTCCTCGAAATGTCTCGTTGATCATCAGGTAGGAACCGAGACATCATATAATGTGAATTTACTGAAGAGCAACATAACCGGGTTGTCAGAGGACCCCGGGCCACCTGCCCTGGTTCCCCCCCCCTCTAGGGGACAAGAAGGGAGCTCCCTCTATCTTCACTCGTTTCTTCACTTCCTCCAAGTGTAGCACCGAACCGTATGGCTCTCCAGCTAAACTCTCCAGCTTTGCGTCCTGGCACCATTTGGAGCCAAGGCAAGTATTTATCCTATCTGTGTTGCAGTTTTCAACTGTAAATAGAAATCAAAAGTACATTCCTGAAAAAGTTACAGTTAAAATTAAACTGGCTAACATATGTATGGCTCTTGGAGCATCGTGTTTGGGAAGTGTTGCCTGTTATTACTCATCGATGAGGATTTACTGTGTACCAATGACATACATTTCCTGGCAAACAGAGTCTTTAGAAGTCACAGTGGGTCTCCTTTCAGTCATGATAACCATGCCTTGTCTCATTTAAGCATTGTAATGTTTTAAGTAAATGTTTAAAGTATGTATAACAAATGGGGTAGCCTGTCCTCAAAATAATATCATATCTGATAATAATTTGGGAGGGAAAGAGAAATAAAAATAGAATTTTTTTAGCCAAATGAAAACTTGCCACCCTCATTTAAGTTCCCCTCCCTCATATGTATAACTTATTTCGTCCCTTCGTTATTTCTGTTTTGACACCTTTGGCCATATGCGTATCTTTGTCAATTCACAATAAGTCAAGATTCTTTGTGCTGCAAGGGGCAGAACATTCAACGTAAGGAAAGAGCATTTCCTGACTTGGGTACACAGGTGAAGTCCAAGGGCAGGGTGGTTCAAGTGCAGCTCACATAATGTTACCAGGACCCAGGCTCTCTGCCTTTGTCAACTCTGTTCTCCATGCCGGCTTCATTCTCAGGCTTCCCATGGTGGCAAAAATAGCTGCCAGCAAATCTAGGTGCACATCCTCCTAGATCTGGGTGTACCAAGAAAGATGGTTTACCTTTCTCTCGTCAATATCAGCAAGAGTCCCATTTTCTGCCATTGGCTGTAGGGACCACATCCACAATCTGAACCAGTCTTGGTGGCTGAGGAAAGTAATCCTTTGGGTGTCACATCCCAGTCACAGAGTTGCCCCTGAATTCCACCTGACGCAAAAGCCTAGGATAGGGGTAAGGAATATTTATATAGAGGAAAACTAGTGTGTTGTTACCAGCAGATGGTCCACTGGCAGCAAAAGTCACACTGACTCACTATACCTGTCCTGTATTTCTGATCCTGCCGAAGCCATTCTTAGATCATCCAAATGATCCTTTTTACTTCTTGCATAAAATCCAGAGTCTGCGTGTGGCACTCAAGGTTTTGACCATCCCACTTTATTTCTTATCACACCGCCTCTTGCATACTAAGCTCTAGTTTAAAACATTTCCATCCTTTTTTGACTTTGGATTTCCTTCCTATCGCCCCCATTGATCTTGCTGATGCCTGTTCTCTTACTTCACAAACTTGTGAAGTCAAGATCGTTAGCATTCTCATTTTATAGATGACAACACTGAAATGCAGAGAGAATTAAGGAACTTGGTCAAGGTCATGTTGTTATTAGTGCCCAAGGTTGGATTCTCCTCAGGCATTCTGGATCCATATAGTCCTTCTTCCTAACTGCGCTCTCTTGCCTTTTTCAAATAAGGTGGGAACATTAATGCTTCCATATCCCACATCATCATCAAACACATGAAAACATGGAGAAATCAGTGTTATGTTTGGAATCTTGTTTGCCCTGATTTCCTTTATGAGGACGTGGGGATTTCTCAGTATTATGATGTTTTGTTCGTGTCTGGGCTACACTTTGGAAAATGTGACAATCGAGCAGATGAGAGAGATCTACACATGCGTTTTGAAAAATTAAGATGTTTTCCATATTTTTAATTTCCCCAACTCACGAATTTGAGTTTAAAGGTAAAAAACATTGTGTAGACTTTATTCGCTGTCAAATGTTACGTGTCTACAGAAGAACAAAACAGTCTGCAGTCTGAAGTTGCTTGTTAAGGAGACAGAATTATATACAAATTCAACATCCTTCAGGATCATTCTTAAAATTTGAGGAAGGTAGTTGGTTTTAGCTTTTTTGGGGGGGCAGGTTTCGAGCAATAACAACCAAGATTTAAGATGCTTTTACTATTTCCAATGAATGAATAATTATTAAAAACCTATACTTAACACCAAGTCATTTTTCCATTCAACAACTATTTCTGGCCCTGTGCTAGGCATTGGGTATTTGAACACAGTTGACAGGGTCATTACCTTCATGGCACCTCTCTTGGAGGCAGAGGCTACTATATGAAAACAGAGCCAACTTTGTAATAGGATATGCTATGGGAGCTGCCTAGAGGGAGGATATCTGAGGGCAGTGATGGAGAATACCAGGGGGCCCATCAATATGTGGGGGTCACCAGTTCTCCCAGAATCACTTTTCGGGCTGTGAGCTGAAGACTAAGTAGAAAGGAGCCAGTGGAGGGCTGAGCAGGGGTTGGGGGTAGGGGGACACAATGTTCCACTTAAAGGGATGAGGGTGTGTGGAGAAGGTATAGATGTAGTAAAGAACATTTAAGGATGGCCATACTCGGCAGAGCAAGGTCCATGTCAGGTGAGTGGCTGAAACAGAGGCTAGAGGAAGGGGAAGAATTTGAAATATACTGTCTAGCAGCCATGGGAAGAAGCATGGATTTTAAGTACAGTGGGAAACCACTGACCTTGTGAAGCAGGAATGCATATTGAGGTTTTAACAAGATGATTCTGGATGCCAGGTGCGAAGTGGCAAGCCTACAGTCAAGAGGGCCTGGTCTCACGGAGGGCTAGAAAGGAGAGGTGGAAATGAAGAGAGGTACATGTAAGAACTATTTGAGAGGGAGCGTCAAGAATAATGTCTAAGTTCTTTCGTTACTAAGAAGTTCAGGAGACCAGTTACGAAAAATTAGTAGTAGTAGTAGTAGTCAGATCCCTAAGGAGTGGGGCGAGGAGTCAGTTCCAAACTAAAGTTACCTCTGAACAAATTCTCTACTGGATTCCCCTTCTGGTTTTGAATACAGATCACACACAAGAACTTCCTGTTGCTTCTGTGGCTCCTGGAGTAGAATCTAATCTTTCCCAAACTGATCCTTTCCTGCCTCCACGTTGTTTTTCTGCTAACTTCAGGCTGAGAACCAGCTGGAGAAACAGATGCTGTCTGTACTGAGAGGTTTCTGTTGCAAGTCATGACATTTACTGACAGTCCGCCTGTTAGAGTGGTCTACACAGCTCCCATCTGCAGACTTCCCCCAAAGAGGCTGTCCCCAGGCTCTCTCCAGAAAGGGTAGCTATGTGCTCTCAAGCCCTCTGTCTTTTATCTCCTGGCTTGTCTCTTTCTGCCTGGTAGGAACAGAGAAGTGAAACTCACGGTGCAGCACTGTTCTGAACTTAGAACCACGCTTTCTTCGCACAAAAGACTGCTAACGTTTCCCTCATTGTAGAGACCAACACTTGTGGATTTATGTTGCTGTGTTTGAGATATCCCGATTTCATTTTAAGAAGATATTTTTGTGGTTACTTTCAAATAGCATCTGCTTCTTTTCTGACTTTACAAGAGTGTAACATGGTCGGAGAACAATGAAAATTGTCAGCATTGTGATGTTTATAAATCTCTCTCATGTTCACTAGTAGGTTATTGATGATCTCCATAATAATTAATGGTAGACATTAGTATTACCAGTTATATGAGGCATTTGAGATTCAGAGAGTCTAAGTGAACTGTCCAATGTCATGCAGCTAGAAAATTTCATCTCAGGTCTTAAATTCACTACCAACTCTGATGTCCCTTTTTTGTTTTGTTTTGTTACAAGCACTCATTTACTGTAAGAGATGATATTTGAAGATACTCTGCTACATTCTATTTGGATATAAAGTGGTTTTGTTTGTTTTATCAAGGCCTCCAGAAGTAGTTACAGCAAGTGCTCTAAGGTTTCCAGCAGAATGTTCAGGGTATTAGAGAAAAAGTAAAAGATGCCTCAGGCCAGTTAGTGGACTAGTTTTGTGCCAAGAAGACCTCTCTTACCCAAGCAGTTGTCTCGACTTTTCAGGTACTTTATAAATTTGTTTCTTAACTTAAAAAAAAAAAAAAAAAAAAGGAAGGTAGGCTGTGTAATCCTGGGAGCTAATTCAGAGTAGAAGCTTTGCAGCCAGTAGATCAAACACTTTCATTTAGCAAAGTCCACCGTTTCCATACCAGTGTCATGGCTACTGCCTCAACACAAGGGCGCACAGTACCCATTAGGACAGCTTCTGCTGCAGAATGCAGAACATGGCGCCGGGAAAATCCCATGAACCCTCTTCCAATGGGAGTATACATTTTGTTGTTGTTGTTACTCAGGATTCCAAAAGCATGTTGTGTGAAAACAAGGAAACTCTTTGGAAATAAAGCAACGTTTTGTAGCATCTCCATACATTTATGTTGTTATTTCAAGGTTTGAACATTATTTTGATGTTAGAATTGGAGTAACAGAAATGCGGAGATGAGAGTCTTAACTCTGGGGTTGTAGAGGTGAAGTAATCTGCCTGAGGAACAACGTTGTGCGAGAAGATGACGCCAGGTGTTCTGAGCTCCGCTTGAGCAGCCCAGAAGGGTTAGAGTGTCCAACAGTGATGACTGTTGATGAGGGCACAATATATGTTAGCCCCTCAACTAGCAAGTGCACAAACCTGGGTGATCTCACAACTTCACTACTTGCTTTTACAGAATCTTATATGTAATTCAGTTTAGATCTCCTGCTTGAAATGTCCACATTAGATTGGGATGAAATGTTTTTAGAATAATCAGGACGACTTCAGGAAAGTTCACCCTTGGCCAGACTCAAGCATAATGTTCTCATAAAGGCTACTATTGGTTGTCACCTGTTGTGATGGTTAATTTTTATGTGTCAGCTTGGCGAGGCTATAACAGCCAGTTATGTAATCAAATACTACTCTAGGTATTTCTGTGAAGGTATTTTGTAGATTTGGTTAACATCTACCTACCTGCCTGCCTACCTACTTACCTATCTACCTACCTATCGTATTGGTTCTATCTCTCTGGAAACATTGACTTGTAAAAGTTTGGTACTAAGAGTGGTTCTAGAAGAACAGAATGTTAGAAGTTTTCTGTAATGGTTCTGCAGTTTCTGGAATTGGTTCTCTAATTCAATTAGATTTGAAGAGTGTAGTGACTCTTTCTGGGAAAGAGGTAAAGGGGACAAATAAAGAGGTAAAGAGGACACTGAATGTCCATGGTGTAATGTGGAAGTAAAGATACACAAAATACCGCGATTAGACACTCCTAACCAAACACTCATAAAAGGCAAGGTGGTAGGTGACTGCTGATCTCCTCAGGACCCATCTCCATGACACCCCCTTCCCCTTAGACTTATAATTTGATTGAAGTCTCAGGAGGTCTCAAAGGGGGGGGGTACAAAGAGTAGCCCATGATGGGGTACACTGCATTCCAGAAGAACTGCATGTTCCACTATATCCAGACAGAAATCTGGGGAACATATGTGGGAATGGATCTGAAGGGTGTGGGATAATGGTGGAAGGAACACGAGGTTGGATCAGGCTGACCTGGTTGCTGTGGGAGCATGAGGCAGAGATGGGGGTTTAATGTCGCAGCTTGGGGATTCGGTATTAGGCCTCTAATTGGTTGGTTGGTTGGCTAAAATATGCACCAAAAAGTGGCCTATGGTAAGTGGAGTTGAAACACTGACCTGTCTTGGTATACCATAGAGGAAGGGATCCAAAGGCTTATGAATGAATGTTAGAGTGGATTTATCATTTTATTTTATTTTACTTTATTATTATTTTTAAAGATTTTATTTGTCAGAGAGAGAGATTGAGCGAGAACAAGTAGGGGGAAGGGCAGGCAGAGGGAGAAGCAGGCTCCCCACTGAACAAGGAGCCCGAAGTGGGACTCGATCCAGGGCTTTGGGATCATGACCTGAGACAAAGGCAGATGCTTAACCGACTGAGCTACCCAGGCATCCCTGGATTTATCATTTTAGACCTGCCCCATTGCCATGGGAGGGTCCAGAGGACACGCCTTTCACTACATCTGTGAGGAATAAATTTGTGAGGGTAGCTCAATGTCCTTGAAGTACTGTGTGATCACTCTTTATGTAGGAGATTACAGTGGGAGCTGCTGCATTTGATTTGGGAAGCCTATGCAGCAAGTATAATTGTATCCCAGGGTGATGGGGCCAAGTGGCAACATTTGGTAGCCCGGGGCAAGGTAGGGATAGTTTCTATACTGGATGGCAGAGTCAAAGCAGCATTTAGAATAGTCTGACAAAGACCTATGGCATTGGCTAGTTGATCATGGTATGCCTAGAAGTGAGATAGATAGCAAGCCTACTCAATTCTTACTTGATCTGTATCAGTGGAAGAGTTCTAGGTCAAGGGACCAAAAGTCTCACTTGAATCACAAAAACGAAGTCAGGGCTCCTCAGCCGATCTTCAGACTGAAGCCAGTTCTCAGACCCAGAGCCCGTTGAATGAAGATCAAGGCAGGTCCCCTTGAGGAAGGCTCTTCGTGCACTGGCAAAAATCTTTATCCCAGCCTTCGCAAAGGCCTTTTAAGACTGACTGTGTCCTGGGGAAAAGGAAATAATCAAGACTTTGAGGTATTACTAGACAGTGGCTCTGTATGGACACTAATTCCAGGAGACCAAAAATGTCACTGCGGTCTACCAGACAGAGTAGGGGTTTATGAAGGTCAGGTTTTGGAGTTTTGGTTTAGGTCCGTCTCACAGTGGGTCCAGTGGGTCCTTATGAGCCCATCTTGTAGTTATTTCCTCAGTTCTGGAATGCCTAATTGGAAAAGACATACTTAGCAAGGCAGAGTCCCCACCGTGGCTCCTTAACCTGTCAGATGAAGGCCGTTGGGCGACAACAGCCAAGTGTAAGTCATTAGAATGGATAATTTACATTTACATTTATGGATTACTTTTACGAAGGTTATAGCAATTTCTTGTTTTGCCAGCAGGGGATGTTGCCCCATATCCTCACCAGCACTGGATGTTGGTTTCAGTGTTTCATTGAAACATTTGAACATCAACAAATGAGCTCTTGTTTACCTTATATTTTGAATTTCTTTGCTGCTAAAATGACTGACCACATTTCCATGTGGTGAAGAGCCAGCTGACATTTCTTTTTGTATCACTTGTTTCTTCATTTCCTGTGCCTTTTTTTTTTAATAGCTTTACTAGCCTTTTTGCATAAACACGATCTCCGAGAGACTTTGATCTTTGTTGAATATGGCCCTTCAGTCTACATAATGTGTCCAGAAGCATGAAGGAATCAGGTCAATGTGTGTATAGATCAGTGCAGTTGAATTGCACTGACACCCTCCTTCCACCCCCAGGGAGAAACCGAAAGACCAACAGGAAGGTGAGGAGGTGGTAAACCTTGAAATTTCTGTCGATGGCACAGCCACTAAGGAAATTCTAAAGAAAAATCATCTTGTCAACGTCCTCAAACGAGAAATGCATTTAGGCGGCAATATAGATCTAATGCCCAGCTTGCAGAAGAGCAGAATTTTCCAATTTGGTGTTGCTCCAGGTTAAAAAACATACCCGCTGAAAAATGTGAATTGGAATCATTTGCCATCCGTCCGTAATGTAATGACTGATTTCCCACTCCAGATTCAGCGAGCTTCAGGCGGTGGGTTTGAACTGAGTCCAGGTGGAAGGGGGCCAGACATATTAAATTTAAGGCCTCTATTGCCCAACTCCCTACAGAAATTGTGCAAATAATGTAGCTGAAGTGCTCTCTGCATGCTGTGTAACCCAGCTCTTTCGGCAAACTGATTAATTCCTTGCCCTTTTCTATAGGATGCCCAGTTAGCAAATATACTAAAAGGTGACAGAATCCATAATAGAATCTGTCAACATCCTCCTCTTCATTTTCAGTTGAGAAAAAAAAAAATTTTTTTTTTTTTTTTCAAAATCGTCCTTGTGAAGGTAGGGTATGCTCATTACCTGCCAGTACTATTTTCCTTTTGTTAACCCCGCTAATGTCAGTAACACCGAAGTCCAACCCCACAGTGGGTGGCTAGTCTCCATTGATGTTGTATTCTGCAGCGCAAAAGATAGATATGCAATCTTCTTAAAAATTGGTCTCATCAATGCAAAACAGCTTTTAATTGTACCCCTTGAAATGGAACCACCACATCAATGTGGACGCCTCTGTTTGGTGTAGTGTATATATACAGTCTTCAGAGATTGAACTTCTGTGAATCCTTACCCTGCTTTTTTGTGCCTTTTCTCAAAAGGAGGCTGTGAGACAGGGGCAACTTGTGGGCATAAATAATGAGATACATTTAATCCAAGATTTGCGATAACTCCAGTGTTAGTCTTTACAAAAATGGAGGTGTTGATGTTGTCACCGTTCCAGTGAGAAAGTCATGCCAGGAATGGCATACCAAACTCAAATCATCCAAAGCGAAGGCTTGTCAAAAGTATCTCATGGGTTATGTGGATACTATTTTTTTTCCCCAAATGGAAACATTTTAGAGGTGACTTCTATACTATTCCTTTTTTACTTGTAAATTCTTTTCTAATTGCACACTAGGAACCAAGGGATAGTTCAGTATTTGGCCTATGAATTCTAGCATATGACTTGGAAGTCTATTTGGCAAAAACAGGATTTGTTGACTTGGTGCGTTGGCCATCACGGGTAATGAGTGTCTCGGCAGCTTAACTGAGGATTGTGTTACAAGTGCTGGAAGGATCTAGCACCATAGGGAGCTGAAGAAATGAGTCAGAATGGATTTTATTAAGGCAGCGTGGAGTCAGAGTCCAATTTTGCTTTTGTTTTCTGGATTTTGATTTCTGAGTGTTTCCTTCGAGCAGGTAACTTGGTTTCAACGGGAGTGAACAAACAGCCCCAGGAATTAGTCACCAATTTGCTCTTAAGTGTCATGTTTCATGTTATACTTAACAGGTATCACGTGTTTTTTTGGTCTTTGGTCTTTTCTGTATGCTGACGTTGCTTAGGGGGAAAAGGAATGCCAAATAAGAAAACACGGTGATCCTGTGAGATTGTAGGCATAAGTCGCACTTTGCTGTCACATCAGTGCATGTTTGGGGTCTAATCATAGAACATGCCGTAAAATATTTGTGTGTACTGTGTGTGTGCGTGCGTATAGTTCATATCTGAAAGTGTTCTTTTTGTGCAGCTGTCTAGCTGGGGCCTGCTGACCTAAGGAAAAACATCTGGCAATTAAATGGAAAAAATTGTAGGGTTAATTGATAGGGGAAGACTAATAGGATTCTGGCTGTGCTGGGGGTCACAATGTGACCTCTGAGACATCAGGAATTGGAAACTGGAAAACATTTTAGTTCTTGCACTTGAAAAAATATTTGAAGCAGCCCGACATGCCACAGTTAATCAGCATCAAAACGTATTATTCCACATCTTACTCTTAGAGGTAAGAGGTAAAGGAATGAAAATAAGTCTGGTCTCTTGTTACAGAGGGGGTTGTATCCCCCAGCAGCCATCCACCCCAGCATTGCTAGAACCCAAACTGCCAGTGTGATACTGAGTAGAGATAGGGCCTTTAAGAAGGTAATTATGGTTAAATGAGGTCATGAGGGTGGGGCCCTATTCCAATAAAACTGGTGTCCTCCTAAGAAAAAAAGAGCTGCTAGGGAGGAACACACAGAGAACAGTCCTTTTGGGGACAGAGGGAGGAGACACACATGTGCAAGCCAAGGGGGGAAGCCTCAGGAGAACCCAACCCAGCCAACACCTGATCTTGGCCTTCTAGCCTCCAGAACGGTGAGAACATAAATTTCTCTTAGTTACACCACACAGTCTGTTATTATTTTGTCCTGACAGCCCTTAGCAGACTAATCAGACTAACACACCCTTTGTCTAGTTCCTTCAGAATAGGAGCTTGGGCACTTTGGGTCGACACAAATGTGTTTAAGTCTCTGTGGTACCAAAATGGCCGTCTCGTATCACCGTGAAACATCTGGGAGCAGACACAGCTCTAGGACCCAGCTGGAAATTCTTCTGAGAGCGTCCGAAGCATCTGTAAATGTTGTCACAGTAGGCTGAGTGGACAGCTCTAGTTTTCGCTTGCTCACGTTCACTCTTCCTTCCCTGATCACCCCACCATGGCTTCCCCATGAGGAATGGCTCCTCCCTCACTCTGAGTCCACACTGAGTTGGTGTGGGTGTGGCTGACCCCCCTGCACGTCACCGAGTTGGGCAGGTAACTCAGACCAGAGCAGGAGCACAGTGGCCTCCTGCCAGAATGATAATTCGGGAGTGGATGTGTGACAGTCACAGCCATTTCGCATCACCCCACATGATTTTACTGGAAATCCTACAAAAGAGACTTGCACATTCTGCTGGATGTACTGACCTGATATGAGATCAGCCTGGACCCACTGGTGGCCATTTATCAGAGAATCAAATCAGAGGAGAGGAAGCCCAAGCCAAGAGGAGGAGAAAGGTCTATTTCTGGAAGCATTCTTAGAGAAGCAACATTAAGTCATTCCTGGGCTTACACGTGGTTTTTCCCTTTACTGGAACTGATAGATCAGTCCGTTTGTACTTAACCTGTTTAAGTTCCTGGCTCTCACTAATTTCTCAGCCAAGGGAGAACATTCTGGTTCCCACTGTAGCTATAGATTAAAAGGGAGATTTAAAGCTCTTACCTCAAATGTCCTTACCCTTCCTCCACCTCTTCCAAACGTCTGTTAAGCTCCTCGTAAGGCTGAATTCAGGTTCATGGACTCTTCTGGTCTTTCACCTCTTGGTACAACTCCTGAGGTGTCCAGCGTATGTTCCCCTGCTCAGTTATTTTGTGTGTGTATAAGTCCTAAAATCTACAACCTAGAGTCTTGGAAGATTAGCGTTGAGGCCATTCTCTGCAGTGTAGTGAGCCAGTTGGTTGAGGATACATGGAAAGGGTAAGCCATCACTGGATGAAGAAGGCATCCTCAGGTCCTATACAAACTATCTGGAAGCAAAAACATGAAAGGCAGAGAACCACAAGCATTGCAGAAAATAAAGAGGGTGGTGGTCGTGGTGGAATGTAAGTAGTCGGTCACCTGGATGTGTGGGGTGGAGGAGACAGAAGGCGTTCAAGGACTCCTCTTTAGGGATAAACATGTTTACTAATTGTAGTGGGTTGAATGGCTACTCCTCCCAGGTTCATGCCACCTTTGGAACCTCAGAATGTGACCTTATTTAGAAATGAGGTCTTGGTAGAAGTAGTGACGACCCTCAAGATGAAATCATCCTGGATTTCGTTGGCCTCTAAATCTGATGGCTGGTGTCCTTGTAAGAGACGAGAGGATGCAGAGACCTGGGGAGAGGGCTGCATGAAGACAGAGGCAGATACTGGAGAGATGCTGCCACAAGCCGAGGAACGCCCAGAGCCACCAGGAGTTGGAAGAAACAATGAAGGATTCTCGCCCACAGCTTCCAGAAGAAGCACGGCCCTACCCACACCTGGATTTTGAACTTGTGGCCTCCAGTACGCAGATAATATACGGCTATCGTTTGAAGACCCCAAGTTTTTGGTAATTTGTTACGGCATATATAGGAAGCAGGTGCTCTAATGAACCTTTAAGTACGGGAAAGCGGGAAGAAGGTTGAAAGTGCTCAGAGGTGGCTTCGCTAGAGAGGCAGGGGTTTATGTCAAATTTCATTAGTGCTGAGATCCCAAAGAACGGTGCTCTTCCCCATATACGTTCTATCTCGTGCCTTTCAGCCTCATGAGTCAGTTACTGACGAGCCTTGTCTGTTACCCGCTGGCCATTCCCTGTCGGGAAAAGCAGAGATTCGCTGGGCTTTTTGCGCTTTGCTGAGAAGGGGAAACAATCCAGTAAAAGGGAGCATGGTGATTTTACTATGGGTATTCTGCAGTGCGCTCTGGCATTGTGACAATTTGGCCATCTGCTTGGTGGAGGTAGCCCAGCTCCATCAAAGAGACAATATCATTTCTGTCGACTTCTTAGAAAAGCATCCTTGTAACACGACAGCCATTTCACGGGTTCATTGTCTGGCAGTGTAAATGTGCCTGACTGCGGTCACCGTTCGTCCCGTTTGCCCCAACTGTCCCTGTTTACAGGTGTTGTCTCTGCCTAATAACTACAGCCCTCCCCCTCATCACTGTCCCTATTTGGGTGATAAGTCATAGAGCAACCTGACTTAGGACACAGCCCTTTATTTTTTTTAAAAGCTTTAAAACTTTACAAACTGCTTTACTTTTGTTTTCTTGCCAACCCCGCTAGATTACTGAGTTACAGCAGTTAGAAAATAGACTTGGATTTTTTTTTTTTCTTTTTGAGGGACTTTTGCTCGCGTATGAGAAAAGGGAAGTTTGTCACTGATTGGCTTCCTAAAGACCGATCTGCTCCCCCCCTTCCCTCAGCCCTCCCCAGCCTAGGCTCCTCCCTTACCTGCTGTTGGCTTTGCAATGCCGCCATCCGGGCAGAGGAAATTCGGCTCCTTCAGCATTGTGTCCAAGTACACACATCTGTGTCTGTGGAGCAGGTGTAAGTTGGCATGCTGCCCAAGCTTGGCCAGACAGCTTCATAAATCCTGCCCTTACTGCAGCCCCGAATTACTTTTCATGACACAAAGCCAAGCTGTGTTATTCACCTAATGCCCCGATTTACAGTTCCCAAGACAAAAGAACATACAGATAGAGTTTCAGGGCTCTGTTTGCCTTCACGTTTATCTAGAGGTTAGTTTCAGGTCAAGCTCAAGAAACCTGACAAATGGTGGTGAATAAACCTAAAAATAAATTAAGTGCAAGTGGGAAACTTACGCATTCCTTGTTCTTGTGCCAAAAGCAAACTCAACCCAATTTACGTTCTTTTAATATCTGAAACAAGCAGCTGTTCTCTTATTTGTGGCATGCTGGGGAATTATTATGCTCCCCTTCAGCTCACACAAATGTGTGTGCGCTTATGCAGAGGGCACATGCACGTACACACACACACACACACACACACAGATCTGCCCAGTCTCCATTTAAGTGTGTGTTTGTGGGTCTTCAAGGACCTGAGTGAACGGTGCCCTTGACTAGTGTGAACACAGTGAGAAAAGCGCGTCTCTGGATGGGTGCTTCGGGGCCCTGGAGTGCCGCCCACTGTCCTGCCAGGTTCAGGAATACTAGGACTTCAAGTAAGAAATCTCATCACTTTAAACATAAGGAAATCAGACCTAGATGTGCAAGTCCTTGGAGAGAGATACCTGCTCATTTATTAGACCCATGAAGGTGAAGGCCAAGGATGAGCCTGAAGATTTCCTGCAGAGGCTCAGGACTGCAGACCGTGAATGTGCTGGAGGGAGCTCACGTGGGTGGGTCCGTGGGTCCAGGAATACCTAGCTTGCAAATTAGTTTCTTTGCTTTAGTTTTTAGAGGTATTTGAATTTCTAGCCCACTGGTGGGCAGTCCCCTGGGTCTCGCCTTAGTCTCTCTCCATCCCCTTCCTCCTCACTATCCCTGCTCTCAGGGTACATTCAGGTGAGATGATAATGAGAACTAGGTTGTAATTAGCAATCCAGTATTAATTAGAGCTTTCTCTGGGTAGGGCTTATGCTTTTATAAAAGTAAAGAGAGGCCTGGCAGTGAGTGAGTCTCTTATAATCGGTCTCCCTGGCTAAGAGCAGCATCCACTGAAAATGTCTCTGCATGATCCCTGCTCAGTGGGGAGCCTGCTTCTCCCTCTCCCTCTGCCTGCCGCTCCACTTGCTTGTGCTCTCTCTCTCTCTGTCAAATAAATAAAATCTTAAAAGAAAAGAAAATGCCTCTGCCGAAACTGCAGAATGCCAACAGAATCCACAATCAGGATGTCCATGTCCGAGGGGCTGCTAGGACAGCACTGAATTCTCCAGGCCTCCAGGGTCATGGGTATTTCTAAGAAAAACAGCAGCCAACCAAAAAAGTCTACTTTCCTTCCTTTGGAAAACCACCACCAACTTTGAGATTTACCCTACTCCTGCTAATGTTTTCTAGATACAGACTTTCTCTAGGATATAAAATTCCCCTTATCCCGCTCCCACAACCCCACCATGCTTCATTTTTCTGTTCATGGGATTGGGATAGAAATCTCACTAAGGGAAATAATATTCCTAGGGGATAAATGTATTGATCCCGTCTACATTTCACAGTGGGTTTGTAGAGTCTAGCTTTCTTTGTTAGAGAGTTACAGAATAAGCCCAAGATGTTTTCTAATGCCTGGGTTAGAAAGGGGTGCCTAGGTGGCTCTGTCGGTTAAGCGTCTGCTTTCGGCTCAGGTCATGATCCCAAGGTCCTGGAATCGAACCCCACATCAGGTTCCCTGCTCTGCGGGGAGCCTGCTTCTCCCTCTGCCTGCTGCTCCCCCTGCCTGCTGCTCCCCCTGCTTGTGAGCGTGTTCTCTCTCTCTCTCTCTGTCAAATAAATAAAATATTTAAAATAATAAAGATGGAGTCAAGTAAAACCCACCAAGGTCGAACTTCGGAAGGCCAGAGGAAATGCAGCAGATAAAAGTGATTCAGTGACAAATCTGTCAAATGACTCCTGGACAGTCGCATTTGGACAGTTGAGGTCCAAGGAGCTTGTTGAGTGAATGCCGCAGGGGGCAGACATGTCCTCCGACACCGTTAACAGCCCCATGTGCTCTTCCCCATCCTGTCAGCTCTCATATCCTGCACCTGCTGATGGGGTTCTACTGCAAGCCCTCCTGTCTGTCTGCCTCACAGCTTCCCTTGATCCACAAATAGGATGAATGACATCCCAGGGGAGCAGCCTTTGGCCTCTGGCTCATGGGAGTTGGAGGGTAAGCGCCCCAAGTGTGGATAACCAGGATCAGTTTTATACATGCTCCCGACAGGCCCTGGTGGGAAAGCATCCCCGTTGCCCACAACAGTAACTTGCTCTGTTGTGCGCCCTTGAATGGTTTCTCTGCCTTCCCGGTCTCATTTCCCCTACCCTGCTTCAGGGATCCCCTCACAAATAAAGTTCTGGTCCTCAAACCCTTGTCTCTGGTCAGCTTCTGCAGCATCCCAACCTATGAAAACCCAACACGAGGATATTGGTGAAAGGATGAGGTGAGACCATGGGAACTAGGTGCCTGGCTTGAGAACAGTGATCCTCCTAGTAGATTTGGAAATGGCACAGAGGATGTGGCCCAGGAGCGTCCAAACCCACGGGTGGCGGCTTGTAGAATGTTCATTTCCAAATCCAAACGTGCTAATAAAAAGCGTAGTGTGTGTGTGTGTGTGTGTGTGTTCATGTGCACACAGGGGCGGGGGGCTTCCTGGGGGGAGACTAGGTAAGGATTTCTAGTCTTCCACTATTAGCGTCACGACGGGGAAGACAAAGCCGCGCTTTGAGATTTGTCTTTGTGTTTGAAAAGGCAGTTGAACATTATTAATGTATTCCAGGAAGTGGTGAACACCAACTTGAAGCTTTTATCAGCTTTTCTTTGCTCTAATTTCTAAAGCAAAAATGCCTTCCCTCCAAATAGTCGATTAAAAGAACATATGAAATTAATGAAACATATCATTACTTTTACAATGGCCAAATTGTAGATTTGTCACAGTACAGAGACAGAAACTCATTAAGCCATTGTGGGTCTGCTTCACATTTTATAGCGTATTAAAAGAAAAAGAATTTTCTAAACGCACCAAACCTTCTTTTTCTTCTATTGTTTCTCTGAAACTTCTTTTATCGTTTGAGCTGCAAATCATCTGACTCGTCTCTCACTGCCTCTCGTGCTGGTGGAACAGAAATTAAGAATGGCTCTGGCTGAAAATGAGAATCTCAATTTGGGGTTGTGAATTTCATGGTTTATTTGAGAAGTAGGCTACAGTTGACAATCCTTCGCCGCCTTTGAAAGCCGGTGAGGATCGCAGCATTCTTCTGTATCTGCCCGGGAGAGCCCTTCCCTCCCATTCTTCAGGGAAACTGAATTATTTATCCCATTGGATTTGAGCATTTTAGCGAACGTCAGCACACTTGCAGTGGAGCCAAGCTGATCATTCAGTTTCCCTCTATGTTATATTGAACAACGCTGCATCTTTTGAGTGGATTCTATGACTATAGGAAGGAATGATACGAGAAATCAAGTGTGAATCAAGGTGGAACCAGTCCGTTTTTCTTGGAGACTCCACCTGTGCACTTAGTTGCCATGAAGCTCTTGGAAAGAACGTGAAAATCCTCTCATACCTGTGCAAACCAGTGCTTCTTTGTTGCCTTTTGTCAAAGTCAGTCTGCATTTAAAAAAGTGTATCACAGGGACAGTTGGACACGAATTACTTGTAAATATCCACACGCCCTTTTCACTTTGGGGAAAAAAAGGGAGCCAACAAAATTTCTCATGAGGCTTCTGACAGAAAAAGTACCTTTATGACCTTGATCCTGGAGATTTGTCCTTCTTGCCTTATTCTGGAAAGTCACCTAGGAAATGATCTGTTGAAGGGAAGAAAGAAATTGACTTGGGTCCTTTCCCGGGTTTTCTGGGTGGCCTTGAGTTACTTTTCTATCAGTGAGGGTTCTCCAGAGAAACAGTACAAAGACAGAGATAAATAGATACACTGAATGTCTATGTAGATACAGAGAATATATATATGCAGAGATATATAGAGTATATACAGATATGCAGAATATATCCCTATGTTTCTTTCTCTGTCACACACAGAAAGAGAGAGATTTAAAGTAATTGACTCATCTGATTATAGGGGCTGGCAAGTCCAAAATCCATCGAGCAGACCAGCAGGTTGAAAACTCAGGCAGTATTTCTGTGTTACAGTCTTGAGACAAAGTTCATTTTTCTCTGGGAAACCTCAGTTTTTGGTTCTAAGGCCTTCAATTGATTAGATGAGGCCCACTATATACATTATGCAGGACTGTTTACGTTACTTCAGGTCACCTGACTGTAAAGGTTAATCATATTTACAAAATACCTTCACAGCAACATTTAGACTAGTACCATAACCTCATAGCCTAGCCTAGCCAAACTGACACAGACAAGTTACCATCACAGCCTTTGAAAAACAAAGAAACAAACAAACAAAAAAACTGTAGTGTTTATGCTTCACGTTGTATTGGAAGAATATGGTATTTTGAGTGAGAGAGACTTGGATTCAAAATCCAGATCTGACACTTACTGTATGTCCTTGAGCAAGTGTACAATAAGATTTTATAATTTTACTTATAAAATCATGCATTTCAATTAAGATTCTTTCTATTGCAAATTGCAGAAAACCCAGTCTACTCACACTTGAGAAAGGGAGAATGGATTGGTTCTGGTGACTGCAGATTTGAGTTGACATGAATTTGGGATTCAGTTTGGTCCAGCCCAAATGTGATGTGTCATGGTGACTCAGATTGTGTTTATCTCTCACAGATCTCAGCTCCCTTTGCTCTGTGTTAGTTTCCTTCTTATGTGGTTCTCCCATGCTGGTGGCGATCCATTACTGGAAGCTTCCATATACAACCCATCAGGTTAAAGGTCATTTAAAGAGGACACTTCTGCTCTCCCCAGTCCTGCCTGTTCTCAGTCACTTTGCCCATGCCCCTGTGGCATGAAGTGTTTAGCAGAGCAGGGCTTGGCTACACTGTCTATTTCCTGGACGTGAGCATGGAGCCTTATCCAAACAGATGGACTGAGCATAGGAAATGGAAAGATATCCTGTGAAATTTTGGCTTCTGCTCATCCACAAAGGGGTAGTTGATGCTAGGGAGGTAAAAGCAGATGTCCGCTGTGTGGTGATTGTAGTGCTGGACTCACAGGGTGGTTATCAGAATTTCTTGTGTACTTATAAAGCCCAAGGAGCACAGTAGGAATTCAGTGAATGGTTGTTGCTCTTGTTGACATGCTTCTAATAGTACTGGCTTGGAAGAGATCTGAACTATACCTCTCAACTCTGACTCTCCCACATCTTTGCCTTCCTTTCTCAATGAATGTCTTTCTGGGAGGTCTAGCCTCAGAAGTTCAGACTCTTTCTGGTCAGATCAGCTGGGATTGGTCTATATAAGTAGTTAACTAAATATTCTCAGGCTTTGGCGCACACTGTGTTAGGACAGGAATGGATTTTAGAAAAAAAAAATCTTAGATGCATTTTTAAAATGATGAGCTATTAGGGGATTTGTCTTAGATAGTCTTATCTAAAGATGGCCAACATCGTCTTGGTTTAGCATTTGTGTGTAATCAACCTGTCCTAAAGAGAATGAATAGAACTGATTGGAAGTGAAATTTTGGCAAATTGAAGTGACAGTAGAGGATAATTTTTAGTTGAAATTGAAATGATGAAGAGAGTTCAGAAGAAGAAAAAAAAATGAACCATAATGGGAATTCAGAAAGGTTCTGTAATCAGCTTATCTTGAGCAAAAGAATTAAAAGCAATTAATGGAACAGATTGGCTCCTGGGGTAGACTTCAACACAACGCCCACTCTCAGCTCTGTCTTTCCTTCTTTTAGTTTGGCACCCAAAGTTTTTCCCTTCTTCTCCTCTGCAACATCTTTTTTGGCATTTTTCTTGTTGTGACTTTTCTTCCAGTCACATTTTCGGGCTTGTCACTGGCACCTGTGCTTGTGACCTCATCTCATTTTGCCTCAAGGAGAAATGAAGGGTGTGTGTTGGTGTGTGTTTGATGATGGTGGTGGGTGATATTAGACCTGCTGGAATTGAGATTCTGAAAATTAAAAAAATATTCTTGTGACAGTATTATTTTGAGCACATTGGTGTGGGAAAGGTGGTAGCCAAGAATATTCCTGAAAATCATCTGTTGGCAGGGCAGGCACCCAGCAAAACCTTAGACCCTGACTTTGAATGAAACCCAGAGTAAGTGTTACTGTTAATGGGAAATGAAAGGGGTGGCGATTTTTAACAATCATAGCTAGAGGAAAAGGAGGAGGAAGTCACCATTAGAAGACACGGAACAAGATGAAGTGGCAAAAAATGATTCATTCTAGGAAGAGTCTTATGATGGCTACAGAAATTCTTTGCCAGATTATTTCTGAATACTTTTTCAAATCATTCTTTTTTATTTTTTTCATTTTTTCCCCCCAGTTTTTGAGACTTGAGGGCGTTTGCATAGTGAGATGTTTTTCTTTGCTGTTCCAACAGCCTGGTTAGATAGTCGAGGACTACTCTTGCTTCCTGGGCTGCTGGCATCAGCCTTCAGGGGGTAGGGAGTTGAGTGCACCGAAATCCTGACTTGGAAAAACACTGGAGTTTGATGAAAAGTATTTAAAAGTAGATCACATTTCAGTCTTTCCAACCTTGGCAGAGTTCCTTAGACATGGAGCTAAATTAAAATCGAGAATAAATCAAATGAGGGGAAGAGGAAGAAAGAGTGTTCAAGGAAAGAGCTGTGTAAGTATTAGAAGAGTCATATTTAATGTCTCATGTACGTCTTAAATCATAAGTAAACAATGATTAGTTTTAATTACAGTCTCAAAGTGTTAGTCTGCTAGCAAGCACTTCCAGTATTTTCTTTTTTTTTTCTAAATATCTCAGCAGGACATTTTGTCCATCAGTAGTGCTACAGGGTACCATTGTGAACTCGTGTCAACTTGGCCTTGACACTTTTCATTGGAACAAGGCAGAGAGTTGGTACATTGGCAATAATCAAATTTCACTATGATCACAGCTCCCGTCCAGGTGGAGAGGCAGAGAAATGTTTTATTTATATCAACAATGACAGTATTTATGGTGTGCTTCCTAAGGACTTAGTGTTTTTCGTAAATTATTCCAATCTATATTTGTATCAACTGTCTGAAGTTAGTAGAACTCTCTCCATTGTTTCGGCTAAAGAATATGGAGCTCCACTAGATGAAAGTGACCTGGCTTCTAACAGAATTCCAGCCCATGACCTTGTGACTCCAAAGCTCATCCTTTCAACCATTCATGCCATACTCAAGAGTAGACCTTGGCTCATACTTTTATTTTTAAACACATCAACATAGTTGTGGCCTGATGGGGAGATGTGACAATTAAGTAGTTCCTTCAAGGTCATCCCACTCTTCTTTAGCTGTGGAATGAAGAATGGAAGCGCCTTTTCCAATTCACTTGAATGCCTTATAAGTTCATTGATTACATGTTTTAATTGCATCTTCCCCCAGTTGTGCTGGAGTGACAGTTCTGCTGTTTTGTAATGAAATCTTGGTCAGATTTCTTAACCTTCCAGACATTTTTGGCTTCAGACATTCTCAATTGCTGTTGAAAATTCAGTCTTGTTCATTTTCTAAGACAGGTCTCAGACTCAATTCCAAGCTTGCCTTCTTCCCCTCTCCGCCCGCCTTCTCTCGTATTCCACGAGAGCCAGCATTGGCTGTGGATACAGTGGCTGGAATTAGGGTACAGGGGAGAGGCATGATCTCTTCCTTACCCGATTCCTCCGTACTTTCTCTAGTAGACCTCATTTCCCTCCTTCCTTGGGACTCGATCTTTCTGGCATCACCTTCTTGTCTCCCATCAGTGAGTAATAGAAGACCCCGCTTATGAAGCCACAGCCCGTCACCTACAGAAAGTGTCTCTGGCTTGCTTGAGTTCAGCCTCGTCTGTTTGGTACTGGTGGCCACGGTTGAGTTGTAGTCCCAGTTCACGGAACAATATCCTTTTCTCTTGGCTGCTTTGTTGCTGAAGAACCAGAGGGGCAAGGTGCTACCTCTTTTGTCTCTGCCAAAGCCAGTTACTATATTACCCAGTCCATTTCCTGGGTTGGGTGTCCCTTTGCGGGACCCAGTGACCATCTAGATGTGGCATAGTTCCTGTGCTCTGTCACCCTCAGCTCTCCAACGTAAGGACACCTTGGAGGTATTTGGGTTCCTCTCTGTGTTCTTCTGAGCCCACCGAAAAGTGGGAAGATGCCGTCTTTTATCAGGCACCTGGTATTATGGTTCTTCCAAACCCTTCTAGAGTGAGCTACTCCAGCTGGTGTCATACTGTAGACCTTCCTGGGCCCGGTTCTGTGTTCAATAATTCCCCAAAATGTTATGACATAATTTCGTGCCTCTCTTCGTCTTTCCCATGTGGCAGAGGGCATGGCGGTTACTTGAAATGACAGGTTATAGAAACTGAGGCTTCTATGTATCTTTCCTAAAATGGTTGTCTTCACACTGCCTTCTGACGGCCACCCCAGTGTAGATGTGTGGGTTCTGCAGCTCAGCAAGCACTCATCCAGGGCGCGAGGGGCCAGCATCCCCCTCCTTTCAGCTTTTCTCCTCTCTTTATGAGTGACTCTTAGGGAGGCCTTCCCCAACCCACACCTAGTTTGAGAGAGGAAAGCACTTTCTTCACAGACATGCAACTCAAAGTCCAACCACATGCCTGCTAGCCTTATATAAACTGAGGTGGGGGTGAAGGCCATCGTGCTGGTAGTGGGCGCACAGCAGTCCCCTCACCGAAGGACCCACAGGTGGATAGCTGGTCCTCACTGCTGGGGGCTCCCTGGTGTCCCTCCAACTGAGATTGTGAGATAAGAAACATCTTTTCCTGCACCTTTGAGCCTCACTCCCAATGAAAAATACAATAGAAAAAAATCCGGTTGGACATCTTTCTTACACCTGGAGAGCCATCATTCCTTGTGGACTTCAGTCTTGGAGAGCTGAGAAGATTTCCCAATACATTGCTCTCGGAGCCACAGCCTGGTTGTGTCAGTCAGGAAGTACCTATTAGGTCTTTGCTCAATGTGGTCCATTCTTTAAGGAGATAACATCTTAGGGAGGTAGATGAGCCTGAATTTAACTGTGCTTTAGTTGATCAGCAATCTCATAATAGTGACATTAAACAGAACGGTGCCAGAAAGCTAGCCCTTGACATGATTCTTCTTTACCCTGGAAGACTTGAAAGTGCCTCTCTGACTCACATAGATTTTAGCCCTATTCACTAGTGCTCTTTGTAGAGGATACCCACATAGCGTCTTCAGGCACTGTTAAATGTGCACCTACCATTGGTATTTGTTCTTTATTTTGTTCAACTGCTGGTAATGACCCCAGAAAACATGCAAAAGACGGGAGCCCTGTACTTGCAGTGGCTTTCTCTGTAGATTTTCTCAATCATCAATAGAAAACGATTTATCTTGAAGTTTACAAGACTTCAGGGATGGTTTCCCATATGCCTTTCAAGTTACCTTCCTTGCTTTTAAACTGCCTTGTTTTCATTTTAGGTCACAAGTGTGTTTCCCCCCACATTCTGCTTGTTCCAACCCTGGCTTTCCATTAAGATACAGGTCAGATGTGGTCACTATCTCTGCATGGTTAATAGAAACCACTTCTCTGACGAGGTTAGTGAAGTGTAAATGGAAGAGAAAGTGTAGAATATTTGTTGGAAAAAGTCTTTGATCATGGGAGACACTGCAGTTCTATATAAAGAAAAGTGAACATGTATATGCCTGAATGGCATTTTTGTCCTGTCGTGGATGATTTTTTTAAGCATTGCTTTGTAAGAAAAGAATGATGTGGTACAGAGCAATGCATCAGAGTTCCTAAAGGCTTCTGGGAAAGAGACAAGAAAAGAATAAATGGGTCAAAAGACAGGAAGGGGGACTAAAAGGAAGAAGGAAACATGAAATGATAGAAATGACAAAGAAAGAAGAACTACTAATTTTTATTTAAATTGGAGTAAAGGGTCCCATGGACTATCAAAAAGGTAGAGTCATTAGAGTTTGATAGGAAAAAAAAATGGGAAAGGAACTTGTTGGATTTAATCAGACACTATTAAAATGAAGCTAAAATATTTGGAACTTTGAAAATTTATGAATTCAGAGACTTGCGACTACAAAGTAAACAAGCAGTTAGTAAAAATCTTGCCAAGTAATTCTTTTTTTAATTCACAGAAAATCGGAGGTTTACTCACATCTAGGCAGGGAACAAAAAGATGTTGGAATGCAAAACTCAGGAAACAAGGGAGCAACTCAGACTGTTTGGGGCGCTTGGACAGGCGTTCAGAGAAGTCTGCTGACGTCTGCAAATGTATCAGACCCTTGTCTTTGGGAATCCACGGGGCTGTCTTGTCTAGTGACTCTCATTTGAAATACACGAATAATAATATAAGGCATTGGAAGGAAACAAATCTGTAATTTAAGAACACAATGGGATTATTGTCAAATGATAGACAACAGTGAGCCGGACTCTCTAAAATGTCAACAGGAAACATACAAAATGCATTAATGTTTAAACAGGAGGAGGAGGAAAGTGCTTACTTTTGGCAGGCAACTTTCTTAACCCATCGGGAGTATTTCTTTTTTTTTTTTTTTAAGATTTTATTTATTTATTTGACAGACAGCCAGCGAGAAAGGGAACACAAGCAGGGGGGAGTGGGAGAGGAAGAAGCAGGCTCCCAGCGGAGGAGCCTGATGTGGGGCTCCATCCCATAACGCCGGGACCACGCCCTGAGCCGAAGGCAGACACTTAACGACTGCGCCACCCAGGTGCCCCTCGGGAGTATTTTTTAAAAATATCTTTTTATCTTAATTTTTTGTTAGAAAAAAATTTGTTAGGGAAAACCTAGAAATATAGCAAAATAGCATTTTCTCTCATGTAAAAAGAATCTTTCTTTTTAGGTCTGCCTCCTGCCTGATTTTCAAAGAATATTTTATAATTGACCTGCTCTTAAATAGTCTGTAAAATTTAATTGAATTATCTTCCCCTCCTGTTCTTAGGAAATCAGATAGTTTTTACTCTGATTTAAAAAAAAGCCACTATCATGAGCGTCTTTTACTAAGATATTTGCTTTCTTTTTGGATTCTTTGTCAAAGTTGAATTAGCCAAAGATAAGAACACTTCAACGTCTTTAAGCCTCTGACGTTAGTTTGCCTCCAGTTTGCAAGAATCTTAATTTGGGGTCTGATTTAGAAAAGTGTGATTCTTTGTTGAGATTTTTCCGAGTACTTTGGACAACCCAAAATAACTGTACCCCTGACTATGCTCACTCTGCCTCATCTCTGTTTCTCTTCCCTCAGATATAGATGGCTTGATCAAGACCTTTTATCCCTCAGCAAGCAATTTTCAGAGAAGGGGGTGCTGGTGGGCTAATTTTATCTGCATACAACATATATGGCACCACCTGTGTCTCAGCATTTTGACTTTCTGGGTTATTTGATCCATTGGATTCCAAGCTCAATGCAGGTTTGACTCCTCCCTTTTAAAAATAGGCTCCTGATCATTTAAATGTAAGTTTTGGGGGCGCCTGGGTGGCACAGCAGTTAAGCATCTGCCTTCGGCTCAGGGTGTGATCCCGGCGTTATGGGATCGAGCCCCACATCAGGCTCCTCCACTATGAGCCTGCTTCTTCCTCTCCCACTCCCCCTGCTTGTGTTCCCTCTCTCGCTGGCTGTCTTGATCTCTGTCGAATAAATAAAATCTTTAAAAAATAAATGTAAGTTTTGGAAGTTGTATTCAAACTCAGTAACTTGCAGTAGTTTTCTCTGAAATAAAGTAGTCAGAAACATAGGGAATGCAGTAATGTCAGAAAAGACTTGTGTCTTTAAAAGGCGTATCCAAAAACATAGTTATGTGACCAGATTGTAGGATATGGGCAATTTAAAATTGTCCATATTTGTCGCTAGCATCCTGACTTAGAAGCTTAGGAGGAAAAAAACAAAAACAGAATGTGTTTTGGAACTTAGTTTTTCCTGAAATCTAAATTCAAAGAAGACTTTGTAGGCAGAACCTTCCATTTACCTCCTACTCTTTGACATATAAAACGATGGCAAGAAGGCAGGACATTCTAGGATCCGTTCTGTAACTTTTCACATCTGCTGTTCAGAAGGCTCCTGTTCTCTTGTCTGCTGTCTCTTACTGGGGCTTCTTTTAGCCTCTTTGGTTTCCTGCCCTGCTGTCGGCCTCTCCCTGCTCGTCAGCTTCTGACCTATGCGTCAGACCCCCTTGCACATTCTTCCAGACGCCCCCCCCGCCCCTTGTCTACTCATCTTTGGAAAGCAGAATGTTTTCCCACTTCGAGTCCTTGTACGTGTCTTCTTTTTCCTCTTCGGTGTGAATCTCAATAGCCTTGCAAAAACACTGCACACTTTTCTGTAAGCAGAGGGAATCATTACTGAGGTGGACGGTATTTGACCTGTCGAGGTGCAACCTAAATTGGGGGAGAAAAAAAATCTCTTCTGAGTGTGCTGTCCTATATCTGTAACTGCATAAGCAATTGTCTGATGCCCTAGACTGCTTAAAATTAAGATGTGAATTTACAAGGAGGGAGCCATAGCGAGTTAGAAAAAAACAGGTCTCTGCTAAAATTAAAAGAACATTCCAACCTGACCTGCTTCTATCAGAAGAGTTGGAGTTTGGCTGGATGTAGTATCGGGTGGCTCTGAGAGTATATTTTCATAGAACACTTTGCATTTTTTTATGTCTACCATGGGGGAACTCTTTCAAGAAAGCTGGCTCCTAAGGTTACCTCAGTGCTTTTGAAATTCAAGAGGCAGAGCGAGCTTTGCCAAATAGAGCCCTATCTAGTTCAGTGATCAAACACTGCGTATTTGGAAAGCAGAACTGAGAGTCTGCTAATTGTTTGCCTACATTCATGACAACTAGATAGAGCAGGAGCAGAACCTTTTTTTTTCCATGTGATTTGTTGCTTTCATTTCCCCTTTTTGAATAATTAATTCTCTGCATATTTACCTATAATATGTATTCCACCAAAAAAAATGTGTTGATGAAAGTCTTCACAAGCACGTATCCTAAAATTTTAAGGAGTGTGAATTTCAGGACACACTCCTTTGGTGGTGTTCTGTTCTCCCATGGAGAGTGCATGAATCTAAGGACATATATTGATTGATTGATTTTATGCCTGACTAGCAATCGCTTTCTGCAAATTAGATCCTATTAATTCCCAGTTGCACTTAATTTACATTCTTTTCCCCTAGTTGCTCAGTAGGTGTGCAATTGTCGTATTTAAGAAGTAAATACTGAAACTGCAGGTCTCAAACTGGAAGCTGGTTGGCTGAATCCAGCAGATAGGTTTGATTTGGTTTGTAACACATTTAAAACCGGAAGTCTCCCCGCTTTGTCTTGAAAAATCCAAAGGTCTGTCATCACTCTCCCTACCTCTCATGCATGCTGATTCACAAGTGCCTGCAACAGAGAAAGACAGGATTCTTCCCTGACCCTCAGGAGCCTTAGCCCTGGCCTCCCCAGTCATTATTGGCCCATCAGTCCCCCTGCAGGCTTAGCGTAAACCGAGTTTTGATTTTGAATACTGCAAGAGGCTTGGGTGGAAGTCCCCGCAAGGTAAATCCTGATCTTTTAAAATAGTCCAGCCTTTCCCTCTAAGACAGTGCTGATTGGGATCTTCATTTGGCTTCGTAATTACAGTCAGTACCTACAATTCTCTGACCAAAAGTTTAAAAAACATGACTTGCCATTAGGGATTTGCTTTACCAGTATTCATAAATACATGGTGTTCAGAGCCATATTTGACACATCTGCTCCCTACAATTGGAAAGCAGTCTCGTAGGATGGGGTGTGCAAAAAGCTTTACAACTTTTTCGGATCTTTCAAGAGAATATTAGAAGCCTGTAAAACATAATAATCAGGTGGGTCGAATCTAGCCTGTGGGCCTCTAGGAAAAAAAAAAAATCCCTATTCCCTGTTAAACTGAATCTCAAGTGTGTTTCATGTGGACTGCTTGACAAAATACATCTGTTTGCTTTGGATAATAAGTTGCTAGAGAGCCTACTGAGCATAAATAATTTTGTACTCGCATATCCCCAGTTCATTCAGCAAACCTTCATCTGGCTCGCCAGCCCTTACCCACGTTAATAATCCTTAGGTAGTCCTATTGACTTTAGCCAGTACGTTGCGCTTCTGTTATTATTATTTTTTTTACCAGTTTGTAAGTCCTGAAGGGTGCCCATCAGCAACCAGGAAACATGTACCTGAGTGATCATATCAGAATGCAGTTATACCTTTAAAAAAGTAAAATAAATGTACCCCATGTTGATCACTTTTTAATCAAATATTTGCATATTCAAGCAAGTCATTCCAGACTTATTTATAACAATTTTAAAATTACAAAACAAGCTACCCATGCAATAAGGGTTTATCCCCATAAATCATACTGTATTCATAAGGTGAAATACTTTGTGTATATCTGTTGCTACGTAGAAATAGTACCACAAACTTAGTGACTTAAAGCAGCATGTGTTTCACAGTGTATGTGAATCAGGAGTCTTGGAACGGCTTGGCTGTGTCTTTTGCTTGGGAGAGCGCAAGGCTGCAGTCAAGGTGTCACCGAGGTCTGCAGAGTCATCTGAGGCTTGATTGGGCAACGATCCGCTTCCAAGCTCGCTCCGGCTGTTGGCAGAAATCCAGCTGTAATACTAAGAGCCTCAGGTTCTTGCTGGCTGTCACCTAGAATTCCATCCTCAGCAACCAGTGTCCACCTGCTGTTCCACCTAGGACCCCCAATGTGGCCGGGTACCCCCTCAAAGCTAACAAGGGTGAGAGACCCCGGAATAATGGGAGCTACCAATTTAGAAAGCATAATAGCTTACAGTACGAGTAACCCTCATACACGCTGTCAACTTCACTGTATTTTGTGGATTAGAAGCAAGTTCCAGGTCCCACACAAACTCAGAGGGCACCTGGAGTGTGAGCCCCATGAGAGGAGGATAAGGTGGGCTACCCTTCGAGTCACTTCACCATACTCTGCAACATGAAAATTAGGCTTTCGAAAACATGGGTTTAGAGGTGAGAAATTGCTCCATGTAGGACATGAGGTTGAAAAACAGACCAAAAAAGTAGCATGAGCTCTTACGTTAAATAAAGTCCCAACTTTTATTAAGTATATAAAAAAATACAAGAAAAAAGAAAATAGACACGCATACAGAGCAAAAACTCTTAACAGACGTTGTTGATTACTGGTTTATAGGCACTCAGACGTTTCAGTGTGTTCTAACTTATCCACAGTCCACATAAATTTCTCTGTAGGACATAGATTAAACTCATGATTTTGAGAATTCAAAAGTAAGTTCATTTCATTACAAATTATCCTTATTTTCATTATCAAAATGGGCCAAGATTTTTACTTGTTTTTAGAAGTTTTGTTTTTTTTAGTCTGTGATGAAATGCAAGTACTCCTTCCAAGGGGGATGCTTGCTTGAGGGCTGCAATGTCGTTCTTCCGTGAACTGGAGCTGGTTCATTCTCGGATCTAGAAGCCTTTATTTGTGGTTAACTTTTTTTTTAAAGAATTTTAAGAAACAATTTTTTAGAAGAAATTACTTTCTTTAATATATGATTATTTGTGGTTGCTGTTATCTCTTATTCCTTTGGGGCTTTCATCCTTAAAACAGTAATGCTGCCCTGCACAGACAGGGTCAGGGGTTCCTTAGGTCCCTGCGCGTGGGACCTAAGTTTTGCTTTGGAGGAGATGGTGTCAGGCAGACCGGAGCCCCAAGTCACCTTTATTTAGCTTCTCTCAGAAAAGATCAATACCTTTTTTTTTTCCCCAAGATTTTATTTATTTGAGAGAGAGAGAGAGTGAGCAAGCAGGGAGAGAGGCAGATGGGGTGGGAGAGGGAAAGGGAGAGAATCTCAAGCAGACTCCCCACCGAGTGCAGAGCCGGGTGCAGGGCTCAATTCCACAACCCCAAGATCATGACCTGAGCCGAAACCAAGAGTTGGACACTTAATCATCAGAGCCACCTAGGTGCCCCAGTACTTTTCTGATAAGCTAATAATCTCAATAAAGCCAGAAAGCACCCAAACAAACATTGTGTCCTGGAGAAAGAGGTATTTCAACATCCATGATGTTTGCAGTAGACTCTTGTCATCTGCTAGTGTTTGGTATTAACTAAAGCACGTGAGCCATAAATATATAATATGACATTTTTATTCAAATGTTACTAAATATTTATTTAGTGAAAATCTTCACTGTTTTCACTGACAGGTTTTGTTTTTTGTTTTTTGGTTTTTTTTTTTTTTTGTCCTTCTAGTTGCAAAGACAAAATAACATGTGGTCTTGTTAAGTAGTCTTCATAATCTCTCTCAAAATTTCACAAAGCAAAGCTGAATTTTCTCTCCATTTTTCAAGTTTGATGTTGCAGTCCTTAAATCTCAAAATTATTGCTTCACCCCCTGAACCATTAGAATATTCTTTCTGTGTAGATGTGTGGAAAGTATATACTTGGTTTCCCAAATCAAGAATTTGTAGAAGAGTATGAAGAAAAATTTTAAAAATTAAACAATAAAGAGAAATTCCTCCAATTTTATAAAAGTATTTAAAAGTCAACTAAAGTAACTCGTTTTCGTTGTTGTTGCTGTGTTGTTCTTGAGATCTTAAGTCAAAGGTGGTTATTTTCCTCCATAAGAACCTTATTAGAATGTCTGACCACAGTTCTTCTTCCGAGACACGTTCGGTACTGTTTGGGAACGAATACTTGGGAGTCAGAGCTTTCTGCCAAGTCTAGTTGTTCTTGGCAATAAAGCAAACAAACCAAAATCACATGGATGTGAATTCAGATTGAAGCTGGTGTCCCAGGTCCATGGCCTGCATCTGAAAGATAAATTGTAGAGGAACGAAAACACCCCACCAGTCGATCCTGAGTCGTAGCATTTCCTTTCGAAACTGGAGCCTGTTGGAAGAATTGCCCTTGTCTCTGTATAGGACACTGAATTTCAAAGTGTTCCCATATTGATGTTACAAGGAAATGATCTGTTTGGTTTAAATTAATTCCTCTATATAATTTTCATCTTGTCATGTCTGACTCTGCTCAAGTAATTATCCTTTGCATGTGGTTCACTAGTTTAGTAATTTAGTTTATGAAATGGGGTGCTAAATAATAATATTTTGGTAATAAGGGGTGCTGTTTTTCCAGCTGACTATTATGTGTTACTGTTTGGCCCATAGGAGGCATTCAATAAATATTTGGTAAATGAATCTTGAAAAATGAATGAAGGCACTTGGCATTTTTGTAGGTCAGAATTTCATATGATGCCACTCCGTAAGGGTATTGGAGGAATTCAATAATCTATCAGTTGGAAATTGGGTAGGTAATAGAAATTCAAGTAATGGTGGCTTGAACAGTTAGGGATTCATTTCTCACAACATGATAAGCGTGAAATTTGGCAGAACAGGATCGGGGCATCTACCAAGGTGTTCTTCGTGTTTATGGTTGTGAGGTTCCTGTCACTTCGGCTAGTTGAATGAGAAGTAGGTAGCCTCTCCTTCTTCAAAAATCTTTTGAGTAGGTTCCTACTATGTCTCTGAGACTAGTTACTGCATCTCATGGCCACCGCTTGCTGCAGTGGAAGCTAAAACATGAGGGGATTTTTGGTTGGACACATTTCCACTCCAAACAAACTCAGAGAATACTTGCTGGGTGGGCACGAGAAATGTGCGCCAGCGTGTGAAATGCTGATGTCTGCTTCAGAGTCACCACAGAATAAATTCTAGCTCTTCCTGCTTATTTGTCAACTAATCTTATTTCCTTCTTGCAACTCTCTTGATAACCAAAAATAGAAGTCTACATGGAGAGAGGTGTTTAAATTTTAACATTTTTGCCTCCTGTCCATGAAATTCTGTGAAACCAATTATGTTTCTTAATGTAGCAAATAGTGTTGAGATCTTCGCCTTTTCATTTTAGCATTCCAAATTATTCAAGGTGTTCAGTCTTGTCACTGTTCCCTGAAAAAAATTTTCGTGTCCTTATTTGAACATGTGTGATGATCCATACATTACACTAGGTACTAATGTACTTTCACTATCAAACAAGACATGGCCCATGTCGTGTATGACTATGGTAATCCTGTAATTCATTATCCAAACCAGGACCCTTTGGCTGTGAAAGAGAGAATTAAAATAATTATCCAGTGTTAACTGATCTGAACTGGAGTGAAAGCAATACTCAGTCAAATCTGGAAGTGAGGTCACCCTACTTCAGTAGTTCACTGTCTTTTGGGGAGAGACAGACGTATAAGTAACTAATTATGATTCATTGGGTTAAAATAAGAATATTGGCATATATCAGGTGCTACGGAAATACAAGGGAGGAAGTGACTAATCCTCCCTGGGGTGATCAGCTTTCTCCATCTAGACTTACTCTTTGTACAGGGTCAATTTCTGCACTATTTGAGATGCACACATTTGCTTGGCTTGCTCGTGCAGCCCTACTGATGGTTTGCTTGTGCAGATCTGATGCAGGTTTAGAAATGTCACACGTAGTGTTGGTCATGGCACGTGCACACTGGCCAAACTAGCGACCTGGGGCCTCTAGCTTGTATGGTTGTTACCCAGAGCCGCCCAGAGACAAACAGATGAATGCAAGGATATTAACATTCCTAAGGCAGACTTGGATGAGAGATTCATTGAATGAAAAGGAGCTATCAGATTTATTCTTTGTCTTCCTACCACAGACACTCTTGAGACACAGTAGTGTGTAAGGCCTCTCTGAGAACCTCTGTCGTGTTTGGGAAGTCACTTGCACCTGTTATAAGGGTAGAAGGGTAACTCTTCCACCCCTCAGGCCTTCCCTCCATTCCTGTCTTACTCCCCACCCCACCCCTTTGCTTTTGTTCCTTTGCTCTGGGATTGAACCAAAGCTAAAATATGCCTCTATATCTAATTCTTTCAATTCTGTCCCTCCGTGAACTAACTCATCTTCACTTTTAAGAGTCTCCCCAGTACCCGTTTCTCACAGAGGACCTTTTAGAAGCAGTACAAGTGTTTCTGGTAAACGAGTGCATTCTCTTTGCATAACTGAGATCAGGAGCTGGCTGTAGGCCCCCTTCTGTGGAGACCCCGAGCCTGCATAGAGAAGTCTCAGAAAGACATAGACGTGCGTGCAAAGTCTGCCACCCAAACGGGTCTGCGCTTTTCCTACAGTTGTAGATTTTGCAAGCAGGAGAAACCCCAATACTGGGAAGATTCTCTTGGGTTAGTGTGTGTGCTGTCCTGAAGTAGGGTCCGCTCTGGAAGAAGCAAAATGAGGAAGCACCCTTTGACTATTGACATGCTGATAATGGAGACAGTTCATTGCCTCCCCCCAGGCGGGCCATAACCTTTTTCCGGTTCACAACAAACAGTAGTACTGGCTGAAATGTATTTCAGAGATTGGTAACGATGTAGGACAGCAGGATGAGGAAAAGCAGATGTCTAGTGGCTGTGTCAATTCAGTGAACATTTCTAAAAATTGTTTTACTCTGTTAGCAAAGATGTCATTACTAGTGATAAATAGCAAAAATTCAATATAGGCAGTTGATAGAAAGGTTATGCAATATTGCATTGCTTTATATAACATGAAATAGGTGCTATTTATAGAACTTTAAATGAATTCCATTTAAAAAATAAGATATGATTTTGAATCACAAGGAATGATTCCTTTAATGTGTTGTTCAAAGTACCTGTTAAATTTGAGTCGTAAACCTATTTCCTTTTCTATGAAACGTGAATGTAGTGGCCCCAAAACATTTTAAAATTTTAATTGGGAACAATATCATTAGTATAATATAATCCTCCAAAAAACAGTATGTTGTAGACTTAAGACAGGCAGAATTTCTTATCAAATATTTGAGAAGCAGGTTGGTTGATTTTTTTAATGAAGCTAGGCTCTTTGCAGTAGATTCTAAACTCGTGAGAACCTGTCTGAAAAAGAGGGAGAAAGAAAAAAAAAAAAAGAAGAAATCTCTATGGGAAGAATCAGAAAATTACTTTGAAACTCTATCTGAGTAAAGAGACAAATATAGAAAAGTAGGAAAAGGAAACTGGGTATTTGCCTTTAATTAAGCCTGGATCATCTTCTTTCTTACCTGCCGTACATTTTAGATTAGTTACTGAGCTGAACTCTTTTCCTGGTCTTGGGACCTATTTCATTGCTCCCCACAAATTTCAAGGTGGTTTTAATATGATTTATATATCTGACATTTCAGGGGTTAACAGTCTCCACAATTAAATTCCTGAAAGAAGAAAAGAGTCCTTTCAGGTAAAGGTGCATTTCATTTAAGCAAAACAGCCCACAGTGTAACTTTTTTCTTTTTCTTTTTCTTTTTTTTTAAAAGGGCAGTCTTCTACAATTTCCAGGACTGTAGAAACAAAGGTGATCAAAGAATTACTTTTCTGTGGTGTCTTCTCCATATCCCCCTGCCAGAAGTATTTCTGTTTTTAGGTGTCATCTAGGATTTGCTCTAGGCTTGGGGTGTTCTTTTTCTCTTTCACAGTGGCTTACAAGCTAGAAAGAACTAGTTGAAGTTATTTAATGTATGATTTTCATAATGGGAAGGTTTTTAACCCCACAAAATGTCTGGGAAACTTACCCCAAGAAGATGGGTGTGGCTTTCCTAAACAGAGGTTAGAAGACTTTGGGTCGTCAATGGGTTGGGGGGAAAAGAATGGATTTGAATTCTTTCTTAATAGATTTTTTCTAGAAAATTTTTCTAGAAAATTCTTTCTAGAATTTTCAGTTTCCTTCCGAAGGACATAGAAGCGTCACTGATGCTAAGGCAGTACCTGGCACGTAAGGGATTCTTGGTAAACGCCATATGCCTTGCACATGATAGATACTCAGGAAATATTTATTGAACATATGTCTAATGAATAATAGACGACAAGCAAACATTTAGTAAGTGAGTGCCTGCAGCTTATTTCTTGCTGCTGTCTCCTAGAGATCCAGTTTCTTGATCAGGGAAAAGAGGAAACGACACATTGCATGGAGGACATTCATTCCTACTTGAAGCAAGGAGTCTCGGATAGACTTGTTGTTTAGCTGGTGCTTTTGTACACGCACTCTGTCAATGTCTTTATCAAGGCTGTTTAGCTTCTCTGTCTTTACTGGAATATACAGGGAGGAATAGCTTGGAATGGGGTATCGTACATACAACCTGGATGGTATAGTGGCCCATCTCTCCTAAAGACTATGGTCAAAACTCATTTTTTAAAGATATTTTATTTTTTCATTTGCAAGAGAGAGATCGAGAGCACACATGAGCAGAGGGCAGAGGAAGAGGGAGAAACAGACTTCTGCTGAGCAGGGAGCCCGATGTAGGACTTGATCCCAGGACCCCAGGATCATGACCTGAGCCCAAGGCAGACGCTTAACCAACTGAGCCACCCAGGCATCCCTGTAGAAATATACTTTGAATCTGTTTTTCTCTCTTGCAAGGTGTACACAGCTTTATACTTAGCTGAAGATATCATGAGTGTATTTCATGATTTATGTAGCTTCCTCTATTTTTCATAGAGGTATCACCGTTTCAGTGGTACAGTTTGGGGAGTGGATAGGGGATGAGGAGGGGCAAGGGATTGAATTCACACCGTGAGTCTCCATTTCCAGAACTCCTTACGAGTGTTTTTATCCTTTGACTATTTAAAAGCCTGTAACACATTAAGTACCCATCAAATATATGTTGAATTATTGTTTTAAAAAAAATGGGTTGAAAACATTTAAACAAAGAATTTTTTTTAATTGAAAACAAGGCTATAAGGCTTTGACCATATTATTACACACGCTTGTCTTTGTGAATGAAACCGTGGATAATTTCCCAGATTTCTCCTTAATTTTATCTGTGAAGACAGAGCTGAAGTCCTCAGGAATAGTGATTATAATATTTGCTTAAGTCTTTCCAGTAAGTATGACATAGACAGTGGTAGTGGAAATACATGGGCATAGTTTTGGTTGGTAAATAGAAAACTGATTCTGCTTTCATTATTTCTCATGCCTCTGAACTAACCTGTTTTTGGTTTTGGGTTGTTTTGTTTTTGTTTTTTTTTGGTTTTTTGTTTGTTTGTTTGAGTCTTCTACATCTCTCACTGTGAAAATTTTAGTAGTCTGCTTATCAAGGTCAGGTGAAAAGGCATTGCCAGGTTTTAATGCAAGCTGAAAAAAAGATCACGATAACACTGAAACACTGATGTATTTTTCCACTGTGAGTGGAAAAGTGAATGCAAAACAGAGAAATTAAGTAACTAGCACGATAAAGTGGGGAAAACATGAAAAACACCAGATTGGAAAAAATAGCTGAGCTGATGTTTTCAGTTCCCTTAACAACCACGTAGGCAAGTTGATTAATGGTGCAGATTGCGGGCAATTCAGTGGCCACCTGAATGGATATAAGCAGATTATAATCACCTGACAAATTGTGGGCCAAACGTTCTGCTTGGGAAATGGGAACAGGAGACGTTAGACCCCCTCGCGGAACCAAAGCACCCATTAACCTCAAATTAGACACATAGCGAAAGCAGTTTTAAAAACCTCTGCGACACAATCTGGTTAAAATATAGTACTGATCGACTGCATTATCAGAAAGTAAATTAAGAATATAAATGGACTTGTAAATCAGAAGCCCCAAGCGGAAAACTACAGGTTCTCATCACATTGTTGCCTTCTTTCCCAGAAACAGGCGAATGACTGCCTCTGCTTCTGGGTCGCTAGTTGTGTATTCTGTGGTGGTTGTTGGTTTTGTTCTATTTTTGTATTCCCACCCATTCATCAGAAGCTAAGGAGGCCTATTAATCATTTTCTCTAACGGCTAAGCTGCATCATGTATCAATTGTAGTCTTGAAATAAAAATAAGATAAATGATTTGACATGAATCGTGGCCCGATGAACCAAGAACAGAGATCGGACACATGGTAGATCTCATAAAGCCTGCCTTATGTTTAAAAATGCACATTTACCAGACTCTTCTGATTTTCTGTTTCCTTCATATCGGCGGTCTGAAAGAACTACAGATTACTGAATGGGGAAGTTAAATCCAAATTAAATTGCATATTGCTTGTAAAACAAGAATAAAAGTGCTGGGAAACAGTAACACTATTCTTTTTACAGTCCTTTAGTCTTTCACGAAGGAAATACCCAATCTTGCCTGTACAGAGTACATTACAGCTCTTATTGATCTTATGTATGAGGCAGAATTCTCTGCAAGGTTACTCAGCACTGTGGAATGAATGACACATTTGACTGAGTGACCAAGGACTTTTTGTAAAAGCCTCTGTTTTGTCTGAGTAAGCCCAGGAAAGAACACATTACTATAAATACCTTTTAGAAGAAGGGTTATTTACCCACTAAGGGTTTATTGTAATTGAATGGGCCATAAAAAATGATTGGGAGACCTTTAAAAATATGAAAGTAAAACATAATGATATAGCTAATTTACAGTGTCTAACACAAGAGACGACATCTTTGATCGTGGTTTGTGCAGAGGGCTAAACAGTTGTCCAATGGAAGTGTGACTTTCTAGAGGACCAGCCTGGGTCACTGAGGGCTAACCCAGAGTTGTCATTTTATCATTTCCTTGATATTTTAGTACATGACTGATAAATAAATTTGTCATCACCTCCTACTTCTGTTCCCTCACACCGTTAATGACACTGCTAGGAGATTATGACCTTGTTTCTCACTGAGCACAACTGCCTCAGCATTTTCCCTCCCAGTGCTCCCCCAGTTTAAGCAGAATCAGCGGAGGCTTGAGGGATCAACTCCTGGTCATTTATTTTGATCTAGAGCCACAATTTTTTATGCCTCGGTTTTTTCATCTGGGACAAGATTAAGAGAGGTAGTCATAAAATTAAATATTACATGCAAAATGCATGTATTCAGGATTAGGTCAGGAACTCAGACCCCACTCTATGTGCCCCAGGTATAAAGGGCTTTAATACAACAGTTGCAGGTTTACATTGGAAGAACTGGGGAAGCAAAGATCAGAAGAGCCACCTCTGATCTCAGGCTGAAGTTATAAGGTAGTTGGTTCTCAACAGCTCCCTGGTAAGCTGCTGTGAATCTTATCACTGTCTATATGTCTGGTTGCAAGTGTCTAAGGCAACAATGCCCATCCTTCCCTCTCCCACTCTCCCAATTTCATGTGAAATTCACTCACTGGCAAATGGTAACTTGGAATCATGGAAGGAAAGGAATTCTGGGAAATGTAGCTCCTCCTCTGTGAAGTGGAGAACTTGCGAAGAGTAATGATGATGCTGAATTAAGCATGGCTAATGTTAGGCATTTTACCACCCACAAAATAGGTACTTGGGAGGCATTTGAGTAGGAAGATCAGTGCGGTAGGAAAGGCAAAGAATTTAGAGTCAAATAGGCCTCTTTTATTATGTTTATTTTACTACTCACTACCTCAAGAGCTTTGAACAACTGGCTATATCTTTTTAAGTTTCATTTTTTCCATTGGTTACACTTTTATGAGGACTAAATGAGATAACGTATGGAATGCAGCTTGATTTTGCTGTGTAAACATGGTCCATTGCTTTTCCAGATGGCAATATCGCAGTACTTAAATAACATTTACAAAGGCTATTCAAATACTGTATTAGTGTACAGTACTATTTGAATAAACACTTCAGAAAATACTTGGTTGCAAAGGTCAATACTACAATTATTTTAGTTGTTTTTCTTTCATTTATTCTTTGATTCATTCTTCAAAAATTAGGTGAATCTCTTTATGAGGCATGAATCAAAGAGGATACACTGTCCTGTGGTGACAAATAAAAGAGGGGCTATTTCAGATAGACTTGACACCTTCTCTCTGGCCTCTAACTTTGGAAAAGGCAACATTTGAGCAGAGACTTGAACGAAAGTGAGAAACAAAAGCTATGAGGAAAATTATGGGGAAGCATTTCCAAACAAGGAGAAGAACAAGTACAAAGGTCCTGAGTATGAACATGGAGTGTTTGTGGCATCACAGCCAGAAGTAAGAAATATTAGGAATTTTTGCTGGAGATATTTATATTCTCTTTGGAGAATACATAAATAAGTATGTATTTTTGTAGTTTATTTCTTATTGGGGAGGGATTTGTTTTACATGTTAGAGCTTAGTTTTTACATTTTAAAAGTAGTTCTCATTTTAACTGTCAATAACAAATTTACTGATGGATTTTTATCAACTTCTGCTTAACATTTTCTTTTTCACCCAGTAATTTTTCACTTTATTTTTCTTCTTCCTAAAATACATTTTTTATACTCTCTTAAGTTAGCTATTCTTGTTGTTGTTATTAATTTTTTTTCTTAAGTGATAGGTTAGCTGGGTATAAAAGTTTAGGTTACTAGTTAGTTTCTCTCGGCGCTTGGAAGATAGTATTGAACATTATTAGATTGTTTTCTAGCTTCAGCTATTGCTGCATGAAGATTTTCCCAGCTTAAGGATTATTCCTGATAGATACACAATCTTTTCTCTTTGGTAGCTTAAGATTTTTCTTTTTTCCCTAATGATCGAATTTTACGGTATGTTTCTAGATGTGAAATTTATTGTTATGTATCTTTTTTGGCATTCAGAATACATTTCTGGTATGAAGATTTGTGGGTTTCTTCAGTTATTGAATGTTCAAATTACTGTTCCCTCCCTTCCTTTCATTTAGAAATAAATTTGGACTTCCATTAGAGCCTCTCAAATTATCCTCTGCCTCTTAACTGCTCTTCATTTTATTTATCTCTCTGTGATGCACTTTAAGTGAACTCATCAGTTCTTAAAATTCTCTAGTTCTGGGGCACCTGGGTGGCTCTGTTTAAACATCCAGCTTCAGCTCAGGTCACGATCTCAGGGTCCTGGAATCAAGCCCTGTGTCGGGCTCTGTGCTCAGCTTGAAGATTCTTTATCCCTTTGCCCCTACTCCCCCCTCAAATAAATCAAATCTTTAAAAAAAAATCTTTAGTTCTGGCTTTGTGATTTTTTCAGTGTTTCTACAATTTATTGAGGCTTCTAAGATCATGTTTGTTTGTTTGTTTTATCCCTAAGGTTTCTAATAAGCTTTGTACGTAGCACTTTTTTCATTCTTTAGTTCTCCACATTTTATTTTGTAATTTCTTTTCCATGTTGAAAAAGATGGACTGAGCATCATAAGTATCCTCATTTTAAAGACTGCCAATTGAGCTCCCCCAAATTAATTTTATTTGTAATAAATCAGTGTTTTAGTTGTTGATTTTTCTGGGTTGTCAACAGCGGTTTTCTTTGGCCTCTTTTCATGTTGGGTTTGGAGAGAGTCCTTGCTTCAGCTTCTGGCTTAGATAGTAAGATTGGCTTCCACCTGCCATCTCACATGAAGTATTTCTAGATCCTACTCACCTTGCCACAATTCTGGAGCCACAATTCTGGCCAGCCTGTCCCAGAACCCAGAAAGCACTGAGTTTCAGCTCTAATATTCCTTTGCATTTCTGTACTTGTAGTACATGGATATATTTATATTGTTCTTTGAGCTGAGTTATTTCTCATTGATTTTATCTGCCATTGCCTTATTTTTTTGGAAAAGAACTATGTGTTTAAGTGTGAATTTACAGAGTCGTCTTAATGAGACATCTTATTAAAACTTATTTAGATGTCTTATGTTTCCATAATTCATCTCTTTCTTCAGAGATTTTAGTAATTCATGTTCTCAGGTTTCCTGTTGAATGTATAAACTGAGCTACACATATTCTGGGAGAAGCTTGATTTTAACTCCTTTATTTCAATAAAGAATACACATGTAGTAACTAAGTTTGTGTATTTTTATCATGCTTTGTTCCCCCAGAGATTTTACATGTAATTTAAATGTGACTTATGTTGCATTTCTTTCTTATAATTAAAAAAAATAAATTCAGGGGTCACTTAGGTGGCTCAGTTGCTTAAGTGTCCAACTTTTGATTTTGGCTCAGGTCGAAGACCCTTGGCATCAAGCCCTGCATCAGACTCTACACTCAGCACAATTTCTCTCTCGAATAAATAAATGAATTAAATATTTTTTAAAACTAAATTCATTACATCAAAAACTAAGGGTGTACTGTATGGTGGCTAACATAACATAATAAAAAATTATTATTAAAAAATAAAGTCAGATATTAGCCATGCTTTTTGGCAGAAAATGTAGTATGGTTTTTTTTGGTTCTATAAAAATAACTTTATTTAAAATCCAAAGCCACACTACATTGCTCTCATGCCCAGACAATTATTTTCTCGTTCGTCATTGAAGCTTCGGCCCTTTCCCTGCCAAAATAACCCTTTAAATTGCTAATTGGAATGTCTGTGCTTGTAACCTGACTACACTGAAGTCTGCCAGTCTTCTACTTCACCAGTACTAAAGGATTCACTGCCATGAATCGTGTAACCAGCCAAACATGGTTCATAATATCTGAGTTTGAAAACGTATTTAGAAACAAAATAAAACAACAAAAAAAGATTTTCACTGCATCCCAGGAATTTTTCGTGGGAAATTGGGGAAGGGTGAAGAGGTGCTCTTTGGGACCTCTTGGTTATTCCCATTTCAGTGTCCTGAAAGGAGCAGGTACATAGGAACACCTTTAGTTTGTGCCTATAAAGATGTCTACCTCATTTGGAACGAGTCCTCTGCTTCATCTTTATTTTTCCTATCCTAAATTATTTGAGCTGTTCACAATTTTAAAAAGGTCAACAGTTTTCAAGGCATGGGTATTATTTGGGGCTAAAGAAAAATGGCTACATCAGCAGTTGCTTGTGTAGCTGACTTTGATGGGCGAATGCATTGATCTGAAGGGAGGGATGAGTACTTCCCTTTTTTTTTTTTTTTTTTTTAATACTCGAAGTTAAGGTGTCATTTAAAAAATTTGTTTTTTAAGTTGCTCAAAGTCATGATAAATGGAAACATAAAATTTTAAGAGAGAGTCAGGGAATATTACCTTGAGTTTCTTGTAATAAACATTCATTCCAGCCCATACTTTTGGCTTCATTCTTTTGTGTGTAAGATGATTGTGTTGAATATTTTTCTTTCGGAATATGTATTTCTGATTGATCATGGCCTAGGATTTATTGAAGGAAAATCTAGCTCAAGGCTCTGGAGTGAGGAAAGTATATAGGATTTTTAATTTTTTCATATCTAATTGGTTTGAGTATCTTCAGTGTTTAATGAGAGTAGGACCTGCAGTGGAACAGAGCTTCTAGGAATCTCGTAGTGTGCATCCATAGACCGTTTCTGACAGTCCATCATTCACAGGACCAGGAATCCTCATCGCTCGACTCAGCGGGCCATAGGAAACTGCCTGGCTGATAGCATTTCTGTTATCTCTTTTAATAAAAACTTAATTTCCTTTCTTCCTTCTTAGACTGTCAGATATCAGCCTGTTATTTATTTTCCTGACAGCTACCGGCCAGCTTGCGAGCCCTGAAGACTTGCTATTCTGATTCCCACCATTTCTTCTTCCCACCTCCCCATCCTCCTGTCCTAGCTGGGAGAACGTGAGTCTGGGGCTGTTCCCTGGCAGGGCCAACAGAGTTTCCATAAACATATCACTGCTTGGCACAAAGAAGATGCTGAAGGAGAAGCCACAACATGTACAGCCAAAAGCACTTGTGGAAATCCTAGGAATGTTAGCCAAAAGAATTGCCCTGAGTCCCCAAACACTTTTCTCCCAGAACACTTAGCACACTGTGTGGCTGGACAAACAGCTCTTTGAGCGGCGTGGGGCTTTCAGCCTGTGGTTTGAAGCCTGACAGGATGTGGCAGGCCTGACTCTGGATAATGTAGGACGATGCAACAAAATGCATCAAATTAGAAAATGGAAACTTTTCTTTCCCCGAACTGTAATTTAGCTGTCACTTGGCTTTTAAAGCAGCTGAAAACAATTTTTTGAAAGTGAATGTTTATTTCCTGAAGTTTTGCGAATAATTATAGGCCTATTCTCTACATGTTCGACATTCCACCCGCTTTCCCATAACTCTGTCTGCAGTGGCGGTTCCTAGCAATGCATATGGTGGGCCTTGGCATTGAGAGACTGCCATTGAATGCATGGCACCTTTGATCTGAGGCATGTGACATGCTTTACCTACAACTCCCTCATCAAACCCAACACACTCTGTCAGTGTGTGTGTGTGTGTGTGTGTGTGTGTGTGTGTGTGTGTGTTTCCAAGTTCATTTTCTCAGTGCTGTGAGAAGGATCTACTGGGAAAATTCCTGATTTTACATCTGTCTTACCACTGGAGGAGAAGGGCAATATAATGAATTTTTTATGAGCCATGTTGCCGACTGTTCTCTGAGAAACCTTTGCCTTTCTAGGGGAAACGTTTGACCCCACGTGGTGAGGGAGTTTGTAACCTGATGCTATTGTTAGAATAATTATAGTCTAAGGTTTCTCTGTCAGCACCCAAGTTAGCTCAGGAAGGTTATATATTTTGAAATTTTTGTACCTCGTCCTCTTAAGATCCATGCTCTGCAAAATCAGGCACTTGAAGGCCAATGAATTGGTCATAAAACAGCTTTTATGTTGCCGAAAGGAAAGACTTTGATGTATACGTTTGTATCAAGTTTTTGCAGAGACCAGTGTTATACACATTAAATAGAATTATTGATGGACCTTTGTCAGGATTTCCTGATACAGGAATTCAGTTAAATATTATCTCTGTTGAGTATGAAATTAATATTGGGAAATGAGATTATTATAATTAATAAAATTATTCTTGGCATTGCATGGCATTTTAGGGAAGTATATTTTATTGGGGTCTTTCATATGATTTCTCTTTTCACTCCCACTTTTCAGGGGAAATGTTATTTTCCAGAGGGAGAAATTGCAGAGAAATTTCATAGGTCTTAGGCTGAACATGCGTATGAGAAGATTTTTGGGGTGCTTCTCTTAAAATGCTAGGTCAGCTTCACAGCAAACAATTCTTGCATATCGTCAAATGTTGTATTTGCTTCCTGGTGTTGGTTTTCTGAACCTGCTGTAGTAGTTTCCAATATTTTTTTTTGCCATCCCAGGACAGTAGAGATTTGTTGCTCCATTGTGTGTTGTTTAGGAACACTTTCTGCAAGTCCTAATTATTTCAAGATAAATTTGGCTCCAGCTTCCTGTGCTGCAGAGTTAGAATGAGAACTGTTGACAATGAGAATGTGTTGTTTTGTACCACACTGTGAGACTACAGGTACTTAAAATTAGCACAGCTTAACACTGGCTTAAATTTTGCGGTACCTGTGTTTGAGCTAGCAAAGTGAACATGTACATTTTAGAAAAGTCACTCTTGGAGAATATGCATCCCTAACTCATATTCCCATAACTGTGAGTGAGAGCAGTGTTTTACTTTGATCGGCCATTTTACTTTTGAATCAGTGGAACTGATTCAGTGGTAATAAATTAGCATGTAAGTTATTGTCTCTAAAACATACATTTGTTATATACGTTTAACACACATATATACACACACATACACGTGTGTGTACGTGTGTGTGTGTGTGTGTACGTGTGTGTGTGTGTGTGTGTATGCATGCTTATAGGAAAATCCAGGAGTGATGGATGGCTCTTTTTCATCCAAATTCATCTCAGGGGACCTACCAGTTAAATTTTCAGGGAAGTATCTTTCTATGATGCTTCATTTTACAGAACTTATTGCTTTGGAGAAAAATAGAAATTGGGGGGTGGGGGTCAGTGTAAGAAGTAGATTTTTCTATTTAACAGATATTCAGAATGCAAGTAGAAGGTGGTGAAAGCAGATCTACGAGCTATCTCCCCTTATTATCAGCACCTGGATGATTTCACACACATTCATGTGGACATCTGAGCTGTCATATACCATCTAACTACTTAGCAGTCCAGAGTGGGTTGTTGTTGGCCATTCTGGTTGAAAGCCATAACAATGCTCCGGCTTGCATCTCACATCCAGACTTCAGACTTGCATATCTAATTGCTTACTCGATGTCTGTTTAGATACGTAATAGAAAATTTTAATTGAAATGCCCCAAATGGAACTCCTAACCCTTCTTCCACTCTTGGTTCTACCTACAGTGTTCCCCATCTTAATTAAATGGCCCCTGCCACCTTCCACCTGCTCAAGCCAAAACCCTTGAAGTTATCCTCGTCTCCTTCCTTTTCTCCAACCCCAGCTCTCACCTGTCAGAACATTTTCTTGATTCTACTCCCTGGGCATATCTAGAATCTAAACTATAAACTCATGATCTCAGTGCCATCACTGGGCTTCAAGCCACTCCCCTCTCTCACCTTTATTTTTACAATAGCCTGTTCATTGGTCTCCCTGCTTTTGTCTCACATAAATCAGAGTGAATCTTTTATTTACTTATTTTAAAGATTTATTTATTTGTTTTAGAGAGAGGCAGAGTACAAGCAGGGAAGGAGTGGAGGGAGAGAGAGAGAGAGAATCCCAAGCAGACTCCACGGTGAGTGCAGAGGCCATGGTGGGGCTTGATCCTACCACCCTGAGATCATGACTTGAGCTGAAATCCAGAGTTGGATGCTTAACCGGCGGAGCCACCCAGGTGCCCCTGCAGAGGGAATCTTTTAAACTGAAAGTCACATTATATCATTCTTCTGCTCAGAACCCTCCATTAACATTCGCTTTCCATTTCATGTGACTAAAATTTCATTTCTTTCTGTAAAATTTCATTTCTTCAATTACCTAAAAAACCCATGTGATAATACTCTACCCAACTACATGCGTGCATGCACACATACCCCTTATCAGTTCTCTGATCTCTTCTTCTACTATTCTCCCCTTTTTCTCACTCTGCTGTAGTCACCCTGGCCTTGACCTTAACATGTCAGGCATGAGTACACTCCAGGGGCTTTGCACTGGTGGCCATATCTGCCTAGAACACACTCAGGCCAGCATGGCTCACTCTCATCTATTTCAGGTCTTTACCAAACTTACCTTCACAATGAAGCCACCCTGACCTAAAATCTCCTGCCACCAACTCTTCAGTACCATTGACCCTGTTCTTTTGTCTTTTCTCCTCCATAATCTTCTATTATATTTTCTTTTTTTTTTTTTTTAAGATTTTAATTATTTATTTGACAGAGCAAGAGAGCACAAATGGGGAACAGCAGAGGGAGAGGGAGAAGCAGGCTCCCTGCTGAGCAGGGAGACCAACATGGGACTCAGTCCCAGGACCCTGGGATCATGACCTGAGCCGAAGGCAGATGCTTAATGACTCAGCTACCCAGGGGCTCCTCTGTTATATTTTCTAATGATTTATTAAGTTTATCGCATAATGTCTTTCTCACACTATTTCAGTACAAGTTCCCCAGGAGGAGGAAGGACTCTTGCTGTGTGCGGTGCACTGATAGATTCTAAGCATCTAGGGCAGCGTCTGCGTGTGGTAGGTGCTGAATAAATGTTAGTTGAATGAAAGAAGGAATCAGTACGAATTTGGGTCGGACCTGTGTTACTTGTAATTTGGAAATTCCTGACTTACACATTCTGTCACCAGTTTGGTCATTGCTTTCTCCACTCCTCCCTCCCTCCTAGCCAACATGAATTGTTTAGGAGACAGGTGAATGCTAATTCACAACTCTGTATTTTACAGTGTGCAGTGTGGTGGAGATCTAAATTAAAAGATAGGGTTCCCAACTAGAAAGAGAGACAGGTGGTTGACAACACCAAACAAAGCCATGGCATGTGCACTGTACCGTTCAATGCAAAATGTTACTTTCTGTAAGGGTTCAGAGGCAAAAGACATCAGTAATGGTGGGTATCATGATACAAGGCTCCTAGGACAAAAAACGATTTTAAAATTGAATAACATAGTACATTATATCATTGTTTTTATAAGGCTCTGTCATGTATTACATTGATTCACTTGGTGGTTTTATGGAATTTTGATTTTTCATCAAAGGAACCTATGACATTAGCTTCCAAACTGGCTGATGCAGGCCTCTAACCAGAAAGGAAGGCTTGTTCACGGATATCACATTCTGCTAAGGTTGCCTACCTCCCGAATAAGCTGTTGGGGAGAAGAAGAAAGGGTGTATGTGATTTTCATTCTGTACTAAATCAACCACATTGAGACTCAGCGATATCATGTGGCATGGGATGTAGGAACTTGAGGCATGTCAAGTTTTCCTTGGAGGGCAGCAGCTTAGTCAGGCAAGCACAAAAGCCACATAATCACCATATGCATCACTTTGACTTCATCTCCACTGGTATCGATTGGCAAGTGCTTTCAAAGAGAAAGTAGTGAATGTCACTCCCAGAGAAAAGCTTCAATATATTAGTGACTTAATTGAAAGGCTTCAACACATGCCAAGCTTCAAGCGACCCAAGGACAAAACTGGTTGAAATTTATCAAAGGTGGAAAGAGAAGAAAGTCAAGATCATCCCCCTTTGCCTCTGTTTTATGACTTTTGCCTTGTAAGCAACATTTTTTTGTAGTTCACCGTGCTTTAAAGATAGAATGCAGATGGTCCCGGAGAGTAGTTGCCGTGTAGTTTACCCAAGAATGCAACCATGAAAAACTGCTCGACTCAACCCCGCTGCGTACTGGTAGTGATCACATACGCCAGTTTAAGGTTTCGTGGCTAGTTAACATGAATTTAAGTGTCTTGGCACATTTAATTATATAAAGCGACTCAGTGACCCGCCACAACCAAATGGCTATAATTTATTAACATAATAAAGATAGAAAGTAACTCTGGATTTGGTAGAAGGACAAGGATCCTTCTTGACCTGAGCGTAGACTGCAGGTCCATTCATTTCTTCATTCACTCAACACATTTTTATGCCAGCCCTCCTCTTGCACCAAGTAATGATTTGCTAAGTGGGGATGGGAAAAATAGGAGACACTTAAAAGTAAGGATGAGGAATTCAAAATTCTGTGTCTTCATACCAGGAATGTTAATACTCTGAACAGAGAGGTATCCTAGAGGAGCAGTGACGAACCTAGAGAGGAAGGAGAGCGTCTGGATTCAGGGCAGGAAATGGAAAAAACCAGGCTGGGGGGTATAAAGGAGAGGGAAGCAGAGCGGTGACAGGAGACAGCTATGAAACATAAGTAGGCCATAGCAACAATTGCGTGAAAACAATGGAGAATTCTTTTCTGCAAAGTAGTAAGAACAGAAGTCTGGTTCCAGGGTATGTCAGGGGAAAATGGAGGCAACAGATGTAGTCTGCTTATCTGAGAAGTTCAGCAGCAAAAGGAATGAAATTTACAGCAGTAGCTGGAGAGGGCAGCCGGGTCAAGAGAATATTTTCTAGGAGAGGAGAGAACTGCACGTGTTTTAAGGCATAGAGAGATAGCTGTGGAGACGGTTTGAAGGTGCCTGAGAGGGGTGGGCGGGCAGAAATTGAGAAATAGGGTCTTGGCAGGCCTGGGAAGAGAGGAGCAGCAGGGCACAAAAAGGCGCTCTGAGCTTTAGAGAAGACTTGTTTCTTGAGATAGAGACGAGGATAAGAAGTGAGAAAGTCCTGTCCCTGAGTCACAGTGGCTAAATGCTCCTGCAGATGGTGGCTTGATCTTGCCAGGGGCATAAATGCTAACGGCAGTATCTGAGGGGGATAGTAACGCCCTTTTCTTTTATTACCACTGTATCATAACGACAGAAGCATATTCTTAGGCCCGCCCATAATTAAAATATATTTCGTCTTCCCCAGTTTGATTTCCACTGAATTTCTATCTTTTTTTTTTTTTTTTTTAAAGATTGTATGTATTTATTGGGAGAGAGCGCGCACAAGCAGGGGGAGCTGCAGAGGGAGAAGCAGGCTCCCCACTGAGCAGAGAGCCCTACACGGGGCTCAGTCCTAAGACCTTGAGATCATGACCTGAGCTGAAGGCAGATGCTTAACCGACTGAGCCACCCAGGCGCCCTGGAATTTCTAACTCTCGTCCTTACCAAAATTGCTTCTCATCAGCTGTCTTATTCTTCCTCTTCATTTTTATATGCTTGCCCAGCCAGCCACATCAGTGTCCCACATGCTGCCCATACACCCCCCGCCCCGGCCCCTCAGAGTCACCTTTCCCTAGCCTATGTTACTCTGGTTTCTTCTCATCAGGGAGAGGAATCGTCTTGTCTCTTTGGATAATTATCACCAGAAATTAACGGCATTTGATTCTTGCCTGTGTTGTCATTCTTTCTTGATTTTCAATGTGATTTTTCCTTGGAGCATGATGTATTTGAGGATTAATAGTAGCACTTTTCTTTCCTTTCATCATGTTCTGTTTTTTTTTCCATTTTCAAATGTGAGTCATTTAAGCCAATGGGCTCCAGCGTGGAGGCACAGGGCCCAGTGGATGAGAAAGATGGAATACAGAAGGGAAGTATTATTATGTCCCTCTTTCCTATTGAAAAATAGGAAGTCAATTAACTTTTCCTAATACTTAGTCTTTGGAATGACCCAGACCTTCTTACCTAGTCCATAGGTCACAGTATCCTCTATCACATGTGCTCTACAAATGTTCAGTGTCCTGGGGCAGATTGCTGTTGATGTGTGCCAGGTTTAGGAAGTCCGTGCCTTTTACCACCCACTTTAATGAAAGACCATTCTTCATTAAAAAGCGCAAGTGACTTTAAAAGGTTATGACAGAAAAACTATGGAGTCAAGGTTATACTTGTGATGCGAGCACGGGCAAACAGCTAGACATTGGCAGAGTTGTCACTGTTACTTTTCAAGCGAGCTTAACATCAGCCAATATTCATTTAAGAAAAAAACCAAACACTCAAGCTGTAAGAAGATCGGACATGTACTTAGTCAACAAAATTGAAATTATTAAGAAGACTGTGGCGACTATTGTTTTATGCGTAGCAGTATTAGAAATGGTTATAAACTCAACTGTATATCATGCCCTTAGATTCCAGTTAATAATAACTACATGCAAATAATTTATAAAAAAATAAATATGCATGTAGTGGGAGATTTTTGTTCAACATCATGTTGCTAATAGTATACCGTAACAGTTCGGAGACCTCTGATCTAGTGCATTTTTAATTGGAGAATAGGAGTAGTTTGTTTAGTTTTCATGAAATGATAAAGCAGTAAGGTCCCTACAACATTAAAATGTAGCTTTGAGAATAGAAGATTTTCAAGGTTTTTAAAAATATACTTATCTCTCCTTAAACTAATACACAGCAAAATTCAAAAGTTTCCTTATTGACATATGCCCCAAGGATATAGACGGACATTCTGGTGAACTGCCACATAGCACAGGCACTGATTTATAGGTTGGGTTCCTGTTTGCTCTGCATATCATAGTATGTCCAAGTATCCATTGCAGAATGTGGGCCTTGAGAGAAGGAATGATGAACACTCTTCGGGAATTTAATTTCACTTCTACCATGTTTTAAATGTCCTAATTTGAAAGTAGCATTTTTAGTTGCTTCAGTAATAGATATGCCCATTTGCAACTTCAGTTTTCTCCTTGGAACACTATCAGAAGGAGTCTTCTCAATGGTCCTGCTGTGCTGGGTGACAAGCACTCTAATAATTTTGTCCACAGAGGGAACAGAGCCCTTACCAAGACCACCAGGCACACTTTGTTTTCCAGGATGACATGAGAGATTGCTATCTTCCCATTAGTTATCATGGGGGCATAATCACAGATGCAATTCCATGGACTACCAGTGATTCAAGTGGACTATTATACCTAACCGGAATTCTGTAAACTCTCTTTCCTTCCAAGATTTAAAAGCTCTGTGAGGGCTCCCATGCGTAGATATCATTATAGTTTAAAATTAAAGTGAACCAGTTTTGTATTTTGTTAGCATTTTGTTTAGAAACTTAGAAGCTAGATCCACGAATCATTAGCTCATTCTCATCTGCTTGATGGTGAATACTATACCATTGAAAAGACTATTATGATTTGTTTAATTATAAAAATAATTTTTAAAATAGAAGGCGTCTGTGGTAATGACGGCTTCGATTTACGTAGTTCCTGTTTAAAAGTTTTCAGGGTACTTTAGAGACTTATTAATTCTCACATTTCTCCCTGGAGTGCATAATGAACAGACTGAGAAAATTGAAGCAATGAAGTCACATGGTGCTCCCAAGCTTCATTAGTAAGCAATGAAGAAGCAAAGAGTATAATCAAGAATCACCTTGTGACAGAGTTCCACTAGACCAAAAAGCTTTCTAAGCAATATAGTTAAGAGTGTTTAAAATAATGATATTTTAATACATTCCCTACCTGATAGAACTAATGTCAACTAGCCTGTGTACTCTCAAACCATCTTTGTGCGGATTGCATGATTTTTAAAAACAGATGTCTTCTGAAGTAGTAATGTGATAGTATCTCTAAATAATGGCTCTGAGACACATCCTCTTAGGATAAATATTTACTTAAAAAGCTAAGAGAAACCTCTTGAGGCAATCTAGACTTTTACATTAGGAAGATTGTGGGGCTTGCAGGAGAACTCAGAGGACACTCTACTCTCGCTGCCCAGGAGCTCTAGCTTTTAATTACCAAAGATTGACAGTGGGTCAAAGAACTAAGAGAACTGCTCTGAGGCACTGAGGCCCTTCGTAAGTTTAAGTCCATCTGCTTTCTAAAGAAGAGAAAAGGTGGAGGAAAGATTGCAAAATATCTCCTGAGGTACACAAAGCAGTTGGTGGTAAGACTAGAAAGGAAAGAGACTCTACACAGTAATCCCCCAAATCTTGTAACTGGGTAGTACAATATGGTGATACATGCAACAGTTCTGAAAGCTGGTGGCTTGGATATGAAGCCCAGACATATTTCTGGAATATTGTCAGTGTCCAGATCTCAGTTCCTGCTGATATGAAAGTTGTAATCCCACCCGCAAAATATTTCAAGCCAGTGGTGAACTGAGTCAGACTAAAACAGCAGCAAAGTCCAGACCCAAGAAACATACTTAGCCCACCTCTAGTAGATTGACAGAGAAAGGAGCCTGCACCTTCTGAGAGTAAATACTGTTTTAGATTCTTCTTATCTCTTCTGTAAAATGTCCAGCACATACTTCAAGGTTACAAGACACACAACAAGGCAAGAAAATGGCATCCATTTTTTTTTTTAAGATTTTATTTATTTATTTGACAGAGACAGCCAGCCAGCGAGAGAGAGAACACAAGCAGGGGGAGTGGGAGAGGAAGAAGCAGGCTCCCAGCGGAGGAGCCTGATGCGGGGCTTGATCCTGGCATGCCGGAGGCAGATGCTTAACGACTGCGCCACCCAGGCGCCCCAGAAAATGGCATCCATGATTAAGAGAGGAAGTAGGCAATAGAAACAGGTCCAGAGATAGACTAAATGTTGGAATCATCAGAGATGGCTTTAAAATATATACTGTAGAGAAGATGAAAGATATAGTAGAAATGGTGAACAGCAGTCATGGAGAAACGGGCAATGTTGGCAGAAGGACAAAAACCATTTTTAAAATCAAACTAAATAGAAATGCTAGAAATGAAAAATGTAACATCAGGAAGACTTCATTAGATAAAGTTGAGAGAATATAGCACAGAGTAGAGGAAGATTTCAATAAATTTGAAATAGACAATAGAAAATACCTAAATGGAAAAAAAAATAGTAAAAAGAAAAACAAAGACCACCTGAGATCTGTGGGAAAATAGCAAATAGCTCAAGAAGGAGAGGAGAAGGACAATGGGGCAGCGATAGTATTTGATGAAATAATAGTTAAGAACTTTGTAAAATTGATGAAAGATCCAAGCCACTTAGCAAATCTAAAGAGGATAAATACAAAGAAAACCACATTGTAGTCAGTTACTGAAAACCAAAATTAAAAAGCAGTGCTTAAAAGTAGCTGGAGAAAAAAGACTCATGTGTCTAAGAGAACAGCAGGAGACAGGATGGTTATGTTCTCACTAGAAATAGTGGAAGCCAGGAGACAAAGGGAAGACACCTTGAAAATGCTGAAAGAACAAAATATATCTGTCAACCTAGCATTTTATATCTAGCAAAAATATCCTTCAAAAAAAGGAAGACAATATAATTATATTTTCAAATGGAAGGAAGCTGAAATGATTTATTTTCAGGGGACCTTCACCATTGAAATGCAGAAAGAAATTCTTCAGGCTGAAGCACATAATATCAAATGGAACTCGAGCTTTTTTTTTTTTTTTAATCCTTTTATGTTACAGTTAAATGTATCTGTTTCTTTAAAAGACCAAGCATTTAATGCAAAAACAGTAGTGATGCATTGTGAGGTTTTTAACATATATCAAAGTAAAGACGAAGACAAATACAGAAGTAAAGTAGAAAAAGTGATGGTTGAAGGGATACATGGAATACTACTATACAGTTTTTATACTGTTTATGAATTAGTATACTACTATTTGAAAGAAATACAGATGCTCATTATATTCAGATCCACTATTAAAATGTTGCATAAAATGTATAGCTTAACAATTAATACACAAAATAGAATTCTCAGTAATACCCACTTCTTCCCCAAAATGACAAGAAAAGAGTTGCAGAGATGCAAAGTACAAATGGAGTAAATAGAAACTGAACATCAGGGGTGCCTGGGTGACTCTGTAGGTTGAACTACTGCCTTTGGCTCAGGTCATGATGCCAGGGTTCTGGGATGGAGCCCCACCTCGGACTCCCTGCTCAGTAGAGAGGCTGCTTCTCCCTCTCCCCCTGCTTGTGCTCAGTCATATTCTCTCTCTCTCTCTCTCTCTCTCCCCCCCCAAATAAATAAAGAAAATCTTTAAAAAAGAAAAAACACCAATTGGGGAAATAAGAGCACAATATTAGTAATAACATTATACACAAATGGACCAAATCCTTCACTTAAAAGGCAAAATTCTAGAATGAAAAGGAAGACCCAACTATAAACTGTCTACAGAAAACACAGGTTAAAAGTAAAAGGGAATGTAAATGTATATACTATGTAAATATTAAATATAAAGTTAGTAGCTATATTAATATCAAGACAAAGAAAATTACTAGAGATAAAGACATTCTCTATTGACAAAAAGATCAATTTGTCAAGAAGACCTAAGTTTTCAGGATAAAAATCAGTATATATTTCTATATAATTGGTAAAAATTATTCTGTAAAATTGATAATAAGATGTAAGTAACAATTGCATTTATAGTAACATAAAATCAAATCTGTAGAAAGCTACAAAATACGGAGAAGTCCTCTTCATTGAAATTAGAAGGCATGGCTGAATGAAATTAAAGAAAACTTACTTAAATGGAAAGATACAAAATGTTTTTGGATGGGTAGGAACAACATTCATTTTCCATAGTTGATATATAGATTGAAAACAATGTCAGAATTCCAGCAGACCAATTGTTTTTGGAAGAAATTAATAAACTGATTCTAAAATTCATGTGGGGTGCAAAGGATCTAAGATAACTAAAACAACACTGAGAAGATAATTCCAGAAACTCATCCTACCTGATTTTAAGATTTTATGAAGCTATGACAATCAAGACTGTGTACATTGACACACTGTTAGACAGTGTTTAGTGGAGAAGACCTGGAATTCCAGAAATAGACGAACACACACATGTCAAATTGAGTTTTGATTGAGGTATCAAGTCAAGCCTAAATGGATGGCCAAGACATTTTGAACAGATATTGTTTGGACAATTGGAAATGAACTGTAATCCAATTCTCATTCCATTTATAAGCATTAATTTGAGTTGGTCATAGGTGCAAATATGAAACCAGAATCATAAAATTCCCTGAAGAAGACAATAGGAGAATATCTTCATTGCCTTGAGATAGAGTACTAATCATGAGGACAAAATTGATAGATTGGGCCTCCTCAAAATTAAGAATATTTGCTCATCAAAAGACATCATTAAAAAATGCATAGTCAAGCCACAGACTGGGGAAAAAAAGTATTGCAGCAAAATTATGTGAGTATCAAAATACACCTAGACTACCTACCAAGCACCTGCAAATCAATAATAGGAAGACAAATACCCTCACCTCCCAAAAAAGTGAGAGAAGAGCTTAGGGACCTGATGGGAGAATATGTGAATAGTCACAAAACTCATGAACAAGGCACTCAACATCGTCAGTCATCAGGGCTATGCCATTAAAACCATACTGAGATATCACACAAAGGAGCAACAAAAGCTTCTACAACTATAGAGCGGTAGGTGAGAGTGGCTCTAATACCTTAAATTTTGATCACATCTCTCAGTTAACCTGAGAGTCTGATCCAAAAGGGTCAGTTGTTAAACAGCGACCACAGGCCACTTAGGTTAAGGTCCCAAGTCAGTAAAGTGAGGTTTAATACCTCATCTGATTACCCTTTTGACATCCCCTAGAAATTTAGTCTTAATAGTCAGGAATTTTATAGTGGGTGCCAATGAGTCTGCCACATGGACCCTGTTCTTACCCCAAAGGAAGATGAGGTAATCTGCATTCTAAGACCCTCTTCCCCCGCGCCACCCCCAGGGAAATCAACCTTGGCTGAAACAATCCTTTTCTTTTGCTAGTAACCTTTTTTGCTCCACTCTCCTTGTAAAAATCTTCCATCCTTCCATTGTATATAATACTTTGGAGCTCTCTTCTTGGTAAATGGAATGCTGTCCAACTCATGAATCATTTAATAAAACCAATTAGATCTTCAAAACATACACATACACAATGGAATGCCATTCATAGTCACAAGAATGACCAAAATGGAAAAAGAGATTGACATCTCTAAATATTGGTCATTAAAACTAAATTAAATCTTTTTGTTTTTATCTTTAGGTTCATTAAAAAATAAATTGCTCATCTCTGTACTCAGGCAGATTTTTTAGAATTCCCCCTTCATCAGCCTCAGATTTCTTATCACTGATAAACAGGCCCAGTTAAAAGTTACTGGAAGATATTTTGTCATGTGTTTTAACTGTTGAGATCATGCACACACACAAAAGGAAACCATCTCAACAACAACAAAAAATGCTCTCATTTTATCTGGAGGTTCAAATATGTACACTTAGTCAAATATGAAAGTTGAGTTTTAAAACATTACAGAATAATTTTACTGGAGGTCATTTAGAATTATTTTGTCCATATGACCTATTTGTGGGGGGAAAAAAAATCCATGAATTTTAACTCATCATCAGCCCCCATCAGACAAGGAAGAGGAATAGCTGAATAAAATGGGAGAGGAAAAGTAGTATTAATTCCATTATGGCGTCAAAGAAGAAAATCAGAAAAAAAAATTAAAAATCATTAAGAACATAGTGTTTCCATGATGAAGGTAAAGATGGAATGAAAGAAGATAAAAAATGGAAGACTTTGATTTTCATTTATTCAGAATAATTCTGTTTCTCCTAATGAGTCTCATTCTCATCGTTTGGGGGCAGGACCTCTTAGTCTTTATCCCTAAGTTCACATAGACAGTGAATCACATCAGAGATTGAGAAGTTCCTCTCATCTTGCTACTTAGAAATAATCTACTACTTGACAAATAATCTGTGATGAGAAATATGAAGTATTTATTAACACAGAGCTATTCAGAGTTATTGATGAAAAGGAAAGATCCATCATACAATTCCCAGGGCACTGAAGGAGATTCTACTTTATTGATTCCGTAGTTAATAGAATCAGTCATTTATACGACCTGTTAAAAATGATTTATATTTGAATGATGAATTTTATTTGGCCACTTTGAATTTTTTTTGATGTAGGGAAGGAAAACATTTTGTTAAAGTGAATAAATTTTTTTTTTTTTTTTTTAACTTGGAGTGCAATTCACATGACATGGATGAGTTGAGAAGTAGTTAAAACACAGTCATGGAAGAGAAACAAGTGAGTCTTCAGACAATCTTCTTGGCTTGAAATAAAGCTGGGTAACCAACTGTTGTATTTTGCTTTGATCATTACATACTCTCTTCTTCCCATGCTTTTCTTGCTTCTTGTTGTAATAAGCAAATACAAAAACTCAAAAGGGTCCCGAGTCTCACAATACAGTATCACAGTGTTCCCTCACCTAAGTAATTTTATCTATTTGGTTTCTTGTATTTGAAAAAACAAGATGATTTTGGGTAGATCTCTCTTATTTGTTGTATAAATAAGCATCTAAAGTTGGGTTCTCAGAACCTTCAGAAAGCACTCACGTGTTCTAAAACAAAAGTTAAGAGCATGCGCTTTGGGGCTGAGCAGACCTGCATCTGCCTTTGATAGCTATGTGATCTTGGGCAAATCATTTAACTTCCTAGCTCTTTATTCCCCTCGTGTGTAAAATACAGCACACAGTAGTCACCTTCCACTTTTGTTGGTTCATCCAAGATATTTGTTGCCATGCGGGCTCCTTGCTAGTCATTATTTCATGGATGAACAAGCCTGTGCTACTTGGGGTCAACAAGATACAGAGGAGTGGCTGGTGTTGTTGGATGTGGACAAGGAATTATGCTCCGTTGCTGGTGGCAGATATCTCATGAGCATGAGGGTGATGAGCGTTAGGATGAAGCCAACATGTCCAGGGAGGATGGAGACGCTGACAGCTCTTTAATGATACCCTTGAGGAACTGATTAACCTGAAACCTTTCCTCTCTGTAGACTTCTGCTCATTACAGACTCCATTTGACTTGCGGCAAAAAGTTCAGTAATAAGGGCAGAAACAATAAATTTACCTCATCAAGTTTTTTGTAGGGATTAGAAGAAACAATACATGTAAAGCACTTAGCTTTCTATAGTGCATAGTGCACAGGAAGTTCTCAATTAAATGTAGCTGTTGCTCTTTTTCTCCCAGCAAAGAAACCTGGGCAAATGTCAATTTCTCTTTGTTTTGGGGGAGGGGATCCCGGAAGAGGAACAGGATTTGAGCAAGATCTAATCTCTTAGCGACTCTTACCCTACTTGCAGTAGGAAAGTATTTAGGACTTTCTCACGTGCCGCTGGACCTCACATTTTAATTCTTAACCTTTTTTCCCCTGTTCGGGTATCTACTGATTTCTACTAGGTCTTCTTCTTCTTCCTCAAGTTTATACCCTGTGTGAAATGCCTTGATATGAAATGAAACGGAGTTAGTGATGAAGAGGATCAGTAATGCCTTTTCTATTTTGCTCCATGTTTTCAAAGAATTACAAGATGATCCTCTCATCCAGGAGATGTAGACAGGGGTGTGGCTCATAGGTTTCTTGCTTCCTTGTGTCAGGAAGGAATGACATCTTTTTGCTTCAAGAGTACAAAAAGTCATGTTACTAGGTACTTACAGAATAACTGCAGGCAAGTTTTGTTTTCGAAGGTGATGGGAAGACTGGGAGCATCAAAGTGGCTTTTCTGAGGATAAAAAGGTTGGACCCTGGGAGTCAGAGGAAAGGGGTGTTATGACTCCAAGGCAGAGTGAATTGCATTTCTGTGGGCTGATTTGTAGGGACACATGACTGGTCCCAGGAGTTGTGTTGATCTGCTGCTGTCTAAGGGGTGGGTTCGTATCCTCATTCACATCTCTCTGACCAGCATATGTCATGGCCCTGGAAGCTGGGATCAAGCCCTTGTGGCTGAACCTGCCATGACACCAGCAGTCGCTTGCTCTTGTGAGGACCACATAAGACTAAACAGTGAGCAGCTCATTAGCAACCAAGAAGAACTGCCGTCAGAAGCCTCTCCAGAATTTTCCTGAACCTCACAAGCCCTAGACATCCTGGTATTCCATTAGGAAGGATATGGAAGCAATAAAATATTAACCTTTGCATGAACCTTGGCCATTGGAGCTTGGAGACAGATAAGATATACTTTAGAAATAAGAAGAGATGCTACATTTTATGTACCTAAAATGGCAGAGGAAAATTCCTACGCCATTCAGCCTCCTAAGGTGGGTGGTTTGTCTGGTCATCTAGTGTTTTGTGCTCTGATATCTCCAGGCCAGGCCTTTCCATTTCTGGACAACTCCAAATACTATTAGTTGTTGTTGTTGTTGCTGTTAACAACTTTCTTTGTTACAATGAGCCCCTGACTATTAAAATAGTCAAAAGAAAAATATCGATTTTTTTTTTTCTGTCCTTTTTTCTGTTTTCATTTCTCTTTCAGTTTATGAGCTAGAGTTTAGGGTCAGATATTAGAAAGGCAAACCAGTTTTCTGCACGTTAAGTAGTAAAAACAGTTATTATGCCATTAGTCAGAGATTCCATCCAGAGCACCGCTCTACCTGACAAAGTGTTTAAAGAGGAAACACTTAGTGAAAGCTTAAAGAACAAAATGCATTTCAGCGAAGCCACCGTGGTGTGCCACGCATCAAAATATGGAGATTAAAGCGCTCATCAATTTTTCTCTATCACAAAACTGTCCTACTTGTCATTTCAAGAAACCAGCCTATCAAGCATATGCTTTGATCATTTATAATAGATTCTTTCTGACTGGTTGTCAACGTAGAAATTAAAATGCCTAGTTGAGAAAGCACAACAGGAACTTTGGTAGAGAAAGATTAATCATTTGTTCCAAATAATAAAGCCTTCTTTGCTAGGATAAATCAATCTAATATCATTAGGAACTTTTCTTTAGAAATCACATACCACATCTCATGTTTAAATGAAGGTAAACTAATTGTGTTTAATAACTGTGATGTATTCTTCATCTCTAGATTTGGACATTGGCTACAATGCATCAATGTAGTACATTTTGTAAGGATCTTAAATGACTAGTAAAAGATCCATCCTTGAAGAGCTAAGTCATTTCCATACTTAATTTTTAATGTTAAAAACGATTACATCTTTTATCTTCTAACACGTTACAAAAGCAAAGGAAGCAAGGTCAACAACACAGCTGGACATTTATTAAGTATAGTCCTTCATTAAGCCTTAAATAATTTAAAAGAAGAATTGACTTTCTCCAGTCTAGTTCACGCATAGAGGTTTTTTTTTAATTCAACAAATTTTTATTCAAACAAAGATTTTTTATTTATTTGAATAAATATTTGTGCCAGAGATTAGGCAGCTGGGACAATGCACTAAACAAAGATTGCTCCCCACATGGAGCTTATTTATTCTGTCTTTGTCAGAAGGAATTTTTTCTTTTTAAGGTCCAGTTTAGTTAACATGCAATATTCTGGGTGCCTGGGTGGCTCAGTTGGTTAAGCGTCTGCCTTCGGCTCAGGTCATGATCTCAGGGTCCTGGGATCAGAGTCCCATGTTGGGCTCCGGGCTCAGCAGGGAGTCTGCTTCTCCCTCTCCTTCTGGCCCTCCCCTCTGCTCATGCTCTCTCTCTCTCTCAAATAAATAAAATCTTGAAAAAAATGCAGTGTTCTGTTAGCTTCAGGTGTACAATATAGTGATTCAACATTTCTATCCATTACTCAGAGTTCATCCACATAGAATTTTGGATTTAAAGAAATGACCCTATGAGGGAAGTGAAAAATCAGTAACACATTCCTAAAGGTGTACTTACAATAATTAAAAAGTGAAACACATGTTAGCCAGTTAATAGAATCATCTACTCTATAAATTTGTTTGACATAATTGTCCTGCATGTTACGTATCACAACTTTGTCCATTTCCTAATTTTGACCTAGCTCAAATGATTCACATCACAGTGCTAACGTAGCACCCCTGATTCACCAATGATAAAGACAAATTGAAATTCCTGATGTGAGTATGTGAGCATAAAGCATCGAAGTGGTCGTTACAGAGAAATAAGGTAGCTTTCTATTTAAACAAGAACACAAAAAGCCCGGATCAGTAACTGCGGAACATCACCAGATCCATCATTTCCCTTGCCTTGGGTTAGATAGTGCATTTGCATATTTTCTATCTTCGCCACATGCTTTACTGTGTGTCTCCTCACTAATCAGTAATAGAATTTCTTTTAACTTGTTTATATTGTATATTAAACCAAATGCAGCTAATGCAACACCTGACAAATAGTTTTCCCAGTCTGGAAGAGGTCAAAGAGGAATTTCTTTCTTTCTTTCTTTTTAATGTAAGGTCATATTTTCCAAACTCTGCTCTCCAAAGCACTAGTTCTCAAGATTAGTGTTCTGTGTTAAGAAGGATCCCATGGTCAGAGATGTTTGAGGGACCCTGTAGGATGTATGTAATCCTATGGAAATCATATTGTAATATCAAGACAAGTTCCCAATAGAGAAATGAAACTTTTAACAAATAAAATGGCATACTGATGGGATTAAGTCCGTGTGTGTGTGTGTGTGTGTGTGTGTGTATGTGTGTATACACACCTGAGACGGTGTCTCTTCAATACTGCCTTAAATCTGTTCGCAATGTTAACAAAGTCTTCCAGCCACACACTTGAGTTGATGGGAATGGAAATGAGAAACAGATTTTCCAACCCAGCAATTCTTCTTCTCTCTGTGGTCCCTTCAGATTTTTCTCACATATCTGGTCTCTCCCACACCTTTTCAACTAAAAGAAGCCATCTGACCCTTCTCATGTTCTACCTGAAAATTGTCTTTCCATGGCCCCAAGGTACATTCAGTTTACTTTCTTCGTTCCACCTTTCCACCAGAATCAGTTTTCTGCTTGTTTGCTTACGGAGTAATATGGAGCACCATTTTTCCAACTTTCAATAAATATCTTCTCCACATTTTTCTGGCCTTTGCTAACAGTTTCCTTGCCGTTTTTATAACCATCACTGACAATTTCATTACTGTTATTTCTGCCCCTGCTAATGTTTACAGTCAGACTCTAGGGAGTCTCTATGGGTCTCTGGAGTGCGGTGGTATTCTCATCAAACTTCCAGCTTTCCATCTTGCCTGGCCATTTGATGGCCGATCCAGTTGCTTGCGTTTTCTTTCCTTGTCATATCCTTAGAATGAATCGCTTTTTTTTTTTTTTTTTTTTTTTTTTTTGGTAAACGGACTACATAATTTATTGCCATAACTTATTGACACCTTTGAAAATGAAGGTAGACACGATGAATAATTATTCTCAGGTAACAGACAAAAAGTGAGACCCTCTTGGGCAGAATAAGATGTGTGCGTACCACATTTTTAGGTAATCTGGGTTTCTCTCTCCTATGAAAACATTATAAATAGCTGGAAAGAACATTATGGACATACTGATACCTTTTTTTGACTTCAGTAAATAAAGCTTCCTGATACCTGGACATAGTTTAGAGCTAATTAAATTTTGAAAAACAATCCTAGCTCTGAATCTTGACTATCTGGGGCAGATCTGGTTAGCGTTTCCTATACATTTCAAGAAAATCTTGTATCCTCTTGTGCCTCAATACTTTATCAAAAGTTTTGTTTGTAAGTTAGGCGAATCAGGTTTTCACCTTTTTTACATATTATGTTTAATTATGAGGAAATCCAGAGTTGATAATAGAGTATGAACAAATTAAGCTCAGTGATGTTAGTAAGATAATAATGCATCACTTACTGTACTAATAAGTATACCCAAGGGGCACCTGGGTGGCTTAGTTGCTTAAGCATTTGACTTGACTCTTGATTTTGGCTCAGGTCATGATCCCAGGACTCTGGGATGGAGGCCCGCATTGAGCTCCCTGCTCAGTGGGGAGTCTGCTTGTCTCCCTCTCCCACTTCCCCTTCCCCTGCTTGTCTACTCCGTCTGTCTCTCAAATAAATTTAAAAATCTTTAAAAGTAATTAAATATACTCTAGAAAATTAATTTTACCATTTGACCCCTCTGGCTAACTTCCTCCCAGAAATCTGAAAATGCAAGAGTAGAAGATGATACCATGCAGAAAGAAAGGCATGATTCAATCCAAACTCCATTCTGCCAGCATTCAGATGGCTCAGCAGAATATGAGAATTTCCTCTGTTTAAAAGAAGCCAGCAGAGAGTGGATTCTGTCTTCCCAGGCCTTCCATGTATGCCCTGGGTGCTCAGAAGCCTATTCATTTTCCAGAAACTCTAGAAACTAAGATGTTTATTTATGGACTTTCACTTAGTGGAAATGTTCCTAAAACTGCTAACTGCATGACGTGCATGGGATTAGGCTGCATTTCGATATTTTATTCTACGCCCTTTGATTCGATCAGCTTCCATATTTGCCTGTGGTGGCAGGAAACCTGTTGTACGACTCACCTTGTATCAGTGTTTCCTGGGTTGGGGGAGTAAATGCCTCAGTTGCTTGACCTGCTGCAGGAAGCAATTTCGGCTGACCAAGAAAATTCTTCTTTTGAGAGACTATTTTCTATTCTAGGAGGTGACCTGGACACTGGAAAAAGAAATAAGCATGGAAGACCCTAGATTGAGGTACAAGTTGCATTGTGTGAGATAGAGAGTTTCTTGTGCAGGGCAGTTGAGAATCCAGGACTTGGTAGTCAAGCAGAGTCTGGAAAAGCATAGTTTACATCTAGAGTGCTTTGAATTTCATCCTTCGGTGTTTCTTTAAGGTTCTTAGCCACAAACAACATGTGTTCAATGTGCAGTCTCTTGGAAATGACATTAGAAAGGGTCCCTGGGTGAGTGCATCTATCACTTCACTACTTGGGGAACATTGACTCCAGTGACCAAGTTATATGTAAAATATTACATTGGACGTAAGTCAAGGGACACGGGGAACTTTAGGGAGGGAAGTGCAGGGAAGTATTGTTAAAGTAGCTTCCTCCTCTAAAAATGATTGTTGATATTTGACTCAATGATCTCAGTGTGTCGGCCATGTCTGAATTTCTGAACTTCGAATACACAGGGTATCCCTCTTTCCAGAAACAGAGAATTCAAGTCAAACCATTTCATATAGATGTTATCTCTGAGAAGTAAAAATCAGTATCTTCTTTATGTTTCCTCCCTAGAAATGGACTATGCATGCAAACACGTTTTGCTATTAAGAAATGTAATTATTTGCTCTATTATTTTTTTCCTCTAAAAACTCATTTTCTTTTTCCAGTTAACAGTGCAGAATTGCTGTGGGAGAGGCCCTGCCTCTGGGGTAAATCTGTTGCAGACTTTGAATAAAACGGACCTTCTAGACAGCCCGGTGGACGTGGGCTCATCTGATTTCCCTCCAGGGGGGTTCCTTATGAGCCCTTTCACTGGACACCTTTCATTTTCCTGAGTTTATTCAGGAGTCAATCTGGGCTTATATGGATTCCCCGCTAAGGTGGAACTGTGTCCTTTGGGTTTACTCTGTACGAGTTCCAGTATCTCAGGCTTTGCTTTCTGCTGTGAACAAGATTGCAGGGACAGTCTCGGAGGACTCTGAGGTCCTGGAAGGATTCAATAGGGGTTTCAACTTAAACTTACATGCTAACATACAAATCAAGAGGGCTTTTTGCCGTGTAATGAACATTAAGATGATTCTTTGCCGACAGATCATTGTCTGTAAACTGTGAAAATGACCGTGGGTCGGCAAGCCCAGAGTCCAAGGGAAATCAGATCAAGCTCCATAATCATCACTAACATTCCTTCAATTCCAGTTACATCCCTCTCTCTCTCTCACACATACACACACACACAGATGCCCACATGCACACACACTTTATATGCAGCCTTGTGCTTGACATAATCCCAAAAGCCAAGAGGGATTCAGAGAGCCAACCTGTCTAACATCATAGCACGGTGAGTTGTTGAGCTGGGATTCAAGTCCAGGTCTCGCTGATTGAAAAGTCCAGATTTTTCCATTACTCCGCACTCTCTCTCAGGACATCATGAAAAGGGAATTGTGAAGTCATCTAAGAAATCGTTTACCCCAAATCCTCCCTTCACTTCGAAGTAATGGAAAATGGAAGCTTTGCCCAGGTGTCTCAGCAAAATTGAGACTCAGAAATGCTAAGCCTCCGCGTAGTACCCTTTTACTTAGTGTGCGATGCATGCAGAATTTCAGAATACGTCACATTTTTCTTGCCCAATAATTATTTTCAAAGTTGCTTCATCCCCCACACTTGCCTTGACACACAGCAGTTCTGTTCTAAGATGAATAGGAAATACAACGGCATGCAATTAAAATTATCACTCTGTGCATTGTGCTATTAGAAACCCACCCACTGTTAGGTGTGCACCATTGATGATTTTGCCCCTGGGATAATGGGGAGAACATTCAAATTGGAAACCCTAGAAAGAGTCTCAGGGTAGCCTCATGCAAAATCTTCCCAGTGCAGGTGAGGGAGAGAGGCCCAGGGAAGTTCATTGTGGGGCTGCCATCATGTGATGAGTTAGTGCTTTGGTTTGCCCTTCAGTCTTCCACAGCTGTCTCATGCCCTTGTCACCACATCCCCTTTCCTAACTTTAACTAAATTTACTTGTTTTTATCTTTGCACAGCCACATCTAAACCCAACAAAACACACACGCCTGCACACACGCATGCACACACACACACGCACACACACACACGAGAAGGAGAAAAAAATGGTACTGAATAAAAAAAGATAAACCATAGGGAAATACACGTTTACGTGCTAGCTTGAAATCTCAGTGCAATCTGATTGCTGACCCCCGTTTCCCTTAGTGGAGAATTTACCTACAGAAAAGCCTTGTATTAGAGATATTCCTTGAACTTGCTTCTGGCTTTCTGGCTTCTCTTTTCAGGATCCAAGAAACAGCTACCAGCATTAATAATGGGATCTCAGGCTTTCTCTCCCGTTCGTTCGTTCATTCATTCATTCATTCATTCATTCATCATTCATTCCCACCAGCTGTGGTTAAGGCATTTTCCTTTCACATTAAAAAAAAAAATTCTCTAGTGCTCTAAAGCAATCTAAAAACATTATTTTAAGAAGGATGCCTAAACCTAACCCTTTCACCACCCCCTCATGGTTATATTGCGCTTTATTTTTCAGTGTCTATCCTTCCATCTCTGGGCATCACACCCACTAAATCTTATCATGTCCTTTATCATGTCCTGTCTTTTAGAGGACAGGTCATCTTTTTTATATTGGCCTCTTTCTTTAAATGAAAAGGAATCCTCACATCTTTGTCTTACCTAAAGGAGAAGGTCTTCATAAAACTTATTAATAAATGATATTTATTTATTACCATGAATGATGGGTTCCATCCCCCATTCATTAATGACTAAGTCCTTTCTGCATCAATAGACTATCTCTTTCTTATGGGTGGGCATCTTAAAAAGGAGGATTAACCCCCCACCTTGTTGGTTGAATTATTTTTTTTTTTGTTAAAAAACCTCTGCAAGCAGGAATGCACCCATCACTCTCCTCCCAAAAGGGCTCCTAAACCCTTGAGTGCCCTGGATCCTGCCAACTCCAGCCCTGGCCTTCACATTTCCCTTTCTCCTGCCTGTCATTTTCTCCAGACTCTTATTATCTGCAATATGAAATGCTGTGCGCTGATAGATATTGGCAGAACCTGGTTAAAATTCATTTCACATAGCTTGCTCTTACTTCAAAGGAACAAAGGTTTTCTTTTCTTTCTTTCTTTCTCTTTCTTTCTTTTTCTTTTTTTTAATCCTAAGAACAGAAAACCAAGTTATCTTTGTGGTGTTAAGCATGAAACTGGGTCTTTGTTTGAAAAGCAACATCTGATGTTTCCTCTCTTTTCAACTCACACAACTGGGCCCTTCTGTATTACGCCTCCCCGGTACCCCAGCTTTGGGATTTTGTCATGTCAGGAGCTGCTGACAGCTGACAGACTGCTGTGTGAAGGGGGATGCTTCTCCCCGCCAAATTTCTGAGCCTGCGAGGCAAAAAAAAGGCCTCTGTCTAAAACAGGAAGAGTATGTTTGCCTCAATTCTCTGCTGCTTTCTTGCAGCTGGTATGTGTCGGGGGGAGGGTGGTTCCATCCGTCCCCATGCACAGCATTATCTTGTCCCCACCGTGGACCCCTCCCAGCCCTCTGCTCAACCCTGGCCCCTTAGACGCTGGAAATCACTAACCCCTTGCGCTCCCCACGTCCCCACGAGTTTCCAGTCAATTCTACATCCCAGGAGTTCAGCCTATACGTAATAATTGAAGAGGGCGATATTCGATTAAAACATAAAAGCCCAACACTTCACAGCGGCAACATTTAAGCAAAGTATTTCGTACCGATTGATGGGCCTGGGTTAGACTCAGCAACCAGAACGAAGATGATAGAAACGAGTCCTTGTTTGGGGTAGGCTGCTCGGCCTGGAGTGTTCTTTCTGCCTTTTGTTCATGCGGCGTGCTGCATTAATGCGGGTCAGTCGTTACGACACCACTAACGTCTAGCACATCACAAGTGTGGACTCGCGTATCGCCATCTGTCATTTAAAGAGATCTTCTATCAACTCCACGGCTGTCAACCTCATAAAAGACTTAATTTTTATACTTAGATTCTGGACGGACCATGGGAGGAAACATTTCTGAGGCATTTTTGATGGAGCCTTTTTTTTTTTTTTTTTGCCTTCCTACAAGAAAAAGATGGCATTCTGCCCAGCTACACTGGCACGTCGAACGGAATGACCAAGCCACCCTATAATAGAGCCAGGGCTGGACATTCTTAAAGATAGCACAATGCACTGTGGCTCACTTCTTTACATCTGATTCTATGCAAAGCCGCCCGTGAAATCCTTGAAGCCCAAATAAACAAAACAGAATAAATAACAGGCTGCACTTAACGTGCTTACAGAATTATAGGGTTTTGAGAGATGGCATGGTATCCTGCTAGAAGCCATAAAAATACCCCAGCTGTTTCATAGCGCGTAGGAAATATATTGGTTTTACATTTTATAATTTCAAACTCTGTTGTCAACAGGCAACTTATGTTACTTGATATTCCACTCATCACAACCCACCATAATTCCTCATGGCAGAGCAAAGTAAAATATATTCCTCTGTGCTGACACTCCTTATTGTTTTTTGTCTCCTATAAATGATTGGTGGCCCTGCTTTGAATTTGGGTAAGAAAGTGCATTTTTCAGAAGCTTTTATAAGAAACAGCACATTCGATAGCACAGGAGAGTCAGTCTCTTAGGAAACAGGAAAAGGCCATTTGGCTCTTTCTCACGGGGCATTTATGTTTTCTCCCGTTTCTTTCTGGCAGGGTCCTTCAGGCCTCTCTTGTCAGAGAAATTCATCAGGCGGCTGTTGAATGTATTAATCCTTGCTTTAGTGCCCATCAGCTCGCATCTTCCCCAGGTAATCATTGTAAGCCCTCGACAGCTTCCTCGTAAGGTTCAGGTCAGAGAATCTCTTCCATTTTCATTTCATTGTTGATTCAAAGGCTATCAAGCGATAATTGTCAAGAGCCCGAGAAGAGGAGTTGACACCATTGTCCGGGAACCTTAAAAAGATGAGGAACTCTGTCCGTTGGTTTTGAACTCCTTACCCAAACATTGGCTGTCCAAGTCGTAAAAGAGGCTGGAAATGTTTCTTAAGAGGAGATTTGCCCTTCCCACCTTGAGATAGTATATTTTCATGGAACTTTTTCTTTCGGAGTCCTGTAGTCTTAACCTGTTTTGAGAGGGTCACCCACTCAGGTCTTCCCGGTTTGCTCTGAAGGTAGGAATTGAGAATGGCGTTGTGAGTAGCTGCTCTCCGGGGCGGGGGGTGGGGCGGGGGGCAGGCAGAGGCTCTGTCTGCTTCAGGGGGCCACTCTGACAATCTCCAGGGATCTTCTGTGAAGAGGACAACCCTGCTTTCTCGAAATGGTTCCAAGTCAAGCCAGCTCAGCCTAAGCCTCCTTTATTGCAACATAGGGCACTCATGTTTATCTAACAGAAAACCTTATGGCAAAGAGGTAATAACACCAACAACCGCCCACATTAGTAATAAAAATAGGAATCACCATCAAAGTTTCCATCGGAAAAACATTTTTACGTTTCCTTAAAACACTTTTATGGATGGAATTACACTTACCGACAGTTTAAGTAATTGCGAATTGTGAAGAGTCTCATGCACTCTTTTGAGCTTTTTGCAAATGTAGTTTATCTTCCACTGACCCCATGATGTCGGTATTATTGTTTGTCCATTTTTACAGATAAAGAGGTAAGACCCAGAGAAGTTAAGGAACTTGCTGGGGGCTACCCAGCTAGTAGTAGCAGAGTGGAAATTTATTTTTTTAATTTAAATTTTTACTTTTGTAAAGATTTTATTTATTTATTGGACAGAGAGAGACACAGCGAGAGAGAGAACACCAGCAGGGGGAGTGGGAGAGGGAGAAGCAGGCTTCCCACTGAGCCTGGAGCCTGATGCAGTCTTGTTCCCAAGACCCTGGGATCATAACCTGAGCTAAAGGCAGACACTTAGCGACTGAGCCACCCAGGGGCCCCGCAGAGTGGGAATTTAAACCCGTTCCCCGGATCCAGTGACTACACTCTAAACATCACATACACTCCTCCCACATGGTTATTGTGATAATTTGTTTGTACTTAATAAATCACTTACCATATTTTACTCATTTTCTGAAATTTCCTAATAAATACCTCCTTCCTTTTTTCACATCTTCCTTTTTGATAGTAAACTCCTCAGTGTCCTTTCACACAAAGTATCTGCCTGAAGTTAAAGGGTGCTTGTATTTAGAAACAGAAACAAAAGTTGCCATTCCCTCTTAATGTGCCCGGAGTCACCCCGGGGTTTATCCACTAGGAGAGGTCAGGCAGGAGGAATATCAAAGAAAGGACAAACAGACCATGAAATTGATCAATAGCTCTCATTCGTTGTGACTTTACTAAAATGTTCCATCAACATTATCTTTTTAAATATGCCCTACAAATGTTGGTGCTGTATGTGTTTTGGTCATCCCAAAACTAAGGAAAGCGAAGTTGACTTTTACCCAGCTGTAAATTCTGGAATCCAGTTTCTAACCCTGCAGAGTCTGTCTGCCGGCAGTCTACACAGCCCCCTCTCCCTATAGCTCCACATTGCCAGAAGCTAGACAGGACCCCAGACACTCCCCCACCCAGTAATCCCAGGCTCATCTTGTGGAAAGACTGCAGCCTTGAGAATTTGGTTTAAAATGCAATGAAGAAACGTCATGCAATATATGGTAGCCTTCAGTCTGCAGGGGGGGAGTAATATAGTCGTCTTCTCGAGGGAACATGTTCATATTTATTTCATTAATCTGATATAAGCAACTCATATTTTCATCCAACCTCATTTCCATTCATTCGGCTGCATTGAAGCCGGTCTCCATGGTTGGCTTTCTGCATTGTTCAGGGGAGATTTCATCAACTAATTGAAAAGAACACATCTCTGTCCTCCACAGAGCTAAATACATACAACAATTTCACCACCAATGCCAGACACATTATCAGTGTCCTGATCTTTGGCCTTTGATACTTTCAAGAGATGTCCCAGGGGAAATCTTTCACTGGAATGTTAATCTGTTGCTTCTCTGACCTTCTACACATGTACCACATTATTATTACAACCCACATGCTTCTCTTTTCACGCTGTCATTTTGACAATAGAACCATCGGGCAATTCATCTTTAGACTAGATAGCTGGAACAGAGTGCATACCAGTAAGTGAAATCAGATTGGCTAATGGTATTGTTTAAATGCAATAACATTTCTCTTCTGAAATCCGCCCAGATTTCAAATGATATGTCATTCTTGAGGGGGGTGCTCGGCAACAATTAGCTACTGGTGATTCATCACGGGGTCCCACGGTGGGGATCTCTTTCTCACTTTTTTCTGAACATGCTTAGGAAACATAAATTAGTCCCTGAACTGGATCGGTGTGGATTTATCAGTCAAGTTTCCTGTCTTTCCCTTCTTTCTTCTTCTGTCTGGCAGATGTTTGTTTCATCTTCAGCTTCACTGAAAGCCGTGTTGGAGATCTGAGAGCGTTTAGCAATACCGAAATGCCATTTCTTTTAAGACCCTCCCCAGATGTCAAATGTCACCTCCTCGGAGAGGCCTTCTTTTGACCACCCCGCATAAAATAAACCTCGCTCCTATTACTATCTGTCCTCTTTGTCTGACTTTATTATTTTTTTTTAACCACACCTATCATCAGCTGCCATAGGGTATATTTATTCATTGGTTGACTATTTCTCCAAGCCAGAATGTGAGTTCAGTGGGTACAGGAGTGTGGGTGTTCCCTCCCCTGCAGTCTTCATTAGGGCTAGGATGGTGCCTGGCTGCCTCATAGTAGGGGCTCCAAAGCTGAGTGTCTGTCAAGTGGTAGAGAATCTTCCACCCTAGAACAGACAGACAGGATGATGCTTTTGAGGCACTGGAGCTGAAAATCTCCCTGAAACCCAGTAGGCATTTCTCTGTTCTCACCTTCTAACGAAGGCTGAGGAGAGAATATTTTTTTTATTATGATATGTTAGTCACCATACAGTACATCATTATTTTTTGAAGAGGAGAGAATATTACACACAAATTACTGCTTGTTTGTAGCCCAGCTTGTCCACTGAAGCATTTGAAAATTATACTGTGGGAAGGCTTTAGGCTGTTTTGTTTTATGGATTCCCTTGCCGTATTGACCGTCGTTCTCAAACATAGAGTAACCAAGGTTTATTGACAAACATTATTCATGGGAGATGCCGAGAAGTTCTGAAGCTCTTATCTACATACTAGAGCCAGATAATCATAACTCAGGAGTCTTCTAAGGTTGGAGGAGGGTGTGTGTGTGTGTGTGTGTGTGTGTATCACTGCACCTTCAAGCCCCTCCCTAGTTACCATCCATAGGCCTGTAAATTTCCCTTATATCCTACTTCTGTCCATTTGCAAACAAGCCAGTAAAAGCCAACATTGTAAGCCCTATTTATGTAGGCTCATGGTAGATGATGAATTGTTGCAGGGTGCCTTGGTAGCCTGAAAGGGTGCCTTCTCCTTCCAAAATTAACACCCTTACAACTAATGGTTTTTGCAGAAGTGATAAGGAATGCTTCGGGATGTACTTAGGTGGGAGGACTATAAATGATTCGTCTCCTTGGATCCTCCGTATACCATAGTTCTTTCCTTTCCCTACTGAGAAAATGACCACTCTTACTTTGTGGATGTGATAATTACTACACTGGCATAATAACAATTAAGGAGAGTTGCCATGGGAATCATCTGGGCAATCCTGGATGGTGGAGGAAATGGGCAGGGAAGAAGTCACTCACAGGTGCAATTTTTGATACCTGATAATAATATTTAAAGTAATTTTCATTTCCCCATATACCTGTCTACCTCCCTCCCTCCCTCCCTCCCTCTGTACTCTTCTGTTCATCTGTATTTCCCAGAACACTCCCTACCCTCTCCTCCCAATATTGGCTTGAATTTCCCATCAGGATTAAGGTCAGATTCTTATTCTTACTGACTGGAGGCAGATAGAAACAAAGGAAGGTAAAGAAGGTCAGGAGAGGTAGTAAGGAGACAGGGACTGTGAATTGTATTTTAAACATGTAATCTTCTAAAATAGAGGATAAAATGCTTGGGGGAGGAAAGATGATGTGAACTCACAGTTGGCGAGAGATCAAGCGACTTCAAACAGCCCTCTTTAGGCGGGTGAGACAGGTGTCCGGGGGCCCTAGTGGAAGGGAAGCACATCACGTGACTAGATTCAAATGACCAGTCTCTGGAAAGGAGGTAGATGCTGCCAGGCCCTTGCAACGCTCCTGGGGAAGAGCTCGCCCACGTTTTGGTTTTCTCACCGTGGACAGCAAGGGTAACGGTGGTTTCTTTGAACGCCGAATTAAGCGACGCAGCTGCTGCTTTCAAAGCATGTCAGTGGGAGCAAGAAATGAACACACGCAAGACCAGAACCTCAGCTGCGGGCACTTTTCTTTGCGAGTAGGAGCTTGTTGTGCCCTTTCAAATCCAGCTACAATATGTGCTTTGCAGGGTTATTGCTTTTCATCTTTATTGTTCTCTCCCTCTAAAGAATTGGGTAAAAGCGTCATGACAAATCCCGGAGCTGCTTAAACCTGCAGAGAAGGCTTCTAATTTCTAATTCGTCTCAATGGAGAGTGAATTGTTCAGATCAGTGTTTCATTCGAGGAAGAGAGAAAGGAGAGAATGTGGGTTCGAATCAGTTCTTCAGTAGGGAGGAGCGGAGCTTCGTCAAGTTGTAGTTGGCACGGCAACCTTCAGGTGATGTGTCCCCTTTTGTATTCCCTTCAGCAAAGCACGGGAGATGAGAACAATTTCCAAAGCAGATAAGGCACCCTTTAAAATATGGAGGTTTTGGGGTGCCTGGGGGGATCGGTGGGTTGAGCATCCGATTCCTGATTTTGGCTCAGGTCATGATCTCGGGGTCATGAAATCAAGTCCCATATTGGGCTCCACACTCAGAGGGGGGTCTGTTTGGGAATTCTCTCTCTCTCCCTCTCTCTCTGCCCCTCCCCTTGGTCGCACACACACTCGCTCACTCTCAAATTAAATAAATAAAATCTTTAAATAAAAAAGATAAAATTTAAAAAATACAATTTGGAGCTTTTATATGAGCACCTGAGGAGGCTGGAAAGACAGAAGTGAGATCAGAGTGTATTAAAAAAACCGAAAATGCTCTGAATTATTAATTTATTCAGTACCTATTCGTTGAGCACCTCCCATGCATCAGGTATGGTTCTAGAGTCCAGTCCTAGCTATGCTGATCAGCCACCTACCTGGTGATTATCTGGGCAACTGTTGACCCTCCATGGGCAGTTCAGGTGTCTGTCCAAGCCAAGGCTGAGCCCTCTACACCGACCCTGGATCTCACCGCCCTCACCCCCCAGCACCCTCTTCAGGGACTGTATCAGTTTCCTGTGGCTGCTCTAACTCAGGACTACAACCCACACAGTTTTCTTACAGTTCTGCAGGTCGGGGTCAGAATGGATCTTAGGGGCTCAAATCGAAATGTCCCCAAAGCTACATCCCTTCTGGAGACTGCAGAAAGGCTGCTCACATCCCTTGACTTCTGGCTGCCCTGCTCTGACCTTTGCTTCTGTGGGCACCTCTCTTCTTTCTCTGACCCTTCTGCCTCCCTCTTCTAGTGACACTTGTGATGACATGGCACTCACCTCTGTGATCTAAGATAATCTTCCGGTTTTGTGTTCCTTAACTTAATCCTATCTGGAAAATCCCTTTTGCCGCACACAGTAACATATTCACAAGCTCACAAAGATCAGACCACGGGCGATAATGAGGGGTCACTATTCTGTTTACACCAGGGACTAAACACCGTGATTTCTCTCTCTCTCTCTCTCTCTCTCTCTCTCTCTTTTTTTAAGATTTTATTTATTATTAGAGCACAGAGGGAGAGTGACAGAGAGAAGCAGACACCCCACTGTGCAGGGAGCCCGATGCGGGGGCTCGATCCCAGCATCCTGGGATCCTGACCTGAGCCGAAGGCAGACGCTTAACCGATTGAGCCACCCAGGTGCCCCAACACCATGATTTCTTTTTCCGTTTCTGGTTTGGTACTCAACCTCATCCAATCTCTTGCTTTCAGTGTGGCTTTTGGCCTCGATTCTCCCAACCACAACTATTTCTTCTCAGAAACTGCCCTTTGCAAGGTCACCTAGGTTCTCCCCACTGCAGTATTAACCTGATGCATTTTAGGGCTTATCATCCTTCATGTGTAAGGGTGGTACCTTGGTGACCATGCCTGCCTTCTTTCTACTAACAGTAAGGCAGCTCTCATTATTTAGCGTTTACTAAGCTCCAGGCACTAACCTGAAAACTTGATAAACGTTAATTCCCTCGATCTTTTCCACAGCCCCACAAATTCAGAATTATTTTCCACACTCTCAGTGATAACACAGAGGCTTAGCAGCTCAGGTCCCACCTGGAACTTTCTAACCTCTGTGTCTCATTCCCACTTCTCTGCCACGTGATAAATCTAGACAACTGACTGGCCCCTGGGTGTCTTCATGGATTGTCCCAACACTCCTCTAATCCTGAATCCACAGAGGTACCACCTCTCAGCTGTGACCGGCCAGAAACACGGCAGTCACCTCACGTTTCTCCTTCTCTTCCCACATCCAAGAAGCCTCCAGGCCCATCTGGGTTCCATATCCTAAACGTCACCTGAACCTGTCCCCTGATCTCCAGTTCGATGGCTACTGCCTTCGTTTTGCCTTGACTCCCGTTTTCTTGTGGCGCTTACCAAACTCGCTTCTAAGTGACGTTGTGCCATGATAGTTCCCCATGCCTTCTATTCCAGTTTCTGCAAGTTTTTTCTGTACCTGGTCTCCAGAGCAATCTCAGGAAAATATCATTCTTGTCCTGTCATTTCCATACAGTCTGTAATTGTTCTCACTTGTTTTCAAGACTTGCCTTCTCCTATCTCTGTGCCTCTTCACCACTTGTTTCCTCTGCTCCTCACACCCTCACCTCCTGTCCCTCCTCTGTAAACACAGGACTAAATTAATCAAGTTAGGAATAAATGAATGAGCCTTTGGGTAATTTTTTTTCACACTCAGTAAAAAATAATTTCAAGATGAATTTTTTTGGCAATTGGAAAATTTGAAATAACAGCACTGGGAAAGGTCTGGCAAGCATGCAAGCACTTAAATGGTTTAAGGGAGTGTGACTTGGTTTTCCTTGCCTGAAAATCATTTGGTCGATATATACCAAGAGCCTTAAAGATGTACATTTGACCTTGTGTTTCCACTTCCATGAATTTATGCTAAGAAAATAATCAAGCACTAAGTATGCAATTAAAGATTATATTCTTTAATATAAATCTCCATGTTCAAGAATATTGCAGCATTATTCATTAGGAGAAATTCGGAGACATGTCCAACAATAACCTAATGATTTAAAAATTAAAATATGTAATATGCTGGAATATTTTGTATGATTTAGAAATCATGTTTTCTTTTTTTTTAATTTTTATTTTGTTATATTAGTCACCATACAGTACATCCCCAGTTTTTTGATGCAATGTTCCATGATAGAAATCATGTTTTCTAAAATATACCGTAAGAAAACACTCACAATACAATTTTAAATGGAAAAAGCAGAATTACATACCCCATAAAATACATATTTACATATATATGTAGGAAGAGAAACTAGGACACAAGCCAAATAAATAGGTCATTGTGTTAACGTAAGTTATTTGTAGATTTGTGATGGCTTAAATGACTTTTTTAATACTTTAGATTTTCTTTTCAGGGGTTAGGGATGGAGGATGGATGAACACAGAGGGTTTTTAAAGCAGTAAAAACATTCTGTATGAAACTATCCTGGTGGTTGCCTATCAGTATACATTTATGCAAACCCTTACAGTGTACACCAAGAATGAACCCTAATGGAAACTCCAGATTTTGAGGTGACTGTGATGTTTCATTGTAGGTTCATCATTCATCACAGACGTGCACCTGTGGGAGAGGGGGGTGTTCCATGTGTGGAAAGCTATGCATGTGTAGAGGTTGGGGACCTGGGGGCAATTTCTGTACTTTCCTCTCATTTTTGCTGTGAACCTTAAGCTACTCCTCAAAAGTTGAGTCTTTTAAGAAATTCTTTTTCTTTATACTTTACAGTGTGTGAGTATGACCTCGGGAGACATAGGGTCTGGATTCAGATTTCTAGCCTCATTTCACTTCTTACTATGACCATGAGCCAGTCACATCACCTCCCTAAAGCTCCACTTTCCCATCTGTGAATTGGAAAACACAGACGGGTAATAATAATAATAATAATAATAATAATAATAATAATAAAAGATGTTGAGTGTTAATGTAATATAATCCTAAAGATCATAGCGTAGTGTCTGACACAGCCTAAGCACTCATCTGACTTATAGCATTACCACTCACAGGCTATGAGACCACAGAGAAAGTTACTTAGTGGCCATGAATCTTGGCGAGTCCTTCTGGAGTGAATGCAGAGCGCACACAGTTCAAGGCTCAGTACCTCTCACTTGGTCAATAAGTGGTAGATATGAATGACAGTGCAGAGGCTTAGGGCTTAGGTTTTGGCTTCAAACGTTAATATAGCAAGGGTCACATCCTAGTTTTGCTTCTTAGTGTCTATGAGACGGGCAAAAAAAATAAATGCGGGGTGTTTTAGCTTCAGTTTCTTGTCCTGAATGGAGGCAGTGTCTCTTTTAGAAGGTGACTGTGAGGATAAAATGTATATTATATAAATGTATGGAGTTCTTAACCTAGTCCCTGAGTAAGTCAGTCCTTAAAAACTATGGGTAGCCTTCAAACGACTGAATGAAACCAAATTAACTTGATGTAAAATTTTCATGATGTTTCCTAGTGAATTATAAATGACAGAGATAATTCATAATTGATGATGAATTGGAGGTTAGCCAAACAACAAAAAATGTCCTAGAATAAAAGCAAAGAAATCGATCTACAAGCTCAGAGAAGTTATTAGTAAAGAGCTGGGGGTGGGGAACAGGCAAAAGCATGATTCACTAAAGCTAAAGGAGTGGATTATTTAATAAAAACATACCTAGGAAGTGGCCATTCAAGGTCAACCCTACTTTTCAATACTTTCCGTTTATGGATTGCCTCCCACAACTAAGATGCTGAAAAGCTCACCAAATGGATCTTGTGTGTCTCAAGGTCGACATGAGACATGTGGTGAGAGACTAATAAATTGGCACCTCTTATATCATATTTTCTTTACATGTACATCCTTGTTTTAGGGAAGGTAAGACAAACTGATTTTTTTTTTCATTAACAGAAACTATATAAATAGTCACTTACTCATTTCACTGGCTGCAGAAAGGTAGCCAAAAGAAAAATAAGACCAAAAAAAAAAAAACCAAAAAACCCCAAAATATATTTCCCCATTTTCTGTAGTTCCCTTCTTTTTTTTTTTTTTTTTTTTTTTTTTTTTGCAATTTTCTAGATGAGACAATATCTTGGGAGGCAAATTAAGGGATTTGACATTTAGATAATTCGACTAAATCACTTATTTTTGGTAAGCAAAACAACATGCATTATTGATTTTTGAACTCAGCTGACAGCAAGCTCATGTGAGAGTCACAAAAAAAGTACTCAACAGACAGCTTGACACCAGTGAGGAGTTAAACCAATTTACATTTAGCCAATTTATTCCAGTGTTATCTCAGTTCCCTTCTCCATCTACAGCCTCAGTGGATACCCAGCGTGCCTTCCCATTCATTTGGCTTTGAATTCTACTCCAAAATCTGTGGGTTGCTGAAACAGGATGAAAAAAATATTCCAGGGATGTGACTCTTCTAGGGAAAGCAATTCTGAAGATAACACTTCACAGGAAATTCCTGCCATTGGGTGATCAAACAGTGCTGTGGGTTAATTGGCAGGAAGGCATTGGAGAGGCAGTGACTTTTATGGTGAGCTCAGTAATTAGGCTGGGTCGGTTGCCCCTCCACTGAGCACTGAGATGGAATCCCCCTGAATCCGTGGTGTTTTCTCTCTTTCTCCCAAAGCTGAGTAGCTGAGTTGCAAATCTTCCCAAATGGAAGAAGAACGTTCCTCATTCTTCTGGCCGTGCACACTTAGGTTGGCAGTGTTTCCTGGGACCGCTTAGTGTTGCTGAGGTGGTTGGGTGTAAGAATGAGAAGGATTTTTGTTGTCGTTGCTGTATGTATGTATGTATGTATGTATTTATTTATTTATTTTAAAGATTTTATTTATTTATTTGATAGAGACAGCCAGCGAGAGAGGGAACAGAAGCACGGGGAGTGGGAGAGGAAGAAGCAGGCTCATAGCAGAGGAGCCCGATGTGGGGCTCGATCCCAGAGCACCGGGATCACACCCTGAGCCGAAGGCAGACACTTAACGACTGCGCCACCCAGGCGCCCCCTGTTGTTGTTTTTTAGATTTATTTATTTAATATATATATAGAGAGAGAGAGAGTGAGTGAGTAGGGGGAGGGGCAGAGGGAGAGACAGATTCTTCAAGCAGACTCCCCACTGAGCATGGAGCCTGATGTGGGGCTCAGTCCCAGGACCCTGAGATCATGACCTGAGCCAAATTCAAGAGTCAGATGCTTAACTGACTGAGCCACCCAGACACCCCAAGAATGAGAGGTTAGACACGAATTTCTATGACGAAAGATGATCAAGATGGAATATGCTAAGCTTGGAAGGAAAATATATCACTAGATAGATCATCTTCTTACACTCTTCCAGATATTCAATAAAAGTTAGAATTTATTCTCCAGGGCTTCAGTGCCTATCTTCTGTTCCTCTGTATGAATGTGCTGCCCTCCCAGTTTCAGTTACCAGTTTAGACACAGGGAGGAAAATCAGGTTGGAGAGATTTCATGCTAATCTGTTGCGAACAGTAGAATATCTTCTTGAAATTGGGAAAGAAAGTGGAAAAGAAGTGACAACACTCTAAAACATGTTTCCTTCTGTGAACTCTTGTACCTCAGTCTGCTTTAGGCTGAGACTAGTCCTCCATAGTATATAGTATTGCTCAGGGAGATTCATCATTTAAAAGGAAAAAAAAAATGAAATTACAGCTGGTTGTGCAAAAGAGGTAACGGGCGCTGGAAAGTCAACTCAATTATACACATTTTATACCAGTGGATCCCAGCCGTGTTGATAGTCCACAGTGCAGTCAGACTCAGTTTTAAAATATGCATTTCTGAAGAACCTTTCTGCCTTTCAAAACAGTTTTGCGTTAATATCATCTTGATTTACCTTTAATTGGCAGCTAGCCCTCTTACTCTTAGCCTGTGACCTGGACTGGGGAAACCGTGGACAGAGGGAGCATCAGGACCTGCAATTAACATTTCAGGGTCTTGAATAATACTGGCTTCGGGAGCCTTGAGCGATATCTGTTCTTTCTTTGTGAACTAAGTCTAGATTTTTTGAGAGTGCATTTTTTTTTTTCATTCTTTTCACTTTTTGATACTTTTAGGACTGGGGAAGGTACTGTGACTATGAAACTTACATGATCTCTTTTCCAGCAAATTTCTTCCAGGGATAAGAGGAGAAAAATTGTGTACCTAGGACTCCATTCTAGGAGACAATCCCTTTCCAGACAGGAAATGTGGATAAGATAGTGCCTTTGGATCATCTCATAGGGTTTTCTGATTTTTCCTCCAGTCTGAACAACTAAGGCTTTACTGCCATTAAGCAGAATTTTCTCTTTTCTGTCTTTGCTAAGTGGTGCTGCTGTAGGATTTGGTTTCTCAGTGTCTTTGCGGGGCACTTTGGTTCAGCAGCTCCAACCCCATGTAGTCCTGCCATTCTGTGGACTTCCTGGTACCCACCTCCCTCACACACGACCATCACTACCCCTACTTCTGTACTCCCCTATCTCCCACTGATGGTGCCTCTGCCTTGGGAGGGAATGTGGGGTCCCAACCAAAGTTCCTCATGGCTCAGTCCTGGGTCACGTCCCCTGAGCTGATGCTCAGGGCTCTGTAGTTCACACTTAATGAGAATTTAAGTCATCTTTGCACTTGACCAAGTAGACCCCAAGCCTTCTCCAGAGAATTTGGGTAAGAAAGTTAAAGATGTCTTTTGAACATGACTTCTGTGACCCTAGGTCTCTTAACAAAGTACAGTAGGGCACTGTTCACTTCATCCTAAACAACTCATAATGACTCATCTCTTATTTCCTTACCTCCATATTTTAATTCCTGAAGGAGGGAAAGGGTTTTCATTTTAGTATCATAAAATTATTATGGGAAAATGATGGTCCTTGAAACTGAACATATCTGTGGCCACAAAAAGAGCTCCCATCCCTCATGCTCTTCTGAAACCCTAAGGAGGTGGAGCCTAGCTACTGTCTTCTTCAAACTCATCAGGCTGTGACTTGCTTATAACCAACAGAATGGATGAAAGGGACACAATGGTTTCTGAGGTTGGGTCATAGAAGATGGTGGTGCTTCTGCCTTGTCAGAATACTAATTCTTGACCCTTCCTTGCATCATGAAAACAATCTGACAACCTTGAGGTTTCATGCTCTTAAGGAATCCAGCAGCTTCTGCAGAAAAACCCCATGGGGAAGGCCCTGAGCCTACTTGAGAAGAGGGGGATGCCAGACCTCAGCTCTTCTACATCTAGCCAAACTTTGTCTATCACCATGAGAACAGCAACCAAGCCAGAAATGGCCAGCTTAACCCTTCGAGAGTTTCAGATCCACAGAAGTCACGAGAGATTAGAAAATGTTATTGTTTTAAGACACTAGGTTTTAAAATGATTCATTATGTGGCAATAGTTAAGTGGAAGAAGGCTACGTCAGTCAGCTCAGACTGCCATAAAAACCAGCACAGATTGGCTGGCTTAAATGACGGAAATTTATTTTCTCACAGTGTTGGAGGCTAGAAGTCCAAGATTAAGTTCCTGGCTAATTTGGTGCCAGGTGAGGGCTCTCTTCCCAGCTTGCACATGGCCGCCTTCTCAGTCCATCCTCACATGGCCTTTTCTCAGTATGTGTGCATGATGGGGGAGGCGGAGAGAATAAGAAGGGAAAAGGGGGAGAAAAAGAGACAGGGAGAGAGAGAGAGAGAGAGAGAGAAACATCCTTATGACTTCCTTAATTAACCTTAATTATTTCCTTAGAGATACCTTCTCCAAGTACAGCCACCCTGGGAGTTCAACTTTCAGATTTGCAGGGGAAACCCACATTCAGCCCATGACAATGTCTGAGTTCAGATTACACTCCTAGCACTGTAAAATATACTCAAACTGAGCGCCTGGACACTGGTAGAAGAGAACATGCTAGGTAGCCTTTTGCCGCTTCTCAGCTCAGCCAGAAAAAAAGAGGTGTTTTTTTTTTTTTTTTCCCCTTTCCTAAGCAGGGAGAAAAAGGATAGTCTGCTCTTCTGAGGTGGTAGAACTTGCTGTTTCAAAGCACAGAGGGAAAAAAGAAAACTAGATAGCACAAAGAGTTCTTTTTCTTTTCCAAGTGTGACAGTGTGTGTGCATGTGTGTGTTGGTAGGGTGTGTGTGTAGGAGGTAGGTGTGTGTGTGTATGGTGTATGTGATTGAAAAGGAAACACAAAAACACATTCAAGACACATTTTTGAGACACAGATGTAATTCTGTTCTACCTCTTCCCTCTGGAAAAATCAGTTCACACGTTTAGTGTCCAAAGGACAAAATATGGGAAGTCAGAGAGTTTGTGTCGAAGAAACGAATTATCTAATACCTTTTCATAGAACAGTTAAGTGCTGGACCTGTTAAACTAGAACATGTCATAGCAGATTTTTTTTTTTTTTTTTTTTTTTTGGCTATTGATCCAAATCATTAAAAACTCAAAACATAGGGTGAGGGAGACACAAGGAAACTTTTGGGGGTGATGGATATGTTTATTATAAACATTATCTGGATAATAAACCTTATTGGTGATAGGATCACAGGTATATGCATATGTCCAAATTGTGTACATTAAATGTGCAGGGTTTTTTTTCGTATATCACTTATATATCAATAGAACTGCTAAGGGAGAAGCAGACCAGTATTTAAAACATCATTTTCTTATTTCATGTACACGTTGAATCCCTTCCCATCAGGATGATTTTTTGTTTGTCATTTTTCTTTTTATTATGTGGCATAAAAGCACGTTACAAAGTGCTACATAGGACCACTAATCATGGTGTATACAGACTTAACTCCTCCCTGAAACGGCTGCAATCCATGCACACCAGAAAACTCCACAGACTTGAATAACCTGATAAAGGAAAGTGGCTGCTGATGAGTTTGGCTGCTTACTTACTAAGTAAAGGTCAGGAGATCTCTTTATCTTCTGAATATCCAGGTTCCCATCTGTCAGATGGAAAAAATGCTTATCTACTCCCTTCATTCCTTCCAGGAAGAGTTTAATAAATTACAGAAGAACTTTTGAGCACATTGTTCCAATAGATTATGCAAGCAAAACATTTCAGTGTTACTCAGTGACCAAATGACAGATGGTTGAGACCTTCATATGTTGTTCACGTAAAATCACTCCAGTGAACTGGCATTATTCATGTTAATTGTTCTTTCTAGTACCCATGGTCAAATGAAGAATGAAAAAAAGAAGAAAAACTTTAAACAGAAGTGGTCATTAGGCAAATGAAAAGACAAGCCAAAGAATAGAAAGTATTTGAAAAAAAATCTCTAATAAAGGACTGTTAATGAAAATATACAAAGAACTCTTTTTTAAAAAAATTATGTTAGTCACCATACAGTACATCCCTGGTTTTTTATGTAAAGTTCGATGATTCATGAGTTGCATATAACACCCAGTGCACCATGCAATACGTGCCCTCCTTACTACCCATCACCAGCCTATCCCATTCCCCCACCCCCTCCCCTCTGAAGCCCTCAGTTTGTTTCTCATAGTCCATAGTCTCTCATGCTTCATTCCCCCTTCTGTTTACCCCCCTTTCTTTATCCCTTTCTTCCCCTACCGATCTTCCTAGTTCTTATGTTCCATAGATGAGAGAAATCATATGATAGTTGTCTTTCTCTGCTTCACTTACTTCACTTAGCATTATCTCCTCCAGTGCCGTCCATGTTGTAGCAAATGTTGAGAACTCGTTCTTTCTGATAGCTGAGTAATATTCCATTGTATATATGGACCAGTCATCTGTTGAAGGGCATCTCAGCTCCTTCCACGATTTAGCTATTGTGGACAATGCTGCTATGAACATTGGGGTGCATATGGGCCTTCTCTTCACTACGTCTGTATCTTTGGGGTAAATACCCAGTAGTGCAATGGCTGGATCACAGGGTAGCTCAATTTTTAACTTTTTAAGGGACTTCCACACTGTTCTCCAGAGTGGCTGTACCAACCTGCATTCCCACCAACAATGTAGGAGGGATCCCCTTTCTCCACATCCTCTCCAGCAATCGTTGTTTCTTGCCTTGTCTATTTTTGCCATTCTAACTGGCGTAAGGTGGTATCTTAGTGTGGTTTTGATTTGAATTTCCCTGATGGCTCATGATTTTGAACATTTTTTCATGTGTCTGTTAGCCATTTGTATGTCATCATTGGAAAAGTGTCTGTTCATATCTTCTGCCCATTTTATGATTTGTTTATTTGTTTCTCGCGTATTGAGTTTGAGAAGTTCTTTGTAGATCTTGGATACCAGTCTTTTATCTGTGGCGTCATTTGCAAATATCTTCTCCCATTCCGTGGGCTGCCTCTTAGTTTTTTTGACTGTTTCCTTGACTGTGCAGAAGCTTTTTATCTTGATGAAGTCCCACAAGTTCATTTTATCTTTTGCCTTTGGGGATGTGTCATGAAAAAGGTTGCTTTGGCCGATGTCGTAGAGGTTGCTGCCTATGTTCTCCTCTAGCATTTTGATGGATTCCTGTCTCACATCGAGATCTTTCATCCATTTGGAGTTTCTCTTTGTGTATGGTGTGAGATAGTGGTCAAGTTTCATTCTTTTGCATGTAGCTGTCCAGTTTTCCCAGCACCATTTATTGAAGAGACTGTCTTTTTTCCACCGGATGTTTTTTCCTGCTTTATCAAAGATGAGTTGCCCAAAGAGGCGAGGGTCCATTTCTGGGTTCTCTATTCTGTTCTATTGGTCTATGTGTCTGTTTTTGTGCCAGTACCATGCTGTCTTTGTGATCACAGCTTTGTAGTATAGCTCGAAATCCAGCATTGTGATGCCCTCAGCTTTGTTTTTCCTTTTCAACAGTTCCTTGGCGATTCGGGGCCTTTTCTGGTTCCATACCAATTTAAGGACTATTTGTTCCAGTTCTTTGAAAAATGTCCTCGGTATTTTGATCGGGATAGCATTGAAAGTGTAGATTGCTCTGGGTAGCATGGACATTTTAACTATGTTAATTCTTCCGATCCATGAGCATGGAATATTTTTCCATCTTTTTATGTCTTCCTCAATGTCTTTCAAGAGTGATTTATAGTTTCTAGAATATAGGTCCTTTACGTCTCTGGTTAAGTGAATTCCAAGGTAACGTATGATTTTTGGTGTATTGTAAATGGGATGGATTCCCTAATTTCTCTTTCTTCAGTCTCCTTATTCGTGTATAGACATGCATCTGATTTCTGAGCATTGATTTTGTATCCCGCCACATTACTGAATTGCTCTATAACTTCTAATAGTTTGGGAGTGGATTCTTTTGGGTTTTCCATATAGAGTATCTTGTCATCTGCGAAGAGAGACAGTTTGACTTCTTCTTTGCCGATTTGAATACCTTTTATCCCTTTTTGTTGTCTGATTGCTGTTGCAAGGACTTCTAGGACTATGTTGAATAATAGTGGCGAGAGTGGGCATCCTTGTCGTGTTCCTGATCTTAAGGGAAAGGCTTCCAGCTTTTCCCCATTGAGAATGATATTTGCTGTAGGCTTTTCATAGATGGTTTTTATGAGATTGAGGAATGTCCCCTCTATTCCTACACTCTGAAGGGTTTTAATCAGGAAAGGATGCTGTATTTTGTCAAATGCTTTTTCTGCATCTATTGAGAGAATCATATGATTTTTGGCTTTTTCCTTCTCGATAAAATCTAAGACACTGATCGATTTGCGAATGTTGAACCACGCTTGCATCCCAGGGATGAATCCCACTTGGTCATGATGGATAATCCTTTTAAGGTACTGTTGGATTCTATTAGCCAGGATCTTGTTGAGGATTTTGGCGTCCATATTCATTAGCGAAATTGGTCTGTAATTCTCCTTTTTGATGGGGTCTTTGCCTGGTTTGGGGATCAAGGTAATATTGGCCTCATAGAATGAGTTTGGTAGCTTTCCTTCTGTTGCTATTTCTTGAAATAGCTTTAGGACAATAGGTATTATTTCTTCTTTGAATGTTTGGTAGAATTCCCCAGGAAAACCGTCCGGGCCTGGAGTTTTGTTTTGTTTTGTTTTGTTTTTGTTTTTGTTTTTGTTTTTTTTAATCATTAAGTATTTATTAAATGAAAGAGTGGGGCGCCTGGGTCGTTCAGTCAGTTAAGCGTCCAACTCTTGATTTTGGCTCAGGTCATGATCTCAGGGTCATGGGATCAAGACTTGTACCAGGCTCCGTGCTCAGTGGAGAGTCTGTTTGAGATTCTCTCTCTCCCTCTGCCCCTCCCTGTCCCCCATATGAGCATGCACGTGCTCTCTCTCTCTCAGATAATAAGTCTTTAAAAAAATTAAATGAAAAAGCAGATGAATGTTCATGCTGAACTCTTCCTTTCTACTTTTCATAACTAATGCCTGCATCTCCCAGGGGTTTCTCTTTCTTTCTTTTTCTGTTTAGATTTTAATTTTTTTTTATTTTAATGTTTATTATATTATGTTAGTCACCATACAGTGCATCCCTGGTTTCTGATATAAAGTTCGATGATTCATTAGTTACGTATAACACCCAGTGCACCATGCAATACGTGCCCTCCTTACTACCCATCACCGGTCTATCCCATTCCCCCACCCCCTCCCCTCTGAAGCCCTCAGTTTGTTTCTCATAGTCCATAGTCTCTCATGCTTCATTCCCCCTTCTGATTAGCCCCCTTTCTTTATCCCTTTCTTCTCCTACCGATCTTCCTAGTTCTTATGTTCCATAGATGAAAGAAACCATATGATAATTGTCTTTCTCTGCTTGACTTATTTCACTTAGCATTTGGAGTTTTGTTTTTTGGAAGGTTGTTTATCACCGTTTCAATCTCTTCATAATTAATTGGCCTATTTACAAAATCAATTTCTTCCTGTTTCAGTCTTGGTAGTTTATAGGTTTCCTTGAAGGCCTCCATCTCTTCCAGATTGCTTAATTTATTGGCATATAGCTGTTGATAAAAGTTTCTAATAATCCTTTCAATTTCATTGGTGTTGGTTGTGACCTCTACTTTTTCATTCATAATTTTATTAATTTGGGTCCTTTCTCTATTCTTTTGGATAAGTCTTGCCAGTGGTTTGTCAATTTTATTAATTCTTTCAAAGAACCAGCTTCTAGTTCTGTTGATCTGCTCTACTGTACTCCTAGTTTCTAATTCATTGATTTCTGCTCTAATCTTGGTCAACTGCTTCCTCATGCACGGATTAGGCCTGTCCCTCTGTTGCTGTTCCAGCTTCTTGAGGTGAGAATATAAAAACTACATTTTAGATTTTTCTGTTCTTTTGAGTGAGGCTTGGATGGCTATGTATTTCCCCCTTAGGACTGCCTTTGCAGTATCCCACAGGTTTTGGACTGTTGTGTCTTCATTCTCATTGGTCTCCATAAATTGTTTAAATTGATTTTTGATTTCCTGGTTTATCGAGTCATTCCTGAGCAGGATGGTTCTTAGTCTCCAAGTGTTTGAGTTTCTTCCAAATTTTTCCTTGTGGTTGAGTTCCAATTTTGAAGCATTGTGGTCTGAGAATATGCAGGGAATAATTTCAGTCTTTGGTATCAGTTGAGACCTGTTTTGTGTCCCAGAACATGGTCTATTCTTGAGAATGTTCCATGGGCATTAGAATAGAATGAGTATTCTTTGGTTCTGGGGTGTAGTGTTCTATATATATCTATGAGGTCCAGCTTGTCGAGTATGGCATTCAAAGCTCTTGTTTCTTTGCTGATTTCTTGCTTAGGTGATCTGTCTATTGCTGATAGTGGAGTGTTGAGGTCCCCTACTATTAGCGTATTTTTATCTATCTGTCTCTTTATTGTGTTGAAGAGTTGGCTTGTGTATCTTGCTGCTCCCCTGGTGGGGGCATATATATTTATAATTGTCATATCCACTTGTTGGATACATCCTTTAAGAATAATATAGTGCCCTTCTGTGTCCCTAACTATAGTCTTTAGTTTAAAATCCAATCTGTCTGATATGAGAATTGCTACCCCAGCTTTCTTTTGAGGTCCATTGGCGTGAAAGATGGTATTCCATCCCTTTACTTTCAGTCTGAATGTATCTTTAGGTTCAGAATGAGTCTCTTTTAGACAGCAAATGGATGGGTCATGTCTTTTTATCCAATCTGCAACCCTGTGGCATTATGGGAGCATTTAGGCCATTTACATTGAGAGTGATTATTGAGAGATATGATTTTAATGATGCCATGTTGCCAGTAAAGTCTTTGTTTCTATAGATTGTGACTTTCTGTTCTGTATCACTCTTGGGGCCTTTTTACTTTTATAGAACCTCCCTTAATATCTCCTGTAAGGCTGGTTTCGTGGTTACGAAATTGGTCAATGACTGGCGATACTGGAACGTCTTTATTTCTCCATCCATTCTGAATGACAGCCTTGCTGGATAAAGGATCCTTGGCTGCATGTTTTTCTCTGAAAGAGCTTTAAAAATGCGCCCCCCCCCACCCTTTCTCTCATTCCAGGTCTGTGTAGACAGGTCTGACGTAATTCTGATACCTTTGCCTTGGTACGTGAGAAATTTCTTTGCCCTGGCCGCTTTCAATACTGTATCCTTGCATCTAATATTTGCGAATGCACTATGACGTGACGTGGCATAGGTTTGTCGTGGTTGAGCTTGGGAGGGGTCTTCTCTGCCTCTTGGATAGGAATGTTTGTTTCCCTTGCTAGATTAGGGAAGTTTTCAGCTACAATTTGTTCAAATATCTCTTCTAGACCTCTGTTTTTCTCCACCCCCTCTGGGATGCCAATGATTCTGACATTGGAACGTTTCATTGAGTCAGTAATCTCCTGTAACCTACATTCCTGTGCGTTGATTTTTTTGAGCCCAGATTCTATTTTAGTTTTTTCTTCTACTAACCCATCCTCCAATTTGCCGATTTGTTCTTCTGCCTCATTGATCCTGGCCGTCAGAACCTCTAGTTTTGACTGCATTTGGCTCATAGAATTTTTAATTTTTGCCAAATTCACTCTCATTTCCGTCCTTAGAGATTCTATATTCTCATTAACATTTTCATTAATACTTTTTTCAAGTCTGCACATCATCTTGACCATTGTTACTCTGAATTCCATTTCTGATAATTTAGTTATATCCATATCCATTAGTTCTGGGGCAGAGGCCACAGACTCATTGTCTTTTCTTTGCTGGGGGGACTTCTCCTTCTCGTCATTCTGATGAGGAGAGGTTGCGGGGTTTGTCCAGAGCCCAAATTATTGACCGGGACCCAGGCTGTGCGCCCTTGTTTTATAGGGATCTTAGGGATGTGGGCTTCTTGATTTTTCAGCCTGCCTTCTGGGGGAGGGGTCTGCCGCACCGATACTCAGGCAACCTTGTTTGGGTAGGGTCTCCGTGTCCCCTGCGAGGGGGGATGGGGATGGGCACACTGTGAGCCAGTATTTCCAGGCTTTTGTTCTCTGGAGGCTTTCCCTGGTAGTTTGCTGTGCCTATTCTGAGAGTCAGAGCAGCAGTGGCCGAATCTCAGCCTCTGTCTCAGAACAGAGGGATCGCGGACTGTTTTCCACTGATGTTCTGGCCACTTTAACTCTGTTTCTGTTGGTGCTGCTCAACCCTGCGGTGTCCCGGGATGTGCGCCCCACACCCGGCGTCCCAGCCCTCACTTCCAGGGCCGGCAAGTCTCTGCCCTTTGTGTTTCTAACACCACCAGCCGCCAGCCGCCCCCCTCGCGCTCCCGGAGCTCCCAGTCTCAGTATGGTTCCAGTGAGCGCACCGGAGCTCCGTGGGAAGTCTGGTGGCGTGCGCGTTCCCCAGCTCACGGTCTCAGTCTGCTGTCTGGCGGGTGCTGTCCGTGAGTCTGCCCGCTCCCCTGTGCAGGTGGCTACCGCTTCCCAGCGCCTGAACGCGGCGGCTCCCTCCCCCTTCCGTTTATCTTCTGATATCTGTGTGCGGTTTCACGGCTCCCCGCTTCATACCTCAATACTCAGTGCTGTAGATGTTCATTTGTAGAGATCCAGATGTATCTTCCTTCGTCTCAGGCTGATTCCATGGATGTTCAGTCTGGTCTGGTACCTGTCCAGCTTGACTCAGGGGACCGGCTGAAAAAGGGGTCCATCTTACCTCCCTACACAAAGAACTCTTAACACTGAATAGTAAGAAACTGAATAGTCCTGTTTAAAAGTGGGCAGGAGGGGTGCCTGGGTGGCTCAGTCGGTTAAGCATCTGCCTTCAGCAGAGGTCGTGATCCCAGGGTCCTGGGATTGAGCCCCACATCGGGCTCTCTGCTCAGCAGGGAGTCTTCTTCTCCCTCTTCCTCTGTGCTTCCCCCCCCCCAAATAAATGAATAAAATCTTAAAAGAAAAGTGGGGGCAGGAGATCTGAGCAGGTGCGCCAGCAACAGTGATACACAAAGGGCACACACTATATGAAAAGATGTCCAGTATGTTACTAGGGAATTAGAAATTAAAACAACGAGATACCACGATATGTCTGTTAAGATGGTTAAAATTCAGAACATTTGAAATACACCCACCAAATGCTGGACATGCTATAGGACAACAGAAACTCATATTAGGGGGAGTGAAAAATAGAACAGCCACTGTGGAAGACAATTTGACCCTTTCTGACAGAGGTGAACATACCATTTGATCCATCAGTCATGCTTCTTCATATTTTCACAAATAAGTCCTAAACTTAGATCCACACAAAAACCTGTACTAAAATGTTTCTAGAAGCTTTATTCCAAATTGCCAAAACTTGGACACTACAAGATATCCCTCATTAGGACAGTAGATTGAACACCTATGCAGTAGAATATTATTTAGCTCTCTAAGGAAATAAGCTATCAAGCCATGATAAGATGTGGAAGAAATGTAAATGCGTATTGCTCAGTAAAATAAGTGAATATGAAAGGGTTACAAACTGTATGCTTCCAACTCTTTGACGTTCTGGAAAAGGTGTAACTCTAGAGACAGTAAAATGACTGTGGTTGCCAGGGTTTGGTGGGGAGAGAGGGATGAATAGGCAGAGAGCACAGAGGATTTTTATGTCAGTGAAGCAATTCTGTACGACACTACAGTGGTGAATATATGTCATTATGCATTCGTCAAAAACCACAGAATGCACAACATCGAGAGTGAGCCACAGTATCAACTATGGACTTTGGGTGATAATACTGTAATGGTGGGGAAGGCTGTGCATGGAAATCAGGAGGGGATAAGTGAAAAATCGTTGTACTTTCTACCCAGTTTTTCTGTGAACCTAAAACTGCTTTTAAAGTAGTCTCTTTATTAAAATGAAGAAGCAGCAGCAACACTGACAGGATTCCTAATTGCCTTGCTCATTCCTGTGGCTGACTTCTTGGAAGCAGGATGTATGACTATCATTATCAACCTCACAGGAAAACAAAAGAAGGAAGCATCATATCATGATCACGAGGTCTTCTCATTTCCTCTCCCCCAAAAGTGGATTCTAAATTTAAATGTTTCCAACTTTTCTTTTTTTAAGAGGCTCACATCACCCTTTCCCTGAACTAGATATTCAAAATACTTTCCCTGATTAAGCCCTTGAACATGGAGCTGCTGTTTTATTACATAGAAGTAATCGTGGTGGAGGAGAGTGCCTGGGTCATCTCGGGGTCCTGAGTTTGAGCCAGGCATGGGGCTCTGCACTCAGCGTGGAGTCTGCTTGGAGTTTCTCTCTCCCTCTGCCCCTCCCCCACTAAATAAATAAATAAATAAATAAATAAATCTTTCAAAAACAAAGAAGAAGTAATTGTGGTAGAGTGAGGCAAGGAAGAATGAAGGTGGACCCATGAATTAGTGGGGTTGCCAACAGATTCCCAGTTTGATCCAAACTGTTCACTCTAGAATAAGCTGAGACTCACAGTCTTCAGTCCTGGTGGCACAGTTTGCTTCAACATATTACTCAGCCATAAAAAAGAATGAAACCTTGTCATTTGCAACAAGAAGGGATTTAGAAGGTATGATGCTAAGAGAAATAAGTGAGAGAAAGACAAATACCATATGATTTCACTCGTGTGGAATTTAAGGACAGAACAAATGAATGAATGAAAAAAGAAACAACCAGACGCTGGGGGCGCCTGGGAGGCTCAGCTGGTTGAGCGGCGACCCTTGACTTCAGCTCAGGTCATGATCTCAGGGCCGTGGGATTGAGCCCCGTGTCAGGCTCTGCTCTCTGCATGGCGTCTGCTTGAGAGTCTGTGCCTCTCCCCCACAGCTTGCATGTGCACTCACTCACTCTCACGCTCTCTCAAGAAAGAAACAAAACAAAAACAACAACAAAAAAAGACTCTAGACTCTTCAATGTAGAAAACAAATTGGTGGTTGCCAGAGAGGAGGATGGTTAGGGGATGGAAGAAATGGGTGAAGGGGATTAAGAGTACACTTATCAGGATGAGCACTGAGTCGCATGTAGAATTACTGAGTCACTAAATTGTACCCTTGAAACTACTGTAACACTGTATGTTAACTATACTTGAATAAAAAATAAAATTTTAGAAAGTTTAAGCCAATTTTATGAAAGCATATTTCAGCTAGAACTCTTTGTCCTCAAACACATTTGTTTACTTGAGGTAGGGGCAGGAGGAAATGCCCAGAGAAAATGAGCTTTTAAATATGGAAGATCATATATAAAAGCATATCAAAATACATCCATATGTATATCAATATGCAGTTGGAAATATTTATACGACTGCATGTATCTTTGTGACTTCGTTGACTCCATGCCATTCCTTTTTTAAAATTTAAAGCATTCGAAAAAAATTACATAAAAAGGGAAAAATCTACTTACTGTAGAGATTCATGTTATGTGTTGATATCTGTAGTCTCTCTGTGTACTGGGAGTGGTTAGGTGCAGAATTAAGTCCTAGGAAATAGTCATAAATTCTTAGACAGCGCTCTGATTTTGTAGGGAGGTTTGAGGGCAGAACTGTCTTCAGTCCCATACTTAGTTCTCTGTTCTGATATACACACATATATCCATCCATCCACTTGGCATGGGCTGTGTGATACCAGCTTTGGGCTCTGCTGAGCTCTTTGGGGCATCCCCAGGTGATCTTTGTGTAGTTGTGGGAATTCTTGAAATTTCAAAAGGAATGGCTCCTTAAGCTACGACCTCCATTAGTTCTGAGAGAATACAACATGGGTTATCCTCAGATCTAAAACTCTACCTCTCCTGGTTTGGTAACCATCCTTGAATGTGAATCAAATATCAAATAGTGTGATGAGTACATTATTTAACACAAACTGAGATTTCACTGGAAGCCTCAAGACTGAGCTTGGCTCGACGCAGGCATCCTCTCTCAGGTCACCCCAGAAGGTCTTCTGGGCTCTAGGACAGAGACGCCGACCCGTTGGTATAGGACTGGGTTCTGGTCAGTCTGGCTTCCCCACCCCACTTCCACCTTCTTTCACAGCATGTGCTGAGATTAACTGACCATTTTGCTTCAGAATTCAGGAAAGCCCCAGGAGCTCTATGATCAAGAGATATTGAACTGGCTCCATTTCACTCACTAGCCAGTAACCGCTAACGTACAAAGCAAATGGCTAGTCAACAGTCTGTCTCAAAATTTGATACCACACAGCTTCTCGCGGTGGCTGCTGTGAGCGGTTTTGTTCTGCGGTCCCGTTGCTGGCTTTCACAAAGCACGAATGGGAAAATAATGAGGAAGAAAAGTAGTCTAATGTGGCATGGCTCGTATCAGAACAAGGGCACTGAGAATAAGACATGGCGCACAGCCGCCTCAGAGGGCCCGTCTGTAGGGGGGCAGGCCAGTGTGTTCGCTTTTAAGGGCAAAGATAAGGGGCCAGCTGTTGAGAAGCGACAAAATGGTGAAGTGAAGAAAAGGTTTGAAATTTGAAAAGACTGATTGAAAGAAGGTCTGATAGGCTCTTGGGGAAATACATGAACCGTGCGCGTAGTAAGGAAGATAGGTCCACAGCCTCCTTGCTCTGTTTCCAGGATTCTTTCATCAGCAAGAAATCATTTCTTCTCCCCAAACACTTCTGCACTAAAATCAAGTTTTCATTCTCGTTGGCCATGGGGATAGCAACATCTTTGATCTTCAACTTACTGAAGCAGCTGCCTACTGTTCTTCTTCAAAGTACGCTTTTATGACTTAAGGGCATTTTAATAAAGAGTTCTCCAAAACCCAGTTGCGTATCATCTGGAATAGTAAGGAACTGTGTAGCTCATCAGGTGATATGATACTGGAATCATAAGGAAACTTCTGTGAGGAAAAAAAAAAAAATCCCCCTAAACGTTAGAGAGAATAGCTTTTGAAACACTGATACCAGCTTTGTAAGGGGGACACGCTCCTGTGTCGTGTCCCTTCTGGTTATCCACACGTCTGCTGTTTAGAAATCAAAGTTACACCCTTAAAATAGGGTGGCGTGGGTTTGAAAGGTTTCCGTTCTAAAGAATGTGTGAAAATGCGACTTAGAAATATCTCCCTTATGTATCTCTTAGCATGCGAAATGTCTGTAGTGTGGTAGAAGCTGTTTAGATCAAATAAGAATCTCTTCTGTTACGGAATTGTTTGCAAACAAACAAGTCTTCAAACCTGTCCAGTTGGAGCCAAGAGAGAAATTGCCATTTTTTTTCTTGACCTGGACAGAGGAAGGAAGACATTTCCTTAGATCTGAAAGACAGGAGCTCTCTTGCTGTGTTCATCTTAACCATCTGTTCCTGAAGGGAGCACAACTTCCACGAAGTCTTGAAAGAAGCGAAGAGACGAGTTTTCTAGCTGGAGAGGTTCATTTTAGCCAGATGATTTCAAGGCTCAGTGGTGAAGCATTTAAGCCAAGTTCAAAAATCTGACAAGACACACACAATTCAACAATACGTAGAAGGAAAAGTTTTAGCTTTTCAGAAGACTGAGGGCTCGGTATTTGGCGTATTTGGTCGAAGGTTTGAGACAAATGAGGTGATAGCTGGTGCCCTGGGGTGAAATAGACCATGCACATGGCAAGCACAAGCAAAAAATTTGAGCCATGAAGTTCCCCTTTTGGTTAATTTCACCAAATGTTACTATTTTTGTCATACTCACTTTTGCTTTTTCTCTGTGTATCCTCCCACACAAATCTTATGCACTGCCCCTTTCTTCCTGGTGAACTGTTGGAAAGCACAGGGAAGACATCATGGTATCTCCCCCCAAAATGCCGTCTCTTCACAGCAAGGGCATTGTCTCACATGAGCACAATATTGTGGTCATGTATAAGCGTTTAATACGGATAAATTGTGTGCATTACACAGACAAGCTTTAACATTCTCTAATTCTCTAGAAATATTTTTCTTGCTGATTTTCCCCTTTCACTCGCAGTCTAATCAAGGATCACTCATGGCATTTCCCTGTCACATCTCTTTGGCTCTTTAAATCTCAAACAGTTCACTTGGCACTTTTCCTTTCATGCCATTGAAAAATTTTGAAGAATCCAGGCCAGTTGTTCGTCGAATATGTCACAGTCGGAATTTGTGGGTTTCTTTCCTCATGCTTTAATTAAGATTACATATATTAGACAAAAATATTACATGGGTGAGTCGATATTCTTCCTATTGCTTTATATCCAGAGGCTCATTTGTCCCATTCCTGGGGAAGCTACTTTTGAGTCCTTCATTAAGCTGGAACTCTGTTTTGTAAAGGCACTTTTCATCCCTTTATGAGAATCAGTAGTAATCTGGCGGGAGGGGGCAGCACCTGAGTGCCTCAGTCGGTTAAGCGTCTGCCTTCAGCTCAGGTCATGATCCTGGGGTCCTGGGATTGAGCCCCAAGTCGGGCTCCTTGCTCAGCAGAGAGCCTGCTTCTCTCTCTCCTTCTGCCTGCTGCTCTGCCTGCTTGTGTGCTCTCTCTCTGTGTCAAATAAATAAAATCTTAAGAAAAAATAGTAATCTGGGGCATAAAACTTGGAGAGCATGCAAATTTCTCCCCTACCATGGTAGACAGGATAATGCCACCTCCATGCCCACATCCCTGAAGATGTCCACGCCCTAATCCCTGGAACTTGTGAATCTGTGAGCTTAAATGGTGGGTAAGGGCAGTGAAGGTAGCAGTCAGAATTAAGGCCGCCACCCAACTGACCCGAATTGAGGGAAGTTAGCCTGTAGTTATCCAGCTGGATCCGGTATCATCACAAGCATCTTTGGAGGTGAAAACGGCTAGAGGAGTCAGAGGGAGATGTGATGAAAGTAGAATGACCAGGAATCTAAAATATGCTTGCTTTGAAGGTGGAGAAAAGGAACCACAAATCAAGAGTGCAGGCATCTTCTAGAAGCTGGACGAGGCCAGGAACCACATTTGCCGCTAGGGCTTCGAGAAAGGAACACACACCTGCTGATTCCGTGTTGTTAACACAGTGAGTCCACGTCTGGCTTCTCCCTTCCAGAACTGTAAGTTCACAAATGTGTTTTGTTTTCAACTCCTAAATTTTTGGTAGTATGTCACAAAAAAAAAAAAAGAAAACTAATACACCCCCTAAAATTGGATCTATTCATTTTAGCATTTCTCGATGATCTTTGCCTGAATCATTTCTGATTTGGGGACTTGAAAATGGTGTTTACTGTATTGCTTTTTCCTTATTTGGTAGCTAGCATTCTTGTGAGAGAAGAACTTAAGACTTCTTCTTTGTTGTCTCTCCCCCTTGGTCTCTTGAATACTATTATGAACGCATAGACTCCTTTTTAAAATTCAGAGTTCTGTAACTTACTCCTCTCATTATGTTTTTGATCCTTTGCTTCTCCTAAATTTGACCAATGGTAGCCACCTCTAGCACACTCCTGTGCCCACCTGGCATAACCTCAGTAGTTTTTTTAGCTCTTTTTTACTTTCTAGAGTTCAGTGTTTGGGGTTAACCTAAGCCCCCCCCTTTTTTTTACACCAAACCTGGACGCCACCATTTTCCCAAGGAGCCCCAGTTTCATTTAATGGGGGAAGGAGGACTGATTTTTATTGTGACTTTGATGTCTTAGTTTACTTTTGGTTTTAGTATGTGCTGGAACATCTTTCTGTAGTTTTGTAGACCTTTGTTATAACTTTTTCTGTGAACCATTCATGTATTTTGCCCATTTTCTATCAGCTTGGGTTTTTTTTCCCCCTCACTGGGAGTTGTTGATGTAGTAGAGAAATTAGCCTTTGAGTTGATAAATGTGTTAAAATTGTTTTCTTCCAAATTGCTATTCGTTCATTGATATTGTTTTGCAATGCAAACTTCTTTTATGTGAATTCATTTTTTTAATTGCAACTGGATTTTGAGTTCGACTTACATCACAGATGTAAAGAAATTCACCCATGTTTTTTTCCGGTATATTTAGATCTCCTCTCCGTTTGGTGTAAGGTGCGAATCCAAAATTACCATTCAACAGTTGCCTCAAAACATTGTTGTCAAGTCCACCTTTCCCCCCCAGCCATTCGGTATGCCATCAGTATCACTCACTAAATTTCCACATTTTGACGTCTGTTTCTGGATTTCACATTCTGTTCTGTTGATCAGTCTACACTTGCACCAACACCACACTATTTTAATTAATTACAGTTTTGATAATGTATTAAATCCTAGGTCTAGTCAAACTTGCATGCTTTTCTTTGGAGTTTCCTAGCTATGTTCTCATTTTATATGAATGTTAGAAGTGCCTGTTGTAGCCCCCAGAAAACTCGTTGGCATGTTTACTGGGACTGCATTAAATTTATATTTTATCTTTGGGATTTTAAAAATGTGATCTACTTGCTATTGTGAATATGCTCAATGTAGAAAGAACATTTTACTACTTTTCTGGTCATTGTGCATCTTTCCCAGTGGTTTTCATTCTGCTAAGCACCTTAGAAATAACTGGCAAACCTCTCAGTCTTAGGGCTCAGCTGTCTCCCACACTGGCTCAGTGTGTCTGAGCGACAGAACACAGAACACAGTCAGTGTATATGAAGCTCCTCGGTGATGGCAACGCACAGTAACAGCTGAGAACCCCTGATGTATTGGGGGGTGGAGGGAGAAGCATCCTTTGGAGCCTTGATAGTGTTTTAAAGTTCCTAGTATTAGTGATATGCTTGTATTTGGTTCTTGTATTTGTAAAAGTTCAAAGGTCTTTGTCACACTGACTGCTTTTTGGTCTGGAATCTACCTTGTTTGCTCTCAGAATTGCTGTCCCTGGTTTCTTTTCTTTCTTTCTTTTTTCCCCCATCCAAGTTTTTATTTCAATTCCACTTAGTTAACATAAAGTATAATATTAGTTTCAAGCGTAGGATTTAGTGATTCATTGCTTATGTACAACACCCGGGGCTCAGCACAAGTATTCTCATGGTATATAGTTCCTCAGCCCTGTTTTGTTTTCTTTTGTTTATAGCTTTTATGAATCATGTGCTTTTAACTGTGTTTTTTGCATTTAGTGTGTCGTAGGGTTTTGTTGTGTGACTCTGGATTTTTAAAGTAGGCAAAATAAGGCTATTTTATATTGTTTTGAGAATATGTCATATATGATCACATATACATGCATTATTACATTCAGTATTATGTAGGTGTGTGCTGCAGTCTGGGGCAGAGCCCCTGAGTTCTTTGCAAGCTCCTGATCCCCTGAGGGCAGGGAAAAGGGAGTACGGCTCTCCATGTGGTAATTAATACAGCAGCTTACCAGAAAGCTCGAAGAACCCCAAGTGCAGACTGTTTGTGTCTTGCAGGGAGGGGAGTCCTCTTTGAAGTCTAAACTCCAGCTGATTATGAAAATTAGTGCTGGGACAGATTTTGAAAAGGATGTGACCAGGCAAAGCTAAAGGAATCAACCTACCAACCACTGCCCTGCCTTAGGAAATTTGTCCTGAGTTTCTGCTCTAGTTCCTAGGATCGATGGTTACCATGACGGTGGCATCACAACTTAACGGGGTACAGCTGCTGGGAAGGTTCTGGCTCCGGCTGATTCTGGTATTCCAAGCATTCCAGAGTGACCAGTGAGAAGTAAAGTAGAAGATCTTTCTTTAATATTAAACTCTTGATACTTTGAATCATGTATATGTCCATTACTTAAATGATACATTTGCTCTCTGCTGAATCATAAGAAGCTATAATTACTGCTTTTCTTTTTCTCTGTGTTCCATTTTCTTGGCCTCTTTGTCCAGAGTGCCCTTGTTTATTAGGAAGAATTGTTTTGTTTTTTTCTGTGCTAGTGGTTATGTTTATGGTAATACTTTGTATGCTACCCTTAGTCCTCTTTCCCTTACTTAGCTACCTCCTGTTGGTTTTGACCTACTTCCACCTATGTGATAATCAGTGAGCTAACCTAACTTCTCTTAGTGTTTCTTTCTCCTTTGTTGAATTATTTTTTGTTGAATTACTTCTACTAGGTCAGAGTACGTAACCTGGATGTCCTGTTCTTTTACCTTGACTGTCTACATTTCCTTTAACCTTGAATCTGTGCTTACACATATTTAATGCTTATGATTAGTCCTACTCCGGAGTTTGCCCTATTCTCTCCCGGTGGGATTAAGCTTGTGTCCTCAGATCCTGAGGAGTTGTTCGTGGGGGCAGTGTTCCTGAGATGTTAGCACATTTCCATTGTTTGAAGCCTTGTCGTGTGAAGAAGAGCTTGGCTGGATGTAAGATTCCGGGCTCATGCTTTGTCTTTGAAGTTTCTTTAAAATGGTGCTCTCCGTTGTGTTTATATATCTCTGTGTAAAAGTCTGATACCGACCTGATTGTTTTTTTAAAGTAACTTCGCTTTTTTACTTGGAGGTTCAGGGGATTTTTTTTTTCCTTATCCTTAATATTTAACAATTTTACCAGGTTATATCTTAGAACTCATGAGCCTGGTTGCATTACTTTAGGTATATAGTGGACTCTGGGAATGCCTAACAACATTGTTTTCTTTCTAGAAAGTTTTCTTAGATTGCATCTTTAAATTTAAATATTTCGTTGCATTGCATTGCTTTGCTTTTCTTTAAACTCTCTAGTTATCTGTTTGGTCTTCTCTTTTTTATCCATGTCTCTATGAATCTTTGTCTCTATATTTTCCATCTTGTGCCTATTGTATCTTTTTCTTCAATGTCCTGTATTTTTTTTTTTAGCTGAATCTGATTTGACATACTTACTTCTGCAAATAGTTGTGTGAGAATGTTTAGTTCAGGTTGTGCTGTTAAGATTTCACCTGCTTTATCTCTACTGGAGAATTTTTTTCAGCTAACCTCTTCAGATTCTTTTTTTCTGTTAATAATACCTTTGTGGATATTGTTTGCCAATGCATGCTCATTTTGAAATGGCTTCTTTTTCTGTATGAACAGTAATGGGGTACATAGGCAGAGATGAACATATGTTTGACCCCGTTCCTAGTCTGTGGGTGCCCTCTTATCTGTGTTCATTGCATTGCTGTCTTTAAAAATTAATACTGCTTGGTTTTGGTGGGGAGAGGTACTTTATGTCTCCTCGTTTTATTATTATTGCTAAAAATTCTGTAGACCCTTTAATTTCCAATATTTGTTCCTTCTTCCCTTTCACCACCAATCCTAGACAAAACCCTTCCAACTCTTGTTCCCCAGTGTAACGTCTTCTTGAGATTCTGATCTGTGCCCTGCATTCTCAAATTTCTGCCTGTGGATTCTTCAGCATCCAGTGCACAGAACCTCTGTGGCTCAGCACTGTTCCAATTTGGCATTTAGGATGTGAGTCTTTCCTCTTGGGAGATTGTTTTTACCCACTTTCTATCATTAGGCCCCTGATCCCCTCTTGCCCCGTATCATTGCTGCCCACATGCTCTGTGCACTGAGCTCTGGAGCTTTGTCTGCTGCTTCAAGGTTTTGATTTCCCTTCTTAAACAGAATCAGAAGTCTACAGTAGTAACTGATCCTACTCAGGCTCTAAGTGTGGGCTCTGAAATGCTTTGTTTGCCATACTTGTTGATCTGAAGTTGTGTTTGTTTTGTTTTTATTGCCATATAGTAGATGGAGAGAGATGAATATAAGCAACCACCATCTTTCTCTGGAAACTCAAATGTTTCTTACATATCCCTAAAGTTTACATCCTAGCATTTTTTTCTTAACATGAATGACTTACATTAGTATAGCATATTTGTCTCATAGCACTTGTATATAGAGTCCTTTATTTGTTCAGTGATGCTTTGAAATGAGCACAATTTTAAATGAGAAAACCGAGCCTCAGAAAGGTCACGTGAATTCTTGAGTATCACACACCTGTATATATTGGAGGAACTGCAATTCAAATTATAACAATGAGTGCTCTTCCAAAATGAAATAAACAGCTTTTTAAGTTGTCACTCGTTAGTAGCACCAACCCCCTCACACACTTTGAAAATGCCTACTCAGAGTTAAGATCATCACCTCTTGAAGTTGTATGAAATACAACATTGTACTGTATTGTGTGGATAATTTCTGAGACACTTGTGATATAATAAGAAAGAGATTTGGTCTCTACCCCCAGTTCCTCACACAGAGCCTCTAGAAACCTTTTAATTTCCTGAGTGGTAGGGGTGATAGGAGGCTCATTCTCAGAGTTCCTAAATCTCTTGGAATTTTTGGGCTAGTAAGATAATCTTTTGTTTTAATAGGTTACTCTTGTGGGCTCCTGGGTAGCTTCATGATGAGGGCAGGTCACCACAAAGAATATGGCATGACCAGAAGCTTGAAACTTTCAGCCCCATACTCAAGGGAGGGGAGAGAGCCTGGAGATTGAGTTATTAATTGATCGTACCTACCTATATGATGAAACCTCCAGAAAAATCCCTCGACTGCACGCTTCAGCAGATTTGTGGTTTTGGGGAACACCTCCATGTAACAGAAGGGTGGTATCCTCCAACTTCACAGAAGTTCTTGTGCTTGAGACATTTCCAGACCTTATACTACATACCTCTTCATCTGTCTGTTCACCTGTATTTTTTTATAATAAATTGGGTGTAATAAATATTTCCTTGAGTTTCATGAACTGTCCCAGTAAATTATCAAACCTTGGAGTGATGGGTGGTGGTTATGGGACCCCATGACTTTGTAGCCAAGTTGAACAGAATTGTGGTTACCCTGGGGTTCCATGACTTGAGACTGTCATCTAAAGTGAGGCCAGTCTTGTAGGAATGAGCCCTTGAATCTGTGGAGTCTGACACTAACTCCAGGTAGTGTCAGAATTGGATTATAGGACACCCAGTTGGTGTCCAGACACTTGGAGAAGAAAACCCACACGCATTGCTGTCAGTTGTTGTGAGTAAAGAAACAATTGTTTAAACAGTGGTTCCCAGCCATGGTTAGATCAAAAGCACATTGAGATACTTTAAAAAGAGGGAGTCTAGAAACCTAATCTGTAGACTCTACTTCTGTAAATCTAAGGGAGAGTCCATAAATTTGTGTTTTAAAATTGGTAATCATTCAGGCAACCAGCTGATTGCTCATTTCAGCAACTCTGTTGGACACTGGGGTAGAGTGGTTCCTGAACTTAACAGCTCTTGCTTTCGTGGAGTTGGCAGTCTCATGGGAGATAAAAATAGTGATTCAGAAATCACACTGTTGATATAAAAAATGAAATCACAAACTCTCAGATCAGTGATCTGAGGGAAAAAATAGAGGAGAGTATAAGAAATTCATGTGATGTAGCCTGAGCGCCTAGAGGTGGCTTCACTGAGAAAGGGACACTTAGCTGAGACCTGGAAGGCAAGAGTGCTGGTTACTCAGCAAGACCACAGCACGTACAAAGGTGCTATGGCAGAATGAGAGTGGAGTGTTAGAAGAACCAGAGGAAGAGAAAGCTGAGTATGGCTGATGATGAGACCCAGCCATGTAGGAGCCGTGAATAATGAGTTGAGGATTTTGGCCTTGATCATAAAAGCAAAGGAAAAATCACTGCTGGGTTACATGCATTCTGTGTGAGTGGAGTGTGACTACTACATGTCCTGATCATAGTTGCATTGTTAAAATCCCAGCTTCTCTGTAGAAAGTAGATGAGTAGTGCACTGGAGCGAATGTTACAAATGGCTGAATTACAGGCCAGGATGCTGTGGCATTAAAGGGAAAATAATATGTCTGAGAACCATTTCAGATGTACCATAAAGAGGACTTGGTGATGGAATTGAGTTGGGTTGAGGGTTAAGGTTTGAGGTGTTCTCACACATGTCTGTTTTGGGGGCTTGTGCATGTGCATGCTGGGAAGTGTGATTCATTGGGATAGAGCCATTGAAGCGAACATCACGTAGTGAAGACATTTTGATTCATTCTTAAATATGTTGAGATGGGAGGTGCATTTTTGATATCAAAATGGACTCGTTGAATAAGCCGTAGAATATTTCAGTCTGGAGGTCTGCAGACAGGCAAGATAGCATGGTTCCTACCACGGCAGGGTGTCCCATTAAGAAATAAATGCCCCCAGAAAGAATCCTTGAATAATGGCTTTAGCCTTTGAAGAGTATAGTTAAATATCAGGATTATTGGCATCTGTCCTGCTGGTGTCTTCTATTCATTAAATAAAACATGATTTTAAAGAATCTAGATAAGGCTGGGAGCTCTTGGAGTTGTGGTGAACATGCTTGGCTATGTCTGTAGTTGTACTCCAGTGATTTTTTTTTTTTTGGATAATGAGGTAGCATGTACTCTCTCGTGGGAGCTGAAATGACTTCAAAGAAACCTTCACCCATCTTCATTTCTGCAGGAGAGGAGGCAGGAGCCGCCGAGTGAGTGAATAGGATGTGGAAGGTAGAAAAACAGCCCAATTAAATTTCAGTGGGATGATAGAGGTGAATGAAATTTTGTAAAAAAAAAAGAAAAACAAAACGAAACAAAATCAAACCACAGTATCTCTGGTAAGCAAATAAGCTTAAAAAGAATTGGAAAAAAATGAAAAAAAAAAAAAAAAAAAGAGCAGTTCACCAGCTCTGTCAGTTTTCCTCCCTGACATTTCTCTATTTATTAATTGGCAATGGTTGATAAGATATGCTTCCGTTTGCTGCATTTCCAGATAAAATGTAAGCAACGTTGAATTCAGAGAAGCATCTTGAATTACAAAGCTAGGGGTTTTGTTCCATGAGTTTCCTGGGCAATTTGCTATAGAAAGGAACGACGAGACTGTCTTATGGTGGTTCACCAGTGGCTCGCAGGGATTGATGAGCTGTGAGACCCCTGTCATTTAACCAGGAAACAGGAGTTGGCTGATGGCAAACTGAAAAAAATTTGGAAGTTGATCACAACAGCTGTTCATAGGCCACAGATTTCCCATTCCTGCGTTCTTTCTCTTCTCACAACTTCCAATATTTGCATTTTATGGTAGGCCTGCCTTTGATAGTTAATTTCAAATCCTCTTGGGAAATGAGACAAATAAATTGTATACAATTATACAAATACAATTTTTTGTATTTCTACAAATAGAATGCATATAATGGAACACATTAATACTAATACAATGTATACTACAATGTATATAAATACATTATACAAATGGACATAAAATGGGACTGGGTTGGTTCGAATCTTAACTAGGGTGTAGCCTGAATCTGATTTGTGAATATGACATTTGGCATTCTCCTTGCTTGCGCCCACTCCCACCGTCTGGCCTCCTGTTACTCTTGGAAAAAGGATGTCCGTGAAATAAGCAAAGTCATGGACCAGCAAAGCCACCCGAAAGTGCCAGCATATTCTACGTCTCCTCCCCAGCATAGCCCCAGGGAAACAGGGAACCCATGAGTGCCACCTCGGTGCGTGTGTGCCTTGCACATCTAGGCTAGTGGCTCCCCACGCACACACCTGGAGTTTCCTCCCTAATCCGTTTTTCCTCTGCACTGAGGGCAGCCTCTCGCCGTGTTCTCACTAATTATCTCTGACATGCAGTTGGCAACCCTGTTTGTGAGGCTTCGTCTATATTCTGTGCTAAGTTGCCCTCACCCCTTGGGAGATGAGAAGATGTGTGTCTTTGAATCAAAAGATCTGAGCGTGCAGTCAAGATGTACTCCTGTGATCCCTTAATATACTTTAAGCCAGGGCCCCTTTTATTGTCTCTCAGACACCATTTCCCAAATGCACTGCAGTGTCAGCCTCTTCTTCAAAGTGCCCTTACAGAGAGCACCTGATGTCTCCAGCTGGAAGAAAAAGCTAAGGACAGACACCACCCTGCTGCTCTTCACTCAGGGCCTGAGAATATGTCAGGAGGAAGCACTGTTTTTCCCACTGAGATGGGGGTAAATGCAGAACGTTTGAATTTCAGAGTCTTCCAGTGTTTTCTGAAGTCAGTAGTGTGTGTGTGTGTGTGTGGTGGTGGGGTAGTTCTTAGTGTAGCAGTGATTGCACAAGCGAGATCACATATGGAAAATTAAACATAATGAAACTCAAACGTTCTCTTGCTTAGAAGGTGACGCATTTGAGTAGGAGGCTACCCTCCTGCTCTTCCTTACAATCTTTGCAAAATTGAAAGGAAATTCTTAAGTCAAGAGCTGTACAGAAAACCCTTTGCCAGCCAGACTGGGCTCTCAGACTGTAGTAAGAAGACTTCGGTTTTAGATTGCCTGGGATCATAACTGCAATATTACCTTAGGTTTTCATTGAGAATATGAAAACAAAGAATGTGTTTACAGGGCACCTTATTCCCTAGTCCTTGTGTTTCCTCCTGTGTTCTTGGAGCTCCACGCGGTACAACACACATGGACTCCCTTTTGCTCCTTTCCTTACTCTGCTCTAGGGAAGGGCAGTTCTGGTAAGACGGTGACTTTGGGCAAAACAGCTGAGCACGCTGGGCTCAGTCCACCCCTTCTTCCTCGTAGACATCAGCCAACAGCTGGTGTCAAGGACTTCCGTATTATCACATACCTTTGTAGCCACTGGTATTAAAGCAAATAAAATAGATGCATGTGAATGAAATAGACAAAGAACACCTAGTAGGAAGTACAGACAATAAACATGAGAAACATAAGTGCTTTTAAAGTGGCAAGTGTTACCATGATGTGCACTGAGCCGAGTCTAGCATTGTTGAATCACTCTATCCTACACCTGAAACTAATATAACACTGTGTTAGCTCTACTGGAAATAAGATGAAACACTTAATACAAAAAACAAGGTGGCAAGTGTTGAAGGAAAAACTGTGGGGCAGAGAGAAGAAATATCAAGGGATGGGTGCCGAAATTTTAGAAGGGAAGGACAGAGGCTAAACCAGAGAATTCCTGCAGGGTTTGACAAAGAGCAAGGAACCAGATTGGCTGGAGCCCAGAATTAACCAAATTTGACTTGTGTTTTAATAAAATCACTCGGCTCCTGTCCTAAGCCTCAGCTAGGGGAGAGGGGAGGGTGTGAGAAGAGGTCATTGCACACATCTAGAAGTGACGTTATGGAAGCAGGGAAGGTGGTGAGGAGAAACGGGGTTCTGAGCATATTTGAAGTATGGATGGCAAAACTTGCTGACAGATGGCATGCAGTGTGAGGAAAGGTAAGCATCAAGAATGGAGATACACATCAAAAAAGATTTTGAAGTGAATAACTGAAGAAAGGATTTGCAATGAAGTGAAGTGGAAAAGACGGATAGGACCTGTTTGGGGTGGGGCTGGGAGTAAAAATCGGGAGTTCAGTCTTAGATACATTGATTGAGTAGAAGATGCTTATTAGACATCCAGGTGGCGATAGTAATCAGGGGATTAGAGATGTGGTTTGGTGCTTCAGAGGAGAAGCCCAAACCTGACATCAGCTTGGAGGGGGGATTTAAAGGCATGGACCTGCATGAGATCATTCTAGAAGGTGAATATGGTCAGAAAAATAAATGTGGTGCAAGGTCTAATCCATGGACACTTTGACATTTAGAACTGAAAACAAAGGAATGAGCAACAGAGGAGACTGGGAGAAGAGCGCTAAGTGGGGTGAAGTATGTCTTCGGACAGGGTCCATTGCTCGTCCTCTGGGGGACGGTTCCCACACCTGCCTGGGTCGGCCTGGGGAGTTCCCCCATGTTCTGTTGTTCAGCCTTCGCAACACTAGTTGGCTAATCAACTTGAATGAAGCCTTGTCCTTCAACCTGATCTCAAGTGCCATCTTAGTTTCCTCTCAAAGTGCTCAGACCTGGGTGCGAGAGAGTGGTCTTCTACCTCAGGCCTCCCTTGGCCCCCAAAAGAAGAACTGAACAAGTGCATTTGGTCTGAAAAATTTATTCTTTTTGTGATTTTTGCTTTAAACCAAGAATCAAAGGGATCGTATATTTAGGGTACAATATTGTATTGTTTAACAAATAAAGGCAGTACATTTTAAAAACAAACCATAGTATTTTTGCCTAATATTAAGTTTTGGTTTTCCATTAATATTTTTTCTTGACAAAGGGGTGAGCTCTTCTTGTTCTTAGCTCTCCTATAATTGAAAGTTTTTTGGGTGGTCATGTGTCTTAGGTTTTGGTAACAAAGTGATCTTTTTTGAATGTTGACATTTTCTTTTTAGCAGATGTATCTGAGCGTATTTACAAAGTCAGCTCCTAGCCACAGCTGAAGTCACTGGGGACCAGTAATCAACATTGTTTGACAGGATCAAGTATCATGTGTGGGTTTAGAATATGCCTACTTGGGAAAAGAAGAGAAAAATGCAGGAGGCGTCCATATCAGAATGATTACATCCCAAGGCACTCCTCGCTTAACAAAGTCTCACATCTTTGTGATTCTCACCCTAATGTTTTCTGTTTTCCTAAGAGAAGGGCGCTTCCTCTTGTTTTGGGAAAAAAACAAAACAAAACTGTAATTTGAAAATTTATTCAATAGTTAAATTTAATTTTGATAGTAAAAACATGACCATTTCAATAAGGTTCATGCAAGTTCATTGTAAAACCTTAGCATTATAGTGAAGTGTGTAAAAAGGAAAAAGAAAACCAAGTCAGATTCACAAGATTTAAATACAAATAGGTATTACTATTGTGCTGTCCATACTTAATGCTTCGTTATACATGCATGCATTGCATATAATACTATGCATACATGACATGCATTATGTGTTATACATACTGTGAAAATTGATTTTAACCACTTCCTAATGTATGCTCAATTCTACTAAATATTCCATGAATGCTACTTGAAAAAACGATGCATTTTCTGTTTTCAAAAATTGGAGCTTGACATAAAACACTAATGAGAATGACCTTCCTGGTTCTGTGTTCAAATACTCTGTATTTTTTACTACTCTGTGGTTCTGTAAGATAATCTTAGCTTTTCATTTTTTGCTTTAAATTTTAATATTCTTCAATTTTGAACAAAGTTTTGTAACATGCCCTAGTTTTAGGCAGTATCTTTCCTCAAAAAGTTAGGCTCTTTAACAATAGAACAAAGGTGGAGATTTCACGGTCCCTGATTTCGAAGTGTGCTACAAAGCTCTAGTAACCAAAATAACATGGTACTGGCACAAAAACAGACACCTAGATCAGTGAAATGAAATAGAGAGCCCAGAAATAAATCCACCCTATATATGATCATAAGATCTATGACAGAGGAGTCAAGAATAGACAATGGGGAAAAGACAGTCTCTTCAAAATAATGGTGTTGGTAAGACTGGAGCACATGTTGCACCATATACAAAAATAATTTCAAAATAGTTTCAAGACCTGAGTGTAACACCTGAAAGCATAAAACGTCTAGGAGAAAACACAGGCAGGAGGGTCTTTTGACCTTGGTTTTAGCAATACAGTCTGGAACTAGTCTCTTCAGGCACGTGCAGCAAGAGCTAAAGTAAATGAAATCACATTAAACTGAAAAGCTTTGCATGCTGAAAGAAACCATCAACAAAATGAAAATGCAGCTTAGTGAATGTGCAAGGATAGGTACAAATCAAACATCTGATAAAGGGTGTGAGCTCATATATAGAGAAAGCTCACAGGACTTAATGGTTTTTGTTTTGTTTCGTTTTGTCTTAAAGAATTTATTTATTTGAAAGAGAAGAGGGCACACAGGAGCATGAGTGGGGGCGGGGGGGGGGGGGCGGGCAGAGGGAGAAAGAGACTCCCTGCTGAGTGCAGAGCCTGATGTGGGCCAGATCCCAGGACCCCAAGATCATGACCTGAGCTGAAGTCACATGCTTAACCAGCTGAGCACCCAGCCACCTCTAATGTGTTTTGTGGGGTTTTTGGGTAATATTTATTTATGTATTTGAGAGAGAGGGAGAGGGAGAGAGAGAGGGAGCATGCAAGCAGGGGGAGGGCCAGAGGGAGAGGGAAAGAGAGGCTCCCAAGCTGACTTCCGGCCCAGTGGAGAGGCCCACGCTGGGCTCAAGCTCACCCCAAGACCATGTCCTGGGCTGAAATCAAGAGTCAGACACTTAACTGAGTGAGCCACCCAGGTGCCCCACGATTTAATGTTTTTAAAAAACAATTTAAAAAATAGGCAGAGGAACTGAATAGACATTTTTCCAAAGAACACCTACCGATGGCCAACAGGCACATGGAAGGTGCTAAATATTCCTAATCATCAGAGAAACGCAAATCAAAGCCACAATGAGATACTAGCTCACACCCGTTAGATTTGTTACTTTTGTTTTTCTTAGTAATAACTAGTGTTGGTGAGGATGTGGGGAAGAGGACCCCTCATGCGCTTCTGGTGGGCATGTAATTTGGTGCAGGCACTGTGAATAGCCAGTATGGACGTTTCTCAAAAATTGAAAGTAGCACTACCATGTGATCCAGTGATTCAGCTTCAGGATATTTATCCAAAGAAAATGAAAACACCAATATTTGCAACTGTATGTTCACTGTAGTTTTTAGGGGGCTATAGATACTGAAGCAACCTGTTGGCCATCTGGGAATGGATGGATAAAGAAGTTGTGCTTTGTATAGTGTGTGTGTGTGTGTGTGTGTGTGTGTGTGTGTGTACGGAATATTTGTATGCGTATTATATGGAATATCAGTTATAAAAAAGAATGAAATCTTAGTATTCATGACAGCGTGTGGATGGACCTAGAGGGTATCATGCTAAATGAATTAAGTCTGATAGACGCAGACAAATACTGTATGATTTCACTTACTGGTGAGCTTTAAAAAACAAAGGAAGAAAACAAAGCAGAAACAGACTCACAGAGGGAGGAACAAACTGGTGGTTACCAGATGGGGGAAGTTTTAGGGGCCCATGAAATAGGGGAAGGGCATTAAGAATAACAAACTTTCCGTTATAAAGTAAGTCATGGGAATGTAATATACTGCATAGGGAATATAGTCAATAATATTGTGAGAACTTTTTATGGTGACAGATCGTAACTAGACTTCCTGTGGGGATCATTTCATAATGTATAAGAGTATTGAATGACTGTGACATACATCTGAAACTAATAGAATATTATATGTCAACTATACTTCAAAAAATTATCCTCTTGAATGGTTTTTATTTTGAATTTCACAGGATCTGTTATTAATATGGTCACCCTGGGTTCTTTATTTCTTTGCATTTTCCTCGAGCATTTTACCCATTTTCTGAGTTACTTTCTCTTAAGTGTTTATGTAACAGCTAGTATGAACAACAGTTGGATTCTGAATCAAATGAAGTATCTTATGTTTTTCTTTCAAATATCTGAATTCACTTATACTGATTATACCACATAATAAGTTATATTTATGCTTATCATTTTTTTGGTTTTCTTTTTTGGAATACTTTTTGACTCATTTAATTTTTTCTTATAATTTTCTGTGACACATTGACATTTTTATTCCTCTACCCTAGCTACTCTTTATGTGTAATTCTGTTATATTTATGTCTTTAAAAAATGAGCCCCATCTTTGCACAGTTAATACTCTAGTGAAATAATGGCAGTTGACTTTTTAATTAAACTCTTTTTAGAGCAATTTTAGATTTATCTCAAACTTGAATGGAAGTACAGAGAATTCTCTCCACCCCCTCTCCTTACATACATATAACCTTCCTGATTACCAGTATCCCCCCCAGCAGACTGTACATTTGTTACACTCAGTGAACCCACATTGGCATGGAATTATACCCAAAGTCAGTAGTTTATATAGGTGTTCATCCTTGATATTGTACATCTTATGAATTTTGACAAATGTATCTCCTGTTGTAATCACACACAGAATGATCCTACTGCTCTTCTGTGCTCTGTCTGTTCATTCCACCCTCTACCGTAAGTGTTGGTAACTGGTGAACTTTTTATTGTTTCCATTCTCGTGCCTTTTCTAGAATGTCATCATACAGTTTGATGAGTTTTCTGGTTGGTTCCTTTCATACGGTAGTAAGTACTTAAGTTTCCTGAATGTCTTTTCATAGCTTGATAGCTCATTTCTCTTGAGCACTGAGAAATATACTAGTGTCTGGATGTATCATAGTTTATTTACCCATTTACCTCCTGAAGGACATCCTGGTTGCTCCCAGGTTTTGGCAATTAGGAATAACAATGCTATAAATATGTGTGGGCAGGTTTCTGTGTGGATGTAAGTTTTCATTTGGGTCAATTCCAAGGAGTATTATTGCTAAATCCTATGGTAAAAGCATGCTCAGTTTTCTAAGAAACCACCAAAATGGCTTCACAATCCTCCAGAGCGGCTGCACTATTTTGCAATTGCACCAGCAATGAATGAGAGTCCTTATTGCTCCCCATCCTCGCCAGCAGTGGGTGTTGTCAGTGTTTTGGATTTTGGTCAGTTTCACAGGTAGATAGAGTGGTACCTCATTGTCATTTAAATTTGTAATTTTCTAACAACATATGATGATAAACATGCTTTCATATGCTCACTTGACATTTGTATATCTTCTTTGGTGTCTGTTCAGGTCTTTGGCCTACTTTTAAAATTGGGTCTTTTTTTTATTGTTGAGTTTTAAGAATCTTTGTATAGTTTGCATAACAATGCTTTATCATACATGCCTCTAAAAATATTTTCTGTCAGTCTGTAGCCTCTCTTTGCATACTCTTGATACCGTATTTAGCAAAGCAGAAGTTTTTGATGAAGTCCATATTGTTGGATATTTCTTACATGGATTGTGCCTTTGGTATTATATTTAAAAAGTTATAGCCATACCCAAGGTCACCAAGATTTTCTCCTATGGTATCTCATCAGAGTTTTATAGTTTCTTCTTTTTACATTTAGGTCCCTCATTCATTTTGAGCCCTTTCTTGTGAATGGTGTAAGGTCTGTGTCTGGATTGATTTCTTTGTGTGCGTGTGTCCAGTTTGCCCAGCACTGTTTGTTAAAGGGTCTTTCTTTGCCCCATTGCATTGCCTTTGCTCCTTTGTTAAAGGAAAGTTGACTATTATTTATGTGGGTCTACTTGTGGGCTCTCTAATCTGTTCATTGATCTATTTATCTATCCTTTCACCAATACCATACTCTAGTGCGAGAGGTGGGTATAAGACACAATAAAAAAGTAAGCAAAAGTGCAAAGTTGTATTAAAAAGTACACTACTTCAAGACTAACTGTAAAGCTATACAATCAAGACAGTGTAGCTTTATGGTAAGTCTTCAAGCAAGGTAGTGTCCGTCCTCCAATTCTGTGCCTCTCCTTCAGTGTTATGTTCATTGTTCTGGGTCTTAGGTCTCTACATAGAAAATTTAGAATTAGTTTGTCAATATCCACAAAATAACTTGCTAGGGTTTTGATTGGGATTGAGTTGTATCTGTAAGTCCAGTTGGAAAGAATCAACTACTTTGACCGAATTGAGTCTACACCTGAACATAGAGTATCTCTCTGTGTAGTTCTTCCTCGATATTTTTCATCTGTGTTGTCTTCATAGATGTCTTATACGTACTTGGTTGTATTTATACCTAAGTACTTCTTTTTGGGTGTGCTAAGGTAAATGGTAATGTATTTTTAATGTCAAATTCCACTTGTTCATTGTGTTACATAGGAAAGGAACTGACTTTTGTATATTAGCCTTGTATCTTACAGTCTTGCTATAGTCATTGGCTCCCAGAAATGTATTCACTGAATAAATTGTTTTTTTTTTCTTTCTCCTTTTCCTCTTTCTTTTACCAAATCAAATTTACCTAAACACTTCATTTAATGACTATTAATTAAAAGTAAACAAATACTTTCTACTTCCCTCTCTAATTTTGAAGAGACTATCCAGAATACCATTTCCCCAAAATAGCTTTCTAACCTTTAGAGTTCTGCTTGAAAGACCCCCAAGTGGCTGCTTTATAAGCTTGTTGGAATTTTAAGATTCCTGGTTCTTTGCATAACATTTCATGTTTAGGGCATATTTATATGCATTATCCTGGTCTATCTTAGTTGTTTCATGATTTATTGGGAGTTAAATTAGAGTAAGAGTAGATAGCTTATGCTTGTTTTCTGATGAAAAGGGACTGACTTCTCTAACACACGTACATTGTCCTGTTACGTTTCTGTTCTCTCATTCCCTTCCATGCATTTGGGGAAGCGTGTAATGGTGGGGATGACCATGCATCAATGATCTCTGCCTCCTGTTGGTTATGTTACCTTATATAGAAAAGGACACTTGGAAGATTCGTGGAAGGCTAAGAATCAGTTGATCTTAAGATAAGGAGGTTATCTGGGTTATATGTACTTTTGGCTCAACTTAATTATCACATGGACTTTTCAAAGCAAAAGAGGGAAGTAAGGGGGAAAAAGCCAGAGAGATTGGAGAGGTGAGGGGGGTTCATTGTGTCACTGGGCCTTTGGTGACAGGGGCCAGATAGGAAGAAATACATGCAGCATCTAGGAGCAGACAACAGAGCGTGGCTGACAACCAGCAAGAAAATGGGGCCTTCTGTCCTGCAAGGCCTCCAGGAGAGAGCCTAACCCAGCTGACATTTCAGGTTTGTGAGGCCCAGAACAGAGGCTCAAGCCAGTCCCACCAAATTTCTGATTTCCAGAAGATGTGGGATAATAAGTATTGGGCAGGAGGTGAAGATAGTAAATTAGTATTTCTCGATTATTTATTTTGCTGTCATTTGTCACAGCAGCAATAGGAAACTCATACAGGTGCCATGAACACTCCAGAAACTTGGAATTTATGCCGCAGGACAGACGAGGTGGGAAGGAGGTGGTGTGGAGAACTGATGGTGATACCAGCCTCTCTCACAAAGGGGGCGTGCCCCCTGACTTTCTGTAAGGACCTTCCTGTGGTTGAGACTGTATGTGAGGCAAATGGAGATGTGCTTTCGGCTCCCTCTCTTTGAGGGGCAGGATAACTTCACTTGCAAAGAGCTGGACTAGTGGGGATTCTTCTCGGAGTAGAAAAGGCAAGGTGGGGGCAGAGCCGTCAGTCAGTCTGTGAGCAGGGCTTCCTCCACAATAGGCAAACACGAGAAAAAAAAATTGGGGGCCTTTGAAAAATATACAGGAACCACTTTAAAAAAAATAATCCTTTTAATTTGATTCATTTCCTCACAAGTCCATAAAGTGCATGTGCGTTTAGAAGAATAAATTAGAAGGAAGAAATCACCTGTGATCACAAAAGATCCCATGGATAATAAAAATTTGCCAATTTCAAAAAGTGATGAATGTAGTGAATAGCTTGCAGGAGGGAAGAAAAATGAATTCATGCAGTAAAAAGGGAACCCGGATTCAAAAGCCACAGAAGGAAAAGGGAATGAAATACAGAGAAAAGATAGGAAAGATCAAGAAGGGGCCTGTGTGTGTGTGTGTGTGTGTGTGTGTGTGTGATAAATGGATCATTTGGCTTGAAGTACTAAAGAAAATCTAGAGAATTTTATTGGAAAAAAAACTTAAAAGGCCTGGCTATACATACTGAAGAGATTCAGTAAAATAATGAAGAAAGGTCAAGAACTATGATGCATATGTTTGTAGATGGAAAATCATTCTCTGCACATCTGAGGAGGAGGGGAGTTATATCCAAATAACGGAAAGTACAAAGCCTTCTGAATTCTCTCCCGCAGCGCCAAACACCAAAAGACAGCAGACTCTTAAGAGTATTGGAAGTGGCATTTATTTTTTTCTAATTAAAATGTAACGCCTGGAGTGTGAGAAAGAGAGTTTGCAGTGGGGATCAAGAGAACCAGGAGAAAAAGTGATGGGGAGATCAGATATTCCCAGAGCCTCAGAGACTGTTCTTCTGAATATTTTTCCATAAAATCCCTTTAAAAAGCAAGATTTGTTAAAATGCTCAATAAATATTTAAGGTCACGAGAAGGGAAATAAACCCAGTCATCATCCCACCACCCAGAGACAACTGCCAATAACATTCTATTTGGGAAGTTAATTGCATATTTCTTCACTATAATTGAGCTCACAGAATACAGCCTTCATTGTACTTGGTTTTTTCTAACTTAAAATATGTTCTGACAACTTTTCGAGGTAGCATCAGCCCAGACCGCCCCACCAGCTTCAAATCCAACTTCCTGCTGAGCATCCTGCTTATAAAACAGATTGCAGACTATACACCACCTTTCTTTTTCACCTTGACTGCTACGGAGCCTGCTCTCTGGTCTCTTGTTACACTTCTGTTTAATTAACTCTCCACTCAGGAAAGATGTACTTGTTTAATAACATAAACTACCCCGTGTTTCAAATCAGTTTGAACAGTTAGGCAAGAAACACATGTACTAAGAAACAATTCTAAACCCCTTACTATTAAGACTCTGTAAGGCCTTTAAAGCTGTGAACGACCAGGTCCCTGGCCACCTTACTCAACCTTGTGCATCGTGACTCCCTCTTTGCAGAGTATGCATTGGTTATGCGGTACTTCATTAGCTTGCAAACCGTGCTAAGTCTGTCTGCTCCTAGGTTCTTTATGCATGCTGTTCCCACTGCCTGAATGACGTTCCCGCCACTCCTGGGACTGCATCTTTCTCATTAGGTCTTAACTTTGCTAAGAGAGGCTTTTGGACTTGCTGATACTAGAGATCTGCACCTTTGCATTCACTTCCCATCACACCAGAATTTGTGATCACACGGTTGTTTACGATCTTGTCTTTTCTACAACATTATAAGCTCTATTCAGGCAGAAGCCATGCATATTTCATTTATTTACGCATAATCAGCCCCTAGTACTCTATTTGATATCTATCGGGTCCTCAAAAAATACCTTTTGAGAAAACCTGAACATTTTTTGGTACTACAGAGGCTTCAAAAATGTGATCTTTTTCTTTGCTGCAATATATTTCAACATAGGAATGAAGAACAATAGATCTAATCATTCATTATCATTAAATATTTAGTTTTTGTAAGTCTTTCATTAACATGCTGATGTATTTGGTTTTTTTTTTTAATCTTTTAACATTTAATTTTATTGTTAACACATTTAATAGGAGATCTACCCTCTGAAGTTTTTAAGTGTGCAGTACCATATTGTTAACTCTCGGGACAATGTTGCTCTTCCGATCTCTAGTATTTAATTCATTTTAGCTGAAAATGTATGCTGATTGATTAGTTACTGCCCACTTCTTCCTTCCCCCACCACCTGGCAACCACTTCAGTGAGGCTCTTTTCAATATCTCCTAGGAGAGTAGCGTAGAACTTTACCTTCTGTGTCTGACCTATTTACCTTAGCTTAGTGTCCTTAGGGTTCATCATGTTGTTGCATAACTTTTTTTCTTTAAAGACTGAATAATATCCCATTGTACGTATATGCCATGCCACATTTTCTCTGATGTTGCTTATACGTTTTATCTGTTGTGGACACTCAGGTTGTTTTCCCATCTTGGCTATTGTGAATAGTGCTGCAATTAATATAGGCGTGTTCATATCTCTTCAAAGCACCGAGCTGTCTTCCTTTGGATAAATACGCAGAAGCGGGATTGCTGGGTCATAGGGTAGTTGTAAATTTTTAATTCTTTGAGAAAAATTTCCGTGCACCATTTTGCTTTCCTTTGAAAAGGGCACAGGGGTTCCACTTTCTCCGTATCCTCACCAATACTGTTGTCTCTGGTTTTATATTAGCCATCTTGACAGGGGCGAGGTGATACCTCATGGCGGTTTTGGTTTACCTTTCCCTGATGGTTAACGGTGTTTAGCATTTTTCATAGAACTTTTGGCCATTTGCAGGTCTTTTTTGGAGAAATGTCTATTCAAGCCTTCAGCACATTTTTAAATGAGGTTTTTAGTGTTCCTCTATTCAGTTGTAGGAGTTCCTTGTATGTTTTGGAGGTTAACCTCTTATGAGATAAATGCTTGGCAAATAGATTCTTTCATCCTGTAAATTGCCTTTTCACTGTTACATTTCCTTTGCTGTGCAGAATTTTTTAGTTGGATGTAGTCTTACTTGTCTGATTTTGTCTTGGTTGTCCGGTTTTGTTTTGTGCTTTAATTTGTTGTTTTGGTGTCCTATACTTGAAAGCATTGGCAAGACCACTGTCATGAATCTTTTCTGTTATGTTGGGGTTTCAGAATTTTAACAGTTTTGGGTCATATGTTTAAGTCTTTAATCCGTTTTGAGTTGATGTTTGTATATGATATAAGATCCAGTGTCCTTCTTCTGCTTGCGGCTGTCTGATTTTCCCAACACTATTTGTTGACTACTATTCTTTCCTCATTGTGCCGTTTTGGCTCCCTTGTCAGAGCTCCGTTGACCATAGATGCTTAGATTTGTGTCTGGACTCTTAGTTGTGTTCCATTGGTCTTTATATCTTTATGCTAGTACCAAACTGTTTTGATTACTGTAGCTTTGTAATATAGTTTGAAATCAGGAAGTGTGATGTCTCTAGCTTTGTAACATATGTTGAAAGGAATTGTGATGTCTTTAGCTTTATTCTCCTTTCTCAAGATTGATTTAACTCCTTACATTTTGTGTGTGTGTCAGAGACTCATGTGACTTCCAGAATTTGTTTTTCTACTTTTGTAAACTATGGCATTAGGATTTTCATGGGGATTACATTGAATCTGTAAATTATTTTCAGAAGTGGGGACACTTCAATAATATTAGTTCTTCCAGTCCAGAAACAGGAGGTGTCTTTCCATTTGTTTGTGTCTTATTTCGTACCTTTTTTAAAGATGCAGTTATGTAATTTAATTTATTACATTATAATATGTATGCATTTGGATTAAAAAGTAAAAATTGTTTCCTGAATTCATTTGCTGTATTTAGTTGACCTATCAGGTTAATATATCTATTTTCTTTTACTTCCATTTTAATCTTACTTGGTTCTGAAAGTGAATTCCCATTCTTAGCCTTGTTTTGTTTCATATTTGGTATTCTTTTTAATTCCATCTAGTTAACATACAGTGTTATATTAGTTTCATGTGTACAGTATAGTGATTCAACAATGTTATACGTTACTCTGCTCACCATGATAAGTGATTCTTTAATCCCCGTCATTTACTTCACCCATTCTCCCCCACCCACCTCCCCTTTGGTAACCACCAGTTTGTTCCCTGTAGTTAAGAATCTGCTTTTTGGTCTGTGTCTCTCTCTGTCTCTTTCCTTTGCTTATTTATTTTGTTTCTTAAATTCCACATCTGAGTGATATCATATGGTACTTGTCTTTCTCTGACTGACTTATTTCACTTAACATTGTACTCTCTATATCTATATATGTTGTTGTAAATGGCAAGATACCATCTTTTTATGGGTAACATTCCTTTTTTTTTTCCTTAAAGATTTTATTTATTTGAAAGAGCAAGAAAGAGTGAGAGAGAGAGTACAGGGATCGGGGGCAGGCAGAGGAAGAAGGAGAAGCAAGCTCCTCACCTAGGAGGGAGCCCGATGCAGGGCTCAATCCCAGGACCCTGGGATCATGACCTGACCCAAAGACAGACACTTAACGAACTGAGCCACCCAGGTGCCCCTATGGGTAATATTCCATTGTGTATATATACTATATCTTTTTTATCCATTCATCTCTTGATGGATACTTGGGCTACTTCCATAATTTGACTATTGTAAACAATGTTGCTATAAACATAGGGTGCGTGTATTCCTTTGAATTACTGTTTTTATATTCTTAGGGTAAATACCCAGTAGTACCATTCCTGGATCATAGAGTAGTTATATTTTTAACTTTTTGAGGAATCTCCATACCACTAACAGTGTAGGAGGGTTACCCTTTCGCTGTATCCTCATCAACACTTGTTGTTCTTGTGTTGTTGATTTTAGTCATTCTGACAAGTGTGAGGTGGTATCTCATTGTAGTTTTGATGTGCATTTCCCTGATGATGAGTGGTGTTGAGCCTCTTTTCATGTGTCTGTTAGACATCTTCTTTGGAGAAATGTCTGTTCATTTCTTCTTCCCATTCTTTAATTGGATTATTTATTTTTGGGGTGTTGAGTTGTATACGTTCTTTATATACTTTGGATACTAACCCTTTATTGGATAAGTCTTTTACAAATATCTTCTTCCATTCAGTAGGTTGTCTTGTAGGAATAGTCCTGTTAATTGTTTCCTTTGCTGTGCAGAATCTTTTTATTTTGATGAAGTCCCAATAGTTTATTTTTGCTTATATTTCCCTTGCATCTAGAAAAATGTTGTTATAACCAATGTCAGAAAATTACTGCCTTTGCTCCCTTTGAAGATTTTTAGGATTTGGGGTCTGCCTTGTTTAATTTCTTTTTTCTTTTTTAAGATTTTATTTATTTGATAGAGAACGAGTGTGAGTGAGAGAGAGCACAAGCCAGGGGCAGGGAGACAGAGGGAGAGGGAGAAGCAGATTCCCTGCTGAACAGAGAGCCCAACGTGGGGCTCAATCCCAGGACTTTGGGATCATGACCTGAGCCGAAGGCAGACACTTAACTGACTGAGCCACCCAGGCACCCTTGCCTTGTTTAATTTCTTGAATCAGTATTTTGTAGTTGTCAGTGTATGTCTTTGACCTCCTTGGTTAAATTTGCTCCTACATATTTTATTTATTTATTTATTGGTGCTATTATAAATGGAATTGTCTTCCTAATTTCCTTTTCAGACAGTTCATTGTCAGTGTATAGACACACAACTTATTTTGGTATGTTGATTTTTGTACCCTGCAACTTTACTGAATTTTTTTATTAGTTCTAACAGTTTTTAGATAGAATGTTGAGGACTTTCCATATAAAGATCATGTCATCTGCAAATAGGGACAATTTTTCTTCTTCCACTTCAATTTGGATATGCATTTTCTTTCTTTCTTTCTTTTTTCCTAATTGATCTGGCTAGGGGTTCCAGTACTGTGTTGAATAGAAATGGTGAGACGGGACATTCTAGCCTTGTTCCTGATCTGTGAGCAAATGTTTTCAGTTCTCATCAAGAGTGCAGTGTTAGTGGTAAGATATCATATTTATTATGTTTGAGTTAATTTTCTTCTCTTCTGAGTTGGGGAGTTTTTATTATGAAAGGTGTTGAATTTTACCAAAATCATTTTTCTACATCTTTTGAAATGATCATACGATTTCAATCCTTCATTCTATTAATATGGAGTATCACATTAGTTGATTTTTGTATGTTGAGCCATTTTACATCCCAGAGATAAATGCCAGTTGGCCATGGTATCTGATCCTTTTAGTGGGCTGTTGAATTTGTTTGCTAGTATTTTGTTGAGGATTTTTACATCTGTATTCATCAAGGGCATTATCCTGTAGTTTTTTGCTTTTCTGGTATCTTTGGATGGCTTTTGTGTCAGGTTAACATGACTTAAAATTACATTGGAAGTGTTCAATTTTTTTTTTAAGAATTAGAGTAAAATTGGTGTTAACTCTTATTTAAATGTTTGGTAGAAGTCACCAGTGAAGCCAGCTGGTCCTGGGTTTTTTGGTTTTTGGTTTTTGTTTCATTTTGTTTTGTTTTAAGTTGGGAGGTTTTGGTTCATTCACCATATCAGTTATAGGTCTATTCAGACTAATAATTTCTTCCTGTTTGAGTCTTGATAGGTTGTATGTTTCTTGGGATGTACCCATTAAGTTATCCAGTTAGCTTGCATATAATTATTCATAGTAGTCTTTTATGATCTTTTTTTCCCCCCTGGGGCATTTGTTGTAATGTCCCTCCTTTTATTTCTGATTTTGAGTCTTTTTTTCCCCTTAGTCTGGCTAACAGTTTCTCATGTATTTAAATGTTCTCAGCTTTAAGCACAGTTAAAATTTTCTTCTCAGGATACATAGTTGAAAGTGGGAACTGTATAAAAGTATATAGACATTAAATAGAGAAATAAGGTATGTTTCAGGGTGGTAAATTTAGTCGAGTTACTGGCTTTTGCCAAACGATTCATTAGCTGAACTACATTTTTCAAGAATTCCAGTGAGGACCTTCCATTGCCAATTAAGGTAGGGAAAGCCACAAAAGACTGTTGCTTCTCTCCTAACAATGAGAACACAAGCTGGATAAGTGACAAGATTCGGTTTTGTTTAAAAAAAAAAATCAGAGCTGAAGGCACAAAGATAACTAAATGAACTAAATTTTAAAAGCAGTGGGCTCATCCACAGGATAAAGACCTATGGATATTTTACGTTGCTGAGGTGGTGCGGAGAGAAGAAATCCACCACAGACAAAGGAATAAACCTGCTGAAATTTTAATTAACTTTTAATGGTCTTGGGGGCAGACAAGATGGATTACAGTACTAAGGATTCCCAGCCATAGAACAAATCCAGTAACTATTTCCTAAAGGCCTACATGAGTGCATGGGAATGGTATGTTGAAGCTTGGTAGGAGAAAAGGAGAGTTGAGAAAATTCTTCCAGATCACTTGGGGGATTCATTGCTATATGGCTTGCTGAAGGTAGGACACAGGACAGGAGAAACGAGAGAAATCCCCACTGACCAGGCTCCTCCGATGTTCACAAGTGCAAAGCAGTGGCCTGCCAAAGGTTGAGATCAGGGAAAAAGAAGGAATAAAACCCCTCACAGGTAGACTAAGCCTTCATTGATGGGGAAGGCAGCACATACTGAATGCTGGGGGCAGAAGTGCTAGCAGGGCTGAGACAAGTCTTTAAAGTCCTAAAAAGCCAGGAAGAGCTGGAGAGGAAAAAAACTCCCTGGTGAGCCACAAAGCTGTCAACCAGGTTCTAAAAGAGAGAAAAATCTGGCATTTAGGATGTAAAACATTAAGACATATCTAAAATCCAGCTAGTGCCCAGATCCCAAACATTGTTAAAGTAAAAGTTTTAGTTTCACCTTCAAACCATTTGCGGTCTTTGATATACTAAATTTATGTAAAGCTCTCACGCATCCCCCACCAAATTCAGCTGCAGGTTAGATGAATTTATCTGTCTCTATTAGCAGCATGACAAAAGAAGGGGGATGCTCTTTTCTAGAGGCTGAAAATATTTACTAACTAGTATATGATTAAAATTCACCATTAGCTGCATATTTCAAATATCAGCACTTATTTACAAGTATCTAAAATAACATTTAAAGACACAAAGTTTGAAAGTAAAACAGTAAAAGGATAGACTGTGTGGACTCAAAGCATAGCAAAGGTAGTATTGATAATTTAATCCTGATAGTAATGTAGGTTTCCAGACAAAATGATTATCAGAGATAATGAACATCCCATAATGATAAAAGCCCAGTTCACCAATAAAATGTAACTGTCTTACAGTTGAGCTCCAAACTACCTGAAACAAACAAAAAGAAAAAAGGGAGAAACCCATGTCCAATCATAGCTGTGGATCCTGCCAGCCCCTCTGAGTAACTGATAGAATAAACAGATAAAAAGTAGTATAACTATAGCATATTTGAAACACGATCAATGAACTTGATTTACTAGAATACTTCAGTAGACCATTCTTCTTTAAGGTAGGACACTGCAGCCACCAACAGCAAAATATACATTCTTCTCATGAGCATGTGGAATATTCACCATGATAGACCACAATAAATTTTGAAGGACTAAAACATGTGTTTTTAATCCTCGGTGTTACTAAATTTGAAAGTAATAAAAATATATAGAAAACCCTAAAATTTTTGAAATTAAGATACTTCTAAATAACCCATTGAGGAACTCACAACAGAAATTAGGAAATATTTCAGAGTGAGTAATAATGAAAACACACGCATAAAATTCATCAGATGCAGATAAAATAGCACTTAGAGTAAAAATTGTGATAACTGTGTTTGAAGAAAAGACATAAAATCAATGATCTAAGCTTCTTTGACAGAAAGCTAGAAAAATTGAGAGAAAGTTAAACTTGTAGTAAGTATAAGAAACAAATAAGAACAGGACTAAAAGGCAATAAACTAGAAAACTAGCAAAATCAACAAAGTTGCAAGTTGCTTCTTAAATGTATAAACTCTAGCAAGGCTAAAGAAAAAAAATACACAAAGTATTAATATCTACAACAGAAAGAAGCATATGATTACGGATCCTACGTGCTTTCAAAGTATAATAAGGGGACATTTTAAACTATGCCATGCCAATAAATTTAACAGCTTAGATGAAATGGACAACTTCCTTAAAAAATACAACTTATAAAAACTGACACAAGAAGAAAGAAACTAAAAGGCTCTGTATCTCATAAGGAAATGAAACACCTTCTCATGAAGAAATCCCATAATTGAAAACCAGATTCTGTTAAAATTTTAAGAAATAAAAATACCAAACTGCAACTTATTTTCAGAATTTAGAGAAACACAAAGTGTTTCCCAACTCATTTTTGAGGACAGTACAACTTGAACTGTAAAATCTAATGAAAACATTATGAAAGAAAAAATTATAGACTGATATCCCTCATAAACAGATACAAAAATCCTGAACAAAATAGGAGCAGATCAAATGCAGACATACATAAAAAGGATAATGTGTCATGCCTAAGAGGCATTTATGCCAGCATAGCAATTGGACTTAACATTAGAAAATCATTTGGTGCAGTTCACCATATTATCAGCATAAAAAAGAAAGAGTATATGATTAGAATATCTCAATAGACAGGGAAAAAATGGTTGGAGAAATTTGAACACCCATTCATAATTTTAAGAAGTATTCTTAGTAAGCTAAGTATAGAATCAAACTTCTTGTAGTTGATAAAAGATAACTGAAAAGCCTACAGCTAAAATTATACTGAATAGTGAAAATACTGAATACTTTTTTTTACTAAAATTGGAAACAAAATAGTCACTCTCACAATGTCAGTGTCACATGGAGATCCTGACAATGCAATAAGCCAAGAAAAGTAATAAAAAGCACAAAGAAAGGAAGATAGAAAGTTGTCAGCATGACAGACACTATGATTGTGTATGTAGAGAACCCTATAAAATCACACAACAAAAAGCCAATAGAAATAGTAAGTGAATTTATCAAGGGCACAGTGCATGAGTCAATATACAAAATTCTACTTTATTTCTAAATATTAGCAACAAACAATTGGATAATGTAATCGAGAAAACAATATAACATGTGCTATTACATGTTATATTGTTTTTGTTATAACAGTAATAACCTAGAAATAAAATGATCACTGTATATGCAGTTTCTGTACACGTAAAACTTACATGACATCACTGAGAGAAATTACGGACATAAATAAGTTGAGAAAAATACCATATAAAGTAGCAAACGAAAGAGTAAGATGTCCATTATCCCAAAGTTGACAGGTAAGTTCACTGGCAAACAAAATGCAAATTTTTAAGAGAAATCGATGAGTTTACTCTAAAAATTATAAGGAAATATAAAGGAGTTGGAGTAGTCAGAATCTTGTAGAATAAATTTGCAGGATTTATATTAAAATTTACTGTAAAATTATAAGTAATCAAGACAATAGGAACATTGATGTAAGGGTAGAGATAGGGACGAATGGAACACCATTGAGTCAAGAAATAGACCCACCCATGTGCAGTCAACTGAACTTAAACCAAGGCACCAAGTCCATATAATAGAGAAAAGAAATTTTTGGGGACAGTTGATGCTGCAACATGTGGATATATTTATGGAAGGAAAAAATGAACCTCTCTACATACCTCATAACGGAGTGTTACTCAAGACGGATCACAGGCTTATACATAAAAGCAAGAGCCATAGTGTTTCCAGAAGACAACGTAAAATAGTACCTACAAGATATTGGGATAGGTAAAAATTATGTGGAAAACAAAAGTATTATGTGTATATACATGTATATTCATATGGTGAGGGAGGCAGGGGCATAAAATGGTCTTTCAGTCAAATAATTTACTTCTAGTAATTTCTATTAAGGAAATTATCAAAGACGTGGAAAAATGCACATGTATTTCTTTCCTCTCTGTGCTGTAGATAACAGTATTACAATTTGATAGCAGAATCTATTTGAAATTCTCATTGTTGAAACCAGGAGAATTAAAGTATAGGGTATCTGGAATTTAAAATACCACGTGTACTTCTAAAGTCCTGTTTTACCAAATAAAGTGTGTCTCCCACAAAATCATATATTGAAGTCCTAAGCCCCAAGGTGACCATATTTGCAGATAGGGCCTTTAAAGAGATAATTAAGGTTAAATGAGATTGTTAGAGTAGGACATAGAATCACATAAAACTGGGGTTCCCGTGAGGAGCTAAAGAGCCAAAAGGAATAGGTTAAAGAGAAAAGGCGAGGTGGAAACAAAGAGACAAGGTGGCCATCTGCCAGCCAAGGAGAAACCAAACCTACTGACTTCTTGATCTTGGACTTGCAGTTTCCATAACTTGGAAAGTAAATTTCTGTTGTTGGGGAACCTCATTCTGTGGTGTTTTATTGTGGCAGTCCTGGCAAACTAATAGATCATGTTTCTAGAAGTATGTAATGTCGTAAGAAAAGGGATTTGCGGTGATATAGACAATATGGAAAACCAAATTCTCTCCCTCTCTCTTTAATGCACGCGCGCGTGTGCGTGCGCGCGCGCGCACACACACACACACACACAAGAGATTTATACCCAAATTTTACATTGTGTGCTAGGGGGTGGCTTTTATTGTCTTTCTTCGAGTTATACTTAAATTTTTCTACAATGAATAGATCGTTTTCAATATTTAGAAACAAATGAAACATTTAAAACTTAGTACTGACTTCAACTTCTCAGTTGTTGCACATTTTAGAACTCTCATGGAGAAGGAAACGTGATCCTGTTGTTGGGATCATTGAACTTCTTACTACAAAGGGACATTGCCATAAATGACTTTTGGCTTCCTCAAATACATTTACCACGAAAGAGCAAGTTCCTTATCTCTGCAAAAATTTTTCAAACAATAAAAGGTGAAAGAATTATCGGAAAGAATTAGTAAAGATGAAAAAATGTGAGAGCAACGCTGAGATGCCAGGATAGCTATTCTAAACATTTGTGCTAGCTATGGCTTGCAGTTAAAATTTAAAAATAGCACTTAAATATGCGTGTTAATAACATCCAGAAGGCATTTCTTTCAAGCCTGTTTGGGCTGTTGAAGGGTTTAATTTAACCACAGCCTTCATTTATGTCTCGCAGTTAAGTTTTTTCTTTTAAGCTCAAAGGAACTGTGAGTTGTAACTATGATCTAATTGGTAAGGAATGAAGAATGTTTTTCATGTTTTATAGACAACATGAATCCTGATCATTTTACAGCAGTAAATTACGAAGCACTCCACTTACTCTGTCTCCCCATGGAAGCCAGGGCCTAGCTCATTAAACTATAAAAAAAGAAAAAACCACACAAACTTGGTGGGTTTCACAGCTCCTAGAAAGGCTCTCCGACAAGGTGGGTTATTTTTATTTTGCTAATGCACATTCACGAGGCAGTCCAGGAGCAAGTGAGATTCTTTACGGTCCCCAACTAAATCAATTTATAAGTACATCTACACGTCAGAGGGGACGTGCAAAGAACCTTAACTGCTGTATAGGAAGATAATTTATTATTGATTTTTTTTTCCAACTCTTTTTTAAAGGCCACTACAATTCACTGGCTCCTCAGTTCCTTTCTGCAACGAAAATGATCTATACCACACCAGTGCTGCACACCTGTGGCAAAGGGTAAGGCGGTAGGAGCCAGGAGTGTCCGGCTTCCCGATGACTTAAAGAGAAATAAAGAATGACTATCCCCACGTTTAAAAACAAGGAGGACAGATCATCTGCCAGCTCTGCCCTGTTGGGAAACACCTTAAAAAATTAAGTACAAATGATAGGTTGTTTAAATATGCATGTTAAATTAGCTCTTACCTAATAAAACAGGTAATTCCCTTAATTTTACTGGGAAAAAATTACCGTAAATTTTATGTTTTTCTTTTGGCCTCAAAGAGTCAAATATCCAGTTGGCAAGTAATTAGATGGCCATGCCCACAGCTCAGGGCTGGAGGAAGTTAGAAAAAGACGGTGACGCAAAATCTGTATCCTGCAAACTTTGCTAGGAGCGCTCTTGCTATTGATTCTGGTCTCTTTCCTCTGGTTCTGTAGGGAGCACATGCTGGTGTGTGAAATTCCTAATTTCAGCAGCAGTTTCAACAAAACATGCTTCCTTTTCAGTGGTGAGAATCAGAGCCATGTACCACTAGGACTGCAGTTGTAAATTTCACCTACCACGGGGTTACTTCACATCTACTCTTGATCTTGTTCAAGTCAAATGAAAACCATCTCTGTCATCAGAATACTGCTAGGATTTACAGTAATATGCAATATGCATAGAAATACATACTTACACATACAGTAATAAAATATGCAATAGTATGATAGCATTACTGAGGACTGCTAGAATGGATAATTATCTTAAAATGATTGTGTTATGACGATAATAACAAAAGTTTCGGAAATACGTTACAATCTATCTGGGCAGAAAACCTACCACAATTTCCCATAGTTCCCGCTCTGACACCCCATGTAGCCCCCCCTCTGTCAGGGTTGCTCTTATTTCCCGTGTTTTTGGTAAACTTGTTAAAGGCTAACACTCCAACAAAGAAATTATCTGTTTCCTCGCTTAAGTTGAAGAACTTTTAAATTCCAGTGCTTCCACAGGTAAATAACGATTCCAATATTCTTGAAATCAGAGTATCTGAGTTTGAATCCTAGATCCACCACTTTATAGGTTTTTATCTTGGATCTGCCACTTTATTTTAGTGTCCTAATCTATGAAATGATAACAGTAAAAAAAAACTACGGTTCAGATATTTTTGAAGATTAAATAAGGTAAAGTATAGGAAATGTTGTGGGAATCACACAGCATTGTACAAATACTAATTACTAGTATATTGGCATTTAATATCTTACTTACTAGATGGTTCTATTCTGGCCAACCAAACCTTCTGGAAATTGTAACACACCTGTCCACAAAGACAAAGCAGGGGAGGGTCTCTCTATATCAAGGAAAATACCATCAAAGATGTGCATTTGGCTCAGAGAAATGTGGGTACACCCAGAGTCTGCTGAAAAAAAGAGGATGACTTGTATAATTCATCTGGTTTCTAAGGATAATTCTGGTAATATTGATTAAGAGAGCAGATGTAGAATCAGGATTTTCATGACCTGTGAAAATGGTTATCCCAGAGGATGGGGACAGAAGTAGTCTCCAACCTGCTGACATTTGTACCCACTTTATGGTCACTCCCACAAATGTGGGTCAAGTGTCTATACTCCTTGCTCACACCGTTCCAAAACTTGTGCACCTCCCATCCCCTCTCTGCAGTTCAAGAGGATGACTGCAGCAATTACTAGATTTTTTTTCTGTCTTTCCATGAAATTGCTGCCAATAGCAACCAAATACATAATTGGTTTTCCTATTTAAAAAAACAATTTGTCTGTAAAGCTCCCTCCCCACTCCCTGCCAGCTATCACTCACTTCATGTGTCTCCTTACCTTCAAAATAAAATTTGAAATTATTTTTGTGCTGCATATCTCCAATTTTTTCTTTTCTTCCTTCTTTTTTGAGGTAAAATTGACATATAACCTGTTTGGACATGACTACAACATGATTCATTATTTGTATACATTGTGAAATGGTCACCACAGTAAGTCTAGTTAACATCTGTCACCATACTTGTTGCAAAAAATTTTTTCTCTTGTGTGGACTTTTATGATCTACTCTCCTAGCAATTTTTCAACGTGCCATACAGAAAATTCTTTATTTTATAGATTTTATATTTCATTCTTTATTTTGCAGCTGAAAGTTGTATGTGTTATCCTCTGTACCCATTTCACACCCTCCCCATACCGCCCCCCCCCCACCTCTGGTGACCACCGTTCTGATCTCTGTACTCTGAGCTTGGTTTTTGTGTTTGTTTTAGATTTCACATAAAATTAGGCCATGTGGTAATTTGTCATTCTCTGACTTCATTTAGCATAATGTCCTCAAAGTCTGTCCATGTGGTCACAAAAGGCAAGATTTTATTTCTTTATGTGGATGAAAATAGTCCTTCATATACCTAACCAACATCTTTTTTATCCATTCATCCATCATTGGACACTTAGGCTGTTTCCCTATCTCTGCTGTTATAAATAATGTTGGAATTAACATGGGGGTGAATATATCTTTTGGTTTACTATTTTCATTTTCTTTGGACAAATACCCAGAAATGGAATTGGTGAATCACATGGTAGTTCTATTTTTAATTTTTGAGGAACCTCCATATTGTTTTCCATAGTGGCTGCACCAATTTACATTCCCACAATCAGTGCACAAGGATCCGTGGCAGCACTTGTTATTTCGTCTTTTTGATACTAGCCATTCTGACAGGTGTGAGGTGATCTCTCATTGTGATGTTAATCTGCATTTCCCTGAGGATTAGTGATGTTGAGCATCTTTCCATGGGCTTGTTGGCCATCTGTAGATTGTCTTTGGAAAAAGGTCTATTCCGTTCTTCACATTTTATTAAATCGATTTTTTTTTTTTTTTTTTTTTTTTTTTGCTATTGAGTTGTAGGAGTTCATACATTTTGGGTATTAGCCCCTTATCACATATATGACTTCCAAATATTTTCTCTTATTCAGTAGGTTGCCTCTTCATTTTGTTTGTGGTTTCCTTCTCTGTGCAGAAGATTTTTAGTTTGGTGCAGTCCCACTTGCTTATTTTTGCTTTTGTTGCCTTTGTTTTTGGAATCAGATCCTAAAGATCATGGCCAAGACAGATGTCAAGGAGCTCACTCCCTATGCTTTTCTCTAGGAATTTTAAGGTTTTAAGTCTTAAATTCAAGTGTTTAATCCATTTTGAATTAGTTTTTGTGTGTAGTACAGGTTAGTGGTCCAGTTTCATTCTTTTGCCTGGGGCTATCCAGTTTTCCCAACACCATTTATTGAAGATGACCTATTCCCATTGTATATTCTTGACTCCTTTGTCATAAGTTAATCAACCAGATAACCATGGATTTATTACTGGACTCTCTGTTCTATTTCACTGATCTATGTGTCTATTCTTAGGGCAACATCATACTGGTTTGAGGACTATAGCTTCGAAATACAGTTTGAAATCATGAAGTGGGATGCCTCCAGCTTTGTTGTTAAGATTGCTTTTGTTTTTCATGGTCTTTTGTGGTTCCACATACATTTTAGGATTGTTTGTTCTAGTTCTGTGAAAAATGCCATTCATATTTCATAAGGCTTGCATTGAATCTGTGGATTGCTGTAGATAATATGGCCATTATAACAATACCAATACTTCTACGAGCATAGAATATCTTTGCATTTATTTGTTCATTCTTTTTATCAGTTATATAATTTTCAGGGTACAGGTCTTTTACTTCCTGGCTAAATTTATTCCTGGATATTTTATTCTTTTTGATGTACCTGTACATGGGTTTGTTGTCTTAATTTCTCTTTCTGATATTCATTATTAGTGTACAGAAACTTATATATATCGATAGTGTATTTTACAACTTTATTTCTGTATTAGTTCCGACAGATTTTTAGTGCAACCTTCAGGGTTTCCTATATATAATACATCATCTGCAATTAGTGACAGATTTACTTCTCACGTCCCAATTTGGTTTCCTTTTATTTCTTTTTCCTACCTAATTGCTCGGGTTAGCATTTACAATACTGTGTTTAATAGAAGTGGCCAGAGTGGACATCCTTGTCCTGTTTCTGGTCTTAAAAGTTTTCAGCCTTTCAGCTTTGAGGATGATATTACCTGTGGGCTTGTCACTTATGATCTTTATCTATACCTGTTTTGATGAGATTTTTTTTTTTTATCAAAAATGTATGTTGAATTTTGTCCAGTCCTTTTTCTTCATCTGATGGAATGATCATATGATTCTTATCCTACATTTTGTTAATGTGGTATATCACAGTGATTGATTTAGGGATGTTGAACCATCCTTGCCTCCCTGGAATAAATCCTACTTGATTATGGTGTAAGATCTTTTCAGCGTTTTATTCAATTCACTTTGCCAGTATTTTGGTGAAGATTTTTGCATCTATGTTCAGGGTTGTTGGGCTGTAATTTTCTTTTTTTGTGTGATATCTTTCTCAAATTTTGGTATCAGAGTAATTGTGGCATTGTAAAATGAATTTGGAAGTGTTCTCTCCTTTTCTATATTTTTGGAAGAGTTGAAGAAGGTTGGAATTACTTCATTGAATGTTTGCTAGAATTTTCCAGTGAAGCCATCTGGTCCTGGACTTGTTTGCTGGAAAATTTTTTTATTACTGATTCCATCTCCTTACTACTAATTGGTCTATTTCTTATGATTCAGTCTTGGAAAATTATATATTTCTAGGAATTTATCCATTTCCTCTAGGTTATCCAATTTGTTGGTGTATAATTGTTGATAGTAGTGTCTTATGATCCTTTGTATTTCCATGGTATATGTTGTAGTATCTCCATTTTCATTGATTATTTTATTGAGTTTTGTTTTGTTCTTGGTGAGTTCAGTGAAAGGCTTGTCAATTTTGTTTATTTTCCCAAACACACTCTTGGTTCCATTCATCTTTTCTATTGGCTTTTTAGTCTCTGTTTCATTTATTTCTGTTCTGGTCTTCGTTATTTCCTTATTTCTGCTACGTTTGGATTTTTGTTGTTATTTTTAGTTACTTGAGTTGTAAAGTCAGGTTTGAGATTTTTCTTTTTTCTTGATGTAGATATTTATCACTATGAACTTCCCTCTTAGATCTGTTCTTACTGTATTCTATAAATTTTGGTATGTTCTATTTCCATTTTCATGTATTTCAAGGTATTTTTAAAATTTCTCTTTTGATTTCTTCCTTGACACATTAGTTGCTCAGTAGCATGTTGTTTACCGTGTACATATTTGTGAATTTTCCAATTTTCTTCTTGTAAATGATACTTGGTTTCATATCATTGTGGTTGAAAAAGATGCTTGATAGAATTCAAATCTTCTTTAATTTATGAAGACTTGCTCTGTGGCCTAACATGTGATCTGTCTTCAAGATGTTTCAGGTGAACTTGTGAAGAATGTGTATTCTGCTTTTTGATGGAATGGTCAGTATATGTCTGTTAAGTCCATCTGGTGTAATGGGTCATTTAAGGCTTCTATTTCCCTATTGAGTTTCTGTCTGGATGATTGATCCATTGATTTAACAAGGGGTTTTAAAGTCCCCTACTTTTGTACTATTGCTGTCTGTTTCTCCCTTTAGTCTGTTAGTGGTTGCTTATATATTTAGGGGCTCCTATTTCAAGGGCATAACTATTTACAAATATTAAACCCTTTTGTTGGATTCGACACCCTTATCATTATGTAATGCCTTTCTCTGTCTCTTAATAGAGCCTTTGTTTTAAAGTCTATTTTGTGTGGTAGCAATATTGCTACCCCAGCTATCTTTTGGTTTCCATTTGTGTGGAACATCTTTTACATGCCTTCATTTCAGATGGGTGTGCCTTTAGATCTGAAATGAGTCTTGTAGGCAGCATGTAGGTGGGTCTTTTTTTCTCATCCATTTGGCCACTTGGTTTCTTGATATTAAGTACTTACTGATAGTTAGTTATTGCCAGTTTGTTAATTGTCTTCTGGCTGTTGGGCACTTCACCTCTGTTCCTTTCTTCTTCTCTTCCTTTCTTCCTTTGTGGTTTGATGACTTTCTTTAGTGGTATCTTTAGATTCCTTTCTCATTCTCTTTTGTGTATCTAGTACAGGTGTTTGCTTTGTGGTTGCCATGAGGCGTACATGCAACAATCTGTATCGGTAACATTTTATTTTAAGTTGCTAACAGCTTAAGTTTGAACACACTATGAAGTTCTGTATGTTTATTCCATTTCTCTTCTTACCTTCACAATGAGACATGTAATATTTCTTTATACTGGATATATACAATTTCTTTTATTCTAGTCTCTCTTAAGCCCATGCTATAAACTTTTCCCCCCACCAAACTATCATACTGCTCTTATTTTGCCAAAGATCTCCATATCATTAAACCTAACAACAGTTCTCAGTTCTTATGCCATAGGATTCTTTACCCAACTAATCACACCCTCCTCTTGGGTATCCTTGGGGTGCAAGGATACATACTCTCCTGATTTTCCACCTACTTCTTTGGCAGCTTCTTCTTAATCCATCTTGCTGGCTCCTATTCGTTGTTTTATTTTCTGCATACTGTAGTGTTCCAGAGCAATCCTTGGCCTCTTTATAATGTCACCCACTCTGATGGATTTAAATACCAATGAAATGCTGGTAACACCCTAATTTTTATCTCCAGCCTAGATTCACTGTCTCCTGAAATACAGGCGTGACTATTACATGGACTACTTGACAGTTCCATTTTTTTTCTTGGTCTTTGATTTTCAACACTGTGATGTGCCTGATTATAGATTTCTTTCATTTATTCTCCCTTCACCTTGTTGAATTTTTTGAATATTTGGATTAATTTTTTTTCATCAAGTTGGGAAGTTAGCCATTATTTTTCAAAAAAAAAAATTCTATTCCTTCCTCTCTCCCCTCTCCTTCTGGTCTGTAAATATATATATATTGGTACACTTGATGTGGTCCCTCACATCTTGAGGCTCTGCTCATTTTTTTCAATCTTAGTTCTTTGTGTTCTTCAAACTGATTCATTTCTGTTTATTTCCTAGTTCATGGCTTCTCTTTTCATCCATCTTCCATCTGCTATGGATCCCCTCTACTTTATTTTTAAATTTATTAATTGCTCTTTTCAATGTCAATTTTGTTTGGTTCTGTTTTTCAAAATACTTGATATCTTCTTACTGACATTCTCTGTTGATTCATTATTGTCATGCTTTCCTTTAATTTTTTAAACATGATTTCCTTGAGTTATTTGCACACTTTTGTAATAGCCACCTTGAAGTCTTTGCTAAATCCCACATCTTTGGACAATCAGAGTGACCTCATTTTACTTGCTTGTTTGTTTCTGAGTCACACTTCACTTGTTCTCTGCATAGGTTATAATTGTTTTTGTTGAAAATTATGCATTTAAGAGAAAACATAGTACCAACTACAGATTCTGAATTCGTCCCTGAAGTTAATATTGTTGCTGGTTGTTTATATTTTTAATTTGTTTGTTTTATAACTTATTTGGTCTAAACTTGAGATCTCACTTGTTCTGTGTGGTCAGTGACCTCTCTCCTTGAGTTTTAAAATTTTGTTTTTATTTTTGTGTTTGGCCTCCTAGGGGTTGCCTTTTTGTTTTTTTGCATAGCTTAGTTGTCATCCGCTGAGTGGATTGAGGTGGTTTGCAAGCACTTTAAGCTAGTAAGGCTTCAGTTCTCTCCCAGTGGATAATGATCATCTGCAGGGCAGCACGTTAAAAGTTCAGTCTTCAAGATTGCCTTGATTTTATTCCCTGCTGGGTCCTTTTGCATTTCCTCTGTGTCTGAATTGAGATACAGAAAGGGAATTGAAGAGAGATTTATAAATATATATCATTTTGTCAGATTACCTGGAAATTTGCATTTTTGTACCTGTTGATATTCTAGAAGATGGAATGAGAGGAGAAAACTCTGGAGGCAAAAGTAGCATGTAAGAACATAGCCCTCCCACCCTCTCGTGAGAGGGGAAACTCCCTCAGGGCCCAAGCATCACACTTGCTATCTCCTCATGTATGTAGCACAGGAGAATAAAATGTGAAGATAGATAGCTTCTCCGTAAACATTTATGTTCTCATTGATAACAGTAATGATGAAAATAATGTGAAAATTCCCAGATGCATCGTGCTAAGTTAAGAGAAGAACTTTGTTTAGAAGAAAAGAATAAGAAAGGAAAACAAATCTTTAATGTTGGAAATAAACAGTTTGAATTGGTTCACACTGAACACACTGTAATTTGAGGTGGCAATTCTTTAATTAGGGATTATGAAGAAATAAAAAAATGCCAAGAATGTTTTTCAACCTTAACAAGGAAGCTGTTTAGGAAAGCCTTAAAAAACTGTATTTATACCTCAGACTGTACCACAAAAAGAGAATCTTTTCTAACCGCCCTTGGCAAAGCATATTTTAAAGTTGACATGTCTCACTGGACAGCATAAAGGGGCAAGTTCTTGGATTTAAATCGCCTCCCATTTGAAACCTCGTTTGTATGTAAGTGATAGATGTATGTATGTATGTTTTCAGTGAACTTATTTTATAAGTTCCTACTATGTGTACAAGTCACGCACTTTCCTTTGCATTAATCAGAGACTTTCACATGGCTTCCTTAGATATCAAACACGCCATGCCCAAGTTAGTAAAAGCCATCAAATGAAATCTCTCTGAAATAAAACATTTCACAGAGAGCTACTGTAGCCTTTCTAAAGATTTTAAATATGCATTGGCTTTTGCAAAGATAACTCTACAGGAATTTTAAAGAGACTTACAAATCAACTGTAAATTATTTTACTATGTTAGCTTTAAATCTAATGACATCCTTAGGACTATGACCATAACCTATTTCAGGGCACCTATGGATAGCATTTTCCATAATGATAGTCTCATTCTTGAGGCTGTTTCCAAGGACCACTTCTTTACTCACAGCTCTTTTTTGAAATGTGCAAAAGGCATAGAGACGACTTTATTTCAGATTTTTAAATTGCAAAGAAACCCCTTTGCTTTTGTGTGGTACTGCAAGCAATTTAGGTCTCGCTTCTCCAGTCCCCAGTGGTACATAAGCAATCCAGCTACCCTTCAAAGACATATCAATAACCATCTTCTTGGCAAAGTTGTATTGAACACATCTTTCTGCTGCAACGAAATGCAATCTGGTTTTGATGAGTATGTAAGATGGTGGACAGAAAGGTTAAAGTATCACTCAGTAACAAGTATTGGCCAAAAGGAAAAAAAGAAAGGGTATTTTAAACTCTGGTCTGAATACTATAAATTGGATAAGGGCTATGGGACTAAGGGAGTGGTAACCAGCCTCATAATAAAAGCAATAGATGAGTATAATTATCCAAAGCACATAAGCAGTAACATGACATACAGGGAATGAGATATAAATTTAGGGAATCTTGATTAATATTGGCCCAGTATTACAAAGCATAGCCATCAAGCATGAGCCAATGTAATTATGGTTTGCAAAACTATAATTTACTCAAATTTGAAAAGGCAGTAACACAGTATGACATAAAAATATGCAGACGCACCCACCGAAATAATCTTAGCACCTTAACCACTTATAAAGTGTATTTTAATTAATTTTGTGCATGCCCATATATTTGTAATCTATCTGAGATTTCTGTATGTGTGAGTCTGAAATAAGTTCAGTTCCAGCTGAGCGAGATGTCTGCTGAATGTTAATGAGACAGATTGTCTATTTTAATATGTGTTTTTGTATAAACTGATTATATTAAAGTATGTTGTAATTGAATTATTTTCTAGGCTATTATTTAGGAATCTATTTTTGAGCTCTGGTTTTTAGCAGACCAAGAGTGATCTTGAAGTATTTGAAATAACCTGGTTTATAAGAGAAAGAAGATCCTATTACCAGTAAAGGTTACTTGTGTAACAGGTAAAAATAAATTTCGTGGAGGATTTTATATTTCTCCTTGGAGGTTGTTTGCTCCATGCTTTTTCATTGCAGCAAAATTGATTCAGACTCAAACCAGGCACTCTCTTCAATCTACCAAGCGCCAAGCATTTTAAATTAGTTATATCTGTGGTCACATAAAAAGAAATCGTGTCATTAAAGTTCTTATTTTATTCACCTACCAAATTTTCCCACATGGGCAATATTCGGAATTATAAAACCATCTGCATACATATAATTGAAGCCAGTTTCCCACAATTGGCTCCCTTAATAGGTGAAAGTTGAGTTTGAAGCTAGTAAAATCGATTATATTTGCTTCTGGAGAAGCAACAGAGTTGTGGAGACCTTTCTAATTTCCTTCTTAGAATAATGTTTCTAATGTGTAGACTTCAAAACACATAAACATACCTAATATAAGAAAAAAGCCGAAGCGGTAATGCCCATAGGTGTTACTTAAGAAATACTTAACCATGTTCTGTTTACTTATAAGTACATGATAAATATTATTTCACTTAGTCTTTAGAGCACCGTTAGAATCTGTTTTTATGTAAGGAAATAGGTTTAGGGAAGTTTGATGACATATCTGGTTAAAGTAGATAGAGCCTGTTGTGAGAAAAAGAAAAAAATAAAAGACAAGCACATGTCAATTTTGAAAGGAATACTGATCAACTAATAAGGAAACTGTCCGACCTCAAGATATATCATGATCAGAAATTTTCAAACTGTTTTCTGCTGGCACTTAAGATGTCCCACAAAGCACTTGATTTAAACCTCTGTATGTTACATATGAATCCATATTAAAACTGTAAAAAGCATAGTTGATGACACAGTGTATATTAACATAGGGGTTGACTTGCACCTTGATTTTTAACTCATTTTTGGAAAAAAAAAACTTCATACTGGCAACATGTTTGGACTTGTTAGAAATGTGTCATTTATTGAGCAGTTTATAGCTCAGGACTGGCCCTTTTGAAATTTCAGTTCAAGGAACGTTTGTGCTAATAAAATTGGATATCCCATCCTCCGCTCCCATTCTTCATGCTACTCACATAATGCCCACAAAGGTTCCAGTAAGATCTGCCTGGAGAACAAGCCCATTCTATATAATAGTCTGCAGGCAAGCCCAAGAATGTTTCAGTGTTTACTCATCATGATACTCTGGATACTTTTATGTATTATTTACTGTTTGTACAGCTTGTAGTTTGGAATATATTTTGTGATATTTATATCTAAAAATAATAGCTAATATTTGTGAAGCCCTAAGAGTGTGTCTGTTTTACTGATAAGAAAGTGAGGTTTAAGTGATTGGCCCAAGGCTAGTCTCTCAGAAGAGTTAATATTTAAAGACCCGCAGTAGACTGCAGAACCCTTCTGACCCCTCCCGTCTCTCAAGGATAAGGAATGTGAACCCCTCTCAGTCTTAATGACTGCACTTTCAACAAAATAGTGCTGTCGTTCCACTTTGAAGCTACCGAATCAGTTTAATTAAAACGTTATCTACAGGTACATATGTAAATCATAAGAAAAGAAATTTGATATGCTGTGACTGTAAGTAATACTTAGAGCCACAAACTGAAAGCTTGTGTTCAGCATCCAAGAAGCCTCATTGTTCTGATTAATTGATTTTGGAGTGAGTAAATGTTTTCAATTTAACTCAGAAACTCAACATTATTTCTGATAAATGGCACCTTCACCTTTTTTAGACCTTGAGTTCCACATATGACTTCATTCAAGAAAATGATTCAGAGCTTAAGAACAGAATGAATCTAGTAGAAAGTGAAGAGGTTTTAGAATCCAAAGAGCTGGTGTTGAATCTCGGATTCCGTGGTGTTGGACATTTACATAATCACTCTAAACTGCAGGTTAGAATGGGAAAAAGAAAGGGGAGGAACTTTTATGAAGGGCTTATTTAGGCCATTTTCTTATTTAACGGGAGTGATAACATCTACTTGAGAGGATTGTTGCAAGAAATAAAGGAGAAGATGCATGAATGAAGGGCCTTCCACTCAGGTCCAGCAGCTCCCCCCTCCCCGGCCACCCAGAATCATCCACTCACGGTGGTTGGAATGTCTCCTGAGGAAAAGGACCAAGGCAGCACCCTGACTTCTAGGCATCTGCTGGTGATATTCTAACTCATGAGGCAGAGAGCCAGTGAGATCAACTCGGGGTGAAATCTGGGGATGGCTGGAGTTCAAAGGAAACCACAAGTCTGATCTTAGAAAGGGGAACACTTTGAAAGTGTTGGCCTCATCTCTGCCTTTCTGGGGGGGTGGGGGTGGGGGGAGGAATCAGGTTTGTTCATTGGAGCCAGGTAGACAACCAATGATCTGAAAAGTTTGGTTTTTTTAATAGAAAAGAACAAAAAATAGCACAAAATATAACTGCCTTAAAATGTTGGAAAACTTACAAACAGAAGAAGAATTGGACTTCTTCTGTTAATTTCCGAAAGATAGGTATAGACAGATTTTAGAAATTGGTTATAAAGATAGCTTTCAACTGAATACATAAAATCATTGTCTTACACTTAGATTCTTCAAAAGCAGAATGCATTAGAAATACTCATTTGTAATGACGTAAGGCTCTTGAGTTATTATTCAAATCCACAGACCAGGCTGACTTGCTGAAGTTAAATACAGTTACAAACATGTGAAAGATGCCTGTAGAGGAGTCAGAATGTATGCCTGATGACTGGAAAAGGGTAAATGAAGTCCCTTAAATGTATTTTTCAAAAGGAAAATGGCTGACATAGGAATAAAGGCCATTATTCATTGAAAGGCAGAATTCTATGGTGGTTTTGAGCCTAGGATTTAGAGTCCCCCAACTTGAAACCAGTCCTCGGTCTGCCAACACCATTTTTCATCAAACGGACTTGGAAGGAAGTAAATGTTTCACCATTGTCATTTTTCTCATCTATTAAATAGGAATAAGGATAAAATGAGAAAATACAGGTAAAAACATTGCAGTGTCTGGCACAGGGAAAACACCAAAAATCATTGAAAGTAGCAGAGAACGAAAGAAGGAAAAAGGCTCTGATACTGATCATCCTCGAAGTTTCTGATGTGTTTCCATATTACCAATTCTTCTTTAGACAGATGACATCATCCAAAACAGACTGACCATTCCTACTAGGATACACCTGCTTTAAAATTCTCTTCCATGCATGGAATATTGGATCAAAACTGGGGACTTATATAATGAAATAAAAATTATTTAAAAAATTCTCTTCCATGACTGGGAACAAAGTTTATGTCAGGCACTCTTCTAACCATGGTGTGATCGAAGGCAAATACATAACATTTGTCCATGTATAATTGAGGCCATATTCTAAGTAATCTTTCTTCTTGCCAGAAGAAGAAATAGAGATTTTTCTTTTTTTTTTTTTTTTTTTTAAAGATTTTATTTATTTATTTGACAGAGATAGAGACAGCCAGCGAGAGAGGGAACACAAGCAGGGGGAGTGGGAGAGGAAGAAGCAGGCTCATAGTGGAGGAGCCTGATGTGGGGCTCGATCCCAGAACGCCGGGATCACGCCCTGAGCCGAAGGCAGACGCTTAACCGCTGTGCCACCCAGGCGCCCCGAAATAGAGATTTTTCTACATTTGACACCTGGCAGCTTATTGAGCTTGTATAATCTCTCTCTCTCTCTCTCTCTCTCTCTCTCACACACACACACACACACACGCGTGCATGCACACACACAAAGAAATGAAACTGAATGTCACTAAGATAGAAATATAAAGGACTTACACTCTTGGTAGCAACCAACTATAAATTGTCATCTTTCATCTGTTTCTGACAGGGCAAACACAGTGTTTTTATATTTTGAAAAAGAATGCATATGAACTGCCAACAATTGTTTCAAATATCAAGCACCGCTGACCCCCAGCTGTCAAAATAGCATAACTCTGTTTTCAAACTCTTTTCTTCAGTGTGACTAGTTAACATTGATGTTTTGACCTTTTATTTCTTCCGTGCCTCTATCACCAGTAGTGAAGTCACGGGGTTTGTTTGACCCTCATCCCTATTCCAGGAGTCGCTTCACTCTGGATCTTTCTACATGGCTTTCACGGGGGTCTCCCTTTTAATTACAGTACCCACACACCCAGTCGGTTTGAGACAGTCCTGTGCACCACTGTTGGGTCTTCCAGTTCTGCCTTTGTGCAGGATTTCCCACTTGTTTTGAGGTATCATGATCAAGAGTTAGATTGAAATAAGTCAAGTTGGGTTTGGTGGGCTCCACTAGACACGTGGACTTCTGCCCTCGCCATATCCAGCAGCCTGTGAGAGGCATGGACATAGATCTCTCAGCCCTGGGCACGTGACTAAATCAGATGATCAGAATTGACAGTTACTTCTACAAAGGAAAAGAGAAACCGTAAACTGGGATGAGAGCATAAAACATCTCATTTTCAAGTGCTGTACCTATGTTTTGGAATATGTTGATTGGAGCAAAATAGATTTTTTTTTAAAGATTTTTATTTATGCATTTGAGAGGGAGAGAGAGAGCAGGAGCAATGGGGAGAGGCAGAGGGAGAGGGAGAAACAGACTTCCCACTGAGCTCAGAGCCTGAAGTGGGGCTGGATTCCAGGACCCTGAGATCATGACCTGAGCCAAAGGCACACACTTAACCATCTGAGCCACCCAAGCACCCCTAAAATATATTTCTTTGAAGTTTTAATTTGGAAAAGGCTTCAAACTTAGAAAAGTTGCTAAAATAAAACTGGCACAAAAAACACCCATATTCCCTTTCCTCGCATTGTTGTTCCCATTTTGCCTCAGTGATTTCTCATTCTCCTTGTCCCTGTCCCCTTCTCCTATCTTAACGCATTTGAAAGTTTATTACGTACCTGGTGACCCTTCACCCTAAATATTACAGCCCGTATTTCCTGAGATCAGTAATACTCTCTTGTATAACCACAGTCCAGTTACCACTAGTATAAATTTCTATTGGTAGAATACTTTAATCCCCTGTCATGTTCGACGTTCGTCAGTTGATCTAATAATGTTCTTGAGAGCAATTTGCTCACCGAGTACGGGATCCCTCTCTGCGGTCATATGTTACACTTCATGGTCAGTGGTCTTGTCCCTTTAGTCTCCTTTAATCTGCAACATTAGACATTTTCACAGCTTTTTTTGTTTGACAACATTGAGGGTTTTTTGTTTTTTCTTTTTTTCTTTTTTTTTTTTTTTTTTTTTTAAGAATCTAGTCTCCCTTCCGTTCTTTCATTTTAATCCAGTATTGGGAAGAGCATTTTAAGGGATCTCTTTTTAATTGAATAAATACATACCGTATACTAAAATAGAATGGAATTAAGAAGGCCCATTATGTTATGACATCTAAATTTGGAAAAATCTTCAAGAGATCATAGCGGTATCTTTATGGAATTTTATGTTTTCGAATCATTTCTCAGGGTAGGAGAGTTTGAAATGGAAGCAAAAAGATAGGACCTCTGAAAGTATTTTATCTGAAATATTATTATTTGTCAACACAAAAAATTGAACTAAGAATATCTAAAGTGATAACCCTGATTTAGCAGAATATTCTTTCTCTGCTTCAAGATCTATAGAGTGAATATTTTCTCAATCGGAAATATTGTGCTCTATAAGGTAGAGTCAACTAAAGCTGCCAGCAATTTCAAATTTATTAACCACTAAATACACTTTTGACACAAATTGCAGGCAACTCATAAAAAATTTAAGAGAACATATCAAAATAAGTTTTATAGAAAGAGACTTCAGAGCCAGATATCTTAACCAAGATTATTTCTTAATCTAACCTAAGAAATTATTAAAGTACATGAATATGTAGAAAGGACACTTCTGGTCATTTGGGGGGAAGAAAGATACAAAACCTATTAAACATATACTGTGGAAGTTTACAAATGCAAGATCCCCAAGTGTACAAACTAAAGAGACACATCTAGAAGGAAAGAATTGGAGCTCATGAGTAGAGAAGTTAGAGTCCAGCGTGGTACTCTGTAGAACCAAACAGTTCAGCAGTGGGGAATGTGGTGGTGACTGACCTTTGAGGAAGGTTATTTAAACCAGTAGATTGCGGGATGGAAGTCCTGGAGGAAACGCTGCAGGCAAGAGAGGTGTGGCTAGCTATGGTGACCAGAAGTGCTGTCTCACACGTTGGTTATAGGGAATGTTTCAAACAGGCGTCATCTCTCCTCCAAGGATCTCGGAAATGGTCGCAGAATCTCCAGGTAGACATTATAGCTGAGCAGGTGTCGGAATCCAGACTTATTCAAATAGAGGATTTAAGGACAGTTGTTGAATTTCTCCTGTTAGCAGCTCAGAGCAATAAAAGGTCATTGACTTTTAGTTCAAGTCTTCTTCCTCTCTTTATCTGTCAAATATTTACTGAGTGCCTACTCTTCATGTGGTACTAAAAGCTTCTGTTGTTTTTGAACGTTCTGGTAATTGACATAAAGAAGTTATTTTTTGTTTTGCTTTATTATAGATGGGTTTAAATCATCTTATTCTTTTGGAATGAATATTTTCTTGGGATAGTTCTGAGTAAGATTATTTTTAAGAGGGTGTCATTATAATAAAACCCATTGGTGGCTCAGTAAACAGTATTTCAAAAACTAGATAGTTACTTTAGCCCCTGTCTGGGAGGATATTTGATCATCCTAACGATGATACAGTGTGACTCTGTCTACCCCTCCCCAGGTAGCCAGTTGGTCCAAGTTAAGCTGACCAGAGTTCTTCCCTAGGAATATTGAAATCACAACTAAAAAGACAAAAAATCAAATCTGTTTTAGGTTGTGGAACTTGAATACGTTAGTGGCATGTTACCTATCATAGGGATCAGAGAAGCAAAGGAATCAAGAGTATAGAGCGTGAGACAGAAATGTAAGCAGAGAAGAGCTCCTGCCTATGTTAAGGCTCAAGGGTTCAGGAGAGGAGAGGGAAGTCATCAAACTCAGAGGATTTCTGCTCCACACTATCAGCTATTGGTAGTTCTCAATACTCCTAGACGGTGGCCCGATATTTCCCCTCTCACTTCATAATTCAAACACCTTCTGTATCATGGGTTGTTCCCGACTTAGCAGGCCCACCAACTTCCCCCTCGTTCCTGTGGCTTCAGATGAAACCATAAAAACTCTGCCTCTATGTTCACACTTCCACTTCCAAGATCAGTAGATACCATAGCAGCTTGAGTATTTGGGGCCAGACATCTCTTGAAGGGAAAGTCAGCAGTTTCTTCCTTCTCTCTGATTCAGTAAGTATTTATTGAGCTCCTACTGTGTGTCACAGTCCTTCTAGGTTTGGGGATTAAACATTGAACAGAACAAACATCTCTGACCTCCATTTGGGAGAGACTGTGATTAAATGACACATAGAATCACACATGGTGATAAAGCCAATGAACAGAAGTTGAGAGAGGATAACATGAGCAATATCCTGAATAAGAGGAGAGCAAGAGCCGAGCCCCTGGGTTTGCCAGTCAGGAGCTCCTCAAGCCCACATTGCTCCTTTTATCTACCCTCAATCTGGAGCTATTCAGGTTTCTCAACAGCTGGCTTTTTTTCCTGCAAAAAATAAGATCTTGCAATTTGTGGTTTTGCTAAACAGACATACATATACATATAAACTCAGCAGAAAATTGCCTTCAGCAAAGAATTGCTATCATTTAGGCTGATGTTGATTAGAAAGTAAGATTCACCGTGCATTTTCCCAAACAGCGTCTGAAATGCTTGAGTTTCCCAAGGATTGTCATCTTGGAGCGTTCATATTTAACATGATTCATCCATTGTAGGTTATCTGGTTTTCTGGGGCTTTCTTTTTGCTAACAGCGACTTTCCAAAACGTTATTATAAAATCAGTCTCTATAGTGCAGGTGAGGATAAGTGTATTTAGGACTCAAAACCTAAAGATGACTTCCATGTCATAAAACCCCCAGGTTAGGATTGTCTCTGTGTGGAAACTGTACTTTGGAAGTTGTTACTATTTACTGGTCTTGCCATGCTGCATAAGACTAATAGGGAAGAATTCCTAATTACTGTGATCGGCTGACTCTCCAATGTAAAGTGGCTGGAGATCAACCCCGTAGCTGTCAAGTCAAACCAACTCACAACTGTAGCTCTGTTTAGTTGACGTCTACCATACGGTGAACTCTGTTGAGTTCCTTCTAATCATGGGCACTTGGGGGTTCTGCATTGTTTCCTGGAATTTCAAATATTTTCTTCAGTTCCTTATTCTTTTATAAAATTAGACTTTAAGTAAAACATTTAAAAAAATGTCCAATTTGCATGATCCTCTGTACAGCAAATGGAATAGGACCAGATGAAATTTAAAATCACATTGACATTTTACCCTAATTTTATAACTGGAGAAACCTGCCCAATCAGGACTTCCCTTTAACCCAATGTGTGACCCAAGTACAGGAGAAATATTTCGCTGAAATTTTGAAGAGCCAAACATCCCCACCTCTCGGCGTCTTCCCATCCTGCCCCCAATACCACACATCCATGGGCCAGAGTCCACCTGTTAAGGGACTTTATGTACTGTAGTTCTCACTCTGTTGAGCTCAACTCCCATTTGCTCTAGTATTCCTTGACTTCTCCTTAAACCCACAGTTATAGTCTACAACACTAATTTGACATATTCTAATTATTGTATCATTAGCTACTGGCTGTGCAAGTTCATTCTTTTTTTCTTTTTTTAAACTTATTTAAATTCAATTAGTCAACATACAGGATATCATTAGTTTCACATGTAGAGTTCAGTCATTCATCCATTGCGTGTAACACCCAGTGTTCATCACATCACTTGCCCTCCTCAATGCCCATCACCCAGTTACCCCATCCCCCCCCATATCCCCTCCAACAACCGTGTTTGTTTCCTATAGTTGAATCTCTTATGGTTTGTCTCCCTCTGATTTCGTCTTACTTTTCCTTCCCTTCCCTATGATCCTCTGTTCTGTTTCTTAAATTCCACATATGATTGAAACCATATGATAATTGTCTTTCTGTGATTGACTTATTTTGCTTAACATAATACCCTCCAGTTCCATCCATGTCATTGCGAAAGGTAAGATTCTATCCTTTTGATGGCTCAGTAATATTCCACTGTGTGTGTGTGTGTGTGTGTGTGTGTATACACACACCACATCTTCTTTATCCATTCATCTGTCGATGGACATCTCGTCTCTTTCCATAGTTTAGCTCTTGTGGACATTGCTGCTATAAACATTGGGGTGCAGGTGCCCCTTCGGATCTCAATGTTTGTATCCTTTGGGTAAATACCTAGTAGTGCAATTGCTGGCTCTATTTTTAACTTCTTGAGGAACCTCCGTACTGTACTTGTACCAGCCTGTACCACCTTGCATTTCCACCAAGAGTGTAAGAGCGTTCCCCTTTCTCTGCATCCTCACCAACATGTGTTGTTTCCTGACTTGTTAATTTTAGCCATTCTTACTGGTATGAGGTGGTATCTCATTGTGGTTTTGATTTTTATTTCCCTGATTTGCAAGTTTATTCTAAGTTCTTGGATGACACTCTCTGTCCTTTCCAGTTTTGAGATGGATTACTAGATGGCCTAATGAAGTGCTACTTCACCAAAACAAAGGAGAGTCATTGGTAATGAGCGAACATGTTCTAAAGGAAGTTACCAGCTTCTCGCATAGACTCATTGCATGCCCTCTGTAGAAACAGTGCAAAAAACTCTGAGGACAATGGTCTTCTTTCCTTTGAGGAATAGTAACTAAAAGTAACCAGGGGAACAAATGTAAAAACTAGTTTTGTTTTGGTTTGTTTTAATAACAAAAGGATGGAATGCCTATGCTGGAAAAAACTGTACTTGAAGCAGAAAATATTAACAGTCAATACTTAATAAGAGGTGGTAATTTTAGCGATCGCTTTCTCGTGACAATGCAAACCACAAGAAAGAGGACAAAAGAAACTCCTTGTCATATGCATTTCATTGCTAATAGATCATTTCATCTGCATCGGGTATGTTTTGCACAAAGGAAAAATTAAGGTTAGTAGATGAGGCATTCTTTGAAGCAGAAGTACCGAAATTACTTGTAACAACGTATATGTTGATTGTGAGATGGCAGACCATGAGCTTCTCTTATCCTCACGTTGGTTTTTTACACATGTCCCTGTGATGCAGATCACAAGAGTTTCAAGCTTCTCATTGGAGTGTTAGTACAGCTTTCCAGGCCATTCTCCCTGAGAGTGCTCACAGCTGTCTGCCTGTCATTGGTAAAGGTATTTCAAGGACAGCTTATACATTTCCGTGAGACATTTCATTTATTAGCAGTGACACTAGTGTCAAGATAAGGTAAATTTATATTTGCGAATCAAGAGCCTTACTCACGTTTTCGATTCATTCAACAAATATTTATTGAATACCCAGTATATATTATTATATTCCCCTGTAATTCAGTGCAAGTTACTTGTATCAGTAAGGTTCTTACTTGCAACCAAGAGGGACTAGTTCAGACTTATTCTGGAGAAAAGGAAATGGCTGAACTTGAAAAAAGTGGTCACAGACTCACTGAGAGTATGGGCCAAACTGGCTCAGAATAGAGGGAAAGCCATACAGCCAGTACCACATCCAAACACGCCACTGACCCAGTGTAATGAGAACACCACGAATGGCTACTGTTCTCTGTAATTTGTGCCACCAACACCAGTGACAAGATGTTGCACACCATAGCTCACTCCACCTGGATATTGCCATCCCAGAGAATGGGTGTTGATGCCTTCACCAACACGAACCGAAACATTTTGTCCTACCCATCCCTGCCGACGTCTTTAGTTCCAGAAGTAAAATGAGGGGTGCTATATCCGAGTAGCTGAGTCCTACTGAAATGAGCATTGGGTATTTTGTAGCCTCTGTTTTTGGAAATAGGGAGTGTGCTAAAACCAGCAGTCATTGTGACGATCTATCATTTCTATCATATGATAATCCTGATGGTGCTAATAGGAAAGGAGCATTTTGAAGCATAATTATAGGAGCTCTGCAAAGCCTTTTTGGACTTAATCTTCATAGTAAGGCTGTAACAGGACACATCTGGACGATCAGTAGTTACGGAAATTTCCCCCTGCTTTTTTCTCATTGAGGTAAAACTACCTACATAAATTTACAGGATGATTCTCTAAGCATAGATTAAACATTCAGTACTTCAATATCTTAGTCGATAAACATCTGAGGCTTTATTTTTTTAGCTTGATGCTCATAAAACCTGAGAAACAAATATCACAAAACTGACAGTCATTAAAATGGTTCTCTTAAATCATGCCTGTTGAAAATAATATCCCATTTCTGTTTTCCTCTTGAAGGAACTTTTCTCCAAACTACTTTTTTCCAAAACATGATGATAATCAGCTTTTGAAAGCTGTGCTTTATTAAAAATATATATATATTCTCTGGGCAATTGAACAGACCCTCCATTTTTATTTCTTTGCTAAGCAGTTCATGCTATTTCTTTAACTAGCTCATTAACAAAAATCAAGTCTTTTCTCTTGAAGCTGATGCCATTTCTAGCGGTTTCTTCCCTGCTCACTGAGTTTCTTTTCATTTCCAGGCAGCCAGACATCTTTTCCCCCATGCCTCCTATTATCAAGTTCATTTAATATCAACTCTATTAATGGAAATTCCCACTAATGGGAAAGTTCTTTTTTCATACTCCAAACTATTTTTTATTAATTTAATGTAAATGTTAATTTAATATCATTTCACAAACTTTTTCTGTTTAATGTCAATTAAGAAGTCACTGGTTTGCTACTCAAAACAGCACTTAATGTCAATTATTACAATCAGCCTTTCATTTGAAAACTGAATTTTTTAAGTGAAACTGATTTTAATATGTCTTTAAATTTTCTCAGTTGAGCAGATTAGAGAAGACAATTCTTTAAACTTTTTATTATTTTAAGGAACTGGAAATGGCTACTGGAGTTTTCTAACTGAGGAAAATTGTACATAAAAAAATTATTGTAAAACCTCTAGCATTAACTCAGGTGGCTCTTCAGTGGATAATTCATTTACTATATTTCTACCCAATAGTTTTACTGTTTTCTTCTGTTTTTTTTCAAGATTCTTTCCAAATCTTTATGCTTTACAAGACTGTAGCCATCATTTACAACTTGGTTTGATGAGAAAGTTGAAGAAGCATCTTCTACCTTTAGTCATGGAAGCTAGTAAGGAATTTGTTGATTTGCATCAAGTTTAAGAACAAATTACAATTCTGTCACACAAGGAGATGTAGTAGGGGGGGCACCAAACCTGTATCATGGCGAATATCTGAAAATTAGAATAGAAAAGTAAGAAGGAACATATTTATACCAAGAATGGAATACTTCCTCTCTTTTACCTAATTTGACCATTATTAGTATCAAAATAAATATTAATGATTAACAGCTTATTAGTATAATCAATTTTTATCTTTGATTTTTCAAAGAAACAAGTAATTTCAGATTATATAGAGGTTATCTCTCGTACATGAAATTCTTAGCCTTTAATCCAATGACAGTATACCAAATTCTATATTCTTTTGTATTATTTGGCCTTTTTTTACTTGGTTATCATGTATAGGTTCAAAGTTAAATCGGGTTAAAAATGGCTACATGTAGTCATTGCTATTAAATAGCTAGGAGGTAGTCAAGTAGTCTCAGAAATTACATGTGATAGTTACTTCGCTTGCATTCAAGATTTAGCCTATAACATTCCTAAATTCATCAAGTATTTTTTGTTACTCAGAACCACACGTGAATCTCCTATATCATAGTATTCAAAAACAATGAAAGAATCCTGTAATTTTAGTGAGTCTTGACAAATGTCAGAGTATTGTCAAAACCGTTGACGTCAAGGCATCCATGAGATAAGTGTTACCCTTTTAATGTCCTCCAAGTTAGCCTTCCTGGTAAAAAAGGAATTGTCATAAGTCATAGCAGCAAGGAATATTTTTAATTTAACAATAAATGGTCTTTTAAAAAATGATTGAAAAGGGAGACAACCATGAAACTTAAGCGTTGGCTAAACCAACGTGGAGCCTCTGCCTCAAGACTGGTCCTCTTCCTCAGTCATCTGAAAATGAGGAGACAGAAAAAATGATGGGCTGAAAAGATACCTTGGCTAGCCAAAGTGATTGTTTTAAATTTTTATGACCCTTTATGGCACTGATAAACCTGATTATCAAGCTAGAAGAGAAAGTGTGAAGATATGGATCCTGGTTCCAATTGCTTAACCTTTATGAGACTCAATTTCATCCTTTGCAAGATGGAAAAAAATATATTCATGTGGTTAATGTAAATTTTTAAAGCTGAGAAGTTCCAGTGAAGTAATGTAAGAGATTGTGATTGTAATATTAAGAACTGCATACATGGAATGATAGATGGTGTCAAAGTCCGAAGCAAGATAGGAAATTATAAACCTGTATAAATTTATAATGTAAATATCCAATGACACCGACAATATTTTATATATTAAAATATGGACATTACATTGATATAACAGCAATTATTGTACCCATTCAGCACAACATACTTATTCCACAAGTATACTTGCCCACGTTCAAAATTCCCGTTCAGTGTCATCAAACTCTTTATTGGTGATTCATTACGCAGTTTAGGAATAGAATTATGTCAGGAGTCAGGTAACTAAATCAGGTCACAGTTCGCTTTGAATTATCCGTTTTGGGCTTGCATTATTTCCTTCCTCTTCTGAGATGCTGCTTCCACGTCTGGAAAATCAGGGATTTGAATCACATAATCTCTGAAATCCTAATTAGTGCCACCTTTTCAAGATTCCTTAGGATTTTCTGTTCTGTTTGACCAATTCAGACTACTTCATAGATATTTATGTGCTTCATTCTGGAATGTGGTTTTCTTTAAAGTTCTGTCACTTACCTAACCTGGTGGATTGAGATGAAAAGGGTAAAACGAGATCAGAGCCTTTGTATCAGTCATTTTCCTTCAAAATGTTGCTCTAGTTTTTCTGTCATGGAAAACACACACAGTTCCAGGGCTCTGATGGTGAGAATTTTTTAGTTGGAAGTGTCCGACAGTGTCATAGCCAGAGACTAATTTGGATTATTTTGTCTCTCTGGGTCACATGAAACAGTTTGGCCAAACATAGTTAGAGCCCCTTTTCTGTGACTGGGAGGTAGGAGGCTATACACCAGAGAGATCAGTCTCTCAAGGTCAGTATAACAATTTTGAATGAGAGAATTGCAAGACATGGTCTCTCTCTGGTGGACTGAAGCTTGGGTCAGTGAAAAGCTTTATGGACTTGGGTGGAGAGAAGGTATAGTTGGCATTCATTGCCTCGGGGAAATATCAGTCCCATATGTATTCTAATACTTTTCATTCTGAGGGGGAAAGGATTCTAAAACCTAGACAGTGTTACCCCTGAAAAGATGAGCATTGAGAGTTGTTGGTATTTATCTCATGTCCTTTCTTTGTACACACCAATAGAAGGGCCTTTGTTCCTCTTTAAGTTTCTGAGACTAAAAAATAAAAATATTGGTTATTACATTCCAGTAACTAAGGAAAACTAGGAAAGCCTTTATGTAAATTACCAGAAGCCATCCCTCAATAGTTATGAAGTAGAGTAGGATGCTTTCATTTATGGTATCCATACAATTTATATCGCTACTAATATTCTTGGTATGATTTTATGAGGCTATTTAGACAGATAACAAAGTTATGAACTCATGTCTTCCTGAAAATCCCAGCTCAATGTTAACTTGCTGAGTATATACGGGAAGAATTATTTTGGTTTGATGGTCCAAGTTAATAAAGCAGCTAAAATTAGGTAGAAAAACTTAATAAAATTCTCTTGGGATAGTATCTAGACTAGCTAATTTTACCTTTGGTAATTTTAAAATAACCTTTATGATCATCTAGAATGAGATCTATTATTAAAATATCAAATGCTCTTGGTTCATACATTTTAAGTTTAGCCCACATAAAGACATTTAATTTCTGCTGGGCCCAGAGAATATGAGGAGAATAAGTCTTTTTTGAAAAATTAATAACTCAAAGTCAAAGAATATCTAGGTGCAGGAATCTAGGAAAGAAGAATAAACAAGTATGGAAGAAGCAGGGGAAGAAAAAAGAGCATAAAAGCTTAGAGAAGTGCAAGGTTAATTTGGAAATCCTATCCATGCTGCCCAATCTTTTTGTCACTCACTTCCAAACACATAGCTTACTGTGGTTGTTACAAAATAAATGAAACCTATGTAACCACCACTGCCTTGTCTTATGAACTGCAACAATATGGTGCTTAGAGAGAGGTTTTGGGTCGTGATTTTGGCTCTGCCATTTACCAGTAGCATGATATTGGATTAAGTAAAGATCATGGAATTAGGTATCCTCATCGCTGACAGGTGGGTTACACTATTGTATCTCAGAGACTGGCATGAACATCGCTAAGTAGAATGCATGACACAGCAACAAACATATTTACTCAGTAAATGATGGTTTCCTTTGCTGCTTTCATCCCAATTCTCTCCTCACATCACCTATAAAACAGTGTTAAGGATTATCCATTAAACAACAGCTTTTAGTTTATTATATAGTAACACAAATACATTGTGAAAATAACTACAGAATGACATAGTATAAAATGTCTTCCTGCCCCATTCCTCAGACTCCCAAAACCATCACCACTCCGGAAGTAACCATATTTAGCATGAATAAATGTGTTCTTTTACCTTTTCCTGGCCCTGTACATATGTATATAATACATAAATTTGGTGTTTCACATACCTGCAATTTTAATATGTAATTTTAACCATGCAACTTGCTTTTTCAATTTAACAATATTCTAACAATCTCTTGAAGATCTCTCCAGCCTCTAAATATAGACCTATGCCAACACAACGTTTAGTAGTCTGAATTCTGGATAGTCCTATAATTTATTTGATCATTACTCCATTATCCCATGGTCCGCTGCTAGAAATGAGCAGTGGTGCATGAACACCTGTGTACACCTCTGTGCTCATAGTTGAACGTTGCCTTAGAACAGATATCAGAATGAAACATCCACTATACATTTTGATAGATTAGACCTTAAAAATGTTAGGCATGTTTATTCTCCATGCTACCATGCCATTTCTCCTCAAATTCCATTGGTCTGTGCAAACCATATGGCTAACTTTGGTAAGAGCTTAGAAAAAATATATTCTTCTTAGAGCCGAATTAGCACACATTTGGGAATAATAATATAATTAGATACAAATGGCAAGAGTCTGAGTGATTTGGAGTTCAAAAATAAAGCTCTTTGCTCTCTAGGTTTTAAAAAGATTAAATAGATTAAATAAAGTAAGAGGGTGGGAAGAAATTAACCAGGCTCGCCAGCCATACTCATTGTCAGTAGTCATTAGTTGTAAGGTGAAGATTTCTATAGAAAAGAATATGTTTCCAGAATGTTAAAATAAGTCACAATTGTCTGGTTGGCAACCAGGAGTTATTTGACCCTTTTATGTACCCATCCCACCCCCTCATATTTTAAAGTATGGAGACTGGGGATGCTATTTTCTCCCATCCCAGCCAGCAGTGTTCCAGATTGGACTCTGCCAATGAGAAGAACTTGCATGAGATTTAGAAGGCAGAACAGACACAGAAGCCACCATGGCTTGGTGCTGGCAACAGACAAGCACATGGGCTCTGGCCCGTGGCAATGTCTCGGCATCCTCTTGCAGATTAGGGATGTCAGTGCAAGAGGCCAGTGAAGTCATCAGTGGTGGCCTCCTCGGGCTTTTGTCCTTCCCAGTTTCCTAACCATCAGCTTCCTTGTCTTGCACTGATCTCTTTATGCAGTTTAGTCAACATCTAACTCCTTCTGTCAAATTCCACCCTTCTTGAAACGCCTGGAATGCTTGTCCCAATTCCCCGGCGGACCTTGATTGAATGCATACAGAACGGGCATTACAGCACACGCACAACCTCAAGACCTCATCATCCGTGAGCCCACCTTTTAAAACCTAATGGAATAAAAAGGTTTTTTCCTAAATAAATAAAAGCAAAGAACTTAAGAATAGGGAAATGGATATATACAAGTAGACCGATAGCCCATTGGGACTGTAAAAACTAGGGAAATATGATTACAGAATACAATGTAAATGTTATAACCCTTAACAACTGCCAAAAACCAGGAGATAAAGAGGAAAGAATGAGGGAAATTTTTGGAGGCCCTCATGTGTAGATGTCAACATAGCCGGCCCTGGATCAGTACTGACTAAAGTTAGAAAACTTGATTTCTTTTCTTTTCTTTTTCTTTTTTTTTTTTTTTTTTTGAGAGAATGATGTGCAAGCAGCTTGAGGGGGCAGAGGGGGGAGAGAGAAAGGATCTTAAACAGGCTCCATGCCTAGTGTGAAGCTCAATGCTGGTCTCGATCTCAGGACCCCAAGATCATGACCTGAGCCAAAATCTGGGGTCAGACTCAACCAACTGAGCCACCCAGGTTACCCCAAGAATTGGACTTTTAAGAAGAACTCCATTCTCTTTAGGTTTTTCATAATCTTTTTTCTTGAAGTGCAACATGTACTTGTGATGCAGTAATTTACATTTCTTTCTTCTTTTCATTCATTTAGAAAAATTAATCTCATGCTTTTCAAAACATAGCATAGTTTTCATAAAATTCTCTCTCTTTGTATATCCTTTTGTTGGCCTGTATCCATGTTCATCAGATTTCTCCATTTGTACTATTTGGATAATTGCATTTGGGTTTATTTAAAATTTTTAATTTATTTATTTTCTCTACTATTTAATACTGTCATTAATAAAGTCATTATTTTTATATGGAAACAAAAATAGTAATTAGTTTTAGCCCTTTGTTTTATCCCTGCCAGGTATAGTATATATTGTTTTGGATATGTCACCAATCTTTTTTTTTTTTTTTTTTTTTTTTTTTTTAGTAATAGTAACATTATTCACTTCAAAAAAATTGTTAAAATTAGTCACATTTGGATTTCAACTATCTTTTTTAATTTTTTGATGTAATGCAGGATATTTAACTAAGGGACTCCACAGATTTTATAGGGAAAAAATGACCAGGAAAATGAAAGTTAAATCAATAACAGAGCACACCAATGCAAGAGAAAGGCTTGTTTCTAATTATCAACTATGAATTAGTTATGGCTAATAACTTAATAAACAGTTCTTATTCTAATTAATTTACAAGTGTTGATAGAGTTCAAAACAAAACTAATAAAAATTTTAAATGATTGTCTTGATTTAAAAAAAAAATAGTGTAGAGCCCAGTGATCTGGGATCCGATTATTTGTAGCTCTGAGAACAAAAAGGTCATTAAATCTTAAACGATTGACATACTTCCTCCAGTGTAATATCTTTAAATGAAAGAAAGAAAACATTCTTTATCTCAGCACCTCCAAATTTTGAGAATCAAAGCACACCCAAACAGTGTTCTTTGTTGTGTGTTTTTTCCATAACATCCTGGTGTATCTTGTCAATAAATATTTATAGAGTATAGTGAGTCATTGACATACATTAATCTCCCAGGGGTACGTTACTGGGAGTTACAGTGATGAATATATATTAGACTCTTAGCTGCTGACTCAGTCCTATACGGAAAACCTGGATGTTGTTAATAAGCTGTAAATAGAGATGATATAAGAAATTAGCCTGCAGGTCTACCACTCCCCAAACTTCCTCCCAGAGAAAACGGATGGAGAAGATTCTTTGTTTTGTTCAGTGTGACTCCCCTGGTCAGATTGCTGCTGTTACATCAGACACGGGGGCCTGCCTGTGACACTGTTTAGCACAGGAACTCTGTTCACTGGGAAAAATCTAAATCAGAGGTGGTTTCATTTGATACTTTACTAATTTTTGAACTCCTACAAAGGGCCAAATGCTCTGCAGGGAACTGGTGACACACAGTGCTTAATCCAAAGAGACCCAGGCTTCACCCTCATGCGTCTTACAGTTTAGCAAGAGAAATAAATAGTAGTCAAGTGTGCTACGTATATGTCGAAATGTGTCCTTGTCACAACAGATTTTAAGGAGGATGGAGTCCTAGCGAGAGGCAGGATGAAGCAAATGTGACTTCTGGAAAAGTGACACTTGAGCTGGTAGGTGAGGGAGAGAAGCAGCTGAGCAGTTGGAATTACAGGGGCGTGGAGATTAGTCGAGAGCATGGCTGCATGACATCACCTGCGGGACAGTAGAGCAGGAAATGAGAGATCAGGACTGATGTTCATGAAACCACAACATTTAATGATGGGGAAGATTTCGAATCTGGAAATGAGTCCACAAAGCAGCAGCGGCCAGTGATGTTGACGGAAAAGCAGGAAAATGACTAAATCGATCTTAGCCTTTCTCTTGAGGAGGGTGAATAGTCGTTGCCACCGTGAGAGGCCAAAATACAGGGATTACGAAATAGGCGATCTCCCAGGCTGGAAAACCATGCATAAGCACAAGCTTTAAAGGGGAGGGGAGTACAGAGAGGCTTTTGTGGGTAATGACTTAAACAAAGACAGGGGTAATGTCTCCCAAACACCAGGGCAGCAAATGCATGCTACATTCACTGGGGATATAAAGTCTTTTAAATAATGTGCTATTTCTTGAATAGCACTGCCGTCCCTCAATATCTGGACATGTAACAGGTGAAATTATTTCTTGTCTTCCTTACTCTCCTGTGTTGCCTTGCAGTAAATACCGTTCCATTGAGGTTATCCAAAGTATCTATTTTCTCACAACACGAAAGCACCTGACTAGCGCACGTAGAAAGCATATGCTTCATAGAACCAAGGGGTAGCTCTCCTCGTGGTGCAGAACTACAGGAAATTGTTCTTCCTCTCGTCTGTTGTCTAGTTGAATTTTTAAAAATCCACCTACAAAAACTATGAAAGAACCTCCTAAGAGGATAGAATCTTAATGTGGATCAGACACTCGGGCTACTGGATTATATCAAATGTTCTCAATAGATGGTCGTAAAAACGGGACATACCTTCCCGTGTGGGCTAGATATTCAGAGGTGGAAGTGGGAGGCACATGGGAGGGGACTGAGCTTGTGGCATTCATGATGGGACGTACGACATCGTTCCCTAAAATTGTGTTCATTCAAATGCTCTGTCTGCAACCTCAGGCTGTGTCATTCTCACAAAGATAGCATGGAACACGTCGTAAGCTCCGGTAGTGCTGTGGTAGAATGGTTTTCTTCTTGTGTCCGGGTTCTGAATTCAATCTGAACCAACACTACCCAGGACAAATGTATGTTTACCTTTTTTCACCTATGTTTTTGTTGTAAGACCAACCCTACCATCTCTTTGTTACTTGGACATGACTTTTATCAGCAGAAAGAAGGAGAACTGAACTTTGGTTGCTTCTGACATATTCATGGTTCTGCTTTACAAAGTGACTGTCACCCCTAGTTTCGAACACTCATTTAGCTTTGTGAAAATACACAATCCTAGGGTCAGCTAGTTAAGGAGCTTTGATGTCATCTAGTCCGACCCCTGACCCATTTCTCTTTATGTAAGCTGACGTGAACTTGTAAGGCCACACAGGATTTGCAGGCTGTAAAGGGCAATTTATTAATAGATTTTGGTGCTTACCCAAAACACATGTGCGCTATTATTTCCTCTCTCTCGTGTGAGCTGAAGGATTTCCTTTCTTCTACATCACTTTCATCATTGTACAAATGTAGTGTGATGTCTCCCCCCTTAAAAATAACCCCACCCAGACCCCTCTGTAGGTATTGGCCCATTTTTCTACTCCTCTTGACAGTAAAACTCCTACAAGACACGTGCTAGCTCTTTTCCTTCCTGCAGTCTTGTCCTCATCACTCCACTGATGGGGCTCTAGCCAAGATCCCTAATGACCTTCACAGTCTAACTCATTGATCATGTCTCTGTCCCCCTCTTACTTTCTCTATCAGCAGAATTGACATAATTCATTACACCTTCTTCGAAGCATTTCCACCTGACTTCCAGAACAACAGTCTTGCTTGATAACCCTCCCCTAGCTCCCCATCTACCTTTCTTGGTTTTCTCTGCACATTCTCCCCCACCTATCAGCTCTCTCAACCTCTGAGTTTGCCAAGCTCAGCAATCTGAATTCTTCTTCATGTGCTTCTTCAGTGAGCTGATCCAATCTCATGGATTGAAGTGCTATATTAATACATATTGGGATGACATTAAATTTGTGTCTCCAGCCTGCACCTCCTCCTTCCATTCCAGGCTCATGTATCACATTCTCTTGTTGACATCTCCAATTGGATGTCTCCTAGGCATCTCAAGCTTGAGTCCACCTATCAAGCTCTTATGCCAGCCGCTTCTGTCCCTACATCTTGCTCCCCTGAAGTCACCCCCATCTCTGTAAATGTCAATTGCATTTTTCCAATTTTACTCCCCAAAAAACTAGTAGTCATCCTTATCCCTACCCTGTGTCCAATCTGACAGTACATTCTTTAGGCACTTTCACAGTGTATCTAAAAGTTGACCACTTCTCACCTCCTCTCTTTTCAATGCTGTGGTCCAAGCCACCATTATCTCTGCTTTAGATGGTTGTTTAATAGTGCCCTAACTATTCTTCCTGCTTCCACCTCCATCCCCTTAGTCTGTTCTGCACACAGCAGACACAGTTATGCTCTAAAAACCTTTGTTAGACCACCATACTCCCTTTCATACCACTCAAAGTACTCACAGTGGCTTTCAAGGTGCTCCACGCTCAATCTCAAGCTTACTCACAGATCATTGTGGAGCCCACCACCAACTTTCTGCCCTCACCCCCTACTGCTCTTCCTCTAACCCAGCCACACTGCCTTCCCTGCTCTTATGAGTACCCCAGGGCCTTTGTGCTTGCTGTTTTCTCTGCTTGTGGTGCTCTCTCTCTCTCTCTCTCTACACACACACACACACACACACACACGGCCTACACATAGTCGCTCACTCTATAAAGATAGCTGCTCAAAGTCACCTTACTTGTGAGACTTTTTCTGAGCCCCTTATACAAAACAGTGTCCTCCCCCACCCAATTTTTCTCTCTAGCACTAACCTTTGTCAAGTGTGTGTATATGTGCGTATTTATATTTGTTTATCTGTCTTCTCCCATTAGAATATAAGCTCCGTGAGTGCATGGAGTTCATCTGTTGTGTTACTCCCATATCCCTAAGGCTGGAAAACTGTGCCTAGTAGGTCCTCGGTGTATATGTATTGAACGAATGAGTTAATGAATTTAGTGGCAAAGCATTCCTTCCTCCATGTGGTTTGCTAGTGAGGCAGGATAAGCTCCTCCCGTCCTGCTCAGGTATTTTTCTGTGATGCCTACTGCTACTCCTCACAGAGATTTTATGGCAAATTACTGTGCAGCCACCCTTACTTTGTGACCTGGGCTTTGTTGAGCTCCAAAACATAGTGGCTCGTTAATTCTCTTTCACGGAAGGTGAAAAAAATCATATGTATTTTACAGTCTGTATGTACACAGAGCCTTTAAATAGGTTTGGTTTAAGTTGGGGGGAAACTGTGTGTGTGTGTGTGTGACATGCTTAATGTTTTTACCAGAAAGTTTAGTTACCTTTGACCTGGACTAACCCTGATGTCTGAGATAATTCTGTTTAGTAAAAAACTAATGTATATTACATAGGTTTTTATATTTTTTAATTGTTAAGCAAGAAATTGTAAAACAAGGGGTCTTGTCAGATGCTATGCTTAACCCACCTGAGCAGAAGAGATATCACCGAACTGTTAAAGAAAGATGGTATGACATAGTATAACTTACGGAATGTTATTTTGAGAACTAGGAAGACAGTGAATCTCCTTAGACCTGTTTTTCTTTTCTTTCTTGCTTTCTTTTCTTTCCTTTTTTTTTTTTTTTTTTTGTACGGGCCATCCCGTATCCCATGTTGATTTCGGCATCCCAACTAAATTGATTGAGTTCAACCTATTTGCAATTTATAATGAAATGTAATTGTGGCTTTTCTTTTAATTTTCAACTAGCAAGTAGTAATCTTACCACTGACATTAATGGAGGAAAAAAGTGTGTCTGCCTGGCAGGAAGCATTATGGCTGTATATGATGCAGATAAGTTTGTTTGAGAATGTAGACAGCTTTCTAGACAATCGCTAGAGATAGGACCTTAATTTAACCCCGAGCCTGAAGCATTTCCTCTGGGATGCGGATGACTGATAACATGGCGGAGGGCAGAGAAAGTATAGATTTACTGAAAAATAGCCGTTGCAAGCAGGGGGTGTTGAATTTCTTCCTCTAAATCATTGTTTAAAAGGACAAGCTTAGATTTCTGCCCTAAGTGTTGCAAGAGAAATTTTTTAAAGCACAGGTGGTTGGCATTTTCGACACGTCATTTCAGAACCTTAGCGCTGTACTAACCTCTAGCTCATCTTGCGGTAAGATGGCAGGACTACGCTCGCTTTTAATATCCTCTACATAGGATACCTTGCTGACTTCTAATTTAAAGAAAATGAGTCCTTTACCGACAGCTTGATAATCTTTCCCATGGGAACAGCAGAACGAAGTCTCCTGTTCACGGCACTCATGAGCATCCGATAATAACCAGCTCCTCTAAATGGTGGAGTAAATAGATCTTTATTAACAAAGATTACGTATTATGTGCTTCTCTATCCCAGTCTTCAAGAATAACCTTTTAACAACGTGAATAAATAAGCCGTAATAGGTTTCTCGCCCTTTACTAAGCAAAATATCAAGAACTTCTTTCTGCAAGGGCAGAGGTTAAGTAACTCCTTTATTTACTAATGATAAAGTTAATTGTGTGAAACCTAATTCTGCCAGGCTAGAAAAAGAATTTGTCTTTTAACTAACTCTTGGCCCTCACGGTGATTTTTTTTTTTTTTAAATATTGCAATTCTTCAAATGATGTTTACCGTCATCGTCTCCTATACTTTTTTTTTTTTTTTTACTAATTCATGATTGGAAAAAATAAATAAATACATAAATAACAAAAGCAAAAACACAAAACCCGCTGGAGGATATATTCCATGTAAAATGGCTAAGAACAGTCAATAACTGTTCTTTACCGGGGGTGCTCAGAGTAGCACTGCAGGATCCATGAATAGTAAACATTCCGTATTATCCCTTTCATCGGTTGAACTAACCAAGTGACACAGTTCTGCAGCTAATTATAAAATAGCCTACATTATAGAAGAATTAAAAACAGCAAATGAATCATCTGGAGAGCTGCCATGGTAGTTCTAAAATTCTACACACACTACATGTGAATTTTAATATATAATTTTAATTACGCAATTCTTGAACCAGTGAACCCTTCTCATTACTTAGGCAGTGTGTGTGTGTTTCCTTTACCTTGATTACAAAGTCAAACCATTTTAGCTGAAATTAAAAATATCTGTATATTTATAGAGAAAACAGAGGACCGTGTTTTGATAAGGCCTCTGGAGGAGGAGGGCAAAATGTAACCCTGGGAGAAGGAAAGGCTGCCTGGTCTTCATATCAGACACCAGCTAACGAAATCCTAAGAGGGTTTGTTACATGAGCCAGTGGGCTGAGGCAACCTTTAACATGCAGGAAACTGGAGTTAATTAAACTGTTACCGGGATCCTATCTGTCATCCTAGCCGCGTGTCCTGCCCCAAGTCCATTTACATTTTAGAATTGAAAAAATGTTCTCAGGACTGTTGATAAACCGTGTTTACTGTCTCTATCGATTTGCTACTTTTGCGTAACCTTTATGTTTTAATTATCTTATAGTATTTCTTGAAGGCTCTTCTGTAGCACTTGCTATCTGATTAGACTTTACTGGCAATTACTAAACACTAGGAGTACACCCTTTAATGGATTAATTTGCCTCAAAGTTATGAGATAAGTACAGGAGGGAAACAGCTAAGAAAAAATGATGTTACATTCCTGAAAGGCTATTTTCAAACCACAATTGTGCTTATTGTAGAGGAGACACAGTCAGATTATTTGCCTTCTTTATTCACTGCAACGCCTCCGGGGGGATTATTCTACATATAGCATGTCAGAAAGAGCATGCACCAGGAGGCCAGCAGTTGGATAATTAAGACACACATTTAGCACCTGGTGAGCACACGTTCTGTGAAAGACCTAGAGCCCAGACCCTTTTTCTAATACAAATATTTTTATTGAATGAAATCTGTATTTATTATAACATAGATGAAAATTGCACATGTGTTTATTCATTCCTACCTAACATTTATTAAGTATTTACAAGGTATCAGTCATGGTGTTGAGAACTAATTACACAGACCATCTCATGGTCTTGGGGTAATATTAGAGCATCTTACACAAGAAGAGACAGAGGCCCAGAGAGGCTACGTAATTAGCCTTGGGTCACACAGCCTGCAAGTGGATTTCTAGCTTTGGGTGTATGATTCCAGAACTCGATAGCCTAGCCCCTGGGTAACACCCTATGGGATATATTTCGGTAATGGATACTGAATGCCATTAAAAGAAGGATGATCAGACCCTATTATGCTTTTAGCATTTTCATATCTAAAGACTGGCCCAGAGCTTTAATTTGAAGATGCCATTGTGACAAGTGTTGTTAAAATTCAAAGTAACTCTAACCCGATTATAATATTAAAGAAATTTCATGTGCACATACTAAATATTTCAAGGAACTTGACCATTCTGAATGGATTTTCACCAGGAGATACAATAAGAAAAACAGATGAAGGATCAAATAACTTACATCCTGTCTGCTCTTTGAAAGCAAACAAACAACACATGATTCTGAATTCTCTGATTCACCACTAATGCCTTAAAGACAAATATCAATGTTAGGGTACATACAGTATTTTTTCACCCAGAGTGGGTTTGTGGACCTGGTAAAATTTTCCCTCAATACTTCATAGGCAGTCCTGAGTCTACCTTCCATTCATTTATTTAGTTGTGTTTTTAAGGGGAAAGGAAAACCATAATCTTTCTCTTACAGGCAGAAGAGTCAGAGCCACTAAGGTTCTGGTCCCATACATGGGTCTCACTAAGTCACATAAGCTGCTATCCCCTCTCTCCTTTCCATCCTCCATCCATCCATCTTCCCCTCCCTCCCTCCCATATTTAGTAAACAAAGCAGCATAGCATAGAAGTTGTGAGCACGGACTCTGAAACCCAGCTGCTGGGATTCTCAAAGCCTTGCTTCACTCTAGCTCCATGATGTAGGCCAGTCAACCACTCTGAGCTCAGTTTCTCCATCTGTGAAATGGGACTCATATATCTATATTAAAGATCATTTATAGTGAGGATTAAATAGATTAAGAAAATAAATTAGTAGAGGCAAAGAACTCAGAAGAGTGGCCCTTACATGGTAAGCAGAGGATACTTGTCACTATTGTCATAACTATTAGTAATAGAACAGTATCCTGGGGCACGATGGTAGCCCTTAGACAATAGTCCATGCAAATAGTCATATAACTTTGGTGTACTTAGTGATTTGCTGAATAACTAACAAGAACAGTAACAAGACCTATTCCTTGATCCCACGCTCTCATTTATTTTAATTTTCCCAAATGATACTCGTACCCCCAAAGGAAGCATGGCTGAAAATAAAGATGATTCTGAACAAGAAGTTGGCCTAGAGCAACCCATTTCCCAGGCCCTTCAAGGATCACTCTGGACATGATGCTCCCCCAGTCAGTGCCATGGCAGCATACAATCTTGCTGGCCACTCTTGGGCCAGTTCCCGGGCCCTTTCACAGGAACATTATGCTTCAGCTGAAAACTTTTGCAGAATCTGCACACTCTCCAAGGAAAATGTCCATCTCTTTTGCCATGCTCATGGACCGCAGGCACAAAAGTAGCAGTCGTTTAGCTAGCCCTCAGTACAGGTTTGCCTCCAAGGAAAAAACATTGATTTTTTTTTTAATCAACAGATCTCGTTCTGTTACAACTATTATGGTGAGAAGAAAATCATCTATAGGCACTCACACATGTGGAGGAAACTAAGAGGTAGTATGGGTAAGGAAAATATCTTTTCCTCTACCCATCTCAGGTTCTCTTAGAGTGGCAAAAGACAAGTTACCTGGAGAAAAACAAATAGAAGTGTATTCGCATGTGTATCACATATACTCATGGGAGTACCTAGTGATGAGTAGTAACTCAACGGTGTGGTTAGAACTTCAACTTATAGAGCAATTTAACAAATCAACAAGGAAACAATAAATGTCTAGAGAAGTGATAATATACAGGAAAAGGACTTTGAGCTTCTAGGGGTAGCAAATTGTAGGAAGGCAAATGTACAGAGGAAACATGATAGATGAGAGTTTTAACAAGGTTTGTTACGTAGATTTCTCTGGTGCCATCTCTGCGCTGATAGAGGTCCAGAGTTGTCTCCAGTGACTAACTTCTGTTATTACTGGTAGAGAGGGGAGTACAGGACACACCTTTACAAATTTATGTCATCATTTTACACAAATAAGGGAAGGGCAGAAACCTCTTCTTTTAGCCACTTCTTTTCCATCGCCTACAGCTCAAAATAATCCTCATGTCCAAAGTGCCATATTTTGGGGAAATGTTCCCAAATCCTAGGTCAAAGTGGCATATTCTGCTCCTCTTTAATAGGCACTGTTTGCTTCTTCCTTCAGAAGTGATTGATTATCCCTCCCCATTCCTGCAATATTAGTGATCCAGGACAAGTAAGAGGAACACTGGACCACCATGCCTCAGTGTCAGCTCTGCACACATATGGATTCAGTAAAGCACTTTCTTCAGCCCTCAGCCTCCCCCTGGAATTCCAAAAGAAGGCCCAATTCACTCTCCTCCTGGCCTGCCCATGGCCCAAATTCTTCCTCGGAACTCTGTGCCCAGCTTCATCCTCAGAAGTTACCAGCACCTGCAGATATGGGCCATCCCTCCCACCTCCTCCCTCTGTGTTTAATCCCTTAGTGGCCACGGTAGGACACGATGTGATCTGGTGTTAGCTATTTTATGAGTGTTACTGGGGTTTCCCAGGATGATTTTGATGGCAGATGAAAATGTAGTTTTCTGTCTTGTATTTTAATAGTTGTGTACTTACTTTAATACACACCTAAGTGTGTTTCTATGATATCGAAACCATCATTTCTTAGGTATTTTTGCCTAGAAAAAGCCCAAGAAAACAAAAAGTAAGTTAAAGTTATACAAAGAAAAATAGATGTAGATGGTATATGAAGATAGTGCACAGATATGATGTTCAAGGCTGTTGTCCTATCCTGACTCTTCGGTCGACACAAGATTATGCCTAAGACCAAGGGTATCGTTCTGCCTATATTGTAACTGAATAAATTGATTAAGGAAAGGAAGAAGTGATTTCTAGGAATGCCCACATATAAACATTAAATATTAGCTGTTTCATTAAAAAAATGTTAATGAACATTAATGAAATGATACAGATGAATGGCTCCTGTTTCTCCGAACTTGTTTTTTTTTTTTTTTTTGGTTAGGTTTTGTTTTCATTTTTAAAGGGGAATGATTTGTTGCAGTGTTGGAAAAGCTCTGTCAGCCCTACCAAGCAGGGGTGGGTCACACAGGCCCGAGAGTACTCTGTAGTCCCCATGCTAAGGGACCACGTGGTAAAACCCAGCAGAAAAATGGCCTTTAACAGACATGGAAACATTAGAGGGTTTTCCTCAATACTTGTAAGGCTTGCCCTGTGCCTCTGCTGATACTTAATTAAGATCTCTTATTTCCACAAGGGTGAGAAGAGAAAGCTAATTCCAGTGGGTTGGATAAATTTCCATTTGCCATCAATTTGGATTTCTTACTAGCGATTTGTTTCTAACTGTATTTTCATAGTAGAAGGTTGCGGGGGGAGGGGAGATCATCCCAAAGGAGAGGCTAACTCACTGGCGGATGAGGTACAGACAAAGGAGGAAGTCACCAAGTTATGCTTTCCTTTAATCCCTTAAAGGCAGTGAGGGAGAGCCAGAAGGAGGGGGACACTCCCCTTAGATTACTTTGTCTATTTTGAGTTAGGACTGAATAAGAAGACACCAGTCAGAGCTGGACTTTAGAGCAACTCGCTTCGTAACAATTTTGTCAAGAGCTGGCCCCAGGTCCGTGTTCCTCAAGATGGACACGGCCCAGGCGTGGGGAGCTAGGCAACATCCTAAAATAAGCATGGTACCTCTTGCTGAAGCTCAGATTAGCATGGTAGCCATCTTAAACCATTTTTATATCAGAGTAAACATGAGCAGATCGTGGAACTGAAAATAAATTACTCAAGGTTTTTTAAGATCAATCACCACATCTGAAAGAAATAGTGAGCTTTTAACAGGTCTCTTTAGGCTTTTTCCCCCCACCACTCTAAGTTCCCTGGGTGGGGGGGGGGGGCACACACACCCCCTCTCTTCTTTCTGCTCACAAGGACTTGAGTGGAAACATTTGAGGAGCCCTTTGGCTGTCCCTGGTGCTTCTGACCCCTTCTCATCCACGTACTTCCTTTCCCTGGTCCGTTCAGCTCCTTGCAGCCTGGTGCACTTGGCCTTGAACCAGGATTTGCAAAACCTTGGCGGGGGGTGTGGGGGGTGTCCACAAAGATGTCCTCAGCATCTGCAAGAACCTTTATTTAAGAAACACTTCCTTGGAGCTTTCTCTCCACCCCATAACAAAGCTCAGATAACAGTCCTCTCGGTCCTCTTCAACATGAATTTAAGTCTCTTTTGCTCTGCAGGCTCACTTACATACGTTGTCTGCTTTATCCTTGATCAAAGAAGGGAAGCGTTTGCCCCAAATAAAAAGGATTTTGGCTTCCACAGGCAAGAGAGAGGAACCACTGCTGCACATAGCCCATGGCCCAAATATCGCCTTTGCTGGCACTCCCTACCCCTAGACTCCCAAACATTCCTCTGAAGGAAAGCTCATTGTTAAGTGGCAGGCTCGAATTTGGAATTCTGGCCTGCTTGACCAAGGTCAGTGCAAACTTCTTGACCCTCAGACTCTCCTCTCTGCCCATCTCTCACTCCTTGGGTTGAAAGGCTGTGCCGAATGGACTTGACTCATTCTAGTTGGTGCCTCAGCAGAACTCATGAGGCACAGTGTCCATTAAATATTCATATTCTGATCCTGGGGTGATCATTACTATTCCAGATCAGAACTGTTCCAATGCACTGAAACGTCAGTATTGCTCAGCTTTAATTCACCGTGGGCCCATTCAGGTAGGCAGTCATAGAGCCAGTCCGTGTATATGCCAAGGTCTCCCCTCCCCTGCCAGGAGGGGCGAGTCCTTAACAATGAGGAAATTGGGACATGCTCCTTTTTTTTTTTTTTTATTTCTAACTGTAAACTTGAATTAGATGCTTGGCACACATTAATGGTTTTTAAAACGTCTCTTCGTAATGGAATCTGTCATCGTGTCTCCATCACCATGCCAACTGGAAGGACTTTATTGTTCCCTCTGATAGGAAAGTTGAAAACAATGGCTAAAAAGAAAGCATATTTACTGACATTTTGTTACCATAGGGGAGGGGAGCAGGAAACGGTTTGGACATATTAACTTGCAAATTGTGAAGGCAGAGATGTCAGACCTAGTTACATATTTGCTCTGGTGTAAGAATCATTACGCAGAACGCTGGTGACTTGGCTGTCTTGGGCTCCAGCTCGGAGGCGGTGCCCCACACAACTGCGTCGAGAGTCAGCGCTGCTAGGAAATGCTGCTGTGGCTTGGTTACAAATCAGCCCTCCTCTGGCAAACTTGCCCAGGATGGGATTGAACCACCTCTTCGTCCAGGTTCTTTTTGTCCTTTTTGTTTACTCTATCCTTACTCGTGCTTTTCCTTTTGATTTTTCCCCCTAGTTGTGCCTTTCCCAAGGGATGTCTGTCAACAGGCCCTCTCTAGGTCAGCCTTGGTACATGCACCTGACACAAGCAAACTTCACCTCTCCTTCCGCAGCCTCCCCCGCCCTGCTGGAGGTCTCCCTGCCGCCCCTGTGGTCACAAACCCAGCCGATGGAGTGGCCACTTTTGTGCTCAGCACTGAGAGCTAGAGGTGTGGATCTGACCACAAGGACTAGGAATGGGGGAAAGCCTGTGCTGTGGAAGGCATTGGTCTCCATCTGCTCCTGCCGTCAGGGCTCGCTCTTTTCCTCCGTATCCACCCTTTCCCTCCTTCCATATCTACCCTTTCCTTAGAGCGCGCCGTGCCGCATCTGTTGAACTTAACACTGCCAGTGACTAAGACGGGCCTTCAGAGTTAGAATGTGTTCACCATTGTCAGGGAAAATACAGGACACAGAGAAGGATGAGGCCCTTCTCACCTGTGTTCCTCACCTTCCATTCCCCAACATGAAAAGGTCCAGCATTTTCTAACAAAGAATACTGAGCTCAGATGCCTTTTTACATACCAACCGTAGAACACAACAGAAAATTTACATGGAGCATTTGTGGCTCTAAGTCCTGAGAAATTTGGGAAATTAAGAAGGCTTCCCCCCGCCCCTTCCTTTCTTTCAGAGAGCATGTGAAAGCATTCTTTTCCTAGTAAATGGATTTAGTCTAACTGCCTAATTCATTATGCTAAAACCATGAAGCAATTTCCTGTTCAAAGCCCGGCTCGCAGGCTCTTTGTTGTCAAGTATTTGAATTTCAGATTAGAAATGTGTTCACTTGGATAGCTTGAAAGGAAAGCTCTGTTGTCAGCTTGGCTTTATGTTCTGCCAGAAGCCAGATCCCTCCTCTTCCAGTAGTCACCAGCAAAACACCAGACCCCGACTCTGGACTCCGTGTCTTGAAACAAACACAAACATCTCTGGCCTCTGTGGTCAAAGCAGTGGTTAGAGGTTTGCTTGCCCTACTAACACAGTCCTCTGCGATGACTGTTCGTGACACACAGAGGAAATACGGGGGTCTCTGCACCCTGCTCTACCCCCAGTTTCCTATCACCATCTCTTATCACAAAGTAAAAAAAAAAAAAAAAAAAACAGAAAAAGAAAGAAAAAGAAGAGTGTTTCTGCCGGAATGACTAGCTGTCATTTATTCTGGCACCCCCATCTCAGCCACTTGCGGTCCCTCATGATGGTTTCCCCTCATTGATCTTAGAAGCGCCTAGTCAGCTGCTCAGAAAGTCAGAAGTCATGCTTGTGAGCTGAAAAACACAAAGACGAGGAGGAAAACAATGGCCTGAGACACCTCGAAGGAACAAAGGAAATAGATGCTTGGCTGACTAATAATCACGGAGCTTCCGACACTGGGTAGACATTTAGGCCGCCATTTCTGGTACAAATTTTGGAATTTTGAACCAGCAATATTGTACAACACTGTCACCATTAGGTACTATGATTCTACTGTGACTATCTAAATATTATTAATTAATGGATATTTACTGAGATTTCTTGTATCCAGTTATCAATGTAGTGCTTATCTGATACCACCATGTAGCATTTGGGGTTGTCACTCACGTTAATGACTAATTGGTGTTGAGTGTTACTGTTTACAAAGTGCTTTTCATTAACATTCTCACTTGGATTCTCTCCGATGCATCTTTTTAATTTTTTTATAATTTTTTAAGATGACATGATTGACATGTCACATTATGCCAGTTTTGGGTTTACAGCATCATGGTTCAATACTTGTATATATTGCAAAATGGTCACCACAATAAATCTAAAGCACATCCATCACCTCACATAGAAATTTTGTGTGTGTGGTGAAAACTTGTAAGATGTACTCTCAAGTACACAGTGTGGTATCGTTACAAACACCATGCTGTACATCACATCCCCATTACTTCTTATCTACTGTTTATTGACGGACAGTAGACAAGCTATGTTAAATTAGTTTGACGTGTACAACATAGTTGACAACTCCATGCTAGGCTGTGCTCACCACAACTGTAGTTACCATCTGTCACCATACAACACTATTGCAATACCTTTGACGGTATTTCCTATGCTGTACATTTCCTCCTCGAGACTTACTCATTCCATAACTGTAAGCCTGTACCTCCCACTGCCCTTGTCCATTCCTCTCATTCCCCTCCCCTATCCAAACCATCAGTTTGTTCTCTGTTTTTATAGTGTTTGTGTATAAAATATGTTTGTTCGTTTGCTTTTTACATTTCCCACATATGTGAAAACATACTGTACTTTTCTCATTCTGACTTATTTCACTTAGCGTAATACTCTCTGGGCCCCTCCGAATTGCTGCAAATGGCAAGATTTCGTTCTTTTTATGCCTGAATAATATTCCATTGTATACATACACAGCATTCTTTTATTCACTCCTCTATCAATGGACACATCAGTCATTTCCGTAATTTGGCTATTGTAAATGTTGCAATGAACATAGACATATATGTGTATGTTTAAATATATATATATTTTTTCAAGTAGGCTTCATGGCCAATGTGGAGCCCAAATTGGGGCTTGAACTCACAACCCTGAGATCAAGACTTGAGCTCAGGTCAAGAGTTGGACACTTATCTGACTGATCCACCGAGGTGCACCATAGGTTTTTCAATTATGATACTCATTTTCTTTGGATAAATACTCAATACTGGAATTACTGGATTATATGGTGTTTCTAGTAATAATTTTTTGAGGAACCTCCATATTGTTTTCCAAAGTGGATGCACCAATTTCCATTCCCACTGGGAAGAGGTTTCCTTTGTCTCCACGTCCTTGTCAACACTTATTATGTCTTGTTTTTTTCATACTAGTCATTCTGGCAGGTACGATGTGAGATCTCATTGTGGTTTTGATTTGCATTTCCCTGATGATTAGTGGTGTTGAACATCTTTTCCTGTGTCTGTTGGCCATCTGTATGTTTTCTTTGGAAAAATGTGTGTTCAGGTCTTCTGATCATTTTTAGTTGGATTATTTGGGGGGGGGTTGGTGTTGAGTTGTATGAGCTCTCTGTATATTTTGGGTATCAGCCCCTTACTGAATATATTATTTGCCAATCTGGTCCCATTCAGTAGGATGTCTTTGATTTTGTTGATGGTTTCCTTTGCTGTACAAAAGCTTTTTATTTTGGTCTGGTCCCAATAATTTATTTTTGCTTTAGTTTACCCGGCCTGAGGATACATATCTAGAAAAGTGTTGCTACAGCCCATGTCCAAGAAATTACTGCTTAGGTTTTCTTCTAGGAGTTCTGTGTTTTTAGGTCTCATATTTAGGTCTTTGATCCATTTTGAGTTTATTTTTGTGTATGATGAAAAAAAGTAGTTTGATTTTTTTGTATGTAGCTGTCCAGTTTTCCACAACACCATTTATTGTCTTTTGTATATGCTTGGCTCCTTTGTCATAAATTAACTGGCCATATAGTATAGGCTTATTTTGGGGCTCTCCATTCTGTTCCGTTGATCTGTGTGTCTGTTTTTGTACCAGTACCATCCTGTTTTAATTATTATAGCTTTGAAAGATATCTTGAAATCTGAGACTATGATACTGCCAGCTTTGTTCTTCTTTCTCAAAATTGTTTTGGCTATTTGGGGTCATTTGTGGTTCTCTACAAATTTTTGTATTATTTGTTCTAGTTCTCTGAAAAATATTGTTGGTGTTTTGATAGGGATTGCATTGAATCAGTAAGTTGCTTTGGATAATAAGCACATTTTAACAATATTCTTCCAATTCATGAGCATGGTATATATTTCCATTTGTGTCCTCTTTAATTTCTTTCATCAGTGTTTGTTTTCAGAGTACTGTTCTTCTACTTCCACGATTAAGCTTATTTTCCTGGGTGTTTTATTCCTCTTGATGCAGTTGTAAATGGAACTGTTTGCTTAATGTCTCTTTCTGGTACTTTGTTATTAGTGTACAGAGATGCAACAGATTTCTGTATAAGATTTTCATATCCTACAACCTTAATGGATTCATTTATTACTTGTAATAGTTTTTTTTTTTTGGTAGAATCATTGGGGTTTTCTGTCATCTGCAAAGAGTGGTATTGTGACTTCTTTATCAATTTGGATGCTTTTTATTTCTTTTCCCTAATGGCTGGGACACGGATTTCCAGTACTATGTTTTCTTTGTTTTGTTTTTAAAGATTTTATGTATTTATTTGCGAGAGAGAGAGAGAGAGAGAACACAGAGGGAGAGTGTGAGGAGGAAGCAGACTCCCCGCTGAGCACAGCGCCCGATGCTGGACTTGACCTCAGGACCCTCAGATCATGACCTGAGCCAAAGGGAGACCCCTAACGACTGAGCCACCGAGGCTCCCCCCAGTACTATGTTGAATCAGAGTGGTGAGAATATACATCCTTGTCTTGCTCCTGATCTTAGAAGAAAAGCTCTCAGTTTTTCACCATTGAGTATGATATTTGCTGTGGATTTGTCATATGTGGTCTTTATTACGTTGAGGTATGTTCTCTTTATTTAAACCCACTTTGTTGAGAGATTTTACCATGAATCGATGTTGAATTTTGTCAAACACTTTTTCTCTGCCTATTGGGATGACCATATAATTTTCAGCCTTCATTTTGTTAATGTGGTGTATCACGTTGATTGATTTTTAGATAGTGAATCATCGTTGCTTCCCTGGAATGACTTCTTTATTTCACAACTAGCAGGTTGTACCTTTTGACCCACTTGACTTACTTCACGCATTCTGACAACTAGCAATCTGTTCTATCTGTGACCTCAGTTTCTTTCGTTTTTCAGATTCCACATGTAAGTGAGATCCTGTGGTGTTTGTCTTTCTGTATTTGATTTATTTCACTTACCATAATAGGCTCCAGATCTCTCTCTGTTGTCGCATATAGCAAGATTACTTTCATTTTTAGACTGAATAGTACTCCACTGTGTATCTCTAACACATTTTTTTTATCCATCCATCAGCAAGCATCCAGTACTCTTCCATATCTTGGCTGTTGTACATAGGCTGCATTGAATAGGAGGGGGGTTGATGTATCTTTTCAAGTTAGTATTTTTCTGTTTTTTGGATACACAAAAGAGGAATTGTTCTATCATATGGTGTTCCTACTTTTACCTTTTGGGGAAACTGCCATACTATTTTTCTTGAGGCCACAACAATTTATACTCCAAACAGCACTGCACAAGGTTCCCTTTTTTCCATATCCTTCTCCGTATTTCTTGTCTTTTTTATAACATTCTAACAGGTGTGAGGCAGGTTTGATTTGCAGTTCCCTGATTATCAGTGATGCTGACCATCTTTCCCATACTTGTTTGCCATGTCTATGTCTTCTTTGGGAAAATGTCTATTCAGATGCTCTGCCCATTAGTTAAATGGATTGAATTTTTTTGCTCTTGAGTTGTAGGAGTTCTTCATATATTTTGCATATTAACCCTTTTTCAGATACATGATTTCCACATATTTTCTCCCATTTAGTAGGTTGCGTTTTCATTTTGTTGGTGGTTTCCTTTACTGTCAATAAGTGGTTTAGTTTGGTGTAGTCTCACTTGTTTATTTTGCTTTTGCTGACAACTCCAAAAGGGCAATGTCAAAGAGATTTTTCCCTGTTGTTTTCTACACATTTTATAGGGGTTTTCTAAGTTTAAGATTATCCATTTCAGTCTTTTGAATTTCAAGTGTATATTTGTGAGAAGTGTCAGACAGGTATCCAGTTCTCCCAGCACCATTTATTGAAGAGGCTTTCTTTTCCCCTTGAGTATCTGGGTTCCTTTATTGAATATTAGTTGACTGTATATGTGAGAGTTTATATCTTGGCTCTCAGTACCGTTGCACTGGTTTATGTGTTTGTTCTTATACCATAATATTAATTTCAAACTCTTTGTCATAGAGTTTGAAATCAAGAGGTATGATGCCTCCAGCAGTGTTTTACTTTTGCAGGGTTGCTTTGCCTATTTGGACGTTTTGTACTTCCATACTAGCTTTAGTAGTATTTTTCCTACTTCTCTAAGAGATGCCATGGAACTTTCATAGGGATTGCATTGAAGCTATAGATGGCTTTATATAGAAAAGACATTTTAACAGTACGAATTTTTTCCAATCTATGAACATGGGCTGTCTTATCATTTGTTTCTGTTTTCTCCTGTTTCTTTAATCAGTGTTTTATAGTTTTGAGTGTACAGGGTCTTACACCTCTTTGGTTAGATTTATACCCAGGTATTTACTGGTTTTAATGCCAGTGTAAATGGTATTATTTTATTTATTTCTGTTTTCAAATGTTCACTGCTAGTGTATGGAAACTGATTATTGTTAGCTTTGTATCCTGCAACTTCACTGATTCGTTTATTAGTTGTAACAGTTTTTAGTGGAGTCCTCAAGGTTTTCTTATATAGTATCATGCCATCATTTTCCTTCTTTTCCTCTTATTTGGATCCCCCCCCCTTTTTTTCTTTTTCTTTCCTGATAGTTCTGGCTTCTAGTACTTTGTTGGGTAAGAGTGGCTAGAGTGGGCATCCTTGTCTTATTTCTATTAGAAGTAAAGTTTTCAGGCATTCACCATTGAGTATGATGTTAGCTGTGGGCCTGTCATGTATGACCTTTATTATGTTGAGGTACCTCCTTTCTGTATCCAATGTGTTGAGAATTTTTATGAGGAATGGAGGCTGAATTTTGCCAGTGTTTTTCTGCATACATTGTGGTGATCATATAATTTTCACCCTTCATCTTGTTAAGGTGGTATATCACATTGATTGATTTGCAGATGTTTACCATCCTTGCATCCCTGGATTAAATCCCACCTAATGTGGTGCATGATCCTTCTAATATTGTTGAATTCTGCATGCTAAGATTTTATTGGGGATTTTTGCACAGATGTTCATTAGGGATATTGCCTATTATTTTCTTCCTGGTGTATTCTCCTCTGGTTTTGCCCAGGGTAATGCTGGCCTCACAAAATTAGTTTGGCATTGTTCCCTCATTCTCTAGTTTTTGGAAGAGTTTGAAAAGAAATGGTATTAATTCTTCTCTGTTGAGTAGAACTTATCATCTGGTCCTGCACATTTCTTAATTGGAAGGTTTTTGGTTACTGATTCAGTCTCCTAAATAGTAATTAGTCTGTCGGATTTCCTATTTCTTCATACTTCAGTCTCGCTAAGTTTTATGTTTCTAAAAAATTTTCCATTTCTTCTAGGGTGTCCAATTTGCTGGTGTATAATTGTTCTTAGTAGTCTCTTATGACACTTCATATTTCTGTGGGTTCAGTTTTAACAACTCTTCTGTTATTTCTGATTTTATGTGAGACATCTTTTTTTTTTTTTTTTTGGTGAGTTTAGCTAATAAGGTTTGTCAGTTTTATCTGCTCAAAAAAGTCGTTCTTAGTTTCTCTTTGGTTTCTATTTCATTCATTTCTGCTGTGATCTTTATTTCCTTCCTCCCACTAATTTGGAGCTTTGTTAGTTTTTCTTTTTCCATTTTTTGAGGTATAAATTTAGGTTGTTTGAGATTATTTTTCTATCTCAATATAGGCATTTATTGCTATGAACTTCCCTCTTTGATTTGCTTTGTGCTGTATTCCATTAGTTTTGGTATATGTGTATTCATTTTTATTTGCGTCATTTTTTAATTCTCTTTTTATTGGTGCTTTTGATCCATTGTTCAGGAGCATGTTGTTTTTCTCAATCTATTTGAGATTTTACTGGTGTTCTTCTTGCAACTTTAGTTTCATACCATTGTGTTTGGAAAAGATGCTTGGTGTGGTTTCAGTATTCTTAAACTTATTGACGCTCGTTTTGTAGCCGAACATACAGCCTTTCCTGGAGAATGTTCCCAGTGCCCTTGAGAAAAGTCTGTATTCTGTTGCTTTTGGATGGAATGTTTTGTATATGTCTATTGAGCCCGCCTAGTCCGATGTTCCATTTAAGGCCAATGTTTCCTCACTCTTCTTCTGTCTGGATGATCTGTTCATTGGTGAAGGTGGGGTATTAAAATTCCCTACTGTGTTAGTATTCCTATTTCTCCCTTTAGGTCTGTTAATATTTGTTGTATATATTTAGGTGCTCCTAAGTAGCATGCGTAAATATTAGCAAATGTTAAATCTTCTTTTTTGATTGACCATTTTGTCAGATGTAATAGTTTTTTTTTCTATTATTATAAATTTTGTCAAAGTCTATTTTGTCTAAGTATAGCTAGATTTCTATTGTTTTCCATTTGTATGTAGTATCTTTTTCTATCCTTTTACTTTCAGTCTTTCCTTACATCCAAAAAGAGTCCTTTGTAGGCAGCATATGTATAGATGGCTTTTAAAAATCTCTTTGGTTACTTTTTTGGTAGAGAAATTAGTCCATTTATATTTAAGTATGATAGGTGTGTACTTATTGCGATATTATTGTTTTCTGGGTGATTTGTAGTTACTCTGTTCCTTTCTTCTTGCCCTTTTTGTGGTTCAATGGTTTTCTTGAGAGGTATGCTTAGATACCTCTCTCTTCATCTTTTGTCTATCTACCATAGGTGTTTTTTTTTTCTCTGTGGTTACCAAGAGGCTTACATAAAACAACTTACATAGTCTATTTTACGTTGACAACTGATTTTGAACTCATTCTAAGGTTCTACATTTTTACCCCCACTGATTTATGACTTTGACATCACAATTTAAATCTTCTTGGGTATCCCTTGTCAGTTAATGTATTTTTACTACTTTTGTCTTTTAACCTTTGTCCTAGTTTTAGAAGTGATTAACCCACCACTTTTACATTATATTATTCTCAATTTTAATATATATTACCTTTATCCATGCAATTTATGCTTTCATATGTTTTCCTCTTATTAATTAGCATGCTTTCATTTCTGCTTCAAGAAGTCCCTTTAACATTTCTTGTAGATGAATTCTTTTAGCTTTTGCTTGTCTCGTAAATTCAGTATCTCTTCTTTAACTCTGAATGACCATTTTGCCAGGTGGAATATCCTTGGTGAAAGTTTTTTTTTTTTTTTTCTTTTAGCACTTAAAATATATTACCTCCTCTCCTGCAAAGCTTCTGCTGATAGTTCCTGCTGAAAGTCTGCTTATGGCCGTTCCCCTATACATTCCAAAGTGATTTTCCCTTGCTGCTTTTAAGATTCTGTCCTTGTCTTTACATTTTTATGCTTTATTTATACTGTGTCTTGGTGTGGGTCTCTTTGTGTTCTTATCAGTTGAAAGTCTTTGGACTTCTTGGATCTGGAGGTCTTTTCCTGCTCCAGGTTAAGAAAGTTGTCAGCCAATGTAAGTTTTCTGCTCCTTTATCTTCTCCATCTGCAACCTTTATTATGTGAATGTTGGTCTGCTTCATTGTGTCCCCTAAGTCCCGTAAGCTGTCCTCATCTGTTCTGTTTTCTTTCTGCTGCCCTAATTGGATGACTTCCACTGCCCTTTCTTCAAGTTCACTGATCTGTTCTGCTTCATCTAGTCTACTGTTAAACCCCTCTAGTGTGTTTTTCAGTTCACTTATTTTATTCTTCAGCTCACTGAGTTGTATCTGGTGCTCTCTCATTACTGAAGTTCTCAGTGTGTTTATCTATTATTCCCCCAAGTACAGCCAGCTAGTTTAGTACATTATTTTTAGGAACATTATTTTGAACTCTTCAGCAGGTAAATGACTTCTCTTTATTCCATTAAGATTTTTTTCTGAGGTTTTCTCTTGTTCTTTCATTTGAAACATATTTCTGTTTCTTCATTTTGCTTGACTTTGCTTGTTTCTATGCACTAGATAAAACAGCCACTACTCCTAGTTTTGAGGGAGTGGCCTCATGTAGGCAATGAATCTAATTGTTTAACCTGCCATCGCTTTTGGTTGTCTCTCAAACTTTTGGGATTGTCCCAGGAGCTGATTTTATTTTTCACGGTCCTCAGTAGTTGAAGGTATGACCTGTCAGTGTCCTAAAGGGGAGGATCTCAGTCAACACCTGATTGAAAACTAGACCTTTACCAGCATCTTTTAAAGAATGCAAAGATAGGGATGCCTGGATGGCTCAGTGGGTTAAGCGTCTGCCTTTGGCTCAGGTCATTATCTCAGGGTCCTGGGATCGAGTCCTGCATCATTGGGCTCCCTGCTCAGCAGGGAGATTGCTTCTCCCTCTGCCTGCTGCTCCCCCTGCTTGTGCACTATCTTTCTCTCTCTGACAAAAGTTTAAAACATATATAGTTCTGTGGAACTGCAGGTGTAACCCCCATTGGTCACCAGAGTCTGGCAATCTAAACGGTATCCCCAAATGGCAAGTGCAAATATTGGGGTGGCAGGCAAGTGTACAAGCTCCTTTCTGGGAGATGCCAATGACCTAGAGCAAGGCAGAGGGCGACATAAAGATGGCATTCACCGGCCTCCATCCCCAGAGAGCATCTCAGTATTCTAGATAAATGCTGGATCAGGATCCCCCTTTAGGCCAAAGTTCCAAGATAAGAAAATAGGCCGCCTTCACAGAAAGACTGGGGGCGTGTTTCAGTCCATTGTCTGTGCTCTGCCCTGCAGGTGGTAGGCAAGCAATAACTGTTTGTTATGTTCCCATGAGACCCATAATTGCAAGCCCTGCTGGCTACCAGAGCTAGGTGATTAAGGCCAGTTCCTTGGGCCGCAGTGATAACAACTGGAGTATCAGACATAAAAGCGAGGGTATTAGACTTGTGAGAACCCCGCATTGGGAGACGCTGGAACTCTGACACATGGTGGACAGAGAATAGGAAGATAGTACCCACCTTCTAAGGTCTCTGGAGAGGAGTATAGTCTACCCTCAAATGGGTGTTTATTTAGAAGCCTGCCTCTAAGGCCCCAGCTCGGAAGACAAACTGATAGGCTCCTTTCATGGAAAGACAGGGCATTTGTGTTTGCTGCCTCTCACTGTGCAGTAGGAAGAATAGCCACTTAACTCCTTCTCCATTTGTTACAGTCCTGTGGGATTCAAGGAGGGTAAGACCTCCCCAGCTAGTGGTGCAGGGAACACCTGTAAGTGTTCCCTGGGCTGCAGCTGCCAAAATCAGGTGCCAGACTAGGCTGGAAGCTCCTTTCTGGGAGATGCTTGTGATCTGGAGGAAGACAGAGGGGAGAGTGTAAATATGGTGCCTGCTGGTCTCTGGCCCCAGAGAGTATTTCTGTAGGCTTCTAGATAGGTGGTAAACAGATGCCTGCCCCTTAGGTCGACGCACCAAGATACACTAGCCTCTGTCACAGAAAGCGGAGGGTTTTTGGTCTGCTGCCTCTGCGCTCTGCTCTGCGGCAGGTGAGTCCATGCACAAGCACTTCAAGAACTGTTGCTCGGTTTGCTGTTCTCTTGTGGGTCTAAGACAGAAGTGCTCTTGACGCTCAAAGTTAGATGTTTTGGGGCTCACTTCTCAGGTGCAAATCTTAAAAGTTGTAGGACCCAAAGTGTGATTCAAACCCTTGGCTCCTGAAGGAGTAGCTCAGGATTTTGACCTCCCCCCGATGGTGGGTGGCATGCCACAAGTAGGGTTTATGATGTGATTTTGTCAACGTCTGCTACGTGCTTCGACACGGGGTTTTTTTGTTCACCCATTGTATAGGAGTTGCTTGGCTAGTTTGGGGTTCCCCCCCCCCCAAAGGAAACAATTACATATCTCTTTGGTGTGTCCACGGAAGGAGGGGGAGTTCAGGATCTTACCACGCTGACATCTTGAACCTATCAGAGGATTCTTACATTTCACAAGAGAGGAAGTCAATCTTAATAGTTGGCACGCAAGTAGAATTAAGTTGCAGAGGGAGGAGTTTCAAAGACAAAACTTGGGCTCTCAATGTCCTCAATGTTTTATTAAACCACCCTGACTCCGACAGTGCTCTCAGCTCCCAAATGGGGTTATGCTATCATCAGATCCTGTGCTGGTTTTTATTTTAAGAACAAAAATGATAGAACCTTTAACCTTGAATCCATTTTGTTTAACTCAGAGGATAGAATGAAGTGGTTCTAAGTAATTGTGGTATATCCACTGCTTCCAATTTGAGGATAGGAGTTGTATTAATTTTCTAGGGCTGCCATGACAGGTGGCTTAAACCATCAAAGTTTATTTTCTCACATTTCTGAAGGACAGAATTCTAAGATCAAGGTGTCAGGAAGATTGGTTTCTTCTGAGACCTCTCTCGTTGCCTTACAGATGGCTGTCACGTGTGTGTCTGTGTCCCAATCTCTTCTTATAAGGACACCAGTCATACTGGATTAGAGGACATTCGAATGGCGTCATTTTAATTTAATTGCCTTTTTAAAGGCCCTATCTGCAAAACTGGCAAGCCAAATACTGTCAGTCATATTCTGAGGTGCTGGGGGTTAGGACTGAAACGTGAATTTGGGGGGCAGGGGGACACAGTTCAGCCCATAGCAGTAGGCAGGCTTCATGTGGATTTAAACTACAATCCAAACTGAGTTCTGCCACAGAAGAGTGGAGCACTTAGCATGTCTGCTTTTGGAGAGAGCATCATAGTCAGGGGGCTGATCCGCTGTGGAAATGATCCAGGCCTTCTCACAAGGAGAGGAAAAGTAAAATTAGGGGAGAAATTAAAGACAAGGTGAAAGAAATGCTATTGAAAGAGAGGAACTGTTACTCTCAAAGGATGACCCACTTCATGGCTTTGAATCTCCTTATAACCCGTGTCTTCCTTTGTTCTCCTGGGTCATTTTTCGAGTTTCTTGTTCTGAATTGGTAATTAAACTACTGGATCTTTTGAAATTATCATTGTGACCCGAATTATGTTCTGATCCAAGAAACTGTATGCTGTTGCTGAGGGTTACCTCACAACCGGACACATTAATCATTTAAAGACAAAAAGTCGGAAACACAGGAAACACAGGATTCCTACCACAAGACACTGCCACTTTCAGGCACATATGTGGTTGTCATTAAAGATTCAAGAATAGGTGTTTATTTTTCTATCTCCATTTTGTCATCAAATAATTTTTGAACTCCTTTTCCTTCCTGACGTATGAGTTACTCTGATCTTCGCCCGTAGGTTTTTTTCATAAGGACTTTTTCCCTTGTGCAGAATTAAACGATTTGGTTACTTAGACCTCTGTGGTCCCCTGTGCTCCCTTGATTTCCAAGGCCGGCTGACACTGAAGGCAGGCGGTGAGCTTATTTTGTCCCTGCTCTTCTGCAGGCTTTTCTCATTTCCTACCTCCTCCAAGAACCCTTCGCTCCTGGAGCTGATTCACAGGAGGAAAATCCTCCTGTAAACATGGCATCTGTGAAAATCTCATTTTTATTTTCTCTCACTGTTAATATTTAACCTTCTCTGCCTTTGTCATCCTTCCCCTATTTGATTGCAGCTCCCTTAAAAGCAAGCAATGTATGTCTATCTCTGAAATCCTCTTCCCTGTATGGTCCCGGGCTAGGAATTGGTCTGAGTTGGGGAGACAGAAGTGAAGCAGTCATTACTCTCTGCTGCTCTCTGTGGTTAACGGAAACCAATGCAGAGGGGCCAGTGGGAACCCGCTTGTCCCCACTGGCCCCAGCTTGGTGTCCAGCTCTTCCTCATGAATGGCAGCACCGCTGACCCGTCGCAGCCCCAGGCTCACCACCACACATCTGGCTGAATACCTACAGAAGCACTTGCCAGCACAGGAGGTCGCTTTCCAGAAGCTCTTCCCCAGCTTCCCTTCATGGCCGGCCTCCCCTGGTAACTGGCCGTGCCCACTTCCCAATGCCCCCTGCAAGCTCTGATTTGCCCAACAGCCCCAGGGCTTCCGGAAAGCTGTTGGTGACTTTCTCTGGTTCTTCGTTTCTCGCTTCTTCATCCTGACTTCCCTAGCTTCTCTGACAATTATAGAAGGTCTCATTCCTGTAAGGGGTCTTTTTCCCGTAACACACCAGCACAGCTTCCCCTACTGCATGCCAGCGGATTCAGCAACACATCTAAACGTGCCCCTTCTTGCGCTGTGGCAGCTGACACCGTGCCGTCTGAGCGAGTGACAGAGGCAGGGAGATAGATCATTTTGATTCAGCTCTGTCCCCTCACCCCTTCGTTCCTTCTGACCAGATATATGGGTTTGGGGTAAAATCAACGGATGGAAGTCATGAGTGTTTCGGTGGCCACTAAAAAGGCTTTTCATTCATATGATTCCAGCCAAGATCAAAGGAGTGAGTACTTTTCAACCTCCTCAGCCAACTAAAATAAGGTCTGTATTTGAAGATTAATGACCAGGTGACAGCCGGCGGCACAGCTGGAATGATAAAAAGTGTTTCTTCCTCTCATTAGCAATGTAGGTTCTTAACCCATGCATTGGAAACACACTTTAATATATTTCACCTCAAGACCTGGTCCATTTCTAGAATTTGGAGATATTCCCCTATCCCTAAGGATGGTTTTCTCATTAGTAAAATGGGCTGTCTTCTAGCCAACTTCCCCACACAGCTTTTCTGTGCGGCCCTGATGGAAGTAGAGAGGATCAGTGATGGGGTGAAGGTAAGCTGTACTGCTGGGTCCTGAGCAAGAGACTTGAAGCTTTTGGGACCACGAGGCCAGGCGGAGAAGCTCCTGGCCCCAGACTGGAGCCACAAGCCGTGGGCTGGGCACAGCTTGCTTTGATCCCTGAACAGGTGTAGAAAGAAGACATGCTAATGGACGGGTATGTGTGTGCTGAGTGGACAAGTGAGAATATTCCTCTCCAGCTGACACACTCGGCACCCCACAGAAAGAAAGACTGGGGGTTTGGGCTTCCTCCCATTTTACCCTAGCCCCTACCAAGCGCAGAAGCTCACGTGTGAAAGGCAGTAAGTGTGCTTCTCGTGAAGAGATCTGTCCTTGGAAGAGACAAAAGTAAGGGACGGAAGTAAGGTGAGGCTCAGACTCATTGACGAGATGTTCACACACTTGCCAGGCCTGCTCACAGCATTGTGTACCACTGACTTGTCGACCTCCGGCAACCTTCTCCCGTGGCGGAGGACCAGCAACTGAGCAAAGCTTTTTTTGCTCTCAAGTGTTGCCTGAGCTTAATGTATTAAATACCTACAAAAGTTGACGAGGGGGGATTAATACAGATACAAGTCCAATATTTCCTTTCTGCTGGTAGAGTTGCCAGGCAACCATCACACGACGATACACAGGACTGTCACTCTGGATCAACCTGCTTCTCCCTGTAACTCCTTTCCTGCCAACCTAAAAAGCCATGCAGGCAGTGATGTCACTTAAAAGCCTACATCCTCCAGGCACTCGGAGTGGCTACAATCTTCTCTCGTGGCAACTGCAGAATACTCTGGAGGTGGCAAAAACGAGTCCACGTTATTAGAATATTCTTCTGCAGTACAGAAAATGCACTTCCATTAAGAGAAAACTAGGGACGGAAAATATAATGCCGACGATTACACTCTGAAAATTAGCAATGTAAATTATTTATCATAAATTACTAGACGCTACCAGGGGGTCCCACGTGCAGCAGACGAGGTGCTGTCTTCGTCATATTCTGGCTCAGCTTCCCTCCATGGTAATTTCATCCATACCACTCACAGGATGACAATTTTATATCGTAAGAGGTCCCCTGGTAGTGGATATTAATTTATAATAGAAGGGAACAGGAGGGAGAATTTTTGTGTGTGCTCTTTCCCAGTAAAACACACAAACTGCTCCCTTGAGGCACATACAGTTATATATTAAAACATTAGTGATGGCACTAGAGTTAATAAGAGATAGAATATACAATACAACCGTCTACAGTATATATTAAAAATCCACAAAAAGCTACTGTAGCTCAAGGAAAGCTCCCAGGATAAAGGGTGGTGTGCACTTCCTTGTGGGTAAAAAAACCTATCATCGCTACAGATACGTAGTGCACCCCTGGGGGGTTCACAGGTATCTGAGGTCAAATATCTGAAGACTATTTTTTCTTCCAATGAAGCATAAACCATAAAATCTTCCATTGTTGTCTCTAAACCGTAATAGACCTGCCAGTAACCAAGGGATGAAATAAATGTTTCCAAGGTAATAGAAAACATTAAGCGAGATGAGTGGTTTCCATATTTCCTTAAATGATTCCTATTCCACATGCAAAATATCTTCAGTTTGGTTCCTCAAAATGAAAAGTATATAATACAACTATTTCAAGGCTCTTAAGAAACACTAATGTAGGATCCGTGCAATGCAAAATATTTTCAATTTGCTTCCTCAAAATGAAAAATATATAATACAACTATTTCAAGCTATTAAGAAACACTAATGTAGGCATCTATGTAATGTAAGAGACCTTTGGATTTTGATCAAGATCTAGGTGTAATCTTAGCTAGATAAAACTAACATCTAAACAATCTTTCTCTTGGAATCAAAGACTTAAATATTTTGCGGAAATAATTTGCCTGTAAGAAAACAGCGTTCTCTGTTCAGGATCTCAAAAAGTGCAAATTTCCCGGCAGAAGTTAATGGTATATGAAAGTTTATGTAACAAAATACGAGCGGAGTCTAGAAGAAACCTGGTATACTTCTATTCAGGATAAGTTCCAGCTTCCTTAATGAGCTGGAGTTGTCATGTGCAACATGATTCGATATTTGAGTATGTTGAGAAATGATCCCCGTGATAAGTCTAGTTAACATTCCTCACCATGTGTAGTTAGAAAACTTGTGTGTGTGTGATGGAAACTTTTAAGACCTACTCTCTTAGCAACTTTCAAATACATGATACAGTATTATTACCTATAGTCACCGTGCTGTTCTTACATTCCCATGACGTATTTTACAACTGGAAGTTTGAACCTTTGACCCTTCACCTATTTTGCCCACCCTCCACCCACCCCTGATCTCTGTACTTATGAGCTTGGTGGTTGCTGGGGTTTGTTTTTTTTTTTTTTTTTTTTTTTTGGATTTCCCACGTAAGTGAGATTATCTGGGGTTTGTCTTTCTCTGACTTACACCACTTAGCATAATGCTCTCAGCGGTCCATCTATGTGGCTGCAGATAGCTACACTGCTTTCTTTTTATGGCTGAATAATACTCCAGTGTGTTTGTGTGTGTGCACATGTTCTTTTTTTTTTAATGATTTTTTATTATGTTAGTCACCATACAGTACATCCCTGGTTTCCGATGTAAAGTTCGATGATTTATTAGTTGCGTATAACACCCAGTGCACCATGCAATACGTGCCCTCCTTACTACCCATCACCAGCCTATCCCAATCCCCCACCCCCCCCCCGAAGCCCTCAGTTTGTTTCTCAGAGTCCATAGTCTCTCATGCTTCATTCCCCCTTATTTACCCCCCTTTCTTTATCCCTTTCTTCTCCTACCGATCTTCCTAGTTCTTATGTTCCATAAATGAGTGAAACCATATGATAATTGTCTTTCTCTGCTTGACTTATTTCACTTAGCATTATCTCCTCCAGTGCTGTCCATGTTGCAGCAAATGTTGAGACATCGTTCTTTCTGATAGCTGAGTAATATTCCATCGTATATATGGACCACAACTTCTTAATCCAGTCATCTGTTGAAGGGCATCTCGGTTCCTTCCACGATTTAGCTATTGTGGACAATGCTGCTATGAACGTTGGGGTGCACATGGTCCTTCTCTTCACTACGTCTGTATCTTTGGGGTAAACACCCAGTAGTGCAATGGCTGGATCATAGGGTAGCTCAATTTTTAACTTTTTAAGGGACCTCCACACTGTTTTCCAGAGTGGCTGTACCAACCTGCATTCCCACCAACAATGTAGGAGGGATCCCCTTTCTCCACATCCTCTCCAGCAATCGTTGTTACTTGCCTTGTCTATTTTTGCCATTCTAACTGGCATAAGGTGGTATCTTAGTGTGGTTTTGATTTGAATTTCCCTGATGGCTAATGAACCTTTTTTCATGTGTCTGTTAGCCATTTGTATGTCTTCATTGGAAAAGTGTCTGTTCATATCTTCTGTCCATTTTTTTATTTGTTTCTCGCATATTGAGTTTGAGAAGTTCTTTGTAGATCTTGGGTACCAGTCTTTTATCTGTAGCATCATTTGCAAATATATTCTCCCATTCTGTGGGCTGCCTCTTCGTTTTTTTGACTGTTTCCTTGGCTGTGCAGAAGCTTTTTATCTTGATGAAGTCCCACAAGTTCAATTTAGCTTTTGTTTCTCTTGCCTTTGGAGATGTGTCATGAAAAAGGTTGCTTTGGCCGATGTCGTAGAGGTTGCTGCCTCTGTTCTCCTCTAGGATTTTGATGGATTCCTGTCTCACATTGAGGTCTTTCACCCATTTGGAGTTTCTCTTTGTGTATGGTGTGAGAGATTGGTCAAGTTTCATTCTTTTGCATATAGCTGTCCAGTTTTCCCAGCACCATTTATTGAAGAGACTGCCCTTTTTCCACCGGATGTTTTTTCCTGCTTTATCAAAGATGAGTTGCCCAAAGAGCCGAGGGTCCATTTCTGGGTTCTCTATTCTGTTCCATTGGTCTATGTGTCTGTTTTTGTGCCAGTACCATGCTGTCTTTGTGATCACAGCTTTGTAGTACAGCTCGAAGTCCGGCATTGTGATGCTCCCAGCTTTGTTTTTCCTTTTCAACAGTTCCTTGGCGATTTGGGGCCTTTTCTGGTTCCATACAAATTTAAGGACTGTTTGTTCCAGTTCTTTGAAAAATGTCCTCGGTATTTTGATCGGGATGGCATTGAAAGTGTAGATTGCTCTGGGTAGCAACACTGCTTGCTTTTTATGGCTGAGTAACACTCCAGTGTGTGTGTGTGTGTGTGTGCATGCGCACATGTTCTAGATCCATTCATCCGTCACGGACATGTGGCTGTTTCCGTATCTGGGCTATTGTAAATCATGCTGCAGTAAACATAGGGGGGCATGTATCTTTTCAAATTAGTGTTTTCATTTTCTTTGGATGAATACACAGAAGTGGAATTGTTGGATCATATGGTGGATCTAATTTTAATTTTTTGAGGAACTGCCATACTGTTTTCCTTGAGGCTACAACAATTTACCCTTCAAACAACAGCATACAAGGTTCCCTTTTCCCGATATCTTGCCAATGCTTATTTCTTGTCTTTGTGATAATAGTTTCCATAATAGGTACGAGGAGATAGCTCACTGTGGTTTGGATTTGCAGGTTTCTGCTAATGAGTGATGTTGAGCATTTTTTCATGTATCTTTTTTTTTTTTTTTTGAAAAATATCCGTTCAGATCCTTTGTATTGCTGCTTGTGTGTTTTTGTGTTGCCTTTGCTTTTGGTGTGAAATCCAAAAAATCATCACCAAGACCAGTGTCAAATAGTGCGCTGCCTATGTTTTCTTCTAGGAACTAGATTGTTTCAGGTCTTTAATCCATTTTGAGGTGATTTTTTTTATATGATCTAAAAGACTGGTTGAGTTTGCCCAATACCATTTATTGAAGAGACAGTCCTTTCCCCATATTAATTTTATATATGCTTGATAACAAATTAATTGACCACGTAAGTAATGGATTTATTTTGGGGATCTCTGTTCCAGTGATCTATGTGTCTGTTTTTATGCCCATACCCTAGTGTTTTGATTCTAATATAACTTTGTGATAAAGTTTGAAGTCAGGAAGTGTGATGGCTCAGGCTCTATTCTTCTCAAGACTGCTTTGGTATTGGGAAGCTTTGGTGATTCATTACAAAGTTGAGAATGGTTTTCTCTGTTCCTATGAAATAGGCCATTAGAATTTTGACAGTAATTGTACTTAATCTGTAGATAGGGTAGTATGGACATTTCACCGAAATGGTTACCATCCAGGAACACTCCATAGCTTTCCCTGGATTTGTTTACCATGGTCTTACGGTTTTCAGAGTACAAGTCTTTCTCCTCCTTGGTTAAATTGTTCCTGGGCACTTTATTGTTTTTGCTGCAGTTATAAATAGGACCAGTTTATTAATTTCTCTTTCTGAATTTCATTATTAGTATATAGAAAACATATTTTGGTATATAGATTTTGTGTCTTCCAACTTGACCAGATTTGTTAGGACTAACAAGTTTTTTGGGGAGTTTTTTTAATGTGTCATGTGCAAACAGTGACACTTTTCATCCTTCCCAGTTTGGATATCTTTAATTTGTTGCCTAATTGCTCTGGATAGGACGCCAATTACTATGTTGAATAAAAGTGGCAAGACGGCACCCTTGTCTTATTCCTGATCTTTAGAGGAAAAGCTTTCAGCTTTGTACTGTTGCTGTAATGTACTGTTAGCTGTAGTGTTGCCATATATGGCCTTTGAGGCACAGTTCTTAGACTTTTTAGAGACTTTGTTGAGAGTTTTTATCATAAATGGCTGTTACATTTTATCAATTGTTTTTTTTTTTTGCGACTGTTGCCATGATCATGACTTTTAGCCTTCATTTTGTTAGTATGATGTATCCTGTTGATTTATGGATGTCGAACCCTCCTTGTATCACTGGAATAAATCCCACTTGATCACGGTGCATCATCTTTGTCTTTGCAATGCATTGTTGAATTCGCTTAGCTAATATGTTATTTTTGTGTGGTTTTAGTATCAGGATAAAACTGGCTTTGTAAAGTAAGTTCAGAAATGTTCCCCCGATTGAGAAGGATTGGTGTTAATAATCTTTGAATCTTTGTTAGGATTCACCAGTTAAGATACCGTGCCCTGGACTTTGAACAAATTCTGTTCCTAGTGATTTTTTCATGACTCAGTCTCGGTAGGTCGGATGTGTCCAGAAATTTGTATCTTCTAGGTATTTTTCCTCACAGCCTCTTATGGTCTTTTGTGTTTCTGTGGTATAAGTTGTAATTTCTCGTTTTTTCATTTCTGTGTGTGACTTCTCCTTTTTCTTAATGAGTCTAGCTAAAGGTTTGTCAGTTTCACTTCTTTTCAGTTTTCCTCTTAGTCTCTATTGCATTTATTTCTACTAACTTTGGGCTTTAATCTTTTTGTAGTTTCTTGAGGTACACAGGCTGAATTTTTCATTTCTTGATGTAGGCAATTTTATTGCTATGAACTTCCCTCTTTGAACTTCTTTTCTGTATCCCCTAAGTTTTGGTAGGTCATATTTTGAGTAAGGTATTTTTTAATTTTTCCTTTGATTTCTTCATTGGCCCATTGGTTATTCAGTAGCATGGTGTTCAGTATCCCCATATTTGTGAATTTCCCAGTTTTCTCCCGCTAGTTGACTTATCCTATACCATTCTGGAAAATCAAAATATCTCAGCGGTTGTTTCCTATGCACTTGAGAACTATGTGCATTTTATTGCTTTCGGATGGAAAGTCGTCTAATGTGTCAATTAAGTCCCCTATTGCTTATTGATTTTCTGTGTAGATGATCTATCTCCATCAGTTAGGGAGGGGTGTTCAAGTTCCATATTATTATATTGCTATTTCTCCTTCTTGATTTGTTAATATTTGCTTTACATATTTAGCTGCTCCTATGTTGGGTCCAATATATTTTTACAAATGTTATTTCCTCTTGTTGGATTGACCCCTTTTGCATTATGTAATGCCCTTCTTTGTCACTTTACAAGTATTTCCTTATAAATACAGAAAAATTTGAAGTCTTGGATGTCACTTACTCACTGGCTGCATAAACTTGTGCTTTCGTTCCCTCATCTGTAAAATGGGTATAGTGTTGCCTCACAGACTTGTTGACAGAACTGGATACATGTCTTAAGAGGTTGGTTCTGTCTGGTTCCTTTACTTTCCCTTTCCAATCCCTTCACTTTCAGTCTGTGTGTGTCCTCATATCTGAAGTGAGTGTTCCATAGTTAGAATAGAGACGGGTCTTGTTCTTTCTTTCTAGTCATTCTTTTTTTTTATAATAATTTTTTATTATGTTATGTCACCATACAGTATATCCTTCGTTTCTGATGTAACATTTCCATGTTTCGTTATTTGCGTAAACACCCAGTGCTCCATGCAATACGTGCCCTCCTTACTACCCATCACCAGCCTATCCCAATCGCCACCCCCCTCCCCTCTGAAGCCTGTGTCTTTATTTGAAGAATTTAAATGTAAAGGTACTCAAGTAATTAAGAACGGTATGTACTTACTTAGTTTTGTTTCTCGTTTACTTTTTTGTTCTCTTTTCATTTCGTGGGTTCCAGTAGTGGTATTCATAGATTATGTTCATCTTTTGTATACCTACAGTTGAACACTGACCCCTGCTCTCATGCAGTTCCAAGTCTGCATATAACTTTTAACTACCCATAGCCTACTGCTGACTGGAAGTGTTACCAATAACATACATACATAGTTGATTAACACCTATGTTGTACTTTCTTACATAAAGAAAACAATCATATGGAAAATGCACTTCATAGATACACACAAAAAAAATCCAAGTATGAGTGGATCTGCTCAGGTCCAACCCATGTTCAAGGGACACCTGTGTATAGGTTTTTGCTTGTATGTAAGCCTCATTGTAAGCACAGTCTGATAGAGACTGCATGTAAACCTTTTGGAATTCCACTCTCCCCCACTTCACATTTCCTTCTATTATTTTCACTACTTTTGTCTCAACATTTATACTGGCTCGTAGGTGATTTGAGAAGTTATGTATGTGACCCACCACCTTTGTTACATATTTAGCAGTGAGATTTATGCTTTCGTGGGTCTGGTTACTAATTAGGGCCATTTCTTTACAAGCCCCTTTAACATTTCTTGTAGGCTTGTTAATAGTGATGATGAACTCCTTCAGCTTTTGGTCGTCTGGGAACTCTGTCCTCTGATTCTGATGACAGTGTTCTTGGTTTAAAGATTTTTAAGATACCCTGCCACTCATCTGTGGCCTACAAAGATCTGAGAGTCTTTTGGGGGTTCCTGGTTCTTAACACGATTTTTCTCTTTTGGCTTCATCTTATTTGAAATTCTCTGGGCTTCCCAGATCTGGATGTCTTGTTCCTCCCCGAAGTTGGGGTGTTTTCAAATTTTTTCAAGTTAGTTTTCTGCCTCTTTCTCTCTTCCCCTTCGGGCCGTCCTACAATGTGCGTGTTGAGCGCTGGTCTGCCTGTGTTGTCCCGGAAGTTCCTTTTTACTTTTTTCTTTTTGGCTGTGTTCCAATGGGCTGAGTTCACTGCCGCCGCCTTCTGCTTCATTACTGCACTTTTGTAGTCTTCAGCTCGGGGACTCGTTATATTTTCGATCTCCTTGAAGTTCCTGATTTTGGGATTTACTGGTTGACCGCTATTTCGAACTCCTTATCAGGTACATTATCCATCCCCATTTCATTAAGGACTTTTCTCCTGAATCTGTTTTTCTTTTCACGCACTACATAAGACAGCCACCTCTCCCAGTCTGGCAGCAGTGGCCTCGGGTAGGAGACAAACCTCAGCTTTCCACCTTGCTTTAGCTCTTGGTTCTCCCTCAAACCTTTGAGATTTTCCAGGCAAACAGCTGATTTTGTTTTTAGTGGCTCTCAGTCAGAGAGGGTGTGCCCGCACCTGTCATTATTCAGACGTGGAGGATCTCAGCACCTGGACGGGGGCTGATGGTCAGCTGGTGCCCGGGTGGCTCAGTCGGTTGAGTGTTTGTTTGATTCTTGGTTTCGGATCGTGTCATCAGATCCAGCCCTGTGTCAGGCTCCATGCTGAGTGTGGAGCCTGCTTAAGCTTCTCTCTCTCCCTCCACTCATGGTCTCATGGGGCATAAGCACTGCTGGCCACCATAGCCAGGCTACCTGGAGGTGTCCCCTGGTGGCATTGCAAAAATTGAGGTACCAGACAAGTGTACAAGGTCCTTTCTGGGAGATACCAACGAGGCAGATCATGGCTGAGGGCAAGCGCAAAGTTGGCATCCACTGGCCTCTGCAGACCCCTAGAGATGTGCCAAAACTGCATGACAGGCCTCTTTCACACAAAAAAGGTGTGTCTTCATCTGTCTGTGCAGTACCCTGGGGCTGGTCACCTGCCAAGAACTGCCTTTGATTGATTGTTACAGTCCTACCGGGCTAACAGAGGCTGGCACCTCCTGGCTGGCAGGCATAAAAATTGGGGTGCCAGATGCATGTAAAAGACCTCCAGGGGTAGATACTGGTGCCCTGCGAGCACAGTGGCCAGTGAGCATGAAACTTGAGCCTCTGCCCCCACCTCAAGACGAGTCTGCTGCTGTCCTGGGCCCTGAGGCAGGTGAGTACAGGCACAGGCGCCCTTCAAGTACTATTTCCATAAAGTACTATTTCCATAGCCTCATGGACCTCCTGGATGCAAGCCACATTGGTGTTTAAAGTTGGGGTGCCTGATGGGGGATGTAAAACCCTTAGCTCCTCAGGAAAAAGCTGTGGGCGTTGAATTCGCTTCTGATGGTGAGTCACAGGGCTAGACGGTGTCTCAGCCGGTCTTACCTACTTCGATGTGGTTTTTTTCTTCTTCTTCTTCACCTCATGTGTAGGCGTCACACAGCTAGTTTCTAGGTTTTTTTCAGAGGAAAGTATTCCATATGCGTCTGTCGGTTCCGTGGGCACACGGGATCTTCCAGTGTTGCCGTGTTGAACCAGAACTGCTATTTTCAAAGTACTAACCTGTGTGTCCTGGACAAGTCGGGCCCAGCTGGAAAGTCACAATGACCGTGAGACTATATTGGGAGAGGCCAATTATATTGACACCAAAAATGGCCACATAGGGTATTCTTCTTTCCATTTAATAGCGGACATTTTTTGGAACATTGTTTGTTCCTGTTACATACTACTCTAGTCAGTCTCAGATACAATATGATTGCAGCTCTTACGTCAACAATGTGATGTCTCCAAAGCCTTACTGGTAAAGGTTCATTCTGTGGCCCGCTGGCAACTTCATACTTTCTGCCTAGATTCCTGGTACTATCATCATCCACTCAAACATTTGTATTTCTTATAATTACCACTGTGATGGTAGCACCTGCCTCAAGGAGCCACTCTGACGATTGAGGAGATCTCTCATCTGTCAAAGAGTGGGCACCCACTGTCTGGCAGCTGCCATTACCAATAACACTAATTATTAATTAAACCCCATGCATCTTGGACCCTCTCCTGTAATTTTTAAATGTCCCCACGGTCTCTTCTCTACCTTTCTCATGTCTGCCCTGAGCTTTGCCCTAAATCCCGGACTTCGATTGCATTTCCACTCCCTGGCCCCCAAGAGCTAGTTTCTCAAACACGAATCTGATCGTGTCACGCTCCAAGTCCTTAGTTTGATACATACGCATGCACAGAATGGGCTGAGTCCCGCTTCTTAGCCCCACTGGTCTTCGATACGTTTTGTCCTTGGATAGCCCACTGCCTCTGCTTATTCTACGCCCTGATTTCTTTACTGGCTGGGATTTCCCCCGGCTCCACCACCATCCGCTCTATGTGCTGTCGGACTGCCCTCTCTGCTGACTCCTAAGAACTCCCTCACCTGTACTGCTTTGTCCACTGCTTTGCTTGTCCATTTCTTGTGAAGCTAAGTTCAGCCAACGCGAGCACCTGTAAGAGATCTAGGGGTAGGAAGATACCTTCAATCCTTGTAGTGCTGTTTTCCTGCTATTTACCAGTACCTTCATTAAAACTCTGTGGCTAACCTTCCCAAATATATAACCCAAAGGCAGTCCTCAGGAAACACCAGAGAAAACCAAGGTGAGGGGTATACTTCTATGATTTAACTAGCCTGTTCGCTCTACAAAAAAAAAAAAAAGTCGGGCTCTTTTCACTCACCCATCCCCTCTATTTCCAAAGAAAAGTCTGAGAAGCCTTTCTAGATTTCAGGAGAAAAGAATACAATAATTGAATGTGACATATGATCCTCCTTGAATCCGGGAATGAGAAGGAAGGAACACCCATATTGTGCAATTGGCAAAATGTTCACTTGGACTGTGGATTAGAAAAGAACATTGTGTTTTAAGTCCATAAATTCATAATTACATCCTCATTATATAGGAAAATGTTCTCAGGGAGTCAATCCTGGCGTGTTTTGGCACAAATGAGCTTGGTGACTGTTCAGGAAAAGCATGTGCGTGTGTGTAGAGAGAGAGGAAGGCAAACTCTCGGAATCGGTGGACCCTGCCTGATAAGCCTGTGTAAGAGCGCTCATCAGTAATCATGTAACGTACCAGTACCGACCTTTTAATAACAACAACTGTCAATCAACAGAGTATACTTCGTTGCACATACGTCATGTCCAATTGCATGAGAACGTTTGGTCATTTTGAGAGCCTTCGGAGAGCCCAGAGGGTTGAGAGTCTGGGTCTGTTGTCTCCAGCGTGCAGGTGTATAAGCCTCATGCTGTCCCCTTTCCCGGGCCATTCAGTGCACCCTGGAGTAGGAGGGAAAGGAGACGTCCTCCTCTGTGAGCGCCCCATCAGAATGGCAGCTCCCGAGCCCTGGACCCGTGGCTCGGACGAACTGAGAGAGATGTTGCTGTAAGTGTAATACGCACCTAAGCTTTCTCATGCAAAACCGTGGAGAACGTCTCAATAGTTTTTCATGTTTGATTTTGGTTACATTAATCTGCTCCTCTTTTTTAACGAGCTGAGTATCCACTTAAAACTACACACGTAGCTCTCAGTATTTCTTTTGGCGAGTGCGGGTCTACACCGATGAGCAAGTTACTAATTAGGCTGCTTTGTCATTATTCTTCTGTGACAAGAGCCCCAAATAATTCTTGCCTGCTTCATCTCCTTTCAGAACGGTGGGTAAGGTGTACTGGGACAATGTGGATTAGAAGTGGGCGTTCAAATCGCCAGCAGCCGTCTTCTTAAAATCTGGACTCTGACCTTTAGGTCTGGGGTGGGCCTGAGAAGCAGCATTTCTAACAAGCACCCAGGTGCTGCTGTGGGTCCTGGACCACACTGTATAGACAGAGACTAAGGCATGCCAGGCTTTAATCTGATGCAGGTGTTAGCATATAAATGTTTCATTAACTGAAGGGAAGTCCGTATTTTAGGAAACCTGATTGCTGCTAACCACTTCTAGTTATATCAGACAGTCCTAAGAATGATGTTCCCAAATCCACATTCTGAGTTAGCACAGTATTAATGGATTGCTTAGAAAAGTAAACCTCCCTATTTAAGAAGATGATACAGTGTCTTTTCAGAAAAGCAGTAGTAGAATTCTGGATGTTTACAACCCCAGCTATGCCTCAGGGGCTGTTTGTTTGTTAGAGGACGTTGGCTGGACTTAAGGCCCTTGAATTCTTGCATTATGGATGCGCTTTAGAAATTCCAACTGGAGGACACCTGGGGGGCTCAGTCGGTGACGCATCTGCCTTCAGCTCAGGTCATGCTCCCGGAGTCGTGGGACCGAGCCCCACCTGTGGCTTCCTGCTCAGTGGGGAGTCTGCTTCTCCCTCTATCTATCTCGCTGCCCCTCCCCCTGCTTATGTTCTCTCTCTCGCAAAAAGAAGTAAAACCTTTATAAAAAAATCAATTCCACCTGGACAGAAAAAAAAGACCAGCTTCCTCCTATGTGCCTGGAATGTCACCAAAATAGTTCTCCTCTAAGGAAAGAACCTGTCTTCAAATCCATTTCTAGCTAGTAACACACCCAAGTTAATAGGGACCAGAAACTACGTCCTCAAACATGACAAGCAGCAACCATCGCTGGAGTGGTAACGAGCAAGTTCTCCAAGCAGTCAGGCACCAAACCAGATACGTCAAAGCCCCAACAAGTGGGAAAAGGGTGGGCTTGTCCTCAACCAGCCAGAACAGGGAATGCTCTGCACGGGTGTGCGGAGAATACAATCCTTTCCAAGAGAAAAGGTCACAAAGGGGTATTTGTGTGGATTTGCTAATAGTAGTAGTACCTTGAATCACACTGGGAGGTAATGAGGGCTCTTTTCATTTCCTAGAAGGTGAAACAACAGGTGAGTTGGAAACCCACACTTGAGTCCAGGACTTGAGGATTCTGAGCCCACGTGCGGCAGCACCACGCCAACCTTGGGCAAGAAGCAGAGGAACCAGGTTGGTCTAGTGCCGGCTCCAGGAAAGACCTGATCCACACATTCATACTAAAGGAAGAATGGGATTGCTCCATCTCCAGAAACATCTATCAAGATGGGGGCAGAGCATAGTAACCACCCAGCTGAGGAGGAAGCCCACCCCTCATCCTGAAACCAAGTCCCCGCCTCAGGCCATGTAAGGCAAACCCCGTCTCATTCATTCAGACACCCATGCAACTCTGATTGAGCAACAGAGAGAAATCTTTTTTTCTTTTACGACAGAAAGCCCACAGACCATCTGAAAACGGATTGAAGAAGATTCTACGCTGACAATACGTTGTGCTTCTTTTGTAGAAGTACTTCTTGCTGAGCAGAGCTTTATAGCTTTTTACTGGACGTTGATTTTCTCCCAGCTTGTGAGCGACAAAATGATTTTTCCTGAGCTATGAAAACACTATGCTTACCCCAGTGAGGTATGATCTGTAGTTGATCATTCCTATCTGCCTAAAAGAACTGCTTTTCTTTTTCTAGATTTTGCTGCCCCGTTCTATGTTACCGTACTGGTCAAAAGGGGAAACCTCTGTATTAGTGGAGAACTATCATTTAGCAATCAGGGAAGTCGCAGATCACCTACCACGTGAGTCATGGTGACAGACGGGCTCAGCACAGATGCGATTTGGAATCCTGGCGCCCAAAGCACTTGGAGCAGCCTTGGTGTGGCTCTTTCCTGTGCATTAGTAGGGAACAGGAGTCCATCTCTGGAATGCCTAGAAGACCCTCCACGGTAAAAAGATGGAGACAATACTTTCAATTTAACGAGCCTTGTTCACAAGGTCACGCAGCTCCATCAACCTCCAGAGAACAAATTTCATTATACCGGTACCCTTTCACATTTTTTTAAAGAATTCTTCCACAAACTCCTAAGTACCCCCAGCTGGGGTTCTTGCCTTCCAGCGTCCTCGCACGTTTCAAAACCATGGCCGCCCACACGTTGCTAACTAACAACCTGGCAGAACGCTGTTTTCTCGACCCACCCTCAGAACCCTGCCTTGCTTCTGGGACGAGAACAGCTTGCAAGCCAACCGTGGAAGCAGTAGCACAAAAGGCAGAGAGCCCAGAAGAAAGCCATGCATATTTATTATCCAAAGTAAAAGCCCATGGCATGGACAGAAAAACCAGACTTGACCATAAATGGGCAATTTGGCCGCATCATCAAGTTCTCCGGCTCCAAGTGAAACCTCTTCCTGGAGAACATGCTGGGGCTGTCTCACCCCCAATGAGATGGAAAGATGCTAAGGCAACCTTCAGCTTCTTGGTACCTATCATGCTGTTCGTGCTGTTATAGCCAAGCACTTACCTATGTCTGAAAAGTGAATGACTAGGTTCTAGACACATTTTTTCCCCTTCATGCCATAAGATTATTTTCTCTTTAAAGGCAAATTGTCCCAGAAGTGTTTGTTTCACCTCTTACCTTAACTCTGCTTCCTCTTATACAGTCACTCCGCTTCTCCCTGAGGAATGATGTCGTGGAATCTTCTGGTAGCAAAGCTCAACAAATAAATGCTTAAGTCAGGGAAACACTGAAAAATGAAGAGGGTGAATTTGTACATATGGTAACATGGGTATTTCTTTAGGAAAATATAAAGAGAGAAAGATGGAAGAACGGTGGTAAGAAGAAACAAACAGTGGTTAGAGCTCAGTGCCCTGTTTGGAGATTAAACAGTCATTCCCGACACCACCATGGCCAGCACTTCCCATTATAACACCGTCTAATGACTTTTTATGTACCGGGCACATAGCAGCCATATATACAAAAAATATTAGATAGGTCGAAGGCTTTACAGTAGCCGCTGAAAACAATACTACAGAAGAGAAAACAACAGTCACACAGAATGACTTGGGAAAGGAAAGTGTACTTTTCTAACACTTAGGACTGTGAAGAGCAACACAGGGACCGCTCGAGTGCATGAGAATGGCAGAATTTTGAACCGGAGGCAATACTGAGTGCCGGTGACGATGTGGAGAGGGGAGGACTCAGGCAAACCACTCCCGGAAGTTACAGTCGATTCAGCAGTTCTAGGAAACGCTCGCACGGTATTTAATGAAGTTAGAGTAAGCCCTGTCAGCAATACCTAACTCTTGGGTCAATACCTCAGCGAAATTCTCCGATACGTTCGTGAGGGTCACACTCTGTTTGTGGTAATAGAGATCTGGAAGCGACCCAGATGCCCACCACCAGGGGAGTGGGTAACTGAAAGACGATGGATGTGTTCCGTGGACACTACGCAGGAGTTAGAAGCAATCAACTCCATCCCGAGAGCAACAGTAACAGATCTTAAAAACACCCAAGGAAAACATGCATAACTTTTTTTTTAAATATGCATACAAACCAATACACAAAGTGTACTGCAAATTGTTATGTTCCTATAACAAGGACATCACAGTGTGACCCATGAGGGGAACACAAGTTGCACCAGGAAAGAAAGAAAAATTTGTTTAAATCAATGAAATTACTGAGGCACCTGGGTGGCTCAGTTGGTTAAGCATCTGCCCTCAGCTCAGGTCATGATCTCGGGGTCCTGGGATGGGAGCTCCACATCGGGCTCCCCGCTCAGAGGGGAGTCTGCTTCTCGCTCTCTCTGTAGAATTACTTATGAAATTACTATCACGTATTTATTTTACTATCACGTATTTATTTTCCGTTCTAAGCAAACAGCGGTCTCTGCTCACAGCACTCGGCTGGCCCATCACTCAGCTCAGCACCACCAGCCACCAGGACCCTTCGGACCAGTATTCACGGTATCACTTTACAGTTGTTCCCCCTTCCCCCCGGGCATGTATGGTTTAATCTGTGTAACATCAGACAAGATGCATCAAAATTACTGATCGTAAAATACAAATTCATGAAGATAACGGAGTCAGAGATCCACTCCTAACACCTGTAGAGAAAGAGCCAGAGTACAAAGAGAAGCCCACACACCCATCAACCCAACCCTTTGACATAAAATCCATTTTATCCTCCCACCTTCCGCCTTGTACCTTCTTAATAACTAACTGAGGTGTGCATGGAGAGTTCTGGTGCTTTTCAGAATTTGGTCTCAAACACGGGGACCTTGAGGCAGCTCTTCCTTCTCTCTCTGTCCTCAATTCCATCTTTTGTTTGTGCCCATTGCCTGCAGCCAGCGCCTGGAGAGTTGCAGCCACTTCTTCCCCTCAACCCAAACAGCCACCCCTTGGCCTTCTCTTGCCTAGAAGATTCCATTGTGGTGGTGCAGTTCACCGTCAGGAGGGGTGGCCCGGGGAAAGGGCCACACAGGCCCCAGAAGCAGCCGCAGGCTGGTCCTGGGTCCCAAGCACTCAGTAGCACCTGGAAGGGAGGGTGTGAGCTCTGGGACCTGTAGAACCCTGCCCCTATTACTAGGAAGGCCGCGGCAGGTCCCCCAGAGTGAGGTGGGGCCCCTCTTGTCTACGCCAAAGCACTTCTACAACTCTGCTGTTTTGGTTTTAATATATGAATGGGGCAGGAATAGAAACCCCCAGGCCCTAACCCCAAATACGAAGATATCTGGTGATGGAGCCACTGGGCAGGACTTAGGTTTGGATGCAGTCATGAGGGTGGGACCCCCCCATCCCATGACGGCATGAACATCCTTATAAGAAGAGAAAGAGAACAGGGGCGCCTGGGTGGCACAGCGGTTAACCGTCTGCCTTTGGCTCAGGGCGTGATCCCGGCACTATGGGATCGAGCCCCACATCAGGCTCCTCCACTATGAGCCTGCTTCTTCCTCTCCCACTCCCCCTGCTTGTGTTCCCTCTCTCGCTGGCTGTCTCTATTCTTAAAAAAAAAAAAAAGAGAACAGAGCTTTTTCTCTCTGCCACGTGAAGACACAGGAAGAAGGCACCCATCTCAAAGTCAGGAAGGGGGCCCCTACCTGGGACAGGCTGCTGGCCCCTTGCTCTCGACGTCCAGCCTCCAGCACCGTGAGCAATACACCCCAGTGTGTGTAAGCCAGCCAGTCTGTGCTACTTGGTCACGGCAGCCCAAGCTCGGACCGTGCGCGGAGAGGCTCCCCATCAGCTCTGTAGGCAGACGCATGTGCTCCTCATAGAGGCCAGCAGAAAGTTCCTGATAATAAAAAGAAAACATAACTGATTTACCTTTTTATTTATTGGGAATTAAAGATACATCTGGAATGTCTTGCTCGTGGGTGAATTATTGCAAATAGCAGCCCGATGCCTTCTAGCGTGTTCTGTGTGTATATGTAAAACACGAAAATTAACAGATTTTTCCGTGGAAAATTGAGAATGTCCAAACAGTAAATGAAGACAGTTTTTGTCCACTGGGTGTCAAAATCCATAGTTAGTTACACCAAGTCTGCACTGTATTATGGTTTCAATCTCTAAATAAAAAGTAGTATAATACTTACAGATTTGTGACCAGATCGTGATTTTTTTTTCTTATACTGTCGGTACTCGAATAGTGTGCAGTGTTTATGAAATCAAAATTATACATTATATAGTCCAAGAGTATGAAAATAACACTCTAAGATGGCCACTAATATACTCATCTAATAAAAGAGTTGAGAATGTTTTCCACTACGCAAAAAGAAGAAAGAATGCTTACAAGAATCCTAATCGGCTCACAAGTATTTAATCTGGTCAAAGAAAGAGACCCAAAACACAAAAAAATTGTAAAGTGCTGGCACAACAGAAAGAACAGGAGTTTTGGAGAGGAACCTACTCTCAAGAAGCTTTAGGGTCTTATCATTTAGGAAATAAGAACTATAGTTTCAATCCCGGGCTTTGGACTGAATCCGATGGACGAGGTAACTCACCCATCAGCCAGGTTCTGCTTGGACATCACTACTTCCCTGGATCCCCACCAGCCACCTGTCCAGTCTGCTACCATAGCCCTCAACAAATCTCATCTGTTCCCATTGTGCCTCTCCTTTGTGCCTCTCCACTGTATTTACGTATCACTCACGCCAGGGAAGGATCTGGGGAAGAGGTATCCGTAAGCTGAAACTGGAATGCCATTTAGCAAAAGTGCCCTGGTTTTAAGCAAAGCCTAGCAAATTTCCCAATGTCATTTTCTTTTCTTCTGGGGACAGATGCAAAAAATAAATAACATTCAAAGGATTTGTTCTTACCACTTGGCATCATCCTTCAAAGACCCCATGTAACTGGTCACTTAAGGAGCGTCTTGATTAAGACAATGGTCCCTAGACAGGGCACGTTCATTCGGACTACCGTTTGTGAAAGGAAGTTCTCTTTCACTCCCCTCCCCCTCCCCCAACCGCGCAATACATCTCTGTCATTAAATGTGATTGGTAATTTTAACCCATCATCAGATGACTTCAAGGCTAATTCAGTATTCTTAGAAGAGCATTTGCTTGACCCAAGCTGCTTTAGAACAAACAGAAAACCGACGTCGCATCTTCCTAAATACCAATAAGCATCAGTTTAGTCAATACCTACTTAGCAGAGACTCTGTGCCAGGCACTGGCGGCACAGGAGTGATCAAGAGAGACCTGCTCTCTACTTTCGTGGGGGTTCTCGGACTGGGGGGGGTGGGGTGGGAAGTGCCCATGTGAATGAGATCATCCATCTCATCGGACAAATAACCGAGCACAAATGGTGTTTTCATGACCTGAGTTCAGATGTCAAAGCTGAGGATCCAAGACGCGAACGTAACCCAAGTTCAGAAATTCCTACCTCACCGCCGTTCCTGCAGCTCGAGGTGCACTGAGGAGCCTCACATCTTCGCCTTGTCTCCAGGACCCACTCCGGCCACAGGACTGACTGGGGAGGCGCCACGACTCAGGGGAGCAGTCCTGCAATGGGGGTCTGCAAAACACACACCAGGAAATTAAGATAAAAAAACTCTGCCTTTTTCAAGACTGTTTTTATAATAAATATTTAATTTTTCATTACACTCTAAGAAAAAAACAGATTCTGTGGTCATCTTTTTCAATTTGCCTGTGAATGCATTTTGTTCTCCCCCAAAAAATGACCAGAATTTTAATAGTGACCCTGTTGTATTCCTGGAAGGGTGGGTGGGAAACTTACCACGAGCTCGACGAAGAGCCTGTTTCTCGGCACGTACGCATTGGAACTCTGTACAAGTCTTCCTGAAACCTTCAAGGACCTATTATCCCCATTTACCCTTGGTTAGATTTTTCTATTTTGCTTCCTCATAAGCTCTTCATTTCCAACCCCATCATCTTCCCCGGCAGCCTGAGATTCTTTGTTCCGTTAGGCATTTGTGACAACCAGGGACACTACACTTTCCTGGCTGCCAGCCACGGAATTTGCAACACTTTTTAGAGAAGGCTTTTGCAATTTTTACTCTTGTCATTTTCTTCACATCTGCGGCTGATGTGGGAAAAACAAAGCTCCAGCAATTTGCTCCCGCTCTCTGGCTTGTAGCAATGCCTTCCAAATTTCTGCTCACCCTACCCAACCTCCCAGAACGTCGCTAAGTGGCTTCTCTCGCCTGGGCAGCACCGCCGCACTCATCAGAGGGCTGATTTCTCAGGCTTTCAAGGCTTTTTCACGCAGCCAATTTCCCTGGATTCCAAACAGGTATTTAGAACATTTTCCAAGCAGCAAATCCCATGCATTTTACACAATGCAGTGGCTTGGAGGTGTGGGGTGTCAAAGAGACATGAGTTGGGAGTCCTCACTCTGCTAGGTACGAGCTGAGACTATGGACGAGATTGTTAAGTCTCCAAGTTTTAAGGTGTTGAGGTTCCCCCAGCTCTACAAAGGGAAGAATAGCATCTATCTCCTCACGTTACCCTGAGAAGTCAGAGGTGGCCCTTGAGTCTGGCGTGTAATAATTGTTCTGTAATGTTATGCAGTGTTACTTAGAGACAATGAACAATTTATACATGTCGCTGAACAACTAGGGACAGCACCCATGCTCAGTGCAATAGGGAAAAAAGAGCAAGTAATAGCTAGTGAGTACGTAGCCTGTGCCCACCCTCTCCTCCGTCTATTTTTACATCGTCAGAGAAAGTGAAAGACTGCGGTCTTCACAAAGCATCGCATGGCACGCGTGCAACTAATTACACTTCGCAACATCTGTGAGAAGTGCTGCACCCAAATGCCATCATGAGGAATTCCACTGAAGGGATAGAAGGAGTGGTGAATAAGCAGAAGCCTCGTGGACCGTGTCTTATTAATGCTCACGTCTCAACTCCAAGTACAGAATCACATCTGAAAGAGACATTCAGTTATTGCCCTATTGATGACGAAGACTGACTCAAGATATAGTTACCTGGTGACAGGAATCTAACTCGGTCTGGCTTTTAGCCAAAAATGAAATTGCTTGGTTCAGAAAACTGAGAAGCAGTGGGTGGAGCGAGGCTCAATCTTCAGGGATGACGGAATCCACAGGGTCCAGTACTGCCGTGAGAAAGCGGACACTTGGCCCTGCTTTCCTCTGGGTTGGCTTCAGCCTCAGGTGGCCTTTCGCTCTGTTGGCCTCTTGAGTCCTGGGCTCGTGGCCTCATGGTTCAGCAGGCACTACTAAACGATCGTCCTGGGAAAAGTCCAGGGTTCCATCTCATTGGACCACCTCGGGGCGTGTGCTCACTCTCCAGCTAGTCCCGTGACTAGGAAGACGGCAAATGGCAGCTGGGTGAGTCTGGGCCCCTTCTCCACCTCAGACGGGAAGCGCAAGTCCATCATACCTAAAGCTTCTGGATAGGGTGTTCAGAAGAGATGGTTCCCCCAAAGAAAACGAGGCTGCTAATTTTCCAGTGTGCTTGGATATGGCCAAACCCACACAATGGATAGGCAATGGCGTGGCCTGAATTATGGACCTCGAAGAACGGGGAAGATTCAGACGAGCATGAGTGGGACAGAACACCACTGCAAGGCTCTTTACTGAGAGGAATGGAAGGAAGCAGCACATGAGTGACAGGGCAAAAAAAATCACGCTGGGAAGCGAGGTTAAAGCGAGGTGTCAGTGAGAACTGAGGATAAAAGAATGTGTGTGGGGTGTGGTACGAGTGTGGAGGTTCCTGCAGTTTTCTATTGCCAAGTGTGTGTAACCACAACACATGAGTTGCCTAAAGCGATGGCAGGTCATTTCAGGGCCATTTGGTTTCAGGAGGGGTGAAGCAAAGACTGGGGACTGAGACAATCTCAAGGCTCGCTCGCGGACATGTCTGCTAGTGGGTGCCACGTACTGGCTGGCCCTTAGCTGGGACTGAGGCTGGAAGAGGTGGCCTCTTCATGCTTGTCTGGCTTCCCCGTGTCACGATGTCTGAGTTCTAAGAGTGAGTGTCTCAAGGTGCCAGGTGGAGCCTCTGTCACCGTTCAGGACTTGGCCTCACGGTATTTGTTCTACAATACTGATCTGTAGTGAGGACTATGGTCCCTCTCAACTCTGTAGTTGACCCAGACTCTCTGCAGGCCCAACGACAAGACAGAGAGAGAGGGTGCTACTGGAGAAGTCAGGACTGAAGTAAAAAAATCAATGACGGGAGGATTTACGACGCTTTAGGAAAAATAGTAAAGGATATTTGTAGGTAAGATGTCATGACAGTAGAGAAAAATCCAAGAAAACGTTAAGTGACACCTGATCTCTTATTTTAAATGCAATACATGGGAAGTCAAAATATGGTTATAAATACTGAGATCACTCTTCATGTACACTATTGACTTTTTTTCTGCCTCCTTCTCATTTGTAAGGACCCATGTGATCACAGTGCAAGCACCCAGATAATTTCCCCTTATCAAGAATTATAACTCAGTCGTATCTGCCCCATCTCTTTTGCCACGGAAGGTAACATTCACAGTACCTGGAGATGAAGATTTCTTACCTTTGAGAGAGATATTCTGCCTACCACACTGAGTTCTACACTTATAGAGAAATGCAAAATCCTTGCTAATTGCTAGGAACTGAATTGTGCCCCCATAGAAAAAAATATATATTAAAGCCCTAACCCCCCATGTGACAGTATTTGGAGGTGGGACCCAATTTTCACTATATAAGCCACATACTATCCTTTTTTGTTATGGCAGCCTTAGCTGACCAAAATAGTAATTAAAACTACCCTTAAATAGAGAGTGACTGCCATATACTTAACTATCTCTGTCCTAGTTGTTTTATAATTCATATGAATTTTCCCCAAAAAATTTCTATCGAAACAGGAGAGGCAGTGTTATAATACTTCATCACTATGACCTTAAATGGCTTTTGTTAAATCCTCAGAATATCCCTCACTTATTAAATAACTGGTATTCTGAATTTTAGAAGAGTCAGCCACCAAGTTAGTTAAAATATAAATTTCCTCAAAATATACAGTGGAACAAGGCCGTCTCTTCCACAAATGGATGTGGGGGAAACTGGACAGCCACAGTACAAAAGAAAGAAACTAGACCACTATCTTATACCATGCACAAAAATTAACTCGAAATGAAAGACTTGAACTTAAGACCAGAAACCATAGAACTCATAAAAGAAAACATAACTGGTAAGCTCCTTGGCAGTGATTTTTTTCTTATCTAACACCAAAAATAAAAGCAACAAAAGCAGAAATAAATGGGACTATATTAAACGAAAAAGCTTCTGCACAGCAAAGGAAACCATCAACAAAATGAAAAGGCAACCTTCCAAATGGGAGGAAATATTTTCAAGTCATCTATCGGATAGGGCACTAATATCCAAAATATACCAACCATTTATACAACTCAATAGCAAAAAAACCCAAAAAACCAACCAACAACAACAAAACAGAAAACAGAACACAAGAAAACAAACCAAATTCAAAACATGGGTAAATCATAATGAGCTGTCACCTCACACTATTATGAAAAAAACATAAGGGCTATTATCAGAAAGATAAGACATAACAAGTGTTGGGGATGATGTGGCGAAAGGGAGCCCTCATGCACATTACACTCCCTTGGTGGGAATGGTAACTGTTGTGACGACTACGTCAACAGCATGGAGGGCCGTCAAAATAATTACTAACAGAAGCACCGTATGATCCAGCCATTCCACTTTGGGGTAGTTCTCTGAAGGAAATGAAAACACGAACTCAAAAATCTATCTGCGCCCCGTGTTCACGGCAGCATCATTTACCGTAGCTACAGAAGCAAAGAGCCTGGGTGTCCCTCTACGGATGACTGAGGAAGGATGTGTCTGTCATACGTACACACACCACGCAGTGTTACCGAGCCATAAAAAAGGAATGAAATCTGGCCATTTGTGGCAACATGGATGGATACTGAAGGCATTATGCTACATGAAGTCAGTCTGAGAAGGATGAATACCGTATGATCTCGTGACAAACGACCGTAACCACAGAGACCGGATTGGCGGTTGCCAGAGGCAGGGGCTGGGGGGTGGGCAAAATGAAGGGGATCAAAAAGTACAAACTTCCAGTTCTTAAAACAAATCCTGGGGACATAATGTACAGATAGCATGCTAACTAGAGATAGTAACACTGAAACATTTTAACTTTTTCAAATTTGAAATATTTACACGTTGGTAAGAGAATACATTTTAAAAGTTCCCATCGCAAAGAAGAAAACTAACCATGTGTGGTGACGGATGTTACCTAGACTCACTGTGGTCATTTTACTATCTGTACTTAAATCCAATCATTATGTTGTACGCCTGAAACTAATGTAAGGTTATAGGTCAATTGTATCTCAATAAAAATAAATAACATATAGACTCCCTGCCCACTTGCTCTAAAGCTGACTGCAAATGTGATTCTGGTTCCACAACGAAATCATCCAGGGAATGTCTAAAAATATGGATCCCTGTGCCCTGACCCAAAGCATTTAAATCACGACTTTCTCCTTAGTCCCTCTTTCTCAACTGGAGGTAATTCTGTTCCCTACGGAAGACATTTGGCAATATCTGAATGTATATTTTTGATTGTCACAACTGAGGAGGAGAGATATGCTACTGGCATCTAGCCAGGATGTGGCTAAACAGCTCACCGGACCACCACCAATAATAAACATTATCCCACCTAAAACCTTGGGGGTCCCACGTTCAGAGATTCTGTCTTTTCGTGACTCTCGTGTGCAACTCTAACTGATAGACACGACTCTGGCTTTCTTTCCATCCATAGTTCTTTATTGCTTTAACGAAACACAACTTTAAAGAAAGCTCTGTGACCAGAACTAAGACCAAAGACCAAGAAAAGAAAAGTGGGATGATCTACCTCACGCCAGTTAGAATGGCAAAAACTGACAAGACCGGAAACAACAAATGTTGGAGAGGATGTGGAGAAAGGGGATCCCTCTTACACTGTTGGTGGGAATGCAAGTGGGTACAGCCACTCTGGAAAACAGTGTGGAGGTCCCTTAAAAAGTTAAAAATTGAGCTACCCTATGACCCAGCAATTGCACTACTGGGTATTTACCACAAAGATACAGACACAGTGAAGAGAAGGGCCATATGCACCCCAACGTTCATAGCAGCATTGTCCACAATAGCCAAATCGTGGAAGGAGCCGAGATGCCCTTCAACAGATGACTGGATTAAGAAGCTGTGGTCCATACATACAATGGAATATTACTCAGCCATCAGAAAGAACGATTACCCAACATTTGCAGTAACATGGATGCGACTGGAGGAGATAATGCTAAGTGAAATAAGTCAAGCAGAGAAAGACAATTATCATATGGTTTCACTCATTTATGGAACATAAGAAGTAGGAAGGTCAGTAGGAGAATAAAGGGAAGAAGAAAGGGGGAGTAAACAGAAGGGAGAATGAACCACGAGAGACTGTGGACTCTGGGAAACAAACTGAGGGCTTCAGAGGGGAGGGGGACTGAAATAGGCCGGTGATGGGTAGTAAGGAGGGCACGTATTGCATGGTGCACAGGGTGTTATACACAAGTAATGAATCATGGAACTTTACATCAAAAACTAGGGATGTACTGTATGATGACTAACAACGTAATAAAAAAAAAAGTAAGTTTTACTTACTATTAAAAAAAAAAAGTGGGATGATCTGATAGCTGATGTTAACGTTTAGAGTTTTCATCCTTTGAAATTTTAAAATTGATCTTATCACATAACACTGGGGTAAAAAGGTTGACCGTGATAACCATGATTTGTGCACCTGTGCACCAAGTCAGTATATACACAACCTCATTCAGTCCTTACAACTACCTTGTGAAATACCAATTACTACCCCAATTTTGTAGCCGACGGTAATAGAAGCTAATTTCTCAAGGTCACCTTTTTTTTTTTTTTTCCAAGTTTTTATTTCAATTCCAGTTAACATACAGTGTAATACTATTAGTTTCCGGGGTACAATAGAGTGATTTGACATTTGCATAAGTCAACTGGGGCACAGCAAGTGCCCTCCTTAATCCCCATCATCTATTTCCCCCATCCCCCTACCCACCTCCCCTCTGGTCACCATCAGCTTGTTCTCTAGAGTCAAGAGTCTGTTTCTTGGTTTGTCTCTCTTTTTCTCTATGCTCATTTGTTTGGTTTTTAAATCCCACATATGAGTGAAATCATACGGTATATCTTTCTGATTGACTTCTTTCACTTAGCACAATACCTTCTAGGTCCATCCACATCACTGCAAGTATTTTTTTATAGTGTCTACATAACATTCATCACCCCATTTCATTCTGTTTGATGGCTGAGTAATATTCCAGTGGGTGTGTGTGGGTGTGTACACACACACACACACACATCTTCTTTATCCATTCATTGGTCTACAGACATTTAGGCTCTATCCATAAACTGGCTATTGCGGACAATGTGCTATACACATTGGGGTGCATGTATCCCTTTGAATTAGTACTTTTGTATCTTTGGGTAAATACCTAGTAGTGCAATTGCTGGATCACAGGGTAGTTCTATTCTTAACTTTTTGATGAACCTCCAGACTGTTCTCCAGTGTGGCTGCAGCAGGGGGCATTCCCACCAGTACAGGAGAGTTCCTCTTTCTTCACATCCTCACCAACACCTGTCGTTTCTGGTGGTGTTGACTATAGCCATTCTGACAGGTTTGAGATGATATCTTACTGTAGTTTTGATTCACACACACTCAGAAACTCTTTCCATCTCGTCCCCTTAACCTGTCCTCTTAGAAGCAAATTCACACTGCTTAAGGCTTTGCCTTATACTGTGGGTATTTAAAAATTACTGTTGAAGTTTGTGCTAGAAATGCATGTTTGGTTGATAATTCCTTCAAATTTAGGGATAATACATGTGATAGAAATAAGATGACTGACAACCATATTAAAAGTCAATACATCAAAAACTAAGGATGTACTACTGTATGGTGACTAACATAACATAAAAAATTATTATAAAAAATAATACAAAATAAAAGTCAAGATTAGGTTTTGTCTGTGCCGTCTAGTCATTTTTCTTTCATTTCAACAGGTCTTTATTCTTACTTCTTTTATCTTCAACCTATTGACTTTTTTTTCCATCTCAGGGGAAAGAGTTCCACGTAATCTCTTTATTCTTTCTCTTTTATCGTCATCTTCGGTATGTGTAATTTTCCAATGTATCAAGACTCCTAAACTAGACTTGCATTCACACTAGATTTAATTGTCCAATTGCCCATTTCTTTCCTTCTTATATTTTGCAGTTCAATTTTTGCAGCCATGCTGAAATGGCACATTGTATCATTTACCCTAAAAAATACATATTCTGGTGCTGAAACTTAACCACTTCCTTAAAAAAGACGACCTACCTATCTACATGCTGCCTGTGAGAGACTCGCCTCACATCTAAAGACACAGCCAGAGGCGCCCGAGCAAAGACAGACCCTGAATTCACCTGCTACACACACACACACACACACACACACACACACACACACGTATTTACAGGACCGTCCCTCCTGAGGGCCTGAGGGCTGCACGACCGAAGACCGAGCTCACAGACAGGACCCAGAGAGATGGAGATGCGGTGAGGAAGGGAACGCCCACCCCTGGTGCCGCAAACTGCCATGAGGAGGGCCAGTGCCGAGGGTCAGTGAGCAGCGTCGTCTATGCGGGCACAGAAAAAGATGTAAAGGGGCAACTAGGCCATAAAGGAACCAGCCCTCCAATCCTGCCAAATTACTGCTGCAACTCTCTCTGGATCGGAGCAGCTGCCGCAGCGGGCCTGGAGCCTCCCCCTGCCCAGGACTCCCGTCCACACCGGCCAAGGAGGCCCTGGGGCACAGGGGAAACCACCCTGTGGTTGTAAAGACCAACCAGGATGGACAGTGTCTGGCCCCAGCCCTCCGCCAAGAGCGGGAGAGGGGCTGAATTTCTCTCCACGTTGAGGGGTCTGGTGAATGTCACCGTTTACCTTCTGGTAGGTGGACACAGGACCCAGGCACCCAGAGCACCTGCCATCTCAGCGAGCCCCAGGCCAACCAACTGTACCAGGTCACTGGTCCCACCACAATGGGTCATGCCCCCCGGCACAGCACACACCAGGATACCCTTGCTCAGAGCTCTGTCCAGCTCCATCTGTCTCCCCAAGGGGACATGGACAGAAAGCACTCCAGGCTTGCACTCCAGCTCCAGACAATCTGCCAGTGCACCCCCAGCACAGAGCGCCCTGGGACACCCGATGCACCTGCCTCAGCATTTAGCTGCCTTGCCAAGCGCCCCCTGTGTACAGAGCCCCAGGGTCCCCTGGCTGGTACGAACTTCAGCTTCGGCCCTGCAGCCACAGCACCCCTGCGCACAGAGCCCCAGGACTGCCCCAGCTCACATCCACTTCAAGTCCAGAGGACTCGCCTCCCCCGTCTTCTGCCACGGGTTCTCCCTTCCTCTCATTCAGCATCTCTGAGGCAGTTCAGTGCACAGTGGGGCTGTCTTCTCCAACATTCTACCCCTTGTTCTAGTCCCAGGCTTTGCTACAGAGAACCTGCTTCCCACTTCCACAGATTAGCCTTTCACATTCTCGGTGACTGACCCCCATCACACAAAGCCTCCCCAGCCTTTGCCCAAACTAGCATCCTGCTACCCAGGCATGTTCTGCCCACGCTGCCTGGAAGCTCCCTGACCAACACGCCTCCTCTCAGACCTCTGCTGTCTTCTGGACCGGCTCAGAGAGGCAGAAAGCTCTCACGGACAAGATGCCACGAGAGCCCATAGTGACTCCCTAGGGCTGCTGCATTAAGGAGCCACAAAGTGAAGAGTTCTCACTACAGGGATTTATCATCTGACTACTCCGGGGGCCAGAAGTCCGACAGCAAGATGTTGACAGGGTCATGCTCCCTCTGAAGGCTCCGGGGCCAGGTCTGTGCCAGGCCCCTCTCCCAGCTTCTGGTAGTTGCGAGGCTTGTCGCTGGACAACTCCAGTCTTCAAATGGCCTTCTCCCTAAGCATCTCCGTCCAACTATCCTTTTTTCCTAAGGACAGCAATCCAATGGAATTGGGGCCCATCCTACTCCAGTACGGCCTCGCCTTAACTACCCTTGCAACAACCCTGTTGTCCCATTAGGTCACATGCTGAGACTCTGGACGTTGTGTGTTCAACGTACGAATTTGGAAGACACAATGCTCCCCACAGCAGAATGCCAGAACACGCAAGTCCCAGTGTGGTTCAACTCCTTCAGCATCGATGGGAGAGCCCGTCCCTGTGCTTGCGCGTGTAACATTCCAGTAACTCCTCCTCAGTCCGCAGGCCCGAGCCGTCACATACTGCTCATCCCCCATATACTTCCCACTCCTTGTCCCATCTTTCTGGTGCCGGCCAACAGGAGTAGCCAGGAGATGTCTGCTCTCCTTTGAACTTAGGCTTCATGTGTCATTTTATACAGTCCTTTCTCCACGTCAGCCCGCTTAGGGATTCTTTTCAGGAAGAACTTTGTGCCCTTTGGGCCTTTATCAGTTCAATCCAGTTTGCCTTCAACTGATGATTCAATGATCTGTCTCTCAATTGGCCTTTTAAGTTCCTTTTCAATCCTTGTTTGGGAGGTTTCTCAGCCAGATCACGAGTCCAATCTCCCCTTCCCAGCTTTCTTGTGCAGGGCTTCTATTCTCGGCACAGGGTAGACATGGCCCCTCTCCTGTCATGTTCCTTCTGCTTCCTTATTGCTTCTCTCCATTGTTCTGATGCCAGAGTTCTTGGACACAGTATAAGCCAAAATCACTCCAACCTCTATGGTGGACAGGATTACACACCCCAAGAACTCACTCTATTTCTTCTAAGGCTCGTGTCACAAAGTAAATCTAACACATACCGTGATCCATTCCTCTGTTCTCCTTCTCGTTGCCCACACATTGAGGAGTTCCAACTTCCATCTTCCTGTATGTCATGGAGATCGTGTGTGAGCTCAATGATCTCAGACGGTGCACGTGATGACTTCTGGGGGCTCTCATTATCCCAAGTGTAACCCAAACATAGCTGACAAGCATTTTTGGGTTTTAGAGGGTATTTCATGAGCTGCTGTTATAGTGAATGCCTCAAAACCTAAAATGCCCAAGATACATCGGAATATGTGGAAGAGAAATTCGAATGGCTTCATAATCTTTGTTCTTTTCTTTCATGGCATTCAGATTCAAATTAGGTCCTGTGTGGAGTTTTCTGCCACGTAAGTCCATGAGTGTATTAAAAATCCATGTTTCCCTCAATGTTATGCCTTTGTGGTCCAGATTTCAATTAAAGATGACCATTAGCAGCATTTGAAAACAAAAATTTCTCCTGAAAATGTATTTTATTGTTCCATCAACTTCTTGACGCTCTTAGTGAAAAGCAATGGCTCAGAAGTAGGTAACTAATAATATAGTAGTGAAAACTGTCAAACGTGTCTAGTCAAGGTAAAATAACAGACCCTGAGTCAATGATAGCTACATATAATGTCCATTTCCAGACATCTAAAAGAAAAAAAGGCAATATGTGCCTCCTTACTACCCACGTATTGCGTGGTGCACTGGGTGTTATACGCAACTAATGAATCATTGAACTTTACATCAAAAACCAGGAATGTACTGTTTGGTAACTAACATAATGCAATAAACATATTATTATGAAAAAAAGGCAAAAAATTGTATTGCACTAATGTCCAAATCAGGGGCAAGAGACTAAGGAAGGGGGAAAGTGATGTATATAATATCAATCAGAGTCAACATGGGCAATATAAATCTCGGATTAGAACAGCCCAGAGTTGTAGCAATCTGGACTCGCCCTGGATGAGGTGGTTATTAGCTGCTTATTAATGAGCAGTGAGTTTAGGAACAGAGTGGACACCAGCCAGAGTTCACTTGACCTGGGAGTGAATGGGAGCTGTGTAAGACAGGTCGTTATAGACTCATCTTTGCAGATGTGGGCTGGAAGGCAGGGGCAGCGGTAGCTCAAAAAGACAAGGTAGATAGAGTTTAAAAGAGTCGTATTGCTCAAGATACTGACATCAGTTTTCTACCTGGCCACTCTTAACAAAGCGGCAAAAATTCTTTAAGATCCAGGGCTAAATAGGTCTTCAAATTACTGAAGACCTAGTGCCTCCAGACTACGTACTCAACACCGCTGGGCAGTACAATCATTGGAAGAATTTCTAAAACAAAAACAAAAAAAAAAAACAACCAATGCTCTCTCACGACCAAGATTCTAATGCAATTTCTCTGGTTTGGAGCTCAAATACCAGTAGGTTTCAAGATTTCCTTGGCAGCTCCCATCGAGAACCCCACTTGTAGGACTGCGTTCCCCAGATAAACCGAGCGCAGTGTTTGTTGGTGCTGCAGGGTCCTCTGCAAAGAAAGCCCTGGGCACAGTGTATTGAGGGAGTTCCTTGTGGTGCACGCGCTCATGGCCTCTCACAAATGCAGCAGCCTTCTAATGCTCTGAGAAGCTAGGCAGAAAAGAAACCGCCTTTCTCTGTTGGTCTGCGATGACCATGGCGAGTAACCTCACCCTGAACAAAGCTGCCTCGAGCGGAGGTTGTCCAGCTGTTAGCTTTTGCTTACCAGTTTCTCCTACCCACTGCCTTCCCCAAAGGGCATCCCGAGCAAGTCTGAAAATACTCAATTCTCACATACACGGGTGCACGGGTTTGTAATAACGGTTACCTAACAAAAATGCTTGAGACCTACTGTAGCTCCAGGGGTAGTGAGAAGCCCAGACTTTGCTGGATGTGCTTTTCTAGAGGCATAGTGGGTCCAGTACCGGGACTGGAGGAGCCCAGAGTGGGCAGGGTCTCATGGCTCCAGCCATGCTGCTTTTGGGGTCATCTCCCTCAGTCGCCACATCCTAGGGAAGCAGGAGCAGAAGGGTCACTTGTCAAGAACTGGGCACTGGGCAGAGCTTGGGAAGATGGCAGAATGGGAGGACCCTGAACTCACCCTGTCCCATGTTTACCACTGGGTATCACTCACGTCCATGTAAATAAACCGGAAAGCCATCTGAAGCCTGGCAAAGCCAACTCCGCAACTAAATGCAGAGAAAAAGCTGCCTATGTGAAGTTAGGAAGGAGAGAAATGGCAGCCAGGAGTTGCCCCCCGCGGGGAGGAAACTGCTGGTGCCCAGAGGGGAAAGCACCAGGAGCCCACGCAGGGAAGATGCAACCCCATAAAATCTGGCTTTGCAAACTTAGAGCCTGGAGCTTTAAAAGTCAGCTGACTCAGCACAGGGTGAGCCTGGAGGGGAGAGTGATAGCTGCGGCCCTGCCCTTAAAGAGACAGCACCGCATGGAAAGTCAATGTAGAAACAAAGGTTTGCACAAAGCCTGATGCCAACTGGAGGAAGATCTGTTTAGTCCGATTTCGGAGTATGTTGGTGGACTTCTCTGGGAACAAAAAAAGTAGACAGGCACCATTTTTCTCCCGATGCATAAACACACAGCCACCTATGAGAGGCGGCCCTGCACCCTCGCTACCTCTCCTGCTAATAACGCGCCCCACCCATGCGTCCTCCTGAAGACTTGTCCACTCCTTTGGCCTCAGCCCTGGGCTCAGTGCAAATTTTACCAGCCCACGCATGCACAAAGGCGCCAGGAGCCCGGTCACTGGCACTGCCCCACACTGCACCCCAGGCGACCGCGGTGCTTCAGGGATCCAGCATCGGACTAGCAGCCATGTACAAATTTTGCTAACACTGCTGCCCCACTCCTGAGCCCTTCTGCAGTCACTCCCCTCGGAGCTCACCTGCCTGTGTCTAACCCCACAGAGATCACGCATCACCCAAAACAAGCACAGAATCAGTGCAGACATCTGGACTGCAAGAAAAAGTGACCCAGACACAACAGCAGGAGACAAGCAATACACACAGGAGATTCCCCGCAGCGCCAGGTGCAGGTAAACAGGAGACACTGCACTACAGCGCACGGTAGAGCCTCTTCTTCGTGAAGCCACTCCTTTCTAAAGTAGAGGACATAGCTGACTTTCCTAACTCACAGAGCCCAACACAGAGAGGTGGATAAAATGAGGAAATAGAATATATCCCAAATGAAACAACAGGACAGAATCAAGCAGGAGATCTAAGCAAAACAGAAATACGTCATATACCTGATACAGAATATAAAATAATGATCATAAAAATACTCACTGGACTTTAGGTGAGGGTGAAGGACATCATGAGACCTTGAAACACAGATAAAATAATACCATAAGAGAGACAACGAATCCAATAAATTAAAAATACAATAGCTGAAGTAAGTAGTAAGCTATATAGTAAGTATCAATGACCTGGAGGACAGAGTAACAGAAAGGAACTAAGCTGAACAGGTGGGAGACAGATACTGCATAATAAGAATACGCTTAATGACTCCATTGAGCATAACAGCATTCACAATAAATGGATCCCAGAAGGAGGAGAGAGAAAAGGGATAGAAACATATTTGAAGAAATAATAGGTGAAAACTTCCTGAATCTGGGAAGGGAAACAGAGATCCAAATTTAGGAGGCACAGAGATACCCCAACAAGTTCAACCCAAGGAGGTCCACGCCAAGACACATAGCAATTAAAATGGCAAAAAAAAAAAAAAAGTCATATAAAAGAATTTTAAAGATTGAAACAGAAAAGAAGACAGTTATATATGAAAGAAACCCCATAAAGCTATCAGCTGATTTTTCAGCAGAAACTTTGCCGGCTAGAAGGGTGTGGGAAAATATATTCAAAGTTCTGAAGGGAAATAATCTGCAGCCAAGGATACTCTACACAGCAGCACTAACATTTACAACAGAATGAAAGGAAAACAGTTTCCCAGACATACAGAGGTAAAAGGATTCATGATCACTAAACCAACCCTACAGGAAACATTAAGGGGGACTCTGTGATAGAAAACAAAAACCATAAGTAACAGTTTAAAAAGATAGGAAGCACAAAAGCAAAAAACTTAAATGTGCTTATAAAAAGAAAAGCACAAAATAAAATAATATAAAATATGATACCAACTATAAGAATCATGGAGGGGATAGGAGTAAAGAATGAAATTTAAAATTAAGCAACCGTCAGCTTAATATAGATTGCTCTCTGCAGAAGGTGTTATATATAAACCAAATGGTAACCACAAATCAAAGAACAGTAATAGAAATACAAAAAATAAAGAGTAGGGGGGCGCCTGGGTGGCTCAGTTGTTAGGCGTCTGCCTTCGGCTCAGAGCATGATCCCAGGGTTCTGGGATTGAGCCCCACATCAGGCTCCCTGCTCTGCTGGGAGCCTGCTTCTTCCTCTCCCACTCCCCCTGCTTGTGTTCCCTCTCTCGCTGGCTGTCTCTCTCTCTGTCAAATGAACAAATAAAATCTAAAAAATAAAAAAAAAGAGTAGGAAATCCAAGTGTATCACTGAAGAAAGCCAGCAAACCATAAAAGAGAGAAAGAGAAGGAAGGATCAGAAAAAAACTATCAAAACAACCACAAAACAAGTAAGAAAATGTCAATAAATATGTATCTATCAATAGTTACTATGAATGTCAATGGATTAAATGCTGCAATCAAAAAACAAAGTGTTAGTAGATAAAAAAACAAGACCCATCTACATACTGCCTACAGAGACTCATTTTAGACCTAAAGACACATGCAGGTTTTAAGTCAATGATGGAGAAACATTTATCATGCAAACAGATGTGGGGGTGGGGGAAAGCCAGAGTAGCAATATTTATATCAGAAAAAATAGACTTTAACACAAAGTCTGTAAAAAGAGACAAAGAAGGACACTATATGATAATAAAGGGGACGATCCAACAGGAAGTTGTAACAGTTAAATATATTTATGCACCTAACATGTGAGTACTCAAACAGATAAAAACAATTAATAACATACATAAAGGAACTAATCAGTAGTAATACTATAATAGTAGGGGACTTTAACACCCCAATTACATGAATGGGCAGATCATCCAAACAGAAAATCAACATGGAAAAAATAGCTTTGAATGATACACTGGACCAGATGGATTTAACAGATATAGTCAGAACGTCCCATCTAGAAACAGCAGAATGCACATTCTTTGCAAGGGCACAGGGAACATTCTCCAGAATAGATCACATATTAGGCCAAAAAACAAGCCTCAACACATTTTAAAAGATCGAAAGCATACCATGCATCTTTACTGACCACAGCACTATGAAACTAGAAAGCAACCACAAGAAAAAATCTGGGAAAACCACAGATCCATAGAGGTTAAATAACATGCCACTAAACGATGAAGGGGTCAACCAAGTAATCAAAGAACAAAGCAAAAGATATGTGGAAACAAATGAAAATAAAAACACAGCAGTCCAAATCCTCTGGGATGCAGCAAAAGCAGTTCCAAGAGGGAAGTTTATAGCCAACCTCAAGAAGCAAGAAAAATCTCAAACAACCAAACCTTACACCTTAAGGAGCTGAAAAAAAAACAACAAACAAAACTCAAGATCAGCAGAAAGAAGTACGTAGTAAAGATTATAGTAGAAATAAATGATGTAGAAACTAGAAAAGAAAACAAAACACATCAATGAAACTAGGACCTGGTTCTTTGAAAAGATCAACAAAATTGGTAAACCTCTAGCCGGACCCATAAAAAAGAGAGGGAGAGAAGGGAGAGAGGGAAAAAGGAGTCAAATAAAATCACAAAGGAAAGAGAAGTAACAACCAACACCACAGAAATACAGTTTTAAGAGAATATTACAAAAACTGTATGGAAACAAATTGGACTATCTAGAAGACATGAATAAAATCCCAGAAACATATAAACTATCAAAACTAAAGCAGGAAGAAACAGAAAATTTTAACAGACCAATTACCACCACCGAGATCGAATCAGTCATCAAAAAACTCCCAACAAACAGAAGTCTAGGACCGGAGAGCTTCTCAGGTGAAGTCTACCAAACATTTAGAGTGAATGCTTATTCTTCTCAAACTATTCTAAAAAAAAAAAAAAAAAAAAAATCACAGAGGAAGGAAAACTTCCAAATTCATTCTAAGAGGCCAGCATTACCTTGAGGCCAAAACGAGATAATGACACTCCAAACAAGGAAAACAATAGACCAATATCTCTCATGAACAAAGATGCAAAAATCCTCGACAAAATACTAGCCGACCAAATCCAACAATACCTTAAAAAAAAAAATCATTCACCATGATCAAATGGGGTTTATTTCCAGGATACAAGGGGTGGTTCCATATTCACAAGAAATCACATCAACAAGAAAAAGGATAAAAACCACACGATCATTTCAATAGGCACGGAAAAAGCATTTGACAAAGCACAACATCTATTCATGATAAAAGCCTTCAACGAAGTATGTCCAGAGGAAACATACCTCACCATAACAAAGGCCATCTATGAAAAACCCACACCTAGTATCATCCTTAATGAGAAAAAACAGAGTTTTTCCCCTACAGTCAGGAACCAGACAGGAATCCCCACTCTCACCACTGTTCATGAACATAGTACTGGAAATCCTAGACACAGCAATTAGACAACAGAGACAAATAAAAGGCATCCAAACTGCTAAGGAAGAAGTAAAACTTTCTCTCTTTGCAGATGACATGATGCTATATACAGAAACCCCTAAACACTCCACCAAAAAAAACCCTACTATAACTGATAAATTCAGTAGAGTCACAGGATACAAAATAAATGTGCAAAAATCTGTTGCCTTTCTGTACATTAATAATGAAGCAACAGAAAGAGAAATCATGAAAACAATCCCATTTATAATTGCATCAAAAATAATAAGGTACCCAGGAATAAACCTAACAAACAGGTGAAAGACCTGTACCCTGCAAACTATCAAATACAGATGAAAGAAGCTGAAGATGATGCAACAAAGCCGAAAGACATCCCATGCTCATGGATTGGAAGAACAAATAGGGTTAAAATATCTATACTACCCAAAGCAATCTACACATTTAATGCAATCCCCATCATAATGCCAGCAGCATTTTTCATAAAACTAGAACAAAACATCCTAAAATTTATATGGAACCAGAAAAGACCTCGAATTGTCAAAGCAATTTTGAAAATCAAAGCTGGAAACATCACAATTTCAGACTTCAAGATACATTACACAGCTGTCATAATCAAAACAGTATGGTACTGGCACAAAAACAGACACATAGATCACTGGAACAGAAAAGACAACCCAGAAATAAACTCACAATTATACGGTCAATTAACCTTCAGCAAAGCAGGAAAGAATAACCAGTGGGAAAAGATGGTCTCTTGAATAAATGGAGTTGGGAAAATTGGTCAGCTACATGCAAAAAAAGTGACTGGAGCACTTTCTTACACCATACACAAAAATAAATTCAAAAAGGTTTAAAAACCTAAACATGAAACCCAAAACCATAAAAATCCCAGAAGAAAGCGCAGGCAGAAATGTCTCTGATGCCAGCCATAGCAACATTCTAGATTTATCTCCTGAGGCAAGGGAAACAAAAAGCAAAAATGAACTATTGGGACTATAGTAAAATAAGAAGCTTCTGCACAGTGACGGAAACGATCAATAAAACTGAAAAAGAGCAGGTATTTGCAAACGACATATCCTATAAAGGGTTAGTATGCAAAATACATAAAGAACTTCTACAACTCAACACTCAAAAAACAAATAATACAATTAAAGAATAAGCAGAAGACATGAACAGACATTTCTCCAAGGAAGACATCCAGGTGGCTAACAGACACTTAAAAAGATGCTCAACATCACTCAGGATGAAGGATATGTAAATTCACACTACAGTGAGTTATTGAGACACAGCTGTCAGAATGGCTGAACTCAAAAACACAAAAAACAAGTGCTGACAAGGAAGTGGAGCAAGGGGAACCCTCTTAACGCTGTTGGTGGGAACACAAGCTGGTACAGCCACTGTGGAAACTAGCGTGAAGATTCCTCAAAAAGTTAAAAATAGAGCTACCCTGAGACCCAGCGATTGCACTACTGGGTATTTTACCCTAACAATACAAAAACACTAATTCAAAGGGACACGTGCACCCTGATGGTTAGAGCAGCATTATTTACAAGAGCCAAATGATGGAAGCAGCCCAGGTGTCTGTCCATAGATGAACGGACAAAGAAGAGGTGGTATATATATACAATGAATAGTAGTAAACCACAAAAAAGAGGGAAATCTTCCCATTTGCAAGGACATGGTTGGATCTAGAGAGAGTATTATGCTAAGCCAAGTAAATCAGTCAGAGAAAGACAACTACCCTATGACAGCACTCATATGTGGAATTTAAGGAACAAAACAAAGGAGCAAAGGAAAAAAGAGAAAGAGAGACAAACCAAGAAACAGACTCTTAACTCTAGAGAGCACACTGATGGTTACCAGAGGGGAGGTGGGCAGGGGAATGGGTGACATAGGTGATGGGGACTAAGGAGGACACTTGTCCTGATGAGCACAAGTTGACGTATGCAACTGTTGAATCACTATATTGTACACCTGAAACAAACATAACACTGTATGTTAACCACACTGGAATTTATTTAAAAACACTAAAAAAAAAAAAAAAGAAAGAAAAGGGCACTGGAGTAAAAATACCTAAACTCAATGTCATTTGCTCTTATTAGCAGAGTGAATTTGAGCAAAGGATCAAATTTGCATCTCAATTTGCTCTTCTATAAAATGGGGATAATAAAACGTCACTCCAAGTGCAATTAGCAAGGTAAAATTGAAAACCAGTACTGCACTTAAAATCTAACCCAGACATCCATCAGACAAGCTAATGTTGAATTCACTATCCCACTATAACAAACTTTCATCTGCGTGATATATTATTTATGGAGAATCACCTAAAGGATAGTCTGTCTACCTAGACAGAAGTCTGTCCCTTCGCTAAAACCTCGGAAGTCTGCTCCTGCGTGACGCTACAGTGCCAGAAAGCTCTAGGCCGGCTGCCATCACAGCGGCCTGGCCCCTGTGTGTTTGTGTCTGTTCCATTGCGGTGCAGCGCCACGAGCTCACGCGGACCAACACCGCGAGTGAGATCCCTGCTGAAACCTTCCAGCAATTTTCTCTGAAGATGCCGTTGAGGATTCTGCTTGGTATTCTAGAAAGTACCCTCTCTGTAAGGGGACCCAGAGGAGAAATCTTTCTTAGAGGCAGGAAGACTTTTGCTCCCCCAGCAACCTCCACCCTTGTGTAACTGGTTGGCATCCCTCTTAAAGACAATCTAACATGGAACCAATCCTGTCTGGCCGCGGACGCCGGTTCCCAGAAGCTTCGAGTTACGGCACGCTCCGTCTCTGGTGAGCACTGGGAACTCCAACATGAGCTGTGACCTAGCAAGACTCCCTCGCCTTAGGGTTCTCACTGCATCATCACTTTCTCATTTTCAGTGCACTGAAGCTTATATATATATTTTTTTTAACTTCCTTAAAACACGTTTCTCAAGGAAGAAGAGAAATGCCTGAATAGCTAAGTGCATCAGGTCCTTCCCACAGAGCTTCGCTTCCACGTGCTTCTACCCCATATTCCCTCACGCCGGCTGAGTTTGGGGGAACTGCACATGGCTTCATGGCAGGCTGAAGTCACTGAGGGTTGCCAACCGGGACACCACCCCCTGTCCAAGGCTGGGGAAGTCTTGGTGCAAGAAATCTCAGAAAAAGCTTGGCGACTCCCAGGCCACTCCAAGGACACATATGACAGTAAAATCACGGACAAATCCCAGAACTCCAGGAGCTTCCAGTAACGATGATGATGTGTTCCAATGACTACATTTAAAAGCAAATGACCTGAAAGGATTCCTTACCAACGTGCTCTCAAATTTTGTGGGGTCCGTAAGTCAACCAGCCACCTTCTTTTTTCTCATTCCGAAATACGACCTACGCTATCCCGCATCCATTCAGCCCGATGCGGCCATATTGCCCACCACCCGCTAACTGCCTCCTTCAAGTGTCATTCAGATAAACATACTGTCAACAAGTCACGTCACCTCGCCATAAACAGGGGAAGCTATTTTCTTCTTCTTTCAAACACATATGGTTCCCCATTGTGTGAAAATATTAGACTTATTCTGGGTGCCACAGACTTACTCTAAGAAAGTTAAATGTTTCTTTTTAGTGTCCATTGGAGTCTTTCATTTACAAATAGCAGTCATTTTTGCCCCATTATTTAAGCAACAGGCTCAAAAGCACAGTTAATGGCCGCGTGCATAATCACAGGCTGAGGTCCTGACAAAATCTGATCAGAGTCACATCGCCTATCAAATCCATATGCAATTGTTAGGGACTGCAGTTTCTAGAAATACTTCTGATTTAGAAAGCATCCCCCGAAAGACTGGGATAAGGCGGCCGACTACCAACCACAGACTTCCTGGCTTGCCATGCAGGTCAGGAAGGGCAACGCTATTGTTTTTCTCCAACCTTCTCACCCCCAGATCTACAATCCGGCAGTTCCGAAGCAACAAAACGCCCAGGGCACCAATTTCACGACAGGGTTATTTTGGAGTCAGAGCACATCCCCAGAGCAGAAATGCCTGATGGAGACTCGGAATCAAATCCCGGGCCATGGTAGTCTAATGAGACAGACCTCCTTCAGTCACTACGGCGTCAGGTCACACGGGTCTCTGTGTCAACAAAGCAAGCTGACAGATGGGAAGGAGCGCACTATAAAACATGACACAATTCAGCATGTGAATTTCTGACTTCTGCTACTGAACAGTCTAGGACCCGGGGGTGTGCTTGCTGGTTAATACTCGACATCCGGTCCTCTTAAAAGAATTCATTAAAAAAAAAAAAAAAAAAAAAAAAAGCTCGGATTTTACATTGTTCGTCTATTTCTATGGCATAAATCCTCAGTACTTCTACGATTTCAGGCTCCCTGGGTGACCTCACTGACTGTGGAGCTGGGAAGAGATGTGCCCCGACAGCTCCCAGCAGCCAGAGCTGGCTGGAGCCTCCCAGGCTGCGATCCCCGGGGCTCAGCAGGCAGGGATAAGCGTGGAAGAACAGAAGTTTTGCTCGACCATCCCGCCTAGCAGAGCCCCTCTTTTTAGCTTATTTATATCCAGCCTTTCTTGTTTGTCTCTAGCTGCTGCTTCCTGCCTCGGATCATCCATTTCTTCCCCTCCGCAGCGACCGTTCTGCCGATTTAACTATGAGATCATTCCCTGCTTCTGAAGGCGCTCCCCTTGCTTTGTGAGGCTGTTCCGTGCTTCCTCCTCCTGGACATAGTCCCTCGATCCCAAAGGCACAAACCTGAGGCTTCTGGTGGAAAGGTTTTTGGGAAGGATTGTTCTTGGGCATCCTGAATGGTGGGTGGAGGGACATCAACCCCATGAGAAGTTGGGGAGCCATTGAGTCCCATCCTCTGGGTGTTTCCCACGGTTCCTCCCAATCATTATCCACCCATTCTCCCCTCCTCAAAGGGTCAGACTGCTGGGAGGGACAAGGATTCTGTCTTCCCTGAACTACTCCCATTTTTTTAAATTAAATTTTTATTCTTATTTTTTATTTTTCATTGACTTTCCCAATGTAGCTCTGTTTCTTAACCTCCATCAGAAATAAATTCTGATATTCTGTTCCTCTAATATAACCAGAGCTATCCTGTTGCGTGTGGCATCTATTCATAGATGTAAAGATACTCCAGAGGTTTTATCAGACAAATTTAAGAGGACACTCCATCAATATATGTACAATACACATACATCTGTCTATTGTATGGATATTGCATTTGTACGTTTGTATTTTTATATTTTGTATTCTGTATTATATTGGTATATATTGTATATATTTGTTTTGTATGTGTACTATACACATTTGTGTACTGTATACATATGTATATTGCATATATATATATACACCATATGTAAACAATATACATACTCCTAAAACCATATAAGCACTAAAAACCCAGGGTTGAAAATGGAGTAGATGATCCCACTCTCGAAGTGACTTAATTAACAGAGACCACGGCTTCTTTCTCTCAAATTCCTGGGGTCCTCATGTCTTCTAAACTGGTATTTGTGTATGTACAGTTTGTGGGCTTGCCGAGGCTACGAAAGTCGGCAGAGATGTACTGATTAGTTGGTCCACCAGCATCAGCAATTCCTTCTCACTGTCCCTCCCTTCTTATTGCTCCTCAGACAGACTCCTAAGTTAGAGACTCCTTGGCAGTGCCTGAGGGTCCTCCTGGCTGGCCTCTCCAGATTAAGCTCTCTATAATATGGATGGATTCTCAGATTCAGAAATAATCCCATCACGGACATGTGCGTCAATGATACTACAGGTCATTTTCTTTTTCCCCTAGTGACGTCTCCACAACCCTCCACCCAAAGTACCCATGAGGTTCCAGTACCACAAAGCTTCAAATACAAGCTGGTCCCAATGCTTCCTCCAAGCTACCGACCCAAGGATCCAGTGTGAACAAGAAGATGGTTTGGATCTTCCCAAACATCTTTTGTATGAAGTTTCCATCTCCAGAAGCTATCCAACTTTCTACTGTCCCCTGGATATTAAGTAACCAAATAATACATCATCAAAATTGGAACCCTATGAAAAATGAAATATGGCATTGAAAATAAATAACTGATAGACGACAAGTATAAACTGGAACTGTCCTAAGAGACATATTGTCTCCTGAATTATAACTTTCTTACCATGGGCTAACTTCAATTGTGGCCTCATGCTGAAAATTTGTTGTGATCAGCCTGACTGGTTCATAAATTAAAGAAAAATCCTGGCTCCCTAGTTAAACTTCTGTATTTGAACTTTGTGCTCCCTCGGGGATTCTAATACCACAATCTTTCTATCTCCACAATTCCTTTTTTGATCATTCATGCCATCATAGAATGGTCTTGATATCCTCTGCCTTTTCTATGTCTCTGCCCTGTCCCAGAGTAGCAATTCCACCATGGAAGCATGTTGCAAAAGCACAGAAATATTGGTGACTATAGGCGTAAGTTCCATTGTAGAAGAATCAAGAACTGTCCTTTCTGGAAGAGGCAGTGGAAGAATAGGGTTTACAATTAATGACATGAGAAAGATTACAGAAGATGCACTTTTGATAACAAAGATCAGAGTTTAGTTTAGGAAATGATAGATGACTGACAGCATATAAATCTAAGCTTCGGAGTCACCAAGACATGGAGGGTTTTTAAAGTCATACCAATATTGGACAATATGTAAGGCTGGTTCAGCATGCAAAAATCGATAAATGTAATCCATCACATCAGTAGGCTAAAGAAGAAAAATCCTATGGTCATATAAATAAATGCAAAAAAAGCATATGGCAAAATCCAACCCCCATGATAAAAACTCTCAGTAGACTCAGAATAGAGGGGAGCTTCCTCAACTTTATAAAGAACATCTACCAAAAAAAAAAAAAAAAAGTTCACATATAACATCATACTTAATGCTGAGAGACTAGGTGCTTTTCCCCTAAAATTGGGAACAAATGAAGAATGCCTCTTCTCATCACTCCTATTCATCATAATGGAGGTTCGAGCCAATGTAGTAAAACAAGAAAAGGAAATAAAAAGGATACAGATTGGGAAGGAAGAAATAAAAGTGTCTTTGTTCACAGATGACATGACTGTCTATATAAGAAATCAAAAAAACAAAAAAATCAACGACAACAACACAAAAGCAAATATAAACCTCATGGAAATATTAATTGTAGCAAAGTTGCAGGGTACAGGCCCAGTGTGCGAAATTATATTATAAATACTTATGTGTACACAGCTTTCCCATATATCAGTGATGAATAGTCGAAATATAAAATTAAAAACACAGTATCATTTACATTAGCACTACAAAATTAAATATTTAGGTATAAATTTAAGAAAATATGTACAAAATCTATATGAGGAAAAATATAAAACTCTGATGAAAGAAATCGAAGAATGAAATAAATGGTGAGATAGTCCATGTGCATGTGTAGAAAGGCTCGACATTGTTAAGATGCCAATCCTCTCTGAATAAACATACAGATTCAGCGTACTGGCCATCGAAATCCCAGCACGTTATTTTGTGGATATCATCAAACTGATGCTGAAGTCTATATGGGGGGGGGGGGCAGTACAGTCAATGTAATATTGCAGAAAAGGAACAAAAGTCAGAGGACTGACGCTGCCTGACGTCAAGACTTACTGTACGGCTACATTAATCAAGACACGATGGCATCAGTGCAATCGTAGAGAAGCTGATCAGTGGGCTAAAAGCAAACGCCTAGAAACGGATCCACACAAGTATAAGCAACTGATCTTTAACAAACAAGCTAACGCAATCCACTGGAGGAAGGCTAGTCTTTTCAACAAATGGTGCTACAACAATCAGACGTCTATATGCAGGCGAAAAAGAGAAGAATTTAGAAACAGCCCTCGTACATTTCACAAAGTGTAATTCAAAATGGATCATAGACCTAAATATAAAATGTCAAACTATAAAAATTCTAGAGGATAGCACATGAAAACAATCTGGGCGACCTTGGGTTTGGCACTAAGCTATCGGATACAACACCAAAAGCCGATCCACGGGAAAAATTAGTGTGTTGCACTTCATCAACACTAAGCACGCATGCTCTGTGGAAAACACCTGTAAGGATAATAAAACAATAGGCATAGACTGGGAGAAAATATTTACAAGCCACCTACCTGATAAAGGAGTGGTACAGAAAATATACAAAGAGCTCTTTCAACTCGACAATACGTAAACCGGCAAGCCAATTACAAAATGGGTGGAAAAATCGGAACACCTCCCCAAAGAAGATATACAAATGGCAAATAAGCATATGAAAAGGTGGTCAACATCTTATGTCACTGGATAATTGCAAATGGAAACAACAAGGAGATAAAATTACACACTTATTAGAATGGCTAAAATCCATCACGACTGCTAATACAAAATGCTGGCGAGGATATGGAACCACAGAAACACTACTGGTGGGAAGGCAAAAGGGTACATTTGGAATACACTTTGACAGTTTCTACAAATCTAAGCAATCAAGTGCCTAAGCATTTGTGCAACTGAGTTGAAAGGTTATGTCCACACAACAACCTGCACACAAATGTTTATGGCAGATGTATTCACAGTCACCCCAAACCAGAAACAACCAAGACAAGTTCAGGAGGTAAACGGATAAGCCAGTATACCTACCCGATGAAATTTTATTCAGTATTAAAAAGAAACGTGCTATCAAGCCATGAGAAGACATGGCTTAAATGCACATTTCTAAGTGAAAAAAACCAGGCTGAAAAGGCTCTAGGGTTCCAAATACATGACATTGTGAAAAAAAGCAAAACTATATTGGTCATAAAAACATTAGTGGTTTTCAGGGATCTGGAGAAAGTGGCAGGTGAACAGGTGAGCACAGGGCTCTGTAAGGCATTGAAGCTATCCTGTACAGAACTGTAATGGTGGGCCCATGTCATTACGCATTCACCAAAACTCAGACAACAATAAAACACAAACGGTGAACCTTAATGCAACCACTGGAATGTAGTTAAAAATGTATTGGTTCAGGGGCACCTGGGTGGCTCAGTCGTTAAACATCTGCTTTCGGCTCAGAGCCTGATCCCAGGGTCCTGGAATCAAGCCCCGCGTCAGGCTCCCTGCTCCGCTGGGGGCCTGCTTCTTCCTCTCCCACCCCCCCTGCTTGTGTTCCCTGTCTCGCTGGCTGTCTCTCTCTGTCAAATAAATAAAATCTTAAAAAAAATGTATTGGTTCATTACCTGTAACAAATAATATATTACACTAGTGTAAGATGTTAATAGAGGGCAAACTTTTGGACTGGTGAGGTCAGAGATGGGTATATGGATTGTTATTTACTATCTGCTCAATCATCCTATAAATCTAAAATTGTACTTAAGAAAATGAAACCTAGCAATTGTAAAAAATGAACAACACAAAATACCAAGGGAGGGACCAATGATAAAGACAAAAAGAGGTTCAAAGGATATCCTGGCATACTACATTGTCTGAAGTTTGAAGAGATGAGAAGGCACTAGCAAAGGAGAGCGTGCAGGAGAGGCCAGTGAACTGAGAAGAAAGAGAACACGATGTCCTGGGAGTAAAGACAGTGTTGCCAGGAGGAGGGAGTGATGAGTCATGGCAGACAGACGAACTAGTATGATGAAGACCTCTCCAGGGCATTTAGCAAAGTGAAGGTCATTCACCTTGAGTAGTGAAGTTTGGGGGAATGTGAGGGGGCCTAGCCCTAATCCTATGATCTTAAGAGAAATGGAAAAAAGGGAACTGGACACCCTGACTGGAGACATAGCTTTTTAGGAATTTTTCTGCAAAAAAGGAGTCAACAAAGGGCAAAACTCAAGGGGATAGAGGGGTAAGAGCAAGTGTTTTGTTCTGTTTTGTTTTTTTCAATTTTATGTTTATATTTTTCAAAGAAGATTCAGGGTAACTTTTGTGAGTATATCCATGGGGCAAATTTCTAGAGGCTGGCCTCTTTCACTTTTCCCTGGAAAAATATATTTCTGAAATGTTTACAATCTTTATATAATTTAAACCATTTTTTTTTTTTGGAGGGGAAAAATGAAGGGTGGGTAATGAACCATGAGAGACTATGGACTCCGGGAAACAAACCGAGGGCTTGGGGGGGTGGGGGATGGGCTAGCCCGGTGATGGGTAGTAAGGAGGGCACGTATTGCATGGAGCACTGGGTGTTATACACAAACAATGAATCATGGAACATGACATCAAACACTAAGGATGTGCTGTATGATGAACCACATATAATAATAATAATAATAATAATATTATTATTATTATTATTATTAATAACAGAGCAAGTGTTTGAAGATGGGCAAGTTTACAAAGTGCCGATGTAGATGAGCCAATGAAGAGGAGAAGGAATGGTACTTCATTAAAGAAAGACAGGGAGGGTCCTGAAATGGTGAACGACAAGGAACGGAATCTTGGGGGGGACCATGGCCAATCCACCCCTACTAAGAGCATGGAAAGAATGGTCTCTGTGCACAGGTGCTGGTAGGTGGGAAGACGTAGTCAGAATTCTCAGTGTCGGGGCTTCTGTTTTCCCAGATAAATAGAATGCATAACCGACTGCAGAAAGCGATCACGGGGCAGAAGAGGTTGGAGCTTTGAAGAAAAAAAGACAGAAACAGCTATCCAGGCAGTGGGAGAGGAAAATGCAGTCAAATTGCCAGTTAGTACTCGGAGCCAAACAGAGAGCAGCATGGATTTTAAGAGACGACAGTATGCACAGTTGTACATTCCCAGCCGCGCAGAACTGAAGAGGCACAGGCTGGGGTTAGAGTGGGAATTAACCAGGGAAGGTTTGCTAGGTGATTATACACCGAGGTAAGAGGAAGGGAGGGGAGCAGAGGCAGACAAAAGTTGAGTGAGGATGCAAATTTGGACAGAGAAGGGGAAGTGGGGGATAATGAAAAGGCTGTAAGAATGGTGGGTATTGTGTGTCCGAGAGGGAAGAACATATGTTTTTAAAGTTGTGGTCCTAGAAGGAGTGAAGTTAAAAAATAGTGGTTGTAGCTGGGGAGGGAGACACCTGAAATTGTGAATTTGGAAAAGCAGAGGAGACTGATCATGACAAGCTCTTGGGTATCCCCCCTGGAGTGAACTAGGGTAACGGTGGGCCACATCATTGGAAGAAAGGAGGTTAAGGAGCTAAGAGACAGGGTATTCGGAAAGGTCACCTTAATGGACGTAGATATGGAAATCACCAAGAACTGTTAACAGCTCCCATGTAGATACTCGGAGGGGAGGCCGACTTGTCCTTGTGAAAGCTGCTAATGTGGACCCATTCAACTCCTGGCAGATGCCATTACTGTCACACGCGTTGCACAATTCCTGTGGCTTCACCACTGAGAAGGAGATATATTTTGCCTCGTGTGCTGTGCATTTCAGGAGCCAACAAAAATGATGACACATTTCACAGGGGAACAGGACCAGGATCAAGGTTATGGAATTCAACAAATATGAACTGTCAGATGCTAGAGGACTGGCTTAGTAGTAGAGACCCCGGGGTCAAAATACTCAAGTTTCCCTGGAACCAGAGATTCCAATCTCAGAAGCTTCAACTCAGTCCTTCACCCTTTGAAGGCAGATAAATTGGGTTGCACAAAATTGATTGGCTCGGGTCTCTGAGATGACACCGTAAGACCAAAAGCTCCATGTGCTTTCTTAGGACATCAGGTAATTCGTGGCTTTTTTAGGAACAAGAATCGACGATAAAAAAACTTGGTCAAAGAAATGGTGACATTGATTTTCCTGTGGAACGTATTCGCATATAAGTCACCCTCCAAAAGTAAGCAGAGAGCAGTAATATGGTATCAAAACAAAGAGGCTCTATATTGCTGCCTAGGTCAATAATGCAGTTGTCCGTGTGTGTGTGTGTGTGTGTGTGTGTGTGTGTGTGTAAAATGTGTGTGTACACACACAAGGTATTTCACATGGAGCAAAATGTCAACTCCGAACAAGGGAGGTGTTTTGCTGCTTTGTTTTAAGGTGAGGACAAAGAGGACTTTAAGAAACACAATCACCTTAGGTATTTTCAGAATTATTATTGCCATCCCCTTCTAATAATTCAGTATGGGGTGGGTGTCAAACCGAATGAGTTGTCCTACTTATTTGTCAACATGGTCTGAAAGTACGATTATCCAATGCAGCAAATCCATAATCTATAATGAGTGTAAAAGAGAATCAGGAATTCAAACCGCTTGCAAAGACATCGTATCTACTTAATAGAAAATTGATCCCATCCAAGTCATCGTGGCCACAAACTTCTCAGAGTATTAAAAATAAGTTCAGTACTTGGAAAAAGAGGCCAGTGTATCACCAGGTTGCTAGGCACCTGTGGCACTCAGAAATAAATATACGAGGGCTAAGTCAAAACGCGGGTGGACACAATTGCTGTGTTAGAGCTTCAGGAAAATACCAGAGATTGCAGAGAGGAAACTGTCGTCAATAATGGCTTATCTTACACATGGGTGCATTCATGTATTGAAATGCATTACTAGTGGGGCACCTGGGTGCCAAAGTCGGTTGAGCATCCGACTCCTGGTTCCGGATCGGGTCATGATCTCAGGGTCTTGAGATCAAGCCCCGTGTCGGGCTCCCTGCTGAGCATGGAGTCAATGCTTGAGTTTCTCTCTCCCTCTCCCTCTCCCCAGACACTCGCATTCTCTGTCTCTCAAATAAATAAATCTTTTAAAAACTAGCCATAAACCAGCACACTGTCTATGCAGACCTTCTCGTGAGTTTCTGTTTTAAAGGAGAACAAGGTTTCCAAATAGGACATAGCTTCAGACCTATAAAATATTCGACCAGTTAACAAATGTGTTTAATGAAGTCGTGTGGTTGTCTTCTTCCAACATTCCTGGTCTAGAAAAGTATAGCCAGTACTCACGCACATTACATTGTCCACTGAACCCATTTTTCCCTAACAAATTAGGATGAAATGATGGCTCTGGGTCAGAGCCACTAACCAGTTAAACAAGCACGGCCTTCCTTCCATTTACTAATTTCTATCAGGCAACGATAGCTGCATTCACAGCCTAAAGAGTAAATGTCAGCTATGTAAAGTTTAGATCTGTCAGAGTGGTGGTTATTGCCATGTGATACAGTTTTTATGAGACCAGTAAGTGTAGTTTGTATGGGGGGGGGGAAGCATTTGGAGATGATTAAAAATGAAAACATATAACCAGACCAAGAATGAGGACTACCTTTATCCTTAGTCCTCTGTAACTATCCAAGGTATTGTTGCAACCATGGACCATTGTTCTCCTTTGCGCTCATATGGGCTCTAAATGAGCGCTAAGGAAAGGTGGCGGGGACTGGAGACCCTGACCTTTCGGGTAAAATAATACTTGATTCTCTCCATGCAAGTGGTCCTGAGCTTCCTGGCCATCAATGCTTTATCTCTCAGATGCTAACTCACTAGCCCCATCTTGACACCTACCACACTACAACTCCCCTCAATGTATCCCATCCCATCTTACGACTGAAGGGTCCTGGACCGAGGGAAAGATCAAAGACTTAACCAAGGTGTGGGCTGAATTTGACAGTCACTGGAGGGTCCGGAGAAGCAACATTTCAAGCGAGGTAAAGAAGGGATTTTATGCCTTTTCAATCTAGGCACAATGGCTAATTCTGTTCTGCTAGTGCCTAGTTCCCCTCCAGTGGTGGAGAAAGACACAAGGAGGATCCAACACTCTATCACCCCTGAGTCTCTTTAATTTGGAGTCATCATTTTTTGCTAAAAGCCACCTTATGTCCCCACCCTCCATGAAGGCGATATTAAGCCAAATTTTATGACTGTGAAACTAAAAATGACAGCGATGGTGGAATTCAGCTGCAATTGAAAACACATTTCGGGCCTTCCAAACCCCCTGCCTGGTCTTTCAACCCAGCCGTCCAAGTAAGTTATCCTTTGGCATTGTGTCAAGTAACTTTATGTACGTTCTTAGGGAGCAAAGATGAATTATTCGAACTGGCCTTTTAAAAAATTCACTGATTAAACACTCAGATCAATGCCAAGTCTATTTCCTAGAATATTCTCCGAGCCCCAGGCGGAGCTTGTAGCATTACTCAAGCTTTCTTGCTTCGGAGATGATCGTGGGTCCATCTCACAGCGATGATCATTAGTTAACTATCACTGGCATTGCCCGTCACTATCTCCAATGTGGCAAATTGATGAAAACGTTGGCATTCATAGATCAACATTATCACAGTGCAATTATTAGCCAAATTTGAAGCACTTTGAGAAATGTAAAACTTGTTTAATGAAACATTAATTGCAGCTTCTTCCGTTTTATCTAGAAATTCTACGTGATCAGGCTTGTGGGGGTGTTTTCTCTGATACCAGCCAATTCTTCCATTCACAGACACCAAGAGGGTAACCCAACAATTCAATTCAATGAGGAAACGCCTCACAGTCAACACAGACCTGACTGGTTAAGGACTAAGTCCCACAAGGCTGTTGCCACTTCGGGTGCCAGTCAAAAGTCCAGGACCACCTGCTGACCCACTGGTTGTTCCCAGGACCTTGTTCTCAAGTTCAATACTTGGCTAGACCAACGTACAAACTCAGGAAGACCTTTTACTTAGGCTTACTGGTTTATCATAAAGGGTACAAAGGAAGAGCCAGGTGAAGAGATTCATAGATGGAGGTCTGGAAAGGTCCCAAATCCAGGAGCTTCTGTCTCTGCGGAGCTGGGGTGCACCCCTCTTTTGGCACATGGATGTGTTGGTCAATCCAGAAGCTCATAAAATCTCACTCCGAAGTTTTCTGCAGAGCTTAATCCAGATTCCCCTCCCTGCCTCCTGGAGGTGGGTGGATGGGGCTGAAAGTTCCAACCTTCTCGTCACTTGGACTGTCACGTGTCCAGCCCCATCCTGAGATGACCCAGGGACCCCACCCTCAGTCATCTCATTAATGTAAGCTCAAACGTGATCAAAAATGCCTCCTTATGAATAACAGAAGATATTTCTAACACAGAAAATTCCAAAGATTCTAGAATGTCTGTGCCAGGGACAGAGACTTCATTTATTTTTATTTCTTATCCTCCACAGCTATTCACTTAGTAACTATTGACTCTACTAAATGAATAGACTAACCATATATACAGAGAGAGACTTATTAAATGAATCCCGATTTTTCTAACACACTGTGTGTGTTAGGTGTGGGGATACTTTGGTGAAGAAAAACAATACGATGACTGCCCCCCAACTGCTGAATTCCAACGGCAGAGGGAACGGACATTAGTCAAATAAGCACAGTGGAAAGACACATTAAGCACCAAGTATACAGTAAGAGCTCTGAAGAAAATGATGGGCCACACAGTAGCTGGATTGGCTCCCCAAAGACTGTGGCGTTGGGCAAGTTTTCCTTAGGAAGACAGCTCTGAGCTGAGTGCATCAGACCAAGAGGTTAAGGACACAGAGAGGGCCTGACAGGCTACAAGCCAGTGTGGAGGCATTGAAGATGAGGTTGAGCTAAGCACAGGGAAGATTTGCTTTTCTGAAAATGAGCCCAAGGAAGTATTTCTTCAAATACGACAGCTTCTTTAGTATTATCATAGATCTTCTCACTCGCTACTATTACTTACGAGGACTCACTGAGATCACAGAACTCACCTAAACTATGTTCATTTGGGTGCAAGAGGAGAAGGAACAGGGCTGCAAGTTATTAGACTACGCATTTCCACAAAATGTGCCTCGGTTACGGCCTTCAAAAGAAGGTTTAAGTGCGTTATTCACGATTCTTCCAGTTACAGGTCCTCGACAATAGTCACCAAATGTCGTAAGCAAGAAGGGAAAACAGTGGTTCGCTCTTATTTCTCTCTCCTTTTGGTTTTTCACCACACTGGTTTCATTCCTAAAGGAGCTTTTGCTAGACAGTATCAACAATAGCCCGTGGCAGCTTAAAACTTCGTAGTTAGCCGTGCCCACGGAAATAGAGTGTTCTTTCCTCGAGTCCAGCAAGATTCTCAGGAAAGGTTCTGATTGGCCTCTAACTGGTTCCTGTGGCCATACGGGAGCCAATCACTGCTGCCAGAAGCACAGAACCCTCTGGGGACCCGCTCAAGGAGCAAGTCCACTCCTGGGGCCTCTGCCACGGGGCCACGGGCTTGCAGCCTCCCCAGACAAAGGAGAGACAATTTCTGGAAGGAACAGATGCCACCAAACGAAAAGGTGTTTGCATGACCACTATACTGAATACAACATTTTTAAAAATAAAGGTTCTCCTACCCGAAATTTGCTGACAGAACACAAGCAATGTGCAGATTCCGAGACCCTCTACAACCAGGCGGGTGTTCGGATTTCTTGAGAAAGCTCGAGTGGCCCTCGCCAACACACTGAACGGCAGTTTGCACGGCCTGTTTGTTCTGTCACGAACGTGACGTGCTTCTCGTCTGTCCTCAGCCTGCACATGTCCATTTCTAACTGACCACTCGTGTCTTCCCAACGTCTTTACCTCCTCTCAGGGTGCACCAAGTAGGGGGATTTTACCCACACACGCTCCTGTAAAGATTCTACCGTCTCAGAATTACCAGTTAGCGGTGGGCACTGCTAAGACCATTAGGTTTCCCAACAGTCACGACGGACATGAAGAGGGGAGACAAGTGTATGTTCTCTGGCTATACTGTTCCTTCCACCGAACACAGCGAGTAACATTGGCCTTTGGTGTCGGCCTCACTACTGGTTTCTGCCTCTCGGGGTCCCTGGAGCCCCAAGCGTGTTCAGAATCACCCTCACTTCCCAAAACACACTTTCTAGGCTGCCACTGGAGCCAAAGTTCCCTGGGAAAGAAGAGAAGGGAAATACAAAGAACTCCTTCAGTGATTTGTTTTACATTATAAATGGACCTCATATCAATAACAATAAGGGATAATTAATTAAAACCTTGAGAAATTGTCCTTGTTGCATGTTGTTCCACTGAATAATTTATCACCGCATCATCGCCCAACCCCAACACAGGGACAGTACAGAAGGAGCAGTGCCTCTCCCCTCGGTTTTGATGCGGCTTTCCCCACCCCTCACCCTCTCACCGCCTCCCCCCGCCCCCCTCAATCCTGTGGCCTCTTGGTCATCTTAGCGCTCATCAATGGTTTTTAGTTCTCTTTAAAAAATTTAAATGGTTCCTAACTAGTGAAATGCGGTCCCTTTCCATGGGCTTTAAGTGACCAGGAACCACATAAAAGAGACCACAGGACTTTGTTTCTCAGGAAAGACACATCATCCCATAACAGCCCCGGAGAACCCACGGAGATGCTATTCCTGACCTCTGTATGGCATTCAGTCTCCCTCCATGGCTTTGTTATTTTTGGACACCGAAATTACAAAGTCACATGCCAAGCTCTTTCTAACAGCAGGTTAATTTAGCAATACCGGCTGCTGAGTTCCTCCTTCACCCAGCTCGCCCCCTCGAGGCTTTAAGACAAGCCTGGGTCTTTAGCTCCTCCCAGGATGGCCTCCTAAGTGCAGACCATGAAAATGACACAATACCAATATCATAACGGAGGCACAGCGTCTGCAGCAGAAGCAAACGACAAGGTTATCACCAACCGATGACCAACGACCAAACACAGGCCACGTCCCATGTCTTCTTCCCCACCCCCCATCAGTTTTCAGTCTTCACCCACAGATGAGGGCGTTATAATGTAACTAGAGATGCAGAGGGGGGGAAAAAAAAAACACAACCCAACACATTATGCAAATGTAGCAACAAATGTAAAATGATACATTAGCAAGCAACTATTTAATTATTACTGTGACTAATTCCTGTAGATGGTGCCATGGCTAATGAACCTGAACTTGTCCTGGTTGACTGTCGTGTGCCGTTGAAACATTTCCATTTGGTTTGTTTGCTGCTTGCGCGGCTCAGTGAAGTACGGAGCATCTGCTTAATGAGCTCCCACTTCATTACGGAGCCGTACTGCGCACGGAGTCATTCTCCTTAAGCTCGCAGCCTGTGGACTCTGCTGTTGTTTTAAAGCAAATACTAATTTATGATTACCTGTCACATTAGGCCATTGAAAATTGTACTCACACTGGCTCCCATGAGCAGAATGCTAATGAGCTGATTATGGACTGCGGTGGTGTCCCTCGCTTATAATCCGTGGACCTAAATCCCACTCCCCCCTCCGGTATGGGCTCCGGAACAATGGACGCTGTTCGAGAGGATGGACTGGGAAGAGAAAGGGGGTGCGGTACAATCATCACATGTAAATGCCCGGACTCTCTCAAAGGCCGACAAACTCGGCAATGACCTAATTCAGTGTGCACGGATCGTCAGAAACACCCGTTACACTGTGTCATGTACGGAGGAAGATGAATGGCTCTCCAGCTAGTCACTCCCTGCCGTGGTCATTATCTAATTGAAGTCTGATGCCCGAGCCAAGCAGATCCTGACACAGGGAATGCAAGCCTCTATTGTATGGAAGAAATCCTATAGATGTGGCCTCAAACGGTACTCGCAGGGAAAATTCCAATCAATAACACTTTCCCAAAATGCAGCTTTTCATTTCCAAGCCTAATATTTACCTGCAGGCTTCAGCACAATGCTCTTTCACCAGGGTTGTGGGGGTTTTTTTTGGCGGGGGGGGGGGGGGTCTTTTTATTATTATTTTTCTGCCTCTCTCCATTACAAGCATGCCATTTGTGCTTCAAAATAAGAGTATTAAGCAGAATGCCTCATTAAGTCTGTTGTGTTTTGTTTTGCTTTTTTTTTTTTTTTTTTAGTTCATCCCTTACCATTTGCCTCCATAAATTAAAACTATGGGACGATGAGATTCTCGGCTTTTTATTGGCTGTCTGCTCGGTTTGTTTTTATCGTCCTGACTTCATTTTGCCTGGGGACACGGCGGCTTGTCTCGGAGACACAGGACTACAGACACCACTTCTTAGTACATGTGTGCACCAGTCAGAATCTGTGCTTAGAAACACTGCTCCCCACGTCCAACACAAGGCTCAGCAGGGTGCTGGAGGCGGCCAAGAAGCTTTCACCATCGCGCTCGCACACGCGGTCCCTAGCTTGAGCTGCCGTGGGCGGTGTCTGCGCTCAGGTCTGCAGCGGAGATCAGAAACCTACCCCAGTTAGCTGCGTGCCCCCCCACAAGGATACAAGGATGAGTGCTATTTTGTACTTCTGCTCCCCCAGCTCGTCCTTTAAGATCACCTGTTTAGACACTTGAGCTTTCCTCCTGAAAGAGTTTTGAGCATTTTTCTTCTCGTTTTTCTACATGGAGCTTCCCAGGACTGACAACTAGACCAACAGAATGGACAAAAAGACAGAATGAAAAACAAATGCCCACCTTTGACCCAGCTCAAAGAAAAAAACAAAACAGGTGAGAAGAAGCATGAATCATCAACTGCAGACGCCTGTTATACATTTTAAATCGACTCCCAACTAGACAGGCTAAGCCTCCGTCCTGCCATCTCCAGCAGCTCTGGGTAACGTGTCCCTGCACAAGTTGGTATTTCTGCCTCCCCCTCTATCTCGCTGCAGGGAGGGGAACAGGCCTTCGACAGACAGGAACAGACCTGGATGCTCGCTCCATCCAGCCACCCTGCAGAGCTTGAGTTTCCGGCTCTGCCACTTGCACTGAGTCAGAACAGGACAAAGTCACTGCTAGGCTTCTAGCTCTGCTATTCTGTAACTCTGCCCCAGCCATGAATAAAGAGCCCTAACCCACATGGTGTCTAAGACCGTTAAATTGCTACTGTTAATACAGACTGCATTTCAGGTTTACTCTATCTAGTAGGATGGAAACGGTTCTTAAAAATTAGCCTGCTTCTGCAATGCACAAAAGAAGTGACGTGGCTTCCCACTGCACATCAGGCCCAATCTCCACTATGGCAAGCTTGACCCACTGTTTCTTAAAAGAAACCACGTTGAATCTGTCTTTGGGCTACGCACGTCTGACTCTAACTACGAATTCTAAATTATTGGGCAAACTGGCCTATCACTTTAACAAAGCTTGAAGAATCGAGATACCCAGCTGTTCATTTTATTGTCTTCATACAAAAATAACGTAAAACAATTGGGGTTATTCAAGAGTGTTTTTCATGAAACCTATATTTTAGCTGCAAAAAAGTGGAAGCAAATTAGTTAACTACTGTCTCCAATGGTATGGGTGCTCACAAATTCCTTTTCCTCACCTATAATGAACTCCCAGTGCCGGCCAAGACAGGGGTGGGGCGACCAGTGGTGTGGGTTTCTTCTGCACAAGTAAATTGCTTTTCCTGATTTACATGGGGGGGGGGGCAGAGAGACAGAGTGCCTATTGATGCACTGGATAATCCAATTTGCTTATTTTGCAAAAACAGTTTCTTTCCCCTGATTGGCAGCACTAAGCATTGTGCAGGCTCTCAACTGGGGTGGAAAAGGATATGCATTAGCTACAGGGCCGCACAATGACCGTGCGCAATTTAGCTCACGCGGCAGGGCTCACTGATAAAAGAACGCAGTCAGGCAACATTGGGAGCAGCATTTCGTTTTATGCTCACAAGAGGCATATGCTCTAAACGTCCACAATGAAGACGAAGAGGGAGGAGAAATCTTACCAAGAGGTAGAAAAAAATGAGAGATTTTACTTTAATTTTTCATTTGGGGCTCTCTTAACAGACTTGCCAAATAGGATTTTGCAAGTTTGCCCAATTCCCAAAACTCATTCTTTGGAGGCCGGAACAGAGCTCAATGGCTGTTAAATTTTTTTTTCACGAGATGAGTCAGATAAAATATATATGGATGTGCAGCTACAGATGAAAACATAGAAATACACATGCCCAGAAATCAATAACCAATGATATTTCAAAATAGCTGAGCAAGATCAGTTGGAAAAGGAAGGTGGGAAGGAGGGAAGGAGCAGGGTTGGGGCGGGGGGGGGGGCATCTGGAGGGAGGGGGAGGGCGGCTCACTGGACTTTGTTTTCTTGTCTTCCAAAGCTCATCAGAGAGGTCACATGCAAAAATCCTTCTCCGAGGGTTACACTCCTGCTGTCACACTGCAGTAGGCTGGGAAAGAGAGCTGCACCTATTAAACGTGTGATTTTCATGAGAAAGGAAAATCTGAAATGGTCAAGTCGGGTACACAGGGCTTTCTACACGGGCAGTGACCCCGCTGTCAGGGAGTCATCGTCCTAGCAGCCACAGCAGCCACAAAGACAAGAAGGGAAACTGGAATGTGCAGAGACAAAAGTGACCAGCATCCCCGCTCCCGGAGGGACCCTCCAAAGAGCCCACGATAGCAGGACTGTCACCTTCCAGGCCATCACGGGGGCCTGTGAATAAGGAAAGTGACAAGCAAAACTAATTGGTGGTGGCAGTGGATGAGGAGGCGTCCATGGACGAGCCACCAGCGAGCGACTCCTTTCTCCAAGCTCTTGGGAACAAGCGAGGCTCCTGTAGAGGCTCCCTGTTGGCAAAGGGGGACACTCATCCCAGAATGTGTGGGTACGCGCTCGCACGCACAGCGTGAAGGCCAGCACTGTGCGAACGTGGACAGGTTACGTTCCTTCTGTGTACGTCTAGTTTCACAGAGCAGCCTCACACCGAAGCTAAAATGCCACGTGTGAGAGTCCCCTCCATCACGTCGTGTGATGCGACACTTCGCCGGGAATCAAGCTGTCAGAATGCGACAGTCAGACCGGGTCCGAGAAAGTCATAGCAAAGCAGGTGCAGGAACACTGAGCCATGTGTGCACCGTGCGGTTGCAGGAGAGGTCACGTGCTCTGAACACAATCCTGTGACTCCCTCCTCTCCCTTTGCTCTGCCAACAGTGCCACTGGGCAGGGGCATCTCAGGGTTCTCACTGACGTCAGAGACAAAAGGCACCACCAGGTGCAGACACAGGCTTCTCCCTCCATGAGGTCAGCCCGGCACCCGGGAGGAGCCCCCCGGCCCACCCCGTGATGGGGTTGACACTGGCTTGGCCTCCATGCCCTGCAGTCAGCACGGGGACCCTTTACCATGGTGCCCTGACGAGGACCCTCTGGGTCATCCTCCTTTCCTCGAGTTTTCTCGTACCATTATCTGGGGCCAGAGCAACAGCAGCAGAGAGAGAAAGGGAAAAAAAAAAATAGCAAGAGGCGTCAGAGGAGATAGGAAATAACTGGAAAAACTGGAGTCGGCCAGGAGGGAGAGGGAGTCACCGACAGAGCCCGGGGAAGCGGCTTTCCTTTGAAGTGTTCAGACGTGCCGAAGTAATGATCCTGGCAACATGTTAGCAAAACATTAGAAACACTTTGGTAAGCAAATAATTTAATTACAGCCTTCTCCGAGGCAGTGCGTATTGCCTGACCCCTGACCTTGTATATTGCCGTCCCCCCACTCAGCCTGGGAGTCACACTTCCCGTTCTTGTCCCAGCATCTCTCCATCTTGTACCGTTTAATATAGTGTGCTCCAGGTGTTGGGTGGTGAATGAATAGTTATATTACTACCTGTCAGACACAATCACACTCTATTCATCATTCTCGGCTGGCTGCATGAGGCCCAGCTTCCAGCAGGCTCCCGCTCTATTTCCTTGTTCAAACGTCTGCGGTGCTTTTGGCCCATCTGTCAAGGCTGTCATTTAGAGGGAAAACAGTATCAGCGCTTTAAATATATGGAGTTCTCTATTGAAACAGTGCTGTGATTGAACTGTCAGTGTTCGCAGGATCACAGACAGTAATTCATGCCTGGTCAGGGCTCCGGTGAGGTTGCTATTATGACGGTGACCCTGAAGGGTCACACGGAGGGTTTTTGCTTTACAGTTTGGTCTATAAATAGTGCAATTAACCTTTCAAGAATTACAAAATGCTCTTGGATGCTCTTTACCTTTGCTTTGTGCCTGCGCGGTTTGAAGCAACGGGAAGAAGAGGAGGAGAAAAAGAAAAAAAAAAAAAACCTACAAATTTGCTGAGATGTGGGCCGTCTGAGTAAGAAATACATATATATTGTTTGGAGAACAAGCATTTGAAATGCGTGAATGTATTTTCAGCCACCGTTTGCTGTTTGGGAGCAAGATAACATATGCTGAGATTTCTGCTGAAATTAAAAGGTTTCTGAATCTGAAATAAAATATGATGGATATAAATGAAAGGGCTTCTGTTCAGCCTTATGGAAAGGAAGGGGAGGTTTTCAGTTCTCCAAATTGTTACCTTTCCAAAACACAGGGTTTCTCACTGCTTCCAGCCCCAGTGTCTGAAGCAAAACACCTGCATTACCCATCAAACCCGGAGAACACACTCTCAGGAGCCAAGCGCTATCTCTAATCTTAGAACACAATCCCCAAAGAAAGAGAATTCTGGATGCTGATCAGGCAGCCTTCAGATGACTCCCCTGCATTTGAAAGGCTCAGATCACTGCAAGGGTTTGCCTTTTCTTCTTCAGGAAATCAAGGCGCCTGCTAAAGGCAGCAGAGCCCAACACACAAACCCCAACTCCCCACGTCAGCTTTCTGCAAATCCTCGTCTGTCGGGCCAGCGCCCGGCTTCCCTTCTGGAAACACGAACAGTAAGACAACCCTTTTCGGTATCTCTGTATAGACAACGACAGTGAAGGGATTCAGATGAGTCCCTCCCCTCGGACAGTTCCTGAACCATGGTGCTGGGTTTGGTTCTGGATTCCCCGGGAAGGCTCCTCACCGGAGAGCCTCCCGGTGCAGCCCCCCTGCCTCTCAGATGAACGTGTGCTCTGTTCCCTCTTTGGCAGGATCATTTCACGACTGCATCATGCCAGTTATCCCCACAGCTCAGACAGCACCAAGGGGGTCGTTTCGTTTTGGTTTGTGACCAAGTTGTTCCATGGACAAAGCCAACGAGTATTTTTAATTTGGGACACAAAGATCATGTGGCTAAAAATAGCCATTGATTTCTGTCACCGTATTTGTCTTGCTGCAAAGGTAATTTTACCCAGTTTCTTTCTTTAAGGGAAGGAAAGAGACGGTGTGTGTGTGTGTGTGTGTGTGTGTGAGTGTGTGTGTGTGTGTTGGGGGTGGGGGGGCGGAGGCAAGCCACAGACCCAGCAAATGGCCCTTTATGACACCTTCTTAGGTCGACCATCCTCTAAAAGCCAAACAACACATCATTTTCTTGAACATCCTCATCACCAAAGAAGGGGGATTAAGGCGATTATTTCAGCTCGCTTAAAGGCTTGCAGGAGGCAGAAGAGGAGAGGAGAGAGGTATAAACCTTCCCATTAGAGCTATTTTCTGGGCATGCCTCTCCCCCCAGTCCACAGCTCTGCAGAAGTAAAAGCCTTTGCTTATTACAGGACCCGAACAAGGATAATTAAGAGGTAATTTCTTCCAGTTAGGGTGCACTTTCCTTTTAGGAGCCGATCATGAAAGGCAGACAGAGGTGCCCGAGAACCCCGTGTTGTCATTGTTGCTTGTGTGACTGCGTCCTTCTCTTCCTGTCCTCAGTTGGCAAGCAAAAAAAACCCTTTGCTTATTATAGAGGCAGAGTAAGTGCTGGTCTCATCCCATTAACTGTCATATTACCAGGCTCCGTGCCATCCCATCTGAGTTGCACGGAGCATTCAGAACTGCTTAATTATGTACAGTAAAGACAGTCTGCAGACACTTGCCTTCTTGATTAAGATGGGAGGGGGAGGGGGGTGAAGGGTCACCTCCGAGGCTTCCTCGTGCCTCGCACAGGACTCGCTCAGTGTGACAAAGGCTTTCGTAAGTTAAAAAAAAATTAATGAAAGCACATTGGGAAAGCAAGATGCTTGCAGCAAGGGCTAGGGTTACTTCTGATGCCGCGGGGCTACCAAAAGATACCCCCCCCCCACCCGGCTGGCGTTAAACTGCAGAGTGCATTCCTTATAAATTATACCACCCGTGTTAATTACAGCGTGCTGACAGTGCTTGTCACTACTAAGCCTGCTGCGGGCTTTGTGTGCGTGGGTTTTAATAGCTGTTTGTTCTGAGGAATGTGGCAGAGCTGCGTCCGGGTCACTAACAGCCCGCTCTCCAGGTCTCTCACACTCGCTCTATTTTTACAGCCCTAATCCCCCTCTCTGGCTCCTGCGCGCCCCTCCCCCCATCGGGCAGATGGTGCAGGTTACAGTCTAGAAATGCGAGGCTTTCACCAACGCACAATGAACGGAGGCTCACATTGTGCCGCTCTCATGGGCCCCTGTGCAAAGCCTCCCGCTGAAGTGCTCCTCTCTTTGAAAGACCTTGGGGCAAGGACACGTGACTGCTCTCATCGGAGGGCAGGGGTGGGGGGTCCTGCCCCAAATTTGAAGGCACAACAGAACTTCTCTCCCCCCACCCCACACGTCGGGTGGGCAGCTCTGTTGTGTGTTTGTGGTGACCGCCTGCCTGGAGGAAGAGGCTCCAAATGTGGAAGGAGAGTCAGAACCCAGGCTCTCTTCTACCTTACCAACTACGTTTCTATTCCAGACGGTTGGGTCTGTAATCATCAGCAAATACAAACAGAAATCACTCTTTCATCTGGAAAAAAACAACAAAAACAAAACAAAAAAAGCCCTACCCTTTAGTGAGCACCTACTAGGCACTGGAAACAAAGGCCAGATTCTGGAAAAACAGCGATGACTGGAACACAGCCTCTGACCTGCAGGGCCTCGGAGGGGAGCAGAAGGGTAAACAAGTAACGACTGTTCCACGAGCAGTGTAATAACAGAGGTGAAAACTGAATTTCTCTCTCGGCCTCACCAGCCTGTGGGTACCATGTGGTCACAGTAACAGTAATAATTCAAATTTCTCTGCTTTGTGCGCTCACCAATCTCTCGGATCCGCGGACCGGGCCTCACGTGTGCTTCTAAGAGATACTTAACCTGTTGCTTGGCTGTTGTGTCCGGCATCACAGGGCTAAATGGTCACAGCTTCTGTCCCCTTCTATCTTTTGAGTCGTCCCCTATCAGAGGGTTACCAAGGTAGTGCCATGTGGGCCACGGCCTCTTACAGAATTTCTGGTAAAAGAGCCCACCCTGCTCTCTAAAGTCATCAGGAAAGAATCCACGAAGTGCTGGGCTCTGAGACACAGCTGTGGGAAAGTACCACGCTGCGCTCTGATGTGTCCTCTGTACCACCTCAACCAAGCCTTTCGTACCGAGCCAACCTCCCTGTGCCAGACTCCCTCCTCCCTCAGGCTGAATTGTCACACGGAGTTCCTCTGTCTTCCTCTCCTGAGGCTTCCTTTTCCCTGGGCCTGCTCCCACAGTGCCTAGGAAATTCCAGCCATGTCTGTATCCTCCTCACACTCCAGCTCTGAGAGAGGAGTGCACGAGACATCTTGATACACTCTCACACCCCGCACATACACACTCACCGCAACACACACCACACACGCTGAATGACCTGTACGATGAGACCGATATGGCTATTGCTGTCTTTAAAAATCAGTTGTGGGGGCGCCTGGGTGGCTCAGTCATTGAGCGTCTGCCTTCGGCTCAGGTCATGATCCCAGGGTCCTGGGATCGAGCCCCGCATCGGGCTCCCTGCTCAGCAGGGAGCCTGCTTCTCCCTCTGCCTGCCGCTCCCCCTGCTTATGCTCTCTTTCTCAAATAAATAAAATCTTGACAAATAAATTAATTTAAAAAATTACGATCGGTTGTATGGTAAAGAAGATACAACAGTCCATCAAAGGCGACTTACTGAAGGAGATGAAACCCACCTGCTGGCCATATACGCCAGCAAAGGGTACGAGCAGGTACACACAATGAGGAGAAAACTACTTCCGAAGAGAAACCCCCTTCACTCAAAGTTCATTTTCCTCAAAATAAAGTGTAACTGCACCCCATACACGTTGACCTTTTGCAAAGACCTTACCCCAAAGAGTTGAGAGATACCATCGTCTCTTTTAAGGCTAAACATCACCAAAAAAAAAAAAAAAAAGTATTTATTAGAAGGACAGAAGCCTACTTTTACGGCATAACAGAGCCAACTGTGACAGAGGGCAGAAATCCCTTCCTGTCATCACCCGTCACCTTGCTGGGGACTTGAAAGCAGTTTTTCAGGCCTGCTGTCCATGCCAAGGGGAATGGTGTGAACACCCCAACATCAGCTGAAGAGTTTATATTCCTTCTTCAGTCTAGCTCATTTTGTGCACATTGCAACTTCAGAATGCACGAGTGTTGCCATAAAAACAAAAACGGGCATACTGTTTTTATGCGTGACTTCAACCCTTCTAAGGATAAGCTTGTAATACAGGACTTCTGCTTTGCTTGTTGACTTTTGAACTTGATGCCAACATAAGCTGCAACTCCAGTGCAGACACAGCCATTTGTGTGTGTGTGTGTATACATACGCACACGTGTGTGCACAAACTCGTTTGTGTGAGCGTGCATCTGTAGATTTCAGGAGGATTTATGATTATACATTGTAAAGCTTCCCTGGAAGACAGAAGAACACATAATTCCACATTAAAGAATGCTGTCCTAAACCATTAGTTACATAATATGACCTCTATCTTGGCTTCTGAGGGCAAACTAACACACCTGACCCTCATTGCTTTCTTTTAAAACTTACTTTCTATCAGCAACAAAGATTCCTTCTCTCTTAGTTCCCAACGTTGTTCATAGGCATAATGCTAAATACATACGTTAATCATATATAATGGCATGTAAATATAAAAGGGCATATATACATGAGAAACAGAAATCTTTTCCAGGAGATAAAGAATTCTGTAGTCCCACTTTATACTCATACTCCCACACCCCTAGATTAGAGACTTGAAGCCACTCCTTGGCTCACAGGTATTTAAGTGAAACTTCCTTCCATTCATTTTTCTGGCAATACTGTTGCCCTTACCTACCTCAAGTAACTAAATCAAATTAGCCTCAACTGTCTTATTGTACTAAAAATATTTTTTTTCACAGACCCAGATCGGTTCTCAAAGATCCATTCTTGGTAGGACCTTTTCTTTCCTTTTTTTTTAAGATTTGGGGGGGGGGGCAGGGAGGGGCAGAGGGAGAGAAACTTGAGCTGACTCCATGCTCAGCACAGAGCCTGATGTGGGGGCTCGATCCCACGACCCTGAGATCACCACCTGAGGGTAGGACCCATTTTGGAAACACGCACACACGTGCAGCTTTCTGTCTTAGCCTTTGTTCCCAGCAACCCCCTGCCATGATCCTGACCAGCCCACCCCCTCCCTGGCACCCACGACAAATATTCTTGGGCCCTTTAGGAGCACTCAGTGGTATCCTGCTGGGCACGAGGACCACTCAGCTACAGGGGCACTTACTTCCACTCCCGCAGCTTTGCACAGCGGCTCGGGAACCGCAGAGCCCGAAGGGGACATAACTTCCTCCCCGCCTCGTCCAGCAAGCTCACCGCTCAACTCCGCACACAGCCCGAGGGTCCGGAGGCCCCCGGACCAGACGGACCTGCGAGGCCCCGCCCTCTCGCACGGAGCTGCTGTTTCTGTGCCAGATTGTGCAACACACCCGGACGGCAAGCTCTGACCTCCCGTGTCCGCACATTACCACCTGCGCTGGGACAAGCAGTGACACACGGACAATGACCTTGGCACGCAGGCCGGGCCGTCATGGGCTCTGTGCGACAGAGAGCCGAAACATGCTTTTTCGTCCTCAAGACAACTCACTCTGGGTGCTTTCCTCTCAGTCCCAACCGGAGACTAGAATGAAGTGACTCGAGGGCATGACCCCAATCACACCACAATAATGAGGTGTGTCTGGCGTGCAGTCGGCCTCCACCCGACGTAAGCGCGCTTTCCAAGGAGGGAAGTGCAGCGGGCTGGGAGCGCTTGCTGAAGCGTTCCAGCCACCGTCCCCGGAGCCAGGGCCTAGCCCATCCCGGTGGCCACCGTGCACGGCTCCACGCCGGGCCCTGCCCACTCCTGCCCCGACACCGCTGACAGCGCGTCTACGTCCGAAGGACCGGCTCCGTGACTGAAACGTGACAGTGACTTCAACCATTCCTTTTCGCGCCCCCCAAGGAGAAAGCACTGCATTCCAACTACGCGTTTTTACATCAACCACCTTGTCTGACAAGTACAACCAAACGCCATTCTTTGGGGCTTCAAACTGCGTTTAGCACAACTGAGAGTCAATCAGGTTTCACACGTCATGAGACAGGAAGGATTACCTACTACAGCTACAAGTAAAGAAAACAGCCCATAAAATGCATGGTTGGAAAGGCTACCTTATTTTTTAGGATGTTTTACCTCCTCAGTATTGACCAAAAATTTCTACCATTACAGTGTTTAAAAAAAAAAAAATCCTGACAATAAAAGCTAGGAGTGAATTTTTCCTTGTAAATTATGTGCCCAAACGGAAAACATGTGATAATCTGAGTTTGTGCCAGAGAAGGGCTGTGAAATGGAGTCTCCGATTCTGATTCTGTGGCCACGATTTGGAACCAGTTATCATACACCGTTAAGTACTTTAAACCTGTTTCATGGCAGGTTCTGGGGTGACCACCACAAGAGCAACCCCACACTTAGGGGAGGTACTCAGCCAGCTCCCAGATGACGGGGAGCATCCCATAATTTGTGCCAAGTGCTCTGAATACAGGTAAGTGGGGCCACTCAGATAACAGAAGGCAAAACTACCCCCCACCCTTCTTACCTGACATATAATATTATATTCATTTCAAGTGTACAGTAAGACCCCTGTTTAGTGGAAGTCATGAGAGCCAAGAAGGGACAACTAAAGAACTACATGTGTCCTGGTAGAACAGTTTACTCCTTCTTCTTGCGAACCACAACTTCCAAAAAGGCAAATTGGATACATGATTGGGTTTTTTCCTAGGAGGACCTGAGAGGAGGAACGTAGCTTCTCACCCACTGACTCTAGACCAGTGCTTTCCTGTGCAGAGGCACCAAAGGAGAGCGGGCAAGTCTACTCACAAAAAGTTGCCCAGGTCATTCTAATACTCCAACTCCTTTCCTTTGCCAGGGAGAGTCCTTGAGTAGATGGACCACGAGAATGAACGATTCCAGACCACTGGTGACAATGAGGTATAAAAGAGGAGTCATGGGATCCAGGTTGAGAAAAAGAAGAAAGAACGCAATCACAAAGGGTTTACAAACTCAGAGACTAGGGGAAGGTCAAGTTTTGGGAGAGCTTGATAAATGTGGAGGACAAACTCACTGGACAATTATGAAGAGATTTCTACTTAGACACACCCAATACACCCAATGAACAGAGCCAAGTCTCCCTTACTATTATTTTCCTCACTTTACGATAGTAAAGCAGAGGAGTGTATTTTGCAGTAATGCGAACATACAAGAGGAAGAAGAGGTGAGTGCAGGTCAGAGCTAATGTTTCTAAGATAGGGGTTTCTAGAGTTCAACTTGCAAGATAAAACACAGGATGCCCAGGGGTGCCTGGGTGGCTGAGTCATTAAGCATCTGCCTTAGGTTCAGGGTGTGATCCCGGGGTTCTGGGATCGAGCCCCGCATCGGGCTCCTCCTCTGGGAGCCTGCTTCTTCCTCTCCCACTCCCCCTGTTTGTGTTCCCTCTCTCGCTGGCTGTCAAATGAATAAATAAAATCTTTAAAAAAAAAAAACAAAACAGGATGCCCAGCTAAATGTGAATTTCAAATGAAAAAATTAAGTCACTTTTTAGAAGAAGTAAGCCCTGTGACATATTTAACTGTATTAAAAATCCTTTATTGTCTAGGTTAAGTTCACATTTAATTGGACACCCTATACTTTGATTAGCTCAATCTGGGGACCTGAGTAAAATAAATCCTGAATTTAGCAACCAGCACAAACCATTAATTGGTGATATTTCTCTTGTGATCTGTAGGATTCTAAACGGGAAGCTATTTTACTGAGTAATTTACATCCTTCTAGGTGGTCAGTCAAGTCTATGAGGGACTCATCAGATTCCTCCTTCTTAAACAAAACCCAAGTGTCAAGAGTCATTTCCACTTGGAGCTAGGTTGGATTGTGCCCTCCATCAAAAGCTCCCTTCACTTTCACTAACAGGATGACAGCCAACAAGGCATTAACACGATCTGTGGCTCTTTGGCAGTGAAAGTGCTGCCAGCAAGTTTCTGAAAACTTCCATCATCTCTGTCATGTTGCTGGAACATGCTCGGTCTGGTTTCCGCATTGCCGTGACTTGTCACTTAAAAAATTTCTTCCTAGTCTGCATATGTAATGATACTCATTAGAAAGATAAATATGATCTCTGTACCAACTGGCAATAAATGGAGTGCAGCATTATTGCAAAGTGTTGTTTACCAAAGTTGGGGGATTTGGGCTCATTGAGACATATGTAAAATGTAAAGCCCTCATCCAGACATTAGCTGTTGTGGGCTTCATGGCAAAACAATGAGTAATGGCGCCACTAATCAAAGAGAGGTGACACCGAGCTCAGTGACTACACCAGTCCTTCTCAGCCCTGGGGACCCTTTAGAATTACCTGGGGGGGGGGGTAAAAAAAAAAAAAAAAAGAATACTAATGCCTGGATCACAAATGCGTCATATCCAGATCCCCTCCGTTGCTTCTAGGGTTCCGCAAGAGCTGAAAACCACAGCCACATACATTACATAAACGTCTAATTCTTTGTTTCACAGAAGCTTGACTGAGTGAGGTCAGTCGTCCAAGAATGGCCAGAGCTACCTATCCCATGGGAGTGTGCTTCTAAATTCTTATGTTTTAGGAACAGACTGATCAGATGAGAAAAATTAAAGCCCCACATGGGGCTCCACGCTGGGTGGAGCCCCTCTCTCCTTTTCCCTGGGCCCCTCCCACCTCGCTCTCCCTCTCTTAATAAAAAAAAGAAAAATGTTAAAGGCTTACCCTTCTCTGACACATCACTTTACCAAGTGGAGCCATAATGATATCATAGACATTTTAAGGCATTACCAAAGATTTCCTATCACTCTAGAAGAGAACTATCAGAGGACTGTTGTTATTTTTTAGTCCAGTCTCTTCTTTTTTCAGGTAAGGAAATCTTACTTTCACTAAGGCGGCAGTTCTCACAGTGTGCTCCCTAGACCGGCGTCAGCATCACCTGGGGACACATCGTCAGCCTTGCTCCCCAACGACCATAACAGAGACTCTGGCTGTCTGGTTTCCTAACCCCTCCAGGTGTTTCTCAAGTTTGAGAACGGAAGCTCTTGTGTTTGTAGTCCCTCATTCTTTCTTTCCCACGGGCAGTATTTCATCAGGTCGTCCTAACTTCTAGGAATACCTGATTCAGTGCAGGGGGCTTTGAGGTGGGAGGAAAGCATCTGCCCCAAAAACCTCATCATCCCTGAGTTGAACTTCATGGGGAAGCAGCCCCCGGGAATACTGAGTGAAGTCAGTGCACAGACTCTGCGACCGTATGATGGAAGCAGCAGCATAGAGGACAGAGCTCAGTTGGTCCACGGATGTGGACCTGAGCCCCATCTTTATGAAACAAGTGCAGGCCAAGTTGAGGGAACCCTGAGGAACCCCGCGAGTCCCTGAAAGGGTCACTTCCTAGAAGGGAGGAGCGACTGTATCCAGCCATCTTCACAAAGACTAAAGCAAACCACCACTGCTCTGTTCTTTGCTCACGTTCTCAGCCCTTTTCTGCGAGGGGGACTCGCATTAGACTCCTTCAACCATTCCTCCACTGTGAAGACTTCTTGGAAGACTCCTTCCCCTCATCCACGCTGAACCTCGCTAAGACGAGGCATTCCTGCTCATATTCACTTGATACCTCTGCTGTCCTTTCTAAAGTTAAAAATGTCTGTCTCCACCACTAGATTTCAAATTTCTCAAAAGCAAGGACAGTATCATCACTGGATACTCAGTAAACGTTGGCTTAATAAACCACAAATAAGTAGTCAAAGAAACTTTTGGATGACAACTATAGATACCAACATTATCAATAGTCAGATGTTCCAGTGTTATCACCTCCTATTTTTGTCTTCACAGAGAATAATTCAGACACCAGAAAGAACTATGTATGATTTTCAACAAATTTACAATTTATAGTCCCCAGGACTTGGCAATATTCCTAAATGTGGTACTATGTCACCTTAGTAATGTTTATATTCAAAATTAGGGTTTTAAGAAATAAAATATATAGGGGCGCCTGGGTGGCACAGCGGTTGGGCGTCTGCCTTCGGCTCAGGGCATGATCCCGGCGTTATGGGATCGAGCCCCACATCAGGCTCCTCTGCTAGGAGCCTGCTTCTTCCTCTCCCACTCCCCCTGCTTGTGTTCCCTCTCTCGCTGGCTGTCTCTATCTCTGTCAAATAAATAAATAAAATCTTTAAAAAGAAAGAAAATATATAATTGTTCAAATGAAAGATGGCCTTTTTTTTTTTTTTGGAAAAGCAAAGTCTTCCAAATGTTCGCATTTAGTTCAAGAATGTTAAACGCGATTTAAAAAAAAAAATATCTCTCAACCATATGTTCAATCACATCACGCAAAATTTTTAATTTCCTTCCGTAACAGAATGAACTTTCACCAATCTAATATGCTTGGTACTGAACTGTGCCAGCCTTGAAATATACTCCAGAATACGGACATTCTTTTCCATAGAGAAGGGTGAGAATGACCGCTTTGAAAAAAGAAACAGAAAATAAGTTAAAAAGGAATAAAAGGGTTTTCCACTGAAGGCAAGAGAGGAGTGATTCAGATCTCAAATTCTGAGATTATAGATTGTTCCTTTGAGACATTTGTAGTGTTAGAATTTCCATTTGGTCTTTTTTTAAATACATTCCTCTCTCTAGTAAAATTCTCCACCTTGTCATACATTTTTCTGAACATACTAATCACAGTTACAATAATGTCTGTGCTTGAGAATTCTGTTACCTGGGACATCTATAAACCTATTTTTATAATTTGTGTTCTAGGTTTCTGGTACACGTGGCCATCTTTTGTTAACAGACTAACATTATATATGAAACATACATGAAATACAAATGAAAACCAATAGCCCTAGAAAATATCTTGCTCCCGACTGAGCTCCCCGTAACATCTCCTGCGCAGGTGAAATGGGGCATGTTAATATAATCAGGAAGTGAGCTAACTAGACTGCATCACATCTTTTGACCTCTGGCTTGCCTTCATTTCTAGAATTTGGCTCTTTAGGCATCTCAACCATGACTGGGAGTGTTTACTAGGGTTCTGCTTCCTAATCAGGTCACGCTCTCCAGTTTGGTTTTCTTCTCTTGGCACAGTGAGAATGCCAAAAATTTAGTTCAACTCAGCCTCTCACCTCCTGTACCTTAAGAACTTAGCGAATGCCTCAACAGGAAAACTACCGAGTGTAGGTCTTCCTTTTCCGCACCTCATTCTCTCTAGCCTCATAGCTCTACATGTCTTGGCTGCTCAGGAGCTCTCTGATGCCTTCAACGGGAGTTTCTGTGGGCTTTGTATCCATTTACCCAAGATATACAACAGAGAAACTGGAAATGATAAAAGGACTGATCACGAGCACCAATACAGCATTCTATACAGACAGATGGGCATCAATATAGATTTCGGTCGGCATTCAATAGAACACTAAGACTTAACATCTGCGGCATTTATAATTATAGAAGAGAGGGTGACGTTGGCCGTATAATTGTAAAATAAACCACAAGTCAGGAGTAGAGAAAGAGAAGGTACAAAAAAGTAGAAGAGGTTTCATAATGAAAGGCTCCAATTTTCGTAATGTAAACATCAACTCTTACTGACGAAATCTGAAATATACAGAGGGTGGAAAAACTGACTCGAATTTCTGAACTTACAGAATCTTGCATCGTACCCCTAGTGAGATCTGTTGAAACGCTACGATCATTTGCAATGGAAAAAAATTTCTTCAAGTTTCATCAATTCCTCTGGTGTCATTTTAGTTTTACATTTTACAATCAAATCAAATCAAGTTCTGTAATTTATTTATTTATTTATTTATTACCATTTAAAAGATACCATTTTCACATTAGTTGGGCCTATTTATCGGCCTGTGTCTACCTATCCTACTTTCTATTTTGTGTATTCACAGAGAAATTCAGGGAGACATGGTTACTTCATGGTAAAAACAGTTACTTCAGAGTGGTAAAGTTTTAGAATTTTTCCCCTTTTTTCTTTCTACTTCTCTGTGCTACCCTATCTTCTTAAGAACATGTATTATTTCGATACTTGCTGAAATGGAAGGCTGTCTTTTCTTGTCCTCAATTGCTAGTAAATTATGAACCCTATGGTCTCTTTCCCCTTAAACCCAGGCATTTTTGTCTCTTATTACTCTTGCATCAAGGGCCAGTCCAGGTGTAGCCCAACACAGAAGGTACTCAATAAACAGTACGGCACAGAAATTTAGCTCATACTCTTTATCTAAGTTGAAGCTTAAATCCTAAGACAGAGGACTGAGTATCCTCAGTTACTCAGGAAGAATCAGGTCTTAAAGAAACTAAGGGATTGTAAAAGATCGCTCAGGTAGTTCATATTCGAATAGAAATACCAACCCGTTTTCCACCACAGAGGCCCTCTCACCTTCAAAGCCCGTGCTACATGCATTTCAGTACCGCTGACCCTCCACTTACTTCTCCTTGTTCACATATCCTGAAAAACATCTTTGCCAACCCTGTTTCCTCTTAGCTTTGGCTAGTATGATTACTGCTGAGACTCACGCATCTGTTTCTCCCTCCTCAGTACGGCAGCTCACTGACTCTCAGTATATTAAAGAAAATGTATCAAACTCAAGAAGGGGAAATCCAGCTGTAGTCATTAAAACAGCAAACGGTAGTACATGGATGCACTTGACCCCATACTTGGAGATATAAAGACACTATAAATCAAAGAGCTAAAAATAGGCAAGTGACTCGAAGTCCCAAAGCTGGCTTAATCTCCAAGATCACGTCTATGTATTTACTTGGAAAACTTGAACAAAAGCAGCTCTGTTGCTGCTTCCAAGAGCATCTCCATGTACAAAACCCAAAACACTACGATAAAGCCCAAGAATCTGACTTTTCCATCTGAGTCAACTCCAAACGTGAATCAACTCTTTCACCGTCAGAATTCAGACACCATTCAACAACGCCTCCCCTCTTCGTCATACAGTGGTTCTTACCTCTTGAATTCATTTGCCTTGTGTTTTCTATCCTGTACAACAGAGCCTTTTTCCTGAACAAGATCTTGTCTCTGAGCTCACCCCCGTAGACGTAAAACTCCCCACTGTCCATCTATTTCTCCACACCATGTGCAGAACATCGTTTTCAATTTTCCTGGGCTCCTCCTACTGTGGGCTAGGTCTGCACATCCATCGCCAGCTCTCAGAACTCCAGAACAGAGCAAACGCAATGATCTCTGTTCAACGTATCACCCTTTCCTAGAAGCAGCACCAACTACACAGGCAAACAGTACAGACTTTAAACAATAAAACTTGGAAGGAAATATTCCTAAAATATCAACAGAGGTCATTCCTGGGTCATGAAATTAAGAATTAGTATCAACACGATTCTGTATACTCTGTATTTTCTGATTCTTTACCTACAATGAATGTCATTTGCTTCTTTCCATTTAAAAAAAAATTATTAAACATAGCCCCCTAAGGTATTATATTGCATAAGCATATGCTAATGTATTCAAATCCTGGGTAAAATGGATCATTTTCAGGAAACTATGAATTTCAAAAACTTAAGAAAGGTTAGAAAGCTGAAACAATAATAAACAAGGGACAAATTGTCAGTTGTCGGAGTCCTCTTCTCCATTCCCTACCACCGCCACCACCACCAAAGAGGCTGAATGATCTAGAAGTTGATTTGTGTCAATCCATCAAAAGAAAAACTGCCCGTGTTACTATAACTGTTTCAGAAAATCAATCAGTCTAACACTAATCTAAAATCTGAAAAAGTTAGCCAACAAAAATGTAACCAATTAAACTTACTTGTATATTGTTGACCAAAAATTTACTTAGGAATAAATACGTAGCAAATAAAACCAGGAAAAAAAAAAAAAATTCAGCATAAGCTAGTGAGATTCACTAAAAATGCAAGAGACATGAAATGTTAGAAAGTCTAATTATATTCACCACCAAATTAATAATTCAATAAAAAAAAACTTGAGGACAATATTTATGGAGACTAAAAAAGTCTCAGATGTAACATTTGTCAAAATTTAACTTAAAATATTAGTAGAAGATGGGATCCCTGGGTGGCTCAGTCAATTAAGCATCTCCCTTCAGCTTGGGTCATGATCACAGGGTCCTCAGACTGAGTCCCACATCAGGCTCCTTGCTCAGCGGGGAGCCTGCTTCTCCCTCTGCCTGCCATTGCCCCTGCTTGTGCTGACAAATAAATAAAAATCTTCAAAAAAAAATTAGTAGAAAGGGTATATATAACTTAACTTTTTAAGGTATCATGATACTTATTTTTGAAATACCATTAAATTTAGTGACAGGAAGAATGCTTTTAGATAACTATATTCTGGAAGTACCATCAACTGTTATTAGACAATATAAATAAAACAGAAGTATATTGGAAAGGTGGAGTTAAAAGTATTATTTATACCTAGATGGTTAAGGGAGAAAACACAAGATTATCAGCTAGAAAACCGGAAAAATATGATCAAAAAAATTGCTTAGAGTTAAAATACAAAATCTACTTATTTCATACAGATAATGGAGATTTGCAAAGCAGAATAAAGCTTAACCAAAGCACCAACAGAAACAATAATTTTGTAATGAATTTATGGGGGTAGAACTTATATTTGCACATTTATTAAAAGTAACTGAGGGGCAAAAAAGGAAACTTTACTTAATAAACTTTAATTTATATCTTTTTTTTAAATATGAAGAGTTCATATTGGAAAAAATGTGGGTTATCCCTCCCTAAATCAAGCTGAAATTTAATGCTGTCCCAATCAAATCCCAATAGAATGTGTCCTAACTTGGCTAAGTTAACCAGAGTAACACCTATGAGAGAATAGCCACACACAAAAAAGATGACAATGTTTGGGAGAAGACATAGAAGTGTCTTTGTGACAGATACTAGAACCTGGTAAAGCTATTATGCTAGTCTTCTGCTTTCAGCTAAGACAGAATAGAAAGTATCAGCCATGCCCTCCCACTGAATACGCCTAAAACTGGACAAAGTCTATGAGGCCACTGCTCTTAGGTATACAACAGGCAACATCAAGTAGAAAGACCTCCCTGATCACATTAGGCACTCATCTGAGACCACAAAAGGTCATACGTGAGTAATGACCACACTCGACAGTAGGACCATGATTTAGGCTTAAGAGCAAAACCAAAATGGATACACATAAGCCTATCACAAAACAAGGCCGAAAAAGATGAACAAGATCTGCTAGGAATTTGCCTGAATAAAACTCAACCTCCTTCCCTTAAATGTACGATTATAATTTCCAGCAGAAAATAAAAAACTACTAGACATGAAGACAAAAGAAAGTTAAGACCAAAAAATAAATAAAATAGCTAATGGAGGACTTCCTGTTTCCAGTCCAGCATGTACAGAACTTAAAGGCTCTACTCCATCCCAACAAGTAAGAAGCTGCTGAACAAACTGAAAAATCAGCAACTCTTCCCAGATCCATCATAAAAGTGAGGTCACAGGACAAAATGCTGTCCTCAATACTGGAAAAACAAGGATACACAGAATTACAACTTACTAGAGCAGAAACCCACAAGCAGAAATCTCCATGGGAACCAGTGCTGGGACAGGAATAATTGAACTATAAGTGGTGGATCTCCAGTGGCTCAGTGTAGACAAGTCTAAAGATTTTTTAAAAATCTAGGGGGAGCTCCCACACTGAGTTTTACATCCCAGAACCCTACCAGGTTTTCACAGTAAATACTGAAGAAAAATCGTGTCGTGTTTCTGGCAGGAGGAAGGAGAAAGTAGCCATTTTGAAATATGCCAGAGCTTTCTGTAACTCTTAACAAGACCTTCCCTTAAAATAAACTATCCAACCAGAGCAGAACCTGCTGGGGTTTTATCAGAGGCTAACTAACCTAGGGGAAGGAAATACTCAACTCCAGCCAGCTCTAGCCTTCAACACAGGTTAAAGAAAATACACCACTGAAATCCCTGTAGCCTTCCACATGGAGGAAGGGAATTACCAAACTCCAGCACCCTCTAGTCATTTGGTTCCATTTTAGACTGGAAAAAACCCAAGAGGCACCTGGCAAGTCCACAACCCAGGACCACTGGCTCACTGAAAGCCCTAGACAATGTCATAGCACAAGAGAATTACTAAAAGCCTACATATAAATGCTCCTTTCGGTTAGCATAATATGCAACAATATCCATAATCACTTCAAATGTCAATGGAATAAACATACCAATTAAGAGGAGACAGATTATCAGATGGATTAAATAATAAGACCTAACTACATGCTATCTACAAGAAATCCATTTTAAATTGAAAGGTACACATACACTAAAAGCAGAGACGGAACAAAATGTACCACGCTAACACTCATTAAAAGAAAGCAGGAGTAGCTAAGTTAATTTCAGGCAGCAGATTTCAAAGCAAGGCAAGTTTTATGGAATAAAGATGGCATTACATAATGATAAAGGGCTCAATTCTCCAAGAGGACGGATCAATCCTAAATGTGTATGTGCCTAACAATAGAGTGTCAAAATACATGAGGCAAAAACTGATAGAACTGTAAGGAAAAATAAATGAGTTCACTATGATTGTTGGAGACTTCAATACCACTCTATCAGAAATGGACAGATGCAGTGGGCAGAAAATCAGTAAGGACATAGTTGAACTTAACAGCACGATCAATCACTGGATGTAGCTGTCATCTATATACTGTTCCACCCAAAAAGCAGCAGAATACACCTTCTCAAGCTCAGCTGGAACATTCACCAGGATAAGCCATATTCTGGCCATAAAACTGACCTGAACAACTTTAAAAGGAAATAAACTATACTATGTCTGCTTTCAAAGCACAACAGAATTAAACCAGAAATTAGTAACAGAGAGATAGGTGAAAAATCCCCAAATGCTTGGAAACTAAACAATACACTTCTAAATAAAACATGGGTCAAAGGGGTGCCTGGGTAGCTTAGTCGGTTAAGCATCTGCCTTTGACTCAGGTCAAGATCTCAGGGTCCTGGGATCCAGCCCCGTGTCAGACTCCCTGCTCAGTGGGGAGTCTGTTTCTCCCTCTTCTTCTGCCCCCTGCTCATGCTCTCTCTCACTCTTTTTCTCTATCTTAAATAAATACAATCTTTAAAAAAAATGGGTCAAAGAAACTTCAAGGGAAAATTTATAAACTAAAATATGTGATAATAATACAACTTACCAAAATTTGTGGGATTCTGTGAAAGCAATGCATAGTGGAAAAGCTATGGCATTGAAAGCACAGATTAGAAAAGAAGAAAGATTTAAAAATCAATACTCTAAGCTTCCATCTTAGGAAACTAGCAAAAGAAAAACAGATTAAATCCAAAGTAAAAGAAGAAATAATAAAAATTTTAGAGAAGTCTAGGACATTGAAAACAAACAAAAGATCAATAGGGGGAAAAAAATCAATGAAAACAAAAGCTAGTTCTTTGCAAAAATCAGTAAAATTGATCACCCTACAGCAAGGTTAAGTAAGAAAAAAAGAGCACACAAATTTCTAAAATCAAAAATGAAGGAGGGGACATCACTACAGATCTCATTGACATTAAAAAGAGAACAAAAGAATACTATCAGCAAATCTATGTCCACAAATTTGTAACCTAGATGAAATGGATTCCTTGAAAGATAGAATCTGCCAAAACTGACACAAGAAGAAGACAATATAAATAGGCCTATATCTACTAAAGAAATTGAATCAATAATAGTCTTTCAAAAGAGAAAGCACTGGGTCCAGATGGGTTCAATGGTGAAAATGACAAAATATTTAAGAAATTATACCACTTCTCTACAATCTGTTTTAGAGACTGAAGCAGAGGAAATACTTCCTAAGTCATTCTGTAAGTATCATCTTAATTGGTATCATCTTAATACCAAACCAGACAAAGACACTAAAAAAAACCACATAGTGGGGACTCCTGAGTGGCTCAGTTAAGCATCTGCCTTTGGCTCAAATCTTGATCTCAGGATCCTGGGATTGAGCCCTGTGTCAGTCTCCCTGCTCAGCAGGGATTCTGCTTCTCCCTCTCCCTCTGCTCCTCTCTCCACTCATGCACGCTCTCTCTCTCTCTCAAATAAATAAAATCTTAAAAAGAAAAACCTACGTATTAATATACCTAATGAACATCAATATAAAAATCCTTAAAAAATATTGGCAAATCAAATCCAACAATGTATTAAAAAATTATACACCACAACCAAGTGAGAATATCCCATATATGCAAGCCTGGCTCAAAACTAAAAAAAAAATAAATTAATTCCTTTTTTTTTTATGATTTTATTTATTTGAGACAGAAAGAACATGAGCAGGAGGGAGGGGCAGAGTGAAAGAGAGAAGCAGACTCCCCACTGAGCAAAGAGCCCAATGTGGGGCTCAATCCCAGGACCCCATGATCATGACCTGAGCTGAAGGCAGACTTGTGTAACTGACTGAGCCACTCAGGTGCCCCAATGTAATTCTTCACATCCAACAGGCTAAAGAAGAAAAACTGCATGACACTATCAACAGATGCAGATATAGCATTTGACTAAGTCCAACACCCATTATTAAAACTCTTCAAACTAAGTATAAAAGAGAACTTCCTCAACTACATCAATAACATGTACAAAAACCCTACAGCTAACATCATACTTAATGGCAAGAAAATAGAAGGTTTCCTACTCATACGAGGACCAAGGCAAAGATATCCCTCTCATTACATCATTTCAACACTGTACCTAAAATCCTAGCTGATGCAATCAGACAAGAACAGGAAATTAAAGGCACACAAGTAAGGAAGAAATAAAACTGTGTTTATTTGCAGATGACAATGATCATACATGCAGAAAATACTAAAGAATTAAGAAAAAAAAAACCTGTGGGAATTAAGTGATTATAGCAAGGTTTCAGGATAAAAGATTAGTACACAAAAGTCATTCACTTTCCTATACCAACAATGAACAAGTGGAGTTTAAAATAAAAAAACAATACTGTTTACATTAACACCCCCCCAAAAAAAATTGAGATACTGAAGTATAAATCTAACAAAACATGTACAAGGTCTATGTAAGGAAAGCCACAAAACCCTGATGAGAAAAATCAATAAGAACTAAACAAATGGAAAAAATATTCCATTTTGTGGAATATCATGGATTACCTAGATGGGAAGACTCAAATTGTCAAGTTGTCTGTTCTTCCTAAGTTGATCTATAAGTTCAATGCAATCTAAATCAAAATTCCATCAAGTCATTTTATGGATATCAACAAATCATTTTTGAAGTTTACACAGAAAGGCAAAACATCAACAACACCCAACATTTACTATATAGTTATAGTAATTAATGTGATGCGGTATTGGCAAAAGAATAGAAAAACAAATCAATGGGACTGAAATAAAGAGCCCAGAAACAGACCCACGTAAATATAGTCAACTGTTCTCTGACAAAGGAGCAAAGGCCGTACAATGGAGCAAAGATAGTATTTTCAACACATGATGCTCAACTGACTGGAGACCCACATCAAAAATTTTTTTTAAAAATTATCAATTTAGACAAAGACCTTAGACATTTTGGAAAAATGAGCTCAAAACGGATCTTAGACCTCAATTTAAATGCAAAACTATAAAACTTCTAGAAGATAACTTAGGAGAAAATCTAGATAACCCTGGGTTTAGCAATGACTTTTTATATACAACACCAAAGACATGTTCCATCAAAGAACTATTCAGCTTGATTTCATTAAAATTTGAACTTCTCTGTGAAGACAATCTCAAGAGAATGAGAAGAGAAGCCACATACCAGAGAAAAATAGTTGTAAAGAAACCATCTGATAAAGGACTATTACGCAAAATATACCAAGAATTTTTAAAACAATGAGAATATAAAATCTAATTAAAAAATCGACCAAAACCTTAACAGATACCACTTCAAAGATATACAGATGGCAAATAAGTATAGGAAAAGTGCTCCACATCCTAAGTGATAAGGAAAATGGACATTAAAATGAGATACCACTATACCTATTACGACAGCCAAAATCACACTGCTGACACCACCAAATGCTAGCAAAGATATGGAGCAACAGATACTCTCATTTATTGCTGGTGGGACTGCAAAATGCTAAGACCCTTTGGAATACACTTTGGTGGTTTCTTATAAAACTAAACCTATTCATACCATATGATCTAGCAATTGGGCTCCTTGGTATTCACCAAAATGAGGTGAAAACTTATGACCCCGGGAAGCCTTCCCATAAATGTTTATACCAGTTTCATTTATAATTCTCAAAACTGGGACACAACCAAAAACGCTCTTCGGTAGGTGACCGGCTAAACTATACTTCATCAAGACAATGGACTATTCATCTCCAAAAAGAAATGAATTATCGAGCCATGAAAACACATGAAGGAAACTTAAATGCGTATTACTAAGGAAAAGAAGCCAGTCTGAAAAGGCTATATACCATCTAATTTCAACAATGTGACATTCTAAAAAAACTCAGACCACGGAGACAGTAAAAATGTTTAGTGATTTCTAGGGGCTGGGGTTCGGGGAAAGGATGAACAGGTGGCACACAGAAGATTTCTAGGGCAGTATAAAACTATAATAATGGATACACATCATGACACATTTGTTCAAACCCCCAAAGTGTAGAATGCCAGGAATGAACCCTAATGACCTTCAGGTGATAGTAATCTGTCAACATAGGTGCATCAACCACAACAAATGCAATACTTTGATTCAAGAACTCATAGTGATGGAGGCTGTAAAACTGTGGGGCACGGATCTGTGGAAACTCCCCACACTTTCCTCTCAATTTTTCTGTAATCTTAAAACAACTCTAAAAAAAAAAAAAAAAGTTTACATTACAGGGGGAAAAGAGTCTATAGAAACAGACTCCAAGATGACACAGAGGTTAAAGTTAGTAGAAAAGGTTTTAATACCTATTATTGTCAAAGAGTTCAAGTAAAAGGCACAAAGAGCTAATAGATGGGAAATATCAGTAGAAAAATGGAAATGACAAAGACTTCAATGGATGTGAAAATTAACTAAATAGGGTAACAGAGGATAAGAAACTGTACATTAAAGTGTCAATAATTTGAAGACAGATCACTAAAAATAATTCAATATGAAGAACAGAGGCAAAAGGATTGAAGACAATCAACACTCTGTGGCAAGTAACAAGTAGTCCGGTACACGTTTAATAGGAATCCCAGAAAGACAAAAGTGAAATAGAAAAAAATCTCGTGAGAAAAATATAACAGAATGTACAAAGTTCAATAAAAAAGTCAACTTTCAGACTGAAGAAACTCATCAAGCCTCCAACAATAGAAACAAATAACTTAAGACGTAAGCACATATTTTATCTTTTAAGATAAAATATTAAAAGCTAAGAAGATCAAAGACATTACTTGCAGACGAATTATTTCACAAATGAATTCTATTTGTCATCAAAATGACGGAGGTGAAAAAAATAGTATAACAATTTTGAAATGCTGGGAAAAAAAAAAAGGTTATTAACTCAAAAATATGTACCAAAAATAACCTTCAAAAGTAAAGGTAAGACAAGACTGTTTCTAAACAAAAACAGAAAATTTGTTATCAGTAGACTTAAACCACAAGAAAAGCAAAGAAACATCTTCAGGCTGAAGGGAAATGATGTCAGGCTGAAATTCAGATCCCAGGAAGGGAACAAGAGCACCGCAAATTTAAAATATAGGAAAATATAAAAGATTGGCTTTTTTTTCATTTTTGGATTGTATTAAAGGTAAAGGTTTGAAAAAAAAATAACACTGTATTGTCAGATATCATAATAGATGTAGAATTAAAATAAATGTCATTAATTGCTCAATGGATAGACATAAACAGAATTATACTATTTTATGGTTCTTATTTAGGTAAAATAATATAATATTAATTCTAGGTAAATCATAATAATTATACATATGTTAATCGTGAAAGCAAGCAATAAAAACCCACAAAGAAGTGTAGCTAAAAAGTTAGAGGAAATAAAATGTAGTCAATTAACCAATAAGGAATAGTGGTTATTAGGAATAAATAAAATAAGGAAACAAATCAAATAAAAACAAAACACAGATGTAACAAGAATCAAATAGATTTAAAATCATACAGATCAATAATTATCTCAAATGTATCTGAATTAAATGTTCCAATTACAGGTAGAGAATGTCAAAATGGGTAAAAAGTAAACAAGATCCAGCTAGTATCCTTCCTATGGTGGACATTCTTAAAAGACAGAATTGTTAAATAAAATGACAGGAAGGATACTCCATACAAATAGGAAGCATAATAGAACTAGAGTGATTATATTAATATTGATAAAGTAGACTTAAGAAAAAGAGATATTTGGGGGTGCCTGGGTGGCACAGCGGTTAAGCATCTGCCTTCGGCTCAAGGCGTGATCCCGGCGTTATGGGATCGAGCCCCACATCAGGCTCCTCCGCTATGAGCCTGCTTCTTCCTCTCCCACTCCCCCTGCTTGTGTTCCCTCTCTCGCTGGCTGTCTCTATCTCTGTCAAATGAATAAATAAATAAATCTTTAAAAAAAAAAGAGAGATATTTGATAGTGACAGTATTTCACTGATGATTATCAATATATCCAGAAAACATAATAAATCTAAGTGCATATGCACCTACTAACAGATACTCCAACTACATGAAGCAAAAAAAAATGACAAAAATATAAAGAGACATAGGAAAATCCACGATTATAGTTGGATATTTAAAACCATTCTACTGAGTAACCAATCAAAAAAAAATCAGAAAAGGTACAGAAGATATAAAAGATTTAAATAAAACTATTAATAACCTTAATTGACATTTGTGTCACACTACTTACAACATTCTTTTCAAGTGCGCATGGAAGACTCATTAAGTTAAAACATGTGCTGGGCATACAAAGTCCAATCATCACCATTTGAAATCTGGCAGCGTATGATGACCTCCAACAACAATAAAAGTGAATTAGAAAATAATACCAATGGTGCACTGGGTGTTATACACAGCTAATGAATCATCGAGCCTTACATCGAAAACCGGGGATGTACTGTATGGTGACTAACATAATATAATAAAAAATCATTATAAAAAAATAAATTAAAAATTTAAAAAAAAATCCTTTTTCCTCATTAAAAAAAAAAAAGAAAAGAAAATAATACCAATGGGATTCTAGCACAGTCCCAAATATGTGGAAATTAAGGTACATATTTGTAAATAATCTATGGGTCAATGAAGAAATCACAAAAGAAATTGCAATATATTTTAAAATGATTAATAATGAAAACATTATGTATCCATTTAGGTATAAGGTTAGGTTGTCTTGAGATTTTTCTTTATTCTCGAGGCAAATTTGCTCATATTAAGGATTTTTACATCTATGCTCCTGAGGTAGTTTGGTCTTGTTTCCTCTACTTAGAAATGTATTTGTCTGATTTTGGTATCAAACTAATGCTGGCATTATGAATATTGGTAAGTGAATATATTCTTGCCTTTATTTTCTGAAAGATTTGTATAATATCTGCAAGGCAATCAACATGATACACCACATTAATAAAAGAAAGGATAAGAACCATTTGATCCTCTCAACAGATACAGAAAAAGCGTTTGACAAAGTACAGCATCCATTCTTGAAAAAAGACCCTCAACAAAGTAAGGACAGATGGAACATACCTCAATATCACTAAGACCATATATGAAAAATCCACAGCTACTATCATCCTCAATGGGGAAAAACTGACAGCTTTTTCTCTATAGTCAGGAAAAAGACAGGAAGGTCCACTCTCACCATTAGTATTTAACAGAGTACTGGAAGTCCTAGCCTCAGCAGTCAGACAACAAAAAGAAATAAAAGGCATCCAAATCGGCAAGGAAGAAGTCAAACTTTCACTATTTGCAGGTGACATACTAAAATTAGAAATCCCGGGAGACTCCACCAAAAAATTGCCAGAACGGATACAAGAAGTCAGCAAAGTCACAGGACACAAAATCAACACACAGAAATCTGTTGCATTTCTATACACCACTAATGAAGCAGCAGAAAAAGAATTCAAAGAATCAATCCCATTTACAACTGCACCACAAAAAAGTAAGATATCTAGGCATAAACCTAACCAAGAAGTAAAAAGATCTGTACTGAGAAAACTATAGGACACTTATGAAAGAAATTGAGGAAGACACAAATTAGTGGGAAAACGTTCCATGCTCACAGATTGGAAGAACAAACATTGTTAAAATGTCTATACTACCCAAAGATATCTACACATTTAATGCAATCACTATCAAAATACCAGCAGCATTTTTCAGAGAGCTAGAACAAACAATCCTAAAATGTGTATGGAACCACCAAAGACCCCGAACAGCCAAAGCAATCATGAAAAAGAAAAACAAAACAGGAGACACTACAATTTCAGATTTCAAGCTATATTACAAAGCTGAAGTCATCCAGAAAGTATGGTACTGGCACCAAAACAGACACACACCTCAATGGAACAGAACTGGAAACCCAGAAATGGACCCACACTTGTATACAGGGTCAACTCATCCTTGACAAAGTAGGAAAGAATATCCAGTGAAATAAAGACAGTCTCTTCAACAAACGGTGTTGGGGAAACTGGACAGCAAACGTGAGGAAGAATGAAACTGGATGACTCTCTTACACCATACACAAAAATAAATCCAAAAATGGGTAAAAGACCTAAATGTGAGACAGGAAACCATCAAAATCCTAGAGGAGAACACAGGCAGCAACCTCTGTGACTTCGGCCATAGCAACTTCTTACTGGACACACTGCCAGAGGCAAGGGAAACAAAGACAAACATGAACTACTGGGACTTCATCAAGATAAAAAGCTTCTGCACAGCAAAGGAAACAGTCAACAAAACTAAAAGGCAGCCTAGGGAATGGGAGAAGATATTTTCAAATGACATATCTAATAAAGGGTTAGTATCCAAAATCTATAAAGAACTTACCAAACTCAACACCCAAAAACCAAATAATCCAGTTGAGAAATGGGCAGAAGACATGAACAGATACTTTTCCAAAGAAGACATCCAGATGGTTAAGAGACCAACGAAAAGATGTTCAACATCACTCATCACCAATCAGGGAGCTACAAATCAAAACCACAATGAGATACCACCTCACACCGGGTCAGAGTGGTTACAATTAACAACACAAGAAACAACAGGTGTTGGCGAGGATGCAGAAAAATGGGAATCCTCTTGCACTGTTGGTGGGAATGCAAACTGGCGCAGCCACCCTGGAAGACAGTGTGGAGCTTCCTCAAAAAATTAAAAATAGAGCTACCCTACAACCCAGCAATTTCCCTACTAGGTCTTTATCCAAAGGACTAAAAAATCCAAAGGATTAAAAAATACAGATTCGAAGGGGTACACACACCCCAAGGTTTACAGCAGCATTATTAACAAGAGCCAAACTTGGAAAGTGCCCCAGTGTTCATCAACTGATGAACGGGTAAGGAAGAGGTGGTATATATGTCATGTATGTATAATATATATACATATGTGTGTGTGTATATATATATGTGTATATATACAATGTGTGTGTGTATATACACGTGTGTATATACGCACATATACATATATAGGTATATATACGTGTGTATGTATATACACACACATATGTGTATATATACACACGTATATAATGGACTATTAACTCACCCATCAAAAAAGAATGAAATCTTGCCATTTGCAACGACATGGATGGGAGCTAGATAGAGTGTACTATGCTAAGCAAAATAAGTCATTCAGAAAAAGACAAAATACCATATGATTTTACTTACATGTGGAATTTAACAAAACAGATGAACACGGGGCAGGGGGAGAAGAAAAGAGAGAGGGAAACAAAAGGTAAGAGACTCTTAAAGGTAGAGAACAAACTGAGGGTTAATGGAGGGGGGTGGGTGGATGGGTGATGGACATTAAGAAAGGGCACTTGTTATGAAGGATTATGAAGGGTGTTGTATTTAAGTGATGAACCACTGAATTCTACTCCTGAAACTAATATTGCACCGTATATGTTAACTACCTAGAATTTAAATAAAAATTTGAAAAGAGAAAAAAAAAATTCAACATCCACTTGTGATAAAAATTTTCAGTCAACAGGAACTGAGGGGAGATTCCTCAACCCAGTAAAGCACATCCGCCAAAACCTACATTAAAACCACATTTCTAGACACAGTACTGAAGGCTTTCCTCCATAATGTATCCATGAAGAAAAGAATACAAAAAAGTTACTCAGCTATTTTTTAAACTTCAAGGATCTGTGTTGTAAAGAAGTAATTACAGATTTAATATTGTTGCAAATGAAAGTAAAACCATGGAAAATACTGAAATAAAATGTGGGTGAATGAGTTAGGTGTGAAAAAGCCCTTACTAAAGGATTAAATTGAAAGCAAAACCACCACAAAATAATCCATTCAAATTACATAAAAAGGTCAAGGTCTTGAATGGCATGTACACACACACACACACACACACACACAAAGTCTAGTTGAAAAAAGCTGAAGGACACTTGAACATAATATATTTGCACTGCTTACTTCCGTCAATCCACAAGAAACTCTTTAAACAAAACCGAGAATATTGCATCTCATAAAATGAGCAAGAACACGCTTTTTAAAAAAGGACCAACATACATTTTTAAAGATACCAACCTCAGTAACAGTGAAATAAATGGAAAAAAGCTATTGTCCTTTTATTTTTTTTTTTAAGGGAGAGGGAAGGAGGCGGTATTATTGCAGTAAAGATTTGAAAGGCCTAACTAAGCCCAGTGACCGGCCAGGTGTGTAAAAATGGCCCGTCTTAGAACTGTTGATGGGGATATAAAATGGTACAACTTTTCTAGGAAATAAGTTTCACAGCATAGACCCAACAACAACAACGTAGCTATCAGTTATAATTTACTATGCATCAGTCGTGTGACACTGTGACGTGAAGTGTCCTGCATCCACCATCCTGTCTTGTCCCCACCACAAACCTAGAGGATGGGTTTTATTTTCATCCCGATTTTCAAAATGACATAACTGAGATGAAACATTAAGGAACTTTCCAGAATCAACACAGACTAAGGGGAGGAATTCAAGTGCAGGCAAACTAATTCCAGTGTCTATGATCTTCGTTAATTATATACTTTTATCCTACCTCACATTTAAACCCGAGTAGTCTTTAACCCAGTTTTGTTTTTGTTTTACTATTTTTTTTAAATCAATTATTTAACATATAGTATATTATTAGTTTCAGAGGTAGAGGTCAGGGATTCATCAGTTGCATATAACACCCAGTGCTCATCACATCATGTGCCCTCCTTAATGCCCAACACCAAATTATCCCAGCCCCCTAGCCCCCTCCCCTCCAGCAACCCTCAGTTTCCTATGACCAAGAGTCTCTTATGGTTTGTCTCCCTCTCTGGTTTTGTCTGTTTCCCTCCCTCCCCCGTATGCTCCCCTCCCTCCCCCTATGCTCCCCTGTTTTTTTAACCCAATTAAAAAAAAAAATTAAGCATAACTGAAAAAGGTAAAAGATATGCACCAGGATGCTGATTATAGTGAAACCTGAAAACATCTTACATGTCCATCAGTATGGGACCGATTAAATAGATTTGGTTGAAATATACATTCCAGTATCATAAAGCTTTTTCAAATGATGGTAAAGATATTTATTGAAAGATATATTCAAAACCATTTCTTATAAAAACAAATTCCTAAGCAAATTTATTATGATCTCATTTACATGAAATTCCAGACCTATAGTGCATACGTCTATACGCATATATGTAGATAAGGTGAGATGTTTGAAAACATATCCACCAAAATTTTATTAACGTGAACGTAAGTGATCAACTTTCCTTGAAATCTTTGGTTTAAAATTTTTTACACCGTACTTTTAATTAAAGCCCGTCACAGCATGGATTTTGCAATAAGATTTCATTCCTACCACAGCCTGTGTTGGCAAGTTTTTAAAATCTCTCTCATCTTCAGATTCTTTACTTATAAGATAGAGATAATAACACCTCACACAAAAACCCAGTAAGAAAAAATTTAAATAATATCCATAAAATGCTCCTACAGTGTTCACTCAAGTTCAATAAATGGTGAATCAATTTGCCTGGAAAAGCTTTTCGCACATCCTTGTCAAGCTTCCCAACCAAACGTGAGCGGCGAACTGTAAAAATCTTCCAACATCATGGACTCTCCACACGAAGGTCCAGTCAAGGAAACACGGGCCCAGCTCGGTCTCCCCCCAGGCGTTTAAGATCTCCACGTGCGGCTCATGATAAACGAAGACAGGCACAGCACGCTTGTCCTGAAACAGCGCCCCCTTGCGGGGAGCCGCGGAGGAACCCTCTCTGAAAGCCCTTGGCTCACCTGTTTCCAGGTGTTGTCTACTACACCGGTGCAACCTGGGCTCCTGTCTGCTCTAAGTCCACGAACATACCCATATCCCGAGTGTGCCAAATCATGAAATTTCCAGAGTATGCAAATTGCACAGTTTTAACAAGCACCGGCAGACCCCATTCCCTAGTAACCCGATGCCATGTGAGAAGACAACATCACCATGAAAGACAAATTCAGACAGCACCTAAATGGATTAGGAGCATTTGCAGAGCTGCCCTGGTCTCTCTCCTTAGTCAAAAACTCTCATTAAAATAAATGAGCCTGCTCATTTCAGAAGAATAAAAAAAAAAAAAAAAGGTTTGGGGCATCGAGTTGGAAGAGCAGTTCATTCCCGCTCATCAAAAGGAGCCGAAATCCTTCTCCTTAACACCCACAGCTGCACATCACACTCAGCCCATCTCTCCTTATTAATGTTCTTATTAAATGTATTCTGCCATCTGTATTCAAACTCATCTTTTTTTTCCCCTTCTGAAACACCATTTCACTTCTCATGTAGGAAATAATTACATTTGTTTATCTCCGGCTAATGCCACGGTGAGTTCAAAGCAGAGGAGAAAAGTGCGGGTTACTGCCTTGCTGGCAACGAGTAAGCTTCAAGCTCTCCCATCCCCCCCCCATTCCCCCCAACACGAGGGCTGCTGCTCTTGACTTCCAACTCCCCAGCTTCCGCGCCCGCTCACGTTCCCTGGTGCACTGCCGAGCCCCACGTAAGATCTGCTTGCAATGTAAGAACATGTGGAGAAATTATGTGTTTTTGTCACACCCTATTAAACGGTATTCAAAACACAATGCCCCAGAAACTCAATTGATTGTAGGTTTTATAACCCTTTTCAGGGTAATGGAAACAATTCAGGACCATGAAAGAAAGGAGAGCCGGCGCAGCTGTGGGAATCTGGGGCTGCTCAGCTCAGCAGTCCTGTCCTGGCTGTTGGTGGTTACAGTTCAGCTGGATTCCATTCTTCTAGATCCTTGACAAATCATTGCAGATTAATGGGCTACAAAGTTTTCCCCCATTTCAGGCAGAGGAGGTGTTTCTTTGGACTGATTCTGAGTCGGGGGGAGGGGGAGGCTGGGGCAATGTCAACAGGTAGGAAGATGGTTTCCAGCCACTGTGATATTATTGCGTGTATTTCTGTAGATTTTTGTGTTTTTTGTGTTTTTGTTTTGTTCTGTTTTTTGTTTTTTTTTTACACGTACAACCACAGAATTATCCAAGCTCGAGAACTGGGAGGCACAGAGTTAAGGGACCCGGCGGCTCTCACAGTCCCCTCGCTGTCCCACCACAGTGACTCTTCTAGGGTACATATAAAGAACGACTCAGGCTGCAAGCCCATGACTCCATCGCACTTTAGAATCACGAGGCTGTTGTGATGCTTTACAATTAAAAAGGAGCATGTGCCTCTCTTGTGCTGCCCAGGAACCCCCAGCTTCGGAGCCGCCTGGTCAGGCCATGCCTTGATCCTGTCACCTATCAAAAGCGATCACTCACTCAGTCATTACCTGCACGGCACGCTGCTCCATCAGAAAAACATCTGTGAACATTATTTGACAAATTGATCGCTAAATGAGCCATTAGGCTGAAGGGGCTTTCAGACTGCCTCTAGGAAGCCAGAGTGGCCTGCAGGAGAAAAATGCTTACAGATGCAAACCAGTGATTAGAAAAAGGGAGAAAGAACTCTTGTATCGGCGCTCCTGGGAGAGCGAGGGGGCCAGGGTGGGAAGGGGGGAGCAGGTGGCAATAAACCATGTCCTGCGAGAAAATCCACCTTCTCTAAAGGAAACTGTTTATTAGAAGCAGTAGTAAAACTGCTTAATTCCCTCAGCGCCTCAAGGGAGAAACCCGAGCCTTTGTGAACGGAGAGAGCAGGGAGCGGAGCCGCGCTCTTCCAGAAGGGAGAGCTAGGAAAACAACGTTAGTCATTTTACCATCCCCGCGTGCCAAGAGCCGACAGGTGTGCAGTTTACCATTGTTCTGACAGGCAGCCAGATACCGCCGCCGAGAGTTCAGCCTCTCCTCCAGCGTGTGGGAGAAAACAGCTGTCTCCCTGGCTCAGGGTACGAGGAGAGGAGCCAGGGAGGGGGGCGGGAGGGACACGGGGACACAGGGACACGGCTTTCTTCCCCATTAGCCCCCGTTGCAAGGCTTTGATTCACCAACTGCAAACACACGGTCTTCCCGAGAAACGCATGACATACGGCCAGGTTCCTGCCACTGGCTCCAAAAATAGCCCACAAACCATTCAGGGAGACTTCAAGGCAAACAAAGGTCGAGAGACGCAGAGGTTCGATTGTACCGGACCAGTAGGAAGGAGGCCCTTAAGGAAATGCCTTTTATAAATCCTGCGGGTCTCATACTGCTGACAGATGTTTGTGATTTAGGGGGAAAAAAAAAATCTTGAGGGAGGTTATTTTGATCCAAAATGATGTGTTTTCCTGTCTTGCTTGGAATGGAAACGACGCGAGTGCCAAATTCCCTGGCGACAGGAAGGAAAGGCCCACAGGACGTCACGAGCGCCAGATGCAGTAGCTCGAAGACTTTGAGACTATAGTCGCCAAGACACCTTCTGGGCTGAGGTATGAAAGGCTCACCCAGCGTCACAGGTATTGTCTTCTCCTCGAACGAAGGACAAGAACCAGACATCTGTCCTGCATCTATGGCTCTCTCGAATGAAAATTTGGGGAATACCAATAAAATCGACGCTGCTTCTATTTACAAGGGAGAAAATGGATCCCTTCCAACCATACATGGAACTTGAGACAACGCTGGCTTTCTCCCAAAAGCCCAGGTATTTTTCTAATAAAGGCAGCAGTCAACTTCAAACGACTCTCAACTCATGACATAATGGTACAATCACACACCGAACCCCTTCGGCTCACCCTGGAACACGCTCACCCAATCCTGTCATGCTAACATAAGCTAGAGGGATTGCATTACCCACCAAAACAAGCCAATTTCAAGTTAAGAACAGAGAGTCTTCCCTCGAACAGCCTCTTTTCAGGGCCACAAAGTTTAATCCACTTACTTCCTTTACCAAACCGAAACATTCCAATTCACACGCCTGATAAATACATGCTTAAGATTTCACGTACTTTTTCTCCAGGTTCCGTGACAGAACAGGGGATGGTCCTTCACGCAGGGCTCTGCTGGCTCTTCACAACCTTGCTTTCCCAGGCATTAAGCACCGAGGGGGAGGAGGAAAAGAAGTCAGGAAGAACGAGGAACGGCAATGAGCAAATCCTTTCTCTGTCCCTTAAGTAACTTTCCAGGCCCAAGATGGAGCCGCTTCTGCCCGGGACGCCACGTGGGCCAAACCGAAACAGGTTTTCCAGTTCCTGTAAATGCTCTGCTTGATGAGAAACACATCATGGGGAGTCAGCCAATCACCAAACGGCAAGCCAACCTGGGCCTAATCACCTCAACAAGGTTGACTACTGGCTCCGGCCAATCAGGTGTTTTCTATTTGTCCCTTCCTTGTTTTTCATTCTTTATCCTCTAAGAGCTTCCCGCCGAAGGAGACTGTCCTGTTCGTAAACAGTTAGGTACAGTTTGTATGTATCATCTAAGTTATTGCTCATAGGGCCACCTGGGTGGCTCAGTCGTTAAGCGTCTACATTCGGCTCAGGCCCTGATCCCAGGGTCCTGGGATCGAGTTCCACATCGGGCTCCCTGCTCAGTGGCGAGCCTGCTTCTCCCTCTTCCACTCCCCCTGCTTGTCAACCCTCTCTTGCTATCTCTCTCTGTCAAATAAACTAAAAATTTTTAAAAATTGTCGTTCCTAATCGTTTTTTTGTTTTTCACACTGTGAACTGTTCCCTTATTTTATATCTCCCTTGAATCCTGAGGGGAGTCTTTGGAAAAGTCTTTCCATACAATGTCTTCTCAGATGGAAGTATGAGGAGGTTGGTTAAGAGAGTATAAGTTATGAAAAAGAATAAATTACAATAAATGAACTGTATGTAATAACCATTCAAATGGAAGCATTTACATGCTTTAAAACATTGTTGGCACTACTGCTTTTGGCCAACATGGCATAACGGGGAGCAGATTTACCTTCTGTTAAATACAGAATGGAGACTAGACTTGAGAATTCCCAGAGCAGAAAAGACCATTTAAACCATGTTAAGCAAAACTAAATCTATCTTATTTCATGAACATAAAGCAAAACTTAAGTTATTTCTTGTAAATGTCTGACAATCATAAAAGAAATTTAAGTCATCTTCCTAAAAATTAAATAATCCGTTTTAACCGAGCCCCTGCCTTCTGGAAACCCCCATTGTAATGACCAATCATTGTCAAGGGTAAACAGCCTCTTCATTTTCACTTTATAGGCCAACCTGTGACTTCATGCCCCTGAGCTTCATGTCCTTCTTTGACTTTGAAGGCTCCCGGTTTGCAATTTGATCTTCTATGCACAACAAACTTTCCAAATACTATTTATTGATTTGGTGATTTTAATTTTGCTATTTCTGAATAGTGGGACCCAAAGAAGACCCCCCTCCCCCAACAATTCTGAGGCCACGGGCGCCTGGGTGGCTCAGCTGGTTAAGCATCTGCCTTCAGCTCAGATCATGATCTCGGGGTCCGGGATAGAGCGCCATGTTGGGCTCCCTGCTCAGCGGGGAACCTGCTTCCTACCCCCCCCCCGCCCCTTCCCCTGTCTGTCAATAAACAAATAAAATCTTAAATAATAATAACAATAATAATAATTCTGAGGCCAGTGAGCAAGCAAGTGCTGGTTCAGAGTCCACTGGGTCCCCTGCTTTCTTACCCACATTAGCGTTTGAGGATTTCTTTTGGATCCAATCTCGGCTTCCTTTGTTTTGAATTCTCCACTTTTATTTATTTATTTTTAAGATTTTATTTATTTATTTATATGAAGGACAAAGAGAGAGAGCACAAGCAGGCAGAGAGGCAGGCAGAAGGAGGCTCCCGCTGAGCAGGGAGCTCAACATGGGGCTCGATCCCAGCACCCTGGGATCAGGACCTGAGCTGAAGGCAGATGCCTAACCACAGAGCCACCCAGGCGCCCATGAATTCTCCACTTTTATGGTGCATTCTTCTATCTTGTTTGTTGAGGCTTTTGGGGAAGTCGCCCTATTTTGTTCAAAAGACAGGAAAACACATGATTCCCTGTGTTCTGTAAAAGCTATTAAGAAAGAGGGTCCCTCATGTTAAGGTGTCTTAGGGAACGAAAAGGCAAAGAGGGGTTCCACCTGGTCTGCAATTCTTTCTCCACTTTCCTCAAAAGCTGCTTCCTACATGTGTGACCACCGTGGACCAGGATCTTCTGCCTTTTTGGAAAATGGGTGAACTTTCGGATAATTTAAAACTGTGGAGGCCACCTTGGGGAACCTTAAACTTCAGGCAAGACAATCCACCTTAAGGAGAATCTTGAAAAGAGAGAATCTCAAACCTCTGTGAGATGCTGGAATACATACTTTGATTGGGTTGCAGAAGCTTCTGAAAGACAAAAGGACTCCACAACTAGCTTCCCTACAAGAATCCTTAAGTAATTCAGGTGTCCTTGACCTAGTCCATCTGTCAGAAACACAATATGGATTCAGCTGTTCTTTTGAAATGTGTATTATTGTACCTGAAACATGGCTAAAATTTTTCAACGGAAGCTCTAAGATCTGTTTGTGTCTATGTGTTTATGTACATCTCCGTAGGTAAATATGTATATGTGGTATTTTTAAAGAGTTCTATTTAATTGTCGTAAAGAAAAACTGGCTTATATTGACTGGGCATTCCTAAAACTCTCAGAAATACGGAAAGTAACCCGAGTGTTTTGCAAGTTCACATGATCTGAGATCACCTTTGAGACATAAAAGCTAGTTTCAGTTTGTTGGTTTAAGAAAAGCAGGCGAGTCCTCAGAGTCGTCAACATTAAGTGTAATGCAAATATACAGCTCTTTCTTCCGGGGCTTAGCAGTCAAATAAGCTCCTGTTATCTCTGTGTTATAAAATTGGCCAACAGCGAACTGAGGGCCTCAGAGGGGAGGGGGTGGGGGGTTGGGCTAGCCCAGTGATGGGTAGTAAGGAGGGCACGTATTGCATGGTGCACTGGGTGTTATACGCAACTAATGAATCATGGAACTTTACATCGGAAACCGGGGATGTACTGTATGGTGACTAACATAATATAATAAAAAAATATTATTCAAAAAAATTGGCCAACAAGAAAAATAACTTGACGGTTAGCTGTTTGATGTCTAATCCAAGCATAATTTTTTAAAAACCAATGCAAATAGATGTAAATAAGATAAGTTGATGCCAACTTAAACTAAATAATGGATATTCATTGAATATCTAGATCATTTCCCAGAAAGATAATACACAGAGACAACTGCTAAATATAGATTCATTTACTTTTGACTTCTTAATTTTGTACAGAGAGACAAAAGATACTTGGGTCTATCAACAAATGTGTGTTAGGTCAAATAAAAAAAATGTACTATGAAAAACATGTATCTCTAAGAATTATACATTTTATAATTAGATATTTGGAAATTTGTTAACCTATACAGGATGCAAATATGTGATAGTTCACAATTGCCTGCTCCTAGTTTTCACTGTAAATGTTATTGACGGTTAAAATTAATAATCAATACGGAAAACTACCAGAAACTGCTTTGTTTAGAGCAAAGGGAACCCACTGTGTATACAAACTATGGGAAGAAAATGGGATGTATCTTTATACGAAGAATATGCAAGGAAGAGGATGTGTTTTTGTGAAGGAAAAAGAGAGTAATGTTGTTTAACATAAAATCCGGTTGTTCCAGATTAAGAAAGGAAAAGACTAAGACAAGACCTATATGGATATAAAATTGCAGAAAGTTTGCAGGAAAGCAATGTTATGTTATGAGGTCAAAGCTGGCTAAATTTAATTGATTTATTTAAAAGGATTGTTTTTAATGAGGTCGGTGATGTGCCAATAAAAGAGTTTCATTTCTTCTCTGTTAAAGCCACAAAACTTCTTAGATTATTGGTCCACTCTTTTTAAAAGATGATAAAAGATTTTTCTTTATATTTAATGTAATCTGCCTAGGAAACAAGGATTCTTTGTCTTATGAAAATATTTCCTGTGTGTCACCATTGCCTTCGTCAGGTCTTAGATTCCTTAGAAACACCGAGCCTTTTCTATTTTAAAAAGAACTAAGGTGTTTTACAACTAGGTAACTTTCTGTATTTGCCTGTGAAATCGTTCAGTTGCCACTTTGGTTGAGTGGATGACCAAGTACTGTTTCACAATGACCCGTGATCCTATTTGGTCCAGTATTTTAAATCTTTTGACATTTTTAACAAACTTTCCCAAATCAAATTCTGAACAAAGTATTTTTGACCTTAAACTAACTGGAATTTTCCAGAGGGTTTCTGGAAGATCTCAAAAGAGTTTTTCTTTCACCTTATAAAAGAGAAATGTTAATTGATTTGGGCTTATTTGATATGTTAAATTTTATGGGAAACAATGTCAAATGAAAAGTAATGTTCAACCTTCTTCAATTATACCTACATGGGTGTATACTGTTAATGTAAATGTTCTGGAAATTATATGATGACCCCAATAATCTGGTATGTCCTAGTATAATATCAATTATAATGCCAGTTATTATTCTACAATATTGTATATCACTAAAACATTGTTTGCTGGGGCGCCTGGGTGGCACAGCGGTCGTCTGCCTTCGGCTCAGGGCGTGATCCCGGCGTTATGGGATCGAGCCCCACATCAGGCTCCTCTGCTATGAGCCTGCTTCTTCCTCTCCCACTCCCCCTGCTCGTGTTCCCTCTCTCGCTGGCTGTCTCTATCTCTGTCAAATAAATAAATAAAATCTTTAAAAAACAAAAGCATTGTTTGCTTCTCAGTGGCATCATTTTCTTGGTGAGCCACACCACCTCCTTAACAGGACACTGTGAAGTCTTTTGTCACTCACAGTTACTGGCTTACTCTTGATTTTTGTCTAAAAGCATTTATACTCAACTTCAGGCAGACATGAGTCATCTTCAAAGAGATTCGTGGAAAAGACTCTGAGAAGTACTCTAGAATGTAGGGCTCTGATAACCTTAAGAGAGTAACGCTGTACCGGGTGAGAATTTCTCAAACTCTGATGGGCTGCTGAATTGACTCATAAGACTGCTAAGCCATGATCTAGCAAAACAAAAATTAATCATATGACATTGAGTAAACTGATGAAGATGATTATAACTGTGATTTCATTTAAATCGCTGCTGGTTCTTTTTTTTTTTTTTTAATAATGATTTTTTATTATATTATGTTAGTCACCATACAGTACATCCCGGTTTTCGATGTAAGGCTCGATGATTCATTAGTTGTGTATAACACCCAGTGCACCATGCAATATGTGCCCTCCTTACTACCCATCACCGGTCTTATCATGAGAAACAAGAATATTTAATAAGAGTCTCCGAATTCTGGAGAGATTCAGTAGGGAGAGAAAGGTAAATGTTCCAACTTTTGTTTACAAAAGCATACTTTATCAAATTGTCATTAAGTTATAGATAGTTTAAAGGGAGGAGAAAAAGGCATCCATTCAATCTGGAAAAAAAAAAAAAAACCTTTAAAGAACCAGCAGTGGGGGAATGGGATAGACCGCTGCTGGTTCTTTAAAGGTTTTTTTTTTTTCCAGATTGAATGGATGCCTTTTTCTCCTCCCTTTAAACTATCTATAACTTAATGACAATTTGATAAAGTATGCTTTTGTAAACAAAAGTTGGAACATTTACCTTTCTCTCCCTACTGAATCTCTCCAGAATTCGGAGACTCTTATTAAATATTCTTGTTTCTCATGATAATATATGTATTTACATAAGTTCAGTAAGAATCTGTTCTCCTGGTAACCAGACACAATTAGATTAAGTCTCTGGATGGCTTCATAGCTTAAAGAGACTTTAAAGGTTTAACCTGAGATTTCTTATTACCACACAATTTTAAAACACTAAGGTTGACTCTATGAAGCCAATAAAACCCCTTGGTTATTACCAAAGCCTTGCCTGAAATGTCACACTTGAAGATATGCATAGAATCATGATTCTTAACTACATTTATGTAAATAATCAAGCCAACTTTAATCAAAATAGACTTATTTTACAAATTAGTTTCATCTGAAACGGTTAAAAAATGGGATGACTGAAAGCAAAATTGTGTATCAATGGAAAACTATAGTATATCCATTATCAAATTCTAGCTTTGTTAAGTGTCTTTTAAAGTTCTGCTATCTCCTTAAAACCTTTGGAGAAATCACCACAACAGCTCACATATGGACAAGTTTCATGCCTTTTGCTGGATGGGCTGATCAAGAAAGTTCAACAGAACACCAGATGATATCAAAGACAGTCAAACTACAAATGAGGAAAATCCCATCATATGAAAACTGTCATCCTCATTCCACCATCTAAAGATGCCTTGAACTCAAATCTAGGAATTTTCTCAACTGGATGCTCTCTGAACTGAAAAACTGAGTTTAGAATTTACTCCAACTATTAACTTCTGTTTTTCTTTCACTGTCATAGAAAATTCTCACTACATTATCTGAGTGCTCACATCATACAGAGGTCTTATTTAGGTGAGAGCTTACCTGCAACACTGATTCATCAAATAAAGCATCCTCCCGTTCATCCTGTCCTAAGTAATCATAAGGATAAGTGAATGCTAACACATCAAGTTGTTCCTATGTAAGTAAAAGATAAAACAATTCAAAACAAAAAACCAAAACTACAACAACAACAAACCAGATTGACTTGAAAGGGCAAAAGCTCATTTTGATTTTAACCCATTTGAGTTATTTAGTTGGTTCAATCCTAGCCCCTGGAAATCTCTGCTCTGGAGAATTATTCTCATTATAATCGTCATATTAGCCTCTCTAGTGTATTGTATCCTTTCAAGGGTTTTAAATGCCTTTTGGCAGCCACTCACACATCAAATGATACCCATCAGGATTAGAAGACCTGGAAAAAATCAATGGTCTGACCACCCGTGTCCATGATAATGGTACCTCTGTTGGTAGCAGCAACTACATGACCCCCTGTCCTAAGGACTCAACTAGAAGAAACAAGGAACACAAGACTCTTTGGCATCAACAGTGGGAACAGAGAGTAACACCGTACAAACTAGTCATACTCTTCGCCTATTGAGAGAATGACCAAAAGGGGGGGAGTTGTTAAAATTAAATCCAAAATGGAGGCTGGGCTTGAGAATTCCCTGAGCAGAAAAAAAAAAAACCATGTAAGCCACATCAACAAAACTAAGTCTATCTTACTTAGTGAACATAAAACTTCACTTAGGTTATTTCTTGTAAACGTCTCTGACAATCATAAAAAAAAAAAGAGTGTCATCCTCATAAAAATGGTATGAGATAATCACTTTTAACCAATCCCCTGTTGTCTGGAAACCCCCATTGCAATAACCAATCACTGTAAAGGGTAAACCATTCCTCATTTGTAATTTCAAGCCATCCTGAAGTTCATGCCTCAGAGCTTCATGTCTAATCAGTCTATGAATCTGAAAGCTCCCATTGTGGAAACTATCCTTATATGCACAATAGACTCTTACTAAATACTATTTATTGACTTATTTATTAAACACTATTTATCTATTAAACTATGTATCTATTAAACAGTATTGCTTGAATGTTGCTATTTCTGGATTTTTGATACCACCGACCTGCCACAAATCAAACACTAGACAAAACATGAAGCATCAGACTCGAGAACTCAAATAATAAATTCCAGAAGTCTCATGGAGAGAAAGGAAAGATGCAAATAACTGTTTAAAAGAACTCAAGATTTACTGTTCTGAGAGAAATAACTGGGACCCATGGCCTGATACAGTGTCCAGTACATACAGCTTAACAAGTAGGTGTTCATTGAGGCAATCAAATTTAAAAGCTAACAAAAAGTGACAAAAACAAGCTTTCTTAGTAACCATCAAAGTAGTGCAATTAGATATAGATCAGAGTCATGACCGTATTGAGAGAAAATGATGGTATGAGTCACAATATTGAACAGGTGGTTCAGAGGGAAGAGCCTAGGTGAGTAATTTTCAGAGAAGTGGAAGGCAAGTCCCAGGTGATAAAGTTGCCCATAGAGGTCAAGAAGGCAGAGAGAGGTCTGGAGAATTGATGAGTCAAAGAAGGTTAAGTTTTAAAGCCAACAGATTAAAATCAGCCAAGAAATATGGGGCAAGTATAACTCCAAGCACTTCAGTAAATTTCCTATTAAGAAGAGGGGGGCATGGCAGGAATGAGTTTAAATATTTCAGAAATGAAAACACATTAATAAATGAACAACTCCTTCGAAAAGCTACTAAGTCTCAGATGAGGTTAAAGAGCAGAAAGGAATCCGAGGAATGGAAAATGATACTTCTCTCTGCGTACCCTCGCCTTCGAGAAGGAAAGTTCCAAGGCCAAGAAACACGCTCATAACCATGGAGATCAAATCAAAACAACAAACAATGTTTTGTTTTCCACTTGTCAGACGGGCAATTATGTTAAAGTACTGACACTATCAAGCACTGGTGAGAAAGTGGAGAGGGCAGTCCTTTCCCATATTGCTTGGGGCGGGGGGTAGAGCTGTACAGCCACACTAGAGAGCCACGGGCAGAATCCAGTGAGAGTGCAAATACCCATGTTCCAAAACTCAGGGAATCCATTTACTAATACAGCTGAGAGAAGTTCTTCCATCTGTGCTCAAGGCTATGGAATGATGCAGTCTAGAGACGCCTCGCAAAACAGAATCATATATGTGGCTTGTACAAAGATGTACTTTGCTGTATAGCTTGTAATAGTGGAAAATGGGAAATGACATAAATGTCCATCGAGAACTAAATATAAAAATAAAATATGGTGTAGAAGGGTTCCTGGATGGTTCAGTCAGTTGGACGCCTGATTCTTTTTTTTTTTTTTTTAAGTTTTTATTTATTTATCTGAGAGAGACAAAGATAGTGAGAGAGAGCACAAGTGGGGAGAAGAGGGATAGCAGGCTCCCCAATGAGCAGGGAACCTGATGCAGGACTCGATCCCAGCACCCTGGGATCATGACCTGAGCTGAAGGCAGACGCTTAACCCACTGTACCACCCAGGTGCCCCGTGCGCCTGACTCTTGATTTCAGCTGGGGTCATGGTCTCGGGGTCCTAGGATCGAGTGTGTGGGCTCTGTACTCGATGGGGAGTCTGCTTGAGGATTCTCTCTCTCCCTCTCCCTCCACTCCTACCCCCACTCTCCCGTGCATGTGCTCGCTCACTCTCTCCCTCTCAAATAAATCTTTTTAAAAACGTGGCATATAATTATATGATAGAATTCAGTATAACAGTTCAAATGACGAGATCTACATATACCAGCAAGATTGGATTTTTTAAAAACACAGTATGATTTTCAAATAAAATGTGTAGCACACTACAGGAAGTATGGCCTCATTCATATAAATTTAAAGTTACAAAAATCCTACTGTTTACAGTTCAGAAATGACAGGCATGTATGTGAAAGCATAAGCAAGAGAGGAGAAAAGCACCGACCTCATGACGGTGGGTGCTTCGGGGAGGTCTGGGAAAGGCAACGAGTGTGGGTTAGGAGAGCTCCAGCTCTCTCTGTGATATTTCTTTTCTTTAAAAAAAAGAGAAAGAGGATGAAAATGTCAACAGTTACTAATTCTTGGTTCGTTGTGTGAATATATATTTATTATATCTGTATTCCCTTCCATTTAAAAAAATCTTCAAAAGCGAAAGCCATATAAGGCAACTTATAATGAAAACAAAGAAGAAAAAAAAACCCGGAATCATTTTGGGATAAGAATTCATGACGTTATTCAATTGGTTTTGAGAACAGTTTAGATCGAGAGCCAGAGTATGATCCTAACCTGGACAGAAAGTATGGATTTTTTTACAAGTATGAATAAAGGAGAAAAAAAAAATACACACTATCTGGCTTCAATGAGGTATATTTAGAAGCATATACCTACGTTCCCTCTGGATACAGTGGAAAATCTGCTATAAATCCCAGTTCATCCCCTAGGGCTCAAGGTTCTCTCCCCTTTCATGTTCTCAAGGAACTTTCTGTTTCTCCTTCTCCTCTTCTGTCCTCCATAATTAATCTCAACACCCTACAGGGATCATTTCTGTCAACCCACAAACATTCTTGTGAGTCCTCCTTTCAAAAAATCCTCCCTTGACTCCAACTGGCCCTCTGCCAACTGGCCCCATTTCTCTCTTCCTCTCATAGCTGTTTAAAGCTTTTCTGAGCTTAACTGTCTCTACCTTCTCACCTCCTATTCTCACAGTGACTCATCCTTCACCTGCCCCTTGAATGTTCTCATTGCTAACCTCATTGAACACTTCTGTGTCTCTATCATACCAACCTTCCCTGGCCCCATTCTCCCCGCAAAGGTCTCATTCAGTCTGGTATGTTAAAACACCCCCGCCCCGTATGCTGATAATGCCCAACGTTTATTTTCAGTCCAAGATTTTCTCTTCCATATTTGTTCATGTGGAACTGTAGACTTTAAGTTTCTACTTGATATCTAGTAGGTGTCTTAATTTTAACAGGTCAAAAGAAGAAATTCTTGATTCCCTGGTCCCAGACTCTATTCACCCTCTGTCCGCCATTATCTCCAGTTGCACAAGCCCCAGAAGCTCTTAAACAGGCTTGCTCCTTCCCTTCTGATATACCCAATGCTCATCACCTCTGTAACTTCGGTCCTGTGTTTCCAGAATCCATCTAGAGTCCCTTCGCTTCCTTCCATACCTTCACCCCCATCCTGGTCCAAGCCACACTTATTCCTGCTCACACCATGACAAAGGCTCTCTGACTTGTGTTCTGACTTTCACTCTTGCCCTCTACAATCTATCTACTATCCACATCGCAGATAGACAGATCTTTTCAAAATACAAATCATGTTACTCCACACCCTTAATCTTTCAATGCTTCCCATTAACCCGAGAATAAATTCTGAAATCCTTAAAATGGCCTACAGGACCCTGCATGATCTAGCGACTAATTTCTTTCCCAACTTCAGCGTGTTCCACCTCTTAACCTCACTTGTCACGCCTGAACCACAATGTCTTTTCTATCCATTGATGGCAACAACCTCTCTCACCTCCTTTGCATCAGCCATAGATTCTGTGTGGTTGGCCCTCTCATAGGTCTTCCCATAACTGACTTCACTGTATCTTTCCGATTTTAGATCAGATATCACCTCCACGGAGACCATGTGTACGTAATGTGTGCATCATTTCTTCCCTGAGATTCCTAAAGGTCGTGACTTGTTTTTTGTAACTGGATCAGATGATACTGCATTCAAGTGACTAGGATAAAGAGAGGACAGAGGAACATGAATTGCTGGGAGCAGTAGCTCGCAACCCTGACTGTGCCCTGGATGCAACATCCCCCCAGACCAACTGAATCAGGATCTCTGAGAGTAGAGCAAGGGAGTCAGTCTTTTAGGCAGGTTGAACACGCAACCAGGGCTGGGGGTCACTGGCTTGTGAAGATCACGGGTTTCCTAATTCTCTCCCCTTTGATCAATTGTGTGGTCTTCAGCCTCTGCACATTCTAAGTCACCTGAGAAACAATTTTAAATACCAGTTCCCAAATCATATCCTAACCAGGTGCCATATGCTCTACGACTGGCCCCTAATCAAACACGTGGACACCAGGGCTCAGGTAAGGCTGCCTGCAGGGCAACCCTTGGCACATGTTGTCACACGTCATTGCTGGGAGGGCTAAGCTGCTCCCCGTACCCCTCCACATGGAGGGCACCCCTGGAAGCTAGTGCCTGGTTTTCCCGAACTTCACCCGTTGGCCTTTTTCCTTTGATGGTTTTGAACAGCATCCTTTCCCTGTAATACACCATAAATGGGAGCACAAGCGCCTTTCTGAGTTCTCTGGGTCCTTCTCATGAATCATGAAGCCTGAGACTGGTCCTGAGAACCTCTGACAGAGGGACATAAAGATACCCCTCCTTTCAGCCAGGCGGCCCTCCAAATGTTTGTTCTTTAGCCGGTTATTCATTTCTTAGAAAATACTTGACTCAGAGAAACAACGATCCAGAGTGGCTGGTCTCTCAGTAGCTAACAAAACCAGCATTCATTTAAATCATCACGAAGTAGAAATCGATTGAGAACAGGCTTATTTCCTTGATTGACCCATCTGACCATAACCACTGCTGACTCTGCCTCGTGTTCTCACACTCCTTACGCTGATTCCTTACAAGAAAAAAAAAAAAGTATTTTGACCACACCAAGGATGAACAAAGCTATGTTGGCAAGCTGGTCTGGGACCCTAAGCTTCTTTTTTTAATCTTATTTATAACATGATTTCTTGGGGAAAATACATTCTGTACCAGACAGGTAGAAAGGAATACAACAGGTCAAGGAACTCATACCTCCAAACACCTCCTCCCAGTACCGGTTAGTTACTACTAGTTACCCGGCACCCATCAAAAAGCCACTGTCGTGCTTTGGGTGCAGGTCTGTGATGCCAGCCCCCGACGCTGTGGACCACCAGGTCTTAGCCCGCCCAGTGGTAAAGATCATCAGTGAGCAAGAAGCAGAACTGCTTCGCCACATCTGTCTTCTTTATGCCTCCTAAACATACTCCCTTCTCCCCAGTTCTGGGTGGGTCTAGATCGGCCATCTTGATATGCACATTTCATGCGCAGGTCACATACGTGAAACTCAGTTTTACATTGAACTGCATCTCAAACTCACCTTAATTTCAAATTAGGTAATTCATATCAATGGCCTCTGAGGGCTTTTCTTGTGATTAATCCACAATCCTAAAGAAAACTGAAGTTCATGTCTAGCTCATGAGGCATGCAGGAAGTTCTCGAAGGCCATCAAATGCCAACTCCTCAAGTTTCCCTTTCATTCCCCTTTAACAGCAGCACTCAGGACTCCCACGAGTTCATAGACTAGACAAGATAGTTTCCCCGCTCATGACTCCAATGGAAGCAGAGAATGGACTGATGCACTTCGAGGATGGAAGGAGGGACCTTAAACCAAGGAATGGAGGCAGCTACTGGAAGCTGAAAAAGACAGGGAGACCTATCCCCTCACAGCTTCCAGAAGGAACCAGCCTTTTGACACCTCTGACTTGAGCCAGTGAGACTGATTTCAGACTTCTGACTTCCACAACCTCAAGAAAATAAATCTATGGTGCTCTAAGCCACTAAGTTTGTGGTCATTCATTACGGCAACAACAGAAAACTAATACCGCCATATTTATGGACCCAAAGCTTCTTCTCTATGCAAAGGAACATTAAATTCTGTTCACGTTGGGGTTGGGGGAAGCTCTGAAAAGATGTAGATTAAATTCATTCAAAGGCTCTTTTACACATAGCCTGCCTTGCAGAGGGCTTCTCTTAATTTAGAGATAAAATATCACAGGAAGGAAAAAATAGCATTTGGTAAATTTTTAAAATTATAACTTATCCTAAAGATATTTGCCGTGGCTAGAGATAGTCTTTGTGGGGCAATTGGCCTTTAAATAGAGAAAATAATGATCCAAGTTTCAGAATCCTGCATTAGGGTTTATTACACGTAATGTCTGGGTTATATTAAACTCCTGGAAATCAGGGTTTATAATGGAATGGCTGACAGACCCTTAACTTTAATAGCCTTTCCAAGTACTGCAATAGTGAGCATTACTTTTTAATGTCATAAAATGATGGTTAAAACACTACAGAATTTTCTCAAGACAGATAAGCAGGTGTTCAAGAGAGCAGAACTATTTAAACTTTATTGATTTATGGTCTATCTTACATTGAAAGCCAAAAGTTTTATTGAATTCCCACAATAGAAACCCTGAACTTAATTTTCCAAAATAGTAGGACTATTTCAGCGTTCCCCATATGTATTAATTTCTTCATTTGAACACTCGTACCTCTGTGTTTTTAAAGTTACTAGGCAAAATGAAACAGAAGCCACAGACAAACATAGAATAAGTTATTCTATGTTTTCTTTTTATCAGTTGACTTTTCTGAGTACATTGTGTATAATAAAACCCAATGCACAGCTACTAAATCATATAATCTCGAAACACAAGCCCCTAACCTAATCATTTAATCTGCACAGTATTTCTGTCACTCTATCCAATTGTGAATATGACCTAGCTTTTTATTTAGCGAGAATGAACGTCAAGGCATTTGTCATAACCCCTTCCCTCTCCAGCTGCCCGTTCAACCCACCCCTGATTCAATATCTCCAATCTTTATGCTGCCTGACGGAAAGCTAAGTGGCCATCAGAAAAGCCCCCATAAACTATCAAACATTTTATATGATGTGTTAGCATTTTCTGCTGGTTTACATAAAAATCAATACTCTTATAACTATAGGACCCAACCCTAGTGATTTAGTGAAAGTGATATTTACTGTGGAATAAAACAGAAATACCATTAGCTCTCACAACCAAATTACATTAGAGAAAGCTAGAAGCAAAATAATTACTATCATTTAGACATGTGGATACCAAAACATCCAATATCCCAACTTATCTTTAGTAGTGACTGTAATAGCAATAAATTCCCTTTTCTGGAAAAATGGTTGGAAGGCGAGGCGGGCAGTGTTTGAAGAGATGCTTGGCTCAGAGTGCCTTCACTCCTTTGCTTTCCTCTGACATTTCCAGGCTCAGACAACATGAGTCAAACTGAGAAAATAAAGGTGTTAGAACCATACCAAGAATAAAGTGGCCACACAGTCAAGGATACTGTAATCATGTAATCAGATTGTAATCATGATACCTCAATCAGATGGTAGCTACACTTTGGTGACTGCAGCATAATGGAGAAACCTGTCAAATTACTACATCGTACACCCAAAACCAATGTAACACTGTGTGTCGACTCCACTCAGAAAACCAAAACCAAAACAAAACAAAACACACACACACACACACACACACACACACACACACGAAGAATAAAATGGCAATATGTAATCAACAAATTGAAAACTTAGCCAGGAGCAGTTCAGGAAACCTTAGAACACACTTAATCAACATATCTATAGAACATCTACCTATGTGAAGAGATTTGTAACAATTCAAGAAAGCTGCCAAAGACATGTCCCTTTAAAAATAAATATCAATATAAAGGTGTTTAAAAATGATGCACTCCATGCCAGAGTGTACTTTGATACTCTTTTGACAGGATCATTTATAATATTTACTCAGAATCAATGTGTTACATTGAAACTTCTCAGAGTTCATTCAATTCCAAGTACCAAGCACCTGGATGGAAAGGGAAGCCTCCATTTTCGACTAAATAAGAGAAGTTAGACAAAACTGCGTAACTTTCCTCTTGGTCAGATCGTAAGTCATAAAGATGGTTAATTTATACACACTGCTATTTATTATTGTTTCTAAGATTCTGTTTCCAGTGTGTCTAAAAATATCATGCCCCGCATGAACTGTCCTCCCATAGAGAGAGCCAGTTGTTTGACCAAATTCACCTCATCTTATGTTTCCATCGGCCTTGTCCAGGGAAAGGTACGTTTCCAGCACGGCGAGAAGCCCACAGGTATGGGGAGCTGTTATTCTACCCCTCTGCTTCCTCATCCTCTGTTATCAGAAAACTCTGCAAGAGAGCAAATATGATTTATCACCTAACCATATTCACCGTGACCCAAATTTTCCACCATAACACCTCTCTCTTCTACAGGCTCTAATCATCTTAGCTTCTTCTTTTCAACTTCATCAGCTCCTCCTGCTCAGCAAGTGGAGATTACAGAAGGTGAAACAGGGCTTCATGAAAGACCAGCCGGGTGGGTTAGCAGAGGTCAGACCCTGAAAGGTGTTATAAACTGGACTAAGACACTCAGGTTTTACCCTAAAGTCAGTGGGCAGCCATTGCAATAGGCGATGATAAGTATGCAGTCAAATAATGAGACTTCTTATTTTAGAAGGTCACTCTAGAGAAAGTACTGAGTGTATAAAGACCAGAGGTAGGAAGACCAGGGAAAGAAATGTTGCCATAATGCAACAGTGGTCAGGACGTACATACACCCTAGGGGTAATGAAGATTAAAAAGTGGACAGACTCCAGAGGTATTCTGAAAAAAGAACTGGCAGAACTGGGTGGCTGACTGAATAAAGAGAAAAGACTAGACAACACACTCAAGATTCTGACTTCTGGCTGAGGGTAGCCAAGCGGATACTCAGGCTACCCGCCGAGATAACATATATGGGAGGAGGCAGAGATTTGGAGAGGTGGGCTTATGATTAATTATGTCTGGGCATGTTACATTTAAGATGCCTCCCCCCAAGTGGTAATGTCTGGTAGGCAATGGATACGTGCATCAGAATCTCAGGACAGGTATTTGGACTAGGATATAATTTTAGAAATCATGAGAGTAGAGAAAATAAGGAGGCATGAATATAATGATTGAGTCTCTCCTGTATTTACCTACTTCTTGTGAAACTCTAAGAACATAACCATGGTTAAGCAGGACTCAAGACTCCCTAAGCCTTGGTGAGGAGTGAATAAAAGGGACCCAGCTGGAGCTTCAGAAGCCAAATCTAGACTTAAGTTGCGGATATCATCTACATGCATCTATAAACATTAAGAGGGAGGGGCCAGAATGAACTAACAGAACGAGTGACCACAGAAGGACCAAAGATAATTCATAGTGAAAAAGAGAAGTGCCTTAAAAATTCTCATTGATATCATCAAGTCTTTGAGAGTATATATAAAGCCAATTAAAAGCAGAAGCTGCTATGACAGGAACAATCAGAGAACAAGAAAACATTCCTCAAAATGAGTAGTATCAAAATTAAAAATTTAATAGAAATTCTGGGAGGAAAATTTGAGTAAATTTCCCAGAATGCAGAATAAAAAGGAGGAAATGGGATATATGAGAAAAAGCAGTTAGGAGACAGACATGATCGATTCAGGAAGACCAACATCCAATTAATTTACTCAAATTCAGATGCCCTAAGTGACTTCTTTATTTCTTTATAGATACATAATGTGATCATCCTCACGCAACACCACCTCATCAGTTGCAGAAACCTGTATTTTAGGCCAAATCAGTAAATTCAATCCAGTGCAATCATCTTAAAAGTTCCTCGGGTAAAACTCTGTCCTTTTAATTTCCTCTCCTTCCCTCTGCTCCCCCCAAGATGGCAGCTGGGGAAGGAAGAGTATGATGTAACTGTGTGGCCCAAAGGCAGCATGAGACTGGACAAGACCTTACCTCCTTTCCTTACCTCCGCGAGCGCCCCCTAGACTCTTGTTCATCTCTACTGCAGCGTACCAGGACTGGGGGATCCTGGGACTGCTCGTTTTAACAGTTGACCTTATTTGTCTCCGGGTATTCTAGAATCTGCTATCATCCGTTTCTGGTCTCTTTTGGCTAAGTGAGGGCCAGGCCTGCTGATGCTCCCTGGCTAGTGTGGCCTCACTAGTTCTCGAAGGCATATGGAACTCCCTTAGCCTCTTCTTGGTGCCCCACTTGGATCGCGGTCCTCATAGTTTCTGGACCCCATGGTTTCTGCTGCTGGAGCCCCTCACTCCTTGCCACAGCATGCCAGGCCTGCAACTCTACCAACTTCCATATCTCCTATGGGAACTCAGGATTGCTCAGAAAATAAACCCTGGCTACTTCCTCCCAACTGTGTTGGGACACTGAGTTCACTTTAGTGTTGTGAACCCCGTATTGGCTCTGAAGTTTATGGGACACCTTGTTCTACTGCCCCAATCAAGGAACAAGCATTCACCTCAATTATTTAACATGATCTCCCCGCTGCAGTGAATTGCCCAGAAAATGCCACATCTCCTACTGTCTCCTGCATTCAGGTTTCAACCGATAGGAACCAAAGGAACAGGTCTGGGCGTTCCCTCTTTCTAGCTGGACCCCCGTTTGCTGTGTTTGAGGCATATAACTCTCTATGGTCTTATCCACCAAGCCTGCCTTTTTATGTGTGAGAGAAGTAAGTAAAGGAACTTAGAAAGTTTCTATCTTTCTCAGAGATTGGTAGATTTCAAGCTTCTCACTTTGCTTTGACTTCAACAATCCCTTGTTAGATTTCAGAAGCTGAACAGAGATTCATTTTTGTCTGTCTGCATTTCTATTGTAAAGATTCTAATCCTACTCCCCTAGGCAATTTGATACAAGTTAACCAGAGGAAGGGCCATAGACACAGAACTGTAAAATGGGAGAGAATATTAATATATTTCAAAATATAAACTTCTCTCATATGCATATACTCCCTTGAGAACCTAAAATACTTTCTTGAGCTTTAATCGCTACCTCTGGAAGTCTGGCTGGGGGCAGCAAGAAACAATGGGGGAATATACAGTTGGAATTTTTTTTGTGCTTCGAAATATGCATTACTTTAATACTTTAGTTTTTTAAGATTTATTTATTTATTTATTTCACAGAAAGAGAGAGCGCACATGAGCAGGGGGAGGGGCAGAGGGAGAGGGAGAGAAGCAGACTCCCCGCTGAGCATGGAACCTGATACAGGACCCTTATCTCACAGCCCTGAGGCCATGACCTGAGCCGAAATCAAGAGTCGGACACTTAACCGACAGAGCCACCCAGGCGCCCCTTTTAATACTTTAACTAAGGCTTTTGTACCATGGGGAATTGGGAAAATACGCGTGCCCATACTTTGAGCAAAGAGGATCTCTTCCATATCAGGAAGATGGCGGTGGTGGTGGGCACTGGCAAACAACTCCAGTGCTCGGCTGGAATGGTGACTTCTCAAGAGATACCAACCACAGGGGAGGTCATGCAGGTATGATGAATAGGTCCAAGCAAAGCGCCAAGGTGCCTCTTCCTGAGCACATATGGCATTATATCCTGGCCTCATAAACAGCTAGGGGACACATCTCAGATGAGTGTTCTGACATTCAGTCTGCGCAGGGCTGGTGCGCTTCCTTCTAGATTGATCTCAAAGTCCTCTATTTATTATCCCCTCTACCCCTATTATCCCTCAAGCCTTTATCATTTCTCACCTTCATCAATGGGCTGTTTGCCATTCCACGCCTTGTCCCCAGCTCTGTATCTGCCACCCCCCCCAATGGCACTGAATGAACAAAAGAGCGAACGGCTATTGACTTGCATTCATTAAAATCTATTTGGGACTCTCCAGCCTCGTGATCCTCCTAGTTATTCAATCAAGAAAAGTAATTTTCATTATAAAGCATTTCTTCAGTTCTCGAGACTTTGTTTTTCTACTATGAAGGGAAATTTCTACTTAATCGGTAATATACATATTTTAAATCGTGTTAGCATATTTTCAAGCCTTATACATGTCATTAAATTATTTACTTAAGTACATAGATATTTCTGTACTCTTTTCTTCCTCACTAACTCCCCCAAATAATTCATTTGACCGATTAATATATAATGTGAGTAAAGGGAAAAAAAATATATCTAACCAATTTCTTAAGTGTTGAGATGAATCAAACAGCTGCCTGAAGATTTAGAGTATGCTGCCTCACAGGCTGTTATCTTGCTTTGAAATAAAATGATTTCTAAATCCCGGCTAAATAGTAATGTTTCCTACCAAACGAGTGGAATTACTTTGTAAGAGGAGTAGAAATAACTCAGCAGACTTCTGAATAAAAACAGACTTTGAAGGTGGCTTAGAAATTATTATTCCATGAAATTCTGCTCATCCCTGCAGGAGCAGATCACACGAACAATCTTTCTCTCTTTCTCTCTGTCTCTCTTTCTCTTCCTCTATTTCTAACTTTTTGAGGTTCATAATTTGACATTTGGAACTTCCCTATGACCTTAAGAAAGAATTCTCAAAAGGGTTGGATTTGGGGAATTGAGATTATTCGTATCACTCACGGAATGAAACACGTCGAGGTGCTTTCCGAGCTTCGCCGGGCTACAAACTTAGTCACTAGACTTGCTGGCCAATTCTCAAATCGCAAGTCCTGATTCCAGGACAGAAATATAACCTTACTGAATCATCATTACAGTAAAAGGAGTCAAAGGCTTTACATTTTCCATACTCTATTTAGCTTCAAAACAATACGTGGCCAGGTGTTTTGTTTTTTTTTTATCTGTTAGTATGATGTTTCTTATTTTTACAGGCCACTCCGACCATCCTTTTTGCCAGGAGGGGGGATTAGCTATCCCAAAAAATCAGCATAGCTGGCAATAACAGAGTAAATTGGATGCCTTGAAATCTCTGACATACAAAGCCATGAGTTCCTCCAACTCTGACGTCATTAAGTAACACTATTCTTTGTATCAGTGAAATCACTTGGTACCTTCCAACCTCTGCCCTCCCACATTCGCCCTAAAGTGTTCTTCAAAACGTGTGGAGATTTTCTGAAAGATAATTACAACAGTAACAAGCAAATCCTGATGCTTTGCCATGCACACAAACTTCCCGTTATTGAATTAAATATCGTGTTCCTTTCACCTTCCCGGAACGGTCTACATGAGGCTGCCTCTTCTTCGGAGAGGAAGAGCCAGTTCAGAACAATGACACTGGCTGATCAATACAGGGGTTAAAAACAAAAACAAACAAACCAACGAAACCCCCTGACACTTAAAATATAAGACCTAAATAACCTGAAGCCTACAATGGAATCATCTAAAGGCAGGACTAGGAATTCTTATTAAAATCTACTCGTTTTGAAATTGGAGCTGAATCAAGTACGTAGCTGCAACTTCCTTGAGCATTTGTCTTGAAAACTAATTAGAAAATCTGGAGATAGTACTTGGTATTCCTAACATGTCCCGGAAGCCTTTGTGTGAGTTCTTTCGATTCCAACCTCCCATCTGGAAGCGATCCAGAATCTCACAATTAGACAAGCTCGACTCACCAAGATTTACTTTCTCAATGTGTATCACTCAGTGAGGACATGAGCACAATGACTCGGTGAACCGGGTAAGAGACAGAAAGTAAGAAAAGGTATGCGGTAAAACGGCTCCCCGCCAAGAGTACATTCGGCTCTTTCTGAAACAAATGTGTTGCTCCTTTGTTTTTGTACACAGATATGTCTTTAAACATGCAAGAGAAACCACACGGAGTAACTGGAAATCAATCATGTCAACATTATGCTCGGCTTATTTCTAAACCGTGGGCTGGAATTCAGCTAGCCTAAACTTGACAGAATGTTCATGTAACAGCTGGCAACGGGAATTTAAAAAAAAAAAAAAAAAAAAACGGACTCTGAGAGTAATGAAAACAAAAATATAGCCCATGACATTGATCTAAGTTTTGACAGACGTTTTTGGTCAGCATAACATATGAGCTCAGAAATGAAGTTCCAGCCATGTACCTTTCAGAAAAAGATTTCCTGTATAAATAAAGTTGTTATAGAAAATGACTAGCGGCGTCATACCCTACGCATCTGGGCCAATAAGAAATTGAACATTAATGGAAACTGACTATTCCTTACATGTCCCCATGAGCTAATAGACGAACCATCCAAAGCATCTGGAATTACTTGCTCTGTTATGGGCTGTCATACAGTTTATCATCCCACAGCCAACTGGACGTGGCTGGTGCTCTTAAAAGCCCCAGTAATTCTACGGCTAACCTAAAATTCCATTTGGAGCAAAAGCAGCATGGGTGGACCATCAGGACAGGTGGAAAGAGAAAGGACTTGAACAAAACTACGTATCACGCTTCAATAATATGCACAGAACAGAAGAAGGGGCCTGGTGCATTCCTTAAATTGTGTCCAGCTAGCACGTCAGTATTGATTGAAGAATCCAGCGGCAGAGAAGAGTCACGTCTGCATTCACAGATGAAGGGGCAGTCATCCACTCTGTTTCTTGTCACCTGGCTGGATCAGTCTCTCATTTTTAGGACAAATAATCATAAAAATTGTGAGCCTCTTAGGGTAGCTCTAAAGAAAATGCCACTTCCAACCCCTCGCCCTGAAATAAATGTAAACAAACAAACAAAATAAATAAATAAATAAATAAACCTAATAGTCTTCCCACCCTTCATGTAAAAAGGCAATCTGATGTGAAAATGTGTTCTCCTAAGTGACGGAATGTGCGGTCATGGACCAGCAACCCGGCGCTGAATATCAACTCGCCTGTTCTGGAAGAAACCGCTGTGGGCTTGGCCAGAGCACACGGCTGGAAAGAGAGACACTTCAGTACTGGAGGGGAGGCTATGCACTCTGTTTCAGAGGATGGAGGTTCATCTTCCAGCGTAGGGCTTTGATGTTATTCATATGCTAACAATATCAGCATTTCCTCGCAGCACTCAATACACAGGGAATAAAAGACATCATTTGCTGACATGGGGCTCCACGCTTGCCATCCAGCATACTGATCAACGATCCGCATTCAGCTCGCACAGCTAAGCCCGCCGCATAACCTTTAAATGGCTCTCTTCGCACTTTCAAATTCCGGTCAAAATAATTCCCCATTTTATCGAATAAAATGATGAAACAAAGAATTCTAACTGTATTTTCTCTTTGCTCCTCAAATGTCACTTTGGGGCCCCGAGGGCTCCTTTCATCTCCGCTGAGGGCTCGCAGATGAAGGGACCATTCACATAGCTGGCCACCAGATGAAGGGAATTATCTTAACGGCCAAAGTTCCCACTTTCTTTCCAACTTAAACATCAATTTAATACAGAAACTGAAGGGTATTATGAAAGCTTTAATGGGAACCATTTCGGACGTGAGCAAAAACAAAACAAAACAAAACAAAAAAACTGTCAGGGTTTTGCAAACAGCCAAACAAATATGTAATTTTTAATCAGGAAAATGAATGGAACAGCGGAGTGTACATGGTCCGTGCTCTACCCAACAGCGATGGAGGACCTCTTTGTCTTAAATAAACATGCTTTTCAGAACAGGGGAGGATTTGACCCAAGGCAATAACCTGGGGGAATCATTAGGTCATTAACTAAATCCAGTGAGCAATGGCCAAGTGAAGACTTTGGATTTAAAACATTTCATAGTGCGTATCATCAACGTGGACAATCTGGAATGTTTTTAATAGTCTCCTCTGGATTATTAGGATCCTTCTCAATCGATGACTCACTTTTCTCATGGAAATGGTTTTCTCCATTTGGATCCCTAGCTGGTAACAGAATGTGCAAGCATATGTCCCGCATATCTCTTTGGAAATGAGACCACTTCATAGTTAATTCATAACAATAGAAATTGACACTTCCTCACACAAAAGCACTTCCTATGTTCCCCATAAATTAAAGCATACACATTTAAGCCAAAAGGATATGAATTATCAATCTTTTTAAGCCTTCACAATACAAAGGGCATTAACATGCAAGATGCATAAAGAGATATAGTCACAACTCTACAAGTTTGCCCTTATCAAAATACGAGATTGGAAGACTTGAAATAAGATTTGAAAAGTCATAATTAAGATTTGATAATGTGTGAGTTGAATACATATGATAGTGCTAGCCAAAAACATTCCTGAAAGTTAACATTATTATAGCTTTTCCTCCAGAAAATAATATTCTTAGAGTCAATTTGTTATTTAAATAGACTGATCGATCGATCGATAGGTAAGTTAGCCCCTTTGCTATACAGAACTGCTCTAATCACCACTTCCATCTCAAAAGTATAATTTGGGAAAGTGTAAGACTATACATGCAGTAATTGTACGAAACATTAATTACACTCTAGATACAAGTAAACAGGATACTACCATATAAGGATCGCATGGCTGTTCCCATATGGATTACACAGGGAATATTATTGACAAATTCAGAACCACCATATGTAATGCTCAATGGCACTTCCAAATACAAACTACGAATACAGTATTTAATACATTTACAGCATGTTGCGTACCAAATGATCAAGCAATTTACTGAAGATTAGCATTTAAGAAACACATAACACTACAAATACCATATGCACCTGTTAATGAGTTATTGTTTACATTGGTGATATTCATGAGGTTGATCTTATGTTAAAAACAAGTTTTCAGAGAATTTTCTGGCCCGGCTCTCTCTGTGGTAAATTAAAGGAAAATTATAGAACCGTCTTGCCAAAAGGGACCTTTGAGATCACGTGGTCTTATTTTAAGATTTTTTTTTTTTTTAATTTATTTGAAGAGATAGAGACAGCCAGCGAGAGAGGGAACACAAGCAGGGGGAGTGGGAGAGGAAGAAGCAGGCTCCCAGCAGAGGAGCCCGATGTGGGGCTCGATCCCGTAACGCCGGGATCACGCCCTGAGCCGAAGGCAGACGCTTAACGACTGCGCCACCCAGGCGCCCCACGTGGTCTTATATTAAAATGGAAAAATTAAAGCCCCAAAATGTCAAGATGCTTGCCCAAGATTACAAAGTCCATTCGTGGCAGAGTCCCAGGTCTCCTGGTTCCCGGACCAGCCCCCAAATTAAAGCTACCCTAATTTGCTCATATTTACTCAAAACACATATATATTTTTAAGTCTTCATAAGCTCATCGGTTGTCCAGCACATCATCTGCGGAAACACCCAGTTCTGGGCCTGACAGGGTAATGACACCGCTCCTTTCCCAGTGTGATTTCACTGACAATGACTCACACTTCCCCTGGATTCACTGGGGAACAGAAGGAGAGGCTGACCTCAACAGAAAAACAGACATGGCTCCATGAAAGTCATAACAGAGCCTAAAAGTGTTTAATCCTGAAATGGGCTCCATGGAAAATGCCTTAAAAAGGATGGTTTGTTCTTCCTCCAGAGCACTTTGAGAGACAGAGTTCACATAGGCCGAAGCCCCCTCCCTCCTGCTGCCACTACCACCACCAGCAGCCGTAACTAGAAGGCAAAGAGAAAAAGCCTGAAAATTACAGCAAAATGTATGGCTCTCAAGTGCACTCTTCAACATTATGTAACTCTCCATCCCTCCTCCCTTCCAGCCCATCTGCCTCCAGCATAAACAAGAAGAGCTTCCCCCCGGACCCACCACCCCTGAAAAGTGTTCAACCAAATCACTCAAGTGAAATTCCAGACATATACCCAGATAGAAAATATCAACTTTAAGGAAACCTGGCCAATCACTCAAAATGCATTCCCCCCCCCCCCCACGGAAACTTAGGAACTTTCTTAACACTGAAATGTCAACTATCCAGACCGATTCTTATTAAATTAAATCAGGACAGTAACTGCTTCCTTTTGAACATCGTTTTCATTTCAAGACAAATAGAGCTCCAGCCTAGAACATTCCCTCAAAACCAGGATTATAATAGGAATTCAGTGGGTTCAAACTGAACATGCTTGAACAATTGTGCCAGAGAGCCCCAGTTCGGGATCTGGGGGGGAAGGAGAAAGGTAATTTTTTAAAACATTACTAAAACAGACCATTTTTATGTTTATTACAGAAGTACTGGGTCTTCTATGGATTGTGGCTTATGAGAACTTCTTATTAGGTTATAAAATCATTTCCCAACCGTCTAATAATTCAATATCTAATACTGTTCATAAGGTTCTGAGTGCTGTCATTAGCCAGATATACAAAAGGACTCTGCTCCCAGACTAATTACTCTAATTCCTTCCCTGGCTCAGTAGACCCCACTCTTCCATCGAGCCAATTATAGTGGAAATTATCCTGTTACTTTAACTTTCAATAAGACATTTTTAATAGATTAAACGTAGTACACAGAAACATCTATAGGAACCAAGCTATGTACCATCCATGATGTTGTACGTTGTCACTTTGCAAAAAAAAATCAATATACTTGAAAGCGTAGCAATTATATGCCCAAAGTATGTACACGCCTTATCTGCTAACACAATGCAATAGCTACACAAACCAAGTTTAATATTAATCATCAGTAATGGGACATTGACCAGCTTACATAACAACGGCACTGCCATCTAGGCCCTGAGATTTCCCTGCCCAGTGAGAGCTGTTGTATCTCTTTTCAACATGGTATGCAGTTACTACTCTAGATTCCTTAAAGTCAAAGTCCACAGGGCAATAGTGAGATCACAGGTGTGCATTTAGCTATTTCGAAGACAGCAGCTCAAGCAAGGATAGACGACGTCAATCCTGTTAGAGTTACTATGTGGATTCAGGCACCTGGATATGGAAAGGAACCATGCTCTCACAAATATCTTCCCAGGGCATTCTCCAGATCAGTTTTGATACACCTTCAGATTAATTATACTGACAATTTCCTCAAAGAACTATTGACCAATAAGCATTGCCTTGGCATGGAGAAATGGTGGTTTAGAAAACATCTCTGAAATAGGGTCCAGGAAGAGACATGTTATAGATAAACATTGATTCCCACCACCTACTTGTTTTTCATATAACTGTACTGGGGTTTGACTGATAAAACATTGCATTGAGATGATTTGTTCTCAATATTGAAATAATTATTAACTTTTGCTATCATGGGATACAGAAAAGAGACTTTTTTAAATTCACCAAATTTCTTGGAGAAGAGAAACAAACTAGTTAACCTGAGTAGTCTGTATATAATTATCTATCTCCCTGCTACTTGAAGTGGATCAGCACTGCAGCCCTCACCTGAGAACGTCAGAAATGCAGAATTTCAGACACCACCAGACCTCGTAAAGCAGAATCCACTTTTTAACAAGATCCCCAGGTGATTTATGTGGACACTGAATTGTGAAAAGCACTGATGTAGTTGTGTTTATGACGTTAGAACCAAAGAGAAGAATTGAACCCAACGCATTATCTTTCTTTCTTTCTTGTAGCCCATGGAAAATGTCAACTTGCATTTGATATATATTGTATAAAGTCCCAGGGCTGAACAAGTAAAAGCCAAAGGATCTCCCTGACACCATTAGAGAAACCTGTTTCCTCAAACCATTCAAATATTTTCAAACAGAAAATGTAAAGCTGAGAATCAACAGATCCAAACACTAGCTCTCTCTTGCCAGTATGTGTGTGTCTTTGGGTAAATCAGTTTCCCTTTCTGCATCCATTCCGTGCTTGATACTGTGCAGGGTTCCTGGGATTCAACACTGGACAGGACACACATGGTCTCCTTGCTTCAGTTTTTCAAACAAAAACGCAAGAGGATTTGAGGCAAACGTGAGCACAGATAAAACATGCCGTGATAAGTTCAAAGAACAGTAAGCAATTGTTTAGTGTGGTGCAGGATATATGGTAGATATTCCGGGGGGATAACCTGGCACGAGAAGAGTTGTGTGATTTGTTCAGAAGTTTGGTCTCAGGCAATGGGGGAGCCATCGCTCGAGTCTGAGAATAGGAATGAGGTGAGAACAACTTGAATTTTAGAGTGATTTTCCCGGCACTGCCTGGAAGGATCCATTTAAGAGAGAAGAAGCTGAAACCAGGATATCCGGTTAGGAGGATACAGAAGTAAACCGGTGAAGAGAAAGTAAGAACCTAAAAGGGAAGAAGTGGCCCGTATGCAATTAGTAGGACTTCAAACCTAAGGCAAGTGTGTGTGCAGCGGTGGGGGTAGCAATGGGGGGCTGAGGGTGATGAGCAGAAGAAGGAAGAGGTGTAGATAAGACCAAAAGTTTCCAGGAGAAACTTCTAGCACCAATTGAAAAGAATAACGAGGTTGTTAACCAGGAGAGAGACCACGGTAGGAGGAATGGGTTCTGGAGCAAGAAAGGAAAGGACAGAGATCATCAATCAGGGAGTCCACAGGCTTTGAGAGGCCTGAGGATATTTCAGGGGTGACGTCAATAGACAGGACGGAATCAGCCTTTGCTCCTTGGCAAACTATACACCAAACCCCTAGAATCAAAGGGGAAATGTGCTGACATTCTGAAGAACAAAGATGTGGAAGGGAAGACTTCCAAGGATAGTGTGTGTAAGAACAGCAAGAAGTACAAGGTAGCAGGGATTCTTTCCACTCTAAGGAAAGGACGCACGTTGAAGACAGGAGCGAGAGAAACAAAATCAGAGTGATAGAGACAAGAGGAGCAGCAGCGAGTAACCACTCCTCCCACGGCAACGGCACACAGATGTGTTCCACGGACATAAAGAGGGGTTGATAGAAAGCGTTTCTTCTATCTGTATTCTGTGGAATAATGACTGGTGTTTTTGTAATTTCTAGACTCGAGAGGTAATAATTGCAATGTGACTCACCTTTACATCTGTGTGGAGTCACAGAGTGTTGGATGTTTTCCTCTCTCAACAAATGACGAAACATGCTCCGAATGCCCAATACCCCCCATTTCCCAATAAGGCACCCTGTCTATTAGCTCTCGCTATATTGCTGTCTACGTGTTGTCTGAATGCTAAACGCACATGGACCTCACTGAATACCAATGACTAAAGGAAAAATGGGAGCGAGAACTGCAGAGGGAGATCATCTGTTCCAATTCCTGGCCTAGACATGGACTTCTCTCCTTCACTGGCCCTTACTGTGTAGCTAGGACGCGAGGGACAATGTTAGAATCCTTTGCCTAGTCAATGTAGAGATTCAAAGGTAAACCCACTTAGGATAACCTGATGTTCTTTCCAGCTGCAACCTGCTTCTGGATTTACAATCTTAGGGTGAACAATTAAAAGAATTGCAGAAAATCAGATCTGATGAAGCATTACATGCAGAATTGTATTTAAAATTAGCACCATAGTCAGTAACCAAGTGTATCCTCCCGTGTGAATCCACTACGTAAATACACTTGCCTCTGGTTGAAGAAGCATCAGCCCATCTGTCCTCAGAGAGAGACTGTCAGGCACTCTCCCCGGGACATCAAATTCTGATTCAGAGACTTGGGGGCAATAAATAGCTTAAGTGGCCTTAGAGAAATATGCCGCGGTTTTATCTCTTGCTTACCAGCTTTAGAAGCCTGCCTGGACTCCTAGGGAAGAAACGGCTGTCTTGCCATCCACCACCAAAACCCATCGCAAGTACTGAGTGTAATTCTGGTGGGTGAGTGCAGTCTCTCTCCCCTCCCCACCCCTACTATCACACACACACACACACACACACACACACACACACAGTAAAGAGGAATGGCAACCATGAGAAATTCTAAGGGCGCCGTGTGAGCTGGAGTTAGTTGCTTTTGCCTTTTATCTGGGGGAAGGAATGGACAGGGAGGAAGAAGGAGGAGAGATGAAAAGCAGGGGGGAAAGGCAACAGGACCATGAAGGCAAGTGGGGGACAAAGAAGCAGAACGTGCCAACAGCAGCACACTGAACCCCTCACTAGTTCAGAAGCAAGTGATCATTATGAGTTTAGTGGCAAAAAAAAAACAAGTAGCTTGAACTCGTGCAGACCCACACTGACTAAACATGAAACCAGGTTCTGAAGTCAACAACAGAACCGGTGGAAATCAACTCCCCACAGACTGGTTTTCAGCCTGACATGAAGCTAAGCAACGGCAACAGAGGAGACTTCCTCCTTGCTCCGTGGTCCCCGTGGCCGGCTGCGGGGGGTGGGGGGGAGACCCTATGTGGGAAGGAGGGTCTGCATGCAGACCTAGATTTGGAATCCTGCCTGTCTACTTCCTAACTAACTGTGGGACCTTGGGTAACGCACTTGGCGCCCAGCCTCGTCTTCCTTGTTTCACGGTTGAGGACTTTGAGACACAGAGAGCTTAAACAACACTTCCACGAATTCGAGCCTCCAACAATTCAGCACTCACGTCTGTGCTCCAAAAATGATGCTGTGTTATCAGAACGGTCCTTGGAGCAAATCTGTTCAACTTCTGCATTTTGCAGAAGAGGAAACTGAGGCTTTCGTTGGTGCTGTATGTCTTCTCTACCACGCAGATGGTCAGGACAATCAGCCCATCGCAAACCGGACTGCCTGGTTCAATCGGAAACACTCCCCAGCCCCCAGGGTTGACAAGGCTGACACGCTTGTCACATTTGATCCAGTCACTTTCCTCTGCAGAAAATTCAGTGAGTCACGTTATTTATTCATATCAGATTCATAGTGGGGAAGGTATCTTAGTCACAAAACACGACGGATTTGCAACTGGTAGGTATTTGGTCTTATGCTTAATCTAAAAGAAGAGGAAGAGAGGAAAGGAACCAACTTGTATTAAGCTATCACCGAGCTCGGCACTCTGGGCACTGAGCCTCACAGATAAGGAAAGATCCTGTGGCGGAAGGGTCTAGAGTAAGAGTTCGTAACAGTCAGATCCTTCTTCCAGAGGCTACAAATAAAACCATCAGCCACTGTATTGTTTGGTTACATTTGGTTGGCTGGGGGGAGCTAAGACAACCATTTCTGCTTAAGTGGAAAGCTGGTTATCACAGCCTTTGGAATTCACTCAAAATCTGTGGCCATTCGTTGACTGGGTAGGTGACAAAGGCGAAGCTTCCTCGGTACAGGGCCGAGTCTCTGCAGACCGAGCGTGCGCATTCAAGCCCCAGGAGCTGTACCTCAGACTGGCACCCGCCCCACCCCCACAGGAGGCTCTCAACTCCGGGGGACCATTTCCCTCCGGTCACGATGTAGGCAAAGGGACAAAAAGAGGAAACAGTTCCATCTAAAGAGCTGTCTGTCCTCAAACCTCCTTGGGAGAAGCAATTCCAAATCAAGGATTACGTTCTTCCTGAAGCCTCTCCTTCCCCGCCTCCATATACATCAGGTCCATACCCGAGCACTACATTTTCTAAGCTGAGAAGGATTCTCTAAGACCCAGACACCAACATACGGCTTCAGCACTTCGAGTGATACTTCCTACAACAGAGACTCCAGGTTCTCTGCACAAATTTCCCACGGCGCCTTCACACACCCCAATCACCCCCCTGACCCAAGCCTGGGACAAGTTAGCACGACGCATGCGGTCTGTTTCCTGCTGAAGCTCCGCCCTCTCCACGCTCCTCGCGTGGACTTCCCCTCCCCTGCAACATCCCCTAAAGCTTCTGGATTCCAGCTCCTGAGTCACAGCAGGGGTGTGGCTGAAGCAAGACGATGGGAATATGAGGCACCAGGACCCTTCCTCTCCACCAGCCCAGGGGCAACCTGGAGGGGCCCCGGCAGGGACACCCTGCCTGCTGGCACCCCAACTTATGCACCCCAGATCTTCCACCAAGACGGTAGTGTTTCCAAGAGCTGACTCTGCGGAAGCCGAAGACCTCACCGGGCCGAGTGTTACGGAGAGTGATTGATTGAAATTCAGAGCACTTTGCAGAATGATTTGTTTGACATTCCCAGTAGGAAACTCTTGTTTGTTGAACTTATTATTCATTCATGTATTCATGAAAAAAATACAATAAATGCATAATCTCCGCATAGTGCCTCAATGATCACATTGAAATGAACCCGGAGCTTTGCAGCGCTAAGCAAGGTCTTTAGTTTGCAACAGAACGGTTTTACATCGCAATATCATTAACTGTGTCTAGAGTTTACATTATGCTTATAAATCAGCAAGGGAAATTTAACCTGCATTGTAATTTAAGGTTATACAGAGATTCAGACATTAAAAATGCATATGCATAATAATAACTCCTTGTGTGACTTTTTTTTTCCTTTTTGGTTTTCCTCTCACTGAGTGATTTAACAATTACCGTGTTGAGATGTAACTGAGTCTGTTCAGCTAGTGTTTGTGTTTTGACTTTTTGAAAACCAGAATACAAGCCAGGGGAAATGCAGAAATTATTTCCAACATCCATGGGTGACTGGGGAAAATGGCTCTTTAAATAAGTTATTAGAGGAGGGGAAAACATACTACGGTATTGGGAAAACACGGGCTGTCAAATGCTGAATTTAAAAACAACAGGTATTATGAGGGCCTAAAACAGTAAGGTCAAGGGTTACGGCCTCACGTTCTCAGTCTGGTCCTTAATGTTTGCATTTGCAGCTGCTATGATGACAGTCGCTGGTCCTCCTAGGGAAAGCGAGTGCAGGGAATAAAGGAAAGGACCATCACAGCCTGGTGACCTCCTTTCAAAAGTGAACGTTCCCGTTGGTCATCAGAAGACAAAAAAGAAATGGGGGCGCCTGGGTGGCACAGCGGTTAAGCGCCTGCCTTCGGCTCAGGGCGTGATCCCGGCGTTACGGGATCGAGCCCCACATCAGGCTCCTCCACTATGAGCCTGCTTCTTCCTCTCCCACTCCCCCTGCTTGTGTTCCCTCTCTCGCTGGCTGTCTCTCTCTGTCAAATAAATAAATAAAATCTTTAAAAAAAAAAAAAAAAAGACAAAAAAGAAATGAAGAGCTGTACCATGCATGCTCTTGCCCTGAGCTTTCTTTCATAAAGACCGCCTTTATTCTCAAATACCCTTCGTGAAAGCTGCTGGAGAGCGCGTTCTTCTTTGAAAATTTAATTTACCTGACCTTTCTCCTGTTCACACGGTAAAAGGCACCTGCAAACGTCATAACCCACTCTAATTTCTGGGTAGAAACAGCCAAGAAGAGAAAACCATTACCCGGAAGTGCTTTCTGAAGCCTGGGGTCACCAGACCCTTGAGGTCCCTGGTGACCCCGATCATGGTCTAGCATTTGCATCATGTCTCAGGAATATCTATAGAATTGTACATAAGTGTCTCACATCAACTACACTTCCTGAGCCAACCGCAGCTAGCCCTGCACCAACTTCCATCTTCATCAGGTATCTCTACCCAAATTCTTCATCCCTATTAATGACGCCACTTCTCGATCCCCAAACTCTTGCCACTTTGCAGTGGGCTTCTTTTTAAAATTTCCCTTTTCCCCACCCCTAACCACACACACCATATTCAGAGTCAATATACACCACGTACTCATCACTAACATATTTTTGGGTCTGTTGCTCCATTTTCCAAATGACTCATCGAAACCAATCCATGTTCTCCCTTTACCTTGTGCACCAGCACTCTTTAAGACATCTCCACCTTCAAAAGCTGCACAGGTTGATACACTCAAAGCTTGTCAATATCTCCAAAGTCTTGTTCTGCTATACACTTCTGAAGCTTACAAACATTGCATTCTAAGGGGCAGAGGGAGAGGGAGAGAGACTCCTCAAGCAAACTCCCCAGTGAGCGTGGAGCCCAGCGCAGGGCTCCAGCCCACGACCTCGAGGTCACAATCTGAGCCGAAATCAAGAGACGGAAGCCCAACCAACTGTACGAGCCCAGGCGCCCCTCTTCCCTAACTTTTAAGACACTTCTCAGAATTCTTCACCTCACCCCCTTCTTTTGTGTCATTATTCTCCCCAGCTCTCCTCCCTTGCCCACAAGCCTGTGTGGGTGTTGACTCTGCACAGAATGCCGTCTTCTCTCTTCAGCCCTGCCGTTTGCCTGACCTTCACTAAAAGCACTCATCCACTTTGAAAATATCAAACGGTATGATTTGGGAGGACAAATAAAATAGGCAAAACTGTGGAAAAGGCAGAGAAGAAAAACAGACCTGAAAACATTAGAAATGAGAAAGGATCCTACGTAGAGAAGAAGTGAAGATTTTCTAAATAATGAGGGAATTATATATTTAAATACGTAGCAGTAAATTTTAAAACACAGATGAAATGCAAAAAAATTTAGCAAAAAAAGGTTGAAAAGGACAGATAGAAAATCCAAATGTATTAGGAATAATAAAAACTATTTCAAAGGCAAGTGAAAATATCAAACCTCGTCACCTCCTAAAACATCTGATGCAGATATTTTCATGGGAAACCTAATACACAATATATAAATCCTGTGTTTTTAAAACTATTCCAGAGCATGTTAAAAACTTTTAACCGTCCTATGTAAATTTACAAATTACCAGAAGTAATACTGCAGTCAAAGAAAAATTGGTTTTAAAAATACTATAAACCAATCTCACTTATGAAAGCAAACACAAAAATCCTCACTAAAATACTAGTACAATTATCCAAAAAAAAAAAAATGTCTTAAATGAGTAACAGATCATAAAAAGTAGGATTTCAAATATCAATGTGATTATTAGCAATGGAATTCAGTACATAAATAGAATTAAAAACCAGGAAGTAAACTTCCACTTCTGCAGGGAAAGCATAATTGGTAATAGACCTGCTCTCTCACGATAAACAGAAAACTGGAAAAATTCCAAAAAGCAAGTGTCTTCAGACACTGGGTAACAGGGAGCACATGGATGTGATCTCTAAGGAGAGGGAAACACTGAGGTCACTCTGTCTTTCTGCCTGCAGGCACTCTTTGGAGCATAGAACATAGAGTGGGACTCTAAGCAAATCACACTTGATGAGTAAGGTAAACCTCTACCAAGCCAGGAAGCAAAGAAATGTAGAGAAATTCAAACCTGAACAATCTCCAAGCCCACACAGAGCTGAGAAATGTTCTGATGTGTCACAGTGAAGAGACCTCACTGAGCATCTCCCAACACACTGAGGAAAGGTCACCAAGGGGGTATGCCTGAATAGCAGGACTGAACTAGCTAAGTAAAGGCTACTGTAGGTCACCGAGAGATGAATGGATAGAGAAGAGGTGGTATATACATACAAGGGAATATTATGCAGTCATCAAAAAATGAAATCTTGCCATTTGCAACAGCGTGGATGGAACTAGAGGGTATATGCTAAGCAAAATAAGTCAATCAGAGAAAGATAATTGTCATATGATCTCACTGATACGTGGAATTTGAGAAACAAGGCAGAGGATCATAGGGCAGAAGAGGAAAAAATGAAACAAGATGAAATCCGAGAGAGACAAACCATAAGAGACTCTTAATGTCAGGAAACAAACTGAGGGTTGCTGGAGGGGAGGGGGGTTGGAGGATGGGGAGGCTGGGTGATGGACACTAGGGAGGGTATGCATTGTGGTAAGTGCTGTGTGTTGTGCAAGATTGATGAATCACAGACCTGTACCCCTGAAATAAATAATACATTATATGTTAACAAAATCAAAATAAATAAATAAATAAATAAATAGCCTGGAAAAGATCAAGGTGAAAACAAAATCCCATACCTTTGAAGGGAAAGCTAGAAAACCAAGATCTTCATCAAAATGTCTAACATCTAATAAAAAATCACTATATGGGTGGAGAAGCCAAAAAGCCATCCCCTTGAAAAAGTTCCATTTCTATCTCAGGTCATTCATAAAAATAAATTCCAAATATATCATATTTATGATAAATACACAGATATGAAAATAATATAATGAATTCATATATGAGATAGAATATACTGAATTACTTACATCAACATATAATATTCATAAAATTCTGATATTATAAGTAGTTATAGGAAATATATTGTATATTATAAATAATACAATGAGTTCATATAAAATAACATATAACATATTTAATGACATGAATATATGTATGAAAATACAAAATGTTTTTAATAGTCTTGTGCTAGAAAAAGCTTCTCTACACAAGACATTAAATCTAGAAACGTTAAGGAAAGATGGACAAGTTTGACTACTTAATTTTTTTTTAAAAAAAAGCTTATATTAGGAAAGACGGATAAATGAATTTGAGAGGCAAGAAAGACATTGAGAAAAATGTTTGAAACATCTATAACAGGCAAAGGTCTTCTGCCAACTATTGAGAAATAAGATAACCTAATAAAAAGTGCACAAAAGTATAAACAGACAATTGACAGGAAATAAAAACTTCAAATGGCCAATAAACATGAGAAAAACTTAACCACATAGCTGAGGAGGGGAAATCAAATTAAAATAAGTTATGTTTTATTTTCACCCATTAGTTTTGACAGCAATTAAAAGAATTACTAACATCCACAGTTGATAAGACTGTGAGCAAATGTGCAATCCCACAGAACCTGAGTGAGTATATAGATGGGTACTGTTTGAAGCTCAGTTTGGTCATATCTACCAACATCCAGAAATGCGTATGCACTTTGACCCAACAATCGTACTTCTAAGAATCTGTAATACAGAAATGCTCTAACATGCACGCAACCATAAGGCAATATTAAACTGAGGAATCCACATATGAAAACTTTATGTTCAAATCCCACTTCCAACTCTAGTCAGCAGTGGGACCCTGGGAAAGATACAATATCTCTCAACCTCACTTCTCTTATCTGTAAAGCGGGAATAGCAGTAGGACCTAGTTTACAAGTTCACAGCAAAGAAAGAACCAAATAATTCATGTGAAGGGCTTAACACAGGGCATGGCACGTCATAAGTCTTTTAATAAAAAACCTTTACTTCATTCCCTGCTGTATTTCCCAGAACTGAGAACAGTGCCCAGCATATAGCAGGAGCTTCATAAATATTTGTTGAGTGAATTTCCTATTATTAGTTCTCCCGCAGGCCTCATTTCCTGGGGGAAATCATGTCTGTGGTGGACGCTGTCATCTCTCTGATGTGTCACTCAGCAACCCCCTTCGAGAATGAGACTCGTTATCCCAACTGTTGGGAGTGCAACCAGCAGTCTGCACTCCACTCTAGATGTCCCCGAGCTGGAACGTCCTGAACTGAAGAGAGCCACCTGGTCCAGAGGCACATCCCCCACCCCTGGGCAATCCACATCAAGTGACTTACTGACAAGCCTCGACCTCCCATCCTAATTTAGTAGAGCCATCACGCCATCTTTGAACCTCCCCAAGGGGACACCTAAGGTTTCCAATGAGACAATACTGCAGCTCGAGCTCTCGCTCTAGCAAACCCTGCTTCCCAGGAGTTGACCCCATTCACGCGCCTTAATAAATCCTTTAAATTCTCGTCTCAGATCAGGCTTTTCCAACTAACCCAACCTCGTGATAGCGTGTGACGGCTCAATCTAAATTAGCGGAAGAGCCTCTCTTGTAATACCCTACTTTTCCCTTTGTAATTTGTGAATAATAGTAACAATAAGTTTGTGATAATGTAATATCTCCTTGACTAGACTGTAAGCTAAGGAGAGATTCTGCTTGTTTAAAATGTTCATATTTTATGAATATTTATGAACATTACCGCACTTCCTCTCACCCTGGTCCCAATTCTGACAGGAACCATCTATTTTTTATTATTCTTGGTTTGTTTTGTGTTCATTTTTACCACACCTAAGGCAAAGCCTGACATATAGTAAATGTTCAGTAAAATAACAAGCAAATAACCGAATGAAGTGACTGCAAGCGTTTTCACTGCATTGCTCTTTGTAACAGAAAAAAATCAATCAAGAAAGGAGAATTTCAATGACGACAGACCTCTGTTGTATAAATTTTTCATAGAAAACTGACAAGATCTGCCCACACTACTCACGTATGCTAACATGAGAAGAGCTCTGAGACATATTGACAAGTGAAAAAGCAAATTGCAGAATAATACCTATAGCATGACACGACAGACAGATACATACACAGAAAGACAGATATCTGAATAGATACATAGGTGGTATACAGTAAGTGCTCGCAGAGGTTACCTTTAGTCGGGTGGAACTGTGAATGAAGAAGGATGGGAAGGGAAAGTGATATCCAGCAGTATACGGAGTTCTGAATTGTGTAAACTTTCAAAGAGTGTGCGCAGTACTTTTTAAAGTTTTTTTAAAAATTCAGAAAGGCTTACTGCCTTCAGGGAGTCTTCCTCAATGGAAGATGATCGAACACCTCCACACTGTGAGTCTCCCAGCATGGAGTAAGGGGCCTCCACTCGTTTGCAGGACGCATTGTAAGGTCAAGTGATTCACATCTGTGGGTTCTGTCTCGCCATCAGATTGAAAATTCCACTGAGTCTAAGGCTAAGGGCTCTTTCCAATAATGTCTTTCCAATCATGCGGTTCAATACTATTCTACCCAGCACTGTACTGATTACCTGAGAAAAGCAAGGCCATGGGGGTCTTGGTCATTGTATTTGTATATTGTCTACTAATGTGTTACTGTGCGATTTTTCTTTCTGTACACACAAGAAATGACAGTGAGTACTTAGCTGAACCAAAGTTATAAAAACAAGTACAAGCCATCCTTACATAATTCTGCAGGTTACCTTCCCAGAGAAGTTTCTATGCACCAATAGCACTTACATTAAAACTAATACAATATCATGGGATACCAACCTAATGCCAAGCTTTAAGAGACACGCCTTAGGATATAACATGCAATCAAATATGGCATCAAACAATCTCTTTTATCTGTAAAATTTTTCCTAAAAGTATTGAGCCCGATTAAAGCTACAACAATAAACGAGGATAGATTTTTCGTGAGCTGTCTTCACCTTTCTTCTAATTTCTGACTCTGGAGGTAGTTCAGCATGATCCCTGAGACCCTGGAGCTCCCAGGGGGTATGAATGGGTTGACACTAGTAGCCAGGTCTGTGAAGATTTTGAGAAGAGAAAATTACCACGTGGCCTCCGAAGAACCAAGGCCATGGAGCTTTACCTTTATGTTTCCCTTTGTAAATTTCTCCCAGCTTCTCCCTAAATTGAATTACATTGTGACCTATTTCTTCCAAGTTGACATATGTTTGTATACAGCCTGAAGGGAGTGGAGCAGGTCCCGACATGAGTTTAAATCTCTGAATGCAGAGATTCAAGGTAAATCAGTCTCACTATAACGTTACCTGTTGTCACTGCAATAAATCTGGAGATCAGTTACCTTTCAAATGTCGCTGTTCCCATGCTTGCATTCAGACTTAGACAATCTTCTCATCTACAGACTGACTGCCCAACATTTGGATTCTAAACTTTGTATGGAAGGATGGGGAGGAGGAAGAGTATACTGGAAAAAAGAGGTGGGGGATCTGATAGTTATAAATCTTAAAAGCTCATTTTATTTTTTTTTAAGGATTTTATTTATTTATTCAATAGAGACAGCCAGCGAGAGAGGGAACACAAGCAGGGGGAGTGGGAGAGGAAGAAGCAGGCTCATAGCGGAGGAGCCTGATGTGGGGCTCGATCCCATAACGCCGGGATCACGCCCTGAGCCGAAGGCAGACGCTTAACCGCTGTGCCACCCAGGCGCCCCTAAAAGCTCATTTTAAATTCCAGCTAAAACTAATCATCTTTATTTAACGCTCCTATTAAAAATAAACGTGATACAACAGCAAACATGGTAAGATTAACACAGATACTTAGGACATGAAAAAAAGAACAGTCACAGTTTTCTGATTTACAATGAAATAAAGATGCTTCAAAACATTTTTTAAGGAAAAAGTGTCCCTTGACACCATTTATTCGTTATCCATCTGTCATCACGGTACTTACTATTTTTCAAGTAACCAAAATTCCTTTGTACCTTTTACATTTCTTTTCCTGAAAGGTCACTGACAGTGCAGAGAAGTCAATATGGTCATAAAAGCACGAAGAGAACAGATCGCATCTAACGTACTGTTTACCAGTCAGGGCCCAATGCTGTTTGGAATCCCTGAGACCCAGTGTCACTCAGAGAAATTCTGGTTCACTTGAATAAGATTCAGAGCATAATCAGGCTAGAAAGAAGTACCAGATCAGGTCACAAACTGGAGAAACCTGTACTTAGCAAACAAAAAGGTTGAAAGGCCATGTTTTGGATGCACTGTGTTTTCTAGGAGAAGATGCAAATAAGGCTCGGGCTCGACTTTAGGGCTAAGGGTTGTTTCAAGTGTCTCTTTCCCTAGATGATTCAAAATAACTATTCAGGTTATTGAAGCTCTCTACTCATCGGTAAGACAGTAAACTTAATAGGTTTGTAAAGAAAACAGCCCGGAGAACACATCTAAAACCTCCTTCCCTCCCTCCCTAAAAAACCCTCAACTTATGTCCTGGGGAGTAAGGAGTGACATTTCTCATGTTACCAGAAACAAATACTAGATGCAAAAGAACATGCTTCTTGAACAGCACTTCTACCTCCCTGTACACGGAATTCGTTCTGGAAACATGATGTAGCAAAGAACAAGTAAGGACTTTGGCATCAGAAAAATATGGGGGCTTTTTTTTTTTTTTTTTGCTTCTCAGCTTTCTATTCTTCAACCAATTATTCACTTTCGTGAAGCCTCAGATTCGTCATCTGTAAAATGGAGCAGTGAGGCCTCCCTTACAACATTTGAGGCTCCGATGAGACATCCACACGGTAAAGTACACTGGCACTCACTTCTTCCTCTTGTTTTCCTTTCCTGTGATTCTGTCCTTCCACAACATGGCGTATTTCTTCATACCCAGGGCACCAGCACTGTGTGCCAGGCTGGGGAAGTTTCAGAAATATCAGGCAGCATCTCAGAGCACTAAATTGATGAGCTACAAATACCAAAGATCTTTTTAAAAATCTTTATCTGTCCCAACTAGGTAACTCAGTGGATAAAGTGTTGGGGAATGTTGAAAGAAAAGAAATTGCTATGAAACAAATATGATTTTGATCAAATGAGCTAAGCTTCTGTGATTTTTGCAAAAATATACACGTCAGTGGATTGCTGCTAGGTTCCTTAATGTTCCTTTTTGGGGACTCTTTCCCAAGTGGTCCTTCTTTAGACAATTCCGAGTTTAGCCTGCTGCTTAGAACAAAATATCAAAATGACAGTTACCATATTGAAACTCCCCATTCACTGGGAAGGTAACAAATACCACCACGGAATTCATAAATAATACAAACCAGGAAACATTTCTGTAAATCTCTCCCTCTCCCTGCTCCCACTGAACCGTCAACTGCCTTCCCCGAGGCATTCGAAAGAGTGACCGGGGTATTAAAAATAAAAGCGTAGCAAGGTAAGCAAAAAAGAGACAGCTGATCGCCCTGCAAAAAAATACGTGTCAGCACTTAGCAAAATACGTATCCCAATGAGCACACACAAAAGGAAACTTTTGCAGGGCTCCTGGCTTTATAAATACCGAAAGACAGGAGAGCGAGCCTGCATTAACTAATCACACCCCCCTCGTTAAAAGCCGTTTGGCGCGGGCAAGACGAGTTCCTGCCAAAGGAGCAAATAAGACCTTTTCAGGCCCGGCACCCAAAGTCTCTCTGACACAAGGGGCCACAGCATATGCCACTTGAAATGACGTGCCTCCTGCCTCGGAAATGATATGCACGGCCGTCCCCGACTGAGTGTAACAGTGGTTTAATGGCAGGCTCTGAAGGCTGCTTTATTTGGTAATTGTTTGGGGATAGGTCTCTATGCCAGCTACATAATTTCTCACAAGGATGCTATATCATCTGAGGGCGGCAAGTTCTATTCACCTGGAAAATGTAATCTACAGTGAGGTGGGGGAAAAGTGTACAACAGCATGACCATGAGCCTCTACGAGGCGAAAACGCCAGCAGTAAAGAATGACACACTGATTTAAGCGCTCCTGTCAACATTTGCTTCCTGGGGGCCCCGAGGACCAATACACTCTCGCAGGGAAGCAAATTTGGGTCTTGTAGACAGACAAAGCTCCGAGAACTGATTATTCAGCCAAGTCCCCAGGAACTCTTAACACATTTCATATTTTTCAATTTGAAAGAATGGTACTACTTATCTAGAAACCTCTTTTCTCCCAGAAATATAATCCATCAACAAAAATAGCACATCAGCAAAAAAGAAAAAAAAAAGGAGAATTAAATGTCTGCCTATTTACTGTTTTCTTTTAGGTGTCCTACACATTGATGTATGACTAAGATCCAGCCGTCCGTCCAAGACAAGATCATTACTTCGTGGGACCATTCTTGCCAAATGCAGTGAAACGACTCAATAAAATGTTGCTGAATTGGGATCCCAGATTGTTCCAATTCTGATAACCAGCCTCACGACAGAGTTCACCCCTGGACAGTTTGTACTTAGAAAATGGATCTAAGACAAATGCACTAAAAGAGCTGGATATAAAAATTCAAGTTGTTCAGATGGGCGGGCTTTAGCTCTGATATCCAAATACCGATATACTGGTTAACTTAAAATGTTCGCCATGTCTTTTGATATTATCACCTGGAATTCAACAGTTGTTTTAATGTTATAAATTGTCCTGATACTCTTAGCCAATGACTCAGACCACCTACAAGAAGAAGGAGCCTTAAATACATTGTCACTCCTTGAATCTGACATAGACACCTACTCTACCAATTTCTACAAACATTTAAAAATGTGAAGCAGGTAAAAACAGACAAAAATGAAAAACTACACACACGAATTGAAGCTAAAGGAAGCTGATTAATCATAGAACTCTGGTCTGGGTCACAAGAAAGTTGGTAGAGCCCAAATGAAAGATTCAGTAGACTGAAACAAGTTTCTACTTCATTTCACTTCACATACTCTGTTCCCTTTAGGATCCAGATACTGTCCTAGTCCCATGGATACATATTTGAATAACTCCTGCTTCCAAAAACCTCTCCATTTACTAAGAGAGAGGAGATAAAATGCAAACCTTTGCAAAACTCATGAGAAAGGTATTAAGAGAAGAGAATCTGAGTAGTTAAGGATGGAGACAGGAGGGAAACCTGCCTCTTATTCCAAAAGACACTGGAAGGGTATGAAGATTTAACCAAGGCTCAAGCACAGAGGAACTCACACCTCTCATGTCATAAGTAAAGATTCTGCCTCAGAAAAGTGATAAGGGGATCAGATGATGTCGTTTGTAGCAATGGATGAACAAATATCTCATTGTGGACTTAAAACCTGTGACCACAGTAATGCGATCAGACTTCCTGGGAACAGGCTAGGAGCTCAGGGTTCTGCACTCCTCAATCCACCCTTCTCTACCAGGCCCCTTGAAACAGGCGCATCATCAGGTTTGGCCAAAGCACAGTGAGGTGCCTCTTTTATGTCACAAGGTACCTGATAGGATGTGCATCTATGTGCACCCACGCGAATCAGAGAGATTCCATCGGCCAACCCAAAATGTCCTTTAGACTATGACGCTGCAAAGATCAGACTCTAGCTCCTTGTGGTGCTAATTTCTCAGACATCATGGCAGTGATCTCACCAGGTAGAAATGTTTGATTAAAGCAACTCTTTCCAACTGAAGTCTTCGTTTAAGTGACTGATGACAAAACTCGCTGATTTTCCTCAATAAACTGCATTGTAGGAACCCATCCCTTCTTTCTTCCTACAATTTTATTACCACCAAGGAAGCCCGCATCAAGTCATGAGCAATACAGAGTAAACTCAAGAAAATCTCAATTTTAGATCTGAATGAAGTCCTGCAGGAAAAAAGCTATGGCGATTTCCTCTAAGATTATGACTGTTGTCATGGAGCACACTCGTCACCCTATACCTCCTTCCCTGTCGGCCAATCATCCCCTTTCAGGACAACCACTGCAATAATATACTCAATTATAAGCCCTAAAAAAAAAAGAAACAGGAGGTGGGTCTAAAAGTCATGTGATAAACCCAACCAATCAAATGTCACCATTTACCCTCTCCCGTTCAGATCAGGATATTATCACTAAGATCTATTTGTAAGGCCCATGGTAATGGGTCCTATGACATCCATTACTGAAGTGATACAATTTTTTCCTTTTCACAAGAAAAGATGTGGTTGGTGTGGTTTTTGTTCCCATATAAAGTATTATAAGGTATCTGTGAACTTTCAGAGACATGAGGTGCCTTTCAGAAAGAAAAGAATAATGAACGCCCTTTAACCCCCTGATTAAAATCCCTTGCTTAGAAATCATGCTTACTCATGTTCTATACCAGAAACACCATTCACACTTTGATTCATTCATTAATAAAATTAAATAGCTACTATGTACCAGGCCTGACCCAGATGCTTGGGACAGACCAAGATCTCTGCCAGTAAAGATCTCACATTCTAGCAAAACGACCCTGGGTCTAGGTCAGAAGTGGCATTACAAAGAAAAGAAATGATAAACCCATGAATAACCAGTGTTGGAACCATTGTTCATCCACTCAAAATAAAATAAAATTAGATCCCTACCTCACACTGGACATAAAAACAAGTAACAGAGTTTCAGACTAAGATGCAAAATATACTCTTTGTAGGAACTTAAAGTAGGAAAAAGTTTCTTAAACAGGAGACAAAGCAAAATCCATATTGTTCTATTTGATTACACAGTAATTCAAAGCTTCTGCAAAAAAACAACAGCAACAAAAATCAAGCCACTGGTTGGAAGAATGCACATACATAACCAGGAAAGAATCTGTATCCAGAATACATAGAGCATTCCTTCAAATCGAAGGGAAACAAAGATTAAAAGCCTACTTTTTAAAATGGGAAAACAACATGTGCAGTATATTCATAAAGGAGAAAATCAGAGGAGCCAATGAACTTATGAAAAAGTGATCAGCCCCTTAAGTTACAGGGAAAACACAAATTAAGGCAGCAAGAAGAAGTCATTTTACACCCCTTAAATTGGCAAACATTTTTTTAAAGATTTTATTTATTTATTTGAGAGAGAGAGTAAGAGAGCGAGCGAGGATGAACAGGGGAGAGGGAGAAGGAAAGCAGACTCCTCACCGAGCAGGGAGCCCGAGGTGGGGCTCAATCCCAGGACCCCAACATTACGACCTGAGCGGAAGGCAGACGCTTCACCGACTGAGCCACCCAGGCGCCCCAAATAGGCAAACATTTTAAAGTCAGACAGTACCGAGTGTGGATGAGGATGAAGAGCAACAGGACTTCTCAGTCACTGCTGAGGACAGAGGAGATGGTGAAGATACATTTTGGAGCAATTTGGTAACATCTAGGAAACAGCTTGCTTGAGGGCTCAGGGAGACCTGCTTGAGAATGTTCTTCCATTCGCACCCCTGTGTATTCTGAGCAAAACTTGGGAAGCAAATTAAATGCCCCATGAGCAGGGAACTACAGAGATTATACCATATTCAGCAATGCAAACCTGCAGCTGTTAAAATGAATAAACCGGGGCCACATTTAATTAACATGGAGAGTCCTCAGAAACACAAGAGTCAGAGAAAATGAACTGCAGAAGGAAACACAGTGTACGATAACATATCCTTTCAAAATCTACAAAAAAGAGCTAAATACTTATAGAGGTTTAGAGTTGTATAAAAGTATTTGTAAAAGGGGCATCTGGGTGGTTCAGTTGGTTAAGCCTCTGACTCTTGATTTCAGCTCAGGTCATGATCTCAGGGTTCTGGGATCAAGCCCCAAGTCAGGCTCTGCACTGGGCATAGAGCCTGCTTAAGATTCATTCCCCCCCTCTCTGTCTGCTCCTCTCCCCTCAAAAAAGATTTCTGAAAACCATTACTATAAAAGACATTAAATTCCTAGTGGTGGTTCTTTCTGGAATGGGAGTCGAGAAATAAAGTTAACGAACAGCATACTGCGGTGCTCCACTCTAATTGCAATGTTTTGTTTCTTTAAAAATATCTCAAGTGAAGATCACAAAAATCTTAAGATTTAATAAATCTGATTGGTAGATATGTATGTGCTCCCAACTGTAGCCTGTACTTGTCTATACTTGTCTACAGATGTGAAATATTTCCTAGTAACATGACTGGTTTTTAAAGAAGAGGGAATAGAAAATAAAATTAGATGAAATTTGCTCCTTTTGTCTCTGAAATAAGGCAAAAAAAAAAAAAATTGAGACCATGGGCTCACACTGTCCGTTAGGAAACAAAACAAATTAAAAGAATTGGGCCATGCTCTTTCTACCGTCCGCTTCCCCGTGCCCTCACTCTCAGAGTATCACTGTCACCTGGTTATCCCTGCAGTGATTGCCTGCTGGTGGCTGGCTGGACACAAAATGCCTTTGCTAGTGACCCATCAGCCCAAGGACTGTGACCAATGGAGAAGCCCACCTTCAGGAAGAGTGTGGAAGAAGACAGGAAATGGTCCACTAATACTCAACCTTGTAATTAATAGGAAATACAAATTTAATTGAGCTTTCTGTCATTCGGTATCTTTTTAACTCCTACCTTGTCGAAATTAGAAAAGAAAAGAAAGAGGGGCGCCTTCGTGGCTCAGTTGGTTAAGTGTCTTTTCTTCAGTTGATGATCTCAGGGTCCTGGTATCCAGCCCCACTTTGGGCTCCCGCTCCTCAGGGAGTTGGCTTCTCCTTCCCCCTCTTGCTCTGCCCTTTCCCCAACTCATGCTCTCTCTCAAATAAGTAACCAAAATCTTAAAAAAAAAAAAAAAAAAAAAAAGAGAGAGAGAGACTCAGAGCATGATCTCAGCTCGAGAAAATAAACATTGTGATCATTTTTGGCAGGCCATGGACTAGAAACACAAAATAATAAGACTAAATCATTGCTCCCCCATCTTCTTCCTTCCAGACATGTCTTTCACTCCTACTTAAGGTATATTTTTCTACAAAGGTTTTATCTATTCACTTTAATTTCTATAGCTAATAAGTTCACGTGTCAACTTGTCTTAAGCACTTCACACGGCTTCCTTTGAAAAATGATCCCACTCTTACAAAGGTGAGGAATTTAGCACAATCTTATTTTCCACACTATGCTGATCTTGGCCAAAATAATGGGATTTAAACACAAATTACCGCTTTATTACACTTTTATATTATATATAGTGTCTTCCAAGGATAATTTTTAATGCTCAAGAATTATCCAGACAGTTCTGTATGTTTAACTTGTATCGAAGAATAAGATAGTCTTTTTTTACCCAGCCTTCCTCAATTTTTACTTCTTATTTTTGACTTTTTGATCATTAGGAGCTGTGCTTTCCAAACTTTAATGTACGTAGAATCGCCCTGGGATCTTGTTAAAATGCAGGTTCTAATTTCGGCAGGGCCGGGGAGGGGCGTGGTATCCTGCATTACTAACAAGCTCCCAGGTGATGCTGACACATCCCTTTTGATCGGCAAGGAGCTCCAGTAAATGTTTCGACGATATATAAGGAGGGTGTTTTTTGCACCTTTGCATATTTCAGAATGTCCTTCTATTCTTTATACGTGTGAATAACATTTTCACTAACAACAGTATACGTGAAGCACAGACCGCTCTTACACATCTCTTTGGTAGATGCTCTGTTATCTTTCAGTGTTCGGCATTGCAGGAAATACTGAGGCTCACCTTACTTGAGCCCACTGAAACACAGCACTTTTTTTCCTGCCTGGAAACTTGCAAGAGGTTTTCTTATATCACGAGAATTCAAAATTTTGCCATAATAAATCTAGATGTGTTGCTACTTTCATTTCACTTGGTGAAGAGCACAGTGAGCATTTTTAATTTGAAATTTTTTCAAGCTTATGAAAAAAAATTTTTCTTCATCCCTGATGAAGACATGTGCCCTTTATTTTTTATATTTATCAATTTATCGATTATTTTCCTTAAATTGGATCATCTCCTCTATTCTTCATCCCTATTGATTTCATCAATTGTAGTTGGAGATTTTAATACCTTACTTTCACTAATTAAGAGAACGAGACAGAAAGACAGTATCAACCAACTCGATGTAACCGACTTTTATACAATGTAATGTTATACATTCTTACAACAAAATATGTTACTACATCAAAAATGAAAATGAAAGATGTATGGCCATACTTGCCAATACCAATGAATTTTAGAAACAAGGTTGAGGAGGGGGGAGGCATTTCATAAGAAAAGGAGCTTCACTATAAAACTATTTTCATAAAAATAAGCAAAACTAAATGATACGTTAGGAACTATACATATATATACACACATATATACATATACATACTATATACATATATACTATATATAGTAAATTTACTGTAAATATATAGTAAAATACATATGTAAAAATATCATACATATGGTGAACATACTATATACGGTATATTTACTACATACATATATATAGTAGTATATGTGTATATATGTATGCATGTATATACTTGTATGTATACAGTATAGCATACTTACTATATATACATATATACCATATATGTACATATATGCTACACAAACACACACACACACATATATATAGTAAATAGTAAGGAAAAACAAACAAAAGAGGAAGACAACACAATTCAGTATACTATCTACTTCTGGGGGAAATGAATACACAGTATATTTAAAGTTCTTAAATGTTCTGCTCCTTAAAATAGATAATAGATTTGTTATTTTATTTCATTAGTATCATAACCACATTCAAATGTTAAAAATGCCAATCACAGAATCAACTCCTACTAAGGGAAGTGAAACTAAAACTCAGAAAACGGTGGACAGAATGATGGCATGAGAACCTCTATAAATCTGCTTCTGCATAAAAGCAGTGAAAACCCTAGCACAAGTTGTCAAAATTAACTTTCCATAAAACAAAAATTTAATCAAAGGCTTGCAACAATCTCAGGAATGTTCACGAAATACTCAAGAAATACTGCAAAATCACAGTAAGATTTTCAGGAATTTTAACTTGACTTTACTCCCATCCCCATTCCCTGTACATTGAAAAAGAAAAGTATGGCCAATACACAGGGGAAATAACAGTCATCAGAAACTGATCTGAAAGGACCCTAAAATTAGACTTACTCAGTAAAACTTTTAAATTAGCTAGTATAAATATATTCAAAGAAACAAGGAAAACCATACACAAAGAATTAAGGGACCAAGAAAATGAGAAGACAAACCATAGACCAGGAGGAAATATTTGCAAAAAGCACAGCTTTTTGTTACCCTCCCCCCCCAAAAAAAGACCGTTATCCAAAATATATACGAGGAGCATTTAAAAGTCAACAATAAGAAAACGGACAACCCAACTGAAAAATCAGCAAAAGATCTAAACAGCTGTCTTACCAAAGAAGGTATACAGATGGCAAATAAACAAATGAAAGATGCTCCGTGACATATGTCATTAGGGAACTGCAAATCAAAACAACAGTGAGACACCACTACACACTTAATAGCATGGGGATGTTAATTTTAATCCTAGAGCAATCACAAAGAAAATAACATATATATATATATATATATATATGAGAGAGAGAGAGAGAGAGAGAGAGAGGGAAGAACAGGTTTTTTAAAAATATGATCCAACTATATAAAACATACTTTAAACTCAGAGACTGGAAAATTGAAAGTAAAAGAGTAGAAAACAATATCATGCAAGCAGGAATCAAAAGAAGATGAGAAGGGGGAATGAACCACGAAAGACTATGGACTCTGGAGAAAAAACTGAGGGTTTCAGAGGGGAGGGGGTGGGGGATGGGCTAGCCCGGTGATGGGTAGTAAGGAGGGCACGTGTTGCATGGAGCACTGGGTGTTATACACAAACAATGAATCATGGAACACTACATCAAAAACTAAGGATGTACTGTATGGTGACTAACATAATAAAAATTTTTTTAAAAAAAGAGAATGAGAATGGCGATAATAACATCACACACGATATACTTTAAAACAAACATTATTCGTAAAGTATCTTAATTTCACCAGTAAGGGAATCAAGGCATACAGAAGTTAGCCAATTGGTCTAAGACCATAGAACATATAAATGAGAGACGGGGAATGAAATTTAGGAAGTCTAGCATCTAGAGACAGGATGAACTTAGAGGCACAATTCTTGGCTTCTGACTTTCAAAATGAATGTTTAAAATTCATATTGTATACTAGGACTTGGCAAACATTGGCCCCTGGCCTGTTTTTGTTAAGACCCATGAGCTAAGAATAGTTCTTAAATTTTTTAATTGTAAAAAAAAAATACGAAGAACTTTTCACGACACACGAACGTTATATTAAACCATGGTCAGTTCTGTGCATTTCATCAGAATCAAAGCTGAAAATTCTCATATGTCATACCAATATAGCAGTTCCAAGGTTTGGTAGAAAAGAAGTTTCATTTCCATTTTTTTTGTTTTATTTAAATTCAAATTAGTAAACATATAGTGTATTATTAATGTGGGGGTTGAAATTAGTGTGTCATCAGTTGCATATAACACCCAGCGCTCATTATATCAAGTGCCCTCCTTAATGCCCCTCACCCAGTTACCCCATCCCCCCACCCACCTTCTCTCCAGCAACTCTCACTTTGTTTCTTATAGTTAAGAGTCTCTTATGATTTGTCTCCCTCTGTTTTTATCTTGTTTTGTTTTTCCTTCCCTTCCCCTATGTTCATCTGTTTTGTTTCTTAAATTAACATGAATGAAATCATATGGTATTTGTCTTTCTCTGATTGACTTACTTCCCTTAGCATAATACCCTCTAGTTCCATCCACGTCATGGCAAATAGCAAGATTTCAATTCTTTGGATGGCTGAGTGATATTCCAGTGTGTGTGTGTGTGTGTGTGTGTGTAGAGAGAGAGATGTATATGCATATAATACACACACACACACACACACACACACACACACACACACACATACACACCACATCTTCTTTATCCATTCATTTGTCAATAGACATCTGGGCTCTTGCCACAGTTTGGCTATTGTGGGCATTTCCGCTATAAACATTGGGGTGCAGGTGCCCCTTTGAATCATTATTTTTGTAACCGTTGGGGTAAACACCTAGTAGTGCAATTGCTGGGTCATACGGTAGCTCTGTTTTCAACTTTTTGAGGAACCACTGTACTGTTTTCCAGAGCGGCTGCACCAGCCTGCATCCCCACCAACAGTGTAGGAAGGTTCCCCTTTCTCCGCAACCTCCCCAACATCTGTTGTTCCCTGAGTTGTTCATTTTAGCCATTCTGACTCCGGTGAGGTGGTATCTCATCGTGGTTCTGATTTATTTCTCTGATGGTGAGTGATGTTGAGCATTTTCTCATAGTGTCTGGCAGCCATTTGAATGTCTTCTTTGGAGAAACGTCATTTCTGTTTTTTGAGCTCAAGGCCAAGACTGAAACTTTTCTGAATGACAAGAACTACCTCCAACCATGATCATCCAATACTGAATGGCTTTTTTTTATAATAGTATTTTTTTATTATATTATGTTAGCCACCATACAGTACATCCCTGGTTTTTGATGTAAAGTTCGATGATTCGATTGGCTTTTGAAATTAGTTTTGCTGAAGACTCTATGCTTTTACATGTAAAAGCTTTCCCTCAGATTTTAGCTCTGGCTGTGACAACATAGATGGTACTGGACTAATCCTCCTACAGAACGTAGTTATGGAAGCAGGGCGACATAATTTAAAATTGGTTGAAGGCATTATAGACAGTCAATGCAGGCTCTATTTAAGGGGCTTTGCTCTCCTTAAGAAAAGGAAAACGTAGAAAATGAATGCTATGCTCACTTTGGCTTTTTTTCCCTAAGGTGAGGAAGGAATCTGCTCAGGCTAAAACAGTGGTCTTGCTGGGCTGACAAGGCAGAAACCCAAGCCAGGGCAGCCACAGAGGCTAAAATATAAGGGCAAGGTGTCAGAGACCAGGGAACTACAGAGAAGAGAACCTCAAAATTTCCCAACCAATCTCCCTTTTGTAGTCAGCCTGCAGGCTTCATGTGTATAGAATTATAACACGCACACACACAAACACACACACACACGGGCACACACAGCAGAAAACAGCAGCTACAAGTCTACAAAGTTAAGCACACAGCCGAACAGCCTCCCGGTGCTGGGAGACAGGTGTTAGAGTTCCAGGCCCAAGCCAAACGAGAAGGGCTAGAATTTCTGTGTAGTTAGAGGGCTGCACCCAAGGTCTAAGGAGGACACCCAGGAGTAAGGAAAAAAACCTGAGCCCTCACAAAGGCCATTTATAGGAACAAAGTGATCTGCTATACCCATCTCCCTGTAAAACAATTTAAGCCACTTTGATTTACTTTTTAGCTCTCAGTCTATTTTGGTTTGGTCTATTGTCAGCCATGTGCAGGTAAAAGTTTCACAACCAGCTCTCCAAGGGCAGTAAATCCTCATTGGTAGCTTTTGCCCATTTCTGTTGTGCACATAGTCCCACCATGACCTAGGTCAAGCTACCGATACGCCATCACTGAACACAGATTCGGGGATGGATGCGCACCAGTGATGCTCGCCAGCTGACACGAGGGGGCCCCAGCACACTCCTGAACGTGCAGCCCAAACCCTGGAATTCATATCTTCAAACTCAACAAAAAAGAAGGAATGGCTTCATAAACCCAAATACATCTCATAATCCAGCATTTGTCTTAACATTCGGAAATGCTGAATTAATGTGAGTATCTCCTCAGAGATTCTCTTCCCTGTAAGGTAAAGACCTGCAATATAACATTATTCTTGAACATAATCTCTTCTTCAGACCGCACGATGAGGTTCTCTCATTCAAAGACAAACAAAGGAAGTGTGCTGGACATGAGTGAAAATTGTTTTCCATGGATTTACCTTAAACTCATGTTGATGAAACATAGTTGGAGTCAACAAATACTATGGAGTGCGTCCTCTATCTACGGCACTCTGCAGTGCAATGAAGGGTTTCCTAGGTCTCCACTTGTTCTTCTCAAAACAGTCAACAGTCTAAAAGAAAACCTGTTATAAGGAAATTTGTATTTTTCAAGATTGCATGGAGCGGGGGCTGGGGGACCCAAAGCAAAGAGCAGGGATATAACAGTGTAACATAAAGTTGCAAGATTAGAAAATGAAAATCCTGAATTCCCTGTCTCCACCTGTTGTCCTTTTAGTAGCATGTGAACCCAGCGTGAAGCCACCTCCACAATGACCCATGACCAACAGGGGACATGGTTCCATTCTGGCTTCATGAATCGGGGATCGTATTACCTTATTTGTGGCTTTCCTCTGCCAGGGAAGAGTCAGCCAAGTTCTTCTGGGCTGTTCGCGTATGTCTAAATCACCCATTTTCTAGCACTAAGGAAAAGTATCCTTTTTCCTCCTGAAACCCTGGCCTTATAACAAATTTACTCCATAACATAGTGTCTCTTTGAGGAGGAAAAAATTCTTATTTGATTCTCTAGAGGTGATCGCTTCACTTCCCTTTATATCTTGATGTATAAAAACATACATTCTAGGGACACCTAGGTGGCTCAGTCGGTTATATGTCTGCCTTCGGCTCAGGTCATAATCCCAAGGTCCTGGGATTGAGTCCCTCATCAGGCTCCTTGCTCTCCCTCTGCCTGCCACTCCCCTGCTTGTGCTCTCTCTCTCTTTCTGACCAATAAATAAAATCTTTTTTTAAAAAAACCCATAAATTCTAATATTACGTTCCCTATCCTGCTGAAATGCAGCATTCTGTTTGCCTTGGCTTACACAATTCCACTTGGGCTAACTTCTGCTTAGCTTTGTTAAACTTAGTTTATCAGACATAGACATATGGGAAAGTATACCATTTTCCTACTGCAGCTGTAACAGATTACCATAAATTTAGTAGCTTAAAACAACACAAATTTATTTTCACACAGTTCTGGACATTAGAAGTCTGAATTGGTCTCACTGGGCTAAGACTGTGGTGTCAGCATGGCTGAATTCCTTCTGGAGGCTCCAGGGGAGAATTGTTCTTTACTGTTTTCAACTTCTACAGGCCACATGCCCCACTCAGCTCATCCATCCTCAAAGCCATCAATGACCACCAGGTCTCTCACACCTCGTATCACTCTGATAGTGACTCTCCGACCTGCTTCTTTCACTTGTAAGGATCCTTGTAATTAGGCTGGGTCCACAAGGATAAACCGAGATAATCTGCCCAACTCAAAGTCAGCTGATCAGAACCTTTATCGCCCTTTGCCATATAACAGAACACATTCATAAATTCCAGGGATGAGGATGTGGACATTAGAGGAGGGCCATTATCCCGCCTACTGCAGAAGGGGAGGGAATAACAGCTAGGAAAGACCAAAGATGTAGAACATTTTTACACGTCCATTTGTTCCCAAAAAAGTCATGACCTATTGTCATTACAAAACTAAAATATGTAATTTGTAATGGTCAGTCCCCCTCTCCTATGTGTGGGTGGCTGAGGCCCGCTGTCTTTGCACATGGAATGCCCTTAGGAGTGTCCACATTTCTACAATAGGGAGGTACTTCGTCTGTTGACTAGACTGCAAAAGCTGCTCCAAGCGACTCCAATGTGAAAGCATAAAAGCCACTCATGTCACAGATAAAGAAACAGGGGTCCAAAGAGGTGAGACGAATTTCACATTAAGCAAGCCAGAGACAGCCTTAGAAATCCGGTCTCCTGATTCACCATTCAAGGTTCCTGTCCTATCCATGGCCACATGCAGTGACTGAGGGTCTTCAATAACTTTCCTTCTGTTGCCATTAGGGAGAAGTTGAGTACAGAACCCATCGCTCTTGAAAATGAAAATGATGCCATTCCCTCCAGTGTGATAAAAACCCATCCCACTTTCATCTCAATGCTAGGGAAAGTGCTGAGACAATTTATAGGTGCAAGGAGATTGAATAGATCATAAATTCGTTCCCAACATTCCTCTGGCAAACAATGGCGATTAGCTGACACCGTGATAGTTATCCCAAATCTCCTCACAGAAAAGAGGTTAGAAAATACAAATGCTCTCTCTTTTTTTTTTTTTTTTTTACACCATTCAGTGAGAAATAAGAAGTCTGCCAAAGGGATCAATGGTGTTCTGCGAAAGCTTTTGCCTTCATGATAAATGGACAGTCAGACCTAGGTTGTGTCTTCCCTTGTATTCCTACTTAGAGGACGAGAGCTTTTTTGTTTGTTTACTGCTCTGTTCCAAGCATGAGAAAGTACCTAGAATATTCATAGATATTTTCTAAATACATAAATATTGTCGAACAATGCCAGCAGTTACACCAGCTATTTAAAATAGAGAGAGAAAAGTCAGGTGAATCGCAGGGATATCATGTTTGACATCACTGTGCCACTGAATTAGTACCAACAGCTGCCTCCCACCCTGTTGTTATATGACAAAATATAATTCTACTTGATATTCACTGTATGTTCGGTTTTCTGTTACTTGCAGCTAAAAGCATTTCCTACCTATAGAGTCACTTCATGCACCGCAAGTCTGCAAATCAGACATATGAAAAGAGCTGCCTCTAGCACAGGGAAAATTTATAGGGTGACAGTAATGTTCAATATCTTGATGGGGTGAAAATGTTCTATACCTTGATAGAGGTTCAAGTGTGCAATTTTCAAAGGCAGTAAATGTGCATTTAGGATTCACAGAGAATTGTATCTAAATTTTAACAAAGAGAATAAAAGCTGTAAACAAATGTTGAACTCCGTTTAATGATATGCACACTGAAGTCTGATACATTGGGCAGGATACTGATATCTGCAATTTACCTTGCAGCACACCAAAGATAAAATACAGATGGACAGAAGGACTGAGATATGGTAAAGCAAGTATGATAGACTGTTAGAGACAAGGAGTGGGTACTTGGGAGTTCACACCTGCAAATTTTTTTCAACTTTTCTGTAAATTTGAAAATGTTCAAAACAGCCCTATCTTACTAATATATATGTCAGACCTGGAGGAAATGATGGTTTCAAAATTTCTATTTCTATGAGACAGAGTAGCTCTCTGACTAGAAGTAGGAGGAAATAGCTAGAGGACATGCCCTCCAAGTGGGTTGCAATCACAGTATTAATCGACACATTAAGGAAATTCTCGATGGCAATTTCTTTTTGAACTTGAAAAAATTAATACTAAATTTTCCTGAAAGAATAACCAGGTAATAATAGTTAGGAATTTGAAAAAAAAAAATCAAAGTAATGACAAGGAATTTACTCAGCTACATGTTAAAACAAAATAGAAAGCTAGTAAGGAAGCATAGACCCTGATTGAAATTTAATATGCTCCATTTCTGGAATTATGGTGTATATATCTTTTAAAAGCACGCAGAAATACTGGATTAAATATAGCTAACATCATCCCATAGGCATAGTTGATATATGAAAAAGGTAAGGGTAGTCTGCAGAAGTCAAACTTCCAGAGCCCAAATAAGAACCACCTGAGAGCCCTTGCCGCCTGACAGAGTAGAACACATGTGACCAATGGTCAAGTGTGAGAACAGAGACACCAAAAGGAGTAACTATAAAGACAAATGATTTCATTAAATAAGTATTATAACAAATAAGCTTTATGGGCAAGTGCACAGACGATCGTCTAAATAATCTCTAAAATATTTGAAATTACAGTTTGATTAAGAAAAAACAATCATGGATCATGACCTTGGTAAATGTCAGCGTTCTCCAAGACAACGGAACCAGAGGACAGATATAGCTACAGACACAAAGATACAGATATAGATATGCGTATGCCTATATATACACATATACAAATACATATGTATTCATATACATACACATAGAGAAAAAGATTTATTATGAGACATTGGGTCAAACAGCTGTGGAGGCTGAAGATTCCTGGGACCCACCTTCTGCAAGCTGAAGCCCAGGAAAGCTAGTGGTATAGTTTCAGGCCAAAGCCCAAGACCTGAGAACAGGGAGGCCACCCGTGTAAGTCCCTGGGTGTGTCTGAAGGCCCAACCACTAGACCTGCAGCTGTCTTAGAGCAGGAGAAGGTGGAGATGCCAGCTCAAGTAGAGAGACAATTTCCCCTTCCCCCACCACCTCATGCTACCGAGACCCCAGAGAATTGACAGTGCCCACCCACCCTGGGGAGAGCTATCTTCTTGACTCATTCTACCAATTCAAAGGTTAATATCTTCTGGAAACACCCTCACAGACATAGCCAAAAGTAGTATTTTATCAGTTATGTGGGAATCCCCAGCCCAGTCAAGTCGACAAATACAAGTAACCATTACAGCTCCTGTGTTTATTTATATATCATATACATGTACTCAGTGCTAACAAATCATCTATGTAAAACAATACCCAGAAATGCAAATTTAAAACATGAGTTTGGATGTGTGTCTACATGTACACGTGTACGTACTCTTTTTTTTCGAAAGATTTTATTTATTTGAGAGACAGAGAGAGAGCATGAGCAGAGGGGAAGGGCAGAGGGAAAGGGAGACGTAGACCCTCCACTTAGCAGGGAGCCCAACTGGGGGCTCAATCCCAGGACCCCAGGATTGTGACCTGAGCCGAAGGCAGATCCTTAACTGACTGAGCCACCAAGGCGCCCTTCATGCATATGTATTCTAACATGGATTATCTTGAGCCCCTTCTGGGATACTCATGCTCCCCTCCCTCACTTTGAAAACAATTGGTCTTTATGAGTCTATATCATATAAAGTAAGGATGAGATAGTTAGAAAGCTCCAGGTCCTTCCTCCACTTTCTAGGTGATGCCCAAATTTCTTTTCACTTCCTTAGTTTTAGCCCTTCACATAAATGGCTTCCAGCTCCCTTTCAGAGAGCACTTTTAATTACAGAAAGTGGAGAAAGCACCAGAAAACAGCAGCTCACTCAGTGGGGAGCAGATCAATACGAAATGCGAAGTGGAGGGCTAGAAGTTGCAGAGCCTTGGACAGTAAATATCCCTCTCTTAGGGACATGAAGCCATTTACTCAGAAAGAATTTATAGCACACAGTTAATAAACCCGGAATATTGTTCACTTCTTACAAAATCTGTTTTTAAATAAAATGTTTAACAATCTGCCCACTTTCTTATTCCAAACAGAAAGAGAATAAGCCATAATGTCTTCCACCCCAAGGATCTACAAGATGAGTTCTGTGCAGCTGGCTGCACCAGCTCCCTCTCCCATATTTGTCATGCACATTCTCCCCACATTGCTCACCTGGTCGAAGATACACAAGTCCCAGAGGAAGAAGGAACTTCTTTGGTCAAGAACTTCTGAGTATCATGTTTCTTTCAGACCAGCTAAATTGAGGACATAGATCTTTTTTTTTTCTTTTTTTTTTTTTAGTTCTGGAATTTTCCATGCTTCTAATTCTCCATAATCATTAAAAGCAATCCTTTAAAAAGCAATCTTTGGGTTATTTCAAATCTACACGCTTTCAATTCTTTTTGCTATTTTCTACCCATTTTGTACTTGAGAAGATGTAGCTGTTTTAGTTTTGAATAAATGTTTTGAATAAAATCAAAACTAAAAGCTAATAATTTCTGTAAGTTTTTACAGAAAATGAAATCCTAGTAATCAAAGAAGGGGAGGAAATGGGGGGAGGACAGAGTTTGATTTTCTTTTTTGTTTGTTTGTTTGGGTTTTTTTGTTTTTTTTCTTATTATTTGTTTGTGAATATATGGAAATCTCCTGTTCACATTTACAGGTGAGTTCCTAAAGCAAATGGCACAGGTCTGGGCTGGAGCTGGGTTGAGTGACATACGGAAAGCTTCCATTCCACCGAATCCACACATCTGTAGATCAAATATAGCCAGTATGAGCTAGTTTCCGGTCTCTTTTAGCTGCTCAGGAAGCCAAGTTTTACAGATAATGCAGAGTATAACCCTTTGCATATCAAAAGGTTTTAATTTTCATTTATTTAAGTTATGGGGTTGGCAAACATTCCAAAATGGATTTCATGTTCTTAACCAAACGGTATCAAAGGTAACCGGACATCTTCTTGATCAAATCAGCACAATCATGGAGACTATCAATGTCTGTATTCACCCCCGCTCCCTGTTACTCTTGAGTTCACATTTACCTTCTACCTGTTCTTGCCCCTTGTCTCCCCAGAGCTCCAACACTATAGGCTTCTCTTGTTATGAAAGTCCTTGTGCACACTGTGTCTGATTAGAGGAGTTCTTCTACCAGGCAGAAATCTACACCTTCCTAAGTGACCATCGCTTAGAAAACAAAAGCCACCTTAATGTAAGTTGTAGTGTACTGACCTCCAGGAGACTGTGAAAGATGACCCTATATGAAAAGTACAAGGGGCTGTTACTTTATTTGGTTATTTATCAAATTCTTGGTTCTATCTGGTTTTCCGGCATAATACCAATACGTGAATCCTGGGTAAGTAAACTATCACTTAAGGACTAATCCTCAGAATATTCAGGTAATAGCCCAGAGTATATCAGTATCTGAGTGGAAAAATCAAGGCTCTGAGCAAAAAGTTCCTTATCCAGGTGACATTAAGTCCATTAAGATACTGAAGACTGAACCCATGTGTATGCTAAGTGAATCTCTTTCTACCTGGAGATTAATAGATAGTCTGGATTCTGATTACAAATTACTCAGTCTGCAATTCTAACCCACAATCTTTAACACCTCACTTCACTCCGTGCCTTGGAATTTCATTAAGAGTTCCTTAGACATGACTGTAATGCCAGAAAGCTAGAATGACTATAGGTCAACCCCTAAAATGGAGATGTAAGCAAAAGAAACAAAAAGCAATATACACAACTAGCCAGAAATAATCACGTATCCTTGAAACCACCTCTTTCCTTTAAAAGGTTAAACAATTTTTTCTGTTGACTGAATTACCAAGATCATAATTCCAACTCTTCACTTATTTTTACTTTGCCAGATTTGGTTTCAAATAGAATGGTATTGATGCAAACACACTAAAGGGATATAACTTGAAATTCAAGCATCAGGAAAAGCACCCTAAGTAAACAACCAAAAACAAGGACCAAAAAAAAAAAAAAAAAAAAAAAAAAAAAAAAAAAATCCCTGACAAAAAATAACAAACAAAACCTTTGCTATCCATTCCCTGGATTTCCAGAACACATCATCAGTAAGCAATTATAAAGCCAGAGAGTCCTTCTATATAGTAAAACTTTGTCCTTCAGGGCATTTCCACACACCAGAATAACCCACCTGACAAATCAAAAGGATAGAACTGGGTTGCAAAATTCTATAATGGGCAAGAAAGCATCAGGTGTCGTCTGTGTCATTAAGATGTATAGGTTCTCGGGACTGATAAATCAGAACTTTGACAGATGCATTTTGTTACTTTCCTCTCTTTAGGAGAGTTCTACGTTCATAATAAAATACCAAACAAAAGTATTTTCTATTTATCAATTTTGGAACTTTTGTAGTATAGAAAGCACCTCTTTGTTGTAGGACAGCAGACTCCCTGAAGGGTGTCCATGACATGGAGAGACTGCCCACTGAAAACTATGTATTATGTCTGGAAAATGCTACGCTCATAATGTTTAAGGACAAATGGACTTGTGAATCACTCTACGTCATCGTCAGTTCTCTCTCCCTAAACAGTATTGCTAACCAGGCTCCCCTTCCCACGCTGTAATGGCGAAGAAACTAAGTGTAACGCAACCATACAGGAGCTGACACTAGTGGGATCAAGGAGGTCCAACCAAGCACAATGGCGGCATTTCAGGAGGCGGGATAATTCAACACCAGACTACGTGCCTCTGCACGCCAAGACACGAAGGGCAGCCAAGCCATTTCGTTCAGTGAAATAAGGTCTTTCCTCCTCCAAGGGAGACTATGCTGGGGGGTAAATGGTTTACAGGGTCAGCGTTTCAAGGAAGAAAAAGGATGCTTTTCCTAAGGGGTGGAAAACCAGGTGATTTAGATATATGTGAAAAGCCCGCAAGAACCTGGCTGACTCTTTCCTGACAGAGAAGGAGAGCCACAAATAAGGTCATAAAATTCCAATTTCATGAAGTCAATGCGAGAGAATGGAAAGATTTCCTATTTTCACGATGGGTCACTGGGGGGGGGGCGGTTTCAAGGGCCATGGCCGTGGAGTTCACACAACACAACAGGAACAACAATGAAGACTTGGAATAGCAGTACTGCAAATCCTTCATGGTAGCTCTTTCAGCGTGTTATTTGCTTTGGGGATCTTTTTTCCTCTTCTGGGCAGTTTTGATAATGTAGATAGCCTCTTAAGTTTCTTATATGGTAGCAAAACCTAATAGCTTGATAAGAATAAATCGATAAATGTAAACCTCCTCCTTACTAATTGAAACGCCTCAAATATAGAGTACATGTCCCATAAACACTCATGGAATTGAACTTAACGTCTGTTTGAGGCAAAAAAATGTAAAAGTTATTCATCAGGATCCAGGCCATATCCATTGTTTGACTTTGAAGGAGCTTTGCTCCTGCTGTAGTCCAAAGATGGTTGTAGTCATGAATATTTATATACATGCCACTTACAAGGGAAAAAAATCCACAAGGAGAACAGATGGCAGGTGCTCTCAAAAACCTTACCCTTCCCTCCACCCACAATCTCCAACACAGACTCTATCTCACAATTCTACCTCGCTTTGTAAACTTCCCTCCCTGCAGCACTGAGTGTGGATTTTCTCCCACAACCCAGGACTCTTGAAGTGTCCTGTACTGTCCACTAGAGAAGGGAGACCTAAGGACGCCCCAGGCCCTGGGAGCTTGGGTTTCATCCACGGATGATCTCTACCCAGTAGATGCCCTGGGTGATGCAGGAGGGGGACAGGAGGCAGGGTCTGAGCTTGGACATGCACAGCCATGGAAGGTTTTGATTTTTCTGTAGCAGAAGCAATAAGGAACCCAGTGTCTGGTGATTGACATTGTGAATGTGAAAAGGCAGGACCAGAGCCTCCATTTTCATGGTTTGGATCACGTCTGAGGTGGTCCAGTCCAGAAACAAACATCTGCGTCGCAGACTCCCCGTCCTGGTGCAGATCAGGTTCAGTGATGGGCAGTTCCTGGTACTCCTCTGATTTATCCCTGGAAGCTCAGCCCAGAGTTTCTTCCTGGCCCTCTGACTAGCTTGTAAGCACCTAATTAAGCATTCTCTGCCGAACTAGCTATTTATAACAGCTCTCCTCATATTGTTTTCCTTCTACTTTTTCTTTGATTTGCAACAGTCAGGCAAGCTAAGGGGGAAAAACATTTTTCTAAGAAATCTAAGCATTATATGTCAAGATCTAAGCACAGACAACTGTAGCACAGAATTTTTTTTAATATTATTTATTTGAAAGAGAGAGAAAGAGAGAGAGACAGAGATTGTGACAGAGATAGCGAGAGCACACAAGTGGGGAGGAGAGGGAGAAGCAGGCTCCCCGCTGACCCGCTGAGCAGGAAACCTGATGCGGGGCTCGACCCCAGGACCCTGGGATCATGACCTGAGCCGAAGGCAGAGGCTTAACCGACTGAGCCACCCAGGCCCTCGTGTAGCACAGAATTTTTACAATGACTCCTACAACATGAAAGATGGGGGTGTGACGTAAAGGAGTTCCTGCTACAAGGGACCCAGTGAGCCTCTCCAGCGACCAGGAGAGGCGGAGCGAGCAGAAGGCAAGACAGAAAGTATCCAGACTCAAGGTTCCTCATTCACTATTCAGAAGGTAAAACAACAACAAAAGCCTGTGGAAGGAGGAACTACCCAGAGAGCTCAGGTCTGAATTGATAAATATCAGGGCTGATGCCTCTCCTCTCCTAACCTGGGAAGACAAGCAAGCTTCTTAGAAAAGTCCCACGTTCAACATGAAAGAGTTCAAGTGGGAATAGCTGAGGGCAGGTGAGGGCAGGTGGGCGTAAGGACAACTATGTATGTTCTACTCTAGAGTGATGCAGAGAAAGCCATTAAGAGTTCTTGACCCTGCCCCCCATGAGGGAAAAAGAGTACTATGGAGGTTGGGAGGCAGCAGGTAAGCAGGAAGATGTCTGAGGTCAAAAGAGGGATAGCTGCCAATGTGAGGCCAAGGCCAACTGCCACCATGCCACCCCAAGACCAGCTAGGCCAACAACACCTCAGTGGTGCCAGGCAGGAAGTTCAGGGAACAGACTCACTAAGGAATATCACTTCAGGTGGCACCGTGACAGGAACTGATGCCCCAAGTCCAAGTGGTACAAGAAAACGCAAGCAGAGGCCAATGAGACCGTATAGTACTTTCTTAATGCCAGAGTAGTACATAAGCTCTTCTGTGAACATAGATCACCCATGAGTAGCAAAGAAGGACAAAAAGGAGGCATAAAGACAACATGGCGAACTGAGAATATACAGAAGGGTAGGTAAGGTAGAAACTGGACGCTGATCAAGATGATATTTGAATTTAGCTGAGAAGTCATGGATTGTACTGAAAATACCTGAATAGGAAAAGAATAAGTTGTCAGGTCAAGGCAGACTGGGAGACTCAAGGACAAAGTGTGCTGAATTACAGAAAACAGAATTTTTTTGTGGACAAACCCATCGCCATTATGTGTAAATTTTGACCCTACTCTAATAGCTCGAATTTACTGAGCGGTTGCCAAGTGTCAGTCCCTGCCCTAATTAAATGCCATAAACATTATTTCATTTACTCTTGGTGTAGCCTAACTACCTTCCCTTTATAGGGAAGGAAACCGGCTCTCGGAAATATTAAATAGCTTATCCAAGGATGAACAAAATTATATACATGACAAAGATTTGATAAAGACATATCTATAGCCAATTCTACAGCCAAATCTACAGTATTTCATGCATTACCCCAGTGAGCAGTCAGATACCTCAAATGTTTTCTTCCTTCCTCTTCCACCTGGCCACGAGACACCATGTAGACAGACCCTAAGGGTTGCTCTCTGCATCATGGGTTGGAAAGGAAGAAGAAAATTCATCTCACCAAAGCTATTTTCTTCCCACAACTGGAGTTTGCTTTCCTGGCCCTTTTCTTAACCATATTTCCAACTTAGTAGAAACAGACACTAAATAGAAAAAGAAAAAAGACCAAAAATGCAGGTATTTGGATCTGGACACATGGCAGGTGCTATTAGACATTTCTTATGTCTCCTTCTGGACCAATTCACTATGCGGCTAATTCACATAAAAGAGACTGGCTATCAGATATTCTTCAACTCTTAGTTCTGAAGCAAGATTTATGACATCAATGTACATGTTACTTTTAAAATTCTAACGGAACGTGATTTTCGCGTGCCATAAAACTTAATATAAAAGAACTTACCTGTGGCATTTCCTTTTCCTGCTGCCCTTTGGGACTAGGCCCAGATGCAATGTTTTCCAGTGTTCTCCACTGGAACCCACTCAATCATTCCTGTTCCTTCACAATTCTGAAAATCATTGCTCACAGCACTGGCATCAGACCACACAGGCCTACAAAAGGTGGCCCATACTGGACACGTCTTACCCCACCCTATCTTCCAGATTCTATTCTCTCGTTCTTTGCTCACCAAGCCATCCCTGGAGCTCGGGAGGCAGGCCTGGGTGCTAACTGCCAGCTCTGAGTTGGAGAGCTGGGGTTGGCTCAGGCCCAACTGGGAGCCCAGACACCAAGCTTCTCCAGCCAAGCAGGGCCTGATTTCGGCCTGAATGCTCTGCTGAGAGCACAGCCAATGCCACTGAACAGGGTCTGGATGGTTGTCTCCATAACTTGGGTTGCTACCGTCAGACTGCTGAGCTGGGAACCTTTCCCAGAGGACCAAAAGCACATTTCACCCAGCTTCTGTGCTTTTTTCTGCATTTATTTTAGCATTCAAAAAACCAGGAATTCCTAAGCATCTTTTGTTGTAGCATCCCTAATATAGAGCCTGAGATATAATAGGCACTCAAACGGTGCTTATTTGAATGAATGGATGGATGAATGAATGAAAGAAAGAAAGAAAGAAAGAAAGATAGAAAGAAAGATAGAATGAATCAGAAAAGCAAGCACAACCACGTAAAAGTAGATTTAGTTTAAAAATAGCTTTTCTTCAACCTGACATCACTGTCCAGATGCCAAGGAATGATGCCCAGGGCTTCCCAAACGTCCAATTATCTAGGAATCACCTAAAGATCTTATTATAGAATACAACTTTTGATTCACCAGGTCTATGATTGTGTGTGAGTCTCTGCATGTCTGAAAATCTCCCAGGTGATTCTATTGGCTCAGACCACATTTGGAGTGGCAATATCCTATCAGCATCAACTAGTTGGTGTTACCATCATTAAAATCTTACTGAACTTCTCCAGCAAGGCCAACTTACCTATGATTAATAATATAACATATGTGTCTTGGCACACAATAAGCAATCAATAAAAAAAAATTAAATCAGAATTTCATCAGGAAGACAGTAAATTCGGTTTATAGAAAGGACAAGGAAATGGACCTAGTAATTTCAAGAGGAGCGTTTACGTGAAAAATCTCCTCATTCCTAGGCCTTAAACTGAATTTCAGAACTTTGTATCAAGTGAGCACAGGGTGGTCAGCTTTGAGCCAAGTTAAATTTCCAGGCAAACCGTCAGTTTTAAAATATCTTCAGACCAAGGTATAATTTTTTTTCAAACTTCTTCGTGAACTTCATTTTCAAGAAAATGGAAAAGGAGTGAAAACCTGATCATTAGCGCAGAAGAGTTTTAAAATGTTAACCTTGGTCAATGACAAGTAAGAAAGTACTACGCAAAATGAACTTCAATTGAGTAAAATCACACATGAAGCTGATAATGGTTCTCCAGAAACCAACACCTCCGAGAAAGAATGGAAAAGACAACGTACTTCCACCGATAATTTAAAAGCACGATTTTGAGGGCGTCTGGGTGGCTCAGTCAGTTGAGCGTCTGACTGACTCTTGGTTTCAACTCAGGTCGTGATCTCATGGGTCCTGGGATGGACCCTCAAGTGGGGCTCCACATTCAGCAGGGAGTCTGCTTGAAGATTCTCTCCATCCCCCTCTCTCATATAAATAAATAAATCTTCTCTTAAAAAAACCATCATTTTGGAAGAAGATACCCATTTGTTTAACAGCGACACCAGAATTCTGGTATACAGTGGCATCTAGAAATTAAATAATTACAGGACAATCTCTACTTTATTTCCTGGCCACATTATGTAAAATCATGGCCAGGTATCTAATTTGGACCTGGTGTGCAAGCGAGAATCCTAACATAACTTAGCTAATAAACATAAAACCTGAAATACAGAAAACTGAGCTGGTATAATTCCCAAGTTCCTGACATAATCATCATCAACTGGCCATGTGAGGCCTTCATCTTGTGTCACTTTCTTTTTCTTCCTAAACTTCAATCTCCACTCCAATCCACTCCTCCATCTGTAGGAAATTACCCTAATTAGTGTTTAACATTTTTCCTGGACCACTGATGTGTATTTGAAACACGGTACTGTTTTGTTGTGTACTGGCTTTAAATTTGCCTAAGTAAACCATGTGATAGGGCCTGTTACCTCACTTTTTCCTCTCAGCACCATGTTTGAAAGATTTCTCTAGAAAGATTTCCTAATACTATTTCTAATTTGTTACCTCTGTAAGTATCCACAATATTTAACCCATCTCTTCCCTAGAGTTAGATACCTAGGTTATCAACCACACCCTGCCCCACAAACAATGCTTAATCGACCATTCTTACACATGCCTCCTCAGGGACCAGAACACAAGTTCCACGGGAATGGAATGAGTGTGTCTTAAGACCCATGCATACTAAATTAAACTCAGTTATCTCCAGGTCATTCTCCAGGTTAGCTTTTTGAGTCTACAGTCTCTGCTTTCTCCATTGTTCTGGATTTCTCTTTTTTGTAACATTTTAAAAAATATGATAGTTATTATTCCTTGTCAGTTTTTGACTTTTCAGATCACCTCTCCTAGCCAATTCCCTGTCGACTGACTTTATTGATGGTGCCATTCATTAAATAGAAATTTATAATTTTTTATGTAGTCAAATTTATCATTTCTTTAATCTTATCCCTTGTACTTTTGGGGTCTTATTTAATAATTCTTCCAAAACTCAGAATTACAGAGATATATTTCCTGATGTACTTTTTATTCAGTTTATAGTTTTGCCTTTCATTCTTAAGCCTGGAATTAATCTAAACTATACTTTTGAGAACTAATTTTATCTTTCTCTAATCGTGGCCTGTTTTCTCACTTTCATGTAACAACAACAACAAAAAAAATCATTCTTTTCTCTTAATTCCGGTCCTACACATATCAGATTCCCATGCAAACCTGGACTTGTTTTTGAGCATTTCATTCTACTCCCCAGATCTATCGGCATGTTTCTGCACCACACTGTCTCATTTCTACAACTTTGTAGTGATCCTCCTCCAGGATTTACTTACATTTTTCTGAAATAAACTCAACTACATTTTGACTTTTTTTAGCTGCTAGATTCGATTTACTGACATTTGAGTAAAAACGTCTGCATCTGTACTCATATGTGAGAACCACACAAAATTATTCTTCCTTGAGCTATTTGTAGCAGACGTGATTCCCCGACTTATTTCTGGCTAACAGAACATAGACTGTCACAGAGATAGATCCCTTGATTTCGAGAGAAAATAAGTCTCTCTGACCCTAGAGGATGAATGATTGATTCAATCCAATCAAAGGAATTTCACTCTCTCCACCAGTGATTTCTCTGAGTATCGGTGTGTGATCCATTTTTGGCCAAGAGATATAATAGGAGGTGTGCTTGGGACCCTCCTTTCTTCCTGTATAAATGGCCTCACCTGGGGAAAGCCTCACCCTACCTGTTTCTTTCCTTGCAAAGTGTAAGGCTGTAAGGCTAGAAGTTACAGTAGGAGGTAACCACCATGAAGATAAAAAGGCAGTAATAAAGTTGGTAAGGAAGGTGAGAAAGAAACTAGGTTTCTAATGGCATCAGTAAGTAAGTGAATCGATTCTACCAACATGAAGCACTATCATTTTATTATGGGAGAAAAGTAAACCATTATTTGTTTAAGGGTGGCTAAGTTTTTTGACTTGAAGCTGAATCCTAAATTATACACTTTGTTTTATTATAGGTTTTCCCAGAAGCAGTCCCTCAGGTAAGGATTCGAGATGTAAAAATCCCATATAAAATATTAACAAAGTAACAAGGTATATGAAATGACAACATATCAAGATAAAATCTGGTTTATTCTAGTAATACAGGCTGCTGATTGAACCTTTGAAAATCAGTGTAATTCACTACATCAAAAGATTAAATTAGAAAAATCTCATGATCATCTCCGTAGATGCAGGAAAATGATTTTATTAAATTAAACATCTATTCATGATAAAATAAAAATGCTACTGTACTAGAAATAGAGGGGAAGAGCTTACTGTGTAAAAAGCTATCTGTGAATTCTACTGCAAAAATTATACAGAATGATAAAACACTGAAAGCTTTACCTCTGAGAATGAAGACAAGGTATGGACGTCTGCTGTCACCACTTCTTTTTTTTTTTTTTTTTTAAGATTTTATTTATTTATTCATTCGACAGAGATAGAGACAGGCAGAGAGAGAGGGAACACAAGCAGGGGGAGTGGGAGAGGAAGAAGCAGGCTCATAGCGGAGGAGCCTGATGTAGGGCTCGATCCCACAACGCCGGGATCACACCCTGAGCCGAAGGCAGACGCTTAACCGCTGTGCCACCCAGGCGCCCCTGCTGTCACCACTTCTAAGCCTCACTGTCTTAGCTACTACAATAAGGCAAGGCAAGAAAAACTTAAGAAAAAGACTGGAAGAAAAAAACTAAAACAGTTATTTTTGTTTCTACATGACATAATAAGGATATTTTTAAAAAATCCAAAAAACTCTATAAGCTATTAGAATTAACACAAAAATTCAGAGCCATCACAATATTCAAAATCTGTTCTATGTCTAAATACTAACAAACAAACAGAAGTTAAATTCTTAAAACTGAAAGAGCATTTATAATCAGACGTGAAAAACACCTAATAGCTTGGAGTAAATCTAACAAGAACTACACAAAAACGCTACAAAATCCTACTGACAGAAATTAAAGAAGACCTAAGAAAATAGTGAGATGGAGTATATTCATGTTTTGGGAGTTAATGCTGTAAAGACAGCCATTTGCATTCCTGATTTATAGATTCAGTGAAATTCCAAATAAATCCCAGCAAGGGGGAGGGTGTGTGTGTGTGTGTGTGTGTGTGTGTGGAAACTGGCTGGCTTAAATGTTAAATGGAAATTAAAAGGATCAGTAATAGCCAGGACTTCTTGAAAAAAACAACCTGGAAAACTTCTACTCCTAGATATAAAGCTACTTTAACTAAGACATGATGTATTGATGCAAAAAGAAACCAATGTAAGACTACAGTCCACAGCAAGATGGCAGAATACGAAGCCCCAGACCCTCTTTTCCCCCAACAGGGACATTAACTCAACAACAATACGTGGACCAATTCTCATTTGTGAGAAACCTAGAAACCAACTAAGAAACTCCTGTACCCCCCAAGAGCACAAAAACAGTCACAAGGAAGCCAGTAGGAGAATTCACGGCACTTACTTACCTTAATTCTTCCCTCTTCTCAACATGGCACGATTGGGAGAAAACTCCCAGCTCCCAGCTTCTTCCTGGGGAGGAAAAGAGAAGACTGAAACATGTCTAACGTTCAGATTTTCGAGGGGGCTGCCTGAGGGACGGGTTTCCTCAGTTTGAGCACTGACAGAAAAGAGCGAGAATGGGAACCAAGGAGAACAAGGGTTGGGAGCACTCACTCGCCATATTCCCTTCCACAGCTCAGTGTGGAATGCGGGAGAAAACCCAATTCCCAACTTCTGGAAAGGGAAAGAGTTGGAACATATGTCCCACATACTGTCTTTTCTGGGGGCTTCCTGAGGGACCTGTATCTGCCTCCTGGGTCAGAGCACTGATAGGACGTAATGTACCCTAGATGCCTGGGCAATACTGAGTGCTGCAAGAGCTGGCAGCTTAACCATGCTGCTGAGGACCGTTCCTACAGGAGACAGGGTGATACAGCTCCAGGGGCTCTCCCTTGGGGAAAGAGAAGATGGGAAAATGTGTCCAAAAATCTGACTCGATGCTGAACAACAACAACAACAACGACAACAAAAAAACCCCACCAACCAAAAATACTATATCCAGCAAAACTATACTTAAAAATGAAGGAGAAATAAAGCTGAGGGAATTCATCATCACCAGTCTTTTAAGAACTACAATTACATCCTCATTTACCCATCCAAGAAAAATGTGTACCTATGGGCACCAAAAGTCATAGAAAAAAAGAATTTTTACAGCAACATGATTAATAATGGTCAAAACTTAGGGGAAAAAAACTCAAATGTCAATGAAGAATAGAATGAATATATGACAGTTTACATAACAGGATAACATACAGCAATAAAAATGAACAAATCATCGCGAGACGCAGCATCACAGAGGAATCTCATAAATGTAACGTTGAGTTATATAGCCAGACACAAAAGAATAATTTCTGAATGATTCCATTTTTATAAAATTTGAAAAGTCACAACTGATCTATGGTCCTTAAACTCATTGGTTACATTTGTAAGTGTGCAGGAAGAAATTACAAGCACAAAGGGAGTTTCTGGAGTTGGGTCATATCCTACTTCTTAATCTGAGTGGTAGTTACATGGGTGGGTCCATTTTGTCATGATTCATCAAGATATAAGCTTATGATCTGTGCATTTTCCTACGAGTATGTTAAGAAAAAGGTATACACTAAAAAGTATCTCTATTACTACTGACTCCTATCCACTTGCTGATCGTATCTACCACCTGACCCAGGGTAACCACTTTTTCTTTTTATCTGCCCCAGTTTGGGGGCACTAGAGAGCACTAGAGAGCTCTCTGTTTTATTTTTCCTGTTTTTTTTTTTAATTAAGCTTTTTATTTTGATGTGCAGTTGACATCTGCACAACGTGGGATTCAGGGGTGCTAGCCCAATGCAGTTAAAAATCTATGTATAACTTTTGGGGCACCTGGGTGGCTCAGTCAGTTAAGTGTCCAACTCGATCCCAGCTCAGGTCTTGATCTCAGGATCATGAATTCAAGTCCCATAGTAAGCTCCACACCAGGCATGGAGCCTACATTAAAAAAAAGAAAAGAAATCCATGTATAACTTTCAACTCCTACAAAACTTAACTACTAATAGCCTTCCGTTAGCTAGAAGTCTTACCAAGAAACAGTTGATTAACAGATATTTTGTATTTTATATATATTATATACTACATTTTTACACTACAGCAAGCTAGAGAAAAGAAAATGTTATTTAGAAAATCATAAGAGAGGGGCGCCTAGGTGGCTCAGTCGGTTAAGCATCTGCCTTTGGCTCAGGCCCTGATCCCGGGGTCCTGGGATCGAGCCTGGCGTAAGGATCCCTCCTCAACGGGGAGTCTGCTTCTCCCTCTGCCCCTTCCCCTACTTGTGCTCTCTAGTGCGCTCTTGTGCTCTCTCTCAAATAAATAAATAAAACCTTAAAAAAAATCACAAGAGAAAACACATTCACAGTACAGCATTCATCACACACACACAAAAATTTATGTATAAGTGGACCAGTGCAGTTAAAACCCATGCTGTTCAAGGGTCAACTCTAACTTTGAATTAGCATGCAGTTATAAGAAATACTATAGCAATATCTCATGAATCCTTTACCCAGTTTCCTCCAATGGTAATATTTTGTAAAACTGTAGTACGATATCACGACCAGGGTACTGATGGTGATACAATCAAGATGAAGAACACCTGGGTGCCTCAGTCAGTTAAGCATCTGCCTTTGGCTCAGGTCATGATCTCAGGGTCCTGGGATCGAGCCCTGCCTTGGGCTCCCCCCACCAGGGAGCCAGCTTCTCCTCTGCCTGCTGCCCCCCTGCTTATGCCCTCTCTCTGACAAATAAATAAACAAAATCTAAAAAAAAAAAAAAGAACATTTCCAACATCACAAGAATCTCTCACATTGACTTTTTTTAAACGATTTTATTTATTTGAGAGAGCAAGAGAGAGAGCATGAGTGGGGGCAGCAGGGGTGGGGGTGCAGAAGCAGACTCCCTACTGGAGCAGGGAGCCCGATGCGGGACTCGATCCCGGGACCCCGGGATCACGACCTGAGCCGAAGGCAGACGTTTAACCACCTGAGCCACCCAGGTGCCCTCACGTTGACTTTTATAAATACATTTACTTCCCTCCAGTCTCAACCCCTGGTACCACCAATACCATTCTTTATTTCTACAGTTTTGTCATTTTGATTATGTTCTATAAATGGAATCACACATTCAGCAACCTATTGGGATTAGCTTTTTTCACTCAGCAGAATTCTCTGGAAATTCATCCGGGTCATTGTGTATCAATAGTTCTTGCCTTGTTACTGCAGAGTAGTATTGCACGCTATGGCCATCCCACAGTTCATTAACCATTCACCTGTTATTTACAGGCTGGGGCTGTTCGAGAACAGCTGCCATACACACCTGGGCACAGGTGAACGTAAGTCTTCATTTACATGGCTTACACGAACCTGCGTGCAATGACTCTGCATACGTGGCAGCTGGGGGGTTAGTTTTTTAAAGAAACTGCCAAACCGTTTTCCAGAGTACCAAGGTCCAGAGTACCGAGGTACATGCCCATAAGCAATATTCAAGTGACCCAGTTTCTCCACTTTCTCACCAGGATTTGCTGTTGCCACTAGTGTATATTTGAGCCCTTCTGACAGGTGTGTAGTGATAATATCATAGTGGTTTTCATTTGAATTCCCCTGTCGTCTGCTGATGTCAAGTCTCTTTTCAGGGGCTTAATTTGCCATCTGTGTGTCTTCAGTGAAATGTCTAGGCCTTTCGCCCATGTGATAATTGGACTGTTTGCTTTTTTACTGTTGAGTTTTGAGAGTCCTTTATAGACCCTCGGTACTAGTCTTTTGTCTCATGTTTGCTAGGCCTTTGTCACATACGTGGGTTTTCTCTCATTCCCGAGCTTGTCTTTTCATTTTTCTAACAGAGTCTTTCCCAGAGCATATTTTTAAATTTTCATAAAGACCCATTTATCCATTTTTTCCTTTTACAGGTTGTGTTTTGGTGTCAAATCTAAAAACATTTGCGTGGCCCTGGATCCTGAAATCTTTCTCTTATGTGTTCTTCTAAAAGTGTCTTAGTTTTATCTTTTACATGTAAATCTGTGATTCATTTTAACTTTTTTTTTTTTATAAAGTGTGAGGTTTAGGTTCGAGGTTTATTTTTTTTAACCCACAGATGTTCAACTGTTCCAGCACTATTTGTTGAAAATTCTATCTAAGTCTATTAAACTGCTCTCGTGTGTTTGCAAAAACTCCGTCAGGCATGTTTGTGCATATGTCTGGGTTCTCTATTCTGTTTCCATGATCTACATGCCTATCCCACCACTAATAGCACATAATAATGATTATTGTAACTATATAATAACTCGAGATTGGGTAGATGGAGTCCTGCCACTCTATTTTTCTCAAAATCATTCTAGTTAATGTAGTTCTTTTTTCTTTCCATATAAGCTTTATATAATCTTGTCCAGATCTAAAAATATATACATATACAATAAATAATAAAATATATGTATATTTTTAGATCTGGATATATATATTTTTAGATATATATTTATTTTTTCAGATCTGGAGATATAGATAGATACATAGATAGAATATATATAGATAGATATATATAGATATAGATAGATCTATATCTATATATATATAGATATATATAGATAATCTATATAGATATATATAGATATATATCTATATATATCTATCTCGCTGGTATTTAGATAGGATTTGTATTAAAGCTGTTCATCAATTCAGAAAGAACTGACATTATTCTGTTGAGCCTTCCAATACAGAAACACAGATTTTTCTCCATCTAGATAGATCTTTAATTTCTTTCACCAGTATTATGTACTTGTCAGCATACAAGTCCTGTACAAGTTTTGTCAAAGCTCCACTGAAGCACTGATTTTTTTGAGCGAGTGTACATGGTATTTTAATTTCAGTGTCCACGTGTTCATTGCTGGTATATAGACATATAATTGATTTTATATGTTTGGGGCGCCTGGGTGGCTCAGTGGTTAAGCATCTGCCTTCAGCTCAGGGCATGATCCCGGCATTGTGGGATCGAGCCCCACATCAGGCTCCTCTGCTGGGAGCCTGCTTCTTCCTCTCTCACTCCCCCTGCTTGTGTTCCCTCTCTCACTGGTTGTTTCTCTGTCACATAAATAAATAAAATCTTTTTAAAAAATTGATTTTATATGTTTATCTTATATCCTGCCACCTTGCTGAACTCAGTTTTCAGGTCTTCTATTTTACTTTTTTATTCTCATTCTTTTTCTCATTTTTTGAACATTGAAGTCCTTAAGAATCTAAAATATATTACTTCTATAATATAAATATCATAAAAAATTATATCTGAATTCTTAAACGTCTATTTCCACTGGCCACTGACTTTTACGGATGATTGGTTATTTCCACGTATGTTTTATGTTTTGGAAGTTGTGATCTCCACTTTAGTGATACATTACTGGCAGGAACTCAGTATAACCCGATTTATGCTGTTTGTGTCATTTTATATTTTCTTCTAAAGCACTTCAGGGGTAGTATTGTCCTGGGACTGATTTTTATGTTAATTAAAAATGTACACATGCATTATAGCACACTCATAATTAAAAATTATTTGAGAAGAATTTTTCTTCTACGAGAAAAAATGTTTCCTTCTATGCTGGTGGGTTAACAAAAGACTAGAAAATGCCACAATGTTTCTAGCCCATTTTGCACTCAGGGTGTAGCTCTTGAAGGGTTTAAACCTTAAGCACCTCCAAACTGAAATTGTCTACCTCATTTGGCATGTTTGGTTTGACCATGAAGACCAAGTCCTTCGGTTAATGAGACTAGACCCACGTCTAAGGCAACTGCAACATCAGCTCATATTTGTTTCTCTGGTTTTAGCACCATCACCCACTTCCATTGTGTATTACTAATGATTTCCTTTACTTTCTTAGAGCTCAGTTACACATTTAGGGAGATTTGTTATACTTTTCCCAATGTCCGGATTTTTTGTAATATGAACACTTTAATTCTATTAAGATAGATGTAATGTCAGCTATTATTGTTTTGATTATACTATTAAATTCTCTTAATTAATATTTTACTTAGAATTTACCATCCAGCCTCATAAGTGAAATAGGATTGTAATTTTATTTGGCTTTGCAACCGAGACTGCAGTAGCTTCTAAGTGAGTTGGGTGGCTTTAATGTCTTTCTATTTTCTAGAACAAACTGTATAACATAGAGATTCTATTACTCAATTTCTTGGTAAAATTCTCTTACTAAGTATTCTGGGTATGAGACTTTAACGGTAGGAGGTCTTTGATGGGTTTATTTTTTTGTTTTTTTATGAAATGATTATTGACCTATTCATATGATCCTTCCTCATATCAATTTCGGCATTTTCAGAAATCACTTATTCCCCCTTTTTGAACTGTATGCATATGTTTCTTCACAATATTTCTATTATTTTAAATCTCTGCTATCTGTGATTATTTGAAAGGTTTTTTTTTTTTTTTTTTGTATTCTGTCTTCTCCCTTCTTGTCTAGTTTAGATCACTCTTGATGGAGGTTTGTCTCATAAATTGCTTCCAACCAGCTTTTGATTTTGTTCTGTAAAGACCTTTAGACACGATAATAAAGTTAATGTCTTCCACACATTTTTCTTATAAAAATGTTTTGTACAACTATAAATTCAATATATCATAAAGCAAGTCAAAACCTTATTTAAATCTAGATAGTGCTTGAGATCAATGGGTTCTCTTCACTATTAAGGCCAGTATTTTTACGAGTCTAGCCCTCTCACACCCACTAATCACCTCAATCATGCCAAATGTATTACCCATTGTTATGATAAAGAAACCACGAGAACATTAAAGCATCTGAGTTGCTCTTGCAACAGCTTTATTCCAGCAGTTACCACATCATGATGAATAGCATTTTCCACAATATAAATTACGTTCCCTCAGAAAACAAAAAAAGTCATTTCTATTTCCATTGATAAAAAATGCAGGCTGGGGGAGACCTCCCTGTACATACTTTCTTAAAAAAAAAAAGACAGAAAGCAAAGTGAGCTCCTTCTGAACGTCTTCACAGGGGAATTTTAAAATTAAATTAGGGTTTTTAAAATTAAAAGTGGATTTTAGGGGCACCTGGGTGGCTCAGTCGTTAAGCGTCTGCCTTTGGCTCAGGGCGTGATTCCAGCGTTCTGGGATCGAGCCCCACATCAGGCTCCTCCGCTGGAAGCCTGCTAATTCCTCTCCCACTCCCCCTGCTTGTGTTCCCTCTCTCGCTGGCTCTCTCTATCTCTGTCAAATAAATAAATAAAATCTTTAAAAAAAAATAAATTAATTAAATTAAATTAAATTAAAAGTGGATTTTAAAATTAAAAGTGACCAAAGATGTCAAATAGTTCATCACCCTCATTTTTTGCACTTCAAGGGTTGGCCTGGAAAACTGGCATGCCCTGGATGACCCCTGAGAACCAGAACTCACTAGATCACTGATTACAAACTGGTAAGAGACTGAGTTGTTTTTTTTCCCTTATTGGAACATGCTAGAAAAAGAACAAAATTCTGGGGGCACCTGGGTGGTTCAGTCGGTTAGGCAACCGACTCTTGATTTTGGCTCAGGTCATGAGCTCAAAGCCATGAGATCAAGCCTGTCTCTGTGCTCAGTGGGGAGTCTGCTTGAGATTCTCTCTCTCCCTTTACCCCTCCCCCCCCACCACGCACACAAGCTCTCTTCCAAATAAATAAATAAATCATAAAAAAAAAAATTCCTAGACGCTAAGGACTTGGTAGTGACCAAGGGAGGATGGAGAATGAGGGGTGTGAGAGGGGTAACAGAACTTAGGGACGAACCCTACAAAGCAATTTATTGGGGACACATAAATTTGAGAACACTACTTAAATTACCACATGATAATAAATGAGAATCGGCCTTTTTCTGCACGCCGCTTTTATAAATCAAAGCCAAAGGTCCCATTTGTACTTTATTACACAAAGTGGAATTATCGCGCTCATTGTTCAAACAATGATATCTTTACCTGCAAGTTATCTTTGCAATTATGGAGGGTGGGATGCCAGAAAGAAGGCAAACAGAAAACAGGCATCACATTTCTTTTACTAGAAAATGCTAATGATAGCCAATATTTCCCGGCTGTCACATTCGCACTCTAGGAGGGAAAGGAAAATATGTAATGCAATTTAATTTAAACTCAGAGCCTAATCGTCAATGACCTTTACACTCTGAAACCAGGGCTACGGCCCACATGGTAAATGCAATTATGAGATTTGATTTCCTATATGTTGTAGGCACTGAAACTGTTTTAATTGACACTGATATATATTTGTAATAACTTCTGTATAAATTAAAAATCAATGCCAACTTCAACTCTCTGGGTTTTTGTTTTTTTTTTTTTTTTTTTTACTGAACCGACAAAAATTTCACAGGTGCTGAACATTTGCAAATGGCCAAACGACAAATAAAACAAAATCGAGATCTGACCCAGAACGCCACTGACTGTACGAAACCCAGAAAGGAGCTTTTGGCTACAGGGCTTACCAAACCCACGGAGCAAGCTTGCCAGATCTGAGCGTGCTTCGGTCTATAGGGAGATTTCCCAAATGTTACGACAGGTGAGGGCCCCTCAATCACTTCCACTGGTTCTCCCCTCCCCCCTCAGATAAACCACCAGCACCGTCTCCGCTTCATTCTCCTTTCGGAGACGCTTCTGTCCTGCTCTAGCTGAGGCCCGGCCGAGCACAAGGGAGCAGTCCTCGCTCTAGCCTGACGGGGATTTACCTGTATCCCGAGGCGGCACACTGTTTGAGGTGCGTTACCCCCCAAACACAGACTCAGGTTCCAGCAGCCAGGCTTTGAACGATGCAAGCGGCAAACTCAGCATGCACGGAATATGCGCATGAACACGCGCCTATGCGGCCACACACGCGTACCTGCGTCCACGCGCACGTGCACGCACACGCATACACACCCCTTTACGTCACTGGTGACGGGGTTGTGATTGTGCTGACTTCTGGCGGGTATTTATGGGCAGGTGGCTTACAGCACCTTGCATCCGCAGGGAGGGAGCCAGCACCATCCCGGGGGCGCGCGGGGTTTCAGAGCTGGCAGGAAGAAAACCAGGCTCTCTGGGAAAAACTACCACCGCCTCTTGAGTGCATGCACTTAAGCTCTTCCTTCCTGTCTACGCTGATGGCTGGAATGTACAGCACTTCTACAGCACATGCTACGGATCGGGGAAGCTGTCAGGGCTATTATTTCCTTCTTCTTTTCCACGTTGATTTCATCTGAGACTGAACATATCAGCAATTATGCCTGTCAAATCCAGACTGAAACTTCCTATACAATTTTCAAAGTATCCCCTGTTGACACCAGGCCATCTGGAGTTGGGTCTTCTTTACCAATCCCCATATGGACACAATCAGACCTGGCGGGGGGCTACAGTGGTCTCGTTTCAGGGTTGCTCCTCCAAAGGTGCAAGCCAGGTAGCCTCTCTCATAACGATAAATACAAAAATGAGAATTACGTGCTTATGTAACAAAGAAAAAGGAAGATCAGTAAACTGTGTGGCCATAAAAGTTGTATTCGGCTGGATTGGGAACACTTGTACAAAACTAAGGTGTGATCCAACTTTTACAATATTTGTGTATCTATTATATATATATGCAACTAGAGGACTATAAAACTCTAACAAAGGCATGGTAAGAGTTATGTTATTAGGGGCGCCTGGGTGGCTCAGTCAGTTCAGCTTTGGATTCTTGATTTTGGCTCAGATCATGATTTCGGGGTCTTGGGATCAAGCCCTAATCGGGGACTGCGCTCATCCAAGCATCTGCTTGAGATTCTCTCTCTCCTTCTCCCTCTGCCCCTCCCCCACCTGCTCTCTCTCCCTAAAATAAATAAATAAATCTTTAAAAAGAAATGTTTTATGTACTTTTCACACACCTGTGTTTTCCGAGGTTTCTATAGGAATCTCGCATTGCTCTTGTTACAAAATAACGGAAAAGTTTTAAACTAGCATGAGATGAGCTGCAGGAATGGAGGTCTCCTTCCAGACCCGGAAGAGCCAAGTGCATATAAACAGAAGGAAATGTACAATTGTATGTAAATAAACATACACGGAGCTCAGGAAAATAGATCTGAGCTTGTGAAACCCAGCAGAGCTGGAATCACCTCCCCAGAATATTTTTATACACACCCACAACGATATTTATACAAACTCGCCATCTGAGATTTCTCATGTTACTGTCTTGCCATTTACGCAGCCCTGACGCTCCAGCCAGTCTCCTTTACAACCCTACACTGAGCACCTTCACCTCGCCCTGGCAGATAAATTCAAACGGCAATAAATTATAATACGGGGAGTCCTCTCTGGTGACAGCTCAGAACATACGCACTCACCCAACTTTTCCAAATGCCACGATTTTTTTTTTTTTTTTTTTTTTTTTTTGGTCAGAGAAATAAGGGACCAAGGGAAAAGACGAGATGGTTTAAAACAAAAACAACAAAAACACCATTCCCTTCTCTCGAGCCAAAAGCACTAAACCGTAACTGCCTTGTAAATCTCTACCACGTTGTGTTCCATGTAAATCTCCAACAGGAGTTCTCTTACTGAACCCTCCCCTAGAAAGTGCCTGGCAGGATGTTTCTAGAATCATTACTAGTGCATTTTTCTCTGCAAGAAAAAAAAAAGTCATGGCTGTGGTTCCATTCTTTAGGAGATACAAAAATGTATTTCAGGAGGCAGGGAGCCTTTTCATTAAGGAAAAAAAAAAAAGACTCTAGTTCCAACCATAATTATATTCTCACAAAGAAATTGAGAAATGGGATTTTCTTTTTTTGGTAGATCAATGGCTTTATCCAAGCAACAGCTCATGAATAAATCTCTTTTTTAAAGATCTAAAATGTGACACAAGCTCATTATTAGAAAATATTCAAATAACTAAGTATATAGCTTTAGGGGGGGAAATTGTGGGACAGTGTTGTGAACACGAGTTGCATTCGCAATGATGTATCTTTTTTTTAATTATTGGGAAAGTACATTTTTGGTTAGATTAAAGCGTATCTTCTCTGAGATCACTTCTCCTACATATCTCAACTGTAACAAAAATAATGCAACACTAATCTCTAAGACTTTTTTCGGTAATAGATGTTTTTCCTCAGTAAATCAATGCAAAGGCTAATCGGGGTGGAAGGTGACTATCTCTTGTGGTTATAAATACATTTGCATTGCTATCAATCTTTTCCACTACCAATGTTAAACGAGGCTGAACAACCTAGGGGGAAAAAAATAATAACGTTCAAGGTTAGCACATAGTAAATGCTGCCATCAAGTGGCCAAACAGAGCGTTGCCCTAACAAAAAAATAAAGTTGTCAACCAAATTGCGAACACAACGTTCCAAACCTGGAATCAATCTTACTCAGAGTTCGACGAGCATTTGTATCATAAACGGGGGCCTTAAAACTATGACCGCTGGGTAAAAGGTGTCCCATGGCCTGTTTTTGTACAGCCCTCAGGCTAAAAATGTGGTCCACAAAGCGAAAACAAAAAACTACAATAATACTCGACAAGTGAATATTCTTTAGGGTATTAGCATTAGTAGCTTATTACTAAATCATATGCCCTCACCCCAAAACCAGTTTAAGGCAACGTTACATGTTGGTGGCATTGAACTTAAACTATTAAACGTTAAAAGGCATTGAACTCTTATCTTCCGATGTTAATAAAGAAATTGTTTTAATAATCTTAACACCTAATATGGCCAAACGGTTTTAAGAACTTTCATTGCTCGTCACCTATAATTAACTTTGAAGCAATTGGATATCTGAGTGATGAGAAACAGCTTCCTTGGAACTCAGCCTGATATATGCCCATAGTAGGTGATGGGAGGTATAAGTTTTTAACATATTAAAGATGGGCTCCCATATCTCTTGTGATTAATTGTAATGTTAACTTATTTTCGTTTCGCGTGGTGGGGAAGAAAAGCACAAAATAGAGATGAAAATTACAAAAACGTGCAATTTTTTCGAATCAACAGAGTTTAACGATGTTCATGAGAAACTCAATTTTTTTTTTCATTTACATAATGGTGTATGTGAAAGCACTGAGCCCAAGTGGGCATGGTTATTCTCAAAGACCTTCTAAGTGATGCAGGCAATTACTTCATCACTGCTCAATTAACAAACACATTTTAAATATACATTTCAGAATCAACAGAATTTTGGAAGAGCTGGTTCTGAGGTTTTCAAAGTTCTATAATGCCTATGGTGTAAAGTAGTTCTCAAATTGTGGTCGAGAGACCACTTGCAAAGGAATCACATCAAATCCTCATTAAAAACTGGGATTCTTAGGGGCACCTGGGTGGCTCAGATAAAGGTTAGGCGTCTGCCTTCAGCTTAGGTCATGATCCCAGGGTCCTGGGTGCAAAGACTTGCATCAGGTACCCTGCTCAGCAGGGAGTCTGCTTCTCCCTCTGCCCCTCCCCCTGCTCATGCTCACCCTCTCCCTCTCTCTCTCTCAAATAAGTAAATAAAATCTTTTTTTAAAAAAATGGGATTCTTAGACCTTATCTTGGACCTATTGAGTCAGAATTCCAAGGAAGAAAGGGATGGAATTTGAATTTTTAACAAATCCCTTAAATTACTTTTATGACCTTAAAGTTTAAGAACCTCCTCATTTGAGTAAATGAGAGACCAAAATGAACTGATTTTCTTAAGATCACAAAGTTAGGATTAGAATCAGAAACAGAAGCCAGTCTTCCAGCCTCCAGTCCAAAATTCATTATCCTATACTATATAAACTGGGAAATAATTTACCATATCAGACCTCAAATTCTTTGCACTATGATAGTGAACTATTGACTACATACAGAAGAGACACTTCATAAGTATGTCTTATGCTTTTTAACAAGTAAAAAATTTTTTAAAAAGGAGCTACATTATTAACGAGGTTTAAACAGTGTGAGTTTTCCTTTCTCATCATTCATCACCATTAAAACTAATAATAGCTGATATTTCTGTGAAGACAACAGTGTAAAATGGTCCCCACTCCTTTGTTTACTATGAAGCCAAACAAAAACAAGGTCAAGAAACATAAATCCAAAGATGAACTTCCATGTGTCGGACTGTTTGCCCAAAGAAAGGAACAGTAATTCCTTCTGAAACTGGAGACCAGACATACTGTGACTTCACTAACCCTTGAAACTGGACTGGTCTTCTAACTTGCTTTGACCAGAAGAATACAGCACAAGGGTTGCTTTGAGACTTCCTGGGCTCAGCCATGAGCCATGAAGCTCCTCACCCCCTCGGAACTCAGAGGGCACCCCGCAATGGAGAGAGTGAGGATGAAAACCATGTGGAGAGGCCAGACAAGCCAGCTCTCTCAGCGGTCACGATGGACTCTCCAGCTTACCGCAGCCACATAAATGAACCCAGGTGAGACCAGCAGAACTGCCCAGGCAACCAACAGAATTAGAAGACGTAATAACTTGTGGTTGATTTAAGCCACTAAGTTTTGGGGTGGTTGTTACATAACAACAGATAATTAATACACTAAGGAACAACCATAACCCCAAACCACAACATATGAAGAAACAATCACAATGTTGAACCACGACAGCTGCCAAGTACAATGAAAGTAATACAAACACAGGGGAGGGCTCCGGGAGAGACACGAGCCACCACAGGCCCTGAGCAGAGTGAGGCATATGTCACCACTGGCTGGGTGGAATATACCAAGACAGAAAGAATCACTCTTCACCTGAATGGCCAGCTGGGTTTATGCAGAAGCTATGGGACCCTCAATAAACCTTACATTATATGACAGGGTAGCAGATACGACCCAGCTAAATAAGAAAGCACACAGACATGCCATCTTTCCAAGAGCTGCTACAAGTGAACAGGATCACAGAGACACTATCATTGACAAGGAGTCCTGCAGAGAGGCAGGGGAAATCACCATGAAAAAAAGAAGAGAAAGAAGAAAGAGAAGGAAGGAAGGAAGGAAGGAAGGAAGGAAGGAAGGAAGGAAGGAGAAGGGGAAGAAGAAGAAGGAGGAGGAGGAGGAGGAGGAGGAGAAACACGTGTGTGGCTTCACAGCGTGCCAAGAGACTTCTGGCTAACTCAAAGAGAGTTGATTTAAATACCAAGGGTAGAACATTAGTGGGAATGTGCTCAGAGCCAGGGTCTATATACAATTCAAACATATTGCTGCACTCTACCTAAGCCTTCTCTATACTATCCATCATCAAAGAGCTGATTCAGGAGTGCGTTACAGATGAATAGTAGGAAAAAATCACCTGGAGCTTATATAAAAGTAGTACCAAAAGCCTGAGAAAAAGAATATGGCAAGCAGAAGGCACATAAAAATTCACAAAACTATAACACATGTCAGGCCAAAAATGATAAACACCATACTCTTTAAATATGTTATTTTTAAAATCCCAACCCTCTGAAACAAGAACTCAGACAAGACATACTAGAACTCAAGGGGGGAAAAATCACAAAATAAATGTAATGAAAAGTGATGTGTCAGAGTCAAAAAAAAAAAAAAAAGAAGAAGAGAAAAATGCAACTTTTACATAAATGAAGGTTACAATAAAGGCATTAAAAGGAAAAAAGCAAGCCATTTCTAAAATCACAGAAATAGAGAAGAGCATAGATTTTTTTTTTTTCATATTTGAAAGAAAATTACTGTTCTGGAGCCAAAGGAGATCCAACACGTATATAATTGACATTCCTAAATAAGAAACATAACAATAAATATTCAAAGATATAATGAAAGAAAAATTCCTGAAATAAAGGAAGAATCAAACATGTTGATAAGAATGTGGACGCTGCATTTGAGAAAAACAGTTTCTGAAGAATGATCAGCCCATAACCCGAAACTTACTGGAATTTAATGCTAGGGTATTCTGTAGGGAACAAGAAAGAATCAATTTTTCCTATAAGAAAGAATAAAATTTGGCTGGCCTCCAACTAAAAAAAGGTCACTATAGAGGGCAACAGAGGGGTATCTACCAACTTCTCAGAGAAGGGAAAAAAGAAACCAAGAATGATCAATCTAAACAAGTTTTCATTTCAAGTATAAAATCATCAACAGCTAATAAGAAACATACAAGAAATCAGGGACACATCTCCTTTGAGCTCTTCTTTAAAACAATTCCTGTAGTATGATATCCCATAAATTTAGAGATAAATGGAGAAATTGTTATAAAGACTTTAAGAATTATATGTAGAACAGAATATAAATGAAATAGACCACAACAACCTAGAAATACTACTATAATCTACCTCAGGTGATAAAAGGTAAGGAGAAGTAGAAGGGGAAGTTGGAAGAAAGAGAAAACATATTCATCTCTCTATCTCTTTGAAGGAGTCAAATAGATATTGAGTCTTAAAGGGACACCTCATTAAATCGTGATTTAAATATATAAACACTTGGAAAAAATATGAACACCTCAAACCATGTGGCAAATACAAATGATTAAAAGCAGCTGGGGCACCTGGGTGCCTCAGTCAGTTGAGCACCTGACTCTTGATCTCAGCTCAGGGTCTTGATCTCAGGGTAGTGAGTTCGAGTTCCACCATGGAGCCCACTTTAAAAAAAAAAAAAACAGATCATAAAAAATGATAGGTTCAAAAGTAAAACATGATTGTCAAGACACTAAGTGGGAAAAAGCAAAAATTACCCTCTATATTTCTATATCTAATGTCCTCATATTGATCAAAAAGGAAAAATCATCTGCTATGGAATAGAGTGATTCCACAAAGACCAAAGAAAAAGAAAAGACAAAGAAAGAACAGTAAACAGACAGACCTGAAAGTGCTGGTCAAGGAGGGGCCAAATCCAGCAAATGTCCCTGGAGAGACGGGAGGCTTTCCTCTTCCGTCCTCCCTGGTGAGGACGATGAAGCCCATTCCCTCCTGCAGAAGGTACATCATCCAGACTGGGAAACCAAAATTAAACAATTATAATAAATCATAGCCCCATTTCAATACACCCCATTACCTCATTCGACATTTATACAACAGAATTAAGTGTCAAAGAAAACAAAAAAACACTTCTCACTATAATTGTATGAATAAGACAATTTCAACTGTGAATGTAGATGAGTCTATTCAGAACTTTTTTAAAGATTATTTCTTTCAGCAGTTGCCTTTCAGCATGGCTTCTATAAAAATACTACCCTTTTTTTATGCAATCGTGTTTTTTTTTTTTTTAACTCTCTTTCATTTTGCTGGCACAAGGGTCAAGAGAGAGGAGAGGAGAAAGGAGTTCATCTGAGAGGTGATGGTACCTGGTTGAGTTTGACATCCTTCCTCTCACCTTTGCATGATTTTCATAACTTGTTTCAATGATTGCTCGCAAAGAGTTGGAGTGGGTGGACAGCCCCTGGAAAACTGTGGTATAGACCTCTGGGAAAGGATGTCCTGATTTCATTCCAAGCAGCCTCGAAGAACTGGAAGAGTTGTGGAAACTATGATGTGTCCTGACACTAGGAGAACCACAGGACCCCCAGCGACAGCGACCTCATTCTCCACTAACCTGGGGGTGATGGGTCTTTTCCTGAGGAAGTGATGGCTACAAGTGACAATCTAGGTCACAAGTTGGAGCTGGAACAGGAAGCCACTAGGATATGAGTGAGGGAAGTTTTCCCGGGGAGATAGCAAGTTCGAAAGAAACCACAAACATCACAAAGCTGGGCATACTAGTAAAGCAAGAAAACCTTGGCAGAAAATTCTAGTACATATGGTATGTACCCAAAGAGAGGAGTAAATGGTCTCACTTGGTTTAAATAACTAAGTAAATAGCAGCACTTATGTAGACCTAACCATAAGCTCTTAAAATTCCTTCTAGTTAAGCTGTAACATTTGAAAGTGGATTCACCTCAACCTTTCCACTAAAATGGATCCAACAGGTTTTGAGTGACTACTGGAGCCCATAAAACAGAGATGAATCACCAGGAAAAGCTGATCTCTTATGATCCTCTAATAAAGTCATGACACAATATTCACACTACTTTCAGGAGCTAATGGATCATATCTAAATGAACTTTGCAAATGCATCACTTGATGTTACCCTGTGTGATTTTAGCTGGGAACATTACGTCTCTTGCTGTCTCTGGCACAAGGGACCCAAGAGGCATACTTAAAGGGGAAGGCGGCCACAGAAAGAGTAAAGGGAGAGACATCAAAAAACGACAGTCTCAACAGTGAACTAAGGCTTGACTTTTCCTGACCAGCTAGATGAGCATGGAGCCAACCACTCACTTCTAAGCCATGAACACTTTTCTTTTTTTTTAAGATTTTTTTATTTTATTTATTTGACAGAGATAGAGACAGCCAGCGAGAGAGGGAACACAAGCAGGGGGAGTGGGAGAGGAAGAAGCAGTCTCCTAGCAGAGGAGCCTGATGTGGGGCTCGATCCCATAACGCCGGGATCACGCCCTGAGCCGAAGGCAGACGCCCAACCGCTGTGCCACCCAGGCGCCCCTAAGCCATGAACACTTTTATCAGAATCACCTGCTTGAGAAATTGCCTATGCCTTCATTTCACACAGCTCATCACACAAAAAAAGAGAAGCCGAGCTGGATTTCATGTTCTCAAGTTTTAGGGTTTCCCTTTCCTCAAAGGAGAGTTCAGGAGCTTTAATTTGTAAATACTAAGACAAGTGGCAAACGATGATCATAGCGAAAACCTGGAGTACCCGCGTGTGGTCGGCCTCACACAGGCTACCGCATATAATCCACAGTGAGCCAGTTCAAGGGCTTGAAAAGGAAATGGGGTTTTGTTCTAAGGGGTTCTAAGGTTGAGGATGGGCTGGGGAATGATTGGAAGGTTAGGGAGGATGGTCTTCTTGAAGAGAAGAGACCAGAATCTTCCTCCAACACAGTACCTCGGTAGAACAGAGCACGGGAACAACAAACGCTGGGAGCTATGGCCTTAGGGGACCACAGAAAAAAAATGTACTGGCTTAGTTGTTCATAGAGGAAATGGACATTTGGAATACCATACGAACTCCCTTTTAAATGTCCCAACTGGCCTGAAACTATGAGCAGTGTCTGATCAACTATGCTTCGCAGAAGACCATAGCCCTTACCCCAGATTCCTGGCCTGATAACACTACCAAGCACTTTTTCCACCCCAGAGTCGGGAAGGGGCTTCTCCTCATGACTGATAGTGGAGATCTTGCCAACCTTTGTAAGCAGGGGCTCAGATTTAATTTGATTTAGGAAAATAAAGCAATAGGATATTTTATTATCTTCTACTTAATAAAATTTTAATAAAACTTAATATATTTTAATACCTTGCACATGAGTTTTATAGAACAAATACATCTCTGCCTCATTTGGCTTTCTCAGTCATACAGTCAATGCAACCTTTTCTTCAGCAAAAATGTGTTATGGTCAAAGAGCATCACTGTATTTAACTTAACTGTTACCCCCACAGTCTTAGCATACCACCATTCTTTTTTTTTTTTTTTTAAAGATTTTATTTATTTATTTGACAGAGATAGAGACAGCCAGTGAGAGAGGGAACACAAGCAGGGGGAGTGCGAGAGGAAGAAGCAGGCTCACAGCAGAAGAGCCTGATGTGGGGCTCGATTCCATAACGCCGGGATCACGCCCTGAGCCGAAGGCAGACGCTTAACCGCTGTGCCACCCAGGAGCCCCTTAGCGTACCACCATTCTATTCGGACACTGTCCAAATTCAAATGTTAAGAAACGTGGTGATCTACTAGCAGTGAGATGGAATCTATGTGGGAGTGGGACAGAATTCTGAATTCAAGGTGAATCACTAGGACTGCTATGGACTTGCTGAGATCGACTATCACTACGGTGGGTGTGAACAGCTCAACGCCACTGGTTGACACCTTCCTCTACAAGCCAGCCCTGTCTCTGTCCAGGGGCTCACACACATGTTGGCACCAGTTAAAATGTGTCAGGGGTACAGCATTGTAACGCTGCAAGCAAGGACAGTGTCTTCTGATCTTTTTATCTTGTGGCAGGCTGAAAAGCATCCCTGTGAAATATCCCCAGAACCTATAAATGTTATTTTATATGACACAAGGGACCTTGTGGATAATCATTGGAGGATCTTGAGATGGGATTACCTGGGTTACCCAGGTAGACCCATGTAATCATAAGTGTCCTTATGAAAGGGAGTTAGGAAATCAGAAGGCGGAGAAGTTAATGTGACTATGGAAGCAAAGAGGGGAGAAATGTAGCCACCAGCCAAGGGATAAGGGGGCCTCTGGAACCCGGAAAAAGGAATGGATTCTCTCCTAAAGCTTCCAGAAGAAACCAGCCCTGTCAACAACCTGATTTTACCTCGTGAAATTGATTTCAGAATTCTGTCCTCCAGAAAAGTATGGCAATAAATTTGTGTCATTTTCAGCCACTAAGTTTCATAATCTGTTACAACTGCAGTAAGAAACTAATACGTATCTCTTCTTTTCCATATTCATTCAGAGTAATGAATCATGAGTTTATGGTGCCTAATAATTTACATTGTGCTTTTACATGGCTGGCGTACGAGTTAAACCGCTCTAATACTGAGATTAAATTATCCTTTGGGAGTCAAGCATTTCAGGACTAGAGCGAGAGAGAGCAGAAATCCATCCACAATGATCGTCATGAAAACGTGGAGTTCCTACCTGTGCCGGGCTTTCTCACACATACTGCTTTACGGGATCCTTGCTAGACCCCTGAAAGGTAGGTGCTACTTTCTCAATATTTTACAGGGGAGTAAAGAGGCCAGAGATTGAGTAACGTCTACATTCCCCTCAAACCACACACCTGCCAAAAAGCTTTTCCTGAATGCCTGCCCTCCCTCTGAGGATTGGGGGGCACCAGCTGGGCTCCCCCAAACCCTCACTGCAGCATTCCCTGAGCACTCTGATTTTTAACGAGCACCCTGCTCATTCACTGTGCCCACGCTCTCCCTCTACGCAGCCTTGAAGACAATAACTATGCTCCATTTATCTCTCTATCTCTAGAAGAATGGCTGGTATTTGGTTGGGGTTTAATAAATGTGTTACAAATGTAAGGATTAAATAAGTAAGTACAAAATTCCCCAAAGGATAAGAACAACCTTTGATGGCTCATCCGCCTTTCCAGATAGGATATTAACGATCTTCTGGCTCTCCTCCAAGTGCTGAGGGCTCCCACCAGCCTTCTCACTTAGGAACAAGTCCAGACAATATACTTCGAACTCAAAAATTAGGCAGGAGATAAAAAAGTAAATACATAGGGGGGCGCCCGTGTGGCTCAGTCAGTTAAGCATCCGACTCTTGATTTCGGCTCCAGATTTCTGATCTCAGGATTCTGAGCCCTGCATTGGGCTCTGCGCTCAGCAGGGAGTCAGCCTGAGATTCTCTCTCTTCCTCTCCCTCTGCCCCTCCCCCCCAAAATAAACAAATCTTTTTAAAGTAAATAAGTAAAATAAGTATCTCTGATTCTTATCTCCAGTTGTTTTTAGCTAATAACGGTGGCTAACTTCAACGTGACATCAATTGGTCCTCCTACACGATCCCATAAAATCCCCCGCATTTATCTAAGGGAGAATATACCATCTCTAGATAAAGTGCTTACACTATTTTTTTGACAACCTACCTGGTTGATAATATTTCTAGTCATTAATTTCAGGTTCAGGAAGAGGGAATTCAGCCATTTTTCATAGCCCCGCAGAAGTCATGCACATTTCTGCTGAATCAAGCACAAGATAATGCTACAAGATCCACTCAACTGAAACACATCACCTCCGCCACCATACGTTGCTAACTATTAAAACAAAATGGGAATCGTTTTTTCAGCCGATAGTTTACCTAAAAGTCTCTCTTAGGCAGGTTTGACCTTTACATTATGAATTTCATTTTGCTGCAAGCTCTTACATTTATATTACTGCTTAACATGCACTCTTCATAGAAACCTGCCCTAACAATTCCTAACTGTATTTATTCATGCTGAGCATTCTGCTTAACTACTCGCCTAAAATGCAGTACAGCTACCAGAAAAATAATATTTCCTGTTATTTCAGAATGGTGAAGGTCAGACCAGTTTCATGCAAAGGGAAATGAAATGTTTTGTGTCTTTAGGCTGTGCGGTATAATTTCGATGCTTTTCTTGCTGTTGATGGGAGCGCCTTCGCCCGGCCCTCATTCTACTGTGTTCTCTGTTGTTCTCCTCTGCCCTCTCCCCAGTGCCTTTTTAACTGTGCAAGATGACTTCTAATGCCTTCCCATCTACAGGAGTTAGGGAACATGCACAGCGCCAAAAATTTAAGTTAAAAACAGCCTTTGTTACCAGAAAGCAAGAATTACGTGCATGAAACACTTCTGCAAAGTTCCCTCGTCAAGGAGTTAATCCCTTCAATGAAATAAGTTATTTCATTCTCTATACTGTTTTGAGGACTCAGATGATCTCGCATATTGCCTCCTGTGGGTTTCCAATTAAACTTGCACACAATGGTGATGTAAGCCCACCCCCAATTTAAGTGGCTGCTTTCCAATGAAGCATTCCAGCACTGTGGCTCAACACTTGGGTTCAGAAAGACCCAAATTTAGTTCTAGTCAGTTAATTGCTGTGCGAACACAGGCTGTCTAACCTTCTTGGTGCGGCATTCAACAAAATGAATGCCCACTGTTTGATTATTATTACCCCCTTGCTTATGGAATTGTAGCAAAATAAACCTCAGTACAATTGCAGAATTTGCAAATATTTTCTGCACTGAAAATGCACTTCACTCTGAAATCTGGTCAGGACCCTTAGAATATGAGAAGGGACATTCTCTAGGACCAGGCAGTGTGTCAAAGTTTGTGCCCACACACAGGGTTGGCAAAAGAAAATGCAAAAAAAACACAGCAAGCCTAGATGGATTTGGGACAGGATCAAAATCGGGTGGCTCCAACCTTGCCTGTGAGGCAAAGCAACAAGTAAGATCCTGGTGATCTTCAAAGACAGGCATTTAAGGCACAATCGTCCATTGGCTTCCAACCAAAACTGTAACAATTCACCGTTAGGTTAGAGATCAGAGGGCAAGAAGCAGCTGGGGCTTGTAACTAACTCCTCAAGAATTTCACATACACCCAGCTTCTAACTCTCCCATACATCATCCTGTTACATACAGACATGAGAATGCTCTCCAATATGTGTTTTCCACAATGGGGCGAATTGTGGCTCCCAAAATATCTATCTACCCAAAATCTGTGGATGTGACCTTATTTGAAAAAAAAGAGTTTTTGCAGTTGTAGTTCAAGATCTCAAGAGGAGATCATGCTTATTGAACAGGTGGGCCCTAAATGCAATGACAATGTCGTAGTTACAGCCAGAAAAGAAGACACAGACATGGTGTGGAAGGCCATGAGACAGGAGGCACGGTTACAGCATCCCAGAGGAGCAGTGAGGTTGGAAGCCTGACTCTAGTCCTAGAAGGGGATTAAACTACTCCTTTATTCGGCAGCTCTTTTATGGAGGGCCACATGTGATGGGTATGGTCCAATCATTTCATCTAAGGTGGGGAGTAGGAAGCTGTTTCTGTGATTTGTCTGCCACCTGAATACCTTGGACAGCACTCCTAACTCCAGGTCTTGCCAACCAAGAGATCTGAGACTGTTCGCGTCTCACCGTGCTCAGGATCGTGTCAGGAAACACAGAAGTACAGCGCCATTAGGAGGACACCCAGGTCTTTCACTGGGAGAGTCCATGCCTGGAGCAACAAGGCAATACTTCTTCCCCTGCAGGCAGTTCCCTCTCACGCTTCGCTGGCACTTTTCCATGGCCAACGAAATGTGGTAAACATAAATTCAGACTCCAATGTTTCTGACTTAAAGGGCCATCATGTCATTAACTCAGTATCTCCCTTCTAGGAGTTGACAAGGACAGTGAGTGTCAGACCTCAGTGAGAGAGAAGGCTGACTGGCAGCCACAGGAGCTTGCAAATCTCCAGCATTACAGAGACGTCATCAGATGAGGAGTGAAATCAACAACTCCTTCTTTGCAAAGGCAAGATCTGGGGCCATGACAGAACGCTTGAGAGTCCCTACAGCCACCTGACAACCAGCCGTGGCAAGGGGGATGGAGCTTAGTAAGGAAAACGTGACATATTGAAAGAAAAATCTGGCTGCTGGGGTGAGAGAAGACAAGAGAGATGGAAGACACGAACCAGTTGCTGGTGAGATGAGTTGTACACAGGAAATCCGTATGCAAGGACTCCCGTGGCACAGGAAATCTCGTAAGAGCCATCAAGAAGTCCTGCTAGATGATGGCGGAATCCAACCCACGAGGGGTGTTGGTCTTTCATCTGCAAAGCCCACAGAGACAATTAATTAATCCAGCTCACTCTTGTGGCCCTTCCACTCTACTTTATCTTCAAAGAAATAGACGGCCCACTAAAAAAATGGAATCCCAAGCCTATTCTATTCATCACTGACTGTATTTTCATGCTGTCTACTCTACTCTCCACAGCGTCTAATGTTGTCTTGATTTCTCTTAGGGTTTTATTTTTCTCTCCCATTTCTTTTTGAGCTCTACCAGTTTACCATTCATCTCTTTCTGCTGTTTTATCATTTTGCCTTTGTGCTTTTTCATCTTCTTGCAACACTTCTATTTCAAAGGCCCATATTTCTTTATTTTGCCAAATGACTCAGTTTTCCCTCCCCTTATTTTCAAAAGCCTTAATTCCAAGATAATTACTAGAAATAAGCCAACATTAAATAAAGAGATAGTCCAAGAAAAAAATGCTAAACTATATTAAAAAACACTTCAAGAAGAAAACTTAAAAGACAACCAAATACTATACCAGAAACACCATACAACAAAGCGTATTTACGCCATGGTACTACACACACACACACACACACACACACACACACACGTATGTCACCATATATATATATATATATATATATATATATATATATATATATATACACACACACATATATGTCACAAAACAAGCAAATTAAAAAAAACAGATGAAGGTTATAGGGAGCTTTTATATAAAATTAATGAAATAAAATAAACAGAAAAAAATAAATTTGTGATTTAAATGTATCAAACACGAGAAGCACCAAAAAATATCCCTAAGGCAACTGAAAACAAAGTCATGAATAGGGAGAACCACGCTGATAACACTGAGCAAAATAAAATGAAAAAGAGAAAACAATGCACAAATCAGAAACAGAAGATGGAAGAATATGACAAACAGACAAAAGAGTTCCAAGGCAGGAAAAATCGATGTTGCTGAAAAATGAAACAAAACAAGTAAGACAGAAGTTTGTTAAAGACAAAAAAAAAGAAAAATTTTTTCCTGAAATAAAAGTTTGAAAAGTTGTATTTTGGGGGCGCCTGGGTGGCTCAGTCAGTTGAGCCTCCAACTCTTGATTTCAGCTCAGGTCATGATCTCAGGGTGGTGAGATCAAACCCCACGTCAGACTCCATGCTGGGCATGGAGGCTGCTTGAGATTTGCTGTCTCCTTCTCCCCTTCCCCTACACCATTCTCTCTCACTAAAAAAAAAGAAAGAAAGGTGTATTTTGCTCCTCCCAAACTGACATAGAAAAATCAACCCCAAGATGTCAAAGATGAACTCAAAAGATACTGTGAGTACCAGGCAACCAAATCCATGAAGTCTCCTGTAGGGGGCGGGGTGCAGGAGGAACAGAGCCCACTTTCCCTGGAGCTTCCTTCGTCACCAGAAGACAGTGAGGCAGGGCTAGACGGCCCAGCAGCAAAAGGCTGATGCAGAAATTTTATTCCCTGCCAAGCTATTTTTCACAAATAAAAACAACGTAAATTCCCAAACGTGAGGGGACTCAAGAATAACTGAGAAAAATAATAGCCGAAGGACTAGTGGAGTAAATTGATTCCATTTGAATTTTAAAACTGTGGAAACTTTGGTCAAAGAAAAGAATAGAGATGTTACACATCGTGAGCATGTTGAAAAAAATCTAATGAATACGGAGAGGAGGAAGGAAGGAAAGAATATGGTATGCAGAATATAAGCACATAGATATTTTATAATTTTGCAAGATTATCACTAGATATTGTTTAAAGCTGACAAATGGGGCAGTGGAGATAATCTTATTTTAGAATATAAAGGGAAACACCTTAAAGATGAAACAAAAAATGATGCGACCAGGTAAATTAAAATAATATGCACCTGTTATTACATAAGAGGACTCTCATTTTAAATCTCCATCAGATCAACCCATAAATTGTGAGTCCAGAAAAAGAAACCTCATAAAGGATAATTTTTTTACACTAAAATAAAAAAGAATTTTAAGGTCAAAAAGTACACATGCAAGGGTCAATTGTATGGTGATGAATAGTAAGTAGACTTCTTGTAGTAATCACTTTGTAGTGTATACAGATAGCGAATTACTATGTTGAACATCTGAAGCTAGTATAACGTTATATACCTCAACAAATTTTACCTTGCTAAAAAATATTCAACCATTAAAAAGAAAAGTTAAACATGTAAATGTAGGTAACTAACCTAATTTGACATTAAAATGTATTACAAACCTATGGTAATTGAAAAGCTGAAGAAATTATAAATATATATATATATAAATTTAATATATGATAAAAACCATATACTTTGGAGTAGTAGAAAAAGATTTCCCCAATAAGAGAGTGTTGGGGGAAACCAGTACCCATCTGGAAATGGATCAGGCTATATGCCTACTTCACTCCTATCAGAATAAATTCAAGTAGATCAAAAGTTTTTAAAAATTATAAATATACACAGTTGGGTTTCTTAAAGATTTATTTATTTGAGAGAGAAAGAGAAAGAGAGTAAATGTGCATGAGTAAGGGAGAAGCAGAGGGAGAAAATCTTCAAGCAGACTCCCCACTGAACGTGGAACCTGACATGGGACGTGATCCCACGATCCATGAAATCAGGACCTGAGCCGAAAATAAGAGTCGGACACTTAACCAACTGAGCCACTCAGGTGCCCCTATTCTTTGACCCAGCAATTCCAATTCTAGAAATCTGTCCAACTTACACAGATGCTAATAAGTAGTTCTTATGCTAATATGAAATAATTTCTAGGATCTATTTTTAAAGAAAAGAGCAAGTTACAAAACAGTATGTCTACTATGTTTTACTTATAGAGAAATATGAGATATATGATAATATGTTTGTGTAAATGTGCATACATACATATATATATACATTATATATATGTAATATATATAATATGTACAAAGTTTACACATGCATAGAACATTTCTATTCAAGATAGGCAAGAAACTTAACACTGGTTGTCTCTGGAGAGGAAGCCTGGTGAACCGCTCATTGGGCATCTAGAAGGAGACTTCCCTTTCCCTGTACAAACATCTGTACTATCAGGTTTCCATCACTGGCATATATTGCTATTTGAATTAATAAAAGGATACTTAGAAGCTCCAAAGAGCACAGGGGCCAGACAAGCTGGGTGCTGAGCTGAACCTCTTGGAACCCAAGGACTGCAGTAACAATGGACTTGTTAACTTAAGTCATTAAATACTTGGTAAGTTATAAAAGATGCCTGGAGTCAGAGTGATATTCTACTGGTCTAATATATCATTTTCCAAAGAGTTAATTTTAGAGTCCGTGGCCTAATATCTTAATACCAGGTTGTGAAAACAGAAGGATTATATTCATTACATATACTCTAAAAAACAAAATATGGCTTAGGAAATTACGGAATTACAGAATTCACTTCAGTATCCAATCTGATCTCCTTTACTTAAGGTAGATGCTGTGATTTCAAGACACAATTAGGATAAACTGTGAAAAATATTTGGTATAACTGAGGCCCCCAAATACAAGTATCACAGCCAAAATAACTCTTGTGAGGCCCAATTTAACACAAACATTTAATTTTCCTAATTGATTTACAGGTGCTTAATGAGAACAGATCCCATTCACAAGGCAGAGCTTTGCCATATCCTTAGTGATACTTCCTTAGGTGTCAGGACTCCCAAGGTAAACTTGAAGCCATAATTTCACATGAACTTAATCTGAGCCAGAAAGAAATTAAGGCCTATAGAGTAGCTCACATGAAAATGACATACCCATTCACTTATGCCTTTGTGTTCTGAAAGCATTTTGCAGAAGAAGACTGCATTTTAAAGCATATGATGATGGTACCTTCAACTTGGTGAAGGCAAGTAAAGAGGAGTGTAGGACAATCATTGCTGTTTGGGTGCAGAAATCCAAGAAGAAGGCTCTTGAGAACTTTCCACAAGTTAACAACCTGTCATCTCCTAAGGAGTCTACCCTTACAGAAACACATGTAGTGTAGGAATTCCAGGGGTGAGACGCAATAAAATCCACAGAAGTGACCACAGGATGAAACATTTCTAGGCCTAAACTAGGAATGAAGTATTGATACATGCTACCACATGGATAAACCTTGAAGCCATGATGCTGAGGGAAAGGACCATTTTTTTAATTTAAATGCAATAGCCAACATCATTAGTTTTTGAGGTAGTCGTCAATGATTCATTAGTTGGGTATAACATCCATTTTCAAAAGGTTGTGTGATTTCACTTAGATGAAATGTTTGCAGTAGTTGAGTCAACAGAAACAGCAAGTAGGGGAGAGGTTGCCAGAGGCTGGTATCAGGGGACATGGAAAGTGATGGCTTAGTGGGTATGGGGTTTCTTTTTAGGGTGATGAAAATGTCCTGGAATTTAGTGGTGTCAGTTGCACAACACTGTGAATGTACTTAATTCCACAAAACTGTACAATTTAAAAAGTTCAAAATTAGGAATTTTTGCAATATGAATTTGCTCTCAATGATAGATGATAGATAGATAGATAGATAGAATTATACATCTGTGTTGCATATAGAAGAAACCTACAAGAGTCTGCCTATTTTCAGGATTTTTTTAAAATCAGGGAATAACATCCTTCCAATGACAAAATGTCTAGTAGGAAGAACACTTTTAGATTAACAATTGAGAGCACTACTGATCTGCGTTCATATTCTTTTTGGCCCCTAAATGTATTATCTTTATTTAGCATCACACACTGTGTTATTCACTCCAAATATATTATTGAAGCACAAAAGATGGAAAGGGGTAAGTAAAATCTAATTCTCCCCCAAAAGGAGGAAATTTTTCGTGTAAATTGACATATATACAAAATTATTTGTCTCTGTGGCTCAGACTTTAGCTCGTTAAAACATAAAATTTGATTTTTTCTGAGATAAAATGAAATTTTAAATGTATATTTTAATCACTTGTAAATAGACAACAGAGTAATCAAGTTAATTTCCTGTCCTACTTAATTATTTTCCATTTTCTTCCATTAGCAAAATCAGAAGCAAAAGAATTTTGTGCATTTCCCTTGTTTTCATTTTGGTTAACATCAGATTTAGGAAAACTTTATCCTTCGTGTATAATACTCACAATGTAAATACATGACGATCACCATTTATGGTCTACACATATCTGAAAGCAAAACACTATGCTGTATTGGCACTGAATTTTTCAATCTTGAGCTCACTAGATTTCTATACCCATGCCAAAAATAATGGAAGATGATTAATATGAAACATTCATAAAATGTCAGCAAGATACATAATACAACTCATATCACCAAGGACTCTTCTAAAAAAAGAGCAACTTGCTTGCAAAACACTTCTTATATAAAAAGCTCTTTTTAAAAAGTGGGTTATCATTGTAACAGCATGGGAAAGATTTCTTTCATTATAACTACAAGTTTGTAATTCAATAATGCTTATGTCAGCAACTTTATACATTGCCTAAAGGAAAAGTGAAGGTCGGGGTAGCAAATATTGTAACAAAATGAAGTTCGAAATAATTACGTTTGGTCTTTGATTTTTGAGAACCAACCCCCAGTCTCCTGATGGCTCCATTTTTCTTCCAGATAAAAAGCAACCCAGAAGCAGCCTCCTCTCTGGCTCACTTATAGCTCAATCCAACGAGGACAGTAGAGCCATTCCTTCGAATGACTTTCTCAGCTCCCTCCACCCCACAGGCAAGTCATCTCTACAAAGCTTAATCTGATCAGCCCCTTCTCCCTCACTTGCCCCTTTCTTTGAATTCCTAGCTCATCTCCCCAGAGATTTCCTTTCCTCCAAGTCATTCTTCCTCACCAGTGGCTTCCACCTCATCCCATGGATGGATAGATCCCTCCCCCAGTAGACAAACCCATCCAAGCTCCTCCTATCCTAAAGCCACAAGCAAATCACTCCCCTCCCTCAACGCTGCTCCTCCATCCAGTCATTTCCTCATCACCTTTCCTCCTAGCCAAGCCTCCCAAAGTCTGTTTCCTCGTCTCTTCACTCCTTTCACTGGTTTTAATCTTTCATTTGTAAAACACTTTTTAAAAAGTCTAAAACATAAAATGCATTCATGATCTCACTTTTTTAGAAGAGCTATTTCAATTAATAAACAAAATCTCCCTTTCTCCATCCATGCCTATTTCTGTCGGGGGGCTCTAAGAAAACTCTGCCAAGGCTCCTTGACCTCTGGCCGAATGGCCATCCTTCCTTCCTCTGGGATAAGCCATCTTCCTTCCACTGGATGAGACATCTTCTGGATGGATCCAGTGTGAGCTTTTGTTCCCCAGGGCTAATTTAGATTTTTTGTTGCCAGGGGAGGCAACAAAAGCAAGCAACCCTTTTCAATCACTTCAGCTTTCTCTGCAGCATGAGCGCTGAAGCAGGCTTTGAACTTTTCTAGTAGAGAATACAGGAAATCTACTTCTCGGTGTCCTCAATGTGAAAGGAAAAGCTGGACATGCTCGTCCTCACTACTGATGATCTCGGCTATCTAAAAAGGACAGCAGTGACCAGACTGTATCCAGAAGCTTTATCACCAACAAACCTCTTGCTGGACATCTTAATTCTACAGGTTTTCAAATTATTTCAAGGAAAACAGACACACCAGTAGAGAACTGAGAAACTAGTGAGGGTATGATCTAATCACCACTTGATATTATCCTAAGTGGGAAATCAAAGGGTTTCTGTTGAAGAGCCTTCCTGTCCCTTGGTGTTCTGAAACTTTTATTCACTGTCTTATAAAAAGAACTGATGGACTTGGGGCTTGGTCAGGAGGAGCATTTTCGCCAATAATCTCCCTAAATATCACATCTCTGAGTTCTAACAGTTGTTCATTTTTTTTCTGGCATCTAGACTTACAACTTCAGAAGTCCGACAACCTTCTGTCATTTCATCCTGTCTCTGTCCCCTGAGGTTCTACTGGGACCAGCTAATGAGGCCTGTGGTTCACACCCAGACTAGTCTCAACAAACAGTTGTTTGCTCATGTCTTTTGTGTTCTCTTCAGAACAAACTTTTTAAATTTTTGCCATGTGCATAGGCTAAGCATCTTCCCAATCTTTGGGCTCTGGTTTCTTTTTGCCTTAACTATTCCCGTCTCAATCCGTCTCTCCCCTTTCACATTTTACTATAATCCGTCAGGAGGAACCAAGATGCTCCTTCAACACTTAGCTTAGAAATATTCTCAGCTAAAGATCCAATTTCATGGGCGCCTGGGTGGCTCAGTTGGTTGAGCATCAGACTCTTGGTTTCAGACTCTTGCTTTCAGCTCAGGTCACAGTCTCAGGGTTGTAAAATCGAGCCCACTGTCAGGCTCCACGCTCAGCCAAGAATCTGCTTAAGATTCTCTCCCTCCCCTCAGCCCCTCCCCCGCTCTCAAATAAATAAATCTTAAAAAAATAAATAATAAATAAATATCCAATTTCATCCCTTGCAAGCTCTACCTCCCGCAAACACTAGAACATAGTTCAGCCACGTTCTTTGCTACCTTATAACATGGTTACCTTTTCTTCATTGTCCAACAGCACGGTCCTCACTTCAGCCAGGCATTCCCAGAATGGACTTTGCCACCTGTGTTTCTTCCAACATTTCATTGATGGCTATTTATGTATTTTCTAAGAAGATGGACGCTTTCTCCAGAGCTCTCCTCTTCTGAGTGCTCCCTAGACAGCCCTTCGTCCTTCCTTCATGGCCATCTCAGCCTCTTCTAGCACACCCCTCAGAATTGCTCTTGCCTCCACCCACTACCAGTTCTAAAGAAGCTACCTCATTTTCAGATCCTTGTTACAGCAGCATTCCATTTTGGGTACCAAAACCTGAATCAGTCTGCTCAAGCTGACAGAAAAGTATACCATAGACTGGTGGCTTAAGTAACAGTACTGGAGACTGGGAAGTCCAGGATCAAGGTGCCAGGAGATTTGGTTCCTGGTGAGGGTCCTCTTCTTGGATTGCAGACAGCTGCCTTCTCACGGTGCCCTCAATGGCAGAGAGAGCAAGAGCTCTGGTCTCTCTTCCTCTCCTCAGAAGCTCTAATCCCACCATGGGAGCCCTACCCTCATGACCTCATCGAAACCTAGCTACTTCCCAAAAGCCCCACCTCCAAATACCACTGCACTGAGAGTTAGGGCTTCAAGAATGATCTTGGTGGGGGGGGCACAAACATTCAGTCCAGAACTGTTCCCTCACAGAGATGAAAGAGAAGTCCAGAAAGATTGAGTGATGAAGCTGGGTCATAGCTGAACCCCAAATAGAACACACTTCCGATTTCCTATTCCGGTTCTCTTTCTCTGAGGCCACTGTGTCACTGATGAGGTGGAAGAGAAGAACAGAGAGAGAAGGAACATTTGACACTCACTTCGTGGAATCACTACCCTTGCTCTCAGCAGTCTTTTGTTTTTTCTTGTTTTCTCCAAAATAACTGAAGTTTCCCACTGATCTGTTGCTTGCCAAAAACACCCTCACTTGCCGATATTTGGATGACTCCAAACGTTTGCCTCAGTTGCAGACTAAGCGTGTAGTTGGGGCCTCCGCCATTTCATCCCCCCCCCCCCCCGCCCCCACAGCTGTCCTCTCCTGTGCCGCTTAAAATAATGGCCAATAACGACTTCCATTCATGGAGTCCCTACTGGGAGCCAAACTGTGCAGCACAATGAACTTACCACATCTTCCTCGCGGAAACTCCACGAAACGAGTTCTAGTCATTTCTTCCTTGAAACAAGGAAACTGAGGCTCAGCGAGGTGAAAGAGCTGGCCACAGTCGGAGAGCCAGCGAGCCTGAGAGCCACGGAGCAGGTCTAGCCAACCGCGAAGCGCAGACCGTCCCCCACAGCCGCCTCTACCCTGGTGCCCAGGGCCCCCCGTCCTGTCCCGAGGTCCTGCTCGGCCCCGTGCTCCCCCCGCAGCTGAGACCGCCACCCACCCCCACGGATGACAGTGCATCCTCCTGTGACACACCTCGAGCTGTTTGTCTTCTAAGATGAGGATGAAGGAAGCTTCGCCCGCTGTGCCAGACAGACCGGCTCGAGGAATCAGGACTCGGAACGGCTGGGGGTCTGAGCCACGAAAGCGCCGTCAGCGCAGGTGTCAGACCTGTTTCCCGCCTTCGGAGAGAAACCTTTCTACATGCTATTGACTATGTCGGATACGCGGTTGTCCGTTTCCTTAAGCACCACATAAGGAATAAACAGAGTTCACAGTTCTTTAGGGAAGCACTTAGCAAGCTTTTTTTTTTTTAAAGCAGACCCATCATTCAAACAAAATTATTCCTAGAATGCAGTGTGTCAGTCAGCTTCACAGAAGGCAGGGGGTGGCACCAACGGGTGGTGGAGGAGTGTCCTACGTGGACTCTTTACAGGGGTGCGGCGGGGGTGAGGGAGAGCAGAAGGAGCTGAAAACAATACCTGGGGCGTGGTCCCTGCGGGCAGGCTGTGGGTGGCCGGCTGCCTGTGGGAGTGTGGCCGCAGGACTGTGGCACTCGCTGCCTAGCTGTCGGCTGCAAGCGTGGGGCTGTCACGGAGTTGCTCGCCTTCAGAGGGCTGGGGTGAGGCTGCCGTCCACCAGCTCCTTTTCAGAAGCACCGGCCACGGGAGTGATGTCACTGATTCGGCAGAGCTGGTGAATTAATCGGAAGGCATCTTGAATTAACTGTGGTTACTGGTGCCCAACTTGGGACTTTGGCTAAAGAAGACTCTTTTCCTTTCTGGAATATGAAAAACAGGTACATCCAAGTCTTAGTCCCCGCTTCTGGTCTTCCCTCAGTCAAACCTGTAGGACGGACCCTAAGGGATCATCCAGATGCTGATTTGTGGAGGTATGATTTTCAACTGGTGACGTCACTGACGTGATTTGCGCACCAATGACTGTGGAGGAAGAAAGAGCTCTAATTGCCAAACTTTGATAATTCATTATATATATGTTGATGTATCACATCCATTTGTAACTTGTAATTTTTATCCTTTGAAAACAAAGCTGCATATAGAATACCGAGAGCATCCCGACGAAGTCAATATGGAATGCAGGACACAATACAAATGTAAGAATGAAGTGAGTGCTTTTCCTACTCATACGATGTTATAAAATGAGAATTTCATTTCCAAAGCACGATTTAAGATGGCTTAGAGTGTTATCTCATGAGATCCAGGGAAGCGCCTACTTGACTTGTTAATGTAATTTTTACACTGAATGAGGATGAAGGTGAAAAGAGCAGAGAAAAGCCACGGAAGCAGCTGTTGTCTACACCAGCAGGTTAGAGATGGCCAAGTCACTCACTCAAGCAGAGAACTTAGCAGTAATCCTGAAAACAGTACGCAGCCGTCTTCACAGTAGTGCACAGACAGGAGCTACGAACAGGAAGACTCGGGTAAAAACAGAGCACCATAAATATAACCCAGAAGTCACTGCCACTGGGTAGAAGATTTCTGACTGGACCACTCACACGAGAAGCGAGTCACAGGGCAGTCGCCTGAGATGACATGCACCTGCAGTGAAGTCAAGGACACGCAAGGTGAAATGCACTGTGGAAAATACTGGGGCAAAGAAGAGAGGAAAAACTGGGACACAGTTACGAAAATATATTACAGAATGCCAGGACAGAGAAAGAAAAATCAGATTGGGCACTAAGTGTGGGGGGAGGAAAAAAAAACCGTTAAATACATTCACTTTAGTTAAAAGAACACAAAATATAGAAACATAGAATTTAGTAGTTGATAGAGAACCCCAAATGTCCAAAGAATATCTCTTCTTTTTTTTTCTAAAAGCAGAGCATCTGACAATTTTCTCTATGCCAGAAAGTTAATCTCCCTGGGAGTCGAGATAGCAAAAATCTACTCTAGACCACAAATACGACCAGCAAGAGGGAGTTGAGTGATAAAGTGGAAATGCCAAACACTTGGAGAGAATGTTAGCGACTCATGTGAAGATCTCTGCTACCTCGTGAAGGGAGCTCAAGACTGTGATTCCAGCTCTGCTATTAAAAATGATCCTGATAAGGAAAAAAGGAGTAAGCTTGCCCGCTCCCCCCCCCGCCCAAAAGGCATCTCTTCAGACAAGCTCCACTTTTTTTTTAAATTAATTATTTATTTATTTGAGACAGAGAGAGTGAACAAGAGCGCACACCAGGGGGAAAGGCAGGGGGAGAAGCAGACTCCCCGCTGAGCCGGGAGCCCGATGCGGGACTAGATGCCAACACTCTGAGATCACGACCTGAGCCAAAGGCAGACGCTTAACCATCTGAGCCACTCAGGTGCTGCAAGCTCAACTTTTAAAAGCATACATACAAAAGCTTAAACAGTGTGCATAGCCAATGAATATGAAAAAAGGTAAAATCTCAATTGAGGTTTATGGAATTGAAGATTTCTTTTAAAAAAATACTAAAGCCAACAAAAAAGGGTTTATAAACCGTGGGTCGAGCCAGATGAAGAAAAAGGACTGCAGGGTGATGACAAAGAGAATATAAGGCTTAGTTTCTTATTACAGTTTTTTTCTGGTATCTCTTTTTGTTTTTTGGGTTTTTTTAAATCAAGAATAACCTTCAGCCAGGAGAGTTAAGGAAGAAGATAGGGCAAGAAGGAAATGAAGCCTATCACAGGTACAGATATTTAAATAGGAAAACTGAGTATCCACAGCTGGACAGATTTCATACAGAGACTCGTGTGGGTGGTAAATAGAGCAAGAGAGAAGAAAGACGGGAAATGAAACTTTTATTTAAAAAGAAAAAGATGGATTATGTAGCTTACAGATTGATAATGTTGATTGTAAGTAAGATTAGACTGAATCAGTTAAAAGGCAGTTTGTAATATTAGAAATAGAAATGGTGGTTGTTAGCAATATACAAGGAATCACTAGAAGTCCTATCAGACTAAATCCAGTTCCCTTTTCTCTGTTTTCTTTTTCTTTTCTTTTCTTTTCTTTTTTTTTTTTTTTTTTTTTTTTTTGATGGGATAATGGAAATGGCCAAAGAAATGAACTAGATTGTTCCCCTGGATTTCCACAAGGCATCTGTAAGCAGCTGATGGTAAGAACGTGATGGAGGGTTATCACACATTAGACGCTTGGAGATTGTGGTATCGGTTCAATGAATTGATACTGACCTTCAGCTGGGATTACAGGGACTCGACACAGAGTCTGGCCCTGGCTCTCCGCAGTTTGATATTTTTATCAATAAAGCTATAGACTTGATGGCTTTGAATTTATCAATGCCATCAAGTGAGGTAAAACAGCTAATGGTGCAATGTGACAGGATTAGGGTACAAATATTTCTCAACAGATAGGAATGACGGCTTCCATCCAAGACAAAGTTTGATAAAGACCAGGCCTTATTCTTGTCTCGGAGCAGAGGCACACTCCCTGCATGAGAAGTCAAGGTGCTGCTCAGGCTTAAACTCTGCTTTATTATAAAGGTAATGGCAAAAGGCACCTTGAATTAAGAGCGATTATAAATATTACCGCTAATCTTCAGAGTCATGCTGCAGGGAAGGCATTATCCACAATTTGAGGGGAGGACACTGACACTAAGAAGTCAAAAGAAGTGAAGAAGTGAGAATCAAATTAGTCTGATCTCAAAATGCAGGCTCTCTCGTGCTTCAACATCTAACTTTGTACGGGAGTCGGACACCTCACTGGCTTTATTTCCAACTCCCATGTGCACTGTGGTGTATTTCCTTTACTAGTAACATAATTCCTGATGCTATTTTAAAATGGCCCTTCCTTTTATAAAGGGAGGATAGGTTATCTTCTGGTACGTAGTGACATTCCATCAGGTACCAAAATAATTTACTTCAAATATCCAAATCCGTCCAATGTGGACTAGAACTGAGGTTGGCCAACTATGGTCGGCAAGTCAAATCCAGCCCATCTCCTGCTTTCTTTTGGTCCACAAGCTAAGAATGATATTCACGTTAATAAAAGGCTGGGAAAAAAAAAAAAAAAAACCCAGAAGAGTATTTCATGACACATAAGAATTGTATGAAAATCAAATTTCAGTGTCCATGGATAAAGTTTTATTGTAACACAGCCAAGCTCATTCATTTACACAGTGTCTATGGCTGCTCCCATGCTACAAAAAGCAGAGGTGAATAATTGTGACAGAGACCATCTGTGGCATTCTCACTGCTACACGCTGCCATTCAACACACTCCAAATCTCAGTGATGCACTTATAATTCAACAGCATTTCAAGTGCCACACATATTGTCACATAGACATTTTACTATTTTATATTACTAGTGCATATTAATCATGTAAAAAAAAGTAAAGAAAAGTGAACGTTAAGTGTAGCACTTTTAAGGCACAGTGGAATGTGGATTATTTGTTATACAATTATATAGCAAAGCATCGTGTTTATTATGCAATGACACTTCAGCTAAGCGAAAAGAATACAATTTATTGTGACATTTCCAGACTAAGCACTCATCACAATATCCCCAGCTCACAGGAAAGCAACAGTCAGAACGGTTAGAAAACTTAGAACAGAGTATCTCACCACGGTAGAATTCTTTCTCACACACAAAAAAAGGGGAAAAGGGGGCGACTGACCAGTTACTTCCCAAGGGGCTCGCTGTTTGCCAGGCAGAGCTATTTACTGATGTAAGTTAAGGTTAATCGTATTTGATTACAGCAGCTAGAAAGTATGCGCAGAGAAAATAAATTTGTCAAAGACTAGCTTTTTAGCAAGGACAGGTGCTTGAAGATGCGACAACACCAACAGTCAACTAAAAAGCAAAGTGAAGGATCCCAAGCAACTCTCCTTAGCTTTTGCTGGGCACACAGACATTAGCAATACTGCCCAGCTTTTGTTCACTGGAGAAGTCAGTGCTGAGCTCAAACTGACTCAAGAATTAGCCTTTAGGAAGAGCCTCTCTAGAGCAAGTATTTCACGGGACATTTTTAAGGAACTTGAGAAAACACCAATTCAGTGCAGAATGAAGTGGAATCTGCTAAGATGCGTTGCACCAGAGGGTGGTAAAAATGTGTGGAGCAGAAAAAGGTATACGGGACAAATTCACAAAGCTTGTCAAAATGTAAGATGTTTAAAGTCAATGTTCATACTTTATGTCACTCCTCAGAAGGTATTTGGTGGAATATACCTGACTCTGTCAGGTTATTGACCTAGCAGCCAATGGTGTATTTCATTCACCCTTGTGCTCTTAGCCATCATCACTTCCGTTAAGTTGTATCAGAAATAAAACTGAGGATCCTGACTTGCCCAACCATACAGCAGTCTGAGGGCAGCGGTCAAGTGTTACTGCGATTTTTTTCAGCTCAGGACCAACACTGCAAATTTGCCGGATGAGAATCACCTGTGCCTATTATACATGAACACTGAATTCTGCTTGTGCTGCAGATTTGATCATGTTGCTTAATAAACTCCACTTAAAATTACAAGGTAGAACAGCACTTATGTGTGAAACTTACACTGCGGCAAAGTCAATACGGTAACAACCCATGCTTAAATCACGAGTAATGTCAAGCTGCTTTATACAACTTCCCACGTGGTTAAGTTCAAATGGAAGAGCTCCATTCCCACACAAACGTGCAGTGCATCTATTTTCCAAACTGAACCACAGTTCCAGCTGGACTTTTGGATCTCAAAATCCATGTAATTATACAACTGAGGAGTATTTACTTAGCCTTCAATTGGAAGTGATTATACCTGCAAAGGAATGATATACCAAAGGGCAAATACCAAGAGTGGAATCTAATGGAATTCTCTAAGTACCTTCCAAATGATAAATATGTTCAATTAAAATCATACATGTGAGGACTGATAAGAGTATTTGGTAGTATCTATCTGCGGGAAGACACTTTTCAAAGATGAAATATGTAAAGTCGCATTACGAATCAGTAGAACAGATGAACATTTGCCACGATTTCAAACCCCAATTAAGTGAAATACTATCCCCTCAAAATAATTCAATTCTTGTCATTACTAGACTTGTATTTAAAAAAAAATTGTACTCAGGTGTTAATATATAATTTGGATTTCATTAATAGAGAATTAGTGGAAATTTGTTTTCACAAGTATTCAAGAGCCTCAATTTTGCCTCTTGGTCCACAAAAAAAGTTTGCCAACCCTCAGTCTAGACCAGTGCAGGAGTGTCTTTACATTTAAATACAATTTCAATAAAATGGCGAAACTGCCTGTGAACAACTGCTCTTTCTAGCAAAAGCATTTTTATATCCCGGCAATACTACTTGATAATACGTAGTTCTTCCCTTGGTTATAATTCCGTGTATTAAGTAAATTTCCTAAGAAAGTAACATGTGGGGGCGCCTGGGTGGCACAGCGGTTAAGTGTCTGCCTTTGGCTCAGGGTGTGATCCCGGCGTTATGGGATCAAGCCCCATATCAGGCTCCTCTGCTATGAGCCTGCTTCTTCCTCTCCCACTCCCCCTGCTTGTGTTCCCTCTCTCGCTGGCTGTCTCTATCTCTGTCGAATAAATAAATTAAAAAAAAAAGAAGAAGAAAATAACATGTGGGTCTGCATAAGACATAGGCAGAGAGGACACTAGTTATCCTGAATGTCAGCAAATCTTTATAACTCCCCTTCTTTGTACCCCTGCAGAAAAATCAGCTTTTTACTCTACGAATCCAACTCTATCACAAACACCTTAAACACTCAAGAAAAAACAAAAGCACACCAAAGAAGGTACTTAGGGCCTCTGTTTTTTCACCTGAGTCTAGAATATTTTTCAAATGTATTTGCTTCCTATATATGATTTCTAATAACATGTTCAGATTAGTGAAAGTCCGGTAATAATAACATTTTCGAATTTAAAATGATGAGGTTTGCCTCTCAGCTCTCTTTGTTTTTCTCACCAAGACAATGGCCTATGGATTCTGCCTCCACAGTGTCTGTGCGCTCTGACTTCTGATAGTAATGCCCTCACTTCCTCTGGCTAACACCCCTGTACCTCATCTCTCGGTCCAGTGGGTCCTCTGAGGGAGGACCCTGGCCTTCCCTTGGCCACAGTAACTGGCTCAGGAGTGGGCCTGTGAACCGATGAAGTAATAAATGTCAGGCTCAGGACTCTGTTAGCACGGCTGACAGACACTGCTCTTTGTTTTGGCTGCAGCTGCCGGCTGGCCACATCACTAGCTCGCAGAAGTGTCCCTTGGCCATGAAAACAGCACAGGAGGAAGCAAAACGGAGACACAGAGAGACCCCGACTCCATGCCAGGACCACGCACGTCGGAAGCCAGGGCTTCCACTGGGCGTTTCGGGGAGGCGCCGCCACGGACAGCCCTACTGTGTGAGTGACTTGCTCTTGTGAGGGTGCTGGCTGATGCAGCCACATGGTCCTTCAGACCGATTCCCCGTCTGACATCAGATTTTTCTACATGGGGCCTTGGGACCATCCTGTTTCATCTCCAGATCTTTCTAGGGTCTCTGAAACGCGGGTGCTCGGCGTGCGCGGCTTTGCCTTATCTTACCTGGAGCGTCTTTCAGTAAGCCCAGCACCATTAATACCGTTTTGGAAAACTCCTCTGAGAGCACCTGCACAGGCTGAGCTGTGCGACGCTGTCCCAGATACATGCTCTCCATCTGCAATGATAAAGCCATTCACTGAAAAGTGGATTCATCGTGTTTCACTTCTGTGCACACCCCAGGAGGACTTCATTTTTTAAAAGGAATGAAAGGATTCTGTTTCTTTTCCTTGCTTTATTAGCGGCATTAGTTTTAATTAATTGCTCTATTAAATGGTTCAGGGAAGTGTAAAAGGCTTTTTCTCGAACTCTGATGAAAGAAAGCTCAGATACTTCCTCGTATGCACTCTTTCCGATGGGGCTCCATCGGAAAGCAAAACCCAAACAGAAACACAAAACACAAAAGCGTATTCCTCTAGCTCGGCTTCTCACAGACACAAAAGTAAACGAACCGGATTTTTAAAATGCCTATCTCAGCTTATTACGAGCTGCATCACTTCACCCGTGATTAGAGGAAGGGGGAAAAAGCGAGTTTAAAAAAACTACCTTTATTTTTTATTTCTTTTTCAGTTACATACTTTTAAACAGGGATGTGTTTCATTATTCAGACATTCAGGCAATGTTGACTTCATTAGTGTTGACAGAAAAGAAGCATAAAAATGCAAAACATTGTTGGCTTAACCTGAACATACCTGCATTACCTATTATTGACCAGTTTGTGTCGCCAAAAGACTTATTCCTTGGCATTAAAATGGAGCACTTAAAAATATTGCTAAAAAGCAAATGTCTACACACTGGTCTTTGCAGCAAATAAGGGTATTTATACTTTTAAAATATTTTAAGTCCATAATTGGATTAATATACACACCTTCTTATGTATAAGGAGTTCAGATCATATAAACACTGTACAGTCCAAAAACCCTACTGAGAATAAAACTAAATAGGCTTATGATAAGAAATACAGATATCGCATGTATTTACAAATATCATAGACACACAAATTTGGTCAAATACTGTAAAGAAAAAAGTGGTTTCACATTATAATGGCCAAAACATCCATCTACCTTGCTCAAGGCGAACAAAAATAAAAACTCAGTATGTAACTCCTGTCGTTTAAGACATCATGACAGTATACAAATAGAATGGAAACTGTTGACCAAATTATACAGCAAATGTCTTCTAGGCTGAGCGTGGGCCTTTAAAACCAAGAACTCGAGAAGATCACTCGGAAGATTCAGAGCGACAATGAGAAACAATGTCCTGATTTGCAGTATTCATATGGGCGCCTAATTCATCAAAAAACAGCACACTGAACTTTTGGCTAATAAGAAAAATAAATTACAAAGTACAATTAAATCCCTGTAAATGTAATAATGAAGTCAAAAATGTAATTTATTTACTTTAATTACACATTTCAAATGTTACCTTGAGACAATAAAAATAAATAAGCACACCGGAAGGCATGCGCTGAAAGACAAAGAAAGGGCTGCATGGGAGGAGTGAGTAACGATCTTACAAATGAAAGGTGAATGTGAGATCTGAAAAACATCATTCTCTTTCTAGCCAGTCTTTCTGTCTTAACTCTTCTTGAAGAATCTGGCTAGTAGAATGCGACCAAAGTACACCTGTGTCTTTATGGCTTAAAACAAAGCATACTTAAAAAGTGGAATGGGTTTCCTTTTTTACAGACCTGTGACTTTGTTCATATGCAGGCACTTCAAAAGACTATGGAGGCAAAGCACCTGACCCATCCTTTCCAAAATAGTTTTCGATCATCAAAATCATACTAAAAAGTAGGAAAATTCCAGAGAACCAGCAAAGTTGAATACAAGAGACTAATGTGCACAGAGGGCAATAGAGTGACCCAGTTTTTATTGCTGGGGGCCTTTTTTTTCTTATCAAAGAGCAAATAATTAATAAACAGACCACTGCATGGCACATCCAAAATTGTCTGCTTCGGGGAGAATGTAATCATTCAGCAGTAGGTTTCCGTGGGGTCTCCTCAGACTTCAACCTTACACGTTGCAATGAGATTCACATTTATTTCTTCTCCTTAGTGTATTTAAAAAACAAACAAACAAACAAACAAACTCCAACATATTTCATTTCTCAAAGTATTCATTTCTTGCTGTCTAACATACATTATTATTTGGAAGCATAAAGTTACATTATACAAATATTTTGCTTTTTTTTTTTTTAAAAAAAAGCGCTTTTGCCACTTCAGCAACACCGTACTTCACGTCGTGATGCCACGAGAGCAGGGCTCCTATCTAGCGCGCTACTTGTGATTCGATTGACCGCTACCGTCTGCCGAACCGTCAGTACCTCTGGGCAGTGACTGTACCATGATTTCACAGAGAGAATGTTAACAGGACGTATGAACAGCAGTACCATCAGTAACACTGAGATCAATGCGGATGCCACACAGGAAATGAACTTCTCACAAAAGAACTTCTTTTACATATTCGGGCAACTGCGTCTTCTCTTGCATTATCCACTGGGGAGAAAATTCCTGCTGGATTATGCTCTTACAGAAGTTACAAAAAAAAAAAAAAAAAAAAAAAAACCAGATTAGGCATGTAACTGTTTGACACTGAAGAGACTGTACTGCTTTCTACAACAGGAGGAGAGCTTCTGAAAAATGTCCTTAGAACTATATCCGTCAGTTCCACCTCCTTGGTCCATTCCATTCATCGATGGGCAAAGCACTCATGTTTGGACAGAACTTTAAAGCTTCCATAAAAGTTAAATTAGAAAAAAATATGAATGTAAGACAACCACAAAATGAAGTATGAAAGTATGACATTTTGTTTCTAAGAGTGAGTCCTTGAAAACATGTGTGGTCACTACAGAGATGATTTTAATCACAAGACAGCAGATGAACACGTAAGTAACTCCCCATGATCTGTCTGTGTCCAGAGTCATTTGTGACGCTGTATGGTTTTCCTTTTCCTTCGTTTGAAAAAACAGCAGCACCTGCAGATGGAGGGAAACACTTCTTGTATTATAAAGGTAATAAAGGGTCACAAAATAAAGGCTGAGTTTAGCATATTAATATCAACGGTCGTAAAAAGCAACAGGCTAATGCAAGATACACGGAGAACATGCCAGGGAAGCATATATATTAGTGAACCTAGGGCAGAGTTATTACTACTGTTTCATCAACGTGCCTTTTAGGGAGACAGCCAGACATTCTACACAACGTTACAAGGAGCCACTAAATTGAAAAGGCTTTGCACCAAGACCAACTGAGGAGCTGTGGAATTCTAAAATACCCATCGTATTTTATTTTGAATATTCATTAACCGCTAGCAGGGGCATGGTTTTATAAAATTCACCTTATGCATTCTCTCCCTTTCTTCCTGATATTTACATATGATTGTTAAAGTCATTGCTAGAAAAGCAATAATGATCCAAACACTGAGGATCTGAGATTCCAAAAAGAAAAAGAGAAAGCCTAAACAGACTCTTCAACGAACACTTTCCACCACATTTACAAATTGGAAAGAAAAGGCATTAATTAGCATGTCAAGACTGGCAAGGGTTAAGGGCAAACTGATCCTAAGTTAATTAAGGTAAAAACTGTGCTTAACATTTAAAATAGCATAATCAAGGTGATTCAGTTTTGCAGTCTACGAGGGAAAAGCAGACGGAGTTTCATTCCTAAGTAAAAAAAAAATCGAGAGACGATGCCTAAGAGACCTGGTGTTTTCCACGGGAAGTTCTCCTAGTCATGAGAAGACGAAGCACACGTAGCATGTGGGGCACGACGCTGAGGCTGGTCCCAACTCACTGTCAGAGGAGAAACTCACAAACAACACGTATACACACATGCATGTATCTACTCTGAAGGTCTGGCATTCCTCCAAACACAGGTCTGGCTCTTCCCCCTCCACACTTACAGGAAAGCCCATCTAACAGGATACCAAGAAGACAGAGGACACAGAGAAGCTCTTGTTTCTTGTCCATCGAAGTCTAGTGTGTGTGCGTACGTAGATATGTAAATCCTGTTCTGTGATTAAAGAAATATCTATCTATATGGTGATTCACCCAACAAAATGCTGCCAATTCAAAGCTCGTACAGAATGTGACCTTTTAACAATGTTCCTCTAATGCTTACCAGCCCGCCTGTAAAGAAGGATAGTAAATGAGTCATTTCAAGCTAAGCTTAATGGAGACCACCTAGCTTCAAGTGTCCTCTCTGGCAAAAGATTGGGGAAGATGAAATAATTGCTAGATGTCTTTTATGTCTTTCTGTGAAAGAAATGTAAACAGAAACCCATCCTGTCCAGCTAAATTACACAATCTCTCCACCCACGTTATCATTAGTCAAAAATAATTTCAGACCATTTATTGTGATTTATGCCATGAATATGAAATCACTATGGGGCATTCAAAAGCAAATTACACGACTGGATTTTTTAACTCCATTCAAACAGCATCTAATGATTAGACCATGGAGTGTGACTAATTCAAACCTGTACATATCAGCTGCTACAGACTCAACTGAAAATCTGTGCAGTTATCAATCTTCATGAATTTTACTCTTACTGAGGTGACCACCAGAGCAACCAGAAACAAATCACCCAACCAAGGGCCTTGAAAAGAGCTACCTCTGTAAAAGAGGACTCTGTGTACAACAGATTTTTCCTGGATTTATAAAAATAAGTCAACTTTATTTGTAACTGTCAGCTACCTAAACACCTTCTCAAATCTGTTATATGAGTCTTCTAAAATAAAAAAATGAAACAAAAAATTATTTAACTCAGATTCTAAGAGATGAAAACCATTATTCAAAAAAAAAAAGAAAGAAAACCTTTCAATAAAGGACTTAGAAAAGTCATAAAATGCTCATATTGTAAAAAAATTTTAATTGGTATTTAGAAGAAACAGACCAAATATTTAGAAAATATGATCACATTTCAATGGAAATTTATTATTTAATATAAAGTTATATTAATAATGTTCACTGTTTCCAAATATTGTCATTTGTCTCTTCAAATTCCAAACTACAATCTTTTAAGACTTTTCTCCTGAAAAGGTGTTTTAATAAGTATTATAAGCCTTTTTTTTTTTTTTAAAGATTTTTTTTTTATTTATTTGACAGAGATAGAGACAGCCAGCGAGAGAGGGAACACAAGCAGGGGGAGCGGGAGAGGAAGAAGCAGGCTCATACCAGAAGAGCCTGATGTGGGGCTCGATCCCAGATCGCCGGGATCACGCCCTGAGCCGAAGGCAGAAGCCCAACCGCTGTGCCACCCAGGCACCCCTATAAGCCTTTTGGAATGGGGAATTTAATATAATACATGTTTTGGTCAATAAGTTCCAGATTTTCCACACTTGTATTAGCAATTCACCTTGTCTGACTTATTTTTCTAGCATCATCAATCTGCTTTCCAACTGAGACAGCGGAGTCCCTCCTATTTCTTAGGTCATCTTTCCTTCAATTATGTATTATTTAACACAGAAAACCAGTCTAAGCATTTACTTGAGACTAAGTACAACTTTCAAATGAATCATAACTGTAGAGATCTTTTAAATTAAAAGGTAATCTAAAAAAAAAGACATCTATTTGTTAGAAACAAATCCCACCAAATAAAAGTACACCCTTGAAATAGATTTGCCATGAAGCTGGCATGCTATTAAACTGACTACCACCAGAGGACAGCATTGCTCCAGGCAATACAAATGCATCCATCTAAAGGAGAGATGCCCTCAAAATAGAATATAGTTATAACAAGAAGAAAATTGATATTTAACCGGTGTCTGGTTTCTTAAAACTCATTACCAAAACAGCTGATTTACTCTCTGTGATTAAGAAATCAGGTCTCGTATCAATTGCCCTCCATCTAAAACAGTGCAGCTCCCATATGGTCACTGTCCCATGACCATTTTACGCTCATCCCAGTCCTCAGACTAATCTGAATTTATCTTATTTATTTACTGCTTATCTGCCTCCACATAGGATGTAAGCTTTGTAAGGGCTTGTCCACAGGCTACATCCCATAAACGGGCACACACCTGGCACTCATTTAATATTTACTGAATAAATGGGTGACTTGCCTCGTAAGTGCGACTCCTGGAGTAAGAACCGAGTCAAAACTCTACACCATGTTCTAAAGCTGGAGTCCTTACCCCGGGCCCACAAGTCCCAGTAAAACCTCACAAAATGCAGATCTGAGTGCCTGTGGAAAATCGGTGTGCCTCAGATTCTTACAGGAGTCTAAACCCAAGAAGCCCTGCTCTGCCTGCGTGCACCTGCCAGGCCTGCCCTCCGGCTTCTCCATTTCCAGAAGCTGTGAGCTGAGCACTGCAGATACTGAGTGGCCACCACGCCATCCACTTACACGAGTGTGGCCGACGTGTAATAGGAAACAATGTAATTCTAACACTTGGCACAAGGCAAATGGGGGAAAAAGTTATTGATAACAATAACCGCAAATAATAGCAAATAGTGCAGGAATGAGCACAGACGGAAGTTCCCACAGGTGAGGTAAAGTAACCCACAGGTTACTTCGATCACTACATTCAACTAGCTGGTCTTAGAAAATTATCCACACCTTTAAAATTTTTAAACGCATTCTTCTCCAAGCTGCTCAGCAGTAACATTTCCTTATTCGTTAGTCCAGGCCTCATCTGGGGTCTCTTCAGACCCAGACTACTGACAACCCTGGGGAAACTGATTAGGCTTACCAGACATTTAAATCATGTTCTTGTCAATGCTTCTCTCTGCTTGGCTCTTTCTTGATTATGCCTACGTGGTTCCAGTAAACCAGTTACGCTCTCTCAAGTCAGGTTCACGCTTCTGACATGATTCCGTAGCTAGCATAAAAGCTTTGAAGCCACAGCTTTCTTTTTTTTTTTAAGATTTTATTTAATTATTTGAAAAAGAGAGTGAGAGAGAGCACAAGCAGAGGGGAGGGGCAGAGGGAGAGGGAGAAGCAGGCCCCGCACTGAGCAGGGAGCCCGATGCGATGCAGGACTCGATCCCAGGACCCTGGGATCATGACCTGAGACGCTTAACCGAACGAGCCACCCAGGGACCCCGCCACAGCTCTACTCTCAACTCTTTCGAAATAAATGGTAAATCCTGCTTCTGATGAACTTGAGGGCTATTGCTGTAAATACTCTTAAGGTGGTAAACAGGAAATCATAATGGATCAAAGTCCTCCACTGTGTAGAAAACATACAGGAGAAGGGCGGAGGCTTTGCGAGTGACACTGCACCACTTCTCTTCAGTCGTGGCCTTTTCCTGCCTCTAGGATTTGACTGTCTTCCTGGATTCATGTCAGAGACTCCCTCCTCTCATATCTACCTGAAGCTGTCTCTGTCTGGATCAGAATTTCCCATCTGTCCTTTCTGCAATGACTCACTGGCTCCACCTCCGGTGGAGAGACTGCTTGATGCCTGCTGGGCCCTCCCACTGAGGACTCCCGAGCCTGGCCTCTCCTTATCGAGGTTGACGAGTATACAAAAAACAGCTTTTAAGCTATCTGTCTTTAACTCTGACAAAGGATTTGCCCCCTTCAAATCTAGACATGAAAATGTAATTTCATATCTCTGGACCTCTTGGTGTAAAAAATGCAGAACTCATCAGTCATGCAGGAAGAGTTCAGCTAGAAGCCCAAGACCATCCACACAAATGCTCCAGCTGGGAACCTGCAGTCCATCCTCGTCTTCAATTTCTTCCTCTCCATCCACACGCAATTAGTCCCTCAAGTCTGAATGACTTGCAAAGCTGTCCCATCCTCTCACGCTGGCTTACTGCAGGACGGCTTGCCTCCCCCACTGCTAAGGGCCTTTTAACAGACGTCCGGGCTAAAGGTCTTCCTCTCTCCAATGTGCCATCCAAACTTGCCTCTGCAGAGAGAGGGCCTCGCCCTCTGCCTTTTAAATCTCACTACTGGTTCTCCACGGTCTAAGGCATTAGGGCCACACAGCTCTTATAATTCGGTTCCAATCTATTTCCCTCTCCTTTTAGTCTTGTCCTGCATCAAGCTGCCTCTCCAGGCAGTCTGTTCTACAGAAGGGAGAGAAGGAGGGGGGATGGATTGATTTTACGTAATCTAATGAACCCCAGGAAATGACATAAGCCTCAAAAGTGCTACCAAACTGTCTCAAGGCTCAATCTGATTATACCATTTCTTGGCTTAAAACCCACAGCTTGCTTTCTTGTGTTGAGAAAGGATCATGTCTTTTTTTTTTTTTTTTTTTTTTTTAAGCTGCCTACTAAGGCCCTTTGAGATCGGGCACTCGGACTACCTTCGCTCCCACTGGGATGCATTCGCACACGCTAGACACAAATGGGTCACTTCTCAGACCGCCTCACTCTGTCTTTGCGCCACAAGCTGCTCAGCCACGTCCCTCAGACGCCTGCACCCACCTCCTCTGCCAAGTCTACTCATCTTCCAGAACCAGGGCAAACGTGCCCTTACCCGTGAAGATGCCTCTGATCTCCCAGCTGGAAGAGCACATTCCAGTCTCTTCAATCCAGTCACACTGTATCCTAGGAGCTAATCCTGTAATAGCTGGTATTAGACCAAAGATTCTCAATCCTGGGTGCTCCTCAGAATCAGCTTACAAGCTTTTTAAAAATACTGTCAACCAGGGGTGCCTGGGTGGATCAGTCAGTGAAGCGTCTGCCTTCAGCTCAGGTCATGATCCCAGGGTCCTGGGACTGAGCCCCATGTCGAGCTCCCCCTGCTCATACTCTCTCTCTCTGACAAATAAATAAAATCTTAAAAAAAAAATACTGTCAACCAGACCCCCACCACAGAACAATTAAATTGGAAACTCCGATAGCGCAGCCTAAGTGTTAGCGTATGTCTGAAACTCCCCAGATGCTTGTGATTCGAAGCCAGCACTGAGGACCACTACGTGAAAGTTACTGGTGTACTTGCTATCTTTTCTGAGGGAGCATAGGGGCCTTGACTTATCTCTGTAATCACCATGTTACCAAATACACAGTAACTGTTCAGTAAATGTTGGAAAGGGGACACAAAGAGAAATAAAGGTGAAGAAAGATAATTACATACTACTTAAAAACTCAGTAACTAAATCAAAGGAAGCCTTGTTTTCCTAGATTCCTGGAAGGAATGATGAGGGTGATATCACTTGTATCACCTGTCTTGAGAAAAAGAAAATTCTTAGCCACAATAAAGAAGGCAAAATCTCATTACTAATGAATGAGCCATTTTATATGCAGGACAACAGACTATTTTTCATCACTTGGAAATGATCTATCAAGCCCTATAAGGTACTATTCTAGGAACCCTGAGCCTCTAAAATGTCCAATGTGAAATACATTATAATTAATGGGGTGGGGTGAGAGGGGCCTCCGCCAATCACAGGTGAAAACGAAGAAAGAGAGTTGGAAACACAATTTGAAAGGGAATTCTCAGCAGGTTCCTAGAGACCTATAAAATGGTGGGAGAAAGAAGAGAAGCAAGCATGAGATGCAGTTTAGGAAAAAACCACAGTCACAGTCCCTCACCGCAGACTAAGAAGGTACGAGGAATGCAGTGACAACCTTGCGGGAATGTGAGAGTCACCCTGATGAAAGGAAACCAAACGTGAAATGCTGAAAGTTTTTAATCAGTGAGGAGGCAGGGAAGGTCAGAGGATTTCTGTAACCCATCTAGAGTCAGGCTTTACCAAAAGCATGGGTTGCTCTCCATGTTTAAAAAAAATAACAGCTCTGTTAAAATATAATTCGATTATCATAAAATTAATGCTTTTAAAGTATACAATTCAGTGGTTTTTAACACATTCAAACAGTTTTACGTTCATCACCACTATCAAACCTGAAACCACTTCCACTGACCCCCAAAGAAACCACAGAACCTAACCTACTAGCAGCCCCTCCCATCCTCCTCTCCCCTGCTCTAGGCAATCACTGTATTTTTCTATGTTGGCCTATTCTGGACATTTCACATAAACGGAGTCATAAAACACGTGGCCTTTTGTGCCTGGCTTCTTTCACCTAGCATGTTTTCCATTTCATTATTTTACACTGTCGAGTAATACTCCACTGCACTGATACACCACATTATTCAGTCGTAACCATTTAGTACTAAGTCATTGAGGCCTACTGTTTCAGGCACCGGGGATCTTAAGATGAAAAAGGACTTACTTTCATGAAATTCAAGAAGTTTCACAGAGCAGGAGAGAGAGAATAAAATACCAACAGCAGACTTAGGGAACCCATGGAATACAGCATTGGGAATGGTAAACGGGGCAGGTCAAGAGAGACAGGAGTCAGACTATGAGTGGTACGAAGGCCGTGAGCCATGCCAAGGAAGCTGGACTCGAGGCTGTGGAGGACCTCTCCTTCAGGAACAGCTTTCCCACCATACTTGCTTTTTTCTCATCTTCTAACACCTATGACTAGAAACCTAAACCCACAAACATCTATTCACCCACGCCCATGCCAACTAAATAAATTACTACGCCATTCTGCAAAGGCACCTCCACAAAGCATTCCCTGACCAGCCTGCCCATCAGTAACCTTGTTCCTCAGAAGGTCTCAAACAACAAAGGTGTGCTAACACACCGCCATCTTCCCTACTGGCGTGCCATCTACTTAAGGGCCGGGCCGGGTGCAGATTACTGCTGAAATCCAAGCCGTGTAAGTGGTCGCTGAAAACATGGGAAAGGGGACTCGATGTGGCTCAAAGCAGGTGTCTAGGATGAAGTGGACACAGAACAGCCAGTCTCGGCGAAGAGGGTGGGTGTGGAAGTAAAAACCAGGGACACTTGCTGGAAGGACAAGGCTGAAGAGAACGAAGATGGGAGAGGTCGCTGGCAGCTGGCAGCAGGGAAGGAAACAGGGTGGGAACAGCTCCCGGGTACAGGCCACGGGCCGGACCAAAAGGCAGTGCTTTATCACAGCTAACTTCCTCAGCGACCTACAAAGCAGACATTATGAGCTTCAGTTCACAGAGAAGGAAACATGCTTGAAGAAGGTCACTCTAAGTGGCAGAAGCAGGATTCTACGACCCATGCCGGCCGCACAGGACATGCGTGCCCCACTCGGCCACACCACTTTCGGAACCGCGCTTACGACTGCACGAGCAAACATCAACGACGCTATTTGTTCTACTGTAAAAATGCACAAGTACGTAGCTGATTCGTTACATCCTCAAAGCCGCTAGGTCATACTGTCAATAAAGTCGACAGCCAAAAGTGATACACAGGGATACTTGATCACTGCTCTATAAAAAGAAATATCCCCAAAGAGAGTCTCCTCATCTTGCAGCCAGCAAATGAGCATTATGTTGGAATTTATGTAAGGTTCCTTTTGGATAGGAGTAGAATGTTCCAAAATTTGCTACTCTAAGCAACTTTCTTTATTCACTCCCAGGCTCTCTCAAGATTAGCCCTGAAACTGGGAAGAACATACGAAATGTGGCATCACGACTAGAGGCAAATATCAGAGAAGAGTTTAAATCTAACATTAACTCAACTTAATAGGAATATTTTTACATGATATCTGCAATGAGCAGGAACTATTTAGATGAGGACTGCCCTAACACTCTCTAACTATAGTTAATCATAAATTTCTCAGTGTATCCTGTGTGTACTCAATGGCAATACAATTAGTCAACGAAATAGTCATTGGGGTGGGTGAAGGTGAAGGATCTGTTATGTGTATTTGATAATTTTTCCAACAGGAAAAAAGAGAGCTTGAAACTCAAAATCCTGTCTTTCTATTTCAAATCGCAGATGAAGCCTCAGCGTTGCAGGACAAACGCACAAGCACAAGCAGAGTGGGTGTTATCAACAACTCAATTAAAAAGTGCCTCCAAATCTATCGTCACTTGAACAAAAAAAAAAAAAAAAAAAAGTTGCAGCAGGCAAAAGAGCTCCTCAAACAATTATTTCTTGCTTTTCAGACCTAATGCAAATGACACCAAATATTTTTGAACAACTTTGACCAATTGTAATTTCTATGTTGAAAGGTTTTTGGTTTTTTTTAATGAAAAATGATGCTAAATCTTTGAAATTACAGTCAAGGGAGCTATTTCTGCCTGCCTACACTTGAAAACTCACCACATGTTCAACACTTTCTGGCAGCTATACACAAAAAAAAAAAAAAAAAATACAAGGAAAAAGAGAGAGAGAAAGAGGGGGGAAGGGCGGGAGGGGGTGGGAGGGAGGGAGAGAGAGGGAGAGAGATCATCAGAAATAGCCCACATTGAAATTATCACATTGCTTTTCATGCTTACTTTTTTTTCCAAGCAGCATTATCATTTATATTCACAGAAAAACTACTTTAAAACTAATATGAATGCATGCACCGTACTATAAAATTAATACTTATGCTTACAGAAAAAAACTGAGCATCTACCCTACAGAAATAATTTTCATGCATCAATACTCCTAAAAATAAAAAGCCAAAAATGTGCTATTAATTCTAAGAAATTGAGCATAGTCCTTAACTAATTATTTTTGTATTATAAAATATTTACTGAAATAGCACTATTTTAAACTGAGTGATTGAAATAACTAAAAATATCACTTGTTTTGCATGCACCTATTCCCTGAAAAAAATTTCCTGGTATAATTGTACATGACTATAAATCTCAAACATGCACATTTGAAGCACAAAAAGCTACCAAAAGAAGTCATACAAATACATACTTCGTTTCATCCATCACTTCCACTTCCGTAGGGGCTGTAATGGGCGCATTGGAACGTCCTGCAGTAGGGTCATCTGTGTTCAACTCTCCATTTGTCGAGCTTACAACCTGCCAAAAAGGAAAAAAAAAAATTATATATACACAAAGTAACAGGTTATACAATGATAAAAATTAAGGTAAAAATTAAGGTTAAATTAGAAAGTTAATATGCAGAACATAAAACAATTAGTATGTAGTTGGGCTGTTTATAACTGAATATAGTAATAGGTCTAATAGTTTGTTAAAATTCAAGGCCATCCAACATTTGCCTTTCAACTTCCTTCTCATCTTGAAATTTCTGTCTTGTCTCTTTCCCTGTGCTGTGTAAGCTCACTCCTATACTTCGGTCTCAATCAGCTCCCCGAGGTGTGCCCATCTCCAATGGCACCTTGCTACGTCACTAATGATTTCCCTTGCAAACTTCAATCCTGCTCCTTCCAACGGATCCTTCATCCCAGTGTGTAACCACACTTACATCTCCCTCACATACTGCACATTCATCTACCCAGTTGTTCATGCCCAGATCCTAAAATCACGGTGATTCCTCTCTTTGACTGAAACCTCACATCTCATCCATCAGTGGGGCCAGTTAAATCCCCCCCCAAAACACATCCCCAGTCTAATCAGTTGTCCTCACCTCTATTACTCCCAGAACTTTAGTTCAAGCCACCATGATCTCTTATGTGAGTAAGAGCAACAACCTATGAACTGGTCTTCTGCTTTCATCTGCCCCCACCCTCCATTAATGTATTGTCCACACAACAACCACAGCGCTCATTTTAAGATAGAAATGAGATCATGTATAATTAACCTGCTTAAATCTCTTCAAGTACCAACTTCCCATTTCACTTAAAATAAAGATCCATATTCTTTACCCCAATTGACAAAGCCCCCATCTGAATCCTGCCTACCCCTCTGATCTCATACTACCTTCCTCTGTGTTCACTAGCCTCCAACCAGTATGTCAAACTTGTTCCCACCTTAAGGCTTTGGCATTATCTATTCTCGATGCCTGAACAAACTCTCTTTCCACTGATTGGCTATATTCTTATCTTTCAGATTCTCAGAGAACATTTCTAAAGCAGCCCTTTTCTATCATACAAGCTAAGACTTCCATACAGACACACGATGTCATGTCACACTCTACTGTTAACTCTTTGTATAGCATTTATCCAGAGAGATATTTTCCGGGTTGTGCTTCTTTTTTTTTTTTTTTTTTTTAAAGATTTTATTTATTTATGTGACAGAGAGACAGCCAGCGAGAGAGGGAACACAGCAGGCGAGTGAGAGAGGAAGAAGCAGGCTCCCAGCGGAGGAGCCCGATGTGGGACTCGATCCCGGAACGCCGGGATCACGCCCTGAGCCGAAGGCAGACGCTTTAACGACTGCGCTACCCAGGCGCCCCCCGGGTTGTGCTTCTTGACACCCACTCTCGCCTTCTCCTGCTCCATGACAGCAAGAACTTTGGACTGTTCCCCTGCTATATTTCCCCACTAAACCTGGCACAGAACAGGCAATCACTAAATATTCGTTGAAATAAATGAATGCATGCATGAAGAAAATCCTAAAACAAAATAAAAATCATAGCAAAATTCCCACATTCTCCCAAATCCTCTTTGTCCTATAAAGTCACCTTACCGTCCTGTTTCTCGCTTTCCGCACAACTTCTTCAAAACAATAATCTTAACTTATCATTTCCATTTTTATAAAATTTTCCACTCATTTCTCCCCTAATTCTTTGCAATCTGTACTCTGTGGCTACATCAGATTTCTAGTAAGAGTATTCTTGCAGGTTACCGACGATACCTAGAAAAATGTATTCAGTGGCCTTTGCTCGGTCCTCATTTTCCTGTACATTTCTGTATCACTTAGCACCAGCTGATACTCTGGAGTAGACAGGTCTAGAAACAAAGCCTAGCTCTAACACTCACCCGCTATTTGACCCGGGAAAGATACCTCATCGTGCTAAACCTGTGTTCTCAACTATGAAATGGGAAACAGTAGTATCATCCATTTACCAAGACTGACAGGAGGAAATGGAATCACTGTGTAAAGGGCAATGACAGGGATATTCTAAGAGCTCCAGGAATGGTGGCCCTTGCTCCTCAGCCAGTTTTGCCTGCATTCGTGGCTTCAGCTACAACCTCGATGTGAAGGACTTGCTGAGCCCAACCGCTCACCCACATGCTTACCTAGACCACATGGGGTACCTGAAACTCAGTACTTCCAAAACTGAATCTCTCATACTCCTCTCAAATGTGTCATTCCTCCTATTTGTGGTTCCAATTTCTAGTAAACCCTACCATCTTTCCAGAGCTCCAGGCTCAAAACCTAACAATCACCTCTGCTGCTTTCCCTACCTCAGCTCATCATAAGAGAAAAAAATGCTAATATATCAAAGGCCTGGACAGCAGATTCACAGCTGACTACTAGACTTAACAGGTCCATTTACAGAGCCCCATTTTACTGAAACTTAACTAATTCTCATGTTCTTACCAGAGACCACACAATGTGCCAGGTACCGTTCCAAGAACCTGGAAAACCACAAGAAAAACACCCCTGCCCTTGTGGACCTGACATTCCAGTACACAGAAACAGGCCTCTCACCCCACAACTCCGAGAAAAGTCACTAGAAGTCAACCAACGAATCTAGATGAATGCAGGATTACGGAGGCTGAGTTACCTGCACCCTACGCAGAACAAGTACTTAGAAATGAACACTGCACTTGTGCCCACAGCGGGAAGCACACAGAACTGCCCTGATCGCTGTTAGAGACAACCAAACCAAGGAAAGGAATACCCCTGGGTCTCAGTCCGCTGCTCTGCTTTGGGGCACCTGCTTCCTCCTTTCTGGCATTCTAGTGAGTTCCATGTCAATTTTTCTCTTTATTTCTCACTCTTTCTGAAAACATTTAACAATCATTTTTGTTCTAATTATCAAACATAAAAATTCTTTATTCTTCATTTTTAAAACGTCAGAGCTCCTACGCTGAATTGGAAAGGAGCTAAAAAGCAGGATTCTTACCTTACACTTTTGTATTCATCATTATCTGTAATTAGCAGAATGCTTTGCATGCAGAAGATAAACAGCTCACTGAACAATTTCCATTGCTCTTCCCTCAACGTGATATTCATGGGTTTCTTTTCCTCCTTTGCGTTCAATGGCCCGAGAGAGCAGGAGGGACCCCATTTCAAACTACAGGTAGCTCCTTGAACATGCCTTCTCTGACTTTAAGCGGCATAATTGAAAATTCATAACCCAAGTGTTCTAAATTTCCAGCAAGAGCAACGTATGAACACGGTAATTATATAATCTGACTTACTTCAATTCACAGAAAGTCATACCTGATTTTAATAAGCTTTATTTTAGTGAAATGTTTCAAATCTCATTCCACCTGGTTGACCATACCGGAAGGAAATAAAATCTTCATTTATGTATTTTTTTAAATGTAATTTCTCTTTGGTTTCCCAGTTTCCCTAACTCTCTGAGTAAAGGCTAATATACTGGGCTAAGAACAAAATCAACGTGGTAACAGAGTCTTCCTATAAAAGTGGCTTAAATACTGGTGACGTGAAGAGTATATCAGGGCATTAAAATTGTTTTCACTTAAGAAAACTAGTATCTTTTAGCCAAGGGATTTTACACAGAAAAAACAAAGACACAATATTATAAATAGCATGTCATTATATTCCTAGAAACCTAAATCAACCAAACAAATATGCACAAATTATTTTTATAAACCAAATGCTTAAGAATGATTCCACTTAGGTAAAATTTCTAGAATTATAACTTAAAGTAGAACATAGGAGTCTCTGAAATATTGGTGCTCATCAGCTGATTTTTCTAAAGAAAGCCTAGCTAAAAATGACAGCTGCTTTGAGGTTTGACATTTAAAAAAATAATTCAGGGGCGCCTGGGTGGCACAGCGGTTAAGCGTCTGCCTTCGGCTCAGGGCGTGATCCCAGCGTGATGGGATCGAGCCCCACATCAGGCTCCTCCGCTATGAGCCTGCTTCTTCCTCTCCCACTCCCCCTGCTTGTGTTCCCTCTCTCGCTGGCTGTCTCTATCTCTGTCAAATAAGTAAATAAAATCTTAAAAAAAAAAAATAAAAAAAATAAAAAAATAATTCAGGTGTTTTACAGGGCTTTTGTGCTTGTTGTTCTTAAAGAAATTTTTTCTGATAGTCCCACTTTGATAAGAAACTTAGTACAGTTCTTATTTTAAGATGTTACCAAAAAATAAAGTAAATAAAAAGGCATCCAGGTGCAGGGTTACTTTTAGTGTACCATAGTTTAAGGGGAGTGGGTGTGGAAAGGATGGGAGAGAAATGATGGTCCACTTGATGGCTGCCTGCCACATCTAATTCCAAAAGAAGTCATTCGCATAGACTTTTGAGTACAAAGATAACACAGGGTATCCTTGTAGTCAATGACTTTATAAGGCCAATTAATTTACTTCCCAAACACAATGAGTTCATACAAATTAGTTACAGTGCCACCTTCCTAATTTCTATTTGAGTTAGTGTAAGCATGCTACCAAGTGCAGAGTAGAGGCTCACTATCTTAACCAGATCTCCTTCTAGCCAATAAATACATCGGAAAGACTAAAATGTTATATATCTTACTTACGCCTTAAGCTTTTTCTAAAAGCCATCTATACGAAAGTACAGTAATAAATGAGATATAGTTAAGAGTAATTTCCAAAGAGTTTTCTGGACCCGTGCTAGGGTTCACATATACTACATGAAACCAACTTTCTTACATATTCTAAAACCCAGAGCTAGACTTATAAGTGATCTTCTTGATATTCCAACTGATGACCTGAAGGCACAGTGAGATTCTCACCGACTTTCAGCAAAGATAAACCAAGTGGATTTTCAATCTGACTTTCACTTACAGAAGTACTAAGCAGAGCACTATACTCTGAGTATTTCAGCCTTCGGAGCCGTTACTGTAAATGTTACGGTAAAAGGATATGAAAATAAACGTGTAATGCTGATTTACCCCAGTAAATTTCTTAAGCTAAACTGACAGAGCTGAGCTGGACACTACCTATCTCCAAACCGCACCCAACTACTCTCCTGACACAAACGCTCTTTCACGGATTGCAGCGCCCTGGAAAATGGAACAGAAAGAAACGACTGCACTCATCACTCAACTCTCCCCCTTGTTAGTACCCGTGTGTTTTGAAAGCTGTGAGCGCGCAAAGTGAACGTGGTCACGGGAAGAGAAAGAGGAGTATGAACGACGAGCACGATGGAGGCCGGGCTGAGGCGTGGCCCCCGCTGCTCCTCTGACCTGTAACCACACGTTTCCTACCATTGCCAGATACGTTGGTCTCACTCTCGTCTGCTACCCTCCCCTGCGTGTGTACGTCTCAAGTTACACGGACGAAAATCCCAGGGTGCCCAGCACCACAGGGGATGTTCGTCCTTCGCTTCCACACACGGAGCCTGGCCGCACAACACGGCGGCTCCCCACGGGGGCTCTCGCTCAACCGTGTCCTTGAACTGCAAGCACCGGCTGTGCGACTAGCGGAGATCTCCCAACGACCGGGACCTCCACCGCACGTGAAGTCGTTTTCCGGTGGCGCCCTTAACATGTCTTCCTCCCTCAGCTCGAAATTGCCGCTCCGCCTCCCAGGACCGGGCTTTCGGTTGACCTTGAGCTCAGAGGAGCCGTGCTCCGGCGAAAGGCACAGTTCCCATGGGGTTCCAAATGAGACTGCCTGCCGTCAGGGGTCCATGTGAAACCATGTCATTTTGGAGCTCCGGTTTGCCAGGCAGAGACACATCAAAAAGGGGCAAGTGACATGACCTTCCCCCTCAGCCCTGACACACTAAATTCAACCTTCTAATTATCTTGCAAATCCTCTCAGTTCTCCTCATCTCGGCTGCCCATCACTTTCCCTCAGTTGGCCTTCTCAGAGCTGTGTCCCTGCCTTAGACGTGTTCTCCCTTCAGTCTAGTCTCCAACAAAAGTCATCCTTAGAAAAAACACTAATAGAGTTACCTTGCTTATCTAATTCTCTTTACGGCTACCCAATATCCTCAAATGAAGTCCAAATGTAATAACGAGACCTATTAGGTCCTTCATGACTTGCCTCCTGCCTACCTCTCAGCCTCATTTCTCAATACACACACCAGCTTGACTGGACTGGACTGTAGTCAACTGCTCACGATGTCTCTCTCTTCTCCACCACCTTAATGTGTGCTGCTTTCTGGCCTCGCACGGTCCTCTCTAGATCCCTTCCATCAGCTAACTCCTCCTACTGATGCTTTACTTTAGAAACAGGTGAAAAAACAGAATACAAAAAGGTTTCGCTTTTACCAGGAAACCTTACCCCACCAAACCCATGTTAGATGCTTCGCTATACGTTCTCCGCTTACCACACCACCTGCTTAATAAACCTTCCCACTGGCCGAAAGCTGCACGGGGACAGGCACCCTATCTTTGTATTCTTCCTTTTATTCAAAGACTCCAGTACAATGACTAGTACCTCCTGTAGACATGTATATATATTTGCTGAATAATGACTGGCCACGAAACTGAAAGTGCTAGGTCTAAGTTTCTCAGCCACGTTTATTACCAAGGATTCGAAAGAGAGCAGAGAGGAAGACACCCGATTGTCCTGTGAGCTTTTCCAAAACACATAAAAGCCAAGAACAAATTCAAAATATAGTCTTCAGATATTTGAATATAATTTTTAATTTCTTGTGTGGGAAAAGTTTATCAAACGTGTAGCTGGAGCCTTCTGGTCAGTGGATTAACATGATTACACTAAAGATAAAGAATAAAATTAGATAAATTCCAATTTGACAATGCTTTTTTGGGGCCGTACGACTAGACTTCACTTCCCAGAGACTAATCAAGTTTCTTTATCTGAAAAAGCAATAGATATTCTAGTATTTAGTACTTCATAAGGCCCACCTTCTATGCTAAATACTTTTTAAACTAAGTTCTCACAACAAAATCATGAGGTAGAAGTATTATTAATATTTCCATTTTACCAGGGCACCTGGGTGGCTCAGTCAATTAAGTGTCTGCCTTTGGCTCAGGTCATGATCCCAGGATCCTGGGATCGAGTCCCTCATCCGACTCCGTGCTCACCAGGGAGCCTGCTTCTCCTTCTGATCCTCGCGTTCTTGCACACTCTGCTCTCTCTCTCCTTCTCTCTCTCAAATAAATAAATAATCTTTAAAAATCTGAAAAAAAATTCCAATTTACTGAAAAATAATCTGTGGCATAAGATTTTAAACTCGAATTTGACTCTGGGGCTTGTGCTCTTAAATACAATGACATCAACTTGGCAATCCAGATGTCTGACCGGTAATACATATAGTAATTCTGGAAAAACAAGGAGTTCAAATTTAGACTCCACCATTCAGTTCCTTTTGAAAGCACACCTGAAATAATGAATATCCGAGGATCCTTCTGCAAGTCAAAACAGCAAGAGGTCTCATTTCTCAGGTCACCTGGAAGCAGCCCGGAATGCTTTGTGGTGCCGCACTGAGAGCCGATCTGAGCTCCAGGAAAACACTGCAGTGATAGATGAGGGACGAATGCCAAGGGCCCCAACTCGCTTATTTGGGGTAACTTCTAATTCTGCTTCCAAATATCCTAAATCTGTACCATATTTATTTCTCACCAGACAGCTATCAACTTATCATGGGAATGTCTTTCCTGAGAAACTATTCAATGATAGGATCTTAGCATTTGCTGAAGGCTATTTTTTTTAATTGCCATATAAAGTCTTTGCATCTCCTATAAAGTCAACACTGGAAATTGTCCAATAGGTAGTGTAATGATCATCACACAAAGAATCTCAAGGCAAATTATTCTCACACTTTTCTATTAATAAATCTCTATCTCTTCCCTTTATCTCTTCCCTTTATCAGACAATGAGAATGACTGAATACGTTGTTTCCCTTCCTTTGTTCAGAATCAAATGTACTATTCATTTATTATAATGATCACATTAGCTTAGATTTTAGGCACTTTGCTCTCCTCTTATTACTAGCTTTAAATTACAATTTCATTAGCCCAATTATACAAGTGTCATATTGTGACTTTACAAACTTTTTATATGCGCCAGATATAAAGCATAAATGAAGTCAATATTTTAGGACAGAACAAGATTCAGGCATGAGCCTACCTAGGCTGTCAGTAAATTTTTCACAAGTTAAGCTTGCTTAATGTCCATCATTTCAGGTTAGTTAATGGTGTGAAATATATTTAGGAAGTCAATGAAAATAGTGTAAAATGTTTTGTTTTACTTATGTATTACTAAAATTCTAGTAAGTAAAACTGATCATGTATTGAATATTAGGATGAAGCCAGATACGTAGTCTCCGCAGGCAGAGAGGCTTTAAAGAGATGGTGAGAAAGGAAGAGAGTGGAAATGTCTCTTGGGGAACAGATGAAAAAAAGAGAACATACAATACTCGAGTGATGAGCCAATAATCAAACTCACCTACCCTGTGATAGTCTGAAGACCCCATGAGCCACCTCTGGGAATCCCACAGAGTAAGAAAAAATTAAGAAAATAACACATTTGTCGTAAGGGTGCCGAAATGGCCGGAAAGCTTTCTAATAGTGTCGTAACTGTGGCAGATATCCCTGAACACTGGACAAGACACCTGCTATCGTAACATACAACACTTAGAAACGTGTAAACGTATACAGACACACACACCATCCAGTTTGTGTTATGAAACTAAATATTATTTGCTCTATTAACTTTTCCAAAGATATGAATTGGGGTCATAAAAATTTTTTACAATTCAGGCATCCTTGCCTCTAAGACCTCTTCAAATACCCCTGTTACACAGGACTGAAGGGTCCACAGACTACAAAGTTCTATAAAAATATTTGGTTACATACTTCAAATTACCTCTAAAATTTCATGGTGAGAAAAACATGAGAACTTAAAAGATTTAATCAAGAACTAACTTTTAGAATTCAAATCAAGAAAGAATAAAATCCAGAGCAGAGATCCAACAGACTAAATATATATACATACTAAGAAAAATGCAAATTTGGTAAAACATGATGGAAAATTATTCAAGTGGAAATATGTGGAGGAAAAAAATCAAAACTTTTAAAGGAAGTTCTAAATTGAAATGGACGGAGATAACATTTATTATCTCAATTACTTTAAACCAGCATTTAAATTACCTCAAGCTAGCATTTTAAAAGAAATTGGAGACTTGGTAACCTTTCCCTTTCTATAAGTAACATAAAAGATGAAAATTTAGGGGGCATGGGAGGGCAAGATAAGGTATTCTAACGGCACAGAGGGGGGGGATGAACACTGCAAAAAAATAAAGGACTGCTTTAAATTTTTAGAAATATCCAGAAAATTGAGGGGAGTATTTAATAAATACTCATTCTTGAAATTATTTTCTCCATCTGATATTTTCTAGAAACAAAATATACCATTTTAGCAGTTGTGGTCATGTTTATTTGACCAATTAATCAGAAAGTATATGCTGAGTATTAAGGATAAAAAATTTCCTATCTATTTAACTGACTGGAGTTTAAAGAAGGAAAATCGATGAAAGGGAAAAAGTTATAGTTACTTACAGCATTTAAAAAGTCTGAACCTATTACTGAAAAATCAAGCTTAACACGTATTTCAAGTAATACAGTTTGATTTTCTAACCTGTTGTATGATTTACTTAAGTATTATTGCATATACTTGCAAAAATGAACAAAGGCAAAATCGTAGTATCCGTGGTGGTCTTTCTAGACCATGTTAATTTTGCTTTTTGGTTAAATACAAAGGAAGAGAATTATGGAGAGTTCAGCAACAAGTTTTTCATTAGGATATGAAGTCATGCCATGAGTTCCAAAAAAGGGTTAGTCGTATAAATTTGGGAAATAATCACTCATGCAAAAATCAGAAAATACCTGTACCGAGCCACCATGTCTGTCTGCTGCAAGGTGAGCTCTCAAATGGTGGGGATTTGCCTGCTGGGAGTCCCAAGCTGCCCTGTGGTCTGCCGACTGCCATTTATTTAATTTATGTGGCATGCGTGGAAGAAGAAAAACCCAATATGTTAAACATCTCATCCTTATAATATAGAAAACAAACGTATAAAAGGAAATTTAAAATACCCTTGCTATTCTGAGTCACAGATGCAATTATCTTTGCATACTGGATGTGGAGAGGAATTTGTCACATGGCTACCATTAGGTAATGATCAACCACAAAAATAAAACAGAACCATAGATTTTGTTTTTTTTGCTTTTAAGTTATTTTTTTTAGTAATAAAGTCTATGTAACATTTTTTTTTTTGATGTAGCGTTCCATGACTCATTGTTTGCATAGATTTTAGAAGTCAAAGGGCTTTAGATATCATATGCTCCACCCTCCAATTTTATAAACGAAGTTAACAAAGAACCAGGGAGGTAAAAACGATGTGCCCAGGAAAGCATTCCAAATAAATCTTCTAAGTACTAAAATGCCATCCACTATATTTTCTTACAGTAGAGGTCCCCCTTGGTTTCCTGATGAGGAACAACTTCTAGCAAGGTTTTAAAAAAATAATCTTTAAAGAGCTGTACTTTGATCCTAGAAAACTTTTCCCTCTTGCTCAGTACCATGTTTCCGATTGTGAGGTTACTATGAGAAAAGAGAAAAGTTCTTTGAAAAGTGACAAGTGTTATACAGAAGAACACTATGAGGCTATGAAAAGCAACTTTTTTTTTTTTTATTAAGTGACAATCCTACTTCATATGAATCCCTTTGCTTCCCTGGCCTCTTTTTATCTGGTTCAAATTAAGGAACCCATTCCCATGATAGGCTGATAATTCCTGAAGCTTTTACATGACTTGGCAAATTGGCATGGCAATAACCAGAAACTGAAAATAATCTACTAGTAGAATTAGGAGTAGCTGCTTAATAGGGGTCAGTTTTTATGTTTCAGGAAAATGTGGACAGCACTAATAAAAAGATGAGGAAGGAATGCTTTAGCTGCTTTGCGTGTGTTATCCCATTCTGAGACAGACAGTATCATCCTCACTTCAGTGATAAAGAGACCGAGACTTTAAATACTTGACTAAGGTCAAAGACATTGCAAGAAGCACAGCAGGGATTCAAGCTCAAGAGCCCACTGCTCTGCCAGTAGTACTAACTAGCTCCTTAATACAATGACAAACGTTTAAAGTCTTCGGTGCTCTTTTCTTCTCTTCCTTTTCAACCTAAGTCAAGAAAAACTTGCCGACAACAACAACAACAAAAAGACACTTGCCACAAAGTGCCAAGTATATTGGGCTGTTGGGAGCGTGAGCCCATCAGTGGCCAGAGCAGGCCTATGGGAGAAGAGATGCTAAGTCCAAATAGGCACAATGAAGAAATGTTCTGGCACCATGCTTCCCAAATTAAACTGTACAATGCAAAATTACATAAGAAGTATGAAAAGGCATGAAGTCTATCATCAAAGCAATTACGACAGTTCTAGGTCCTTTTCACTAAACCCTCTGCGCTCATGACCAGAATTTAGCAGGTGTGTAGCTTAAACTAAGATAAATTAGATGAGATTAAATCTAAAGAGGAAGAAAGAATGAAAAGGATGCTAAAATGGAGACAAACACCTAAATACTGCCTAGAACAACAGGTAACACATAAGGGTCACGGACTTCTTTAAGAAGACAGGAACAGCCCTCCAGCCTCTCCTCAGAACCAACATGCATCTAACACTTTAAAATGTCAGGAGATCCTGAACTTCAACCATCAACTCTAGGTGACAAACTGCTTCTCTGGGGTCACTGCAACATTTCAGTCATTTAACTAAATGTTCTTCTTTTGCAATTGTCAATTTTGAGTTTCTCATATACCTAAAATATTTACTGCTTCCCTGATGTTTAGGAAAACTTTTTGGGATATACAACTTTTCTATTATGATGACAGTCTGAATACACAGGTTTCAAATTTAATACATTAGCTACCCTAAAGGGTTTCCTGAAAAAACACAAAACAAAAAAGAAACAAAAAGAAACATCGACTCCCTACATTTAGTGTAACAAGGACTACACAAATAAAACATAGGTCCCATCTAGCTCGGAAGACAAGCCTGAAACACGGAGAAAGTTAAACTTGAAGATATTTGAATTATAATTGAATTCAACATTAAAAGAAGAGTTTCACTTATTACAATAACCTAACAGCTCAAGAGGTCATCTCCAGAGAACATGAATTATTGATAGTCATCCCACTGAGAAATTAATTCTGATGTATAAAACACGAACTCCAAAGTCTTGACTTTGGAACCATTTCTTTCTATACACAACATCTTACCAGAGTATTCAAAACTATCAACTAGTAATTTATGTCTGAAGAAATTTATATATAAGATCCTTTATTGCCCCAATTTTTCTAAGGCAAAATTCTAAAACTACTCTGTTTTAATTGGCTGTACTTTAAAGCATAATATTGTTAACTATCCCCTAAATGGAACATTTTATTTGCTCTGATTTTTATTGTGCTGTGTTCTTTCCTTTGATTTTCGTCTCTTGTTTAACTCACTTGAACTCCGGTGGATAAAAGATATAAGAGTAAGAAAGGATATAGCACATTATCCTTTCCCAGAAAGGGTTATAAGTGAAAATTCTAAAGACACTATTTAACTCCCAATTAGCAAAATGTAGGTCAAAGATGGATTAAAATCAAGCTTCTTTTTACAAAAAAGAGAAAGGTGGAAGCATCACTCAAAAATTTCAACAGCTTTCAATTACCTTACCCAGGAAATACAAACTCTTCACTCTCTATTTCTCTGCTATGCCTTGCCTAGAACCTATTCTCTGCTCAAAGCAAACTGAAATGCTCACTAATCCTCAAACAAACTACATTTTTAAACTTCTGCTTCCTATTTTACACTGTTCACTCTCCCCAAAATACCCTTATTCCTTCATTTGCCTTTAAAAAAATTCCATTCATCCTTCAGGTTCATCTCAAACACCATCTTCTCCATAAAATCTTTACAGATCCCCCATATTTCAATGATCTTCTGCGGCACTTTATTAATATATTTCATGTGACAGAGGTTACACTGTTTGGCAATATAGTTATGAGTTTATCGTAATAATCATGATAACAGTAACACCAGCCATGAGAGTTGAGATTTACTGAATGCCTATAGGAATTAACAAGCATTATTCTGTTTTGCAGATAAGAGAAGTAAGGTCTGGGAAGACAGAGTAATTTGTCTAAGATCAAGTCATATCCAGGTCTGTCTGATTCCAGAGACTGAGTGAGCTCTTAGCCACTCATTACAAAATAATTTCTTATAGGTTAGGCTGTTTTCCTTACTTGTGCATTTCTGCAACATGCCGAATAGTAGCTTTCAAATAGCAGAAACTCAGCAAATAATTTATTGAGCTAAACTAGACTGTAGTTAGAAAGATCAACTGCCATTATAATTTATTCCAACAAGGTATCCAAACACTTCCACTCTAATAGAGTATCAAATATTGCTCAAAGTTTATACTAATTTATACCACTAATTAGAAATTTATCATTAAACATTTTCACGTGATTTTTAAACTAGTAAAGAGATAACGTTAGGGGGAATTGGTTTATTTGTTGCAAGCCTATGCATTTTCAATCCTTAATATGCATGTGTCTAGCATCTGTCTTATCTATTGAAGAAAAAAATGTATTTCAGTCCTTCAATATCTATCTACCTGTGTAGATATATGCTCCCATACACACATGCGCATAGGCACACCTGTAAAGCTATCATCTGGGCATGGAAAAAAACCAAATGTATTTTTCAACTGTCAGAATGTAACACAGAAGCAAATCAAGACATTCCATATCTGAAAGGGCAGCAAACCTGGTTTTTGGATTGTTGCATCTTATCTCTGTGTTGATGTGCTTCTCTGTTTGATGACAGAGCAGGATCTTGCTGAACTGCACCCACTGGAGTAGGCTACAATACAAGAATTAGCATCAGTTCATTCTGTTTCAGAAGTCGTATTCGAAATTATTCAGCTGCTTCATGGAATCAAGGAAATAATAAGACACGTAGAGTAAAGCCGTGCAAAATGATATCATTCTCGAAACATGTCACTAAAAATACCAAGTTAAAACGAGAATAGAGCTACTTTTTACATTGTTTTCAAAAATGTTTAAATACTTTATCAAGTGTTCACTTTTGTATCAATAAAAGACTTTCTAATGCTGTCTTTACTTTCAGGTTACTTTTTCATATCAGAAAGATGAAAGTGTATTTATGTCTCATTTGCAAAGCTAATATATAAACAGAATAAATCATTTTAAGAAAATAAGGACATGATTTTTAAAATAAGCTAATAAAATGGCTTATTGTCAATATTCTCAGGAGAGACTTACAAAAATTTTTACTTTTCAAATATGTTTCCAATTCAATATAAACAGTTTAAGCACAGTTTATTCAGATTTGCATCACAGATACCATATACAGTCAAATCACTGTGGATCTAAGAGAAATATAACCTAAACACTTAAATAAGTCAATTGTTCAAAAATACCTAAATCTGAGAGTTTGGTGGTTCCACATATGGATAAAAATTCGCCAACTGCAAACCACAATTAAAAAAGTTTTGTAAGACTTTCTTACTTATTAAAAAAAAGAAACTAGTGAGAATAAATATTTTGAAAGTTGTCTCTTCAAAGAAAGAATTTTATGACATGTCCCTTTAAGTGATGAGCACCAATCCTGCAGTTATAGTCAAGACTAATTTTTTTAAGTTAAAAAACTTGTAACAGTTTTAAAAACCCAAAACATGCTCCAATTTTTAAGTACCAGTCTATTCAAGACATAACCTAAAACTGCTAGTATAAACAAAAACCTATATTTTTAAATTACAAATGTTTTGAGAAATGGCTGAAATACACACAAGACTAACTGATCATTTAATGTAACAGGATATTATACCAAAAAATTATATCTGACAGTAAGAAATAAATCACGAATGAAAAGATGAAAATAACTCATTACTTTAAAAAGCAGGGGGTCCAAATATAGGGTTTTTATAAAATTCAAAGAATAATTTTAGTATAATGCTGCCTAAAATGCCCATGAAGATGAAATAAAATGAATCCTTTAAAAAAATTATTTGTACTCAACTCTTTCCACTGAAGAAGGTGTACTGTGGGGAAAAAAGTACTACAAATAATCTTTCGTTATATAGCACAGAGTACTCACCAACTGTTTACCAATCCAGTCATACTCATAATCAAACATATATCCTTTTCGATCAAACAAGTCAGTAAAAAGCTTTCTTAGGTAGTCATAGTCTGGTTTTTCAAAAAAATCTAGCCTTCTTACATAACGAAGATAAGTTGCCATTTCTTCTAGAAAGGAATAAAAATTATTCTGATTATACTTTTCTATATACTCATTAAAATTATTTAAATGTCTAAAAACTAAAACATGTTATAAAAACATGAAAAGGTAACAAAATTCTACTGCAATTTAAAATTTTAGGAATTTAATCACAATGAAATTAAAAAGGAGAAGAGAAGAGAAGAAAAAAATAGGGTCAAAAGAGAAACGAGAGGTTTTATTTAACAAATATGTTTGCTTCATTTCATTAGGAAAGGCTAAGATTTTTATTTTACGTTGTTATTTTGAATAGAAACCTTGGATAGTACTAAAGATTTGAAAGCAACTTAATAACACATAATTACTTAAACACAAGCACCGTACTCCGCTCATAAACTTAAAAATTTATTTAAAATATTGATGGGAATTGATTTATATATAAATGAAAGCATCTGCACTAGCTTGATGGATTTCTTTTACCATCAGGCACATTCACTAACTGACCAACAGAGGATTCAAACTCCTAACCTGGGCCATGAGCAGAATTCTAACCAAACAAAATAAAGCTCAGAGATCTCAGAAATAAGACACAGCAGCAGGGTTTAATTTTACTTTTAATTTCTGGTCATACAACAATTATTTGGTAATATATAAATTTCTCTGTGCCGCTGTAATTCCCAAAAGTTTTAGAGATAAGTATTTTTCTTAAAGATCCTACTTTCCTAAAGGAAAAGAAAGACAAAGCCACAGAAATCAACAGGTAGAAATGGTGAGCAATTCGTAAAAGAGGGTTTCACCATCACGGCACAGAAAATCACTGTAGTGAGAGATGGAAGATTACTCTCAGGCATTTTTCTGATTCAATTCACTGACAGTGGCCAGTGAGAACAGGATTGTGCACAGCCCGACGGGCAATGAGAGTGGCACCCAGTGACCTTCCTCCCAGGATGACTCTCACTATTCCGTGTTCTAGCTAATTACCTGGTTAAGGGACTCTGACGCCCCCATTTTATCCTGCAGAAATGTGTATGTGCTTCATAATAACACATAGCCAGTCTGCCTACAGCTACTCTGCTAGTGTTTATTTTTTTTTAATCTTCCAGTTCTAGATGTTACAGCAAAGACGAAAAATATACAATTAAAGTTTGCTGTCAAGGAATAACGTAAGCGAACGTGAGGAAGGGCTACCTGAGACCACGCTGCTTGCTGATAGCACAGCAGTGACGCCAGCATGGTACAGGAGGACGTGCGATACTGAAGTGAGGCATGAACTCAGTCTTGGACCTTCAGGTTTGGTTCACTTTCTGCTTAACTACATTAGCAACACATTATTCTTATTCCTTAATTATTTAGGAATCTTAAGTAAATTTTTGTTGGCTTAATCTGAGTTGCCAGAACTCCACGTGGAAGTAAAACTATTTTTATAAAGCTCCCCAATGTAATATTAGCCTAGAAGTACTAAGGTTTGTAAGATCTTAATGTACTTTGAAGACTAAATCATACATCACACACCTCCTTTGAGCTTGACAATGAGGCTCAAATGACTAACACTGTGCACCAAAACTATAAGCTGGCATTTCTCAGCAAGCATTTTAACTTATCAAAAGTATGTCACTGATATTTTAGCTACTATTGGTCAACACTACCAAAAAGGGGGATTTTCTTATATTAATTCCATCTTAACAGAGCAAATATACCAATTGTCCTTTTGGTCTACACATCAAATGCTGACATCTTTTAAATCATACTTTGAACACATTTTTTTTATGCATGAAAACCAGTCATTATAAACCTGAGCAACGGAAGTTAACTGCTCTAGTTTTCTGTGTATAAGCACAGGTACCAGTGTGGTGTTATTCATTACCTGGAAAATTTTCACATAACACTTCTATTGGTGTGGCTCGTTTTGTATCTCCAATTTTCTGATACCTCTCTTTTAAGGTGTCAGCCTAAAACAGAAAGGAAAAAAATCTTGAGAAGCCGGTAATTTTAAAATTAACTACTTGGCAGACAGAACCTTAACATATTAACGATTTATAAAATTCAAAAGGAAACAAAAACAATTACCTTTAAACCTTGCCAAGGAAGACTGCCTCTCAGAAAATACATGAACATATGGCCTAAAGCTTCTAAGTCATCTCTTCTACTCTGTTCTGAAATACAAGAGAAACATCGATTTCACTTTCCTCTCCCAGTTAAGGATTCAAGAACGGAGAATTGACTCTTTTGTTACAGATAAATTAATCCCCAAAGTTCAGTTTGTAAATATAAAATATCTGGCGCTTATAAGCAACAAATCATGTCCAGTTAAACAATGTTTTCACATTAAAATTATTGTGCATCTTGAAAATATGCCACTACGGTTTTGGGGGGGGGGTTTGTTTTGTTTTTTAAGATTCTACTGGGCACTCATTTCTCTCCTTAGATATCTATCCATGGAGGTATATAAGCAAGTCAGAAAGGGTTCCATGGTCAAAGACAGAGTCACTGTGTCACTCCATCTTAAAGATCCAGGATGTAACATATAAAAGATTTAAGAAAAACCCCAGAGATAATAATGTTTAACTTCATTGAACCCTGCATTTCCTGAACTTATATGAGCACAAAATGTCCATCCTATAGAGTCTCCATTAATATTAAATGCAATTAGAATTTTATGTAATATATTCTTAAAAACACTTGTATTTGACACATCCCAACATTAATAACCCCTCTGCCACCACCAAAAATATGCTGCTAGAACAAACTGCCATTTTCAAATTGCTACTGTTGTTTTGGTAACAAAATGTTGTATAGCACATAACTCATGACAATTACAGAGGAATACTTGGAAAGGTACTTATATTTGCTAAGGGAAATTTTTTTCATTTTTTTGTCACTGAAGTTAAATGCTTATTTCTTACTATTGTAAAACAATACAAAAACTCTAACAATAAGAGGAAAAATAGTTCTTTAATTATAAATGTGTAAGATGTTTTATCCAAATGAGTCATCATACTACCTAAGCAGCACTGAATGCTTTTGAAAAAGCAAACTTTTCAAAGCATGGCTCTGAACTAGCATGAATAGGACAGAAAAGGTTTTAATTTCTATGTAATCTCATTCCACAATTGTCTTCTGTAACACTTGCTACAGTATATGTATATATATGTCGTGTTATTATCTAGTCATGATCTAGCCTCCCACCAGACAGCAGATTATAGGACAGCAGATGTCTCTTGGCTCATTACCCTCAGGACCGAGTATAACGGCTGCCAGAGAGGAGGCACGCAACACAGACAACTTAAATAGAAAAATGAACCTTGAAAAATATATAATACTACATATGTGTCCTTTTCTACAAGCAAACAACGATATCCAGAAGAAAATGCATCAAGTTGTTAGTAATTAGAGTTATGAGATTAGAGAATTAGAGAGTTATGAGATTAGAGAATTCCACCTTCTCATTTTATATACTCAAACTGAAGTATAATGGCAAATTTTTCTTTTTTGCTTCTATTTTCTATTATAACAATGTAAACATATGCTATTAAAAATAGAAAACTTTCAAAATAAATAAAATAGACTCAAGGTCTTTTAAAACCCAGTAATAAAAGTGGGTATATGAATAACATGAGAAAAATGAGTAATATATTTTATATATACAATCTGCCTTTATTAGATCCTGGGAACCTTAGGAATAAAGAGTCATGCAAAGAAAAAAAAATATTTCTGAAGTCCCGCTGAGAATCAGAATCACCTCTGAAACTTTTAGATGCCTCAAATGAGCAGGCCTAATGCTGGAGACTGATTCCTTGGGTATGACATATACTAGAAGAATGTGCATTTTAAAAAGCTTAGCAGATGACTCTGAAATACAGCCAGAGTTGATAAGCACTAAAAAGGAAACTCCTTTTATTGATGTATACTTTCCACATACTAAAATACTCATTGTAAGGGTATAGTTTGAAAAATTTTCGAAAAAAATTACCTAAGTACCACCACAATCAACAACTATTTCCAACACTCCAAAAAGTTCCCTTAGGTCCACTGCCTGTTATCCTATTATTCGCCCCTCCCCTGGCCTCAAAACAACCACTTATCTGCTTTCTGTCAGGCTACATTAAATTTGATTTTTTTATAGGGTTTCATATGAAAAGCATCATAAACATGGACCCTTGGGTCCAAATTCTTTCACTCAACATATCTTTTTATGTTGTTGTGTGCATTGGTACTTCATTACTTTTTATTGCTGAGTAGTATACTACAATATATTTATATATTCACCAATGATGGGCCATGAGTAACTTCCAGTTTGGGGCTACTATGAATAAAGCTTTTACAAACATTCTTGTAGAAGTCTTTGTGTGAACATGTTTCCATTTCTCTTGTGTAAATTTTAGGAGCAGGATTACTGCTTCACATGGAAAGTGTAGATTTTACTTTTTAAGACACTTCTACACTGTTTTCCACCAGCAGCGTATGAGAATTTCGCTTGGTGCAGTGCCTATCCCACATTTAGCATGGTCACTCTTATATTTCAGCCCTGCTAATGGCTCGGAGGTGTTAGCTCACTGTGATTTAATTTGAATTTCAATTTTCACCAGTGACTAATATTTTTGAACATTGTTTCAACCGTGTTACTGCTTATTCATACATCTTTTTATGAAGTGTCTATTTAAATATTTGACTTTTTTTTTTAAATTGCACTATGTGTCTCGTTAAAAAGTTGTAAGAGTTGTTTGTGTATCCTGGCTACAAGTAGTTGTCAGATACAAGTTTTGCAGACACATTCTCCCACACTGTAGCTTGCTTTGGTTTCTTAACAGTGTCTTTCAAAGAACAGAAGTTCACATTTTGATGAGGCCCAACTTATCAGGGTTTTGTGGTTGTTCGCTTATGCTTTTTTATGTCCTATCTGAAAATCTTGGACTAGTCTAAGGTTGCAAAGATTTTCCATTTTTTTCTTCAAGAAATTCTACACTTTTGGTTCTTAAATTTAAATCTAAGATTCATTTGAAGTAATTTTTCTTCTTTTTGCTCCAGGTGGGGTAAGGGTTTAAAGTCATTTTCTTCAATACCAATACATAGTTATTATCATATAGTTTCATTACAGTACAATCCTCTCCCCCCCTTGAATTAATTTTGAACCTTCTCAAAAACCATTTGAGCATCTGTGTAGGGGTCCATTTCAGGACTCTGTAATGTGACCAATTTATCTATGTATAGGCCAATAGCACCAAATATAAGAAGAAAGGAAAAATTAATGATAAACGAGGAAACCAATGATGACAAAATAGACAATCAATTGAGAAAACCACAAAATCAGAAGCTGGTTACATGAAAAATTCAATAAAATAATCATCTCACTAGGCTAAAAGAAGGAAAACACAAATTACTAGCATCAGGAGCAACGAGGGGGCAACAGGACAGATCCTACAGACATTAAAAGAATGGCAAAAGAGTATTATGAACTAACACTATATCAGTAAATTCAACAACTCAGAAGAAATGAACAAATGTCCTGAAAGACAAATTACAAAGATGTGAATAAAGTTCTATACCAATTAAAGAAACTTAATTTATAATTTAAAATCTTCCCAAAATATAACCAAAAGCCCAGATGGCATCACTGGTGAATTCTATTATCACTGGTGAATTCTATTAAACAGTTAAGGAATAATACTAGCTCTACACAAACTCTTTCAGAAAGCAGAAGAGAAGGAAATTTTGCCAACTCTTTTCATTACTGATGTTACCAGTCAAAGGCATTTACAAGAAAAGTAAAGTACAGGAAATGTCTCCTATCAACACAGTTGCAAAATTCTTCAAAGGCTAATACAAAATGACTAGTTCATCCTATGAATTTAAGGTTGGTTTAACTTTTAAAAACCAATCAATGTAATTCACCATGTTAATAAAAGATATAAATCATATGACCACCTCAAAAGATACAGAAAAAGTACTTAATAAAACATAACAACCAATTATGATTTAAAAAAAAAACAAACACTTGTAGGGGCACCTGGGTGGCTCAGTCGTTAAGCGTCTGCCTTTGGCTCAGGGCGTGATCCCAGAGTCCTGGGATTGAGCCCCGCATCAGGCTCCTCCGCTGGAGGCCTGCTTCTTCCTCTCCCACTGCCTGTGTTCCCTCTCTCACTGGCTGTCTCTGTCTTTGTCAAATAAATAAATAAAATCTTAAAAAAAAAAAAAAAACTTGTAAAAAAAGGAACAGGCAAAAAAAAACCTTTTCATTCAGACAAAGAACTTCTACAAAAAACCTACAACTAACATAATTCTGACATGGCAAAAGGCACCCCTACAATCAGGAACAAAACAAGATGTTCCCTCTTACATTATCTATTCAGTGTTGTACTAGAAGCCCTTGTTAGGACAAAAAAAGGGGTGGGGGATGCAAGAAAAAATTTAAAAGGTATACAGATTGGAAATAAAGAAGTGAAACTAGTTTTTTCTGCAGACCATATGACCATATATGTGGAAAACCCTAAGTAATCTACAAAAAAGCTGTATTAGAACTAGTACATGAGTTTTAGCAAGGTTACAGAATACAAGATCAATATATAAAAATCAATTGTACTTCTAAGAAAGCAATCAACAACTGGAAAACAAATTTAAAAAATAATACCATTTTCAGCAGCATCAAAAAATATGAAATACTGTAGAGATAAATTTAAAAGACTGAACGATACCTAAATACTGACCCCTTCCAAGTAGCATTCTTTGTTAAGGAGAGGAACACATTATAAAAGGCCATTTCCCTCTGAATTCAAGGTGTGGGGCTTTAGTTACCACAGTGCCAACAAGCCATGATCGTAAGGGTATCTTGCCTATATGGTTGTCTCAGAAAGCAGTATTAGTCTCAAAACCTACACAGTATTTATTTATTTATTTTTTAAGATTTTATATATTTATTTGACAGAGAGAGAGGCAGCGAGAGAGGGAACAGAAGCAGGGGGAGTGGGAGAGGGAGAAGCAGACTTCCTGCCGAGCAGGGAGCCCGATGCGGGGCTCCATCCCAGACCGCTGGGATCATGACCTGACCTGAAGGCAGATGCTTAACAACTGAGCCACCCAGGTGCCCCAAATACTACACAGTATTTAAAAACTCAAGTCATAAATATAAGCTAGTAAAATAAACCACTTCTGTAACTCAGCCTCAAATATCCTTACCCTCATAATTCTTTTCTTTGTGTTCTTTCATCAACTGACAAATCTGGAAGTAAATTTCACCATGTAGTGAGTAACAGAAGTCAAGGGGAAGGTTTTATCTTTGAAACACAGTAACTAAAGAATACCTCCTCAGGTCTTTAACAGTTCTGTTTCATGGGGAAAAAAATTTCCCAAAGGTACTCTGGCCCTTATTAAACCCTGTTCACATTTTATAAAAGCACTTAACTACAAAGGCCTGTTTGAAAATGGATGTTTCCCTGGAAGCCAAGAATCCTTACAGGCACCCTTACTATGAGCAACTAAGAAATGAGAAAGTGATGATTTACTTTACAATAGGTATCATTAAAGAATCTTTTAAATAGGTTTTCCAAAAAGTGCAAAGTTATGTAAAGAGTCAATTAAAATTTCGCTTTTTAAGAATATATGTATCATATAAACTACACACAACCAACATATTAAGAGCCTAGTATGGGTCAGTGTACCATATTGATGATCATTTAAAATTCTAGCTACACTTAAAGCAACAGTAATCCCAAATAAGAAAAGAAAGACTCAGAAAGCTTAAGAGACTAGCCTAAAACTATGCACCTAAAAGAGAAAGGCAGAATTCTAAACTACATGTCTGCACTTTTTTCATTTCAGAAAGCAAAAGCAAAGTAGAACTAATCAATTAACCAAATATTGATTGTACACCTTCTGCAACACTTTTCTACTTAAAAGTTCTACTCCTTATCTCAACATTATTTTCCTCTTTTATTAAACTGATTTAATTCCTCACATGCCTAGAACTGTTTCTATTTTGACTGAATTTCAATTCAACTTTTAGCAACAGAAAATATTTCCTTTATTAATTCAAATTTACCTTTATCAAAATATATGTATACATAATATATATATCCATCCCAAATGCTTAGAAGCAGAAAACTTTCTAAAATACACATATGTATTTACACAAAATAAGCTCATTACTGCATTTTCCTACAGAAATGAAAAACAATGAGGCCAAAAGACATGTTAGTTTTAACTAAATACAGGCAAGACAAGAGAGCTCAAAAAACCCAACAAAAAAAAAGTCTCCATGAAGAAAATTTAAATCATTCTTTATATATAAGCAACAACAACAATAAAAAATTACTACAGGTCAAGGTTTCACTTTATATTTCCTCCTAAAATGTTGAAAATTCTTTTTCCCTAACACCCCACCAAAAAAAACCAAAACACTCTTCTTCTTCAAGATTCACTGAGCTCATTAACATTTTTCAAAATGACATAATTAAGATGGTTTTTGTTAAATGAAAACACAAACCTCTTTAGGAAAAGAAGAGGCACAATTATGCAGACAATGTGCAGCAACAACTCACCACACCAGATACCCAATCTAGCAATAACAAGAACGCATAAAGAAAAAAAAAAAAAAAGGTTTCTGAGCAACGGAACACAGCACATGCATTCATCTGATTCCTAAAGAAGTCCTCTTGAAATCCAGTTCTGTTAATTTAGATAAAATCCAATAAATTTGTCTATCAAGAGAAGCAAATCAGAAGACAATAGCAAAGTACTGTCAGCAACAGTACTACACATGATAACAAATAGTATGCTACAAGATATTTACATACCAAAAAAACTATTAAAAAATAACTACTCTCAGACTAACTATAAACCTACAATAATCAACACACTGTAGTATTTGTGGAAAAAAAAATAGACAAATAGCTCAGTGAACAGAACAGAAAGCCAAGAAATAGACCCACATAAATACATTCACCTTGACAAACAAGCATAAGCAAAACAACGGAGCAAAGTTACGTTTTTTCAACAAACAGTACTCAAACAACTGGATATCATCAATATGTAAAAAAATAAATCTTACACCCTTTACAAAAATAAACCAAAATGGATCAAAGACCTGTCAAATGCAAAATTATAAAATTCCTGGAATATAACATAGAAGAAAATCTAGATGACCATGGGTTTTGAGATAACTGTTTAGATACAACACCACAGGCATGACCTTTGAAAGAAATAATTGATGAGCTGCACTTCATTAAAATTAAAACTTCTGCTCTGCTAAAGACACTTTCAAGAGAATAAAAAGGTAAGTCACAGACTGGGAGAAAATATTTGCAGAAGACACACCTCATAAAGAACTATTATCCAAAATACACAAAGAACTCTTAATATCAACAATAAAACAAACAACCTGATTAAAAATGGGCCAAAGACCTTAAAAAAACGCCTCACAAAAGAAGATACATAGATGACAAGTAAGCATATGAAAAGATGCTACACATTGTATGTCATCAGGAAACACAAATTAAAACAATGATATAACACTACTATGACATAATGATTTATAAGAAATATATATTTGGTCATTCAGACGACCAGAATATATTTCTCAAGATATACTCAGTCTTTGGCCACAGTTCTTAAAAACACTTCTGAGCCCTTACGGTGAAATGGGTGTCTTGTTACTTATGAAGGTGAACCTTGAACCTACCCAAGGTCAGGGGCTAGCTGCCAGGGAAACTAACCATATGATTAGAGGGTTGGAACTTTCAGTCCCACCCCACAACCTACAGGGAGGGAAGAGAGGCTGGAGGTTGAATTAGCCAATGGCCAATGCATTAGTCAATCATGACTATGTAATGAAGCTCCCATAAAAACCCAAGAAGACAGCTTTTTGGCCCTTCTGGGAGAGCTTCCACAGTTGGGGAACCAGAACACTTGCACGTGTCACCAAGCCAGGGCCCAAGCTGCACAAGGACAGAAGGTCCTTTGTTTGGGATCTCATCCTACATCTGACTATTGATTTGTATCCTTCATCATGCCCTGTAATAAACTCGTAAACCTAAGTAAGTGCTTCCCTGCGTCTACGAAACCACTCTAGCAAATAAACTAAACTTTAAGAGGAGGTAGCTGGAGTCTCTAATCTGTACATGATCAGTCAGAAGCACAGGTAACAATCTAGAGCTTGCAAGTGTTATCTGAAATTGGGGGTGGAGAGCAGTCTTGTGGGACGGAATCCTTAACCTTGGGATTTGATGGTATCTCCAGGTAGACAGTGTCAGAATTTAAGTTGAATTTTCAGACATGCTGCTGGTGTCTGAGAAGTGCTTGTTGTTGTGGAGGGGAAAAGTCCTTCTCTACAGAGTAGTTTGTCCCAGGAATCCTAAAAGAACTACACAACTATTGGGGTGGTGGAAATCTAAAACATTAACAATCCCAAATGCTGGGAAGAATGTGGAGCAAGAGGAGTCTCATTCCTTGGTGGTGGGAATGCAAAATGGTACAGCCACTCTGGAAGACAGTTTAGGGGCTTCTTACAACATAATTTTAACATATGATCCAGCATTGTCATTGGTATTCACCCAAAGGAGTTGAAAACTTAGGTCCCACAAAAATCTGCACATGGATGTTCATAGCAGCTTTATTCATAATTGCCAAAACTTGGAGGCAACCAAAATGCCCTTCAGTAGGTGAATCGGTAGATCAACTGTGGTACATCCAGACAATGGAATATTATGCAGCACTAAAAAGAAATGAGCTGTCAAGCCATGGAAAAACATGGAGAAACATTAAATGCATATAACCAAGTAAAAGAAGTCAGTCTGAAAAGGCTAATATTATTTATTTCAAACTATATGGCATTTGGAAAAGGCAAAACTATGGAGACAATAAAAAGACCAGTGGTTGCCAGGAGTCTGGAGGGAGGGAATGGGAAGGGAGGGCTGATTAGGTAGGGAATGGAGGAAGCGAAACTCTCCTGTATAATACTACAATGGCTGATACATGTCAGTATAAATGTACCCAAACCCACAGAATGTGCAAGACCAAGAGTAAGCCATGAAGTAAACTATGGACTCTAGATGATAATGATGTGTCAGTGCAGGTTCATCACTTGTACCAAAGGTGCCACTCTGGTGAGGGACATTGAGAGTGGGAGTGGTGCTGCCTGTGTGGGGGCAGGGAGTATAAGGGAAATCTCTCAACCTTCTGCCTAATTTTGCATGAATCAAAAAATGTTCTTAAAAAAAAAATCTGTTCTAAAAAATTACATTTAAAAAAAGCACTACTATTTAAATGCATTTTCTCTAAATTTATGTAGATCAAGGTATACATCCTAATATTCTCCAACTCAACTTGAGGGTATCACTATATAATAGTAATCATACAAAACTTAATGAAGCTGAATCATCCAGACAATGTAAATTATGCTCATCATATTTTGTTTAAGAAAGCAAGGAATTGTGCAATTCATTTTTAAACTGTTAAAATGTAATTATAAAATGTAAATACATGTTTTTAAACTGCTAAGAAGCTGTTTGGGAGCCTAAGAGGTATCCTCAGGAATGTGGGCAATTAACCTAGACATTATATGAATCACATCATAAGATGACAACACAGAAAGAAAGCATTTTTGTAAAACCATAAATTCTGTGATTCCTTCACTCCTATTCAGAGAGCTTACCACTTACAGGCTTGGAATGTTATTCTTCTATCAACACTGATTTTTATTAACACAAAGCAACTGGCAGTTTATTCCTCAAATCCTAGTCTCTTATTTCATGAATACTCAATATTAATTAATAAAAACAAGACAATTCTAATGTTACTTGGTAAAGAGAAACAAAGAGTATTTACTTTATTTCAAATGACTTCAACAAGAACAGTTTTTTCATGAAAAGAAAAAAAAAAGTGATCCAAAGTAAGATTATAAAATGAGGTTCAAAGTAGTTGACCAAAAAAAAAAAAAAAAAAAAAAAAAAGTCTTGAAAAAGATATTAAAAATAAAGACACTCAAGCAGACACAATTTTAAAAAACATTTCAACATAATAATAAAGAAAGCTTCCACCAGAGCAGACCACAGAAATCCACGTGTCACAAACGGCTTTAGTTGACTCCATCTTAAACAGTGACTTAAGAAGGTATAAGAAGGTACACAAGTGAATCACGACATCTGCCTTCTTAACATTAATTGTCCAGCGAAGATCAATAAATATATAAATATAGATAGATACAGATATAGATATATAGATATCTCACAGGAATAAAGAGGCTAAAATCCACACTGTGATTTTACACTTTTCTTCCAGCTTTTTCTTTTTTATATCTGATACAGTGCACCAATCTCCACAAAGGAAAAAATACTTGTAAGTCTGCACAAAGGTCAGTCTGGCCAAATTCTCTCCTTTGAAATGCTCATGTGTGTAGAAAGTCCCTGAATGCACAAGAGTAAATGAATGAATAAGAAAGCTTTAATTCCTCTTAAAAGAGGAATCACCAAAGTCCAGGCAAAGCAGAAAGGAAAAAACATATACACAAATTAAAATCACCACTAAAAGATCCCATTTTCACTACTTTTTCTTTTCTATCTGTTCCTGACTCCTCACAAAGCTGGTGCTTTAAACTCAAAACATCACTAATAATCCCAATGTTCACAGCCATCTCACTTATAAAAATGCTTTAACTCTTCAGCACTTAAACTCACGTGACTTTAGCTTGCTCTTATTTCTTAAAAAACAGGAAATCATGTAATCTGGGAAACAAATTTTCTCTCTGTTAATACTGCCCATCTACTTCCCAAGTACTACATAAAAATTGAGAAGCAGGGCTTTTGTAAATAAGAGAAAGTAAGGATTAAAGCTTTTATTCTTTGTAATACTTGCCAAAGAAATATTTTGTTTGTTTTCTTCCTGAAAAAGGAGTAAAAAGAGATTACTGTAATAGTTAAATGCCGTTTCCCAAGCTCCAAAGGCTTTTCCTAACAAGGACAAACGTATCAGATTCGCTTTGCCATTTCTACAAATAGAATGCTGTTACATTTACCATTGTTCAGATAAAAAAACATCGGGCCATACGGAAGTTGTGACTTCATGTCTCACAATAAAATGGTGGTGAACCTTTGTTAGTTGTTCTGAAATAATCTGTTAACGACTACCATGAAATGAAAATCTCTCACAGACACTGTTCATATAAACACAGGTGTGCCTGATTTTAATGGAAGACATGATCCTGAAAGTTGTGTATCTCAATCTTATTTTAAACCTATCACGAAAGTTTGCTATTGAAAGGCACCTCCCACACAAAGACAAACACTACCTAAATGCAACTAATTTTAAATATCTGACACTTACTTTTCTTCAAGTAAGGCAGATTTACATTTTTCAGGCATTTCAGACAGCTGAAGAGAAAAAATACCATGGCTCTACTTTCAGGAGGCTGTTAGTGAGCAAACGCTATTAGTTCTGAGTAAGAGGAAGAAGCAGGGACATGCCTATATAGCAGATAAGTCTGGGAAGAATGGTCAGAGAAGAAGCTATGAGCAGGAGTTGAAGCCTGCGTCAGATGACTGCTAAGGTCCTGAACAAAAAGTGACTGTATACTGCAGGGTACGTTTAAGCGGTGATGATGGGTAAATACTGATTGGTTTACATTTCTGTCTATTCTTCCTTGTGAGTGAGATGGCAGGGATGGAATCTAAAAGCAGAAAATAAAGTCTGACTTTCTCTGATATGAAAACTGACCCTGGTTGAAGACTTAGGAATAAACTACTATAAATATAACCTAGAACCGATTTTTTTAGAAAGGCAAAGAGGTAACTCAATGGGAAAGAATATGGTATCATAAAAAGAACCTCAACCCCTACTTCACACCTTACAAAAATTAATTGTAGACAGTAGAAGAAAATATAAAATGTATTCATCTCCTGGGGACAAAGATTTCTTAGAATTCAAAAAGCAATAATCATAAAACCAAAACACTGAACCACTAAGAAAATGAGTAGGTAAGCCACAGACTAGAAGAATCTATTCACAGTACATATATTTGGGAAAGAACTTATATCCAGAATATATAAAGAATTTCTATAAGTCAACAATTAAATGACACACATGTCATAAAAGAAGATACGCAAATGGTCAAAAAGCACAAGTAACGGTGCTCAGAAGCATGAGTCAGGGAGAAATAAAATACAACTACACATCCACTATAACAGCCAGAATGAAAAAGAATGACAACTCCAAATGTTGTCAAGACTGAAACAAACAGAACCCTCCTTCGCTGCTGGTGGAAAAAGAAAATGGTAGGAAGGCTTTGGCGTACTGATGGGCAGTTTCCTATAAAGTTAAACAATACCTACCATATGACCCAACAGCAATTCCAATTTTAGGTATTTACCCAAAAGAACTGAAAACATATGCCCACCGAAAGATTTAAAAATTCCTAATAGTAAAACACTGTTAATAATCAAAATGTTCATCAACAGTAGAATACATAAACAATAAGTGTGGTATATTTGTGCAATGGAATACTACTGAGCCTTAAAAAGAAACAAATTACTGGGGTCCCTGGGTGGCTCAGTCAGTTGAGTGTCCAACTCTTGATCTTGGCTCAGGTCATGATCTCAGCTCAGGTCATAATTTCGGGGTCATGATATCAAGCCCCACCACGTCAGGCTCCATGCTGGGTGTGGAACCTGCTTAAGATTCTCTCACTCTCTCCCTCTTCCACTGCCCCTCCCCCTTCTCTAAAAAAAAACCAAAACAAAACAAATTACTGATACTTAAAAAACAAACATTAATCTCATACTCAGCAAAAGAAGCCAGTTGATTCCATTTATATGAAGTAACAGACTCAGCAAAACTAATCTATGGTGACAGAAATCACATCACTGGTTACTTTTGGAGAAAGTGGGGAGAGAGCAAGAATGAAGTCTAGGGGATGATAATAATATCATAAATCTTGACAGGGTTGTGGGCTACCCACATGTGTACATATGTCAAAAATCACAAATTATTTACTCAAATATTATAAACTTTAGTGTAAATTTTATTTCATTTTAAAAAATGAACTTTTCAATAAAATAAGAATTACAAATACTGTCAATTCTAGTAAGCTTGCTTTACATATGCTATTAGTTACCAATTCTGAAACGACATTCTGAGGATCCTAGGCTTCTAACAATGAGTAAACAGAGTAGTGGTAGCCAGATTTCTCACTGTTGGCAGAGGAAGACAGAAATAGAGAAAATAGAAGGGAATTACACATATGGAAAACAGGGATACTACTTTGTGGTCTTGGACTGAAATTAAAAGTATCAATATCGGGGCGCCTGGGTGGCACAGCGGTTAAGCGTCTGCCTTCGGCTCAGGGCGTGATCCCGGCATTGTGGGATCGAGCCCCACATCAGGCTCCTCCGCTATGAGCCTGCATCTTTCTCTCCCACTCCCCCTGCTTGTGTTCCCTCTCTCGCTGGCTGTCTCTATCTCTGTCGAATAAATAAAAAAATAATTAAAAAAAAAAAAGTATCAATATCAACTCATGATCTTAGTAGATAGGTATTAATATATGCGTACATATGCATATTTGCGTGTGTATGTATGTGTGGATACTGATTCACATACACATATGCATTTTGTAGTTCTGCTGAAAGGGCCTAGAAGCAATAACACACCAGTAGCAATGAGTACACCCAGTGCCCAAATCTTGCTTTCTATATAACATTATCCAATAAAAGGACCCAGGGAAACCTGGACAAATGTCTGTTTCTGGGCTAGAGCAGAGAAACTACAAGATGAATCTGGAACAACTTGTAGCTTCAGAAAGTTAAGTTCTCAAAGAATCATGAGAAAAAGCCAAAAGAACAGAGCAGCCAGCTTGATGGAGCAACAAATGGCCAAACCTGGGGCAATGGGAGTATCAATATAAATAATGACAGTAATGCCCTATACTACTTTCAGTAAGAATCCATGAGTCCATACTGACTAGTCAATAAATGGGAAAAGAAGAAAAAGCTTCAGCTTACATTAGATTATCAATAAATACACAAGGAACAATGAATTAGAAAATCATCAATGGATGCTAAATCAAGTGCGTAAAATCTAATGAGGAACAACGTATTTATATTCACATAATCTCACAAATTCACCTACAAAATACTTTTGAATTTCAAATGGAAAATAAGAAACTTGCAGGTGGAGGAACTTAGCAGACACGACACTAAGCAAGGGATTGGAACTAACCAACGACAACATACGTCTCCTGACGTGATGCACTAACAACACATCACTTGTGCTTTTGTGCTACAAACGCACTCGAATATAATCATGAAGGAATGATGAGACAGACTCAAATTGAAGACATTCTACAAGATAGCCTATAGGTACTCCACAAAAATATGAAGGTCATGAACCGTGAAGAAAGGTGAAGGAGTGTTCCAGATAAAAGCAGACTAAAGAGAGGTGACAAATAAATGAAATATATGTTCCTGAAATGGATCCTGGACAGGGGGGAAAAAAAAAAGCTGCAAGAAACTCTGTGAGGTTGATATTATTTTATAAGGAACCCCCTTTAAAAAGTTAAATAATTTGCCCCAAGTCATATAGTTACTACACTGTAAACAAAACCAGTAAGGTATGCACGCTCAGGATTAAATGTATTGGGCAGGATGCCATCTCCTTGGCTGGCTGTATCAGAAAGCCATGGTCTCAACCAAAAATCTTCACACACACTAAATGCAGCTAAAATTAAGTATTCTGGGGCGCCTGGGTGGCACAGCGGTTAAGTGCCTGCCTTCGGCTCAGGGCGTGATCCCGGCGTTATGGGATCGAGCCCCACATCAGGCTCTTCAGCTATGAGCCTGCTTCTTCCTCTCCCACTCCCCCTGCTTGTGTTCCCTCTCTCGCTGGCTGTCTCTATCTCTGTCAAATAAATAAATAAAATCTTTAATAAATAAATAAATAAATAAATAAATAAATAAATAAAATTAAGTATTCTCTCATAGTCTTTAATAAAAATAATCATATACAGATATTCAACTGTATCAAAGTTGAATATTTCTAAGTTGTCATATGAAAACAAGACAGAGTGAAAGTAAGGATATCTGTCATTTATTTACTCTAGAGCAACTTCCTTTAAAAGAATTGTATGAAATATAAATCAAAGTAAACTCTAGCTAGATGTGATAAATAAAAATTACGACAGAAGCAACTGTAATCCCCCCAAAATTGAACCATAATAACAAACAAAAATTCACACTGTTAGCATAGTTACTGAATTCAATTTCTGCATTTATGAAAGGTACACATACCTTTTCCTAAATGTGTGTTTATGCTCATATATCTAGCTGTTCCTGTAAGGCTCTTGTGTTCTCTGTATGGTATGTGTTTCTTTGTCTCTGGATCAATATATTCCTTTGCCAAACCAAAATCTATAATATGAATAACTTGCTGGGTTTTGTTTCCTGGTCGTCCTATTAAGAAGTTCTCAGGCTTTACATCTCTGTATATCAAGTTCTTTGAGTGGACATATTCCATGCGAGAAATCTTGAGTGACAAAAAAAAAAAAAAAAAAAAAAAAAAAGAAAAGAAAGAAAGAAAGTTTTATTTTAGGCATTGACTAGCATAAAAAAGCATAATAGAGAAGGACAAAATTCTTACAATGAAAACAACACAAAGAAGAAAACTATCAGACACTGTTTCAACCCTTTAGAAGTAACATAATATCAGTCTATAGTTTCTCAAAAATATATCCAATTATGACCAAAAGTCTTTGCTTTCACTATAATGGTCATTTATAAATGAAAGTATTTGAATCTCATTAATTCCTTTCATACCGTTGAGCCGGATTCCATCAGCACTTACAGACGATGCCACCTCAGACAATCAAAAAGCTTTACTAATACCAAGTCTTGAACCGAGACAAGGAAAGAGGCATATTCAAAAGCTGGCATTTGTTCTTCCTTAACAACCCAATCATTGAGCAACTGTTACTGTTCTATTAAAGAAACTTAGAGTCTAAACTGTTAAATAAAAACAACACAGTACCCTTTAGGAAATCTTTCCTTTATAACTTACTTATGTCTTTCCTTAGATATTAAACGTTTTAAAAGATCTTGAAACCAGAAAATTTTGGAAGACCACTCTAATGATACTATAGTACATTTTCACCAATGTTTTTACACATTCTCAAATAATGTTCATTGTACAAACTGTCACAAGGTAGGATATTACAAACAAGAAAACAAAATTGCTTCATTTAGTGATAATGGTTGACAACACAATGTAAACATTGAGTCACTTGGGCCATTTTCGTTGTTAACAAATTATGAATCATAATATACAATATTTCTATGACCCATACTTTTCATTAATGATATATGTTGAGCATTTTCCAGGTTATAAGACATACTTTTAATACGCAATTTTTATGGCTACATATTATTTTATGGCTATTAATAATTTACTCAACTAATCCTATAATCTCTCTACATTTGGGGTGTTTCCCACGTTACGATAAGCATCCTTGCACAAAAAGCTTTAAGTATACATGAACAGTTTCACCGGATATATTTGTAGAGGTGGAATTAATGAGTCAATGGAGAAAAACAACTTTAAGATTTTGCGACATATTACTGGTACGGATTTCAAAACTGCCTTAAATCATCCTCTAAGTTGTTTCCCCATAGGTTCCCTAAAATTTAAATATTTTATAAGACTCCCTCATTGTTTCTTCTTTTTCTAGGCCATTAGAATTTATTACTAACATTATAAATCCACGTTTCTGAGGGTTCTCTTTTCTAAGCATTCATATTCTATATGAAAACAGGGCTAGAAACAATTCTCAAGGTTGAGAACATTCTGATCTTAAAGCAGTAAGTTATTAATTCTTTCACACAAATAAAACACAGTTGGCTCAGCTATTTTAAGTTCTATGCATCCTAAAAAGACAGTGAGATGGAAACTAGAAACTTCATTAGATCAAATGTTCTGTAAAGATAATGTCACGAAACTTGAAACTTTCAATATACATGTGTGACCAAAAGAACCGTACAACCGTTCAAACAGCTTCAAAACCTCCTGCTTGACTTACCAGCTGGATAGCAATCATGAGAACTGTCTTAAGAGAAAACGTCCTGTCACATAAATCAAACAAATCTTCCAAACTAGGTCCCAGCAGTTCGAGCACCATGGCGTTGTATTTACCACAAGGGCCAAAATAGTAAACTTGAGGTATACCATCTGGGGGGAAAGAAAAAGGATTTTAATCATTTCCTCAAGTTAAATATCAACCTTTTCTTCCTAAAAAATTATTAAGCAACTTTAAACATATTTTTGTATTTTTAAGAACTGCAGCAGTATTTGCACTGTTTCCATACACACAATGAACTTTTTCTGAGCCAACGTTCTCCCTCCCTATACCTTCTTCGTGTTCACCGGGCAGCCTGGTTACACGTGTCCTGCAGCCGCAATAGCTGCGATACGGAACTACATCACAGACAGTGCTTCCGTGCTGATCTCCAACACCTCCCCAGGGACAGGAACGCGGCCTTGTAGCCTCATATCTCCAGGGTCTAGAGAAATACTTGCCACACAGCAAAGATGCCTTTTTTTCTTTTTTTTTAAACAAAGTCATCACTGCTATCTTGTGTAACTCTGAGGGAGGAGTGATGCTAGCATCACCCTCCAAGATTCCCATCCTCTGGTGCACACATGCCGTACAACTCCCTCCCCGTGAGTGCAGGTAAGACCCCGTATTTCGCTCTTGTGATTAGGTTATGTTATGTGACAAAGGTAATGGAATTAAGGTCCCATCAGTGGGCCTGACCTAATCAGGTAAGCCCTTTAAAAAAGAGGGTCTAAAAGTCAAAGATACTCAAAGCAGCAGAGAAGCTCTCTTGTTGATTTTTAAGAAGCAAACTGTCATGTTGTAGAAGACGCCACATGCCCTGGAATGGTGAGCAGGCGCTAGGAACTGAGGGCCTCAGTCCCACAGCCACGAGGACGTGAACCCTGGAAATAACCAGTGAGCTTGAGAAGGACTCTGAGTCTCAGACCAGACTCTAGTTCAGGCTTACACCTTGATTTCGGCCTGGTAAAACCCTCAACAGAGGACCCAGGTCAGCCATCCTTGGAGTCCTGGCCCATGGAAATTGGGAAATAAGGAAGTCTCTTACACTATGCCACCAAATACTAAGTAATTTATTATATGACAATATAAAATAAAACAAACTCCAAATATGAAGTCTAAATGCACAGAAATCATCTGTATTTGATTTTTAGAACTAAGAGTTTCACAATAAACTAACATATCATCAGTGCTCAATTTATCTTAACAATATATTTATTTATTCATTTGTACAAAGTAAACTTCTTCCATGTTCAATGTCTCATGTTTATTTCCAAGTGATTTTTTTTTTCTGCTTGTTAGTTTGTCTTTAGTAATTTTAGAAGGGAAAAAGACTCTCTCAGGATAAAACTTTCCTATTTTTTTTTAAACTGTCCTATTCTTTTTTAAATACATTTCAGTTTGCTTCTCCATAACATTACTAGTTTGGATAAGACCCGTTTTTCTCAAATGTGAATGAGCGAGGCAGCAGGACATCTGGGGATAGGAAGGCATGGTGGGGGTGGGGAAAAGGGGACAAGTTCAAACTCCATACGTGAACCCCTCCCCAGAATGAGATTCGCATCCAACCCCTCCATGTGTACATGTAGTACCCCCCGCCACACACACACACACACACACACACACACACACACACTTGCACTTCCCTTCATCACAGGGTATCACTACTTTAGTGTAAGGCACTCTTATCAGATCCTGTCTTGCATCCATGTGTCAAATCTACCCCTCACACATGTAAAAGCAGAAAAAAAAGTTCAGAAGTAGTGAATGAGAAGTTCACTAAAGTTTATTTCAACTCTGAAATACTACTTTTAATGTGCTATACACTGCTTTTATTATGCTATTAAGAGCCTGGACCTGCAATTAAGACATTAAAACTTCTCAGCTACTACGTTTTTACATTATTTCCACAATGCCTTTTTTTCCCCCACTCTACCACCAAAAGTTAATTTTCATGCTGATAATTTAGCAATCTCTAATAACTCACGTCTACTCTAGTTTACTGCTTCTGATCTGCAGGATGCAAGCAAACCAGATCATCAAGCTTGTTAGAACTATATATGGAATGTAAAAATAAACAGGTTCTGAGGTTCTTCCATGAAAGGACTGTCAAAGGGCTTTCTGACTTCCTTCTGAGTCACCATCCGTATTCCTAATAATTGAAGTTGTTGTGAAATGACCTCTCAATAAGGTAGCAATATACTTTGGTTGATTAAATGACTGATTTAGGGACGCCTGGGTGGCTCAGTCGGTTAAGTGCTTCTGCCTTCGGCTCAGGTCATGATCCCGGGGTCCAGGAATGGAGTCCCACTTCGGGCTCCCTGCTCAGCAGGGAGTGTGCTTCTCCCTCTGCACCTCCCCCCGCTTGTGTGTGCTCTCTCTCTCTCTGATAAATAAATAAAATCTTTTTTAAAAATTAAAAATAAATGACTGATTTATTCAAATGTTTTCAAAAGTTTCCAAAAACAGAAAGTCATTTAAGAAATCTCACTGTCCTAAGTAATTCAATGAATGCTTACAGAACATTTGCTATATTCTTATGCACAGGGTGGGACACTATGGATTAAGGGTGGACAAGACACCACGATCAAGGATAATTTAACCCAGGAATGCAAGTTTACGTTAACATTCAAATATTCACCAATGCAACTCACCACAGTAACAGAATAAATACGAAAAACCATGACATCATCTTAATACATACTGAAAAAGCATGTGATATGAACTCTCAGCAAATCTGGAATTGAAGGTAACTTCTTCAACCTGGTAAAGGGCTTCTATGAGAAACTCACAACTAACATCATACTTAATGGTGAAAGAATGAATGCTTTCCATTTATGACTGGGAACAAGACAAGGATGTCCACTTTCACCTCTTCTATTCAACAGCACAATGAAGCAAAAATAAATAAATAAATAAAAGGCATTCTCGAAAATGAACGAGGACAGTCCGTTACTCTAAGAAAAAAGGGAAATAATTTACTTGTTCCTATTTGTTACCAATAATAAAATAATAAAATAAAAGCTTTCACATAAAAATCAGATTTTGTCTTCGTATCTGTCAGGATGACCTTTGAAAGCTTCCCAATACTAAAAAGAGAAAAATACAATACCTTTTCTGATGAAACCATGGTGACATTAACTATTATGACTTAATTTTAGGTAACAAATATGAGAATTGAAAATCTATTTCAGTAAACCAGTATTTTCCAAGTGACCAATGCATGTGTTTATAAAACCATGTACAGGTAAATAATCTAAAGTATAATGGATTTTAATGTAAGAGAGAATAGGAAAAGGTTTTTCTATATGGCTTCTAACTCTATGCTGCAACTTTAAGAAACTACCACTGGTCAAGTTTTAGTGTAGTGCCAAAAGGATATTTATAATTTAAAGGTTAATTAATTAGCCTAGACTAACAAAGCTGTGAGTTAAAATCTTGTTGGAGAAATACGAATTGGGACATTTTTGGAGGGAAATTACCCTAACCTTTTCAAAATAAGCAAAAACAGGAATACAACTATATTGAAGCTGTGTTGTTGGTAACAGTAAAAAAAAATTTAAAAATAAAAAAAAAATAAAAAAGAAGAAGAAACAACCAAATGGGAACCACCTAAAACATTCATCAGCTCCAGACTAATTAAACCAATTATGTCATACCCACACTGTGGAAAATAACATAGCCTTTAACTACCTGTGGAAATAAATTGTGAAAGACAAACTTCTGCTTTTTACTTCGTACAAGTCTGAAGTGATCAATTTTGTTGTTTATAACAACCGTATGTTACTTTTAAAACAAAATGGTTCTAATGAGTCATTAAACACACATATGAAAAGATACTGGAAGGAAAAACTAGAAAGCAAACAGGTTACTGGAAGCACAAGTAATTTCTCCTTCCATTTTTATACTTTTTAAACCTTTCCAAATTGTTATGAAGAACACATGCTATTTTTACAATCAGGAATAAAATGCTCATTTTTTAAATTCTTGTAGGACCACAAAGAAAGTCTTGAACTGGAAAATGATGGCAACTATGTATATTTAATCCATGTCTTACCTCACTGAGCAAGTATTTCTTAAACATTCACCCAAATATTGAAAATTATACAGCTGTACCTCTACTCTTATTAACTATTAGCTTCACTCATTGCTCCTAGGAACAAAGGTAGGTATACACCGCTCGGACTCTGTCGCCTTATAATTTAGTGTGTGGCTTCCCCGGCCTTGCCAGCGCACCTCACTAACACAAGGAACAGACCTATTCAAAGGCTCAGATTTTTTCTGCCTCATTTTGATCTCTTCTAAACCTGCATTTCAAAAATTTCTACTGTAGTTCTGCCATCCAAGCTGCCAACTTTGATTTTTACCCAACCTTCAAATCTCCTCTTATCAAGCTATCTCTATTAAGCATGAACGAACTTTATAATTTTTCACACACAATTTCTCATAGATAAGGAAAGGCATGCGTAAGGAAATCTGCTCTGCTCTCCCTCGTATAAGCCAGCTCGTTGCCAGGAGAATTACCGTGTACCTAACGTGCACATTCAATCAAGCTATTTACATAACATACATTGGAGTTTCTCAAAGAACATCATGAGAAAGATCAGCAAAGGGACAAACACTCTTTCAGTTTTCTCAAAAACTTCCTTTCTTTAATGGCTTCAAAGTGTCTCAAAATTACGTATCCCTACCTTACTCATGATGGCTAAATTCCATAAATACCATTACATTTTACCGAGTAAATTTAACACTTAGTCTACAATTTGAACGAAAATACTTCAGCTTTATCATGCAACATAATTTTACCTTAAAATATGACTCAGTATAAATCTTTGGGGAATAAAAAAAGATAACTCTAAATGACTCTTTAAGATACATACTGTTCTATGAATCAATAAGTGTACAAACTTCTTAGGTATTAATAATGTCACTGAAGTATTAAATTTCATGTCACTGAAGTATAAAATCAAGAGTTATCATTTTTCTTAAAAAATCAAGAACGTAAAGCAAACACTGTAAAGGTCAAACTAGAATTTCATTTCCCAGGACAAGTCTGGGCGGTTTTCTAACGCTGAGCAAACAAAATTAAATTGTTAGGAGTTAGGAAACATTGCAACTAATGAACAGGAGCTGGGGAGTACCCTAAGCAAAAACAAAACAGAACAATCATAGCCAATATGAATACGGGAGGCGAGACCATCAGGAACCGGATTTATGGAAGGAGAGATGAAGGAAAAGAGGGCGAGAGAGAAAAGCAGAAAGAAGGCTTAGAAGGAAGAGTAATGAGGTGTTACATTATTACCCATGCCTCTTGATCAAAGTACCTGGCTACTGAATTGCATGAAGGCAAACCAACTCAGAGGCAGAAGAAAGCTTTGCATTTGGTCTTAAACCAGTGAAGTTTCAACTATAACCTTACACTGCACCCAATTTGAATTGTTCTAAAATTCTTTGTGAGACTACTATAAAAAGCCATCCCCTGTGAATTTATGGAAGTTAGTTCTGATAATTTCCAATATCACTAATTTTCAGGGCTGCTTATTCATACCAATCTTCAAGACAAGTATATCTTTCCCCAAGGAAAGCTGAAGAATGGGCAAAAATACAAAATTTCATATGTTATTTGAAAATACAATCTCACCCTTAGTCTCCTAAAACTGATTTTATTAAACACTTTATTTTATATTTCAGCCTTCCATTTAAGTGACAAAACATTAATTTAAGTCACAGGACAACATTAGGAGGTCTAACAAACACTCTTAAAAGACTGCTTAGTACTTTGTGCCAGGTACTGAAGTACCTCAGTTCCTTAGAGTTGGGCGATAGTTAAACATTATCATTAAAAGAAATAATATCGTGATGTTTCTTTCCGTTTTCAGGTCTGGTATTGTTCTTATGGGAAGAACTAGAACAAAAGCATTAACATTCTGATTAGGTTATTTGAACTCTACAGATGTGCTCAAGAAAACATAAAATCTGATTAGAAATACTATACAGAATTATCACATAGGCTATATTCTTTTCCAAGGAAGTTTTACTTTAAGGTGTTCTTAACCTTTAACATAAATGCTCACACTCTTAGCTCAGCAGTGCTCAACACCTGACCTGGAGACACATAGGGAGGGGCCCATGAGACCCTTTCAGGAGGTCAATGACATCAAAATTATTTGTAAAATAACACTAAGATGTCATTTACCTTTTTCACTCTCCTTCTCTCACAAGCAAACAAATTTTCCAGAGGTTACATGACATATGACATGGCAACGGACTGAACAAAGAAGAAGATAAGGAGAATCTAGCTGTTTTCTAGTAAGCCAGACATTAAAGAACTGGGCAAATTTGTAAAATAAAGATGCTTTTCTCACATTTTTTGATTTGGAAAATATGGGTTAGTTGTGATTTTAAAACATTAGTGTTATTTTAAAATGAATTAATATAGCAACATTTTTATATTTGTTTTAATTTCTCATATGGTAAATAAATATTGGTAGCTATAACTCACAACAACAAAAAGTCTCTGGGATCTTCAAAGTTTGAAGGGTAAAAAAGGATCCTGAGACCCAAAAGTTTGAGAATTGATGACCCAGCTGAACAGCAAGTTCCGATGTGAAAAAGCAGGTGCACTGAGTTCCAGACTTGGCCAACAGCGGCTCCATTAAATTCCAGCACCCACATTTAGTAAGAAAATTCTACCAATTAACCCCAAATAAAATAAAGCCACCCCACTGTAAAAAGAAGAAAAAAAAACAGTCCTTTCTGTGGTAATTCTATTTACACACTGAGATTATTCTAAATCTCAGAGAACATTAAAAAAATAACAATACCTACAAACAAGTATTGTTCATTATACTGAATACTACATGAATAAAAAAATATTGCATGAGGGGCGCCTGGGTGGCACAGCGGTTAAGCGCCTGCCTTCGGCTCAGGGCGTGATCCCGGCGTTATGGGATCGAGCCCCACATCAGGCTCCTCCACTATGAGCCTGCTTCTTCCTCTCCCGCTCCCCCTGCTTGTGTTCCCTCTCTCGCTGGCTGTCTCTATCTCTGTCAAATAAATAAATAAAATGCTTAAAAAAATATATTAAAAAATATATATACTGCATGAATACTGAATAAAATTATATTTGTTATGTAATGTTACATTAGTCATTATTCAGTTATTATCCTCTGGGCCTAATTAATTACGGAAAAAATAAATTCTCTGTATCATTTTTACCCCCAAGCTTCTAGTTTACAGATTTTCTTAAAATGAGCTACTTTAATATTTAAATCAAAAATAAAAATGAAATATGAAATCATCAAACTGTTTTTAATGGCTTTACACTTTTAATCTTCATATTATTACACAGAGAAATTTAAAAACGATGCTGCATTTTAGAAAATTAAATCGATCACCATTTAGTCCTACCCTATTCAAAGGTCTGGTTTTTTTAATTTAAGATGCTTATGTGATTAATTTCTCACTAAAAATACTATAATTACCACATCACATACAACTATTCCATATAAACCAAACTAAAACCACTAACAGTTAGCCCTTGCTTCTTAGATTGGTAACACATACCATTCTTTAAATGTATACATTCTCCATCAACTGTAAGGACTTTAACACAAAAACTTTGTATGCTTCTATCAAAAGCAGCAATATACATACATACTCACGTATAAATCAGTAAAAGTTCAGCAATGCATAACTGACAGAAATTCCCATACAGAGAGGCCTCTGTAAGGAATGAGAAATCGTACGTATACTTAAGAGGTCTTCTAAATGCAATTCAGCTAAGACAGAAAAGGGAACTCTCGGAAGCTGCTTCATCAACTGTTGGTTATCCGAGCTGAGATTAAGTCTACACTCATCACTGGCTCACCCATATACTTTTCTTTATTATGTTTGTTAATACCAAAATACAACAGGTGATATTCTAATTAGTTTATTCACTTCACTTTCATGGTTTTTACAATATTTTCTTTCAGTTTTCTCAAATAGACACTTTAAAAATGGACACAGAAAGAATGGAGTTTCTTAAATTTCTTCAACACAGAAAAACTCTAATCAGGCTTCTCAATGAACAAAAGGAAATTTAGATGTTAATAAATGGATATAGCCAGGTTTAAAAGCTTTGTACTATTACTCACAACCTTTCTTTAAAGTAAACAGTATGATCAAATTTCCATACATTATGGAATCACCAACACACATTTAGCTAGCAGACAAATTTGTCTTGAAAAGGATGTGAAAATGGAGGCATCTGTAAACCAGAGCAAAACACAGAGGCAACACCTAAATCCTGACTTTTTAACAAGGCACAAACCAAGAAGGCAGAGGGGTCAGAACAAGGCAGGGAGAGGAGCTCTTTTAACAGCTCCTGAAAGGCAATACTATGGAGAGGTATCATTTTAGAAAGAGCCACTGCTGCTATCAGCAAATTACTGTTTAGAACTACATAGTTCAGGGCACATCAAAAAGCCAAGGCACTCACTTAGAAACAACGATTTAACATACACATGGTCTCAAATGGTGTTTAACAGCACTTAGTTGCAGATTGCCAACAACAGTAATTTATAACAGGAAAAAGATTATTCTACTTCCTTCGGTAAGAATTTATGACAAAGAAAGGTTATTTTACTTTCTGTTAGAAAGATTATCAGCTAATAAAGAAATTCTGAGGAATAAATAAGGCAAAGTTTTCCCCAAGAGAGCCCATGAAAACCATGTGATGTGAAGAATTAACATAAAGAAGCAATATGCAGAATCACTGATCTTCAGAGAAAAATACCCCATAAATTTCAAAACATAGTCCATGCATTCTCATCAAGTATCAATAATTCAACTAAACTTATTTCAAGTAAATTAAAAAATGGATTATTCTAATAATTAAAACCTATGCTTCTCTAGAAAGTGATTATTTTTAGATGGCTGAACTTTACAGTTCAGTTAATTAGATAATTATCTGGCTATCTTCTCAGTTTATCATTTCCATTATTTTAAAAAATACGTATTATTGATTTTTTCCTTCTACTTCCAGATCCCTAAAATGAGGAATTAAATTTGCCCAATTAGAGAATAATACCAATGAAATAAGTTAAAACAAATAAAATTTTTGAAATGGTATGGCTATGCTTCTATGTCAGAAATGAAATGAACTAAAAATTTAATAACATAACAATCTTTATAATACTGACATATCAAACTTCCAACACCAATCACAGAAGTTAAAAGAAAAACTATAGGAAATTTTGGGAATTATATATCACAACTGCACATCCACTAAGAGAAAACAGTCTTGCTCATTTAAGAATTTACCATTTCAACCATCTACAAAGGAACTACAATTGTCAAGCATTCTGCTCAGTTTCAAGGATAAAAAGGCAAATATATCATTTCACCGCCCTCAAAGAATTCAAATGTTAGTGGAGAAGACAGACATAAGCAAATAATAATGTAATATAATATGATACAAGAAAACTAAAGATATATTCAAAATAATGTCAGGTCAAAGAAGAAGCATTTCTGGAGAGAAACAAAACAGTGTCAGGAAACGCATTGCAAAAGAGGTGACATTTACCTAGGGCCTGAAGAAAAGGAATTCACTGAGAGAGAAAGACACTCCACAAAGGAGAATACAGACAGATGAAAATGAGATCGTTTCAAGGAACAGTAAGTTGAGAGCAACCAAAAAGTGGATTAGTAGAAAGAGAAAGAAATTTGGATTTTATGCTAAACGGTATGACAGAACTTTGTGATCATCCCAGTTGGCAGAAATCAAAGGCAACTAACATTTTCAGCTGGAATGGGTGAGCCACTGATGGCACAAGATAATCCAAAAGAACAAACAGGTCTTTGGGAAGAGAGAAAAATCACTGGAAAAGTAAGGAGAAAAGAATGGAGGGAGCGAAATGCTAGGTATAAAGAATTTCTCATTCCACCAGGGACATACATACATGCATGACTAAATTTTAAGAATGGAGGAAAGAGATAAAGAATTGGAAGTAATCCTTTTTTAGACACCAATTTCATCTTTTTCCCCATCCCTCTGGTTTCAAAAAATTCTGGATCTTACGATGAAAGCCACATACTAAAAACAGAAGCAGGAAGCTAAAGAGAGCCGATACCTTACTCTGGAGCAGCTGTATCAACCCTACAATTGTCTGAGAACTCCTTGTTTATTTTTCCTCACAAAACATCCTTCACTTGTGTAAACTACTGCTGTCATGGCTTTTATTACTGACAAAGTCATTCGTGCCCAACGCCGTGGTCAGCGTGGTTTTGTCTCTGTTCCTCTTCCCCTGTCACGCTCTGTACTCTCCCCTGGGGGATCTCAGCCATTCCCTTAGCTGTAGAAACCACCTATGCGCTGATGACTCCCAAATCTAGATCTTCGTTTGACTCAGTAAATGTGCTGACTAGATGTGACAAAACAAGACTATTCAATACATTACATTTTCGCTACCACAGAAAGTGATCGTGGCATAAAACAGTATTCGAATCCTATGGAAAGCTAAACAGTAAGAGAGAAGCAGCCCCTCATCCATGTACTAAAGTTGTACAGTCCCACTGTCTGTATAGAACGGATTCAGTGAACAAATGAGAGAGAAAACAGGGATATTCTCAAGGCAGTTAGAGAAAGAGAACGAGAGACTTACGGATTTACAGGAGGTTCAAAACCCAGACAGGCAGAACTAGAGAAATTACATACGTTTTCACAGACAGCTCAATAAATAAATAATTCTGAATAAATCCACCTTTTAATTTTTGTTTTTATTATGGTCAGGCATACATGACATAAAATGTGTTATTTTAACCATTTGTAAGTATACAGGTCAGTGACATGAGGTAAATATTCACAATGCAGTGCAACCGTCACCACGACCCATCTCCAGAACTCTTTCATCACTTCATACAGAAACTCCATACCCATGAAATAATATTTTTCCATTTCCCTACCCCTCATGCCCTGGCAACCCCCATTCTGCTGCCTGTCTCTATGAATCTGACTACTCTAGATGCCTCAAATAAGTGGAATCACGTAGTATTTGTCCTTTTGTGACAGGCTTATTTTAGTTAGCAAAATGTTCTCGAGGCTCATGTATATTGTAGCATGTGTCCAAACTTTCCTTCTTTTCTAAGACTGAATAATATTACAGGGCGCCTGGGTGGCTCAGTCAGTTAAGCATCTGCCTTCAGCTCAGGTCACGATCCTAGAGTCCCAGGATCGAGTCCCACATCAGGCTCCCAGCTAAGCAGGGAGTCTGCTTCTCCCTCTGACCCTGCCCCTGCTCGTGCACTCTCTTTCTCTCTCTCTCAAATAAACAAAATCTTAAAAAAGAAAAAAAGGCTGATTAATATTTCATTGTATGTATAGATCACGTTTATCCATCCATCCACTGACGGACGCTTAGGTTGTTTCGACCTCTGGCTACTGCAAATCCTGCTGCTCTGAACACGGGTGTACAAATATCTGTTAGCGTGCAATCTTTGGGACAGATAACAAGAGGTGGGATTGCTGGATCAAATGATAATTCTATGTTTAATTTTTTTTGAGAAACTGTTTTCCATAATGTCTGCAGCTGTACCATTTTACATTCCCACCAGCAATGCACAAAGATCTATATTTTTCCACATTCATACCAACACTTGTTTATTGGTTGCTGGTTTGTTTTTCATTTGTTTGATATCAGCCATTCTATGGGTATGAAGTGGTATAGCTTTGTAGTTTTGATTTACATTTCCCTAATGATTACTGACACTGAGCATCTTTTCAGGTGCTTATGGGCCATCTGTATATATTTGGAGAAACGTCTATTCAAGCCCTTTCCCCACTTCTATGCAAGCCCTCTCCCCACTTTTGAAATGGACTGCCTGTATTCTTGTGGTCAAGTTTGAATTCACTAAATCGTCTGGATATTGATTAATTTTACCTATTTTTAAAGAGAACACTAACAAGCAAACTGCTACTTAAATAAAACTTAAAGTACCTTAAGAGAGTTATAAGTTAAATTACTTTGAACGGCTCATTTATGATTAAGAGCAGTTTGAAAATACAATCCTTTCAAGTATCAATTCCAAAATCAAACTTTTCTTTTTTTTGGTAGGCTCCGCGCCCACTGTGGGGCTTGAACTCTGGACCCTGAGATCTAGAGTCACATGCTGTACTGACTGAGCCAGCCAGCACCCCCAAAATCAAACTATTTTAAAATCATCAGTCCCTCCCCAAACAACTAAACTCTTGCTTTTCTACAAAGCTCACATGGGCACTCAAAAATGTTTTTAAAATTCATGATTGATAAAAAAAACTATGTAGTAACCTACATTCACATGATTCACATAAAATATTCAAAAACATTCACACTTTTGTCAGCTTCATGCAAAACCATTCATATTTCGATCTATGTAAATGCTATGCCATGGAGCACGGGGGAGCACTCTGACATATACAGACTGTCCTCTACATGGTGGGCCCTGTCACTGTGGAACACTGCAGCCCTAAGTCATTCAAGTGGTAAAGACATAGGCTTCATTTTTATTACTACTCTGACATAATTTTAAAAGTTAAAAAAGGCAAAGAATCTAATAATAAAATTAAGTGTACCTCTGGTATTCAATTCAATGACTCCCTAAACTCTAAACTGACTTATTCATTCTTCTCTAATTAAAGTGCTCAATTCTATTTTTCCAAATGATAGCTTTACTATGTAAGTAATGATCGATCTGTTGTCTGTATCTCCCCAGCATCCAATCTTCCTTCTGATTAACACCTCTGTTTCCCTACAGGCAACCACCTCGCCCCATTCTCAGTCCCAGAGTTTCAGGTAGCTTCTGAGATGAGCAAAAGATCTAAGTTTGTGCAATCAAATTCATAGCAATTAAAACAAGGAAAGGCATGGGACACAAAATAAGACAGTATGATTCACTCCTAGAACTTTTGCTAGAATTTTCAGGAAAGAAATGACATTATAATTGCTGAGTTAGGCTACTGGTAACCACCTCTGCCATCTCATAAAAATGGCAAATCAGAAAATGAAGCCTGCACACACACAGACACACAAAGGCAAAGCATAGAAACAAATTCAAGAATGTCCCTGATGGCAGTATTTGAAATCCTGGATACAACGTCTTATAAATAGGTCCTTTCTCTGAATTTCCAGTAGATGAGCCAATAAACTTTTTTTTTTTTTTTCCACTTAGTTTCTTAGGGCTTTCTATCACTTGCTAGTCCTAACTAATATGTACGGTTTCACATATAATTAGTTCTATTCCCCTATCCTTTAAATCTCAGTTGTCAGTGATAATTTTGATAACTCCTAGAGGGCTGTCTGTATCAGACTTAGATATGCATTATAAGAAGCCTACAGTGATAAAAAAAAAAAGCCTACAGTAATATAAAATGTCAACATATTGTCCCCACAGTGACCACTCATTTGAAAAGTATGCTATTAGAAAAAAAGAATGTGCAAAATTAATAATGCGTTAAGAAGTGCTCAGCTCTATCATCTAGAATGTAAACATGTGCTTCCAAAAAGATACATGAAAAAATTTCATTTTATTAAATCCAGGGAAACAAAATATCCCTATCTGATAAGAAACTACACATACAAAATCATTACAGTTAGCAGAACAGAAGTAAACAGAAAAAGTATAGCTGTGAGAGGCTTCCACGTAAAGGCAATGCAACATACTATAGGAAATTTTCTCGTTAGTTTTTTCCAATGGTAAAAAATATCCATTCTCACTAACTTTAGAGTTTACATAAAAATACACCTGCACTAAAAAAAAATTCACCTGTATTAACTTCCTACAGCCAATGTAATTACTGCATACTTGTAGCTTAAAACAGCAATTTATTTTGTCACAGATCTGGAGGCCAGAAATCTGAAGTCAGTCTCATTAAATTGAATCAAGGTGTTGGCAGGGGCATGTTTCCCCTGAAGGTTCTAAGGGAGAATCCTAGAAGCCTCTTTCAGATTTTCGTGACTGCCAGCATTCCCTGGGTATGGCTCTATCACTCCAATCTCTGCCTTTGTAGCCACTTTGCCTTCTCTTCTTCTGTGTATATAAAATATCCCTCTGCCTGTCTTTACAAAGATATTTGTGACTGTGTTTAGGAGATACTCAGATAACCAAGAATAATCTACCCATTGCAACATCCTTAACTTCATCATACCTGCAAAGGTAAATTTACAGGTTCCAAGGATTATGATATGGATATCTTTTACGGGACCATTCTTCAGCCTACCATTATGTCATAAGTCATTTCAGTAACTATAATATCCCAAAAGGCTAACTATAGAAGTCATTTGCATCTTGTATACTCAAATTGAATTTTTTTCACAATGTTCTCTATTCATATTAGCACCAACACAGTAAGCTCCAAAAACTGTCATCATTAATATAAAAAGAGGGATACTTGGGTGGCTTTAGTCGGTTAAGCATCTGCCTTTGGCTCAGGTCATGATCCCACAGTACTGGGATCAAGTCCTGCCATAGGGCTTCTTGCTCAGGAGGGAGCCTGCTTCTCCCTCTGCCTGCCCTCCTCTCTCTCTCTCTCCCTCTCTGACACATAAATAAATAAAATCTTTTTAAAATTTTTTAAAAATAAAATAAAATAAGAACATTAAGACATTAAGGAAATGTCTTGTCAGCATAGCCTTAAGAAGTGATTCGTTCCAACCAAATTTAAAATACTATTCTTTGAAACCAAAGAGTTACTATAACAATTTATTTTATTACAAATTTAAAAATTAATATAAGACTTTACCTCCAGATCCTAACTGCTTGTAGAATCTGTATTCCAAATGTAGCTGTGGTGCTCTGGATTTCATGGGCTCCTAATTAAAAAATAAACAAAAATAACAAAAAAATATTTAAATTATTAAAATTAAAATTATTAAAACATCACTAGGCCACAATCCCAAATGATATAAATCTTGGTGTCACCTCTTATATAATTTAATATTCTACTAGGCATCTTTCTCTAAGGTTAGATCCAAATAAAAATCAACTTTACATTTAATTGATATCAACTGATGCCATAAATGTACATAAGGTTAAATGCCTATTAGAAGAAGCAGTGAGGAAATCTATATGTTTGACTCTTTGACCCTGAAGAAAATTATACTCCGAACATTCATGACTAGGGAAAACAGTGGCCCTTACTCTTTCTCTTCCGCTCCCAAGGAATTCACCTCTGAACTGTGTATTTCTGATGTAAAGGTTCTAGGTTAAAGGAAGTCACAGACAAGTGAGAAAGAACAAAGATGAAAATACGAAAATTTTGACAGGAGCAAGATGTTTTTCAAATTTTTTTAACTAGGGTATAGCTTACAATAAAATACATAGTTCATAGCATTACATCCATGAGCTTAGTTAACGACATATACTTCCACAATTATCACTTCAAAAACCCTTTAGAACATTTCCATTATCCGTCCCTCAGAGGCAGTCACTTGTTGACTTCTAACACCTTTGGATGAGTTTCATCGGTTGGTGGATTTCATATAAATGACATTATACACTATAGGTTTTATATGTGTGTGTCCAGCTTTTTTCACTCAACATAATGTTTTTAAGATTTATATACACACACAAAGAAAACAACATAAACCAAAGCATCAGAGACTCTAGATATAAGAAATAAATAATGTGTGAAAATATCTGCAGAAAACAGGAAACTATTAACAAAGTAATAGGAAATCTGTACAAGATCCAGTAGGAAAGTATAACAAAGTAACAATATTTAAACAAAACCAATAGAACTTCAAAACTTTAAGACTTCAATAACTGAACTTGCAAACTCAGTCTGCCAGGAAAATAACACAATAGAAGAGACTTTGGAAACTGGAAGATATATGGGAAAATGTCTACAGAACTAGAAAATGATGTAGAATGCTTCCATAGAAATTATATGGAATGCATTATGAAAGAAGAAAAATGGAAAATACAGAAAAAAAAAAAAAAGATCAGAGACCTAGACAATACAATGAGAAAGTCCAACAGACATCTGATAAGAGTCTCAGGAGGACAGGAGGGAAAGAAGTGAGCAGAAGTAACGACTGAAAAAGTAATTGCTATGAATCTTCGACAACTGATGAAAGACAACAAACCACAGACTGAGGAGGAATGAGGATCCCAAACGAAAGAACTAACAACAAATCTATACCAAGACATATCATAATGAAAACTATAACCCATGACAAAGACTTCAGATAAGGAATGAGTGAAATCCCAGGGGAACAATTACAGTCATAAACATTATTGCAAGAGAAAACAATGAGCCTAGGTCTTGAGAGGCAGGATAGACTAGTTAAAAGCACAGACACTAAAACTACACTGTTTTGAGTTTGAATCCTAAATCTACTATGTACTAGCTGAGTGGCTTTGGCAAATTACTTAACCTTTTTGTACTTCTCAGTTTCCTCCTCTATAAAAGAGGAATAAAACGTCATCCTTCTCATTACGCATATATGCATATAATTATTTCTATTACATATGTATTTCTATTACATATATATATATATTTCTATTACATATATATATACACACACACACACACACATTGATACATATGACTTAAAACAGTGCCTTCCATACAGTAAGTGCTATAACATCTATAAATTCTTCACTTAACTCTAAAGAAGTACATAACCATAAAATGTAATGAAAGATGCCCACTTATGCAATCACCAGTGAAATTAAATACATAACTTATTCACTCACTAGAACTCCCTAGATAAAAACAGAAACTCAGATCTAATTTAGGTGAGTCAGTTCAGTTTGATTCCAGTACTTTACTTGCAGTAAAATTTTATTACACCACCATATAACAAAAGTCTAACAGGCTGACATTTTCATTATTCATGAACACCAGGTTATTAGATAAGTGCAAACAACAACAGATGAGGGTACCAGCTGAGGTCAGATTAATAAATTACCCAGAAAGAAACTATCAATCTGCACTAGGATAACATTAAATGGGAAAACCTTTCTAAGAGCAGAACTGAAAGTAGTCACTGAAATCTGCTCTGTGAACAACCATGTTATCAAAATGCCCCTATTTGTACCAAAATATAGAAATCAGATGGCACTGAAAGTAGACAGACATAACATTTTCAAGAGAATACTTTTCAGGCAGGTGCTGAACAAAATTATATGTTAAAAACATACAATACATACAAACAAGAAAATATATAAGGAAATTTTATACATATTTTATATACAAAAATATTTAATAAACTAAGTACCAAACTATGGTCCAATAGTTTGTGTGAAAGTCTTCTGTCCTACCAATCTATCTTTGGATGAATTCAAGGCAAAGGTGACTCCCCCATACTTAAACCTCAAAATACTAGACACAGATCCAAAAAATTTGGCAGTTTCACCAAAAAAACACAATTATTAAATGTAGTACTGATCACTGTGCTTTGTAAGAAGGGGCAAATCAGAGCAGAGGGAGACTGTCCCAAAAAACAGAAGGAAAACAGTAACTAAGGGGAGAGTGATACGGCATGAAGATAAACTAAAAAGAGTTGTACACACGTGTGTGTATATATAAGACTGAAAGATAACATACTAAACATTTACTAAGGCATCAATGGTGCCAGCAGGGTAATCAAGTCCCAAATCTGAGAACAAGACCTAAGGGTCACCAATTAATAACTGAAACAGACACGGCCAGGTCAGCCTAAAGCAGTGGCTCTTGCTTTGACCCCGTGGTTGATATGCCTCAGCCTGTCAGTTCAACAACACTCCCGGGCTCCCATGAGTGGAGCTGCTCACTGCGGGCTGCTAGAGCAGTAACACAGAATGGGGGCATTGCCACAGTCCTCCCTGCGTGCCACCCCCACTCCCAACACCATGCAATGTCTAGATCCTAGACCGCTGGCCTAGAACATGGAAAAAGGAAGAATTCCAAAGAAATGAAAGTCAGCAATGCCCTTTCAGACACTGTCCAATGCCTGCAAACTCAGCCCTCCTATAGTGATTCATACAAACTACCGCCCCTTGCTCTGATTTCATGCTCAGGAGAGAACCTTGTCATTTTAACTTGCTTTCTGTGCAGATCAGCCTACAGAAAGCAAACATGTTTATACTGATTCGGGCATTCGGGACATGTAATAGTAAAATATCTCATTTTAAATTAGAAGTTAATGCTTCCAAATATTTACATCTCTGAGAGCTTGACTGATTATGTGAACTGAATGGTTACTGTAAATGCACCTTTAATTGCCAGTGACAATCTTAAGACATGACCTAACCAGATTTGCCAGGGTAAAGCCAAGGAGCAGACCTTAAAACTAAGGGGAACTCATCCAGGCAAAAGCCAGTCCCAAACTACAGGTCAGCCAGCCAGTCTCTCCTGCTGGAGTCACACCCTACTGTGTATCTTTACTTCCCGGTGAAAACAAACAGCGAAACTTGGTCTGCAATCACAAAGACACTTAAAATTAAGTAGTACAGTTTTCTATCTCATCCTGAAAATTTTTCTATTTCTTTCTGTTGCCTCTTCTCCTAATAGTCTCTCCTTATATATTAATCTCACATTATCCTAATAACAGTGGTTATTTTGGCAGAAGCAAGATTGACAATGGCAAGCAGACTGGAAAAACCAAGCCATGCTTAACCTCAGGGAAACCTGGCTGGCAAACCAGAGAGAAAAGTTGTGCCTGAAGAAAGTTAGGTCTCATAAAAATTCCCAGATCCCAATTCCTCCAGATAAGAGCCGCCTTCCAGCTGTCATTGTTGGCACAGTGAGGACTACAGAAAGGTCCCATGGGAGTTTGCTTTCCCTGCTATCCTCCACTCACATCAATAATTTCTGAATCCCTGAAGGTCAAACAAGAGCCAGCATTACCACATAAAAAATATCAGTAGAAAAAGAGATTTTGGAAGCTACCTGGAAATATATTTTCCAAGAACGTAATCCTAGATACTAAGGACACTTTTGTCCAAATGCTGGAATCATTAAGAGAAATTTTGCTTTCTAGTTTTTCAGTAGTTAAAAATGCCAATGTGCCAGCTTCTTTAAATGAAAAATTGTGCCAAAACTCGAAAATGAAATTCTGTAATGCTATCAAAGGGATGGAGTTTTAGTGGCACAGAGAGACACAGACATCTACACATTATCACATACTTGAGGGTGTGCTGATGCTCACAGCTTAACAACAAAAACCCCAGTTATGCATATCACCTTCCCAATAAACACTCCAATTATCAATGATATGAAAACAGACAAGTAATTAAAATAGAAGCTAATCACCAAAGACAAAACAGGAAAATAAGGAAAATTAGAAACATGAACTTACCAGTTTAATTGCCACATATTCATTTGTATATAAATTTTTCCCTTGAAAAAGAAAGAAAAAATGTCAGATTCTACCAATAATTAATTTTTAAAGATATATTATTTAAAACTCTACTCTGGGTGGAAAAAAATAAAGCATAGAATATATTTAAATAAAGCAAAGGCCGGGGGGGGGGGGGCGGAACCTGGGTGGCTTAGTTGGTGAAGCATCCAACTCTTGAGGGTCCTGTGATCTTGCTCTGCCTTGGGCTCCTTGCTCAGCGGGGGTCTCCTTGAGATTCTCCCTCTCCCTCCCCCTCTGCACCTCCTCCCATGCATGCACACGCATGCTCTTTCTCTCGCTCTCTCTCTCAAATAAATCTTTAAATAAAGCGAAGGTCTTTGCTTCCAACAATGTAGCAAAAACCTCAATGACAAGGAAATCTTTAAAATACAGCAATTCAATGACATACTTAGCATTTCACCTGGATTCGGAGTAGAAGGTGATACTAATAAGTACATGAGCCCACTAAAAAAATGGAAAGATTATTTTGCTGGAATACTGCACACAACTCAGAAAGTAAATCAACAAACACATGCTAAAATAAATCTCAAAAACAGAACTCCTATACAAAAACAGAAATACAAAACTCCTTTCCCAGTCACTGCCTCATTTTAAAGCCTTCATTATTATGAGATACAATCTCATTAGAGCTCATATGTAAGCTAGTAAATATATTAACACACAGAAAAAATTTGGAATATATTAAAAATAAAGAAACATTCAATACTTGGCTCTGACAAACTAGTTAAATACTTTGAGGGGAACAAGAGTTATTAACACCTTACCTTATAACCAAATTAAATTGTGAGTATTTTAAAATGTAGATATACACCATAAAACAAGAAAAAATATCACCCAATATGTAGAAGGCTTTCTGAGCATTTTAAAAAGGTGGAAAAAGTTAAGATTTTATACAGACTGGAAAGCATAAAATATGTTAAACCTCTGTATGTTGAAAAAAATTTACCATATACAAAGAACAGGTAAATAACAAACCAAAAGCAAAAAAAAAGACTTAATATCTTTGATACATAAATTAATGTGTTATATATAAGCTAGACACAGATCTACAAATAGGAAAAAGGCAAGCCTTACCACCAATACATATAAAGATAAAGGATGTGATTTTTTACCATAATACCCCTAACTTCCTTTTCTACAGTAGCTAATGAATGGCCGTAAAACTAGGCAAAATTTCACTGTCAGAAACGCACAGCAGTGTTTATTCATACAAATACAGTAATACTCTTCTGAATTTTGCCCTTATTTTATAAAAATGAATGGCAAAAAAGATTAAAAAAACCATTAGAGCTAGCACAGGGATGAAATTCATAGCAGTGTACATTTAGGTATTCGTTGATCCCATAATACCAAAAAAAAAACAAAAACAAAAAACAAAACCGTAAAAATCATACCAGAAAACATATCATATTTTTAGTCAATTTGTTCAACACTTAGATGTGCTTTCATTTACACTTTCAAGAATGCAGTATGCATGAAACTGCAGGCTTCCTCGAGTAAGCACAGAGTGAATCATTTAATGATACCATGAGGAACTTCATCTTCAGGAACTGGTGTCTCACAAAGGAATAATTCTGTTTTGAGCTCAAAGACAGAATTTGTATTCCCTCAAGACATTATCATCTTTTCACAACTACTATACATATGATGCTTAGTCACAGGTACCCAAGGAATAATATCCACAGGACAAGAAATGAGGTTAAGCACAAAGTCCACAGAACCAAACTATACCAAATTCTTCTACGAGTACTGTTTTTACTGGCATTTATAGGCTCAAATGTCTACTTTTAGGTCAGAGCAGAAAGCACTAAATCCTTAAAGCATCCTCTTTTTTTTGAACATTAAAGATTTTGCTGAACTCTGAGCATTATCTTTTTAAACATGAACAATGATGAAACAATACTACCAATGCATTTGTGTGACCTAACACAGGCACAGACTCACACACTTGGCTTTTAATCAATGTTTGTTTTATGCATGAACAAACAAATGACGCACAAAGTATCTCTTTGCGTGTATAATGTGAGTGGGAGGGAGGGAGTGCATGTGTAGAGGGAATCCAGTTAAGACAGGGCTCCAAGCAGACTGGTTCCAATTAACTGATGTTTTAATCCAATTTCAAAGGACATTCCTGGTAAAGCTTTGTGCTATGAACTTGAAAAGATGGTTTTACCAACTTGGTGATATTTGGGTGGTAATTATTAAGACAAGTATGTTCTACAGAAACTATGTATATGTTTCCAGCAGGAATTACTAGTTGCCCACCAATAGCAAAGCCCCCATTCTATAATAAGAGAATGACTCAATTTTTAAGTGGCTGTCCAGCTAGAGACTACATTTCCAGCCTCTCTTTCAGCTTGGTGTGGCCGTGGGATTAAGTTCCAGATATGAGCGCACGTAAGTTTCGTCACTCCTCACTTCCAGAAATGAACGTGTACTCTTCTCGCCCATTTTCCCCTTCTGGCTGGCTGGCTGGCTGGCCGGCCGGCTGGGAGACAGCAACCAAAGGAACAATCTCCTTATACACAGAGACTGAAGCCATATACTAAGGATGCCGAGGTGCCCTGACAGCCCAGAGGGCTCTCCCTCTGGTCTGTGTTGTGTGAAAAAACAAAAAACAACCACCACCGATTTTGCTTAATACCACTATATTCTAGAATCTCTTTGTTACAGCATCACAATCTGTTCTTTAACATTTCTCAGTTAAGCACCATAATATGGTTCAGCGAGTAGCAGGAGAAAATCAATAAGCATAAAAATGATGCATGCACTCAAATCTGCATATTTATTTGATATATATTGTAAGGCCTGCAGAATTTTCAATAAAACAATTCTTAAATAAAAGCAATCAAACAAGAAGAATTATGAACGATATAGAAGAAAAGAAACAAAACCAAAAAGTTATTGAAACTCCTGTGGTATACGTCATTATGTCTAAAGTTACAATAACTCACGTCAGATACAGTATCTCATAAAGCTATATATAACAACCTTGTTCTGTGTTATGTGATGGTCAGTCAGGGGTAGCCACGAGAGGGGACATAGAAGAGGCTCAGGAAAACAAAGTTTATTATCCTCACAGATCCTAGACAGGGAGTCACAGGAGAAGTATCATGTTTTGATCAAGTGATGAGAGACAGAAACAAAGGAAAGGGAGCTTGTGCCAAAGCCTTTATTGGAGTTTCTGCAAAAAGCCAAGGCAAGGCAGTATCAACAGTTCAGGATTACCTAGTTTGAATAATTCTGGTGGCAAATAATTCCAGGGTCTTTGGGTTATATAGATGGTCTCTCATGTCGTACCTAGCCATGGGATGATTAATGAAGACTGCCTCCTAGAATATACAGGCCAGACAGAGGAGGTATGGCTCTGGACCAGTTACTCTGCAGATCAAAGGCACGCTCCCAACTGAGTCCTCTGCTATCTCTAAGAACTTGCTAGCCTCAGCAGGAGTAGTCTCTCCCCAGGCAGAAAGATTTTTTTAAGATGTCAAAACAGAAGAAAAATGGAAAAATATATACAATAGAACACTGTATTTTAGCTAGCTATGTTTGTTCTCATTCAGTGCCTATCAGTATTTCTAGGGGTTTCAGTTGACTGTCTAAGCTAGACACAGATCTAAAATAGGAAAAAGGCAAGCCTTACCACCAATACATATAAAGATAAAATAATACTGAAAATACATTAATTCATCATTTTACAATTAAAAAAACAAATAGAAATGTATTATCAATTACTTGCATGTAATTTAGGTTTTTTACAATGTTTACCTATTTTTTTAAATCTCAAAGCATTTGGATAGCTTTATGTCCAACTTTTTTTTTTCTAAATAATTACCTGTAAGAGCAGTTTCAACAGTGCATAATACCTGCAGCATTCGAAAATGGCAAGGGAAAGGTATTTGGGGTTATATGTGGAGGTACAACTTTTATTTAGTGCCCAAGAAGGAAGTTCTAAACAACATGAAGTATTTGGAACAATCCTCTACCAAAAAAAAAAAAAAAAAAAAAAAAAACCTGTCTAGCCCAAAATGCCAATAGTATCTCTGTTGAAAGTTACTTACCTATAACATGTATACCTTATATTCTTTCTGACACAATATTAATCACAAAAATTTTAGGGCCAGGAATCAAATATTCAAGATTTGTCTATTAATGTTGTTTTAAAGAAAGCACTTTTAGAATCCAAACCAGCTTATAACATTAGCATGTTTATCCAGGTATATAAAGAATGATGCTTTGAACAAATTTTTTTATACAGAGAAATTATCTGGGGCCTTTAAAAAAGGAGTAAAATGCTGCTTTCTTTAGTATCCTATCAATAAAAAGGAATGAAATGAATAAATTAGCTATATAAGTATAGATGTTATATATAAATATGCATAGAACACAAATACAGAGTACAGATCATACATTTAAATAAATAAATATATACAAATATACAATAAATAACCATAGACAGATTAGATACAGATACACAGCCAGGTGGATGATGGATGGATGGATGGATGGATGGATGGACGGACGGACTAATAAATCATTTTATTCCTATCCCTGATTATTCACAGACTGCAAAAGAAAGGGGTATTTTACTGCTTTTTCACTATATGTAGCATATACAGTTTCAGTATATGGTACACATAGTTTTCATATTGCCACAGTGAAAAGGGTCAGCTAGATTCATTTTGTGTGTATACAAACACACACACACACACACACACACACGGAGGTATACATACACATAAATGTGTGTGTAAACATGTATATATGTAGTTATTTTAGAATAAATTACATGAAATCACTTTTAAATAAAAATGGCCAACGTACTACAGTCATATCCACAAAGAGGAAGAATACAAATACATACATATAAAATAATATATACCTGTAGAGCTAATTTATACATATAAATTTAAATAAAAATACATACAACGTGACATCAATTTAATTGTAAAACAGAACAGATATCTTGATATATCTTTTAAGGAAGCGGAACAATCATTGTTTTCCTAAAATACGCGGGTACAGTGCTGGTCCTTTTACATTATCATCTAAATTCCATCTCCACAATAAACTAGGAAGTAGAAATAATTCCATTTTAAAGTTGAGGAGTTTGAGGCCCCAAGTGGTTACTTGACTTGTATTTTCCATAACAGCGGGGACAATTTTTATATTTTTCCAGTATTACCAGTGCCGAATCATGCCCCCAAATGACAGACATGCAGTACATTTTGGATGGATGAAGGGTGCTCAAAGGTACACAAGTAAATAACCTCGTTTTTCTAATTTCAAAATCAGAAACAGTTTAAGAATTTCAAAATATGAGGGGTAAAACATTCACCCTTTCAAATATGTGAGTCCCTACTGAAGTGCAAGAGTCTGCCAGACACATCGATCACAGCTCTTTACAAAGTATGTCATTGCCTTTTATTGGCTTGCTCCATGAAAAGATTTAATGCACATTAGCAACACAAAATAGTATTAAAATGAACGACTAACTACAAATTAGGGTGTTTTACAAGATGAAAAGGAGAAGTAATTGAGTAGATAAACATACAATTGGATTTAGTTCTAATAAGTGGGGCTGTATCTAAGGAAAATTGTAAAGCCAAGTTTTTCCTTTTTACAACGAAGTTTCCATTACTGGTGGTCCATGACCACAGCCCTCAAGGACTTCAGTACTGACGCCCATATAACATGCTTCTCTGTTCTTATTTCCCTTCATTTAAGATAGCCGTATCTCTACTGCACTAGCAGTTAAAAGCCTAGATTTTGGTCCCGAATCCGTCATTAAATTGCTGTGTGACATCTGGCAGGCAACCTTCCCTCATTGAGTTTCAATTGCCTTAACTGCAGACTTAGGAGGTTTAATTACACCAATGTTTACCAAATCGGCCTGATTACAAAAATAAACTGAATCAGTACTTTGCGTCCCTTGTTAAGAATACAGATTTCTTGGGGCGCCTGGGTAGCTCAGTGAGTTAAGCATCAGACACTGATTTCAGTGTAGGTCATGATCTCAGGGTCGTGTGATCGAGACCCACCTAGGGCTCCAAGCTGGGCATGGAACCTGCTTAAGATTCTCTCTGTCCCTCTCCCTTTGCCCCTATCCCCACCACTCCCACTGGCTCTCTAAAAAAAAAAAAAGAATACAGATTTCGGAGCCCCACCCTGGATGTACTTGGTTAGGGAGGGGGTAGTGATGGAATTACAATGTAAATTTCGTGGAGTATTTTTTTTTATTAGGTTTATTTATTTGAAAGAGAGAGAGAAGGGGGGAGAGGCAGTGGGAGAAGGAGTCTTAAGCAGACTCCACGATGGATGCGGAGCCCGACGCTGGGGCTCGATATCACAACCCCGACATCATGACCTGAGCAGAAACCAAGAGTTGGATGCTTAACCGACTGAGCCACCCAGGCTCCCCAGTTTCACTGATTTTTACGCGGTTTCAGTATATTACCTTGACTTTAAGCCACACATACCCTCTTAAAGTGATCAGTTACTACATGTTTTCAAATTTGAAAAAGTAGCTTAAATAATCATTCTTTAATAATACACCGCAAATAGCTCCGTATGGGTCCTTTTTTTTTTTTTTTTTTTTTTTCAGTTTATTGGGGCTTTTAATTTCCTTTCTTTTTCTCATATTCCAGATGGGTGATCTCAAGTAAAGAGACATTCATATACTGGGGAACTCCTTACAAATGAAAATACAAGTATGAAAGAAATTTCCAACATTTATATTCTTTAAAATTACCACAACAATTAAACTAAACAATATCATTTTCATTAGAAAGTACTTTCAGTTTAAAAAAAAAAAACGCTTCCAACACAATGGAATAAATAAAATAGTCTTACCTAATCGTAATTCTCCAAAATTGCCACATCCAATTTTTTTTCCAACTCTAAAGTTAGGTCCAACCATTAAAACTCCAGAGGACGAAGACCCAGTTCCTCGAGTGTTGTGTCCCGACCGACCACTAGGTCGTGCCATTCTATCATCTGATTTGTCCTTGTCTTTCTTTTTATTATCCATATCAAGTTTGCGGTACTCCACTTTGAATTCTTTAATCAAGACAAGCACAATGAAATAGGATATTGTGAGAATAGGTACATCACTAGGTTAACTGTACCAGGTGGGTAATTGTTAACATTCAAATTGCAGCAGGTAGTCAGTTAACTGGAGCGTGTTCATCCCATTCGTAAAATTTTTCTCAGTTGTCTTTTCAGCAAAACATGTCTTCAAAATTATCTTTTCGGTGATGTAAGCTGATATTGATAGAGAGCTAGAATATTAAGAAAAGAAAATTAGTCAACTTAAAGAATTAAAAAACATATTTTGGGGATATTAATAAGTTCAAGCAGTGGATTATTGCTATTTGTTGATTCCCACTTAAATAATCAAACCACAGTAGACTTAAAGTAACCATTAGTGTCTTTCCTATACTTTAATACCAAAGAGATATTAAAAATAAAAAATATATCAAAAATGTGCTATTTCATAAGCCAATATCCATTCACTAACCTAGACCTTATAACTTAAAACCATTTCAGTTTTTACCAGTAAGTCAATATAAGATTTTCCACTTAAAAGCAGAAAAAGAGAATACATTTTGCAAATGAGTAAAAGATTCTAATAAAAATGTCTTCCACATGTCCATACACACACACATACAAATTTTCAAAATCTTTTCAATATACATTCTCATTTGAACTTCAAATATTTATTAGAATTAAAACACTATTAATAACAAATATTTATTATTATTTACAACTATATGTGGAAATGGCCTTCAGAAGTGGTAACACAAAGAACATTCTTGCCACCCATTATGGGAAACAATTCTTATATAACATTTGAACTAGGCCTTTAAAAAAAAACATAATTTCATAAGGTTTAGAAATACTGGTACCCACCTTATAAAGTGGAGAAGATTAGTTTTTATATTTTCTAATATATACATGAAAACACTAAAGCTCAAAAAAAGGCTTTTGGAGTCTTCCCCATTCACCTTCTCTAGGAATTTCACCCATCTAACATACCTCAATTCTGCAAGCTTAAGCAATTCTCCTACTTTGTTTGAACAATATGAGTACATTCCTGTTCTTTGCAATTAAAGAAGTGACTTCAAAGCATAGTCACTAATAAGGAAACCAGGATCAATATCAAGGACTTCTTATTCTTATTTCTGAAACTGATTATAGAATGCAATCATAACAAGAGTTGAAACAAATAGTACTTTCTAATTACTTCCCAGCAATCCCCCAAATAGGCAATTAGTCCTAACACCCAATGTGTTTAAGGTGTTTCATATTAATTCTGCCATACTCATATTTTGCAGATAAAACTGTAAGCCTCTGTTTGGTATGTGTAAAACTGAATGAGTTCCACATATACTGTTTATTCTGTTTCCAAATATAACAGAATAACTGATACTGAACTTCCCATCCTGCCGTAAATAACTATACAACTGGATAAAACTTACGAAGCACCTGTTTTCAGGTACTGAATAATAGGCAGCATGGTCTGTGATCTTCGAGAAAAAGCAAACACATAAGGTGAGTCCCACCTTTACCCAAGCTCTCTAGGGAGGGATAATTTTCTGGCTATGGTACAGGGAGTTCATGAAACACAGGTAGTACACAGTGATCAGAGATCAGTCACTGTTGAAACAAGTGAAATTTGTAGGATTTGTTACACAAGGTGAGGCGGTGGTACAGTGCTGGGGGTCGGTAGTGGTAGGCAGAATATTGTGTGGGTGACAATATTCTGAAATACCTAGTAGACAATGGCTACTATGGGGTTAAATGAGTAATGAACATATTAAAGGCTGCACAGTGCTGTGAGAGCTTTAAGTTCATAAGTAGTCATGGTGGAGGAAACTCATTAATATCCCAGGAATTCAGCTGAGACACCACAAAGACCAAGTCTTCAGAGTAAGGACCATACTCTAGAGTAAAGACTACGCTACAGTGGCTCAACTAAAGCCTAAAACCAAGCCTAGATAGGATAAAGAAAAGCATCAACTAAACTCACTCCATTCCACAATGAAACTCAACATACTTAAAAAAGACAAAAGACTCAGACTCTTAACAATGTTGAATTTATAATGTCTAGCATACAATTAAAAATTACCAGACATGCAAAAAAGCAGAAATGTGACCCACAGCCAGGAAACCAAGCTGTCAAAGGAAACAGACCCCAAGATGATCCTGATAGAATTAGAAAACAGGACTTTGAAACTACTAACTAGTTGTTAAAGTCCTATTAAATTGAATAAACAGAATGGGGCAGAAAAAAATATTGGAATAAATAATGGTTCAAACTGTCCCAAATTCAGTGAAAAACATTAACCTACAAATTGAGGAAATGTGAAACATCAAATAGAAATCAAGAGCACTGGAAATCAGAAATGCATAGGTATTCATTTCCTTAAAAGATAAATTACTGATTAAATCACAAATAATTTTTTAGTGTCATTTATAACAAAAATGGAAGTAAAATATATGACAACAAAAATGGGGGGTAGTAAACATAATTGCATTATTTTAAGATTTTTATATTTGTGGGGGATGATGTGGTTCAATATTAAGTAGCCAATGACAAGTAAAGAATGTATATTTTAACACTTAGGCCAAATAAAAAAATTAATTGCAATAGGAATAACTGAACAGCTAAGACAAAACATAAAAATAATAAACGACACCTGATTACAAGAGAGAAAGAAGACATATGGGACAAAAAGAAAACAAAGAGCAAGACACTACAGTCAAAAACACACAAAGGACTAAGAAAATGGACCATATACTCAAAAGGGAAAAATTGTCAGACTGTATAAAAAAGAAACATCCAACTATATTCATCTCTATAAACAATTTCAAACACAAAGACACAAAGAGACTGAAAGTCTCTTTCAGAGACAAAGATACACTATGCAAATTGCAAGTATAAGAAAGCTTGAGAAACTATAATATTATCATACAAAGAAAACAGCAAAACAAAGGAAAATCTCCAAAGATACAGATGTCCATTTCATAATGCCAAAAATATCAATTAAGCTGAAAAACATAAAAATCATAAATACGTATGAGCAAAATAAAAAACTAAAATTAACAAAACTAAAACTAAGAAAACTAAAGGAAAACAGACCATCAAAGTTGAAAATGTTAACAATGTTTCAATAAATGACAAAATAGAAGACAAAAAAATCAAGGGGCACCTGGGTGGCTCAGTTGGTTGATGGACTGACTCTGGATTTTGGCTCAGGTCATGATCTCAGGGTCATGAGATCAAGCCCCACCACATCAGGCTCCATGCTCAGCAGGGAGTCTGCTTGAGATTTTCTCTTCCTCTCCCTTTGCCCCTCCCCCTGCTCTCGCATGTTCTCTCTCTCTAAAATAAATAAATCTTTAAAATAATTTAAAAGGAGGCAAAAATATCAGGATGTATGCTGATATAGATCTAAATAATACCATCAATACCCTGCACTTAATTGACATTTATAAAATACAACATCCAAAAACTACAGAATAGTATTTCTTTTAAATGTTCACCAAGAAAGATCATATGCTGTGCCATAATTTAAGTCTCACGTAACTGAAATATTATAGAGCACATTCTCTGATCAAAATAGAATTTAAAAAGCAATCAAAAATTACATGATGTCTAGAAAATCCTCAGTTGAAAATTAAATACACTTAAATAATGAGTTGAAAAATAAATAACATAAGAAATTAGAAAAAAACTCTAACAAAATAATAATGAAACATTAAATTTTGTAAGCTGTATCTAGATCAATGTTTAGAACAAAATCAGAAGCTATAAATGCCTACATTTAAAAATGTTTTTTAGGCAATGATCTAGGTTTTCTTCTTAAAAAGCTAGAAAAGAGCAAATTAGGTATCACTTTAAGAAGTACTTTCATAGAGCTATTATTACTATCCCATGGACTTATATGAAAATATAGCCTTACTGACTGAAAACAGGAGTCTTGGCAGATAAATGCCAAAAATATCATACCAAAAAATGGAAACTCTAGAATAAAAAGACTCATATCTGAAATGAAAAGCTTCACTGGAGACACTTAAAAGTAGGTTGGATAAAGCAGAATAAAGTGTCAACGAACATGCAAGGAAATCCAAAGAAACTATCCAGGGAACAAAATAAATAAAATAGAAAATAAACAATAGAGAAAGTCAATAAAGCCAAAATATTCATTCTCTGAAAATGGACAATAAAACTGATGACTCCTAGCAAAAATAGAAAGAGAAAATATACAGGGGCGCCTGGGTGGCTCAGTCGTTAAGCGTCTGCCTCCGGCTCAGTGCGTGATCCCGGCGTTCTGGGATCGAGCCCCACATCAGGCTCCTCTGCTGGGAGCCTGCTTCTTCCTCTCCCACTCCCCCTGCTTGTGCTCCCTCTCTCTCTCTGGCTGTCTCTCTCTGTCAAATAAATAAATAAAATATTAAAAAAAAAAAGAAAGAAAATATACAAATAACCGATAACAATACTGAAAGAAGGAACATCACTGAAGATCTCTCAAATTTTAAAAGGAAAAGGACAATTACGAGCAACTTTATGCCAATAATTTGATAACTCAGATGAAATGGACAAATTTCTTAGGGTGTCTGGGTGGCTTAGTTGGTTAAGCAACTGACTCTTGATTTCGGCTCAGGTCATAATCTTGGTGTCATGAGACTCAGCCCGAGGGCTCCAAGCTCAGCGTGTAGAGTCTGCTTGTCTTTCTCCATCCCCCCCACCGCTTTTGTACTCTCTCTCTCTCAAATATATAAAATCTTAAAAAAAGAAAAAAAAAAGGAAATGAACAAACTTCTTGAAAAAATCCAATATAAGATGACAAGATGAAACAAAAAATATCAATAGTTCTGTATATATTAAAAGAACTTTTTTTTTTTTTTTTAGCAAAATCTCTCAGATATTTGAGTGAAAGAAGTCAGGAACAAATGAGTATATTTTAAATGATTCTAGTTATGTGAAGTTCTAGAATCAGCTAAAATAAGCTGTGGTGATAGAAATCACATCAGCGTTGCCTAGGGTGTTGGGATATCTGAGTGAGGAGTAGCATGAGGAAACTTCCTGGGGGAAGGACATGTTCTACATCTTAACTGGGAAAGGATTACACAGGTGTATACATTTGTCCAAACTCATAAAATGATACTTAAAACCTACACATTGTATTATATGTCAACGACACTTCAAAATGCGACTTTTAGAGATAACCCACATTCCAAAAAATTAATGCTATATCTGAAAGATCATGTTTTTCCATCCTATAACATTACCATAAAAGTTATCTGAAAATGCTACTTTTCTTAAAGTTTATGAATATATCAGTACTTTAGATGCTTAAAGCACCTTTCTATACTTCTATACTTCTTCTATTACTTCTAGAAGTAATTTTCCTTTTGCAATCTTTCATGTTATTTTCAATACAAAGCTTTTTGTTTATATTTAATCAAATACCCAAAACACAATCTACATGTAATAAGAATTCAAATAATAAAGTAAAAATACCCCTTGAGATATCCACACCCCTTGTCTTCCATTCCACTTGCCTATGCAGAGGTAATAACCATTACTTTCAGTTTGGCGTGCGTGCTCCAGACCTTTTTTGTAACGCATACACCTACTTGTGTACAGCAATATTTATGGGTTTGCTTGTTTGTTTTACAGAAGTCCTCATGAAGCCTCTGAAGAACCAAAAGTTCGTCACAAAAGAAATAGCATATGAAAGCATTTCATCCATGAAAGGACTTTCACCCTTTTGCTTTCATACCCCGCTACCCAATCCGAACTGTAGAGGAACTAGGGCCAGCATGATGAATTGGGGGGGAGAAAGAGTCAGGAGACAACCAAATCCTTTCCCCTAAGTTCCAGAGCCAAGAGCCAGGTCTGAAAGTGAGAGGTGGGGAGACAGTGGTTGAAAGATGCAATGAATTAGCTTAAAATTGAACCTCGAAACTGGAATGGGTATTTTTGATAGCTGAAAATAAGCCCACTGCCAGAAGTGAACTTATTCTTATAAATATGTGACATGAAATCAATGGAAACTGACTAAGATATCATCTATGAGTGGCGAAAGGAGAATAATCAAAGTAGGTACATGATAACACTGGTTAGTGAGAAATGAAGCTGTTTTCCATTTTAGTCCATCCAGTTCACCACACTCAAGAAACTCTTCATAAACCTGTAATAATAGACTTTTTAGTCTTTTAAAATATTTTTACAAACTAGATTTTTTTATAAAAATACTTTCTTACTAAGGATCTCAAGCAGCGCTAGTACTTTCCCTATTAACAGCAACTATCTAGCAGTGCTTGTATCGCTTACAAGTTTGGCTATTAGCTATAGCCACAAATTCCAGCCTACAGGCTAAATCCAGCCTGTGGCTTGTTTCGTACACTGCAAACTAAAAATGGTCTTTACATTTTTACATGGTTGGGGAAAAAAATTAAAAGAATAATAACATTTTGTAACACATGAGAATCATATGAAATTCAAATCTTATTGTTCATAAATAAATTTTTCTAAGAATGATTCCATGTTAATTCATTTACATATTTTTATGGCTGCTTCATGCTACATGAGCTGAGTAGTTGTGAGAGACCATATGTGGCACACTTGTCATTTCCCACTGCTGCACAGCGCACCACAAATTGCTATGGCTGTCATGCTTTTAAAGCAAAGGACAGCGTGGACTAGGTACTTCAAATTAGATGGTAAGCACTGTGTTCATTATAACACTATACTAAAGAACACAGTATACTTGGACACGACCAAAAGCACTCACTTTCTAGTGCTGTGTAACAAATTAGCAAAAACTTAAAGGCTTAGAGCAATACACACTTATTAGTTCAGTTTCCGTGGATCAGAAGTCTGGGCACAGCTCAACTGAGTCATTTGCTCAGGGCTTCACAGCTTCATTCAAGGTATCAGCTAGGCTGCATTCTCATTAGGAGGCTAAAGCAGGAAAGAATTATCTTCCAAGCCCTTTCAGATTATGGGCAGAATTCACATTTTTTGCCACATAAAAGTAAGGGCCCCTACTTTCTGCTGGCTCTCAGATGGAGGCCACCCTCAGGTCCTATATGATGCCTTAGAGTTCCTAGAAACTGCCTACAGTTCATTGCCATGTGGGCTTCTCCAACATAGCCACTTACTTCTTTGAGTCCCCGAAAAGAATCTCTAACTCCAATTTTCTAAGAATGAGTTTTATGTAAGGTAATATGACCTTCTCTCATATCTAAGTTCCAATCTTTGTACCCTGCTCTATTACAACAGTTCTCCCAGGTCTGGGGATCCTCACTACATGCTTCCAGACCTCTTTGATGCTACCTGCCCATGGAGGATTAGAAAAAAGAACTCTTGGAACACCAACTAGTAGCAAAGACTTGGGCAAGGCTTAATTTGTCTACGCTTATTTTAGAAATTATAAAACAGGATTAGACTAGGAGATTTCTAAGGATACTCTTACATTACGCACAGTATTAAAATTGCCTGTCCACTTTGATGACAATGACTCTTATTATATGTAATTTTGTGATCTTTGAACCTAGTACATACTGGGCATGTAGGGCAGTCAACAGATATTATGGATCAATAAATGAGTTCTCTCTATCTCTAAACATTTCCAGGTTTTAGGTGTATGATTCCTACTTAGAGGCCTCCCAGCTACTTATCACCAGGCCCCCTAACATCAGGCTCTTCATTCACCTGAAACACCTCAGTGAGCCGTTATTCACATATGCTAACCAGTGTGCTACCAGGGCTCCCAAGAATCTCCTGGATGAGATGGCATTCCCTCCCCTGAATTACTCTGTTAATACAGTTTGTATTTCTGCCTTCTGTAGTGATTCATCCTAGCACCAAAGAAAAATCAGTTCTGAAAACTGAAAATAATCTTTCAGCTATACCTAACACCAACAGACCATGAGTCACAAATCCAAATGCCCAAACAAGTAAGGCAGGTAATATGTGTGAATGAATCAAGCAGAGAATAAGACCATAAGGAATACTGTGGACTACAGCAAACTAGAAACCAAATACCCCACTTGAAAGGGGCAGCTATTACTCAGTTGTAAACAGTATCATTGCCATTCAGGAATCTAGACGTTCTAACTTTTCAAGAAAATACAGAAGACTTTTTTTTTTTTTTAAATCTCTGTAGTTGCTATTTGCGGAGCACTTACTATGCTAAGTACTTTTAATAGATTAATTCATCAATTCTCACAACTTTAAGATACTATTACAATGAATCTCTATTTTTACCGAGGAAACTAAAATTTAAAGAAATTACAGTGCATGACCAGCATCATGAAGTTAGTAAGTGGTACAGTGAGAATATGATTAACAAAAAGTAGAATTCCTGAGTTCATATTCTTACCCATTTTACCTTCCTAGTGTTGTTCTTGCTAACTGTCTGACCTCTCAAAACACCGACTGTACCTTTCTAGCTGGATCTGCAGCCTGGGACCTCCCCCTTCTGCCAGACTATATTCTCAATATCTACAACACCTCGATGTTGCCAGATCCTAGTCTGAACCAACCTGGAGTATTGGGGGGGGGGGAACACACCATTTAACAAGCCCCATTCATGTACACAGGGCTCCAAGACATTTATGAATAAAAAGACCATACACACACACACACGCACGTGCACGCACACACAGAAGAAACAAGTCATTAACTTACAAAATTGCAACATGCTGTCTTCCTATGATATATATACCTTTCTGTTGAAATATTTTATTTTTTTAAGAGTTAACAACTGTAACTATGTATATCCACATCAATAAAAACACGTGGAGCCATGAAATATTGATAAACTTTTGGAAGATGGGAAGAAACGCATACACTACAGATGAAACAACGAAGGAAGTAAAGTCCCAAACTAAGTACCAGAAAATACAACAGGTGAGTAAGGAGGTCATCTGCCAGAAAGAAGTCCACAATGGCTTCCTACAGGAAGTGAGGTGAAATAGTAAGTAGGAATGAAAAAGGTAAGGGAGGCAGGGGCAAAATGGGGGAATGGGAAAATTGTTACTACTATTACTATTTCCTATGTAAAACAAAACAAAATAAAAACAAACCTCTAAAGAAGCCAAAGGAGGATCCAAAGGAGAATGGGAGAGGGGAAATTATACTCTGGCATTACAGAATAAAACCTACCCCACTTGGCATTCTGAATAATTCCTTGCCTCAAGACTGGTTCCCTGAGCACTCATTCTAATGTGGAAACTAACAGTCAATAAGCACCATCGTGTGTACATGACACCAAGAGACTCATGAACCGACAATCCAGAATTACCAAATTTGTCAAGAAAACTAATTAGACGAAAGAAAAGTACAAACAAAAAAAAGCAAATAAAAAATCTGGGGAAAGAAGATCACTCACACAAAAGAAGAGAAAAACTACAAAAAATAAAAAAAATGAGATCCTCAGAGGCTTTTGAGAAGAACAGTAACATAGAGGGAGAATGATAACGCTACATTAAATGGAATAAGCAAAGGCCAAGTGGGAAAACAATCTTAATATGTAAAACAAAAAAAAAGAAAACAAATAAAGGAAAACACATAGGATGAAGCAATCCACCACCTCCAACTAATAATTTTAAGTAATGCAGAAGACAGAGAAAATTAAGAAAAATTTTCAAAGAAAATTTTCCTGAGCTAGAGCAAAAAGGGCCCATAGAACACTAATCAGGAAAGATACCCTCTGTTTCTGGCACCATTCTTTATTTAAAACAGTCAAATTATGGAAGTAGCCCAAGTGTCTATCAATGGATGAATGGATAAAGAAGATATGGTATATGTATACAATGGAATGCTATTCAGCCTTAAAAAAATGAAATCTTGCCATTTGCAATAACACAGATGAAGCGAGAAAGTTTAAGGCTCAGCGAAATAAGTTAGTCAGAGAAAGACAAATACCAACCAAGCAACGGTTTCTTAAACTATAGCAAACTGATAGTTACCAGACAGAAGGTAGGTGGAAGGATGAGTGAAATAGGTGATACGGATGAAAGACTACACGTACCACGACGAGCACTGGGTAGAGTACGGAACTGTTGAATCACTATATTGTATCCTGAAACTAATATAAAACTGTATATTAACTGGGGCGCCTGGGGGGCTCAGTCGGTGAAGAGTCTGCCTTCGGCTCAGGTCATGTTCCCAGGGTCCTGGGATCCAGCCCCAGCATGGCATCATATCGCATCCGGTCTCCCTGCTCAGCAGGGAGCCTGCTTCTCCCTCCTCGCTCCCCCTGCTTGGGCTCATGCTCTCTCTCACTCACTCTCTCACTGTTGTTCTATCTCAAATAAATCTTTTTTTAAAAAATCTTTTTTAAAAAACTGTATGTGAACTCTATTGGAATTAAAATAAAAAACAATAAAATTTTTTAAAAAAGATCATTAACCCTAGCATACAACTTGGTTCTCTTGCATGTCCTAACAGTGCAAACATGGTTAATTGATTTTCAGCTTTTAGAATCAATCTTATCCAAAAAAAATGCAAGATAAATGTTACAGAAGAGAATATAAATTTTTCCAGCCTTGATACAACTGACAAATGATCAGCTGTTAAGGGGAAGTAGAAGTGCTAAAAGAAACAAGAGAAGTAAGAATATCTGCGCCTTACAAAGTAAAGAGTAAAGAAATAATGTAAAACGTGCTAGAATAAAACAGAGATGTAAGAATGTTATTTAAAGTATCAAAGGTAAGCAAGAGAGGAAGTAAACATAGTAACTATTCAAACATTTAAAGACAGAAGGGTAACTGGAAATTTGTGAGCTAAATTTTCATCACTGTTAATAGAAAATTCTAAGATAATGCATTTCCAAAAAAAAGACAATTTTGCTTCTTCCCTTCTAATTTGAATACCTTTTATTGACTTTTCTTGTCTGGCTGCTGTGGGTAGGACTTTCAGTACTATGTGGAATACAAGTGGTGAGGGGGGTATCCCTGTCTTGTTTTTGATCTTACAGGAAAAGCTTTCAACCTTTCACCATTGAATATGATGTTACCTATGGGCTTGTCACATGTGGCCTTTATTATGTTGGGGTACATTCTTTCTACACATGATTTCTCAAGACTTTTATCATGAATGGATGTTGAATTTTGTGAAAGGCTTTTCCTGAACCTATTAAGGTGCTCATACAATTTTTATTCTTTATTCTGTTAATGTGGTGTATTACATTTATTGATTAGCAAATGTTGAAGTATCCTTGCATTTCAGGGTTAAATCCCACTTGACCATAGTGTATGATCTTTTAAATGTTCTGGTAAATTCAGTTTGCTAGTATTGTGTTGAGGATTTTTGCATTTATATTTATTAGGGATACTGGTCTGTAATATTCTTTTATTGTGGTGCCCTTATCTGGCTTTGGCATCAGGATAGTGTTGGACTCATGAAATGACTTTAGGAGTATTACTTCCTCTTCAATTTTTTAGAAGAGTTTCAGAAGAACTGGTATTAATTCTTCTTTAGATGTTTAGTAGAACTCACCAGTAAAGCCACTGGGTCCTGCGTTTTTATTGTTGCTGCTGTTGGGAGATTTTTGATTGCTAATTCAATCTCCTTAGTAGTTACAAGTCTATTTGGATTTTCTATTTCTATTTCTGAATCAGTCTTGGTAGGTTGTTTCTACGACTTTATTTCTTCAGATTACATAATTTGTTGGCATATAATTGCCTACAAGAGTCTTTTATTAGCCCTTGTATTTCTGAGGTATTAGCTGCAGTATCTCCTCTTTTATTTCTAATTTTGAGTCTTCTCTTTTTTTCTTAGTCTAGCTAAGACTTTATCAATTTTATCCTTAAAAAAACAGCTCTTCGTTTTGTGATCTTTTCTGTTGTTCTTCTAGTTTCTACTTCACTTAGTTCTGCTCTGATCTCATTATTTCCTTCCTTCTGCTAACTTTGAACTTTGTTCTTTTTCTAGTTCTTTTTCTTTTACCTTGAAGTATAAACTTAGGTTCCTTTATTTGAGGTTTTTATTCTTAATATAGGCACGTATCACTACAAATTTCCTTCTAAGAACTGTTTTTGCTATATGCCATCAGTTTTGGTATGATGTATTTCTGACAATTCTACCAAAAACTGTTAGCTATAATAAACAAATTTAGTAAAGTTACAGGACACAAAAATCAACATACAAAAATCAGTTGAACTTCCATATACTAACAACTAATGCTCTGAAAAAGAAATTATGAAAGCAATCCTGTTTACAATAGGATCAAAAAGAATTAACTACTTAGAAATAAATTTAAACCAAGGAGGTGAAAGACCTATACACTGAAATGTGTAAGACATTAATGGAAAATATTGAAGCGGCACAAATACAACAAAGATAGGCTATGTTCTTAAATTGGTAGAATTAGTATTGTTATAATTATTAAATAACCCAAAGTGATCTACATATTCAATGCAATCCTTATCAAATTTCCAAGGCCTTTTTTCACAGAACAGAAAAAAACAATCCTAAAATTCAGAGAACCATGAAAGACTCCAAATACCAAACCAATCCTGAGGAAGAACAAGGTTGAAGGCATCACACTTCCTGACTTCAGTCTGTATTACACAACTACAGTAATCAAAACAACATGGTATTGGCATTAAAAAAAAAAAACAAAAAAAGACACAAGAATCAATAAAACAGGATGGAGAACCCAGAAATCAATAATCAATCCATATATGTATGGTCAACTAATCTTTGACAAGGGCACCAAAAACATAAAATGGGGAAAGAACAGTCTCTTCAATAAATGGTGGTAGGGCAACTAGATATCCACATGCAAAAGAATGAAATGGGATCCCTATCTCACATCATTCACAAAAATTAATTCATAATGGGCCAAAGACTTAAATATAACACCTGAAACCAGAACTCCTAGGAGAAAACAAAACCAAAAAAATCTTCCTGACACTAGTCTTGGCAATGATTGTTTTGGATATGATACCAAAAGCACAGATAACCAAAGTAAAATGAACAGGTAGGACTACATCAAACTAAAAGCCTTCTGTAGCAAAAAGAAACTATCAATGAAATAAAATGACAACCTATGGGACGGGAAAAAATATTTGCAGATCATATGTCTGATAAAGGGTTAAAGTCTTAAATACATAAGGAACACATACAGCTCAATAGTAAGTAATGTGATTAAGAAATAGGCAAAGAATCTGAATAGCCATTTTTCCAAAGAAGATATACAAAGAGCTAACAGGTATACAAAAAAGCTCCTTGACATCCCTAGTTATCATGCAAGTGCAAATCAAAACCACAATCAGATATTACTTTATATCTGTTAGGATGGCTATTATCAAAAAGATAAGAATTAGCCAATGTTGGCAAGGATATGGAGAAAAGCAAACCCTTGTGCACTGTTAATGGGAATATAAATTAGTACAGTCATTATGGAAAATAGTAGGGAGGTTCCTCAAAAAATCAAAAATAGAACTACCATATGATCCAGTAATCCCGCTTCTGGGTATATATCCAAAGGAAACTAAAATAAGTATCTTAGAGAGATATCTGCACGGCCATGTTCACTGAAGCACTATTTCCTAATAGCCAAGATACGGAAACAAACTAAATGTCTGTCACAGATGAATGGAAAAAGAAAATAGTCTATACTCAATGGAACATTATTCAGCCATAAAAAAAGAAGTAAGTTCTGCCACTGAGACACCATAGATGAACCTTGAGGACATTATGCTAAGTGAAATATACCAGAAAACACTACAGGGAATCCTAATTTGTAGAATCTGAAAAAAAAAAAAAGGTCAAACTCATAGAAATAGAGAACAGCAGATGCCAAGGGCTAGAAGAAATGGAGAGATGTAGGTCACAGGGCAAATGTTCAGCTATAAGATCGGTAAGTTCTGAGGATCTAACATACAGCAGGGTGACTACATTGTATTGTATTTTAATAATGCTGTATTATATATTTAAAATTTGCTGGGAGTAGATAACTGTCCTCACTAAACACACACACAAAAGAAAGGTAACTGTGTAATGGATTTGTTAATTAACTTGATTGTGATAATCACTTTACAATGTGCACAAAACATCATATGTACACTTTACATACAATTTTATCAATTATGCCTCAGTAAAGCTGGAAAAAAATAAAATTAAAAATAGAAAAAAAATTTTAATTTGACATAAGGGGCACCTGGGTAGTTCAGTCGGTTGAGCATCTGACTCTTGATCTAGCTCAGGTCTCGATCTCAGGGTAGTGAGTTCAAGCCTTGCGTGGAGCTCCACGCTGGGCATGGAGGCTTCTTAAAATAAAATAGTTTGGCATAGAATCAAAGAGAATAGTATATGCATATTATTTTAAATTACAGAAGTAACTACCTAAAGCATTTAAACCTGAAATAATTAAAAGTTCTTTTAAACATCCTCAGATTCTGAGATAGTTTACATAAGGAGTTTGGGAGAAAGGACTCTAGAAGCAGACATGGGAAAGTTTATAATCTATATACTTAAATAATAAAGTCTGTGAAAACTTACTAAAACGTGCTTTTCAGTTTCCCAGTATTCCTTCGTGAAAAATATCAAAATGACCCATCCTTTAAATACCAAATTTTCTTTTATCTATGATCCTAATTAAACAATCCTTTACAAAGCAATCTTTTTTCTCCTTTTATGACCTAATGACAGGCTTTTAATTCTTCCTCAAGGGAAAAAAAATCAAATACTAGAGATATGAGGCGAGACACTATTAGCTTTACATCTTTCTCTATTATTTTAATATTCTAGCAGTCATTAATTTAATAAAAATGTTAATTCTACTATGAATAAATAAGTAGCCTTCATGCTAAAATTACTAAAAAACACCATCAAAACCCAATAAGAATATTTCAAGTTATTGAAAAGTAAAGTAGTATGTGCCTTTACAAATCACAGGTTTTGTTTTGGTTTGGTTTACTTTACTTCAAATGAAAATAGAGTCCACTAATACTGGAAACAGCTGTGGAATTCTTATCCTGAAATCCATGGACCTCCTGTGCATTTTCTTAAGACAGAATCCGCCACTTTCAACAGACTGTAAAAAGATTATATGACCCTAAAAAAGTTAAGAACCACTGAAAAGTGTATCATTTTCTCACTAAATTATAGATACATTTTTAGCAACAATCTATCCTAAAAACTAAATAACATCTGTACTTTATTTAAAAGCCAACCTTGTTAGAGAAAAGTATTTAGGGCAGTTTACAATATACACACCACAAAACAACTGAGAAAAATTTCAAGTAAGGAAATCAGGCAAGAAGCTAGGTCATGTTAGAAATGTAACTGTGGGGACGCCTGGGTGGCACAGCATTTAAGCGTCTGCCTTCGGCTCAGGGCGTGATCCTGGTGTTATGGGATCAAGTCCCACATCGGGCTCCTCTGCTATGAGCCTGCTTCTTCCTCTCCCACTCCCCCTGCTTGTGTTCCCTCTCTCGCTGGCTGTCTCTATCTCTGTCAAATAAATAAATAAAATCTTAAAAAAAAAAAAAAAAAGAAATGTAACTGTGTAATACTAAATACAAAATGGATACCATGGAGTTCAGTATCCATACTTAACAAATTTATTTTTCTGATTTCTAATAGTCAAGCAAAAACAGAAATACAAGCAGATACAAGATTCAGAATGTCCATTAAACTTACCCATGTTGCTAAGAGCCCACAAATAATCCTAGTACTGTATTGTACCTATAGATGGAGTCAATAGTAGTAAGAGAAAATTTCTCTCAGAAGTTTTAAATTCAAAGCTACAAGCAAGAGAATGGAAAAAACACAGCTTGAAAACAAAAATCAGGCATCCAGAGAAATAAAAGCTACAGGGAGAACCAAGTATCATACAAATAGGCCTAGCATACACCTGATAACGCAAATTAAATAATGATCTATAAATCATGGCTTAAGGATATTTTAACTTTTATTTAACAGATATTACCCTTTTAACTAAAACTCTAAACTGTCTAGAACCAAAAGAATGGACATGGATTTATAGTTAATGTGCATAAAACTACATGAATGTGCATAAACTGTAACAAAATATTTACAAATTGTGTTTGATTCTATCACTATTCTCAGCATACTGACTTATATACCTGCATTTAAAAGACAGAATTTATTAAAGGGATGTATTTTTAAATCATCCTCAAGAATTGTTAAACAAATACAAATAATCAATTGTTTTGCTTTCATAAACAAATACAATTTTGATGTAGTAACACCCACTAATACAGATTTTAAAAAGAGCTGCTAAATACAGAAAACATTAGACATAATCGGATTTGATGAACAGAAATGTAGGCCACTGCATATCTCTAATTTGATGATCAATGATGAATCTTCAAAACATAAAATAGAAAATGAGATTCTCTAATCTTCATGGGCCAATAATTTAATACATTACAGAGCCAACAGACCGTCTTTAGATCGCAACGTAAAATAAAGTACTCTGAGAACATATCAGTATAGTATGTTCTACCTCATAAAAAACCACCCAGAGTTAGCGAAAGCTTTCAAATATTAATGAGCAGTGCTAAATTTTTTAAAATGCTTATTAATACTCCATCTAGCTTCTAAAATATTGCTGTAATACATACAGAACTGTTTCATGTAACTATAATATTAAGCATGAAAATTTTCTATGGTTATCTTTTCATGTTCAACATGTTAGTCAATGTTTTCTGCAAATACAAAATTAGAATTAATGGAAATTTTAAAATTACTTGTTTTTCACATGTTACATGTCACGGCATTGATTTCTCACTGCTTTATAACTCAAATGAAAAAGGCCATATTTAGTATATGAAATGACCCATTCAGTGTTTCAAATGCCTTATTCAGTCTCTAAAAATTACATTACAATACATGTCTCCAGGCTTCTCCGAAATTTGAATGAGTAAGGATATTTGTGATGTGATGGCTAGCCGGTACATCACATGCTTCTATTAGCAGCAAGCGTCCCAGTTACTGGTTTCTGGCATGAGCTCAACTGTGGTTGTCTAAGAAAAGACTAAACACTTATTTTTAAAAGCTAAATCATTAACTGTAATGTCAAAAATGGAGATTGATTTCTCTAATTACATACTACAGAAACGTATTTTGTTTCAGAAACATTTAGTAACCATCGTCAACAACACGTTACATCTTTGAAACCTGACTTCAGTGATGCCCCCTGTTATATTCCTATCAAGATCCAGGAAACTCTAGTCTTTAAAAATTGCCACCAGTTCTATTAGAGCAGGGTTCTCCAAAGTGTGGATCATGACCCTAAATTAGTGGGTTGTTAACCTAATGTAAGAGGTCTCAAGGACCACTTATTAAATGAAATAGTATTATATAGAAAAGAAAATGGAATACACCTATGTCATAAAGAACAGTTTTATTCAATAAGATTTTGTTTTTGTTCTTTATATCAATATATATGTATCCATGGGCCACAATGTAAAATAAATTTTTATAGGTTGTGATAAACAGATTTCTATGAGTTATGGTCAAAAAGTATTTCTAAGCTTGAAAGATGTAATAAATACAAAACTGCATAGGAGTATCAAAACATGCTAAATTATAATCAGTTATAACTGATTATTACATTTTTAAAGAGAAATTTTCTTAACATACATAAACACTACTGAATATCTAATTAAATAAATTTTCTAACTATCCAGATCTGACTCTTTTCTAGTAACTAGGATACAACTATATCATAGGTCTTCAAAGTATCTTTTGTGCCTCCTCTTTTCATTTTCACAGGTGAATTTATACTCTCATTGGTAATACCCCTTAACACAGCTAAGGAGTCTCAATGGTTGCAACGGGAAGGAATGTTTAATTTGAAAATGCCCAGCCCCCTAAACATTTATTATATGTGCAGCCAGAGAAGCATACATCCCCCTCAATCTCCTGCCCCTTTAAGCATGATGGGAATGAAAAATCAAGCAGAGGTCACAGCAAATTTCTATTAATGAAAAATTCACAATATCAATCTCTAAGAGCAGGTCATCTCACTATAAAAATACAAACATGGCTGCAAATCCCAGTCACAGAAACAGTATTAAATTTAAACTCCAAGCTGTCAAGGAAAGCCATGTTCTGTTTTGGTGCACTCAGTTGCATTCAACAAATACTTACTGTACCAAGGCAAGCACAGTCCAAGGGTCTGGGGATATAGCAATGAACTTGTCCCAGAACAGGTCTCACCATGCCCTTTCAAGCCTATCTCCTTCATGACTCCCATGGCGCTATAGTATATTTTTTATATTGATTAAAAAGGATATCCTCTGTACCAGCACAAAACTAAAAACAGTTGGCTTCCAGGAGTTATGTTCTATAAAGTTGCAGTAAACTCTGAAACAGGAACAATGGACCAATGCTCCTAGGGAAGATAAAGGGTTCAGTTCCTGCAAGCCTCTGGTCACAACATTTTCATCAAATGATTAATATACAACCTTGTTCACAGATATTCCTGTTTAAAGATGCCTTATTTAATATGTATTATTGAGTCATTAATATTGAACTCACAGCCAACGGCACTAAAACTCATGCCTGAACTAAGTCCATATAACACAACATTTTCTCAATAAAGCATATCACACAGGCTTTTTTAAAAAGTTCAGGAACACTACACAGCACTTCCGTACTACATTCGGGGGTCATTTTAAACAGCAAAATCACCCCAAAAAAGAATTAAATAGGCCCCAAAAAGCAAAACAAGAAGGCAGAGCATCACCTTGTTCAGCTTTGGGTGGGAACATGCATATCGGGTATTTCACATTTTTTTGCCTCTCTGCACATGTGCATATCATGAATGCCTGAGAAAGCACCAAGAACGTTGATTTGGGGGTTACAAATAAATTTCAGCAAGCAGAGAAATCTGCAAATATAGAATCTGTCAATAATGAGGATCAACCCCAATTGATGAGGGGAATTTTCTCTCTAAATATATTCCCATCTAGTAAGTAAGAAATGACAGAATTCAAAGATCATCATTATGCAACTCCTAATGAACTAACAGAAGTAGGCAAGTATCACACTTACTGCTAACTTCACAAAAAAAAAAAACAAAAAAAAAATCTCTGAGCTTCCTGATGGAAGAAAAAAAATTAAAGTGAACCTGATAAAACCTCTACATTTTACAAGCAATTTACAGGAAAAACAAGGTGCAGCGTTTTTACTTTTCAACCTTAGGATAGCCCATTTATTTTATCTGATGTCCTGAAGGGCAGGGACATTTTACTGAACTCTATCTCCCCATTATCTATTATAATACGTAATACATAGCAGACGTTTATTAAAAGTTTGCTGAATAAATGAGTGAATGAATGAATGAGTGAACATACAAACTACCTCTCAGAAGTTTAGGAATGTTAATTTATAAGATCATGTCTTTTTCAAGGAAAAAAGGAAAGAAAAAGGTATGGACAGGCAGGCAATTTACAGCTCTAAGAGATACTACAAGTGGAATAACACCTCACGAATCAAAGGTCATTTATACTGTAGTTTCAAATCTCCAAAACGTAGCTATGAACCGGAAGGAAAAAAAATGTACTAAAAGAGGTCACAAAATGCCTATTTTGCTCATTAAACAAAAAAAGCCCCTAAACTATATTTTACTTTAATCTTAAAATGATTCTAGTGAGTTTATTATTAGAAAATCAAACACAGAAGGAACAATTGAAGTGACCAGTAAAAATACGACAGAGAACAAAGACAACTTTATATACCTCGATAAATTCAGACAATCTATGCATCACAGCACACTTTATAACTGATGTGCAGAATGAGAGCCCTGGCTAAGCAAGATCTGAATATGTTTAGAAAACACTGAGAAGAGTACTACCTCATAAAGTTGATCATTTAAAAAAAATGCTAAAATAAAATATTTTAGTATAAATTCAATCTTCTAATTTATCTAACAGGTCGCGGACTGATAAGGCCAGGTAAATGAGGAAGTACTTCAAAAAAGTCAGTAGCTGCTTCATACACAATTCTCATAATGAAATTCTTCTTAACTACAGTGCTAATTCCCTAAATTTGTAAAAATACATATTTACAAATAACCGTCAAATGTAGGCAAAGGTCACAAAACTATAAGGTTCACTCAAGAGAATCGACATTTGAGGGATGCCTGGGTGGCTCAGTTGGTTAAACGTCTGCCTTCAGCTCAGGTCATAATTCCAGAGTCTTGGGATGGAGTCCCGAACCGGGCTACTTGCTCTGCGGGGAGCCTGCTTCTCCCTCTACTCCTTTCCCCGCTCGTGAGCGTGCGCGCGCTCTCTCTCTCTACCAAATAAATAAATAAACCTTTGAAAGGAAAAGAGTATCGACATTTGAGAACTTTACTTAGGAAGCTAATATTGTCAATTCTTATCATAGAAAGAACTTAATATTGTAAGTGACAATAAATCATGAATAACCAAGTTGACTTCTACAAGATTCTCGAATGTAACATGCAACAAGTGATAGAAAAGCTTAAACTACCACTTCCCCAGACGAAGTATTTTTCTGCCCAGACCAAACCACGAGAATCCTTCTCCAAATAAGTGTAGCCAGAAGACAGAGACACAGAACTGAAAGATAGTTTAAGTCCCAATATGGGCACCAGGGTTAAGGCCTAATTTTTCTTTTCTTCTCTTTTTTTTTTTTTCTTTAAGATTTATTTATTTGAGAAAGAGAGTATGGTGGAGGAGCAGAGAGAAAAGGAGAGAGAGTCTTAAGCAGACTCCACGCTGAGTGCAGAACCCAACTGATGTGGGGATCAATCTCACAACCCTGAGAGCAGGACCTGAACCAAAACCAAGAGTCAGAAGCTTAACGGACTACACCACCCAGGAGCCTGAAGGCCTAGTTTTTTTTTTTTTTTTTACAGAGATCAGGGCTGGCTCACCTGAGCCAGAAAGAAAAGCTCCAAAACATCATGAAGACTGCATTCCCTAAAAACTGAAGTTCCCCTAAATCACTATCTATCCCATAGGTCTACAGCAATGAAAATGTCATGTTCAGAACGAATATTATTGTCATGACATTTTGGTGCGCAACCAAATTAACAAACTAATTATTAAAAAGTAATTCAATATAGCAAATTTAAATTTCAGGAACTGCTTATTACTAGAACTCCTCGACATCGCTGGTGGGAATGCAAAACAGTATACAGCAGCTTAGGAAAAGAATGGCAATTTCTCAGAAAGTTAAACATACACTTATCTTATGACCAACAATTCTTTTTTTTTTTTATAATGATTTTTTATTATATTATGTTAGTCACCATACAGTACATCCCCGGTTTTCGATGTAAGGCTCGATGATTCATTAGTTGTGTATAACACCCAGTGCACCATGCAATATGTGCCCTCCTTACTACCCATCACCAGCCTATCCCATTCCCCCACCCCCCTCCCCTCTGTAGCCCTCAGTTTGTTTCTCATAGTCCATAGTCTCTCATGTTTCATTCCCCCTTCTGATTACCCCCCCTTTCTTTATCCCTTTCTTCCCCTACTGATCATTCTAGTTCTTATGTTCCATAGATGAGAGAAATCATATGATAGTTGTCTTTCTCTGCTTGACTTATTTCACTTAGCATTATCTCCTCCAGTGCCGTCCATGTTGTAGCAAATGTTGAGAACTCGTTCTTTCTGATAGCTGAGTAATATTCCATTGTATATATGGACCACAACTTCTTAATCCAGTCATCTGTTGAAGGGCATCTCGGCTCCTTCCACGATTTAGCTATTGTGGACATTGCTGCTATGAACATTGGGGTGCATATGGCCCTTCTCTTCGCTACGTCTGTATCTTTGGGGTAAACACCCAGTAGTGCAATGGCTGGATCATAGGGTAGCTCAATTTTTAACTTTTTAAGGGACCTCCACACTGTTTTCCAGAGTGGCTGTACCAACTTGCATTCCCACCAACAATGTAGGAGGGATCCCCTTTCTCCACATCCTCTCCAACAATTGTTGTTTCTTGCCTTGTCTATTTTTGCCATTCTAACTGGCGTAAGGTGGTATCTCAGTGTGGTTTTGATTTGAATTTCCTTGATGGCTAATGATTTTGAACATTTTTTCATGTGTCTGTTAGCCATTTGTATGTCTTCATTGGAAAAGTGTCTGTTCATTTCTTCTGCCCATTTTTTGATTTGTTTATTTGTTTCTCGTGTATTGAGTTTGAGAAGTTCTTTGTAGATCTTGGATACCAGTCCTTTATCTGTAGTGTCATTTGCAAATATCTTCTCCCATTCCGTGGGCTGCCTCTTAGTTTTTCTGACTGTTCCCTTGGCTGTGCAGAAACTTTTAATCTTGATGAAGTCCCATAAATTCATTTTATCTTTTGTTTCTCTTGCCTTTGGGGATGTATCATGAAAAAGGTTGCTTTGGCCGATGTCGTAGAGGTTGCTGCCTATGTTCTCCTCTAGAATTTTGATGGATTCCTGTATGACCAACAATTCTAATCCTAGGAACTTATCAAGTGAAATGAAAACTTCAATTCACCAAAAAGGAAAAAAAAAAAAAAACTGCACACAAATGTTCGGGGCAGCTTTATCCCTAATTGCCAAAAAATGGAAGCAAATGCTTCAAATGGTGAATAGATAAGCATGCTGAGGTACATCCATATAATGCAATACTGCTCAGCAGCAAAAAGAAATGACTGACACATGCTTCACCATGGATAAATCGCAAATACCCTATGCAAAGGGAAGGAGCTAGCTTCAAAAGGCTGCATACCACATGGTGCCGCTGATATGCTACTCTGAAAAAGGCAAAATTACAGAAACTGAGAACAGATCAGGCGTTGCTAGGGGCTGGGAATGGGAGAAGCGGTTGACTACAAAGGTGCAGCAGGAGAGAAATATCTGGAGCTAATGGAATTGTTTTGTGCACTGATAGTAGGGCGAATGAACTTTAGTGTGCAAAAAATTAAAAACACGAAAAAGAAAAAAATCTTAATCTAATATAAAAAAATACCTTGCGACAAAATCATAATTAAGTGAAATGTCCAAAAAATTTAATACTTCCTTTAAATTTTCTGGCTAGCCCATAAATGCATTTAATTTCAACTTCTGCCATTTAAACAAAGAAAATCATTCTATAAAGTATTTCTCTACTTTCAAGCCTGAGTAACTATGTCAGATGCTTGTGTGTATGAGCGTATTTAAAGTAGGGCCAATTTATTTGTTTGAGATCTCTCATACAACTATGATGATCCACACTAAATTGGTTTGGAGTGAGCTCGGTGCCTCAGGAGGCATTTAATCAAGGCTCTTCCATGTTAATTCTCCCTAATAAAAAAGATGAAATGATTAATCCATTCAGTCAACAAACAAGTAATCATGAGAGGCCTATCATGTGCCAAACACAGGAAATGAAATGGCACACAAGACAATCACAATCCCTGACATCACACAGCTTAAACAAACAATAATATAAAGTATGACATGTACAAGAGAATTACAGTACTCTCAGAGCACACACAAGTGCACATAACCTATTTAAGCTCTAAATCTTCCATTAGTAACTACGCAGTAAAATGCCTACTATCTTGGTGAATTCAAAACCACAACTGAAAAAGCATACAGCACAGTGCTCAGCACCCCATCACCCCTCAGGGTTTAGGGAGGGAAAGAAAGCAAAGACCAGGTACACAGAACACAACCAAGCAAGTACAATAATCACTCCCTTATAGTAAGGTCCTCTTCAGGGAAATACCAGAATATGCAGATTTATTTGTCACTTTTCCACCCGCAGGTGGCATTTTTTTCTGATTCAGAATACCACAATCATGGACTTCTCTTGTTGGGAAATATTATTTTAAAGGAGGGGAGGGTGGAGTAATAAAGAAAAGGAGAGGGAGGAAAAAACAAAACAGGAAAGATGGTCAGGGGAAAAAAGCCAGAATTAAGTATATAGATTTTTGCAGTGAGGTCTTAAAAACAAATTAAGGAAGTTTAAGGAAACTAAAACAGAGGCATTACAACCACACCCCTGCTTCTTTCTGTTATGAAAAAGGAAGCCAAGATACGTAAAAAGAGGACTGCTTGCAGGTGTTTTGGCATGAAGTTACCATGTGCGGAGGTAAAATTATATAACCCCAAGGACTGAACAGAGTGTGTGATGAATACTCAGCTATGCCAGTTACCCGAAACATTTTCCATCCCGGGCATCCTAATTACACAATGCTCCTGGGACCACACTGGGGCCCACAGGACCGGGGTTAATAACTCAGTGCCAAAAAAACAGAAAAGCTTTCAACAACTGTTAAGCAAACACAGATTAAAATAAAGTGCCTCTTGGTATGTATGTATTTACAAGAGAAAAAAAGCCCTAGAAATTTACCAGCATCTTAATGAAACTCCATTTCAGAAGAATAAGATGCTGAGTAGTTTCTATGAAGAAACAAGAAGTAGAAGCAAATTAAGGCAGTTTCCACAGCCCCTTTTCCAAAGTTCTTGCAGCCAAGCATGTTTTGGAATCCTGAATTATAGGGGACTTTTGACAGGTGATACAGTGTGTGTGCACCACGTATTTTATAAAAAGGCTGGGATGACACAGAGAAGTCTGGAACAGTACATTACAATCAAACATTTACTATTTCTACAGTGAAACCAACAAATCCATGAAATAAAGACATGACAGTTCAACAAAAGTTTTATGAAAAAAACCAATTCATGCCAAACATACAAGAAAATATTTTTGGTTTTCAGAGCATTCTGGATGTTAAAATTGTTGATAAGGAATTATGGTCCTATAGAACAGAAGCCATCACTCAATCACTAACTGTGTGTGTAAAGTATTACTGGGAGCCTTGTTATCACATGCTGATTTTCTTGTGGAATTTTGGTGAATGGAAAAGAATTCTAAAAGTCCTCTCCAGGTTCACACAGAACATGCCCTCTACACTGTCTCCACTCTTAAATTTCTTTACCACAAACTGTCCTTCTAGGGCAGTTTACGAAAGTCTAACCCTTGAAAATGACAGAGGAACTGCCAAACCCAATTTTGCCACCACGCAAACAATGTTCCTTGAGTGGAATCTAACATACTGAATTCATCATAAAATGGCTTGTTCTCATTGTATCACAAAAGACTATAACTGGTAAGGGTGTTTGTGACCTAGGAAACTACACCAAATATGGCACAAAACATGATCCTGATTTGTCATAAATAACAAGATACAGTGACCACAAAACCCTATTATCATAGTGCATTTACATGTATACAATGACTACATAGGATATGGACAACATACTATATATACAATGTACTATAACCGAAGTAAACTATTTCCACTTAGGGGAAAACAGAGATATTCCTCATCAACAGTGGTATAAAAGAGAATAAAGCAGTACACATGCAGTTAAACTAAACTATTAAGGCCTCTTTCAACCTTATGTTCCAGGAAAAATACAACTCAATGATATTATAAATATGATAAATATATGCTATGACTAATAAACTTTTGATTAGCAACAATTCTTGCCTTCTTATAGTTTAAAGAACTTTAAAGATACAACTGTTTGTATCACTTATGTTTCTTAAGATTTTCAGGGGCATCTGTGATGATGCTTTAATTTATTCTTGATAAATTTCCCTTTAACAAATATTCCAAACGTTAAAAATCCTCCAATTTTGGCACTGTATGTAGCAAAAACTGCTAATAAGCAATGAATATAGTGGCATCACTAAGGATTCTGGGTACAAAACCAGGGAGAGAAGTCACTTCACTAACCTGATCCTCTTGCAAATGTTTCCTATGCATTTCTTGTCTCACTTTTATACCCCTACCCCAATTAAAAAGAGAACTTGAAAGTTAAGAGCTAAGAGATGTGTAAAAAGAGAAGGAGAAATCAGTCATTTTCAACCCTGCAACACACCGGGATCACCTATAGAAACCCTAAAATACATCAGTGCCCCAGCCCCACCCCCAAATCCAAATATCAGTTAGCAGGGGTAGAATCCCATTATCCGTCATGTTTTTTAAGGCCCCCTAAAAGTGTTAACGTGAAGTCAGGGCTAAGAACCAATGGTACACACAGCCTTCTCCACAAACACTTTTCTCTTATGTCTAGTCAGTAGCAGTACTCCTAGCCCTACAGCAAGGACTGTAGGGATTATCTTTAAACTACCCCTTTTTGTTCTCACTTACTCCGTCAGAGAAAAAAATTTACTAATTTTGAATTGGAATATTTTAAACAAGTGCCTACAGTAAAAGACATTTTGACTTATCTCACATTCTCATTTCCAATCCTCAGGATTTTATTTTTCAATTGGTCTTCATAAAAAACTTCATCAGTAGTTGGTAACTAAAATATGTATCAGCAGAACATACAATGAACATACATATGATACATACTCAGTTACCCACATTTAACAGATTATCAGAAAATACTCAAAGGAGTGATTTTAAAGAGTTGATTACATTTTGATATTTCATTAACTACAAATATTTTCAGAACCTCGAATGTATAAAAGAATATGAGCCACAATATACCCAGACATTCATATGACAGAAAAAAGAACTCAGTAAATAATCTACCATTTTTAAATGAAAACTGACATCACAAGATTCCACATCTTTAAGATGTATACTTTTTTTGATTCACACTGTTTTCAGATCTCTAGAATAAAAGAATATAAAATAATGTCTTATAAAAATATGCACCTACAAACACCAGTTTCTAAAAATGTCACGAACAATGACATGTACTAGTTTCACCTCCAGAACAAGACTAGGTTATGTTTGCACTTCAAATCAGGATTTTATTAGAAGGCCTTGTAGCCATATATTCGCACACCATAAAACTAGAGAAATACCAGGTATGTTCTTTATTCTCTACCTATGACATTACCTACTATATTTGCCTGCCATTTGAAAGTATTCATTGCTAGAAAATAAAATAAGTATTTCACAAAAACAGAAAATAAACATGACACAGACTGGCTGTAAGGGAAAAAAAAATCTTTTCACTTCCCTTTTTACCAAAGGAAACTCTGACTATAACTTTGACTCTAATACAGCATCCTCTAATACACTGCCAAGTGTACCACCTGAAATCAAAAACAAACAAGTTTTAAAAATAAGTGACACAATTAATAACTACAAAATATTCAGACATCCATTACTTCTACACAGTACACTTGTATCAAAAGGTATCATATGGCCAATTTCAACTTAAAATTTTAGGGTAAATAATTTTAAAAAGTACAATTCTAAAAGTAAAGACAATTACAAGAAGCCCTGCATTCCAGGCATACTTTATTCAAGGTAATATACAAACAAAACCAGAAGTATGTTAAAATATAAGTTGGTAAAAAACATCCTACCCCAGGATTCTATTTTTTTCTTCCTCCCTAAAAAAAAAACCTTACTATTTCTCCTGATGGTAAATAATAATGATTAATTACAGCGGAAAATCCAAACAATATAGAGAAGTATAAAAAGTGTAAAAATAAAAATCACCCCAAATCTCACTATTTATAAATAACTGTCATTAACATAAATACCCTTGCAGAGGATGGACGGATTTGCTCTGTATATTTACAAGTGCCACAATTAGAATGAGAAGAATTACAACAACTGAAATCCTGTGTGTGTGTCTATGTGTGTGTGTGCATATATATATATACACACATATATATGCATGTATCTCAATATATATGTACAATACACACACACATGCATTCTTTTACATATACTACAGGCACAGAAATCTAAGATAACTTTTCTTGAATTTGAACATACGTAAATTGTTCCAAGCACTCATTCTGCTTCTGCATTTTCATTTAAGCAGGCCAGGTTTGAGGTTACTTCTCTGTGTGCGTGTGTGTGTGTGTGTGTGTGTGTGTGTCTGTGTGTGTGTTGCTGTGCTTGAGGAAAGATTAAAAAATCTGTCAGTTTGTTTGCTTTACTTACAAAGAAAAAGAAAAAAAAGACCCAGTCTCTAGCTAAAATTTTCCCAAACCTGGAAATATATATCTGTTCTAACAGCAGTTGGCTGACTGCTTTACAGAACTACCCCCGGTCCCAAGCAAAACTGCAAAGCAGACAAATCTTTTCATGGCTTCCCACCTCTTAGGTCAGAAAGAACACCATACTAGCAATTAGGATAGGAGAGTCTACCCACCAGGTGCGTGACGTGAGCATTTCACTCAACCTTCCCGTGATTCATTTCACTTCAATTGCAAAATTCTGTGATTCTCCCCTAATCTCCCCAATCCCCCACCAATTTTTTTGCTTCCCTCAAGATACGTAAAAACTGTTCTTTCCTCCTATCTCACTAGGATTCTGTGACTCAAAATAAACCTTTCCTCTGACTGACAAATTCCCATTTCCTCAACTCGCTTACTGTCCTCTAAATGTGAAGAAAAAAAGAAATCTGACGAGATCAAAGGCGTGGGCAATTTATGGAAAGGAGGGAGGTCAGCAACTCTAAAAAATTTAAGTAAGTTTACAGGTACAGATTTTTTTTTTTTAAGATTTTATTTATTTATTTGACAGAGACAGCCAGCGAGAGAGAGGGAGCACAAGCAGGGGGAGTGGGAGAAGAAGAAGCAGGCTCCTAGTGGAGAAACCCAATGTGGGGCTCGAACCTGAGCCGAAGGCAGACGCTTAACGACTGCGCCACCCAGGCGCCCCTACAGGTACAGATTTTTGATTGAAAGTTATAACAGCTTTATGAGATTCATGGAAAAAAGATATAATCTTACAATTTGAGTAACTGATTTTATTGATGCAAAGTCAGTCAATAAAAAAACTGACACTGTTTTAAGCTCCTAAAATATTCATACCGGAGCATATTTAAGATAGCAACATAGAAGCAGCTTTCCAATCTTTCATCCGTTACATCTGTACAACCCTTTAAAGTTCAAAGTGCATTTATATGCATTATTTATTTTCATTCTCAAAACAAGCAGATGCAGTGGTCACTATTGATTGCCCCTCTAACATCCATTTCCCCCATATTCTTCCTTCCCACAATTTTTTAAAATATCCTCCCTCCACAATGTAACTCAGGAAAATGTGACCCCATCCCCAACGGCAGGGGATATATCCTGATTAACAGAAATCAACCATGATAACCCTACTCCCCTTGTCGTGACTGGTTAGGAAATACACATGACCTAATTCTGGTCAATAAAACATGAAAGGAAAAGTATGCTGGTAAGCTTGTGCAAAACATTTCCTGGCCAGTGCATGTCTAGATGTGATCTTGCTACCAGCCTGTAGATGAATCCAACACAAAGAGGAGAGCAGAGCCAAAAAAAATCACAGAGAGGCAGACCAAAGCTCTGAAAAACTAGTCCTACCTCAATACTTCAGTGTTCCATACCAGAAACTACTGCATTTCAGGCATTAAAATGCAGCGACACCAAGATAATATAGCATAACCTATCTATATTTCTTTCCCCAACCTGCAGCTCCTTTCCTATAACCTAACAGTTTTCGTTTTCACTTGAGCTGTGCTAGGCAAGACAGGAGGGCAGCTCCTGTAAGAGCTGCTAGACCAGCATGCTTTGCACCAAGCTCAAAAGCTCCTGGTACACACTAAGGGTATGGCATTTCCTTTTCCAAGGGACAATTTCCTTTCCCAATTCACTTCAGCAGTCCCTACTGAGGCTGAGGAGATGCTGGGATTCTAGAAAGGCTCCTCTCTGTATAAAAGCTGAAAGGCAGAATACAAAATCAGATCAAGGACCTTAGAGAGAAATATGTGAAAACCCTAGGTTGATCACCTGACTAGATAATTAAACAATTCACCCTCAGGTATGAATGAATACAGTCAGAAATACCAGAATTTATTTCTTTTTTATAAGAGAATGCTATTAAATCAATCTCTAAGACAGGGTATAAAACAGATGATATTTTAGAAGCAGATACTCTCTTTAATATATTATCAACCAAGAGTTCCTAAGTTAGTTTAAAAGGGGCATCATGGGGTGCCTGGGTGGCTCCGTCAGTTAAGCCTCTGACTCCTGGTTTCAGCTCAGCTCATGATCTCAGGGCTGTGAGATCGAGCCCCACATAGGCCTCTGCACTCAGCACTGAGTCTGCTTGAGATTCTCTTTCTCTCTCTGCAGCCCCCCCACACTCATGCGCTCTCTCTTGCTCTCCCTCACTCTCAAATAAATTTTAAAATCTTTAAAAAAAATTTTAAAAAACATGAAATGGGAATCATAGAAAAATCTACATATCTTGAACATTTTATTGCAATGAAAACATAAAAAATGTACACTCCCAAGACAATCTTTCAATGCAAGGCCAAGGCCTTTTCTTCAATTATGGGTCTACAGATCACAGTTCTATTCTGTCTTGCAAAAACCAGGCCTCCTGTGAGTTTAAACATGGATAGATATCCTGCAAAACTTAAAAGCAATCTTACTGCAGATTCTTTTTAGATTTTTAGGGCCTAATGAGGGTTCCCCTCACTGTTTAAAGTTATCTCACCCACACCTATTTTAACTATAATTATTTTAGCTACTCACCTGTTTTCAAAGGAGCCAGAAGTTCTTATACAAATGACTTGTTGCCTCCATATTTCACTAAATAATGTTTCATTAAATGGTGTAATTACAACATCAAGTACAAGTGTCATCAACAATTTGTTGTTACCAATAATTCTTTGTAAGTATAAAACAACTAGTGGGATTAAAAATTCAAAAATGAACTGGAGAGTAGTCTACTGCCTTTTAATATAGCATGGGCATCAAGCAGTAAATGGATGAAGAGTATCAATCTTTTAAGTGGGTTGAACAGGTGAGTTAAAACAGAGTCTCCTGAAATAGGCTGTTCCCAAGAGTCTTTGCTTATTCTACCCACCAGTCAACCTTCTAACAACTCATAAGTATCTTAAGAAAAAGAGTATCATGAGATTTTACTTACTTCCAGTGAAAGCTATAAAAAATGTAGATGTGATTTAGGCATATGTGGATATAACTCAACTATAGACTTTCATTAAATTAACTTATAACTCTGTGATCTATCATTAGTCAAGAAAATGACCAAAGTGTGTGTCCTCTCTACCAAATACATAAACACTTCAAGATCATTCTTAAGAATTATTTCTCATAACAAAGATGATGGGCAGGGAGTGGGAGGAGAGAATATAACTAATCACTTACTATAGTTTAAGAACAAATCACTACACACCTTCCCAAGGTCCCATAATAGGAGGAAACCCTATGGTTTAGGAAACATTTACGGTTTCTAAATCCCAGCTTTCAGAAGGGAGCTAGAAAAAAACATGACTAACAGCAGCCTCTAATGTGTCTGTAAAACTTATCTGTCCTTATATCTCTCTCTCTTTCCTTATTTTCTGAATAATGCAGAGCGTCTCCCAAATCACTTCACATTCATGGATAATACACACTTGATTTTTACACATTAAGAATCCTAAATATAGTTCTGACCTATAGATCATCACAAAAGGATACCCTGAGGTAGCTTTAGTCACTAGAACCAGACTGTCCATTCCTAAGGAATCTCTACAATTAAAGAACTACAGATGCCCCACAAAACTGCCATTTCCAAAAAAGTACCATCTTGAAGAACCAACACCCAAACATACACTAACAACACCAATCAATACCACTAAGTGCCAACCTCTCGAGAAAACATGAAAAAGGAAGAGGATGGAAGACTAGGGAAAAAACAGATCATCGGTGGTTTAAGACTCTGAAGTCAGGAAAAAAATGATTTAAATAAGCACTCTGTTATATCCTAAAAAGGTTGCTTAAACTCTGGATAACTGTTTCCTACTGTCAAAAGCAAGGGTTATACATCATTTAACAAAAAGAGTTGTCTTGACAGTATCATCTATGGGCCCTCTACAAAGTAGGCACTTAATAAATTTTAACAGGTATTAGTGTTTTAAATGGGAGGTTCATGATAATTTAGTTATATTCAGGTTCACAAATTCAGTTACGATATATATATACTTCTCGGACACCTAGAGGGGAATAGTTAGTAAAATCCATCAAACAATCTTCCCCAAAAGGTGAGTCTACATAGACTTAAACACTGTCATTGTGAGTGTGGTATTTTTCTAAGCATTCTTTGATTGAGATAAAGTTTGGGGTTAAATTATTTTAGGGTCATTTACTATTTAAGATAACTAAAAACCTTACACATATTATCCAGAACAGTGAACATTTCCCATTTTATCATCCCACTGTTATGGTCAATTCTCCCTGTCTGTAGATTCCTTACATTTCACTTTAACCATTGTGAATCTCAGCTTCAAATATATTAACAATAATATAACTATCCAATGAACTGTGCTTCGTTTTGTTGTTTAATATTACAGCATTCCCTCAATTTAGTTTGAAATATCCTTTTGGGAAACCCTCTGAAACTTAACCACTTGTTCCCTTCTGAAAAACTCTGCATCAATACACTACACCAGAAAACCAGCCTATTGCCAGTATAGAGGGGATTACAGAGGGGACAGAGAAATAAACAGAGAGCTTCCCATTTCTTCTGGAGGCTCATTTTTATAGCCTGAATTCATTTCACATACAACCAATAACCAGATTACCAGACACACCCATATTCAAATTCAAGTACAGACATATGACAAAGCCAGGTATGGAGTGTTGTACATTATATACTTCTCTGCTTTCCTCCATTAGCATAAATGATAAGTTGATTATTCTGTTATAGTTTGTTTCCTTGAACTTACTATCCTTATTTGCCTAACTACTTCCTAGAAGCATAAAATCTGGACATTTGGACCTTTATACCTCAAACTGACTCATTTCTAAATACAAGGCATTCTGACTCCCACGGCCAGATCTCCACCTATTTTCACAGCTTCCTCTCCCACAAAGACCACCTGGCACAGCAGCTCAACAGCCCCGTAGTACCCAACCAACATGCCTGTGCCCCAGCTGTTCTCTTCGCCTAGAAAACTACCCCCCCCACACACACACATACAGACACACACACACACCAAGCCTCCATGTTGCCCATTAAAATATCTGAATCCCCAAATGGAGTGTTAACAGCTCTAAAGTCATTCATAATTCCACAGTCAAAAATTAGTACCTCTCTCTCTCTCTCTCTCTCTCACACACACACACACACACACACACACACACACCACGCTTCCATGCACCTCTAACAAATCCCACAGGTGTCCTGTGTTGCCATTATTTCTGTGCATGTCTGCTTCTCCCTTGAAGACTGCTACTGGATCTGACTCATCTTCATATTATAACCTCTCTTCCATCCTCACCACAGAGTAAAGGTCCTTTGCACATGGTAAAGGTCTGGGTTGAACAGAACTATTCCTTGATTTTAATTCCAGTCTTTGTATTTGAAGGAATAAATGAATACCATGTGTTGAAGATTTTGTTAAGAGTTAACGCTTTGTAAATCTAACAATGAAAATGTCAATAATTACATAACGCATTAATTTCTGAGTGGATGAATGGCAGAAGAGGTCACTGAGCACAGTAAATCATCACTGAAGATTATAATTTTCTAAGATTCTCCCCAAAAAGTCTCATATATATCAACATTAAAATTAACCTTTCTGTCCCCATTCTAAAGAGAAGTACTAATACCAGATGCATATGCATAAATGCAAGCTCACTGGAAGCCAAAGTGTGTACATTCCAGAGAATCTATACCAAAGCCATGCAGTTTATTTGATAATATCTTTCTTTCAATGCCAATAAATACGATTTTCACCTTATGTGCAATGATAAGGGCTAATATATACAAAATATACTTTATCTTAGCTCAGAATACAACCAAAGTTTGGAAAGAGTTATGAAATAACACTAAGCAGAACTCTCCACCCTACCCCGAAAAATGTTACTAAGAATGTCACCAACTGTAACTGATTTTTGGTGGAAAATGGTTTCTTAAACTGGCCTCCTATCTTTCTAACCCTAACTCATTCTTATAATTTGTGCTATTTTCCTCCACTTTTTATTTATAGGGAAAGCAAATGTTCTTCAAAAATACATCCACAGCTTTAGAAATTAAATGTTTTTAATTTTAAAAAGTATTCCAACTCAGATGTAGTTCAACATCTTTTACTGTGAGCAAATGTCATTCACTAGTAACTGCACAAGAAATAAATATTGACTTATTTTCCTAACTTATTAAAAATCAGAAGGTTTTTCATTTTCCAATTAAAGTCGACCTTCTAAAACAAAAGGTTAAAAAGGGGTCACTTATTGGCCAGCCTCCGTACTCATTACAACAGAGTTACAACTAATTCGCACAGTGTAGCAACAGTAGCCATCACACACACACACACACACACACACATACATACACACTCTCTCTCTCTCTCTCTCTCTCTCTCTCTCTCTCTTTTTCTCTCTCCCACCCACTAACTTTTCCTCCTTCCCTGGGAAAACTGGAATGATCCTAACACAGGCCTAACTACCCCCACCCTACGAGCACACACACACATCTCCACCACCACCCCAAAGAAAAGAAACGTAGGAGCAAGGGACCAAGAGCACCGACGCTTCGGTGTGTCACTTCCTCTGCATGTGGGATAAACAAACAAACCAGAACCTTAACAGTAGCCAGCACAGAAATTGTGTTACCCCCGACTAATGCCTTGGTTAAGTTTTGAGCTAAGTCAAAAGCTCTATCAAATAGGTAAATCCCTGCCCCCCACCCCCAACAGACACCCCAGCGGGAAGTTTACCCCTGAAATGAAGGCTGGCCCCTGACACCTCCTTCCAGCAGCCCGATGCCTCCCTCCCTCCTGTCCAAACCCCCACTCCGAGGATAATTGTCTGGACACAATCAAGAGCGCCGGGGCTGCGCTCCCGACCTCAAAACCCCTCCCCGCAGAAGCCCCCGCCTTCTCCCGGCTCGCCCACCTCCCCCGCGTCCCCACTCGCGCCGCACCGCTCGGCAACTTCTGTACCCGCCCGGCCCGCCGCCCGCGGCCCCCTCCTCTGCCGCCCAGCCCTCGGCGCCCTCACCCCCGGCCGCGGCCCCTCCCGCCCGTTCTCCCTCCCTCCGCGCCGCCTGCTCTCCCGGGTCCTCGCCCACCCCTCTTCCGCGGCCCCCGCCTGCGGCGCCGCCCCCGCCGCACCCTAGCCCTCCCAGCCCGGGACCCCAGCCCACCCAGCCCCACCCGGGAAGGAGGGAGCCGAGCCGAGGCTGCCGCCGGGCCGGAGCCAGGCGGCCGCGCGCCACCGCGGAGGGGGGCTTTACCTCAGAGGCGCGGCCGCGAGCTGCTGGGTCGGTCCCGGGCGCGGGCGGCGCCCCCTGCTCCGTCAGTCAGCGGCGGCGGGGGCGGCGGCGGCGGCACATCACACCCGCCGGCGACCGGAGGAGGAAAGCAAGCCACGCAGGGAGGGAGCGAGCGAGGTAGGGGGGGAAGGAACGAGCGAGGGAGGGAACGCAGCTCGGCTCGGACTCGCTCCCTGCACTCCTGCCGGTGCCTTCTACCGCCGCCTCTGGCCGGAGAGTCGCCGCCCGGGCCGCTGCTGTCGCCACCGATGCAGCCGGGAATGAATGCACAGCGGCGCCTCGCTTATCCGGAGGTCAAACATCCTTCTGCCTCGGGCATCCGGATCGGCGCCGGACCCGGAAGTGAACGCATGGAAAAAAAATAAAAAAGGAAAGCGTCTCTCTAGCGGCGGCGGCCCCCAAGCTCCCGCATCAGCGAAAAGAGCCGAGTAGAGCCGAAGATTACAGCGACTTGCTCGGATTGGCCGGCTCGCCGACCGGAAGAAAGGCGGCACGTTCATTGGCTGGCAAGGCCTATAAAAGCCAAGCCACGCCTCCATCCCCACCTCCGCACAAGTGGTGCGTGAGGGGGAGCGTGGAGTAATAGTGGATACGGGTACGTTTCTCTGGGCGAGGTTAGGAGAGGAGAGGCTTGGCCAGGTCTCTGGGGGAGAACTGGGAGAAAACGATCCTATTATGAAGGACAGCTACTAAAAATTCCGCGGCTCGGGTGAGCAAAGAGCCTAAGAGCGCCATTGTGCCAAGTCAGGTTCTCGAGGCATTGCCGAGCACAGCCCTCCAGGTGCAGAATTTTAGGGCCCTGGCCTAAGGGAGTGACCTCACCTGGTTAACATTTTCCCCCACTTTTTTCTGACCTCAGTGCTACAGCAAGGATGCAGCTGCTTGGAACTATGAGTTGTGGCTCACGTTTGCATCTCATTTACGGTCTATCGAGAACTCCGTTTGTGAGCTCAGGTAATCAATCCTTGGAACTGTATAACGTGATAGTTATTATTCAGTGTTGTAAATGAACCTCCTGAAGTTTCGAGAGGCCAAACATCACTCAGGTTATCAAGTTGTAGAGCACAAAGTGGAACCGGTGTTTTCTCACTCCAGTTTGCAGTCCCATCTGCCCCATACTCTGTCTTTACAGATGGTTAAGTAGGATGAAGATATGGCACTGTGAAAAACCGCTGTGGAAGTCGATCCGCCATGAAGGCGTTTGTAGAGGACTCTGAAAATATGTTTTTTAATTGTTAATTATTACCTAATATTACTTATGTCTAAAGATCTTTCAAAAGTCAGACATTAAGATGTGCATGAAGAAAAATCACAGCCCAGCGCTGTTAAAAATTCATTTATCAAACATTTTTATGTTTTGATACACTGTATCAAGAAAGATGAGCTCTCCGCCTCTCTCTCTCACTCAGGAAAAACTTAAAAGTCTCCAATGAAACAAATGCACTTTAAAATCATGGAGGATTTATCTTTTTCTCCCTCCATACTGTACCAGACTGATGATAAGGTTCATGTGTAAACTTCAGAGGTGTAGTTATATGGAAAGATGCTGTTTTTGGTTTTGTTTGTTTTAATTACAATATGTTTTTAACATTTTTTTTTTAACTCTCTTTTCACGCTCTTTCCTAAACTGGAGGTGAAGTGACTGCTATTACTTGGTACAGATAATAAGAGTACTGCTTCTGTGTTTGCCACACCACCATCATTTTATTAGAAGCAACTAAGATTTTTGCCTGCTCAGACTAGAGAATAATTTGCCTATTCAAATTACATATCCCAAAGTTTCTCATCTATCCCAGGGTCTAATACCAGACAGGAAACAAAGTTAATCCTATCTCAATAAATGAAAGAAATGTCTGCAATACAGGGAACTATAAAAACTGTCATTGACAACCAGCAAACCATTTTATACTCTCTGCCTCAAAAAAACAAAGTTTAGATTAAGAACACCTCGTACCCATCTCTCCAAGTCCAATAAATGTTTAAGAAATGTAGGTATATAAATATATGATCAAATCACATGTTCAGATAGGGATAGGAATAAAGGTTTACTTTTTTTTTTTTAAGATTTTATTTATTTATTCGACAGGATAGAGACAGCCAGCGAGAGAGGGAACACAAGCAGGGGGAGTGGGAGAGGAAGAAGCAGGCTCATAGCAGAGGAGCCTGATGTGGGGCTCAATCCCCTAACGCCGGGATCACGCCCTGAGCCGAAGGCAGACGCTTAACCGCTGTGCCACCCAGGCGCCCCAAGGTTTACATTTTTAACACTTAAGATTCTTGTTAAACTTAGGCCTAGAAATTGCTATAGATTAAAACTGGCAAGTAACCTAGGTAGGAGGCCAATGAGATTTTCATATTATTCTTTTGTAAGAAAAATATGGCGATATGAAAATCGCTTACGTTAAGGAAAAGCCGCAGGCATCTCAACCAGAACTCGTTGTTTTGCAACATAATGTCTCAACATAAGCAGACAATCACAAATTTGATGTATATTATACATCAAATACAGCTAATTTTTGTTTCCTATCATTGCCACTCTTCAAGTATTTATATTCTATTAATATTTTTCATTTTTCCAAAACAGTGTCACATTTCCCCCCCCCCCCCGAACTTTATTCTGTTCAATGTAGATCTCTGTTTATACAAGTAAATATTTGTTCCAATATTTAGGCATGCAACAACTATAATGATTTCCATGAAAAACAGGATGAAACAGCCAACAAAAGTTTTGCCCATATATTTCTATTAAAATGAGGGGGGTTACTTCAAAATGACTTCAGTCTAAGACTACCATAAATTTCTTAGAAAAAAAATCAGGAATTGAGTTTGAGGGAAAAAAAGAAAGTAAAATTTCTGGGGGCCTTGATTTCACATCTGAAACAGTATAAATATCCCAGTGTCTCCCTTACATGTTTTGATTCTTCTCTTTCTCTTCCTCTCACTCTTCGCATGCTCACTTTGGTACCTAGCCCCACCTACACAACACACACACACACGCACACACCCATGGAGAGAGTGTAGAATTAAAGCCTTCAATTAAAATTTTAAGTAGGAAAAGTATTCCATGTCCTTCTTTATCACACTTGAAGTTTTACTGCTTATTTTTAAAAAAAGGGAAAATGTCCAGCTTTACTCTCCACAAAATAACCCACATTCTCTCTCAAGCAAAGCACTTGTAGGGCATGAAAAGAAAGCATATTGTTGGGGCACCTGGGTGCATCAGTCAGTTAAGCATCCAACTTCTGATTTCCACTCAGGGCATGATCTCAGGGTCCTTAGATCGGGGATCCGTGCTCAGCAGGGAGTCTGCTTGAGATTCTCTCTCTCCCTCTGCCTCTACCCCTCTTTCATGCATGCACTCTTTCTCAAACACTCTCTATATCTGAAATAAATAAAATCTTTTTTTTAAAAAGCATTTTGCCAAAAATTTTTGATGTCCAAATTCCTAGTGTATCCTTAAAGATTATGAGAGCACTGACACACAGGTTTGTGCTATAGTCATTTAGTCCCTACACCTCGTTCATACTATTAAAATAAGCCAAACTTGTTTTGCACAAATTGATCAAGAAATAACCCCCAAATACAAACAGGCAGCAAAGATGAACCTAGCCTTCTACTTTGGTGCAGTGTATCAACTATGTGGCCAATCTGGCTGGGTTAAATAACAGGCAGATATTTTCCAACTAACAATGTAACCACCAACACTCGAACAAGTTCCATTTATATTATTCCATCTGAGTCTGACAATCCTGTGAAGTAATATAGTAGCTGTTATCATTTTTCCCTGTTAGGAATGAGGGATGATGGGCTCATAAAGGTTAATTCACTTGCCCAAGATCACGCAACAATTGATAACCTGTTAAATATAAAATACAAAATTATGAGATTAAAATTATTTGCAAAACCTTTCAAAAAAAAAAAAAAAAGGAAACATTCATTCTCTTCTTCCAAGTATTTTATTTAACCATAATGGTAAACCCAGGATGGTGATTTACTTATTGACAGAGGGTAGGGCCCAAGGCATTGGCAAACCACTTGTTCCTTTTTCAATATTATCCTTAAGGTAAACTACCCGGAAGAAAGATATAATTAAGAAAAAGTAAATGCTCAAATAGAAGAAGGAAGGATACAAAATTGTATAATAGTAGCCAGAGCCTGGGAGCAGAGCAAAGTATTTTACTAAGAGTGGGAAGATAACCTCTTACCCAGTCAAGCCTGCAGTCAAGGGGAGGGAAAGGAAGGATGCCACGAGAAAGGGAGTCAAAGACAACAGCCAGGTACAAGAATCACAAAACTTTTCTAAAAGGCTTTATTGTATTTTATAATAATAATCTTAAGTAATGTTTGGGGCGCCTGGGTGGCTCAGTTAGTTAAGCATCTGCCTTTGGCTCAGGTCATGATCCCCATATGAATTTGGTTGGGGGGAGGGGGACACAATTCGGTCTATATCAGTCCTTGAAGGAATAATTTCTATGTATAATATACCATCTATAAATGAAAGAGATGTTAAAGGTTAGACAGGATATTTATTAGCGAAGACAACTTGTGGACAAATAATCTTAAAACTTCATACAGGAAAAGAATATATTCTTAAGAGAAAGAACTTCAATAAAGAAAACTGCCTATAGAGGCAAGCTATAAACACCATGAAAAGTGTAAAAGAGTCTTGCCAAAAAAAAAAAAAAAAAAAAAGGCTAAATGTCTAGTTAGGCAATTTAATTTTTGTTTTTTTTCCATTAGGAGGCCTGAATTTTGGCAGCTTTTAAACAAATTTGGCTATCTGAAGAATGTTTTATGATAAATGGGAGAGGTAGAGTTAGCTAAAGCTGTGATTTTTTTTTCCTTTTTTTTTTTTTTTTTTTTTTTTGGTGTTGGTTTTAAGAACAGCTTGAATTCTGGGTAATATGTGAATCTAAGGTTTAGAGATGGTTGAGATGGTTGTAATGATTGGCCCCTGCTCCACTTTCCATAGCTTGGTATTCTTTTGCTCCCTACAGTTATATTTTCCGATAACTATCTCAGCAGCCCATCCCAGTACATGAGCCAAATCTGACCAAGACTGAGTGTCTCATCAGCCTTCACCTATGGGAATTACGCAGTCCTCCAGCTGAAGATTCAGAGTGCCACTCTGGCTAAGAGTATAGATTTCCAACTGTGCCACTTCCCTGTCTGCCCCCCCCCCCCCAATAATGTTTTCCCGGTTTATAGCCCTGAACTCCTCCTCTGGTGTCTTCTGGTTGAAGCTATAGGCTTTCCCAGAACCCCATCCAAGGTGGAAAATTATTCTCCAGTCCCAGTTCTGACTACACCCTAGGTCCCTGGCCAGGGTCTTGCTAGGATGGAACTTCTCCAAATACCACACACTGAGTGGGCTTACTGGATTACTATAACCTTCTTCTGGACAAGACCACATTGCTACCAAAGTTGTCTAAGTCATGTCTGACCTTCATGTGCCCTCTGGACAGGGGACAGAGGACTACCTTCTTGGGGTCAACATCTGTGACTAATGATGTTTCTTTAGTCTCTTTCATGCTTGGTCTTAATTTCATCCCTCTCTTCGCCAAGCAGTACTGCGAATTCCTGACATGTCTTCATCCTCCCACCTGTTCCTATTATGCTACTGTTGCCACGTCCGACTGAACAAGATCGCTGGGTCCACAGAGGTTAAAACTGATGTGGGAGGATACCTTACTTAGAGCCTCACTTCCTTGTACTGCTCATCCGCCTTTCTAGTATAATCACAGGATTAGACTGCTGTTCAGTTTCCTCCTATCTTCCTTCCTTGCGCAATTTAAACCTTCTGAACCTCAGTTGGCTCATCTGTAAAATGAGTCAGTATTTCCTACATCACAGTGATATCAGGAAGATTAAATGCAATGTTACATCTGTAATGCGCTTACCCCAGTGTCTGGTGTAGTGGAAGCAGTAAATACATGTATGTTGTTAGCTATCACGTGACCCTTAGGCACCTGCATTTTCTAAACTAACATGAACTGTAATACAAAGTGGAAAATATCAGGTCCCAGGCTGGTCCCTAGCTTTATTTTTTTTAAGATCTTATTTATTTACTTGGGGGTATGGAGGAGGGGCAGAGAGAGAGAGAAGGAGAGAATCACAAGAAGACTCCCCCACCCCCACCCCCCTGCTGATGGGGGATCCCGACATGGAGTTTGATCCCACAACCCTGAGTTCATGACCTGAGCTGAAATCAAGAGTCAGAGGCTTAACCAGCTGAGCCACCCAGGCGTCCCTCTTACCTAGCTTTAAAAGTCTAAGACATCTTCTTAATCCAGTCCATATATACAATGGACTATTACTCAGCCATCAAAAGAACGATCTCTCAACATTTGTAGCAACATGGACGGGACTGGAGGAGATAATGCTGAGCGAGATAAGTCAAACAGAGAAAAACAATTACCGTATGGTTTCACTCATTTATGGAACATAAGAAGTAGGAAGATCAGTAGGAGAAGAAAGGGAAGAAGAAGGGGGGGGTAAATAGAAGGGGGCATGAACCATGAGAGACTATGGACTCTGGGAAACAAACTGAGGGCTTCAGAGGGGAGGGGGTGGGGGAATGGGATAGGCCGGTGATGGGTATTAAGGAGGGCACGAATTGCTTGGTGCACTGGGCGTTATACGCAAGTAATGAATTATGGAACTTCACATCAAAAACTAGGGATGTACTGTATGGTGACTAACATAATATAATAAAAAAGTATTATAAAAAAATTTTTTTTAAAGATTTTATTTATTCGACAGAGAGAGAAATAGCCAGCAAGATAGGGAACACAAGCAGGGGGAGTGGGAGAGGAAGAAGCAGGCTCATAGCGGAAGAGCCTGATGTGGGGCTAGATCCCACAATGCCGGGATCACGCCCTGAGCCAAAGGCAGACGCTTAACCGCTGTGCCACCCAGGCGCCCCATAAAAATTTTTTTTTTAAATAAAAGTCTAAGACATATCATCAATGGGATTTGTGTCTGGAGGCAAAACATTACCTAAATTTGCCTCGGGCCCTATTTCACTTGCTTCTACCATGCGTAGTTGGTCATTTATGGTATAGTGGCTATCCAGCACCTGTTTATCCCCCAGATTTACTTTTGATGAATTTTCTCCCTCTCCCTGTTGTCCCTGACCAGGGGCTCTGCCTTCCTATAAGTCTAGTTTTAGGTGGGAGAGGAGTAATGGGGAACACATTGCCTAAACAATGCCAAATGGATCCTCTCCATGGGTTTGAATCTTGAGCAGAGGGACATGGAATCTAAAAACATTTGGAATGGCACCCCATTCCGAGAGCAGCACACACTTAACCTGGGATATAGGATCATATCCTAGCCTTTGGAGCATTTGATTTTGTTTTTGGTTTTTTGGGTTTAAGATTTTACCCTTTGGAGCCCCAACTAGGACCTCCTTTCCTGTCAATTCCGCACGATCTCCCACCCCCAATTGCCCTTCACACAATTCTGTTTTGCCTGCATTCCCCAGTGTACATTTCTGTTGTTTGCAACTGAAAAACCTTGATCACTAGGCTTTCATGCTGGCTTTTGGCTCAGCTCAGTGCCATCTCCTACTTGTCTCCTTTCTTGTGTGGCCTGGTTCTGTGTCCACAGGAACACTTGAATTCCAAGCTGTGGTTCAGTCCTGCTTCGCTTCTTTGGCTTCTCCCTAATATATATAATCTCTGTCTTGCTGCTGTTGTGAGGTTCCCCGGCTTTAGGCTCATATTCTCCTGCTGGACAAAGCCACACCCTGCTGAAGCTTTGTTTTTCAAGGCAGCTGCCTTCTTCAGTCACCAAGAGCTCTACCTCAGCTTCTGGCAGAAACCCTGCCAGTTGCAGACCTAACTAACCCTTTGGGCTGTGACTTCATGCTTTATGTTCCGCCAGATATAACTGAGAAGAAACTTCAATCAAATGCCAATACTTGCTGCTTTCTAGAACTGTGACTCTCATTCGTATTAGTGTATATTTGTCAATTTATATTCATGATCATAAAGCCAATCTCTTTCTGTATCTCCTTTCCTTTCCATATATTACCTCTGTTCTTTTGATCTTGTTGACTCAAATCGGCAAAGACAAATCAGCTTGGTCTCTTTACAGTGGAACACATTCTGTCTTATGAAGTTACTACAGCTATTTCGGTACTTAGTGATGGAGTGGCCCTTGTTTTTGCAAGCTGCCTTATCAACTTTGTTCTGATCTTGGAATATTAAAGAGAATTGATGTATTCAGTGTTTGGGCTACAGTCCGGGGCTGCAGTCCTCAGTTTCCTCCTGCATGCCTTTAAACCTGACATTAATATCTTACCGGAAATCTATCGATGATGTTGAGTAGGCTACTGAGTCATGATCAAGGTTGCAGAAAAGAGAATAGAAGCTGTCTTTAGAATCATATCCAGATAACAGACAACCCAATTGTATGTGATTGTTATGGTAACTTCATAATAATAACAATAATAATAATTGTTGTTGTTGTTAGTACTGAACTCAATAGACGAAAACATTGTTCACAGCAATAGAAATAATTATCTGGCAGATATTAAGATGATTGGTCAGTAGAGGGAAAGAAGTATGATTTTTATCCTGCGCATGTTAAATGATTTTTTAAAAAAGATTGTAATTCTAAGTGACTTTAAAATACAGTAATTGGACCATATATTCCTCATGGGAAATATCATAAGGAAAAAAATTACAAAAAAAAAAGAGAGATGGTTTTGTTTTGTGTTATTTTGATTTTTGAGTAATCATGTTGCTGGTAGCAGTGTTGATGTTGTTTTTCTGAGACGGTTATATATGTGCCGTGGGATAAGGCAAAATGAGTAATTGTGACGTATTTTAATCCTCCCATCCCTGGTGTTGATACAGATGGAAAAAAAAAAAAAGACCACTAAACAGTCTTGTATCCTGAATTTGAATTGGAAATTCAAATATACTTGACCAAGGCCATGCACACACAAAAATCATCATGAACTCACGTGTATTTTCTATAGATGCTTTTTAGCTCAGTGCACTGCGTAGACTCTGAAACAAGCCCAGCTCAGTTGTAATGAACACCTTGGGCCCCCATGCTTTACAAATAGCGGAACCTTTGGAAGAAAGACAAGCAGAAAACGGCGTGCTATTAGTTTCCAACTGATGCTATGACAAATTACCAGAAATTTAGAGGCTTCAGAAAACACACATTTTCACGTTACAGATCTGGAGGTTGGAACTCCAAAATGGTTCTCACGGAGCTAAAATCTCAGTGTTGGCAGGGCTGTGTTTCTTCTGAAGGCTTTCAAGGAGAATTCCTTTCTTTGTGTTTCCCAGATTCTAGAGGCTTCCTGCATTCTTTGGTTAGGCCCCTTTTCATTTTTAAGGCCAGCATCACCACACTGAATTCTGCTTCTCCCCTCACACTCCTCTGCTTCTCGCTCTCCTGTCTTCCTCTTTCACTCAGAAGAACTCCTGTGATTGCATTGAGTCTGCCGGGGATAATCCAGGATAATCTCCCTGTCTCAAAATTCTTAACTTAATCTTAAAGCAAAGCCCCTTTTGTCATATGAGATCATATAGTCACAGGTTCTGGGGATTAATGTATGGATATCTTCAGGGGACATTATTCTGCCTTCCACTGGGACCAAGTGAAGTAGAAGGGCTTGAGCATTTCTTATGTTTTTAAATTTTTTTTAAATTTGAGGATAGGTGACACACAATGTTCCATTAGTTCACTGTGTTGTAATTCAGCTCCTCTGTACGTTATGCTGTGCTCATCACAGGTGTAATATCTGGCAGCATATAGTACTATTACAATATCATTGTAATATTATTATTGTAATATTATTGGCTATGCACCCTCTGCTGTTCCTTTTATTCCTGTGACTTATTCATTCCACAACCAGAAGCTTCTATACATCCCACTCCCTCTCACCCATTTGCCCAACGCTCTTCTCTGACATCCATCAGTTTGTTCTCTCTATATTTATTAGGCCTGATTCTGCTTTTTGTTTGCTTATTCATTTGTTGCATTGAGTTTGAGTATTTGTGGGTTTTTTTAAGATTTTATTTATTTATTTGACAGAAAGAAGAAGAGAGAGAACACAAGCAGGGGGAGGGGCAGAGGGAGAGGGAGAAGCAGGCTCCCTGCTAAGCAGAGAGCCCGATGTAGGACTTGAACCCAGGACCGTGGGATCATGACCTGAGCTGAAGACAGATGCTTAAGCAACTGAGCCACCCAGACACCGCAAGTATTTGTTTTTAAAAGGTAGATCCTAACGCCAGTTGCTGGAGGTAAGCACCCAATACTTATAACATCACTCTTAGAATAATTTTGTCACTATCGCTTGCAAGCCTTATGTCATAGTAACTAGGATAGAGTGAAATTAACAACTACTGAGTGCCTAAAGAAAGTCAGGTACTTGCTAGAACACAGCTCTTTTAATTATCATAGATAGGTATCATTTTGTTCTTTTCATAGATGAGAAAAGTTAAGACTTGGAGAGAGTTTAAGAAGAGTGTTCAGGTGACTCTGCTAGTAAATGGCAGAGCTAGGATTTGAATACAGGGAGGTCTGACTCCAGAGTCCATGTATTTATGCTGCGGCTCCTGATGTGATAGGAGAGGTAAATAAGGAGACCCGGTGCATGCCATCCAGACTTAGGAATTACTTATGAAAACACTACTCCTCCAGATCGAAACTGGCAAAGGAATGAAGAAGGAGGGAAGGAAGAAGATAGGAAAGGAAAGAGGGATCCTAAATTAGTAATTTATACCAAGCTGATTTAGAGCAACTCTAAGTGCGTATCGGGGAGAGGGTCGGAGAAGGACAGGCAGAGGGAAAAGTAAGACCTTTTTCTATGCAAAGCTTAGAGAATTGTCGCATGTAGCACACTTCCAGGAAACAGCACCAGTCAGAGAACTTGCTGTGGTTTGTAGTCACAGTGCTTAATCAACTCTTCTTCCAAATGTCAAGTCCCAAAGAATGATAGGTTCCTCAAACCAAAGAATCAATATTTACTTGTGTACAATTGGCTTCATGGTATAGTACATTGCTCTTTTCAGCCACGTATGTATACAATAGTTATGAATTAATTTTTGTCAACATTCTCCAACTTTCAACTGCTTAAAATTCTATATACCAGGTACTCTTTTCAACTAGTTTATCCTCAAGGACTCCATAGGAAGTTACAGTATTTGAAATTAGTGTTTGTTCGAACATGCCCTGGTTAGACTTGGCTTTGTAAGAGGATGTCAGTGTATTAAAGGGCCTGCCATTAATTAGCAAGAGAGGTTATTTGTTTGGGAGTATAACTTTAAACTGCCTCGTTACATGATACTTACTGAAAATGAATCCAAAAAATATTTTTGGAGGATTTTCTAAAATATATTCAGTCCAATTACTAGAGATACTCTCTAATGTATCATTGTATTTAGGCAGATATATATATATATATATATATATATATATATATATATAGGCAGATTATATATATATATATATATATATTTTTTTTTTTTTGGTGGTTCCTCCGCTGCCCCCCAAAACACACATTCATAGACTTGCTTTACCAAACCCTTCCTTTCTGTGCCGATGTGGCTTACATCGAGGGACCTTATAAGGAACAGCCCTATGAAACTCATTATAGGAATTACTATAAGAATATGTTTAGGGATGACATTTGCTATATCATATCATGTCTTCCCCATGAGGACCCAAGGAACAAATTTCTTAGTTACAAACTCAGGTGGAGCCATGCTTCTTTTCAACAGCTAGTTTGGTTTCATCTTCGGATGTCATAAATCATTTAATTGACATGTCTACTTCTGATGCTAATTTCTAGGAAGCCTAGAACCAGCTTTGTAACCTGTTTCTAAATAGTTCATGTACCTTATGACATGCATGTGGGTTAACCAACTCTGGAATAATCTTGTTTTATAAATTCTTACTCCTCCCCGCCCCTTACTTTTCTCTTGTTATACTGTAAGTATTTGCATGAACTGCAGAGTAATAATGAAGCAGAGTGTTGAATACACATGAACAAATGTTCTATTTGTTGATGTGGCACATTCCATGAAAATGATCAGTTTTTATCCTTTTCCAAATGTGGAGAGTGTATCTGGGCTAGTCTGACCTAGATATGCCACTCCTAAATTTCACACTAGGAGTTCCAGAGAGTACCTCAAGGAGACACACATTCACATCTTTTGAAGCAGCCGAAACCGAGGTACAGGGAAACCTGTACGACTGTCAAGACAAATGTGCTCTTAAATTATTTTTCACAGATAAAACAGTATTTTCAAATCTAGTCCCAGACAAAGAAGCAAGGGCAGGCAGGTAGGCATTTGCATAAGAAGATGCTCTTCACATGGGCATTCTTTATATATTGCCTCAAAATGTGTAATAGCTGGAACTTATTTATTTGGCGGTGGCTAATGATTCTCCCAACAACTATCACTAGAACCATCACTAGTGATTGAAAAACAGGTAGCGTTAAGTACAAAATAACTCTCAGCTCATTACACATTGAATAACTATAATACAAATACTAATAATAGCACAGATAGCACTGAACATTTATTGAGTGCCTACCATACGCCAAGTACTTACTTAATTTTCAGAACCCCAGTAAGTATGGACTTCTGTTAAGTCCATTTTGCAAGCGAGGTATGTAAAGGCAAGCCACTGGAGAATACTAGAAAAGGCCTGACAGAAATCAATTTCCATTTGAAGAAGATCCCTCCCGTGGGTCTGATGGGACAAGACTGTACAGTCAGCCATTTAGGAGATGATTCTAACAATGTATGCACGGTGTGCTGGCCAGGACCAGAGAGGTAATAATGGGGGGACAGAGAGGTATTGGATTCAGAATATAATTAACGTGTGTGTGTGTGTGTGTGTGTGTGTGTGTGTGTGTTACGGCACACCATTTTTCTTTCTCAAAGCCAATAGCCTTTCATTAGGCTAACTGAAGGTTATCTCATGTCAAGTGTTCAGAATCCGAAGTGCCCCTGTCATGCCAGTCCATGCTGAGGGTGAAGCCAGGGCCTTCTGTTCCTGATGATTTGATGCCACCCTTGTGGGCTGCCTTCCAACGAAGGGTTGTGATTTTGTCGTGGGGAGAATGAGGGAAAACTGCCTCCTTCCTTACTCTGTTCGTTTTTGGCAGATGCCACGTCAGTTCTCCACTGAATAAACCATCATAACCACTGTGTTGAGGAACACAGGGGAGCAAATGTTAGCGAGACCAAAACTCAGAAACAGCCTAAGATCCAAAACCTCTTGGTGATTTCTTGACTTTTCCTTTCTCCCTGCCTCCCACCACCCCTCCCCCCGAATACAGTTTTCCCACTTAACGTAAACCATGCAGCAGGGACTCTAACAGCCTGGAAAGTCTGAGGTGAAAACGTGAGAAACAGCTTTAATCTTTGTCACATCTCAGCCGAAGGAACGTGACTCAAATGAGTTTCTCGTGGGTGACCAAATCTATGCTGTTGAAAGACAAGATGTGTCTCCGAATGATCTAGCAGGGTGTCGTAGACACTCCAGCTCTGCCAAAGTTCTAATTCTTACCCTCTTCTTGCTTCAAACGTATTTCCTCCCTTTATGATCTCTCCATTGTGGTCTCACTAATATGAGTTTCCCATATATCTCTCTACTGTCTGCAAGGAGATTATATGTTTTATGGATTCTCTAATGTGGTGTGAGACTGCCACTGTGTCATTGGGCAAGCCCTAACACGATTCAGGAGGGGGTGGGCAGTCACAAAGGGTGTCACTCAAAGTTTGTAGCTGTCCACATTCTAAACATATGTGTGTGTGATATAATATGCCTTTACAATGTATACATATAATACGTGTTATATGGCATATATATGTGTATAATATATAAATGTGTTTATGTATATTACATATAATGGAAAGATAGGTAGGTGTTTTGTTGTGGAGTATGGTTGTTTTCATATTACCCGTCAACCCATACATACTTTTGGTGACATTAACTCCATATGTGAGCAAACAAATTGAACCACATTAACCTCCAAAAACCTCCTGGACGCATGTCCTTTTCAGAGTAAAGTTTTGTTGCTCTCTGGTGAAGTAAATGGTTTTTTCTACCTTTAATTCCTTCCCTTTTTACAAACTATAGACTCCCAGATCATTTTAAACAGATCTCAGATTGGATTATGAGGACTGGCTTCATAAAATCATTGGAAGTAAAGTGCAGGAAGTGAAGGGTACCTCTGTTTTTGGAAGGGAGGTCAGATCTGAGTGTCATGAAATAAATTCCACTTTAATCCCACTTCTAGAACCTGAGCTAATCTCAAGGTCACTCTTTGTTTCAAATCACCTTCATCTTGGGCCTCTCTACGTTAGAACAAAGTCCCTATGATCATTTCTCCCAAACCTTTTTAGTTACCTTTCCTGTTCCCCACACCAACCCACTTCAATACACACACAAGCCACCCCATTAACCAGAATGATGTGAGCTTCTCAGGTGACCCTTGACCAAAGTTAGTTCTCTAAATATCTTCGAGGTTAGGAGTAAGAACAGCTTCCTGCAATTACCAATCTCTAGACATCACCTTCCCTATCTTACCTGCCAGATCTTACAATACTTTAATTTTTTTTTAATGCCTTCAGTAAATCACCTGTGTTTCAAGGCAGCTTTGCCTTTGACACAATTCCTAGCCTTCTTTTGATATTATAGTTTCTCCTGAGCTATTCACCACCTAAGTATCTGGTCCTATTTTATTGTTCTCTGGTTGCTTGGGACTGCTTTACCCATTACTCGAGCAGCAGTTCACGCTCTACACCCTTCTCCAACCCAGATTTCCCAATGCAAACCAAATTAGCTTGTATGCCCAACTCAGTGTACTTTTACTTCTGAAACATGACATAGTAGAAGTTTCCTGAAGTTAGCAACGGAAGACCTAAGTTTACGCATTCCATCATTGGTGTGTAACCTTGGACAAGACACTAAATTCATTTGAGCCTCAGTTACCACACCTGTAAAATGAGACTGGTACTAAAACCTACTTTCCAGGACTTTTGTAAAGATCAAACAGCACCAGCCACGTTGAGAGGTCTGTAAACTACACACGACTGTACATAGGCAATCCTCATTATCACACAGACTTTCTGGGTACATTTCTCTATCTCACAGTGGCCTAATGATGATTGTAGCAGACTAGTTAAGAAGTTAATTTAAAAGAGGTAGGACCTTCCTCAGTTCCTCCTCTCAAATCACAAATGTAAGAGACCACTTACTCCACCAATGTGAGTTAAATCCGGTGGTATGGCGGTCAGTGTTTAACTACTGGCTCTCTGAAGGGAGCTGTGATTTGCAGAATTGGTTCATTTCCATGGTGTAAATATTCCCACCATGGCCAATGTCAAGCTACCAATGTGGTATCAACCATCTTACAAAATTCCTTGTTGTTGGGCAATTGGCTGTCTAGCACAACACTGTTTCAATCTGCCTGGTTACCATACTAAGAATACCTCTTGGTAACAACAGAGGTCCTACCAAAAAAAAAAATTCTGAATATTGATGCTCGCCAAGAGTAGCTTTTTTCCTTTATTCTTTATCACTTAGAAATCACAAAATACACTTCTCTATAATAATATCCTGTTTGATAGCGAAACTCTTGCAAATAAAGACCTCCTTTATTTTCCTCATTAGCAAAATTGTTCTTTGATGCTCAGGATACCATTTCATTTTAATTTAATTAACTCTCAAGGGTTTAAAGACCATGGAGTGCGTTTTGAAAAATTAACAGATAACACAATGACTGTGAAAAAGTTGAAATCATAATCACACTTACCATACCTATAAAATTAGTACCAACTACAAAATATTTCCTAATGATATGTATTTTTTAAATATTAACTATGGTCTCTGCATTTTAGATACTGGATATTGAAGTATCTCTTTGCGTTTGCTTTGTCTTTCACGGGCTGACGGTTCTCTGATGGTTGATGTTATAACAAGATGATCACCATGGAGAGATTGCATTGGCAATATGCCCACCGCTCCAAATGCACACATGCTTCTGAGAATTGATGTGGTTTCCACTGACTCTTGGAGGTGGGAGTGCCAGGGGAATTCTGGCTGACTCAGACCATTTCCAAATTGAAGGGCTGTTAGGCATGTAATTTCTGGTCTGCTTGCATGTTTGAATTAACTTCACTGCATTCTCATACATTAATTTATTATTGATGTTATTGTCTTGGGATCCTTACTGCCATTTTAGACCTACCCCTTGATTAGACTTAAACCCTTAAAGAACTTTCTATAGACAATGGATGAACTAGGGAAGATTACAACCTCAGAACTAAGTTCAAATGGAAATCATATTGCCACATTGCAATGAAAACCGTATTGATACACTGAGCCTTTTGGCATACCATCAGACATAGGTTTATCTATTTATGGTCTGAGCTATTCTACATATTCATCTTATACAGAAAAAAAGAATGTGAACACAAATTGATATTTTCATTTATTTCCTTTTGGCTCTCTTCCAGTCTACACCAAGGGGGACAACAGAGATTAAGGTATCTTATAAATCATCATACCAAAAAAAATTCATGTTTGAAGGTTGCTTATAGGAAGCCTTTTGAAACTGTGCTGAAAGGAGCATTGGACAGGTGATATTTAACGTATCTTGGAATGATTTATATTTTACCTTCCTCACAATGACCTTAGTTATTGTAAAAAGGATACAGTTGGCAGTGTAGAAAACTTAACGTCCCAGTATATTGTACCACGATTTGGTTCAGCACAAACATGGAAAATAGATGTGGATGGCCAAGGTCTTCTTATAATTTATGTTTTTATTAAAAATTATATTTTCTTGGGACACCTGGGTGGTTCAGTTGGTTAAGCACAATCCCATGGCTCCATCCCAGGACCCTGGGATCATGACCTGAGCCGAAGGCAGATGCTTAACCGACTGAGCCATGTAAGCATCCCTGGATGGATCATTTGTATAAAATTATCTCAGATTATTTTATTCTGTACACATTTTTCAGTGTCTGAAATTAGAGCAATAAGGTGTATACACTTGTAACCAACTTCCTTTTAATTGTCCTAAATTTACAAACGCTAAGCTTCAGTATATAAAGCTGACTTTTGGTCCTTCTAATTGAAATTTCTATTGAAATAATTATAGATTCACATGCATTTATAAGATATAATACAGAGAGATCCCTTGCACACAGTTTACCCCAATGATAACATTTTGCTAAATTACAGGATAGTATCACAACCAGAATATTGGCATTAATACAACCCACCAATTTTATTCAGATTTCCCCAGTTTTATTTGTACTCAGTTGGGTGCATATGTGAATTTCTATACAATATTGTCACTTGTGTAGGTTCATATATCCACCACACTTGTGATAACTACACTACAAGGATCCCTCCTTTCTTTTTATTTTATTTTTTTCAAAGATTTACTTATTTCTTTTTTTGAGAGAGAGAGAGAACAGGGGAAGGGGTAGAGGGGGAGGGAGAGAGAATTCCCAAGCTGACTCCCTGCTGAATGCAATGCCTGATGGGAGTGGGAGGGGGCACTCAATTCCAGGACCCTGACATCATGACTTAAGCCAAAATCAAGTGTCAGAACAATTTGAGGAGAATTGACATCTTTACTCAATTGAGACTTCCATTCTATGAATATGATATGTCTCTCCAGTTGGTTGTGTCTTCTTTGATTTTTTTTGTGTGCATTTTAGAATTTTTAGCATTTTAGAATTTTCAGCATACAGATTCTGTACATGACTTCTTATGTGCATATCTAAGAATTCCCTTTTCTTTGGAGCAATTATTAATGGTAATTGCATTAATAATTGTGTTTTCTGCATATTCATTGTTAGTATATAGAATGTGTTTGATTTTTGTGTGTTGGTCTTATACTCTTAGATCTTGCTGAACTCCCTTAATTGTTGTGGGGGTTTATTTTGTAGATTTCTTGGGATTTTCTGTGTAGGACAATCATGTCACCTGCCAATAGAGATCATTTTATTTCTTCCTTTCCAAAATGTATGCCTTTTATTTCTTTTTCTTGCCTTATCACAGTGGTTAGAACTTCCAGTGCTATATTAAGATGGTGAGAGTGGATGTCCTTACCTGGACATTCGTCTTCCACCATTAAGGTATGATATTAATTACAGGTTTTCTATAGATACTCTTTATCAGGTTGTGTTAATTACCTGCTCTTCCTAATTTGCTGAAGGTTTTGGTCATACACAGGTACTAGATTTTGCAGACAATTGCTTTTTCTGCATCAACTGCTATGATGTTATGATTTTTCTTCTTTAGCCTATTGATATGGTAGATTACATGGATTGATTTTTGGAATATTTTACCAGCCCTGTAAAACTGGAATAAATGCCTCTTGATCGTGGTATATAATTTTTAAACACATTGTTAGAATTGGTTTGCTAATATTTGTATTGAAGATTTTTGCATCATAGGAAATATTAGTCTGTACATTTGCTGCGTCCTTGGTTTTTAGTGCTGACTTTGGTTTTGGTATCAGGGCAATACTAGCCTCATAAAATAAGTTGGGAAGCATCATCTCCTCTTTTATTATCTGGAAGAGATTGTGTAAAATTGGCATTAATTCATCTTTAAAAGGGTACCCATACTGGTCACTCCCCACCTGATGTCCTCCTGCGGCCCTGGGTGTTTCTGAATGAGGGAGGAGAGTTACAGGCCTGTGGGGACAAGGCGGTCCACTAGATCAGGCTACTGGGTCACTCCTGCTAGCTTTGCCTATCTATCTCAGTATCTGTCAATGGAAAAGAATTGAAAAGGAGAGTCTCAGACCCAGCAGAGAAAAACAGTATCCCCTCTGGTCTCTTATTTCCGGCAATGTTCCCAATCCATCCCCCTTTACTGGTGGTATCAGGTTCATTCGATGTTGTTAGAGGGACTCCAGTGTAATCTAGGGAAAGGAATGAGCCCACTCGAGGGGCCTTCAATTGCTAGGTTGAAAGTTAAGAAACCCTGGGTCTGGGTGGCTTTCCTCTGTTGGGTAGAAGTACATGAGACTCCTTGAGATTATTGTTGTTCCTACAGTCCTGGGGTCCCAAACCACCTTTCTTCTTAACACATTTTACATTTCTCCTTTGTCTTTTTCACCATTTCCAAGGTTTATAGTTATACTTAGCAGGAAGGAGCAGGGAAAAAGAGGTCTACACCATCTTGACTTGTTTGGAAATGACCTTCACTTTTAATCATAGATACACAAGGACTGACTCAGTTCCAAAAGGTCTTGAATTACTTGAATTCTGCATAAGCGGACAAGGATTTACTATGAAGACAAGGAAGACGAGGAGACAGAACCATTCATCATTGGAATTGACCTCCAGCTGATACAGCACAAATGAACAAAGAGGAAAAAACAAACCAACAACATGAAACAGGGAACAAAGGTCTTTTCTTTGTAATAGCTGCTGGCCAGCTTGTCTTTTCTTGGTATTTACCTCTCTGCTTCATGTTTTCAACATAAAGCAAAGTTGTTTATGTCTGATGTTGTATGATGTGGACTGTGAAAAATTTGTGAAACTTGCAGGGCAGAAATAGTGTTCAATCAAACCGGAGATTCCAAAAGTTTAGCTCAGACTCTTGGGCAAGCACAGAGCATTTTAACATCCATCAGCCATAAATTAAATAAGATATGAGGATGGTGATCAGCAGGAACATGTATTTATTCCTTCTGTTATTACCTTATCTTCCTTCTTTTCTTTTTCAATTATCATTTGTTGAAAAACCATCTTGCTTCCTTAAGAAGCGTTACATGGATATTATTTCCAACCTGGTAGAGAAGCTATTTTAATTCCACACACTCATTATTGATTAACTTCTGCCTGTGAAAGTGAAACCACATACTATTTATTGAAACTCCTTTTTGAGTAGGCCAACACTGGAGATCCTGAAAGAGTGTCACACATCCTTTTGCTCAAGTGGCTTGCATTGAAATAACAGAAAGTTAGTTTAGGTACAGCTTGTGTCCTGTGTTTGTTGATTTTGAAACCAGCCTAATTACCACGTTGGTGATATTTTCTAAATTCTTTATTGATGCATTCTAACTTACTTAAAGATTTATTTATTTATTTGAGAGAAAGAGCAGTCATGTGGGGGGCACGGGGCAGAGGGAGAGGGGGAGACGATCTCAAGCAGACTCCCTACTAAGCACGGAGCCTGATTCAGGGCTTGATCTCACGACCCTGGGATCATGACCTGAGATGTAACCATCTGAGCCATCCAGGCGTCCTGCAGTCTAACTTTTAAGGACGATCCACCTACTTTAGGGTTGGTGCCCCAAGCGCAAAGAATGACATAGCAGAAGAAAATGACTATGATCAACTTTGCAAAGTTACACGATGCACATAGTTGTTATAATACCCAATTCAGTGTAATGCTAGTGTAGGAAGTACTTTAGATAGAATCATAACAATATACTAGGTAGTATTCCCCAAACTATCAAGGAAAAAATCTAACTCACTACAAAAGCCAACTGAATTTTAAGTAATATTTACTGATGAGTATTACTACTCTTAAGAAAATGCTTATAATAGCAACTGTATTTGGGCTCTAAAAATAGTACTCTTCCATTCCAAAAACACTAGCAGCAGCAGAGTTGCAACTGGAAATCTTTTTTTTTTTTTTTTTTTTTTTTTTTTTTTTTTTTTTTTTTAAAGATTTTATTTATTTATTCGACAGAGATAGAGACAGCCAGCGAGAGAGGGAACACAAGCAGGGGGAGTGGGAGAGGAAGAAGCAGGCTCATAACGGAGGAGCCTGATGTGGGGCTCGATCCCATAATGCCGGGATCACGCCCTGAGCCGAAGGCAGACGCTTAACCGCTGTGCCATCCAGGCGCCCCTGCAACTGGAAATCTTGAAAAGAATGCTTCTGTGTTACGGAATATCTACAGATTCTTTAGAACTGTGTTAAATTTACTTAAATAGAATATGTTTGAAGTTGTGCTGTACTTACTTCAGAATTCTTCTTAATCACAGAAGAGAAGAATGTTTATATTTTTAAATGATATCAAGAGAAATCCTCACAGTTATAGGAATCGTGAATAATTGAAAAGCACAGTTAAAACCTATCTAACATTGATTCTTTGCTATTTGTAAGTTTCTTTCTTTTCTTTCTTTTTTCTTTCTTTTTTCTTTTTTTACGATTTGTATATTAGAGAGAGGTGGGGAGAGGGGCAGAGGGAGAGGAAGAGAATCTCAAGCAGACTTCTCACTGAGCATGGAGCCTGATACAGAGCTTGATCTCATGACCCTGAGATCATGACCTGAGCCAAAACCAAGAGCCTGATGTTAAACTGACTGAGGCACCGAGGTGCCCCAGTTTGTAAGTTTCTAAAGTAATTATTATACTGCTTTATTTATTATAGTACACATTACTATATTCAGGTAACTTAGCATTATAGTCAAATTTCTATATTCATGAGTGAACTTTTTAAATTCTGGGTAACCTAACTTATTATTCCAGAAGAAAGAACCCAGTCTGTTTGCTTACATTTTTTTAGTGATAGCCAAGGACTTACTGAAAGACTAACATATACCAGTTAGTAGTTTGTGAACTCATTGAGAGCAGGGATCCAGTCTTACTTATATGCATAGACCTAAAACTTGTTTCCATGTCTTAAATATAACAGCATAATGGGTATTCACCATGTATTTGCTAAATTAATTTTTGTAAAGGAACTATCATTTCTTGAAGTAATATTTATATACCCAGCATTGCACTAGACCATAATCTTCACAAAACCCACAAGAAATTCATGTGTTGGTCAGCAATCTTTTGGTGGCAAGTAACAGAACATAAACCAAGCCCAGCTTAGGTAACAAAAAGAATTTACCAGCTTATATAACTAAAGAGTCCAGAGGTAGGTGAGGTTTTAAATATAGTTTCAAGACTGCTCTGGCTGAATTTCTCTATAGTTCTCTTAGTTCTGCTTTGTGTGTCAAATTCAATTTTGGCTGACTTCCTTCTGGTAGTATAATGGCTACAGTCATTCCAAGACTCACGTCAACACATGGCACCGTGTATCAGGATAGAGAGTATCTCTTTGAGCAGAAGGGTTAGCACATATCCCAGAACCCCCCCCGCCCCCGCCAAATGTCTCTCCATACAACTTTAGCCTACATCAGATGAAATGATTGGCTTGCTCCCATTAAAGTCAACTCTTAGTGTTAAGATTGCGTTTAATCCTTGCCAAACTTCCACTAGCTGGGAAATACAGGATTTTCCTGAGACAGCAGACAACAGAACTGAATGTTGGATAGGTAATCAACCCATGACCACTAGACTTCTTGTTAGCCCCAGTTAGTCTCAGAGAGTTTAAGCCTTGTGTGAGGGGGAGAGTGGTTTAGAATTGGATTCTAATTCTGAAGCTTCTGTTCTTCTCACTTCAAATTTCATCAAGTATTTGGAGAAGCTACCAGACAGCATAAAACATTGTCCTTGTCCTAACTTTGGAAAACTAAAACTAAAATAGTTCTTTTTCTAAAAAGGGTTTATTTATTTGAGAGAGAGAGAGAGTGGGGGAAGGGCAGAGGGAGACAGAGAATCTCAAGCAGGCTCCCCACTGAGCGTGGAGCTTGACGCGGGCCTCAATCTCATGACCCTGAGATCATGAGAGCCAAAATCAAGAGTCAGCCACTTACCTGACCGAGCTACCCAGGCACCCCTAAAACTAAAATAGTTCTAAAATCCTAAAAAGAAATATGATTTAAATTGAATGTCTTTTCCACCCCGTCCCCTAATTCCCACCATTCTTCTTCCACCTTCCCCAATACATTGGAATCTTTCCTGTCTTTCCAACCCCAGCCAAGTGCTCTCATACTTTCAAGGCAGTGGTCCATGCTCCAAAATGATGTCCCTCTCTCAATTTTCATTGACCATCTATGTCTTTAGGTGTTAGAGGAAACAATTCAACATTAATAATAACAATGCACTACCACTTTCAGGGGATCTTTGCAACATCTATCATGATACTTGGTGGATACAGCCCCTCACACTCCTTGCCCCCAAGAATCTCTCCAGGAGCAATTGCAAGGGGAAGAGATGCCAAAACGTGGGTGAGAATTTCGTTGCAGACAAACCTTCCCAGAATCCCTGGGCTTAAACTCTGGAAGTGATTGTTTCCCTTACCTCCATGAATGAGTTTCCTGGCATGCCAAATTGTCTCTTCTCCAGAAGTATAGCCTTTTCCCCATTAATCTTGTGTTCTTCCCAAAGTACTCCCACTGGAACCTCTTCTTGTCCCACTCCCATACATTTTCAAGCACTTCTGTATATTTAAAAATTGTTATTTGATTGATGTTTTTGTGTGTGTGATGGCGGTTTCATTTTCGATGGTTCTTTTCTCTACTGCACTTACCTTATTAATAATTATCCTCACTTAGAAAAGACTTCCAGATTCAAATTGCCTTCGAATATGATTTTATCCTCCCCACCCCTCCAAAACAAATAGGTTTCACTTTCTTAAGGCCTTTAAACACACAGGAACCAGTATGAGAAGACTGACTGAAAGTGCAGTATGCCTAAAAAGCCTGGAAATTCAGCTTTTTAAGAATGATACATTTTGGAATTTAGCTATTAAAATGTCATCTAGTTATCTCTTAGTCACATAAAGCCAACCACAGTTGAATTCTGAATTCAGGAACCTGGAATGGAGTTGAGTGGTACAATTTTGTTTAGGTCCCAGTGGCTTTGGGGGAAAAGGGAAGTGACAGTATCTCAAACCAGCAACGTGTGTCTGGCCAGATCTGGTTTGGGCTGGTGAGAGCTGGACCAACAATTCTTTAGGACTCTTTTAAGCAAGCCAGAATTAGAGTATGGGTTTTAAGTTACTGACCCTGGCTTTAATGCATATGGGATGACAAGAAGTCTATGTTTAATTGTTTCACCCTCATAAGCTTTACGAATGTTTTCCCTTGCCCTGCAATCACAAGCATGTTTGTCGCTTGGCTGCCTGCATATAGGACATCCCTTCCCGCCCACTACCCACGCATAGAAATACTGCTCTTTCAATATTCTGAGCTGTTCAGCCACTTCAGAATCAACCCACACACAGTAGCTGTTAAAGTACTTATTATGTCCTCCTTAGAATCTGATATGTTAAATTCTGTTTTTTTCCCTAATTGAACGCAACATTCTACATATTTACAGACCTTTTGCCTAAATTGGATTTTTAAAGACCCTTAATGATCTTTGCAAGACAATGTCACAATTGTTAGAATTTTGAGTAATTCTGGTTGCTAGCAGAATGGGGTTTCTTTTAAGACAAAAACAAAACAAGTGGTATTATATAAGCCAGGGAATTTCAGCTTATGGGTGGCAATTCACTTGGACATAACCATTTAAACTGAAATTAACTAACTTCTGGCTGTGGTTCTGTCTGCCAACATTGGAGAGCATTCCCCACACTCATAATGTGACCGCACACCGGGGGTGGGGAACGTGGGGTGTAGGTGGTAGCCGTGGGGGGAGATTCGGTGTTCCCATTAAGAGCTCCTGCTCACTGCTACTGGCTGAATATAAAGTATTCTCCCTGCCCACTCAAAAACAGACAAGGCCAGCCTGAAACAGAGAATTGCAACTGGGTTGTAGTTAATGTTGGAATAACAAGGCAGAAGTTTGGAATACAGGCTAAGAGTTTTAAAATTGATACAAAAAAGGTAATTTGACACCCTTGTTTGTTTGCGTGACTGGTGTGAAATTTGATTATTGATTCTTTTTAGTATCAAGGCAGCAATCCTAGAGCTGGTTTTTTTGCACATGTAATACTTAATTGCTCTTTTTAGATCGAAGTGATGTTGAGAAAGCCTGGGTGGCTGAACCCTGACTCTCCATCTTTCATGAAACAAACATGTATTGAGCACCTTCTAAGAGTCAGTCACAGTGCTGTGTTCAGGGAGATAACAACATTAGAAAAGCAAGAAAGATCCCTATATTTGAGGAGATCTGTCTAGTGTGAAGGAAGACAATTCAGCAAATAATAAACATCTACTGTAATAAATTTTACAACTGAGACGTGTGCTCCAGCGAAGACTGACCCACAGCAAAGATGATTCAGTAGGCTGGAGTGAACACTGGTGGCAAGATGGGAGGGGTGTTTAAAGGGGATCAGTGTTTCAGGGGTCAGGTTAAGGATGGATAATGTCCTGTTATGATACCTTGAATTCTGTATGTAATCTTGTAATATAGGGGTGAGGATAATGAATCCTCAAATAATGTGGCCCTCTGTGTATCTTTCTTTCCCATATCAAGACCCCTGGGTCCCCACGGGGCTCTGCTCTAAGGCCAATCTTGTATTCATTTGAAAAGGATTTAAAGATTTCCAATCCAGCTACCTGTGAACATCCTACTTCAGGGCAAAGTGGACTTAAACAGGTTGGTTATAGCAATGGGAAGCAAGTCTAAGAGGAGGGGCAGAGAGCTTGACCCTCATTGAGAGCACTCAGAGAAAAGAACATTTCTATCTGTGGAGTGCTAACTCTGCTGTCATCTAATTTAAACTTATAGGTTTAAGTGAAGCCTCAGGGAGGTGCAGTAACCTAAAATCACACTGGCAATGTTAGAGCTGAGGTTCTAACAGTTTCTGGGACCTCAAAGGTGCAGTGGGCCCATTCTAACCAGTCAGGCAGAGAGTTACTTGAAGAGAGAATGACATTTTTGTCATTTTATTCATTGTTTCCTCCGCTGTTCAGGGGTTTTTTATTTTGATGTCATCCCAATAGTTTATTTTTGCCTGAGGAGACATCTAGAAAGAAGTTGTGGAGGCCAATGTCAAAGAGGTTACTGCCTGTGTTCTTTTCCAGGATTTGTATGGTTTCAGGTCTCACGTTGAGCTCTTTAATCCATTTTGAATTTATTTTTGTGTATGGTGTAAGAAACTAGTCCATTTTCATTCTTTGGCATGTTGCTGTCCAGTTATCCCAACACCGTCTGTTGAAGAGACGTTCTTTTACCCATTGGATATTCTTTCTTGCTTTGATGAATGGACAAAGAAGATGTGGTATATATACAAACAACGGAATATTACTCAGCCATAAACATTAACGATATCTTGCCATTTACAATGACAGGGATGGAGCTAGAGAGTATTATGCTAAGTGAAATAAGTCAGTCAGAGAAAGACAAATCCCATATGATTTCACTCGTATGTGGAATTTAAGGAACAAAGCAACTGAGCAAAGGGGGGAAAAGAGAGAGAGAAGCAAACCAAGAAAGACACTCTTAACTCTAGAGAACAAAGTGATGGTTACCAGCGGGGAGGTGGGCAGGGGGATGGGGAAAATAGGTCATGGGTATTAAGGAGGGCATTTGGGGTTTTTGTTTTGTTTTGTTTTTTTATGTTAGTCACCATACAGTACATCACTAGTTTTTGATGTAGTGTTCCATGATTCCTTGTTTGCGTATAACACCCAATGCACCATGCAATACGTGTAAGGAGGGCATTTGTTGTGATGAGCCTTGTATGTTGTAGAGAAGTGTGGAATCAGTATATTGTACACCCGAACCTAATATTACACTGTATGTTTACTAACTGGAATTTAAATAAAAACTTTAAAAAATAAAAATAATAAATAAAACACTAATATCTAATGAGGAAAAAAAGCGAGAATAACATTGCATCCTGTTTCTTAAACTGAACGGCAGGTACATTGGAGGTCATTATTTGATATTTCTTAAAACTTAACATAAATTACCCTTAGGATTTTATAGCTAGTCAATATTTACTAAGATGAATTTAAAAGGTAGAATTAAATGGGAACAGTGGATAAGCCAGAACTGTATAAAGAGGTGTTTCTGTATTTAAAAAAAAAGAGAGAACATTTGGCAGATAGTCAGTTGGCATGAGCAGGATCCTGCCAGGAATATCAGAAGTGTTCTGATGGAAGCAGCACGAGAGGCATGGTGCTGGAAAATCTAGAAGCAATCAGACTGAGAGCTCCAGGGAATTTTCTGGTAGAGAACAGGGCAGCAGGCACCCCACCGGACGTGGAGAAAAACACGCAAGCCTATCGAAAAGCACATCTGGGTTTTATTTCTTCTCAGATCCAAGAAATAAGATAAGGTCACAGTCGTTAGAACTGGGATCTCAGAAACAAGATGGTGGACCTCAGGAGCAGGCAGAGCCTATGCTAGAACTCAGCCACACGGCATAGCTTAACCCAAGTAAGAACTCAATGCACAGTCCTCTCAGAGCTGAACTAGAATTTTAAAATCCTTTTTTTGGGGGGTGGGTAATCCTGTAGTGGAAAGGGTGGGGAAGAATTGAGGACTGTGTCAAGAGTCTAGGGCTATGAGGGTATGGGGACAGACAATGATTATGACACGTCCTAAAATGTGAGGGGGAGAACGATACTGCCCATAGGGGATCTGTTGGGTTTTTCCCTGCCCTTCTGGTAATAGTTTCCTATTTCCTTTTGAGACCCCTCCCCATGCCCCATGAATAAAGTCATAGCTGTATGTCCATCAAAGAGCCTTGCCCACTCTAGGTCCAGCTAGGCAAATGGTACTCTCTCGGTCTCTCTCTCTCTCAGCATTTGAATCTCAAAGGAAAGACAGAAGGGACAACAAATAATTGATACTGTTTCAGTCCTGAGTCTGGACTTCAGTGAACACCCAGATCACCAACAGTGTTCTGATTCCAGTCCTTGCTGAGGTCTGTGTCTTCAGCACTTCCTGGGTTTTGGAAATATCTATGTCCCTCTAGTGAATTACTTCCATTTATATTAGCTAACGTCATTTCTGTTGCCTGCAACCGAAGTAGCATAAGTGATGGAGCACTGAAGATGACAGCAAGATTCCGGTTCTTTTCCGAATCAGCTTTCCCAAAGGTAGAGTCCAGATCAATGTCCCTGCAGTTTAAAGAGCCCCCAAAGCTGCCCTCTATCTGCAGAATGATATTTCTTTAGGAGCTTACCAAGGCCGGCGGACTCCCCATCTCACCTCCTCCCTCCCCCCTTTCTGACAGCTAAAGAATACATTCTCCTAAGTCCAAAAATGCTTAAGGCTTGACCTAGTTCTCTATGATTTCTTTAAAATTTAAAACATTTCTAAGTTCATAGGTTTGCTAAATATTTTTTTTTCACGCTCAAAGTTTGAAAGGAACGCCAGATCGAAAATAAATGCATTATCATACATTTTTTTCTAATATTGAAATGGAGTGAAAATTATTGTGAACAGGTAAAGATTTTTACCTTAAATTAGATCAGGCTAAACATGGCCATTTTATTATAAATGTGACCAGGAAAATGACACTTATGAAAAAAATGAAGAGGAAAATTATTCTTTTTACGTCCATAATGGAAGATTTTTTTTAAAGCACGCCATTTAAGAATTTACAGACTCATACAGACAAGATAATTTTCTTCCACATCTTTGATTCAATCACAACATTTTTATTACAAAAACTCGGAAAGCCACAAATGGGGAAGATAAAACAATGAGCCTAGAACTACAAAGAGGAAACTGAAGTTATTCATAATCATTCTCAGAGGCAACCAATACGGTATTGATTTTCTATTCTTGCTACTCTTGCAGTCATGTCCTTGGCTTGAAACTCAACCTAAGTTAGGAAATATCAGCAAATCAAGCAACTCCAACCTAAGGAAATGGAAAGAGAAAACAAGACAGCAAAAGCCGGATCTACTTCAGAGATGAAAATAACAGTCTGCTATCAGTTAATTCTGCTGGTCAGGAAACGGTGCCAAGGTGACCCAGGCTAAGAGCAAGACTCGTGTGAACTTCCAGGTTTCACGCTGATCTACAGCGAAAGACTACACCAGTATCCTAATGGGAGCACGTTTAGTCCCAAGGGGAAGTGATTGAGAGTGCCCAGGTCTGGATGGATTCACATCACCACTCCTACAAAATCTACTCCAAGTTCATGCCCCACTGACCATGAGTCAATAGCATTATGAGGACAAGAGGAAAAGCAGAATCTCATTCAAATTTAAAAGGAATTGATCAAATTGGAAAAATTTTAAGCTATCATGCATTAAAGCACAAAGCATTTAAGAAGCCCTGGGGAAATTCATTCCAGAAGTGGAGCACAGTAATTTCTTACAAAATGGAACATGTTGAGGCCTACGTTGAGCAACTCACAGATAAAGATCAAAGCCCACATTTTCAACTGGGAAACCTGGATTCAAAATAAAGGAACACCAAATCATAGAGCTTTGCTTGGTTAAGTGTAAGTTCAGTAGTTTTCGAGCAATTCAATAAAAATGACTTTCCAAGGACACATCTATGTTTGTTTTCTTGATCTTATAATATTGTTTTTCATCATTGTTAATCAAATCCAAGAGCGCGTGCGCGCGCACACACATATACACGGAGCCAGCATGGCGGAAGATGAACTTTGTCTGCCTCTAAATCACCAAAGCAGTTGTGAGACATCTGCTTTTAAATACTTCTTTTCTTTAGTTTCTTTTATAAAACACAGTTTCTGGGAAACATTTACTGTGTATCAAGGCTTACATCCAAAAGAGGCCACAATTATTTGACATCAAAGGTACTAAGATGGACCATTTAAATAATCGTCAAAGAACTTTTCAAAACAGAAACATGAAAAGATCATTCAATTTTCTGGAGTGCAACATTTGGAACATGAGTCATGGTTCATTTTCCCAAAGCAAAGTTTCTTGTAACCACATAGGAAATGTATATCTTGTTGCAAATGGTAGGAAAGCCAACGTAGGAAAGGCTTGAGATCCAACTTGGCCTGGAAAGGGTGTAATCCATGTCAAAAAGGAAAAGGCCAACAGCACCACACCCAAACAGAAATCTGCCGTATCCATATGGGTGGTTCCCTCTATTCCAGCATGCTCACCCTCTTGTCAAGCACCTCTTTTCAGAACCTTCCAGACTGGTGACAGAATGATTTCCTGAACTACGCCTACATTGACTTCCTTCTGCCAAAGCGTGGAATAAGCCTGACAGTTCTTTTCCCTCCAGCCCGCCTCTCCTGCATGCATGAAAAACAAAAACAAAAAACACCCTAAGCTTTGTAGGCACGTACATTTTAATGAATTACAATAACTCTCCTTTTCTAACATTGAGTGATAGCTAGTTATTCAGATATTTTTCCATGCTGGAGTTTTATAAATTCATGGAATTAATGGAGCTGGAAGTTACTTAATAATTCACCGAATCCAATTCTTCGTTTATTGATGAGGAAATTCTGCCCTGGAGCCAGAGGATTGGTTGTGATTCCCTTCTCCTCCAAAATGATTCATTCCTTTTTGCCACATTTGTGATTCCATTGGCATTGATCTTATTGTCTCATTGTACACGCTGGAATCAGTCTTTTTGTCTGGGTAGAGAATAAAACAAAAAAAACAAAAGCTTTAGCTCAAAACCGTACAATTGAGTCTGCAAATTCCACAGATGTATTGCTTGTCCAAAACACATTTGAATGACTAAGTAGTAGACCCTCATTAATGTACAAAGCAAATGCCTTGTGTCAATTTTTTTTAAATTAGGCTATGGTCCATTAAAACACATGATAATAATTAGATGTCAAATCTTCCAGGCACCCCAGAATATACCATCCTTTGAAGTTAAACAGTTACTTAATGGGAATCCAGGCACTCCAACACTCTTTGTTAGGCATCATTTGATACTAATACTCTAACTGAGAAGAAATTGGCAAGATGAGTGACTGCAGGGAAATTTCTTTTTTTTTTCCCTAAAGATTTTATTTATTTATTCGACAGAGACAGTGACAGCCAGCGAGAGAGGGAACACAAGCAGGGGGAGTGGGAGAGGAAGAAGCAGGCTCATAGCGGAGGAGCCTGATGTGGGGCTCGATCCCACCATGCCGGGATCACGCCCACAGGGAAATTTCTATCCATAGATCCTGATGGGAATGTGGAGAGTCTGGGACTGGTTATCTGGTATGCTTGGACTTAAGAGGAAGCAAGTATTAAGGCATGCTGCTCTGGCAACCTTTTCATTCAGACTGAATCAAATTATCATCTGGAATGAAATACCCATTAAAGATAAGACTTTGGACAACCACACGGCTAATACCATAAGACAATATGCAGGGCATGAGTTGAGGGATTACATATCCAGTGTCTCCTAGATGTTTTATGCTTCTTACCCCAGCATAATTTTCTTTGGCATACCCATGTCACGCTCCAAAGTGTCCCAGTGTGGACCATGAATCTCAGGCTCAACCTAGGATAAGGAGATTGAGGGAAATTGGATGGAATAGTTTCAGTTGGTTCCAAAAAGCTCGAAGTTAGTGAAGGACAACAAATGCCTATAGCAGTGCTTACCAAAAATAAACAAACAAACACACAAAACCTTTTATCTCTTTAAGTTTCTGGCCAAAATAAAGTATAGAATTTGATCCAGTGGATTACTGAGTAGTATCAGTGGAATCCACAGCTCTTCTCGGTCTCTCGTGTGAAAATTAGAGCAGTGATTGAGAAAGACTGGATCTATAAGCATAGGAATAAAGATATTTGGAAGGAATAGAATGTCTCAAAGGGTCGTCTCTTTCCTCTTTGGAGAAGTCTGCAGCTGCTTTGCTTGAAGCGCCTGTTAAGAGCCTTACCTGAGGAAGTTATCAAGCCAGGGAAATTTGAGTCTGTGTACCTGACCTCCACCGGCCCTGATAATCTCCAGGCCTATAATTAGAGTCTCTGGAGAAGAGCCCATGGAAGTTCTGTTTGATTTCTGTAACAACAGCAACACCCCTCTGGGCTTGGAGAGGCCTGTTTTCAGTTCCCACAACGATCACAGCTTTTCACCTTATTCTCAGACCAGAGTCTGTACACACGCATCCCTAGCACATTGGGAAGAGGCAGGATACGCTGAAGAAAGCATCCTGTAATATGCTAGCATGTTCTGTGATTTTCTTTCCAGCTTTCCACCAGGGAAAAGGTTCATTTACCAGATTGACAGTGCAGTGGGGAAAGGCAAATACCCAGACCTCCGAGGGATTGTTGGACGTTGGCTCTGAGCTTAACACTGATTTCTGGGAATGCCGAGAGACTGTCATCAGTGGGGTTCAGCGGTTAAAGTGGAGGCAGGAAGAGATCCCGTAGTGACTAGAGTCGTGAACCCAGTCCAGCTTATGGAGGCTCAGTGGGTTCCGGATCATATCTGATGATGACTTTCCTGGTTCCTGGGTGCATTACCAGTACAGACGACCTCAGCAAATACCAAATCCCCACACTGGATGCCTGACCCCCTGAAGCACAAGCTTGTGTCTGTCTTTCCAGCATAATTATTAACAGTCCTCCTCTTCATTCTCAAAAATGTACTGGTTTTAGGGGCACTTGGGTGGCTCAGTCGGTTAAGTGTCTGCCTTCGGCTAGGGTCATGATCCCAGGGTCCTGGAATAGAGCCCCGCATTGGGGCTCTATAGTCTGCTTCTCCCTCTCCCTCTGACTCTCACCCCTGCTCATGCTCTCTCTCTCTCTCCTGTCTCTCTCTGAAATTAATTAATTAATTAATTAAATATTTTTAAAAATGTATTGGTTTTAATGATATATTACATGGTTACCCTGCTATTATGGTAGAAAGGACCAAGGAAAACCCTTATAGCTCCCTCTCCCCATCAGAAAATAAATCGAAAGCCACACCATATCCTCAGGAGGAGGCTGGGAAAGGTGGGGTGGAAATACAGCGTTAAATTCTACCTTCCAAGACTTAGAAGATGCAGAGGTAGCTGGCTTGACCTATGCAGAAATCACCAGAGTCTCCCACATGTTTCACAAACACCCTTATCCAGTTGATTATCATTAGCTGAATCCATTTTCCAAATTCTAGTAGCCGATCCAGATATAATTTCTATACTGGAGTAAAAAAGAACAGTTTTCGGTTTACATCTGTTGGCCTCACCAATGCTATTTCAATAAAGAATCTCAGAAGGTTCTTTTCACTTGACAGGAGCACTCGTTTACTTATCTGGTCTCAGGAATACAGTAGCTCTTGAAACGTGGGCCACAATTTGGCCAAAGGGTACCTGATAGTTTCATCATTTCATGGGGCTTCAAGCTAATCTAATACATTATTGTTTCCTGCTGAACATACCCAGTAACAGAAAGTAGCAATGACTTCTCAACTGTCTGAAGTCCGTGGGGTTATCCTTGTCAATATGAAGGAAAGTTAATATATCTTGTACCTGACAGCGATAGAGAAAAAAGGCATAACACTCGATGAGCCTCATTGAATTTTGGAAGTAACATATACTATAGGTGTGCTTCTTTGATTCACTTAAAGGGTGGCCCAAATGGCTGCAAATTTTGAGTGAGACCAGGGATCTGAGAAGGCTGGGAAATGAAAGCTTCACGTCAGGCAGCTCTGCTATTTGACCTTTATGACCTAGTGAATCCAACAGAACTCAAAAGTCCCATCGCAGATTGGAACACTGTCTAAACCCAATGAGAATTTCAATAAACAGGGGGTTCAGGTCATGATCTCAGGGTCCTGGGATGGAGCCCCACGTCAGTTTCCCTCCTTGATGGGAAGTCTGCTTCTCCCTCTTCCTCTCCCCCCGCCCTGCCCCTGCTCATGCACTCTCTCTTTCACTCTCTCTGTCTCTCAAATAAAAAATAAATTCTGAGAAGAAAAGAAAAGAAAAGAAAAGAAAAGAAAAGAAAAGAAAAGAAAAGAAAAGAAAAGAAAGTTCCAATAAACAAATCACAGTAGAGGCCCATAGGATATTTGAGCATAAGCACATCCTCTTTGATGAGTAATAATTCTCCTTTTGAGAAACAGCTTTTGGCTTGCATTCAGTTCCTGGTAGGGGTTGAATACCGGTCCTGAGAACTCCATTAATGAACCTCCCATTGTAAATGAGATGTTTGTAATAAAACAGGACACCCCTTGAGATCCTCTGTGCCTGCGATGAGCTCATAAACCAAGTGGTGACCCTGAGACTAAATAGAACCTGTGCACGGGCTCAGCTATTCAGACCTCCCCTCACCAAGGCTGGCCTGTTGCTGCTCAGCATCCAACTTGACATTTGCAGGAAGCAGGCCTGAGCCTCCAGTGTGGGACCCAACTCTCGCGAGACCAAAATGGTGCTTGGCGGCAAACCGATTACATTTCTTCACGGAATAGGCACTTACTTTGGATTTGGATTGGCTTTTCCTGACTGCCATACACCCGCAAGCAGCACAGTCTATAAATTTCCTGAACACTTGACTCATTCACAACTTCTCTTTCAAAACATTGCTTTTAATATTTTATTTTTTAGTGAGATAAGGCATTGTACTGATGCCCATGGGATCACTGGTCACATGTGTGCCATCACTTGAAAGCAGTTTGCCTTAGACACCAGCAGAATGCCTATTGACTATTCAGTTATGTAGTCAGGGAACAACATCGTGCCAGTCTGGGGTGGTAATGGGTAGATATGGTATGTTCTCTGAACCAGAGAGAAATAGTCATATATGGGTCTGAGAACAAATGGGTGGATCCTCTCACTATTAAACCCAATGGCACCTCTCACTTTTAAATCTAATGATCCACTTTTCCTTCCTTCATGGGGTTCTGCTGAGTACTCCAAGATTTCTTCTGCCAGGTAAACAATTATGGTTCCATGAAACCAGAAACAACTACCTCCACTTAGCCACTTGGGTCTCCTCATGCCATTGGGAAGCAAACTCAGAAGAAGGTTATAATCGTGTCTGCCACATAGAACGTATGCTCTTTTCATTATGGAATCATATACATGTCATGTCAAATATTTCTGGGCTTAAGGTAGCCCAATGTCTTGTTCTAATAAAATCAGTGTGTTATAACAATTTTCTGACAGATGTCCATAAAACACCTGGAAGACGGATCATCTTTTCCTAATTTACACATAGAGGAGGTAGCCCTGCTTACCGTGATGGTCACGGGATCAAATCTATCAAGAGTGATCAAGCTCCATGTTGGGCTCCGCGCTCAGCAGGGAGTCTGCTTGAGATTCTCTCTCTCCCTCTGCCCTTCCTTCGTCAAATAAATAAATAAATAGATCTTTAAAAATATATAAGATAAATTCCTCAGATAAATTACCGTGAATGATTTTCAGATGACTCCCATTTCTCAAGAGATACATCCAAGAGAGTCTTGGTCACGTGCCCGAATGGAAACCTCCAGGAAGAGGAAGATGGCTTACTTGACTATGGTGACTTCTGTACCAGAAGGGATTATGCAGGGGAGGAGTCTATCCAAATAATAAGGGGACTGAGGTGCCGGCAGCCCTTCTTTAACCCCGCAAAAAGGCAATAAAAACTCAACTATCTAACACTCCTCTAATAAGTATCTGGCATGTGTATAACAAGATTAAATCAACCTACAAGTAAAATAAATAGAAAGATTGTTTAAAACAAATCTATGGTGCTGGAAAAGCAATTTATATTTAAAACAAGTTTGTTTCAAGACAACACAGTTCCTACAGTGCAAAAGAATTTTGACAACTCCTTATAGTTGACTGAAATGAGATTTAACTCTTGGGGGTCAGAACATCATGTAACGCTAACAAATGCAGTGACAAGTTGACTGTCCTATTTCCTTATGATACTGGAGGTGACCAATTATGTGAGTTGTTCTTGAATATAATCCCAGGAAATCTCCTGTTTATTTGTCTAGATTCCACTGGGGGACTCAGGATACAGGGCAAGGTCTTGCCTGCAGAAGCCTGAGAGGACGAGGAGGCTGAGCGGGGCAAGGTAAGATGCTTCCCTTAAGCAGCCAGAAGCAGCATAATCAAGGGGGTGACTGTCAATCATGATGGAGGAGGGGTGCCAACAACAAGGAAAAAGTTATGAATGAGGTCAGCTGTTGGGAAAGTGGAAATAAATCTGAAAGCAGAAGGTTTAGGGGGAAAGCTTTCTGCCTAGAGTTCATACAAGATGCCAACGTTGCTGTGTGATATGGGTACAGCCCAGAAAATGTTGAGGCCACGCAGGACCAGGTACTAGTCAGGAATCTTCTGGGGCAGAGCAGAGAGGCTGAATTTCAGGTGGCAGCTTAGCATGGTAAAGCCTCTTGAGCTCAGCCTGGGCATAGGAATTAACAAACCAGGTGGAGTCAGATACACTTTCACCTGCTCCAGTGCCCATAACACAGTCGCTGGGAGGCAGAACTCTGTCACTGGGGGATGCCTCCCATATCCCTTTCTGGGTCACTGGGCTACCTATGCCTGTGAAGAAGAAAGGTGATCCCCCACCTCTTCAAGTAACATGAGAACTCTCAGCACTCCTTCCACCTTTATTTGGAAAAAGAACCGGGCTGCTTACACGTCACGGGGTTCCCTCCACACCTAGCAATTCGTCTTCCTCTTACATGTTTGACAGATTAGAAATTGTTCTATGACATATGACGTTGTTGGCTTTACATGGTTGAAATAGCTTCAAAATTCTCAAGTGAAAGCACAATAGTTCTGCTGGGCAATGCTATTTATGGTGCATCAATGCGAAATTCCAACAGTTCACAGGAGAAGAGTAAGGATCCCAAATTCAGACCAGGTAGGCAAAATGTGTAGTAACTTGAAATAAATGAGTGCTATTGTTTCGGAAGGTTCTAAACAAAAGTATTTATTTTTTTATTTTCTAAAAGATTATTTAATTTGAGAGAAAGAGAGTGAGTGGAGGGGAGAGGCAGAGAAAGGGGGAGAGAGGGGGGAGAGAGAAAATCTCAAGCAGACTCTCTGCTGAGCATGGAGCCCTGTGTGGGGCTCGAGCTCACAACCATGAGACCATGACCTGAGCTGAAACAAGAGTCGGTTGCTTAACCCACCGAGCCACCAAGACGCTCCTAAACAAAATTGTTTAAGCAGAATTCAAGAATAGGGCACCTGGCTGGCTCAGTTGGTAGAGCATGCAATTCTTGATCTCAAGGTTGTGGGTTCAAGCCCCATGTTGGGTGTAGAGATTACTTAAAAATAAAATTAAAAAAAAATTTGGGAATAGCTTTATACAAATGGTATCAGACCTTAAAGCCAAAGTTATTTTCTGTAAAGTGATTTCTGAATTCTAAAACAGCTTACATTTTTCTAGTTTGCCATAGATTCATAAAGACCTTTCTTTAAAAAAGATTTTATGTATGTATTTATTTATTTGAGAGAAAAAGAGAGAGAGAGAGAGAACAAGCAGGAGGGCCAGAGGGAAAGGGAGAGAGCACTGAGCTCAGAGCCTGATACCCGGACTCGATCCCACCACCCCAAGATCATGACCTGAGCCGAAACCAAGAGTCAGACACTTAACGGACTGAGCCACCCAGGCACCCCAATTCATAAAAACCTTTAAGACCCAACCATTTAATGTTTGATAAAAGCATTATGTTTAATTCTGTATTTCCATGGAGCGGTTTTATATTTTGTTAACATGTTCTCGTTAAAAAGTTACCTGCAGTTGAAGGTAACAAGTAGGCCAAATTAGAAATAAAGGAGCCCTTTATTGAAATGTCATTTCATGAAAAAGGAAAGACATTACCAACTTTTAAACATAATGTAAACGGCAAAGGACAAAAACATTTTTTCAACATAACAATAATTGATACTTTATAGTCAGTTCATATGTACTGTCAATGAACAAAAGAGACTACAATTTTTGCCCACATGGAACTTACGTTATGATTATCTCTGACTTCTTCCTTCCCTGTATTCCTAAAATTTACAAGCTCTCAAACTGTGCCATACTGATTACTGCATGATTTCTCAAATATATTCTTTTTTTTCTTTCCCCCTAACCACTGGTTTGATTTAAACTTTCATAACAGCTTTTAATGTTTATGACCACGTAATCCGTACATTTATTATTTTAAAGTATCGTTAAATAGTAAACATTAAAAAGTATTCCGGCAGTGAAAAATGTCTCTCCCACACTTGTCTGTCCTCCCTCCCTTTTCCCAGAGGCAACCCCTCTTACCAGTTTTTTTGTATATCTGTATAGATATTCAATACATATGTTTCTATTTATTTGTGTTTTATACAAACGGTAACATGATATGTACTCAATTCTATATGTTGGTTTTTAAAGTTAATATCTTTGGAGGTTCTTTCTATATTAACCATACTAGCCTCATTTTTTTTAATTGTATGGTTAATGGACAGATACCAACTCACAATTTGCTTAAGTAGTCCACTATTGTATTAGTCAGGATAGACTAGGTTGTATTACAGAAACAAATAATCCCACAAATCTCAGTGGTTTATTTCTTGCTTACAGAATGTCTGTTGAGGTTCTGGGCAACTGTCCAGGGCAAATGCCTTTCCATATGGCTACTCAGCAATCATTTGTTCGCGTTTCCACCGTCCTATAGCTGTACCATCTGGGTCAAGTGGCCTCCTTAGTTGATGCCGCAGCAGAAGAGAGAGTTTTGGCCCAGAAGTAAACCTCCATTGCTTCAGCCTAAAACAGATGCACACACTCTTCATGCCATCGATTCTCCAGAATTTATCTCATGGCCTCGCATCACTGCGATGACAGTAAGGAAGTAAAATTCTCCCACCTGCCGGAGAGGAGCGCTGTCCATGCAATTAACTACAGGTTCTTTGAAAAACTATATTTGACCACCATGTGATTGGTCTGAACCCTCTTAAGGAAGTACTTCACATACCTTTCATGTTTAAGAAATAAATGTTAGCTAGCCAGCTTTAATAGAGTACTCAAATCCATTGATCGCAGAGCCAATCGATGAACAGCGTTTTGCAAGTGTAAAATGGTTTAGTCAATGACACCATCACAATCATCGTTATGTTATCACTACATTTTTCAGAGAAGGCAAAGGGAGAAAATAAGTGGCAAGTGTTTGAAGAATCATTTTAATAGTGGTTTGGTTCATAATTGAGTAAATTACAAAGCCTTTCAGAGATTGACAGCAATAAGAAAGATGAATGAGTATACCCATGTTTGTAACAGCATCCTTCACAATAGGCAAAGTGTGGAAGCAACCTAAGTGTCCATCAACAGATGAATGGGTAAACAAGATATGGTCTATTCATACAATAGGGTATTATTCAGCCTTAAAAAGGCAGGGAAATCCTGACACGTGTTACAACACAGATGAACCTCGCATGAACTCCTGGATGAACATGGATGAGGACATCGCGCTAAGTGAAATCAGCCAGTCCTAAAAAGGCAACTACTATATGACATATGAAGTACCTAGAATAGTCAAATTCAAAGAGACAGAGAGTAGACTGGTGGCTGCCAGGGACTGGAGGCAGGGAGACGTAGAGGGAACCGAGAGTTAGTGTTTAATAGGTACAGAGTTTCAGTTTTGCAAGATGAAAAGAGTTCTGGAAGTGGATGGTTGCACAACAGCGAGAATGTACCTAATGCCACCAAATCGTATGCTTTAAAATGGTCAGGACGGTAACTTTTATGTTGTGCTATTTTATCCCAGTAAAAGAAAGAAAGAAAGAAAGAAAGAAAGAAAGAAAGAAAGAAAGAAAGAAAGAAAGAAAAAGAAAGAAAAGAAAGAAAGAAAGAAAGAAAGAAAAAGAAAGAAAAAGAAAGCTAATGAGAAAATACCTTTAGCAAATAGTCCCAAAAATTTGGGAGAAAACTCTGAACGGCTCGGGATCCTTAAAGGAACTTAGGAAGCAGTTGACCTGATAGCAGTGAACGAGCAAGCTAGAAAGCTGTTGTGATCCGAGAACAAGAAATATGAGTTAATGATTTGGAATGTAAAACAGTTTCAGGTGATAGGGATGAGGTCTAGGATCTGGCCCTGGGAGCAAGCAGGTGGGTGAGGTGGAGTGATGGAAAAACTCATGGGAACATTTGCATGTCAAAGAACCAAGAAGCCAGAATGTTGGAACGACATCCATCTGGATGTGTCAATCACCCATGAGGCTGGCAGAGCGTGAAATCAAGAGGAAGACTGTGAGCCAGGGGTCAAAGTCTATGAGTGAGCAAATATTTAAGAGATGGTATCTTTTTCAATCAGCATTCCTAGACTGTGTTTAATCTCTAGACATCCAGCATGCACCAAGTGAGCTCATGGAAGGGGCTTGGGTAGGTGAGAATGACAGCTAGCTGAGAGGGGAGATGTGGGCATCCCATGGACTTTGCAAGTCTGCAAGAGCAGCACATTCCTTCCCTGTGCACAATCTGTACGGGAAAGCACATTACAATCAGAAGCTATTTAGTGAACATGGAATGAGAGGGCCGTGGTGGTTGAGAGGGGAGGAGAGACAATTGTAATGTCTAAATGCTTAATGACATCACCCTATAATAACCTGATTTTTCAGCCTCTGAGCTGTGGGCACTTGCCACAGGGATTGGGTCGAGCAGTTGTAGGGCTAGACTATCCCCTCCTCACTGGACATGCTGAGTGGGTACAGCCAAGTTTTTGTGTTTTTTTTCCTCTGACATCTCTTTTTTTTCTAAGCACTCATGCTGACTACCCAACTTTTGTTGACTCCTTTCTTCCAGTAGAAAAACAATAGCATTGATTGATGGATAACTGGTAACAATAGGATGGAGACATTCTGCTTCTGGAAATTAGGTTGGCATTTGCTTTGGGCTGAATGTTTGTGTCTCCCCCAAAATTACATGTTGTAGTCTTATTCCCCTTTGTGATGGCATTCGGAGGGGGGTCTCCAGGATGTGATCAAGACCCTTAGGAAGAGAGAAAGAGACACGGGATCTCTGAGTGTGCGCACCCAGGCGAGGACAAAACCAGGAAGAGGACCCTCTCCAAGAATCTGACCTCGCAGGCATCCCGGTTTCGGACTTCCAGCCTCCAGAACAGTGAGAAAGAAATGTTTGCTGTTTAAGCCATCCAGCATGCGGTACTTGCTGTAGCAGTCAGAACTAACTGAGACAGCATGTTTCTGATATCATTTATCGGTGTCATTTTCAGTAGAGGCTAAGAGCAATGTATTTGCCTTACTTCATAGTGGCCTGATTATCATTTTGTCACTTTTAGCTTCTTAAAATTTCGGATGCTCTGGCTGGCCTGTTGGCCATAAGATTATTTATCAGATTATTCTTTCCTTCATTCATTCATTTTGGTGAGCCTTCCAAGTGAAAGGCATTTTCATAGTTACTTTATGCATTAAGATTCCCAAGAATCCTAAAGTGAGCTGGGTCCATCATGGAGGGACCTGAATTCCCAACAGAATGATCTCTGATCTGGAGCAGGGACCACTCTAAGGAAAATGGGTTCTTGGTCTCCACTCTGGAGGAATTGCATTTTACACGGGCATTTGTCCAATTTGGAAAGGCCAGTTTTATTCACTGCATCTTACTTTTCATTGAATACTTAGGTGATGTAACACTGTCAGGTTTCTAGAGAACCATTCAGGGTAGTATCACATGAGGAGAAAATAGTCTGTGGTATCGTAAGTATGAAAAGGCTTTTCATTTACTTATCTTAACCCCAAAATTTCTATTTATTTCCTCCTTGATAGTGGATAGCCCATGAAACATGTAGATGGATAAGAATGTTGATACTTATATATCGTGCCAAATTACTTAGATTTGGATTTTTAAGCTTAAAAACCACATTTCCTTATAGGAACAGTCCGTATCAATTACTGAATCATTAGAAAATACAAGAGATGAAAGTGAAGAAATTCAATGAAGTGTGGGTAAATGCAGGGAGTAAGTATGACTCTCTTAAGGCAGCCAAATGCCTCGTCATCTAATTAGCGACCTGCATGAATGGATGAACAAGATTCCCACTGTCCCTACCTACTATCCAGCAAAACCACAGCCAAGGGAACGGGCTTGGAGGAATCATCAGGGAAAGAAGACGATGTTGAGCTTGACTCTAGTCTGGCACAGTGAGGAGACATGAGAGGTGTAGAATAAGTGGGGGGACCCCGGAGCCCCTCCATCCCCATGAGGGGGCGGGGTGGGGTCTGCCAGCCTTGTGGGCCACAGGTGAAATACCACGACTCTTATCATTTAAATAAAAATAAAAAATCAGGGCGCCTGGGTGGCTCAGCCATTAAGCGTCTGCCTTCAGCTTAGGTCATGATCCCAGGGTCCTGGGATCAAGTCCCGCATAGGGCTCCCTGCTTGGCGGGAAGCCTGCTTTTCCCTTTCACGCTCCCCTTGCTTGTGTTCCCTCTCTCGCTGTCTCTCTCTGTCAAATAAATAAATAAAATCATTAATAAATAAATACATAAATAAATAAATAAAAATCAAAAATCAAAAAACCCCCAAAATACAACAGAATATAAACAAGCAAGAATCAACTAGGCAGCAGCCACCTCTCCATTCTCATCCACGTATACCATTTAGCTACACGTCTTTCCAAAATAATTGGTTCTCTGGTTGTGTCTCTTTTCAAACATTTGTTACGTGTCACGAAATAGGTTTTTTCATAGATGCAAACAGACACGCCATAGTCGGTCACTTGCTATTTTTTTTCTGGATTGTGAAGCACTTTTTATGTTAATACGTATAGATCCGTATCTCTGGGTAACAACTTATGGTATCTCCTTGTACACATATAACATGTTTAATTATTACTCAAAAAATGTACATGTCGGTTTTTTCTAAATTTTTCACTCTTTTTAAATAACTCTGCCGTAAACATCCTCATACCTATCCTTTTTGCAATTCATCCTCTGAACTAAATATCTAGACATGGAATTTTTCCCAAGCGTATAGTTTCTCTGCTTATAGTCAGACTGTATAGAGTTTGTTCTGTTTTACTCTCTGACTCCAATTACATAAGAGTGCAGATTTTTCTATACCCTCATCAGTATGAGGCATTATTGCCCTCTTTTTTTTTTTCTGCCACCTGACAGACAAAAATAGATAATAATGTTGAATTTACACTTGAATGTGTGTAGATTTGCCATTCTGGGACCCTTGAAAAGAAAAGGAGCCACAAAATGGAGACTGAGTTTGGTATTTTCTGGATATTGGTCAATTTCTCCGTTTTGTTCCTCGCCCTACATTTCCCTATTTTTGTTCTGTGCTTCCTCTAATGAGGAAGAAAAAAGATTCCTCTCTGAGACAGAAGCAGAGCAGCAGTGCTTTTATTTCCCAAATTAGTACCACCAGCTCACACACACCTAGGTTTGAAACCTTGGACTTTCCCTCAGTCCTAGCGTCTATACTGATGTAATCACAGAGTAAAATAGACTCTTGAAATGTCTCTTGCATCTAAGCTTCCATCATCATAGTTGACCACATCTTTATTTTACCCATTTTATCCAAGGCTCAGTTTATATACCACATCCTCCCTAACTCCCCCTCCCCATCTTTTCCTCATGCTAATCTATCTGTAATTTATTATATGCACCATATTGTCACATGTGTTCTAGGAAGGATCTTTTCAAGTGCAAGTATACTAGTTATAGTGTCAGCTCCCTGAAAGAAATCTGATTTCTTAGTTTTCTCTGAATCTTTGCAAATGCAACATCTTTCTTACCTTCACTCTTGCACTCTCTACAATAACCATACTCCAATGTGTTGCACGTGAAAGCAAACCACCCTATGATTTCATAGCCCACTGCAGTAACCATCTTTTTCTTTGTAACCAAATTAGAAAGTGGAATAGGCTCTTCCTGATCCATGTTCTCATACTCACTCCTCAGTACAATCGAATCAGACTTCTGCTCTACCGACCCCTACCCAATTTTGAGCAATCTCTTTTAAATGCCAGAATTAGGTGTGTTACAAAACAAAACAAAAAGAAATTCAACTGTATACTCCCCAGCTCAAAATGTCCCTCTGTTGTTAGAAAAATGGCCAAAATCTTCAGCGTGATTAACAAGGACCTATCTGTCTTCAATCTCACCTTATACTTATTTCTCTGTATTACTGACACGTCAACCATTTCTTATTTCCTTGGACATGACATTTCCTATCCATTCTCTCGACTGAAACTCCTTCTACATATATGTACCTTAGCCTGAACAAAGCCTACTTACCTTGAAGTCTTACTTAGATATAGGTCAAGTCCTCTTGATGCATGATCTTACAGCATCCTGCTCTCATAACAATACCTATCGCAAATGAAATTAATTCATTATTAGGATAGTTATTTAATGGATCTCTTCTCCACCACACTTTAAGGTCCATGAAGTAAGAGATTATGTCGATCTTAATCTTCTTTGTAATTCCAGCACCTAGCACAGTGACTGGCCCAAAGAAGACCTTCAATAAATATCTGTTAAATGGATTGCAGTAAGACGGAAGGAAGGAAGAGTGAATGCAGCTGTAAGTAAGTCTTTGGTCTTCAAATGACAAGTTGAGGAGATTGCTTTTGTGATTATGCTCTTCTCCATGAAGCAGGAAATGAGAAAATCTGTGGGTGACTAAGAATTTGTAAGCGAAAGAGAGAGTATCAGAATTTTGAGGATAATGGGAAATATATTGGAATAATATATGAAGAACTGGAGAGTTGGTTAAGTAACATAAGTATCTTTTCAGGCCTTGTGAGAATTAAGGTTAACAGTCATGACTATATGGCAATGTTAACCTGTCTAGTGTAGGAGCACGGGAGTGTAGGACGATACCATTGCGTTGCAGCCTGAAGGGCTTGGTAAGGAGGCAAGACAGAAGAATAGTCGAGTGAAGGAAGTTTTTAGGATATCAGGAAGAGAATGTTGGAAGTGTTGGATTATAGTAACTAAGCTGTATAGGAAAAGAAGTCAAGTCCAAGTGTTGATTGTCAGGGAAAGATAAAAGCTCAAAAGACTAGGGGCTCCTGGGTGGCACAGCGGTTAGGTGTCTGCCTTCGGCTCAGGGCGTGATCCCGACGTTATGGGATCGAGCCCCACATTGGGCTCCTCTGCTATGAGCCTGCTTCTTCCTCTCCCACTCCCCCTGCTTGTGTTCCCTCTCTTGCTGGCTGTCTCTATCTCTGTCAAATAAATAAATAAATAAAATCTTTAAAAAAAAAAAAGCTCAAAAGACTAGAGATCTAATGAGGTTTTAGAAAAATATGGTGAGAATATAGTTCAAGATGAAACTAGAAAAAGAGGAAGCTTTGGTCACAGCAGAAATATTTAAATTAGTCATTCTGATGGCAGAGTGTTTTCAGTTCATAAAAAGTTGCAAGGAATGACCACAGGAGTGGGTGGCTGAGGTGGTATGGGTAGGTCATGGAAGACGTGGGAGGTGGGTGATGGGCCATCCAGGATACTGACTCACCTCGGATGGAAACCTAGCTCGTGGTGGAGAGGAAGAGGGAGCGAGGTGCCAAAAATTTCAGAGAATGGGGGGGAAATGACAAGGCTGTTGGAAATATGGCTCTGGAGGGTCCTATAGTTGAATCTATGAAAGTATATGAAATTGCCTGAGGAGAGTTCAGAGCACAAGAAAATGAAAAGTCAATATTTACAGAGCAAGGAAAGGAAGCCCGGTACATTAACAGAATGGGAAATCATGGCCAGATAGGGAAGAGGAAAACCAATACAAAGTATTGAAGGTAAAGAAAGTGACAGCAGTGGGGATGTGCCTTGCATAGATTAAAAAGAAAGAAAAAAAATAAAAGAGATCAATGAAATCGATGGTTGAAAAGAGCTAATGATTATATTTGGTGATTAATGAGTTCTTGGTACCCATAGGGAGTTGTACAGTGAGTATAAGCATCAAACCCAATATTTTAATTGTAGATCTTGTTTCAGATCTTCTGAGAAATATAGTTATGAGGCATCAGATGAAAGGTTCTATCCATTTTTTTCCACATTAAAGCACCTGTCACCATTATAATTATACATTGGTTATTGGTTTTAACATTTCTTGGGGGCGCCTGGGTGGCTCAGTCATTAAGCGTCTGCGTTTGGCCCAGGTCATGATCCTGGCATTCTGGGATCAAGCCCTGCATCGGGCTCCCTGCTTAGCGGGAAGCCTCCTTCTTCCTCTCCCACTCCCCCTGCTTGTGTTCCCTCTCTCGCTGTCTCTCTCTGTCAAATAAATAAATAAAATCTTTAAAAAATAAATAAAATAAAATAAAATTTCTTGGAAGGTTCCATCTCCTCTGCATAAGGCTAGTGATTTGTTCTGTCCCAGTCCCTGTAGCCTCCTTTTTGTCAAAGCTTAGGCTATTCTCATGAGAGCACTGAAATGCAACAGCTTTCCTATTGAGAAATTGTCACAAATTAAAAAGATGTGGTACTATAAATTTGGAAAAGCCACTATAGCATTATCACTATTTAGATAAATATCTTTTGCTGGGTATCTATGCTTGGCTCTATTGATTTCTTGCTGTGCAAGCGTGATCTGGCTGGGAACATGTTGTACGTTGTGAAGTAGTTACTTGAGGTATTACGTATATATATTTTTCATACTAGAAGTAGAGTAAGGTATCAACCATTGTATCACCTGAGATAATCTTTTAAATTGTATATAAAAAGGCTTTTTACTTGAAAACACATACTATCTGGGGTGCCCGGGTGGCTCATTCGGTTAAGTGTCTGCCTTCAGCTCAGATCACGATCTGAGGGTCGTGGGATCCAGCCGGGCGTTGGGCTCCCTGCTCAGCAGGGAGTCTGCTTGTCCCTCTTTCTCTGTCCCCCCACCCCCGCTCATGCTCTCCCTCTCTCTGTCTCTCTCTTTTTTTCTCTCAAATAAATAGAAAAAAATCTTAAAAAAAAAAAAACACATTCAACCTGGACTATATAGTACTATTTTTTGGAAGCAAAAAATATATGTATAAAAATGCACAGAGAACAGTCCTCTTTCCACAGCCAGTATCTGTTAAGTGCCGGCTCTAAGACACACCCCACACTAGGCACTCTAGATAGGACAGTGCCTAGGGCAGAGACAATGCTGCTTCCAGAAGATTGCAGCATTTAGGGAAGAGCAAGCCTTAAACTATACAAGCATGATGACTCTTATAAAGGGGACAATATCTGGTGCTCTGGGAATATGCAACAGAGGAGGAGCACAAGTCACCGTATTAATACAGTGTTTTTTCTGGAAATGAAGAAAGATTACGGATGATTTTCTATTTGTTCCCATATGCTCTTTTTACTTTTCAAACTTTGTATTTAGAACAAGCCTTGTGCTACCAGAAAGGACACAAAGTTCATTGAGTGCAAAAAGTCAAACAAAGCATTTTGGGTCTGCTTCATCTCTTCTAATCAACAACTTCAGAAATGTAAAGATTATTTTAAAACACATTAAAATATAAACTAAGACACGTCACATGTTTTTTTTTCCTGGATTAGTCAACGACAGATGCTGATTTTTTTTTTTTTTTCTATTCCTGAGAATTCTAAGAGCACTTGGGTTAAAGAAAAGATTCATGGCTGGCCTACCAAAATAAGCATGAATTAGGAAACCCAAAGATTCAAGGCCAAGTTTTATGCTCTGCTTATATAGAATTATGAACACTTTCTACCTCAGTTTCTCAAAGGAAGAAAGCAGAGACTGGGATGGAGCACAGAACCATATACAGGTAGGTCTGGAATCTGTTTAAAGTTACTGCAATCAATGCTCACATTTATTGCCATTAAACCACACAATTAAAGGATAGTTGGTGGAAAATTTAATGTCAGACTCTTCCTGCTAGTAACTGTAGAGAGATAACTTTCATAACTATGTATGATAACTTTTCCTTTCTGAGTTCTGAAATGACCTACTTAACATTGCTGTACATGAAAAAAGCATGGGGGGTGCCCGGGTGTCTCAGTCGTTAAGCGTCTGCCATCGGCTCAGGTCATGATCCTGCGGTCCTAGGATTGAGCCCTGCATTGGGCTTCTTGCTCAGTGGGAAGCCTGATTCTCCCTCTCCCACTCCCCCTGCTTGTGTTCCCTCTCTCGCTGGCTGTCTCTTTCTCTGTCAAATAAATAAAATCTTTTAGAAAAAAGAAAGAAAAGGAAAAAAGCATGTGAATGAGAATCGAAAAAATACCTGGAGTGTTTAACAACTTTGTGCACGCAGGGCGCTCTATTAAGGAAAAGAGACTAATGACACTTAGCAGTTAAAAATACACACCTGCCTGGATTACCTACACAACACGCGCGTTGCATTTCAAAAGGGATGAAGGATTAAAAGCACTCAACACTAAAAATACACCACCCGTAATTTAATGTTCCTGATCTTGTAGACTCTTCAAGTTCACCACGATGAGCATCCTCTACTGTACGTATTTGAAAGTGTCAGATAATAGAAAGCTGGGTAGATATGCTTTTGTGATACATATAAATCAGGGTGATTCCTTATTTGTCAAAGAGGCTGAGTTATCACTTCGGTCTAGTAACTGGTATGTTATGTGAATTAGTTGGTTTTTAAAGCTATACAGGGAATACTTAAAGATACATGCGTGATAATGCGCCAAGTTGTATTTGAGCTGCCTTTAAGCCAACTTTCAAAATTAAAATATGCCGAATCAAAGCATTACTAAAAATAAAGCTTAGTAGACAGCATTATACTTGTTTGTTGTTTAGAAAGATATCAGTGATGAATGAAGTTTGGGCAAAACAGCAAGTGTTTCGGTGGAAAACAGCACAACAGGGATTATGGCAGGGTTATGGCCTTGGCATCTTGCTAATGTCAACCATGCACTTAAGGGACACTGTGCAAGAAGGCTAATAAATCACAGCCCGCCATCATTAATAATCCGTGACAGAAGGGGAAAGGGAAAGAAAAGAAAGAGAGGAAAGGTAGGAGAAAGCCCTCAGTAACAAGATATTCAACAAAGCACAAAGTGTACCATCGTAAGGATTATTCACATTACCAGATGACTCAGGAAAGGCTTTCTAGTGACAAGCTCAACAAATAACTAGGAGAATTGATCAGCATATTGTCAGATTGTGAGTTTTTCATTTATTCCGTTCCAATTTAAGTGCGTATGTGTATGTGCACATGGGCACCATTTAAAGGCACATGGTATCATACTGGGCGTGTATAATGCGGTCAAGTTCTGACTTCCTTTAGGTTCCTAAAGATATTATCACTTCAAACAAAAAGCAGCTAAAATACTGCCATCTGGTCTGTATTCATCCACAGACTTTTTGTCCCTGGTGATATATGATAATAACCATTACTTTCAGGGTACCCATATGCAAAGAGCTGAAAACTCTTCCAATATCCCTTTGATGTTTCCAGCCAATATTATTATTCTTATCAGTGAGGCCAGAATTCATAGTGAGAAGTGTACCATCCTAATTTTTAAGCACTGAGTGGTTTATTCAACAGGCCATTACGATATGCTGTGCTAAGAGGAATGATATGGAAAGTAGATGGTGGTACTGTCAAGGTGCTGACGTTGGAGGTCAAAGAAAGCTTCCTGCAGGAAGCGACATGTAAGATGAGACCTAAAGGATGAGAGGTGGACAGGCAAAGGTAGAGGAGGCAGGGAGTAGAGAACATGATTCAAGGAAAGGGAATGTCATGTGCATACCCTTAAAGGGAGAGAGAGCACAGTAATCTGGAGAATGGAAAGCAATTTAATTTATATTGAGTGTAGATTTTGAGGTATGAAGAGATGATGGATAAGCCTGGAGACCCAATTAATCATAGAGGTATGAGGTCCATGGAGAGGCAGGACCTTCAGCAGGGGAACAGCATGACCAAGTCCACAGCAATTGCAGTGATTCAAGTGAGAGTTGATGACAATACTCAGCAGTGCTTGTACCTGCATTAGATGACGGTTGAACAGTGTTCTTGAAGGGGATGGAAAGCTGTAAGAGGCGAAATTAACAATACTTACTGTTGATTTTCTCTATTGAATTACAAGTTCCTGAAGGAATTTCTGATTGTCACTTTATCCCATATTATGTAGCACAGAGTAAATATGCAATAAAAATTTGTTGAGTAGATGAATGAGTGAAACAAATTCACACTTGTTTTGCTTTGCAACCTAACTGGGGAAAAGAATTCTCTCTATTTTATTGTATTGAATTTTAACCGTTGGCCCTGCCTGGAGTGTTCATCAAGCTATCCCAACTTGTGAAAGAGAAATTATTATTCCTCAATTTTTAATGTGAAAATTTTCAAAAATGTGGAAAAGTGGAAAGAATGGTACAATGAATAATCCAATACCACCTTGTTAATAATTTCATTATTTCTTCTGTTTGTGTGTGTGTATGTGCATGGGAATAACATTTGAGAGTTGCAGACATCATATTTTACACCTAAATATTTCAGCTGTAACTTCTAAAAGTAAAGGTATTTTCATGTAAAACTATAATAGCATATTGCTTCTAAGAAAATCAACAGTAGGGGCGCCTGGGTGGTGCAGGTGTTAAGCATCTGCCTTCGGCTCAGGGCATGATCCCAGCATTCTGGGATCAAGCCCCACATCAGGCTCTTCCACTGGCCTGCTTCTTCCTCTTCCACTCCCTCTGCTTGTGTTCCCTCTCTCGCTGGCTATCTCTCTCTTTGCCAAATAAATAAATAAAATCTTTAAAAAAAAAAAAAAGAAAGAAAATCAACAGTAATTCCCTAATATAATCATTTTCAAATTTCTCCAACTACCCTAAAGATATCTTCTCTATGTTTTTTTTTCAAATCAGGATCCAATCCAAGTTCACAGGTGTATTTGGTTGTTAGGTGTCTGGAAATGAGAGCTTTCTGAGTAAAGAATAGAAGTGATTGAATTATTTAACCTGAGGCAAAAGTGCTGAGGATACTTACTATTCAGTAGAAAATATTGGGCAACCAGGTTTGTTTCCTAACTTGAAATACTTTCTTTTTCTTTAACCAGAGAGTTCAGTTGGTGAGCACGTTGTCTTTATGAGTCCCAGGTCAAGGGCTCACTATATGGCTCTCCTCCCACTCCACGGAGAATGATCCCCGTCGATGTGGTCATACGTTATACAGCATGCCTTAGGTAATCGCTTGATAAAAGACTGGACTTTGCCACCAGCAGGAACTGAGTGAGTGCATACAGATGGTGAGGTGAAAATCTATTACTCCTTTAGGGGGAAAAATCCCACTCAAGAAATAAGAAATGATTCATTTGGCAGGACAGCTTCATAGACAAAATAGCCCATTGGTCGAAGGTATTTCCATCATGGAACACTTCGCATGGTGCTTCCAGCTGACTCTGGGTCTGGGTCTAGAGGATAAGTGGAGATAAATGCCAAAGTCGGGCATTAGTCTCTACCGCTGCACCTGCCCAATCATCAACGCGTAGAATATATTTAGTGCAAGTATGTGAGCCGACTTTCAAGGACTAGGATTTTTTTTCCCCTTTCACATCCCTTTTCCTCTCCCCCTCTTCCCTCTTTAATGGAAATACCAATAGGAATTTGACAGTGATGGACAGCCTAGTGGCACCGTAACGAAGTTTGGAGGTCTGGTGCAGTGTCTCTGTCTCTAGCTGCACAAGATGGGAAGAAAAGATAATTTGTATGTCTTGCACATGTTCAGATGCACTACAGTGTCCCAGGGTGGTGACCGCCTCTTCTAAAATTGTGAAAGTTCAAACTGTTAGCTCAGTCATCTGTAGGAGACTAAGTGAATGTTGGCTTATGTGCTGTAGTTCCTAGCCACAGAAAAACTGCTCGAAGTTTCCAGTCATCCTGGGAGCTGAATTAGAGAGGATGGATAACCCAAAGAGGAACATTAGTGATCTCTGAATGACTGGGGTAGTAGTTCCTTTATGGGCTTTCTTCTTCCTTTTACAGCTTATAAATAATATATCCTTTACTATATCATAAAATCTCATTGTATGTTTAAACAAGCTTCCTGATTTTTCTCTGCACTGCTGTTCAACATAGTACTAGGTGTCCTAGCCTCAGCAGTCAGACAATAAAAAGAAAAAAAAGGCATCTGAAATGGCAAAGAAGAAGTCAAACTCTGCGAGTCATTTTTAGAATAGAAATGTTTGCAAGATGGTGTTAGTGTAATCATCGCAGTTTTGAAAAGCTTTGCGCAGGAATGATAGCCCTTTTCACTCGTACGTGTCAATTTTTGGTTTCAGGCTTGCACTGCTGCTTACTTGTACTGCCTGGCCTTGATGGTAAGCAGGTGTCTCTCGTCTTAATTATCTTTCCTGAGCCCTCATTTCAGGCAAGCTGCCTTGTTTCCAATTGCTCCATGCCAGGTTAACCCATCCCCTTATCTGACAATACACTTGAACGGCACAAAGTTAGAGGCTTAGAGAACCTCTCTACAGATATTAGGGAAACACTATACAAAGCATTCTTTCAACATCCCCAGATCACTGAAGTTCAAGGGGAAATGTACATTATTGAAATTCGGCGGTAAATAGAGTTCCAGACCCAAGTGATTAGGAATGCTTCGGGACATTGCCATTTTCTATTAAAGCTGATTCAGAGGCAAAACTCGCAAAACTGGAAACACCACCAGATGGGACAGCAACTGAAGGTTAGCTATACTTCGGGATATAGTAGCAACTGCAGCCATAAGTTGTATGGCAGTATGTTCATGGTAGAAAGGACTAAGGGTGGGAGCCAGAATTCCTAATCACCAGTGTGTGGCAGGTTAGTCGGGGGTGAAGAGGGGGGCTTACAGCTAGCCTTCGGAGTACCGCGCACAGCCTGCAGCCAAGTGTGCCTCTGCTGGGCTCGTAGAAACAGTGGGTATATATATTCACACACATAAACATTATCCGTCAGGAATGTTCTGAAGAAAAAAAGTTTACTACTCCCCACTACCATGAAAGCCTTCATATCTTTTTCCCAGAGCTTTATGCATGTTAAATTCCCTTTCTTTTTTTTTTTAATTTAAATTCAATCAACCAATGTATAGAACGTCATCAGTTTCAGATGTAGATTTCAGTAATTCATCGGTTGCGTAGAAATTCCCTTTCTGTTTGCCATTTTGAATCTCAAAGAAGAAGCCTCCTAGGTAACATTAAATCAGTTGATTGCCTCAACTGATAAAAACATGGAACTGAGAACGTTGTTAATAGTTGATATTATGGAGAAATTTAGTACTTTTGATGGAAAGTTGTTTAAGGAAGTAGACACATGTGGGACTGTCTTAGCAGCAGTGCACACATTTCAGACTTTTACTGTCCTCACTCAGCAGCCTGAGTGAAATCACAAAAGCATATGGAAAACTTCTCTTTGTTTAGAAAATGTAGTTACTGAAAATAGTGCAGGAATTGCACAAAAGGGAGCATTAAAAAGAAATTTTCTCTACTGGTTGCTGAAAGAGGGTGTCAGGATTTTACGAGCTTCTTTGTGCAATCATGTAGGGGGGAATCAGAGTCCTGGATGGAGCCTGAGGGAAGGTTTGAGCCCACCAAGCTCACGTGAGGCACTACCGGGCGGCACTTCCTGGGTCCATTTGCAGGAGAGCTTCTCATTGAAGACGAAAGAGCGTGTAGGAACACAAGGGGATTTGGGCCTCAGTTATCACTATCCCACCCAGCCAGGGCCCGAAGTGTGGAGCTTATGGAGAAAGAGGCAGAAGGCATGAGGCATAAAAGCAAATTCCCTGAGGCATACCTTCCTGAGGGCAGAACATGACATCAGAAGGCTGGAGAGGTATTCCTTTCCAGGTGGAACAGACCTCAGCTTTGGTGCAGTGGGAGTCCAAGATTGGAAGCATCTAGAGATGGCACCCTGGGTGTGGTTAATCAGGTTACCACAAGGCCAAGATCACACGAGTCAAATGATGCCCTTGGGTGGCTTAGGCCAAAGTGGAAGAACATGAGTTTTTCGTGAGCTCGTGGGAACCATTATTGGAAAATTCCAGAAATAAACTGGTGAGACTTTAGGTGGTGCGAGAATTCCTACAACAACGGACAGGGGGAATAAGCCAATGTACTCACATGAATATTAGCTCGTTGTGCAAGCATCACCAAAGACATTTCTTCTGAACACCTTACATGTCCTCAATCATCAATCTTGTAAGATACTATTGTTATCCATGATTTCTTTTAGATGAGCAAACAGGCACACAGAACGTGAATGACTTGCCTAAGATCACACAGTGAATAAGTGGGAGGTCCCAGATCCGACCCACCGAGGTAGCTGGACCCCAGATCCGACCCACCGAGGTAGCTGGACCCCAGATCCCACTCTTGAGCCCTTTATCCCACTGTCTTACCATATTAGCCCACAGTCCAAAAACAGTCAATTTATGTATGTAATTTTCTATTTTATTTTAGGAACATCCTCTAGCCCTTATAATTCTAAGGAAAAATTTTATTTTATTTTTTTTAAAGATTTTATTTATTTATTCGACAGAAGTAGAGACAGCCAGCGAGAGAGGGAACACAAGCAGGGGGAGTGGGAGAGAAAGAAGAAGCTCATAGCGGAAGAGCCTGATGTGGGGCTCGATCCCATAACGCCGGGATCATGCCCTGAGCCGAAGGCAGACGCTTAACCTCTGTGCCATCCAGGCACCCTGGAAAAAATTTATTTTTAAAAAATTTAAAAAATTCTCTAATTTTTTAGAGACTTCTATTACCATAAATTACTTAGTGTTGAAAGATTTATAAATATAATTTGATTTGAAAGATAAATGATTCTTTAACTCAGGGGTGGCTAATCAGTATATAAAAACGCTGGTATTACTTACTCCTTAATTTGAGCAGTTTATCTAAATACTCACGAACAAGCCTCAAATCACTGAAGCGAAATTTGAAATATAAAGAGGTTCGATGGGGAAGCTTAATGCATGGAATGAGCCTGAAGAGAGACAAAACAAGTCACATACTGATTTTTTTGGCCACACTTTTTTACCATTTTCACTTGAATTTCCTCTCTGAGAGGTCCTCGTCCAAGACAAGAAAGGAAAGAAGCACCTCCCCCTGCCCCAGATCACCAGAACCCTCTAAGCAGTGTGGATAGCAGTGAGCTAGGAGAAGATGGAGAGAACATAGAAGAAGGCCAAACTCTGGGGACGAGGAAGGCCAACCTTGTTCCCTTCGAATCATTCTGCCTTTGGAAAGAAGGATTGCACCTCGAGGATGGGATGTGCATCTGATGAGAGAAAGTTCTGCCTGATCATTAGGAATGCTGGAGATGTCTTTTAGACACAGTTTTTGTTGTTGTGTTTTGTGTTTTGCTTTTGTTTTTGTTTTTCTTTTTCATTCTGGTCTTCGAGAATTTAGCCTGTTGGGTGAAGACCATCTTCTTCAGCCTTCTCATCAAGGCTACATTTCGTGATTGTGTTAAGAACACTTAATATGAGGGGCGCCTGGGTGGCTCAGTCGTTAAGCGTCTGCCTTCGGCCCAGGGCGTGATCCCGGGGTTCTGGGATCGAGCCCCGCATGGGGCTCCCTGCTCCGCTGGGAGCCTGCTTCTTCCTCTCCCACTCCCCCTGCTTGTGTTTCCTCTCTCACTGGCTGTCTCTCTCTCTCTGTCAAATATATGAATAAAATCTTAAAAAAAAAAAAATACCACTTAACATGAGATCGATTCTCTTCACAAACCTTGAAGTGCCCAGAACAATACTGTTAGTTATAGGTGCTATGTTGCACAGCTGATCTCTGGAACTTACTCATTTAGCGTCACTGAAACTTTACGTCCTTTGAATATCAGCTCCTCCTTTCCCCTACCCTCCAGCCTCTCACAACCGCTCTCGCAGTTTCTGCTTCTATGAGTTTGACTACTTTAGATGCTTCCTATACGTGGCATCGGGCCTTATTTCACCCAACAGTATGTCCTCCAGGTTGGTCCACATTGTCACAAATGACAGGATTTCCTCCTTTTTTTTTTTTAAGGCTGAATAATATTCCATTGTATGTATATGTCACATTTCTTTGTCTATTCATCTGTCAAAGGCAGCGTGGTACTGGCATAAAGACAGCCTAGTGGAACAGAATAGAGAGCCCAGAAATAAGCCCACACACATACAGTCAACTGATCTTCGGCAAGCGTGCCAGGAACATACAATGGGCTACTTTCTAAGTTTTACTGCAGGCTTAAGTGAGTTTACATTGCTTTCCGGCTGCCCATGATATAGGCAAAGGATTCAGGGACCAAAAACCTGGTCTGCGACTGAAATCTGCATTAAGTTTGAGCCTCAGCTCAGAGGACCTTGAACAGGGGCAGAGATCAGAGGGGAGATAAATACCACTAAGTTCACAGTGTATTAATCTGTTGCAATATGCTAGATGCCAAATTTCTGAGTTCGGAGTGCCCCACATATTAAATGATGACAGAATCATCTATCCTACCTCCCAGAGTTGTTTTGAAGATTAAATGAGACAACGTACATGTAAGTTCTTAGAAAACTACAACAATCTTTTGTTTTTAAAAGCAGTTATTCAAATATATGATTTTATTAATTAATAATCTTGATTATCTTTTTTTTTTAAGATTTATTCATTTGAGAGAGAGAGAGTGTGTGAGCAAGAGAGAGTGTGAATTGGGGGGAGGGGCAGACGGAGCAGGAGAAGCAGACTCGCCACTGAGCAGGGAGCCGGGATGTGGGGCTCGGTCCCAGGAACCCAAGATCATGACCTGAGCCGAAGGCAGACGCTTAACTGACTGAGCCACCCAGGACCCCTCTAATCTTGATTATATTTATGTAATAGGATGCTATCTTAGTAGCAAAAGTAGGGGTTTTCAAACGTATTTTAGAAAGTAAAGGTCTTACAACATTTTGACTCTCTACATTCCTAGTCAAGCCAGGTACCTTTCTATTCATGTATTTTTTTATTCTTTCTTAGATTTTGAGAGTCTTGAGTTCAGGGAATATTGGATTTATCTTTACTCTCAAATCATGTCAGTCAATAGAAGTATGTGACACAGATGAATGATGATGCAATCAATCAGTGGTTCATTAATAGACACCAAGGTGAATATGAGAAGCAAATACAATAGAATTTTCCTCAAATCAAAAGTGTAGGTTTTTAAGTAATTTAGAGGGGGACAAAAGTTTTGGATTATTTCTTAAAGTACTGAATTAAATTAAATTACTCACTTCCGGTTTAATATACTATGAGGAAGGTAAATTCTTTCAAGCTACCAGGAGGCCTTTAGTTAAACTAAAACTCTAATTTGCTAATGGCACCCTAATGACCTTTAAGCATTAATGAAAACTGCCTCATTTATGCCTGAGGCTAACTCACTGCTCAGACGAAGTTCTGTCCCACCCACAGACACGACCAGAAGGGCAGATCACTGCAGGAGCCAAGTGCCCCAGGAGGGAAGATACTGAAAAACACCTCTGAGAGGGAGGAGAAGTGTCTCCTACTCCTGACCCTGCCACCAGCCAGCTGCATGACCTTGGCCCATCGAGGCTTATTCCCTAATCTTGAAACTAGCAGTGGCTCTCAACCAAGTGGCTCTCAACGTAGTAGAGGGGGCCTGCCTGCATCTCCTTTTTTTTTTTTTTAAGGTTTTATTTATTTATTTGACAGAGAGAGAGAGAGAGAGAGAGCCAGTGAGAGAGGGAACACAAGCAGGGGGAGTGGGAGAGGAAGAAGCAGGCTCCCAGCAGAGCAGGGAGCCCCATGCGGGGCTCGATCCCAGGACCCTGGGATCATGCCCTGAGCCCAAGGCAGACGCCCAAGACTGAGCCACTCAGGCGCCCCTGCCTGCATCTTCTGAACACGTTCTAAGACATTATCATACAGACAGAAAGTACAAAACCTCCCCTCAAGAAAAGTTTGTATTTTGCTTTTGTTTCTGTGGTTCTTATTACGGTGGGACCCTGGAGCTTATGTCGAGAACCTCTGGAACTCCCGAATGTGTCTTCCCCATCACAGTTCTGTCAAGTCAACTGCTCCATGTTTGTGCAGAAGGAGACAAAGCTGGCCATGAGCCCAAATTGGTTCGAGTGATCAAGCCAAAGCCTGCCCCTCAAAATAATGAGCTTTTGAAGAGGCTAAAACTGTTTTTATTCTTACAGTGAGCAGCCTACTTAGAATGAAAGGATAACTGACTTCAAGTTAGGAGTCAAAGCTAATATCCACATCAAATGAATCTGCCATAGACAATTAGAGTTGCAAAAATTAGAAATGATTGTCATAATTTTGCCCTTAGAGTTTAACCATTTGTGACAGGGAGTTTCTTCAAGGTTACCCACTGTATTTTAAAGGATTACACTGCTTCTGTATAAAATGTTAAATGCTTTTTTTTTTTTTTGGAAAAAAATTGAACAAGATAAAATTCTCATTTTCTACATCTCATTGAGAAAAAGAGAACAAGACCATATGTTCCCATTAGCATAAAGAGATTTTCTTTTCAACTGCCCTCTCAGATCTCTGATAGGAGACATTATGTCTGGGACAAGTTATCAAGGGAGCATCAGAAGTATTTTGCAGCATGACATAAACAAAAGCTCGGCAAGCAGAAGGGAGAAGAAAACTGTAACCACAACAGCAATAATGAAACAACGTAACATTTTACTAACCTTTCAAAGTGTCCAAGATTCAGGAGTGGCTCTAAGCTAGTGAGTCATTTTGCTGGGTAAGATCAGAATCAGAGTATTTCCTAACAATTCTAAAGGCAAGTAAAACAAATTATGAAAACTTGCAATGATAGAAATATTAAAAATATCAAGGGAAAAAGAGCTGGTATTTGAAAGGGCACGACCTAAAAAAAAATTTATAGCTTCTGCCATTTTATATTACATATTATAACAAATCTGTCTTTATCTCGAAGTAGACTAGCCTGGATAATAACTTTTACCTAGCTCTAATTTATATGAATAGCATTATGGAAGGACAAGATTTCTAGAAGAAACCATTTATCTATGGGCTAATGTTTTCAGGATGGGGAATTTTTTTATATATACTTGTTGGGAGACAATCCTCTGTGGGTCTTTCACATTTCTGCACATACTATAAGCGAGGTACTGATTGCCTTTTGTTCTGGTCAATCTCAAAGATATTTGTGGAGTGAACACACTTGGAAAATAGAGACAGTGTTGCCCTTTGGAGCAAAGGGCAGATTTCCTTATAGCCCAGAAGAGAGATAGTATCAGCCGCTGGAGCAATGGGCGGGCACACGTCATATCCAGTATAACAAAGATGACGTCTCCCTCTGGAGCGAAGGCCAGGCATGCTTACTACTCATTATAAAAGATGCTGCCTCTCTAGGCTCAGGGTCTTTCTCCTACAGTGCAGTCACCTGTGTATGACAGCTGTCACCTGGCCCTCTTTATGTTTCCTGTGAGAGATGGGGCTCGGGGAACCCGCCCAGAAATGCCGATACCCTGGCTATGGCTATTGCTGTTCTTAAGCTCTGATACGGAACTCTGGTGGTTTCTGCCAGCATCCGTGACAATGCGGCACCTAACTTGTGAGCTAGCAAGCGGAGTACAAATCTCAGAACCCTCACAGTTCTTGACAGTACTCACATCGGTATTTACCTTGGAAACGTAGTGGTCTCTTCTCTGGAGTTCTGGTAGGTAATGAAAAATTTCATGTGTTTAAAATGGATGATTTTTCAGGATGTGTAGCATGCGGACGAGATACAGGTGTCTGAATAAAATCGGACTGACCAAGCCAATAGGCTCTTGCAGATTCAGAAATTCTATGCTGTCTGGGTCCGTGGAGTCGATGCAGGTTAGGGACTAACCAAACTCCTTTGAGTCTGAGATATAGTCCATAAGGCTGCTTTGTTCATTGATATAAAACATATTTCCAAGCAGATCTAAAGTTTGCTGGAAAAGAAGTGCCATGTCCCTTCTATATACACATCAGGTGTAATAATTACAGAGATAATGAAGTGTTCTCAAGGGTCAGTGTGGTCAAGTCTGATACATGCATGAGCACTTTACGTTTGATACCATGTTGACCATTCATTTCCATTAGTCAAGGTCTCTCTCTTCCGGGTAATGCTAAACACTGCAAATGTTTTTCTGAAGGATTGGCTTTTTCCAGAATCTATCCAGACCACTTCTTCTCTGTGGGTGGCTTTTTTTTTTTTTTCCCTTGGACACATTGCAATTCAGCTAATCAGGTTTCAACTTTCTATGTCAATATCACTTTCTAGTAATTCCATTTCATTGAAAAGAACAACCTTTGCACATTGGCCGGACTTGGTTGTTTCCCCATCTTGTCTGTCACACATTGACAGATAAAAAAAAAACAACTAGTTTCACCAGCTGTGTTTTCACTCTCAGAGAGCTCAGAGCTGTTCCACCTTACTTTCTAAACACACGGAGTTAGCTGTGGTCGTTGTGGTTTTCACCCTTTGGTTCTCAGAGAGAGGTGCATGGGCCGCCATCACCGCCATCACCACCATCCGGCATCCGCTGGAAATTTATTTTTCATGAAGCAAAATGGATATTTTTCAATAATTTTAACAACCCTCTGGAATTCGCCCTAACTACCCATTGGGATTTAGCTAATGTGTTTGAACGTACACCAGAATCACCTGGAGAGCACATTTAAACAAAGACTACTGGGCTTCTCCAAATTTTTTAAGATTTTATTTATTCATTGGACAGGGAGAGACACAGCAAGAGAGGGAACACCAGCAGGGGGAGTGGGAGAGGGAGAAGCAGGGTAGCCCAACGCAGGGCTCGATCCCAGGACCCTGGGATCATGACCTGAGCCAAAGATAGACACTTAACGACTGAGCCACCCTGGCATCCCAGGGTGTCTCTAAAATTTTGAATTCACTAGGTTTGGGCCAGAGTCCTAGAAGTTGCAGTTGTAATAAATTTCTCACGTCTGGCAGCAAGCGAGGTGCCCTAGGAAGCCCTCTGTGCTTAGTCACTGGCTGGGGACAGCCCAGGGCAAGTGTGTCCTCAGCTCATACACTGAGGTCCATCCAGAATGCGGGGCTGTCCATCAGGTCTGCACCCTGCAGCAGGACAACTGACCAGTGCATTTTCATGGCTACTGGAGTTTTCAGCCAAGTCGTTTCAAAAGCACAAAATGCATAACTGCGAAACCAGTATATGCCCCTTCTGTCAAGCTACATAGTCATCTAGACGTAGTGGCATCACACCTCGGATCTGCGACGTCGTCTTTCTCATACTTGGAAATCTCGGAGATGAATACAAAAAATGGTGACTAAGGTATTTGTAAAGTAATTGAGGGCTGAAGTTTTGGAAAATATGGGTGGATCCCAGAATATTGTAATATATCACGTGAAACAATGGGTGTAATAGCTTGCACATATTCAGTGCATGGGTTGCACGCATTGTCATTCTCATTCCACCATTCATATGGTGTGCTGTACACTATAGGACAAAAAGCCACAACCCCGGTCAGGCAGTGCCTTTCAGAGCTCTACTTTGCAGAGCTCTCGGGTGGACCCAGAAGTTCACATGAACGTCGTTAATGACTTTTTAAAAAAAATAATAGACTTCCTGTTTTAGAGAAGTTATCGGTTTGTGGAAAATTTGAGTGGAAAGTACAAAGAATTCACAAGTACCACTTCTCCTTGCTTCCCACCTCCATGGTTTCCCCCATTATTAGTGTCTGGCATTAGTGTGGTACAGGTGATGAGCCAGTCCTGATACATTATTATTATTAACTAATGTCCATAGTTCACATTTGGGCTCACTTCTCTGTGTTGTGCATTCCATGGGTTTTGACAAACGTCCAGTGACATGTGTTGACCATCATAGTAACATACAGAAGAGCTTCACTGCTATAAAAAAACCCTGCGCTCCACCCACTTCTTTGGCCCTTCTTCCATTCTTTTCCCAACAAACCTCCAGCAACCACCGACTGTTTTACGATCTCCATTATTTTCATTTTTCTAGAAAATTCTCACATAGTGGGAATTATATAGTGGGTAGCCTTTTCACATCGGTTTCTTCCACTTAGCAATGTGTGCTTAAAATTCTTCATATCTTGAAAGCTCATTTATTTTTGTCATTGTGTGAACGCAACCACAGTCTCTTTATCCATTCACCTACTGAAGGACATCTTGGTGGCTTCCATATTTTGGCAGTAATGAATAAAGCTGCTGTAAACATTCATGCGGCAGTTTTTAACTCATTTGGGTAAATACCATTAAGTTTAAGGGTTTAAACCATTCATATAAATACCAAGGAGTATGTTTGCGGGTTTACATGGTTAAGAGTATGTTTAGTTTTGGGTGAAATTGCCAATCTGTCTTCCAAAATGGTTGTACACATTAATGACTTTTTTCCCCCCAAATAAGAGAGCTATCGTGTGACCCCTTTAAAAGACAAAAATAATCCCTCTGTGAATCACCTGCTGTGATTTTCTCTTGAGGCAGTGGAAGGAAACGATAAAGTAGGGAGTTCAAACAGAGATTTTCGCTGCTCCATTCCAGACCCCCAAACCTTTCTAGTACAAAACAAGCCTTTAATCACAAGTGGGACTTTCTGGAAAGAACCGAGTCATTTATAGCTGTTTTCACTTTACCCTAAGCTATTAATTAACATCTTTTTGGCAAGTAAACTTTGAGACTCTGGCCTGAATCAAAGCCTGCATTTGCAAAACTTCTCGAATGGCATTGTTGGTTGTTTCTAAATACACGTTCCCTGAAAAAAGCAACAGAAGGTGATGCTGGATTGTAAGAAAGGTATTAATTTTCTTTTTCTAGCTTTTCAGCCAGTGAGGATATATTTTAAATCCTTTTCCAGCCTCTGAAAAAAAAAATCCCTATGAAGAGAAACAGATGGGCTACCCCACCTAGCACACCTGTTTTACTGGTTACTCTTAGGCAAAGCTTCAGACATAAAAGACTCACACTGATTTACTAAAAATAGCTACATAATTATAAAATGCATGTGCCTCTACACAGTGCGAGGGACTGAGGTGTTTTCCATTGTTAAAAAAGTACTATTGTCATTAATAAAAAAAAAAAAAAGATTTTTCCTGAAAGTGAGGAGAGATCGTCTGCTTTCTTGTTCAAATTATAAAAGTCAAGTATGTTCAGTGTAATAATTTTAAGAATGCAGAAAAATATTAAGAATATGACAAAAACCATGCCAGATTTCAGCACCTCCAGGTAATTGCTGTGCACATTTTGAGTAACATACTTCCAAGTATCTTTTGATATAGAGGCTTACAAAATTAGGAGAATACCATACAGATTGTGCTGTAATCTGTTGTTTAAAATCTGCATCGTGTTCTGTAAATCTTCCATGTTCAACACACATGCAATTCATCGTTGTTGTTTTTTTATGGCTGCGTGATATTCTGATGTATGACTATAGGCTAATTTATTTTACAAACCTCTTACTGATGAACCATTAGACTATTCTAAGGACTTGGTGTGATAGTCCCCCAAAATAATCTTGAGGATTTACTTTATTAGCTTCCTGAGATATCAAGTTAAAGCCTATGCAGTTTTTCGAGGTTGTTGTGTTTTGCCAGACTGCCTTCCAAGAGGTTTGTATCTATCTAAATCCTATCGACATTACAAAAGAGTTGGCATTTTTCTCTCCAGCCGACGAACCGTGGACATTTGAAAGATTTTTTAAAGGTTCTTGTAGGTGAAAAATTCTGTGTCAGTGTTGTATCTCCTTACATGTCTTTAAGTTTGAAGCAAAGGCTGTTTTCATATGCCTATTGGCCATTCGTATTCATTTTATCCTTCACCCGTATTTCTATTAGAGAATATTTCTCTTACTGACTGAAAATCTCACTATATATTAGCCTAAGCAAAATGAACGTATTGAATTTCTAAAGGAGCTGCTTTTTCTACATTTCTGTTTGGAAGCTTCAAGTGTAAAATGTTATCCCTACATGTACAGGCAAACCACTAGAATTCTGCTAAGAGTTAAAAAAACAAAGAAGAAGAAGAAAAAGCACGTTGCTAGGACAAAATGCTTTAAAAGGCTTTGTTTTCTCCATTCGGGAGAGAGTTCAAATGACAGCAGCAAAGAATAATTTCTAATAGTCGTTATGGAAGGAACTCGGTGAGTCCCTAGCAGTGAAAAGCAAGGCAAACCAAAGAACACAGAACCAATCTAGGTCCGCATCCGCCTGCTTTCAGGCTATGGTCCCTGTGAAGTCTTGCCTAGGTCTCTAAAATGGCAGGATGTAGTATCTCTCTCTGTCTCATTTACACAAAAGAACCTGAAACTCAAGAGGTAAATGAGGACAACGGGATGCCGCCTTTGTGAAAATCCTGTAGCCACCTGTGTCCCCACTTAGACTTTAATTAGGGGATCACATCACATCATGTCGGGAGACCAAGCCACCCTGAATGACTGCTGCTCCGCTGTTTCCCGAGGAACACAGTAAATTCAGACGCCCGCTAAGTCTCGAGGGTCTGCGTTGTGCCAGGGTCTCTAAAGAACGCGATGTAGAGGCAGACGAAAGGTTTTCTTATTCTCTCTGAGCCTTAGAAATCACCCTTCCAGGCTTTGCAGATGAGAGTCAAAAAATGGAAGAACAAAATATGTGGGATGTAATACAATGTATGCAGATTTCTTATATAGAAACAGTGAGTGGAGACTCGGGTTTAAATTCTAGGTCACCGAGAAACAGATCCACGAGAGAATTTCTTAGGCCACATCTCGAGGAGAGAGGAAGCATGTTACTTAATTTAGCTCTGTTTTCACCCCTTTCAGTGGAAAGAATGAGCTCTTCACTCCACGGTATGGCTTGACACAATACAGGTTCAAAGACAGATCCTTGAAAGGCATGGGATCATTCACGTGGTAAAGCCACAATAATGCAAGATGAAAAATGAAAGGGTGATTTTCTTCTGCCTTTCACTCTGTCTTTTAGAGAAAGGATGGGGAGGGGGACCAAACGTGCGTATAAAATCAGAATAAAATGCAAAATGTGCATGCGTACAAAATCCTGTCTTGTTCACAGGGTCACTGCTGGTTTTATAAGGATATCTTATTTCCTAATTAGATTGACAGCTCCTTTTGGGCGGGGATTTATCTCATAATTGTCTTGTATTCTCTCACAACATATAAAACAAGTATTTCTTTATAGATTGCTTTATAAGGCTTTGGGCAAATGAGCTAAAAGGATCTACAGTTGTGTGACACAGTTTACTTATAATTATGCCTTGAAGAATATATTATAAACTCCATCAAAGAATTCTGCCAGACAGGGTGGATTACAAAAGACTTGAATCAAGTTGCATTTAATAATTTTCAGAGAGTATAGTGAATCTCCTAAAAATAGGCCATTATGCATTTTGTGTGTATCGTGTGTGTGTGCACGCATCTGTCTGCTTTACGAAACTACCATGGTGGAAAATCAGTTCTGGTCCCAGATATGAAAAATAATCAACAATATAAACACCATTTTGTAACAGTTTGAATCCCAGGTAAGAACACATGATGAAAAACCTTTATTTTTTCTGCAAAAACAGCAACCAAACGGCCAGTTGACCATCAGCGATTTGTTCTTGCATGAAAGGCTGTCATTAGACATATCTCTAAAGCTAAACTGGAACTTCTAGTTTTGTTAGCCTCCCTTTGTAAGTACAGCCCTTTATAGTCAGAGGACCCAAGAGTGTCTTATGTTCCTGAAATATACACCCACACGCCCACACTTGCTTCAGATAAGAGCCGATTACAAGACATTTACTGCATGCATTTCTGTTACAGAGGGTTTCCTTCAGACGCTTATATAAATCGGTTATAATCTGAAGTTTTTGTAACAATTGTGTTAACGTCATTATCCCTTATGGACATTTCATAATAGATAAAGATGTGGAATGTTCCACTAAATACAAAATAATTGTAAAAACATTGAAATACATTGTGTGCTATAATAGACTTTTTTCGACAAATATATGCAATAGCCTATATATTGAATTGTGCATTAATTATAAACAAAATATGCCAACTAGATTTGAACACCAGAATTCTAAAATAAAAAAAAATAGACTGATTCTTATAATTACTACAGTATAATATTGTGAGAATTTCCAAACATGTTTTGGCTGCCAGGATTTCAGGACTTTTAAAAAGATTTTTATGTTTTATTTGAGAGAGAGAGAGAGAGGGTGATCACGAAGTGGGGAGGAAGGCTAGAGGGAGAGGGAGAAGCTGACTCCCCACTGAGTAAGGAGCCCAAAGCAGGACTCGATCCCAGGAATTATGACCTGAGCCGAAGGCAGACACTTAACCAACTGAGCCACCGAGGCACCCCAGGAATTCAGGATTTTTCAAAAATAAAATTGTACAAGGCACACGGGAAAACAAAAAGTAATGAAACCAATGATTTGTATGATCTCCTTTTCCCTAACACTCTATTCTCTGTCAATTAAACAGATTCGGTTTTCCTGTTATTTTAGAATAATTATAATGACATTACTATTTATTAGGCACTTCCGTGCTCTGTGCTGTGCTATACTGATCCCTTAAAACAGCACCGTGAAGTAGGTATTACTTCAGCCATTTTACAGATACAGAAACTGTGGCTTAAGAAGAGTCAGTAACTCGCCCGAGGTCACAGAGCGATCTGAACGACCTGGCTGAGATTTCCATCTAGCTGTTCTCGCTTCGCTTCGCAGTCTCTGCCCTTGGCTCTTATCATTGCTTCACTAAGTACTAATTGAGCATAGACTATGTGTCAAGCCCTCTGCTAGATGCGGAGGATAACGTAGTCAACTAAAAAATTCTGGATCTCAATGGGGATTAGCAAGAGGGACGAAAACAAAAAGTTAAAAAGACAAATGGTGAAAATAATCACCTCCGTGTGAAGTGCTCTAGCCCAGGGATCTCTGCCTCCTGGGAGGTGGCATTGCTGAGTCCGATCTTTCTCCGTAATAACACCGGCTCGTCGAGTTCATGCGGGAGCAGCTCATTGATAGTCTACTGCACCCTTGCAGTTCTTTTTTTTTTTTTTAATATTTTATTTATTTATTTGACAGAGAGAGAGACAGCCAGCAAGAGAGGGAACACAAGCAGGGGGAGTGGGAGAGGAAGAAGCAGGCTCCCAGCAGAGGAGCCTGATGTGGGGCTCGATCCCAGAACGCTGGGATCACGCCCTGGGCTGAAGGCAAACGCTTAACGACTGAGCCACCCAGGCGCCCCAGCACCCTTGCAGTTCTAAAGCAGGTTGAAGTAACAAATACAGAAAAATCTTTGATTCGTATTACTGGCCAATCTATCATCTGGCTCGTCCCGTCCCTTCCACCATGAAGGACACATATGGAACGTGTCTGGAGGGAAGATCCACATTCCATATCAGAGGCTCCCTGCCCACCTCAGGAGTCAAGCTTCCCTCCACGTGTCCAGACGGGGTCTCGGATCCACCTGGTGGACAGTCAGACTTTTAAAATGTGTACACCGGAACAGATGGTTATCAGTTGACAGAGACAATGCCTATCTCGTTTATGGATTATTCTATGATTTTACAGGGGCCATATTTTGGAATAAGTTCCAATTACTTCTTACGTCAAGGGCCACACCTCTGAGAACACGTCAGTCAGACTCAGGGCTCCCTTTTAACCTAAGACTGTTTCCTCCCTTGAAGGGCACACCTCATGACATCAACAACATTCAGGCTCGCTTTTTTTTTTTTTTAAGATTGTATTTATTTATTTATTTATTTATTTATTTATTTGAGAGAGAGAGCACACACAAGTGGGGAGGAGGGGCAGAGGGAGAAGCAAGTTCCCCACCGAGCAGGAGCTGGATGCGGGGCTCGATTCCAGGACCCTGAGATCAGGACCAGAGCCGAAGGCAGAGGCTTAACCGCCTGAGCCACCCAGGCGCCCCTATTGGATTGCTTTTAATCACTTGACAGGTACCTTGTCCATACGTCCCTAGATGGCCCCCCAATGCCTAATTCGCATTAGTAGCCTTCAAAATACCCATTACCACCCGGAGAACCCAATCCAAATGGTCTCCACATGTGCCCTAGACATTACGACCTTTGTAATAGTCCAGGAAACAAGCCACAGCGGTTGTATAAAATCTCTTTTAACCTTCGTCCTGCTCGGAAGATGCCTCAGTGTGCCGGGGCTGCCATATCGAAGTACCACAGGCTAGGTGGCTTGAACAGCAGGAGGTTACTTTCTCACGGTCCTGGAGGCGAGAAGTGCAAGAGCCAGGTGTTGGCATGGCCGGTTTCTTCCGAGGCCTCTTTCCTGGCTGGTAAGTGGCTGTGGTCTCTGTTTTCACGCGGTCTTCCATGCACGTGGGCCTGTGTGTTTGGGTCTGTGTGGGTCCCTATTTTCTCTTCTTATAAGGAAACCAGTTATACTGGAGTAGGGCCCACTGTAATGACCTCATTTAACTTAATTACCCCTTTATAAGCCCTATCTCCAAATTCGGTCACATTCTGAAATACTGGGAGTTAGGGCTTCCGCCAGATGAATTTGCGGGTGGGTGGGGTGAGGGCAAATTACAGGGACTAACAGGAGCATTGACAAGATATGAGAGCATTCCCTATCCAATCTGTTTTTCAGTTACAGAGTATATAGGATTTTATGGTAAGTCCTCAACTCCTAATACCTGCTAAGGTTGGCCTAGAGGTGGCATTGCGATATCCCCCCAAAGAGGTAGTCTTTACAGAGGAGGGCAGCTTCCTCCAGCACAGTGTTTGCTAGAGAGGATTGTATGCCACTGGACAGGAAGCTAGGTGGTATAAATAACGTTGAATCACATAGTGAAAGTGACCGAATTCCCTTGCAGCTCTGAGGAAGTCATCTGGCCGTCTTGAGTTTCTTGGTAATGTTTTTAACACTTGCAAATTCCTCCCTACCCATTGCTTCCCCCACCCACCCCCTTTTCCTTAAACAAAGAGAAATCAGGCCCCAGGCTCAAGAGCCTTTGGCAAGCCACAGCGCCCATCCCTAACTAAATACTATTTTTGTTGTGCGTTCGTTTTCATTGAATTGATGAGGTCACCCACCATTCCATTTGTGGCAATTCTGTTTTCCCATTAAATTCATGATTTCTTTTTTATGTTACATGAAGTCCTCAAGTTAAAAAAAGTGACTCAGTTGAAAGAAAAGTATTAATGATCATGCTTATGATAGACACAAATGGAAGGATCAGAAAGGCTGTTTACCAAGGATCGAAAATCTTAGAGATGCTGCTTTCACATGTAAGATAAGCAGAAATATCGGTCTTCCGGTTTTTGAGTTGTCCACGAGGGGACGCTCCCTAAGAGCAAAGGCACTTCTACAGCCAACCTGAGCCATCACTGTCAGTAGTGTGCTCAACGCTCGTTTCTAGGGTCCTGCTCCCCTCCCCAGAGTGACGGAGATAGTGGGTCACAGCTGTCTTCCCCAGCTGTTCTCTTGAAAACTCCCCTACCCTGGATCCACCCGTAGGGCACAGGTCCCCCCTCTGGATCCTTTCCCTACTTCAGTTCCAGCATTGACATCAGTAAGGCCCTCGTCTTCATAAAGGAGCGGCTCATAACAGAAGCTGAGTGCAGACGTGGGTAGAAGAAGCACCATTTCTGGCTTGGATCTGGAAACTTCCAGGAAATCCCAGCCTATATTGGATTCATAGTTCTTTTCCAAGCTTGTTCTGTCTCTTCGTCACACTTTTATCAATTGTGGTTTCGTTCCTCGCTTCCCTACCGGATTTCTGATTTCACACTAATTTTCGGACTCAGGTAGCTCAAAAAGGAGCTTGGCCTATGTTTGTGTTTGAGACCTTCTGGTTTTGTAAACTGTTTTATCTGCAAGAGTCAGATACTTTCCCCAGTTGAGGTTGGTGAAACAGTCTTATTTATATGATGGTTTTAGAAGAATTATGCATCCATGGGGGAAATGTATTTTAAACAAAGAGAACTGTTTACAAAACAGCATTTCTGGTAAAGTATTACTTTTTTCGAAGCACTCTATGTATACATATATTATATATAACAATTGATTCATAGGTAATTGGAAAACTATGCCATAATGTTAGTAATGGTTCTTTTGCTGAAGAGAGTATAAGGGTTTTTAATTTTATTCTTTATAGTTTCCTACATGTTCTCAGTTTTCTACATTTAATTTTTATTTTGTTTAAAATTTTCAAAATATTGGGTTTTTTGTTTTGTTTTTGTTTTTTTTTAAAGATTTTATTTATTTATTTGACAGAGACAGCCAGCGAGAGAGGGAACACAAGCAGGGGGAGTGGGAGAGGAAGAAGCAGGCTCCCAGTAGAGGAGCCTGATGTGGGGCTCGATCCCATAACGCCGGGATCACGCCCTGAGCCAAAGGCAGACGCTTAACGACTGTGCTACCCAGGTGCCCCTAAAATTTTCAAAATATTGTTAAATTTAAAACAGACCTCAGGCGGGGAAGCAAACAAACACTTCTATTCAAATGTTTCCAGGTCGAAGCCTCTACCATTCAAGGCAACGGAGCCACTGCTGGCCAGGCTCTCTGAGAAATTTCTTTTGCCCTCTGCTGAGAAAGGGATGGGAATGCTTTGGCCAGTCCTGAACCATTTTCTACCAAGAAGCATGGTCTTAGCTAAGATACAGGGTCAACAAAACAAAACACATTTGGCTGACTTTCTTAGCACTAGGATAGGTGAACTCTTTTTTTTTTCCCCCAACAGATGAAAAAACAGTCCTAGCTTTTATCACAGGATTTGTGAAGCCAAAAGAACAAGTGAATAGAGGCAGGCACATAGATAGAGTATCAATAACCAGATACTTTATTTTGTTTCTTTATGGACCATTTGTTTTGGCCTCCCACATCATAAAGGTCTTTCCGTGGCAACGGTTCTCAATCTTTTGAACCCCTATCATCCAGCAGACCCAACATGGATCCAAAGTGTAACTAATTTTCCACGAGGCAGGCAAGGGAGCCTCATAATGGTTGTAAATCAGAACGTGGAGTGATTCTACTTGGATAAAATTATTTCTAGTTGCTTCTGATATCTCCCCCCCCCCCGAGAATTACTGCTCTCTAGTATTTTGTTGCCTTTTATTGTATATTTATTAGCTCAACATCACCTATTAAAAAAAAAGCTTTGCTGTCTTCTGCTAAATACTGTTAGCGTTCTCCCTTCACGCTTCCTCGCTGTGTCCTTTTCTGTCGTGTCTCCAAAACCCACGTGCTTCAGGGAAAGGTGACTTCTTTTCCAGCCTCAGAGCTAGGCCTGGTTGATTTAAAGATAATCTCAAACCCTTGCCACAGTGACTGGTTTAGGAACAGGGCCTGGGCAATCAGCCGTGGCGTTTCCCCAGCCACGGGATTGCTCAGGAATGAGCAGTGGTCAAGGTGAGCCAATGGACTTCAGTGGGTTGGAAAGAATTTCCTTATTGTTAGGAGAAAGCCCCCAGAAGAGACAAGTTCTTTCTCTGAAAGGCATTTTGTGCAGCGGGGAAGCCCGGGATAATTTCAGGCTCTCCCCAGTGAAGGAAGCAGACAAGAAAATGAAACAATTCTAATTGAAGAACACACACGAGGAACTCACAGGGACCACCCCCAGCCTGACACCCCTCCTGCCGCTAAAGCCCCAGTGGCAACCATTCCTTTAGTCTGTAACCAGTGGGGGTAAACTTCTCCATCCTTACAGCTGAAAGCATCCTAATACTGATACGATGTACGTAATATTGAAGAATTCCTCAAAATACAGGCTCATGATTCTAGTGTGAACTGAGTTTCACTTTATAGATTGGAATGAATAGGGAAAGAGAAGCTGCTTTAGTCTCTAACTATCGATTTAAGTTAACCCCCTTAAATAGCATCTTAAATATTAATACTAAACGTTTCCATTAAATACAGCATAATAATACGGTTTGTTATAAGAAATGAGGGCTTTAGCATCACAAAATGCCGATGATCATGAAACAAATCTCAATAACAGGATTTGTGCTTAAACTATGTTTTACCTATAATGTCCTTGAGATCTAATCTTAAAATATCGGTGCCGGTAAGTGATTAAGATACATTTCTTTGTGAATAATTCATGTATCAGATCATGAAGTTGAATTACACTGAAGAGAGATTTCAATAACCATTTACAGTATCACAAAATAAGCCTTATGTTTTTTTAAGGTGATGTCTTTTCAGATCATTCATTCAATCCTTTAAGTTTATTGAAATATTTTAAAATAACAAATTAAAACTCTAAAAATAAAAGCAGGCCAACTTAAAAAAAACTCACCTTCTTCCCTCTTTGGTGAAATCATTTCAAAACTTGTGAGTCTAAGAAATCAGTACCTTTGGGGCGCCTGGGTGGCGCAGTCGTTAAGCGTCTGCCTTCGGCTCAGGGCGTGATCCCAGCGTTCTGGGATCGAGCCCCACATCAGGCTCCTCTGCTGGGAGCCTGCTTCTTCCTCTCCCACTACCCCTGCTTGTGTTCCCTCTCTCGCTGGCTGTCTCTATCTCTGTCGAATAAATAAATAAAATCTTTAAAAAAAGAAAAGAAAAGAAAAGAAAAGAAAAGAAAAAAGAAATCAGTATCCTTAAGTGCGTGGGAAGGACAGGTGATAAAACAAAAGAAAAACAACAAAAATAAAAACAAAAACAAAAACAAAAACCAAACCCAGATGCCAGGTAACCTACAGAATTCTTTTCTAGAAGAAACATAAGTGCATTGAAAGTGTATGTTTTTGAAGATTACTTAGGTACCAAAATAGTTGTGGAAATGCCGAGCTCCATTTCAATAGGAAATCTTCCGCCCTTCAAAGATGCTTATTTTGAGGTTTTTCCGCTTTTTTTCTCCGTTAAACTCAGCAGTATCTATGTTTCAGACTACAGATTCACGGGCACTTTGGCATTCATCCTCCATTATTTACTTATATTTAATTTGCTAGATTCGTACATTCCTACACATCCTAATAGCATGTGGCCACAGAGGAAATAAAGTATTCAGGCTGGCTGAATATTGACCATCTAGACTTAAATGGATTTCTGTTTTGCTGACACAAAAAAGTAGGAAAAAGAAAGAGCAATGCTGAATGAGAAAACCCTTAAATTAAGGGGGGAATGTATTAAATTAGCTCTATTTTTTTTTTTTTTTTTTTGTTTATGTGTGGAGGTTCATGTTTGAGACTTCAATCTGGAAAGCTCTATCTGATAGGGTCCAAACAGCTAACCTGAGCCTGTTCGAGGGTTTCTATTTACAAAAATTGAAAACAGTTTAATACAAAGACTTTCTTTCGGGGGTAGGACCTGCACACAAAATATCTTGATGAGTGAAATTTTAACCAAAGTGAGTAACATGTCTGCTTACTTATTATCTTTGGATAGAGCCGACCTTGATCTGAGAGGACTGGGAGACAAAAACGTATAGAATAATTTTGTCTTGCTCCTGGTACCAGACTGAAGTACGTTGTTTGTTTTCAATGGATTTGAAGTTAATGCATTCAAGGAACTGCTATGAATTCTACCTTTTCATATCAAAATGATAACATGGGGCACCCATACTCACGAGAACCAGGCTGGGTCGGGAGAAAGTTAATTGATCTAGCAGAAACGCTTTAGGGAAAGGACAAGAAGAAAAGAAACCCAGCATTTGTGTAAGATGAGCACTCCGTAGGCTCTCGTCTCAGAAGTGGTTAAGTTAACTCTTTGGGTAGGGCAATAATTGGGTCCATTGCAACGCATTTGTTACACCATTGAATGCTTTTTAAAAGGAAGGAAAGTGGAGTATCCGATCCCTTTTCCAAATCTTAAAAACTTACTTTAATCTTAAAAAAATCACCACTGAATTTGACGGAACGTAGATAAATGACAAATTTACTTAAGCCTTCTGATTAAATTCAGTGGGAAACTTTCCAAGATAGACAGTGATGTGAATTTGGATATTTGAAATTTAAAGAAACCCCTGGAGATCTGATGGTGTGTTTGGTTCTGTATTGGTCCAATTACGAAATAGGAGAAAGTCCTTGAAGACTTTTGATGTCTACATTTAAAACACGGAAGCTTAAGAGTTTGACAAAGGTAGAGAGCCGCTGGCCAAATCTAAAAAAATAATATAACGTTTTATTTTGAACACATGAATATTCCAAGAAAATGTTTAATATTTTTACATTTTTCTTTATAATAGAGGATATTAGTCAAATAGATCACGTGAGGTCAGGTTTCAAGTCCATCTACGAGCTAAAATCCATCATAGTTTTGCCCATTTGTGCAAGGAGTATTTATCGAAAGCCTGTTGTGTGCCAACTACTCTTCTAGACCGTGGGGATAGCGAGTTGAACAACCAAAGTCCCTGTCTCATGGAACTTCATTAATAGATTGTACTTTGTCGGCACTTGTGCTATTAACATAGTGAGTTGTTGATCTAAATAAGGATTTGGGATGCAACGTATCAAAATAGTGTTACAATTCCCAACCAGAAAAGAATAATGAACAAGTAATACAATGTCTTTTTGTCTTTATCCTGCTGAATAGATATCATTTTGGTGTGTTCATATTCCTTGATGGAGAGAACAGAAACTGGTTTGTGAGTAAACATTGTCTGGATGGTGGACAAAAGTATAACATCCCATATCTTGGTACGATGCAAATGTTATCTAAGTAAGAATTATCAGAAATGGCTGATGAATGCATACTGTTGCAAACTTATTTGGAAGATACTTCTCATTGCATCTCCGAGCCTTGGTTTAAATTCTGCAAAAGTTGAGATTTTTAAAATATTTCTTTCTTTGTCATTTTAAGTATCCTTCTCACTCCCTGATGAAGGAATGCTCTTTGTTTATCAGATTTCTGTAGCACTGCCAATGAGAATGCTGATGAAATATACAAGTTTCGTGTTTTATTTCTCTTTTTTCCTTTTCTTTCCTTCAGTTTTTCCTCTTTCTCTTCTGGACCCTTGTACAATAATCACATTTTTCAAGGTTAACCTACTCACTCTCATCCCCCATATCCCTGTAAAATCATCTGCTTATAGAACATCTTAACCTTCAAGTTTTTCCGAAAGTATCACCATAAATCTTTCTTTTCTCCTCTAGTCCAATAAATCACTTCTTCTCATTTTGTTAGCAAGTTTCTGAAATCAAATAGACTGCAAAGTGTTTCCTAATGCATCAGATAGTGGTTGGTACAATCTGAAAAGACAGTCTCGTAGCTACATTTCTTAATCTGCGCCAAATTATGGATTCACCTTTGTCCTCTATACACGCAAGACTCATGTCTCTATTACTATCCATCACTGGTGCAAATACAATTCTAACGTCGTTGTAAATTTGGCTTCATTTATTTAATGAGAATTTCTTGAGCCTCTGCTACAAATTTACTTAAGACACTCTTCTAGGTCCTAGGAGTATAGTAATGAACAAAATAGACATGTTCTCTAATTTACTGGAATTTGCTATTCCTGATTTTTGGGAGATTACATATTTCCGGCTAATGTTAGGATAATCCAGTCAATGTTGACATTGCAGATTTTTAGCCAAAAGTTAAGAAAAAAACAAAACAAAACAAAACACTGCTTCTTACCTTGTGATCAACTCTTGTCTGGGACATTCATCCTTTTACGATAAAAATTTGTAACAATTTATAGAGTACACTAACATCCTGTTATCACACTACAGGACCTCACAGCTAAACACCCAACCATTTACATCTGAAGTAAGAATACTCAAGTCAGCTTTCCTGAGAACTTCCTTCACCATATTGAAATGACAACGACTTCAACGCATAATTAGAAAGATAAAATTAATCTTCTCCAAACCCTTGGAGCACTTTGTGGAAGTAGGACATTCTTCCCTTTAGATATTGTCTTTCTCCCTTTCACTACCGTGAGTAGTGAAGAGAATCTGGCTCAAGAATGTTAGTGATGAGCTTTTCAGCAAGTCTACCAAATGACCCCTTAGCTGGAGAGGAGGGTTGACATTGATGGAGGTTGGGTGGGGAAAAGGCTGCAGATGCAGACCAAAACAAATTTCTTTGAAGTCTTACGTTTTTTCTTTTTTAAGTCCTGTAGAAATGTCTGTTGTACCCATATATAGCTTCATCTTTTAATTTCTTACCATCAACTAACATTGTTGTTCTCCGATAGGACATAGAAGTTTCTTTTTTTTTTTTTTTTTAAGATTTTATTTATTTATTCGACAGAGATAGACAGCCAGCGAGAGAGGGAACACAAGCAGGGGGAGTGGGAGAGGAAGAAGCAGGCTCACAGCGGAGGAGCCTGATGTGGGGCTCGATCCCATAACGCCGGGATCACGCCCTGAGCCGAAGGCAGACGCTTAACCGCTGTGCCACCCAGGCGCCCCAAGGACATAGAAGTTTCTACTCTAGTTTCCTGGCCCAGCTCCATGGGCTCAGGTCATATGTGCACCCCAGTTTGAAATCACTGGGGTAGCTTAACACAAGCTGGCAGAAGACCTGACCTCTCATTATTATCCAGTTGTTCCAGTTATCCAACTTCACATTTTCTCATGTGTTATAAAGTAACGAAATCCCTGCTTTTCTTTCCACAGTGTTGCTGGGAAGATTGGAAGACTTGATAGGATATTATTATTTTTAATTTTTTTTTTAATTTTTGTAATTTTTTAAGATTTTATTTATTTGAGAGAGAGAGAACACAAGCAGGGGGGAGGGGCAGAGGGAGAGGGAGAAGCAGACTCCCTGCTGTGCAGGAAGCCCAATGCAGGGCTCGATCCCAGAACCCTGGGATCATGACCTGAACCGAAGGCGGACGCGTAACCAACTGAGCCTCCCAGATGCCCCTATTATTTTTTATTATTATTAAATAACTGGTTTGTTTAACATTCTGCAATTGGGTCTGGGTCGAGGTACAGACAAAACAGTTCCATTTTTCTCTAGTTACTGCTCCTGCCTGTGCTCCGCTGAGTCCCCTCCCAGACCTTAATGACAGCTTGATCATAACTTCCTGATCACTCCCAGCTATTAAAATATAAGTTCAGTCCAATTTAACCCATTTTAAAAGGTCACCTCATATCTGCCTGAAGTCTCGTCTCTTCCCCTTTTCCCTGTTCAGCAAAGTTTCCACCTACGGGATTTGAATGGGGAAAGAAATGGAATCCACTTTTCACCCTCTCTCCTCCCTTTCTTTTGAGACCTTTACTCCTCCAAAGAATTGGGATCCAAGATGGAGAACAGCTGCAAATATCCCTAACTTCGCAGACGCAGGTGTGGTCCTGTCTCCTCGGTTGCTCTTTCTCTGTTCAAGATCTATCCGTCTCTGATGTCCTGTGAGTGGCTCCCAGATAAATGCTCTTTCTCCTAGGACGCACACGGGAATTATATCTAGAGACAATGTTAGTGGAGGTGGCATGAGGGGGCTTCCCAGTGCAGTGTGTTGTGTTCTGAAAGCTCTGCCCTCACTCAGTCATTTTTGATTCCTCCTGCTCAATTGCTTCTGGAACCCGATCAGTTCCCATCTTGGAGTCTACCCCATAGCTTCTCAAGGCTGCAGCCTCGTCTCCTGGTGGCTTGGCTCTTGGACGCCAGAATGGCTCAATGGACGTGACCTACCACCATATTCTTTTCATCCATGGGGATCTCACACATTTTTGACACAAGAAAATATGATGTAGGCTGCTAATCTCTCTCCCTCTCCCTCTCCCTCTCTCTCTCTCTCTCTCTCTCTCTCTCACACACACACACACACACACACACACACACTCACAGCCTCTTTCTCTCTCTTTCCTACCTACTTAAGTATCTGTGGTGAGTTGCTGATGGGCAAGCTCATCCTCTGTGAGAGATTCTTGTTGACTCATTCCTTTTTCACTTGGCCTGGGCTGAAGAGGGGGAGCACTTTCACCCTCTACGATGGGAAGGCCCTCCGGCTTATCCCTAACCACCCCTCCACCCATCAGGTTTGAACATAGTGTTAGGTACCTGTTTGGCTGATGGTCGTGCTGCACCAGCGTGGTCACCTCAGGTGAGGCGCAGGAGAGGCATCTGGGTCTTAATTGTCCTGGGTGCTCTTCCGAATGAAGGACATACGACACCTCTTTGTCATCCTTTGAGTCACGGGGGACAACTGCAAGGCAACAAAGTCCCCCATCCAATATCCTGTCACCTGGTACGCTTGCTAGACTCTGCCTGGAAGCGGACCCATTTTTGCAAATGAAAAATTCTATGTTGGCAGCAAAAACCCATACAATCATTTAGGAAGGACAGTTTACTGGTTTATGCAAGTGCCAAGGGATATCGGCTGAGCTATACCACTTGTGAAATGAGGTGACTAAGTATGCTAGCTGCTGGCTGTGGGGGCTGCTTATGCTATCACTCAGGGATGTGGGTGAGAAGTTGAGGGAGCCTTCTGTCTTCTCTGAATCCAGGCCATATGTTTAGAGCCTTTCTCTGAATTCAAGGGGTGTGGGGGGTGTGGGGGGGTAATGGGTAATGATTGTCTGTTGTTGTAATTCCTGGTTGTTCCTGGTGGCCATAACACAGACAGGCAGGAGATCATTTTCTACCCTTTGGGTGTGCTTGTAATATCATCATGAGCCCAAACCCCTGCTCCAGAGATATCTTAAAGTACAGAAGACTGTGTTACTGTTTCGTGGGGTCAGACTTCTGTGGCCCAAAAGCCCCAGAAGGCTGGGGAATGTCTCCTCCAGACAGCTGAGTAGGCTGAAACCAGCTCTTCCTCCACTATTGACTTCCATGTTTCAAGAGGAAGCTTTTCAGAAGGGAAAGAAATCGACACACATGAGACATTATGTAATGGGTGAATCAAAGTCCCACGGAGTCACAGAGCGTGTCTCCATGACACAGGGCCCCAGTGGCAGGGCTTTTTTCCAGCATAGAACATCTGTTGCATCCTTCACCCCTAAAATGGCGTCCTCTCAGGGCGCCTGGGTGACTCAGTTAAGTGTCTGAATCTTGAGCTCAGCGCAGATCCTATCTCAGGGTTGTGAGTTCAAGCCCTGGGTTGGGCTCCGTGCTGGGCTTGAAGCCTACTTAAAAAATAAAAAGAAAATGAAATAAAATGAAGTCTTCTCAAAAGTCTGCTGCTTCTAGTATGCAGGCATACTCCTGCATTCTCCTAATGGCCTCGTCTTTCCAGAGCAAACCTGAGCAGCACTTTCTGTTGGCCTGCAGCCCTTACCCACAGTTGCAGAACTATCTCTAGCTCTGTTCTCTATGGAGCAGGAAGCGTCCTCCCACCGTCTGCTCTGTGCCTTGCCTCAGAGAGAGAGCCACTGTGACACACACCACGACTCAGTGCCTCCAAGCCCGTTGCAGCCTAAAGGAACCCCACAGACCTTACTTCACAAAGGAGGGAGAACAAGAAATGTGGCTTTTCTTCAGACTCTTACATTGGACTGCAAGCTCCTCCTGCCCAGGCAGAAATTCCATCTCGGTCACCCCTGGGGTTCCCCACTGCACACACAAAATGTTGTATGAAGGCGTTTGGGTTCTTACATCGAGCAAATATTGGGGAGGGCTTGCGAGGTTTTGCCCTTCCCTGTTACTGACAAGTCATCCATCATCCAAACCTCCGGGGTCTCTTGACTTCTAGTGAGTTTGCTGATTCTGTGTCAAATTAGGGGCATAAGAACTTGTGCCAAGGATGATAAATGGGGGGCTAGGCTCTCCTTTCCCTGGGGACCCCACAGAGCTAGTCTTCGTTTCTGCCCCTTCAGAAGCTTCTGCCAAGGAGGGGAATGGGGGTCCCCAGCACATTGTCTTTCAGTCCTCTCCTTCCGACTCAGAGGGAATATCTTCTCCTTTCCAGACTCCTGTGCTTTTGCTGCCCTTCAGGGATGCCCATTAGAACCACCTTCCTGAGTGTAGGTCAGAGGTAACTAAAGTGTGTTCGGAATAAGTTTTGGTTGGCTCATGTAGTTGTTGTTGTTTTTAGCTGAAATTAGTTACCAGCATTTATTATTTTGTTAAAGATTTTCATTAGTTATTTGTCACAGAGAGAGAGCCCAAGCAGAGGGAGCAGCAGAGGGAGAGGGAGAAGCAGACTGCCTGGTGAGCAGGAAGCCAGACTCAGGGGGCTCCATCCCAGGACCCCAGGATCATGATCTGAGCCGAAGGCAGACGCTTTACCAATGGAGCCCGCCCTGGGCGCCCCCAGTAACCAGCACTGAAAAATCAAATGAGAGGGGCGCCTGCGTGGGTCCCTCAGTTAAGTGTCTGATTCTTGATTGGGCTCAGGTCATGATCTCAGAGTTGTGGGATTGAGGCCCGCGTTGGGCTGTGCACTGAGCCAACTCCCTCTGCACTTCCTCTCTCTCTCTCAAAATAAATAAATAAATTATGAAAATCAAAGACGTTCACATTAACCTCTACGATTCTAGCTTCTTAGGGAAATATAGAAAACCTGGCTTTTACCAGGTGGCCGTAAGCAGCTGGGCTGAGAAGGTCCGGCCTGCTTTGGGCAGGTGCGGCCCCGCACGTGGCACGGGTTAATTGCAGCCACGTGACCTGAACGAGCGGGTGACTGTGGGGCGCCCCGCTGTGGCCTTTCCCAGGGGCCAGGGAGAGACACTGTTTCGGGAGGGTAGCACCCTCAGAACATAAATAGAGGCCAAGGTGAGGGAATAGAAAAAAGCTGATTTTCTTTGCGGCACCACAAACGAAACATGACAAAATGATCCATCTGTCCACATCCACCATCCCAATGGCCATGACCTTCAGAGATGTCATCATGGCCCCGGCTCCTCACGGAAGTAACGCCAGTTAATCTTCACCAACACCTAATAACCCTGTTTCACAGATGGGGAAGCCGAGGCTCAGAGAACAGCGACATGGCCAAGTCACAGAGTGGAACTTGGAACACAGGTCAGTATGGCTCTTCACTACTGGGCCACCTTGCCTCCCCTGCTGTGGACATTAGTGACTCTTCTTTGGGGGAGTGGGGGCACCCAAATTCATTGCCAGGTTTAATGTTATCTGATGCCGATTAGAAGTCAAGTCTTGTTGACGCTAAATGAGTAGAGGTCATGGCCTCCATTCTCCCTCCCTCTGCCAGAAGGAGGGAGGTCAGGGTCTGGAGGGTCAGGGTCTGGCGCCGTGCTCTTGGACATCTCAGGTATTCAGTAAACGTGCTCATGTTGTTACTTCTACTAGCTTGTCTGACATTGTGCTAAGTGCACGTGTGTGTGTGTGTGTGTGTGTGTGTGTGTAGAGAAGGGACAAGAAGAGGGAAGGGACAGACAGGGGAACATAGCTCCTGATCCTTCCTGTCTTGAGCCATAAATGTTGCTGGATAGATAAAAAACTGGAGACCTACTATAACTAAAGTGTTTTTCAAAAATGTTACATAGCTTGAAAAAGAAAGACTTAACGTGAGTCAAAATCCTTTTTTTGTTCTGTTCTGTCGTTTTATTTTTTCGGTAGAAATCCATAGAAACAGAAAGCTACCTAATATGATAAGCTTCTAGGAGGACAATTTAAATTTGCATGTTTATAATCAATCTCACCTTGTCTATTAGACAACATTTGTGTATCTTATGAGCATTTATCTAAGTAAATTTAGGCTAAAATATGATGGTTTATGCTAGAACTGACGTTACTACTACTTAATATCATGTCTGAAAAAATTAGATTCTAGAATAACAGATAAAGAGGCTATGATGGAACAGATAAAGATGCTGGTGGAGTTATGATCCCATTTCTAGATGGGATGTATGTGGAATTTTATGGTATTAACTTTGTACAGTATGTAAAAAAAAGAACTCACTAAGTTGATGACTTCAGAAGCTGTGATAGGATTTTGAGAGTAATTGTGTTGTTCAGAAGAGTCCAGATAAAAAAAACCCTATGCAAATTTTACTATGTGAGAAAGTTTCCTAGTTAATTGTAATGGTTTGTCAGATTTTCTTTTCTGATTTGAGATTATTGTCTGACATTCAGTGATGGTTTACAAGCTAGCTTGTCAGCCTGAAATGTCGTAAAACAAAACAATGAAGGGTATTGATGGCAATTCCCTACTTCTTGTACAGCTACTAACTTAAGGTCTGTTACTGTTTATATAAAAAGATAATAACTAACTGGCATTTACTACGTTTATGTCCTGAACTAAGAAATTATGTATACTACTATTGTATAGCTGAAATTGAGGCTCAGAGAGGCTAAGTGACTTGCCTAGGGTCAGCTAGCATGTAAATGGTAGAATTAGGTCCTAAACTCTGATTTCCAGGGGTATGCTTTGCGTTGGAGACCCTTGGTCTCATTGCTTTGGTCTCCTTCTGTCTAGGGTTTAAACTAAGCAGTGTTTTACACCATAATAAGCTTGTATCTGGCTTGCTGTCGTTGATCCTTTTGTGGGTCTCGAGTATTGTCAATGTGGACCTCTTCATTAGACTGTTCAACAGGTGATATGTTAAATAATGACATTGGTCTTGTATCAACAGCATTTAGACTGGTAAAATCCACAGGGTACATGACCAATTTCTTTAATGAAGAGTTTTAAGGGGAACAAAAAGTGAAAGTGAGTACCTCTACTTGAAAAGATATGAAAGACATCAACCAAATACACTGTTTTGGAACCACTTTGGATCCTGATTTGAATGAAAACAACTGAAAAATAATTATTAGACAATCAGGGAAATTTGAACAATGTACACTTAAGGTTTTAAGGAATTATTTTTAATTTTTTAGGTAAAATAATGCAATTGAGGTTAAGTAATATATCAAGATGTTTTATGTTTTAGAGGTACATGTTGACAGAGATGAATTGATACGATGTCAGGGACTTCCTCCAAATTAACGGAGCAGATGAAGATTGGTCATCAATTGATAATTGTTGAAGCCGTGTTTTGGGTACTTGGTGTTTCACTGTATTATTCTATCTACTTTTGTGTCTGTTTGACATCTTACACATAAGAATGCATTGTTCAACGGTGAACCCGAAGTAGATCATTACTTTGGTTTTATATTGCATAATGCCTCATTTCCGGGAACTCCGAAGGGGACGGAAAGGGTCTTAGGAGTCGTCTAACCCCATGTGCACATCCTTCTCCTTTCCTTTTGGCACGAATGGGGGTGGGGTGGGGATCGTTTTTTCCTTCTCGTTCACCCCTCCCCACCCCCACCCCGCCCGAAATCCACTTTCAAGCCAGATAACCTCCAAAGGATTTCTAATCTTTACTAAAATAAAGCCTGAAGGTCGGGAGGGGGGATGCCTTAATTTCGGTCTTGATTGCGCTAATTAGTTACCCAGTTGTCAGAGGGGGCCGGAGAACCTATACTTTTAATTTCCCTGCCCACGTGACAATGTTTTTATTTCAGGGTAATTTCTAAAGTACAGGAAATTCTCGGAGAGTTTACGTCACCGCCAGCAGTTACAGTAATTACCGTATTGACGCTACTTGTTTTCAAAAACGTGAACGTTTGCGGGGCGGCGCGACTCCTAGCTAGGCATTTTTCAGTTCAGACTTAAATCGTTATTAAATCATTCTGTGATTTCATTTTTAAGCAGTCGTGACGCTGGGGATCTGAACGGAGCTGTGGGTGTGTGTGTGTGTGTGTGTGTGAGCGTGCGTGTTCTCCATCTCCATTGCTGTATTTCCCAGGTCTTGTTTGCGGGTGAAAAAGCAGAGAACACACCACATTCACACTCCTCGTAGTGGCGCTGCCGGAAGCGTTCGCGGCAGGAGTGCGCCTGCGCAGTCGGGCCCCGCCAACGTGCCTGCCTTCCCCCGTCCGGCTAGCAGGGGGCGCTGTGAGGCAGTGGACTAGTCTCCCTAGAGCTCTGGAACATAGCATAAAAGGGCAGGAGGCGAAGCGGGCGGAGGGGCGTTCTATCCGCGACTGCCCTGGTCTCTATCACCCTTTGTCCTCCAGCTTTCCCCCGGCACTGGGCCTGCGGGCCTGGTTGCTAGGCGGAAGTGGGGCGCCGCGGCTGCCGCTGCAGCTGCCCGGGCGTTTGGAAAAGCGGCAACGCAGGCGGCAAAAGGTCCTCTGGCGGCGGGCTCACCTCTCCCTGCAGACAGGCCGAGCGGCCTTTGCCGTTGCCTTGAGTCGGGGCAGGCTAGGGCTGGGCTGGCGGCCCGGGGCCGGGGAGCCCGGCGCGCTGCAGGAGGGGGCAGGCCCGGGCCGCGGAGCGGGGTCCCGGCGTCGGGAGCCGTGGGCGGGCGGTGGGAGCTCCGCCGGGAGCCCTGCTGGTGGTCGCGGGCCTGCCGCGTCTCACCCGGGTCCCTCTTCCCCCAAGCAGACCCCGCCTGCGGGCCGCCCACCGCGACCATGGTCTCCAAGTCCGACCAACTGCTCATCGTCGTGTCCATCCTAGAAGGTGAGCGGCCGGGGGCTGGCTTTTGCAACTGCTGCTGGCAGAGTTTTAACAGAGCGGCGTGCGACCGAGGCTTGGTTAACCTTAAGAACTTTGTCATCTTTGCTTTTGCGCTCCCCCAGGTCTCGTTCACAGCTGTGAGTCTGTTAGGTCTGTGAGGCCGTGAATTTAAACACCTCTAAGGGAGCATGAGAGCTATCAGGGATAGGTGGTATTTAGCGTGAGTAGCCAGAGCCCCAGAGAATGTAGGAAAGACGATTTCCATCAGAAGCAGCATGTTGATGACTTTTATCTGTGAGTTGTGTGGGCCTGCAAAGCACGTTCTGTTCAGCGGCCTCCTGGTGATACCATTTGTGAGTCGAATACAGGTTTTCTGCAGTATTGCGGGGGGCCATTCCCTTTGCGAGTCTTGATAGGGGACTTAGAGGACTAGAGTTGTCAAGACGGTCTGTTGTACGTGCCTTGAAGTCCGGTAGGTTGAATAAATGACATTTGTCTATTGGAGGCTCTTTGAGTGGCAGGCACTGTCCTGGGAATGGAAGGGTAGAACAGCCCTAGTCCTAAAAGCTCAGGGTATAGCATGGAGAATGTGTGTAATTCATCAGGGTTCGGAAGAAGGAAAGGCAAGCTCTCAGGATGATTTCTCAGCGGAGGTGACATTGATTTGGGTCCTAAGGGATAATGAGGTTTGTGTCTAGGGAAAAAAGGAAGGGAGGGCTTTGAAGAGCAGAGAGCACTTAAGGTATGGAAAAGCAAGGGCATTGTCTGCAATTGCTTAAATTCAGGGTGGTTGGAGAGTAGGTGGCAGAAAGTGGGGGGCATAGGAATTGGTAGGTAGAGTGAAGATAGGTTATGACTAACGTGACAACAGTCATCTTGAGTGGGCCAGAGGAATGGCTGGCTTTTTTTTTTTTTCCTTTTTTCTTTCTTTCTTTCTTTTTTTTTTTTTTTTAACCACCTAGTGGAGATCCTTTGTGGAGGCTTGGCACTGTTTGGGGGATGAGAGGGAATGAGTTGTAATGAGTTTTGGAACAAAACTGAGCAGAAGCTGTAAAGTGTTGGGTCATTTTTAACTGGTATATTACTGATTGTTTAAAGCCCGAGGATTGAAATCCTTATAATTTGGTTAATAAAAGCTTTTGGACTTGGTACTTGCTCCCTGTAGCATAGCAGCAAACCGACATAGAAGGCACTTTTTCCCTTCAGGGATGTGCAGGGAAGGGAACCTGAATTCACTCCCTTCTTGGGGAGATCCGATTCATCTGCAGGACACAGTATGGCGGAATGCTTTATAATATTAAAAACACTGGACGTGGGCCGTAAACATAGGTTTTGGGGGTGAGTGGGGATGATGGCTTAAGGGCTGTGAGTGGTAAGTAAGGATGGAAGAAAGTCCTTGCTGGCGGTTAGATAACCCAGGCCAGTGATGGAGTAAGTATGGTGGATGGAATGGTGAAGAAGCCTGCAAGATGCCCGGGGTCAAGGGAGGTGAACGTTGAGGAATATTCTGGTAAAATAAGCTTGTGTAGCTGGAGTGGATAGAGCTTGGAGGAAAAAGAGGGAGGCAGCCCGTATTCCTAAGTAGGAGAGCATTATTTGCCAGTTTCGTAGTGGTGTGCAGGGAGGGAACCTGGATTCAGGGATGTCAGTTAGGTGTTGCCACACACATAGCTACCGCTGGAGTGGGGACCTCCCTGCAAAGTGTCTCGTTTTGTTTGTTTCCATTCATCGTAGCCATGCTGTTGCCTTAAGCCCAGAACCTGAGTATCCTCATCTTCCTGGGTTCCTTCTCCAACCCCACCTTCCAAACTGAGTTTTGTTGGGTTTATTTTTAAAATAATACTGGGGGCACCACGGAAACTTCTAAATGAGAATTTTTCCGCTCTGAGCACCCTGCTTTGCGGCCTCGTTATGGACCCAATCTATTGTGGTTATCTTTTCAGTAGTCTGTTTCACGAATGGTTTGGTTTTCCTTCTCAGGGAACTTCTGCTCACAGTACTATCTAGGGTCATCTTTTGAAATGCAGATCCAATTGTCTTCAAATCCTTCGGTGTCCTAAAGGATAATGTCTATACTTTTTAGAACAGGATTCATGGCCCTTTACGAGAGACCACTTACCTACCTTTTCAGCTTGATCTCTTCTCCGGCCATATGTTCCTGTGTTCCCAGCTCTTTACTTCTATCGAGCTACCTGCAGGTTCTTGACTGCACCTCTAGAAATGCCCTTTATTCAAAAGAAAAGGATGAGATTTCTTCCATGACTAAAACTGGGGCTGTGTGCTGGATTCCAAGGGTGAAAAAGATGAGGTTTCTGTTCTCAGAGTATTGTCTTTGGAATGAGGCAGGCACCTGTTCGTTCTAACGCGTATTCTCTGGTCTCAGGCCAGTTGGAACTTAGGGTAACGTGGCTGACAATAAAGGTTGTTTTTTTGTTTTTTGACATTGATGAACTTAATTGGGGGAAGCTGGTGATCTTTTAGAGCGGCTCAAAATGATGACCAGAGAAAGGCCTCTGTGATTGCCTATTTCGAGAGCCGTGCCCTCTGTGCTAGGACTCCTAAGTGGGGAGTTGCAGATGAGAGCTTCAGGTAGAAAGTCACAGGCTGGCAATCGAGATCTTTCTGAGCCCTTCCTTACGTGTAGCTTGTTCCAGGGTGAGTAGCAGCTGGCATGTATTTACTTAACAGGGGTCAACGCTCGTCTCCTCAAAATGCCCCTCACCAGACCTGTAAACAGGTTGACTGTAAGATCCTTGTTCTTTAGTTCTTCAGCTTCCTGTTCGCAGCGTCTTCAGTTTGTCTCTTTTCACTAGACCTTCCATGCCTTGAGGGCAAGTACTCTGTTTGACTCTTTGCATCCCATCATTTGACATGGTTAATACCTGGCTCTGCTCTGCCTTCAGTAAACAGTGAAGGAGTGGAGTCAGGCAGTACCAAATCTGATAATTTACAGAATTGGCCTTGAGATTTGAGTGAATGAATGAAAACACGTGTCTGCTTTTCTCCGGCTGATTTGCTGAGTGTTCTCAACTGTGTAAACAGGAAAATTAAGATGCAGGTTGATTGGCTTTTGCTAATTTGATTGTTTCCCGACTCTCTGGATGACTTCACTGCTCTGTATTAACAGCTGATATAGTAATAGCTAATATTGGTGGAACCATGTTTTTGTTTAATTCTAAACGTCACTGAGATCATTGCTGCTCAAAGGGTGAATCGAGGACAACAGCATTGACATCACGTGGGTAATGAATGCAGCCTCTCAGGCCCACCCTAGACCTAGTGAACCAGAATCTATACTTTAACAGCGTCCCAGATGAGTCTTGCACGTTAACCTTTGAGAAGCACTAATCTACAACTTGAAGCCTTCAGTTTGATCCCTTTCCCGAGGACCATGAGTCTGTGTTAGTAGGTAGTGGAATATATACGTCAGCCTGACGCAGGTCAGTTTTTAAACCACGTGCTAAAAGATCCTATTTGATTTTTGTATACTTGTGATTAACCTGTATGCTCTTTTATTCCAGGTCGCCATTTCCCCAAGCGTCCAAAGCATATGCTTGTGGTAGAAGCAAAGTTTGATGGAGAACAGTTGGCTACTGACCCTGTGGACCACACCGACCAGCCAGAATTTGCTACCGAGTTAGCCTGGGAGATCGACCGGAAAGCCCTCCATCAGCACAGGTGACTCTTATTTTCAGTTGGTTCTGCTCTGTTTTTTAGGCTCCTAGAGATGAAGAAATTTATCTTATTAAATTATAGTAACAATGATGATAATGTTCGTTTAGTGGTTTTCTTATGTGCCAGGAGTTTTTCAAAGTACTTGGCAGTAGTAATTGATTTGAGCATTGGATCAACCCTATGAAGCAGGTGGTTGGATTTCCCCCGTTACAGGTGAGAAAACTGAGGCCTAAGAAGGGAAGTAACTTGTTGTAAATCAGTGAGCTGGATAGCAGTAGAGTTTAGCCACTCGAGCTCTGGAGCCTACATTTGTAACCACTACACCTAGCTTTTTCTGAGAGAATAGATATTCTAGAAGGGAATAGATATATTCTAGAAGGGCTATAATGATGCTTACCCACTATGAAATAAGGGTTGGAGTTTATGTAATTTCTATTACTTCATTTACTATCTACTTGGCCTGGCTTGCCAAGGATATATAGAGATAACGTTTATAGTAATTACATAGGGGACTCTTTCTAATTCATTTTATACTTAATTTTAGACATGAAAACACTTGGATCAGTACATAAAACAGGCTTAAAGTTAGAACATCTTATTTCATGAACTCCGATAACTAGAAACCGGCAAGAGTACAGATACTTGTATTTTAAAAAGCATTGAAAATACTTTTATTTGGGGAAACAAAATCATTCATGGCTGTGACTTAGGACTAGAGCAAATAAAATTACAAAGTAAAAATTCTTAGAGAAGATCAGAATTTTGTTTTCAGTGACTTCTGGAATAGTTTGTGATGTTTATGGTAATTAATTCCTAAGTTAATTTCATTATTTTAGTGACAAAAAGCTTTAGCTTATATATTTGTAGTTTTATGTTTGTGTGACAGTATAAGGAAAACATTTTGAAATCAATTTTGAGGATTCATTGTAGTTTTTTACTTTAAAAGAGGTCTTTATATTATAGAAGCTTGAAAAACACTGCCCTACAGCATAGCTTCTCAGATGAGAGACCAAGATTTTTGACGGGCTTTGAATATTACTTGGTATAAAGATAAATAGGCATAATTAATAGTTGGTGTCAGTGGAAGAAGTTTTCAGAAAATATAGAATAGTTTTTGGTTATCCAACAAAATAATTGTTTTGATAGTGGTGGGCAGCTTTTTCAAAGCTAACAGAACATCAGGAAATACTAAGCAGAAGCTACTTTATCCGTAATGTAAATTGTTACCTTACAGGTTGCAACGAACTCCTATCAAACTGCAGTGTTTTGCCTTGGATCCTGTATCTTCAGCCAAGGAGACTATAGGTTACATTGTTCTAGACTTAAGAACTGCTCAGGAAACAAAGCAGGTACTAGCCTCTTGATGTTTTGTTACTGATTCTGTTAGTTGACGATTTTTAGTAGATACCAGATTGATGGAAAGGACACGGAATACTGGACCTGAAAGGTTGTGGGGTGGGTGGGGTTTGAGGCAGCATGGTAGTTCTTAGGTTTCAGTCCCTTCCAAGCATGCAGGCTGGAAGTCCAGGAGTCTTCCTCCTCGCCTCCCTCTTCAGCCTCCGTAGCCCCCCTTCCCAGTTGGTGTCGGGCCTCCAGCTGCCCCTTCCTGATCCAGCTGCTGTTCTGTATTCTCGCCACCGCCCTCGCAGCCTGAGCCACTGTCCTTTCTTAACTTGGCTGTGGTAGTAGCCTTCCGATGGGTTTCTCTGCGTCCCGCTCCTTGCTTTCCTCCTGTAGCAGAGCAAGTGAACTTACCGCACTGCGCTTCGATGACCAAAACAGTATGCTCGCCTCCCACAAACTTGCACACGCGCGCATGCACATACACACACACGCACACACACACAGAAAGAAGGAAAAAGAATTCAGGGTCTTGATTCCTAGGTCAGTGTTTTCTGTTACTGAAAATGTCTCTTCCATCTTTTTATAATCTCTTCTAACCTTATTTTATGTTACTGACTTTGGAAATGCTCACTTCCAATTTTTGTTAATAACTTTGTTTTGTCACAACTCTCTTAAGAGAAGAAAGTGGAAAAAAACCACTTGTTTTTTGAAGTCCTTTATTCCTGATTGGAACCCTAAAGTAGGATTCTGTGCAGAAAAATGGATCTATTTACCAACGTTTTCGCTGCTGGTAGTCATGATATAGAAATGAGCCCGTTAGCTTAGCCCAAATTTGGAATCCTTCAAAAGAAACTGAAATTTTAAAAAATATTTTTTAAAAGAGAATCTGCCTCTCCTCCCTCCTTGGGTACTCCTCAGCTCTCTGTGCCCAGGTTCTGAAAAAGGTTTTCTTTCTTGAGTTTTAGCCCCATAACCATGGTTGTGCCCCTGATGTTGCCCTTAACTAGCTTTACTACAACTGGAGCAAGACTCCTGTGCGGAGGCTTAGGTTACAGACAAGGTGAATTGTCCTAGGGGTAGGATCCCTGGGAGGACGTCCTGCCTGGGAATGCTCTTGACATTGCCCCCCTCCCCCGCCCAGGCCCCGCCCCCAGGCCTATAGACCCTTTGTTATCATAATTGTTTTTTTTATCTCTATCAGAGATAAGGAGAAATGTCTCAGAACTTAAGAGTTTTAGGAAAGCCAGATGTTGTCTTGCTTTTTCTCTCCTGTTTATTTGCAGAAGTATTTGAATTGGTGAGTAGAATATAAGAAGTTCAAAATAAATTGATTCTCCATAAATGAACGTAAACACAGAAAAACCCAGATTTGTTTTTCTAGGTTAGGTAATGGAAAAATCAAAAATTTTCTGAGTCGCTGAAACTCTTTCTCAGGCCCATACTTAAAATATCTATCATAAAAAATACAGCAAGGGACTCTGAGTTTTTCCTTTAAAAATACAAAACAAAACCTTGGGTGTGGGTTTATTTAAAGGCTAGGGCCTAGTTCGTCCTACTTTACTTACCACGCGTAGCTGGATACAAAACAGCAGCTTTTGGTTTTTAATCTGTATAAGCACCGGTTTGCGTGGCTTTATGGAATAGCGCTCAGAGTAAGAACACTGTGTCCGTGAATTGCCGTGGTGACCCCGCAGGAGTGAAACACGGGGTCCTGGGCCATGATAGGGCAGGCTGGCTTGGTTACCAGAATTTCTCACAATTACTGTGGGAGGGTGGTGAGGTAATTTAGAATGCTTGATTCTGTGAGAAAGCCTTTATATTTTAGTCAGCTGTGTGGTTCATTACCCAGAACTCGACACCAGGTCTCTCCGCTTTTGTGTTTTGTTAGTGTTTTTGTTAGCGCTAGCTTTCCTTTTCCCTCATTGGATACATGCGGAACAAAGGAGAAATGGGGGCCCGCAGCAAAGGTATACCAGAAAAAATGAAAAGATGAGGGGTTAGGGAAATGGAAAATGGGTAGTCTAAACTTATTTTTTCCAAGAGGAAGTTCAGTTAGGTTCCTAAGTAGGATTACATTCTTTGGCAGAAAATGTGAAAAATATTTTAAAAGCAGAGAAAGTACTCAGAAACTACAGGAAATATATTTGGAACCTTCCAGAATGTTGCCCGCTGTCGTCGATTTCATATTAATTATTGAGGTGGTTTTGCTTTGTTTTACTCTCCAGGCTCCAAAATGGTACCAGCTGTTGAGTAATAAATACACCAAGTTCAAGGCTGAGATACAGATAAGCATTGCTTTGGAAACAGACACAAAGGCCCCAGTGGATAGTTTTAAAGCCAAAGGAGCCCCCCCTCGAGATGGAAAAGGTTTGTGCATCATCTCTAAGGACATTGTCTGAAAAGTTGTCACTGTGGACTGGGACTTCAGGAACGGTGAGCTACGGCGTGATAGGCAAACACACATAGGACCGTGAACCGATTTTACTCAAGCGCATCAGACACACGTGCGATTATTAAACACGCAGCACTTGCTGCTCTAAGCTCTTGTTTACAAAACCGAGAAATAAAGCAAGATGTTCTTTTCTTTATTTGGTATATAACAGAGGAAAGCAGAATTTTGTTTTCTTAAAAATTGATACTTAGGAAAATCTTCTTCCTAGAGTGAGTGCAGGAAAGCCAGAAACTTCGGCTGTTCTCTCTTCCCTCAGCTATTAACAACACCTTCCTTTTTTTTTTTTTTTTTTAAATAAACTTTATTTTTTAGAGTCTTTTGAGGTTCACAGCGAAATCGAGTGTGAAGTACAGATTGTTGCTGCATACCCCCATCTCCCTGGCCACAGAGCCTCCCCACCATCAACATCCCTCACCAGAGGGGACACTTGGTAAAACTGATGAACCGACGTTAACAATTCACGATCACCCAAAGTCCATAGTTGATACTAGGATTTACTTTTGGTGTTTGTATTACAGTGTGTAAGTTTAGACGAATGTGTAATGACACACCTGCGATTGTAGTGTCCCACGGAAGAGTTTGACTGCTCTAAAAATTGTCTACTCTGCTTCTCCCTCCCTCCTACCTAACTCTGGCAAACGCTGGTTTTTGTTTTTTAATTGTAGCATAGTTGACATCAATGTCCTATTAGTTTCAAGTGTACAACACAGAGGTTTGACAAGTCTGTTCCTTACGCTGTGCTCACAAGCGTAGAGCCCCTCTGTCCCCATACAAGGGTGTCACAGTACCATCCCTGCGCTGTACCTTTCGTCCCTGTGACTGACTCGTTCCGTGACCGGAAGCCCGTACCTCCCACTGTCCCTCATTCAGTGTGCCCTCCCCGGCAATCATCAGTTTGGTGTCTGTTGTATTTACAGATATGATTCTGCTAGGAATGTATTTTGCATCATCTGCCAACAAAGACCGTTTTATGTCTTTATTCCGCTCGGCACGCCTTTGTCTCCTTTGTTTATCTTCCCCCATTAGCCGGGACCTGGAATATGATACTTAGAAACACTGATGAAAGGGGATCTCCTTGCCGTGTTCCTGTAGGGTTTTTATGGATGTTCTTCGTCAAGTTGAGGAAGTTTCTCTCTACTTGTAGTTGGCTTAGGGTGTTTTATCATTACCGAGTGTTGGATTTTGTCACATGCTTTTTCTGCATCTTTCGATGCCGTCATGTGGTTTTTCTTCAGCCTGTTGATCTGACGGATCATAGTAACATTTTCCAGGGTTGAAGCAGCCTTGCGTACCTGAGCAAAATGGCATTTGGTTGTGGTACGTAGTTCTTTTCATGCATAGTTGGATTCAGTCGACTAATATTTTGTTGAGAATCTGTGCATGTATGTTAATAAGAGATAGTGGTCTGTTGTTTTCTTTTTTGTAATGTCTTGGTCTGGTTTTTGACATCAGGGTAATGCTGGCCTCTTAGAGTTAGGAATTATTACCTCTGCTTCTATCGTCTGAGAAAGATGAGAGAGAATTGGTATATCTTCCTTGAATGTTTGCTAGAATTCACCAATGAAGTCATCAGGGTCTGGTGCTTTCTGTTTTGTAAAGTTATTGATTCAATTTCATTAGAAGATACAGGCCTATTCAGATTGTGTGAGTTTGGGCAGACTTTGTCTTTCAAGGCAATTGGTCCATTTCGTGGAGGTTATCAAATTTTTGCGTGTAAAGTTGTTCTCCTAGTTTTCCTTCAGTATCCTTTTAATGTCAGTGGAATCTGTAGTGATGTCCCTTCTTTTGTTATTGATAATTTGTGTTTTCTCTCCTTTTCTCTTAGCAACATTGACTAAATGCTTAATGGTGTGATCGATGTTTTTGGAGAGCCAGCTTTTGGTTTCTTTGGTTTTCTTCATTGATTTCCATATCATTGATTTAAGCTCCAGTTTTTATTGTTTCTCTCCCTCTGCTGGCTTTGAATTTAATTTGCAAAAATTTGCTGCTGTTTTCTGTTTTCCTGAGATAGAAGCTTAGATTTTTGTTTGGTTTATTTTGTGTTTTGGTATGCCTTGTAATTTTTTTGTTGAAAGGTGGACACGATACACTAGCTAAACAGAAATGGGCCTTTAGTAACACAGGGGTAAGGTGTTGGGAGAGGGGAACCTTTTTGTAGTCCTGTGACTGAGTCTCAGTGTTCGGGTGAACCTGTCCCCCTGCACTGCTTTGGCTTGTCCGATGGCAGATTGAGGTGGTACATCTCCGGCGTGAATGTCACAGAAGTGATGCCCTGCTCTCCTCTCATCTTTGCAGGTGGCATAAAATTTTGGTTTGTCCCATTGCTGAGGATATGGTGATACTCATTTTGGTTACTTGATTAACATGTAGTGTGTATCTGTTTTCAACTTTCGCCCGTCTCCATATAATTCTTTGAGCTTTTTCTTGGTTTCTGGTGTAGGAAGACGGTACAGGCTGATGTTCTTTCCTATCTCAGCCCTGGATTCAGCTGTTTGTTTAGGGAACCCTGCTTCCTTTTAGCAAAGAAAGCTGTTTAGGAGTCAAGGTCCAGGTGCAGGGTATGCCAGTTGCTCTTGGGGTGTTCTGCTCCCAGGGCCTTCCAGTGAAAAAAGTGAGGGAGTAAGTTCATGTATGTACACACACACACACACACACACACACACACACACACACGAACATGGATATATATACACGCACCAGCCACAGTTACATATATACCTTTATATCCGTGTTTATCCATACGTTTAGCGAACCGTGTACATTCACATTGACACCTTCATTCCCTCCAGTCTTACATAAGGTTTATCCTAATTGTTGTCCCTTTCCATACCTGTAACTCGCTGACACCAGGAGACCTGTCATAGTTACACTCTTTGCACTTCTGAGCTCTGCTGACCTTACTATTTTATGGCTGTCTTTATTAAAGTGATAGATGCTGTGTAAGGGCTTTACTTTCATTATTTAATTTGATCTTCTAAACAACATTATAAAAGCTTTGCAGAACAAAAATGGGAACAAAAGGAAATCCTGTAGTTTCCCCGTAAAACTGGTAAATGGCTGAATTGGGATCGGAACCTTGGTCTGTTACTGGAGTGTCTGTCTGCGGAACTGTTGAGCTCTGTTTAGCCAGTGCTGCAGTAAGCTCATTTCTTCGGGGTTACCCCCGCGTGCTGCCCCTCCCCCTCGCCCCCCATCAGAGTCTGAGCTGCCCTTTCAGCAGCTGCTTAGGGAAATGTTTGGTTTTAAACTTTTCAAGCCAAACGTATAATTTCTCAGGCTGCAAAATAGGAATCTGGAGAGGGTTGCTTACTGCTGAGGGTTGTGTATATCTGACGTGTGCATTTTATCACGTCCCCAAATTGTTTCATGCTTTCCTCCTGTTCTTGGAAAACTACCTCAGTGTTTGAGCGTGGCGCGCAGGAAGGCCAGGTGTTGGGGCTCCGCTCCGTCTTCCTGCGGGTCAGTCCTCAGCCAGGAGCCCGCACACCACGCCCCCCTCCCCCGCCCCGTGCTCCTAGTGCAGTTCCTTCTGCCTGGAACACTGTTCTCTGTCTCCTCCCTTATTCCGTTCCTTCACCTCTCCCTTCTTAGCTGCACGGGGCTGATGTTTCAGTTCCCAGTTTAGATTCACTTCCTTCGGCAGACCCATGATGCCTCTTCTCCGTGGTTTATTCAGTTTTAAAATGTTAACCGTATTTTGACTTAGAAAGAAAATGGTGGTTAAGTAAGGTTTCTTGGGAGAGTGTGTTTAAAAAAAAAATTCACAGGAAACCTTACTGAGGTACTGACTATATCCGTGAGAACTGCCAAGCAAAATACAAAGCATAACCAGCTTTCAGAATCTTAGAGTGGTTTACGGCAAACTCTAATGTAGTTGAATTGTGGTTTCCCCCGTAAAGTACCTGCCGGCCTGTCTGGACTGGATCCCAAGGACATCGTGGCCGTGCTGAATGAGGAGGGAGGCTACCATCAGATCGGACCAGTGGACTATTGCACCGACTCCTTCGTTCTGTCGGTGACCATCGCCTTTGCTACCCAGCTGGAGCAGGTGAGACTTGCCCTCTGGGGAGTGAGTCACAAAGAACTGAAAACAGTGATTTTCTTTCTTTCCTTTCCTTTCTTTCTTTTTCTTTTTTTTTTTTTTAATTAAAATTTGCCTTTTAGGTATTAAAAAGATTTGCAAAGTGGACTTTTTTTTTTACACTTTTAAAAAGATGTAGAAAAATGTTTTCATTCATATCAGAAAGTATTTCTGCTTTAAGAACAGACTTAATTGGTATGATTTTAGTAGTAAGAGAAAAAAATTAAAATCTCTTAGGATTTAGAAGAAAGCCTGTCATAAACACTGTTTCCCACTGCGTGCTATTTTAAGGACTGGTCTGAAAGGATTTTTTTTCCAAGTGTTGAAAAAGTGACTTTTCGGAGAATTGTTCTATGTTGGGAACACTCGGTCTCTGTCATACTTCAATAGGTATCATCTGGGATTAGATTTTACCTTATTTACAAACTAACAAATTTGGTAATTACTGCTTTTTTGTTTTTTTAATGTTTTTTTATTATGTTAGTCACCATCCCCGCTTTCTGATGTAAAGTTCGATGATTCATTAGTTGCGTAGAACACCCACTGCACCATGCAATACGTGCCCTCCTTACTACCCATCACCAGCCTATCCCATTCCCCCACCCCTCTCCCCTCTGAAGCCCTCAGTTTGTTTCCCAGAGTCCATAGTCTCTCATGCTTCATTCCCCCTTCTGATCACCCCCCCTTTCTTTATCCCTTTCTTCCCCTACCGATCTTCCCAGTTCTTATGTTCCATAGATGAGAGAAATCATATGATAGTTGTCTTTCTCTGCTTGACTTATTTCACTTAGCATTATCTCCTCCAGTGCTGTCCATGTTGTAGCAAATGTTGAGAACTCATTCTTTCTGATGGCTGAGTAATATTCCATTATATATATGGACCACAACTTCTTAATCCAGTCATCTGTTGAAGGGCATCTCGGTTCCTTCCACGATTTGGCTATTGTGGACAATGCTGCTATGAACATTGGGGTGCATATAGCCCTTCTCTTCACTACGTCTGTATCTTTGGGGTAAATACCCAGTAGTGCAATGGCTGGGTCATAGGGTAGCTCAATTTTTAACTTTTTAAGGGACCTCCACACTGTTTTCCAGAGTGGCTGTACCAACTTGCATTCCCACCAACAATGTAGGAGGGATCCCCTTTCTCCACATCCTCTCCAGCAATTGTTGTTTCTTGCCTTGTCAATTTTTGCCATTCTAACTGGCATAAGGTGGTATCTTAGTGTGGTTTTGATTTGAATTTCCCTGATGGCTAGTAATTTTGAACATTTTTTTCATGTGTCTGTTAACCATTTGTATGTCATCATTGGAAAAGTGTCTGTTCATATCTTCTGCCCATTTTATGATTTGTTTGTTTCTCGTGTATTGAGTTTGAGAAGTTCTTTGTAGATCTTGCATACCAGTCTTTTATCTGTAGCATCATTTGCAAATATATTCTCCCATTCCGTGGGCTGCCTCTTAGTTCTTTTGACTGTTTCCTTGGCTGTGCAGAAGCTTTTTATCTTGATGAAGCCCCACAAGTTCAATTTAGCTTTTGTTTCTCTTGCCTTTGGAGATGTGTCATGAAAAAGGTTGCTTTGGCCGATGTCGTAGAGGTTGCTGCCTATGTTCTCCTCTAGGATTTTGATGGATTCCTGTCTCACATCGAGGTCTTTCATCCATTTGGAGTTTATTTTTGTGTACAGTGTGAGAGAGTGGTCAAGTTTCATTCTTGCATGTAGCTGTCCAATTTTTCCAGCACCATTTATTGAAGAGACTGTCTTTTTTCCACCGGATGTTTTTTCCTGCTTTATCAAAGATTAGTTGCCCAAAGAGCCGAGGGTCCATTTCTGGGTTCTCTATTCTGTTCCATTGGTCTATGTGTCTATTTTGGTGCCAGTACCATGCTGTCTTTGTGATCACAGCTTTGTAGTACAGCTTGAAGTCTGGCATTGTGATGCCCCCAGCTTTGTTTTTCCTTTTCAACAATTCCTTGGCGATTCGGGGCCTTTTCTGGTTCCATACAAATTTAAGGACTATTCCAGTTCTTTGAAAAAATGTCATCGGTATTTTGGTCGGGATAGCATTGAAAGTGTAGATTGCTCTGGGTAGCATGGACATTTTAACTATGTTAATTCTTCCGATCCATGAGCATGGAATATTTTTCCATCTTTTTGTGTCTTCCTCAATGTCTTTCAAGAGTGATTTATACTTTCTATAATATAAGTCCTTTACGTCTCTGGTTAAGTGAATTCCAAGGTAACGTATGGTTTTTGGTGCTATTGTAAATGGGATGGATTCCCTAATTTCTTTTCTTCAGTCTCATTATTCGTGTATAGAAATGCAACTGATTCTGAGCATTGATTTTTGTATCCCGCCACATTACTGAACTGCTCTATAACTTCTAATAGTTTGGGAGTGGATTCTTTTGGGTTTTCCATATAGAGTATCATGTCATCTGCGAAGAGAGACAGTTTGGCTTCTTCTTTGCCGATTTGGATACCTTTGATCCCTTTTTGTTGTCTGATTGCTGTTGCAAGGACTTCTAGTACTATGTTGAATAATAGTGGCGAGAGTGGGCATCCTTGTCGAGTTCCTGATCTTAAGGGAAAGGCTTCTAGCTTTTCCCCATTGAGAATAATATTTGCTGTAGGCTTTTCATAGATGGCTTTTATGAGATTGAGGAATGTACCCTCTATTCCTACACTCTGAAGGGTTTTAATCAGGAAAAGATGCTGTATTTTGTCAAATGCTTTTTCTGCATCAATTGAGAGGATCCTATGGTTCCTGAGTCTTTTCTTGTTGATATGATGTATCACGCTGATTGATTTGCGAATGTTGAACCGCGCTTGCATCCCAGGGATGAATCCCACTTGGTCATGACGGATAATCCTTTAATGTTATGTTGGATTCTATTAGCCAGGATATTGTTGAGGATTTTGGCGTCCATATTCATTAGGGAAATTGGTCTGTAATTCTCCTTTTTGGTGGGGTCTTTGCCTGGTTTGGGGATCAAGGTAATATTGGCCTCATAGAATGAGTTTGGTAGCTTTCCTTCTGTTTCTATTTTTTGAAATAGCTTTAGGAGAATAGGTATTATTTCTTCTTTGAATGTTTGGTAGAATTCCCCAGGAAAACCGTCCGGGCCTGGAGTTTTGTTATTTGGAAGGTTGTTTATCACTGACTCAATGTCTTCATAATTGGCCTGTTTAAAAAATCGATTTCTTCCTGTTTCAGTCTTGGTAGTTTATAGGTTTCCAGGAAGGCCTCCATCTCTTCCAGGTTACTTAATTTATTGGCATATAGATGTTGATAAAAGTTTCTAATAATCCTTCCAATTTCATTGGTGTTGGTCGTGACCTCTCCTTTTTCGTTCATAATTTTACTAATCTGGGTCCTTTCTCTATTCTTTTGGATAAGTCTTGCCAGTGGTTTGTCAATTTTATTGATTCTCTCAAAGAACCAGCTTCTAGTCCTGTTGATCTGCTCTACTGTACTTCTGGTTTCTAATTCATTGATTTCTGCTCTAATCTTGGTCAACTGCTTCCTCATGCCTCATTAGGCCTGTCCCTCTGTTGCTGTTCCAGCTTCTTGAGGTGAGAATATAAAAACTGTATTTTAGATTTTTCTATTCTTTTGAGTGAGGCTTGGATGGCTATGTATTTCCCCCTTAGGACTGCCTTTGCAGTATCCCATAGGTTTTGGACCGTTGTGTTTTCATTCTCGTTGGTCTCCATAAATTGTTTAAATTGATTTTTGATTTCCTGGTTTATCGAGTCATTCCTGAGCAGGATGGTTCTTAGTCTCCCAAGTGTTTGAGTTTCTTCCAAATTTTTCCTTGTGGTTGAGTTCCAATTTCGGAACGTTGTGGTCTGAGATATTTTGCAGGAGATAATTTCAGTCTTTTGGTATCGGTTCAGACCTGTTTTGTGTCCCAGAACATGGTCTATTCTTGAGAATGTTCCATGGGCATTAGAATAGAATGAGTATTCTTTGGTTCTGGGGTGTAGTGTTCTATATATATCTATGAGGTCCAACTCGTCGAGTATGGCATTCAAAGCTCTTGTTTCTATATTGGTTTTCTGCTCCGGTGCTCTGTCTGTTGCTGATAGTGGAGTGTTGAGGTCCCCTACTATTAATGTATTTTTATCTATATGTCTCTTTATTCTGGTTAAGAGTTGGCTTGTGTATCTTGCTGCTCCCCTGGTGGGGGCATATATATTTATAATTGTCATATCCACTTGTTGGATACATCCTTTAAGAATAATATAGTGCCCTTCTGTGTCCCTAACTATAGTCTTTAGTTTAAAATCCAATCTGTCTGATATGAGAATTGCTACCCCAGCTTTCTTTTGAGGTCCATTGGCGTGAAAGATGGTATTCCATCCCTTTACTTTCAGTCTGAATGCATCTTTAGGTTCAAAATGAGTCTCTTGTAGACAGCAAATGGATGGGTCATGTCTTTTTATCCAGTCTGCAACCCTGTGGTGTTTTATGGGAGCATTTAGGCCATTTACATTGAGACTGAATATTGAGAGAGATGATTTTAATGATGCCATGTTGCCAGTAAAGTCTTTGTTTCTATAGATTGTGACTTTCTGTTCTGTATCACTCTTGGGGCCTTTTTACCTTTATAGAACCCCCCTTCATATCTCCTGTAAGGCTGGTTTCGTGGTTACGAAATTGGTCAATGACTGGCGATTCTGGAAGGTCTTTATTTCTCCATCAATTCTGAATGACAGCCTTGCTGGATAAAGGATCCTTGGCTGCATGTTTTTCTCTGAAAGAGCTTTAAAAATGCGCCCCCCCCCAACCCTTTCTCTCATTCCAGGTCTGTGTAGACAGGTCTGACGTAATTCTGATACCTTTGCCTTGGTACGTGAGAAATTTCTTTGCCCTGGCCGCTTTCAATACTGTATCCTTGCATCTAATATTTGCGAATGCACTATGACGTGACGTGGCGTAGGTTTGTCGTGGTTGAGCTTGGGAGGGGTCCCCTCTGCCTCTTGGACACGAATGTTTGTTTCCCTTGCTAGATTAGGGAAGTTTTCAGCCACAATTTGTTTAAATATCCCTTCTAGACCTCTTGTTTTTCTCCACCCGCTCTGGGATGCCGATGATTCTGACATTGGAACGTTTCATTGAGTCAGTAATCTCCCGTAACCTACATTCCTGTGCGTGGATTTTTTTGAGCCCAGATTCTATTTTAGTTTTTTCTTCTACTAACCCATCCTCCAATTTGCCAATACGTTCTTCTGCCTCATTGACCCTGGCCGTCAGAGCCTCTAGTTTTGCCTGCATTTGGCTCATAGAATTTTTAATTTCTGCCAGATTCGCTCTCATTTCTGCCCTTAGAGATTCTATATTCTCATTAACATTTTCGTTAATACTTTTTTCAAGTCTGCACATCATCTTGACCATTGTTACTCTGAATTCCATTTCTGATAATTTGGTTATATCCATATCCATTAGTTCTGTGGCAGAGGCCACAGACTCATTGTCTTTGCTGGGGGGAGGATTTCTCCTTCTCGTCATCCTGATGAGGAGAGGTTGCGGGATTGTCCAGAGCCCAAATTATTGACCGGGACCCAGGCCGTGCGCCCTTGTTTTATAGGGATCTTAGGGATGTGGGCTTCTTGATTTTTCAGCCTGCCTTCTGGGGGAGGGGCCTGCCGCGCCGATACTCAGGCAACCCTGTTTGGGTAGAGTCTCCGTGTCCCCTGCGAGGGGGGATGGGGATGGGCACTCTCTGAGCCGGTATTTCCAGGCTTTTGTTCTCTGGCGGCTTTCCCTGGCGGTTTGCTGTGCCTCTTCTGAGAGTCAGAGCAGCAGTGGCCGAATCTCAGCCTCTGTCTCAGAACAGAGGGATCGCGGACCGTTCTCCACTGATGTTCTGGCCACTTTAACTCTGTTACTGTTGGTGCTGCTCAACCCTGCAGCGTCCCGGGATGTGCGCCCCACACCCGGCGTCCCAGCCCTCACTTCCAGGGCCGGCGCGTCTCTGTCCTTTGTGTTTCTAACGCCACCAGCCGCCCCGCGCGCGCTCCCGGATCTCCCGGTCTCAGTCTGGATCTAGTGAGCACACTGGGATTCCGGTGTTCCGCGAGATGCCTGGTGGCGCGCGCACCCGGCTCACGGTCTCAGTCTGCTGTTTTGCGGGTGCCGTCCGCGAGCCCGCCTGCTCTCCCGTGCAAGTGGCTACCGCTTCCCGGCGCCCGAACGCGGCGGCTCCCTCCCCCTTCCGTTTATCTTCCGATATCTGTGCACAGTTTCATGGCTCCCCGCCTCGTACCTCAATACTCAGCGCTGGAGATGTTCATTTGTAGAGATCCAGATGCATCTTCCTGTGTCTCAGGCTGGTTCCGTGGGTGTTCAGGCTGGTCTGGTTCCTATCCAGCTCGACTCGGGGGACCGGCTGAAAAAGGGGTCCCCTACTCCTCTGCCATCTTAACTCCTCCCCCCGACAATCACTTCCGGTAATTACTGCTTCTCGGATGGTGCCAGAAGACGGAAGGTTCTTGGGTCAGAGACAAAGGACTATACTACTCTCAGCACAGCAGACAACACGCACATCTGTATATTGTCTGCCATCTTCCTTGCCCCATGTTCCAAGGGTGACACAGAGGGGCCCAGGTGGCTGCCCCACACAGAGTGGGTTTGTGCCACGGCTGAGGAGCACAGAACTTGGGGAGTAGACCACTTGAATCGTAAACAGTCCTGGTCTCTCTCCGGTCTCTCTCCAAGAAGACGCTTAATTCCTCGAGCTTACCAGCTGCCCATGCAGCCCTGGGAAGCAGCCTGGGGGACAGTGGTCTGGGCCTTGCGATCTCGGTGCCTCAGCGAGAGGTGCAGGGACGCTCAGGACCCGTGCCAACATTCCCTCTTCGCAAAAATGGCTCAACACAAAATGAGCTGTTACTCCATGGTCTTTCTCAGGATCAAGCCCAGTTTTCTCGAGTTTATGTTGGTCTATAGCAATTGAAATAAATTAATAATTTCAGAAATAGAGAATTATGGCTTATGACTTACATTTTTTACCTTACTGTTGACTTTCTTAGAGGTACACAGCTCCCACACAGTCCACATTTAGAATATTAGGTAATGATTTTTCTCAGGAAATATTTACAATTTTGTCATAGCAAATTCATGCTTCTGCCTTTCTCCATCAGTTTCTCTTCTGCTTCATACAGCCCTGCTTATGGGTTGCCCCAGCTTACTATGCCGTTTGGCTGGGGTAAGGTCACATGTCCACTGTCCTCATTAACCACATCAGGGGACACATTAGATAATGAGGCCACTATACTTTTACTGTGTTATTAAGTAGGTGCAAGGCATCTTACATTACTACTTTATTGTTAGTTTTTTTCAGCTCTAGGGAGGCATCATTGTTCCTCATCACTTACTGTGTGTCCTGTTCCGTGAAGTAGGCATTTTGCTAACTACCGTGTTCAGTCCTCCCACAACTTTAGGGGATGATTATTTTCATTTTCAAGATCACGAAACCATTTCTTAGGAAGGTTGTACAGCTAAGTAAATGGCCTAGGTATTTCTGGAAATAGAGTCACTTCCCTTATTCTCTCGTTGCGGTATTAGGCTCTCTGCTCTCTTGCGCAGTTTTGGAGTACGATGCATTTGCGCGGGTTCTCTTTCTCACCACTCACTCACTGCTGACTAGCTAGCTCCTTCCCCTTCGGCACTGTAACCTTTCGGAGGCTTGAGGTTTTTCAGTAGTAGACTGGTGATAATACCAGCTTTCCATATAAGCATGAGGGAGGAGACAATGTAATCAGAATGTCTCCCACATAGTTTGTATGTGTGAAGCTACGTTTGTACGATAACAGCTTGTTGGGAGTAATTGGCCTATTGAATCCACAACTAACACTAAAACAGTTCTTGGTAATACAAGGTGACTCACTGGGACCAGTCGCTCAGTTTAGTTTTAAGAACTCAAAAACCAGATTGACAACTAGCTCTTGGCTCTCCCTGCTAAAAAGGAAGCCAGGCAGGTTTCTCTCAAGAGTAAACCGAATTACCATGGAACCCAGCAATTTCAGTGCTAGGTGTGAATCAAAAGAACTGAAAACAGGTGTTCAAATAAAAACGTGTACGGGAATGTACATAGCAGTATTCACAGTCTCCAAAAGGTGGAAACAACCCAGATGTCCATCAGTGGCTGAGTGGGTAAACCAGATGCACACCGTACGCTGGAATATTGCACGACTAGAACGGAGTGGGGTACTGTCAGGCGCTGCAGTGCGGGCAGACGTTGAACGCAGGCCGAGTGAAAGAAGCCAGACACTCAGGACCACATGATGTGTGACTGCACTTCTATGAAATCCACTAGCACAGGTGAACCCATAGAGACCTGGAGCAGATTTGTGGTTTCCTGGGGCTGGAGGAAGGGGGAAATGGAGACTGCTTCATGGCTGCGGTGTTTGTCCTGGGGAGGTGAGCGCCTTCTGGAGCCAGATGTAGGGACCAGTGCATGCACGGCCTTGTGAATATACTCACTGGTACTGAGGTGCTCGCTTTTTAATCGTTACAATGGTACATTTTCTGTTGCGTGTACTTTACAATAATTAAAAAATTGAGCCCAATAGTCTACTCATCTTTTGATATTATTTAATATTTGTTGTTTGCTTTTTTCATTATTTACAGACAAGCCAGGGGTCTTATAAATTAGCCATTTAGTTCTTTCCTCAAGCTAGTGAAAGGTACTAGGAGAAAGTATCAAGCAACAAATAAAGCTAATAAAAAATACTTTTTCAGATGCACATCAGTGACTTAGGACATGATGCTATCATGTTGTAGATTGGAGGAATGAGTTAGGAGCGGGGAGACCGGATGGTGATAATCTTGTGTGGCTCCTTTTCTTAAAAATTGGACATTTATGGTTAAAAAAAAAAACCTTCCAAATACAAAGACATTAAAGGATTTTTAAAGGAATCTTTTCTTAGTGGAAATTAAAATTAAATATACTATGAAATATTGGAGGGCCATCTTTAGTTTTTAAAATTTTTATTGCTTTCTGATTATGGAAGAAACCAAAGAAAAAAGTCTTGTCTAATTAAACTCAGAAAGTAAGGATACTATATTTTGGCCTCAGACATTTTCCCATTCATGTAACCGCTGAGTCTGTGCTGGGTTGTGGAGTTGTGCAGTTGAACATGTATTCTCTCTTTTAATCCTTCCAACGACCCTAAAAGAAATGGAGGGACAGAGTGATAGGGGAACTTGTTCGAAGCTTCTCAGTCAGCCGTTGATGGAACCAGGATTGGGGGCTTAATCCAGAATCTGTTAACAGCTGTAGGTGTGTAAGTGCTGGCTCTCTCTAGATAAATCTGATTAAAATCTACTCACGGGCAGTTTAATGTATGGGGTTGGAGTAAACGTTCACTTCACACATAAAAATATACTTTATATGACACACTAGCTATTGAGTATCTGCTGTATTATTTTACACGAAATGACGATTGAATATTTACTGCGTACTGAATATGGGGCTGTTTCATTCTAAGCAGGTAATTCTTTGATTTTCACGAACTCCACAAGCTGTGCTGTAGCTCTGCTTGGCCTGCCAGCATGTCTTAGATAGCAGCTCTGTTGTATGATAACTAAGATATGCTGAAGCCATCTTCTTTGACGAACACAAGAGCTGATTTTTAACAGCGTACTAGTGAACACTTAGAGTGTGTTTGGTGTTTTATGGGCCAGGAATCCATGTCTTTGCCATATGCGGCCATGAAACTACGAGCTTTGAGAAGTAACACTCCTATGAAAGGAAATAGCCTTTTGCAGCTGTTAATTTATAAGGTTCCCAAATTTGACAGAGTGGCTAGGAAGCGTTTTTCTTGAGGGCCTGGACTAAGGTGTCACATTTAATAGCTTGGATTACGGTTGTTTAAAACCCTCCTCTGATGACTGGAGAGGGTGGCAGAATAAGATGAAATAAGGTATATGGAAATAAAGCTCAGTTTAAAGTACTTGACCACTTTCTTCTAAAAGAACTTTCATGGACTCGTTCATGGATCAGATGAATAAAAAGTAAACTTGAAAATAACAGCAATCTTTAAAAATACTTTAGTCTCTGGGCTTTTCTAAGGTAAACCTTGAAAAATTAAACCAGTCATTTGGTTGTAATTTTTCAGAGATGTAGAAATTTTGAGTGAATTATTTCAAGACTTAGATCAGCATTTTGGCAAATATCTTGGCGTTCATCACACACGCATAAGCATGTATGATGGTTTACAAGTTAATGCTCTTTTCTTTTTCCTTGAATGTTTAGTTAATTCCATGTACCATGAAACTTCCAGAAAGACAGCCTGAGTTTTTCTTTTACTATTCTTTGCTGGGAAACGATGTTACAAATGAACCCTTCAATGATTTGATCAACCCAAACTTTGAGCCAGAGAGAGCATCTGTTCGAATACGTAGCAGCATAGAAATTCTTCGTGTTTACCTGGCTCTTCAGTCTAAACTACAGGTAAGTATTGCAGAAAATTGTTTTTTTTTTTTTTTAATTAGAGGTGATTTTTTTAGGCTTCAGAGAGGTACCTAAACCCTTACTTCAGTAGTGAAGATCATCTTTCTGCCACGTCATTTAATGTTTTAGCAATTACCCTGACTCGTAAAGGCCTAGCATAACTGTTACTTCAGAATTCTAGGAGATAAACTTCTTTACCTAGTTATTATGAAAAGAGGTGTATCAGTTGCCAGGCTTTAAGATAAAAAAATGGTTTGGAGCCTAAAGCTGTATGTGGGTTCAGGGAAAATTTCATCATTAACTAGTGGGCGTAGTAGCTAGGCACACACAGGTCACATGCTGGATTTTAGAGTTTATACACCTTATTGCTATTAAAAGCAAAAAACACAACTTTCTAAAGCCTGCCCTTGAATTCAGTACTTTGGTAAAGTAATTTTTTATTGGACTCCCTTCGAAAGTAAACCTTACGTAGTGAAAATGACTGTTTTATTTATTCCAATTGCTTTTAATCAGACTGAAAGGGGGTAGTTAAATAAAGGATTAGGTCGTCATTTGTTGAATGTGATCATTCATGAGATTTTGCTTGCAAATTTGGGTGGGAGGTGGGAAGGGGCATTCAGAAATTATAGTACTTATAGAACTATAATTTAGCGGTAATAGAAATTATAGAACTAGGGGGCGCCTGCGTGGTTCAGTCGGTTAAGCATCTGCCTCTTAATTTCAGCTCATGATCTCAGGGTCAAGGACTAAGCCCTGCTTTGGACTCCACGCTCAGCGGGGATCGGCTTGAGATTCTCTCTCTCCTCCTCCCCTGCCTGTGCCCTGTGCTCGCGCGCACGCGCTCTCTCAAATAAATACACCTAAAAAAAAAAAAAAATTACAGTAGAACTAAATTTTGGAGGTGGTTCTGCTAAACCCAGGAGACTAAATAGCCAAATATTATATAAAATGACGAACTTTTTTTTTTGTTTGTTTGCTGCATTTCATCTTTTCACATAGTTTTTAGCTTTCTAAAGATCTTGAATTTTTTTCTGTCTCTAACATACCAATCTTTACTGAAGTAATGACTTCTTTCTTAGGACTTAAATGTCCATGAGAATTAAACTAACAAATTCTTTCTCTCCAGCCCACCGCCAACATCATACCTAATAACATTAAAACTAAGCGACAGGTCACTGCCTACCTTGGAACTAAAAATAGTTTCATGTTGTGACTGCTTATTGTGCGTGTGAATGCCATGTTTGCCCATACAGTGAGGTAAAGTACTATAGTAGGTAAAAAACAAAACAAAAACCCAGTTTATACCGTATACCTGAACAGCCATTTTTTCCCCTGTGGTGCGTTTTTTTTTCCCCCTTAGAGATTTTATTTATTTGACAGCACAAGCAGGAGGAGCCTCACGCAGAGGGAGATGGAGTGGGAGCCGTATGCGGGGCTTGATCCCCAGATCCTGGGATCATGACCTGAACCGAGGGCAGAGGCTTCACTGTAACTGAGCCACCCAGGTGCCCCCTTTTTTCTATAGTTTCAGAAGGGAGTAATGTCGAAGTTTGATTAGGTATCAGTGATAAACAGTACAGCCCACCCAGGTATTCTATTTTACGTTGTACTGGTAAACACTGTTTTATATATAAAATCTAAAATCTAAAAAGCAGGAAAAGAGAAACACTGAAGATGTTCTATGGATGAATAAAACAAAATCATTTCAGGTTCTTTAGGGGCTGGATTCACTAACTTTTTTTTTTAATAACTGTTTAATGTTGAAATGGAAATAGAAAAAAATGCTTGAACTATTAGTTTTCTGTTTGCATTCGTGTATTCATGATATAGTTTGTGAAGCAGCATAGTAAAATATTAAAATAACCACAGCTCCTGAAAGGGAGAAGGGCGATCATGTATGAGTATACAGTAGTGAGAGAAAAAATGAAAGAGAATGGCTTTATTATGGAGTTCTTAGTAAATTCTGTGCCTTACCAACAACTTTAACCACCAAGTCTAAGAATCTATTACTCGCATGGACTCTGTGCTGAGCGGGAGTGTGGAGCCCGACACGGGGCTTCATCCCACGACCCTGAGATCGGGACCTGAGGCAAAACCAAGGGTCGGATGCTCAGCTGACCGAGCCACCCAGGCGCCCCTAACTTGCTGTGAAGTGTACGTGTTTAGGAGACAGGAGAGAATATGAAGCCTGTTTTGATTTTCTCTTTCACATTAGATCCATCTTTGCTGTGGAGACCAGTCCCTTGGAAGCACAGAAGTACCCTTAACTGGGCTACTGAAAAAGGGGAGTACGGAGATCAACCAGCGCCCGGTCACAGTTGAGGGTGCCTTTATTCTTGAGCCTCCAAACCGAGCCAAACAAAAGCTCGCCCCTATCCCTGTGGAGCTAGCCCCGACTGTCGGAGTGTCCGTGGCTCTGCAGAGAGAAGGCGCAGACGCCCAGGCAAGTAGTGGCCCCCCAGCCCCTCCTCCAGCTCCTGCGCGGTCACTCGGGACTACTCATAAAAGTTGAACTTGCTTGAGAAAGTATTTATTATTCTTAATTAGTGCCCTATATTATATGATACTTCCTTTCTGAAAAGTACTGTGACTTCCCAGCTATACTTCATTAAGTGTTTATACAGAGCCTTTGCATACAGTCTTTTTTTTTTTTTTTTTTTTTTTTTTTAAAGATTATTTGAGAGAGAGCGGGAGAGACAGCACGAGCAGGGCGAGGGGCAGAGGTAGAGGGAGAAGCGGACTTCCCGCTGAGCAGGGAGCCTGACACGGGCTCTGTCCCAGGACCTGACTCGAGATCATGACCTCAGCTGAAGGCAGATGCTTAACCGACTGAGCCACCCCGGCGCCCCCCCCTTTTTTTAAGGATTTTTTTATTTTTAGAGAGGAGGGGGCAGAAGGAAAGAATCTCAGGCAGACTCCCAGGTGCCCCCATATAGTCTTGTCATGTAGTAGGAACCATTCCCCCCACCCCCAACTCATGGTCAGTCATTGCCAGAAAAGAGACTCCTCTGAAAGAGAATGTTGTTAGACCTAGTTTCTGGGAATCTGCATTAATGGTAATGGTTTCGGTTGACTCAGCTGGAGCTGAGACAAAGTTCCTGGTTCATTGTTGCTTCGTGGCCCTAATACTCTCTTTAGGCAACAGACATGGGTATTTGCTTGGATGCATATATGTTTTTTGATTGTACGTAGCCCTAGAATCAACTTTCGTGTACTGTTCTTTTGAAGAACTGATCTTTATGTAGGTTATGAATTAAAGAGAGAAAAACAAAGTGAGAGTTTAAGTATATACATATATGCATATATTTTTAGAAGAAAGTTGAACAAAGGAGAGAAAGAAAGTCAGATACGTTTTTGTTTTAGTAACAGGCCTCCATTGTGTTTATGGCCTTGGTAATGATAACAACAACTATCCCCAAGGACACTTGGCCTGACTTGTTGTATCAAATATCCCTTCTTGCCAGTTAGGATGCATTTTGGTACTCAGCTCTGGATATCGTATTTCCTTCCTGTTCATCTTCCTTTTTCTGGTCCTAGATGCTATAAGAAAATTTGCAAATTATGAAGAAAAATAGACTAGGAATATCCAAACTGGGAAAGGAAGCTTATATTTTTAAAAAACAACGTCACGTTTTTGCTTAATTATGAAGGAAAGTGCTTTGCAAATTATACTTTATTTAAAAATTGTTTTTAGTCTTTAATTGACTTAAAGACCCAGAATGAACATGAGCTACAGCATTCAAAGAAGCGAGTTTTAACTCCTATAAAAGAGAAGACACTCACTGGGCCAAAGTCACCAAGCGTGTCCCCTGTTCCACCTCAAAACCCATCACCTCCCACAAAAGACGATGCAACAGGAAGTGAAGCAGAAAGCTTACAATATGATAAGGACACAAAACCAAATACAAAGGGTAAGATGTTCTTTTTACAGACTTTTTAGGTGTACATTTTGTAGCCATCTAACGATTAAGAGTTTTCACGGTTTATAAGTAAATTTTGAGCTTTTTTTTTTTTTTAAAGAGCCAATAATGTATGATGTAAAAAAAAAATTCAGTGTAAATTGAATCAAATTTAAATTGAGTCTATAACTTCATCATAGGATTTGCTAAAAGGTAAGGGAATTTTATCAGTGACTTTTATTTTAGAAACAGTAGCTTATTCAGAAGAAATTACAGAAAATAGGTCTTTGAAACATATTTTTAACTAGGAAACACTTAAATATTGTGAATTCACTGGAATTTCAGGGAGAAGAGCTACCGCCTATTGTAATAATCATTATACTCGTTTTTGATGCTCCAGTTAAGGGAGAGACTGAGAAAGGTTTTATCTGGTTTTATAAACTTTTCCCATCTGCTACATAAGGAACTGCAGTTACATTTCCTAGTGTAAGTAATTAGAATAGTGGTGGATTAGGAGTCGAAAGTTCGGGAGCAAGCGATCACTCGTCACTGAATAGCTGTAGGACTTGGGCTACTTGCTAAACATCTCCGGTCTGTAATAGGATTGGAATAGGTAGCTCTTTTTGTTAGACTATGTCATATGTGCCCAAACTACTTCTTAGAAAGTGCTGTAATTATTATCTGCAGAAAGTCTCAAGTACAGCCCTTCGAATACTAAGTTAAGTGTAGCTGCGTCTCGGCAGGAAGCTGGCGCCTGCCACGCTGCTGGCATACATCACGGCGTCGGTAACGTCCGCTTCTGTGTTTTGCAATCTGTGGGAAGAGTAAGCTCTTTTACACAGCTCTAAAGTGGGAATGAAAGCCTACATCATTCTGGGGAAGTCACTTAAAAAGTTGATGGCTCAGTTCATAACTTTATGAAAGTAAGTGATCAAATTCCTTGCTTGAAGGTAAATGATTTTTTTTTTTAAAGACACTGCCATATACTTAGCGTAAATGAGATATCTTTACGTGATATAAATAACTGAAGAGAAACTGTTACCAAGTGGAATTTTTTCGTTTGAATTTGTATGTTCATTTAGCCGTCAGCTCTTCTATACCTGCTTCCGTGGCCCAGCCGGTGCCTGCGTCCCATGCTTCAGAAACAGCCTCAGGACAGAAGATTGCTGTGCCAGCGACATCCCATCATTTTTGCTTTTCAATAGACTTAAGGAGTATTCATGATTTGGAAGTCGGTTTTCCAGTCAACTGTATATTAAGGTGTGATCTGCTTTTGTCTCCAAGTATTATTATTTTTTTTTTTTTAAGATTTTATTTATTTATTCGACAGAGATAGAGACAGCCAGCGAGAGAGGGAACACAAGCAGGGGGAGTGGGAGAGGAAGAAGCAGGCTCATAGCAGAGGAGCCTGATGTGGGGCTCGATCCCATAACGCCGGGATCACGCCCTGAGCCAAAGGCAGACGCTCAACCGCTGTGCCACCCAGGCGCCCCCCCAAGTATTATTTTCTGAAGAGCAATGCCTTTCCTCTCTTTGGGAATTACAGAGGGAAAAATAGCACCAAAGAAGTTCAAACAGTTGTTAAACCCATGAACCGAAAAGGGGGCCAGGCTCTGTCCTTATGGCTTTGAATTTAAACCAGGGCGGCATTGGTGGTAGGAGAGCTCATACTAATTGTAGGTATTTATGACAATTTATTCATGCTCCTTTGTAAAAAAACAAAAAAACCCAAAAAAACTAAAGTGACTCTTGAACCCGAAAGTTGTTGTTCCTAGAAAAGGTATCCTAGGTCAAAATAAGGGAAGTGTGGTCTCTGACTTTTCTATAAAACTTCATTACAGTGGGAGGTTGTATTCTAATACCTACACATGGTAACGGAGACCATAAGAACCATACTTGGTGAACTGCAAGTGGAATGTGTTCACTCTGTTCCGTATAAAAAATTGAAATACATATATATATTTTGATCAGCTAAATAACTTTACTCAATAGCTTGTTTTTAACAGTAATACATTTTCATCAATTTCTTGGCTGAAATGTATATGAAATGTAATACAGTAATGTTTTAGTTTGGAGTATTTAATTTTTCCTTATAAATTTCTTTGGAGCAATCATTAGCATTTCTAATAAAGTTGTTGCTCTTAATGTGGTTAAATGCAGAAATCTTTCTGTCATTGGGGATGGCCATTGGCAGGAATGTCAGCCGCTACACAGTGCTCCCTGCTGTTATTTAAGGCATACCTGCTTTTCAGATGCATACATTATACTTGTATCTCCTTTTTCAATTGTTGGATTCTTATCAAGCTATTTCAAAGCCCTCTGGGTTTTGATGTAAGTAATGGACAGAATCAAAGGGACCCAACACGGAGTCGGATTGTGAATTCACAGAACAGGAGTCTTTCCATCACAGCTTAAGTTTTGCTTTTTACCTCCTGTTAGAGGCTGAGAATCATTATGAAAATATTAGTTGAAAATTGAGGGCCAAAAAAAAGGCTTTTCTCTCACAAGGAAAGCTATTCTCAAAGGGTTTCTAGAACATCTCTTAATGGTTTTTAGAAGTATTTTTTACTTTCTATTTTAGCTTTTTGTCTTTCTCCCTCTACTTTTTAAACTGGGATCTCTTTACCGCTGCTAGTAAAGACTGTGATCTTAGGGTACGTAGAGATGCTGTTAGCCGGAAGTATAGAAATACTGGCATGATCTGAAATTAGAAGCTGGGAGGGGAAACCTTGTACCAGCCCACTTAGCAGGCACTCTTCATAGTTTTTGTGGTTCAGTCTTGTCCTGTGGGCCATTGGTTGAATCATGAAGTGCCTGCGTTATCCAGCAGTGTGCCTGGTATTAGGGGTTTATGGGCCACGTAAACAAAGAGCTCACCCTCGTGAAGAAGACAGATTGAGAAAGAAGGCGACGTGTGAGGAAGGCCAGAAGTCCAATTGGCAAAGAAAAGGGGGAAAGTATCATGAAGCAAGGACACAGCTGTGATTCACTTGATGACAAGGGCCACTGGTTCTGTCTTGGAATCATTTTATGGCATTTTTTAAAACACCGTGTAACTTTGAGTTTGATAAATTTTGTGGTGTCGTGCTCTCATGAGCTATCGTGAAATTGTAGTTGGCAACTGCATAATGGGATCTGTGAGATGACCTGCTTTCAGTGGATGTGTGATTATGTAGGAATTGAGTGAATGCACAGGATTCTTGTTGTAGGAAAAGCAGTTTTCTTTTTTTTTTTTTTTTTTAAGATTTTATTTATTCGACAGAGATAGACAGCCAGCGAGAGAGGGAACCCAAGCAGGGGGAGTGGGAGAGGAAGAAGCAGGCTCATAGCAGAGGAGCCTGATGTGGGGCTCGATCCCATAACGCCGGGATCACGCCCTGAGCCGAAGGCAGACGTGCAACCGCTGTGCCACCCAGGCGCCCCGGAAAAGCAGTTTTCACTACTAGGCTTTCAGCTCCAGTTTTCCTGACGAATAACAAGATACAAGATGAAACTTAAGCGAGCATTACTTCATTTTCACATTTGGCTTGAAATAGTAAGTTCTGCAGTAGTCAGGCATCCTCCCATTTGATCTGGTGTGGTTTCTGTGACGACAGGAAGAGAGTGCTGTTCCCCACGGATTCAGCTGCTTTCGTCCTTGATTCTCAAAGACTGAATACCAAGGGCGCACCCTTTTGACGCTGACTAGGAGTTTTTTAGCCCATAAACATCAAGACATTACTGAATAACGAAAATAAGTTTTGAAATTAAATTCAGCAGGTATTTCTTGAACGTTTACTAGGTGCCCCAAAGGGCTTCTTTGTTGCTGGGGGGGGCACGGATGGAAAAGGTGGGACCCGTGCCCTCAAGGATCTCCTGAACAAATGGCAGCTCGGTCTTTGTTCAGTAGCCTCATTGCCGTTCCTAAATCTTATTCTTACTTAGAATGTATCAAAATGATGATCTCTTCCTTATTTAGTGTCACTGCCTTCTGACTACGAGAGTTCTTCCCCGGATGGCCGTTCTAAGATCACTTGAAAGCAGCTTTGGGAACGCACGCTGTACACATGACGCATTTTGTCTAAAATTGCTCTAGTTTCTATATCAACACTCACAGCGTTTGCAGTGTTTTAAAGTTGGTGATAGGACTAAAACCGTCATGTATTTGTACCACGTACCTATTTTTAAAATTGCATTTGTTCATTATATTCACATTATACTTTAAGAAAACAGACTGTGAGTCTTCTCTGTCGTCCGTATCACGGGATGCTGTTTTTCTTCAATTCTAGGTACTCTTATCCATTCTTTGGCAGCGCAGCTCCGATTATGACTAATCCTCCGGTAGAAGTTCGCAAAAACATGGAAGTTTTTCTTCCACAGTCTTACTGTGCATTCGACTTTGCAACCCTGCCTCACCAGCTGCAGGACACCTTCTTACGGTAACATACACGCGGCGCGTGCGGTACATTTCTGTCTGTTAACAAGAGGAAGCCCTGGACTTCTGGATTCACAACAGTCAGGGCGCATGAAGACCCAGAAACAGATGTGCTAACAGTGTCTGTGATGCGTGTCCTTCCCCTAGAAAGTTTTATATAGTTACGGAGGCTCTTCGTCGATTTGGATGTTAGACCTGCGTTAACACAATCTACGAGAAAAGCAGCTTTGGAAAGCAGTCTTGTTTTTTCATACTACATGAAGAGAGATAGGAGCAAGCTGTTTAGTTTTGATTACTGATTCACCAATTGACTGTCGTGTATTATTTGCTTTTTCTGAGACGTCATCTGTACACGATGGAGGTGTTAATCCAGCTGTCTGAATTGGATTTGTGAAGAGAAATGAGATCTGAAATGTCTTTTTACTTTCTCAGGGTATCACCATTCAAATGTATATATTAATTTAAAGGGAAGAAGGAAGAGTAAAAAAGAATAGTATTTGAAGGTGTTTTCTTTATTGCACAGAAAGAGGTGTAGAAAACGTAATAGTGTTTTCTGTTTGTTACCTGTGGAATCGAGCCTTTCTGATCGAGGTAACAAAAACATCTTTGAATATATTTAGGGAACTTAAAGATGTTAGTGACTTAGTTCAGAACTGATAGATAATGAACACTTGTTTCTCTCTTCCTCAGGATTCCATTGCTGGTTGAATTATGGCACAAGGATAAAATGAGTAAAGATTTACTTCTGGGAATCGCCAGAATCCAGCTTTCTAACGTCTTGTCTTCAGAGAAAACCCGCTTTTTAGGTTCCAGTGGTGAACAGTGTTGGCGTCAAACTTACAGTGAAAGTGTGCCTTTCATAGCAGCGCAGGGGTAATGCATTTCCCAGAACTGGTCTTTGCTTGCTTTGTATTCTCATTAGCTGGGTACAGCCTTGTCCTTTCCTGTCACCTTTGTTCTCCTCTCTCTCCTTTGACCGATGGGGGCTATGTTCTAATTTGCTCTTTAGCCTTCTTAAGCTTTCTGGTACCACTGTACTGTACCCTATGGTGCTGTTAACACTTAGACTCTTAAGTATTTCCTCCCCCCTCTTAAGCCTGACAATTGTAAATTCTGGCCATTTTGTTAATTTAGTAATTCCAGGTCAAATTGATAATGTATTGTTACATTGTCTTGCATTGGGAATGACTGTTGTTCTGCTTGACAGATATTTTTTTTTTTAAGATTTCATTTATTTATTTGACAGAGACAGCCAGCGAGAGAGGGAACACAAGCAGGGGGAGTGGGAGAGGAAGAAGCAGGCTCCCAGTAGAGGAGCCTGATGTGGGGCTCGATCCCATAACGCCGGGATCACGCCCTGAGCCGAAGGCAGACGCTTAACGGCTGCGCCAGCCAGGCGCCCCTGCTTGACAAATATTTTAACTTCTGCTTCAAATCTAATTTCTGAGGCTGTTACAGATGTTCGGCACTTTAAAAAGAGTATTGTTTTTCTGCCCTGGGATTTATTGCCATAGTGGAAAACTGAAGTTCACACATGTCTTACCCAAAAGACATCTTTTGAGGGATCCTTTTAAATGTAGCAACAGAAGTTTAAACAAGCTTTAACATTATACATCACATGCCTTGATTTTTGAATTATAATTAGAATGTAGAAAGAAATCAGGCTCAGTAAAAAGCTGAGATCTAAAAGTAGTATTGAAATCCCTTCCCCTGTTCTTCCCCACCTCTAGTCACTTGAAAAAGTGAAGAGTGGAGTACAACTTTGACTCATTTGGAGCTCTGGGAACAGTATCAGATACTCTGCTGAACTGAAAATTCTTTTAAAAATACCATTCTTGGGGTGCCTGGGTGGCTCAGTCAGTTAAGCAGTTCAGTCAGACCTGCTTTTGGCTCAGGTCATGGTCTCAGCGTCCTGGGATCAAGTCCTGAGTCAGGCTCCTTGCTCAGCAGGGAGCCTGCTTCTTCCTCTCCGACTCCCCCTGCTTGTGCTCTCTCTCTTGCTCTGCCAAATAAATAAAATCTTAAAAAAAAAAAATGCCATTTTTTGGTCACATTAAGTAGAAAATCATGAAAATAATCAGATCATTACTTGTTATTTTAAATCTATGGGTTATGAATATTAACTTTTATTGCCCTGCTCTGTAGACAGAAAAGTTTTAGGAGACTTAGGTACGATAGTGCTTCATTTTGTTTTCTTCATGTCTTCTAAAATCTGTGAGATTAGAAGAAAATGTGAAAATTGGTTATTGAGGGTTTGCTCGTGTGGGTTCCATTCACTGAAGTTGTGTTTGACCAAGGATTTGTGGAATAGATTTTAGACAGAGCTACGTTTCTTGTAGCCAAGATTGTATTTTCTTCTAACATTTTAGTAAACACTCCTTGTAGTTCTCTGATAAATCCTCATTCTAATAAAAAAGTATATATAATTAACAAATTTTCAGGAATTACCCTGGAGCAACACTCACATCGAGTAAAAGATTTATGTACAAGTGCTTCATCCCAGGAAAAAAAGTAGAATAAGAATTCAGAATATATATAATCAAGATTGGGGAAATTGGTTTTTTCCCCTTAATTTGGCTATATAAATTCATTAGGATATTTTACAGGCATTGAAACTTACTTTTTTTTTTTTTAATATTTTATTTATTTATTTATTTGACAGACAGCCAGCGAGAGAGGGAACACAGGGGGAGTGGGAGAGGAAGAAGCAGGCTCATAGCGGAGGAGCCTGACGTGGGGCTCGATCCCATAACGCCGGGATCACGCCCTGAGCCGAAGGCAGACGCTTAACCGCTGTGCCACCCAGGCGCCCCTGAAACTTACTTTTTGAGTTAATGTTGATGACATGAGAAAAGTGGTCCAGGTGGAAATGGGAGAAAAAGGGACAAAATGGTTTGATCTTAACATAGATGAGTGCATGACCCTCTGCACATACATAAAACAGAGGAGAGGAAGGAAATGAAACTTAGGCAGTAATTACCTATGGGCATTAAGATTTTAAGATTCTCCACATCAACAGTGTGAGAGGTCAGTTTTTAGTAAATGTGGGTATGTACTAATGTGAGCGTTCGTGCTCAAGTAAGATCCTGTGTGTGGAAGGTCTTGAAGCCTACAGCACGTACTGCGGTTGGAGTAGCAAGAGTGCCAGGTTATAGGAAATGTGACTTGGTCACATGCTGCTATGGCATTGGGCAAATAAAGGGAAAAATAATAGAAATGGGTTTCTGTGAATTTTAAGTATTTCTGATTTCATCTGTAGGTCAAACAACAGGATAATGGATCTTTCTTACACAGTAACTCTGGAAGATTATGGACTAGTAAAAATGCGGGAGATTCTTGTCTCTGATTCATCTCAGGTCAGTATCAGTGAAAGTGAAACCTGACTCTTCACAGTGGATCTCACGCGCCACGTGTGTGAGCGTGTTTGTTTCAATTCGTTTCCATTCATGTCTCAGGGTTTACCTGCCGTGCAACAGAAGCCGTCTTCCGTTCCTCCAGCACCTTGCCCTTCAGAAGTCCAGATAGAGCCTCGAGAAACCCTAGAATACAGAGCAGCACTGGAGCTGGAAATGTGGAAAGAAATGCAAGAAGACATTTTTGAAAATCAGGTTCCTTTGTCTACCGACTACATTTCTTTCTTCTCCCTATGGCTTTTCTCTCTCTGTTCCATGGGTACCCTACCCAGTCCTTCTGAATAGCAAGGATGCTTTACTCTTACAGAAAACAGAATTAGAAAATACTCGATAAATGACAGCTGGGCAGAAGCCCTGCAGAGGGATTCCCCTAAACTTTCTCCATGACTCTGGGGCAGATTAGGACTGAAGGTTGGAAGTCAGAGATGAAAACTTGAATGTTTTAATTCCAGGCCCTTGTGCAGCCAGCAATCCTCCTCCTGGAGCCAGCCATCATCTGTCTTGAAACGAGAGTTAAAGAAGCAGTCTTGCCATTAGCTTTATATTCATATGGGCATTCCTTCCCTCAGGCCTTCTCTTCGTTCGGGTTAAGAATAAAAGAGAATTTCTGAAAGGAACATATCGGTGAACAGTATTGTTTACCGGAGAACAGCTGATTTGTGTGTTTGAAATACTGATATGTTTTCTGTGACTATTTGTCTTCCTCTTGTAGCTGAAGCAGAAGGAATTGGCCCATATGCAGGCTCTTGCAGAGGAATGGAAGAAGAGGGACCGAGAGAGAGAATCACTTGTGAAGAAAAAGGTAATAACTTCTATAGAAATCGAAGGCAGAAAGGAAAAATATTGATAGTGTCTTGTACATGCATTAAAGAAAATCTGTGGACTGTCACAGTACAATGGTTGTACACTGGCTTGGATCAAGTGGACGAATACGTCAGGAGTAGGAGGAAGGCCTTTCTCTGTAAGGTGTTTGGTGCTTTTTCGATTGAACCCTGCAAATGTATTATCTTTCGAAAATGAATACTGTAGGAAAAAGCCTACTTCTGTATGAACAAGGAATATAGCTCACTTAAGTATATATAAATGTTATAATTTGTTAATAAAAGAGCATCAGAAACTTACAAGCTCTTTTTAAGAATTTAATTCTGGAATAAATGACATCTTTAAAAATAACATGAGACCATCTGATCTTACTCCAGAAAGCAAAAGTTCAGTACTTACCTATTAACACTCAAGTTCTTGAGCAAAACAAAAACCCTGAAAATTAGAGTTGTTTCAAATGTTGAAATTGAACTTTCCTATTAGTGATTAGTGATGTACCTGTAAATGGGAGAAGACAACAATGGCAGGATGGTTTGCTATACTCGACCGAGAGATAGGAGCAGGGTGCAGACTAGAATATTCTTGAAAGTTATTTTCTTCTCTGACTTCAGCTACTTATATTTAATGGGTAGTTATTGACATGCTTGGGATTTTTTTGTTCTTGTTCTTTGTTTTGGGTTTTTATTTTTAGTATGCCTGGGTTTAAATCTGTTTTGCTCTTGGTTTTCCATTTGTTCCATCTTAGTTTTTTGTTTTTTGGTGGGTTTTTTTGGTCTTTTTTTTTTGGATTTATTGACTTTTTTTATGATCCCATTATATTTTTACTATTGCCTTATTGTATCTTTGTTTTACTACCTTTTTTTTTTTTTTTTGGTGGTTGCTTCAAGTTTTACAATACTCAGCTTTAATTTACCACAGTATGCCTCCAAATGCCGTTATACCACTTCATGTGCAGCTTCAGAAGTTTACAACAGAATGTGTCCATCACGTGTCCTTTGTATTGTTACCATCGTAGATTTTGCTTTTACATGTATTACCCTAAAATTTATTTTTGCTTTAAAGAGTTTTTAAAGAGGTCAAACTCTGAGGCAGTAGTCTTTTTTCATGAGCCAACTACATGACATTTCTTGTAGTATGGGTCTGACGGCAATAAATGCTGTCAGCTTTTGTGTGAAGAAGTGTTTCTCTCCCTCTCGTTGTGAAATAAATATATTTCACTGGGTATGAAATTCTGGTGACAATTTTTTTGTTTCAATCTTGAAAGTTGTTTCATTTGCATTTTGGCTTGTGTTGTTTCTGATGGAAAACCTCCTGGCCTTTTTACCTTGGGCCTCCATCTGTAATGTCTCTTTTTTTCTTTGAACTGCTTTTAAGATTTTTTTCTTTATCACTAGTTTTCAGCATTATGATTTTGATGGGCCTTGTGGGTGTGTGTGTGTGTGTGTGTGTGTGTGTGTGTGTGTGTTCATGTGTTCACCCTGCTTGGAGACTTTGAGCTTCTTGATTATAGGGTTTCCTCAAGTTTGGAGCAGTTTTGGGTTTTTACTGCTCAGAATTTTTCCCTGTGTCACTTTGTCCTCTTGTGCTTAGATTGCAATGTACATGTATCTTAGACTGCTTGACATTGTCCCAGTGAGAGGTGAATTACTTTTTAAGTCTTTTTTTTTTCTTCTGAGTGCTTCATTTTGGGTAATTTTTTTTGCTGTGACTTCAGGTTCGCCTGTCTCTTCTTAAGGGTCTAATTTGTCATGAATCCAATTGAGCATAATTTATCATTTCATATACTGCACTTTTCATCTCTGAAAGGACCATTTGGGCTTTCTTTTTTTTTTTTTTTTTAAATATTCTACTTTTCATCATGTTCGTGTCTTCCTCTGCATTTTTCACTATGTGCAATATATTTATAATATGTTATCTACTAGTTCCAACATCTCTATCATTTTGAGATCTCTTTCTGTTGCTTTTTCACCTGTTATAGGTTACATTTTTCTTCTTAGTACGGTGGGTAATTTTTGGTTAGATACCAGAAATTGTGAAGTTTACATTGTCAATTGCTGGATCTCGTTGTGACGTGAAGTTACTTGAGATGAGTTTGATCCTTTAAAGTTTGGCTAGGGTGAGTTGAAAACATCCCGTGGCCTTGCTCTCCGTAGCATTATGTAGATGCCTGGTATGTCACAGGGTCTCTCCCCTCGGACAGGGAGGAATGCACACTCCTCTCAGGCCTGTCTGAGCTCTGGGAATGCTTCATCCTAGAGCTTTCCAGTGGTAAAGGCCCCAGCCATAGGGGGTTTCACCTCAGACTGGAGCGGACTACTCTGCAGGTCTCTGGTGCTCTCTCTCTCTCTGTGTCTCTCCTCTCCTCATGAACTTGACTTGCCTCAGCCTTTTCAGTCTGCTGTCTGTTGCCTCAACTCAGCCAGATTGCGAGGTTCTGCTGGGTCCCCCCCTTCTCTGAACTAGAGTCTGGAAAGTGCCTCTGGGAAGTCCTCTAGAGTTCCTGGTAGGGCCTCATTTGTTTCTGCTCTGTCACGGATGATGGTCCTGAGCGGCCCATTGTCCAGTGTGTGAAAGCACTTGTTTCGTGTGGGTTGTTGAATTTGTGTGTGGGGGGGGCCGGGCAGTTAGTCTTGTATGGGTAGACTGAGCCAAAGCCCCCCAGGCCTTTGACTTTAAAGTAACTGTTTCAACTTTATCTCCCTTAATTCTCAACCATTAAAAATGTGAGAAACCAGTGAGATAAAAGAAAAATATAATAGGACCTCTCCAAAGCGTCTGTTCTTAAATACTCAAATAACCAAAATTAAAAAATTAGAGGCCCTCACACGTACTTAAACTTTATAGTAGTTGGACTAAATGTGACTTTTACATCAAGTAGCATTTATAGTTCTCAAGTTTCCTTTATGAATTGAATTTGAGTGAGCCATAAAATATTTAAAGTTTTTGAATTTTTCATTTAGCTTCTAAGGCAAGATGAGTTTATTGTTGAACCATTTTTTAAATGCTGTTGAAGCGTTTTCCGGGGTTGAGGTTTGCAAAAGTCAAATCTTGAAACATTTTTTAGTTAATAATTTTGACAAATCCAACTTGTGCCCTAATTGAAGTTTCAATTGAAAAAAAAAACAAAACAGAGTTTTTGTGTAATGAGTTGGGAAAAAAAAAGTCGAAGTGATTTTTGGTTGGTTGTCATTTTGCTATTATCTTTTCAGTTGACTTCCAATATGTACAATTTCTCCTACATTTCAGCTTGAATTGACAGCTTCTGACTAGTTAATAAGAACTCTGCTCAGAAAATGGAATATGATACCTGTCTAGTAAATACGGCTCAGCTGTTTATTTGACTTAGTCATGTCAAAAAGTACATTGGATGTTGCCATTTTATTTCAACCTAAATACATTTGAGAGTAACAAGTCATGCAGTGTAACGTGTGCTCTGTCTTGCAAGAATATGGCCAACTAGGATGAGATCTGTTTTCTAAAACTTGATAACAGTTACTGTAAAATTGAGTCTGTGGGGAGAAAAAAAGCAATTTTTTTCTCAGTAGGATGAAACCTTTTCAAGCTAAGTTCTCAGAGAACCTCACTGTACTATTTCTAGGTCTAAAATGTATGGAGCCTTTTCAAAGTTGACTTATTTCCACTTTACCTGTTTTCTTCAAAACAATGTATAACTTCAATATTTAGAAAGTTTACCTGAAGGAGTCTGGATAATATTGGTGGCACATTATGCAGACATTTAAATTTCTTTTTATTTCTGCTGTTCGGCACAAAGTAACTGGTCAGTAGTAGAATGGAACTCATTACTTCTTGTGAGGAGCTTCCATCTTGCCTTACCCAAAAGATGCTAATAGCCAATAGCCCCCCAATTCAGGATGTGGTAGTGAAGGAGTATCTGTAGTAAATAAAACTACATAGAGTCAGATCTCAAAGATACTAGTGTTTCATAATTATAAATTAATATTTTAAGCTTATGATAGGCATCTAATGATATATATCGTTGTGGGTGATTGGGTTTATTAATCTATCAGTTGATGTTTTTTGGTCATCTTTTGGGACCATTTTGGAGGGATTATTTTGTTACCTGAGAAGGGGCCTTGGCGGGGGGAAGTGAAATATACCAAATCTTTATTTCCAGAAAGCAGTGTATTGCTAGTGACTTGGTTGTACAGATTGATGTGCTAAACCCGGTTACTGTTAACTAACGAATGTGTCCGAAACTACTATATGAGTCTGGTACTTGGGTCCTGTCCTGCCTTCTGCATAGCTGAGATCATGTTTATTCTGTCTTTTACGTGACTTCCCATCAGATAGCTAAAGATTGCTAGCGTGCACCCACAAAGAAGGAAGACCTCAGTTCTACATGAGGGAGTAATATGAGGAAGCCTTTCACGGATAAGATTATGCTTTCATTTTGATAAAGATTAGTAGATACTTCTAGGTGGCCTCGAGGGACATTCCAAACAAAGAAGTTTGAAATAGGCTTGGCATTAAGAAAAGGACGTAGTTTGATGTGGGAAGAAGGGAGGAAAGGGTGTGCCTCAAGAAATAAAGCATAGAGCGTTTATGGAATTAAATGCTCTCCTGTTCCATTTTGAGGAGGTTAGACTTGATCCTGCACACTTTCTCAGCCAGGGTTTCCTGAGAGAATTAAGCCCTAGTGCCTGACAGCGTCCACTGTTGCTAACGGATTAACTCGATCCTACGCTTCCACGCTGGGAGAGGTTGTGTGCCATTTTAGGAGAAGACAGAGAAAATAATTACTTGAATAATTTTTTATGTTCTGTGGTTCAGCTGATAGCCCAGCTTGGGTAAGGTAGAAATTAGAGAAACGTATTTTTTTAATGAAGACTTTTACGTAAGAGAACAAGGAAATGGGGTTTTCTTGTTAGAACAGTCCTTCTGGTGGAAGTATAGTGGACACGATGGAGGAGGGTGAAGCTCAGGTCAGGAAGACCAGGCAGGCAATAATACATATAAAAGAAGACGAAGGCTGAAAAGTCAGAGCGGCGATCAGGTGGTGGAGAAAAGGGGATGGGAGTTGAAGGGAGTTAAGGAGGTGTAAGATGGGAAGCCTTCTAGGATACTCATTGCTACCCCCACTCCTCCTCCTCTCCCTAATCAGCTCATTCTCTCTCCAGAACAATCTGCAACCAACCCTCCGTCATCCTCACCCAGTTTGATCGTTCCTTTCTAAAACACGTCTCTGCTTGACCTCTCCTCCCGTACGTAATCCTTGTACTGTTCTACTGAACTCACTGCTCTCCCCTTCCCAGTTGTCCTGCTGGATCATTTCTCCCCCCTCAGCCCCTGCTGGGTTTATTGGCGTGCCCCAAGGCGCAGGCCTTGAATCTCTTTTCTGTTTTTACATTTCTTCACGTGTTGTGATCCACTTTCTTACTGTCATATACGAGTTAAATACGAGGATGCATATTATATATAACATATATGTATAATGTATAACATGTCTCTACTTGCATCTCCTGCCTCTTCTCTGGACTCTGCACTTGGCCGTTGGCACCGCCCACTGACTATCTCAGAAGTGACGCAAATGTACCCTGTCTAAAAACAAGCTCTGTATCTCCCTCCTGTAGAAATTTGTTCCTGTTGATTCCCCGTCTTAACAAGCGGCAGTACCTTTCAGTCAGCTCCTCAGGCCCCGAGGCAAGTTCTCCTTGACTCTCTGATTCCACATCTCGTTTAATAGCAATTCTTCGTGGCTCCACATCGAACATGTGTCCTGGAAACGAACCTCTTGCAGCCACCTCCTTCACGACTTTCGGTCTCTCCGTCACTTTTTCCCTCAGTGTCCCTTCCTCTTTCCTGACCCCGGTGGCTGGTTCTATCCGTATCAGCCAAGAGTGAGGCTTTTAAACCAGAAGTCAGATGATGCACTCGTCTGTCTAAAACCTGCCATACTCCTCGTGGCACATAGAAGAGAACTCACGTTTTCGACCAGGGCCTACAAGCTCTGTGTGATCTCTCTCCTAGCTTCCTCTGTGACCTCACTGCTGTCAGCCTTCTGCTACCGTCTGATCTTACCAACCTGTCGTAGTTCCTCGGACGTGCTAAGCCTGCTAAGCCGCGTCCCCACCTCAGGATCTATAGAATGTCCTTTTGTTAGAAGTACTTTCTGGTCTCGGTTCAGGATAATCTGAGTGGGGCCTTCTCTGATCATTATCTCCAAAATAGGCCCCCTTCCTTTGCTCCCAGCCACTAACTAGACACTCGTTCTGCTTATTTTCCTCTTGGCATTTACTTAGGATTGCATTACGTATCCACTTCCTTGTTCATAGTCGGCCTTCCCTCAGAATATAGGTATCACAGGACTTTCTTTTGCCTACACCTGCTAGGTTTCAAATAGATATTTGTTATTTAAGTGAGGATGGATTCCCGTTTTTATACATGTTTGAGTTGGAGAGATATCGGGAGTATTGCCACACGGAGCAGATCCTTGGGCTTAGAGGTCGGAGTCTCTGGAGGGGGTTTTGACGTGGCAGTCTGGATTTGGGAGTTCTCCGTATGCGTGGTGGTAGGTGGTTCGGGGCATCCGTGGAGGTCACGTAGCAGGAAGGGAGACCTCCGGAGACAAGGCTTTAGGAACGCACGCATTTGCGCTGCCAGAGGCAGAACATTGGAGTTCTGACTCACCATCCTGTTTCCCGATCTCTGCACGACTTTATAAGGAGGTAGGGCACACTTAGTTGTTTTGTTTTTAGATAAACCCCAAATAGGTGGTAGAGTTAACAGAATTCTTACGTAAGTGATCACGACTGGTTGGTATGTTGGGCCTAAATCACTGAAATGAAGCTCAACAAGGAGAAATGTCAAATTCTGTAGTCACGACAGTCTTTTGGACAATAGGTATGCGGGGATAGTTGTCCCAGATTTAAAAACAAAAGCCTTGGGGGAATGTCTGTGACATAGCAAATGGCGTGATTAGGAGCCCGAAATAGCACATGCGATTTCTGACAAAGGTAATGGACTTGCTGTTCTGGCCTCTGGCGAGGGACATTCTTTGGCTTCTGAAGTAGTGAGATCACATCTGGGTACCACATTTTTTAAAAGACTTAGTCTAGAACCTAGAGTCTAGATTAAATCCGAGATATTAGATGATGTGAAAATCATAATATGTGAATAATAGCTAAAACTCATGTTTATCTTGGAGAAGAAAAAAAACCAGGAGGATATATGATGGTTATCACCAGATTCAAATATGTGAAGATAGATTTTTTTTTCTTCTTTGGAGGGGTACAAGTAAGGTTCAGGAGTGGATGGGCCTGGGATCTGGAGAGTAGTTGGTAAGGGTAGAAAAACTGGTTCAGAAAGTCCTAGTGAAAACGATCAGTTAGAAATGAGAGCTAGGAAACTGTCAGAGTCCTCCATGCTGTGTAGGCTGAGGTAGCAGACCTCTCATTCTGAACGGGACTCACAGGGTCAGAGAGCAGAGCAGGACTGCAGGCCCAGGCAACCAGGGTGCTAGGCTTGGGACTGAAGCAGGGAGTGCGGCTTCAGAAGCAATCTGGAGGTCAGTTGTTGGAACTGCAGGAAGGAATCCGATCTGAACCAGGAGGAGGACGGACTTGAAACTGACTAGCTGATCCAGCACCAGGATTATTCTAGGGAAGGAGGGTAAGTGATGAAGGGGCCATCAGCGGAATACCGGGGTATTGACCAAGGCAGATTTTAAGGAGCTAGATGTTGACTCAACATAGGATTTTACTAGCAGTTGATTGTCCAGTGGGAGAAAGAGCTTCCTCAGGAAACTGAATGTCACTAGACATAGCCAAGCAGAAGCTAGATGGGCTTCCTTCCTTAGAGTACTAGAATGAATTTCTGCTTTGAATTGGTGGATGGAATTCGTGATTTTCCTGTTGGCACATCTTGTGTTTCAGTAAGTTACAGTGTATGCATCGTCGACTTTGTTCATTTTTGAATTTGGGGAAAAGGTAATTTTTCTTTTATTGTACTTTAGGTGGCTGAATATACTGTTCTAGAAGGAAAACTTCAAAAAACCCTAATTGACTTAGAGAAGCGAGAGCAGCAGCTTGTCCTCGCAGAATCGGAGGTAACTGTATTCCTCTATCGTACGTCTTCATTTCCCAGAATCTGTGTTCTAGGTACATACTGTTATTTTATCTTTCCTTTATGCTTATACAAAATCCATTTCATGGAAACGGTCTTGTAGGCATGATGGAGAAAAGTGCTGTTCAGTAGTGGGTCAGAATGTGAAGAGCAGATAGTGAAGTATTTATTAGAAATGTTAACTGCTACTCCTCCAGCTTTGGCTGATGTCTACAGTGGTAGAGACTTTTGGTTAAGTTTCCATTATGGGGAAGGGAGGGATAGTTGAACTACCTAGAGAACAGAGAAAATGTAGCCCAGGCTCAGTGGCCGAAGTAAGAAGGGAATACCCATCTTTGTTGCCCATTAAAGGTTAGAGCCAAAGGACGGATGAAAACCTCTGTTCCTGCTCCGCCTAGTTAGCGATTTTGTTAAGTCGTATTACGTTTTGCCCTAAATGTTGATTTAAATTGCTACAAAAGTCATTTCAAAAAAATTAGAATTTCTCCCACATTAAATTTATATGCCCCTTCCCTAACCACAGGTGTTTTTCAAAAATTTTCTCCACATCTCTCTCCAACTTTGTCCCCATAGATTTTCTGTAATTTCTAAATGGATTTGGAAACAAATATTTAAGGTCGAACATTAATACCAAGGCTCAGTCACCTCCTGTGTTACTAGGCAGAATGTAAGAAATTTTGTTTTTAGTAGGCTACACCCTGAAATCAAGAGTTGGCTGCTTAACCAACTGAGCCACCCAGGCACCCCCCCCATTTTTTTTAAAGATTTATTTATTTGAGAAAGAGCGTGTGTGTGAACAAGGGGGGAGGGAAAGAGAGAATCTTAGACGGAGTCAGATGCTTAACTGAGCCACCCAAGCATCCTCAGAATATAAGAAATTTCTAAAGAAGAAAAGAAACTTGCTTAGGTAATACAGTGGGTTTTATTCAAATAGCAGTTTTAAGTGACGACAGCCTTTTCAGTTGAATTTATGCAGGTCATATGTGGAGTTTTGGATATACTTTTTGTATTAGAATTAAATGAGGACAGATTAAAATGTAGAATTTCAGTACGTTTAAACGTTACCTCTCATAATGGAAAAGGCTGTGGAGATCAGTTTGTAAATATTCCACACACTGACTGTATACAAGGATAACAGACGACTGAACAGAGTCACGTAGCCAGGGGCAGGCCAACCTCTTACAGACGCACTTGTCGTCAGGTTCAAAGAGAAAGGAAGGAACTGAAGTTGGAACGTGAGCGGAACCTGCAAGAACTTCAGGACTCTATCCGGAGGGCCAAAGAGGACTGTGTCCATCAGGTGGAACTAGAAAGGCGGAGGATGAGACAGCTGGAAGACGACAAGGTCCGGCTACAGCAGCAGGTGGGGCTCGCGCCCGCGCACTCACAGCTTAGCCGTAGTCACTGAAAAGTGAGAGAAATACACCGTCATTCGAACTATTGATCGTACTGATCGCACCGAGATTCAGATATACTTTGTTTTCCTAAATCAAAGCTAAAGACTACAGTGGGATAATGTTCCTTCCGTTACCGTCATTCACATGAGCAGGAACTGAATTTCACTCCAAATCTTTTTTCCGATGAGTTTCGTTGTGGCCAGTACATGGTTCATGTGTCACTGGACCGAGCTCAGGTATGAGCCAGCCTTGGTAGCGAATGGGCTGTGCCCCCATCCCTCTCCCACTCCCCAGCCCCGTCACTCCCGCCAGGGGTCAGCGCAGCCTCCAGGGCCATGTCCCTTTCACTTGTCATCTGACTCACACTTACTTCCTCACTGGTGTTTGTATATCGTCTTCCCTCACCCTCCACACCACCATTCTCCTGCTTTGCCTCTACTTTTTCTGCAGGCTTCTTTTCGTTTTTCTAGCCATTCAGTGTTGGCCTCCCTCCAAGCTCAGGCCGTAGCTGGTACTGAACAGTCCTACTTGTGCCTGTGCCCCCAGACACACTGTGCTCCTCGGGGACTTTCGCATGTATATCCCAGCCTAACTAATCACCCTTTGACCTCTGTACTTGGATCTCTTACAAGCATTAAAAACCCAACCTGACGCTCCTGTCCACACGTTTCAGTCACACACCCCTCTGCTCTGTGCGTCCTGTTACAGCCAGCATGATAATTTTGAAACTTGGGAATCCTAACACCCTCCACTAATACTCTCCAATCTCCTCTTACTGCTCTGAGGATAAAGATGAGGGTGATGGGCTTGCCCTACAAACCTCTGCATCGTTGGGGACCCAGCCTCCCTCTCTCACTGGCTCTCCCTGTCCTTCACTTCTGCCGGAGGCTCTGCCGCCACTCTGTGTCCTTCGGTCCTCGGGCGGACTGTGCTCGCCTTCCCCGTAGCGTCTCGGTGTGCGCTCCTCTCCTGAGCCTCACGAACTACGCTCACCCTTGGGTTCGCAGCCGAAGCATCACTTCCCCAGAGCTCTTCCCTGACCCCTGTTCTCCAAGTCTCGGTCAAGTTTTTGTTCGAAGTTATAGCAGTTTGTTTTTATTTTCATTAGCGTGGTAATTTGATCAAGGTCAGATTATTAGCTCCATAAAATTCTTTTGGTTTGTATCTGTATGCCTGAAGCCCAGCCAGTCTTCCAAACGTAATCGGGGCTTAATAAATATTTGCTGACAAAAAGAAGGATCAAGCTGTTAAAAATTAAGCTAATCTTTCTTGAAAAATTTCAGCGCTGGTTGATTGGTGAATGTCTGTCTCCAAACTCTTGGGTAAATTCTGGCAGGAAGAATAGTTTCCATAGCTGTTCAGGGCCAGTTAAAGTCCCATTATTTAGGTGATTGTAAAGATGACTTTGATTGTTGTTATGGAGATCTCATTTAAAATATGAAAGAGTTGTAAAAGTGGGCGGTTGTGATGGGATTCACCAGTAGTGCTTCCCTTTTCCCACTTCTTAGGAAGATGAGCCTTCTAGAATAAGGCTTTTAACATGTATTAGAATCACCAGGGGATCTTTTTAAAAAACCCTTCTCTACCTTGTCCCAGACTGATGTAATTAGCTTACGTCCTTGTGGGAAGAACCTTTGTGGCACAGACTGATATTTTGGAAAGATTACCCCAGGCACTCCTCTAAAACGTGGTCTGAGACCTGGGGAAACCTGGCCGGGGAGTGGGGAAGGAGCTGTGGGGCAGCCCACGTGTCTGGGAGCTGAAATTGCTCAGCCCTATACCTGGGACCATTTCACAGTTTATATGAAAGAAAACAAACATTCTAGGCCCTGACTCAGAACCACATTCCACATACTCAACACACACTTCTAACTAACTAGACAGGTAGAAAGGATGAAAAGACACCTGTCATTGTGAGGTGATCAAGTGTCTGTATTCTAGTATACGAAAATAGGTCGCACAACTCAATCCACGTTGTTTGTGGACCACTTAGTCAAAGAAAAAGATCCCCTTATGACTCATAGCCTACTTCTCTACAGCCTGTTTGGAGCCACGATATTTATTTATGATAATGTCTCTGCATGGTGGAGAAAAGAACATATATGAAGTCTGTTAGCTTTCGTTTAAAACAGAAATAAATGTGCCAGATGCTTGAGAAAGGTTCTGATTCAAATTTAGAAATAAAAGTTCGGATATTCAGACAGGTCAACTTCAGTCCTATGTAGAATTTTTAGGTAACAGAATACCTCATTACCTAAAAATGCTAGATAAATGCTAATTAGAATTATTTGTATTTACCGTCATGAAATAATTTATTGATAAGTTCCATTTCTGTCACATATTTTCTCGGTATTTCAAATTCAGGTAAGTCTTAGGTCTTAGAAGATATGTGGGTTTATCAAATGATTGGTAGTCATATATCCTGTTTTTTTGGCTGGGGGAGTTGGTAGTTCTGAAACTGTTTGAAGGGGAATTATATATAGACTTGAGTCAAGGTGGTCTCTTTTTTTAATTCAAGGAAGTATCGTCCGCTCTCATCAGAGCATTAGCCTAGGGGAGCGGATCTGGATCTGACTGGCTCTTAGGCGCTGGCCCGTCAGTAAGCTTCTGCATCCTTCAAATTTCTTAGTCACAAAAATGAAGGGATTGGGCCGAATCACCTTGAAATGAGTTTAAGTTGTAATAATATTTGAATTATGAAGTTCTTACAGCTTCCAATAAAAATAAATACTGCACTATAAGTTTTTGTTTTCATCCGTCATGAGCTGGTATATTTATACTACACAGTATTTTCTTATATGTGACATCCTAATTCTGTAGTATCTGTATTTTTATAAGGCACATCTCGTGATACTGGTTCTAGAACAAATTCCGTACTCTTAAAAAGATTTTGTATGTTAATTTTCCTCGTTATACTTTAGAGATTTTTCTACTATAAACATGTTTTAGCATAAGAAAAAATGACACTGTTGAATTCTGTAGTATTGAGCTTAGCAATACTACAGGTGTTTTTTAATGGCTCTACTTTTTCTTTTTTGAATACAGCTTAGTGATGCTGAAAATAAGTACAAGATTTTGGAAAAAGAGTTTCTTCAGTTCAAGGATCAGCAAAGCAACAAACCAGAAATCCATCTGCAGTCTGAAATAAATCTCCTCACCTTAGAAAAGGTACCTATGTCAGATTATGGCAATTTAATTCTGATAATCAATTTATAACGTATTATTTGAATATAAAATGTAATAACATTTCACTGTAGTAGTGTTGTGATGTCAACTAGGAACAGAATTCTAGACACCTGACATGGTCAGTACTTGAATTTCTTGGCTTTTATCAGTTTTCTCAGTTCTAGCGTATACTGATCAGAGTCTTTGGTTGTAGACAACAGAAGTGACGAATTGTAGGAATAAGGAATCCCCCAAAACTTTGAGGAAGGCTACAGAACAAGTTTCAAAATAGGAGCAAGAACCAGGGGGAAGCGCAGCGTGTCCTGTCACAAAACCGTCTTCTCTTGCGCCTGTTAGTGCTGTCACTGCTGCGTCCCAGGATTTCTGTATCCCCCAGTTCTGGTGCTAGTCCTGCCATTGGGAATGCTCTCTGTGTATTACTACCCTGTAGATTCAGCATCCCCAATGGGAGCATTCATCACAAGCCCACACTCGCCTCGCAGCCTGCCAGAGGGGACATCCATCCTCTTGCTTCCTGTGGTTGGAAGCTAGGTCCTGCCTCTACTTCTTTGGGGATTCACCACCAACGGATGGTATGTTCTGGTTCTAGGGTCCAAAAGCCAACCTAAGTATGACAGTACATGCTCTTACCACATTTTTTCATTAGATGTTCTTTTGGCATTATTGAAAAGATACAGCCTCCAAAAGAAAATAAGGAAATAATCTGTCCAAGTTAAAGGCCACTAGGGAGCACCATCAGAAGATTGCTGGCTGGAAGGTGGGAAAATGCCAGGGTAGTTCTTTCTGTGTGTCTTTGTCTCTGTGCTTCCCTTATGTTCTCAGGTAGTAGGTGTATTTTATGGTTCCCTCTCCCACCAGACAGCCCTTCTCTCCGCTTGCCTTGGGCCATCCCCACTGTGGCTCTAGCTCCCTGGACAACCTCCGTTTCTGCGTTCTGGGTAGTAAGAACTGGTCCTCCGGGGACTTCCTGTATAGTCCCTCCTACCTGGGAGAGGTAGGGACCGGCTGCAGCTGTTCATCACTGGGGGGCCTCACCCTGTCCCTCTGGCATTTCTGCTTTTCCATGACCGGTATCACCAGTTGCCTGTAGTAAGTTAAACTCTTTTGAAAACCTAGAGTGATTTCTGGTTTCCTGGCAGGATGCTGGTGGATAGAACTGATTTTTCATTACCCAGCAACGTGCATGCTCTCTGACACTGTGCTAAATGCTATTCTGAATGATTAAAAAACGTTCAGGATAGAGTCACCTAAGTGACCAGTCATACAGAGAGGCAGGAAACTTACTTAGGTAATCAAAGGGTAAGGAGGATGATGGCTGGTACCATCTAACTTTGTCTTACTAAGCGCCATGAATGTAAAGGAGAGACAAAGCTACTTCTACCGAAATCAACACATGAAATGTAACTAAGAAGTAAGACTGGCTATGGAACCTAAAGGACACATGACCTCTTAATGGGTGAATGTGTTTGGGGAGAATACTCCAGAAAGAGGTATTCGAGCAAAGTAGAAAGGGTAGAAAGACTATCGCATATTTTGGTAATAGAACCTGATCCTTATCGTCATAGATGCAAAATAAAAATAGGCCTGATAAGAGAATGCTGGAAATGTAATTTTTGGTTCTATGAGGGGGAAGACCTTAGATAGTAAGTTAAAAAGAATTTGTATTTCATCTGCTAAGAAAAGTCAGAGATTACTGTCACGTTTATCAGATTGGCTTCATGGATCTTAATGGAAGTGAAGAATTTTCAGGAAGAACGTTTGAGGAGGTGGAAGTTGTAGAGCGCTATGGTTCTGGACATACTACACTTGAGATGCTAGCAGAAGAATGGAAGTGGAGCAGTTGACTGAGGGGTTAAAAATGGGAAGTATAGTAGGAAGAGAGAAAAGGGCTAGACATATAGATTGGGGAGGTAGTGGCATCAAGTGGCCGCCTTAGATGCAGATGCAGTGGCCTGAGGTGTGCTGGGGAAGGTCCCCTGAACACTGGGGGGTGGGGGGGGGGCGTACAGCCTCAGGGACAAAAGGAGAGAGAGGAGGCCAGAAAGATTCAGAGTCTAGTGCAGTGCCGGCAGAGGAGGCTTTCCGAGAATGAGGAGGTAGCGGTCATCTCTCATGAAGGGCCAGTGAAGAATGGTGGGCGAAGGGCCACGGGTGTGGCAGGTAAGAAATCACTCACTTTGAAGAAGCCAAATGGCGGGCGCTTATTGAAAAGTTTGGCATTGCAAAAAGAAAAAAAACCCAAGGGCTTCAGAACACTGTTGAAAAAATCTTACATGGCGGTAGGAAAATCTACAAATGTTTTTAATTGTTTATCCTCAATCTGAAAACAAGAAGAAATTCAGCTTTATGAGAGGAGGGGATGAGTGGACCATGAAAGAGTTTTTCTTGGGAAGTACAGATGCTTAATTTAAGAGGCAGAATAGGGGAATACATAGAAAAGGTGGGGACAAGAATTAGACTGCGGTTAAAAAAAATTTTTTTTTTTTGTTTTGGACTTGAAGCAGATATTAATTAACGAGTTTCTTCTGTTTCCAAACTCACTACATGTTTCCGTGGCCTGTCCACGGCTGTGCTGTCTTTGGTTCCCCCTCTTACCCAGCGTGACCTTGACTGCCCGGCCTGGTTGCTGCTGCTGCCTATATATCGGGACAATCTTTGCATTTTTCCATTTAATTTGGTGGCCTGTTCATTTGTCTCCCTGTGAACTTGAATTCAGCTAGACATTCTCAACCCCTCTTTTGATACAAACAAGTGTCCCAACTATTTCCGTGTTGACAGCTGTGGATTCTGTGGTACTTGCAGAAGATGGCTGACCTGCACAGCGTCTCAGCCCTTCTCACAGGCCCCGGTTCGCAGGTGTCAGGATTTTCGTTTTACCATTTTACCTTCAGAGACCACCTATCTATCTCAAAATTAGAACAGAAGCGCTATCTTTCCTGAATATAAACTTGACACTTCCCACCTTAGAAATACATTTTAAGTGATTTTCAAAATCCCCTTTTCCAACTCTACTTCTAGCAAAAGGATAAAAATCAGTCAGCATATTGCCAGTGTAAACAATGCCATGAAGTTGTGCAGAGCAAGGAGGAAAAAAAGACTAGGTCAGCTGCCCCTGCACCAGACCTAACGAATCCATCCAGCATGTGTCACTAACTGTTCAGTAAAACAAGGCTCCTCTGCTCTTATGAAAATCCTTGGTAAATTTTTTTTGGAGCCAGAAGAGGGCAGAATCTTATTTCTTATTTCTGCCTAATAACAAAGACCTAAAAGCACAAAAAGGGAGACCTAAGTGAAAACGTATCTGATTCCATACATAATTTCTGATTATATCTGACAGAGCGTTTTCTTTTCTGATGACCCATTCTCTTCAGTGTAAAAGAAGTATTTCCATTTTCATGAAATGGTGTAAAAATAAGATACAGTTTTACTGAATATAATTCCTGATTCCTTTTGTTATGTAAGAAGTCAGTAATAGTTTATGATTTGCTTTTCGGTAGGAATGTCTCTTACATGGCTTAAAAATAATTCGGTTTTTAAGTAAATGCAATATGGAAAACCGAATTCAGTAGGGCAGACTGAAGTTGAAGATAAACGCTGATGTCGTCTTATTTACGATCATGTGGTAGCTACTGCCCGTCCACCCATCTTAAGGCAAAGGGAAAGATGAGAGGGGAAAAAAAAGAGGAGAAAAACACATTATCCTTTGGGACCTCAATTTTAAGGAGTTTGTAATGAAATTGGGGAGATGACTCAGAGAGCCGTTAAGTGATTGTGTGTAATCGAGTACCAGGGCACGTGATAGAAACTCTTTGCCATTTAGAAAACAGTAGTTTTAAGACCCCTTCCGGAGGGTAGCTGAGCCTGAGGCCTCCAGTTTTAAGGAAGCAGAGAAGAAAAAGAAGTAAGTGGCTCCGGAAGTTAATGGGGCAGGGGATGTGGTCGACGGGACGCGGACCTGGGGGCTGAAGGGGGGAGGGCCTTCTGTTGAGGAAAACCCAGGAACTGGGTTCAGCAGGTAGGACAGAGGTGAGATTTTGGAACCCCTCGAAACCTAGACAGAGGAGTAGAGGCTCAAGACTGCGGGCACGTAGCAGCGACGGTAGGGGTTTTAACAGCAGAAAGGGAAGTGGGATGTGTAGGCAGAAAAGATTCGAGGCTGACGAGACCCGAGAAGAGGAGAGCTTGGGCTAAGGAAATGGGGAAGGTCACAGAATAGAAGCACCAAGGTTTTCCGGGGAGCAATCTCTATCGTTGCTTGCGACAGACTCGAGCTAGGGAGCGGGCCATCAGAGACCACGCCAGCGCCCGCCGTCTCGTAGCGCAGGACAGCGCTGGGCGACCCGTGAGCACGGTGTGTGCTGGCCGCCTGCACGAACCTCTCAACTGACTCCAGGTCCTGACGTGAGTTTGCACACCAGCTCGGGATCTAAGTGTGTAGGCTGGCTCGCGCCTCCCGTCTACTCACAGCGCGACGTCTTGACGCGAGGTCTGGGAACGCCCTGGGATTGTAGCAGATCTGCAGTCGTGTGCACGTTTCTGGGCGTTGGGTCCATACGTTTCTTGAAAAAATAAAGGTAGGAATCATTGATTGGGCCCAAAGACAATTAGAAAAGTGAGCTTTGTATCTGAAACCTGCTAACTAAATTTAAGCGTGAATAACCACGCAAATGGGAATGATTTTGATAGTCATGGCAAAAGTGAGAAAACCTTATCCCGCTTTCTCTGTTGAGTCAGTCCCCTAGATATACGTGATCTGTCTGGCTTCATCCCTGTCCTAACCCTCATCCTTGGGCCCATCCAGACTACTCCACCTTCTCTAAGACCCATGGACATGCTTGCTTTTATAATTAAATACTACCCTTTTATCTCAGAGCTATAAAAAATTTTTTCCTATTCCTCTGATGCCCTGTTGTTAAATTACCAAGTAATGTGTATAAATTTCGGGGGCATAAGCAGAAGAGATCATCTTTGATAATCTCACAGTATTATTCAATTTAAGACGTGTGAGTCTAGTTGTGAAATGTCAACACCTTTAAATCCAAGCACCAGGGATTTGTAAAGCAGAATAGACCTTGACTCCCTGAAGTCATATATTACTGCAGAGAATGTTCTGGTCTTTTGTGAAGGGAATTTGGCAATCAGCTTTTCCTTCCTTTTTATTTTCATTTAAGTTTTCTGGAGTTTGAATTTTGGGACAGTGCCTTTGGTTTTGTTTTCCTGCAAAATATGAGGAGTTGTGTGTATGGGAAAAACTAGACTTGATATAAAAAAAAAAACCAACACAAAACTTAGACCCGTTTAGAGTCACAGTATTTTACTGTAATTCAGGCATATTATTACATTATCACTTAAATAGTAAAACTGTCTGTTGGCTTCATGAATTTGTTTGGTACTTGGTTTGAAACACTGAGAGAGTACATTCCAGAACATAGCCAAGTTGGCTTCAGTTCATGCACAACAGATTGCCTGCTGCAAGTATAAATAACCCTTTTTTTAATGGAATCACTTTCATGTTTTTCTTTATATATTTGAGGAAAAATAGAAAATAAGAGTTAGATGAGTGCTATTAGGAGCATTATTTTTCCTACTCTTGGGTTTATTTTAACATTCTTAAAATACTTTGTACTCTTTCTCTTCGTAAACGGCTTTCTGATAAAACACTTCACTGTTTTTGCTGTGATTTTTGCCAAAATTTAACAGTGCTAGCTCTTTTTGTGAGAAGACAAGTTCCATGTCATGCTAGGCCTCCAAAAGGAATAACCTGGTTTCTCAGATTGAAAGTGTTGGCGGAATTGGAATGCTAACAGTGAGAACTGCTTTTTGTAAAAAATGAACGTGTTTTGCACTCTCTACACGTTTTAATACATTTATAGTAACTGTCTGGAGGTTAAGACTGATTCAGTTCCTTTTAGTATAGGCTGTTAGGCAGTAAAAATACGACTATATTTTAAACAAGAAAATGTTCATGTGCCATAATATTTATAGTCAATTATATAACAGTTTTAGATGATGTCGTATGTTACACTATATAAACTCTTTTCTTAAGCCAGACTCTCTGTATATATTATCTTTCAGTGATTGTACACAGTGGTGTAGTGTTTCACTTGATACGATTTTAATCACTGTTAGGTTGAACTTGAAAGGAAGCTGGAATCTGCAACTAAGTCTAAACTGCATTACAAGCAGCAGTGGGGCCGCGCTTTGAAAGAACTTGCCAGACTTAAACAGGTATGTAGTTTATAGCTGATGATGGATTGTTCGTTTTATGTCTTTTTTCCCTTGACTCTTTACAAGTATGCATATTTGGCAATATCTCTTATGTTCAGATGTGTCCACTTCAATTTCCAGGGCTATTTCTGACATTAAGAGGTTAGGGGCTTTTTTTAAAGATCTTTTTTTTTTTGAATAGCCCAACTATCCTCCCCACAAGAAATTGGGAGTAATTTATTTTACTTTCACTTACAAAATGGCCATTTTTTTTTCTTAGTATAAATTCCTTCCATTGAAAGTACCTTTCAGGAGAGAACTTCAAGAATAACTTAAGAAATTTAACATGTCCTCCAACTGAACAGCTTATTTTAAATGTTATTCTTAGAAGACACAGTCATTTATTCAGCGAAGAAAAGGAATCAGAGACAATTCTCGCATAATTTTACAAGAGTTTAAAAAGTGATACTGGTTTCCTGAATTCTTCTTACGTTACTTTTTTCCCCCCCCCTCCTTCTTATTACTTGTTAAGAAATGCCGTAAGCCGCAGGAGAAATTAATCTTATTTTGGGATGTAGTTTCCTCAGATGATTAAAATGAGGTAAAATGTGAGCAAGGATTTTTAGAATCCAACCTACTTGACCTAACACTTTTAAGGATCAATAATCGTTAGCTTTATTCTAACTTTTGCCTTTTCTTTAATGGTCAGTTTTATTCTGAAAGAAATTAGGCACATAGCGCCTTTCAAATTTGTATTCTTTATATCTATCTCTACGACCATTCAATGCTATTAAACATCTTTGTGGTATCGTACTAATCGCTTCCTGCCCTCAGAATTATGTCCAAGACCACAGGAGAATGAATAGTACAGTTTGCCTTAACGTGGCTCCTAGAAGAGTTGAGATTACACAGAATGACTATAAGAGTTCACAGGACTAAGGATAGATGAATGTTACTGGGGGCCTCCTGAATTCAAGGTATTGCCCTAGATTTTTTGATGTAGGTCAAACTTACGTCTTCCCCTCAGGGAGCTCGCAATAGAGTAGTAGGGAAGAAAACTACAAGTATTACATTTGTACTAAGAGTAAGAGCCCTGAGAGGAACCATCCAGAGTAGTCAGGAGGGGAAAGTACATCTATGTAATAGCACTTAAGAAAGGTGTTGCGGGAGAGGAGGTATTTGAGATAGACCTCTGGTGAGTGGGTTGTGATTGAGGGAAATGTTGGAAATAATACCGCTGAAATGATTATGGCAAACGGGCATGAGGTTGGAAAGCATAGGCTGTACTTGGACCCAAGAGGAGGACCCCTTGTAGTGGTCATGTCGGGCGATAAGGACTAGAACTTCAGCGGGAACAAGACACACAGATTCTTGTAAACAACAAACAAAAAAACCCAAAAAGCACAGTTTGGGTAGATGGTGTGTAAGACCATCTACCTGATTTTAATGCAAAGACGATGCCAAAGGCTCAAGCCTTTCTATCTGGAAATAGTTGCCCAGTATGGAAATGCGGTATGAAGACGAGAAGGAGATAGGACTTGTAAAGTTGGACGTTTTAACTTTTGCACAGAGAAATTCAGCAAGCAGTCAGAAATGTGGATCTGGTGTAGGGAGGTTTGACTGGGGCTTAACAGAGCAAGGACTCCCTTGCAGAGGTGAGAATTGAAGCTGTGGCAGACAGAACTGAGCATTCTTAGGTTTGCAGAGGACAGAGGAGAGCTGATCCTGGAAGCAGCAGCTAGAAAGAGGGCGATCATGACCATGATTTCCAGCCCCTCCCTTCTTGTCATTCCATCCTAAGCAAGATCCCTCTGCAGCAGGTAATTTTACGTCCATTTTCCAGATGAAAGACACGGAGACTTAGAGAAGTTATGACAGGTGCCCCTGCTCAGACGGATCATGAGCGAGCGAGGACTGGAGCTATCGGACTCGAGTCCAGGCTCTTTCCCCCCCTTTAGAATGTTCTCTTTTTATTCCCTAGAAGCCCAATAATGACAGAATTTCAAGGAGAAGAAAGTGAGCCAGGGAAGGCTCTAGGCATTTCTGACAAAGCTCTGAGGCACGAGGCACAGTTTGGCACACCCCCGCCAGGAAAATGGCATCACTTGGTGAAAATGGAGTGACTTCGGGTGGGGAGAAGCTAAAGTCACGATGCCACGGTCCTTAGGTCACATACGGTACAAAGAGGAGGAGTCCCAGGGCATTGGGACCAAGGAAAGAATGTGTTGAGAGTTGCTGTTAAAAGTAACGGGATCCAGATTCTCTGAGAGATGGCGCACAGGGTGGTTTGGGACATGGTCTCAGAGTCCCGAGAGGTGAGGTGAATCTTGGCTGTACCTTTTCACTACCTCTGTGACTTGGGGCATTTAAATTCTTTGATTTTTCACTGTACAAATGAAGAGACTACTTTCTCATCACACGTTCTTCTGAGAATTGAATGATTGATACAGCATTTAACACAGTGGTGGGAACATAGGTCGTGCTCAGTACGCGGTAACTGTTAAAAGGAGCTGAGCCCTAAATCTGTTATGGAGTGTTCTGAGTTTTCGTCAGCAGGGACCTAAGGGGTTGGTAGCTCTGGATATTTTGGGGACAGAAAAATATTGGAGGGATTTGTAACTACGGTGTTCTAAGAACTGGTAGCCACCAACAATTTCAGAGTCTACAGAAGTGGCAGGTGTGGTTATATAGCAGTAGGGAAGTGGGTAGGATATAGTTTGAGTAATAACAGTACTTTGTATTTACGTGGTAGTTTTATAGATGTTCTTTAGAAAACTGTATAGAAGAAAAAAAAACAAAACGAGACCTAAACTTGCAGATTTACACCCAAGAGTCTATCCCCAAACTTGAGGAAGTTCTGCAGAGTGCACTGAGGCTGTAGTTCTCTCTTTTCCTCTGTCAGCATGTCCTTACTGAGAGCCTGTGGCGCCCCTCGCACAGGACTAGGTGCTCCCCACAGAGCGGAGCTCCCCCCCCCCCATCCCACGTCCCCCGGGGTCTGGCGGGTGGTAAATGAAGTTAGCCGAAAGAGAAGAATAAGAGGACAATGGGCTTACCGTTGTATTCTGTCCCTCAAAGCTAAGGGAAAAACATTTTAAAGACAGTATTTGAGATACCACTATTAGATTTGCAGTCCTTTCCGGTCTTAAAACAGAGTCGTTGGGGAAGATGTTGCCTGCCGCTGAAGAAGATTTACCTAGTGAAGGCTCAGAGACTCAGAGCATGGCAGTTCCTTGGACGGCATTACCACAATCAGTAAAGAAAAGGTAGAAAAGTGGGAGCTGTTGGAGAGTGAGGACGGACACAGGTTCATCGGAGTTGCCATGCAAAGGCTGCCGCCCCCCTGCCCCTCCTTCCCATCTCAGGCATCCTTGTCCACTTGGGCTGGGTCTTGCTCTTCCCATTTAATCCCTTCTTTTCTGTTGACCCTTTCTTCCTCTGTCTTTTCTACCCTCTTGCCTGAAAACCATTGGCAAAGTAATTTGGGCTGTTTGTTCCTCCGAACAGAGAGGTTATTATCACAAGTCAGATGCTTCCCTTGGAGTTAGTTTATGTGTTAAGAAGAGAAGAGCCCTGCGTTACGGGTTCAACTCCGAACTATTTGCTCAAGAAAAGAGCCTCATTCTTTGAGTGCAGTGAGCTTCCTTGCAGACTAATTGTTCCTTACCCCCCAAACTTTCTGCTTTGGAAACAACACTGTCAACAAACTTTGAGGTCACTAGGAATCACTGATGGTCGACAGACGACTTTTGAGGCTCGGCACTTAAGAAGAAATGCGAGAGCCATACTGAATTGTGCTCGGCCCCTATTTTTGCAGGATTAAAATTAATTAACTTCATCAAATAGGCACAGTTCATATGTGTGAAAATACAATTTTTTTAGAAGTTTTTATTAAAAACACATTTATTGTGTTTGAATATAAAATTGGAATCCTCGCTCTGCTTTTGTGCAGAGGCTTGTTTGTGCAACTTCTTGTTTAAATTGGATTAGTCCCATGTTAATTTTACATTGCCTCTGGTGACTAGCCACGGGGCCATCATCTCTGCCAGTAATTTGTCACAGCAAAATCCTCTGGAGGGCCATACAAAACATTTGTGTAGTACGGATTAGACGGGGAAAGCCATATCTTAGATTGTTAATAAATGTTAATGACAAAACCCAGCTGGTAAAGCTTGGCAGTAAGATCTGATGCTTGGTGCCTATTGCCAAAAGAATGTTTAAACAGATTTCCATTACTCAAAGGTGACCCAAGTATAGTCAATTTGTGAATTTAAAAAATCATACTCTTCTAATGATTTAGGGAAAAAACCCTTTTCTTCTGCCTCACAACCATAAAAATCGGTGTTTGCAAGCTGTAATTTTGTGTTGTTGCTGTTGGTCTTTGCAAACTGGGGAGATAACCGCTGTAAAACAGAACATAAAATGGGTCTGAACTTAGAAAACAAGGAAATGAGCCCCAGACGTTCTGGATTTGATATCTTTGCTACAGTGTGTAGCACAGATCTTTAAAGAATTCTGATTGTTAAACAGTTAAGGGGAAATTTAGTTTTTTCCCCCTCCATGTCCCCAAAGATTTTTAACCCCAACACTTCATCGTTCTACAGATACTCAAGGTTGTCACTTTAACTTCTTTTTTCTAAATAATATGTTCACATAAGAACATTTCCTGTCACCTTAGAAAGTAATTGTCTAAATAAAAGCCACCACTTTTTTCAAAAATCAGTCATTGAGAGGTATGAATTTGTTGCTGGAGAAAATTGAACATTCTCGTTATGTCAGAACAATTACGAGGAGGTACGTTTGTTCCCGGGACAGGAACCAGAACGGAGATTTGGGGCAGGCTGTGGGTCCCTTACCATATTTGTGCACAGTAGAGCTGTTTAAAACTAAGCTCTGATGTATTTCGTTAAAACAACGCAGACCTCATTGGCTGACACCAGCGCTATCTTGTCCAGCCTCCTGCTTATCCCCTCGGGGTAATTAATTTGATTAATTTATAAGTAATTTAGCCAAGGATGGGATGTAAATCTCTGTTTAAGAAAACAGTTGGAGGTCCAAGTCTTGGTTAAAAACTGTGTCTTGAAACCATCCAGGCCCTCCTACTGACTTGTCAGCTCTGGGTTATTTTCAGAAAACTTGACTTGAGTTCCTGAGTTTCGTTGTAAGTTTTTCCCACAGACTTACATGGTATGTGTGAGTGGGAGAGTCAGTAGTGGCCACTTTTTAGCCGCTGTTTAGTCTAGCGGATGCGTGTTTACATCTCCTCTCTGGATTTATAGGCAGCTAAGGCAAAATAAAGATTATACTCACTTGATGGAGGAGCCTTTAACCCAGAGCACCTGGCAGCAGAGAGGGTTTCTCTCTCTAACCTCTAATTTCTGTGCGTGCATGTGCGATTGTTATTAATGCCATGCACTTGAAGAAAAATTCAAGGCATTTAAAGTCTTTTCTCAAATGTTTTAGAACTAGAATGTTTCAAGTTTCATAAAGTGACAATTTTGTAGAGTAAGCTCACGTCATAACTGGCGTGTAGTACTTTTTTTCCCCGCTTGTACTTACGCTTGCTTATTGTAAAGAAATGCACATCTCGCAACATTGCATAACACAGAGAATAGTCCTCCCCGGTCATCTTATCCCCTCCTCAGCCAGAGGTAACAATTTTGTGAAGTTTTCTTGTCCTTTTTTATTAATTACTTTCTAAAAGAAATACATTGTAACAGTCTCGGGGGGGGGGGGAGGAGGAAGATTCCTATACACCCAACCCCCACCTTCTATTTTTAAGAAACAGGATTATCAGCGCTTCAGAAACCCTCTGTGTGCCTTTTCTCAACTGCATCCCCTCCAGAGGTGACTGGCTACTTGCCTAAATTTGATATTTATTCTTCCTTTGCTTTTCTTTACTTTTGTGTGTTTTTAAACTTTATATAGATGGAATCATTCTGTTGTCTACCTTAAATTGCTTTTACGATTTAGCTGTAGTTCATTTTTATTGCTTTATAAAACAAATATATGAACATAGCACAATTTATCCAGTCCTTTTTCAGTGATTTTTTTTTACCTTAAAGCAAGACAACACTGAAAATTTTTGTACGTGTCCGAGTTTCTCTAGTATTTATATCAAAAAGTAGAGTTTCTGGTAACAGGGTTCACTGGTTTCTTCTGCTTTGCTAAATAGGGCCAAATTACTTTCCAAAGTGGTTGTACAACTTTTCGGTTCCCAAGAGTGCTGTGTAATTGTTACTCTTCATACCATGTTCAGCACTTGGGTCTGAAATAGTATCACTTTGTGGCTTGAGTTTCCAGATCCCTGATTACCTCTTTGGAGCATCTTTTCCTTTCTTTCTTACCCACTCGTGTGGTTTCACTGGGGAATGCCTCTTTAGGTCTTGGGCTCAGTAGAAGTCAGTCAACAGGTAATCCAGATTTTCAAATTACCAGCAGCCAAATTTGAAATAACTACTATCACTCTGTTCTAGAAAATAGGTGATACGATGAAGAATTATAGTAGAGAATTGGAATCATTTGAATGATACAGAAAAACTAGAAGTATTTTAAGTGCAATATAAGAATTTAGTAGATGAATTAACAGCATATTGGATATAGCAGAACCAAAGATGTACCAACTGAAGTCAATAAAAACCATCCATACTGAGAGAGAGGCGGGGAAAAAGATGGAAGATATAGCCAAGACCCTGAGCATCACGTGGGATAGATTATATGATACTGACTCCCTTTGGTGTGTAACTAAGACCCTGTCTTTGTCTGGGAGCCGTAGCAAAATACCACAGACTTAAACAACAGATTGGTTTCTCACAGTTGTGGAGGCCGGAAGGCCAAGATCAGGGTGCTGGCATGCTCAAGTTCTTTGTTCAGTGAGGGCCTGCTTCCCAGTTCATAAATGGCCGCCTTTTGGCTGTGTCCTCATGTGGTAGAGGGCCCGTAATCCATGAGGGCTCCTCTTCATGATCTAATCACCTCCAAAAGGCCCCATCTCCTAACAGCTCAAAATGGGGATTAGGTTTCATTACACACATTTTCCCAGCTACCTGGAAGTAGAGGGTTCCTGTAAAACTTCTTGGAAGTCGAAATGGCGCAGAGCAGAGAGTATCCCCCAACATTCCTCCAACTTTTGCTTTTATGAAAGATGTACATTAGTATAGGAATGGCTTTTTTTCTAGTAGTGGAACTCCTTTTTGGATTTGTTTAGCAAAAGCCGGGACTGATGTAGATTTTTCATAACAACGAAGCAGTGTAATACCAACTTTCAAAAAGGTGGGAAACCTGCCTGCATTTGGGGGAGACACAAATATTAAGCCTCTAGCAAGCCCTCAGAGGACAATAGAATGGGAGAGAAAACAGTATTTGAAGAGATACTAGGTGGGAATTCTCTGAAAGTGAAAAAGGTATCAATTTATGAAATCTAAGCAGGATAAATACTAATTGAAACCATACCTAGATTCATCATAGTAAAATTGCCCAAAAAGCAATGAAAACCGTAAGGGATCGGGGTACAGGAAGACATGGCCTTCATGGGAGCAACAATCAGACAGATGACTTCACCACAGCGGTGAAGGAATTCATAAGAAAATAGAATACCATCATCCTTGAAGTACTGAAAGAAAATAACTGCCAACCTCAAGTTCTGTATGCAGTGAAAACGTTTTTTGTAAATAACAGTGACATAAGACTGGGAGACTTTGTCATGGCAAACCTAGAGTAAAAATATAAGGTGTTTTTCAGGCAGAAGGAAAATGATCCCAGACGAAAACAGGAGGATAAACAGCAAGGAAATAAATATCTGACTAAATATAAATAGTTGATTGTAGAAAACAACACTCACAGCATTTGTTGGGTTTAAAATATACATAGAATTAAAATTCATGACAAAAATCTGGAAGAACTAAAGTAGAAAAGATACGAAGGAATGAATAGAGTTAAAATGTTAACAGTATGCTCCATTATTTGTGAGGCTGTCAAAGTCCTGATCTGTATTATTATTTCTTAAAGAAGAGTAAAAACGACTAAGAAGCGGATAGGGGGTGGGGAGAGGACAAAGGGTTAATCTAAAAAAAGACCAGAGAAAAGAATAACATCAAAAAGGTGGAACGAGTACAGCATCCTAACATGTAAAGATTTAAACCAATTATATGACCAACTGCTTTAAATACAAATGGACTAAATCCTGTCATTAGAGACAAATGTTACATGAATACTAAAAACAACAGCAGTATGCCACTTAGGAGGGACACGGCTTAGATGGAAGGATATAGAGTGGACACATTTGAAAGAGGGAAGAGCATATACCACATTAATACTAATCACAAGAAGGCCAGTCTAGCACTACTTTTGTCAGGCAAAGTAGACTTCAGGGCCAGAAGCATTACTGTAGATAGTTCATCTTCAGAAAAGGGTCAGTTCACCTGGAAGATGACAACAGTTCCACCTGGCTGTATACCTGGCAACAGCCACAAATTTATGTAAAGCAAAAATTAAGAGAACTCAAAGGGGGCAACCCTCTTGGGTCCCCTCCCTCTTCAGGAGCTTTCTACTATCACTCAATAAGAAACTAAAAGGAAAAATAGACAAATTCCTAATAATGGTCAATTTTACCATAACACTCCTGCGAAGTGATAGAGCCAACAACAACAAATCAGTAAAGATTGAGAAGATTTAGACACCACAACCATTGGTGTATCGATAGAATATTCATCAGAGAAGTCTAAAATACACATATTCGAGTACACAGGGACCATTTAGCCACAGTGCTCACATGCAAGCTACTACTCTCAATAAATCTCAGAAGATTGTAATTTAGAGTCTTCTGTGCACACGGAGATTAAGATAGAAATTAATAACGAAAAGCTAATATACTGAAAATTAAGTAGTACACTTCTAATTACCCATAGCTAAACTGAAAACCATAACTGACATAACACAGCATATCGACACAGGATATTTAATGCAAGCTGTGCTTAGCGGGAAATTTTATAACCTTGAATGCACTTAAAAAGTAAGAGAAGCCAAATTATTCTTTAAATATCCTTTTCAGACGATCAGTAAAAACAAGAAATAAAGGCAGTTAGGGATGAATAAAAATTAAGGAAATGGGGGAAAGTGTACAACAAAATCAAAGTGAAAAGTTCTTTCCTTGAAAAGGCCTCCTGCATGGCAGAGCGTTCAAGAGAGTATGCGCTAACTTCCAACATCAAGAATAAAAAAGGGGGACACAGGGTTATTGATCCCATAGTCATAGAAAGAGAGAAGAGAAGAGTAAAAAAAAATTTTCTGTAAACTTGAGAAACAGAACTTACAAAACTGACAAGAAGAAACAGAAAATACTCATTGGGTAGCTGTTAAGGAAATCGAATCTGTAATGAAAAACTCTCACATAAAGGCTCTAGACCTAGATGGCTTCACGTCTGAATTTTAGTAAAAATGTTAGAAAAAAATACCGCTGCTCTTAGACAAACTGTTTCAGAAAGTAGGCAGACCGAACACTCCTCTTTTTAAAATGAGACTGGCATAATCTTGGTCCCCAACTCTGACAAGGACAAAATAAATTGGACAGTCTCAGGAGCATTGATAAACCACTTATAACAAGCACAACAGAGTTTATTAAATGAAAACATGGTTGGAAAGGAGAAAATAAGACTGCTCTTATTTGTAGGTGACAGACTCAGGAAACTAAAAAGTATCTACAGATGACCTAATAGCATTAGTGAGTTTACCAAGTTTGCTGGAACCCAAAGCAGTACGTAAATGTCAATGTTACTTTTCTGTACTACAGCCAATTAGAAAATCAGAACTTAAAAACTCTGCCATTTACTATAACATCTAAAAAGAAGAAATACCTAGGGGCATATTCTAAGACAGTTGTTACCCTTAGTATATAGAAAAATATAAAATGTTCAGTGAAATTAAATAAGACCTAAGTAATTGAAGAAGTGTTCACTGATTGAAGAATCAATATTGTAAAGCTAATGGTTTTGGCCAAGGTGATCTAAGATTAAGCACAATCATAATCAAATCCGAGGAGCCTTTTTTTTTTTTTTCCCAGCCATGGAAACAGATTTCTATAAAAATGTAGACGACTTATGCTATCACATATCAAGATTTATTATTTTAAAAGTTACAGTGTTAAGGCAGTATGATTTAATGCAAAGGTAGAGAAATAGATCAGGTTAGAGAGTCCATGAACGAACCCATACGTGTATGGACAGAAGTGGTGTGGGAGTGGTGTGACTGCCAAGCAGTAGGAGAGACTATTTTTTTAGTAAATGTTGCTATGTCAGTTGGAGCTCCACAGGGCCGGGGGGAAGAAACTTGATCTCACATACTCGAAACCCAGTGCATATGAATTATTGACCTAAACGAAGCTTCAAGATGGTATAAAAGAGCATCTTCATAGAAGAGTCTCTTTCTTCAAGACCGAGGCAGGCAAAAACTGCCTTAGATTGGACATGGAAGGCACTAGCCAGAAAAGAATAAATTTGGACTATTTTAAATTAAGTCAGAAACGCCATTACAGAAATGAAAAGGTGAGACAAAACTAGTGGGAAATATTTGCAATTTCAATAATCAACAAAAGACTTACCCCTGTATATATATAAGGTACTATGAATATATCAGTAAGGAAAAATGCATAACCAAGTAGAGCAAAGTGCCAAATGGTTGAACAGGAACTTTACAAAAGAAGAATGCTATTAAAAATACTAAACCTTGCTCAACCTCCTTAGTCTGGGAAAACAACGCAAAATAAAATTACAGCGAGATCACCACCACATAAACCTATCAGAATGGTTTAAATGAAAAAAAAATTTTTACATTACCACGTACTGGTGAGAATATGGAGCACTGGAATACTCACAAGGAAGTAAAAATTAGTACTACTACTTTGAAAACAGTACTTACCAATGCTGAAATTCTCCTACCCGATGGCCCTTCTCTGAATCCTATATGCCCAATAGAAAGGCATACAAACATGGGCCCGTAGACACGTGCGATAATACTGACATCAGCGTTAGAGAACAAGACTGCAGACTAGCCCATGTCCCTCCACAGCGGGATGAAGAGATTGCATATTCATCCAGCGTAATACTGTGCAGTAAAGACAATCCTCAACTACCCCGAACCCAAGTGAATCTGCAAAACAACGTTCACTTAAAGAAGCCGCCCATGACGTCTCACATACAGTTCCATTTCTCTGAAGGTCAAGCAGTCACATCTCATTTGTGGTGTTAAAAGTTAGGGCAGTAGTTATCTTGAGGAAAGGCGGGGTGGTTCGTGGGTAGGAGGAAGCATAGAGGGACTTGGGCGTCGTGATCGCCACGGAGTAGTTTGCTTTGTAATATTTTACCACTCTGTACACTTCTTGTGTGTAAAGACTCTGTTTACCAGTATTCAAAACATGTGTATGTTGACAAACAGAGGACGACATCTACCTGCCGACGGGACCGAAGCCCCAAAGGGGAGAGCTCTAATGAAAGAAGAGCACCCGTGCCTACAGAAATGTGTACGAAGAAGCCTGAGCCGACTCTGTTCCAGGAGAGGGCGTTGGCAGCCCCGCCTGCGCTACCAGACCGTCCGTTCCTGGGAGGGGGTTGGATCAGTCGTGGGATAGCCATTCTGGGGAAGGCTGCACACTTGTTTTAAAGACCTTTTGTCCTCTGTGCAGATTCTGGTGTGAGCTTAGAGAAAAGAGTGGAAAAGCCTATTATTACCTGGCCAGTGCAGAGACCGTTCGTTCGGTTTTTCACGGTGTATCTCTGTATCATTAGCCGTTTCTTAGATGCTTTTTACCCCTGTCCTTGTGGCAGCTCACTGTGTTGACAGTGACTCTTCCTGCCTTCATCTTGGCTTCTCCTGTGGTATTTCGCTAACCTCAGTCACTGCCTGCGCCTTGAAGGACTGTGGCTGGCCGCGGGAAGACGGGACTTCCTAAGAGAACCTGGCCCGTTCCAGACACTGGGTCGCTCGGAAGGAGAGCGCGTGGCTGTATCACGGGTCCTGTCTAACGGGATTGTGATCACAAGTCAAAGTCGTACGAAATCTGTTTACTCCTCCCATTCAAGTGCTGGCTTGTTTCTTTCCAGCGGGAACAAGAAAGTCAAATGGCTCGTCTTAAAAAACAGCAAGAAGAACTGGAACAGATGAGGCTACGTTACCTGGCTGCTGAGGAGAAAGACACGGTGAAGACCGAGAGACAAGAGCTGTTGGATATCAGAAATGAATTAAACAGGTATAATAACCCCCAAAATCCCTTTTTCCCCCATACAGAAGTGGGAGTTGCGGTAGGAGAGCCTGTTCCTTAGCCATCGGGCCAGGGCACGTAGCATATCGGGGCTGTCCCGAAGGAAGGGCTCACATGTCACACGTAGTGCGTGGGCTGCCACAGCCGCAAGTCTACACTCACGACCGTCAGGCCCACGTTGATTGCTGTGAACGCAGCTGTGGTTCGCTTTTTCGTTTCTATTCATACCCTTAACACTTTGAATTTCATTTTTGTGTGACTGTTGTAGGATTGTTGCTACTACTTCAAGGTAAATGATTATACTCAATTTTTAATAATAGGCACTTCAAATCTAGTTATGTTATTAATATAAATAAAATAGCCCTTATTAAGCCCTTACTGTATGGCCAGGCGCTATTGTAAATGCTTTGTTTTTTTTTTTTTAATTCTATTCATTTATTCAACAGAGATAGAGACAGCCAGCGAGAGAGGGAACACAAGCAGGGGGAGTGGGAGAGGAAGAAGCAGGCTCACAGCGGAGGAGCCTGATGTGGGGCTCGATCCCACAACGCCGGGATCACGCCCTGAGCCGAAGGCAGACGCTTAACCGCTGTGCCACCCAGGCGCCCCTGTTTTGTTTTTTTTTTAATCTGGAAAGCAACTCTTTGAGGAAGATATCCCCATTTAGAGATGGGGAACCTACTGGTTAGACGTTTAAGTAGCCTTTCCAGGGTCACATAGCTACTAGAGCAGAGAGCCAGCATTGAAAGGTGGTTCTATGGCTGTGTACGTACTTTTCAAAGACTTTATTTATTTACTGGGAACGAGAGCATGCTCACGAGTGGGGAAGAGGCAGAGGAAAGAGAAAGTCTCAAGCAGACTCCCCCCTGATTGCAGAGCCCAAGACAGGGCTCATCGTAGCACTGTGATCGTGACCTGAGCTGAAACCAAGAGTCGGACGCTTAACTGACTGTGCCCCCCAGGCGCCGCTGTGGCTGTATTTTTAACTATTGTTCAACACGGGACCTCTCTGTAATGTCCTGTTCATCTTAGTGACGGTATCGGCAGTACCATGTTAGAAAAGCCATCATTAGAAAGCAGTATCAGAACAAATTATCTTCTTTTTGGAGGGGAAGGCTTTTTAACTTAGTTTATGAAGACACTCGTATTTCCATTTCAGCAAAGCCCACTGTCTTAGCTGGGCTGCCATCACTGTAGATTGGGGGGCTTCAACAACAAATGCATTCTCTCAGAGTTTTAGGGGCTGCACGTTCAAGATCAAGGTACCAGCACAGGTAGTTTCTGTGAGGACCCGCTGGCTGACCCATAGCTGCCTCCCGCTGTGGCCTGCGGTGTGCGGGAGGGAGCAACTTCCCCTGTGTCTCTTCTACTAAGAGCACGAGCCCCACCACGGTCCCCGCCCTCATGGTCTCGTCTAAAGCGCGTCCCCGGCCAAGAGCCTTTCTCCAGATACCATCGCGTTGGGGGTTAGAGCTTCAGCATATGACTTTGGGGACACAAAGGTCAGTCCATAGCGCATGCGGTGACTCCTGCAGTCACTCTATCCGGTATTTCAGAGCTGGATTAAACAACCGCATTTCCAGTACTCACGGTAGACGTATCGTTTGGAAAAGGTCGAGCGTCATGTGACAGGGCTCCATGTCTGCTCTTCCTGTGCGGCAGATAATCGGCGTCCACTCTGTTGTAGACGTGCAGGACGTTACAAATAACGCGACCCTTGCCTTCGAAAATTTTGCTGTCATGTACGGTTTTTTTTTTTTTTTTTTTTTTGGTTTTTGTTTACTTTAGCATGTAGGTCTTAAGCCCCTGCTGTTTGCTAAGGACTGTTGGTGGCTGGAATGCTGATAGCCATTTGGCTACCAAATTTGCAGATCGTGCAGATTTGAATCTCATCATTAATATCTTAATAAATTAGGATTTAGGGAGAACTTAAACCACTAAGTACATTAGAAGTAAAAGCAGAGTCTTCTGTATAAATTATAAGGCAGACCTCAAGAGTGATGGGAAAGACAGGAGCTGACCGTTGACGTGAGGAGGCCTGGGAGGACACAGTGTGACGTGGCTGTTACAGCACCGGCGCGTCAAGGGCCGTTCACGACTCCGCATCGGTGCAGTCACACCTGGGTGCTTGTACCGCTGTGCAGCACGTGTTCAGGTCCGTCAGCTTCCTAGAGAGCTTCCAGGGGAATATGACCGAAAAGGTGGTCAGGAGAGAGGGATATTGCACGTGAGAACTCCAGGGCAAAGCGTTAGCTAGCCGTCTTCGGGAATCTGGCCGGCCCCCGAGTTCAAGAGAAGTAGGGGCCCCTCCTGAACGGAATCGGAGCCAGCTGTTGGGAAGGATGGGGCTGCCTCCCAAGTTCCGTGTAAGAAGGAACTTTCTAACAGAGCACTTCCGCAGGGTCGTGGGTTCCTAGTGACAGGAGTGTGCAGGCGGAGTCCAGACACCGTGTCGTTCAGGGGCGTCAGGGGTACCTTGGGAACGTGGTGGGGTTCGTCACCTACGAGGTTCTAACATTCTACGGTGAGCCTGACCGGTGATTTGCATTTCAGTAAAATCACGGTAGGGATCACCTGTCACTTGTGTAAAGATTCTGTGTATCCTTCACGTATCAAGAGAGGACAAGAAAACGGCTGCGCTTTCTCCTACCTCGTTTGATGTTGTAGGTTATTAGCTTGCATTCAGGACCTCTTTGTCCAGGAAGGCTCCGAGAGTTAAAGTAGAGGGAACCCCCAGGGGAATCGCTCTAATTTGTACCCCTACCCTGTTAACCACTTGATTGTCACCCCCCCAAAGCACAGGGCTTGGACTACGTAGGCTTTTTCTCTGAGAACAATGGAAGTGTTTGATTTCCTTCTTGGACTGCGCAGTGCGGTTCCGTGTTCTTTTGTGGGGGATCTTCGAGGGTCGTCCGACCAAACCAGAGTGCACACTGTCAACAGTCCTGCACCGTTTCTGGGGCCAAGTCTTCCTTGTCTGTGACAGCAGGACTCTCCTCACTGGCTCTTCTGCCTCTCGCCCACTCGGCGTCAATTCAGAAGTGGGTTTGGTCCTCACTGGCATACTCATCCTAAAGACCGTTCAGAAGCAGGGGCTTCGACTCAACCGCTTCATCCTTCCCATTTATAAAGATAAAATTTAGGGGTAGTTGCAAATTTAAACATTTCTGTAGCCGCTTGCAGAGAGGAGAAGTTACCTCTTAATTGTACATTCTTAATTACATTAAAACATACTCCACTGTCCAAAGTTGGTATTACTATCACTTAGAAAAGGGTACTAAGTATACTTAACATTCTCAAGGCCACACAACTAACGGTATTCCATTGGAAACACCCAAGTCCCAGTCTGGTACCTGCTGTCCCTTCTCTGACTCCTAGATGAGGCATCACAAAGTCGTACAAGGTGCACGCCGTCTGAACCAGGCGCTGACATCGAAACAAGGTCACTTTCTACGAACACTGGGTGATATTAACTCTAATAGCAAAGAGTTTTCTTCTTGAGCCACTGCAGTACCCCCAGCACCCGGCACTGTTGGGTACATAGAGATCTTTGCTGAATGACTTAGGAAAATTTAGTTCAAAACAACAAAGATTTACCAACGACCTAAAGACCCACAATAAAGGGTGATTAAATAAGGGTACATCCAACTGAGGGAATGTGGTGAAGCCCTTTAGAAGACACTGGAACATGCAGGGGAACATTTTATCAGTAAGTGGGAAAGAGTAGCATACAGCCTTGCCTGTATCCTATATCAGTTCTTTAGAAAAATAATTAAGATACATATGCATTTTTAATTGAAAAGAATTACAGAAAGTTACTACTTAGATTGGTTATCTCTGGATAAGATCACAATTTTTTTCTTTTTTGCCCATTTCCAGAACTGCTACAGTTTTTATATATTTTATAATTAGAAAAACAAGTATTATTTTTTCAAAACTGTTTTTATGAGCCTGTTGACTCCGGCTAGCCAAGGAGAACGCTGGGTTTTGTTATCTCCCTGAAAGTAATGCTACAGGCATAATTTCCCATTGAATCATTTTTTGAAACAGTGTTTTGTTAACTAAAAAAACCAAAAAACCAAAACAGCACTTGCTGCCTGCTTAGAGTGGCATTTGTTCTTGACTTCTCAGGTTAAGGCAACAAGAACAGAAACAGTACCAGGATTCCAGAGAGATTGCGAGCGGAAAAATGGACAGCCCGCGTGGCAATGCCCTGGAAGAAGGTTTGGATGATTATTTGACTCGACTCATAGAAGAAAGGGATACTTTGATGAGGACGGGTGTGTATAACCACGAGGACCGAATAATAAGTGAACTAGACCGACAGATCAGAGAGGTTTTGGCAAAAAACAATGCCAGTAATTAATAACATTTGGAAAATCTTTACAGAGACTCCAGGCCTAAATATTAATTTCATTGTAAGACCCTCGAAAGAAGGGAAAATGGATGTTTTAAAACCAATTTTCAATTTTTTATAAGCAGAATTTTATATGTCACTGTACAGTATTTATTTGATTTTATTTACTTTATGCTACCTCTCCCACTCTGGTTTTATTTGTAATTGCATTTTATATACTCATTTTAAATGACTTTTCGGTGTTTCTCATAATTTATAATTTCATGGCCAGCTTTCACAACGGCTTTTCACAAGATCTGTCCTTATGGAAATGACTGCAGTAATTTCCGGTTGTATAATTTTTCATGTGGAGCCAAAAGAGTATATGTTGCACTTTAAAAATGCCGCGTCCTATTCATTTGAATACAGCTATCTCGAAAGTTGAGGCCAACTGTAAACAATTGTATTTAACTTACTTTAGACAGCCTGTGTTTTTAACTTGTAACATTTGCAAGTGACAAGTTTGAAAACGGAAAGCAAGATCAGTGCAGGGAAGCGCTAGGCTCTACTGAATGACAAACGAGGCATTTATTTAAATAAAATTCATACAGAATAAACTTGTCTCAACACCCATTGAATTTCCACATTTTCTGCTGTGCTCCTCACTTCCAGGAAGATGAAAGTCACAGTTTTACAAAGGTGCTCGTCTGCCCACTCGTGCCCAAGATCGTATTGTTCTGTTTTCTTGAAAACCCAAACCCTCTAATGTAATAGGCAAAGGCTTCTGCTGAGAAATTAGAGTGAAACATGACTATTTTTTACTCCCCCGAATTTTAATCGATTGGTTTGTAAAGTACGCAAGATGAGGTCATGGATTTACGCAGTGCCCTTCTCTGCAACTTCAGCGAATCCCTGTGCTTGGGCCTCTCCACAGCCAGGTCTGCCCTCGGGGCAGCTCTCTCCGCCTGCTTTTCCCGAGGCGCTCAGCACCTTCACAGATGAGGGGACTCTGAAAATATTAGTTCCAAATTTCTGACTCCCAAGTATAATAAGTTGAAGTCTATTTTAGGAAATATATAGTGTTTGCCGAGAACTTCCATAAAAGCAGAACAGGCAGTTTGGAAACAAGAAAATACTTTTCTACTATTTTCAAGGAGGTGTAGTTTTGGGGGAAAGGAAAGCCCCTCCACGCATTGTTTTGTTTTGGTTCCTTAATAACAAGGTCTTGATCTTCTGAAAACAACCCAGCGGTCCCTGAGACAGAAGGCAGCTACTGAGTGAGACCAACGGCTCTGTGCGTCGCAGCGGCAAGTGTGGTGTTAATCAGCGCCGGACACCTGTCGCAGGGTTCCCCGCACACGGGACGCCGTGTTGCCGTCGGGAGGGCTCTGCCTGTGCCGGCCGGGCTTTGCGTGCTGCGCGCCTGTTTTCCAACACTAGAGGGGGCCTCGGATTGCGAGACCCAAAGGACTTCCCCGCAGGTCGGCCGTGGGCTGCACTTGGCCTTCTGCAAACCGTCTCCGGCTCGGTCACTGACGCAGTAACACGCAGTGTCCTGCACCACGCGGAGCCGGGCGGTGTGTCCCTTCTGCTTCCGCCCGGAGCCCGCAGGGGAGCGGCGCCCCCGTCGCCGTGTGCCTGGGGCTTGAGGGGCTCGCGTGGCCGTACTCTCACCCGTCTGAACACGGGGGACATCTGACATTTCACCGCCTCCTCGTCCTCCCTCAGCAACAGCCCTTCCGTGTGCAAGGTCATTCCAGGAATTCAAAGTTATTCTCAGGGTCGGGAAGTGGAGGGACAGCGCAGTGGGTGACTGAAGGGGGTGGCCGCTGACTGCGCCGGCTTCCTCATACTACACCGAGCGGCCGGCCTGTCACCGGATGCTCTCCTCTGAAGTAACATCTACCTCTAAGACGTCTGGGGCTCCTGGACACGGAGACAGCCTAGTGTCCACGTCTGAGGCTGGCACGTGGTCGTGGGCAGGGCGCCTCAGGTCGCCCAGGTAAGCTCCTTTACCCCCGCAGGCCCGTGACTCCTACCAGACCCGGGCTCCTGCGTGCAGACGTGGGCGTCTGAGTCTGGGGCACCGCGCACACGTCTGCGGAAGAGAACCATCCGGTCTGACCACGTGGCTTTCTTGCCGACGAACGGCTCCGTCCAGCTGCTGCCCAGCCTGTCAGCTCTCAGTTCCCGGGACGTACTGCCTGTCCTTCCAGTCTGAGGATCGGTCCTCCGCTAGCTACGGGTAGAATTTTAAATCGGGCCTCTCACTACCACTATGTCCGCCTTCGTGGAACAGCTGACTTGATTCTTTTTATCAATATAATTCACAAAACTCACCTTTTTAAAGGATACAATTTAGGGGTTTTTAATACATTCTCATGGTCGTACAGCCATCACCACTATGTAATTCTAGAACATTTTCATCATCCCCCAAGGAAACCCCAAAGGGATTAGCAAGTCACTCCCCGTTCTCCCCTCTGCCCAGCCCCTGGCAACCACTAACCTACTTTCTGTCTCTGTGGCTTTGGCGATTCTGGGCATTTCTTATCAATGAAATCCCAAAGTCTCTATTTAAAACTGGAAATAAGACCTGAATTTTCTGTGTCAATCTAGTAAGAAGATACCTCCACTCTTACTATCCATTACCTACCATAGCAGGGATGAGCGCTAATATAATGCAAGGTGAAACACGTTCTGCTGTGACATCTCTGAGCATTCCTGTGGGGCCGGCAATGACGACTGATACAGGGCACGGGTCAGGCCCCCAGCATCTTACCAGAATTGCATGCCGTCCCCGTGTTCTCCCGAAGTTGGCAGTAATGGGAAGCATGGGTAACCACAAAGTAAGGTCAGGGAGGACACAGCACCCGTCTAGCTAACTTTCCGCCACACGCCAGGACTAAAATAGCGCCTGCCGGATGTACGCACTCAACAGTCGTATTCATAAAGAAATAAGAAAAGATTGCGTGTGGTCTCCCCGTCAAAAGACATACAAATTATCTACGATGGAGATGCTAGGAGAACAGGCTCTCCCGACCTCACCGCCCAGGTCCTGCTAAAGTCCAAGACTTTTCGTTGTGCTGTCGTGCTTTTAAAAATTGTGCTTTGGGACACCTGGGTGGCTCAGTCGGTTAAGCATCTGCCTTCGGCTTAGATCATGATCCTGGGGCTCTGGGATCGAGCCCCACATCAGGCTCCTTCCTCGGCAGGGGGCCTGCTTCTCCCTCTACTCCCCCCACCGTGCTCTCTTTCTCTCTCTCTCTGACAAATAAGTAAATAAATAAAATAGAAATTGTGCTTCAAATGCTTAGAGACAGAATGAGTAGAGATTACCAGCGGCTGAGGCGGGGAATGAGGATGAGTGAGTGCTAAGTGGGGACAGAATTGTTCGGGTGATGAAAAAGTTCTGGATCAGGGATAGTGGAAACGGTTGCATAGCCCTGTGAATATATTTAATGCCAGTGAATTATACACTTAAAAATGGTTACAATTTTATGTACGTGTATTTTACCACAATTTAAAAAAAGCTTGCTTGCTACATGAGTTGCCTGTCAAGCCATTCTGGAAGATCCTCCTGTTTTCTCATTCGCTGACAGTAGGAATGGGTTAGACACTTGGTTAGATGTTTGTTGTGCCCTTGTTAACAGAATCCAAGGTTACTGAAAATGGCTGCTTTTTCATTCTGACTTCTAAAGGTGAATTGCAGGATCCTTGAAACATGCTATAACATAACTGTGTTTTATAAAATTAAGGTCTTGTTCAACAACAGCAAAACCAAGACCAAAAAACCCCCAAACAACAGCAACAACAACAACAACAAAAAACCCACAACAGACTATCTTTCATTGAGTAGAGAGTCCAGACCACGGACACAAATCGGATACAGAATTTTTCACAACGGATCTCAAGTTGCCTAAAGCAGGCTCCGTAGTCTTATCGTGGGTTGGTGGTCTTTCCAAGGGACGAAGTGATTTGTGCGGGAGCGCTGGATAAAGTCTGCTTGAAGAACTGTTCATAGGGAATGACGCAAAATGTAAACCCATCTTTGATACTTGGGTTTTGGCAACTGTAGCACAGGCTCTGGAGCCCGGACTTCCCAGCATTCCCTCTTCTGCTACCTGCACTGGAGCAGTTCTTACACTTGCTTCCTCCTTTCCTCTTCCCTCGGCTTCCGTGACTCAGGGAAACCGAGACCTAACTCATCTATCTTGGTGTACAGATGGGAAATTGAGACAGAATTGTGTAAGCAACTGCATTTTTCACAAACACCAAAAGAACTAGACTGCTCACGGATTATATTATATAACCTCGCTTTGGCATCAAGTTCAAGTCTACTATTGTTAGGAATGTAACTGTAGAAAGGCTGCTATACACTTAAATCTCATTTTATTTGCTTCTCTGGGGGTTGTCTTCATGTTTTCATTAGAAATGTTTTTACAGATGGAGGCTCTTCAAATATAGAGTTGCTGAAGTGGAGACTCAGAAGTTTAGCTTTCAAATTAAAGGGCAGTGGAAATCTGTTTAGAAAGATTAATTTATAGATAAATAATTTACTGACTGATACGTTAATGTACCAGGATCCCTAGAGGCTTTTAAAGATGTAGTCATTATATTCTTAAGGTTTCTAAGAATGTTAAACCTGTCATTCATAACAGGAGAGAACTAAAATAAGGCCCATTTGTAATTTCTTCTTGGAAACATTTCATCCACACATTCATAGACAAATATTTTTTCTTTTCCAAATAACCTATCTAATAGTTGGACAGCACAACCCTTTTCTTGATTAACGTGTTAACTAGTCGAAAGCACGCAGATGCACGGGATGAATGCTGAGTTCTCCTCAATATTTTACATTAAAACCTGGCTAGAGACAAGAAGTGTTACTGCAAAATCTTACTTTGACATCATTGTAAATTTTAGTGAATGCTGACCCAATACTGAGAAAGTCTGTGCCTGGTAGGTTTGCAATGTTTTAAGCTCTTCTGCAAATTCTCCGCTTAGGGAACAGACTGAACACGATTAAAGCATCAAACAACTAGCTCCCTTGCTCTGACTCCTTTCTGTGACCTGAAAAAGCAACATTTGGTTGCTAACATTTCCATCTTTTTGCTTGAGAGAAATTCTGGATTGTCAGGCAAGGCTGGTACTGTATTCCTTGAGTTCGGTTCCGGTTTTGGGCAAAATCTGATGCCCTGAGCAAAGTATGGCAAATCAAGAACTTGAGGCCTAACTCGTGAGCGCCTGTCTTCAGCCGTGCTGTTCAGACTGGATGGGCTAGTGTAGCCGACCGCTGTGTTCACCTGACTGTGGCCTCGAGGAAGGAACTTGAAATTCCTCACTTAGCTTCCTTGTCGGCAGATGAGATGAATGGTCTTATCTTGGTTTCTGACACGTTTATTTAGGTAACTAACGGAAATTTGTAAAATTTGCACGAAGAAAAGAAAGGTACCAAATAGGAAATCATTTTATAAATAGTCTTCAGAAGTAATTTAGCCCACAGACTCTTTTTGCCAGTAAAAATCGTCCCGGCCAGCCCACATGCGGTCTTCCATCAGTGGCTCTATTGCCCACCCACACTTCTCCTCCCTTATCTCTCTGTGCATGTGTGTTTACCAGGAACAAATGACACGCAGAATGTGTCTTCAAAAGATTCTTTTAAAAACCCACAAAAAAAGAAAAGGCAAGGAAAAAGAGAAAGAGTAGAGAGAAGAGCTCACGCCCTGGTTTTGTCCTTTGGTCAGCCTTTTTCCTTCCTAAGGGCTGTGAGGTGCCAGCTCGTTCTGCTGGTTCTACTCTTCTTTGCCTCTTACGCTACGGTTTGAACCTCAGAGCCACTGTCCGGATCTACGAGCTACCTGTGAACGCAGCAGTGCACACACGCAGGAGTAGCAGACGTCAGCCCGGTCTGGGGCTGCCTGAAGCCCCGCTTGACGCTTGCTGCATTCACGCAGCCACCATCGTAATGCGACCTCCGGTGTGTGCACTCCTGGCACGTCCCTTGGGCGTGTCCTCCTACCAAATGAGAGAGAATAACCTGCCCATTCTGCTGACATCAGATGAACTGAGATATTCATGATTCTATATATTTATATATTTTTTAAATTTGTATATTATGTTTCCATATATACAAGCTGTGGAACTCCTTTGTTTAGTATGAAATTGTTCAGTTATATATAAGTCACTCATGCGGTTCTTCCTAGTATGCCACCTTAGAGATGATACCCTTCGCAGTTACTAGTGAACGGCGGTAAGTGACAGTGGGCCTCTCTTCGCTTCACAAGTCAACAGCCAAGAATGGACAAAAGACCATTTCCGCCTTTTTCTTCTCATCTCTTGTCTATACTCACTGTTGTTCCTTTCCTATGATGACTGCATCCTAGCTGTCCAAGGGAACAACAAAGTTTCCTATCAGAGGCTTACTAATAAAAGCCCTAATAATGCTTGTGTAGGTCAAAAGAGACTCTTCTCAGATTGAGAGTATTTTGATACTAAGAATAATATCAAACCTGTTGAAAACACATGCTCAGCTTAGTCATAAGCTCCATCCACTTAGCTACTAGTCACAATGAAAGTGCAGAGGTAACTATGGGAGAAGAATGGACGAAACACAACCAGTTTATAAGCCTGGGCCCCGAAGAGTTGGTGGTGGGGGAGGGGAATGTGGCAAACTCAGAATCGAAGATGGCCTTCAAATCCATAGGGTCCAAAGCTTTGTATAGCACGTGGCCATAGGCAGTCTGGGGTACAAACGAAAATGGTTATCAAGTGAGAAAAAACATTTATCAGAATCCAACATTCCTTCCTGATAAAAGAAGCCCAGGAAACTAAGAAGGGAACTTCCTCAACTTGATAAAGAACATCTATAAAAAACCTACAGGTAACCTACTTCATGGTAAAAGGTGAGGACATTCCCTAAGATCAAGAAGAAAACAGCATCTGTTCTCAGTATCTCCATTCGATACTGTATGGAAGGTTCATAACCAGTTAGATAAGGCAGAAAAGAAGCAGCTAGCAGAGTAGGAGCTACCAGTCTTCATCCCCCAACAAAAAAACAAGTAAACAACCGTCCATGAATGAAAATAGCCCTGGGAGGACTCAAGAGTCCAGTTACAAACCTATAACAACACCGTAGAGCCAACAAGGAGAATAACCACACACAAAGGATCTCTAGGGAGACTGGTATCACTGAGGCATCTAGAGACAGCCAGGAACAAAATATTTTAATATTTTAGCAGTGTGTAAAAAATTTAACTCTAGTATAAATATTAAAAGACAAAGGTAACATAATTATAGATATGATAATTGATTAATGCATACACAATGTAAGATGTAAATTGTGACTTCAGAAACAACGTGGGCGGAGAAAAAGGTTAGAGTTTCTGTATATGATCAAAGTTGTTATCAGTTTAAAACAGACTGTTAAAAGATATTCTGTGTAAGCTTTGTGTCAGAGCAAAAACCTACAGTACTTACACACAAGATAAGGAAAAACAAATTAACGCATATCACTACAGAAAATCGTCGAATCACAAAAGAACAAGGAAACTCCAATAGCCAGAAAACAACTAACAAGACAGTAACTGTCAGACCTTACCTCTCAGTAATTACTTCAAATGTAAATGGATTAAATTCTATCAAAAGACATAAAATGGCTGAAGGGATTTAAAAAAAGAAAAAAAAAGACCCAACTGTATGCTGCCTTCAAGTTTCACTTCAGTTTTAAGGATACAAATAGGTTGAAAATGAAGGGGTAGAAAAAGATATTTCGTGCAAATGTAAACCAAAAGAGATCAAGGATAGTTATAGTGCTATCAGACAAAATAGGCTTAAGTCAAATACTGTAATTGGAGAAAGAAGGTCATTATTTAATGAAAAAAGAGGTCAATTCATAAAGAATATAGCAATAATAAGTATATATTCACCCAATATCAGAGCACCTAAATACGCTAAGTATTAATAGAGCTGAAGGCTTAAACAGACAGCAATGCAATAATAAGGGACCTCAATACTGTACGATCAACCATGGGTCTATCGCCTGGACAAAAGCTCAATAAGGAAACACTGTATTTGAACTACAGCAAAGACCAAATGGAGCTGAGAGACTTATTAACAACCTACCACTCAACAGGAGTGAACACACATTCTTCTCAAACACACAGGGAACGTTCTCCAAGATAGAGCATATGTTAGGTCGAAACAAGTCTTAAGAAAACTAAAATCATATCAAGTATCTTTTCCAACCACAACAGTATAAACTAGAAATCACTATCAGGAAGAAAGCTGGGAAATTCGCAAATACGTAGAAATTAAACAACACATTCCTGAATACCCAACGGATCAAAGAAGTCAAAAGGGAAACAAACAAACAAAAAGACAACAAAAATGGAAACACAGCACATCAAAATGTATGGAATGGCACTAAAAGAATATCAAGAGGGCAATTTATATCAGTAGAAGCCTTCATTAAATAAGGATTTCAAATAAATGAGCTAACTATATACTTCAAGGAACTAGAAAAAAGAAAAAACTAGGCCAAAGTTAGAAGACAGGAAATAAAGATCAGAGCAGAAATAGAGAGTAAAAACACAGGAAAGAAGATCAATGAAATTAAGAGCTGTTTTTAAAAAAAGAAAATTGACAAACTGAAAACTGAGAAATGGCCCAAATAAAATCAGAAGTGAAAGAGGGAACGTTACAACGACACTACACAAATACGAAGGATCACAACAGACTTCTCAACAATTTTATGCCAACAAATTGGATAACCTGTAAGTAGGCAAATTTCTAGAAAAATAAAACCTACCAAGACTGAATCGTGAACAAAAAGAAAATATGAACAGACCAATTACTTGTAAGGATATTGAATCAGTAATCACAAACCTCCCAATAAAGTCTGAGACCGGATGGTTTCACTGGTGAAGTCTACAGAACATTTAAAGAATAGCAACTTTGCTCAAACTTCCAAAAAACAGAATACTTCCAGATTCATTCTACAGAAGGCGAGCATTAACCCAGATATCAAAAACAAAGGTACCACAAGAAAATTGCAAGCCAATATCTCTGATGAACCTAGATGCAAAAACCATCAACAAAATACTAGTAACCAAATTCAACACCACGTTAAAAGGACCATACACCACAATCAAGTGAGATTTAGCCCTGGTATGCTAGGATGGTTCAACAAATATAAATACATGTGATATACCACAGTAACAAAATGAAGGACAAAAATTCTACGATTGTGACGAGACATTAAAAATAGATCTACCCTGTGATCTAGCAATCCCACTTCTGGGTATAGATCAAAAGGGAAAAAACATAGTATCTTACAGAGATGTCTGCACTCCCATGTTCACGGGATCATTCACAACATCCAACATGAAAACAACCTAAGTGCCTGTCAACAAATGAATGAATAAGGAAAATGGGAAGTATACGTATATGTTTATATACACACACACAGTGGAGTACTACTCAGCCATAGAAAGTACAAACACGATACTAGCACTTATATGTGGAATCATAAAAAAAAAAATTGACCTCATAGAAATGAAAGAATGTCAGTCAGCAGGGGCTGACGTTTAGGAGAAATGGACAGATGTTCAAAAAGGGTCAAACTTTTAATTTTAAGACGCATAATTTCTCAGGATATAATGTACCACATGGCAACTATAGTTCATAACGCTGTACTGTATACTTGAAATTTGCTCCAATAGTGGATCATCCGCATTCTTACCACACGCGTGTGCGCGTACGCGCGCACACACACACACACACTGTGAGGTGATAGATATGGTAACTTGATTGTAGTAATCACTTCACCATGTATCTATCAAATCATTACAATGTACACTTTATATACAATTTTGTCAATTAAAACTCAATGAAACAGGGACGAAAAAGAAAGTCATCCAAGTTATAAAGACAGGAGTATCTGTATACAGATGACATAATGGATCACCAAAAAAAATCCAGTGGAATCTACAGAAATACTACTAGGACTTGTACGTGCATTTAGCAAGGGTGAAACCCCAACGAGATCAACATGTGAAATAGACAAACATCACCTGGATTTCTGTGTACTCCCAACAAGCAATCCCCAAAGCATAAAAAACATGCAACATTAAGGAATAAATGGAACAAAAATGTCAAAGACCCACACACAAAACTCTAAAACACTGTGGAGACAACCTAAATAAGTAAAGAAACAGGATATTCATAGGTCAGAATAGTCAATATTGTTAAGGTGTTACTTCTCTCCAAACCGATCTATAGGTTTAGTGTAGTTCCTATCAAAATCCCATCGTGTTTTGTGTTGTTGTTGAAATTGAAAACCCGAATCTACAATTTATATTGAAATGCAAAGGAAGACCCTGAACTCACCTCGTCCACCAACGCACCAAGTGCACACCCCTTATTAGAGAGCATTTGCTCCCGAAGAAGAACCGGAGGCTGACTGAACAGCTCCTGCACAATGAAGGAGAGACCCCACAGAGAACAGCAAGAGAGACGGAGACACAGCAATGGGGAGACACTCACCCCGATGCTGCCAACTGCGGTGGGGAGGGATAGTACAGACAGACACCGAGAGATTCGGCTGCCCTGGGGCACAGCAAAAACAAAACAGAACACAAAATAACAACAACAACAAAACCCATGGTTTAAAAGGGTAAGTGGAATGTCCAAGAACCAGCCCAAGACCCGGCCAAATGGCAGAGGAACTGCTGGCATCTCTCCGGATGAGAGGAGCTGGTAAGCACCGCAGCTTGCTTGCCCCCTCCACCTTCACGGTGCGGATGGGAGTGGGGTCTGGGTGCCCAGGCTGGCCTGCCACCTGGGTGAGTCCTGAGTCCCTAGCCCACACCAGCCCAAGCCATCCCACCAAGGGGGATCAGCTGATCCCTGATCAGCGCTCACTGCAGCTCCAGCTAGCCTGCCAAGGTCACACAGGCACCAAGGACCCCAGAGCACTCCGGATAACTTACTAGGGCATCCCCAGCACAGAGCACCCAGGATGCCCCAGCCTGTGCCCACCTTGGTTCCAGCCCCCTGCCAGGGTGTTCCCTGAACTGAGCATTCTGGGACACCCGAATTTGCACCCACTTCAGCTTCAGCTGTCCTGCCCCAGTGTCCTTTGTGCAGAGAGCCCCAGAAAGGCCCTGGCCCATGCCCATGACAGCTCCAATCATCCCACCAGAATAGCCCCAGCACGGATTGTCCCAGGACCCCCAGCTCACACCAGCCACAACTCCAACCAGCCAGCCGAAGTCACCAGACATACACAGTCTATGCAGGGGACCGCCATACACACATCATTCCTCCAAGTTTAGGAAAGTACCTGTTTTTCCTAATTCATAGAAACAAGCACAGAAAGTCAAGCAAAATAAGGAGACAAGAAGAATGTGGGCCAAACGAATAAGACAAAAGCTTCCAGAAAGAACTAAAAGGAACAGAGATAACCAGTCTACCTAGTACAGAGCTCACAGTCATGGTCATAAAGATGCTCACCAGGCTGGAGAGAAGACTGAATGAACCGGAGAGAAGGACTTCAAAAAAGAGATTTAAAACATATTAAGAACCAATAAAAGTGGAAGAATACAAAAACCAAAATGAAAAATACCCTAGAGGGACTCAACAGGTTAGAGGACACACAAGAATGGATCAGCCATCTGGAAGACAGGGTAATGGAAAGTACCTAAGCTTATAGCAAAGAGGAAAAAAAAAAACAACAAGGATGGGTTAAGAATCTCTTGGACAATATCAAGTGAACAAACATTAACATTTTAGGGATTCCAAAAGGAGAAGAGGGAAAGGGGCATAAAACTTATTTTAAGAAATAATAGCTGAAAACTTATCTAACTTGGGGAAGGAAACAGACATCCATGTTCAGGAAGCATGAAAGTACCAAATAAGATGAACCCAAGGAGGTCCACGTTGCATTTCAATTTAAAATGTCTAAGATTAAAGGGGCACCTGGGTGGCTCAGATGGTTACGTGTCTGCCATCTGCTCAGGTCGTGATCTCCAGGTCCTGGGATCGAGTCCCCAGTGAGGCTCCCTGCTCAGTGGGGAGTCTGCCTCTCCCTCTCCCTCTGCCTCTCCTCCTGCTTGTGCACTCTTGGTCTCTCTCTCTCTCTCTCAAATGAATAAAGTATTTTAAAAAATAAAATGTCTAAGATTAAAGATAAAAAGAATTTGAAAAGCAACAAGAGAGAAGTTACTAGTAAAGTACAAGGGATGGGCACTTGGGTGGCTTAGTTCATTTCAGCTCAGGTCATGATCTCAGTGTGGAAGCTGCTTGATATTCTCTCTCCCTCTCCCCTTACACACCTCCATCTCTGTTTCTGTCTCTCTCTCTCTGTAAAAAAAAAAAAAAAAAAAAAGTACAAGGGAAAACCCAGAAGACAATCAGCTGATTTTTCAGCAGGAACTTTGCAGGTCAGAATGGAGTGGCAGGATATACTCAAAGGGCAGAAAGGGAAAAATCAACACCAAGAATACTGTACCCAACAAAGTTGTTGAGAATTGAAGGAAAAAATAGCCAGGCAAACAGAAGGAGTTTTTCCCCCATTAAGCTGGTCTTAAAAGAACTGTTTAAAGGACTTCTTTAACTAGAATAGAAAAAGCCCTAATTATAAGAAAATAACAAAAGGAAAAAAATTTTATGAGTAAAAGCAAATATGCAATAAAAGTAGTGGAGTTATCACTTACAAAGTATAAAGGTTAAAAGACAAAAGGAATAAAATCATTGATATCTAAAAAATTGGTAAGGGGACTAACAAAATACAAAGATGTAAAAAAAAAAAAAAGAACATATACATAAAACATGGAGAGGGGAATAAAAATGAAGTTGTTTTAGCACATGTTCAAACTCAAGTGACCAAGTTAATACAGACTGCTAAGTACGTAGGATGTTATTATGAACATTGTGGTTCTCACAGATCAAAAACCTGTAACAGATACACGAAAATTAGAAAGTCAAGCCTAACACTGAAGTTAAGCACAAAGAACAAGCAAATGAACAGAGAAGAACGACAAAAACAACCAGAAAACTATTAGCAAAATGGCAATGATTACTTTAAATGCAAATGTTCGAAATGCTCCAATCCAAAGACATATACGGGGTGACTAAATGGATTTAAAAAACAAGACCCATCTATATGCTGCCTACAAGAGACTCACTTCAGACCAAGGACACATACACACTGGAAGTGAAAGGATGGAAAAAGATATTCCATGCAAATGGAAGCCAAAAGAACAAAACAAAACAACCAAAAGCAAGCAAGCCCTGGTAGCAATACTTTGCACAAAACACACTTTAAAACAAAGACTGTAACAAAAACAAAGTACATTACATAATAATAATGAGATCAATTAAACCAAAGGGATAACAATTTTAATTATCTACAGACTCCAACAACGGACACCTAAAAACACAAAGCAAATGTTAACAGACATGAAAGGTAATACGCTCACAGGAGAGGACTTGAACACCCCACTTACATCAACGGACAGGTTATCCAGACAGAAAATCGATCAACAGTATCCTTGAACAACACATCAGACCGGATGTACTTAAGAGATACATACAAAGCATTCCGTCCAAAAACAACAGAATACACATTCTTTTCAAGTACACAAAGAACATTCTCCAGGATAGATCCCATGTTAGACCACAGAGAGTCTTAATAAATTTAAGAAGAATGAAATGATATCATGCATCTTTTCCAACCACAACATTATGAAATTAGAAAGCAATTACAAGAAAAAAAAAGCTGGAAAAAATACACACACGGAGGCTAAACGACATTCTACTAAACCACCAATGGATCAACAAAAAAAGCTAAGAGGCAATTAAAAAATACAGGGAGATAAATGAAAATGAAAGCACATGGGCCCAAAATCTTTGGGATGCAGCAAAAGCCGTTCTAAGTGGGAAATTAATAGTGACACAGGCCTACCTCCAGAAACAAGAAAAGTCACAAGTAAACAAGCTAACTTTACACCTAAAGAAACTAGAAAAGAACAAACAAAATCCAAAGTTAGAAGGAAGGAAATAATAAAGATCAGAGCACAAATAAATTAGAAGCTTAAAAAACAGGAGAAAAGGTCAATGAAAACAAGAACTGGTTCTTTGTAAAGATAAACGTAAATGATAAACTCTTAGCTGGACTCATCAAGAACAAAAGAGAGAGAGACCCAAATAATAAAATCAGCAATTAAACAGAAGTAATAATCAACACCACAAAAAAAAAGGATTATGAGAGGCCACTACAGAAAATTATATGCAAACAAATTGGACAACCCGGAAAAAGTGGATAAATTCCTAGAAACATGCAATCTTCCAAAACTGAATCAGGAAGAAATAGAAAATATGAACAGAGTAAATGTAAGTAGTGAAACTGAGTCAGTAACCAAAAAAACCTCCCAAGAAACAACAATCCCGGACCAGAGAGATTCACAGGAAACGTCTACCAAACGTTTAAAGGAAAGTGAATACCCATTCTACTCAAACTATTCCAAAAACAAAAAACAAAACAAACAAACAAAAAACAGAAGAGAAGTTTCTAAATATATTCTATGAAGCCAATATTACCATTATACCAAAACCAGACAAAGACACTACAAAAAAAAGAAAACTATAGGCCAATATCCTTGATAAACACAGACGGAAAACTCTTCAACAAAATATTAGCAATCCACTTTCGACAATACATTAAAAGGATCATTCACCATGGTCAAGTGGGATTTATTTCTGGGATGCAAGGATGGCTCAATATTCACACATCAATCAAAGTGATACACTGCATTAACAAAATGAAGCACGAAAATCATATGCTCACGACAAGTGATGCAAGAAATGCACTGAACTAAATTCAACACTTTTTCAGAACAAAAACTCTCAACTAAGTGAGTTCAGAGAGAACATACGTCAACATAATCAAGGTCATATATGAAAAATCCAGAGCTAACGTCACATTCAATGATGAAAAACAGAGAGCTTTTCCTCTGAGATGAGGAATAAGGGAAGGAGGTTTACTCTTGCCCCTTGTATTAAAAATTGTACTTGAAGTCCTAGCCACAGCAATCACACCAGAAATAAAAGGCACCCAAATTGGTAAGAAAGAAGTAAAATTGTCAGTATTTGTAGATGACATGATACTATACATAGAAAACCCTAAAACTTCCACCAAAATACTATAGGAATAAATGAATTCAATAAAGTTGCAAGATACAAAATTAATATACAGAAATCTGTTCTGATTTTGTAGCCTAAAAACAAAATAGCAGAAAGAGAAAATAAGACAACAATTTCATTTATAACTGCACTGGAAATAATAAAATAGCTTGGTTAACCAAGGAGGTATAAGACCTGTGCTCTGAAAATGATAAAACACTGATGAAAGAAACTGAACGTGACTCAAGCAAATGGAAAGACATACTATGTTCATGGATTGGAAAACTTAATGTTGTTAAAATATCCATACTACCCAGAAAAATTTACAGACTCAATGCAATCTTTACCAGAATACCAACAGCATTTTTTCACAGAACTAGAACAAATAATAGTGAAATATGTATGGAGCCACAGCAGACTCTGAAGAGCCAAACCAAACTTGAGAAGGAATAAGAAAACTGGAGTTATCAATATTCTGTATTTCAAGATGCACTACAAAGCTACAATAATTAAAACAGTACGGTACTGATACCAAAATAGACACATAGAACAATGGAACAAAAGAGAGAGCCCACATATAAACCAATGATTTTATGTTCAATTAATCTAAAAAAAAAGGCAATAACATGCAATGAGAAAAAGATGGTATCTTTAACAAATGATGTGAAAACTGGACAGCTACATGCATGAGAATGAAACTGGACCACTTTCTCACACCATACACAAACTAAACTCAAAATGGACTTACATACCTCAGTGTAAGACCTTACACAAAATTCCTAGGGAGGAAAAAACAAGGCAGTAATCTGACATTTATCTTAGCAAAATTTTTCTAGGTATGTCTCCTCGGGCAAGGGAAACAAAAGCAAAAATAAACCACTGGGACTACATCACAGTAAAAAGCTTCTGCACAGTAAAGGAAACCATTAACAAAATGAAAAGGCAACCCACTGAATGGGAGAAGATATATGCAAGATAAAGGGGTAACATCCAAAATATATTAAAAAAACTTATACAGCTCAACAGGAAACAAAGAAAAATAATCTAATTTAAAAGAAGTAGAGGACTTGAATAGACATTTTCAAAAAAAGCCATACAGGTAAAAAAAAAAAAACACAAAAAAACCACAAAAACCAGACATGAAAAGATGCTTTTAACATCCCTAATCATTAGAGAAATGGAAATCAAAACCACAATGAGATACCACCTTAGACCTTTGAGAATGGCTAGAATGGAAAAGACAAGAAATAACAACTTTTGGTAAGGATGTGCAGAAGAAGGAACCCTCTTTCATTGTTGGTGGGAATGTATATTGGTGTAGCTGCTGTGGAAAAAACAGCCTGGAGGTTTCTCCAAAAATTAAAATTAGAAATACTATAAGATCTAGTAATGCCACTACTGGGTATTTACCCAAGGACAACACTAAATTGCGAAGATGTATGTACTCTTACTGTTTATGGCAGATTTACAATGGCCAAGATAAGGAAGCAACCCAAGTGTCCATCCACAGATGAATGGATAAAGATGTGGTGTATAAAATGTAGTGATCCGAAGGGGCACCTGCACCCCAATGTTTATAGCACCAGTGTCCACAATGGCCAAACTATGGAAAGAGCCCAGATGTCCATCAATAGATGAATGGATATAGATGTGGGGGGTGTGTGTGTGTGTGTGTGTGTGTATTAGTCATCAAAAAAATGAAATCTTACCATTTGCAATAACGTGGATGGAACTAGATGGTATTATGCTGAGTGAAATAAGTCAAGCAGAGAGAGACAATTATCATATGATTTCACTCCTATGTGGAATTTAAAAGACAAAACAGGACCATAGGAGAAGGGAGGGAAAAATTAAGACAAAATCAGAAAGAGAGACAAACCATAAGAGACTCTCAGCCATAGGAAACAAACTGAGGGTTGCTGGAGGGGAGGGGGCAGAGGGATGGGGTAACTGGGTGATAGACATTAAGGAGGGCAAGTGTTGTAATGAGCACTGGGTGTCATACACAGCTGATGAATCACTGAACTCTGTGAAACTAATGATACACTATATGTTAATTGAATTTAAATAAAATTTAAAAAAAGATGTGGTATGTGTGTGTATACACACACACACACACACACACACACACACACACACACATTACTCAGCCATAAAGAAGAATGAGATTTTGCCATTTGCAACAACATGAATGGAAATAAATCCCACAAAGACCATCATATGATTTTGCTTATATGTCAAATCTAAAAAATAAGTAAAAAACAGAAATAGACCCACAAATACAGAAACTGATGGTTGCCAGACAGGTGGGGGCAGTGGGATGGGCAAAATGGGTAGCGGGGAGTAGGAGGTACAGGCTTCCAGTTACAGAATGAGTAAGTCACAAGGATGAAAGATACAGCTGGGAATCCAGTGAGAGGTGCTGCAAGAGCCTTGTATGGGGACAGACGGTAGCAATACTTGCGGTGAGCACAGCATAAGGTACACAGTTATTGAATCACTATGTTGTACACCTGAAATTAATGTAATATTGTTTGTCAACAACACTTTAATTTAAAAAAATCCAAAATATGTAAGGAACACACACCACTCAACAGCAAAAATAGCCCCAAATAATACAATTTAAAAACAAGCAAAGGACCTCGGTAGATACAGGTAAAAAAAACAGGTGGCCAGCAGGTACGCGAAAAGGTGCTCAACGTCACTCGTCATCAGGGAAACGGAAATCAAAACCATAATGAGATATCACCTCACAGCTGTTAGAATGGCTTTTATGAAAACGATGAGAGATAACAAGCGTCGGCAGGGTAGTAGAGAAAAGGGAGCCCTTGTGCTCTGTGGGTGGAAATGGAAATTGGTGCAGCCACTGGGGGAAACAGTATGGCGGTTCCTCAAAAAATGAAAAACACAACCAACCATATGAGCCACAATCTCCATTTCTGGGTACATACCCAACAGAAATGAGCTCACCATCTTGAAGAAGTATCTGCACCCCCACGTTCACTGCAACATCACAATGGCCAACACATGGAAACAACCGAAGGGTCCATCAGTCGATGAATGGATAAAGGTACTATATACACGATGGAATATCATTTCGCCATAAAAGCAAGGGAATTCTGCCACACGCAACAGTGTGGATGAAACTTGAGGTTATTACGCGAAGTAAAATAAGTCAGACAGGGAAAGACAAATATTATATCATCTCGCTTATATGTGGAATCAAAAAAAGTTGATGTCACATAGAGAAGAGATTGGGTGTTGCCAGGGGTACGGGAAATGGGGGAAGGTGGTCAAAGTTCAAACTTCGTTACACGATCAGTAAGTTCTGGGGATGTAAGGGACAGCATAGTGACCATAGTTAACGATAATGTTTATTTGAAAGTTTCGAAGAGTAGATTTTAAATGTTCTCGCCATCCACAAAAAGTCATCACATGAGGTGAAGGATATGTTAGCAGTTAGCCACATAGTATTTGCCATATTGGAAAATGCTTATTTGAACCCTTTTAAAGATACATCTCTATTTCATGTATCACACCCCCTTTGCTTTTTAACACACAAAATACAGAAACCGAGAAATCTTTTTCTGTCACAGATGACACGGCGACAGGGGCGGCCCGGGTGGTAAAGCACCGTATGTGCAGTGAGCTGAGATAGGTACAGGTTTCTATTTGCTTTTCTGCACGAGGAATTTCAGACTGTTCGCAGAATGACGTTCAATTCCAAAAGGAAATATGTGACGGAAGTGAACAAGATGGGGAAAAAATAGACTGGGGAATGCTAATCCCAGGGAAAATATGAGTAAGGACATGACCATCATCAGGTATCTTGTAGAGTGCCCCAAACCCAGCTTGTCAGCTCCGGCTGCCGCGGGGGACACGTCACACCATATGTAAATCAAACCCCCACGCTGTGGGGCTTGCACGTACAGGGGGTGCACGTCAGCTACTTCGCAGTGAAACGGGGGGGAGTCTAGGGCAATGGCAGCACGACGCATACACATTAATATTCACTAACTTTAAACTTGAGTGGTAGTGCGGGTATCATGCTGATTAAAGGAACAGGATAACATTTATGCTTTTTCCCTAATTTTAATACACTGTTACAACTCAAAATAGGTATAGTATCAAAATTGGGTCTTCAGATCTGAGAATAAAGTCCCTTCTGGAAAACTGTATCATTCTATGACATTTTAGAACCTACATATACCTTGAAGATCATATAATTTAAACCATTTAATTATAGTATTAATAAGTAACTCTGGGGGCACTTGGGTGGCTTAGTTGGTTAAGCGACTGCCTTCGGCTCGGGTCATGACCCTGGAGTCCCGGGATCGAGTCCCGTATGGGGCTCCCTGGTCAGTGGGGAGTCTGCTTCTCCCTCTGCCCCTCCCCCATCTCGTGCTCTCACTCTTTCTCACAAATCTAAAATCTATATATAGATATATATCTATATCGATCGCTCGATCTATCTATCTAACTCTGAAAGGAAATACTCAGTTATTCCTAAAGATTATATAGTGAATTTAAGGTTTTTTCCTATCCCGGCGGCAAGGACTAGTAAAAACTTCTTGGATATTCATCTCAAATTGTAACACACAAGCACACATTTAACCTATGTAACAGCATCACAAGGAAACTAGAGCATTGTGTTGACTTGTAGTAAATCTCAGAGATGATTCTCTATTAATACTTAAAAAACTATCTCATTTTTTAAATGTGAAGCATTTTAAATAATGGTTGCAGATACAAATTTAATAAACGCTCTTTAAGATTTTATTTATTAGTCAGAGAGAGAAAGAGCGCGCACAAGCAGGGGGAGCGGCAGGCAGCAGGAAAAGCATGCGCCCCGCTGAGCAGGGAACCCAACGCAGGACTCGATCCCAGGACCCTGGGATCATGACCTGAGCTAAAGTCAGATGCTTAGCCGCCTAGACCCCCCAGGCATCCCAAATTCAATAAACACTCTTAAAGGCACCACCTAAATTTAACAGGTATTAACATTTCATTTTTTTTTAAATCTTCGCCTATTAAGAAAAAAATCAAATTGAAGAGCCTTTGGTATACCTTTTCTTAATCCCATCGACCCTCATCCATTGCCCTCTGACCATTCTCCTGAATGTTTACTTTGCTGTTCACATTCCTATCTTTAAAAAAAAAAAAACAACTCATTACATACAAGCGTTCCATAAGCAATCTGTAACATCCTTTTATGTGTAACAGATGTTCCGTAATGGAATTGTACCTGGTTGAGTAGTATCTATTCAATAACATATAAGCATGAACCCACTTCATTTTTCTACACTCAACTTCTTTTACTCTAAATCTCTCCTGTACATATGTACATCATGGGCAGATGTCAGAACTTTCTAGTCATCTGACACTGTTAAAAATCCTATTTAAAATGGGTAGTAAGGAGGGCACATATTGCATGGTGCACAGGGTGTTATACGCAACTAATGAATCATCGAACTTTGCATCAGAAACCAGGGATGTACTGTATGGTGACTAACATAATAAAAAAAACATTAAATAAATAAAATTCTAATTTCATTCTATTTAGAGATCAACTCATATTTGTATGGTACTTAATAGATAGTCTGTATACAGTAAGATTCACAAGTATCAAGGATGATATTAAGGCTTCCACGGTGCAATGAAATACACAAGACAGTGTGTAAATTATATAAAGGCATCGCTACATATGTATCCACCCAAGCGACCACCTCTCCTATCAGGACATAAAACGTTCCGATCACTCCCAGAAAGTTCCCTTATGTACCTTTTAAGGCAGGATCCCCTGCCCACCCACGCCAAACCCCCCCCCCCAACAAAATGGAAATGCTGTTCTGACTTCTCTCATCATAGTTTCATTTTGCCTACTCTGGTATCTCATATAAATGGAATCCTACCATGTAATGTAATGTCTGGCTTCTCTCACTCACATCATGCTTTTGAATGTTGTTACATATATCAGCAGCTCATTCGTTTTCTTTTTAGTACTGTTGAGTGGTATTTTGGTGTGTGAATATTCACAATTTGTCCCCTCCGCTGTTGACGGGGTTTGTGTTATTTCTAATTTTTGGCTATTAGGAAGAGAGCTGACATGAGTAACGTTTATAGTCTTTTTGCGGACATCTGCATTCAATTTTCTTGAGTAGATGCCAACAAATAAAAGTGCTGACTCATAGAATACTATATGTTTCACTTTGCTATAAACTGCCAAACACTTTGAAAGTACCTGTCACATTTTACACTCTCCACCAGTGATCTACGAGGATTCCAGTTACCACATTAATGTCAACACTTCGTAGGGTCAATCTGTTTTGGTTTTATCCATTCTGTTAGGTGGGTCCAAAGTATCTGACTGTAGTCATTTCCTATACTTTTAAGTGGAAAAACCAACATAGCTAACAATGACCGCATGCAAGGAATCTCTCTAGAACCTTGCCCAAGAATCTGAGCATGCTGACTTTCCCTTAGTGAGGACCGATGCGCCCTGATTTCGTTGGGACACTGGTATGGCAAGTCGACTTTTCACCCTGCGACCTTTAATTCCTTCTGAAAGTTAGACCATGGAAATGTATTGTGTACTGATAAAGGAATTTTTCAAATCACTCCATTACTCCACCATGAATGAACCTTCACCCCACTCCTACCCGACTAGGCTTGTGATGTGGGGGATTCTTAGAGTACCGTCAGGTAAGTTTCTAGTAATCTCTATCTCCTTCCTCTCCTTGGCTCTACCTCTTCTCATAGACCCAAAGACATGAGAGAGGGAATGGAAAAGCCATACTTATCTGTCTGGCTCCAAGTGCGTCTTCCTCCTTTGGGGGCATGGCAGCTTCTCCAACATGGCTGGCCTTTGACGCACTCCTCGTGGCAGGTGCAAAGGCAGCTCTATCCTGGGTCCCACATGTAAGGTCTCCTTATGGGCTGGAGAATGAGGAATTGGCGGGCCCTCTGTTGTGCTGTTCTCTGATATGGGGCATCCACGCCCAGCCTGACCTCCTTCAACTCTCCTCAACTCTGATCCCTGGGGTGGGGGTGGGGGCGGGGCACAACCTGTATCCTCTCATTTGTGGCCTTTCTGTGGGTTCCAGCAAGTTGGCTCAGGCCCAGCTCCTTTCTGCCTCCCCCATTCTGACCTGTAGGATGCTCGCACATCTGGAAGGGATACAAGCTGCTCACCTCTGTCCCCACTCTACCCTCTCTCACCAAGTCTCTCCCCATCCCTGCTCAGCAAGTTACAATTGGTGAGTCCATGGGTAATTTACCAGACATTCAATACAGGAATGAGCTAACCGTCTCTCTCCTTCTCGAAGGCACTATGAAACTTTATGAGTAAGTGCCCAAGAACCCTTCACACTTGGGTCCCCAGTCAGAGAGGGGAGGAGTAGGGAGAGAAAAGGGAGAGAAAAAAACCCAGTGCCTTCCTCTAGGTACATGGCTCAGAGTTCCAACAATTTCTTCTTCATGACATCACCAAAGCTTATTTGTGCACAATTATTTATACCACTATCTTATACCTTTTATTTCTAGTATCTTTTATTTCTATAAAACTATTAATGTCCTTTTTTTCATTTCTGGTTTTATGTATGTGAGTCATTTTTCCCCCCTCATCTAGCTAAAGTTTTCTCAGTTTTAGTCATTTTTTAAAGACACACGGTTTGCAAATTTTTCCCCTCACTCTGCGGGTTGTCTTTTTGTTTCTGGTTTCTGTTGCTTTAAATAAACTTTCTAGTTTATGCTTTTTGTTGTTGCTTATGCTTTAGGTGTCGTATCCAAACGATCATTACCAAGACCCATAGCAAGGAATTTTATTCCTATGTTTTCTTCTCGAAGTTTCATTTCTCATCCAACATTTAAGTCTTTAATTCTGGGGAGTGGCATGAGCTACAGCTCCATTTTTATTCTTTTACATGTGAATATCTAAATTGCCCAGCATCATTTATTAAAGAGATGACTTTTTCTCTGAATTTTTTCTTAACTCCCCCCCATCAAATATTATTTAACTGTATATATCTGGATTACTTTCTGGTCTCTCAATTCTCTTCCATTGGTCTGTTTGTCTGTTTTTATGCCAATACCATACTGTTTCGCTGAGTACACCCTTATCGTATATAAGTGGAAATCAGGGAGTATGAGGTCTCCTGCTTTGTTCTTCTTTCTCAGGATATCTTTGGCTATTCCTGGTCTTTTGTGGCTCCATATAAATTTTAGGAATCTTTTCTCAACTTCTGTTTTTAAAAAATGCCATTGGAATCTTGACAGACATTGCACTGAATCTGTAGATAGCTTTTCATAGTATTGGCATTTTTAAAAAAAGATTTGAGAGAGAGAGCACAAGCTGGGGAGAAAGGCAGAGGAAAAGGGAGAAGCAAACTCCCTGATGAGCAGGGAGCCAGATGTGGGGATGGATCCTAGGACCTTGTGATCATGACCTGAGCCAAAAGCAGATGCTTAACCAACTAAGCCACCCAGGCGCCCCAGACATTTTAAGAAAACTAATTTTTCCAATCCATAAACATGTATGCTTTTCTGTTTATTTGTGTCTTCTCCAATTTCTTTCATCATTTTGTTTCTGATCTTAGAAGAAAACCTTTCAATCGTTTACCACGGAGTCCGATGTTAGCTGTGGGCTTATCGTACACCCCCTTTACTATGTTGAGGTATGTTCCTGCTAGCCTAATTTGACAAGATTTTTTTTCATAAATGAACATTTGATTTTGTCAAATGCTTTCTTACACCTACTGAGATGTTCACATGATTTTCTTTCATTCTATTAACTTACTGTAGCACCCTGATTGATTTGTTAATGTTGAACCATCCTTGCATTCCCAGGATAAATCCCACTTGCTCATGGTGAACGATGCTTTTAATAAGTTGCTGGACTTGGTTTGCTAGTATCTTACTCAGAATTTTTGCATTTATATTCAGAGATATTGGCCTGTAGTTTTCTTTTCTAGGAGTAGCCTCTTTTGGTTTTGGTACTAGGATAATGTTGGCCTTATAAAAGGAGTTTGGGGGGAATCCCGCCTCTCCAATTTTTTGAAGAGTTTGAGAAGGATTGGGTTAATTCTTTACATGTTTGCTAAAATTCACTAGTGAAGGTATCTAATCCTGAGTTTTTCTTTGTTGGGCAATTTTATTACTACTGATTCGGTCCCCTTACTAGTAATTGGTCTATTCAGATTTTCTGAGATTCTCTTCCTGATTTGGTCTTGATAAATTGTATATTTCTAACAATTTTTAAATTTCTTCTAGGTTGTCCAGTTTGTTGGCCTACACTTGTTCATAACGACCTCTTATGGTCCTGTGTATTTCTGTGCTAATTATGTTTTCTCTCTTTTTCATGGTTATTCTACTTAAGAACTTATCAATTTTATCTTTTCAAAGAAACAACTCTTAGTTTTTAAATCTTGCCTGGTGTTTTTCTTCTTGTTCACTTATTTGTGCTCTTAAGCTTCATGATTTCTTTCCTTAGGTTAACTTTGGGCTTGATTTGTTCTAGTTTTTCCAGTACTTGAAAGTGTAGAGTTTGGTTGTTTGAGATCTTTCTTTTTTCATAATGCTGGTATTATTGCTACAAACTTTCCTCCTAGGACTGCTTTTGCTGCATCTTAAAAATTCTGTTATGCTGTACTTCCTTCTCAATATCTCAGGAGATTTCACCTTTAATTTCTTCTTTGATTATTCAATGTTCAGTTAACTGCTGTTTAATTTCCATGTGTTCATGAATTTTCCGGGTTTCCTTTTCTACTGATTTCCAGTTTAATGCCAGCGTCATCAGAGAAAATACTTGGCATGATTTCAGTCTAAGTTTTGTAAGACTTGTTTTGTGGCTTAACATAGGATTTATTCTAGAAAATGTTTCATGTATGCTTGAAAATAATGTATAATTCATTGTTTGGATAGAATGTTCTGTATATGCCGGTTAGGTCCACTGGGTCTTCAGTGTTATTCAAAATGACTGTTTCCTTATTGTCTGGATGATCTACCCATTTTTGAGTGGGTATCAAAGACCCTGAGTAGGACTGCATTACTGTTTATGGCTCTTACTGGCTCTGTTAGTTTTTGCTCTGTCTCTTGATGTCCAGCTCAGAAATATTTACAATTGTTTTATCATCTTGATGGCCTGCCCTTTAATATTATCTAATGACCTTCTTTGCCTCTTTTTACTGATTGTATTTTGTGTGATCTAAATATAGTTACCCCTGCTTCTTTCTGTTACCATTTTCTTGAAATGACTTTCTAATCCTTCACTCTTGACCTATGTGTGTCTTTTAAGGCTTGTAATTCTCTTGTGGGGAGACTATCATTGCATTTTTTTTTTTAATCCAGCCGGCCAGCCTATGTGTTTTGACTGGACAATGTCATCTTTTCAGATTTGAAGTAATTATCCATAGGTAGGGACTTAGTATGGTCATTTGGTCAATTGTTTTCTCATCATTTTCTAGATCCACTGTCCCTTGGTTCTTGTCTGCTGTCCTTTTTCATGTTTTGATGTCTTTTGGTATAAGTCTGCTTTAATTTATCATATTCTTCTATGTAATATTTTCCCCTTGTGCTTACCATGAGACTTACATAAAATCTTAAAATTATAACACTCTATTTGAATATGAAAACTTATCTTCAATTTATTTCCTAAACCTTACACTTTTACTTCTCCTTCCCCCACATTCGATTTTTGTAGAACGAGTTTTGACCTTGGTATCAGAGTCTTAAACTAATAGTGGAAAATAGACATTAATTTGTTCACAAAAATTTTGTATAATCTTAAGTTATAATACATATCCTATTTCTACAATAGACTTAATTTTCTGTTCTATTTAAAAATATTTAAATTGCCCTTTTTATTTTAGAGCTAGCTTTAATTAAGGTGTACTTGCATTCTGGTTTAGTATGCCCTGTATGTTAATGTCTATCCACCAAAGCCCTTCAAGTAGGATTATCCATCTACTATTTAAACCTTGATCACCTCTTACTCAATTTCACTTTTTGTGTCAAGCACTAGACTATAGTGACAAAAATGAGGACATGGAGCCCACCCCAAAAGGGTTGTAATCTAAACAGACACATACACAACTCACCACTCAACAAGGTATACCACGGTTTTAGTGCTACAACACATTGTTAAAATTTTTTTTTCCATTTTCCATTTTTGATTTAATGATGATCTTATTTTTTAATTTAAATTCAATTAGCTAACATGCAGTATATCATTAGTTTCAGATGTAGAATTCAATAATATTTCAGTTGCGTGTAACACCCAGTGCTCATCACAGCACGTGCTCTCCTTAATGCCCAACACAGTTACCCATCCCTCCACCCACCTCCCCTCCAGCGATCCTCAGTTTGTTTCCTAGAGTTAAGAGTCTCTCACGGTTTTTCTCCCTCTCTGATGTTACAAATTATTATAATGGTACTCAGAGGAGTATTTTAGAGCCGGAAGGTCACGGAAGAGCTAGCATTTGAACAGGCCATGAAAGATTCAAACAAATCTTAAGAATGCCTTTTTGTTAATTATTCCCTGTAAAATTACTGTTCTTTCGCAAAGTGCTCAGAAGTTGCTGTTGTTAATGCACTTATTGTAATTTTTCTCTATTTCTACATAAAGCAAAGTCATTTTTTTTCTGTAAATGTATACAGTACCAAAAAATGAAGGCAGTGATAATGAAAAATTAAGGAATCACAGCTGCAATATGTTTACTAACATTATAGAATTTTGGTTTTGGTCCTCAAAAGACACAACAAATGGACAAGTCCAAATAACATAATTCGTTCACTGGAGGACGAACTGGATGAAAGAGCATGCATGATATTTCATATTCAATACGTCAAAGTATCAGATAGCCGAGATCATAACAGTAGTGAGAACTTAAAAATCCAGCTTGTTAGTTGTGGAAAAATTCGCAGTCAGATAATATCAATGACAAAAAAACAGTCATAATGCTTTGAGGTTTGGATCAAATAAATTCCGTAAGAGAAACCCCCTAAACTTGCAATGTGTGGATCAGGGGAATCATCGAGGGCAGAGTTCTAAGTCATGGTTTTAAGTAACAACTCTGCCACTTAACCTTTCAGCACCTCTGCTTTCTCAGCTGTCCAAATGGTAATGACCCCAACCATACACCCTTCAAAGGAGTTATGCTGTAACCATACCCTCTGTTGGGTGAACATACTTTATGAAATATGATTCACTTATCAAATATAGTTGTTACTGGTCAGGTATACCTTAAGCCACCTCGAATTTTTCAGGCATATCCTAGAGAACAAAAGCTGGCAGCATCATATCATGTGTCCAATAAGGACTTCCCCATTTTTATTATTGCACTGATTAAATTTTGTGTAGAAAAAGTTGACGGGGGCTCCTGGGTGGCTCAGTTGGTTGAGCGGCTGACTCTTGATTTTGGCTCAGATCGTGATCGCGGGGTCATGGGATCAAGCCCCGGATCAGGCTCCTCGCTCAGTGGGAAATCTGCTTGAGAATCTCTCCCTCCCTCGCCCCCTGCTCCTCCCCCTGGCTCTCTCTCAAATAAATAAAATCTTAAAAAAAAAAAAAAAAAAAAAGGAAAGGAAAAAGTTGAGGAGTCCTTTCCATTCAGTCGGCTAGCTGTGGCATCTCAGAAATTCTCTACTCTGCTGAGGCTCCGTTTCCTCATCTGGGAAGGAGGGATCCTGCTAACATCTCCCTCCTAGAACGCTGTGTGGATTAAATAAATACCACATGTGAAGTGCCTGGCACAATGCCTTGCATGTGGTAAGAATACACTAAATGGCAGCTCTCATTATTACATTCCTGATATTCTGGAAGCAATGAGAGAGTACTTGTTGATACATTTATGTAAGTCCTAGTGGGGACACCAACTTTCCATAGGTTGTGCGTCTAGTCTGTACAACTCCTAAGAAGATGTAACATGGTGTTTTGAAATTCACGGTTCTATTAAATTTTTTTCCCTGGAATTATGCATTCAGAGCTTTTCCTACCAAGTCTCATTAAAAATTTTTAATTCTACATACTGATTTCTTCTCCTTGAAACATTTTCCTTTTATAATCCAACAGCTTCCTGTGCCCAAGGATGTCAATACTTGGAATGCCAATAAAGCCCCACCTTTGCTCCTACATATGGTTTGAAGGAGTATTCAGGTCAGTCCTGACTGACAGAATAACAAAATAAAGAAAAGAAAGGCCTATTGAAGGTTAACCAAGCTATAACTATTCCAAAAGAAATAGAGTCAGTTCAGTAAATGTCATACCATAGGCCAAAATAAATCCCACCAGGGAAAAAAGAGTTTAAAAAAAAAAAAAAACCCAAAACCTCAGGGTGCTAAAGGTCTTTGAAAACATAAAAGAAGAATCCCTTAAGGAAACGATTGATAGATTTAATTTCTTCAAGTCAAAAAACAACATAAATAAAACAAAAAGGAAAGCAACAAACCAGGGAAAATATTTGCAACACAGATGAAAGATTTATGTCTTTATTATAGAAGGAAATAATAAGAGTTGTGCGTAAGGATGTATGTGAAAGGATTTTACAACAGTGATAAATTAGACATTTCAGTTCGTAAAATGGGGATAGTTTATGCAATGGCCCAACTATGAAGTGTCTACACTTATCACAAAATTATGTCATAAAAGAGTACTTTAAAAGTGGTAACCTAAAATATATTTGAGTAAAGCACTTAAAGACTTTAAAAATGTTCAGTTATTTAAATGAAAATTGTAACAGTATGTTTAATAGGATACAAACTAAATATGTATTTGGACAAAATATGATTGATGGTGGAAGATGTGATCATACGTATTTCAACTTTTCTTTTGCTTGTTTTTTGTTTTCTAAAATTTCAACAACGAATCTTAATAAATACTATTTATTTTTTATAATAATTTTTTATTATGTATGTTAGTCACCATACAGTACATCCCTAGTTTTTGATGTAAAGTTCCATGATTCATTAGTTGTGTATAACACCCAGTGCACCATGCAATACGTGCCCTCCTTACTACCCATCACCGGTCTATCCCAATCCCCCACCCCCCTCCCCTCTGAAGCCCTCAGTTTGTTTCCCAGAGTCCACAGTCTCTCATGGTTCATTCCCCCTTCTGTTTACCCCCCCCTTCATTCTTCCCTTTCTACTATTTTAAAAACATTATCAACAGATTCAAAGTAAATGACAGCTGGGAAAACCTTGCAACATTTAACAAAAATTTAACATTTTTACCTTAGTGCTGCCTCATCTTTTCTGAGATAAAGCTCACTTTTACATTGTTAATTCCAACACCTGAATAAAAATGTCACCAATGTTATATTTATTGATAGATACCACTGAAAAAAATGAACAGCATTGATATAAGGGTCCAGCCACAGGGTTAAATAAAATTATGCTCATTCCAAAAATAGAATAATGTGCATCTATGAAATAAGCACATTTGAAAGAGTAACATTATCCTCCAAAAACTTGTGTAGTTCTCCAAAATGATTCAAATTACATCTTTCTTCAAATACCACCTTTTCTGTAAGGCTTTCCCTGATCAAACCACTTAGCATCATAATCCCGACTCATCTACGTGTTGCCTATAGATCCTCACTTCACTGGTAAGGATACACACTTATGAATGGATGGAAAAAGATGAAATGGACACCAAAATAAAGCTGTAGCAGCTCCACTTACACAAAATAGAATTTAAATGAAAGGCCATAATCAGAGACGAAGAAGGGCATTACACACTGATAAAGGAGTCAATCCAAGAAGAGAATATAACATTTGTAAATATTTATTCGCTCAACATAGGAGCACCGAAAAGGCTAATGAAAATAGTAACAGACCTAAAGGAAGAAACAGATAGCTTTAGAGTAATAGGAGGGGATTTTAATGCCCCTTTACATCAATGAATCGATCATCCAGACAAAAAACAAAACAGAAAACAAAAACAAAAAACAGTAAAGAAACATCAGCTTTAAATGACACAGGAGACCAGATGGACTTCAGACATACACACCATCCCACCCAAAAGCATCGGAACACACATTCTTCTCAAGCACACATGGACTGTTCTCCAGCATAGACCTCGCATTAGGACACACACACACACACACACATACAAGTCTTAACAAACCTAGTAACATTGAAGTCTTGTAAAAACCACATCGGCATCTTTTCTAACCACGATGGTTAGAAACCAGAAATCAATTTAAAGAAAACTGAAAAATCACATGTGGAGATTAAACAACATGCTACTGAACAGCCAAGTCAAAGAAGAAATAAAAGAGAAGTTTAAAAAATAACTTGAGAAAAATGAAAATGGAAACATGAAAGGGCAAACTTTTGAGATGGAGCAAAAGCAGTTGCCAGAGAGAAGGTGGTGATGTAAGTAAATCACTTTTATCAATAAAGGAGAAAAATCTCCAGTGAACAACCAAACTTTACACCTTCAGTGACTAGAAAAAGAAGAACAAGTGAAGTTCAAAGTTAGAAGAAAAACGTAGTAACAAAGATCAGAGTGGAAAATTTTAAATAGAGACTAAAAAAAAAAAATAAAGACAAACAGTAGGAAAGAACAATGAAACAAGAGCTGGTTCTTTGAAAAGATAAAATTGACAAACCTTTAGCTAGATGCATCAAGAAAAAAAGAGAGAAGTCTGACTTAAATAAAATGAGATATCAAAGAGGAGACATTACAACTGATCAGAAACAGAAAATATCTTAAGAGGCTGCTGTGCGCCAATATGTACCAACAACTTGGACAACCTAACAGAAATCGATGAATTCCTGGGGACATACAACCCACCACAACTGAATCATAAAAAACAAAACAAAATCAAAACCCCAAATCCAGAGCAGAACTACTAGTAAAAACTACTAGTAGATTGAATTAGTAATCATAAACCTCCCAACGAGTCAAAGTCAGAGGAGCAGACAGCTTCATTGGTGAATTCTACTAGCCACTCAAAGAATACCAATACTTCTCAAACTTTTCCCCAAAAAATTCAAAAAAGGAACACTTCCAAACCAACTTTATGAGGCCAGCATTACCCGGAAGCCAAAACTAGACAAGGATACCACAGGATAAGAAAATTACAAGGAACCCCTGATGAACACAGAACACTAAAAAAAAACTGAGCAAAACAAATTCAATAATACATTAAGTATATAATACACCACGATTAAGTAGGATTTATTGCAGGGATATAAGGATGATTCAACATCCACAAATTAATCAATGTGACACCTTAACAAAATAAGGATAAAAGTCCTATGATTATCTCAATAAATGCAAAAACACCATTTGATAAAATTCAACATCTTTCATGATAAAAAATGTCAACACAGTGGGTATAGAGGGAATACCTCAACATAAGAAACCACACATGACAAGCTGTAAAGCATGAAAAGCTGTAACTTTTCCTCTAAGATCAGAAACAAGGTAAGTGTGCCCCCTGCGTTCACTTTTTTCAACATAGTATTGGAAGTCCTAGCCAGAACAATTAGGCAAGAAAAAGAAATGAAAGACATCTAAATAGAAAATTAAAGAAGTAAAATTATCCCTACGTGAAGATCATACTATATAGGGAGAACCCTAAAGATTCCATCCAAAGCAAATGTTAGAAATCCTCAACAAATTCAGTAAAGCTGCAGGACACAAAAAAATCTATATACCAAAAACTGTTGTGTTGCTGTATACTATTAATGAACTATCAGAGAGACAAATGAAGAAAATAATCTCATTCATAATTACATCAAAAAGAATTAAAAATACCTAGGAGTAAATTTAATCAAGAAAGTAAAAGACCTGTATGCTGAAACCTACAAGACATTCATGAAAAAAAAAAAAAAAAGATACCAATAAGTGGCAAGATATTCCGTGCTTATGGATTCAGAGTATTGTTAACATGTCTATACTACCCAAAGCAATCTACAAATTTCAAGCAATCCCTATCAAGATTCCAATGACACAAAAGAAGAAAAGGTGGGAGGGGGGGCACCTAGCTGGCTCCGTCAGTACGTATATGGTTCTTGATGTCAGGGTTGTGAGTTCAAGCCCCATACTGGGCGTAAAGCTTACTTAAAAAAAAAAGAGAGAGAGAGAGAGAAAAGAAAAGATTAGATTCCACGGGCATTTTTCACAGAAACAGAATAAACAATCCTACAGTTTGTATGGATCCTGAAATGACCCCAAACAGCCAAAGCAATCTTGAGAAAGAACAGCAAAGCTGAAAGCATCATTCTCCCTGATTTCAAACTGTAAAGCAAAGCGTGGGTAGACGCATAGATCAATGGAAAGGAACAGAGAGCCCAGAAATAAACCTATACATATATGGTCATTTAATTTATGACAAAGGAGTCAATAATATACAAGGAGGGAAGGATGACCTTTTGAATAAACAGTGCTGGGAAAACTGGACAGCCACAAGCAAAAGAATCAAACTGGACCACTTTAATACACCATACAGAAAAATAACTCAACGTGGATTAAAGACTTGAATGTAAGCCTGAAACCATAAAACTCCTAGAAGACAACGGGATAAATTCCTTGACATTGGTCCCGGCAATGAATTTTTCAATTTGATACCAAAGTAAAAGCAACAAAAGTCCAAATAAGTAAGTGGGACTATATCCAACTATAAAGCATCTACACAGCAAAGGAAACCATCAACATAATGAAAAGGCAACCTCCTGAATGGGAGAAGATATTTGCTAATCAAGTATCTGGTGAGGGTCTAGTATCCAAAACATATAAAGACTTAAACAACTCAACAGAAAAAGAAAAAAATTGGACTATCCCAAATAGTCCAATTAAAAAGGACTGTTTTAGTCTTTTTAGACTATTTTACTCTAAAAGCCTGAAAATCTGAATAGCCATTTTTCCCAGGAAGACAGACAGTTGGTCAACAAGTAAATGAGAAGATGCCCAATATCATTCGCCATCAGGGAAATGCAAATTAAAATCACAAAGAGGTATCACCTTATACCTGTGACAAGGTCTAGTATGAAAAAGACAAGAAATAACAAGTGTTAGTGAGGATGGAGAATCAAGAGAAACCTGTGCACTTGGGTGGGAAAGTCGATGGGTGCAACCACTAGGAAAAATGGTACAGAGGCTTCTCAAAAAATTAATAGAACTACCATATAACACAGCTATCGGTCTTCCAGCTGTTTATCCAAAGAAAATGAAAACATTAACTCGAAACGGTATATGCACCCTCCATGTTTATTGCAGTATTATTTACGATAACCAAGACACGTAAACAGCTTGTGTGTCCCGACAGATGAATGGACAAAGATGTGGTATGGATGCACAATGGAATATTATTCAGCCATGAAAAGAACGAAATCTTGCCATTGGCAACAACATGGACAGTCCTTGAGATCATTATGCTAAGCAAAGTCAAGCAAATATCGTATTATCTCACTTCTACGTGGAATTTAAAAAAAAAAAATAAGAGGGAAATGGAAAAAACTCCATTTTTTTTGTGAGTTCAATATACAAAGAAAAGATCGGTGGTTGCCAGAGGTGGAGAGGTAGGTGAAAAGGTGGAAGGGGGTCAGAAGGTACAAATTTCATGGGGATGAAATGTAGGGCATGGTGAATATAGTTAACACGGTACTGCGTATTTAAAACCTACCGAGTCAATTGTAAAAGTTCTTACCAAGCACACAAAAATTTTTAACTATGTATAGTGACAAATGTTAACGAGACTTACTGTGGTCATTTCTCAGTACAAATGTTAAATCATTGTTGTACACCGGAAGTTAATGTTATATGTCAATTGTATCTCAAATTTTAAAAATCAAGGATCCCACTGACAATAAAACTCTCTCTCTTCTCTATTAAAAAAAATGCAATGCCCTCCTTTCTGTCCCAGTCTCCCTGATCACCTTAGTCAAGCTGCACTATTTTTTTCTATGCCCTTAATACCTTTTACTATATGACACCACTTTCCTTTTATTATGATTTAGAAAATTGGTAGGCATCTATTGAGAATTTGTTGAATAAATGATGAGTCGATACATTTTTTAAAAAGACCAAAAAATACACTAAAAAACTAACTGTAGCTCTTTTTACTTGGAGTGAGTATGGTCATTCTTTTCTTTCTCATAAACCCTAGATTGTACTATTTTTTTGGCAAGGAACATGGGTAACTTTTTTTTTTTTTTTTAAGATTTTATTTATTTATTCCACAGAGATAGAGACAGCCAGCGAGAGAGGGAACACAAGCAGGGGGAGTGGGAGAGGAAGAAGCAGGCTCATAGCGGAGGAGCCTGATGTGGGGCTCGATCCCATAACGCCGGGATCACGCCCTGAGCCGAAGGCAGACGTCCAACCGCTGCGCCACCCAGGCGCCCCATGGGTAACTTTTCTAACAAGAAAAACAAGTCTGTACGTAAGTACAGAATGTTAAGCTCGATCTCTAGGTAGAGTTTACCCCTGAATCCTTCTAAATATTCTCTATTTTTCAAAGATCTCCGGGACAAACACTACAATCTTTCTCATCCACCCGTCTCAGGGTTTAAGATCCTTCAGAGTCAAGAAATCTTTCTTCCTAACCGACTTCGTTCTGCTTGCCCCTGGCAAGGTTAAAAGCGGTCTACTCTCCTACTGTCAGGCAGGAAGACACGTGTTGAAGAAAAAAGGAGACGGATACACTTTTTATAGTGATGGAGTGAAGACAAGGAAAAGAAAGAAAGGGGCGCTCAGTCGCTTAAGCATCTGCCTTCAGCTCGGGTCATGATCCCTGAGTGGATCCAACATGGGCTCCCTGCTCAGTGGAGAGCCTGCTTCTCCCTCTGTCCCTCACCCAGCTCAAGTTCTCTCTCAAATAAACAAAATCTTTAAGAAAAAAGAAGGAAGGGAAGGAAGGGTAGGAAGGGAAGGAAGGAAAAGAAAGAAGAAAAAGTAACAGAGAAAAAAGGAGGAAAGGCAGCGTCATAACCAGCTGCAAACACTGACTGACATTCTTCAATATGCTAATATCCAGCATCAGCAATTTGCGTAAGGGTGACTGTGACAGAGTCCCTGCCGTCAAGGGTTTTATAATCCAGTAGGGGAGCTCCACATCCCATAGTTAGGCCTCAGCTCCTCCCTGAACCTCAGCAGCCATTTTTGACTATAGGTGACGTGCTTATTAGTAGCTGCATGAAGTGGGGAGCTGCTGGGGAGACATGCTGGACAGTTTTGTTTTATCGGATGGTGTCTTGTTTGAGGAAAAAACAAAACCGAACCAAACCAGAGGATTCAAACCAAACATTTAGGACAATAACTTTTCCCTACATTGTAGCTATGTCACTGGTAACTGTATACGCCGTGAACTTAAAATCACTCAGGCTCTGCCTTGTTATTTGCTGTGTCTAAAATAATCCATATACATTTACCAGATTACCAACAACTATGCTAGGCATTTTGGATAATACAATAATGAACAACTCCGATCTCTTTATTGGAGATACTGGTGGGGAATTATAAAGTGCAAATTGTAACACAGTGTCAAACCAGGGCTCCTTGAACCAAATACCCAGACACGAGTAGACAAGTTCTATCTACTTGTGACAGATGGTGGAGAACTTTCAGTCACAGATAAAGGAAAAATGGAAAACCTCCAATTATTTGTGTTTCATTCTCCTGCCACCCACCAAGCCCACCATTTTGTTAACAGGTAAAATGGCTGCGTTTATTTTTCTTGGCATGTTCTATCCTAGATTGGCTATTTTCCCCCAATCATATCTTCTCAAGTTTTATACACAAGTTAATCCAATCACTTCCAGACGCAATTTTCTTAGTCTTACTATCCTAATAATTGATTATACATGTAAAAATACCTTGCACTGAAAAAGTAAAAATTGCGTATTAATTCGTTCAGAGAAGCTCCATCCTTTAAGAAAAATAATTGTGCCTCTGTTTCAGTGAAATATAAAAATACATATTCTGGAAAAGGCCAAACTCTGGCGACAGTAAAACAATCAGTAATTGCCAGGGTTGGGGGTGGGAAGAAATAAATAGGCAGAGCGCAGAGGATTCTTAGAGCAAACTTGTTTCAAGTTTGTGCTTCAACTATAGGCCACTTCATCTGGCCAGTGAAGTCCCCAAGGTGAAGATCTGTCGATTATAGGTGCTAATTAAATGGTATTACATCCAATCAACAGCTGTACATGGTCGAGCACATATTGTGACGTGATGATAATTAGCCTGATGTGGTGATCACTCTGTTGTCTAACCTTCCAGCCCTCCATGTTCCTTGTTAGCGAGGTTCATCTCCCTAGAGAGGTCTTCAATCCTAACTAGTTCCCCAGCCTTGTTATAGCTAGAGCATGGGTCTAAGACCCAGGGGGCTCTGAGAAGAAGTCTGCTGAGGGGCTTCTGGGGAAGATTTTTCTCACTAATAGTCACTCAATAATGTGATGGCTATTTTTTCTCCAATTTTTATTTAAATTCTAGTTAGTTAGCATAGAGTGCAGTATTGTTTTCAGGAGTAGAGATTAGTGATTCATCACTATATAAATAATGTTACTGTTATTAATACACACACCTTTTTCTGCCTTGTTGTGGGTGGATGTGATGTCCGGAGTCACAGCAGCCTTCTCAGGATTGGAAGATAAAGCCAACACATGGAACATACTGAAGCAGAAAAATGCAACAGGGGCGCCTGGGTGGCATAGCGGTTAAGCGTCTGCCTTCGGCTCAGGGCGTGATCCCGGCGTTATGGGATCGAGCCCCACATCAGGCTCCTCCGCTATGAGCCTGTTTCTTCCTCTCCCACTCCCCCTGCTTGTCTTCCCTCTCTCGCTGGCTGTCTCTATCTCTGTCAAATAAATGAATAAAATCTTTAAAAAAAAAAAAAAAAGAAAAGAAAAATGCAACAAATCTGGCCTAAATCCTGCACTCACCTTCCAAGTATACGTGACAATAAACGTGCTTGCTGCTAATGACCTTCCACCAACTATTGTGTTAAAAGAAGTCAAAATGATAGGACATATTAGTGTCCCTTGGCCATCACGCTGCAAGGCCAAACACTACCAACTAAGCAACTTATTTTCAAAATGGGCCCGTGTGAATCAGTGACATGTTTAAAACAGAGCAACGGCCTGACCTGTGGGAGTTGGGTATCGTGGGTTCTACTGAGGTAGAACTAGTTAAGTGACTGGTATTGAACAAGTCATAGGACGCCTTTCGTGTGCAATTTCCTTACCTATAAAATGAGGCATTTGCACTGAGAAAGCACTTTGGACTGTTTCTCTGATTCTGTGTTGATAGTTCTATCAAGGCCTCAGTTCCCCCAGGAAGCAGACTGAATCAGAGATGAGCCCAAGGAAGTTCATTAGGAAGTGCTCTTGGGAGGGATGGGACAGACACGGGTTTGGCCAGAGGGAGATTAAGGGCCACAAGGCCATCTCAATGGAAGCTTCAGCTGGGACGGAGTAAGACACTGGGCCACATTACCCCACATCAGTGTGTCACTTGAGGAGGCCACCCCAGAAAGAGTGCGCTACCTTGGGTCAAGTGTCTCCCTCTTCAACCCACCTAAGGGCTGGTGGTGGAGGATTTGGTGGGGTGTAGCCCAGAAGCTGGAGAATATGCTTTCACTCCTGAAGGGGGTCTGAGGAGAGCATCATGGCACCAGGGGTGACTTGCGTTAATTATGCAAGGCCATTATCTTTTGCCCATTTTAACCAGTGAATTAAAAAAAAAATTCAGTGTGGAAAATGTCAAACCTTCTTCAAAGTCGAGAGAACAGTTTAACAAACTCTCCTCTATCCAACCCGCAGCCTCCATCCTCCTCCTCATTCTCTCACTCTATTCCCCATGTCTTTCTGGTCTCCCCTCTGCTGGAGTCTTTTAAGCAAACTCAAGATAGGGTAATAACTTACAGTTAATTAAACTCAACATAATATAGGGCATCCACATGTGTCTCTCATCTAGAGGTTTTTACTAGAATATTTTAAATCATAGTATCAGTAACATAGAGTGTTTCTCCCCCTGCTCTGGGAGTTCATTTCAAGGGCTTCTCATGGAACCCTGGAGAGATACCTTCACTCCCAGCGGCTTTCACCTGCCCACTTCCCCACCCCCACCCCCTTTACTCTGTGGTAGGAAACCAAGACGTGTGGAACAGGGTTTTGGACGGAGAGCGGTGGGTCCCATTACCAGCCAAGCCGATTAGGGGTCCCCAGCGAAAGCTACGTTTTGCCACCCGTGTTCACCCGAACAATGGCAAGCCGAGCAGCAGGAGTCGGTAAATGATGATTTTGTGGTTCCCAAGGTCAACAGATGCAGGTTTAAAAATAGTGTTTGTTTTAGCTATGCTCTCACTTTTCAAAAATTCTTCCACATAATGGCCCTGTTCAATCATTCTCATTTCCAAACAACCATGTCCACTGACACTTCCAATAAAACGAAGGGCCTCAGTCCGACTGCCATAAAAGGGATCCCAGCCCAAAAGGGATCACTCACAAAACGAAAGGTTTGAGTCCTCTTAAAAGTCCACGGGAGCGCTAGCAAGAGAGACCCTGGGGGCCAGCTGAGATTGGACCTATGTCCTGCCTTCCATGTTATCTCAGGAATTCACGTGAGGGCTCTGCTGCTCAGCTCGTTTTCCAGAGCATGCGTCTTTAGCTCGGGGTTGTTTACTCCCCTGTGGGAAGCCTGACTGCAACGCTAGACAAATGTTTTTGAATTCTTAAGTGATTGTTGAGAAGCATGAAGGCCTGAGACACTGGCTTTTACCACTGACCCTCACAGCGTGTTTATTCAAGACCTCGACCATGGGTCCCTATTTATGGAGTGCACCGTGCGCCGCGGACCCAACACAGAGCATGCGCACTAGGGCAGACCCGATTAGGACAAGACCCTGCACAGGCAGTCCTAAAAAGGCGGATGAGTCAATTGTGAGGTGAAGCCAGGCAGGCCTGGCAATCTAATAAGGACAATTACTTGGAAGCACAAAAATAAAGTGGCTGTATCATTTTTGTAGATACAAAATCCAGATGCTTCCTTATGGCCAAGGGTCCTTAGGAACCAGGTGAAAATTGGGAATCTCCAACTATCACTTTGGAGCATCACCTTCAAATTTAGTTTTCTCTCATGCTGGCTGAAAAGTTGCTCAGATAATGAATTCGAGTTGCTCAGAATAAATTTGGGGAGTGAAACACCAAGCATATACTCATGAAAGACTTTTATTTGACGTTTACGTTTCCAGGTCACAATGGGGCAAATAGTTTTTTTAAGTTAGTCTTCTCAGGTTCAGTATCATTGAGACTGGGTAAACACTGGTAAAATTATTTTGCTTCTATGAAATAAAGACCTGGAACATTAGACAGAAAAAGCCTAAGAAACTATTAGCAGACCAAACCCAACGATGTAAATAAGTTATATATCATGTTCAAGTTGAGGTTTTTTTCCACATTGCAATGTTATTTTAACATTAGAAAATCAACTACAGAAATTTATCACAGTAACAGGCGAAAGCCATGTGATTATCTCAGTAATGAAAAAATGCTGAACAAAATTGAATATATAGTCATAATAAAAACATCTTATCCAAGAAGGAATAGAGCTATACTTACCACTGATAAAGAGTTTCTACAGACGACATTACATATAATGGTGAAATGTTGAGAGCATTCCTTTTAAAGTCAGAAGACAAAGTTGCCTGCTATTATTAATTCTATTCAACCTTTCTCCAGTTAAGGCAAGAAATATAAATAAGAATTGGAAAGTAAGAAAACTATTTTCCCACATAAAACGACTGTGTAAAGGAAATTAATCTACAAAGAACTCCAAGTTTCTAGATACAAAAATCAAAGGACAAAAAAAAAAAAAAATCAATTCCTTTTCTCTACTCCACCAATGAATTTTTTAAATATTAATATATCATCGTAAGTATTAATATTCTAGGAATAAATTTAAGAAAAGAGGTGTACAATGTATATGAAGAAAATTATAATGCTTTTTTGAAATACATTAAGGAAAGCTTCAATCAAATCATATACCATGTTCATGGATTGAAAGGTTCAACATCATTAAGGTGTCAGCCAGTGTTCCCCCAAATGATACTTAGATTCAGTAAGATTCCAATAAAAATCTCTGAAGTTTTTTTTATCATGAAACCGACAAGCTGATTTTAATATTTATGTGAAATATCAAGGGGTCAAGAGGGAATCTAATAGATATCACTATTTACAATAAAACTGTAATAGCTGATGCCGTATGTTATCAAATTAGGCATAGAGAAATTGATCAAAGGAACAAAAGAGGGAGCCCAGAAAACACACACACACAGTTTTTGACCATAGCCATTGCATTTCAGGGACTTTAATAAAAGTCACTGGAGACAACTGGATACCCAGATGGTAAAGAACGAAACTCAGTCTGTACCTCACGCCACATGAAAATCAATTCCAGGTGGGTGGGAGACTTAAATGTACAAAGTTATAAAATGGTTAGAAAATATGGGAGACTATCTTTATAACCTAGGATTAAAGGAGGGTTTCCTTAAATAAGACCAAAACAGCAATAGCAAAAACCTGACTCTATGAAGACTGATAAAGGAAACTACCTTAAACTAAGAACCTCAGTCCATCAAAATTTACCATGAAGACAGTGAAACGACATGCCACAAATCAAGAGAAAATATTTGCAAAATATGAAACTAACAAGCGGAAATGGGCAATGGAAAACAGCCCTTCACAGAAGAGGAAATCCAGACGGCCAACGAAAGATATGCAACCTCAGGATAAACCAGAGAAATGCAACTTAAAATCACCGTAAGGATCCGTTTTCTTACCACTCAACTGGCAAAAACAAAACCAAATACCTGACAATAGAAACTATCAGCGGAGTTGGCACAACTTGCATATACATTGCTGCTGAGAGGGAATCTGTGCAGCCCGTATGGAAAACAATTATGTACTATCAATAAACATGCACATCCCTGTGACCTAGTCATTCCACTCCCAGCCACAGATCCCTAGGCCTAGAAAATTCTAGATGACCTATCAGGAGAAATGTATACAAATTTTCCCAACAGCACTATTGTAATAGAAGCGATCGAGAGTGACCTGGAGACCCATCATCAACAGAATGGAAGAGTGAATTAGATCAGGCTGCATGCAGCAGAAAAAAGGACTCCTAGCTACGTCATGTTGCGTGAAAACAGGCCATAAAGAATAGGTTTAATATTTTATGTATAGAAAGCTCAAAAACATGAACAGTTCCAAAAACCACATCTTTACAGATGGAAGCCCATGGTAAATTCACTTAATAGTAAGAAAGTCCTAACTGAGAATTCCGGGTAGGAGAGGTTGGGGATCAGGGAGCAACATTTGTGGGGGTGTGGGCGAGGGGGGAGTGGAGTTCAAAGATCTTACAAGGAACTAGTTACGGAACACTGGCTCTTTACTTACACTCCATGTTCACTATACGTTGTCCTTTACACCTTACATAGAATCTGAGTATTAGGAACAATGTAATAAATGCTAAGTCTTTAAAAAGAGACCTACTGATCTGTAGCAATCTTTATATTGATTAAATCTAATTTGTGGTGTTTAAAAGAATACTTTACTCTAGTCATCATCTCCTGACAATAATACTGGCAGCGAAGTCAAGAATAAGTCCTCGTTATCCCAATAAACATGACAGAAAATCTTCAAAGAGGAACTTCAGGCAGAGGAGAGGAGAGGAGAGAAAATAACCACCAGCCTACATGAAACCAGAAGTCTCCTTTGGAAAAGGAGCTAGGGAGACACACATCCCTCCCCGCCTCCCCCAAGCCAAGAGTTGCTAAAATTCCATGATAAGGTTGTAAATTCTCTCGGCTGGCCTGGAGTTCAGTGTAAACACTCCAAGAGCCTGGGGGGCCACAGACAGAGAAATAGCTGGGCTCTAGCTGCTTCTCCTCTAGGGGAATGCTCCTTGTCAACTGTTCCGTCACAAACCCCAAACTCCAACCAGGGAGGTGCACCCCTGCGGTGGGGAGAGTGGTGGGCGCAGGGGGCGCGTTCTGTGGGGGGGGGGGGTGTTGAGCACCTGGTGCCAGGCGAGGGCAGGAAGGAGCCAGGTGGGATGGCCTGACCACCAGACAGGGGGCAGCCCAGCCAGTGTGGCCTTCGGACCTGGACCCGGCAGCTGCACGGACCTGCGTACCTGGCTCACCACCCAGCATCTTCAGCAACTTCTAGAGGCCACTTGCTTTTAGGAGCGGGGGGCTGACCTGGAGCACCTTCCTGGCCCCACATCTCACTGGCCTCCGTGAACAAAAACCCAGACAACCTTCCAGAATTGCTCCCCAACGGCCACATGGGAAAAAAAAAAAGGCTGGGCACGAAGCTGACGGATACTTATTTCCACGTTCGTGTGGGAGATTAAAACCCCTCTTGCAATTAATTTGGGTGCCTGGCGATCTAGGATGGAGAATGTATCACACCACCATGCTCAGTAAGGAAAACCGTGCGCAGCCTGGGGGAGAGCCAGCCCGAAACTTCTCAGATAGCAGTTGGCAAGCTCAGCTCAGCCTGTCAGCTACAGCACTGAGAGCTGATGGATACATATTATTTTTGTTTGGGGGGGAAAAATCCATTCTACCATTAATGACTCTTTGAGTAGGAGTTCAACCATGTTCTTTTTTATGAAAAATAAAAGAGGATTCAGAAAAGTTTTCCATGGCTTCTCAGTAATTCCTTTATATACAATAAAATGCATTTTAAGTGTGTACTCTTTGCAGTTTAATTTGTGCAACTCCTACAATTAAGATGGAGAACATTTCTAACGCTCCCAGAAGCTTTCCTGCTCCTTTTCAGTCCATCACTGCCCTCCCCTTCTCCCCTGGTGTCAGGCCAACTCTGATCTGCTTTCTGTCACTATGAATTAGTTTTGCCAATTTCAAATAAATGAAATCAGCCCGTGTATTTTTAATTCAAGGTTTCCCTCATTCTGACAAACTCCTATTTTCTAGGATGTTTATGTTAATTCTCATTGCTCAAAATGGCAAGACTTCATTGTGTTCCCCCCACCCAGCTGGTTTTTCCAATTTTAATATATGTGCCCTGGAAGGGAGCACTTCGGGTCTGGTTTTCAACTTAAAACCCAGACAAGGTAAAGATTTCCCAAACGAAGTGAAAAATCTACCAGACTCCCATAGGGATATTAAAAACAACAACAACAAAGTCCATCATATCTGCTCTGTAGGAGCTAACTGGACACGTTACCCATCTCACGGCCACGGCTGGCTTGGAGCGTCAGCTTCTGGGGGAATGTGACGAGATCCATTTACAACATCCACATATAGAAAGAAGAAGAAAATGCTGACAGACCAACCAATTGTGAAACTGAAAAATCAAACGCTGCCAATTGAAATGACCTATGAAAATTTCCTCTCTGTCCAGTCACTGGTGGGGGGGCCACAGAAGATGGTGGTTTCTGCGTATTTCTAAAATGCATTCTGAGAGGCAGGACAGTTTGGGGAAATCTAATTTCGTTCCATTGAGTGCCAAAGGTGCCTAGACCAGGTAGAGCAGAAGTCTCTCCACAGTGGGCAACACGGAGGTCCCCTCACATCAGAGTAGTGTCTTCCCCAGGCACAAAGCATCTAGGGATTCAGGAACCAACTGGTCTCCCCGTACAATGGCCCGCCTTTCCCTGACTCTTCCAGGCCACTAGCCTTGCAGGCTTTGACAAGCTCCAAGTCGCAGGATCCGAGGACCTGATCCCCCATTGCAGAGGAGGAGAATACAGGCTGTTTTCCTGCCAATATTTGTGTTACCCTCCATATCTATTTCAATGGCAATTAAACTCCGGTGCCCTGGCTTATCTCTGTTGGCTAATGGATTTAATTCCACCACTCCCAGAGGGAATAATCCCCAATCTCAAGCCTGTGCTGTACTAAAGACCCCTGAATGCTTAATCAGAGCAAACAGAGGATTTGGTTTGTATAAACAGCAAAAGCTCATGTCTTTTATGTCCAGAGAGCAGGACTAAAAGAACGAAATGACGATAAATCATTTCAAGAAACAGCGTAACGTAAATGTTATATGTTTATTTAAAACTTCGTACAATCATTTGTCTGGAACTACAGCCCCGCTTCGAAAAGTGACTTGCCGTAATGAGGTTCGGAGGCCAGCAGCGTTCAAGAGCCAAAGACCTGTTGGTTCCTCCCCCAGACCGGCTTACGGAGACGATGGCGAGCTCTTAAGTACGACTCATGCACCCAAGAGGATAATGCAACTTTAGCGCAGAGCTTGGCTTTTTTTTTTTTTTTTTTTAAGTAGTTCTTTGTGCAAGTATCGAGTTCCACAAAATCTAAGATGGGTTTAAAGACAGTAAAAGCGTGGGATTCTATTGGTCCAAGTTGAAGTGAGAAATCCAAGTTGAGAGCACCCTTAAGTTTGCTTCCAACAAAAGAGGAGGAAGCGGAGAAGGAGAATAAAAGTATGACAGGAGTGGCAGGGTATGGTTGTCCGGGAGTACATGTCCACTCCGGGAGGTATTTATGCAGTAAAAGTTGGTGCTCAGGGATTAAGAGCGAGGGCAGTCTCTGGCTGCGGGTTGCCTGGATTTGAATTTTGATTGTGCCATTTTTCAGCTGATTACCTGGGGCGGGACCTCGCTTTCCCTCAGCTCGCCCATGGGTAAAATGGGATGATAAAGGCCCCAGGCTCAGAGAAGTGTTGCCAAGATTCAGCACCTATGGGGTGCTTTAGTGCCCGGTGCCTACTGACTTAGAGCTGGCTTTTGGGACAGAGAGAGACCTTCCACGTGCCTCTGCACACAGCATAAAGGGGTACCTCGGTCATGATTTTACTAGAAGGTGGTTGGTGATGGGTAAGAAATGCCAAGAAGAGAGTGACCCCGCTCTGTAACCCTGAACACCAGGTTTCCTGGAGACACAGAGCAAAATTGCCCCAACCTAGGGAGCCAGAGTGAGCCCTTGCTTCCGAAATTTGCACTTTTTAAGGCGAGCATTGCACTCTCTTTCGTGTAGCACACCACAGAAGCAGCAAGGCCACAGTGAGCTTAGTCGGCCATGGCTACCATGATGGCGGCGCACAAGATCCCACCCGAGGCCGTATTTCTTCCACAAACAACAGGAGCTCAAAGCCTGACCTGCAGCAGCAAGATCTTCAAGTCTGCCTTCATCGGCTTCCAATATCCTGCTGACCGTGTATGTGGTGGATTTTCTTTTCTCCCCTCGTTGATTTATTGGATTGTGAAGCAGGGGGTGGGGGTGGAGGGCTAGAGGGGGACCCTGATGAACTTTCAACCCTGTGATAACCCAGCAGAGAAGGCAGTGAGCGGTGGGGACTGTTGCATTATGTTGACGCTGATGTGGAGTCATGGTGGTGCGCTCACACACCTTCCAAGAGATACAAACGAATTCAAAGGACTTGGCCTTAGAAAGACCACAGGGTTTATCAGTAGCGGTGAGAACGGATTCTTGGGAAGGAAACCGAGCTGAAGAATATAGAATGCGACCTCAAAACAAAACAAAACACTCAAATTCTGCAGTTGGGAAAAATATTAATAAAAATTTCAGCGTAACCCAAAAGCAAAATGTGGTTTCAGGAGTCTCACGGCCATCAAGCGTAGCTCTTCTCCATCAGAAAAGAGAGCCTATGGCATTGCCCTTGATAGACTTTTCATTTTCCTAGATAAAGTCCCACATGTATGTGTAGGATGACACACTTCATGTGCAGATTAGGACGTTTTAAAAAAATAATTATTCGATTGAGATCAGTATGTTATTAACGATCAATGTGCTTATTTCATCCACCACTATCCAATCCTGTTTTTGAGATATGGAAGCATTAAGATACTATCCTTGGTGTCTTGGTTCTCCTGCTTCCCTTTAGTTTGCTCCAATTGAAAGATGGCGTTTCCTGAGACACCTGGGTGGCTCTGTCGGTTAAGCATCCAACCCTTGGTGTCAGCTCAGGTCATGATCTTGGGGTTGCAACACTGAGCCCCGTGTCGACCCCCAGGGGCGTGCAGCCTGCCTGGGATTTTCTCTCTCCCTCTGCCCCTCCCCCTGTTTGTGCATTCTGTCTAAAAATAAATAAAATCTTTAAAAAAAAAAGGCGTTTCCTTATAAAACCCAATCACCAGCTCTATTTATGTTGAAAGCACTAAGGAAGCAAAGTTTTGAAGCCCCTACCTTTCCGAGGCTTATCAGCCAAACGCACAGAGGTAAGATAAACATACAAAACATTTTAAAGATGGAAAGATATTCCATGCTCATGGATCGGAAGAATTAACATAGTTAAAATGTCCATGCTACCCAGAGCAATCTACACTTTCAATGCTATCCCGATCAAAATACCAAGGACATTTTTCAAAGAACTGGAACAAACAGTCCTTAAATTTGTATGGAAACAGAAAAGGCCCCGAATCTCCAAGGAACTGTTGAAAAGGAAAAACAAAGCTGGGGGCATCACAATGCCGGATTTCGAGCTGTACTACAAAGCTGTGATCACAAAGACAGCATGGTACTGGCACAAAAACAGACACACAGACCAATGGAACAGAATAGAGAGCCCAGAAATGGACCCTCGGCTCTTTGGGCAACTAATATTTGATAAAGCAGGAAAAAACATCCGGTGGGAAAAAGACAGTCTCTTCAATAAATGGTGCTGGGAAAATTGGACAGCTACATGCAAGAGAATGAAACTTGACCACTATCTCACACCATACACAAAAATAAACTCCAAATGGATGAAAGACCTCGATGTGAGACAGGAATCCATCAAAATTCTAGAGGAGAACATAGGCAACAACCTCTACGACATCGGCCAAAGCAACCTTTTTCATGACACATCCCCAAAGGCAAGAGAAACAAAAGATAAAATGAATTTATGGGACTTCATCAAGATTAAAAGTTTCTGCACATCCAAGGAAACAGTCAGAAAAACTAAGAGGCAGCCCACGGAATGGGAGAATATATTTGCAAATGACACTACAGATAAAGGACTGGTATCCAAGATCTACAAAGAACTTCTCAAACTCAATACACGAGAAACAAATAAACAAATCAAAAAATGGGCAGAAGATATGAACAGACACTTTTCCAATGAAGACATACAAATGGCTAACAGACACATGAAAAGATGTTCAAAATCATTAGCCATCAAGGAAATTCAAATCAAAACCACACTGAGATACCACCTTACGCCAGTTAGAATAGCAAAAATAGACAAGGCAAGAAACAACAATTGTTGGAGAGGATGTGGAGAAAGGGGATCCCTCCTACATTGTTGGTGGGAATGCAAGTTGGTACAGCCACTCTGGAAAACAGTGTGGAGGTCCCTTAAAAAGTTAAAAATTGAGCTACCCTATGATCCAGCCATTGCACTACTGGGTATTTACCCCAAAGATACAGACGTAGTGAAGAGAAGGGCCATATGCACCCCAATGTTCATAGCAGCAATGTCCACAATAGCTAAATCGTGGAAGGAGCCGAGATGCCCTTCAACAGATGACTGGATTAAGAAGTTGTGGTCCATATATACAATGGAATATTACTCAGCTATCAGAAAGAACGAGTTCTCAACATTTGCTACAACATGGACAGCACTGGAGGAGATAATGCTAAGTGAAATAAGTCAAGCAGAGAAAGACAACTATCATATGATTTCTCTCATCTATGGAACATAAAAACTAGGATGATTGGTAGGGGAAGAAAGGGATAAAGAAAGGGGGGGTAATCAGAAGGGGGAATGAAACATGAGAGACTATGGACTATGAGAAACAAACTGAGGACTTCAGAGGGGAGGGGGGTGGGGGAATGGGATAGGCCGGTGATGGGTAGTAAGGAGGGCACGTATTGCATGGTGCACTGGGTGTTATACACAACTAATGAATCATCGAGCCTTACATCGGAAACCGGGGATGTACTGTATGGTGACTAACATAATATAATAAAAAATCATTTTAAAAAAAAACATTTTAGGACGGAAGAGGACGTGTTAATCTTCAAATTTTTGAATAGATTTTACTGTCTCTAGGTGATTAATTCTTCCTAAAATTCACCACGGGAATATTTGCTGGACAGAGAAGAAATTCATTTCCCAGGCAGAAGGTTGGTGAGAGGGAGAAGGTAAAACCTCGCCTGAAGGACGGGAAAGAGGGAGGGGAGGGAAGAGCCCGAGGCGTATTTTACGAACCGTACACTCATCTACCCATCATTCACTGAGCTCCTACCACATGCCAGGCACTGGGCTCAGTTAGGAGGTGCTGGGCGTACAGGCGGAATGAAGAGGCGTCGGCCCAAAATGGAGTCGCTTACGCTAAGTGCCACGTCACCAAACAGACGTAGTTTTGGCTTTCCCAGAAATGGCATCTTAAACCAGTCACTCTGGAATCCCTCGATCAACACTAGGTAATCTGCCTGATAGACCGTGGCCGTTCCATAAAGGAAAGTCACCTTGCAATAACCAACGTGTTTGTTTGTTGGTTTTCTTTTTAACCTTGTTTCCTTGTTTCCATTCCCCTGTGCCCATGGAAGTCTTCATTTTGTGCGACTCGCTGAAGCTCCTTTCGATTTGCTATAGTGGATGCCGCCTGATTCCCATCAATTAACACTTAAATAAACCCTTACAATTTGTGACATGTCTCCGTTTACCTTGTAACAGCTTACCAAGAGAAACTTTTTAAAGAAAGTCATTTTTTTATTTTTGTTATCAGACTCATTTAAATTCCCACTTTAGATGTGCCAAGTAGGGGGATACCTGCTGATTGACTTTCCCTCTTCTCCCCGGCTTTCCTCATGTGCATTCTTCCCCTCTCCCCTTTAAGAAACTCTTTTCATGGGGCGCCTGGGTGGCACAGCGGTTAAGCATGCCTGCCTTTGGCTCAGGGCGTGATCCCGGCGTTATGGGATCGAGCCCCACATCAGGCTCCTCTGCTATGAGCCTGCTTCTTCCTCTCCCACTCCCCCTGCTTGTGTTCCCCCTCTCGCTGGCTGTCTCTCTGTCAAATAAATAAAATCTTTAAAAAAAAAAAAAAAAGAAACTCTTTTCATGGACAACTGGATACATTCACATAAAAGACACAGAACACTCAAGAGCTGTCTCCCTCAGGAGAACTGTTTAACAGGAGACAGAAGTCACCACTGATGGTGTCATTCCAGGTACTGGCAAGATTGCCCAAAAGGCAATTCTGAGGTGACAAGATCTTGAGGGGTGACGCAGACAGACTTCCTCTCCCCTCGCCCTGGTACTCACATAACCAGGAAGATCAAACGAGTACTAATTTACTCAGGACCTAACATTTTCGAAAATCGCTTGAGCTTTTCCAGTGTTCCAACTAACTTGTTATCTCAAAGTATTTTTCTGAAGTCATTTAAGTGAATACAAAAATAATGACAATCTTTGAGCAGGTTACCTCTGTTCCTATCCCTTGTAGATCTTGTAATGGGCTTTCTTCCTACGCTGGGCTTCTCTGAATATTTTATTATGCTTTTTATTTTGGGTCAATCCCCATTAAAAATGATCAATAAAAAGCAGATTTTAACTATTTTCCAAAAGTAAGGACTTGTGCTGAAGTGATCTTTGCTGGAGAATCTGAGATCGAGGGTCAGGAAGGTAAAATCTCAAAGGGCAGTAGAGTGTGGTGAAGAACGTGGGGCCGATGGTTACCTTGCCCTTGAGTTAAGTTTCACCTTAATAAACTGCATGGCTTTGGACAAGTTCTTCAACCTCTCGGTGGCAGCTTTCTGGTTTATAAAATGTGGATGATTCTATCATCTGTCTTATTAGACTGGTGTAAGAATCTGATAAAGAAATGCATATCAAAAGCCAAGAACTGATGAAGGCCCTACTATTAGCTTGCAGTCATTCTTGTATCTAGCAAGTGGTCATTCATTGCCTCTTATGTGCCTGGCCCTGTTTTAGATGGATGTTGGGACACAGCTGTGAAAAAAAAGTCCCGCTCTCATCAACACTGTGGTTTGGGTTTTTGTGTGTGGTTTTTTTTTTAAGAATTTAAAAGCAGGGGTTTGGGGCAGAGGGAGGCGGGGCAGAGGGAGGCGGGGCAGAGGGAGGCGGGGCAGAGGGAGGCGGGGCAGAGGGAGGCGGGGCAGAGGGAGGCGGGGCAGAGGGAGGCGGGGCAGAGGGAGGCGGGGCAGAGGGAGGCGGGGCAGAGGGAGGCGAGGCAGAGGGAGGCGAGGCAGAGGGAGGCGAGGCAGAGGGAGGCGAGGCAGAGGGAGGCGAGGCAGAGGGAGGCGAGGCAGAGGGAGGCGAGGCAGAGGGAGGCGAAGGGGCGTGGAACAGAAGGAGAGGGAGAAAGGTTGCCGGGCTGGATCTCAGGATCCTGGGATCATGACCTCGGCCAAAGGCAGATGCTTAACCGGCTGAGCCCCCCAGGCGCCCCACCAACACGATGTTCTAGTTGGAGCTCACAAGCAATCAATACATTAGTCTCTAACCTATCTGGTGGTGGTAAGAGCTAGGAAGAAAACGGAAGTGAGCCTAGTAGAAAGAGAGGACACCATCTGGGAAGAGTCGTCACCTCAGAAGGACATCAGAGCACGGCTCTCTGCTACTTAAGCAGACATCTGCCTGTGGGGAGGGGGTGAGCTCTGTGGATAAGTGGAAGGAAACGCCGAGAGAGAAGCTGGGGTCAGTGTCGCAGGACACGAGTCCAGCAGCCCTCGATCTGCTTCTTTGCCAGGGTCTCTCTGGGGTGTTCTGGGTCTTTTGGCATGTCTGTTCTCTTCACCGCTCTTTACCCTCTGCAGTTACGAAAGGCGGACATGTTTATGTGTCTCCCTGGAACTGGTAGGAAGGCTGGAGAGAGAGAATCTGGGATAAGCTCGCACAAATGAGTCCCCAGTACCTGCCCCCACAAAGCTGCGGCCTCTGCAAGGAGGAAGAAGCTGCCATGGGAATGGAGAGGCTCCCCCGTGGAGTCCGGCTCCAGAACCAAGAGCACATCTTCAGAAATCTGTGGCAGCAACGTGATCCTTCTGCTGCAGGTGCCCTGGGACCCACCTCTTGTCGACCGTACACTTCCCCAGACCCTTATGTAGAAACCTCTAGGTCTTGTTGCATCCCAATGGGCCTACATAAAAGCAGGTGTTCTGAGTTCCAAAGTGCCTCAAAACAGTCTTGGAGGAGCTCTTCACACATGGACAGACTACTGCTGGAAAGAATTGATTGACAGAGGTCAATTGCATCAACCCATTTCACAGATCGCCAAGGTAGCTATAATCCGAATCTGAGGCCAGTAATGGCTCCAAGGAAACTCCTTTAACTCATAAATATGTCACAACTACAGTGAGCCTTTACTATTAATCTAAGGGGAAACACGTTTAAGCAAGAGGAAGGAGTTTCTCTTTGCCAGAGCAGTCTTCAATCTCGACATCGTTTATTGAGTTTCTCCTATGTGCCACAGCTCCTGTAATAGAAACTGGGGCCTTGAAGAGGAGGGACCTTACAATCAGTAGTGTTGGCAGAAAGCGCTCACTGCTCCGGGACACCTGGGGTTGCGACAGGGATCAAAGAGAATCAGCAAAAAGGGATGCAATTATTTTATGTCTATGTGGGTCCTGCCCACAGTATTATGACCTCACCAACCTCCTGCAATTTGCCTAGATGCATAGTCCCTCCCCTTGGGAGGGGATGAAGCAGGAGATGGACAGAGAGGAAAAGAATAAAAGGTGTTCTGGAATAAAGGCAAAGGCCTGAGAACTCTGCCCTACTGCAACCCTGGTTAAAAGAAACTCCAAATACACCAGAGCCCCCCTGGACTTACCAAGACCCTCAGAAGTAGCAACCTCACCCAACACCAGAGAAGGGTCCCTGTCACACTGTGAGCTCAGACTACAAGCATTCCTTAACCCCCACATCCTGCTTTACCTTCGCCTGCAATGCTCAGAGCACGTCCTCTTCCTAAAGCCCCCCCCCCCCCCGCCCAAGCCACCTGCTTCCCCTTTGGTCTTCATTTCTCCTATGTTTCCATCGTTCATCTTATTATTACACTGCACGCCCGTTGTCGCAACTGGATTCAGGAGCCCAAGAGAGGTGGACCTTTCCAGAGGCAGGAATCTTTGGAGTCAAGAGATGGTATTATGGTTTTCAGCCTTTACTCCAACCTCTGTTGTGGCTTTTATAACAGACAGGGGTGACAGGGTGGTTAAGATTTACATCCATTATCCTTCTGGCTCAACACTACTAGCCTTTAGCCACCACGCTCTATTTGTGACGTCTTAATATTTTGGTATATCCAGGGTCAATTCCTTAACCCAAAAGAATCCATGAGGAAACCAATCAGCTCGTTGGGAAGAGAGTTACAGGGAAGGTTCAGAGGTCCCACCATCTAGAAGCTCCCATACTTGGGATGCATAGAAGAGGGTCTCAGCCCTTAAAATGAAGGGCTCTACAGGGTGAAAGACAGTCATTTCCAGGGAATTCCTGGGCTGTGGTATTTCAATCAAGACATTCCAGGAACCTGGAACGAGGAAGCATCTCCTTCCGTGTATATACACCCTTGTCACATGACAAGATAGCCCTCGGGACACTCATCAATTAAGTCTGTGATAATTATTTTGAAACCGATCTCTTTTTTCCTGCTCTATAGAATTTGCACTTACTGACAATCCTTTTCATAGGAATTACCTCCATAGTCAGGCTTTCCCACAGCATGGGAGCCTGAGGGTTAACCCAAGCACTCGGTGACTATTTTCAAATTTGTAAGCACAGGTTTTCTGGACTACACTATCACGCTTCATAGCCGTGACGGAGTTTTCTTGAATGGTTTTTGCACTTTGTTTGAAAAGGTCTTTCCACACACAAGGTAATGGGGAAAAAAAAATCCTCACAAATAAGAGGTCTTGCTGGCAGGTGTTTTAACAGCTCTAGAATTCTAAAGCCAAGAGCTCATTCTCCTATCTTTAAAAATGACCAGGCCCTATGGGCCCCCATTCTTGTTTCACCAGGTCTATTAATAGACGCCCTTAGCTGGGACCCTGCGACATAAAGGCTATATGATAGGCTTTATGGAAACACTAACACAGACTATTTTGGAAGTTTCTTTTTCTTCCTTCCAGACTTGACATTCCATGTTTGATCAGAAGTCATCATAATTTATACCTTTTTTGGGGGGTACAAGCTACTTGACTGAGTTTCTCAAAGTGGGCCATGTCAGCACAGAGAAAGGTCTATTTGTGAGCTAAAGGCCTTTCAAACACAGAACACGTTTGAGATGTGAAAACTGTTCCAAAAGTCTGTTTGGTTTCCCTCTTCAAAGTGATCAAATGAACCTGAAAAGTGTTCCCAGTGAAAGCCCCAGCGCTGTCTGTCATCTCCCGGCCTTGACACACACAGGCCCAAGAACAGCAAACGACCGGCTCGGCGCTGGGGCGTCACTGACAAGCCCTCAGCCCGCTCCCACTTCCAAAGCAATGGATTCTTTTTTCAAAAAAGTCATTTCTACACATGGCTAAAAATTCAACAGGCACAAAGGGTCTACCATAAAAATCAAACTCGGCGTTTCCACTAGCCCCTTGGTCCTCCAATTCCCTCGTTTCTCATGGAATCTTGCGGTAATATTCCACACGGCTCGTAAACCTTGTGTTACCCAGATAGCGGCCTGCCCTGTGTGCACTTTTTTTTTTTTTAAAGATTTTATTTATTCGACAGAGATAGAGACAGCCAGCGAGAGAGGGAACACAACAGGGGGAGTGGGAGAGGAAGAAGCAGGCTCCCAGCAGAGGAGCTTGATGTGGGGCTCGATCCCATAACGCCGGGATCACGCCCTGAGCCGAAGGCAGACACTTTAACGACTGAGCCACCCAGGCGCCCCCGCTGTGTGCACTTTTTAACCTCGCTTTCCTCACTGCACGTTTGGGAGACGGCGGGGTCTCAGGAGCACACGCAGCCCTAGAGAACTATTTTTAAAGGCTGCTTAGTATTCCGTCATGTTTTTAAGCAGTCCCCTTTTGAAGGATGGGGAGGCCGTTTCCAGCCTTGGGCTATTGTAAACAGGGCTTTAGGGAAGCCCGATTCTCACGGATGGAAGGGCAGAGCCCTGAAAGCACGGGGGTGAAGCACAGATACAGCAAGCCAGCGGGCTGCTTCCAGTGGCTCACGGGAAAGGAAGCCCGGACAAGGTCAAGAACAGGGGGCCCACTCCGGGTGGGCGGCTTTGTATTTACAGCGACACAGATGGCACACCAGCACGGTTTAGAAGAAATGAGAAAAAGAAAGTAGTCGGATTCCTTGTGACCTCAAACATAGATGGGGATCATTCCCAGAGTCAGCAAATTCCGTTCCGGGGCAGATTTTTATTTTTTATTTTTTTCAAGTTTTTTAAAGATTTTATTTGTTAGAGAGAGTGAGTGAGTACGCATAAGCAGGGAAGGGGCAGGCAGAGGGAGAGGCAGACTCCCCACTGAGCAGGGAGCCTGATGTGGGACTCGATCCCAGAACCCCAGGATCATGACCTCAGCCGAAGGCAGACGCTTAACTGACTGAGCCACCCAGGTGTCCCCAGGACAGATTTTTAGTTAACATGAGGACCCAGACCTCTTCTGCATTTATTTCTCTCATTTTGTCTTTACTTGGTCCTTAACATGCAAAATCACGGTCTCTACTTGTTCCCCGAGACGATTTTTATGTATTGTTCACAGGATTTCCCATACAAAATAAGTCATGATTATTTGAACAGTTTTAAATGCAAAATTTACCCCCAGTGAAATAACACAGCCTAAAACGTTGAACCTGAACCCAGCAAAGCTTCTAAATCGAAACCCCAAATGATGGAAAACACAGAGAGGCTCGAACTCAACGCCACGATCCAGAAGCCGTCAGCTACCCCAGCGGGGCCAACACAGGGCCAACAACCCAGCATCTCCCGTCAAGTTCTACCACGGAAAGGGTACAGACTGCGGTTGGTACTACAATAAGACAGACTCACCGAAACTACCAACCAAACACACGAGCTGGATTTGGATTCAAAGGATCTGTAAACACACTAAAGCCTCCTTTGAGACAACTGGGAAAGCTTAACTGTGGCCTGGATGAGAGGGATTAAGAAATCATTGTTGGCTTCATTAAGTGAAATCACGGCCTGGTGAGTGTGTTTTTAAAAAGTCCTTAAACAGGGAGGCATCCTGAACTACTTATCAGGGAACTCTATGACGTCTGGGCTTTATTTTCGAATACTCCAGAAAAACCATTTGAAGAGATAATGAAAGCACGAAAAACAAAACCTGGTACTGTCAAAGCACCGTGGGGAGTACGTAAGATTGCTTACACGATTCTGTTCCTTTGGGGGTCCTGTAGGAGTTCACAAGGGCGTGAGGGCCTCCGTAACAGGACCACGAGTGGCTCAAATAACTCAGTGGCTTCAATGAGAGAAAATCATTTTCTTACCGTTCTGGAGGTGGAAATCCAAGGTCAGGTCGCCATCCTGAGGCCTCTCTCTACGGCGCGTAGACGACCGCCTCCACTCTTTCTCTCCCCGTGGTCTCTCCCCTGGGTGCGTCTCCTCCTTTCTTATAAGCACGCAGGCCTGTTGACTTAGGGCCTCCCAGGAAGCTCTGCTCTACCGTTAATTACCTTCTTAAAGGCCCTGTCTCTGAATCCAGCCACATTCGGAGATACTGAGGGTTAAGATTTCAACACATGAATGGGCCAGGGACATAATTCAGTCCATAATAGGTGCTTATGAACATTTCCATAAGAAAAAAAAAAAGGCGTGTAAGTAAAATAACTGTTAGCTTGCTCAAAACAGCGTTGGGCGAGCCTGCCCTCTCTCTCCCCCCAACCCCGCCAACAGAATCCCCAGGCCACTGACCATAACCCGAAACAGCTGAGTTGTTTCTGTTGTCTGAGAAACACTAGACGGACCTCGAACTCTAAGAACCCACTTTCAGAGGATTATGTGGCTTTTGGAGACGCAAAGATGACTCCAAGGTCATTGAGAAGCATTTACATGCTGAGAGGGCAGGAGGCAAACTGGGTCCCCCCCCCCCCCCCCCACGTATGAAAGGCTTGGTTGTAGTGGGTTGACCCCAACTCCCATTTATTTTCAATAAACCTTAATAGGCCTCTTTAACCCTACCACCCCCTCTTGTTTTCCATTTTTGGCCCACTCCCCTTATTACAAAGGAAACCCAAGGACCGTTTGTATAAATGTTATACTACCAATAAATGTCAGGTGTGTTTCTTAGAAACGGAAAGACTGTTTTTTTAGTATTCTCACAAATTACTGATGGGTTTTCTTTTTGGAAACTAATTCTGCCAATGTATTATCAGGAGCCATGATCTAATACTCCCACCTCAAAAATTTATTTTGCCCCCAAAATGGGGAAAAAAAATACAAGCAGCAGATACATGTTTAGTGGTAAGATTGTTAAATAGTAACACACCTACTTGCTAGAGAATTCTACAACCATTAAGAGATAATACCACAACCGAAAACCTTCCAACATCTCTGTACTTGAATATTTTAAATTCTGGTAGAGAGGGGAAAACATAAAGTGAGAAGACAGGCAAATCTGGTCAAAATTTTTCTTAACACGTACACAAAGAACTAACAAATCAACACCACCACCCCGATAATTCAATAAAAGAAATTACAATGGGGGGTCGCCTGGGTGGCTCAGTCGGTTAAGCATCCCTTGGACTGCTGGTTTTGGCTCAGGTCACGATCCAAGGGTTGAACCCCAAGATGGGCTCTGCACTCAGGTGGAGTCTGCTTGTCCCACTCCCTCCCACTCTGTTCCTCCCCCTGCTTGTGTGCACTCTCTTGCTCTCAAATAAATAAATAAAATCTTAAAAAACAAACAAAAAAACAGGGACAATAAGGCCACAGAAGATGAACCATAAACGGAGAAACACATAAAACAATGCCAAGTGTACTCAAAATCAAAGAAACGCCCTCGATCTCCCTCACCTGGTGGCGAAGATCCAAAGACTGAGGATTTGGAGAGACGGGAACAGTTGGGGAAAATGTAGGAATGTAACACTGAGCGCAGTTCGACAGTCCTCTGTCCAATTTTAAAATGCACATTCCCTTGCACTCGGGGTTCTACTGCGAACAGTTCTCAAGATTAGCTCTTGGCGCACACGAGGACGTGTGAGCATGGGTTATCACCGCGGCTTCTGACGTGAATAACTGCCATGTTAGATAAATTATGGCATGTGCAATTATGGCGTGTCTATATGCAGCCGTAAATGAAAATGAGATAGGTCCGTGTTTGCTGGCATGAGATAATGTCTGTGATGTAGTAAGGGGAAAAGGTTTCAGAGTACTTTTTGGGCAGCAAAAAATATATATATATGTACATATGTGTATATATATGTATGTATATATGTATATATATGTAGGTATGTATGTGTATATTGTTCTTTTGTGCGTGCAAATGCTCAGAGGTGTGGGAAGATACACTGACTACCGGCACGGGCTCTCTGGGGAATGAGGTGCACTGAGTGGGGGAGAGTCAGGTGGTGGAGGTCAGCTGTGCTTTCTAAATTTTATACCTGAGAACTTCAGACAAGCGTGGATTTGGGTTTATCGTACAGCGTCTTCAAGTAACAGGTATGAAAATCTTGGAGGATCACGGAAATGTTTGAAATGCTAAGTCATAAACAGGGGACAAAATTGAATTTGCAAACTCGTAAAAATTCCGATGGCACGTAAAAGGAACCGAATGCTCTCAGACTCGTCGTTTGTGATCTGGTGATGGCGTTACGTGGGAATTTTTTCTGCCTGTTACCTAAGTTTTCTGTGAACTGCTTGCATGGTTTTCCCCATTTTGAAGTGATCGAAACAAACTGGAACGAGAGCACACGTTTTCTCGATTGACTTCGACTGGCAACCAAAAGCCCACAGGTGCACCTTGCAGTGGGTGAGTGCGGAGCCGAACAGAGTTCGAGGAAGCCCGTGGCTAACCCGGAAGCCTGAAATGAGGAGGGAAAGGTTATTGGAGGTGCACCCTGGCCATCCAGTGCCACGGACAGGTCCCGTCTGAACAGAGAACCAGCTTTGTATCTTGACAATCCTGAGAACTATGTCATTTCTCCTTGCCTCCAATCCATGCCATCCTCCGTGATTTCTCAGGGCAGCCCCATAAACCATGGCGCAAGCTTCTCTCCCACAGTCCCATTCGCTAATTCTCTCTGGCCCTTAACTTGGTGTCCCACTCAGCCCCCATCCCCTTTCAAATCCTTGCATGTGTTCCACTCTGACCTCTTGTATCTTCATGAATCCCATACGCTTTGCTGCCGTCATCGAACCTGGCTGTGTTGCCAGACTTCTCCATCAGGGATCTCAAAGGGAGGCTGTTTATTCCCTCCAACGCTCCTCATCAAGCCTACCGCTGCCTCTCAGGACACTCTCTTCTGAGTTCGAGCTCTTCTCAGCACGAGCTGAGGCTGGGGATGAAGGCAGGGCCTCATAGCCACAATCACACAAGGACTTGGGACGTTAGTCAAAGGACATGCCCTTCACTGATTACACTCCAGGCTCACTGGGGCTCTTTCATTTCTTTGGATGCTTTTATATCCTGCCTGGGGCAGGGCAATCCAAACCCGATGTGCTCTCTGCTGGCAGAGCTCCTTTCTTCCTTTTTATCTGGCCGATGCGGGTACATGCTTCAGGTCTCAGCTAAATTCCACTTCCTCGCAATGGCCGGGCCCCATCACATACTCTTCTATCTCCCTGTAGTTTTCATTGGTGGCGCTTAGCACAACAGAGATGAATCGATTACATGTCTGTTAACTGCTCTATCCCAAGTGCTGAACACAAGCTTGCTACTATTAAAAAAAAAAAAAAATATATATATATATATATTTTAAGATTTTATTTATTGTGACACCTGGGTGGCTCAGTTGGTTAAGTGCCTGCCTTCATCTCAGGTCACGATCCCAGGGTCCTGGGATCAAGTCCTGTGTCAGCGTCCTTGCTCAGCAGGGAGACTGCTTCTCCCTCTGCCTCTCCCCCTGCTTGTGCTCGCTCTTTCTCTCTCTGACAAATAAATAAATAAAATCTTTTAAAAACTTTTACAGAGTGGGAGGGAGAGGGAGAGAATCTGAAACAGACGCTGCACTGAGCACAGAGCCTGATGTAGGGATCGATCCCAGGACCTTGAGATCACAACCTGAGCTGAAAACAAGAGTGGGACATTTAACCGACTGAGCCACCCAGGAGCCCCTAAAAATACTCTTAAGTACGTGAATAAACACACATTTAATAAATTAGATTGGAAGAGACTTAGAATCCATTTAAGCCAAGCCAGTTGGTTTATCGATGAAGGATAGGTCCACGGAGGAGAAGCCACACGTCCACAGTCACCGAGCTCACTCACCGAGCTCTGGACCCAGAGACAGGCCCGCACATTTTTCTTACTGAACTCTACGGTACTCGAAAAGGTCCTGGGGGAAGTGAATTCCTCGAGACAAACTTTTTCTGGCTGCTCATAACTGACAAGGAAAGGAAAAAAGATGTAGACAGCATGTGTATTTCACTGATGGATTTAGTTACATAGATTAAAGTGTCAGCTTGGTAAGGTTCCAGCGTGTCTCTGGTCTGACACCGGTTTTAGAAGGAAGGTAGAGACATCCAGGGCTGGCTCCCTGGCGAGCCGGGCAGCCGCATCCCATGGGTCTCTCCCTCAAAACCACAGGGCAGTTTTTTCACGGTGGGTCTGCTTGGCTCCAGAGAGGCCCGCGGCTAGAAAACATAACAGGGGTGTGAGCCCTTCAGGCCCGAGACCTGTTGGCACCGAAGTGTGGGAAAAGTTCTCACAAGGCCGGCCCACAGTCAGCCTGGTCCAGACCGGGGTTATTAATCTTTCCTGTCGCCAAACACTCAAGTCTCAGAGGTTTGAGAAGGAAAAATAAAACAGGATGGCAAGGAGGCGGCCCAGCAGACTAGAAAGAAGTACAGAAGGTGACTTGAAGTTACTCAACCAATACCAAGAAGGTGGAACAGGTGAGACCCAAGCTGTCCACCAGCCTCACGACTCAGTTCCAAGATTTTGAATCCTGCTCAAATCTGACAGATCTGGACACATTGTCAGGTGGTGGGGGGATTGCCTGGGATCATGGAGTCAGACCGTCTAGGTTCCAATCTTGGCTTTGCCATCTATTAGCCGTATGCTCTGAACGTCTTTGTGCCTCAGTTTTCCTCATCTGTAAAATGGGTCTCCTGGGTTTGCTTTGAGACTCACTAGGGATAGTCTATTAAAGGGGCTAGCACATAATAAGCATTCAGTACATGTTGGCTATTACTCTTATTCTCTTCTGACATAGGAAAAGCCTGCCCAGAGAAGACACGGGCCAAAGAGAACGGTCACTTACCCAGAGTGGAAGAAAGATGATTGCTCAGGCGCCCACTGTATTGGAATGACGTCCAAGGAAATGAGGCTCGGGACATAAATAAAAAATCAGCAGGTTCCCAAACCGTTCATACATCTTGATTTCATTTTTGTAAAATTCCACCACAAAAAAAGGTTAGCATCCATTCTCTCTGGGAGGATATGAAAGGACTACCCGTGGTTTCTACGTTCTATTTTATTTCTTATTTCCTTACTTCTAAATTTATTCGGCAAACACGTATTATTGTTTAAATGCCCCCCCCGCCCCCGCACACACACACTTTTATTTGGTCACGTTCAGGTCAGAGGGAGAGGGTGAAAATAAATCAAATCTTTGTCAATGGCTTTACTCTATTTACAGATGATTCATCATCTGGGACCCTGACTCAATTTCTCATTTTGTACCTTTCCATGTGGAAGTTATTCTTACAACTGTTTCTGGGCTTCCAGTTGCAAAACAAAACAAAGCAAAAACTGAAGGAGCGAAGTGTCAGTGAGACATTGAAACACGAAACGGGTGCGCATGATAATAACTGTGAAGGGGCTGAATGAGTTCCAGGATATTGTGGGTAGACTGTCCGTCACACGGCCAAGAGTACAGAGACTAAGACCCACGCCCCTTCATCCAACTCCCAGTATCATTCCAATTTTGCGGGAAAAGGGCCTTCCCCCAAGCCTTACTAGCCCGCAGGTGCAGATGGAATTACATTGTTACATTAATGGTAATCATCCAGATTCCGCTGGGGCTTGTCCTTACCTGCTTCGCCCAGAATCCCTTGGAACGAATGAAGTGAAGGGATAACGAGAAAAAAGAGACAGATGTTCAAAAGAAAATTATGTTCTGTTGTCTTGGAAGGTGGTTTTTCTCGGTAGATTTTTAAGAAATCGAACCATTAAAATAACTTTCAAAATGTACTCTTTGGAAAAGGCTGTTACATATTTGCTTCTTTGAAAGCCGAGCGCGTGTGAATGTGGGTGTGTATGGGCAAGCTTCCCCATACAGCCCATGTCTTCAGCCAGTTTCCTTCTGGAGGAAACAAATGGTCTTAAATGGTTTCCATCTTCCACGGCACGAGGTCAGCCCTGGGTACATATCACAGAATAACGACATTTTTAATCTGGGAATAGAGGTGCAAAATCTCTCCCGCCCGTGGACCTAGAGGGGTTTCCTAGACTTTCCAAAACCGGGCAGTCATTTCACGGTGATTCGGAGACTCTTTGTGCTAAATCTGGTCAGTTTTCTTTTCTCCACATAAAAAACTTACTAATTGAAATGGAATCCAGGAGCAGGAGCTGGAATGCCCCCAAATAAGTTCTCTCACACCCCTCGATCCTTCTCCCCCTCAGTGATCCAAGAAGTAGAGCAGATCACTTGAATTTAAAGATTTAAGGAGTCAGGGCGCCTGGGTGGCTCAGTTGGTGAAGCGTCCGTCTGCCTTCAGCTCAGGTCATGATCTCAGGGTCCTGGGATCGAGTCTTGCATGGGGCTCCCTGCTCAGTGGGGAGCCTGCTTCTCTGTCTCCCTCTGCCCCTCCCTCTGCTCATGCTCTCGCTCTCTCCGTCAAATAAATAAATAAAATCTTTTAAAAAAATTAATGAGTAAAAGAAGAGAAATCCAAAAGCGCTTCTGGCTTTCAATAGCTCATTCCTTCTGAAATATTTTAAACAGCGGTTTGGGGAAAAGAAAAGGTGAAGATAGGTAAATGAAGAGTTGAATGAAGTTCTTTTCATCAGAAGCATTTGATTGGACCGCCACGGCTTATCCAGAACAACCTAGAGACTTCCAGGGCTCGCTGCTGGTTCCGGGCCGGCTTCCCCTTTGAGTTCCTTCTGACCCCCCACCCCATGCCCGCTCACCACCTCTTCTCCCTGGGAGACATCTGTCTTAGTGCATTCATGAGGTCACTAATATCCGGACATGTACACCCTAGTGCCACTGTTTCTAGAATGACATTTATATTATGTTCTGCCTCCTGATCTTTCATGAGCGAGTTTTTATGTGTCACTAAAAAATACTGGATAACACTCTTTATTAGCCCCACGATACACCAGCCCATCGATACTCGTCCAGGCCTGATGAGATCACGCTACGGTTCTTAATCAGAGTGAAAGAGAGCAAGAAATACCTTTATTAAAAAAATCAATTAAAAACCAGTTGCCCCAGGTCAACAAAACCATCATCAGGGCATGCATGACAAGAAGAGTAAGAATACCACAAAATGGCAGGAGGCACTGCTCGGGAAAAGGCCCGGAGATTACTGGTCACTTCCACGCACAGCAGTGATCTTTCTGTTTGGCTTGAGATAAAACGCTTTCCTTCGAATATAAAAATGCAGCCACCTACCACTCTCAGGTGCTCTGAATGATTTTTCTGGGAGCAGAGACGGATCTCTCTAGAACCATCGATAGATGCCTCTGGTCCTCAGCATCCCCAGCCATAGGCAGGAAGCCTGACTGACGTCAGTTAGCAACCTAGTGCACACCCAGGATCGCCGCTGCAGAAGCAGCTGGGGGTCACGGTTTACGGCGCCGATTTCAGGGTCCCAGTCCCAGGGAGTCCTGCTTCGTCATGCTGGGAAGAGCCCCCAAGTCTGTATTTTCATCAAGCATTTCAGGTGGGTCTTATGCAAAAATAAGAGCTGAGGGGCTCCCGGGTGGCTTAGTCGGTTAAGCGTCCGACTCTTGGTTTCGGCTCAGGTCATGATCTCAGGGTGGTGGGATCGAATCCTGCGGTGGGCTCTGTACTCAGCACGGAGTCTGCTTGAGATTCTCTCTCCCTCTGCCCCCCCAAACAAATAAAACCTTAAAAAAAATAAAAATAAAGGCTGAGAACCATGCTTGTAAGAAGTGTGCGATCCTTACGGCAGAAAGTGCACCAGCAAACCGTGGATGCCTGAGGTCCCAACAAATAGATACATGTAACCCCCAGCCCCCAGCCAAGACGTGGACCACTTTCATCCCCCACGACACACCCCTCACAAGCCCCGGTGCAGGCCTGCCTCACTTCCCATCCATCTGATTCTCACCACTCCAGGTTACTTTTGGCTGTTCTAGAACTTTGTGTGAAGTACGGAATCACGCTTTGTTGCGTCTTGCTTCTTTTGCACAATGTCGCGGCTACGAGATCTTGTGATGTAGTGAATGTGCGGCACTCAGCACAGCGCTGGGCCACATTTACCTCACGCCAGCCGCCATCGTCCTCCTCCACCTCATCACCACCATCATCAATATGTCATCCTCTGAAGGTTTTTAAATTATTTCGGTTTTCTTTTTTTTTTAATAAATCTATTTAAGATTTTTAATTTATGTATTTGAGAGAGAGAGAGGTGAGTGAGAGAGAAAACACGAGCAGGGACAGAGGGAGAGGCAGAGGGAGAAGCAGACTCCCAGCTGAGCAGGGAGCCCGACGCGGGGCTCGATCCCAGGACCCCGAGATCATGGCCTGAGCCGAAGGCAGACGCTTCACCGACTGAGCCACCCAGGTGTCCCTTATCTTGATTTTCTTCGCTATTCAGAAGTAAGGGGACGATATATGGTAACCACACAGCCTGGGAAAATTCTTCTTTTGCGGCTGACCATCTTCCTGTTGGAAGGTCCGACCCCATCAGGAAAACCCTAGGACCTCAGACACGAGAAGGGTGTTTCGCCACAGCGACATTAACGGCCAGCGCTCCGTGACTCTGACTACAGCAACTTATAACGCTTTCCCAGAGAGCCGAGGCACAACTGTTGGGTATGAATATTCCTGCTTCCGAAATACTGGTTCGCAAGGCTCATGAGGAATGCAGCCAGCGTCCCTCAGACACGGGAAGAAACCTTTAATATGAGAACCACTCTACCTACATCTCACTCTCTCCAAAGCTGGCCGCGGAGTGGTCTGTGGTCCCTTTATTTCATTGCTTTCCAGCTATACTCCTGATGCTTAGAATACAGTTATTTAGAAAAATAGGGAGAATACGACAGGACACAAATACTCTTCTTGAGTTCAGTTCTTTATATGGCAACGTAGATAGCACAGCGACGTGTGTTGGATTTATTTTATTACTTGTGTATTTATTTTTGTCAAGAAGGCTTTCAACCGAAAGTCCCTCCAGAGCAGAGGAGAAATTCTTTCCAGGAAAATGAAATCGAGGCCTAAAAAATATTCGGGACTAGGCTCTGTTTAGTAAGGTATTCCCCTGGTACAGAGCCCAATATTAGACATTATGCCCTGCTTGGAAAAAATAACATTCATACGAAATAGTTTGCCTTTGGAAGAAAAAAGGGATAGCAAGAAACAAAAAAGGCAGAAGCAATGAGCAAGAGACATTCCTGTCTGCTGGTGACGGAACAAAGGGGCTCATGGGAAGGACATACCAGTTCATTCTATGGCAATCAAGGTATCTGACAGTGTTGGGACATAGAGGACAGAGCCAGCGCTCCGAATCCCCTGGTGTGAACTCTTGGAAAAAGCACCCTGAGGCCCTACTGGTCCTATTCACTTACGGTTAGTTTGGAAGAATCCCTTTGTGGGCATTCCAATTCATTCATTTGTTCAATAAATATTTTCTCAGCGCCCATTTTGTGTCAGGTATCGGGCACGCTACAAGCGTCTTCTGGCCCTAGCCAAAAAAAAAAAGAAAAAAAAATCAAAATAAATAAATCAATAAAAAATAAATTTTAAAATTAATTTTTAAAAAATCCCTCATTTTAACGTGGAAGGGTAGCCACACTAATTCCATGAACATTTTGGTTTGGGCTCTACTTAAAAATGTGTAGGATGAGTATTCCTTTCCAACAGACAAAAACGTGGGGGTGGATCTGTCTAGTGACGACACGGTTCCCTCTGCATTCTGTGCTGTGCACTATGTGTGTCTTGTCTCCCTTGTGAGTAGAGCTCCTTGAAGGGGGGACTGGATTTTATTCCTCTTTGTCTTTCCAGGGCTTACCGCAGGACCCAGAATCCAGAAATGACTCCAACGACTTTTGAATGGCTGAATAAACAGAAACTTTTCCAATTTGCCCCAGAAAAAGTACTTACAGACATAAAGACTTAACAGAAAGCATTTCAATTAAAAATCATCTGGAGAGCTGATTCTAAATGCTCGTTCCTGGGTAGTCCCCGGGGAAACCTTCCTTCCATCGGGGTGGGTCTCGGGAAAGCAAGCATTTAACGAGCTCTACAGGTGGTTCTTAACTCCAAGCATATTTGGGAACGCCGCTCCAAAGTAAATAGCAATACCGACAGAGAATGAGCTGAAAAATAAGGAATAATGTTTTAGCAGGAGACCTTATTTGTATGGACAATAAGCACTGGGATCTAAACAAACTTAAAAAAAAAAAAAGCTGGTGCTAGTAAATGCTAGAATTCATTAGTACGGAAGTTTCGAAGTCAGCCTTCCTTCCCCTGATGGCATCACTAAATGACCTCCCTCTGCCCTCGCGATGGGAGCCTGAACCCCCACCTTCTGAGGTTCTTGGACCTTAGGGGTCCCATCGCTAGGACATTCACTGCCCCATTTCAGTTCCTGAGGTACATGAGGGCCATTCCGAGGTTGTCCGAGAGGTAAATTTACCACCCACTGATTTTCACAAATCCTGGCGGTCCCGCGAAATCCTCTTAAGTATCAGATATGGACACAAAACGGGGAAATTGAATAGGAAAAGTCCATAGCTCAGAGTGACGTGCGAATACTCATTTGTTCTGCTGAAGAACACAGGCCCGTGTTGGTAAACACATTATTTTAAGGCAAAGCTTCAGACATGCCCCAATTATTGTATAGATGTCCACGTTAGAGCAGGACATATGGGGCGGTTGCTCTAATTGGCTCCGTGGACAAATTCGAATTTTGAATAAGCCAGAGAAAGGGCGAGATTGTTGCGGCAACACTTTGCAGTAACTTCTTGTAAAAGCATTACTCAATTGACATCTGAAAACATCATACGCCCCTTCTAGAATCAGCCTCGAAGTGCCACTTGCAAGCTAATGAATCCAGTGATAAGCAATGATGCTTCCGGCAGTCAAGGGCAGATAACAGGAGCCAGTTAGTTTCCTCTGTCCCAGACGCAAATGTGAGAGTCTTTCATGCAAATTTGTCCATTTGCATTTTAGTGTAATTGAACACATTGTGTATCTACTTTGCTAGGGTCTCCTCCGCTAGCTGCTAGAAGTCTAAAGCAAACCGAGTCTTGGTCTCAAACCATGCAATGTTTAAAATCTGCTAGGATCGTTACCTAAAATAAATAACATCATAAGGGTAGCATATAAAAAATCCTTAACCATGATACAGACCAGTGCTTCTCAAACTTTAATGTGCATACGAATCTGGGGATCTTGTTATAATGCAGGTTCTGATTCAGTTGGTCGAAGACGGAGCCCACGATCCTGCGTTTCTAACAAGCTCCCAGGTAACGCAATGGTGTCGACGTGAGAATCATACTTGCAGAAATGAGGCACTGGACATCGGAGCAGAGGCGTCAGGTAGGCAATCAGGTACATGCCTTCGGAGTCCAGGAGACAGGTGCAGATACGATTTGGGGAGTTCCGGACATGTGGATGACATTGGTAGCCATGAGTCCCCAAGAGAGTGAAAGTCGAGAAAAAGGCCAAGAAGCGGGGGTACAAAGGATGCATTTCAGGGATATAAGTCTGGCTGGATCAAAAGGTTCCCTTTGAGGGCAGCGAAAAAGAGTTAGGAGCTCAACGTTGGAGTCCGGTTGTAAAGGGTCTCCAATGCCGCTTAAGAGAATTTGGGCTGAAGAAACAATTCTTGTTCTCGATGGTCTCGGGGGAAATCCAGCACTACACGTGGCTGATGGCAAGATGACATCAGCCTCCACGGTCACAGCGCCTGGTGCTTATACGAATAGACTCACAGTAAACTGGTTAGGCTAATACGCTAGTCCGGGGCTCCAGGAATTTCACAAACCGTTTAAGAAAGCAATTGTGAATGACTTCCTCAATGCTGCAAGCCAGTTATTCCCGTAACCGAGGGCAGACTATAAATATGACACATCTCTGGTAATTGCTTTCTTTTGGATTAAGACTGGCAATTTTCTTGTCAGAGCCGGGCATGTAGGAGAAAGGGAGTGGGGACATTTGGACTGCTCGGGTAGCTTTTGCAATTTGAAAAGCCATTCACAGTTAATTTCTTTTAAATTAACATGGCAGATTCGGCATTCGCACCAAATTTGTTTTCTCTTGTGGTCTCTTCGGTCTGATACTCTTTAGAGCTAAAACCTTTATTAATCCTGTTAAGTACAGATCTGTAGTGGCTCGTTATTTCCCTCGGCCTTGGGCTGACTCAATTGCTAGAGATTTTGGCAAAAAGGGGAGGAGAAAGTTGGAAAAAGTGGATGTGGGTCACAGGCACACAGGTCCCCTGATCCCGCCAGCCTGGTAATGACACCAACTGCGCACATTTCCAGGAGCGCATAAACGGGACCTCCCCTTTATCTAGAAAGTTCTATTTTATTTACATAGAACTATCCGATGCAAAAGGGACAGATGTTAATGTCTCTTAGTTCTGGTGACTCTTCTGCTGTTTGTTGTATCTGTTTTCCCTACCTTTAAAATACTTCACATTCTTCACACGAATAATTTAAAATGCTCTCCTGATGACCTACGGTTAACCAAGCCAGAGGCACAAAAGTAGATTCCCTGCAACTTGTCTTTCTTTCCTCTTCCTGCCTCTCGAATCAGAACCCATGCCAGGAAGTTAAAAAAGAAGTAGTAATGATCTTTTGCATCTTGACATTAACTTAAAACTACTCTCAGCTAGGGTGATTTTTCTTTAATACTGAATTTTTGCTGATCTACACGCCGTAAAATTCACTCTCCTGGGTGCACAGGTCCGTGGGTTCTGAGAAACGCCCAGTCTGCGGCACGATCACCATCAAAGTATTTGGAGTCAAGCCCTTGCTTCACCTCGACGCCTGGCCTGGCGACCTCCGATCTGCGTCTGCCCCTCCGGTTTTGGCTTTTCCAGAATATTATTATCTTTTCAGTACCGCCCTTACCTTAGATGCGATTTTCAGATGACTCCTACTTGCTACGCTCTCACTGTGAAGAATTCTTCCTGTTCAATCAAACACAACATCATTTTTTATTCTCCAAACCATTTGGAAGTGAACAGTAACAGCGACGTGGTTTCTTTTTTCTTTTTTATAAGATTTTATTTATTTATTTGACAGAGAGAGAGACAGCCAGTAAGAGAGGGAACACAAGCAGGGGGAGTGGGAGAGGAAGAAGCAGGCTCCCAGCGGAGCAGGGAGCCTGATACGGGGCTCGATCCCAAGACCCTGGGATCACGCCCTGAGCCGAAGGCAGACGCTTAACGACTGAGCCACCCAGGCACCCCAGCGACGTGGTTTCTTAACCTAAAGTTCTCCCTTCATTTTTCAGGCCCCAAACATCACATCCAACTCTTCCGAAATTTCTTTTGAATTTACAGATCTTAATGTGTGAGCGGGTTTCCCACGGCTCTCTGCTAGAGAGCTGGAGGCAGCCCACGTTTAGCCGTTCGAATCTCACACGCAATTTCTATCAACAGCCCCATGAAGGGGGGCAGAATGAACCAACACCAAATTTATTTCACTCTCAAGGGCTCCACGGCACTTCCTTTCCGGTTTCCATTCTGTGTCGGAGCCCACAGTGAGCCGATTTGACACAGAGGTGACGGCGTTTCTTTTCTTCTCTTCCATCTAATTATTTTTAGCAGAGACATAAAGAGGTTTCGGAATTGCTTTCAGCACCTTCTTTTCAAACACGGCATTCCAAGTTTAAGCTCAAACTTAAGTGTAATGAGCCTGTTATCAACACCTGCCAGAAAGGAGCATAATGAATGAATCCGTTCAAACACCCTCTTGACAAGACTGCTTATATCTTTCCTTATGAAAGCACAGGATAGATTTATTTCCGTCTACTTTTTTACGCGTATCATTTTCATAGACTCTCCTGGTGCCGCAGCAATGGTAGGAGTTTCTGAGGGAAACAGCTTCACTCTACAGACACCGCAGAGAAAAAAAGGAAAGGAGAATAGAAACACCCCCACCCCTCCGTGCTGGCTTCGGGAAGTCACTGTGGGTTCACCCAAAGCCATCAGAAGACACATTTCGACTTGGGAAATGCATACGCTGTATCCCGTGGACGTCAGGAAGCAAACGTGATTATGTTCTTTAGTAATTTAAAGAGAAGACAATTTTACAACTTGCATTAGGAGCAACCCCAGAGACTCAGAGGCCAGGTAGCAAACAGAAGAGGGACAGAAGAACACATGTGACTTCCTAAGGACCTCTCATGATTTTAGCATGTGCTATTTTAAAGGCTTCATGTACATATTTACATGTTAGTTTTATTTTTTTTAAAGATTTATTTATTTATTTATTTGACACACAGAGAGATAGCCAGCGAGAGAGGGAGCACAAGCAGGGGGAGTGGGAGAGGAAGAAGCAGGCTCATAGCAGAGGAGCCTGCTGTGGGGCTCGATCCCAGAACGCCGGGATCACGCCCTGAGCCGAAGGCAGATGCTTAACGACTGCGCCACCCAGGCACCCCTACATGTTAGTTTTAATTCGCCATAATGCTTTTGTGATCAAATGCCCCGAAGCTAATTGTTTTCTTTTGTGAGGCCCGAACCGAGCACAGACACAAAAAGATTCATTTAAGGGCAAAAAGTTCCAAAAACAGTAAAAGAGCCGTATGGTCTGTCATCTTTTACTACTCAGAGCTGTGCATGATTTCTCAACGTGAGAACTGGTTCTGTATGTATTCTTTAGATAAAGCAAGGGGCTGTTTAATATATTTGAAAAACCAGCAGCCAAAATAATCAGCCCCTAGTCTACATTCCCATTGTCACACTTTGGACGTTTTAAATTTACGCACATGGTCTACTGGAATACGCAAGCAAATACTCCCCTGCGAAGAAAAGACAAATATTTATGTACAAATAGATAGTGTTTTAGCGAACAGGCACTCAGATGTGAGGGCTGATATTTTATGACTTGACTCTTAGCCTCAATAAAACACGCTCACAAGGCAGCATTTTTTGGGGGGATAAGTCATAACTTTGCCATGGAGGGCTATTAGGGGCCCATTTACTGACATGGGACCAAGCCTACAACTCCTACAGAGAAACGTTATTTAAAAAGGCAGGCTGATTTTCGGGAAAATCCCCCCAGGGGACTTGAAGTTCCTGGGGTAGTGTCCGACGTGCCACACAATATTCCTTACTGGAAAAGAGAATACCCTGTGGCAGTACTTTTTGCTGAGTGAGATATGGCAGGAGGGCATAATTTCTGCACGGAAGATATCTGCGGGTTTACACCGATGGAAAACACAGCCTCAAATCGCAGGCTGTTTTTAGAATTCTCACGGGTTTGCACGAGGGAATGTTTATTTCCCTATCTATGTATGGAGAGGCATGCCCTCTAGTTTAAAGTCTAAGAGTATTTCCTGGGAGTGGAAAGATCTAACGGGATTGAGTCGTGGGAAGTTCCAAACTGATTTCATCACGAGCCACAATGTCTCTAATGCCCCAGAGTGGTTATCGAAGTAACCGGGGTTTTCTCCCCTGGTCAGGTGCTGGAGGTGTGGGAGGCACTTTGCAACATACATTCCTCTATAGGCATCAGGCAACTCCCACCTCCTGCCCTCACTCAGACACGGACTCAGGCCCTGGGGAAGTTTACTTTCTGCCAGATGACCAAAAAGAGTGCGGTAATAACTAAGTATTACTTGGACATGGCATTCACTATGGAACCGAGAGGGTGAAACCCTTTGCCTCGTGTCTCCCTGTCTCTGGATCTCCTGAAAGTTCTTTCTCATGCAATGCAAGGAGCCCAAACACAGACAAGCTAGAGAGGAACATCAGTCCTGATTTGGAGGAGGTCCTAAAGTGAAGGCCCAGCTTGTACCGTCTCTTCTGCTCACCAGTGACCACGCGAGAATGGCGGGCAGGGTCCCCCCGATGGCAGGCAGAGCACCAGTCTTTCTCTTTTTACTGAAGACTGAGCAAGAGGAAATGAGCTGCCGTCACAGTATGAACACTTGGACTGCATATAAGACATAACTGAATACTATCTTCTATTTGCGTGCAAGATGCAACATTTCAAAGTGCTTCCAAATGATTATCTTGCTTTCTCCATCCAGCGATCCATCATGGAAGAAGGGGGCTTGTTATTACTGCTCATTTCAAAATCAGGCCAGCAAAGAGATTCTCGTCTTTCTTCTCAAAGTGACAAAATTCCTGGAGAATGTATCAGTGCCTACGGCCAACACTCCAGAAACAAGGGCCAACATTTGAGTATTGACTACATGAAAGGTATTCTGTTTCGTGTTTCATATATGCCTGTCTAAGTCATTTATTCAAACCCATGAGCTATGCACGTGATGCATTATATATATTTTTATATTTATTTGCATTTACCTAATTTATTCATCCCAGCCTAGGAGATGAGTGATAGACGGGAAAAATGATGAACTTTCGTGGAATAGCACTGGATTTAGAGTCTGATTAAAATTCCAGGTGCATCCCCCAATGTTCATAGCAGCAATGTCCACAATAGCTAAATCGTGGAAGGAGCCGAGATGCCCTTCAACAGATGACTGGAGTAGGAAGTTGTGGTCCATATATACAATGGAATATTACTCAGCTATCAGAAAGAACGAGTTCTCAACATTTGCTACAACATGGACGGCACTGGAGGAGATAATGCTAAGTGAAATAAGTCAAGGAGAGAAAGACAACTATCATATGATTTCTCTCATCTATGGAACATAAGAACTAGAATGATCAGTAGGGGAAGAAAGGGATAAAGAATGGGGGGGGTAATCAGAAGGGGGAATGAAACATGAGAGACTATGGACTCTGGGAAACAAACTGAGGACTACAGGGGGGAGGGGGGTGGGGGAGTGGGATAGGCCGGTGATGGGTAGTGGTGAGGGCACATATTGCATGGTGCACTGGGTGTTATATGCAACTATAGAATCATCGAGCTTTACATCGGAAACCAGGGATGTACTGTATGGTGACTAACATAATATAATAAAAAATCATTATAAAAAAAAAAAAATTCCAGGTGCATCGATAGGAAACCTTCCAGGTGAACCAGAGAAAGGCTCGAACAGCCTGCTTGCCCTTGAACCAGATACTTTGCCATTCTTCCTTCCCTGTGCTCTGCAGTCGCCTGGGGATAAAGCCTCCCTGAGCTGTGAGTGGATATAAGGAGCCAGTGTAAATAATCTGCCTAGAGTAGTGTCTAACTACAGAAACACTCCCTATGCGGTGATTCTGTACATTCTTTAGACTTCCTAGCCGAATGTCACGGGACAAGCCACTTCCCCCCTCTGAACATAAGGAAATGCTGGGGGTAACACCTGCCGACCTCACAGGCTCTGAAGAGATAATACACACGACAACGAAAATAGTTTGGGAATTAACAGCCTCTAGAAACTTTGATACCATGTTCAGGACTTCTAAGTTTGTCTCCAGCCCTGGCCAGGCCTGAGATCTCCTCCTAACTGTCCATTTTTCTGTGGAATCAAAAGGCATTCATTCCTTGCTTTTGTTCTCTGAATAAATACGGAGTACTTCCTCTGTGCTCACAGATGGGATATGGAGAAAAATGATGCAGAATGTGCTAGAGACGTTTGCAGTGTGGGAGCTGGGGCAGACAAGAAAACCAGTGTTGACCACCCGGTCTCCTACGTGCTGGGGTGATGGGGTGGCAGGAGGCAGGAAGCCACAGACTCGGCTCACAGAGGACAGAGGGGCCACAGAAGCCTCTCTGGGAGTATACCGTTCAATATCACCATGCCCCCAGAGAACTCACAGTTGACCGACTCAACCTCTCTTTCCCCAACAGGCATCTTTTGAAAAGAAGTGAATTCCTATCCATCTCAGTAGCTTATGATGGTTTGCTCTACAGGAGGGCAGCGATCAGCGGCCTCTCAAAGAACTCCTGTGTGGTGTACCTCTCTAGGGTTGGGCCTCCAGGATGCCAAGAACTTCAGAGCTCAACATAAACCTTCAGATACAAGTTGTGTGGCTGGGTGGAATCTGTGCGTCCTGAACCAGGCCTCAGAAAATGGTGGCTATGGTCACTCTTGCATTACAGGTATCTTAATAGTTTGATATCATGAGCCAAAAGAGTTTTGGAATCCTAATCATTATTTTTTAACACCCTCAATACATCACCCCACCATTCTCAGCCTTACCCCGGGGTTTCTCAAACTCTTTCTCGAAAGTGCCACTAACGGCAGCCGAGAGGAACCAAGGGCCTGGGGATAGCTTGGGGTCTTCGTCAAGCACCACATTTTCTTAAGTTTCACACTTTATCCTAAAAACGAAAGCCAATTTTGCAGTCTAAGCCTAAAGCGAAATACACGTATTTTAATTACATATTATTTTATACCTTATACTATATAATCATATTATTTTCTGTCCAAATCTTGTTTTGTTTCATTTCTTAATATCTCTATGCTTCCCAATCATAAAAGCAACGTCACCGTAAGAAACCAGGAAATGATATCAAGATACAAATTAAAAAAAATTAAGCTGGGGGAGCCTCGGTGGCTCAGCCGGTTAAGCAGCTGCCTTCAGCTCAGGTCATGATCTTGGGGTCCTGGGATCACATTCAGGGGGGATCCCTGCTCAGTGGGGAGTCTGCTTCTCCCTCTCCCTCTGTCCCTCCACCTGCTTGTACTCTCTCTCTCAAATAAATAAATAAAACATAAATAAAATCTTTCTTTAAAAAATAAGCTAAGCCATAATTCCCAAACTACTAACTTTGGTTGGTGATTTTCCTTCTGCCTATTTCCATATTTACATACACAACAAGTAAATACACCATTACATGAGAATATACATACAATTTGAGGTCTTCTTGTATCTCTATTTTCAAGGCCTTTTTCACTTAAGCATAATTATTTGATGAACATTTTTACGTAACAGTTTGATGAGTGTAAGAGCTTAAAGTACAAGATTTGTCGGGCGCCTGGCTGGTTTTGTCCATAGACCATGAAACTTTTTTTTTTTTTTTAAAGATTTTATTTATTTATCTGACAGAGAGAGAGACAGCCAGCAAGAGCGGGAACACAAGCAGGGGGAGTGGGAGAGGAAGAAGCAGGCTCCCGGCGGAGGGGCCCGATATGGGGCTCGATCCCAGGATTCCGCGATCACGCCCTGAGCCGAAGGCAGACGCTTAATGACTGAGCCACCCAGGCGCCCCTTTTTAATTTCTTTTTTTTTTAAATGACCCCTATGCCCAGCATAGGGCTTGAACTCACGACCCCAAGATCAGGAGTTTCGTGCTCTACTGACTGAGCCAGCATGTGAGGCACCCCCATAGACCATGCAACTCTTGATCTCGGGGTCGTGAGTTCGAGCCTTCCATTGGGCATAGAGCTCACTAAAAAAAATTTTTTTAATAAAAATTAAAAAAAAATAAAGCACAGGATATGTAACCTGGGTTTGAATTCAAACTCTACCTATCCTTACCAGCGTCAGGTATGGTATAAACTGAGGTTTCTGACCTTACTTTGTTCAGAGGGGGGTTGTAGGGGTGAAGTAACCCAATGTGTGTGAAGTGCTTAGACGTCCCTTGGTATACAGTACTTGCTGTGTTAAGTGTTGAGTGGTATTTCTTCCCACTGATTTAAGAGGCTACTTTTTCATATACTAGATTCCTTTATGTGTTTTCGTCTGGGAACTCCTGGATCTTCTATTTTCTTCCACCGAAAGCAATCTATTTATGTGCCAAAATGAGCTTGGTTTTACATGCTGTCTTTACAATAAAAAGGCCTAACTGGCTGGGCTCATTCCCCTTCTGTGCTTCTCTTCGGGATTTTTCTGGCTATTCTTTCTCATCCATTTTTCCATATGAACTTCAGAATAACTTGTTTAGTTAACATTTTTTCTTGTTACTTGCATTTAAACTGTATTTGCTGAATATTCGAATACGTGACCCTTTAAATTCCTTCTATAATTTACTACTCTTCATTTTCATTATATGTGGCTTTATTTGGATTATTGTCTATTCTATTCTTCAGGCTTTTTTCTACCACAATATGCCCCTGACATATATTCAGTTACTTTTAAAGAATTTTGTCTCCAACTTGACATAAAAAGAGATGAGAGAAAAGGGAATACTATTTTGACACTTCACAGGCATAATCTATGTACCTACGTATCCAGGTAGCATTGCCAAAACAGAGGCCTTGGAACACTGCTGTTAACAGGTATGATTACATAGAAAAAAATAGTGGGCTGTGGAAAAAAATGCCTTTCAGAAATTCCAAGTTAAACAGAATTAAATACGTTTTTATGCTGCAAGAATTCTCGCAAACTTGGTATCGCTCACATACTTTCTGGATCTCCAAAAAGAGATCTATCTTGCAGAAGTGCCCAAACGTCTGACCATGTGCCATTTTCTAGAAGGCACATACCTTAGGGATTAAGCTCCTAGACGCTCCAGTTTGGGAAATTCCACTGTGAATGGGTTGCTTCCAAGATTTTGAGGTGGGTACCAAGGGAAACTTCTTTTTTTCTCTTTCTACAACCACCATTCAGAGAGGTGAACTATTCGTCTTTAATCTAGGATAATTGGTCTTGAGTCAAAGGAAATTCCTCTCGGATTTGGTCTGTGGGCTGCCTGAGTTCTACTCTTCCCTGATGGGCTGTGTTTCACCCCCTCCAATATCTTCATATAGGTTTCAGTGGGAAATTGGGAGAGACCCAACAAGCCAAACGCTACTGAAAACGAGAAGCCCGGGCCAATATTCTATTGGTTAGACACTGAAATGACTCAACACAAAGTCAGAATGGTTGACTAGCACACAGCAAATGGTTCCTAAAATACATACTGAGTTTATTTTTATAATTCTTTGTTTGGAGGAGAATGATTTTTCTCCTCTAGGGATTTTTATTATTTAAATAAAAAAACACCCTGCACAAGTACTAGGCTATGTACCAAAATAAAGGTTGATTTTTCCCCCCACTCTCTCTCTCTTCCTTTTTTTTTTTTTTGGCAGGCGGGAAATCATGTTCATGCACTCTATTTGTTGGACCTTGGGGTAAAATTATATTTCATAGTTCCCTTGTTCCCAGGCTATGGTAAAAAAGAGATTGATGTCTGAAATTTCAACTATATTTGTCTTACAAATTTGTCTGATTCTCTTGAGAATAATTATCTCATATCATTTAAAGGTTAGTAATTCCTTAGGAATGACCTCTCTGTTATAATTAGAGTAAGGGTATTTACATTTAGCTAGGAAAAGTGAAAGCCAATGGACTTAGTTTCTGGCATTACTACTTTTTTAAACTGTTGGTCTTTGAAACAAATAGCAGGGGTCATAGGGGCACTGCTCAATTGAATCATCACTTTTTTCTTTCATTTTCTGAAAGTGGATAATGTTATAAAACATGGTAAAGTAACAACATTTAGGAAAAAATATCTCATAATACAACACTAAATCTATATAAACTAGGAAAAGGTGTGGCTGTTCAGAGGGATTTCCAATGGCTTCTTCCCCAATTTTTAACCAGTAATTTAAGTCCCAGACATCAGCTTCAGGATTTCAGTGCAGCAGAAGGAGGGAATGAGAAAATGAAGGAAAGAAGGAAGGGAGGGAGTGGGAAAAAAGGAGAAAGAAAAAAAATCTGATCTTATAAGTGGTGAATCCAAAAAAATCACACTCTTTTAATAAGAGCCGAAAGAAAGAAAGAAAGAAAGAAAGAAAGAAAGAAAGAAAGAAAAGAAAGACTTAACTTTGTGCAGACTACTCAGAACTTCAGGAAATACATGAGCTAGAAAAACCTGGCAAGGGAATTCAAAAGATCCTTCAGGTTCTGTCCTCTCACATACAAGACAGCAGAGGATGGGAACAACCCAGCTTTGAGATTTTGAGTGAAGTGGTTCTTTCCCTGCTCTTAGAAGAATATTAGAGTTAACGATAGATCTTTGTATACACTGACGTTTCTCCAGCATCACAGGCTCGATGCTGTTCTGTCATGGGCTCAAGACACTAAGAAGACTCTTGAATCTCACCCCATGATACACAAAATTTTTCCTATGTGTCCTTAGAATCAAATCAAAAGCTCCACATGGCATGTATGATTCACTTCTCCAGCAAACATCAATAATCCTACTATCAGAGAAAAAACTCAAGACTTAGCAAGAACATTGGATAGATGACAACTACTTTCATCTCCTAGTTCATATTATGCCAGTCAGCTACTAGCCTATTTTACTTAATCTGATGCCACAGTGACCTGGAAAAATGCCGTATCTGGCTGTTGATGCCAAAAATGTTAGGATGAGCTTTTAAAGCCCACACCTTGGTCTCTATGAGTTGGACAAAAATTAGAGCATTTTATAAAGCAGGAATCCTTAGAAAGGAATATCCCTCTGTTAAAAAACAAAAACGAACACAAAAGCCTCTTTCCAGGGACAAAAGGAATCAGTGAGAAAGTTCAAATGTCTCCTAGTAAAAAAAAAAAAAGAAACTTGAAGCCTAGGTCAGTTGCAAATATTGACTGTGATTTTATGTCACAATGTGTTATGGAATATCAATCTGAAAATTTAATGTAGAAGGACACCCAGTAAAAGCAAACCGATTTCTAAGGATACTTCCATAATCTAGGGTGCACCGGGCTCCCTTAAACAAATCCTTACTGATGATAAGTTCCTCCAAAAAAATTATAAAGCAGTGAGAAAATAATCTACAATAAGTCAGCAGACATAACTAATAGGATAATTAGAGCTCAAACACGTTAAGATAATTACATGTACTTTGTAATGGTTAAAGAAATAAAAGAAGAAATAGAAACCATGATGAAATATTAGGATACAATAAAATTAACTAAATGATTTTGAATAAAACCAAACAGGACTTTTAGAAATAATAATGTAGACACTGAAATTAAAAATTAAAAGCAGATTGGCTGCTAAAGAAATCATTAATAAATTAGGAGACAGAGTTGGGGGAATTACCTAGAGGGACGCACAGGAAGATTTTAGAAAGGAGGGGCGCCTGGGTGGCACAGCGGTTAAGCGTCTGCCTTCGGCTCAGGGCGTGATCCCGGCGCTATGGGATCGAGCCCCACATCAGGCTCCTCCGCTATGAGCCTGCTTCTTCCTCTCCCACTCCCCCTGCTTGTGTTCCCTCTCTCGCTGGCTGTCTCTATCTCTGTCAAATAAATAAATAAAATCTTTAAAAAAAAAAAAGGAAAGAAAACAAAATAAAAAAGAGAATTTAAGAAGCATGCAGAAAAAAAAGCAAAAGTCCAGTCTGCATACAAGTTTGAGAAAGAGAGAATAGAAAGAATGCAGTTGTGGAACTAAATTACCATAACTTCTGAATATTTTCTTTCTTTTTTTAAAGATTTCATTTATTTATTTGAGAGAGAGAGAGTGAGAGAGAGACAGAGAGATCGTGGCAGGGGGAGGGCAGAGGGAGAAGCAGACTTCCTGCTAAGCAGAGAGCCCAACATGAAACTTGATCCCAGGACCCTGGGATCATGATCTGAGCCAAAGGGAGATGCTTAACTGACTGAGCCACCCAGGTACCCTTTTTCATTTTTTTTTTTTTTTTAAGGTAGGCCCCACGCCCAGCACAGAGCCCAACATGCGGCTTGAACTCAGACCCTGAGATCAAGAGTTGGAAGCTTAAGCCACTGAATCACCTGGTCACCTTAGCCCTGAATACTTTCAATAGGACATTTGTTAAAATTATAATTGAACATTAGCAGACGCATGGTTCATTAGCAGCTACGAAAGAACAGGAGAATGGGAATAGAGCTCCCACAGAGCATTCAAGAAGTCTCAATACTAGGTTGGCTATCAGTCTTCATTTACATAAATAAGGTTCTACGATAGTTTCTTCAACCTCCACATACTAAGAAAAGTAAAGAACCTTTCTATAACATTCAGAATTTTTTTTGTTTTTTTGATATTTCCAAGGACTGCTGACTTGCAACCTTGGGACCATGAATGTTTGTTTTAGGGAACTGCATGTGTTCCCTTGTTCCAGAGAATTGTGTTTGTCCACTTTAAACTGTCACAAGAGGTTGTGACTATGGCTTCGGTGATCATGACATTTCCTATTTTCTTAGACTAGTAAAAAAACAAAACAAAACAAAAAACCAAACCGAACATTTTTTTCCAAATAAAATAAAATAATGCAGATATTTTAAAGATGATTTTAAACAGCAAGAAAAGAATCTCATTCTTCCACAGCTGATACAGGTGAAAAGCTGGAAAATTTTCTCAAATTGGGGAAAGACATAAATCCACATGTTAGGAAACAAAGGAATCCAGCAGGATAAAAAAGGAGCCACCCCATACCCAGACATACCAGGGGCCAGAGTGAAACACCAGAGAAAGTTTTAAAAATAAACAGAAGGAGAAAAGACATTACCTACCGAGGAACAACCATTAGAATGACATAAAAGTTACTATTCATTCATTCATTCATTCATTCATTCATTATTTTCAGCATATGCCTCAAATATTTATAAAACTCCTCTTTTACTCCAGACATTTTTGGAGGTGTCTGGAGGGGGTAGGGTATAAATCTCTAAACAGAGCAGAAAGAAAGAAAGAAAGAAAGAAAGAAAGAAAGAAAGAAAGTGAGGAGATGATAGAATAGTATCTTTAACCTGGAATAACCTTGTGATAATTAGCTCTCTAATTATAGTCTCTGCGATCTCATTCTATTGAACTCAATCTGCCCATTTTTCTTTTTACTGTAATACAGTCTGTAGTAGTTTTATTAATTTTCTATGGCCGCTTTAACAAATTCCCATAAACTTAGTGGTTTCAAACAACACAAATTTCTTATCTGACAGTTCTGGAGGTCAGAAGTCTAAGATCAGTCTTAGCGGGTTAAAGAGCAGGCATCAGCCGGGCTGGCTCCTAATGGTGACTCTGGGGGATGATGTGTCTCCTCTGTTTTTAGCATCTGAAGGCTGCCTGCATTCATGGCTCATGGCCCCTCCTCCATCTTCAAGCCAGCAGCATAGCATCTTTTAGTCTCCCCGTCTCCCTCCATCTCTCTGTTTCTTTCTCTGTCCCTCCGTCTCCTTCCCTGCTCTTCCTCCCTTCCCCACTCTTACTCACAGATACACACCTCTGTTTCCATCATCATATTTCCTTGTGTCTTGTCCCTCTCCTGCCTTCCTCTTATTGGAACCCTGCTGATGACACCAGGCCCACCTGGACCGTCAGGATCATCTCCTGGTCTCAATATCCTAATTAGCAAAGTCCCCGTGCCATAGAAAATATATTCACAGGTTCCAGGGATTAGGATGTGGACATGGGACATCTTTGGGCAGGGGGCATTATTCTCTGTCTACCAGACAGATGGCTTCCCCTTCCCTTTGGAAGAACAATCATCTAAAACTCTGTATCCCGCTAAAGGTAACATAAGACTATTTCAGACAATGAACAATCGAGAGTCTAACAGGCTCAGGCCCTTGCTGAGAGAAGCCCTAAGGGCTTTTCTTCAGTAAGAAGAAAATTGAATACAGAAGGAAGGACTGAGGAACAAGATGCAGAAGTTTTTTAAAATGCACACATGCGCATTAACTATATTAAAACCAATGATACAATGTCTAATTCTGAACGTCTGAAAGACACAGTGGCATAAAAATGCTGGCAAGCAATCATATGGAAGGTGAGGTGGGGACCCCCGTACTGACATGAGTTATAGTGCCCGAAGGCTCTCGAGAGGCAACAATGTTGATTAACTGCAGAGATCGCATGTGAACATTTTTGAATAACCTCTAAGAGAACAGAAATATATAGAAATGGGGAGGGGAAAAAAATCCACCCAAAACATACCACAACCCACAGCATACGCACCTCACAATACGGCCTCAAAATATGAGAAACAGAAATGGACAGAATTGCAAGATGAAATTAACAAGTGCACATTTCCAGTTGTAACATACTGCTCTTAGAGCTCAGAGACAAAGGAGGCAAAAATGAGTACGGATGTATGATAGATTAGCAATTTAATCCACAGGCTCGAGCGAATGAACTTGTAGAGAACACTGTACCTGCCAACAGAGTCCGTATTCCTTTCTAGTCCACCTAAACAGTTGCAAAAATTGACCAAACACTAAGCCACAAGCCACGTGTCAAAAATACCAAATAATCTGTATCAGTGCTGTCCAATGGAAACATCACGGGAACCATGTATGTAATTTTGGAGTGTCTAGTAGTCACATTTAAACATGTGAAAGGCAGGTGAAATTCATTTTAATAATATACTTTATTTTACCCAATGTATCCAAATACTACTTCTTTTTCATACTAAGTCTTAGAAATACAGCACATCTCGATGTGGGCGAGGCCCACGCCAACTGTTCATGAGCGACACATTGCGAGTGACCGCTGTGACGGACAGAGCAGCGCCATATCTACAGACCACCCTCCTGTACCCAGGGCAACAGAATTAGAACTCAGAATCAAAAGTGTTTAAACAATCACAAATTCTGATAAAATCTTACTTCTAGATAACGCATGGTCAAAATCAAATGGAAATTACGAAATACTTAGAATTAAACAAATTAAGTAAATATCAACATAACTATCAGAGTTTGGGGGACAAAATGTATAGCTTCAACTATCCAGAAATGTACATGGTGACTTGATATATGACAGAAGGGGTAGGTCAAGTTTTAGTGGGTAAAGGACAGGGCCTTCATTAAGTAGTGCTGGACGATGGGCTTTTCACAAGGCAAAAACATCTGTAATTGGAATCTTGTCTCATGCCATACACAGAAAATGAATTTTGTTTGACAGCAGAAAATATCTCCGCTTGGACAATGGGGCCATATTATCAAAGGGCTTAAATGATGGATCAAGAATATTAAATCAGGATAAAAGAAAGTATCTCTGGCCCCAAACCTTCAATGATTACAGCCTTACTTCCCACATTATTACAAGATGAAGCAGATAGATAAAAGGGCTATAACTGGGGCGCCTGGGTGGCTCAGTCGGTTAAGTGTCTGCCTTCGGCTCAGGTCATGATCCCAGGGCCCTGGGATCGAGTCCTGCATCAGGCTCCTTGCTCAACAGGGAGTCTGCTTCTCCCTCTGCCTGCTACTCCCCCTGCTTGTGCCCCACCCCTGACAAATAAATAAATAAAATTTATAGGCTTTGTGATCTAGGATTTGTGAACAGACAACAGACGGGGAGGTGCTCACTGTCTTAGAATCACCTGGAACTGAGTGTGTGTGGCCTTGGGCAAGAAACAACCCTCGTTACTTAGTCTTGGTTTTCTCAGCCGTAAAACAGCGGTAATAATGCTTACCTCTCCAGATAGAAATAGGAACTTACACGGTACATCAGGGCCTACAAAGTGTAGCTTCGTGTGCTCTGAAGTGTGAGGTCCAGAGTGCACTGAGGGCATCTGTCCTAGTGCCCTGCACGCTCTTGCAAGCCTGCGAGGTCCAGAGAGTTCCATGGAGCTACATAATATCCCAGGGGTCCACTCAGGTGGACATGAAAGGCAAGGCCTCTAAAGTCAGGGAAACTTCTCTTTGAATCCAAGGTCTACTGCTTGTTAGCTATTAGACCTTAAGCCAGTTACTTAACATCTCTAGCTCAGAATCGTAACCTTGACAGGGTTACTACTGGTGCTTGAGTCTCAGTTAAGAGACCTAGTTTCAGCAACAGACACCAACTCTGGGCAACGTATGCAGAAAGGGGTTGTATTAAGGGTCTTGAGAAGTTGCAGGTGCCCCAGGCTGCACAGCTGAGATCCATGTCCAAAGTCACACCTCAGACTGGTCCCATGGAGGTGCCCCCACTGACACCGATGCTCCCTGGCTATGGAACCACTTCTGCTTTTGGAACCTGGGTGTGGCTCTTTTGAACAGAACGTGCTTGAGGCAGTAACTGTTCCCTTTGTGCCATGAGCTCCCTGAATCAGGTCTAGAACACAGACTTCTGCCCGATGGGAGTCCAAAGCACTTGTGTGTGTCCTAGCTGCAGAGGAAGCTGGGAAAGCAAGTTTTCTGCATCCGCAGAAGGAGGAAGTGAATCTCTGTCCCCACCCAGACCTCAGGCTGGGAAACACTCCAAGAGCAAGAGAGTTCAGGCACTAGTAGCCTACAAAGAATGTCCACTACACCCGTCTGAAGAATTACCATAAGGAGAAGATGAGCTCACAAGTAAGGAAGCACGCAGCCCAGGGCAGAGCAGAACTTCAGAGCTCAGCTGACAGGCTGAAAGACACCACAGAGGGGACACGGCAGTATTTCTGGAAGAACAACAGAGCATACTGTGACCCGGAGTTGGGGGAGAGATGTTAGAAGATTGCTTCTTGTGTTCCTCCCCACCAAGTTAACAGATGTTTCCAGAGATTCTGAATTCTAAATTCGCACGTGAAGCACAAAGGCCCTTGAACAACACTGAAATCACGTCATGTTCAGGAAGGAGCCAGAGAAATCAACATTTGGCTTCCTTCTGGAGGGGACTCACTTGTGAGGAGAAAACAGAGAAAAACCGTTCTCACTGTCCCCAAAGTGTCAGGTAGACAGGGGGGCATGGCCTTTCTGAGCGCAAGAAGTTGACATGGTTTTTATTTCTGTGAGTTTTCTTTTTCAAGCAGAACTTAGGATTTTTGATGGAGATACTTTAAGCAGAAACATAGAAGCTCCTGCAATTGTTTTTTTTTTTTGGTGAAAGAACTGAACTCGTGGAATAGAGTTCCATTCTTTCCAGATGCTGTTCTTCCTGCAAATGAGCTCACATACATCCACACCAGTGACCCTGCAGTTTAGTCCTGCGCTCGCCTGAGTGAAGAGGTAGCAGATGTAGGTGGCTTGAAGACTCCCAGTGACGGACTGTGGGGATTTTTGCAATTCTCATTAAAATCTTTCCTGCCTAGACGTATATTTCTTCAACCCTGGCCTCATTTGCCACAAACTCTGGGATGAAGATTTATATCAGACCCTGAGAAGGTTCGAGGGAGCGACCATAACTTCTGTTTTCCTGCTACTTCCCACAAAAGCTGGTGCAGGGTCGCGGGGTCTAGAAGGAACGTTCATCAAAGATTATTTACTATGGGCAGTCTGTGTGCTGTGTCTGGCGGGCCACGGCCGCTCTCTGCTCCTTGGGGCACGCCATGGGTGCCCCAGATTCACGCTGTGAGAGTGATCATGAAACCGTATTTATTAAATGGCCCTGTGCATGGGGTTCTGGCCTACGTAAGTGAGCAGAGCAGTCGCAGTCCACACCCTTTGGGAGCTAACAATATCAAATAGGAAATTTTTCACAGCCTGGAGGCGCACCGGTGAGGTAAGGTGCTAAAAGCCTGCATTCATGTCACAGAGCCCGGATTTTCTCCCAGCCAGGAGTTACTCCATCTGGCCTCCAGGCTCTAGCTAGGCTACCATTTAGAAGCAGCTAAACCTCAGCTTACTTAAAAGGTCCATTATTAGAAGAATTCACTGGAAACCCCTGTGCTAAGTCAACCCTTGTACCAGACCCTCCACAAGCCCAGATCGTTCACAAGGTCCAGTGAGCCCCAGGCAGGTTTCAGAAGCGGACGCCATATTGTCACTTCCGTCCAGAAGCTTATTGGTAACCCAGTGGGGGTGAGGCGAGCCTAGTTACGGGATAATGAGAGAGGCCAGCAGATATAATACAACGCACGTCCACATGAGGCCATGCAAATGAGCACATGGAAGAGAAAACTATTCCTTCTGACTTGTGGGGAATCACAGGCGGCTTTGAAGAGAAGAGGGTATTTGAATTAGGTCTCGAAGTGAGGTGAGATTTTGACGGACAAAGACTGAGGAGCAGGCATTGCCAACCTTTGGGTTCTGGAAGAGTTGGGGAAAATGATGAATTTATGGGTCAGGCTGTCCAATAATTCTTGCCCACACGGGGCCTAGTTCATCTACTTCAAAAATCCTTGGCTCTATGTTGGGAAGTAGGGTTGGGATGTGTTCCAAATGTGGCTAGGAGCCACTCCTGTTCTACCTCTTCCTGCTGCCACTTCTGCTCACTCCGTGTCATCTGGAAGGAGCTTCACCCTAAGAGCACCAGAATGACAAAGAAAAGAACCACCACACCCCCACACCGCCACCACCCAGACTGCAGCAGTGCCACACGGCCAAAGACTTCTGGGATCGTTCAGAAATACGTCATCATCCAGCCATCCCTGCCCTTCTAGGCCACAGTCAGATGAACAAAAAGAAGGCATTCCCACACATCGTCAAACACGCGTGGCCATTTTCTCCCATCCTGGGAGTCAACAAATAGGCCTCTAAGGGCATTGTGTCTGCCAGGTGTTTGACAGGGAAAGCAGCCAGGGTCAGCTTTGGAGGGCTTCGAGGGTAAGGGGACCTCAGTGGATGATAGAATCCAGCCCCCTGCCTTTAGTCTGGACGGCACACAAGTCATGAAGCAGAAATGGTTGTTTCTTACTCAGAGAGTTTTTCGGGGAGACGTGGTTTAGAAATTGATGTGTCTAGCCTGATACCAGATGTTTCTCTCTCTCGTGAGCCTCCCCCTGCCCCAGGCTATCCCCTTTACTCTTCCCGTTGATTTGGGATCACACATTCAAGGGGCACCTGCTTGTTCTTTCTCTCCACATTGTCATCACTATCGGGGTAAAGGGCGGCCTTAACCAAGGGTCATCTTCCTGGGAGAGGCTTTCCACCAAATTCCAAATTCGTCATATCCTGCAATTTCCACTGCCCATGTTGATCTCAAATGAAAGTACACAATCATCGATACCATTCCTATCAAAGTAAGTGATGATTAACTATCTTACTTTTCTCTAAAGAAAAAGGTAAATGCAGCCTTGGTCCAGGATTTCACCACCTTACATCCGAAACCAGACAAGTTCGAAAGAACATTTCAGCTTCATAAAATGAGACCCGTCGCATGTCAGCAGCCAAGTTCAGACAGGATTCGTTCTTCACCTGGATGGGTTACTCAAGATTCTCCCCTATTTTGCTGGAAACTCGCAGTCTTCCCACGTGCACCTGCGTCTTCATCAATCTGACTCTCAATTCTTTTTAATGGGGTCACTTAGCAAAACCAAATATTGTTTCTATGATGCGGTACCAGCACATACGTGGATTCCATTTGTGCATGTTACTTAGAAGAAATCAGATAGTGTCACCATAAATGAAATTCTTCTGGAAGCCTGGTAACTTGCATAAAAGGATTTCCTCCTATGAAATGGAAGCAAATCTGAAGATTTTGCGACATTGAGTGAGGAGTGGGACAGAAATTGCTTGGAAATTATCTGCTTAACAACAAGTGGCATTCGGGGATTTGTTGCTATTATCGTTCTGATTTTTGTTATAATTCTTCTGGATGAACTTGTTTCGTCAGTCTACAGGTTCCACACCAGACAAAGTAACCCAGGCAGGAAGTTCTCCATCAGTGAACCCGCCCTTGATTTAAGCTACCAGTAAGAGTTTTCTTCTTTTGAAAAACAAGTGGCTATGAATTATTTCATTCTGAACAGCAGAAGTCTCTTATCATATTTCTCTTATGAATTTAGACTCTTACACTTTATAACTAGATAATAATATATAGCATAGGAGTAGTCAGAATCATTCATTTAATTTCCCTTCGTGATCAAGTTCATGAGTGGAAGAAAAGATTAGGCTAAGATGATTCTTTGTTGGAAAAATTAGTTTTTTTCCCCTTCATTGCAAACATTGCATATCTACTATAGGGAAGCAGAAGGAAAAACCACCCATAATGCAGATACCCCAAAAGCAACAAGTTGCCATGGTAGTAAATCTGTGTCTGTTGTTGTCACTATTCAAGTCGGGTTGTGAGTGTGCATTCACACCGCGCTTAACATTTTTACGTTATAAGTTAACATTATAACATGACAACTTTCCATGCCTTTACTAATTCTTTGTACCCCTTATTTTTTTAAAAGATTTTATTTATTTATTTGACAGAGAGAGAGACAGCCAGTGAGAGAGGGAACACAAGCAGGGGGAGTGGGAGAGGAAGGAGCAGGCTCCCAGCAGAGCAGGGAGCCCGATGTGGGGCTCGATCCCAGGAACCTGGGATCATGACCTGAGCCAAAGGTAGATGCTTAACGACTGAGCCACCCAGGCGCCCCATGTAACCCTTATTTTAAATGGCTGCACAATATTGCATTAAGCAAATAATTTACTTAAAGGCATCAGACTGTTTCCCTCTTTTAATTAAATTACCTTGGGTATCTTTGTGCGTAAAGCCTTCTCCAACTTGAGGATTAATTTTCGTTGGATAAATTTTCGGAAGTGAGAGTAAAATCCTAGCACGTTTTATCTTTATTTACAAGACTCGTTTGAGTCCATAATTATTTTATTTAAGTAGAATTTTGTCCCTGCCATTGGGGAGCACTCACTCATCTGCCTAAGAGAAGAGACAACCTCCCGGTTAGCGATGTATAACTTCATCATTTCAGAGAATTCTCTCTTCCAAATGTCCTGGCTTTTAGGAAAATCACATCTGAAGATGATCGCATTGTTCTTTTTCAAATTCCAGATTTCAGTGTTCCGCGTTGGGCATCCCTAGGGCTTGGTTCCATTTAGAGGGAACTCGTTAAAGACGTGAAGAGACAAAAGAGAAAGACAACTTCCCTCAGAACAGCGTGAAAGTATTATTTATGTGGTGGGAGCAGAGCAGTCGTATTTTGCTTTTGCACCGTTGTGTTACCGAGTGCCCTGGGAGGGTGTGACACGAGGGTCTGGGAACGTCCTCGTGCGCACGTCTCCCAGCTGCGTGGCCGTGTGAATAGAACACGCCCGGAGCCCCGGCTGTCAGTCTGCAGCACAGAAATTATGCTGCTGAGATCTCGTTTCCGAGCAACTGTAAGAGAGATTCCAGAGGGACACATTCAAGAATGACTTGGAAATTACAGACCAGATCACACAACTGTCATAAAGCTATCATCAGTTAATAAAACAGGGTTTTCTTTTCATTAAAAAATGTTGGCTTTTTTTCTCCCTTAAAAAAAATATTGATGTTGGAAGCCTTTGGAACTTTGTCTGACCCTCTGTCTGCAGACTTTTTCATTTCCTGTTTCTTTCTTTCTTTTTTTTCTTTTTTCTTTTTTTAAAATATATACATAGCGGAGACATCTGAAACAAGCTCCCCATGTGTTAAAAACAAATGTAGATGCCCTAAAAATAGTCGAGCATCCACGTCCTCGCTCCCAGAACCCTGCCCTTCTAGGCTCCGTGGCTTCTGTGAACCAAAATGCAGGCTCCCCCAGCCTCCCCTCTGCTCCCACAGCAACTAGGCTGTGGAGACATTTGTAGGAAGAAGTCCAAGAATAAACATGAGAGTATTCTGAATGAAAAGCAAATCTCTAGTAAGGAAGAACACAACAGCGTCTAGTAAGGAAGAACACAACAAAGTGCTTCCTAGACGGGCCTGGTTTCAATGTCAATCCTTATTTATAGCTCCATGGGGGGAAAGGAGGGCACAGATGAGCCAGAAGTGAAACTCACTTAGCCACACACCCACTCTCACTCTCTCTCACACACACACACACACACACACACACACACACGCACAGGCACACACTTGCACACACACTCACCACAGCACGGTGTTACGGAGCAGGAAGGTGGCTCTGCAGGGCATTATGGGAGACACTGGGAGACTGCTTAGCACCGAGCCACGCCCCCAGGCTACCCACCCTCAGCGCCATCAGCAGCCTTAGGAACTTATAGACACAGAACAAGGACACAACACAGAGTTCTGCAGGTGACGGAGGGGAAGGAGAGGCCAGGGGCTGCTGTGAGGTCCCAGAACAAGGGGCCAGGTCGTGGGACCCGGGCAGCCTCCCCAGGGAGCACATACTGTAACCCACACGTGGAGTTTGCTCTGTCAGCCAGGTGGCCAAGGAGACGGGTGGGGCAGGAGCATTTCCTACCCAGGCACTGGGAGACCCCAGGCCAGGTTCATGCAGACAGAGAGGACCGTCCAGGGTGTTTGCCGCAGAAAGAACAAGGGTAAGAGGAGACAGAAGGGTAAGGGGAGCCGTCCAGATGGGCAGGGACGACATCGTACAGAGGCCCCCAGGACCATGAGAGACATTTGAACTTGATCCCAAGGGCAACAGGAAGCAATGAAGGGGGGATAGACACAAGCAGATCTGCACGTGGGGCCTGAGAGTATTCTGAAAGAGCAGTTGAAGCTTTTTTTCTAGCATTTTCTTCTTTATCTTTCTCCTTTCCCAACAGATACCTGCCTCTGCTTTGTGGTACTTTAGGGCAGGTGTGTGTCTCGCAGGGCAGGAAGAAGATAACACCCTGCACGAACTTCTGGCTTTTATTTGCAAAAGCCTAAGCACATGAGGGAACATGGAGATTTGCAGAAGAAGTCGAGAGGGGTTCTAGGGAGAAGGAGGATGGAGATGGGGGCTTCCCACCAGCTTAGAAAAAATAGATTTCTTCGGAGTGGAGAAAAGGGAGTGGCTAGCAGGCGTTAGCCCAGTGGGTATAGGGGGACACGCTTGCAGCAGCAGCAAGAGCCCAGAGGGTTCCTGAAAGAGAAAGAGAGATGTGGGCAATGCTCATCCCAGAGAACGTCTACCGGATGCCTTGAAAACCTTGACTGCGCAAGACCCTGGAAGCTCGATAATTCCAAGGAGTCAGGAAACCTTCAGGAATACACAAGAATAAAGGTGCTATCAGCCTGGACAGACAGGTCCTCGAAATTGAGGGACAGGTGATCAGGAAAAATAAAACGCCGTGATATTTCTCATACTGCTGATGGGACCATGCTTTATACTGTGTGTGCCTATCGAAAGGCTTAATCCGGCTCCTGTGTGAAAAGGGGATCGGAGAGAAGCAGGTAAGAGAGAGTAATCCCACCCCCTGCACTGGGCTGACAGAAGGGAGAATGAACAGAAGAGGATGGACTGGCAAAAAATCCAGAAAATGAAAGAGCAAGTACTCGGTGATTGGTCAGACGTGGCAGTGAGTGAGATGGAAGATTCCAGAATAAATCCCAGGTTCCAGGCCTGAACAATCAGGTGGGTGGGAGTATAAAATATGACCCACTTCCTGCAGTGACCAAATGCACAGGGGGGCTGAAGGAGCTCGCCTGGAAATTTCCCTCTGCGATAAGCAGCTATCATATACAGGGGATGTCCCATTTTACCAACAGCGTGTGAACAAAGAGGGAGCCAAGGCTTGCAAAGGCAGAAACTGTAGTTAGTGGCTAACTTTGCAAGCAGAAACTGTAGTTAGTGGCTAAGGATAGATAATCTCAGAGGTCAACATACTGCCGGAGATACTCCCGGTCGAAGTCCATCCCGTCCGCTGTCTCAGAAACAGAAAATGAAATATTTGTGTGGCAAGAGGCCTCAGGAGTCCTATGGCTGGAAGGGTTCCCAAAAGCAGGAACCTTCTCCCGAAGGTATGTGGCAGCAGCCTCTGCTTCCGCACTCCCAGACCCCGGCACTTGCTATCTTTAAAACGAGACTGCATTTGGGACTCATTCCTGATTAGAAGAAAGGTCTCCTTACCTTATGTGGAAACCTGTCTTATTTATTCACCTGCAGCTTTCTGGTTTTGCTCTGCGGAGCCACACAGACTTAACATGATTCCTCTTCTACGTTACATGTCAAAGCTATTCTCCAATTTTCTCTAAGTCGTCCCTACTCCAGGCTACACCCATATATCAGTTCCTTTATCTCTGGTTTTCAAAAGATGTAGTAACGGAAACAGCAACTAATATTTATTGCACGTTGGGAGTGTCGTAAGAAGTAGGAATGTCGGGGCGCCTGGGTGGCACAGCGGTTGGGCGTCTGCCTTTGGCTCAGGGCGTGATCCCGGCGTTATGGGATCGAGCCCCACATCAGGTTCCTCCGCTATGAGCCTGCTTCTTCCTCTCCCACTCCCTCTGCTTGTGTTCCCTCTCTCGCTGGCTGTCTCTCTCTGTCAAATAAATAAATAAAATCTTTAAAAGAAAAAAAAAAAAGAAGTAGGAATGTCTTCCCTGCTGTACCCGGATGTCTTGGCTGTCCTCCGGCAGAGTGGATGGGACGCTGAAGTCCTAGAGGTGGGTGGGTGACACAAAGACTGTGGGAGCCTGGGACCATGTGCCTGGATGGCCACCATGCCCCTTGCATGAGACTGGGATGCAAATAAGAAATTTTCCTGTCTTAAGCTATTGAGAATTGGAATTTTATCTGTTACCGTGGCCACTGTCACCCCCAAGTAATACCGAAATTGGTAGCAGAACACGGATGATGCTAAAACAAAAACCTGAAATGTGTGGCAATGACTCCATGGCCAGTACTAAAGGTCATAGAAAGAGTAGAAGGGATCAGAACGGTGGCGCATGTTGGCTACTCGCTGGCTTTAGCAACGTATGGAAAGGAAGAGATAAGCTCAGGAAAGAGTTGCCCAATTTTCAAGCAGGGTTGGAGGGAACAGAGAAAGCCCAGGGATCAAGGATCTTACAAGGTTGGAAAGGTCAATTGCTTCCGGACCCCAATGAGTAAGAGATGACATTGAAGACTATTTTGGATAATGTCCCAGCAAGACTTCCCAGTTGAACAAGGTAACTTGGTCCTGTAGCAAAACCTAGAATAAAGGTATTCTATATTAAAGAATAAAGGTATTCTATATTAAAGGTATTCACTTCTATAGTGACCTCAGTGAAGCTGCCCTTTAATTAAGAGAGAGGCATGGGAAGAAGAAAGTGAGAACTACGAAAGTTTAAGAATAATGTATAAGAAAGAATTCTGTGTGTGGTTACCAGCACAAGGAACTGACCGAAGCAAATAGATCAGAAGCCTCCGACGTCTCTGGGATCAGTCTATTGCCAAAGAAACCCTGAGCCTGGACCAAAACACAGAAGTAAAAACTCTTTTGATTGTTTAAATGTTAAATATCCTTCAGGCACCAGAACTCAGACCACCAGGGAGCTGAACAGACCGCAAGGGATACTTGCTAATGCCCAGTTTAGGGGTGTTCATGGAGGATACTGGGCAAGGAAGATTCTCAGAGGATGAAGCTGGAGCAGGTGGAAAACAATGGACAGAGGGTTTTCCATAGAGCATGAGACCATGAGGAGCCTCTTCCAGAGCGGACAGAAAGGATTATACATCCCAGACATCCGGGACTCTGAGCCAGATGCTGTAAGGAGGTGGGATTTGGAGTTGTCGCCTTTCGGAAAGAGGTGAGCATGGAAGAAGAAGGAGGTGGGGGACAGGGGACCACAGGCTGGCGTGTGGCAGACACTGCTGTGTGTTCACTAAAATTCATTCTCTTTCCTCCTGGGCAGAGTAGATGTACTTCCCAGAATTCCTCTCATTTAGGTGTGGGTACGGGATTGAATTCTTGACAACGGAATATTTCTGGAAACGATTTATGTCAATTCCCTGCTGAAAAGGTTAAGAAGAAAGTAGTCTCTCTCCTCAGCTGCAGGAATGTCTCTAAGTGGGAGGATCCTAGGTCCCCGAATGACTTCATGGAGGGCAGCACCCACATTTGGCCGTGATGGGGGCAAGAAATAAATGTTAATTGCATTGGGTCACTAAGAAGTCAGAGTTTTTTTGTTAGTAGATCATCTTACCTTAGTAAAGCTATTTTAGTAGCAATCGATCTAACCTTAATAAATACAACATATTATCTCACTTCATCTCCAGTTTATAGATGAAGAAATTCGAGAAGTTAAATAACTTATTCAAGATGACTCATTTAGTAAGAGGGGCATCTAATGCTAGAACCCTGGTCTCTCTGGTTTCAAAGCCCATGCTTTTAATCAATGTGCTATACTGTTTTCCAGAAGAACAAGCTTCTGGATCCTGTACCCTCTGGCTCTCCCTCCTCTGGATGTTTTTAGTTTGTCCACATTTTGTCAGACCTCAGAACAATAGTTTATGCCATAATTTAGGGGTGCCATGACTTAAATTACTTCTCTTTTCTAGAATCATCACCTATGAAAGACACCCAGGAGCTCTCCAGTTATATTAGTGACCAAGCCTTCTTCTAGGATCGTTGACTTTAATCAATCAGTGCCCCTAGACCTTGTCAGCACTGCCAAGCCTCTTTCCTCCACTGGAATTTAAATAATTATTTTCCATCCAAGAAGAGACTTTATAGTCAATTCTGTTTAATTTTTTCTTGGTAATTTCAGCCAAGGTAAGTTCTAGCCTGTCCACATTTTTCTTGAAGCATTCAGACGACTATGCCCTCTGGGACTGCCCCACACTGGGATGGAATTGGCCCCATGTGAGGAGCCATATCTTTGGATTCTTCCTATGACCAGTCACCGTCCGAAGGACCTTCTGTGCTTATTTCATTTCATCTTTTCCTCATGCCCACTTTACAGATGAGTTTTGGACCCATCATTAGCCCTAATCACTGAGTGAATACCTTATGACCATTTTTTCCCCCTTACACTGGAAGAGAACTATTGCATGGTGAAACTCGGAAGGAATAATTTTAAGAGATTTTAAGCATGAAACAAAATTATTGGGGAGGGTCTCTATGTCGTAAAAGAGTCTATATAGCTAAGTAATGAAAATAGAAAGAAGTTACCAACTAGATACCTTGAGCCCAAGTTAGCTAGCCTGCTAGTCTATGAAAACAGAGAGCTTTTCCCCTGTGAACACTGTCCAATACAAAGAAACAAATACTCAGTGGTCAGTCCCGTTTGAGTAAATGAAGGTGGACCTTAGTAGGCAGATATAAAACTGTACAGGAGACAAAAGTTTCACCCAGACAAGTATGGATCAGGCAGCTATTATGAGACATTGGGGGGGGGGCAGGGCTTAGGGAAAGGAGAAATAATCCAAATAAACACACGTGTGTGCACACACACCAATAATACACATGGACCGTCCCTAACAAATTCCCTTGGGTATTGTGGAGCTGAGCTATACCCAGGCCAGCAACATCATGAGGTAGATATCCAGACGGCAGTTCTAGAAGCCCTACATTTAAACCCAATACAAATATCCAGACTTAGCCCAGTGTCGGATGTTGAGCCTCTTAAGTCAACATGGGCAGATGTTCCATTGGATTGGAATGGTTTCACACAACCATACTGGAGAGGTGGGAAGGAAGACGATCCAGCCAGCCTTTCTCAACACTATGGAATTTGCGGGCTCTCGAAGTTCTCCTGATACCCACACTAGGCAACGGATGCCAGGTATACCAGGCGGTGAGCCCTGTTTGACTCCCTCCCCTAAGCCCTAGGGGTTTCCTCATTGCTGCTCCTACCTAAGTCCTTCTTTGTTCCTCTCCAGTTCTCCTCCTCTTCTCTCCGACTTCTATTCTATTTCCTTCACCCCGTGTCTCTGTTTCTCCTTCCTTCCTTCTTCTCTCCTTCTGTCTCTCCCTCCCTCCCTCTCTTCCTTCTATATTTTTCTGTATCTTCTTTTTTAGTCTCTAGTCTCCTTTCCATCATATTATTCCGTATCGGTTTCTCTCTTGAAGACGATGGAATTTAGAAGTTCCAAAGAGGAGTCAAGCACCTTCCCATCCTTGCTGTGAAGGCTGAGATTCAAGCTTGCAGGGAACAATTAGAATGTGATTTTAGGAGAGGCCATTCACAGGCTGCATCATACTCCCTGCTCACACATCTACCAGCTAAGCTATTCACATGCTGTCATTTCAGGCAAAATTGTTTATACATCACATAATGCTAGTCTATGTTGTGTCTGTTGGAGCCCTGGCGAGGAGTCTGTCCTGGATTGGATGGTTGGACCCAGGCACATGGTCAACACAAAACACGAGACATCCTTATTTGGGCACGAGTATGCCTTAAACGCTAATGGGGTTTGGCACAACTGTGGCTCTGGAAATCCAGCCCACAGATCAAGTCACACATCAGGGAAAATCAAAACAGAATTAAGTTGGCCACTTTTTCTTCGCATAGACATGAGAGGCATTTTGAGTCAAGTCTGTGTAACCTTGTTTTTCATGTTCAAGTCAGCCGTTGGGCATGGCCCAACGTTATCAGTGCCCTATTTTATACAACTTTTTCCCATGCACAGACGAAGAAGGCTCAGATACAGACCCAAAGCGTGCATTCAGAGGAAGCCCATGAGCCAATGGTACTTTCTCTCCTAAAGAGCCTTGCGATCACGGGGTAAACATGCATCTGCCTGGGACAGCTTGCATATGTTCCTGCCTGGTGGATGGGGGATAAACAGGGTCGGGCCCACGATCCTTGGAAGCGAAAGGACAAAGCAGTAAATCTCCGAATAGAACACACATTATTGGCTCCTCGATGTCCTTGACCTGGCCTTCCATGGACCCTGAAATGGACCCTCATGATTCCTCTTTATAAACTCAAAATCTCCATTGCACTGATTAACTCCTTCTTCCCCTGATTCTCTTTCCTTCCAGGTCCCAGAGAGTATGATCCTTTCTCTTTCCCTTGGAGCATTTCAGTCCTATGTCATGTGTTATTCTAAAGGAAAGCCACCACTCTTTCCTCTACCCTTGTAGCATGTTACACCTCCTTGAAGATGCTTGCCACTTTCTACCGTGTGTCCAGCTGTAACCTGAGAGAATTCTGGTGTCACTAGAGGGAGTGCTAGACAAAAAGAATCGAAAGTTCCAGGACCTGCTCGTGACTTTAATCCCAGAGACAGAAGTCTGCGTTTCCTGATGCTCCCAATGCCCCCGCCCCAGTCCAGCATCTTCTCTCTACCACCCTTTCCTAAAACACTCACTTCTTCCCTCTGAGCATTTTGGAAGGGGGAGGGGAAGTACCCATCTGGAAAGAAAAAGAAAATTACAGCAGCTCAAGAATGGGGCTGCAAGAGTTTTCTCCCTCCCTCTGCCTACGGGCTTGCCTAGTGCCCAGTGCAGAAAATGCAATGATCAAGCTTACCAGTGAGGGAGAGGAGTATAGATTTTAAATGAGACCAACATCAAGCCTTCTGGCATTCCAGGCAACCTAGAAGCTCAGGGGTGTGGCCCCCCGATCACCAGCCACAGTCAGTATATCAGAGGTCTTGAATGAGACCTTGGACAAGAAGAACCCTGCTTACCCTCCCTATAGACAGGAAAAAGTGCTGATGGACACTTCAAGTTCAAGATCTCTGGCTTCTCATATAATCCAAAGTCCTGATGTCTACCTACACCCACTCCTATGTCCTGTCAATTAAACCCATTTCTTAATCCAGCGTTAAAAGTATACTTCGGAGGTGAGGGCACAGGGAAGGGAAGGAGTGATGCTTACGCAGGTCCCGGTACTAAGGAATTTGGCTCACCTCTGTCCCTGGTTCCTGGGAGGAAGCCTCTAAGCCCTTGGGATGTTCTGAGCGATGAGTGCCCACGCTATCCACGGTGCGTGCCCGCACCCCCTTACATTCTGATTTATGCTCATGACGGGCCTCAGGATGGGGCTGGTGATGCCAGAGAGACTATGTGGGGCTCGAAGCCTGTGATAGCATCCCCATCCATGGGGAAAGGGACTCGACAGTGAGTGGAGTAAACAATGATTCACTCAGTCATGCCTGTGTAATGGAACCCCAGTAGAAACTCTAACTATCAAAGCTGAGGCAAATGTCCCGGTTGTCACATATACATGTGTCAGAGGACACAGAAATGTTACATTTGGGAACCTCCCAGACCTCATTCCATGTATCTTTCCTTTTGGCTGGCTCTGATTCATATCCTTTTGCTAAATAAAACTGTAATCACAAGTAAAGCACCTTCCTGAGTTCTGTGAGTCACTCTAGCAAATTATCAAACCCAAGGGGATAGGGGAAACCCTCCGATTTGTAGCCAGTTGGTTCAAAAGTGCCGGTGGCCCGGGGACCCTGAGTTTGTGGCTAGTGCCTAAAGGGAGAGAGGTCTTGCGAAGGACGGTGCCCTCAACCTGAAAAGTCTAACTCCGGGTAGTTGGGGTCAGGAGTCATCACAGCAGTAGAGCAGATATCCATAGGACAAGATTTGTGACAGAAAGATACTATTCCTCAATCCAGAGAACTGAGTTCATTGCAAAAGAATCAGGACCCAAATAAGAACTCCATGCTTATATATGCCAGAGTCAGGATGGTGTCCTAAACCATCCTGGGGTTTATGTAACAAGTGCAAAATCGCAACGGTATTTGTTGAAAGAACTCAAGAAATCTCATAACTAATTCTACGACTTCCATCAATTCTCACGCAATCACAGTTTTGTAAGAAATCAAGGGGCGCCTCGTGGCTCAGACGGTTAAGCATCTGCCTTTGGCTCAGGTCATGATCTCGGGGTCCTGGGCTCTCTGCTCAGTGGGGGGTCTTCTTCTCCCTCTCTCTGCTGTCCCCCCTACTTCTGCTCTCTCTCTGTCAAATAAATAAATAAAATCTTTAAAAAAAATAAAAACACTTTCTATGCCTCAGTTAAAAAGAGAGTGGAAGTAAGCATCAAAGGGTAGATAAGGCATTGGGGCTCCTTCTCACACTGCGCGTGTGTAACTTGCACAGTAACGATCTTCTCCTGTTGGTGTCATTCTGGCCCTATGATCTTGGGCGAGTCACTTCCCATCAGTTTCACCATATGGGAAATCGGGGCTTAAACAAGATGACTGCTAATATTTCTCTCCACTCTCGACTTCTAAGTGCACATCTGAAGACTGAAGTTTATGTGCCCATATCTCAAAACATCCACAGATGTTGGAGGTGAGGGAGAGGAGTCCCTGAATGGGGGAGCCCCCTGCTAGGGGAATATTTGCATAAAGCTGATTTAGCAAGTGAAAAATGGGCTGTGACAGATTAATGCTGGGAGGCTTGCTCTGCTCAGTATCGGGCCCACACAGCCCGGTCTGATCAGATCTTCAAAGTCATATGGTCCCTATTTGGTTCTACAATAAATAACTCAGACTTATGAGTTAGACACCAATTAATGAAATCATCTAGCTCAGAGGAGAGCAATCCTCCCGGGCAGTCATTTTGGAAGCACAGACCATCCACCAGGGTTGCCAAGCCCGGGCTTTTTTGTTCCTGCTGGTGGTAGAAATGGTAGGACTCCTCTGGATTCCAGAAGACGTTTGCTCTGAAATATACCAATGGTTGTCGCGGAGGTCAGGGACAGATTGGCTCCCACAACCCGACTGATGGCAAAAGGCAATCAACCCCCTGGTCAAAGGTTGAACTCAGGACTGAGACGTATTTGGGGTCAGTAGGTGAAGGACAGAAAGCTTCCGATAAAACTACATTTTCTTAATTTGTTGTTTACATGCATCCCGATAGGAAGGACTCCAGGTAGAATAGTTTGGAAAGTCCTTAAGGTTGCGGCACCTTGAGGCGCCATGTTTCTGGTTGAGAAAGAAACCCACTGATGTGTTCGTATTCATTGAGAACCAAACCCACCACGGGTCCTCAATAAACATCAAGCAATCAATCAATTCTCCAGCCATGGAGAAGCTTCCTGTTCCAAACATAGAGTCATCGAAGGGAGCTTGGCCCAAGACCTCGCTCCCTTTTCCAAACTATGTGGCTCCAAACTCCAGGAAAAGTTTGGGGTGGGTTTTTGTTTGTTTTTTCCCTTCATTCCACGGCAGCTGATGGCACAATCCTTGGCAGCCCTGAAAACAGCGATTTCTAGATCAAGACACCAAAGTAATGAAGTTCTGCCTTGCGTTGGTCAAACTTTCACAACTTAACGGAAAGAGAATCTTAAATTATCGCCAAGCAGCTGATTGGAAGTGCCTGTACCTGTTTTTTCAGAAATGCTCTGAGTAAAAATGATGTGATTTTGAAAATGGAAATCTATTGTATGGAACGCTTTAGCACTAAAAGCACTTGCGGGAAGATAGCCATAAACCGCATTTATCCAAGTCAATTTTGCATCCATCAGTCTGCCTCAAATATGACATCTTGTGTTTTTTATTTAGTGATACATAGATCATAAATTTCATTTCTAAGTGTTGGGAAATCTCTTCCCCAACATTAAAAATCCACTCTGCGGGTTGACAAGCTACTAACAGTTTTTAATGCTGCTGCTGTGAAAGAGATTGGCGCCGAAGCTTGAGCGTTCGGAGTTACCCCACTTTTCACCGTACGAGACCGAGGTTTCACCAAACGTGAAATTCACTTCTGAGGGTCCCACTTTGTACACTGCCCTTTGAAAGGATGCCTGTTTTAATGATTCCTTGGGCACATACTCTTTGCAAGACTGTTTCAGCTGTAACTTTATAGATCTTTTGATGGCCCATTTGTCTTTGGCTTTTGGAGAAGGGAAACAAAGTTATGTGATCATATATGTTTTCTATTTAATAGCCATGTATCAAATCTCTATGCACTTCTCACTGCTGTGGGGTAATAATTTGATACGTTAAGCAATGTTAGGTTTTTCCTTTGTGTGTGTGTATGTGTGTGTGTGTTTAGCGCTGTGACCCTGTGAGCATCTCCCATTAGGACCATTAGCCATATGGCCTCCACTGGAGAGCAATTTCAGAGGGGATGGGGGAACAAAGGGGCAAAAGATGAGTTTTTAAATTCATAAGCCATTTATCCTTGAGTCTGACAGAAGAAGCGACGGGAATCAAACTGAAATAATCTCTCACCCCCACCCAAAATAGTGATCCTTAGAGCTGCTGAAACAGAGAGAGAGAGAGAGAGGGAGCTGAGAAATTCGTGAGCGGCTCTAAGATGGGGGTGGATACTTTGCCCACGCTGGGGGATGGGCAGCTGAGTGCAGAGAACTGGGCCTGTTTCCCATCGTGAGTACTGGGAGGTGGCCAAGCCCCACAGAATTCCTTTTGTCTCTGTGCCTCTGGAAAGCAAGCTAGATGCCGGTAGAGTAGTCAGTGGGAATGAGAGTGCAAAGAGAAATAAGTGTTCAGGGGGTCTGAGGCCAGGGCAAACCAGCCAGTGTAGAAGGACAATAGCCTAGGGCCTGGGAAGGCATCACTCATTGCCAGCCTGGGGAGGGGAAAGCCAGCTAAGACCCAAGGAACACCGCACATCTTCGCAGAAGCCAGACGATGTAGATACAACACTTAAGCCACTGACTCTACCCTTAAAATTCCTGATCAAATGTCACAATTGACCAGACTTGTGTTTCGGCTGTCAGATGAAGAGAGAAATGAAATCCAAGGAACGGGGCCGTAATTCTTGCAAGTCTGGAGCCTGAGAAAGGCACCTTCTCCATGAGCACAGGGTGAAACAAGTTCTCCTCATTGTCTGCACACACAGAAAGAACGCAGCACACGGAAAAAAAGAGAGGCTGACTTCCCAAGGTCATAAATGAGCAGTTTGTCTGGTGAGCGGGAAGTCACCCGAGGGCTGGGATTCCAGCCTCAGCCCCACCACTCACTAGCTGTCAAACTCGGGGACCCCCCCCCGTCTTTCCAAGACTCTGTTTTCTCATCTGTAAAGTGGGGATAGCAACTCTCTCCCACAAGGACTTGCGCAAGGTCATGCAGAAGGTCAAATAAGAAAAAGCACGCCCACAACGTGACATCTCGCTACCCACCTTCACCCAAAATGCTGGACAAAAGCCCTTGAAATCCATATCCACCCATTTGTATTTGCTCCAACATGAGCTCACCTTTCTTTTACGAGGCTGATTTCTGACTCTCTCTACCGAACGCGTTCTCCATATCAGAAGAACGCATGGATCCTATCCTCTCGGGTTTCATCTCAAGGCAAGTATATCGGACGCCAAGACGTACGAGAGACCGCAGAGAAACGGGACCAGGACTGGATGATGCATAAACAAAGTCTGGGAACGGCAGTACGTGCATACGGAGGAATTATTCAGCACTGGTCCCAACGCCCTCGCCCCCCCCCCCCGGCCCCCGTGCCTGTGAGAGCATGTTGTTGGACTTACAACAGCTCAGCGCATGTGCTCAGACGGAGTCTGTCCGCTCGTGCAATTAGAAAGATCAGAAAATTGTTCCTTGCATGTGCAATTGTGATCATAGATTATAGTGTTTTACTATATAATGAAACTTTTATCCATACATATTACTGTACTTTCTACGCACATTCTAAGGGGTTGTCAAGGATGATTACACGACATACATTTCTTGTCTTCAATACTGACTCTGGAGTCAAATCTCCACATAAAAAGGAACTTCATTACATATTTTAATAGTCAATTGTTGTGAACCTGAACAAAATCTTCACTACGAAAGAATCACGGAGCTCTCTAAGGCAGAGTCGTCTTTTCTATATTTACCTACCTTTGGCGAGATAAGTTGGTTCCAATTTTAGTTGGAAGTGAAAATCCACACTAGATTTACAGACCCTTAGACAAGATTTGTACCTCCTTCGCTAACCTGTTTATTTCACTTTCAGCTAACCCGATTCCAGGGCTAAATCTGTATTTTCCAAACCCACAGGAACTTGGCTTCCAGAGGCACTGGCTTCACAAGTGGACCAGGAGGTGAGTAAGGTGTCACGCATACAGGCGACGGCTGACACAGGGCAGAGGGACTGGATTTGAAAATCAATCCATTTTAAAGAATTTATTTATTTGAAAGAGAGTGAGAGAGCACAAGCAGGGGAGCGGCAGAGGGAGAGGGAGAAGCAGACTCCCTGCTGAGCAGGGAGCCCGATGCGGAATTCGATCCCAGGACCCTGGGATCATGACCTGAGCCAAAGGCAGACGCTCAACCGACTGAGCCACCCAGGTGCCCCGAAAATCAATCCATTTTAATCCCATCCCCAATGAGAGAGATAGACATGCCACCCTCAGAAAGGGATCACGCATGCAGGAAATCAGAAAATAATCCTAAATGGCCTCTTTTGCTTTGGCTCCAGGTCTCTGCAGACCTGAGTGAATTTCCGGCGAGAAGAATTCCACAAGTGCAATGAGATGACATTATTATTGCCATTTTCAACAGGTAACATGGTGATACAATGTTTCTGATACCTTTCAGACTGCTTACTACTAACCACTGGCAAATTCAGGAACTGGCCAGTGATCATGACAGGTATCCCCAGCATGGAAGACTCGAGAGAAAGGACTGCACAGTTTCCATAGCGTTGGCCCACAGAGTAACCGCCGTGGTACAAGGGACGCAGGTAGGAAATTGTGGTGGCTGGGAGCGTTGATTCTGCTCACTCATGACGCCATCATGCATGCGAAACCAAGCCCAGAAGCTTCATTTCTGGAAAGGCTGAGGCTATCTATCGCTTTGCTAGCTTTGGACCCTGGGGAACTGGTTTATTGAGGTTATGTGCTCAGTGTGTCCATCCTGATGCAATTTTAAAAAATATTATGGAAAACACCAGTTCCTGCGTTCTTCTCTATGGAGCCATGGGTGTTTCAAGGGACCAAGAGGAGGCCAGTGGGTGCCCCTCCAACCACAACATTTCCACTTTTACCTGCTTTATATATTAGGATTTTAAGATTTCTGTTTTTTTTTTTTTTAATGTTTAAAAAGTATTGATCTAAACTGCAGTCCCAATTATTCATTTTTAGGTCCTCACCTGGACCTAAATAATAACCCCAGGCGACGAGGTTCCTCAGTGGATGCTGTTCATGCTTAAAGAGGATAACCTTGAATCAACCTTCAATGGAAGCCTTTGACTTAAGTGAATACCGCGGGGGCCTTGAATTACGAGTGAACAAACCAGAAACACCTGTGTGAGCAGGCATGCCTTTGGTGTCTGTCATTTCTCGGCTGACACGTCTCACTCTGGCCAAATGCTGTAAACCAAGGACTTCCTATTGGTCTTCTGCACCACTGTCCAATCTCTACAACTTGGGGTCCTTCTGAGGAGCTTAATCCTGGTGCAAAGCAAAGTTCGCCCCTCTCCTTCCGGCTCGTCAGATGGGCTGCGGGGAAACGTCCTTTGCAGCCCATTTTGGATGACCAAGGAGAGACGGCAGATCAAGCTTCACAATTTTTCTAGCTAAGAGGATAAAACGCAAACATCCCTCCAAAGTCAGAGTCACGTGCCATGGTGGCGTATTTTCTCCAGCAGCAGGGAAAGACCGGGGTCTTCTGTAGAACGCACGTCACTCCGGTACTTGGATACTGAAGCTCGTCACTTGCTGGCCAGTTTTTACGCTTTTGGCCTCCAGCCCCTAATATACAGCTCTTTGCAATGAGGACTGAGGGTCAAGGTTGAGCCTGACTGTTCTACTGAGTTTCCCCATGTGAGGCAGAAAACGGGATACGTGTTTTGAGGGCAGAGCGTCACTCGAAAACGATCATTTCTCAGGAAGGAAAGGCTCTTAGGCAGTCACCTTGGAGCTAAATCACTTACAAGGTCCACCCACTAGTCTTGTGCAAGAATGTTCTGCGCCAACGACCACACACCTGGGAAAGGAGCATATCTAGCTTATCTAGCTCCCACAGCAGGTCCATCTGAAGAGGAAAATGTGGCCAGGCAGAGAAGGAGGGGCCTTCTTATCACAAAGGCCCCCCCCCTTTTTAAAAAAAGATTTTATTTATTTATTTGACAGAGAGAGACAGCCAGCGAGAGAGAGAACACAAGCAGGGGGAGTGGGAGAGGAAGAAGCAGGCTCCCAGCGGAGGAGCCTGATGCGGGGCTCGATCCCAGGACCCCGGGATCCTGACCTGAGCTGAAGGCAGACGCTTAACGACTGAGCCACCCAGGCGCCCCGGCAAAGCCCCCTCTGATAGAATCAAGCACACCTGACTGGTTGATGAACCCCACGCCTTCCGGGCCAGCCCTAGCACAAACCAGCACCGTTTCCATTCTCGAGCATTCCTGCACGCGGACGAGTGGCTCTCTGACACGGCCTCACAATACTGGCGCATATAATGTCCCCATGAAGTGTTCCTCATAGGCTCTTCCACCTACAGCATTGCTGAGGGCCCCCGGCTCTGCAAAGACCACAGAAGACAGGGCTCTCTCTAGGGCAGCAAACCCCGAAGGAAAAAAAAAAAAAAAAAAAAGGCCCGTGAGACCCAGGCTTCTGACCCTTTCAAAGATGGAGCCGACCAAGCTGTTTCCACCAACCAGGCCAAAGCCAGAAAAAAGTGTTCGGCTGGACGTGGGCTGAATTTGTCTGTTGGCTTCTCAGGTTGACCCACTGACCAAATAGGCTACCCCACCGCGGCTTGGGATTTTGCAAGTTTGTAATCCATATAGAAGAAACATTGTTATATAAACCTTGCCAAGACTATAGGCCTTTTAAATTCCCAACTAAGAAGCTGGAGAAATTTATAGCAGTGTTGCTAGATGGGGAGGCCAAGTAAACTCACAATGTTGATCTTAGGTCTGTTTAAATTTCTCTTGCCTTCTGGCACTTTCAGCAGTCGTGGAAAGAAATCATTTACTCATAGGTGCATTAAGCCTCTGGAAACACAGGGGTACGGGAGAAGAGCATTAGGAACGTAATTGATGTGGCGCATGGGGTCCCGGCCTGCGGAGGGCAGGATTTCACTCCAACACTGTGGCCATTCGTGTCCCGGGCGGGACAAAAACCTAAGAGTACCTTCACGCAATAAATAAAATGAATTGTATGGAGGCTCAGTTTTCCTAGCAGGGAAGTCTTGGTAATTAAGCAGCCCTCCCCTGTGCCCCCATAAAAGGACACACTGCTTGGAAAGGGAGCTAAGGCAGACCCCCATGGCCGCAAAGCATAAGGGCATGATTTTTTTTTTTTTTTTAATGCTGGTGTCCTCTGCTCCTCGGTCGAGAGTTCAGAGTCTCTCTTCTGCTCTTTGTGTTTGTAATGACTGAAGGATGAGCAAGAGGAGTCACGCAATTTCAGATCCTTTTAGGGCCGCAGCTGGAAAAGAATGAGTTGAACCCTAAAGAGAAAAATGAGCATTTAGCACAGGATTCGGCCTCGATTTGCCCATTGCACGTCTTCGCGGGAGGCTCTGGGATTCGATCCACAGTGCCTACTTTTCTGCAGAAGCTTGTGCTCCCGTGGGCCCCCTGGAAGGGCGTGAAGTACAATGCCACGGGAATGTCCACCTTGCCCGGACTGCGAAGTGCCGTGAAGGAGTCCGTTTTCACGTGCCAGGTTACCGTGATTTAATACAAGATGAAAAGCAATCTGATATGAGGGCTGGTAATGGACTAACAAATGACTCAAGTAAAAAGTCATTTTAATGTAAAGTCCTAGACATGATGTATAACCTTCCCGGGAAGCCTGCTAATTGTGCACCCCTAAGGTTCCTGGCTATAGGCATTTTCTGGATGTGACGCCTACCCCTTATCTACCCTCCTCCCGCCGTCTCCACTTGAGTGCTCGCTTGTGTGTAATCTGAGCATTTCAGACAGGGAAAACTCGCCGGAGTTGAAACTGGAGGAAAATCTGCCTTAGAAGAATTTATAATTTTACAACAAGTCAGGCTAGAATTTATTAGAATAACATATCCTAAGAATCTTCCACATCCCAACTTCCATAATCAGTGACCCAGATCTTTAAAAGAAAAAGAAAAGAATGCCTTGGAATGTTTTTCAGGCTGAAGAAAGCTGAACTTACGTAAAGCATATAGAGTTATTTATAGATGTAGGGAATAGAGAAAGAAAAGGAAGGAAGGAAGGAAGGAAAGAGAGAGAGAGGGAGGGAGAGGGAAGGAAGGAAGGAAGCAAAGGGAAGGGACGGAAAGGGAAGGAAAGGAAAGGAAGGAAAAGGAAGGAGGAAAGAAGGAAAGAAAGAAAGAAGAAAGTAAGGAGGGAGGAAGGAAAGGAAGGAAGAGAAAGGAAAGGAAAAAGGGAAGGAAAAAGGAGAGGAAAGGGAAGGAAAGGAAAGGAAAAGAAAGGATAGGAAAAGAAAGGGAAGGAGGAAAGAAAGAAAGAAAGAAAGAAAGAAAGAAAGAAGAAAAAGGAAGAAAGAAAGAAACAAACAAAGAACAAAACAAGGTTTTGGTTTCTAATTTCCCTGTAGCGGGAATGGCTTTCTTCTGTTTTCATTCACTCTTGTCTCCACCCTACGCCCATTAGGTTCTTGGATCTGTGTATCTTTAGATGCAGACACTCAAATGCTTTTTTCCCTCAGGAAGTTACTCTCCTCACGCCTTGTGAGGTCTTGGAACAAAAAGTAGTCAAGAAAGAAAAAAAATAACGGCTGCTTCCCTGTCCAGAAAAAAAAAAAAAAATCACATTGCATCATGGAGCACAAAAAAAGGGTGGTGGCCCTTCGGAGGGGGCCGGGGTGGAGACAGCAGCGGCGGGGCGGGGAGGAAGGCTGGGGGCGGGGGGAGAGTCTCATTTCCTCCACGTGTCACTCTTCCCCTTGGGGGAGCCTGGGAAGCGACAGCCCCTGTCTGTTTGCAAGGGAACCAAAGGAACACCGGGTACGGCCTCCAAAGTCCAAGTGTGTAGGGTCTGTGCCTGTGAGGATTCTGAGGCTCCTTCTGGTTGAAATCCTTCACATCGTCCTTGGTGCTCATGACCACCGGCCTCCACTCTCCCACGCCCAGCGTGAAGGCTTTTCTCAATAACAAACAAAAACACCGCCCTCCAAAAACGTGTTCCATGCAGACAGGTGATGGTTTACTCCCTTGAAGGAGGGGTAACGTGGTTTGGAAGGGCTTTGTTTACTGATCTATAAATCATGGTCACCGAGTCTGCCCAGCCACGGGGGTGCCCCGGGGTCAAGGGACCCCTTCGGAGCACAGACACTCTGAAGCTTCCCTTTTTGCGGGGCTCTGCATCAAGCCTTCCAAAGGCGGAATGAACACCCAACAAGTGAGACCCCGAGGAGGGACTGTTGCTTTAAACCACTCAGCTTCTGCTTGAGAGACATTGGAATTTCTTAGAGATTCTGCCCCATCTGGAGTGATTTTGCTGATTATTTTGAGGCAGATAAGGGACGGACAAGGGGGGGGGGGGGAATCCATATTATACAAATGACTAAAAACCAAGAGCATAGAGGGTCAATCTCAACCTTTCTGAGATCCCTCCTCTTTAAAATAAAGGTAGTAATAACCACCTCCCAGCATCACCAAGAGGACCCGGGGGCCAGTATGGTGTGCGATGCCCAGGCTCTCTGGGCCTCAGTTTCTCTGATTGATAAAGACGCATCATTCAAGCCCCTACTTTACAGGACCGGTTCTGAGAACTCGGTGAGAAAAGACATGCGTGTTTGGAAGAGCCGAGGATATCCCAAGTGCTCAGTAAAAGTTAGCGACGATATTGACCCACGTCAAGGCCCTTGCAGGATGGCGAGGCTCTCAATGAAAACTGGTTTCCCTGCCCACGATTCTGAGGGACCTGGGCAGGTACCAAATGAAACCGCATGAAATTTAATTATAAGAACGTGACTTTTGATGCCAGTCAGATCTGGGTCCAAATCGTGCGTTCTCCACTTACGACCATGTCACCTCAGACAGAGTCCTTTCTAGCGCCTTGGTTTTCCTGTCTCTAAACTAGACAACAAGGCCTACCTCACCAGGTTGCTCTGAGGACAAAATCAGAGACTCGACAAAAGTCAATGTTTCATCTGAGGGTGACGTCTGGCTTAAAAGCTGTCAGATACCAAAGACATATGCTCCGTATTGACTGATACATTAAGCGTGTACTGGCCTCTCACGGGGCAGGATTTCCGTGCTAGGCACTGAAGCTGTACAGGTCAATGCCACACGGTCTTGCCTCAGGGAACTTCTGGTCTCAGGAGGGAGACACATTAAGAAAACATCATTTTAATTCTGTGGGGCTCTTGGTATTATCAAAGCACACTCAGAAGGTCAGAGAAGACTCCATAATGGATTGTCCCCTTGCCCGAAACATTCTCTTCCAACTCTTCAGACAAGTAATTCCAGTTGTCCTTCAGCTTTCAGACTGGACTTCACCCGGTCAGGGACGCTTCCCCGAACTCCGTGCCGTTACCCACCATGAAGGCATCTGTTGTTTCCCACTTTCTACCACTCGTCACACAGATGATGGCTTGTGCCTTACACTCCCTCCTACCTCAGTCCACGAGCGTTTCCAGGGCTGTGGTCATTCATTTATTTAGAAAGCACAGTATACATCTTTCACACAGGAGGAAGTGCTATGCCCCCAATCATATTGAATCGAATATTCTAGGACATCCCAGGGGCCTCCGTGTCTGGCCTCTGGTCCAAAGGAGCAGGAGGGAATTCTGTGACCGTCAACACAACCCATGAGTCAAGAATTACTTCAAGATCCCAGAAATAAACCCTCGTATATATGGTCAAGTGATTTTCAGCAAAGGTGCCAAAGCCATTCCATCTGGAAGGGACGCTCTTTTCAAAGCATGTGCTGAGGAAACTTGGGATCCACGTGCAAAAGAGTGAACTTGGACCCTTACCTTATACCATCTACAAACATGAACTCAAAATGGATGAAAGACAAGGGCACCTGGGTGGCTCAGTCAGTTAAGCCTCTGACTCTTGCTTTCGGCTCAGGTCATGATCTCAGGGTTGTGAGATCCATCCCCGAGTGGGGCTCCGTGCTAAGCACGGAGTCTGCTTGGGATTCTCTCTCCCTCTCCCTCTCCCTCTGCCCCACCCATTTGTGCGCTCTCTCTCTCTCTCTAATAATAAAAAAATCTTCAAAAAAAAATGGATCAAAGACCTAAACACAAGAGCTAACACTATGAAACTCTTAGAAGAAAACATAGCGGAAAGCTTCAGGACATTGCATTTGGCAATGATTTCCTCGATGTGACACCAAAGACACAGGCAATAAAAGGAAAGAATAGATACATTGGACTTTATAAAAATTTTAAAAACTTGTACATCACAGGAAGCATCAACAGAGTGAAAAGGCAACCCAGGCAATGAGAGAAAAGATGTGCCAATCATATATCTGATAAGGGGGTTAATATCCAGAATATCCCAATCTCTAACAACTCCACAACAAGAAAACTAACCCAGTTTAAAAATGGGCAAAGGACTTGCAGAGACATGTCTCCAAATCCCACGTGGCCAATAAGCACATGCACAGGTGCTTGACATCACCAACCAGTAGGGAAATAAATGCACCTCAGATTATCATGAGATACCACGTCACACCAGTAAGATAGCTATTATCAAAAAAGCAGAAGAGAACGAGTGTTGGAGAGAATGTGACAGTCTGTGACCCTTGTGCACGGCTGGTGGAGGTATAAAATGGTGCCATCACAATGGAAAACACGATGACAATTCATCAAAAATTAAACACAGAATCGCCACACGATCTAGCGTTCCACTTCTGGGTATATACCCAAAGGAATTCGAACCGGAATCTTCAGGAGATATCTGCACACCCACCAGCATCACTTACAATGGCCAAAAGGTAGAAACAACCCAGATGTCCATCAATGGATGAATGGGTAGAAAAGAAAAAAAAAAAGTAACACGTACGTACAACGGAATCTGATTAGCCTCAAAAAGAAAGGATGTACTAACACGTGCTATGACACGAATGAATCTTGAAGACATGATACTGAGTGAAATCAGCCAGTCACAAAAGGACAAAACACTCCATGATTTCACTCGTTTGAGGAACTTAGAGGAATCCAAGTCACAGAGAGGCAGAGCGAACCAGTGGTTGCTGGGCGCTCGGAGAAGAAAGGAGTGGGGAGTTCATGCTTACTGGGCATAGAGTTTCAGTTTGAGATTAAAAAAAAAGTTCTGGAAGTGGATCGTGGTGATGGTTGCACGATGATATGAACGGGCTTCACGCTTCTGAATTGTACACGTGAAATTGATTCAGATGGTAGATCTTATGTATGTTTTACCACCATTAAAAAACATGAAAATAAAAGATTCACTTTGAACTAAGTGCATTTTGGTAACGAAAAGAGGCTGAGAATGCCACCCCTCCACCTGGGTTAAGTCGGGTTACTCTATAGAGAGGCTGAGGGCGGGGGTCAGTTCCAGTAGACAGGTGAGGCGAGAGGGCGGGATGAAGCCTGACGATGTGGGCAGGGAGGCTGTAGTTTGGAAAACCCAAAGACACTGGTCTGCAGGAGCTGCTTTTCCAGATTTTCTTGTCTCTTTCAGGGACATGAACTCCATCTGGTCTGAGACATTAGCACTTTCTGAAATGCTGCCTTGACGTTCTTGTGGGTGGGCAAGACGCTCTTAGCCTCTTCTTATCTCCTTTGTTTTTAATGGAAGGAGGCTTTGTGGTTGGCCAGGAGACCAAGAGCCGGGAAGACTCAAGTTTGTATCCCAGGCTCAGGCCCGTGGAGTCTGAGCACTTTGGAAACTTGGCTCAAAGGAAAAGGGCTGTAAGAAAATGCTGTAGAATGAAAGTCAGAGATTTTCCGGGTCCTTGAAAATTAGCTGGGATGAGCTCTAACTCCTTAAGGTTTCTCCTGCTGGGAGGGCAGGGGGTTCGATTCGGGACTGGCTTCTTGGTTGCCTGGCTCATGCTCACAGAGACACAGCCCAGGGAAGAGTAACACGCCCCACTAGGTTGGTGTCTAGGTGCACATGAAAACTCCATCTGGGAAAGTCATCATAAATGGAAAACAAGCTAGAAAGGGGGAGGTAGACCGGGATGCCGGAAGTAAGCTCTTAGCTATGGGAAATGGTCTTTTCAAAGAAAACGAACCAAACCTATCCATGATCCTTCTAACTTCCATTTGTGAGACCCAAGGAAACTACACAGAATCCAGTTTATTTCCCTCAGTTGAGGGATGAGTGGCCTTTTGTTATTAGGCCCAAAGCAATTTTATCCAAGTTGCCCTGAGTCAACAGCAAAGGGAGATACCAAATATATTTGTCCCATGGACAATGTCAACTTTCAGAGAGCAAACTATTTCTAAACCTGAAAACAGAATTCATCCAGCTGTAGGTTTTGGCCCATTTCCATATGGATTCATCTAAGAATAATTCTCAGGCCAGTTGCTTTCTGGCCTGTTTTATGCGAGTGGTGCCCTCATACTTGGAACTCACTGGGTCAGGTCCCTCTCTTCTCCTAAAAAAGGAAGGCTCAGCCGAGAGACACTTTAAGACTCAGAGCCAGGGAAACTTCACAGAGGAGTGCCCAGGGAGGGGCGGGCAGTACGTGAGGGGGAACAAAGTGGAGCGTGGGGTGAAGAAGGAATTAATTTTCCAGAGTCATGTGCAAAATTCACTTGGAAAAGCAGCAGGGCCAGGAGACAGCAACCCATTGCCCAAGTCTAAGGAAAGATGATGTTTCGACACTGCTCGGTCAATCCGATACAGGCCACACAGGGAGCTACTGCAATGCCCTGTGGCTGTAGGACCAGTGAGAGCTTCCAGCCCTGAGACAGATGAACACACTATCAATGAGCTTCAAGAAATTCTGCTGGACTCTCCTCACACTTTCAAAGTTTTAGCTGATTTCCAAGTTCTCCTTGTTTGGCCCGGGCTATTTCTATTATGAAAGGCCCAGAATAAACCCCTGTGAAGAATTACCAGGGGAATGCTTCTGCAGGTTTCTGTCATTGCTGGAATTCAATTAAGCGGTGTGTGGCACTTTAAAAACATGGCACCCAAATTCTTGGACATTCTTCCCACTGAGAAGTGGGGGTCAGTGTCCCCTCCCCTGAATCTGGGCAGGTCTGAAAGAGCTTCAACCAAAGAATTCCAATGCTGGTCCTCTTGGGAGGCTCACTCGGGGGGAAGCTGGAGTAACACGTCAAACTCCCTGAAGACGGCCATGCTCGAGAGGCCACATCCGGGTGCTCTGGTCCAAAGCCTTAGCTGAGCTCCCAACTGACAGCCAGTATCAAGTGTCAACCACACCACAGAGTATGCTGGACCAGCAGCCCAGCAGAGCTTCAGATGACCCAGCCCCGTGCCCCTACTGGCTGCAAGTGCTGGACAGATTCCAAACACGCATTGCCCAGCAGAGCCCTTCCCGAATTCCTCATTCACAAAATTGTGAGCAACATTAAAAGATCATTTTAAGTCACTGAGTTTTAGGAGAACTGATTATCCAGCAATAGTAACTGGAGTGTGGTCCCTTGGTAGTTGGGTGATTTCCGTGGAAAAGGTGAGGAGACAACTTTGTTGAGATTCAGGGCACAAATGTGCAATGTAACGTTGATTATGGTTTTTGCAAAAATCCCTTTCTGTCCTCAGTAACCACTGTATTCTTAAAAGTCACACATGCACCATTAGGATGACAGGTAGCTAATTTGTCATGGTTACAGGACAGGTAACAGGGGGAGAGTCTTTCGTGATACTTGCACGTTCATATTTACAAAAGCTAAATTTGTATTTTTCATTTTTGTTACACATACATTTTTATTGGTTAGACGGCAAATATTTACAAAGCACTCAGTATCCGCCAGACATTGTTTCGAGCGAATGCATTTACTCTTCAGACTGATGCCAGGAGGCAGGTATTCTTACTATCCCCATTTTATAGGTGAGAAAACTGAGTCAGAGAGAGATTAAGTATCTAGCTCATGGTCACCTAATTCTTAAGTGTGGGATCTGGAGTCTGACCTCAGGCAATCTGACTTGAGACCATGGACTCTGACCTCTGCTGCTTCTTAAATTATGCTTCACTTTATTACCAAGTCACACATACCCCCCCACACACACACACGAACTCCACAGTGGTATGTATGCTAAAGTACAAAAGAAGTAATCAAAATATACAATTCAGGATAATGGCATGAAAGTAAATGATCACCAGGACTTAAGCACCAATGTGAACTATGCATCTATATGGGCCGGGATGAGCGAACCCCAGTATATAATATCTGAAAATAAGATTTTGTATGATCATCTATCCATCTACCCCCGTCTCGAGTACATTATGTCATGAAATTTTGTCATATGGGGTTAGGAAGCATCACAAGCCTTCCCCTTACTCATAAACACAGCACAACCCCCTTTCTGAAAAACCACCAGGATTTTTCTAGAACAAGTACAGAACAATTTTGTACAGTAAGAGATTACCAATCATGCTGCTGAGGCCTAGGGGAGACCAAAAGTACAGAGGCATCATTTCAAGTGGCAGCCTACAGCAAAACAAGGCCCACCATCGCCAATACGTTTGTAAAGCCAGCTCCATATTCCCTGGCTGATAATCGTGCTTGGCGAGAAAGTGGAACACGGCACTGAGAAGCTCCCTTTTCAAACGGCACTGTAGGTTTCCCATAACAAGCATGACATGAAGAGTAGAGGAACAATTACCAGCGTGGGTCCTGATCGAGAACACGGAGCCCAGAGCGAGAATGCCTAACGTCACCTCCCGGTTCTGCCCCTTGCTGGCAGCATGACCTTGGGCGAGGCTCTCACCCTCCCCTGCCTCAGTTTCTTCATGCATCAAACAGGGATCATAAAAGAACCACCTCAGAGCTGCTGAAAGGATGAAGTAAAGCAATAAGGTAAAGCCCTCGAGGCAGGGCCTGGTGCAGGATGCTTGCTACAAAATAAATGTTTGTCAAATCAGTAGACATGCTGCGTGCTAAGAGAGTTCACCTTACAGTCAGACAAAGACGCTGATGTACGATGTAATCCATATACGTACATATACGACGGAGAAACGTATGAGGACTTTTATTCAAACTCACACTGAAAGCAAATACTACAGATGAACAGATTTTTTTGGTTAATAATTATTTGATGAGTTACGACATCAATAGAAAAGGCAGACTCATTGGAGTATTGGTGGGGTGCTAACCCACGTGTGTGCCAAGAATAAAAGGGTAAAACAATAGGCAAATATTAATTGTCAATCCACACCCAGTTTTATTCCCAAAGAACAGCAGGTGGCCAAAAAGTACGCCTCTCAATCTCAATGAAATGTTGAAGGCAATAATGACAATTGCAACTATCATCAACTCCCAGCCACTGAATGTCTTTTTGACGTTCGGTATGAAAGATGTGAATACAAGCCCCCTGATGACCCACACTGAGCTGTGTTAAGTCTTGTGTTGATCATCTGTGGCCACGGTTGGTCCACGTCACAAAGAATCACAAAGCCTTCGTGGCCTGCAACAATCCATGTTTTGCTCGGGCAGCTGGAATCATCTGGGGATTCGCTGGGCAGCTCTGTTGAATCTGGCGAGCAGAGGCACACAGAACCTCTTGAGGGCCAGGTTCAGGACTGACGTCCGCTCCCTCCTACCGACACTATTGACAACAAGGTACAAGCCACACCACACTGGGCGTGTGGGGAACTACACTCTACACTCACCTCCGCAGTGGCCACAGCACCAAACTCACAGGGCAAAGGGAATGAACACAGAGACAGGCAAAGCAAAAGACCATTTCGGTGACGAAACATGCTTTCCCCCAAGATTTATTCTCCGAGGGATGCATTTTTTTAGATGCACTTCAAAATTGGTGGGTGGGATTTTTATGAACTGCTCGTAACATGCCCAGCAACTTGAGAACACTCTAATTCTACAAGAAGTCCTAAGATACTGTGATTCTGTGGTCAAAACCATAATTTCTTAAGAAGACAAAACTGGAATGCAAACATCTAATGGCTGAGAGCTTTTTTGATACTCGATCATTTTTATCATTTGTTGGAGAAAAAAATGCAAGATGAATTATCGGGCACATTTTAAGACCAAAACCAGATACCACAACAGAACTGGAAGAAATACTTTCCGCAGCTATGCGCACAGCCAGAGTGCATTAGGAAACCGTTTGCTTTTAACTCTCGAGTTGGAATTTCAAATTTCCAACCTTGAAACTGTATTTTCTTCAGGTTAGATTTTGACACAGTTCCAAAGGTCATTTTCAGGGAAGAATTCTTAATTCCCGGGAATGTGTGCAACCTGAATGTAGACGCCTCTGACAGAGCCCTCGAACACCTGCTCTCGTTGCCAGTACCTTAAAATTGGAATAAAGTGTCTCTAAACGAAAAGAAAGAAACAGAGACAAAACCGACACGGGACAGAGACAGACCTATGCCTCATGCTATCCACCATGAAGCCAGGTGGTCAGATTACTTTTCAGGAAGATCATGCGGAGAAAGATTTTATTTAGATGCTATTATTCCTATAGTTTACGTTACAAAAATTATTTTGAATTGTAAAACGTTCTATGATTTCCAATGTACGACAACTCTTTTGAAATACACCTAAAATCAGTGGGTTACAGGGATGCTCTTTGCCATTGTATGCCCTGTAGATGGTCAAAGTTTGAAAAGCAAAGAATGTTTAGCCAAAGTCGGAAAAAAAGCTTCCAATCCTGAGAGTCGGCAGAATACAGATTCTGTAAAAACGCAGGTTCCTCCCTCATTCTAGAACGGTCGTCATGAGAGAATGTTGTCATTCTGCGTTGCAAAAGTGAAAGACTTCTTGACCAATGAGAATAGGAGCAAACTCGATTATCTTGGTAAGAAAATGTCCCAAAGGTCAATCTGACTGCTCACTCGCTGTTTGCAAAAAGCTGGGTGAGGAACCACAGAGCGTATTCGTGTCCTCCCGCTGCAGGTCACAGATCGGCACAAACTCGGCACCTTCAAACAACAGAAATGTATCCTCTCACAGATCTGGGGGCTCCAGGGGTCTGAGATCAAGGCATACACATGGCCGTGCTCCCTCCAAGGGCTCTAGGGGAGAATCTTTGACTCTTTCAGTTTCTGGGGGTTCCAGGCTTTCCTTGGCATCTCTCGGACTTCTGCCTCTGTCTTCACATGGCCTTCTCTGTGCACCTGCGGCTTCACGACCCACCCGGATAATCCAGGATGACTTCGAGATCCTTAATGACATTTGTGAAGTGGCTTTTTTTTTTGGTCAGGGGCTGGGGGACATGTACCATTCCACTCCTTACCGTTGTACAATTCAAAGAGGATGGTCAAAACTCAGAAGAGAATGCACATGGAAGCTTCAAATTCTTTTATTAAGGATGTGAAAGATAAAAGATTATTATCTCTTACAATGAGTTTGTGTGTGTGTGTGTGCGCGCGCACGTGTGTACACTGGCTCCCTGAACGCAGGGAAACCTGATGGGAAGGACTTGTAAGACCACTCCCCGCTTTATTATATGGTTAACTGGAAACTGAAAATTCTGGGGGCACCTGGGCGGCTCAGTCAGTGAAGCGTCTGCCTTTGGCTCAGGTCATGATCCCAGGGTCCTGGGATCGAGCCCCACGTTGGGCTTCCTGCTCAGTGGGGAGCCTGTTTCTCCCTCTGTCCCTTACCCTGCTTGTGCTCTCTCTCTGTCAAATAAATAAAGAAAATCTTAAAAAAAGACACTAAAAATTCTGTTTTACCTGCTCTGATAGATACTCACTGACTTTGGTTGTGACTGGCATTCCAGATAACTAGTATTCCCTTACCACTGTATGCATGTGGCACATAATTTCTACATACACAGATTTGGTTTTAATTTGGGTAAGGGAAGAGGGAATAATGTGGAAGGTGGAAAGAATCCCCGCCTGGCTCTGAGTTGCCCTTTTAAATGTTAACAAAGTGACCTCTCTACCCTGCTGGTTTGGCCCGGCTTTCTTTCTGAATCTCCACGGGCATCACGCCAAGTCGTAAATAGGGAGAGAAGCTCTCAAGCTCAGCGACACAACCCAAGCCCCTTGTCCCTCCTGCTAGAAGAGTGACCCAATCAATCCCGCTTGTCCTTCCTTACCTAGAATCCTCATGTAGAGAAATCAAGAATTACATGTCTTTATTATCAAAGTCTTGTGCTCTCATTTCCACTCAATCTTTTGAAGATAGAATTCATGACTGGAAGGCCCCATTCCAAAGGCAAGATCTCAGGGTTGGGGGTTGTTAAGCTGGGATCCAGGCCCCCCTCCCTCCCTGAAATTCAACACACAGTTTGGTGTGGTTGTGAATTTTTCTGTGGAGCAGCCACATTCTCAAAGAAATCCGCTGACCCAAAAAGGTAAGAAAGATCCACAGGTCAGCTCAATGCTCTGAACCATTGGTTTGTTGTGGACTACTGACGAATTATCTAGTTTCCAGGTGCAAAACTGTTATCCGCACAGGGGACAGCAACAATGGTAAAAATTCAATACAAGAGAAAAACTTTGGTTCAAATAGGACACACCTGTCCCAGGGAAGGGCACACTGCACAGCCGTCAATACAGGTGACAGACCTTCCACATGAGCCCACAGCAAGTCTTGGTGGCAGTTGTTTAGTAGGGAATCCAAACCCTTGTCTCTTCATTTCGGGACATCTCACAATGCAACTCCTCAGACTTGCCCGAACGCCTCCTCCGGAGAGAACTGACAACTCCTTCAAATCTGTCCCTCCTGGTTTCCGCATGGCCTCCCCACGTGTATTGCCAGAGCACACGTGCCCTAAAGAATCTCCAGAAGGAGACTCCAAAGTCTTCTGGCTACAGGGTACCACTATTTTGAAAGCAGACCCTTCCCTTTGATGTAATCTTGTTCTCAAGAAACATCTGCATATCATTCCTGAGTAATGGAATTTCTACGGGGTGTGACAGAAGCAGCAAGATATTATTCAACCCCCTTGCTTCCAGATTGGGGCTGGCTGCTGAAGCCGGCCATGCACGGAGAGTCAGCAGCCTCGCTGCCTAGCTGCCCGTCATGCGTGATCCTCTCCACATTTATTCTACAGGAACATTCCTGATGCTTGTGGAAAGGATGCATGATCTAAAAATGACACGTAAGCCCCCAAACCAAAAAACTCAATCTTCCAGTTGCTTAGGCCAAAACCCCTTGGAATCATCCTTGAGACCTCTCTTTATCTAGCATTCCACGTCCAGTCCATCAGCAAACCTGTCAATTGCCAGTGTGCCCAGAATTCTAGCACTTCCTGCCGCCTTGACCACAGCTCCCCTTGTGGGCAGACACCACCGTCTCTCACCCATAGTGAGACACGCTCGCAGCCAACTCCCATCTTCAGCCCATGTTTCCTGACAGTCTGTTGTCCACACAGCAGCCAGAATGACCCTTTCCAAAGCGGACCTTGCCCCATCTCTGCTCAAAGCCAGCTTCCCGACCTCATTCCAGGGAAAGGGCCTTCACGTTCTCCCAACTGGCCTTCAAGGTTCTCACGGTCCACTTCACTTTGCCTCGCTGACCTTAACCCCTACCATGACCCCTCTCGCTCATTCCACTCTAGCCTCGGTGTTTTCCTTGATGTTCCTCAGAGCTCACATACTTTTCACAAGTTAAGAGGAACTACATTTCCTGACAGAACAAGAAATAAATCAAACAGCGGACTGTGGCTCTCTGACTGACAGCCCCGTGGCCCTGGAAACTCAGAAGGATCACAGACCCAGGCTACTCTCAGAACAAGAGCTCGCTCTTCTTCTCTAAGGCTAAGGAGGCCAGAGATAAAAAGTCAAGTCCACCCTGCCATAAAACTGTGGCTGGGCCCCTACCTAGAAGTTTCCTTGCTAGTGGACCCAACTTGGTTGGACAAATGAGCACGTAAGTACAGGAGTGAGGAAAAGGACAACCTCAAAAAAACCCAAAGAAAGCACAGGGCTGAAATATGACAGTCTTTCCGCTAGCCAGTTCCAAAGACCTCCTCGTTCCATTGTCTAGCTAATGCTTTCCCAAGTAGAATTTTGGACACCTCCTACCAAATCCGTTTGGTAGAATGGAACAGCTTGCTCTTGGGAAAAGGACCAACGTGGGTCTGGAAAAGCAGAGCCCACGGGCAGATCAAGTCAGCTCAGGACTGTTTTATGAATCGAATACATTTACATTCCTTGGCTGATTATCTCTAAGTGCACGTCTGCTTTTCATTTAAACACAATATAATCCCGGTAGAGATCATCATAAGACTACAGCCGCACGAATGATCTCATTGGTCCTTTGTGGTGTTTTTTTTCAAAGATGTGAATTTAATAAGATTTAAAAGCATAAACAAATTGTTGACCATTCTAAGGGCAAGTCAGTCAGTCACAGCTGTCATATCAGGGGCTCTTACAACAAGCATTCAACACCACAGTGAGCCTCTCCTCATTCTCTTGACTGACTCATTTCAACTTTCCAAACATCGAAAAGAAGAACCCAAATGAAGCACTACCCCTAACATTTAATTTGGTGGGAAGCTGGAGAGAGACAGTCATATTTCTATTCCAGTGGGGAGCACTCACAATAAATTTATTTTTTCACAAGAAATTAAAAATTAGCGTATTGAGGAAGTTGACACAGCACCCTTATGGCACCTAAATATCATACTATTAGTATGCTATGAAGCTGGATGTCTTCTCTGAAGAGAACAAATTAACTTGGGGACCTCAGGTTTCCTAAATAATTTTGCTGACATGAGCCAAAATCCGTAATGTTGGAGACACCACTCGGGCCTTTGCGTTTATACCAGAGGAAGCATCTTTCACAGAGTACTTAGAACTTCCCAGGAGAAGAACTTTGCCTCTGGTTTTGCTACCTCATTCTCTCCAAGTTGGGGAAAAACTCGAGTAGGTGTTCTGGGTCATTCAGAGAAAGGGAGTCTATGAGGGTTGATTTTTGGAAGTAGACAATGCTTGACTGGGGGGGGTCAACAGTGTGAGAAGGCAGACATTTGGTCTAAAGGGCTGCTCTCCCTCACATGTGTTGATCACTTGCCGTGACGCGATTTAAAAAAAAAAAAAAACACATACCAAACACAAGAAGAGTTGTGCTGTAGAGACATACCTCAAGTTGGCTGAAGTTTCTATCAAGATTGTTTTCAGTCAGGAGTGATATGCCAAGCTCTGGGGGAGAAAGGCAGCAATAAAGATGTTTTGTAAGAAAGGAAATACCAACTGGAAACCACCATGTTTGGCTGATGGGGAAAACGTGTTCATCTTTGTGACAAACAAATAAGCCTGTTAGAATCAGAATTTGGAACAAAAGTAGCATACGCTTTGGTTTCAACACCATGATAAAGAATTGCCTTGTCATAAAGGCAGTTCATGAAGAAATTTTATCAAGTTTTTGGACACACCTCACGCATAGTCTCTAGAATGTGACCTGGGTCCTGAGTGCCTCACGCACGCAACTCCGTTGTTTGGGCCTTTGACAAACCAACCCTGTGAGGACTCCAATCTTTCTACCTCACTGCTTTAAACCAACAGGCTAACCACAGAAGTTCATATTCTTAATGGACACCACTACCTAATTACCCCATTTCGTCAGCACAAAGGGAGAAAACTAGATTTCACTTAGCCCTGCTTAGGATGTGTTTTCGCCTGTCAGTAGTGTTCTAGCCTAGCTCTCTTTTGGCCAGTGCCCAACATCATCGGCCTTCCTGCCTCTGGCCATTTGTCTCCCATGCGCCTCACATGCTGGAGAGGATTTTTTTTTCTTTGAATACAGAATTTTAGTTGCATGTTTAGAAAAACCAAAAACAATGCGTGCCAGGATATTTGCAATTCCGCTGTCCATCCAGCAGCAAAGATTTGGTGATTACAAAATCAGCAACTACCACGTATATATATTTTAAGACGATCTCGGCATTGCCTCCAGAAACACATTTTATAAACACAGGACGCCTGTGTCTTTTTCTTTGACAGAGCTCTCGTTCTCAAAAAGCAGCTTTGAATAAAGTTTCCCATAAAAAAAACTGTTGTGTGGTTTTGGAGCCAGGGGGCAGGCGGGCGGGCAGGTAAAGAAGCTGCTAAGATGAAGCATATCTGAGAACAGGATAATGATAGTATCTTGGTTATACTGAGGATTAAATCAGATTATCCACGTTGAGCAGTGAACGGTGCCTGACAGTGATTGCACCGTGTACCTTTCTGTCATCATCCTGTCATCATCTGCAGAATAAGCTCACTTCATTTTTCTATTACAATTTACTCAACAGATTCTTTTTTTTTTAAAGCGGGGGAGGGGCGAGGGAGAGGGAGAGAGAAAATCCCAAGCAGACTCCACGCCGAGTGTGAAGCCGGACGCGGGGCTCGATCTCACGACCCTGAGATCGTGACCTGAGCTGAAATCAAGAGTCGGGTGCGTAACCCACAGGGCCACCCACCCAGGCGCCCCTCAACAGAGTTCTTTTAAGCACAACGGTAGCATCTCAAGATAGAGGGAGAATAATTCAATAGTTTTACATCTTTGCCCTGTTTGCTGACCTATTTTTGTTTCTTGTCATTTTTGATATTGATCTGATGAAATATCTGACATCCATTAGTTAAAAGGAGAAACCAAATAAATATTTTCGACAATAAACACAACCATGAATTACAGACTCACCATCTGTGGCAAGGCTCTCACAGGTAAAGCACTACCCTTCTCAGGCGGGCTCTCCCCGGCCAGTTGTCCCTGACAGCCGACCGTTGGGTTTGTAGAATTAAATCTTGAGAAGGCCTGAAATGCGGATCTTCCCAGGACTCCATGTTGTTATTTTGTGGTAGTTCAGATAAGTATTAGTGATGGGAAAACCTCAAAGTCTTGAGTGGATAAGTACCCAAACGTCATGTCACTTTGTAAAATGTCCCCAAACCTCTTTGCCTTGAAAGGCTCCTGACAAATGAATGACATTTCTGGAATGTGCTGTTTCTCACTTGAAGAAGCATATCTCCGAGGATCTTTCAGGATTTGATGTCAGGAATTGGTAAAGGTTATGGGAAATAAAATTAAACTCACATTGAGGAAGGAAAATAGAAACTAACTCTTCTGAAAATGTGTGTGTTATGTGCCTGACGTCTGCAGGCGGATGTGGCCTTAGTAAGAGAATGACAGATTCGCTCCTAAATCCAAGGCTGGTGGGCCTATCCAGAGGGACCCACTGACCCTGTGCTGTTCCAGAAACGCCCTGCCTTGTGAGATGCACCATGTTTCCCATTTTAAACAACTCAGCAGATACTTGTGTTTGTTTTTTTAAAACAGTGCAAACGAATACAGTGATGATGCTGTTTCTACCATGAAAAGCAATGAAATATTAGCTTCTTACATGTACAACTCTTAGAACCAATAACTAGCAATTCACTTTGCAACGAGGCACCAGAGACCTGGGCCCTTGAAACGTGCTGGCATCGAAGAGGAAGAGGCTCTAGTTTCAATGCATTAAGAGCTGGACAGTGAGGTTCAAGGACAAACTTAACCAAACTACCGCTCTCCATAAACCAGAGGCGAATATCCACGCTGACGTGTTCTCCGAAACATCAGAGTACAATTTAGGGGTCTCCACTTCTGAGAGCCCCCCAGCCACACCCTGGGGACAGCGACTGCATTGCCAAGGCTCGTCACCCGTGAGGCCTCTCGGACCCACACCGGCTCTGCACGATTCCTTCCCTGAGCAACTCCAGCCCTGTCCCTCTTTGTTGCCTTTATCACCGGAAGAGGGTCATCAAAACCCTAAGACTCTGGCTCTAGTCCTGGAATCTTGATATGGACGCTAAGAACCACTGGTCCAGTGGGTCAACCAAAGACAACATAGTGGCGCATCTTCATTTGTCTTGAAATACGCTACCTTCTGGTCCCCAGCTGTGTTTACATCTCTCCGATTCTCAGATGCAGTGATCTCTGGGACCTCACTAAAACAGCAGTGTAAAGGACCAAAACCCCCACGCCACTAGCCAGCCACTTATCAGGAAAGTAACATTTTCCCACCAGTAGTCACTGACATAACGCCTCTTAAAGCGAACGCCTAAATGGGGTCTTCATCTCAAAGAAGAGTTCACTAAATATTTGTTGAGTAAAAGGAATGAAACCAGGAATCAGGCGACCGATGCAAAGAATTGAGGAGTTGGCAAATGTTAGTAAATCTTTGTATATCTGGACTAGAATGAAGTTCTTCCAAGATCCAGTACAACAAATTATAAAGCCCTCCGAGGAGAGAAGCGGTAACATCATCTTTTTCTGTTGTGTTATGCCGGAAATCTTTTCCCCCCACCAAAAGGCTGCACTTGAGTGGACATTCAATAAATATTTACTAATTGAATCAAATTATACAAATTATACAAGATTTAGTTTTATAGCTTTAATGACCTACACAATAACTCTGTAAAAGTATATCTCTCCTTAAAAAAGAAAAGTCACTTTTAGAGATAAAGACAACTAAATCAAAAAGCTTATCTTAGAAAAAAAAAATCATGCACATTTCCTGGGGAAAATATTTGGCTTTACTTCAAGTTACTGAGATTTTTCTAGAAATGTGATGTTGGCAGCCCCACCTGGCATTACCCTTTGGCTTAGACTCTTAGCTAGACAGATGAGCATGTGTGAGGTACATGGTACATCTTATTCTGGAAAAAAAGATGTTCCCCATGGAGAGAAGAGGGCAAACAGGGAACACTCCAGGAGTCAAATACCGATTCAGCGGATAGCCGCCCCCCCCCGCAGTGATTTGGCGCTTTTGCTCTTTATGCTGTAATGAATTAGGAAGTTGCTAGAAGGCAAAAGGGCAAATCTTTATGATTGCAGTTCTGCCACCCATTCACAGGTCCTGTGCGAGTATCTGTCAATTTTTATATAAAAACACTAAAGGGACAGTTGGGAGATCTGAAGGAGAAACCCCTTTGTCAGGACATACTTCACTTAAAAGCCTCTGGCACCCAAGTGATGTCAGGACCTACTTCAGGGCTCGAAGTCAATTTACGGGTGGAGACTTGTCTTACGGACAAACAGCCAAGGCTAGTCTGCTAGACACCGGCAATGGCTTAGCAACGTGACCATTAGAAGTGCCCCCGATTTTCTATTTGTTAAAGAGAAAATATTTCTCGCCAAGTTTGGTGGGAAATACATGCCAAAAGTCTCCCTTACTAAGAAAGGGGGGAAATAAGCTTAAATGGAGGGAGAAAGCTAAAAGATTCTTCTGGTTTGGAAAGGCTACGGCCATACTAAGTGGGACTTCGGGATGAGTTGGCAAGACCATGAAGAATGACAGAGACCACTGTTATGGAAAGTTCCCGTGGCAGACATCAAGGGAGGAGTGAAGTCTTCTCATTCTTGCATGTGGAGCTCATGGGAACTGAGGAGAATGCATTTGTCTCTAAGAGTGAAAAATGGCAAATGGCAGAAATGATTTTTCTCACTGGAAAAAAATGTTAGGGACATACAGGTGAGTGCCTTATTGTCATGGTCAAAACGTACAACCAAATGCTTCAGCCTTAAGCCATGGAACAGCTTGCTCATCTGTATGGCCAATCTGACACTTTCTTACAGGCTTCTGATTCATATGGCTCCATGTTCTTTCCACCCTTCCCAATGGCACACACTTTTGGCAAATGTCTCCATCATTTAAGACAAGGAACTATAAAACGGAAGACATTCCTATCTACCAGATGAACATTTTCAATCAGCAACAGTTACATAGAAGCACAGAATGATGACACGTTCCGTGACAAAGAGCCAAAAAGAACGGAGGGAGAGAATGTTCTAGGTTATCTTGGACAATGGGGGGGGGGTCCGAATTGTTCCAATATGTCTTTGGAGCCCACAATCTTAGAGATCATTTTGAGATATAAATATATTGTGAAAAAGAGAAATACAAGCCTGAAATGGAGTCACTTGCCCCCCATAAGAGCCCACCAGGACGTAATGACAGTTTCAACCTGTCCCTCGAACGTGACCATTTAAGAGTCAATGTGGAATTTCCTGACTGGCACTAGCGAGGTGACCTGCATGAGAAAAATCCTGCCAGTTCCTTTCCCCCCGAAAACGTGATGTCCTGGCCTGAAAGAGTCCTTCCTTCTCTTTTGCTGCTACCTTCCTTGCCCTACCCTCCTTCCTATTAAAACCTCCTCCTCAGTTAGTCCAACTCCTGGGAGCATCTCTCTGCTGGCGAGCTAGGAGGTGGCCCAATCCACGAACGCTTTAATAAAGCCAATCAGATCTTCAAATTGACTCAATTCGGTTTTGTTTTTTAACAACGTATATACAAATAAATTACAAACACAATTAACGAGGCCCTGTGTTCCTCTACTTTCAATGTGACAGTTGGGTGCTAAGGGGGCAGGGAAGCAAAATTAGAAGGGAAGGAAGATGTTCTGAGAGCCAAATCCATGAGGACCGAGTAAAGTGAGCCAGGAAGTACCCTTGCCTTCCAGAAGCCAGTTCTGTGTCTCATACATGCGTTACGGGCAGACCCTGGGAGGGCTAAAAGACAAAGAGTTCCTTCGAAGGCTGTGTCCCACTATCTGGTGATCAAGACATCTACAAGGTGGCCTCGGTCTCCGCCATGATGCTGGCTGGAGCCGCCGGTTCTTCCTGGGTAATGGATCATTCTGTGGGATGTGCCCCGGGGTGAGCGGGCACCATTGTCGAGCTGCCCAAAGACTAGCTGAAGTTCACTCACTTTCCTTGCACTCAATCAAGCAACAGTGAAATCACGGACACCATCCTTCCCCTTTCAACCGATTAATGATGAAAGAAGAGCCTTGTCAAGGGCCAGAGGAGACGAAAAGGTAATTCCAGTGGGTAAAAGGAGCTGTCCCTACGCCGTCTAATCACAACTCTCTCCAGGGCTCCTCCTCTCACTGCGTCTGGGTCTGGGCTCCTGTCACTTACGTGTGCAGAAACGCTCCCCTGATGCTCGGGAGGGAGGAAAGGGGTCTCCCGGACTTTACCTACAGGAGGAAGGAAGGAAGAGGAAAGTGCCCACACAGGGTGCTGACAATGGGGCTGGGCACCCTTCCTGCTCACAGAGTCAACACCTTCATAGACACAATGAAAAAATTCCTTGAAGCCTCATACCTTCTATTTCAGCTTCATACCGAAGAACTTTATTTTTTGTTTTTGCTTTTGTTTTAAGCTAAAATGGTACTGAAAACAAAATCTTCTCAACTAGCTGCTTCGGAACAATATACTGTATTATGAAGCTCTGTACAGGTTCAATGTTTCTGAGATCTTGACAGGCCCGAGAAAGGTCCCCACTTCTTTTCCTTGAATTCTGAGATGGAATCATCTTCTGCCTCTTCCAGGCTCTTCTGCGTCAAGGCCAGGCTGCTGGACAGAAGGAGTGGCGTAAAAAGTGCGCAGGAAAACACAGAAACGGACCACCCTCGGGGGCCCACGGTGGCACTGACCTAGCAGAGGCTCTGGCTCCGGGTTCCGCGGTCCTGCCGGGGCGGCCGCATCACGCCACCCGAACCCACGCGGCAGGAAGGGGGGCGGGGGGCTGTACAACGGGTCCCCTTGAATCATGCTACTAAAAAAAGGTGCAATGAGAAAGAAGTCCCTGTGGATTCTGTCACAAGCGTGGGCACGAGAACCCACAGGATGCCTCCCTTTGGTATTAAATAACAGTTTAAAAAAGCTTTTTAGAAACAAAGCAAATACACGGTGGGAGCGGCCGCGGGAGCCGTCCCAGGTCAGGCGTCCACGGAAACGAGTCTCATCCCTAGTCATAAATAAATAATCTCTTTCCTGGTCGGACTTCCACGCCAGGATCAATATCTCTTCACATCTTACTTATTTTATTACTGCTTTTGGTTTTCTGGGACTGATTGAAAGTTGCTCAGAGGAAATCTTTGGTTTTGCTTAAGTGTCCATGACATTTAATCATGACTTTCCTTGCAGTTTAATTCCAACCAGTCAATCCGTTAATCCACTTCAATGGATTCCGGGCTCTCGGTGATCGGCTTGCACTCATTGGGCATCCTCTGATGTCTGCTCAGCTGTGTGGCCTGCGTGAAGCTCCGCTCACACCTCTCGCACCTGGTGGAGGCAAGAGAGAAAATTGAGACCGAGGGGCGGGGGCCTGCAGGGCCGTGGGCTTCCTCTCATCCTGCCTAATGAGAACAGACACTCCAAAGTGGCTTCAGATTTTCCCGGCTCAAGAGGTTTAATTGGTGGCTCCTTCCCGGGCCTGGAGGCCTGGGACGGGACAAAGCCCGCCTGACGCGGAACAGAGGCATCTGTCAATAGGCAGGGGGACAGTGATTTCTCCAGAGAGCCCTGTCCTGCTGCAGCTCTGATCGCTGTCAGTTCAAATAGATAAGGAACAAAAAGAGATTTTTAGGAGTGAGCCATCAAAGCCGCAGCTCGTCGGCCGTTTTCTGCTCCGTAACCCAAAGAGAAATTGATGACAAATAGCATTTCACCTGCTGCTAATTCAAAATCGGGGGATTCTCCTCCACGCGCCGCGGCGGCCCAAGAGCCATCTCCTGCGAATGTGGAACGGCGACATCGCTCTGCGTGACTGTGGGGGGCGGGGGCGGGTGGCTGCTTTTGTGTCGAAGTCACACAGCCCAGCCCAACGCGGGGCTAAAAGAACTGCTTGCGGGGTGGGGTGGGAGACAGACGAATTCACCACCGGCCAGTGTTTGCATGGCTCGAGAAATTCACCTCTCGGGAAGGTACAGGCAAGAAGGTACATGGAGGCCAGAATTCAGGGTCAGTGTGTCTGATGAGGAGAAAACTTTGGCATCCCGCTTCTAGAATATCTCCTGTCTTCAACTTAAAAAAGATTGTAACCTAGAGACCCTGAGCTCGACCCATCTCCCATGCAACACACTGAACTAGCTCGATGGCTCCTTGATCTATAAAAAAAACTAACGCGTGTGTGTACGCACGCACACACATGTGGACACACACACATCCAATGGGGGCTTCCAGCTTTTCTGTGGTGGCTGTGACTCCTGGCAGGTTGTCTCTGATTATGCACACATGCAAACTGGAGCAGCTAGCTGGCACAGACAGTGACTTCCCTGTCACCGTCCTGCACGTCTGGGCTGCCTGGACCACTGGCCAAGCCCCGACTAGGGCACAACGGCCACCACAGCCATCCTCTAATGTCTTCTCCTTAATGCTTTGAACGAAAAGATATTCAGGAGCGCTGCAGACTCTTGTCCCTCTTTGAAATAATGTACCTTTGGTCTCAGGTCCCCGCACTACTGGGTTGGGGCAGAGCTCTCAAGATCTTTAAAGTCCTCACTGCTCCATCACATGCCACGTGCCCCATTATCTGGGGGACAGTCCTCTCTTCCCCTCCCCCTTTTTTGGTACATCATACAAAGTGCCTTGCCACGGGGATAATTACCTAAAAAAAAAAAAAAAAGGATACATCCATCCACTTTGGGGCTTCCTGTCTTTTTTTTAATGTGGGGAGGCTGGGGCCTTGACCATCACGCTGGGATTTTTCAGGGCTCCCGTGCCAGCTGAATGTGTCAGGGTGACGAAGTTGTGTTTCTCTGATTGTCTTCCCGGGAATATTTTTAGCAGCCTGTTCCACTGTTAAAAACTGCACTGTGATCTTGACAAATGTATAATGTCAGCTTTAATGTATCAGACCTATCAGCTCAATGAAAATAACTCAGAAGTATTGATCAGCCAATGATTTTTGGTGTATTCATTAACGTCCACGGGCAGCTCGTCCTCTCTCCAGAGCTCCTGAGGTGCTGATGACATGTTAGCGAACTGCTGATTGTTTATTAGAAAACTGATTAGTTACTGGATCAGTGTGTCAAAATATACTACCTTTCACTGCTGGCAAACTTTCAAATTATTATATTCCTTTAAAAAAAAATTCTGAAGCTTTAGGATCCATTTCAAAGAGAACCGTTGGAACAATTACAAGGAGAGACCGTTTACCCGGGTTGAGAATCTGCACTTCTCGTCTTGGGTATTTGGATATAAAGAATTCGGACATAGGCAGTTCCGTGCTTCATAAAAGGAAAGTGTATGTCTCTATATGATAATTAAATATCCAGATTAGACAGAGACCTACAGAGGCGTTTTTCTCAAGCAGTTTGCCCAAGTGGCCTCACAGATATTTACATTCACGGAATCAGAAATCTACCAAGTCCGATCTGTCAGGCTCCGGAGACGCTCACTGCAAAATCATCTCCAGTGTCCTCTGGTCCAAGTGCGAATGAAAACACCTGCAGACGTGTGTATCCATGTGGGCTGGATCCTTACCAACCCGCCAAGGAAGTGAAGAGAGCTAGACAGAAACAATATTCTTGTAAATAAGGAAAGAGTCTCCATTTTACGTTCATCACTTTTAATTTTAGAAAAACCCCCTTCACGAGTTCTTTTTGTAGCTGAATGGAACTCCTCAGAAGGACAGACTCTTGCAAATGTCTGGGGTCTGGCAAATCAGAGCTAGACTTCATCTGGGTTGGCATCTAAGGAACCCTGAGCTCCATCCCAGACAGGTGTCTGGGTACCTCTGACCCTGGACATCATGCAGCAGAAGAAGGAAAGAGACGTGGGGGTTATAGGCCGGGAGCAAAGGAAGGCTCCTACATACGGGTCTTCCTCTTTATGCTGTCGTCACAGCCCCAAAGGGGACATCGCAGGGACACTGAAGCGGAAAGTCATCGGAATACTTCAGCATAGAGAAAGCCCCCAACTTTCTACCAGTATGGCTATCTTAGTTATTCTGGGTTCCTTTTAGATTTGAAGTCATTCTTTACTTCACGTGATGGTTGGCTGGATTACTGGTACGGGGAGCCTAACAATTACCCCCTGAAATTGACAGATGCCAAAATGATATCAAGTTCCATTACAAGGAACACCTGCAAGAAGTTTTCTTTCTGTGCCTCTGCAGCCTGTCACCAAATACTTCTCGGATTGAGGCAAACGTGCAGGCCTTGTGCATACAGTGTGCTCAATGTGTATTTACTGATGTGCTCTTTTCAATTGCTCTGTTGCCTGAATCTTGTGAAAATATTAGATGTTCTATGGAATATGCTTGGATTTTTTTTTTAATAAGGAGCCAATGTGTCTTTACTTAAGGCAAAGACGTACTGATGAGTTTTTTCCCCTGCTTCTGACAAACATGAAGAGAAGGGCCTTTCGTATGGGAAGTCCTGGTCTCCCCAGGCTCCAAAGCTGGGCACCAAGTAGTTTACGTGGCTCCAGGCAGAGCAGAGGAGAGCAGCTCCCTCTGAAATCCTCAGAGATTACGTTTAGGAATAGGGAGGGAGGAAGGAGTCCTCACTAGAAAGAATAAGTTGGAGATGCCAATGAACTTCCTTCCTTCCTTCTTTCCTCTTTTCCATAAAGAGCTGGCAGCTGCCGTTAAACGAAATGATGTCTTGCTCTCGTGCCTTGCTGCCGATGACTTCCAGTCCCACCGTACAAACTGAAAGCCAAGACCTTCATTATGCTCCCTTGGTGGGTATTTTTCCTACGTACTCCTTTACCATAGAAGTTCTATGCCTACAGCCAAGTCGCCTGCCAACAGGCCCGTGACCTACCTGCTGCCTGTGGGGGTGGAGTGTTCCAGAGGGATCTCAGCCCATCGGATCATGAGGCAAAGCCTGGACCGAGACTCTAATCTCTTACTGCCAGGTCTTCTCGAGCCTTCTTGGGATGGCAATAATCTTGATGTGCCTACGCCCACATCCCAGCAGAAGATTTTAGATGTTGGAACAGGCCCTCCTCTGTCGTGGCCGGCCCCCGAGAATTCTGCGAACGCCTCCTGGGCCCTGGGTGGGTTGGACCATTTGGGGGCTGAGCCATTTGGGGCATCTCCCTGCAAGCTGCCCCAGGCGTACAGTTTAGGGTTCTGCATCCTTATGAGGTCCTGCCCCTTCCTTGTAACATTGTTTAAGCCAATACCCATTAGTTGAAGTAGTAAAATTAACTGTTGCTGTGAAATCCCTTTTACTAATTTGCAACAAGTTTTTTCAAACATTTCTTTTATGAGCTTGTAAAAGGGTATCTTCATAATATTTACAAATGTCCGTGGGATGGATATCTGTGAGCTATGGTGAGAAGCTTCCCAAAACTCCCCTGGGATAGTTCAGTCCTGGAAGATCTGACTGTATACACTGAAGGATTTAGTTTTCCTAGAAGATGTTTAAAACTTGCACTCTTTAAATGAGCGGACACTCGGTTCTCCCCTGGGGATGTACATTTGCTAAATCAAAAGGAAAAAAGCCCACCCCACCCTACATACAGCATGAAGCTATCTGAGTAAGAGTACAAGCAGAAGGAACTACAGCATGGACCCAGAATCTAATCCGACCAACCCTCGCGGTTTTCTTAATTTGTTTTCTGGATGAAATTAGGCGATGGTCACAAAAACATACTTTAAGAAAGGAAAAAGTTGCAATTATGAAAGCCCCTCAAATATTACTCCGATGAATTAAAGTTAAAATGGCAACTCTATTGGAAACATGACAAAAACAGGATGTTAGAGAAAAAAAAAATTGAGTGGAGTCAACGAGGTTACACATAAGTAACACCTGAACATTAATAGAAATCTATTTCCCATTTTGACCCTGAAACCTCTTCAATTAATTACTAAAATCTATTTACACAGCAACGAGATAAAAATCAATCTGATTCCTGGCACCGTGGCTGCCGGGCTGCCCTCTCTAATGTAAGGGGCCAGAAGGATCGCCAGTCCTCCCACACCTTCGCTTTTGAAAAACTCTCTTGCTCCAAGGCATGGCACTTGGGCGACTGTCCTCTTCCACATCCAGAGCAGTGACGAAGCCAGAATCTCTGAACCCCCTGACAGTCAGGCCCGAGGACGATGACAAAGTCCACCATGCAGGACACAAACACCTGTGTTAGGAACCCCAGTACCTGCGCTAACCAGTGGCCCGCAGGGTAGATGAGAAAAAAGCGGTCCCTTTGGGCTCTCAGAGCCCCCGGAGTGTCCGGCTTGGCTGGTGCAGTGCAGGCTTTGATTTTAGACCTCTTTCTATCCCCTTAGCCAAATGCTTTTGTGCAGTGCACAAGCTACACCCATGTACGTGGAGAAAAATTAAAACTCTTTTTATTATTAATATCGTAAATTAAACCATGATGAAACCGGTTGAGGATAATGAATAAAGGTAACTGATTCACGGGGAGGTAAGTGAAGACGACAAATTTTTACGAGTTCTTCCCTCTGATGGCAGACACCGAGGCAGGCAGGACCCAGGCCAGCAAACCTAGCCTCAGGCTGAGTGCCAGGGCAACAATGGACCACACCAACAGGTCCAAAAGGGAAATCATGGGTAATAAGACTCTACAAAGACTCATGGGCTGAAACTGAGCCAGGGGATCCGTCTCCTACTGCCTGAATCATTTCTCTTTTTGCTTGATCTTGTCCTACAGAAAGTAAATAGGCTACATGTTTATGTCCTTTGAATTGTCCTTCCCAACCAGGGAAAACCAAGGTAGCAAATGAGTGAAGAGATATGTGGAGGGTTGAAGAGAAAAAAGAATCCATCACACAGACAGCAGAAGTTGCTTTGGGACAACTGAGCAAGTCAAAAGTACTGGTTCACACTCCCAAGCCTTTCCACATGCTGCTTGGGCTGCCAGGAATGCCTCTTTCCCTTGTATGCCTGGAAAACTCCTACTCATCCTTCAAAACCCATCTTAAACATCCTGTCCACCAGACAGCACTGATAACTCCATTTCTGGGCTACCCGGCAGCACTGTGTGTATATGGCTTACTGTTCTTCACTTTTATACTTTTCATCCTATGTTGTAATACTTGTTTATTAATTGGGCTTCCCCATAAACTACGTGGTCTTCAAAGACAGGGGGAGCAAGTCTCATTCACCTCTGTATCTTTTGAGCCTAGCTGGGTGCCCAGTACAAAAGTAGATGCTCAATAAATATTTGCTGAATGAATGACACATACATGAATAAATGAATGAGTGAAGGAACAGGCCATCTTGCATGATTCAGATGTCCACTGTTTTCATGAATGGTCTATATCTAGAAACAATCTCTGTCTGGGGGGCTCTTACCTTGCCAAAGTCCTCGGAGCTCAGTCCTACCTTTTTAAAACTACATTCCCTGAATCCTCAAGAATTCGGATGTGCCCTGCACGTGGTTGTGTTTTGTTTTGTGTCACCAACATAGTAATTCTGAGATCCGAAGGGCACGCTCGAAAAGCCACAAGTTGGCTTCTATCACAGATTTAAACCACTTGAACAGATAGGAAAGGGGAGGAAAGCATCCACCAGAATCCTAAAACATTCAAGTTTCCCAAGGGATGACTATTTAGACGTCCTAAAAACCGGGTCACCTCACTGACGGTCATGGGCTTGCTGGTGACCCAAAGATGGCACTTTGTGGGGGCTGCCAGCTTAAATTCTAGAAGCATAGATCCTCGGAAACGAGAAAGAAATCTTAAAATGACTTACTCCTAACTTTTTAATTTTTCTGATGAGAAAACAGACCCAGAAAGACCTTCCCGTGTCCATGGTCGCACAGCTTGAGAGGAAAGGAGGTTCAGGGTAGGCTCTACTTACTTGAAGGGCTTTTCTCCAGTGTGGGTTCGGATGTGGTTGTTAAGGGTGGTGGCCCCGGCGAAGGCACGGCCACAGTAGCCACACTTGAAAGGCCGGTCACTGGAGTGAGTGACCACGTGGTTCCTCAGCTCGGACGGTTGTGAAAAGGACTGGGAGCAGTGACCGCACTGATAAGGTCTGAAACAAATAAAGAGACTGCCTGGTCATTACCGTCTGTGTCAATCAGGGCAAATCAGGATCATGAAGCAAGGGCCAGAACTTTCTGGTGACATTTTCTCAGTTTTCCAAACAGCCCCTGGGGCTCTGGCTGCTGGGTCCCTGAGACCCGTACTTGTTGCCACGGGAACAAAATTCACAGAGCTTCTGAGGCCCATTAATTCCCAAATGAGTATTCCTTTCTGGTACTAACTGTACCATTTCAAGAACCCGTACCTTCTTGTTTTTATCCCCACCCGAGGCAAATATTAGCGCACTTTCGGAGGCATTAGAAGTATGGGCTTGATTAAGCAGAACGTAACAAGAGAAGATATGTCACTGTCGCTCCCAATTCCGTGGCACTTGAAACTCTTCAAAGTGCTCCATCAATTACCTACTTTCATCTTCACCCTAATCCTCCGGGGCAGGGAAAGCATCTGTTACTATCTCTGTCAGTTCAGAAAACAGCGGGTACGCCGTCCTCGTAGGAATTAAGTTCTTGAGGCCAAGGTTACTCTAGGGTGTGTGGACTTGATCCTGGGGGAAACATGCAGAGAAGGCAGCGAGCTGCTTGCGTGTTTTAATAAATACTCAACTGCCTTGGGGTCTGCAAACCCAACCTCAACTTGGGGTCATCCGAGAGTTCACGGATGGACCCAGGTGTGTACCCACATCTGTCTCTTTGTAAAAGCAATCCTGACTTGTGCTTACTCTTCACTCACACACACACACACACACACACACACACACACACACACACACATATATTTATCCACTGGGTCTTTTCTTTTAAACTTCGGTTCACCAGTTTAATTTGGCGGCAAGCAATGATTTATAGCAGCACAGAAATGACGGGATGTCACTATGTTTGCAGGAGGGACGAGGGTGGTGTGAAGGCAAGTGGAGGGAAATTGTGACAAACACCTGATAATTAGCAAGATTATCAGAGAACGTTCTTTGCAGCTCATGAGAAGTAAATCAATTTGGGGTTTTCATAAAATAGATTAAAATTCTATTTTCTCTACACAAGTTCTGCCGTTGACTAAAGCAGAATCTGGGGCGTGATGGAAAACCTGGGGGAGTTTTCCCCATTAGAAGCTACCTCTCATTGTTCTTGGACACGCGCTCTAATTTGTTTATCAAAATTTTGGTTAAGAAAATTAAGAATCTGTCAGGAGGGATGTGAACGGCGCTCGCGAAGCCCTGGTCGGTGGCCCAGACGTTTCCTGGTTGTGTTTGAGAAAGCCAACGGCAGGAGCCGACTTAATGGTTTTAACCTCCACAAACGCACCAGCTCCAAAGCCCGGAAACCAAAACGAAGGGCCAGGAGACAATGGTGGGCAAGCATGTACAACGATTCAATTAAGTGCAAAATAAAGTGGACCCGCTCATTTGTCAAGCGAAGTGCTTAATTGTGGCTACTTGCCTCACTGAACACAAACACTATTATTTTACCAGGCTTCAGCGCGCTGAGCACTGATTGTAGAATTTTTTAGCTTGATTAATAGTCCAGGATTGGTCAATAACTCAATACTATACAATTTTAATTACTTACATTTAGAAATCTATTTAACTGCTCTCAAACAAGTTTCAAAAAATATATATAAGCATCCTTGGTAAGGAGTTTATCAATCTTGATAAATTACACGTGCATGTTATTACAATTATTAAATAATGCTTTGAAAGCCATTAAAATTTTACGTACACGGGAAGGTCCTCCCTGCCAAATCTGTTCTCTGTAACCATTAACCCTAAAGCATTCATCGAGAAAGAATTCTCTCAGGACTGAACTTTTTAAAATGTTATGGAAGATTATAAACAAAATAATTTATTAACACATGCTATATTCACTGACAATTGATTTTTCTAATAGTGAAGGGACCATTAACAGTGATTAGCCTCTGGTTACCTATTTTTAATAGCTATCACATAAACAATAAGCCACTAAATAAAACCAATTAATCTTTTCTTTTTTTCTAAGTCCACTGTCAAAAGTTGGGGTGATTTATTTCCTGTAGTCAGAAGTCAATCCATCCTTTTTACGTCAATAGTCGCCATGGCAAAGATTTGCACACACAAGAGCAGAAATGACCCCAGGCTTATCTTGAATTCTCCTATTCCCTACCAAGAGAATCCTAAGGAAAGGCAAATAGGATTCTAACGCGTCCCCCTTTGCCCACTCCTGGCCTGAGAGGCACTTGCTAGGTATCCAGTGACCTGAGGCACGGCTTTCAAAACTTTGTAAAATTTAGCTTGACCGAATGGAAGGGTCTAGCAAGAGGGAAGACAGCAAAGTGGAGTCCTGCTTCAGCCGCTAGCGTTAGGCAGCTGTGGGACTTAGACACGTCAACGTGACTTCCTGATGACTGTCTCATCTCTCTGCTAAGAGGGATACACTGAGCTAGCTGTTCTCCTGGATCCCATCGCGCTCTGTTCCTGCTTCCAGATAATCAACAAACACGTGTTGCCCGAGGATCTGTCCAAGACACGGTCCCCACAAGACACAGCATTTGACCTCCATCTTCTATCAGCCAGTTCCCGGGACACAGAGCCTTCTACAGTTGTGCGTGTGTCTGTGTGTGTGTGCACATGCTAATTAGAATACGAACCATTTAAACTTACTTAGTAAACAGCTAAGGATTCAGGGCAACAAGAAAGTATAGTACCAAAAGGTAGAACCCAACCTTACTTTAACGGATCTCAAAAAACAAAGCGACGTCCTTTCATTCTTAGGTACCTTGACGAATAAGTTTACACCAATGGTTACATTCCCGTTGGCAGAAGCTGACTTTATGCAGAATTCAGAACTAAAATGTGTACTCTACCTGCCACTATAATAACAGTTTGTCTCTCTCTTTCTCAGTCTAGAAATTTATAGAAAGTCAGCCTTCAGAAAGTACAGAAGTCAGAAAGCAAGTACACAAGATTCCTTCTTTTCCTGGATTTTTGCTATTTCCTAAAAAATGAATAAAAGGAAACAATCCAAAAGTAATTTTAACACCAACTACATCATCGAGCTGGGTAAGGACAAAGGGTAAGGACAAAGGCCTACAATCAAGACAAAATGAATTCTCCAAGCCCGAGGGCAGGGCTCAGAAAACACGATGAGCACGATGGAATCTTCTCTGGAACAACTGGCCACAGGGGTTAAGACTCCAAATTCACAACTGAAGGGCTTTGAGGGCATGAAATTCGTTGCCATTACTCTTTTTATACTGACAACTAACATTCTCACTAACTTGGCAAGGTCTGGCCAAAAGGTAAGGCTTACGTTACTAAACCCGCAGATACAATCCATTTCAACTCCAAAGTTCTTCCTCTCTTTGATGTGTCCTACCAGCAGGAGCTCGGAGACTGGTTTCATGGAGGGCTGTGTTTAGCTCTCCCCATTCCAGGTTCTCAGCTAAATGGGAATCTCTTTCCTCAAGCACTCTGATTCTCGCCGAGTCCTCACCCACAGACAATTCATTATTCTCAAAACAAACGCATCCAGCATTCCTCACAAAGGGCCGACAGCTCAAAACCAGAAGAAGCTCATGAATTATTTTTTTTTATTTTTATTTTTTTTTTACTACTTGAGACATCTAGCACTGCTGTCTGATGCTGGGAACGTTCTTTATGGACACTATCCAATATGGAAGCCATGAGCTCCATGGTTCACGGCCACGGTTCACGGCATGAGAAATGGACGAGCTATTTTGCTTAATTTTGACGATTTTCAATTGACCTAGCCTCGTGTGCGACTAGTGTCAACACGGAAATATCAAGGCTTCATGGAAAACGAGAAGGTGCCCCATACTCAATTAAAAAAAAATAAATAACTAAAAAAATCCGACAAAGCCTGGGTCGAGTTAGTGAACACCTATCACTGTGGGTCCACCTTTAAGCAGATGGAAAGCAGCGAGACAATTTCATACATCCCGTGGCACGCCCTGTGACTGGCAGTAATTCTGCCGAAGATTCGTCTCCAGGACAATGTGCAATTCATTTGCTTTGAGTCTGTAATTGGTTTGGTGTACACAGAGCAAAAAGGATGAAACATCTAACAAAATTAAGTGTGGTTTGGTTTAAAATATTAATCCTTTGATTTTTTTTTCCTTCATGGCAACGGAAGCCTCCGGGACAAAAGTTGTTCGGCTGGGCCCACATTCTCTCCTTGCCCCGCGTCAAGTCCGCCCACGTGCACGTCTTCCAAGACTTCAAAGGGAGCACCACTGAGGTCACTGCTGGGCTGTGTGGAGGGAGAAAAGAACACAGCTCTATGGAAGGAGGAAAGATCTCAGGGCAGTGGCAAAAGTGCAGAGCCAAAGGACCTGGAGAACACAGAACCCTAGAAAGAACAGAAGCTTCACACTCGGGGGCAGCTGGGGGTGGGGGGCGGTGAGGAGGGGTGGGGGAGGACAGTGGAACACAAGAACAGGACACATTGCAAAGAAACGATGAAGGGGATGGTGATGCATCGTCTCCAGGCTCCTCCCACCACACAGCACCTCCGAGGGTCGTCTTGCCCCCTGGGACCACCACAACCAATCACGGTCAATGACACGCAACACAGCACAAATGTGAACAGCTCAGGGGGCACCCAGGAGACTAAAAGGCAAACCTGGGCCACACAAAAATCAAAAAGGAGAAACGAAAAGGACGCAACATAAAAGATAAGCATTGTAAAGACACTGTCTGCCGAAAATAAAAGAAGACGTGGTCATCAGAAAATAATCCACCGAGATCGTAGGCGTCGCTTACCCCTTTCTGGAGCCCCCCCAGTGGGACTGTTGAGAGTTTCTGCAGCAGAAAAACAGAAGAGAAAAGGGATTTCTAACTCCTGGTTCAAGAAAAAAGCGATTTAAGCTGTATTAGCCTAGGTCATAAGCTAATGCAAATACCCCAAGTATTTATGAAGTCCCTAAATAAAATCTTGGTGGGTCTAGATCCTAATAGCTTCCTCCCTTTGAATTCATTCAGGCAGAGACAAAGGCAGTAGCTTGGGAAAAAGGAAGAAGAGAATTGGGGGGTGGTTGATTTAATATGAACAGAACAAAATCAAGAAGTAACAATTCTGTGGCTCCTAAGCCCTTTGGGATGTGTTTTTACCTTTAGTGCTAATTCTTACCTGGCCAGGTCAACTGGAATTTCTTTCTGCATTTAGTGTAAATATTGTAGTAATGAAAAATGGTAATAATGCTGGCAGCCCTAGGTGTCCCCAGAGCTTTTTCTTTTATATCAAGGCAGAGACTTATTGATGGTCTCTCACATGGAAAAGCTCACGAATATAGTCTCTTTGATGAAGGTTCAAATGTCTTGAGTTTCGTGGCCAAATATTCCGTCCGTTGAGTGAAAAATCTTTTGGACCTCAGATTCACGGGCCTGTTTCAAATTTGGACCTGTTTGAAACTCTAACCTGTTTACCTTCTGACTTTGTCTTCGGTGTCTCTCTTTTTCGCCTCTGGTTCTAGCAAGATTTTCCTACCAAAATAAAAGCGCTCCGAGTTTTTCAAAGAGAGGGGAAATGGTTTCTGACTGGCAGATTCTAAGCTTTGTCACGGCATATGGCTGAATGGACACAAAAGCCAGCTGATTTAGGAAGTCAGTAACTAAAGAAAATATGTACATTCAGCAGTTGCAACTCTCCACATGGATAATAATGAGAGAAAAGGCTCCAAATTTCAGGACCATCGTATAGAAGAAATCTGATGCTCCCCTGTAGCTCTGGATATTTCTCCTACTTAGCAATTCACTCATGTGGTTAAGTATTATGGAGAGTGTTTTTTTACTTCCAAACCTGCTGGTACCAAGCCGGCATTCTAGGTTCTAGAACAGAAAAGAGCTATTCCGGTCCTAGCCGCTAAAAGCAAATTGGGGACCTAGAAAGAAACAAGTGCATCAAAGTGAGTGGGTATCTTTCACTAATTTGCCCCTTTACCTCCAATAATCAATTTGCATAGGATGGAGTAATTCAAGCATCTCCCCAACATGACTAAGAAACAATGTACTTGGGGCGCCTGGGTGGCACAGCGATTAAGTGTCTGCCTTCGGCTCAGGGCGTGATCCCGGCGTTATGGGATCGAGCCCCACATCAGGCTCCTCTGCTATGAGCCTGCTTCTTCCTCTCCCACTCCCCCTGCTTGTGTTCCCTCTCTCGCTGGCTGTCTCTATCTCTGTCGAATAAATAAATAAAATCTTTTAAAAAAAAAAGAAACAATGTACTTGATTACTTTGCCTGTAAAGGGCCCAATTTTTTTGAAGCCGTAAATCTTAAATTCAACTGATCCATGAATGACGGTGACCGCCTCTCAAGTGCTGACCGGCAAAGCACAGGGAAGGGAGAAGTACGAACCCAGCGCCTGAGTAATCTGATCCCGCTCCGGCTACCGGCCTGGGTATCAAGCACCCGACACTATAGCCTATCTGGGAAGGCTGGCCACACCGCCCCTGGGCATCTAAGTCAAAGAAGCCCAACGGGGTCTAGCACAGGCTGGAAATCTCTAATCGTTAGCCTGGAATCAACACTGACCAAACAGTCTCTCGTGGAAATGTATGTTGTATAGGGAAGTTTTCTCCATTTGTCAGGTATTTTTCTGACAGTTTACATAGACGCTTTGCAAATTATGACACTATTATTTGATGGAACAGACTTCCTAGGGACTTAAACCATAATACACATATGGTTTTGCAAGTGTAACTGGGGTCACACACAAGAGTCCGTTTCAGTATCTACTTACTGTGACCGATTCTCATTGCTTTATGTGATATTCAGCATGAAATCATATAACCAAAGCTAAGCTTTGCGTTCCAGTATCCAGACACTTCCAACCATCATTTCACTTTGCGTGCTCAATTTTTATGCCAATGCACCCACGCAAAAAACAGAACCGTCCACCTGAACGCACTCAATTTAAAACGCAAGTTGATAACACAATTTAGTGCACCTTTTATATTTAAAAAACTACGAAAATGTATTGCGAACTCTGGATAGATAGATCTTAAAGCTCTACGTATCCTTGCAAGAGAGAGGAACTTCCCAAGAAGAGCCTTTCTGAGTGAGGAAAACATTTTCAGAACTTTTGTAACTCCTGTAAAGCCAGAAAGTACTAAGATGTTCGGAGGTCTGGTGATATTTTCACCAGGGTCTCTACTGGTGAAAGTAAAAGATTATAAAGACCCAGCTGCTGGGGCGCCTCAGTGGCTCAGTCCGTGAAGCATCTGCCTTCGGCTCAGGTCGTGATCTCAGGGTCCTGGGATTGAGCCCCGAATCAGGTTCTCTGTTCAGTGGGGAGCCTGCTTCTCCCTCTCCCTCTCCCTGCTGCTCCCCCTGTTTGTGTGCTCTCCTTCTCTCTCCCAAATAAATAAAATCTTTGAAAAAGAAAAAGACCCTGCTGCCATAACACCCCTAACGCAACCATTTCAACACTAATTAGAGCAATGCTTGATGCTAAGCAAGTGTTTTCTAGAAAGGCACAAATAAAAACGTACACACATATAAATGTGCATATGTACACTGCAAGGGAGTCTTGTTATTGTTCTAGAAGACATCCACCCCGTCTCCAGCACACCTCCAGTCTATGTGTCCCTGCTGGGTTTTCTACGACGCTGTACTCTGCACGGCGGGGAGGGGACAGCTGGGCGTAGAACAGAAGGCAGAGAGAGCCTGAGTGGCTTAAGTGAATCAGTGGCCAAATGAAGATAATAATTCAGAAGACTGCTTCCACATCTCCTATCATCCTTCCAAAAATCCTTCTCTGCGTTTCTATTCAAAGTGTGCTTTCAAGGCTCTTCTTAGATATTTGGGGTTTAATCAAATTTGCACAGGACGTGAAGGAGAGAGAGACAGAAAACACACTCCTTTCTTATTGAATTATTTTGATTTTTGTCTTTTGCGCTCCCGGCTCTCAAGACTGTCGAATAAACCAGTTTTGATTCATAAATAATAGTTCCATTATATCTACTGTGCCACTCGTCAGAGCACCTGAAATTTTAATTCACTTGTTCAGCTAAATTTCATCCTCAGTTCATGGCCATAAAATTCTTTATTGACAAACTTTCAAACCAACTTTGACTCTGAGGTATCTAGTCAACATTTTTCTTCTGTGTGGATATTAGTTTATTGAATAAGTGGCGTCTGTTTTCCTCCACATCACTAGCAGAGTAGGTATTTCCTTTTGACAGCTTTGCACGATTTATGGCTTTGCATGCTCTAAAGAAAAATAGTACTAAGCAAAAAATTCCAATTCATTACCTCTTAGTACTTAATTAAGTTCATACCCACGGCACACTGGAGGTGAACCCTGAAATGCCCGTGACAGCAAGCGGAGCGGCCGGCTATATTATCTTAGGAAGACAGAGAGGATTCTGATGATCTTGACCTCATTTTTCCATCTATGATATTCACACACGTGCCGTCTACTTTGCTCCCCTTTGGATGTGGACAGAACCGCGTGGAAAGCAAGAGTGGAGTCCTCCCTGCAACCACTGGCGTTCCCGTAGCCCGTCTCAACAATAAAGTCAGCAGCCCCCCCCCCCATATTGCTCTCTGCCCTTCCAGAACGCACACACCTCCCATCACGGGGTCCCCTCCCCCCACCCGTAGGCGCGGTGCAGCTGCAGGAGGCGCCCGGAGCCTGGCAGAAGGCCAGCAGCGGGTCTCCCTAAGCGGCCCCGTGGGGAGCAGCGAGAGTCGGGGTTACCTGTCGGGGTTCTGCGTGCACACGTGCATCTGTAGGAGGATCCGCTGCGTGAAAGTCTTAAAGCACTGACCGCATTTCCAAAGATGCCAGTCACTGAACTCCGAGTGCAGCTGGCTGGTGGAAGTCGGGCTCGCGAGCACGCGCTGGTTTTTCACGTTGATCTGGTTAAATCCCGACTCCATGGGCCCGGACTTGTCCAGGAGAGAGAAGTTCCTGCTGCACGGAGTCTGCGGGAAGACCACGGAGCGCTGCTGGGCGGCGGGGGGCAGCTTGCCGCTCTTGCTGAAGGGCTGCAGGGCGTCCTGTCTGCACATGGCCTCCATGACCGTCGAGGGGACATTTACTGGGAGAACAGCAAGAGGTGGAGAAGATGAGTTTTGGGGCCTTTAATAAGCACAGCAACACACACTTTAAAAAATTCCTATGCATCAAGATTTAAAAAAAATCTTCTGGACTAGTAACATAGAAACAGACTATTCGACTGGAGGGGGGAAGCAGGATTGCTGCAAATTACTAGCTCGCTCAGTGCCTATTTATTTAGCAAATACTATACGCTCAGGACTGTTGGCACACTGTCTTTGCCTTAAGAGTTGAGTTCACTTGAGAGTTGAGACACAGACTCCAGACTGAGGCTCCACACTGTGCTCGAGGTTTAGAGGGAGTTCAGAAGGGAAAAACAGCAAAGAAGGGGGAGAGAAAGCGTGGCTGCCCACAGAGGGTAACCCTGAGCAATGCCAAGAAGGTAGAGAGCCAGGCCCTCGGGATTTCAGGCCTTCCACAGGACCTTGCCAGCACAGAACATTCCAGAAAAACTGGCTGAAAGATGAAGGGAGCAATGTGAAAGACACCTGGAGACAGAAGTCTGGCACCTTGGTGGGATGGCGATGGAAACAGGCTGGCCAAGCAGGGCATGGGTTCTCAACACCATGGGAATAAGGGGTGCAAGAGGGGGTAGGCCTTAGAGGCTGTTCAAGTAAATAAATAAAGTTCAAATAAATAAATAAAAGACGCCAGGCCTAGGAAATAGACAGAGTGTTTCTGTACAGAAACAGCAAGGAAAAAAAGCAAGAAAATGACAAGAGAAAGGCGTTCAGGGCGGGTTTGAGCCAGGTGTGATTTACAGAGAGGGTACAGTGAATAAGGTAAGAGTGGGGGTGGGGCAACAGAGTGTGGTGCAGGCAACTTGGGCTTTGGAATCAGAAAGACCAAGGTTCAAATCCTGACTCTGCCTTCTATTAGCTCGATGATCTTAGGCAAGTTATTTAAAAAAACAAACAAAGAAAAACCCCTCTCTGTGCCTCAGTTTCCCCATCTGTAAAAGGAGGCCAGTGGGAGTAAAAATCCTAAAAGTAACATTTTGTTTTTTTAAGTCGTTATGTTGCTAAATAATCTATCTCATGCACTCACTGGTCAACTCACGGGGCAGAGGTGATCAGAAGCTGATATGCTTTAAAACTACCATTCTTGTTCTAAGTAACTACTGTGTCAATAAAATGTATTTATTGGTTTTTTCAGGGGTCAAAGAGAGTCAAGGTCACAGGATGGGCAAGAGAAGAAAACCAGAGACCAAAACATTTGAAGAGGTTGAGGGGCAAAAAGACTGGGGGTGGGAAGTAAAACACGGCTCTGGGCAACTGGTTCAAGGGGATATGGAAGAACACACATGAGCTGGGGGCTCTCATCCTTCCTTGCCACGGACCATGGCTGAGATGCCGATAGAGGGTGCGAACTCGAGTGTGTTCAACTGCACAGAGCAAATGGTAGCGGACCATGACCAGGAGGCTCCGCACTTGAGTGGACAGGGAGACGCCATGCGTGGGGGAGACACAGAGCAGACAGTGTGTTGCCATTCAGGACTCTCCGACCCAGAGAACGTTCCGTATAATCACAGCTATGACACAAATCCACCCAAAGGACCAGCTCTGCTATGGCGCTCCGGCAGCATGGCCCATCCTGTCTTGGGAAGGGAAAAGAAAGCAAGACACTCGCACACCTGGGAAGACCCCAGCGTTTGTGCAGCTAAACGCACATTTACACTCGCAGGAGAGGCTTTTAAAAAATTAATCCAGGCTCTCCTGAGAGGCGCTGGGCATCTGCACTTTGAGAAGCTCCCCCAAGTGCTTCTCATGGACCCTCGGGGTTTAAGAATCACCGATCTAAATCAACCCTCTCTTATTCCAAATAAAAGAAGGTAAAGCGCCAAAAGGTCCAATACTAGAAACTGCCTAGGGTCGCAGACGCAGTGAAGGACACAGCTGAGCTGGGAGCTTTAGTCTTCTAACTTCCAAGGCATTTTTTTTTCTGGCCACACTCCTATCTTGTCAGTGCTCACCAGCTGTGTTTCAAAAATAAAAAGAACATTTGATAGCGAGTACAGTGTTTCACGTGTCAGTATGAACATATCCTATAAACATATATGTCATATATACATATATAGACCTCTACACACCCAAGTATATGTTCATGTGTCTATCTTTATGTTATATATAAATATTTACACGTAATTTTAATTTCTGAGGCAAAAGTGTCTAATCAATATGAAATCCGTCCACACATTTTAGGCTTCCAAAAAAAAAAAAAAAATCATTGCACGTTACTCTTAAAATAGGCATTGAAAGGTAAGGAGGAATATTTTACACAGCGTTTAGCACCTTTTTTTTAGCAAAAAGTAACAGCAGCATGGTCAGAGAGCAGGGCAGAACCTGTTTTGTGTCGCCTGCTTATAACTAACCCAGAAGAGACAGATCAGAGGGGAACCCACACATTTTCAGGCAACACTAAGCTCTTGTGGGGTGGGAAATGCCAGACTAATAGAAAGGCCCGGTGGAAAGATCGTCGAATGAAGATGTCATCAGCATGCATGATTGCGGGATCACCAGCCAGAAGCTTCACGGTGGGAGGAGGAATATCATGCCTTTGGGAGAAATGAACGCAAAGGAGACTTTACGTATAGATTATAAATTCTGACTTCTCACATCTCCTGCAAAACAGCCTAATAAATTAATTTTCCAAAACTGTTAAGGTTACATCACCTTTATACGAAGCATGAGAATTGGTGGGCAAATGAATTTAACTTTAATGATCAATGTCAACATGGTCATAAAGAAAAATTTATACCAGTTTGTATAATAATCTGGGATATATGGCATCTGAGGTAGTAATAATATAAGGCAATAACAGTGCGGATGGCCGGAATCAAATTATGCTCTGTCTCATTATCTCCTTCTCTGGGACACCTCGGAGCAGAGGTAATATGCCTTCAAGCTGCAAGTAGCAACAGTGACACGCTACTCCCCTTTCGGTATATGCTCCTTTACCGTAAGCGTGACTCAATTCAATCCTGCTGAATGAAATGAGCGGGTAATGTAGAGAGAAGAAAAAGTAAGGACGGGAAGAAATAATTATCACAAAAGCAAAGACATCTGATCTCTAAACTGTCCTGCAAAGCTCGTGCACACTTCCATAGGACTCTAGAAATCTAGGAAGTATAGCTTTTTGTTATTATTTATTTTTTTAAAGATTTTATTTTTATTTATGTGACAGAGAGACAGCCAGCGAGAGAGGGAACACAGCAGGGGAGTGGGAGAGGAAGAAGCAGGCTCCCAGCGGAGGAGCCTGATGCGGGACTCGATCCCTGAACGCCGGGATCACGCCCTGAGCCGAAGGCAGACGCTTAACGACTGCGCCACCCAGGCGCCCCTGTTTTTTATTTATTTTTAAAGATTTTATTCATTTATTTGACACAGAGAGAGTACAAGCAGGGGGAGCTGCAGGCAGAAGGAGAGGGAGAAGCAGGCTCCCTGCTGAGCAAGGAGCCCGATGCGGGGCTCGATCCCAGAACCCTGAGATCATGACCTGAGCCAAAGGCAAAAGATTAACTGACTGAGCCACCCAGGCGCCCCAAAGCAAAGCCTTTTAAAGCAGGACTTAAATGACACAGAAAACTGTTCTTCCTAAATTGCAGCCTTGCTGGCTATGACAATCGAAAGTATTAACAAAACGCAGGACATTATCAGAGAGGGGACAGCCCGTACGGACAACGGCAAGAGGACCGAGATGACTAACCACAGTGACCTAGACAATGAAGTGCTTTCTACGTGAAGACACACCGAGCTGGTAAAATCTCTTCCACCTACCAAAGATGAAGGGGTAGAGAGCAAACTCTCAAAGCCCTAAAGGATCTAGAGTCAAGGAACAATGTGAGCTCATCAAATCCTGGAAAATTAAAAGACTGGGAGTGACAAATGCAGAATCCCTAAAACAACCTCTGTCCGTTCATTCAGCCCACAGATACTTAGTGACCATCTACTCCATGCCTGACACGGTTGATGCTGCGGGTACAGGGGCGGGGGGTGGGGATCAGTAAGCCCCAGCCCCTGGCCTCAGGCCACTTACACTCCAGTGACAGACACAGATATCAAGCAAAGGTTTTTACAAATACGTACTTATTCCGTTTCATCAAATCTAAAATGCCATGAATTCCAGGTGGCACCGTGAATTGTCAATCACCATTCATCGCAAGGCAATTCTCGGGTTCAGAAAGAACAAAACGTGAATGACATGCATGTTGCTGCAAGTGTGATACGCGCTATGAGAAATAGGAAGAGGCACAGGGAAAGCGTATCACCAGGATGGCTACAGTGCGGTGTAAGGCAGTGACCTGGAACGTGAGTCCTGTAGGGCACGCAGGTATCAGACAGGTGAGAAGGGAAAAAAAGACAATGCGAGAAGAAGAAATGTAGGCAGCTCGGCACAGGGTCTGTGTGGATGCTGAGGAGGGAGGGAGCTCAAAAGAGGAGGTAGGGTCCATAACAAATGAACAGGGCGTGGTCAGTCCAACAAGGCTCGCATTCTCATTCTGTAAAACACTAGGGAAGCCACACAGAACACTTTCTGGAGACTCTATGGGGCCCGTGGGCTACCGTGCTGTAGAACTGGGGATTCACTGTAAGAGTCATAGCAAGCCAAAAAAGGGTTCTAAATTAGGCTGTGAGGTGATGAGATTTATACTCTAAATGCATCATCATTCTACACTGTTAAATGAAAAAGTAAGGTGCAGAACAATATATAGTACGCTACTATCTGCAGAAAAGGGCGAGAGGCACAGTGAGAGCCAGAGAAAGTGAGGGAGAACATGCCCGAATAGAGTAGGCACCAAAAAAACCAAAAAGATGTCTGGAAGGAGACCTGGGAATCTATCATATGACTTCCAAGGGGAATTATCTGTCCATAGTCCTTTCTGGATTTTAATCTATAGAACCAAATTGCCTATTAACAAAACACGTTAATGAGCTGAAACAATAAAATTAGCAAATCAACGAGACTTCCCTTTGGCCGCTGTGATGCCACCGAGGAAAGTGTGTCATGCAGGGGACTACTGCAGCGGTCCGTGCCAAAGCTGATGCTCACGTTGACCAAGGGGCAGCAGAAGAAGTGAAAAGAAGTGCACTTAGGAATACATAAGCAGCAGGGCTTTGTAACTGACTGGAGAGAAAGGGGAGTGAGAGTGAGGTGTTGGGGTTTCTAGAAAGAACAACTGGATGCATGGGGGTGAGCTACTGAGCTGGGGGAAAGGCAGAATGGTTTCCGTTGTGTATGCTGAGCTGGACACTCTGGTGCGATACCAAAGGCAGAGGTGGAGTAGACAAGTGGACAGGAGTACGGGGCTCAGTAGAGAGGTCTGGACTGGAAATGCAAATCTGGGAATACCTAAGTCGCAACCCCCGGAAAGACTCTGAAATGGAGATTTGCAGTTTTGTGTGCAGGAGGACCGTGTCCGTGGAGGAGACGGACAGCTCTGGAGCTAGGGAGGTCCTTCACAGTTGTCCTGCTTTGGGACAGGGGAAGCAGTCCTTAGCAGCCCCCACACCAACCCACCACTGGACATGGGCTACACGGAAGGGGAACATGACCGAGGGCACAGAGGCTCTCTTGGGAGGAAGGTAATTCCTGGAGACAAACTCATCTGAAAGCTGGCAGCCCCTTCTTCTCTCACACACTGGGGGAATGAGTGCCTCAAGCTGAGAGCAAGGCTGGGATCGAGGCGGCACACCCCAGCATCCCAAAGCACCCGAAGAGATCAAATAATTCGCGACAGTGGGTGTCATTTCTCGCTGTGGCCGCTGCCCTCTGTTGGGAGTGCTAGGCAGATACACGGGCAACCCTGTGGGGTGGCTCCTCTTTGCCTCGTCTGGCCCCCTTCAGATTTCTGCAGTTCTGGACCCGTCTTCGTTCGTTTGGTGGCCCAAGATTTCGATACCTGGCACACAGCACAAAATCAAGCCCTACAAGCTCCAAAGGCCGGGGCTGGTGTCTGGAGAGCGGCACTTGGCTTCTCCCAGTGGCCTGAGACGGACGGCTCCTTGGCTTCCTGGGCGCTGGGCAGCATTTTTCTAGCCCTCAGTCAGGGGCAGAACACCAACTTCCAGGTCCCAGGCTCATGTAAGGCGTGCAGTCCCAGCTCCCTACGGCACACAAGGGGCCTGGAACCCGGCCTCCTCCTGTTTGAGGGCTCAGCCCGACGCCCCTCGGCTCAGGCTCACGGCCATGGCCATGTCACCTGGTTTCTGTGCTGTGTCCGGTTCGAAGCTGCGTGCTCATGGGCCGTCTTCTAGACTTGAGGACCGGGCCTGAGTTCCTGCTGCTCGTCACACTGCTCGACGCCCAGCCGGACCTACTGGACCCGAATATACTGCAAGCTTCTCCCCCTTCCCAGAGGCAAGGCCTGGGCCCGGGCCTCACTCCTCCCTGTCTGTGGGACCACAGGGGTGAAGGGCCCGATGCAGAGCTGCCCCTTTCTGTTTCCTGCTCGGTACCATCAAGAGAAAGAGGCAGGCGGGAGGGAGGCAGCGTCCATGGCAGGGTGGGAACCGCTGCGGGGCCGAAGAGGTCCACATTCTGCCACCTCGGCATCTCAGGCCAAGGCAGAAAGAGCAGCAGGAAGACCTGCTGAACATTTAGTCCTGGGTTTTTTTTTTTTTTTTTTTTTTTTTTTTAATTTCCTCTGAAATGAATACGAACACACTATGGTCTTTACACTCGGCAGGAGCTAATCCCTCCCTGGAAGCTTCGGGGAGCCTCAGTCCTCCTCACGGACGCAATCTGTCGACACAGGCTTTCCTTCGGGCTCTTCTGAAAGGCCCACGGTGGATGGAGCGGCTCTCTCCTTGGAGCTCTATTACACGGATAACCCCGGTTTTTGAAAAAGAAAATAACAGAGAAATTGCTTCCAGAGCCCCAGTGCCTGCGTGAAATGCTGCCTTCTCTTTGAGGCCCGGCGGCTTTCAATGGCTTGTCTGGGCCCTTGAGTGCACCCACCGTTTCATAAGCACCCCCCCCCCCGCCCCACAGGGGACGGTCACTCCAGCCTCAACCCACTGCACACGCTCAGGAGGAAACGTGTACTTGCGTCGTTGAAAGAACCATGGGAGGAAAATGATCTTTTAATACATGAGAATGCTTAATAAGTATTATTCGCTAAGTAAAATCACATTCCCCTTCATACGTTACCTTGGAATTAACTTAACCAGAGACGTAAAGGACCTTTATTCTAGAAACTATAAATCACTCTTAAAAGACATTGAGGAAGACATAAAAAGATGGAAAGATATTCCATGCTCATGGATCGGAAGAATTAACATAGTTAAAATGTCCATGCTACCCAGAGCAATCTACACTTTCAATGCTATCCCGATCAAAATACCGAGAACGTTTTTCAAAGAACTGGAACAAATAGTCCTTAAATTTGTATGGAACCAGAAAAGACCCCGAATCTCCAAGGAACTGTTGAAAAGGAAAAACAAAGCTGGGGGCATCACAATGCCGGATTTCGAGCTGTACTACAAAGCTGTGATCACAAAGACAGCATGGTACTGGCACAAAAACAGACACAGAGACCAATGGAACAGAATAGAGAGCCCAGAAATGGACCCTCAGCTCTTTGGGCAACTAATATTTGATAAAGCAGGAAAAAACATCCAGTGGGAAAAAGACAGTCTCTTCAATAAATGGTGCTGGGAAAATTGGACAGCTACATGCAAAAGAATGAAACTTGACCACTATCTCACACCATACACAAAAATAAACTCCAAATGGATGAAAGACCTCGATGTGAGACAGGAATCCATCAAAATTCTAGAGGAGAACATAGGCAGCAACCTCTACGACATCAGCCAAAGCAAACTTTTTCATGACACATCCCTAAAGGCAAGAGAAACAAAAGATAAAATGAATTTATGGGACTTCATCAAGATTAAAAGTTTCTGCACATCCAAGGAAACAGTCAGAAAAACTAAGAGGCAGCCCACGGAATGGGAGAATATATTTGCAAATGACACTACAGATAAAGGACTGGTATCCAAGATCTACAAAGAACTTCTCAAACTCAATACACGAGAAACAAATAAACAAATCAAAAAATGGGCAGAAGATATGAACAGACACTTTTCCAATGAAGACATACAAATGGCTAACAGACACATGAAAAAATGTTCAAAATCATTAGCCATCAAGGAAATTCAAATCAAAACCACACTGAGATACCACCTTACGCCAGTTAGAATGGCAAAAATAGACAAGGCAAGAGACAACAATTGTTGGAGAGGATGTGGAGAAAGGGGATCCCTCCTACATTGTTGGTGGGAATGCAAGTTGGTACAGCCACTCTGGAAAACCGTGTGGAGGTCCCTTAAAAAGTTAAAAATTGAGCTACCCTATGATCCAGCCATTGCACTACTGGGTGTTTACCCCAAAGATACAGACGTAGTGAAGAGAAGGGCCATATGCACCCCAATGTTCATAGCAGCAATGTCCACAATAGCTAAATCGTGGAAGGAGCCGAGATGCCCTGCAACAGATGACTGGATTAAGAAGTTGTGGTCCATATATACAATGGAATATTACTCAGCAATCAGAAAGAACGAGTTCTCAACATTTGCTACAACATGGACGGCACTGGAGGAGATAATGCTTAGTGAAATAAGTCAAGCAGAGAAAGACAACTATCATATGATTTCTCTCATCTATGGAACATAAGAACTAGAATGAGCAGTAGGGGAAGAAAGGGATAAAGAAAGGGGGGGTAATCAGAAGGGGGAATGAAACATGAGAGACTATGGACTATGAGAAACAAACTGAGGGCTACAGAGGGGAGGGGGATGGGGGAATGGGATAGACCGGTGATGGGTAGTAAGGAGGGCACATATTGCATGGTGCACTGGGTGTTATACACAACTAATGAATCATCAAGCCTTACATCGAAAACCGGGGATGTACTGTATGGTGACTAACATAATATAATAAAAAATCATTATTAAAAAAAAAAAAAAAATCACATTCCCCTTGAATGTCTCGGGCCACGCATCCGTTTCATTAACAAAGGAACTATGGGCTGGAATGTATAATCCCTTCAAGTAATGGTGACCAAAGTCTCGAGATTCTTCCAGGGGACGTTTATTAATTGGTGCGTGCCTAGCCCCGTAAGGAGGCTCTGCGGAGGCATTTTGTCACCTAAGTCTCCGGTATCAAGAAGCTTCTTTTTTAAGGTACCCGATCTATTTTGTGGCTAGCTCAGTGGGATAAAAATCGTCTTAGAATTGCTAATCCGGTTGAGGTGATTTAAATTACTCAGGGCTGTGGAAGGCTATCTGTTAAATGATCTGTCCGTGCCCTTTCACACATTTGTGCTTTTAAATCACACAGAATATTTTCTCTGTACAGAATAAGGAACCCTCATTATAAAGCATTCCCAGCTCTCTCCGTGAATCATGTGGAATGAGAATCCATCTTGGCGTTAAAAGTCATATATCTCCCCTACACTATCTGATGAAGCTTTCTGCTGGTTTCCTGGGTGGCCAATCACACGACAGATATACGACTTTGAGACAGGAACTGAAATAAAATTCCTATAACACCCTTAGGGGCAAGGGGGATTGTCACTGTGGAGTATTTTCGTCAATGACTTCAGTTTCTTTAGATTTCACTCCACCCTCGCTTTGAGCTTGGAACTCCACGCAGAAGAGCTGCTTAGTCTATCTACGGAGTCCGCCATACTTTCAGCTGCTCTAGTTTTCCACAGTCTCCCAAGGATTTCAGGTGCTAAACGATACAACATACACCCCGGGAGAGTTCATCAAATAATCAGCCACCTCAAGAGTGCTTTACACAGTCGGAGTCTAGGTGAGAGAAGGATTAAAAAGCAAAGCATGTGGCGTTTCCAGAAAGTACCCTTCTGATGACACTTTGGCACTGAATCCGAGGACCAGATGGGACACTCTCAGATACCTATTGTCAGGTGGCTGTGAATGGCACACAAGCCCCCCAGATCCTCCAGCCCAATCCTTAAATCCGTCTCATCCGTGTAACAGCATCACGAGATGGAAGCAATGTTGCAAATGTCTGACTTGCACCTCAGAAATCACATCAAGGGTAGGAAATGCATTCCCTACGAAGTCCCTTCCACGGTGGTTTCCACTTCTGGCTCGTAACTCGGTAAGTGACCATTCCATCCTTCCAGTTCCTCAGACCAAAGCTCTAGAATGATCCTTGACTCCTTTCTCTCTCACTCAGCATCCAAGGTGTCAGCAAACGCTGTTGGTGTTACTTTCGAAATGCATCCCGAATCCAGCCACTTCTCACCGCCTCCGTCATGTCTACACTGGCCCAAACTATCATCAGCTCTCTTCCTGGATTCCTGCAAGAGCCTGGAACTGGATTCCTAGCTCTACCCTCAGGCCTTATGGTCTGGTCTCTACTCAGTGGCCAGAGTCATCCTCTTACAATGGCATCCAGAACATATCCCTCTTCTGCTGGAAACTCTGCTGTAAGTACCCTTCATGAGGCCCATACTGACAAAAAACCAGGTTTCTGACAGGGTCTTCCTGGGCCCCACGAGGTTCTTGCTCATGCCCCACGTGATGTCTAAGTTAACTTCTCATCTCACTCCAAAACACCCATGCTGACCCCATGATACTCTTCCAACAGGCTGGGAACATCCCCATCGTGGGGCCTCTACACTTTCCACCTCGCCACCTGGAACTCCTTTCTCCCATACGACAAACACGCAGCTGATCCTTCCCCTCCTCAAATCTCATCCCCAAGGCCATCTTCCCAGATAATAATCCCAAAATATTATCAGGGCCTACCCCGATCACTCTGAAAAACTGCAACTCTGGACTCCTGGCATGCCTCATTCCTTCTCTGCTTCTAACTCTCTGTAAAATGTACCACCTGACAAACCATTTATTTACTCACTTCTTTATTCATGTATTGATCTGTCTCCCTCCCCTGGAATGTAAGCAGCGTGAGGCCACGAATTCCTGGCTGCTGTATTTGCAGCAGCTACAAAGACACACGGGCCCACTGCAGGTGTTCGATAAACACCTGAGCAATGAATGAACACATCCTTGGACTATTCAATGTCCATCTGGACTCCAGGCTTTGATAGGCTTATTCTCAGACATTTCTGGACACACACCACAGTAATGTCTTCAGATCTGTAACGAGTTTTGTTAAAGGAAACAGAAGACCTTACAGGATTTCAGACGTGCCTTTGGATCAATGCCATACTCCGGAAGGTGAGGAGGGCACATCAAGGTTCAGGAGACGGGCCCACGTCAGCATGTCATGGGGCCGGATACTGGCATCTTTCTGTACAGGGACTGCGGTCTAGTGTGAGGAGAGCAAAGGCCTGGAGGCATTGTGGGAAGACAGAATGTTCTGGCCCCCTGTGCATATCTGCCTCTAACACCCACCACACACTTGTGTCCAAAACTGAGATCTGCTCCCACGAAAAGAGACACTCCCTCAGACACAAGTATGACTGCAGAGAAGAACTTTCTGGTAGAAACTTAGGAAGCAAGAGGAAGGTACTGAATGTCCAAAGATTCGTTTTTTGATTTGAGATTGGTTTGGGGTGAGGGTAAAGGAGAAAGGGAAAGTTGACAGGAACATGCTTTTTGAGGATTCTTTTTTTTCACAAAGAAAAAGGGACAATGTAGAAAAGAAATGTCTGATCATCAGCATTTTCCTCAGGAGTAACATGAACATTTTTTAGTGGAGTTTGTGTGTGTGTGAGGGAGAAAGTAAGCAAAAAAAAAGAAAAATAACACTTCTTTTTCAAAATGCAGTTTCTTCAAGAGATTTGGTCTCTCTGCGTCTTTTTCTGTTACATAATCCCAAATTATTAGCTCATCACAATTAGCCGTTGCCAGTTTGGTGCCAAGGAAAAAATGACATCACTGAAACCAGCGTTTCTCACTGCAGCCCATCAGAATGACCGCATTCTGTTCCAAATCCTGGAAATGACCTTCAAATATTTTCCCAAGAATTGGTAAAACATAAATACAAGTTTGAGTAAAAATGGCGTCAAGTTTTGCATTCGTCTAGGCGGTTGATTATTTTTTGAGAGATAATGATGGCCATGGTCATAAAGATAGAAGAACATTACGTGGTTCATTTTAGATGAAGCAATTGAGAGAGACAAATTCCTCAGTCATAGGTCTATGATTTTGGCTACGTTTCTCACTCCCAGGACTACTTAGGAGGAGACACACCCAATTAACCAGAGGGCTTTTACTCCTAATTACACAGCACTGGTTTCTCATTATTTCATTTTTGTGTATAGCGTGCCTCCAGTGTGCACGGCTTCGGAGCAGGAGCTGAGCCTCGTGCTCCCCTAGGAACCCCCACTGGGCGGCAAACAGAGACCCAGACACATAGTAGGTGCTCACTAAACACCAGCTGCTTTCACATTGCTGCCAGACATCACTTAAAACTCTGACAACGGTTGTGGAGTCGTCAACAGGTGAAGAAAGGACGGGCCTGGGTTAAGCCGAGACGCCCTGTGAAAAAGCAAAAGACAACAGAGGGAAAAGAAATCGAGGGGACAGACTCGTGCACATTTGCATCACGCATCAGAGGGAACCGTATTTCAGGAGTCTCAAGCAACAGTCTTAAAAACGTTAGCTTTCAAAACAGAGGTATTGTGAGAGGTGAATTCAGAGCTAAAATAAATTCTTACAGTTTTCATCCTGGGCAATGCATTGTAAGGGGATCCCAAAGAAAGACGTATAGCTGTCATTGTACCACACCAGAAGCTCGGTACCCCTGGGAATATCTATACAGGCTCGGTAGAATATATTCGACCTATTCAAAACAAAAGAAAACCCGGCTTAGTCAGCGGTACATTGTTATTGTCCCCGAAAAAGTTCTGCCCAGCTCCATCTAACAGTTCGTAATCACATCTGCACCCCCCTTATGATTCCCAGCAACCAATCCGAGTGATAAACACCTTACGGTTTAATTCCACTGTGTCCCTCCACAGAACATCGTGGCTGAAGAGACAGATATGGGGCCCAGGAGATAGCAGAAAGCCAGGGCTCATTTAAAAAAAAAAAAATTGGGGGGTGCCTGGGTGGCACAACGGTTAAGCGTCTGCCTTTGGCTCAGGGCGTGATCCCGGCGTTCTGGGATCGAGCCCCACATCAGGCTCCTCCGCTATGAGCCTGCTTCTTCCTCTCCCACTCCCCCTGCTTGTGTTCCCTCTCTCGCTGGCTGTCTCTATCTCTGTCGAATAAATAAATAAAATCTTTAAAAAAAAAAAAAATTTCATCTCAACACTAATGAGAAAATTCAGTCTGTTGGCAAATTGCAGACAGTGGGGCCACACCCTCATATATAAATTAATACTCCTGATTTCTGATTTGGAGGAAAAGCATGGTGCGTATTCTCACCACTCAGCGTTGGGGGTCCCCAAGTTTGCAGGAAAATGAAGCAGCTTTGGGCTTGAAGGACTGAGGGGGGTTAAAAAAAAAAAAAAAAAAGATCTTCCCCGTTACCTGTCTTCTCAAGTTGGATAAAAGAGAAGAGAAAACCCCTCTTGCGGGGAACGAATGGAAATTCAATAAATACAAGAGGAGCACTTTACTGCGGCTGAAAGAGGACCCTCTGAAATGACAGAGTGAACGCACCAAGAAATAAACATTTTTTAAAACAGCTTCGGTACTGTAAAGAAAAACCTACAGATTGGGAAAAAAATAAAAAAATAAAGAAAGAAAGAAAAAACGAGGCGACCGTGACCGGTTTCCTCCATGAAGAATGGTTACAAACACGAGCCTCGAGTTCAAGATAAAAGCGTTTAGGGTTGGGGGGCCTTAAATTCAGCCTTTCTGTAAGGAATTGGCTGTAGCAGGGCAATTTGTTCCTTGTAGAACACTGCAGACATAAGGCGAATCCTTCACCACATTTTTCATGGCAGTGAGATATGCACTTGTCAACATATTTCGTCACCGCAAAGTGGCTCTTGGCAATAGGATCATAAAGATCAATAAAAAAGTGCAGATTCTCAATATTTTACTTGCAGCTGCAAAGATTTCATTTATCTTGTTATTTTCCTTCCTTGCTGCCATTCTGTCTCACGAGGGCACTGCTAGCTAAGCAGAATGTTTTTCCCAACATTCTATGAATATCTGACAAAAACTCCAGCCAGTTGTCCGGACCTCGCTACCCTTCCTCCCTCCCGCAACCCTCCGAGCGCTGTGTGTTTTATTAATTCTTTCCACTGCTACATAAAAAAATCAAAATTGGAGCCGAGCTATAAATCACTGGCATCTCCTAACTTGAGAAAAATTGAGTCGACTTTGTACTTCACCCTTGTAACATTTCATCTCTCGGTTTGGCTTCCCTTCCTATAAACACGGCGCCCGGCAAACGAATGTGCTAAAACCAAATGACACACTTTGCTGCTGAAAGAGCAGAACTGTTTTCGAGCAATGGGTGGTCTTCTGAGGCACAGAGTAGGCCGGGGGGAGGGGGGGGCGGAGAAAAAAAAAAAAAAGTGTAAGCATACACCGTGCCTTACAAGCGGGCAAAGCTTCCAAAACTCGCAGAAATCTCTGCATGTCGAAGCACATCAAAGGATTTTTCCCTTTTCAGATAATATTTCCTTTGCTGACATGTATTTAGTATTGTGGTTGGATGACTCATAAAGATAGCTTCATAGCGTCCCAAAGCAGTTGAAGCAGAACGCATGCCAACAAACATTATTGTCAGCCTCAAAATAAAAACAAAACGTTCAGCTAAGGGTCAATCAATCAAGGGCGCTTTGAAGAAAATTCCATTTAGATATTACAAATCATAACAGAATGAATCTAAACCAGCTGACTCTTCGTGAAGAGGACATTCATGTACAATAAAAATGAAGCTGGCTCTTCAGGGTCCAACGTTTCTATTTTCTTACTCTTGGACGTGGTCACCGGTGATGGATGCCAGTTTTTGTTTTTTTTTTAAATTGTGTTTTTGTAGTTCATTTTCGAGAGATCCGAAGTAATCGAAAACAGATCAGCAGAGAGATCTAGAAGTTCAAGCGCCGTCATGAAAGGGGAGCTGTAAAATCCACTTACGATTGACAGATAGGTGACTGACTTACGGACTTGCCCACCTTCCCCTTTGGGGCGTCTTGCTTCCCCCAATTCAGAATTTGCCTCAAGAGCTCCCCGGGTGCTCATTACAGAGCCAGCCAAACGATCTCTTGCTGAATGGACAAGCACCATGTTTACTAATTTTCCAGCTCCGAGTTTCAGAAAAGCTTCAGGACAAAAATGCGGCTGCTATAAAGGTGAGTAGAGCCCGCACATGGCTGTGTAACCAAATACCGTCATGCACGATTTCACCGAAACCATTATTTAATGAAATATAACTGCACGGGAAACCAAGGCAGTGAGTCACACGCTGCCCAAATATGTTCCTTTTGAACTGGAGACCTTCGGAGAGGCAGCCAGATTTGTGCAGCCTTTAACCTATCAGGGGGAGAAAGCTCTTTTTTTTTTTTTTCCCTTTATAAGGCTTCATGTTTAAAAACCAAAAAAGAAAGGAAATAAATAGCCATAGGCAGGACTCCAAGTTGCCGAGTACAGGGCCTTCTGCTTTGATGTGTCTGTGGTGCCTAATAAAGCTAAACAGTTGCTTCTGATTCTAAAGGGAACAAGTCTGTTTATAACTGAGGTCATATATTTATACGGCACATGTTTTCGAGGGATTTTGAGAAAAGGGCTTTTTCCCTCTGCGATCCGTTTTTGTGTTCTCGTCTCCACTCCAGCCTTCTTTAGCACTGAGAGTAAATCCTCGCCCAACAGGTGCACAGAGAGGAAGTGGAAATCCACCAGGCTCCTCTGCCCAGCCCACGGGATGCTGGGAAATGAGGCAGGCCCCGCCTCCTCTTTGCTACCTTCGGGCTTTGCGCAAACTTGGAAGGGAACCGGAGCAGGGATGGGGGGGGGGGGGGTTCCTCTGTGCTCGGGAACTGCCTCATGACCTGAAACGTATTCTGAACAGTTGAAGACCCAAACGCAAACGCTCTGGCATCTTCGAGGGAGCGGGAGAGGTGATACACATCGGCTGGGGGGGGAGGGGGGATCGCCCGACACCAGTGGGGTTTCCAGGCTCATGGCAACAGTGGTGGATGTTGGGGCAGTGATATTGACCGTGGGCACCCGAGAAAAAGGCCTTCCACGAGCATCTTTATTCCTGAATTCTCACGACGTGACTGTTGCAAGAACTAAGGAGATTCCAGAAACCCAGTAAAAAAATTCCTGCCCGTTCCCACAGGGTTCTGCAGGACTTTCTGCAGGATTTTTCCCAACTAGCAGCAAGCCTGAATGCGTAAATGCAAGCCAAAGGGCTTCAGCTCCGTAAGTGGTAAATCAAGATATACTTTACCTGTACTGAACTACTGTTAGATTCTGTTCTCCGCAGTGCCTTGCACATCGGATATACCTCATCCAGCTCGACTTACTAGGTTCCCCACCATCAATAAAGTGCTGTAGTGTCCCATCTTGGTCATATATCTAGAGAAGAGGTCAGAAGGTCAAGTAGTTAGAACGAATCATCAGCAATCATTTCCCCTGCTTCCCTGGGTGTCCTTATGTGGTCAGCGGCAGAAACGCATTGCCTGTAGGTTTGCGGGGGGCTGACTGATGCTTGTGGAAACGCAACCGCAATAACAGGGAAATAGTTCTTGGTGATGCAAGTCGATCACGTTTTTCTTATCAAGCCGATCTTCCCTGTATTCAACATATTTCTGGTATCTCAAGGATGTGAGGGACCATGTTTCCCAAAGGGTATTTAAACCTATTTTGACAGGCTACTCTTAAGTAATGAGCTGCTGGATAAACAAAGCAAGCTGAAGGGAGAGGCCACACTGACACGGCTGGGACAGCCACACGAGAGGCCGCCCGGGCTCAAACACAGAACTGTTCGAAGGCCTTCGGGAGGCAGTCACCGTCGGTCGGGCAAGCTCAGTGACACCCAGAAGGCAGGTGGAGCGTTATGGAAATGCACAGAACTGGTTTCAAAAAAAAAAAACCCAAAAAACAAAAAACAAACAAAAACCCTGACTCAGATGAAATAAATAGACTCTCACGTCGCAGAGAATGTGGGACTTCAGCTGTCAGGACCCGAAACTATAAGGAGGACCATCAAAAAAGACCCTCAAAAACAGAAAGAAAAAAAATTAACTGGTCCCTATGGATTTTCAGTGTCTTAACTGAGGTGGGTCTAACAATGATTGCTTTAAGGCATCTTATTACACAAATTTTCTTTGAAGATCATATTCAAGGAAATGAAATCTGCTTCAAACCAGGCGAAGAGCATGGGACAAAAAGTCTGCACCGACCACCAAGGTAATCGGCTCCCACTTCCAGAAACCAGGTGAGCCCTGGGCACCTTGGCGGATGTGGTATCTCGACGAGTGGGAGATCAGTGGCTCACATGTGTACAGAAACTCCAAAAGGGCCTCCCAGTGCTAGGGGCACCCGGGAAGCAAGGGTACAGTTCTCAGAAGGACCACGGTATGGCTGGTCCTTCCCAAATAAAATCAGCGATGGGATCCTGGTAGCTGCTGAAGCGTTCCCCAGAGCATCCTGACAAATCATGTCTCTTACCCTCTGATCAGCCTTTCCAGTCTCTTCCAAACAGACAAGGAGAGTACGTCTTACAGAGAGACTCACTGGTTACATTAGACCCTAAAATTAGTATCGTCATTCATATTAATTTAGCTCAGTATTTCTGTTCTGGGGGCGAGAGGGCTTAGTGATGACAGTTTCTTTTATTATCTCCAGTCATTTTAAACAGCTGACTTTTTTTTTTCGCTTTTCTTCAACTCATTTGTCTCCACTCTCAATCTTTCCACTAACCCCCTCCCCCCAAATAAAAGACAGACATCAATCTAATGAAAGCAACTGTTAGGGAAACTTTGGGTAGCGTGCCAGTGTGATCACAGCTGATAATCAGCGTCGCCTGAGAAGAATAGAGAGATTCCCGGATTATATTATATTTAAGATGAATGACTTCTTTAAATTCCTAGTTTGAGGATCATAGCAGAAAATGGAATCATTTCACGTGGTGGGGACATCTGCTACCTGAGCAAACTAATGACAGGCTTTGCATTTTGGTAAGATCACACTGTCGTTATTCTGTTGTTCTTACTGTTGTTGTGTCCTTTTTAGGAAGCTCAAAGATTCAAAGTCTCAACCCTGAGTCTGCTGTTGACAGCCCATGCGACATTGAACAAAAGCCATCAGTTCCTCAGACACCAGTGTTTATCTAAAATGGAGCCAAAAATGTTGATGACCCAGCCCTCTGCCCTATCCTTCCCCGATGAACAAACTTTCCTTGAGAGCTGCTGGTGAAAATAATTACGGAGCATTTGGGGAAGTACAGTTCTCCTTTGTGCTTCTAGCCAATGTCATCAACAGCACGTAAAACTCTCTAACATTTGGGGCGCCTGGGGGGCTCAGTCGGTGAAGTGTCTGCCTTCGGCTCAGGTCGTGATCCCAGGGTCCCGGGATCGAGCCCCCACATCGGACTCCCTGCTCATCGGGGAGTCTGCTTCTCCCTCCCCCTGTTCTTGTGCACACGCTCTCTCCCTCCCTCCCTCTCAAATAAATAAATTATTTTTTTAAAAAACACCTCTCTAACCTTTACCTGGAGCGGGTGCCACCTTGAATGAGGGCTCATCTGAACACCAGACACTGGACAGTCAGTCTTGAAAACGAGTATGAAGGGGTCTCTTCCTACACTCCTCAAACCACACAGACTGTAACTGCAGGAATCCAACCATTTTCGCCTGCCTCCTACCCGCCTGGAGGGAAAGCAGGTGGCTATCGGTCCGCTTTTTCCAAGCGTCACCCAGCATGGCACAGGGCACGAGGCTGTGTCTCCCTGGCTTCAGCCGATACTGACTTTATGCTATTTCACATAGAACTGGGACGAAAATCTCAGGTACCTTGTTAGATCCTATAGCTGTGCGCCTAATCTGAGTCGAGGAAACTCATTGGACCTTGATGTGGTTTTCTCCCTCGGCCCCCAGCGCGCGGCCATCAGTAAATCCAGGTGAATTTGCCTCCTCAATGTTCTTCGAGGGCATCCATCTCTCCCCCTCCACTGTCACCACCCCAGCTGGGGGGGGCTTCCTTGAGCACCTGTGGTACTTCATCCGGCTCCCTGCTGACCTCCCGGCACCTTCCCCTCGCCCCTCCAACCTAGTCTCTACACCGCGGCCAGACTGATCTTTCAAAACACAGATCTGATTACATCCATCTCACCCAAGTGCCCCCCAAAATAAAAGCTTCAGAAACGTCATAAAATGTCAAATCATAACAATATTCACCGCACGTGGCATGTCCTCAATGGGTCCCATCATGCGAACAAGACCAGCACCTCCTAGCAGAGTTATTTGGAGAGGCCAAAAATGCATGTCCGCGTACTTGGCTCAAGACGATCCTGGACCCTATGCGGTCGGTGCTGTTAAGAATTAACATTTAACCGCAGTGTTTCTTGAAAGAGAAACAATGGGCCAGAAGGTACTGATGCTTCTTTCTTGTCCATTCCTCCAGTAGAAGGAGAATAAAAGTGGGAAAACCAGGATACCCAAACGTGAGCCTAAACAGGAACTTAAGGATGATCAACTCAGAAAAGCTCTAGGGACTCATTTGGGCCCTGACATTACTCTCCGTCATCGGTTCAACCTTGTTTCCGTTTAAGAGTTCAGTGTATTTAAAAAGGGAGTCTGTGGGGGCTCCTGGGTGGCTCAGTCAGTTAAGCCCCCGACTCTTGATTTCAACTCAGGTCATGATCTCAAGGTTGTGAGATCGAGCGCCACGTCAGGCTCCGCGCTGAGCAAGGAGCCTGCTTAAGATTCTCTCTCTCCCTCGACTCTTCCGCACCGGTCTCCCTCTCTAAAAAAAATACAATATAAAAAAAAATAAAAAGGGGGTATGTGTAAAATTCCTCATGTAACTGAACTAGTCCTTGTACCTCTATCCATCTACTCTACCAGACAGGGGCTGGCTTTCTTCCTCCAAGACGGAAGGAACTCTAAGTGAAGAAATGCTTCAACAAGTTTCAGGCGACAGCAACAATTCCAAGTTCAGGAAGGCGTTTTTAGAGGTTGTGCTAACATCCACATTTGTGTGACACTAAAATGAAATTTTAAATTAGATACCTAGTAGGTCTTAAAAAACTCAAGGAATTAGGGGCGCCTGGGTGGCACAGCGGTTAAGCGTCTGCCTTTGGCTCAGGGCGTGATCCCGGAGTCCTGGGATCGAGCCCCACATCAGGCTCCTCCTCTATGAGTCTGCTTCTTCCTCTCCCACTTCCCCTGCTTGTGTTCCCTCTCTCGCTATCTCTCTCTCTCTCTGTCAAATAAATAAAAAAATCTTTAAAAAAAAAAAAAAAACTCAAGGAATTTAAGGAGATGAATTAATGCTGACACCAACATTCCATTTGTTTTCATTTTCTTTCAAAAGATATAAAATAAGCAGAAAAACACCAAAACCTGTGCACAAAGTGCTGAGACAATCCTCTCAGGATCTATGCAAATGGCCAAAAGGTCAGAAACTGGATTCATTCAAGTAGTGACCACGAAGGCAAGAGAGTGAAATTTATATTAAGGGGAAGATTCATTCTGGAAGAACACTTGAATAAAGCATAGTTTTGCTTTAAACTTTGTGCTCTGTTCTGAATGAACATGAAACAACCAAAGCTTTAATATTTACTCTATTATTTCTAAAGTAGCCAAATATATGACCCGGTGAAAGGGCGAGGAGTACACAAAAGAAACACACAGGGTACTTGGTGGGAAAAAGGTAAAATTTTGCAGTAGAAAATTCTCAAAACCATAGCAAGTATATCTGGCATATTGGTTTTAGGAAGGTAGCTCAAAAAAAAAAAAAAAGAAAGAAAAGAAAAGAAAAAGCAAGCAAGCTAGCTCCAGCTTTGCTGAAAACCGTGTGTAAGAAAGCAGTCACATTGGAAAACGCTTTGGGGACATTGAAATACAGCTGATGACGCATAAATCCTAGGACTCAGCAATATCACTTCTGGGAAATTTTCCCACTGAAACCCCCATACATGTGCCCAAAGAGACAAGTCCAAGGGCATCCACCGTAGCTTTGTTTGTAATAGTAAATAATGAGAAATAATGGAACTATTTATCATCTAAGAATAAATAAATTGTGCTTTAATTATCTTATACAATAGTGTAAGACACTTAAAGAAAATGAACTGGATCTGTTTGTATTCAGATCTGGTTGAAACGGATAAACATCAAGAACAGAGAGCAGCCGATTAAGAAAAACAGGGTACAGTACCATTTGTTAACATTTCAAAATATGAAAAATAACGAGAGTATTTTATAATAGCGTATGTTGCAATATACATGTAACTAACCATACAGACAGTAAAGTTCTGAAAAGACACTGGAAGGGGTCCTGAGAACTTTATGAGAGCGCTGGCCTTAGGAAAAAAGGAATGGAAGCAAAATAAAGGGAATTTATCTGAAGCTTTCTCTGAAAAGCTTCCTTTTTCTTAAAAAAAAAAATCTGAAGCAAATACAGCAAAATCTTAATACTTACTCACTTTCTTGCTGGCCTGTATACTGACACTTACACATTATATTTGTGCTTTTGGGATTGTTCTTCCAAAAAATCAAAGAGAGAAAAATAAATGAAAATCGAGGCTTTTATTTCTCTGTAGTTTGCTTTTTGCATGAGTTGTTAAAATAGAGAAGCAGACTATCTTCCCCAAGGTTGAAAACTCTATCTGTGTTATCCTCCTCGGAAAATATTTGTAATATGTATCACTACATTATCAGCCACTGATTTCTTTTGCGATGTTGTTGGTGCTGTTTTAAAACCATTGCTTTTGGTCTGCACTTTCTCTTTTCTCGTTTATCAATGGGACTGGAGAGATAAGGGGAAAAGCTAATTCTTACCTTTTTAAGGGGATTTTTGCAGTTTTCAATCCAGTAATATTTATTGAGACGCCACACATGTGGTTCAAATAATGATCACACATTCTTGCTTATTACGAACCGTACATAGCATTAACTGACAACCACCATGGGAAAGCCATACATTTACCACAATCCTGGGTATCAGAGAGCACCACTTTCTCCTATGACCTTACTTTCCTAGAACAAGAATCTACTTTAACTGAGAACAGGATGAATAAAGAATACACCCATGTTGTGTTATAAACGCTAATCATGAGTGGCTGGTTGGGGGCTTTGTCATTTATGAATGCTGTCAATTTACATTCATGATAATAATCATAGGAACCACATAAGCCAGCAACTAAGTGGGGCCCATTTTCACAGAAAGCAAAAAACCATCTTCTGAAAGACAGTAATTTGTGTATACTGGTGGCTCTGAGCACTGTTTTCTCTGAAGTACGATCTGCAAACTGGGGGCCTCTCAGGTTGAACTTAGGCAACTGACCAATTTTGTTTTTCCTCCACAATGTTTTAAAAATTTGGAAATTTTACCTCATTTATAATTTTTCTCAAAAAAAAAAAAATCAAAAGGTGACTCCCCAATCTCTGGCAATAATCCAATGGAGAAAAGAAGGTCACCCCCTTGAGATCAGCCATGTGCTTTTCCAGTTATCCACAGTCTCTACCCCTCCCTATTGTCTTTCAAGCTCCCTACTTCCCTAATTTACTTACCTGCTTGGCCTCATTAAGCATTTCGGTTTGTAATCCCAGCGGTAAAGGAATTTTTGCTACCACTAAAACTCAGCCTGTGATAGCTGGGGGCGCTTTCAAGGAAAACCATGTGAACTGATAACGTGGAAACACTGCAAACATTCATTCCTCCCGTGCTGCCCAGAAGCCACCATCTGGCTGAGATCCAAGCTTTCTGTGTTGCAGTTTTCCAAGGAGGGAGAGAGCAGGGTTTATTTCTTTCATTTTCACCAACAGAGGCTTTCAGTGATCTTTTTAAGCGAAGGATCCCCTTTAATGCAAAGAAGTCATCAAAGAAATTTCACTATAAAAACAGATAAAAAGAAAGTCCACCAGAAAGCACCCAGCCAGCTCACCTCACCTCACTCTTCCTCTTGGAGGTGGCTGCTGGGACATCACCAAGGGCTGGCCATGAACGGGGGGGACCCTGTTTGAAAAACCACAGGCCTCCGTGAAGATTTCGGTCACCCATTCTGTGAGAATGCTGAGTCCCTTGGCGAAATTTAGAGCCCAGGAAAATCAGATTCAGAAGGGACCTCAGAGACCATCTGTTCCAACTGGATCAGTTTATCCATAAGGAATTGGGGGCTCCAAAAGTTGGTGACTTAGACAAAGCGAGACTATGAGTCAGTGGGAGCCTGGGGTCCCATCGCCAGGCCCCCTCCCGCCCCCCGCCATCCCTCTGCCTACCCACTGAGAGTGTGGTGAGGCCTCCCTCACCCCCTCTACTCCTGCCAGTACCCTGAGGAGAGCCAAGGACTACACACAAAAGGAACGTGCCTTATAGTTTCAACACTAATCTGTTCCTTCCAGAACCTGGGTCCTTGAATTTTGGCACGGAAAGAAAAAAAAAAAAAAAGATCCAATAGTTTTATATGAAAAGGATTCGCCGATCTGCAGGGAGTAGGGAACATCGCTGGCCCCCTCTCCTTCATTTCCACACCTTGGCCTGTCCCTGGGCCGAGGCCCCAGATACCAGCATTCGGTCATACACTGAAATGCCACCTGCCTTCGGTTTTCACCTGGCGGCTGACGTGAGGGAGCCCATTTTACGCCCAAACATCTAACACAGGGCCTGGCACATAGGACGACCTCAAAACATCCCAAAGTGCATTGAAATCCTCACAGTAATTAAAACTCCATTCTAAGCACTATCCACTAGGGCTTTTAAAATTTTTTTAAATTTTTAAAAATGGAAACATTGTTTCTTCTTTTTTTTTTTATTTTTTTTATTTTTTTAAAGATTTTATTTATTTATTCGACAGAGATAGAGACAGCCAGTGAGAGAGGGAACACAAGCAGGGGGAGTGGGAGAGGAAGAAGCAGGCTCATAGCGGAAGAGCCTGATGTGGGGCTCGATCCCATAATGCCAGGATCACGCCCTGAGCCGAAGGCAGGCGCTTAACCGCTGTGCCACCCAGGCGCCCCTCTTCTTTTTTTTTTTTTAAAGATTTTATTTATTTGAGAGAGAGAGAAAGAGAAAGAGAGACTGAGTGCAAGACAGCATGAACAGGGGAGCAGGAGAAGCAGACTCTCCACTGAGCAAGGAGCCCGATGCGGGACTCGATCCCAGGACCCTGAGATCAGGACCTGAGCCGAAGGCAGATGCTTAACCGACTGAGCCGCCCAGGTGCACCCCTCCACCTGGGCTTGTAAAAGAAAACAGGCCATCCTCCTTGAATCTTACTTCTTTCAATTGTATGAAATGAAAAAGATGAATGTCACGTGACGATTAAAATGTAATAAACAATTCCCACAGAAAAGGGTCAAGAAGTGGTCTTTGGGAGTTTTCCAGCTTACACCTGAAAACCCAGCACTGTTCTAATCCTTCTGCAGCAGCTGGAGGAGCCAAGAGCCAGGGAAGGACAGATATGAAGACGGTTTCTCCTATGTCCTCTACCTATTCTTCACAGTGCCTTAATATGGTCCCCATCTTTCTGGAAAATTCAGAAAAGCAGGATCTCGGTAATCAAGTGTATGAGGAATTTGAGAACCTCAGTTGAAAAAATATACTGTTCGCCAAGATGGATAATCATGTTTCACTGTGGGATTCCTCGGTGTCAGGAGGGAGAGGGTGCAAATATTTTGTGGCCCATGGACAGCTACACAGCTATTGCCACAAAAGCATAATTCTGGACTGTTTTGACTGGGGAACACTTAAAAAGCAGAATACGTCTGTTGCTAAATAAAAGCTTTTAAACAGTAGGGTTGTTCGGGAGACTTTCTTAAGTAGTACCAACGAAAACACGCCACGGGAGTCACTCCAGTCAGAAGCGCCCACAGAAGGCATGTGGGTGTCGGCTCCAAAGCGTGGCTCCATCCTGGGTGGCCAAGGTGCTCTGGACAGTCACTGAACTTCTGGAAGAAGCTGAGATCTTCTTTGAACAAGTGGTGCTAACAGGAGTCCCTACATCAAAGGGCTAATATTAAAAATCAAATGGGCTGGTGTATATGACATTCTGAAATCAGAGCTGGGAGCCCACGAAAAGCCCAAAGAACATTAGCTACCCTGAGGCCATAACTATAATTAGATAGGAAACATCAGCTCAAGCATAATCAACCAGCCTGCTGGGGGACGCTCGCCACGAGGTTCTACGTGTAATCTAAGAAACTCAGGACTGCGAAGGATACCAGACCGCAAGCTCAGGGAGGGCAGGACTACCGTGTAAACACTTTGTAAATTTCCCCACAGGCACCTGACACGAGCCTGTATACAGACCAGACACTCAACTTCCGTTGAAAAACACAGAGAGAGAAGAAAAGGATCTGAAGTGACATGAGCGAGATGTACGAGTAAAACAATCATTCTAGTTGTTTTTATCCCCCAGATGAGCCTACTGAAGGAGAAAACAAAATATTTTAAAACAACGCATGGATGTGAACACCATCTAGAAAACAGTGAGGACGCACCTCTTCGATCCTACATTTCTCACTTCCGAAACTTACTCAGTTTTCAGTTTTGTGCAGTGTTACAAAAATGTCATCCAAGGGGTGCTTGGGTGGCTCATTCAGTTAAGCATATGCCTTCGGCTCAGGTCCCACATCAGGCTCCTTGCTCAGCGGGGACTTTGCTTCTCCCTCTCCCTCTGCCTCTCCCCCCTGCTCTTGGGCACACGGGCTCTCTCTCTCTCTAATAAATAAATAAATAAAATCTTAAAAAAAAAAAAAAAGTCATCCAAAAGACACAGGTACCCACCACCCCTTTAAGAACATACCTGGGGCATGTTTATAACAGGCAGTCATTACATGCATTTTATTTAACTGTGACTTCAGGACCCCAAAAGCCCCCCAGCGAACATCCCTACCACGTAGCATTGCCTGACCTCTGAAGTCGGAGACATTATTTAGCCAGAGGAGGCCCCGACTTAGAGAACCTCATGACTCTATGAACACGGAATGTGTTCGAGGCAGGCGAGCTGTTGAAGCAATCGCGTACTGGCTGGGGGTGGGGGGACATCTGTGGATGGCAGAGCATCCCATCGCCTGGGAGCACCGTCAGCCTGGGCTTTGGGCCCCCGCTCCCCAGTCTAGGGAGGAAGACAGCAAGAACCACCCCACGGTGGGCTCCTAACCTCTTCGCTTGTGAACCTTCAAATCAAGCGAAATCAGAGCTTGAGGAAAGGGGCCACGGAGCAGTCTTTTACAACTGAGGAGAGCATCTGCCCCCACCTTTAACACAAGAAGGAACAGCCGCGAATGACGAGGTCACATACTTTCCCAAGTTCATTGGATCCTCACGACGAACCTGTAAGGTAGGCTAGAAGGTTACTCCGCTGTACGGATGCAAACCTTGCGCTAACAAGGGTTAAATGACCTGCCCACAGTCATATGGTTGATACGTGAGTGTGACAAGGACGACACCCCGCCACCGCCCCCAAATCGTAGGCCACCTCGTTATTGCTTTTTTCATCATATCCCATTTGTCCTATCAGGGAGAAATGTAGAGCTTTTTCTTTAAAAGCATCTGAAATTCTCCAAGCGAGGGTCATAAAAATGTTCATAATGATTAATAACGTCATGCATGAAACAAACTCCTATTTTCGGAGCACATGCCCATTTAGTGAGAATCACTGAATCTGTTAGTAAAATTGACACAAAGCAAGAGTGCATCTGAAGAAAAGTACAACCCCCCCAACACGGTGAAAAATCGCTCTCCTTCCCCTGCCAGTGACGGCCCGGAGCATCAGAAACCAGGGGAGACAGGGAGTCTACGGAGGAAGAAGCATATTTTACAATGAAAGCTTCTTCATTAAGGCACCTACCAGCTAGTGTGCCCGTATTTATCTGTGTTCAGTTGTTCAACTTGCAGCTCAGCCATATAACCATAGGCTGTCTCGTTTCCATACTTTCTCCTTCCTCCCTCCATGAGAATTAACTGACTTTGTTGCTATTTCTAACAGGAAAACTCTTCCCTCTCCCTTTGGTTGGGCATATTTTGGAATGCGTGGAATGCCAAGATTTCACGACGAGGCTTCAAAGGTCAAGCCATAAATGCCCCATAAAATAAATGAGTAATGGTTATATAGCCCGTTGTTGTATTTTCAGTAATGCTGATATAAAGCTATATACTGTACTCTGTCAATTCACATTCATCAAGTTCCAGAAATATTAGAAAATCATTAGAGGTTTATGTTGAGCTTGCAGATAATACTAACACAGAAGTCAAGACTGAAATATGGTAATCAGAAAAACAGTCGAAAAGTGTCAATAAACTGTAAAACACCCACGGTGGGGTCTGGGGAGCCTGCCTCAGAGCGCTGGCCATGGGAAGAAACAGAAACGGATATTTTGGTCACACTGGGGGTCAGCTGCTGCTAAGTGTCAGGCTAGCAGAAGACAATGGGGGGCTGGGAGGATTCCCGCCCAGAGCCCCCCAACAAGACCTGAGAGCCGGTAGAGCATTTGGTGAATTCTACTTATCTCCGAGGACGGCGGCGGCCGTCGATAGGAAGCCTGCCATCCATCAATCTGGAGTCTTCTTCAGACATCCTCTGTCTGTTGATCAGAGGAAGACTTTGGGGGGGCGTGGGGGGCGGGAATCAGGCTTCCATTATCAGGACTTTGTCTGTGATCTGAACAAGCCACTGAACCTTTAACTTTTCACTTGGCAGAAGCAGATGCTGGAAAAGTCCTGACAGTTCATTCATTTTGCTCCATCCTGGGGCCAGCTGATGTCTCACTGGTGAGACCCGCCCTCTTTGATGTTGTCCTCTTTTGAGAGTGCCCTGCTGTGAAAAAAATTTTATCCGTCCAAATTAAAGAGAAATATTTCTGCATCCAGCTGTTCACCGTGACATGTTTGCCATTTTTCAGGGCATTGGCCGGGGGCCATCCACGGGCTCTGCTACAATTCTATCTCTTTCCCCTCTCCTCCCTCACAGCGGTAATATCCACGGTGCACAACTGTCTCCAGTGCCCATGCAGCAGCAACACGAGAAAGGAAAATACTGCTCATCTTGCAGGGCTCAGAACAGCCTTGGAAATATTTGCAGGTGGCAATTTTGTTCTTCCTTTTTTTTTGTTTCTAAGTATCGGCACGAGTGTCTTTCAGAAATTGTAAAATGCTTTGACACGACTTACCCGTTTAAAAACTGCTTCCGCTCGGTTTTTTAAAGAAAAATCCAGTTTTAATCAAGACCACTGACAAGAAGTCCTGACCCGCACTAAACAGATTTACAAATGAAGGGACTCTGGATCCTGTGAAAACGTGTTTCATCCGTAGAGAGCCCACATTTTAAAATGGATATTTGCTCAGCGGAGCGAGCTCTTGTGTAAATGAAGAAAAACTCTCATGAAAGCTTGGATAAACATTTAGATCTAAGTCATCAAGAAAACCTGTATCTTCTCAGAGTTATTAAGTGCCAGTGGGGGTTTATAAAGGCTGCCGCTATGAACTGTGTGTACTATAAACAAAGGGCTACACACATTATTACCACGTTTTCCTCCGTATACTGAAATGAATGAGTCAAACGCCACACTTTCCAGCTCCCCCCCTTTCCTGCCCTTCTCTCTCATTTGCACTTGTGGGGACATGGAAAGGGACCAGCGGAACTCGATCCCATTCTGCCCAGTACCAGAGCGTCCCGCCGCCGTGGGACTGATCTCAGACGCTGGCTGGCAAACAGACCCAGCTGCACACCATCCTGTCTCACATCACGGAAAGGGGGATTTCGAAAAAAACATAAACAACAACAACGATGTGCTTTATGCGAGAAAGTCTGTTTTTTTTACAAAAAATAAATTACAGGGAAAGAGGCATTAACATGTTCCTCCACTTGGAAAAACAAAGCCTTCGTGTTCCACCAAACAGGAAAGAGGACCATTATACTGTTAAAATAATCCCAGAAACAAGACCAGGGTGAACTGAAGGATTTGCACACGACCTATAACAGTATACCGAATAGTTGCGACACTTGAGAACCATAAAATAACACATTCAAGTTATTACACTGTGGTATACATGTGAATTCACCATATGGTTCATGCAATATATCTTACGGAGTACTACTTAACCCTTACTGTGGTAGAAATTTCTGGTTTATAAATTCTAGTGGGTCTGACACCATATAGGCCTTGCTGAAAACTATTACTAATTTTACAGCTCAGCAGGATAGCTACTGAAGAATGATTTCCAAGAAGCAGCTTGGACCCGAGCCTGGGAGCAAACAGCGATGTTAGCAATCATATTAAATACTTACAAGGTACTAAGTAGGGAATGTTTGTAAAGGGAATGTCCCTGAGAGAGAGCCTACTTCCACGAATGTGTAGTCAAATACACACCATGCCCTAGAGCTCACCTGCTTTTTTAAGAACTTTCTGAAGACACTGAACGTTTGTCCCAGTGAAGTAATGGGTTTCCTATGGTCTGCAGCTTTATTTCTTCGCTGAAATGTGTCACTCCTTAAATTATTATGTTTTCCCAAGTCTATGACATTCTTTTCCTAACCACACCAATAAAGTGTGATTGTCAGACACACTTTATTAAGGGGGAAATGACCATCTGTCTAGAGTAAAAAAAAAAAAAAAAAACACACATATTTTCAGATCTTAGATAGTCTAGGAGACATTCCTCACGTCATGTCAAGACAGTCCTGAGCAAGCACTCAATTTGTACCATCTTGCCCTGGATTACGGGACAATGGCAGAGACGAAGTGAACCCTCTGATTCAGGCCACTCGAGAGTGTAAAGTGTGGGAGTGGAAAGACCACAATTGGCCTACACCAAGCAAGGCCCCAGGTTGGGTTGCTTAGACAGCTATCTTCCAAAGATAACTGCTCACAGGGAGAAAAATCTCATGAAATCTAAGTCTGTCCTGGAGCGATAGACATGGGAAAGGGATGGATTTGGGCTTCTTAGAATCATTTATCTTTCTTTCTTTTCTTTTCTTTTTTTTTAAGATTTTATTTATTAACTTGGAGAACGAGATGGAGGGGCAGAGGGAGAAGGAGAAGCAGACTCCCCGCTGAGCAGGGAGCCCAATGCGAGGTTCTATCCCAGGACCCTGAGATCATGACCTGAGCCGAAGGCAGACGCTTAACTGACTGAGGCACCCAGGTGCCCCAGACCATTTTTCTTGAAGGAAGGGCTCCACAGTTCACAGAGGACTGGATGAACTCAGCAGTTTGCCACAGGTCTCCTCCCCATCAGTACCCAGGAAACGAGAAGCCCAGGACAGAAGGTGATGTCAGTAACGGTGATACGCAAATGAGGCCGTCCGACATGTCAGGGAGCACCATCTCAACATTTAGTAAGCAGCTACTAAGTGCCAGCCACTGTGCGTGGTGCAGGGCATTAAAAACTGAAGACCCAGTCCCCACCCTCAAAGACTTTACAGTTCAACAGGAGACGTACACACAGAAGCAAATCGGAAGACATTCATCCTAGCACACGATCTGTAGATTTTCCCACACGATCAGGGGACATTTTATGTCCATAATGGTGTTCCTAGGTATAGGAAGGGTAATCCATTACTATTTTGTAAAAAAGGACATCAGGACTGAGAGAATTTAAACGAATTATTTAACGAAATTCTGGACGGCGAAGGCAGCATTAAACAAACACTGGATTGAAATCTGCCAGACTGCAACCTCAAGGAAGACAAAGATGAAGTCTGTCATAGTTGCCACACTATTCCTAGTGATCAGCACAGAGCTTAGCATACTGTGGTGCCTGGTGTTCGAGAAATGTCTGTTAGTTGGTTGTGTGGCTAGTTGGTTAGTTGGATGGATGGAGATGTGCATGGAGGTGTGGATGGAGGTGCGGATGGACATGTGATTGGAGGTGTGGATGGACGTGTGGATGGACGTGTGGATGGAGGTGTGATCGGAGGTGTGGATGGACGTGTGATGTATGCATGGATGGAGGTGTGGATGGAGGTGTGGATGCATGTGTGGATAGAGGTGTGGATAGAGGTGTGGATGCAGGTGTGGATGAGGTATGGACGCAGGTGTGGATGCAGGTGTGGGTGGAGGTGTGGATGCATGTGTGGATGGAGGCGTGGATGCAGGCATGGATGGAGGTGTGGATGGAGGTGTGGATGCATGTGTGGATAGAGGTGTGGATAGAGGTGTGGATGCAGGTGTGGATGCAGGTGTGGATGTATGTGTGGATGGAGGCGTGGATGCAGGCATGGATGGAGGTGTGGATGGAAGCGTGGCTGGAGGTGTGGCTGGAGGCATGGCTGGAGGCGTGGATGGCAGGTAGGATGAATGCGTAGACAGAAGGATACAGCTGAAAGGACAAGATGCCCTCTAGGTAGCTAAGCATCAGGGCTGCACCACGTCCATCTGGTCTCTGGGAAGATCCACCAGCAAAAGCAGAGCGGAGCCCAACTGCGAGTTTTTTAAGAGATGCAATGTTGCCTGAAAAAGCATGCTTTGCCTCACCAGCTAAAAGTACCAATTGCTTCAAAAATGCCCCAGAGTCTCTGCGAGAGGAGCCAGTTGCAGAGCAGCGGGAGGGAGACTTCAGCCAATGGCAAGGCGGGAGGCTCCCCGAGCCTGGAACACCATGGTCTCCGCAAATGTTGGTCCCCCCCGCCACGCCAACCCTGAAACCTGCCCCCTACTGGCGGCTGTCAGTCTCCCCAGTCTTCCCTTTAGGTAACTCTTGTTCTCTCCGCATCAGGTTCCATCCCTCTCTTCCAGGCCCAGTGCTGTCCTCATCAGGATCCTGGGAGCTGTGAACCTAGGGCGAGGTGTCATTCCAGGAAGAAGAGTTGCACTCTGGGCTTTATCTCCAAGCGAGCCTTGACAGTGGGTGCGCCCTTTTAAAGGAATTTCAAATACCATAGCGCAGGCTGAAGTCACCCTGGGGAGGACAGATGACCATTCCCACCGCCCTTCCTACTGCACCGAGGGTCCATCGTGGGTCCTCGTCAGGATGCAGGGGGAGGCCGCAGTTCCAGGACGGGAGCGCAGGCGCCTTGAGCGGCTCAGAGGTGACAGTAAGGGACTCTGGTGACAGGGGCAACCCAGGGCCTCCTGCACACCAGGCGGCTGTGGATTCTCTCCGGGGGGTGCCGGCAGGGCCACTGGGCCTCACGTGCACCAAGAACCTCCCGGTTAGCCCTCTGAAGTCATTGCCGAACGAGGTTATGCACACAATGGCAGAGACAGAGCGACGGATTGAGAGACCTTCCCTGCACACTCTAAACCAGGTCCTCTGACAGGACCACACGGCCTGCACTCAGCCATAAATTACCATTTTTATAAATCCTGTAATTAACTTCTGAATGGCGCAATTCTGTGTTTCTGGTATTAAAAGCATTAAGCCGTTAAAGGTAAACATGTAAAGTGTACCACTGTTTTTGTAACCCCGTTTTGGCATTTTCTCATCTTGTGATCTATCAAGGGCCTCCGAGAGGGCCCCGGCGTGCCTTGTTCATAAAGGCCCTTTCACACCGTTGCCCCGAGGGCCGGCCAGCGCGCAGCGGGGACGCGGGGCTCTCTCACAGACAGGCGGCCCTGCGCTCCCGGAGAGCCAGCCAAGGCCGCGCGGCCCGGTTCCCCGGAAATCCAACCCAGAGAGCCAGTAAACCTCAGTGCCTGGGCCACGACGGCTGCAAATCCTCTGGTGAGCAGAGGTATGACTAACGTCAACACCCAAAGAAAGCAGCCGCCTAATTACCACCTTGTGATGACCCGTATGCTTCCTCATTTTTAGACAAGACTCAGGATTCCCTTCTTCCCACAGGAAGCATCGGCAGGCCCAGAGCAGAGAATGTTGAGAGATCTCGCACAGCGGGATCTGGGCAGGCGCTTCGGGCGAGGCTGTGAGCGCCCTCGGGTCTCAGGAGGACGGCTGCGTGTCTACGGAGCAGCTCTGGCAAGAAGGCGCAGAGCTTTCTGGGGATTCTCAGAGGGGTGTGCTGACACACACACCACGCATACACACCACACATACACACACACCACACACTATATAGCCACACACCACACACACGTCACACACTACATAACCACACACCATACATACAACCACACACACACACACACCACACATACACACACCACACACTATATAGCCACACACCACACTAACAACCATACACACACACACCATACACACGTCACACACACCACACACTATATAGCCACACACCACACTAATAACCATACACACACCACACACACGTCACACACTATATAGCCACACACCCCACACACACACCACACACTATATAGCCACACACCACACAACCATACACACACACACACGTCACACACTATATAACCACACACCATACAACCATACACACACATCACATACACCACACATACACACACAACACACACTATAAAGCCACACACCACACTAACAACCATACACACAAACACACCACACACACGTCACACACTATATAGCCACACACCACACAACCATACACACACACAGTCACACACTATATAACCACACACCACACACACACTATACAACCACACACACACCAAACATAGACACACTACATACACACACCACACACATACTCCCCCCCCACACACACACACAAAACTACTGCCAAATTCCACACATTCAGCTAGGACAGTATTGAATGGAGAAACAGAGAGAACACCTGAGTAAATGAGCTCCAATTCTCAGCGTGTGTCATGTACTTTTGAGGAGGTTCTCTTCAGAGTCTGACAGACTTCTTGGTCTCCGAAGCACCACATTTCTTTCTTTCTTTCCAGATCTACAGACTCTGGGCTTCCTAAGTTCCTTTCAGGGGACTTTCATTTTATATTTGACAGCAGATGTGTTTCGATGTATTGGTTTGGCTTAAATCTTGGACCACATTTTCAGCAGCACGAGAAAAGTAAACTGCATCAAGTCCTTCGGTTGGTTTAGTTCCTAAGACAGATATTTTTAGGATAGAGATCATGTGAGTGGACCCGATTACATCAGGCAGCTCAGTGTTTCAGACTTCTGCGTATAAGCACTGCCTGTTGCTGGATTTAGTGAGTAAATGGTTATTAATACTCCAGAGCATTCCCTTCCCGCTTGGATCAAACCCTTGGATGCCACCATTTTTTCCTATGAGAAAGAAAGTATCTACTCACATTGAATCAGTCCACCCAATAGAAACACTTGCTTTGTAAGCTGTAAAATTTTTATAAATGAAATCATTATTGATCTTCCTTTGGCTTAAGCCTTTATATTTCCTAGTAGATTCATCAGTAGATAAGCTACAGATTAGGAATCCTGGGCTCTCATTCTAACCCGGGCAGTACTAACGTTGTGACCTGGGTCAATCACTTAACCTGACTCTCCATGTTCTCCAACGAGAGGCATGGGCGTTAAATAAGATAATCTTCTGGGATGCTCCCCCCCAACCTCTATGATCCTGTGAAATGATAACTATGCAAAAATGTGTCTTAAATATAAATACTTAGCAACTGGAATCCAGAAGGATAAAAGCTGTAACACCACCATTTTAAGCATACACAAAAATATCTTGATGCCCAATGTGGGGGGGGGGGGAACACAATCACATCACCGCAAGTCACATGCTTTTTTATTACACCTGTGCAAATTTAGTTACAATTTATACCTTCCAAGCGGTAAAACATAAGCAAGTTAAGAATAAGCTTTTAAACAGTTCTATTAAGTTCCGTGTAATTGAAAGTGAATTCAATTACACAAACGTGTAACGTATACACTTAGATTTAGGGAAAAGGAGACACAGTAAGAGTGGAATCAGCCAGTCTGGGTATGAATCTTGGATTCGGCAATTATGACCTACATCCTCCTGAGCAAAGCATTTATCTCGTCTGTAAGACGGGGAAGATGTTCGGGCAACTTCCAAGAGTTCCCGTGAGGATGAGATGAGAAAATCCATCTAAGTGCCTGAAACATAGTAAATGCTCGACAAACCACACCGTTTTCATTGCTTTTGACTAGCGGGTTCGGGTTTTCCTTTCCAAAACAAATGTCCACCCGCTTCAAGAGTTCTGAAAAACTACTGAAGGAAAGGACAGAATTTTCCACCCTCAGGTGTTGTGTGTTGAGTTGAACTGGGCAGAGCAGACATCAGGGACCTCAGCCGCGTGACTTTGGACACATTACTTAATGTCTGTTTTCTCAGGTGTAAAAAGAGAATAACCACCCCATGGGGTGTGTAAGGATGAAGGAAAATAAGGCGATAAGGGGCTTAGGAGAGTGCCTCACAGGCAGCTACAAAGAGATTTGCTAGAAAAATAAAAATGATTTCTTTTCTGTAGCTCGGTGACCCTCTTACCTTAAATGTTAAAAGTGCCAGATCATAACAAATTTTGAAACACCTCTATACAACTGTTTAATTTAAAAAGTTATTAATTAAAAACATATATGCCAAGGCATTCGATAATGTTTACAAAATTAACTGAGGCACAGTCCAACTTGAACCTACATTTCCCAATCATCTCAGTTTCAGCTCAGTGGATCATACCATATTTCCTTGTAAGTTAAAATAATAGTTTAAAAGGGGGAAATAAGATTACTTCTATATCCTCAAAACAATCAGGATTGGATATATTTATTTCACAGAAAAATTCTCCTCATGGGGTATAATCACTCAAAACTGGGTTATAAAACCAAGGAAGGAGAATAAGGAGAACCCTCAGAAAAAGTATACTTTTCTCTATTTCAGTAATAGCTTTCTATAATCGCCCTTGAAACGACCATCAGAATTAACCCTAAAAACTGAAAGACTTCATTCTTTTTTAAATGTTTTAAACTCAGAATCTGAAGTTCAATTTGAAAGGGGAGACCTGTCTGTTGAAAGCCTCTTCTTTCATTCTTTCATTATTTCATTAACAACTTTCGAAAGAATAATACCTATAATTAGAACCTACCTAAGAATGAACAATTTAGCTTCTCTTGATCAGTAAACTCTTTACAAAACACGGTTCCAGCAGCAGTAAACATGTAGAACAATTCCACGCACCAGAGCACAGAATGAATAAAAAGACGGTCTCGTTCGTGAAACCCATTTCTCAGACCACCGCTTTCATTACAAAGCAAAATCATAGAGCTTTACTAAGACATTTTTTATTAGGTAAGCATTTTTTTTCCTATAAGGCATCTTTGCCTTTCTCTTGCAATAAATTCAATACATGTCATCTTCTAAACGGTAAAATTAAAACCCCACGAATACCTTTTCTCCCCCCCCTTAAAATGGAATAATCGTCTCCTGCTAAGAAGCCGCATAAATCTTGGCTAGTTTGTACATTTTTGCTTTCAAGGATGTAATGTAACCATCAGAGCTGTTACATCATGTAAATAAATTTCAAAGATGGTATTAATATAAAAACTATATCACATAACCCTAAAAATTTAATATAGCTGCCATGGCAATACCAGATCATTTTTCCAAACAAATATATATTCCATCATGTCATTTTGAACTTTTTCTGACCTTTTTTAAAAAAAAAAAAGAAAGAAAGAAAGAAAGAAAACTACAATTGAGACCAAATGTTTTGGGAAAGAAAATACAGGCAAGCCAATTTGGCCAGCACAGATAATTTCAGATTAAAAGATGTTATAGTATCTTAGGACTCAGCCCCCCCCCTTTTTTTTCATCAATCGCAATAATTGTAATTATGATCTGACATTATGATGTCACTTAGAAAGTCTTAGGAGCTTGCCATAGTGCTTAGAATATTTTTTAATGGTTTAATAAAAACCGTGATGATCAATGCTACAGTTCTTTTCTTTAAAAAAATCAGATGCACGGGTTACCGCAGTTTGAAATAAGGGCTCCAGGTACGTCAGCATCTTTTCACAAACAAGTTATAAAAGCATTTATGTCAAATGGAGGCCATTCCTGCTGCATTCGTGTGGCCACGGGTCCTTCCCCCTCCTCTGTCACCCAGCCCACCCCGCACACTCCTCTATGTAGCTCATGTCATGGGGATTCCAGAATCCCTGCATTCTTTCAATTCAACTCTGTATCCAAAGTCCAAATCTGCACATTTTAAGCAGGTTGGATCAGTCAATGGAATCAAAACACTAGAAGTGGTGGATTTCTTTTTTTTTCCCTAAGATTTTATTCATTCATTGGAGAGAGAAAGAGACAGAGAGAGAGCATGAGCAGGGGAGCGGAGAGGGAGAAGCAGGCTCCCCGCAGAGCAGGGAGCCCGATGTGGGGCTTGATCCCAGGACCCCAGGATCATGACCGGAGCCGAAAGCAGCCGCTTAACCCACTGAGCCACCCAGGCGTCCTGATGTGGTGGTGGATTCCTACAGAAATAAGTCACCAGGGTCCGGCACAGCCTGCCCACATGGAGTGAAGCCTGTGTGCCAAGGACGGGTTCAGCATATGCCGGGGAGGGAAAAAATCCTCCAAAGAACTTTTCAAGGACAGCAAAAGATCCTACCTAGATCCTACAGCCCCCACTGGCCACATCCTCCTCTCTTCAAGCTCAGCGCGCCAGGCCGCACGCACACAGAGTGGATGCTAATTTAATGACACAGCGGGGAGACCGACCCTTCCCCGTAATTAGGAGCTCTGCTCCTTCTGAGGTGTCCACATGAGGTCAGCTCACAGACCCCCTTAAAAACGATTGGCGCTCAGCATCCACAGGCGACGGCATGGCACCCTTTAAAGCTCATTTCAGCCAGGCAAGATCTCTAGCTCGAGACGTAAGAAACTTCTCCTTTTTCTTATTTGTCAAAGCACTGCAATTTAATATTAGAACTTTCATTCATTTAAGAAATGACCTTGAAGTGCACCTGAAAGGTGGAGGTGGGGGTGGGAAAGGGCATGGTGCTTAAGAAAAGTCCCCAAGAGCCACCACGCTTCTGCTCTGCCCCAGACTGGCTGACACTCCCAATGCCTTCCCTCCAGGCCTCCACAACAAACAGCACAAACCACTGAAACAAAACCAGATACTTGTTCCCTAATATGCCCCACACTTAGAACATTCTGATGGTGCCTGTTTTGCTCGCAGAAAATGCCATATATCAAAATCCACATGTACAAGAAACAAAGGGGTGACTCTACCGGACAAAACGCTTCCCTAAGAACACCCACCCTCCCAAGAGCCCTCAGGAGGACTCGAATAAAAACAATCCGACGTATTTATACCATTTCAAAAATACAGCCACCATGTGAAACGAGGTCTACCTGTGTGTGCCCACAGATAAGGAGATGAGCCCCTGGAGGCGCAGAACCATCCCTGCTGAAAGTGAACGGGTAAATGTTCGTATGCGTGTGATAAGATAACCCGCTATCAGAACCGTGCCTGACATTTTGGTTTTCATATCTGCCTTTTCCCTCTAAAGTGCGTTTCACACTTCCCTCAGCTCGGGGCAATTGCCAAAAACTACCGCTTCCCTCTGCACTTCGGATTCCAGAACACGATGTCATGCAGCTCACCAACGTGTGCCGAGGCTCTTCTCTTAAGACAAAACCAAACCAAAAGTTATGAGAGTAGGAAAAACTCCTCAAAGCCTAAGAGATTTTTATCTCTGGACATAGAATCAAGACTGAAACAACAACAACAACAAAACCAAACCTCTAAAATCATAGAAAATCCTCTGTCCCAGAGTTCTGGCTGCTCCCAGTATGTGAAAGGGACAGGGCTGCCCTGGGAACAGGCAGGCTTTCCCATAGTTCAGCACCAGCATTCATGAGTTTGCTTTATCTTTATACCACCTGTCCCATGACATACTTAATATTCTTCTTTAAATGCGTTTAACTCGATCTGTCCACGTTGGCATCATCAAAAGCAAGAATATTTATCAAGTCGTGGGCTTGAGGTACTAGATGCATGGAAAGCACTCTTCTTCAGATGACCTAAAATTATTCTGAGGGGCGCCTGGGTGGCACTGCGGTTAAGCGTCTGCCTTCGGCTCAGGGCGTGATCCCGGCGTTATGGGATCGAGCCCCACATCAGGCTCCTCCGCTATGAGCCTGCTTCTTCCTCTTCCACTCCCCCTGCTTGTGTTCCCTCTCTCGCTGGCTGTCTCTATCTCTGTCAAATAAATAAATAAAATCTTAAAAATAAATAAATAAATAAAATTATTCTGAATGCCACAACATGCCCCACTGTGGAAGAGGCTGGCTTGAGAAAGAAGAACACCCTGCCGCATCCACGGCTGGCCTTGCCCTAAGCGTGTGTGACACGGGGTGAGTTATTTCAAGCCCCGCTCATCTCCTGCTTGGCGCATTTGTTAAGTCCAATGTCAGGGTAACCTTAGAAGTCTTCTCCTAAATTCGAAAATGTGACGATCCCAGAACTTCTAGGGATAGTCACCTTGCACAGTACATCAGAGCAGAACCAGATCCAACCCTCGGGTTTCTGGACTCCTGATTTGGTGCTCTTTTGTTCTGATCCTACTGTGGGCACACATGTGCCAGTGATCTGGAAATGAGCACACTGGCGAGAGAAGCGAACAGGCACCCAGTGCATGCCCTGCACCCGGGGTGTTTGCACAGACACATCATTTATCACCTTACTGGATCTTCACAACCATCTCTTAACCTATTTCACAGACAGGAAACTGAGGCACTAAGAGAAGTAACTTGCACAAGATGACAGGGTTGTTTCGGCAGTGATGCGGCTGGGAATCGGGGCCCCGGGGAACTGGCCGCAGAGTGTGGGCTTTTGTCCCCACCCCACACTACGAAAATGGGGGCGCCCCACAGCGGCTGAGGTTCCCATGCCCGCTTTGCCGGCAGAACTCTGAGGATGTGAGCAGAGCAGGGGGAAGGACAGAAAAAGAACACCGAAAAAATAATAATATGGGACGTGAACAACAGCTGGAAAACGAGAAGGAAACTAGAAAGAAAAATTCCAGCACAAGGCGTCTTCCTTTGCATAAATTTGCATATGTTACACCAGCAGCATTCAGCCTTCCGACAGCACTGCAAACAACCCAAACCGAGACAACCCAAATCCCATTACATCCCCAGCCTCTTCCCCCCAAAAGAAGATTACATTTTAAAAAGTTTGTGGCCAAAATGTTCCCAAATAGAGTCGAAGGTACCAAAATCCATTTGTAATCTTTTACATGTACTGGCTGCTTAAGTAGTTTCTAAGCAGGTTATTTTTTTCTTTTCACACTTTCATTCTTCCTACAAAAGAACAGCAAGTAAGAACAATGAGAAACACTTGGGCCTCCTGGGTATGGACTTTGTAAAATAGTCTACTGTGCTGGGTGAACAACCTTCTATATCTCACCACTGTTCTCGGCCAACATGAACCCCATAAACATAGTGGAATGGTCAGAGCAGAAATAGGAGTGGTGTGGTTCACGTTACACCATGCAACAGGCCAAGGAATAAATTCACAGCCCGAGCCATAGGATCACAGCCCTGAAATGGACAAGTGGAATGATTTCCAAAAGGAGATAAAGGCCTGACTTCTGAGTGGGACGGGGCTTTTCGAAAAGACGGCCTTTTCGTGTACATCATCCTTGAAACGCTCACGAGAAACCCGGCCCCTTCCACTCACGGAGACCTCTGCAAAAGCCATGCACGCCCAGCACAACAGCGAGGCTTGGCCTAACCAGAAACTTTCATTTTTTTGGGTCAGATCTGAGACCATCTGCAAATGTAACTTTAATACTTTAATTTCCTTTACTTAGAGTGAAAACATATTAAAAACATTTTTTTAACTATCCCAACGCAACGGGACAGTTAACAAAACAAACTAATGAAACTCTAAAATAATTGTTGAACTGTGCTGTCCAAATGGATTGGTGTGGTTATTTTAGTATTTGTGTAACATGGATGTGTGTGTGTGTGTGTGTGTGTGTGAGAGAGAGAGAGAGAGAGAGAGAGAGAGAGAGAGAGGGAGAGAGAGACTGTGTGTGTGTGTGTTTAGGGGGTGATGAATGTGCATGAATATATTCTTAGGAATTTAGAAATTCATCCAAAATTCAGCAGTTTGAGATGACTTAATGAGTTTGATAATGGGATACAGAAACTTTAATTCTTAAATCATTTGTTTTATTTCGAAGCAGTCAGGGGTGATTAATCGGCTTTAGTAAGAGTTTAGTGGCTTAGATACAGTTCCTGGGGCTCTGGGCTAGGGAACTGAGGGTAGTTTGGGATAACGCTGCATTACCAACATCCCATCTCTAGCAACCATTAACGGACACACCATAAAGTTGTATTAAATCCACAGGCCTTTAATACGAGTGGAGCGGGAGGTGGGCAGGGGGAGGACTCCCCCATTCACTCATGCAGCCCGAGATGACTTTCTGTTTTGTTCTGTTTTTCTTCTGAGGAACGACCTTCGCTTTTTTAGCAATCCTACACTGCCTTAAAGATTCTCCACGACACTTTCATCTGGGTCGCAGATTTCTACAACTTCATCTGATAGGATGAGTCGTATGCTTCGAAAGCACACAAGCAAAGGTGGATTCATTCGTGTTCAAATGGTAACACTTGTGTAGGACTTTGTGACTTTCAAAATAACTGCATAGAGTTGACCTCACTATGGCTTGCAGCCTGTATAAACCATCTAACAATCGCTAATTCTGGGTTGACCATGATCTTTTAAATCAAGACAACCAGAGAGATTTGTTTTCGGCAAAAGTTTTTAATTAACTGAAGGAGAACACAGATCAGTGAGTATTTCTTAAAGCCGATCTTTGTTCTTTTTTTTTTTTTTTTTTTTTTTTGCATTTATTTTGCTGAGATCTGTTTGTCCTTATTGCCTGGAGAAGTTGAATGTGTCAACCATCGCAAGTTAAATGTCCCCGCATTGCAATACGATTAGCTCCTTAAAACACTGATGCCTTATATAACACCCTATTACATGTCTCCGCATGCTGAGAGCAGTAACTCGAGATCGACTGGTTTATTGAAAAGTACTCAAAGAATTAATTCTTGGGGGCAGAACCACATACTGTTTAGCAGAAATCTTATAGTGAAAATGGTGGAGATATGAGGTTCATAATTTTTACGTGTTTACAGTAACTCTGGCTTCATTTCATTGAATTAATCCATTTTATGGCAGACACATGGAGAAGTTCAGCTCCTTTCAAAAACAAATTCAAATGTGCCCATTAAATAGCTTTCTGTATGTGCTACCACAACCCAAAATACATAAAAATTAAAATGCTTTCTAAGTAGAAAGGAGGGGCTCTAACATCTCAATCTACCTCCTTTTACCAGTTCATATTTTGTTAACAGCCTGTTAACAAACCCTCTTCATTAAAGCTTAATCTATTCCCTTGAAGTTAACATGAACAATTTTTACTCCATTTCTTACAGCTTAAAGTACTAAAGATCTCTGCTGAAAAACTTAACCGACTTTGAATGCAATTATGTTCTTTCTGCTGTGACATTTTAGAATTAAGGTCTCCAATAATTCAGGCCATTACAACTGTTAAGAAAAAGAGAACAAGGAACCCAAAAGCAGTGGTAAAATCCCGTTAGGAAAAATATTATGTAAACCTCGAGTGTATTTCTCAGATACGTTCTGAGTTTTTACAAGGGAAAAAGAACTACGACTTGGCTGACAATTAGAGCAAGATATTTCGTGTAAAAAAAAAAAAAAAAAAAAAAAAAAGAAAGACAAAGTGACTTTCAGTTTGGGAACTATTTATACAGAAGTCGCCCAAAAATGTGTAAAGTGATCCTTCACTGGTTTGATTAAAAGACGGTAACTAATAAATGACAAGACAGAATGAAAAGTTCGTTGTGGCATTTTGATAAACCACCCAAGAAGTTAAATCAATGCTTTTCTGTTTAATTTCACTATTTGTTTTTCCATTTGAGCTGCCAATTTTTCAACATGCTACAGAAGGAAGAGAAACTTTCTGTCTTTTTTTTTTTTGATTGATAAACATCACAGATTTTGTTTCAAATCAATCGAACTTTTTCACGAGGATCCTTGCATTTGCTGTCGCACTCGTGGTGAAGCCATTATTCCATCAGAGCTCTTTAAATAGCCCCCCCTTTTTTAGCTACTTTGACAAGAACACCATAACAGTTCACATCACCCTTAACCTTCAGGGTGTATATCATCTTGTCAACATATAAACAAACACACTATTGGTTGTATTTTAATAGATTTTGTAAATATCAAGATCCAATTTATCAAAAGGTTCACCCTAAGTGACAGCTCTGAAGTTCTGGATCGTATTGGCAATGCTAATTCTGACTTTTAATGAAAAAGAATAGTTTGGTTGTGTTTTGTTCCTTAGTTTTTTCTTCCTTCCTTTTTTTTTTTCCCCCAAGAAAGCGCAATAAGATACCAGAACTATTTTTCTCCCCTTTTCAAGGATGGAAGTTTCCAGTCTGATTCCATTTCAAAAGAAGAAGAATACTAGTGTTAGCAACAAAGGTTATTTCTCTCACTTACAGGCAAAACCCACATTTCTACAGGAACAATTTCTGAGATTCCTACTACTCTCTCTTTAGTTTGGTAAAAACACGTAACTCCTTTGTTTTACATGGAAAAAGAGATTATGGCAAAGGCCATTCACACGATTTCTGTTGACCATGTCCTATTTTTTTTTACTTCCACGTTCACAGCCTTCCTGTACTCAGTGTTGCTGACTTTCTATCTTTTTTCCAGAACATAAATTGTGTTATCGGTATCAGTGTGTCCTTCTCCTTACAAGGCCCCTTAGTGGGGAGATAATTATAGGACTATCGTACACTTCAGGGGCTAAGAGAATTCAGTGGACAAAATACCCTGTTTGTCCGAAAACAGTCTTCTAGGTATAACACTGGTTAAAGACAACACGTAAGAGCCTTTCAAACACCAACAAATGGGAAGTTAACGGACACGCTGGGGAAAACAGAAAAAACATTAACAAAAAGCTAACATATCTGGGAGAGAATATTTTCAATAAATAATTAAAACTGCTGCAATAATGATATTAAGAAAAAGGACGGGGGGGTGCTGTAAGAGCTATCGACCCGTACACGCACACACAGGCCCACAACCACAACTGCATCGTGTCGGAGATCACACTTGGGAAAGATCGTGTGTAGACACACTTCTCAGAGTCTGGGCCAACCACTCAGCCCCAAACACTGATGTATTTAGAAACAGCTTCCCGAAATGTCAACACACTTTGAGAGCGCTCCACTAAAGATACGGGGAAGGTAGACCTGCTCCTGTGAAAAACTAAACAAGGAAACCCATTAGAAAGTACTTACAGAGCATCCAGGATCTGGAAACTTCTCTTTGATAAGTTAGGAGGGGGAAACAAACAAGAAAAGCCACACAACTCGTTGTTACTTGGACAGGGGACTGTGTTTATCCTGCTTCTGTGAAGGCTGAGCCAGCAAGAACTCTAATTTTGAAAGGCCTGAGGTGTTTCTCCACACTTATGCACCCCATGTGTTAATGGATGGGATTCTTAGTGATAAAAAGGCTACAATGTAGGAATTTAGCTTGAGGAATAAGACAAAGGAAGTTTGGGTCTCTCTGTGTCAACATTTTTAATCAGGACATCAAGAGGAATGAACAGGTAGGGTGAGTTTACTTAATCACAATACTGTACTGAACAGAGGAAACACGCTAAGAGAGCAGACTTCAAGCGTGCTCATCACACGTACGAACAATAAGTGTGTGAGGTGGTGAGGTACTGTCTGGCCTACAGGCATCACTTCACTCCGTCTGTGCATACGGAACCACCATGCTGTCCACTTTACATATTACACACACTTTTTTAAAAATAATTTTAAAGATTTTATTTATTTGACAGAGAGAGACACAGCCAGCAAGAGAGGGAACACAGGCAGCGGGAGTGGGAGAGGAAGAAGCAGGCTCATAGCGGAGGAGCCTGATGTGGGGCTTGATCCCAGAACGCCAGGATCACGCCCTGAGCTGAAGTCTAGTAGACACTTAATCACTGAGCCACCCAGGCGTCCCTACACACACTTTTTAAAAGAAAGGTGTTCTTCTAGAAGGAGCACATACTTTGGACTGAGACATGCCCAAGATGGAAATAACAATGACAGGTGATATCTGTAGGCTGTGTGCTCCGTGCTGGGCCCTGCTCTAAGTGCCTTATGTGTTAACTCGCCTAATCCCCACACCGCCCTACGGGAAAGATCCTGTCACGATGCCCATTTTGCTTCTGAGGGACTGACACACAGGAAGCCGGAGCAGTTCACCCCAGGACACACTCCCACCAGTGAACAAAGCTGAGACGCAAACCTCCGTCTTTCTGAATGCAGAGCATCTGCCATTGGCCCAGGCACGTAACAAGCACTGGATATCGAGAAATTACTCTCATCAACATGGTTCATTCAACGAATACTTATCACAACGTGAGGATGTGCATTTGAGTCGGACATGACCTTTGACCTCAAGTTGCTTTTATCCAGTCTCCTGAGAGAGACACATATTAGAATGTACCACTAAAATGCATCACAGACTCATGACAGGTAGCGCCTCTCGGGGCCTCAGTTTTGGATGTAGAAAATGGGACTAATCAAACCACCCTCAAAGGGATGAGTCAAGGATTAAGACGGACGAGGTGTGCAAAGCGCACAGAACACCTAGCGCACGGGGAATGCTGTTACCATCACTAAGGGTCATTTTGACCATAATGAACAGAGTAGGAGAAAATAGTATGCGCTATTAAAAATAAATACAGAGGGGACTGCAGCTGTAGCAACCCCTCAGACCATTTCTTGAGAGAATTAATAACTGGTTATTGACTGTCATTTGGCGCAAACGTAATTTTTAATCTCTTAATACTATAAACACATGAATGGAACACATGGACTTTGTCGTTTAAAAAATATCCCAAAATAAATGAGAGAATTTAAATAAAGCCATTAAAAGAGATCGTGTGGGTCTGATTCTAATCCAAACACATACAAGCACCGCTTCTGCCATGTATTAGGAAATCAGTTATTCCCCAGGCTTGAGGATTTCCTAATACTTCAAAATATGTGCCAGGGCTAAGTGGTACTGAGAAACAACTAAGGAGAGATGAGAGGAGGAGGAAGGGAAGGGAGGGAGGGAGGGAGGAAGGGAGGAAGGGAGGAAGGAAGGAAGGAAGGAAGGAAGGAAGGGAGGGAGGAGGGAAGGAAGGGGGAGGGAAGGAAGGGAGGGAGGAGGAAAGGAAGACACACAGGCAGGCAGGCAGTTCATTCAGGTGCTGTTTTTATAAATAGCAACTGCTTAGTTGGAAACACTGGATTTTCCGATTCTCTCTGGCTTAGATCGTACGTGGAACAGAGCTCCATACGCTAGATTTTTTTAAGGCAATACAGAAAAGGAAACATTCACAGAGAACCTATTATGTGATAAAAAACATGCTGCGAAATTCATTTCACTTTAGTTTCATTAAACCCCCTCAGAGTTAGGTAAGTTTGGTCTTCCTCATCTTAAAATGAAAAAAATGAAACTAAGTTAAAAGCGACACTGGGTGTTACATGCAACTAATGGATCGTTGAACACTACATCAAAAACTAATGAGGTACTGTACGTTGGCTAACTGAACATAAAAAAAAAAAAAAAGGTGACTTGTCCAAAGTCACATGAAGAAGTCAGGGGCTGAGCCAAGCTGTGGGACTGCTAAGGCCTTAGTCACTGTACTATCCCAGGGAGCTCCCTTCACAGGAAGGCTCATTCTTTGGGTAGCACGGGAAGGAAGAAAGATACACGGAAGACCCGCAACCACCTTTTTTTTTTTTTTTTTAATGTCTTCCAACACTGTCCTGCTTGTTTACAATGCAAGATGTCATCCAGAGACCCCGATTCAGGAGGTTTACGGAATACCCTGGGAAGTTCGTCCTGCGGTCGAAGACGCTGTTTTAATACTAATCCACATACCAAGTCCTGGATCCCATGTGATGCTAAATGACTTCATCCTAACATACTACCTGAGAGATCCCATAGAAAATCATTTCTCTATAAGTTCTGTTTTAGGATCAAAATCCTTGCCTTTATTTTCATTCACAGATTTTTTTCCAGGCCTAGATTTAGAAGTTAAGGGGCGCCTGGGTGGTTCAGTCGTTACGCGTCAGTCTTCGGCTCAGGGCATAATCCCAGAGTCCTGGGAGCCTGCTTCTCCCTCTCCCACTCCCCCTGCTTGTGTTCCCTCTCTCGCTGGCTGTCTGTCGAATAAATAAATAAAATCTTAAAAAAAAGAAAAAAAAAGATTTAGAAGTTAACACATCTTGAAAAGGGTCAGGTCTCCTAACAATGTTTTCAGTTTTTTCAATTTCAAAAAGTCACTTCTCCATTTTCTTCTCTGAGGCCACGCACATCATCTTCTTATGAGCTAAGACAGACACAGATCTCTTCCCCTCAAACTTACATTTCCAAGGCTTTGAAATGGGAACTTTTTCCCAACCTCTTGATTTTTTTTTTCTGCCACTTCAACTGTCAGATTTCCTCAGGGATTCCAGTAAACAAGAGTAAGACAAAGTATTGAGAGTGGGGTGGGTGGGGTCTGTCCTAAATTTTGGAAGTCTGGCTTTTCGCCTAAAGTGACCACTAAGTCATCTGCATCAAAACAACAAAAAACGGTAAACATTCATCGACTTGCCTTATGACACTCTGTGCCACATTATAAAACACAAGAGGCTTATTAGCGATTATGATTGGATGAGTCTCTGGTGGCTAGAATCAGGGGAGTGGGAGGAACATTTCTTCTTTGGAAACTAAGGTATAGACAGGTGTAAAACCTTTGGAAATCCTTGTTATTGGCCAGGAACATTCTCCTTAACATTAATTGTATTTCTTACATTTACCAACATGTAAGAACATTTATCATCTGTTGTCCAGGGAATACATCCTGTTCAAGCAGCCAAAACTTGGTTAAGATGGAATCCGAGACATTAGCAGTAGCTGACATTTGGGGAGTCTAGCATTTTGGTGAAATTTGCTGCTAAATGGTGGAGGCTGACGTGAGGCCATTTCCATAACTAATAAGCTAAGCCTAGAAAAAAATGCTTGTCCCAAAGAGTGCTGGTTCCCCTGTCACTGCCAGCCCTCCTGGTCTAGAGAGATACTACATTCGAAGGGTCACCAGAAAAATCAGGATCGGTTAGGGCCAGGAACTCCCCGCTTTCAGACTTTGAAGCTGTCGCCCACCTCCTTGACGTTCCACGCCAAGCAAGAGACACAATAAGTGCCACCCATGTGACATAACGCACAGAATCATGGTCCCTCTTTCTACCAATGGCCTCTCAGAACAAGGAAGATGAGCCCTAGTTACACATGAACGAGAGTGAGACGCTGACATGAATTGGTGAGATGACCCTGCAGGCCAGTTCCCCTCTCCCAGGACGTGTCCACTGTGCCAACTTGGTCCTTACTTGCTGGCTATTAAAGTGCAAGTAGGGGCTCCTGGGTGGCTCAGTCGTTAAGCATCTGCCTTCGGCTCAGGGCGTGATCCCGGCGTTCTGGGATCGAGCCCCACATCAGGCTCCTCCGCTGGGAGCCTGCTTCTTCCTCTCCCACTCCCCCTGCTTGTGTTCCCTCTCTCGCTGGCTATCTCCTCTCTATCAAATAAATAAATAAAATCTTCAAAAAAAAAAAAAGATTTACTTATTTATTTGAGAGCAAGAGCACGGGCAAGGGGAGGGGCAGAGGGAGAAGGAGACAAGCAGACTCCCCATTGAGCAGGAAGCCTGACACAGGGGCTTGATCTCACGACCTTGAGATCATGACGTGAGCCAAAAATCAAGAGTCAGACACTTAACCAACTGAGCCACCCAGACACCCCACTTTCTCTCCTTCTTAATCTCTTCTCAGTCACTTGCTAAACCCCATCCTTGAAAGCAGTCCTACCTACCTCTCTAACCTGGCCCTCTCCTTTCTGGCCATGATCTTCACCATTGGCACCAAATCTTCCTTGAACTGGCTCAAACCATCATCCCCCAAGCCTCCTGCCAGGGGTCCCCCCCCCCATCAAATAAATAAATAAAATCTTAAAATAAATAAATAAATAAATAAATAAATAAATAAATAAAGTGCAAGTAACTAGGAACATACAGAAACATCTACCCACCCCGCTCTCTGTCAAATAAATAAATAAAATCTTTAAATAAATAAATAAATAAATAAATAAATAAATAAATAGCGAGCAAGTAACTAGGAACACACGGAAATATCTACCGAGCTCTGAATGTGCTCCTGCAGCTCCTACCCCCCCTCACCCACACAGAAGCACCACAGAACAAAGGTCCAGTCATGGGGACGACGAGGACCCTTTGGAACCTTGAAAGAGACCTGAAAACGACCACATGTGTGGTGTTCAAGGTCTCTGAGAATGCGCATCCCACAGTTTCTCTCTAGAACCTTCGAGGCGCAGCTCCATGACCTCCAGCGCCTGAAACTCCCCACTCTTGGAAAATGCCTCCTTTTTTTTAGACGTCTGAAACCAAAACAATTTTTTTCCCTCTAACGTTCGAGTCTCTCCCACTGGAAGTCACCAAAAGAGGTCAAAGATAGAGAGGACGAAGCGTTCCGTTGTGTGAAGACCAGGTGATTTCTCTCCTGAGCCAAAATACACTTTCCCCCAACCAAGAGTATTCATCTAGTTACCATTTTGCTTGAGACCCATGAAGCACAGGGGAGAAGGAAGATCGCAGGAGGGACCATGTCAAGGAGGCTCTGAATTTCTGGCAAATGGCTCACTGTATATTTCATTTCAAAGGCCTAATTATGTCTGCATAAATAAACCGTGCTACGCAGCGTGATGCGTGGCCATTTGTCATATTAAAACGACGGCATCCAAAGTAAATCCCCATTAACATTGTTTAACTTCAATGCTTTGGGGTGTTTGCTGCTCAAATGATTAAAAAACGGAGTGATTTATGATACCACAATGTAAATGAGGCATCAAAACAAACAGAGTGTGAGTCACCCAGATCTAAAATGTACTACAAGCCCAGCTGGGTGAGCAGCACAAAAGGCACCCGGGGCTCAAGAGTCTCTGGGCGCGCGTGTGTGCGTGTGTATGTGTGTGTGCGCGCGCGCGTGTGTGTGTGTGTGTAGTTATGTGGATTGGGCAGGGGACAGGAAGCGTTTTCAGGAAAATGCAACATAAGGTTTAAACAAAAAAAAAAAACATTTTGCAAGTCACTAGTACTGTTTGCAGCGAAATATCTGTAATGTTGGGGTTCTGCCATCAAACCTTCAGGGTACACAAAATGTGTATATGGAGGAAAAATAAATTTTGTTCACAGATCTGGATGCAAAAGCATAGCTCTCTTTTTTCTTCACCTTTCCGTGTTACAAAACTGTACGCAGAATATCCTTATTTTATGTGGAGAAAAAAAAAAAACCACCCTGAGCTTGAAGACATATCCTTTCAGAGGTCGTAGATCAGTCTTCTAAAGTAAAACATGTTGCACAGGCCGATAAATTAATAAATGACAGAGTTGTCTAACTTTCCAGACTTCCCTGGTCTTAACCATAAATTTTCTGGATGCAACAACGTCTTGGCTTTCATTGCTGTCAAACTTGTCTCCTTTCCTCCTGGGTAGAGCCATTTTAATCCCTGATCTCTGTCCCACCTAAATCAAGGCAGTGTGAGTGCCAAGAACAGCAAAGGCTCTGAATTAGGCACTGTATCTGTGAAAGACCTGAGCCATTCCCCTTAATGCCAAAGTCAAAGTCGGGCTATTGTCTTAAAAGCAGATGCAGGGAAATACATTTACCAATGAGGTAATGATATTTTTGCCTGAGCCCTTGAGAACCAAACTTCCTGTAAATACTTCCATAAAAATACTTTGAGGTCTTTTAAACAAAGCACCATATGAAGTGTGTCTAAACAGCACAAAAGTAAACTGCAACTTGGCAACATTCATTCTACCAATGTGAGTGCCTCAAGTGGACCATTGAAGATAAAATCATTTCCACTGGCGTCTGAATTATCCTGCTGGCCATCTACCCTGAAATAATTATTTAGAAAACCACCAGATTGGCTCTTCCTGTTATGCTGCATAAACAGTCACAAATGCTCAGGATGATGGCAGCACAAAACGGAGACATACACCCTCGACCTGCCCTCCACACGGAAGGAGAAGCCGCCCCGTGAGGCCGGTCAGTCTCCACGGCTGACTCACCGTGGGCCAGGTCGAAATCTGCCGGGATCCTGTTTTCCCTGGCCTTGCCCATCCCACTCTGGTGAGCTTTGTATACGGGTTAATGTCCACACAAAACCATGGATATCTGCCACTTTTCAAAATCCTCGAATATTCTGGCTCTGCCTACGCCCCCCCCCAACTTTGGCTGTCCATCCCTTTCTTCTCTACGTTACTCCTTTTTTTAGTCACCCTGTAATGAGAGCCCACAGAGCTCCCGTCTCAGACAAGAGACTGGACTGGAGGCAGCCAGAAAAATGAGACAAGAAATCAGAAGGCACATCTAAGGGTCTGTATTAAACGGGGCTAAAGTTTCAAACATTATCAGAGTTCGCATGGGAGGAGAGAGAGATCACATACTCACACAGCATCAGAGTAAATGTAGGAAGACGACAAAGGGCAGCAAAAATGAAAATAATACAACCAACTATGAAATACTTTTTCTAAAAACTTGGACCCCAAGGATCCTCAAGGTATTTGACAGGATTTATTTATTTTGGATTCACTTTGCTTACCCATGAAATGCAGCCACCTGTAGACCCCGGACATTTCATTATCTCTGCAAATAATAAAGTAAAATATTCAAAGTCGATGGGGAAAAGAAAAAAACCTTACTAGCCAGCTACATGGTTCCGATCGTCCTTTATTTCCCTGTAATGAGAGCTGAGGGATTCTGAACTGACCACGGGTGGTTTCCCAGACCTCCAAAGTGTGTTTTCCTAACGCTCAAATAGTCAAAAAGGCCAAATACGCATCATCAGAAAGATGTCACTGAAGGCCTATATTAAAAACCACTAATATGAAAGCGGGAAGGACACGTAAAGATGGCACAGTGAGAAGGAGCACAGTGTTGACAAGAAATCAGGGAAATAAATACTCCCTCATCCAGTCAGATGAACATATACTGGCTGAATCTGTTTGAAGGCAAATTAGGCAAAATTAAAAGCTGTTAAAACGTATCAACATTTTAACTTAGAAAAACAGAAATTTAAATCAGGAATACAATCATAGATGTGCAAAAAAAAAAAGACAAGAAAACTATATGGATTCTAAAAGAGTGTTATCCAGACAAGAGAAAAAATTTAAGCAAGACAAATATCCAAAATTAGACCACACCTATATGCTGGAATACTAGGCAGCCATTAAATGTACAGTAAAGAATATTCAGTCACTGAAAACATTTGCAATATGTGTGAAAGTAACAAAAATTTTCAAAGGAAGAGTTTAGACTTTTTTTTAATGTTTTATTTTTTTAAATGTTTTGTGGGGGGAGGGGCAGTGGGAGAAGGAGAGAGAGAATCTCAAGCAGGCTCCATGCCCAGCGCAGAGCCTGACCCAGGGCTCGATCTCACGACCCTGAGATCATGACCTAAGCTGAAATCAAGAACGAGACACTTAACTGACTGAGCCATCCAGGCACCTGTTTTTTATTGTCACAGGAAAAGATTAGAATGAAACACAGTGAAAATACTAACAGTGGTTACCTCTGAGCAGACAGATTGTAGGTAATTTTTCTTTCTTTCTACTTTCCTGCATATTTTCAGTTCTAAAATTTCTTGCCAAAGGAAGACAAGAAACTACAGATATGATGCAAACAGACTGAGAAATTTATCATAGAGTTCTCCACAGAAAGCAGTGAAAACACCCACAGCAAGGAATATTACCAGGAGAAAAAGAAGCGAGCATAGAAAAAATGCCACAAGGCATCTTAACCACCATCTGTACAGGTGAGTCCCATTTGGGGGAAATCCAATAAAGAAAGGGTTCACGTTTATAAAATAAATACACTAAGAAGTAGGGTGATTACTTACATTTCCAAAAGTTCACTTCTCTACTAAAATATTCATTCCTAAGGTGTCTTGAAGTATGTTCCTTTGTGCAGAGGTTCCCAAAGCTGTTTGTCCATCAGAATACCACTAGAACTTTCATAAAATACAGACCATCAGACCACACCCCTGATGATTCTGATTTCGTAGCTAAGAGGTGAGACTCAAGAATTCTCATTAAAAAAAAAAAAAGCTCCCCAACTACTGAAACTAAGACCTATTGCAACAAAATGCAATGTGAAGATCTTGTTTTGATTGTTATTCAAACAAACCAACTGTAAGAAAGATGAAGGGGGGGAAATGACAGAATATGGAAATTCGATGATATTAAACGAATGTGTTAACATTGCTGAGTATGATGGTACCGTGTTTATATGGTATTTTTTTCCACCCGTATCTTTTAGAGATAGATACTAAAGTGTTTGTGGGTTAATCGTTATAGCATCGGAGACTGACTTTAAAATATTCCAACAACAACAACAACAACAAAAATGACAAAATTTTTTTTTAAAGTGGGAGAGAACAGAGGCAACAAAAATGTTAAGAAAATTATTCGAAACGCATCCTGGATACAAGAGAATGGGGTATCCTATTTCTCTGTACTTACTTCTCTCTACCGCTTACATTTCAAATTCTATAAAAATTTAGGGGGAGAAAAGCAGCCCAGTGGCCTGGACACCACACCTTCATGGATTAAAGACGTTCAGTTTGCAACACGGGACCTAAAACCATTTTTCAGGACCCCGCTCTTGCGTAAAGTAAGAAATTTCACGTTTTTGGAATGATCACTTGCAAAACATCAGGGAGTTATGTTTACAAACATCAACTCTACGTACTAAACACAGCCCTATGAAGTTAAAAATGAGCCCCATATTTCATAAGCATTTATCACATATTACCTTTTTCATTATTACTATAACCCCTAAAAGGGAAAAATAATTCCCATGAGACAGAAGTCCAAATTACGGCTCTAACAGAAAAAGCACCATTTCTAAATATGTTCACTAAAATAATGAAAAACTGTAAGCAACAAAACGCTAAGTGTCTGATGATAAGGAAAACGGTTAAGCAAATTCTGACTCCTTCATCTGATGGACAGTATGTCAAAGAGGATGATTACAGAGGATGTTAATTCTACTAGGACAAGTTTAACTAATAATTTTACGGAAAAAAAGTTTTGGGCAGAATACACGCATACGAAAGCCTATCTACTTTTCTAGAAAAAATACACGTAAAATTTTAGAGTTTGTCTTTAAGCAGTGGATTGTGGGAATTCAACATTTCTGTATTTTCTTAATTTTTTATAAGCACCAATTACGTGTTTAGTAAGACCAAAAAAAAAAAAAAAAAAAAGAAGAAAGAAAGAAATCCAGTACTGCAGACCTTGTCAGCTAGAGCCCACAGACGAGATCTCAGAATGAGACGACGCATCTCGCTCTACTGCTGTGTGACATGGGCTCCAGATGACGGAGGAAAACATCACACTGAGGTAACAATATATACCTTCTACAGACAAAGAAACAGAACTCCTAGAAAAGGTTTTCATCAAGGCCATCAACCAGGCTGAGACAATACTGTATGGATAAAACACATCCCAGCATCAAAATGTTTCTAGAACATTTTGGGGGACGCCTGGGTGGCTCAGCCATTAGGCGTCTGCCTTCAGCTCAGGTCATGATCCCAGGGTCCTGGGATTGAGCCCCACATCGGGCTCCCTGCTTGGCGGGAAGCCTGCTTCTCTCTCTCCTACTCCCTTTGTTTGCGTTCCCTCTCTTGCTGTGTCTCTCTGTCAAATAAATAAATAAAATCTTTTTTAAAAATGTTTCTAGAAAATTTTAAAATTATGCGCATTTCTTTCTATTTAGAATTTCCCAGTTTCATCTTAAACACGTACCCATCTCTAAACTCGGGCTTTCTCAGAGCCATTTCTAATCTTTTCTGCAACAAGGTGAATTGAGAAGAAACGAAGGCCTCCAATAAAACGAAAGATACTCAAAACTAACCAAAAACACTTTACAAGATACTGAATGGGTATCAACGCAGTAAGGGAAAGACCTTTAAAAATAATTTGTAACTCAACTTAAGCTTTTCAAATTAAAAACAAAAAAAACCCAAAAACTTGAAATGGCTATTAAAATATATCTCTTAAACCTTGTATAAACTCTGGAATAAAACCAATCTGACTTAACTGGGTAGTATAACCACAGATATATTTTCATTTAAAATGTCCTTATTTAGCTTGCCCCCTTGAATTCCTTTCTGTTGCTTAATTTCCAAACAAGAGATATTACTGCTGGTCTTAAATGGATGAATCATCTGAGAAGGGTCTCTCTGACACCGCTGACAGTGTAGTTCTAAAAACAGAATATTATAGATTATCAGAGAAGGAAGTTTTGAAGTAGCAGCTTCGGCTCTGAAGCATGTCTGGTGAGGCCACCCAAAAAGACAGCTTTCCTTGTAGTCCCCCCAGCCTGAAACTCTAATCTCCAGCCCGAAAACAGATGCATTCCTCTAATTCCAAGGTGGGGGTTGGGGGGGGGGGCAGGGCCAGGCATCCCACGGAAGCTTCTGGTCACTGGAGGAGTGGAGAGGTTGTAGCTGAGGAAATGGCGCAGTGGCCCGGCAGGACGGCAGACCCCGCCTATACCGGGCACCTGCACCCCTACTGCTGTCACCGGGTCCTCCCCACCCTGGCAGCCCTCCTTCTCCGTCTTCTCAGGCATGACTGAACGCTTGCCCAGGTCCTATCCTTCTCACTGCCTAACCTTTATCACCCATTTTGTTCTCGTTCCTTCAGTCGTTTAAATCTCATCTTGGGTCTGCCCTCCTAGCGTCGTTGCTCGCTCAAAAATCTGCATTCCTTCCTGTTCCTTTTCGTTTATGGAGTTGGTTTCTCTTTTTCGTTTTTGGTGTGCAGGAAATACTAACCATGAGCGCTACCGGCTACACGTGAGTCACGTGGCCCATTATCCACATTTCCCTGGAAGTGTCATGTGAATACCCCCCCACACACACACACACGCATCTGTCTACTCTGCGCTCCGAGGCCGCTGGGTTGGCTAGGGTTCTGCTCGTTCTCTTCCTCTAGGTCAGCACAGCTGAGTCAGGGCCACTCGGAGGCCCCCGGAAGGGCACAGACAGCTAGATCCTGACTCTAACAAGGCGCATTCGTTTGGCACAAAGCGTAAGGTACTCGCTTTGTTCGGACACCTGTGAGTGACTCTACCACAATCACCGTCCGTAGAGGAAAAAAAAAAAGCTTCCAACCCAGAGAATTGTTCTCCACGTTAGGCCTGTGACCCCCATCGAGTCCCGCTCTACTCACACTTGCTCCCCTGCATTCCCTGCCCATCCGTTTAGATGCCACATGGTTTCGTACCAAATCTAAGACTCGAGAACCGTGAAGGTGCTGCGTGCCGTGACGGGCAGCTCACACGTAAGGTCACCTGTGCCTCCGTCACTGAAACCCTCTGCCGGACAGGGGTGGCCCTAACTCTTCTGCCCTCTTGCTCAGGCTGAACGAAGGGGCAATCTCCGATGTCCGTGAGACCTCTGTCACCTATAGCTGAGCCCGTCAAAACATGACCCGTCGAGTCAAACCCATGTCCCGTTCACCTGCCACCGGCCTGCCTCGAGTCCCCTTCCCAAAGAGCACATTGCAGTTTCCTTTGCACCCCGTCAATCTCGACTCTCTAACCAGGTTTCAAGAAGCTCACTGATGTGCCTTTCTGCGTCTGCAGCCTGACTTCATCACCTCCCGGGGAGAGGCCCACAGACCAAGTCAGCCTTGGAGACAAAAACAGCTCCTTCTTCTTTTTTTAAAATTTTATTTTTATTTATTTTTTTTATTATGTTCAGTTAGCCCGCATATAGTACATCATTAGTGTTTGATGGAGTGTTCAACGATTCATTAGTTGCATAGAACACCCAGTGCTCATCACCACACTTGCCCTTCTTAACACCCATCACCGGGCTAACCCATCCCCCAACTCGCCTCCCCTCTGCAACGCTCATTTTGGTTCCTGGAGTCCAGAGTCGCCCATGGTTTGTCTCCCTCTCTGATTTCTTCCCGCTCAGTTTTCCCTCCATTCCCCTATGGTCCTCTGCGCTATTCCTTATGTTCCATATTTGAGTGAAACCATAGGACAGTTGTCTTTCTCTGCTTGACTCATCTCACTTAACAGCTTCTTTACGCCTCCTCTAGGCTCCTGCATTTGCTCTTCTTCCCGTCTTACCTTCTATCTCTCTTCTTGGTCAGTCTTCCATGTACACCCATCCCTGAAAACCGTGCCTGCAAAACCGCCTCCAAAGAGCCCTTCGTTCCCTCCTCGGTTCTCTAGATGTTCACGGTCACGTGCCCACTGACACTCACTTTGACTCGTTTATTTCACCTCAATACCTTTCTCGAATATCTGAGGTCTTCCCCATAGGCTGTAAGCTCCTCCCAGGCACAAACTATGTCTTGTTTCTTTTAAGCAGTCTCCACATGGGCCCAGCGTGGACCCAACGTGGGGCCTGAACTCACGACCCTGATATTCAAGACCTGAGCTGAGATCAAGAGTCGGACGCTCCACCAACTGAGCCACCCAGGGGCCCTGCCAACTACGTCTTCCAAACACAACACCATTCACCATCGACCCTGGGCAGTGCCTAGCACATAGGGCAAGCTTATCAAACACGTGACTCGATACGCGGCTCTCCTTAGCTTTCCAGAATCGCGACGGCCTCCGTTAACATTTATCACATCTCCACAATCTCCAGTGCAGTTCTCCATGCAAAGCAATGCCGGGGCTTCACACTCAACCCCATGCAACACACTCTCCTTGCTCTAGCAACTTCAGGAAGATGGAAAATAGAACGTCCAACATTAGCGATCTTACGGTGGCAGAAAAACCCATCAGCGACTGCAGCCGAACAAGAAAGGGACGGGACAGCAACACGTAACCCACCTATTTTCTACTGGTGATCTAGTCCTTTCTCATGTGTCCCTGAGCTCCCCATTTTTAAACTTCCCAGACACAAACTTGCTGCAATCCAAAGTCAAGAGCATGAAAATTTCCATCATGCCCGGTCACCAAACAGCATTTTCAGAAGCAGAAGTCACTGTGGCTCTTCTCCCTTGGCCAGGAAAAAACCAAAATGCCAAAACCCAAAGGTACCTTGAATGACCCACTGCCTTCCAGGGCAGTCCAACCTTGGCAGTGACCACCTGTGCCATCAGCCCCTAGCGGAGACGGCCTAGGCATATTTACTGCCCTCTCCCAGTCCCTACTGCCCTCACCAGTAGCCGTAAGTTGCATAACGTGGGAGTTACTCTGGACCTGGGTCCAAAATTAAATGAAGTGTTGGGATACTGGGCATCCCTGGAGGCGCCAGGGCAGAGAGTCAACAGAAAGCCCAAAGCCCCAGCCCCTGCAGGGCTCCACAACCCCTGGCCCGGGGATGAGAACCAATTTGTGCATCAAAGCACGAGGCGAGGAGGCAAGGGTCTCACAACAGAACTTGGTAGCTGGAAAGCCGGTTTATTTGAGGTACGGAACACGGGAATCTGCCAGCTACAGAGAAGTGAAGTAAATTAGGGAGAACAAGGAAATTACGGGCTGGGAGACAGAGTTATTATGAAAAGCTGATTTCACTGTCCAAAAATGTTAGCCTGCATTTATTCTCCAAATTATCCAAATATTTCAGCAATCATCTATTTATATGGTTGTTTTCTGGACATTTCCTTACTGTTTCTCTCCAGTCTTTTTCTACAGCGTGGAAGCGATTTGCTTTTGAAATCATTTCCTCCCTTCTGTCACAATCCGCAGGCCTCATCTATCTGCCCCTCTAGGTCCCCAAAGGTTTGGACCTGGGAAAGGGGTTTCAGCTGATCTGAAGCAAAATACCCTACAACAGAAAAAACAAAACAAACAAACAAAAAAAACGCTGTTTTTCACTTTGCCACCTAAGTTTGATTTGCAAATTTATCCCCTCCAACTGCCACGGAGGACAGGGGTCTGAATATGCCTTTAAAAAGAGATTTCCGCTTTCTCGTGTGACTCCAGACCCGGAGTAAAGATACCAAACAACTTTTCTCAGCTGGAAAGCAGGCGCTATTCTGTTGGCCATGGGCCCTTTGCAAACCAACGTCTTCCCGTCTTGTGCACTCGAGAAAACAAAGCTCCTAATAGTAAGTGCGTGAGTCATGCGCATGGAGGTGACTTATCGTTCAAATTGAATTAACTGTAAATGCAAGCAATTCGAAAAAAATTAAGGCCTTATGTTCAGTGTTGTCACTACATTTGTTAGGGATTTCATCACTGTGTGGAGGCGTCTAGTTCCAGCCTCACATTTGGACAGATGGAAACCTCCCCCAGTGCACACAGGTCAAAAGAGCCAGCTCCTCCTGGCCTCGGGGATCCAGCATCCCCGGCTCCCCAGCACCAGGCGGGACAGAGCGCTCCCTGCGCTCCGGGCCCGCAGCTATAAAACCAGCAAGCCCGTGAGGAAATCTCTTCTAAATGAACAAAGCGATGGGTAAATACTTGCTGTCGTTCTTAGAATTCTTCTTTTGTATCAAAGACGGTTTCTCCGTGTGCGTGTGTTTTTTCCTGCAGGTACTTTGGCTAACGTGAGCTGAGGCACTCCAGAGAGCAAATGCTTAGTAATATTTTCAAAGTCAGGAGAGAGGGAGGGAGGAAGGAAGGGAGGGATGGAGGCAGAGAGGGAGGAAGGATCAACAGCCGGATGATGGAACGTAATCAGGGCAGACGGCCCTAAGAAGCACCGCCTGTATGCTCAATGAATTTCCAATTATGATTTTATGCTGAGAGCAGACAGCGTGCTGTTATCTATGAATGACAAGAAAATCCTAACCGCCATCAGAATGACACCAAATTAATGGCACAGCTCATGTTTCTCTTCTTTTCAAAAATACGTTTCTGCATTTTTCCAGATTCCCGTTCATTTACCCTTTGTAATCAGAAAAATAAAGACTTCTTCACAAGAAGCACTGTGAGAAAAGAGAAGTGCAAGAGAACAGTCCTGGGTGTGTGGGTGTGCGCTCACGTGGACCCATGCATGGGGGCAGCTGCCTCCCTGTGGGTAGAGGTGATAAATGAGAGTTTGGGCAGGAGGCTGAGGGGAGTCAGATGAAGCCCCCTCTCTCTGGGGGAAGGTTCCGGACACACCTCGACTGGAGCACATGATGGCGTCGTGGCTGGCAGAGTGCAATGTGTTTAGGAGAGGCGGGACAGTCACATCCCTGTACTAGTGCCTCACTGCCATGCCAACCAGACAGGTGAAGTGAGGACGGGTCCCACTGCCTGCAGAGGGGGGACAGGAGATGGACCTCCACCTGACAAATGTTAGGCTCGAACGACACAGTCCTTAATCCACACGTGACCGACAGATTCCATTCACAGAGGTGTACAGACCTACAGACATCTTCGCCTTCCTCTAGTCAAAGCGCTGCCTTCCCACACGGCCCAGAGGAGCTCAAGGAGGCCTACGGGCTGAAATAACCATAGGTTCTCGTAACTCCCACTCTACCCCGTCCTGTGAGTTCCCACTACCAGCAACCAGCCCTGCCCCACCCCAGACTTCATCACACAGCACCCAGAGTGACCCTTGCGCAACGGAAGTCAGTTCATGCTACTTCTGGCTCAAGGTCGGCTTCACCCACAATAAAATGCACAATCTCTCCTAGAGTCCCTCCGACTTTATCTCCCACCGCGCCTCTGTGAACCCCCTTGGTTTCCGGCACGCTGGCCTTCCTGAGAATCTCAAGGGTCATCCCTTTTTCTGTGAGATCTCTCCTCCACGGGCCTCTTAATAGGATTGCCAAATGAAGCAAATAAAAATACAGGACACCAGGTCAGAGCTGAAGTACAGGTAAACACCCAGTTATTTGTTAGTATAAGTATGTCCCAAATCTGAGCTTACCAACTGAGGCTACAAATGTAACATCAGGGGATAAAGCACAACTTCAACAAGCATCAAGGGAATGGCCGAACACAAGAGAACGTGGACAGATTGGTAGAGACCCAGGATGAGCCTAAAACGAATTCTCGGGAGCTGGGCCTCTTAAGAAAGTCAAAGATGTAGGCTGAGCAAAGAAGAGTGAGCCCCCTGGGTAGAGAACCTCCTCAGCAGCATCACATCACTGAGAACTAGCAAGACTCTGGTAGACCAAAGAACAGGAAGCCATTCACTGAGAGGAAGGACACCCGGAGGCGACAGAGCTGGGACTGGAAAGACTGTGGATCCACTGATGGGGGCTGACCTTCCCCAAGAAGCACTTCCCTCCCAATCTCCAACTCCCTGAGTATTAATCTTTTATGTCCCTGAGTCAGAGACCTCTTCCTTCCCTGACCTTCCCAGCAGGAAGTCACCTCTGGGCACTGAAACAGCACTTTCTGCACCTGTTTCCAAGCGGAATTACGCATGACCCTCCCATTCTATGGTCCTTGAGGGCAGACTTGGCCGTGCCCATCTCTGTGACCTGCGCAACACCTCAGGTATGTAGGCTCTCGATAAACGGATTTCTCTGAACGCTGGCAAGTCTGAATTCTCTAGCATAATAAATATGGCGCCCATGGTCTTAGAACACAAGGTGGACTAATCAGCAGTGTCTACCAAGGAAGGAAAGCTCTCATTCAGGCCTGGAGGCTGGGCCGGCTGCATGGAGAAGTCTGTGGCAGATGCTGGAGGCCCATAGTACAATGCGAGCTCAAGAGTGAGAGTGGAAGGGGCGGGCAGCACAGCAATGGGCTGGTTTAGAGCAAGGACTCTATGGCCCACACCAGCTCAGTAGAAATCCTACCTTCTCTACATACAAGCTCGGGCAAGTTATTTAACTTCTTTTGCCTTCACGTGCAAAGTTTCTTCATCGGGAAAATGAGCTACGGTAGTCCTTACCTCATTGGGTTATTCTGAGGTTGCATTAAGAAACCCCTGGAAAGCTCTTTAGCAGAGCACCTGGCTCCATCTCAGATTAACCGTGTTAGTTCTTCTCACTGCTATCAGAACAACAGGGTTGAGTGAGTGCCTTTTGTGGGTGAGGTACTCTGTTAGTTTCCAGGAATCCAAATATTCTTAAAAACCATTACAGTAACCCCGAAATGTTGGGCTTACGGGCCAAAAAGGACTACGACAGCCCTGTAAGTTGAGGATAAAGAGCCACCTATTGGGGAGATGTGGGGCAGGGGCAGTTAGTGACTTCAATAAGAAATATCTCGGAACAGAGAGGTCTCAGACACAACTGAAAATCCAGGACTTAGGAAAGATGGGTGTGGACACTGGAATGTGGGAGCCATCCGTCCAAGAAAGCAACTCAAACAATAAGAACAGGTGAGCTGAGTATGAGAAGGGGAGACCTGGAACTGGGCTGCACGCCCGCAGACGATCTCTGTCAATGGGCAGAAACTGGGAAGCCACGGAGGGCAGGAAAAGATCAGCAAATGTGCAGCTCGGGTTGGCATATGGAAAATTTACAGACTGCTCACTGCAAATGGCATGCAAGGCGCATATGGCCTCTCTCCATGGCGGCGGGCCGCACAGAAGGGCTGACAGGTGACGTGGAGAGGTAAGTCGTGCTTGGTAAGAGCTGAGGGACTTAAGGTGTCTGCTGGCTGTCACAGAGCTCAGACCCAGACAGAGCTGGAGCTCAGGCCCTGTGAACATCACCAAATGCTGTCCAGAAGGCCACCTCCTTCTGAACACACCTTGATGACCTGGGACCTAAGGACACACTGCAGGTTACATGTAGTGTAAAGCCTTCCAAAATATACCAAAGATGCAAGTCTGCTGTCTGTTAGCCCTATCAATATTTCTACCTTCATCTCTATCTGTCATTTGTCTATCTATCCATCTATCTATCTGGAGGGGGGTGTTAAGGGAGGAGATGTGAAATACCCAGACATTAGCCAAGGTGTAGCTGGAATGAAAGCAAGTCTAGAATTAACACAGGAACAGAAGAGACCAGATCAGGGGTAGAAGCGAAGCAGGAGAGAGGCCAGGTTGGCTCTGGCGGGGCCAAAACAAGGGAAGAAGCAGGAAGGGAAGCTGACAACCATAGGAGTAAGGGAGAGAAAGGCAAAGTCCAGCATCTTCTGTTTTCTTTAAGTGTGGTTGGAGGACCACGTGAGACATGCATTAAGAAAACAGACTGACGGGCCCCCACGCGGGATGAGTGGATCAGAATCTTTTAGCAGCAGGAGCCCAGACTGAATTTCACTTGGCTCCCCACACCGGGAAATTCTGGTGTACACTAGAGTTTGAGAATTAGAAGAGAAGTCGTTGAAAATGTAGATTATTTTTCAAATTGGGGTAAAATACACACAATTTACCATTTGAACTATTCTTAAGGGTACAGTTTAGTAGTGTAGGGTATATTCACACGGTTGTGCAATGCCTCTCCAGAACTTTTTACCTTATAAAACCAAACCCCTATACCTATTATAGATGTCGTATTCTTCCTGATTATTTCTTTCATAGTATTGCTAGAGCTCAGCTAACTCTCCTCGATCCAGAGCTGATAAGAAACCCCGTGGGACACAGATCCAGTCCCAGGCATCCCAGGTCTCAGGGCAAAGTGTGAGCTGAACCGGTTATCAAATATTTTGAGTATCGCCCCTGCTGAGACTGCCCTCTAAACAGTAACCCCAGGTACCATGATAGAAATGATTAATACGAAATAAACATGTATTACTAAAAATATTAATTTCAAGGGCGCCTGGGTGGCTCAGTCTGTCAAACAGCTGCCTTCAGCTCAGGTCATGATCCCAGGGTCCTGGGTTCGAGCCCTGTGTCGGGCTCCCTGCTCAGGGGGGAGTCTGCTTCTCCCTCTCCCTCTGCCACTCCCCCTGGCTTGTGCTCTGTCTTTCTCTTTCCGTCAAATAAATAAAATCTTTAAAAAAATATATTAATTTCAACCTAAATTTTTGTTCTTTAGGACACATTTCGGTTTTATTTTGACTTTTTCATCTAAAATGTTCTAATTGTCAACTGTCACTTAGAATTCTTCCTTTTTGGGGTGCCTGGGTGGCTCAGTCGATTAAGTGTCCGACTCTCAATTTTGGCTCAGGTCATGATCTCAGGGTCCTGGGATCGAGTCCTGCATGGGGCTCCATGCTCAGCGGGGAGTCTGCTTCTCCCTCTCCCTCTGCCCCTTCCCCTGCTTGTGCATACTTTCTCTCTCTCTCAAATTAAAATACATAAATCATTAAAAAAAAACATACACACACACCAAGGTTAGAATTGTTGCTTTTCATAGGATCCACCCTGACACATTCAAAATGTATGGTGTAAAAAAAAAAAATGTATGGTGTACCATCACGTCAGTATTCCCCAGCACACACACAGAGGCACACACGTTTTTATCGTCAGTGGTAAATGCGTCACAATGTTGACTTGTCATTAAATATATACAGACAAGCCACAATATGCTAGGCATTGAGATGCCGTTCTATTCAGAGTTCAATACCCAGTGTCACACCTACCTAATGAATGACTCCTGGTTTGAGGTCTATGGTCAAAGGACGTTCAGGTTTTGGGGCTTGTGATTTTTCTAGATGGTTCTCAGTCATTCCCCTTACATTTCATATTGCAAGTCTGTTCTCTGTCATGAGGATGAAGAGTTATCATTTCACTTACTAAAATCTTACATCTAGAGACTTTTACTTATGCATCCAATATTTACAGTTACCCTTGTTGCCCTCCACTAGCAAAGTAGTTCTAAAAATTAAAGCCATCCAGGGGTGCCTGGCTGGCTCAGACCAAAGAGCATGCAACTCTTGATCTCAGCGTCGTGAGTTCGAGCCCCATGTTGGGGGTAGAGATCACTAAAAATAAATAAATAAACTTAAAAAAAATTAAAGCTGTCCAATGATTTTTTTTACACTCATGTTGTATGAGATAGCTCTCTCTTTTTTTTTTTAATTTTACTTATTTATTTGACAGAGAGAGAAAGCACAAGCAGGGGGAGCTGCAGAGGGAGAAGCAGGCTCCCCGCTGAGCATGGAGCCCCATGCAGGACTCGATCCCAGGACCCTGAGATCATGACCCAAGCTGAAGGCACATGCTTAACCAACTGAGCCACCCAGGCATCCCTGGGATCTCTTTAATATATAATCGTTTCTTACATGTAAGTAGTGCTAAATAAGTTTGCATTTAAATATTATTTACGCGATTTTTATAGTAAGTAATCAAATCCATTCAAATAGTGTGTCATGGTCTACTCTGCACAATCTCTTGTTCTATCAGACAAATAATGACATTCTTTATAACTATGTGCAAGCACATTAGAGACTTAAAAATTACTATTAAAATCCCAGTTGAAAATGGGAAAATCTCACTTGTTATACAAAAATCATAAATACTGTCTAACTTGCACAATAGTACAGTGGACTCTCTCTTACACAGGGAGAAATAATGGCACAAAGAAACTGAGCAGTTTCCCTAAAGTCTAACATGCAAGTAGGTAAATTAATGAGTCTTCCTACTTAGAAAAGCATTTCAAAGAGATCTGATCCTTTTTTGTTAACACCTTCATGTATAAAAAGAAAAACAGAAATGTTTTCCTCTCTGAGGACCACTAAAATCTCCATACAGACCCCAGAAAGCCTCTGGTCGAAGTAGAGACATGCACTAAAAACATACAAAAATATCAGAAGTGTTTCTATAACACAGCAGGGCCTGCAGACTGCTAACGGGATTTCCCACCAGAAGAAATATAGAGGGGAGGATGGAACCAGACCCCAAATCGAAATCTATTCATGGCTGAGCCAAATTTAACCATTTGCAGGAAATCCTATGAGAACAGTGCCACTGGCTGCTGCCTTCAAAATCCTGTTTTGCAGTATCGAGGACATCATGCAAATATCTGTACCAAAACTGTGATTTCAATGAAATAAACATGTGTTACATTACATAGTCATCTCTCAAAAGGCCGTCACGAAAATCATCAACAATGGGGTTGGGGGGCGGGGGTTGGTGCCTGGCTGTCTCAGTCGGTGGAGCATGCGACTTTTGGTTTCAGGGTCATGGGTTCAAGCCCTATGCTAGCTGTAGAGATTATGTAAAAAAATAAAATAAAATCTTTTTTTTTTAAAGATTTTATTTATTTATTTGAGAGAGAGAGAAGGGGCAGGGGAGGTGCAGAGGGAGAAGCAGACTCCCGTTGAGCAGGGAGTCTGATGTGGGGCTCAAACCCAGGACCCCAGGATCATGACCTGAGCCGAAGGCAGCCTCTTAACGGACTGAGCCACCCAGGTGCCACAAAAAATAAAATCTTAAAAAAAAAAATCCGCAACAGTTACCGCTGGTTTATATTTCTATGCGTTTTGAATTTCTTAGGATGAGCATTTACTTTGCTCCATAGAAAAGCTCATTTCCATTATTTAAAGCTTAATTATTAGATTTTCCACTTTGTAGATTAACCAGGTCAAATTGTAAGTTGCAATTAATTTGCAACAAACTGAAATTAAGTGCTTTTCTCACCAGTCCAACATTTTTCAGAACTCTCCCCCCCAGACATGATATGTCTTTTATTTATATATCTATACATATATATACACATATGTGCGTGTGTGTATATATATACATGTATGTATCACAAATGAATTTCAGTATTAGTTTGGGGACAAACGAAACAGATTCTGAAAGCACTGTCCTCTAGCCAAATATTTATTTATGGGTAGTTGTCTACCATCTTGGAGTTTGCACGGACATCTGAGAATTTAGCACTGTTGTACTAAATTTGTGATCAACATTAATACTCCCAAACGTGCTAAGAACACTTAGGTCTCGGTGCTTTACAAGACCCTGAAAACATGACTTGATTACATTTAATTTGATTCCAATTAAGAAGCACTTAAGAAGTTTCTGCTGAATGAGATTACACTGAATGTTTCTATAGAAGATACTTCATTATCCGAGGCAGCTTTAATTTAAAATGATCGCAGAGAGTACAAAACACTGTTCATTTTAATAAAATGGGCTTAGCCCCATATCATTATTTCACGGCGGCAGGCTGAAGATGTCCGTTTATTAAATACACGTACAAGGGCACTGGTAGAAACATCTATAAGAGTGAGCGCCTCCTTCACAGTTCCCCGGAGGCAGATCTCGTCCCGTGGCTTTTAAGTCTTAACAGAAACCAGAAATACCTGTAGAAAAGCACGCTTAAATAAAAATAAGGTGACAATATCCTGACAATGAAATGAAAATACTGCCTTTCTACTGACTTTTGAAGCCATGAATCTTACAACTAATTAAAAATGAAAAGGAACTTCTGACTTCTCAAGCCAGCAACAAATGCAACGTGTCACCCAGCCATCGGACTTCCTCAAACGCGACGCGTACCCTTTTACACAAAGGACTGCCCTGAGATCCGATATTTATGTATTCAAAGGAGGACGAGCTAAAAAATCTCTTTGTCTTCCCCACGGGGCTAAACAATCTTCTCAAGTGTTATTATTTTACAAGCCCCATTTTGTTTGAGAGTTCCAAAAGGGAAAAACTGTGATTAAAAACAAATGTCTCAAGTCAGTTATGTTGTACGAAGCGTAAACCGCACGGCTAGCTTTCATGGGACAGAGCTCTGCAGACACATTTGGCATGCCCCCTCTCTGATACTTCAGGAATAAAGGCAACTCTGTGGTTTGCGGTTAGCGATTAAGCACCAAGTGGACTTGCTGTGTGTGCTCTCGTATAGGAAAACCTGCAGCATTCTGAGCATCTCACGCTTGTAACACTGTCTTTATTATGCCTTCCAGAATTAATTGACCTAAAATCAGTGACTCTACGATATGTCTATTGGATAATTAGAACTCTAAGGACCGACGAATGAAACACATTATTGGCTTTCAGATCTTCAATCAAACAAACATTTACGGCTGCGATTTGCAAAAATGATCTCCTTTTAAGTTGGCATCGTTTCAAAACCCGCGCTTCCTGACCTGAAACACGTCGGGATCATCAGCACCCTCCTCCAAAAATAGAGATCACCTGTGCAAACAATGCTATAAACCTTTCAAAGAATCTGCACCTACCCTCAGAGCCCAGGTGGGTCTCCTCTGAAAGCAACTAAAACTTCCTAATTTTTAGGGTTCTCTGAAAGTCTGCCTGACCTTGAGACCAAACACACCAGGGGAGGGGCGGGGAGGTACAGTGACCTGGTTTAGTGACCAGGAGCTATAGATATCAGAGAATGTGCTTGTTGTCAATGACAGTTGCTGAAATCTGTCTATACCACACTGGAACAATCAATTTTGTAAATGATTGCAATAATCAAGGAAATTGCCTAATTTATAAATCCTTGCATACAGCATTTTAATGGATTCCTCCATTTTAATGCTGATGCCTTCAGAGCTAAATGAATTGTTGTCCAGGCTGTCATTACACAAAATGATAAAAACATTCCGTGTGTGTTGGGGGGGGACCACACCTCATGGATATGCAGGCCTTCAACCCATAATCACTCATTAGTGACTTGCACGAAAGTTTCGCATGCAAGAGAGCGGGAGAGGGGGGCTTCCTTGCGTCTGCGCCCTGGTGGAAAGCCCTGCTAGGATTTGGGAGTCTGAACAAGGAACAGTCAGTTACCTTTGAGCTGAAAAGGGAGGCGCTGCCCACGTCCCCTGGTTTTGGAAGCTGCGCACCGTTCACAGTTTTGTTCCCTCTCATTTCTGTCTAATGCTGGACCCTTCTCTGCCACCAAGCCTCGGAGGGGGGCGGGGGACACCGAGACCCTCCCGGGCCCGCTAACCACCCCCCCACGCTGCTAATAGGTACCTCTCCCTGCTCCCACCTGGAAACCCAGGCCGTACACTTAGCGCCTTCCCTGAGCCCAAAGCCCCGTAGATTGCTCTTCGCAGTGAAACCTGGGCCAATTGATTCCAGCCAATAGCGGGCTGTCACTACTTTACTTACTGCTCAATCTCACTAACCTGACATTTATGGTGCGCTGATTGGCCTCTGTCAGTAGTGGCGGTTGTAAATTCACTTTGAAAAGCTTTGTGTTAACAGCCTTCAACCAGGCTCCAAGAAGAGGACAGCCTGACAATTGCTCGACCTCCTGCCCTTATTACAGTGAGTAAATCAGGGTTTGAGCCATTAGGCTGGAGCCTGGGGCCTACACAAAAAGGATTGACATGACAAAAGGTCAACCTCTGTCACACATGTGTAACAATTTGGATAATGGAATTCTGTAACTTATCTGCGCGAGGTGGCAAAGGCTTACAAGGAAAAGTATATTCTGCTCCTCCCCGCTCCTCTGGCTTTTATGCTAAGTAGCTATCCCGGAGTCTGTATTTCTTGTGTAAATACACAAGGAATGTCTGAACTCATGAAATCTTGGAGCCTAGAAGATTCGGGGGGGAAAAAAAGGAGCGAGGAAGAGACAGAGCAAGGCAGTGGGGCGGCGGTTCTAGGCACGGCGTCCTTCCGCTCGCAGCACGAGGCGACCCGGATACAGTGGACCTGATTCCGGAGCTAACGAGCGGGCACTTTTTTGTACCCCATCAAATTGGTAAAAACCCGTCATATTAATTATACTAGCACCGTTAGGTGATCTCTGGGTAACAAAAGAGAGTCCCTCCAATAATTCCAAGTGCTTTAAGTGACACAGCAAAATAATAAAATAAAGAGGCTTCCCGGCAGGTTCCTCGGGCCCAACGTTACTATAAACACATTTTCACCGGCGCGCTGGCTACTGGGGGGGAGGGGGCTGCGCTTCTGATTTTAATTTCTTGACCCTATTTTTAAGTCAGTGTGGAAAAAAAGGGGGGGGAATGCTAAGATATCAGGAAATATGCAGTTGTGACAAGACATACTTATGAGTTATTTCCTTCACACGCACGAAATGCTATCAATAAGAGAAGCGATCTGTAAACAACAGATAAAATGAACTGACTAATGAGAAAAATAGTCGAGCAGATATAGAACACATCACTCTTCATAAAGTATTTGCAACTGAAGCCCTGTCACGTCACATGCATATTTGGATTAAACCCCACCAGTGTGAGAATTTCCAAACGGCTGCTATCGATGGGTTTTTGGTTTTTTGTTTTTTTAAAGCGGTATCGCTTTTGGCCTTAGAAAACCACGGGTGGCACTGGGGAGGGCGAGAGAGACATAAACCCTTTAAAAGAAGGCCTTTCATGGGCCTCTGCAAAGCCAACTTGAAGCAGTAAGTTTTGATTTTTTAACACAATGCTGGAAACCCTTCCAAGAGGTGGCAGATGGTTTTACAGTTTATGTAGAACTACAAAATCCTCACACTCTATCAAATGGGCACCGCTATCACAGACATCTTCCAATCAAACGAGGCAACGCCAGGGAGAGGGACCAGCTGTTACTCTGCAAATTTAAGACATCACAGGAACAGGACTACGGTTTATTCTTAAGGAGAAATTATTTGGAGTTCATGAAATGGACAGATTCAAAACCAAGTTGACAAGCAGTCTATTATATGAAATGATAAATTACCAAGAAGCACAATTTCTACTTCAATATAACCGGGAACGGCCACATCATTCTATCCCCCAGGGCTTTGGTGAATCAGGCCAAACGAGCCAAAGTCTATAAAGCAAAACTATGGACCATGTAAGTATAGTACGATCATTGGGAAAATCTGAAAATGGTTTCAATCAAATTTTCAAGTGATTTTAATTTCATTTTAAATGATTCATGTAAAACTACCTTTTCAACATCTAAATATATACACAAATGAGTACAGCACTACACGTGGAATTGGGCGATGCTAAAAAACATAAGTAATGCATTTAAAATATGAAGCCAATTCATTTCCTTCAAGTACCAATTGCCGGTGATGGTTTTGAAATATAAACATTTAGCAACGTGTAATATATTTTTAATATTGGTTTCATCGATGTCTTTTGACCTAAGCTAAATGGTAATGATGAAAAATCGACCATTTGCTTAAAAGCAAATCTCTTATTACATCTAAAATATTATGGCATAAAATCAAACCACACCAAAAAAAAAAAAGCCCCACATTATGTTATCCCCCTTGATTTTCTAAAGAAAAATAATGAAGGTTTTCACATAGTGTAGATGGAAACGAGACACTCGAATTTACTGAGGCAAAGACAGATTCTATAAAACTAAAGCCCTTTCTAGTACCTTGACTGTAATCCTAACAAGTCACTACATTATTTCAATTAGCAGCATAATTTTTCTAGGGTGAAAACAAGTGTGATTTATTTTGTCATTGTCACTAAAATTTCCTGTCAGATCAGACTCTGATTTGAAAGGCCTGGGTAATTCTGGCCTATCTTAAACTGTTACTTTATTTTAAACTTCCGTATTTTATAACCAATAGAATTTTAAGTTTACACGATGTACATTCCTCAGGTCCAGTCATATTAAATTCTGACGTTAAGCAGAAAGGGGAAAACATGTGCAACTAGATTAATTTATCTCAAGGGAAAAAGGGCACATTAATAATTGAGATAGTGTTTTCATAAATGTTGAAATCAAACATGCCTTTTCACTTCTTTATTAGAAAACACATTAGAACAAAATTATCTCACTCTCATCAATAAGACCTAATTGCTGAGAAAGACTATGTTTTCTTTGCAAAACATTCAGAAAGATTTCTCTCATTATGGCCAAGTAGCTAGAAATATACCATGCATCCAAGTCTTGCTGGAATAAATGTATATAAAAAAAGCAAGTGATTGTTTAATCCATCCTGTAATGTTTTTGTTTTAAACTCTGTGGATTTATTATTTTTTGTAAAACACATAAAAATCTGATTCCGAAAGAAACTGGCCAAAAAGAAGAAGAAGAAAAAAAAAAGACTAGTAATTTGGCTTTTAGTTTGTTCATCTCCTTAAACTACAAAAAAATCACCTGGGCTTCTGGCTTTAAAAAAAGAGACAAAAGAAAAACTCTTAGAATTTCCCACAGATACCCCTAAAGAGCCAAAATATATTGAAGGTAATGGAATGATATTGAACTTTCTTTAAATTGCTGTATTTTTAAGAACCAGGATTAGCACAAAGAAAATATTAACTAAAAGATGACAGCACACTGACAAAACAATCAAATATGCTCTCCATGGCTGATGGATGTTAAATATTAAAAAGTCATTTTCTACACAGAAAATAGAGCTTTTAATGATTAAACAAAAGCAGTAACTAAGGTGAATCTGATTGTTTCTGTAATAAAGCCTTCATGTGTATAATAAAGTGCAGCCATACTAAAAACAATGAACTGTAAACTGAAACAAAAATCCATCACCTACTTGGAAACAGTGACGGGAAAAGATTAGCAATCCATTTATTGTACTGAAATAAAGATAAGTAACCCTGGTAAGATCCATCAGGCCCCGAGTATTGAACTCTAAATATAAAGACATTTCTTCATCAGCAAGTGACTTGAAAAATTGTGAGGAAGAGAGAGGATTCCAGTTGGCTTTTAAAATGAAATGGTAATGGGGCGCCTGGGGGGCTCAGCGTCTGCCTTCAGTTCAGGTCACCGATCTCAGGGTCCTGGGATCAAGCCCCGCATCGGGCTCCCTGCTCGGTGGGGAGCCTGCTTCTCTCTCTCCACCCCTGGACTCCTGCTCTCTCTCGCTATCTGTCTCTCTCAAATAAATAAATAATAATAATAAAAGAAATGGTAATGATTCAAGCGCTTTTAAGTTTCCAGAGATCTGCTTTATGTCGACCTGATATTCTGGAAGATGTCTAAAAGAACGTGTTTTTTAAATGGATAATGATTGCGTGAGTCATTAAACAACTATTGCCAAAAGTTTCCTATAGAGCTCCATGTATTCCGATTGCAGAATCTTTCCTAATAGGAAGAATATGATGATGACCATTTTTTTCACAATAGAATTTAGGTTTGAAAACAAAGACTAACATTAAAGGAACATCCAACACTTAGAATCTCCTGTTATAAACTGGACTAAATTCAAATCGTCGCATTTCAGTAAAAATCAATCAATCAATCAATCAATCATAATGCTCAAAAGGAAAAATAAACTCAGACTTCGTAGCTTAAAAATAATTATACCAATAAAAACCTGAAACCGATTAGAGTAAGTGTCGTATCTTACAAATGGACATTGGCAGTAAGTTACCTGGCCCCACTCTGTCACATTGTATAGGATCTCCCAGGAGACTGATACATTTTGCACGGCTGCAGTTTTAATATCCCTTCAGTCCCCGAAATGTTTGCTTATTCTAACTGTTCTTACAGATGATAAAAATAAATAGATCATGTTCTGAACTTAGAAGGAGGGATCTGGACATCATTCAAGCATGCGTACGCCCAGCAAGTCTTCTAACACAGAACCAACCCCTGCACCCAGAACAACAGGTAAGACGCACTTCCTATCCACTGAGGCATCAACAACGACATCGCTCAATTCCCACTCTCCTTATTTCAACAGAAGTTTAACTTAATCAAGTACAAGGAAAGGCACAAAAGGAAGGCTCCACAGTTTCGAGGATTAATATGTGTCATTATACTCTATGTGTGTAGTGATCTCCGGCCAACATCCCAATCATATCCAAATCTTTTAAAACAAAACAAAACAAAACAATGAACTATGGGTTGTTGTTTTTTTTTTCATGTTTATGACTTTGTCCCCTGGCACTCCAGAAATAGATGAACTCCAAACCTGGGGCATCAGAGAGCGATATGACAGTGTTCAATTTTAACATTTGCAGATGGAGCAAATCTGTATCATTGAAAAACTGCTTTACCATCTCCTCGGAAAAGTATTGGCAGACCTTTAACTGTATGGTATTAGAGCTCCTAATAACACTACTGGAACATGAAAAGTGCCTGGAAGTGTTTTATAAACTTTAAACCGCACTGGAGGTTACAACTAATTAGTCAGAAACAAAAACCAACTGGGAAATAGTTCAAAACCAGATGCTTTGATTATTTCCCACTTGTCAGTTTTTCCAACCCAAAAAGCTCTAACTTCTAACCTGGCTCTTCGTACCAAGCCATTTTCCTCTGCCCTGTTTTCCTATAAAAAATTCTGTTTAAAAAAAAAGAAAAGAGAAAAGGCACTATTTGATGACATAAATACGCCCAATATTTTCTTCCTCGTTCAAGAATCCTACCCTGAAAGATTAAAAGTGTGTCATTGTTCTTTCCAATTTGGGAGCGAAATGGACCCTGGGAGCCTGGGCCCAGTGCCCCAGCAGATATCTGTGGGGTGGGCAGCCCATGGCGGCCCTGTGGCCATCTTGGGCTCCTGGGCTGTAATAAGCTCATCTGCTAAGCTCCTCCCCCATCAAAGGAGGTTCGAGAGGAACAGGCCCCAGCGCCCCATGCCAACCGTCATGGGACAGCTGTGGAGACCAGGTTTGTTTTTCACAACACTGTGTCTCCAGGGCCTAAGACAGAGCAGGCCAGAGTGCTCAGCAAAAATCTGAGTGGATTACTGAGTCCCACGAGCTTTACTGAGGGACTGTGAGGGAGCTCACAGTGCGCATGCCTATCCTGACAGGCCACCAAACCAAGTGTGGGAGACCAGCTGCTGTAAAAATGACCCATTAATGGAGCCTTAAGGTCATGGCCAACTTGGCCACTGGTGCTTCAGAGACTTTCCTACTCCATTGTATTGCCTGGCCTCAGTCACATTTACATATGGCCCTAAGGGTAAGACGTCCCCCACCTTGCATTTCAGAAATCACTCCTCGGGTGAGGGGTGGCTAAAGCTAGTGGGGTGGGGGCGGGGGGGGGGGATTTACTATGGCTAAGAATCTACCTCCTCAGAACTGGATCTCAACCATCAACCATAAAGCTTTGGGAGAAGCCTCAGATTAATGTTTTTCAAATACATGGCTTATTTTTAAATAATAGCTTGAGATAAGATGGTGCCACTGAAGAAATATCACTCACTAAGTGCTCCGAGTTTTCCTATGTTTTGATTTTCTGTGATTGTACTCTGTCAGAGAAGCAGCAGAATTCGTGATTGGTCTGATTCACGATGTAAGGTGCTTTCTTGGGACGCTCTGAAAGTCACGAAGCACGCCCCAGTCTCTCAAGTTCAGCGTTAAGCAAATTGTTTCTAACTGAGTAAAGGCGCCTCTCTTCCTCCTGTTTATGCTTCTGTTCCTTCTTGCCCAGTGCCCACAACCATACGGCAAGGGCTCAGAATGGGACACAGAAGTCACCGAGCTCATACCCCAGTGCCCAGCCTCCTCTGCTCTATCGCCTTGTCTGGATTTTATTTCTCTCAAGACCCAGGGAGACCGACAGTCAAATCCACCCCAGCTGGAACCTAGGCTTGTTAAGGGGATTGGTCTTCAGAAACCTGCAGGCCCTGTCTTCCTGGCGGGGTTGCTGCTGGGCCAGGCCAAAGACTGCGTCTCTTTATGACAGGTGTCGCAGACACCTGACATTTGAAGGACCAGAGAACTCTATCCTCCACTAGCCCCTGGAGAACAAGGGAGGCTCTCTCTGAAGCTGGCCCCCCACCCCCTCCCGCCACCATCATCACCACCACCACCACCGCGGGACAGGCTATCCGCCTGCCAAAGCTCCAAATGGTCGGCAAGGTGCTGGGCCGCGAGGGACTTACCTCCCAGAGATGCTGCGTGTTCCTCACGGCGCCGGCCTGCACCTTCTCCGGGGGCAGGAGAACGCCCTGGAAGGGCCCGATCCAGGTGCCCTGCTGGATCCTCTGTGCGGCGCAGATGCCGTAGGCCAGGCCGGGCACGGTGCTAGTGCACAGGCACACCTCCCGCGGCAGGTCCCGCAGCCACTCGGGCAGCTCTGGCGGAGGCGCGGCGGCCGCGGCGCTGCTGGTGCCCACGAGCCGGCGCAGCGAGTGCAGCGGCCCGTGCATGGGACACTCGCCGTTGCGGTTGTCCGCGCACATGTCGCAACCTGCCGGAGACGGGCGGGAGGGAGGGAAGGAAGACGGTTAACCCGCCGCTCTGGGAGGCCCATCCTCGGCGAAAGCCCGGAGACAAACCCATCCCCTCCCGGGTAAGCCACCTGCCCGGGGACGTGACACCTTCAGGGCGCCGCGGCCACTGGGAATAGGCGGAGAGGTACATCGGCACTTCTCCTCTGGAAATCGCCACACCCAACTCGGCCCGGTAGGGATCGAGCCCCGGGGCGCCCCCAAAGCCTGGAGAGCTGGGTGTGGATGGCGTGGCTGTCTCTGAGAACTCCCAACTCACTTCTACTCCTCCAGGTGTGTGTCTCTCACCCTCTCCCCTTCTTTCTCTGGTTCCCTCTGCCCCTCTCCCCTGCTGCCAGGAGTCCCCTTGCTACCAGGTGTCTGCAGGTGTGTATCACTGTGCCAGGAAAAGAGCCCATCTCTTGCTCGACCTGCTGTCTCAAGGGGTTCTACTTTGCTCCCCCGGTTATAGTTGGTTTTCCTCTTTCTACAATTCTAGAAGACCCTTCTAAAATCACCAGCGCAGGCCGCCCTCCCTACCCCTAGGGACCTCCCCACCCCCCTTGCCTGCACCAGAGCGCGGAGCCAGCCTTGACCCCCGGTGGCTCGGGAACCCCAGACACCGGCCACTGAGGGCGCACTGGCGCCGGCACCCTGGCGGCGCCGGTTCTGGCCACTCCAGCCAGAGGGTATGGTGGGGAAAGGGGGACTGTTCTGGCGGGTTCGGAGTGCTAGTGCTGGAGTGCAAGCTCTTCCCAGAAGCCAAGAAGGAATAAATAGCAAACTGAAGGATCAGGGTAATGGTTCAGTGGAGAGGACCCCAACTCCTGACCGGAAGGTCGATCCCCAAGGCTGCAGGCGATTCTCGAGGCTTGCAAGCGCAGGAGAGCTGTTGGGAACGAGGCTCTCTCCCCGACGTTCCCCAGAGTAGCCAGCAGCGCGCGGGGATCCTCACCCTCCCTCCGGGTCGGGTGGCTGCGGACGCCCAGGGTTCCTCGACTCGAACTGGATGGGAAAAGGCCAGGCGGCCGCGGGGAGCAGGGCCTGCGGCGACCGCGCTGTCGGATCGCAGCGCCCTCCGGGTTATTAATGGGCCTGGCGGAGCCGCGGTGTCTGCGCCCCGGCCCTGCAGACCTGCCTCAGGGAGGCAGCCCCGGCGCCCGCCGGCGCGACCTGGCCTCCCCGGCCCAGCCTTCCTGGGGAGCCGCGGCGCCCCCCACGCCACGGAGCCCTGCGGCACGAGCCTGATGTCAGGCGAGTCCGCACCCGGACTGACGGATGGCAGGAGTCGGGGCGCGGGTGGTTGCGCCAATGCGGGGCCGCCCTCGGAGCGTCCTAGCACCTGCGCGTAGCTGTGGTCGCCGCCAGGCCTGGGGGATCGCTCTAAGTGTGCCCCACCCCCCACCCATGCTAAGACAGAGGAAAGCCCAGGTAACTTGTGACAAAGGGAGTCGCTGAGGAATCTTCCAGGAGAGAACCCCTAAGGACAATCCAACCGTGAGCGCGAACCCTGGTTTTGCCATTTGATCATCCTATCTCAGTGCAGAAGGGCTCCAGCGGGCTGTGCCTTTCCCCCGGTCAGCTACTCCCGCACTCCTCCCAAGAGAGTCCAGGAAAGGACAGAACCTTCTGACCGCACGTTCTTGGAGGGTCCCCAGTCCTCCCTACTAAAAAGCAACAACCTGTTTCTACAGATGGGGAAGTGCCCATGCCTCTGGACCTCCACCACACAAAAGCCCCCTCTCCGAGTAACACCAACTAATATAAATACTGTGTCAGGATCTGCTTTTGACTTTAGAGCCTAGATGGAAAGTATTCCTACCCTTACCACACATCACCCCTTCCAGATATGCTTCACACATCCTCTCAAGCTTCTGACTGTGAAAATAACAACTTCAAGACAAAGAGGGAATGGAAAGAAAGATGATAAAAACTCAAAGTCACCCAGTGCCTACAGCGTTCCAGACGCCTATCTTGAACCAAATAATCACCACAGCATGATCCCCATTTTACAGATGAGGCAATTTGAGGCTTCACGAGCAATGAAACTAGACCAGGGATCAGAAACTACAAAGTGGGAGAGAAAGACTCACAGTCAGGTTTGCCTGACTTCGAAGCCTCCAAATCTAAAGATCTAGGGAGACTACTGAAAGCTGGGAGAGTTTTATACCCAAACTCGTAATCAATAGAACTGAAGTATTTCACCGAAAGCACTATTTGGGGGCCACAAAAATTGTCTAGCATCAGTGAATTACAGAGCATTCTCTATCTCTCTCCCACACTCTTGGGTTTGGGGAGGTTAAATGTATTGGAAAGTGAATAGATGACGTCCATAATTTTGAATTTTCCCATCTGACCTCAGAGATGACCTTTCAGCACCTTGGCAAAAACAGCTTACAACAAACGACAATAAGCAAAGGCAATATGCCCTGTAAAAATAAAAATCAAATCACTCCAGGGAGCTGCTTAACCCACTTTCCCTTTCTGGTTGGCTCCGTGAGGCACAGGGTGAGAAGCGAGAGCATTTGGTATTCACTCTTCACTCCCTACCCGTCCACACCAGAGATCCTGTCAACTTCCCACATCTCCACAACACGTACTATCAGCCCAACTACCTCAGTAATAAAATAAGGAGGAAAAGTACCGACTCCAGCCACCACCCCCACAGACAGCAAACACACTCCCCGTATTTGTTACGCAGGATAAAACTACGGCCAGCCCTTTCTCTAAGAAGTCCTCTAAAACTCTCTTCTACTTGCTAAGTTTCAACTGTCTTCAGCAGGTGTTGACAAACTTAATAGTGCCATTTTGCCGAAGAAAAAGCTGAGTTTCTCCCAATATGTACAAGACTCCCCGTGTGTGAAGTCCACAGCAGAGGAAGGAAGGCCAAGCCACTTTAATTACATGAGTCTTAACGGATACACCAAATATGCTCTTTCAAAATACCCTGCTGGAGAAGTTGACCAATTACATGCAAATACATGGTCTAGCTTGATGTCTTTTAATACACAAAACCTCTGCCATTGAAAATACCTGCCTTTGACTCTATGTCTCAGGGTCCCAGGGGAGCTTGAAGATGCTTAAAACAAGTTATTACCCAGGGGTTGAGAAAAGTGGAACAGTTAGACAAACATTCTAGCAGAGTGTTTTCTAGAGAGGAGCCATAAACACCTAAAGAAAAGGTCTGAGGGAGAAGCTGGCTAGATGCCCAAGCTGTACCTCTCCAAAATGTGTGTGTGTGTGTGTGTCTGTGTGTGTGTGTGTGTATGTGTAAATAACACGCACATTACATACAGCATTCCACTCCGAGCAATACATAACACAAGTCTATTTGTATTCATGAAGAGTAAGCAAATAAATGTTCCTAGGTTATCCTAAAATCAGGGTAATTTTCCATAAGTCCATAATTATTATTTGTAAAGTGTTTTCTGTATCTGTGAGAAATATTATCAGATTCTCCAAGCAAGATACTTTGAAATGCCATTTCAGCATTGGGCAGTAGGAGAGACCATGGTCCCTCCTCTGTCTTGAGTAGATCTGTTAGTGCTCCCGTTTATGCGTCCCTGAATAAGAAGGGGTATCACTAGGTTACAGACTTATTCCCCTACTGACTTCGGAAGGCCAGGCCAAGTGTAGTGAAGAGCAAGACTTGACTCAGTTCACATCCTTCTGTACCGTTTGAGTATTTTTCCAAGTACACGCACTACTTTTGCAATTGAAAACGGACCTATATGAAGGTAAAGGGGGCGAAAGAGGCCATGGTTTTCTTTTCTGGTGTTTCATTTCGTGTTCTAGGTTAGGTGAAATTCAAAACGTTTCAGGCCTTTATTGCTGTCTAGGGAAGCTGACGGACTCGCGTGGGCCCCGGCGGAGCCAGGACCCGCGGGAAGCCCCCACCACACCAGGCCTCGGCTCCCCGACGCCTCTCGGCCTCCTTCTCCTGCTGTCACTCATCTTCTGGAAAGGAAACCCGGGTGCAGCTGAGAAGCCTGCCTCTCCGCCTGGGCGGCAGCAACCGCGAAGCTATAAATCGTCCGCGACCGCGGGGGAGGTCGCGGCCCCCAGTCTCGCAGGCCGAGCCCGGTGGGACACGCGTCCATCGATCCCGGCAGGCGAGGCGCCCCGGGAGTGCCGCCTGCTGGCAGCGGCGTGCGCGCTCCGGGCGCGGGCTCGGGGTCACCGGGGTCCCGAGCCCCGGCCGGGGTGGGGGGCAGGCAGAGCGCCGCGGCCGAGCCTCCCACACACTGCTGCATGCCCCCGGCCTCCAGTCTGCACTCTGCCGCCAGCCCTCGCATGCCGGCCGCTAGACCGGACGGGGCGGACGGCCGGCGCCGGCCCGCGGGAGGCCCCGCACCCAAGTCTGAACCTTGAAGGCCTCGGCCCCCTCCTGCCAGCCAAGGGCTCCCCGACGAGACCCGCAGAGGCCGTGCCATCGCCCCCCACCGCTGCTCGGCCTCCACCCCGCTGGGCTCTTTCAGGCTCCCCGGGAGAAGCCCGGGAGGCACGTCCGGAAGGCGAGGCAGGCTGGCCCGGCCACCGGGAAGGGGAGCCGACTGCGGGCGCGCGGAACCTTCTGGAGGACTCTCTCTAGGGGAGTTTAAAGCTCCCCGCGGATCGCACGCGCGCTGGGCTTCCCCCGCTCCGCCTGGCTGCCGGCTTGGCCCAGGGACCAAGAGCCAGAGACAAAAGGGGGAGGGAAAGAAAGGGGGGGGACGCAATGTGGATTTTATTTGTCTTCCGATGACTGTATTAATAAATTAAGTGGGAGCGCCAGGGTGTGCGGGCGAGAGAATATTGCGCCGAGATAAACCTGGCCGTCCCCTGCCCCTGCGAGGCCGCCATATACATTGCGGAGATGATGGATAGGAGCGAGAGGAGATCGAAGCGGGCCTGGGCTGGCTCCACTCTCTCCTACAAAACTATAGGGCAATTAATTGTGGCTTGTCCCCTCATCCTTCATCTCCTGGTGGCACATATCGATGGAGATTACTGCTGATGGACCATTTTATCACCTTAAATAAACAGTCGCCACCTCTTCTAACCTCAATCTAATATATGGCTCTATGTTCGGTTTCAGGGCGCTAGATAACGAATGATGTAAAATAGCTAAATCATGTGTTACGGGATGGGGCTGGGCCTGCACACAAAAAGAGAGAAAAGAGAAAAAGAAAAATAGAACAACACAAAAGCCCACACACTGCCTCCGAGCCTCCCTCCCACCAGGGACCAGGTCTGAAATCCAAGTCGCCGGCGGCTGACAGCGGGGACGCCGGGCGGGAGCAGCTGAGCCTGGGCCTTGGTGGCAGGAAGACCCCACTGCGGGGTTCCTGGGCTCGGCAGCTCCCCCAAAACAGGCCCTGCGTTTCCCGACTCGGTGGGAGGAGAGTGGGGAAGGTCAGAAAATACTCACCCTTCTTTTAGCGCTTGCTCTCTCTAACTGCTCGACTGGACCAACCCCAGGTTTCCTTCTCTCCCACAGCCCCTCTCCCCAGCCCTTGGAAAGGGCTGCGCTACCCACAGAAAAGCCTCACACCCTACTCCGACACCTGAGCACCTGTCAGTGCTGTTCCCACCACTGTTCCCTGCGCAGCAGGGCTCCCCCCCAAACCAAAGGAGGCCGAGACCTCCAGCTGGGGAAGTTGCAAAGCGTCCCCATTCTACGCGGAGAGACCCCCCCTCCCCCCCGGGGAGGACTTAGCTGCCAACTCCCTCCCAGATATGATAAAGGACACCTTCTCTGGAAGGTCTGAAAAGGTAATCCGCCAGGCCGAGACCCTGCCCGGTACCATTCGTACAAACACCAGGGGCGCCCTGTGGCCGCCTTTTGCTACCTTCCAAGAAGAGTGACGGGGTCTCAAGCAAGGCACCAGCTCCTAGAACCCAAGAAGAGGCCACCGCGGAGGAGCCTGACGTAATCAATGGCTTTAGGCAACCAGGCAGCAAAGGCGTGCAGGCAGTAATACAGGACGCGGAAGAGAGGCCCCATCCTCCACTTCTGCTACAAACCGCCCACCGGTGTCAGGGAGATGAAACAAGGAGGCAAACAAGCATGCAGAAAGTCAGAGGAAAGTGTACTTCAACGGTGGAATAAATTAACCCACACAGATAAGAGAAAGATACTGGAAGAGTTCATCCCAGCGAGCTTATACAGCGTTTGCTGTTTTTAAGTCTTTGGAGTGAAAGAAAGCTACAGGACCCTTCGCTGTGCCTTCACAGCGGCCTTTGCCAACGCTGCCAATAAAGTTTCAAGGTGAAGCGAGTGTTAATGATTCACACGTGTTGCCTGTTTGTTGCTCCCAGGCAAAGAGGGACTCTTCCAGAGGGAAGAGAAGTAAGGGGGTCCCTTTCTTTGCCTTGGAAGAGAAAGAGACAATGACTCAACACCCTTTTAAATACAAAGTAATAAAAGGAAGCAATGCTGAGCGGCCATTTCACAGAATACTTTTACAGGGAGATGGCAAGCACCTAAAAGCAAAGTAGGAAAACGTGTGTGGGGGGGGAATTAATAGATGCTTCCCTTCAGGGCAGCTTTTCAACCCACCCCACCCCCACCCGCCTACAACCCGGGAATGGGGAGAAGCTCTGGTTTTCACCACCTTTCCAGGAACAGAACAACGTTCCCCGCCAAGGGGGAACCTAAAGTTTCCCACCCTTTGCATTTCTGTTTTGTTTTGATCCCCTCGTTAGATTAAACCCAATTACTTCTCACTCCATCCTTGCAAAACACATCCCAAGGTTTCCACTGAGTGCTCTGGCCCAGAGAAGTTTCTGGAAGGATGGCAGGCCAGGTCAGCCAGCATTACACAAAGCAACCTCAGCTTTCCCATTTTCCTTCTCAAAGGCCCTTTAATTTGGAAACAACGTGAAGTGTAACCTCTAATAGGACAATCTGCCTTTCTTTGCCTTCTGTGGATCCCCCTGCACTTTGCACAGGGAAGCAGTCCAGTCAACTCAAAAGGAGATACCAGCAGCTTAACACAGTGGGCATAATTTAAATAAATAATAATTCATTTCCACGGGCCACAGGAAAACGTTACCTGGATGATAAACTGGCTCAATGGCCACATATTAATTAGCAATCTATCCCAATTCTTTCTCAGATTAATCTAGGTTTTCCTCTGGTGAAAATGCCCTGAATCTCAAGATTGCATTGTGAATAATACAGGACCACAGGGCAGAGCCAGAACTTTGGGGTGCCCTGCTGGCATCTTGTCCAACACTCATTTAATTCAGAAGAGAAACTCCAAGTTTGACGAGGCACTCTCAGCCCACAAGGACTATATTTCACTTAGCAGTTAAGAACTCTCTTTTCCAAAACATGTCTTGCCTTTTTCATTCACATTTTAAAAAAGAACTGTTTTGAAAACAACACATTCAAGAAATTCAGGAGAAAGGTAAGTATTTTTTTTTATATCCATCGGAACAATATAATTTTACCAAATTTTCTAAAGCTCTGAACTACAAACCTCTTCTTAAGAGCAGGGCAAATTCGAGATGAAACCCTCATTTTAAACCAGTACTTTACCCTCAAACTCTGGAGAGGGAAAAAGGATATATAACTGTTCTTTTTGGTTAGGAATAATTATCTCCATCAGAAAAAACCATCCCCATCCCTTAGGAAAAGACCGAAATACCGCCATCACTAGGCTCGTGTCTAGTGCTTTCTCATCAAAGTAGTGACACTGGGAGTCCTTTAGTTAAAACCTGTAGTAATTTTGCTTTTGCAACGAATTAAGAAGTTCATGGAGCAGTAGACATTCTGGAAGAAGGGGCTTATTCAAAATAGAATGATTATACGTGTTTATCATCAACTTTCCTCCTGCAGAAACTAAACGAAGGAATGAGATGAAAAGAGCAGAGTGAGCGCTGATCTTTCAAATCCTCTATTGCTTTCAACCTCTCTCCACCTTTAATATTCTCTCCAGAGATGTCTGGAAGTATATGGAGCACTTACACCAATGCCTTAGTGGTAAACGTATCACAACTTCTGCTACTACCAAGAAGAACTGGGTACAGAGCAATAGACGTTCTTGGTCTTCATTTAGCCTTTTGTTGCAAGATCTCAAAACGGAGCTGTACTTACGAGAAGCGTTTGAAACTCTGAATATAGGAATCGAAGCCAGAAGAGACCGTCTAACTCTAAGTAGGCATTTGCCATTTACTCGGCAACAAGGAGAATACACTGCTAATACTAAACTACTGTCACAATCATTAAAAAAAAAAAGACAAAACAAATAAGTAAACCAACAAGCGTGCCTACGGATTGCGAACGTTTACACGATCCAGGGTGCACGGAGAACGCGGGATCCGCCGGGAACGACCCTACCCTGCAGTCGGAAATGTTTTCTCATTAACCGGCTGGCAATTTTTCTTTTCCTCCTCTTCTAAATAAATAGAAGACCTAACAATAATGCCTGCCTGCAGGGAGAGACTGACCCAGTGCCATCCAAAATTCCTACTCCAGCGAGGCCCGGCCAGCCAGCAGCTCTCGGCCGATCCCCTGACAACCCCCTCGGCCCGCAAATGAGCTGATGTAGTTAACTCCAGGGGTAAGGGAGGGAGAAGGAGACACAAGCCCCGGAAGTCACGCTCCCCAGAAACGCGGAGGGTCCCTCCCGTGTCCCACTGAGGCCAGGCCAAACCGCCAGCGTGCGCTGCTAGTACCCGCCCGGCCCCGGGCACAATCCCGCGGGAGGGCGGAGATCTCTATGCCCGGTCCTCGAGCAGCTCGGGTCTAAACACGCGGGCTGCGAAGCAGGGAACGAGGGGAGGAGGAAAAGGTAACCCTGAGGTGCCACCCGGCCTCCCATCCGTTCTCTGTCCTTCTCTAACGTTGGAAAAATTTTGCCACAATGGTCTGGGAGGTGCGGAGCCACTGCCGGGACCAGCCCATCACCCGGAGTCCCGCTCATCCGACCCACTTCCCGCCTGGGCGCCCGCGCTCGACGGCGCCAGCGCCCCTGGAGAGCGCGCGCGGGCTGCGGCTACGTACGGTTGTTCGGGTCGCTGGTGTGCTGGTTGAGCGGGATGATCTCCATGCGCTGCTGGCCGTACAGGTAATAGTCCAGCTCCTCGGCGCTGCAGCGGAAGCGCGGGCCGCCCCGCACGTCCCCGCCGCTGCCGCCGCACTTGGAAGGCCCAGGGCCCGAGGCGGGGCCGAGGCACAGGTCCTTGGGGGGCAGCGGCTCCACGGCGGCGGCGGCCAGAGGCGCGAACACCGGCAGCTGCGCCACGGGCAGGGCCGAGAGACCCGCCAGCGCGGCGGCGGCGGCGGCGGCGCAGGAGGAGGCAGAGGAGGCCGAGGTGGAGGAGGACGCCGGAGTGGAGGAGGCGGAGGAGAGCGAGGCGGGCCGCGGCCGCAAGCTGTCCGGCGGCGGCTCTGCGCGCTCCGGGGGCGGCGGCGGCAGCGGCTGGAGAGGCTGCGGCGCGCCCAGGGGACCCGCGGCGCCGCCGCCCTTGAGCGGGCCGCCGCTGCCGCCGTGCGGGAAGAGTTGCTGCCAGTGCTGCAGATAGGCTGGGTCCACTTTGAGGAAGGCCGAGCCGCCGGGGTCTCCGGGCTTCAGCATGTCCGACCTCTCAAGCTGGAGGCAGAGGGCAGAGAGGAGGGTGCGCGTGAGCCGGGCCCCGGAGGGGCGGGGAGGATGGCCGCCAAACCCCAGAGCGAGAGCTGAGCCCCGGGCTCCTCCTGCGGCAGCCGGGTGCCGCGGCTCCCTCTTTCCAACTCCGCTAGGGCGCAAAGTTTACTCTGAAGCCGCGGCAGCGCCGCGCGAAGGGAGCTCTGTGCACCCCGCCTTGCCTCCAGCCCGGGGCGGCCAGCCCCGGGCCCGCACAGTTGAAGCCCGGCGCGAGGCGCTCGCCCGCAGAACTCGGCAGCAGGAGGCAGCCCCCGCCCTCGGCCGGCGCCCGGAGCCGACCCGAGCCGGAGTGGCGCAGCTCCGGAGCCGCGCTGGCCTCCGGCGCCAGGAGGCGGGACAGTCTCGCCCCCCGCCCCCAGCCCGGGACCTCCAGCCTCCTATCCGCGGGGCCCAAGACCCCCAGCCCGAGCCGCGCCTCACCGTACCTGGAAACTCGGAGCCGCCGGCGGGTGCGGGCGTGCGCGCGTGTCGGGGAGCGTGCGGTAGAGTGTGCGTCCCGCGTGCGCTACATGCCCCTGCGCGGCGGGGGAGGAACGCCCTGGATATGGTCAGGCGGCCCCGAACCCTCCCGGGCGGCAAGCGCTGGGCGCGGAGGCCGGTGGAGCGCGCTAGAGCAGTTCAGCCGAGCGCGCGGGGGCGCGGGCCGGCCCGGGCGCCGATCGGAGCCGCGCTGGGGTGCTGCGCTCGGCCGCCGCCGCCGCGTCCCGGTTCCTCAGCTCCACGCTCTGGCAGCCTCCCGGCTGGACATGTGGGTTTTACGACAGCACAAAATACAAGTGTGTGTGTGTGTGTGTGTGTGTGTGAGAGAGAGAGAGAGAGAGAGAGAGAGAGACACGGAGAGAGAGAAAGAGAGAGGGCAGGGAGGGGGAGGGCGAGAGAGAGAGAGAGAGAAAAAGGGAGAGAGAGAGGTGGGGAGTGGGGGGAGGCCGGAGGCCGGCCAGAATAACGAAGGGGAGGGGAGAAGGAAAGAAGGAAGTTCTAACTCGGCTGGATCCACACACTGCTGGTGCGCCTCTCCCGCACCGATACCTCCTCCGCCCTCCCCCCCACCCCGCCCCCCGCCCGTTTTTGGCGTGACGCCTCCCGCTCGCCTGTTGTCTCTTTCTGCCCATGATAAGTCTTTTCTAGGTGCCAGCTCACGGCCCTGATCGTGAAAGCAGCGGAAACCGGACTGCATCCCCGCACGAGCTCGGGTGTCCGCAGCGGAGCAGGCGCGTCCCAACGGCGAGTGGACCAAGTCCCAGGACCGGGTTTGCGCTTTTGCCCGGCTCAGTTTGTACAGGAGTACTGCTGGGTGCCAGAGTCTGCTAGCCCGCCACGCAACTTCGCACAGAAGTCCCGGCGTGGGGGAGGCGGGGGCGGGGCGGGTGGCGCACTGGTAGGAAAGCCTTGGGCTGCCGTGGAGGAGGCAGGCTTTGGTGAGCTGGGAGGAGGGATCCCGAGGGTCTCTTAAGGGCGCCTAGTCCTGGCGGGACTCAAGGCTGGCCGTGGAGCTGGGGCGGCGGCCGCCGCGGAGTCTCACGCGGCTTAGCGCTAAGCCCACCCACTCTCGAGTTGTCTCCCTGGGGGACTCGCTCCTTCTTGTGGGCATCGGAGGCAAATATCCTGAGCTCTGTCTGCTACGCTGTGTTAAACTGCTCTCGGACGCTGGCGAAGCTTGTTTGCCCTTGACTGCTAGGGGCTGCCCCGGGGGGGTCTTGTAGGAAGCTCTTGCCCCAAATCTGGCGTCCGAGGTGCAGGCTGGGAAAGCAGCCCTACCTCCACCTTGACCACTCCAGGTGCCTTGGGCCGCGCGGCAGCCCTTCCCTGCGCGGTCTCACATCCACGAGTTGGGCACCGGCCCCCAGCTCCTCCAAGCACTGGCAGAGCTCGGTGGCGGTAGGGCACGGACGCGGGGGGGGGGTGTGTGAAACCGACCGGCTCAGGCGCTTTCCCAACGCCGGGGTTCTGTCCATACTCAAGGAGAAGAAATGACGCTTGTCTTTACCCAAAGAAGCCAACTTATTTAGCACCCGCCAGTCCGAACAACTGGTAGCCGTTCTTTCCTGATTTCTGCTTCTTTTTGCCTTCCCACCACTCATTTCGTCTGAGCCTGGGAACCGCGCTGTTTAGACTTTGTCCGGGTCTCACGCAGGATTGCCTCGACGCTGGTTGGAACAGAGTTGGACCGACAATGTTTTGACTGGCGTCGTTGTGACAAGGTCATCAGTCATTCTTGGATAGATTGATAGTACCCAAGTTAAAGGCAAACACCACGAGGGAAAACCCACGTGCTGTGGGCCCCGAGGCTAACCGAGCAGTCTGCGCGGGCTTTGAACAACTCCATCGGGAGGAGAGTAGGAAGCTGCAGGCCCGTTTCAGTTAATTTGCTGGAAGAACTGCCGAAGAGGAGCGGTCGGGCCTCGGGAGAAGGGGCAAGCTCTCTTTCTCACACTCTCCTGGTTCCTTGCTGGTTCTCTGGGAGAGACTGGGAACACGGGGGAACGGAGCCCGGACGCTGCGGCAGCGGCCCCGTCGCCTTGTTTGGGGCCCAGCCCGATGCGCGCTAGCGTTTGGTCCCCGGGACTGGCCTTCTCAGGGAACTCCTCCCCGTACCGCCCCCCGCCCCCAAACACACTTGAAAATCTCGAGATTTTCAGACGCTAGTTGCAACCGCTCCTAAGGCCTCCCGGCGCCCATACCCTGGGAAGCCAAGGGTTTGCCTTCCTAGTAAGATTAGCTGATCGCTCAGGGAGAGCTTCGGATTGGCCAGGCGCGGGTAGGCGCTTCTACTACGTTTATTCCGCCCAGCAGCCCCGCGGAGAAAGCATTATCATTAACCCCATGTTACAGATGGGGACACTGAGGCACAGAAAATAGGTTGCCTGAGGTCACGCCATTGTGGAGTGCTGGAAACCGGGGCAATGAGGTGCCACGTGTACTCTCCTGCCCACCCTAGTCCAAACTCTCCCCTCACCTTCCAGACTTAACGCCAGAAGGGTGTTGGGGTACCTCGAGGGAGATTTGATTCCCCTTGCTGCGGGGGTCAAGGGGGGGAAGCAGAGACTGCAGCCAAGAGTGTGGTGTCCCTTCCTTCTCCGCCCCCCCCCCCCGGCCATTGGCCCCGGGAGGACGCGGATCTCCGGGCGACGCGACCCTAGGGACCAAAAGCCTTAGAGAACTTGCGTGAAGGAGGTGGTTATAAGTGAGAGCGGGCGCTCAGAAGGCCCGGGCCTCCAGGAGCGCAAGACCAGGTCTGGAGGGGAGTGTAGCGGGAGCCCGAGCATTCCCCCAGCGCCTCCCCGGTGGGCCCACGACGCGGGGCGGGGCGCTGCTGGCTCGCGGACCCGGCCGGAAGGACTGGGCTGGGGCCGGGGTCCGCGAGGTCTTGCCACCCGCGGCCGCGTTGCCGCCCACCCCCCCCAGCTGACCCCGGCCCCCGAGGGAGCGCCGCCTGCCTCCCCGGCAAACGTCTCATCTCTGGGGTCTTAGAAAGCGAGCCCACCGGCCGCAAGGACAGGCACCCCTGAAATCCGCTCCCCTCCTCTTCATTATTTAGAAGAAGACCGCGGGAACAAATCACTTGCACCACTTAGGAAGCGATCAAACCTTTATAAAAATCCATCGCTCCCAAATCGATGGGCGAATATTTGCTGGGAATTTGTTCCAGAGGAATAAATAAGGAGCGTGAGTGTATTAAATGCAAACGGGGGGACACGGTGGTGTTTTTCTTCATTGATTAATGACCTCTAAAATAAAACAAGTGGGAAGAGGAGCCGGGATCGATAAATTAACTACCCAAATTCATCATTTTCTCGAGCAATTTTTTTCCCTGAAAATTATCCTTGGGAAGCCCATCGCACCCTGAGCTGGGAGGGGGAAGAAGGGAGCTGGAGGCCAGAGCCAGGCGGGAGTAGCAGGAAGGGGCAGGAAAACAAGAAGAGGATTCGGTCAGGGAGACCCTCTATCTGATTTCGTTTGACATACAATTTTAAAGTTTGCCTTTCATATTAATTATTTTTTTCCTGATGGAGGAGGGGAACAAATGGTCGGCTGCCTTTGACAGGACTCCAATAAAGGATTCGGCAGCTCTCCTGTCTGCCCTCGGCGCTCCTGCTTCTAGGTTTAAGGTCATGGATGGCTGAGTTAATAATTCATTAATATAGACATTTATTCAGAAGGGTTCTCTGAGACCCGCTCTCCCGCCTCCTCCCAGAGATTTATTTTCCTGGGAAATGGAGGGGAGGAGGGGGTGTCAGGCTGCAGGTAAAAGGAGGGAGAAGGAGAAAAAAGGAAATGAAGAGAGAGCTGGACCCAGCTAGGAGGAATCTTTGTTTAGCCAGATTCGTGGACAGGTCCCTCTAGCCTGCTGACAAAAACTTGGTAGAAAATGTGGTATCCAAACAGCCCAGGGACTCTAGCTTCCAGCAGTCCTCCTGCCTGTGTCCACATTGGTTCACGCAGCCTTATTCACAAAGCCCTGTTCCTCCAGCTTTAAGACCTGGAAGAGCCATCTGAGGACCCTGGAGTACAGGCAAAAAGGGGAAATCTCTGGAAAGAGACCGTCGTACCCCCGCCCCCGCCCCTAGGAAGTTCCCAAAGGAGGAGCTTTGCAATTTGCCCTACGTGGACTCTCCAGGAGCCAAAGGGCACAGGCGGCTCCTGGTGGACGCTGCCCCCTTGGAAAGGCACTATGGGGGCTTGCACACAAAACCCAACCACAGAGTCCAGATCAGCATGAAGTCTCCCCCGAAGCGGGGGGGAGCAGAGGCAAAAACGAAACAATGAACAAGTAGTTGTCAGATGCTTCTAAGTGCTCTGGAGAGCAATTAAGAAAGGACGAGGAGGAAAGAATGTGCAGTGGGCTAAGGCTGGGAGTAGTCCAACAGGGAAGGCTCCTCTTCTCAGGTGAAAATGGGATAGAGACTCAAAGCGGGAGGATGACTGTCTTGCGCCTGGCGAGGGGCATTCCCTGCCCCACCCTCCTGGCCCCAGGCCTCCTTAGGAAAAGGGGCCTCCGCTGAAGAAGCCCCAAGGCCCTGGGAAGGATTCTGGCTCCCACCGCGCCCACCTGTTCCCCCCTGGGCTGGAAAGATGCTGTGAGCTCCTCCACGTCCTTGCAAAGACAGCTGCTCACTGTGGACATCAGTGGAAGTGCCCACTGTTGCTGGCGACTTACACCCTTAGCCAGTGACCTGCCCCCGACTCAGGACCTCTGTGTCTTCAGCGTTCAAACGGAAAGATAGGGCCAAGGTGGCTTTCCATCCTAAGGTTTTTATGAAGATCTACCGAATGCTGACCTTCCTGTCTACTACCTATTCTATACCCCACCCCAGTGAGTCTAAGACATGTGGTGTGTAAAATGTACTGGGAACCTGAAAACAAGGAAACCCACAACCCTTACACCGACCCCTTGGCATCCTCCCTGCTTGGTCCTCAGTGACAGAAAGCAGTGTATGGGAAAGAAAGGTGGTGAGAGGTAAGACGTGGGGCTGGGGTAGGGGGAATGGAAGGCATTGGAAGGCTCCCCAGGACGAAGTCAGCTCTGTCCTCAGAGGCTGCAGCAGGAGGCTGTCTGGTCTGAGGCCTTGGCTGCTCAGACCCGGCGTCTCCTCTGCCTGCCTCCTGTCACGATGGTATTGGGAAGGCAAGCGCCTCACTTTGCCAGGTCAGAGATGGCCTATTTCTGACCGCCCTCTTTCATCCTTTGCCAACATCGCCACAGACAGCACCTGTTCACTTCACTTGAAATGCAGCCGAACCCGCCAGCGCTTTTCACCCGGGTCCCCCAACAGCTGTCACTCAAACAATGCCTCTCAGCCACCCCAGGCCTGCTTTGGATCTGACCTGCTGACCTCGAGGTGAAAGGCTCTCCAGTCCATTACCGATCCCTGGGGCCCCGTTCATTCTCCCAGGAAAGCCTTTAAATACATCCCTTCCACGTGCAGGGAAGTCAGCTATTAGGATTTGGAAAGGCCTCGTGACTTTAAAACATATCGAGGAAGTTCAGTCCCATAAAGATTTCATGACTAGCCATGGAGTGAAAACCAGCTGCTCTTTTTTCGTCTTGACAAGTAAAAGAAAAGAGAAATAACTAGACATGGAGAACTGTCCCTTCAGAAACTCCTATAGTTCCTTCACGATCTCCTTCTTAGCTACGCCCCCCCCATTTCCCCCAAATCGCTCTTCCATTTTCCCCAGAATCTGTAAGAAGAGACAAGACCAAGTGGAGTTAGCTGCAAATTAACAGCTAGAGCTAACACGTAAAAGACATCAACTGTGTGCCAGAGACTACCAGCGGGCATCTCTGGGACAATCTCCTTTGACCTTCTAGCAAATGCTACCTGATTCTAACACCGTCTGCTTTTGGTCACCAGAGCGTTGCCTAAATTAGTTGAAGCCTGTAGGCCTTACGTTCTAATCAGGATGAGGCAAACATATTGTAGTGCATCTGTTTGAACTTAGGAACATATGCTACAGTTGATTCACATTCTGAGGGGTGGTGGTTCCTAGTGCCTGGTGGGTTCCCCCGAGTGCCTGGCAATGGTCTAGGAGCCAGCATGGCTTCCGGTTAGCCCCATGAATGAGGGGGCCCTGATGACTTCATCCCAGGGCAGCCTGCAGAAATAGGGCTCCTACTCCTTCAGGGGTCTTACGATATACTTGTGGGAGGCCTGGGAAGCTCTCTGCCCCCTCATCGTACCCTCTGCTGGTTGGAGTGGTGCTCTCACCCTCCTCTGACTTAGGGGGTCAAAGGATGACACTGCACTGTTTTTATTCTTTGATTTCTTTTTTTTTTTAATTTTTAAAAGATTTTTTTATTTATTGAGAGAGCGAGAGCATGAGTGGGGGTGAGGGGAGGGGCAGAGGGAAAAGCAGACTTCCCGGGAAGCAAGGAGCCCGAGGTGGGACTCGGTCCCAGCACCCTGGGATCATGACCTGAGCCGCAGGCAGATGCCTAACCAACTGAGCCACCCAGGTGCCCCTACTGTACGATTTCTGGTGAGTCTATGTTCTTTGTATAAGGGCCTCCCAGGAAAGAAAGGAAGGAAGGGAGGAAGGGAGGGAGGGAGGCAGGGAGGCAGGAAGGCAGGAAGGCAGGAAGGCAGGAAGGCAGGAAGTCAGGAAGGAAGGAAGGAAGGAAGGAAACCTACTCTCATCTCAGTTTCCTTTTTGGAACCAGAAAACCTTGTCTTTAGATCCAAATGGAGACCCTGTGCAGGTTGCTGGGGGAAAGCAGAAGAGGATAAACCACAGGGCACCTGTCTTCCGTGATCTGGGGAAATCTGGTGGATTCCCAGCTTTCCCTGCCCAGTTCCCGGGATCTGGAGCCAGTCGGGGACATAAGGGTTTGGGAGAGGAGACCATCGTCACTGTAAGCCAAGAGATGATGGGGCAAAGCTTCACAAAGGAGATGGGCTCCAACGATCACTGGCATTCAGGCAGGGGGCAAGGAAGCGAGGAAAAGCATTAAAGGACGGGAGGACTGCCTGAGCAGAGACCCGGAAAGAGGACTCGACACAGATAAATGGGGAGGCTCAGGGGACTTTTCTAAGCCCGGTCATGGGAGTAACAGTGGGATGGCTGGCTGCCCTCTCTCAGAGGCAGAGCGCCACCTCCCTGGGGGCTCTGCACTCCTAGTCCATAGATTTGGAACAGTGTTTTTATGAGAATGTCCTGAGCTAATATGCTCAAGTTTAGTTCTGAGAATCAACTCACCAGTACAGTAAGTGAAAAACTGTTGAAAGCTCCAGTATAAAGCCAGCAGCACAGCAGAAAATGCACTGGACCATGATCTGGGCAGCTCAGCAATGCCATTTCCTGGCTCTGGAGGGTACAAGCTGGGACTCTCCGACCTGCTTTTATCAAACTATAAAGAACTATGTTTAACTATATTTTAATATTATATATATATTAAAATATAGTTAAAATATATATATTATATATATATTAAAATATAGTTAAACATATATATAAATATATATAATACATATACACATATTACATATATATTACATATATATATTACATATATATATATAATTTTATTTTTTTAAAGATTTATTTTAAAGAGAGAGAGAGCATGAGCAGAGGGAGGGGCAAAGGTAGAGGAAGAGAGAGAATCTCAAGCAGACTCCTTGATGAGCTTGGAGCTTGGCTCCATCTTGTGACCCCAAGATCATGACTTGAGCCAAAACCAATTGTCAGATGCTTAACTGACTGCACCACCCAGGTAGCCCTATATATAATTTAATATAAACACATTTTATCTATTTTATATTTTTTATATATTACCTATTATATGTCATTTAATATAAATATACTTTTTTATTAAAAAATATATATATACATATATTAGGCCTGAGAGAAGTTTAAAAGATCCTTCTGAAGTAAAAACCATGTAAGAAAATGTTTTAGAATAGGCAGATAGATTTCCCAAGGATCCTTACAGACTAATAATTGTTACTCTGCCTCCAAAAGAAGAAAAAGAAAGAAGTTACAGAACAATGATAAGATTCTTGAGACTCAAAAAAAATAATCATTTTTACATTGGCGAGACTTCCAGATTCTTAAATGAAACTGTAAAAAGGCTACACATGCTCATATAATATAGTCTTAGTCCATCTTTATAATATAGTAACTGACAAGGGACACTGGGACATTGATTAGAAAATTAACATTTTGAAAATTCAGTAATTAACAACCTGACTTTTGAACATACTGTCAAGTAGGACCAAGTTTCGGGCATTTCCTTCTTGTCTGTCTACATTGGCGAGCGTTTCTCAATTGAAACATGTCTGGGTGGACAAGTATTTTCTTTGGCAGCAACCTAATAGTTTAAGTATAGATTTCAACATCAAATGTTTGCTCCATAAGCAAATGTTTTTCAAACAGAAGCATTTCTCACAATTGTTTCCTCAAACAAATGTTTATCTTGGAGCCAGCAGAGAAGGCCAAGCATTCCAGTAAATCTCTTCAGTAGTTCATCACGACAATCTCGTCACCTTCGCGAGTTTCTGTTGGTCACATTCTCTTACAGATTTCCGTGGGTCGCTTTGCGAGGCTAGCCCCCAAAATGCTTTGTAAGACAAGTGCAAGCATTTTCAGGAAGATTTTTTTTTCTTGGCAGAAAGTGGAAATGCATGCACATTTAGCAATGTTTCATTTGCATAGATGCCATTTTACTCATGACATGATCATTGGCACTATTAGTCTTCTCGTTTGCAGATGCAGAGCTGTGAAAGTGGATGGCATGGGTCCCTCTGCTCCCTTCTCCCTGACAAAAAGGAGGTGGTCAAGCCCGCGTGAGTCTCTGAGTGACTGTGTATTACATGTGTGAAGACAGAGGACCACCGGGATTTGAAGAATCAGCGATGAGGCAGTCTGGCTGGGTATTTCTGAAGTCTCTTTCAAGTGCAGATAATAGAAATTAAATTCAACTAGTAATAGCTTTTTTTTTTTTTTAAGGGATTTTATGGCTTACATCTGAAAAACCAGGTTATGGGGTTTCAGGTATAGATGGATTCAGGGGTTCAAACAACATGATGAAGTCTCAGTATTTCTCTTGATCTCTTGCTTCTGTCTTCCTCTGTTCTGACTTTATTTTATTTTGAGAGCAACCGACAGAGAGAGAGAGAGAGAGAATGTGTGCGTGGGGGGGAGGGGCAGAGAGAAAGAGAGAGGGAAAGAAAGAATCTTAAGTAGGTTCCGCCCGACGTGGGGCTCAATCTAACGAACCTGAAATCATGACCTGAGCCGAAATCAAGAGTTGGACGCTTAACCAGCTGAGCCACCCAGACACTTCCCTCTATTCTGACTTTAATTACATGCAGAGTCTGCCATGTGGTTGCTCCCAGCAGCTCCAAGCTCACCTTATCCTTCTAGATAGGAGTCCAAGGGGAAAAGTGCATTCATTCTAATTGTTCCAACAGAAGCTCTGGTGTTGAGGGGCACCTGGGTGGCTCAGTCGGTTAAGCATCTGCCTTTGGCTCAGGTCATGATCCTGGGGGCACTGGTCATGATCCTGGAGTCCCAGGATCGAGCCCCGCATCAGGCTCCCTGCTTGGCAGGGAGTCTGCTTCTCCCTCGGCTGCTCCCCCACCCCTCCACTCGTGCTCTCCCTCACTCTCACTTACTCTCTCTCTCAAATACATAAAATCTTAAAAAAAAATGTTCTGGTGTTGAGTCCTATCGAGCTGATTTGAGTCACCCAGCTATCCCTGCAACAAAGGAAATGGGAGTATCCTGACTGGCCAAGCCTGGACAGCAGCCCTAACCAAATCCAGAGACTGAAACTGGGACAGGAATCGTTTTTCAAAGAAGATTTGGGAATGAATGCTGAACAAGTAAAAGCAGGCGGCCCCTCCCCTAGGACGGTTTTGCCTGATAATAGCCACAGGTCCCTTTTTACAGGGAATACTGCCATTGACAAGCCCAGGCAGGTGACAGCAAATCTGTATTCATTCCCCGGATAATAGGCAGAAGTGCTTGGCCTTCCGTCCTGACACCACCAAACATGTCCCCTAGGAGCAAAGCGGTAACTATCAAGTTTGGCTCTGACAGCAAGTTGTCCTGTGACCCACACCAGTACTTGACCAACCCAGCTCCCACTTGCACCCCCTGTTTCCCTATTCACTTTTGAGGACTGACTTAGAAGCAGCCAAGGACATACAAGCAGAAATCCTTGGGCGAAACTTCTAAGAAAGCTTTTAAGAAGAGAGAGCTTCAGCTGCCATGCCCTTTAGACTTCTGGCTTCTGTCTGGTGCTCTTCCTCACTTCTCCCATCCTGGAACACAGACACCATGAGCGCAAGTATAGAAGGCATCTTGCACTGCCGAGGAAGAAAGCTACAAGCCACTCGGGGACGAGTGAGAATGTAGGAGCCCAGGTCCCATGTGGAATCGCTGGAATCCTGTGTGTCCTAGCCTTGGACTGTCTGCCCTCTTGATAAGCAAGACGGATAAACCCTCTGCTGGTGGCCAAATGCAATCTTAACTAATACACAAACCTCCGGATCATCTGTGTAATTCACGATGTGGTTTACAGAAGGGTTTTATTAATGAGGCATAGCTGGTGACTTGATTTTTATTCATTATTCTTGCTATCTAGGTGCTGAGTTCATGGTTTTCACGCTTTACGAAGACATCCACTGTCTACGTAGGTGGTAGAGTTAGGGTCTCTAACTCGAAGTCAGAGCGTTTGGATTCAAATCTAGCTCCAACACTGTAACTGGTAATTGCGTGACCTTTGATAAGTTCTTTAAAGTTTTCTTTGCCTCAAGGACGTCATCTGTAATTTCCTAGTGTCATGAGCACTCAAGCTAGTCCTGGAAAAATATTTACAACACAGAAAGCACCCTCTATAGGTTACAACTTATTATGTACATTGCTTTTTTAAAAACGTGTTTAAAATTTTATGGCTCCTACATTGTTGGTATCTAGAGATAACCCCAGGTAACACATACGGCTCAGCAATGAGCACATGGCATGAAGACACTGATAGTTAACTGTTCCAGCTCTTTCCTTCTCCTTTCCCCCTCCCACCTCCATAGAGCACTTCTAAAATGATTCAACTCTAGCTGGAAACCAAGGTTGATTATGAGTTTACCTCTATTTATGAACACACCCCTATCTATACACAGATGGTGATCTCAAGACAGTCTATGCCATCTCCAAGTTCCCTTTGACCACAAACCTTGTCTTTTCTCTTCTAACCTGATTATTCCAGTCACTTTCAAGAAATTTATTCCAATGTTCGGGCCGATCTCTTAAATGTACATTTACTTGCCTTGGCTGAATATATTTTCTCATTGACTGTAAGAAAAGGCTGGATATGAAATCAATAATTATGATTGAGAACACGTATATTTCACACAAAAAGAAATGCCTCGGGAGAAACACTGCCATTTTAGAGTCTATAACAAGTAGGCTAAGTGGTAGGTCACTGCCTTGGTCATTAGGACACTCCTCTTGGCGTTAATGGGTTACCTTACCACTTCCTCACCCCCAACTCAAGTACGTGCTGTTTGCCAGGAAAAGCACTGGGTTTTAGGACAAAGGTAAACACTTTTAGCTAAAATTTATTGAGCACAGATTATATGCCAAGTAGTAGCTTAAGTGCTTTTCATGTATCATTTCATGGAATTTTCATTGTGACATGAGTTACCTTTTAAGGGAAACGTTTATGTTATTTTATTTACAGTTTTATTACTTAAGAGCACATCTCTAAATAATATCCCTTGTTTCAGCTGTTTCTGAATTTTATGAATAGAATCATTCCGAATGCTTTCTTTAGAATCTGGCCTCTTTTTGCTCAAAATTGTGAAGTGAAGCTTTATTTGCATTGTTGTAGATGACTTAGCTCGCGGACTTTTAAGGTTATGTATCATAAGACTACGTAATGTAATGTATCCATTTTCGGTGGATGGACATGTGAATGGTTTTCATGATTTGGTTATTATGAAAGATGCTTCTGTGAACATTCCCAAACCTATATCTTGTTACGTGTACGCCTGAGGTTCTGAATGGTATAGACCCATGAGTGGACTGGAGGGATCTTGAGGTTTGTATATCTTAAACTTTGCTAGAAAGTACGAAATTGTTTTCTAAAACAGTTACATTAGTTTGTACTCCCACAAGCTAAGGAAGAGAGTTCTTGCTGTATCATACTTTGTTAACCCTTGGAATTGTTAGTTTTTATATTTTTGTGTCTATGTTGGCAAATTTTGACATTTTGATATTAATTTGCATTTCCTTGATTATGAATGAGTTGAACACCACTGGCTAATTAGAGTTTCTCTTTTGAGTGGTGCCTTTTAATGGCTTTTGCAAGATTTTATCTTGGGTTGTCTATTTTTAGATCCTGATTTGCAACTTTTTTACCCCTTATGAGTCATTTGTTTATTGTATGCACTGCAGATCAAGGTTCTCCCCTTCAGTGACTTGTATTTTCACTTTCTTGATAGGGCCTTATTGTAATATAACATTTTAATCATTTTTGTATGATCTATGTTTAATGCTTCATTAAGAAATTTTTCCCTAGGGGCACCTGGGTGGCTTAGTTAAGTGTCTGCCTTCAGCTCAGGTCATGGGATTGAGCCCCATGTCAGGCTCCCTGCTCAGCGGGGACTCTACTTCTCCCTCTCTCCACTCATGCTCTCTCTCTTAAATAAAAAAAAAAAATCTTAAAAAGAAAGAAATATTTGCCGCTCCTGAAGTCACAAATATATTCTACTATATATTTCTTTCTAAAAACCTTATTGGACTTCTATTTCCAGCCAAGACGGAATAACAGGGACTGAATTTACCCTTCTGTCCAACACAACTAAGAAACTCAACAAAGTATGTAAAACAACAGTTGTCAAAACATTGAACATCAGGCAGTGAAAAGACTGTGATCTCTGAGAGGTGGAAAGCAAAGGAGAGGAGCTCTCTACCTGCCTCAGCCTGCTACCTTGAGACAGGAAGAAGTCAGGTGGAGACCAGCAGACTTGCTGAGCTGAGGACACAGAGCCAAGATTTTGGGGAGTCCAAGGCAGCTAGAGTCAGCAGAACAGAGGACTCAGAAGACATAGAGCAGGAACTCCAGAGATCTGCAGAGAGCCCCTAGAATGTTCAGCTGAGAGTTGATCAGTGTGCATGTGTATTTTTGCGTGTGTGTGTGACTGATTTCCCCTCCGTGAGGAAATCAAAGCTAGTTTCTTAAATACCCTCCCTAAAACATTCTATGGATTGCATTCTCCCCTGTGTGTCAAATGTTAGTGACACACACTGCTTTGTACCTTGGTTTTCTTTTTAACTTAAGAAATATAGCTACATCAAAAACTAACGATGTACTTACTGTATGGTGACTAACATAATAAATAAATAGATAGATAGATAAAGTAAAGCTTTGAGATTGTTCCAGATTTATAAAGAGTTTTCTCAAAAATTTTTTAATAACTGTATGATCTAATCATTAATTTAAGCAGTTCTCTACCGATGGTCATTTAGACTGGTTCAAATCTTTGTTATTACATGTAATGGAGCAATTTTGCATATTCTGATGAATATTTAATAGTGTGCTTGCTGTTGCAGGCTCACATGGGCTTTTGAGAGCCATTTGTTAAAATTTCAGGAACTGTGAGCACTGGTTGATGTTAGGAGAATAGCCTGAAATTAACCACATAGAAGTATTTATACCCTTACAACCGGCAATGTCTATAGATAAAAGTCCCCATTCCCTTATTTTTGGGGACAGTTGGTTGTTAAGTACGTACAGTATCTACTGACCACATTTCCAACCGTGGAACCGCTGACTGGTATGGAGCACTGGTATCTTGATATACATACCAAATCGCCCTTCATGGATTTCTGCTAGCAATGTATAAAAGTTATTCCTGAATTCTCACTAACAGTGTTATGAAAATTATTGATCTTTGCCAATTTGATCAGGGAAATTGGTTTCTCAGTGAGGTTGTAATACTTACAGCACTTGTTATTGAAAATTAACATCTTTTTATATGTAGTTTTAAATTTTCTTTCTACAGGGGAGCCTGGGTGATTCAGTCGGTTAAGCGTCAGACTCTTGATTTCAGCTCAGGTCAAGATTCCTAGGGTCATGGGATGGAGCTGTGAGTTGGGTTCCATGCTGGGCGGATCCTGCTTAAGATTCTCTCTCTCCCTGTCCCTCTGCCCCTCTCCCCATTCCCTAAACCCCTGCCCGCGGGGGCACATTCTCTCTCTCTCTCAAGAAAACAAAATTTCTTCTTATAAAAAAACCTCTATTCGTTCCTTGAACTGTTTTCCCCTCTAAAATGTGGGATTTGTTATAATGATCACTTGTAAAAGCTCCTAATATGTTAAGGAGATTAGCCCTTGTTCTGGGATATGAATTGCCTGTATCTTTTCTCCAGAATAGTGTTTGCTATTTAAATTTGTTACATGGTGTCGGCAATGCAGATTATTCAAGACTATGTTTATGTCACTGAATGCATCAAGATTTTCTCTTGACGCTAGTGATGTGAAGCATCTTTTTATGTGCTTATGGACCACTTCTATATTTTGTTTGGAGCAAATATCTTTTAAAATCCTTTCCCCATTTTATTTTATTTTTTTTAAGATTTTATTTATTTATTCGACAGAGATAGAGACAGCCAGCGAGAGAGGGAACACAAGCAGGGGGAGTGGGAGAGGAAGAAGCAGGCTCATAGCAGAGGAGCCTGATGTGGGGCTTGATCCCATAACGCCGGGATCACGCCCTGAGCCGAAGGCAGGCGCTTAACCGCTGTGCCACCCAGGCACCCCCCTTTCCCCATTTTAAAACTAGGTTGTTTGCATTCTTATTGTTGACTTCAAACTCTTTTTTTTTTTTTTTTTACATATTCTGGATACAAGTCTTGGATCTGAAACAAGCAAATCTTTTCTCTTATTCTTGGGGTTGTCTTTTCACTTTCCTGATGGTGTCCTTTGAAGCACAAATGTTTTAAATTTTAATGAAGTACAGCTTCTCTCTTTTTTCTTTTGTCATGGGGCTTTTGGTGTCATTTTATGATCTAAACCACAAAGATTTACTCTTCTGTTTTCTCTTAAGAGTTTTATAGTTTAATTCTTATATTTAAGTCTATAATCTCTTTTGAATTAGTTTTTTAATATGATGTGAGGTAGGGGTCCAACTTCATTGTTCAGCATGTGGAAAGCCAGTTGGCTGAGCACATTCTGTTGTAAAGGCTAGTTTTTCATTATTGAATGGTCCTGGCATCCTTGTAGAAAATCAACTGACCATAAAGCTGAGGTCTCTTTCTGGATTCTTGATTTTATTCCACTGATGTGTATGTCTATCCCTATGCTAGCATCACACTGTCTTGATTACTACAGCTGTGTAGCAAGGTTTGAAATTGGGACGTCTGAGTCTTCCAACTTTGCTCTTCTTTTTCGAGATTCTTTTTCTCTTTATTATTCTAGGTCCTGTGGATTCTCAGTGGAGTTTGAGGATCCACTTGTCAAATTCTACCCAAAAAAAGCCAGCTGGAATTTTGAAAGGGAAGCTTCACCATGCCTGTCATTTCCACCACTTTCTGCGTGAGGGGTTCGTTATGGGTAAAGGTACCATCTAGGTGCATGGCGTGAAACCAGGGCACTGGCCACAGGTAATCCGACCAGGAATGAAGCCTGACCCCATCATAGCTATCTATCCATGCCTCAGTAGTCTTGTCCATGATCTTGGCCCAGAGCCACACTGTGCTGGAGGTGGGATGGCTAACTAGTGAGATGTCCTCTCTTGGGGAGTGTGAATTTGGGACAAAGTCTTTGGGTCTTTAAGAGCAGGTTTTTGGAGGGGCACCTGGGTGATGCAGTCAGTTAAGTGTCTGACTCTTGATTTTAGCTCAGGTCATGATCTCAGGGTCGTAAGAAGCCCCGCATTGAGCTCTGCACTCAGCGTGGAGTTCAGAGCTGGTCACAGGAAGCATGGCAGGGTGCAATGGGAGACAAAGCTCTAGAACTTCTGCACCTCACCCCACTGTATATTCATTCAAAATTCAACACGTACTCATCGAGAGCAGGCACTGTTCTAGGCACTGGGAAAGAACAGGAAACTAAACAGGCCAAGATTCCAGGAGCTTACCTTCTCTTATGGGAGCCAGACACTAAACAAGATAAATAGTGAAAACATGCACTATATAAAACAATGATACACACCGTGGAGAAAAATAAAGCAAGGAAGGTGGATAAGCAAGAAAGGAGAAATCAAGGTAGGCTTCACTGGGAAGGTGATATTTCCATAAAGCCTGAAAGGGCACAGCGACTGAAGCATGAGGATATCCGGGGGAAAAAGCATTTTAGCCAGAGGAAAGAGCAAGTGCAAAGGCCCTGGGGTCGAAATATGCCTGTGTGTCTTGAGGAAGAGTGAAGACACCAGTGTTGGTAGAGTAGGGTCAACAAGGAGAGTGGAAGGAGATAAGGCTTTTCAAAGACTTCAACAGTAATGGATTTAGCATTGCCTAAAGAAAATTTCATTTTTGCCTTGAACAAAAAGAAGAAATGTGAAGTATTTGGTGGAGAGGAGAATAGATGTAACTGTCTTCGATGAGATCCAGTTCCCTTTTCTTAGCTCAAGAGTGACAGTGGTGGCAGGAGAAGGGGAGGGGCAAGAGTAGAGGGGAGTAGAGAGAGGAAAGGAAGGAAAAGGGCAAGCTCGCCCAGCCCAGCCTGGCTTTGTCCAGTCTCCCCACCACCCCCCAGATCTCTATGTCAGGCCCCCTGACAAGGGTCAAGGGTGGCGATGACGTGGGTGTTGGAATGCTAGTGAAGAAGTCTCTTCACATGGTTGTTACATAGGAACAAAGAGGGAATCTAGATAAAGACCAAACACTCCCCCCACCGCTCTCAAGTTGCCAGAGAACTCATCGTGAGCACAAGGAAAGGAGGAAGTTGGATGACTCATTTGATTGTCTGTGGCATCAACATCTGGACTGACATGTGATACGTGTGACATACTGTCCAGGATACCCCTCCACCATCAAAACGAAATGAGTGGGGGGTAATAGGACCGTGATGTGAGCAAGGAGAACAATCCTTAGAGTTTCTCTAGACTAGACACTAGCAAGGTTAGGAGAGGGTTTTGCTGTGAACATTTCCCCCAAGGAACTAGAATTTGAGATACCTGAAGCATGCCTGCTTGAAAATTATGACAACCGAAGATCTGTGATTCCAAAGTGGTAGATGTTGAAAGCTTAAACTGGGGCACACTGGTTTGAAGGATCCGTACTGTGTTCGAGAACCGGGTCACGTACGACCCACGATCTCTCTTCATGGAGCATATTTGTACTCTTTGGGGAGCATGAGCTTCTGGAGACTATTTTCTTACTATAAAAACCCAGGCAGTTTTCCAAGACAGGGAAGCTGAGCAGTTATGTCGCCTGCCATGTGTCAAGCCATCTCCTCTACACATTTACGAGGTGCTTTACATCTGATCGGGCACCTGGGATCTCGAAGACTCTGATTAACTTGCCGCTCCCGCTCTCTCTGGGTAAGGTCCACAGAGCAGCGACGGCTGTTGGGTGGGGGCATGAAACGCACGCTCACATAGGAGCAGCGGGACCAGCAGAGGCTGCTAGGCAGTGAGAGGAACAGCTGTGTCATTCCGCGGGGCAGCCTCGACAGAGGGGGGACACCACAGGAAGGAGAGGAGCTCATCCAATTAGCAGAGGAGGTGAAATCTGTCTCTTTTTCACATGGGGTATTTCCTCATTCGACAAGCATGCGGCTGAGTCCCGTCCCCGTGCCAGGCATGCTAAGCTGTACACTACGGGGGGTGCCAAGATGAATAGGGGCAGTACGGGTGTGCAAGATGTGCACAGTCTACTAAAGCCCAGGGTACACTGCACCAAGGGATCTGGCACATTCCTTCAGAGGCATCGAAGCAAATCAGGAAACCTAAGCGATACACAAGGCATTTGGCCCGTGACACGGTGAGAGCTGGATGGGGCAAGAATACACCACATGTAAGAAAACGTAAAATCTAAAAATACACGTAGGGGGCGGGGTAAGATGAGACTCCACAGGTGAGGGTCTGACCTAAATAAGTCAAGAGGAAAATGCAGAAAGTATTTTTTTCAAATTCCTTAAGTCGAAAAACCAAATCACTCAAGTAATATGTATTCAACTTAACCCATTTGTATAAAGATGGATTTTTTTAAATTGATTTTTTAAAGATTGATTTTTTAAAAAATAAGGTGGAGAAGAACTTCTTCTTTCTAAAGAACTCTCCTAATAGCAATGATGGCAAGAAGTGGCTCTGGAGAGTTGTGTTCTGTTTGTTTGTGTTAAGTAAACTCTAGCCCAAGGTGGGGCTTGAACTCACAACCCTGAGATCAAAGTTGCACGCTCTAGCAACTGAGCCGGCCAGGTGCCTTGGCACTGGACAGTTTTAAGGTTCCCAAATTTCCATCAGAAACTCCGACCTCTTTACTCCTCTTCATGTAAAGGAATGGACTTTTCCCCAGTCTTGTAAAAAGAGCCATGCCAACACAATTTCCAGACAAGTCCCCTGGCCCTGCCCCACCCCATCTTTTGCCACCACACTGGGGCACCTGAGACTCTTCCCATATGGGTATTCCAGTGATGTTTAACTCTTCATTGTGCCTTGACAAGAGCACAGAGGTGGAGATTTTGTGAGAAGTAAAAGGGGGTGTTGCTGGGTTGAACAGTAACCCCCAGGTCCCCAAGTGAGTGCCCGCTGGAAACGTCAGAATGTGATCATATGGGGAAATAGGATCGTTGCAGACGCAAGTATGTCAGATGAGGTCATATTGGATGAGGGTGGGTCCTAACCCGATGGCTGACAGCCTCCTCAGAAGGCCACGTGGAGCCACAGACACAGGGAAGACGGCCACGTGAAGACAGAGGCACAGAAGGGAGTCAGGCTGCCAGGAGCCACTGCATCCCAGGAGCCACCAGAAGCTGGCAGAGGCAGGGAAGGATTCCCCTCTCGAGCCTCTGAAGGGAGCATGACCCTGCCGACCAACACCTGGATTTCAGTTTCTGGTCCCTGAGCTGTGAGACAATATGTTTCTAGTGTTTCCAGCCACCCAGCTTAGGGTACTGTGTTATGGCAGCGCTAGCAACAGGGGGGTCATGGTTACAAGCAAAAGGCAATAAATATCAGTTGAAAGAATGGATGACTGGACTAATGGCCCTGCACCAGGGGAGCGACTGCGTCCCATCTCCCTGACACAGACCCGCGCACTCAAGATGAAGGGCCACTCAGATGGGCCCCCTCCGACCAGCCCCGGAGGCTGTAAGCCCGGGCGGGAAGGGGGAGCAGCCATCGGCTTCCCCATGCCTCTGGTGGGGCTGGAACAAACTCTCTGGCGTCCCAGAAAAGAGGTCCAAGTTTAAAGTCTTTGAAACCACTCACAAAAACCACAGCATGAAGCATCCAGACAGTTTGAATTTCTACCCTGTGGGACCCTGGGCCAGGGCTCATTCACTTTCAGTCCTGGTTTCTCTTGCCTGAAAAAGAGGAATAAGAACATCCTGGACTCTTACCATCCACATGTTCACCATCAAACGCAAAATGCATCCGAAGTGCAGAGCTGCTCTAAGCGGAATGACCACATATGCCCCTTTGCTCCAGAGAGTTCCAGTTCTTACTATTATCCCAACGTGATCATCAACAGCCCCCCTTTCCCTCACAACAACTGTCCCAACTCGGTCATGCGTGCTATGGTCATGCAGGTTTTGAGGACTTCTCACGGACGAGGCAGAGTTATGGGGCACACGCCTGCCCCTGGCCGGGACGCCGTAGACAGCACCATGTCATCGCAGACCTGCGCCCTCCGTTAGTGTGACTGCACTCACCGTGTGTCTTCAGCATACGTGCATATTGTATTTTCACCGCCGTTCCTTTCAGTGTAGACGGAAAATCCAGTGGGTATGTCATACTGCATAGTAGTGTGTATCAAACACAAAACCCCCACTGTGTCTAAGAATTAGACGATTGGGAACTTTTGAGACTTCACCAAGATAAAAAGCTTCTGCACAGCCAAGGAAACAGTCAACAAAACAAAAAGGCAGCCCAAGGAATGGGAGAAGATATTTGCAAACGACACTACAGATAAAGGCTGGTATCCAAGATCTATAAAGAACTCCTCAAACTCAATACCCAAGAAATAAATAATCAAATAAAAAATGGGCAGAAGATATGAACACTTTTCCAATGAAGACATATGAATGGCTAACAGACACATGAAAAAATGCTCAACATCATTGGCCATCGGGGAAATTCAAATCAAAACTACATTGAGATACCACCTTACACCAGTTAGAATGGCAAAAATGGACAAGGCAGGAAACAGCAATTGCTGGAGAGGATGTGGAGAAAGGGGATCCCTCCTCCATTGTTGGTGGGAATGCAAGTTGGTACAGCCACTCTGGAAAACAGTGTGGAGGTCTCTTAAAAAGTTAAAAATTGAGCTACCCTATGACCCAGCAATTGCACTACTGGGTATTTACCCCAAAGATACAAATGTAGTGAAGAGAAGGGCCATATGCACCCCAATGTTCATAGCAGCACTGTCCTCAATAGCTAAGTTGTGGAAGGAGCTGAGATGCCCTTCAACAGACGAATGGATTAAGAAGATGTGGTCCATATATACAATGGAATATTACTCAGCCATCATAAAGAACGATTACCCAACATTTGCAGCAACATGGACGGGACTGGAGGAGATTATGCGAAGTCAATTAAGTCAAGCAGAGAAAGACAATTATCATATGGTTTCACTCATTTGTGGAACATAAGGAATAGCAGGGAAATAGTTAGGAGAAGGAAGGGAAGAATGAAGGGGGGGTGGGTAAACAGAGGGGGAAATGAACCATGAGAGACTATGGACTCCGGGAAACAAACTGAGGGTTTTAGAGGGGGGTGGGGGGATGGGCTAGCCCGGTGATGGGTAGTAAGGAGGGCACGCATTGCATGGAGCACTGGGTGTTATACGCAAACAAAGATTCATGGAACACTACATCAAAAACTAAGGATGTACTGTATGGTGACCAACATAACATAACATAACTAAATAACTAAATAACTAACTAAAAAAATAAATAAATAAATAAATTAGATGACTGGTGTTCTTAATGTTTTGTATGATTCAGAAACCCATGATGAATGGTCGCATCGATACTTAAGATGTTCGGTGACATTTGGAGTGAGGTGACTGTAATTTTTGGATAGGACTGGAGCTCACTATAATGTTTTGTATTTAAAATAACGGAATACAGTCTCATTTCACAAGTCCTGTCTCTGGCACATTTTCAGGAGCAAACTGAATTGACCATGAGGGATACTGACCTCGCTGGCCTGTGACACTAACTAGAACACACGTCTATCAAGGACGGAGCTCACAGAGGGTGCCCCGTCCCCTGCACCTGAAATGAAGATGTTACGTAGAGTGGGAATTTCAGCCCCCGTGCCTGGTATGTGAGAATGCGCACCAACTTTATTTCACTTTTCAGTTCTCACTGAGGCTGGGTGACACACTGAATCTTGCTTGGAGGGAGCAAACCTTCCCTTGGACTGTGACAGAAATCCCGGGGTGCTGCTGGCCTGCCAGGACACTGGGTCCTCGGTCACCGATCCACACAGTCAGGGCTGGGCCTTCCCTTAAACCATTCTGCTGGCTTCCTGCTGCAGCTGGGCCCCACCTGGGGTGCAGAAGACTCACGCCACAGCCTCCGAGCACCCCTGCGTCCACCCCTGTCCCAGTCCCCAAGCACTACTGTAACAATCACCACAAACAACACGAATGTCTTACCTTACTTTTCTGGATGTCAGAGGCCGAAAGAGGTCTAAAGAGGAGCTAAAATGGAAGTCTCAGCAGGGCTGGTTCCTTCTAGAAGCACTACGGAAGAATCCGTTTACGTGCTCTGGCCACCTCTACAAGCCACCTGCATGCCTGGACCTCGGCGCTTCCTCTATCTTCCAAGCCAGCAGCGTGACATCATCACATCTCCAGTGACGCAGCTCACCTGCCTCCCTCTTGCAAGCCTACTGGCGGTTCCCCTGTGCCCACCTGGGAACTCCCGGCTGATTTTCCCCATCTCAGGTCCATTCACTTAAGCCCATCTGCACAGTCCCCTTTGCCATGGAAGGTAACACACGTGCATGGATTCTGGAATTAGCATGTGGACATTTCGGGAGGGGCCATTATTTAGCCTAGCACATCTCACTGAGGTCTCCCCTCCCTGGGCCTCACCACCGATCTAAGCTCTCCCGGGAAGCAGGGCACTGCCCTGTCTGCTCGGGGACCCACACCACTCTCCCTGTCCAGGTCCATGTAACCACCATAGCTCTCCTCATCCCCAGTTCAGCCCAGGAGAATCTTTTCTCAAGTTAGGAGGTGAGGGGAAAGCAGCCCCTCACCCAGGCATTTTGTTCAGATCCAGAATCTTCTAAGCTCCCCCCAAATCTGTGGGCTATGGGAGCACAAAAATAAGTCATTTAGAGGGTGTTTCTGTGCTGTGGCCACTTACCTCCCTTTCCCAAGATTAGGAACCAGAGCTAACCATCTGACTAAAAGAATGGAGGTGAAAGGGAGAATATGAAGAGTCTGCAAATTAATATCTCCAAGTCTCATCCAGTCACATTTGCAAACGAATATAGACCCGTGTGAGGGATAAACACAGAGCCATGTCAGGGAGGGGTCCCAGAGGAAATCAGCCTGAAGTCTGGCTCCCCAGCCTCGCTCTCCCTCTGGTGACTTCTCACCCTTCTTTCCACTGCAGCCACCAGCTTGCGTGGCTCTGAAAACACCCTGCCTCCCCTTCAAAATATTGGCTCTAATCTGCACAGAACATTCGCCCGTGCTTCCATCAGCACACCTGACAGGCTGGCACGTTCACAAAGAGCTTCACTGAGCGCCACGACAGACAAGAGGAAAGAGGTACGCAAAATACAAAGAGCATTAAGAATGATCGTGACTCCTGGCAAGTGCCCGACCGTGGTCATACCCCTGGCCCAAGAGGCTTAGAGCCATCTAAGAAGGGTGTCTGGCTTTCTCTCTTTACTGCCACCCCTGCTGTCACTTAACCCCAGCCTTCCTCCAAAGCACATATCATATTACCATCTGACACAGGACAGCACACCAGGTGACTCTTCTTCTTTCTGGTTCCAGTTAAATAGAAGCCCACGTACCTGGGGTGCTCCGGAGGACAGCAGCCCGGAGACAGGCAAAGGACCAGGAATGAGAACCATGAGCCCAAGAATGATCTCGGCCTTCCAGTCTTAGGTTGTGAGTTCCACCTGTGGAGAACTACAGATGCTTCATACAGGTAAGGATGAGCCCCTCACACAAACATACACATATAAAAATATCTCAGGAATGTGTAATTCTATTTTCTCTATGTAGTTACACACTGATAGAGCAGGAAGGTAAATTTTCCAAGGGAGCGAGTATGGAATTTTAAGGGAGAAAAAATACTGTTTAAAAAAGAAACACAGAAGCAACCCAATTCAAAAATGGGCAAAGGACTTGATAAACATTTCCCCACAGAAGATATGCAAATGGCCAATAAGCACATGAAAAGATGCTCCACATTATTAGTCATTAGGAAAATGCAAATCAAAACTACAATGAGATATTACTAGGTCCTCACTCAGACCCACAGGACAGGTATAATTAAAACACACACACACACACACAAGCACACACACACACAGAATAACAAGGCCAGTGAAAATGTGGATAAAATCAAACCTTCCCACATTTCTGGTGGAAATGTAAAATGGTACAGCGACTGAAGAATACAGTTTGGCAGTTCCTCAAAAAGTTAAACATAGAATGATCACGTGACCCAGCATTTCCACTCCTAGGTATACACACAAGTGAAAACATAGTGCCCACACAAAAGTCAGCACACAAACGTCCATGGTATTCTTCATAATGGTCAAAACATCCAAATAGCCATTAGCAACAGTGAGCATTATTTGAACAAATGTCCAAATGTTTTTAGCCCTGTTGACAAAAATTAAAAAGTAGAAGGGCACCTGGGTGCCCCAGTCAGTTCAGTGTCTGCCTTTGTCTCAGGTCACAATCCCCGAGTTCTGGGATTGAGCCCCACATCCAGCTCCTTGCTCGGCGGGGAGTCTGCTTCTCCCTCTCCCCCTGCCCCTCTCCCCACTCGTGCTCACTCTCACTCGCTCACTCTCTCAAATAAATTTTTAGAAGAAAAAAAACTAAAAAATAGAAACGATCCAAACATGCATCAATGAATAAAGAAACTGTAGTGTAAGTATCACCTGGAACATTACTCACCCCTCAAAAGGAATGAACCGGTGTGTGCTACTATGTGCGTGAACCTTGACAACACGCTCAATGAAAGCCAGATACAAAGGGTCACATATTGTATGGTTTCATTTATATGAAATATCCAGAAGAGGTAAACCCATAGAGACAGAAGGCAGAAGGGTGATTGGAAGAGGCTGGGCATGACCGCTTAATGGAAACAGAGTTTTCTTTGGCGGGGATGAAAATGTTTGAAACCAGACAGAAGTACTGATTGATTAATATTATGAATGTACTAAATGCTACTGAACTGTATGTTTTAAAAGTATTAATTTCATGCTATGTGAATTTCACCTCATTTTTTAAAAAGATCTTATTTGTCAGAGAGAGAGAGAGCACAAGCAGGATGAGTGGGAGAGGGAGAAGCAGGCTCCCCACTGAGCAGGGAGCACAACACGGGACTCGATTGGGTAGTATTTCCTGACTTCTCTAATAGGCAGATGATTTTTATGTTATTTTGTATTTTTAAGTCAATTTCCCATGATCCTGGTTTGAATTAGACTGAAGCTGGACTGAAATGGGGGGGAGGACATTTTTTTACTAACAGAGCAAATAAACATTCAGTCGCTGCAACCATGAGATCAATCCTTACATATGCTTTCTTAAACCAAAGATCTATTTACTGCCCCCCTCCCGTATTTTTATCACTACTCTGTTGATAGCGTGAAAACCTGCTCTAGGGAAGACTGATACACTGCAAGGAACCATGTGTTGTTTGTGCCTGTTGGGCATACAAAATGACTCACATCTCCGTCACCTGTCCCTAAAGAATGTGTGTTGTATGGTTTACCTTCCTCGCTGAGGGTCAATTCCGCGATGAGGCTTGATATCTCAGAGTAAATCTGGAAGACGTTGCCTACTTATTTGGATAAGCATTGTCTCTTTTAACCCTTTGCTCACCGCATATAAAATAATTAAGCATAGAACACTGTGAGTACAATTACCACAATCTGGATCTTGCAAAAGTATGAAAGGAAGCTCTCGATTTTCTTACCGAGTATACCTTTGAATGGCTCATACCTCAATAATACCTAGCATCCCCTAATACTGTCACATGATATTCACGTCATGAACAATATCTCGTTTTGTTCCTACAGTAACCCTGTGTTGTAGGTGGTACAAATACGAGTGTCACTTTACAGATGAGGAAACCAAAGCTCAAAGAGACTTTAAGTCACATGCCTGTAGTGAAATGGCCAGTAGGTCGTAAATCACAAGTCAGGCTCTGGTCCTCTTACTCCTCCTTCTGTATTTCTTTCTCTTCTTTTAAAAAAATGAGGTGGGAATGAAGCATGAGAGACTATGGACTCTGAGAAACAAACTGAGGGCTTCAGAGGGGAAGGGGGTGGGGGAATGGGATAGGCCGGTGATGGGTAGTAAGGAGGGCACGTATTGCATGGTGCACTGGGTGTTATACGCAACTAATGAATCATTGAACTTTACATCAAAAACCAGGGATGTACTGTATGGTGACTAACATAATATAATAAAAAAAATTAAAAAATAAAAAAAGATAAAAATAAAATAAAGAGGTGAGGGATGCCTGGGTGGCTCAATTGGTTAAGCGTCTGCCCTCAGCTCAGGTCATGATCTCAGGATCCTGGGATCGAGCCCCATGTTGGGCTCTTGCTCAGTGGGGAGTCTGCTTCTCCGTCTCCCACTGCCCCCCCCAACTCATGCTCTTGCGAGCGCTCTCTCTCTCAAATGAATAAAATCTTTTTTAAAAAATCTCTTCCTCCCCCTTTTGCTTTTTTTTTTTTTCATGCCATAAACAGGTGAAGTCTGATGAAATCATTAGGGTTTTTATAGCATATTCAGGAGGCTAGTAAATAGTTACTCTTCTTTGATTTTATATCTTTACACTTTACTCCCCAAAGTATGCTCACTGGTAATTTCTTGAAACATTTTAGAGTAAAATGCAAGAGAGCAGAGGGTTTTCAAGGATTTCACAAATAATCTGGACTATTTAAATATAACTCTATTTTTCTTTAGAATGCCATGGTCATTACATGCCACATGGCGAGATTCCAGCCATCTGATCATAAAGCCTGTGGTAAAATGATTCGTCATCCACGATTAAGTGATTTGCAATAAAATCCTCTAACAAAAACTAGACGTATGCAGTTGTTATAAGTTTCAGGCAAAATTATACTCACTTCATCTAGTCAGAATGTGTTCTTGTTGTTGTAAAATTGGCTTAGTTTTATGACCAGATACACTCAAAGTGAACACTCAGTCCCCCCAAATTCTGTAAGCCCACTGTTATTACAGAGTTGGGAGCCAGGCCCAAAAAACAGGTGGTTCTGAATAACCAAAGATCCATGTTCCAAGAACCAAGGATACTTCATAAATTTTGAGTTCCAAGAAAGTTTTAGTTCCAAGAAACCAAGAATACTTCACAAATTTTGAGTTTTTATTTTCTTTAAAAATTTTATGTATTTTTTTTAAAGATTTTTATTTATTTATTTGATAGAGACAGCCAGCGAGAGAGAGAACACAAGCAGGGGGAGTGGAAGAGGAAGAAGCAGGCTCACAGCGGAGGAGCTTGATGTGGGGCTCGATCCCATAACGCCGGGATCACGCCCTGAGCCGAAGGCAGACGCCCAACCTGCTGTGCCACCCAGGCGCCCCTAAAGATTTTATGTATTTATTTTAGAGACAGAGCGTGTGTGTGCCCACCCATGCAAGTGGGTGGGGACAGAGAGAGAGGGAGGGGCAGAGAATCTCAAGCAGACTCCACTGAGCGTGGAGCCAGACGTGGGGCTCGATCTCACAACCCTGAGATCATGACCTGAGCTGAAATCAAGAGTCAGAAGCTCAGCCGGCTGAGCCACCCAGGCTCCCAATTTTGAGTTTTTATATACTAAGTTACATAAACGAATAGTTCATTTGTAATTAATCTGAGACATCTATGTACCAAGAAAGATTGCTGGCTAACCATGAGACAGTAAGTTGATACATTTCCCTAAAGAGCTGAAAATTTTTGTTAATATTATAAGTCAGTGTAACAATTCTATTAGTCTTTTTGAACTATTAAAAAGTTTGCAGCCCCTTCTTACTACTTTCAAGTTCTACTGATCAGTAACCTGATCTGTGAACAGAAAAGATCTAGCATTCCTGCGTACCTTTGTTGTACTAGCTTCTATCCTAGACCATCCTAGATATACAATTTCACTAAACTCTCATAAAAATCTTGGGAAAGTTATCACGTCCTTTTTAGAGCTGAAGACACTGAAGCTCAGAGAGTTTAAGTAAATGGTCTGAGGTTTCATAATTAATAGGTCAAGGTGGGGTTTAAACCCAGGGTCTTTTGACTCTAGTGGCAAGGCTTCCTAACCCAAGTTAAGGAGTTAACTAAGGAACCTGACATCCGACAAGCCTCCTGGGTGATGAGAATACAAAGCCAGAACGAAGCCTGCTCCTCTAACAAGTATTTTCCCAGCACCTGCTAGGTGCCTTGTGAAGCGTGAATTAGCAGACATGGGTCCCTGCCTTCAAACTCTAGAGATGAGTTAAGACACCTCTAGAGCCAGTGTGACTCAGTGACTCCAAAGAACTACAGAAGTGGCCATGATAACATGCCATAGGAGAAGGACCTTTTGGTTCCCAAGCTGACTCACAGGATGAGGGGGAGGAGGCGAAAAGAAATAAATCTTGTAACTGTGTCAAATGTAGTAAGTCTAACATGAGACCTCTGATTGATTTAACAAGCATTTGCTGGAACCCCAACGGAGTCCAAGGCACCAAGCTAAGCCTTCCTTTTCATAAGGTATTCCAAAATTTCCTGCATCTCTAGTTTCCCACCTACAGGCATCTCCGCAGAGAAGGCTGTGTTTCCACTGAAAGATCACGAGTATTTCTTACCAATCTCATTGATTATCATAAAAGTGGTATGGCGCTAAGAGTCTCTTCCGTGTGGGGAAACTGGTCAACCTGAGGACGCAAGGGCAGGGCGTTCCAGACCAGATGACATGCAGGCAATGACCAGAGAATTGAAGCATTCAGTCCGTGTCTCCCTCCAATGCATCCAACTGTGGAAACTCAATCAGGTCCAGAAATGAATCAATTTCCTCTGCCTGTGTCCTTAAATTTGATGAATAGAGCCTTTGCTTAGAGCTACTGAAGCTGCTATTCATCTCAGTTAGTTGCTAAATAAAACGTTGTTCTTGGATGTAATTCTGGCGAATATGACTTTGGAGATTTTTCATTTAACTATGTAAGTTCAAATTATTCCCCGAGTGATTCTACATTTGAGCTATTTTCGTTCCACATGCTCCATATTTTTTTCCACGTTAAAGACCAGGAATCTAGGAAGACCAGGTTTTCTTGTTGTCGGTAAAGACGATAAACCCAGGTACAAGTGTCAGTTTTGGTGACAAACAGCTAAAGTCATCACTGTTAAGAATTACTTTTCTATTCAATGAGAAGGGATCCTCAGGAAAGAGTTTTGGACCTCCAGACATACAAAATTTAAAGTAATGAAGAAAGACAACATTTAAATAAACAAACAAGCTGTATCTGACGAGAGTAGTGGCGGTTCTGACTTGAAGTAAGGGGCCAGTCGAACTTCACAGAACGGTTCAGAACCCTGCAGTCTTCTGCGGTTAAGGACTTGCCCAGTCGTACGTATAACTAGGAGTCGTAGAACGTAATTGGACCATGAGTCCTTTTTTCCTTTCCTTTCTTTAAAGTTTTAAGTAAATTTTTATTTTTATCTAAGTGAAGCATGCTCATCATTTACAAAGCCAGAAAGTAACAACTAAAAGTCTTCTCACAAAAAACAAAAACAAAAAAACACTGGTCCCTAACTGACCTCTTCACCACACCTCTGGTCTCTGTCTTCAGGGAGTACCACTTTGAGTTGTTGCTTCCAGCATTTACACATCTTTTTCTATATCATATATTTTATTTATATATTTTATTATGAAAAATTACTAAAGTATATATGTATGTGTATGTATATGTGTATATATGTATATGTATATATATATATATATATATTTATGTATATGTCATGCTCACATTTTTGATGAATTATTTAACAAGTAAGTTAAAACCATCATGACACTTTGGTCCTAAATACTATATGTAAATTATGCTATCCTTCCTCTTTTAGACATTATCATGCAACTTTCTGTTTATGGGACTTCAGGATTGAGGTGTTTTTTTGTTTTTTTTTTTTTTTACATCACTGTCCATCTGCTTCACATCCCCCATCCTCCCAGTATCATTATAGTACAATTTTTGGTTAAATATATTCAATGTTGTATACTTTTTGTTTTTCTTGAAATTAATAATTGCCTTGATTTTTTTCATTTGCTTATTGCCTTTGCTTAGTTTCTTATTAATTCTTCCTATACCATCAATAGCCTTTTAAAATACTTCAAACACAGACCAATTTCAATGATATATGTACATAAGTGTATATATAAAAAAGCCTACACACACACACACACAGAGTCTCCTAGAGAACTCTCCTGTCCCTTGCCTGCCATCCTTGAACTGCCTTTGCCTATCTCCAAGTTTAGATTCCCTGTCTCCTGATTCTCATGCTCGGTGTACGCCCTTGTTTTGGCAGAACACAGCCTCTAATAGGTTCATGAGGAGGAAAGGGGAGCATAAGGGCCCACTCTATCTCTTGAGTCACGCTGCTCCAGTCGGGACTGGTTTCCCTCCTCACCTGTTGTGCAGCTGGCATCCTGGCATCCTGTGCCCAGTTATCCTAGGATTGCTGTCACCGTGCTCCCGTGTTCCAGCCCTGCACACTGCATACTGAGTCTTTCTCTTTCATGGCTTATTTACTTCCTTGCCTTGGTAGGGCACCGTCTCCAGGACCTTCCTGAGAAAGGGTGCCCAGAAGGTAAAAATCTCTTGAGCTTTCACGTCTGAAAATGTTTTTTTTCTACACTTGATTGATATTTCGGCAGCCAATGCATTCGAGGCTGGAAATAACTTTGCTTCAGAATTTGGACTCGTTCCTCCATAGCCTTACGGCTTCCCGTGACGCAGCTGAGAAATGTGAATTCTGATTCCTGCACCTTTTTATGTGACTCGTTTTTCCTTTTTTTTTTTTTTTTAACTTGTAGACTCTTCCTCCTATTTTGACATTTTAAAACGACGTGCTTTGCTGTGATCACCTGTGATTCCTGGTGCTGGATACCCACTGGCTCTTTCAGTTGAGACATATGTTCTTCAGTTCTGGGAAGCTTTTTAAATCTTCAAATTTGTTTGATGCTTTTTTCTTCCCCCTCTTTTTTCTATGTTTTCTCTCTTTCTAAGCTATTATTGAAACATCTATACCTGTTACCTAGTCTTACTGTCTTTAATCTTTCAGTTTCCATTTATTTTTTCCCCTCTATTTTCTGGAAAATTTATTCAACTTTCTTTTTCAACGTTTATTATTCCAACCCTGTTACCATTTTTGTTGTCATGCTTTTAGTTTCTAAACATTATTCCTTGTTCTTTGGAAGTCCTTGGGTTTTCGTTTTATTGTTTCGTTTTTTGTTTTGTTCTTTTGGCCAATCGTTCTTTGGCATTTGTTCCCTAAATACAGCACCTTCCCTTAACTCTCCGAGGATAGTCATGATTTGGGGCATGTTTTGTTCTGCCGTTTTCTTCTCTCTTCACTGCTTCTTCTGTTTCCAAATTGTTTTTCTCCCTGTTGGTTGATTTTTAGCTTCAATCTTCAGGGTTAGTGATATCTCTTGGATGTTTTTGGCAATTTTTGGCTGTCTGCTTATGTTTAACATGGGGAACCCAAAAGCTGATTGGAAGTTTTGAGAAGTTTGGTTTGGGCTTATCCATGTTGAGCTACGCTGTTGAATGATCTGGCTGGACTGTGTGTGTGTGTGGGGGGGGACTCCTGATATTTGTAGGTGTGGGTGTTTCCTCTAGGGCTGGCCAGATTCCAGCTGGGATACTTTTCTTTCTCTCCCACCTAGAAGGTAAAAGCCTGGCTTCCTGCAGTCAGAGAGCTCAACAGCAGAAAAGGCTGAGAGGATTCCTTATTTAGTGCACAAACATTTGCTTAATTTTGCTGTTTTCATATGGAGGCCCACTTAGCACTGCCTGGCATCTCCCAGTCTAGACATCCCCTGGACTTCTAAAGGAACTTAATCTCCAGGGCTCAGCCAGGCTGGAGAGGGCCTGATGCCCAGCATGGAGAGGGCTGCGGCAACGGGTCTGCTCACTTCCACAACTCATCGGGCTTTCTGATTTTGTTCTGCATTCCAGCCCTCCCCCTCTGGTTCCAGAAGCCCCCTGTGTTGCCCGTTCCTAGCCTCTGAGTGCTGTGCAAAGACGCTCCAGGCTGAGAATCTGGTTTCCTGCATTCGCGAAGATGCCTCCTGTCCATCTGTTTTTCCAGTTTACACAATGTTATCATCTCCTTGTAGCGACCCTGCCCTTGGCAAGTTTATCTTTTATTTTAAATCTCTTTACTGTAGTTTTCATAGGGCTTCAGGAGGCAGCAAAATGAGACGAGTGTGTTCAATCTGTCATGGCATCTAGAAAGCTTGACTGTGTTTTTTTCTAGTCCATTATAAATATTTGTGCTAACTGCGTAAAGTGTGTAATCCAAGATGATATGATAAAGACAACTGCGATACTTGTATGAATAACCACCTGTACCAGCTAGGGTGACCGTATCAGATGAAACCATGAGGGAAGGACCAGAGGTTGGGAGTTTTAAAAGGAAGCAGTGGTTGAAAAGGAGGAAGGAAGAGAAAGAATTTTAATGTATTACACGTGAGGTTGTAAGTTCCAACTTCCAACAGGGAAAACAGAAATGACTAGCTAAAAAAAAGATAAATGTAGACTAAATCCCCCTTAAATGGTAACTAAACCACTAAGGAGAGAGGAAGTTCCAGAAAAAAGCCTGACAACTAATCAATGTTACCTTATTGAGTATTTGATATAAGCAAACCCTAACCTGTCCCCTTTCATGTATTTTATGTTAAAAAAAACAAGTCTTTCTTATAATATTGGAATATTACAAAATTGCAATATTGGATTACTATATTGAAATAAAGGCAATATTATAATATTGAAATCTATAGCCCCGTGGTTAGCACGTATGTCTCCTCATGAGGACAAGTGAAGGAAGATGGTCTGTCAAAGCAACAACTTTTCCAGAGCTTGTTCATTAAAATAGTAGGAATTTGTGCAGAAAGTGCCAAACAACTAGTATCTCCCGTGACCGGTCGCATTTCCTCTCATGTGTCCCCCTAAGTTTGGCAAAGACACCTGCCAGGAAGTCAGTGTCAGACACCTGGGCCACAGGGCCTGGCAATTGGCATGTCTAGAAGGATTTGGGTGAGAGGAAGGAATTTATGACAAATCTTCAACTAGATTGCCCTTAATCGTCAAAACTTAAAAAACAAAAACAACCCTTGGGGCACCTGGGCGGCTCAGTCAGGTAAGCGTCAGACTCTTGATTTTGGTTCGGGTCACGATCTCAGGGTTGTGGGAGCGAGCCCCATGTGGAACTCTGCCCTCAGCGGGGAGTCTGCTTGGGACTCTCTCCCTCTCCCTCTGCCCCTCCCTCTACTTGCGGGCTCTCTCCCTCTCTCTCAAATAAATAAATAAATTTTTTAAAAAAAGAAAAGAAAAACAGAAACAATCCCAGTGTATTCACTGCATTGCTGTGGGCAAAGCGGATAAAGGGGAAGCCGGGCATGATGCAGAAATCCTTCTCTGCTGGTCAGCTGCCTGGGCTTGTCCCAAGGTGGATGCCACGGAGACTGAGCTGGGGCTCCAAGCACCACCTAGACAAGCAAGCTGTATTCTGCAGCACTACCCTCCCTCGCCCCACAAGGCTTCCCTTCTGAAGGCCCCCCACCACCTGTCTGTCAGAGGAAGGACTGGTTCTTCACAGTTCCGCCAGCCACGGTTTGCCTCATCGGAGGCAATGACTTCACTTTGGTTTGCTTTTGTTTCTTCCCATGGACGATACTTGATCTTACAAAGACAAACTAAAGTAACACTTGAAATGAAAACATTTTTTGATGATACTCTGGCTGACGGAGCCAAATTACTTCTGATTCATTTTCCATCTTAAACCAAAATATAGTCACGATCTGATGTTAGCTTATTCAGTATGAAATTTCCTTTATTCATCCAAAGAATAATCTCTAAAAAAAAAATATCTCTGATGTCTGGCGAGGAGATATCATTTCCTCATTCCCTCATGCCACAGGGAAAACGGTCACTAATTACAGTTTAAGATGTATCTTATCTCTTGTGCCGCTAAGATCAGTACATGCAAGCCTGTAGTAGGGGACTAGGGGTTCTTCATAAAGGGTTTCTGACTCAGCCAAGTGCTGCCCAGGAAACTTGATGTAGACGGGGCATCCTGGCCTTACTTCTCCACCCAACACGATCTTGCTCTTCAGATGGGCATTCTCTTGCTCATTTTTGCTAAGACCTGAGGTCTCTGTGGGTTTGACCTCATTGTTGCCTCAGCCTATCCCCAACCCAACATTTGCTATTTGAACCAGATTTTGTGGCCCCATTCCTGTTCTCCTCAGTATGACCTCTGAATTTCCACTGTTACAGGGGACCTGACAGGTGGAAATTGGAATCAAAAGGAAATAGCCTTGCAGCTACTTATATGGACGCTGGGCTACTGTGTTCCAACGTGCTTTGTTTGTACGGCACGTTCCTATGGTTGGGGGTGCTGTATAACCTTATATTGGTCAGGCCTTTCGACTGCAGGCAACAGAATTCATGTCAGTTTAAGCAGAGAGGAGTTTATTAAGAGGTATAAAGTCATTTATAGAATTTCAGGAAAGGTTAGAGAACGGGGCTTGCTGGTGCCTCAGCCAGTTTCAAAGCAGCCAGGAGAAATGGCCAACCACTCTCCTGCATTGTTCTTGGGAAACTTCCCTATCACTGCCATCTGCCACACCCGGGACACCAGGGACAGACTCCAAAATTTCCAGCACAGCTGAACCAGGAAATCCAAGAACCTTACTTATGGCTCCTTGCAGGGACGACCACTCACAGGTGTCCCCTCTGCCTCTAATCCTAAAAGGCATGTCTTGTTGGTGAAAGCTAGGTCACATGTGGACACTAGCTGCAAGGAAGTCTTGGGGAATGCAGTTTCAGCATTCTAGCCTTCATAGCACCAGAAGGAAAACTGAGAGGACGTTAGCAAGGTATAGAGGGAGGCATTTACGTTCTCTGCCACGCCCCGGAGGGAACAGGAGTTCCCAGCATTACTCAGTGGGGATGAAGGCTCTCCCACCCTGGGGCCTGGGCTGCAGCAGGAGGGCGCTCCTAGGTGGTGGAGGGCAAACAGCGTCTGGCCCGGCAGACAGGCTGGGGGATAGATAAGGAGCTAGTACAGCAGGAAATTCACGAGAGGGGGTTGTGTGCACCCCAGGGCACCCTAGACGGCCGAGAGAGCCACAGCCAGGAACCACCGCACAGGACCCCTGTGGCAGTGGAGTATAGTTGTGGACAGTGCAGATGTTGGAGCCAGTCTGCTGGGCTTGAATCCTCATCAAGGATGTGTGTGTGTGTTGGTGTCCAATTTCCCCTGAGAAGGGTCTATATCCACGCCAGGGGGGTGATACTGATACCAGAGAACAGGAACAGCCCTTCCTAGATGAGAGTCTCTGCTTACTACTAGCCTGGGAAGGCTGGAGTATTCTTTTATTAAGAAAGTGAACGGGGCACTGTCCGTTGAGCATCTGTCTTGGGCTGGGGGTCATGATCCTGGGGTCCTGGGATGGAGCCCTGAGTGGGGCTCCCTGCTCAGCGGCGAGTCCGCTTCTCCCGACCCTCCTCCTGACCCTCCCCCTGCCCGTGCGCGCGCTCTCTCTCTCTCTAATAAATAAATAAAATCTTAAAAAAGACAGACAGAAAGAAAGTGAACAGGTTTCCTTACACATAGTCTGTCTCTCTGCATGAGGACTAACGGAAGACTGCACAGGAATTGCACGGGATTCTTTTAAGCAACTCAGCTCCTCTATGATAAACGCAGACCCAAGCTTGTGGCAGGGTGTAGCTGTTATCGACTGCTGCAGGACAAACCGCCCCCCAAAACTTAGCGTCTTCAAGCAACAACGACTCACCAGTGTCTCACACTTGCACGCGCCGCCGGCTCAGCAGCTCCTTGGCGGGCCTTCTCTGCGCTTGCGCACAGACTGCGTGCGGCGGCTAGGGGCGGGGCTGGCGCGCTCCGCTGGCTCCGCCCTCCCCCCTCCCCCCATCCCCCATGCCCCGGCCTGGCACCTGGTGCCGGTGCCTGATTCCGCCCCAAGTGGCCGCTTGGTGTTCTGTGGCAGTGTCTCTCGGTCCCCCCAGACAGGAGGGCAGAAGCGCAAGGCCACTCACGCCCAAGCCTCAGGGATCACCTCACTTCCACCACATTCCGTGGGACAAAGCAAACAAGGCTAGCCCGGCTTCAAGAGTTGGAGAAACCGACCCCATCCCTGGAGGAGATGAGCAGCAGAGCGACATTATGTACAGGGATAGGGGCTGGGATTTGTGGTCCTTAAACCATCTGTCACACGTGGGTAAATCAGAACTGACAGAATTCAGCACTCAGTGACAATACAGAAATTCCACCCTCTTCCTACCAAGGCAAACGCACCCCTCATTATCGATTACTGATTTCCCTCTGGTCGTTAGGGTGTTCAGAAGACTTGAAATACTAATTTTGTAATAACCACCGAGGAAGGCAGGAATCTTAGTGACCTCTGAGGATGGAATTAATAACCTCCGTGCTTTCTTTCGAACTATAGCTTAGAAGTCATCCACTCCTAGCAAGAATGTCATGGAAAAAAGCCCCTTCAAGCCACGCGAGGCTAGAACTCCAGCACCGACATCAAGCCTTGACGAACTTTATCGGGGCCTATTATTGAAAACTTCGGGGTCCCAGTTTCTCTGGCATGTTCCCTCAGTGAATGGAAACCTGAGAGAGAGGCTTTTCAGAATCATTCCCAACAGCTTCGGACGTGCCCTTGGTAGAAAGAGAGGTAAAAAGGCTCCTTCTCCCCGATTTCAACACTTTCATCCGGGCTGACACCGGCAGACAGGCCGACCGTGACCCCAGCTGCTGGGATGAGGTCTGCAGGGGCGGCCAGGGGCTCAGAGCTGCAGGGGGGCGGGGGGGGGGGGGGACGCGTGGCCCTGCGGTGGTGGCAGAGCCGGCCCAGCACTGACTGACGTCCTCGCCCAGACCTCCCACTCTTATCTGTCAAACCCCAGGCCGAGATGAAAGGCTTTCCTGTTGTGATGTGGGTAGACTCAAGGAGCCAGGCAGATGGGGCGGGGCATTTCTGCCAGCCCCCTGCCACATTCCTCCCTGGGCCTGGCTGGCTGGCCGCGGCACCTCGGAGGCACAGTGAGGCTTGCCAGGGGCTGGTGTGGCCCTGGGAGCAGGTGGGGACTCAGAGGGCTCACCTGAGAAGCAGGCGGGGCTCCAGAGCCTTCCTGCTTAGGCCCGCATTCTTTTTCCTGCTCCAGGCTCCCTTCTCCAATTCCATTTTCAGTTGCAACATTTGGAAACTACTGTGCGGTATGGGCAAGATTTGAAAATTTTGTCTTTTGAACAATTTTCTTTTCTTTTCTTTTTTGTATTTCAGGAGAGACAATACTTACTGCTTTTCCATTTCTGTAAGCCATCTTACATCTTCCAAAAACAGTTTTCAACTTATAACTTCTATATCAGAAAAGACATTCCAGGACATTATATTAACTGAATTCAATGAGAAAAAATAAAAGGCAAAGTTAGATGAGCAGAGGAACCAAAAACCTGAAAGGAAAAACACCAATATATTAACTGTATTTACACGGCTGGGGGGGGGGGGATGGGATTTTGAAAAATCTGTTTTCCCTTGATTTTCCTGAAGTGTAACAGCCTTTTTTATTGTTAAAAAAATTCTTTTTAACATACAAGAAAAATTAATTTGCTCAAAATTATTTGTTAGAGTCGACCCATGTTTAAGGAGTAATCAAGAATTTTGTTTTCACTCCTAAAATAATGCATTAGCATGTTTGTTTGGATTGACATGAAAACAGTGGCGGGCAGTTTATCTTCCATTTGACTCTAATTTTATGGCCACGGATTAGCCCTACGACACTGAGTACAAGCTAGATTTACAATCACAGTGTCTTTTCTCTCCCAGGAACGCACGTTAAACTACACGCTGGTGCCCGGGGCCTCGTCACCCTGAAAGCTCTCTGCCTTCGGACCTACCTTCGAATAGGAACAAACAAACAAACAGAGCAAGAGGAGAAGGAACATTTTCTGTAACACTTTCAAATATGTACTATCGGCTTGCTTTCTTGATCAGCGCTCTAGACCAGAAATCCTCGGAGTGACGGGCTTATCAGCCGGTGGAGGAAAGATACTGGAGGAGAAATCCACAGAGATGTTGTTAGCCAGTGGCCAGCACCGAGCGCACAAAATGATAAGAATGTCAGTGTTTAAAAGAGCTGGAACTTTTTGAAACAGAGGAGTACATGGATTTTGTCAATCTGATGTTTTAACGAGGAGACAGATGCCACCGTTTTTACTTTGCCAACTTTTTGGGGGTGGGGTTGGGGGATGTCTGAGGACATCAATTATATCTCAAATTGCAGCCAAGGAAAAATTGCCCTCCAGATTACTGCTGTTACCAGGGATTGGGAGTTTTTGTCAAACAGTCAGGCTGGAAGTCTTTTCATGCCTCTTAAAAATATGAACTGTTTGAGCTTTCCCAAATTTCCAATTTTTAAAGAAAAATCATTCAGGCAATTTCTATCTCCAGGAATGCAAGTGACGGAGATGTATTTAAAGTGGGATTTCTTTCAGGGGCGCCTGGGTGGCTCAGTCATTAAGCATCTGCCTTCAGCTCAGGTCATGATCCCAGGGTCCTGGGATCAAGCCCTGCATAGGGAGCTTGCTTCTCCTTCTGCCTGCTGCTCCCCTGTCATCCTCTCTCTCTTGTGCACGCGCTCTCTGTCAAATAAAGAAATAAAACCTTAAAAAAAGAGGGATTTCTCCTTCTACAGTGGTGGACTTCATAATTGTTACATAAAACACATCTTTCAACAAAGATGAATGGTGTATCCCCCTTCTCTCCCTTTTCTCCCTCCCTGAGCTCCTTCACCAACCATCGAAGCAGCAGTACCGCTGACATTTGTTGGCACTTCCCCATGGTGGGCACTGGGACGCAAAAGCGAAGACGCACGGATGCATGGTTCCCACCCTCGAGGAGCTTCAGGTAGGATGCAGACATGGAAAGGGTTTAAACGATGTGAAGTCAAGTTCGTTGCCTGTTAGTCAATGGGCCAGAGAGCATAAGGTGGGGCATTCTGCCCCTGTGAGAAAGATTGCAGGAGGGAAATCTAACGGTCACTCAGTTCCTATTGTGTACGAGGCATCTTGGATACACTGCTCCTTTTCAGCCTGTGAGGTAGATACTGTTAGATAAAACTGAGAGACTGAACTGGACCTCAAACTTCAACAGTCCTGCTTCTATGAATGTCAAGTTCGAGGAGGACCTCACAAATCTCTAACTTAAAGTCAGCAGTCAAAAGAGGTTAGCGTAGCGGACATGGAAGCCTGGTTGGCTTTGAGTATGAGAATTGGGAAGCCATGAGAAGTGGCGAGCCAATGAATACAGTGCTGGCAACTTACCGTGACATTAGAGATTGATTAAATATTGATTATATTCCAAACATTAGGGAGAGTCCTTTTATGTGAAGGCACTACGATCAACTCTGATGATTCCTACTTTGTGCTGCGTTGACCTGAGTGCTGGATGGGTCTACCTTGATGGTTCAGGCAACCTTCTGCAAAATTCTTTGGAGATCATCTGTTATTTGATTGATTTGAAGATTTGTGTTCTCTCCTATTCTCTGTTATTTACACTTCACCAAGGCTGCCAACTTTTAAAACAGTCCTGGTATAAATGTGTGTTCCTAAACCTTTGTTGATGGTTGCATTTTATGCAATAGTTATGAAGTCCATTAACACCAAGCACTAAACCGCAAAAAGAGATTTATAAGCATACGGAATGCCCTCACCAGATATGCAAACAATAAATCCAAAGTCAAGGGGACATTTATGAAGTTACTATGAACATATTTATCTCCTTCAAGACATGTTTTGTGGAACTGAATCATACTATATATGAGGCTTAATTTAAAAGGGAAAATGCAAATTAACTCATTTACTGGTAACAACTTACTGTGTTTAAGGAAACCGCACTATTGTAGAAGACAGAAATTCCACATCTATGTCAGTTGCATTCCTGGTGATAGAAATTGCCTGAATGATTTTTCTTTAAAAATTGGAAATTTGGGAAAGCTCAAGTTATTCGTACTTTTAGAGGCATGAAAAGACTTCCAGGCTGACCAATATTATACTATACATTAACTAAGTGGAATTTAAATAAAAACTAAAAAAAGAAAACAAAAAGTGTTGGTCAGTGTTGTTCAGATTAGCAAATAAAAGCAAGATGACTTTTTAATTCCTTGGAGACTTTGACACTGAAGGTTTGGCAGGGCAGTCCACAGGGGAAAACGCTTGGGTAAATGACTAGTGCCAGGAAAATACACTATGTACATGAAAACAAGAACAATAGGAAAGCCCCAGTAATTTTGCCCCAATCTTGAGTTCCAGCTAGTAGACCCTACTGCCTCCTGATGATCTAAGGTGACTGTTCCCTTCCTCATTGTAATGTCCAGGCAAAAACTCACCATTCAGATAGTCATTGACAAAAGCCTTAGTTAGGCCTTTATTTGCTAAGCATGAACTGAATTTAACAAAGGTATTTGTGCCAGTATTGTTGTAGTTTGAGGGGAAAGTAATATCTGACTCAATGAAGATGTTGATATAATGAGGAAAAAATGAGGAAAAGGAGGAAAAAATTAACATAGTGCACAAAAAAATAAAGGGTTTTGAAAGACAGTGAAATACAGCTTTGAGAGCCACATTTATTTTAAAAGTAGCAGAAATCTAAAATTTGCTTCTTATATACTAGGACAGAAGCTACATATGATAAAACCATACTCTCTGGTACTCATAAATCATTAATAAATGGAACACAAGCAGTCCTTCCCTGTAATGAATAAAACCAGAACAACAAAAGTGGCGAGCTATAACAGGATTATACCTCCATGGTTTATTTCGGTATTATAGAAAATAACTGCCAACAGGTTAGCTAATCCCTCTTATAATTCATATATGCAATATATTGGCATCGATTTAATATTAATCTTATATTGTATAATTTTAATTGTACAATTTACACTATGATTGCTTCGAATGTTTTTGAAATGTGAGACTACGAGGGAAGGTACACAAATGAAAACTGTATTAGGTAGTGAGATCGATGATAGTTTTTGAAGAGTTAATGACAGAATTTTCCAAAATTGGTGAAAGACATCAACTCACAAGAGTTAAGAAGCCCTATGAATCCCAAGCAGGATGAATAAAAAGAAATCTACACCTAAGCATTTTTAGTAAAACTGCTTAAAAAAACAAATATAGAGAGAAAATTACTAATATCACTGGGATTAAAAAAACACAGATGTGGGACACCTGGTGGAGCGTGTGCCTCTTGACCTCAGGGTTGTGAATTTGAGCCCACATTGGGTGTAGAGATTACTTAAAAATAAAATCTTAAAAAAGAAACACGTATTATCTTTAAAGGAGTAACAACTAGAATAAGAACAGATTTCTTATTAGAAATAATGGAAGCTCTAAGTAAAAGAAATGACACATTCATATTTCTGAAAAAACTAATTTTATACTGGCCAAAAACATATTTCAAGAATGATATTTTCAGGGGTGCCTCGGTGACTCAGTCAGTTAAGCATCTGCCTTGAGCTCAGGTCATGATCTCAGGGTCCTGGGATTGAGCCCCATGTAGGGCTCCCTGCTCAGCGGGGAGCCTGCTTCTCCCTCTCCCTCTGCCTTCCCCTCCTCCCCACTCGTGCTCTCTCTCTCTCTCAAATGAATAAATTAAAAACTCAGGATAAGGTCGGGGCGCCTGGGTAGCGCGGTTGTTAAGCGTCTGCCTTCGGCTCAGGGCATGATCCCGGCATTCCGGGATCGAGTCCCACATCGGGCTCCTCTGCTGGGAGCCTGCATCTTCCTCTCCCACTCCCCCTGCTGTGTTCCCTCTCTTGCTGGCTGTCTCTCTGTCACATAAATAAATAAAATCTTAAAAAAAAAAAAAACTCAGGATAAGGTAAAAGAACAGGGAGAGAGTAACATAAAATAGGGTACTAAGAAAAAGGAAGCATTAGGATGTTAGACTTAAATCCAAATATATAAGTGAATACATTAAATGTAAACAGGTTACATTCTATTTAAGATAAAGATAACCAAACTGTATTTTAAAAATTATGCTATTTACAAGAGATATATTAAAACATAAGGACAGAAGGACTGACAGTACAATCATCAAAGGAGACAAACCACGTGTTCAGTAACCAAAAGAAGGACGGTGAGTCATAGTAGTATCAGACCTTAAAGCAAAAAGCATTACTGGGACTCAAGAATGACACTTCAAAAGGACAAAAACTTCAATTTATCAAAAGATAGTATTAGATTTGTTGGCACTCAATAAAGTTGCCTTAAAACATATAAAAAAATAAAGAAAAAACTTACAGACCTACAAGGAGAAATAGATAATACACAGTCATAATGAGAGATTTTAATACACTTTTCTCAGTAACCCATAATGAGCAGATAAAAAGTCAGTAAAGAGAGAGATACAAAATCCAGGATCAACACATTTGATCCAATGGACAGATAGAGAATAGAGAATCTAACAAGGGTAGGATAATACTCTGAATACACAGAAAACAGTTTGCAAAATGTTGATCAGGTCCTATGTCATTAAACAAGCGTCTACATATTTTAAAAGAATAGAGCTAAGCTGGGAATCACTAACAAAAAGATTTTTTAAGTCATATTTTGGAAATTACTTTTAAATAACACATGGATTTTTGAAAAATGTAAATTACAAAATATTTTTAACTGGGAATAATAATGAAAATATTACAATATCAGGGGCACCTGCGTGGCTCAGTCGGTTGAGCATTCGACTCCTGGTATCGGCTCAGGTCATGATCTCAGGTCAGGAGACTGAGTCCCAAGCCTTTGGGCTCCACACTCAGCAGGGAGTCTGCTTGAGATTGTCTTTCTCCCTGTCTCTCTGCCCCTCCCCTGCTTGCACAGTCTCTCTCTAAAAATAAATAAATAAATCTTTAAAGAAAATACTACATATCAAAATGTGTGGGAAACACTTAAAGCTGTGCTTAATAAGGGAAATTTAATCATTATAATGGTGCACAGAACAATATAGAAGAAGAGAGGATGAAAAATTGATGAACTAAGTGAAATAAGTCAGAGAAACACATAACTGTATGATCACTCTTCAATGTGGAATCTAAAAAACATATTTTAAAAATTAAGTTCATAGATACAGGGAACAGGTTGGTAGTTGTGGTCGGGAGACAAATGAGTAAACTTTTATTTTTTGCTTAGTTTAAATTAAAAAAAAAATCCTAACTTCTTTGTGTCTTACTTTTCAGGATTCTTTCTTCTCAGAGATGTTGTGATATTCATGGATTTAAAAAAGAGAATTTGGCTTATACAACATTAAAAGGTAAAATACTACCTCCACACACCTATTAGAATGGCTAAAATCCAAAACACTGACAACACCAAATGCTGGTGAGGATGTGGGATAATAGGAGTTGTCATTTATTGCAAGGGGGGGATGCAAATTGGTGCAGCCACTTTGGAAGACAGTCTGTCAGTTTCAATCAAAACTGAACATACTCTCACCATATGATCCAGTAATTACTCTCTTAGATATTTACCCAAAGGAGTTGAAAACTTATATCCACATGAAAACCTGCACACAGATGTTTATGTCAGCTTTACTCATAACTGTCAAAAACTTGGAAGCAACAAAGAGATTCCCTCTGCTTAGGTGAAGGGACAAACGGTGGTATAGCATACAATGGAGTATTACTCAGCAATAAAAAGAAACGAGCTATCAAGCCATGAAAAGACATGGAGGAGATGTAAATGCATATTACTGAGTTAAAGAGAGAGAGAGAGAGAGAGAGAGAGAGACAAAAGAGTCCACCTCAAGGAGAGAAAAAAATAACAGTCAATTAAACTCAAAAGAAAGTAGAAGGAAGGAAATAATAAGTTTAAGAACATAAGCTAATGAAATGAAAATAAATATAATTACCAGCTCCCTTGGTGAAGATGTTCAAAGAAAAAGAAATAAACAATGTCAGGAATGAAAAAGAAGACATGACTCTAAGTCTTCCAGCTCTACGAGATTATAAAAAGATGTATTAAACAACTTTATGCAAGTAAAATTTAAAATATAAATGAAGTAAAGCAATTCCTCAAAATCTACATGCAAACACTGATGGAAGAATAGAAAATTTAAATAATTCTTCAACTATTTAAAAAAAATAAACCTATTATTTAAAGCTTTTCAATACAGAAAATTCCAGGCCCTAGGGGATTCTAAGAAATGTTCGAGGAAGAAATGAAAGCAATCTTTCTCAAACTCACTCAGAGCACAGGAAGGACAGCTACTATTTGCCAACTCCTGTTAAGAGGTCCAGAATAACCCTGATATAAAAACTGGTAAGAGATTCCAAGAAAAGAAAATTTCAGGCTGGTCTGACTTATGAATACAGACGCAGATATCCTGAAAATAAGATTAGCAAACTTATCCATTAACATAAAGATGGAATGTCATATCAACTAGAAAGCTAGAGCCACTTTGCCCACTGTTTTTTTCCCCAAACCTCAGGAGAAATGCCTTTTTTTTTCTGGTTTTGCTAAGTTAAAAAAAAAAAAAAAACAAACCCCAAACAAACACAATATCTCGCCATATATTAAAAGGCCAATACATGTTGGGCATATTCCAGAATGCAACACTGGGTTAAGATCTAAAAATCAATGCAATTCACCACATTCACAGACTGAGGGGAAACACTATTTCATTTGATTTCAATAGAAGATGTCGATCAAATTCATCACCAAAACTCTTAACAAACTAGGACTAGAAAGGAATTTTCATAAGCTGAAAAATAATATCCATTCCCAAAAGAACCTCAGCAAATATCAGACTTAATGGTGAAATATTGAAAGCTTTCTCCCTGGAATTGGGACCAAGCCATGTTTACTTGTTGCCTAGGGCTGCTAGAGCGAAGTACCACAAACCGGATAGCTCAAAACAGAAATTTATTGTCTCACAATTCTGGAGGCTACAAGTCTGAAATCAAGGCATTGGCAGGGCCCCAGTGTCTCTGAAGGCCTTAGGGATGGATCCTTCCTTGCCTCTTCCGAGCTTCTGGTGTTGCCAATGATCCTTGGCATCCCTTGGCTTATAGTTGCATCACTCCAATTTCTGTCCCTGCCTTCACATAGTGATTTTCTCTGTGTATGTCCTTATCTCACCTCTTTTTAAGAGGATACCAGTCACAGTCATCTTGGAGCAGGGTATACCCTACTCTGTATGACCTCATTTTAACTCATTACATCTGCAAAGACCTTATTTCCAACTATAGTCACATTCGCAGACTCTGGGGCTTAGGACTTCAACATATCTTGTTGGGAAACACGACTCAACCCACAAAACAATGACTCCCCTTACTGCTACATCCTTTTGTACTGAAGGTCCTAGCCAATGCAATAAGGCAAGAAAAAGAAATGAAAGATATAAAGATTAGAAAGGAAGAAATAAAACTCTCATGGATGATATAGTAGTCTATGTAGAAAATCCTAAATAATTCACAGATAAGTTATTAGAATTTGTAAGTTTAACAAAGCTGGGCTTTTCAAAATTAATGTACAAAATTAATTTTACTACAATAGCAACAAACAAGAAAATAAATGTTTGAAAATGTATAATTTACAATAGCGCACACACACACACACAAACCCAAATACCTTGAAATCAATCTAGCAAAATATGTATAAGACCTTTAGGAAGACAAGTATAAAATCTTATTGAGAGAAATGGTGAAATATTGAAAGCTTTCTCCCTGGAATTGGGACCAGGCCATGTTTACTTGTTGCCTAGGGCTGCTAGAGCAAAGTACCACAAACCGGACAGCTCAAAACAGAAATTTATTGTCTCACAATTCTCACATCTAAATAAATGGAGGAATACGCCATGCTCATTAACCAGAATATTACAAATATGCTAAGTATTTTCAAAATGATCTATAGATACAGTGTAATCCTAATAAAAATCCCAGTTTACGGAAACTGACAAGTTTCTCAAAATTATATGGACATGGAAAGGGTCAAGAAGAGCCAAGAATCTTGGCTTGTCAACACTTGTCAACAAAGTGACAGTACTTGCATTACTAAATATGAAGACTTATTATAAAGCTATTTTCATTAAGACAATGTGGTACAGAAGAGAGGGCCCACAAACAGATCCAGGCATGTAGGGACCCTCGTTCCATGAAGGAAATATCATCACAGAGCAATCAGTAAAGAAGAGACTGTCCAATAAATTGTGCTGGGATAAGCGGATATCCCCCCAAAAATGGAATTTGACCCCTACCTTGTGCTATACACCAAAACAGCTGTGTGTAAAAACAGATGAATTTCACAAGCATAAATTTGAGCAAAAGAAGATAGGCTGTAAGATTCCATCTATATGAAGTTAAAAACTAAACTACAATGTAAGAAGTCAGGATTATGGTTAATCTGGGGAAAAGAAAATGTTAGTTATTGGGAGTGGGTACAAGAGGAGTTTTCAGGAAGCTCTTGAATGTTCATTTCTTGGGGGGGCTGAGGTTTTAGCTGTGTTGCTTTGTGATAATTCGATGATTTACATTCCGTGCACTTTATTTGTATTAATCTTCCCGATAAAGTGATTTTTAAAAAGTACATAGACACGTTCATTCACTGAACAAATATTTACTGAGAAATCACTATATACCAGACATCGTACTGGATCTAGGTCATCAGCAGGGATAAACACAGGTATGCTCCCTGCTCTGGTGGTGCTTACATTCTGGTAACAGAGGCAGACAAAAACAGAGTAATAAATACAGAAAAATATATACAATCACTTAGTGGGATAAGCACTTTGATACCCTTAGATTTTTACAAAAGGATGATTCTTTTTTTTTGTCATATATATATGTATAGGTATATATGTAAAGAAGACTCTTTCTTTATTGGGGGTGGGAGGTTATAAGGAACACCTTTAGATCTTTCACTGGACTGAATTATCAAAGCAGTTTGGATGCGTTCTACCCCTCCCTGCAAAGCGGCAGTCAATCCTTTTATATATAAGACATGGTTCTGGGGCACCTGAGTGGCTCAGTGGGTTGAGCGTCTGCCTTTGACTCACGTCATGATCTTGCGGTCCTGGGATTGAACCCTGCGTGGGGTTCCCTGATCAGCAGGGAGTGTGCTTCTCCCTCTGCTCCTCCCTCCACTCATTCTCTCTTTCTCTCAAATAAATAAAATCTTTTTTTTAAGATTTTATTTATTTATTCGACAGAGATAGAGACAGTCAGCGAGAGAGGGAACACAAGCAGGGGGAGTGGGAGAGGAAGAGGCAGGCTCATAGCGGAGGAGCCTGATGTGGGGCTCGATCCCATAACGCCAGGATCACGCCCTGAGCCGAAGGCAGACGCTTAACCGCTGTGCCACCCAGGCGCCCCTCAAATAAATAAAATCTTAAAAGGAAGGAAGGAAGGAAGGAAGGAAGGAAGGAAGGAAGGAAGGAAGGAAGGAAGGAAGGAAGGAAGAAAGAAAGAAAGAAAGAAAGAAAGAAAGAAAGAAAGAAAGAAAGAAAGAAAGAAAGAAAGAAAGGAAGGAAGGAAGGAAGAAAAATGGTTCCGGTGTAATTTTAGATCTACACGTACACGTAGGAATCCTATCTGCTTACCCAAGGAAAATCTTGGCTTGAAGGTCATGGCAGCCACTCAGAAAACCAAGAGAATACTATTATTAATTTGTAGTTAATTAGGAGGTATTACTCTAAAATTAAAAAGTCTTATTTACTTATTTTTTTAAGATTTTATTTATTTATTTGACTGAGAGAGAGACAGGCAGTGAGAGAGGGAACACAAGCAGGGGGAGTGGGAGAGGAAGAAGCAGGCTCCCGGCAGAGGAGCCTGATGTGGGGCTCGATCCCAGAACGCTGGGATCATGCCCTGAGCTGAAGGCAGACGCTTAACGACTGAGCCACCCAGGCGCCCCTAAAATTAAAAAGTTTTAAGTCCTAATTTGGAAAGCACTGAGTTTTAAAATAACATTTTCCTGTTCAATGGGGGCGCCTGGGTGGCACAGCGGTTAAGCGCCTGCCTTCGGCTCAGGGCGTGATCCCGGCGTTATGGGATCGAGCCCCACATCAGGCTCCTCCGCCAGGAGCCTGCTTCTTCCTCTCCCACTCCCTCTGCTTGTGTTCCCTCTCTCGCTGGCTGTCTCTATCTCTGTCAAATAAATAAATAAAATCTTTAAAAAAACAAAACAAAACATTTTCCTGTTCAAAATCATTAGCCATCAAGGAAATTCAAATCAAAACCACACTGAGATACCACCTTACGCCAGTTAGAATGGCAAAAATAGACAAGGCAAGAAACAACAATTGCTGGAGAGGATGTGGAGAAAGGGGATCCCTCCTACATTGTTGGTGGGAATGCAAGTTGGTACAGCCACTCTGGAAAACAGTGTGGAGGTCCCTTAAAAAGTTAAAAATTGAGCTACCCTATGATCCAGCCATTGCACTACTGGGTGTTTACCCCAAAGATACAGACATAGTGAAGAGAAGGGCCATATGCACCCCAATGTTCATAGCAGCAATGTCCACAATAGCTAAATCGTGGAAGGAGCCGAGATGCCCTTCAACAGATGACTGGATTAAGAAGTTGTGGTCCATATATACAATGGAATATTACTCAGCTATCAGAAGGAACGAGTTCTCAACATTTGCTGCAACATGGACGGCACTGGAGGAGATAATGCTAAGTGAAATAAGTCAAGCAGAGAAAGACAACTATCATATGATTTCTCTCATCTATGGAACATAAGAACTAGGAAGATCGGTAGGGGAAGAAAGGGATAAAGAAAGGGGGGGGTAATCAAAAGGGGGAATGAAACATGAGAGACTATGGACTATGAGAAACAAACTGAGGGCCACAGAGGGGAGGGGGGTGGGGGAATGGGATAGGCCAGTGATGGGTAGTAAGGAGGGCACGTATTGCATGGTGCACTGGGTGTTATACACAACTAATGAATCATCGAGCCTTACATCGGAAACTGGGGATGTACTGTATGGTGACTAACATAATAAAAAATCATTATAAATAAAAATAAATAAATAAAATAACATTTTCCTTATTATAAAATAGTTACATGTTCAATGTAGAACACCTGGGAACTCAGAAAATCACAAAGAAAGCAAAAATCTGTAATTATATCACGATAGTTACTGTAGATGTTTTGGTACTTTTCTCTCCATATTAAAAACGGCTTTATATATTTATATTCACAGTTGAGATCAGAATTTCTATATGATTTTGCAGCCTTAGTTTTCCATTTAAAAAATGCAATGAGCTTTTCCCATATCATTAAATCATCTTCCTAAACCCAATTCATAAGTTTGCAAAAATTCTATCTCCAACTTCTATCATCTCAATGAAGGGTCATTTATTACATGTAATCCAGTCAACCCATCCAGGGGTCCCAAAGCTCTGAGGGGTGTCCAAAACGTTAGGCTAAAGTCTTGGATGAGCTAACGTCTCCCATGAACCTGACAGGGGCGGCGGGGGCTCCTCCAAAGGCAGCATCGGTCACCGACGCGAACCCGTCTGCAGAGCCTCCCGCTCCACAGCGCGCAAGTTGCAGGCGGACTCGGAGCGCGGAGAGTCCTGAACTTTCGGCCGGGTTTAACACGCGCCCACGCGGTAAGTTGCTGGAGATGCCCCGCGCGCACCCCGCAGCTCCGAGGGTCTGCGCCACTCTGGGGCACAGCACCCGAACAGAGCGGGCTGGAACCAGCCCCCTGGCACCCCGCGCCCCCGCCGCTACAGCGTCGGTCGGCCCGGGCTGCGTCCTCAGCAGCGCGCCGCGCCCAGTCCCTAGCGGGTCGCTGGGCTGAACTTGGGAGGAGCGCGCCCCAGGTTCCGGCCCTGCCCGGACCGCCTCATCCCATCCACTACCCACCCCCACCCCCAAACCGGGATCGCGCAGGCGCAGCGGCCCGGGAGTCCAGCCAACGGTCCCGGAGGCTGCGGTGCGTCCGTGCCGCTGCCGCCACTGCCACCGCTCGCCATGGGCCCGGGTCCCCGGCTGCTGCTACCTCTCGCGCTTTGCGTGGGGCTCGGCGCGCTCGTGCCTTCTGCGGGGGCCTCGGGCGTCAGCAGGCGAGGCCCCACCGTGACGGCCAAGGTGACTGATTGGCGGGCAGCAAATGACCCTTGAGCGGGCCAGGGGGACGGGGGAGCTTTGGGGACTGCATCCTCGGTGTCCGTGGCGGCGAGGAGGGGACTTCCCGGGCTCGGGGGACGCGAGGCAGCCGCGGGGCTCAGGGGGAGGGGGCTGCCGGCGCGCGGGACGGCGCTGTCCGGGGGAGACTTGGGGGCGCTGGGCCGAGCAGTTTGAACTTAGTCTCCGGGCCGGTGATCCGACGTGACCTGCCGGGGCGGGGGGGGGGGGGGGGGGGGGGCTGGAGGAAGCTTCCGGAACCAGTGGGCCTTTTCTCCAGGAAGGAGGCGGCCCGAATACTTCCTTCGGCATGGCGAGGACTCAGGAATAGAAGCAGGAAGAATGCAGGCGTGGGGGGGGTGGGTGCAATGGGCGGCCGCCACCGCCGTCACCCGGCCCGGAGGAGCCCCGCCCGGTCCAGCCTCTGTCTGCCCAGGGAGACGACCGGGCTAGCGTCAGGAGCCTTGCTGTATTGAGAGTCTGTCTTCCCGTTGCGGGAAGAGGTGCGCTTTTAGACTTTGACTTTTTTAGACTTTGGACCCAGAGCTTGGGAAGGTGCTAGCACGGACAGCCTTTTAATCTTTATAGAGGATGGAGGGGGGCTACTGGTGGGGGGTGAAATCTGCCTTGGACTGCGTCTCTCCACCTTCCGTGTTTTCGGCATATTTACCCAGGTTAGAAGATAATGGGAGGGTGTGGGGAGAAACAGAGCGGGGGAGGAAGGAAGGGAGGGAATGACTGGTGCCCTTGATCACCACTTCTAGAAAAACCCACTGGCTGCAGTGTCTTGGAATCTGGAACGAGGGGCAGCTGCAAGTTGTTTTAATAGCAAGTCCGGTGTTTGCCAGTGGGAATGGTAACTGTTGAACCAGTAGTAGAGTGCTTAAGCCCTCTACCACAGACCCCACCTGGGGTGGGGGGGGGCGGAGAATAAGGGCCTTGGGGAGAGGGAGGTCACCCCAACATCTGAGGTAGCCTAAGAATGAACAGAAAGGCGGTACCAGGCTACAGGTGTGTGTGTGTGTGTGTGTGTGTGTGTGTGTGTGTGTGTGTGAGAGAGAGAGAGAGAGAGAGAGAGAGAGAGAGAGAGAGAGAGAAACTTAGCCACACTGTTTTGAGCACTGATTCTCTGCCCAGCCCCTCGGGATTTTGGGCATATCTAATTTTGAGAAATGGCTTGTCCAAGGCCATAGAGCTGAAAGGGTGGGGGAGAGGGAGTCTTTCAGTTTGCAGATACAATTTGGGTCTCTCGGGATACATCCATAAGCATAACATTCATAAAATGATGAAGAAAATACAGTAGTCCCCTCCTATCTGCAGGGGATTAAGTTTCAAGACCCCAGTGGATTCTGAAACCAGGGGAGCACCATATACTATGTTTTTTCCTATATATACATACCTATGAGAAAGTTTAATTTATAAATTAGGCACAGTAAGAGATTAACAACCATAACTGATAATAAAATAGAACAATTTTAACAAGATACTGTAAGAAGTTACACGAATGTCGTCTTTCTCAAAATATCTTACTGCACTCACCTTTCCTCTTGTGATGACGGGAGATGATAAAGTGTCTACCTGATGACATAAAGGGAGGTGACCGCCGTAGGCATTCGGAGGTGTTAGGCTCCTCCTTGTCTTCTGACCACAGCTCACAAGGGGAACCATCTGCTTCTGGACTACGGTTGAGGCGAATAACTGAACCCTGGGAAAATGGAAACCACGGATAAGGGGGCGGGGACTATTGTAAACCCTTCTACAGACCGGGTGACATTTAAAAATACCTGGAGGATCAGAAAAAGCAGCCTGCCAAACACCTGGGAGGCCAAGGGAGCTGCATGCGCAAAGGCCTCCAGCCAGCAAAGCCATCAGTGTTCAGAGGACGGAGAGAGGGGACAGGCTCCAGCCCAGGGTGAGTGGCCTGTCTTGATACAGGGCTGGAAGGGTCAGCGGCAGCAAAATCGGGCAGGGCCTTGGAGGCCACAGGAGTGGGTTTTGAGGCAGTCAATCTTATAATTTGAGGTCTTAGTCTAAGTACAGTTGGAGCCCCCGGGATTTAAGCATGGGATTGACATCATCTCATATATGCTTTTAAACAATTACTGTGGTCGCTCAGCGGAGATGAAGTGGGAGGTCATTCAGGCTCCGTTTCAGGGTCCAGAAGGTGATGGCGTGGATTTGGGTGGTAACCGTGGAAATGGGGACCAAGGGGGAGGGACGTGAAGTAGATGTTTTGAAGTATAACAGGACTTGCTGGTGGTTTAGATGGGGGTGGGGGAAACGAAGCAGAATTGCCAGAGAAAATACAAGATTCCCAGTGAGGTGTGAATTTCAGATGAACAGGAAGCATTTCTTAGTTTGAGTGTATCACCTGCAGTGTTTGGGAACAGACTTCGCCAAGCAAGTTTTTAAGCTCCCCAGGGCAGAGACCCACCCCAGATGGGGCAGCTAGGCTGGGCTGTCTAGAAGGGATGACAAGAAGGGAGGAAGCTGGTGGCTGCAGGAGGGAAAGTTAGGGCATCTCTGCCCCTCCGCTAGGGTGCTATCACGGAACAAGTTTTCCTCCACTCTACTCTCAGAATTAGTAATGTCTCTCCGTTCCCTTCCTACCAAATTTATCATGAAGTTCTTTTTTTTTTTTTTAACGATTTTATTTATTTGTTTAACAGAAAGAGAGCACAAGCAGGGGGAGAGGTGGAAGGAAAAGAGGGAGAAGGAGACTCCCTGCTGAGCAGGGAGCCCAACATGGGGCTCGATCCCAAGACCCTGGGATCATGACCTGAGCCGAAGACAAACGCTTCACCGACTGAGCCACCCAGGCGCCCCTGTCATGAAGTTCTAAAAGATAATCGTGTAGGCGAGTCTTCTACAGATTTGACCCTGTCAAATGACTTTTTCAGTGGACTTTTTAAAACAGCTCAATACACGGGAAAATAGAGACATTAAAAATTATTTCTCTGAGGGGTTCCCGGGCGGCTCAGTCAGTGAAGCATCTGCCTTCGGCTCAGGTCATGATCCCAGGGTCCTTAGACTGAGCCCCGCATCAGCTCCCTGCTCAGCGGGGAGCCTGCTTCTCCCTCTCCCTCCCACTCCCCCTGTTTGTGCTTGCTCTCTCTCTCTGTCAAATAAAATTTTTTAAAAATTTAAAAAATTATTTCTCTGAGTTCGGAAAAGTAGATAAACTGGCCATTGCTCTAGTATTTTCCCCAGAAGTCCTTTGTATGTCCTCTGATTTCATTTAAAAAACAGGAATCTGGACTAAGAGAGGCGTGAGGTGCTGTCCCCACAGGGCCCTCAGTGTCACTCACCAGCCACCACCTCAGCCGCCTGCCCAGACCCATCCTGGAGCCTCGGGTCCTTGTTCTGGCTCACTGGTCTCAACATCCCCCAGATAGCCAGTTGCCACCCTGTCCTTCTCAGCAGATGCCAGGGGAACGTTCTGGGCAAGGTCAGGCACCTAGACTAAAGACAATAATGCTGCCGTCTTTCCACCTGCACTCATGGCCCAACTTGCTGGCACTTTCTAGAGCATGGAGTGGCCATGTGGCTTCGGCCTGGTGCCCCAGGGCAGGTGACTGAATGTGTGAGGCTCCGTTTCCTTCTCTGTTAGTGGAGACGGAGATAACATCTACCTCTGGAGTTTTTTGCATATTAGATGTGATAAAGCAGGTAAAGTGCTTAGCCGTGATTTAAGAGGTCAATTGTTAGTGTTATTTATGTTACCTTATTAATGCTCCCATGAAATTGCAGCCCTGGAAAGAACGGTCCTCTGTTGAATTGAGGAGCCGGAGCTCAGAGCTGAATGAAGTTGCCCAAGGTCCCACAGCCAGTTAGTGGTGGAGCGGGGATGTGAGAACAGTTTGCTCTTGGACTTGGCTTCTGCCCTAGCTGCTCTGAAAATGGAAGCGGGATTAACCCTACAGGGGTTGCGATCAGGCTGTGTGAGCGACTGTTTCCTCTGCCCTCTTTTCCCTACCTCCAGTGGCCCATCATTTTCAAATTTCAAAGGCAGCCCTCAGGGGAAAAAAGAAATGACTGCACTTACTCCTGCAGTGCAGTGTGGAATCCAGTTACCACCTCTGCCAGGAAGCCCACCCTGATCTCCACAGATAATCATCACCTCTGCCCATGACCTTTCATCTGTACTTGTTATAAAACCTGATTTTCCATGATATCATAGCTACTTACATATGTGTTTTCTGTGGGACTGTAACCTCCATGCAGGTAGGGGCTTTGCAGCCTCACCCCGTGTCCAGAACAGGGCCTGTCCGCAAGGGCACGCAAGCAGAGATGATCTCAGGGTGATAGGGTGCCGAGGGAGAGCGTTTGCCAGGCAGCCACCTTGGGTCCCCTGCACAAAGAGCCCATTTTCTGCCCCGGTGCTTTGGCTCCAGAAAGAACTCTGTCCATTCTTGTCCCGGGAGGCTGCTCCCCTCCCTCCAGGCCTGCTTCCCATCACCCCTTCTCCAGGAGGCCTTCCCTCAGCCCTTAGCGTCCCTCCAGGCCTGGGGATACAGCTTTCTTGCGTGCTTGATGACCAAGGAAGCCGTGATCTTATCATTTCCAGGGAGTCAGGAAAACTCCGCTGTATTTTTTGCTGTCAGTCACCCAGGGGAAGGACCCTGCAGTTTGGGGAAAAAAGCATAGTAGCATGTGTGCGAGGCTGCGCGTCAGAACGGCAGATTTTTATTGAAGAGTGTTGCTGGGTGAGGGGCCCTTTTTCTTCACCTTCTCCCGCTGCTCTCCCGCACTGTATGCTCCTTGCTGTCTCAGCATTCACAGGCTTCATTTTCTCTTCTGTGTGTTTAAAGTATGGCGTTCCTTTAAGATGATGTCCCTGATTCTTCTCCGGTGCTGCTTCGTCCTCGCCTGCTACTGAATGTACCATCCTGGGCTTGGAAAGCCCAGAAGCAGAAGCGACTTCTCTTTGACACTAGCCCTGGGCCACCAGGCTTCGGGTGTGTTAGGGCCGCTTCCTGTCCCCTGGCCACACGGAACTGTCGTCCTCAAGCACTCTGCCTCATCTCAAGGGCACGGGCTTCAATACCGTCTATAAAGTTCTGCTGTATAAATAATAATACCGTCGTGGCTGCTGTGGCCATGTGAAAATTCTAAAATGCCACCCGGAGCACTAAATATCACATCACCCCGTGACAGACGTGCTGATATATTGGCAGGAGCTCTTGTCTTGCACTAAACTTGACAGTCTTTACTTCGTGATTTTTCTAAACTGTAAGACATCTTTTTTCTTTGACAACCCTTCTTATATTTTTTAAAGCCATCTCCCAAATGTCTTTTTTTACCCAAACAGTAAATTGGTTCCTATAATCTAAACCCGCTAATAGAATGCCCTTCGACTCCGCAGCCTTTTCAAGCATTCTGGCTGCATCATCCCAACACGGTGATTTGTGAAGCAAAACGTCTATCATTTCATTTCGGATGCAACAGTTTTTTTAAAACTCGTTTCAGGGAACCTGTAAGGTTCATCTGCACGCAGTGTGACTCACACTCACTCCTGGGTACGGGCTTTCTTTCATCTATTTCCACATGTTGTGCCACAGAGAGAACACAGCATCCCCGCAGGACTTTGGGAGCATGAGGACTGAGCTGGGCGACTGCGGTTGCGAGGGCTCTGGCGGGGCTCTGGACGAGGCTGGGGACCTGGAGCCTTAGGGAGTCCGAAGTGAGTGGCAGGCCTTCCAGAGGACTTGCTGTGCGTGTGGACGGCTTGCAGTTCTTGTGACAGCAGGTGTCTATGAAGCACTCCCTGCGAATTGGGGGCTGGTCGAAGTTACAAAAAAATAAATCTGGATGGTTAGACTATTTCTCTCCTTACCTGTTGTTCTCTCTTGCCAAGATCAAGACCATCACCTTTCAGAAGAGCACAAAGCTGGGAAAGGGGAGGTCGCTGCAATGCTGCCTGGGGGCGCAGGGGGCTTGGACTTCTCAGAGACCTCAAGGGCTGACTGGGACAGGACCGAGTCACACTGCAAACCCAGCGCCTTGTGCAGTGCCTGGCCCCTGGGGGTGCTGGCCAAATATTGGCGGAATGAACGTTGTTTACAGATGGAATGCAGTCACACGATGGGTGTAGAGCTCCTTTATCAACTGCTTGCGGGGGAAGGAAGGGCTTTTGCATCTGGATGCATTCTCAGATTGTACCTTTCACTTCCCATTGTAATCCTGTGCTCTGTCATTCACCCACACGCAGGTCTTCTTCGATGTAAGGATTGGCGACAAAGATGTTGGCCGAATTGTGATCGGCCTCTTTGGAAAGGTTGTGCCCAAGACTGTGGACAATTTTGTCGCACTCGCAACGGGGGAGGTATGTCTCAGTTTTGGAACCCTTACATGTGCATGGAAGGGGGTCTTCTTTCTTTTAAGCCCAGCATAAAGATGTCTTCCAGGAAGATGACTGTTGATCAAGCAGGCCCGATGAACCCGAGACATTCTTACAATATCTTACTTTATTTTCCTACAAAATGTTAATTCTTCGGGCGCTCGGTGTCCTTGGGGTTCTAGAAATTGAGGGGAAGCAATCAGCACGTGAGAATGCAGATTGCTGTCTTTTCACTCATTCACATTAATACCCTACTTCCACAGTTGACCTATTTCTTTATCTTGGGTCCATCGATGATACATTTCTACTAGTAAATTGTTGCAGGGACCTAATTCCGTAGATAGTTTGTGTCATTTTCTCACTTGGCCATGTCCAGATAAACACTGGGGTTCATCCTGCAGTATGGGTTGTTATCTACTCGTATATTCAACTGACATAATCTCTTTAGAAAGGATACGGCTATAAAGGAAGCAAATTTCATCGCGTCATCAAAGATTTCATGATTCAAGGAGGAGACATCACGAGTGGGGACGGCACCGGCGGTAACCATGTCTTTTGTATTTCTCCTTTGCTGCTTACCACCCTGAAACCCAAGATCAAGTCCGTGCATTCACCCCCTGAGTTGAATTCCCAGACATAAGAAACGAATTCCTCACGACCACCCAACTAATTCTTCAGAAGGACAGGGTTTGGGGGGCCTCATCTCCCAAAATCTAATCACAGGTATGAATGAGTGAGGCCTCCTCACTTGAGACAGTATTGCTCTGGTTCATGATCTTTCCATAATGGAGAGATACTCATCCAGGAGACGGCTCGGCTAGACTCCCAGCTCCCAGCAGGCAGCGGTGGAGAAAGATGCCCCGCATGGGAAGGAAAGGTCGAATACAAAAGTGTGTGCACACGGGGTGGGCAGCCAGCCCCAAACACGGATGCAGTGGAGGAGGTCCGGGGGCAGCACGCCCCAAGGGTGAGACTGGAGTTGAGGTGGCAGGATAGCAGGCAGAGTTACCCCTCCCCCCTTTTTTTCAAATTCTTTCATTTTGTTGTTGGCTTTTCCAATAATAATAATAATGATAATAAAAGTAATCGATGAGTTGTCAGAATTATAACACACGTTTTTATAAGCAAAGTTAGGGTTCTGTGAAGCACAAATTATTAAATTCATGGGCCGTCACATATCCCTGAGCTGCTTGTTCCTCAGTGGGGACTGCACGCACCCAAGCTCTCTGTGCTGTTTTCCCTCCAAACTGTAGTGAGTCCTTCTCCCAAACACACACGATGAGCTAACTACGGTAGAATGTAAATGTACTTCAGGTTTAAGATTTTTAACTCAGCAAGTACTCGTTCTGATGGGTATGAAATTGTTAACTTTTTAAAGAAACCCTTAGGCCCGTTTTCACGCACTACCGCTAATTTTATGTTTATTGCAATGATTTATTTATAACAAAATGGCTACTATTAAACCCTTGGACTTGCCAGGGCCTTCGGGAGAATTACTTTCAGGCCTTGCAGAAGTGCTGCAGGGTATGGGGATGGAGAATGAGCAGAGAAACACGTTCCGGTTACTTGGGTCGGTGGGGTGGGGGAGTCTGCCCGGGAGAGCAGCCCTCCCTCCCCTGCTGCTGCAGAGCTGGGTCTCCCTGGAAGAGCGTGCAGCTCCCAGTAGCAGTGCCCTTGACACTGGTGTCCCACTCTCCTGCCCTGGGGCCCAGCAGGACCAGTGACTGAGCTTTACTGGATCCTTTTTTCTGACTTGTCCCTCTTTGCCTTCCCTGCCGTGCCCGTGCCAGTGTGAAAGTGTGCACACACAGGTCTTGAGTTAAACTTCTCCGAGTTTTGGAGGAAGGACCTTTGGGATCACTTACATTTAGCCTAGAACCTCTCTGTGAGCAGAGCTGTCCTGCCAGGCCACCTCCTCTGTCGCTCACCAATCAGCTCTAAACTGCCTGCCTTTGGCAGCCATTTCTGGGCCGTCCAGCCGAGCCAGGATTTCAAGGTTGGCAACCACTGGATCAAGAGCCCTGCAGAAAGGGAGGAGGCAGGCATGACACGCGTTCAAGGTGCTGGAGGACAGAGCAGGTCCTTCTCATGGTCTGTCCTGTGCTCTTATGGAGAAACGGGTTCTGCTCTCCTTGCCACTGGGCTGGAGCCCCAGTCCCCATGGCCGCGTCCAGCTCTTCTGCTCAAGGTCGGATCACTGGGCGCTCCCGTTGCCATCACCTTCTGTAGCCTGGCGAGCCCGCAGGTGCCGTGTCTCGTGACGGCCAGGCCGGCTGCCTTTGCTCCAGCACGGACGCAGGCCAGAGCCGGGGCTGTAGGGTCAGAAAGTCACGGGACTGTCCGGTTCTGCTGTGCAGCTGTCAAGCTCTGTCACCTCTGCTTCCTCGTTTAAAGTGCGATTGAGAAGACCTGTTCCGTAGGGTTGTGAGAATTAGCTAAGGGTGCTTATTGAGTGCTGACTGCACCAGGGTTGGGTGCTGAGGCGGGAGTGATGTGGAGCTTGGGACAGACACAGAGCCAGGGAGATGGCTCATCCCACTTTCCCCATGGCTTAACAAGGCCATCCTGCCCTTCCTTCTTGTTTCAGAGTGAAATCGTTGACTTGCTTGACTGGGATCTTGCTTTGAGGCCAGAGGATAGCGCCATCTTGAAGGCTTTTGTGTGTTTATCTGAGGCTCTGGTGCCGTGCTTCTCGAAGGAGTGAATTTTATCACTTCCTTTATTTCTCCTTATGCTTGACCATCTTTCCCCCAGCCCCACGTCCTATAGGGTTCTATTAACCCATTCTATTAAAACCTTATGGTACCCTTTGAAGCATTTACTTTCATATAACATCTGGTGATTCTCTCTTTTTAATTTTGCCCCACCCAGGTATAAGCATTTATGGTGAGACATTTCCAGATGAGAACTTCAAACTGAAGCATTATGGCATCGGGTGGGTCAGCATGGCCAACGCTGGGCCTGATACCAACGGCTCTCAGTTCTTCATCACCTTGACCAAGCCCACGTGGTTGGATGGCAAACATGTGGTATTTGGAAAAGTCATTGATGGAATGGTAATGTGATACGTTATTACGTCTCATTCAAAGCTTTATATTTATAGCGAGAGTCCTTTCAGTGATGTAGTTTAATCTTCAGATGTGCTTGTTAGAGATCCATCGTTCTATGCTGACTTGCCTCCTCAAAGGTGAACTGCGTGTGGTATTTTAATTGTGAGGAGCACGGGGGGCAGAAGGTGGAGACTTGACGCGGAAAAATGGAGGGCTTAATTTATGTCACTACTTGATATAAATGGAAACTCTTTTTTAACGTAACCGAATAAAGCCCGAGCCCCATATGTGCATATGGCAGATGATTATGCCACCTTAAAAAGGAAGGAAATGCTGGCACGTGCTACAACACGGATGAACTCTGAATATGTTGAGTCACAAAAGACCCTACGATTCCACTTTTAAAAGGTATCTAAAGTAGTCAGATACACGTAAAATGAAGTAGAATGGTGGTTGCCAGGGGCCGGCGGGGAGGAAGGAATGGGGCGCTGGTGTTCAGTGGGTACGGAGCTGCGGTTTTGCAAGAGAAGAAAAGTTCTGCAGGTGAGTTGTGCAATAATGGGACTACACTTCAGACTACGGCACCATACACCGAGAAATAGATAAGGTGGTACATTTTATGTTAGGCTTCTTACCACAGTTGAAAATAAAATATTAAAAAAAAAACCCTTGAGCACCACATGGTTCAGTACAGAAACAAGTGCCCTCCAAAGACACACTAGAGCAAATGCAATTACTAGAGGGAATTCAGATTCCTGCAGGTATGGCTCAAAGAATGTCTCAGGGGTCCAATTCATAATCCACAGAAACACTTCTTAAAATCCTTATTCTCCTCCGCTCCCAACATTTCTCCTCCTTAGCAGCTGCCCACAGAAGCTATCCCAACTCCTCAACTAGCAAGGGTAAGGTTTGCCCAACCCAACCCTGGGCCATTCCTGACCACCCCCCCACCCTCTCCCGTATTTGACTTGGTTTCATTTTTTTTTTCAATGGTTTTATTTATTTATTTGAGGGAGAGAGAGAGAGAGAAGAACAGAGAGAGAGAGAGCATGAGCAGAGAGAGAGGGAGAGGGAGAAGCAGACTCCCTGCTAGCAGAGACCCTGACATGGGACTCGATCCCAGGACCCTGGGATCATGACCTGAGCTGAAGGCAGACGCTTAACCAACTGAGCCACCCAGGCTCCCCAATTTTGTTTCATTTTCATGTGAGCTGTTCTGTCTCTTCCATCCAGATGCAAGTGAAACAAGCTCACTTGCGACAATTCTTCCACAGCTTCTGCCCCCTGTCCTGAATCTACCCATCGAAAAGCCAGGAACCGAGCTGACCCACTCAGAACCCCCCTCACAAGGCACGGAAGTGTTCAGCCTGAGATAGGATTCTCGTTGGCAAGTGAGACAAGAGGGAAAGAGGGCAGACACGTATCACTTCATATATCACCTTCCACCCTATACAATAAAGGACAGGCCTATAGTCTCCTGAGCCGTAACTGTCCTTTGAGGCATCTATTCTTGCACAGTAACGAACGCCAGCACTCCTCAAGTCTCTCATGGAGCCACGGTCTTGAAGTGAGCTGCGCGTGCATGTGCCCCACCAGTTTGCGGTTTTGACCAGCGGGCCTAACCAGGGTTTACAAAGTTTAAATGTAACCAGGTTCAAACATTCATGCCATGAGTGTTTTTGAACACACTGTGCTAACCTGTAAGACAAATGAAGAGTGCAAGTCTTGTGGTTTCTTCTTCTGGTCATGGTTTTTCTTCCCCCCCCTCTAGATCTTCTGTCTTAGTGCCCTACCCAACTGTACCAACTTCCTTCCCCCCGCTCGGGTGCATCGTGGGAGACCCACTGCCTGGTCTTAGAGGAACAGTCCTCAACATTTTATGAGTCCTAGACTTCTTTGAGTAATTAATGAAAACTATAGACTTTCTCTCCAGGAGGAAAAAAGTTGTGTGTGTGTGTGTGTGTGTGTGTGTGTGTGTGTGTGTTTTATACCGTTTCAGGGAATTTTCAGAATCTCTTGAATTCACCCAGACATCATCTGGGTTGCTTCGTTAATGCTATGCTTTTCTTGAGCTCCCCCTCAGACTTACAGAATCAGAACATCCAGAGGTGGGCCCACAAATAAGCATTTTTAAAAACTGTGGGAAAATATACATAGAAGTTTCCATTTTAACTATAAATAAGCATTTTTAAAAATGTTCCACAGGTCATCAGAGAGGTAGCCACTGCTTTAGGCATACATGTGTACAGATGTGTGCACAGACACAATGTTTAGAAATATATATTATCAGAAGAAGAACACTGGTCTTTTATCTTAGGTTAACCTAAATTGGCCAGCGACTGGGTTAGGTGGTACCATGTCCAAGGCAATGAGACCCTTTTTGCTATTTTTGTCTTAACCCCGTTTGGGAAACTGGTCAGAAGCCAACGTTCCTAGTCCCGGACCAGTCCTCCCTCCTTCAGTGTGAAGCTCAAGGTGGTACCTGGGATGTGCAGCCCTGAAGGGGAAAGAAGGGGCCTTCACACCACTGTGGGGTCAGGGTCTCTAACTCCACCTGTAGATGATTGACTTGGGTCAATGTTGACTCCATGTTGACTCTTACATTGGGGTATAAAGTGGGTAGAAATACATTTAATTAGAGCTGTGTGTTTATGAAAATATCTAATTATTTTTAGACAATAAAATGCTAATTAAAAGAAGTGAGGAAATAACACAAATAGGTTCTTTCAGTAACAAGGGCGTGGGTAAATGTTATTCTGTTATATATACATTTCCTGAATATTTTCAGTTTTCCATAGTTGCCTTACATGACTTGTATCATACCCAAAACAACAACAACAACAAACCTGGTTTCCTCCTTGGGCTCTCGGACTAGGCACTGATTTCACCTGTGATCCCCGTAGTTGTCAGTCACAAGTGAACCAGGGGTGTGCTTTTCTCTCACCAGACCGTGGTCCACTCCATAGAACTTCAGGCAACTGACGGGCATGACCGTCCGCTCACCGACTGCTCCATCGTCAACAGCGGCAAGATAGACGTGAAGACCCCCTTTGTGGTTGAGGTCGCTGACTGGTGATACAACGGGCGGAAAACAAGGAACACACTCTGGCAGGGATGTGTGTGTGTGTGTGTGTGTGTGTGTGTGTGTGTGTGTGTGTCTTTTGATTCTCCCAAGTTACTGTTTTGCTTTGTTTTCTCACTTCTGTGTTTCACCCCCAATCACAGGAAAGTGCAAAACATCAACTACTCCATGTTTAGTTTGCATGAATTGTGGTCAATCACTTGTTTAGGGACTTTGCACTTAAAAGACCTATCCCCTTCCTCCAATGGTGCTATTTTTAAACTAGAAAACTTTGTATTGTCTGTTTTCTTTTGAAGAACACAATCATTATTTTGCTGATTTATTCATGATCCCCAAGTTGTGTGATGCTGAAAGTTTGTCTGAAGAAGATGGGGATGTGAAGTTTGTTATTTTGTATTCAAACAGAAATTCTTTGCAGGTAAAGGGAGATCTGATGAGTGTAATCTGTAATCTGATATATGTCATGGGGACTTTTACCTGATAAAAGGTGCTTTTGTGTCCTCTATATTAAATGCTTTTTATATAGGTCAACTCCTTTTGCAAGTCTTTTTTTTTTTTTTAAAGTTCTTTAAAAAATTCATGACAAAAACACATGTACTCTAATGTAACAATGACCAGATTAGAGAGGGTTCTGTAAATCAGAATGCTAACACAACTGGATAATTTGGGATAGGAGTGCACAGAATTGATACCTAACCACATCCCAAATACCTGAGCGGATTAATTTACTAATGTTTACTCACTGTAACATTTTTACAAAGTTCCCTTGAGTTCAGTTGCAACAAAAAGGCTTTTTTTTTGTTCATTTACACAAGGAGCATGAAGATTTGGACTGTACTTAAACTAGATGGGAAAGTGGAACCCTGCAGGGACCTTGTTGGAACATACCTGGCCAGAACAGAGTGCCTGATCTCTGTTCAGATAGGAGTGGTATCTCTTCGAAGAGCCCCGTTGCTTCTCCTCTAGGACCCATGGAGTGAGGACCCCCAGAATTCCATCCAATCCATTTCGTCAATAAAAAAAAAGAAATAAGAAGTAAATAAATTTTGAGAACTACCTTTTTAAAAAAATTCCATCTCCATGGGGTGCCTGGGTGGCTCAGTCGGTTGAGCGTCTGCCTTTGGCTCAAGTCATGATCCCGAGGTCCTGGGATCGAGCCAGAGTCAGGTGCCCTGCTCAGCGGAGAGTTCGCTTCTCTCCCTCTGCCCCTCCTCCCACTCATGCACGTGCGCACGCGCACACACACACACACACTCTCTCTCTCTGTCTGCCCCCTCCTCACTCACTCTCTGAAATCTTTTCTTAAAAATTGCATCTCTTGAGCAGTAGTCTAAGAAAACTGTTATAACAGGAGATGAGATGAAATGAGCATTCTCAGCTAATCACTACAACCCTCTCGGTGAGCAAATTTTTTTCTAACAAAAATGTACTAAAGGCCTTTGAGACACTAGGTACCAGTTTTGAGTTTTGAAATATCGCAGAGGACAATGAGAAAATGACCTCGGGGAACCTACATTCTAGAGGCAGAGACAGAATAAATGCGGTGACAAACAAAAAGCCTGCCAGTCGTGTGAAGAAGACATGCTCACGTGTGCTGCGGTGGCTGGGAGGGGGGTGCTGGGTGAGGGGTCTGGGAAGGCCTCCTGAGGGGCTGAGAGAGGAGAGAGCAGTCGGGTAGCACTGTGGGCCTTCCCGGCAGAGGGGGAAGCATCAGTAATGAGGGTCCTGAAGTGAGAAGTAGCAGGTTCCAGGGCCCGCTGGAGCCCGAGAGGTCAAAGGGCCCAGGGTGAGACTGGACTGTTCTGGGCCTGGGTGCCAGGGTCGAGTTCTTCCTTGATGGATAGTACAATGGGAGCTATCAGTGTTAAGCTGGGGAAGGGCATGGCGTGGTCTGCATTTAAGAAAGATTATTTCATCTGCCACAAGGAGGATTTTTGTAGGGGAGCTAGCATACACATCCAGAAACTCAAAGCATTCACATCCTTCGAAGTCCTGTTCCTGGGACTTTGCTCTGAAATGTGATGTCAAATTGTCACGAGCATCACTGTTTGGTCAGTCCAGCATCCAGTCCTCGTGGCCTGGGGATGGCCACCCATTTTCTTTGGGGAATCAGCATTCTCTCAAGCACTTCTTATTGGTAGGGGAGGCCGACCCTATGGATGGGTACATACGTAGCCTGGCAAACTCATTTATTAGCTCACTTGGTAATTATTCACTGAGTGCTGGGTAGAGCTGTTGATGGTGGCAGCCATAGTGGTTCCCATGAAAGAAGACAAATGATTCAAACATGTACCACATGAGTATGTAATGGGATATCCGGTAGTAATAAGTCTCTGAAGAGAAACGGCACGGAGAGAGGGCAGAGAGTGAAGAGGTGGTCTGAGAAGTCCTGAGTGCAGGCTGAAGGAAGCGAGGGGGCAGCAAGCCACGGGGACATGGAGGGAAGGGTATGTGAGGCCGTGGCCCTGGGGGATGGTCCAGCTGGTGGTTTCAAGAAAGATCAGGGTCCAGGTGTGCCAAGCAAGGGTGGTGGGGGAGTGAGGTGGAAGAGGAAGCAGGGATGTCCTGTCCGGGGCCTGGGGACTGGCTTGGGGAAAGGCAGGTGACCCCAGTCACGGTAGTGAGTCTCAACTGTGAGACTTCCAGTGGAAATGTTGGGAATGAGTTGCTGTCTTTCTTCTCGGAGGCTGTAAAGGAACAAGCCTGAGAATGCAACTGACACAAGGGTAACTGATTCAGGAAACAGGAAGCTGTATTCCTGAAGACACCAACGAGCCCCTGAGTCCAGCCATGCCTGAAGCACATCTCTACCCCGAGCTCTTCAGCTCTGCAAACTAATACATTTCTTTTTTTTTTGCTTAAGCCAGGGCAAGTTGAATGTTTGTGACTTGGAACTTCAAGTCTTTGTCTAACAGAGCAATACTGAAAAGTTTTATGTATAAAAATGGGAATTGCAGGGGCACCTGGCTGGCTCAGTTGGTAAAGCATGTGACTCTTGGTCTCGGGATCATGAGTTTGAGCACCATGTTGGGGGTAGAGTTTACTTAAAAAAAAAAAAAGAAAGAAAAGAAAAAGATGTGAATTGCAGAATTATTTATGCTAGCAAAAGACTGGAAGCAACTTGGACGTCCCCAAAATGGTTATAAGTCGTACATCCCATAATAGAATAACATGCATTCATTAAGATGAATGATACAAAACTTAGAGCAACATGAGAAGATGGCCCTTTTCAAGAAAAAAGTAGGAATTCTGTGTGCAGCATGATCTCAAGTGTGTAAATACATTCTCACAAGGCAAATGCAACAAAATATAAATTGTCATGAAGCAAATCCAATGAGGGGATTTTTAAACTCTTAAATTGCTTGTTTTGGTCTTCCAATTTTCCTCTAAGGTACATTTCTTCTTAATAATTAGAAAAAATGTATTTAAAAAATGTTTTTAAGGTAACACGGGAGGAAACTGGAAACAAATATGCATTAGACACAAAACAGTGCTGTCTCAGTGTCATAGGGCAGGCATGTGAGCTGCTGTTCCCTGTGTGCATAGGGACATGTACTTTTGCCATGTAGTGGGTTTTTTCTTTTAATTTGTATGAGCATAATGACATCTCTCTCGTGACAAAGCAAAAAGGGGTTCATTTTCAAAGGGCTGAAGCTCTGAGAGCACTTAGCGCACGGGGAGTAAATTGCCAGGCTTTCTACTCCACCAGATGGCCAGTAAGCTAAGGACACACCTCCTGCTCAAAGCTGTTTGTTTCCCGCACATGGAAGGTTCACGCCTTAGACCAAAAGCATCAGCAAGCTCACAACTATCAACTACTAATTTACAAAAAGCCTGTGCTTTCTGGAAAAGCTTTTGAAATCAACAGTTTGCTCTTTTGGCAATCGTGCTGTGAAAAGGACACGTAGTAGCCAAGGGCTTGTGCAGAATCGGGAAAATTATACTGGCCACCACCATCAGCACGCCCCCATTATTAAAATTTGGTCCTGTTTCACTTTAATAAACAATTTAAAGTATTTTGGTATCTTGAGCCCTGAGTTGTTTTATTTGAAGGATTATTTAGCAATTTTGGGGATCTTCGAATAAGATACGTTATAGCAAAATTTATTCCCGGGACAGATTGATTAGAAGGACACTTTCAAAATAATTAACGACTTCATTTTGGATGAGTTTTCAGGTTTTGAGCAGAACTCACCAAACTCCTTTTTTGAAAAGTTCAGCCGTTCTGAGTTATATAAAGACAAAAACATGGCAAGGATTTTATAGCAGGGAAAGGATTTGTTTTTGTTTTTCAACATTCCTATAATTCAGACAGCTGAAGAAATCTTTGATCTGGAAGACTTGGAAATTCAAAGCCCCCTTAAGGCATTTTTTTTTTAATTAAGAAAGAGTAAAAACAGTATTTGTAATGGAAAATTTTTGTGCTGTTAAGTACATAAGGGCTTCTACTTAAGTCGGTCATTCATCTTGTGGACTTCAGATTTTGGCCAAGCGTAAGTTTTAGGTGTGATATAACATCACCTGCTTGGAGGTTTGCTGGCGTTACTGATATTCTTGAGTGATGGAAAAGTCCCTGGCACTAACACAGAACAACAGTGACGAGCCACAGGAGTCCCGTCTGGAAGAGAGAGAGAAAAAAAGGTCCATCTGACAAATATTCAAGTCAACACTAAATGCATCACCAAACCCATACCTGGAATTTTCATCCCATGCAACAGAACGCTCAAGAGTCAGGATTTGGAGGATATGGAGAGAGCCCAACATGTCAATATCCCTGCAGTCCCACTCCTGAGGTTTCTTGAGAAGTCATCTGTTCCCACATCCATTAATTTTTCAGAGGGTAGGAAGGACTTTCTTCCCAAAGCACACTGGGCATTTAAAGTACTGTGAACACTCTGGTCTCCTTCTGTCCCAGGTGCTAAATAGTATGTCCTGTAATTTGGATAGATACCTCAATTTGAAAACTTACAACTTTTCTTCCCACCTGGACGCAGAGACAGGTCTGCTCCCTGAGCCTCTTCTGGGCACCAGGACCCACACTGTGACAGGATGTCACAAGGACAGGAATGAGAACCGGTCAGCATGGAGCAGAGAAGTTCGACTCCATTTATCCCCGTCAGCCAGGAAGGACAGTTCTCTCACAAAGATCTCAGAACTTGTGAGGTGCTTCCAAATCTTATACAAGCTGTTTGCTCTGTCTTGCAAGCCTCCCTCCCCGCTTCTGCTCCCCCCACCCTTCAAGGCTCAGTACGGGGCTCGCTCTCTGAGCCTTTACTGGAAACGTCCTCAGCCGGGGCTCTAACTGCTTACTCCCAGATGTCTTCCATCTCCTCCTGGACGGAAGGCTCCTCTAAGGCGAGGGTTAGGTCTTCACTGAAATCCACCCCCGGAGTTTTATACATAGTCGATGCTCAGTAAGGGTGTTCAGAACCAGTAACCAAAAACAGTATGTCTACATTTACACCACGAGGTACTTCAAAACCTCTCAGGACTGTAAAGACTGTTGAACACTGGCATTCATCTTTCGGCTGTTTCTACTCTTATTCAAAGACTGACCTTTAAAAAATACGTAGCTTCTGCGTTGGGGTTGGAAGGGTCTGGTAGAAGTGGATGGACAAAAATGAGGTGGGTGTCCAACAGTCAAAGGGAAGATGCAGGTGGTGGTGAGATTTAAGCGGCAGTGTCTATGCTGGACGGTAGCTGGCGTCAATGTCACTCCTTGGTTGCGAGTGTGGCCGGCTGCTGGCAGCTGGCGGAGGCCCAGCCCTGAGCCGAGCCGCTTGGACTTAACCTGAGAGGTGATGAGAAACCGCTCTCTCCAGTCGTAAATACTCTGGAGGTTGGGTCGTGCACCCTAGGAAGCCTCGCATTTGAATCCTCATCTGTTAGGGGATTCATGCGGCCTGCCTGGTGCAGGGGGTGCGGTGCGGTCCATGAGAAAAGTGCACGATCACACCACACACCACCTGGAAATTCAGGCAGGTACCGATATCCTGCACTTTGTGATCAACCTCACAGCTTTGCTCTCTGTGCTCTGCTCTGTTCCTGGCTGCAGAGCATCTTCCAGGCCGTTGTGCAAGAAGTGGGAGGGAATTCAGCCCCGATCTAGCACCACAATGGGAAAAATCCAGGTGAGTCCCCACCTGCCGGTGGGTCAGTGTTGCATCTAGTTTTGCTTTCACGCTGCTGCAGATGTAACTCACGGGGGAGGGATCAGCAGCACTGGAGAAGAGACCAAGAAGGAAAGGATTTTTCCAGAAACCTGGAGCTCCCTGGGGATAGGGGTCCTGTTTTCCTTCAGCCTGCTACAATAAAGCACCATAGACTGAGTGGTTTGTAAACACCATTTTGGAGGCTGGTGGCAGATTTGGGGACTGGGGAGGGTCCTCTTCCTGGTTCATGGACTGACATCTTTTTGTGGTATCCTTGCATGGTGGACGGGACAAGGGAATTCCCTGCTCTCATGACCTAACCACCTCCGAAAGGCCCACCTCCAAATACCATCACACTGGGGAGTAGGTCTCAACATATGAATGGGGGGGGGGACAGAAACATTTAGTCTATAGCAGGTCCCAACCTCCCACTCCCAGCCCCAATCAGTGAATGGCACCACCATCCAATCCCTGTGCAATCCCCAAACCCATCCTTGACTTCTCTCTCCCTTCCTTCTACTTTCTACATCCACCGCGAAGGTCATTGGTAAGCTGCGTACCACACCTTGAATATCCTTGAATATCCTCCTCTTCACTGCTACCGCCCTCCCACGAAGGGTCATCTCTCACCCAGACTACTCAAGGGGTCCCCTGACAGTCTCTCTGCTTCAGACCCTGACCCTGCCGGTCCATTCTCTGTCAGCAGCTAGAGCGCTCTTTTAAAAATACGTTGGCTCAAGTGTGTTACATAATGTGCGTTACCCTGAACGGCATATCGTTTGTGGATGTTTGCAAGCTGTCTGAAGAGTTTTTAAAATTCATGCTTTAGAATGTCTCACGCCTGGGGCACCTGGCTGGCTCAGCCAGAGGACAGTGCGACTCTTGATCTCTGAGTCATGAGTTCAAGTCCCACATGGTGTGGAGAGATGACCTAAATAATAAAAAAAAACTTGAAGAAATTTTAAAAATGTCTCATGACTAATAAAAAATAAATGAATGTAAAAAATAAAATCGTCAATTATACCTCAATAAAGCTGAATAAAAGAAAATAAAATAGATCATATTTCTTCTGTGTAAAACCCATCAATGGCTTCCCATTGCACGTAGGCTATATGTCAAAGTCTTGAACGCCGCCTCCAGAGGGGAGCGCTGGAGGATCTGGTGTGAGCCCCTCACTGTCCTCCACACTCACTGGCTTTCTGTGGAGACTTGACTACAGTGCTTTCCTGATTCAGGGCTTTAGAACCTGCTCATGTCTCTGCAACACACTCCCCTCCCCCATTCTTTGCCCAGCTAAATCCTTCAGCACTCTTTAGGTCTCAAGTTCAACGCCACTTCCTCAGAGAAGGTTCCTGCCCCGCCCCAAACTAAATTAGATATCTTCCGTGCAACGTAAGTAAATCTTCATTGTTCCTCATAGCACTTAACACACTTCATAATGACAAAATTTGGGGATTTTTATCCATCCAGTATCACATTATTCTGTAAGTTCCATGAAGTCACAAATTCAGATTCAAATTTAGAAAGATACCAAGGCTTTAGAAAGACATTTTGTTGCCTTATGTGATGAAGAAAAATTACCATGATAACCAGATATAGAAGTTCATATGAAAGAAGATAATTTTGAAGTGCAGTAGCTCTTATCTTTTACTGTTTAAAATACCTCATGAGTTTTGTTGACCTGCTGATGGGTTGGACTGTTGTCCTAAAGGTATCATCAGCCTTCTGTTGTAGCCGTCCTGACAATCTTTGACTCTGTGTCTGCTCCCCCTAGAAGTATGAAGGTAATTTTTTTTAATTAAAAAAAGTTTCTAAAAGGTTTAAACATTTAAAAAATATGCAGCACGAAAATAATTTGAAATGTCCTAGTGTGGTTCTCAAACTTCCTCATGCTCGAGAATCACCTCAATGGCTGAGCAGATCTCCAGGCCCCACACTCAGAGCACTGGAGTCTGGACGTCTGGGGCAGGACCTGAGAAATTACATTTCTAGCAAGTTCTTGGATGATGCTGAGGCTGCTGGACCTGGGTCCAAACTTGGAGAACCACTGACCTAGGGCGTCCCCCAACCATGGCAGGATGGCTTCTAATCAGTGAAAGAACTTCATCATTTGTTAAGAAGGATAGTTTAAGAAATCATCCAAGTGTGTAGTTACCCAATCAAATTAGTGAGCAACTGTAGGAAACCATTGTTTTCAGAGCAGGATGTGATGAAACATTATGGGAATTTGGGAAGATGTGAGCAAATCCTAATTCAAGGTCACTGACTCTACACGCGATTATGAAGCATGGAGCCAGCCTTGAGCTGGGCGCTGGGAACACAGGCGCCGGGCCTCTACTCCTTCAACAGTGTCTCCTGAGATCGACTCCTGGCCCCGCACTGGAGGAGGGTGTAAACAAGTCAGAGGATGCCCTCGTTCTCAGGCAGTTCATGTTCTTTGCAGGGGGGAAGACAGTAAACAAATAAACAAACAGGATAATTAAAAATGGTGAAAACTGCCATGAAGTCACAGTTTGCTCTGATACACGAGAAGTCAGAGAAAGACAAACACCATATGATTTCACTTCCATGTGCAACCAAAAAACAAATGAACAAACACACAAGCATACAGATAAAAAGTGGCAGTTGCCAGAGGGGAGAGGGGTGGGGAGATGGGCTGAATAGGTGATGAGGATTCAGAGATACAAACTTTCAGTTATAAAATAAGTCACAGAGATGAAAAGTACAGCACAGGAATATAGTCAACCATATTGTGATAACGTCGCATGGTGGCAGAGGGTGACTGCAATTACCATGGAGAGCACTGGGTAATGCAAAGAATTGTTCAATCATTGTGTTGCACACCAGAAACTAATATGTGTCAACTCTACTTCAATAGTAAAAATGTTTCCAAATCATGGTGACCAAAGAGGGGCTCTTTGTGGAGGGGATATTGAAGCTGAGACCTAACAGGTGAGAATGAGCATCTTCTCAAGGGAGAAAGGGTATTTCAGGCGGAGACCAGCAGGTCCCAAGGAGGGACCAGGGTTGGCAAGTCCTGGGGACTGAAATGCCAGTGTCACCGGTTGGATGAATACCAACAGGAGGAGAGCAAAGGAACTTGGAGAGGGTGGCAGGAGCTTCAGCTTTACGTGGGAATGGAAGCTTCTGGAAGATCGTGAGCAAGTGACATGATCTGAGGGACACTTTAAAAAGACATCCCTGGCTCTGGTGTGCACAACAGAGTGCAGCGGAAGTGGACGCGGAGAGACGCGGGAGGAGGCTGCAGTTGGGAGCACAGAGCTTGGTTTAATCAAGTGGGCTGGGGGAGCACCCGGTAATCTGCGAAGTCGTGTGATACGCCTAGCTCTTTCCCACTTGAGTATTCATGTGTGGTTCAAATATGCACATGAATACGAACAGCTGTAATGGGAAGCTGATGGGGGAGTGCACTGGCCTAAATGTGGGGGATAAATTTTCAAAATCTGATTTCCTTTATTAACTGGCAGCCTTGGTCAAGCTACTCTGTCTTTTTCTTTCACTTTTCTCTGTAAGTGCAATGGAAAGAATACATACTCCTAAAGATGTCATGAGGCTTCCGTGGGACAGTCTACGGACGGAATTTAGCCTAGTACCTCTTGGCACCCAAATTAGCACCTAGTCATATCAGCTACTTACCAATCCCTCTGGTCTTCGCTTTCTTCTTCAATAAAAGCTCATAAAAGTTTGTAAACTTGTAATGGGATGAGGTCTGAAAAACCGACATCCAACAATACTTAGCACTCAGCAGGAGCTCACAGGATTCAGATACACAGGAGTATCTAAATAAATAGAGTATCAAAGCTGGAGATACTGTTGAGGCCTCTCTGATGATGGGAGACTTGCGAAGACAGAAAATGTTTCACATTTTAGAGGTCTACTCCTAGGATATAAAACCAAGTTCTTCTCTAGGTAATTACATGGACTCCAGGGGTTTACCATTTTAATGTACCCTCCTCCACCTCACACAAAAATAAATGCCTCTTCACCCTCACCAGAGCCCCAACTTTCACTCTATATGTGCGGGGGGAAGGGGGGCAGAAAACCTAAACGTGGTAGAAATCTCAGTTTTGACTTACTGTCTACTTTTTCCCTGGGTTTCTGGGGATGAATTCAAAATCTGTAATTATCATCAAGGATGAAAACCACAACAAGGCCCAGATGAAAAGGATGGCTTCAAAGTTGTGTATATAGAGACGGGAGAAGACAGCCTCATTCCCCGAATTTTATAACCAATTCAATTAAATGGAAAGACACTTTCCAGTAAATGGCCAGAAATTCCAAAAAAACAACGATTATGTCTCTATTCTTTAGATGCCTAACACAGTGCTTTAATCCGGTGAGGGAACTCAAATGCGTGTCATTGAACGAGGAGATGAGTACCTGAATACATATTCCAAAAGGGTATCAATGAGACCACGACTCACAGGTGTCTGTCGCCTTTGCTGCTTTCCTGCTACTGTCTGAAATGTTGGTGTCCCACCTCCCACCCCCAAATTCATACATTGGAACCTAATTCTCAATGTAGTGGTGTTTGGAGGTAGGACCTTTAGGAGGTAATAAGGGATGGGTGCCCTTCTCAGAGCCTCCAGAGAGATTCCTCACCCCTTTTCTGTCACATGAGGATACAGTAAAGAGAACCCCACATCGAACACCAAATGTGCCCGGGCCCTGTCTTGGGCTTCCCAGCCTCCAGAACCGTGAGAAACAAATTTGGTTGCTTACAAGCCACTAAGTCCGTGTTATGTCTGTTATATAGTCTGAACGACTAAGACAAGTACCTCCCTGTGGCCACTTCCAACAGCCCAGGAGTTGAATCGACGTTCTTCTCTTCATAGTGGGTCCTGCAGGAGGTATAAAAGTCAGCAGCCATGAAAGAAGGGTAGTTCGTAAAGCATCTTACATCCTCACATCCCTGAAACAGTGGTTCCTAACATCTATGCGTATTGGCATCAACTTGGCAGTTTTTCTAAGTACCCAGAGACAGGCCCCACCCGGCCCAGATTGAGTGATTCAGAGACCCAGGTGATTCTGCTGCGTACGTATCCCTGAGTGAGAACTATTGTTTGAGAGGTTATCAGGGATGGGAGCATTGCACCAAGTATGTGTGCCCAAATCCCTCCTGCATCCTGGCAAGTATCATGAATTGGTTAGTATATGACATCCTGACTCACTCAAAATCCTTTAAAAAAATAAAACTTGAAAAACTTTTAGGTAAATATGCACGACATGACATTTACTCTTTTAACCATTTTAAAGTGTATAGTTCAGTGGCATAAGGTACAGTCACACTCTTGTGTAAGCATCACCGTCACCCGTCTCCAGAACTTTCTCTTCTTCTCCAGCTGAAACCCAGTGAAGAGGAATTCCTCATTTCTCCCTCCCTTAGCCACTGACAAGCACCATTCTACTTTCCGTTTCTAGGGGCTGGACTATTCTAGATACCTCGTATAAGGAGGATCACACAGGAGTTGTCCTTTGTGAGTTATTTTACTTAGCATAATGTCCTCAAGGTCCATCTGTGCTGTAGCCATGTGTCAGAACTTCCTTCCTTTTGAGGACTGAATAATATTCCATTGCATGCACAGACCACATTTTGTTCATCCATTCATCTATCGATGGACACACTGATGGGTTGCTCCCACCTGTTGGCGTTTGTGAATAATGCCAAGAACTGAGGCGCACACATAATCTATTCATCCCGTGACTTGACTTCTTTTGGGTAAACACCTGAAGCAGAGCTGCTAGATCACACGGTCACTCTAATCTTTTGAAGAACTGCCAGACCATTCTGCACAGACGTGGCACCATTTTACATTCTCCCCAGTAATGTATGAGGGTTTCAAGGTCTCTGCATCCTTGCCGACACTCGCTGTTGGCTGCTTTTGATAGTAGCCACTCTAATGGCTGTGCTGGCCCCCTCGGCCGAGCCCGTGCAGCAGCCATTACCATTTGAGCAAAGAGCTGAAAGCCATTTGTTATTTCTAAAATGTGAGCCTAAGATTTTTTTTTTTAAGATTTTATTTATTTATTTGACAGAGATAGAGACAACCAGCAAGAGAGGGAACACAAGCAGGGGGAGTGGGAGAGGAAGAAGCAGGCTCATAGCGGAGGAGCCTGATGTGGGGCTCGATCCCAGAACGCCGGGATCACGCCCTGAGCCGAAGGCAGACGCTTAACCACTGTGCCACCCAGGCGCCCCTTGAGCATGAGATTTCTATGCTTTTCGAAGTGAAGTGACTGAGGATTTACCAGGTAGGGATGGTCAGCATTATCAGGGTTGTAGAGATGGCCAAAGGTTTGAAATACTCCGGTGGGGCAGAAAGGACACCAGGGGTGCTGGGCTGGAAATGGCCGCATGGTGGAGGCGAGGCCCAGGAGGGGCTCTGCACGAAGAACTGGGGGAATCTGAGACCAAGCCCAGGCACACCACCAAATCCACCAACTAGGAGCATGGCAGATACGGCTAACCCCATATCCTGTCTCCAGTGGCAATGGGGTTTCTCTTCCTTCTCTTATTGTTTTCATCCCTCTACTCTTTACTGCTCCATTGTCTATGAATCTGTGCTTTGAAAAATCCAGGTTTTGTTAAAAAAAAAAAAAAGAAAAGGAGGGGAATGGAATATATACACTGAATGTCCATTATTTGCTTGCGTGTGGATGAAATATCTCTGCAAGTACACACATAAACGAAGCACGGGGGGGGGGGGCGGTGCGGGGAGTGGGAATACAGGAGACAGGATGGGAGATTTTTCTTTTTTATATATCCTTTCATATGTTGTTATTACATTTTCAGCTGGGGAAATACCTTCCATCATCTTTCCAATGTCCATTCCCGAACTGCAGCGAACTGCAGAAAGTTCCAGCCCCTTCCAGACTCCCTCGAAGCTGGGGATCGATGATAAGGTTCTGCCAAGTGGATGCTTTCATGAGACGGAGTGGAAGATGGAAGTGGGTGAATGCCATCTTCCCGCTCTGTGGGGCTGTAGTTGTGGGCAAGCAAGGCCATGGGTGCTGAGAGGCAATGATGGTGAGGTGGTACCTACTGGACACTGTTCCAGGGCCCAGGCCCCTGCTATGAGGCAGTTACGGTGGTCGCAGTGACTTCCTGATCTTACTTGCTGGTACCTGGATCACAGCTGCACTGGTGTTTTCTAACCTCAGGAGCTCCAGGAGCAGCCTCCTAACTCCCAGAACTCCTGGTTAAGGCAAAGGTTATAGCGTCCCTGGCAGGTGCGTACCAGATGTTGCTGCAGGATTCCGGATGTCACTCCTGGTTTACCTCCTAGGAGTTCACTCTCCTCAACCTTCCACAAGATTCTATGAGCATCCAGTTCTTTATTATTCCATTCTGCTTAAAATACCTACCGTGGCATCTATTTCCTGTAATGGAACTGAAACGGAATATGAAATTACATATTAAAAATTATTAAATAAAAAATACAAGTCATCACTAAAAAAAAATTCTTGGAAGAGATTTCTTGAGCAGTGTGCCACCAAAAATGCTTGGTTTTTATATATAAAAAAAATTCCTACCCTCTTTGTAAGTCATCACCTATTTAATGAGTACCTGTTGGCTTAACGATGAGGTAATTTAATACTTAGAGTAGAAATAAGTGTCTATGAGTATGTGAGAAGTTGTGTGTGTGTGTGTGTGTATAAAGAGACAAGACACATTTGTGTTTCTAATCAAATCCTAAGAGAAGACAAATTCAAATACTTCTTGTTCTTTGTTTTTATTTAACTCAAAATAGCTAACAACAAAACATTTAAAAAATATCTCCCACATGTGAGTATTCAGTTATTTTTGGTTCGTGACACTTGATTACAGAGTCCTCTGTCTGTTTCCAGCGCGAAGAAATACATCTGTCATAAATGTATCTCTCAAACTCTGCAGCACGCTTTAAACCTGTATATTGAGATCTTGACCAAAAACCATGATTTAGTTATTCATTTTGAATCCAAATATTTTTCTCCCACACAGAAGCTTAGTAACACGAATAACCATAAATAGGCTAGCTATTAATTAGTTTTCGATGAAATGCCCAAATACAGTACCTACATAAAGTTTGCATATATATGCCTTTGTCCTTTACGACTCAAAATATGAATGTCAGTGAGATGTACGGTAGAGTTAGATCAGTCATTGAACTTACGTTAATTCCATATAGGAGGTCAGCGAGAAGGAGACAACAAGGAAAATAACAGTAAATCCTGTGAAAATCCCACCAGTTAAATGAATGAGTAAACCCTGAGGAGGGTTGGAGAACCTTGAGGAAACCAAGTGCTACCACGTGGTGTCTCCTCGGGCAGTCAGTTCACATCTGTCTCTCAGATGACAAGCATCTTGCAGAACGGAGTGTGATTCTAGTGTTGAAAGGTATGGGGTTTTATGCAAAATTGCCCTAAACGAACACCAACAACGTCAAATGGTCTTCAACGGAAGAAACAGTCCTTTCTTCCAACGCAGGAGGAAAACCTGGTTGTGTTGGATGCACAGATTTCCAATATGGCGCCTTTGGAAACGTCTGTCGAGAAGACTCTCCACACACTCTGCTTTATCGTACGTCCTGGCACTGGAAGCTAATCCCCAGGTACGATGCAACACCACTGCCGTGTGAACAGCAATGACAACATTGTTAAAAATGCCCTCACACTGTCAGCATAGTTTGATTTCCAGTTGAGTTCCACCCTCACATGGAGCATAGCCTGTTTCTGTGATACTCTCACGGTGCCAGCACGTAAGAACGTATCTCTCACAGACCGAGAAAATGTCATGATGAAAAGATTAGTGTCTCCTAAAATCTGAACAACAACAACAACAACAACCTACCAAAGTACATCAGTCTCAGTGTGATTCAGGATCAGACGTGCGATTAGCAAATGGTGCAACTGAAGCAGAGACGGACTTTCGTTCTGTTACCCTCGCTGCCCCCAGCCACCTTCCACAGCCCTCTCTTCACCAGTTTCGAAATTGGCAGCTACCTTCTACTTCTCAAACACTCGGCCTTCACCTCAGGGCCACCCTGGTTCAGTTTCTATTTTTAAAAGCACCATTCTCGTGGAAATGTCCCTGCCCTGAATTAAGCTGGGACTGTGAATTTTACCACCGGCTAGAGCTGTTATGTCAGAGAGTTTAGGTTAATTTGGTAGATATCGATCTCCGGGAAACCTGCTTCAGCTTCTTCGAGCCATGGAGGATGTCTACCTGGGCTGCAGATGGGGATAAAATATCCCATGGAGGACTCCTTCGATAACCACATTTGGAAAATCTGAAAAACAAAAGGAAAACGGCGTTTCTTATGCACAGCAATAAAACCCAACTGCAGTTTGCAGACTCGAACAAGGTGAGGCCCACAGGAACTTAGGGACCCGCGTCACCGTGTGCAGCCTGCCCTGTTCAGGACGCGCTATCTGTCATGTCGCTTTGGCCGAAAGCCACTTCAGTGCACGACCAGGCTCTGCAGGAATGCACGGTGAGATTTGTAGCTTATTGATTTAAGGGATATTCTAATGGTTAGTGCTGCTAGGCCCCAGCTCTTTATCTGAATGTTTTCTCACAAGGAAGATGGATTACACTGGCAATTCAATTTCTAACAAAATCTCAATATACTTGAAGGAATTCCAAGATTTCTACTGGGAATACTTGGCTGCAGTTTTTCCATTGTGGTTTACAGCGGCGTTAGTCCAAGTTGTCTTGAGGATGGCCGTTCTGTTGCACGAGCTTCCAGGGAGCGGGAGGAACGGGGGCCGTCTTCCTAACTTAAAAGGGCACATTTCTGACAAAAACCATCCTGTCAAACTGGAAAAATCAGCCACATTTTTAGAGGAGATACAAAGGAAACCCAGAGGTGTGCATACACGGTGGCACATTCCAGTTATCAGAGCAGGTAAAATAGGAACAGATACCTTGCACGGGGGACCCCATCCATCACCCGGCCCAGAGGTGCAATTCTTCAACTTCCATCTACACATAATTATGTCCAGGATTTATGCGAAAGCCCACCACTTTCAATAAATATAGCTATTATGGAAGGAAATTAGTTGGTCCAATACTTTCAGACAGAAACTAGCATGTTCACTTATTTATTTTTTAAAGATTTTATTTATTTATTTATTTGACAGAGAGAGAGCAGGACAGCCTAGGTAGGGGAGCAGCAGGGGGAGAGGGAGAAGCAGGCTCCCTGCCGAGCCGGGAGCCCGGTGCGGGGCTCGATCCCAGAACCCTGGGATCATGACCTGAGCCGAAGGTAGACGCTTATTAACCCACTGAGCCACCCAGGTGCCAATGTTCACTTATTAATCCAACCTCTATAAAGTATCTACTATGTAACACTCACAAAGGAGGGCAGAAGGGTTCTTGGAGGAGCGGACCAGGTGGCAAACCTGCGGGAGGAGGGAGCCAGGAAGGTTCAAAGAGCGGAATGGAGGCCAGTGTAGACAATGGAGCAAGGGAGGAGGCCTGAGGGCAGGAAGGCACATGCAAGCCCAGGAATTCTGGCTCCGTCGGAAAGGCAATGAGAACTCCTGAAGGATTTTAAGCGGAGTGACACAGAACTGAATCGTGTTTGGCAAAGACAGCTCTGACTGCCGTTCAGGGTACATGGGGACAAGTTTAAAGCAGGGTGGGTTCCCTGTGACGAGTGAGGGATTTCAACAACCTGCCTGGAAGGTTGTTGTACAAACTGGAGGGTGAAACAAAGCACGTGAACCTGAACTGGGCACGCGGTAATTACCAGCTACCACCTCCTCCCAACTATGGTCTAAGTACTGGGACTGTGAGTAGCAGTCCCTGCCCGCACCACAGAACCTGCCTGCTAGTCAGGGAGATCGGCAAACGAATACACCGACAAAACATGCTTTAAAAAAGTCTCCAGGACATGAGCAACTCAATTACTTTTGGGCGATGACACTCGACTTCTTAGTGTTTGCTTTTATACAGCATGAAACTACATAAATTTCCATAAAACATATCTTTAGTAATCTGTAACAGGACTTCAACTTATATATTTTGAATGCAATCAAAAATCAATGATTTTGCTAAGTTCATTTTAATCCTAAAAGTGTTTCTTCCCCACTGAAGTGTACTGAAACCAAGAGCCATCAATGGAGATATTGATCCATTCTCAATTAGGTGCCCAAACGGAACACATCGACATGCATAAGCATATAGGCATGCATGCATACATTTATTTAGTTATTTATTTATCCTTTGCCACCCAAAATATAAAAGTTTGTTTGAAGGTAATTTCATACATCATCAGCATATTCGGCTTAAATGGATTTAAGTAAGTTCAGCAAAAAGGAAAAAAAGAGGAAAATACTATTAATTACCCAGAGTAATGCTACACCACCTGAACAGGTCAAGCCATGGTTTAAAGGCAAGTGGAGGGGCACCTGGGTGCCTCAGGTCATGATCGGGCTCCGGGCTCAGCACAGAGTCTGCTTGAGATTCTCTCCCTCTCCCTCTGCCCCTCCCCGCTCTCCGGCACGCCCTCTCTCCCTCTCTCAAACAAATAAGTTAGAAAAAAAATAAGGGCAAGAGTAAAACTGACGCAGGGCACAGGGCTTGAGGGTGAGGGGGCAGGAAGGTGAGGAAAGACCCTGTGGGCAGGTACCCTAGGAATGAGGGGGCAGTGGCCACCCGCAAGGGTGTCTGGGCAAAGGGCATTCCCGGCAGAGGGAAGATGGCAGGCCAGGGCGCTGTGTTTATGGTCCAGCAAGTGCTGAGCGTGAACCAGAGGCTGGAGACTCAGAAGGTGAACGAGAGAGAGAGAGAGAGAGAGAGAGAGAGAGAGAGAAAGGGAACAGAGTGTGTGATCACTACGGAAAAGGAAGCAAACGGGGGACTCGGATTAAAGTGAATGGAACAGAGGCGTTTTACACCAAGGTCCACCAACCGGGGGCCAATGAGGAGATTATCAGAGGTCATTTTTTTCTCATCTGTTCCCCTCTATTCTACACTTTGGATTTCGGCTTCATCATACATATGATTTTAATTCAATGTCCATTACTGCTTGAAAACTGCCCCGGCCTTTGTTGTCCACTGAGAGGGGATGGCAAGGAATGTGATTTAGGAAAGGTTTACTTGTCATTTTTGTTGGTTTTCATTTATTTTGGTAAACATCCACTGTGGACCTTAAAGAAAAAGGCAATGGGATGCGGAGGGACTCTTGAGGGGCCCTTGAGAGCCCCTCAAAGGCTTTCTCAAGCTGCACCGGGAAGATGCAGAGGCATCACCATGTGGGGATGAGAAGAGGCTCAAGGATGGGAAGACACAGCAGTGCCCTGAGGGGGAACGGAGTGCACACCTCTGAGGCCCAGAAAGAACTCAGGGTGGCCGCCGCAGAGCGTGGGAGGGGGTCCTCTTAGAAACGGGAGCCGGGGCCAGAGCATCGAGGGCTGTGAGAGCCTGGTAAGAGTTGAAGCTCACGGAGAGGGTGGGGATGGAAACCCAAGACTGTGTCTCAGCTGTAGACACAAGGTCATCAAGACCACAAGCAAGGAGATCATCCAAAGAAAGCAAAGGAGAAGACAAGAAGGTCTCCGACAGCCGGCCGGTGGGCCGCCCAGGATGGGCAGAAAAGCAGGAGACTGGAAAAGCCCAGGGGAGACGGTGGACAAAAGGGGAGAGAGTGGTCAAGGGTGGCTGAAGCTCATAGGAGGTCCAATGAAAGCTGGTGAAAAATACCTAGAGTGCAGCCATATGCAGATGCTGGGGACCAGGGCAAGAGCTGTTCTGAATTCCCCAGAGAAATCAAAACCGAGGCCAAAAAGCACCTGATCAGAGAAGACTGATTGTTAGCATCTTATAAGAGGATAGTATCTGACTATTAGGACTGTAAAGCCAGACACGCATCTGAGTTTGTGGGTGTCAGTTCACCTGTGAAGCTATTTCCATCATCAGAATCTCCTGCAAGAGTACCCTCCCCATTTTGCTAAGGGGCCTAAATAACACAAAAATGTGATGCAGGTAGAATTTATCTCTCAATTAAACGCCTAAGATCTTCAAGAACCTATCAGCAGTGTCATACTTGTGAGGTAACGGGAATCTGATTTATGAAGGTGGGTTGGCCAAACTGCACAAAAACAGATCTGGTGACGGCCCCTCCCATACCCGGTACCATCCTGTCCATAAAACCAATGTTTCCCGTGTTCTCTTCAAACAGCAATCTCCCACTTGTGCAAGTCATTGTCCACGCCAATATTCTACCAGTGATACAGACTTTTACCCTTTCTAGCTCCAGATATTTGCCCCTGAAGTTCTTCCCCCCGCAAAGTTCCTCCTGTTCTTTGTTGCCCAGCCAGGAGCAGAGCACATGCTGCTTAATAAGCTGGATGACTTGGACTCAGGGAATCATAAAATATCTTCCCTCTTCCCTTAAGCACAATGATCATGCCATTCTCCACACATCCACAGGAACATTGGTCCAGTGCATGCGATTTCTGAGCACCCACAGTACCTGGAAAAAGCACTTGTAGAACCATGTTCAGAAGATAAAAAGAATGCTTTATAGAACATGGCCTACTTCCTCTAGCCTAGATTACATTCTGCATCTCTGTTAACTGTAACATTTTGTTACCCTAATGTCAACTAATATAATATGCATTAAAAAAAACACAGTAAGCAAATACTAGGGAAAGGCAATTATTCCTCACCGAAAGGACTGTCTAGGAAAAAATACTATGAGAACGTATTCCAATATAGCAACGGCAGCTCTCTCGGATCAGGGCGCCAGGCACGGGCCCTCCACGGAGCCGGGCTGGGTCCTGGCCGGCCTTCTTCACACTGTCCGCTAAATCACTGATCTCAGTACACACACTGCTGCTACAGAACGGTCCCCTCTCTCTTGCTGGTGATAAGGTTTTATTGTCAGAATGCAGGAATGGTTTCAACAGATAATTTATCTACTGCTATTGAGTTGCTATGCTATTTAGTTACTCCCAAGAACAAGGGCTGAACATTCACTTTAGGTAAGGAGCACACGAGGAGAAATTAGGCACCAAGGGGTCTGCCCGCCCATCAGCCATGTAACACCGGGCAAGTCAGGGACCTCCTCGGGCCCCCATTCTCTCATTAGCCAATGAGGATACCTACCCTGCCTGTTTCATGAAGCCATTAAAAAAATTAGATGATAGAACGTCTGAGAATATACTCACGAACAGGTGTAGAGCAGAACACTTTGAGAAGGACCCTGAGGAATTTAAATTTCTTGGCACAAAGAAAGGACCCAGGCTAAAATACTGATTACACTTATGCATAAATCATTACATTTAAGTCTATAACTTCTAAAAATACACATTCGACCATCTAAGATGCTATAACCTAAATGGAAGTAAAGAAACACATGTAATATACATACCCTGCTTTTGGGGAAAAAGCATTTGGAAAAAAATGAACCAGAACGAAACTTGAAATCACACCTTAGCATCTGGATAAAAGCAAGCAGAGACCAAAACATAACACCACTGAAACCAAAAAACAAAAAACCCAAAAAGACAATAAATATCTTTCCTCCTTATTACTCTAATTCAAAGTTGCCTGGTAAGGGAGAAAGAAAAATTACATTTCGGGCTGAAAGGCCTGCCCCAATTAAAATTCTGAATGTCTCTTACACCAAGAGCACTGGTTTATTGGCAGATTATTAAGCCCTGGACCAATGTCACTCTGTTAGACCTGTATTAAAAATGTGGTTTATGTGGTGCAGGGTCAGATCAGTAAAGAGCTGTTAGCAGATGACAGGTTTGATTACCGCTGGCTGCAGGCAAGACGTATGGATCCCGGAGGAACAGCAGCACCGGCTGGTGGGACAGTTTGCTGGAAAGGTCAAGAACAGGCATGTCAGCATCAGGGGACGACGGTAAACAGAAAACACTACAAACTAGCTTTGAGGGGATCAAACTGCCGTGTGGGGACATCTCAAGGGTTATGTCTCTAACCGCGTGGGTGAATAATAGCGAATGGAGTTCCAGGGAACACACGAGCACTGCACTCACCTTCTCCACATTGCTTTGTGGAATCTGAAGCAGATACACAATCTACACGATAAATCAGTGCTGAAAAGTGCCGGGTTTGGTTTTTTTTTTTTTTTTTAAATTTCATAGCACAATTATTGATAAAATAGTATTCTTATTACTTGCACAAAACAACATAGGGTTCTTATCCCTTCATTCCTAGATATAACCAGTTACTTCTCTAACTTCCTATCAAATATTTATAAATTAATTGCCTAGCAAATATTTTCAAGAGGATCCTGACTTGATACACTTACGCCACAGTAATTAAACACTTAACAAAACCACAGTCCTATTTCTGGTTTTATGTAACTCTTGATTGACTAGTTCTTACCTTGATCCTTCAGATTCCGTCTCATCAAAAGATCTAGAATTTTTTTAAAAGAAGAAGAAGACCATGTAAGTTGGATGAATGCTGCTGCAAACCAAGGGGAAAAGAGCCAGTATTCTTAGAGTTCTGAACTGGGAAACATTTTGAAAGGAGAGGACTGATGCCTCATTCTAAAGAATCTTAAGACCACCACAGTCTTGAACTTCAATTTTCCTGAAGATCACTTACAAACCCGATGGTTTTACTTTTGGGCTTATATTTTACTCTGTCATTCCCAAAATCTCCTCTTAAAAGCATCCCTGTATAAAGCCCAACCTCCTGGGCAAACGCACTCAAGTCAGAACAGGACACACAGACAATGCCTATTATTTGCTGAGCACGGTGGGTAATCCTCGCTCTGGGGTGAGTGGAAAGTGGCCTTGAGCAAACACTGCCAGTGAGCGGGCTGGTGTCTGCAGCCTCTTGTCGGGCAGAGGGCTGAGGTTTAACACGACTTTAGGTGTGGTCTGCACGAATGTCTTGTAGTTAGTGCACGTCCTTCCGGCGGCTCTGGAGGCAGCAAGAGGATGAACAAAACCCCTTCCTCTGCGTGGGTTTCCAGAGACTTTGTAATTATGTGTTCTCTATAAATGGATTTAATATGTCAGGGGTGTTGCTGACTGCCTTCGGATGCCAGCTCAATCTAAGTCAGGTGCCCAGAGCTGGGAAAGCGACCTGTTTCGGAGTTCATTCTTCAGAAGAACACTTTCCAATTGCTGATGATACCAAATGTCTGCTTCCTCAGCAGACAGGGACTGGGATCTACAGCCCCGCATTAGAAGGTCCTGTGGGAGAGGCAGCAGGACAGCAGGGAAAGAGAGTTCATGTGGGAAGGCCTGGGCTCTGCCAGCTACAAGGTGAAAGATTTTGGGAAAGACACTTAATTCCAGCGTCTCAGTTTGCTCAAGTCAACAACAAGGGAGTTGGGTAAAATCATCTCTAAGGTCATTCACAGCTTTCAGATTATGTGACTGTATATGCATGGGCGTACAGACTTTGCTCAAGTACCCACAAATAAATATACTAGTCCCTCAATAAGCTATCTAGATTCATAACATCACTCCACGAAGGAGCACAGTTTAAAAAGTCAATTCCTTAAGTCTAAAGCTGAGCTACTGAGCTTTGGTCATTTGGCCGCACTACAGGGAGGAGGACAGCAGAGAAATTCCTTTGACTACAGGCAGGGGGCGAGGGAGAGCTGTCCCAGCAGAGAGAATGGGCGTGGCCAGGCTGGCCCTTCCAGTACCATTGGGGTTACTGGTTAGGCCAACAAGTGACTGTAGAGTAGCTTCAAATACACGTCTGATAGGTGAACAACACTTCTTACCCACAACTCTCTGCCTTTGGTAGCGAGGGCAAATGTCGCACATTTAGGAAATCAAGGAACAGTTTGGGAAGCTCTTCATTTTCCAAGATGACAGCCTGTGAAAGGAGAAAAGAGAACTTAGCGAAATTTACTAGGCAATCAATAATCAAATGAATGACTTCAAAAAGTCATGACCGCCCATCTAAGTCCTTACCAGCACCATTCTTCACAACCTGTATGGGGGGCTGTGGTCCCCATTTCACCCACCAAGAACTGAGGAGATAGGCATACTATTCTGTGTTGGCAAACACTCCATTTTATCTCTCCTCCCACCCAACTACTACATGTCAGATGCTGACTAGGGGGGAAGACAGCAGGCTACCAGGTAGACAGAATTTTTGCCTTCGTGGAAATTCTGATCAGAGTATTTTAAAAACCTGGAAACACCAGTAATACTGGTAAGATATGTACATGAAATGTTCCTTATTGGGTAATAAAGTGGTCTGGGGATGTGTGTATGTGTGTGTGTGTGTCTACGAGAGACCACTACTGTTTAGAAAATACTACACATGGCTTTTTTAACTGGAAGATTTAGCCAAGATCCCTCAGCTATCACCTCTTTCGGCATTAGGATCAACTGACATTTATTGCTGTTTGGACAGCTCCACTTAAAGGGTCAGTAACAACTTTACCACTAAGTGTAAATCAGTGTATACACTAAGAAAAAATCTATACCGATCTTCCATTTAGGGAGCTGCGCTAAAGAGCTGGCATAATGGCATAACCATGTCCGTCCTCGCCTATCCGAATTACGCAGGGCAAGGAGAAATCGAATGGAGAACAAGAGAGTGCATTTTCATGGTATCTATCTTTAAAAAAGAGGGCCACAGTGTGTGAACTGATCAAACAGTTGCCCTTTCTTCTCACCCCCCACGCCCCCCCTTTTTTTATAAAGACCATGGGAAAAAAATCAAAGATAATCTCTGAAAGTAAGAGAATTATTTTCAAAGGTCATTTTTATCATGTACCATGGTTCTCCTCCTCCCACATGCTGCTTAAAGAACAATGAGAAGGGATGTGAGGTATCACCCACACGGCTGATCAGGAACGGCTATGCAACGGGACGAGTAAGGCACAAATGACAAAAGGGCAAATGCTGTATATTTTGAAATACGCAATTCTATACAACCTATTGCTTTTAGTCAGAATTTACATACTGAGCGGTCCCATTTCTAGCAGTTTTGAAACAGTTACCCAGTTCAGGGCATGTGGATGGAATGAGCAAGGCAGGCTGAGCCCAACCCTCCTGCCGTTCATTTCCTGGAGAGGAGGCCTCTGGAAAGCCAGCCCTGTCTTGGTCTCTCCCTATTCCTTGCATAGCTGACTGTATCCACTGAGACTTAAGGAAAGTAAGTAGAAAGTAGGAAAACAAAAAATGCATAAAATAGAAAAAAGCTCCTCTTCCCAGAAAAATGCTTTCATTACTATTTTCACTGGCTTTCTAAATTTTCCTCTACTCAGGGAAATTTTGGGGGTGCCCATAAGGTCATTATTTCAGTGCCCAGAACTCAAAGATTGTAAGAATCATTGTATATATGAAGCCCCAAGGAATTTTTGCCATAAAGGAAATTGTAATGATTATCTCCATGTTTTCAGACATCTGTTTAAGAGAATGATACAATACTTATTTGAATAATAAAGCTTAATGTTTTAACAAATCCAGAGCTGTTCACCCAGGCAATAGTTTTAATTATGTGTACAAGTGGTAGCTTTCAGATTAAAAAAAAAATGGGGGGGGGGTTAACACTCTTATCTCCACCCCCACCTTTTAAAATAAATTAAATCAATAACAAGTGTGGGACACTTTTAATGACCTGAACTACTTAATTTCCAGGGTATTTAGACATGTCATCCATCACTGCAGTATGGAGGAAGACATCTCTTGAGTGTTCAGGAGGTTAGTTTGGTTTTATTAATGCAAGATTTAGGGGAATTTTAACAAGGTGAATTGTTTATTTGCCTTGACAGATTGGCTTACAATGCACTGGTTACATCTATCGCATGATCATTAATGACAAAAGACAGGCAAAAAGCTGTTTATACTGCAACACCAGGATGGGAATTAATCCTGTCCAGCCTTCCCAAACAGACCACTCCAAAGAGATGATCCCATATTTTTTAGGTAAGATATACGGGGCAAAAAAAAAAAAAAAAGGAATATAGAAAACTCCAGAAATTTGTGAGCATTTTTGTTAAATGTTCCCTGAAAATTCTCAAATAGCATTTTTTATAAAAGAGTCACCAATATGGATTTCAGGATTTACAGTTGTAAAGAAAGTAGCGCTGGGGGTTAAACATTCAGTTACGGGGTGGCAAGATTTCCTAAACTCTGCGAAGGCTTATAAGAAAATCATTAATGCCTAAGTCCAAACAGAGACAGAGTGTAAATATGGTAGAATTTACCTAATTTAATATGTACAAGTGAAATGACTGTCACTGATTAGCACAGAGATGTACAAGAGAAATTACATGAGGTTAGCCAAATCTTTCGGTTCATACACACATGATCTCACTCCCTGAGAAACCCAACAGTGATGTGAGGCTGTTCCATTTACATCTTCTCCTACTTCTTTTTTCTTTTCTTTTCTTTCTTTTTTTTTTTTTTTTAAGATTTTATTTATTTATTTGAGAGAGACAGAGATAGCAACAGAGACCATGAGCAGGGAGGAGATGGAGAAGCAGGCTCCCCACAGAGCAAGGAGCCTGATGTGGGGCTCAATCCCAGGACCCTGGGATCAGGACCTGAGCCAAAGGCAGACACTTAACCGACTGAGCCACCCAGGAGCCCCATCTTCTCCTGTTTCTTGAGAAGCTTTCACTCAAGAAGGTCTCTCCTTCTTAAAGCTACACCCTGGGCCATTCCACCTTCTTGGGATCCCAGCCTGGTCTAAGGACCTAACTTTAGTCAACAGGTAAATGAATATATTTAAACATATAATAAATAAATAAATTTTATATAAACAAATATAACAAATATATTAAAAATATATAAATTACATTTTGAATATCAAATCATATTTCCCCATTGTTTTAGCTTGCTTACCATGATTTTTTATTAATCTTTCAATGGCCAGTCATTCCCATTTTTTAGAGAGGCAAGGTGGTGTGGTAGGAGGTATGGAGCTTTAGTACCAGAGCTGGGTTCCAACAACCCCCCGCCCCCGCTACCTCATGGGGTTAGTGGGAGAAGAAGATGATGTCCTCAAGAGTCTCTGGCACACAATTAGCATTCAATAAATGTTCACTGTTACCTTACAATCTCTTCATTCTATCAATCCCCAGCAACCTATTGTATCGGTTTTGGAAGTTTATTGTCCATCTAGCAAACAGGGCTTCTTAACCCTCTATGATTCATGGATCCCTTTGAAAAATGGATAAAAGCTGAGGGTCTTGCTTGCTGAAAAATATGCATCCAGATATAATTGTGCTGACAGTGGCAGGGGGTTCACAGGCCCCTGACAGCCCCGCCAAGGACACCTGCTTTTAGCTCCCACGTAACAGTAATGCTGCTGGGCACACTCTTCATTTGGCCTGGCGCCTGAAGCCCTCGCTGTCGGGCCTGTGCTGTATGCCAGCTCCCCGAAGGACGCGCTGGCCTTCTTGTTTTAGTTTTCTACCTCTTTGTCAATTACAGCCCCACTGGAGTGTGTGCTGCCTTGCGATTGGAATTCATAAGTGCTTTCAGCTCTGGGCTGTGGTTGAAAATATTTGTCTGGCAGGGAGGCTACCAGGCTGAAGGATTCTTTCTGGTAGGTCAAAATCTACTACTGCATTGAATTTAGACAGTCGATCATAGTCATGGCTTATGTGCCTAACATATGAAATTCCAGAATTTAACAATCTGTAGGGTTGACGGTTCCCAAAGTTAGCAAAACATGGAGGAAAATATTATTTGAACTCTATCACTGCTGGGTCAGAGTCCGGCTGAGGAGGCATGAATACCTTACATTTGTGAGGAGAGGAGCATTTTGAAATGCAGTTCAGTGATGGGTCCCAGACCATCTAATCAATTAACTATTAACTCTGATGGTAGAGTTCTGACACTAGAGCCAAGTTTGGACACATGGCTGGGCAACTAATTTATGCAGTAAAACATCAGAATTTAAAATGAATATGACAGATTAGAGAAAAAGTTTTAAAAATCCCATTAAATTAAATTTTACAGGTGTAAGTCCTGAGTCAAATACTACAAGAGGCAGAATTAACTACCCAGGCGTAAGATGAAGAGTAGCTGTTTATATGCAAGAGCTGTTGGTCTCAAGTGGTAGGTCAGCAAGAAGTGTTGTTGCCAGAAGGTTTATAAAAGGAGCTGAGCAATCCTCTTGCTCCACTTAATGCAATAGTATCTAGCCCCCAAAGAAAGAGAAATAAGAATAAATGCAGAAAGGCCTACAGGTGAACAATAAAAATGAATAAAAGATTCAAAATTGTTTCCATAAGAAGAGATCACCCAATAGCAGGTACCAAGCATGGAATGAGATGTTGCAGGGCCCAGGAGTGTGGTTGTTTAACTAATTTTTTTAAAGAAGGGTGGAGATTTTCAAATCTGTTGGAACAGTAAGAAAGGACTGTTCTAACCAGCAGAGGAGGTGTCTATCTCTAACTGAAGCCAGTGCAAAAAAAAACCAAGCAAAAGTGGCCTATGTATGGGAAAAGCCTGAATTGCAAGAGCTTCTAGAAAAGCCTGGGCTCTGAAAGTCTTTTAGTTGCTCTTTGATACACATGCAGATGGGAGAAGCTAGAGAATTAACAGAGGAATGCATCAAAGAAATTTCCATGCAATTTATCACTCGGGAGTAATGCAGACTAAAAAGCAGGTTATTAAGTAAATGCACATAGGAAATGGGGTTAAACAAAGAACTGTAACAAGTGTGTGATATACTATGTAACAGACTGTTATTACTGTATCCAGCTCTGATAAACAAAACTGGGAAAATGTACCTTGTAAGAAGCAAAAAATAATAATTATTATTCTTTATACAGTGTTACTTGCTTTCAGGTTAATAAATGACTTTCCTTAAAACACACCAGATATTCCTTCAGAAACATCACTCTGAAAGAATGGGGAGAAAAAACTTCCTGGTTCACAAAAACATTTACAAAAAAATTGCTTGGATGGGGGCAGAAAAACAACAGCAGTTCTACCAGCATCCCCTGCAAGCTCAATGTTTACTCGAGGAGAAATGTCTTTTTTATTGAAAAGGTGCAATTATCATCATGTAACACAAATCACAAAATCCCGATTTTTCTACCTTATCAGCTTTATAAAATCACGTTCCCAAAGGATACCATTGATTAGTTGCACATGTTCTTTCTGTGACATCCCAAATACTTAATTGTCAGTTATCTTTTCTTCTTCAGTAAGTAAAATGCAGTCACAAAATTACAGAGGGACCTGTTCTGCCTTAACCTTCGCTAGATGCCATCATGCAGTGGAAAACACTGGTAAAATATCACAGGATAACGCGGTCCGACAAGGGAGACATATAAACACTGTAATGATTTCCCACGAGTTTCCATTTTAGAAAATTGTCACTAAGGCGAGCATAAACGGTGACACATCTCCACCGAGGACACGGTGAAATCGAACGCTGGCATTCTAGTTAGGTCCAAGCCTACCCAGCAGCCAATTATAACAGAAACGGAACATCTTGTTGAAAACTTGGACAAGACCACTTTGCTAACCTTCCAAGACAGCTGCACAAAGCTGCATTGTTTTCAGCGATTTGATCCTTTTATTCTCTCCTCAAAACAGTAAAAAAACAAAACAAACAAACAAAAACGCAACAGCGCACATTTCTGCCCCATTGTCTATCAAGGTCTGTTATAGACTGCGGCGAACCTCTCTGTCACAACAGTCGGCACGCTGAACTAAGTCAGGAGGTTTTCAGGAGTCTTTCAAGCCCTGTCCCTCTTCCATCTCGTCGGGACTGAAATGCCCGATGGTTGGGGTGACAAAGTTCATGACGGTTTTTCCTCTGCCCACCAGGAAAGATGCTTCGTGGCATCCCTACTTCAGAGGTGCAGCGAAGAACAGAGAGGGAGAAAAATCGATGCGTTCTCACCGCAGTTAAGTGGGCGGCAGTGTCCCTGTCCTTGGGGACCGAAGGCTACCAGCGCACAGAGCCTTTGCAGTCCTCAGGCTTCTGCTCACCCCCGCCCCAGCCCTTGCTCACAATTTCACAAAATGAGCCACAGGAAGGTTATCAAAGGAACACTTTAAACAAGTCAGAGGACCACCTAAAAAATATCAATCAGATGTGCGTCTGAAAAACCCACCGTACCTAACGCACCCTTCCTTTTGTGCGTGACACCATTCTCAAAACGCACCCAACTCCACGCCTGGAAATAAACTGCACGATTCAAAGAATTCAAACGGACAACTGCTAGGGTTTCACAGGGCTTTATACGCTATCTTGCAAGGAATCTGAGAACCCGCACAAAAAGCTGAATGTTGCCAAGGGCCTACTGAAAACGGTATTTAAAAAAAAAAATCTGTGAAAAGAAATACCGTGATACGGCCTAAGAAAGATTTGAAGGAAGAAATACCATTTCTGATAATATAGCTAAATAGACACAACTAATCGTGTGACAAGAGAAACTGAAACATTAACCATCTTTTGAGCTATTTTAATATCAAGATTTATGTTCTGTGTATTTCTGGAATATTTATCTAACACCTACTATGTCCAACCACTGGCACAATGCTTGGCCAAACAAACATGGTTCTGCCCACCTAGGACGTACAGTCCGGTGAGGAAAATGAATGGTGTTCAAATAATCACGGTCATGAATGTGGGATTACAAACTGAAGCGAGGACTTTGCAGTCAAGGACGAGCTGTGTTAAGTGTTAGTAACAAAGCCCCCTTACTAACCTCTGTGGTGAAGAATGCTTCCCTGGCAAAGTGATTCTGGAACTGGAAGAAGAATGGCCTGATGGGTAGAGGGAGCGGGATATTTCAGATGCAAGGCACAGGAGGCTCAAAGATGGAAGCATTGGTGGTATTGAAAATACCACTGCCAGTGTGGCTATGCCTGAGAAGACAATTCAGCCGCGCTGGAGAGGCAGTGTGGGGCTTCTGGGTCACATCAAGGATTCTGCTCTTTCTCCTCCGTGGATTTAGGGGCAGTGAGAGGTGTTAGAGGTAAGTGAAAGCTGGGGGATCTAGGTACACATGACATGATCTGACTGATTCGTTGACTACGAGTGAAACACCAAGAGGGCCCCTCGGACCCAGTGACCATGCATTAAATCCTCTCTCTGCTGTCTCTAAACTGCTTCTTAAGCAAGCCATTGAGTTAATGCTAATGACTCTATTTTCATTTCTACTGGTTCTTTTCCACATCAGCCTGGTCTGTTTTTCCTTGATGCCTGCTCTTTTTTTAGGACTTTGTCTATTACAGACATTGATATTTTTGGTTTTCATCAAATTGTCCTTTACTTGAAATTTGTGGGGTTTAACCTGCTGCTATGTGTCCACACTGACTCTCACGCAGAGCTGTTTATTTTCTTCTGTGTTCTGTAGTTTTGGTTCATGAGCTCATCTCGACAGGGCTTTATCTGTGGGACAGGTCAGACCAGGTTCAAAGTATATCCTTTCTGAGTGGTTTTGGTTTTGCTCCTAGGAAACAGATCCCTGACTGGGATCCCCGAGATACAATCAGCAGTGAGCCAATGATTATGTTAACGTTTTAGACTGGAAGTTATGAGACCCTGCAGATACTGAAAATACAAACCTTAAACTCTCATAAAACATGGCTGGGAAGCATGAGGAAGACTTCTTCCCACGCTCAGTGTATTTTTCCTAGGCCAGTGGTCTCTAAAGTAGCTTAGAGGCATGTGGGAAATTAAGCATGATCACCAACTATGATTCAGGAAAACAGGCATTAGAATTTCTATTTATTTTAATTTAATTAAGCAATCTATCCTTTCTAATTTTTGATGTATGCATTCATAAAGCAGCACAGGTATATGTTATTATTAAATGTGCATATACTGCAGCATGATGCTTAAATATTTTTCTGATAAGGATCCTGGGCCAGGGGACCCAGCCCCTAACTATAGAGCACAGTAGAGCTTGTAAGAGGCAGTGAGAAAAAATCCATCCGAACAACACTTTTGAAAGCGTCTACTTAGCTTATCTTTCACTAAGCGTGTGGATCCATTACTGGAAATGCCCTTCCCACCTCTTTTCAACTGGCCAACTCCTACCTGGCCTTCAAGTCTCAGCTCAAGCATTACCTCCCTTAGGAAACTTTCCCCAAACTCTCTATGGGCTAAGTTATCTTTGTGGAAAAACAAAACCATTTCATGTGCTGTGATGATTAATAGTGGACTGAGTCATACTAACTTTCCAGAATTTTAACCTACCAAATAGGGAAATTTTCAAAGTCATTTAAAACTACAATAATATTTATTTAATGCCAAGCTCTGTGCCAAGCTCCTTATCTTATTTGATTTTCACAATACTCTGAGACACTATCATTATCCAAATTCTATCGATGAAGAATTGGGGGCTCACGAAGGCTAAGCACCTATGCAAATTTCTCCGAGGGCAGAGGGGCACTATGGCTCAGATGATGTCTCCGTTCAGTCACTCATTCATTCCATAAATATTTACTGATATTTGCTACATGCACAACAGCACTGTGCTGTTCTTTTCCTAGTGAATTTTTTTTTCTTACTGATTCACTGGAATCCTTATCTTTCCCAATATATATTTTCCCACTGTATTTATAAATTTAATCTTTCCCATAGATAAATTTAAAGGAGCCAATGAAATCAACTCCCTTATAACACATTCCTGATTTTCCTTGGATTTTACATAGACCTTAACATCTCAACTAAGACTTACAAGTATATAAAAACTCTCAGAAGAAGAAAGGCAATAAATTCCATTAATCTCTGCCCTAGAAACAATAACAACAAACAAACAAAACCTGAAAAAACAAAAGCACAATCCAAAAGGATCTGGCCTCATAACACTTCAAAATCTATTTGACAATTTCTGACCAACTCCATTCTTTTTTGACTGCTGAAATACTTTAAAGCAACATTTTATGCACTTTGCATCCAATTACCTAATTATATGTTGAATAACAATGTGACTCAATGACAGATTACAGATAACGCCAGAATTTTATGAGGCATTTCCCTGATGATCCAATAAAAACAAAACAAAACAAATACGACAAATTCTAAAAGCAATTATAAACTAACTTCTGACCTCTAAGGCACAAGTTAAGACCACAAAAATTACGAACACATTTGAATAAAACAGTGTATTACAAAGCAAACCAAAACTGATTCAGGAATTCAAATAATGGGGGTGGGGGTGGGGGTTCGAGATTCATTTAAATACAAGTCATAGGATATGCTTATGGAATGTGATCTTATTACTTTAAGGAAGAAATAGTAATCAGAACTGGGCTGGTAAAATGTTGGCTGGAGGCTGCCTCAGGAGACTGGTTTTTAATGAAAGATTTACAATTAGCATAACCTCTGCATATGGACGAATGGATGTTTTTAAAGTGTTTGAAGAGCTTGAAAACAATCTGCTCCCTTCCATGTTCCTCCCAGCACCTAGTTCACCCCTCTGATTTCTTTAGCATTCTCCTTCTTCACGTACTGTCCCTGCGGAGCCAGCTCCAGCACTGCTGGGTTTCATGCGGGGTAGTCACCTCGATGAGGGATTCCTAGGCCTACAAGTTCCTACGGCACAGCAGTTAATACAGAGGGTGCCGGGCAAGTGTCTTTTGCTGGTGTGTGTGTTTACATGAGGAGCCCTAATGCCATTTTACAGCTGCCAAACTGTCAGTATACCGCACTGAATCTCCTGTTTAAATGCTACAGTGGCTGTGTTATAGTGAATGTTTCACGGGAATTTCAGACCCAGGGATGAGCAGAGCGCCTGGTGCATGGCGCTGAGCGGGAAGACTGAGTGGAAGGGGCTGGAGAGTGAGCAGAGACTACTTGAAGATGCAGGAATGAGTCCTGAGAGAAACGACACAAACAATGGAAAGTGGCCCTTGTGGAGACAGTTCCCAGGTCTAAAGTTAAAAACACACCCAGGCAGCAAATAATAAAGAAAGGGGGAAAGAGGCCCTTGACCTCTTGGCTGCAACAACAACAAAAAATGCGGTCAATAGGGGCGCCTGGGTGGCGCAGTCGTTAAGCGTCTGCCTTCGGCTCAGGGCGTGATCCCGGCGTTATGGGATCGAGCCCCACATCAGGCTCCTCCGCTATGAGCCTGCTTCTTCCTCTCCCACTCCCCCTGCTTGTGTTCCCTCTCTCACTGGCTGTCTCTCTCTGTCAAATAAATAAATAAAATCTTAAAAAAAAAAAAATGCGGTCAATAAAAGTGCTCACCTAAAACACTCTGGTGGGTTAATAGTCGCCCAGCGGGACGACACCGAGGACGACGGAATACAACAGCAAGAAGAGGAGAAAGTGGGCCTATATGTACATGGCTGTTAATCATTCACAGGACGTCCAAGTAGGACCCCCATCTCTGAGTCCATGGAAAGAACTTATCTATTCTAGCCCTGTTTCCAATCTAACACTGAGAGAAATGCTCCCATGTCTTGGAACTAAACTACAGATGTTGATTCAGGGACTCAGACTCAACAATGAACATGGACCCCTTCCTGGAGGTTTTCACATACAGCAGGCTCTTTCTGATAAACTCCCAGGTATCCCCGGGAAGTAGACAGGATGCATGCGTGGAAAGCTACTCTACACTTAGGGGGAAACGCGAAATCTCTGCTCAGGCTTCTGCCAACGGAGGTCGTGGTTCAGACTGTCAGTTGCTACCCAGGATCCATTCTTCCCTTCTTCCTTATTAATGGAATGTCAGTTTTGTTGGGGGGGGGTGTGTGTGTGTGTGACAATTTGCCAAGGTTAAAAAGGCAGACAACAATAACCAAAAACCATCACAACACCCTGCCCCCAACATTTTCCAAATTCCCTTGCCATGAGACACAGATACAGCCACTAAGATGTCAGTGGAAGTTACTGGATGGGAAACATCCAAAAAGTTGCCCAAAAGTGAATGGTCAGTCTCTGCTGGCCCTCCCTCATCTTTTTGTTCATCTCTCTACCCGTTTTCTCCCTCTTCTTGCCTGGAACATGAGCATGACCTCTGAGCTCGGCTGCCATCTTACGATCATGAAGGAGAGGCCCAAAGAATCAAAGAGATGGAACCCCTGATGATCTTGAGCCACTGAGCCCAAACCCACAATTATCTACCACTGGTAGTGCCTGAGAAATAATATGCTTGAGAAAGATAAACCCCACTTCTAGTTCAGCCCTTTTATTTGGGCTGACATCTACGGCAGAACACAGACCCTTATTGATAGAAGCCTCTTGCTTCTACAGATCATAAAGTCCTATTTTTGGCCCACAGGACAGAGTCCTGGGTAGAATACTTTAAAGGAGAGAGAGAAGAAAAGAAAAAAAAAAATCCAACGCTGCTATTCTACCTTTAATTTATTACTTCAATACTGAATAGAAAAGGAAGGAAAGAAGAAAGGGAGGAGAAACAACCAAGTGACCCTGATATTCTATTTTTAACTTATGACTTTAGAGAAGTCCATACCATAAAGAACAGCCTATGAAAAATGAAAAAGCAATTAGGCTCACACATATATTGCACAATCTATAAAAAGCAAGAAAAAGACCAATATATGAAAAACATGTCCGCCTAACACAGCAGGTGCCAAGAACACATATATATGGAACAGGGAAGAAATCAAGCATATACCTAATGAGATGAAACTAAACAAAGAAAAAAAATGTATGCTGATTATCCAGAAAAATATCCTACCAAATTGGGTCTATTAAACAAATCATAGACACTATCCCTGTGGAAATGGAAAGCGTTTCATTAAACTTATTTTACAAAGGATTGTCCAAATCATTGTAGAATGAGCCACAGGGAATAATTTAGCATTGGCTGGTGGAAGAAAATACATAATACTTAAACAGGTCCTTTTAGTCACAAATTTTATGATCTTTTAACAGCTTTCTATTAAGAGCAATTAAAGGAAGATAGTAAAGGTTTACACGAATAGTCTAGCAAGTTAAAATGACTATATACATCTTTGAGCAGTTTATATCTTCAAGATCTTAGCTAAGTTTGAGGGAGAAACACTAATTTATTTATTTTTTTTTAAAGAAGAAGAGGAAGAAGAAGCTGAAAGTTATTTCTCTGGTGTCCAAAGATAACACTTTTGCATTCATTTCTTTCTCCCTGTCCATGGCTTGTGCCTGACACGCAGGCTGCTGAGAAGCCAGACATCAGTGGGGCAGGTGGAGGAGAGGAGAAACACAACGGTGGGGGAGGGGGGCAAATACAACAGCGGGGCCAATGCAGACAACCTAGATACCTTCTCAGTCCTATGCACTAACCACACTAGTCAACCAGACCAATCATCCCGGGCTGTGGTCTACTCCACAACCCTCGCCCCCAGTCTGCCCCAAAGGTGCTCCGGAAAAGAAGCTAGAGAGGTATGTGGGAGCAGCTGACAGGCAAGCTCCCATTTTTCTGTAAAAAAATCTTTTAGGTGTGTTTCCACAAGGTTCAGCTAGGTGTGGTCACCTGGGGGCAGCCAACGATCAAGGGAAAACTATACGCATTATTTCACAGCTACTAGTGAGCAGTGAGAGCAAGGTAGTCCCAGTTTACAAGGACCGTATGCACTTCTAAACATGTATCTACCTAAATGGCTTAAAATTCATATTAGGCAAGTTTCTTGGGTTCTCTGTGCTTCAAGAGGGCCAATAACATGTCTCAGACCTTGTAGTCATGATGAAATAAGGCGCATGCCCAAAAAGAAACTGCTGCAGAACCTGATATACCGTAAGGATCTAATAAATATTATTATTTATTATTATTTCTCTTAGTAGTAGTAGGAATAGAAGATGAACAAAAATAATCAGTGATACAATGATTTATAAGAAATACAGATTTAATATATACATAATATATATTTTCATCTTATACTCCTACTTCATATGACCAAATATATATTTCTTAGATATATTTGGTCTTTATCCATACTTCCTGAAAATGCTTTAGAGCCATAAAGTTGAAATGGTTGTCCTGTTATCAACGAAGGTGAATTTTGGACCCTCCCGAGGTCAGGGGCCGGTTGCCGGGAAGACCAACCAGATGATCAGAGGGTTGGGACTTTCAGTGCTACCCCCCAACCTCCAGGGAGGGAAGAGAAGCTGGAGGTTGAATCAGCCAATGGCCAAGGACTTAGTCAATTATGACTATGAACTGAAGCCCCCATAAAAACCCAAGAGGACAACTTTTCAGTCCTTTTGGGAGAGCTTCCACACTGGGGGAACCAGAACTTCCACGTGCCACCGAGCTGGCTCCAGGCTCCACGAAGATTGAGATCTCGCCCTACATATCTCTTCTTCTGACTGATGATGGGTAGCCCTTATCGTATCCTTTAGTAAGCTAGGAAATGTGTTTCCCTGGATTCTCTGAGCCACTTTAGCTAATTAAGAGAACCTAAGGAGGAGGTCGCTGGACCCTCCAATCTGTAGCCAATCACTCAGTAGTACAGGTAAGAGCCTGAAGCTTGTAACTGATGTCTGAGGTATGGGGTGGGGAGCAGCCTTGTAGGGCAGAGTCCTTAAGCTGTGGGATTTGATGGTGTCCCTGGGGACGTAGCGTCAGAACTGAGTTGAGTTGTAGGGCACCCTGCCAAATATCTGAGAACTGCTTGGTGTTGTGTGCGGTGAGAACCCCCTCCCCTACGTTGGAATTGGACCTGGGAACTCTAAAAGACCCTTACAGAAGCTAATGAATTGAAATCGCCGATTTAAAGAAAGGAAACATTTTCTTACATGGTTTTACTTGTGTTATTATTTTTAAAAGCTTGTGCTTTGTATGTAATCCAACTATGTTGTAACTTTTTGGCCTCTTAATGCATGCACGCACACAGGCCAAGTATTCGTTCTAAGGAATTTCTATGATTTCTATGCAGGACTCATTTAGCCGGACCTTCAAAGCATTATCGCTATGGGCCAGTAAGCTCGCACACGACCTCGCGCTGCTTTACAGAGCACTTTCTTGCAATGGCGTCGACCCTCTACTATGTGTGGGACCTCTAATCCATTGATCTGGGACTTTCTCACTTCCCTCAGCCCCCTCTGACTTTTATGTCCTCCTTGTTCAGCTTAAGAGTCCATGATCTACCATCATAATCAGTTCCCTAAAACACCTCCAACCCCATGACTCCGCCTCCCTCTGTAGTACTCAGAACACCACAGTTCTGGTTGAATCTTAGTATCTCTTACCCATGCCTCAGCCCAGGTGCTAAACACTGCAAGAAAACCACATAATACCAACAAATCGTTTTCACTTTAAATTCAAGCTCTTACCCACAGAATATGGTCTTGCTACCCTTCTCTAGAACAGTGGTCCCCAAATTTTAGCCAGCAGCAGAATCACCTCAAAGTCTTGTTAAAACACGGACTGCTGGGTCCCACCTCTAGACTTTCTGATCCAGTAGGTTTGGGGGTGAGCACTCAGAATTCACATTTCAAAAAAGCTTCCGCATTCCCAGGCGATGTTGATGCTGCCAGCCGGCCGGCCAGAAACCGACTCCGAGGACCACTGCTTTAGAGGAACCACCTCTACCCATTTCATACCTTCTCTTCTCTTTGAATCTCCCTGAGCCCTTCCTCCACCCTCCCTCACAGCTGATAACCATTCTTCACGCAGGCTTTGGTGGGAATTCAGAAGCCACCAGAGTTGATGTCCCTTATCTTCCCCTCACCCGCTCCATCTACACTTCTCTTCCACCGAACTCTTTCTTCCTGTGTGTTAGTGGGAAAAGTGCCCCTTCTTAAATCAGAGGTCCATTCCTCCGTTATGATCTGGCTCTCAGTCCACTTCTAGACTTTCTGAAGCATTTGCTACTTTAGTTATAGCCCTTCTCTCCTCTGCATGTTCGTGATCTAATTCCTTCCTCCCTTCCTCCCTTCCATCATCTTTGCAGAATCGTTCCTATCCACATATAAACATACTGTAGTATCTCATTTTAAAGCAACAGAACAAAACAAACCACAAAACCCCCCTCAGAGGATATAGCTTATTTTTCTGCTTCTTTTCATGGCCAAAGTGCTCAAGAATGTTCTGCAGATGTTGCTTTCCCTTCTTATCTCGGTCCATCTACTACTCCACCCTCTAGAAACTGGCTTTGGCTCGCACCACTCTCTGCTCGTCAAGATCACAGATCTCTTCCCCGTTGCTAAATCCAACGGCCACTTTTGTCCTGACCCCACTGAACTTCTGGGCAGCCAGCACTGCACCACACAACCACTCACAGACTTTCCTTGGTTTCTGCAACTCCTCTGATGTTTCTCCTATCTTATTTTTACCTCTTTTGCTGCCTCTTCCTTTTCTACCTGACGTTGAAATGTTGGGATTTTCCAGAGTTTTAGCCAGCAGCCTCTGCTCTCCCCACACTCTCCCCCTAACCGAGCAGTCCCAACTGCCACGGACTGTAAGACCCTTATGGTGATGAGATGCAAATTCACTTCTCCAGGCTGGTCCAAAGCAGAACCTGGTATTTCCTTTATTAAAAAAAAAAAAAACAAAAACAAAAACAAAAAAAGAACACCCCACCCCCAACTGCCACCCTCTCCTCCACCCCCTTCCTCTGCTCAGCAAGTGACAGCACCGTCTACCCAGCCGCTAAAGCTGAAAGCTTCCTTTCCCTCAGCGGCACATTCAGCTTTTCATGAGCATCATCCGGGGCTCCTCTGCCACTCACTCGTAAAGCCGCAGCCACCGCGGTCACTAGGGCCAAAATGTGCCTCCACCCCTTCCGCCCACAGCCCCTGCCTGGGTGGCTCCCTCGGCCTTCTGCGCATGCTCAACACGATGAACGCTCCTCAATCCTTTTTTTTTTTTAACAGATTTGTTTATTTTAGGTGGGGGAGGGGCAGAGGGAGGATAGAGAGAGGGTCTCAAGCCGACTCTGCACTTGAGCATGGAACCCAAGGCGGGGCTCGATCCCACCACTCTGAAGTCACGAGTGGACGCTTACCGACTGCCCCACCCAGGTACCCCAGGCTCCTCTGTCTGAGGTCTCCCTGGACGTGTGCTCCCGGACCCCCCAAACCCAAGCACTCTCTCTGACTCTCAGATAACTATCTTCTGGCTCCGTTACGTGTTTCCTTCATAGCACTTGGAATTATTTCATTTAAATGTTTACTGGGCTTTTGTCCACTGCACTCCAGCTCCAAAGGGGGAGGACTGGGTCCGCCTCATTCCTTCACCTTTTACCTCCACATCCAAGACACAGCTTTGGGTGCGTGAGCGTCATTCCACAGGCGAAATCGGAGTCAGCAAAGGTAGATCCTGAGAAGGCAAAGCCTGGCTTAATATAAAGAGAAACTCTGTAAGGGAAGCCGACCAGGAATGTTATGCTTGCTGGAGGTAACCAAGTATATTACCGAAAGCAGCTGGAGGTCCCGTTGTTATAGAACGATGCATCAGAGGATTTATCAATAGGTAGGAAATTAAGCAAGGCATTTGCTGAGAAATAAAAGTAATATCCAACATCTCAATAAGGTTTTGTTATTTATCCACGTACACTAGGTCACTTAATCCTCACTACCATCTTTGAGGTCGACAGATCAAAAGTACTTTGTGGATGAGAAAGCTAACTGAGGTGTTAAACGACTTGCTCCCATCTCAGCAACACCAAGCCCAGATCCTCCAAGGTGGACAGCGGGCCCCTGGGGGTGGATGAGCCGAGGATCCACGTCTTGCACTAACACCCACTGTGCTCTCTTTTAAGGGTTCTGGCCGTTCGGTTCTTTCTTCCACAACTGTCTGATCCCTCAAGGGTTAGCTTCTCCCCCTTCACCCTCTGGCTAGAGGTGGGCCTAGCGCCCTGCCCTTAAGGTCTGGAGCACAGCCACAGTGTGGCTGAATATATGAGCAAGATTCAACCGAGGAGGATGACAGAGGGAAATAAACAAAGAACGTCAGGAGACTAGATGAGATGCCTTACAAACTACCAACAAAATAAGCCAAACAGAACAGTGATGCTGCCCCTTGGTGTTTCAGATTTACCCTGCTACCCAAATGAGACCCTTTCTGACCCCTTTATTACAGCTCATTATAAGCTGAACATCAACAGGGATAAAAAGGGAAATGGGAAACAGTTTTGTTCGGTACAGGTTTTAATGGGAAAGGGTAGGCTGGAAACGAACAGGCTCAGTTTGTCTTTCATTTTTTAATCTATCATGACAAGTGCAAAAAACTATAGTTGCAAATCCGAATATTTTCTAATTTTTTTTAAAACACATGCCACCACGTCCTCATTTTTGGAGAAGGAAAACAGCTATTTGCTACAGCAGTCTTGAGCACAATTCTGCAACCAGAAAGTAACTGAGCCAGACAGCAAATAGGAATCTTTTAAAACATGCCCCCAAATAATGAATAACGTGGTGAGAAGCAGCTTCCCAACTGTGCTAACTTTTCTTGCTTTGTCTCACTGATATTTTCTTACGAGGGTTTTTGGGTCAGAGTAAACTCCTGAGGACTGATCTGACATTCCCTCTGAAACTAATTACATTAAACAGCAGGTGCCCACTTCAAGTCTGAGCAGGAGAATGCAAGACGTTCAGGGAATTCAGTGCGCTTGGGGTTAATGCTCTCATTTTTTAGGAACCTCTTTAAGCTTAGCTATCCCCAACTCCACTAACTGTGTCATTTGTGTAGAGATAAAAGAAGGATCAATCTGATACACTGAAATAAAAAATGATAAAATGCAATTTTGGGGGGTGTGCAGTAGCTGCTCTTAAAACACACTCTGATATGTTTAAGTGCTTAAAAATGGATTGGCTAATTATATTTTCAGGGGAAAAAAACTACCTTTCAAGTTAAGTCTTTCAACAGATTGCTGTTATGATCATACAGACATGGGGGGGAAGGGCGACAGAGAAGGGTAACGGACCTGCACCTGTGTTTAAAGTCTCCACGAGTAAACCCAGTTTTGAGAGAACAGGCATTTCTTCACTAATTAATGCAAACAGGGATTACTCAGGAAAAAAGCGATGATGCTGATGTTATCCCAAACCAATGGATCTCAATGATTTTTCAGTGGCCTTCTGTTATTAATATGATGAATGACTACCACAATTAATATGAATATTTGGCAAACCCAAAAGCACCCCTTTCAAATATCTCAACCTCACTACAAATAAAAACAGAAGCAATACAAAAATAGTTGTCACATAATTGCTCGTTACTTTGCTGGCAGTAACGAGCCAGCAAAGGATCTTGGAGGATCCAAGAAGGATCTTGAAATTTGAGGAGCTGGTCATGCTAATGCTATAAGCTAATTCCTGGTCTTGGCTTGAAAGTCTGCCCTGATCAGTGAATTAAATGCATTTGACTGAGATAAACAGAATCTAAAGAAAATGATTTATATTTTATGTATCTGGTATATGGCAGAGCCAAACATTCAACAATACTTAAAAATCACAGGTTCTAGTTGACCTAAGGGACTCAAAGAAGAGGAGAAGACTAACTTCAAGACGCCTTTTAGTTATGCAAAAGTCAACAGAATAGGCAAAATTTAAATGCTATTCCATTTAAGGGGCACCTGGGTGGCTCATTTGGTTAAGCATCCAACTCTTGATTGGGGCTCAGGTCATGACCTCAGGGTTATGAGACTGAGCCCCTGGTCAGGCTCTGCACTGGGCACAGAGTCTGCTTAGGATTCTCTCTCTCTCTCTCTCTCCCTCTCCCCACCCTCTTCTCCTTCTCTTCCTCCAATAAATAAATAAATACTATTCCATTTAAGAGGAAAAAAGGGAAGGGAAGTGAAAGAATGATCAAAATACAACCTCAATTGTTGCACTTGCAAACAATAATGTCAGCAATGTTCACTTGAGCTCCATATTAAGAACAGATATGAATTTCATTTACTTCTGTCTTTGGGACTCTTTTAAGGATTGAGAAGAAAATATCACTTATTGAAAATATAATCTTCCTTTAGTCTGATTTCCTCAATTTTTAAGTGAAGCTGACAGGCAAGTTTCAGAAGTAAATAATCAAAATTTTATTTGAGGAAGCACATCAGTGACTGGTGATGACTCTGTATTATCATCATCACTACTACTACTATTATTATTGAAATAGCTTTAAAATACAGAGCTAATCGTTTTCCAAACTGACACATCTAATGAGTAAGCAAACACTTAATATATTACTCCTTGTGGATAATATCAGAAAAGCTCTTACAGATAGACTAAACCTTTATTAATCTTGTTTTTAAATTGAATACCAGTATTTTCTCTACTAAGATGCTTTCTTTCTTTTTTTTTTTTTTTAAATTTATTTATTTGACGGAGATAGAGACAGCCAGCGAGAGAGGGAACACAAGCAGGGGGAGTGGGAGAGGAAGAAGCAGGCTCATAGCAGAAGAGCCTGATGTGGGGCTCGATCCCAGATTGCCGGGATCACGCCCTGAGCCGAAGGCAGACGCCCAACCGCTGTGCCACCCAGGTGCCCCTACTAAGATGCTTTCTTGAAAGGCAAGTAACTTCTCTGAGCCACCCACAAAAGAAACCAAAATGATCTCCCTTTAGTATCTGGGTAGTACTATACACATTTCTTCCAAACACACATATTGCCTTGTAGTTACCTGTTTAGATATCTGAATGGCCAAACTAAACGTCTCAAAGGCAAGGATTATGTGCTAATAATTTGCTCTGTGCCAGGCAGCTCCCACAATAGGTGCTCAATAAATATTTACTGAACACTGGCAACTTCTTCCCAGTTGTTGACAATGTATTACATATTCTGATAACTACAAAATGCATGCCAACAGCAATGTTTCTGTTATCAGTTCTATTTTAGATGACCCTAGGTCTTCTTTTTTTTTTTTTTCAGAAGCACAAATAATTAAGTTGCCTATAATTCTAAAGATTTGTAATACGTAAATGAGTTTAACTTGCAGAACACCACATTTTGCACCCTAAACTGAAGATAATCAAACATGAGCTATGAGAACTGCTCAAAAGGAATGGGACAGCAATCTTCATGGGGGGGGGGAGGAGCAGGGGGGTATGGCACAAGGGCTCCTTCAGACCAATCCCACCACATGTAGGAAGCTACCAGAGCCCTTGAAACACAGCAGGGGCTCACCAATTTTAAGTCCCCCTTCTCCTGCTTGCTGGATCCACTAGTCTGGGGCGGGGAGGTGGGGGTGGGAAATCAGGGATGAAATAAGCACAGAAGAGGTCTCTACTGTCCACCAGCCATTCTTCCCTGGAAAACATATATGTGTGCCCGAGGGAATTACCAAGACACAAATAAAATAAAAGCTCAACTATTTTTGTCCTGTCTTTCCTTTTCCCCACTTCCTACCTTCTGTCTCTTTCCCCCGTCTCCAGAGCGCAAGTTCCAAAAGCTGCATTTCAAGATGCAGCTACACCCTTTCACCTGCACTGTGGAGACGAGTCACGTTCTGAGCTTGAAGCGGACCACGGAGCGGAGAGTCCGGGTCACGAGTGAGAAAAGGGGGGCAGCACCAACTGTTACCATGCATTTGATTTTTCAAATTTATAATAAAAGTTGCTCGCGCTGTGTAGGAAAAAAAAAGATTCTATGGGCATGAGGGAAATTTGGGGGATGAGAAAAATGTCCTAAGACACGGGCTGGGCTAGTGGTCACATAACCCTGTGAGTTTACTAAAAAAGGACTGTCCACTTAGAATGTGTGTATTTCATAGTAGGCTGTTGACATCTCACTCAGTGAATCATTAAAAAGTGCATGTTTGCTGTCTTTTCACTCTCTTGCAGGTGACATTCCGGAGTGTGCCTGTCAGTTGATTTGGCTAAATAAATACTGTATGCTAACCAAGTTTTTCTTGGGTAAGCAAAAAGATTGTTAAATATGGCTCATACTTGGTGTCAGATGTTGCCAAGAGAAGAGAGAGGGAGCCACGTGTTTTTCTAACGAAAGACTGATCAAACACACCACTTTTTGTATACATAATTGTATGTCAGGTGAAAGAGTACTTCCCTACCAAAAACATACTAAATTGGCCCATATTACAGGTTTGACCCAAATGAGGACAAGTCCAAAATGAGAAACTTGTAGCAGATTTTAGTAACTTATTGTCTAACTGCCTAAGAGAGTCTATCAATCCTAAGCTTCATAATCTTTTTTTTTTTTTTAAAGATTTATTTATTTATTTTACTGGGGTGCCTGGGTGGCTCCGTTGGTTAAGTGTCTGCCTTCAGCTTAGGTTGTGATCACAGGGTCCTGGGGTCGAGCCCCGCACTGGGCTCCCTGCTCAGCGGGGAATCACTTCTCTCTCTCTCACTCTGCCTGCCACTCCCCCTGCTTGTGCTCTCTCTCTGTCAAATAAATAAATAAAATCTTTAAAAAAATAAAAAATAAAGATTTATTTATTTATTTTAGAGAGTGTGTGTGCAGGAGGGAAGGGCAAAGGGAGAGGGAGAGAAACTCAAGTGGACTCTGTGCTAAGCGTGGAACCGGAGGTGGGGCTTGATCTCACAACCCTGAGGTCACGACCTGAGCTGAAACCAAAAGTCCGATGTTTAACTGAGTGCGCCACCCAGGCGCCCCAACCTTCATAATGTTGTGTTCATTTTTTCACAATCGACACACCGCCATGCAAAACAAGTGCTGGGAGCTTGGTTCAGAAGCATTCTTCTCTCTCCCCTACACTATCACCTGCACCTTCAGCCTCCTGATTCCCTTCTGGCCTCGTGGACACCACTCCCATTACTGCGAGACAAGGTGCGGGCACTGCCAACATCCGAGGTGCTGCTCTGAGTCTCCTCTCCGCGGCTTGTCCCACTCGGCTTCCCGGCTGGCAACTTGCCTTTTACTGAGACAAACTTGATGCCAACTAGTCTTCTCTGCCTACCTCCGAAACGCCAGCTTACTTTTCACAGAAAAAGCACCTAGGAGGCACTGTCTGCCTTGCACTGGACAGTGGAAGGGACTTGGGGTAAGTAAAATCACTGATGGCCAATCAGGACACACCACCCACGCAACACACCAGCACTTCACAAATGCCTCTTTCCCCCCTGAACAGCTCTGTTCTCCAAGGCGGCTTTTCTCACATGAGAAAAAGAGAATAGAAAGAAACGTGAAAAATAAATGCTCTTTGTTACGGAAACCAATAAATAAAATTCACCTTCCCAAACCTTTATGGCCAAGGCAGGGGAGAGGTTGGAGGAGACGGAGCTCACATTCGCTCAAGACTCCCCTGGGACCAAGCGAGGTGAACTTCCCCTCTCCCCGCAGACAAAACAACTTGCCCCTCTCCCCACAAACAGCCCATAATAAAATGTTTCCATGATAAAGAATAACAGTTATGGGAACGCTTTCGGGACCGTCGTTTGTAATAACAGTTTAGTTATGAGAAAGAACCCGGTAAAGCAAACCTGCAAAGTTCTGCTTTTATGGGCGAGCAGCTTCGTTATACATTTTTGTTGCAGGTATTTTACTTATATTTAAAATAATAAATTGCAAAAAATAATTTAAGTTATTTAGCTCAACTTCACTCATCTGTGTATCCCTGAATAACAAATACATGTTTTATTACGTAAATATATTTGCTATTTGTTCATATTGTTTTTTTTTTTTTTAAAGATTTTATTTATTTATGTGACAGAGAGACAGCCAGCGAGAGAGGGAACACAAGCAGGGGGAGTGGGAGAGGAAGAAGCAGGCTCATAGCGGAGGAGCCCGATGTGGGACTCGATCCCGGAACGCCGGGATCACGCCCTGAGCCGAAGGCAGACGCTTTAAGGACTGCACTACCCAGGCGCCCCTGTTCATATTGTTTTTGACAAGGGATTTTCATTTAATAAGTCTGGAAGGGGAAAAAGAAAGCCACCTGGGTAGGTTAGCTTATGCTTAGTTTTTGAGATGTAAAGTCATTGTTGGATGCAGCTTTAAGGAAAATATTCAGAAATTCAACCTCTGTAACTACCTATTATAGAAAGACATTTCAAAACCAAATGTGATGGCTGACAAAGGCTCTGGGCGGACTATTGTATAAAGAGAGATAAGCATTAACTGGTCAAGAAGAAGGGGAAGGTCCGCACAACTTACATGCACATCCAGGCCCCGCCAGTGACCTACCAGAAGATGACCTCATTCTACCCCAAAGGCAGGAGGAAAGATTTTATTTGGTTTTCTTTAGATACAACATGCTTAAAATTGGTATTCTCTGATTATTACCCAATTTGTTATTCACTGGAGACATCTGCATAAGTGATGACCACAAATGTTCTTCCTCTAAAAACACCAGCACACATCTGATCACGTTAATTCAAGTTTCCATTTAAGTAGATAGTCATGGTTTTTCAAATACGACTTTTTTTTTTTTTTTTAATCTCCTTAGGATTTTAGGGAGGGCTAGTCAGTCCTTCCTGGCTCCCATCCTGGTCCCCAGATCTACACCCCTTTTCACAATGCAGTGGGCATGCAGGGCTGCAGGCTGCTCCTTAACTATGGAAGCAAATCAATAGCAGCTGAATGCCATCTGCTTCGGGCCGCAGAACAGAACCGAAGCGTAAGCCATGCATCTTCCCTTATTGAAAGGTTATTTTATGCAAGTAAACAATTCATCGTCTTCTTGCACGCTTGATGCTCATTTACCACTGTGATCAATAAAATATGCAAAACAACAAAAAAATTGAATCCTAAGAGTAGTTCTGATGCCAGCGTGATAGTTAATCAATAGCCAGCCTCTGCTCACTAGGGCAAGCGGCGGGGGGCTCCTCTCGTACGTAACCTGTGAAATCCACAGCGGCAGACGGGGCTCTTTCCGAAAAGACAGTTTTTGGAAGGGAGAGACGTTACATTTACCCTACAGATTGAACAGGAGAACACAGTCTTGTGGAATTAAATCAAAACACTAACATCAACAGGCTTGAATGTTACTGATTCAAAGCCAGGCCTTCCTCTCAAAGCTCAAGAAAAAATAATGTGGGTTTATAGGCCTTTTAGACGCTCAGAGACAAATATTGGACGAGAGCACTGACATGGACCTTTGGACAGCAACCCTTTCCGCTCCTTCTCAAGGTCTGTCTTATTAAGCCTTGGTTTTCAATGTATTCATGTTTCCGGGGAGCTCAGTTTTTCTTCTAAAAACAAACTGCTGTGGGAATTTCTTGCACGCGGTATTTCTTTTAGTCATACCACAAGCTGCCTTATTATATTAAACCTCTTGACAATTGATTCAGGCAGAATACTTTTCTCCCAACAAAGAAAACTATATCATCTCACAGATGCTCTCGTATAAAAGCCCTCCATTCAAGACTGTTTGCTAGCAAAATACAAAGCACTGAAACAAAACAAAACAAAAAACTGAATTTTTTTTCCCACTTTCACCAGATCTCTCCAGCTGAATGGTGAATTTCAGCATAGCACGGGAAGAAGAAAAAAAAGAAGATAAATTAGGCAGCTTTCCAGAAAGTCTAAAAGAGCAGTTTAAGAGACAGAAAAGCACTGTCACATGAATAAGAATTGCCCCAAGAGGGTGGCTTCGTTTTTACTATATTTTCGGATTTTCTGTATACTGTACCGTGAAAGTGACAAGTTACCCATCAGTCAAATACTCTTTAGTTGTCCAGATAACGACTGCAACAGTTTAAAAACCTAACCCTTTTCTTACTTACTGCGATCTACTGAACTCATCACACTTTACACACACCTCTCTGATCCGTGGACAGAATGTACGCTACCCAATAAACATATCGTGTCCTATTTTTCACATGTACACCGAAGCGCACTGTGAAAAATCTAGTGATATATGAGGAAACCGACTAATGCTGTTTAATAGGTAGAAGGAAGGAAAAGAAATAAATATTAAAAGTCTTAACGGCATATTTTTAGCATGAAGAAAAGAACAAAGAAAAATCTCACCCAATTTCTGTTCGTACGTGTTTGTGGCCGATCCACATCAGAGACTATTTTACAAAGACTTTTCTTTACAAAGTATTTAGGTGAGGCTAACATGTCTCCAAACTTCTCCATTATGACACAAGCCACAGCACTGACTGTGGGAAGTAATTTTCCTTGTCCTATCCCGAGTGTCATACCATACAACTCTCTATTTCTAGCCATTATTTTAAAATCACCATTCTAGAACCGTATCGAATACATCCACTCGTTCTGAAAACACCACATACACAGAACAATTTAAATATTTATTTAAGTCAGATCACAGTGATGCCATTAATAACAAGAGCACGACTCTAGAAGTGTAGTAGCTTTGAGTCAATGACCCAACCAGCGGCAAGGGTATAATTTAAAGGCAGAAATTTCCAGTGCATGCACCGTTAGCCACAGTGAACCTGTTACTGCTCTAAAGGGAATTGTTTGCCTCTTATTAGATTTTCTACAGCACAGCCATAAGTGATAAATGTAGTGCTGTACTCACTGTCAAGTTAATCAATGCTGCCAAAGTTTTGTTGACCTAACAGTAATCCATAAAGTGAGCAGCATTTTCTCCACGCCTATGACATCTCAGTCCACAGAAGGGCTACGAATCCAAAAGTAGCAGCCCGTGATAAAGCCTTGGGGTGGGGGGGACGGCAGCCAGAGAGGGCTGATAGGACAGACTGGGTGGATTTCAAAATTAGCAGGTATTATGGGTCTCCTGCCCTGATAAAAAAGCACACACACACACAAATTTAATTTTAATGTTTAAAATCTTAATAAGCGAATAACACTCCCAATGAAAGATGATTTCTTCAACAGTACTCTCCATCCCGCCCCCTTACGGCCTGACCTCAAAGCAAAATGAATCAACAAATCATAAAAACACCCAAACCTTCAAGAACCTCACATCAAAACAGCCACGTCTAGTGCGTGGGCTCTGCCTGTCTACAGTTCAATGCACGGATCAAATGCAGTGCTGGGTGCCGGTAATAAGGATGGTAATGCCGACGAGAAAAAAAGGGCCCCAAATTTTGCTTCACTGGAAATCAGAGCATGTGAAAGACATGTCCATTAGAAATGAGGAAAGAAACAACAGGAGAGGCAAAGCCGCCTTCCAAACAAACCAGTGCCTTGCTTTCACAAGCAATTATAGACGTATGAAATATGAATTGCAATTGATTTTTCTTCCTGGGGTCACTCTGCTCCGTGTTTTACGCACTCTAGGCATTTATTTGGGCAGCAAACTGACAAGTTTTGTAGAATGACCTGAGCAGTGTCATCTTTGCTCAGTCACGAGCACTTCATTGTGGCTTCTCATCCTTGACACTTGTCCCTCCCAAAAACTTACTGGCGAACGATTCCTTGATAAAGACGTGGAACAATGCAATTACCGCTGCAAAGGCCCGGCAGAAGCTGACCAGGGGATGCTCAGCCACCTTTCCTGTGCCAAGGAAAAATAAATAGCATCCCTCTGGAAGAGTGACTGTCAGCCTCACACGTCCACAGCAAATTTTCCTATTCGGCTAGTGGTCATACGGCAGGGTCCAAAGCTCATGTGATCTGTCTTGCCGGTAAGAAGGCGAGCAAGAAAAAGTTGTGGTTCTAAGAATAAATAAGTACTGTGATTTCTTACACTTAATTAAGGCTTTTAAAAATTTCAACCATAAGAAGATAAGATCTTTCATTTGTCTGTGTTCTCTAACTCCCAGTGATGACAAGATTTCCCTGTGTTTTGGTCTTCACAGAGCTAATTGTGAAGGTTACTAATCCTAAGCCAAAGCATTAAAACAATCTCTGTCTCTGGAACACCTTCCTCATTTCTTATCAGTCCGTAAGTCTTAGACGTCTTTCCCTGTCACTACAGAGAGTTACAGCATTCTTTTGAACTGCTATGGAGTATTTTGTATAGCTTCTCATGTATGGATATTCCAATAGGTTTTTAACCAATTCCCACCTTATTGGGCAATTTTTATAACTATATTGTAGTGAAATACATACCTTACATTCAGCAAGCTCAATTACGCAAGAATAACCGTAGGATCAATTCACAGAGAGGGAATTGCCCAACTGTTTTCCTAAAGGCATATACCTTATATGGGAATGTTTATTCCTTACCAATGCTGAGTACAAATACTTTGTTTTAATCTTTGTGGTTCCATAAGTAAATATCTCATTTTAATTTACCACCCACTGATTAATAATGAGGTATCTTTTCCTCTTGTTCCCCGAGCATTTACAATTTTTTTAAATGAATGAATTCTGTTCTCCTACTGGATTATCCTCCTCTTAGTGATTTGTAAAAGCTCTTTGCATACAAAGACTTCTGTCTTATGTACTATGCCTATTTCTTCAGTCATTTTGTCTTATGATTCGATTTTGTAGTGACTTCTTTGTTGTATACAATTTAAAATTTCCACACAGCCCAATTTTAAATGTTGCACATACCTAATAATACAGAAATACCAGTATCAACTCAGAGAATATTATGCAATAAAATGCTGCATGATGAAAGTGGCTACTACTTTTATTTCAATATAAGATTATGTTCCAAACTATTAGAGAAGGAGAAAGAAAGAAAGAAAGAAAGAAAGAAAGAAAGAAAGAAAGAAAGAAAGAAAGAAAGAAAGAAAGAAAGGGTTAGACTAGTATCAGGTATTAAACTAATTAAAACAAACTATCCCTCTGGCAGGCTTGGACAGCAGTCAGGGTGGACTGAGCTGAAGCTGAAAGATGCTGGGGGGAGCCCAACTATGGGGCAGACAGGCCTGGAAATCCTGGGGGGTGGGCAGCAGGACCAGTACCCTAGGTGCTGTAACAGAAGGTAAGATATACTGGCTGAGCGATTAGCTAAGCCACCCAAGGGCTTCAAAATATCACATCTGGGTATGGAGAATCGAGAAAGGTCCCATGAAACATGGGGTACTACAAGGAGCCTTTCAGGGTGCTTTGGTAAACAGACATGAGAAAAGGGGATGTGCCAGCTACAGGGTATGAAAAACACGAGGGCCAAGACGAGAGGCAGGCAGTAAGTCCCAGTAGGCCAATGCGGCTGGCACATCAGAGACAGGCAGAGTAAGGATGGAATTCTGAACACCTGGCCTGGCCAGGAACAGCACAGTCTGGTACCTGACCAGGAGCCACGGAACAATTGTTTGGCAGGTGGGTGTCATGGCCAGAAGCTGAGTAGGAATATCCACCTCGGGGGGAACTCGAGTAGCCCAAGCTGATGAGGAGATCTTGGAGAAAGGGAACAGAGCCATGAACAATGACAACGGCTTGGCAATGATGACTAAGGAAAGTACTTCTCTGACTAATACCGAATAGCCTGCAGGACACAGTCATGGGACTATTACTAGTGAAAAGAATGATTTTATAATGGAACCTATGAATGGCCCAGAGAGGCCCAGATTTTTCCATAACAGTACAAGAGAGGGTCTGTAACAAAAGTCTCCACCAAGGGGGTGACAAGGCAACGATGAGTAGTACTGGAAATAAGCCCAAGGAGCATCCTGGGTATGATGGTGCTAATTTGGTTGTGTATCTGGAAGAGGAAAACGGTCTTAGTCGGGCATGAGGCATCCAGGGTGAGTCTCCTATGGTGAATGGTTTGAAACAGCAACAGAGACAGACAATGAGAGTTCCAACAACATACCCTCCGCTCAGAAGTCACTGCTCCTTCCTGCCCGGATGGATGAGGGAGAGAAATCTATTTATGTATCTGCTACATGAACGGCACTCAGGGGCAACGGACAATGACAAGACCTCTCCAATCACCGTAAGGGTCGGAGCCTAAAAGCCACAATTCCCACCGAAGAAGCAAACATCCTCTGTGGGGAAAGTAAAACTAAAACCAAAACAAGACACTTCTCATTCTGTAAACGAGGACCAGAGAAGGAGAGAAGGCCAAGCCAGGGAATGACCTGAAAGTACTAGACATTCTTTAGACTTGCAGGGCATTGCCACAACTAGAAGTCACCCTGGATTCCAGGACGTGGAGGGGAGGCTCTTCGTCTAGCTTGAAAGTAACCCACCGCGTAATAGTCCAAAAGCAAGATGGGAGTTGGCCAAGCTCTGAATTGGGAAAGGTCTTTAAAAAAAATTATTTTGGGAAACAGAGCACTTTGTTTAATAAATTATAAGTAAGCCCTACAGGAAAAAAAAAATACATATATATATTGGAAGTTCTAAACACACTGTAATAACACTATTGTACTTACTTAAAACACCTTGGCATGAATGGAACAGAGGATCTGCGAAGAGGGAGCAATATATCCCAAACATTTTTCATTATACGCCTCCCTTACCTAAATTCAGCCCTTACCCTAAAATATGTGTGTTTACTTAATCATACACTATATACAGCTATCACTGCTTTAATTATGTGCTATGTAGGGGCACCTGGGAAGTTCAGTAGGTCAAGTCTGACTCTTGATCTCAGCTCAGGTCTTCTCAGGGTCATGAGTTCAAGCCCTGCATTGGGCTCCAAGCTGGGCATGGAGCCTACTTAAAAAAAGAAAATTATGTGCTATGTAAAACACACCCAAAAGGAAAATTTAAAGTAATATAAAGACGAAATAAGATTTAAAACAAATTTTATTTTACTGTGCTTATCAATGATAGAAAGAATGTTTTTATTAAAAATTACAAATAAGGATACTTTAACACGAGAGCAATGGGAGTTAGCATGCTGTCTAAAGATGGAACACAGGGACTGTTCTCCACCGTGTTTGAGCGTGCCTGAGAATTTTGTTCATGTCATAAATATTTGGTGTCGAGAACTACCTTTGTCAAAAACAGTTATCTCACAAAGACAGGTAGACCCAACAGCTACACTTACTAAGTCATAATACCAATTTTTCCAATTCCATCCTCCAATAACACAAAGACATTTTAATGAGGTTTGGCCACGAAATTCCCTTCTTTCCTGATGTCACACCGTTGTTCTTGGAGAACAAGAGGAAAATGTTGCATTTAGAAAAATCTGGATCCAAGACCCACTGAAACTCTTCTTGTGAAAGGTTTTTGAACAGGCTAGAAAATTCTGTTGCCAAGTTCTAAGGGAAGTAGAAAGAATTTCAGATTACACACATTAATCTTGGCAACCAAATCCCATAATGACAGAGACTCTGTCAAACATCCATTTTCAAACTGTTCTCTCGCAGGCTTGTGTTCTTTCAAAAGCCACTGACTTTTCCACTTGGGATTCCCAGGGCCTTCATGGGGAAGGGGTGGGTTAGGCCCGGCGTCGGGGCAGCGTCGGCACCAAGGCTGCCCCCTTCCTGCTGTTCACCGCACATGTGGGGAAGCAATTTCTGGTTTTGTCTGCAGTCTGCAGCTCCTTTGCAAGGCATCCTTCTAAGTGCCTTGCACCTTCTGTGAGGTTTCGTTGGAAGCAGGTCATGCAACCCCTCGGGTTTAGTGGAAATCAAGTGCTACAACCTCGTCAGGCACCTCAGAATGCAAGAGGCTATTGTTTGTTTTTGGTTTTTTAAATTTTTTATTATGTTATGTTAGTCACCATACAGTACATCCCTAGTGTTTGATGCAATGTTCCATAATTCATTGTTTGCCTATAACACCCAGGGCTCCGTGCAATACGGGCCCTCCTTAATGCCCATCAGGGTGCCTGAGTGAGGCTCCTGGTGGTGGACTCCAACTGCCTGACCTCTGGACTGTGAAAGGGCTGGAAGCCATCTGCACAGCAATATTAGTAAAGCCCGCTGCACTTCCCTGCCGTATAAAAAATACACAGAATCGCACCTTTCATGACCGCTTTCCACATTCAAGTGGGGGTGACCGCGCACACTGGCCTTGGACACTTGCTGGGAAGAGGGCTGCAAGCAGCGCCCCCTCGGGGACAAGCTCCCTACACAGGCTCTCTTCAAATTGTCTCCCTGACCAGCGGGTTCTTCCAAAGGTTCAAACTGAGGTACCCGATGTACTTGCTACTATTTGGTCCACTGAGGAAAACAGAGCTGCTTTACACACAGGCTTCGTGCATGTTGTCATATACAAAACGGTCCAATTTAGGCAGACACTGCAAATACCAGATGATGCTGGTGAGCTGGGATGGTGGTGAGGACGATGAAGAAATACATGCAAAGCGCCATGTAGAGTATGTGTCCCAGGACAGGTCCTTCAGAGGTGTTTATTTCATGAATCAAGGAGTAAGTCAGTGAGTGGATAAAAGAGTCCCACCAGCACTTCCTAATGACAACACCCTGCATGGTCCTGAAGATGCTGCTTTGTGCCTTTTCGCCCACGTGGTCCTCCTGAGCAACTCTACGAGGTCTGCCTTTTTACCCCCTTTACAGAAAAGGTGACCAGAGCCCAGAGAGGTTAAGTTACAACCCTAGCTGAGACAGCAGTGAGTGGGGGTTCAGGACTCTGAACCCACATCCCCCTGATGCCAGGCCTTGCTCGTCCATTCCAGTCCTCTCCTGTCGGTCATCTGCCCCAATCTGCACTAGCCTCTAAATGCAAGGATCAACTATAGCCCGAGGGCCAAACCTGGCCTGCTGCATGCTTTTGTAAATAAAGTTTTATTAGAACACAGGCCCTCTCTTTTGTTAAGTTCCCTCTATTAACATCTTAGGTCGGCTTTTGCACTACAATGACCAAGCTGGGTAGTTGTGACAAAGACGGTACAGCCTGAATAACTTAAAATATTTACCAGTCTTTTAGAGAAAAATTATGCTGACTCCGGCCTCGTGTAGACACTCTGGTGTTTAACTCTACTCCTGCCGGTCTGAGGGACAATATACATTTCTCTTTTAATGCATTCACTAAACTCAAGGGTCAATTTTGATTTAGAACATATCAAAAGTCTTCCTCATATAACCCGAGATTTGAGAAAGCAAATGGTTTTTGATACTAAAAATCATAAGCAATATAACATTTCATCAATTTCTGTTTTTGATTGGCTAGAAGGCGTGACACTGTTACCATGCCCAAAATTGCCAAAAACCATTACTAACGTAGGCTTACCTATTTCAAGGAATCTGGAACTGACTGCTCTCAATTAATCCCCTCCACTCTTTGATCGCTTATTTATCAGATTGGGAAAGATAGATTTAATAGTGCTGGCTTGAAGCAGGTCCCTTAATTGGAAACATCACAGCATTTAGCTCACTTTGTACTCCAGCAATTAAGAACAATTTGGAAAAGTGTTGTTGATTTTTTTTTTTACACTATTGTCTCCCTGATTAGTTTTCCAAAGATCCAGACAAAACAAATGACAATTCTAGCTAGCACTATTGGTCCAAATGAAAGCCCAACAGCCAGATTACTTACTATGAGAAATGTGGGCCATCCCCATCCATTTCGTCCGTGTCTGACATTTATTTCCCTGCACCCTTGTCTCTTGTGTAGGTAAGTGGCAATACCTCTTAGAAAAGGCATCATTTCGCACCTACCTTTACACAATTATCTTTTCTCCAAATAAGCCAAATCAACAGAAGAAATTATTTTTCTTGATTAAGCACCCACATTTCTCTTGGGAGGAACCAAAACAAACAATTAATCTTTCCTTATTTGTTCTCAGAAGGCCCTGCCTCCTTACACGCAGGCTAGCCAGGTACCTGTGGCAGCCAGTCGGCAGCAATTAGGCCTGAGCAGAAAATGAATGGACTCCGGGCTGAGGGCCTAATCTGCTGAGAGTCGGTGGGAGAGGGCAAGGTTAGACCAGGAAAATTCCCTTGTTGTCGGAACACTGTTCAAAATTACTACCTGACTTCAGCATAATTAACCAGGCTTGGGAATTTATATGAACTAAGTAATTGGAAAGAATTAGCAGGAGATATGGACATTAATCTTTACCAGTTACACAGTGTTTAATGAAATTAAGGGTCTTGTGCTCATTCTTCCCTTGCTTAGTTTGCACACTTTGTACTTCACCTGTAGGACAAGGAGAATACGCCATACGGAGATCTACAAAAACAAAACAAAACAACCACAACAAAAAAACCCCCCAAACACTCTAGTCTGAAAATTACAGACAATCTAAAAACTTAAGAGCAGGCTCTTAAATAAATTATAATGCATCCATAGAACATTATGGAGCCTTATTAAAATAGTTTTTTAAAAGAACCCTTATCTGTTAGAGATGTACACTGAAATATTTATTGATAAAAGACATTTGTGAGTTTTTTCAAAATAATATGGGAAGGTGGGGGTACGTTTGGGAATATAGGTTGATATTTACTGAGTTGATAATTACTGAAGATAGATGACGGGTATCTGGAATTTTATATTATTCTATGTTTTATATGTTGAGACTTTCCATAATAAAAAAGATATTTTTAAAAACCTTGTCTTGGGTGAATACGTAACACAGTTATGGTAAATGCCTGTGATAAGGTTTTATGTTTTTATTCTTTTCTCAATGCAGATTTGTGATATGTTTATAAATTAAAAGAAGAGATTATAAAGCATGAGAGGGGACATATCAAATATATTAAAATATAGGATTAAAAATACGCACAGAAAAAAGGCAAAGGAAGCACACCATGATTTTGAGATGTTTAAATCAGGGTTTCTCAGCTGTGCCACTCTGAACGTTCTGGACCAAATGACTATTTGTTGAGGGCTGTCCTGCGCATTGAAGGATTTCTAACAGGATCCCTGACCTCTAACCATTAGATGCTACGAGCACCCCACCCTCAAATTCTGACAACCAAAAATCATCTAATGTCCTCTAAGGAAAAACTGCCCCTGGTTCCTTAACAGTGGTCTAAGGAGAAGAACTAGAGACAATTACTTTTATTTTTATTTTTTTTAAAGATTTTATTTATTTGACAGAGACAGAGACAGCCAGCGAGAGAGGGAACACAAGCAGGGGGAGTGGGAGAGGAAGAAGCAGGCTCATAGCAGAGGAGCGTGATATGGGGCTCGATCCCATAACGCCGGGATCACGCCCTGAGCTGAAGGCAGACACCCAACCGCTGTGCCACCCAGGCGCCCCTTTTATTTTTATTTTTTAAAATTTTATTTATTTTTAATTTTTATTTACTTATTTATTTTTAAAGATTTTCTTTATTTATCTGACAAAATGAGAGAGAGAGAGAGCGCAGAAGCAAGGGGGGCAGCAGAGGGAGAGGGAGAAGTAGGCTCCCCACTGAGCAGGAAGCCCGATGTGGGGACTCAATCCCAGGACCCTGGGATCATGACCTGAGCTGAAGGCAGATGCTTAACTGACTGAGCCACCCAGGTGCCCCTATTTTAATTTTAATTTTTCATGTTTTTCAAAGTTTTTGAATAGGCAAAGATATATAAATCAGAACAGTAACAAAAATACTGACAAAATAGAAACACATTCATCTGCAAGGAGAAAACTCCTGATGTCCGTGAAGAAACAGACGATTTGATTATATCAGAAAAAGAATTATGGCGGAACAGATAGGCAGTACTCTTTCTTTGAATAAGGTGGAGTCTTCAAGCTAAAAGTAAACCTCACAAAAAAAGCCAGTTCTTTTAAAACTCAGGAGTCCATCGCACACAAATTTGATAAAATACAAATCACAGGCAATTCAGGAATAACGTCAGGCACCCTAAAACCGTCTCTGAATGGAAAACTGCAGCACTGAAGAGGGATTCAAGCCCACTACAAGCCATCTAAAAAGAACTAATATTCACAGAAACGGAATGCTAGCTCAGGGTGTTAAGTTTTTATCAGAAAAAAAGCATCCACATTTTTAGGTAAGTTTGAATGTGAAGAAAAAGCAGTATGTGGCTATCTCTGTGTCTATATACATGAAATGACATCAGTGACTACTTGTTTCTAGAAGGCGCTTTGAGGTGGCTTTCCAGAAATGAGTCAAGTCTGTGTCATAATACCCACATCTCACCCACCCCCTTTCTAGAAACAGCACGCAGCCCTGAGCCTGCCAACAAGCCTGGACGGCTCCACTGGAGGATTGAGCCCAAAACATTCATCACATTAACCCAGGGCTCTAGTTTAGGGCACTAAACCTAACTTCATGACTATTAAGAAGTTGTTCTTTTTTTTTTTCCTTTGAAATCAGTACAGACTGACAAACCAGGGGGTCAATATTTGATAATTCACAGTCTTAAAATTCTGAAGTTTTAAGTTTTAAGCCTGATCAAAGCTTTGGGGCCCCAGTGCACGGAGTGCATATTTCCAATCCATTCCACTCCCTTCTTCCACACAAATGCCTCTCCATGAAACCACAGACGTTTTTGAGGTTCCAAGAGCTTTTCAAATTGCCATTACTGACCTTACCTCCACTGACCTATCTGACCTCTGAAGGCTCATTATCCATAGCTCTGTAGGTCAGGCTTCTCTGCCAGGCTCACCCACCCCGAGGAAGCCAGGATGCATTATCTGAATTTTTAGAATACTGGTTTAATTTATTTCATTGGAAGGAAACGGTACTGCTTTCTTTAAAGAGTCAATATATACGGCTACTTTCAGAAATTTTTAAAAAATTGCTCTGTACTACAAATTATTTTAAATAAAGTCCACCTCATTTTGAGATCATGGGGTGCGAGCAAATCACAGAGAAAAATAAAACACTTTTGATACTAAGTACCAAAATTCTCTAAATTAAATTACAAATCGTTAAAATAGATGAGAAGAAATACCAAATACTGGACTAAGTATTTACAACTTTCATAGTTTTTTCAGCTTAGCACAAAAAAGTCCTCAAGAACCACCACAAAACCTAAGAATCTCTAGGTCACTGTCGACAGAAACGAAATTTAGGAAACGGACTTGTGAAGGTTTTTTTCTTCCTGTGTTATCAATTATCTCACCAATTAGGATGACAAACCTGCCTGCCAAATTCTGGTTAAGTGGTTAGGGTTTTCCTGTAGGAACAACCAACCACGGCATCACACGGTTCCAGGATTTCTAAGCAGGCACCACAGAAACGTCTGTGCGAGAGACTCTGAAAACACTCGCTAGCAATGATGGATTTAAGTTATTAACAGATCAAAAAGAGATGGATGGCGGTTTGCTTTTCTTAATCTCCATCATCATCGAGATCTGTTTAAAGATATGGGGCGCACTAACAAACTTGGTTAAGGTTTCGATAAAATCAGTAAAAATAATCTGCCCCCGTTACAATGAGTCGGTATCGATCAATAAAATCACTTGTACAAGGAAAGTACTGTTAAGTACTGACAATCCCAGCCATTAATATTATTTAACACACTGTTCACAATCTTTAATGAGAACAAAGAACAGTTTGTCTCATGTTATAAGCAGGACCTTCACAGATACTGTTACTTCTATAGGCTTTCCTGGTGATTTTGTGAAGTTCCAACTGTACATGCCTCTTTCACAAGCACAACCCCCCCACACACACCCCCAATACATAAGATCTGGTTCTTTACTTCAGTTGCATTTTAAAGGAAGACCTTTGCAAGAAGCAAAGCTGCCATTATACTACTTCTTAATTTGTGAATGAAACTCAAACCTTTAAGGACCTAAGCTGTAGGGTGTGGGGTGGCCATGGGCACAGCCTGGGGCTTCCCTGCTACACTCTGACGTTACACACCTTCATCAATGACGTTATCCTGTCAGGGGTGGAAGAAAGAGAAATTTTCAATGACTCCTCAGTCAGAGTTGGGTGGCTACGAAGAGATACATGTGAATGACTTAAAAGCACCAAAGTGGGGGTGCTTGGGGGGCTCAGTCAGTTAAGTGTCTGCCTTTGGCTCAGGTCATGATTCTGGAGTCCCGGGTGCCACATCGGGCTCCCTGCTCAGCAGGAAGTCTGCTTCTCCCCCTCCTTCTGCTCCTCTCCCCATTGTGCTCTCTCTCTCACTCACTCTAATAAATAAATAAATAAATAAATACAATTTTAAAAAAGCACCAAAGTGGAAGATGGAGAATCAGAAAGGATGAAAACATTTTACACAAGAAAAATTTCACCTTTGTAAATATCTATGATTATATAAATGAGAATAATGATGAGAAAACTGCTTTACAAAGTAAAACTGACTTAATGATAACGCTAAGATCTTAAACAGAAACCTGTTCTAATCTTCACCTTTCCAGTTCTGACCACTCACAATCCCAGTAGTTTATGATTTATAGAGCTTTGCAATTTTGCTGAGATAAAGCAAGAGGGAGCCCCTCTCTGGTAAGTGAACCTTGAAAACAGGAGACCTGAATCTGAGTTTGGTTTCATTTACTCTGTTGTTCTCAGCTCAATTCTGCCTATCCTACACTTGTCACAGAGTGATTAAAACAAAAAGTAAACTTTGGGGGTCTGCACAGTACATGGAGAAAAGGCCCCAAAAGAACATTAATGCTAGTACACTTCAAAGAAGTGAACCAAAAGTGAAAAAAATGTATCTAAAAAACGGCTTTTGGCCGTAAAATAGACATTTTATGTAATGTAAGAGTAAAGTATCCAATTTATAAGTGGTTTATAGTCATTAAAAAGTAAGTCCACGAACGAAAAGTACAGCATAGGGAACATAATCAATAATATTATAATAACGTCATAAGGTGAGGGACGGTAAATGCACTCATGGTGGTGAACGCTGCGTAACGCACAGAACTGTCGACGTACTACATCGTATGCCTGAAATCCACGTAACACTGCAGGTCAACTACACTTCACTTCAAAAAAAAAAAAAAGCAAAAGTGGGGCGCCTGGGTGGCTCAGTCAGTTAAGTGTCCGACTCGGTTTCAGCTCAGGTCATGATCTCAGGGTTTTGGGATCGAGCCCCATGTCTGGCTTCACACTCAACGTAACTCTGCTTGGGGCTCTTGCCCTCTCCCTCTGCCCCTACCCCCACTCACACATGCGCGCTCTCTCTCAAATAAATAAATAAATAAATCTTTAAAAAAAGAGGAAAAGAAAAGAAAAAAGAAGTCTACAAATACACTCTGTGTGGAATTAAGAAACTGTGATTCGTGAAATGGTTTAAGGGCATGCTCCAACGAGTATAGAAGCTGCTTATTAAGTGAAAGGGGCCTTTCTGAGAGAACCCATGGCGGTACCAGACACTTAATGATCATGTGATTCTGGAGGTAACTAGGACCTTCTTCGAGCACTTCCATGTAGCAACAGGTGATGAGGCATCACAGCAGCTGTTCACCCAACGATTCCCCAAATAAAACACCATTCCAACACCTGAGCGGTAGTTTCTTTCTGCAAGATGGGGAATGGGATCAAATGGCCACAGACTCTATAGAGAGCAGAGAAGCTCATGGAAAAGAAAGACAACAGGCTGGAAAATATGCCCCGTGGAATCAGGAGGCCAGTGTTTTTGGAAGAAAATATCTTCCTTAAGCACACTGGGGTGGGGAGGGTGGTGGCTGAATAAAGGTCAAAGGCAGATGAAAAAATATTGTTCAATGAACCCCGAGACATTAAACCTACATACTGGCTATGTAATTAAAAAGAAAAAGAAAAACACGTTGAGGTCATGATGCAACCTCTCTGGGAACTGCCTTGCAGGAATGCTGAAGGTCTATTTTACAGCACAGGTGAAGGAGTGACGGCAGGTGGCATTTCATAAAGACATACGCCCCAGTACGACCTGAGGTGAAGTGCACTTCTAGTACGAGCCGTCACGTGCTTGCCACAGGTAGACCCTCCCAGAGACTCCTGCAGAATCACCACGCCACCCCTGAATGAGCAGGATACGAAATCCATTTTGATTTGGGAAGCAAACACTGTCAAATAGAATCTTATAGTCAGTAAAATAATTAAACTTGTTTTCCAAACCTCTCCTTGTTTGAAGAATGTGGTATAGGAAATTATGTCTGTCACTGCACAGAGAAGTCTGCAGTGTAAATCCTGGTAATAATATCTGGCTAGCCACGAAGAGAGATTTAGCACTTGAACGCTCCACTAGGCCATATTTTCTTGGAAAGGAATACTCAGGACCCTAAAAATGTTATACACACACACACACACACACACTATATATATATATATAGTATATTTAAATATATTTTGTATATGTTATATTTATAAAGTAAATACAAATATATTTTTCATATATAAATATAAAATATATATGTGTGTATATATATACACACAGATATATATATAGAAGAAATGTTTAAAAATGCATCACTGAGGTGATAAGAAAGTAAGGAATCAGGAGCATCCTTAAATTGAATATAAATTGAATATAAATAGAAATCCTGATAGTTAAGCAAGCACCAAAGCTGGTTCTGTCCCACGGGTGAGTCGTGAACCCTGTGACTTTGAGCATCCACTTTGGGGGCTGCATGGACAGAAGAAGTGAAGATAAAGCCTAAAGTCTGCCCAAGGTAGGTGGGCATGGGGGAATCTAAAGGGCAAGGTCCAAGTAAGGCTGCTGAAGGATAGGCAGAGGCAGGGGAAAACATAAACCCCTTCACAGGTCTGTAACCTAAACTAATACCTTTGTGTAGTCCAAAAAACTTTCAAGCTAAGAAGTCCTAGTTGATACTGTTCCTAGGTGATTAGCAAAATCAAGCAAAAATTCTCTCTTGTGCAAATTTAATTCAATCCTAGGCTTAAAATCTCTAAGGATAGAGGTACAAGGAAATGGATTACCCAGCTAAAAGTAAAAACAAACAAAAACACATACATCCACACCTAAGAGGAAACAAAGCACCATGAGCAAGAACCAGCAGAAACAACTTAGACCTATGAAGATATCACTTATTACAATTATGAGACCGAGAATTCAAAAAACAGAACAGAAAAGGGAAAGGAGCAACATTCAAAGATACGATACCTGAGCATTTTCCAGAAATGTTGAAAGGTGTCTGCATTCAGATTCAGAGCATGCACGTGCACACACACACACACACACAAAATACTCAAAAATACATACGAAAAAACCTACACTTAGATAGAGAATAACTATAGTAACTATAGTAATAAAGTTCACAGCAGAACTGTAAGAACACCAAAGATGAAAAACAGAAGAACATCAAAGATGAAAAGAAGACCCTAAAAGAATCAGAGAAAAATGACACATCACATTTAAAAGCCAGGTTTCTGTTTGTTTTTTCCTTGTATATTTGTTTTAAGCAGGATCCACGCCCAGTATAGAGCCCAGCACAGGCCTTGAACCCACAACCCTGAGATCAAGACCAGAGCTGAGATCAAGAGTCAGACGCTTAACCGACTGAGGCCCCCAGGTGCCCCTATGCATTTCTATTTATAAGAATTGGTATTTTATGACTTTTATTCTTTCTCACATGTCTTTCAAAAACACAGAGAGTTGTGTATCTTTAAAGAAGACAATGAAATTTCTCCAGTTTTAGGATTACCACGTGCATCCACTGGATTCTTTTCTAAAATGTGTTATAGAATCTTAGTGATCTTATTTTTCCAATACTTGGCAATACTTTGCTACTTCATGATCCTATGTATCATTTCATCGTTACTCATCGATTATGCCCAACTATGCTAAGAAAATACAAAAATAATATAAAAACGATAAGAAAATGGAGGAATGATGGGATTGTTTGGAAGGATAATGAAATTAATAGCAATCATTATAATATGCTTTAGCTTTCTTACTTTGTTGCCCAAAATACTCATCATCTTTCAATGTCTGGAGACATCATCTTTTTTTTTTTTTTTTTAAAGATTTTTTATTTATTTGACAGAGAGAGAGCATGAGCGGGGGGGGGGGGGGAGGACAAGGGGAGAGGGAGAAGCAGGCTCCTGCTGAGCAGGGAGCCCGATGTGGGACTCAATCCCAGGACCCTGGGATCATGACCTGAGCTGAAGGCAGACACTTAACTGCCTGAGCCACCCAGGTGTCCTGGAGACATCATCTTTGAAGTTACTTGTAAAATTATCAACGAACGCAGTTAAATATTCAGAAATTTTCATTTTCTACTCAAAATAGTAAAAAAAAAAAAATCGACAGAGGGAAGTGTTTTCCGATTATTAGAAGACTCAGATAGGGGCGCCTGGGTGGCACAGCGGTTAAAGCGTCTGCCTTCGGCTCAGGGCGTGATCCCGGCGTTATGGGATCGAGTCCCACATCAGGCTCCTCCACTAGGAGCCTGCTTCTTCCTCTCCCACTCCCCCTGCTTGTGTTCCCTCTCTCGCTGGCTGTCTCTATCTCTGTCGAATAAATAAATAAATAAAATCTTAAAAAAAAAAAAAAAAAAAGAAGACTCAGACAATGAGCACAGGAACAGACAGGAACACTCTACAGGACCACAGTCCACAAGAAGTACAATGTACGCCACATATACCCTTTATAATAATCTTAAATGCATATTTAACATTTAAATTTTCTGGTAGCCACATGAAAAAAGTAAAAAGAAACAAGTAAATATATTTTGTTTAACCCGATAAATACAAAATATTACTTCAAATACCACTTCAAAAAAAAAAATTACTGAGATATTTTACATTCTTTTTTGTACTAAGTTTTTGAAATCTGTATGTTGTAGAACATTTGATTCAGACTAGTCACATTTCAAGTGTTCAAATGTTCATTAGCCGCATGTGACTAGCAGTTTCCATAATATATAGCACAACTGGCTGCACAGGTAAAATCACAGATCACGAGACTTTCGATGCCATCACAGATGAATTTCCTCACACTGAGGGATCAGTGATGAAAAAGGAAATACAGTATTCTCTTGGAGCTGTTCATTCAATAGGAAGAACTTTACCATACGTTATTTTGCATCAAGAACTTGGACCATTTCATTTTGCTAAAAGAATGTGGAACACTATTTTTTTTTCTTTTTATGATGTTTGTGTACTAAGATTTATTTAACAGATGCTTTTTTTTGACAAAAGCACATACAAAGGTGTCTCAAAGGAAACACCAGTGAAGAAATTTTTTAAAAAAAAAAAATCAATGATTTAGTCATTCTAGTTGTGACTGTAAATTGAAAAAGGAAAATATTTTGCAATAATGCAGGAAAGATTTAAGTCAATGTTTCTTCAACAAATCTACTAACCATCAAGGTTTCCAAAGATTTGGATTTCAACAATGCATGTCTAAGAAAAAGAACCAGAAGAAATGATAAGCCAGAACCTATTTTTTATATACACACACACACATACACACACACACACACATATACATATATATACACATATATGTATATATATACATACATATTCATATATATAATTTGTATATAAAATTTATGTAATTTATATATATAACTTATGTATATAACCTATATAGATGAATTAGAGATATATAAATCTGGAAGATTTTATAGTGCTTATAAGATGATTTATGTTTCAGGTTCATGCATAACAGTTCATGACCCGTTGATCAGTAAAGTACACTGTTCAAAGGATGCTGCTGCCCATTTAAAAACTAGGGAAAAAAAGACTAAGGCTTTGACTTGGAGTTTGCTCTGTTGAAATTCCAATCAAAATTCTAATCAAGATGTCTTTCACTTTTCTCTTTATTTGAATTTTCGTAAATTATTCATAAAAAAAATCTTAAAATTACAAAAACACTAAAAATGGCCCACTGGTTTTAAATAGCAAATGGTGATGACCATTTTTCTCAGGAAAAATGGAGAGTTAATGTGCTTAAAGAGACCCCCACACAAACATCTAGGCAGATTAGGGGAAAAAAGCAAACAATTTCTCAAACAAAAAAAGTGTAATATTAAAACTTAAAAGTCAAAGGATAGACTTCCAGTTCTATTAAGATGGAAGAGAGATACTTTTCCCTCTTCCTCCTGCCAAGTACAACTCGGACGTCATAGTGGACATTGTATCTAAGGTTGAGGGAAGAAATGAAATCCGCCGGCACCTAAGGAATGACACAATGGTGAGTTTTTCTCTTTCCTGGGTTTTTGTTTTGCCTCATGTACCTCGACTTGGAGCAGAAAAAGCCAGAAGCCAGGAAATACCAAGAGAGGCAGATGAATCAGACCCAATAAAAGCCTGTTTTCTTTAGCAAAAAGACCGGAAAAGAGACAGTCTAGAAAGACAGAAAACTTTTAGACACTGACCACTCTACTCAACCCCAACACCACAGAAAAGATTGTCAGTCCACTTCCACTCAAGCCAGGGGGCGCTGGGGTGGGTGGCTCTGTCAGTTAAACACTTCCACTCCAGCCCGCCAAAGCCCAGTGGGAAGCCTAGATTCCCACCCTCATGAGGCTGCAATGAGGCACTCAATGCAGGCTGGTATCAGAGATGGCCAAGCAGGGAGCCAAGAAGCCAAGACTCTCGTCCCCCCCAAGTCGGTAATGTGCCCTGTCCAAGGGCCAGTGGACACTACGTGGGGAGCTGGAACTCCCATCCTCTTAGCAGTCATGAAGAACACCCCTCCCAGCCCAGAGGTCAACAAAGGCCAAGTGAGGAATCTGGTGCTCCACCTTCACCTGGTAGAAAGGAGGTAGAATCCCCCATACCCCACCTTCCCTGGACCGAGCAGTGTCAGAGAAGGCCAGCTAAGACAGGAGGTTTATAAACAAAGTTTTTAAAGATTTTATTTATTTATTGGTCAGAGAGAGAGAGAGAGACAGCACAAGCAGGGGGAGCAGGCAGAGGAAGAGGGAGAAGCAGACTCCCAGAAGGGCAGGGAGCCTGACGCGGGACTTGATCCCAGGACCCTGGGATCATGACCTGAGCCGAAGGCAGAGGCTCAACCAACTGAGCCACCCAGGTGCCCCAAGACAGGAGGTTTAAATAAGATCTAGTAACATAATACAAAAATATCCAGGAATCAACTGAAACCATTCATTATATCAAAACCAGGAAGATCTCAAACTGAATAAAAAAAGACAATCAATAGATGCCAACACCAAGAAGACAAAGATGTTAGAATTATCTGATAGTGACTGTAAAGCAGCCATAACAATGTTTCAGTGAGTCATGACAAACACGTCTGAAACAAAAGAAACAATACGAAAACTCAACAAAGAAATACAAAGGGGGACGTCTGGGTGGCTCAGTCGGTTGAGCGTCTGCCTTCGGCTCAGGTCATGATCCCAGGGTCCTGAGATCGAGTCCCGCCTCAGGCTCCCTGCTCACAGGGGAGCCTGCTTCTCCCTCTGCCTCTGCCCCTCCCCCTGATTGTGCTCTCTCTCTCTCTGTCAAATAAATTAATAAAATCTTAAAAAAGAAAAATATAAAAGGTCAGCAAAGAAATAAAAACTATAAAGAATAATCAGTGGGAATTTTAGAACTGAAAAATGTAGTCACCACAATAAAAAGTTCAGTGGACAGGTTCAATAGCAGGATGGAAGGAGTGGAGGAAAAAGTCAGCGAATGGAAAGACAGAAAAACAGCAATGACCTTATCTGACCAATGGAGAGAAAAAAGTCTGAAACAAAACCATGGAGAAGACCCAGGTCTCTGTGGGACCAGAGCCAAAAAACATATATTCCTATTATCACAGTCCTGGAAGGAGAAGTGAAAGGAGAGAACTTCAAACAACAAAAACCCAAAGTAATACACACCGAAACACATCATAATCAAACTTCTGAAAATAATGACAAAGACAAAATCTTGCAAACAGACATCTTAAAATAGCATCTTGCATAGAGAGGGAAAACAATAATATGACAGTGGATTTTTTTTTTTATTAGAAGGCATAGAAGTCAGAAGGAAGCAGCAGAATATTTTCCAAGTGCTAAAAAAAGGCTGTGAACCTAGAACCCTCTATCTACAGTGATCAGACTGGAAACAGCCTAAGGTCCGTATCGTGTTCAGGAGGAGACGAAAGAAAACAGGAACTCCGACAAGAACAGATATAAACGAACAGAGGAGAGAAAATGCAAAGAGGAAAAGAGGGGGGAAAAATCTGCCACCAATCCAAAAGCAGGCAAGAAAAGCGAAACCCCAGAAGGAGAGAGACAAGAGAAAGCGGGGATGGTCGACCTAAGCTCAGTCACTGCAGCAGTCCCAGAATGTAAGTGGGACATTTTAACACACCTTTCTTCCTAGACATCAGAAAGCCAAGTCCGACTGATGAGCGCGCTTAACAAACTTCATCCCAGTATATACAGCTCACTGCACTCAAGAATTAGCGGGTACACATTTTCAAGCACACGGGGTCAATTTTAATAAATGCCTCATGTACTATTGGCAGAGTTAAAGATACAATACTGTGGTCCGCTGAAGACTACCGGCCCAACGGAACAGTACACTGTCTTACACAATTTTGAAAACACATGAGGGGTGGGCTAATCAGGTAATCAGGTCTTCTGAAGACAGCATCCTGCATGTACTGTATAATAAACCCCACACCAGCTGCGCAAATGTCTTCCTCAAATGAATTTTAAGGCATTTTTGTTTAGCTTAGAATATCCTTATTCATGATTTCTAAGAGCCACTTCATTCTAGCTCCTGACACTTCCTGTATATATATTTTTAAAGATTTCATTTATTTATTTGTTTGAGAGAGAGAGAGAGTGTGTGAGCATGAGCAGGGGGGCGGGGAGAGGGTGAGGGAGAAGCAGACTCCCCAGTGACTGCAGAGCCCCAACATGGAGCTCTATCCCAGGACCCCGGGGATCATAACCTGAGCCTAAGGCAGACGCTTAACCGACTGAGCCACCCAGGCGTCCCTCCCTGTATATTTCACTGTTGTTCCCTCCTTATAAATAAGAGGAAAACATAAACCTCTGCTGTCCTCCAATAAGTGACATGTGATGTGGGTCCCTTTCTCAGAAACAAATCTCACATTATCGCAACAGATGTAACAAGGGCTGTATGCGAACTTCCCATGGAACGTGGCTGTCTAAAAACAAGCCAGCTGCAATTTCCTGTTGCTCCTGAAAAACAGAGAGGGACCTGCCCATTAAGCCAGGCTCAGATAAGGAAATGGAGCCACAAGGGAACCTCAACCTTGCCCACCATTTGTTTTTCTTTTCTGGAAGAGTACGATCTCCATCTCCGACACATTGAAATTTTGCTGGTGTGTCTAAACCTTGGCGGGTTTCCATCATTCTTCATGCTCTGCCCTTGGAGCACCTTGTCTGTCTAAAGGCTCACAGCCTCCAGCTTGGGGTAATGGTCAACTGCTTTCCCTTTGATTATTCCCTCCCCTACTTCTGTATTCCCCCCTCTTCTTTCTTTCTAGGACTCCAGGATCTTAGATCTGGATAGAGCCTCAATGCATCTTGTCTTTTGTTGGACAGTTTTTGTATCTTACTTTATGGGATGGTTTCCCAGCTGGAGAGCTGCCACTGAATATTTCCAGTTGGAGGACACAACAAATCCGAACTCTCGTGTGTCCCGACCACTCGTCCTACAGTTTCCTAGTGTCATCTTTTGGATGTAATGCTTTTGGGTAGCTCTCTAGATTTATTAAACCAATCTTTAGGACATATTTTGTGTTCTGAATTATCTCTATCCTGACAAGTCAGTGTTTCAGTTCATCCTGGTCTTTCTGTTCTTCAAAGGCCTGGCGATCCTTGGTTATCAGATCTCACTGAAGAAAGCAGTGTGGGGGGCTTCCGTGGGTTTCCTCTGCAGCTCTGTCAGACCTCCTTCCACATGGAAAGACAGTGTGGGCGGAGCATGCAATCTGGTCAGCTCTCCTCTGGGCTCAGTTGGTGGGGCGAGGGTTGTGAACTCGGGGCCCTAATATCTACATGAGAAGCCTTAGCTCTCCTCATTCTATTTAATATCTTGGTGTACTGTTTTGTATTGAAGAGAAAAGCCTTTAAAAATATTTTTGGCCCAGTCATAAACATCAGGCTGCCTATGTTCCACAGAGAACAAGTGGCTGGGACATCTGTCCCATGTGTGCACTCTGAATGGGCCCACTGCTTTTCGGTTTCACCCGCTGACTCTAAGCCCAGAAATTCTCCAGCAAAGCGGTGGCCAGTTTGCCTCCCACCTCTACTGCACGCTCTCAGAGCTGCTCCCTTCTGCTCTCTGCTGTATCCATTCATGCACTTCCAGAACATTCTATCTTCCCAAAAGTTGTTAAAAATTTTTCTTCCTCTGATGATCCCCGTTTCCCTTTGCCTACCTACAGTTAAGTATAACTGTGGAGGTTCATTACTTGTGAAGTTTTTGTACTTTTATTTCAGAGGGGTCTCAAGAAAAACGGGAAGTCATCTCAAAGCAGGGTATGTTCTGGGGCACCTGGGTGGCTCAGTTGGTTAAGCATCTGCCTTCGGCTCAGGTCATGATCCCAGGGTCCTGGGATCGAGCCCCGCATTGGGCTCCCTGCTCAGAGGAGAGCCTGCTTCTGTCTCTCCCTTTGCCTGCTGCTCCCCCTGCTTGTGCTCTCTCTCTCCGTCAAATAAATAAATAAAATCTTAAAAAAAAAAAAAAAAGCAGGATGTATTCTATAAACCATGTCTGAGGGTCAAATCAGTTTGGGACACCCCAACTAATGTACTCTTAAGATTTGGATTTCTCTGCAGATGACTTAACACGGAAAACAGATGCATGCTGACAGGTTTCACAGGATTCTACATATTCAAGTTACAGACTTAAAAAATAACCGATCAAAATTAAAAAAAAAAACAAAAATTAAAAATTAAAAATCGCCAATCTATCAAGGAAACTGGAGCATAGATAGTTAATAAAATTGTGACCGTTTATGATTACAAGGCCTTGTCTTTTACGATTATTAATATATCCTTAAGTAAGACTATGTCCAGGCTGAGAAATTAGAAAATCTACAATGCGGAATGAAAAGAGCCCCCAGGGAGTTAAGAAACTAGAATTTCAGTCCCTGTCTTTAACTAATAAACTCCAGGGAGTAAGGCAGGTTTTGTAACCACACGAGACCTCAGTTTCTCCATCGCTGAAATAAAAGAGCAGTGTGGGCCACCTTAGGGAATGCTGTCGCACTCACCCACGGTCCTGAAGGTACTAGCTGATCTTTGGACAAGAGGAAGAGTTGTTTTCTTTGGCCCTCTCAAGTGCTCATCTCCTTGTTCTATGAGGGGGAAACTGAGGCCAGATGGATAATAATGAGTATAACTGAAGGGCAGGAGGCAGGCTGGACTGGAAAACATTCTAATGTCACCCAGAGCTTTAGATGCTATGGCTGTGGTGTGTGAAAACCTTGTCAGGTTTATGGGCCAGAACAGGGCCATCCCGTCCAGTGCATACCGAGAACGTCTTACTCCTACAAAGACTTGAACACCAAAAGTTATCCAAAAATGACATGTGACCCAGGGTTTTCATTTCACTTGGGACTAATAAAGCATTCCCGCTCATCTCTGCAACTTCCATCTAGCTCCCACTGCCTGCAAACAGAATCAGGGAGAGAAGGGAGAAGAGAGAGCTCCCTGGACCTCCTTGGGGACCTAAGCGACAAGAAAATGAATATTAAATGCACGACAGGAAGCAAGCCCTCTCGGTCCCTAACCACATCTTTCAAGCCCTATTTCTGAGAATAGAAAATTCTAAGCTCAATTTGAGAGTCACTGTAAACTCCTCTCTGTGCCAGATGATTTTATCTGCATATTTATATCCAAAGTACAAACAACTTAAACTGTTTACAGTAAGTTGTAATGGAAGTCATGTGTCAAATACAACGGGAGGAAAAAGAGGAGAGCATTCTTTACAAGGAAAGCCCGAAGATATACAATATCTGTGGAAAATGTGGCCTATGAGAATGCATTGTTTACCTATTCCATTTAATTACAGAGAACATGAATTCTTACCCTTCGCATACAATGTCTAAAGTCTTGTTTTTCGGTTTGGTTTTGCCCGACACTGTTGCCAGGAGCTCTGGAAGTCCCACAGCTCCATATACACGGCCTCGAGGAACGCAGCCACATACGTTCCTGTCATTTGTGGTCCCCGTTTCCTTTCATCTCCTGCTTCCAGAGAGGCAGGGAAGGGTCTGTCCACAATGCCCCAAAGCAGAAGAACAAAAACAGCCGAGAGAGCCCTCCTCAGATGCTCGCAAGGCCTTCAGCACGTCGGCTTTCCTTGTTGAACGCTGTCAAGACAGGAAAACTAGACAAGGCCACCAAGGGACTCTTGGCATCTGAATTTATCACCAAGTACAAGCCTGCGGGGATAGCTTCTCCGCAACTTCCAAACAACGGCGAATCAGGCACAACCGCCCAGAAAAAGTCTGTCACACACACCGTATGCTGGCTTCCCAGAGCCGCTGGCTACCTGCCTACACAGCATCTATCCTAGCACTAAAGCTTAACGGGTCACGGGGTATTATTAATGGAAAGCACAGTACAAGCTGCTGTTTCTGCGGTGCCACATGTCTCAGAGGGAGAGATCACCATGGCTAACCTGTAACCCTTGGGTGAGGTCCAGCTCTTCTCTTCCTCGTCCTCTCGGCCACACTCACCTGGGTCATTCCCATGCACCTGCCTCTCAAGTGCCCAGTGTCCTGGCTGAGCACCCGGTCTGAGCCGTCCCAGCACCTGCCCTGTGTGCTGCTCTTCGGATCAACTACGTGGACTATTCATCGGAGGCCTCTAGCCCTTTCTATTTTAAAACAGAGAAGCTGCCAGGGACACCCGGGTTGCTCAGTCGGTTAAGCGTCTGCCTTCGGCTCAGGTCATGATCTCGGGGTCCTGGGATCAAGTCCTGCATTGGGCTCCTTGCTCAGCGGGGAGCCTGCTTCTCCCTTTCCCTGCCACTTCCCCTGCTTGTGCTCCCCTTGTGCTTGCTCACTCTCTCTCTGTCAAATAAATACATAAAATCTTAAAAAAAAAAAAAAAAAACCCAAAACAGAGAAGCTGACATCATTCCATGCTTTCCTTTTTACTTGGGACAAGTGTTGTCTTATCCTGCTTCCGTAGTTCTGCTTGCTCCTCTCAGTGGCAGAAAAGAGCATCCGAACGCATTCTTTTAGAAACACACATTCTAATTTTCAAAGAAGTTGGCACTTCATCACAGGCAATTTTTATACTCCCATCCTCAACATGATTCCACAGAGGGACTAGCCAGGCCAAACGACAATTCGGTTTCTCTACGCCTTCAACAACCACAATCTAACAACTGGGCAGATGCTAGAAGACAGCAACAAATCTTGGAGAGCACACAAGAAACAAAAACAAAGTAATGTGGAGAGCTGAATTAAAAAATGGACAGACCCGCTTCCCATCAGTTTCTACCTTCCCACAAAATGTTCACGTCCTCAATCCACATAATGACAAATAGAACCTAATTAAAGCTAAAAGGACCAACTAACAATATACTTATAATTTTACACTTTCTTTTAATCTAGAATGTTTGACTGCTTGATGTACTTTTCATCTCACCTGTAAGTTGTGAGAATAAAATACCAAGATACAAGTTTATTTAAGCGACATTATATTAACTGAGGATCTAAACACATCTTACCTGTAAATATGTTTCCAATCCTTGTCGTCGTTGTTCCAAGACTTTTGGGACCCAGTTCCTAACGTGTTTAGAAGGGATTTCTGGAGTTTTTATACATTTCTTCAGCTACAAAGACAGAAACAGAAAAAATACAGAAAAAGTCTCAATTATAAAGACATTCTTTGAGGGGGAAAGCCAATAAAAGAAAATGAACCACCATTATCTCCAATAAAAAGACAGAAGAAAATATAATTGTATTGAAATTTTTTTTAAAAAATTCTTTACTTAGGGGCGCCTGGGTGTCTCAGTCAGTTGAGCGTCTTACTCTTGGTTTCAGCTCAGGTCATGATCTCAGGGTCCTGGGATCAAGCCCCGCGTCAGGCTCCATGCTCAGAACAGAGTCTGCTGGAGATTCTCTCCCCCTCCCTTTGCCCCTCCTCCATTCGCGTGCGTGCGCACATGCGTGCACTCTCTCTCTCAAATAAATAAATAAAATCTTAAAAAAAAAAAATCCTTTACTTAGCTGTCCTACATGTTCAGGTTTCAGGATAAGAGGTTTGTGTTTTTGGTAGTTGTTATGGTTGCATATCATCTAGTATTTCAGACCAGAATTATTTTTCTCTGAAAAGTTACAAGTTCAGTAAATGCAAAAAAAAAAAAAAAAAGAAGTTCAGTAAATGCATCATAATGGAGGTAAGGTAGTTTATAATTTCCAAAATCAATTACTAGAAAGAAATTTTGCTCAGAAGAAGTACTTTTCTGATGAAAAGCTTTTCTACATATTACTTCACATAAAAACTCAAAATAAGATGCAATGTTTATAACCAACTCGTTGGAAATGCCACATGAACTAGACCACACCAGCTGGAAAGTTTCTCAAAAGGTCTGCAACAGAATGAACTTCAGCTTTTTTTTTTTTTTTAAAGATTTTATTTATTTATCTATGTGACAGAGAGACAGCCAGCGAGAGAGGGAACACAAGCAGGGGGAGTGGGAGAGGAAGAAGCAGGCTCCCAGCGGAGGAGCCTGATGTAGGGCTCGATCCCAGAACGCCGGGATCACGCCCTGAGCTGAAGGCAGACGCTTAACCGCTGTGCCACCCAGGCGCCCCTGAACTTCAGCTTTTTAAAAGAGAAAGACTGATGCTTCCAATGCTCCTAAGAATTAGGTCCAAATTCTGTGTAAGAAAAATCACGGTTCTCGGCCAAGCCTTTCTGGGCAGGAGTTGGAAGGAACTGCATAAAAGAGAAAAATTCTATTGGAACTTGAGTTAGAGCTGCCTGTGGGAGGCACATCCTGTCTATGACATCTACATCCTAACCTGGGAATGTTACTTTACATGGCAAGCCGCTTTGCGGAGGTCATTAAATTAGGTGTCTTAAAATGGAGTGATTCTCCTAGAGTACCCAGGTGGGCTCAGTGTAATAAGATTCCTTAGAAAAAGGAAGCAGGAGGGTCAGATTCAGAGAGAGTGTGGAAGATGGTACATGGTAGCTTCTACCACAGAGGAAGGGTCGAGAGCCCAGTGATCTCTAGAAGCTGGAAAGGAAAGGGAACGGATGTTCCCCTCCTTGATTTCAGTCCAGTGAAGCTCGTTTCAGACTTCCGACCTCAAGAAGGATAAACAAAATAAATGTCTTGTTTTAAGCCACTAAGTTTGTGCTAATATGTTACAGCAGCAAAACGAAACTGATACACTGACTAAAGCAGCATGAAGTTTAATGTTCTAATTAAAAACTTAGAAAACCGACCGAAACTGTGTAGGGGAAGTCAGAGCTGGTTAAGAATAGACAGATTATGACCTGTTGAGTGAGGGGCACAAGCCCTGAGCATCTGAGCTCCCACATTGGGGAAATGAACCCCATGGCTTGTTTTGAATGAAGACGCAGTTTCATTATAGCCATGGAAAGGATGTAGATAGAGTCAGCAGATTTATTACAGATCCCAGAAACAGGGGATCGGTAGCAGGTCACGAGCCAGCAGGAGATAAGAGAGGAGGGTAGCAAGCACCTATCACTTACAGGTGGTGGGGATGGAGGTCACTAACTTGTCTAAGGCTTACCTCCAAAAGGTTATTTTAAAAGATGCCAGGGAAAGCAAAGTGAGAACTCATGGCAGAAATCCTGAATTCAAGTCCTCACCTGACTGTTCAGACTCTGGGTGTGAGCAGGGTTTTCATACTGTAAAATGCCTAGACAGCACCTCAGAAAATCAAAATTGTTTTTCAAAGTTTCAAAAACTCAGACATACAAGTTTTTCTCATCACAGACTTCTCCTTTACTATACATGCACATAAGGAGCATAATAATCACTAAGAAAACGCACACAGTTAAAGCCTTGCAGCTAAACCTGTAATAAAAACATCTTTCTGCACATAAGAATATATTTACCATTAACGGAAAAAGAAGGGGTCTTTGGACATCTCCCAGGTCAGCACTTCCAGTTCAAGCCACCAGGCAGAGCCTGGATTTGCAGCCTCCCTCCATCATTAAAATACTAATGTGAAAGTGCTCACTGCAAACCACAAATCCACTCTCCTTGCTCTGCTCACCAACAGAGCTCCTGTATTATTAGGAATAGTCATGTATTCAGTTAAATTCAGCCAAAAAGCTAAACCCCCCCCCAATGCCCCCCCCCCCCCCCCCACTGCAGAGAGTGGAAGAGAGCGGTAATCAGAAGTCACTGAGGACTTTTCATAAAAATTCTTTTAAAATGGAACAGACTCAGGGCACCTGGCTGGCTCAGTCAGTAGCACATGCAACTCTGGATCATGGGGTTGTGAGTTCGAGCCCCATGTTGGCTGTAGAGATTACTTTAAAGAATAAATACAATTAAAAAAAAAAGGAACAGAATCAGCTGGCTTGCACGTTCTGTTCTACCGTCCCCCACACCCCACCCAGGTCTGTCCCCTGCCACCTTCTTCCTGCCTAGAATGTGATCATGATGGCTGGAGCTGCAGCGGCCATCTGCCACCACGGGGCAACCCTGAGGATGGAAGACAGGTGTTTCAGATGACTGAGCAGAAAGGAAGCAGCAGCCACGTGCCTGAGCCTTCAGGAGCTGTCTCAGCCCTGGACTGTTCACTTGCTGACTTGTATTCTGAGAGGAAAAAAATAATCCTTTTTTTTCCTTAAGGGTCACTGGTATTTGGACTCTCTGTTTTACGTACCTGAAGTTAATCCGGATAAATGTCCAGAAAGAAAAAACAGGCAAAAAGTCAAAGGTAATGGGACACAGAAGAATGAAACCAAAGGGGCAGAGAAGAAGTAATTACCAAGTGAGAGATTAAGAACTTTCTACAAGACAGAAAGCAGGAGTATGCCAATGAGGAAAACAGAGCAGAGGAAGCCCCCAGCCAGGCCACCTCAAGAAAGGGATCGCAAAGAGCAGGGACCCCCGTCTTCTCAGCAGACTTGAGAGCTTTGTGCTCAGGACTGGCGTAAGAGGAAGGGGGAGCCAAAAAGAGGAATGACACAATGCCATGGCTCGTGCCAATAAATGCTCTGCCCCTACCCCCATTAGCAGGGCGACTAGTTACCTGGTTGCATCCCTAGCACTCACACCCACATAAAAAAGGGTCAGCATCCCTCAAGAAAATGAATGAAGCATCTGGCTGGAATGATGGTGTCTGCCATTCTACTCACGCTGTCGCGGAGTCCCCACTCTAACAGCTGGCTCTCTCCTCTCACTCCCTGCGATGAAGCCCTCCAGCTGACACGCCCTACAGAGGGACCAGGCTCGTGTACCCAAGGCAGAGGTACCGCTGAAAAACAGCAGGAATGATTCATCTAGTTGCATGGGCAATGGAGGCTAGCTGTCATGGCAAAGACAGCACTATGAAAAAGAAAGGACAAGAAAACCAAGTTGAACAACGAACCCCAAAGGAAAACAAGTAACAGAACAGATCCCTGACATCTACTTAGTACCTGCAGGCTGATTTGAGAAGACGTTGCTTCTATAAAACAAGAAGAGGTTGCTATGGAAAAAAAAAAAAAAAAAAAAAAAAGAATGAGATTTTTTGAGAAATTAAAAAACACAACACGGAAGTCAAAAATTAAAAAAAGAGGTAGAATATAAAATCATGGACGTCTCTCAAACTGTACAGCAAAGAGACTGAGAGCAAAGTTAGGTGAAAAGAAAAACACCACCAGGATTAATCCAGGAAGTTTAATCTAAAACAAATAAGCATTCCATAAAGGAGAAAAGAAATTCTCAAAGAAATGATAGAAGAATTATGCGACCTCATATAGATCTTCAGATTAAGAACTCACTGAGCACCAGCGTAATATACTTCAAAAGCCCCACAGCCACCGACATTTATCTGGGAGCTCTCCGGAAAACAAGGACAGAGAGAAGACACAGGGAAAACATGTGGTGACAAGCACAGGAAGGGGAACGGCAGGGGCAGCTGACTTCTTGTCGGCAGCGGCAGACGGGAGGACATCAGTGCTGCAAAGATCTGATGTGAGCAGGGATTTCTATCACCAGCCATACCGTCAACCATGTGTGGGAGAACAGAAGCATTTTCTGACATTCCAGACCTCAAAGGGTTTACCTCCTAAGCTTCTTTTACACGAAGGAAGTTGAGGCTGTAACTCCAGAAAACAGCTTAAAGCAAAGAAGAGAAAGACGAGGATCAGGACTTATAGCCCGGCCCCATCAGGGTGAGGAAGGGAACCCAGGGACAGCGGATTTGGGGAGCGGAGTTTCTGGGAGAAGGCTGATTCCATGCAGTAGGAAGCATGGGGAAGATGAACACATTTTAGGTTTTGTTCAAGTAGATTATCTCTCGTCTACTAGAAAAGATAAGTTCCAGGGGAAGCAAGAGCCCCTGAAGAAGGTCCTGGAGCAGAAGACACTGAGGCTCTCCTACATGTTCATTCAGTGCTAGAGACACCCCTGGGGCACGTGGGGCTCACATACCGGGGAAAGACAAGAAACGATACACGAGGTAATAAAACGGAGGGGGGCGGAGAGATAGTAACAGAAAGGGCTGGGAGTTGGGGGCCTGTGTGAGGTGGGAATGTCTGAGGAGCGATGGGAATCAGGCAAGGAGGGAGCCAGGTAAGGAGCTGGCGAAGGAGCAATGGGGAGGAGGGGCCAAGCCTGGTGTTCAAAACGCAGCAAGGAGACGGGTTCAGAGAGGTGGCAGCATCGCACGCTGCAGGGCCTTGGAGGCCACGTAGGAAATTGTGTTCATTTTAAATGGGAAGCTTAGTGAATGTCTTCAGCAAGGGAACGACCTGATAGAAGTTTACTTGAAAGAGGTCCTGCCAGATTCCATAAGCGAGATGCACTATAATAGGGCAGGAGTCAACATGAGGAGACCGGTCGGAACCTTCTGCAGAAGAAATCCAGGCAAGAGACCAGGGTGCTTTGGACTATGGTCCTGGCAGTGGAAGTGGGGACAAGTAGAGGCTGCGGGAGTATGCAGAAAGGAGAGATGCTCAGAATGACTCTGAGTCCCTAGCGGTGTCAGGTCTGCGGCTTCGCCGGGCAGCCATATTTGAGTGACCGGTCTGCTGGTTACGGAAAGATGGTAGAAAGCCAGGTTCGGGGAAAGTGGCAGGCAACACCGGCTATCTCCCCAGATCCACCGCCCCTCCCTTCCACAGAACAGCAGGGATTTTCAGCTGGCGTACATGAATAGGAGCATGAGCGCAGAATAAAGAACACGTTTCCCAAGTGCCCTGGAAGCTGTGTGTGGCCATAGGACTGAATTCTTGCAGAATAAAGAACACACTTCCCAAGCGCCCTGGAAGCTGTGTGTGGCCATAGGACTGAATTCTTGTGGAAGGCAGGTAAACAGAAGTGTTCTTACAGGGAAGGACTATTTCCTTCTTTCCTTTCCTCCATCCTGCTAGCTGACCTGGCCATGTAATGGCTAGACAGACGCCTTCACCCATGAGGTCAAAGACTCCCATGGAGAATGCTAAAGCCATAAGAGCCTGGGCCCCTGATCATGAAACAGCCACATCAGCCCTACACATTTACAGGAGAGAAATAAAGGCATATCTGTGGGGCGCCTGGGTGGCTCAGTGGGTTGAGTGTCTGCCTTTGGCTCAGGCCATGATCTCAGGGACCTGGGATCAAGTCCCACACCGGGCTCCCTGCTCCGCGGGGAGTCTGCTTCTCCCTCTCCCTCTGCCCCTCTCCCTGCTACACAAACAGACAAATAAATAACTAATAAATGTACATCTGTGAATGCCACCATTATTCTGGCTCTAGAGTTACTTGCAGCAAAGTCTAATCTCACATGAGTAGGGCTTACAGGTGATAAAGCTAGTTGCCTACCCAATATTCCTTCCTTCCTTCTTCTTGCAAAAAAAACCCCAAACCAAAAACAAAACCCCAATGCCATTCAGGGTGTCAACGTGGTGAGCAAAAAAAATCTTGATTTCTCAAGTTCCCTTGTAATTAGGATGGCCATGTGACAGAATGTTAGTGAAATGTAGTTGAAGTCTACTGGGTAGGGCTCCTGTTTTCCTCAGAGAGAAAGTAACGAAGAAAAGAGAAGGAAAAGAAAAAAGAAAAGGTCCTTCTTCCTGACAGAAAAGCTGCAAGGGCTGGAGGGACAGCAGCTACATTGTAACTAGAAGGGTGCAAGGCAGGTGCAAAGGTAAAGACGGCGAAGCAGAAAGACAAAAAGGAGCTTGGAACAGGATACTGTGGAATTGCTACATCAACTTGGACTGCCTGCTTTCAGTTTTGTTGCAGTATGAGAATCATCTCTCACTTGTTTAAGAAACCTAGTCAAGTTTCTATTACATCCAACCAAAAATAATCCTGGCATAAAGGAATCCACTGTTTGGTTTTGATGATTTAAAGTGACAGAGGCCCCCTAGGCACTCAAATGGAGATAAAGCACAGGCAGGCAGATATGGGCCTGTAGATCTGGGCATCAGATACCTACATGGAATCTAGAGCCTTGGAACTAGATGACGGTGGGAGTTTCTCCACTGGCACAGACGGAAAAAAAATTGCTGTGATGGCAGAATCCTAAGACAGCTCCAAGATCCCTGTCTCTTGGTGCAGGTACTGCAGAATCCCTTCCCCTGGGTTCAGATGGCCTCGTTGAACGTGGTGGCGGACAGTCACTCCCTTGATCAGGTTACCTTTTATGAGACCCAGTCCCAGCAGACTGCTGGCTTTGCCATGTTACAGCCACATGGCTCGGACCTGGGGGTGGCCTTGAAGAGCTGAGAGCTACCCCTAGCCAACGGTCAGCAAGCAAAAAGGGACCTCAGTCCCATGACAGCAAGAAATGGAGTCTCCCCAAAATGAGCCTGCAAGAGGACCCTGAGCCCTAGATGGGACCACAGACTTGGCGACACCCAGGTGACAGCGTGGTGAGACCTTAAGCAGAGAACCCAGTAAACCTGCGCCCAGACTCCTGACCCACAGGAACTCTGAGCAGATACAGTCGTCTCATTTTACGCTGCTGAGTGTGCGGTGATCAGTTCTACTGCAACAGGACACTGATAAAGGGGCTGAGACCCCCAACTCTGAGAGGCAGGGCGGAGAAGTAGGCAGTCACTCACCGAGCAGGGGCTGAAACTGCACGTTCGGGCAGCAAAGCGTTCCAAGAAGTGGGCATGGTCAGACTGCACCCAGCGAGGCTGGGGAAGTCAAACACTGGGCAGTGTGCAGGTAAGAAGTGGGAAAGCAGGGACTCCTCTGTCAAGGAATTCTACCAAGAAAGGAGAGCAAGCGGCCCACACGGGAGGGAAGCCTGGAGTCAAAGGTGGGTTTTATTGTGCTAAACAGGAAACGCTATGACATGTTCATTTATTGATGAGACTGATCCAATATTGAGGAAAGAGGGAGGGGGAGAGAGAGGGAGGGGAGGGAAACAATTTATGACCGTCTGTAAAGGAATAAATACGTATCTCACCTCTACAATATTTGAGGTATTTCGCAAACAGAAACAAAGCCAAAAACGCTAAATTATTCTGTGGTAATAAGCTTATTCGGCTTCAGTTTAAACCTAAAGAAACTTCCTTTAAAGCTACTGAATGATGACATTTCTTACATTGTAAAATGGAAAATCAGCTCCATTCTCTGTCTCTCTCTCTCTCTCTCTTTTTTTTTTTTAAATCTTGAAGATATAGTACTGAAAACACTTTTCCTTTTTATTGATGTCAGGAGTGTGGAGGAAGCCGATCATCGGAGCGGCAGGGACCTGTGACAGCATTTGTAGGTGAGTAATGAATTGCTTTAGATGAGGAGAGACAAACCCAAGACAATATGTTTGCAGCAGGGCTCAGCTGCTCCCAAGATAAATACCCCTCTGTCATTCCGGCGATGATTAACTGTTCTGGTCACGCTGCACCAAACCACATGGCCTTTCTGGTCCACGCGGACAGCCACCAGATTCCATGATACCGCAAGCACTGTCCCCTTCGCCTGGAGTGATCACTCTCTTTCCTTTTCTTTTTTTTTTTTTTTTTTTAGATTTTATTTATTTATTTATTTATTTTCAAGTAATCTCTACACCTGATGTGAGGCCTGAACCCACAACCCGGGGATCAAGTGTTGTCTGCTCCCCAGACTGAGCCAGCCAGGTGCCCTCCCTTCCCTTTTTATGCCATGACAAGAGTAAACTCAGAACTTACTGCACACAGATGTGCCATGTATACACTGGTGAGAGTAACCATTTCCTCTCTTTCTTTTTTTCTCTTTCTTTCTTTCCTTTCTTTCTTTCTTTCTTTCTTTTTCCTTCCTTCCTTCCTTCCTTCCTTCCTTCCTTCCTTCCTTCCTTCCTTCCTTCCTTCTCTTTCTTTCTCTTTCTTTCTCTTTTTCTTTCTTTCTCTTTTCCTTCCTTTCCTTCCTTCCTTCCTTCCTTCTTTCTTTCTTTCTTTCTTTCTTTCTTTTTCTTTCTTTCTTTCTTTCTTTCAGATTTTATTTATTTGAGAGACAGGAAGAGAGAGAGTATGTGCGTGAGTGCCGGGGAGAGCAGGAGGACAGGGAGGGGGAAGGAATCTCAAGCAGACCCCTTATTGAGCTCGAAGCTGGTCTTGGGGCTGGACCCCAGGACCCTGTGATCGCGACCTGTGCCAAAACCAAGAGTCGGATGCTCAACCGACTGAGCCACCCAGGTGCCCCAATAGTGACCATTTTCCACAGAAAGGAACACAAACACTCTTCCAGATCACATGAATAAAAAGATGGAAATGGAACAAAAAAGTTAAGGAAAGAAGTGGGGAGACTTCAGGGTAAAATTCAATCTTTCACTCCACCTTGGCATCCCTACATCCCTAGGGTTCCCTCTAGAAACACTACACGTGGTGCTGTGCTCCTGGTTTAACCCCCTAAGGCAGCTTTGGGGTTCCTCTGAAATGTGTACTGCGTTAAATTAAATAGGAGGATGTAATATTTTATTCAAGCCAAAAGGAGGCAATCACAAGCATGAGGACAGTTAACTGAGTAATGAACCAGCACCCTGCTCCCCTGAAGCCCCTGGGCTGGAGCTGAGAGCGTAAGCTGGGAGGGCACGGGCTCAGCAGCTGGCCACATAGGGAAGGGTTTTCCCCCACTCCTGTGACTATAGGCCTATGGAGGTAAAGCTGTTCTCAAGGACCACCATGCAAAGTGGTAACTGGCTTGTCTCTAGGGGATGTGGGCAGGTGTTGCTGGGGCACAGGGGAGGCACGTGCAGGCAAAAGGCTCTCCCTGTCACCACGGTCTGGGCCTGAGCAGTATGGAGGGAACCCTGTAACTTCATTTTTAAAAAGGATACTATGCAAAGAGTGAACAGAGAAGAACAGGGTAGGCGACTGCCTGGGTTTCAGTGTGGTGCTGGTCGTGTTCCCATCCAGGACTGGGGAGCTACAAAGGACTTCCCAGTGTAACCTGGGACAGAAATTACAGTGAGCTCAAATCCCACAACAGAAGCCATTTTTTTCACCCCAAATATTCCTCCAGGAATTTATAAATATGCATAATGTCTTCCAAACATCCTATTTGCCAAATACTTACTTAATGCCTAATAATGTGCCCAACACTAGCATGCAGCAAGGAAGGTACAAAAGATAAGATATGGTCCCTTTTATTAAAAAATGTGTCTTCTAGTTGGACAAGACTTGAGGACAACTAAATCTTAATGATCTCTTAGATGTTTTTAGATTAAGTAGAAATGTCTACTCTAAAGGAACAGGACAGTGCCCAGCTGGCTCAGTCGGTGGAGCATGTGACTCTTGATCTTGGGGTGGTGAGTTCGAGGCACATGTTGGGCAGAGATTACTTTATTTTTTATTTTATTTTATTTTTTTAAAGATTTTATTTCTTTATTTGACAGAGATAGAGACAGCCAGCGAGAGAGGGAACACAAGCAGGGGGAGTGGGAGAGGAAGAAGCAGGCTCATAGCGGAGGAGCCTGATGTGGGGCTCGATCCCATAACGCCGGAATCACGCCCTGAGCCAAAGGCAGACGCTTAACCGCTGTGCCACCCAGGCGCCCCTGGGCAGAGATTACTTTAAAAAAATACATAAAAATAAACGAACAGGAGTTCCAAGAACAAAGACATGAGGGAATCAAAGAAACCCACGTGAGAGACAGAGAACATGAGATGTTTTACTTTGGTTTAAAAAGATCAGAACGCAGAGGGGAGGCCATTCGGCATGGCAAAGATAGACAGAAAAAGTGGTTTTCATACACTGGGGTGAATGGGGAGACTGGATTGGTGGCCATTGCTGTTTTCTTAGAGAAAGTGAGAAATAAGGTCGACCAGAAAATGGATTTGTGGTTGACACAATAATGGTTCTCCCCAAAGATGTCCACGTCCTGGTCATAAGAACCTGAGACTGTGTCACGTTACGTGGCTGAAGAGTGGGATTAAATCAAGCATCCTGAGATGGAGACATTATCTAGGGTTATGTAGGTAAAGCCAATGTAATCTCAAGGGAGAGGCTGAAGTGTCACCATCAGAGAGGGGAGATGTGGGGACGGGACAGATGATGACAGAAACAGAAACTGCAGGGCCTTACTGTGGCTCTGGAGACAGAAGAGGCCACAAGCCACAGACTGTGAGCAGCTTCTAGAAGCTAGAAAAGGCAGGGAAATGGATGCTCTCCCAGAGCCTCCCAGGAGGAACACGGCCCTGTCGACACATAATAAATGTGTGTTGCTTTAAGCCACTAGCTCTGTGGTGACGAATCCTACCAGTAAAAGGAAACTAATAGAGAGTCTAAGATTACTGTCCTTGAGGGTCAAGGTCCATGATACGGTTGACAAGGCGGACCCATTTCAATGTATTTGGGCAAAAGAGTGAAGAAGGAAACGGTGCTTTAGGGAAACTGATCTGTAGCAAAGAATGAACCAGAAGACAAGGATCAGAAACAGTTAAAGCCATACTAATAAAATGGTAAGACTCTGGCTTGGGAGGGCAGAGGAGAAAGGGGTAAGTTAAACAGTGCATAGTACTGAAGTTTCAAAGACTCAATTGATGGGACCTGATGACACTCTGAATACAGGAGGTAAGAGAAAGGCAGGAGAGATAACCCCCCACCCCCCACCCAGGGGTTTCAAACCTTGTGGCTTCAGTGCATGTGATGGGGAGAGGGTGGGTGGGGAGGGCTGTTGAAGTGATGTGTCTAAGAATAGAACCACACAACAGGACGTGTCCAACGTCAAGAGGCACTGGGGTGCCTCATCATTTGGGATGCTGGTTTAACAGGCAGATGACTGGGCTCCATCACAGAGATTCTGTTCCAGCATGGCTGGGTAGCACCCGGAATGTGCATTTCGGTCAACACTGTGCTGATTCTGGGGGTCCAAAGTGCCCACTACGAAACACACCCATCAGGAAAAGCTAAACAAAAATGGAATCAAATACTCCTCATGGCTCTGAAGCAAATGACTGATAGGACCCGAAATCTGAAAGAGGGAAAACTGACCTAACAGATAACATACCAACTTAAAGCTTTTGTAAATTAAAATAAGTATCCTAGCCAAAAGGTCCTGAGTGAAAAATACTTTCCAGCAAATGGCTAATATTTCATTAACAAGCCAAGCAAACCAATGGGCAAAAATAAATGAGCCCGCAGCAGAAAGTCAATTCCAAAAGAGGGAATACAATTTCTAAACGAACTAAGACATACCAATGAAAACGGCAACAAGGCCACATACATTGTTTGCTAAGTAAACAAATATAATTGGGGGGAGGTAGAATTCAAACTTGATAACATTTTGTGATACTTTCAAATGTGCTGGTTGCATTTCACATCTGCTATAACCATTTTGAAAAATAATTTGGCAAGATACATCAGGGGCTGTAAAAACATCCAAACCCTCTGGTAGAGAATTTTTTTTTCTTTTTTTACCACTTAGCATAAGGAAACCATCTTGAGTATGGAAAAGACTAGATCTAATGAAAACTATCAATAGTTGGAAATTTACTGGGGTGCCTGGGTGGCTTAGTTGGTTAAGGGTTTGCCTTCGGCTCAGGTCCTGGAATCGAGTCCTGCATTGGGCTCCCTGCGTCTCCCTCTCCCTCTGCCGCTCCCCCAGCTTGTGCTCTCATTCTCGCTCGCGCACTCTCAAATAAAATAAATAAATATCTTGAAAAAATAATTGGAAATTTACCATGTAATGCACACCATCTCATTGAGTTCCTAAAACAATCCTATGAAGTGAGTACTGTCATTATTCCTACCATAGAAATGGGGAATCTGAGACACAGAAACATCTTGCATCTTGCTCCAAGGACTTGAGATCCAGGAAGAAGTACAGGAAGGCTCAGCAACATTCTGCTTCCAAGACCTACACTGAACTTCTACACTAGAATTCCTACCATGCAGGAACATGGTTAGCACAGAAGCATTTGCTTTACTTAAAAAAATTCAAGAAAAGAGGGGCATCTGGCTGGCTCAGTTGGTGGAGTAACTGACTCTTAATCTCAGGGTTGTGCTTTCGAGCCCCAGGTTGGGTATAGAGACTGCCTGAAAATAAAATCTTAAAAAAAAATTCAAGAAAAGAAGGAAAAGAGGAATTACAGTAGAACAGTAGAAATATGTGTAGGTAACAATGGATCATTTCCCCTGTCCCCAAACTTTTTGCAAAGTTAGCCTTATAGTCTAAAATTTACTGGAAAGGGGGGCGCGTGGGTGGCACAGCGGTTAAGCGTCTGCCTTCGGCTCAGGGTGTGATCCTGGCATTTTGGGATCGAGCCCCACATCAGGCTCCTCCGCTGGGAGCCTGCTTCTTCCTCTCCCACTCCCCCTGCTTGTGTTCCCTCTCTCGCTGGCTGTCTCTCTCTCTGTCGAATAAATAAATAAAATATTAAAAAAAAAATTTACTGGAAAGGAAAAAAGAAAACAACAAAACACCCTTTGAATGTTTCCAACAAAAAGAAAGAAATCCTAAGAAATGTGTTAACAATTGGGATATTATCTTTGCATTTTACTATCAACAATTATAAAAACTGGGGGGAAGTAATAATCATGAAGAACTTTCCTTAGACAACCAGATGGAGTGTGAAATGGGTAACGGTCTTAGCTTCTGCCTCAAAATCAGCCCGACAGTAAGTCAGGAGGGGTACCTGTCTGTCTGCAGAACATGGACAAGAGCTATGTACCTAGTATTCTAAAGATGTACAGTGCTTGGTTAGGGGCTCATATATCATTTTAGAATCAACATGGGGACACCGGCCAAACACATTTAACAAGTAAGAAATACAATACAAAATGTCAGAAAAACCAGGACACTGACAACATGGCAAATTGCACAGACTGCCGAAACAGGTGAATATTTCACCTCACCTCAAATGAGAGATTTGACCGAATGTAAAAGGAAAATATTTTACATAAAAATACAACACTCAACACACATCACAAAATTCAAGTATGGAAACCGGGGTATCCAAATGGTCATAAAATGGTCAAGTTGTACATGGCAGTAGCAATCAATAAAACTTGTGCATTCTGAGTAAATTTTTTGCTGATTTCCATCCTTAACACAATCTTACAGTCAAGATGACAGACTTCTGCTTTTTCACACCCTACCATGATTTATACTTAACTATCTGCTACAGTCACCTTTTAGCCAAATCACATGCAATTGCACTGGGGCAAGGAAAGGAGACTTCCGGCAGCTGCTTTCTGCGCCACAATATAGAAGTAAATAAAAACATAACTACAACTCTGCATCACGAAGCTATTTTTATCTCCACGTCCCTGTTGGGATGTTTTAAACATACAAAACTGAGAAATTTGAGAATTTCTACTCTCCACTCTGGTAGGCCTGATTCTATGATTACAAGAATAGCTAAAATTATTAACAAGAACTACAGACATTGAAGGAAGAGTCCGAGAAAACCTAGGCATTTTTTCTGACTCTGTGTATCTGACAACCGCCGATCATCACTGGGGAGAAAGTAACGTCACGTTAGGGAACCGGAGGAAGGACCCTGCGGTGGTGAGAGGCATGGGAGCCTCTCGCGCAGGGCGGGCCTAATTGGCAGTCACCTGCTGTGCCTGGTGTGGAGCGGTCCCCGAGTATCTGGTGGGAACAGCGAGATTGTGTCGAGGTCACAGCGAGCAGGGAGGTGAGGAAGGCAGCCTGCGTGTGACAGGGCCCCTTGTCCGTCCCTGGCTCATGAGAGGCTGAGCAGGGGCTGGAGCTCTGGTTTTAATCTCAGTGTAAGAATTTATTTCACGAAGTACCCCACGGAGATCTCCCTAGAATGTCTTTCCTTGCAACGCAAGCAAGCAAAAACAGAATCCCTCGCGAAGGCATCGAGACCCAGACTCCAGGTTTGTTCCTCTTTAAGATCCCCAGGTAGGAGCTTTTGTAAAGGCTCACGGCAACGTCTGGTCTAAATCCACATCCACCTGCACTGTTCCTCTTGGAAGTAAATCTGGATTTAACAAAAATTTAACTGAAGAACGACATGTCTATTTCCCTTGCCATCATAAGAGAAAAGTATACAGAGGGAAAGAGTTTCACTAATTTCTCCATAATATCCTGTCAGAGTTTATACTCAATATTCCAGTCTCCTGACTTAAAAAAAAGGAGGGAAATTTAATTTTTAAAGAAACACACAAAAAAAACTTTTAATACAGAATAAGCACATTGTCACATCATTTATGCACTGACAGTTCCCAGAAAATTTAACAGGTCTTTAATGAAATTAAAAGAATAGACTATCTTCCTTAACTTATTCACTTAGTATCTTCCCATCTAACTTCCTACCTAATAAAGTGACAGAAGTGAAGAAAATGAATTAGGGCATACATTTACGCGTGTGTGTGTGTGTGTGTGTGTATTTATGCATGTGGGTATATCCACATACACCTGTCTATATATTCACAAGCTATGTCTAGGTATTAAGGTAATGTCAGCACCCCAATAATAATTCCTAACCTGCAAAACATTAAATTTTGGTAGAAAATTAAAAAATATTCACTCTTCTATTCTTTACTATTTCTCCCCAAACTCAGCTATTCCTTCCGTACTCTTGTGTCTTTTCTCTAAGACTTGTAATGAAATGAATCCAAGGACTCCAACACCCATGTTGTCCAGTGAGTGGCCTTAACAATTCAAAAGAATCATACACGTTCTCCTTAGACACGGGCGTCAAAGCATCCTTGAATACATGTGCCATATATGTTATTTTTTCCAGGAACATGTAAGTGTGAGTTGCTTTTAATAAATTTCTCCCTGTAAAATCAATATCTGCTTCTTTCTCTCCTTTTTGTAAAGCACGTTAAGTCTATTTCACGGAGAGATTCAGGTCTGAGTCTGATTCTCTGGGAACCTCGCACGCCCAGGGCAATACCTGCCAAGAGCTTGCAACCTCCCATCTATTTATGTAAAAGATCTTAACAGAAAACCCACCTCCTCGGAAAGCACACCTTCAAGGGACTGAATAATTTAAAAGAAAACTTAATTCATGATCAAAGAAATCCTACTGTGCCAAGAACTATTCACGCTCTCAGAAAACACAGAAAGCAGTCTTAACCTTCTAGCATCTACCCTGTAAGGAAAAAGGGGGGAAAAAAAGTTACCTTTTTGTGCAAGGCATGAAATTCGCTGTACCTTTTTTCAACAAAATGTTTTCTTCCGTTCATTAGCACTTCTATCTTAAACACCTAAGGAAAAAAAAATTTAAAGAGATTAATTCCACTGTTCAAAACCCTCAGTCGTCGGATGTGGTTAGTTTGTGACCATGATGTATTTCATCCCTTTAAATACAGTAGCCGATCCCCCCACACCAAGAAGGCTCAGGAGACCCTGGTCCAACAGCACTGATTAACGAGCCCTCAAGCCAAATGCTTTAGTTAGTACCAACTGAAGTACCCCCTTAACGTGTCTAAAAACAACAGAAACTTAAACGTGTTCACGGGCTCCTTAACTTTCTAATCAGAGCACATTCCTCCCTTAAAATTGTTTTGCCAAATGAGTATGATGGTATTGAAATAAAGCGAGAGACTGGGGGAAATGGCAGGCCCCAGCATTCCATTATGGGCATTAGGGTATTACAACGACAGCCCTGCTGTGTCATCTGTAAGACAATCCGGCAAACAGCAGTGCATTTTAGGTTAATTTCTTCCTCACCTGCATATTCATCTCTAGTCTCAGCTGGGCCTATTCCTGCTGTTTGCAAAACAGGGAAAATGTAGTAAAGGCTCATTTTCCCTGCGTGATGCCAGTGACAGCTTGAGCTCCCACCTCCAGAAGGTTGAAAGGCCAGAAGAAAAGGCTCTCTGGGTGCAGTAATTAGTAGGCACTAACATGACATTTTCTTGATTCTTAGGTCAGTGGGTCAAGACTGGGAACAAGGATGAGAAATATGATGAAACGCTCATGAAAACACAATGTTAAGATGGGGTGGGGACAGGATGCTGGGTGAGGATGGAAGAGAAGGTGATCTGTTATTTTCAAGAGTGTGTCTTTGACTCCTGTTTTGCTGAGCAAGATGTGGACAACGCCAAGATGATGGAATATTGTTCGATGAGTTAGTGAGCCTAATTTCTTGTTTCAGTTGCCCTTCTGGAAAAAACTCGAGTTGAGGTCACAGGACACCAAAAAGCATTAAAAGCATGCTAACTCTTGAGAAAACTCAAGTTAGCACATGAAACACAAGGGCACACACCGTCATTATGAAAACAGACCCTCTATGGCTCTACATTTCTACCTCATCTGTAAGTATGACTTTTTCGAAAAGAACAAAATTATATCATCAAACGCAAAATGTATTTGTGGATTTGTACTTCTTCGAATCAGAAACAAAATCTTCTGTCGCATGACTCAGCTGGAGAAACCTGCTTTTATTAAAGCAAAGGGTAAATATTTACCAGTTTAACCAATATCTTATACTAACATTTGGTTTTCCAAGAAACCGCCCAAAAAAATACTTTTCTTTGGTCAATTAGTGAAAATACTCTCTTCTAAAAACACATCCATACGTTCCAAGTCTCAGATGTATGTACACTATTTTTTAGGAAAATACTCTGTTTACTAATTCACCAAAGTAAATTCTTCTCCTTCAAAGACGCTGCCAGGAATAGGATGAGGAAAACACTCTGAGAAACAAACAAAAGCAGCTCAGCTCAACACACGGGCTTGGGTAATAGGACACAGAGTCCCTTTTTAGTGTCAGGCCCCAGAGTTAAATGAGGACAATGTGGGAGCAGGAGAAGTACTTTCCATCTGCTGAACGGCAGGAAAGAAATGAAGTTGAGTGTCGTCATCACGCCCACCACTTTAATTGGCACGTTTGCTGCAGAATCCACAGAAGAAGCAAGCTGAAGACTGGGAAAGGCTCAGCCTACCGGGTCACCCTCGTGAAGGCCAGGGATGAGACACATTACCCAGCGACTGCCTCCCGGAATGTCATCCCTTCTATCGACCAGATGGCTCCATTACCAAGTTCCACACTTACTTTTCAGTCACTCAATTCATGGGGGTGGCGGGGAGGGGGGCGGTTTGTACACACACACACACACACACACACACACACACACACACGTGGTACATTTTCATGCTAATATTTTTATTATGCTGCCATTTTAAAAATATACAACATACGTAATATTGTTCAGACTTCTTTTTAAATTCTGGGAAAATATCTTGGAAAGGAAATTGGTTAATCAGAGTTTCCAGGACAATGTGAAGCAAGAAATGGAACCAATTTAATAAATCTTATTTTCCTGAATTCCGCAGCAATAGTTTTGCTTTGTTTTGTTTTTTTAAGAGTTTCTGATACATGTTTCCCAGCTTCCTGGAGAATCTTTTTCCTGCTTTGTTCTCTTGGCAAACTCCGAGTAGCTATTACCTACCGCTAAGGTAGGGACAGCACGAGAAGATGCTGGGAAAGCAAGCAGCACAGTATCGGGCGTTCGTTCATTTATTTATTTAGCAGATACTTACCGAGTGACTACAACGTACTCAGAAGTTGCTCTAGGGCTCTGGGGATTCAGCAGTGAACAAAAGAGGCAAGAGCTCAGGCTTCGAGGAGCATGCATCCTATTTAGTGACAGAGGCCGACTACAAACGCATGCATGAATACAACAAAGTCAGGAAATAAAAAGTCCTACAGAGAACAAGGCAGCAGGGCAATGACACAGAGCTGAACGAGGGTGTTGTTTCAGACAGTGCAGCGTCGGAGAAGGTCTCCCCAGGAAGAGCGGTGGTGAGAGTCGGTACAACATCTGGAGGCAAATACCAGGAAAAAGTTGAACGTGGCTGCCTCTGGAATTTCAGACTGGGAGTGGGTGGACAATAACTTTTTTTTTAAATTTCTGTTAAAAAAATTTTTTTTTTTTTAAATTAAAGCCTAGGGCAGGGTGATTTCCATGTCTGGTCAAGATGGTGTAACAGGGAGCAGATTTACCCTCCCACCTGAAACAACTCAAAGTATATGGGAAAGATGGTTCCCAAGACATTAGACATGAGGAAATGAAGAAGAGTGAGAGACAAAAGAAACAAAGTTGAGCCCCACAGTTACCCCAGTCAGAGCCCTGAGGAAAAGTGAGGGGAAGCCAGTTCCAAGGACAGGGTACTGGACAAGAATGAGCTACACACAGAAAGGACCCCTGTGACCTGCCAGAGGTCTCCCTCCAGCATTCAGCTGAACCCTTGTCAACACATGGGACTGGGGAAACTTACCCAAGGACAGGAAGACATTAGAGAGAACAGTGCTCAGAGCTCCCAGATAACTGGGCATACAGCCTGTTTCCAAATGCCCGGTTAGAAAACCTCATAGTTCATGAAACATTAGCTAGAGTTCTCAGAAAGGTCTTGCCTCAGTGGTGGGACAAAATTAACTACAGACTAAAGGCTCTTTTAGTCCAGTGTAAAAAAGCTTAAAACAAGACCTAAAGAGTATAAACTGTTTCCAAGTAACTTAACAACATGACAGGACAAAGCTCAAGAATATTTTTAGGAATATAAAAATATCTAGTACCTAATAAGATAAAATTCATAGGGTCTAGCATCCAATCAAAAAGAGGCGGGAAAAGACAACTCATAATAAGAAGAAAAACCAGTCAATAGAAACCGATCCAGAAATAACACAGATGATAAAATTAGTAGACAAAAGCATCAAAGTCATTACTCTAAGGCAATTTATTTTATTTATGAATCCAGAGGAAAGGGCGATCATGACCATGGGAGATACTAAAACGATACACAGAAAGTCTGGGTCCCACTGATGAAATCAAGAACATCTATGATTAAAATAAAAATACACTGCATGGGATTTATAACAGACTAGACACTACAGAAGAAAAGGTAAGTGAACTTAAAGACCCAGCAACAGAAACTGTCCCAAATGAAAGAGAGGGAACAAAAACTAAAGAACAGCTAAACAGAGCATCAGTAAACTACGGGACAACGTGAAACAGCAGAACGTACATATAATTGGAGTCCCCACAGGAGAGGAGAGACAGGAGACTGAGGCTGGCAGAAAAGACAAATATATTTAAAGAAATCATGACCAAAATATTTCCAAATTTGATGGAAACTATAATCCCACAGATCTAAAAAGACCAATGGATCCAAATACAAGAAACATAGGGGGAAAAAAAACCCAAATCTGAGGCAAATCATAACCACAAATTCTTTAAAACCAGTAAGAAAGAGAAAATCTGAAAAGCAGCCAGGGGAAAAAAGAGACATTAAGTAGAAAAGAAAGGGAAGTTGGATACCACATTTCTTCAGTATTTCCATAACTAACCAAGCATATAAGAGTGATTCGATGCATATATTCTCGACTTACGTTTTACACATCATAGCAATATGTTCTTTGTAAAGTAGCATGTGTCAAATAAAATGTACAGTTTAAGGCCAGTCAAATTTTTAATCATTATTTTTAAAGCATTTCAGTACTTCTTCCCCGTCAAATAGTAATAACAAGAGGGACAACAAGGGCTTTTCTAGCACTTACGATGTACAGGCCCTGCTCCAAGCTCTTTACTCATAATTACCACTCATTTAATTCTCACCACCCCAAAAGAAATAGGTAGCATTATCCCCATTTTATAGGTCAGGAAACTGAGGCAAGGACTAAGTAACTTGACCACAGTAGAGGTGCATTTGGAACCCAGCAACTCAGTTCCTGAATCTGCCCTTCTAACCACTGCATAATATTGACTCCCAACGAGCAGAGTTCTTTAGACAGTCCCATTTCTTGGGGGAAATGTTCTGGAGTAAGGAAAACACCTTCCATTCATTTCTCCCTGGAGGTTCTGTCCCCTGGATGGGCTTCTCAGGAGCACAAGACACTTAGCAAGGGCAATGCTCGTGGTGTCATGAGGTCTTTACCCTCCACTCTTTGGTGGCTGTGCTCCTTTCAACAGAACCAGACCGCTGATCTCTATAAAAAGCATACAACTCCGTAGAGTAGAAGGATACTTTTTTATACTACCTCCTCCTGTCAGGATCTGTGCTCACACTGCCCCCTCAATCTCCTTATACCGTGGTTCCAAATGATAGCTTCTATGGTATTCGCTTAAAAAAAAAAATAGTATGTACTTATCAAAAAAAGTTTCAAAAATTCCAAAGACTGTAAACTTAAAAAAGTATAAGTTTCTTACATAAGAGACTTGTATAAGTCCTTGCCAAGGCAAGAGGGATCTTAAATATCCTTTCACAAATTGTCCCCACGCACACTAGCTCTGTATGTACCCATGTACACAGAAGTTGTTACCTTCTTACACAACTGTAGCCACATCATACAGTCCTGCTACTTCACGTCTACTAATTTTATTTTTTAACCTTATTTTATTTATTTAGTACACGTTGAACATCTTTACTTATCGCACATTTTGCAATGCCTAATTCTTCAATGGCTACCTAGTACTCCTACGTATAATTGTTACCATACTTTATTTAATTAGAACCCTAAGGTAGATATGAAGTCACTGTCCTATTTTGTACAGTACGTATGCATGTATGCTTATATATGTATATATGTACATGTTTATATATGTATATATGTACATGTTTATATATGTATGTTTATATAGTTGATGCATGAACACCACAGGGGTTAGGGGCACCAACCCCTCATGCAATCGAAAACACATGTATAACTTCTGACCCCCCCAAAACTTAACTACCAATAGCCTACTAATGACTAGAACATAAACAGTTGATTAACAGTATTTGTATATTACGTGTATTGTATACTGTATTCTTACAATAAAGTAAGCTAGAGAAAAGAATATGTTAAGAAAATCATAAAGAACAAATACGTTTACAGTAATGTACTATATTTATTGAAAGAAAAATCCACATAGAAGCAGACCCACACAGTTCAAACCCACACTGTTCAATGGCAAACTGTATGTGTTTATGTGTTTTATTTATATATAGATATATACATAATCCTTGTTTCTGTACACGTGTGTATACACACACACACACACACACACACACACACACACACAGAGGATAAATAATCAAAAACTTTGCCAAATTTACCCCCCGCCCTCAAATCTACAAAGTTACACACCAGCTAATAGGATATGGAATGTCTGGCCCATCCTAACCAACACTCCCTGTTAGTCACTTTGGCAAGCTGGTGAGTGAAATGAGAATTAACTGGATGTATTTTAACCAGTGTGTATAGTGGCATAAGTTTCCATTCCAACTATCTCATAAAATCACACAGAGACCCCACCTTCCTGTCTAACCCTCTACTCTTGGAGATATCCTTGTCCTCAAAGATTTCCAGAAATCCCTCTGTATAAAGCACAGAGGCTTCATGTAACTAAAAAAACATATTAAGGCTTCCATTAGGTTTGCTTTAAAAAAAAAAAAAACACCACAAATTATATCGTTCATGTGACTAAATTCTATCCACAGTCCTGGGAACATTATTAAGTCATTAAATTTAAGTTGAAAAGAAAAATAGATATGTTAAAGACAAGACTTCCATTCCTAAGTGTGGTTTTGATTACGTGTTGGAGCCAATTTTTTTTTCCTAGGTGATAGTATCTCTGCAATTAAACTGGAAGTCCATGATAAAATATTTCAAAATTTGGGTCGACACCCAATTTTCCAGGAACGTATTTTAAGAAATAAAATAAACTTAAGCTAAAGAAAGACTTAACCCATACTCCAGGTTGAATGGCCTCTTGACTTCAGAAGCTCATACTTTATGAAGTTATCCACTAGTAATCAAAGCAAAAACAAAGTTTTTCCTGTAACAGGCTAAAAATATCTAATAAATAATTTAAATGCCTCCTAACTACAGATGGGGATTCTATATACAAATAAAACTTGGGACACCTTGGTGGCTCAGTCAGTTAAGCGTCTGCCTTCAGCTCAGGTCATGATCCCAGGGTCCTGGGATTGAGCCCCACATCAGGCTCCTTGCTCAGCAGGGAGTCTGTTCCCACCCTCTCCAACCCCCCTGCCCCTCCCCTGCTTGTGCTCTCTCTGTGACAAATAAACAGATGAAATCTTTTTAAAAACCCACCAAAAAACCAAATAAAGCTTAAAGCTCAGTGCTCTAAGTGTTTTGGGTCACAAAATTGTTACGCTGAGAACATGAGATACACACAAAGGACAACTACCAGCTTCAAATACGACTTCTCTTATGCATGTTTTAATACTTATTCAATTAGAACAACATGGCCCAAATATTAACTCTAGGCTTGAAATCAACTCTGGGCTTCAAATATTCTCTTTCTTGACTAGGAATAAGCATGAAAGATAAAATTTAAAAGGTTGTTATCTCACGTACAAAAAGATATGCCTCTAAAAGAGCCATTTATTGTGTGCCTTTTTTTTTTATAGATTTTATTTATTTATTTGACACAGAGACAGCCAGTGAGAGAGACAGCCAGTGAGAGAGAGACAAGCAGGGGGAGTGGGAGAGGAAGAAGCAGGCTCCCAGCAGAGGAGCCTGATGTGGGGCTCGATCCCATAACGCTGGGATCATGCCCTGAGCCGAAGGCAGACGCTTAACGACTGAGCCACCCAGGCGCCCCTACTGTGTGCCTTTTGGGGGCCAGGCTCTTAACAGGTATGAATTCCATGACAATTTTTCTATGAGGGAAAGATGGTAAGAAACCTTCTAGTTATAAATTACTATGATATTCAATGACTAGGTATACAGTTCGATAAAGCTAGTATAAAAATTTAATTTGTTCTTATTCTAAGCCTTAAATCATATTTCCTCTAAATCAAGATGCCACACTGATAAACTGAGAGACATAATAATTAATACATTTTATTATATTTGGTTGCAGAGAAACTAATAGCTTTCTTCATGCCTTAGAAAACATGTAGATTTCATGAATTTTAAAATATTTTTAGGAAAAAGATAGACTGTTCCAAATCAACCACTGCTGGTTATAGAACAATTCTGTAAGAAACTGACATTAAAGAACAGCTCTGTAAGAACTGGGCATGAATAAATGTGTTTACTTTTTTAAAACAATGCTTCTTTGCAAAGAAAATTCACGACACCGAAAGGACTCCCCAAAATAAGAAAAACCTCTGATGAGAGAACAAAATATAATAAGAAAAACAAACTTAGAGCAAGAGCAAATATCAAAAACAAAAGGAAATCTAAGTTTCCTAACCCAGGAAGATCAAAAGTATTTACCATATCACTGGGAAAAATAAGACATCTACCTACTCTTTTTTTTGTTTTTTAAATTACAATAACATACAGAAAAAAAAAACACTTGCAAAATATAGATGAGAAAAAGCAGGAACCAAGATTAGGGGGACCCCAAACTTCTTCTCTGCCACACTTTAATGCCTCCCCTACAGAAAGTGGAGCAACATTGGCAAAGTTTTATTAGCGTATTATTTCATAATCATCCAAATTATCATTCACATGGAAAGGCACAAAAAGGCCATCTTGGCTGTGGGCAAACTCAGAAAACGAATACCCCACACGTACTTTTTTTTTTTTTTTTAAGATTTTTAATTTACTTATTTGAGAGAGAGAGAGCGTGCACATGCATGGTGCACTGGAGTGGGGAGAGGGGTATCCTTGAGCAGACTCCCTGCTGAGGAGGGAGCCCCACGTGGGGCATGGTCCCAGGGCCCTGAGATCATGACCTGAACCGAAACCAAGAGTTGGCTGCTTAACCAACTGAGCCACCCAGGTGCCCCAACCCCTCCCCCAACTTTTTGCAAAAAATTACTGAAGACGTAGAATTGTCAATAGATAGATGAATCACAACAAAGAACTCAAAAATATATAAAAGTAATATATTTTTATATATTTTATATATACACTTGTTTTATATATGCTTTATATAGTTTTAAATATATATAATATATTTTAATATTTTAAATGTATAATTTATATTTGATATATAAAATATATAATATATAATAAAATAATATAAATATATAAATATATACCAAAGTATATATCAAAAAATATATTAAAAGTAACACGAAAGGCCAGCCGTTGTTTTTATCACCATCAAAGACTATGATGTGGGACGCCATAAATGAATATAGAAGAAGGCAACGTTATCCAGTGGCTGCTATCAGGAGGCTAAGGACATCCCCGGCAGGAAGCACACAGGGGTTTCATGGTCATACGGACATAGCTTCCTCACAGGCTACTCTGTTGCTCGTGCCTACAAAGAAAGCGCTTGTGGCTGAAGTACTTGGCACACAGACAAATAAGAGTCTCCAGAAATCCAGAGAAAACCCGGTTCAAAATTTTAGCTTAATGTACTTCAAAGTTTGATGGCAAATGATCCCTAACATAGAATTCCACACCCAGGCAAATTTTCCACCAAGAAGAAGGTAAAGTGCTCTTTTCGGATACGCAGGAGCATTTTACAGATTATGTAGACTTGGATGAAATTTTCTTTGAAGTTACTTCTTAAAAATGGAATTTAGAGGAGAAGCCAAAAAACTATGCCCCTAACCTAGAAAGAAAAATGCTGGAAAAATCCTAACATGGCAGCTTGGTAGCCTGAAAAATATTCAAATTAGAGTAAGAAGCCAGAGGGTTCCAAGAAGCGTGCCGAAGAAAATTGGTAAGATTAATATCAATTATAGATAATAAGCTTTTAGTGATGGTGTCAAGATGTTCGCTTCTGGGAAGGAAAAAAAAAAAAGGCTGCTTAAAAATTCCAAGAAAACCAACCAAAGAGAATGGTATACAGAACAACCAAACAAAATGGATACAATTGCAAATACGATTCCAGTATACAATTCCAAATATACAACGAAATAAATATAACAAGATTTGGGGCAGTCCAGAGAAGAAGAGAAGAGTGGCCGTTTGAGAAAATGCTGGGAATAGTCTCCACTGAGCAGATTCTGTAATTTATAAGGAAGACATTTCATTCTCCACAGTTCCGAACACTTGATTACACAGTGAAAATATACATAAACACACGTACACACACATATAATTATAATATTGGGAACAGCAACTAACGTACTCAGTTTTTAAACTGAACCTATACAACATAAGGCAATTCTTTTCACAGAACAGACCGTAAACATTTTTTTTGTCAGTATAAAAAGTAATGACATAACTAGCAGAAAACAGGAGATAAATGGAGAAAGAAAGCAAATGGGGAACAAATTGTTTTCATCTTATATAACTGGTAGTCAAAGGACACTGCTCAAAATTGGTGAGGAAAGTGCTTCAAGTTACAAAGTAATAAATAAAAAGTCATGATGTTCATTTTTAGTGATGAAATTGAAATCACATACATAGTGGGAACTGAGTATGGAGGGGAGGTAATACAGGGGTGCAGAAACTCAGTTTCTATTTCAAAGTGGAGGGACACTAAAGATTTTCCAAGATTCAGACATCAAGAAACAGAGCTCTGGATATACTATTTAGAGTCTGGGTACTTAAAACAAAGTAGCAGCGTTTCAACTAACTTACGGTTCTAGAACGGGTTAGATACATTTTGTTTTTCCTTGTACATGGTTATGTAGTATTGGTAACTTTTCCGTGTGTACACTACTTTCAGATATCCTAATAATGACATCGTCTCTGCTAAATGTTTTAGTTTTAAATCTCTCTGGTTATAAAGGGAAATTTTTTCCCTGAGTTTCGTGGTATTTATAGAATTACAGGTTTTCAGTCTAACCCCTAGTACTGACTAATTTTAGCTGCAGCTCTCTGATTATTTGATTATGAAGTCTTCATTTTTCCTTTCCTCTTAAGCTGTATCTGTATGACACAAATCCAGTCAATCAATTCAGGGTGAGGGGAAAATGCACTCAAATACAGCAGGTCATACATGTTGACTGGCTAACATAGTTTTTCATTAGTTTCAATATCATATAACTTTGACTTAGACTTTCTGTAAAAAATGAATACTGATGCTTCTTTGCTTACCTGAACTGTTGTGACAATACGTCAAATATTACATTGAACAATGAAGCATTCTGAAAGACAGATGCTTTATGAGCTCTATTATTCTCTTTTATATCCTGCTTTGAACGAAGGAAAAGAGATAAATTTTATCGGCACTACTTACTAACTTGGGCAAATCTCTGAATATCTTAGAGCCATAGTATCTCCATTAATAAAATAAGAATGGTAAAATGAGGGGTGCCTGGGTGGCACAGCGGTTAAGCGTCTGCCTTCGGCTCAGGGCATGATCCCGGTGTTGTGGGATCGAGCCCCACATCAGGCTCCTCCGCTAGGAGCCTGCTTCTTCCTCTCCCACTCCCCCTGCTTGTGTTCCCTCTCTCGCTGGCTGTCTCTATCTCTGTCAAATAAATAAATAAATTGGGGCGCCTGGGTGGCACAGCAGTTAAGCGTCTGCCTTCGGCTCAGGGCGTGATCCCGGCGTTATGGGATCGAGCCCCACGTCAGGCTCTTCCGCTGTGAGCCTGCTTCCTCTCCCACTCCCCCTGCTTGTGTTCCCTCTCTCGTTGGCTGTCTCTATCTCCATCGAATAAATAAATAAAATCTTTTTAAAAAATAAATAAATAAATAAAATCTTAAAAAAAAAAAAAAGAATGGTAAAATGATTTCACACTGTATTAGTCCGTGGGATAATAAATGTCTTGGTGCTTTGTGAGATGCTTTGAAGTGGAAGGAATAATTGCTAATTAGGAAACGGGCAACAAAGTGTCCAGCGGGAAGCACAGAATGGTCTTCATGAACCCCGGAGGGCAGCCTTCTTCACGCTTTGCTTGAGGAAGGGATGTGTGGTTGAAATAGCTTGTCATATATAGAAGAACTAAAAGAATCCATCATACTTCTCTCGAATTACTGATCTATACATTGCATCTCCTCATCACAAGCTCTTGGCTTCTACAAAAAGAAGCAACTCTCCCATCTGCCTCCCAAATCCTCCACAGTCGGCCCCAACCCGTCAACCCATCTTGTGTTCCACCGCTCTCCCCGAGCCAATCACACACAACTCCATCCTAAATCCTCCTTAAGCTAGACACCAACGGCACAGAGTGTGCTCGCCTACCCTAGTGCTTCTGCTCACAGGTGAGCCTTTCCAGGCCAAGGAGTCCCATCCTAGCCTCCATCCAGCCTCCACTCCAGAGCCTTCTTCAACTTTAGGCATCAGTCTTTTCCATAACCTTCCCTTAAACAGATCATCTAAATGGCACAGTCTTATTATTTAAAGTACAGTCATATTCTCTAAATTTCAGCAAATGTATTCCTATCAACTATTTCATGTTATACATATTATAAGCCCCAAATAAACTAGACTTTTTTTTAGGAGAAAATAATCGACAAGAAGAACCCACAACATTGTTATAAGGAAGCATTTATAATATACGCTACTTGAAAAAGCAGGAGAAAATATTTTATCCATACAAAGCTGTTGACTATATAAAATAGGCATCAGAGATGACACAGGACATCAGCCAAACGGATGCCTGAGTCGCAGAATTACAAATTATTATGATTTTCCGTACAATCTATATTTTTTCATTAGAGCACATATACATTATTCTTAGAAGAAAAATTTAATCTAAATTTTATCTAATTCTGCCCTCTAAAATTCTAGTGGAGTAAATGTAATAAATGACAATTACTCATTTTTAAACACAAACATTAAGATCATACAGAATTCATTTACATAATTCCTCGAATACTTATTGCACGTCTTCCATATGCCAAGCACTTTGCTATGCTCCGTAGCAATAACAACAGCAGCTAACACTTTTTTTTTTTAATGTTGCTCTTTATTAATTTATTTTCATTTTCAGGAGGCTCCGCGCCCAACGTGGGGCTTGAACTCATGACCCCGAGATTAAGAGTTGCATGCTCTACCGACTGAGCCAGCCAGGTGCCCCTAACATTTCTGAGTGCTTCCTATGTACTACGCTGTGTTCAAGGCACTTTCATTTATTAAATGGCTTAACCCACATGGGACCCTATGAGGTAGGTACTATTATTATTCTCACTCAAAATGTGAGAAACCAAGCCATCCAGGGGCCCATAACTTAGACACAGAACTAGGAGCAGATTTACAAACTCACGCAGTCTGGATCCACTGCCCACCATCAACGAGCTACAGGAACAGTGGTGGGCGAACCCATCATCCTAGCCTTTATGGTGCCTGAACACTAGAAAGAGAGCAATTAATAAAGTAGCCAAAACAATATATAATTCTGACGTATGATACAAACCATAAAGTTTAGAAAGCTATTATCTGAGCTGTACTCATTAAAATCACCTATTTTTAGAAATCTATCTATGTGCATTAAGGGAAAATAGGACTTACTCTCAGGGATCTGGAAAGTTTTCTTTCAGGAGATGATGTTTCTGAACAGACCTAGAGTAAAGGTAGGCAAAGATGAAGGGCACGCACCAGGCTGAGCAAGTGCAAAGGGCCTGAGGTAGCAGGTACCGTGCAGCCAGCCTGGAAGGCCAGCACCTCTGTTAGAGCCTGGACAGCAGACAAACAGGGAGCTCCATTCAATGGCTTGACAAGGACAGGTACCGAGCTCGTGCCAGGCTCCGCTCTAGTCCCTGGAGACACAACAGTGAAGGACCCTAAGATCCCTAACAAAGCTTACTTACATTTGAATGCAAGGGGGACACAGACAATCACACAAGTAAATACACGTTAGGTGGTAAGTGCTACCGAGGGAAACAGATCCGGGTGATGGGGACAGAGAGGCCTGGATGAGAGCGGGTATGGCTGTTACGTGGGATGGTCAGGCAAGGTCTTACTGATAAAGACCTATCTGAGCAGGGACCTTGTATTAGTTTTCTCTTCCCGCCGTACAAACACAATGCTCCGTTTCTTCTCTCACATTTGTAGGGCTGAGGAGACCAGTGTGCTTGGCTGGCTTCTCTGCTTCAAGTCTCACGGGACTACAACCAAGGGACTGGCGGGGCTACGTTCCCTTTGGGGGTTCACTGGGAGAAAATGTTCCCATTTCCTTGTGGTTTTAAGACTATGGTCCCTGTTTCCTTGCTGGCTGAAGGACCGGTGGTCCCCACTTCCTTATGGCTACAGGACTGGGGTCCCCATTTCCTTGCTGGCTGTCAGCTGAGTACACAGCTCCCAGCTTCTAGAAGCCACCTGCATTCTTTGGCTTGTGGCCCCCTTTCTCCATCTTCAAAGCCAGCAACAGCAGTCCTTCCCTCATACTTCTCTGATCTGCTTTTGTGCTTCCTTTTCCACTTTTAAGGACTCACATGATGATGCTGGGCTCAGCCAGATAATCCAAAATAGCCTCTGTGACTCAAGGTCCTTAACCTTAACCACATCTATGATGTCCCTTCTGCACGGAAAGTGACACAGTCACAGGTCTGGGGACTAGGGTGTAGACATTCTTGGAGGTGCATTATTCCCTTTACCATTGGCCTGAAGGAAGTGACACTATCTGGGGCTGGGTAGAGAGGGTCCATGTAAATCCTGACATGTTTGTGTGCCTGGAATGATGAGGAGGGAGGAGGGTTAAAGAGGTCTGAGCAATGGTGCAGAGAGGTGAGTGAAAGCAGAAACAACAGGACAGACTGACAACTGAAAGTGGAGTCTGTTTACAAAACGAGGAATCAAATACAATGGCGAGGACTGGGGCCTGAGCAGGCTGACGGACGTGGTGCCATCCTAAGCTGGGAAGACCGGGCATCAACCAGTCTATGGCAGCAAACAGGAGCTCAGTACTGGCCATGGTGAGTTCGAGATGCGTGTGAGACACCCAGGGAAGATGCGAAGCTGCAATGCATTTATAGCCTCGGTCTTAGTCAGAGATGTAAATTTGGAAGTCATCACAGTGTGAATATAATTTAAAGCCAAAAGACCGGATCTGATCACGTAGAAAGAGATGTGTATTTAGAGGTGTTGAGATCATAATGGGGTTTATGGTTTTACCATTTTAGCAATGAGAAGCCTTTGCTGCATTTTAAAAGCCTTCCTCTTCCAAATTAAACTTCCCAGCTCCTATAGATGTCCTTCAGATGACCACCTGTTCAGGTCCTGCACTACTGACCACCTTTTGGACCAAACACAGTTTGGCATTGTTTCTTCTAAAATGTTGAATCCAGGATGTAAGGAAATGTAGGCATTCCCCAATTATGAATGGATTGCATCTCCAAAGTCCACAGTTGAAGTAGTATAAAACTCAGCAGGGATTTTTCTCATAGGATAAATCTAAAAGATTCCAACCCATTAAAAACAAAAACAAAAACAAAACAAAACAAAACCTAGTTAGCCCATAATCTGCATAAATTACAATGCTAACATTATTCATTATTATTCCGCCTATCAGATTCGCAGTATAACACAGTGGTTAAAAGTTCTAGGTCTTCAATCAAACTGCCTGGCTTTGAATCCTGTGTTTCCTCTTGCTCTCCGCTGGGCTCTACCGATAATCCATGATTTGGGGCAAGTTATTTAACATGTCCCAGTCTCAAGTTCCTCAGCCACGACACAGAGCTTCTAATGGTACCCTTCACACAGGCTTACTGTAAGGATGAAATGTGATGATCGGTGTAAATAATTTGCCCCACTGTCCGGCATTTAGCAGGAATCCAAACAAGAACATCACCTACTGTAGTCATTACCAACATCTAGTCATGGCTACAACTGTTTCTCTATCAGCACAGGAGAGACTTCCTGGAAGACGGAGAGGGGAAGAGATGATCCCAGGTGAGACTACCTTACTGATCCCATCCGTCCATCTCTACGGGTAAGGGGTACTTTTCTCTCCGTCACCACTGCTGGTTCACCGGCAGTCATACACGTGGTGGGCTTCTGCGCCTACCTTTGTCAATGCCCACTGAGAACCCACGGTACAAGGATGGTGCAATTTTTCTGAAAACTGATTCTGTCATCCAAATCAGGAGCCAGTGTCTTCGCAAAGCTTTGGGTCATCAGCAAATCTGAAGTGGTTTCCTCCATCCAGGCCTGAGAGCTTACGTTGCAACCTGCCAGCTGCTCTCTCTGCCCTGTGCTTGCCCTCTAACAATCTGTGTTTCAGAGCAGCCGAAGTGGCCCTTTGCGATTGTCTATCAGATCACATTACTCCCCTGCTGAAATCTTTCCAGTGGATTTCCATCACTCCCAGAACAGAATTCAGGGTCCTTACCCCTGCACTACCAGACCCACACCACCCAGCTCCAGAGCCCATTCCTCTTCTTTTCTATTTCTCTAGCACATCCTTCTTCCTCCCCGGGGTCCAGCTGCACCCGCCTCCTTGTTGACTATCAAATGTATGGAGCACATTCCCAGCTCTAGGATCTGAAGTGCCTCTTCTACTTAAAAGCTTTCCCCTCATTTTGTTCAACTGCTGTTCCAGGTCACCTTCTCTGAGGGGTCTTATCTAACTACTCCATCTAAATCAGCGACTTTCGTCCCCCCCCATTCTTTTTTTTTTTTTCTTTTAAGATTTTATTTATTTATTTGACAGAAAGAGACACAGCCAGCAAGAGACGGGACATAAGCAAGGGGAGAGGGAGAGGAAGAAGCAGGCTCCCAGCAGAGCAGGGAGCCCGATGCGGGGCTCAATCCCAGGACCCTGGGATCATGCCCCGAGCCAAAGGCAGACGCTTAATGACTGAGCCACCCAGGAGCCCCCCCCCATTCTTGATCCCCAGACCTGGCCTTATTTTTCCTCTTTGCACGTACCATGGGTTAGCACTCATACACACACACACATACGTACACACACACACAACCACAAATGTTGGTTGGTTGGTTGGTTTATTGTCTGTCCTCCCACCAAATTAAAAGCTCCATAAGGTACCTCACCTATTTTGTTCACTGTTAGAGCCCCAGTGCCTCCTACAGCACCTGGTAACAGAACAGGTTGAATCTACGACATGAATGAGGAAGGAAAGAGAGAAAGGAAAAGTGAACAAGTAATCTACAGGAGGACAGCACACTGGGATGAACACAACTACACCTTAGGCCAGCTCAGCAGTCTGATAGCAACAAGGGCATGATGAGTTATTTTTGTTAGGAAAAACAATCAGTAAGTTAGACATGACAGAGGCAGATTGTGCAGAATAAGATGGTTTCTTATAGAAAATTTGTTGTAGTTGGTCAAAAGAATACTGTTCACGAGGACCAGAAAGCTATGAAAATAGTTTTGAAATAGAGCTCTTTTATTAAAAAGAAACTGGTAGTCTCTTTTTTTCTAGTTTGTATTTCACTTTTTAAAGAAACTATCAGTCTTAATAATTAGTACCATTTTGTAGAAGCTACAGGATATGGTAGACAGACCAATCCAGAGTCAGACACCCCTGACATCGAGATCTGCCACTTGCTAGCTGTGTTTCCTTACAGACGTTGCTTATCCCTTTTGAGCCTTAATCTCCTCATATGTAAAAAAAAGAAGATCACACCTACTGCTTGGGGCTGGTGATGGAGTAAATAAATAAGACAAGGTATATAAAGCACTCAGCACCCAGCCTGGCATATGGTTGGTATCCATACAATCTAGTATCTTCCTGAATATCGTGGGTTACTTACAAATCTAAATGGAATCTGAGGCTATTAATTGCCTTTATTTCTCCAACACAACATGAAGTAACATGACGTACTAGGCTTATTTCTTAAGAAACGTACTCTTAACCAAAAAAATTGCAATTCAAAAGATTAAAAACTTTAAAGCATTCTCTATATAAATGTACACATACACACATACATACATATGTGTGTGTGTGTGTGTGTGTGTGTGTGTATAGAGAGAGAGAGAGAGACAGATTTAATTTTTTTTTTTTTAACAAAAAGACAAAGACTAAGCTTGAGGCTGAAAATTACTGGTCTCATTCGTGATGAGTCAGGCTCCATATTTCTATAGGACCAAGAAGATGAGATCCAAGATCCTCCTGTGTTCTCTCAGTACTGAATGTATTTATTAGACTCCAGAAAGGGAAGGCTGCTTGGCCACAGACAGTCTGCAATATGCACGCCAGCCTCAAAGCTCTGCTGCTTGGCTTTGAAATATGGGCAGAGAGCAGGTGGAGAGGGACAAGCTCTGTGCCCATGAAAGGATGCAGGCCATTTTGTTAACTCCACAACCGAAGATCCTAAAAAGACACCCTGATGCTCCTGTTTAGGGCAAAGAAGCTTCTTCCGTTCTACCGAAAGGTGTTAGAGAGGATCTGCCCGTATTTTTAAAATGTCCACCTACAAGAAGAAAGTAAGCTCTTAAAGACTGTAGAACTCTCAGCCTTCTTTCAAAGCTCAGAATTTCAATTCTTCTTAAGAAAAAAAAATATTTATCAAGTGTTTTAATGTCCCAATATAAGCCCAGTTTAAAACTGTCACACTTTGGGTGCCTGGCTGGCTCAAGTCTGTGAAGCGTCTGCCTTCGGCTCAGGTCATGATCGCTGGGTCCTAGAATCGAGCCCTGTGTCCGGCTCCCTGCTCAGCGGGGAGCCTGCTTCTCGCTCTCCCTGACCCTGTTTGTGCTCTCTCTTGCTATCTCTCTCTCAAATAAAGTTTAAAAAAAATAAAACTGTCACACTGTAAAGACAATAATGACAATGGTACTTCTTTATCCAACTATTTATTAAGGACTTAATGTGTGCTAAGCCCTGTTCAAGGTGTCTGAAGTCGACTAGTGAAGTAAAATGACAAAGAGCTCTGCAATCATGAAACATACCTTCCGGGAGGGGAGACCAGTAACAATAGATATAAAACAATAGCTAAATGATACACTGTGTTCTAGAAAGTGATTATGTGGTATGGGGGAGGGGGCCAGAGCCAGGTAAAAGCACTAGGAATCCTGCAGGAAAGTTGCCATGTTAAATAAAATGGTCGGAGTTGGCATCACTGAGAAGATGGAAATCCAGACTTTGAAGTTGTATCATATCGGAAGAATTAACATAGTTAAAATGTCTATGTTCCCCAGAGCAATCTACACTTCCAATGCCATCCCGATCAAAATACCAATGACATTTTTCAAAGAACTGGAACAAATAGTCCTTAAATTTGTATGGAACCAGAAAAGGCCCCGAATTGCCAAGGAAGTGTTGAAAAGGAAAAACAAAGCTGGGGGCATCACAATGCCGGATTTCGAGCTGCACTACAAAGCTGTGATCACAAAGACAGCATGGTACTGGCACCAAAACAGACACAAAGACCAATGGAACAGAATGGAGAACCCAGAAATGGACCCTCAGCTCTTTGGGCAACTAATCTTTGATAAAGGAGGAAAAAATATCCGGTGGAAAAAAGACAGTCTCTTCAATAAATGGTGCTGGGAAAACTGGACAGCTACATGCAAAAGAATGAAACTTGACCACTCTCTCACACCATACACAAAGATAAACTCCAAATGGGTGAAAGACCTCGATGTGAGACAGGAATCCATCAAAATTCTAGAGGAGAACATAGGCAGCAACCTCTACGACATCGGCCACAGCAACCTTTTTCATGACACATCTCCAAAGGCAAGAGAAACAAAAGATAAAATGAACCTGTGGGACTTCATCAAGATAAAAAGCTTCTGCACAGCCAAGGAAACAGTCAGAAAAACTAAGAGGCAGCCCATGGAATGGGAGAAGATATTTGCAAATGATGCTACAGATAAAAGACTGGTATCCAAGATCTACAAAGAACTTCTCAAACTCAATACACAAGAAACAAATAAACAAATCATAAAATGGGCAGAAGATACAAACAGACACTTTTCCAATGAAGACATACAAATGGCTAACAGACACATGAAAAAATGTTCAAAATCATTAGCCATCAGGGAAATTCAAATCAAAACCACACTGAGATACCACCTTACGCCAGTTAGAATGGCAAAAACTAACAAGGCAAGAAACAACAATTGTTGGAGAGGATGTGGAGAAAGGGGATCCCTCCTACATTGTTGGTGGGAATGCAAGTTGGTACAGCCACTCTGGAAAACAGTGTGGAGGTCCCTTAAAAAGTTAAAAATTGAGCTACCCTATGATCCAGCCATTGCACTACTGGGTATTTACCCCAAAGATACAGACGTAGTGAAGAGAAGGGCCATATGCACCCCAACGTTCATAGCAGCATTGTCCACAATAGCTAAATCGTGGAAGGAGCCGAGATGCCCTTCAACAGATGACTGGATTAAGAAGTTGTGGTCCATATATACAATGGAATATTACTCAGCATCAAAAAGAACGATTTCTCAACATTTGCTGCAACGTGGATGGCACTGGAGGAGATAATGCTAAGTGAAATAAGTCAAGCAGAGAAAGACAATTATCATATGATTTCTCTCATCTATGGAACATAAGAACTAGGAAGATCGGTAGGAGAAGAAAGGGATAAAGAAAGGGGGGTAATCAGAAGGGGGAATGAAGCATGAGAGACTATGGACTATGAGAAACAAACTGAGGGCTTCAGAGGGGAGGGGGGTGGGGGAATGGGATAGGCTGGTGATGGGTAGTAAGGAGGGCACGTATTGCATGGTGCACTGGGTGTTATACGCAACTAATGAATCATCGAACTTTACATCAGAAACCAGGGATGTACTGTATGGTGACTAACATAATATAATAAAAAAACATTATTATAATAAAAAAAAGAAGTTGTATCATAGCAATTAACTCAGTAGTGGCTTTTATTTCTTGTTTATCTTTTTTTTTTTAATTTCTTACTTATCTTTAAAGTAACCTACTTTTCAAAATGCACTGACCCATGAATGTTTGCAAACTAAGTCTATCTAATGAAGAATGTGCAACTAAATTTCTGTGTTTAACCAATCACCATCTTTTCCAAATCTGTACAACACACACCAGAGTGCCAGAGACCCTCGGGGAGAAGTCTGGAGCCTAAGGAGGCTGGGCCTCCGCATGTTGTCATCAGCACGCACATTCTTCATGTGGATTCAGCATTTCTAACCCCAGGCTAAACTCGGCTAAAGAGGAGGTGGTGGGGGGAGGCCATTCCAAGAGCTTCTCATATTGATTTCTTTTACCCCAAACAGAGACTCTCCTAGTTACTCTCCTAATCACTTCATTTGTCTGAGTCCTTTAAAGAAGGAACAATGAATTGAAGAAAAAGTGTTGACTTGCAAAAATATAATCATTTTGCAGGTTGTTGTTGTTGGTATGGGTCATTTTCCCTTAGTAATATCACGTATGTGCTCTCTATAGAGAAAATGAAAATGCTTAACTCTAATTCCTGCCGTTCCCGAGAGCCTGAGCTAAACCTAAGGAAGACTACATCTAAGACTAACTGCGCCCGAGAGTAGCAAGGACAAAGCTTTTCTGCACACTTTACCTCTCCAAGGTTTAATGTGGTAGGTATTCACCATGAAATCACCCACATCACCTGGCCAGGAGCAGCTCTGTTCTCACTCCATAGTGTTTCCATACGCACAGAGCCAGGGCAACTGAGAACCTTCTGCCAGGCATTTCCTACGGGGCACAACACGCTGATTTAAAGGTAATTTTCCAATGAAGTCCCTCCTTGGACCGGAAAAAAAAAAGTGCACAAGACAGGGAACTAATGACTCCAACCACAATCAGTTCATTAGTTTCATTTGGGAAAGCAAATATTCACTCGCTAAAACCAAATATTCACTAAGCGCCCATTACTCCTCACCATGACTCTGCCAAGGTTACCCCTTTACAGACTAAAATTCAGGAAAGCAGTGGGATCTGGACACATGAAAACATTTCCAGACAGGCGAGCCGCTTGGCCATCAGAGATAAATAGTACACCCAACTTAAATATTCATGGCAAAAGGAAAGAAGAGTTATATTAGTTTCATTAAGTAAATTTTCATGGGCTATACTGCAAAAGTAAACTAATCTGAAAGGTACACATGAAGAAGGTTAAGAGAATAAAAAATGCACAAGGAAGATTATTTCTCAACAAATGTATGAACATATACTGATATGAATTATTTGCTCAACATACGGGCACCAAACTGAAACTGGAATATGACTTTTATTTATTTATTAAGATTTTATTTATTTATTTGCCAGAGAGAGAAAGAGAAAGAGAAGGCACAAGTAGGAGACGTGGCAGGCAGAGAGAGAAGCAGGCTCCCTGCTGAGCAAGGAGCCCAATGCGGGACTCGATCCTAGGACCCTGAGATCATGACCTGAGCCCAAGGCAGATGCTTCACCCACTGAGCCACCCAGGCGTCCCAGAATATGACTTTTAAAAATGAAAAGTAAGGGGTGCCTGGCTGGCTCAGTGGGTAGAGCATGTGACTCTTGATCTCAGGGCTGTGAGTTTGAACCCCACACTGGGTACAGAGGTTACTTAAAAAAATCATAAAAATAGGGGCGCCTGGGTGGCTCAGTCGTTAAGCGTCTGCCTTCGGCTCAGGGTGTGATCCCGGTGTTATGGGATCGAGCCCCACATCAGGCTCCTCCACTGGGAGCCTGCTTCTTCCTCTCACACTCCCCCTGCTGTGTTCCCTCTCTCACTGGCTGTCTCTCTCTCAAATAAATAAATAAAATCTTTTAAAAAAATCATAAAAATAAAAGTGAAGAAGTACATTTATAACTAAAAACAACTGTAAGCAACCTAATATTTAAAAGGATGATAAATGAAAGCACATTCATATCATGTCTTAGATTTAGTAACACAAAATGGTATTGTTAACCTTGTTAAAATTTTTAAACATAAGCACAGGCTACACCAAGAGTACACTGTTATTTTTTTTTAATTTAATTTTACTTAAATTCAATTAATTAACACATAGTGTATTATCGGTTTCAGAGGTAGAGTTCAGTGATTCATGAGTTGCATATGAAGGAGTACACTGTTTTACAGGGGTAAGTCATCTGTAACTAACCACGCATGCTTACCTCACTGTTCAAAATCTCTATCTTCCGGATCCGATTCTGTTCAGTGAACTGCCTTCCACGAACTCTCCCTTACCAAACAGCAAACTCGCTTCTCAAAGCAGACAACCCTGCTCTTCCCCAACTCCTCCTCTACCTTGTGCACAGTTTCTGGCTCTGAAATCAGAGGGCTCCAGGAAATGTAAGCTCCAGGTTGATCTGGGCCAGAATGCGGTTTTCAGAAAGACTAGACCACATGCCTTCTGGTCAATTGTCAGGCCTTCTCATCCCACCAGCTACCTTTTCTTCTCCAAAATGCTCACTCCTCTCTCTTCCTTGGCCTGAAAGCAAATGCTATGGTCTGTATGTGACTATTTACCTGAATTCTCTAGTTTCTAGACATCATTTCCTCTTATCTTAGTGGGGCACATCCCACTGCCGCAGGTTGTGAGCAAACACACACGTGCGCGCATTCTCAGGAAGGGATGCATGTGGCCATCAGTTCGCTATCAAAAGGACTCACCTAGGATATCCACAATAGCGTGACATGTAACATCAAGCCCTTTTAAAGGCATTTTCTAAAGCTGTAATAACCCTGTGCCTCCATCGTATAAGGGCTCGTTGACCTGCTGCCTGTGAATGATGTGGCCAGTCTGGTGCCAGGAGGGGAGCTGGAGCACCTTAGGCTACTTGGACCGCGTCTTGGCTACTGTACAAAAACACACTGTCCACCTGACTGCTGAAGAAGAGGGACTGATTTCGTTTTGCTTTTTTTTAGTTAATGTCCTTGTATCTCAGTTTTAATTATTTTCCCGATATCTAAACCACTCTGAGTTAATATTCTGTTGGGATCTCTTTAATATGCTTTCTCAAATGTAATAAAACCAAAGTGACTGGTTCTTCTGGCCACGAAGTCAAAACACTACACCAAACACCACGGAAGCAAGCCACAGGAAGCCCACCCGCCATTTTTCAGTCCGGGTGTCTTTCTGATTGCAAGATAGGACCCCCGAGTGAGTTCTGTACTCTTTTCAATTTGAAGGTATTCTCACTTCATTAACACAATTCTTCATTTTTTACTTCTTTGTTAGTCCCAACGAGAAATTCCAGGCTTTAAAAGATTCAAACGACTTGTATCTTAATCAGACCTGGACTCTCTCCTTGCAACACGCCGATTTACATGAGATCTCTTGGAGTTTCTCTGCTTCCACAAAATGCGGATGCCACTGCCCATCAGGCCTGGGTTTGCCGCTTTGCACAAACAGTCCAAAACAGTTTTCCTGATCTGTTTCAACTTGAAGTGTTGTCAATATATGGATTGTCTTGCTTTCTAATTCAGTGAAAAATCTAGTTTTCCATTAGTCTCTGCCTTTCTAATTTTCAATACAGCTTTACTAAATGTAATTATTACAGGCAGATTCAAGAAAGCAATTACTGAGCTACTGGTTTGTATCTCTGAAGTCTTAATAAGTGGCAAAAAGTTGTAATTGCACCCGGAGTATAAAATAAATTTTTCTACAGATTAGACATACACACCCTTGAATTTGTATGTGGAGAGACATATTTAAAACAGTATATAAAGTGTGCTCTCTTAAAATGCAAGTCTTCATCCTCACTTAAACTTTATTCAAAGGTAGTGCTGTAAGTTCTAAAGAGGAGGAAATGACATTTCAGAAATGTCTGTCTGCTCTTTTTCCAGGACTCTGTGACTTTGGTAAATCACTTCATTTCCCGGACTTCCTTTTTCTCTCCATCTGTAAATATGTGTGAATGTTAAACTATATGGCCAACAAGTACTCTTTCAGCTCTACAGGCTATGAAATATTTATTAAATTTCTAATTTCTGCTAAGTTCAGTAATACACAAGGACAGAACTTCCGAGGCTTAAAATTTAGTCAAGAAGAAAGATATAATTAATATAAACCAATATATAAAGGTGCCTTCCCAATGATATAAACCAAATTGTCTTTCCAAGATGTCTTAAGCAATAGCTGTACATATAAACAGGAGACACAACTTCTTTGGGAGTCATCCAAATTACAGACTTTGGCTTTCCATCTATCGGCAAATAGTGGAGCATTCACTCTGTGGTCAGATGGTGAAACCACCATCCCCAAGCCAAAATGCCTCTGAGACACTGAACAGTCATGCACCAATCAGTTAACTGTCCTTATCTCAGTATGGTGAAGATTCTTTAATAATTCATGAGAGGCACAGGGAGTAGGTGAATATCATCATTTTGCAGATAAAACGACTAAGGATCAGAAAAATAAATGACTTTTCAAAAGCCTCATAACCATTCAGCGATCTGCCCTCTACCATACGATCATGGGCAGCTTTTTCGCAAAATTAATTATTGAATGAGGCCATAGTGACTTTTTTACTTTCTGGAAAAATCTTCATTGCTCTTAACATTCTGGTTTGTCGGCACCATTCAAAATGGTGCTAATTATTTACCTTGAACACCAGAAAGCTACAGCAACCATTCTAACTCTTAGATTAATTTAGATGATATGCAAAGAACGGACCTTCGTGATTTCTAGAATCTGGGCTAATGGATTTTGGACAGGGTCCTTACATCAAGGACTACAGAGTGATGACGACCATGATCGTGACCACCATTGTCTGCAAACTGAAAAACACCCGCAGTGGTTTCTTCAAATCCTCCTTCAGGAAGGTCAGACAAGCAAGTGTGAAGCCAAAGGAAGAAACTAAAAGCATAAACAAGCAAGCAAGCAAACAACATGCTTCTTCCTTTAATTCTATAACGAAATGGAAAACCTGTGTAACAGGTCCACATTGAATCACCCTTCTAAAGGCGTACCATGCTCGGTCTGGATGCCACATTTTCAGAATGTCATTGTCACAGGAGAGAGTCTTTTCCGTGGAGAAGCCACCCTCAAGACCAGAGGTCTATCCCTCTGGCATCTGAGGAGCAAGGAGAGATGTTTACCCCAGGGGAACAGTCTGTAAGCATTTGTAGAGCAAATGAGAAGGGATTGCGGTGAAGTTTTGTCGATCCCAATAACAAAATTAAGGCCAGCCAGTAAATTTTCTGTACAGTCTAGAGCTGAGAAAAAGAATCATGACTTCGAGTTTGCCCTGCAAGCGTAACGAGCCCACATCCCAAATCACCCACCAGATAAGGCAGAACTGACAGTTTCCAGGCAGCTTATGTAAGGAGGGTTTACAATTCAACCCAGTTTCTGGTCAGAGATTGTATTTTGGGAAAACAGACGACATGCCACTGTTAAGTAAACAGCCTCCTTCTTTAAAGTGAGTCAATCCGGGCAGGGGTGTCATTAAGCCCTAGAAATAGCTAACGTAGAATTTGAGATGGATAAAGTCAAGGCCCCAGATCTACTATTCAAAACAAAAGCATTTTACAAGGAAGCGCCGAGATTGGGACTCAGAGTTAAAGCTCCTAAGATACAAAAGCACAAGCAATTATACACACAAAATCTGAAAGGGTCGCTTTAAAGAATTAAGACGAATGGGTAAACATTAACTTTTAGCCTTAAAACACCAAGAGAGCAAAGCAGGGCTCTGGGGATGAACCCCAAAAAAGGGCACAAGGAATGTGCCAGCAGGAACCAACTCCACAGAGCTGGAAACAGAACCCAGAGATCCAGGTCTCCCTGGAAATAATGTCAGGAGCACATGTGCCTCAGGCAATCAGAATGAACAAGTCACATGCATGGACACAGACGACTAGCAAAGAAACAAAAACCAGACAGTGGAAGGTGCTGTGAGTTTTGTCTTAATTTCGATATTAAGTGGCCATGGATATGAGATACGTCATTTGCTCTCACCTCTGGCTCCGGTTTACTTCTTCAGTGAAAACGTACGAATCACTTGGGTGTGTCACCATGTGCTGGAGGCTGGGGATACAGCGAACGAACAGCACAAGGCACAGTCTGACAAACGCTCCGAGGGAAAGGACAGACTGCCAACAGAGTGTCGAACAGCACAGCCAGTTAGGGCTCAGTCTCTGGGGAAGCCATGAAGACCGGAGACCCAAGGGGGAGTTGAGGCTGAGGGGAAGGTTCGTTGAACGAAAGCAGCAGGTGCACTTGGGGATCCAGGAGGGTGATACTGCAGTTAAGGGGGAGGAAGGATCGAAAGTAGCCTGCCGGTGCGCAGAGGCCAGATCACACTGGACCTCTTAAGCCCCACTGAGGCCCCACTGGCCTTCACCAAATGAGCAGGGAGAGGCCACTCAATGTCCGTATGCAGGAGCTGCCACTGAAGAGATGTGCACAACAATCCCTCTGAATGCAAAGAACGGATTCTAAAAAGTTCAGAGGGGGTGGGGAAGATGGAGTAGAAGGTGCTGATGTCTTTTCCAAAGTTTCACATCAAAATTTGATGTTTCTTAACTTGTTCCTGTAAGCACTTTATAATTACACCATGCCAAGTTATTTATAACTATACCATGTCAACTTAAAAATGGACTCATGTCATAGAATAAGTTTAAAACTGAGCCTTTAGGGGCGCCTGGGTGGCTCCGTCGGTTAAGCATCTGCCTTTGGCTCAGGTCATGATCCCAGGGTCCTGGGATCGAGCCCCACCTCAGGCTCCCTGTTTAGTGGGGAGTCTGCTTCTGCTCCTGCCTTTGCCCCTCCCTGCTGCTCATGTTCTCTCTCTGGCTCTCTCTCTCAAATAAATAAATAAAATCTTAAAAAACAAACAAACAACTGGGCCTTTAAAAGTTTGAAAAGAAAGTAGATACTAGACATTTTAAAAATGAAATCACTAGGAAGTTTTAAGAGCCTTCTCGTCAAAGGCTCTTCTGCCTTCCTCATCCACGTAAGACCAAGAGAAGGTTACTGCTCTGCTGCTTACAAGGACAGAGCAAACCACTCTAGGTCTGAGAAGGGAAGGGGAGGGAGCTAGGGGCCCTCCAGCTCACCCGCTAGGTGCGGAGCCCCCTCCAGGGCGATGAGGGCAAGGCAACTCAGCAGTCTGCAGGTGTTCTCAGAGGAAACGCATCAAGAAAAAGTAGGGGTGGGGGGGAGCGAACAAGCAAGAGGAAAGGCAGAGGGACTATACAGGCTGGCCTCACCAGAAAGGCAAAGGCAGAAGGCATCCACAGGGTTCTATCAGTGCCAGAACAAGGGAGAAGTCAGGAGCCCGCTTAGGTCAAATGGACAAGAGAACAAAGTAAATGGATATAACAACACCAGAATCACCAGTGAGGTAAACCCATAGAGCAGAACTGTGAATGAGGTGAACTTCCTGAGTTGTCCCATGAAGGATACTGTGGGGGAGATTGGGGGGGTCCCTAGATCAACTCCACAGGCGAAGAACCTAGTAAAAGGGACCCACGTAAAGATGGGCTATAATCTACAATCCCCAGGTTAGGGGTCATCAGGATAAAGCAATGTATTCTATCAGTGACTGGGATTACAGGTTACAAGGGTCAACTTTGGGTTCCGGTCAAAACTATGTAATGACAAAGCTGGTGAGAGGACTCCGATACATAAGAAGGAAGTACCAACCAAGGACCTAGTTCCTACCCTGGGAGAAGGTGACGTGGGTGTTGAGATCCAGCAAATGTATCTACAGCCTATTCATGCGTTGTACAAACTGCCTTGAGCACTGAGAAGGGTATGTAGCCAATCTTAGGAACAGGGATGGGTGGGGAACAGACGGAATATAACCAAAGCGGTTTTCCATGTATCTGCTAGAAGCCTCTCCCCCTACTTCCACCGAAATCTGATTGAAGGAGGAGATGGTCAGGACTCCCCACTCTGCCTCCATCCACACTAGAGCCACCCCTACCAAAATCCCTTCCCCCCCGCCAACTTATTCATCAAAGGCTGTCTGATCCCAGGATGGAGGAGTAGGGGGGCCGGCCCTAATTTTGAACCTCTTCCCATATTCTTACGTTGGTCTTGAAATTAAGAGGAAAAGAATTTCAAAAGTAAAAATGAAAATAAACAAGAGGAGAAACAGAAGTGGACAGGAACTGAACAGCCTGGCCTGTAGCCCAGAAGGGGAAGGTCTCAAGGCACTCAGACACTAGGCAGAGTATCTCAAATCCTGAACATCACCGTGGCAGGATTAATGTCCTAAGGCAACTTCGTCCTACTGGATTTTTTCAATTAAGTTTCCCATTGTCAAAGTAAACCTTATCTCTGGTGATTTTCTTAACTTCCTAATCTTCTGCCTTTACAGCTGTTACTCCTAAGAGTAAAGTGATGGTTCACTATTTATAGAATAAACTGATATCTTTCAGCCTTGAACTTACAAGCTCTCAATCCACTCTGGCCTCAATGCTGCATTCCTCATTAGGGAAAAGCATGCCCTAGAAAGAATTATTCCATTAGGTAGTTTGCAAAAGATAACCACACCAACGTAATCTTGTCATTACTACAGGGTCTGCCTCTGAATAGAAGTCATTCCTCTAGCTAGTACGGTTGACCTTGGAACAACACGGGTTTGATCTGCACAGGTCCACCTACTTGCAGATTTTATTCAATACAGCACACTAAATTTTCTCTTCCTTATGATTTTCTTTAAAGTCTTCTTTTCTCTAGCTTACCTTATTATAATAATATTGCATATCATATATATAACATACAAAATATGGGTTAATTGACTGTTATCGGTAAGGCTTCGGGTCAACAACAGGCAATTAGAAGCTAAGTTTTGGGGAGTCAAAAGTTATACGTGGATTCTCAACTGTGTGGGGGAAGTCGGCACCCCGAAGCCCTGTGCTGTTCAAGAGTCAACTGTATTTATTAAATATTTTTGTGAGCCAAGCTATGAGCTGGAACACAGCGGGCAGCAAAAGAGACGTGGTCTCTTTGGAATTCAGAGAAAAGAAAGAGATTAACCAATTTTAAGTACAAGATTATGGCTGAAGGAGGAGCTGGAAGGAAATGTAGACAGTGTCAAAGTCATCCTAACAGGGAAACCAGCCTAGTCAGGACAGTGAGGGACCCCCGAGATTTCACACTACACTGTATTCATGAGGGCAGGCATGAGCTTACACACGTCCAATGTGGTTTATAGCACTCTCCACTCTGGTACTCAGGCCACACTTAGCTTGGGAGACCAAAGACGTGGGTTCAAATCTCACCTTTCCCATTTATCGGCCATATGTCCTACAGTAAGTTATTTAAGCTCACTGGGCATCGTTTTTTTTTCATCTGTTAAGTAGAGATAGTATCTTCCTTGTAAGGATTTGAATAGGGTAATGTTTACAAAGTACATAGTATGGTGTCTAGCATACGGTAAGTGCTCAGCAAATAAGAGCTTATGATTTTCATCACCTGAGTGTCCCTGCATTTTAGTCAATGATATTAAAATCATTTCAACTAGCATTTAGTGACCTCTCCTCCTAACATACCTGAATGCCTCTTTCTAGCTGTGATGATGAACAATGTACCCAGAGTGCTCTTGGAGTGTCCTTTGGTAATATGGTAACGACTGTGTTTCTTTTTGAGCACTGAAGACAGTTTTCAATGTGAAATACATAAATGTCTTCATAATTCAGTATTTCGAATAGGTAATACATGCATTTGATTTTAAAAGCTTAAAAAAAAAAAGGTAGGAAAAGATAAATAGCTTGACATCTCCCTTGAAACCCGGATCTCTCTTTGACCAAATCACAAGCATTGCTCTGCCTTTGGGTGCCCATGGCTAACCGTCCTTCCAGCCGGGCTATGCGCGTGTGTGAACTGAATCAGTCTTCCGTGCTTCCCTTCTACACAAAAGGCCCCCATCACACATTCATTTATCTCTTGCTTTTTAACTTAGCAATGGTGCTTGGCAGTCTCGCCTCATGAGGACATACACTGTCCTTTCTCCTTTCACTGCTGCATAATACACTCCTGCAGGGATACTGTAACAATATATGTCTTTTTGGCGACATCTCTTTTGGGACTGACACAAACTTTCCTAATTATAGTCTTGGCAGTAGGTGATGGAGAAAACGGATAAAAATACCGTATTTTCACTTGACTTCATTGTTCTTGGTCAAAAACGAACAGCAACTAATTATTTTTGGTGTAGTCCATATAAACAATCTACACAAGCACGATGCTACGGTTCACACTAATAATTTTTCCCTTCAATTATTTTAAAACATCTGTTCTGTATTTTACACGTCCTGGGATCATCTTCCTTCGTGTTTATATGGGAAAAGTGCCGGCTGCCAGCGTCCAATCAGTTACCCCGAGATGTCAGCTGTCAACCACGTCTCCCACAGCAATTTCCCTCTTCTCTCTCCCTTCCCACTCCGGGTGAGCTGTCAGGTTTCTAGTTTCTGACGTGCATTTACATCACTCAATGACATCTGACAGCAGTGAAAGGCCACAGAAAACTGCTTATTGATCAGAGCAAAACTAGTTGACGGAACAGATGAGGTTGTATCGCAGAAATGCAGGCACATTCAGGTGATGACATTTTGCCCCCCGTACACAAGAGCTTAATGGAATACAACTTCATTATATCCTGCCACTAGTACTTACGGCCCCAACCCCATCTCCCGGCTGTTTTGTCTATGTGGTGATGAGGACAATCTATTTGTTCGTGCACACTTGCAAACGACTTGTGAGTCTGTCCTGACGAATACACCGAGGGACACTGAAATCTCAATCTTAGTAAAATCTAATTGTGCTGTCCCTTCGAAAAGAAAAATGGAATTACCGCTTAGTGAGCCATAACTGCTCAGTTTAAAACTTTTATGCCACTGGGTAAAGAAGTTTAAATGGGCATTTCTTGGATGCTTGTTACACTGTCAGGAAAAAAACCAAACAAATGGGTAACTTGAAAAACACTCAAAATTTACTTACAAATGGGAGAATATAGGAATTTCTAAGAACTAAAATACCAGATTAAGGCCCTCTGCATACAAACTGTTCCTTTCAGTTTCGAAGAGAACAGTTTTAACTGCCTGCTATTTTCATTGCCAGTGAAGGCAGTTGAGTGTAAAGCTGAAATCAGTACATATCTGGAATAGGGATCATTAAGCCAAACTCCTAATATTTTGCCACAAACATAAGAAAAGGAATACAGCACAAGGGACAAAATTAACAGTCCTCTCGGACTTCCAGGAAGAAAAAAAAATGTGAAAACTTTACCCCGAGGGTTGTGGCCATATATGCATCGTCTCTGGACTGCCTATTTTTCATTTAATAGCCTTTCTAGTTCGGTAAAATTTAAAGATAACTTTAAGGTGAGTATGAAAAGAAATATTCATTTTTAAGGTATGTTTCTTGCTGGACGTTCTGAGGCTGAAGCCGGCTCTTTTCCTTAGAAAGAGAGACTGGCTGAAAGTAAAGCCAAGTTAAAGCTTCTAGAGAATTTTTTAGGGGACTGGAGGACATGGTATAGGATTAAAAGTTACATGAGAAGGAATAACTTTCTGGCTTAGAAATCGATTTAAGGCATAGGCACCACCGATATCATCTCCTGCAGCACCAATGCCCTGTACCCAAATGCTGGGAACGCAGCCCTAGGACAAAGAATGGGCAGGTGCTGACAGCCGACTGGAGGTTCGAATCCTGTCCCTCCCACTTTCGGTGTGACCTCCGCCAAGCTGTTTAACCTCCACGAACCGCCCCACTCACCTCTCATCTATAAAAGGAGGTACTGAGAGCATATGAACCTTAAAGAATTGCTTTTAGAAGTAAATGAAATCGTGCATGCAAAGTGCCTCGCATCTTACCCGACCCTTAGAAAGTGGTTAATAACTATTAAATCACTACGGTTTATTTCTTCCCATCTCCGTACAGAGACTTATTTAGTTAAAAAAATTTTTTTTAGGGTAGAGAGCAGAAGAAACTCAGGCGTAGGGCCCAGGAAGAAAAGGAAGAAGTGGAGAGAAAAGGAAAGAAAATCCCACGAACTAACAAGAAAAAAATGGACTTTGAGCAACAGGAGGGTCTTCAGATCCACTCTATCAGCTTCCTGTTGTCACCGTAACAAGTTCCCCCTCCCCCCTCCTTCCTTCCTTCTTTTCTCCCTCCCTCCCTCCCTTCCTTCCCTCCTTCCTTCCTTCCTTCCTTTTTCCTTTTTCCTTTTTCCTTTCAGGTAAAGGCCACTGCTCACCTCTGGGCTCCAGTAACACTCCGCTTAAGCTGTTATCTGCTTTGGGCGGTGGCCTCCCCCGCAGACCAGAGACCGCCTGGAGACAGAAGCCACATCTCCCATGGGCACCCCAGGGCAGAGCACAGCGCCAGGCCGGCAGGCACAGAGCAGAGCTGGCTGGCTGATCGCACACCGACCAATCCACCTGCCCAGCGCCACGCTGGCACCGGCCAGGCCTCAGTGGGGAAGTCACAGGGGTCTGAACAAGGGCCCTTCTGGTGTAGCTGCCTTTTTACTCATAGTACCAGCTTCCATCATGAAAACCAGTCAACAGGAAAGCAGGAGAGTGTTCAGTGTGTTTATTTCAAACACATGAGATTTTTCAAGACATAAGTCTAAGTTTTGCCATTTCACAAATCACACCATATAAAATGCTTCAGCTGCATTTTTTTTGTACTGTGAGATCACGAGAAGAAAATCTTCCTTCTCAATCACCCAGACCAAAGCGCACCCCTTAGGGCACGGGTAAACTCAGTGCTCTGAACCACAGGCCACGTGTTATTTTCCAAACACTTTCGCTTCACACACATCGTGTCCTATGCCTGAGCGGAAACAAAAAACCGACTCAAATCAAATCCGCCTTGCTGTACTCACAATTAATAAAGTACAAAACAACGGGGGAATATAATCGCGTAAGGTGCATGATGACAGACCACAGACAGAGCAAGCATGGGGGAAGGTGGGGCAAACCAGGCGTGGGGTGCTAAGTCAGGGGAGTGACCATGTACCCCGACTGCCCCCCAGACTTACCACTACTACCCCAGCACAACGATCAATGCTGCCATCTTTTACTTCCAAGAGTATGTCAGTTTAGACGGTTGGTTATGTGGTCACCCTAACCATGGAGAAGAGCCCCCCCCCCATGCACATTCTGCGGTCTTAGAGTTCTTTGTAAATACATGCTGTCTTTGGGGTTCACTGCCTTATATGCACTTGACTTTTTTTTTTTTTTTAAGATACTTGCGAATGACATTACAGATAAAGGGCTGGTATCCAAGATCTATAAAGAACTTCTCAAACTCGACACCCCCCAAAATCATATAATCACATCAAAAAATGGGCAGAAGACATGAACAGACACTTCTCCAAAGAAGACATACAAATAGCTACAGATACATGCACTTGAATTTATAAACATGTCCTCCCTGACACTTAATCATTTTTCCAACTCTGTCTCCAGTGCATAACAGAGGCCTCGTCACATAGTAGGTACTTCATTGTGGCTGAATGATTAATCCTGAGACATCCACGACTCAGTGGACCAGTTGATAGGTCTGAGTTCAACAAGGAAAAAAGAACGGTCAGGGGAAATTCATTTAAACTTGAATTCTGAAGGAATGTCCCAGAACCTAAAAACCATAATTACCCACATAATCTTACAGACAGGAGTAATATCTGAGTTGGAAAGTGAGAACATTAAACTCGTGCTCAGAAAATCTGGGCAGATCTCCAAAGAGGTGCTTCCAGGGCCAACCTGTGATACTCCATGATAAAGATTTTTGGATGCAATTAACCAGCAGTACTGTATTTACCAAACCTCCTGAGTGAGTCGCTGATTCAGGGCAAGCCCTAACCAACACAGTGAAGATCTAGAATCAGGGGGGCTTCTCATGGGCACTGGCAGAATGAACCCAAATGTCAGGAACTAACCCATCGACCTGCCAGTTCCCCCACCTCCCTCCACTTTCCACTCCTTGCACATAACCTCAGGATGAAATCAGGATCCTTACCTATTAAAAAAACAAAAAAAAAAACCAAAAAAAAAAAACCAACCCTGAAATCAGATATGCCTACTGTAGTCCTGTTTTACACCTACACAGCCAGGATGGGGCTATAAATACACTATGTGCCGTAGCATATGCTTCCACGGAGGATGTGAAGGACTTGGAAGAACTTTTCTGAACTGAAACATCTCTGTTCTTCCACACTTACTTAAAATGCCTCCTGGGAGCTAACACCTTCCCCAGGCCACTAGGAGCTGACTGTGTGACAGCTGGGGGTGGGGGGTGGGGGGCGTAGATGTGGATGGCCGCTGGGAGCCCGCCTGGAGCACAGGGATGTCTTCAACAAGCACGCATGGCTAAAGCAGAGGCATTTTCCCCAATTAAACTCCATGCAGTTTAAGTCAAAGTCAAAAGAAACACTAGTCTCAGATGTATTATCAATGAAAAAACATTTAGCATTCTTAATTATGTTCCCTTGGTCACACGGTTCATTTTATTTTATTTTATTTTTAAAGTAAGCTCTATGCCTGATATGGGGCTTGAACTCAAGACCCTGAGGGCAAGAGTTGCCTGCTATTTCAACGGAACCAGTCAGGCACCCCACAAAGTTCATTTTAAACAGCATGTTGAATAGGATTAAACACACGAAGCTGGATTATCTAATGACTATGAAAATCACTAATAATTTAGGAGTCTGTAACAAAAGTATACAAAGTATACAAAAGTATACAAAAGTATACAAAAGTATAACTTTAAGATCATTTTTTCAAAGAAAGGAGCATGTAATTTTAGATTTATAAAAAGGCGTGTCAATATTTCATAACATGGGGTGCCTAGGTGGCTCAGTCGATTGAGCATTGGATTCTCGGTTTCCGCTCGGGTCATGATCTCAGGGCAGTGGGATCGAGCCCTGTGCAGGCTCCATGCTCAGCAGGGAGTCTACTTGAGATTCTCTCCCCTTCACAGGCGCGCTCGCTCTCTTGCTCTCTCTCTCTCAAATAAATAAAGGGGCTCCTGGATGGCTCAGTCAGTTAAGCATCTGACTCTCGATTTTGGCTCAGGTCATGATCTCAATGTCATGGTATCAAGCCTTCAGTCGGCTCCTTGATCAGTATACAGTCTCTTTCAGTTTCTCTCCATCTGTCCCTCCCCTGCCTCATGCGTGCATGCTCTCTTTCTCTCAAATAAATAAATAACCTTTAAAAACATGTCATAACCTTAATTAAGAAATGCACAAATATTTTTTAAAGAGTGGGCATTCCATTTGGTTACTGTGTAATTTCAACAACGTATCATTCTCAAGCTTCTCTTGCTGTAGTTTTTTTTTTTTTAAGATTTTATTTATTTGACACAGAGAGAGAGAGAGAGAGAGAGAGAGAGAGAGTGAGAGCACACAAGCAGGGGGAGTGGCAGAGGGAGAGGGAGAAGCAGACTCCCAGATGAGCAGGAAGCCCGATGCAGGGCTTGATCCAAGGACCCTGGGATCATGACCTGAGCCGAAGGCAGACCCTTAACCAACTGAGCCCCCCCAGGCGCCTGTCTTACTCTAGTTTTTCAAACTACGTTACACTTTGGGCTCCTGACTAGCTCCATCCGTATAGCACGTGACTCCTGATCTGAGAGTGGTGAGTTCAAGCCCCACATTGGGCACAGAACTTAAATTTTTTTAGAAAGTTAAAACTGTGCTGTATTTAACCCACATAACTCAAGAATTCATAAAGGACACAAGAAACAAACATAATATTTCCTGTCCTTACTATACCATTTAATTCTAGGACCAACTAGATATAGTATTCATAAATTTATGTTTTTAATTTTAATATACATTATATTTGTACATCTTTTAATGTAGTTACTGGAAAGTACCGTATACCAAGGAAAAGAAGAGAACCAGAACCCATATGTGGAGTAAACGAAGTATTTTAATTACTAACACGAGTCCATCAAATGGAATGACACCACAAATGTAGAAAGCAGGAGGTTATCAAAAGTATAAAAATTTTGAAACATACTCTTCTTAAACAGATTCACAGAATAACTATGTTTTAGATTATAGGAGCATGGGGCAGATATACTATGGTGCACCAAAATTTAACGATCATTAAGAAATAAAATTCAACATTGCACACATGGCCAAAAACTTTCCAGGTTTTAAAATTCCACTTAATGCGACCCTTGTTTTATCCCACAACAATGACCTATGTAGGAGCCCATACACTGGAGACCCCTGGATGCATAAAGCACAATCTGCAGGTCACAGCTCCCAGACCAGTGGAGGACAGGCTTGTCCAGCGATCGTTACAACAGTGCAAGAGTTGGTATAAAAGAGACGTAAGCAGGGTACATGAGAAGCACAGAGGCGAGTGCAACCAACTCCATCTGGGGGAGGGAGGCAGGAGATTCAGAGGAGCAGGTCTGAGCTGGGCCATGGGTTCTCCATTTATAGAGCTCCCATGGGCCGTATAAATGGAGAGGGACAGTCCAGGGCTAGGGAACAAGTACAAAGATGGAGAGCCAGAATTGACATGACCTATCTGTGCAACAAGAGCAAGCTGGTATGAGCTGAATCTTGGCAGAGTCTTGGGGGAGGGAACAGAGGGAGGGAGACAGGTCAAGAGGAGGTGAGAGAGGCAGAGTGCGACAAGACTGGGAAGAGGCTTTTCTTCACCAGACCTACAGTTCTGATCTCGGGACTGGAGATGGCCAAGATGCAGCAGAAATAGTCAAAAAGGCACATTCAAACTTTACCATTAAATGGAGGGGCCAAAAGAGAGCCCCCTATGGAAAAGCGGGACGGCACTGCCTCTGGGACTGCACAGGGAAGGCAGAGGACACTGAGGCAAGGGCCAGAGGCCATAGACATTTCTGGTAAATACCTGAATGCCCAAATGAGGGAGAGATAATGATTATCCGTATGTTTTATGTTGCGCCCCTGAGGAGACAATGGTGCCTACATTCAGAGATACAGAAAGCAAAAGAACATTTTTTTCCTTTTTGGAAGAGACAAAGAGAGAACGGACATAATGAAATCCATTTGGGACATCTTGAACTAAGACTTAAAAGATACACAGATGCAAGCGGTGAATAAGACGGAAGACAGGACAGAATGATTCCAAATGAGCCACTCTAGGGGGGCGTCCTGGGATCAGGCATCAACTGGCCTCTGTCTTTTTACCTACAGAGGCCAAGGTCAAGCAGAACAGGAGCTCAAGGCACTCCAAGGGAAAGGACGGAGGGTCAAGATTCTGGAAGATAAATTTATGAAGCCCAAAGAGCAATGACAGGAGACCAAGTCAAATGAGTCAGAGGCCAGGGAAACCTTGAATTTGGAGTGGGAGGATGGGAAAGAGACAGCAGGAGTGACAAGGCCCAGGACCTGGGCAGTAACGGGGCTGGAAGGCCCAAATATCTACTACGGCATGCCAGCCCTCGGCAGCACGCTGACCTTCCCTACACTCAAGACCGACGATTATCTCCTTGTATTTTGTTCCTAACCATATGCTAGTTTTCATTGTTGGAACTGCGATCTCTTCAAACAGCCTATAAGTTCCTGCAGACAACAAACGGCCTTTTATGTATCTTCGACACCCTCCTTAGCGTCACCCACGGTACAAGGCAGACCCAGTAAAAACCTAAGAGACACTTGCTCTTGAATGAGCAATGAAAAGAAAACAAGCTCAATTTCAAGCAATCCAAAACTCAGGTAGCATGGAATAATCCCCCATAATACATACTAGCAGTATTTTGTCTCTTTAAAATATCTAGATCAATACTTTTATTAGTAAAGGAATACAACCAAGGCTCTCAGGTCTCTGACAGGTAAGATTTCACCTTTCTTCATTTATACTTTCTAATACCACACAATACCCATTTCCCTATGGCCATACCGAACTGAAATTTAAACGTGCTTTCTAACGCATATACTTGTGTGTTCCCCGCTCTTAATTTTTAAAAAAGATTTATTTATTTATTTTCAGAAAGAGAGGGAGCACGTGCATGTGAGGGGGAGGGGCAGAGGGAGAGAGAGTCTCAAGCAAACTCCCTGCTGAGCACAGATCCCAATGTGGGGCTCAATCTCAGGACCCTGAGATCGTGACCTGAGCCCAAACCGAGCAGGGTGCTTAACTGACTGAGCCACCCACTGTGTTTTAAATGCGTATATATTATGTTTAGCAATTTCTCCCTTGCCATTGGCCAGAACACACGTCCATTTGTATTATGTATGTGGGGGAAAATCAGGCCGAAGCTAATGTAGGACTAACACTACGGGAGCACATCTAGGCCCTCAGGTTTCACACAGGTACCCTGAGTCACCATGAATCTTCTCTAAGGCACTGCACGAAAGTAACACCAACTTTCTTCAGAAGGCAAACATCACACTGAAGCATTTCTGACAACAGACCACAATTCACACACCCGCACATGTACGTACACTCACGAACCCCCACATACACACGCGTGTGCACACACACACACACACCCACAGAAATTCCAGAACATTTGTACAGGCTCGATTTGTAGGACTGAAATGAAGAATGCGTTCTATGATACTCTAGATCTTAACATCAAAGACTTTTAAATAAATAACGAGCATCTGTCTCCCCCCCCGCAAAAAACAACAGAAGACACAAAGCCAAATACCTTCCCTTTTTTGAAGGGATGAGCAGAAGAATGAGAGAGCCTCAAACGTTTAAACAATTAAATCCCACTAAAATTATATGACACATTATCAGGGAACAGTTTTTTGTTGTTGTTGTTGTTGTTATGGAAAAATTTAGAAATCTGAAGAGAACCCCAATAAATCTGCACAGTATTAAAAATACTCGATAAGAAAATCTTCAGTGGCAAACATGATTTATCACCACATACAGCTATTTACAGGATACGCTTATATGGTTATAACTAAATATTTGGAGTGAAGAAATCCCACCCCTCCCCTGCCAAAAAAGTTTCTAGCAATAAAGCTCTATGAGTGACATACACATGTGCAAAACAATTCACCTTTCCATTAATATGGCTATATACCGTCATCTGAGTCTTACGAATTCATCCCAAACAGCTATTTTTACGTGTATGCAAGAGCTCATGCAAGGTAGTAAGGTAGCAGGATGGGGCCAAGAAAGAACACTGTCATGTTTTCTTAAAAAAGCCTAAGAAGGCAATTTTTAAACATAAAAATAGGAACGGGGAAAATATTCTTGCTTAGTGCTGAGAGTGCTCTATCTGAAAGACCTGTAGTGATACGTAATTTTGGAAATGCACTAATGACACCTTTGATTTCCATTTAATGCACACAGTGACACCTACTGGCATACTGATGAGGCAATGCAGACAAGATCTGAAAATTCACACACAGGCAGAGGCCCCTGAGTTCCGTTGTGTCCACGTGTCTCCTGTTAAATGACACTGAGTTAAGTCCACTATTCTGAAACACTCTATCGAACTAAGAGTGGAAATAAGCTACAGGAAAGCCCACATTTCTGGTTTTCAGTTTCACGCTACTGAGCACCATGAGAACGACACACACAGGCCTTGGGAGGCTTTCCTTCAGCATTCAGTCCACATTTTCCAATAGCCATAAGCATTTATTTTTGGTGGCTGGAGTTAAACCTCAGACCTCACTAAAGTCACTATGTTTGGTTGAGAGCAGTCACATAACGTGATAATTTTTAAAAATCATATAAACCAAGAAAATCGTAGCTGGGAGGCATTAGCTGCTGTGTAAACAAGGTGGGGCCCCTTATAAATAAACTGTGTCCTTTTATAAATAAGCTGTGGTCTATCACAGAAACAAGACCAGACTTATAAGATTTTTTCCCCCTGACTCTATAAGTGCAATTGTTGGTCATAAGAAATAAGCTCGAGATGAAGCAGGTAGAAAAAATATGGCCAAGTGAGTAGAGTGCCCATCAATTTTCTGGTAAATTACAGGTGGTCTAAGTTTAAAACAGAAAGAGAAGGGTTTGAGACAGGACAGGAGGTTGGCAACATGACAGGACTGGTGGATGTCCTGAAGACACCAAGGTGTGAGGGTACACCCACTGGAACCAGAATACCACGAATACCACGAACTTGTGCGTGGTAAGTTCCACACAACTTGCCGAGAGAATGTAACAAGCTTAAGAACAGGATACACGCCCCACGTGCCAAATCTCACTGACGAGGATGGGTCCACAGAACTGCTAAGGTTTCCAATGCTGATCAACAGAACTGAGTGCTGGGATCAATTAGCCATGCCTGTCATGGGTATGGAGGGGGAAATGACAACACGCATGCCAAAAGTCTGTAACCTCATTATCCTGGGATTAAAAACAAAGAACTGTGTTTCATAACCTCACCCATCTCTATCTCGCTGCATTTGTTGCTTGTGTATTTGGCCTTTCCCTTTGTTTCTCAGGAAAATCTACTTTGAAAACAGCCCCACGTCGGCTGAAGTAAGAAGGGGAGATTCTCCTTGGCTGGCTGGAGAGGCACGGGGAGGGTGGCAGGGATGAAGTGGGCACACTCTCCCGGAAAGGGAGGGCCTGGGGGTGCTCATGAGACACACTGCGCAGAAGTCTCCTCTACCAGAGTGACAGGTGATGATCCCTCAGGTGAGGGCATTTAACGCAGCCCAGCCCAGGTGAGGTTTTGTGTCACGTCCCCAAGATCCAAAGATGCCTGCACCCTTGGCCCGAGATGCTGGATATGTGATGGCTGAGAACTACCTCAGCCGTGTTGAATCCTAAATCTCAGGAGCAATGAACTCTCCACCAGCACATTACTTGGCCTGTACGTCTGAGGGCAAAATATTCCATTAGTTAGAGATAACATGTTAACATGAAAACACGTTTTGTTTAAAATTAATGAAAATGGAATAAGTTAATCACGGATAAGTTAGTAGCTAAACCTATTCTCGAGGTTATCTTCTCCTCTGTATATTTCTTAAAGCCTATTACAAATATACGTTTTTAAAATTTTTAAGTAAAGTAATTGGTGTTACATAGTAACACACCAAAACGTGTAGCCCAGTCACTGTAAGGGAAAGCAACAGCTCCCTGCTCCAGCGGACAGGCAACTTTTAAATGTTTCTACTTTTAGGTCTTCTGGTAGTTACCTCTGGAAGTGGACCAATATGCATATTTGTCTACTTTTTGATTTGTCAACCTTAAAAAGTATCTAATGACCTCTGTATGAAAGATGAGAATTTAGTACGTTACATTACTTCCCACTTTGCTTATCCCTCCCCATTATCTGAGAGTTATTTTATTTTTAGTTGTTCTGATGGTTACTTTTGTAACTTTAAATAACTCTGTCAGTACTCATTAGTACTTTCAAACTTTTCCCTGAACTTCTTACTTCTGTCACCCACAGTGACCCTTTCAGAGTCTCAAAAATTCTTAACATTTATATTTTGACATCACCAGCAAGTTTTCATTCATCCATACAGTGGTTCTAAAAGCTGAAAACCAATCAGCAGGATGTGCAATGTTTCGAAATGAGATGTATAGAAAGCAAAGTAGCATGCTAGACTTGTAATTACACGAACCATTTAAAAAATGAAGTACCATTAAGGCGAGACACTATTACGAAAAGAATTATGAGAAAGCAGTCCATGGAAAACATTAATACATGATGAAACAAAAGATGACCATTTCTTGCACAATTATTAAAAACTGCATAAACTCTTAACTTTTTAATAATGTGGGGTTTGGGGAGTTTGTGGAAAGTTTTGGGGTGCTTAATGAGAATAAAATGTAAGCTATCCTTGAAACAAATTTTAAAAATTTACAAAGCTGTCCTTCAGATATAGTAAGTGTTTATCTGAAACTTCCTCTGAAAATTACTGCCTATAGGTTTTGGAGGGCTGACCACTGCAAATTAACATCAAGGTGGGGAATAGTCAATGGGCAGTTTCAAGGCAGAAGAAACCTACACAATAAGGCAGGGGAACTCAAAAAGAGAGAAGCCACATACTGCTCGAGTCAGGTAGAAAACTGTCACCAAGTCCACGTGGGTCTGTGTGCTCAACTTCTAAGTTCCTGAACCCAGATGTAAAGTTCAGGTATAACCACAAACCAAAAACCAAAATGGTAATCGACACATGACGATTACACACGGCACATAACTTGGCAATGAATGCAGCAATGCCGACAAATTCGTTATAGCCTTCTATACCGACATTAAATATTCTGAAATACCATGCAATAAATGCATGGAATGAAAAAGGAGTTCTGATGGAGTACACATTAAACACGAGGACTCCAAAACAAAACCAAACAAACTGTCTAAAAGCCAGGGAAACTAGGTGCCCCAGAACCATGAATGGGTTGTGGAACCATATTTATTTTTACTGTGCAGAAGGGAAAGTCAGATATAAAGTTAAAAAAACATAAAAAATAAAATGGATAAAACAGACTTAGTATTTTTGCTGGATAATACCAGTAAGAGAAAAGTTTCCCTAACACTATTTACCTTTAGAAAGTGCTATTAAAATGAAATGATTTAATGAAACCTAGCTCTTGGAACTTAATAAGCTTATTAAACACTGATTTATTGAAGACTATTTACTGTAACTTAAAAGGCTTCTTTATAAGGGGCACTGGGGTGGCTCAGTCGGTTAAGCATTCAACTCTTGATCTCAGCTCAGGTCTTGACCTCAGGGTCATGAGTTCAAGCCCCATGTTGGGCTGCATGCTGGGCATGGAGCCTGCTTAAAAAAGGCTTCTTTTTATTTTTACTTGGAAGCCAGACTCCAGCATACTATGTACTCCCATGTATCTGTTTCATCCTGCTTCTATGAGAACGTGCAGTCAGAGACTCCAAATTACTGAGAACACTGAAATTATATTAAACTATGAGACACTGGCCCACTCCTCTTCCTAGCCCACTTAGGACAACTTCCCTCCACTAAGACTATAAGCACTTCAAGGGCAGAAAATACACCATGTCCTTCACTAATGTCACCAAGCAGTACTAAGACAATGCCTTGTCCACAGCAGTTGCTCATAAAACATTTGCCGTGGAAGCAGTATCTGTAAGAGCAAAACACTGAACACAACCCAAATTCACATAGGAGACTAGGTGGATAAGCTAGGCAGTCACACAAGGAAGTGTCACACAGCCACTGCAAATAAGGTTTCTTACAAACTCAGATGGAGCGTTTTCTAGGACATATCGACTACAACAATAATCATGGAAGAAAGATTATACATAGTATGATGCTAGCTGTTACGAAAGGGAAAAGAAGGAATGGAGACATAAGAAGAGATGGAGATATTTAGGGATAAGTGTGTCAGCATGTACAAAAGAGAAACACAGGAGGTATAATAAATACCTAATAAAAAGAGTACCTACACAAACATAATGGGAAATATTCTAAGACAGAAAGACTTGCATAAAAGTCTTATATTTTATTAAGTTTACTGCTTGAAAAATGTTTAAGAAGCCAAAATTTTTATGTATTAAGAAGAAACATACATAAAATGCAATCCTAACTTAAAATGTGTATATACTCACGCTTTGATGTATCTACGTACTAGTTCTACCTACTGGAAGGATAGTAGCAATGATAAACCACAGCACGCTTAGCATCCAGATCTTGGTTTCTAAACACCATTCCCCACTAAAAGGAAGCAGGATCCTTAGAAAAGTCCAGAATTGGGAATGTAGGTAGTGAACCCACGTATCTTGTTGGACAGAAAGAAATGCTGGTCAAAGACAAACAGGGTCACATCAAAAGGACACGAGAGTCAAACTGAAGGAGATTCCATGGGACAAATGTGTGACAATTTGAGCATTAAAAAGAATAATGACAATACCAGAAAACACTTTTTTTTTTTAAAGATTTTATTTATTTATTCGACAGAGATAGAGACAGCCAGCGAGAGAGGGAACACAAGCAGGGGGAGTGGGAGAGGAAGAAGCAGGCTCCTAGCGGAGAAGCCTGATGTGGGGCTCGATCCCATAACGCCGGGATCACGCCCTGAGCCGAAGGCAGACGCTTAACCGCTGTGCCACCCAGGCGCCCCCAGAAAACCCTTTTAATTAAAAAAAAAAAAAAAAAATGCCATGAGTCTATAGAGATACAAGGGAGGAGGCAGAAAGGGAAGAAATCCCTCCTGACAAAAGAATGCCAAATAACAGACGTGGAAAAAATGATAAAATTAGAAAACTACCATGTTGCAACTATCAACGTAGTAGCTTTATTCAGGCAATGATCATTACTCTGGTTAACCAATGAGTCAAAGGAGTGAAATGCGGTAATTTAGGGGTGAAAGTAAGTGTGCAACTTACTTTCAAAAGGTTCATCCAAGAAAAATAAAGGGTGTGTGTGGAAAAAGAGACAAAGAGGCACAGAGAAAATAGAAGCAAAAGTGACAAAATGTGACAAGTGGTGAATCAAAGTGACTATATGCACCCCTTGTACTCGGCTTTCCATATTCCTATAGATTTAAATTTTTTCAAAATTAATCACTGGGGGAAAAGCAAAAAGAAGTCGGCTGTAAGAACTATCTCACTGTCTGTGGATCGTGACTATGTTACACAGACTTACGCCTCTGACCTCACAACACACTCCTGTTCCTACACTTACCATTCCTATTTCACTGACAGAGATGCAGTTTTGGTCACTAGACAGTCTCTAACTTGTTTGCTCCCAAGTCAGTATGTAACACTCAAAACATACTTCTTCACAGGAACAATTTTCCTGGCTGGCCCAAAAAGGCTACTCAAAGAATAACATCGCTGAACAAAACTACGAGGGTTTGAAAAACAAATCAGTTTATATGTAGATGACTCAGACCCAAAGTAATCTGTGATAAAATTTGAAGCTGGAGTAATACTCCTCCAGAATAATGAGAGGCATTTTTTGGGAGACGCATTATTGCTGGAACACCCACAAGGGTGGGAGGAGACAATGGAAAATTTCAGGTAATAATGCAAAACTTATACTTTCAAAAAATGGGCTGTATTTTTTTTTAAGATTTATTTATTTGAGAGAGAGAGAGAGAGAGAGAGAGAACGTGTGCATGAGCGGGGGAGGGGCAGAGGGAAAGGAGAGAGTCCCCAGCAGACTCTGTCCTGAGCGTGGCTCTCTGCTCAGCCTCAGTGGGAAGCCTGCTTCTCCCTCTCCCTCTGCAGGTACCCCCTGCATGTGCTCTCTCCCCCTCTCACTCATGCTCTCTGTCTCTCGAATAAATACATAAAAATGTTTTTAAATTAAAAAATATTTGCAGGACAGTAATTATGTTATGACTCCACTTTTATCTGGAAATTTGGCATATACCAAACTATTGCCCCCAAGAAATAAGAGAAAGGGAAGAAAAGAGGCTTTTAGTTCTTATTTCACAAACTTCTGTATTATTTAAGCTTTATCTTCTAATTTTTACAGAAAGTTATTGAAGGGATAAAAGTTTTAACTAATAATTATTGTTTTTGAAGAGGTACAAAAAGAATGAGGATTAAACTCACTGCTCACCTAAGGCTCATTTCCTTAAAAATAAGCAATTTTAGTCAAAGAAAGGATCACACTGGGGGCTCAATGGTCAACACAGGGCTGAAAACTCAGGCTTTTAAAATACTCTCTGGAAAAAAAAAAAAATCCTTTCTGAAGTGAAACTTCCTTAACAGAGAAGGAGTGATGGAGTTGGAAAACCTCCACTTGCCAGCATCACCGTAAGAACTTAGCAAGAATCGTCGATGGATGATGAAACAGGGAGGAAACATTCGATGAGGAGTCTTTACATCATCTTACAGCGTCTCTCCAAATGTAACTTACCAATTACAAAAGGAAAAAACAGTAAATACGCAACAGTGAAAACCACCAACATCTAACCAAGTGGTCAAAATGAACATCACCAATTAGAGGCAAACAGACACCGTGTGATCCCCCAGGAAGGACACGGTAACACTAAGGGAGCGTCCCAGCCCCAAAGCCATGACCCGAATCTACCCGTCAGCAGCCACAGCTTAAGTCTGAAATAACTGCCTTGTCTTCCACACAAATCACAAAGTCCTGGAAGACAAAGAAAGGATGACAGCTCAGATTAAAGGGGACTAAACGACCTAACAAACTACATACAATGTGCACCTGGGTCCGATACCAGGAGGGAGAAAAGGCCCTAAGAACGTTATCGGGACAACTGACTAAGCTGGGATATAAACTCCAAAATGTTACATTTCCTGTTTTGACAATTTTGCCGCGGCGAAGAGAAGATTCTTGTCTTATACACACTGAAATAATGAAGGGTAAAGAAGTATAATGCATACAACCTACTCTCAAACGGCTCAGAAAACAAATTACATACACAGGACAGAGGGCAGAGGGAAGAAGGATAAAGGAAAAGCAGCCGCAGGTTAAAAATTGATGAATCTGGTCATGCAGAAATGAGAATTCTTTGTATTAGTCTGCAACTTTTTGGTCTATTTGCAATTATTTCAAAAATACAGTTAAAAATACCTCCCGTCTGGTCCCCTCACAACTATGACCTGCTGAATGCCAAGAGCAAAGGCAGGCAGATGGGCTGCTGGTTCATTTCCTGCGGTGCAAATGGGGATCGAAAGCCCATAATGAGAAAACGGGGTTGGGGAATGAAGATCACGCATGGCTTGAAGCTGAAGATCATTAGGCCACCCCGAGGTACAGCTTAAACAATGCTACATACCCAAGGCGGCAGGAGGCAGCGGACGCACTCAAGCAGACCACTGGGAAGTGTCCTGTTGTTGGCTTTCTCGATTTATTAGAACATTTATTGAGAGCTTACTAGGTGCAAGAGGACGGTTTTACATGGATACTAGCATGATCCTCATTTGACCGATGAAGAACTGAGGTGCAGAAATGGTAAACAATACCCCCAAGATAATACACGACTCATCACCAGTACCAGGATTTGAACTCAGGATGTCAGGCTCCAGACAACTGAAGCTCTACTGTGTCTCTGGGCTATACTGTCTCCCACTAAATGATACCAGCCTGGAGTGAACTGGAAACCAAGAAGATGGGGCAGGGGAGAGGGGAGAGGAGTCCCCCAGACCATGACATATGGACGGTACAGGGGAGGGTGCACTCTGTCTCCAAGTAAGTCTGCAGACTGAACTCTAAAACACAACACGTGGGAACAATCAACCAACAATGACTGGGGGGAATGCAAATAAAAGAACAATCCAAAAAATTTAAAGAACACTTAAAAGGCTCAAAGGGATGAATGAAGAAAAGGGAGAGACAACATCCATTAGAAAAGATAAAAAATTGTAACACAAAAGCACAAGGGAATTAAAATAAAAAACAAAAGCACATCAAATCAAATATATACGTGAGCATGAAAAAGGGCCAGGTATGAATTCCAGATATGAAAAACACAGCCACAGATATTAAGAACTCAGTACATCAGTTTAACAACACATTAGGCAACAATGAAAAGAGAATGGGTGATGTGGAAGAGAAATCAGAATCCGGCCAGAAAGATAATGACATCAGAGTATGAAAGAGTAACGGAAGGACGTGAAGGAGAGACTGAGAAGCCCCCGTGGACATCTAAAAGTCGTTCCGACTGCAAAAAAATGTTCCAGAATCCAATGAAGACATAAGTGCTCAGAATGAAAAAAGTGCAAAGTATAAGAAGAATACATAAAAATGAATTTTGTTTTGGACATACTGTGGTGAAAACGCTGAGCGGCAAAGGGGAAAGTCTCACAAGCCATTAGAGAGAAAATCAAATTTATAGCTAAATAACAATTAGGCTGATTGCAGACTTTATCAGCAACAGAAGATGCAGAAGATAACCAAGAAATATAGCCAAGGTGCAGAAAAAATAGGACAGTCACCTCAGATTTGTGACTGAAGCTAAACTGTCATCCAAGAGTATGAGCAAAATTATTTTATTATTTTATTAATGTGTACCATCCAGAGATAAAATTAAATGAACTATATTTCACAGCAAATAAAATGTAAACACAGAGGGAAAAACTGGGATGCAGGAAAAAAGAGTACAGATATTGATAAAATGTTTGTTAAAATACTTTTGTTTAAAAACTGGAACAAAAGGGTGCCTGGGTGGCTTAGTCGGTTAAGCGTCTGTCTTTGGCTCAAGTCATGATCCCAGGATCCTGGGGTCTAGTCCCACATTGGGCTCACTGCTGGGTGGGGAGTCTGCTTCTCCATCTCCTTCTGCTCCTCCCCCTGCTTGTACTCTCTCTCTCTTTCTCTCTCTCTCTAATATGTGAAAAAAAATAATTATAAAAAAATTTTTAAATTGCAACAAAAATTCTAGATTCCCCCGATACAAAGGGAAATGGGATGGGGGGTACAGGTGTTAAGGTATGCTAAAGTTCTTGTGTTGCTCAGGAGAAAAATGAGGTGTTTGGTTTTTTTTTAACATTTATTTATTTTAGAGAGAGAAAGAATGTGCATGGGGGAAGGGGCAAAGGGAAAGCGAGAATCTTCAGGCAGACACCCCGCTGAGTGCGGAGCCCAATGCAGGCTCCATCCCAGGACGCCCAGATCACGACCTGGGCTGAAATCAACCAACTGGGCCACCCAGGCATCCCAAGAATGAGGAATTTTAAATGTTATTGGAAATACGTAAGACAAAGGATAAACATTAAATTGCTAATACTAAATATCCTAAAATCTATAGCTTGCAAAAAGTCTGGGAGGTACATGTAATGGAGAGAAAAAACTATCCATCTGATAGGAGACAGGAAAGGAGAGAGAGAGGCAGGAATGAAGCTTAATGATCAGAAAACACAAACTAAAAAGATGGAAATGTACTAGTAATCAAAGTAAAGGGACAACTCAACACTGATTTTCTTCTACATAGGTGTTTGCAAATTAATTACTAAAAAGTCATGCCTTCCCCATGTCAATAATCAATTAACTATCCTTAGTCTACTCTAAATCATGTCTAAGCTCTCCACCACGAAGCTCCAGACGTCCTCGCACTCCTCCTCACCTGCAACCACTCTCCTGACACTTTGGAGATCTACGCCTGCTCGGAGCCTCCCTTCCGCTCTCTGGCACACACCATACCCAGTTCTATTTCAGCACCTTTGCTCTCACTTTGCCCAAACCCAGAGTCCTCCAAACCCTCCGTCCTTAAACCCCTGGATTCCTTCACTGCCGGCTCATGCATGAAAGGGCGCAAAGTTGAGGAGGACCTGCTCGTACAGGGTTAAGTTGGTGGGCTGAGTGAGTATAGGCTGTGGGCTCCCCCTCTGCCCTGAATTCCTGGAAATGACATTAGAGATAGATTTTAAAATGATGAATCCGTATCCACGGTAGAAAACAAGAACAGGTACTCTCAAGAGGCCAAAATCTGTCACAGATAATAGCATTACAAAGAAGTGAAGGAGAAAACCATGATTCTCAGAGCATACACAAAACAGGATGATATTAGATCGGGAGAGGTGGCAAGGGACTCAAAGGCCAGAGGCAGAAGACCATGCAACAGAAAGGGCCTGGGGCAGTGGACACCTTGGGCCAGGCTGTAAGCAACAGGTGTCTGCCCCAGCTGGCACACAGAAAATAACCTTGTGGAAAGGAAGGCAGGGAACAGTCAGGAAGGCAGTGACACCCAAGCAAAATGGGGAGCCCCCACAATACAGTGAGTGGGCTGGTTACTGGCATAGCCCCATCCAGCCTTACAAATCAGCATCTTTTCCTTTTATCCTCACAAAGGGAGACCCTCCCACTATTCAAAGCCAGCCCTTTACTTGTGCTTTTTAAAAACTGAACTCTTTGACCTGTTCACTTCTAAACTGTTTATACTACTCCCATCTCAAATATGTCCTTTTCTGTAAAAAAAAAAAAAAAAAAAAAAAAGCAGAAATGCTTCTGAAATGCCAATGGGGTTGTAAGAAGATGTGGGCCCACCTGCTACAACTGTCAGTAGCAGAAGTGCTGGAACAGAAGTATCTCGCTCTCTGCAATGGATGCATTTTTCTAAGAAGCTGGGGGTAAATCTTGAGCTCTCCATTCAGAGAGGCTCTGTCCCTTCCACTCTTGGCTCCTGGCAACCAGCAGCTCCCAACTCCTTGACACCTGCTCTTCAGTCTCATACCTCCCCTCCACCCTTCAGTCAGAACCTTCCTTTTAATCCTCACCTGGCACACGTTCCAGTCTCTACTGCTTATTCTCTGTCACTGAAGTTTAAGGTGGGCTATAGGGGCTACAATTACTGAATACAGACTTGACTGAGAGAAATGAACTGTGTGACATAGGTTTTGTCAGATAAAGAAACAACTGAGGGTAATTCAGTAGAGCAATAATAAGTAGAGAGACGATCCATAATTCATTCCACACTAACTTATTCCTACAGGAACCCAAGGAAAAGTTAGAAAATGTGTTTCCTATCCAACACGTCCAAACTCTAATTTCATAAGTTAAAATGGACATTTATATATTCAGCTGAATAAATCAAGTAGGGTTCATTAACACTCTCCCACTAAATCTGCTTCTTCTACAGAACCAATGACATGGCCACAGAAAATATTTATCAATCCGTCCAAGCGAAGTTCCAACGTAGGAATCAATGATGTGACATTCCTGAGTAATACATTCCTGACAGTTCTGAAAGCTTCCTGGATGCATTAACACTTTAATGCAATGCATAAACATTAATAGAAATTCACAGAGTAATGGCAGAAGCTAGCCATCATTAAAGCAACCAATTAATCACCTAAGTGTAAAATCGGAAAAGAAAAAAATGTAACTTTCAGGAAGATATGCCACTTGTTCATTTTAAGACACCTCAGGAGACTTAACCAGATACTAACCAATGAGCAAATACAGAAAGGTGCTATTGCATTAATGACAGTGCTTACCGAATACGGAAACCCTTATACATATAGAAATACAACTTGGTACAGCCACTCTGGAAAACAGTGTGGAGGTCCCTTAAAAAGTTAAAAATTGAGCTACCCTATGACGCAGCCATTGCACTACTGGGTGTTTACCCCAAAGATACAGACATAGTGAAGAGAAGGGCCATATGCACCCCAATGTTCATAGCAGCATTGTCCGCAATAGCTAAATTGTGGAAGGAGCCGAGATGCCCTTCAACAGATGACTGGAGTAAGAAGTTGTGGTCCATATATACAATGGAATATTACTCAGCTATCAGAAAGAACGAGTTCTCAACATTTGCTGCAACATGGACGGCACTGGAGGAGATAATGCTAAGTGAAATAAGTCAAGCAGAGAAAGACAACTATCATATGATTTCTCTCATCTATGGAACATAAGAACTAGGATGATCGGTAGGGGAAGAAAGGGATAAAGAATGGGGGGGTAATCAGAAGGGGGAATGAAGCATGAGAGACTATGGACTCTGGGAAACAAATTGAGGGCTTCAGAGGGGAGAGGGTGGGGGAATGGGATAGACCGGTGATGGGTAGTAAGGAGGGCACGTATTGCATGGTGCACTGGGTGTTATACGCAACTAATGAATCATCGAGCTTTACATCGGAAACCGGGGATGTACTGTATGGTGACTAACATAATATAATAAAAAATCATTAAAAAAAAAAAAAGAAAGAAATACAACTCCGGGAACAGCTTCATCTTTGACAGGAAGGTCATCTGGACCTGCGATTTGGACTAACTCTCTAACCTTCCTGGGGTCACAGATTTGCAAATCTGGGGTCTCCGTGGAAACATACCTTCATGCAAGATTTCCCAGGCAATTCCGAGATGAGGAACCAGTGCTGAAGAAGAGTTACCTCGTACCTTTGATAACGCTGATGAGCTGGTTGGTTCTTATGTAGCTGAGCGGATTCCTCCTCTCAGCCTGCACACTGCCAGGCTCCGGACTCCTTTTCTCCTGGTCCTGTTCCCCTTGCCCCTGATGTGCAACATGTATCCCTACTCCCCATCCCTCTCTCTCAGCCCTGCTTCTCCCAGGTCCTGGCCCACCCCCGGTTCTCCATAGATACTCTGCCACTTCCAATTCCTTAAGTGAGATATGGAAGTAAATTCTATTTTCGAACGGCTAACAAACTGAATTTTTATGCTGTTATTCTTAATTTTAAAAGTTGGTGAGCTGAAAATTTTACATTTACAGAGATTAAGAGATTTATCATGAGAGGGGCGCCTGGGTGGCTCAGTCGGTGAAGCATCTGCCTTCGGCTCAGGTCATGATCCCAGGGTCCTGGGATCGAGCCACACCTCGGGTTCCCTGCTCAGTGGGGAGGAGTCTGCTTCTCCCTCTCCTCCCTGCTCATGAACTCTCTCGCTTAAATGAATAAAATCTTTTCAAAAAGAGAGAGATTTATGATAAGAGAAAAAAACAGAGGGGAAAGAAGGGAAAAGGGTGTTTCTCAAGAAAAAAAAAAAAAGTTGGGTTAAATCTGGCTGTTAATTTTTGTCTCTGTATTTTTCCCCCGAAGTCAATACTAGGAAAAAGTGCCTGTGACAATCAGGTTTCGGGAACACACTGAGCACCCACAGTGGGACCAGAACACAGCACACACGGACAACGGCAGGTGTTTCTTCCACACTGAGCCAGGGCCAGGAGGCCAGGGGAGGGCTCTAGAACCAGGACCCGCCGCTGCTGACATGGTCCTGAGCCCAAGCTCCAGGAGCTGACAGGTGCACTTTATACCTGTCTCCAGGTAGCCAGCACTGTCCACGGCTCTACTACATACTCTGGATCATGATGGGATGAGCCGTGGGACGAAGGTTAACAAGATAAGTGATTATGAGTGGATGGCCATCGAATGTAGTCACACTCAGCTAGGGTTGGTCTACAAAATTCACCATCCCTGTAGTGTGGAAACTGTCTGCAGGTGAATTACTTCACAAGTAGACAACTTTTAATGCTCTTAAGGTGAAGTCCCGGGAGGTACCACTACATTTCTTGCCTTTACTGTATGCTTTCCCCATGTCAAACACTGTATAAATAGGGAGAGTTGGGCACCTGGGTGGCTCAGTCGGTTAAGTGTCTGCCTTCGGCTCAGGTCATGATCCCAGAGTCCTGGGATCTAGTCCCACATCAGGCTCCCTGCTCCACGGGGAGCCTGCTTCTCCCTCTGCCCCTCTCCCCTGCTTGTGCTCTGTCTCTCATGGTCTCCCCTATGCTCTCTCTCTCAAATAAATAAATCTTTAAAAAAAAAAAAAGGTAGAGGTATAGGGAGAGATCTTTCCATCTCTGTGTAGTCACAATTTAATCATCAGAAGAACCGTTAAGACGTAGTTACGCAATCCCCACTCCGATGAGAACCGAAAGTTGACAGAAGTGACCCAAAGTCAAACACAACTCAGTCAGAAAGACGGGCTTTAACCACAGACCTTTCAGACTCCAAAGCCTGAGCTCTGAGCCTGAGTTTCTCATTCTCACACTTGAATGCGCCCGCCCTGGGGACCATGTGAGAACGCAGATTCTAGGATGTCTGGCCTAGGGCCCGTGAGCCTGCGTTCCAACAAGCTCCCAACATGGCTTGCTCGTCCGTGGACCCCGTCTTGAAGAACAAGGGGCTCAATAAACCATTACGTGCGACAGTTTCCCCACGTCCCGCTGTGACTTCTGGAAGCTGAGGCCGGTGCCAGCAATCCAGTCCGAAGGAGGTAACTGCTTCAGAGACAGAAACACGCGGTATGTGTCTGGAGCTACTATCTGGGCGGGGAATGCACTTGTTTTTAATTCCGAACGCAGCGCCCTATCACCTCAAACCCGTTTTTAATGAAATAAAATGAATCTCCACTTTTTCTGCACACACCCCTGTTGTCTTGGGCCAGCGGGGTCTCTCCCATGTCCCAGGCCCAAGCCAGATGTATCCTGTGTTTCTACAAGGAGACCATCAGAATCTATTAAAATTACTGGACACTGATAGCAGCCGGGACATGACAAATCACAGGCCAAGAGTCAGATACCGGAGAATGTGTTTCGGGGCTTAGGGGGCAGGCCCATTTGCAACCAAATGATATTGCGTGAGGCTGGCATGCTCCGCGCAAGACAAAGTGATGCAATTCCAGGGCTGTCTGCGGGCCAGGGGAGATCTCTCTGATGCCGGCTGCGGTTCGTTTACGGAATTGTGCCGCGTTCCCAGATCGGAATCACTCGGGGCTTGAAAGGGCCTCACTTGACAAGCTACAAATAATGACACTCTCCTCTTGCCATTGTACTTTATTATTTTGCCCCCCTTATCTCCAGGAGTTGAGCTTTTGGGAACAAGGAAGGTCGGCGTCTATGTTGACCACAACACAACACAACACTGTTCTTTTCGGATATGATAAATAAAACGAGGCCCTGCAGACTACACATCTTTATCAGGCCCATTTTCCACTGTTTCACAGGCAAAAGTCAACTTTGGGCTGCACTGGAAGGCTGGCGCTGGACACACGCAGGCAGGCAGGTTCCGGCCTCCTCACTTACGGACGTGCTCCAGATCCGTGGTTATTGCAAAAGCTCATTTGAAAAATAGGACATTGACTGACAGATAAAGGGCACGTGGGCGGTGGCTCTGTAGGTTTCTACAGCAATTCCCTTGCTCCCTTCCCCCTCGTACCCAACTCCATTCAGCCAGCCTCTTCAATCAGATATTCTCAATGAAAACATTTTTCCGACCTGGGATGCCAGGAGAACCAAGCCGCCTCGTGTCCGTGGCGCACTTCTCCGAAACCCCTGAGTCTCAGATTCAAGAGTGCTGCTCCATTTGTGAAGGACTTTAAAGATCACCCACCCTAAGGCAGCTCCTAAGAATAACATGTTGATCGTTGCTCCATATATTTTAATTTACTAGATGTGAAAGTTCATGTTCTCATATTTTTGCAAAGTAAAGTCCAAGATTAAAGGAGGCAGTTTTTTGTTTAAAATCCAACCTCAGGGGCGCCTGGGTGGCTCAGGTGGTTAAGCATCTGCCTTCAGCTCAGGTCATGATCCTGGGGTCCTGGGGTCCTGGATCGAGCCCCTGCATCGAGCTCCCTGGTCCATGGGGAGTCTGCTTCTCCTTCTCCCTCTGCCCCTCCCCCTGCTTGTGCGCTCACGCTCTCTCTGTCTCTATCTCTGTCAAATACATGAATGGAATCTTAAAAAAAAATGTGTGTCATATAAAAAAATAAATGGCTAACTAAATTTAAAAATAAAATCCAAACTCAAATAACACTTCATAAAGTTATAGTCCCCAGAAAAGGTTTTTTTTTTTTAATCTATAATGATGATGAGCATGGACTCAAATAAAGTAATCTAAAGATCTTTTGAAATATATTTGTTAAGTCTTAACAGGTCAGCCCTCCACATTCAATTCTTTTTTTTTTTTTTAAGATTTTATTTATTTATTTGATAGAGAGACAGCCAGCGAGAGAGGGAACACAGGCAGGGGGAGTGGGAGAGGAAGAAGCAGGCTCCCAGCGGAGGAGCCTGATGTGGGGCTCAATCCCAGGACGCTGGGATCACGCCCTGAGCCGAAGGCAGACGGTTAACGACTGAGCCACCCAGGCACCCCTCCACATTTAATTCTTGCAACAACCCTGACGCAAGTACAGAATTTCCAATAATAAAGTCTGTTATTATTATCGTCATTTTAGAGACCAGGAAACTGAGGCACAGAAAGGTCCCTAAAGTGCTCAGTGACCCACAGCTGGAAAACGGCAGTGCTGGGAATTGAGCCCCCTCCAAAACCCCTCCCGGGTCCACAGCCCCAACTACTTGAGTACAGGTCAACCACAGGTACAATAAACCTCATCTGAGCTGAAACCAAGAACCTCGAGTGTACTCAGGCTGACTGTATAAATCACAGTGAGATTAAATGCTCACCAATAGCGGGATGCCCAGCTGGCTCAGTTGATGAAACAGGCAACTCTTGATCTCAGGGTTTTAAGTTCGAGCCCCATGTTGGGTGTAGACATTATTTCAAAATAAAATCTTCAAAAAAAAAAAAAAAATTCTCACCAGAAGCTAAAACTTGAGATTTCAGCTCCCCAGACTGGACAGCTTTATTCCAGCTTCACTATGGGTTTTGCTGTGAGCTGGACCCCTCCTTGTCCCTAAATCTGTCCTGTCCAATATGGCGGCACTGGCCAGATGTTGCCATTGGGCATCTGCACTGTGCCTGGTCCCAAGAGAGGTGTTCTGGTAAGTGTAAAAAACATGCTACACTTAAGGAATTATTACAAAAAATAATGTAAAATAGCTCATCAGTAATTTTTATACTGCTGACATGCTGAAATCATACTTGGGATTTATTGGGCTAAAAGAAATAAATCGCTACAGTTTGTTTCACCTGTTTCTTTTTACTTTTTAAAATATGTCTACCAGAGGGCACCTGGGTGGCTCAGCCGTTAAGCGTCTGCCTTTGGTTCAGGTCATGGTCCCAGGGTCCTGGGATCGAGTCCCGCATACGGCTCCCTGCTCAGCCAGAGCTGTCCTCTCCCTCTGCCCCTCCCTCTGGCTCATGCTCTGTCTCGCACTTGCTCTCTCTCAAATAAATAAATAAATAAATAAATAAAATCTTAAAAAAAAAAAAAAAAAAAACCACGTCTACCAGAAAACCTAAAATTCTTGTGTGCCTCACACTGCATTTCTACTGGACAATGCTGCTCTAAACTCATCCCTGAAACCCAAACTTTACATGGGTTGAATCCTCAACACCATCCGTACGGGGACAGGAAAAGCAACTCCAAGAACCGCAGTTTGCCCCTCCTCAGCCTCCTCCTCAGCCTCGTTCCCACTTACTTCCTCTCCTGTCTCCTTTCTCACGCTCCGGCCTCTTCTTCACGACCTTGAAACACTGGCCGTCTGCATTCTCAGTGAGAAACAGCCTTTACCTTACCCTGATTCCCGCCCTGCTAAGCCTCCAAGGTCCCCCATCACGCCCACAGGTTCCTTCTCCACCTTGTTCCAATGCTCTGCCCTCTCGAGAACCCCCTGACCACAGTGGTCTCAGCTACCCTGTGCGTCCATGCACTGAATATCATGCATTTGGAAGACACACCAATTTCCCCACCCCGTTCTTCCATCCCTGGCCCAGAGGAGGATGTTGTCTCATTATCTGGGAATTCTTGCTCCAGGCAGACGTGGCTCACCGCAGCTGTGCTGGCCTGGGACCCTCCCCGCTCAGCCCTGCTTCTGCCGTGTGCTCTCTCCGCCCCTGCCATTCCTGTCTAGGAGAAGCCGACTCAGGAGGAGCTTCAAGTATGGCCAAGGGGCTCTCAGAGGAGAATCACCGCTCATTGGTTTATAGGCTTGAAGACAAGGAAGTAAGAAGAAAGGTCTTGGGCAAAAGTGAAAATTGCAGCACTGCCTGGAGGAAGTAAGAGAAAGCAGAACTGGTTCTGGAAGGGAAAATACAAGCTAACTGAGTGCGGGGGCAGTGGGAGAGGCTTCTGGCCATAAGGGGACGTGAGCAGCCTGGACCTCTAGGAACCGAGGGAAGGGGGAGCAGTTCAGGTGTGTCAGGGGGAGGTGAAGAGGTAAGGAAAGATGAGACGGAGGTCACTAAATCTTATTTCTTATTTATCATTTTATTGTATTTTTAAAGATTTTATTTACTTATCAGAGAGAGAGCACGAGTGAGAGAAAGAGAGAGAGCATGAGCAGGGGGAGCAGCAGGCAGAGGGAGAAGCGGGCTCCCCGCTGAGCAGGGAGCCCGATGTGGGACTCGATCCCAAGACCCTGGGATCATGATGTGAGCAGAATGAAGACGTTTAACCGACTGAGCCACCCAGGCTTCCCGATCCTTTTCTTTTAGCTGCGAATTCCAGTTTCCAGAGACCACTGGCATTCTCTTCAGAATCGTTCACATCCTTACTGTGCCACTGGCCCAGCCCAGACCTCCATCCTGGTCATCTGCCCCTCCCCCCCAGCCTAGCCTAGGCCACAGCAACAGTCCCAGGGGGACGCCAACTAACCCCCTTTGGAAACAGTCTGTACACCAAGCTAAGTGTCATCAGCCTGACGGCCTCGCTTCCGTCTGGCTTGGCTGTTCAGAAACATGCTATGCAGCCCTGTTTATTTCTGCCCAAAGTGAAAAGATTTCAGAGTTTCTGATCCCATCCTTACCTGATGCCAGGGATGGACATTCTCTCCTCTGCACCCCTCCCTCCAAAGCCATGCAGACATCTCTCTGACTAGAATGTGCCCTCCTCTCCCCACTCCTTACCAAAAGTGGAAGGGATTCTGACACCTTCCCCCCTGGTCGATGCCTATCCTCCAGGAGCACAAAGAACAGAAACAATCACCCACGGGGCCCTCTGCATGTGGCTCTGCCCCACGTGTCCAACAGACATTCATCCTTTACCCACAACCACATTCTGCACACGGGACACTGCTCTCTTCCCAACCCCCATCAGACAATATGCACTTACATCACCCTACTGGGCAGGTGGAGGGGGTGGTGCTCCTTCAGCCAAGCCCTATCCTTTCCAGCTGCTTCTCTAAATCCTGCTTAGTCTTCAAAATGTGGCTTAAGCATGATTTCTTGAAGGTACTTTACTCCTCTGATCTCATTCTCAAAATCTCCATTCAATGCAATTTACTATTTTGTATTTGTTACCAAAAAGCAGTCATTACTGCCTCGTAAACACCGTGTCATGTGGTGCCAGTACGTAACTGTGAAGTCTTTGAAGGGCTAGGGTCAGGCCTTACAGTCATCAGTATATACGTGGCTGGCACTCAGCAGGCATTCAGATATTTGATCAGATACCTGATCTATTAAGTTGCATTGTTAATTATCCTTCTCTATAATAGATAAAAGCTTTGCTTCCACTGTATGTTGAGACTAAGAGCATAGAGGTTACAGGGCACTGATCATTCATAATTCCCAACCCATCTCTTACAGAACTCTTCCTTAAATTTCACTAGCATACAATGTCACAAATACATTAATTAAGGAAATGATCAGTTCAAATATGTTATGCTTTCAGAGACTAGTATGTTATGCTTTCAAAGACTAGTATTTCTTCACTTTTATAAGCTGATGCTGTTATCAATGGCCAACAAAAATGAATATATCTGTAACATAAAGCAAATGTTGCTTAAAAAAAAAACCTTCCAAACCTAAAAACAAAACCAAACCCCAAAAAAACCCTGTAAAATATACACTTTCAGGGGCGTCCGGGTGGCTCAGTTGGTTAAGTGTCTGACTCTCCTGATCTCAGCTCAGGTATTAATCTCAGGGTCGTGGGTTCAAGCCCTGCGTTGGGCTCCACGCTGGGCATGGAGCCTACTTAAAAAGAGGAGAAGAGGGAGGAGGAGGAGGAGGGGGCGGAGGAGGAGAAGACGGCGAAAGTACTGTAGTCAGCTTAAGAACTCAGCGTCTACCCACACTCATTTAGTAACTGTCTGTACATCACCTGAAGAAACCAGCGGAACTGTTTATAACGGCTTCAATACGAAATGGTAGACAGGAAGTTCAGGAGGCCAGTTCACGGTTCCACAGGGCTCCATCATACAAGGTGCTCTTGAACAGACCCAGGGCAGCCAAAGGAAGCAAAAACTGGGCAAATCAAACAAGAGCAGTGCTAAAGTCCATTTCAACATAAAGTCCTTTTTGGCCATTATTATTTAATGAGCCAGTTCTTGGCATTTTGGTTCTATATCCATTTGTTAATGTGAAAATGTTTCCCATATTTTAACTCTACACATTACTGGAGATTTAAGTTGCGGAACACTTCCTCAAATTACCAAAACTCACTGTACCATGGATCATCCTTAGTACTGAGTTTCTAAGGTCCTCTCTAGTGCTTAATGGAAATACTGGAAAACTCTCTGATTGCCTAAGTTAAGTCCCAATGAACCAGGTGCATGTTTCAACTCTGACCCCCAAATCTGTTCCTGGCCTACCTGGGAACCCCTTCCATTAGGCACTGGCACGACCCTCCCCTCAGAACCACTTGGGCACCAGCAACGCCAGAGCCCTGGGGACCCAGATGGTTCTGGTGGGATCCTGGTCTCTGGGGCTGCTGGCTCTTCGGTCCAGAGTCACTGTGCTCGTCACGAGAATCTCAGCAGGCTGCATTACAGTCTCCGGAGCACACAGTCTACCATGGGCAATCCACCTGGCAGGCTCAACAGCTCCCTCCTATGCAGTGTAAACCCATGCGACTACGGGCCCAGCGCAGGTGGCAGGGAGCAGAAGAGCAGAGATGCCCAGGCGAGACACAGAGCTGACGACACAGAAAGTGAAATGAGCAATCTCGTGCCCTGCTTGTGGTAAAGAGAACGCACCATTCTCCCCCTGCATCCCAGGTCCCGGATAGTAACAGCAACTACCTTCCAGTCCATGCCTTGCCCTGCACGAGGAGCTTGTCATTCATTATCAGCATTCCTTTTTCTACCCCTACGGCTCGCCATGTTAGCACTCCCCCCTCCCACCAAGGAGAAGAAGGAAGCATGAGAAGGTGAGGCAAGGTGAGAAGCCAGGTCAAGCGCAGGCACCTTCTGCTCTGCGGTGCTCCCCCTAGACGGTATAAGCCTCAAGCAAGAGATGGCAAGAATACAAAGAGAAGACTGCTTTAGAAGTGCATCTTTGCCTGGGCAATCCAAAAGAGGTACATACTTTTTCCCCCATAAAAATGAAGTTCTTAATATAGAACTCTCTGGTGTTCTCAGTAACTTTCCATGTCACTGTTTTTCTCATCTGTTACAACTCTATCATTAATGGGTTTTGATAGGGCGTGTCTACTAGACACAAGAAAGAGTTCTAGACAGTTTATGGATAAAGTCAACATGGGCCATGGGACACCTGGGTGGCTCAGTCGGTGAAGCATCTGCCCTGGGCTCAGGTCATGATCTCAGGGTCCTGGAATCGAGCCCCACCTGGGGCTTCCTGCTCAGTGGGGAGTCTGCTTCTCCCTCTCTCTCTGCCCTTCCCCCCCTCCTGAATAAGTAAAATCTTAAAAAAAAAAAAAAAAAAAAAAAAAAAGTTCTACTTCCTGCTCAGCAAAGCACCAAGAATGGATTTGGTTAGGGACTGGCCTCACCTCCACCACCAAGCTAGCACCATATACTCAAACACTACAAACAGAAGTTTGTAAAAGACTTCATATTTGAAGAATATAGAAAACCAATTCAAAGTATTATCTGAGAAAGCTGTTAGACATCTAAAGCAAAGAAGAGTGGCTGGAATGTCACCTATGGGTTCTGCGATCGAGAAATAGCAGTTTTCAACAATTGGTCGTTTCACCACATAATCAACGTTTTTCATGTGTTCTTACTGGTGAGGTGACCGACTGGGACACTTTAGATGTCATTCCCTAATGTGAAAGCACTGCAAGGATCTTTTGATATCACTTTTCAAAAAGAATTCATTTAAAGCCGCGAATTAAATGTGTAATCACTCAAAACTGAGAAAGAAAGAAAAAATTTTCCTATTAGATGAAAGGACGGTAAAATACACCATGACATGTTAATCTTACTGGCAAAAACTTAGTTATGAGTACTAGAAATAACAAGAGCTGCCCACGTGGCAACTTCCTACTATGTGCCTGGAACAGGGGAGGCTTGAGAGAAAAATGAGGTAAGCATTTTAGGGAAATAAGAACTCAGGGAGGTTTATGACTTGCACAAGTCCCCTCACTAGTGAGTAGGAATGCAGAATGCAGAACCGGGTATGTCTGGCTCCAAAGCTTAGTAATGACCCTCTTTAGAAGTTCCTTAACTCTGCTGAGGTCAGAGAAGTTTAAGGGGACATGGCTGGCTCAGTCAGTGGAGCATGTGACTCTTGATCTCGGGGTTGTGGGTTTGAGCCCCACGTTGGGTACAGAGATTGCTTAAAAAAAAAATCTTGGAAAAAAAAAAGAAAAAAAAGGAAAGCTTCAGTTCATTTAGTTGATGACTCCAAGGACTCAAGAGCAGTTCACGGTTCAGGACCTATGTCCTAGGGCCACTTCTGCTGAATCAGAATGTGAACCCGTCCTTTAAAGCTTTAAAACAAAACTGACTTTCTCCTTCATGCTAACTACGCACTCCGTAGGGTGTCTTTTTCAAAACGGGGCAAGTCACCTACTCCGTAATTTGCATTCCATAATTTGCAGGCTGGGCTACAAAGTAAAATCAACTAGAGAGCTTTTAAACTATACCAGAGCTGAAGTCCCCAATTACATGAGAATCTCTGGGCAGAGAGCCTGAAAATCTGTATATTTAATCATTCCCAAGAACCAATGACCTACCGTATTAAGATGTAGTGGGGCAAGTAATGTGCCTTAATGATCTGCACAACCACCTTGGGGACATTTTTAGGGCAGTGCGCTATTTCTCATTGCTCATTAGAATCATCCAGGGACGTTTTAAAAATTCTCATGCTCAATCCATACCCAAGAACCATCAGACTCCCCAAGGGTGGGACCCAGACACTGGCAGTTTGTAAAGAGCCCCAGCGTGAGCACGTGCACGGGCTGGGCATCATAGCCTCGGCAGCCAGGTATTCGCACCAGAAGCCACGCCCTCATTTGGATGGAGTTCCCACGTCCCATCCACCAGGGGCGTGGCCGTCCACCAACTGCATCGTCAAGTTGACAGCCTGTTTTCTCCAACTCCCTGCCTCCTCTCAGCATCAGACTAACACCCAGAAGCCTTTCCATTCTTCAATCACTCCTTCGGTGCATGCCCACTTGAGAGAAAGGCTACATGACTCTCTCTCTCTCCCTCCCTCTCTGTCATTCAGAAGCATTCCTACTACTGAATGACTCATCCCCTGCAACATGCAGCATTTGTCATTCTCTCACCACTTTCAATTTTCTAAGGTCCACTTTCTTGTCTCTCTTATTGGTATTTTCCACACTATTACTCCTTTTCCCCTTCTGGACAAGCTGGGGTTAATGCTGTTCTGGATACAAGAAACCTAGGGACAAGGCTCCAGGCTAAGAAACCACACTGTGGCTGAAACTGATATCCCAAGACAGATGCCATTCACTGCAGGCAGGCTGAGGGGATGTCCCTTCTGGCTTCAGAGGGGGGCTCTCTTTACACGAAAAAGTGCAGAGGGATGCAAAGTTTTAAAGGAGAGGAGCTTTGTGCTGCCTTTTGATTACACACAGCTTCTCGGGAAGCAAAGCTCAGAAGGTTATCCTGAATTCCCAAAGCACACTTTTTGATTAACTACAAAGATTTTCATGATTAAAACAAAAACAAAAAAGAAAAGAAACCCTTGTGCATTTCGGTTCTAAACTTTTTAACTAGGTAAACCTTCCTGCATGGGTCATACATGAGATAAATTTGACACTGATAGCAAAATGCTTTTTATCCAATATTATCAATGTGCAAAAGAAGCAGCATCCATTGTGAAGATACTCTTTCAAAGGGCAAATGAGGTGTTGATTAAAGCTTGCCTAAAACATATACTACTTTGGACTACTAATGAGTGGCTGACAAAATTAATTCATATCTTCCCCCTGCAAACCATCCTCCTTCCATATACACATGACAATATCAGTGAAAAAGTTCATAGCAGTAAGAAAATGCATTTCCTTGATAAAGTACTTCCTGCACTAGGTAAAACTGTTGTTTACTTTGCAAATTTTTTTTTCAGTACTATCTCAGGTTATTTCTGCAAAATTATCCATGGAAAACCCACAGATAATGAATTCAGAGTCTACGATGGAAAAAGCAGATCTGATTTCCTCACAAATCGTAAGATAAAAATGTAGCAATAATTTACTCCAATCATTTTTATGGGAAAGATCAAGATTATTGACTTTTAAAATAAGGTTTCTCCCTACTAAGTTAATTTCAGTCCAGTTTCTAATAATTTAGCTGGTATTTGAGAAGGAATTTTAGGACAGTATTTAAAAGTTAATTAAAAGCAGTGTAAGCATTCATGTCAGTCAAGCAGGACCTCTGCACTGCAATGCATTTAAATGCATGTAACCTTGACCTGTAACACAGCAATGTAAAAAATTTTGGTCAATATAAATCAAATGTACACTAATTTATTCAGCAGGTTCCCTGGTATCTGAATCAACATTAGAAATCTAACCAGTATTTGTTATTCTGTTATTGACAAAGGGAAGCATATTTAAATGATAACAAGGACTCATGGGTGTCATTTGGAAGTTAAATTGTTCCCCAAGGACCGCCTCTGTAAACATCTACATTTAAAGGTCATTTACCACCAAATTATGAACAACTGTTGCATTTATTAGCACAGGCTCAATAAATTGGAAGCTGCAGCCATCAATTTTTACTGACAATGAGATCTAATTGTCCACTAATAATAAACAAGGAAAACAGACCTTGTCCGTAAACTTTTATTCCCTGCACTACGATCATGTTCGCAAAACGGAGATGCAAATTTTCCATGGGTATGCATCTGAAGGAAAAAAAACCCTTCCAATTGCAAGAAGGACTAAATGTAGTTTACAATAAATAGTGGGTAATAAAATACAAAAACATATCTTCTCATGTTATCTATATCTGAACTAAAACAAAGGGGAGAAAAAGACCACAATGTTTATTGAAGAATGAAGTGTGTATTTCAATTTTAGAAGGAAGTAGGATGGGTTAATTTTACTGTTGGGTGCCCAGATAGTTGGTCAAACATTGTTCTGGTGTTTCTGTGAAGTGGTTTTGGGTGAGATCAATATTTAAACCTATAGACTGATCAAAGCAGATTGCCCTCTATAATGTGGTGGGCCTCTTTCAATTCTGGAGGCAACCTATCCAGGTGCGCTATTCCAACCCCTTTACCAAACGACCTGAAAAGCTACTACTTTTGAGTGGGGTCCAGATCAAGAGAAGGCTCTGCAACAGGTCCAAGCTGCTTCACCACTTGGGTTATGATCCACCAGATCCAATAATGCATGCAGTGGCAGAAGCAGACAGGGATGATGTTTTGAGCCTCTGGCAGGCCTCCATAGGTGAAGGACAGTGCAGGTCCTTATGACTTTGGAGCAAAGCCCCGCCATCCTCCGAGGATAGCTACTTTGCTTGCAAGAAAGAGTTCTTGGCTTGCTACTGCACCTTAGTAGGGACTGGAGGCGTGACCACAGACTATCAAGTTACCATGTGACCTGAGCTGCCCATCATGAACTGGGTGTTATCTGACCCACCAGGCTATAAAGCTGGGTACAGCAACACTTGGTTACCAAATGGAAGTGGCATATATGCAATCAGGCCCAAAGAGGCCCTGAAGGCACAAGTAAGTTACATGAAGAAGTGGCCCAATCAAGGAGGGCACGTGATGTGATGACCACTGGGTGTTATACGCAACTGCTCAATCCCTGAACACTACACCTAAACTAATGATGCACTGTATGTTGGCTAATTGAATGTAAATTTTTTTAAACAGTTACAGTCTAAAAAAAAAGAAGTGGCCCAAATGCCCAAGGTCCCCACTCCTGCTACACTACTTACTCTCTCCAGCCTGCACCTGTGGCTTCATGAGGCATTCCCTAGAATTAGCTAACAGAGGAAGGGAAGACCTGGACCTGGTTAACAGATGAGTCTGCAACATATGCAATCACCACCGGTAAGGGCGCACCTGTACCACACTAGTCCCTCCCTGGGACAGCTGTGAAGGACAACAGTCAAGGGAAACCTTCTCTGGGGGCAGATTTCAAACAACGCACCTGGTTGTTCACTTTGCTTAAAAGGAGAAGTGGCCAGATATGAGATTCGATACTGAGGCACCAGCTATGGTCAATGGTTTGGGTGGAGGACTGGGGAAACGGAAAGAACATGATTGGAAAATTGGCTCTGTGGAAAGACGAAGATGAGGTATGTATGTAGACCTATCTGAACAGGTAAAAGGAGGAGGAGGAGAAGGAGAAGAAAGTGAAGCTATTTGTGTCTCATGTGAATGCTCATCAAAGACTGACTGCAGCTAAGGGCGATTTTAAAAATCAAGCGGATAGGATGACCTGTTCTGCAGGTGCCACGCAGCCTCTTTCCCCAGCCACTCCTGTCATTGCCCAGCGGGCTTACAAACAAAGTGCCTGTGGTGACAGGGATGGAGGTTACGCAGATGTTCAGCAACACAGACTTCCACTCGCCGAGGCCCACCTGGCTCTGACCACCATTGACTGTTGGCCCAATCTGCCAACAGGAGAGACCGATTCCGAACCCCCAATATGGCACCATTCTGTGAAGTGATGAGCCAATTACCTGGTAGCGGGTGGATTACACTGGACCACTTCCACCGTGGAAGGGACAGTGTTTTGTTCTTTCTGGAATAGACACGCTGGATAATGATTTGCCTTCCCTGCATGCAACACCTGCGCTACAACTACCATTCATTGACTCATGGAATGCGCTACCCTCTACCATGGTATTCCACACAGCACTGCTTCTGATCAAGCATCTCACTTCACAGTAAATGAAATGATGCAGTGGGTCTGTACACATGGAATGCACTGGTCTCATCATGTTCCCCACCATCCTCAAGCTGCTGGATTGACAGAATGGTGGGATGGCCTTCTGCAGACTCAGTTACACTACAGCTGGGCGGCAACGTGATGCTGTGTTGTCATAACCAGAATTCACAGATCAAGGAATCAAGGAGTGGAAACGGGAGTAACATCATTCACTATGACCCCTAGTGGCCCACTGGCACAATTTTTGCTTCCAGTCTTTGTGACTTTATGTTCTGTTGGTCTAGAGGTCTTAGTTCCAAAAGGATGAATGCTTCTACCAGGAGACAAGAATTCCACTGAACTCGAAGTCAAGGCTGTCACCTGGCCACTTTGAACTCCTTGTGTCTCTGAATCCACAAAGCAAGGAAGGGAATGAGCACACTGGCTGGGGTGCCAGATCCTGACTAGCAAGGGTAAAGCAGACTGCTAAAGCCCAGTGGGGGCAAGGAAGATGTTCGATACCACAGGAGACCCCGACAGTGTCTCTTAGTAGTAAGACGCCCTATGATTAAAGTCAATGGAAAGCTACAACGACCCAATTCAAAGAGGACTACTAATGGCTCAGGCCCTTCAGGAATAAAGATTCGAGTCACCCTACCTGGCAAAGATCCACAACCAGCTGAGCTGCTTGCTGAAGGCAAAGGCAACAGAGAGTGAGTAGTGAAAGAAGGTAGTTATAAATACCCGCTATGACCATGTGACAAGCTACAGAAAGGAGGACTGTAACTGTCCAAAGTATTCCCTCCTTATTTTGTCTTTAGTATGTTTATGTGTGTATCTATCAACATATATAAATATATAGCAAATATCTTTTTCTTTCCTCTCTTATCACCTTATCATGTAACATAAAAGGTATTACCTATATATCACAGAATTTAAGTATTGTTAACTTTTACATCATAGTATTTAAGTTGTGGGATATCGATGAAATGATCTTCCCTTCCTCAAACTGGCAGACTTTTATTCATGTCAGCCAGCCCTGAGCCCACAACACCAGTACAATGCCTGGGAGAGGTAAGCCCGTACGACATCATCACAAGAATGAATGCTTGCTTTACCTGCCTTATGTAATCTTGACAGTAAGACGACTATCCACCAGCAAGGTGGAGAGAAGGGTGAGGGTAAAGAAGGAGAGAAGCTGATAGTTTCTAAATTCCTAAATTCAAAGGACTAAGGAAAGGTGGCCAGTAGGACTCCACTCACATATTGGTTCTTCCTTCAAGTAAGAATTGTAAGATGAAAACCTAAGTCGTTTGCCTTTTTAATAAAAATCAACAAGAAGACAATAGCTTATTTCAAATACCCACCTACCCACTACCTACTTCAAAAAAGGAGGAAGAGGAGAGAAGGAGGAAGAGGAAAAGGAGCGGGAGGAGGGGGAGGAAGAGGGGAGGAGGAGGGAGAAAGCAAGCAAGCAAAGCAATGCAATGCAACTACAAGGGACACTAGCATGTTTTCAGAAATGTTGAAGCTAGTCATCAGAATTGAGCCAGCAAATTACAATGGATCTACACTGAGACACCACTGCTCACCTTATCAGATTGGCAAAAACCCAAAGGTCTGAAAACACGCTCGGTTGGCAAGCTTGTGAGGAAATACACACTCTCATAAACTGCTATGGGAATGCAAAATAGCACAATCCCTAAGGAAGGGGATCTGACCATATCTGGCAAAATTAAGTATGTATGCATGTACCTTTTGATCCAGGAACCCACTGCTAAGAATCTATTCTAAAGACACCCTGACAAAAATGCAAAAAACATACGCACAAGGCAGGGAGCGAACTACAGGAGGAAATGTGAAGTCAAAAAAAAAAAAAAAAAAAAAAAAGCAGGTGGAAGAAAATGTTTCCTATACTACTGTTTAACTTTAGACTACTGTTTAATCTAAGGGCACAAATGTACCTGTATTTGTTTCTTTTTGTTTTACGTTTTCATTTAAATAATCTCTACACCCAACGTGGGGCTCAAACTCACAACCCCAAGATCAAGACTGCATGTTCCTCTGACTGAGCAACCCGGTGCACCTTGTTTCTGTTTTTTTTAATGTAAAGATAAACTACAACTTTTTTTTTAAATGGTCATCAAAGGGAGGGGAAGAAAACAGAATGAAGGGAATATAAAAAGAACCTAGATTTCAGCAAATAAACCTAATGCAGCATACAGTTTACACAATGTGAAACAAAATCAACTTCTAAAAAAATCCCTAAGTATACAAAAGAAAATGACACTGGGTAGCTCGTTGGAGTTAGGAGCAGAGAAGAACCAATCCAAGTGCTTTGGAAACAGTCATTTGATTGTACACTCCTAGTGGGATAGAGCAAAGAACAAAAGAACTTAAAAAGATTTAAGCTGCATTCAGTAATCACGTTGTTGATGGTAGCACTGGTACTATAATGGAGACGCACAGAGGCGTATAGTAAACTGCCAATCATATGCTATTCCGTCAATCTCAGCATCTACAGTATTGAGATTGTCAACGCAGAAGAAAGATACAGCTGAAGATAAAAGACCAAGACAAAAATTCCTGCTGTCCTCAACGTACCATGTATTTAATCTTAAGAGAAACATTCCTCCGCTCGACCACTGAAAAGATTTCAAAAGCTTCACAAATACCTTGTGTGCAGGTCAGAGTCTCTACCATTTCCCACTAAAAGCAACCAGGGATCTTTAGAGAAAAACCTAATTCTAGCTCTGGTTGGGGGGGGGGGGGGGTAAAAGATGTACCTTGTTATGCTAGGAAGCAAGGAGTGGCCAAAGACCGCTAAGGTTATGTCAAGAACACAGCATCCAACTTGAAAATGCCAAATACGAAAACGGCCAAAGAAGGACATAAAGCATGTAAGAATGATAAATGCTAGGGACCGAACTACATCAAATATGCTAATATCCACAGAGTCATAACAATATGGATTTTCTGAAAGACAGCCAACTCATTGTTTTGAAAAGTAAATAATCAAAGAAAGAATGAGGCATTTATCTTGCTTTTCCTATTAAAAACAACAGCTCACAGCAACTAATTTACAAGGCAAAGTTGCTTTGTATACATGTATTCAAGCCAATAAATGAAGAAGGAATGATAAAAGTAAACTATCAGGGGGCGCCTGGGTGGCTCAGTCCTTAAGCGTCTGCCTTCATCTCAGGGTGTGATCCTGGCGTTCCCGAGTCCCACATCGAGCCCCACATCGGGCTCCTCTGCTGGGAGCCTGCTTCTTCCTCTCTCCCACACCCCCTGCTTGTGTTCCCTCTCTCGCTGGCTGCCTTTCTCTCTGTCAAGTGAATAAATAAAATCTTTAAAAAAAAAAAAAGTAAACTATCAATACTTAGCAACCACTAAGGAATGAAAAGATCTAGGCAATGTGCTAAAACGGTTGCTAGCATCACAAATGAAATCTGAATATGATCAAGCCTCTGCGTTTGTATGACGTAAGGAACTGAAAAAGGTGTTAATAATGACATAGGCAGGGATGCCTGATGGCTCAGTCCATCTGAGTGAGATCGTGACCTGAGCCAAAATCAGGAGCTGAATGCTCAACTGACTGAGCCACCCGGGCACTCCAGAGCTCATCATTTTTTTTTTTTAAAGATTTTATTTATTTATTTGACAGAGAGAGACAGCCAGCAAGAGAGGGAACACAAGCAGGGGAGAGTGGGAGAGGAAGAAGCAGGCTCCCCGAGGGGCAGGGACCCTGATGCGGGGCTCGATCCCAGGACCCTGGGATCATGCCCTGAGCCAAAGGCAGATGCTTAACGACTGCGCTACCCAGGCGCCCCAAGAGCTCATCATTTTAAAAGCTGAATAAAGGGGTCAGTCTCCACTGCTCTGTATGTTGACATTTTCCATAACAAAATAGGTACTTTAAAAAGGGAGGGGGGCAAGGAAATAGAAAACAGAAACGGAAAAGATACGCACAAAGCAAAATAACAGAAAATTCCATCAAAAATCTCAGTGTGTAGGGGCACGTGGGTGACTCAGTCGGTTGAGCATCTGCCTTCAGCTTGGGTCATGGTCTCAGGGTCCTGGGATCGAGCCCCATGTCGGGCTCCCTGCTCGGTGGGGTGTCTGCTTTTCCTTCTCCCTCTGCCCCTCCATGTCGCTCATGCTCTCTCTCTCTCTCAAATAAATAAAATAAAATCTATTTTAAAAATTATGTTTAAAAAATCTGAATGAATACCTGGAAAGCCATCCCAAGAATGCAAGGTGTGAGCTTAATGGCCCCTGTGTCTTGGAGGGATGCTGGGGGGATGGAAGAGAAGGCAGGAGGTGAGAAGCATGTGTCTCTGTGCCCTCTCTAATACATACTACTCACTTATGTAAATATATTGGCCTTCAGCATCCTGAAGGAAAAAAAAAAACACAGGCCGTAAATAAGGCTACAAAACTAAACCTGAACTGAATGAAAGTTGTAATAATACCAGTTGATTCCATGTGAATTGTTACTTCTGAAGTACTTCACAAAGTATTTGCAAAGAATTTATTTAACATAGCATGAATATTTCTCTTGGACTTCTGTTTACGTTACAGACATTAAAAAGCTTTAAAAAAAGAGAAAAAGGAACTTGAAGGCAGTCCTTATTCAAAATAATAAGAATAAATCACAAACATAGCTAGACACCTCATTCCTAGCACTCTGCAGGAATTATGTCATTTAATCCTCAAACCACTCTACCAGGTAGATACTAGTATTCTCCTTTTTTTACAGATGAGGGGGGAAAAAAACACAGGAGATTAAGTGGCTTGTCCAAAAACCAGACTTGAAGCTAAATGTTGGAGGCAAAATTTAAATGCAGAGAGCATGAATCTATTTTGCCCTTAGACTGTTTCAGCCTCTGTCATAAACCAGTGGAATAGTCTAAATGGGCTTTTGCCAAATGGCAAAAATTATAAAGTGTCTAAAATAGCCAAAATCTGATTTGATCTGTATGGCTTCATTTCTAATACCATTCCTGCTTCATTTTTGAGACATTGTGCTGTAATTTGGACTACTAACTTAGTTTCACATCAAGTTAGAACTAAATGCAACATGATATCCTGGATTGGACATTCGTGGAATACAAATAAAGCCTGGAGTTTAGTGCACAGTAATGAACCAATGCTAGTTTCCTTGTTTTGACATTACCATGGTAATATACGATGTTAAAACAACAGGGGAAACTGGCTGGGGGGTGCGGTGGGGGGTATACAGGAACTGTCAGTTACTAACTTTGTAACTTTTCTGCAAATCTAAAATTATTTCACGATTAAAAAATATAAATTAAAAAGTGAAAACTAAAAAAAAAAAAAAGATTAAAATGTATTTCTTGCTCAATGAAAACAAACTTACTTCTGTCTCCAAATTTCTAAGCACCATACTTGCAAAACCCAATCCTTTGTACCTATGTTGATTCTTAAATGAATGTAGTGTTTTATTGGCTAATGTTCAAGAATATTTTCATACTTGGGGAGCCTGGGTGGCTCAGGAGGTTAAGCCTGGGACTCTTGGTTTCACCTCAGGTCCTGATCTCATGGGCCCTGAGTCGGAGCCCCTTATGGGGGCTCCGAGCTCAGTGGGGAGTCTGCTTGAGATTCTCTCCCTCTCCCCCTCCCCCACTTGCACAGGGCCACGGCCCCCCACGCACACATTTTCTCTCCCTCTCTCTAAACTAAATTAATTAAAAAGAATTTTAAGAATATCTTCACACTTTCATTTCCTGTTCTTAAGAGTAAGGAACATATACTACACGTGCTTGACTTAATTACGCAACACACATTTAAGGTTTGCTTACGCTGTCAGTTTCCTATGGTTGACACTGGGGCAGCTATGTCCTTGTCACACAAAGGGCTCCTTCATCACAGATGCTTATAATGGGTGACTTGAAGATACTGCGGCAGACATTGTGGTCTCACTGTCGTGCCTACAGGGTTAGGTGGCAGGAAGAGGCTGAGCTCACTCCCAGCTCCAGAAAGGCCTGTTGTTTTAACTCCATGGAGTTAATGTAGCCTTGCCACCCCGATTGGTTCAGATGGCCCCGGCCTCAGCCAATCAGCACAGAGAATTCCCCTGGCAACAGGATTGGTTGGAAAACCAATTGGGGATGACAAGATATGACAGGAGATGGAATTGTTCAGAGCTCCTGGGGAAAAACAGTGCCCGTACTCTGAAGAAATACCCTCTCTTCCTCTACACACACACACACACACACACACACACACACACACACACACTTTTTAATCTGCAACTTGTTAGCCTTCTGTCATCAGAGAGAAGGTACTCTAAGGATGAAAGCACAGAGGAAGGGCTACTCTTCGGTAGGCAGGGCCCTTACTCAACCTCTCATTCTTACAAATACAAAATGGCAGTACAAAATACTTCCTGCAGGGCGCCTGGGTGGCTCAGTCGGTTAAGCCTTCAGCTCAGGTCATGATCCAGGAGTCTGAGAATTGGCCTGGTGGGGTTCCCTGTTCAGCAGGGGAATCTGCGTCTCCCTCTGCCCATCCGCCAACTCCTGCGCGCTCTCTCTCTCTCAAATAAATAAATAAAATCTTTAAAAAAAAACAAAAACAAAAAACTTCCTACAGATCACTGTTAATTCCAAAGAAATGTCTACCTTGTGGTCATGCTAAAAACAACAAAAACAAGCGAGAACTGGGATGATACTAAGGTATGGCTAATTTGGAGTCAATACTGACATTTTGGTTTTGGGTTTTTTTTTTTTTTTTTTTTTTTTTTTTTTTTTTTTTTTTTAAGTCTGTACCTGTCAGATATTTAAAGTGAAACAGTTACAGGTGAAATTATGTCCTGGATTAGTCCTGGATTTAATATTTCAGAATTAGAAAAATGGAAGAATAAGGGGTGATAAATGAAGTAATATTTAAAATATTGAAGGTAAGGAATCGGTAAATGGTTTCCTTATATTGTTCTATTTTTGTATTTTAATCCATAAAATATTAAAACAATGATCCCTGCATATGTCTCAATATTATGATCATGTATATATGAAGCTGCCTTATGCAGTGAAAAGCATGATACATCAAGTAAATCAAAGAGATCAGAATTCAAGAAAAAGATATATTTGTACAACCATAACATAGTCACAGACATACAGTTAAAATGAACTTGAAAAACCATCTAATTCAATGCCTTGATTTTTACAGCTATAAAAAAAATAAAATCTAATACAAACTTTTATGCTGCAACCTAGGTAGTGATTCTACTTTTGTTATTTATCAACCACATATCTGAAAACTGCAAATGCTAGCCTATACTCGCACCCTGGACCTGCTTACCCTCACAACCAACTGTTCTCCAGCCTCACCTTGTAAGACCACTCAGCCACATCCAGCGCTTTCCTTCCCATGAAGCATCTACCATTCTTTCTTTGCCCACTTCACACCCCCGTACTCCCTTCTTCCCCCTCCCTCAGGACGCAGTGCTGGGAATTCTTTGCTCATGCAAATTCTAGGATTTTACCGTAAGTCCACCATCTTTCCTCACTCCACATTCTCTTCCTGGGACTGTTATGCTTCTTCGTCCTTTGTGCGGAATGACCCTCCAGAGCCATATTTCTAGCTCAGACCTCTATCCTGAGCTCCAAAATCAAACAGCCTCCCCAATCATGAAAAATGCAACAGGTCCCCAAATGAAATCTTCCGCTTGCTTCAGCTCTGATTTGGCCAATGACACCTGCATCCAGGGGAGTCACACTCCTGCCTCACATCTGGTCACTAGGTCCTGGAGATTCTTGTTGTCTTTCCTTCTCCTTTCTGATTCTTCTGCTGGCATCCCTTAAATGATTAATATTCCAGGGTCATCTTTCTAAATGCAAAGCTCATCATGTTACTTCCTTCCTCAAACCCAGTGTCTGGGGCTGAAGTCCATACTCCTTTCCAGCTCTTAAGGCTAGTGAGCTGGTTTCTCTCCACCTCTGTCTGTCAGGTGTTCCCTGCACAGTCCTTGCTGCTAGTGGAAACTCCAGTCTGCACCATGACCCACTTCTACCCACTGAGCTGCTTCATGCTTCATAATCACTGCTCTTCTGGTTTTCTTCTCCTATTAGAAGACTCATTCATTCATTATTTATTCATCACACATGCACTGAATATCTTACTACAGATAGGCCCTGTGCTGGAGGACAGCAGTAGAAACTGACACTGTGCTAGTCTCAAGGAGTTAGAGGCTAGCTGGGAAAAAGACAGTAAACATCTAAGCTATGGGGACAGAGGGCAGGTAGAGAATAACCTTCCCATGAAGTAATATTTGAGTTCATTTGAATTTTATTAGAAGATCCTCCTCTCCTGATTCTTTATAAACTAAAATGATTTAGAAGCCCCCCCCCTTGCCTTTTTCTTTCTTTCTTTTTTTATTTTGGTGAATCTGGGAATTTAAAATGCCTTCCTCTTGAGATGAGATTTTGCCCTGCACTTCCTCCTTCTAGAATTCGCAATGCCAGCAAAAACCCAATCAGGTTTCAAAAGTCAGCAATCCTAAGCAACCCCTCATCCCACACCACACATGACCCTAAGACAGTGCAGAAATGCCCTCTTCCCCAAGACTCCAGATAACATCAGAGCACCCTAGCCCTTCCCTACCTTGCCCCTCCTGGCTAATTCCTAAGGACAGGAGCACCATCCCTTTACCTTTCAATTCCACACTTGACATCACGCAAGCCCACAGGCAAAAATTCACTCTTTAAAGGTAAATTACCTTGTACATTGAGCATAAATTTGTATAAACTTCTTGAATAACAACTGAGCATTATCTATGAAAACTTTAAAAGGCCTAGAAGTACCACTTCTAGTTAACGTTCTACAAAAATCCTAGTAGTAGGCATAAAAAAAAAAAAAAAGCCATGTGCAGGGATGTCTCATTTCGACATCTGACACAGTTGCTAAAAATTAGAAGCAAATGTCAGCGGCCATCAAAAGAGCGGGGTAAACAAATGATGGCATCTTGCTTAGGAGGAAGATCCCCTCGCTAGTAGCTAGGAGACAGACCTATCCATATCGGTACAGAAGGATATTCGTGTAGGATGACAGTTATAGTCAAATGTGACAATTTATTCTAAGAAAAAAACACATGTTTTTATGGCATACAGAAAAGTCTCTAAGAAAGCACCCCCACGTTTTATGTCTCGAGGGCATGGGACTAGAAGCTAGGAAGAACCACACTCCCCTACTATAAACCTCCAGCCACTGAATTTGTTCGAATGCAATATTCCTTAAATATGCTTAAATAAACATAATCGCTTAAGTAAAAAGATGCTTTTTACTCTGAAGTATACATTATTTCACCAGGTTCTTGCTCAGGAAACTGAGATTATATTTTTAAACTCTGCGAGTTTTTTTAAAAGAGGAAATGTTATTCCCTGCTAACTTCCCAGGACCTAAAATAGAGATACCAAGCAGGCACTCAGTTAATATTTGCTAAATGAGGGGCCGCTGGGTGGTACAGCGGTTAAGCATCTGCCTTCGGCTCAGGGCGTGATCCCGGTGTTATGGGATCGAGCCCCACATCAGGCTCTTCCGCTATGAGCCTGCTTCTTCCTCTCCCACTCCCCCTGCTTGTGTTCCCCCTCTCGCTGGCTGTCTCTATCTCTGTCGCATAAATAAAATCTTTAAAAAAAAAATTTGCTACATGAATGACTGCTGTGCAGTCATAACAAACTATAGAAATGACCCCTGAAAGTATAGTCTTTCGCTGTGCAATGATAAAACAGCTGCTCAGAGGGAAGGAAGTATCCAAGAGCTGCTTCATTGACTCACATGAGGAAAGCATCACTTGTAGGGTATCTTAACCATATGGTTACCGATCTAGGTGAGTTAGGAGTTTTTTAAAAAGCAAGCTTTTAAAAAGCACACAAACTCTCACCCTAAAAGCAATCTCCAAACTGCCATGTTTGCCAAGAAAAGGGCTCCTTCCAAAACAACTTAAATCACAACCTGGCACATGCCTGGTCGTAATACGAGTAATCAAAAAAAAAAAAATGTGGGAAAACACAGATCCTGTAAGAGAAGAAAATCAGTAACAGCCAAAAAAGCCTGAACTTTGATATACTTCAAAGTCCTTATTTGGGGACGTAAGTAACTTTGAGTTTGGACTACTGGGACCACTTTCATCTAAACACATCAAAAGCCCAAACAAGCAGGCTATAATCTTCAGATCCTAAAGAATGCCCCAAAGATGGCAGGTCCTCCATGACGGCTGATGTTGATGGCGGCGAGGGGGTGGGGGGGAGGTGACATACCTGGACTAATGAAAGACAAGCGAGGTTTCAAGGCTTTAAGGAAAAGGCCTCACACACGTTCAAATTTAAGTTCACTTCCCCCCTCCTTTTTTTTTTTTTAAGGAAGATGCAGAATATTTAACCAAATACTAATTCATTGGGAAGGCTTATTTATATAAATAATGGCCAAACAGAGCTCAGCTGCTTCTTTTTTTTTTTTTTTTTAAGATTTTATTTATTTATTCGACAGAGATAGAGACAGCCAGCGAGAGAGGGAACACAAGCAGGGGGAGTGGGAGAGGAAGAAGCAGGCTCATAGCAGAGGAGCCTGATGTGGGGCTCAATCCCATAACGCCGGGATCACGCCCTGAGCCGACCGCTGTGCCACCCAGGCGCCCCTCAGCTGCTTCTTTTGAGACAGTTGAACACTTGAACCCAGAGGTCTACTTAATCCTAAACACCCATATACTCCCTAGATTTCTTTTTTTCAATTACTACTCTTAATTCTAAAAACTCCCTTAAGAGGGAGATTTAATCCTCCCTACGAAAACACACAAGTTTCCAAGCAGCCTGTCACCAAAACCCAAGAATGTTTAGAGATGAGAAAGGTTAAAATACTCTGCCAGATTAATGTAACTGGTGTTTAGCAAGTGAGTGCGTTAGAAACGAATATTCTATCGGTCCTTTCAGATTGCCCTCTGCAATCTTCTCTGCCTACCTGCCCTTTAGTGACTGGAAATAAATTCTTTCGAGGCCGAGCCAGCGTGAGGCATTTCTCCCTCCGGCAATGACGGTTTGGATGAAGGTGTCTAAGTTCATTGGGAAATCAACCACCTACAGTTTACTTACTGAATTCGTCCAAAGGTCCCAGGCCCTGGTCTTCACCCTCCCGACCCACTCGTCCACTCTCGAGATCAGGGGCCCTGTGTCTGAGTTCTCAGGGATCAGGCTTAGGTATGGAACAGGTGCGCCCAAGTACCTGATTACGCCATTTCATGGCCCACCAGAACTAAGGGGGAAGAAAAAACAACTTTGGAAGCCATCTAAAAGCAACACATGTGTTCACTCTGGCTAATAAATAGCTACAAATAATTTTTTTTTAAATTAGCATGTTTTCCAGCTGAATGAATCCCACAGAACTTGGAAGCCAACATCAATGCGCCGCGTAGCCACTCCTGTCTGGGCAAAGGGGGCAGCTGTGGCAGCCACGCACGCAGCCCACCCCGGGCTGCAGAGGGCGGGCGGCGCGGAGAATGGCGAGCGCCGCGAGCGAGGGCTTGACTCCCGCCGCTCCTGCTCCGACACCCGGAGCGGGGCCGGGAGGGGGAAGGGAGCGAACCGGAGGGGCCGGGAGCCCGCTGCAGCCGAGGCGGGGGGGGGGGGGGGCGTCTCCCTGACAACCGCGCCGGGGCGCAGCCCAGCCTCAGGCCCGGGGGAAGGGAGGGCAGCCAGGGGACCCCCCGCGCAGGGCCGGCGACGGCCGGGGGCACCTCCGCGCTCAGCAGCCGCGCTCCCGCCTCGGGGGTCCTGTCCGGCCGCGGCCCGCGCCTACCGTGTATCCCCGCTCCAGGTCGCTCTCCTCGTAGCGAAAGGACGGGATGTAGACCTCCATGGCCGCGCCAGCCGGCCGGTGGAGGGCGAGCGGGGGGCGGGCTCGCGGCCGCAGCTCCGCCCCCGGCCGAGCGCCCCGCCTCCCTGCCCTGCGCCCCCAGGACCCAGACGCAGCGCCGCCCGGCCCCGAGCCGCCAGCGCCTCCGCCGAGCGCAGCGCTCCCGGGGGGCTCGGGGAGGGGGCTGGTGGCCCGGCGGCGGAGGGCGCGGGGCTCCGGGCACCTGGGTCCGGGCCCACGGGGCGGCGGAGCGGAGCTGGGCCCGGAGGAGGCGGGGCCTGAAAACCTGTGAGTCTGCAGAAAAGGGGTGTGCGCGCCTCCGCGCCAGGCGCCGGGGACCGGGCCGCACCCGGACGCTCCCTGCCCTTCGGGCGCCGCCGGGCGCTGCGTTTGCTTTTCGCCAGACACTACCCTGAGCGATTGCAGGACGGCGGGGAGCCGAAAAGCGTGGAACTCCTTGATTCTGTTCCCATGTTTGGATTTTCGTCTTAACTCTCGGCTGGCATTAACAGCAGTGAACCCTCCAACTTTTACCAAGACTTTTCTCTTTTCCTTTGAGTCCAAGGTCAGCGTCTCATTGTCAGTTAGGCGACAAAGCTGGGAATGGTAATATAATACAGAACCCGAAAGTCTGCGGGTCACGGAGACACACTGGTTTCTTGCTCCAGTTTTAAAATGCTGCCTCTAAGCCGTTTGCGTTTTAACTGTAAGAGAAAACATAAGACACACACACACACACACACCCCAAAAAGAAAGAAAGAAAGAGAAGAAAGGTGAGGACCAGAATCTGCCTGTCGGGCCAAGACCAAATAACCTGAAAGTACCTACAAGATGAAGTGTTCCACTTGAGGCAACTTGATTATCAGGTTACCTTGGTAAACTCAGTTTCTTCCTTAGATCAGAGCATGGAGCAGAATAGAAACTTGGAGGTGACTTGTGGGTCACTGAAAAGTGGCCTCCGGCAGTGTGCTTTGGGGCTGCGGACGCACCCCTGCTTCTAACTCGGTGTGCTCTTGAGGCCGGTGCAACTTGTGAGCTCTGACGTCGATGCTGAGCCCCTAAGTCCTGGAGAAGAGGAGGAATCAGGCCCTTTGCTTTAAGCACTTGCCTGGTGGGGACCTGCACAGCCTTCTACCTTAGCCTGGTCTGAAGACCCGTCCTCCTCGCCCACACACTTGCAGCTCCAGGATCTGTCACTCAGAACTCAGAGACTCAGCAGAGAGCTGTGCCCTGTGACCAGACCACCCTTCCTCTGTTCTTGTGCGGACCGGGCACCATCTCACGTTAGGAAACAGCTCTATGACACCATGCTGAGTTCAGAGCCTGGCTTGTGGTTCTCTTAAGCCTCCGGTGACTGTCACAGTGTATTGTGTGATTTATTTATCTGCCTCACCCAGCAGGTTTTGGGGCGTGTGGCTTAAAAATTTTTTTTTATTATCCCCTGCTTGGCCTATTGCCTGGCACATTGTTCTTGAAAGCTTGATATAAGCATGAAAGTATCCAGTCTTTACAGAAAGAGTAGAATGCACCAGGTACCAGAGCAGATACTGTTACACACCGTGTCTCAATATTAAGCTTTCTAATAACCCCAGGAGGAAGTGTTAGGTACAGTAGGACTTCAAAGGACTAAGGAGTGTTTCTGTATATTTTTTTAAAAATAATAATGGTGAGCTCCTGGCTGGCTCAGTCAGAAGAGAATACGGCTCTTGATCTCAGTGTCATCAGTTTGATCCTCACACGGGGTGTAGAAGTTACTAAAAAAAAAAAATTAATAAAAAAAATTGTGAGTCTTTAAGTTTAAAAAATAAATAAAATAAAATAAAATAATAATGGCTGCTGATGGCAGAAGACCAAAACAATTTCCAGACTGGTTGAAACAACTTGTTAAAGTCTCAGTGGGTAGGAGTGCCCGGCTGGCTCAGTCGGTAGAGCATGTGACTCTTGACCTCGGGGTTTGAGCCCCACGTTGGGTGCGGAGATTACTTAAAAATACAATCTTAAAAAAAAAGTCTCAGTGGGTAATGTAACCCAAGACTATGTAATCATTAAGTTCTCTCGCTAGAGATTGCTGATTGAGCTTTGATTTTTATTTTACTTTTTTAAAGATTTTAGTTATTTATGAGAGTGTGCTCATGAGAGAGAGAAAGAGAGCAAGCCAGGGCAGGGGGAAAGGGAGAAGCAGACTCCCTGATGAGCAGAGAATCATGACCTAGGCTGAAGGCAGACGGTTAACTGACTGAGCCACCCAGGTGCCCTCTGATCGAGCTTTTAAAATGCTTTCTATATCTTCCTTTCCCCAAAACCTGCTAGTAGCCTGGTATGTACCTTTTTGTCTGGCATGGCTCACCTATTTACCTGTTGAACTTAAAAGGCAGAAATGTGTGGATCCATGAAGGTCTGACAGATGGTCCAAGTGAAAACTATTTGTTGTATTCTACTAATTTTTGGATTCTACTAATATTAGTATTAATTACATTATCATATATGATATATAATATATAACTATATTAAATTTGGAATAATATAAGTAATTATATAATATAATTAAATGCATTAATATGAATAGTAATAACAACAGTATTTGTTGTAGTCTACTAATAGTGGTATATAACTTACTTTGCCTTGCTAAAAATCCACGTAAGCTCTCAATATGTGGGTGTGTTCTGGAGGGTCAGTCGTAAGTGGGATTGTTATTATTTCAATGATGATAGAGGTGTAATTCAGGCTCAGAGGAAATAAATAACTATGAAATTACTAGCTAATAGTTAGAAGGGCTAAATTTCTAACCAAGTTCTGTGAGTAACCCCTAAGAAGGGGAGCAAAGAATAGTGCTACAGAGAACATGGCAAATGTATTATCCTGTTGTTCCTATATAACTTTTAGACTGAATCTACAATCTGAGACAAGCCAGCTAGATTTCTTCTCAGAACATTAATAAAAATACATGAATACATATGTAAGACATTGAACAGTTAGTATCAGTTCATAGGGAAGCAAAAAATTTACATAAGCAAAATAATAAAATTCTGCTAGAATCTGGGTATAAAATCCTTATACTAAAAATGCCACATTTACCTAATATTGGATAGAAATATATTTCAGCAAATTTAATGATAAACGGCTTTACATACCAACTTATATTGGTTTCTACCCCAATATCAAAAGTTGCATTCTATCCGACTGAGCCAGCCAGGCACCCTTATATTAGAAATTTAGACCCAAATCTGTCAGGAATGTATTACATATTCAACATTCAATCATAAGACTAATACGTCATGGCCAAATAAGATTTATCCCAGGAACATAAAGATGGTTAAATGTTAGGAAGTCTGTTCATGTATTTCTCAACATTGTCCTATTAGAAAAGAAAAATAAATAAATGAATATCTTAATGAATCCTAAAAAACCATTAGTAAATCAGTGTACCTCTTCATAGTAATTCTTAGCAGGCTAGGAATAGCAAGAATCATTTTTAAGGTAATAAAGGTTAGCTACCATAATCCCACAGCAAATATCCTACTCAGCAGCTAATATGAGGAAGCATTGTAACAGTGCCAATAAATCTATCACAATGATTCTTTTTTTATAAAGATTTTATTTATTTATTAGAGGAGAGAGAAAGAGTATGTGTGCAAGAGCAGCAGGGAGGGGCAGAGGGAGAGAGAGAGAATCTCAAGCAGACTCCACACTGAGCCAGACCTGGGGCTGGATCTCACAACCCTGAGATCATGACCTGGGCCAAAATCCAAAGTCCAATGTTTAACCCACTGAGCCACCCAGGAGCCCCTAAATCACAACTATTCTTTCACATTTTGCTGGAGGCCCTCGCCTCTGAAATAGGACAAGTAAAAGAACTAAGAGGTACAGATATTGGTAGGAAGACAGAAAACTAAGGCTGTTTGTAGATGAAATGATCCACATAGAACAGAGTCAACTATAAATGATTAGAATTAATAAAAGTTTTGTAAGGTGCCATATAGTAAATCAATATATACTACTCAATAGATTTCCTATAAAATAGCTTTTGTACACACCAACATTAATCAGTTAAAAAATAACAGGGACAACCAAAAGATTTCATTAATTTAAAACCGATAATGTCTAAGGATAAACTTTACAACAAATGTTCAAGACCTTTTGAAGAAACCTAAAAAACTTTATTAAAGGACGTAAAAGATCTGAAAATAGTTATGTCATATTCCCAAATGGAAAGAATCAATATTTTAAAGATACAAGTTTTCACCAATATGATTAAGTTAATACAATCAAAACCCCAAAAGCTAAGAAAAGTGACAATCGGGTTCTAAAATTCATTTGAAGAATGAAGAGTCAGGGCAAGTTTGAACAAGAAGAAAAATGAACAAGGGGATAAGTTAATTTATATGACATCAAAACACATAAAGTCATAGTACAGATCTTCCTTGGCTTACGATGGGGTTATGTCCCGATAACTCCATTGTAAGTTGAAAATAGCATGAAGTAAAAAATGCATGTAAATCACGTAACCTACCGAACATCGAACATCGTAGCTTAGCCTAGCCAACCTCAGACACGCTCAGAACACTTCTATTAGTCTCCATTTGGGAAAAATCATTAACGCAAAGCCTATTTCATAATCGAGTGTTGAGTAGCTCATGTCATTTACTGAATACTGAATGTAAAAAAATAAAAAGATTGCTGTAAGTCTATCAGTTGTTTACCCTTGTGATTGCCTGCAGCTGCCCAGCCTCACCCGGGAGTACGGACTGCACATCACTAGCCTGAGAGAAGACGCAAATTCAAAATCTGAAGAATAGTTTCTACTGAATGGTATCACTTGTGCACCATCATAAGGTCAAAAAATCTTGAGTTAAACCATCGTTAAGTCAGGGACAGTCTGTAATGAAACCAGTGTGCTCCTGGAACAGAATGAGACAAATGATCAAGGGAACCAAGTAGTCCAGAAACATGAACCCTGAATATGTGACAAATTAGTATGTCACAGTCTTATTTCAAACTCATGGGAGTAAAAAAAAAAAAAAAAAAAAGTATTCAATATACAGGGTTTACATAGTTTTCATAAATGTTTAAATTGTAAAATTTTATTATATGTTAAAAATAAATGGTGTTTAAATAAAAGTTATAATATATAGTTTATGGATAACTCACTATCCATTTGAAAGAAAAATAAAATAGGTTTTAAAGATGAATTCCATATATAGTAAAAATCTCTATGAAAAACCAAAGCTATAAAACCTTAATGTGGACAAAGTCTTATTACAATATACAAAATGTCAAAGGCATTAATGGAAAGATATTTTAGACTATATAAGGATTTAAAATATCACTCGACCCTTGGATAAAAGTGGGGTTAGGGGCACTGACCCCCCCCTTGCAGTTGAAAATCCAGGTATATAACTTTTGACTCCCCCAAAACTTAACTACTAATAGTTTACTATTGACCAGAAGCCTTACCCAGAACACAAACCTTCAATTAACACATAATTTGTATGTTAGATGTATTATGTACTGTATTCCTACAATAAAGTAAGCTACAGAAAAGAAAATGTTGTTAAGATCATAAAAGAAAATACACATACAGTACTATACTGTATTTATCAAAAAGAAAAAAAAATCCACATATAAGTGGACCTGAACAGTTCAAACCCATGTTGTTCGAAGGTCAAGTGCAATGTAAACCAAAGATCACAGTTTAAAAAAACATTTAATAAAATGAGAAAAATATTTCAACATGTATAACAAAGGATTAACATGTATTTTATATGTAAATAATACATAATTTTTTAGATGGCAGAATAGGAAATGGACAGTTTGAGTAGGCATTTCCCAAAGAATGCAAATGGACCCTAACCTCTGCATTATTTATGAACACATAACAAATTACATCCAAATTTAGCTGCTTAAAGCGATAAATATGTATTCTCTCCCCTAATTTCTGTGGGTCAGGAATCTGGGAGCAGCTTGGGCTGCCGTCCAAATGTCCACTAAGGCTCAGTCATCTCCAGACTCTACCTACTGGGCCACGACTGGGTTCACTCACATGCCTGGCAAGTTAATGTTGGTCATCGGTAGGAGACCTCTATTCCTGGCCACTTGGACCTCTCCATCAGTCCCTCCAAATGTCCTGAAGACACGGACGCTGGTTTCCCCCAAGGCAAGAAATTGGCAAGAGCTCAGGGCAGGGGCCACCATGACTTTCTATTGCTTACCGTCAGAAGTCTTACTCCACCGTTTCTGCACTATGCTACTGGTGACACAGGCTGGCTTTATTCCATGTGAGAGGAGACTATGCGATGGCTTAAATCTCAGGAGGCAGGAATTAAACGAAGCCATCGTGGAGGCTAGCCACCACGTAGCTGAGAAGAGATGCTCAAATCCAGTGGCAATCAAGGCAATGCAAATTAAATAATGAGATGTCGCTTTGCAACTTTTAGATTGGCAAAAATTTCAAAGGTTATTCCGGGTGGCAAGGTTGTGGGGAAGTAAGTACTGCTGGTAAGACCATAAGCTGGGACAGTCTCTGAAAGACAAGCTGACAGTAGCTATTACAGTTCTAAAGGCACATAATCAGTCTAGAAATTTCACTTCTGGGTTAACTAACTAGAGTTTAAACAAAAACTTTTAAAAAAAGAATTAAAAAAAAACAAAATGAAGCATTATTTTAGTATTTATTTAAAGATTTTATTTATTTATATTTAGAGACAGAGAGCGCACACAAGCCAGGGGTGGGGCAGACAGGCGGAGAGGGAAACGAAAGCATCTCGAGCAGACTCCCACTGAGTGAGGAGCCTGACGAAGGGCTCGAGCTCACGACCTTGAGATCATGACCTGAGCTGAAACCAAGAGTTGGACGCTTAACTGACTAAGCCACCCAGGCACTCTGCATTGTTTTAGCACTTAACAAAAGAAAGAAAGAAGGGGGGGAGAAAGGAAGGAAGGAAGGAAGGAAGGAAGGAAGGAAGGAAGGAAGGAGGGAGGGAGGGAGGGAGGGAGGGAGGGAGGGAAGGAAGGAAGGAAGGAAGGAAGGAAGGAAGGAAGGGAAAGAAAAGAAAAAAGAAATTTCACTTCTGAAAGCAGTTCTCCATGTGCAGGGCAGGAAAGGTACGCACAAGAACACTGAGTTGTTATTGATGGCAAAAACGTAGAAACAAATTCTATCATATTATAGATTAAAACATATGTTAGTGTATCTACACTATGAATACAACGTTGTAACCTGTTAAAAACCCCATATAGAGAGTTCTGAGTTAGGATAGCAAACTAAAGATCCATAACTAATTTCACTTCCTCCTCCAGATCCAATAAAAGACAAGAAACTTTTCCTTTTTTTTAAACCCATAAAAATAGGGAAAACAGGAAGAGAGGGAATGGCAACAAGATTTTTGTAAGCTAGAAAGCAGATGGATTAGAAGTAACTGTTTTAGCAAACAAGCAAAAGCCAAATTTAAATGGGAAAGCTGAAAAGCAACCTCATTTACACAGCACAAGTCAAAAGGCGCCACAACAGTGAACAGGGACCAGCAGGTACCAAGATCCGTGAAGCCCCTCCCCCACCTCCACACTGTTGTGGATGCTATGTCCTCAGAGAGGGTAAGACAGTCTTCACATTGGATAGCCTGGCTGAGGGCATGAGAACTTTTACCAACAAATAGCTAGGGTCTGGGGCTTGCTGACGATATACATATCGAATGATGAATGTTGAACACTTACAGAGGCCTGAAGCTATACCTTCACCTTCCAGGCAGGAAACAGGGAAAGTATTCTCTGGGAAATCTGAGCCGCGCAAGAGGAAAAATCTGGAGACATCCACTTTAGAAGTTCCCTACCAACAGCCCAATGATATCACTCTTCAGTGACACTCAAATTTCACAGGTCCCATGACTATGCTCAGAGCATCTAATCAGCTTTCAATTCCCACTGCTAAACAGGAAGAGATATCCAAAAATTAACAGATGTCTGAGGAAACCATCAAATGTGGAAGAGAGACCAAAATAGGAAAATAATTGTGAGGAAACAGAAACAGGTAAGAAAATAACTTTAAAAGTAAACTGTCACTAGTATCCTCAGAGTGATACAGGAGTTAAAAATAGGAATGGTCAGAAAACAAAAAAGTACAATCAGAGAGTAGGAACAAAATGACAGGGACAGAACATAAGAAAAACAATGGCCCTGGTCCAGGACATCCAATATCCACATGATGGGTCTTCCAGAAGGAGAAGATGAATACAGAAGGGAAGACATCATGAGTGAAACAGCTCAAGTAAATTTCCAGAACTGAATGTCATGTTTCCAGATTGAAAGCACCCACACTGGATGAAAACAGACATACACAACAGCAAATCTCTGTAAGATTTCAGAACACTGGGGATAAAAGAAGATCTTACAGACTCCAGAGGGGTGGGCAGGGTGGGGGTGGGAAACAGCTTATACACAAAAGATCAGAAAACAGAATGGCTCTGGAATTCTCAACAGCAACACTGGAAGCTAGAAGACAATGAGGCAATGTCTTCAAAATTTTAGAGAAAATGATTTTCAACATATACTCAGTTAAATTACTGATTAAAAATTAAGGTAAAATAAAGTCTCAAAAGTACAGTTTCTACCCATCCATTTTCAGGATACTCTGCATATCCACCAAAACGAGGGCTAAATTAAGAAAGATGAAGGCATGGGCTATCAAGAACAGGAGGTATAACCTAGGGAAAAGCAAAGGGAATCTTCAGAATTACCACTGCGGTCCAGGTATAATAAGAAGGTCCAGACTAGAGCAACCTCACTCCAGCAAGAGACATTTTGAGACTTCACAATGCTTTCTGCTGCATCTTCTTTCCAACCTACAAAAGTACTGCAGAATATATACTACACCAACACAGGAGAGTAAGTGAAGAAAGAGGAAGGCATGAGATCCAGGACGTAGGGAATAAACCCCAGGAGAAAGCTAAAGGCACTTCCAAAGTCAAAAGCAAGGGACATCCAAGAAGATAACACGTCCAGAGAACATAGAAGTCCCCAGGAGACTTTGCTTTCGGAAAACAATCAGGCTAGATTACCTGATGTGAGTGGTCTTGTGGGAAAACGGATTAAGAGACTATGTGAAGACATGGGAAAACATAGCAATATATTTTAAAAAATGCACCTACAGGGGCGCCTGGGTGGCACCGCGGTTAAGCGTCTGCCTTCGGCTCAGGGCGTGATCCTGGCGTTACAGGATCGAGCCCCACATCAGGCTCCTCTGCTATGAGCCTGCTTCTTCCTCTCCCACTCCCCCTGCTTGTGTTCCCTCTCTCGCTGGCTGTCTCTATCTCTGTTGAATAAATAAATAAATAAAATCTTTTAAAAAAAAAAATGCACCTACCAAATAAAAAAAATCAAGGCATGCTTTACTGCGAAAAAAGTAGGAAGTCACTGAAAACAAGGTTAGTCTGAGAAGCTGTCACAACCAAGAGGAGCAGAAGGAGACAAGACGACTAACTGTAATGTGGGGTCCTGCATGGTATCTTGGCACAGGAGGACAGTAAGGCAAAAGCTAAGAAATATGAATAAACCATAGACTCTAGGTAATTAACAATGTAATTGATATATTAATGATAACAAACGTACTATACTAATGGAAGATGTTAATAATGAGTGAAAGGAAATGTAGAGGCGAATTCTATATATACTATCTTCACAAGATTCTGTACGTCTAATACTGTTCCAAAAAATAAAGTTTAGGGACATGGGAGGGGGATGGGGTCACTGGGGGATGGGTATTAAGAAGGGCACTTGGTGTAATGAACACTGGGTGTTACATGCAACTGACGAATCCCTAAATTCTACCTTGAAATTAACAATACATTATATTTTAACTAACTTGAATTTAAATAAACAAAAAACCAACAAGGAACCAAAAAAAAAGCTTTATTTTTTAAAAATGAAAGAAAACCATGATTAAATAGACTACAACTTTCTGTGATGAACAGTATTCGTATGGGCACAATATTGCAAGTGGTAAATACTGATTTAACTGGGAATTGTTCATCTAACTACACTTGAAGGGGGGACATGAGGGTGTGAGGCAGACAGATGGCACAAGAAGGGAACTAAACGTCCATTTGCCATAAAAAAGATAAATGAGGTCTAAAATTGACAACTCAAAAAATAGCAGGACATGCACTTTTAGAAATAAACAGTAGAAGAGCTAAAAATAGAGCTTATCTTTTCAGGAAAGGGACTGGGAAACTGGGGCCACGTGGGGCAAAGAACCACTCCATTTTGTCACTTAGCCTTTCCGATGCTAGTTTTTTTTTTTTTTTCCCCCATTCATGGAGATATATATATATATATATATATATATATATATATATATATATATATATATTTGGTTTTATACATATTTTTTGAAGATTCTTTTTTTAAGTAATCTCTACACCCAACATGAGGCTCAAACTCACAAACCTGAGATCAAGAGTCACATGCTCTATCAACTGAGCCAGCCAGGCACCCCACAAAGCTAGTTTAGTTTTCGAACTGTGTGCATGTATTAACTGGATGAGATAAACATGAACTTAAATATCAGAAGACTGAAGTCGATTTTTATCTACTGAGATACAAGAGCTTTCAACAGATTGGCAAATCAAAAAGTAAATTTGAGGAATACACAGAAATATCCCTAATCACACTACTAGGTATGTCTATTTGCCATATTCAAAGTATTTTTTAAAAAATGCCAACAGGGGGCACCTGGGTGGCTCAGTGGGTTGAGTGTCTGCCTTTGGCTCAGGTCATGATCCCTGGGTCCTGGGATCCAGCCCCACATCAAGCTCTCTGCTCAGCGGGGAGTCTGCTTATCCCTCTCCCTCTGCCCCTCACCCTTGCTTGAGCTCTTTTAAATAAATAAAATCTTTAAAAAAAGTTAAAAGTGCCAAAACACTAACAATTTATGTCATTTTTGAAACTTAAGTTTTCTCCTTTGACTACTCTCTCCTTTCACCTTATCACTGCATTTACATATCTCAATTTGTGCCTCTTTAGTCTTTTTAAATTCATATTTTGAAATCCCTTTCCCCTTGACCTTCTTTCATACCCATCAATAATCCCTAGCTCTGAATGAATCCAACCATGTGTGTGAGGGCCTGCTTTCTCATGGCTGAAGAAATGGATAGTTTGGTTGGCTTCCCTGTAAATTCATGATCTCCAGACTCATTTGAGTCATTATCCCTCTTACTCACCTGTTTTCTAAATTTACAGGTACCATTTCCTTGACCTGCAATCTTTTTTTTTTTTTTTTTAAGATTTTATTTATTCTTTTGACAGAGATAGAGACAGCCAGCAAGAGAGGGAACACAAGCAGGGGGAGTGGGAGAGGAAGAAGCAGGCTCATAGCAGAAGAGCCTGATGTGGGGCTCAATCCCATAACGCCAGGATCACGCCCTGAGCCAAAGGCAGACGCTTAACCGCTATGCCACCCAGGCGCCCCTTGACCTGCAATCTTTGACTCTCGTGTTGGTATCACCCCCTGACGGCTTCATTTCCCACTTCACCAAGAAAAGAGCTTTCAGTCTGTACTTCCAAATACAGGCAAACTTCCCTTCCTTTTCGTTCAGAAGTATCCCTACTTCTGCGACTCTTTCAATCTACCGGACTTCTCAACTACCATTTTCACCTTACGTATTAGTTTTAACCAGGACTTGTCCTCAACAACCTGATCTCATCTTACTTGTTCCCTGAAGCTGCTTTCATGAACAATCACGGTTTGAAGGGATGGAGCATGTCCACTTTCTACTTGATACGATATCTAGTTCTGACTTCGGTTTTCTTATTTTCATGTTGGATATCCAAAAGTATCTCAAAGACAACACGCCCTGAAGAATTTCATCTTTCCCCAAACCTACATCTCCTCTAAGATCTCAGTTAAGCAAAGGAGCAGAATCCGAAGTCAAAGCTCAAACTTTGGGCATCATCGTAGGCAACCTTCTTGTATTTTCCGGATCTCAATCCAGTGCTTCAGGGCTGACACAAAGTAGAAACTGAACAAATACGTACTGAATGAAACTGACCCACTTTTATTTCCACTTGCTTGAACTATTTCTTTTCCTGCTTCCACGGAGTGCTCAGACCCTCTCCATCACCTGGCTGGCTGACTGCTTCTCTATCAACCACTATCACATTTTTATTCTCCGTATTTTTTCTTCATTGTTGACTACTTCCTTTAGTCTACGACATACTCAAAGTTCTTACAAAATTCTCCACAAAGTTCTTGTGGGTGGAAATAAACTTCTTTCCCTAAGCAAGTCCCACATTCCTGTCACCCTTCTCTCCTTTGTCCTTAGGCTTCTTTAAAGGTCTCCAGCTCATTTCTTGACAAGACCCATTCGTAGTGGGGAAAGTTCTGAACTTCTGTTGACTGAACACAAACTGAGTTTAGCCAGAAGCATTCCTCCCCCGCCCCCCACTTCTGACCCTCAGCCCAGGGCTCCAGAAGCAGATCTCAAGGGTGATGTTCTGAGAGGAACCCCTTCTGGTAAGCCCATTTACCTAGTAAGTTGGTCAAGTACACACCATCTTACTAAAGAAGCCCCAAATACTGGACAGAGAACCAAAATGCAGGTATTTCATTGAGATGGAGATAATTATTCAGTAAACACTTATTGGATACATAATAGCTAATATTTATTAAGCACTTGCTACTGCTCAGAAATTCACATCAATTATCTTAATCCCCTTACGGAGCATGTGAACAAGTTCTATTAGTACTCTCCACTTTACAGATATGGCAACTGAGTTTTATAGAAAAATAACGAGCTCGGAGTCAATGACGAACATTCTTGGGCCAGGCTTTCAACTGGTGGGCTAGGTCAGAACTACACAGATCTCGTGGCTATACCGTACTAGGTTCTACCAGAACTAACAAGGGCATACAGACTAGTCAAAACAGTTAGGTCAGACAACTACCGGCTATAATGCAACACAGCCACCAGTTAGTACAGTCTGAAAGGCACAAGGTGTTTAACTAGAGTCCTTCTATAGTTAGGAGTCTAAAAAGGATATATGGAAGATGTGGGCTTTATAAATTTGGACTTAAAGTCTAAAGAATGGATAGGACTTAAACGATTGCTGGTAAAGGGGAAAAGGTGAACTCAGACAAGGTACCATCAACAGCACCGACCCAGGGAAGTTTAGAGCATGCTTACAAGACAGGCGCATCTGTGATTCAAGCAAAGATAAAGGGTAAGACAAGGACAGGAAGTAGTTTGAGACCAGATTTTGTATCACTTGGAACTTTATCTGTAGTCTGTAGGGAGGTCTACTGAGGATTTCTGTGTATGGTACCGTGGTGAGAATTCTTTAGAACAGTAATTTTAGCAGCAGATTGCAGGACTGACAGGATAGGGGGAGTGAAAGAACGCACATTTCATAGGAGACTTAAGACAGTTCTGGTACATGGTCACAAGATCCAGACCCTGGGAGAGAAACAATAGGAATGAGAAGGCAATACATTTCAGAAACAGAATCAACTCATGTTGGTTTTGGCGAAATAATGGTACCTAAGCTATGTAAATGACAGCATAAAAAGTTCGTTTTGAGCCTCACCTACAAGAGGCTGGGAAACATTTTTAACTGAAATTTAGAAACGAAGTTGAAAAGCCTACTGTGATACATGCATACAAATATTTATGTACACATACAAATCCACACACATGTATATAGTGATAACATCTGAAATAAATATCTAGAAAACAAACTAAAATCGAGAGATAACTCGAGACTTGACTATGGAAGCAATAAGGCAATTTATTGTTTAGTTTTGTTAGACTTTGTCTGATTTTAGTTTTTATTAAACAGTTACATAGGTGTGTGTGTGTGTGTGTGTGTGTGTATAAATTTAAAATAGAACCTTCTTTTTCTCAAAGTACTCCCTTAAAGCAGTTTATCCCATTAACTGGCCTTAGTAAAAAAAAAATAATAATTTTCTGTGTATTAACAAGTGGGCAGCTTCACCTTAATTAGCTTTAATTACGAAGTTTCCATTTGACCCAGCTAATTAAAAAAAAAATACTTGGAATCATTCAATCCTTAAAGAATTTTTCAAAAAGTATGTGACAAGAGAAAGGAAGATGAGCATTTCTTATTTCTTCACATACGTTAAAAAATTAGACAGCAAGCCACAACTTTCCTGTTTTGTACAATCTTCTACTCTTAGCCACTTCTGAATTGAGTTTTAAAATATGAATTATCTGTATCCCAAAGGACGTCCCAGAATTATATATGCTAATGATTAGAACAGCTTGAAAAATTTATCCCATTTTCAAGGAAGAATGTTCACAGGTGGTTAACAGGGAAAACAGGAAAAATCAGTTCAATCATAATGATCTAAGCTCTGGATCTGCTCATCAGTCAGAGGAAGTTGTACTACAGTCTTTAAGTGGCTTCTGGCAACACAGTGCTACAACTTATTCAGATTGGATACCAAGTATCCTTATCTGCAAAGAACTAAGCTACAAAGTCTTGCCCCTAGATCCTACCTGCCTTTGAGAGCAACAGCTATTAGCCCCTTTTCACTTCAAATTCTTTACTGGATGTGAGACGGTAAATAACCCAGCCGTTGGGACTTAGCCTCCATCTCCACAGGCTTTGTTCAAACCTGCGCTGTCCAGTATTCTAGCCACTAGCCACATGTGACAACTAATCACTTAAAATGTGGACAGTGTGCATAGAGGTAATGAAAGTGTAAAATACACAATGGGTATCAAAGATTTAACATGAAAAACAGAAGATAAACTATCACAATAATCCCTGATATCCCAGATTATATGTTAAAATATTATTTTGGAGCTACTGGGTTTAAATATTTAAATTAACTTTATGTTTCTTTTATTCATTACAATTTAGCTATGGAAAACTTACAATTACTTATGTAGCTCACACTGCATTTTTCTTGGTCTGAACTCTTTAAGGACCTCATCCACAGATTACTGTGACCTCTCATCATAGCCCTGACTGTAAAAAAAACAGAGTAGTCAGCACATATTCACATCACTCTTGTAATTTCCCTCTTCTTGCTAATTCTGTCTTGCCAACCATTTACCTTCGTTATTACTTGAAAACATATCCTTCACTGTGAGGATTAACAGTGATTCTTACCAGATTCTGCATTGTGGAAAAGGAAGGGGATGGTACTTCTTTTCAAAGTCTTTTTTCAATACTTTGAAACAGACACTGTCACATGGAGAAATACACTTGCAGACTAATGAATAGGACATGAAAATGCCTGCACAGTTTCCAAGCCAATGAATGGACTTTCCACATGTGTTCTCCTTCTTCCTCACTACCTTTAAAACAAGATGACTTCTCTGCTCAGCCTTTCGGTAGTTCCTATTACTGAATTTCTGCCGTCCATCCTTGACTTTTGTGAATCACGTGACTACCCAAGCAGGGAGCCACAACAAGAAAAGTGAAGTAGCCATCAGCTTTATAACTAGTCATATGCATTAAGACAGAAAAATGGAAGTCTTTATATTTCCCTTAAACAACAAGAAGCATTTTTTAAAAGAATAGTCTCACTTTTCTATTTACCTTATTTCATTCCTTCAGAAAAACCTGATTTTGTTAAAAGGCTTCTTCAAAAACCACACATGAAACAACTTGTACAGGAACTTGTAAAACTTTACTAGATCCAGATAATAAAATAAAAAAGTTTAAAGAAGAGCAACAATGAAACAAGGGTATTTTGAGGCCAGTATAAATATATATGCATGTATAAAACGAGCTGGATAGTTGAAAATAGCTTGTCAAAAAATACCACCAGGAAAACATTCTTTTAGGTTTTAGAAATCCTATTTTTACACACACTTTCGTTCTAGCCTTGTTTTATTAATAGGTGATTTTGATTAGAATTTGATTTTCTAATAGAATAATATTGATAGTGAAGTTTGGTATTTTAAGCAAACTATTTTAAAGTAGAAAGGCACTTCAGGAACCAGTCTTATACCCTTGTTTTATAGATGAGTTTTACGTGATAAGGCCAAAGTCACATAGCTACAAAGTGACAGAAGCAAGACTGAACACATGTATGTTGACTCCAGGTTCAGCTTGTCCCACTGTAACAGGCTTAGTCCTTCTTTATCTGGTTTAAGAAAAAAAAAAATTCAGATCTATACAAGAGACTATGTTATCAGCACTATTAATGCCCTTGTTCAATTTACTGGAGTAAAGCATTTTAGTAACATGAATAGATGTGAAGATTGACAGGTGGAAGTGAGCTGAGTGTTGAAGATATCAAAAAGGTTGGTAGTTATAGCGGCTCATATAATTTACTTGGTATTTCCAACAGACTCCTTTTTCAGTGAAGGTTAAGAGGAATGAAGTCTGGAACGGTGTCAGGGTCTGTTACTCTCTTCAGCTTGATCAAGAATGAAAATATTTATTATTTTATTTGGAGGTACTGAATATTCTAATGAACATACCACAGAAGAATGGAAGATTTTGACTGGAATAACTAAGTTATTAACCTACCATGTAAACTGTATCTTTGGAAGTAATGTAACGATGTCTGTTAACAGTAAAACATCACTGTAGATTTTGCTCAGGATTAATGGGACAAGATAGGATGTGATATTACTATGAATTGCTCTTTCTCGAAAGTTTCTAAGTTATCTCTAACAAAAGCAACAGAAGTCCTATTTCTGCTTCAGTTTCTGTTTCTTAAGGGAGCATATATTATTTTGCATCTTCCAGGATTTTCTTTTCCTGTTCATCCAGTCTTTCTTATTAACCTATTATGTGTTAGGTACTCTTCTGAGTTCTAGGAGTCTAAAAATCAGTAATGCCTACAGTAGGCTTAAAGCTTCAGCTAAAAGAACTGGAAGCAAACATATCCTGAGCATACTCTGATGTATTAATTGTATCCAGTAAAGTGCTAGAGAGGACTCAGTTACACATACCATATGTGACTTCTCTGGGAGATGAAGCTGGTAAATTTAAGAGGGGCATCTTTAAAAACACTTTAAAAAAGAAAAACACTGATGCCAGTCACAACTTAAACTTTCGTTAGCATCAAGGATTATTAGATAACAGCCATCTGAACAAGATACAGTATAGGTAAGAAGGGTGCCAAAGACAAATTTCATTTTGCTTCAAATGTGCTTTCCGGTATCCTTGGTTATTCATCGAATCATGGGGAATTTTAGCATGGTACCATTCTTTGTCAGTTACGACCACAGATGATCGTACCTTTAATTTAAAATGAAAAACAAAGAAAAGGCAAAGAATAAATTAAATACATGCAAAGTCTAGGACTTTGGAGATAGAAGATGAGCAAAATCACAGGACTTAAAACAGAAGCACAAAAATACATTTTTTCCTAATTCCTAAATTGGGCACTGGTAATAGGGATAGGAGTAAAACAAGCAAAGAAAGTATTCGTTCTCTCCTTTACTCAAAAGATATATGTTCTTTGGTTTATGATGATTTCAGAAAGAACTTAACCTTCATTTAGTCATTTATAATGAAAGAGTTCAGCTTTTTTTGTCAACTAAAAAAAATTAATGGATCACAGCATCACCTACGTACATCTAGAAGCAAAAATTTCTTCTGATTAAAAATGCTTTTAAACGCTAACATGTTTACATACCCAAATAATTTGTTACTAAATACTTTCACAAGGAATATCATTTTATTACTGTAATCACAGAATCATAATTTCTGTACAGGAATGTATAAGTGAACATTAATCAATGCATTGATAATTCACTTCATAAAGAGGGGGAACATACTACAGAATGTACTGTAAAGAAAAAAATATTGTAAAATTTTCTGGCCTTGCAGTGCACCTTTTAGTGCAAGTATTTAAGACACAACAGTGTTCAATTCAGCAAAGTATTGCAGAATGTCATGCCACAGTCCGCTTAATTCAAAGAGGGTCAGGACATGCACCTTGTAATAAAATGTCAGAGTATAGATATATACATATATATATGTATATAAAAAAACCACATGTAATTCATAAAATATAGAGTGGTTTATTTAGATGGTTTTAAATGATTTCACTGTGGAATTCAGCATAACGGGAACAAACATCCAAGATCTTCGTAACAGAAATCTTGCTAGGCAATGGCTTTGGCTTCGGGCAGGAACGCCTCCCAGTATTTTATCAGCTGCAGATCATAACCAAAGATATTCTAATTATCTTTTTGTCATTTACATGCATATATTCCGTACAGCATTTAAAAATGTCTATACGAGCAGCGAAAAATGATAAACATTTACTGAAGTCTAGTTCTATGAGGAATCATTTAAATTTCCCTATCTGAAGTCTGTCAATATAATTCGTGTATAAATTATTTAAAATGTCAATTACTACTGGCTAATTTATTTTTGATGTAAATGATAAACATTTTTTAAAAATCTTGTAACAAGTCTTTGTTTATGCAAAATTGTATATAGAAACAGACGGTTAAATGTAAATTAAATGAGACTACCTTAAAAAAAACTGCGATGAACTTTCCAGTAGAAAGCGATAACATACCCTAATTCAGAGGATATTCACATTTTATGTTACTCTAGCCAAAAAACAATGAAAAAGGTGGAAGAAAAGTATTAGGCAAGAAAGGGACATGTGGTCTTCTTTTGAGAGTGGAAGGAATTTGCTGCCAGTGTTTCTTCCGTAGTCCACAGAATTAATGAAGGTATAAACTGAAGTTACATTTAAAACAATTCCTTTAAAAACAAATTCTTATAAATTATTTTATGAAGACTAAACATAATTTGAAGGTATCATGTCCTCTCTCAATTAAAAATCAATCTATTATATATTATATAAGGATTTTAATTAAAATCCATGGTCTTCTGTTCTCTAGTTAAGGAGACAAATGCCATCTGTGCCATACCATCACCACCAACCACAAACAAAATAAAACAAAAATCACAATATAACCCCCCCCAACCCTAAAATAGCCAGTTTTTAATTTAAGTTCTGTTATGGAAGAGAACTTACTCTAAGAATTTACTCAAACAGGTGTGTGATCACTAGGGACATAAAACTAGGAAGACAAAAAAAGGGAAATGCTATTCACAAGTTTCTGCTCGCCTTAATCTTGGAAAAATGTTATCTCAATTGGAGTTCAGGAGCAGAGGCAGATACGACCTCCTGAGAATTTCCAATTTAACTATCATGTTTTCCTCTGCGGTCATCAGTTTTCTCTACTCCATTTCTTACTCCTCCTCATGTTTAAAAACTCCTTTCACTGACATCTTTTAAAATGAAAAAGTACACCAAAAGTTCTAGAAGAAGTTTGTAAGTTATAAAATAAGTTATAAAAAATGAGCTTACCTGTTGTTGTGTTTGTACTAATGATTCTAAGTATTTGATAATAACAGTTTTAAAATCTTTCACTCGTTCTTTCTGTAGTACACAAAGAAAGTCCATCAGTACAAAACTCTGGTTTTACTACAAAATCACAGCAAAAAATGATGTTACTATACTCACTTCAAATCTTCCCACTTCTTTTCGAATTGTTTTAGAGATCTGTTCAAAATCTCTTTCTCCTTGCTGTACTTTCGCCTCCCACTAACAGAAACAAACAAAAATGCACACATTTTTAATTCTTGTAAGGAAAATATTATAGAACTAGCTGTCGCGATCACTCAATGTCTGTAAACCCTGAGGAAGCTCAATATTGGCAAAGCCCAATTTAGGATCATTCAAACTTCTACCTAGCTTTTCAATACTAGAAATGCCTATCAGCTTAATTTTCATTAATATTTCACTGTCAGATATACTCAAGATTAGGATATTCTAGTACTTAATCAATTACCATCTCCACAGCTTAACTGAATACGACTAAGACAGATGAGAAGATTTTGAGTATAAAATTCACTACCAATTTAGCAGTGTTGGGGTAGTTTTACCACTTCTTTTTGATATCATTAAAGATTCCCTAATGTATCAACAACATTCTGCCAAGTTCAAGAATACATGTTCACAATTTATATGCCCATGGAAATACTTTAAATTAAGAAAACTGTACGACAAACATTTAAAAACATTTTTTAATAGTAAAATGTTCGGATTAAAAAAAAAGTGGAATTAGGGTCTACGAAGACCTACTGGTAAACATTAAGTTCAGTACAGAAACAACAAAACGTTATGATTAGTGACCAATGGAGTAGCTAAAATAAAATAACTGAAGACTTAAAGCAATGAAATGGTATTTTCCCACTATGTAACCAAAACAGTGGTACATACTCTTCAAAGAGCTGGTACATTTACTTTTAGTAATATAAAGGTCGTCCTACCTCTTCAATTTCCTTATTGAAGCATGGCAAAAAAAGTGTATAAATTATAATAAACTTATACAAATCTACTAAAATACCATATATAGTACATATATATGGGGGATAATGTTGCTTGGAACACTAAACGTGGGGCAAGTCTATGCTCTAAAACTACTCTTAGACCTAAAATAAGTAATTATCCAAAATCAAATTGACCATCTCGAAATAACTGTGTAATTATTAATTAAAGGTTAATTTAAATCTTTTCCTTGTATGCTTCTTTATTCCATTCCATAATCTTGTGGAAATAACAAAGGGCTCTGGAAAATTTAAATGATCAAAACGTTAAAGTAATTCTAACACAGTTCATAAAATTATGGAAAAATGGCTAGTGTTGAATGGTTCAGAAAAAAATTTATGAAAAATTATGCATATATGAATGACTCATGGAAAATTTGAGTAAAGTGATAGTAAAGCATTTTGTATTAATCACCTCTCTTATTTCATTTTTAGCTTGCTGTATTTTATCTGGTTTGTTAGCAACCATCATTTTTGCCTCAGTTTCACGTTTTTTGAGCAAAGTAATTTGAGCATCTTCCCACTTCTGCCAGCACTTCATTCGATGGTCAAACACACCCTATAAGTGAATGACATAATGCTAGTAAGTGACAGTTAACACTGAAATACTTTCAAAACACCAGAAGTGCTGTGATCCTGAAAACAAACACAAAGAAACACTATTCTCATACACTGGGATTAATGAAAATAAACATGCCGATATAAAAGAAACATCCACTTTCATTTGCTTAAAGACAAAAAAAAAAAGGCTCCTGTGACTGGTTGAAACAGAACAGCTCTGAATATACAAACAAAACACACACACACATACCACACCTATCTAGCAGGCAGGACCAAATTAAGAACTGGACAAAAAGACTGTAACAGACCAAGTCAACCAAATCCACTAATTCTTTCAAGGGGTTTGGCAGAAAAAGAGCAGGTTGATGCAAAAAATAAATAAAATGTGAACATGAGCGTAATTAGAATCTCTGGAGAAAAGGGGATGGAGAGGAGGGGAGAAATTCAATAGTAAATCCTAATTTGATGCTGGGGATACATTTGTATCATGTTAGTATCTGCTAACTGAACACGTGAAGCAAGCATTAACAAACTGCGTGTACCAGAAAGCACCAAACCAGAGTTACTTTCATTATTCTAAACAACGTTCTGGATCAAGAAACAGTAAATAAATACATGTTCTTATAAAGACTTGTTGAAGAGAAAAGTATGTATATAATTTATTTTTAAAATGTGAGCTTTTGGGGCGCCTGGGTGGCTCAGTCGGTTAAGTGTCTGCCTTGGGCTCAGGTCATGATCTCAGGGCCCTGGGACTGAGCCCTGCGTCGAGGCTCCCTACTCAACAGGGGGTCTGCTTTTCCCTCTCCCTCCCCCAACTCATGTTCTCTTTCTCTTGCTCACTCGCTCACACACTCTCTCAAATAAATAACATCTTTAAAAACAACGTACGCTTTGGAACAAATCAAATTCGGATTCAAATACTAGCTTTGTCACTCTGTGATCCTGGGTAAATTAATTCTTATAAGCCATAGTTTCCCGAAATATAGAAGGAAGAAAATGAGATCTATATTAGTGGATTGGAAATCAAATGAAAAATATGTAGCACAATGACTGAACCTAGCGATGTTTAATAATTAGCAGGTACTATCATGGATGACTTCTAAACACAAACATATAAATTAGAGTTGATTAACTCAAGATTTCTACTAAAAGCGCAAATAGTAACAACATGGTAACACAGAAAAAAAAAAACCATAATCAGATTGCATTCATATCATACTGTGTATTTTTAAAATGTGGGGAATAGCACTGAAAACTTCACCAGAAACCAGTTATTTTTTTCCAAAGACTATGCATATTTCTTATTAACCGGGATAAAAGATATCCTGGGCAAACTGGTAAATCAAAGCACCTTACCTATCGGTACTTAAATCCACTTTGTTAGTTTTCATTTGTTGTCTCATGTAATTTCTCTTCTCACATTACTAAGTACATCTTACTGTCCCCTTTGTCTGCTTTTCTTATAGTTTGCTTAAGACATTTCTTATTATAAATTAATTCTGCTTCAGCCACATTAACTTGAGACAAAATCACAAAAATAACAAAAATAATACAGCTACCATAACTAGATTCAGAAAGTCGCTACCATTTAAAACAAATGCTCACCCTGTGAAGATGCTAGTCTGCTCTAGTAGAACTGGTCACTCGTCTAAGGGGGACAGACTGACACTGATGATCCACCTTGGACCTCCATCCCCCTGCCAGTTTATGTTATACGTTTGTGTGCGAACTGGTCTAGCTTAGACACGGCTGCAGCTGTGGAACATATTTCCTGGCCCATCAAGAACTGGAATTTTAATTTTAATTACTATCACATTCCAATTCAGTGAATGTGAAGGTATGTGGCTCAGCTTCCTGGAGTCCTGAAAGGATGCTGATTACTTAGAGCCAAACAACGAGGCTTTTCCACTCCTTGGGGAACCCATCTACTGGGCTGGTTTAAAAAATATTTGATACGTTTTATATATTTAGATTCCCTGTGAGAATTCTTTTTATCAAGAGTTCTAGTGCTAAACACATTGAAAACCATTATCTTCAATCCCTGACCCTACTCTAGTGGTTCACAGAAGGCCAACACATGAGAATGCATGCAACGAGTTTGCTATTTAATATGTTAGGTAACAGTGCTACCCAAAATATGGAGTCCTGAATGTGAGAGGCCATGCACTGTACAAAGAGGAAAGCAGGAGTTTCCTGGATAGAAGGCCAGGCCTAGGTAATACTGTAAATGGCTGAAATTTACCTTTCTTTAGGGCCTAAATTTTGATTTGTCTTAGTTCCTTCCCTGTTTTGGCTCTATACTCTAATTCTCAAAGTACTCTTAGTTTCAAATTTATTATCAGAAAAGTATTTTCAGACACCTGGGTGGCACAGTTGGTTGAGCATCTGACTCTTGGTTTCAGCTCAGGTCATGATCTCAGGGTCGTGAGATCGAGCCCCACATCAGGATCTGCACTCAGCAAGTAGTCTGCTTGAGTTTCTCTCTCCCTCTTCCTCTATCCCCACCTCTCACTGTGCTTGGGCTGGCACTTGCTTTCTCAAATAAATAAATAAATAAATAAATACTTTTTAAAAAGTAAGGTATTTTCAATATGGATAAAAACAAATGGCTAAGTAGTATTAAAGAGCTATTAGAAATATCTAAGACTAAACACAAGAGAAAACTGGGCAAAGGACATGAAGAGTTCACAGATACCAAAAAGAAATACAAATGGCTTTTCATCTGTACAGATGCTTAAATTCACACTAAACCAAAGAAATTTAAACTTATACAAAAAAATACTTCCATCATGCGGTGGGAGAAGGAGCACATATGTGGATGGGAGTAGAAAGAAGTATAATCTCTTTGGACAGTAATATGAGAATATTTATTGAAATTTAAAATTCATATACCCTTTGGACAAGCAACTTCACTTCTAGGTATTTTATGCCCAAAGAGTTATTTTCAAAGAACAATATTTACAACTAAACTGATTAAATAATTTATGGTACTTTTACATGCTATCTAATAGAATACCATGCAAACATTAAAAAGAATTAACATATCAACATATGCTAACATGGACACCTCTCTAAAATGTAATGGGTGGAAAAAGTAGGCAAAGAACAGTGCATATAGTATCTTCCTTCTTCAAGAAGGAAGAGATGGAGGGAGGGTGGGAGAGAGAGAGAGAGAGCTGAGAAGAAAAAAAGAGAAAATTAGCTTCATACACATGCACAGCTAATTCTGTAAAGACACACAACAATGTAACAGCATTTGACTAAGGAAAGAGAGACTAGCGGTCTTGGGTAGCGAACTTGACCTTTTTGAGCTTTTGGATTTATTATGTCCATGTACCACTTTTTCAAATACAAATGAATCAGTTTAAAACTAAAACCAAACCAAACATAAAGAGCACAAAAATTCCTGTCACGCTATTCCGTAATTTCTCAACCCCTTGGTGCAGCTGACCTGGGCTAGGTTTCAGCAGGAAACACAAAGCCAACATGAAAGAGCTTAGTCTACCTCAAGGTATAACCAGAGCACAGCTCTTTAACTTTCTTTTATCAATGAGCCACTAATTCAGTTCTTCCCGAACTCTGTTCCATTTACATAAAAAGATATTAAATGGAAAAGAACTCCTGCTCATATGAACTTGGAAGTCTCTGGATTAAACAAAGTTTAGTGTTTTGTTTTTTTACTTGCAGACAGCTCTCAGCATTTTAATGCTCTATGAATCTGTAAGACAGGGATACTGTATATTATCTCCCAAACTCAGTTGATCATGGTACCTCTTTTACTGTCACTGTTATTCTGGGAAACATGAATCTAAGTATAATTTCTGAGAATGTAAAAATACACAGCAGGAAGATTTAGGCACCATGAAGAACTCAAGGAAGATTGCAAAATAAAGCTTACTTTCACTGCAGCAATAAGACGAATGTAGTCACTAAGTAGTTCTGAAAACATATAAAAGTCAGCAAAAGCTTGTTCTTGATGTAACTGGTCTATCTTCTCCTCCACCTCTGCAAGCTGAGACAAAGCTCTAGATAAAGCAGTGTGGTCCTCAGAGTTTCCTAACATGGCAGCACTTTTAGCAAAGGCAGCTGTGTTGGCTGAAAGTTCTGAAACAAAAAAGTATTCACTTTTAGTGTGCACTAGTATAGTTTTTAAATATTGAAATGGTTTTTCTACCTTCCCTCTAAATTTTATCAGTTCGTGTATCATTCAAATAATTATTCTAAAATAATTAACATAAAACAACCAGTTATTAAAATGCCTTTGGCATAAATGCCAACTCCTCAGCGCTCTACTGCAAGTTAAGAAGAACATTATAGGAAAATTAAGAAGAACCACTGCCTATATTCTCAGGGGGAGGAACTATGTTTAATAATTTAATATAATAATCTGCCTCCCCATTCTTCCTAAAGCGCTCACTGCTTTTTTTGTATTCCTGCAAAAGAAAAAAGATTTTTAATACGGAAAGCAATGGGAATACTTACAATCAATTTATACATTTTTTGGCCTTTAAACGTTTATATGAAATTGAAATTCATGTCTATAATTTTTAATGAAAATATTATTTAGCTAATAAGAGAAAAGCCAGGTAAAAGTATACATACAATTCCTAGAAATCTTATTCTTTTTTTGTGTACAACAATGCTTGAACAATTCTCAGCAGAAATACTAAAAATTTCTAAAAGAGATTTTTGAACATTATTTCAGATACTTTGAATAAAGAAAAACAGATGTTTACAGATTACATAATGTCAATGATTAAGAATACATTGCCTAGAAACTGCTCGACATTATGTAACATTCTCTAAGAACCATAAAGCCATTTCCTAAGAGGTAGAGTACAAATGGCAAGAGCTATTATAAATTATTTTCAATAATGAGTGTACTGGTATATTTCTGTAATTGCCTTACTGAAATGGATTACTGGTCATGGCACCTACTAAATTACTTATTAGGTATTTTAGAAATCTAACATTAAAATCCTATATTCTTAAAAAAACAATAAACATCTCATGATAGAACTAAAATATGGCATCTTAAATTTTCTATCAATTTTTAACAAACTTCCTCTCCCAAGCCGTTCCAATATAGCTGTTCAAAAATGAAGAAAATAATTCAGAGTTTTCTATGAAATACAGGTACACAAAAAATTTTTAAAGATAAATTTCAAATATAAAACTGATTATCAGTTACTAATAAGACATCTTCATTCATTAAACTGTAAGCATGTTTAACAAAGAGTTATTAATCAAATGTACAGTTTTAACCCAAAATTCAAAATATATTTTTATAAGCTCAGGATTTTCCTACTTTTCAACTACAAGTGAGGCTAAAGTAGAACAAAAAACATTAACAAGATTCAAATAGAAAACATTCTCTTAAACTATTGCTCTCTCTCTTCTATAGTAAGCCCAGAATGTTCATTTTAATAAAATTTAAATAAAATATTTGAATTAACACACAGTATTAAACACATAAATAACAAGGCAAACACACCTTTTCTATGACAGACCAAAGCTTCGACGCTAGCATGAAGTTTCCTAAGTTGCTGATCCAGATTTTCAAATTGCTGCTGCTTTTCTTCAAACCACTAAGAAAAAAAATGAAAAATGGAGCTAATTTAGCAAGAACAAACCACTGTAAATTAGGTTACCAATAGCAAGGCACATGCCTTGTTTTAAAGCAACAAATTAACCATGTATAACCATGGTAGTCAACTGATGTGGCTGAGAACTAAACTCAATAAGCAAATTAATATCCTATTTTCTACTTGTAGAGCTTTAAAATGCAATTGTTGGGCTCATTAATTCATCTCATTATTCAAGTCGAAAAATCAGCTCTTACTGCATCCGATTCATTCATCTTGATTGTCATTTTGTTGACAGCGTCGGCAGCCTTGTTCACCATCCTCAATATTCCTGCTCCACTCAGAGCCTGTGTGTTAACTGCTCTAGGCAGCTGGAATTGAATGACAAATAAGGGCAAACAAACCGGTTAAAAGCCTGGAGGTTTAACTGGGCACAAAAGGGACTGCATACCCCCACCAAAAAAAAAAAAAAAAAAAAAAAAAGGAAAGGAAAAGGAAAAGAAAAAAAGGTTGTATTTTCTTCACTCTCATACATTTAAATAGTGAGATCTAATTTCTCAAATACACTACTTGTACACTCTCAAAGGAAAACTTAAAAAATAGACTTTCCATTTGCTTTTCTTCTGCACGTTTACATTTAGATGGAACAACACTCTGTTTGTCAAAATATATTAAGAAATTGCCAAGTACCTTAACACTGGCCACCTGTTTGCTTGCAGAAATAAACTTGTTTATAAGGAAAGAAGAACAAAGTCTTGAGAAAAATCTCCTTATGCTCAGTTAGGACAGTGTGATTCTGTATTTTTCAAAAATTCTGGGATTCAAATAAATTTTCTTAAAACGTTCAAAGGGTAGTAATTAAAACTCTAAACTGTGACAAGTCCCAAATGCACCAAACATCTCAAATGTAAGGAGTGGCACAGTTATAATTTAAGCTCTTTTAAGCCACAAATCTGCATTTCAGAACGCCAGTAAGAATATTATAAGGTAGACATACAAACGCATTCAAATGTCTCTAAAACGAGTCCCGAATAAACTTATTTCAATGTAATGCCTAAAGCAAAAACTCGGACACTGAGAATTAGACTTATAAATCATTCTTCTAAATGTGACTTAAAATTTTTGAAAAAGAAACTGATCATCCTACAATTGTCATTGCAAAGAAGATATGTTGCTAGTAATTTAAATAATTAAAGCTAATTAAAACAGTAAGCCAAAAAAACCACTTTATTCCACTTACTGATCCAACTATTTACTGAACATGTATTTTTATAAAAATTATTAAAATGACAAACATAAATAATGAGAACATTCATATCATATAAAAATTTAAAGTAGAAACAGTACCTCTGAACTTTCCAGGAACTGCCTTAAATCAGGATCCTGTAGTAAAGTTGGATGCTTTACTGTTCTTTGAAGATACCTAGATTTAAGAATAAAATTTCTCCTTTATCAATACCATCTTATTTTAAATCTTATTTTAACAGAATAAAAATAAAAAATAAAAATTTGGTAAAACAATATCCTCAATCTGCCTTCACATTAATTTATTTAGACTCTTAAAAGCAATTTAAGGATTAAAAAGCTTTTTATCTTTTGCAAATTCATAATTATGTAAAAAAGAGACACGGTAGGTCATGTAGGTGGGGGATATAGGAGAGGTTGAATAACTTACCAAACTTCACACTGCAAAGTATTAACAGTTGTGAAAGGGTCTATGAGTTTGTTGAATAATTTTATCTTTGAGTGGAGTCACCATGTTCCCAGCTATTATTTCAGAGTCCCAACACACATCACTATATATACTCCAATCAATTATTTTTGTTATTCCTATTACCAAAACAGAGAAAAGTCTACCAGTTTTTTTCCTTGTCAGCAGATTAAAATTATCAAATCAGCTTTGATCCTTATTTGACAAGGGCTAAATTTTCCTTAAAATTCTATTTTTAAAGAGGTTTTGCTAAAAGTTTATGTTTTTCTTATATAACACCACATAAAATAAAAATAAGAAGTAAACAGAAACACCATTATTAATCACTATCATCCCAACTTTAGTTGTTTTCCCATAGAAAACAGAAAAGCCCAAATTTCCATCATCCAAAAAAAATTAACATTCTTTCATGAAAAGAAAAATGTCCACTATTTAATGATTCTTGATTGCTTATCTAATCCCATTTTTTTTTATTTTATTTATGTATTTGACAGAGACAGAGTCAGCAAGAGAGAGAGCACAAGCAGGGGGAATAGGAGGGGGAGAAGCCGGCTTCCCATGAAGCAGGGAGCCCGATGTGGGGCTCGATCCGAGGACCCTGGGATCATGACCTGAGCCGAAGGCAGACGCTTAACTGAGCCACCCAGGCCCCTCTAATCCCATTTTTCAAAAAAAATATTCTTTCCTTAATGATTACATGTGTATTTCAATTACAGTATTTTACCTCACAGTTAAATATATTCTATTTCTGCAGAACAAATATAATCGGTAATTTCTTCTACCTCGTATAAGATTATAAAATATGCCTAAAGTTTCTGAAAAACATTGGTAACCTTCTACAAAGTCAAATTCTATACAATGGGTAAGATAACTATTTTATCCTGGCTTACATGTTAACTTCTGTTTCTACACATTTAAATAAATTAAACTTCAAGTCATTAACCCACATATGAAAACATTATCACAGAAATAGAGCATTTAATATATATGTGCAAGACAACTCCACTGTGGCTTAAAAATATATATACTGCCTATAGTATCAGGGTAAAAACGAGATGCAACATGAACACTAATTTTGTGTTGGTATCTTTCTACTGGAATTTTACTTACAATTTTATTTTATTTTATTTTTTTAAAGATTTTATTTATTTATTCAACAGAGACAGAGACAGCCAGTGAGAAAGGGAACACAAGCAGGGGGAGTGGGAGAGGAAGAAGCAGGCTCATAGCAGAGGAGCCTGATGTGGGGCTCGATCCCAGAACGCCGGGATCACGCCCTGAGCCGAAGGCAGATGCTTAACCGCTGTGCCACCCAGGTGCCCCCCTTTTTTTTTTTTTTTTTTAAAGATTACTTACAATTTTAAAACAAGTTCTCCAATACTATTATTTACTTGTGTAGAATGCGTACTTGTGAGAGCAGTTTGCGTAAGTTGTTCGTTGAAGACAAAACATGTTATACCCAAACTTGGAACATCCCAGTATTCCAAACCTAAATATAATTACCTAATACCACTTATATTCTAAAACAGCTTTCCAAAGTGAGTTCTGTGGAATACTAGCCTCACGCAGTATTCCAGAAAAAGAATGGTTCTCTAATCAAGAAAGTCTGAAATATATTACATACATATTCCTCTGAGCCATAATGGACAGCAGCATGTTAAGCACTGTGCGAAGACCTACAGGAAATAAACCTGGTTTAACTTTGTTAAACCTTATGTTAGCAAGACTCAATCGTCGACAGATTTCCCTTTTTTCACCCTACCACATACTAGTGTTCTGAGGAATCATTATGGAAAATAGTATAGAGAAAGACAGCAAAACTTTACTTCTTAAGGGTTACACAGAAGAAAACAGCAATCGACCATTTCTTTAAAAGTACTAAATTTACATAATGTTAAAATTAAGAACAGAAACATTAAAGATTTTTTGTTCTAGAGATAATACCCTTTTAATGTTTTTTCTAGGAGTATTGAGTATGTACACACACAAACTCACAATACTTTGGTTTTCACAAAGATATTAATTACACCATTATGCTTGTAGTCGTGTATCCTTTTACACAAAATAGTACGTTGTAGATAACTTTCTGTAGCATTAAATATTATTCTCTAATGCCACTTGAATTTACATGAAATTCTATCATATAGATATACTACAATGCTGTTATTTTTTAATACTACAATGACCACTACATTTATAATTTGCAAAGTACTACCATATTTCAATGGAACTTTATTCTTCAAATCGTATGTTTATCTAGTAAGTTTACTGTGCTTTTCTCAATAGCACATTTTAAATGAAAATTCCCTTCTTAAGTGGTTTGTGTTTTTAAATCAGACAACAAAGGAATGGATTTGCATTTTTTCTCCCTTTACATCAATCTTAATATCATTATCAGTATCAGCATTTCTTACAAGCCATGAAACTATCCTTCAGCTTCATAATCCTTATGCTCGTACCAATGAATATTTTTTCATTTTTCATTAAGTTTTTAATTTTAATTCCATTATAGTTAACATACAGTGTTATAATACTTTCAAGTGTACAATGTAACGATTCGACAATTCTCTACATTATCCAGCGTTCATCATAATTAAAAGTCCTCTTTAATTCCTATCACCTATTTCACCCATTCCTCCACCTACCTCCCCTCTGCTAACCATTAGTTAGTTGTACAGTGTATAATATTAGTTTCAGGTGTACAATTCAGTGATTCAATACTTCCATACTTAGGACAAGTACACTGCTTAATTCCTCAACTATTTAAACCATGAGCCCATCCGCACCCCCTCTGGTATCCATCAGTTTGTTCTCTACAGTTAAGAGTCTATTTCTTGGTTCCTCTCTTTGCTTTCCCCCTTGCTTGTTTTGTTTCTTAAATTCCACATATGAGTGAAATCATATGGGATTTGTCTTTCTCTGACTTATTTCGCTTAGCATAATATTCTCTGGCTTCATCCACATGATTGCAAACGGCAAGATGTCATTCTTTTCAACAGCTGAGTAATATTCCATCACACACACACACACACACACACACACACACACACACACACACTTTCTTTATTCATTCATCTATCCATGGATACTTGGGCTAATGCCATAATATGGCTATTGTAAATAATGCTGAAATAAACATGGGGGGGGGCATGCATCCCTCTGAATTAGTGTTTTTGTATTCTTTGGGTGAATACTCAAGGGTGTGATTCCTGGATCACAGGGTAGTTCTATTTTTAACTTTTTGAGGAAACAAGTGGCTGTACCAGTTTGCATTCCCACCAATAGTATAAGAGGGTTCCTTTTTCTTCACATTCTTGTCCACACCTGTTTCTTATGTTTTTGATTTTAGCCATTCTAACAGGTGTGAGGTGGTATCTGCAATTCCCTGGTAATGAGTGATGCTGCCCATCTTAAGATAGATTTTAAATTAATGAGTATTTGTAAATACTCACCAATTCAGTATTAAGGTCAGAGAGGTTACAGATATGTAAAGGATGGATGCAGAACAAAAAGAGGAAAAGAATATAGGAAGAAGACAAGAAAAGGAGCATGGGGAGGAAGAGAAACACTAGAAGGAAGAAAGAAATGAAAGAGAGACACAAAGGAAATGATGAAAAGTTTGTATCACACTCAACGAGAGGTAGTCAGTTGTAGTTGTTTTTCATATTTGCTCCAAGGCAAGGTCACTGATAAATTTAGAAGAATCACTGAGGGTGTTAAGCTTCTATCTACTCATTGAAAATAAAAGAACATAAAGCAGGTTTTACAAAATTCAGAGAAACAAAGTTAAAAACATTTTTCTTGCTTGAAACTTAAACACGTGTGCTAACAATTAGAGAACAAAAAGACAGAAAGAGCCTGGGTCTTTGATGACATTCATTTGTTCATTCAGCAAATATTTATTAAGCATTTACTACATGTCATTTTCTGTTCTGAACAATCAATAGATCAGTAGAAACTGTATTTTAAATATAAGAGAAGACTAGTAATAAACTATAAATACAATAAACACATAAATTATATACTATGTGACAAGTTGGCAAATGCTGTAGAAAAAGGAAGGATAGAACATCAGAGCAAATGTGACCAAGTATATAAGGTATGGCTGGTGGCAATTCAAAGAGAGGAAATGGTTGGACTTCACTGGAAAGATGATACTTTAACATCTGAACTTAAAAGAGATAAAGGAACTAGCCATGCAGATAGCTGGGAACAAAAGTTCTCAGGCAGTGGGAGAGGCCAGTGAAAAAACTTGTAAGGTGGGAAAATGCCTGGGATCTTTGAGGAGCTACAAAACCCCACTGCGGCCTGGAGCAGAGTGATCAAGGAGCATGAGATCAAGGAGGTACCAAGAGTGAGTGGTGCATGTCATGTAAAGTTCTGCAGACCATTATAAGGACTCCGGCCTTTACTGAGTGAAAAGCAGAGGGGGGACTATTATCCGATTTGTATTTTAAAAGGATGACTCTGATTGCTGTATTAAAAGAGTAGGAGTTCAAGGATGGAAATGAAGAGGCCAATCAGGAGCCTACTGCAGTTAATTCCAGCATTTGGATTAGTACTGTATTGGTGAGAAACGGCTGTATTAGATATCAGAAAGAAGCCACAAGATTTCCTGATGAACTGGATAATCCTAAATACTTCCTGACATGAAAGAGCAGACTAATTAACCTACACTGTTTAGGCCAAGCCAGCTGAATTTTCGGTTGCTTGGAGTGAACACAATCCTGATAAATTATAAGGTAAGTAAAAATGCATTTAAGTTAAATAACTTGCCCAAAGTCACACACACAGTGTACAGTGTGGAGTACAGGCTTCAACAAAAAAAAGGATTCTAAATCCCTTTCATGCCACTCTACACTTTTCTGTTTATATTTGCAGAACTGTATTCTTAACTATGAAACAAATTCAATTTGAGTTAAGGTAAAATATGAAGCACTCAAGAAAATCAAGAGAGGGATTTTAGGTACACTCTTCCTAGAAGTAGTTTCTGTTTACTTTAGTGAGTGCCAGGAGAGTACCTTTCTTAACCATTCCCTTTCTCTTCCCGTATTTTAATACTAGATGCTCATCCTTTCACTCAAGACAGTCATCTAGATTTTCTGTGTGGAACGAACAAATACGTAAATTGTTCTAGTATATACAAAGAGAAATAGAAATACCTCCTTGACCTACCAGATTCAACTAGGTTGGGTATCCCACAGAGAAGCCTGTTCTCTAATTTTTAGATTTTAAGAAATGCCACAGAAAACTGCCTTCAGAGAAAGCATTCCAATTACACCTAAATTTTCTTTAGTCATAATTTTTAATGCAAAATGAATTTCTCCCTCATATTACATTGTTTTCTTTTTTTTTTTTTTTTTAAGCTGCTAAGTCCACTAAAGGTAGCATTTAACAAGTAACATTTATCACCGAGGAAACTATTTTCAAATATCCATCAGGTCAAGTCTCAGTATTTCCTTACAACTCTCCTCAATGTTTCATACTGCATGATGTTATGGTAAGTACTTTCAATGCATTCAAGTTGCAAGACAGGTGAATGTAGAATCAAATTATATGTCCCTGGTACAATAAATCTTCATTAAGTTCCTTATCAAGCATGCCATCTGAAATATTTCAAATTTACTCATAGAAAAATAGGGCTTGAAAGGTTTCTCAAAGGGTCATGGTTACACTTTCAGGAAGAACTAAGCAAAATCAAAACGGAACATTATCTACCCTTTACTCTTAAAAACATTCAGTCTATGACCTCTTTCACAACATAAACAATTCTAATGCCTAGCCTAAACCTCTCTTGATGCAATTTAAATCCTTTCCCTGAGTAACTGCAATTGTCACATAATCTCATCCTTTAAGTCCTCCCTAATATTAAGTTGAATATTCTTTAGCTTTCTTAAATTGTTCAAAGCTGATTTTTCTGTGGCATTTTCTTAAAATGTAAACAAATTATAACTAAAACCCAAAATAAGGTGTCTTAAAAAGTTTAAAAAATAATGCGTATCCTTGGAAATAAATATACTATTCCTTAAAATCTGTCTGAACTACCACAACCACCAATTTTAAGCCGAAAAAGAAAATAAAGAATAAGCAAATTCAATTAAAATAAACAAAATTCAATTAAAGTAACAAACACAAAAACCCTATGAAGTATGTCTAGGTGATTACCAACTTATGTTCTAAAAATTGGGCTTTAAGACAGTTTAAAATTTGTTTTCTCAATTTTCAGCATATCAAGTAAGGAATAAATGTCAAGATTCTGGGATTGGGTTCCTCCCATCCATTCCTCTTTTTAGTCTGTGACGTTGAAGACAAGTCTTCAAAACTACAGGAAATGTGTCAAGTACTCTAAAGGAAGGTAGAGCAAATATATCGGACTCTAAGTACAGTAGGTAAGTAAGTTGACTAACTCAATAAATGACTACTACTACCATGCACTAAAGTCAAAATCAGTTATACAAAATTAAAGGAGGGAGTGCAAACCTAATTTTTTGTTGTATTTAATAACGTTCCTAATCAAGTAATAATTCAAAGGAAAAATTACTTTACATGAACTATATAATTAGCTAAATTATTCAACACAGAACTTGAATACAGGTAGAACTTCCTAAGAACCTAAATAATACTAAATACTAAAAATCCAAATATTTCATCAAAATTTTCTTCCCATTCACAAGTTTCATGATCTTTTTATAAGCATGGCAGTTTCCTACTTCTCATGTGGACTACAACTATGATACCTTAATTCTTTCCTTTTTTTGAAAGATTTTAAGTCATCTATACACCCAACATGGGGCTCAAACTGAAAACCCCAAGATCAAGAGTCCCCTGCTCTACCGAAGCCAGCCAGGTGCCCCATGATACATTCATTCTATTTGCCAACTAACTCATGCCTTTATATTTCTGCTTATATTTGCAGGATACATAAATAGGTGTTATTTTGTTAGACACACTACTGCTAAATATTAATCCACTGTGAGCATTAATAAAAGGACAACATAGTACTGTGTTGTTAGAAGAATTTTCTTAAAAGTTTAAAGCACTCTCAGTAAACAGTCATGAAATGGTACTGTGAAAAAAATCATTAAAATACAGTGTGCTATACAATGGAATTAAGACTCCTATTACTGAAGTAAAAACATGAGTAATACCACACAGCTGTCTACAATTACCTTTCAAGAGCTGCTCTCCGTTTTTCTACAAATTCAGTGGATGATGAATCTTCTTTACCCACTTTGACCTTGGTCATGCCTTTGAAAAAAATTGAATGAGACTCATGATAACTTTATACTATTGTAAACCTCTTTTATAGTCATTTCTGTGTAATTTAAAATATACTTTAAGTTCGAACTGGACAAAAAAAAGCTCCTATATTTATCACTAGCATCATACTTCTGAGGAATTAAAACTCATGATATATTAACATCTCAACTTGGTAAGTACTTACAACACGAAACCAGATAAAGCAGAGGGTGAGCTGTGTCTGCAGTCTTTCACCCGTTTGGGTTCCTCATCTGTCTGTGATATGCTCCACTCTCAGTAAATTAAAATGTGTTTGCACTTCAATACGCATAAAGAGATTCACATTAGCAAATTTAAGCTCAATTTTCTTTTTTTTTTTTTTAAAGGATTTTATTATTTATTTGACAGAGAGAGAGCACAAGCAGGGGAAGCGGCGGGTAGAGGGAGAGGGAGAAGTAGGCTCCCTGCTGAGCAGGGAGCCCGATGCAGGACCCTGGGATCATGACCTGAGCTGAGCGCAAACTCTTAACTGACTGAGCCACCCAGGTGCCCCTCGATTAATACTTTCATTTCTTATAGCAGTAATTAAGGTTCTTTAGTTTGGGGACTAGAAAAATATTTGCTAAATATTTTCCCCATTGTAGAGTCTGAGAACACGCTGTTTAGCATAGCTGATTTTGTAATAGTTGAAAGAACAAGATAAATTTTAAAATTTTTAAAAATTTAAAAAATAAAAATCATGTTAACCATTTCTGTAATGGCAATTTCAACACTACTGTATCAGACTGCAGATTTTTTTTTCCCTTGTCCTTTTTCCTCTCAACATCAATTCTGTAGAAATGAAGTACTGACAAAGGCTACAACATGGATGAACCTTAAAAATATGCTAAGTGAGGCACGTCTGGGTGGCTCAGTCAGTTAAGTGTCTGCCTTTGACTCAGGTCATGATCCCAGAGTCCTGGGATCAAGCCCACATCAGGCTCTCTGCTCTGTAGGAAGTCTTCTCCCTTTCCCTCTGCCCCTCCCTGTGCTCATTCTCTCTCAAATAAATAAAATCTTAAAAAAAATATGCTAAGGGAAAGAACTCTGTCACAAAGGCCCATTCATTGTCTGATTCCCTTTATATGAAATGTCCAGAATAGGCACATCTACATAGAAAGAAAGTAAATTAGTGATTGCACAGGGCGAGGGATTTGGGGAAATTAGAGGATGATGGCTAAGGGGTAATAAAAATATTCTAAAACTAACCGTGGTGGTGTGTACACAACTCTGAATATACTAAAAGCCTTATATACTACACTGAATTACATATATACACTTTATTATTTTTTTAAGTAAGCTCTACACGCAACATGGGGTTTAAACGCACAACCCTGAGATCAAGTCACATGCTCTACCAACCAAGCCAAACAGACACCCCGAATTATATACACTTTAAATGGATAAATTATATGGCACGTGGATTATATCTCAACAAAGCCATTAAAAATAGGATTAAGTAAAACCATGTAATGCTCATTCAGGCTGATATATCTGGTAAACATATCACCTAAAATGATTGTTTAACTTCTGAAATACAACTTCGAAAAAGAAAACCCAAACACCTAAAATTATCTACTCTGAATGGACTAATAGAAGCGGGACATGAATTATTACACATATCACTTCCCTGAAAATATCTTACGACTATGTAGTCCTTTGCATTTTTCCCTTTAAGGATCTTCTGCTCATGCTACTTCCTACAGGTTACCAATATAGGCCAAAGCAGCAAATAAAAAATACTCTCTCATCAATTAACTCTTAAAACTCTTCGACTTTGCTGTTGCTCTTTTCTAAAACCTTAGTGAAATGGTGTTTTTAAGTTAACTAACCTTATAAAGGGGTAACAATCGTGGGCTAATGAAAAGACTCCTCTTCCTTCAGGGGTAATTACAACTTTTCAGCAACGAAGGCAAGTTACTATTACTTTCCCGCTATCCCACTTTAAGTGTTCGTCACTTGAAAACCACTGCCTACGTAAACAAAAAGGCTTCCCATATTTCAACAGTTTCTTAGACAACCAAATTCATTTTTACTTAAAAAAAAACTGACGGCCAGTATGAAAAGAATGACTGCTTCTCTATGTGGATGGCTGCCAGGAAATTCACAGATCAATTTTTTACCCAACTTTAGTAACTGCTCAGACTTTATGCATACATTTTAAAGAAAATGTTTAACTTGACTTCACCTTACTTATTTGACTATATTTCCTGCTAGTTTCTTTATTTTGATTTTTTTTTTTTTAACTGCATTATATGTAGTTGCCTCAAGTCCTTTCTGGAATGAAGTGGTATATAAATAAATAATTTTAAAACAACTCAATCCAATTTAAATGCACATTAGACAAGTCAACAATGACATAGCATTAGATTATTTTTAAAATTGGAAGTTTTCTATTTTGGATAAAAAATAAAAGCAAACCATAACCATATTTTAAAAATACCAAAATTAGAGGCAGATTAGAACAGTGATTAAAACTGTTAAGTTCTAGATAAGATGTCCTGCATTCTAAGCTCAGCTCTGCCCCTTAGTTGCTGAATGGCATGGGACATGTTACCTAACCTTGATGAATCTTAGCTTCCTTAACACCTACCAAATAAGGACGACCGTAAGTTAACTTCATAAAGTTGCTATGAGGATTAAATGAGAGAATGCACATAAATTATTCAGTACAGCACCACAGTACAGTAAGCTCTCAATAAATGTTAATTAGTCCTATAATTTAATTGATAGCCTTACAATGTAATGGGCTATCTTGGCCATGTATATGGATAATTCAAACAAAACTATGTGACTATCCCCTATTAACCCTTTGAAGGCTGTCATAATCAGTATCAGCAAAGGATGCTCTTAGGATTTAGTTTCTCATTTCTACTTTAAATTTACATATGCTATTTATTATACTGTAATAATTTGTGGAAGGCTGACTAAAGCAAGGTGTTAGCCTGAAACATAATAAACATGGGCATTAAAATTTACTTTTTTCAATTTTCTTTTTTGGGCGGGGGGGCACTCACTGTTTAAGGACTAGGTTAGCATGTTAATCACCAAAATGAGAAAAATAGTTTCCTACACAAACAGAACGATGCCAAAAGGTACCACTACAAAAATTTCAAGTTAAGAGAGATAAGATTATTGACTAGAATAGCAGTACTCAAAGTACGGTCAGAATACCAGAAAGGTTTCTGAGACCCTTTTTGGTAGGGGTGTGGGGAAGTGTGCACCAAAAGCTGTTTTCATAACAGTAAACTATTGTCTTTCTTACTCTCATTCTTTCATGAGAACTCAGTGGAGTTTTACAAAGGTTATATGGTGTGTTATGTCACAACAGAATGAATGTAGAAACACACATAAGAGCACGGTTATTTTCTATCAAGCTGAAAACAAGATTTGGAAAACTATAAAAACAAAAACAAAAAGCAAGCCACTCTTAACACTAAACTTATTTTGTCTTACAAATATTGAGTTTATTACTATTTCACATTTTCTCAAAGTTTTTTTAAAAATTTAATTTAATTAATTTAAGGAAACTCTACCACCAGTGTGGGGCTTGAGCTTACAACGGAGATCAAGAGTCACATGCTCTACCAACTGAGCCACCCAGGTGACCCTAAAAAGTTTTTATAATTAAAACAATCAGAGAATATAACAAATGCATTTAAATATACCAGGTTTCAAAATCATTAAGGATACCAATATGTGCTTTTCAAACAAAGTGTTTAAAAAAAACCCAAAAACTTAAAGATCAGAATTCATTTTTATATTTTCGGAATAATCTTACACATAAAGACAGAGTATGGTAAATAAAAACTCGTAACTGTAAACACTGGGGAAAAAACTACAGAATTCTAAGAGATGACAGATGTCTTTTAATGGCACAATGGAAGTTGTCCTCTTCTTTAAGTTTCTGCATATTCTTTTTAAAAATTTTAAAAGCTTTATTTATTTATTTTGAGAGAGAGTGCATGCACACATGCACACACAAGCTGGTGGGAGGGGCAGAGGGGCAGAGAGAATATCAAGCTGACTTCCCAATGAGAACACAGCCTGACTAGGGGCTCTACTTCATGACCTCGAGATCACGACCTGAGCTGAAATCAAGAATCGGAGCTTACCTGACTGAGCCATCCAGGTGCCCCCCTGACCCTTTTAAAAAGTAAACTCTACACCCAGTGTGCGGCTTGAACTCATGACCCTGAGATCAAGAACCACCTGCTCTACCAACTGAGCCAACCAGGTGCTTCCTTCTGCATATTCTTTTTTTTTTTTTAAGATTTTATTTATTTATTTGACAGAGAGATAGCCAGAAAGAGAGGGAACACAAGCAGTGGGGGTGGGCGAGGAGGAAGCAGGCTCCCAGCAGAGCGGGGAGCCTGATGTGGGGCTCGATCCCAGGACCCTGGGATTGCACCCTGAACCAAAGGCAGACGTCCAACGACTGAGCCACCCAGGAGCCCCTCCTTCTGCATATTCTTAACTAAGCCTTTACTACTTATATAGGTAGAATTTTTTTTGAGATTTTATTTTTAAGCAATCTCTACACCTAATGTGGGGCTCCAACTTACAACCCTGAGATCAAGAGTTGCACGCTCAAACTGACTGAGCCAGCCAGGTACCCCACAAGTAGAAATGTTTTTAAACATCAAACTGAAGCATGAAATACATTAACATGATAGGTCTTAGAAGATCCAGACTGGACGGAATCTTCTTTTTTGGACAATGAATAGCTGAAAGCCAAACACCTCCATCCCTTAGGAAAAAAGTATTAATAATATTAAATATCTTTTGAGTGTTACTTAGTAATATGACCTAAAATGTTAGGGTTTTCAACTGTTTTCAACTTGGCAAATTCTGACCCAATATTTAACATTATTAGATTACATAAATCGAATCCTAAATTGATCCTATATAAAGCAAAATTCTAAGATGTTAGAAAATAAAACGATTACATTATACATTCCTTGGTTGAGGAATGATTATCATAAATGGAATATTTATTAAATTCAGTACCGTTAGACATTATGAGTTATCACAATAATGAATGATCACGGTATCCTAATCTGTATAGTTAAAACTGAACCAGTAACAGTAACAAGTTTTTTTAAGTTATTCATACTTACCGACTATACTCTTTTCTGGAGCTGGTGGCACAATATAACCAACATGTAAATACTTGCTTGCTAACTTGCTATGCAAACCAAGAAAGTCACTGAATCTTCTTTTCACGGAAAATTCACTCTTACTGAACATGGAAAGAGAAGTCTACAAATGAAGAAGAGGTATTTCAAATTCCGCTACTAAGCAATTCTTTAAAGTTAATACCACATATAACATGAACATACATATACACACATACTCTGGTTTAGAAAAGAATGCACAGTAGCTAATTAATGTGGCTGATACATCTCTAACCGAAAAAAACCTACATTACCCATTTTTTTTTTAACAGAAACTTTAAAGGACAAAATGTTTGCTTGATTCTATCCTTGACTCATCTCATCAACTCTATTACATTTATGTTAATGACTCTTAAATCTTTATTCCTCTGGCCCAGATTTCCTCTGAGCTTCAGTCCAAGATATCAAAATACCCAAGGTACACTTGCACTTAAATCTTGCTGCCACCTCAAACTCATCACTACTCTAGCTGGAATATAACCTCCGTGCGGGAAGGGCACTTGTCCGTACTGTTTCCTACTAAAGCTTCCTGCTTGGAACAGAGCTGGACCCCGTGGTAAGTGTTTAATAAATATCTGTTCAATGAATTAACAAATCTCACGCCCATCCAAACTGTGCTGCTTTTTCTCTGCAATCCCTCTGACAACCACAAAGATCCTCTAATCCGTGACCCAGGCATCTCTCCTTCACTCCTTACACCCAAGGCCTACTGATTCTCCCTCTTCCTACACAGCTCAAGAAGCCATTATTCTGGCTTCAGAATCCAGTTCTTAGTATAAAATATTCTCACAGCTAGGACTGCTGTAGATCTCTCCGTCATTTTAATATCTAAGGCCTACAATCCTTTAGGAATTGCAAAGAAATTAAATGGAAATCCTGTCCTCTGCTTTGCACTCCCAACTTAGTAGTCGGAGAGATCTTTCTAAAACAAAAATACAACTGTGCCACACTCTTGCCTGAATCTTTTTGAATACTCTGCATTATACTCAGGATAAGCCCAAATTCCTTAATGTGGCTGTTCATAATACAGGGAGGCTACTGCCAAACAATTTTCATTAGGCACCACTTCCTGCAGACCCTGCAAAGCACAATGTTTTGTTGACTCCTGGCCTTTGTAAAAGCAAACCCCTTTGCCTGGAACGAGCACTCTTCTTTCTCCGTGTCCCGCCCTCCCACCACTTTCCCCTATCTTTGTCTGTGTCTATATTAAGTCCCCTCTTGCACACTGTCACAAAATACTTTACCTCTACTTTAGAGAACATTACACTTAAACTGTTTGCACCTCACTGTAACTACTTATCTGAAATCTCACTGGATGGTAATCTTTGTAAATACAGGAAATCCTTACACCTTAATTCGCTGTTGTAAGTTCATACTACACATGACGAGGGCTCACTATTTTTCTAAAGGAGCAAAGACTCACCTTTGTTGTTACTCTATATGCCATGTAAGCATTCATTCCATCACCTATTAAGAAAAGTCAAACAATACTATTAAATAAGCTTAAGCTTAATCACACACACAAAAAGCTAACTATGTGAAGAAATATGCTGATTGACTTGTGATTTCAATTCGTAACGTGTACATATATTAAATCATCACACTGCACATCTTAAATATATAAAATTATTTAATTATAAACTCAATAAAGCTGAAAAAAATGAGAAAAAAGCCCCACAAGCTTAAAAATAAAAGTACCATTTTAATACTTAACACTGCACTTAATAAAGAAAAATAGCATATTAACAACCAAGGTACTTATCAATAGCATATTAACAACCAAGGTAACAAATTTAAAATAGAGTAAATATTGACCCACCAACTTTCTCTGGATCTGATACACCAATTTCTATATCAAAAACATCTCCATTTGCTTCTTCTTCAATCTAGAAAAGGTAATTTTTTTATGTTAAAGATTCCAGTTTATTATTGTTGTAACACTAATAACTTCAATTTTTACCATCTATTTTTTTTATTAGGGTCGCTGTCTTAACAATTTAAAAAGCCACTCAGCACTGTTTCTGAAAAACAATAAAGCTTTCACATTTCCAGGGCAATATTTCAACAAAAACAAAACACACACATACAAAGACAACAGGAAAAGGATCACCTGGATAAGTTACAGAAAATCTTGTGTTCTCACAACTCCTCCGATTTAGTTTTCTGTAGGAATACTGAGGAATTCCTTTGTTGCTGTTCTCTAAATTGTGTCTTCAGATTCAGATCATTAAACTAACACCTTAATTATTTTTAGTATCAGCACTTTTCAAAGTTGCATCTCTACTCTTTAATGACTAGGAGGTAGCCATTACTTTTGCTGGTAGAACTCTACGTATCTGTAGAAATAACTACACTTAGAATCTTTAGCACCATGATTTCTCTAATAACCTAGTGAACACGTGCTCTTCTTGAAGCCAATGAGAGCATTATAAAGTTCACTGAAAAAAGCAGTAAGGAGGAAACACGATAACCCTATGAGACAGACGAGAAGCACTTTTTAATGCCATTACAAATAAGCAATCCTAGGAGCAGCTCTGCAGGGAAGTCTTGTTATTCTCGAGAGCACACAAATTATTAAATCTTGAAACTATTTTAGAGTAGTATTAATAGTCTAAGACTATCTAAAAGAAAATGAGTTTTTCTAACCATAAACTTTTTTTTGTACATAATCTTCTTGTACAGATTTTTAAGAAACTAAACCTTCTTTGAATTGTAACATAAACTATATAAATCCTAAGTATACAGCTCAGTAACTTTCACAAACAGCATCATTATTCATAGGAAGGTCCTCTTGCGCTTCCTCTCCATTCACAACCCATTCTGTACCCTGCCAACATAACCACTAACATTTATTGCATGACTCATCAATAAAATTATTCAACATGTCACTTTATTTAAGTTTTTAAAGCACTTTCATACATTTTCTCATTTGACTAATACAGAAACTCTGAGTGTCATGAGTAAGCATCATGAGATCACAAATGATAAAATCCTTGACTTAAGAAGGAAAGTAATGTGCCCAAGTTACTGAATTAAATGTGATGAAGATAAAATCAGAAGCCAAATCAGCTGACTTCTTTAGTACAATACCTGTCCCCCAAAGTGTTTAAAGGCTTTGATTAGAGATGACTAACAGGAGAGTGATGTTGGGTGGGGGAACAAAAAGCTTACTATTTACCTATCAATTTAGAATACAAACATTTTCCCATACCTCCTCCCTGGATCTATCGAAGATCACAGGAGCAGACATACTCTTTGATTCAATTCTGGGAGCAATGAGTGTAGTAGGGGTCACAGGTGTGACTGCAGGAGAAGGTTCTGAAGACAGAATAGGTTCCCTTTCTGGACTATCCAGAGAAACTTCTTCTGTGGCTTCTAGATACAAATTAAAGAAGTTAGTTAAGGACACCGATAACAAACCCCAATAGTCTATTTGCAGTTAATGAGTTATGAAAAATATTTTTAGACTACCCACAAAAAATATCAAAACAGTTATTAAAAATAGTGGTTATAAATAGTTTAATGAATCCTTCCTTAGTTGTTCATCAATACTTTAAAACCAACAGTGACTTTGTTGATTTTAGGAAGAATTACAGTCAGTCAGCTTAATTATCTATACTAGTGGTAGGGATAAAGCTAGTAGGAAAGCAATGATGGGGATAATTCCACATTCATTTGTGCTGGGTTTGTAATATATCTTATGCTTGGGGTAACTTACCTTTCAAAATCGTTTATTTAGGCTAACATTATGATTATTTTATACATAACAAACACAAATTTCATGGCAACAGGCTGCCCAGAATTATCCCAGTTGGGATTAAAAATCTGTTATGGAAAACCCACTAAGTTAGTAATCTAAAGCAATTAACTGCTAAAGATCACTGAATATTAGTTGAATACACGAATATAACGCAAAGCAAACAGCTGTTTAAGTTTTAATTTAAAAAGCTCATCCACTTGAAAAATCTAAAATTAAACATATTCAAAACCAAATCAAATCAATAAACTGTCTACAAGCTATGTAACACTGTGCTAAATGCAATGGAGAAACACAAAGAAATGTAAAATATCATACCTGCCCTCAGGGAGTTTATAATCTAGTTGGGAAAATAAGACACAAGTATGTGGAATGTTAAATGATAATAAAAGACAAATAACAGCCAAGAGAACACTAAAAAGAATGTTACAAGACATTTAATTGCTATATGAACTACAGAACAAACACTACAATTTGAGACAGGAGACAATAGGTTGGGGAAATCAGCAATAATTTATGAAACCGATCTGAGAGGATCTGAACGGGTAGACAAAAAAAAGGGGTAAGAATTCTAGGAAAATGAAACAATAGCACAAACAAAAAGCAAAACCAGAAAAATGAAAATTACACTCAGTGGCCATAAAGAAAACCACAGTTCTGTAGGATTATAGAGCTGATAACAAGAAAAGAAAGGCAGGGCTGTAAGGGAAACAGAATCAGACCAGTGGTTTCTAACCTGAGGTTTCTTAGATTCCCAGAGGTTTGGGAAGGTAGTAATGGCAGTCAGTGATCCATTTTAATACCTCAAAAAGTATAGCAGTAACAACATATTTACCTGAAATAAGGTAAATAATGTTAACATTTACATTTTAATGTAAACAGGTCAACATTTTATCAATCTACTCTTACTGGTTTTCTCATGTTAATGAGATCCTTCCTTGACACAGCTCTCTTTATATTTTTATATTAAACCAGAAATCTTTCCAACTGTGGTAACCAGAGAAGGAAAACAGACTAAAGATGTAAAATAGACACTGAGACAATAAAAGACCCTAATATAAAAAAACAAAAAGCTTTCAGGCTGTTAAGACGGCTAGTATTTATTCATTTTTTAAAAGAAATGAAACCAATCAGCAACATAAGAAAATAAGAAAGCAGTGTTATCAAAGTTAGGAGGTGTGAGATCTATTACCTACAAACAAGCAAAACAGCAGCCAGCAAACAAAAAGAAATCTAAAATTCTCTAAAAGAGGTACTGCTATTGGCAAAAGACCCAGAGACAAAGGGAAAGGCATATTAACTTTATTGAGCTACCAGGACAGATAAAGTAACTTTTAAGTTTTCAATCACATTTTACTTCACTGATATCAGATTTTGAGTTCTCTGCAAGGACTCTGACAGGCTATTTCATAAATAGTAGGCAACCTCAAAATAAGAAAAGCTAAATATGAACTAAGTAGCTCATCTGGAGGAGGAAAACGAAAATGGATATGTAGATTTAGCATACTAATATGCAGTCCGCCTTAAAGTCTTCTCGTTTAACTTTTCACTAAGTAAACTAATATAGTACAAATTCACAAATCTTAATTTAAACCAGACCTGAAGGTTCCAGGAGATGCCCCACAGGTTTTAAGTATAAAGATGAACTTTTCCTGGGAAGAGATACTTTGAGGACAAGTATAAATTGATGATGTCAATGCCAGGGAAGAAATATTTCACTCATAACATAGCTATCAAAGAATTTTTTAAACAAAGGAATACTCATTAAGCTTACAATTTGTATCATTTGCTGAAATGTGTAAGTGAAATAAGCTAAGGACTCTGGCAGAAACAAGATTTAAAAGTCCAGGACAATTTCAACATCGGCAATTTGCTCACCCTCACTCATTCCTCTGTGATCGTTTCTTCATGTTCAGCAAAGCTTAGTGTGGAGGATGTGACAAAAAAGTGGAGGGACTGTGCAGTCAGTGAAGGCTTTCCAAGTCAAGTAATAACAGTTAATATGTCATACTCCAACTCTTTCTTTTTTTTTTTTTTTTCAAAGATTTTATTTATTTATTTGACAGAGATAGAGACAGCCAGCGAGAGAGGGAACACAAGCAGGGGGAGTGGGAGAGGAAGAAGCAGGCTCATAGCAGAGGAGCCTGATGTGGGGCTCGATCCCAGAACGCTGGGATCACGCCCTGAGCTGAAGGCACACGCCTAACCGCTGTGCCACCCAGGCGCCCCCATACTCCAACTCTTTCTGGTACCATGTCTGACAAAAGAGTACCTGAAATGCTACCCAAAACGTACCAATACTATCTAATCTCTTCATGGTTTTAAAATCCAAATGGCTAGATCCTTAGAGCAATATTGATATTCTCTCCTCTGATTAGGGGAAATAAATTAAGTATGTTCTTATTACCTGACAACAGTCTTCACCATCCTAATAATATATGCTACTCTTTAGTATGGCTTCTCAGAATCATACTCCTCCATTGGAGGAGGAATGGTATACCTGCTTAAAGGCATTACAGAAAGAGGCGAGTGTGGTATTAATCCATTCATGTAAAAATGACCAGATCAGGTCTTAGAACACCTAATGATGTCATTTTGAAATGCACCTGAGTTTAAGATAAAAGATTAAGCATGAGAGGCGCCTGGGTAGCTCAGTCAGTTAAGCATCTGACTCTTGATTTCAGTTCAGGTCAGGATCTCATGGTTGTAATATCGAGGCTCCCCTCCTCCACCAGAGTTTCTATGTTTGTAGATAGCAAAGGAAAACAGAAACAGATGACAATGTTTATTTTTTAGTCCCTATGTCTCTCTCTTTTATTTTTTAAAAAGATTTTATTTATTTGTGTATGAGAGAGAGTGCAAGCGTGAGTGGGAAGAAGGGCAGAGAGAGAGAGGGAGAGAATCTTCAAGCAGACTCCTCACTGAGTGTGAAGCCTGATGCGGGACTTGATCTCAGGTCATGACCCTGAGATCATGAACTGAGTCAAAACCAAGAGTAGGATACTTAACCGACTGAGTCACCTAGGCGCCCCCCCAATTAAAACAAATACTAACACAGGCGACCATAACTGAATGACAATATTTAGTAGATTGCTAGGTAGAGTAAAACATGAACAAGATTCTTCTAATCAAGCCAAGCAGGTGAATATCTTTGTATAGTCCTCACTTGGCAAACCGATCAGTTGTTTATGCTGTCAAAAAAAAAACCAACAGAACCCTCACATAGTTCTGTTGTTAGCTTTAGCATATACCTTATGTATGAATTCTGAGACTTCAAGGTGAAAGAGTCTTTTAGGAAACCGATAATCTGAAACTTCTACGTATAACTCTATAATATTAGAGGATTACACACAATTTTAGATTAGTGCCCACTTAGGAGAAAAATGACTGTCATCTTTTAGTTTAACACATAAATGCCATAAAAAACTGTGAAGGCATGTCTGGGAAAAAGTCCATAAAAGAAAACAAAAACAAATATTACAACTTTGGTTAAACTGAAAGTTGTTAGGTAGCTACTAACTAAAAAATAAATGGGAAATATGACTGGTATTTGGTATAATATCTTAATTTTTCTGACATGATGAAATGCAATTCACCTGAAGTAAAAACTCTTCATAAAACTAATCAAGTGGAAAGTCATATGGACCTTTGTGACAGAGAATCATATCTTCAAACGTATTTATACAAAAAATACAGAATGGTTCAAATATGCAACTACTGAGGACACATTATTGAATTTTAACCCAATGAAAACCAGTTCAGGTAAATTAAGTCATTAAACAAATATTTACTACTTTAATTTTTTGAGTCATTAATTCTAAAAAAGATTTGCCTTTCAATATCCAAACATTAACTTTTACCTAAGGTTTAATGTTAAAGCAGATATAACTGTTTTGAAGAGAATGCAATTTTTTTAAAGGTAGGACTATACTAAATCCTACCCAAGAAAATAAATTCCTCAACCATTAATTTATTCACCAGAAAATGAATCAAAATATAACAGGGTGGTACATACTGAAGTATTCTATTAAAACAAAGAGATTTTTAAGTGATTTTAAAATCCAGAGTTTAATTTTGCTTGTGACAACCTGTAAGTAACAAAGATTACGATCGCTGGTATTTCTCCAAGTATGAATGCCACAACCATTAGTTTTTTAAGTGTTAGTACTGATCAAAACACCAAATTATAATATGTGATTTATTTTCAAATGCTTAGAACCAGAAAGGATCATGTTTGCTTCTCTCAACAGCCTATACTTTTCACAAAGTGATCTGATTTGAAATTTCTTATCCTTCCAAGTTGGTAAGAAAAAGAGCTACCACTTATACTTACATCAAATTTCAGCTTTGCTTTTGAGAATATCCTGTAACAGGATATAGTGGACTATTACTAAAAAAATAAAGATATTCATAATTACCTGCAAAAAGATCTTCTCTGTCATCATCTAACACCACCTCTGCAGGTCTCGGACCATTAGAGTTTGTACTAACATCTTCTGCAGGAAGACTAGCTGGTTCTGGAGATGATGGACTTGACTGTTAAAAAAACAATAATAGATGATGCATTAGGACATTTAACTTTTGTAACTACATCTCTATACATTATAGAAATAGAACACTCTCTTGATAAAAAGGGAACAAAGAACAAGACAGCTACTCATAGTACTTCCTCCTGGTAAGAATAAACCAAAACCATATTTTTATTCATTTTCCTTCTTAATAAAAAGTTACTTAAGATTAAAAAATCTTTTTCAGTCATCCCTTTAGAGATACTAATTTGTCATGTTGAGTTATAATACACAAAAATTTAATGCTTTACAGCCATATATAATAATAGTAAAAAAATCAGATCTTGAAAACATGTTGCATACATAAGAAGTATTCTTTTACAGTAACAGAAGAGTTTAATAGTTGAATTAAGACAACAATTATTATAAAATTTCCATGGTTTAAAACTAAAAATATGCCCTCCTCCCAAAGATTTACATTTCAACTGAACTTAAGGACTGCTTTTGTACTTCTTAAAGTATAATGACCAACATAATAGAATCTAGACTGTGAATCTTTTAACTTTATTATAGTTTTCTTATAATGGTTAAAACCAGTACTTTTTTAAAAAAAATCACATAAAAATGACACTATGTTGAAAGTGTATAGCTATTTTCACAAACCAAACACGCCTGTGTAACCAGCACCCAGATCCAGAAAGAGAACATTATCAACTCCAGAAACTCTACTCCCATTCTTTATCCTCTCCTCACTGAAGCTTCTATCAACATGCATTAGTTTTCCCTGTTTTTGTTCTTCATAAAAGTGGAATCATACAGTATATATTCTTTTGTTTTTGTTCTTAATGTTATGTATTCAAGATACTTTCATACTGTTGTGTAGTAATAGATCATGCATTCTCGTTGCTGCAAAATATTCCATTGTGTAAATATACCTCAATTGACCCATTATATTATTGATGGACATGGGGTTTTGAAGCACTATCAATAACGCTGTACAAACTTCCTAGTATATGTTAATAAACATGTGAACAAATTTGTGTTTCGTATGCTTGAGCAGAATAACTAGATGACAAGGGTAGATGAACATTCTGCTTTAGAAGATATCACTAAGCAATCTTCTAAAGTGGTTGCATATTTTACACTCCCACCAGCAACGTATGAATATATCAACTGCTCCACATCCCTGTCAACACACAGTATCTACTACTTCTAACATAATTTCTCTTACCACACTATAATTAACTGTTCATACATTACAAACTCTACAAGGAACGGAGACTATCTTCTTTTGTTTACTAATTTTTGACTCAGTTCCTGGCTGCAAATGCTCAATGATTATCTGTTAACTGAATTTTAAGAAAGTAATTATGAATATGCCTAAGAATTGGCCCCAAGTTTGTCAATGAGATTATCTACAATACTGAAAAATTTGAAATAGCCTAAAGCACACCCACGTAAAAATGTAGCAGAGGAGTTTCAACAATCATGCATGATAAAAACTTTCAGCAAACTAAAAATACAGGGGAACTTCGTCAAGTTGAGAAAGAATAGCTACAAAAGCCTACATCAACTTTTATTTTTTTGTAAAAGTAAGCTCCACAGGATACCGGATGGCTCAACTGATTAAGTGATTGCCTTCAGCTCGGGTCTTGATCCCAGAGTCCTGACCTGCTTCTCCCTCTGCCTGTCGCTCCCCCTGCTTGTGCACACATGTGTGCACGCTCTCTCACTCACTCTCCTCTCTGGCAAATAAATAAATAAATCTTTAAAATAAATAAATAAATAAAGTAAGTAAGCTCCACACCCAATGTGGGGCCTGAACTCACAACCCTGAGATCAAGAGTCACATGCTCTACCCACTGAACCAGTCAGGCGCCCCCTACATCAAACTTAATGGGGAGAAACTAGAAACTTTCCCACTAAGATCAGGAAAAAAACAAGGACATCAACTCTCACCACTGCTTTTCAACATTGTACTGGAAGTTCTAGCTAATGCAGTAAGACAAGAAAAGGAAATGAAAGGTATACAAATTGGGAAGGAAAAAATAAAACTGTCTCTGTTCAGAGATGACATCAGTGTCCAAGTAGAAAATTAAACAAAAAAACCTCTCTGAACTAATGAGCACTTACAGCAAAGCTGCAGCATACAAGGTTAGTACACAGAAGTTAATCACTTTCCTACATAGCATCAATGAAAATAGAATTTCAAGTTAAAAACAGTAACATTTACATTAGCACCCTCAAAAATGAAATACTTAGGTATAATCTAAGAAAATATGTACACGATCTATGTGAGAAAAACTCGAAAACTGATGAATGAAATCAAAGAGCTAAACAAATGGAGAGAGAGTGCGTGTTCATGAATAGAAAAACTAAATACTTCAAGATGTCAGCTCTTCCCAACTTGATATAGAGGTCTGATGCAATCCCAATCAAAATTCCAGAAACTTATTTTATGGATATCAATAAAATGATCCTAAAGTTTATTCAGAGAGGCAAAAGACCCAGAATAGCCAAAAGAACACTGAAGTTAAAGAACAAAACTGGAGGACTGAAGCTACTTGACTTCAAGCTTCTAATAATCAACATAATGTGGTACTGGTGAAAGAATAAATGGAATAGAAAAGCCCCAAAATAGATCCCACATAAATACAATCAACAGATCTTTGACAATGAACAAAGACAATAGAGAAAAAATAGTCTCTTCAGTAAACAGTGTTGGCCTAATCACACACAAAAATATGAATCTGCAGAGATCTTACACCCCTCACAAAAATCAACTCAAAATAGATTACCTATCTAAATGTAAAACACAAAAGTATAAAATTCCTAGAAGGTAACAGGAGAAAATCTAGATGACCTTGGATTTGGCAGTTAGTTTTTAGATACAATAACAAAGACCACTCCATTAAAGAAGTTGATAAAACTTCATTAAAATTAAAACTTTCTGTGAAAGATACTGTCAAGAAAAATAAAAACAAGCCACAGACTGGCAGAAAAATGAAGAGATGCTCCACATCATATATCATCAGGGAAATGCAAATTAAAACAATGAGATACCACTATACCTCATGACAGTATATCTACACGGCTATTAGAACGGTCAAAAATCTTTAACTCTGACAACACCAAAAGCTGGCAAAAGGAACTCCCATTCACTCCTGGTGGGAATGCAAAATGGTACAGCTAGTTCGGCAGAGAGTTTGGCAGTTTCTTATAGTAACTAAACATACTCTTATCATACAGTCCAGTAATCACTCTCTTTAGTATTTATCCAGAGGAGCTGAAAACTTACGTACATACAAAAACCAGCACACGATGTTTACAGCAGCTTTATTCAACTACCAAAACTTGGAAGCAACCAAGATGTCTTTCAGGAGGTTAATGGAAAAGTAAACTGGTGCTGTGAGTCAATGGAATGTTATTTAGCACTAAAAAATGAAAAGAGCTATCTAGCCATGAAAAGACAGAAAACTCAAATGCTATTATTAAGTGGAAGAATCCAGTCTAAAAAGATTACTTATCACGTGATTCCAACTATATGATATTCTGGAAAGTGCAAAACTATGAAGACAGTAAAAAGATCAGTAGTAGGTCAGGAGGGAAGGAGAGGTGAGCAGGCAGAGCACACATCATTTCTGGACAGTGAAACCACCCTGTATGATACTATTAGGGTGGATACACATCACGTCATTACACACTTGTCCAAACCCACAAATGCATGTAAAACACCACAAACAATAAAGTTTGGTGATTACAATGTGTCAATGTAGATTCATCTATTTTTTTTAAAGATTTTATTTATTTATTTGACAGAGGAGACAGCCAGTGAGAGAGGGAACACAGGCAGGGGGAGTAAGTCTCCCAGCAGAGGAGCCTGATGTGGGGCTCGATCCCAGGACTCTGGGAACATGCCCTGAGCCGAAGGCAGACACTTAATGACTGAGCCACCCAGGCGCCCCTAGATTCATCTATTGTAACAAATGTACCATACCTACTCAGGTGGAGGAAGTTGACAATGAGAGATAATGTTATGTGTGGGGGCAATATATGGGAAACCTCTGTACCGTCCACTCAACTTTGCTGTGAGCTTAATACTGTTCTAAAAAATAAAGTCTAAGGGCACCCGCCGGTTAAGCGGCTGCCCTCGGCTCAGGTCATGATCCTGGACTCCTTGGACTGAGCCTTACATCAGGCTCCCTGCTCAGCGGGGAGTCTGCTGCTTCCTCCGCCCCTCATCCTGCTCTTGTGCTCTCTCCTACTCTAATAAATAAAATATTAAAAATAATAAAAATAAGAATAAAGTCCATTAAAAAAATGAAGCAGAGTGGCACAGGAAAGGGCTTACGATATGCCATTATATGGGAAAAGTGGGTACCTACACACGATTCAGCCTTCTGATACTATTCATTAAAACCAAGATGTATGTGTACTGAGTAAGACAAAGGCACTAGGGTCCTATATATAACTTATACAATAAACTGGAGCAGTCATTCACTTACTAAAGGCTGTGAGAACTTACTTGCCTTTGCTCCTGCCTCCCCATGACTTTCAGTTTCCTAGTGAGTGCAAGAGCTGTCTCCACTGCAGGAACAGGAGTATGGAAAGAGTGGCCACTGAATGAGGAAGTGATGGAAGGGAACACTGATGACTTAATTGCCGGGAGCACAAGTTCTGAGTGATCAGAACTAGTTCTCCAAGACATGCAACTGTAGACACATTAGTATTTTTAATAAATGTGTATATCCCCCCCTACATTATCACCTAGTAGTGTGCTGGAAATTATTTTTATAGAAGTTCCAAGGTTGTTGCAAAACTCTCTTCCATTAAAACGTAGTGTTTAAGATCTCGAACAAGATTAAAGAAGCCTATTAGAGCCCCTTTCATTCCCACTGATTAACACTAAAAGCTCTGTATACAATACAAAAAACAAAGACCTAAAATTAAATAAAGGCAGGTAGACTGGGGAAGGAGAAAAAAACGTGAGGGTGAATTTTATTTTTCCCCCTTACCCTGAGAATGGCTCCAATACTAGTAGTGTGAGCAGCAATGACTCTAAGAAAAACTTTTACCTTCTGATTGTAACACCAGGGCCCCTACTACCAAGAGAATGTAAGTAGAAAAATTTTCTTCCTTTTCTTCCTCTCCCTATCCCATTTTCCTTTCTGTCTCTGCCCTGAGGCCAAACCCAATGGCTTAGATGCATGAAACCAGCAATGACAGGGCACTGACATCTAAAATCCCAAGAGAAAAATCTACTTTTCTGGAGAGCCAAACCAGGAAAAAGGGACCTAGAAATTTGAAGAGGAGGGGACAGAAATCCTCATTAGTATTTTCTCTCCTTTCTTTCACTAATTTTCCGTAAGAGTGACCCAAGCTGAGCAAAAGTGTGTGACGGTGCAGGCAGCTACAACTCTGACAGAAGGCAATGTTTCTGGCAAACAGCCTTGGAAAACAGAGGTCAGTATCTCTTTCCTGAAGACCAGATTTGTTTACTGTCCATTATAATACAGGCAATGTCTCCTCTAGAGCAAAGAATAGGCACACATATTGCCCTTTATAATGGTTTGGGTTCCTAAGCTCAGGTTCTTCAGCTGTGACACAAACCAAAGACATGCAATACCAACCTCCCCCCTCCCACCCATCACACCACCCCATCGAGAGAGAGAGAGAGAGAGAGAGAGAGAGAGGAAATTATCACAAACTCGATACTCATGCTGCTTATTTAATCAAGTCTTCTTCCAGCAACGATAAAACAAGTTAGTTTGTGAGCTGAGAAGGAAGGTAGAATTTCAGACTCTTTACAGTTCCTGACAGAAAAAGTCAGTGAACTTGAAGAAAAATTATTAGAAAATATCCAATCTGAATAAGAGAGAAGAAAAAAAAACTGGGGGAAAAAAAAGCAGAAGCTCAGGGTCCTGTAAGACAATATTAAAAAGCCTAACATTCATGTCACTGGAATTCTAGAGAAGTACAAAAAAAAAAAAATTCAATAAATGATAAAAAGTCCCAAAATTGTTGAAAGACCTAAATTTACAGACTCGAGAACAAGGAAACTCCAAGAGAACAACTTCAAAGAAAACCATACCCAGCCTCATCATAAAAAGTGGCTGAAAACCAAAGATTAAAAATAAAAAACTTACAGCAGCTAAAAAAAAAAAAATTATGTTCAGGGAAACAATTACAAAGAATGCATATTTCTCATGAGAAATTAGAGAACACAATGGTGGCACAGTATCTTTACAACGCAAAAAAAAAAAAAAAAAAAAGCCAACATAATTCTATATCCTGCAAAAGTATCTTCCAGGAACAAAGACGGAATAAAGATATTCTCAAATGAAAGACTACTACAGGGATCTGTCATCACTAGGCCAGTTCTTTAAAAAAAAAAAAAAAAAAAAGTGTTGTGGGAGGGCGCCAAAAGACAACCGTTAACCTGAAGATACATGGTAAGAGTTAACATAAATTTGGACCTTCAGGAATACGGTGAGAATCACAGAAACAGTTAACTAACTGGAAATATAATAGACGATTTTTCTTCTCTTATGTTATTTAAAATGTATATGACTAAGAAAGCAAAAATTAAAACACTTTCTGGTAAGGTTTTCAATGTATGGAGATATATGTGAAAACTGTAACATAGAGGAAGGGAGGTAAATGGTTTTAAGGATCTGCATTTTATTTGTAGAAGTGTAATATTAACTCTAATTACATGGTAAATCATTACATATGTATTTTGTAATCCCGACAGCAACCACATACATTTATAAATATAAATATATATATATATGGAAGTATATGTATTTATAGAGAGGAAGGGAAGATAAAGCAAAAAATCCAGTAGAAAAATTAAAATTACTTACAGACATTAAGATAATACAAAAAAAAAGGGAGAAAAGGGGAAACAGAGGGAAAAACAAAAACAAAATGGTAGATCTAATCCAATTACACCAATAATTACATTAAACACACCAATTAGAGAACAGAGGAAGCTAGACTGGATATAAAAATAGCAACACAGAACAATATGCTGCCTATAAAAAACCTAAAGACACAGAAATAAGAATGGAAAAACTATGTCATGCAATCAAAAAAGAGATGGAGTGCTACGTTAACATCAGATAAACTTCTGATAAAGAGTATTATTAGCAATAAACAGGGACATCATATGAAAAAAGGACCATCATTTTACCAAGAAATCGTAACAATGCTAAGTTTGTGTCTAACAACAGAGCTTTTAATATGAAGAAAAAAATGAACTGAAAGTATAAATTAAAAATTTTAAATCTACAATTATTTTGAAGACTTCATCACTCCTCTCTCAGTAACTGATAGAATAGATAGGTAACAAGGCAAGATAGAGTAGAACTGGAAAAACTTTTAACCAACTTGACTTAACTTTTACAGAAAACTCCAACAGTAACATCAGATTATATATTCTTTTCAAGCACAGACAGACTATTCACTATTAAGAGACCGTATCCTGGGCCATGAGACACATTAAAAAGAACTAAAATCATAAAATATTATCTAACCATAATCAAATTAAACTAGGAATTAGTAACAGAGATACTGAGAAAATCCCCAAATTTTGGAAATTAACACATTTCTAAATAACTCATAGGTCAAACAGTAAGTCAGAAGAGAAACTAGAGCATGGTTTAAATTGAATGAAAACAAAACACAGCATCAAAATTTGTGGGATACAGCTGAAGCTGTCCTTACAAAAGAAATATATAGTAACTAATACTCAAAAACAAAACAAAGAACCAAACAAAAAACAACCACGTTTCAAATAAATGATCCACGCCTCTACGAATAGAAAAAAAATCAAGAAAGCAAAAGCTGATTCTTTGAAAAGATACCAAGATATTCTCTAGCAAGACTAAAATAAATGAATAAATGAGTAAACAAGCAGAAGACATAAATTACCAATACCAGGAATGGTCACAGATATGGTCACAGGATAAGAGTATTATGAAAAACCTTATGCTCATTAATTTCACAACTTAGACTGAATGGACAAATTCCTTAGAAGACCCATACTACAGAAGTTCAACAAAAAATAACCCTGTATCTATTAAAGATGATGAATTCAAAGTTAAAAGCCTTCCCGAAACAAAACTACATGCTCAGATGATTTCATTAGTGAGTGCTATCAACCTTTAAAGAAGACGTAAGACTAATTCACACAACCTCTTCAAGAATATGGAAGAGGAATAAACACTCTCCAATTCCTTTAATGAGAACAGTATTTCTGTTACAAAATGAGACAAAGATATTACAAGTAAAAGAAAATACTACACAAATATCTACTATAAGAGACATAACAGCCTAAACAGAATACTATCAAACTGAATGCAGCAACATATAAAAAGGATAAATACATTTCTGACTATGACGGGCTTATCCCAGGAATGCTAGGTTTATTCGGTGTTTTAAAATCAATCAATATAACCCACGTTATCATTAACCTAAGAAGAAAACTACATAATCACCTTATTAAACGCAGAAGAATTTGCAAAAACCAGCCTCCGTTCGTGAATATAAAATTTCAGAAAACTACGAATAGAACGTCTTTAACCTGGTGAAGGACATCTACAAGAAAAAACGTATGGGGCACCTTGCTGGCTCTGTTGGTAGAACAGGTGACACTGAATCTTGGAATTGTGAGTTCAAGTCCCATGTTGGGTGGAGAGATCACTTAAAAATAAAATCTTTTAAAAACTACTTAACAGATAACATCATATGTAGAGAGAACATTTCCCTCGTAAGTTCGCAAAAGGGTAAATGATATTCGCTTTTACCACTCCTATCCAATATTATACTAATGGTCTTAGCTACATTAAAGCATAAAGACCGGAAACAAAGAAATAAAACTCCTAAATCACAAACAGCATGATTATATACATGAAAATCCCACGGACTCTCCAAAAGAACTACTAGAACTAATGAGTGTTTAGTACAGTTGCTGGATAGAAGGTCAATGTGCCACCAACGTGCAAATGTGAAAAGAAACCATGAAATAAGTATAAACTAACAAAATATGCGCTAAATTGGTATGATGAAAACTACAAACACTGATGAAAAAAATCAAGTAAACCAAAAAAATGCAAAGAAATAGCAAACCTATGCCTTAAAGGCTCAATACTGTTAATATGTTAATTCTCCCCCAAACTAATCTATGGACTCATCACAATCCCAAATAAAAATCTGAGGTGCAAGTTTTGGTAAAAATCAATAAATTGATTAATTGATTTAAACTTATATGGAAAGGCAAAAGAAGTAGAAAAACGAAAGCAATTTTGAAAAGAAAAAAGTCAATGGACTCACGCTACTAATTTCAAGACTCAGTTACAGTAAGACAGCATACAACTGGCAAAAGCAGAGTCAGTAGATCAGTGAAATAGAATGGAGGCCAGAAATAGATGTATACACATATATATGCTCAACTGATCTTCGAGAAAGATGCAAAGGCAACTCATCAAGAAACTTTTCAAATCTAGCTTAACTTAGCATAAAGCATATGAAATTCATTGATGATGTTGTGTATATTGAAAAATACAACCAACCAACTTGAAATAACATTTATAGAACACTCCACCCATCAACATCTGACTACACATAACCTTCTGAAGTGCAAACGAAATATTTACCACAAAAGACCATATTTTGAACCATAAAACAAACCTTGATAGTATGATCATTTTTCAGTAATTGGTGCTGGAACAACTGGCTATCTATACGTAAAAAACCCCATAACTTGAACTCACATGTAAATTAACTGAATCCCAGGCCTAAATGTAAGGGCTAAAATTATAAAACTTCTAGAAGAAATCGTAAGTAAAACTTTTGTGACCTTGGGTTAGCATTAGGAAAGGATTTCATATGTGACATCTAAAGTACGATCAACAACAAAGGGATAACTTGAACTTCATCCAAATAACAAACTTTGGGTTTGTGAAAGGTAATGTTAATAGCATAAAAAGACAAGCCACAGACTGGTAAGCATACCTGCAAACCACACATCTGGCAAAGGATTTGTATTGAGAATACACGAAGAATTCTTAAAACTCAATAAGGAGATCCAAATTTTTAAATGGGCAATAGATGTGAAAGGACATCACCAAAGATGATTTTCAGATGGTGAATATGCATATGAAAAGACCTCAACATCACTAATCATTACAGATTGTACATTAAAACTACAATGAGATAACACTATAAACCTGTTAGAAGGGCTAAAAATTATTGGTGTGCTGGTAAATGTTTAGCAACCATGTCTTTGAGAAAGAAGACTCTGACTTATAGTTTTTGCTGATTTCTGGGGCATAAACATGCCTGCTGTGGCTGATTACCCCTCACTGAAAGCGGACTTGGGAAGGTATGTACTTTACACCATACATATACCTCAAGAGCATAAGAAATAATAAAATGCAGTAAGGGAATTAGGAAGAAACAAGCTTCGAATATTTATCACCTTCATTTTTAAAAAAGATTTATTTATTTAGAGAGTATCAGCGAGTGAATGAAGGGAGGAGCAGAAGGGGAGAGAAAATCCTGAAGCAGACTCCTTGCTGAGTGCAGAGCCTGACACTGGGCTTGATCCCAGGACCCTGGAGATCATGACCCCGGGCCAAGATCAAGAGTCAGCTGTCTAACCAACAAAGCCACCCAGGCGCCCCATCTTCATTTTTAATTCATTTAAATATGTCTGTGTAACTTAATTTTAATAACCAGTTTACAAATTCCCGACAATTTCACAATCACTTCTTTCAAGCCAATATAAACTAGCCTAAAGCTCACCATTACCTAAAATCAAAACTGACACTAACAAGTGCAGCCAGGATGTAGAACAACTGGTGTTCTCATTCATTGTTATGGGAATGTAATGATACATCTGCTTTGGAAGAGTTTGGCAGTTTCTTTCTTTGCTTTCCTTCCCTTCCTTCTTTTGAATCTTTTATAAGTTTATTAGATTTCAAAGGTAGAATGAATAGAGACCTGAGAGACTAAACCAGACAAATCTAGCGGCACAAAAGGTTCCCTGGGGCAAGCTTTCAAGATTCAAACATTCAATAATACATAAAAAAGCGCGATTCTCCGAATAAGGGTGAAATTTCTGTATTAAAATAACTTTTATGGCAACAGGAAATACAGTGACATGCTTTTGTATCAAAGCATCGTGCTTTTCAGAAAATGGAACCATAGATGAACGATTCTCCGACTTGGAGAATAGTGTCCTAACAGATATGTTCCTGAGTTGTATTATTACTATAGCCATTAACTCACGGGACTAAAAGCAACTGACTTCACCTCTTGTAAACCATTCTGGCACAAATATGGCAGTTTCTTACAAAGTCAAACATACTTACTATACAACCCAGCAATCCTACTTCTAAGTATTCACCCGAAAGAAACGTTCATACAAAAACCTGCACATAAATATTTATATTGGCTTTACTCATTAACGCCAGGAGCTGGAAACCATGGAACAGTCCTTCAGTAACAAACAACTGTGATACATACATACAATGGAATACTAAATTCAGCAATAAAAAAGTAATGAACTATTGATGAACTATTGATAATAAGCAACAACATTTGAGTCTCAGAGACCTGACTCTAAGTTAAAGAAGCTAGACTCAAAAAGTTTCATACTGTATTCCATTTAACAGATCAGTGGTTGCCAGAGATTAGGAGTGTGAAGTGTTAACCATGTGAGTGGGAAGTGTTAACTATTTAGGTGATGAAAGTGTTCTGTATCTTGATTGAGGTGGTAGTGAATTTTACTAAATTGAGGTTAATTTTGCCCCATGTAGAAACTATCATCACAGAAGGAAAAAAAAATAACAGTTCCATTTCGTAGGAAAGTGGTATTTGTAAAATTACATTAAAGGCAAATTTTATTCTTTTTAAGAAAAAAGTCTGCAAAAAGTAACTACCTCAAGCAACTTCATTTAATAACATTTTTTAGAGGCACTAAAAATAGTTCATTCTAAAATCCTTAAATTTAATGGTTTTAAGGCAAAGTGGTAAACTAGAGTGCTACTGCTTCATAAATCTTTTTAGTAATTTTCAGTGCTCACCCCCTTTAAACACCTGATCACAAAATGTTTCCCTGAAACAAAGGTAACTTACACTGAAATTTTCAGAAAAATGAGTACATTTAAAGTTGGAGGCCTACCCAGAGATCGGAAAACAAAATTAAGAAAACAACTTATACACTATTACTACCTGTTGTGTAGGCACTGTTACATACTAATTTAGTAGCTCTTTATCAACAGTCTCTTGTCTTACTCTACTTATTCTCTCTTGATAATTTCACCCACTTTCATGATTTCAAAGATCATTCCTATGCAATTCAGTCACTCCAGTCTTCTATAACATTTTTGCGCCATGTGCATATTTCAATTACACATGTATCACCTGGTACTGCAGGTGTCTGTTCACACAGCTATGTTTATTATATTGACTCCTTTCATACACTCCTTAGGGCAGGGACTAGATGGCCACAGTCCAGCTTAACATCATCATTCAAGAAATTTATGACAGATTCCTAAATTTACATTTCTAGACCATCCAGCACTTCTAACTGCTTGATGATCTCTTCACTGATGTAATGTATCCCTAAGTGAAATGAAACTTATAATTCCTTTGTCTAAGAATCATCTGAAGAGAGGGAGACATAAATGATGTCTTTACATGTCTTTTTATCTACTGTTCCATCAATTTTCTTTTCTTTATTATTTGTGTTTTCCTTCTTAAGGTCTTTAACTTCGGGCTTAAAATAGCCTCCAACTCATCAACTTACCAGTAATACCTCCCACCCAAATTTACCTCTCAGACTGCTAGCACATTAATCTTCCCAGGTGATGATGTTACCTGCCATAAAAATCTTTCATATAGCTCTCACCCACCTACGTAACAAATTCCAAAGCCCTTCACAATCTCACCACATAGTAAACGTATAACATCCTATATTCAGCCGCTTAGAATTTTTTATGGTTCCCTAATATGGACTGACCCTCGAGTGACCCTTGTTATTCTTCCACTTTGAAATTTCATTACCCCTTCAAGGTCTCTCTTAAATATTATTTCTTCAATGAGCTTCTCCCAGCCAAGAGAAGCATTTACTGTTCATCTACTATGTGTCAGGAACAATGATAGGAGTTAGGGTCTCCCCACTGTTTCACTGGTACTTTCAGTGAAAACTGATGTATTTTCAGACCATATAATCACAATCTGTATCAGAGTTTTCTGTACACCTCTTTCTTCTCCACCGGTGATTTTCTGTCCTCAAGAGACTTGCTGATATTTGCACTCTGATTATCATCTAAACAGTATAGCAGAGGGTAAATACCCAAGTATTTGTTGAAGTCAACGAAGTAAGATGTCTTCTGAGCATGGGGTTAGAGAAAAGGAATTTTAAAACCATCTGGAAATTCAATACGAAATGCTCTATAATCTCTATCATGTGACACAATTGGGCAAACTATGGTCCTCATCTTAACTTCAACTGACCCTTGTATTTGAGGTTAGTATGAGAACCAGGTGTGAACATCTATGGTCAAGGGATTTTCAAAAGGGTGCCAAGACCACTCAAATAGGGAAAGAATAGTCTTTTCAACAAATGGTGCTCAGACAACTGAACTGCCATGTGAAAAGAATAAAGGTGGACCCTACCTCATGCCATACACAAACATTAACTCAAACATATCAAAGACCTAAAAGAAAGAGGCAAAACCAAAAAGTTCTTAGAAGAAAACATACATGTAAATCTTCATGAGGGGCGCCTGGGTGGCACAGCGGTTAAGCGTCTGCCTTCGGCTCAGGGCGTGATTCCGGCGTTATGGGATCGAGCCCCACATCAGGCTCCTCTGCTATGAACCTGCTTCTTCCTCTCCCACTCCCCCTGCTTGTGTTCCCTCTCTCGCTGGCTGTCTCTATCTCTGTCAAATAAATAAAATCTTATAAATAAATAAATAAATAAATAAATAAATAAATAAATAAATAAATCTTCATGACCTTCGATTTGGCAGGAGATTCTTAGATATGACAGTGAAAGCGTAAGAAACAAAATTTTAAAAATAAAATGGACTTTGTCAAACAGTTTTAAAAATTGTTAAGGACACTATCAAGAACATGAAAAGACAATCCAGAGAGTGGGAGAAAACATCTGCAAATCATGTATCTAATAAGGAACTCTTATCTGGAATATATGAAGAATTCTTATTAACTCAACAGTAGACCACTCAAAAAATGAGAAAAGGATCTGAACAGACATTCCTCCAAAGATGATATACAAATGGACCAGCACATGAAAAGATGTGCAATATCTTTAGTTACAGGAAAATGCAATCAAAACCACACTAAGATAGCACTTCACACTCATTAAGATGAACAGAACCCAAAAGTCTTATTAACAGGTGTTGGTGAGGATATGAAGAAACTGGTACCTTCACACATGGCTGGTAGAAATGTAAAATGGTGTGGCCACTTTGGAAACCAGTCTGGCAATTATTCAAATGATTAAATGTTACCATAGGACCCAGTAATTCCACTTGCACACAAATGTTTACTGCAGATTTATTCGACAGCCAAAATGTGGAAACAATCCATATGTCCATCAACTGAGGAATGGATAAACAAAATGTGGTATAGCCACACAATGAAATATTATTCCATTCCATTCTGTAAAAAGGACTTTGAAAACATTATGCTAAGTGAAAGGAGCCAGTCACGAAAAATCACATATTATATGATTTCATTCATACCGAGTCCAGAAGAGACAGAAGGGAAGTCCAGAGAGAAAGTTAATTAGTGACTGTCGAAGGCTGGGGACAGAGAGGCTTGGGGAATGGGGGCAGGGGGTGATAGTTAAGAAGTACGGGGTTTCATTTTGAGGTGATGAAAATGTTCTAAAACTAACTGTGGTGATGGCTGCATATATCTGTGAATATACTAAAAACGATTAGATTGTATACATTGAATGAATGAATTGCACGGTATGTAAATTATACCTCAATATAGCTGTTTAAAATAGAGGACAAAGCATATAAATTTCCTGACTTATTTTTTTATTAAAGATTTTATTTGAGAGAGGACGCACGAGATCGACAGAACGTGAACGCAGGTGGAGCAGACTCCCCGCTGAGCAGGGAGCCCTAGAGGGGCTGGATCCCAAGACTCTGGGATCATGACCTGAGCCAAAGGAAGATGCTTCACAAACTGAGCCACCCACGCGCCCCTTTATTATTTTTTCAAGGTGTTGTCTTATTACTCCGTACTGCTTTAAGGCAAGCACTTTTTAAGCTTTGGGTTGTATCATTTAAGGAAAAAGCAGTATCCGAAACAATTTAAAGCCTTGCCTCTCAGGTACCGAAAAGAACAAGCTTTCACTAGATTCCTTCTCCTTTTAATTCTATTCCCTGCCTCCTATGCCAGCTGCTACCAATTTCTTGTTTCATAGTCACAACAGAAACAAACACTGCAAGTTTTAAATATGCTTCATTTACTGAATTTGACTTTATATGACTGTTCTTAATTTTGAAAGGAAAGGAGTCTAACGCTGTGTTAAAAATATATTCATACACTAAGTTGTACGATCATTACAAGCGTAACAATGATGACACTGAAAATGTCTATAATTTTATTTTCACCTATATGGATTTCAATTGATATTTTTCCCTCCAAATGCCTTCAAAGGAAAAAGTTTCTACACAAATAATTTTTTAAACTATGACTTACTTTTTCTTTAATTGACCTGTCTTCCAATTACAGCTTAGGTAGTAACTATTCAAAGCAGATGATCTGCATCAGAATCATCTGGGGCTTAGCAACTCATTATAATGTCTATGGACCAGAAGCTAAGTCACGAGGAGTTTGTTAAAAATGCGTAATAGACTTATCCCAGCCCTACAGAATCCTAATTTGCACTTTAACAAGATCCCTAGGTGACTTATGTATCAAGTTTGAAAAGCACTGATCTAGACCATTTATTTCACATGCAGATTCCAGTGAGACGAAGACATCTGCATTTCAAACTAGAATCCCCTGGTTTCTCTTACACAGTGAGGTTTGAGAAGCACTTTTGAAAGGTGGAGTTACTGAAAAAGAGCATTCCTTCAGAGCACTTTGGTATACTAAAAAACACTGCTATATATCCTTCCTCTAACAGTTTGGAAAGCAAAAAGATTGTAATTTACAAATCTCAGTTATACTACCTTGAAGTTAATAACCTGAATGAATCTATTAAAAAAGGGGGGGGTTACATAAACAATCAAAACCAACTTTATTTACAACTTTCACAGTGCACTAACCAAGATAAATTTATTCATATTCAAAACTACTGTAGACTTTTATTGAAAAAAAGTCAAATACCCTATTAAAAAGTCCCAACCAAATAGGAAATACAGATTATAGTTTCTTTTACTCAATTCCTAAAAACCACCATTAAACAGGATGCTTAGTTTTCACAGTATTCAAGTTTATACTAGGTCAATAGTTTGTTTTGATCCTAGCTGGTGGAAAACCTTTGTAGCCCTCAAGGAAATACAGGTCGTAGAATCCTGCATAGACACTAACTCTCGTTACATTTTTAAAGACAGTTATACAGTACGTATAAAGGGCTGAAAAGATACTAAAACCAAAAGGTTAATCTGTTATGCAAGACAATTTTTACCAATTTTTAGGAGATGCTGTTTTGACAATGAATCCAGCAAAGGTTTTCTAAATGGAAATGTTCAAGACTGGGAAGAACACAAAGATGATCAAGGCACTATCCCTAGCCCCAAGAAAAATATAATCTGAGGGGAGGTGGTTTGACTGAGAACCTGTATACACAATATGCAGAGTATGGTCAGTGTGGAAAGTGGTTCCCGGAAGTTCCCAGTAAATGAATTTGAAATAAAAGGTATTTTACAGTAATTTCCAATTGATTTGGTGTGTAGTTGCAAAGCCAAAAAGCTTAGTAAAAAGCACTTTATAAGGAAATACAGCCCAAGGTAAACAATCTTCTGGACAATTTGCATACATTTTAATAACACATACACACAAACAACTGGGATATGAGGTGTGGGCGTCCTCACCAAACGCAAAGGAATTCAAACCCGAAATGGACCTAGGAGGCCAATACGGTTAACAGTGTTTCCTCTGACAAAAACAGGAACACTCAACTTCAGAGATCGCTGACCATGCGAGAAAAGAGGAAAAAGGGAGTGAATATGTTTTTACTTTTCCGTGGTAACTTATTAAAAAAAAACACAACAACCAACAACCAACCAGCACTTTCCTGGACCACTCCCTCCCTTCAACTTAATATTTTATAAACACTCTTATTCTTATTCTTAAGAAGTCTAGGAACTAAAGAAGACAAAACCGGTTAAATGCATTTAACAGTAATGAATACTGAGACGCCTCACTCAAGGGGAACTAGCAGTCCATGAAGGGTCTTGACTGGGAAAAGTGCATCCACACGCTCCCTGGAGAGCCACGGCCACTCACCACTCAGTTCACTGCTCTCTCCTTTCAGGGGCACACCCTCCCTTGGGAAGGGAAAAGCAAGCACCTCTCCAAAGGGGTTGCGGAGGTCGCCGGGAAGGTGGTGAGGTTTCCTAAGACTCAGGGCAAGCCGTTCTCTGGTCTGGAGAAGAGGTGCAAGTGACACCGGGGAAGGCCAGCTGAGTGGGGAAAGGGCGCTGAGATGCTCGGGCCGGTCCCTGCCCCCCCAGAGAGAATCAGGTCGGCCCCCGGCCGCGGGGCTGGTCTCCTGAGGAAGCCTAGCCGTCCAAGCCAAGCTCCAGCCCACTGACAGGTACCTGCGGTGGGGGTCCGCGTCACAGGTGTCGCCCCGAGCAGGTCCCTGGAAACCCGGGGGGTGGGGAGGGACAAGTCCGGGCAGGGGAAAGGCACCTAAAGGTGAGACGCGCGGCAGGAGCGAAGCGCAACACCCACGGCGACGCGGTCTCACCTCTAGGGTGGACACAGTGCTGGTGAACAGGTCCTCTCCGTCCTCCAGCTCCTCAAAGTCGGTGGGCTTCGCGTCCCCCAGCGGAGGAGGCTCCCTCTCGGCCGCCATCTTCGCTCGTCCAGACGACTGCGCGAGCGGGGCCTCGCGGACCTGTCACGTGAGCACGCACGGCAGTGCTAGCGCGCCTGCCGCCCCGCTCCCCCCACCCACCGGCCCGCCTCTCGTGGCCCCGCCCCCGGCCTCGTGACGGCGCCCGCCCCGAGCGCTCCGCGCTCCGCTCCGCCCCTTTGCCTCTCCTTCCACCTCTGCGTCTGGGTCGCGGTTGCCTCTGACCGCCCACTTCCAGTCCTGACTTGGGTGGAAGGCTTTGGGGCTTTTATGACCCTCACCTTCGTAGCACGTCTAGGCCAAACGATTTCTCGTCATACCAGTTTTAAAACCACTTTTCAAATCTGCTTTAGGAAGTGGAAGAGTTTGGGGACCGGTCTTGGGGCTTGGATTATACACAGACTGAGGGCAAGATTGAGGATTGGTGGAAAAGAGACACCTCTAGGCGGCCCAACAGAACCCTCGGAGAGGAAGGAAATGTTCTGTATCAGTAGAGTAACCGCTGGCCACGTGTGACCACTGACCTCCTTCACGTGACTATGAGGAGCTGAGTTTTAAATTTTTACTTAAATAGCCGCATGTGGCTAGAGGCTGCCTACTGGCCAGTGTAGCTCTAGATAACAAAAATAACCTGAATAACTTGTCTGAGGTTTGCTCCTATTTCCTCGTGAGCCACACAATATTTTTCCTCCATAAATTAAGAGAAAGGCTGAGCAAATAACAGGAGAATCAGTGGATGATCGCTAAGAGCGTGATACTCAATTCCCTCCGCCAATTACTAGCGTTTCATCATGGGACGGTCTCTTGAAGACTTTCGGCTTCAATTTCCTTAGCTGCAAGATGGAAATGTTACTAATCCTCCACTCACTTCATTGCACAGGATTATTCTCAGGATCATATGTGAAAATATTCTGAAAGCTAAAAAGTACTATGCTAATGCAAGGTATGCTCATGGAAAATTAAAAAAGGGCATTGCAAATAGCAACCTGAGGTTATAATTTTGCAGGAGGAATAAAAAGCTTCGATGGGATTCTTTACAAATTAAGTACAAACTCTTGGCCTTCACTGGCCTGGGAATTATGCCTGGCTTCTACTGGCTATGCGCAAAACTTACTTAGCATCTGTCGACGTATTTTTTAAACCACATTGCAACAGGTTTTTCTACTTGCTAGGATTTGTTCTGCTCCCAAATTTCTAAATTTCTATGATGATTATCAAGAAGCAATAGCCCAAACCCTGATTAATTTAAGTAAGTATACTAAGGTTCGAAAGTTGCTTGATGCATAGATCATTTGTCACTATCATGCTACCATCATCATTGCTTTATCTAGGACCACTGCTGTGTTCCTGTCTGGAAGAATCATGCTGTTGAGGCATATTTCCTGGCCTGCACCCCACCAACCTGCAAGCAGTTTGGAGTGTGTAAATGATCAGACACTTTGACTTGTCCTGAAAGCTCGCAGCCTGAACTGATGTTTCTCTCCACTCCTAATTTTTGCCTGTGTCTTTGTTTATTGCTTAGTATTTTCTGTTTCTGCCATGGTCATTTCTATTTCCAGCTATTTTTTGTACTGCATATCTGAACTACTTGAAATATAGGTCCGCCACTTGGACCTATATTCTCTGTCCAGTGACAGAGGACCACATTAAAAGTGGCTGTCTTGTGGGTGGTGCAGTCGTTAAGCGTCTGTCTTCGGCTCAGGGCATGATCCCCGCGTTATGGGATCGAGCCCCACATCAGGCTCCTCCGCTATGAGCCTGCTTCTTCCTCCCCACTCCCCCTGCTTGTGTTCCCTCTCTCACTGGCTGTCTCTGTCAAATAAATAAAATCTTAAAAAAAAAAAAAAAGTGGCTGTTTTGTGAAAGGAAGGTATATGAAGAACAATCCCCAAAGGCTGAAGGGGCGATAAGACCAAAGAAAAAGGCCGGACAAGTCCAGCTTCACAAGAGATGGTTTTTTATTAAGAGAACTTACAGACAGAAGCGCGTCTTCGGTGGCAGCAAGATGAGCAGATCTCCACAGCCCCACCCATCATAAAATCTGCTTTTATAGCCCTAGAGGCTGGGGAGTACGTGTTGGGGGATTACCCAGGAGGAGAATGTTTGAAAATGGGTATGTGTCATAGTCCTATCTCCAAAGCAGATCAGGGACATTATGCCCTGAGGGTATACTTAAGGGCGTGGTTAAACAAAAAGAAAGAATGTGTTGAAGGGGGTGTCAGTGGGGCTGTGCTCAAGAAGGCTTCGGGTCACAGAGGGGTCATCATGGCAGATCTGTCCAAGATGGAGTTAGTCTGGTTCACAGAGCATCTTTAAAAAATGTAGCTTAATTGTCCCTCATATAGGATCATGAAAATCCATGAGATCATCCAGGGATTATAGGTTCCTTCTGTTGTTCTACCCTCCCTAGGATGTAATCTCTTCCTCGTGGTCCAAGTTGGCTCACCACCACAACCATTTTCCAGCTGGCAGAAGAGGAGTAAAAGGGAAACAGAATGCTATCCCCTTCCCTTTAAGGGCCAAGTCCAGAAGTTGTACACACACTTCTGTCCACATCCCTTCGAGCAGCAAATTAGTTACATGGCTATCCCTAGCTACAGGAGATGAAGAAAGGCAGTTGTTACTTCACTCCCTAAAAACTAGAGGTTCTCATACGCTGGAAGAAATGGAAATTATGGTAGGGAACCAGCAGTCTCCGTTAGAAAATATTCATTCACTCTTCATGGTAGCATAACTGCATTTCCTTCTGGGTAACCATTCCTTTCCCACACTCTGCTGGAAGTCTCCTCCAACTCAAGAATGGAGGGCATGACCCAGGCTTAAACCAAATAGCACAGACCCCCTTAGTCCTAGGGATTGGTGGGAGGTCAGAATTGGCTGTATTTCCCACAGACTCTCAGCAGCTTTGATTGTCTTTCTTTCCCTATTCAACCTGAATTCTATGAGCCAGAGCTATAAAAATTGTCTATTTTTCTCAGCTATTTCTCTTCATTGGTGTTTTTGCTCTTCTCTTTAATCTTCTCTGAAGTCCCAAATTCAACCACCAGGCTCTCTAGTCTTATATCCGTATTGCTAAGACCATTTGATACATAAACCCAAGCTTGACAGAAGGTCCCGAAGTCCGTGATCTTCAATCCCAACTCCACACTGCATGGATACCATTATTTGTTTCTTTGCCAAATCCTTCAACTGTTCTAGAGGTTCTAAAAATTTACTTTCTCTTAACTGTCCTTTCACTTTTTCTGTTCATTGACATCACACCACTTAGCATCCTCATTCGGTGACAAAATAAAATCTGCTGAGTAAATCCTTTAGTATCAAGCACAATTAAAATTCTTTGTGTTCTGCCATCACTTGCTGTGTTTCTTAAGAAAAAAAAAAGATTTATTTATTTATTTATTAAAGGTGGGGTAGGGGCAAAGGGAGAGGGAGAGAGTCATAAGCAGGACTCCATGCTGAGCGTGGAGCCCAATGTGGGGCTCAGTCTCACACCCTGAGATCACGACCTGAGCCAAAACCACAAGTCAGACATGTAACCAACTGCACCACCCAGGCATCCCACAGTGTATGATTCTATGACACCTATCATATTATACCGTGATCATGGCCTCTTTCCTATCACCCCTGATAGTCTGGAAGATTATTGCATTTAGGGGCTATCTCTTAATTGACTTTGGATCCTGGGTAGCCCTGTATTAGTTATCTATTGTTGTGAAACAAATTACGCCAAACTTAACAACTTAAAAACACAAATATGTATTTTCTCACGATTTCCGTGGGTCAGAAGTCCAAGTGCACCTTAGTTGAGTGCCTCTGACTCTGGGTGTCTCACAAGTCTGCAATAAAGGTAACTACCAGAGCTGCAGTCAACTCAACATCCAACTGGGAGAAGATCTCTTTCCAAGCTCACTCGGGGTGTCTGATGGCATGACTCAAGTTCTCACTGGCTGCCGACTGGATGTGCGAATTCACTGCCACACAAGCCCCTCCATACGCCCTCCCATACCATCTATCAGCCTCCTTACTCCAGAGCAAGGACTCTAGGAAAGAGAGAGTGGGAAAGCACTGAGAAAGGACAAGGGAGGGTGAGCAAAACAGAAACCAGAGTCTTTTTATAACCTAATCTCAGAAGTGGCATCTCATTGCTTTTGCTGTATTCTGTTTATTTCAAGTTCACACTTAAGGGAAGGAGCAAAACAAGGGTGTGAATAACAGAAGGAAGGGATCTTGGGGGCCATTTTAGAGGTTGCCATAAACTGCCATAGTGTTTAGTACTCAATAAAATAGACACTTTCAATGAATAAGTAAATGTGTACGTGACTCAAAAAAGAGGGCTAAGTGGAAGATATAACATAAAAAAAGCAACTCGCACAGCAAGGATCCAGATAGTCTGGGCAGCACAACCCTAAGGATCATTTCAGAAACAGGCAAAGGAAGAAGTGCTATGAAGAAAACAGAAGAGCAGTAGTCAGAGAGACAGGAAGCAGTCTAGGAGAGAGGGTTACAAAGGAAGTAAATGGACCAAGTGTGTGTGGTTGTATCAAATGCCTTGGGTATATTAATAAGATGTTAACTGAAAAGGGTGAAGCATTACTGAGTACAAGAAATGGATATAGCAAGTTGTGATGGTTAATTTTATGTGTCAACTTGCCCAGACCATGGGTGCCCAGATATTTGGTCTAACATCTTTCTGGATTTTCCCAGATGTAGTTGGGATGAAATTAACATTTAAATCAGCAGACTTTGAGTAAAGTAGATTATCCTGTATAATATGGGTGGGCCTCATCCACTCAGTTGAAGGCCTTAATAGAACAAAGACTGACCTCCCCTAAGCAAGAAGGAATTCTGCCACCAGACTGTCTTCTGTCTTTGGACTTGAACTGCAACTTTTCCCTGGGTCTCCAGGCCTGCTGGTCTACCCATCATACATACGTGTGTGTGTGTGTGTGTGTGTGTGTGTGTGTGTGTGTGTATTTTTTTTTTTTTGGACTCACCAAGTCTTCCCAATTGCATAAGCCAATTCCTTAAAATAAATCTCTCTCTGTATATATAGTACATCCTGTTGGTTCTGTTTCTCTGGAGAACCTGGACAACTGTACAAGGATAGACTATTCTTTCAAGACATATAAATAGAAGGAATGACAGAATAGGTCAGTAACTTGCTGAAGACACAGGTTCATTTTTTTTCATGTTTGTTTTATTTTACAGAGATTTACACGTTTATATATTTGGGAAAGAAATGAGAGCAGAGCAAGAGGTTGAAAATATAGAGAGATACAATCAGAAAGGAAGAGATCTGAAAGTGTACAGGCAGGAATGGTATAAACAGCAAGAAGCAGGAATTTGCCTTAAGAAAAGAAGGTATAGTTCTTCCTCTGAGAACAGAGGAGGGGGGGTGAGAGTTTGTATTAGCTATTGTGCCTAACAAACCACTCAAAACTTAGTCAATGAAAACAAGCCCGTTTATTATTTCTAATGAGTCTGCAGGTCAGCAAGGTGGCTTTACTGGACCGGATTTGGCAAATCTTGTCTTAGAGGTTGTTCGTATTGTATCTGTGTTTGGCTGAGGAATTGACAAGGGGCTGACAGCACAAGGCTGGTCCTGACTGGGACATTTCAGCTCTGCTGCATGTACTCGGATCCTTCTAGACTGGGCTTCTTTTCAAGGCTGTGGCAGGGTTCCAAAAAAAAGAAGGTGGAAACGCACAAGAACTTTTTCAAGCCTTCACAAAAGTCCCACAGTCAAGTCCAGGGTCACAAAGGGAGGGGACTACAGAGTTGCAGGGCAAAGGGGGTGGAAAAGAGAAGCCATTAATTTGGGCCATTGATGCAATCAGTCTACCACAGGGTGGATATATGCAGAGACTTATTTGTAAATACAACAGGAGCAGGAAATGGAAAAAGTCCACACCCAACAGCAATATTTTTTTCCCCTATGGGGAAAGAGAGGTTAATTTCTAAGAGAAAAGAGGTCAGTATCAGCACAGGTGGCATGAGGAAATTGTTGAGTATTTTCAATAGATATGTGAAGATCTGGAGAGAACATTCACCAGGGACATATAAGGAACTGGCAAACAGTACTGGAAGCCTAAGTGAGACGGAGACCATATGTTTCTGGTGGCAATAATCCCAACATTTGTGTTATTTTCTCCTGTCTAGCATTGGCGGTGTAGGAGTAGAGGTGGATGGTTGGATTGATTCAAGGTTAGACATTTTTAGAATGAGTTTGGTGGAGGGCTAAGGCAGCTAAGGATTTTGAGGCCTCCCAAAAGAGAGGGGTGTCCTTGGGGCACCTGGGTGGCTCAGTTGGTTAAGTGGCTGCCTTTGGCTCAGGTCATGATCCCAGCGTCCTGGGATCTCTCTCTCCCTCTGCTGCTCCCCCTACTTGTGCTCTCTTGCTCACCTTCTCTCTCTCTCTCTCTGTCTCTCGAATAAATAAGTAAAATCTTTAAAAAAAAAAAAAAGAAAAAGAAAAGAGAGGGGTGTCCAGAAGTAGGAGGTTTCCAACAACAAGGAGCAATAGCAGGTGTTGTGTATCTAAAGAAGAGAACTTTTTTCAGGGATATTAAAAAGTGGCAGCATAAAAGTAATATATAGAACCCAATACGGGGCTATACTTTTGGAGAAAAGTGACCTATTACTCAAGGCAAGGAGGTCAAAGGAATTTTCTGGGAAGCAATCGATGTTGTAAGAACATTTGTTTGCATGGAAATTGTGACTGTAGGACCATAGTGAAAAGAGAAATGGAAGTCAGATATGGATGGAAGGCTGTAGAAGAGTGAGGCCAACAGATCAATAAGACTTTGGAGAGACCTTACCCCTGAACATAACTTCTGGTGAGTGAGGTGACATAGGGGGTATCAGCTAGGAACCACATGAGATCCGTCATTATCTTCTTTGCAATTATATTGAGAAAAATAATCCTTTGGTTGCTTTACCAAATAATCCTTTGGTTGCTTAACTTTAACAATTGTTCAGTGAAAATATTTAAGCTCCTTACTGAAAGATAACGAAGGACTTCACATTTGTTGGAGGAAGGAAGGAAGTCGGTCAGTCAAGCCTGGTGTTCTTACAGATCATAAATGCGAACAAGCTACCATTACTCAAAGTGTCAGTGATCCCTTAACCTGTGACTTGACTAATAGCTATGCAATGAATATAGAGTTGTAACCCCCTGTGTCTCAGTCTCTGAACGGCACCAGAGTCCTAGAGACTAAACCATTCTCTCAAAATAACTTTTGTTTTGAATTTCTTTGAACACAATAAAGGGAGACATGCAGATCCCAACACCTAAATGAACAAAACCCCATTATCACTTCCCCTTCATTTTTCCCCTCATACTACCAACTGCCCCTGTGCCTCCCTCACCCCACAATACCCCTGCAGAACCCCTCCCCTTATGTTTCTGGATGGTATTTTCCTGCCATCCACGTGCTGCCCCGTTCCCTGGCCACTGCCGTGCTCATGGCCAACTTCACGGCCATGAGACGTGTGCAGTCACACTGCATCTTACACTTAGAAGTGCCCCACTCTTAGCTGAATGCTTTGACGTCACTGTTTGCAAATTCTTAGCAATTTTGAACAAGGGGTCCTACATTTTCATTTTGCAATGGGTCTTGCAAATTTTATAACCAGTTCTGACTCTGGTCTGCCAGTTAGGACAGCACCAGAGGATGCAGAGGGATTGGGTGTCTCCTGTCCCCCAGGGCAAGGGGAGACTAGCTTGTGCTCCACTCTCAATGCTTTTCCTAAGAGGATTGATTAAGTGGCTTTGGTGGCTTCACCCTTGACTTTCAACTTTCTCCTTCTGGGAGGAGCAAAGTGAATGCTGTAGACACTTACATATTGATAATTCTTGTCCCATCAATACATTCTTTGGAGGACAAAGTCAAGTTCAGAAATGCATGTTTATAAGGTTAGCTTTCCAAGGACTGGTGCAGGTGAAGAAAAGCTTAAGGCAATTTTTTGGAAAAGAGAGAATATTGGCAACAAAAATAAGAGGATATTTGATATTTCCAGGAGATGTATTTATGAATACAGAACTCTGGGGACAAAGTTATTTCCTTGGGTGAGCTAAAATGGGAATGGAAACCATTAAACATGGAGGAAAGACCCAGGGAAATAAGATGGTGTTGGAGGTCAGGTAAAGAAACTGGACTGAAATGAAAACAAAATAAAACAAAACTAAAAAACCAGTTATTGCAACGTCTTTTTTTTTTTTTCAATTCGTGTCATAAAGCCTGTCTCCTACATCAGAGACTTTCTTGTTCCAAGGAAAGATTATATCTTTTTGTCCTTCATTGCCCTTGACCTGGTACCTTACACATCATACTCTCTCAATATTTGCTGTTTAATTGAAAATAAATCTAAAAAAGAAACAAAGCCAATTCTTTTAGATCAAAGGAAGCAAACTGTCAGCCTGTGGGCTTGACACAGATGGGTTTTATTTGGCCCACACTGTTTTTTTTTACATTTTAATGAACTGGCAATATTTAAAAATCAGGAATTTCACATAAAAATCCAGATTTCTGGCTTCTCTTTAAAAAACTAAAAGATCTGGCTATGTATGGTCTAGATCTCTATGGGTATACGCGCTCCAGCTCTGTGAAGACCCCAGTTCACCCTGTTGTCTTCCCAACATGAAGGAATTCCCACCCTCCTGCACCCTCCCCCAGGTGGCTTGATCCCCCAAATCTAGGCTTACCCCATTGGTTTCTTTTTATTATGTTGGTCACCAAACAGTACATCTATGGTTTTTGATGTAGTGCTCCATGATTCATTGTTTTCTTGCTTATAACACCCAGTGCTCCATGCAATATGTGCCCTCCTTAATACCCATCACCAGGCTAACCCACCCCTCCACCCCTCTCCCCTCCGAAACCCTCAGTTTGTTTCCCAGAGTTCATAGTCTATCATGGTTTTTCTCCCCCTCTGATTTCCTCCCCCTTCAATTTCCCTTCCTTCTCCTAATGTCCTCCATGCTATTTCTTACATTCCACAAATAAGTGAAACCATATGATAATTGACTTTTTCTGCTTGACTTAGTTCACTTAGCATAATCCCCTCCAGTTCCGTCCATGTCGATGCAAATGGTGGGTAATCATCCTTTCTGATGGCTGAGTAATATTCCATTGTATATATGAACCACATCTTCTTTACCCATTTGTCTGTTGAAGGGCATCTTGGCTCCTTCCACAGTTTAGCTATTATGGATATTGCTGCTATGAACATTGAACCCCATTGTTCCCTAGTAGTAAGCATTTTGTTTCAGCAGGCATCATGGCAACCCAGAATAAAGAGACTTTTTCCTCCTTTACTTACGGCCAGGGGTGGCCATGTTCTAAATTCTGGCCATCTTATTTAATGCTGAATTATTTAATGTCAACAGAATTTCATGCACAACTTCTGGGAAATGTCTTTAAAAGGATGATACATGCCCTTCCCCAACTTTCTCCTTCTGCAGGCTGGAATTTAAACATAATTGATGGCACCCTGAGAGACATCTTGGACCATGAAGTAAACCTGGGACCGGGAGAGCAATGCAGAAGAGGGGGCATGAGTCCCTGGCTCAGAATCTGCCGTGCCAGCCTTCTGGCTTTTACATCAGACAGAAACAACCCTCTGTCTTGTTGAAGCCACCATTGTTTGGGAATCTCTGTCACCGACAGCCAAACCTAACCGTAAATAATACAACTACAAATGATCTCTGATCGGCAGTTTTCTATAGTTTTACTCTTACGAAAAGTTTAATACCATGAAAACTCATAGTCTTGGGAAAGAAGGATGTATGCAGTGGAGCCCATAGTTTCAGAGTGGTGGGTGGACATTCCGTGAATACAAATCTCTAAAACGACGGTGTGGGGATAAAGCTTGCAGGCTTTGCAGTTTCTGATTACCCTTTCCTTTCCATTTCCTCATCTAGAAAATGAGGGTCATAAAAATAGAAACTTCCTTAATGGTGTCTTCAAAAGATTAGATGAGATAATGCATATAGCCAGAGAAGTCTCATTCCTTAAATTCTAGACAGATGAGGCAGAATGGTGGCCTGGAGGCGGGAAGGCATATGGAACTAGAGAGAGGCACATTTTATTTTCTGCTTACTTTGCTCTTCCCACATCAAGAAGTATTACAAAGGGTGGGAGGAGGAGTGCAAAAGTTTGCAGCAGCCCATGAAAGAGCTATGTGGTTACTTCCAGCCAGCATATATATGATCTCTTTAAAGTTAAGACTAATGAGGGAATCTGAAAACCCACCATTTTTATATCACACTTAAATCATCCCTAAAAGCAGTACATCTGATGTTGACATTTGAATGGGAATTATGTTTTCTTTCAAAGCACCATTATTAGACAAGTAAATTCTCAAAAGAGCCCTGAGTTTACTGAGAAACTTAATCCCCCCCCCCCCCCGTTGGAGTGAGCTCCTGGTCAGAATGGTTCTGGTGAAAAAGAAACATTGTACATAGAGAACAAAGACATTTGTCCTTCTATCATAGAACAACTTCCATACATTTGCATAACACTTTTTTTCGTGGGGGGGAGGAACAATGTGTCAGCAAACAAGGATCAGAAGAAATTCCATCCATTCGGTAGTTTTTTATAACATTTAAAATTTTTTATCTTTAAAATAATCTTTCTAAAATAAACTCTAGTGGGGGCGCCTGGGTGGCTCAGTCGGTGAAGCATCTGCCTTTGGCTCAGGTCATGATCCCAGGGTCTTGGGATCGAGCCCCACATCGGGCGGGATCCCAACCCGGTGGGGAGCCTGCTTCTCCCTCTCTCTCTGCCTGCCGTTCCCCCTGCTGTGCTCTCTCTCCCTCTCTGTCAGATAAATAAATAAAATCTTTAAAAAAATAAAATAATCTCTAGTGAAGTCTAAAACCTTAAAAATATCTTTAGTTGAAAGTAAATATAGGGCTTCGAAAAAATAAAGAAGACAGTATTACTTTAAGGAAGTCATTTAAAAATGGTTTTATCTTGACAAACAGAGCGTAAATGGAAAATATTTGCATAGACGGGAAAAGAATATTATACATACAGTCAATATGTTATTTACAGAGCTGGATTGTGACATTGTTGTTCATTACTTAGTCTAAGAAGTGGGCTTCACATATTATTACCCGTTGCCCTCCACATTTAAAGGAATATTCTAATTACATTAAAAAAAACCCAAGTTTTCTTTATATTAAATAATAATATGATGTTTCATGAATAATGAATATAAAATGGCCCTAAAAATCTGAGAAACCATATTGTAATTGGTAGAGACTATACTAATAATTCTTTTCTCACAATTTTTAAACTCCATGAAGATGTGGTTGTGGGGACATTCTTTTATTACAGTGGTCTATTTATTTTTGTGGGGCTACAGTCCTCCAGGTAAAGAGCAATTATTAATTTTTTTTAGCGAGAGAGAGAGACAGAGAGAGAGAAAGTGCACACACAGAAGTGAGGAGGGGCAGAGGGAAAGGGAGAGAAAATCTTAAGCAGACTCCACACTGTGCTCAGGGCCCAACATAGGGCTCCATCTCATGACCCTGACATCATGACCTGAGTTGAAATCAAGAGTTGGGCGCTTATCAGATTGAGCCACCCAGGTGCCCTTGTAAACAGCAATTATAATGAGCCTTTCTGTCTTTGATACCAGATTATCAAAGTTTTAGAAGGCTTTAGGTATAAAACAGTCTGATAAAACTAGATTAAATATAGCAATTTAAGTTTGGTACCAAAGATCTTTTTACAATGTTAGTAGGTTATTGGCTTTTTAGTTCCCCATATCGGTGATTTTACTTTCTTCAGTTTCAGTTACCTAAAGACAAATGTGGGTCTGAAAGCAGATGGTACTCCTTCTAACACATTGTTAGAAGGTCAGCAGTAGCCTAATGCTACGCCACGGTGTCTGTGTTATTCCCCTCCTTTATTTCATCATGTGGGCATTTTATCATCTAACGTCACCACAAGAGGAAGGCTGAGTGCAGGACAATAAAATATTTTGAGAGAGGGACCACTCCACATAACTTTTATTACAGTATATTGTTATAATTGTTCTCTTTTATTATTAGTTATTACTGTTAATCTTTTATCAGCTTAATTTATAAATTGAACTTTATCCTCAGGTACATACGTATAGGAAAAAATATAGATTACATATAGGTTTCAGAACTATTGGCAGTGTCAGGCATCCACTGGTTTCTTGGAACTTATCCTCCAACAGATAAGGGAGACTGATGTATACGTTTTAAAAGAATTGGAGGGGGCCCCTGGGTGGTGCAGTCGGTTAAGTGACCCACTCCTGGTTTTAGCTCAGGTCATGATCTCAGGGTCGTGAGACTGAGACCCGAAACAGGCTCTGCGTTCAGTGCAGAGTCTGCTTAGGATTCTGCTCTCCCTATGTCCGTCCCCCTCTCTCATGCATGCAGGCTCTCTCTCTATATATAAACAAAGAAAATATTTATAAATAAATAAGGGGGGGAGAGAGAAAGCAGGGGGAGGGGCAGTGGGAGTGGGAGAAGCAGACTCCCTGCTGAGCAGGGAGCCTGATGTGGGGCTCGAACTCAGAACCCTGAGATCATGACCTGAGCCAAAGGCAGATGCTTAACTGACTGAGCCACCCAGGTGCCCCAATAAATAAATCTTAAACAAAAATAAATAAGAGAATCGGAGGGTCCTGTTTGCCTGGCAGTCCCTTGCCTGAACGAATGTCCGGTTCCCACTGACGTGACTGGGCATTCCTGTCCCTGTCCATAGGAGGACTACAGCCAGCCAGCCCGCTGGGAGGGAGGGCCCAATGACCATCCCTCTGGGACAGCATAATGTGTTAGAGCACACACGCAGTTCATGCTGCCAGTGTGGCAGCCACCACTAGTTCATGTTGACCTTGTTTGCTGGGGCAAGGCCGAACTCAATTTTCCCGGAGAGTTGTTGACTATATGAATGTCTTCACCCACCCATCTCTTCCACCTGCCTATGGCGGCAGGAGAAACCAACTCTCAGCCACATTCGGGCTGACGATCCTTTCCTTTCTCCCTCGCTTGGTCACGAGAACGTGGGAGATGACAATCATTTTGTTTATGCTTTTTTCACTCTCTGTTGGGACTATGTCTTTGTGTAAAAGTCAACTTATGGACAATAGTGATTCTCAGACTTGAGTGTGCACCAGAGTCCCCTGGAGGGACTGGCCAAGCACAGATTTCTGGGCTCCACTCCCAGCATTTCTGACTCAAATGGTCTAAGGTGGGGCCAAGAAAATGCTTTTCTAAAAACATCTCCATAATATTGATGCTTTTGTTTAGAATATCACATTTTGAGAACCACTGCTCTAGAAGAAGAAAGCCCATTTTGGCTCTACTTTTGGCATAAGAAAGTTAGTCTTTAATCAGCTGGTAAGTACTGTTATGCCTTTGAGATTTTTGGGTATTTAAGTATCATTCTGTTTGTTGTCATAATTTACATCAAATGGATTCCTTTGTGTTTTTCAAGTAAGTGCTCTTTGATAATGTTGAAACCCAAGGCTCTGTATGCAGACCTGGGTTTATGTGTAGTGGGAGCAAACAGCCACTCTTAATGATTTGCCTCTCTCTTCACTGGCTTCCCGTTTGGCTGTCTGCCTTCAGAGTGTAAATTGAAATTTCTAGAGTCACTTTCTACTTTGTTCTTAAAGAAAGAGAGAGTGAGAGAGCATACGCGTACAAGCCGGGACAGGGGCAGAGTGAGAGGGAGAGGGAGGAAATCCTCAAGCAGACTGCCCGCGGAGTGTGGAGCCTGACGTGGGGATCCACGCGGGGCTCGACGTTGGGCTCCATCCCAGGAGCCTGAGAGCCTGACCTGAGTCGAAATCAAGAGCTGGCCTCTTAACCAACTGGGCCACCCAGGCGCCCTGCCGCTTTCTACTTTAAATAATGAAGGCCAGAGCATTGCCTCCAGAAAGATAAGGTTAAAAAGAAAGAAAGAAGAAAAGGAAGGAAGGAGGGGAGGGAAGAAAGGAAGGAAGGAAAGAGGAATGAAAGAGTAAGAAAGGGAGGAAGGGAGGGGGAAGGGAGGGAGAGGGAGGAAAAGAAGAAAGATTTAATGATATTTAAAAACATGCTCTTAAAATGATGCATTTAGAGAAGGAACTATATTGATTTAATAACAATTAAAATAATAATAACTAATTTTTTTTTAGATTTTATTTATTTGTCAGAGAGAGAGCGCGCACAAGCAGGGGGAGCGGCAGGTAGAGGGAGAAGCAGGCTCCCCACTGAGCAGGGAGCCCGGATGTGGGACTCGCTCTCAGGACCCTGGGATCATGACCTGAGCCAAGAGCAGATGTTTAACTGACTGAGCCACCCAGGCGTCCCCATAACAACTAATGGTTACTGACTGCTTACTTGTGCCAGCTAACTGCTAATTATCTTACAGGTTATATCGGTTAATCTTCACAAAAGTCCTGTGAAGTAAGTACTACTAACTACTATTATCTCCAGTGAAAATGTTTTTGTGATGTTGAATCATATTTAGAACCAGTTTTTAATGGAAACATTTTAATGTATTCAATCAATGGGTAAGGAGTGTTCACATTTCACACAAGCTTGGCACCCAGAACGATTAATGTTCAACAAACGGCTTATTTTCCTTATCTTGTTTTTCTACTCCTGCGTTTGTGCTCCTGCTTTGAATGCCTTTTCTGTTTCTTTCCCACCATGCTAAAATTGGGTCCTCTCCTCTAGTCAAACTCAGGAGACACCTCCTCCATATTTTCTTCTTCTTTTTTTTTTTCCATTAAATTGTTTACTTATATATTTAGGTCTCAGAGATAGTGATTAGCAAATCTTATTCTGGTCTTCTGTTGTTAGCTCATCTTCTTTTGTTTGTTTTTTAAAGATTGTATTTATTTATTTGAGAGAGAGGGAGAGAGAGCGTGCGCACATGTGGGGGAAGGGCAGAGGGAGAGGGAGAGACTATCCAGCCGACTCCCCGCTGAGTGTGGAGCCCAAGGTGGAGGGGCTCGAACTCATGAACCTGGGATCCTGACCTGAGCCGAAACTAAGAGCCAGTCCTTTAACCCCCTGAGCCACCCAGGCACCGCACCTCACCTTCTTTTGAACAATCACTTTATAATGAAGAGATGAATGTGTTCGGATAGTGGATAGCAGGACATCATTCTCATTTCTGCCGCACATTAGCCATGGGACTTTGGGCAATTAATGCCTCTGCTTCTCTGTTTGAAAAAATGGCACTAAGAATGCACTCGGAAATGGAACTGTTTTTACCTTATGGATCTTATGAATTAGTAATTAAATGAGTTTCCTTTGAAACTCTTCTAGAAAGCTCAGAGATTCATTGGCAGTTCCCATCTAGAAGCTGTACTGGATCTTAGGGCATATCTTCTCTGTACTACTCATTGTACCATTTCCTTGAGACTTACGTGAAAATAATAACTTAAAAAAATTAATTTACAAACACAATTGAACTCTGTGCATACAAATTAGAAAATATAGAACCTCCCTCCCCACCCCGCCCCCAACATGTACACGCAAACTCACCCACGGAGGAATAAGTCTTTCCAATCAATGGTGCTTGGGAAAACTGCACATTAACATGCAAAAGAATGAAACTGGACCAATATCTTATACCATACACAAAAATAAATTTAAAATGGATGAAGACTTGAATGTAAGACCTGGAACTATCAAACTCCCAGAAGAAAACAAAGGCAGAAAGCTCTCTGACATCGGTCTTAACAATATATTTTGGGACCAGTATCCTCCAGCAAGGGCAACAGAAGCTAACATAAACAATTGGGACTACAGCAAAATAAAAAGCTTTTTGCACAGCGAAGGAAAGCATCAACAGAATGAAAAGGCAACCTATTGAATGGGAGAAGATGTTTGCATATTGTATATCCAATAATCACTTAATAGCCAAAATATATAAAGAACTGACACAACTTAATATTGGTGTGAATGTACATTGGTGCAGCCGCTGTGGAAAACAGGGTGAAGATTCCTTAAAAAGTTAAAAACAGAAATACCATCAATCCAGTAATTCCACTTCTGGGTATTTCTCCAAAGCAAATGAAAACATCAATTCGAAGAGATACATGCATATGTTCATTGTAGCATTACTCACAATAGCCGAGATATGGAAGCAACTCTAAGCACCAACAGATGAATGGATAAAGAAGGTGTCGTGTTAAAATATATATATTTTTTCTTATATATATATTTTATATACATCCATTATGTATACACACACACACACATTAATATATACATTCATAAAGGTGTATTTCTCAGCCAAAAAAGGATGAGATCTTGCCAGTTGTGAAAACATGGATGGACCTAGAGGGTATTACGCCAAGGGAAAAAAGTCAGACATAAAAAAACAAATACCATCTGATTTCACTTAGATGAGGAATCTAAAAAACAAAACAAATGAACAAAACAAAAACAGATTTATAGATACAGGAAACAAATTGTTGGTTACCAGAGTGGGGAGGCGGGGGAGGTTAGATGAAAGGGAGTAAGAGGTATAAATTGTCAGTTATACAATCAGTAAGTCATGGGGATGTAAGGTACAGCATAGGGAATATAGTCACTAATATGGTCATCACTGTATGGTCACAGTTGGTACCTAGACTTATCATGGGGATCATTTTATAATGTATAAAAATATTGAATCACTATGATGTACACCTGAAACTAATAGCCTATTGTATGTGAATTATACTTCAGTAAAAAAATACTTCATGATTTTAACGAATTTGTGTTAAAGTCCTACTGAGGGGACTCTTTTCACTCCGGTAAGCACTTGTATGAGAATTACCAGTTCTCCGTCCTACTTCTAACTCCATCCTAGCTGTTTGCTCCAAGTACCCTGTCATTTGTAGATGGTTTCATTTCTCTTCAATCGACAGAGGTGATTGGCATTAGATATCTCCCTGCGAATAGGGGATTTGAAAAATGGCTTTAGTTTCTACTTGTAGAGTTTAGAAGCCCTGGGCCCTGTGGCTGTGCTATTCTTGGCTGTCAGTCATGTTGTCAGGCCTTTTAATTACTTGTGAGAGATGGCTGGAGGATTGCTGGACCTCCTTGTGACTGGGTCTCTAGGGCTCATGTTCATCCTTGGCCATTCCCCCAAGGAGAAAGTCACCTTGAACCCCTGCTAGCCAGCTTTCTGTGATATCCTTGCCAGACATTTCGTGGGGACTGGGCTCTGATCTACCTCTTCTACAGTGTATTTTTCCACTGGCTTCCCTGGCTCTGTGTGACCGTCCAGCGTCCCCAGTGCAAACCCCTGAAGGTGTACCTCTTATCTGATCTTACATCACATCCTCCGCTCCCTCCCCTATCATTATCTTCCCGATTACCTCCCTGCCTTGAGCTCTCTCCAACCACTCCCAAACCACCAGGACATTTTGATAAATGGATCATGAGGCTGGGCCTAAATTGCCCACCAAATACCCATTAGGAAAATTGGAAAGGACAAAGAAGAGCAAAAACAGGGATGCCTGGTAGGCTCAGTCGGTAGCATATATGACTCTTGATCTTGGGGTTGGAAGTTTGAGCCCCACAGTGGGGGTACAGATTACTCAAAAAAAAAAAAAAGAAAGAAAGAAAGAAAGAAAGAAAGAAAGAAAGAAAGAAAGAAAGAAAAAAGAAAAAAGAAAAATTAAAAAAAAAGAGAAGAGCAAAAACATGAGACATATCAGATCAGTGAGGTTCACACAACCAACAAAAGCCACTGAGCAATTATGATCAGTTTTTGACAAGAGAATCTATTCAGAAGTATAGAGAACAGTGCAGCAATGTATGAAACACAACGTTCTTGAGTTGCATGAGAGATGAAGACTAAGATGTTTTCATTTATGTAAAAATTAGTCTATTCAAGTTAATGCCTAAATGACAAAGGGAAATTTCCAGCTGGGTGAGGAAAGTCTACAGTAATAAAATGTACCTACCTTCTGTTTTTATAACATCCTGTGTTCTAGATGAGTTCTTTCTGTAGATAACAATCTACACTGCTTGCTTATTTGACTTTAGAACTACTAGTTCTCAAGTATAAACATGTGAGATAAAGAGTCACATGGTTAAAAGATCTGAACAATATAATTGTCTAATGCCATTAGTTTGTCAAGTGTTAACAATAAAAAGAAACATCAACTAACTGATATTGATGCAAAGGTGGAGCCAGCTTCCATGTTTATATATGCCAGTCTCTAACTAAATAAGCTTATTTATTTCCAAACAAAACGTTTATTTCTGACACGTGGAAATGAGGAAAGTATCACAATAAATCATTACATTTACATGTAAATAATTTAAAATGACATAGATGTGATCAGTTAAATATAGAAGGCTACTATGTATAGTAGGTACTTGGGATAAGCCAATAAATACACTATGGTTCTTGCCCTCAAGAAATATACACGGCTCCTGGCTGGCTCAGTGGGAAGAGCATTCAACCCTTGATCTTGGGATCATGTGTTTGAGCTCTACTTTGGGTGTAAAGATGACCAAAAAAGGTAATTAAACTTATAAAAAAAAGAAATTTATAAAATGAAACTTGCAATTTGTGAAGGCTTAAAAATTTAGAAATGCTGGGAAGTCAGCTTAGTGAGATTAGAGCTTGTTCAGGGAGGTTTGGGGTGAAGAAATGATGGTGAGGGGTGGCAGGGAATAGTCAGCAAGGCTTTAAGGTGACAGAGAAGGCAATGTTGGACATTAACTTTCATGTAAGCACTAAAAGTTACTCGATAAGTAGGCAAAAGTAAGTTAATATGTACTCATCTAAGAGTCATACGACCCAGCATTTTATATCTAAGTGAGAATGGGAATTTTGAAAGAGCCCAAAGGTCGATTTGCAAGACCAAAGAAGGAACAAAGCCCTTCTGTGGCATTTGCTAATATCCAGAAAGTATGTTCCATTTCTAATGATGTTACTACTTCATTAAATCTTGTAACCAATGAGATGTTAGAAGTACAACTATGACGAATAAGATTATTCAATTGGAATTTTATAATGATTATGTTGATGGTATAATTTTGGAGTTAAAAAAAAGGAAGTGCAAATTTTACTTCTTAGCCATTATCCCACACCATCTCTAGTAGGAAAAAGAAATGGGCAAAAGGCAAATAGACGCCTAAACCATCAATATATTTGCTGCGTGCTTCTGAGTGGTCCCTCTTGTGGGGAATGTCTTCAGAAAGGGTAGAAATTCTTCCTGGATGTTCTCCACTAAGAGACACCTGATACCTTCCACTTATTTTTTACCGTGTACCCTTCCCAAATGGAACTAGGAGTTTGACCCTAACTCACGTTTCTCCTTTTCCTCAAGATTGAGAAGAGGAAGTTGGAAATATGTGCCCCAATTCTCTATCTTAATATTTGGCAATCCCCCCCCTTCCCACTCTCTCTTTCAGTGCCAGAGTCAGGGAGAAGGATCCCATATGCAAATAGCTTGCAATTTTCTGCACCTTGCCCTTGTCAGATAAAATCTGACCCCTTAAATTGGCAAGGTCAGTATGTACCTCCAACGTTGTTCTGGAAGGGGATGACAATAAGCCGAAGGCATCCAGTTATTTGCCAATCTCAGCATAGCAGTGACACACTTCATTTCCACTGGTCACATTCTACTGGTCACGACTAGTTACACAGTCCCACTTCAGTTCAAGGAGGCTTGGAAATGAGGTTTTTGGAGAAATGAAATCCCCAGCTCCATCCTCTCACACTCTGGGAGCATCCTGGGTAATTGCTCCTCAACGTACCACTAAGTTGTAGGCAAAACTGGATATTCTGCAAATTTTATTTGGCCCATGTGGTATTGGCCAAGACGATATTGAAAATTTCTCAATTAGTTGTCAACATTTGAAAACAGGGATTTTCACATTTGAAAAAAATCTGCATCTGGGGGTTTTCTTAAAAAAGTCAGATTATCTGGCAGTGCTACGCCTGCATTTCTGTGTGGTAACAACTGGCTAGAACTGGGTACTGTCTATGTTCCCATGTGCCTCAGTCTCACATAACCACTGCAGCTAGTCCATCCAGCTAGATTCACTGCTTTGGATTACCTGCCAACACTCGTGTTTGTGATTCTGGAGCAGAAATCCCAAATTATGGCCTCTTTTGGCTGGATATGGAGGAAAGCTTATGGTTTAGCCATGTGTATGAGTTTGTTACCATTGTCATAACAAAGTACCACAGACCGGGTGACTCAAACAAGAGATCCATTGTCCCAGTTCCAGAAGCTTAGAAGTCTCAAATCAAGGTGTCGGCAGGATTTGTTCTTTCTGAGGGCTGTGAGGGAAAATTGGTTCCAGGCTTTTTTCCCTGGCTTGTACATGGCCATCTTCATGTTCACATGGCATTCTGTGTTTGTGTGTATCCTTGTGTCCAAATCGTCCCTTATTGTAGGAAAACCTGCCATACCGAATTAGACCCTAGCTTAAGAACTTGCTTTAACCTCTGTAAAGACCCTATCACCAAATAAGGTCACATTCTGAGGACCTAGGAGCTAGGACTTCAGCATATGAATCTTGAGGGCACACAATTCAATTGTAACACCATATCTACTCACTTAACTTCACACTCATGATTATGTAAAGATATGAAAAAAAACCTAAAAATGTTCTCAAACAGAAAGCTTCTCATCATACCATAGTGTTGCAAAAAAAAAAAAAAAAGGGCGGGGGATATTTCACAGGACAGTTGAGATGCAATATCAAAACGAAACTCCTTTCTATGTAAGGAATGCCATGTTCTAGATTTTCACCCTCCAGCTGAAATGGTCTATATGAAGACACAGAAGAATCTCTCTATTCCATGGGGGAAGGCTTTTTTGTATGAGAAGGGTCAGTGCAGAGGATGCTGTGCCTCTTGACAAAAGAAAAAAGCAAACTTATTACAATAGCTCTGCTCAGTCTTGTGTGAACTTTTCTTCTCTCTTGAGCAGAAAAAATATATTCCCCTTCATGTCATTGTCTACCCACATCTCCTATCTCCAAAGTGGTTGTGAAGCAACACTTTCAGTGGGCTGTCAAGTCTGTCAGTAACAGGAATCCCCCCACAGAGCAAGCTATAAAATGGCGCCAAAGTTGAAGTTGTGGTAAATTTAACTGTTTACTGAGGTTAAATGGAAGAGTTCCTAACTGCCACTCACACTTTTTCAACTTCTCTTACTGAAGTGTTTAGTAACTTCTCTTTCTGGGTGAGGACAACTTGCCAGGGAGAGCCAGGACAGGCCATGGTGGTTTGACTGAAAGAGCTTCTAGCAGCCAGGGCATAATGTCATGAAGCGCCACACACCCTTCCTCTTATGCATCCTTTCACTAATAACACACCTGGGCAAAGGTGAATATAAAAGGAAGTATAGTAACACCAGTTCTCAAAACTGTATATATACTTGAGGACTCAAAGAGCCAAACCCAAATGGCCTGATTTAGATACAAAGGGCTAATGCATCATCATTGAAAGTGGGAGAAGTGGGAAATGAGGCCCAATTTTTGCCTCTTCATGACAGCGAGTAGCCACTTTAAAGAGATCAGTTGCTTGGGGACTCATAATCATAGTCCCATATAAAACACTATTTTAAAATCTTTAGTCGAATCAGACAGTTAAGAAGATAAACAAACAACCCTCATGGAAAAATTAGCAGACCATTCTGCTTACTTAGGCCAAAATTCAAAAATCCTTGGAGTTTCTGAGACAAATCAAAAGCAATTGGAGCCAGGGCAGTCAAATGATTCATTTCCTCCCTCATGACATGAGAGGCTGATACCTTCTTTCATGACAGTTGGTTGAAAAAGAGGATCTGGGAGGCCTTCTCTAGCTGCTGAGGTGCTGAGTAGCTGAATGCAACTGGAGAATTCTGTAACTCAGCAAAATGAGATACACTACGACTTGGTCTTCTTAGGAACAATGTAGGAAGTAACCCATCGTCTCTTCTCCTGAATAGAGCTTTCTTTAAAAAGCATGTGGCTACATCCTCCTTTGGCCCAAGCCTCTATTGCCGGGGGCTTCCTAGCTTCTGTCCTTCTGGAGTCTCCTTTTCCTTTAATAGCCAAAAAACATGGCCCAAGCCCCTAGTCCTGACAGCCCAGAGGCCCCCCCCTAAGAAGCCCATCTGGGGGAGAAGTGTCCAGGGTGCTTCCACATCTGTTCCCACTGCTTAACCAACTGAGCCACCCAGGCATCCCAGGAATAATCTATATTTAGATATTTATAATGTTTCCAATAATTTGGCCTATTCAGAAGGCTCCATGATTCAAATTTAACGTAAGTGAATAACTGTTTTATATTTGGGATTTTAAGTGAAAATCTTCCTAAGTTTGTAAAGAGTACAATTAGAACAATGAAGAGAATTTAAGATTTACCTTAACTGTATATTTAACTCATTTGATTTAAAAGACTCACTTCATTAAGGAGTGTGGGGTTTCTTTGGGGTGATGCAAATGCTTAAATATTGATTGTGGTGATGGTCGCACAACTCTGTGAATAAAGTAATGCCACTGAATTATCTACTTTCATGTATGTGTATTTTTTAAGTAGGCTCCGTGGGCATGGAACCCAATATAGGGCTGGAATTCATGACCCTGAGATCAAGGCCTGAGCTGAGATCAAGAGTTGGACGTGTAACCTACTGAGCCATCCAGGCACCCCTGAATTACATATTTTCAATTGTACCCTTTAAATGGGTGAATTATATGGCATGTTAATCATTAACTCAATAGAGCTATTCAAAGAAAAAAAAGAATGGAGCACCTGGGTGGCTCAGTCGTTAAGCGTCTGCCCTCGGCTCAGGGCGTGATCCTGGTGTTCTGGGATTGAGCCCCACATCAGGCTCCTCTGCTAGAAGCCTGCTTCTTCCTCTCCCACTCCCCTGGCTTGTGTTCCCTCTCTCACTGGCTGTCTCTATCTCTGTCAAATAAATAAATAAAATCTTAAAAAAAAAAAAAAGAACTTTGCGTTTTAAAAAAAAAAGGATCATTTGAGTTATTGGGAAGGTTTGTTTGTGAGTCAACAGTAACACTGAACAATGAAACAGAATAAATACAGCACAGAAAAATGTGTAAGAATATTTAAGAGCATTACATTAAATTGTAAAAGCCACCCTTAAAAAATACTAAGACTGTTCTTATTTTTAAAACTAGAGATTTAATTACAACCTTGTAAAAATAATTCTAAACACAAGAAATACACAACATGTATGCACTGTTCTTGTTATTTAACTAAATTAACAGTTACCTTATCCATATAAACAGTTTACAAATATGTTCAAAGGAAGAGAGAGAGAGAGTGGAGTGCCCTTCACTCCAACAAAATGTGCCAGCAATTCACATGTTTAAAATGGTCATAAACAGTGACTTGAAGTCTAAATACCATTAGCACAGGTCATTTGATTTACAACCACAGTGATAAATAAATGAGTTTCTAGTAAACACTAACTATGGGCCAGGCCCTGTGCTGATGTGTTCATGTATATCCCCTCCATGTTTGTCTTAAACTATGATGGCGCGTGATTTACGTGAGAGCTCTCTTTCTCAGAATCCCCTTCTCTGGATTGTTCCAAGGTAGAGAATGGACAAAGAAGAGCCTTTGGGAACATTGTCAGATACAGAGATGGGCAGATGAAAGTCTCAGCATGTCCTCAGTGTCCTCTGGGCTACGTCCCTGCTGCCCAAGTGTGGCCCCAGGCTTGCTGCACCATGTGTAGCTGTGGACTAAACAGCCCATGTCTCGGGGGGGAGGGTATTTTCCCTTCTTGTATGACCTCGCTCATGAATCACATTTCCCAAAGGTAGGGGGTGGGGATCCAGTGTAGTGAACACCTAGATAGTCCCACGTAGGGTACTGCACATTGGGAAATAGGTAACTTCTAGAGAAGGAAAGCAGACTTCGGGTAGGCCAAATGAAAGGGGTTCCAGCCTTCCAAACCTCCCTGCCCAGGCATCGGCCATGTGGCTGGTGTTCCCCCACTACCATCTAACTGCAGGTGTGTGAGCAATGCCAAGTGAGAGCAGCAGCAGAACTGCCTCACTGAGCCTAGTCAGGCCAAAGAATAATGTCTAAGCTGTTACATTTTGGAGAGATCTGGAGCAATAGGTAAGTGAAACATCCATGTGCAACAGCAGTTGTCTTCTGGATATGGCGTCCTCCTGGGCGGCACAGTTGAGCACCTGCTACTCGGCCCGGATGGAAATACCTCAAAGTGGGCGGGGGCATTTCTCACCCTAGTAGATCTGAATGCAAGTCACTAACCACTCACTGTGCTGGTTACTGCAGCAGCTAATGCTTCCCCCTTAATTTTACATTCTTTGCCTCAAGTCTTAGTGTCATTGAGAACCACACTGACTTTTCTGAGTCGATGTCTTTGGAACACATATCCAGATGAACATATTTTGAATTTTAGAGTATCTGCTCTCTTTCTTGCAGGGAATTGTAAATATTTCACTGGTAGCAGGTAATATTCTTCTCCAGTTTTCTTCAAGATGTATTATTTTCTCTCTGTATAATTATGCTCTTTTCCGAGATACTCTTTTGGAGAAGAAGATAGTTTCCGGCAGTTAATCTGCCTTCTTGATACAGTTCTGTTTATCCATTTATATTTTCCCCAAAGTTTTGTGATCTAATTCATTGATTTTCTGCCATATTCAACTTGCTTTTAACTGCCTATGTTTGTAGACATAATAGCATCAATGTTTAGAAGACCAGACCCTGAGTCAGACTGTTTTGGACCGGATTCAGGGTGAACCACGTAGCAGTTAGATATACTCTAAGGAGTGTGTATCTTGGCCAAGATATTTAGCTTCCATCAAATCCATTTTATAGCCTGGGGAGAAAATAGAGAAAGTAGCAATGCCTAACCAATGGGAACGCTGAAAGGCTTACACGAAAAAGCACATGTCAAGCGCTTAGTGTATCAGCTGGTACATCGGAGCACTTGATAAATGGTTGATGGTATCATAGCCAAACTTTAAAATCAGGGCTGATGACTTTAGCTTTCCCCCTTATTATTTATCAGGTCAGTGCATGTTCATAAATGAAAACCTAGAAAACAGGTGAAAAAAAAAGCTCACTCTAAATTATGTCACTTAGAGAAAATTACTGTTAACATTTTGAAGTTATTCATATTCACGTGTAACAAAACATTATTGTAATTTCCATACTACTTGGTGGCACATTTTTTCATTTAGTGTCATACCCTGAACATTTTTACAAAGAAATAAATATAATGCCACACAAGTATGTCTAATGGCTACACAATATCGTAATAATAACCACCATGATTCCTTTACTTTTTTCTTTTTCATTTTCTTTTGCAAATGTGAATTTATCTTTTGTTTAAAATGTTTTTAATGCATACTAATTGCTTCAGGATCGAATTTACCATTTTTTAGTGTTTTAATTCCAGTATAGTTAGCATATGGTGTTACATTATTTCAGGTGCACAGTATAGCAATTCAACAATTGTATACATTACTCAGAGGTCAATGATGACCATAATTATTTTTTACGATTACCTATATAGACACACAATAATTCTCTCTTAACCAAGTCCCTGGGGCTCCTGGGTGGCTCAGTTGGTTAAGCGTCTGCCTTTGGCTCAGGTCATGATCCCAGAGTCCTAAGATTGAGTCCCACGTTGGGCTCCCTGCTCGAGTCTGCATCTGTGCCCCTCCCCTGGCTTGTGCACATTCTCTCTCTCTCTGGCCTGCTCTCTCTCAAACAAACAAACAAAGTCTTAAAAAAAAAAAAAAAACCCAACCAGGTCCCCAATTTTGGATATTTAGTCTATATCCAATTTTCCCCTCTTAGAGGTTATTGTGAATATCCACTTAATGAACATTTTTGCTTCCATGTCTGACTATTTTTTCAGGATAAATTTTGAGAAACTGGATTGTTCTAAGACTATCAAAAACTGATGTTACATATTTTTAAGTTGTTACCTATTATTAAAATGCCTCTCATATGACTTGTATCTTACTCGTAATAGCATTTAAGCTCCATGTGGACAGGAATTTTGGTCTGTGTTGCTCACAATTGTATCCTAGGTGTACAGAACAGTGTGAATGAAAAAAAATGGTTTTCAGTAAAGGAAACAAAGATATTTTGAGTACATTTCAGTGTGAACTACTATGAGGGAGATGATTTTGAAGACCTCTGTGAATAATACAGAACTTGACTGAGAAAAAAAAGGAAGGGGTATGGCTGTCGGGGAGGCAGTCAACAGCATCTGCTAGGCAAGTAAAAATATAGCTCTCTTTTTAAAAAAAATTTAAATTCAATTAATTAACATATAATGTAGTATTAGTTTCAGAGGTAGAGGTCAGTGACTCATCAGTCTTATATAACACCCAATGCTTATTACATCACGTGCTCTCCTTAATGTCCATCACCCAATTACCCCATGCCCCCACCCACACTCCCCTCCAGTGACCCTCAGTTTAGATAAAACATAGCTTTCCTATCTTGAGTTATAATGCATATGCTACTTCCAATTAAATTTGTAACAATATTCTTGATTGTTCTATTAGAATGTAGGAGAACACTTGTTTCTGATACAATTAAGATGTTGTAGTTTTCTTAACACACACACACACACACACACACACACAGAGTTCTGGCCTTTGAGACTTGAGGAGAAGCTTGTTAGGTGTGTGAAATTCTTCCTTGATCTTAAAAAGAGACTCAGGGAAGAAAACAGACTTTGCTTTCTTTTTCCTGTCTCTGAACATTGTATTCATTTCTTGGATTATCCATGGTGGGGGAGTTAGTCTGAGGATGAGACTGATGTGCTGAGGAGGCAAAACAGAGAGATGGAAAAAATCTGCATCCCTGGAAATGTCACCGAGCTGACAACTTCACCAGTCCCGAACCCACCCTATCTCATGGCTGCTTATCACGTGAGAATCAATTTTCCTGTTGTTCTGGAAGATTAAGACAAGGCTTTCTGTTCCTAGAAGCTGAAAGCATTCTAATTAATAAAATATACCACAGACATCATTCCACGTGTTTAGGAGTAAGCCCTGTGTGTAGTACACTTGTAGTCTTTTGATAATTCTTAGCGCATGGATTCTAACGACAAGATAGGGATACAGCTACGTCTTTAGCATGCATGGTATATAGGTAGATAAAACATTTATAAAACACTTATGCTATGCCAGGCCTTGGCTTCAACTTTGGGAACCCAAAGGTAAATAAAACAGAGCCCGTACCCTCTGGGAGAAAAACATGATTGTTTCACAGTAATTTTTGCTTTTATCATGTTTCCAGGAATGAAAAAATGAGCTCTGTTTAATATATGTTTATATGGTTTCTTTCCTAAAGATCTTCAAAGGATCATACAGAAATTATGCTATTTTAAAACCCTAGTAAGAGAACTAAGAACATATGTGAAAGGCTCACAGACAAAATCCTCATATACGAAAATTGCCATATTTATATGTATTTTCTGTAGCTCTCGACAAGAACACTGCTTTTGAAAAGACCGAAGGAAGCAGGCTGTTTGGGATTCCTAGCACATCCTACTGGAAAGGTAAATTTGTATATTAATGTCCTAATAAATTTTTAGCACATATTTTATGAGAAAGGTGAAATATTATAATATTTTTGACAGCTAATCAATAAGGTAGGCATTTAGTTTTACCACTTTCTGGGTTATTAGGCTGTTGAGTGAAAGCAATATAGCTAGTTAAAGAAGGTATCCATTTCATAAAAGGCATGTAAAATGCTAATTGGTCTTTAAGATATATGCCATGTTCCTAGTGGCCCTCTCTGATTTCCTTAGCTTGACATTTAAAAAATTAAGTTCCAAAGTTCTCAGGGACCTTTCGCCTTTCTTCATTGATCTTCCTTTATACCTGTCACCGACCAACATTTAAACACAACACATAAATCATGCACATGAAGTTATAAGGCTCAAAGAGTAATGTAACAAGTAATATGATAAAGCTGTAAGACCCTGATTAACACTGTCTTGCTGTGAGGGAGGGTGTTTTCCAGGGTCCGGTGCTGCAGTGGGAGGCCCAGTCCATGAACTCACACCCCTTAGTATTGCACCACCAGGCACACAGCTGTAGGAGTGGAGTGTTTGATTGCCGGGAGCGTTGATGGCACTGTTTCTGTGGCGCCCACATAGGGGACCGGGCTGACAGCTGCCGATCGGCATAGCAACTAATCAACAGTACTTCTGGAGACCTTTCAGGGCCTTCTGCACTTTTTTTTGCACTTTTGCACTTTTCTCCTGATCGCACAAAAGACTCTTAGTGGAGGATCCTTGCCTTTCAGGCTAGTTCCTGGTTTTTCAGAAAGAATCTCAGGGCTCACTAGAGTCACCGCAGTCCAACTGTCATTCCTCCCACAGGCCTGACTGGGACCTACCTGACATTCTGTCCAACTGTTTTGAGATAGGTTAGCAGACCTCGTGAATTGTGTCTATGCAATGTAATTAATAATTCATCTGTGAAAGGTGCTCTGGGGAATACAAAGGGAAGTTGGAGACCTGGTTCTTGCTTTCACTGGGAATGTCATTCCAGGTTCATTCCACACTCTTCCCCAGCTTGACATCTATCCTAGGAAGCGTACTGGAAGAGATTCCATCAATGAGTTCCTGTGATTCCTGGCTTCTGGTTGGGGTCAGCTGATGGGATGGGTTGTGACAAGAAATTAGAGGAGGGGAAGAGAATGAGGTCAGGCTACTTATGAGGTCACCTTACAGGTTGGCCATCACAGAAAGTCTTGGCTCATCTAAGGAGATCCACTGGCCACAGCTCTCCCTTCTTCTGGTAACCACTTCCTCTCTTTGTGCCTAAGGAGGTGACAGAACTCCTTAGCTAGCCCTGATTCATAGACTCTCTCTTGTGGTTCTTTTTTTTTTTTTTTTAAGATTTTATTTATTTATTTGACAGAGAGAGAGAGACAGCCAGCAAGAGAGGGAACACAAGCAGGGGGAGGGGGAGAGGAAGAAGCAGGCTCCCAGAGGGGCCTGATGTGGGGCTCGATCCCAGGATCCTGGGATCATGCCCTGAGCCGAAGGCAGATGCTTAATGACTGAGCCACCCAGGCGCCCCTCTCTCTTGTGGTTCTATATCCCGCCCAGGGCCACGGAACAAGTTCGTTGTGAATTATCCCAATGTGTGTGTGCTGTTTGGTTGGTTAGTGTCGGGACCCTAACTGTCATGGTGGGCTTGTAAGACATACATACAGAGATTCATAAAGAACCGTGTCCCAGATGAACCGATACAATAGGATTTTCTAAAAAGGAGAAATTCATGCTACCGCTGGGTGATTTCTTTGAGGAGGGGCACTGAACAAGGTGCAGGGGAAAAGGAAGCTCTGATCTCCATTTCTCACGATCATGCCTGAGCACAGGTCTTCCTGAACCGTGCTCCTTTTGCAAAGAGAGTGGAAGGAAGGTAAGGCGAAATGTTCAAGATAGTCATCAACAGCAGCCAAGTATATTTATCAAGTGCCTAATTTAATGGGAGAAATCTGGTGATAAGCAATCCTTTTTACATTAACAAACCTTATCTTCACCATTCCATACATTACCTGAAAAAGGTTACAAAACATGTTTTTGCTGCTTCACTATTTTCTAGGAATCTGTTCCCTGTTCCTAAGGGATAGGGAATGGGAATAAGTTGTACCTCATTAGTTCTGAGCTGTCTCACTATTTCACAGGTTATAAGTTTATCACAGATACCTCTAATTCTCATTTGCTTTAAGTTAGAAAATCTGTATGTGATTGTCCCAGGGACAAACAATCATAATTAAAGATCTATTAAAAATGTCCATCAGAATGTTTCTATAATTCACTTATTCAACAAATACGCACAGAGGGTCTACTACGTGCCCGGCACTCTTTCGGGCCCTAGTCATAGAGAAGTGGACAAAGACCCCTGTCCTTAAGGGAGCTCGCATTTATGTGGAGCAAGACTGACAGTAGAGAAAACAAATAAGTAAAACATATAGAAAGTTAATGCCGTAGAGAAAAATAACACGCGGGAGAAGGATAGTGAGTGTAGGAGGTAGGGTCACAATTTTAGACTGTGTGATCCTGGAAAAGGTGGGAGCTTTGTAATGTGTAATTTGAGCAGGCTGAATGACGTTTCCTTTCCCTGTATGATTCTTGTGTAATATTTAGAGGGAGGAAGTGAAGCAGCCACCACTGTGTTTTTTTATGCTTGAAAGATCAGGACAGGTGTTACTGTAGTTCAAGTAAATTTTAGCTTATCTGCTGGCTCACTTCATTAATATCGGGCTGTGGCCAGGCTTGCAACCTCCCTACCTTCGTCCCCTGCATGTGCTTCAACTTCTCTGACTCCTAGACCAGCTGGATGCTTAGTTCTGGAATGGAGGGGACCAGGTCCTTTGGTCGTGAAGACACCCACAACCAGCAAGTTGGAGGCTGTGAGAACTAATACGGGTTCCAGCATGTCTTGCTGGATTCCAGCTTCTACTTGTTTTTCCCAGCTTTAACTCCCTCCTTCTGCCCTACTCTCTGAGCTGTGGACTTCAAACTCCAGCACCAGATGTAAAGAAAACAGCCTTACGTCTAAGTTGGCTAGCCTTTCCTGTCATATTACTTCAGTGAGTACAGCAAAGATGACAAGAAAAGCTCAGGGCTGGAAGCAAGCCCAACCTTCAGTGTTATTAATCCCCATCGGGTTCCTCAAGTGTTCACACGAACATGGCATGGACGACACAACAAAAACCATCCCCTTCCTCTCAACAGATACCATGCAAAAGATCAAAAGGCAATCGGCATGTATTATGGCAAAAGAACTATTGTTAGCTAAAAGGAAGCGTGATTGATATAAGAATTGTTATAAAGTATAGCTAGAAGATCTAACTTCCCAAGATTTTTCAATATAAGGTAGATAACTATTGGTCTAATATAGTTAGCATTCAAACCTATCCTCAGTAATTTCTAGACCTATGACTCTTCACATATACTTATATGGCACCAAAATAATTTGTTGATTCAATGCAAATAAATCAAACTGATGATTTTATTTTATGCATCCACAATTTTAAAAAAGGAAGGAAAATAGCCTCACAGAGACTGCTAATGAGCTCTCACAATTGTATAAAGTCAATCTTTGCAACAAATCTTTCTCATTCTGTCTTTATAAAATCTATGTATGTATGTATATATGTATCAATCATCTATTTCCATATGATTCTGCTCTTTTGATTGAATCCTGTCTGGAACAGAAGGCCTCACCTAAAAGGTGATATCTTAGCAAAGATCAGAAAATGGTAAGGGAGCAGGTATGCAGAGAGATATCTGACCTAGGAGGATGTCAGGCAGAGAGCAGAGCAAAGGCCCTGAAGCAGGAGCGTGACCGGTGTGGCTGAGGAGCAGCAAGGAAGCCGCTGAGGTGGGACTTCAGGAGGGTTGGCAAGAGGAGCTGGAGGGGAGTTCAGAGAGACAAAGGTTAGGGTAGGGAGGCAACATCAGACTGGGTGAGGCCGTACAAGTCACTGAATGAGTGGACTTTACTTTCAATGAGAGAGGGAGCTGTTGGATGGTTTGGGAGCAGAGGAGCAACATGATTTGGCTGAAACTTTAGCAGGATGCCTCCGGCAGCTGCGTCGACAGTCAGCTGTAGGAGAGAAGGGGTGGAAGCAGGGGAGCAGTTATAAGGCCATTGCAGAATTCAGGCAAGAAATAACGATGGTTTGGCCCCATGTTGACCATTCATGGTGATGAGAAGAAGTGTGGGATTTTGGATATGGAGGTGGAATAGATAGGACTCACTGGTGGATTCCATGAAGAATGCAAGGTAAAAAGAAAAATGAAGGGCAGTTCTAGGGGCTGAGGCCTGAGCAGCTAGGTGAATATAAGATGGGGGAATGGTTATGGAGGAAGGCTTGGGGGAGAAAATTGAGGAATTGAGGACTCAGATCTAGATATAATTTTGAGACATCTGTATTACATTCAAGCAGATGGTCTGGAGTTCAGCTGAGGAAAGATCTAGGCTGGAGAAAGAAATTTGTAAGATGTTACAGTGGAATTGAAACCATGGGGCAGAATGAGAAGCTGGTGACCTTGACAAGGACTGTTACAGTGGAGTCATGGGGATCAAAGCTTACTGGGCACGTATCCAAGAGAAAATAGAAGAAGAGAAATGGAAGATAGAAAATCTAGACAATGCTCTTGAGGAGTTTTCCTGTCATCAATATCGATTTATAACCACAGCCAAAGTATACTTAACATACCACCAATCATTCGTATCTTATAGACACTTTCATTAGAGAATCAGTGATGACATTTTATTTAATTTTTGTTCATATCCGTGCCTTTCCCACTAGCCAACCAGCTCCAAGACAAAAGAATCTGTATTTTTCCCATCTTTCTATTCTTACCAAGCCCAAGGAATGAAGTAGACATTGACTGAATTACAATCTCTCATTAACTGTGGCTCTGAGTTAAATGCTTTGTCTAACTCTGCAGTTCTCAGGAATTTTAAGTGTTCAACTGGGCATGGTTTTCATATGGTCACAGCGGTCCAAGAAGACATTAGCAACTAGGGATTTAGTGGAAAGCCTATTCTTTTTTAAAATAAATGCTGCTAGTCACAGATGGAAAGTTCTGCCTCTTTTTAAAGAATTATATGCTTTTTTAGATCAGAGTAAAGGAGCAGAAGAATAGTCAGAAATGAATTCAGAAAGGGATGCTAGTCCGTATAATTTTTTTCAAAGTCAATTTTTGGAATTCCCATAGTTATACATTTAACCTATTTTTGTCTTGATTTAGTTCAGGAAAATAAGTATTACTTATATTTCTGAGAGCTTATTGACTTAATCTAAGGCTTAAAGTTTCAAGAGGCATAAAGATAGGTCAATAATCTAGCTCTCTGATGAACCTAGGAAAACTGGTAACAATTATTAGACGAAAGATCCACATAAGGATCTGTGAGCAAGGTGGATAGAGAGCACTAGAGAAAACAAAACCTGGAATGAGGGGAACATGAAGACATTATAGAATCAGTGTTGCTGTAATCGACATAGATGTGTCCAACATAGAAAATATTTGCTGTAACTGTGAGCACTTCGGTGCCAGGTATTGGGGATACCATGCACTGATTGTGGATGTGGAATTTATATGTGGAAGCCCTAAATCCTACTGTGACTGTATTTTTAAAGTGGGACCTATGAGAGGGCCTTTCAGTAAGGTTAAATGAGGTCATAAGGGGAGGTTACTTATCTGATGGGAATGGTGTTCTTACAAAAAGAGGATGACACACCAGACAACGGTAAGGACACAGTGAGAAGACGGCTCTCTGTAAGCCAGGAAAGAGTTTTCACTAGAAACCGAATCCTGCTGGCACCTTGATCTTGGACTTTTCAGCCTCCAGAGCTGGGAGAAAAGAGATTCCTGTTGTTTAAGCTGACCACCCAGTGTATGGTATTTTGTTATGGCAGTCTGAGCCAACTAAGACAGGGGACAATGGTTAAAAATGGAAAGAAAATAAGTATTATTTTTTTTTAAAGATTTTATTTATTTATTTGAGAGACAGAGCACAGTGAGGGGAGTAGCAGAGGGAGAGGGAGAAGTAGACTCCCTGCTGATCAGGGAGCCTGATGTGGGGCTCAATCCCAGGACCCTGGGATCATGACCTGAGCTGAAGGCAGATGCTTAACCAACTGAGCCCCCCAGGTGCCCAGAAATACAGTATGATTTTATAAATAGATGAAAAAATACCTAGAGAAGGGAATGTGTCCATTATCCCAGGTACATTTGGTTTCATCGAATCCTCAGAAATATTCTTTGAGATAGGTATCATGATCCCTATTTTAGGGAGACCAGAGAAATTAAGTGATTTATTCAATGTCACATAGCCAGTAAGTGGAGGAGTCAGGCTTCATATTTGCCTTCGTTTAATATCGAAGGCCAACCATTTCATTCATTCTTCAAATGGTACTTAAGTTTCTACTATGTAGCAGGAGCTAAACTGGATATAGACATGATTCTGACCCATTCCCTGCCCTCAAGGGGCTTACAGCTTGAGATGCTAGGATCTGGACTGGGGTGCTGGATCTGATATCCTGAAAGCCTGGGCCAGAAATGGGGAGGGAACATCTCAGAGATGAAAACATCTAGTGGTTAAGATTTGAAGTGAAAAGTTAGATTAAGAGTCTGAAGCATTCTGACATATTCTAGAGAAGTACTTCTCAAAACATACCATGGAAACTGATCACCTGGGCAATGTATTCAAATACAGTTTCTGGGAGGCACCTGGGTGGCTCAGCCGGTTAAGCATCCAACTCTTGATTTCTGTTCAGGTCATGATCTCAGATTGTGGGATCCAGCCCCACCTGTGTTGGGCTCCACTCAGTGGGGAGTCTGCTCGAGATTCTCTCTCTCTCCCTCTCCTCTGTTCCTCCCCTGGCTCATGCTCTCTCTTTAAAATAAATAAATCTTTAAAAAACAAAACAGAAAATGCAGTTTCTGATGCAGGCAGTATAGGGTGGGGCCTGAAATCTTGCATATCTAACAAGCTCCCAGTTGCTATGAAAGGTGTTATCCAGGGACCACACTGGAAGGGTCACGAGATAGGGAACAGATACAATATTTGTTTCATGGGGTACCTCCACCCTTCAACCCAGGAAGAACCCAGAAAAAGACACTGGTATTGCATGAGCACACACATTCGAGCTCACTAATAGGTTAGGTAACAGGACCTCTTTCATAAGAAAACATGTGTTCTTTCCCGGAATTATTCCTTATAGAACACTGTGTTGTAATTAAATGACGTTTTCTGGTTCTATGTAACCCCAAGTGATCAGTGTAACAGAATTTTAAATTCTACAGCTAATGCATTTCACTTCTTTTCATAGAGGTCCAGGTTTTGGCTCCTTTATTTGAAATCAGTGTGACATGCATATGTACAGGGTATAGAAAAAAATTAAACAAATTCCCTGAGCAAAAGCATTGTACACACAATGAAGTGTTTTTCTTATGTTCTGAACAGTTGGCCATGTAATTAACTTTATTTCAGTTGTAGAAACTGAACCTTGCTCTCTTTTCTCTTTCTTTCTTTTTTCTCCTCCCCCCTCCCTCAGCTTTACTGAGATATAATTGACTACCTTTCCTCTTTCTTAACCAACACCTCCAGTGACGAACCATGTCTGAGGCTGACCAGCAAGATGATTCCATTTCTGAGCCATGAATAGCTAGGCAACTCCAATCTATTTTGGGATAAAATACAACCTTTTAGCAGAAAGGTTTTGATAAAACCATTTCTGTGGTGATTTCACAGTGGGTCTTTCCCATTCCTTGGACAATGCTGTCTTCTTCCTCAAGAATTTAGAATTTTCAAATTGCTAATATTTCTATCCAGGAAAGACCAGAGAAACTATAAATGTTCAAAACAACTTTCTAAAATCCTGTAACTGAGCCCCTTCCTTCAAGTCATGTACAAGTACTTCTTAATTAATTAATTAATTAATTAATTTTTAAGTAGGCTCCAGGCCTATGGTGGAGCCCAACACGGGGCTTGAACTCATGACCCTGAGATCAAGACCTGAGCTGAGATCAAGAGTTGGACACTCAACAGACTGAGCCACCCAGGCGCCCCTACAAATACTTTTTAAATATGAGGATTAAAATAGTTATAAGAGGGGCGCCTGGTTGGCTCCGTCATTAGGCATCTGCCTTCAGCTCAGGGTGTGATCCTGGAGTTCTGGGATCGAGCCCCATGTCAGGCTCCTCTGCTGGGAGCCTGCTTCTTCCTCTCTCGCTCCCCCTGCTTGTGTTCCCTCTCTCGCTGCCTGCCTCTCTGTCAAATAAATAAAATCTTTAAAAAAAAATAGTTATAAGAAATTCATGTCTTTCTCAGTCTTCTTTTGTGACACCTAATTTATCCTCATTATAATTATCATTCGGTATTTACACAGTGGCTTCCTCCAAGCTTCTCAATTCTGGTCACACACTTAAAAATATTGTCCCAATACCCTGAGGAGAGATACAGATTGAAAGGAAGCATAAAAGCAACTGTTATCTTCTTGCCCTGAAAACACCCTTGAAAACAAATCTTAAACTGCAAACAGAACAAAAACTTTTATAACGGTTAGGGAAATTTGACCTGAAATGATAAGAGATGTACTTGAAGGCAAAAATAAAGCATCATCCCAGGGAGGGAAGTGACACAGGAAAGAGTGGTGATGGGACAGGAAGGAAGTGCGGATTCAAGTAGGATGTGGTCCCCCACCAGCGCAAGATTTTTTCCTTCTGGTCTGTCACTTCCCTAGAAGAAATCATGATCATCACGAAGTGCAGGCGTTTGCAATGACTCCAAATTGATATCCTTGCCCCTTCTGCCACCTTCCCTTGCATCCCGGTCTACCTTCTCCCCTGCCCTAGACTCCAAGGTCATGGAAGTGCAGAGCCACAAATGCAGACCCATTGTCTTCCCCCCAGTCAGCTAAAAATCCTGCAGCCCCTCTTTGGGTACCTCCAGGTCATGCTAGCTACTGTCACTAACCCCAAACTTCTAGTGGCTCAAAACTATGGAGATTTTTCAAACATATTCAGAATTAACTTCCCTAAACCTATTTGCCAGCATCAACAATTTTCAACTTTTGGGCCAATCTTGTTTCGTCTGTCCCCCAACTTTTTGTTCCTTTTGTGGAATTACTTTAAACCAAATCCCAGACACCAGAGCATTTCAAATACTCCACACGTACTCATAAGAAATAAGGGCATTAAATACACCCACCCATGATGCCATTATCTTAACAAGGATTCTTTAATACCATCTAATACCCAGTCCTTGGAATTTTTACAACTGTGGAAAAGAAGTCTTTTTACAATCGATACGCTTAAATCATTCATCACATTTGGTTGTTACATCTCTTAGCTCAGTCAGTTACGTCAGTTAAGCGTCTGCCTTCAGCTAAGGTCGTGATCCCAGATTCCCTGGATCAGCCACACTGGGATCCCTACTCAGCGGGGAGTCTGCTTCTCCCTTTGATCCACTTCCCTACCCCCAGCTCATGCTTTCTCTCAAATAAATAAATAAAATCTTAAAAAAAAAAAGTGATCAAAAACTTAGAAGTTTCATGTTGTCTAGGTTAGGTGACATTTGAAAAATTTTAATTTATTTTAAAAGATTTTACTTTCAAGTAATCTTTATACCCCACACAACCCTGAGATCAGGAGTCACGTGCTTTACTGACTGAGCCAGTCTGGCGCTGCTAAAATTTTTCATTTTTATGTTGTTTTGATATCTCCTTCACTGATTGGCCTAAACAAATTAAATGTCAGTGTCTTCAAGTCAGAACATTTTAAATATAACTGTCATGGGGGGGGAGGTGAGGAAGCATTGATAACATAAAGCTTAAGTAGCTAGTCTGTTCTCTTTTTCAAGAATTAACTGGCTGCTTCAGCGTCAGGTGGTAAATGAGATGTGAAATTTGGAGAAAATGGCGCTGTGTTTTGGTTGCCAGTGAGTGCTGACTTTAACTGCAGGAACAGGTCTAATATGACTACCGGCGTTTTCTGTTCCATTCAGCTTTAAAGAGTCTCCTGGGCTAAGTATTTTGCAAAGCAGCAAACATTACTGCCTATGTAGTTCTTATTATAATCACTTTAACACAATTTTATGTAATCACTTCTGGGCTATAAAGCGGGGCAATTCCCAATGCTATAAGGTCATCTGAAATTATGGCTAAAAATATATATAGTAATTGTCCATGATTCCAGAAATTATTCCCCAGCCAGATCTGGTTATGAGGATGGATTTCTCCCCCCTCTTTTCAAATACATCACCTGCCACATATTATATTTTCTAAATAGTGAATCTGTTAAACTATTTTACTTCTTAGGATCAGGAATGGTTAAATGCCAGGATTTTGCTTTAAATGGTTTTCAACCATTTCCTCAGGGAAAGCTTTTATATACATTAAGATTTTATTTCACATTTTGTGAGAACCCACTGTTTGGGAAAAGGAAACGCTTGAGTTCTCACATTTTAAATGCTCATGGTAGAAGTGCGTATCCTTAACTCATGATTAGCTTTGATCAGTTAGCACTGTCATTAACTTACTTGAAGGTTTTGACTTCCATTCAATTAAGTTCCACTTTCCAAACATTTATTGAATGTTGATGCTCACAAGACATGAACTGTTAGGGTTACAAGTGTGAACGACTGAGGTTACAGTGCCTAGCATTCATCCAAAATGGACAGTTTCATTTTATGAGCAATTTTGATTATTAGGGACTTCCGGGAATGCTATATGGGGAAGTCTATGGCCACATTCAAAAGCGGGCAAGATTGCCAACATCAAAGTGATCTCTTCACGGTCTAGAGAGTGGGAATTGGTGGTAAAATTGCAAAATTTAACCTAAAAAATATGAGAAAATTTAGGAGAAAGAATCATTATTTCTCAATTGCTTCATAGAGAAAGTAGCTATGCATTAGGCCATGGAGAAGGAGAATTTAGATATCAAACAACAAAGAGGGGAAGGAACCTTCCAGGCATTAGGAATCTGGAGGATCACAGTAAATAGGTTAAGTAATCTAGAACACCTGATTGGTGAGGCTGGAGCAAAATTTGCATGAACAAATAAGCAAGACAAGACTGGAAAGAAAAGTGATTTAGAGAGGAACAAAATCGGTATCTCATTAGGTATCAAAGTGATTGGGCTTGATATTTTTTATACTTTGTATATCAGATCACGGTGTCTGTGAGACTAAATGACTTAATTTCTTACTTTAAAAAATATAAGCAAAATTCAAAATGTGTTACTAACATAATATTATTTTCATAGTGGACACTTACTGTTGCCCAACATACATTCCCATTCTTTCTGGTATCTTAAATTTCCATGGAAACCATTACCCTCTCTCAGCTACTATTTGTAAACTGGAGTGATGGTTTCCCCTGTTTCAGTATATCCAATTAGTATATCCAATCCTCTGGGCAACTAATCGTGATGGGCATCTAACTCAATCAGAGCCAAGGAGACAAGAGAAGACATTGGCAAGCCTTCTGAGAAAGAAGAATATTCATACCTCCACAGAATTTGATGATGGAAGGTTGGAAGGCGTGATACTGTTGCAGTGTCTTGGTTCTGAGAAGGGAGTTTCAAGATGAAGCCAACACACAGAGGAGGACAGAGTTGAGATTTGGAGATGAGCTGAGTGCATAGAACATTGCATAAACCCCTAGATCAAGTTAAGCCTGAAGCTTGAGTAATCCTTGAGCCTGAAGATAGATGAACCGACAATTCCTTTCATTAATTAAGCAAGTTTGAGTTGGATTTTCCATCATTTGCACCAGAGAGAGTTCTAGCATATAGAATGATATTAAATCATTGCAGTTTTCAGTTCTCTTTCGAGTCCAACAAAAGTTCTTTCTGTGGTTTACATGTGCCCTTGTTAATTTGCTTCAGAGACGATATTGATGGGCAGCCTCCAGGGAAACAGAGAAAAGTTACCCCCCACTGAATGGGGAGCCTGATGCAGGGATCAATCCAGGGACTCTGGGATCATGAGCTGAGCATCACCCAGTGACTTTTCTATTTTTGTATATTGATAGGTTTCTGCAAGTGTTCTTGGAATGCTGGTTCATTTTTGACTTTCTTAATGTAGCCTGGTTTCAAATCTTCTTTTTGTTTGATTTCTGATGGACACTGTGTCGATTTACCCCCATTTAGTCAAATTGTTGTCAGAGCACAAATGGTTCAACTAAGACCCATTTACAGGGAGATAAGTTCATGTTTCCTCCATATTTGAGCACTATTTATAAAGCTTCAAATACCACGTTTATCTTTTTAAGAAATAGCCCCATGTAACACATTGCATTTCACCTGCCTTCTCTTCTGACTCATAGTCAAACTTTTGGGAATATTGCAAGGATAAGAAGGTGTGAGTCAAAATGCTCACTGTATCCTGAAGTTGACTGTGGTTCTACTGGGTCTGTATTTGAGTTGGTGGACTACAGTGAGTTTCTCTGGATTTGAAACTGCTCTCTCTGGTTTCACTAAGGAGAAATTGATTTTCTTTACATCATGCAAATACCATGGGTATTTAAAAACCCTAAGAGATGGTCTCAACAATTGAGGAGGAACAAAGGGAAATTATTTTACTGTTCAATCATCACATTATTTTGAACATTTTTGGGGAAGACTTACATGAAAGTTTCTTTCAAAGAATTTCAGTGGTCTCAGCTCTGTTCTGAAAAATTTAACTCATCTGGCACTGCAATGAGCATTAAAGAGCATTTTTTAAGCTGAAAAAACAGCTTTATTATAAAACTTAATCACTAAATATAATTATCTTCAGGATAATTATTTTCACTGCCACTAATTCAAAAGGGCATTTATGTACAGCTCCACTGACAAAAGATATTTAAACATAGAAAGTTAAATCCTTAAAGCATCTTCAAAGAGGTTTAAAAAAAGGCCTAGGCATTCATAAAAATGTTCGATCACCTATGAAGAAGCCATTCATTTTTCTCTTATGTACTTTTTTTTTTAGAGAGAGAGAGAGAGAGTGTGTGTGTGTGTGTGTGTGTGTGTGTGTGTGTGAGCTGGGGGAGAGGGGCAGAGGGAGAGGGAGAGAATCACCACAAAGCAATGACTATTTTAGAAGTTAATAGTACATATGAGAGTGGGATGCCTGGGTGGCTCAGTTAAGCATCTGACTCTTGATTTCAGCTCAGGTCATGATCTCAGGGTTGTGAGATCAAGTCCCACGCTGGGCTCCGTGCTCAGTGCAGAGACTGCTGGAGATTCTCTCTCCCTCTGCCCCTCTCCCCACTCTCTCTCTTTCTCTCTCACCCTCTAAAGGAATAAATAAAATCTTTAAAATCAATAAACAAAATAAAATAGTCATTGTTTTGAAGATATGATATGTTTGGATTTAGATGTGTTGACCTTGAAGTAATGATGTGCGTACGAACCTCTTCCTGGAAAAAGAAAGAGAAGCCATGGTTGATAATGTCAGCACTGAGAATAAGGACAGAGAAAAGGCCACATTGGGTTTGGCACAAGGAGAACGCTTGAGTCCTCTGGGACAGCAGAGGCTCAGAGTGATAGGAAGGGAAGTGATGTCCAGCAAGTCTGGAGGAGGAAAACGCTGGCACAATTTTGGCAGTGGAGCTGTTTGATAATTCTCACAGGGAAAAATGTAATGCCAGGGCCAGGTGATTGAACTTTTATTTAAGACACTTGGACAGATTATTTAATCACCCTAAGCCTTGATTTCCTTCTTCCATTTATCTATCACTGAGTAACAAACTAGCTGAAAATGTAGAGGTTTAAAACAACAATAATTTATTTTGCTGACAAATAACATGCAATTTGGGAAAGGCTCTGTATTACTTTCCTATTGCTGCTGTAACAAATGCCCACAAATCCAGTGATTTAAACAAAAGCGGACTCTTCTTCAGTTTTGTAGGTTAGATATCCAATGCAGTTCTTTCTCATTGGGCTGAAATCAAGGTGTGGGGAGGGCTGCACTGCCGTCTGGAAGCTCTAGTCAGGAATCTGCTTCCTTGCCTTTTCTCGCTTCGAGAGGCTGCCTGCATTCCTCGGCTCATGGTGCCTTTTTGATCTTCAAAGTCAGCCAACAGGAAGTTAGGTCATTCCTCCACAGATTCATTCTGACTCCTGCTGTCTCTCTCCTATTTTTAAGGATCCTTGTGACTGCACTGGATCCACCTAGATAATCCAGGATAAATCTGTCTAGTCCAAGGTGAGCTGGTTAGCAATCTTAATGTCACCTGCAACCTTAATTCCCCTTTGCCATGTGATGTAGCATATTCATGGGTTCTGTGGTTTAGGATGTACGCGCCTTCCCATCATTGTGCCTAGCACAGGCTCAGGGAAGGTGGTGGCTCATCTCACCCTCACACAGCGTTAGCTGGGGCAGCTGGACTGGGTCTGGAGGATCTATTTCCAGCACAGCTCAGTTCCTCTCCGTGTGGACATCTCTACGGGGCAGCTGTGGCTTCCTCACGATACAATGCTGGTTTTATGGGAGCTATTATTCCAAAGGACAGGAAGTGGAGGCTGCCCATCTCTTAAGGTCTGGGTCTGGAAATTGACACAGGGTCACTTTCATCGTATTCAATTGGTCCACGTCCTCACAGTGCCCATCTAGATTCAGACGGGAAGAGGCACAGACCCTCAGCTCGCAATGGGAGGAGTGTCACAGAATTTGTAACCACCTCTAATTCTCCATATTCCTCCCTGATAAAACAGGGATAATCTTTACTTGCAGTATTGTTGTAATAGAAATGATACGTCTAAGGTGGCTAATAACAATCCTACCACACATGTCACAACAAGTGGAGGAAAAATAACTCTCAGGGTTGTTCGCTGAATATTTGGATATACACGAACACATGAATGCCGTGGTTCTTATGATTAGTGGGTGTGGATTGGTATCAAGATCTCTTTGCAAATCCGAAGAAGGTTGTGATCCCTTTCCCCAGAAAAATGTGCAGAGGCACTTATGAATATGCTGGAAGACCACTTCAAGGGATTTCCAGATTAGGTGAAGATCCTTAGCACTGAGACATAGAGTAACATAGATAAAAGTACTGCAGGATGAGGGGCCCCGTGATGTGGGGACATAATTTGGATATATTTCCTTTTTACATCTGGGGCCAGAGAGAGTGTTCATATCTGCCTCCAAGACAGCCTGCTTTACTTCTTTGATTAAGTCAGGGATGTGAAGAAAAGATGTTCCACTGGAAGTATTAAAAGTGCCTTCATGTGTTGTTTTATTTTTATTTTTCCTGCTCTTATAACGGAAACGCTATTAGATAGCAATCCTCTAAGAAAGGAAGGGCTGAGTGTTTCCATCATTCTTCCGTTGTACTTTTTTTTTTTCACTTTTTCCACTTCCATTCTGGCATCGTGTGTATAGGACTCATTGCACGCTTATGCAATTAATCATTAATTGTTTCAATAGTATCTTTTATTTTAAAAAGCAGTACATTTTCCAACTAATCAAAGTCACAGATACTCCTGAGAATTTAAACAAGACAGAAATAAAATAAAGAGGGCGAGGTCTTTATATATTTTATATAATGTGTAGATATTACCATGGCTAATGGTCTGGAAGACATCTTTCCAGACTTATGATCATTTTTATATATACATAAAACAAAAATGGGACCATATTGTAGATACTATGCAGCTGTTTTCTTTGTTCCCTTAATATATCAGACGTATCTATTTTTTTTTAGATTTTATTGACTTACTTATTTTAGCTAGAGGGCGCGTGCGTGCACACACGAGTGGGGGGAGGGGCAGAGGGGAAGGGAGAGGGACACGCAGATTCCCTGCTCTCCGACATCCTTTCCCCCTTCCCAATTTATCCCCATGCTAGTTTCACTGGAAGATCCCACTAGGAAATGCCCGCTTGTCATTTCTTTCTTTTTACCCTGCCATAGTCTGCATGGGCTTGCTGCTGTGGAGAGCGTTCTGAGAGGGGTCCCCAGCTGGCTTGATTGGTAGAGCCTGTGACTCCTGCTCTTGAGGTTGTGAGTTTGAGCCCCATGTTGGGTGTAGAGTTTACTTAGGAAGGAAGGAAGAAAGAAGAAAAGAAAGAAAGAAGCAAGCAACCTCTGAGAGCCCAGAGATTGGGGATTGAGTCTAAATCTGCCGCTCAGTGTGTAACCTTGGGTGATTTCCTTACTGCTCTGGACTGCACTTGCCTCGTGTGAAAAGAGAGAAATAGGTAAAAGGGGCCCCTGAAGCTCTCTCATCTCTGCTTGGATTCCTCGAATCTACCATGTACTGAGCTCTGCACCAGGGGTTTTCCAGGGTGTCCTTACACCAAGTCCAGAAAGTACGGAACAGAGTCCCCATTTCTGACCAAGAGAAGGCAAGGGTAGGGAAATGCGAGAACTCTGTAAAATAACAAAAAGACAACTGAGGAAATTCTGAAGATCTAATTGGCTTTACTAATTGGTCAGCATCCCACCTAGCAGGTAGAGGGGAGCTCCAAAGGGAGAGAAGGAATGGAACAAAGGAAATTATTAGCAAAGAATCCATTGTTTCAGGCAAGGTCTCTGGCCTAAGGGAAACGGAAGGGGTCTATCAGTACATCTCCTAGCAAGGACCAGGAAATTCCTGGGCTGACTGGTGAAAGGTCATTCCCAGGGGAGGGGTTGAAAGGAGTTAGGTTAGGTATTAAGTCTTGGTTTACTGACTTGGGGCCTTAACCTAAAAGACCCGTTATGGGCCTGTGGTTTTCTTTTCAGCCACTCAAAGTCAAGACGCGCGAGCCTGGCATTATCAGAACTGGGCTGAGCCAGAACGAGAGCTGGAGATTTTGAGCTCTAGAAGCAGCTTTACCTAAACTGAAAGCCTGGAGTTCACCAGGGCTTGACAGTTTATGGTACCAGTTCACATACGTTTCTTCACTTCTGCTTCCCCAATGCCTGTGTGCAGATGGAAAAGATTTTTACTCTCACTCGAAGCTGATAAAACAGAGAGGTTAAGTGGCTTTTACAAGGTCGCATAGAGAGGAAGTGGTATTAGAATTAATTACTGGTTAGCAAAAAACAAAACCAGGCCTTCTGACCTAATTATGGGGATCATTTTCATAATTCAAATTGCATTACTTAAGTTCACTATGCCGATTTCCCAGTTACCATATGGAAAAGGAAACTTAGAAATAAGAAGTCTAGGGGCGCCTGGGTGGCACAGCGGTTAAAGCGTCTGCCTTCGGCTCAGGGCGTGATCCCGGCGTTACGGGATCGAGCCCCGCATCAGGCTCCTCTGCTATGAGCCTGCTTCTTCCTCTCCCACTCCTCCTGCTTGTGTTCCCTCTCTCACTGGCTGTCTCTATCTCTGTCGAATAAATAAATAAATAATCTTTAAAAAAAAAAAAAAAAGAAATAAGAAGTCTACATTGGGAAGAAAAGACTTTTAGAAATGATTATACAATATTTGCATACAACATTCCATTTTATAGTCTTAAAATTCAGTTAAAATTTTATTTTACCACCATTTTTTTTAATTTACTGCCTCTTCATCTTTTACTAATAGTACGTTTAGGAAACTGGCAATAAGAGGGTCCTTTAAAATGAGTAGCGGACTCTGTTAGGTGAAAATTTGTCAAGAGAATAAGAATCTTTTACCAATACGGTGAATATCTAGTTCGATTCTATTTGTAAACGACTGGCAGGCCCTCATCCCAGAGGGTATCATCTTGCCCCATGGGTATTTAAGGTAGATACAAATTACATGATTTAAACAAACTCCCTAGTTAAGTAGAACTTCATGTTTCTGTTGCAGGACTTTTAAAAGCTGCCTCTCACCTTAATTTCATTTCCATCGTCAAATTTCAAAAGAAAGCTTCCCCACCATAGAAATCACACAGGAATGCCCCATTTAGTAGAACTAGCAAATGGGAATGTACTTACTCATTGTCCCAAAGTGGCCCTTTCTGGGCATGATGGTGAGTCTTGGTTAGAAACAGGCACGAGATCTCTGAAGTCTCTGAGGACCTAGTCCATCTTTGTGTATCAACACTGCGCCTACTCAGAATTGGTTTTATGATCTCACTTTTTAAACTTGTACTTTTGCCCCAACCAGTTCTGGTTTCAGTTACACATTTGGCTAAGCTCTGTTAATCAGCTCCCAGAGAGGCTCTCGCAGAGTACCAGCCCTGCCCACCCCTTTCCTCCCTTCCCCCTTAGCAACCCCCCTCCACTCCCCCACCCCCCCACCCCCCCGCCGGCCCAGGGGCCCAGGGGCAGCACACTATTTCCTCTAACCTTATCATGTACTCTTACTTCCAAGTAAGTTTTTCCCGACCTCTCTGCTCTTATCAGAGAGAATTTTTTTTTTTAATTTTTTGCCTCCTTAAACAAAGGGAGAATCTGCTGTTTGCCCAAAGAATTTTTTTCCCCTCCTTTTAAATTTTTTAAAAAGATTTTTTATTAATTTGAGAGAGAGAGTGCACACGAGTGGGGGTGAGGGGCAGAGGCAGAGGGAGAAGCAGGCTCTCCCACTAAGCAGGAAGCCTGACTAAGGGCTTGATCCCAGGACCCTGGGATCATGACCTGAGCCGAAGGCAGATGCTTAACTGACTGAGCACCCAGGCCCCCCTGCCCAAGTAAGTCTTTTTTTTTTTAATTCCAGCTTTATTGAGATATAATTGATATGACACTGTGTAAATTTAAAGTATACAATGTAATGATTATATATATGTATACATATATATAAAATAAAAGATATATATATAATCAAAATGTTTACCACAATAAGGTTAACACACCCTTCACCTTACATAATTCTCATTTAGCTGTTGTTATGCTGAAAACATTAAAGCTCTCCTCCCATAGCAAATTTCAAGTATTCCATATAGTATCATAACTATAACTATAGTCACCATGCTGTACATTAGATCCCCTGACTTTCTTCATCTTATAACTCAAAGTTTGTACTTTTTAACAAACATCTCCCAATTTTCCCTACCCCTTAGCCACTGGCAACCACCATTCTACTTTCTATTTCTATGAGTTCAATGATTTTAGATTCCACATATAAGTGAGATCTTATAGTATTTGTCTTCATCTGTCTTATTTCATTTAGGATAATGACCTCGCGGTCCATCCATGTTGTTGCAAAAGGCAGGATGTCCTTCTTTGTTTATGGCTGGATAATATTCCATCGTGTGTGTGTGTGTGTGTGTGTGTGTGTGTGTGTGTATCACATTTTCTTTACCCATTCATCTACTGATGGACACTTAGGTTGCTTTCTATCTTGCCTATCATAAATAATCTTACAATGAACATGAGGGTACAGATATCTCGTCAAGACTGTGGTTCCATTTCCTTGGATGTATACTCAGAAGTGAGATTCCTGGACCACATGGTAGTTCTACTTGTAATGTTTTTGAGGAAACTTCATACTGTTTTCCACAGCGGCTGTACCAGTTTACATTCCCACCAACAGTGCACCAGAGTTCCCTTCTCTCCATATCCACTCCAACCCTTGTTATCTCTTGTCTTTTTGATAATAGCCATTCTGACAGGTATAGGTGATATCTCATTGTGGTTTTGATTTACATTTCCCTCATGATTACTGATGTTTTCATGTACTTGGCCATTTGTATGTCTTCTTTGGAAAAATGTCTATTCAGATCCTCTGCTGATGTTAACATCAGCTGATGATGGTGGTGGTGATGATGATGATGATGATGATGATGATGATGATGATTTGCTATGGAGTTGTAGGACTTCTTTATATATAGTGGATATTAACCCCTTATGGAATAAATGGTTCGCAAGTATTTTCTCCCATTCTGTAGGTTGCCTCTTCTGACTACTGACTGCTTCTTTTGCTGTACAAAAGCTGTTTAATTTGATGTAGTCCCACTTGTTGGTTTTTGCTTTTGTTGCTTTGTGCTTTTGGTGTCACAGCCAAAAAATTAAAGCTAGGACCACTGTCAAGGAGTTTTCCCCTATGATTTCTTCCAGGAGTTTATGGTTTTAGGTCTTATGTTTAGGTACTTACTGCATTTCAAGTTAAGTTTTGATAGTGGTTCAAGACTGGGGTCCAATTTCATTCTTTTGCAAGTGCATGTCTAGTTTTCTCAGCATCATTTATTGAAGAGACTATCTTTTCCCATTGACTATTCTTGGTTCCCTTGTCATATATTAGTTGACTATATCTGCGTGGGTTTATTCCTGGGCTCTTCATTCTGTTCTATCGGTCTATGTGTCTTCTTATGTTAGTATCATACTGTTGGGATAACTATAACTTTGTGATATAGTTTAGAATCAGGAAGTGTGATGCCTCCAGCTCTCTTATTTTTTAAGATTGCTTTGGCTATTCAGGGTCTTTTGTGGTTCCATATGAATTTTAGGATTGCTTTTTCTGTTTCTGTGAAAAATGCCATTGGAATTTTGAGAGGAATTGCATTGAAACTTTAGGTGGTTTGGGGTAGTATGGACATCTTAACAATTTAAATTCTTCCAACCCATGAACTTGGCATATATTTCCATTTACTTGTGTATTCTCCATTTTTTTCATTAGAGTTTTTTAGTTTCCAGCACACACATCTTTCATCTCCTTGGTTAAATTTATTCCTAAGCATTTTATTATTTTTGGTGCTATTGTAAATGGTATTGTTTTCTTTCTTTCTTTTTCAGATAATTCATTGTTAGTGTATAAAAACACAACTGATTTTTCTCTCTCATGTTGTATCTTGTGTAAGCTGACCATACCTAATACGTCAGCTCCATGATGTCAAGGATAGTTCCCTTCTATTTTGTCATCTTTAATGTGTGACTTCTATAAGATGTGACTTCCATATTTTTGTCCAAGATGCCTTCTCTAGCCCTTGCCACAATGTCCATGTCTTAGCCATGGAAAAGAAAAAAGGAGAGTTGGAGAGCATGACCCATTTCAACCAGGGAATTATAAATGTCACTTTTACTTGGCCAGAACTTGGTTACACTGTCACGCCTAGATTTAAAGGAGCTTGGAAAGTCTAGCTTTACTCTGGGTGGCTACATACCCCACTAAAATTTTGGGACTCAACCAATTAAGAAGAGGAGAATGAATACTGGAAAGAGCTAGCAATTTTTGCCACATTACTTGAATCTAAATCATATTTCTCTAAAAAGTCTGATGTCTGTAACCCTCCAGTAATGAGTTATGTTGGCTCCTCAGTTTTCTTCAGTGGGTCTGAAATATTTTATCCCCTAAAACCAGCTAGCACTTTGGAACTCTCTGAATGTTGAAAATGATCTCTTAAAAAGAGGGCTTTTGTTACTTTCTACCAAGAATCACATCATTCAATATTTTGTTGAAACGGTAGATGGAATCCTCCAGTCTCCAAGGAAACTTTATTTCTTGATGTACGAGGAACTATAATAACAAGGAAGCCAGAAGTTAGCTGGGAAAATTACAACCAAGTTTGCTTCAGCCAAAGTTTAAAATGGTCCTGTAAGACTGAAAAAAAAAATTTTTTTTTTGTCAAATAACTTACTTTTTGGCAAGTATGTCTGTATAACTCAGGGTTCTCCAGAGAAACAGAATCAACAGGAGATTATATATATAAATTTATTATACTTAATTGGTGATGCAATTATAGAGGTGAAGGAGTCTTTACAATCTGTCATCTGTGAGTTGGAGAACCAAGAAGCTGGTGGTGGAATTCAGCCCAAGTCTGAAGGCCTGAGAACCAGGATCATGGATGTCTGAGGGCAGGAGAAGATCGATGTACCTCAAGCAAAGAGAGCAAATGCATCCTTCCTCTGCCTTTTTGTTCTGTGTGTGCCCTCCACGGATTGGTTGGTGCCCATTCACACTAGTGAGAATGATTTTTACTCGGACGACTGATTCAAATGCTAATCTCTTCCAGAAACACCCTCACAGACACACTCAGAAAGGATGTTTTTCCAGGTATCTGGTCATCCCTTAGATGAGTTGACACATGAAATTAACCACCAGTCTTCAAGTATTACAATCAGAAAGAGTCTTAAATATAAGAAAAAGCCTAGGGCTGATGCCAGAGTTAAAATAGTCTAATGAACTCTCTCCCCTCCCATGCAAGCAGAAAACGGTTATTTGGAGAAATAGCTGATTCTAGGGCTAGAGCAGGGAAAGTACAAGGTCAGCTTGAACATCCTGTGGGTCCAGAAAGTAAGGAAGTGGTCAAAAAGTGATGTGCAGTCATGTCAAAAGGACACAGGAGCCAACAGGAGGAGTACCCAGTGGCCAAATCTGGGACAATTGAGCAAAAAAAAATTTTAAGTAATTATTTATAACCTATAAGATAAAATAAGTGTTCATGAGTCCATATAGATATAAATTAGTAATCAAATAACTGACTGGGAGAGAATGGACGGTTTTTCCTTAAAATAAAATTCCAAGTAATAAAGGTAGAAGTGATGAGGGAAGTAGAGAATCATCATATAACAAGCACTTGTAATAATCATTATGGGCAAGAGTCACTAAAGGACGCTAATATCAGAAAGTTTGCTGAGAGACAGGATATTTGCAGAGGCTCAAAATATCTCTCCATAAAATAGTTACTAGTTACAGTGAGGAATTAATACAGTGGGAGAACTTGGTAGATTCAACTTTAACCAAGAGAGCAAAGTGAACATCATCAGTCACGAGACATACTATATTATGTTCCTACAGATAAGGAGCACTGACAAGGTCACGGCATAACTCTGTGATATTCTTACCAAAAATGCATAACCTGAATTTGGTCATGAGGAAAGATATGAACCCAAATTAAGAGACATGCTATAAATAACTAGCCAGTACTCTTCAAAATGTCAAGATCAAGAAAGACAAGGAATGGCTCCAGAAATACCTGGAGTGGAGGAGACAAATGAGATACAATTACCAAACACAATGTGAGACCCTGGACTGGACCCTGGACCAGAAAATTGGTCTTAGTGGGACAGTTGGTGAAATTTGAATAAGTACTGTAGAATAGTTAATAATATAAATCAACGTTAATTTCCTGAATTGATAATTATACTACGATTATATAATAAATTAACGTTTGGGGAACCTGGCGGAGGGTATCCAGGAAATCTTTGTACTATTTTTTTCTAAGTCTGAAATTATCTTAAAACAAATTTTTTTTTAAAAAGAAAGCAAATGGGGGGCGTCTGGTTGGCTTAGTTGGTTAACCGACTGACTCTTGATTTTGGCTCAGGTCATGATCTCAGGGCTGGAAGACCCATGCTGGGCGTGGAGCCTGCTTTAAGATTCTCTCTCTTCTTCTCCTGCCCCCTCCCTCTCTCCTTCCCTCTCTAAAAAATAAATACGTAAAAAAATAAAACGAAGCAAATGGTGATAAGTCTTGGGAGGTGATCACGTTGGGTAGGTTCTCCTTCCCTTCACGGGTCACTGAGTTGAACTTTGAAAGTATTCTAATATGTATCCTTTTCAAGTAAAATTTATAGTCGCCAAGTTCTTATTTACCCTTCCCTGGATCTTCATTTCTCTTCATTCTATATTATAGTTTAGCAACCAGATCTCTATGCAGTATTCCATATATAGCAATATTGGGGTGGGATACTGATTCGTATTCAATATCCTTTCCTGACAAAGCACGGCAATTTACTTAAGATTCGGCTGCTTAAGGGAAATCTATGGGAATCTATGCTTTTAGAGGTCTATAAATGTGACTTTAAGATTCAGCTCCCAGATTATGACAGAATAGAACTTGAAAGTTTTCTGGGAGACATCTTGGATTATCCCCCCCCCCTTGGATTATCCCAATTTACGCGAATTTTCCTTTTGTCTTTTTATTTTCTACTTTTCTTTTTTCTTTTTTTTAAAGATTTTATTTATTTATGTGACAGAGAGACAGCCAGCGAGAGAGGGAACACAGCAGGGGGAGTGGGAGAGAAAGAAGCAGGCTCATAGCGGAGGAGCCCGATGTGGGACTGGATTCCCAGTACCCCGGGATCACGCCCTGAGCCGAAGGCAGACGCTTTAACGACTGCGCTACCCAGGCGCCCCTATTTTCTACTTTTCTTATCATTGCCAGAATCTTACTCCTGTACAGTGCAGGAACCATTCAAATCTGGAATGTCACACATTGTTGGACCTAGTGACCAATGCTGGGGTGGCTCCACTGACAGCTTATTTGTATGGAGGCTCACAATCTTCCCTGGGAAAAAATTTATGGTTGTGCATCATCTCTAAAATAATCATGTAGGGAGCGCCTGGGTACCTCAGTCAGTTAAGCATCTGCCTTCCACTCGCCTCATGATCCAGGGTCCTGGGATCGAGTCCTACATGGGGTTCCCTGCTTAGCAGGGAGTCTGCTTCTCTCTCCTCCTGCCGCTCCACCTGCTTGTGCTCTCTCTCTTTCTCTCAAATAAATAAATACATAAAATCTTAAAAAAAAAAATAACCAGGTAGGATTAGAACCTCTTGTAGATTATTTACCATTGGCTTAATATCTCTTTCTTTAAAACAATCCGTGAATGTGCAGTTTCCTTATATCGCCATCAGGGGTTTTTTGTTACCACCTTTTTTCCATTCACTGTATGTTTTATATATATTATTTTTAATCTTTTGAGGCATTAGTATATTCCTCATTCAGATGAGAAAAATTAGGTCCAAAGATGACACAATACCCAGAAAAATGTCACTTTGAACTTCATCTACAAAATTCAGAGGTTGTGATTATTCTACAGCTTATGATCCCCAAATCTTCAGGTAAGCCCAGGAATCTCTGACAGATTCTAGTTGCCTTTTACTCTCTGACGCATTTACTGCATAAATATCTACTTCTGGCAAATTCCATAGGAGTTCTGCTCCCTCTGGAATCAGATTTCTTTGTAAACCAATCAAAAGAAAACTAAACAAGAATAAAGTATACTCAGCACCTTTTTTTTTTAAAGGGTAATTGATTAATTTCCATTAGTTCTGTGGCCTAATTCTTGGTCAGGCCTTTTGGAATTACTTTGGGCCTTGAGTGCAAGCTTATTTTCATACCTCTAAAACAGTTCTACGGAGATACTTCTAGATTTCAACATCCTCACTGGCATCAAAAAAATTGTATTTTTTCAATCTCTCCATAATACCTGGAAATGCCAAAATTTCAACCTATGAGAGACCAAACTTTAAAACAGTTACTTAGATTACAAACTAACAAATTTTACTTTCCCTACATCTATTTTTAAAAGAAGTTTTGGCTTGATAATGTAAGCCTGGTAATTAAGGAATTAGGAACTTAAGTAAGTTACATCTGTAGGGGTAAAACATTTTCTATCCAGAAATAGTGCTTCCCATTCTTGTATTTTGAGTTACTGTGTCACAGGAAATACAGATATTTATGGACTTATATTTTGTTAAATAATCATTTCTTCTGCTTTTTGCATAGCATCTTTTTTGTTTATTCAAGCTCAGTGAATCCCAGAAGGGCATTTTTTAAAAAAAAATAGCATTTAAGGTAAAGAGGGATCTCAAAATAATTTGAGACAGAAACTGATTCTTGGGGCCCCTGGCTGGCTCAATCATTAGAGCATGTGAGTCTTGATCTAGGGTCGTGAGTTCAAGCCCCATGTTGGGCATGGGGCCTACTTAATTTAAAAAGGAAAAAAAAAAAAAGGAAAAGAAAGGAAACTGATTCTTGTCTAGAAGTTCAGTTACCAGGAATGAAATGTTTTACATTTTAAGCAATACTGTATGATCATATAATAGAGAGCCTGCTTACACATTTTTTTTTCTTTCAAAATGTGTATTTTCTCTGTTCTTATCTTGTAACCCATGGTAAGAGGCTGGAATTATATATTTCCTCTAAGGAAGGAAGTGCTGAACACTGCTTAGAGTCACAGAAGAAGCAAATAGTATTTGTATATAACAGCAAATTCAAGATATCTCAAAGCCATAGCGCTGACTCCAGAAATTCAGATATTTTGTTTTCATTTAAGTAAATTTACTTTTATCGGTTGGCAATCTGTAATCGAAAAGAAGGTACTGTTAACTAGTACTACCATACATCCTCACCATATACTTGGCTCTTTCTGCCTTTGCTTGGTTTCTGACATTTGTCAAAACCAAAAATATTATAATACAATCTAACTGGATCTTTAGAAGCTGGACTTATAGTACTTAGGAGTGAGAGTATCTGAGGTTTCTGTGGGAAAATATACTATGGAACACATTTCCTGTGCTCTATTTTTTACACACGGCTACAACGTAAACAAGGAGATATAGAAAGATTATCCAAAGCAAAACATACTAAAAAGAGACAGAGTCCCAAAGAAAGAGACATACCTTAAAATTGGCCAATTTCTTTTTAGGAACTCATCAATTTTTTACATTAGTTAGGTGATTTCAGCTATTCTTTAGAGAAATAGGTACAACAATTAGAGGAAAAAAAACCAATTTGCTCTTCTCATATTTTTATTGCTTGAGTTACTAAGGCAATCTGTTTATTGCTAGAGATTGTTCAGGTACGACAGCCCTTGTGGCTTTGTTTGGAAAGCTAAGAAGGACAAGACTGTGTGATGTTATACAGAATTGGGCTTTTATCTATATGTAGAGGGTTAACATTTTTGGATCAATAGTTTTTGATGATCCATTAGACAGAAATGATAGTGCTTTGCTGGTTTGATTATGATCAGTCCTATTATCAGAATTTTGTTATTTATGAGAACTTTAGACTCCAGTGCTACAACGAAGGTCTTATGTTTTGTTTTCTGCCTATGATAGAAACTTAGAACTGGAAAAGATTTAAAGATCACTGCATCTTCCTTCTTAGTGTAGAATCTTTACTACAGTGTCCTAGGCAGATTAGCATTGATGATTTCACTGAATACCTCTTAAAAGGACTCTTCTTTTTTCTAGAGGCTCCTTTCCACTCCTAGAGAGCTCTAGCTGTTGCAGACTTCCACATCTCCTGAATACACAACGAGCACAACTCTTTTTCACTTCTACCTGTTAATTTTCTTTCTGTCTTCTAGTCTGGAGGATTTGTGGCAAACTCGGTCGACACTAAATAATATGATCTAAAGTTCCACAGAAAAATCCAAAAGACTCCACCCCAAAATTGCTAGAACTCATATAGGAATCCAGCAATGTGGCAGGATATAAAATCAATGCACAGAAATCAGTTTCATGTTTATACACTAACAGTGAGACAGAAGAAAGAGAAATTAAGGAGTCGATCCCATTTACAATTATACCCAAAACTATAATATATCTAGGAATAAACCTCACCAAAGAGGCAACGGATCTGTACTACAGAACATTCATGAAAGAAATGAGGAAGACACAAAGAAATGGAAAAGTGTTCCATGCTCGTGGATTGGAAGAACAAATAATGTTAAAATGTCCATGCTACCTAGAGCAATCTACACATTCAATGCAATCGCTATCAAAATACCATCAACTTTTTTCAGAGAGCTGGAACAAATAATTCTAAAATTTATATGGAGCTAGAAAAGACCCTGAATAGCCAGAGGAACACTGAAAAAGAAAACCAAAGCTGGAGGCATCACAATGCCAGACTTCCAGCTATACAGCAAAGCTGTCATCATCAAGACAGTATGGTACCGGCACAAAAACAGATATCAATGGAACAGAATAGAGAACCCCAAAATGGACCCTCAACTCCATGGTCAAATAATCTTTGACAAAGCAGGAAAGAATATCCAATGGAGAAAAGACAGTTTCTTCAACAAATGGTTTTGGAAAAATAGGACAGCCACATGCAGAAGAATGAAAGTGGACCATTTCCTTACACCATACACAAAAATAGACTCAAAATGGATGAAAGACCTAAATGTGAGAGAGGAATCCATAAACATTCTAGAGGAGAACACAGGCAGGAACATCTTTGATTTTGGCTGCAGCAACTTCTTGGTAGACACGTTTCCAAAGGCAAGGGAAACAAAGGCAAAAATGAACTATTGGGACTTCATCAAGATAAAAAGCTTTTGCACAGCAAAGGAAACAGTCGACAAAACCAAAGACAACCAACAGGATGGGAGAAGATATTTGCAAATGACATATAAAAGGCTAGTATCCAAGATCTATAAAGAACTTATCAAACTCAACACCCAAAGAACAAATAATCCAATCAAGAAATGGGCAGAAGACATGAACAGATATTTCTCCAAAGAAGACATACAAATAGCCAACAGACACATGAGAAAATGTTCAACATCACTCAGCATCAGGGAAATACAAATCAAAATCACAATGAGATACCACCTCACACTGGTCAGAATGGCTAAAATTAACAAGTCAGGAAATGACAGATGTTGGCAAGGATGCAGAAAAAAGGGAACCCTCTTATGTTGTTGGTGGGAATGCAAGCTGGTGCGGCCACTCTGGAAAACAGTATGGAGGTTCCTCAAAAAGTTGAAAATAGAGCTACCCTACAACCCAGAAATTGCACTACTAAGTATTTACCCCAAAGATACAAATGTAGTGATTTGAAGGGGCACCTGCACCCCAATGTTTATAGCAGCAATGTTCACAATAGCTAAACTGTGAAAGAGCCCAGATGTCCATTGACAGATAAGTGGGTAAAAAAGAAGTCATATTCCTACACACACACACACACACACACACACACACACACACACACACAATGGAATATTACTCAGCCATTAAAAAAGAGATCTTGCCATTTGGAACAACATGCGTGGAACTAGAGGGCATTATGCTAAGCGAAATGTGAGAGAGGAATCCAACTAGAGGGTATTATGCTAAGCGAAATAAGTCAATCAGAGGAAGACAATTATCACATGATCTCACTGATACGGGGAATTTAAGAAACAAAACAGAGGAGCATAGGGGTAGGGAGGGAAAAACAAAACAAGATGAAATCAATGAGGGAGACAAACCATACAAGACTCTTAATCATGGAGGATTGCTGGAAGGGAGAGGGGGTAACTGGGTGATGGGCGTTAAGGAGGACACGTGATGTAATGAGCACTGGGTGTTATATACGACTGATGAATCACTGAACTCTACTTCTGAAACTAATAATACACTATGTGTTAATTAATTGAATTTAAATTAAAAAATCCCCAATCATTCTAACCTAGTGAAAAACACTGATGAACTCTAACCTCTTCAAAACAAATTTTAGTTTTATAGTAAAAGTAAAATTAAAAAAATAAAGTTCCACAGATTTTGGAGGAGTTTTGATACCCCTTTTTGATTTTCTGGGATTAAAGGTGGATGTAGGACCTTGGGATAGATTGTGTCCTTGGGATAGATTGCGTGTACTTACTGTGTTCTCATTGGTGAAAATGGAAGAAGTCAGCCAGAATAAACTAAGATCTACTTCATTAATCTAATTATACCTTTTGCTGTTTGCAGCAAGAAAGCTTTCCTTTAATGGATTTGAATGAGAGATACAGAACTTTCAAGTCAGAAATGCTCTTAGATTTGGGGTTCAAATTCTTCATTCTATGGCTGGAGGAACTGTACCCTGAGCATATGTTAGTGTTTGCCAAGTTCCCAGGGGTCTCTGGGGCCCTCGGTGGTCTATCAGGTGGTTTACTGATAGTAGTGTGAATGTTTCAGGGGGACTAATGGAACAGTTTTGTTCAGATACATTTTCCAAATATTGAGATTTAATGGGGTTTACTATTTTCAAAGGAATCTTCTTTATCTCAATAAGTATGATATTCTTAAACGTGTGTGTGTAGGACAAGGACTGTGTTGGCCAGTTCATCTAGTGTGACATACTCACACATAATTTGTTTGTTATTTCTATGTGTTAAATTTTCCTCTTAGTGTTATTTTTATATATTGTTAAATACCCACTTCATAAGAATGAATCGACGGAGCGAAGCGACAAACAGCCCCACCAAGGCTCTGCGTCACTATAAAATGTGTCTCTCATGATCGGAGACAAATGAATTAATAATGTGATGATTTCACACAGGCAGCTAGAAGAGAAAAGGGTGAAATCTGAAGTTAAAAAAATAAATAGCTGAATATTGGGTTTAACTGGACTGGCAGTCACTTTGTCCCTAATTTCTGGTGCAGTGACAGTTATGAAACTTTTATAGAGTGGCATAAAGCCACTGAGATGTTTGTGTAATGTTCAAGCAAAGCAGAGTGATTTCACTGGTAAACCAGTAATAATTTTTCCAAGAACGAGTATAAAATAACGCGCTCCAGGACAAAATTGCCAGAGTTTAAGAAGAGGGCAGACATACAAAGGCTTTATTCAACGCTTCAACACTTACAGAAAAAACCAGTATAAATTACACCAGTCTTAAGAAAGTTATAAAAGCAGCTACGAAAGTGAAGATAATTATTATGATCAGACATAAAGCAGGTGTCTTTGAGAAAAGAGCCATTGGCAGAATTCCTTATCAAATGACAAGGCCGGAGAGAGCGTCATTTCACTAGCATACAATACAGAAGAACAATTACTGTTAAGAACATGTGAATGGATATTTTACTTTAGAATTGGGTGAAAATGACTTCAACATACGGGAAGAACATACACGAAGGGAGAGGTGTTTGAGGTCTGCTTGCTTTGCTGAGGCTAAAAAATCAAGTGTCAGAGGAAGTTTTCTTTTCACTCAGATAACAACGACTGCCAGAACATCATGGAGCATGGAAAAGGTTCATTGGTTTAGTACTGACAGAACTCTCAGTTCCACAGGAAAGGGCATCACAAAGGAATAAAAGAAGCCACACCGAATATCAGTCCACACAATTGTCTTCGTGGCAGAACATAGTTGGTGGTTGATTTAATGTCGGGAGAAACTATGAAAAGTTCTGAATACAACGAAATTGTAGCTACTGAGATTAAGCATTCTCAGAAATGTGCTGAGAAATAGGTAACAAAAGACTGGCTGCTTTTCAGGAAAAGATGTTTACACACTTCTTAAGTGAGGGAAGATACAGAATTTTTTTTTCCGTGTAGGTAAAGACCACTTCAGTGATTTCAAAAGGCTTGCTTAAGTGTTGTTTCCCAGCAACGTTTCACTATGTTGAGGAGCCTGAAGTGACCACTTTAGGGCTGAAATATAAATTTATTTATTTATTTATTTAAAAAATATTTATTTATTTATTCACGAGAGACGGGGGTGGGGGGCGGAGGCAGAGGCAGAGGGAGAAACAGGCTCACCGCTAAGAAGGAAGCCCGATGTGGAACTCGATCCCAGGACCCTGGGATTGTGACCTGAGCTAAAGGCAGATGCTTAACTGACTGAGCCACCCAGGCGCCCTGAAATATAATTTTTAATGTTGAGGATAACATATCCAGGTCTTCTCAGATCAAACTAAACTGTGAATGGCTGATTGCCAAGAACTGTCCTCTTTCTCAGGAACTAAGGATTTTTTTTCACTCATCAGGGACAGAAATCAAGGATGTAGTATCATGCATATTTAAAAACCGCATCCAGCAGCTGCGACAGAACATGAAAAGAGTAGATTACAAGAAGCTGAGGCAGATGTTCTTAATTCTCTTCCCCCCCCCGCCAAGAGCTATTCTTCCTTTCCCATATGTTATAGAACCACCATTTTGTTCAGGGCAGCCCCAGGGGTATGAAAAGCAACAGTTGTAAGTGGAACCATATAGATTCTCATGGGTTGTGCACAGTACAACTGCTGTGGTCATTTTCCTTTGTCCTGGATTTAAGTTAACTCAGCAATTCTAGTCTGTTTTGCTTGCAGATAGAGGTGGCCATAAGGCATTGTTCCAGAAATGAGACAGAAGATGAGGTATTTGGGGGCCTCTGGGAAAGCCAAAGAATGAAAAGCCAACCAGTAAGGATAACAGAAGAAAGACATAAAATTTGTGTCCTCAATCACATCAATGAGCCATGAAACCAAGGTCAGAACAATGTGTCTAAGGACTTCTTGTTATTAGGGAAATAAACCTCAGTTTGGTTAAGCGGTGTTATTGGGAATTCATTACTTGCAGCCAAAAACCTTCTTAACAGATATATAAGAATACCCATTCTTTAGGAGAACAACGCTTATCTAACTGTGTAAATATGGCTGCTATTAATATTTTGATGTTTTTACTCCCAGATTTTTCTGTACATATACATGGCATATAAAATTAGGTTTATCCTATATTGATATGTAGTGCCGTGCCTGGGGGGCTGAAATGTAAACAGTACACCTGACATTACTGTATTTTAAATGAAGATGCCAAGGGCTCCTGGGTGGCTCAGTTGGTTAAGTGTCTGCCTTTGGCTTGGGTCATGATCCCGGGGTCCTGGGATTGAGCCCTGTGTCAGGCTCTCCACTCAGTCTGCTGCTCAGTCCTCTGCCTGCCACTCCCCCTGCTTGTGCTCTCTCTGTCAAATGAATAAAATCTTTTAAAAAAAATTAAAAAGAATAAATGAAGAGAGCAAGTCAGTATGAAGTAATTTTTGTTATAAGAATCGTTTGAGTAACTCTCCTTACTTATTAGAAGTAAGGCAACGTGTTTACATTGTTCTACTAAAATTATATACTGACACACTCTTTGTTAGGAAGTCTTTGTCTCCAACTAACTCCAGTATATAGAACATACAGAGGGAGTGCCCTACTTTGCCTGAGAAGTCCAGAGGCTCTCTGAGAGGGGAAAGTATCAAGACCTCCAATTTTGTTACCTGAGACTCAAATTAGGGAAATCTGCGGGGATGGACTCAGGTGGCCCTGACCAAGGTCCAGTTATTAAAAAAGGGAACACAGCCACTAGAATAGAACGAGCACGTGTTTAACAGACCCAAAAGCTACGTCTCAGACTGTCTTGGTGGAAGAGTGGAACAAGGGGAGACGTTGACAGACCCTAGAACATTCCTCACTCAATTCTGTTGGGAGTTGATTCTATCTATCTATCTATCTATCTACCTACCTACCTACCTACCTACCTAATCTATCTAGGATACTAGCTGTGCAAATGAGTCAGTTTCTGTAACTTCAAAAACTGTGCCCAAGTCAACGTAGAGCTATTCTGACCCAGCAGATAACTAACAAATGGGTTTTGCTTCTCATGAATAATTATACCACAAGCAGGACTCTGTATCTGGACAAAGGATAACAGTGGGGTATCAGCCATATCAAACAGGGAAGTCCGTTTTGGAGACAGCTACTTCACCAGGGCAAAACTGTTCCACAATGGAGAAACTTATTTGCTATATACCAGAGGTTTCACATGTAAATGACTACAAAGGTCAGGCTGGTAACGTAAATGAGGTGGTTTGATTTAATCTGTAATTAATTGATTAAGTCAACTGTTACATGTCAGGCACTGTTCTAAGCACACGGAATACACCACTGAAAAAACTAACCCAACCCACAACGGTCAACAAGACAATGTCGTTGGGGAGCTGAGATTCCATGAAGGGGCATTTATATACAGTTGGGTTGTATGAAGAGAAACGTCAACTAAGAGTCTCAGCGTAAGCAACACAGTAGAGAGTAGTGAAGTCTGTGCCAAACAGGCTTGTACATGCCCTGCTTGGAGGAGGTGCCCACTGTCAGCCTCAGGTGATTGTTGAAGGCAGGAAGGTGGCCCAAGGTCACCAGATCTAATGGTTTTTACAGAGACATTATGAATACCTGTTTTTTTTTTTTTTTTTTTTGCGTTCAATCTCCCGATTTTTAAATGTAGGCATCAATTTCAATGTAAAATACTGTGGGGGCTGTGTAAGATTGGGGGATGCTAGATGAGGGCACATTGTAAATTCACTATATTATTTTTATAGCACCGTATGACCTAAAATGATTTCTAAATGAACACAGCCAGGGAGTTAATTTTACAGTATTTAAAAAAGTGATAAATGCTATGGAGAAAATGAAGGGAGGATGGAGAGAGAGGGAAGCAGTTTAAAATAAATCAATTCCCTGAATAAGAAGGCAAGGTAGTTTTGCTTGGTACTGTCCGAACAGAATATAAGCAATGGATGTTGTTTGGCCTTGAAGGTTGTGCCAGGGACCAGCGACAGGTGGAATTTTTGCCTGGAAGCCCTAGTGGCAGTATGAACCCCACTCCACAACCTGGCACTACAGGACCCAACCGAAAGTCACTGTTGCTGAGGGTGCTGGTGGTGGTCTCCAGACAAACATGGGGAAGGTTGTTGAAGATTTCAGTGAGATTAGTACGAAGTAGCCAAGTGGCAATTACTCCTCTCACCTTCCCTAACTGAGAACCAAAAGACTTTAAAGTAGCTTACTCACAGTCACCTAGAACACTGCAAACCGTAGAAGAGGAAATTACTTGGAGTTCCATAGCTAAAAACATCTGTTTCATTCTACACACACATTTCTACATAAGGAATATATTTTATACTAAGTGTACTTCTTTATGTTCCCAAGTAGTTTTCAGAATAATGACTTTTTATGGCTACATAGAGGGCCATTATTTGGATGCACATTATATATTTCAATGCTCCCTGATTGTTGGACATTTAGGTTTTATTACTTCATTATCATATATAATGTAGCAACGAACATGACTGAATATAAATCTTTGAGTGCACCTGCATACTTTACAACTTTTAATTTTCTTTGCTTCCTTGTATTCCAAAAATACGGTATCAGTTTATACTTAGACCAAAATAAATGAGAAAGACCACTTCTCTGTATATTTGCCAACATGGAATGTTGTCATTTAAAAAATTCCAAACCTTTTCCTGGCAAGGAATGGAATTATTATTTTATTTTGCCTTTTTATGATGCACTAAATTCTAAGAAAACCTTCGTACTTGAGATCTCATACAGGGAATCTGCTGAGGGAGTCTCTAAATTGTGAAAATGTTTTTCTGTTCACTTACAGGAGTTTTTAGTATGGGTTTATCCTCTAGCTGGATACGTGAACTTGGGTCACTGATGAACTACTCTGGGCCTCTTTTTTCTTCAACTGCAAAATGATGATCACTAATGTTCTTTCTGGAATTTTGTGTGAGGAGAAATAACTTCGTTTTACATAATCTGCACAACCTCTATTTTTCTAAGTATTTACATTTTTTTTAACAGAGAGAGGCTGGTGCTTCATCATAAGATTTATGCTAGCCAACGAAACATCATAATTCAATTTTTTAGCCATTTCAATCATACCTGGACATGCTCCCCCTACTGGTTCAAGTTATTTAAAATATTTATTCAACTTTCCAACTTAGTGTGTCGGTGTAGTGTACCAATGTTTAAATTTGTTCTCTCATAGACTTTCTTCATCTATCCAGGACCATGGTTGTTTTTTAACACATCACTTAAGGTGAAAGTGGGGGAATAAAAAAACGTGGGGAGATGATTTTTGCACCATTTCAATGTAACAGAAACGGAAACAAAGCGATCCATTAACTCAGTTCAAATGAAATTTGTGGATCGGTGTGTATATAGTACTAAGGTGAATGAAGGACAGGGTCCTGTCCTCAGGGAGCTGACGATCTAGCGGGGGTCTGTGTGTGTACTAGGGACAGTGCTTTTCCTTGTCTTTATCTCCTCTGCGTGGCATGTAACCTTGGGAGCGCTGTGAGGCTGGCCTGGGAGGGTTTTTCACTGGCCCTGTGGTCATGGTTTTAGTTGCTGGCTTCCATCGTCATGAGTGTCCCCTGAGATATTAGTGATCCCACTGGGTTTCCCGTTTCACAGTCCATGCTCCACAGCTGAATCCTTTCAACACAACCATGAGACCCCTTTGGATCATACCATCTTCCCTCAGTTCTTCCTTATCTCTCTGGTGGAAAGGGAGTGGAAACTTCCTGTTGCTTTGTTTTACCATCAGGGGCTCCAAAGAAACTTTGTCAGGGGGCTGTGTCAGCCAACCATGGCTTCATTTCCACTTGAGTGACAAATCTGGAGATTCAACCTCAGCCTTGATGTTGTAAGGGAGGGAACATGTTCCATGTCTCCCTCCAAATCTCTCCTGCACCTAAACATTTCGCATGCCTCTCTACATCTCTTCTCCCCACCTGTGAGAACTCAATTTGGGCAAGGGGATGGGGAATCACACAGCCTTCTACCAGGACTTTTGAATGAAGAGCCAGAAATTAGATGTCTGTCCATAGCTCCTTTCTGACACTTCTGTCTTGTCCCTTGGGGCAGTGCTAGTCTCAAGTTCATGGCCTGAGTAGGAGAGGATCATATAAGACACATGTCAGTTAATTCCTCCCTTATCACAAGACAAGAAATTTCCCAGCAGGAGTGGTGTCAACTTTGTATATCTGTCCAAAGTTTGAGGAGAATGAGGGGAAAATGAACACTTAATTTGGAGATTACGAGGCGATAATTACCTTTAAGAAATAAATTCCAAGCCTCTGATAGTCTGGGGATGAAGGAAGAAGAAGGCAAGGGGTGTGTGTGGTGGGTGGTGAAGGTTAACACCTTGCACTGAGCACTTACTAGTACCAAGCACTACTTTAAGTACTTCGGATGAATTACCTCATCTCAAAAGAGCTCTCTTACCCTCCTACTTACAGATAAAGAAACTGAGGTCCGGACAGGTTAAAACGTTTGTCCAAGGGCGACACAGAGCTAGTAAGTAGAAGAGGAAGCCTGGCTCTGTAATCCCAACATGCTGCTGCGGTGGGTGAGGAGCAGGTGAAAAAGCACTGGAGAGCAGAGCCCAGGGACTTCATCTTAGATTAAGGATTTCTGAACACCTGTAGAGAGGGGTTGAAAGAACTAGGTGGGGAGGGAGGAGAGCGTACATTCAATCAACATGTATTCCATCAACTGCGAACACACAAGAGAGAAAGCAACTATGATGTGATAGGAAAAGCATGGAAGAGAATAGTCCACATCCCAGAGGGGAACTGGGAGAGGGGCAGAGATGATGCGGCTCCCTCAGGGACAGCCCGTAGGAAAGATCCCAGGGGAGCACTGAGAGATGGTGAGCTTGAGCAGGGGGCAGGGGACATGTCAGGACAGCCAGGGAGGGAGGAGGCTATGAACCACTGGCAGGATGACTTTGTTTTCTTGTTGGCCAAGAGCGAGAAGGAACACTGGGAATCTTAGAGCTCTGAAAGCTGTCTGGAGTAGCTTCTGTGGGGGAGGGCACTAACAAGTCAAAGAGAAAGAAAGGAAAAACTGCTGAGTCACATGAAGTGTTATGTCCCAGTTATGTACCAGACAATGTACTATGTGTATTATATACCCTTCATCACAGTAGCCTTGAGGATAAAGATGCTTAGCCTGGTTGAACTAAAGACGTGAATGACTAGCAGAGAATTGAAGTCATTTGCTCATGGTTATTTAGCTAGGAAGGGATGGAACTTATAGTCAAATTCAGGGGTGAGGAAATTCAGGGCACTCTGCAGCCCAGTGCAGGTAGCTGTGATGCAGGGTACCAAGAGATGCTCCCTAAGGCCATGAGAATGGATGAGGACTCCAGGGGAGACTGTACAGTGGTGGAGATGGGGACCGGTCTGGGGCCGAAGCCCAAGTGTTTCTACTGCTCAATGGTAGAGTAGAAGGAAGGTGTACTAGCCTCCATCAGCATTCTCTGTGCCTTTCACATGCAAGTCTTGGCAACCTGAGAGTAGAAAAAGTAGATGAGAGGCACCCAGAGTTGGGGTTGATGTGGAGCTCATGGCCAGGGGTGTATGGCGAGGGAGGTGGGTCCAGAAGAAGAGTTCTGGCAACTCCAGGTCTACTTGAAGTGTAGTAATGCGTTACCAAACTTTTAAGTCCATTTGCAATAAGCAACTTTGAAATTCAGATTTTTAGTCTCAATTTTTATATCGTGCAATGTCTTAGCACTTGAGATCGCCTGTGAATTTTTAAAAATGTGCCTCTGAGCTCACACTGCATAGCAGGAGGCCACATGTTGGTTTGCCATGGACATTCTTGGGAGAAAAGTCTGCATCTTTAGAACTGGTTTGGAGCCTGTTTTTCTAAAAATTCTGTTGTTGATGTCTATTTCCTTCCCAAGGGCCATGTGGATGAATACATTCTTACCCTTTATGTTATCTTTCTAAACAAAATAAAATATGATATCTGTTCAAAAACATTTAATAAGGTAAAGGAAAAGCCAGTTCGAAAAAAAGCTCATCAAGACACAGGGATGTGTGATATTTGCTGAAAGCGCCTGTCAGAAGAGTCTGAGAATAATGTAGATTGGCCAAGGGAAACAAGATACAATTAAGGCGAAACTCATTCCCCCAAGATCACTGAAATGTGAGTTTATGAATCCTGAGAGGTAGGAGGCCAAATGAGATCTAATTGTGTCTTATTTAACTTGGCCTTTTAAATGGATAACCCCTGGCGCTCTCTGCAAATACCACACTTTTGTCAAACTGACCTTACTCTAATGTGTTTTTCTTTTGGTAAATGTGAAGTATTTTTGATCATATAATAGTAACTCAATTAATAAGATTTTCAAGTATAAACGCAGACTATGCTCTAATGGAAACCATATTACCAGTGGAAAAAGTTCCATCCCTTATGATCATATTCTAGCTCAAATAGCTCTCACAGCAGGACCTCAAAAAGGGCCAAGAAAAAATAGCTCAAGAAATATTACTTTTGCAAAGATTCACAGACTCAGTTTAAATATACTGGAAAAATAAGAGTCTGAGTCATCCAAATAAACTGGTGTTCATAATCAGGGCAGAAAGTATGAAATACTGTCAACCCCAAATGGTCTTCTAGTTGTGCAATGGAAAAGAGTTATACTATAGAAAAATCTAAATCAGACATAGTTCTCAAGCTCACTCTCTGAGGTTTATATTGAAATGTATAATATTTTCTGAAGTAGATTTAACTTCTTCATTTTACTTTTTTTTGTCAGGGTTTCCATGAAAACCTTAGGTCTTGGCTCCAGGTGACCAGGGTTCTAGTCCAAACTTGGCCATCAAGTCACGATGCACTTAGGCAAATCACTCGTTAGCTCTGGGACTCTTCATTTCCCATCTGCAAATGAGTGTTCTCAACCTGATGATTGTCAGGTTCTTATCCAGCTCAAACTGTATGTAACTCTACTTGACTTTGAACCTTGTGAATAATCTAAAGTCGAATTAAAGTTGGAAGGAGATGGCAGTCTCTCAGTGTCTTTGTTTGTTGATTGATTGATTGGCTTTAAAAAAAAATTTCAGGAGAAGGCATTTCCCATGAGAAATCAACACATCATGTCCTGGGAGAGCTGGGATCTGACCTGGCTCCTTATGGGAAACATTTTAGGCCCGGATAAAAAAGAAGAAAGACAGGGCCAAAGTGAAGGCAGGAGGGACAGAGTCGACAGAGTTTTGGTTCTGAGGATTTGTCATTGCCCTCAACTCACAAAGACTAAATTCTTGCCTGCCCATCTTTCTGGGCCTTGTGTAAGCACATCCTGCCAAAGAACGTTAGCAGTGTAATGATCTTCACTGCGTTTAATGATTCACTGATTGTAAGGAATGTTTTACCTGGCATAACAATGAGTATGTATTCCTGGAGCCTATACCCACTGACCTGAGAGGAGCCCCCCCCCCCCAAGTGTGCTAAGTGGACAAGGGAAGCCTGGCTAGAGTCTATATTTACCTAGCCAGATAACTGAGCGAACTACAAGGTCTTTTTATTATCCTTACGTGATTACTTACTTTGTGGGGTATCCGTAGTCATTATTAAAACCATGTGTATTCCTGTCTCACTTTGAGCACCTTCACTGAAAATCAATCCCTACAGTTTCAGGAGTGCAAACCACACTCATCTCAGAGTCAGTGTAAACGAACAGAATTAAGGAGGCTTTTTAAGGAGGCTTCAGAAATTATCTAATGCCGTCAGCATTAAAATATAAATGACTTATGGCTGCCCCACTTACTCATGTGGGTAATTGTTAAGTTCAGATCTGATTTTTCTGGAAAAACACTTTGAATTTCAACAGGCTTGCTCTCATCTCCCATCCCCATGTCCTTCATAGTAGCAGGTAATTCGTGGAGATTACCATCTTAGCATTGGAAACCCAGCATTCTTGACACTGGAGTCAAGATAACACATATAGATAAGCCTTGTAGGCCAAACTCAGAGAAGAGAAGGTGAAGTGAGCAGAAACTCACAGCCTTTTTGAGTCAGAAATATTTTTGTTATATCGGAAGAGATTTGCAGTTGTACTCTTGATTATAATAAAGAGGAAGGAAATTAAATACTTCCAAAATCCCATTAAAACTGTATTTTAATATATGCTTGCCAGTATAGAAGGACTTTTATAAATGAAATTGCATTTCTTGACCCACAGTGAGTTGCCTATTACTTCATTTTCCTTTGTTCAAAGCTCTTTCTTAGAGTTAAAAATGGGGGAGTATTTAGTGTCTCACAAATCTCAGGCTGATACAAAAACTTAGTCTACAGCAGCTAATACTTTTTTGTGGTCAAAGACATTTTAGGTTGTACATATTCTTTTAGGAAACATTAATATATCAATCAAATATGCAAGTGAGAACTCAAAGAGTTATTTTATCAAACAGTATTTTAAGATACTTTAAGAATATCAAATACATCCCTTTTAATACTGATTCTTATTGATTAAATATTCTTGCTTATTCTATTAGGTATCAACTACGAAATTCAACTAGTATACCTGTGTCCTTTGTATTTTACTATAAAGGTGTTAAAATCTTTCAGGTTAAGATTGAGTTATTTAAATAATATTTAAATTTAGAATGCCTAGGTTCATACATATATCCTTTCAGTTCTTTTAATTTTACAATTATTTAAAAAGTATTTGAAGTTTGATTGTATACTGTTAATGACAGAGAACAAAGTGAGGGTTGCTGGGGGGGTGGGGGATGGGCTAGATAGGGGATGGGCATTAAGGAGGGCCCTTGTTACCATGAGCACTCGGTGTTATGTGTAAGTGCTGAATCACTAAAATCTACTACTGAAACCAATATTACACTACATGTTAACTAACTAGAATTTAAATACAAATTTGAAACAACGAAAAAATAAAGTATGGTTATATAAGCAATAAGCAATAAATGAATACATTCTCCTGGTAAAAATTCAAACTCTCAAGATGTGGATAAAATCCTTTTTGGCCAGCCTCTGGAATTTAGGTCTCCTTCCCACATGCTAAGAACACTGCTATCTGCTTGATGTATCCCCTTGCAGATAACTACCATTTGTATGCATATTTCCTTTGGAGAGTATAGAGTATTTTGGAGTATGCTTAACATAACTGGTATGAAATGGCTGTGTTATTCCATAGCTTGCTTCTTTACTTGGAGTAATATGTTTCGAATTTTCCCTGTTAGTACATATAATCGACTTTATCATTTTAAGCTGTTCCTTAGTATTTTATGGAATAGATATTAAAAATGTATTTTCTCAGAGTCCACAGTCGGAAACATATCCAAATTCTTCACAACAAAACAGAATCAATAAACACCTAGAAGGGGGCGCCTGGGTGGCACAGCGGTTAAGCGTCTGCCTTCAGCTCAGGGCGTGATCCCGGCGTTATGGGATCGAGCCCCACATCAGGCTCCTCTGCTGGGAGCCTGCTTCTTCCTCTCCCACTCCCCCTGCTTGTGTTCCCTCTCTCGCTGGCTGTCTCTATCTCTGTCAAATAAATAAATAAAATCTTTTTTTAAAAAAATAAACACCTAGAAGGATTTTGTCATCTGCTTATTTTTAGAAATTGACAATATTAAATGATTCTGTTCACACTTCAAAAAAAATGTATTTTCTTTCTTTCTTCTTTTTTTTTTTTTTTGATGTAGTGTTTCAAAAAAATGTATTTTCTATTCTAGTTTTCGTAGATATTTAGGTTGTTGCCATTTTGTTACAATGCGAAGTATGCCTCATTACAACTGTCAAGTCTGAGCGGGGTTCTAAACAGTCTTGCTTTCTTTTCTGAAGATTTAGTACAGCCAAGTCTAAGTCTCTTCAAGTGATACTTTTTACCCCAAGCCTCTATCAGGTATTTTCCTCAACAAAGTCCATTCTCACTCTAAGAACCATTTTGAGGATAGCTGTTAAAGTAACATTAAAAATTTCCTACCTCATTTTATGTCCTCAGTGCTTGGCACTCATAATAGCAAATAGTTGATACTTGGTAAATATTTTTGTTGATTAAATAAATGATATATTTGGGGCATCAAGAGCATTGCCCTGGGAATGGGAAGAGCTAGACTTTTGTGACTTGGGTTTGTGATCCTCGATGTGGGAAAAATTGCTTCCAGCTTTTTTTCCCTCCTCAGAAATAGGAGGTGGTTGAGCAGGAGGTTTCAAAGGTCTTGCCCATGGCTCGACCTCATGGGCGTTTTGTTTCGTTGTTTTGGTGGTGCTGGTGGTGCTGGTGCAGCTTGGGAGTGCTACGCACCATGCACTTTGTAGATGCTAAAGAGGTATTTGATTATACGGTAGTTTTATTTGATTTTCACAGTATTCAAATGCAGCAAAAATTTTAAATATATGTTTATAAATTTTTCTCAAAGACCGGGATAAAAAGAAAAAGTCAGAACTTGAGGAAATTTGTCATACTAAAAGAACATATTTATGAATCTAGGTATCAGTCCTAAATATTAAAGGCAGAAAATCTAGATCTCTAGGAATCAAAGGGAAAAAATACTTTAGGATCATTTCTGGGCAAATTATTCTATTTATTTAATATAAGGAATCTGTGGTTAAAATCCCATTTTTTTTAAAAAGTGTATTCACATGGGACTTGAGACAATCAATTGTGTTTCTTTATTCTCTTAGACTCATATATCGATTTTGATAAGAAGGTAAGTGTCTACACTGTCTTTTAAAAATCAAATGTCCCTGTCTTATTGCTATACATCAAAAGAATCTATGATACTCTCTGTTTCAAGTAAATTGATTCTTTAAGGATTGCTCTAAAATGCTCCCTGGAGCTGAAGCAGGGGAATCTATAAATATATAAATTTACAAATTTAGATTTATAATCATGAGGGGGAAAAGGGGATTTATATACATACATAAATGACTCATTTTCTAGAAAGCTCTTTCCCACCTTGTTTTGAGAGTAGAGGTCAAAACAGAGGAGGCATGCTTTACATCAATTCTTTTCCTGAAAGGAAAGACTTCAGGAATTTAAAAAACTAACAACTCAAAGATGTACAGGACTCAAAATTCTCATATCGCTGTGTAGCTGGGTAATTTATTTTTATGATCTTAAAATATTTGAACCTCGAGCATGTTAAATATTTTTACTTAAAAGGAACTCAGTTATGATTACTTAAATTACTGTTTTCTTAAAGTCAATATGGCTCTCATTGAATCACTATGGTTTTATTTGAAATTATCTGCTTATAGCTTCCCAAAGGGTATTATTCCTTCATTTTTCTTAGTGTATTCCTATTATTTAATAATATCAGTCTTTGTTTAGGACTTGTTATAAAGAGTAATACGGTAAATGTGCAAACACTCATTACTATGTTATTATTTTCCACTAAATTATTTGACTTTGGTCTTAGGTTCTCAACACTCTTTGAAAATGTTAATTTAATAAACATGTCATAATCTTTACAATTAACTATTGACTTTAGACCTGGGAAACAGAAGGATTCAACTTTTTTTGTGTTAGTACCATGATTTTGTTGCAAATGGAAAAGTATATAATAAGATTGCCTTATTCCTAAGTATTTGAAGCATAGCTACAATTTGTTGAGGGGTTACTATGTGCCAGGGCCAATGTTAAGGTAGGGTAGGCTATCAGGAGACTGAATAGTAAATGAGTGGCTTAAGGAATGTTGAGATTTATTTCTCTCTCAGGTAGGAGTCTGTGCTAGTCATTCTGCTCACAGTCTATATGGTCTTCTAAGGTCTCTCTGGTGCTGTTCCAGGCAGCGGGACCTGGAAATTCAGTGTCAAGGACTGTGTGTGCAAGGTTTATGGTCTAGGCAGTGTCATTTTGCATTTTGATTCCATTGGCTGGGTCTTGGTCACATGGTCAAACCTAGCTGCAAAGGGATCTGGGATATGTAGTCTCTGGGCAGTTATTTCCCAGCTACACCTGCACCATTATGAAAAAAAAGGGGAGCACAGTGGGTGGATTATGCCAGGGTATTTTAGATAATTATCTGATTTAATGAGTACTCTAAAGCAACAGGATTTTCTTGAAAGGATAACCAAAGCTCAGAGGCTAATTACTTATCTAAGGTCATATGGTTTGTGACAGAGTTCTCTATGCCATACAGTGTAACAAAAGCTGGACTATACCCCAATCCTTTGGTTCAATAGATTGTAAATATTCCTCTTCTTCAGCACATCTCTCATATATCCAAAATACCTACCCTATACAAAGAATGAATGATACAGCGTCGCTTGGCTTGGCATCTTCAGGTTCTCAATGCAACCACAGATCTTGCCCCAAAACAGTTAAGAACATTCTACTGTTTTTTAATTTAAGTCAGTTAATTTCATTTCCAATGCATTTGTTATACACCGTTTTGCTGAGTTAGGTTGGCTGAATCCACACCCATTCTTGGCCATCTTCCTTGCTTCCCTCTTTCCTTGCTTCCTTGCTTTACCTCAGAAGCAGAAAGCTGGAATTTTCTAGCTCAGTTTCATCCGGTGGTGGTCACCAGATACAGGCCTACCAATGAAATGGAAAGGCAAGTGTATTCTGAGAATGGCTTCCTTTCACAATTAAAAAGGCAAAGCCTCTCAAGGAGCCGGCTTTGACCTATTGGCCTTATTTTTGCCTGGAACATGGATGTGGTTTCTGGAGGTGAGTTGGCCACCTCACTACCTTGATGGTGAAGGTCTATATGCCAGGGACGCAGAGTGGGAAGATGGAATGCTTCTGCTGGACCCTGATACATCCATCCTGGACGGCTTATCTCTTGCAACCCACATACACTAAATGTCTTATCCCAAAGTCTCTCCCTCCCTTTCTTCATTCTACCCGCTCTGCCCCCCCCCCCATGCCCCAACTTCTCTTAGTCTCCTCTTTTCTTCTTTTTTGACTCCAGGTAATAGCAACTTGAGGTCAATCCAGAATTTAGGATTTGCCTCTGTGTTTAAAGTGAAGCAAGTATTTCAGTGGACATGGACCAAAGGGTGGTGGTAGGGAGAGGAAACCCTATCCCATGAGAGAAACGACTCTTCTTTTCCATTTTTTTTCTTTGCAATTCTAGAGATTATATAATCTTTATATATCCAGCCATCTTTATATAATAGTTTCTTGGGAAGGGGTGGGGGCAAATTTTGGCTTTTAAGATCTGGGAAAGGCCATAAAACAGCAAATCTTCCTTCTTGTTGGTAACACATCTTCCTTTCCTCCCTGGACTTTTGTTCATGGCTATTTAATTACCTTGTGGTAAACATGAAAAAACAAAACTCACTCTCTGAGAGGATTTCTGTTAACTTCTAATTTCTAAAGGCCTCAAGTTTCTTGGAAGAGAGCAATTCTTCATGTGAAAAGAATTTGAATTTTAAAAGTGAACTTGATTCCTCTTTTTTTTTTTTTTTTTTTTAACTTTCTGTTTATGAAGCCATCCTTAGAAGCCATGTAAGGATACTGGGGTGGAAGACTGAGTGGGAAGAAACAGCTAGAATCCATGGGGTGGGAAATGGTTTCTCTATGCTCTCAAGGCAGTTTGTCCTGGTGTGTTTCTGATGAGACAGAAATCAAACTCCAGGGGAAGGGAAAGGTATGATACTCGGTGCCTCTGCTTTGGTCTGTTACACAATTAAGGATTCCTTGGTTTTGGAGATGGGATCTGGACATTCCATGAGACATACTTCTGGAAAATCCTTTTTGCACCTCTCTGGACACTGTTCCTTTCTTCTAGGCTATCATACAAGAATGTCAAGCCTGGCAAGTATTCAGGCTCTTAACCTCAAGAGACTGATTTCGTCCTTGTCCAAATGTATTGTCAGTTCCTTGACTAAAAAGACCTTCATTCCCTTTAGGGAAGGTGGTTTTCCTTGTGCTCGTCTTGGGGAAGGAGCATGTTTACTAAGATACATAGTACAGAAAATGCTTTCTTATATGTGTACAAAAAGGTATTCTTTATTTTGCATTTCAGATAACACATGCTCAAATTGCTGTGCACAGCTTTTGGATACTGGAATGAAGAGGAATAGGAGAGCATGGGCCATTACAGAGTGTGATAATCACAACCAGGACCACTGTGTGAGCATGCGGGTTGTCCACTGCACAACCCTAGGGGGCGTCATTCATGCACATTTTGAAGTTGATAATGCTCCTTGGAGTTGTGCAACATGGTGGCCCCATAAACACTTCAATAGCATTGACTATAAGTCACGCTATGCTAAGAGTGGTCTATTCCTTCTTCATAATCCTACGAAGTGGATCCTAATATCCTCATTTCACAGGTGAGGAAAATTAGGAGCAAAAGGGTTCAAGGTCAAAAAAGTGGCAGAACTGGAATTTGAAATCAAATGTAGTGTCAGAGTCTGGCCTTGTAATCCTAATACCGAACTGTCCCTGAACTAGTTAGAAGTGGTCCAAGGAAAACATTCTCCGCTCACCCATTCGTCATTCCCAAACAATGTTTTGAGTGATCTGGGCATTCTGCTCAGTGCTGGAGTAAAATGGTTCGGCAACCTCATTTTTGGCCTAGTTTAAACTCAGCAACTTGTCGAATTGTCTTTTCCTAAAGTTTTTAAATAGCTGTACTGTCGTGAATTTCTGAGGTAAAATAATGAGAGGGATAGATAATGAATATATAAAACTTACAATCTCCTGGTGAAAAATGAAAGAGATTTTATGAACCCGACAGGTGAGAAAGGGAACAGCGTGGCTGATTGCTCAGAGTCCTTTGGAGATGCAAGACCGAGGCTGGGATAGTATTCAAAACATTCTAGATACTCTGGGCTGCTGCTTTCTGTGTGACTTTTCTGGATTCCTAAGTGAATACGCATGACTCTTAACCTTCCTCCTTTTCTTCCTCCTCATCCTCTTCTCCTAACACCACCTCTCTTCCCCTTCTCCTCCCCCCTCCCCAGCCGCCTCTCGGTCCATGTATTTTCTCCTTGTTACCTGAATGGCAACTGAAGAAAATGACGCAAACCTTCCCTACTAGACAGAAACATGTTAATCGAGTAAACTTATTAGGTTTATGGAAAACAACACCAAATGACATATAGAGACAGTTTCCTTCTGAAGGTAGACGTCCAAATTGTGTTTTATAACATACATCGGGTGACCTAAATTCACTCCTTTATGGTCAAATCAGTCAAACATCAGCCAAATGAACTCACAGAGGAGGCAGTGTAGGGAAAGAACGGAAACGTAGAAAGAGGCAAGAAGCCATCTGTAATCACCGTGTTCCTTGTGTATGAGAGTCTCCGCCAAAGAACTTCTCAGGGAGCGTATTTTCCCCCTGAGGTTGATCTATATTGACTACCACCCATGGGCACTAATTTTTAAGGAGGGGACTGTGGCCTGAAGGAGGCAGGCACAAGGCTGTCCTCTATTTCACTGAAGTACCTTTGCTATGAAAATAGTATTATTGCTGCTTGCCCCTCAGTGGTCTATGCCTTTCAGTATGAATATGGGGAGGCACATAAATTCTATTTAGACCAAGTCCCTTGAAACTGTGACAAGGTAGAAGCAGGGGGCACGGGGAGGCCCATGTTGAATTCTCCCCATGTTCTGGAGTTGTTGTGAGAGGGGGAAAAAAAAAAAAGCTGAAATGGCAGGCCACACCAGGGTGCAAATGTAAGCAATATTTAACCCAGTCTGTTAATAAAGAGCACGGTTTGCTTGCTGGTGCCCCAGTAAGCCATGCCTCATAAGCATTGTGGTTTCCAAAATTATTCCAAGTTAGGCACCGCTACAAGTAAAATATGCTGCTGGCTGTGAAATAATGAGAGGGATAATAAATATATAAAACTTGGAATCTCCTGATGAAAAATGAAAGAGATTTTATGAACCCAACCAGTCAAACGCAGATGAAAAACCCCCAGTGTTCTCACCATGATTAATGCTCTGGCCTTCCATGTGAGCAGCTCAGAGTCAATTTCCTATTCTGATCTCTTGTTCTAGAGGTAGCTATGGTGGGAAGCATTACTGAGATAGTGAGTTCAGCTGGTGTCGCTAAATGTGTGGCTTTCAGGTCTTGGTGAGAGAGAATGGAAGGTCAAAGCCATGGTGTGTCAGCATGTACCCAAGAAAATGGTCATGTATCTCTATCGAACTGGGGGCAAACAGGAGAGGGAACATTTAATGACGTTGAACTCTGGTCTCCCGATGCAGAATGTTCTTGTGAAGGATCCTTCTGTTCCTTACAACCCCGGGGGCAGGTGGTTGAACAGGGCACAGAAGACACCTAACAGGTGAGGAGACAGAGGCTCAGGGAGTCTTGCCCAAGGTCACATGAATGGTAAATGGTGGAGCCTCAAGGAAAAGCCCGATCTTACCACAGCTACGGAATTTCCCTTCATCTCTTCAGTGTTACTGTTTCCCTAACCTGCTGTTACACTCTCTCTCTCTCTCTCTCTCTCTGTGGGGTATGAACAAACCAGGCATCCTGTCTAAATTAATTTATTTCATGAGATCATTTCTCCACACTCCATTTCACATTGCCTGTGGAGACATAAACCTAGTCTTGAGTAAAAGAATGAGGACTTTGGTCCCTAATTTGGCCCTAAATGTCATGCAGAAAATGTTTTCTTAACTCACTGTGAGCCCTGGAAAGCTTGTTTGCTTGACTTTCAAACACCGCCAGCCGGAGGACACAGCACTCTAAAAGGCTTTATAGAGAAGGCTGAGTACGGATGGAAAATTTATGCCTGGAAGGATGTTACTGTACAGAAAAGATTTGGGGGTACGGAAGGTTTGGTAAAAATTCCTCCTCAGCTGGAAATTCTGGCCCACGGTTTCCAAAACAAGCTTAATTTTGCAGACTTTAGCTTTTATGAATTACCGCGAGGGCTGAAATTGCCTCATGTCAAATTTCTTAAGGAGAGGAATGCCTCTTAATTAATCATTGAGAAAAAAAAAAGAATAAAGCAAGATGAAAATTACATGTTTGTCTTATTCTAGATAAATGTTTTAAGCTCTTTGACCCTGCTGAGCCCACAGAAACATGCCTGTGATACCGAGAAGTAAAATAAATTGCCAGCCCATTATAGTTGCTGGTATCAGACCTGTTTTCATATCTAACAAATGATGTGTGATTAGAGGCCGGCCATTAACATCTTGAGGGAGGATGTTTTAGGAGCTCTTTTTCTCCCTCTCCTGAACATTGGGGTGATGGCTGAATGCCACGGTATTCTGATCTGTCAGGAGCGCCACGCAAGATGTTCTGATGGCTTCTGGGTGTATATTCAGAAGTCCTTGTCTGAAATTCACCTCCCTGTCATCAAGTCTGCTCTCAGGGAGCTGGGAACCAGCCCGCTAGGCAGGCTGCTTTTTGATGTGCAGGAGGACACCCTCTCCCCAATTTTCACATTATACTTTTAGAATAAGACTTAAAAGTCCTCTTTAAAAAGAAGACACGTGAATCTGGAAGTGACGATTAGCTGTTATCACTCATTAATACCCAACGGCATTGTTCCTCAAGCCCAAATGTACATAAGAATCACATAAAGAGCATATAAAGACACAGATCATGACCTCAGTCTCCCACAATTCATTTGGTGGGGAACAGGCAGAGAATTCACATTTTTCTGTTTCCATGTTATGCAGATGTGGCTGGTGGGGGCATCACACTTTGAGAAGCAGCATTCTGGAATGAAGTTTTCAGACTAACCAGTTACCTAATTGAGATGTGAAAGAATGGGCAAGAGGACAGTAGGCAGTGACATGAGAACGAGAATGTGAGAACTTGGGAGTTTGGAAATATTGTTATGGAGGACAAATATAAAATATGTGGGTGACTAGAAGGGCGCTCTGGAAGCCTCCAGGAGAAGGAGGAAGAAGAATAAAGGAGAGCAGATGGAAGAGGACTTTATAAAAAAATGTCCTCTCTTCACACGTTTAGCCAGGGGTCATGCTGGGACTCACAATTGGCACCTATGTCCTTCCTGTTTCCCTCACTTACGCATGGAAGCTCTTGAGAACCTAACCAATCAGCAAGATGTGAATCAACCACGGCTCTTGAATGACTGGGAAATTCTACCTGCATTTAAAACGGAATCTATCCAAACGAATGATGGGGAGACTTTGGTGGGGAGGGGCTGTGGTGGAGGTGGGAGAGGAATTGGACACTGGGTATGGTTTGTATTGGGGCATTGGGATTCTGGATGTTGTTCCTCAGAATTGACCAAAGAAACTGACATGGATCTGCCTAGTGGGGGCTCTTGGTAAACCTTGACTGACCATGTTGCCCAGACTGGCAAAAGTTCAGAGCTGTTCTTTGTTACTTCAGAAATGGAAAGACTGAGAACAACTGCCAAGTCTTTGAAGCGTGTGCCTGTGGGGCTGGCCCTCACAGCTGCTCAAACCTGAAAATAATTAAGTGTTTTACCAGTGCAATGACTCAGCTGGGGTTAGAACCTCACCAGATTGGAGCTTGACTATTTTTACGCATGAATTTTAAAAATAGTTGAGAGGTGTGGCTCCGAATATAATGCATCCAGAAAAACTCATGTCTTCATGTAAGTTTCTGGCAACCCAAATCCCCTGGAACCCTTCACACCCACCAGTCCTATTTCTCAAGAAGCACCCAATTCTTAAGACTTTCCAGATTTCTCCCTGTTCTTCTCTCACCAAAAACTCCATTCTGTGCCTTAACCACACACTAAAATGATATATGACTGTGGTGAGGTAAGTTGATGAATACCATGGTTGACTTTTTCTTGTCATCCATGTCTTAGCTCACTAATTATCTTTTCAGAAAAGCTTCCCCTGACCACCAAACGTAACGAAGTAATTTCTTCATCATCTCACACTCCTTGTTCCCCATCACTCAGGACTCGCTGAAGCGGCCTTATATTCCTATTTACTTACTATTCCCTCCCCACCTTCAACGCAAGCTTCATGTGAGCTGAGATCTTGTTACTCTAGCATGACAGTGGTTACCTATCATTAAGTTACACATTTTATAAAGTGACAGCATTTCCAAGTTTTGTACTAAGGCAAAATGAAGTATGAGTTCCAAGTACACAAACTCTTCTCTTGGTGTAAAATGAGTCCTTTCTCATCTGTTTTAAATCGAAGACCTGCACTGTCCTGTACCTTTCCTGTCCTTTCCTGTTCCAAAAGGATCCGACAAGGGAAATAATAGAAGACAGTGATCATCATCTTCTCTAAGATTTGTGGAGATACCATGTTTTTGCTATTTGCCAGAACTCTCCACTGAGTTTGAGAAAAGAGAAAATCCAACTTTTAAAATTATTTCCCAGTGAGAGTACCTCCCCAAGAATACGGGCCAGAACAGTCATTTACAAAGCATCCTCCTGGGATCAGCAGCATCATTATGACTTATGAATTTTTTAGAAATGCACCACCCCCGACTCAAGGTTTTGTTTGGGCCAGGCTCCAGAGGAGGCTCTGAGGAGAACCCATATTGTCGTCCTTTGAGCTGTTGGTGCCTGCCAGCAGTCCTTGACTTGCAGGTGCATGGCTCTAATCTCTGCCTCTGTGATCTTATGACTCAGATGTTTGGGTGAGGGCAGCAATTTCTGTTGCGACTAGGCCTCCAGGGAATTCTAACACGCTCTGAAGCTTGAGTGCCATTCTCTAGAACCTTGCTCCTCAATATGTGGTCTGAAATCTAGAGGCATCAGTGTCACCTGGGATCTCATTAGACCTGCAGAACCACAGGCACTGCGCCCCACTTATTGAATCAGAATCAACATTTTAACAAGGTCCCCAGGGGATTATCATGAACATTAAAGCTAGAGAAACACTTGATCTATCTAGGCTGATTTGTCCTGGTAATAGATTGTATGAAAAAAATTAAGGTTATAAGGTATTGTGTCTCTTTTATACTATGTTTTGAGAAACTAAGGTTTTCATTTTTTTAAACCAAAACATCTTAAGAATAAGAGCAATCAAAATTTCTTTCTTCCAGTACAGCTATTCTTAAAGTGTGTGCTGCAGATAAATCCTCTGGAGTACTTATTAAAATTCATATTCTGTGACCATACCTCAGTTCTACTAAATTAACATTTATGGAGACATACTTTGGAATCTCCATTTTTAACAAGTATCTTGGTGATTCTTACACACTTTGGTCTAAAAGTTGGTGAAACTAGTCTTAGAGATAGTTTTTCCTCTACTTTTCATCTTCAGATTTCCCCTTGAACATTAACATTTGTTAACATCCTAATGAAGAAACTGGTATGAAAATCAACACTACTGGAAGAAAAACAGTGAGCAGATTTTATTATAAGTTAATAATAAGCTTGTAATTTTAATAACTACAAAGAGTTCCTTAAGGCTATAGTCTCTTCCTCTGATATTTCCAACAATGGCAGATCTAAAGTCAGAAAGGTAACTTTTCTGAGAAACAGAGCAACCCATAAAGGTCTCGGAGAGACCCCAACTTTCTCATGTTATTATTTTTCCCACCAAATTATTTTTCTATCAAGAATATAAAATGTCATGAAAAATTAAAAATGAGATTCAGGAGAACTCATCCCTTCATCCTTGTTCATGCCTTCCCTCCTTCATGTTGTTGAGGATGCGTGAGAGCTGCCAAGACATCCACACTGGTTAACAAATGGCTAATTGACAGTTACCCATCTGTTGATGTGATTTTGGCTGTTTTCAGATAGAGTCAACGATCATTAGATTTTGTTTCCCCTCATGGGGGAAAGCTGTGACATACTGGTTACCTGACAGTGTTAGAAAGATTTCTGACTTATTGTTTATGTAGACTAAATAAATCTTTCTTTAGGTTAGTGGTCTTATCCTACATCTAGTTTCCATCTGAATCTATCCAGCTGAATTATGTCTACAATGGCAAACAGGGACCGCAATTTCTTTTTTTTTTTTTAAGATTTTATTTATTTATTCGACAGAGATAGAGACAGCCAGCGAGAGAGGGAACACAAGCAGGGGGAGTGGGAGAGGAAGAAGCAGGCTCGTAGCAGAGGAGCCTGATGTGGGGCTCGATCCCACAACGCCGGGATCACGCCCTGAGCCGAAGGCAGACGCTTAACCGCTGTGCCACCCAGGTGCCCCGGGACTGCAATTTCTAATGGTAGTAGTGTATAAATTGTGGTTCATACTTTGAAATATTGCAGAAATAACTGGCAAAATTTGATGATTTGCCTTTCTAAGCTTAAGTAATCCTCTCCCACTCCTCCCAGACATTCTGTGTTTTCTCATCTGCCTTGTGATCTCTATGGTTTATAAAATATACAAAAGCATTTTCAGGGTGAGAGAGGGAAGATGCAAGAGTGATGCTCTCATCTTTTCATGGTTGAAAGCCTTGGCTGTACTTGGCCTAGAGAGAGTAGCCTTGAAGCAGTACATAGCCAGTGACAGCCAGGCTTTAAGGCTTGACATGAATGTAACTTTGCTCTTCAGACAGTATCTCGGCAACTTTAGGGGGGGGATATCAGAGATGTTGTGTGGTGCTATTCTCATTTCTCTTCCCTATCTTTTTGTACTTCACCAATGACCACTCCTTCTCTCTCTGAGGCTGGCCTCTTAAGATTGTGATTCATACGTAGAAATCAGTTTATGTTCTGGTAATTGTCTCTTCTTAGAAATGAACATCTAGCTCTTATCTAAGTGCATAAAGTGATTTGAGTTTATTCAAAACATTTAGGATCATTAATTCTGACCACAAAGTAGGCAAAATATGCCACATTACCATTACATTATTTTATAATTATAGCCACACATCCAACATATTTTATTGAGGACCTATTATGTCCCAGGAACTATGCTAAGTACTAGGTGTATCACACTTAGCAAACAAGATATGGACTTTGTTTCCAAGTAGCTTAGATGCTAATGGCATTGATCAAGTGGTCACATAAATATAAAGCTGTAACATGATGAATAGCAGGCTGCTTCAGAAGAATTTCTTTGAACAAGTGATATTTGAATTGAGATGTGAAGGAAGGATAAGTGTTATTTAGGAGAGGGGGGGAGGAAGAGCAGCAGTTCAGGGTAGTGTAAGCTCTGGCTGGGATGGAGCCCTCTAGGAACTGAAAAAAGGCTAACATGGCAACAGAGTAGAGTGTGATGGGGAATGTGATAGGAGTGAGGTTGGAGAGACAGACAGGTGATGCACTGTTCAGGGTCTGCACTTCCAGTTGCAGATTTCACTTTGTATCCTAAGATTAATGGGAAGGCATTCAAGTGCTTTAGGTGAGTGATTAGGAGCAAAGACATAGACCTATTTGGGAAACCATATCAGTAATCCAAAAGAAAGATGATAGAAATTTGGTCTACAGTGTTTGTGGTGGATATCATGAAGATAAAGTAGATTTGTAAGACATTTAGGAAGTAATGTTGATGGAGTTTGATAAGGGATTTGATATGGAAAGTGACAAAGAAAGATGGTGCCTTTGTATAGGAAAAATGAATACTATGGAGCACCTAGTTTTGGTGGAGAGGGATCATGAGTTGAAATCTGAAGATGTGGAATTTGAAATGCCTTTAAGATACTTAAGAAATGATGTGAACTGGGCAGATGTCTGCACTGTTTATATAAGTTTGTGTATAATTGGCACTCAAATCGGTGAAAGCAGAAGAATTTACTTAGGGAAATTGCTAGTGTAAGTAGACAAGAGAAATTCTCACCATTTAACAGCAGAGAAGAAGGGATGAGCCAGAAAAGGGGACAGAGAAGAACTAGACAGGGAGGCAGAAGAAAAATCCAGAGAGTACATATTGGAAGTCAAGGGCACAAAATGTTTTGGGAAGGTCCAATAGAGTGAAGTATCCCCAGTAAGGTGATCATTTTAACAGAAGAGATTTGAACATATTTCATGTCAATGAGAAGAAATGAGAAGGACAGGCTGAATACATAAGTCAGAGAAACATAGCAGACAGCAAAAAGTTCCTTAGAAGATAAGAGGGGAAGAGACCCAGAGCTTAGGTTGGTAGTTAGCCTTAGAGAAGATAAAGAACAACTCTGCCATAGCAGAATTTAGCTTATTCCAGAATCATCTGGAAGGCTTGTTAAACACGGATTACTGTCCCACCCTCGCCCAGAGTTTCCGATTTAGAAGTCTGGAGAGGGACCTGAGAACTGGCATGTCTACAACTCCACAGGTTGATGCCGATGATACTGGTCCAGGCACCTCATTTTGCCCTGTGTACAGCAACTAGAGGTCAGGTTGGGTTCAGACATAGGTAGCTTCTTATGTTTTGGTTAACCGTAGATTAGGGAGCTCTTGCTGATAACTTCTGTAATCATTCTGAAGAAGGAGATAAGATCCTTTGCAGACAGTAGCAATGTTGTGGGCTTGAGGAGAGCAGAGAAACTTGAAATACCTTTCAAGCAGAGTAGTAGAGAGAACTGCCCTGCAGTGTTGAAGGTCATCTTGAGATGGGGGGGTCACAAATTCATAGTGATTTCCATCTGCCCTGTTTTGTGGTTTTCTACAACTCAATGTGACTGCTCAGAGGCAGGCCTGGAGAACGTGGATTGTTGGTCATATCTAAGGTTAGCTTGCTGCAAAGGATGTGTGATGGAAATAGGGAGGTACAAGGTACTTGCAAGAGTTCTTACAAGAGTTGTTGAATGACAAACAATGCAATCTAAGCTGAATGCAGGGGAAGAGGAGAAAGGAGAGGCCTGGTGATGTGGGAGAAAGTAGAGGCATCAAAGTAGAAGCATCAATGCTTTGGAGGCTCCAATGAGGTCAACAGGCAGTTTTAGCTGGAGTTATTGTGCAAAGGTGCTGGAAGAATGGAAATTTGTGTTTACACTGTGGGATAAATGAATAAAAAATGATGGAGGTAAAAAATCTAGGGTGAAGATAAAGAGATCTTGTGAGTGAGAAAGAAAGTGATTACAGCTGAGGAGGAACAGGAACTGAGGGCCCAGGATGTTGGGTGGACTCCTGAATATGACAAGTGAAGTAATCAGAATGATGGGGAGACTTGAGTTGGAGAACAAGATGGCGAACGACAGCCAGGGCTTTGATGACTGAGGGAGAAACCTGATGAAAACAGCAAAGACAGAAGTAGAGTGTGAAAAAGATAAATACCACAGGTCTTCGAGGATTTTTTCCATAAAAATTTGAGACTGAGGGGAGCCCTAGTCCGAGAGAAGTGTTCTCACGGGAGCCTCCCAGCCTTCATTTAAGGCCAGTGGCAGAGGGGGGCAGAAGAGCTTGAGAATTTGGGACTGTTTGCTGGCTCTGGAGTCTCGTTCAGAGAGGAAAGCAAAACAGGTACTAACATCTCTTCCTTTGCCCACGTCCGCCTCCTTTTTTTCAACACATCATAGAGGTGTAGGAGGAGTGCATGACTTTCTCTAGTCTACTGTGCTAATAGGTAGTGAAGCCAAGACAAAAAATTGGGTCCTCTGATTTCCAGCCCAATTCTCTTTCCACTCCCTCATCAAGCAGCAAAGCCAAGTTTTCTACGTCTGTGTGTCTTCCAGCCTCTCCAAAGGCATTTGTTGTTTCATTTATTCTGATTAAAGTTTGTGATGACAAAGTTTGGTTTGTTAACTATAAACCCTTTTAATAAATGTTTGCAGTGGCTCTGAATGATTCTTTGAATCTGAGCATCATTTCAAATGAGCAAATTGGAAACCAAGAACTATAATACCTATGAGGCACGTCTTGGAAAGGGAAGGGAAAGGAGAAACAAGGATAATATTTTCCCACTGAGAGTTACTTAAATTCTCCTTATTCTAGGAGCCCATGTGAACACCAGCTTAACGAAGATTTTGATGTCGTCCTCACTCCCTGACCCCCGCCCAAATGGAGAGTAAACCAAATTATAGAGAAAATAGAGGTAACTTAAATATTTTCTTGAAATAATTTATGGCTTTTTTAGAACTATCTCCAAGTGCTAGATTTAAAATATATGCTTTCATTAGCATCAATTTTATTTTACTAAAATGTATTTGGGGAATAATATATCCATGTAAAATTTGGCAGTAGACCTTGCTTTCCATAGCTAAATATCTGGAAGGATCATTAAAATGGAAAATTTTAGAATGGATTTATTCCTGATTTGGATCCTTAAGGCATGTGTATATGTGTAGTGTGTGTTTCCCAAAGCGCTTGTTTTAGTACAGTGCAAACCATCCGTGAAAAGGCTTCTCCTCTTCAAACCATTCTCCATTGATAATTAGCCATGAGTTAACTTGCAATTTGCATACTAACTTGTTCTCCACTTGTCTGAGACACTGATAGAACTCAGCTCTTATTCACAGAAGCATTTGGTGTGTTGGCATTACTGGAATGATTGAGCCGCTTCCACAGGAATACATTACTGTGTGATTATGTTTAACGGGCTCCCGACATCCATCAAACAACACAGCATGTCCCACTTTGAGGCAGAATACTCCAGACAGTGTTTCAAACTTCATTCTCCAACTGGAACAGATATCACAAACTACATTTGATACAAAGGAAGTATTGAGTTGGCAGGATTGCCGAAAAATCCTCTTTAAAGCTTGCTGGGAGAACTGGTAGTCTAACCTTCTGGAAAAGGAATTAGGTTGCTCATTAGAGGTTCAATTCTACACTCATTGTTCCTGTTAGAAGCCACGCTTCTGTCTAGCACGAAGCATGAAAAAGGCGAGAGAAACAGGACAAAGCTTTTAATTGAAAAGCCCTCACTGCTGGGTTTTATTTTAAACTGGTGATTTGGAAGCAATACATATTTTAATTTTATACCTTGCGAAAGTATAGTCGACGCCATTTCAAAGGCTGAACCAAGTGGGTAATTAAAAATTAGCAACTTTGTAAGTGGCAAGATGGTGAGACATAAGAAAAAATCAAGACTATAAAAGATGTAAGAGTTAGTGTGGCATGAGTGTGACACTCAGGAATATTTCTAGGACTTGGTTTGGATTAATTTTATTATTTCTGCAACAAAATGTTGACCCTCACTGTTGAGAACTACTTAAAATTGTATATTGTGTGTATTTATATATATCTTTTGTGGATTTTGTCCAAGGTAATCCTTTAATGAAATGTGACGATAAATTACAAATAAATGCAGAAGGATGAGTGCACCCTCCAATTCTTTAGAATTCTTTTTATCTCTTGTATATCATAAATATGGGATTTAAGAGGGTGAGATCTGAGGTCAAACACACTATATTTCTAATCTCAGCTGAATCTCTTCCTATAGGCAACCTTGACTTTTTTAAGTCTCCAGTTTTTTCATCTGGAAAATGGGGAGAACAAGGACTGCTTTCTCATCTGAATGTTGTGAGGATTGAAATGAAGTTAAGTTTAGCATAGTACCCGGCACATAGTTATGTGCTCAAAGTGAATTAGATAAAAATTCCAGATCAGATAGCGATTTAAAAGCATATGATATTGAGTATTTGATTCAGTTTGGGTATAAAATATCTGAGTAGAGAAGCAAGAAGTTCTTTAATAAGCCTATGTTGTGAATGAGTTGGAACGTAGGGGTTTTAACTTGTTAGCTCATTTTCAAATAAAGCCTTTGCAAACAGGACTCCCTGAATAAAACTATTCCCCAAATGAAAAACGACACTCTCTCTACAAACCATATATGGCAGAAGTTACCCAGAAGTGTTGTATAAAGAGATTTACTTTCTGGAGCCTATTCAGCTCTAACTGTGATGCTATTTGGAGGTTGCATTCTCTCTCCTGGGCAATAGTGTTTTCATTTACATAGCATTTGACAGGGCAGTTTTACATACATTAGCTCATATTCTCTTCACACAATTCTTGAAGACATATGGAGCATGTGTGATTATCCTTATTTTGCAGGTGAGGAAAACCAAACTCTGGAGGAGTTAAGTAACTTGGCTTAGGCTTCTGAGCTCCTAAGGAGATAGAACTCACTTTTTGTCACTAGTTCGCAGAGATTTCCGCCCCCCATGTTGCCTCTGCCAACCTCAGAAATGAAAGGGTTCACAGGTAAGCATGAGATCAGAGAAGGGAAGGTGTTTGTTTTGACACTGACTATCTTCCAGGCCCTGTGTTTGGAAGGCATCACAAGAAGGGGACACAAGATAGGCAACTCACCACTTTCCCGCCCCTCTGGACTTTACCTCTATAGAGAAATGTCTCAGAATGGCAGTGGGAAGACTGAACTGGGAATGCTCAGTAGGAAAGAGGGGGCTAGATGAGGCTTCAGCATGGAGAGGCCGAGAACTGGGGTTTGCAGAAGGGGACGCGAGACTGGGGAGAACATGTCTGCCTTACCACGAAGGAACCTCTATGCCTACAATTTTGAGGCATCTGCCATTTGTTAAGGCAGCCAGCAAGTAATAATGACCTGATCCTTCTTGGAGAACTGATTTTTTCCAGGATCATTTGGAGTGAACAAAGTGTTTCAGTAAAATCTTTATCTAACTCTAGAATATAAGAATAACTAACCCAATTAAACAATGAGCAATGATATGAATGGATATTTCTCCTAAGAAGATACACAGATGGCCAAGCATGTGAAAAGAAGCTCAACATCATTAGTCATTAGAAAAATTCAAATCGAAACCCACAATGGGATACCACTTCATACTCACTATGATGGCTAAAAGGAAAAAGACAACAGTAAGCATTGGGGACATGTAGGGAAAATGGAATCCTTAGGCATTGCTAGTAAGAAGGTAAAATGTTGCAACGATTTTGGGAAACAGTTTGGCAGCTCTTCAAAACTTTAAATGTAGAGTTAGGATTTGATCCAGAAATTCTACTTTTTGGTATATACTCAAGAGAGTTGGAAACATATGTCCACACAAAAATTTGTGCATTAATGTTCATAGCAGCATTAATAGTCTGAAACTGTAAACAATCCAAAAGTCCAATCTTGGGTAAATAAAATGTATGTGGTATATCCATTCAATGGAATATTATACAGCCATAAGAAGAAAAGAAGCACTAATACATGCTACAACATGGATGAACTTTGAAAATATTATGCTAAGCAAAAGAAGCAAGTCACAAAAAGACACATGTTGTCTAATTCCATTCATACGAAACGTTCAGAATAGGAAAATCCATAGAGACAGAAAGTAGATTGGTAGTTGTCATGGGTTGGGAAAAGAGGGATGGAAAGTGACCACTAATGGTATGGGATTTCTTTTGGGGAGTGATGAAAATGTTCCAGAATTAGACAGTGGGGACAGTTGCACAACTCTGTGAATGTACTAAAACCACTGAATTACACATTTTAAGTGTGAATTTTATGATGTATGCATTTTTTTTTTTGAGAGAGAGCAAGCGAGAGAATTTTAAGCAGACTCCGCGCTGAGTGGAGAGCCCGACGTAGGGCTCGATCTTATGACTCTGAGATCATGACCTGAGCCAAGATCAAGAGTTGGACACTTAACCGACTGAGCCACCCAGGCGCCCCTTAATTATATTTTAATAAAGAACTCTCATGTAAGATGATGATAATCTCTAATATTTATTAAGGGATAGTACTAGAAACATGCTCTGAGTTTTGTGAATTATCTTATTTCATTCTCCCAAAAACCACAGGGAAATGCACTCATATTATTTTCACCTTACAGAGCAACAAAGTGAGGATTACGAAGACTCCGTAACTGGCGTCGAGTCACACGGTGTTTACCACTGTGCAGTAGAACCTCTGAGAGAAGCATGGCTAGACGTTGAATGATTTCCTGTTTTCTCTATACTGCAGTCACTGGGTTCACCTCCGATGTTTTGGGACCTTTTGGTATTTTGTTCTTTCAGGATTCAGCAATTGGATGCTCTAGTTGCCAGGAAAAGGAGTAGATCGGAGTAGTGGTCCACCCCTCACCATAATAAAGGACTTTGCTGAAGGCTGGCTCCATTCTTTGTTTGTTTGCATGCTGTGTCCTTGGAGCAGCCCTCTGATTTCCCAGTCTAAATGAAAGGCCTGCCATAGGACGCTCTCATTGAACTCTGCATCTCTTCTTATAGCACCTATTACAGCCTGGTGGAGGTTTGGTTAATATCTGCCTTCCTCCCTGGAGATTTGGTTAATATCTGCACCTATTACAGTCTGGTGGAGATTTGGTTAATATCTGCCTTCCTCCCATGATATCCCTCATGATATCAGGGACCATGACTGTTCTGCTCACCACTGTGCACTCAGCGAGCAGCCCTGAGTGCACAGTAGGCACACAAGTATCAGCTGGGTGACTCAGCACCAGTACTGATCAAGAGGATGTCTAGAGTCTTCACACTTCTGTACTGTCTCTTACTGGAGAGGGTCCCTTTTTTGGAAATTGATACATAATTCCTCTGGCTTCTGGATCCAGGGTTTAAATGGTGTAGGAATGCTTCAGAGCCGCGGCTGGCTCGTGCCACTGGAAAGTGACGCATTAGTGGAAAGCGCTGGCTTTGCTTCTAACCTCAGACTTTTCCAAAATGTTTCTTATGTGTTGTGATCCTCCGCTCTGACTGGGATTTTGGCTTTCCCCTCATTTCTTGTCTCCACTCGTCCTTCTCATAGGTCATAAGAGTATTTCCCATTAACTCCTCCAAGATCTGAAACAATTTTACACCTAAAAACCTACCACCACCACTCAAGTAGTTAAACACGTATGTTGCCATATTCCCAGTATACGAACAGGTGGAGTACCCCCCCCAAACTTTACCTGCCTCAGGTTATGAAAATAAGTCATGGAGCCCGAGTGAGAAACTACTAGGTTCTAAACCCCCGAAGGCCTCAGGGTTGTATAGTTAAGCTTCCTTGCCATGCCCAGCACAATGCCTGGCACACAGGAAGAGCTCACTGAATATTTCCTGAATGAGAACCCCAAATTCTTGCTGGAGGGACTCACACCCCATTGTGAATCAGCTGGTTCCCCAAATCCCAACGAAGCTCCCCTCAACTAAACTTTCTAAGACATACACATTCTGAGTTGGAGTGTCCAAATTCCAAATGTACCTAACTAAACCCATCAAAACTATCTCCTTCTCTCATCTCTTCATATCACTTATGTTGGCACCACCTTTTTTTGTTATCTACACGCTGCTGAAATTCACCTTGCTTCTCCAATCTCATTATTAGACACAACCAGTGTCAAGTCCTATAGATTCTCCTGTCCCAGTGCCTCTGATTTCATTCGATTCCCACTGCCATCACCTCCATTCCTACTCTCATTACCTTTCAACTAGACCTATTGTACTAACGGTTTCTGACTTTCCCCACCTCTGGGCTCTCCCAATTCTGATAGTGTCGGAATACTATTTCTAGATTAATTTTTCTAATTCTGACATCCTCTTCTCAAAAATGTTCAACAACTCCCTTACACTATTTTGTCCAACTTCACATTCCTTGGAGTGCCAAGTCTTTCAAAAATGATTCCAACTTCCCTTTGCATCCATATTTTTCCCTTCTACGTACACAATTCTTTGGGCAAGCCAAAGGCAACTCCTCAGTATTCCCTGAATATAACTCATTTCCCCTCTCCGTATTATCTGTGACTTCTTCCTTATGCTCAAGTGCCTACATCTTGGCTTGACCATATCAAATGAAAGCTCTTTAGGATTTTTTGATTCCTGCCACCAGATAAAGTCTTACCCCATTTTGACTCCTCTCGAGACCTTTTCATGCCTCTTCTATGGCATATATAGCTTATATTATAGTTTTTAGTGCATGTCATCTCTAATAGACCATGAGGTCAGGGTCCACGACTTATACAACTCTGTACCCTGTACATCAAACTAGTGTTTGTTAAATATTGGGCAACTGTGGAATTAGTTCTCTTTCTTGTATCATGCATTTCTTTCTTTCACACACCAAGAAAACTACTTGTTTCCTTATATTTAACTTGTTATAAAGCTGATAAATCCAACTCAAGGATCTGAAGCTCAATGTTCTGCTCATTCATATACTCCATGTACGTGAAACTGTTTACGAACTTCTTGAAATTGAGTAATACTCGATATTTACAAGATATCAAATTTTGAGGAGGGCATACATATGGTGACTAAAAACTTCACATAGTTATACCTAGTTCCAATTAATTTTTAATAGGAAAACAACAAGAGCAAAACTCAAAGTACAACATTTAAAGGCACAGCGGCGGAGCCAATAAGACTCGTCAGCCTACCCCATGGACTGCAAGTTTCTGGCTCCTGAAAATATTTACAGTTATCTTTTTGGCTGCTTTGGAGTAGCCGTGACTGGCATAAGTGGGATTCTCCTTTCTTGGGGATGAAAAATGAAGTTTGAAAGAATGTTCATTACCACCAGGGTACATGTTGACCAAACTGATTTTTCATCTGCCAAAATGTGTATACTGGCTTCTGTCTCATCTAGAGACCTCTGGAACTAAAAGTAATTGATCAAATTAGCTCTACCATAATCCTCCATTAGTTCTGTTAGAATTGCAGCTTGTTAACTTTAGGCCACTGTTTATTTAAACCATGTGGATGACATCATGGAAACCACCCCCATTTCATCAAAGCATGATGTAGCCTAGGAAAAACAATTTGGTTTCAAACCACTGTAAGATAGGGGTTTTTTCCCCTTTCTTCCCTATATTAAACGATAAGATGCAAAACCTCATTTCTTAGTCATTTGATTTTTACTCCAGCTGGCCCTTTACCAGTAAAATGGAAGCATTTTCATGCCTTCTAGAATCAAGCAAACTGAAGATATCAAACAAGTTTGCTTCAGTCCTGGGAAAGCAGAACTGATGACAGAGTCTGTTATTTTGATTTTCCTCTTATTCTTTGTCTGCCAAGTTCATGTTGCTGTGCCATATAATGGTTTCCTCCACCACCGCCTGGCAGCTCATGCCTACAAAGATACTTCTGCTAGCACTAACCATAGGACTAGTGAGCTATTTTCCTTGGGCTGTGATTATTCTCTTCCTTGGGGTCCATATATTCCTGTATAAGCTCTGATCTGCTTTGATTTGCAAAGTTGGTGCACGTAGGTACCATTCCTACCTCCTGAGGCATGCCAAGTTCGTTGGCTTCTACAGTGTTTCCATCACATACCCAGCAGCAGACTGAAACCACAACTTTCTTTCTTTTTTAATTAAAACATTTAAAAAAATTTAATAGAAATATAGTTGTGATGTAGCAGTTTGCTTCTTACCAAAAGTATTGACATTTATGAAGCCTCATTTTTGACCATTGGTAGCAAACAAATGAATTGATAATATAGAAGGGAATTATTGTTTTAATGGTGGCACCAATATGAGACAGTCCAAAAGGAGAAATGACATACAAATAAGTAAAGAAATCAATAACAAATCTGTGGGCTCTGGAATTCTCTGCCATCTTGGGTGAAAATGGTACGCTATGAGACTGTGGGAATTCATTGAACTAAACTTCTGTAGGTCATCAAGCTTTGTTTCATGTACTGTGAGGGAGTTAAAAATGTATAAATTCACATCTATAAGAAATTGATAATTCAGTTCAACATTTCCAAAACTGTCTTCTTTGGAACACTAGTTCTAAGACATGCTCTGTGAAAAAAGAGGGGCACCTGGGTGGCTTAGTCAGTTAAGCATCCAACTCTTGATTTCACTCAGGTCCTAATCTCAGGGTTGTGAGATTGACCCCTCATTGGGTTTGTGGTGGGTGTGGAATCTGCTTAAGAAACTCTTTTCTCTCAGGGCACCTGGGTGGCTCAGTCATTAAGCATCTGCCTTCAGCTCAGGTCATGATCCCAGGACCCTGGGATCGAGCCCTGCATCAGGCTCCCTGCTCAGCGGGAAGCCTGCTTCTCCCTCTCACACACCCCCTGCTTGTGTTCCCTCTCTCACTGTCTCTCTCTGTCAAATAAATAAATAAAATATTAAAAAAAAAAAAGATACTCCTTTCTCTCTCGCCCTCTGCCCCTCCCCTTTTTAAAATACATGCTCTGTGAAAAAAGAATTTCATGTACAAAGGTTAACTTCCCTCTTTGAAAGTCATCACATACTAAAGGCTCTGAGAAATCCTATAGAAAAGAGATATAAAAATTTATTTGTCCTGGAGTTTACCACATTTATTGACCATGAATCACTTTTTTAAAATATAATACCTATAAACAACTAATGGAATACCTTTTGGGAAACTGGCTCAGTAAGTTTGAGCACAGGGCTTATGTACTCTTTCTTTTTTTATTACCCACAGAAATACCCACAGTAAGTTTTTAGAAATACTTGGTTAAATGAGTATATTGCCAAACCCAGGCAGTTAGAGCAGGGGCTCTCAAATTCCGGTCCAGAGACAGGGTCTGCTATCTGCATCGCATGGTGTAGGTGTTATAAACACAAATTCCTGGGCTCTGTTCCTGAAGTTTTTAATTCAGTATGTTTGAGGCTGGGACTAAGAAACTGCATTAAAAATTTCCCAGGTGATACTCAGTCATGACTAGCTCAGGAAACACTGATTAGTATATGGAAAAAAAAAATGAGGCCAAAGTTGAACATTTGGTGTGTCTTAATTAAGGTTGTCCATTCCATGGTCACAAACTAAATGCTAGCTCTGAAAATATATTTCCTTTGTAATCTATCAAGAATGTGAATTAGGGGCACCTGGGTGGCACAGTTGGGTAAGGGTCAAACTCCTGGTTTTGGCTCAGGTTGTGATCACAGGGTCATGAGACTGAGTCCCAGGTGGGGCTCCGTGCTCAGTGCAGAGTCTGCTTGGGATTCTCTGTCTGTCTCCCTCTCCCTCTGCCCGTCCGCTTGTTCTCTCTCTCTCTCTCTCTCCCTCTCTCTCAAAAATAAATAAATCTTAAAAAAAAAAAAAAAGAATGTGAATGAACCTGGCCGAGTCCATAGCACTGAGCCTGTAGGTAGGTCAGATTACCTTCACATACACAAAAATATTAAATTTAGCACAAACCCATGATTTTGAAAAATGTGGGCTGGGCCAAGAGAAAATGGAGATAGCATTAGTCATAGTAACTTTATTGTATTTATTGTTTTTATTGTCTTTGGTGTGGCACATAGACCCCTCCTCACCTCCCAGAGTAGTAACTTTATGTATTTAAAGAGAATCATCCCCTTTCCAGTGGACTAATACTGCTGTCAGATGCATTGCTGTTATCTACATTGCTATCTACTGGTAAACCTGGAAAGAGCTAGTGAAAAAGAGATTTGAAATGTTTCTTAAATTGAGAGCTTTATGGACTGCTCTTTAAGATTGTTGCAATCGGGGCGCCTGGGAGGCACAGCGGTTAAGCGTCTGCCTTCGGCTCAGGGTGTGATCCCGGCATTGTGGGATCGAGCCCCACATCAGGATCCTCTGCTATGAGCCTTCTTCTTCCTCTCCCGCTCCCCCTGCTTGTGTTCCCTCTCTCGCTGGCTGTCTCTATCTCTGTCAAATAAATAAATAAAATCTTAAAAAAAAAAAAAGATTGTTGCAATAATATTGCTGGCCGTATATGTCCTTCCCAGACTATAAGAAAGTGGCTTTTAATATTGGAAAGTTGGCCTGGAAGCCTTACGTGACCATGAACTCCTATCTTGGGTGATACAACGAAGCAGATAATAAACTTTTTTCAACCACTGTAAATATTTCAAATAGTAATAAAAATTTCTGTGAGACCATCAACTTTACAGCGTTCCCCAACGAAAAAGGTTCTGTATAGAAATATGTACTGAAATGGTCTCTTTCTTTTTATAGCACAAATATCTGAGGTCAGTCTGATTTGGTCCTCTTATTAAAAGTTAGTTTATTAATAGCTGCTGTTTCTTGGTTATTTTTCATATATTGCAAATAATCAGAATAAATTAACAGTTTACCTTTTGAAGTAACCAGAAGGAAGATCTTACAGGTGGTCCAACCAGGCAAAATTAAAACGATTTTGATGAGCTTGTAAAGATTATTTCCTGGGACGCCTGAGTGGCTCAGTCAGTTAAGCATCCAACCCTTGATTTTAGTCCAGGTCATGATCTCTGGGTCGTGGGATCCAGTCCATGATGGGCTCTGTGCTCCACAGGAGTCTGCTTGAAATTCTGTCTCTCCCTCACCCTTTGCCCCTCCCCTTCACTCATGCTCATGCATGCATGTTCTCTCTCTCTCTCAAATAAATAAATAAAATCTTTTTAAAAAAAGATTACTCCTCAGGAATAATCAATAAACAATAAACAATCAGGAGCATTATAAGGATAAGAAAACAAAATTTGGTGTGAAAAGAACTCCTCGTCCATCTAACGAACACAGTAATGCAACAGATCCTCAAATAACATCGTACTAGTTTCGTCTAAACGAAACTCTTTAAGGATTGTGGATTATTTTAATATTACAGATAAGACTATAAAACTTTGCAATGGAGCAACTTCTCTAGTCAAAGATGAGTCCGTGGCAAGGAATAGTCTAGGATCTCTGAGGACCTGAATAACATTTGAAAAGTTGGATGGTGATGAATGGATGATATATTTTTTTGTATTTATTACGTTAAAGGGTCCAAGAGCACATGCCTACAAGATGGATATGCCCATGATCTGCTCCCCTCCTACACAAACTAAAACCTTTACCTTCCATCTTGCTTAGCGAGCTTCTGCTTACTGATCCCTCTGACAGTTGCTCACCGGATGACAAGAGAAAGGTCTTTAAGGTACTCTGAACTCAAGCCCCCAACTCAGATACCAACTCTAGGAAGAGGTTCTTATAAAGTGACCTCCAAAATTCACGTCATCATGTTTCACAATTGCTAATAATGTAGAAAAATAACTGTCCTATCCATATGATGGCTTTTCTGTTTTATAATGTCATTTTCAAATGAAAGAAATCCCTCCCTTCTATATATTCTATATATAGTTTTGTGTTAATTTTGTGTTTTTTCGTGTTTTGTGTTAATTCATTTGATCTAGAAAAAAACCTCTGCAAAGTATAATCTATTTCATTCTTTTAAGTAACTCATCCTAGCCCTACAGCACAGGAAAGCTCCCACGGTCACTGCAGAACGACATTTGAAGCAGTATGTACTGAGTGAGTACTATACGCATTTCTCACAGAACTGTACTAGAAGTGCTGGGGAAGGAAAAGAAACATAAATACCTGTCACTATTCTATCATTCCAATTGATTTGTTGTGTTCCACACATCAAGGGAAAGTTAGAAATCGCAATTTAGAAATTGGATGTTTCCAAATAGAGAGAAGGGAATCGTTAAGGTGACAAGTAATAATTGGGAAGTTCGGTATTAGGCAGCCTGACCTGTAGAGTCATGTTTGGTATTCTAGAAACCAGGGAAGAGAATGTAAATATGATCAAATTGAGCTTTCTTTCTTTCTTTCTTTCTTTCTTTCTTTCTTTCTTTCTTTCTTTCTTTCTTTCTTTCTTTCTTTCTTTCTCTCTAAGATTTATTTATTTGAAAGAGAGTCAGCATGAGCAGGAGGGGCAGAGGGAGAGAATCTCAGGCAGACTCCACATTGAGCATGGAGCCCATTTTAGGGCTCAATCAGGACCCGGAGATCATGACCTGAGCCAAAACCAAGAGTCAGATGCTTAACCAACTGAGCCACCCAGGCACACCATGTTGAGCTATTTTTCTAATTGTAAGCATAATAGGTACATTGCAAAAAAGTTAAATGATACAGGAAGATAGAAAAAAATCATACTAAATCTCAATGCTTAGAGATTAAAATGTTCTTATTTTACCGTGTCTCTGAATTTTTTTGTTACGCACATTTATTACACAAAGACGGGACCCAAACTATTTTAAAACTTGGTTTCTCACTTAATAAAATACATTGAATTTTCCTGTTATTAAATATAACTTAGCATAACCATTTTTACCCAACCAAGCCACCCAGGCATCCCTTTGTTTTTTTACTATAACAGTTTTGTTTTTTTTAAAGATTTTATTTATTTCTTTGACAGAGAGAGAGCACGAGCAGGGGGAGCAGTAGGTAGATGGAGAAGCAGGCTCCTCACTGAACAGGGAGCCCGATGTGGGGCTTGATCCCAGGACCCTAGGATCATGACCTGAGCTGAAGGCAGGGCAGGTACTTAACCAACTGAGCCACCCAGGTGTCCCCTAGCATAACCATTTTTAAACAGTTGCTCATTTCATTGTAAAAGAGTGTCATAATTAATCCTGGTGGGGGTTTTTTTTGTTCTTTTTGCGATTTGGGTTATTTCAAGTTTTTAGGGGCATTACATACAATACTATATGCATATGCATACATGTACACATATAAATATTCATATTTATATGTTTATATTTATATGATACGTGTACCTATACTTTTTTGTTCTTTCATTTGATTATCTCCTTAGGATTAATTCCTGGAGTTGGAATTGTTGCATCAAAGGGTAGGCATATTTACATCTTTTTTTTTTTTTTTTTTTGAGAGAGAGAGAGAGAGAGTGCATATGCATGAGCGGGGAGAGGGGCAGATGGAGAGGGAGAGAGAGAATCTCAAGCAGGCTCCATGCTGATCTCACAGCTCATGACCTGAGCTGAAATCAAGAGTTGGAAGCTTAACCAACTGAGCCACCCAGGCTCTCCTAGACCTTTATTCTTTTCTTTTCTTTTCTTCCCCTCCCCCCCAAGATTATATTTCTAACTGGGGCGCCTGGGTGGCTCAGTCAGTTAAGCATCTTTCTTCAGCTCAGGTCGTGATCCCAGAGCCCTGGGATCAAGCCCCACATTGGGCTCCCTGCTCAGCGGCAAGCCTGCTTCTTCTTCTCCTGCTCCTGCTTGTGGTCTCTCTCTCTGTCAAATAAATCAAATCTTTAAAAAAAAAAAGATTTTATTTCTAAGTAATCTCTACACCCCATGTGGGGCTTGAACTCACAACCCTGAGATCAAGAATCACATGCTCTACTGTCTGAGCCAGCCGGGTGCCCCAGCATGTTTATATCTTGATACAAAACTGTTGATTGTTCTCCATAAAGGTATAGTCATTTAATTTCCTGACTCACAAAATGAGAGTGACTTGTTTTGAGACAACCCACCAATACTTGGTATTATCAAATTTTTTTACTACTTGGGACTTCTCTGGGTAAAAAAATTCTCTCCTCTTTCAAAATTAGATTTTTTTAAGGGGAGCGGGAAGGTTACAAGTAAGATTGAATTTTTTTACATGTTTACCAGTCATTTCTATTCTTTTTTTTGTGTGACTTGCAGGTTCATGGCCTTTGCCCACATGTCTACTGAGATATTTATCTTTTTCCTATAGATTTTAAATTAGTCTTTATATATTCATTATTTAGGTCTTAATTAGTCATATATGTCACATATTCTCCAGTTTGTTTTATAACTTTACTTATGTGTTTTCTTTTCTTTCACACAGGCTTAAAATTTTTTTTTGATTAGCAAAATGTTTCCCCAGGGAGCCCCTAATTGTTGTTATTGTTCTTTCTTGATTCAATTTACAGAGAACAAATCTAATATACGACCACTAATGAAATATGGGAGTGCCTATCTAGGTTGAATAATAAACATATTCAGTATTTTGTAATTGTAAGCAGATGATACTTTCTAAGCATTTAGCCACTGTTTAAAGTTGGAACTAAAATGTCTTTTCCCCCAAGAAATGTGCGTACGTAAGACACACACGCTTTGCACTTTTCTCATTTGTTTTTAATTTAGTATATATATGTGTGTGTATGTGTATATGCATATATACACATATGTATACCTCTACATTTTAGGCACTTGCCAAGAATTAACACCTGGGTCAGAACACAGACACAAAGGTTGAACAATTTGGTTTGGTAAATATTTGCATATATTTACAATATGCACATATAAGGGCTCAGGGTTGCCCGGGAGCATTTGCTGAGCTCACAGAATGTACGAACTTTAGGAAATAACATAAGCCTGACGTGGTTAATAGAAATAGAAGTTTGTTATAAGCGGTTACTACTAACGGAGCTCACATTTGCCCTTCTTTCTAAGTGTCATGAATCTGACCTTTTTATTTTGGTAACTAAAAGGTAGCAGAAAGGACAATCATTCAGCTGTGGACCAATGTATGAAGTTCTGGTGAATGCGTGCCAAAAGCCATTTTCCACGCACCCACTTGCAAAGCAAACAGTGATCTTGTTGCACAGCCTAGCTCCATGTGTTCGGTCAAATTTCCTCTGAAGAAATCACAAAGTGAGCTGCCACCCACAATTCAGGTCGGTTGTATGTTACCTCTGGCTTTTAATGAAAATGTAAAACCCATGGGCCCTATTCTCCCTACTTGGCTCTGTATGTGTAAAGGGTGAGTTGAAGAGAAATAATTAAGGACAGACCTGGAACTTTTGAAAAAAAAAAAAAAAAACAACACTAAACTAGGGGTTAACTCAGATGTACTAAGAGTGGTTTAAATTCTCTTTGACCTTGTCTTATAAACACAGCCTGTTTTAGTAACCTTGACGGCTTTGCAAAGTTGACTGGTCCAACAGAGCATCTCCCTGTGAGGTAAGTTTCTAAGCATTCAATCAAACGAGAGACCGAGAGATAGAAGCAATTCTATGTCGAGTATTTGAATTACTACCTCAGGACATGTTATATAGACTCTTTAAAAGAAAAAGGGTTTTCACACTCACATTTCTGATTCAGTTGGGGGCCATACTTTTCTTGCCACATGGACTTTTAGAGACTCTAAGCTCATTTCGATCGCTGGTGCAAGGGTATAATATATTTTAGTAATTTGGCATTTGTTTATTATTATTGTCACTGAATGTGCACGTTTGAAATATATTTTGAGTTAATGAATGCTGTTGTATGGGAGCGAGCCTCTCAGATGCCAACAGGATACACCAAGACCCCACCGTCAATTACAAGTTGAGTAATGGTTTCTGTACTTTATTTATCTTTTTCTTTAAGCAAATTTTTTCTTTTAGCAAATTGAAGGATTTGGGGCAAAATCCTTCAGCATTCTAAGGTATAAACCTTTTGAGGTTATATGCAAGATGCTAGTGATTGGTAAAACATAAAATATAAATAAAATATAACTTTTCTGGTACAGCTTTTATGAAAGATTAGAATAATGCCATTGTCTTTTTACCTTATCATCAATTGATGTTTTGAAGTCTTAAAAACCAAGTATGGTCCTTAAGGTAATAGAATCTGAATTTAAGGAATGTGAAGAAGGGAATGATTCAGCATGACCAATCCCGTGAGTGGTAGGAGATTAGAATGCGTTAGGTTTTCGGTAGTACTTACTGACTTGTGCACAGCAAGGACTATCTGTTTGGTTACTATGTTGAAATTGGATCTCAGGAAGTTTCTGTGAGCACGAATGACATGACACATAATGTATCTAGCACATCACCTTGCTGGCTTCGAGCAGGGGCTCCAGAAACATTCCTCTCTCAAGTTAACAATTCAGGATTCCCCAATATTGGCACAACCACGAATTGCTACTTTCGTTGTACAGATGAGGAAATGGAGTTTTAGTGACGTTAAGGAATTTCTCAATTCACGTATTAAGTGACGGAATTGGAATTTAAACCCAGGCTTGTTGACTCTTGGGCTTAAGCACTGTGACAGTGAACGGTGTTCCTCAGACTTTGGTACCTTTACCTCTGCTAGTATGTATGAAATGATTTTAGCTGGAACACAAATGCAACTTACTTTCGTGGGGCTCGATCTCACAACCCTGAGATCATGACCTGAGCCAAAGGCAGACGCTTAACTGACTGAGCCACCCAGGCGCCCCTGAGCCTGTTTTCAAATCTTTTGGGTAATATATCGGGCGGTAATATTGCTGGGGCTTCTGGCAGCTCTACGTTTAACTTTTTGAGGAATCACCAAACTGTTTGCACAGTGGCTCTAACATTTTCCATTCCCATCGGCAATGTATGAGAGTTTCAATTTCTCCATATTCTCACCAACACTTGTTATTTTAATTTTTTTTTTATATTTTAGCCACCCTAATGAGTAGGAAGTAGCATACGTATTTATCTTTGTGTATATTTGAAAATACAATTATCACATTAAACTGATGATACGGTTTGTTTTCCATCTTTGGCCATGATAAGATCTCCTAAATATACTTTAAGTAGAAAAAAATGAATCATTTAAAGAAAATAAGTAGATGAATAATGTAGGACGTGAGATGTGGCTGTAGCAAACTTTGGGAAGGTGTGATCTGGGGCAACTTACTGATCTTCTTTGAGCCTCAGTTTATCTGTAACCAAAGGGGGCACTGGATTGTTATGATGATTAAATGGGCGATTGTTCATAAAGTGCTTAAAACGGTGTTCTCAATGTGTGCTAAATACATAGAGAACGTGGTGCCAAATAACTCAAGTTTGAGAAACTCTTGTAGAACTTACAGTAATGCACTTTATTAACAGGGCCTGGCCTCTCATATGGGGGTATTCAGTTAATATTTAAATAAATGGGTGGAGCGAACGGAATTGTGATGTTGAATTTCCCGGTCCATCCTGGGCTTCTACGATAAAAGATGCTATAGTAAGGGAAGATTTTTTCTGAGAATTTTCTGGAGACAGGCTGGCAACCCAGGCACAGGTGAGTGATTTGCTGACATTGGAAAAATCCAAGCGATTTGCCAGCATCAGCCGCCACTCGTGACCTGGGGCTTGCAGAAAGGTTGAAGGACACTTGTCTCTTTTCCTTTTGGATCCTTGGCTTGCTTTTCTTTTCCTTTCTTTCCTCCCTCCCTCCTGCTTTCCTCCTTCCCTTCCTCCTTTTCCCCTTCTCCCTCCTTCCCTCTCTTCCTTTCTAATAATTGTCTAAGTACTTGGTGAGGCTACACTTCATTTCTCCCTCCACGACAGAAAGGCAAATATGCTATGACCAAAAAATGAGGCTATTTCACGGAGCCTTTATGGTGGGATTTGGCCTAGGTATTGTTCTCAGGAAAGATCATGGTTGCAGTCAATAGTAGCCACTTGACCTTTTGGGAAGCGAAACATTATAAACAACTCCCTTCTCTTATCAAATTCACTCTCTCACACTTGAGTGTTAGAATTTAAACATTCGTGGGTCAAATGGCCAAGTCAAAGGGTTGTTCGACATGAGATCAGACATAAAGGACCTAGGTGAGTAGAGCAAGAGAGTTAATAAAGAAAAATATCTCCCTGATATAAAAAAAACACTTTAATTTTCATTTACAGAATTATGAGTGGTGTAATGTTCTCCGCTCAGCAGAGCCACTGTTTTATGCATCTTTACAGTTAATAACTTATTCTAGGTATTAAATCTGTCACATTCCTTTTACTTGTGCCTGAACTGAAGAATTTACAGCAGGAGACCCAGAACTGACCCAGCAATTTGAAAACATAACACAGATACGAATCCAATTATTCTCCATCTAAATGCTGACACTAATGCCCTTACATCGACACGTGACGTGTGAACCAGAACCAGCCCTATTTAGTATTTAACTCATCAGCAAAGCCAATCCGGAAATAAAAGCAAAAGGATTATTTCACACCCACTTGAGGAAGGGTTTCAACCAAAAAAAAAAAAAAAGAGAGAGAGAGAGAGAGAGAGAGAAGGATCATGTAAGCCTGTTTTGTGTAATTTAGATACAGACATAAAATGTATTTGCAAAAGCTGCTTAGGAACAAAGTATGTGCTCCCCCCTGGCGTGCTGGTCTTTCCTTTGTACCAACTATTTTGCCATGAAAAAGAAAGAGTTACTTTCACAAGTTCATAAAACAAAACAAATCACTTCTGCAGCAGGAATATCTCAGTGGCTTGCTGCTCTGGCCTGAGGGTTCTTGCCAAAAGCTCCGATCATTTCTGTTTTTATTCTTTGTAAAATCAGCAGCTGGAGCTGCTTAAAATGTTTTCCATATAAAAATGTCACTGGATCAAACAGTGGCCTTCTGAAGGGAATGGGGTGGCCAGGGGAGATGCCTTTGGAAAAAAAAAAATTTCAAAGTTCAGAGGTTGTGGGATAAATAAAAATTACTTTTAATAGGTGTAAAATGAAGTATTTTATTTTATCCCTCTACAATGGGGAGAAAGGGAGATGTTCTAGGACTGGCTGAGAAGGGACAAATATACAAAGATTATAAATTAGTGCTTTGGGCCAGGAGGAAAGGAGCCCTCTTTCTCGTCCTGAGTGTCGAAGGAAGCAAAAGGAATCCGATTAAGAGACACTGCCATCAGGAGAGAGCAGGGCGTGCATCGCTCATACTTAAAACACACTCATGTCCCTTTGCAAAGCTTAAAGTCAAAGCACCGGAAGCAAGCTGGTCGGTTACAAGACCTTCTGTTTGATCAAACCTCCATTCTAAGTGAGGGGAAAAAATAGAACCTTTCTGGGGTATGCTTGACTTTGAATGGATGACATGGTAATGAAGGGACAGATTATCCACCAACCGTCAAGAAAAAATTGCTTAGCCATCTTTTTACATCGCGTGAATTAGACTTTGGCCTTTTATTCCATTACACCTAGGAGAGATTAACTTCCAGTCTTTCGCAGTCACCAAGGGGAGCAAAGCCAACACAATATAAAGCAATCCAGAATCTTCGCAATTTGAAGGAGAAACAGAAGAGAAAGGCTGAAATTCAAAACTCCACACACAGTCGGAACAACCCTCTTCCACCAAACAAATTCTCTATTTGTACATATGCATGTTTTTAAAAATATTTGTATATATGCATATTTTAATCCTTAAAAAATATGATCTGTAAAAACACCAAGATCTTAGCAATGATTACATTTTAGGGGAGCAGCGGCATTAGAGATAGAAAAGGGTGTTTTCGAATATTATTTTCTGTATCTTCCTTCAAACACAGCGCAGAAGGTAATGTAACAAATACATACGTGCCTTTCAGAGTTAAGAATTGTTAGTATTCCGTGTTAGTCTTCTTTCTCCTTTCTGGAGGGGCTATCCCCAAGCTTCCCACGCCACTGGTGCTTTCTAACCTTGGGGTTCGGCAAATTTCCACGGCACCCGATCCTCCAAGTGAAGGGTGGCTGATTTTCACAGACAGCGCTATGAACAACTGACCTCCCAAATCCCAGCCTCCTGGCACCAGGGAGCCTGTATATTCCACACTGACAAGACGCCTCCCTTCCCTTGCCCTATAAAGAAGCAGAAAGACCGTAGCGTATAGACTCACCCCCTCTCTGTGGGACCGTGGAGAGATGAAGACCCCCGAGGCTTCTCTTCCCGCTCCTGGTTATCTGGAAATGAGTCTTCTCTTTGCTCAGGAGCGCCGGTTTCTTAACCTGTTCCAGGTGATGGCGTAGAATTTGTGTTGAAGCCTGGTGTAGGACAGGTGGTCATCCCAATGAGACTCAACTGGCCGGGATAAGCGCCTAGAACCCACTCTGCAAAACACACAGTGTTCTTCGGTTTTGTATCCTTCTCAAATCCCCTTCCTCCCGTCCCCAGAAGCAACTGCTACTTGAAGTGGATGCGCGCTCACGTTTTCGTACTTCTAGTACATAAGAATATCTTTCCATCTTACGGATGGAATTGTTCCGTGAGTTGTTAAAATTTTACACGAGTGGTTTTATTCTCTCTGGAACTTGCTCTTTTTTTTAGATTTTATTTATTTATTTGAGAGAGAAGCAGAGATAGTGCCAGAGATAGCGATAGAGAGCACAAGCGGGGAGAAGAGGGAGAAGCAGGCTCCCTGCCAGCGGGGAGCCCAATGCGGGACTGGATCGCAGGACCCTGAGATCGCGACCTGAGCAGAAGGCAGATGCTTAACCCACTGAACCACCCACGCACCTCATGCAACTTGCTCTTTTATTTAGTCATTGCACGTCTATGATCCGCATCTATGTTGGTTTTGTAGTTCACTAAATCTGAGTCTCTATCTTTAATTGAGCAAATTTAATCTGTTGACATGTATTGAGATTATTGATATGATTATTATTGTGGTGGTGGTGGTTGATGTTGGTGCTTTCAAATCCCCTCTCCTTTTTTCACTTTGCTTTCACTTGTTCACTTTTTCTGTCCTGGTTTAATGAATTTTCTTTATCCCGTTTTTAGTCTGCTCTTTTAGAAGTAACCCAAAAGCTGTTTTTAGTGGCTACTCCAAAATTTTTAAGTGTGTACTTCATTGGGCTAGGGTTGTTAATAACATAATCTTACACCATTTCTACTCTGCCTTTCTCCCTCCTGTTGTCCATGTACTGATGTCTAGTATTTTAGTGTCTCTCTTTTTTAGTTGGTATTTATCTACATTTGTCAGCATGTTACCAATTTCCTTGCTCATTACTGTTCTTGTAATCCATCCCTTCACTCTGGGTTCAGTTTTTTTTTTTTTTCATATCAAAGGATAATTTTCATACAGGATTTTTTACTGTAGGTCTGTATTAGTCAGGATAAGAGAAAGCAGAACCTGTAGGATGGAGTTATAGAGGAGATAGGGGATGAAGGTGGAATCTACTCTTTATTTACATTAAAGTTGACATTTGAAAAGTTTTAAAAAAGTGTATACATGCATTTAAAAACTTATTCCAGCCTATAGATTTTTATTAAATGTCTATTATGTGCAAAGTACTGACTTAAACTACTAAGTTGGTTAATATGTATGTTACAAACATAAAGTTCTTTTATTTTTATTTTTTTAGAGTGAGGTGGGAAGGGGCAGAGGAAGAGGGAGAGGGAGAGAGAGAATCTGAAGCAGGCTGCCAGCTGCGCACGGAGCCCAACCTGGGTTCAGTCTCACAACCCTGAGATCATTGCCTGAGACGAAATCAAGAGTCAGATGCTTAAATGACTGAGCCATCCAGGCACCTCTATTTATTTTTTTACAAATTTATTTATTTTTTTAAGTAGGCTCCATGCCCAGTGTGGAACCCAGCAGAGGGCTTCAACTCACCACCACCTTGAGATCAAGACCTGAGCTGAAATCAAGAGTTGGATACCTAACTGACTGAGGCACCCAGGGGCCCCTATAAAGTTAACTTTAAATATTACTATTCAAAATAAACCTTTGTGGTCCACACACACACACACAAAAGCTGTATTTTCAAATTAAGTGTTTCAATGTCCAAAATATCTTCTTTAAAATAAAAGGAATAAATTCTGATAATGCTATTTTCAATGCTCTATCTATCTATCTATCTTACAGAGATCTATATATGGAGACAAGGGGAGATTGATTTTAAGTAATGGCTCACACGACTATGGAGGAAACCCAGGGAAGAGTTATAGTTTGAGTCAGAAGGGCATCTGCTGGCAGAATTCTAGTTCTTTCAGGGAAATTGTTTTCTTTTTGTTTTGTTTTGTTTTTAGTTCTGTTTTTTTGTTTGTTTGTTTGTTTTTCTTTAAAGACCTTTAACTGATCGGATAAGGCTCAACCACATTATGAAGAGTCATATGCTCTACTCAAAGTCTACTAATATAAATGTTGTTCTCATCTAAAAAATAGCTTCACAGAAACAGCTAGACTAAATATCGGGGCACCAGGGCTTAGCCAAATTGACACATAACATTAAGTACGGTAGTCTTTACGTAGTATAATCTCTTAATCTTTGAAAATGATTCATTCACTTTTATTCTTGAATAATAGTTTAGCTCTTTATGGAATTCTGATTTGAGAATATTTTTATTCATCTCTGAAGATATAATTCTGTTGTCTTTTATCGCTGCTGAGAAGAATTCTCTGAACCTGCCTGTAGTTCCAAGTCATCTGTCTTCTCTTTTCAGATTTTCACTTTATCTTTGATTTTCTGTAGTTTATCTCTGAGTGTCCAGGTATAGGTTTGTTTTTGTATCTTTCTGGGGATTATCCATGCTCCTTCCATCTGAGACTGCCCTTCCTCAGCTCTAGAAAGTTCTCTGCCTTTATCCAAATTTTGTCTCCCTCATTCTTTATAACTCTCTTTTTAACAGTCTTCTTGAAGTTTCTCATTTACCCTCTTTGTCTTTTAACTTCTTTCTCATATTTTCCATGTATTTATCTCTCTGTGATGCATTACGGCAATTTTCCTCCATTTGTTGGTTTCCTAACTCTTGCTTCCTGTTCTTTCTCTGTGGTTTATTGAATTTTAATTTCAGAGGCCATTTTCTTTTAGTTTCTAGAATGTCATTTTTTTTTTTTTCAAATCTGCTTTTTCTCTATTAGGTCCTATTCTTGTCTTATAATTTCTATTTCTTTATCTCTCTGAGGATATTTCACATATTTACTTTCTTTTTTTAAAAAAAGATTTTATTTATTTATTTGAGAGACAGAGTATGAGCAGGGGGGAGGCGCAGAGGGAGAGGGAGAAGCACACTTCTCGCTGAGCAGGGAGCCTGAAACGTGGTTCAATCCCAGGACCTTGGGATCATGACCTGAACCGAAGGCAGATGCTTCACCCACTAAGCCACCCAGGCACCCTTCACGTACTTCAAGCCTCTTTCAGAACAAACTATTATTTACAGTTTAGAATGTGTTCGCCTTTTTGTTTGTTCTCTCTGCTAGTTCTCCCTCTTGGGGTTTGTTTCCTTGGATGATTTATAATCCTCAACTAGGAGCTCATACCTTTCCTTTAGATTTGCCTCTGCCAAACGTTATGGGCTTCACTGATTCCAAACTAATTTTTATGTTAATTTCTTGGGCACTAAGTGGGTTAAATGAGCACTACATGGGTTGTATGAATGAGAACCCCATACATATGTATAGCACGATGTGGGATTCTGATTTCTCCAAAGTCAATCCTTTTTCTCTCACCATTCTCCGTGTATAGCCAGTTTCTTTTCGTTCTTTTTTTTTTTTTTAAGATTTTATTTATTTATTTGACAGAGACAGCCAGCAAGAGAGGGAACACAAGCAGGGGGAGTGGGAGAGGAAGAAGCAGGCTCCTAGTGGAGGAGCCTGATGTGGGGCTCGATCCCAGAACACCAGGATCACGCCCTGAGCCAAAGGCAGACGCTTAACAACTGCGCCACCCAGGTGCACCATATAGCCAGTTTCTTTACTGTTTTTCTAGAAAGTGATAACAAATTTTCTAGTTCTTGTTTCATGGACTGGGAAGTCAGTCTTCATTCCTAACTTTAAGCAGATGTTTCATTTCCAGCTTCCCATGGGCATGGGCCTAACCCATAAATTCTCTGCCACCTATGGGCTTTGCAGCTCCGGGTTCCTGCCCATACGTGTTCTGATTGTTTCTGGTACTTCTGTTAAGCACCCTCCTTCTGCAACTGCTCGGTCTCTGAGTTCACTCCTGAACAGTTACTTGGAGTACGTGTTGTTTGTCTTAAAATTGACTAAAGAAAACATTTTGCTAAATTGTATCTAGCTTATTTTGCCAAATGGGTTAGCAGTCCACAGTGTATTATTGTTATTTTTTAAGTAGATGATTTAAAAACCACCAGAAGTCAGTTAGAGCACGATCATCCCTTCCTGCTGCCTATTGTTTTGGCTTTGGTCCTGGACCTAGCTCATTTTGTTTTTCTCCCTGGAAAAGGAGGTGACTTTGCAGAGAAGTGGTGTCCAAAAGCAGAGATTAGTGGTTCTGCATTTGAAGGGTTTCTCAAAGCATCTCGACACTTCTAATGCCGGAAGTGGAACCCCCAACATCCTGTTAGTAAACTTCTTTTCTCATCGCCAAGTCAGCTGTTGTTGCATCCAGCTAAGAAGTATGAAACTGACACAACCCATTATTTTTTATACTGAGATAAAAGCGGTTTCACATACACAGTCACATCATAAACATAGTTGGAATATTATAAAAACATAATCCCCATCATCACAGAGGAGTATCTGTATTCCCTCCCGATGCATAAATCCAATGTAAAACTTCTCTCAAATCTCTGTGACTAGAAATTTGCTTCTGCAAAATAGATATTTCATCTGTATTGCTTCTTTTTTTAAAGTAGTAGGTTAATGATAAATATGACAAAAAAGATGATAAGAATTGCATTTTTAGTTACTGGAATCACAAACATTCATCTTTTAGCTATCTTGTCCTCCTTCAAACATTAGTCTCCATGTAATTGCAAACCATTGACAGGAAGTTGACTCTGACTTTATCTTTCTGAGGACTTTCACTATCTTTTATTAACATTATGAGCAAACATTATGTTTTATTTTTAATTATTTGAATACAGTTGACATGCAATGTTACGTGAGTTTCAGAGGTAAGCATAGTGATTTAAGTGCTGTATACCTTACACTATGCTCACCTCAAGTGTCGCCACCATCTGTCACCATATAACACTGTTACAGTATCACTGACTGTAGTCCCTATGCTGTGTCTTTCATCCCCCTGACTTATTTATTCCTTAACTGCAAGCCTCGACCTCCCACCTCCCTCGCCCCCATTCTGTCCATCTTCCTACCCCTCTCCTCTCTGACAACCATCACTTTGTTCTCTGTATTTATGGGTCAGTTTCTGCTTTTTGTTTGTCAAACATTTATTTGATTAGCACTGCCAACTTCCAGGATTTATGAAAAGTGGTTACAGAAAACGGAGAAGAAATAAGAAGATGTATTCACTCAACATTACTTGATTCCGCATTTACTGAGCATCCGCGTGATACAGGAATAGTGCTAGAGAGTGTACTGGGGAGGAGAAGGCTAGCCCCTTGATTCTTGGACCTTACAGTTTCTTAGGGGGAGAGGCAGACCAAACACCAATCAAAAAAAGAAATCACACAAATAAGTGAAAAATCTTAACCATGTTAAGTGTAATGAAGGAGGGAGCCATGGTGCAACAGGTGTGTGTGATAGGTGAACTTGATCTAGTCAGAGAGGCTGGGAAAGGCTTCTCTAAGGAAGTGACAACTGAGTTGGCAGCTGAAGGATGAATAGGAGCTTACCAAACCAGGAAAAATGGTTAAGCAGGTACCTGGTGGGGAAGCCATCGATGAATGGGAACATGCTCAACTCAGGAGCTGAAAGAACCTGAAAATGTCTGGAACCAAGAACATGAACCTGCAGTGAGACGGCGCTTGAGAAGTAGTCAGGATCAAGCTGTGGGAAGGAGCTGTGGATTTTTCTGAAGAGCTATAGAAAATGACTCAGATGTGTAAACCCTTTAACGTGTGTGCACGTGCACCGCGAAAAGCACGGGGAAGGGACTGATGGGGGCAAAAGTGGGTGCAGGGAGAAGATTCGAGAGGCTACTCTAGTAGCGAATGCACTTGACTACTTATTTTAGACTAGGGTGTCACATAACTACCAACTTGGCTTAAAAGAAAGTTCATGCCTCCCAACTCAGGGTTGTAGGCTCTTTTAACCAATCCAGTTGTTTTACAGGGTGCGGACTCAAGCACACAGGCTCAGCCAGAGCATGGGGTCGAATGGAAGTTCTGCTGGTTCTGCTCCATCTCACCCAGGGACACCCAGTTACCTCCTTGAATTAGGCTGTCTCTGCTGCCTGTCTTCACCTGTTAACAACCACACACGAGGCTCTTTTATTGTCCTGTGGAGACCTTGCACTGGTTTGACACTGTTTTACATTCAACTTCACATCTATGAAGGGGAATGCTCACCAGCCAGTTCACCCGTCATTGTTCTAAAGGACCACAGAGGTTTTGTCATCAATGAATGAATGGATGAACTCTGCGAGTGGGTAAGATCATACTTCTGTCCCCCGAGACACTATTGGTTCTAAGATCCATCAGCATGATCTATACTACTAAGGGAAAAAAATGCTGCCTATTAAACGATGATGTTACTTTCTAATTACTTAGAATTTTACTATTACACTTACTGCGAGGGCTTTTAGGTGTATTTACGCTCCTAGATCTCTTTCCCAGTTCCTCTAGCATTGACAGTATAATTTCGAGGCACGTTACAGAATCCTTGGTCTTTGTCAAGACTATTTGACAAGACTTGGTTTTGCATTTTATCTTTTAAGTCACATGACACGGTCACATCAGCTTTTTCTCCCTGTATAAAATTTCTTTGCTCTAGTCTCAGGATTTATTAGTTTCTCTTATATACATTACTTGCCCCTTGACAGTCCTTTTGTGCTTATCTTGAATAAAAGGAATCACAGTTTCATGTACCTGGGGTGACCATCCTTTCCTAGCTCCTCTATTCTCAAGAAAGGAGAATTTTGGTCATTCCTCCAATGGCAATTATTCACTTCACTAACATCTCTGCTCTGCTTCTGTGTCGTTCCTGTTTATAATAACTTTGTTTCAAAGCTGAATCAGGGTGTGATCTTTGTGAAGGTATTTTATTTTCTTTAAAGATTTTTATTTATTGAGAGAGAGAGTGAGCACAAGTGGTGGGGGAGGAGAGGGAGAAGCAGACCATCCCCTCCCCGCTGAGCAGGGGACCCGATGGGGGACTCGATCTCAGGACCCTGGGATCATGACCTGAGCTGAAGGCAGACGCTTAACCAACTGAGTCACCCAGGTGCTCCAAATTTTTGAAGATATTTTAAAGTTCATATGAGCAGTCTCAGCGGTGCACATACTTCATGGGAGGTGCTGATAACATGAACAGCAATGACCACGTCTGTGCAGGCACGGGTAATGACCACTGTCATGGCTGCCACCTGGCCAACAGGGATTTTAAGATCTCAGTGATTTTTTTAAGTTAATAAACATACATGTTAGAAAATTCTTAGGTGGACAGCAAAATTGAGCCTTAGGTACAGAGTTCCCATATACCTGCTGGCCTCATACATGCTCAGCTTCCCCCGCTGATGACACGGATATTTGTTATGGTTGGTAAACCCGTCATTATCATGCCATTATCACCCAAAGTCCGAAGTTCACATTAGGGTTTATGGTTGGTATTGTACATTCTCTGGGTTTGGGAAAATACATACTGGCATGTATCCACCACTATAATCCCCATAATCTTGTCCAGAATAGTTTCATGCCTCACCATTCTCCATGTTCTACCTATTCATCCTTCCTTATTCCCCAACCCCTGACAACCGCTAATCTTTTTACTGTCTCTTTATTTTTGCTTTTTCCAGAATGATATAGTTGGAATCATATAGTATGCAGTCTTTTCAGACTGGCTTCTTCCAGTTAGTAATATGCATTTACATTTTCTCCATGTCCTTTTATGGCTCCATAGCTCACTTCCTTTTAGAGCTGAATAATAGTCCATTATTTGGATGTCCACAGTTTATGTATCCACTTGCCTATTGAAGGACATCATGGTTGCTTCTAGGTTTTGATGATTATAAATAAAGTTGCCGCAAACATTTGTGTACAGGTTTTTGTGTGAATATAAGTTTTTGATTCATTTGGATAAATACCAAGGAACTTGATTGCCGGAACTTATGATAAGAGTATGTTTAGTTCTGTAAGCAAACATCAGACTGTCTTCCAAATGGCTGTACCATTTTGCATTCCCACCAGCAATGAATGAGAATTAGAATTTCTGTTGCTTTATATCATTGTCAGCATTTGGTGTTGTCAGTGTTCTGGATTGTGGCCATTCTAATGGGTGTGTAGTAGTATCTCGTTGTTTTACTCTGCAATTCCCTAATGATAAACAATGTTGAAAATATTTTCATATACTCATTTGCCATCTGAGTATTCTTTGGTGAGTTGTCAGTTAAGGTTTTTGGCCCATTTTTTAATTGTATTGTTCATCTTCACATTGTTGAGTTTTAGGAGTTCTCTGTATATTTTGGATAATAGTTCTTTATCACTGTCTTCTGCAAATATTGTCTCCCAGTCTGTGGCTTGTCTTATTATTCTCTTGAAGATCCTGCTGATCTTAAGACATAATTTCAGATATGTAACAATGTGAAAAGAATGTGCATTCCTAGAATCAATTGAGTATAGTAGTTAATGCAAAAATCTTAATTACCAAGAAGCGGCGCTCAGATTTTGGTTTATCATGGAAAATAGAAGATACAAGGCTGAGTACCATAGCAATTTGACCCCCAAAAGCAGAAGTCTGGCAGGATGAATGAAATTGAGTAGGAAGAAAATAGGAATAAACATAAAATCCTATACTTAGGTATCAATAAAACAGAACAACTGTAACAGTATAAACTAAAGTAGAATTGATTTAGCAAGCATTTGGTCATATTAAAAATTGCCTGTAAGTTCAACAATGTGAGGTGAGTCCAAGAAAAAAAAGATACATAGAAGAGTTGCCTCTTATGTGGTTATCAGAAGTCACAAAAAGACAGCATTTTCACTGAGTCAAAGATAACTTGAAACTCCATAATTTCCCATGAAGAACAGCAACGTATTTAGGTGCAAAGGCTAAGCAACAACAAAAAATACATATCTTTAAACTCTTGAACCGCACTCAGCCCATACTCCAAGAAGTATTAAATTTATGACCCACGAGTGTCCTGATTCCTGTTTCTCATCTCATCTTTACTCGGGGGCATGTGTTTGCTGGGTGGGGAGTATCCCTTTGTACTTATTTGTACTGAAATGTGTAATAATATTAGTGTAAGTTAAATGTCTTTATGATATAGTTTCACTGTAATCTTGGACTTGATTAATAGAAGAATAATTTGCACAGGGCAGGTGAGGGTCCTACACTCTACTATGCGGGACTTTCTACGTCTGGGACATTCTGTCCAATCCTATGGGACACATTTACAAGGCATTGCTGACAAACATGTAGAGGGCACTGTTAATAACAAGGAAATGTCCTGATGACACAATTCCTTGCTCTATTAAGAAGAGGGAAACTTAGCTTGGGGAAGGGAGCTTGAAAGCTCTCTTCGAATACGTGAAGAGCTGTCATGTTGAAGATGGATTAGATTCCCCCTGAAGTCAACACAATTCTCCACGCGTGGTCAACTAGTATGGAGCTCCGTGGCAAGAGAACTTCCCTTTTTCTTGGAGACTGCAAGTATAACCAAGGGTTGCTGTTGCTTTAGTAGCAGAGATAGCACATGATTGACTCCTGTTATACTTTCAATCAACGTGAAGTCCAGTTCTTTCCCCCAAATCTGTGCTTAGAACAGATCACCCTAATTCTGCGCATGCAGAGTTAAATTCTGGACCTTAGTGATAAGCTTTACACTTTTCCTTATCAAATGAAAATTTATTAGCTTTGCTCTTCGCATTCAGTTTATGGAGGATTATTTGGGTAACACTAATTGTCTGAATTTGCTCTTCTGTTTAGCTTTTTGTAATCCACAAATAAGAGTTGATTGTTCTGCACTTTATCCAAGATGTTAAAGAAAAATGCTGGATAAGATGGGAACAAGTGTAAATTACTGAAAGATTCAACTCAAAGCTCCCTCTAACTTGATACAATTCATAAATCAATGCTATTCTTCATAGTTTTCCCACTAGGATGTCAGAAAATTAAGATATACCATCTTTATGGCTTTTCTTTAAAAACAGGTGAATAGTATGATTGGAAAATGAAATTAGCTTTGCTTATTATGAATTATTCTTAGAGCAATCATGCTGCCTGACAGTAATCATTTCCTAAATGCTTCCAAGTTACTTAAATATCTTAAAACTGTCTTCTCTTGCTGGAGATCACTGTCAAATGAGGTTTATAATTTTAAATTTCTGGAATATATCTTTATCCTCCTTTTGAAAATGGGTACCTTCTTCTATTACCTACTCTTCTGGCTTTCCTCTCATTTTCCAGGATTCCTCCAAAATCTCTGACAGACTTTGCATGAACACAACTGCGGGATCTTTCTGTTACCATAGCTGTGATTTGTCTGAGCTTAGGCGCCCAAACTTAATCAAAGTAACATGATGATGACCATGATCATTCATGGGGGTTCATTGGCAGAGTCCGTGTGTAAAATGAAAATTGAGTAGAGCCAGGGGTCCTCCTGACATCCCTTCAACTGCCCATACAGGACATGATCTTGGTATACAATCCTGTGTGTATGTGATCTGAGTAGATACACAGCATAATATAGTTCACTGTAATGTACATACGCGTAACATATATAGTAATTTATGGTGTAAAGTTAAGACCATTGATGAAAACTACAGTGCACACGCCATGAGGACACACAGGACAGAGACTCGCTGAAGAGAAACAAGCTCAGGGGTTTCCTATTTGGCAGAATTCAATGAATGAATGTGAAAGAAATTTGCAATTTTTCTGACTCTGAGTCCCTATACTTGTACTCCCATGAATGAAATGCCCCTTAATGCCTTCTCAGTATAGCTTACCCTGTAGTTTGGGCTTATTTCTCCCTCAAGCATGCCTTATTTTGCTCTGGGGGAATGGCGTCCCCCTCCCCCCCAAATCTCAAAGGGTAGAAAGTCAGAAAATTTGGTAACTAACCCTGAGTCAGAAAAGAATCCTGCCTGTCATTTGTAGCGGATTTCATTTTCCGCTGTATTTCCCCTTAAATCTCTTAAGAATTATTACACAAAGGCTTCACCATTCGCGTATCATGTTTGTGTCTTCTTGACATCACCTAACCTGTTATTCATGCTCCAAATCCTTTCTATGAAAAGAAATTCCATCCCACCAGAAGATAACATGAAAGAAGATCCTGGATCCCCAATTTCTTAAGGTGCCTGGTGGTAGGCATAAGTGATATAAAAAAAAATCCTGACATTTTGTTCATAGGAAAAAAACCAAATGCTAGAAACTTAACACACAGATTCAGAGCGAGAGAGCCTCATATCCAAAGTTACCTATTTGGGCAAAGAAATGTGAAACCTTGAGAGACTGTACAGATCATTCAGATACGTATTTTCTCATCACCCCGCTCCCCACTCAAGCCACTGAGACTATAGTCTTTGAAAGCAAAGCAAACCTGTTTGCATTTTCTCTGTTTGCTCACCCAATTCTTATGCAAACACAAAACAAAGAACGTGGTCTGCCTCCCTTGAGCACTGTCCCTGAGACACAGAACGATATTATTATATAGAACAAAACACGGAGAGGGCTGGTGAACACTACACCGACCTCAGTGTTGTCTTGAGACCTATTTGATCTCCTTTGGTAAATAAGATACAGTGAAACAAAGGCCAGTTTTATTGGGAGGTGGGGGGACAGGGTGGCTGCAGAGGAGGGGAGCAGTGTGGGTACACCATCACTTTCAAGGGTCAATACAGCGGGAAAGAGGCGATAGAGAAAAACCCGCTGTGAGCTATTTCATTTTTGTGATTCTTTAACAATTTACAAAAGCAATGGCACGTAAATGAAGTTTTCTTCTCTTTGGGGAATCATAAATAAAATAGTGGTGTAATCAAAGGACAGAAGAAAAAGGAGACTTCAGGTATTTAATTCTTATTTACCTGTTTCTCCATTATGTATGACTCCTGGGCAGGCGGGAAGGTTACAGAAGACAGTAACTCAGCCTGCCCTGCCTGCCAGAGCCTTCCACATTCTGAGCCTGCTGCCCTAATTTACCGCTTTCGAGCTACCAGAGGGCTGTGAAAGGGTCTTCAGGAAAAAAAAAAAGTGGTGAGGCTTCCACCGGATTTACTCTCAGAGCTTGCTCATCTCTCTGATGGATAGTGCTTTCCACAGTTTAGATCAGCATTGTCTCCAGAGACCCCGTGCTTCTGCGTGGGAGAACTTCTAGAAGCTTCCACCAAGGTGAAGGCTGAGAGTCAGGAATGGGGACAGTGCTTCACCTGGCCTCCCTGCAACCGAGAGGTGTGAGAAGCATCGAGTCAACCCGCTGAGCGTGGAGAGGCCTCTCTTCTCCCACCTCCTGTGCTGGGATCCTGTCTGCATCGCCGACAGTTTCTCTCAGCCTATAACCCCTCGGGCTCCAGTCAATGCAGAATGAATGTTCTGTGCTGGTGTTTTAGCAGCATGCACTGAACACTCTAAGGAAGAACATAATGTGGTGAAAAGGAACGATTAGGCAGTAGATTCCGCAGAAAAGGACAGATGACTGACACTGGGATATATCTAGAAACTAGAGAAGGACAAGCGCTCGCTGGAGGTTGTGAGTCCCACTCTTGCGAAGTGCAAATCTGGATTCTTCCCCATCTGAAAACAGCCCATTACTCTTCCATGCAGTCTTTCTGAAATGCCTCAGAAATGAACTTCCCAGCATTTCTCTCCACAGAATCTTTCCGAATAAACATACCACACTGAGAAATCATAATTTATGTTTTTGTCTTTGAGCCCTTAATGCTTTGATTGAAAAGCAATGATAGCTTATTGGGTACATTATTGCTAAAGGTCCTAAGACTTTTCAGTGATGTTAGCAATACATTTTCAAACCATAATTTGGTATGTTTTGTTAAAATCATACGCAATATTTTAAGACTCTCATATTTTCTAATGCTCTATTACGTAACATATTTTTTTAAGATTGATCTATTTATTTGAGAGAGCGAGCGTACATGAGTGAGAGTCACAGATGGAGAGGGAGAGAGAGTATCAAGCAGACTCCCTGTGGAGTATGGAGCCCGATGTGGGGTTCGATCTCGCAACCCTGAGGTCACGACCTGAGCCCAAACCAAGAGTCGGTCGCTCAACCACCTGCACCACCCAGGTGCCCCTCAGTATGACTTAAGATCTTGTTACGTCAGAAGAGTTTTATCTTTTCATAAGTCATCACTCTTGAGGTAACACAGAGCACAGAAGAATCGTCACTTGCCTGAGATAATTCAGTGTAGACAGAAGTCTGAAAAGTATGTTTCAGCATTAAAACTAAGGCATGAATACGGATCAATGAAAGAATTTGTAAGAATGTACAGGGCTTTGAAAGCCATGGTCTTGTCATTTGCTTTAATCACAATGATGAGAAAAAGTGATCACGAATCTCGTGGTCCAAGTTACATCACATCAACCATATAATGCCCCAAGTCTTGGGGAGAACAAGAGCATACAGTAATGGGCATGCAGGGTAATCTCCACACAAAATCAAGAAGAAATTTGTCTGAGTAAAAATGGCATGAGTTTTCTGTCCACATAAAATAGAAATTATTTATATAATTCTTACTCTGTACTTAGAATTATCGGTCTCCTTTACCCGGATGGAGAGCTAGGAAGAAACTCTCCCTAACACAATTGTGATTAGACAAAGTAACAGCTATCTGAATCTGAATTTAGCAGATTGGTTGTTAGTACTGTGGGACTGGGACCCCTCAGGCTGGGGCTCACGTGAGACAAGTGAGGCAGCAAGGGAGCAAAGTTCAAGGACATTGGCAGGGTGCCCAGAGTGCCTGTGACCCTGAGTTTTCTCCCTCCCCTCAGTCCCAGCCGTGCAGAGAAAGATCAGTTCTATGCATTAAGTGCATTATACGTGAAGACTGATGGTATGTCAGAGATATGAAAAGTAAAACAGGGCATTGCCATGGAAATCAATTATTCTGTATTATCTTGCCCTCGTGTCAAATTTCTTTCTCCACCATGTCAAAAAAAAAAAAAAAAAAAACTCAGGTCAAAGAAAGAAAACATTTGAGAAAAACAAAACAATGTTGTTTTGGGAGAGGGGTTGCAGAACTAATGATTGAAAAAGGAATTTATAAAATGGCTGTTTAAACTTTGTTCCAAAGGACTAGGTTTTTTTTGTTTTTGTTTTGTTGTTGTTGTTTTTTCTTGTGAATATTTCCCTAATGGTCGCATATTATGGGTGGAGAGCAATATCGTAGGTAGAAACCTTCCATATCTACTCTGCTTTATAAGCAGATCCGTTCCTTAAAAAAATGATTTTTGGAGCAATTAAAAATTTCTCCCCTAATGTCATACAAGGTTGGGATATGAATTGATCAAGTATCTCTTCAATGTCTTTCCATGGGTCTAAGAGGGAAAAAGTCAGCTATGGATTATTTAATAGTGGAAGGTTGATGGAAAATCTTTGAGGACCTTCTGAAGGTGAAAAAAATGTTTTCTTGCAAAATGGCTGGTTTTGCAGTGACCCACTGCACCCACAGCTTTACGTGGGACTCTATCGGCACAAATGACCCCCAGCCGTAAATTCTCTCTCGTCAGCACGCTTGCCACACTGTCCCTGGAGTACAGAGGATGCAGGCCCAAGTTTACCGATGCTCTTAGCATTTTCCTTTCCTTTCCTTTGCCTTCTTTATTCTTTCCTTGGGGCTATCGTTACCCTTAAACCAAGGATAGTCTCCTTTTCTTGGGAGCAGTAAACATGTTTGCTTTTTTTTTTTTTTTTAAGTTTTAGCCCCAGTTCAGTTAGAAAAGTTATCTCTAGTACTTTTTCTTTTTTTTTTTTTTAAAGATTTTATTTATTTATTTGACAGAGATAGAGACAGCCAGCGAGAGAGGGAACACAAGCAGGGGGAGTGGAAGAGGAAGAAGCAGGCTCCTAGCGGAGGAGCCTGATGTGGGGCTCGATCCCATAACGCCGGGATCACGCCCTGAGCTGAAGGCAGATGCTTAACTGCTGTGCCACCCAGGCGCCCCTCTAGTACTTTCTTAAAATAAGTAATAAGCTGGCAATTGCAAACAATTTCAGGCCACTTTCTTGAGTATCACTTCGCCAATTTCCTTTTTCAGGCGGTTTACAAAGATTTTCTGCTTGCTACCAAGCCAGGTACAACTAGCTTTGACTCGCCCTACTTCAGCAAGCCCAAGGCAAATGACAAACACTGCCACTACGTATAAGCAAACTGTTTCAATGTCAAAGGTTCACTGCAAAGGGGAAGCGATGTGCTGATGGCAGCAATAATTCACACTTCCAAGGACGCTTGCCATCTCTCCTCTGCAGACAGATTTCTTCGGAGCCACCGGCGGAAGCCTCCCAGGGAGACGCAGCTTTATTCCCTCATGGCAGACAGGAGGAGGACGCTGTGCGGAGGCTCATGCCACCTGGCAGCGACGGTCGCACAGACTGCTGGAGAGGCACACATTGGAACCCAAGCCTCATAGAGGGCAGCCGTGACAGTCGCATATTTCAAAAGCGTTCCACAGATTTCACCAAGGGGTCTTTAGAAGAATTAGAAAGTCTCCCTGGGTTTCACCGACTTTTAATTAAGTGTGAACACCTCTTCTTTGAAAATCAAAGTGCCATTTGCCTATTTCAGGTATCTGAAGTCAGACAGGAGCTTGCAGCCCGATTTGCAAAGATCTGCCATTGTTGATGCTATTTTCGAATGGAATAGAATAAGCTGCTATTGATAGGGGGCTTTTTGTAAAGAAGCAAAAAGGAAAACAAAACTCAAAACCTGGGCGCTTGGGCGCTTCACAACTGAAGGAAAATGTAAGTTCGATGATACTACCTTTGAAGACATTCACGGCCAGGATCAGCTTTTTTAAATCACTTAATCTTAGCAGCCAATTAGACTATTCCTTGTGTACTGACCACGATGTTAGCAAATGAAAGGGTAATGGAGGAGTATGGCTTTTGGAATCCCACAGGAAAAAGTGAGAACTATCCATCTTTGCTGTTAACTTTAGCGGTGCTGTTCCAGAGAAGGTTTTTGGACCCAGGTTGATCTGCAATTGAGAAAGACCAGTGGGGGCGGTGGGGGCGGGGTGCTTAGGTGGCTCAGTCCTTTGGGTGTCCAACTCTTGATTTTGGCTCAGGTCATGGTCTCAGGGTCCTGGGATCAAGCCCCATGTTGGGCTCCATGCTCAGTGGGGACTATGCTTGAGATTCTCTCTCTCCTTCTCCCTCTGCTCCTGTGCACGCTCTCTCAAATAAATAAAAATAAATAAATAAATAAATAAATAAATAAATAAATAAATAAATCTTTAGGGGAAAAAAAAAGACCAGTGGGGATGGGGCTTCTGGCCATAGAATCCCAGATGGTGCAAAAACTTGAAGTATCCAGTCTCTCTTTCAGCCTCCATGTAAGTATCTCTGAAAGATGAACGTCTCGTAGGAGCTCTGAGGCTTATTGGGGTAAGAATTGCTATCCCTTTGCTCCAGTAACTTTGTTTTTGCCACAGAAGGATCCAGGTCTTTGAAACCTGAAGTTTACGGATTTGGGGGCCTTCTTGAAGCAAAATAGTACAACATTATGAATAAAAAATTAAGTCCAGGGCCTTGTGGTCGTGAAGCTTATGCTTCATTACCTTCTCAGTCAGTCCTCCTGAGGGTCTTGCACAAATGTACAAGCCCCACTTCTGACCTATGGTGCAGTGGGCTGGACCAATGTTTTCGTTACTGAGAATGAGAACAGGGCTTTTTCTGCATGAGATTCCTAGGGGTGGCAGGGAAGCAATATGGCTCCTTCACCATGGGACTAAGGTCTGAAGCCAACTGAGTCAACTTTGAGGGAAATGCAGAGGAGCTGGTCAGACAGGACCAGGTTGACTAGAGGGGCGCCTGGGTGGCTCAGTAGCTTAAGTGTCCTACTCTTGATTTTGGCTCAGGTCGTGAGTTCGAGCCCCATATCAGACTCTTTGCTGGTCATGGAGTCTGCTTGAGATTCTCCCTCTCCCATTGCCCCACCCCTGCCACTCTTGCACTCTCTCTCTGTCTCAAATAAAAAAAAAGAATCTTAAAAAAAAAGAATAGATGACTAGAATTTTATTCCTTGCCTTAGTCTCTACAAAATGCAGAATTTGAAAAGGCTGCAAAGCCAAAGAAACAAATGGATCTGAAAGGACATCTGACTCTTTTCAAATCAGCTGTCTGATTTTCCTGCGCACCAACCAGCCACCCCAATCTGAAAGGGCAATTCCCACTTTTAGCTATAAGGCTGTGAACTGAGTTTGAAGCAGATTGTTAAACGTGATCATTACAGGTTGACAGCATATCTGTAACTGCTCCAGTGACCACCGCCAGAGAATGCATGCTCCACACAAGGACCATGAGGGCCTAGCATCAGGTGAGGGGGTCAGTTTCCCGGTGGGTGATGCCAAATCCGTGCAGGGCATGGTATGGTCCTAATCAACTCAAAATCACCAGATCTGGAGTTCTCAGCTAAAGTGGACTCATGGTTCAAAAATGGTGGAAATCTCCCCCAGAACTGGGAGATAGAGAGGACATGAAACTCCAGGCGGGAAGGGGTCAGTACCAGGGTATCATGTCTAGGAATTGGAGTCCTATTCATCAGCATTTAACCTGGTCTTTGATGGCTCCATGGAATTTGCTGGGCTGTTTTCATTCCTTTCTTCCACACTCTTGTCCCTTTGCTTCCTGTTAGGGGGCCCTTTAACACAAATCTCTCTAAATCTCTGGCTTTCTCTTATGATATAAATACGCAGTGAAATAGGTGCCTGAGTATTCCTTTCCTTCAGTATGTTTTTCTAGAAGAATACAACCCCGTGAGGGTGGTATCATTGCTCTGAACATGATTCACTAAGTATTTCATTACTTGAGAGTAGACATGGCCAATACACATTGGCCAGACTTAAAAATAGGACTAGGGCCATATGGGTGGTAAGGGAAATTAAATTAACACTCTTATAATTGTAGAATGCTGTGAGGAGTAAGGCCGGCTGATGTCAGAAGCTGGCCAGTGCTGAGATGATCCAGCAATCTATGAATGCTAACCAGCCCTGGAAGAGTACAAGGAACAAAGTTGCACTTCGCCAAAATGAAGGACTGGAATTAGGACCAGGGAAGACAAGAGAGGGACAAGGTCACTCTGCACCTGTAGGATCCCGCTGAGCTCACAGAATTGTTGTGAGGATTAGTTGAGATTATCTGTAGGGATTCTTTCTTAATTGAGGTATAATGGACATACATTCTTAGTTTCAGGTATAAAATATGCATAGTGACTGATATTAGATGTTATGAATGCCACTTATAAACTATAAGTCCTTATTTAAAATTTAAACATTGTAACTGTCTGAAGCTGAGACATGTTTAAAGGGTTCTGAGGAGAAGGTCAGGGGAAGAAATGTCCTTGCACTTGAATCCCATTGTGATACTGATTTCTTCAAGCAAAAGTTGCCTTGTCTCTGGACAGGGTCAATGAGGAAACTTCTGTTGTGGGTGGCAGGTGGATTTGGGTGATGAACAAGGTGCATTAAGCAGTGAGTTCCACAATTTGCTTGAACGTGGATTGCATATGATGAATTCTTTGATCCCTTTCAAGTAGATACCGAGGACTCAGAGAAGATATTTTACTAATAGAGGGCTGAGCATATATTTGTTGAACAAATGAATATACATTTGCAGTCCTGTCTGTCCTAACCTTTAAGTATGGAGTAGTCACAAAGAAGTTCAAATAATTAAAAGCAAGCAAAATTATTTCCCTAAAGAGCAGATTTCTCCCCAGGGAAAGACTGTCATATGAACCTTAGCTTGGCTGAGGTAAAGAACATAGAAAGGGCTTTGATGTCATCCCTCTACTTACCCACAATCTATCCACTCAATAAACATTCATTGAGTGACTGCTACATCCCAGGCTCTGAGCAAAACTTGGGAAATACAAAGATGAATGAGGCATGATTCCTATCCTTTGTTATCCTCACAAAATACCTAGCTTTTGTTGTTGTTTTAAAGATTTTTATTTATTTGAGAGCGAGAGAGAGAGAGCATAAGCAGAGGGAGAGGGAGAAGCAGACTCCCCACTGAGTGTGGAGTCCGACATGGGGCTCAAACCCAGGACCCTGAGATCATGACCTGAGCCACAATTAAGAGCTAGCTGCTTAACCAACTGAGCCACCCAGGCACCCCACAAAGTACCTACTGTTCCTGTGACCTTCACCACCGCCGTGGTCGTGGAAAGGAACATGTAAGTTACTCTGTGAGCACAGAGTAACCAGACGTCTCACAATGCCAGACCCCGTAAAGGCTGTCAGCTATTGTCTGATGCAATAGACACACTTAACAGGGTGTTAATTAATGATGCCACATGTGATCGAAGGTTTGACTTCAGATGTGAGCTTCGCTGCAAAGAGAAAATGTAGTCACGTCACACACGCACATACACAAACATACACATGGTGTGAGAACGGGTGGGGCCAAAACAGAGAGAAACAGAATATGTCTTGTACATTCCTCCTCTTCCTTTCGATCTAAGAGTCGACAGTAGAGAGAGCTAGCGAGTGAGGCTCTGTTCCCTTCACAAGACTGCTCAAGCAGCACCGCATATCCCATTAAAAGGATCTTCAATTCTGCTCTGAGCACACTGGTCTACCTCTAAATGGGCATACAAGTTTCACATGGGGTAGGCATTTCATTGTTTATACCATGTAGCTTCACTCTGTTCTGTGGACTTAGTGTCTACCAGCTGTCTCAAAACTACCAAGCAAGCTAGGGTGTGCGCGCGCGCGCGATGTAGCTTCACTCTGTTCTATGGACTTAGTGTCTACCAGCTGTCTCAAAACTGTACCAAGCAAGCTAGGGTGTGTGCGTGCGCGCGATGTAGCTTCACTCCGTTCTGTGGACTTAGTGTCTACCAGCTGTCTCAAAACTGTACCAAGCAAGCTAGGGTGTGTGCGCGCGCGCGATGTAGCTTCACTCCGTTCTGTGGACTTAGTGTCTACCAGCTGTCTCAAAACTGTACCAAGCAAGCTAGGGTGTGTGCGCGCGCGCGATGTAGCTTCACTCCGTTCTGTGGACTTAGTGTCTACCAGCTGTCTCAAAACTGTACCAAGCAAGCTAGGGTGTGTGTGTTGGGAGGTAGGTAGGTGGATCGATGGATACATAAGGATTTTTTTTTTTAAGATTTTATTTATTTATTCGACAAAGACAGAGACAGCCAGCGAGAGAGGGAACACAAGCAGGGGGAGTAGGAGAGGAAGAAGCAGGCTCATAGCGGAGGAGCCTGATGTGGGGCTCGATCCCGTAACGCCGGGATCACACCCTGCGCCGAAGGCAGATGCTTTAACCGCTGTGCCACCCAGGCGCCCCAGGATTTTTTTTTTTTTTTAATGCCACAGATGGTGTGCCACTGGCTCTTGAAATCAACTTAGGGGTTAAAACCAGAAATTAAAAAATCAAATAGAATAAAATGAAAAAAAAAACCTGATATATAGTGCATATTGTAAGTTTCATTTTTTGTGTGTGTGAAATTTTTTTTTTTCAGTTTTAGGACTCTGGGTGTGTGTGTGTGTGTGTGCATGCACTGGATTGCAATATAATGTATTTCTTACTTGGTCAAGATAAAAACAAATTGAAAGCCCCCGGTGTTGAAACCTCCTGGTAAATTCCCCAGCACAGGTCTGAGGTTTGACTGCCTGGTATCTGGCCTCATAGCATGCGGCTGCAGGCTGTAAGCTGAGCAGATGTAATAGGATATGTGAGCTGGAAGTCATGTAATTGGGGCTATGCAAACATCTTAATCACAACCTGTGAGCCCTTGAAGATTATGATTAGAAATTCTAGAATTTTCCAAGGAGAGTAGGATGGCCATGGCTTTTTGAAATGATATTTTAATCAGGGACTGAAATGTGTGAATAGTAACACATGGGTCCTTTGACTCAGTTTCTCCTTTGCTGTCTTGTGGTGAGGCAGATGGGTTCTGAGAGCCTGACATCCAGCTACACAGGAGGCCTTCACGAGTCACTCAACAGCAAAACGCTGCAAAAGCTAACTTTCCATCTGGCCTATGCTCTCATCCCAGTCACTCCCAGCTTAATGCAGTGGACTGAAGTTACACTCTTGGTGGGTGAGTTGGAGTGGAGACAAAGGGGGTGATGATGTACCAGCTCCTTTCACGCGCTTTCCTGACTTCAAAGAAGTGGGTTCACTCAGAGGACCCAACCAAAAACCCTTTATTTTCTAGCTTAGCTGTTACCACTGTGTGCTCATAAGACTTTTTATTGTTGTTAGAGACTAGGATACTCGATTATATCCTAGCAAACAAGACATGAAATGAAAAGCAAAAAGGTAAAAGAGAGAATTTGGGGTACCTGGCTGGCTCAGTCGGTAGGGCATGTGACTCTTGATCTCAGGGTCCTGAGTTCAAGCCCCATCTTGGGTGTAGAGATTACTTAAAAATAAAATCTTAGGGATGCCTGGGTGGCTCAGTCGTTAAGCGTCTGCCTTTGGCTCAGGTCATGATCCCAGGATCCTGGGATTGAGCCCCGCGTAGGGCTCCCTGCTCAATGGGAGGCCTGCTTCTCCCTCTCCCACTCCCCCTGCTGGTGTTCCCTCTCTCACTGTGTCTCTTTATGTCCAATAAATAAATAAAATCTTTAAAAAAAAAAATAAAATAAAATCTTAAATAAACAAATAAAAATAAAAGAGAGAAGTTAATGTCAATCTCTCACCCACTTCCCCCAGCAGTGTTTGCTCTGAAGAAAGGCAGAAATCTTTTCGTACATGCACTCAGAGCACATACCTTTTAGTAACTGACTATTCTAGAGCCTTTAAGAGACTCTCAGACTCTCTCCCATTATTATGCCTTCCTGTGCTATGTCATGTAAGCATTTCAAACATGCTTTAATAAAGTAAGATTTGATAGATCTAAAAATGACTTCTTTTTCCTCTTTCTGCCACTGTCTTCCAAGGCACCCCCATAGCACGCTGAACTATTAGATTACTCAAAAGTGCTGAGTGTAGCTGGAGTAGTTCAAATGCAAGGTCTCTGTAGAAATTATGGGAATATGAGATGCCATTGAGCAGAAATGGAATACTTCGTGAGTGCTTCGTGTAGGGGAGTTTCCTTTTATAGTTACAAATGTGATGCGTGCATTTCAGCACCTCTGTCTTTCTTGACTTGCTACCCCTAGCACGGGGCCTGACATTTAATAATTGTTTGACGAATGAATGTTTCATCAATTCCCAAAGAAAAGCATATTCCGATTATACAACGTCTGTTAAAATAAAAACGATTACAACCTAAATAAGCCACGATGTAATGAGAAGATCAGCGACGTCTTCATTTTGGGTACATCCCACAAGTAATGAAGATTTGAGAGTGCGTTGATGGGATGTGATTTGTCCTTTTTTTCTCTCCCATTTTTAAAGAATATAGCTTTTCAAGATGGAACAAATCATAGAGAGAAAAGAAAATAAATGACCTAGCCAAAGAAATGAAGCTTTAACTTGTTAATAATTAGTGTGTGTGTGTGTATGTGTGTGTGAGAAAGGGTGAGAAAAAAAATTCAACAAACGGCTGAAAGCAGAAAGAAATCCAAAGAAAGACAATGTCTCATTTACATGCAGCTGTGAGAGCAGATATTTGTTATTGGATTCGTGGAATGAGAATTGCAGGTCCTGTTTATTTACATTTGTTCTCTGTTTGAAAGACAGCCCAAGAGGTAAAATAAAATGAGAGCGTCTCAAATGCCTTCTAAATTTCCCCTTAAATTGAATTTCTTGTTTTATCAGGGAACAATACTTGCACTGATGTTAGCCAGACAGCTAAAAGGTCAGCAAGTTCCCCTGGTTGCCTTTTGTCAAGGGTTTTTGACTTGTCTGTGAATAAAGATCTCCCAGGAGGAAGGCAGACCTGAATTTCCTGTCATCTGGAAGACAGCAATGAATTTGAAAATGTTACAAAAAGCATAAGGGACTTGAGGCACACCTTCCGACCCACTGCAGATGCCAATCGCTGCACATGTAAACATGTACACAGAAATGTTTTGGATTTGTTCTGTCAACTTTGGGTTGTGAAAACAAATTGTTCTGTAGCAGCCCACCTTGAATACAGAATGAACCCGCGGGTTTTCTGTTGGTGGTGTTGTTACCGCCCGGCGCCTGATGTGAACGCACAGGTCTCTCCGCTCGCTCACAGCGCAGGAAGCCTGCTCTGCTGGGAGCCCGGGGAATTAGGACTCACAGAGCCCCATGTTCACGACCATGGCGCTCTGACTTGAATCTCTTCGGATCTTCGTGTATTTTTCAGGGTCTGAGATTTCCCTATGTGTGGTCACAGCTAAGTCCTCGCTAGCCTCTAGACAAAAATAAATGAATCCCCCTGGATAAGCGTTAGTCATTCTTTGAAGTAAGTTGAAAATTTCTTTTTTCTCCAAGAGAGTCCCAAGAAGGATAGCACCCTCTTGCTTTCCTTAGGAAAGTTTGTTTTAGAAAAGGTAAAGGGATTTTTTTTTTTTTAAGATTTTGTTTTTAAGTAATCTCTACATCCAATCTGGGGCTCGAACTCAAATAACCCCAAGATCAGGTGACCCCCCCCCCTTTTAAAAAAGATTTTATGTTAGAGGACATTTTTTTTTTTTTTTACACTTTTTTTGCCCAGGAATTTATTCCTGTCTGCCTTGAGCCCCATTTAGGTGTCTAGAAGTACCAGCTGGGGAAGATAAGGCCGAGGGTTATGCATTTTCCTTTGGGCTCTTGAGAAAGCGCACTCATTTCCTGCATTAATTCTATATAATCACCAGTGGATTAAAGAGAACTTTATTTCAAATGTCACTGGTCAACACATATGTCTCCGCACTGTTAAAAAACAAAATTCAACTGGGTAAATTTGGAGATCTAACCAGCTTTATTAGCCAATATAAGACTCAGGCAGCATCCCATCTATCAAGTGGAGGGGAGCTCCAAGAAGCTGTACGAAATGGAAGGCTTTAATAGAAGCAAGGCAGGGCAAGAAAATTATTAGCAAAAGAAAAGGATTGTTCCAGGCAGGGTCACCTTCCCTTAGGGGAAAGAGCAGGGGGTCTTATCATGCAGATGACCTCATCTTCCTCTGCGGAATGGAGAGAGCCCATGTGACAGATTACCTCACTGGTGCTTATCAGAAAATTCCTGACTGACTGGTTAAGACTATATTTCTGGGGGAGGTTGAAACTGCATCTAGATTAGATATTAAACCCCTGTTTGGAGACTTAGCTTAAGTGCCGCCATTTTGGGCCTGTGATTTTCTTCTTAACAACAATCATTTGGACAATATTTATTGAGTGCCTTCATATAAGAGTAGCTGAACAGGTGCTATAGAAAATAAAAGCAACAATAACAACAACTAGAATGATAACTAGAACAATTTGTGAACCGTGTACTGAGCAATGCGCTAAGTACTTTATATGGAGTCTCTTTCAAATCTCAGAGAAACCCTAGGAAAGGGATTTCCTAGGAGGAGATTGAAGCTCAGAGAGGTGGAGTCTATGCTCCCTGGTTACACAGTTAGAAAGAAATGAAGCTGTGATTTGAACCTAGGACATCCTTAAACAAATTCCTCCTTGATTAGTAAACAGTTTTACTGCAAAGAAAGATACAGCAATTTCAAGTCCATGGTTTCTCAGGGGTAATAACATGTTTTATCACAGGGCTGCCAAGAAGAGTGAGCTATACTGTGTATTACTGGGTGGTGTGAAGATTCAATATTACAAACAGGCTTCAATTCCTCCCTTCTTTTGGTTAATAGTTAGTTGGGTTTTGTTTTTTTGTTTTTTTATTATTTTGTTTTACAATTTCAGTAAAAGCTTCTCTGGGTATTTTCAGGAAGAACCAACAAAGTAAGGACACAGAAATGGCCAAGGAATTTTAAAAATGCAGCAATGATGGAATTATTTAGCTGGATCATGAAATATATTATAAAGGTATGATCTTTCAATATTTACTGTTAATCCAAGATTGGACTAATCCATAAACTCAGAAACAGCCCCAGGAACAAATAAAATTTCAGTGTTTGAGAAGTGTGACGTTTCAAATCAACAAAGGAATATTTAGTGAATGTGCTGAAACCATTGCTTCACTGATTGGGAAAAAAAAATCAAATTAAATATTTACCTCACACTCTAGGCTAAATGAATTCCACGCGATTTAAGAAGTAATTTGCTTCAGTAATATTTTATAACATTCTGTGTGCAGGATTTTTATGTCTTTCAATATGTCTATTTCCAGGTATCTAGGAATTTTTTGGTGCTAATATATATGGTATCCTAAATTTGTAAAAAATTTTCTAACTGCTTGTTCCTGGTCTATATGAATAAAATTGCATTTTGTATATTGATCTTGTATCCAGTGACCTTGTAAACCTAATTCTTTTTTTTTTTAAAGATTTATTTATTTTTTTGAGAGCGAGAGAGCGGGGGGGGGGGGGGTGGGGGGGTGGAGGGAGAGAGAGAGAGGGAGAATCTTCAAGCAGATTCCCCACTGAGAACAGAGCCTGACACAGGGCTCCATCCCAGGACCTTGTGATCACGACCTGAGCCAAAATCAAGAGTCCAACGCTTAACCGATTGAGCCCCCCAGGCACCCCTAAACCTACTTCTTAATTAAAGTAGTTTCTCTTTAAGCTTGTTATTTTTCATATTCACAAATATATTGATTAAGGAAGTTCTACTTCTAGCTTGCTAACAATTTTATATAAATAAGGGTTTTTCTGTACCTGCTCAGATGCTTATATTACTTGTCTCCTCCATTCTATTAATACGATGAATTACACAGATAGACTTTCAAATTTTATTTATTTTTTATTTTTTTTTAAGTTTTATTTTTAAGTAATCACTACACCCAACGTGGGGCTTGAACTTAACCTCAAGATCAAGAGTCGCATGCTCTACCCACTGAACCAGGCAGATCCCTTGATTTTCAAATTTTAAACCAACTTCGCACTCCTGAAATAAACTTAGTTTGGTTATAGTGTATTGTATTAACCTTCTTATGTATCACTGGATTCAGTTTGCTGATATCTTGTTTAAGACTTTTGTGTCTATGTTATTAGTAATATGGGCTTACAATTATCCTTTCTTGTAATGTTCTTGTCAAATTTTATAGAATAAAAATGAGTTAGAAAGTATTCCCTCCATTTTAATTCCCTGGAAGTTTGTGCAAGAATGACATTATTTATTTTTTTAAATATTTGAAATAATTCACCAATAGAAGTTCTCTGGACCAAAGTTTTGTTATGAGGGTTTTTAAATTTTTTTTTAAAGATTTATATATTTATTAAGAGAGAGCGCACACAAGTATGGGGAGGGGCAGTGGGAGAGGAAGAGAGAGAATCTCAAGCAGATTCTCCACTGGGTACGGATCCCAATGTGGGGCTTGACATGGGGCTCCATTCCAATACCCATGAGATCATGACCTGAGCTGAAATCACAAGTTGGATGATTAAGCAACTGAGTGACCCAGGTGCCCCAGGTACAAAGGTTTTAAATTACAATCTAATTTTAAATAATTATAGGACTGTTCATATATTCTATTTCTCCTTATACCAGTATACATATGTTATTCTTTCCTAGGAATTTGTCCATTTCATCTAAATTTATAATTTATTGGCATAGTATTTATAATATCCCCTTATAATTTTTCTTAAATAAAATTTTATTTTAGAATAGTTTGGATTTACAACAAAGTTGCAAAGATAGTACAAAGAGTTTCCATAATATTTCATACTCTCACTTCCTCTATTAATAACATTGTATGTTATTATGGCACATTTGTCACAACTAATGAACCAATATTGATCTGTTTTAATTAACTAAACTCCATGTTTTATTTGGATTTCATTAGTTTTTGCCTAATGTCTTTTTTTCCATTCCCAAATCTCATCCAGAGTTATCTACATTACATTCAGTTGTCTTATTCCACATACTCAGACTTCCCTTGTTTTTGATGACCTTGAACATTTCAAGGAGTGCTGGTCAGATATTTTGTAGAATGTCCCCCACTTTGGATTTTCTAATGTTGTTCTCATGGTTAAACTGTGGTTATATTTTTGGGGGGAGGAAGACCGGAGAAGTGAAGTATCATCCTCATCACATCATATCAAGTCACACACTAGCTACTTATAATTTTTATAATATCTGCAGTATATGTAGTAATGTCCCCCTTTTTTGGTAAAGATTTATTTATTTATTTGAGTGGGGGAGGGGCAGAGGAAAGAGAGAGGGAGAGAATCCCAAGCAGTCTCCCTTCAGTGCGCCAAGTGCACCTCGGGGGCTTAATCTCACAACCCTGAGATCGTGACCTGTGCTGAAATCACGAGTTGGATGCTTGGGGCGCCTGGGTGGCACAGCGGTTAAGCGTCTGCCTTCAGCTCAGGGCGTGATCCCGGCGTTATGGGATCGAGTCCCACATCAGGCTCCTCTGCTGGGAGCCTGCTTCTTCCTCTCCCACTCCCCCTGCTTGTGTTCCCTCTCTCGCTGGCTGCCTCTATCTCTGTCGAATAAATAAATAAAATCTTAAAAAAAAAAAAAAAAGAGTTGGATGCTTAACTGACTGAGCCACCCAGGTGCCCCATAATGTCTCCCTTTTCCTTCTTGATATTGGTTATTTATTTCTCTCATTTTTTTCTTGATGGTTTTGATAGGATTATTTTTTTGAATTTTATGTCTTTTCAAAGAACTGACTTGGTTTTGAAGATTCCCTCTATTGTATATTTGTTTTATATTTTATTTATTTACTTGTTTTTATTATTTTCTTCCTTTTTCCTGCTTTTGGGTTTAACTTCCTGCTCTTTCTCTAACTTCTTGAGAATATTCCTTAGGTATTTAACATTCGCTTTTCCTTTTTCCTGCTATTTTTAACATTCTAAATAAAAGGCTACACATTTTTTGGCAATGTGTTAGCTGCATCTACAAGTTTTGATATGATGTTTTATTACCATTCATTTAAAAATATCTGATTTCCCTTGTGATTTCCTCTTTGAATTGGTAATTTAGAAGCTATTTTCCTTCTTACTGAAATGTATGGGGATTGAAATGTTTTTGGTTATAGATTTCTACCTTAATTCTGCTATATTTAGACAACATATTCTGTAAGATTTAAATACTTTGGAATTCATTGAGAGTTGTTTAATGGGCTAACATATGGTCAATATTAGTCAATGTTCCATGCACATTTGCCAGGAGTAGAGCTCTCATTACCAGCTATCTGCTTTAAATGCACTGCAGACCAGCCCTCTACTGGCCTTTTGTGGTTGTTAAAACTCTAGCTTGTTCCCTGAGCTCCCAAGGCTTAGGCCCCACTAGAGTCTTCTTTCTGTCGGATATCGTCCCTTGGCCTCCACAGCATCTGTTAAAATCACTGTATTCCTTTTTCATGCCTAGTATCCTAGATCCCACTTTTTCTTAAACCTCAGATATTTATGAAAAAAATGTTTTCTGTTCTACTCCGTGCAGAATTTCTATGTTCTTTTAGTGCAGTAGCTTCTCTGCTACACTGCTGCAAACTCCGCTTCCTCCCCTCCATGAAAACATATTGTCTTGTAGGCAAATATTGATTTAGGCAGAATTCTGAATATGTGGGGTCAGATGGAAGTCTCACCATACATATAAAGGGAATGAATGTCACTTCTTCTAAAATGCTTGGGTGTTGGGGCTCGGTTGGTGGCTCAGTTGGTTAAGGGTCTGCCTTCGGCTCAGGGCACAATCCCAGGACCCTGAGATCGAGGCCCACATCGAGCTCCCTGCTCAGCGGGGAGTCTGCTTTTCCCTCTCCCTCTCCCCACTCATTTGTGATCTCTGTTGCTATCTCTGCCTGTCTCTCTCTCGCTCTCTCAAATAAATAAATACAATCTTAAAAAAAAATAAAATAAAATGTTTGGGCGCTAACAAATGTAAACATCAGCCTTTAAAAATGGAAGATGCACACTCATCAGAGGAAAGGAATTTTCTTGGCAAAAGAAGAGCTTTGACCCTTCACGAGGTAGATAAATATGAAACGAAGAACTGCCACCTCCAATGGGAACTTGGATTGGAAATGGGAATTTGATTCATTTCACCTTAGTGAATGTGAAGGAAAACACAAAAGGATCCTAATGTCAACACAATTCTAAATTGACAGCTGCAAGTTTGAAATGAAACTGTGTCTTTTTTTTTGAGTTAGCAAGTGTTCTTCTTTCATGTATACCAGGAAAGTATATTTCCCTAAAGGAAAGAAAAATATGTAATCAAAAAAGCTACAAAGGACAGGTGCTCAAACAGGTCTACATTTCAAATCTACATTTCAATATCACGCAGTGATAACACCATGGTTATTCCTACAGGGTTTGAAAAGTACTGTGCTAAGTGCTCTACCTGGGTTATCTTATTCCTTTCTCACAGCAACCCTGAGGTTCTTACCACAGTAAGATGTTAAATGGGAACATACAGTACATACTAAGACATAAGAGGTGCTACCTTCCCGAGGAGGGTGTAAAAGGCAAAGGAAGATTGAGAACCAGGAGCAGCTAGGCTATGATTCCTTGTTCCTCTTCAAAGAGGAAGAACATAGATCTTCTCTTACCTTCAGTTTCATGAGAGGGTTTTAAGAAAGCCCCTGGAGAGCTCATGATGTGTCTCTAGGAGTTGGGAGGGTAGAGTGAAGTGCTGTCTGACCAAAGCTTGAGGAATCTAAGGGCAAAATCTGTGACTAGTGCCTGAGATGGCCAAGACACAGGGGGACTAGGCATGTGCCCACCACTGGTGGGCAGCAAGAATGCCTGAGCGAGGTTCTGGACCAGACGTGGGCCAGGTGGAGAAAAAGCTGGACTAAAGCTCCTCAATGTCTTGTTTAAGAAGACTGCCTGAAAAAGCACGGGGGTCCCAGTGGTCTGCAGGGAGTGAGATGCTGAAAAAAAATGGCCTGAGGCAGAGCTCATTTGGAGGTATGATCACATGCTCTCAATGGGGACCTCAGAAGACATGAAAGTGTCCAAGAGAATACAGGTCAGTTTTAAAAATTTTTTAAAGGTCATCTTTTAAATATGTGCTGGGCTGATATTCAGAGACCATGAAGGCATCTCATCATGAGACAGTCAAGAAAGAACTTTTGTGTTCCTCTTTCTAATCTCTTCTTCTAGTACCCAAATGACATTGGAGTCAAAGCCAATGCTTGCTGGGACGGGGAAGAGAGGGAAAAGTATACATCAGAGAACAAGAAGAGAACCAGGTCCTTAACAAGTACACTATAGGAAGTTTTCAGAAGACCAGGTTCTGTACCTGCAGATCCCTGGGAACGTATCATCTCTTCACAGTGCACACACCCACACAAGGGTGCTGCCTCCTGACTGTTGCATGGGCCCATCTCATGTGAGGGGATCATCCAGTTTGGGTGGAATGCAAACATCCTTTTGCAGACTCAGAGGTTGCAGTGTTGATCTATGGCAATCATTTGAACCACTTGTTCATTCCCATGCTACATGAGCCCTTGGCACGGGTCTACACCCACAGGATATCCAGTGCACTCAATATTTATGGGTTGTCTACCATATTAGATAATGAGGCTCAACAGACAAATAACAGTTTCTGAACTCAAGGAGCTTACCATCTGATAGAAGAGGCAGATATACATATGGTGCAGGGTGATAAGAGCTAATGGGGCAGATAAAAGTTGTAGGACAAGGGAGAAAATGGGTCACATTATGGGGGAATTTCAAGTAATCTTTTCTATGATGCGTCTTTAAGCATGCAAGGGAACTTATGAGGAAGAGGGACTTTCAAAGAGGGCTGTGTGGTATATGGTCACAGAGTGTGGAACCGTCAAGACATCAAGCATGTTGATCTGGCTATACCACTGGGCGCTGGCGTGGAATTGCTGGCAGATGAAACTGGAATCTGGCAGGAACAGATCATGGAACACTGTGAACCATGGTTTGAACTTCTCACTATAGATGTTAGAAAGCCACAGTTACAAGGTTTCAAGTAGGGGGTATTATTTTATCAGATACAAGCTTTAGGAAAGTAGTTCTGGTGGTAGGATGGTTTGGGGGGTGGCCACACCAAAGTTATACCCATCCTAAGTATGTGGAAGTCAGATGGGAAATTCAGAGGGTTCATTTTTTCCTACCTCAATTCTAATCATGATGGAAGGACCATAGAGATTAGCCCAGCAATTCCTGGTACGCTGTTGTATTTCAGGTATAAATCTCTAGGCTACTTCTACAATTGCTCCAGCTTTGACTGTGGCTTTTGGGAATTATCTGAATGCAGTTAAGTAGCCAAGCTGAGTGTGCTAGATGATTGTTCAAAGATCTTCTAGGGTTATCAAATGAGATGAATTATGCTAGGGACTAACCCATAGGTCATAACTTTTTTTGAGCATAGATTCATTTCAGAGCCCCTGAAAATTGCATGTGTGTGTGTGTGTGTGCACTCATACAAAATTTTTCTTATGTTTTCAGGGGTTCATGGGCCCACTTTATCTATCGATCTCTTAGGGAACTATGGTACAGGATGCCCATTCTATAACCACTCAATAAACTGTAGGCTAAAATCTTGAGTTGGTGATCAAGCTCCAAATGGTTGAATGTCTCACTTCACCTAGGATCTTCTACGGTTCACCAGGAGTCTCCTGGCAGGCTGGAGAGAGAAGAGTGGCAGGGCTTTATGTCTGGGAGATTTTTGTCAACTGCCATCAGCTTTAAAAGTGTCAGTATTACCTGCTTGACTGTTTTCCTCCAACTTTGGAGACACAGTGGTAGGGGTAGACCTGAGCTGGGTTGAGAGCTTCCAAGGAAAGGCTATGAACTCTGGGAGTAAATGCACAAGTGAAGGCTCGTCCTCTGTGGCTAAGGTGGCAATACCAGTCATGATAGCTTACTGATGTGGAGCTCCTGAGGGACATTTTTTTCTAACTTCTAACAATGCTGGCCTTGAGGACCGTCTCTGTACAAGTCAAGCCAATGGAGTTCACGCACTCTTTATTTTCTCATTTCATTATCACCAAACTTTTTATAGTCCCAAATACATATTATTGGACTCATAAAAGAGCAATGGTGAACAGAAAAGTAGAAAAGAAAATATGTCTAATCTCACGTTACTTCCTGCCTATTATCTGAGACCCATGGGCCACTGGAAACTCTACTTGAAGTGTCTTGCTGAGTTACTCTGTAACTTAAATTTAATATGTGTGCATTTTTGGCACAGTAATTGTTTTAGTAAGTATTTTTGGCACCTTGGTTTTGGCACTTCAAAACGCAACTCTTAGACCTTCACAGTTTTGCAAAGACTGCTTTCCCAACATACTAGCTTTCTGTGGTTGCCTAAGAAATCCAGACGCAATGAGCTTTTTTTAAACTAATGCAATGGCCCCAAGACTGATACTAGGTATACACGTGCTTTAGAAAATATCTAGCATCAATATAGTACACACTTGTGTTCTTGAGGACAAAGCAAAACTGTGTTTCTTTAAGCATACAGGTGCATGTCTCTTACGTCTCCAAAGGTCACATATAAAGAGAAACTGTTAAAAACAATCCTGCCATCTTGGCAAATAATAACAATGACAAGAACAACAAAAAGAATCCTGCCAGCATGTAATCTTATCTGCTAGGGTAGCTAGATTTATTATATTAATATGTGCTGAGACTTTAAAAAAAGCGATCTATAAACTGGCCAGACTTGATTTTATCATGGTGCGACTATAGAGAAATACACAACATGGCTCTCAGAAATGTGGGTCTCTTTTAATCAGGACCCAATGTGGACTAGACCTTATCAAGACTATGAGGCTGACAGACATTATCTATTCCTTGTTTATTTATTTTTTGAGAGTGAACTGAAGTCAGCTTGGCCAAAGAATGGGAAGACCCCCCAAAGCCATGTTGATTTCCGTACAATGAAGATTGCTTGAGACCCACTGTGTTCAGCAGCGTGATATCCCTTGTTATTGTGAAATACCACAGCCCGAGTCCCTTCACTTTTTAAGTTTTCATTTTATAAAGAAATGCTGTTTTGCACTCATCCTGGACATAGAGCTTTGCCTGGCTACATCCTGAATCTTACTTAAAACTCAGTGCAGGCATTGCTTCCTCTAGGAAGGTATCTTTTTTTTTTCTCACTGACGTAGAGTTGCCACACAATGTTACGTTAGCTTCAGATGTACAGCATTGTGACTGGACAAGACCGTATGTTATGCCACGCTCACCGCAAGGGTAACTACCATGTGTCGTGGTACAACTTTATTAGAATATCATTAACTGTGTTCCCTATGCTGTGCCTTTCATCCCAGTGACTCTTCAGTCCGTAACTGGAAGGCCGTATTTCCCACTCCCCTCCCCCACATGGCTCGTCCTCCCACTCCCTTCCCCTGTGGCAACCATCAATTTGCTCTCTGTATTTATGGGTCTGTTTCTGCCTTAGAAAATCATCTTTGATGGTCTTTGGGACAAGCATTTTTGGTGTGTCATGAAGAGTGCACAGGCAGTAAATTCAACAGGTACCACAGTAGGAAAGGATGGTGCGTCCTGAATAAGATGTAGTTCTGGTCAAAAGTATTATATATTTCCGTTAAGTTTTCTGCTTCTACAGAGCATTCAATATTACTCCTTAATGGAAGTGCCGTAAAATTAAGTGCAAAACTTCATACTCTCTAAAAAGACATTGGAGGAAGAATACAACCTTTGAGGACAGACTGCTTGGGCGTGATCCTTGACTCTTGTTAAAAGCTGCATGACCTTGGCCAATCTGCTAAACATCTCTTAGCCTTATTTTCTTCACTTATAAAACAGGAGGGTAAAAACAAATAGCAACAACAACAAACCAGGAGGGACAGTACTTACTTCGTAGGTTCACTGTGACTATTCAAGGCAATAATATGTATACAATTGTGCTCTTACTATTCCTACCATTTTCACTACTGGCTGCCTAGGCCAGCATGTCTCCTCTCTTCTGACTGAACTTTGGGGTTTCTCCTGAAGCTCAATTTAAAGGGACCACCTACTCATTCAGAAAAGAACTATTTTTTAGGCTGAAGTGTGTTAGCATTCAGAACATACTCCCTTTCAATGACACGGAAGAAATGAGCCACAGAGCAGTAAGCTCTGGTGATGGGTGTGACCTCTACCTCCGTCTGAAGGAGCTGAGGGCAGTGTAGATTTCTTCCTTTGCACCATAAGCTGAAGAGTTGAAAATGGCATGCCTAGCTGGGTGCCCAGGAGTGAAGTGCGGTACAACAACCACTGAGCACCTTTCACAGCAGGGCACTGGGAGGGGAGATTGATGGTCAAGTTGGACGTGCCCTCAGCACCGAGCAGAACCAGAGCAGAAGAAAAAATGAAAAAGAAAAGGTGCTTTGGTGGGTCTAGGTCAAAGGGGGGGGGGGTCCCTGGGACCCACCATGTGGGGCCTGCTGTTGAGAAAAAGAATGTTCTAGTCCAGTGCCCTCAGCAGGTTGTAGGAATGAGCACAAGGAACCCAAACTAGGAGACTGCTCTACCTTCCTTCCTGGGAAGTAAACACTACCCAAGGGAGGAAAACTTCATCCATCAAGGAACTCACAAGAATTCTGTTTGCTTTGTTCCTAGGCAGCAAATTCAGGAAGAAAACATACGCCAACGGTTGCTTTCTGAAGCCAGAAATTCCACTCAAAAGAGTTTGGGCTAAGACAAATGTAAATGTAATAATGTGTACACTGAAATTCATTTAGGCTGAAAAAAATGAGCTATTTACTCATTCTTCACAGAGCAGCAAAAATATTAAAAATATAACTCAGACTGTACCACCTCCCCACATAAAGCCCCTCCAATGGCTTCTTACTGCATTTCAAGTAAATGTAAACAGCCAAACTCATGAACCTGAACTATGTGGACTGAGGAAAAAATGTCGCCTCTCTATCCAGCCTCATCTGGTACAAATTCCCACCACAGGACACTTCTGGTCCTTCACATCACCAGCTGTTTCTTGCCCCAAAGGTTTGGCACTGGATGTTTCCCAAGGTCTCTGAGTGGCCATGTCTTTTTTTCAGGTTCCAGTTTCAGTATTACTTACTCAGAGTGACTTGTATATCTCAACTCAAGTCGTCTACCCTGCCTTCCCTGACTCTCCGTTTTGTCATTTCGATCTTAAAACTTGACAATCTATGACCTCCTTCTTGGCTTATGGACATATATTCCCCCTTGCCCCCCACCCCCATCATACACACTTACAATTAAGTTCCAGGGAAGCAAGAATTTTATTATCGTAGTCACTACTGTCTCCTGTATCTAGAACATACTTTGCACATAGTAAGTATTCAGTGAATATCGGTACAATGATTGAACATGTTATTATGAGGTTTCAGAAAATACTGGCCTCCTAAAATAAGGTAAGAGCATAGAAAAAGCAGAGGAGTGAGAAGCTATAAGACTGGAAACGCTAGAGGCAAACTCCATTTTATGTTTTTCTTCAAGACTGGCCCCATATACTTTTATCAGGCCACAATGGAATAGAAGCTTTGTGTATAGAAACCTTCGCTGTTGCTGCTTGGCTGAAAAACTCCATTTCATGGCTCTCTTTCTCCCAAAATAGCATGTGTGGATGCCGTATTAATAAAGGCAAAACCTGTATGCAGCCCTTACGATGGGCCCAACACTAACAGAAAGGCTGTGTGTGGATTAAATTATCTGTCTTTACAATAAGCCTAGAAAGTAGGGAATGTTATTTCCCCCATTTCGCAGAAGTGAAAACTGAGGCATAACAAGTTCAACTATCACCCAAGGTCATATAGACACAGAACAGCAGAGCAGAGATTAGAACCCAGGGAGTCCTGCCCTTTACCCCTGTGAGGTACCAGTGTTTGGTTCCTTGTTTAGACTTCTACTTGAAGAACTCGGAGAAACAGTTATTTGCTACCCTTCAGGTACACAGCATCTTCTTTTCATTTATTTCTGCAGGTCTAATCAGCTATTTGAGTTACTAAACCATTTCTTCACGTCTGTGGATTTGAAAGCCTATTTCAATGATGACAACAACTTTTAGGTGTGTTCTTTAATTGGGGAAATGAGAGCAGCAGGTCCTTGACTGTCTGTTCTCTGAATCCATGCTGTCAACACGAGATAGCTAGTGTCAGTGGACTGAGCATGGAGATGGCAGGCTCAAAGTGACTCAGGTTGTAAATTCAATATTTGCTTTTCTGGAACTATTTGCCATATTTTTGTCCTCCCACCTGTTTGATCTAAATATGGAGACCCGGTGAATGAAACTGTTGATAAATAGAGTAAACGGCTAACGTGAAGAAATGCTTCTTATTCTCAGAGAGGATAAAATACCCTCACAGGGAAAGAGAAAGCGAGAGTTGGACCAAAATTCTGAATTCAAGCAGAAAAAGGCTGAATCTACGTCTTGTCTTTTGTTTTTAGAATGCAGAAACCGGGTCTTATTTTCTTATAGGGGCTGTTCAGCAATTATTCATAGCAGATATCCTTCACATTTGACAATTTCCTCTTAAGCCCCCGATCCTCTGACCCATCTGTAATTCTCATGGTTGGAAACCGTGCTTGTGCATGGAATCAGACTGCCACACCCTCGCTGTGTGACCTCGGGCAAGTGACTTACTGGTCTGGACCAAGAATTCCCAGCTGTAAAGTAAGGCTAACAGGGGCCCTGTGGGAGTGTTGAGGGGAAGTAAATAACGTCACTGCAAGGACAGGGTATGGTGGCGGGCACATCTGAGACGGCACCTCTCATTCCTGTCCCCGAGTTCATGCTTCCCCGTCTGTGCACCCATGGGCCACCACACCTATGGGCCTTTAAGTGTCAGGTTCCTCCAGTGATTACATAACAACATTAAACTTCATCATTAAGAAGGCAGCCTTGCAGAGCTGGCCTTGAGAAATTTTCCCCGAGCCCTGATTTTGAAGAAAAGTGTAAAAATGCCCATTTCCCCACGGGTTACAGAATGATAAGGTTCCCCCCGCCTTTTATCTTTTCAGTTAGTTATTTCAGCATATCACAGCATTAAAATGCTTCCGTGGAAAAGGTCACTCTTGCTCCAATCAAAACATCTCTTTGCTGTTGTGTTCCCAGAGGTGCAAACAGGAACAACAATCAATAAGAGAAGTTCGAGGAACGTTCTGACTTACCTTTGAGGAATCGCCATTAGGTCAACATATTTTGCTGTGGTTTTATAACCAATAATTTCTCTCATCATAGCATTTCCTAATCACTGGGTTAGAATAAGTGCCGTTGCCATAGTAGGGCTCCGTCAGGAACTTTAAGATGTTTTCCAGAATTCTGACCTTAACATTTTCTTTCCATTTGGGCTTTTTTTTTTTTTTTTTTTTGGATAATGCAAGGAAAATAGTTCCCTGTGTTTCAGACGAAAGGGATAAAACATTTTCTGCTCTGAGATCCGCCACAAAGTAATTAAAAATTGCTAACCCGTATTTGTCCTTCTGTATTTCTAACTTGTAAATGTTTAGTTATTTCAACTACGCATCTGAGGCATGAAGATAGCTTCATGAGTACAATCCCTCCTGATTTTGAGTAGTGCCTTTTTCCAGGGTTCAAAACGACGAGTGCGTATAACCTCTACATACTTCCTGTCCCACCGAGAAATAAAGATAGGTTACAGCACCTTCTTTTGAAGTAGAAGAAAATAGTGAAGATTTTTCGGAAGAGAGCTACTCCGGAAATTTATCAGCGTGTAAAGCATAGGGCTGTTATTAGGACTCCTTTCTTAGTCTGTGAGTCTGCATGCAAAGCTCTGTGAAATCCCTCAGGTGGAAGGAGGTCATGCTGCTGGGATCCCAAATGGGAAAATGTACAATTACATTTGATATTTTAAGCATGGCAACTTTAGAGAGTTCTTGGAAGCTTTATCAAGAGAATGTGACTCTTAGAAGTTCACTTATGAGCCATGATGGATGTGAAAAAGGCCTATAAATAACACTGGCAAATTTCAAGCAAGACTTACAGATGAACTCAGAAAAAGTACTCACATATCTCTTATTGTCGGGAGCTCAGAAATTACCTATCGGCATGAGGTCCACATATATGTGGTCGAGTTTGAAGTCCACTGACATTTGTTTTAGGTAAGATTTTTTAAAAAATTTTATTTCTTTTTAAAGATTTTATTTATTTCTTTAGAGAGAGCCAGAAGGGGTAGGGGCAGAGGGAGAGAAAGAATCTCAAGCAGACTCCATGCTGAGCACGGAGCCAGATACAGGGTTCAATCCCATGACCATGACATCATGGCCCGAACGGAAATGAAGAGTGGGCCGCTTAACCGAGTCACCCAGGCGCCCCATAGGTAAAATTTTTTTAAAAGGGATTTTTTTATGTGATATTTTTTTAAAAGATCTATTTATTAATTTGAGAGAGAGAGAGCGAGAGCGCGTGCGTGTGCAGAAGTCGGGGGAGGAGGAAAGGAAGAGGGAGAGAGAGAATCCGTAGGCAGAATCCCCACAGAATGTAGAGTCCAACCCAGGGCTTAGTCCTAGGACCCTGCGATCATGACCTGAGCTGAAACCAGGAGTCAGGTGCTCAACCAACTGAGCCACTCAGGCACCCCATTCGTGTGATATTTGATACACACAGAAGCATATATGTAAACCATAAGGCACAGTCATAGAATAAGCACTAGTACATCTACTGCTCAACTGAGGACTACGAGAATTGGTAATACGCTACTGTTACTACGGTACTCCTCCTATATCTGCACCAACTCCAATACTTCCTCAGATTTAGTTTTTGCGTGATTTTGAGCTTTACAAAAATAGCATCATTATATTTATACATATCTCTGTGTATCTATATACCACATACATACTGACTTATTTTTTTATTCCTTGTTATGTTTTTAATATGGTGCTTGCATGAAGATAGGATTTATTTAGTTTCCCTGCTTTGTAATCATCTCTTGTGGGAAGAGACTGCAGTTTACTTATTCGTTCTCCTGTGAGTAGACACCTGGATCATTTTGCTTTGGCTATTACAAACGGCGCTAAGATGATCCTTGTATAGTTCTTTGGATGCACATGGGCAACAAGGTCTCATGGTATTATACCCGGGAGTGGAATTGGGTATATCCATGAGGTATGCAGGGTTTGGATGATATATGATATGAAAGTAACGTCAAATTATTTTATAGGACCCTGTACCAATGTGCTGTATTGCCACCTGGGGTCTGGGGGTGCTGTGGAAACCTGCTTTGGAATTCACTTGGAACAGCTTTCTTTTGACACTTTACTCACATCCTATGACTGATAGAACAACTTCTCTCTCATGTGCTTTCTTGTCCTAAGTGAGCAGAGCGGGGAGGCCTTTTAGAGAAAGGATATAAAATCCAGGATATTACAAAGAAGGTAAGGCTCCTTTGAATCCAGCCACTTGGGCCCACGTCAAGATCCCTCACATAGCACCTTGGGGCAGAGAAACCATGCACAAGTCTTTGAGGAACACATAGGTGCCCAGGAGAGTCGTGATGGACATGTTTTCACTGTTTTCTTCTCGGGTTGGTGTCAGGCTTGCCTTCTAGGTTGTTCCAGGGGACAAAAGCCACGCATCAACATCACAATTGTCCTAGCTCCTATGCACCCTGCCTAAAAAAAAAAAAAAAAATCCAGAGCCAAATCCTAGATGTGTCTAGGAATCTACCTTACCTTTGTATTATCTTCATTCCTTAAGTGTCTTCGTAGAATTGCTTCTTCTCAAGATAAGAGGCATGTGTTTAATCCAGTCAAAACCTATTAGGACAGAGTTGAAACCTTGATTGAAATTGGATTCATTTATGCCCATGTGAAACATGGCAAACAGCGACCCATAATAAATTTTCCTGTCCTTAACTGAATGAAAATAGGTTTTTATAATTGAATTTCTTTGATATTTCTCACATTTGCATCCTAGGGAAAATGGAAAGATTTATTATAGGTTTGATATGAATTGCCCATCTGTAAGAAATCTTTTAATAACAGAGGTTTCTACCATGACTGGAAGGATGGAATGATAAGAATGGCTCTGTCAGCTGTCCTTTATGATGAATTTGGTTGAGAAAAGAGATGTTGTTTTTGTATTAAGATGGTATTGGTGGAAATTCAAAGAAATCTATGGAAGATAGAGTGACTTTTTGGACCAAAAGGTCTGAATCATTAGATTTAGTGGATCTAGGGGTACACGGTGGGTGGGTAGAACCCAGAATTTCTCCACCTCCCTTGGAAACCTCTCCAGATGTTTCATATGAGCTCAAAGACTGAAGTTTTCAGCTATAACTATAAACCTCATGACAAGTCAGCTAGAGTATCTGCCACCTCTCTTGTCATTTTTCATAATGCCTGCACCTGGGAGGCACTCAATATGTATTTGTGGAAATAAAAGATTAGTGTAGTTGACTGACCCACCCTTATCCTGCCGCTACCGTGAACTATGATGGAAAGTTAAAGAAAAAGACAGTGATCAAATGTCTGCCGAGTTTTATACACAGTCTTCTCTGGGGTTTCACAAATCAAACTTATCTGAATCTGGTAATAATGAACACAAGAAAAACAAGAGCGGGCATTTATTTAGTGCTTATGAATGTTGTAGATACTGGGTCATACACTCAGTATTTAATCCTCGTAACAGGCCTACAGTAGAAATCTCCTTGTTTCCATTTTATAGATGAGTAAACCGAGACTCCAGAAGCAAACGGCAGAGACAGTGATGGGACACAGATCTAACTCACTGTGCAGAACAGCCTCCCATGAAAAACATCAACAAATCCTTCCCACTATTGGCTTATGAATGACTTGTAAAGGGAATTTGGGGGAAATTAAATACACGCTTTTGATTCCAAGCAAAGACTCTCTCATGTATTTTATACAGCACACGGGAGCTTTGGTGCAAGTTAACACGGTCCCGCTGATATATACAGACATGAGAAATACACATCAACTTGGATTTATTGTCAGAAATACACAGAGAAACTCTGAACACTCAGGGGAGAATGCGACACTTTGGCTGTGTGCTGGTGAAAACCGCATTGTCTGGATCAGCCATCTCTGAAACAGGTTTAAATTACACTGTCCACGTCTATGCTGGGATGGAATGGTGCCATCTGGCTGATGGCTGACAGCTCTCTGTGCAGAGCCGGGGACTGGGTCCAGCACAGGGATTTAGTAACGCAGGGACCAGGTTTTCTCTAATAGAAGAACTCATGGGCCATCCATCTCCTTTTCGAAGTTTTCCCTCCATGAAAAAGACACAACAAAGCACAACTCCCTACAATTCTTTTATGACCCCCCCATCTCGACGATTCATATATTCTTTTCTCTTTTTAAAACAGTTAATCTCTTGCTGGTTGAACCAATATCCCATACTTTTCTAGTGTTGATTCGGTGTGCACATCTTCCTGAGACAAGCCTGATCTTCGTGGGGATAGAAGTAGCTACAGGTTCCATTGCTGTTTGGCTCTGACTAGAGTAGATTTTCTAGAGGTCATTCCTTCCCACCATAATTGCTTTAAGGGTTTAACACACACTGGCTCTTACCTTTGCCCCATAAGACCCCATATCCCGAAAGGCTAGGCATTTGTACCCTCAGCCTCCCATCGGTTCCACGTCTCCTATTGGGGACCAGTAAATGGCAAAGGACAGGTACGGTGTAATTCTACCCTGCAGTGAAATTTAGCTCACTCTCTTGAAAATAGTCATACTATTTTGGGATTTTACAGCAAACAAAATCCAGACAGCAGACCAGAGGGGCCATTTATGAGTTATAAAATTGCCTGGGTGAGATAAGGCGGCTCATAAATGATTCAGTGAAGTGCTCAGGATAAATCTTGCTTCTCATGCACACGAATCCAAGGAAGCTTCTGTGATGTTCTTAGCCACAGATCATGTAAGAGTGGAGCACACGTCACATTAAGAACCTGACATGGCATTAGAGTGCTATAAAATGTTCAATTAAACATGGCAACTGCAGGACAAATGGTACCCTGGATACAGTTCTTTGTTTGCCTTTAAGAACTTTAATGCGTGTTATTTATTGAGGGCAGAGAACATAAGGATAGCGAAGTGACAGGCTCCAACCCATCTGAAAATATTTGTGTTTGTGTCAAGACAAATAATAAATGGGGCTGCCTCAGGATCTTAGCCTTTTCAAAAGATGGACAGAGTTGCGTTTGGTGGATTGCACCTTACGGAATTAGAGCCAACTTAAGGAAAACTGCTCCAGCATCTGTCTTCTTTCAACCTGAGTGTCAAGAGGAAGAAAGACTGGGGCCTGGGGGGGGGGGGGCAAGGGGGGGCGGCCGGGGAGGTAATGGGGGAGGGGATGGGAGAGGAGCGGGCGAGGTGGGGTAGGGGAGGAGACAGAAACGAGCAGGGACAGCTTGCATGTTTTAAACCCTCAAGATAAGCTGTCGCTTAGAACCTTGACGGCTCCAGAACTTGACACACGCATTTGCCCTCTGGGGGATCTTTCTTGCTGCTCTGCGGGCAGATTACAGCCACTGAGCTGTGACGCCCCGGCACTTGCCTGACCTGATATAATGGGCAGCTATTTACTGCAAACAAGGTAAATGGAAGAACATAGGCTTAAATGATGCTCTGGTGTAAGCAGGAATCCACTGGGGTCCCTTGCAAACCAGTCAATCTTCTGGGTTTCCCCCCCCTTCCCTTCTTCTAGGTGGGGACTATTTATTTCTTTCCCTCAGGACCTAACCACAGAGGCTGGACTCTGAGCAATGCCCCTCTTCCCTCCAAGCCCCCTGCCTCCCACTCAAGATCAATAGAGTGGGTTAAAGAAGCAATTGCATGACAATAAATAAAAAAGAAAACTAAGTTTAGATACTACCACTTCCAAACTGACTATTTTCTGGGCTTGTTTTTATCTATTACTAAGAAAAAAAAAAGAAGAAGAAGAAGAAGAAGAAGAAGAAGAAGAGAGAACAGCCCCAGGAGGCCTCCTGGTTAGGCTGTCAGATCGCTTCAATGAGAAACCCAATCAGACTTGATTTGTGAAGAGTGTCAAAAGCTGTAGTGAATCATGCAAGCTGAAGGCTCCTCATGCGTGTTTCTGAAGTTCGTGGATGTTTATTTTTCCTGCATCTAGGAACACACATTTGTGCTCGACATTTTCTGATCAAGGGGAACCATCAAAACGGGAAGCCTTGGGTAGCGAATGTGAGTGAACGCACAACCAGAGGGGACTGGCAGTTTTTGCTTCTGTCTCCTGGATCTGAGCCCATTGAGGTAGAGGAAATTATCTACAAAGTCTTTCTTCCGTGGCTTCTTGCTTTTCAAAGAGCCAAAGGGATTTTATTTCGGGTATAGAATTTATTTCCTGTTAAGTGAGCTAAGGCATGCAGGTACCTACAAAAAAAATCTCAAGGTCAGCGATGTTGGGCTTGTCAAGGTCATGGCGCCAGGAGTGCACATTGGGGTCCAGGTTTTCCAGCTTCCAAATTGGTCTCTTTCTCCCCCAGACTGAAAAAAGAGAAGGCAAATCCCTCTCTTGAATCTTATAAAGATTTAAATGGCACAAAGAAGTTTAAAAATCCTTAGTTTGGTCTCAGCCCCCAGAGACTTAGTGCATACCCTTCTGTCTGTGAATTTCCTTACATAATATAAGAAGCTCAAACCAAGAGTCTCTGTTCCTTGGATGTCTGCCATGAATGGAAGCCAGGTTCCTAATGGAAACCAATACTGATGTTTTTTTCTTGTAAGTAAAGCCTACATTAGCTGTAAAGGAGAGAGACGCTCGACAATTTTATATCAGATCGTAAGAGCTGTGTTGGACCTTTACACTGTGTGAAGTTTAAGGCCATACTTGGTTTCCAAACAATCTCATCGACCAAGAAAACTCATTGCAGCTCTCCTTATTTGTTCTTCTGGGTACTTCGACAAAACTTTGATGTCATTTAATGATTACTTACGATAAAGAGGAACAAGAGTGAAACAGACACTTGAAATCCACAGATAACTTCTACCTCTCGATTCATTTCATTCTTCCCAACGCGTCTTTCCCCAGAACTGTTTCGTGACAATGAAATTTTTTTGCTTCAGAATCACCTGCGGCTCCATCTCCTGTGGACATCCGTGCAGGCCGGAGGCAGGGGATCAAACAGGTTTTCCTTTCCTTTTCTTCTTTGAAACATTTCTCTGTGGCTGATTTCTTCCTGCAAACTTCAGCCGAGCTCTTGGAAGGCTGGGCATGGTTTTGCACATTGCGAGCACAATGGTCAATTCTGTTTCTTTTCTTTTTTTTTTTTAGGCTGCCAAGAGTGATCTCATGTTTTGGGCGACTTTCATATTTTCAAATAAATTATTTCCAAGACTCTTATTCTCCTATCTGCTCTGAGAAATTCCACTCTTGGCCGTGAGAGTGTTCTGTCAACTCAGAGTGCATTTTTGCAGCTACAGTTTTGCCCTGGAGCAAGGGAATAAAGAAGACAGTGTTTGGGCTCCCTCCTAGGAACGGAAAATGGGGGTTTCATTCCTCCCACCCCCAATTAAAACTTGTGGAACAATTGTGTGTTAAATTAGAATGGTAACTCTATGAAGAACATGGCATGTGTTTCATGGAAAGATACAGCTGGAGGCTGTTTTATTCTCTGCTGACAAAAAAGTTTATCCTCAGTGAGAACAATAAATGGGACTTCTATACCAACGACTGGTAGCCAAGGCAGGTGTCCCAGGTTTGTGTGGCATTCCGCCTTTCTGCTAGCTTCTCAATGTGTGTGTGTGATTTATTTCATGGGGATAGGAAATGAACAAGGTGTAGAGGGAGAGTTTGGGGTTTATAAGGCTGTCTGGATGAACAGCAATGAGCCACCTGTGTTATCCGCCGGCCCACGCTGACTACCCTGTGTTTATAAATATGGTTGATGTTTTAAAAATCTGTGGCAAAGCAGTTTTCCCCAACGTGAACATTACTGACTTTTGAAGCCAGACAGAGTTCTACTTGGGAACTATTGTAGATTTGGTCCCAGATGACTGCAATAAGGTGAACATTGCAAGTGTGAGTCGAATGAATATTTTGACTCTTCAGTGCACAGAAAAGGCATGCTCATCCTATCCTGTAGTCTAGTAAGTGTGCAACAGCATGATGTCAAAAAAAAGTACATCCGTCAATTAAGAATACTTTATTGCTAAAAAATGCCCCAATCGTCATCTGAACTCTCAGGGAGTTATCTTTTTGCTGAATTAAGATCTTGCCTCGATGTTGGTGGCTACTGACCCACCACGGTGGTGGCTGCTGAAGGCTGGGGCGGCTGTGGCAACTTCTTAAAGGAGCACAATGACGTCTGCTGCGTTGATTGACTCTTCCTTTTGGGAACGATTTCTCTGTAGCATGTGATGCTGTTCAATAGCATTTTACCTACACTAGGACTTCTTTCAAAATTGGAGTCAATCCTTTCAAAACCTGCCACTCCTTTACCAACTAAGTGTACGTCATGTTCTAAACCCTTTGTTGTCATTTCAACAATCTTCATGGCATCCTCCCCAGGAGTAGATTCCATCTCAAGGCACTACTTGCTTTGCTCATCCATAAGAAGCAACTTATCCGTTCAAGTTTTATCATGAGATGGTAGCAATTCAGTCCCCTCCTCAGGATCCACTTCTACTTCTAGTTCTCCTGCTGTTTCTACCACATCTGCAGTGACTTCCTCCACTGAGGCCCTGAGCCCCTCAAAGTCATTCATGAGGATGGGAATCAACTTCTTCCAAACTCTTATGAATGTTGACATTTTGACCTTTTCCCATCAATCATGGATTTTTTAACAGCATCTAGAATGGTGAATCCTTTCCAGAAGGTTATCAATTTCCTGAGCCAGTGGCTGCCCCAATTTAGCATAATTCTTAAGGGTCTTAGGATTTTCAGAAATGGTAAACGAGCTGCAAAGTCACCGGCTCGCTTTAGCCCCTAAAAGAGAGTCAGCCTGCCCTTTGAAGCCAAGAGACCAACTTCTCCTCTCTAGCTACACAAGTACTAGGTGGCATCTTCCTCCAGTATGAGGCTGCTTTATCTACATTGAAGATCTGTTGCTTGCTGCGGCCACCTTCATGAACGATCGTAGCTAGATCGTCTGAATAACTTACTGCAGCTTCTGCATTCGAGAATTTGCTGCCTCCCCTCCCACTTTTGTGTTACAGAGACAGTTTCTTTTCTTAACCCTCATGAAGCAACCTCTGTGAGCGTCAAATTTTTCTTCTGCAGCCTCCTCACCTCTTCCAGACTTCACAGAATTGAAGAGAGTTAGGGCCTTGCTCTGGATTAGTCTTTGGCTTAAGGGAATGCTGTGGCTGGTTTGATCTTCTCTCCAGAATGCTGAAATTCCCTCCCTATCAGCAATATGGCTGTTTGACTTTCTTATCATTCATGTGTTCGCTGGACTAACATTTTTAATTTCCCTCCAGAACTTTCCCTTTGCCTTCACAACGTGGCTAACAATGCGATACAAGAGGCCTAGCTCTTGGCCTGTCTTGGAATTTGACATGCCTTCCTCACTAAGCTTAATCATTTCTAGCTTTTGATTTAAAGTGAGAGATGTGTAACTCTTTCTTTCACTTGAACACTTAGAGGCCACTGTCAGGGTATTCAGTGGCCTAATTTCAATACTGTTGTGTCTCAGGGAATAGGGAGGCTGAGGAGAGAGGGAGAGGGAGAGAAATGGGGGACTGGCTGGTCTGTAGAACAGTCATAACACACACCACAGTTTTTGGTTCAGTTTGCCAGCTCATATGGGTGTGGTTCATGGGGCCCCAAAATATTTACAGTAGTAACATCAAAGATCATTGAGCACCACAACAAACATAGCAAGGATGAAAAGTTTGAAATAGTGGGAGAATTGCCAAATGTGAGACAGATGCTGTTGGAAAAAGGGTACCAATAGATTTGCTCCACACACGGTGGCTACGAACCTCCCATGTGTAAAAAAACGCAGTATTTGTGAAGTACAACAAAGCAAAGCACGATGACACAAGGCATGCATCTAATTCTTTGTCGTGGGGTGCTCTCCTGTATGTTGCAGCATACCTGGCTTCTACTCACCAGGTGCCAGCCCCCCCACAGACACACTAGCTGGGAATCAAACCATCTCCAGACATTGCCAAATATCCCCCAGGGTCAGGGCAGGGGGGGTGGGTGGGCAAAATTACCCTCAACTGGGAACCACTGAAGTCAAGTAATATAGTACATGTCCTTTAAGAGTCCCTCTTCCTGGCAGACTGGCACCGAGTTGCTTTTACAAAAAAGTTCTGACGCCGCTCTGTCAGCCAAGGAGGTGTGCCACTCAGATCTCCCTTCTAGACAGAACCTGCTGGCGGGAGGTCCAGCTGCTACTGCAGTTATGCTGAGGCCATGTTCTCCCCACTGCTGCTCTCAGCTAAGGATTCAGCACAACAGGGACACTGGGGCTGGGTCGTTTGTGTCCCACACAGAAGCCCTCAAATGGACAATGTCTTCCCAAGACCCCCACGACCTGGCTGTGTGGGAATCTGAGGCTCTTCCCTCCTCCTCCTCTTTCCTTCACCCTCTCCTCTCCCAGGTATCAGAAGGGCACCATGATCTGGGGATCCCACAGCCTTCACCTACTCCTTCTCCCCTCTGTATTTCAAGGGTAACACCCCTGATAAATCTTTTGCATTTCTAATTTGGTCTTGGATTTGCCTTCTGGATCACCAGACCTGACATGGTCCCCATGATGTTTGTGAAGTCTTGGCTCACTTGCTGTTTCCCACCTGAAATTGTACCTCCGGTAGGGTCTTTGCAAAAGCGGTTTCTTCCTTATGAAGTGTGCTTTTCATTGCTCTTTGCTTAGCTTTTTCCTGACTTGAGGCTTAGATGAAATGTTATGTCCTTCATGAAGGCTTTTCTGATGCAGAGCCTAAAACTGCCACCAGGCAGTGTCCCTCATGTCACCCACTTTTTCTTCCCAGAATTTGTTGTTGATTGTGTACACGTGTGTGTGTGTGTGTTTCCCTCCTTTAGAATAGGCTCTTTGCAGATGGGGACTAGGTGTACCGTGTTCAACACTGCATTTCTAGTTTCTGCTACGGTACCCGAAACAGCAGAAGGACGCTAGACTCTCAAGCTCTGGCTTTTGGTCCCTTTCTTTTACAAAATCGGTCATGAAATGATGATGTCAAACTGGCTGGTTCTCCCTGGGTTGGAGGGCATTCCCAGCCTATTTCTTTATCAAAGATTTAGATTTGTAATCATGCACTTGTTGTGAGCACAAACTTTCACAGCATGGATGGACAAGAGGGATGTACCAAACACACTTCCTGCCAGGACATATATAGGAATTAAGAAGTTATACAGCGAAATCCTCACGGAACAGTAAGTAGGCAATTGTAGCTATGGTGCGGGCAAGAGGGGAGGTGGAAAGGAGCGTGTGAAGGACAAAGGATGAATCAAGTAAAGAGCTGATCCTTGGCCCTTTGGGCAGCTCCCAGGCCAGAAATATTATTTATTTATTTTTATTACAAGTGAAGAGAAAGCCAGGTATGTGGAGGGTTTGGGACATATGCAGGGACCTGAGATAGGCTTATCTATGGACACTGAGCTATGCTTCTGATTTTCTTTCCCTTTTTCTTTTTCTTTTCTTTTCTTTTCTTTTCTTTTCTTTTCTTTTCTTTTCTTTTCTCTTTTGGCATTAGCACGGATTTTTATAGCAGTAGTGAGAAGGAATCCTATGTAATTCGATGAAAATCACATAGTAGAGTCTGAGCTTTGATTAATTACAGAAAATAGAATTCTCAGTTGCTTTAAGGAAGTGACCCTTTTCCTCTGGCTCAGTGTAAATCAGTGTGGCATGGGTTGGCCTGAACCAATGAGGAGGGTGCCAGATGATCTGGACAAAGTTAGTGACAGAAGGGGACTCACAGCATCTCCCTTGCCCATATATAATGTGGCTTTGGAGTTGATATAACTGCCCTGTTGTTGTAGCTATTCATTACTTGTGTCCATTTTGTGTATGTGTATGCACACGTATGTGACCGATAGGATGAAGAAGCGACAGCGTCCAAGCTAAGCCTTGGCCTTGTTCTCTTAGGACTCCTGCCTTCACCAGGTGAACAAGGCCTCCAGCCCAACCTCTAGATTGAGAGCTCTCCTGAGCCCCAGTCCAATCAGCCCATTGTTCAAACCAAGGCCACAGAGATTTGAGAGAGCCCAGCCAAAATCACTAGACCCATCTACCTAACTGGCCTATGATGCTGTGAGTACAACAGAGATCACCTAGGCCCGGCCCAGACCCACAGAACCATACCCCTGACCTACAGACTTGTAAACAATGGTGGTTGGCAAAGGGTCATTGTTTCAGCCACTAAATATTTGGGGGTGGTTTGTTATGTAGCAACAGCTAACTTATCATTATTCCAGTGGACTCTGTCACACTTGCGGTCTTGTCGGGGAGATCGGATGAACACACTCAATGGTAATTCTAACCAGAAAGGAGAAAGGAATTAGAGTAGGCTGGGTAACAAATGGATACATCAACAAGAAAGGGATTTGGGTGGACCCTAATGGCCTGCAGGTTCTAAGTAGGTACGAGAATGTTCCAAGCAGAGGAAAAACCCATGTAAATGTGGGCAGATGGGAAGGAATACATAGCGTGGGTGGTGGACAGGGATGAGTTAGGCTTCCCTGGAATGGGTGGCTTCTGAACACTGGACTGGGATGAAAGGTAGGGTGTGTGGAGGTGAACAAATGAAACTTGACCAAGCATATCCATGGGACACCGTGTGGCTTGCTGCCAAAGGTGTGTTATAGACTGAACCTCTGTTGAAAGTGTTTTTCTGATAATTCAGTCTCCTTCTGAAATGTCTTATCAAGCAGACTTGTGAACTGTCAGTTCCATACTCTCTAGTTGGAGGATATGGAGGAGGTCAAGCCCCGTGCATCACGCTAACTCGTCGCCAAGGGAGGCATGGCTCTTCACCCTGGGAGGATCCCTGGCACTGGGATCACATTCATGTTCATTTTCAGGACTTAATTGCAAGTCACAGATGACTTTCATGCCTTCACATTTTGCTTCTTGTAGGTATTCAAAGAGGACAGTGGGCAGAGCTGCTGCTGCTAACAAGCAGTTTCTCTCCAAGGTCTGGGACTGTCACTGTCCACTGCCCCTGCTCCTCTTTGTGTCATTGTTGTCATCACAGCCAAAGTGCCAGCAATCAGTGATGGCCAAGGCTTGTTCCTCTGCTAGGAGATCCTTTCTAGAAGGGTCTTGGGAACAAGGATTCCAGAAAAAGTCTCGCTCCTTATCCTATTTCTTAAAAACAAAAAGGATTTTTGCTCCTCAGTGGTATGGAGAACACATCCAAGATGGCGTCGTGTCGCTGCAGTAAAATCGCACCCCTCTGGCAAATTTCTTCATTGTCCAATTAATCTGAATCTTTTTCCAAATTGAAATGAAGGCGCAAAGTCAAAGCTGCCTAATGATAAGGGTTCATTTCACTTCGAATGGAAACAGTGGATACATTGCTAGCCAGGATTCTCCTGGCCACTGAGAGCATGCGTGCTCCGGCTCCTTTTCAATCTCTGCTCTTGGTCTAGCCTCAGGCTACAGCAGGTGTTTTTAGGACACTGTAGGAGAGGTGGCCTCCAGACTGCTACTTGGAAAACCTATTACCACTAGTCTAGAGCTCAAAAACAAAAACAGCAAAAGGTCAATAAGGAAGGGAGAGCTTGGGAGAGGACAACATACCTACATAGTACCGTTACTTTAAAGCTGTTGGCTTCAGTGGGGTCCAGCTCCTGTCTACCCTGTCCATAGCTCACTTGGCTCCTACCATAAGCCAAGGTGTCAGCCATCTTTACTTCTTGGGTGTCAGCCATCTTTACTCCCTGGGTGTCAGCCATCCTGGCTTAGCTGAGTTCCTAGAATTGAAGTCATCCCTCTTGCCATGTGTTGGCAGGTACAGTTTTCCAGTTAAAAACTCCCATAGGACCACTTACCTCTCCCGCAGAGCACTTGCCTCATTGAAACTTGTTTTAAATTTACTTGCGTTTTCTCATCTGATTAATGCTTGTGTCTTATACTAGACTGAACGATCTAGAAAGGCAGAGATGCCCTTTTTCCCCCTAATGGTTATACCCCCCAGTACCTGGCACAGAGCAGGTACTCAATAAACATGGGACATAATGAGTAAATGGATGCATGCATGAATGAATGATTTCATGGATTTTCTCTGAGAAATATCATGAAATACCCACTATGACTAGACCCTCTAGGTATTTCTCCTGTATACTTGCCATGACCACCTACTGATGCCTGAAAAAATAGGAAGACTATCTGGGTTTGTTCTGGAAAACTGAGTTTTGTTTTTTGCTCAGGATGTATTATGGAAATTCTTCCGTGATGAGGTTTATAAAATGCTTTCTTGAGACATTCTTGGAACAACAGTGAAGGGTGGGCTTCTACCCTCTGTGAACTATGCATTTAGCTACTGATAATGGACACTTTCCTTTAATCCTTACCCCCACTCGCCCTCTAAATTTTACAATATTGAATGATGCCATCCAACATTTAAATGCCAAACAACAGACGTTATGGAAGGCACCTGATGGATGAATTCCATCAACTAATGGAATTAAACATTTTAAGTAAGTGGATTTTCAGAGTGTGAGTGAAAACACACTTCCACTGTGCATTTAGGATAAACTCAGACAACTCAAGGTGATTTACACATGGGAGATGATCCAAGCAAGAGTTAAGCTGATAGCGCACAACTCCACGTATCACAAATGAACACAGAATATTCTTGCAACCTTCAGGAAAGACTTCTGCAGACAATAAAAAGGACTCCTTCCTCTGCATCTCCCTTTTTTAGTATTCAAGATCCTGTCTGAAAAGCTCTATCCATGAGAAGTCAAAGTAATTTCAGCCCTGGCACGGGCTCGCGAAGCCATGTGGCCCTACTCTAACGCATCATTGCCACTGTCACGGACTCTGAGAAATGAGCATCCTGAAACCTAGAGCTCCCCTTGCCTGAATAATTTGGCAGTACTAGTCCCAGGGTGCCCCAAAGCCTCGCACGTAAGCACTTGGGACTTTAAGAAAACTCTTACAGCTGCTCTGGAGAAATGAATAAAGAAAACAGGGGCAGTAGGAGTAGGGGCATAGATGTTAAGTTCAAAATTTTGAATTTGGCTTTGACTAAATGCTCATCTGCGATGTAGCCTTGGCACCCTTCCCCAGCCAACTCAACGCTCTGCCTCGGTCAGGTGCGTACTGCAGGTAAGCTGCTGTCTTCTTTCTTCTTTTGTTCTCTCTGGCTACTGTTCATTCCTTGCACAAACAAGTGCTTATGCTAATAGCAAGATACACCTCAACCTTAAAAAGGGTGCCGTGATCAGTATCCATCATCTTTCCAAGTGCCTTGTCACTACATCAATTAATACAATTGAGCAAAAAATGTCACGGCCGGGTGGAAAAACCTTTTCACAGCCTTTCAGGGGCAAGTTTACTTCCAGCTTTTTCCCCTTGCATTAGTTCCTGTCATCTACAAAACAACAGAACCCAGTGGTGTCAATTATATTTGATTGACTGAGTAAAGCACACACACAAATAAGCGAAAACAATGGACACAAAAATCTATATATGACTCCCCTTGTCAGAGAGAACGCTTGTCTTCTCCATTTTCATGCGGCACGGTGTCCTGCTGCTCCTGGCTTAAATGTTTCCTTCAGCCCCCAAACTATCACCAATTAAGTTAGCAGGGTCTTCAAAGGTGTCAAACGACTCCCTAGGCAATCGGCTCTAACTGCTGTTCGATAAATGAGGTCTAATTTATCAGTTTAACTTCACTTCTAAAAACCTAATGCTTCACAGTGCTGGGCGCTATCCACCCAAGGGCTCTGCCACAACCGGCTGTGTGGGCAAAAGTTATGGCACGTCTCCTCCCAACTGCACGTTGCGTTGGGTGCATATTTTTTCTCCTTTTCCTAAGGTCACTGTGCCCTATCCGACTTTGTACCTTTTTGCACGTGTCACCTTGCACACACGCACATGCAAAACCCCCACGGGCCAACATAAAACCTGAATGGGCTTATCTTTGGTGTTGGCACGTTGAATAACGGGTAAGGAGAAGCAGAACCCTTTTTTTATGTTACGCCTTTGTGTTGTCGCTATGTAGAGAGACTCACATTTTTAAAAAACTCCAGGAGGTGAACTTTGGCAGCAGAACAGCAAATTAATACAAAGGCTCTTGTTCTTAAGTAAACCGAACAGGTACAGATGTGGCAAAAGGACTATTTAAGTGGAAAATCTTATAAATAAATGGGCCAGAAATTTTAATTAACAGCTCATGAGTGAAAATCATTCAAATCCATCGATGAGAAAAAAAGCTGTAATTTAAAGCTCAAACATACTAACCACATAAGAATGGCTCATAATTAATTTATCTCAATACCAAATAAAGACAATGAGCAAGACAGATTAAAATACATTTCTTGATGGATATGGACAGAGACTTAACTGGAGACTTTAAGGTTATGTACATATCCTTATATAGGTACATGTACATATCTGTCCTTATATATGTGCCTGTATATATCCATCCTTATACAGGTGTATGTACATATATCCTTACATATATGCAAGTGTGTATATATATATATATATCTTTATATCCGTGTGCATATATATCCTTATTTAGGTGAACATACGTAACCTTATATAGAAGTGCATGTAAATCCTTATATAGGTGCATATGTGTGTATATATCCTTATATAGGTATGTGCATATATATGTATTATTATATAGGTGCCTATATATCTTTAGATGTGTGCATATATCATATATATATATATATATATCCTTATATGTATGTGTATGTATATCCTTATTTATGTGTAGGCATGTATGTATGTCTATATAAATCTTTATAAGAATCTGGGTTTATTTGTGGAGTAAAGCTATATATAAAATTTGGGCTCAGGTAAATGGGCAGTACCATGTACTATATTGAGAAAGTGTGACTGAATATATAGCAACTGTGGAGATGTTTTCATTTTAATGGGAAGACATGATATTTGCAAATATTCCTAAATCTGCAGCTCTATCCCAGGTAAGGGATAACTGAAATTTGGATAAAAATAACATTTTTAAGTAAATTTATGTTATTCTGGGGTCTTGGCATTTTTCCATGATCCTAAAATATTTCTTAAAGACAACGCCCATGATATATACCAGGGGCAAATTTTTATAATTAATAGGCTTTCTTTGCTGCCTCTGTGAGCACATTAATTTTCCCCTAATCCACCTGAGGAATCCATCTGCCTAGAGGAAGATTACGATTTGGTTACAAAAAGAAAGGCAGTAGAGATATATATTCTTCACCTCCTGACATGCACAGAATTTTCTAGCAGGAAGAATAACCATATCAACCAGCTTAGGATGGTAGTTCATCAATTTTGTTTGTTTGTTTGTTTCCCCTTTAGCATATCAAAAACCAGGAGGCTCCAGCTCAGAGTTCTCCCATGGCATAGACAAGATTCGACCTCCCAGGACCTTACAGTAGTATACACAGGAGAAGACAAGGAAGAGTTCCTCCCTCACAATCCCCTTACCCCCTTCTCCTGCCCCCTCTCCACTCCTGGTTAGAGAAATGGTCAAAGCAAGAAAATTTGATAAGAGAGCGAGCAAACATTTTGACCAGGACAGGGGACAGTGTGCAAGATAAGAATGTAACAGCAAGGGAAGAGGGCAGCCAACATACAGATTAGGCTGGGTGGGGCAGCATGGTCTGCTGGATTTAGTTTTCTCAAGCTATCCTCACTTTCCAACTGCAGTTCCATGCCAGTCCCACTCCTACCATGCAGAGGTCTCTGGCTGCTCCAGACTATAGAGATTCCCACTCCCACCTATGACCTCCAACTCCTCTTGCTGTTCTCGTCAACATCACATAGCATGGGCTTGGTTGTCGCCATTTGCTTTAGACCTGAATCTCTAGTTAGCTTGTTAATTTATGGATTAACAAAGATTGGTTTGACTCCAGACTCTGCCACTTGTTAGCTGTGAAATGGTAAACCCGGTTCCTCACCTCAACATTGGGATACTACTCATCCCATAGAGCTGTTTACAGTATCGGGAATCAATTTCTGTAATAGGCTTAACCCACGAACTGATATTTTCCCTGTCAAAAATATTTGATGGCCGCTCATCAACCCAGAGGAAAAGAAGTCCATAAACATAAACATGAGAGGTCTAGCCCCTGCCTACCTCTCCGGCACCATCTGCCTGCTTCTCCTCAGAAAACTAAACTTCAGGCATATTACATTGCTCATATGTCTGTGAATATGACATGCTTATGTCATGCTTTCATTCCTTTACTGTTCTGTTCCCTCTGTCTAGAAAATCCTTTAAGAAAATCCTCTATGTGAGGCACCTGGGTGGCTCAGTCAATTAAGTGTCTGCCTTCGACTTAGGTCATGATCCTGGGGTCCTGAAATCAAGTCACACATCGGGCTCCCTGCTCAGTGGGGATCTGGCTTCTCTCTTCCCCCTCTGCCCCTCCCCAGGTATGTGCTCCCTCACGCTTGCACTTTCTTTCTTTCTCTCTCGCTCACTCTCTCTCAAATAAATCAATAAAATCTTAAAAAAAAATAGAAAACCCTCTATGAAATTGCAGCCTCCCCAAGAGAGAATAGATCCTCTTTTATGGAAACATTTCTGTAGCCCTTAAATGCTTCATAGAACTTGATCACATTACTGTTAGTTACATGCCTTGTTCTGGTAGGTTGTGACCTCTTGGAGGGCAGAGACAATGTCTTCCTTATCTCTGCATCTTGAGTACACAGTATCAGGCACATTGATTTTCAGTAAACATTGTTTGATAGTCATTCCCCACAGCTAGAATAACCAGGGTGGAGAAAGTTCCTAGTAAGTATTTGATGGACAGGCAGGTAATCCTTTTCATTAAACTTGCAGCTGAGCTGTGTAATCAAGAGGGACATAATTGGACACTTTTTTTTAATCGTACACTTTAACATCTCAGATTTCAATTTCTGAGTATTTACCCTCTATCCGTATTTCAAATATTTCAAGGATGTGTACCTCATTCCTCCATAGATCAAATGACACTATTTGAATTAATTCTTTTAGGAGACCGTTAATTAACCAAATAGGTTGTTCATTTGGAATTCCGATTTAGTGTCAACATTAATAATTTTTTGGTTGTTGGTGCTATAGTTTTCTGCATCCTCTGTGTAAGGACAGAGTGGCTATTGGTTAGCATTGGACGAGGAACGGCAAAGCACAATGACACAGCTGTTACCCATTTTTACACCTGTATCCAGCGACTTGATGTCATATCTTCCTTTTCATGAAAGGGAGTGCAGCTAACGGATGGAATTTTAAGCAAATGGCTGTCCTCAGAAATATTCTGCACATTTAATAGCATGTCCCTGTTACAAGGCCAGAAAAACCCAGCTAGAAATGATCATGATGGAACTAGGCTAGAGGAGGACCATGTTGACATTAGAGATTTTTGTAGGACACAGTAGGGTGTAAAGCAAGAGCTCAGCTTTAAGGTCAAGCCTCCATTCTTTCTATGGTAGAAGAAATGGGCAGGCCCAAGCCTGGAGGGATTTAGAACTGCACAGACCTTCAGGCAAAGATGCTAGCCCAGAAGAGCATGGCTTAGACTTGACCTACAGAAACCAACTCGGCGCCTATCAGAGATGGAGAGACGGAGCAGAGATTCCCCAACCTTAATATGCCTGCAAATACTGTGTGGATCTTGTTAAAACACAGACTGTGATTCGATACTGGGTGAGGCCCGAGACAGTGTACCTCTAACAAGTTCCCCAAAATGCAGATGATGTCAATGTTCTTTTGAGGGACAAGATGATAAAACCCTCGCTGTGGGTTGGGAAAACCTGATTTACCCAATTTGCCTTAATTCAAAAGGCAAAGTGAGGATCAGAAAGTCAGAAGTGCTAAGAATCTTCAAAGAGGCTCTTGGCAGTCTAGACTTGTTCAGGGAATTGGAATCATCTCTTTTTTTTTTTTTTTTTTTTTTTTTTAATGTCAAAGGGAAGGGGGTATTCGAGGAGAGAACTTACCGCAGTTTCTTTCTGGTTTATATGCCAGTAGGATACACCTTATATGGCCCTTTAACAAAGACTAGATTCTCCCAGACCAGGAATCAGAATACGCAGGGGAGAATATGCATATTTATGCACATTCATAGACAACTCCGATCATCAGGAAGCCCCACCTGAGTAGGGATGCCTGGAGCTGATGCCTTGGTCCGATGCTGGGAAAGAAGGGTTGGGGTGAGCAAGTGAAGGGCAGCCTTGGGTTGTAGTATTTTTAAATTTTACTTTATGCCCACTTTCATTTAATGCCTGCAAATAATTATTGCAACACTTGGATTTTATCGGATTTTAAGACTGAGGATGGCCTGTTTCAGCTTCCTTTAGTGCTTGGTTGGCGTTAAGTGTGAGCATGCGCATGCTATAACCTCCCTGGTGACCATGCGCATGCTATAACCTCGCCTGGATCTTATTTGGGGTTCTAGCCAGAGGACACTGGAACTTTCTCATTTATAGCTTCAGGGAAGAATCTGAAAACTTAGAAGTTACCACCACATCAGAACTCTTTGAGGAGGAAACAACGGATCCAAAGACGTCCAAGGCAAAAGCATGGAGCGTCTTGTTTATTTCTTACCTGCGATTCCCATTGAGTCCGGAGGCTGGTTTCCTGGGTCATAATTGAAGCCTAATTGAATCAAAGAAAAAAGAAAAGTCCATCACTCTGAGGAGCTCATGTGAACTGAGGCTAAGTTGGGATCCAGGAGGCATTTTTCTCAGGACTTCTCCTTATAAAGCCATTACTCAATTTTTCACATTAAAAGACATCCCCTAGACAGTCTCAGCAGAGACAGGAGAAGACGAAGAAAAATGACACTGCATTTCTCGAAGAAAACAAAACCCAATTCCAAATGCTGCCCATCAGCTCAAGCCATTCATCTTCTCTGCACTTTCCTGTCATCCGATTTTATTGCCATCAAAAATCCACCAGGCAGGGATATACCTCTTGAGTGATCTGGCCAGTAGTGGAGATCCAATTGCTGACCAGTGATTCTAGACTCTTAGCCTCTTAATAAAACTGAAGGAAAGGGAGGATCCAAAGAACTGACAAATTAGGAGAAAGGTCACCAGGTGCTTACTGAAGCAAACAGAAAGAGTAGATGGGGCAGGGAAAAGAAATAGAAGGTGAATTGCTCAAAGATCGAAATATTTACATTTCTATGCCAAGATGCGATGTGTTTTGGATATGACATTTTACTGCTTCGGTTGCAAGTCAGGTGAAAACTCAAACCAACAGAACATACAAAACCCCTACTTGTCAATCCAGTAAATTGAAGGCAATGTCTACTCTGTGTTCTCATCTTTAAAATGAGAACTCCAAGGGTAGTCTCAAGGATTAAACCAGGGATAGAGAGCACGTAGCATGGTGCCTGGCTCAGCATAGGTACTCAGCCATTGTTGGCTATAACCGAAGCCATCCAGAAGGATTGCTTCAATGCACACAAATAATTAGCAAAGATGAATTTAAATCACAAACTTTCTTGGTATTATAAAGTGTAATTATGCACAACTCAGATATATTCATACATTTTTAGGATCTAGGAAGAGAAATTGTAAACCTGTAGACAAGTATTCTCAATTTGTATTGAGCACAAGTTACTTCATGGAGTTTCAACTCAAAATGCCTTGTGTCCACTCATGTCATGCCCTGTGTGTGACACAGGTTAGAAAACTAAAATGAACTATATAGTGGCATACAAGCAAAGAAAAAGGTATGTGTAAGAGGAGAGGGGACCATTGAGAAGGGGTGTCTTATTCAGGCATTTCTTAGAAGAGAGAAAACTTAAGCTGAGTAAAGTCTTGACAGGAAAAAAAAAACATAGGGCTGAAGAATCAGCATGTGGAAAACCCAGGAGCATAAAATGCACAATGCGTTCCAGGAAGCAAAGTAATTGAGAATGGCTGGTGGAGAGGCTGCATGTGGGTTTAACACTGGAGAAGTGGGGGGCCGTGGGATCCTGCGGTAGTGGGATTCCTGAACCATGCAACGGTGCTTGAAGCCTTTAAGTCTCAGAAAGGACCGTTCAGGCTTCTATTTCAGTAAGATCACCTGGCTGCAGTGTGCAGGGTGCGTGGGTGGTAGCAGTCTCTGGTATGAGAATTTAGTTCCGTATCTGTGAACTGCCATTCATCTGTATTGTGGCTCAACATAATATAATCAGAGTGAGTGTTTCTGAGTTGATTCTTCAGCAATGTAGTCAAAGACTTCCACACAGTCTGTGTAAATTCAGCTAGGAGACAAAGACATAGTGTCTGGGTGGGAGATGGCAGAAAGTCTTACCCGATATGCTCTTTTCTCTGAGATGTAGGTAGGGAGGTTGTTCATTAGCAGTGAGGCAGGTGGAGTCTGGGTTCTAATTTCAGGGTTCAAATGTCTGATTAGGTCACTGAATTAATCACACCAGGAAAATGTTCTACCATTCATGTAAGAGAATTATGGAGGATTTCAGGGCCCATTATCATCTGGGTTATTCTTGGGTCATCTGAGGACACCTTGAACCCCAAGACCTTTAGGAAGACCCTGGGGGTTCCCTAATCCTGAAGTGGACTGCACAACAGTGACCATGCCAAGGGCCCACTTCAGCAATAAGTTGAATCATATTAAATTGCTGATGTTGACAGACTATTAACTTCAAAACTGGCAGTTCTAGGCACCTCAGTGAGTTAAGTGGCTGCCTTTGGCTCAGGTCATGATCTCAGGGTCCTGGGATCGATTCCTGCCTCGAGCTCCCTGCTCAGCAGGGACTCTGCTTCTCCCTCTCCCTCTGTCCTTCTCCCATGTGCACTTGCATGCACATGTGTTCTCTCTCTCGCAAATAAATAAATAAAATCTTTTTTAAAAACCTGGCAGTTTTATATGGTTCAACCTAATAACGTTTTATACATAGTAAGGGCCTCAATATTTTGAAAAATGAGAGATGGCAGCAGCCCACCTTGTCAGCTGGGGGGAGCAGAGGGTTTCTGTCAGAGGCCCCTATTCTGAGACTGGTAGAGACATGTCTTCTGACAAAGATTCTTTCCTCCACTAGACTCTCATCAGACTCCTCTGAGCTCTCTTCAACTAGGCTTCAACAAATGGACTTCCATGTTCGCCTCTATATTGTCCAATTTTAGTAAGAATCCTGCTAAGTCAAGGTAGGCAGAATCTCATGCCTTTGATATCTGATCACCTTGGTTATTGGACGAGGTTCTTCATTCCCCAACATCCCCATGCTGACGTGTGATCATCCTGACCTACCTTCAGCACAATCCTGTTCAGTCAATTTAATCAGAAACTCTTCTTACTTCTGATGTTTCCTTAATGATTTCCCATCTACTGACCCCCATCCTGCTCCTTGACTATAAATTCTCACTTCTTGTTGTATCTGGAGTTGAGCCCAACCTCTCTACCCTATTGCAAGGCCACACTGCAGTGGTCCCTACACCTATCCTGATAATCTCACTAAGTAGTCTGCCTTACTTCTGAGTGTCATGAATAATTCTTCTTCAACACTGCTAACCATGGAGAAAAGCAGCCCAGCCCAGGCAGTGGCTGCTGCCAACCCCACAGTCCCCCATGAGAATCACATGCTCCTGGTTAATTGCTTTCTGCTGTTGACTCTTACTTACCCTCCTCAATGTGGGATGTAGACCCAGCCAATGTTCATGGACCTCCTGCCTGCCCTCAGCTGGACCCTCTTAGGTCTGGATGCAAAGCCCTAGTTTTTGTCAAGTCGGGACCAAATTCATTCTGCCTCCGATCTCAGTTCCACAGTTGACTACAAGCCTCTCAGGTCATCTGTTTTTTCCCAGACTCTCAGCCTTTCAAACTTCTGCCCTTCCCTCCAGATACCCATGTTCCTTCCCTGTCCTCTCTCCCAGACCCTTTTAGTGGGCTCTGGGGAACTCCCTTTCAGATGAGTCATCTTGCAAGTGGACAGACAAGTCAGTTAGTTTGAAGCAACCTTACCATGGCTATAAATCCAAGCTGTGTTTCCCAACCCAGCTTGATTAGAAATTACTCTGATATTTGAGGTCTATTTCTTTTAAGATTGCATTTTTAAGTAATCTATTTACCCAATGTGGGGCTCAAACTCAATACTTCGAGGTCAAGAGTCACCTGCTCTACCAAGTGAGCCAGCCAGGCACTCCTGAGGTCTATTTCTGAGTCTGGTTCCTCTGGTAGGAGAAGAGTTAAACCCAGCACCTCCATGATGCCAACACGAAGGGTTAGTGCATTGGACATGGCCTCACCTCCTGCCATATTCTATCCTAAAACCCCCTCAGACTTCCCTTCTTGTTCTGTGTAAAGTCCGTGGTATATCATTCTCTTAATTCTTAGTTAAGGAAAGATTAAATCTAGGACTTCTATTTCTCCCTCATGTGGGAAAGAGAAAAATAGACAATCAGAGACACACATGGTGGCTGAAAAGTCCTTTTTTCTTCCAGAGCCTTGTAGTTTTAGATACTATTCTCCATCTTCACACCATCTACTTGATGATGGGTGGTTTCACAATTTCCTGAGGTATTGTCTTTCCGTTAAATACCAGGCACTGCAGCCAAGCCTGACTTTCTTCCTTCCCAATGGTCTCTCTACTTCCAAAGCAGTTTGTGGCTAAGTCAGAGATCACCTTCCAGAATGATGAGAAAAGTAGGAGTGCAACTTAAATTGGTTTGGGGCCCAAAGGTCTCAACGTCTAGAGTTCCTAAAACTCTCTGTGGTTGAAAATTGTGCTCATTGCAAATCATTGCCAAGACATATAAACTTTTCAAATGAAAAGTTCTAGGAAGCCTATGGATGGGTCACAGGGAATGGATCTGCCCATATTCTGGCCAAAGACCTCTCTCTAATGCTATCGCAAAGCCAGCATACCTTAAATGGATCCCTTCTACTATTAGTGAAGTATGAGACAAAGCACACACCAGTGGAGTAACACTCTGTCCCTAGTTCATACTTTGTCAGCTCTGTAAAAAACTGGGGGCTCTCTTGGGCACAATGCCACCTAGAAAGCTGTGAATGGAAAGTGGGTCACTTCATAGTCTCTGTCCCTTCTTTGTCTTGCTTCCAATCTACTGCTGGTCCTGGTACAGAATTTAGGTCACTAGAAATCTTATCTGTTGCAGACAGGGCTAGCTGTTTATAAAAATTCATGCTCTTCTTGTATTCCCAACTACAACTCCTTCACCAGACTCTTTGGGAGTTGGACGTGGCCATGAACTTGCCTGCCACACAAATGAGAAGCAATGCTGTTTGCTTCTGGGCCATGGCTTTCTAAGAGAGCCTGTGTTTCCTGCAGTCTTTCCCCTTCTTCACTGGCTGGATGGGCTGGATGCAACTGACGGCAAGGCCGTAGGGGTAGGCAGGGCCACAGAAGGGAGTCCCTGAGCCACTGTGTGCAGAACTCCAGTATCTAAAATCACCTGCTTCGATTTTTCCATGAACAAAAGATATACTTGTATTATATTTGCCCCTGCACATGTTTGTCTATGTAACCTGGCCTACTTAAATTCATTCAATATGGTCACCACATTCACTTAACTCCTTATAAAGGTTTTAAAAGATCTCTTATATTTATTCAAGAAGATTTTGCCCAGCTTGAAAGCAAACACTGGCCCATCTGTGCAGGGCTTTTCAAGACTCCAGCTCTTGCCAGGTCAGCGCTGCCATTCGCAGGGCTTGTGCTAGAGTCTAATCTGTATGAACATGCTCATTTGGAAAGCTCAGATCTCACTCTCCGTTTTATAGTCCTTGTTTCAAATGTGCTCACTTGTTCCTGAGTCAATGTTGCTGAACCTGTTTAGGTCTGTGTCACCCCACCCTGAAGGGGAAGATATTTGTGTGACCATGGCGCCCACTATCTTTTATAGATCTGGCCTCCTCAGCCCAAAGCGGAGTGTGTGTAAAGCCCTCATTTTTGTCCATTGCCTAATTACCATCTGTGATTTCTATTTGACCTGGTGAATTCTGGGGGATGGGAGAAGGGAGGAATGGAAAGCTGTGAAACCCAAATTAGGGTCCCCTTTATTCAACTTGACAGGCCATGGAGACTTTTTGCCACATCTTCATGGTAACACCAGACCTTTTTACTTGGAACATGGGCTACGTTAGTGCATGTGTCCCTAATGACAACGAAATCTACAAAGCCCTTTGTAGCTTACATGATTTTATTTAATCTTCACAACAACCCTGGGAGAGAGTAAGGAGGGTATTATGATTCTGGGATTCCATTTGAAGAAACCGAGGTGCAAAGAAAATGTGCCTTAGGAACGCTGACCGTCACACAGGTGGCCTGTGTCCATGTCCTTTGTTTTGCACATTACACGATCCAGTGATTCCCAGCCTCCAAGGGCACCATTCACATTTCCATCCCGTGGCATCGTTTTCCCTGAGATGGAGCACCTGTATGAGCTGACTTCCAAGGTTCCTTCAGATTCCACCTTTTATGACTCCATTCGGCTCTCCGCTTTCACAGAAAAAAGTTTCTAGGTGTCCATGATGCTGAAGGCCTCGGGTTTTTCTCTTCTGAGAATTCTGTCTTCACAACGTTGAAAAGGCTTCAAGTTTTATTTCCGGGAGAGTCCCTTCTTCATATCTCTTCCCTCAACATTGATTTCATGCCCTTAAATACATTATGTTTGAAGCTGTGATTTGGCCCGGCAATCAAGCCAGGAACGAAGTTAATCTCAGCCCATTACACTACTAATGCTTATCTTCACCTCAGGATGTTTTCCAAAGTACTTAGAAGTCATTATGCCTTATAGGACCTAGCGGTTTGCTAAGTTTCCACTTTGTTTAAAATTAGTGTGACCATACAATTTATTATCTTAACTGGGATACTTTTAGTGGGAACGGAGGCTCTGTTAATAATTACACTAGGACAAGTGGCATTAACTGGGACTATCCCAATCAAACGGGCACATATCTTAGATGCCCCATGAAAAGGTATCCTTTGGTGGGGAGAGGGGTGAGCTCCAGCTTTATAGTCTAACACCGGTACCACCTCACCCCACCTCCAGCTTATTTTCTACTTTAACACCCAATTCATTTTTTCTCCTGTATCTTATCACAATGTATAAGAACACATTTATTTCCAGACTTTAAAAGTATCTGAATTCCTCACTCAACTTTTTTATTCCATAAGGCAGGATCTGACACTGAGCACAGCATTCAACACACATTAGATTCTCAATAAATGCTCGTTGGACGAAGGAATGAAGAAGCCTACCACCCAGAGGCATCTCACTGATGATTCGACAAGGTCCCCAAGTAAGTAAAGGTTTTGCAAAGGAAACAAAAAGCCCGAGACAAGACTACTTTGGTAGAATTCAGACCTAAACACAGTTGCTTTGTATGTTTGCTCTCTGGGGCTAAATCCCACCCTTTTCCTGGCCAATGGCACAGGAATAGATTTAGTGCTGGGAAACATTTAAATTTAATGGCATTCCAAAATATATTAATAGTGAATGAAAAGGTGTAATGAAGGTAATTTTTTTTTTCCTTCAAGTGAAATGGAGCCAAAGAGTGGTTTTCTGGTTGCTCTGGGAGCCCACAGGGGGCAGAGCTTTGGGTCTAGAACAAAGGCTTGGGGGGCCATTCATCACCTGCACATGATCAGCAACAAAATTCTACCAGATCACTAAATTGGTAAGGTTTTAGAGAACTGACTCATGTGAATCAGACTCAGAAGAGAGTAATAAATGGGCTGGAATGCCAGTCTTCCACATTTACAAAGAAAATGAGGCCAAGCATCTAGAAGACTCATGTCTGCTGGTCAGCATGATCTCCCCCGTGGAGCAATGTGAATTAATGCCCAAAGGCTGCTGAGGAATCTGGACTCTGGGGAGGTGGTTGCACGGACTTAATGCCATTGGAATTCCGCTTTGAGAGTCTGGAGCGCTCAGGTTCTCTAGGGATGTAGATAATGTCAGGTGCTTAGAGTCACCTTAGAGAAATACATCCGCTCTTTAGAGAACCCACCTTCTGTGTAGAACTGGATAAGCATGAATGATCATACTTTTAATGGGTGATATTAAGTTGTCATAATACACACAATAAACTATGAGGAGATTTTTAAGATTTTAAATGGGGTAAGAAATTAGAAAATAAGAAAGAAAGAAATTAGAAATATGGGATTCAAGGAGGAAAAAGAAGAGGGGAGGGAAATAACCTGATATTTGCATGGAAAATAGAGTCTGCGAAATCCTGCATGCTGGATGGAGGAAGATTGTAAATCTGAGCGTGAAATTTCCAGTAGCCAGGATGGAGAAAAAATGGATTGATTCTTTCTCTCTGGGTTCCATTTATCATCTCCTCATGCCTGTCATGTTACCAAATAACTGGGTAATTAAGTTATATCCTGGTTTCAAAGATTAGATAGGACGGGAAGACTACCTACTTTTTCCAGGTGCGGATTTACGTATCATCTCATTGGGATACTTCCACATATGGATGACATATGGTGTCAAACATAGGGTGTTTGTTTCTTATGCTTATTTCCAAACTCTGTAGGGTGTGTCCTATTTCAAAACAGAGCACTGTGTACTGACTCCAATGTAGCACTGAATAATAATCATAAAGACATGGTGTATTCTTAGGTTAAGTATGATCAACCAAGCTTTCTAATACAGAAATCACAGTTGTTTTTTTTTTTTTTTTAAAGAAAGCAACACTTTTATCCCCCTGACACATATATATTATGGCCCACTATAATTGAGGCAATACCTTGACTTATTTCCCTTTGGCATGATGAGGAAATGAAATCCCTTCCATATTTGGCCAATACTTTATGTTCCTTCTTATAACATGACATGGACTACCAGAAAATATTATTTGGCTACAGAGTAGTGATTCTTAACCGACACCTCCTCTATTATCCACCATCTTCCAGCCAGACAGGGTCACTGCTGGGATGCCGGGCACGTGTCACAGTCCTCAGGTGTACTGTGATCACAACTGGGTTGGAGATCACTGCCATAGAGAACGCTATTTGAGCAAAAACTGAAATTTTTCATAATGAAGTCACCTTAACTTAGCCATTAGCTGGGACATGGTTATGGTTTTGTTTTAGTGAGCTTGTTGTTAGAGCCATATTTATTTTATTGTGACCTAAACTATGTTGGAAAAGAGAATTACTAAAAATTCACATTTGTCCAAACTTTAAGATACTGAGTTTTATAGCTGTATATACATACATGTACACACAAAGAACACAAGAAAATCCAGCAGCAGAAAACTCTTAAGGCAGGAACATATTTTTAAAACATTGTAATAGGTTGTATAGAAGGTGACATATTGCTAACTTCCCTAGACAAGGAAAGATAACAGCCTTCATGGTGCTCAGGGACTGCATTCAATTAAGCATCCAATAATTCCATCCCTCATTAGAGATAATCAGCATCTAGAAACCAGATTGATAGATGTTTCTAAAATTTTGGCTATAATTACCTAGAAGAAATTATACTGGAATTAAGAGAAAAATCATAAAGAAATTATTTAGTAAAACATTCACGACCAGCTTACATGTAAAAATAGTTCTTTCCTCCTACCTCACTCCGAGCTTAGGTCTTACTTATATATCAGGGTATATATATTTTTTTGGCTCTAAAACATACTCTTACTGGAGGCAAAATATAAAAAATCATATTTATAAAAAATATAATAAAATCACGGGCCAAAATAGATTTTTATAAGTTTAATATCCTGATTTAGCAAATGATACTACAGCTTGGAAGGGATAGAACTTGAAATTCAAATCTTTGAACATTAAGCTCTGAACTAATCTGTTATATGGCTACAAAGGAGTGTGTGTGTGTGTGCGTGTGTGTGTATTTTCCTAGAACCGGGGTCTTTGTCAGATTCTCACAAGGTCTGTAACTTTCAAAAGATTAAGATTTATTATTTTACAGGCTAATTTGGAGCTTTGTATACAGCCACGGGGTTGATAGGATAAGATAAGAGCAGGACAAATATAATTAAAACTTCAGAGGCTTAGCTTACTAGTAACAGAGACAGATGTGTATTGTATTAAAAAGAAAGCCCAAAGCAGACTTAGAAAATAAGACTTAACAAAAAGTCCTCGGTTATAATTTCATTAAGCCCAAACAGGAAATTAGGGAATGAGAATTAACTGCAGAACTTCCTAGATTCGGAGCAAAGAACTGTAGGGTTTCTTATAGTCTGGAATGTCTCAGTTCATGACAATGCTCTGCATTACTCCTGTTTTGATTGGGATTTGCAAGCACCTTTAGAGCATCTGGGTAGATATTAGGAAATCAGGACCTCGGAAACCTGTCAAATTACTATCTGCTTCAGAGTCTCATTTGAAACTGTTTGGAACTCAAAACTCTGCAAATTTATTGGCCTCTAATTTATGTACCATGGAGTAGGACTACCATTTTCAAAAGCATTTCTGTCAGTGAAGAGTTCCAGTGGCTACTGTGTTCTGCAGGTGCACCATCTGGCCTTGCTGATGCAATAAGCAAGAGGAATTTGGTGTCATAGGAATTAGGCCTGAAGTATGAACTATGTCTTTGATTCGTGGACTCATATCCCCATCCTATATTTCTCTTAGATGTAAGTGGGATTAATTAGATAAAAACTAAGCATGATTTGGGCACTAAGTACTAGTATACTAATTCTATAATGAGATGAGGCCGAGTTGAGACTAGAATTCCACATGTTGGCCCTTGTACGGGTTCCATGTCCTCATGGTTGCCATGTTCGTACTCACAGATACAAGGGGCTCCAAAGAGATTGATGTGTCACCGTTCACAGTAAAGGAAAGCATCGGGTCATCTGTTGGTTGATTATATGGGGCCCAGCCCTCCACACAGCAATTTGTGGGCCCCAATGACACTATCAATTCAAATCAGTTTCCACAACTGAGACTTCTCTTTCTAGTTCATAGGAATCCTGCAAGTTACACCTTGCTTTCCCTGCTGGGCTTCCCTTTCTAGGGAGTTAAAGTAGACCTTCTAGGAGAATAAGAAAAGCCAAGATCTGCCATGGAAAATACGACTTAAAGAAAACGAGAAGGTGGCGGAAACCATCACCTGTATACATCTATATGCATATGCATTACCTGTGTGTGAATTGTATGGCTATATAACACACAAACATATGATTTATTAAGTGATTATTTTTCATTAAAAGGGAAGTCAACTTTTAGTTCTAATTCTTTCTCATTGTATGGTTTTTTTTTTTAAGATTTTATTTTTTAAGTAATGTCTAAACCAACCACGAGGCTCAAACTCACAACCCCAAGATCAAGTATCACATTCTCTTCCGACTGAACCAGCTAGGCACGCATTCATCATATAGTTTCAATTCCAGCATTTCTGAAGGATTTCTTTGTTCATTATGTATTATAAAGGTAACATTGAAAATGGTATTTAGCAAAATGTGTGCTTTAATCAAACTCATTATATTATCCAATATATTAATAAGCTATGTAAGAGCTACACATATATAGAGCAATAAACCAAAAAAAAAGTTTTATCTTCAAAATTTTAAACAAACATTTTCTTTTGCTTCTGGCTGGAGTCTCACCTGCCCCAGGTGAGAACTGTCCTGTTCGTTACAGAACCACATAGCAGGCCATGAATAGCAATGCAAAGAAAAAGATGCTATTGTTAAGGAAATAGGCTTTGTGTTATGAATTTATATGGGTTACAAAATTTTATGTGATTTTTTTTAAGGTTCTGTAGTGAAAAAAAAAAAGACACACTGAGTTTGTGTCCCTTATATACTGTAGATTTATGGCATAAAATTAATGAGGAGGCACTGAAATCATGATGGGTGCTAAGGGGTCTATTAAAGCTTAGATAACTAAATTCAATTTCCTGTTAGAAGCACATCAAAACAATTACAGTTTCCTACAAAAACATGTAATATCATGCAATATCATTTCATGCCTCAATGGATAACAGAAGGTCTGAGTTTAGGTTACTCTCTATAGTAGATAGGATTACCTCTTTCTAAAAAAGCAGAACACACAGGAAAGTTTATCATCCTTCTTAGCAAACAAACTAACTGAAGACTGAATTCAAGGTCCCTTTGGTGACAAAATAGAGAATATGTTTAGATGTAACTTAAACAGGACCTTCCTCCCACCTGGCTAATGATCTTTAATCTTTATGCTTTTATAGTAACTGGTTTATAAAGAGTCACTAACCCTTGGTCTTACATTTACAAAACTGGTTAAGGACTAGCCCAGTGCTTTGCATTGTTAAAATATTTAAGTCTTCCAAAGTTGCTCATTAAATACTGTGATGACTTGGGGCTATATAGTTTTACATACAATTTTAACCCCAGCAGACTCAAAATATCCAGGCTTACACTTTTTGTTTTTTACATTCTCTGTCTTAGAGGAACCCCACAGAGTAAATCCTCAGGTGATACTGGCATTTGTGGTACAAAATCTGCCATTATAACCCTGGCTCACCTCGTGGAAGCCCAGACTCAACTGAAGGGCCATTACAAAGGAGTTATACAAGGGCTTCCTGTTGTTGCTGTGACAAATTACAACTTTGGCAGCTGAGAGCAGCACAAACTTATTATTTTACAATTCTGGGAGGCGGAGGTCCAAAATGGGTTTCGCTTGGCTAAAATCAAGGTGTAGACAGGGTTGCTGTTGCTTTTGAAAGCTCGAGGGGAGGATGCATTCTCTTGCCTTTTCAGTCTTATAGGGGTTTCCTGGTTTCTTGGCTTATAGCCTCATAAACTGTGTCTTATCCTCAAAGCTAAAAACACAGCATCTTCACTTCTCTGACTCATACTGCCCTACCTCTCTCTCATTTTTAAGGACGCATGTGATTACACAGAGCCCACCTAGAAAATCCACGATAATCTTTCCATTGCGAGACCCTTATTTTTTTTTTTTTTTAAGATTTTATTTATTTCTTCGACAGAGATAGAGACAGCCAGCGAGAGAGGGAACACAAGCAGGGGGAGTGGGAGAGGAAGAAACAGGCTCACAGTGGAGGAGCCTGATGTGGGGCTCGATCCCATAACGCCGGGATCACACCCTGAGCCGAAGGCAGACGCTTAACCGCTGTGCCACCCAGGCGCCCCTACGAGACCCTTATTTTAATCATATCTACAAAATCCCTTTTGCCAGGTTAGGTAATAGTCGCTGGTTCTAGAGATTAGGACATGCATGTTTTTTGGGAAGGTCATTGTTCAACTATCACAGGAAGGTTGATAACATTATCATCTTTAAAATTAAAATACATTTATATTTAATTATAAAAATAATATAGAAACATTCACTTATATAAAAGACTATAGATAATTAAAGTTCCTCTCTTCACTTTTTAGTCTCTTTTTTTTTTCTTTCTTTCTTTCAGTCCTTTAGGATTTTGATATAATTACTTTGGGATTAAAAATGAGTTCCCTACTAACATTAATATCTTTACAAAATTTAGTCTTCCCATCTGGAACATAGTTTATTATTCTGTTTTTTTCAGATCTTATTTTAAAATCTCAGAAAAGTTCTATACTTTTTTTGAGGTTTTTTTAGTTTGTTATCAGATACTGTTGTTGACGAATATGATGAATGTAGTTATTTTTTAAATTGCATTTTCTAAAGGATTATCACTGAATTATAGGAAAACTATTGCTTTTTTTGGTATATTATTTCAGTACCTAGCCATCTCGACAAACTCTTTAGGTTCTAAATGTTAAATATATTTTCCTAGCTGTTTTACAGAGCCAAAGAATTTATTTGAATGATGAGAATTTTACCATTAACCATAATGTACCAGAACTAGATTCTTTAATAAATACATTTAAGTCTAAATTTACCTCTGGGTCCCATATTAGCTGCATCTCACAAGTTTTGATATACAGTATAAGATTATTATTCAGGTCTTAAAATTGCAGTCTACATTTTTTTTATTGTGCTAAGAACAGATAACATGAGACCTACCTTCTTAATTTTTAAGTGTATGGTACAGTGCTGTTAACTATAAGCATGATACTGTACAGCATATTTCTAGAATGTATTCTTGTATAACTGAAACTACAGCTGTTGAACAGCAATTCTCCAATTCCACCTTCCCTCAGCCCTTGGCAACCACTGTCGTACTTTCTGCTTTTATGAGTCTGACTATTTTAGAAATCTCATAGAAGTGGAATCATATAGTATTTTCCCTTCTGTGACTAGCTTATTTCATTTAACGTAATAGGTTCAAGGTTCATCCACGTTGCCACATATAGTAAGACATTTCTTTTTTATGGCTGAATAATATTCCACTGTATGTATACAACACATTTTCTTTATCCATTATTGGACATTTGGGGTGTTTCCACATCTTGGCTATTGTGTATAATGCTGCAATGAACATGGGCGTGTGAAGATCTCTTGAGATTCTGATTTCAATTCTTTTGGATGAATACCCCAAAGTGGATTGCTGGATCTTATGGTAATTCATTTTTAATTTTTTGAGGAGCCTCCATATTATAGCAGCTGAAATTCCCATCAACAGTGTGCACGGATTCCAATTTCTCCACATCCTTGTCAACAATTATCTTTCTTTCTTTGTTAATGGCCATCCTAATAGGTATGAGATCATATTTCATTGTGCTTTTGATTTGCATTTCACTGATGGTTAGTGATGTTGAGCAATTTTTTCCCCTATATACTTGTTGGCCATTTGTATGTCTTCTTTTGAGAGATGTCTGTTTAAGTCCTTTGCCCATTTTTCATTTGGGTTCTTTGGGGTTTTTGTTGTTGTTGTCATTGAGTTGTAGGAGATCCTTATCTATTTTGGATATTAACCCCTTACCAGACTCATGGTTTGCAAATATTATCTCCTACCCCACAGGTTGTCTTCTCGCTCTGTTGATGGTTTCCTTTGCAGAGCAGAAGGTTTTTAGTCTGATGTAGTCCTGCTTGTCTGTTTCTGTGTTTACATTTATGATTACTTCTTCCAGGCCCTCTGGGGCTCTTCTGCTAGAAACAGGTGGTGACACTGAAACGATCGAAGATACTATCACTATCCAGCAATTGCTGTGTCTTGGACTAGGTCTTTGTCCTCCGACCTGCTCAGGTGCAGCTCCAGATGGGGCACTATGGCATCTCCAGCTTCCTTTGCCTCTTCAGATGAGCCCCATTATGCCCCCTGGTTTTAGGGAGTAAGCCTAGTTTGGACCACATGGAAAACTTTTAGTTTCCAGGACCTCACCAGAGCTGAACTTCTAGCTGTCTCTATCTGATTTTTGATTTAGACACCAGGAAGCCTGCTGTGTTTCTGCTGTATGGAGTTATAAATATTGTTTGTAATCTTGCTGGTGTTACTTTTTTTTCCTATTTGTTTTATCTATCCATTGGAGCTGAGAGGTTATATTAAGGTATGACTTTCCTCTCTGCTTCTCTTGGTCAGAGCCTGTGCTTCCGGTATACCTGGGTGGCTCTCCTGCACACGATGTCATCATTATTCTGGATGTTCAGAGGTCCTTGTTTTTGTTGTTGTTGTTGTTGTTTTCAGAGGAAGACATGCTCTTGTTCTGAATGGCTGACTCGCTACCACCATTTCTAAATGTAGTTCTTTCTGCTGTTCTGGGATCTTGCTATATCTAATTACCTTCTGATCTTTGAACTCTTTCTCTGCTACCTTCCTTTCTGAATGAAAACCCGTTAAGGCTTCCTTTTGATAAGAACAAACAAACAACAACAAATATTCCTTTCATTTACTCTGTTACTCCCTTGAAAGATAATGGCTCTTTATTTCCCTTTAGTGTTTAAACATTTTGGAAGATAGAATATTACACATTAGCTAAGTCTCGTGATTCCTTCCCATCACATTTTGCTGCTTGCAATCTGGCTTCTGTTTTTACTACTGAAAGCAGATTGCCTCCTCAAAAGTCATTAATAAACCCTTATAGACCAAATACAATGGGTGTTTTCGGTTTCCATCTTTCTTACCTTCCCTGTAGCATACCAAGTTGCTGGCTACCCCTCATGGCTTTTACCTCTTCCCTGTTTTGTGTATCTTCCCTCATAACATTTTGCCTAATCTTTAGTGACTTTCTCCCTTGACATCTTCATTTGCTCCCATTTTCACCTTTTTAATAGACGATCTCAAAAATTTCTGGTAAGCAAGTGGTTCGTATGTTTTTAGAGGAAGTGAGTTGCCTTGGAAAAAGTTTTAGAGCCAGAAAGATCCTACTTCTCTGCCACCAATCAATGTTCTCACTGTAAAGCGTGGCTAAGAATATGTGCTGGTGGGCTGTTGTCACAATTAAATGAGATAATATATAAAAGTGTTCAGCATATTGCAGGCACTGGATTGGAGCTCAAATTGTTAGTTCATTTTTCTTGACTTCCTTATACAAAGAGGCAGACCTTAAATTCAGTAAGCTCAAAATGTCCAGTCCCATATTGTCTATACCCTATCTCTATCTAGTATTTCCTACTCTCTGCTAGACATCTAAGCTAGGTGTCTCAATAGCTCCTCAAGTTCAGTGTCCCTAGGTGAATTTATTATCCTCCCCAAAATCTTTGCCTTTATCTGAAGTTATGAATAGTAACCATGGCAACCTTCTTCTGGGGTGTGATTTGAGTTGAGTCCCTTACGTAATTTGGTCGTGATTCTATACCCACAATACATTGTGTACACATTTATTATTTTACTTCTAGGAATCACTATCCTAGTTTAGAGCTTTATAGCCCTTTTCAAGGCTACTGCAATAGATTCCTATCTACTTTCATTTCAAGCCTGTTGCTAGATGTATCTTCTTGAAGCACTGCTTGAAATTCTCTCCCTTATGTAAAAATCTTCAGATGCTTCCTATCCTTTCCTAAATAAACCTCAGGAGTCCTTTTAGGTTGGCATTCAAGGCTCTTGACAAGTGTGGCCCAACATTGCTTTCAGAGTTAATATTCTCCAATGTCTCACTCAGGGGTTATGCATCCAATTTGCATGTGTGTGTGTGCATGTGTGTGTGCATGTGCTTTGTTTTTAAGCAGTGGTCCCACTTTTTCAAAGCTAAATCATAATGTAGGGACCTCCCCCCCCACCCCCCCACCCCAATATGAACTGGTCAAACTAGGTGGGAATCTTGCTCCAGTCTCAACCAATTTTACCCTCATGCTCTTGGTGGCTCCCTGGTCACTTCCTGGAGTGACAAACACTTTGAGTCCTGGCACAGCCAGTGTACCCCTTCATTCCCCGGAAATGTCTCAAACTTTTAATCCCCTGGGCCATTACTCCAACTATTGCTTTTGCCTTCAAAGGGCTGCTGAAATCATACCCATCCTATGAGACCCATCTCAGCTGTGGAATTTCCCCCAATTATTTTAGTCCAGTGGGATCTTCATCTCTGCCTCCAGCATACTGTTAGTATGCAGCCTAATGACACTTTATTTTATTTTATTTTTTAAAAGATTTTATTTATTTATTTGACAGAGAGAGACAACCAGCGAGAGAGGGAACACAAGCAGGGGGAGTGGGAGAGGAAGAAGCAGGCTCCCAGTGGAAGAGCCTGATGTGGGGCTCGATCCCAGAACGCTGGGATCACGCCCTGAGCCGAAGGCAGATGCTTAACGACTGCGCCACCCAGGCGCCCCTCTAATGGCACTTTAGATTGTGCTTCATACTACAGTCGTTTATGTTTACATCTGACTTTCTATCATAGATCATAATTTCCCTGAGGATAAGAAGTTTTATTCATTTTTAATTTCTTTTTAGACAGAGAGAAAGAGTGAGAATGTGAGCAGGTTTGGGGGGAGGAGGGGGTAGAGGGAGAGTGAAAGAGAATCCCAAGCAGACTCTATGCTCAGCACGGAGCCCCATGTGGGGCTAATCTCACAACCCTGCAATCATGACCTGAGCCAAAATCAAGAGTCCAATGCTCAACTGACCGAGTCCCACAGGCACTCTATGGAAGTTTTAAATTTTTTTTTATTTTAAATTTAAATTTAAGTTTTAAATTTAAAAAATTTAAAAATTTAAATTTTAAACTCCTTTGACTATTCCTTTCATACAAAACGGTTTGATAGAGAGGATACTCAATGAAACATTTGTATGATAAGTTTGTATGTATTGCTTACAACTTTGGAATTCCTTGAGACTAAAGAACACCATGATAATCGTACTTCTAATAACTTAACTTCATATTTATTATAGCTGGAAATACACATGTATGTATATATACACACATATATAAATATACATAGATATGTATAAGTATATATATGGATATAAAAATATCTGAGTAATATCAGAAAATATATAAAATTTTCAGGAAGGGGGCGCCTGGGTGGCACAGCGGTTAAGCTTCTGCCTTCGGCTCAGGGCGTGATCCCGGCTTTCTGGGATCGAGCCCCACATTAGGCTCTTCCGCTATGAGCCTGCTTCTTCCTCTCCCACTCCCCCTGCTTGTGTTCCCTCTCTTGCTGGCTGTCTCTATCTCTGTCAAATAAATAAATAAAATCTTTAAAAAAAAATTTCAGAAGGAATTATTCATTTCTAACACAGTTCACAATTAGACTTACCTTTAAAAGAAAAATTTTCACCTGGAAAAATAAGGAATAAAACCCAAAGCAATACCCTACTTCCATAGGTTCATCAATGGCTCCATTTTTGTTTAAGTAGCCAGTTGGCTCCTGCGTCCAAGGGCCTGTGGGTGGTGCTTTTGTTTTGGCGAGTCAGCAGTGCTACGTTCTACACTCAGATGACACAGTTGCTCCTAATTATGAAGAGTGTTGATATTTCCTAAGAAGTCCCAGACAGTTTGTGGTATTCTGACTCTCTGTGGTCACAAAGGCTTCTTCAGAGCAAAAACTTAGAGCCTTATTAACTGCTATTTGAAAATCACTTTCAGTAATATGTTTAATCACATCTCTACCTTAAGAATTAACTTTTGCTCTTTTTTAAAAAATGCAATCAATGTTGTGCTGCTTTTTAATGCACAACCCATAGTTATTTTTGCATCATGTAATACAAATAACTTGGCTTGCCACCAAAAAATATCGTTTTGAGGAACCCGAGGTGCTCATCTTTGATTTTCTCATTTTCCCTCCCAATACATAAATGAAAATGAGTTCAAAGTGGCTGCCTGAATTCCCAAAGTCTCTCAGAAAAAAATGAAATCTTCTTTTCCCAGACCACAGTGTGGTGAAATAAATTAGTATAATGATTTATGTTTACTGTTTTAGTCAATTCTGATAGAGATTATAGAGACAAAATGACAAACTGCCTTAGTGGTAAACTTAAATCATGTCAGCCAATCTTTAGTTTTTCCTTACCCTAATTGCTCCTCGTGTTCATTTATCTTCCCAGACAATCTTTGGAAGAAATACTAGTTCAATCAGTGCGTGTGCAAACCACCTGAGATAAAAAAAGTTTAGTCTAATTTGTCTCCCTGCATTGTAATGCCTCTAGTAAACAAATCTTGGTTTGAAGGAGACTAAAGAAATCTGAATAATTATGGTGCAAAATGCTCTCTCTTTGCATTTCTAAAGATACCATTCATATACGTTCCTCTGTCTCCTCCTCCCTCCATACTTCATTTCCTTGTGTCTTTGAAAACACCGACAATTTCCAAATTAGAACCAAGAATTGCATGCAATATTTTTATTCACACAGTTCAGGACCTGTTCAATACAAAAGTAAAAGGTATAGACCTTTTAAAGGAAAATATCCCTCCATATTCTATCTATACTGCAAAAGAATATGTTGAGAAGTGACTTTTAGATGGATAATGCAGAGATTTGTGTTTAAAATGGAGATAAAACCTCTAGCTACACAGAGGAAGCTTGGAGGCGTGTAACCTTTCAGGTGATGAGAACAGGGTTAAGAGATTCTGTTCTTCGTTTCACCAGAAAACCTTTAGAACGGGCGCACTATGCGCCCCAAATGCCTAGGTAATCCAGGAAAATTGGCTTGTATCAATTCTCTCTGTGGTCTTATTGAAGAGTTTTTGTTGAAGAGAATGTCATCTCCATGTTAGAAAACCTATCAAACCAGGGCGATTATGATTACAGTCTTTTAACTTTTTTCTCCCAACACAGGATGGATCTGACTTCTCTGACTTCTCCCTGGATCTATCAGAGAGAAGATTCTAAATCTGAGCTGTTAAGTGATGCCAAGGACAAGCTGGGTGCCCTTGTCAACAAGAGTAGGGTAGAAGTGAGCAGCAGAGCCAGCAGCCCCCTGTACTCTTGCCTGAATAAGAAGAAAGACCATGAAGGGCCTTGATGTCTGTGGAATCACAGTGTTCACTTGGAGGCCCACCACACACGTGTCTGATGGGACACCTTAGGAGCTTCAGATGAGGGTCCCTTGTCAGGCCATGAGTATCCCTCAAACCCACAAGATGGATCTTCATGTTTGTCATGAAGCGTTAGACCTAAGGGGTCTTAGGAACCAACTCTAAAATGACAGACATGAATATAATGGAGACACTGTGATCTAGAAAAGGTAAGGGACTTCTTAATATCATACGGGAAAGAAGGTGGAGAGCTCGGATGGGGACATGGGTCCTACAAAACCAAGAGGACTGCCTAGACTCTATAGACCTACCCTCGATATAGAATAAAAATGAAGCAAATCAAAGAAACATATTTAAGAAAGAGAGAGCTTAAAATGTTAAAGCAAACTTGAGTCTTTCCTGGTTAGAAGAGTCGCTTCTATGACAACGTACTTGGACTTGGGCACCTAACAAGCTTTGAGTCTTGTCTTTTAGAAGAGTGACAAAGTGATTAATTAACCACTGTCCACAGGTCACTGTGCTAGGAGCTATGCAGAGAACACAGCAGACCACCACCTGACCCCAGGAAGTTCACATGCTGCTGGATGAGATGGGCAGGCAAATGACCTTCCGCAGGGTGAAGGTCATCAATCAAGAGCATAACCACAGGTTATTCGTAGCTCAAGAAATATCGTGAGAGAATAGACTACTCGGATATGAAACTTCTCTTCATTAGTGGATCTTAACTGTGGAGGGGAAAAAAAAGAATGGTGTCTCTATGGGTGAACAACACAGCTGAGTTGAGGTGTTGCAATTCAAGTGACAGTCAAGTTATACGCGTGCAGTCCTGGCCTTCCTCTTCCATACTCAAAAGAGAAAATAATGTGCAATTTGTACAGACGAGAAAAAAGCAGACCCATAGTTTTCTTGTACTTTGCAGGTCAAGTGACCAATTTAATATACAGGTAATAGTGTTACCATATTTCCCCTCTGTGGGACTTTGTTGCAGGGAGAGGCATGTGCCTGCCAGGGCAGCGATTATGGAGGAGCTCCCATTGATCAAGTACTACTGTGTTGCCACGCATTGTCACGGGCACTCTGATGTATTTTATCTTATGTCTTCATCACAGCAGTCCTATAAATAATGGTGACTATCCCCATTTTACAGATGAGAAAATTGGATTTTAGAGAGGGTAAGTAATGTGCCCGAGATCCCATAGGTAACAAATCGCAGAGCCAAAATTTTAACCAGATCTGAAGATCCCGGTATCCATGCTCTTCTTGATCCCACTGCTAAAGTGTGATGCTTCCGGAAAGAGAAAAGGAAATGAGTCATTTTAATCATAGGGAAAGAAGACCTTTCACAAAAGAGGAGTACATTTTGGCAGTCAGAGGCCAGGAGAAGGAAGGGACAAGGGAATGGTGTGGCCCCCAGAAGCACACACATGATGACTGACCACGCTCCTATTTTTTTCTTTCTCTACCAACACCCCCTGTGCTACCTGAGAATACTGTGAACAAAGGTGGATTGGAACTCCTTCTGCAAGTTCCAGCAAGAGGGAAGTGTGAGGGGGTAGTCTGGAGTTAGAATCCACATTTGTGTGCAAGCTAAGGTCTTTGGCAGTGAACATACTATGTAGTTGTGCTGGACTACTGGGAGACAGGGAGAGAGGAGCCTGGGATCTTTACACAGGTAATGCGTGCTCCCGATGACCACGTTAAGATGGCAATTTATGCTTGTTTGCTACTTCGGTAACAAAGTATTTCTATTACAGGGAAACAGCTTCAATATTTAATAAGGAACGTCGGCTTTCACGGAAAACCCCATCAACAACAACAAAAAGAACAAAAACAACAAAAAATCATGAACAAGGAAAGGTTCTGAGAGCAAAGTATTTGGTATCAGACAACACTCACAAACTATTTTTGGGAGCTCTCTCTGTTTAGATGCAAAATATTTTTTTGTAATTAAGAAATTAAAGAGAAAGATAAGAGAATCTTGACTTCTGTATGAGTGAGGACATAACTCATGCCCAGCCTTTGAATTCTTATCACTTTTCCTATGATCCTCATTTATCATGGTCATCTAAGTGCTTATCTGGCCTGCAGGAGGTAAGACATCAAAAAGCACCAGTAATCTCGAGCCCTTGAAGAAACCACGGTATTGGGCATGACCCTTCAAAAGGCATCCTCATCAAACAGAAGCTATGTCAACTCTCTCGCATGGCAAGAGGTTATAATGCTAAAGATTAAAGACTTGATGTTACCAGGAAAATAGGAGAAGCTACATTTAAAAAAAGAATGAGATAAATCCCCCCCCCCCTTTTTTTTCTGAATTCTTTTCATGATTGTTCTCTGCAATTCTCTTTATACGGAATTGCTTGGCAATAGTTTTCTGAAGGCAAAGGCGTAAGGGAAAATATGTTGTCAAAAACTTAAAGAATTATTTATTTGTGTCATTTTATCCGGGATCTTACAGCCTATCTGCCTGGCTGTGATGCTAAACTTCAAAGACACCAGAATGAGAAGGGACCAGGGAACTGGCTGGGAGAAAAGGAGTGGATGGAGGATTCAACATGGCATCACTGGGCACGTCGTAATAAAATTTCACAGCCTCAAACCAGTCCTGACATCACAGAAACCAACAGGGTAAGTAGCTGCAATTCTCAGCTTTTATTTTGGGGAGGACTTACCTGAGGCTATCTGTGCATAATCCAGATAGACAGTGAGTAGATAGTCATTTAGCACATTTGACCACATTTGAGCTGTTGTGAGCAAGGGAATGTCCAGTGGCATCCCTCAAGAAGTGCAGTGGGGCCCACAGATTTATCCCTAGCTTTGGCTCCAAGCAGAGATGATAAAATCTTTGTTCTTTTCACTGGCCTATGGAGGAACTCTTATCCTGCAGTGAGAGACGGTAGGCATAGCCTCACAGATGGGAATGCTGCAGATTGGCGTTTGCAGAACACACTGGAAGGAAGCTTAGCCTTCTGTGGAAAAGCACTGTAGGAGCTATGTATTCACTAAGCGCACAAGCAGGATAAATAATATAAAACAAGATGCAGGAAGACAAAACCTTGGATGCAAAGGAAGATCGGACTGAATCAGAATGACCCAGAATTATCCACTAGTCATACTAGGCAAAGGTCCCTTGGTGGGCTCTTTAGCGCAGAGGAAAAGGAATCTTGTATCAGCATTTCTCTCTCTTTCTTAGAACATGAGGTTCACAACCAAGACCTGTGAACCCTGAAGTTTCTCGGGTGGCCTCAGCTGGACCAGAAACCTTTAAAATTGTTTGAAAAATTTGTGATGGTGTATAAATGTGCGTTTTTGTTTTTGTTTTAGGAATTCTCAGATGTGTCCAGAATGCAAAAAAAAAAAAAAAAAAAAAAAAAAAAGGCTGAGTACTGCCTTCATTCTTACTGTATATGCAGGTAAGTGCATTGCTCTTATGCAGGATGGACGTGCCCTAACTCAGTAAGTCATTCTCAACACATCCTTCTATTGTCTTAGTTTCCACAGTCTTTCATTCCAAGACTTCTCTAAGTTTTTCCACATTGCTACATGAAGTAGGGCAGATGCTGCCTTCTTACGGGTACCAGTGGTTTGATTCTGAGTGTGTACAAAGCCAAGTAAGCAGCCGCCTTCCAGAACTGACGGGATGAGGTTCTGTTCCGTCTGGATATGAATAATTATAGAGAAAGGCTGCAAACTCAGATGTCTACAGGGGTCAACCGCTCATAGAAGTTCAAGCCATAAGATGATAAAATGCAGTGAAAACTCATCCTTTCTCTTGGGAGACTGTGGGGAACTAAGAAACATAGGTCAGAGGAACCACAACTCAGTTCCGGTGAACAATTATCGTAATGGATCGCATGTCCAATATATTGCCAGATCTTCCAGATTTCTAAGAAAATCTAGACATCTGCATTTTTCACAAAAATTTCTGTTATATCAAGGATATCCAGAAAAAGCACCAATAAGATGTACGGATCTTTACTTGATGCGAGACTGAGCTATAAATCTTAGTTTTAGGTAACATGGATTAAATGCCTTAAAGTCTTCTGAAATGTATCTTAAAGATTTATGAAACTCAAAATATTTAAATGTAAAATGCTATTATGTAAGAATAGGTAGGCAATTGGAAGCTCCTTCCCCTTTGAAGTTGTAGCTGATCAGGGTTTCCACATGTATAGAATGTCACTAGGAAGAAGCCCAAGAAGAATGGATGTCCTTCAGGTGTTCGGGGGAGACGTGAACTTGATGCATGTAGTCTGCAGTGGACAGATGTCACTTGTGTTGTTACTAATTCTGAAGAGTTGCTGATATTTTAGAAAGGAAATGTTACTGCATATGGTTAAGAAATGAGGTAGCAAAGAAGCAAGACAAAGGGCAATGAAAGTTTATGGAGCCGAAGCTGCAGATCTGTTCCCTCCCTCCTGAGACAAGGAGAGCTGGTCATGAGTCAGAGCAGCGGCAGCCAGGCATGGAGGGCTCGTGACCTGGTGGATAGGAAAGCCTGGGCTACTTGTTTCAATAAGAGAGATGCCTCTACTAAACGGGAAGGTTGACTTTCTAGTTTGCCCTGGGACTCATACCAAGATAGGAGACTCAGATATACCAAACCTGATTCAGTCACACCCATGAGACACTGACTCTCACAAGCCCAGTAGCTAATGGGCAATGTTGGATGAGAGCCCTAAGGGATCACATGAGGTTTACATTCAGTTCTTGCAGAAATTCAATGCTTACCAAAAGGGCTGATTTCACAGTTGGCTAACTTGTAATCCCTTTGCTTTAGTTCCAGCCACAAGAGTCAAAGAGTGTTTAGTATGTTCTAAAAGGCTTCTCTTTATGGAGGGAAATAGGGTATTATTTTATATGCATTAGATCTCTATTCTTTATATATATATACTTCGATATATACAAATGTACATATATATACATATATGTATATACTTATATATATTATTTATATTTATTTATATATAAATTTATATATATGTACAGTTGACACACACTGTTACATTATGATGTTTCAGGTGTACAATAGTGATTCAACAAATCTGTATTTTATGCTATGTTTTCCAACTGTCACCATTCAATGCTATTACAATACCATTGACTATATTCCCTATGCTGTACCTTTTATCCCCATGATTTATTCACTCCATAACTAGAGGCCTGTATCTCCCACTCTTCTTCACCCATTTTGCCCATCCCGCCATCCACCTCCCCCTGGCAACCATCAGTTTGTTCTCTGTATTTATGAGTCTGTTTCCACTTTTTTTGTTTTCTTTTTTAGATGCCACTTACAATCTTTCTCTGTCTGATGTATTTCACTTAGCACAATACCCTCTAGGTCCATCTATGGTTTTGCAAATGGCAGGGTTTCATTCTTTTTAATGGCTGAATAATATTCCATCATATGTGTGTCTGTCTATCTATCTATCTATCTATCTATCTATCTATCATATCTTTATCAATAGAAGCTTGGGTTGCTTCCATATCTCGGCTATTGTAAGTAATGTTGCAGTAAATCTAAGGGTGAAGGTATCTTTTTGGATTAATATTTTCATTTTCCTTATGGAAATACCCAGTAGAATTACTGGGTCGTATGGTACTTCTATTTTTAATTTTTTGAGGAAACTCTGTACTGTTTGCCACAGAGGCTGCACATCCCCACCAACAGTGCATCAGGGATCCTTGTCCTCCACATCTTGGGTTTTAGGCCTCTATCCCTAAGGACACTCACAGGTGTCCATTGTGAGGGCCAGCCTAAGAGAAGGATACTCTTTAAGACTACTATGGACTACTATGAAATAATCAAATGCAACTATTTGAAAAGCTATTTAAAAGCTCACCATCAATTTTAACTGCTCTTTTTCTTAAAGATTTTATTTATTTATTTGAGAGAGAGGGAGAGATAGCGAGAGAGAGCATGAGCCGGGGGGGAGAGGGAGAAGCAGACTCCTCGCTGGGCAGGGAAACCAATGTGGGGATCAATTCTAGGGTCCTGGAATCATGACCTGAGCTGAAGGCAGACAATTAACCAAGTGAGCCACCCAGGCGTCCCAATTTTAGCTGCTTTATAAGCAAAACTAAGCTGGAACATAGGCAACCCCATTAGTTTATTCTCTATTAATTTAGCTGTTATCACTTCAAACTCCAGTGTAGGTTTCAAGTTTTCATACATTTCTTTCTGTCCTATCAAGATGTGATAGCCAGACAAAATCTTTCTAATAGTAACGTTCATATTTTATTTGACCCACAATGGCTTTTTGCCTAAAATTTGTATCTTCTTAGGAGTCTCAAGTTATTTAAAAAAAAAAAAAAAGATCATTTATTTTGTGCCCCTTTAACAGGGAAATGGTTTGGAATGTTCATTTCTTATCAACCTAAAATTAACAGAGTGACTCAGAGTGGCCTCATCGCCAGCCACTAACAGTGATGATGTACAAGGTTGGAGACAAGTTGAATTGAATCTTTGGGCTTTTAGGATTTGCTGTTGACTTGTCACTGGAGAAGCTTCCAGGAGACTTTGGTTATGGTGCTGGTATCTGGTCAAAAAGATAATATCCCATATGGGCGGGGGGCTAATGTGAGACAAGTGACCTCCAGCCTCATAGACAAGGAGACACCTGCCTTGACCTCTAATAGTGTCAGATCTTGCTCACTCTGATGGTCTTTTGGATATATCATATACCCCAGTTATTCAATCAAACACTAATGTATGTGTTGTTCTGAAGGTGTTTTGTAAATGTGCTTAAAGTCCATAATCAGTTGACTGTAAGAAAGTCTCCTAGTTAATCTGGTTGTGCCTGATTCAATCAATTGAAAGATCTCAAAAGCAGAGCTGAGGCTTTCCTGAAGCAGGAGAAAATCCCTCTATGGCCAGCCCTTGTCAGAGTGAACCTTCTTTTTTTTTTTTTTTTTTTTTTTAAAGATTTTATTTATTTATTTGACAGAGATAGAGACAGCTAGCGAGAGAGGGAACATAAGCAGGGGGAGTGGGAGAGGAAGAAGCAAGCTCATAGTGGAGGAGCCTGATGTGGGGCTCGATCCCATAACGCCGGGATCACGCCCTGAGCCGAAGGCAGATGCTTAACCGCTGTGCCACCCAGGTGCCCCCAGAGTGACCCCTCTTGATGACTTGCCCCGTGGATTTTCATCTTGTCTAGTTAGCCTTGACCACTGCATAAACTAACTCCTTGTAATAAATGTCTCTCTTCCTTTTTAAAAAAAGATTGTATTTATTTCTTTATTTGAGTGAGACAGTGTGCGCATAAGCAGGGGGAGTGGGAGAGGGAGAGGGAGCAGCAAGCTCCCCACTGAGCAGTGGGCCCAATGTAGGGCTGGACCCCAGGACGCTGGGATCACAACCTAAGCCGAAGGCAGATGCTTAACCGACTGAGCCACCCAGGTGCCCCAAATGTCTCTCTTTTAAAAAATAGCATTTTATTTTATCTTATTATCATTATTATCATTTAAGTAGGCTCCACGCCCAACATGGGGCTTGAACTCACAACCCTAAGACCGAGAGTTGCGTGTTCTACCGACTGAGGCAGCCAGGTGCCCCATACATCTCTTAATATAGTATCCTACTGGTTCTACTTTTCTGACTGAACTTTGACTGATACAGTCACCCACTGACCAGCCTCCTCTTGGACCATGTATCCTCAGTCTCATTTTTCATAAACCTGTTTTAGCCCACACAACTTTTAAAAAACAAATTAGTTTCACACTATTACTTTCAAACAAGATATAAATGCCTTTAAAAAAATACATACTTCCATAAACTTTTAGTAGAGTCAATACCTATTTGAATTTTTCTGCCTAGCGATGTATCTGTTTGTACCATCTAATGTTTCGTTTTGTTTATATTTATTTTTTCATTTGTTTTCCTCCTTTTTTTCTGCATTTAATTGAACTGTTAAAATTTTTCAATATTTCTGCTACTGTTCTTTTTTTAAAGATTTATTTATTTTAGAGAGAGAGACAGAGTGCATGAGCCAGGGAGGGACACAGGGAGAGAAGCAGACTCCCTGCTGAGCACAGAGGACATGGGGCTTGACATGACCTGAGCTGAAATCAAGAGTTGGAGGCTCAACTGATAAAGCCACCCAGGTGCCCCTTCTACTGTTTTCCTTTGCTGGTTTCAAACCTATACAATGCATCCACATTCTTTTAGTGGTCACTACTATTTTATAGCCATATTTATTTATATTTTTAGTAATAAAACATCAAGTTATTCCATAACTCTTCCCAAAGATGCCATAAAACTTATCAGGTTTAAGTCAAACAACCCCAAACAAAATATTGTTTCTTTTAGAGCTTTAGTTTCACTCTTCTTCTATATTCTAAAATTTATTTTGACTAATTTTTATAGTAGATTGTTCATTCTTTTCTTGACCATTTCTGTATATTAGATGCAAGAGAGTCTATGAACCTAAGGAGCCATCTTGACCTTGAATTTACTTTCCCTTGTTATTATAAATTTTCAATATCTGATATGATCTTAGCAAATTAAAATTTTTAAGAGCTGTCGTACACTGTTTAACCTAGAGATACTCTAAAATTTCCCAAAACACAACCCAAACACGAGGAAACTAAACTGTAAGAGTAATTCATTACATTTTCCATGGGGCCTCTTGTCCCTTTTCATGAATTTCTAGAATCTTGTGCCATCGAATAAGAAAAGAATAATAAGGCATCCACACATGCCTTCAAAATATCTGGAAGCAAAGGTTAACCTCTAGTGGTATTAGATAAAAATTTAATATAACTTACATACATATGGAGTTACGGATTATGCAGTGCAAAAGAGCATTTAAGATTCCAAAAAGAAGCCTTAAACTTTTTTTAGACACATAAAATTGCTCTTTAATTAAGAGTCAAATTTTTACGCTCCTACTAATTAAGCCAATGTTGTTATTGAGAAAGACTGTGGACCTCGATCCATCGACTCACACAAAGTAATAGCCATTATTACACTGAATCCAAACCTTCTGGGAAAGCAGAACACAAACCCTGAACTTAAATAAGATTCAGAGTTGTTCTAAAAATGCTGTAAGTCAATATTTAATCAATCAGAACAAATGTGTTTTTGTATAAAAATTTAAACACACAAAATGAACACCTTGAGACACTTTTGGAATATATAAAAGCAAAGAATTTCCAAATAAACACAGTCTTCGCTTATGAGTAAAGCCCTCCGTTGTTGTGGGCTACAGAATAGCAGCGCAGTATAGACAAAGCGTGATAGGGCCATAGATCACAGTAATAACATTTGCAATAAACAATAACAGAACAAAGCAGACATCTATAAGAATCCCACGAGGAATTTACGTTATCCATAATTTTTCTTTACATTTGAGAAACTATGGCAGGAAAGGCCATTACATTCAATGGCACCAATTAATTTCTGCAACTTTTAATGACATCTTTCTGAGTAAAAACCTCACATAATGCCCTGGGCACATGATTGATAGCAGCTTATGTTTGATTTGTACTGGATTCCTGATTTTTTTTTAGTATTTTTAAAGAGTCCCTCTGCAGCCAATCAAGCAATCAACATGAAATACTCAGATTCTCTCTTGAAAAGTACAAGAAGAAAGAAAAGACAATGTGGCTTCTTTCCTGGGCCAAGAGCTGACTGGTGATGTTATTTAAGTAGTTTTGTGGATGATGGATCACAGAGAATTTTATTCCTAGAGAAAATGATAGTCAAAGAAACCCATTTAATGGTTGTTCCATTCAGGATATCAGAGTATATAACACTACTCTTAAATATGGGTTTGCAATACAGAATTCCCCTTTATTGAACTTCCTAAGCTTGAGCAGAAAGTGTTTCTTTATATCCTAGAAAATATCCAGAGTTTCTAATATCAATGAAAGGATTTAAACGCAACAAATAGGACCACACAAGAACTCACATATGTTTTTAGTGGGTCCGAACACAGGAAATGAATCCTTGATGAGCATGGGGTTTGGAAGGAGCCTCTTTTCATTAACCATAAAAATTCCAGTCAAAATTTGGTTGCGTGGTTTAAAAAATAAACTTGCAGCCTAAGATAGTGTATCTATCTGTGGTGTGCTGGTAAGTGCAAGGGTCCTACCCTCAAGGTAGGTACTACTGAGAAGGGCCTTCCGAATGGAAAACAGAAGCCTAGAGACAGGCTACATTTCATGTGTGCAAGCAATACCCTACAAAGGAAAAATGGCCCCACAGAGACCAAATCCTGCTCAGAACCATTTACTGGTGATGACCATGAGGAGAGTATGGAGTGTCTAGGAAGGATAGACCTTGAATTAATTCCATAAATATTCATTGTCTATTTTAGTCTAGATACTAAGACAAGTTTAGAAGGGCCCCAGGTGGGTGGCAGAGTTGAGATTATCTAGCTTACTTCCAAATCCTAGTTTGTTAACACTTATATTTTAGTACATCATGAAAATAAACAAGAATAAATAAGAATTAAAGAATAAGCAAGAACATAAACAGGAATGAACAAGACATTGGAGTTCATGGTTTAGTGGATTAAGATGAAAATTCGTAAAAAAATTTCCTATTAATTGGTGGTTTAGATATTAATCCAATTTTAATCATAGATTAAATTTAATTGATCAGATTTTAATCATATCAAAAGATCATAGTTCTCATACAAGGGCTCTATTTAACTGTTAGCAGACTTATGTTCAAAGGTAAAGAAGAATAATGCCTAGGTACTCAGGGAATGAAATGCATCCCAGCCTTTAAATTCTTACAACTTTGCTATGATTTTCCATGGTTCTCAGTATGTTCTTTAACTGAAAATTCCAGATAACCCAGAAATCATCCAAACTCCATAAGCTCTGCTGAGAAATAGGGTTTTGGATGACAGAGAGTAAGAGGAAAGATAATAAAATTCAGATTCTTCCATTATTATCAACATTGTCATCAAACGGTTCTGTGGTTTTATACCAAAGCAAACCATGGGCTATGCTCTGATGTGTGTCTTACGTGATCTCTTTTTCCACAGAAAGCTACACACAATGCAATAATTTCTTTTTAATGAATGGACTCATTCAGTTTTACTTTCTACATTGCTTTGACCTATAAGATTGCTGCTTCTTTACTTCTCAAATATTATCCCTGTAGATAACTACTGAGGATTATCCCATATTAAGTGGGGAGGGGCCCAGAACTGGAAGTGACCCCAGAGGCAATCAACTCAAATACCCCCATTTTACAAATCCAGAAATTGAAGCTTTGAAAGTACTTGCCTGAGACCACTGGGAACGTCAGTGGCAAAGCCAGGAGAGAAACGTAATGACCATAGTCCTAGTAAAATGCAGTGGCGTGCCCTGATCACTCTTTGTAACATCAAAATCAGGGGAAACAACACCTAAGGCATTGTACTGTGCTCCTCAAAACACTCCACGAGGCTTGTCAGAGACAAGGAATATTCCTTTGCCTCCCCTCTCAAGAAGACACAAACTTAACCTTGCCCAGAAAGATCAAGGTCACACTTAAAATTATTCCCCTAAGTGTAAGTGCAAGTATTCTGAACAGTCGATATTGGTCATTGTCATTCCCCTTAGCAGAGACTGAGAGTTATGCATTGCCATGTACCTGTCCTCCCTGTGAAGCAAAATGTACCCACAGTGTATTTGAAAAGTCTGTTTCTTATTCTGCTAAAGAAAGCAGGAGAAATGGGAAAGGAGCATGGAGAAAACCAAATAAGAAAAGAAGCGAAAGGGGGAAAGATGATAGGGCAAAGAGAGATGTCTAACTTAGCCTTGGGCTACCACTTCACACTCATTAGGATGGCGATTATAAAATCAAACAGGGGGCTGGTTGGTGGGCATGTGGCTCTTGATCTTGGGGTTGTAAGTTCAAGCCCCACTTGGGTGAAGAGATTATTTAAGAATAAAATCTTTTTTTAAAAATGCATTTAAAAATGAATAAAATAAAGTAAAGCAGAAAATGACAAGGTTCGTGAGGATTTGGAGAAATTGGAACGTTTGAGCACTTCAGTGGGAGTATAGAATGGTGTTGCGTCTGTGGAAAACTTGATGGTGATTCTCAGAAGTACACAGAGAATTAGGATATGATCCAGCAAATGCGCTTCTTGCTGTATACCCAAAAGAAGTGGAAGAAGGGACTTGAAGAGATATTTGTACACCTATTTTCACTGTAGCATTATTCACAATAGCCAAAACAGAGGGGCAACCCAAATGTCCATTGACGGATGAATGGATAAAACAAATATGACACACACATAAAATAGGATACTACTCAGCCTAGAAAAAAAAGGAAATTCTTGGGGTGTCTGACTGGCTCAGTTGGTTGAACATTCCACTCTTAATTTCAGCTCAAGTCATGATCGCAGGGTTGTGACATCGAGCCCCGTGTCGGGCTCCACGCTCAGCTGGGAGTCTGCTTGAGATTCTCTCTCTCCCCCTCCCTCTGCCCCCCACCCCAGTACACACACCTTTTCTCTCTCTCTCTCAAATAAATAAATATTTAAAAGAAAAGAGAAAAGAAGTACTGGGGAAATTTATGAAAAATGTAAATGACCCTCATACTTCATATCCACTTAAAAAAAATCTTTCTGAAGTAATATTCATTATTTTCAGCAAAGGCAATTCTTTTTATTTCCAAAAGAAGCAACTGTTTTTCAGTGACAAGTAGTTATTGAAACAAGTTGGTGATTCCACTTTCTTTCCCCATCTTCAGTGTTTAGAGACAGGTAAACAAGTGCACTCTTTTTAACTTATAAAAGGCATCAAGGACTTCCGAAGTATATATTCCATGGAGCCTAAGTATTTTTTTCCTTGTGCAGTATGATATTCGCTTTCATCACTTCTATTTGAAAATAAGTAACCAAGTCTTTACTTTTGCAATACTCTTTCTGATCGATCCAAAGGCAGCAGGAATGGAATATTTGTTCTCTCTACTCCTTTACAGTTAGTTCTTCTTTAATTACAGGAAACTCTCATTATAAATATGCTCAGTGTTATCGGGCAGCATCGGCTCTTGGATACTTAGCTTGGCAGCCAAGATTATTTTAGTCTTTACAGCTCCTACCTTGCAAGGACGTTCCAACTTCTCCCATATTCTTTTAGAGATTGGGTAAATGGCCAAACTGCAAAGGATCATAATTTATTCAGTGATAGAACAGCTTCCTGTGAGCACAGATAATATGAAGCAACTAATTTAAGATACTTAAAGTGGTATTCATTTTTATTGGCAAAATATGTGGTATCTTGAGATGAATGTGTGCTTAATCACCATCACAAGAATGTCATGTTATTATTACTCCTTGAGATTTCAGGAAGCTGTTACTGTATGCTAGATCATTTATGATGTTGTGGCACAAATGGCCAACAGATATGGTTCTTGCTCCCCTAGGATCCTACCGTTTATCAGAGGCACTCCATGGATTGACCCTGATTAACTTACTTTACAGAATTTTGTGCTTGGGATGGTTCAAGAGAAGTTCTGCCCCTCAATGCTGCCAGAAAATGCATCCTTTCTAATATATCTCTATCTCTTGTAGGGTGAGGACCGCACAACTTAGTATCTATATTAACATGACTTTAGGATCCCATTGTTATCAAGAACATAATTTTGCTATTTCAAGAGTCTCTTGCACAAGTAAATAACTTCAAATTTATTACAGAAATTTCCCAAAAAGATCCATCAAGTCTTCAACTGAAAACATCAACAGGCAGTTCACAATCTCAAGACTCCTTAAGCTTTTGCTTCAAAATGCTTGCCATTCCTAGCACTCTCAAACTATGATACAATAATCCTTACCTGGTCCTACTCAAGTCCTGGCTTTGAAGAACTGGCTTTGAACCCAGACTTCAAAATTCTGATAAACCAGAACTTGCCCTTCCCTCAAGTCTGTGGTATTCACAGCAGACAAAAGATGAGACGGCAACAACTCAAACTCAAATGTCTATCAATGGAGAAACAGAATGTGGTATATCCACACACTGAAATATGATTCAGCCATAAAAAAAAAAAAAGATCGGAGTACTGATACACGCTGTAGTGTGCGAAACCTCAAAAAGATTATGCTCAGTGAAAGAAGCCAGACACTACAGGTTACACATCGTATGTTTCCACTTACATGAACTATCCATAACAGGTGAAGCTATAGATAAAGAAGACAGATAAGTGGCTGCTGGGGATTTGAGGTAGCAGTAGGGGTACAGGTAGCAACCGCTTAATAGTTAAGGGCTTTCCTATGGGGGTGATACAAATATTTTGGAGGTAGATAAAGGCAATGGTTGCACAGTGTTGCGAATTTATGAGATGCTATGTGATTGCACACTTGAAAACGGCTGACTTTATGTTACGTGAATTTCACCTCAAGTAATACGATTTTTTAAGTCTGTGGAGTCATGTTCTTTCTTAGCTTGATAAGGATTCAACTGTCTTGCCTTATTGACAGGTTGTTCTACTGATATTTGGGGAGCCAGCAATTGATAGCTATAATCTAAACCAGAGCCTTTTTTGGGTTTTGAAAATAGATCACAATCCCCTTGGTTGGGACCATCAATGACTTTCAAATTCAGCATGTTTAATTCTTGTACGTCTCATCTTCTTATACTTCAGTGATCTTCAAGATGCCATTCATTTTAAGGCACTCTGACTTGTAAATTCTAACCCTGTTTGGTTAGTGCTACATTTCTATGGCACAGTTTTTCATTATGACTTCTCAATCCTTAAAAACTTTGTAGTGTGTGTGTGTATATATATGTACACACACACACACTTTTTGGGTTGTTTTTGCTTGTTTGCAACATTTGAAAAAACCGTTAATTTTTTTAAGTCTAATTTCTTATGTTAAAAGCATAGAGACTCTCTCAAGACATCTTAAACCAGGAGATCTGTTGCGAGGACCTTACATTCAGTCGAACAGGAAAAGCGCTGGAATGGCTGCCACGGGGCCTGGGCTAGGCTCTGCTTCCCTTAGTGCAAGTGTGAGAGGTGTGAGTGTTTAGGAAATAGTCCCCATCCCTGTCTTACTTGTCCGGGTTTTTTGTTTTGTTTTGTTTTGTTGTTGTTTTCTACGCAGATATCCTTCTCCTGACACTTATTCCATTTTTTCCCCCTGATGGCTTCTCAATTTAATCAAAGTATAACACAGCCAGAAATGAGTTATCAGCATGAGGATGCCCATGTCCCAGGGTTGGCTGTTTTGTTGTCCATTTCTTCCCATCCTGCAGAATATACTCTGATCTAAACATGTTCTAAGTCACGGATAATTCGTATAAGTGTGTGTCTGCTTTGTTCAAAGACAACTGTTTCATCCTAAAGCCCCAAATCACTAGATTTATCTTCGACAATTACTGGGCTTTGATCACTCTGGAATTGGTGGTGTCATGTGGTATGTAGCTGTCCTTTTCCAGGGCACTTCCCTTATCAGGATACATGTCTGTTGATTTGTGGGAAGCTGGCTGTTTTTCGTTCCTGACAAACTCCAGTGATTAAAATGTAGTGCTTGCTCTTGTCCCCCTGATAAAGGTGACAGCTGCAGAGTTTCCAGTGCTGGTGGATGGCATCCATGCAGATTGCTTTTTAATGAAAGCAATATATTATCGTACCTAGAGACCCCGAAGCCTTACTTGTTAATGTATTCTGGTTTGGCACCACATTTATCTGTAAATTAGTTGTATTAAACACACTCCTTACTATTTATCCAGCTTTTAAAGAGTTTTTCTAGCAGGAGGATTTTGCCCCCTTTCTTCACCTCAAGTATTGTTATGCCCAGTGACAACCCTACCCATATTTTTAAAGTGGACTTTTGAATAAAACATTCCCAGGAGGCAAAAATATTACTACCACGATACTCAATAACTTGATAATCCTTCTCTACACTTAGCCATAAAAATACAAGAGAAGATGGAATTCATTAGAGAACCAGCCTTGCAGGTGAGTCTCCTAAAAATGTGCTATAATTCTGAAATCAAAGCCCACTACATAAACCAAAAGAGGAAGTCCATTTAAAATTGAGATCGTTACTTAGGATATAATTAACTCAATGTCAATAAAAACAGAATAAAAAAATAACATTGAGACTGTAGACATTCAAAGGTTGATATTATGGGAACCCTCTAAGCCACACAGAGAAAAAGAAAAAGAAAATCCTGTCATACATTAAAAGTCAAATAATCCCCCAACATGCAACTCTTTGTTATCGCCATATCTCACAGGGGGTGTATATAACTGCATCAGGTCTACTGCAAATGATCACAATTCTGTGGGAAGTGAATGGCATCTATTGTCCTTTTGGATGAAGACTCCACAGTGAGGTGCAAACTTCACGCTGTGGCTTTGGAAAAAGTTACAACACCCAGGCGTTGTAATGACCCATGAACTGAAATTGGAAACAAACAACTATTTTGCTGAACGTGTCCTCTCTGACCTAAACCCAATATTAAACTTTTTACAGAACTATAAATCAAATCCATTAAAAACAAAAAACCCAGTGAACCACTCTGAACTAAATCCAAACCTACATATTTTCTAAAACAACTGAACTGTAACAAAACTAAAACATCAAAATATTCTCCAACCTGAATCGATATTTCATTTGGTGCAAGTCTCGGAACCGTATTTTCTATTTCAAGACAGGATTATTGTTAAGTGTTAACCAGCACTTTCAAGAGGAAATACAGAAGGGAAGTTAAGGCCATAGTTAGCACTGAGGCTGAATAAGAAAAACATGTAGTAAGATGTGTGAAAAACACCCATTTTATAAAATATTGAGCTGAACACGCAATCATTTAAGGAGAATCCCAGAAAAAAATTGCTGAGAAGAAGCCAATACAATAATCAAATTTGTGAACAATGGAGACGATATGGAGGGATCAATGAGGATCACCTTTAGGAAGTGGTCAATTCAATGCAGAGTGAACTGATTCCATGGTGTGGTAGAGGAACCCAGCAAGAAATTACATATTAAGTACTGCTGACATCAACTTATGTTTTAGATTCCAGGGAATTATAGTCATTCTTGTTAGAGTTTTCCTTATTTACTGACTACTTTTGTTGATTATGAATTGTAGAGAAATAAATAGTGAAGGGAAAATAATTTTAGAGTAATCCTTGGTCTGTATGAATAAGAAAGTACAAAATCCAAAAGTGGAGTATTTGAATTTTTAAGGTATTCTAGACAGGTAAAAATGTGGATGATTTTCAAAACAAATTTATGTTTCAGAAAAGATTCTCCAACACCCAAACTTTTGTAGATTGTCCTTTCATGGTGTAAAAACATGAATGTCTGTAAAAATAACTGAAATTTATTTTCTCACTATATTTAACCAGGCTTTGGCATATACATATGAAAGTATGCGTGCACACGCGTGCACACACACACATTTATATAGAAATGTCTAGCTTTTCATGAATGGAATATCATCAGGAAAACAATCACAGGACAGAGAACCCGTAGATCCATGATTTTTCCAAGTAAAAGGAAACCAGGGTCCTCAATAAGGATACTAACATATTCAATCTATCTATCACTTAGGGCTGTGATGAAAAGCTAGAAGGTTGACATCTGCTCAGAATACTTATAAAATATTAAGATGATTCTCCATTTCTGGAAATTTCTCTTAAAGAAATAATCATGAACATGAGATTTACTCACAAGGATTATCTACAATCACTATGTGGTAGAAACTATTAACTAATCACCAAACCCATTTCCTCATCTTCCAAGGCACAATGCCTAATGCACACTTCCCAGGCTCCCCTGTAGTCAGAAGTGACCATCTGATTAAGTCCTACCCAATGGAATGTGAACAGAAGTGATACGTGATGTGTGTCACTTCCAGTCTCACTGGTGATTGTTTATGCTCTTTCCCTTTCCATGTTGACCTTGAAAGCCACATGTTAAAGATGGTGGAGTCTTAATATGGAAGGATACTGCATCCCTGAATCACTATTTGAAGGTGATCAGAAACACTGGTTTGGACTGTACATGAACAATAAAAAAGCAATCAACCAATAAGTATGAAATCTATGGAGATTTCAGGGGTTTATCTGGAATAGTGTTACCTTAATATATATCATTTTTAATAAGAGCAAAAAATTGGAGACAGTCTGAATACCTAACAAAGTTGTAATGACTATTTTATTTAGTGATCATTGATAATTTTCATTTTCTTCCTTGAATGGTTCTGGATAATCTCCATTTTCTACAATTCATACATAAAACATTTTAATTAATACATAAAATTTATAATATTGATTTTATAAAAATCAAATTAAATGTGTATAGTGATGGTATATGGTATTGACAGCATCCAGAGTGAGAGTTTTAATAGAAGGAGAACATATTTTTATGCCCATAACATGCTGTAAGTAGTTGGGAAGAAGAAAATAAATTTTTAATTTTTCTCACAGCTTAATTTGACATCATTCAATGGAAAATTTGTGATTTTAAGTGGAAAAAATGTTATTGGTTGACTCCTGCATACATATTATTAAAAGTCTGTCTGTGTGTGTGTTATCTAATAGAAATCAAATCAAGATTTGACCAAGCAGATGACCCTGGGATGAATGGACTCTTAGTATTCCTAGAAATCATATTGAATGGGAGCCTAACTGCTGTGGAAAACATAAAGTATCATTAGGTGACTAATATAAGTATAGAAGAGCATGTTGAATTTTCTTTTATATTCACTAACTTTTATTTTAGGTATCAATTATGTTGTTATTACCCCTTTTCATGATTGTCATTATCTATATTACATAATCAGTTTTAGCATGTTCTCTTTTATTCACATAATATGGGTATCTTTAAAAAAATTTTTAAAAAGATTTTATGTATTTATTTGAGAGACAGAACGAGCATGAGCAGGGCAGGTGGTGGGGGGGGGGAAGAGGCAGAGGAAGAAGCAGACTTCCTGCTGAGCAGGGAGCCTGAGGTAGGGCTTGATCCCAGGACCTTGAGATCATGAATGAACCACCCAGGCGCCCCTAGAATGTGCTACCTTCATTGACTCTTACATAATCAGCTTAACCAGAATATCCATGTCCTCTCTGCACTGAAAAACCAACATGCTGATTGAAGTTCATTTCATATGGAATGCATGAAGTTAGGAGGCTATATTCCAATACCTTTGCATATTTCCAGAACTAACAGTTGAGCTGTATGCTTATTGAGGGCTGTTGGGTCTGAGATTTGATTTTTACTCTACTTACAAGCTAATAAATCAGCCTGCTATTAATTCATAGATGCTAACACAAGACAAAAGACTCTTGGGTCAAGACAAAGCACTATATTACTCATGGTGTAGCAAGCAACAGGAACATCAGCATATTTGCAGGAGTTCCTCTTGCTTCCAAGCATCACCAGACCAATGTGATAGACTACACATGCAGTCAGTTTGTGTTAAAGTCGGTAGAGTTGGGGAATCTACTTGTTTTATAGCAAGCAGTAAGCAAACATCCTCTGTGTCTGGGGAGAGATGTTATCTCATCTCCCAATGTCGCTGCAAAAACAACCCTGAGCAATGATCTGAATGGAAAAGCAGTCAAAGTCTTTTGGTCTTGGCAAAGTAGTTTTAAAACACTGCCCTCAGATACAGTGCGAGGGAGATAGTTATGAAATACTGGTAAATACCGTGTACAAATCTAGCTGGCTCTTACACTAAGATGACATCACAAATTTTAAAAGCTCTCACTGCATTTTATAGAAACTGGACATAGAAATCGCAGATCATGCATTCTGGTTGGTGGAATACAGTCAACAAAGAATTGCAATTAGTACAGATACACTCGAAGTAATGGCGTTAAGTGAAAAGACTGGCAAATAAATGCATGTTTGTGTCTTAAGTTAAAAAATATATTTAAGAAGGGTACGTACAGGCATACCTTGGTGATACTGTAGGTTCAGTTCCAGATGATTGAAATACAGTGAATATTGCAATAAAGAAAGTCAAAGAAATTTTTTGGTTTCCCAGGGCATATAAAAGTTGTGTTCACACTGGAGTTTAGTAAGTGTACAATAGCATTTTGTCTAAAAAAACAATGTACATACCTTAATTTTAAAAAACTTTATTGCTAAAAAGTGCTCTCCTCTGAGGTTTTAGTGAATCGCAATCACTGATCACAGATCACCAAAACAAATACAATAATAATAAAAAGATTCAAAGCATTGTGACAACTACAAAAATGTGACACAAGACATAAAGGGACCAAATGCTGTCAGAAACATGGCTGTGATAGACCTGCATGACACAGAGTCATCACAAACCTTCAATTTGTAAAAAACGCAGGGTCTGTGAAGCACAGTCAAGTGAAATGCAATAAAACAAGGTCTGCCTACCTAAGTGTTTTCGACTCAGTCAGTTGCTTTAAACCCCCCCCTTTCCGATTAATTATAGTTCCAACTATTCTACTGCTCTTCCTTTTCAAGAGTTGTTTATTATCAAATGATACCTACTGATGGCCTCTGGCCTCACTTGTGGTAAAGAACTCCTTGTGTATTTCAAAGAATGTGTCTAAGCAAAGAGTGTGATAGTTAGACAATGCTCACATTACTCACTTTTCTAAGGGATTTCCTTTCAGAAACCATTTTTCCTCTCTCAGAAAACATGCACCTTTCAGGTTGTTGCAGGTAACGGCAAACCTAGCTACCTTAGGAGCTAGTTTCCAGTTTATGAATCACTCACGAGAAGACATGTGTTGATAACCAGACAATTTCCAGATAGAAGATCCAATGCAAATTAAAAAGAAAGAAGGGGTCTTACTGGCTACACTATGTATCCTAATGCAATTATTTACAAGATGTTTTTCCAGAACTTTTCATGAATCACCAGCTGCTGGTTTTCCCTTGGACAGATGATATCAAGGTTCACACCTATCCTGCATGGGGCTTGAAGCCTGGGACTGAGAAAAGGGGATGTGGATGGCCACAGGTAAAGACACAAAAGCCACAGCCATCAGTATTATTACATTTTACGAGCACCTCAACTGTGGCAGAGTATTTTTATTTTATAAGCCTAGAGGTCCCCGAATGGGGCAGCAGGCCCATAACCACAGTGACCCGTTCACACTAATCAAGTTCAAAGCCTTTAAAACTTACTCGAGTGTACAACATCACAGTGATTGGCAAAGAGCTTACTCTCGATGCTTATGGAAAACAAATTGTGTTGAAAATATTGCGACCCGATCTAGGTTTGACAAATTAGGGCTTTGACCTGACTTTCTATGACATCAAGAGATATTAGGACATAAAAGAGCTTGCTTCGTGAGAAAAAAGTTTTGGCTGTGACTTTTTCCAACAATTACAGAGTCCCACAAAACATAGGCAAGCAGATCCCTGAAAACCCTGAGGAGCCCTTTTATCCTGTGTGCCCGTAACCCCAGTTCTCGCTTTCTGAACTGCTAAACTGCTGGGACGCTTCCCTCCTTCACCTCTGTTTTGGGCTCAGTTCCTGTTGCACCCAGATAATGTGATTGACAAAAATGACCTCCTGATGCAAGAGAAGCGAAAAATTTCCAGATTTAGATTACTGGGGAAAAGAAGGAGATTATCAAAGATCTAAATAATGCAACTGATAGCAACATATCCTAGTAAATCATGCAAACCCAGCTAAATGAGATTGCACCGTCCATATACAATTACACTGTTTGGCTCCCATGACAGCCTTTAAATGTGACATGTTATTTGACATGTTTGCAATTAGAGCTGAGAAAAAAAAATCAATTTTTTTCTATTCCACTTAAAATAAAAAATGTACTGTTTTCCAATGAAATGCACCTTTTTTTAATTCAAGACAGACAAAAAAGGTAATACCAGAACAAACATATCACAGCTGCATTATGAAGATAGACATTTAAAGTCCAATTTTATTAGATTTTATGAAAGGGCAGAACCTAGAAGTAATTACCAGCATGTTGTATTTACTTTCACATCATTATCCTTATTCACTTTGCCCCTAGACTTGAACAGGCATTGAAGCACACAGTAACTGGCGGTCCTGGGTGAGCTTCTGAAAAGGCTGTGGGAACTGTGTTTTTATCAACTCCAATAGGGGGCATGTTCCTCCTTCCAGCAACCCAAGACCCACTAGAGGACCAGGGAAAGCTGCCCTTTCTCCCTCCACCTTCTGCTTTCCCTCAGTGTTGGTTTCAAACCACTCTGAATAAGCCATACATGTTGGATATGGATATGAGAAGGTGAGATTCTTAACTGAATGAAATGTTTCCAACTTCTTCTTCCTTTTCATTGCCCCTTACTGCTTCTTGTATCCTCTGAAGATCTAGAATCAACATTTGGTATTTTTTCTCTTTCAAGGAGACATTTTAACCTTCAGCATACTTTGCCCCATCATTAAGTATCACATAAATAATAGTAATAACAATAATAAGAGAAATAATAGTAATGATAAACATTATTTGTGTAGTTTCTATGCACCAGGCACTGTTCTAAGTGATTTGTAGTAACTGTCTCAGCTGAGCAAGCAAACTACAGTTGTTATTACCATCATCAATAAATATATCTGCCATTATCAATAGATTAAGGGCTCCCAGCAATCATTCTGAAGTAAATCATTGTAATTCTTGTTAGTTACTTTAACATAAATAGGGGGCTTATGATATTTACACTGAGATGAATTTTAGAAAAACCAAATCAAGCATTGTGATAGGCAGAATAATGCCCTCCTCCAAGATATCCACATCCTAATTCCCAAAACCATTGAAGGTTACCTTATATGGCAAAAAGGACATTGCAGGTGTGATTAAGTTAAGACTCTTGAGTTAGGACAGTTGTTCTGGATTAAAAGAGCTAGTGGGGCTGTCAGAATGGGAGAAAATGGAAGATGTTAGACTGCTGGTTTTGAAAATGGAGGAAGGTAGGTAACCTCCATAAGCTGGAAAAGGCAAAGGAACAAATCCTCTATAGCCTCTGGAAGAAACACGGCCCTGCTAACACCTTGATTTTAGCCCAGTGAAACTCATTTTGGAATGGTGACCCCTGGAAGAGTAAGATAATAAATGGGTTTCTTTCAGTGACTACATCTGTGGTAATTGGTTATAGCAGCAAGAGGATACTAATACGTATAAGAATCCCGACACACTGTGCTATTATATGGTATGAAAAAACGTGGGGCCCCAGAGGAGGGCCCTAGAGGAGTCAGAGAGTCTCTTCAGAGAAGGTCCCTCTGCAAGAGCTGGTCAGGTTAGTAAGAGCACCATAAACAAAAGATTGTTCTCACTTCTGACACCAACTTTAAGGTCAGGGAGTTCCTAAAACCACTCTGTCTTAATAATCCTGGAGAAGGATGCACAGAACTCACCGAGAGCTACTACACCCATCGTTGCAGTTTATTACAAGGAAAGAATACGGATTAAAATCAGCCGAGGGAGGGCGGGTTGTGGGCAAGTCCCCAAGGCAGATAGTCTATAGTTTTCTCCCTGTTGACTTGGGGACAACCTCACTTTGCTGACATTGATATATGACCAAATCGAAGTGTAGCATGGAGCATTGCCAAACAGGGCTGTTCACCCAAGACTTGGTAGTTTTAGTTGGGACTCCATCCTGTAGTCATGACTAATTAACTGATTGCTCACATGGTTAACCTCTGTTTCCAAGTCAACCGATACCACTTCACTCAAAATCTCCACTTACCTTCTATTATTGGTCTTTCTGGCCAGTACCCCACTCTAAATACTATCTACTGTGGACAGCCCCCATCCTAAGTCACAGTGTTAGCCTATCTAGCATGACCGAAAACCCCCAGGCAAACCAAGACACTACTAATAGCACTTACAAGAGCCCAGAGATCTCCTCTGAGAACCTGAGGGCAAAGGCCATACCTTTTCTTTGGGCAAGGCTAAATTCCTCATAACATGCACACCAAGCTGTGTTTAAAGCATGAGTGGGAACGTTCCCAATGGAGCAAAAGAAAGGGAGAGAAGAGCATCCAAGACATAGAAAACAGCATGAACATGGGTACAAATGTTTGTGGCATTTCTAAAAAATACCACAGACTGGGAGGCTTAAATAATTTTTTTCCTCACATTTCTGGAACCTGGGAAGTTCAAGATCAAGGTGCTGGCAAATTCAATTCTTGATGAGGGCCTTTTTCCTCACTTGCAGACAGCAACCTTCTTGCTCTGCCCTCACATGGTGGAGAGAACAAGCTCTGATGTACCTTCTTCCTCAAAAGAGGGCATTAAGCCCATCATGGGGCCCCATCCTTATGACCTCACCTAAACCTAATTACCTCCGAAGGGCCCCACCTTGTAGTACCATCACACTGGGGGTTAGGGCTTCCACATACGGATTTGGGGAGGGACGCAAACATCCAGACCATAACACTCAGCATTTTCCTCTATTTAGTTGAGATGGACCCATGGGGGCTTCCCATATAAAGGCATAACATTATTTGCATTTGCTTTTTACAACAGACTCGTTTCTATTCAAAAGGTAATTTGAAGGTTTCTTTCTTTCTTTTCCTTTCCTTTCTTCTTTCCCTTTCTGTCTCCCTCCCTCTTCCTTCCTTCTTTCTTTCCTTCCTTCCTGATTGATTGATTTATTTTAGAGAGGAAGAGTGGGAGAGAGAGGCAAAGGGAGAGGGAGAGAGAGAATCCTAAGCAGACTCCACACTCAGCGAAGAGCCCGATGCGGGGCTGGATCCCACAACCCTGAAATCATGACCTGAGCTGAAATCAAGAGTTTGATACTCAACTGCCTGAGCCACCCAGCCATGCCGAAGGTACCTTTTAATTGATAAAATTATACTATGTGCTTCCCATGGTAAGGAAGGACTGTAGGATTTCAATGCCTGAGAATATGACTTGGATATCTGTGTGATATTGTGTATGTATATCTTATTTCTAATTTTAACCTGTTAAATGGGAAGAGCAATGATTTTTTTTTTTTTTTTTGAGGAGGCTTACTTCACAGAGTTTTTGGAGGACCAAGGAATACTGAGTTAGTTATATGCAATTGTACATGTTACTTTTCATCTACAGGACACAAAACATTGCTTTCATTTCCTGGGAGCTTTGTGGCCCTGTGGGATGCGTTCAAGGACCCCTTAGTTAGAAAGAACTATTCCCCGAAGAGCCTCTGGGGAAACAAAAAAATCCGAAACCTGGGGCTTATATTCTCAGGGACCTCACAATCTAGTTAAGGAGATAAGTTACATGGGCACAAAGATGACCCCAGAAATAAGTTGCTTGACTTAGCAGATAAAAATACAAGATTTTTAAGTTAAATGTGAATTTCTGATAAACAGTGAAAGATTGTCTTGAGATAAGTGTATCCTCAATGCTGCCTGGGACATTCTTATACTTAAAAATTACTTACTGGTCATCTGAAATTCAAATTTCATGACGTATCCCCTAGTTTACTTGGCAATCCTACTCATAGGTCAAATGTGCAAATGAACTCTCCTGGGACTCAAAGGAGGGCACGTGTGGGTAGGCTTCCCAGGAAGCCAATTGAGGCAGAGCTGGGAGGACAAAGGTTTCAGGCACAGAGGTCTGTGTGCAGGGCTGGATGGGGAAGCCATTATACAATGACACGGACCTGGCCAAGTCTTTGCCAGCTCATGGGAAGCTACACATAGAGTGCCCATTAGAGGAGTCCACGGAGGGTAGAAACAGTGAGGCTTTTTGTACCAATTTCTCATTCTCTTCTCATCTCCCACTTGAAGCAGCTTCCTTCTTTGGCAGTCACTGATGCCCCAAAAAACTAGAATGAACATGTTACTGCCACCCAACATGGATAACTGATCAAATCCTCTACCTTTGCACATGGGCATTCTACGGTTTCATTCAATATAATCACAGAAAAATGTTTAGAAAAACGGATTAAAACTCAGGTGTATGTGACAAGACATAAAGTCTAATCTCACTTTGTTAAAGCGTGTATTGTAGCCCACGTTTATACACACATAGGCACACACACACACACACACACACACCCACGGCAGGGAGATGGAGAGAGGAGAGAGAGGGAGGAAGAGAGAGAGAGAGAGAAAGGGAGAGAGAAGCTGACAGGACATGCACTAAAATATTAACAATAATTATCTCTGAGTGGTGGGACGATGGGAGATGTTCATTGTGCTTGTAGGGTCAATATTTTCTAAAATTTGTACAATGAGTTAGTGTTATTTTTGCCTTATGGAGGCCAAGTCATACTTTTTTTCCCCCCAAAGCCACTAGGACACTTCTTGGCCTTTCTTTCCCTTCCTGCAAGAATTAAATATTTTTTCTATGCACTATATTTAAAGCATCATTGGAAGCCGTAGGAAAGGATGTCACCCCTTACTTCTTTTTAGTGGAAAAGGTGATCTAAGCAGTTTCCTGGGATTCTCCTTTCTAGAACCCTACACATCATCATAGTGACACCAGGCACTCCTGATAAATGCTGGTAGTCAGGAGAGAAATGATCTTTGTTTTTCCCTTCCTGTAGAAGAGGGGAAGAAACAGCAGCTTCCCATTACTACCTTCTGTCTTCTTCTTACATTTCATCTCTTCTTCCTTCTGGGGAGCAAAAGCATCACTTCACTATTAAAATACCTTGTCCTCATTAAGAAAGCTTTCAGATTAAAGAGCTGGATGTGGAGTTGAAGAGGTTATGACAATTTTATTTATCGGGGATGTGGATGGTTGGTTCACAAAATACCAACACTTCTACATTCGCCTTAAAGCTATGCTGGTTTTCTTGGGCCACATAAATGACTGCCTTCAGCAACATTAGAGGAAGGAATTAAATACTCTTGAGAAAAGAGAGAAAATAAGGTCTTATTGACTTTGGATGTTTGAGGTTACTTCTTTGAATACTGTGAATCCTGTGACATTTTTTTTTCTCACTTTAGTCAGAAGACATAAGACACAGTGCAAAGAAAGAAGGAAGAAAATGCCTAATTCATTCATGAAGGATATTTTCACTGGAATGATCAGTAGAACAAAAACTGAAGATCTTTTAAAAGCCAAAAAAATCTTTTTCCCTGGAGAAGAAGGGCTGTCTTCCTAGGGGTCCAAAGAGAAAGTTCTCAACCTGCCTACTTCTGATTCTCTACTCTAACAGGGGTGACAACTGGAGAAGACACTGGGAAGGCTTCCTGCCAGAAGGAATTACTTGTCTGAGTCTTGGAAGGCAAGGAAGAGGGGGATAAACAAAGGACAGCAGAAGGGGCAAGTGTGCAGAAAGGTCCTGCTGCAGTATAGGAGTCCTTGGTGAGTTTGGGGAACCAGAAATGGGTTGATATTGCTGGAGGGTAAAGACGGGTTTGCCAGAATGATGGCCATGAGAGCAGAGGTAGAGGGGGAGCTGATGTTGATGGCTTGACACAGCAAATTAAGGCATTTGGGGAGCCAGTAAAGGGTTTTCAGCAAAAGGTTGTTTTAATCCAATTTGAATTTTAGAAAATGACCCTGACAGCAGTTTAGGGCACGGGTTTGAGGCTCAGGGTGGGTGGAGAGGGGGAAGCCAGAACAAGGAGAGAGACAGGAACCTAATTTGATGGCCTGATCTAAGGCCATGGGCATAAAAAGAGGTGTGTCCCAGATATGTTTAGAAGGCAAAATTGGAATAACTAGATCACAGTTAAGTGGGGTGAGATGAGGGTTCTGTGTGATGAGGTGGGGTAGGGTGCTGGATTGACTCCCAAGGTCCGGGCTCAAGTGACAGAGGGATAACGGCCTTAGTCACTAAGGTAAAGAATAAAGGCAAGGCAGATTTGGAGGACAGGAAAGATGATGATTTGGGTTTTGGACAGTCTGAGTTTTTAATATGAGGTAGACTGTACTTTCCAGACATGATTCCAGACATGACACGAAACCTTATGTTTCGTATCACACGCTCTTATTACAACATGACTTTGATATGCCCACCGCCAAGAGATGGGGTCTATGTTCCTTCTCTCCCCCCTGCTGCCTGCCAAACCTGGTTGGGACTTGGTGACTGCCATGACAAATATAGAATATGATGGAGATGACACCATGTGACTTAGAAGGCTGTATCATAAAAATTGCACACATGTCTACTTGGCCCTTTTGGGAGGGGCCAGAATGTTACTCTCAGAATGTTGCTGCCATATTGTGAGGAAGTCCAAACCAGCACCAGGTGGAGACACCCCATGGAGATGCAGGTTTTCCAGCAACAGCCCCACTGAGGTTCCAAGCAACATGCACATCAACGATCACACATGTGAGTGAAGGCATATCCAGATGATTTTAGGCCCATACGATCAAGTTATCTGAACCTTGAACCATCCCAGCTGAGGTGTCTGACACGGCACATCAGAGATCAGTCATCCCTCTTATATCCCCTTGGAAGTCCTGGCCCAAAGATTCTGTGAACACAGTAAAATGGTTGTTTTACACCACTCCATTTTCAGGTGGTTTGCTACATTGCAACCGTATATGGAATAGAATGGACAGGAGATATTCATACGAATGTGTCCAATGTGGATCTGGGTGCGTGTACTGGAACTCCCAGTTTAGTTCAAGGCTGGAAAGCCTGAACTGGTCACCTTTGGCATAAGATTATAACTGAAAACACAAATGTAGGTGACATCCCAGAAAGTGTCATAAGTAAGAAGAGAGGCAGGAAAGATCTGGAATCTGAGAGTGCACTTACGGAGGATCTAGAAGAAAAGAAGCACTCAGAAGGAGCTAAGAATAATATTGGTCAGGGTTTAGACAGGAAGCTAGAAATAACTAGAAGTATTTAAAATGGAGATTCAGGTGTTTACCAAAGCATTGGAAGGGCTAGGCATCTGATAGTAACTTCCAGAGTCAGAGAACTGCTGCCACCACCCAGGGGACAGGGACCATTGGCAACCTCACAGAGCCACATAAGCACTGAGCTGATGAGAGCTAGGGGGGTGTGGAGGCTGTTCTCTGCAGCCCACACCTCTGTTGCCACTGCTGGGGGAAAAGAATAATTTCCACTTTCCAAATCCAACACAATGCATCTTACTACATGCAGAGCAAAGATTTTACCCAAAACCCCAATGCAAAGGAATAGAAAGAAACGTATCCCAGGCTACTCCTGGTAGAGAGCCTCTAAGGGGGGTGAAAATGAATGCTTATGACAAAACCCAACCGAACTGAGCCAGGAGACAGCCCTATGACTTTCCAAAGACATGGGGTAGCTTGAGGCGTGAAGAGAGCCCACTTTTGAAGCCAAGCCAGGCAGTGAAATGGAGCAGAATGGCTGTGGAATTGGGAGTCCAACAATCTTGAGTTCACATCCCCATTCATTCACTTACCACGGGGTTCACCACTTCCCCAGGCTTCCATGTCCCCAACTGTCCAACAGGGAAACTAGACAAACACTGCAGTGTTGTTGGGAGAACAGAGAATAGTACATGTTGGGGGCTGAGCACAAAATGGAACCCGGAGGCAGTTGTCAATGGAGGCTTGTGTTATTCCTAAGGCGGCAAGTGCGGTGTGACGTAATCTAGCAGTGGGAAGGTCCTTGTCTATATTTCGGGGGAGGGTTCCATCCACCTCAACAGATGAAAGGCAATACCTTGGTGAAGCAGAAACTTCCCGAATGGCATTTTGTCAGATTTTATTCAAGAGCCCTTGGTTTAACACTACTCCTTCAGAGATCTTTCGATAAAAGGTGGCTTCTATCCCCTTAGAGAATTAGCAGAGCTGACTCCACTCCTCCCTACACCTTGTTCTGATCCTAGGTGGGGCTCCCTTAGCCTCCTACAGCTTGTGAATGCCAGTCTGTCCCCAATCCCACCTGCAGTATTTCCAGGGTAAGTTAGAGTCCAAAAGATGCTACAGTCAAACTACAGTGTGTAAGATCTAAGAATGCTTCGCATAGTGTAATGGAAAGATCACAGCTGGATTGTGACCCAGGTGACGCTACTTCTGAGCTGGGCTGCCACAGCTACATCTCAAACCTCTCTGAGCCTCAGGGGTCCTTATGTCATAGCAAAGATGGACTCACTCCCTTGCAGGGCGGCTGCGAAGATGCAATGAAATCAGCAATTGATGATAGCCAGGCGCTGTGCCTAAATGCTTTACATACATCACTTCGTTTAATCCCCAGGGTAACCCCATGAGGCTTTGTTATCCCTAGCCCGGAGATAAGGAACCTGAAATTTAAAGAGATTAAGTAATTTGCCCCAAATCGCACAGATGCAAAAATGCTGCAGGGGCAGGATGTGAACCCCTGCCCATGGAAGGGCCCAGCATAGGGTCTGGCATGCAGGAAGTACTCAGGAAATGGAAAATGGTATTTTTTACTGGTCCAGCGCACCCCTTCATTTGACAGACCCCAAACTGATTCACAGAGACTTACCAAGAGTGCAGGGCTAGGGTTGTATCTTATATATCGTGTATCTTCTGATTAAAGTCCGGTGCTTTTTACGTTAACCTAAGCTGTCCTTCCCCGCTATCAAATCCCGCTCTCCAGACTGTAAGGTAACTGGGAAGGGCTGGCGATGAAAGGATACATGTGCATGCCAACAGCGCTCTCTGCTGGCCTCTGCGGGAACTGCATGGGACCCGCGGGCAGTTGACTAAGGAAAGGTTTATGACCATCACCTAACTGTCTCAGCTGGACTATGTTGTCCTCCTTGCTTTTTTAAATCTGAATTTTTTTATTTTTATGGGAACCCTTGTGTCTTTAAGTCTTTTATTTTATTTTACTAGAAATTCATCGTTGGTCTTTGAAAACCCTGTAATCCTGCCCAGAATGGGAATGACCCAATCTTAGGGAGTTCTGTGATTTTCCTCTAAGATTCTAGCACGCTCTTGCTGCCCCTTACTGACAATCACTACTTTGGTGAGTACTCCAACCAATGCCATTCGTTTCAGGTGTGCTGGTGAATGAGCAAATATCAGGAGCATAAGCCTTGCAAAGATAGGTTTTTGGCGAAGCTCTCTCTCGTCTCAACACTGCACAAATCCCCTGGGAGAACCAATACGCGCCTACAACACTACATTTGACTCCAGCTTTGGGTTTGTCCTCCTGTGTCCACCAAGCTAAACGAATGTTCAGGAATATATTCTGTAATGAAAAAACCCAGAATCTTTTGGCATCTGATTCCGGAGGTCAAACAGATGATATTCAATGACCACTACATTTTCAGTTCCTAATATTCGGAGCAAATGCTGGTGTTTCTACTTGATGAACACACTGACAGTCAAACCCCTGCTCTTGCTGAGAGTTTAAGGAGACATAATAAGTTATTTGCATTGCATGGGGCTTGCCACTCAGAAAGCAATTAATACAGAATTGCTAGAACAAACAAAATGAAACAAAACAAAGTCATTATGTTCCCAAGGCCAGCACAGACTCTCTAATCTCCTAAATTCCTTCTAGAGATTGGGCGCTGGCAGGCTCTTGGAATGAGAATCTGATTGCTGGGTATTCCATTCCCAGCGCCAATCTCCTGCCCTCATCAGCTTTCTCCTGGCATTGGAAACAGTTATTTCATTCATTCCTTCATTCCTTCATTTAAATAGGCTCCATGGCCAGTGTGGAGACGAATTCGGGGCTTGAACTCATAGCCCTGAGATCGAGACCTGAACAGAGATCAAGAGTGGGACACTTACCAATGGACTGAACCAGTGAGGTGTCCCACAAACCTGTTATTTTAATCATCTTCCCCTTCAATCCTCCTGCAATTACCAAGAGAGTTTGCTTTTCTGCCCTTCATTTTCCAGTTAAAGATAATTCACCCAAACTTTTCCTTGATAGCTCTCTTCTAGAAAGAGAGAGAAGATGGGGCTGCAGGGAGGAAAGGAACTCAATTATAGCACTGACAGAACCTGCCGATACTGGCCTGGATGTCGGCCCCTGTCTTATTCGGGTGGCATTTTCACCAGTGGGGGCCTGGCAATGTCCTCCTGACGTATACAGTTCGACAGGAGTTTCTGTTACAACCTCAAGGCTGACTGTATGTGTATAAGCATTTCATTGAAAGGGGTCAGTTGGCAAAGAGCACAGACTAAGATAGTCCTGGGCTCACAGCCACATCCATCACCCACTCACTGGGCAGTGTTGCATGATTTAACTTCTTTGAGTTCTTCAACTCTCAAGTAGTGGTAATGGGAACAGGACCTCTCCCAGCGGCTCTTGCGAGGGCTAGAGAAGAAAATGTGCGGAACTGCAGGGCATTGTATGTTGTGAAAAGGAAGCTTTCAATACTTGGTTATTCAACAAAAGTTGACTGAGTACCTACTGTGGGCCAGGTGCTGAGCCAAGTTCTGAGGATTGCCTAGGGAATGACATGGCCAGCTCCCTGCTCTCAGAGAGCCCACGATCTAGTGGGGGAGACAGACGCTCAACTTTAATGTAATCTGGAATGATGTGCTGTGAAGAAAAATAAAGCATTTGTTTTGACCAGAAAGGCTTCTCTGGGAAAATGGAGTTGGAGAAAAGACATTAAGGGAAGTATGGGAGACAAGCCTTGCGGATGATGGCCCCAGGAGGAGTGTTCCAGGCAGATCAGTAAGCACCAGGCTCTGAAGCAGGTGCACGCTTGGACTTGGAGCAGCAGCGGGCAAACGTGGCTGGTGTGGGGGATAAGGCGGTGGAGAGTCCGAGAGGTGATGGGTAGTCAGCTCCTAGGTGACAGGTGGGACCTGCAAGGTCACGGGAAGGACCAGTCAATGAGTGGTGATGGCGTTTGGGCCAAAGATCCAGACGAGGCCACCACAGTTTTCTTTTTTCTTGGCTACTTCGCATTTGGTCCCTTTTGCACCTGGCATAGTGACAGGTGGGTATCTGTATCCAGTAGCAGCCTGGAAAATCATTCTAATTCGTGACCATCATTTGACCTCTTCTTGATTCTGGAGAACTTAAAGACTCATGACAACTGGAACTCGTGTGGTCTGAATGAACTCCATCCTGGGATTCGTTCTGCCTTCTCGATTCAGTTCCGGCATTAAGATCATTGTTAATATTAAATGATTCCTAAAAATAGCTTATTTTATTGCCAGCTCGGAAAGGTTTTATAATTACACATTTGAAAAATCCACTGATGGGCACTGAGCAAATTAATCCGCGTGGCTTGCTCATCCCACAGACATGAAGGTCGCATTTGCCTTTCCCAGGAACAAAAACTAAAGCTATCGATTGCTTCTTTCCTTCAGGACACAGAAGTAAATATTTGATTTTCCAACTTGAGAAATATCACAAGGCAGAGAGTCATCCTGAAAATGTAAACCTGTCTATCAAGAATGTGTTTAGTGACACAAAACAGACTCTTGGAGCTGCAAGGATCATTTTCTCTTATCAGAAACGGATCTTGTTTTGAAGGATATTTAAGTTTAACCCCTATGTGTGTGTGGTGTGTGTGGAGAGGCATATATATGTACACACACACACACACACACACACACACACACACACGTATATAACAAATTATCCCGAAGCTAAGTGACTTGAAACAACAAATTGGTCTTGTATATTCGGTGGCCCAGGCATCCAGGGACAACACATCCGGGTGGCCCTTGCTCATGGTCTGTGACTAAGCAGAAACTAAGCTGTTGGCTGAGGCTTTCACCATCTCGAGGCTTGACTGGGGAAGTATCAGCTTCCAAACTCACATAGACTCATGTCATGTATACATCTTCAGTTTGCGGGAGGCAGCCTCCAAGATGGCTCCCCACCCTCCCCTCCCCCCTGGAATGCTTGCCTTTGTGTGAATTACCCCCTCTTCAGTGTGGGCTGGCCCTTGTGACTTGATGCCAACAATTGGAAAAGCGAGGAGACATCACTTCTGAGATTAGTTTGTCAAAGGACTCTGGCTTCAGTCTTGTGTGCCTTCTACTCTCTAACTCGTTTCCTCTGAGGGAAGCTGGCTGCCATGCTGTGAGCTGCCCTGTGGAGAAGCCCACTTGGTTAGGGACCAGTGTCTTTAACCAAGAGCCAGTGAGGATCTGAGGCCCTCTAAGGGAGTGGGGAAGCTGATGCTTCCCCAGTCAAGTCTCAAGATGGCAAAAGCCTCAGCCAACAGCTTGATCTCAGTCTACTAACAGACATGAACCTCCAGAGGGGCTGTGACTGGATTCGTGATCCACAGAATCTGTGAGATAATATTTGTTGTTTTAAGTCATGAAGCTTTGGGATAATTTGTTATTCAGTGATAGAGAACTAACAGGTAGCTCATACAGAAATTTTTTTCTTCGAGCTTTTTCTTGACATCCTGGTTCAAAGAAATACTTGAGGAATATGATGCATATATATGTGCCTCTCTCTATATATATAGAGGCCACATATATATGCCTAAGAGCACTAGGTTTGCATCATGACTCGAGACGCCTAAGCCCAAAGACTCAGGGCCTAGGAACTTTTACTACAGACACTGACAAGCACGTAAACAGTCAAAGCATTGTAAGCCAAACTAGTAAAACAAACGCTTTAAAATTCTTTCCATTATTATTCACTACTCTGAAATATATTAAAACACAACTGAAGAGTGCATTCCGTTCAGCACGGATTGACTTATCACATGCCACGTGGGGGCAGGTGCAGAGGGTACAAGGTGACGCATGGCCCTGGCTCTAGTAGCTTGCAGCCAAGTTCATAGCTGCCTCACCAGATAATCTCCACAGTATTACCACCACCATGTAACAGGCCCCAAGAAAGTTACTGATGCCCTTTAAGAAAGTTTCTACCATTTCGATTAAAACTTGATCAGTTCTGGTATTGGCATTTGCTCTTATAAAAAGTCAGCCAAGCAGAACGAGAAACCATGACTTGGGTCTAGATTATGGATTGGGGGTGAAATAAGGACTAACATATCATCTCTTTCATTTACCTGGAAAATTCCACCAGGTGCCAAGTAGTTATAAAAGTTGTTTAAGATTCCAGAGCTAAGTAGTTACGTGGGGCCAAAGAGAATGGTTTACTGGTGAACAGTTGGAAGTAAGACAACAAATATCCCCACAAACACTGAAATGGCTGCAAAGCAAATAGCTCGGTTTATGGAGAGAAAAGGGCCTCAGATAAACACATAAATAAACCCAAAGTAAGAAGCACTGACATAGTCCTGAGTACTTCTCACATAAAGAGACCTAGATTGCTGCTAAATTATATTTACTTTGCTAAATGTGAATGCAATATTGCTAAGGCTTATTTAAAGAGTCAGGAAGAAATGGGACTAGAATTAAACCAGACACGCTGGCCAGGGTGCCTTTAAAACTTGCTTTCTGAGTCATAAAAATTGTTTGGAAATCCAATGACCTAATAACTATGGAAGACCAAAGCTCATAGTGAGTATTTGTTTATCTCTAGTTTCAGCTCCTAGTCTGTGATGTATGTGCACACGGAGAGAGTGGTCTCAGCATCGAGGATTTGCTCCCAAAGAGAACTCCATCACTTTCCTGGAGCATTTACTGCTCTAGATGCGTCCTTCTTCCTCTCTAAACCATGAATTAATTTCTAATTCATTTCTTTAATCCCCAGGTGGCCCCACTGCTGGCACACAGTAGATGGTCAAAATCATGCCAGTTGAATCAGGGACAAAGTACAGAAGCTGAAGAAGAACTTGTTGGTAGCCTTCATGTTCTAATCCACGAGAGGACCATCTCATCAGATCTTTACTTCCCCCCCAAAGGGCCACCAGCCACAATGTGTCACCATCCCCTGAATCTTGGATTGCTCTTTCTACTCTGTCTCCTTTACCCACTTCTTGTATTTCTTCTGCGCTGGTGTGGAGCCTCCAACAGAGCATTGCCATGACAGGGTGAGCAGACAGAGCAGAGACAGAGGTGTCCCATCCAGCCACTACTGGGGGGGAAGGGGGTTAACGGCTACCCAGAATCATTGTTATCTTTTTGCATGAGTTGAGAAAAATCAATCAGAGCCTAATAAACTCAACAAGAAATAAACATTGATTTAACTTATCCTATTTAACTGAAGATTTTAATTGGTAAAGAACTTTTGTAATACTGTCTTGAACAGGACATCTTGACTAAAACGAAAAACGACTTACTATGGGATCATTTACAAAGGAGGGCCTATAAATATCAATGGAGTTGTTGACACATGAGCCCTTTCTCAACTTTGGTTCAAAGCACAATCCCATGGCCACGCCTATAGAAATTTTACTACCCTTCCATCAAAAATCTTCCATACCTTCGTCTTATGTGACCTCTGAATGAGGAAGCCACCACCTTACAAATTGGAAAACTAAACTACCATCACGGTTTTCTTAATTTGGGACAGAGATGGCAAATAAATGACTCATTCAAGGCACACCGTTGTTAATCAGTCATGGAGCTCACTTCTGTTAGGTTTGGACATGACCCAGACTCCTTTTGAATGCAGCTAAGTATAGATACACCATTTGGTGGTATGTGGGAAAATATGCACTTGCCATCTTTGAGGACACAGGGCAAATGCTAGCTGTGGCCATGGAGAGAGTGTTCCGTAGGTATCTTAGCAACGGGGTCCTGCAAATTTGTAGACAACACTCAGGGAGCTTGTCAACTGACCAAGCTTATGCAGCAGGTGGAAGGAAGTCAGAGTACAGCTTGACTATGGAAAGTCTAACCTGCAATTCTTCAACAGTATTCTGTGGCTTCTCTTTTTACCTCGATATTATGTTCCATGTTCTTAAGGGAGAGAATCTGGGAGAGACAAATAGAGCTAAAATCTCAATGTTTTTCTTGATTATACATTGCCCTTGTCTAACCTCTTGGCCCAGTTATGGTTAGACAACCATTGCTTTTCCTCGAAACTCTTTGCTGTCTAGAGCCCGAAGTTAATAGTCTTATATGTCTTCCGCACTCTCGACAGGTGCTCCTCTCTACTTTCTCAGCTATGGATCTGCAACAGTGTTTTCATCATGAAACTTTTTTTTTCTTTAAAGATTTATTATTTGTTATTTGAGAGAGAGAGAAAGAGAGAGAGAGTGAGTGGGAGGGGGAGGGAAAGAGGAAGAGGGAGAGAATCTCAAGCAGGACTCTGAGATCATGACCTGAGCCAAAATCAAGAGTCAGAAGCTTAACCCACTGAGCCACCCAGGTGCCCCCATCATGAAGCCTTTCTTAACAAGCTTTAGACTCTTATTGAATATATATCCCCAAAATATAAAGTATTAAAATCAAGAAGTAACATGTGAATCAAGAAATAACTATGGAAATAGTTGAAGTAGTCAGAGCCCTAGGAGTTTCATAGAAGAGATCATATCAAATATTTGAAAAACCATTCCAGAGCAAAAGAAAAATGGAGAGCTTCTCGCCTCATTCTATGAGGTGAAAGAAAGTTCCTGCTACCAAACTGAAGACAACAAAATATGCAAGCAAGCGAATAAGCAAAAACAGCAAAACCAAAACTAACCATAGATGAGTCTGCTTCCTGGTCTACTTGGAGGACCATGGTGAGGAAGGAAAAGGGGACCCGAGCTCACTTGGCATCTCTGACCAATAAGGACAGTGAGTTACTGTTTTATCATTTTGTTAAAAGAATTTATTTATTTGAGAGAGAGAGAGCATGAGAGAGAGAGAGGGCATGAACAGGAGGAGGGGCAGAGGGAGAGGGAGAGGGAGAAGCAGGCTCCCCAGTAAGCAAGGAGCCCAATGTGGGTCTTGATTGCAGGACCCTGGGATCATGACCTTTGCCGAAGGCAGACTCTCAACTGACTGAGCCACCTGAGTGCCCAATGAGTTACTGTTTTAATGGGAAGCATTCTCTCTGTCAAAAAAACAATTCAGTTGCTGATAGACAGGACGCCTTCTCCCCAACAGGAATTAGCTCAAGACATCAAATAAATATTTTGTGTAGCAAGACCTGCATTTATTTCCACTAATACTAAGTTTTACTTCAGGCTAAGGAGGCCCTTATCTTTTTAGCAAGCTGACCACCAGAAGGTCATATTAGATTTGTGGGTAAGTGGCAAGAACACAGACCAGGAGGAACCAGAGGCCCTAGTTTGAGTCCTAACTAGCTCTCAGAGCTCTGGGGAGTCACATGATATTTGGGATCTCATCTGTTTATCTGTAAACAGGAGGTGAGGCTCATGGAATATTGAGGTGCAAAGGGGATAACGGGAAAGGACCTGAGAATTTGTACTATAGTATTTAAGAGGACTGTTTGGGGAGGGGAAATTTTAAAAGATATGGATAAAATATACTCTGATTCCATTATTTATTAAGCCACTCATTAGCTTATGACCTTAGGCATGTTATTTAACCTATCTGAGACTCAGTTTCCTCATCTGCAAAATGGGGAAAGTACTACCCATCTAATAAGGCTATTGTAAGGATTAAGTTAGTGCCTTTTATTTTTATTTTTTTAAAATATTTTTTAAAAGATTTTATTTATTAGAGAGAGAGAGAGAGCTAGCAGGGAGAGAAGCAGAGGGAGAGGGACAAGCAGACTCCCTGCTAAGTGCAGAGCCTGACTTGGGACTTGATCTCACGACCCTGAGATCATGACCTGAGCCGAAATCATGAGTCAGATGCTTAACTGACTGAGCCACTCAGGTGCCCCTTTCTAGTGCTTTTTAAAGTGCTTAGAAATATAAATATTTATTAAATATTTGTTAAGTAAAATAAAAATCAGATTTAATGAGATGTCTCAAAAGTTGTTTCTCATAAAACTTCGGCTTATTGTATGATGAAACAAAACAATGAAAAAGATTTTATGCAAATTACAGCTCATCATTTTTGATGATTTTGACCCAGTTTGTGGCAGTCATTTCAATTTTGGGGTAGTACCTTACCCTTGGATTTGGTGATGAATGGCTCACAAAAGCCTACCTTGAAATGCCATCCACACAGAAATGTGACCACAGGTAACATATCACTGGCATAAGGCTTGGATTATAAGATGGACTGCAGAAATTTGGCCTTTATTCTGTTCTTGAATGTTCACTTGTACCAAATTTTCAGTGATCTAGGTGCTTGCCATTGGATTTGTGTGCATTTATGCTGATCACATAAGGTGACACTGCTTTCGGACTCCTATGTGCTCTGGCTCTTTGAGATCCACTGTAGCTTTTGCGGTACGGCATGGAGAAGAGGTTTGAAGTGTAGAAACCCTTCAGTGTCAACCAAGCATATCCCGTCACCTTGGACCTGAAGCCATCTTGAAGAACCACTTCCAAGGAGCCATTCTGTTTGGCCTCAACCACCTCTTTGCCTTCAACTTCTTATCCTTTACAACTATTGCTTTCTCATTCAAGACTTCTCCCATCTCTCAGAAGAAATGCACACATTCTGAAATTGTAATTTTGTGATCACACGTTCTGGATGCGGCAGAAATGAAGTATGTGCACAGACACATGGTCACGGCCCACTTGAAACACGCCTCGAGATGGTGCCAGCTATGCTCGTATGCAGTTGGAGCTTCACACGGCAAAATAGCATCGACCATGTCATCTGTTTACACGAAACGCTTTTTTGAGCCATAGTTAATAATTTTAAACACAGGGGGGTCTTAACTGAAGACACAGTTACTGAAACTTTTCCTTCAGTGTTTTCATCCTATTCTATTGAGGTTGACCAGAGTGAAGGATGGTACCTCTTAGGTCCATCAACCAGCAGCATCTGTCAAGGACAGGCTCATTTGCACCACAAGCTGTCTTTAAGAAGGTGGGGTGGTGGCTGCTGAATGGGGAATAGGGGAAGTGATCCGATTCCTCTGGCCAGAACTTTCTTTCTTTCTTTCTTTCTTTTTTTTTTAAGATTTTTATTTATTTATTTATTCGACAGAGATAGAGACAGCCAGCGAGAGAGGGAACACAAGCAGGGGGAGTGGGAGAGGAAGAAGCGGGCTCATAGAGGAGGAGCCTGATGTGGGGCTCGATCCCACAACGCCGGGATCACACCCTGAGCCGAAGGCAGACGCTTAACCGCTGTGCCACCCAGGCGCCCCAGGCCAGAACTTTCTAGATCCAAGGTTAACACTTGACCCAACCTAGGCCAGACTCCGCGTTTGGGGAAAATGGAACTGCGACCCAGTGATAGTACGCTGAGTTCAGAGGACATTCTAAGTTGTTTGGAGCAGCTGTTTTTCTAAATATATAGTGGAAGAGACAAAACCAATCCATGGAAAATAGAGAAACAGATGTGACGGGAGAAGGAGACAGGTGCTTTGGCAAGACAGTGAAAAGCAGGGGGAGACTGAGGTGGCTTTGGTCCCTAACTGCTCTGCGTTCCTTAATTCTAGGTCGTCCAGAAGGCTGAGCTGCTTCCTGCCCTTACATTCTGTGGAAGATTCTTGAGTCCTTCCAGTATAACGTCTTTCCTCCCCTCTAGCCTACGTTGAGTGGGTTTGTTATTTTTCACCAAATAATCCGTGACTAGATCAAGTGGGTAGGCAGAACCCAGTGAGGGGAGGAACCAGGAGACCTACTACTGGCTGTGCCTCGGTCCTGCTCTCCCAACCTGTCCTCTCAGATGGGCTACCTGGTGGCAGGATTGGCCTTATTTTCAGGTATGGGTTCTGTGCTGAGGAAACCAGGTAATCGCAGATTTCTCATTCATTAATCAATTCAGTAACTGTCTAGAGAGCACCTTTCTCATGCCAACATGCTGGAGAGGCACCGGAGAATTCTAGATTAATACCACCAAGTCTCCCCTCTCTAGCAGCTCAGTGTTAGGAGACTAAACATCTTCTCCAATCAGATCTGTGAGTCAAGAGAAAATAGTATTTTAATTACATCAGTTTTAAAAACTACTTTCCTTCCCGTGATGTGGCACATATTCTAAGGAAAAGCCTTAAGGAAGTGGAAAATCCAGAAATTAGAAATTAGTTTATTTAAAAGACGAGGCCGGATGGTATCAGCGTAGCCTCATGGATCTGTTACTTACACGGAATATTTTGGTATTTCAGAATCGAACTTAACAGCTTTCAGCAAACAGTCCTACAGATGAATCCCCATCAAAACTCCTCTGCCTCGGCTGTGTTCGGTTTCTTCCCTCAAAAAAGAAATTATATCTAGTGTTGCTCTTGTGTCTCTGCAAGAACCCTAGGATCTGACAGAGGAGCTGTGGAAACTCTGGAGCACCAGGGGCTTGTTTGGTCGGGCTGCAGGTGCAGGGCCGAGGGCGGAGACGGTCCCCCCACAACAACCCCTGGGGACACCACACTCTCCTACAGCCGCTCCCTACCGGTTAGAAACACGCCAGCACAAGGAATGGGTAGACGAGGAGGAGGAGGAGGAAGAGGAAGAAGGAAAAGCAGCAGCAGCAGAGGAAGAAATGGAACCAAAACAAAGAATGCCAGCTCTGGTTTTTCTTCTCCAGCTTCTCTGCACTTGGCTGGTTGTGGCTGAATTAGACACGTCTGCTGATGTCTCAAGCTCTGTCTCCCTCTGGTGACCACTCTTACCATCTCCCGCCTGCTGCTCCATCTGTGGCTGTCCTTGTTTTTCTAGAAGCTGGAGCCTGCACGGATAAAAATGCTCACTCTTTCCCTCCCAAGACTCGAATGGGAGCTTCGGGGGGGGGGGGGGTGACCGGGTAACGGGGGGAGGGGGGCAGCTCTACCACCTGCTAGGAAGCACTGGGGGCATCACCGAAGCTCTCTGCGCCTCTTCCCCCATCTGTAAAGTCAGGGTGTGAGATGCACAAACCAGAGGTCGCCAGGAGGACTGAACAAGACACTCCCATCAGCAGTTGCACTGCGCCTGTCAGAGTGGGCACACGTTACCCTCGCTCTGGGAACCCCGAAACTAGGATGGACGAAGACACTTTTGTCTTTGGGGAGCACGGCTTTTCCAACAAGCCAGAAGCATTTGCAAAGGAGGCATTAGCTATGAAAGGATGGTGGTTGGGGGGGGGGGTTCTGTATATTAGGAGTCTGTTTACTTGTGGGAATTCATCGTACTGTCACATCAGATCATAGGTAGTACAAAACATATGAAAACATCTAAAAAAAACTCCCCAGATCCTGGTCACCAGAAGAATTTAGAAATTTCTGCCTCAGAGACTGACTCTCGGGGTCAAATCATGATCCCACCACTTTCCAGCTTGTTTGACTTTGGGCAAGCAATTTGGCTTCTCTGAGCCTTAGCCTCCTCCTCCCTAAAATGGGAGTAAGATTGCTCCCCACCCCCCCCAGTGTTCTCTGGAGGATTAAATGAGACCATCCACAGGAAGCATCCAGGATATGCTTGTGCAGAGGAAGCCCCCCGCATATGGTACGTATTATCAACTCCAATGCAAGCTGAGCTTTTCACTCTCTGAGGAAGATTGAGCCCAGCATCAAGGGAGAAAGCTTGCTAACCAAATAGTAATTTGGGAAGCAATGGGTTTAGCAGGAAGGAACCCTGCATTTCTTTAAAAAAAAAAAAAAGGGGGGGGTATTCAGAATTAGCTGCATATTGGAATTGCCTGGGGAGCTTTAAAAAAATGTCAGAACATGGGCTCTGCCTTCTGAGGTTCTGGTGAAACTGGTCTGGGGTGTGGCCTGACATTGAGATTTGTAAGTGCTCCCCAGATGGTGAAAATATGCAGTCAAGGTTGGGAGCCCACTGCCTTAAGAGTACCCTCTATATACCTGCATGATGTTAGGTTACTGTAAAACTTTTTTTATTAAAAAAAAAAACACTTTTTTTTCACCTTCACGCAAAATCTGCTAAGGTGTACAAGCTAAAAGGCAACTTTATTTTAAAGATTTTATTTACTTATTTGAGAGAGAGCTTGTGGGGGGCAAGTTGGGGGAAGGGAGAGGGACAAGCAGACTCCCCGCTGAGCGCAGAGCCCTGGCACTGGACTCCATCTCATGACCCTGAGATGATGACCTGAGCCGAAATAAAGAGTTGGATGCTCAACCGACCGAGCCACCCAGGTGCTCCTAAAAAGCAATTTTTAAGAACAGAGTATTTTTGAAATGAAAGCAGCTTGACTGGCTTTCAAGGATCAGGTGAAACGATGGGAACAGACACATAAGTCGCACCAAGTATTTTTGTAAACTGTGAGGCTCTCCAGGACCATAAACATGTCCCCATTCCCTCTGAAGTCCCCCCCACTGACAGAGGGCAGAAGTCCACTGCTGTCCCTCGGGGAGCTGAAACCTGGGGTCAGTTGTGCACACATGTGCACATGTGAACCTCAGTCAACAGCCAACACCGAGAAGGGTCTGTGGAGAGTGTGGGGTGGGCGTCAATGGGAAGAAGGTGTCTTTATATGTGCAGCACAGGACTGAGAGGGAAGCCCCAGAGTTCTCTGTGTTCGAGGCCCAGAGCTGATCTGAAAGTAACTTAGGGTCAGGCAGCGGCCATTAGCCAGCCCTCAGGGATGAGCGTCTTGGGGGACTGGGGGTTTTGGGGTCACGGGGAAAATACAGCTTTCCAACTAGCAGGTGCAGCCATGTGGAAAGACATCCACCCAGAGGGGACAGAGGAACACGTACCTAGTGAGTCTGGGGACAGCAACGAGCAGTTAGATGGAGAGAAGCCTTCGAATACAACCATGAGGTATTCCTTCTCTCATGGGGCATGGACTCCAGAGCCAGTTTACCGGAGTTCGAATCGCAGTTTTGCCACTGACTCTGTGACCCCAGTGTGCTGTGTCACCTTGCAAGGCCTCAGTTTTCTCATCCGTAAAATGGCAACAATAAGAGCACTTGCCTCACAGAGGGGTTGAGAGGGGGGAAGTCAGCCACGTGACATGCTTTGAATGGTGTTTAGGACATGCCAAGGGACATATTAAGTGTTAGTATTTTTACAATTTCTAATTCAGCTCTGAAGAAACATTTCTTAAGTCTTCCAAAAGGAAACTCTGATGAAAACACAGGTGGCGGCCATGGGAGGGGTGTACCAAAAAAGTAGTGATTTTGGTTGGTTTGTGGAGATTTTTTATACCCCTGCAACCGGGACCCTTCCTTAGCGTCAGCAAGTGGACGGGTTGGGAGGGTGGTGTGGCTGGAACCGAGCTGAACCGGTCAGGCCAGAGCCAGCTGCTGTCCTCTCAAGTGACAGCCGGGGACGTGATGGGGAAAATGCAGTCAGAGCCACAAACTTTTCACGTGAGGCAGCACTTCATGTGTGGAAAGGGACTGGCCCCAGCTACTCTGGGAAACTGGGAGAGGAATTTGTTTCCAAGCTTTGTTGTAAGGGTGACTAAAAATGATTGTCTCCATTGTGAGGTCTTGTAGCCCCTTTTCCATTAAGGTGGGCGTCACTACTGACCAGACGGTCGCCAGCTGTTCCCTGAAGCATGAGGCCTGTTAAACCTGGAGGCAGAGAGAGTCTTCACACTGTACCATCTTTGGGGACAACTGTGCCACACACAAGTTCAAGAGCAACCCCAGGGGTCTTGGGAACTATCTGAATGCGAGCTAGGATGAAACCCGCAAGGAGACACCCAGGCCCTCATCCGTGGCTGTGACAAACCCACAGACTCTAGGCCTTTTCTCAGACTGCTCTGGAGTGAGTGGGCAGGTCCCCGCTGACCGCCAGAGTCAAACAGGCCAGTAGGTCTTTGATCAACGGTGTTGGAGTGACCAATTCCACATCTACTTAAGCAATGATTTAAGGGTTAACGAATTCCCCGAGCAGCTGTAGTCCAGAGAAGAATCTAGAAATGGTATAAGTCAGATTCAAAAGGTAGCATGGTAAAAGAAAAAAAAAACTCTGTGAGGGTCTCTGTGAGTGAGGCCTTCATACAAAGTTTTCTCAGAGAAGGTTTTTCAAGAGGCTTCAAGGTTTTTCAAGAGGCTTCAAATTTTTTCAAATTAATTAACATTTTATGTTCAGCATCCCATGAGTTTCACATCTGCCACTGATTTTCTGACTAATTAGAAAAGCTGTTGGTGGAGGGACTGTGAGATGTTTGCACAGTACAAATTAGGGCATAATTACAAGGCAGGGTGTATGCTAATGAGAAGCAAGGCTGATAAATCAGTGTTTACACCAACAGAAGAATCTTCCTTCTTGTGGTTCTTTGAGCTCATTTCTCTTAGAATCCTGTATGAGTACAGGTACAAATCCCTTTCGATAGTTAGGTGGGAGTTGTTTGAAACTACACAATATTCAGAGGAAGACCTGCCCTCAAAATCATGGACAATACTGCAGTCGTACGCTACCTGCTCTCAGGTGTCATCAGGTGAGACCTAAGACTTCTTCTATTTCTATCTGATAGTTACTTTGGAATGCTTCAGATATGCATCTTAAAGAGTCTCTTCTCTTTGTGGAATCTCCAGCTTAGCAGGGGTCAGAGAGGTCCCGGTTCCCATGGAGAGCCAAGGAAGGCCAAGCTGACTGTTACATGACCCCAGCCTTATTTCCGCCATTACTCCCCCACCATTTTGTCTTTGTGATCTTACTCGTGCACTGAAGACAGTCTGCTGACTCAGGTCAGAACAAGTAAGGAGCATGAGCTGTCTGGCTAACACACAGTAGTTTGTCATAGGTGGTAACAGGTAAAATGTAAGGCATTTCACCCGCTCACAAGTAGCTATCTTATTGAAGAAGTACGACACACACTGAATGCCAGTAGCAGACAGGATATGAGTGGTTGTCCAAATGAGGCCTCTGTGAAGGTTTCTGAGGCCAGAACCTCAGCCTCAGAAGACAGCAGTGACACCAATGAGAACCTTCAGCCCAGGAATCATGGAGATCTCCTATGGAGTCCTTGCTATCCTGTGGTTCTGTAGAAGGAAACTTTGTAGAAGGAAATGGCCAAGGCAGAGCCTGTCAAAGGTCATGACCTGTGGGCCCCAGATGATACGGCCATGTTACTGATACAAGCCATATTCTCCTCTTGGGGGTCCCTGTGCACTGTGAGCCAGACCCTCCTACAGCCATCCGCAACCCCTACAGTCATGTCCTGATTCTCTCAGCCTGGGAGCCCTTCCCTGCACTTCATGGCTTTGGCCGTACTCACAGCCAGGCTCTTTGATCCAGCACTGGTTAGGACGGTCTCAGCAATCGCCTTGGCCTACTTACCCACAGCCAGTGGGTCTGCACCAAGGTCGCATACACCTGGCCAAGCCCTGGGGCTGAGTTGCATATTCAAAGTCACGGAGACCAGAGAAGTCCCATACAGGACCGTAGAGATGCTGGCAAGCCAGAGAGCACCTGCTCTTTCTACAGAAAGTAGCCGCCCTTTGGCTTCAGCTGCGTGGGAATGTGGACTGAGCATTACCAGCTCTTTTGATCCCTCAAGAGAACAGACAACACTGGAATCATACAAGAAAACTGGCCAGTTTTGGAAATGTTAACACATTCAAAACTTTATAAAACTGCAAGTCAAACAAAATAACACGCACACACAAAACTCTTACTGTGTTCATTCTACATGTGGCCGCGATGGAATCTGCCTTAGGCTGATGATCTCAGTCTTAGCAAATGCCAACAGAAAGTGCCAAGAGAATTCAGAGGTGGGGGTTTCAGGCAGAGGCTGCAAGAGTCACGGAAGACCGTGAGAAGAACCGACACAATTCTATCGCTTTGTACCAAAGATATGATCTCCGGTGCCCTGTTTATTATTCATTTCATTTATTATTCATTTTCTTAAATTATGGAATATTTTTAATTTCCAAAATATTCCATTAATATAGTGCCATATTAAGTCTCTGTGTCCCTAGAAAGCTGTTCGCAGCAGTTCATGCATCTACTTTATGATCTAATATGCTGGGATACAAATAAGTCAATCCTTCGGGCAAAACACAGTTTTTACAACTCAGGAATTTGAACACACAGCATTTAAAGAATCTAGTCAAGTTACATTCTCCTTAAAGAACAATGACTCTCTAAAGACGTATTTGTAGCTGAATGTTGCCTTCAGGAACTGGAAATGCCTCATTTTCACCAAGAGCCCGTATATGAAATAAGATTACACCATCATTTTGAAGACAGTTGTGAAATATTCCTTCTTAATACGCCAGTCAAGCGCTGCTTCTTGGTTACATACATCTTTTTTTGCTGTAACATTTTTAAGAGAGAGAATTGCTTTTAAATTCTATCATAGTCACCTGCTAAAGGGATTTATTTTCCCCGGTCCATTTCTTATATTCTTTCTCATTAAAAAAAATTCGTTTAACACACAGCAATAATTCATCCCATTTTGTGCATGGTTTTGTGGGTTTTATCAAGCACAGACCGTTTTGGTATCTCTGGTGCCTGGTTTTGACACTGGAAATCCAATATAGAGACACTCTCAAACTTAGATTCATCAGTGGGTTCATTTTACTCTTTTCACTCAGGGAACTGTTTCAGCTTCTGTTCTGTACCAGGCAGCGAGAGTACAAAGGAGTTAAGACATGGCTCCGGCTCTCGAGGAGCTTTCTGTTTTGTAGACCAGCCAGGCACATGAAAGTGACAACACAATATGATGACTACTACAAAGGATGTGTGCCCAGATAGGACCCCATTTGTTCATTTCACTAATGCAATCCGATGCAGCTGTCGGGACCAGGTCCTCTGCTGCCGAGTGTGACAGAAGTTGACAGAGCCGGGAGCAAGCTCACAGGCCAGCGGGGAGCCCCTAGACACACAGAGAGGGATGTTCTGCTAGAGAAGGATGAGAGCCCTGGGCGCTAGTCAAAGCCACATCGTGCCCTGGGAGTGAAGGAGACGTGTGCCGGGAAAGACGTGAGGTTCTTCTGGAACTCCCTATGCAATTCCTCTAACACGGCCCAATTCTAGAAAGGGTTGAAGAAATCTACATGGAGAGGTATGGAAGTTGCCGAGTGGATTGATTTATGACTGGTTAACGGTGAAGAAACCGCAACACAGAGCATCTGCACTCAACTACAATCCAAGAAAGCTTCTGCTTCTCATGCTCCAAGCAGGCACAGAAAAATGGCTGTGCTGCTGACAGAGATTCCGTGATCCCTGCATTGGCAGCACTGGGAATGCCATTTAGTAGTAGAGGGAGGACAGAGAACGGGCCTGGGTGTCCGGCCCAGCCGCCCTGCCCGGCTCCCCCGCTCCCCCATCTCCAGGAGCTGACGGTCAGAGGCTGGGCCGTGGTGAAGCAGACATTAGAGGGGCTCCCTCCCAGACAGCCATGGTGCTGAGGTAAGTGGACCTAACGGGCTGCCTTGGTTACTCTGTCAATCTCAAGGCAGGCAGACCGTGCTCAGGAGGCAGCCACAGTTATGGTTCCTTGGACTAGGATGCTCTGTTTTGTCCAGACCCATTGGCTGGTCTTCTGTACCATCTACCATGCTGGCTGGTGCTCATCCGCCGGCAAAGGGGACAGTTCATTTAGAGGATGGGCAATTTCTTGGCTTGGATTCTTTTCCCTGCTCACTCCCCCCGTCTCCATTACCAATGGGTAGAAACCTCCACCTCAAGTCAATGTCTTCCCTTCACCCTCTTTGGCTCTCGGCCACAGCCTCACAGTCCCATCTGCGTTTCCCTGTACATTTATTTAGATGCCAAACACAGAGGCAGCCCTAGAATCAGGGAGATACCAGGGAGAATCAGCCTCAGCACTACTAACATCCTGGGCTGGATAATCCCGTGTGGTTGGGGCTGTCCTGTGCATTGCAGGGTATTCAGGAGACGCTATGAGCTATGGCAACCAAACACATCTCCAGCCATTATCAAATGTTCCCCAGGGGGCAAAATCGCCCCTTGTTGAGAAACAGCAAGAGAGGCCTGGGCTCTAATCATGGTTCTGCTGCTTACTGTTACTTAGCCTCTCTGAGTCCCAATATCCTTGTCCATAAAATATTTCCTATGGTCATTATAAGAATTAGAAAAATGTACAGTTGGTTAATTCCTGGCGTGTGGTAGGTCTTCAAAGGGCAACCATTATTATCATGTCAGGACTCTGTGAATGTTCCTAGATAATTTTTGTTGTTGTAGTAATTTCAGATGTGTGGTGACCAAAGAGTTCAAGAAGAAGTAGAACTGACAGAAATGTCCTTGGCTCTGTCTCTGGCCACGTAAGGAAGCTTGGCTTGGATTGCATCACCTAAAAGTATAGTTTGGGGTCTCTCTCTGGGAAAGCTGGTGTTTTCAACATTCCTGGAGAATGGGATCAGCAGCCCCATGAGCTTAGGGATTTTGGCCTTCTTATTGCCTGTTCTGGGGTTTGAACGGACTCTTTCACTTCTCATTATGAGTGTGTAGGTCACTGATGGTTTCTGAAGCCAAGGTTTGAATCCCCAGCCTTTGGGATTCAGGGCTTAGACCTGATCCAAACTAATTTAGTAGGAGAGTTTTTAAATGGTTTGTAAAGGGGGAACCAGTTCTTGGAAATTTATAATTTTGAGAAAATGGGCTTTTTAGGGTTGCCGATCAGGGTTTATGGAATGTTCTCCCTCTGTCTCCATCGCCTCAACACATACATTCTTGGATATAGGAACATTTTTGTATAATTGCAGAGAAAAGCATTCTTCAAGAAATTAATCATCTTTTGGCTGATTTATAAGTATAGAGAAGGGGAAGAGCATATAAAGAGGACACCTATTTTGCAGTTTATTCAAGTATGAGGTATGTCAGTCCTCTCTAACCTCCCTCCCTCCCTCCCTGCCTCCTGTCCTTCCTTTTTCCCTTCCTCCCTTTCCTCCCTCCTTCCCTTCCTTCCTTCCTCCTTCTTCATTTCCATAAAAATCTTTATGTTTGTTTTAGGACCAGCCATGTACTGATGATATCTACAGACCTAAGACATAATAACAGAACTAATGAAGAATGGAAAACTCACTTTTTAGTTATACTGGAATGAGAGACATGTCAAACTTAAGTGGATTCTAGTACACAGATTTTGGTCAATTATTCTTATTATTTTGGATGAATAAGAGTCTCAGGAACCTAGGATCCAAACAGGAATAGACAGTATCTATGCCCAAGAATTAGAGAATGTAATTGGGCGAGATTAGATAATAGAATTGTTGAGAGGCTTATATTAGAAAATTGAAAGAGATGAGAACAGTGCTCACAGAGTGTAAGCAGTCAATACATTTCAGGGGAAGGAGAAGGGGAAGTGGAAGGAAAGGAGGGAGGAGAGAAGAAGGAAAGGAGGGAGAAAGGGAGAGAGGGAGGGAGGGATGGAAGAAGTGAGAAAGGCAGCAAGGGAGGGAGGGAGGAGGGTGGGAGGGTGAGAGGGAAGGAAGGTGGAAGGAAAGGGAGGAAGGGGGAGGGAGGAGTGGGGAAGGAGGGAAGAAGGGGAGGGGGGAGGAAGGGGAGGAGGAAGTGAGAAAGGGAGGGAGAGAAGAAATGAGAAAGGGGAGGGAAGAAGGGAGGGAGGAAGGGAGAAAGGGAGGGAGGGAGAAGCCTATAGAAGAGTATACACTAAATGACAAATGAGGGGCACAGAGAGTTCTTTAGGAATTTAGAGAAGGTTCTAGCCATGGGCTAGCCCAAGAAAACTCCTGAATCACGTGGAGAAGCATATGACATGTCAAGTAGTTGAACAGAAACAGAGGTCTCCATTTAGCCAACACCAAATATTTCTGAGAGATAAATACTCCTCATGCAACAATCTACGAAATGTGAATTCTTTTGAAGTCCTAGCATCCTCTCCTGAGCTCCTTGGAGTATCAAGATAATATAAGACCCTAAAAACCATTGCCTCTTAGTGTCTTAAGCCGTGTATTCTGCGAACATAAGCCTAAGATTTGCCTATGTAGTGGGTACTCTGTGTTTGATAAAGAGACTAAGGCATGCCCAGGGAAGGGGCTCAGCTCTCATCCTCATGGAACCAGGAAGACAGAGAGATATGCCTCGTTTACGCCCTCTAAGCATTGCTCTCCATGCAGGGTTGTGAGTTCTTAAACTACCTGCTGTATAAATAGAAATTTCTTAGCTTGATCCTAACCGTACCTCTTTTGGACCCTCACACTCATATCTGAATCCTAAATATTCCAGGTCCCACATGAGGAAAAACATCTCCAACTCTAAGTCTTCCGTTTACCTATTGGCCGGCACTGTTGGTTCTTGTCCAAATATGTTTTTAGGATCAACTGGGATCAAATATTCATTTCCATTTAGGGCAAGAGAGGGGCAGGCATTCCTAGACCTCATCACATTTGAGAAAATGAGACGACACTAAAGCTGGACCTGGAAATAGGAGGCCCCATGGAAGGTATATCCTTTGGTATCCCTTCAAAAGGATATATGCTTTGTCTATTTATCTTTATGTAATAGGGGTAAGGAGATACTGATTTTTTGTTAATAAAAGTTGTACATCTTTTCTTAGTGCTCAACTAAGACTTGATTACATGGAAAGGATATAAAATTACTTTTTCCCCCTTTTTTACTTATTTGTAACTGTCTTGGAATTTTCTCATTCTGGACCAATTTCTTGGGAAACATACTAAATTATCTAAGTTTCAGATAAAAAAAAATCACTTATTTTCCGGCAGCAGCACTCTTGGGCAGCGGTACTGGGCACACAGCCCTTTGGGAGGAGGGGTTTTGAAAGTTCACTTGAGAAGTTGTCTACTTTGTGGAAAAGAGGACCTATTTATATTTTACCAGTGTGAACTGTAATCTGGATAGCAACCCAAGTTGAGAGGTGCCAGGTTTACTAGTTCATTCCGCCCAGTTGGCCTGCCACTGGACACTCCCCCACAGGCTGATAGACCAGGGGCTGCCTCGGCCCGCTCCCCTGGGCTCTCCTCTGACCATGAGTTCCTTGAGCGCTCACCACCTGGGAACTGCTCACAACCAATTAGCCTTCCAGAGGCTTCTTTTTACACACTTGTGGGGGAAAAAATGACTCTACCTCTAGTAGGAAAACCTATTTTAGAAAATGATAAAGATAACTCCATGAGGACCCTACCACATCATTCATGGTTTGAAAAATCCCAGTTACGTCTCTCAACGTGTACCTTTCTGTTCAAATTGTATTAGTCATCATATTCCTTCTGGGGATGACTCATCCTGCTCTCAATCCGCTTTTCCTCTGGTGATCTACTTCATCGTGTCTGATGACTGGGACCGTATGATATCATAAAGACAGAGTCTGACTTCAGGAATTTATAGTGACTTAGAGTTACCTTTGGTCTGATAGGAGGACAAATCGCACCTTTGCCCTTGGAAAATCACTGGTTGTTTCTCTGTTGTCTTCCAGGCCCTGCACCTGTACATGAACTGTCCTCTTTTCATCTCTGACGTCACCTCCTATCTGCCTCATTCACTCTCTGTCTCTAGGGAGTATCTTGCTGTTTCTTCAATATGCCAAGCTCATTTGCACCTCAGAGGATTCTGGGGCCTTGAATACCAGTCCCAGATTTCCACGGGGTTCATTCTCTTAGTTCACTTATGTGTCTGTTCAAAGGTCACCAATGGGGAGGCGTTTCCTAACTAACCCCTCCATCTAAGCCCGCCACCAGCCTCTCAATCACGATCTTATTTTTCTTCTTTTATCATCAGTGTCTAATGTGATAGTCCGTATGTATTTAGTTTTGTTGAGTGTTTTCTCCACTAGAGTATGAACTCACCTAGAACAGGATTTTTATGTGTTTTATGCAGGACTGTAGCCCTAGCACCTATCTCTAGAGTCCAAGGGAGAGGAACTGAGGAACAATGCAGGGAATTAAGATAAAGAATATGGCAGGTAGTTACCTAAAGAACTCACAGCCCCACATTGAGGGAAATTCAGAGCCACAAGTAAGAGGGGGTAAACGAGGGGCATCGAGGTGTTTGAGGGCAAGTCTCAGGCTCTGATTCCTAGCTCCATAGCAGTGGGTGTAGCAATCTGCATTTTTGCATCAATGATTAAATGCCTCAAATTAAGAGTTGCAACTACACAATTTCCAATATCCTCTCTAGTTCTAAAATTGTATGAGTCAAATCCTACAAGAGTCATCAATTTAGTAAAATGGGAAGTCTTGGGGATTCCTAAGAGATCCTGAACTAGGGGGAATTCTGTCAAGAGCATACTGACAAGATGGAATGTTCAGCGAAGTAGTAGTCTTGTCTCTTTTTTCTTTTCCACTGGAGAGAATCAGAAAGACATAATAATTAGGAGTCAGAGTGTTTCAATAGTGGAAACTCGGTGAAATCATGGAAGGTGTGCTCCATACTTTCCAAAGCGCCCTTGGCAAACAGACGTTTGAGAGTGAAGAGCTGTCACCAGGGCCCCAGGCAAACCTACAGAGAAGGTCAAGCTTGCAATATGCATTCCAACCCACCTCTTCCATTCTGAGTCCACTTTTCATCCCAGTTATTGGACTCTAGCTATTGAATTTCCTCGTCCTGCCATTTGCTTTCTAAATCTTTCCCCTCCCTGACTGCTCTACTGCTCTGCACAGAGATTTATCTTGTTGCGTTCTCAGCCAGCTAGAGTTCCCATCCCCTGGGTGCTCATGGCAGGCCAACTGATGAAAAACACTTCTACTAAAGGGTCCACGAGGCCGACAGAACATCTGCAGTTGGAAAAAAATGGTCCAGTGTCTTACCTGGTCTTCTAGGATCTGAAATGTGTGGAATGAAAATTGTGGTCTCAGACACACACACACACACACACACACACACACACACACACACACACACCGTATTTCCCAGTAAAGTTACCCTGCAAGCTAAGAGGCAGCAAACAAAACCTTGTTTTGGTAGAAATCCCAAGTGAGCAGCCTCATGCCTATGCTGATATTCGTGGGTTTGCAGGTACAGTCTTCGAGATTTTTCTAATCAGACCAGACTAGCAAATAAAGGTTTTCAGACAAAGCGATATTTTAACTAGGGGTCCTATGGCAGAGATGGCAGAAAAACGTCCTCTGATTTAACACAACAGTTGAGTAGCAAGAATCCCTTAGGGTCACCTTGACATGGGGCCAGTACAGACCCTCATTTTCAATGAGCCATTAAAGGATTTTATCCTTAATCCGGGATCTCAGGGGGAAGTGTGAGTTCCCACTGCCTTGACAAGCAGTTGCTGATGAGTAGGGCTGATTCCTGCATCCTTGTAAACTCCTCCCCTGGAGAGTCTTGGGGTTACTGAGGGGTGAGGACCCTACAAAAAGACTGAGCTGTTAATTTGTCTCGGAGCCCTCATAATTTGCTGTATAAATGATCAGAGTGATGTCATTTTGTCCCCTAAGAGGGTGAAGTTTGAGAGAGACCGTTACCAAAAAGTGAGGCCAATGTCCAGTAGGGCCGGCCTGGACACAAGGGGGAACTGAGTTTCCACAGAGCCTGCAGCAGTGACTCAAATCTAGTGCAGTTGGGAGCGTGAGCAATGAACACGGGACAGCAGTGTATCATTTGCTTTGGATTTAAAGTAGACCTATGATCCGACTTTGCAGGGCTAGGACCCAGGAACCTGCATTTTTTTAATGGATACCCCAGGTGACTGTGAGGCCTAGCCAGCCAGACCTGAGATCACTTCCTATATAAAGGCCTCTTCTAGTGGAGTAGACGAGGGCTGGAGGATGTATGTGCTGGTCCCTAGAAAACAGAGAAAAGCTCTCCAGGAGTTTGCAGGTGGGAACTGCGGGATACAAGAAGTCTTGAGCAGCTGTGCAGGAGGAGTGTGATGGTCTTAAGCAAATGTTGTTTGTTTGTTTTTTAAGATTTTATTTACTTGAGAGAGAGCACAAGCAGAGGGGAGGGGCCGACGGAGAGGGAGAGAGAGAATCTCAAGCAGACCCCATGCTGAGCAGGGAGCCCGATTCGGGGACTTGATCCCAGCACTCTGAGATCTTGACCCGAGCTGAAGGCAGATGCTTAACCAGCTGAGCCGCCCAGGTGCCCCTTAAGCAAATGTTTTTTTTTTTTTTAAATCTACTTTATCAATTTATTAAAGTATCATTTACGTGCAATAAAACGTATCAATTTTACTGTACAGTTTGATGAGTTTTGAAAGAATATATACATCTGTGAAATGACGACTGCAGTCATGATAGGGAACATTTCCAACACAGGTAAAATTTCCTGCATGATACCTTGCAGTCAACCCCCTTACCGCCCGTATCCACCCACCAGCCAATGATACGCCTGTTTGCATCAGTATAGATTAGTCTGGGTTGTTCTAGAGATTTCTACAAAGCAACCACACAGTATACGTCCTTTTGTGTCAGGCTCCTGACATAGACTTGCACAGATTTGTTTCTTTCTACTGCTACGTGTATTCCACTGTATCAATGTATGAAGATTTGTTTAAACATTCACCTGTTGATGGATATTTGGGCTGTTTCCAATTGTGTGCTATTATGAATAAAGTTTCTGTAAACATTTTGGTCTAAGCTTTTTGTGGATAGGTTTTCATTCTCCTGAGTAAATGCAGTTGGTGTATGTGTAACATTATAACAAGTCAAGTGTTCTGCACCGTTTTGCCTTCCCACCATCAGTGTAAGAGTTTCAGTGCCTGGCGTCCTTGCCAGCACTTGGCGTTATCATCAGTCTTTCTCATTTTAGTGATTTTAGTGACTAGATGCTGTTTCAAACAGTGGTGCCTCATTTTGCTTTAATTTGCATTTCCCTCATGACTGACGATGGTGAGCACTTTTTCAGGTGTGTGTTTGCCACATGTTCATCTTCTTTTGTGAAGTACGGGTTCAGATACTTGGCCAGTCCCTTGTCAGAAATATGTACTGTGGATATTTTATGTTGTCTATGGCTTACCTTTTATTATCTTAGTGGGGTCTTTTGCTGAGTCAAAGTTTTTACTTTGCTTAAGTCCAAGTTCTCATTTTTTTTTTTCTGTCTAGAAAAATCTTTGCTTACAATCCAAGGTCACAAGTATTTTTCCCACGCTTCATTCTAGAAATTTTAAAGACTTAAAATTTTTTAAAATTTATTTATTTGAGAGAGAGAGAGTGAGAGCGCGCGCACAAGTAGGGGGAGGGACAGAGGGAAAGAATTTCAAGCAGGCTCCCTGCCGAGCGTGGAGCCCAATGCGGACTTGATCCCACAACGCGGAGATCATGACCTGAACTGAAATCAAGAGTCAGACACTTAACCGACTGAGTCACCCAGGTGCCCCTCAAACATTAGACTTTTATATGTAGGTCTCTGATCCTTTTTGAGTTCATTTTTATTATGCTCTAGCATTCAAGCTTCTTTTATCCACTGTATTAGTCAGGGATCTCTAGGGGGAGGGGGAGAAAGACAGGGAGATTTTAAGGAATGGGTCGATGTGGTCGGGGAAGTTTGGTAAGTTCAAAATCTGATGCAGAGGATGGAGACTCAGGGAAGAGTCGCAGTTCCAGTCCAAAGCTGTCTGCTGGAATAATTCCTTTTTGCTCAGGGCACATCAGTTTTTGTTCTATTAAAGCTTTCAACCAATCGGATGGAGTCCACCCACATTAGGGAGGGCAGCCTGCTTCACTCAAAGTCACCAATTGAAATAGTAATCTCATCCAAAAAATGAAAACAAAAACCCTAACGGAAACATCCAGAATAATGTTTGCTACTTACTTGGGCACTGCGACCCACCCAAACTGACACATAAAATTAACCTCACACCCACACAGATATCCAACTGTCCTAAGGCCACTTGAAAATTCTTTCCTATTCCCATTAAGTTACCTTGAGAATTTTGTCAAAAATCAATTGAGCATATTTGTGCGGGTCTCTCGATTTTTGGACTCCATTCTGCTTCACTGATCTATGTATCTATCCATATACCAACACAACGGTCTTGATTTTTGTAGTTTTGCAGGGAATCTTGAAATCAAGGAGCATAAATCCCCCAACCTTTTCAAAGTTATTTTGGCTTTTCTAGGTCCTTTGGATTTCTCTATATATTTTGAAATCAACATGCCAATTTCTGAAAAACTAAAATCCTTTCAGACATTTCATTGGGATTGTATAGAAACAACAGGCCAATTTGGGACAACTGACATCTTAACACTATTGAATTTTTTTTTAATCCACAAAGTTTATTATTGTGTTTTTAGGTCTTCAATTTCTCTCAGCAATGTTTTGTAGTTTTCAGTGTACAAGTCTTACATGTTTTTCTGAGTAGTCTCTTGTTTTTGATGCTATTGTAAAATATTTTAAAAATTTTCACTTTGCAACTATTCACTGCTAAAACATAGAAATGCAATTTATTTTTGTTTCTTGACCTTGTATCCTGAGACTGTGCAAAATTCACTGAGTAATTCTAGTAGCCTAGTTTGTAGATTCCTTAGGATTTTCTATGCACACCATCATGTCATCTGTGAATAACAACAATTTTATTCTTTTCCAAGTTGCAGGCTTTTTATTGCTTTTCCTTGCATTAATGCACTGGCCAGGATTTCCATTACAATTTGAATTGCAGTGATTAGACTGCACATCCTTGCTTTATTCCTAATCTTAATCTCAAGGAGAATAGTAAAATTTTCACTGTTATGTAGAATGTAGGCTTTTCTAACATGCCTTATCATGTTAAAAATGTTTTTCTCCTTGATGGCTAAAAGTTTTTACTCAGGAATGGACATTAAGCTTTGTTAAATGCTTTTACCATACCTATTAATATAATTATATTAATATAATATTAGTATTAATATAATCATTAATATAATCATATGCTTTTCTATTTTACTGTCTTATTGTGATACATCACATTGAATGATATAAGTTATAAAAATCAACCTTGTGTCCCTGAAATAAATCCCACTTGGTAAGGATGTATTATTCTCTACATTGCTAACTTCAGTTTGCTAACATTTTATTAAAGGTTTTTGGCTTCTATTTTCACAAAGAATATTTATCCTTAGTTTTCTTTTCTTTTTAGGTCTTTATCTGGTTTTAAAATCAGGGAAAGAAAATAAATTAGGACATATTTTCCCCACCTTGATTTTCTGAGTTTCTATAAAATCGGCATCATTTCTTAAATGTGTGGTAGAGTTAACCAGTGAAGCTATTTTGATCTGCAGTTTTCCTAAAGTGTTAAAAATATCATTAATTTGATTTATATGTCAGATACAGCATTCTACGATATAAATATGGTTATTCAGATTTTCTATTTCTTCTTTATCAATTTCGGCAATTTAGGTCTTCCAAGAAATTTGTTCATTTTTTATGAAGTTGTCAAATTTATTGTCATAGAATAGTTCATAGTATTCTATTATCATTTTAAATGGCTATAGGACCTCTAGTAAAAATGACTATTTCATTGCTGATATTAATTTTTTAAAATTTTTTCTTGATCAGCTTGGGGTTTACCAATTTCAAGAATCTTTTCAAATAACTAGACTTTTTCCCCTGTAGATTTTTCTCTATGTTTTGTTTTTCATTGATTTCTGCTTTTTAAAAATTTTAAATAATTTCTTTTATTTATTTATATCTTTTATTTTTTAAATATTTTAAAAATATTTGATTTCTGTTCTAATTTTCATTATTTTACTCATTCTATCTACCTTTAGTTTAAATGCTTTTCTTTTTAGATTCTTTTTTTTTTTAAATTTTTTTTTATTATATTATGTTAGTCACCATACAGTACATCCCTGGTTTTTGATGTAAAGTTCGATGACTCATTAGTTGCGTATAACACCCAGTGCACCATGCAACACGTGCCCTCCTTACTACCCATCACCAGCCTATCCCATTCCCCCACCCCCCTCCCCTCTGAAGCCCCAGTTTGTTTCTCAGAGTCCATAGTCTCTCATGCTTCATTCCCCCTTCTGATTACCCCCCCTTTCTTTACCCCTTTCTTCTCCTACCGATCTTCCTACTTCATATATCCATAGATGAGAGAAATCATATGATAGTTGTCTTTCTCTGCTTGACTTATTTCACTTAGCATTATCTCCTCCAGTGCTGTCCATGTTGCAGCAAATGTTGAGAAATCGTTCTTTTTGATAGCTGAATAATATTCCATTGTATATATGGACCACAACTTCTTAATCCAGTCATCCGTTGAAGGGCATCTCAGCTCCTTCCACGATTTAGCTATTGTGGACAACGCTGCTATGAACATTGGGGTGCATATGGCCCTTCTCTTCACTACGTCTGTATCTTTGGGGTAAATACCCAGTAGTGCAATGGCTGGATCATAGGGTAGCTCAATTTTTAACTTTTTAAGGGACCTCCACACTGTTTTCCAGAGTGGCTGTACCAACTTGCATTCCCACCAACAATGTAGGAGGGATCCCCTTTCTCCACATCCTCTCCAGCAATTGTTGTTTCTTGCGTTGTCAATTTTTGCCATTCTAACAGGCGTAAGGTGGTATCTTAGTGTGGTTTTGATTTGAATTTCCTTGATGGCTAATGATTTTGAACATTTTTTCATGTGTCTGTTAACCATTTGTATGTCTTCATTGGAAAAGTGTCTGTTCATATCTTCTGCCCATTTTATGATTTGTTTGTTTCCCCTGTATTGAGTTTGAGAAGTTCTTTATAGATCTTGGATACCAGTCTTTTATCTGTAGTATCATTTGCAAATATATTCTCCCATTCCGTGGGCTGCCTCTTCGTTTTCTTGACTGTTTCCTTGGCTGTGCAGAAGTTTTTTATCTTTATTAAGTCCCACAAGTTCATTTTCTCTTTTGTTTCTCTTGCCTTTGGAGAGGTGTCATGAAAAAGGTTGCTGTGGCTGATATTGTAGAGGTTGCTGCCTATGCCCTCCTCTAGGATTTTAATGGATTCCTGTCTCACATCGAGGTCTTTCATCCATTTGGAGTTTATCTTTGTGTATGGTGTGAGAGAGTGGTCAAGTTTCATTCTTTTGCATGTAGCTGTCCAATTTCCCAGCACCATTTATTGAAGAGACTGTCTGTTTTCCACCAGATGTTTTTTCCTGCTTTGTCAAAAATTAGTTGCCCAAAGAGCCGAGGGTCCGTTTCTCGGTTCTCTATTCTGTTCCATTGGTCTGTGTGTCTGTTTTTGTGCCAGTACCATGCTGTCTTTGTGATGACAGCTTTGTAGTACAGATTCTTAATGTGAAAACTTATATAAATGATTTTAAACTTTGTTTCTAATATAAGCATTAAAATCTAAAAGCTTGCCACTTGGCATTGCTGTCACTGCATCCCACAGATGTTGATATATTATGTTTTCACTATTTTTCTTTTTTTAATTTTTTTTAATGTTTTTTTATTATATTATGTTAGTCACCATACAGTACATCCCTGGTTTCTGATGTAAAGTTCGATGATTCATTAGTTGCGTATTACAGATGTTATTTATTTATTTGACAGAGAGAGCGAGCACAAGCAGGGGGAGAGGCAGGCAGAGGGAGAGGGAGAAGAAAGCTCCACCCCAGGCAGAAAGCATGATGTGGGGCTCGATTCCAGGACCCTGGGATCGTGACTTGAACTGAAGGCAGATGCTTAACCGACTGAGCCACCCAGGCATCCCTCACTATTTTTCACTTTAAAGCTTTTTTCTAATTTCCTTTGTAATGTCTTCTTTGTTTTTTTTTTTTTTTTTAAAGATTTTATTTATTTATTTGACAGAGAGAGACAGCCAGCGAGAGAGGGAACACAGCAGGGGGAGTGGGAGAGGAAGAAGCAGGCTCACAGCAGAGGAGCCCGATGTGGGACTCGATCCCGGTACGCCGGGACCACGCCCTGAGCCGAAGGCAGACGCCTTTAACGACTGCGCTACCCAGGCGCCCCTGTAATGTCTTCTTTGAACAGAATATATACACACAAACATATAAGCATATAAAGAAATGGAATTATATTCTTTATAACCTGCTTTTTGACTTAAGAGTAAATCAAGAACACCTCTCTGATAATTTCCTGCAGCGTCATTTTTCAGGCAGAGTTTAGTACATTATGGATATATTGCACAACATTTATTTAAACTAGGCCTCTATTGCTGGATAACTTAGTTGTTTCTTTTTTTTTTTTTTTAAAGATTTTATTTATTTATTTGATAGAGACAGCCAGCGAGAGAGGGAACACAAGCAGGGGGAGTGGGAGAAGAAGAAGCAGGCTCCTAGAGGAGGAGCCTGATGTGGGGCTCGATCCCAGAACACTGGGATCACGCCCTGAGCCAAAGGCAGATGCTTAACGACTGCGCCACCCAGGCGCCCCCCCCCCCCATTTTTTCAGTTACAAACTGTTGTGATAAATATCCTCACATATTAGTTTTTGTGTAACTAAGAAATTTCTTCATTGTAGAGTTTCCTAAAAGTGGAATTGTTGTTATGTAAGGGGACCCTCTCTCAAGGCACCCTCCCGTTTTGATACCAACTTCTTGGACCTGAGCCTGTATTTTTTTGCATGGTTAATTTCTCCCCCCAGAGTTGATGTGGTCTGTGGGCTGCATCAGCCCTTAGGCATGGCCATTTGGCATTTCCAGAGATGAAAAATAGTCAACTGCCAACATCCAAGATTGCAGGGGGAAGGTCTTACATACAGCATCTGGATTTTTAGGTTCTCCTGGATAAGTGGGAATCTGGCAACACTAAGCCAACATTCCTACATGATAAGAATTAGTGGGAAAGGAATAATTACTTTAGATAGGGCAGTTTCTTTCCATGTTGTCATAGTTCTTACTTAGTCCATGCCGCTTGATTAGGACATGGCTTGACTCTTACAGGATTCGGGTTCACCACCCCTGATTTGGTAGGATAGAACCTATGAGAAAACTCATGCCAGTCACGTACAGGCAAAACCCAACCTACTACTCCAAACCGTGTGACCTTTCCAAGTGCACGTGATGCCCCCTTGCACTTCTTTAATTCTAGACCTCCACTTGGTAACCTATCGGACTTGTTCTTCCACAACACAATTCCATTCTTTTGAGGTAGAGAACAGAGATCTTCTCTGTACTTTAATGCACATGAGTTTTCCTACGTGAACATTATCTCTAGAACTATGCAAACATCATGTACCACATCATGTCTCTCAGATTTTTAGGCCTCAGTTTTAAGGATATATTGAAGATACAGCCTTCCCCTACCAGTAGTTAACTCATGGGACAGTTATGTTGAGATCAAATTATGAATATGGGATAATTGCCATCTCTTCCCCTCCCCTATCCAGCCAAAGAGAATTCTCTAATTACCAGATCAATCTCCTGTTTTTCTCCCTACAAATAGGAATTTTTTTCTTCTGCTGTAAGAGAGGTAAGGTCCATATACATGATGAAGTGGTACAGAAAATAATGAGGACAGGCAGAAAGAGGAGAATGATCTATTGAGAGCAATTACAGGGAATTGTGAATGGAAGGGCTCAGGATTGGCACCCAATGTGAGGGGGAGAGGAAGAAGAAGAAAGGCGGTTTTAATAAATATTGTTTTAGTCTTTGAATGTGGAGCCCCTTTATGATTCTCAGCAAACCTAAGGAAAGGGTTTGAGTTATTGAAATTACTTTCGGTTGTGGGAAGCTGTTTTCTTGACTGCAGTCCTGTTCTGAGACCAAACTGTGTCTGGCCCAGGTTTATAATGTTACACAGGCTTGTGGATAGGTTTTCCTTGTTCGTACCCTTCTTACACTGTGCTCTGGTTATATTACTCGCTCTTCATGAGACACTAAGTACTGGACACCTGTTTAAACAGATTTAAGACTGCTCCTTCTGGCTGGGAGTTTTGTTGTATACCCTCCTCTAAAAAATATCCAAGACCTAGACAATTGAGACATAGATTTCTATTCTCCTTTTCTGTTTAGATTTCTCATTCTATGGTTTTTCCTGAAGTGGGGAGTCCACATTAAAGGTCATAATGCTTCTGGCTCTAGGGTTGGATTTCTTAAACACATTCCCAGGTCAACTGGAGTGCTAAAGTTTATTACTTTTTAAAAACCAAACCCCTGCCAAGTGAAAGGAGAGAAGGGTATGTTTAGATGAAAGTGCCTGATGTTCAAATTCTGTAGTTTGTTGACATTTTATTGCTCAATACGATTTTTCCTATCCTTCAGGGCATTTTGCTTAATGGTTTCCCAGGAACACTGTGATGAGGCTTCAAAGCAAACCCTAGGTTTTAGCAACAATGCTCTTATTCCAGTTTTTATGAGTCACATGTCCAAAACCTTGTACACATCTCAAGTTGTTCCCATAAACACTTGTGCCCAGAAAATATGGGAAACCATGTTAACAAGCTGTATTAGATGTCGCACACTAATACGGAAACAAGCCAGGTAATTCCAGGGCAATAGATTTTTGTGGTAACTGGGAGGCGGAGAGGTGTACCTAAACTAGATGTTAACTGTACTGTACTAAATTCATTCGAGAGGCTCTGTCGCCAGTGGTCTGATCGAGCCAGCTGTTCAGTACGAATCTGTCAGTAAGCATTGGCTAGGTAGATGTGACGCCTTCTACACTGAATTATTACAAACATACCAACAAAATGATGTATGACCCCAAGAAGTCTGTCCTTCCTATTTATTGCCTGGGTCAAAAGGAGTATGAGCAATTTATTACCTTTAAAGTGCTTCTCATCTGACTGAACCCCATATACACTAGTAAAACATGGCTTCCTAAGGGGATATATTTTGGTACTTTTATGGTTGAAAAATGAAGTGCCAAATGCTTAGACGTAGCACTCAAAGTGCTATCTAATTTCTCTTTTCCAATTATCTCCTTCCAGAGCTGATTCCTTCTCCCTCTTTCTCTATTTGCACTGTATTGGGTACTTGTCATGGTCAACCGGTTCAATCTGAACGGGAGCTTTTCTCAGAAGGCAGGCCCGCTCAGAGAAGTAGAAAGAAGAAGAAATGGCTGCCATTCACTTAACCCAGACAAGTTCCTTAGAGGTATGGTGGAATCTCCTTCTCTGGAGGGTTAGGAAACATAGTCCATGCTTCTCTTATCTGGGATGGTGTGCACGTGCCCCTTCTGGCAAGTGCTGGGAGGTAGCCAACATTTCAGATCTCTCCTCAGAATACCACGCTTTTCCTTTCCAGGTGTTTATTACTGAAAAGCAGAGGAAACGGAGCTCTTACCTTCCAGTAAGAAGATATCATCGCAGGCAGCGTTGGCAAAGCCACTTCTGCGGCGATGGGTTCTACCAGCATAATCCTCCAGGAACGAATGTCATCCAGACCTGTAACATTTAAGGAGACTGTGGGGTCTGAACTTGTGCTTCGGAAAATGCTAATCCATGTTTGAAACTTCATCTGACAGCCTTTCTGCTATACGCATTGCACAAGAGAGGACGTTTTCAGCCCTGGTTTTTAATTTTCTTCTTTTGCGGGCGTAGGGACGGACCTCAATGTTATTTTAACTTAGTTTCCTCCAGGCAAGGAGATTTACTTAATTAGGTAGCCAGTCAAGAAATTCTGTTGCTTAACATTTTGTGTCGTACAGGCTGTGGTGTGTCTGGAAAACGGAAGGGGCACGGGAGAGGAAGCTCAGCCTTTGAAACTTGTCTAGGAGGAGGCTGAAGGATATTCAAATAACGTATTTTTAAAGGTCCACTGGGCCAAGATAAATTCTAGCAAAACGGCGCTGAAATCAGAGGTGTGATTTTTCCTAGTTGTCGCAATGTCAGTGTGGGAAGGAACAATGGCTCTGAATTCCCTTGGAAAGCTGCGCTTGTAGATACAAGCAGAAAGAAGGGCTTTCCATCCTCTCCTGACCGCTCTGAAACTTAAGGATAAATTACTTCCTGCTGGGGACTTATCGTTACAATCCAGCAACTGTTGGGAAAGTGACATCACGGGGTTTCTCTCACAGACGTGTGTGCAGATCCAGATAAACCTGGAAGTTTGCAGCCAGGATGCCAGGCATCTATTCAGATAAGGCATAAATAGAATGGTGCTTTTCGCCTTGAAGTCTCTACAGGGTTTGGAAATTGGCTGTGATTATACATCTCGCACGTGGATTGAAAAAGGCAACCACCACCCATAACATAATGACCAGTAACTTCGCAGTTTAACCAAATATTTACTCCCTGTACCTGCAATTTACTGCCTGTAGCAAGTTTATGAAAATTTTAATATGCTTATGTTTAAAAAACACATCTCTTTCAATAGAGATGAACGCAAGGGAAATAAATCCTACAGTGATGAGTAACTTTAGTAATTCGCTTAGGTGTTCTTTGTGCTAAATTAACCTACATAGGGAGACTGAGGATGTGAAGGAGAAACCTGAAGTGAGAGAAGGGAGTGTGAGTTAGTCACATGTGAAAAGCAAGATTTTTTAAAAAAAGATTTTATTTATGTCAGAGAAGGAGAAAGAGACAGAAAGGGAGCATGCCCACCCAGGGGGAGAGGCAGAGAGAGAAAGAGAGGGAGAATTTTAAGCCAACTCCATGTCCAGAGGTCAGGGCTTGATCTCAGGACTGTGAGATCATGACCTGAGCTAAAATCATGAGTTGGACACTTAACCAACTGAGACACACAGGTGTCCCTGAAAAGCAAGATTTTTCAAGCAATGGGTCAATAGATGCAAAGAGAACAACAAAAAGCATTGGGGAGGGGAGCTTCATGGGAAACAGAAGTTCTCTTCACCTGAAGGGATTCTAATTTTCTTCAAGCTTAGATAACGTGTTTTACCTATGTCGCAGGGTGTGTTTTCCTCCATCACATACCACCTCTCCCTGCCCCATCGGCCCCTCTCTTTCTCTCACCAAGCCAAGACCTGGTCCTTGCGTCTGGAATTTATGGGGCCTAAGGGAACAGAATGTGGCTTTTTGTGATGTAACTCAAGTTACGGAAAGAAATCAAGACTCAGTGTAAGTTACAGGTAATATCCACAGTAGCACCAGGTTCATCTTTGCTATGAGAAGACCCGTTGCCCTACCGACCTCCACCTATACGATCTTAGGCACCATTCTCACCCCACCCTGCACAGCAGGGCAAAGAGAGGAGGATAGCCCATGCCGAGTCCTGAAGCCAACAGGAAACTGAACTTTGACTGGAGTGCCAGGGGAAGTAAAAGGAGAAAGACATAGGAGGAAGGTCAAGGTGTGTGTCAGTTAAGGTCATCTGAGAAGCAGCCACCAAAATGGGATTAGATGTGCAAGAGGTTCCTTGAGGGACTCGCCTCTGAAAAATCAAGGGGAGGGGGCAGGAGGAGGCAGGGAGAGCCTTCAGACTGGGATGCAGGGCTGACACACAGGGAAAGAGAGGGAAAGGAAGGGGGAATCACATAGGAAGAGCCTCAGACCACAGCATATTGTGGAGAAAACGGTGGCAAGATAAAGGAGAGTCCCAGGCCACCACTGTCCCCGAGAAGAGTCCCCCAGCAGGAAGATATGCCTGGGTTCTAATACCCCTGCTGTGCTCACTGTCCAAGAAAACCTGGGGAGAAGTGTGGCTCTGGGGTGAGCATCACAATGCAGCAGGAGGCACGTCCCATAGCAACTTCTCCTGAAGGTAGCTCAGCAGGACTAACTTCATGGCCACCTCAGGGAGGGACACATGGTGCCGATACAGGGTCCCGAGTGAAGGCTCTAAGGGTCTAGGACCATGGCCCTGCATCTGGGTTAGAGCAAGAAGACAAGTGGAATTATACAGAGAACTCACTTCTTGATCTCTGTTCACCTGCCTGTGGGTTAGAAAATCCTGCTTGATCAAGTTCAGGGCAGACTGAACACTATACGAGATTCTCAGAGCTGGACATCCTACCAGTGAGGACATTTGGCTGTGGATACGTAACATTGTGTGCAGACCTGTGAGGCTCCTTTTGATAATAGCATTCCCTGGGGCCTGGGGTAGCTGATCACAGCACCTGAGTGTATTTGTCTGCCTTTATTAAATGCAGACCCTACAGGGCACCTGCCTGGCCTCAGCCAAACACAAAGTGATTCCTCCCACCTCTCAACATTGTCTCCTAAGTCCCCACCCCACATATTGTTTCTGTCTTGCACTTTACATATATGTGTCTATGACTTCTCCCATCCTCAAAAGATAATGTGCAACTTGAAGTTAACAGTTGTCTTACGCTTTCAATCAGCATTGTCTTGCACACATAGTTTTGGGTTTTCACAACAGGTAAATAAAGGGACTGAGCAGCCAAGGGGGTAAGGTGGGAAAAAAAATACAAAGAAACATATATATTTCAGCCTACTTACTTTTCAGGACTAGTGGTGACTTTAATAGAAAACTCAGATATATTTCAACCATGAAAAAGGATCAATGCATACAATGCTTTCAATTTATATGATGTTATCTGTCAAATCTATTTCAAAAAACAAAGCATAAAAAAATAAGGACAAAGAAAGGGGGTGAAGTTGGCATGGGTATAGCTAGAAAAAACAAAGCTAAGGGTTGCTACTGAGATTGAATACAAACTTTACTTTTGACCTTTTCCTGGCAGGCAAGACAAAAAGGAAAACACAAGTTATATAAGGTTCTTATTAGCTAATAAAAAAAAGCATGCCAGGTTTTCTATACAAGCAGATTTTTCCCCCCAGCACTAACTTTAAGAAGAATTTCTTTTATGGTTCCTTATAAAGCCATTGACTTTTAAAATATATGACGGTTTCAATAACAGTTTTATGAAAAAAAATACAGAAACTTTTTTCTGTATGGCCATTTCTTATATTGATTTTTGATAAATGCCATAGTTCAGAGATGACATTTCTTTGGGGACTTAGGATGGAGTTCAACCCCCCAGGAGTGAAACGAGGTAGATGGATGATGTCTGGGCCTGTAGCCTGTGGAAGGGACCCTGGGAAGGGTGTGATCCACTTGCAATGCCCACGGGCTAAGTATCAACTGGAGATTATTAGCAAACAAACGAAGTTGTATTAAAAGAGAATCTAACTTCGGCTGTATTCTTTTTAAATTTGGCTCAACAGTTGTGCCTGGACACATACATTTTGATTTGACACTGGGCCTTTATCATAATGAATTCCATATACGTACAATGATCTAAACTTGACCCCACTACGACCCAAACTCCTATTAAGAGAAATGGAGAATGTGACAAGCATTCCAAAGGAAAAATCCTCTGGTTTACAAATCCATTGAAGCACCAAACACAGTTAAACGAGTTGCTTTTGTATTCTGAGATTCTTCAAGACTTGCGTAGGCTAACATGCTGTTAGAGACTGAGCTCCCTGGTAGACAGACTCTGGGTGATTAGTGTGTAGGAAGGTTACTACAGATGGCTCCTGGGATCAACACCTAAGGAAGACAAGGGGGGGAGGGGAAGGGAGAGGAGGAGCGCAAGATAAAGTGGAAGAGGAAGTGGGGTGAAAGCCATGGGGAACACTGGACCTGGGATAGCTTTTTGGAGTTGCCTCCCCTTGGGTGAGGGGCTGGGGCTGTACACCCCACACCGACCACTCACTGGAACCAAGCTGTCCTCAGAAGGGGTGTGCTCTTGGGCACCGTGGCTTTCTTCCGCCAAGGCCACTTCCCTGAAGAAGCTAACACCTGAGGGCTCTGGGCCAGCAGCCAGCAGTGAGGGGGACTAAGTCCCAGACTTTTTTTTTTTTAATAAAGATTTTATTTATTTATTCATTCATTCATTCATTTATTTATTTATTTATTTATTTATTTGACAGAGAGGGAGAGACAGCAAGAGAGGGAACACAAGCAGGGGGAGTGGGAGAGGGAGAAGCAGGCTTCCCAGGGGAGCAGGGAGCCTATGCAGGCAAGGCTCGATCCCACAACGCCGGGATCACGACCCCAGCCGAAGGCAGACGCCCAACGACTGAGCCCCCCAGGCGCCCCTAAGTCCCAGACTTTTGAAGGTGGTCCATCACTATCTATTGGGGGATTTTCTAGGCACCGTTTGCCAAACTAGCAAAACATACTTTAAACGTGAGGCACAGCTAAAATATCTCCCAGACGTGACGGTCAGCAGAATCTCTTTTGTGACGGGCTGCTTTATTCCCATAACCTGGAAGCACACGCTTGACTCTGTAGGCTATGCCCATCGGTTCCTACCAGAAGCCAGATACAAGGGACTCAGTCAATGAAAAGAGCTTATTTTACTCACTTACATAATTCGGGGGACAGTCCATAAGCCTGTGCAGCCGCTTTCACGGAACCAGGTTCTTTCTCTTCTCGTCCCTTTTTGGCGTAACTTTTGGTCTCATGGCTACAAGAGTCACTACTCTACCCCAGAGGGGAAAGCACAAGCCACAAAATATAAACACCACGCAAGCTTCTTCCTCCCCGACATTTTCGGAAGTTCTGTGGGAGCTCTGCTGGCTTTTCATTGGCCAGAGCCGAGTCACGTGACCACGCCTAATTTCCAGGGCGTCTGGTAAAGTCATTTCACCTGCGAACGCTTAACTGGCTTCTCTTAATTGGGAAGAGAGGGAGAAAGGATATTGAGAAGACGACTCGCATGGCCGACCCCAAATAATAGAATTTAAATCCTTCCTTGTTCCTCATGGGCTGAACGACTGCAGGAAACGGATTCCATAGGAAGAAAAGAAATACAGTCATAAAATATGAATGCGACTATGGGCACAACATCACAACAGAATGCTCGGCTTTCCAAATTTATCCGGTTGAACGCAGACTTTCCACATTTCATCAAAAGCAATATGCATTCATTACCCTAGATTTATGCTTGCCTTTCTGCCGCTTGGGACAGAGCTGTGCACATGGTAGACATTCACTGGGTGTGTGTTCATGTGTGTCTCTGTGTGTGCCGTGTAAACAAAGGAGCGTCTTTGGCATACAATGTAGCACTATACTGCGTCATAAAATCATGAAGTCGTGTGTCTTGCTGGCATATATGGGAAGCCCCTGCAGTGGTGGTTGAGGAGTGGTTCTGGGAATGGTTTTAGTCTTTGCTTGACTCTGCTTCCGTTTCCCTTATGCCCCTGGCAGATGTGTAGCTTTCTGATGATTTGATTTTATACATCCAGATTTTCGAGAACTTCTGAGAAAAAAACAATAGAAAAGCTACCCCCAGTATGATTTAAAAAGTGCAATTACCTCATCCTTTCTTGAAAACTGTGGTGCTCTCTTCTACCTCTTCCATCCAGAAAAGAAGCCTCACTTTCTATAATTACATGATTTTGAACTTTCTGCATATGAGATTATAGTATGGAATAGAATTTCCATATATACACATTAAATGTATGGACACACTAAACAGAAGAGTGTGATGACCCCAGTGATATTTCCCCAAAACACCTAATACCCTCTTCATATCCGACCCTAGGTTTAGGGGCTCATCATTCTTCCCTTCTCCTTGAGGAAGGGTCTTTTTCTGTCAAACTGTCTTTTCAAATATTGTCTCAATAGTTCATAGCCTCATACAATTAGAAGTAGAGGCCATGGTCAATGTCGGATGATCCTGCACTTCTCATATACTCTCAGCAGATGCCAATGCTAATGTTTCCTGGCCACACTTTGAGTTGTAAGGCGTTGGTTTTAAAGCTTGGTTGCATCATTGGAATTGTGGGGAGTTTTACAAATACTGATGTCTGGGTTCCACCCAGAGAGTTAAATTTATTTATTATAGGGTTGGCATGGACATCAGATTTTTTATTTTTTATTTTTTTAGCAGGGGGGAAGGGCAGAGGGAGAAGGAGAATCCCAAGCAGACTCTGCACTGAGCACGGAGCCCAGCATGGGGCTTGATCCCATGACCCGGAGATCATGGCCTGAGCTGAAATCAAGAGTCAGATGCTTAACTGACTGAGCCACCCAGGTGCCCCTGGACATCAGATTTTTCTAAAAGCTCCCACAGGTGATTCTAATGTATAGCAAGATTTCAGAACCCTAAGCTATGAACCAATTACAGTAGTTTTCTGCACATGTCCCTCCAAATACACAATTTGTTAACTTATGTATCCTTATAAGCCTCCAATGTGGTTAATACCAACTTTTGGGTGGTTTTTATTCCAAGAGAGCGCCTAGCACAGGGTCCCTTTCTTGGCATAGGCTCAGAGTCTGTTGACCACATCAGCATATAGAAAGATGCCATTCTATATACACGTTGTGGCCAAGAAGGGAGAGAGGATTTACTTTTCATCGTAAATATGGGTACAGCACATTTCTACTTACTGCCATTCCTTTGCTAGACTTCTTCCAAGGATACCCCATACAAAGGGTTTCCAGATCTTGGGAACCTAGGGCAGACAAAGGGGAAATAATGGGGAGCGGAGATGTCAGCAGAGGAAAGAGAGTAAGGGAGGGAAGGAGAGAGAGAAAAAGAAGAGAAGAAGGGATGGAAGAAAAATGGGGAAGAAACGAGAAGAAACTAAGATGGATATAAGGGTAGCAGAAGTTGAAAACTATTGACAAAAATTGCCAGTAGGTATTTACAAATCACCATCTATGAAAGGTGACAAAGATTCTTGTGGAGATCAATAAATGTAGGGTCTTGTTAGGAGACAGGAATCAGGCACTCAAAAAGTTACATTAAACTATGCAATGAAGAATAAAGGGAAATCAAATTGGAGAGGACATGGGACTTATAGAGAGACCCATCAACATATGAGAGTTTCAAGGCAATAGACAGCATGAACTCCATTTTCACGTGGGGAAATGATATCAACTCTGTTGCCATGGATCCCTTATTCTTATTTGGCCGTATCAGCTTAACTCAGATTATGCACATAGGTGGCTCCTGAAGAGAGAACATTTAACCCATTTCGTATCAAGGAGTCTTTCAGGGAATTATTTCAGTATTTTATAGTTATTTCCTCTATCCTGTACCATCCGGTATGTTACCTGCAAATATTCGCTCTGTGAAAAAAAATTAATTTTCAAAATTTCCTTGAAGATAGATACCCTTTGACAGTCCTCATCCCCACTCCTAACCCCGAGATGCACATCTAGAAGTTTCTTCTTAGAGTTGAGGTCTTGGTATTAATGTTTTATGAGAATAAGAAATAGGCATTCAATCCATTCAAAGTGGTGAAGGGTTTGGTTTCTTGTTATCTTTTCTAAGAAACGTTCTTAGTTTGATGTGTTGAACTTTGGCAAAATGAGTCCCTTTAGTGACATAAAAGCAGCAATGTCTTTAAAAGACGCTGACAGATGCTGAGAGAGTTGTGGGGTTTTGTGTTTTTGTTTTTTTGTTTTTGCAGTGGGGCTGAGTTTCCAGCTCTGCTGCATGTAATTAGGCAGGCAGATAGAGCTTTACTCATTTTACTAGCCCAGTGGGAGGGAGGGGGGTGGGGGGCTCCAAAGTTCCGCTTACTTCAAGGAAACACACTCTCTCTTTCTTTAACATGTGCGTCTCCATTTCTGTGAACAAGTAAGAGTCTGTGTTTTCATTTTATAAATTCTGCACACAATTGAGCTTGTGGTAAGGAACACATCATTTCTATTTATTTCAAGCAAGTGAAATTCATCCATTTCATAAAGAACTTGGATGGTAAAGATGGCGGACATGCGTGATTTAAGGATCAGCATTTTTAGTGTTCTAACGACATCAATAAACACAGAATGTATAGTCTCAGCAGTCTGGCTCATCTGAATCAAATAACTTTTTAATTCTTTGCTCTTCTGCACTTAGTACTCTGGTGTCTGAAATGTTTGCGTCAATAAACAATCGAATTGACAGTTTTCTAGGTCAAGGTAGCATCTCTTTCTTTCAAACTCTTGCTTTTCTCTGCTACATTTAATTGGGAACTCTGTGTCTGGTTCATAAAAGCTCTGCAGAATGCCCACCCCCCCTCTTCGACTTTTAAGTTTAAAAACCCAGTCTATCTAAGAACAAAGCTGGGGCCTCTGGGGAACAGAGAGAACACTCTCTGGGTCCCTTTCCCTTGCAAGCCCCATTCTAGAACTAAGTCCAAAAGCTTGGCTCATGTGTGACGCCAGTGTCACCTCTTCTGTACCAAGCAGAAAGCAGGAGAATCTTCACATGTGCTGTGAATAGAGGCCATATAGTCTCTATTAGAATCGCAACACTAGGACCCAGCAATGAAATGTGAACAAGGAGAGAGTGTCTGAGGCCAAGGGGCCAAAATCAGATTAAGGCATCTCATTGGAGGAAAAGACCACGCGAGCAACGCAGAACCACGCGGGGTATCGGGCTCTAACAACAGGAACTCAGAGGACCCAAACAAGGACAGAACAAATTGGTTGAATTCCTAGAGATATTGCTTTGTAGGTCGAAAGGAACTTACCTCCTAGATGTGCATGCAGGCCGGTCTCGCCCCTTGCCAGGTTTATCAAAGAAGCATTGTTTTGCCCAAGACCCAAGAGTCATCCAGAAGTAGAGCCAACACAACTCATGATCCCCGTGTATCAGTCCAGTGGGTAATGCACTAAAGAGATAGCATCATGCAGGACAGATAGGATAGTCCAGTGGGAATAATGAGCAAACCTGGGCCAGAGCCAAGTCTGCTATTTACAAGTAGTATTACTTTGGACATAGGACTTAAAGCTTTCTGAAGTTTACTTTGCATAAAATGGTAGTAGTAATATCTCTACATAGGTGTGGCTGGTACCTAAAAGGTACTTGAATATTAGGTCCTTCTTCTATACCTCGTTGCATCTTGTCAAGCCCAAGTTTGTCAGATAACCCATATATGCAAGATTACCTCCTAACTCAGAACCTTGGCCTCTTGTGTCCACGAGGATGCAGAACGGTCCCCATTTGACGGCCGTGGCACTGCTAGTAACTGTGAATAGCATACAAGGCTCCCTCTTACGGGTAAGAACACATTCAACTTCCAAACTAAAATTTGACAGGCCTCTTATGGGCCATGCCAACACTTTGAAAATAAAACTCTTGAAGTTTCAACAGAAATATATTTTTACATGATAGGACGAAACCATCTGGAACTTACTGCTTACATGGACTGAAAGAGCTGTATCAACAATACGGTTCTTATAAACTCAGGCTCCACACTGTCTCCTAAAGGGATTAGACAGGTCTCATAATGTGTTCTAGACAGAAAAAGTGACCCAAGCAGGGGCTGAATCCTTAGCTGTCATTAGTATTTTCTCATGTCAACGCTGGAATTTGAGAAGACAGAAGAAATTGACTTACTTTATATACTTGTCTGATCCTTTAGTACTTAATGAAAACTAGAATGTTTTATTTCACCCCTATGGGAAAATAGCTAAACCGGGCAGTTTGTTCCTGAAATAAAATATCAGCAATCAAAATACTCTCAACGTCCCTTAGAAAGCAGAACATCACAGGCTTATTAGAAAGTAGGTGCCCCAAGCTTCTAGGTGCTGTTAACATTGTTTTATTTCCTTTATACAAAAAGTAGAAATGACAGAAAAAACATTCTTGACAGAAAACAATACCACTGACCTGTTCTCATTGAGGAGCTGAGCCCAAACTGCCCATTTTACTGGGAAAGAAAAGTTCAATCAACATTAGCAAATATTCATGCAACTGATGAAAGACAAGATGGCGCCAGTGGCTTGGTGGACGTCGTGTGGGGAGGGTGAACCAATCCAATCTTAAAAAACATACATTGGCCCAAATCATGCTTTTAAACAGCATCTCTTTAGAAACAAGTTATATATACAAATATCACCCAAAAATGTGTATTATATAGTCTAGTACTATAAATTTAAGGCATCCTGATATGTTCTTCTGCTGGTGAGGCATTGTTCTCATGATTCTATTTCCACAGTGGATAGTCCAGAAATTTCCAATGGTGTCCAAAGGGCAGCAATGAGAGACAAGAAAAAAGTGATTTACAAGAAGAGTTCTTTTGACTCTGGCTCAGCATTGTGCTTTATGCTGTAGGATTTCTTCATTTTTCTATTGATGTCATTATGCCTAAGCAGAAGAAAAACCATAAAGGCCAGAATTAGATAAAACTATAGTCAAGTTACAAGACACCACCACTAAACAGCTCATCAAACATGGAAATTATCCTCATACAAACCACACTGAAGAACACTTCATTCCAGTAGGCAAATGATTTTCTTTTCATATAAATCACTCTTTAAACAATAAAAGCTATAGTCATGTAATAACACACACTTAGCAAACACTTTTTAATTTGGCTCTGGAAATAATTTCTCAGTCATGCTGATTGGAGTCCAGGCATAATTCTAGTCAAGTGAATTTTATCAAATTCATGTCAAAGTCACGTCAAATAGGATAGTAAGTATAGTAATGCTGGTCGAGTGGAAACAAGAGATGTTTATATTTTATTGACATGGATTCATTGGTGACATCTTTAATGTCCAATAAGCTGGAGTCTTAATCGTTCAAAGAAGATATTTTTTGGGTGTGTGATTACTGTTGGAAGATCGTAAGTAGGTAAGTCTAGGGGAAAAAGAAAAAACCAGGAAAAAGAAATGCTGTCCTCCCCCCCCCCCCCCCGTCCCGCCAAGTATTTGATACCTAGTAAGCTTATGAAAAGAAGCAGAAGCTTAAGCCTGGAAACAGTTGTGCTTTGTAAGTGAATTCCCCTCTGGGTAGATGCTTTCATTTTCATGGGATATTACTCATATTCTGGGTACAAACATCTTCCAGAAAGGAGTCATCTCCTGAAGGTGGGTGAGCCTACATATTAATAAATTCCTTCTTCTTGCTATATCAGACAAAAACAAAGTGTTTCCAGTAATGCTACTTGCTAACAGGAGGACATATTTGGACGGAGAGCTTCAAGTGGGATTTTATGGCCTCGAAATTGTGCTTGCTTACAAAGACCATGTAGTCTATTCTCAGTGTTCCAGTAAATATTTGATCCTCATCACCACCTCAAAGTTCTGATTCTTACTTTATTTATTCCTCTGAATAGAACTTTATTTTTTTAAAGATTTTATTTATTTTTATTTTTTTATAATAATTTTTTATTATATTAGGTTAGTCACCATACAGTAGTACATCCCTAGTTTTTGATGTAAAGTTCCAAGATTCATTACTTGCGTGTAACACCCAGTTCACCATGCGATACGTGCCCTCCTAATACCCATCACCGGCCTATCCCATTCCTCCACCCCCCTCCCCTCTGACGCCCTCAGTTTGCTTCCCGGAGTCCATAGTCTCTCATGGTTCATTCCCCCTAGTGTTTTTATTTTTAAGTAATCTCTACACGCAACGTGGGGCTTGAGCTTAATACTCTGAGATCAAGAGTTGCAAGCTTTACCAACTGAGCCAGCCAGGTGCCCCTGAAGAGAACTTTAGAGAGTGTCTATGGGCAAGAAAGGGAAGAAGGGGAAAGAAAAACCTGGTTGGTTAAAAGACGTTCTAGGGATTTCCAATTAAAAATGATGGATTAAATACACACATTCATCACCCCATTCTTACAAAACAACACTAAAAGGAAAGTAAAGAAATAAGAAAGGCATAAACCCAAATGAATAAGGGAAGTGAGAGGCGATGATAATAAACAAAATACCAACACTATTTCAGAAATAGGAAAGTGGGTGGGCATGTGGAGTTGATTTAGCAGAGTAGAAAATGCAGAAATCTAAGCCTATGGGCAGGGAACCCAACAAACTGATTTGTGCTGCAAGATCATAGAAACCAAAAGCACCATGTATTCCTGAAGGTGACAGTGGGTGCTGAGTGGGGGTGAAAATGGGAAGATTATTCGAAAAATGTTTGGAAGTAGCAATTCATATCCCAGATTACCTCTCAGACCCACTGTAGCTGGGTGAGTACCTCCTTCCCATTGTGAAAGAAGACTGGAGGCTACAATCTGTAAGGCATGAACCAAAGAAAAGGGGGTGGAAACCATGAGATTAAATGAAAGTCTCCCTAAGTGAGAAAGTGCGAATATGATTCTCAACCCATCTCCTATTAATCTGACTCATGAATTCTTGGCACTCAGGTTATGGGCCCTAGCAGGAGATGTTTCCTTAACCTGAGAAATGAAGTGGCCAAGAGCAAAGACCTACAAATACTGACGGGGTCTTTCCCAACAAAGAGCCTAGTCCGCACCGGTTCGTGAAGCAGCATCTACCCGTCAACAAGCCTCACCCATAAAGTCGGAGCTTCTGTTCAGCTTCAGTGACTATAAATGAGTCAGAGACCATCAGATATTTGAGGAAAGTGCTCCTGTGAAAGACAGGGACCAAAATAAACAGAGAAATGGAAGTCAAAGTGCATAGAAATAACATAGGGAGACAAAGAGAACTTTAAACATCTTTAACAAGAAAAACTGGGAAAATGTCTGCAACTCATATTACAAAGGGTTAGTCTTCCTAATATGTAAAATATGAAGAGCTGCTAGAAGTCAAAAGAAGAAGACCAGAATCTCAATAAAATGAAGGATTAAAAACAGTACATTCATACAGTGAAAGGATATGTAGCTATGTAAAATAATAAAGAAACTATATACTAATACATACAGACCCTCATTGTGTTAGGTGAAGAAAAGCAAGAAGCAAAACTGTGTGTAGCAAACACCACTTTTACTGCAAAAAGGAAGAAAAGAAAAAAAATATACATTTGTATTTGATTGTAACATTTAAGTAAGTCCTGCATGTATAATGCTACAAAGAGGAAACAAAGAGAAAACCAACAAAGTACCTTTAAAAATTAACACTATTATGGCAAAAATAAAAAAATTAGAAAGGTTGGAAGGTACAGGTTAGTTCTTTCCTAAAAGAACTAGAAAAAGCAAAAGTATGGATAAAGATAGAAGAATAACAAATTGGAGGATCTATCCAGTGTGTCCAACATTGCAGTAATATGATTTCCAGAAAGAATGAACAGAGAAATTGCAATGGAGAAAATGTTCAAAGAAATTGTACAAAATCATTTCCCAGAACTGAAGCATAGAGATTTCCAGATCAAAAAAGACTGCTGAGTGCCCACATGTCAGGAATGAAAATGGCATCATGACAAAGCATCAAGAAATCAAAATATGGGGGAATAGAGAGAAAATCATAATAGCTTCCAAGGGATTCACAATTAGAGAGGAATGGAGCTTCACAACAGACAGATTAGAAGCAAGAAGAACATGAAACAATGTGTTCGAGATCCTGAGAGAAAATTGTTTCCTACCTAGAATTCTATACCCAGCCAAACACACCTAATCCAGTATGAGGGCAAATTGAAGATGTTTTCAGTCAGGCAAGGTCTCAACAAATTTAGCACCCATTCGCCTCCCAAAGATGGGAAGATGTGTTTACCAAAACAAGAGCATAAACCCAAAATGGGAAAAGACAGATTCAGGAAATAGGGCTCTACGCAGGAGAGAAGCAGAAGCAGAAGCAATTCCCAGAATAATTGGGGAATTATTCTTCTGGAAACACCCAGAAGACAGCTGTATAGCACTGCAGTCCAGACTGGGTAGGAGGAAAGAGGTTGTCTCCATGAACAGACAAACTGAGAGACACCTGATTTGTCTGAATGTGCTGAAGGAAGGTTTCTGTCTCCCGCAAAGTGTTGAGAAGTGAATTGTAAACTGAGAAGTCAAAATTACTTTCTCCCCTCCAAAATGTAAAGTTATAATTAGGAAGGAATGCATAGACCTAGTGTGATTAATATTTAGACAGCCATAGTAATAATAAGCACCAAATACTGATTTAACCCCAAAGAGAAATACAACTGTATTAATAATGGTGGGAAGAGGAAGCAGGGGTGTGCACTCGTGTGTGTGTGCATGTGTGTGTGTTTCGGGGTGGGGGGCGGGGTTGGGCATTAAAATAGAGCTAGATAAGTTTGATTCATTTGGAGAATACAGATTTTTGGAAACCTGGCTTCATAGTTTATTATTATCATTACTGTACAAATTTGGGCAAGATACATAATCTCTCTGTGCCTTGGCTTCCAAACTGCAAAATTTGACAATAATAGTATCTACCATATTGTGTTACTGTGAAAGTTAAAACAGGTAATATGCATTTGGCACCTAGAATGTTCTTTGGTACACTGTAAATGCTTTAAAAGTGTTAGCTATCACTTTACCTTCTATGGTGGAACGCCAGGAGGCAATAAAGAGAATATCTGAAGTTGAATATCTGTATGAGTATGTGATTTAGCAATACAGAATACTAGAGAATACATCTGAAAGAAAGTCAAGTGTGTGATGCAGGGAGTGGGAACACAGAACAGGGTAGGTTGGACAGAGGAGAGCCAATTTTTGCTAGAACACTAGCATTACTGTTATATACATATACCTACAGCACTTTGACAAAAAATCAAATGAAAAATAAATAAAAGTTAAAAAGAAGGCTTAGGTTGTAGTTTAAGGATGATATCATCATTTAGACATTAACAAAGTATTTCTGCTTTAATATAAGGGGTGTTGTGGTCAAGAACACTAAAAAAGAAACTTTCTGCAGGACAAAACCCAGCATGATTAGAGCTGAGTGTATATTTGAGGCATTTATTTGAATAATATCAGGATAATTCAAGCCTCCCTGAATCCTTCAATTACCTAGTCCTGAATTACCAGTATTCAAAAGAACAAAAGTGTTTGGGTAATTCTGGCATGAATTATGCAGATAATTTGCTGTTCCTTGATTTCATTTTTGGATATGAAATCACATTCTTAGTGACCAAAATTGGGAAGAAGAAAAGGCTTAAATTTAAATAACAGTTTTGCAAGTAATCTAACTTGCTGATTCATCTAGGCATGGATTCCACATTTCCATAGCCCATCGTGACCAGACAGCAATTTACTTGGAGGATTAGTCTAAAAGGGTCCACGGGCATGCATTATACTTCCACTGATAACCAAAACAGGGAGAGTTTCTTACTTTTGTGATCTCCTTCAGAACTTTACTGAGAGCAAATCTCTAAGTCCTATGTGCTAAAAAATGGGATTCCAGTTCAAAGAATGAACTTGCCCTGCCCACACTAAAAACTCACTGTAGGTAGGGAGGCTTGTAATCCAAGGGCCTAATTTAGATGTAGGACACCATTCTTTCTTGGGATGACAGGCTCAGTCCTTTTTATTTTATTTCTTTCACCTCTTCTTTCTTCCTTTCCTCTCTCCACTCTCCCTCTGGCCAGATATTTATGAAGTCTCTTCCACGTGCCAGGCACCGAGCTGGACGCTGGGGGTACAGATGGGGGTGTGGGGAGGCTGTCAAGGGTCCCCACTTTCATGAAGCTCCTGTACATTTCATGGAGTTTACTGTGTTTTAACTGTATCCTCTTTTCATGCTCTCTGGATTCTGATCTCCTTTAGAAAGGCAGCATGCCTTGTGCTGGCACAGCAAAATGCCCAGCTTAGAGCGAAAGACGGTGGTGCAGTGAGCGCACTGGCAAATTGGGAATGTGGCATTCGGGAGGTAATATATCTGCACTGTTCTTAGTGGGAAGGAGAATCCCAGATGGCTGTGGTTGGAGCAGGGATGCTTGGTGAAGGTACTGGAAGTTGTCTGGGTAAAGTCTCTAGCTGGTACTTTTAAACCTCAAGTGAATTTCTGCTTCTTGGAAACTCCAGCCTTCCTCAGAGCTTATAGACAGGCACTGCTCTTTTAATGTTTAGAAACACCCCCGTGGTGGCAGAGATGGTGCCCACAGGGCACGAACAAGACAGTTTCCCCTGTGACATTTCACAGTCCAAATCTGGACCTTGGAGGGGAGGGAGGAAAGGGGAGGTGGGAGGGGGAGAAGGAAGTAGTTTTTCCATTTTGTGACTGCATTTAAACCAGGATTCGCATGCTGAAAGAATGTGTTTCTAGCGGGATGGTTTTGGTTTTGAAGGAAGGTCTTCTCTCTGTCCCCTCCTACTTCTAGTCTAGGGCTGTTCCACATGTTCATTTCCTGCCTTCCAAGGCCGGTGCGTGAAGACTGAACGTGGGATCTTAGTTGCAATAGCTTTTTCTACGTCTCAACTCTTCATACTTGGAGACAACACTATCTTTCGTTGTCTTCCTGTGGCAGAATATGTTTTCTCCTTTTCCCAGTGGGGGTACGGAGAAGAAACTCCATTTGCGAATCATGCTCTCTGGTCAACCTTAGGAACTCTGGTGGCTTCTATAAAGAGTTTGCTAAGTTGTGCCGAGACATTGGGAGGGTCTGATCGTTTTAACTATCCCCCATAACTTGAGTATTTCCCTCCACACACAAGATTCTGCTATGCAACAGCCAAGGACAATGCAAAACCGTGGCCTATGCAAAGGAGAACCTGCCCTTGGGGAAATGTTCAAGACTGGGGTCTCTTCTAAGTCATTGGGACAAAGCTCCAGTGTGAAATACGGGTTTTCCCTCCGAAACTAATATGAACCCTAAGGAGGCAGAGGTGAGGGTGGGAGACACAAGAGTTGTACAGGGAACACAAAATCTGGGAACACATGAGGAGGAGTGGAGGGGAAGGAGAACAGGTGGGCTCTAGGGGTTTCCGGAGGAGAGGAAAGCACCTCAGGGACCTAGTATCTATTCCTTCTGATGGACAGGCTCTAGAGCTAGTATATTAGAAAGGAACATCCACCTCAGACCAGGGCTTAGAAGTCGAAACTATAGTTTTTGAGCAATAATGCTAATGTCTGTAATCACTAAATCCCCTTTTCATATTAGCACCTGAAACAACTTTTCTGAACAGTTACATTGGAAAGACTCTGCTCCTGGGGAGGTCACTCTAGAACTATGTCCTCAGCACTTATCAGAGAGCCATGGTAATATAACAGTGACCAAGAAATTACAGACACATCCCTTCAAGAATTCTTAAAAAGCATACGGGTTAAAAATAGATACTTCAAGGTAAAAAATTAAAGACAAGATTAGAATGCGGTTATTTTCTTATATCCAGAGAAATGATAGTGAGGATGCCTTTGTTCAGCAAGATCGGGGGCTCCTTTTTGGTGCCGACTGGATTTTTCCATCACGAGTCTGGAAGTGCTCGTCAGTGGGGCTGAGGGGTACACACTGTACTTGGGAGACAGCTTTCAGCCAGGGCCTCACCTCCACTTTTCCAATGGCTTCCACATCTTTGTTCATTTTTCTGTTTAGCCTGATATCTTGACAGTAAGAACATACAGTGTGTGTGTGTCTATGTGTCTTTGTGTGCATGTGTGTGTGTGTGAGTCTGTGTGTGCGTGTGTGCTGGTGGGGGTGGGCACCCTCCACTCTGACCTTCTACTGGGCCCAGCAGCTGACCACTGCCACACCTCATGTCATCCCAGGCCCAACGTACGACTCCTGTTGAAGTGGTTATTGAACAACCTTGACATCAATGCAAAATATTGGATACAAGAGCTCTTGGCTCTGGATGTATCACTTCCCGTGTGGCTAATTCCTTGGCAGTAAAACCCACACTAATGGTGTTCATTACTTAATGTCTTTTGAAGAAGTCTGCTTTCCTGTTGGTGCTAGGACAAGGGTCCTAGCGGCACTGTGGTCACAGTGAGGCTGGTGGTGGCCAGGGGATGATGCCCTCTGCTTCTTGGTAGCTGGACTCAAAGCTCACATCACGTGTTTCAGGTCTCACTTAGACTTAAACTCTGGGAAATGAATGTCTTATTGGCGTTTTAAGACAAGTAATTGCAAACATTCCCTTGGAGTTGTAATAACTCAAAACCAACTTGTCCTTGATAAGAAAAAGTAAAGATAAATCTGCTTGTTATAAACAAAGCCGTCCTCGGCTGTGGAAACACTCTGGGAAAGCTGTCCAAAGTAATGGAGTCGAATCTAATTTTAAAGGGCATTGAAAAGAAATTTAGATTCTTTGCCATCAAGCCGTGACCAATTTAGGAAAATAAATAGCAAACAGAACCCCCACACAGAGGTGATGTTCTTTCAAATGTATTTATTGCCCATATTTTTCCCTTACCAGGAAAAATAAACATTTCCTAGGAACTAAAATGTGACTCCAGCGACTAGGATCTGAGGTCCCACTCTTTCTCCCAGAGCCATGGCAATAGGGCCATTTGGTGGCATTAACGTTTGGGACAAACTCCAACCCAAGGACTGCCATTGGATTCCAAAGTTATGTAATCCTGGGGGATCTCTGCTACCCGAGAGGAGCCATTCAGCTTCCAAGCAAATTCTTGGGCCACGATTTGAAGGCATCACTGAGTGATGAACACTTGGGGTCCTTTCTCTATTTTATCTTTCTGTGGGACGTTCCTTTGATGGGTCCCCTAGACAAAATGAAGTAAGCACTAGAGTCAATTAGGTGTTTTTCATGCCCACAGTCTCATGCTAGTGTTAATTTCTCTGAGAAATCTTCATTTCCACTATAGCCGTCTATCCTTATTTTTTCTAAGGAGTGAACTTGGCCCTGTTCCCTCTGCCTCTGTGCCATTATGAGTGAATCTGAGAAAACTGCCTTCTCCAGCGTGGTCCAACGAATGACTTTTCACTTTCTGTGGAACACATGGTAAGCAGAAACCATGATAAAGTCGAGGTTAATTTATAAGGTAGGGAGGGGAAGGAGTCAGGATGTTTATTTAAATACACTGAATATTTTTATTTTCGGGTTTCTAGGTTATCGCTGAAATTAAACTCTGTTAATATGTAAACCCAGTGACTCTGAGGTTCAAAACTGAGCCTTCAGACGGATTGTTCCCTAAACTGAGTAGGAAAGGGCTAACCTTGTGTTGGATAGCTCAGGAGCCCCAAAGCCTCATTTGGTGCTCTGACTTTTATATTTCTATTATCGGAGAGTGTTCAGCTTTGTTTCTTGGCTTGTAAAAAGACAGATGAAATATTTCTGGTAGGTCAATTTACTGTGATACTGTCTTGTTTCCAGGTACTCTGGAACCTTCGAGAGATGAGAGGTGTTCTCCTTCTCCCCCTCCCAAGAGTTTGTCAAGTCTTTGTGCTGCCTTCCCTGAGGGTATTGTTGGTAACTTCTGTTTAAGGACAAAAGCAGAATTTTCCAGGTACCGGAAGACACATCCAACCTCATCTGGGACTGAGACGGGTATGGGGTTGGGGAGGTGGGTTGAGAGGAACAGAAAGAGCCCGGTACCAATGTCTGGGAAGGGAATGGACATTTTTTTTTTCTATTTCCTTTCTACCCCGGGTCTTGGGTTCATAGAACTGGCTGAGATTCCCTGCCCCAGGGTGGCCGGAAGCAGCCCAGACTAGGGTACCGTGTGAGCCTGACCCAAGCTGAATGCTTGTGACCAGTAAATACCTAAGCTCCAAGGTGCTTCCTTGAATGTACTGAATTAATGAGACCCCCAGGGGCAATCCCTGAAATGTCTGAGATTTACTTCTCCTCTGGGCTGACCAGAGACCTGGAGCAGATTAAATTTGATTTAAAGGGTCAAAAAAAGAAGAGTGACGTTACTTGCGCCTTAGTATTCTTAACTAAAATTTATACTCATGACACATACACTCCTATTTGGGTGTGTTTATCATATACAGAAACAGACGCACATTCACAAATGCACTGCGGAGGACTTTGGAAGGGTGCTGCAGGGCGTGGCTGTATTTTTCTTTTAAATAATTAAATTAAAGCAAGTTTGAATGATTTAAAAGTGACAGCTTCCCTTGACATGAATTTGGGGGTTTCTTCTGAAAGAAGCCAGAAACCAGGCACCAAATGCAGGAAGTCGCCCTCCAGGGCTCTCCTTTCACTCCTCCCGTTTCCTGCTTCATCCGGGAGCGGGAGTTGTGCACATTCCCCAGAGAGGAAAGAAAACCCCGATGCAGAAGGACTTTGCCCAGAGAGGCGCCTGAGCTACTGGAGACCTTCGAAGATGATCCTTTTCTGTACACAGTCCATGCATTTTGAAGCATAAACATTTTGTTTGGGAAAGCCCTGTGTTTGACTGGTGGGCACACACAGACGCGCTAACGGCTGGGCACTGGGGTTCTGAGCGTTAAGCGAGAGCAATTTCAGAATGGCTGGGCCTTGCTTCCCCTAAGCGTGGTGATGAAAGGCGGTTTCAGTCTAGGATCAGCAATGAAATAAAACCTCAGCTCTCCTTCACAGCTCTGATTCTGATCAGAGATCGACTCCGTCCACCCGCGACAGGAAATTTAATTTCTATACTTACTTGGTACTTGACTCCATTAAAACAAAGACTGAAAGCCAAAGTCAACCGGGAGACTCAGCATGTTTGTAAGGTGAGTAGATTCCTGTGCCCTCTGCGGCTGGAAGAAAGCCCCGCCAATCGGGCACTTGGTCCCTTTCTAAGGCCCCGTTATAAGTAACTGGCTGCTTCTATTGGGGTGTGTGTGGCGGGGGAGGTGTCATATTCTTCTTTCTTGGTATTAGCGCCTGCTAAGGGTGCTCTGGGACCGTGGTTTCAAAGGTCATGCTACTGGAAGCAAAGGCATGGCCTCACTGTGCGAGGGCCCCGCTAGCTAGCACCACGTACCGTGCATGGTTACGCAGAGGCTCTCCGGTCAGCGTGTTAGAAGAAAGGGTGATGCAGCTGCCGTACATCTCCTAGAGAGGTGCGATTAAACATCATCTGAAAACATGCAACAAAGCTCGGCACATGCACATGTCTCAATAAACAGGAGGCATGCGGGAGGCAGATTAGTGGACAGAAGCGTCATACATACTTTCAGGAGCGCGGGGAGCTGCTGAGCTCATTCTTTCACTCCTGAGTGACAGAACCCATTAAGTGACTTGGGAGAGTCTTGTTTGAGCAAGGTAAGGCTGGATAGGGGACACCCAAAGGGGCCAGGGTGTGGGGCACGGGTGGGACTTTCCTAGCTGAAATACAGACACGCTGAAGCCCTTTACGACAAAGACAATTCTCGTTGGAAATCAATGTATAGTTAAAACTGGAGTTCAGTTACTTAGAGAGATATTAACGGAATAGTAACGAGATATTAACTCGATTTCGGTGTTGCAAAAGGAATCTGGACAGACCGTGACCCTCACCATGATGGAATTTCACCTTATGGCATAATAATCAATTATGCAGGTTGGGAGTCTCTAGACTAGAGATGGCTATTCTGGGTCCTTCCATTCCTCAGAGTTCTGCATTTTGGATGCTACACCATTTTTGGGGGATGGCATGGCACGCACAGAGCACACAGCAAACGTCGCCTAAAAAGATGTGCGTATCTCTTATTCACTGGTTTTAAACCACAGATTACAGTGCATGGTTTTCCAGGAAATGCAATTATGAAATGTAGTTCATGGCACGTCCGGCCAACCCTCACGTACTGAGCTCTTTGGGCCGCTCCAGCATCCCCCTGGCAACACTCACGGGTTTGTGTCGTAAATGAGGAGGGCCCTGGGGTGTATTCATTTCAAAGGTCACTCCAAGGTTGAGCAGCTAAGTCTTTAGAAATAGAGTATCTATTTATGTGCTCTTTCATTGGGCTTGAGAATAAACTAGCTGGTCATATGAGGAGAACAAACTCTTCTGGAGGAAAAATCAGGGCCAAGGAAGGGCCTGATTTCACATCGACGGGTGGTCTGATCTTATAGAAATGCCTCCCAGTTTAGGACTCCTAACACTCAGGGATCACACTATTTAGGGCAACTGGGAGACCAGAATGTAACATCCTGTGATGTATTTGATCTTTCTCTCTTAGAGTATTTTCCAAAGGAAGAGCAAAGTGTCTATACTCTAATGTGACATATCTCGTTAGAAAATACATGGACTGGGCTTTCCATGCAACCGTTTGGAATTTTTCTGGGGATTCCCTGGTGGTGGCAAAGGTCACCAATCTGTAGTGTGAGGAACAGCATAGTGAATTCAAAGTCTCCAAATAGCACTCACCGCCTTATTCTTTCCTTTGCTCGCAGAGCTCACGGGATTTCCCTTGGCGTCTGTTGTCTTCCTTCCAAGGGAGGTTAAGGGCAGTGTGGACGTCTTTAGCTGGTTGGCTGCCTGGGAGTTATTATTATTGTTCTGGTTGCCGCTGAGTGTCTCCATGATAGACCGGAAGGTTCCAAAAGGCCTTTTCAGTTGGTCCCCCGATTCGCTATTTGCGGATGCCCTCTGGAGGGTCCTGCCTTTATCTCTGTCCTTCTCCCCATTTACCTCAAGGCTAGTTTGCTCCATCTGCACCACAGGCTCCTCAAAGGTCACTCTGAGCTTCAAGTTCTGGGAGGTCCGGCGCTTGGAAGATGGAGACTTGAGGGCGCTCTTGGGGCTCATGGCCACTTTCTGGGCGGCGGTACTGTCAGGGCTGGGCTGAATGGGGTCTCCAGAGGGCTGGCTGGGGGGAGTGGTCGCTGAGCCGGGACACTGGGATTCCAAGTCAGGTTCACTGCTCTCTGAGGTGGGGGACGGGCTATGGCCATCCAGAGATTTGGAGGCCTTGATGCCAAAAGGAAACCTACGTCCCGACGCCAAAGTGTGTTTCTTTATCATCAGGTGCAAGCTTTCGGCGCTATCCACACTCTCCACGCTCCCCACGATGGGCTGCGGCCGGGGCCTGTCAGGCTTCCTCACAGGTGTGCTCTTGGGGTCCTCGGAGGTATTGGAATCGGTGTCGGACTCACTCAGGGACCGCTGCATTAGCTGCCTCAGCCGAGCTAACTTCAGCTCCCTCTTCTCCGCAGGGATCTTCTTGCCGTTTCTAGAGGAAGCCTGAGCGTCCTGGAATTCCAAGGACAGCTTTTCCTGGGTGCAGACGCTCTCTGAGATATCTTTCCCCAGTAACTGGCGTAGGATTTTGTCTGAATCTTCGTCTTTTGCTTTGGCCCTGGCCCGGCCGGATGCTGACAGGCTTCCGAGAACCTGAATCCCCTCTTGGACTCCAGGTTTGCTTTTGGCTACAGACTCATCGTCCACATCTGGAGATTTCCACTGGGACCTTCTGGAAGCTGGGGAGGACGGCGAACTGAAAGATGATGAAGAACATATGAGGGGATTTCCTATCACTGATTTCCTTCACTGCCACGAATGACTTACAACAAAGGACAACAGGACGGGAATAAGAATTATCCCTTCGTGTCTGAGCAAATCCATCTGCGAATACTCCAGAGTGGCAACCATGACCAAAGCATAGTGCCTCACACTTGACACCATGACGGTATGTTTGTCTACTGCTTTACCGTTTACACCTCACTTCTGCACCGATTCTATCCATTATGCTCATTTTCAACAACATTACCACCTTATGAACCTGTATATTCTTATTCCCATTTCACAGATGAAGAAACGAAGGAGTCTGAAAGAGTACGTGACTTGCTTACAACCGGGGAATGAAGAAAGGGCGGAGCCAGAGAGGAACCCAGGTCTTCCGACTTTAGGTCCAGAGCCTTTTCCCCCTGTAACGTCTCATTGTTATTCCTCTTTTTAAAAATAAAACGTTGTCTTCTTTAAAGATTTTTTTTTTCTGAAAGTCCAAAAGAAGGCTCAGAGACTAAAGACAACTGAGAACTCTAACCACCCATGTTCCTGGTATTACCTGGGCGAAGAAAGGAGTGACTCTGACTTCTGGGCTTCTAGAAGTTGCTGAAGCTGGTTCTGCAATGTGACGCGTTCCATTGTCTGTCTAGGAAAACCAAACGAAGACACGTAAGCTCTCTGATACATGGCCACTACTATCAATGAGTAGGTGTAAACTTTTTCATGATGATTTGCAATAAATTGCAACAAATCCCAAAGCCTTACAAACGTGCACATTCTTCTTCCTTGCGGTGCAGCGATTTTCCTAAGAACCCACAAGGATGCTTAATATTCACATTAGCGGAAAACTGTAAGTAACCCAATTGCTCATCAATAAGCCTGTAAGTCAGTAATTTAGCTGTTTCCATAAAGGCAGCTATTGAAATGATAATATATTTCAGTATCTATGACACAGAAAAAATTTCCCTAATAAAAGGGAAATTACAAAATACTGTATGTAATATAATACCGTTTTTAAGAAATCTCTCTCTATATAACGTTTGTGTGTGTGTGTATTACTTATAATTATATACCTACATATATTATTTACTCTTTCCAAATTGTTTAAACCTTTAAAGTAATTGAATTAGTTTAGTGATCAGAAAAGAGCAAAATAAAACAACACAACTATTTCAGTATTGGGTGAAAACCATTAAATAACTTGGTGTTTTCTTACATGAAGGGAAACACGGTATGGCAACACTCATTTTATTCTGGAGATAAGAGCATGTGAATGAGAATGAGCTTTAAATTTAAAATCAGCTAAAAGCCACGGGCTACAGAAATTGAAATCTGTTTCGAAAGCATATTACAGAACTTGAGAAAAGTAAAGCCAACTGATTCTGACTTTAGAAGAAAAAGCAGTACTTACCGAACTCTAGTATTAGTGTGGCGACCCCCACCCCCACCCCAAGATGTCCATCACATTCTACTTCCTGGAAGGTGGGACTATGTTACCTTTCATGGCAAAAGGGAATTAGTGTTGCAGACAGAATCCAGATTATTTATCGGCTGATAGGAAAACACGGAGATTTTCCTGCACTCTTATTATTATTATTATTGGTTATCCAATCTAGTCACAAGTCTTTAACAGTGAGGAGGAAGGAGAAGATGAGGTCAGTGGTTGCTGTCTCTGAAGACGAAGGAAGGGGCCATGAGGCAAGGAACGCAAGGGCCTCTAGGGGCTGCCAATGACCCTTTGCTAACAGCCAGCAAAAGAAGGGACCTCGGTCCTACGACTGCAAGGAAGTGATTCTGCAACCAGACCCATCCTACAGCCTCCAGAAAGGAATGTGGTCTGTGGACACCTCGATTTTAATGTGGAGACCCATTCTGGTCTTTGGACCTATAGAGCTGTAAGATGAGTTTGTGTTGTTTTAAGCCACTAGGTGTGTGGTAATTTATTAACAGGAATAGAAAACGGATACAATCGGCTTCAAAAAAGGTAGGCCATGGATGCCTGGGGGACTCAGTCGGTTAAGTGTCTGCCTTCGGCTCAGGTCATGATCTCAGGGTCCTGGGATCGAGCCCTGCATTAGGCTCCCTACTCAGCAGGGAGTCTGCTTCTCCCCCTCTCCCTCTAGCTCTGACCCCCACTCATGCTCTCTCTCTCTCAAAAAATAAAATCTTTAAAAAAAATGGTGGGCCCTCTCATGAGCCAGGACATGGAACTAAATGAATGAGCTGCAAGTTTTTTGTTTTGTTTTTTTTTTCTGAGAGAGAGAGAGAGCGCGCGAGCGTGTGCACACACACGTGAGTGTGTGAGGTGGGGGGAGGGGCAGAGAGAAAGAGAATCCTAAGCCGGCTCCCAGCTGAGTGTGAGCCTGACATGGGCTTGATCTCACGACCCTGAGATCATGACCTGAGCCAAAATCAAGAGTTGGACACTGACTGAACTACCCAGGTGCCCTGAGTTCCAAGTGTTCTTAAAATGGCTGCTGGACCTTAGATCTGGGCTTGAGGAAGCCCAGTGCTCTCCTTGCCAAGTGTCACTGCGCGTACTCAACCACTATTGGCCACCTAAATCGAATTCTGTGAGATCAGACTGGGATGAACGCTTCCATCTCTCCAAGTACTCTATTTTTCAGACATGGTCAGTCTCAGTCCTAACTTTTCATCCCTAAGACAAGAAAAGTCTGTGATTTCAATTTGTCTCACTCATTCTGTGACTCACCTACTGAAAACTTAATTGTCTAAAGAAGGAGCCAGCAAACTCTTCCCTAAAAGGTCAGATAGTAAATATTTTAGGCTTGTGAGTCATACGGTCTGTGTCATAACTACTCAACTCTACTTTTGTAGCATGAAATCAATCCTACACGATTGGTAAATGAATGTGTATATGGCTGGGTTCCAATAAAACTTTATTTACAAAAACAGACAGTGGGCTGGATTTGGCCCATAGTCTATAGTTGGCTAACCCTTAGTCTAAAGAAATAATAAAAAATGAAAGTACATAAGAACATTCTAATTTTCCCACTTTGCAAGCTGTACTGCAAATCAAGTTTTTAAGAACAATAGTGAGGAGCTAAAGTAGATGAAGCAAGCTGACAGTCTACTTTTAAAGGGTTTGTTAGGTATCAAAGTGAATTATGATACAGTTAAGAAAACTATTTGGGAGCGATTGGGTTGACCGATGATTGGAATTTCAGGTATGAATGGGGGGAAAAAAAGGACTCTGCTTTCTAGATTCTAAAGAAGCCCTCAGCAAGGACTGCCCAATTTTAAATACATGATCTGTGAAATATGAATATATAAAAGTACACGAAACAGGAGAACATATATGGGCATATGCCTAGTCCCCTGGGGCTGTTGTTAACCAAATACCACCAGCTGGGGGGATAAAACAACAGGAATTTATTTTCCCATGGTTCTGGAGGCTGGAAGTCTGAGACCGAGGGGTTGGCAGTGTTGGTTTCCTCTGAGGGCTGACAGGGAGGCTGTTCCCTGCTTCTCTCCTTGTTTCTGGTGCTTTGCTGGCGATCTTTGACGTTCTTTGGCTTGTAGATGCATCACTCTGACCCCTGATTTCATGTTGACACGGTGTTCTCCCTGTGCGTGTCTGCCTCCACAGCTAACTTTCCCCCTTGGATGACAATGCCAGTGATACTGGATTTGGGCACACCCTCATGACCTCATTTTAACTTGATTCCTTCTGCAAAGACCCTATCTCCGAAAAAGCAGATATTCTGAGGTACCAGGGGTTAGGACTCTATCCTATATTTTCGGGGGGGGGGTGGCATAATTCAACCTGTAATATCTAGGCTTGTACATCAGGACTTCTAACAGAGCTGAAGGTCACCATTTTTTAAATAGTAATTATGTTTATTAACTGTAGTTAGTAAAGGTATTCTGGTAGGAAAAGGCACTCTGGACTTCTCTCACTCAGAATTTTGAACTGGAAAAACTCATGGTTTTCATTCCTCCTCCTGTAACTTTCTGTGCTGGGGGTGCCTGGAGCTTGAAGGGCCCGGGCTATGGCGGCCATACTCAGTGGGCTTCCCTGTTCACGTCTAGTTCTGCCAGTCTCACTGAGGCACACGGTAAGTAAAAGACTGGGGTCTCCAGCCTAAACTCTCATATTTTATCTTGTCACTGGCCTAACTGTAACTGTCTACAGCATTCAGCTTCAGAGACAATGGAAGAACTGTTATCTATTAGCGTACATGTGTATTTTATTCTGGGCCCATCAACAGAGAGGGCAGCCAAGACCCTGACCTTGAAGAGTTCACCAATAAAACAGCTATTAGAGCTCATGAACAGCTCGCAGACTCCACGGTACAGGGACTGAGGATAGTGTTTTGTGATCTTTCCTCTGAGTATGAATCTTTTGGAAAAAAACAAACCCAAAAACATTCTACTGGACCATTTTAAAGCTTCTCTGAAAGGATATGTCCATACACTACCCGGGGTGGGGGAAGGAATATTGCCACAACATTTCTGAAAGGATATTAGGCAACATCTATCCACGTTTTAAATGCGTATGCCCTGTGTTTTAGCAATTCTCTTTCTAGGAACTTATTTTTAGAAATACTTACACAAGCACATAAAAACATGTACAAGGGTGTTCGCTGTGGAAAGATAACTTACTGAGTTGTCTGTTTGTGTGTATTTTCCCTTCAATTGAATTAAGTCCTTGAAGCTCATCTAACTCACCTGCCCCAGGGGAGTTTTCTGTAACTGGGCAGAGGACGCTTGGAGGGAACCCCTTTAATATTTAATTTTTAAACACTATATGTGTCTAGTAAAATCCTAACCAACTCATTAAAGTGAGTACTCGAGTAGGGGGAGGGGACAGAGACCTGGTCTCTGGGGCAAGAGGGCGGAAGTAGACAGATGAAGGTTTCTCCCAGCTTAGAGAAGAGCCAGAGGGTCTAAGGACTTGTCATACTGTCGAATGATCAGTGAAGGCCTCCCAGCCATCATAGGTCTCTTTCCAAAAGGAAAAAGAATTTTTTTTAATTTTTTTATTTTTTAAGATTTTATTTATTTATTTGAGAGAGAGAGAGTATGAGAGAGATCAGGAGCAGGGGGGAGGAGTAGAGGGAGAAGCAGACTCCTGGGATCATGACCTGAGTCGAAGGCAGACGCTTAACGGACTGAGCCACCCAGGTGTCCCAAAAAGAGTATTTTTAAAAATAATTTAAAACACTCTCTATTTTGCTTCTAAATTCTAATTTTTCGGGTTTATCCTCTTAATCTGTCAACATGACTTTGAATACCGATTGGGATTTTCAGTGACCTCCCCAATATGGCAACTGTACCTTGGCTGGTGTGTTTGCCAAGGCCTGACCCTGGTCCTCTCAAGCGGTAGCGGCTCCTTGATTCTTCAGACCTCTAAAGACCTACCTGATGGCTTCCCCTCTCTCCCCCTCTCATCAGGCATAGCATGACAACCTCCCAGAAATGCTTCCTGACATCTCTGTAGGCAATGGTTACCGGTTTGACAATCTCATCAAGAACAGAACTGACTCCATCTAGACCAAGAGGGTTTTAAGTAACATCACGCTGACCGGACACTAGTTTACATTGTAAGGACTCAAGAATCGTTGGCTTCTTTTTTATAATAAATTTACTGGTGATGGTTGTCCGATGACCTGCCTGTAATTCCCCAAATATACATTTTTCATTTGAAAATCTGAAACTGGCCTATGTCTAGTTTTTAGTTTTGTTTTGTTTTTCTTTTCCCTTCTCTCTCAGGCTTTTTATGATTTCCTAGAATGTAAAGGACAGAAGTTTGGGGATGAGGCGTGTGTGTACTTAAGTCATCGGGCCGTGAGCTGTGCACACAGAGAGAGGCTGTCTCTCATCCGACGTGCCTCACATCCCTGCTCACGGAGTTTGCTCTGCACCATCTGCTCGTGGAAGTATCCTCTTCCCTCTGCAGACACGGCACCCATCGCATGGATGCTGGCTGGCAGGACTTGGGAGGGAAGAGGACAAGAAGATGGGCAGAAGGCTAGGAATTTTCCAGACAATCGGCATGCGGGCAGCTCACCAAGGCACCAGGCTCAAACCTCAGCCAAGTGAGAACCAGCCAGACTTGGCTCAAATGGAAAGAACGGGCCACTTACTCCTTCAGCTGTTTGGTTAGCTTCACCACCTGAGAGGCCAGCGACATGCAGGTCTCCACCACCACCAGGTACCGGGAGCACAGCGTGTGCCCGTGGCGCTCGGCGCTCTGGGATGGCTTTTCTCCCGCATGGTTCTGCATGGTGACATTTGCTCCATATTCAACCAAGGTCTGTGGGAAAATGCAGAGGCACGTGATCGTGACAAGACCTCCCTGGCAACATTTTGTAATGACCGAAAGAGAAAGTTGAATGGAACTTTTCCTGCTAGTCCAATACCAGTTACCAGAGCCCATGGCAGGGTGGGGAAGAGGGCAAAGGGTATCATCACACACACAAGAGAGCCTCTGGCGAGTTGGCAGGATTCGTATCAGACACCTGCCTCAGAGCCGACACATATGCAACAGAACCCGTCCTACCACTACCAATCCCACCCAGCCTTGGAGGAGCTGGCTGGGAGGGGCAGAGCCTGCCACTGTCCTCAGGGGGCTGTCTCCTGAGCAGGCAGTGCCAGGGGGCCTGTTTTGTCCCTTTCACTAGGTGGGCCCAGAAAGCTGGGGACACCTGCGAGGAGAGAGCGGAATTTTGTTTTCCTGTTCCTGTTGGCTTGGGAAGCATCTGTGATCTGTTGCTGAGCCTTCCCCATCAGAAATAAAAATCACTGGAGAGAAATGACCTGCAGGGGCTGTGTGTGGGGCAGCCCACGCTCCCACCAGGTGTCTGGCAAGGATATGACCCATGGATTGAGAAGACGTCGTAGAAGGGGGCTTGGGGTGAGCGTGCTATCACCCCACTACGGAAGGAGAGTGTTCTCCGGCAGTAAGAGTGGTGGGGGTGACACAGGCTGAGGGGACTGTATGGGAGGAGGACGGGTGAGATCTTCCCTGTCAGGTATCAGCGGGGAGGCTCCAGAGAGCCCTCTGAAGACCTCACCCATCATGCCCAGCAGAGGGTCAGCACGTGGAGGCTGCCACAGAGGACGTTAGTGGCCCAGGACCGTGATCCAGAGAAGCAATGACAGCTTTCAGGGAGAGTGCCAGGACCTTTGCCAGTTAAGCAAAGAGATGGTTAACTTTTCTCTCCTCCCTTCTCCTTGTCTCCAACACTGACCCCAGAAGAGAGAAAGGGGAACAGGAGCTAAGGTGAGGTGTACAAAGCCAATCATGGCTCCGTCCCCATGCCGTGTCCCTTGAACCCTGGGTCTAAATCTAGGCTGGAGAGGCGGACACTTCGATTCAGAAGTAACACCAAGATTTTAAGCTAGTTTGGAGCAAATGTGAAGTCACAAGTAAGCAGAAAGTTACAGATTTGGCCAAGGCATCATAGTAAAGAAGAGAGACTTGATGGACCACGGTTGACATTGCTAACTAAAAAAAAAAAAAAAAAATCAAAATTCTTTTCTATTTATACTGTGGTGACATGAGATAGCACAAAAAGCTGTTACATCATGATTAGTCAGCTGTCACAACCTCACACATCCTTTGACACTATCAATATGAGGTTGGACCTCTGGGTTTATTAGTAAAAGGTACTGTTGTTCCCAAAAGTAACACTTGGGATTTTTAAATTCCTACATTGCTTAAACTCAGAGGTCACCAGGGGCTTCATCCCTTTCTGGTTGACGACCACTCACCATGAAAGGCCGAGCTACCATGAAGCCTCTGCCAGAGGCCTGACAAGAGTGACACGCAGATCACCTCAGCCCTGAGCTCCTGCGGCCCCCACCCCCTCAGAGCGTCCCTGTCAACACTCACTGCTCCCACTCCCTTGACTCTGATTTCCGCCATTTTCCTTCCAGAGTTTCCTAGAGTCAGTCTCTGTCTCCCCTCAAAAGGGCCTTTGCTCACCTCCTGTTCTACTCTCAGTCTCTCTGTGTCTTTTGTTTCTTTCTTTTTTTAAAAAAATCTCACACCCAGTGGATAGACCCGCTTCCAAGATTATCCAAGTTTCCACAGCCACGGTATCTAGTGCCAAAAATATCATTTGTGTTAAGTGGAGAGATGAATGGCCCAAAAGCACAGATGGCCTCTCTTCGCATATAAAAGAAAAATAACCGAAATCTCAAACAGAATTAGTGCTATCAGCTGGTTTTCTTTGGCTTTCAGTCACTTATTAGCTGATAAAGAAAAATTCAAGACTATTAAATATTAGAGTGCTTTGTTACATGGAAAAAAATTGAAGTTTTCGGTTATGTTCAATTAGTTTTCCTCCACAAAAAGTCACGCTACTCCTTTCATCCTCCGTAGATCCTGGTAATAATTTAAATTTCTCTCTTCTCTCGGCTCTGCGTTCTCATCGCTGCTTTTACAACGTGGGGCCTTAAATGAGAAGATGCACACGCTGCCAACATTAGCAGGGAAACTTCCAGACACGTGCAATATTTCCTATCAACTCCGTCCTCCAAAGGGCAGACGCTCTAGGGAGCGTTTTGCTGTTACCTCTGCCTTTTGCTTTTATTAGCCTCTTGCCTTTCACGCGGACAGCTTTTCCAGATCCTCTCCTGTCATTTCCAGAGTCCCCTCTACCTTCCTAAGCAACCGGTTCTCATTGCCCGATTTTCTTTTTCTCACTGCCCACCCTGTGCACAGTAGGACGTCAGTAAGTTCCTGTTAAATCAGCGCACTGAGTCGCAATAAAACAAACAACGTGTAGTAAGGCAACAAAAGATGTTGCTTTCTTAGAGTTGCTGTATGCACATAGCTGATTCTGAACTGTGTGACCTCAGTGAGGTAAAAGCACTTTGTTTCGTCAGAGCCTTCAGCAGGATGTGGTCAGTCAGGAAAGGGCTTTCCTGCACCTCAGGCAGATGTGGGAACACGTCTGTAGATGCCGGGCCATTTTCCATGATAACAATGGTGCGACTGGTCTGACGCTGGTAATGACCCATCCATAAATCAAATTCCAGGCTAAATCTAAATAAACTTCGTTTCCGATGTGAAGCCTTTCCTTCCCTCACACGGTCACTCCTCTTGCTTCTCCTCCTTCTCGTTGGTCACCTTCTCTCTTTGCTTTGTCACTCAGGGCCTTAACCTTTTTTTTTTTTTTTAAGTCGAGGGATCTATCTGGTTTCTATATTCACACAAGCCTCAAACTTCTGAGGACCCTCACTGGGCTTTCAGCCACGTGCTATTATGATGGTGGCACTGGGTCTGGCTCAGCTTCGTGAACCAAAGCACTGGGCGGAGGGGAGAGATTCTGACTCCTCTTCTTGGAGGGGTTCCACATGCTCCAAGAAGCATGTGGATACTCTCTCGGGTGGCTGGCAGCAGGGGGAAGAAGCTCCCCACCTCTCCTGTGGCTCTGCTCCCCAGCCCTACACCCTTGCACACACAGACCATGGGAACATCTGTGAGGCAGGTAGGACTGCAAGGAGGAGGCCACCTGAGGCTCTTGGGTGGAGAGGCTGGCCAACCTTCCTAGGGGATCAAAGGTAATATCTGAGGCCTCCTTGTAGTCAGTTCTGGGGCTTTCTGAAGGCATTCGAGAAGCTCCGTCTTGCCCCAGAGAAAGGGGGGGGCAACCATAGCCCTCCATCTCCAGTCCCTTTCAACATCCTGCAACGCTCAACGGAAAACTCGTAGGGCTCTTTATGCTGACATTTCTGTGGGTTTCTGGAAATATGAATGTATCAACTTAACTCCTTATGATCTACAACAGAAAAAGCTGACTTAATCCGCACATGTCTTCCAGTACATAAAATTTCCATTTTTTTTTTTTTGTTTCATTACTTGATAAACTCATTTGTCTCCTCAAAGCAGCAGGCCCTGCGTACCTGGATACACCCGAGGTAGCCGTGCTGGGAGGCCACGTGGACGGCACTGTTGCCATCTTGGTCCACTTCATCCAGTGAGATGCCCTGTTCTTGCATAAACTGAAGAAGCCAAAGAAGAATTTTTTCCTATAAACACAAAAACAGTTGCAATTAATGGAATATCATGTAGCGAGTCTGAAATAAAGACAGAGGAAAACAAAACTCTGACCCGGGAAGTTTACATATAATCAGGTTTGCCGTATCCACAGAAAATACCCTTCCTTTTGAACTGAACATCCCTGCATCTCTCTGACTCAAAGTCTATGAAAGAGGAATGCTCAGAGAATTTTAAGAGCGGGAAGTTAGGTCAGAAATGCTCTCGGTGTACGTATTCTTTAGATGTAAAATTGATTTGTAGAACGTTTGAGTACTTCCTCCAAGTGACACAGCCAGACTGATGGAAAGTGGGGACCAGAATCCAAGCCTTTCGATGCCAAGGCAATGTTTTTGCTACTTTGTTATACTGTCTTTAGGGTTCAGCGATATTATTATAAAACCTCAGGCATTAGGATAACCAGCTTCTCCTTTGAAGTTGATAATGCTTCGACCAGGCCTTCCTGATCCCAGACCTCCTGGCTGACAGAGAGAAGCTCGCAAGAGCTTAAGTGGCTAAGTATAAGATACCCTCACCGAGAAAACACCGGGACCCTCTTGATTTTTCTGACCACATGTTGGTGGGGTTTGCAAGGTTTCCCTTATTCCCTGTTAAACGGAGGGCGCCCGACGTTCTGAACACAACCTTTCAAGAGCAAAGACATAGGGCGCTCAGCGTGTTGTCAAAATCCGTTTGCATTTTTACCCACTGAGTATTTTGTGGTATTTTCGTGTTATGTTTGGCCTCAGGAGAAAGCAGGGGGATGGGATTTCACTGTTTTAAAATAGATGAATTAAATATAATGTTAAAAAAACATGAGAGTGGTAAAAACAACAGCATGAAGTTTAGTGAGTGGAATTTGACATTTATAAAGATGATCATGTGTTTGAAATAGCCTTGAACCTCTCCTCAGCCTGTTAAAGGTTTTCTTTTTCTCTTTTTTTTCCCGTTACTTGCTCGGACTGGTCATGAACTTTTATACTTTTCTGGATTAAATTTGCCTTCACCTTCTGAACATGCCAACTAATCTGCTAAAGGAATGTTGGATAAAAACAGCCAACTCCTTTCATGGTTCACCTCTCTTGGGTGGAGCGGGGCACTGTTTATGAAGTCAGTGGCCACATCAGGGACAGAATGAACATTTGCACCATGCTCTTTCCACGTGAGCGAGCAGGGAGTAAGATCCCGAAAGAACAAGAAGGGAAACATGCAGTCAATGCCTATCACCTACCAAGAAGGCACCCAGGGAGCACAGGGTGAGTGTCAGCTGCAAAATCAGACAGACCCTGTAGAACATGAAACCCTCAAGGTCCCTAGAGGATGACACGGAGCAGAGCCTGAGGCCAGGGCTGGCAGTGAGAATCTGACATGACTGTTCTCTTCACTCAGAGGCAAACTTGGAGAAAGTTTGGGGTTGGTATTTGGACCAGAGTGGGTGGTGATGTTTCATATACACGAGGTAAAACAACTTTCTTTATTTTTCCTAATTAGGAAGGGGGAAAGCGGTATGACTTTTGACTTGGAGCCAGGTGACTCTACCATGGGATCTTAACTCAAAAGATCTGGGAGAGTGGACTTATCTCAGGATAAAAAACATAACCCACTGGTTTGAAGTCAATGGCGAAGATCTGGAAACAGCAAGAGGACAGGTTGCCGTGACTCGATGGGTGACAAGGACAGCCCTGCCACCTGCGTGGGTCGTTCTCATGTGTGTGGTGACTTGGCTTGCTCTATGATATTAATCATGGAATCTTAAAATTGCAGGGTGGGAGAGACTTCAGGGAATTATCCAATTCCAACAGCCTTGTTTTACAAATCAGAAAGCCAAAGAAGACAAGTAGATATTCTCTGATATGCTAGCAGCTCCGTTCTTGAGCAAGTCAAGTTCAAAGGAATGCAAGATAGTTAGGAATATTCTATATGCACCTGCTTGTCAGGCATATTTTCACATTTTTCAGACTCAATTAATATTATCATGGATAAGGCTATTCTATCTGTACAGAAACTGCCCTTTACTACCTTTCACAGTGTGTTGACTTTTAATAACAGGGTTGTAAGAAATGGAATCCTGCACTTCATAAGACGAAGAGTTTTCCCCTTGTCAAAGTATGGAGAAGAATCTAGAAACCTGGACTTTGCAGGGGCTTGAAAATCTGGGCAAACAGGCCAAGGTCTGTATGAGGCCAAGAGCTGCCTTGGCTCCCAATGGTCTTCCAAGTCAGGTTCAGTCTAGATTGTTCAATAACCCGCCTTCTTTTCTTCTGATGGCATGAAAAACTCTTTCTGATAATTTAATATCTTACCCAATTCATTATGCAACACTTATACTTTCAGAACAAGCACGTCTTTACCCAGCACCTCAAATTAAGTTTTGTGTTCTCTAGTGGGTGATTTCCTTTAATAAGAAGCGACGTAATCAGCCTGTTTGCTGATAAACTTCATGGAAACAAAAGATCTCGAGCTCCTGGGTCCTGGTAGGAGCATACTGAGCATCTGCTCTCGGAGAAATGCTGGTTTCTGCTCTGACTGTGGAGAATGTGCCCGCAGAAATCGACGGTCCTATAATTCAAACAGCGACTTATTTGAGAAGAATCTAGTAAGGAGAACAAATACAACTACCTTCTCCAACCAAGAAGGGCCTTATGAATGCACATGTGTTAAGTATATATGCCCTGAGATCTACCTCCCTCCTTAGATATTCGGCGCTCTCTGTGTGTTCGCACACGCATGTGTCGGGAGATGTTCCAAGGAGAATGTAATTTCTGATTTTCATTTTCCCATTAAGTATTGCTTTCAGAGGACATCGATGCAGTCATGTGGATGGAGAGGACCTTCTGTGTTATTTCTGTGTTACAGAATGTCTCTCCAACTGAACATTCTACCTATCCACCCATACACTCATCGATACATTCAATTTTCATCTCTTGACTAAAAACTTCCTTCATGTCCTGGTTTCCTCTGCTGGGGACTCTCTGCTCTTTGGGGAACCTGCTTTATTGGTGTATTCTGTGTGTTCTTAACGGCAATGCAATTCGTTTAATGAGGCAATTAATACATGTAATTCACGAGGTTTTCTGGACAAAGCCTAATAAAACATGTAATGGAAAAGGGTGCCACGGGTTTATTACTGGCGTCAATAAAGTCTCTACAGTTTTCGTTACAACTGTAAGTTCTAAGGGAGGCAGATTTTTTCTGCAATCATATGTCATCAAATCTGATACACCATCAATTGTCTGATTCGGTCTGGTTTTCGAGATGTTTAAGTGTAAAAAAGTGGCCAGCCATAATTTCGTGATGTCCTTTACTATGAGATAAATGTAAAACCCAGAGATAGTAAAATGTGAAAGAAAGGTACACCCAAGGATTTCTTAAATAGGTTAAGGGGCAAATAATTTTTTGCCAAGTTTCCCCTATGCTTTACTTATGGTGAAATAAGTAAGCCGAACAATATTGATATCAATAAAAATAGGAAACTGGAAGACATCCAATAATCCAAACCACGGAGTATGTCAACTCCGTGCCAGCAATGGGCAATGCTTCGTGTAGGTTTTTTTCCACTTAGTCCCCAGAGCTGCCCGGTGAAGAAGGTTCTTTTATCTCCATCTTAGAGATGAGGTCCAGAGACATCTTTTCTTTTTTTAAAAAAAAAATAAATGTCTCCAAGGCAACTGAGCTAGTAAGTGGTAGGGCTCGGATTTAAACCCAGACATGGAGCCTGTGTTCTCCGGGTCTCTGCTCTCTGTCTACTGAGTACGAATGTGCACAACCGCTCCTTGACCTGTGACCCCTGATTCCGTACTGGACACGCTCATTTTGCACCGCTGGGGTCACAGAAAGCATGGTTAACAGCCTATCAGTCTGGGGGTTCACGGAGATCTGTGTCGCTTAGGCTGTTTCAAAGATCAGTCCTTGGAGAGCAGATGGGCGCCCATGCTAATCAAAGATTTTTCTATTTTGCTTTCATCTGCAATCAAAGCACTTTTCCGGGTTGTTTACTTATTTCTACCCCATGACGGTGAAACAGTGAAGTCAACAGAATATTCTGCCCTCTGAATCGTGGAAAAACAGCAACACACAGCCTGTGGAAGTAACCCTCTAGCTAGCCTGCCTGTCACTGTTCATGACCATTTGTAGGAACAGCGGAGAATTTCCGTTTTTCAAAAAGTGTCCCCCCCCCCACCTTTTTTTCCCCCCACCCTCAGATCTGTATTAGGGCAAACATTCAAAATGGGAGGGCAAAGGTGCTCTGGCCATATGCCGCATGTTACAATTGTCATTTCGGCAGCAGGATCTCCTTACCAAGAGTCACAGGGAAGACTCAGGAGCAAAGCGATCACCAGGTTTGATGTTGAAAATAACACAGAGCCCAATGAACCGATGTCCAGCGCGGAACAGGCCGAAGCCCCCCCACCCTCCCCCTCCCAGCAGCTGAAGGCGACAGCCTTGCGGGGATGAGACCGTTGGAACCTTTGTGTTGACAGAAAACAGCCCCAATCACACAGCTGGTGGCTCCGACTCGAGACAATTCCGTCTCCATTGTTTCGCCAGCAACATCTCTCTCAAGGGACAGCAAAGCAGGCCGATTGGAGGCCATCCCTGCTCTCTCCCTCAGTCCCCCCCACAGCTCTCATCCTTGTGCTCCCTGTGTTGAGCTCTGCTCTGGAGACTCAGGCCATGAAGTAATTGCACCCTCTGAGACGTCACGTGTCACCAGGAGGAGAATCAATTCCTCTCACCCGAAGATCTAGCACTCCAGGGGACCACTAAAAACTGCAGGCTGCCCTGTGGTCCCGGAGTCTTTAAGGCAATTTTTACAAGAAAAGGGACAGAAATTGGGAGTCCAAGAGAGCCCGTTCTTTAGGAATCTGTATGAGGGGCAAAGGGGAACAAAAATACACCGGGAGAAGCATTTTGCTCGGCCCTATCCTTTCCAGAGGTATTTACTCAAGAAACAAAACCAGAACACACTTGAGTGCCCGCCTGACGGAGGAAAAACTTGCATGTGCTGAATCCATTAGAAAGCTGTTCGGTAACAGTCTTCCTGTGAAAATATTAGCCTTGTCCCGGTTCCAAGGGCAGCATCCCCACAGGTTATCTGTTACATAAGGGCCTGCAGGATGGCTGGCCGGAAGAGAATTCACAGTTCTCTAGGGCTTCTACGCTCTCCCCTTGGGTAGGAATGCTCTCCCCAGGGCGCCGCTGGGCTGGCCCGGCTCACGGCTGGCCTCGAGGTCATTAACATTGCTTATCAGCCTGAAATAACAACCTGGAGACTGATAACTTGCAGGAGGCAAATGTCTGACATGGCTCTTCGACTAGGTCACCCAGTTGTGGATTTTCCTCGAGTCCGTCAAGCAAGCCACGCCATCACCCAACAGTTCCAGAAAGGGCACTGGCTGTGGTTCTGTCCCAATAGCTTCTCAGGGATGAGAAACCCACTGTGAGAGCTGAACAGAGAAACCGGCTGGCGTTAAGCAGCATTTCCCCGAGACAAAGAAGGCCGGGGGCCCAACTGTTTACTTAGCAATCCGCTCCTCCTTTTCTTTGGCAGGCCCCACCGAAAGTGCAGGTAGCCTTTCCACCGGTATCAAAAATTCCTTGTGAGGCTTCAGATAAGCAAAATGAAATCAGGGACATGAAACAATTAATTCAGACGGTTCGGGAAGAAATAACATTCTGTTTGAGACTGCAAATGATTTATGAAGATTATCAGTGATGACATTCTTCTGGTCATTCGAAAATTCTATTCTCCCCTTTGCCAGTATAAGCAAAAAAAAGGGCATCCTACGCCAATGCTTATTAACTATTAGGGTTGTTGGTAGAAAACCGTGGCTGGGACTCGCAAGGACAGTACGCAGAGAAAGCGGAGTAGCTTTGACCAATTTTAAATGCTCTTCCTGCTCCTTTCTTCATCTCATAAATTTAGTACCAGATGCCCCCTTCTTTGATGAGCTGTGTATCACAGTGTGTTGTTAGCCAAAATTGTAAAAAAAAAAAAAAAAAAAGCCTTCCTCGGCTAGATCAATGCTGCTGTAAACAGGCTATATAAGTTATCTACACGGACACAAGACAGGACCCGATTCTGGAGTCACCGGACCTGAGCCGAGATGCAGTCTTTGCTTTCTAGGCATTGGAACATGTGCAGGTCACTTTAATTTCTTTCTTCACTCTCATCTACTGAATGGGTAAAAACAATAGGATCCAATGGGGCTGTTTTAAGGAATAAGTCAGATAATGTACGCAAAATCCAATGGCCTGGGGCCTGGCACATACAGGGAATATGAGACATTAATATATATTATTAATATATACATATATTAATCACATACTATATAATTAATATATAATATATAATTAATATATACATATATTACGATGTATATTACTATGTATATTATTGCACCTATTATACATATTAATATACATATAATATTAACTGAAGTTACTGTGGCACAAAATAAGCTATCACCTAACATGGACTCCCACTAAAGAAAGACTGTAGTAATAGTCTCCAAGGGTATTTTTTTAACTTGAGATTGTCATGCTCGAAAAAAGCATAATCTCTTGTTGACAATACCACAATTTACTGCCACTGGGAGAGTTTATGAAGCCAAAGGGGATATGGTTATATGCATGAGAAGCAATTTTCTTTGCCACAAACAAATATGATTAAATCTATTTTAATACAGTGCTGACTTTATTTATTTATTTTTAAGGCTGAGATTGGCATTTTGTGGTTCCAACTTAAAAAAATATGTAATTTATACTTATGCTTCCCAAAGGGAGTTACCGAGGATTTTCTTTTTTACTCCATACCCTGGACTGTGATCTGTGAACATCCGTTACGCACCCTGGGATTTCCTAATGTAGGAACTGGTTGTAAATGAGACTCATCTAGTTGGTGGGTTTGCTCATCTTTAATAGACAGAGACTTCCTTAATTAACGCCTTACTGAAGATTTTCCTTTGAATGCCGGGTACAAGAAAGTTTATCATTTTCCCTTTTGATGAAAGTTAATTGCATTTATTGTAGAAAATTTAGAAAACACTGAAAAATATAAGAACGAAGGTAAAAGCCACTTCTAATTCCACCCTGAGTGGTAACTACTATAAACAGGTTGTGACATAGTTTGGTTTTTTTTTTTTCAAGTCTTATTACCTATGTCTCTTCTTCTCTCTCCAGAATTCAAAGTTGGTACCAAATTATATGAACGGTTTTGTAGCATACATTTTAATATTATGTAATGACCATGTTTTCCCATAAAATTCCATCATAGGTATGCAACTTTGTTATTTATCCAATACCTTATTAGGGAATATTTAGGTTGTTTAAACATGTTTTTCATTAAAAAATAATACAAGGAAATGATGGCTTATAAATCTGATCATTAAAAATTCTTCCTACCTGGCCAAAGCAACCTGCATAATGAATAAGGCTTGGGAAATCCTTAGAACAACTCAGCTCCGCGATGGCTTCGGTTTCGCTCACCATCCAACGGACGCACTCCAACTGACCATTCTAGATCGGAAAAAAGAAGAAAGAAAGAAGTTCAAGGTCATTCAGTTTGAAAAATACCTCATCGATGATAACTTTGCCAAAGGAAGAAATCACATGAATTTTGGTTCTTCTATTTGACTTCATTTATTTGCAGTCTATCATCTATTTTATCTCTGGTCTGTGCTTCTGGCTCAAAATCAGTTGGGGAATTTTTACTGAAATGCATTTTCATAACTGTAATCAGAGAGTTTGAAATGACTTTATTGAGGTATAATTTGCATACTGTAAATTATACACTATCCTTTTGAAGCACATAGTTTGAAGGATTTGGACAAATACATACTTTCTTGTAACTACTGCTCCAATCAAGATAGAGAACATTTCCATTCCCCACTTCCCCAAAATCTTTAGGGTGCCTCTGGTCTCAGGTCTTCACCTTTGCCCCAGGCAACCACTGACAGGATTTCTATCACAATGGGATACAGTATGTCACCTTCTGTGTCTCACTTTTGTTACTCAGCTTTCATGCCTCGGAAATTCAACCAAACTTCCGCTTGTATGAAAGGTTTGTTCTTTTTTATTGCTGATAAGTATTCCACTGTATGAATATATCAACATTTGTTTTTTTTCATTAGCTCTTAGGATAGGCTTTCACCCTGGAGAATTTGAAACGGTAGAAATACAGAAAGAGAAAATAACCTTATTATACTGGCTCAAATGCTATGTTCACTGAAGCCTTTGGTGACTCCGTCCCCACACTGGCTTTTTCCTCCTGTGCTGAGACCCCACACTATACAAACCAGGAAGGCAGTTGTGAAATGTTTAACCTAGGCATTAGGACCCCGAATTTGGAATGGATTTAAATCCTTAATCCACTACTTCATTATAAGACCTTGAACAAGTTGCTTCCTCTCTCTGATACTCAGTTTTCGTACCTGTGAAATGGCGGGGATAGTACTAACTGCCTCCTAAAGTCACTGTGAGCAGCAGACGAGACAAAGCACACAACACTTGTTACCTTTCACTAGTAGTGCACTCTCCCAGATCCTCTGTAACACAAATGAGACATTCAGCTGCCTTCCTGGTTTGCCCAGTGTGGGGCCTTAGCCCAGGAGAAAAGAGCTACCATGCCATGGAGTCTGGGAAGCTTATTCTAGACACAAGATACAGGAGGTGATCTACTCATTTTTCATCTACACCCGTTTGGAGAGTGGAATTTCAAGTAGTCAACTCTCCACCGCTCACAGGCAGAGACTATTTTTCCACTGGGGGAATCTAGCAAGATCAGGTGGGTGGTGAATAGCTTCCAGGTACCACCTCAGATCCGTCTCCTCCCTCCTCTGCCCTCCTTGCCGCCAGGGGAGGTTGGTCTGTAGGGGCTGGCTCCCTTGCCCTCTGGGTTTGGCTGATGGAGAGTGTTGGCAGGACACCAGGAAAGGAGGGTGAGTTTGAGGTTCCCTCTTTTTCTGGTTTTTCCAACTCCCATGGGGTTTCCGTTGGCTGCTGTGTCCCTCCAGCAGTCGAAGGTCAAAAATCAGCCAGTTCTTCCATTCAGCCAACTCTAGCTTGTGCCCCTCCCCAGCCCCTTCAGGCTCTTGGGTGATAATAGTGCTTTGCTCTTATCCCCAGGATACTGTACTTTTCTTCTTGGGCTTCCTACACCCCACCCATCATCCTTTTGTACATGAATCCTTCATTAGAGATGTTCTTCAAATTGCATAATTTGAGCATGCCAACTGTTTCTGACCAGGATTAAAATAAAACCACTGATACTATGTGCTTCATTCCCTCTGAATAAAAAAGGAATAGGAACTATAATGAGCATTTACTAGGGAAGATGGTTCATATCAACTGGCGTTTACACAGAACACAGAAATATAAGGTCATATTTCTGATTTTAATGCTTTGAGTCTTGTTCTTTTTTTCTTGGTCTAACTAAAAGTTAACTAATTTTTAAAATCTTTTCGTAGAACCTGATTTGGTTTTGTTGACTTTCTCTATTTCTTTTTTTCTGTTCTCTACTGCATTTATTTCCGCTTGAATTTTTTAATTTCTTTTCTTCTGCTTGCTTTGAATGTAGTTTGTTATTCCCTTTCAAGTTTCTTAAGGTAGAAGGCTTAACGTAGAGCCCAACATGAGGCTCTATCCCAGGACCATGGGACCATGACCTGAGCTGAAGGCAGATGCTTAACTGACTGACCCACCCAGGTGCCCCTCTTTTTCTTTTTTTTTAATACTGGCATTTATGGCTACAAATTTCCCTCTCAGCAGTGCTTTAGCTGCATTCTTAAATGATAATATATTGCATTTTCATTCATCTCCAAATATTTTCCAGTTTCTCCTGTAATTTCTTCTTTGATAAATGATTATTTCGGCCTGTGTTAATTCCAGATACTTGTGAGTGTCCCTAATTTCCTTCTGTTACTGATTCCTAATTGCATTTCATTATCATTAAAATGTATGGTTTCATTCCTTTCATTTTTATTGAGACCTGTTCTGTGGCCCAATATATGATCTATTCTGGAGAATGGTCCATCTGTATTTGGGGAGAATGCGTCTTCTACTTTTGTTGGGTAGAATGTTCTGTTAGATATCTGTTAGGTCTAGTTATTCAAGAAGGTAACGTTTGAATAAATGTATTAAATAATAAAATGCTGTGGTAAATGTGGAAGGAAATATTTTGCTACTATGATTTGAACACAACATTGCTTGCCATAAATAGAAATACCAAGAAAACAAAAAAATGTTATTAAATTCTAGCAGGGGATTTTTGCCTGCTGGAGTCTCTGAAACTGGGGTCACTCATATTAGATGTTAAAAAGCAACGTCAATAGATTATGTCTGTGAAGTCATTCTCTCACCAGACCAATGTGTTATCTTTGAGCTTAATCAGAAGGCCTGAATGAGAAATAAAAAATAAACTGTTTATTTCACTCCAAGTCTGCTTAGCTCCTAAAATAATGTATTATGTTGGCCCCATTTTAGAAACACACCTCTCTCACCATATAGAAATCTTTCTTTCTAGTTATTTTGCTTAACTGTTCCCAAAGGGCACTCAGTAATGCCCTGAACTGCCACAGTATCTAGTGTTGGGTTCCCCAGAAAACTCTCAATAAATTCTGCATGTAACCAGTAAGAATTTATTATGTTCCATTTAAGGAGTTTAAGGGTAGGGGAGAGGTGTTCTTAAGCCTTCAAAGCCCCCTTCCTCAGGTAATCTTTTTATTTGATATGCTATCTCTGACTCTGCTTCCTGTCAGCCGAGTCACATTATCTCAGCGACTTCTGCTTGTTTGAACCATGTTTGTTGTCTTTAATGACAGCATAGCTCTCAAAACTATGTTTAATGAGGTGAAACGCCATCAGTTGGTCACTGGTGTTCAAAAGAAGGTCCTAAAACAGGAGAATGATGACTTCGTAGAACTCCCTCAACTCCGCCAATGTCTATCAAATAACACTGAAGGGACTGAGGCAGGTTTTTTTTCAGGTCAGATTCCCAAAGGGGGTGGCACTTACTCTAAAATATTTGTATTGACTTTTTTGGTAAATTCTAGATTAAATGAAGACACAGAAGAAGAGCTCCATTTCTCATATCATTGTCCGGAAGTACAAATATGAAAAGTCTGAGACCCCAGATCTATAAGAGCTTTTGAATCTCGTGGGTTTGTTATGTGTTCCTCATTAAAACATAGAAACAAAAAGCACTGCCGTTCAAGGTTACATGCTGATTATATGATAGCAGTAGCTGACTGGGGGAGTTGAAAAATGAATTACCAATATGGATACCGTAGAAGGAGTTTATACCCAGGGTTGGCCTAATGACCACCCAGTTTCTTACGTACTGCCCTACCCTAAAGATTCTTAATCCATGAAAACAAGCACTAGGGCATATAAATGAAGAAAAAAACTCTCATCCAACTATGTAGCTACGATATACTCCATAATCTAACACCAGATAGGAAAGGTGCTGAGAACTGTATTTTATAAACACTAAAACAACAAGGAAAATGTCAATGTTTATTGGCATTGCAAGTGTACTTTGTTCATCACTGACCCACACATACTGATGACGAGATCCAACCCCTGTCTTCCCACAGGACTCTGATCTAGGACTAGATCCTGAATTTGCCATCCTACGCTTGAATTACTGGTAACTTACTGTAACTTACCTGGCTATCAGCTTCTGAGGAAAAAAGACTAGGTCTCATTCAAATTTGCATTGCCATCACCTAACACAGTACCCGGTGGACTAGGTACACACTGTTGAACTCAACTACACTGCACCTTGACTTTCCATCTGATTTCTCTTTCTTCATGATGGCTGCCTCCAGTTCAGCTCCTACTGTGACATAGCAACATTCACTAAAGGAAAACAATATCTACTAGGGTCATAGATATTTTATCAAAAAATATAATTTTCTATACTACCTTGGAAATAATACATTATCATTGAATAAAATTAAATAAAACAGAAAGCAACTTTTAATACATAAAACTTCACTGAATGGTGGGGCGCCTAAGTGGCTCAGTTGGTTAAGTGCCTGCCTTCACCTCAGGTCATGATTTCAGGGTCCTGGAATGGAGTCCCTTGTCATCGGGGCTCTCTGCTCAGTGGGGAGTCTGCTTCTCCCTCTCCCCCTCCCCCCTTCATGCTCTCTCTCTCTCTTTCTCTCTCTCAAATAAATAAATAAAATCTTTAAAAACAATTTCACTGAATGGTAAATAAATTAAAGATGCAGAAATTCAGATTTGCATAAAAGACACTAAGGGTAGGACAGCAATCACTCGTTTTTCAAATGTAACATGTTCTTCAGTGAATACACAAGTAGATTTCTTTAACTAGCAAGTTCCCCTAGTAAATTTCAAAATAATTCCATTCCTAAAAATGATGATTATTCAGCTTTTAGAAGACATAACTATTATGTAAAGCAGAGCACATATGCAGAAGCACAAGATGTATTATATTTCCCTGGACTTCACTTCTGGCTTCTTCATAAATATGACTGAATTCTACACTTATTTGCCAAAGATCTTAAAAGTAATTGTAGTTTAATAGCTAGCCTTCGAGTGATGTGTTATGTTTTACAGAGGCACTCACTGCAGTGCGCTATAAAAGACCACGTTTCCCTAACTCACAATTTCTACGTTTTAACTCTATCCCAGTCGACACTAAACTCAAAACTCGGCCCTGACATTCTAAACAACTCTTGGTACCAAAGATGTTTACCCTTCAGATGTGATCCATCAGAAGCCTGCTTTATTATCTGAAATACTCCTGAGAGCTATCATTCCTTAAAATACACCTTTTCCTCATTTGTCTCGCTCATTATACTCACAGTAAGAAAAACTGAAACAGTCTCAGATAAATCCAGGTGTGGTTAAAAATCTAAACTGCAGTCACCACGAATAACAAAAGTTCTGAGAACCACAACAGATCATTTTCCTTCCTCTTTATTAGCTGATTTGAATCTTACGCTCATTGCACGATAAACTGGAATGTAGTCTCCAAAGCTCAAAGCAGTTAGTAACCAAAAAGATTACTCTCTTAAATGTAGTATGCTCATTGGCAATTTGCTTGGTATATCATGCTACTCTCCCTCCCACCCCCGTACTCATCTCTCCAACTTAGCTCACTAGGAATCTTCGAACACAGAAATTCAATTTTAGCTGTGGCGCGCCCAGCCCCCAACCCATCACCTTGATGGCCAGGCCTGCTGGAGTCAACTTCTCTGCGTTTCGCTCACTGAGGCAGTCTTCTCCCATCAAAGAGGTGAGGTGCTGCAGACATTCGGCGTGTCCCTGCGACGCGGCCACATGTAAGAGATTGTTGCCATTTTCGTCGTGAATTTTGTCTAGGTTGTCGGCAGCGAGGTGTGGCTGTACAGGCAGTAAGATTAGAACACTTAAGAATCAGAATGAGACGCTATGGGGGTTTCACTGTGGGCACTGGGAAGAAGAGATGAGTTTCCAGGAGCTCTGGTGGCCATCCTGGGGATTTAATAAGTCAAAAATTCCCTACTGTTAATGCTAATGACTTTCCATTACAGTTTTTGCTATCCTGTCCTTTAGAACTTGAGTCCTCAAGGGACTTATCTTCATGAGAGACATGGCGACAGGGCTCGGTCAGTGAGCCTGTGGAGGCGCCAAGATGGCTTTCTAAATGACTGCAATGACATTTATGGTAATTGGCAGGTTCCCTCTCTGTCTCCTCCACTCGACTGCTAAGTGCTGACAGCCAGACTGTGTTTTATCCTCTGTTGTAGGTTTGTTGAATGAAGGAACTACTTCTCTCCTCCATCTGGTTTGCCTTGAATGACGGAGAACTGGCTTTGATCGCAAGTTATCTGATGGCTGCCACAACTAGAGCTACCACGGGATTTTTCCAGACACTTGCACCCCAAACAAAGCCCTGGGGCACTTGGAGGCTATACCTGGTCTTTAGTGTTCTCACATCTAGTGAAGCTTAGTTCCCTGCATATGACATGGTTGAGAGAGACTGTTGGGTGAGTCGAGAGGTGTTATCATCTGGGAAACAAGAAAACATGGGATGGACAGAAGAAAAGAATGAACCAGAGAGAAAAAGAGAGGAAGAGCCAGGAGAAATGGAAAAGCTATTTTCAGGAGAAAAAAAATTATTACTTTTTTTTAGTAAAAGTGTTCAATCCTATCATCCTATGACAACAGTCAGATTTGTGACAATAGACCAGGCACGTTGTACTTATCTCTGCATGGCTTTACCCTAAGTGGAATCATACTGCCAAATGTGATGATTTTCTCGAGTGAGACTTTAATTAACATCATAGTATCAGCCCAGGCTTGCTACTGTTTGATCCAAGTCTGCAAGCCAGAAAAGAACAATGTAGGCAGATGGAGTGTGATTTCAGTTGCGCTCTCTCTGAGCCTAAGCAGAACAGACTTTTCTTACATCATGTTAACTCTGTGACTTGAGTCTTTGGAAAAGTTTCTTCATGCTCCCTAGACATGCTGTGCTGGAACTGAGTAAAAACTCCATGGAGGTCAGAGGGCAACCAAGCTCTAGGGTAAGCTTCTATCTGCAAATGCTTCCAAACTTCCTGGTCCAACTCTTCTGAATAATGATCAGGACAAAACAGAAGACCCTCTGTTCATGTATCTGGCAGGCTCCCCATCAACAAGGAACCAACATCCCCACACGTAACCGAGTGAGAGCACTGGGACCCATTCGAACAGGGAAAAGAAAGACATTAAGATTCACGTTAGAGCAAGGGCTGGACTTTTGTTTTATTTTCATTTTAGATTATGGGTCCTACTCCAGTCAGATTCATGCACAGTTCAAGTGGAATAATACTCCCTCTATAGCCGTTTTTCCCCCTGTATTAACCTAACTAGTATTTTAAAATTCAAGAGGCACATCGTCTAACTCAGCCTACGAGTAAAGCAGCAAGAACGGGAACAAACACTCATCATTCTGTTACTCATGAATGGAGCTGATAAAATCGAAGCCTCTAGATGATGGAATCAGATCATACTTACCAGGAGGGAGATCTGTCCTTCCTTAACGATGTTCAAGATGCTTTTCACTTTTTTCAGATACTCACTCCTTTCTTCCGGGCCTTGGGGGCTGGTCCAGGTCACGCCCCCGACCTGCTCCTCTAGTTTGGGGTCTGTGGCCGAGGACTGCGGATGGAAGGCCCTGAGCTGGCAGTCCGGCATTGCCTTCTCGCGTTTTCGACCCGGAGGCTCATTAAAGGTCTTGTTGAGGAAGTCCTTAGTCTGGTTCTCGGGCTCGTATGCAGAGCCACACTTCACCAGAGGTGGTGAGCTCTCGGACTCTTCAGCCGAGAGCTTCTGCTGCTCGCGGACGACAGAGGACGCTTTTCTCAGGTGAGGGCTTTTCACAGGCGAAAGAACGCAGAACGGTGTCATGGCGGCTGGTGAGTTCTCAGCACTTCCGGGAGAGCAGGCTTTGCCAGAAAGGCCATTGATGGTGGTGCACAAACCGAGGATTCTCTTCTCTGGAGTCACCTTGGTGAAAGAGGCAAGCTGTTGACTGGATTTAATGTAAGGCACGTCGAGAATCTCATCCATGTCAAGGTCATAATGCTCCAGCTCCCCCAGCAGCGCGCTGGGCTCGGTGCTCTTACTTTGGGGACCACTGTCTCCATCTCCAGGGCTGAGCTCCTCGGGTTGGGGGCCCGGGTCGGAATCACCCCCTTTCTGGTACTCCACCTTCTGGTTCTTCTGGTCATCACTTTCATTGTTCTCCAGAGTCTCTGGCTGATGTTTCAGCGGGGAAACTCGCTTCACGGGGCGGAATTTACCGTACACATCTGCGATTCCTGTGGGCTTTTGCGTGTTCGTAATGAGAGCTGACACATTGCAATTCCAGCTCGAGCTAGAAACTGTTCAGAAAGAGGAGAGTATTACATTGAAATGCCCAAGGTATCTTGGCCACGCAGGCAGGAGCAGTCCACTCATGTTATGTTCAAAGAAAGCCCTCGTCTGAGGGGACGACTTAGAGAGAACGTGTATCATAAACCAAACAGTTCATACATACCACTGGAAAACAGTGAGTGATAAAAGTTATGGCCTATTGGCTCAAAATTAATGAAAATAGTAATCATGGAAAAAGCAGACAGCTCAAACAAACAAATCCAGACAGATTTTTAGGTTCATTCCCTGGATGGCTATACTTCTTTTTTTTTTTAATTTTTTTTTTTTTTTATATTATGTTAGTCACCATACAGTTCATCCCTGGTTTCTGATGTATGGATGGCTATACTTCTTTGCAAGGATTAGGATACTTGTTGCCACTTTGAAAAACAGAAATGGGAGGTCGGATCTCTGTTAAATGAACTTCCAAAGTGGTTTGGGGAGAGAAGGGATGTACACACACACACACACACACACATAGACACGTGCACATGCATACATTCATATGTGTATATCCCTAAAGCTTGAGCAGTCCTACACAAGGAAGGGGTAAATTACTTAATATTGGGCAAACTGAAACTGTGACCCATTGGGTGATTCTCTACCCCAGATGGGTATCCCAGTGAACCGTCATTCAGGGGCATTTCCCGGTGCTCTCTGGCATATAACACAGCACACAGTGGAACATGCTGTAAGATTCAAGGCTGCCCTCCAATGTTGGCAAAGGTGGGAACAACGAGGAGGAGAAGGAACTGCAAAGGGAGAGCGAGATGCACACATTAGTGCGTTTTTTCCCTTCTTTCTTCTCATTTCTCTGCAAAGCTGAGATAAGGATTGTCTGGTTTGCCTTTGAGTGAGCGTCAGGTAGAGACGGAGTTTACAGTGAAACAGCAATGCATCTGGAGGTTAAAGATAAGAACACCAGCTTTCCCGGTTAGCCTCCTGGAAGGCAACCCTGTGCCTGCTCCTGGCACAGGATGACAGAACAACAGTCCCCTCCCTCACGGTGATCCTGCTTCCTCTCTGGGACACTCCCCTGACTAGACAGATGACCCGGCAGCCTTGGAAACTTGGAGGCGGCTGATTTATGGACTCCTCCCCTTCCACTTACATTTACACTAGCCCCCTTCAAAGGGGGGAGGTTTCAGGACATGCCCTCCTCTTCTGGAACAACAACAGGTAGGTAGTATTTAATCCAAAAGCATGTGCTTGTGTCCCTTCTTTACTACTGCACACGACTAAAGAATAAAAGAGATGGGGTGTATTCAGGTCTATAACTTCTAGGACAGTCCCTGGCTACCACTACTTCCAGGGGTGAAAGTGGCGTACAAGTTATTACAAGTTCCCCAAATTTAGATCACTAGTCAATCTCGTTCCTATTGGGATGTCTTCTAAAAGGATTCAGAGAAGTTCTGGAAGCAAGCTAAGGAGGTGAGAGTAACTATTCTGAGCCTGAATGCTATGTAACTGCTGGTGGCTGGGGTCTTTCCCCCAAAACAGGCCACAATTTGGCATGGGTTTTTTTCAGAAGATCTGCACTAAATGGTCGAGCTCTGAGACCTTTAAAATCTACGAAGAGTATACTACGAGCAGTGGAGGGAGGCCTGGATTCTGTCCAGTAAAGAACAGGTATTAACAAGGAATGTTCCAGAAGGGAAGGAAGGTATCTAGATACTTTTAAGCAGCTGCTTCTCTTCCCTTTCGTTGGCTCTGGTTCTAAGCTGTACACAGTACTTGGCACAGAGGAGACAATTAACAAATGCTAGTATTTGAATTTGAATCTCACTTTGCGCAACGCATTAAATCTCCTTGTAAATGCCCAAAGCGCATCCTTCGGAGGGATTTACGGCTTAATATCACAGGGGACAAAAGTCCTGTTAATAAACTCAGAGGAGTGATAATCACCAATAAGAGCTGGGTTTTCTGAAGTTATTTATGAAATGTAAATATGCAAAGGCAAAGACTAATTCCAGTTGGTCCATTATAAATTTAAAAGGTTTCCTATCCTTTATAGGTCCATTTTTCCCTAAAAATGTGAAGCTATGAAAAATTGTCTGCCAGAAGTTTCTGCCAAACTTTCCTCCCTTCCTTTCAAGAACACATGGTTACTTATTTAAAACAGCAGAGAGATAGCGGACGTAAAGTTTATAACGTGTAAATATGCCTTTAATTTTATCCATCCATTTTTCTGAAAAGCTTAAAATACAGTGGCTAACATATGTGTGTGTGTATATGTGTGTGTGTGTGTATATATATATATATATATACATACACATTCCTTGACATTTCAGGGATACTAGTGATTATTAGGTATGGTATTTGCTAATATTTTGCCAGTTACCTTGATTCCTTTGGAACTTCTTAAAAATGTGCATCTCAGGATAAAATAAAAAAAATTTAAAGTCACATAACTTAGTGGACCAATACAACGAGTGCATTGTACCAATATATTTATGTATTGTTTAAGGTCGTGGGTTCAAAGGGATACTCTTTTATGTTGGCTTTATTTACATGTGAAATTTTTTCCAAGTGATACAGGGAAATGGATACCACATGTTTCCCAGCTGTTTTGTACTGACAGGAGCCATTAAGAACGCTCTATGGAAATGAATTCTGTCTGAGTCTTATGAAAACACTTCTTTCCACAGAAGGGTCTAGAAACTGAAGAGGGGGCATCAACATTAGCCTTGTTGTCCTTCCTCTTCTTCAAACCTCTGACTCTTTTTTAGGCTCAGAGTGAAATCTATGTTTTCTAGTCTGTGTTTTGTTGACCGGGGGGAAAAAAAATCCCAGTTATGTGAAATTGATTGTTCAAGAGTCTCACGAGAATGTTCCAATTTACTCCTACATCTACTCATCTCAGGAGGAAGGACAATTTTATGCTACACATAAGACAAAACTTTAGATTATTTCTCCTAAGCTGGGAAAATGAGCACTTTAAGCACAACATAAGAAAAAGGCCTACTAATGGTTGACAAGATTTTAACTTCCAATTCTACAGATCTACCCCAAATTTCATTTATACTGTTGTTCTACCCCAATACTGTCATCAATTTCTAATAACACATGAAAACAAAGTTCAGACTATGGTTACTAGAGAGATTTCAAGGTTCAATTTGTTTTCTGGAAACCATGAATAAAAGCCTCATATGTTAAGCTTTAAATCCCTGAAAATTTTATCTATTGTCTTATTAGATCTTTACAAGCTCTATGAGAACAGGGTCTGTGTCGAATTTATCTCTCTATCCCTCAAAGCACTCAGCAAATTGCTTTATATAAATAGGTTCTTAATGGCTTTTTGGTCGAATGGATTCATTTTTAACATCTTGCGAAAGTAAACGTGTCTAGTATACCTTAAACCTGTCTACCTGATTATGTCACAAATTTTCTGAAATGGTCATGAAGTAAATGCAAGTGTTCTTGAGGCCAATTTATAGGCCACGGTGATCTCTTCCAATCTAACTGGCATTGGGAGTGTCTCTGAGCTCCAGCAAAGTGGTTTCCAGTGGCCTGCTGACCATCCATACTTTGCTGTATCTTCAACAAACGTTTACTGTGAGCCTGGGATGGGTGCATATTTGCACAGGCAGCATGCTCCAATGCAGGGGTCTTATCCCTCCCCTCCCTTCCTTGCTCCCTCCCTTTCTCCTACTCATCCAGCACACATGCTCTACTCTCTCTTCTTCGTAAACTTGGCCTGGGTCACATGACCGCTCATGCAGTCTCCCAAGCAGACCCTCTGTGGAGCATCACTGGCCCGTCTCTTTCCTTGACCGGCATCTCTCATCCTTCCAGGCACCAGCTCCTGCTCTGGCCTGATCACAAATTTTTCTCAATTTTGGTCCCTCTTTTCCATCCTATTATACCGACTGGACCACACAGGAACCCTTGCACATCCTCTACAAAGTGGGTTTTCTATTTACAATACTGATGTGAAGTTTCTTTTGAAAACAGGTATGTTTCAAAGTAAGACATTTGAGGAAAATGTTAAACAAATAATAGTACAAGTAGTTTACAGGGAGAGCAAAAATAACAGAAGGCGGCTTTGGATAGAATACATATTGTGGAAATAATTCTTAAATTACTAAGGTTTGGAAAACTGGCTTTCAGGATAGTAACTAAATTCCTTAGCATCGGGTGTAGCAGTTTTTTGTTTTGTTTTGTTGTTGTTGTTGTTGTTGATGTTGTTTTTACAGGCGTACCACAGAGATAGTGCAGGTTCAATTCCAGACTGCTATGATAAAAGGAATATGGCAATAAAGCAAGTCAAATTAATTTTCTGGATAATTAGTGTGTATAAAATTACGTCCTTGCTATTAAGTGTATAATTGCATTAGGTCCAAAAAACAATGTATACACCTTAACTAAAGATACTTGACTGCTGAAAAATGCTAACCATCATCTGACCGTTCAGCCAGTCATCATCTCTTGCCTGATGGAGGGTGTTGCCTTGATGTAGTTGGCTGCTGACCCATCCCGGTGGTGGGTGCTGGGCTGGATGTGGCAATTTCTTAAAGTAACCCAACAATGACGTTTGCCACATCGATAGACTCAGTAACGATTTCTCTGTAGCATGTGATGCGGTTTGATAGCCTTTCCCCAACAGTTGAATTTCTTTCAAAATTGGACACAATCCCCTCAAACCCTGCTGCTCTTCGATCAACTAAGTGTATGTCATGTTCTAGATCCTTTGTCGTCATTTCGACAGTCTTCCCCAGGAGTAGATTCCATCTCAAGAAAACACTTTCTCTGCTCATCCGTAAGAAGCAATCTATCATCCATTCTAGTTTTATCACAAGATGGCAGCAATGCAATCACATCTTCAGTGTCTACTTTCAATTCTAGTTCTCTTGCTGTTTCCACCACATCAGCACTGCCTTCCTCCACTGAAATCTAGAACCCCTCAAAGTCATCTGTGAGCGCTGGAATCAACTTCTTCCAGACTCCTGTGAATGTTGGTATTTTTGACCTCTTCTCATGAATCATGGTTGTGCTTCGTGTTATCTAGAATGGTGAGTCCTTTCCAGAAGGTTTTCAATTTACCCTGCCCAGAGCCATCAGAGGAATCATCACCTATGGCAGCTACAGCCTTCCAAAATGTATTTCTTCAATAACAAGACTTGAAAGTCAAAATGATTCCTTGATCCATGGGCTACAGAATGAATGTTGTGTTAGCAGGCATGAAAACAACATTCATGTCATTGCCCATCTCTATCAGAGCTCTTGGGTGACCAGGTACATAGTCAACGAGCAGTGAAATTTTGAAAGAAATCTTTTCTTTTCTTTTTTCTGAGTGTTAGGTCTCAACAGTGGGCTTAAAAAATTCAGTAAACCATGTTAGAGACAGATGTGCTGTCATGCACACTTGCAGAGCACAGGCAGAATAAATTTAGCATAATTCTTAAGGGCCCTGGGATCTTCAGAATGGCAACTGAGCACTGGTTTCAACTGAACGTTTCCAGCTACATTCGACTCTAACAGGAGAGTCACCTGTCCCTTGAAGCCAGGACCTGACTTCTCTTCTCTAGCTATGAAAATCCTAGACGGCATCTTCTTCTGACCAAGGGGTGTTTCATCTACACTGAAAATCTGTTGTTTGGTGGTGCCATCTTCATGAATGATCTCGCCTAGATCTTCTGGATAACTCGCTGCAGTTTCTGTGTCAGCATAAACTACTTCCCCCTTGTACTATCCTGTTACAAACACAGCTTCTTTCCTTAAATTTCATGAACCAACATCTGCTAGCTTCCAACTTGTCTTCTGCAACTTCCTCACCTCTCTTGGCTTTCACAGAATCGTAGAGTTAGAGCTTGCTCTCGATGAGGCTTTGGCTTAAGGCAGTGTTGTGGCTGCTTTGATCTTCTAATGGGACTACTAAACTAAAACTCTCTCTGTATCAGCAATCAGGCTGTTTTGCCTTCTTATCATTCATGTGTTCGCTGGAGCAGCACTTTTAATTTCCTTCAAGAATTTTTACTTTGCCTTCACAACCTGACCGTTGGGTCCAAGAGGCCTAGCTTCCAGCCTGCCCTGGCTTTTGGTCATGTCTTTCTCACTAAGCTTAATAATTTCTAGCTTTTGATTTGAAGTAGAGACATGTAACTCTTCCGTTCAAATGAACACTGAGCGGTCCTTGTAGGATTATTGCCTGGCCTAATTTCAATATTGGTGTGTCTCAGGGAACAGGGAGGCCCGAGGAGAGGGAGAGAGATGGGAAGATGGCTGGTTGGTGGAGTAGTCAGAACACACACAGCCTTTACTGATTCAGTTTGCCATCTGATTTGGGTGTGGCTCATGGGGCTCCAAAACAATTAACGAGTAACAGCAAAGATCACAGATTGATCAACCTAACAACTATAGTAAGAATGAAAAAAATGGAAAAATTGTGAGAATAACCCAAATGTGACAGAGACAACGAAGTGAGCAAATGCTCTTGGGAAAATGGCGCAGACTTGTTTGACACAGCATTGCTATAAACCTTCAATTTATTAAAAAAAAAAAAAAAGGGAAAGGAAAAAAAGCAATATTTGAAAAGCACAAGAAATATGAAGCGCAATAAAAAGGAGGTATGCTTGTATTTATTTTCTAATTTGTCTTCTCATCGAAGCACTAATTTCCCCCTGCACCCCCTGCTGAACTCCTGATTTCTGGAACACACCCACGTTCTTCCTTCAGTGCTCCTGCCTTTGGGCAAGATTCCCCTCCTCCGACAATGCCCTGACTGCTTTCTCTGCCTGAGATAAGGCTCATCTGACGGGATTCCCCTCAGGGGTTGCCTCCGTGGTGCACTTCGCCCGACTCTCCCAGGAAACCGTTGCTCCCTGCTTCTCCCAGGAAACCGTTGCTCCCTGCTTCTCGGCGCCCTAAGAAAGACTTGCGTGTACCTAGAGTTGGATATATAGGAAGCTCTGTTGAAACTCTTCACACGTGCATCTGTCTCACCGTCTGTCTTGAGAGTTCCTCTAAGGCAAAGACTGCTCATGAACCTCCTTGTGTTTATAATCAGCCATCTGTCTAGCAGAGCATCTCACAGCTACGGGGGCCCAGTGACTTATCTTTTAATGAATGAATGAATGAAGGGAGGAGGGGGGAGGAAAGGAAGAAAGGAATATGTTAGACTACAGATGCAATGCACAGTCCATAAACATGAGTCGTCTTGCAACAATGAGTCACCCTTGCTGCATTTGGGGCACACCATGTTGAATATTTCAAAGGCAGGGTTAGCAACGTATTGAAGATAGTCAGACATCTCGAAGATGTGCTGCATATGGAAATATTTTCATATGTTTCCTACAATAGGTTCCAGGCCTTGATTTCTTCATGTGTAAAATGAAAGGGTTAGACTATATGATTGCTGAGACCTGCTCCATCTCTAAATTTCTATGACTATATGGAATGTCTACAAATAACAGGGCTCTCTCTTCTAAGTGACTCACTATGAAACACTATAATTCTTCTGGATCCGTGTCTTTCAACAGATCCTTACAAATTTATAATTATGAGGCTAAGCTGATTGCTGACACAGAACAACTCGTTGGCTCTTGGGACTGATAAATTAGTATTTTCTTAGGAAGATAATGTACAGTTTGCTATTCCATCGGTGGATCCAATTTTCGAGAACGAACGTCAGTGCTGGCTGGTCCCCAGATGCCTATTTATTTTACTTCTAAATATGGAGATATGTGTTCCTATTAGAAAATTAGCTTTAGACATCGAGAAAGAAAAGGGTATGTCTCTAGGATAAAATAGTGTTTCCCTACTATTTACTGTAAAAGTTAAATGAATTCTGTTTTCCATGAGAAACAAAATGGTCAGTTTTACTTGCAATTGACTAAAAATGTACGTAACAACACACTCCACATCTATAGCTACTGGAAGTCTAGGTGCCTTCAAGGACATACGTGTGAAGTTCTCCAACATTCCATTTCCTTCTATTTTTACTCTTCAGGGAGGGACATTATGAAAGATTGGGTTAGTCATGAGTTTCCTTAAGCCACCATAAACTTAACTCTGCAGTGGGCCCACTTAATGCAAATACCCCAGGCTCTGGAAGGAATGGTGACAGGTGACTTATACCATCTCATGACAATAGGAAGAAAGGTCTGGAGTCTGAGGGTGAATGACCTGGTGGGTGCTCTTCTGCACCGTCCTTGGAGACTAGAGTGTAACCTGATTCAAAACAAGGGTTGAGTTAACTCTGGATTTGGAGAATTGTGTAGGGCCATTATGTTGGGAAGAACCGGGGTGAGGAATGCCTGTTTCTGGATTGTTCCCACGGAATTGCTTGTTAATCTCTTTCACTGATGCCACAGACCCTTTATTGAGGGTATTGTGAGTCTGAAGGGGGAAAACAGAGCACATTCTCATTATAAAAATGGCCACCAACGATTTATTCACATTAAGACGTTAAATACTGTTGGGAAAGATTCACTGCTTTGCTTCTCAAGTTCTGACTTTAAGTGGCTGTTAGTATCAAGCAGCTGTTGAAAGTGTCAGATTCACGTTTCATTACTTCCAGCTCTGCCCAGAGTTGTCCAGACTTGCTTATATAACTTTTGTGCCCCATCTGTACCCATTTCTTTGTTCTGTGGAAACTCCCAGAAATCCTCAAGCCCTTACTATGCTAGACAGAAAAGATACTTCACCGAAGAGGCACATTCTATCATGCAATCAGACTCAATATTTTGACAACTTTAAACCTTTGAGCTTCGAAAGCATGGTTTACGTAGAAGAGACGTTGGTGGGTCTGAAGACAGTCCGTGGTTTCAGAGTCATTCTGTCATCTAACAAGTATGCTGACCTTCACGTTGCCATTAGCCAAACCTCTTGAGTGCATTAAGTCTTGTATTCACTCCAGGCCCATGTTCCAGGCTCCTGCCTTTCTTTCTCTCCCTCCCTGTGCTGAATTGCAGAGAGAGAGACAGAACAAGGGACAGTGAAGAGGCTCACCGAGCAGAGAAGCACTGAAGCAGGGGACAGCTTGCTCTGGGTGGTATCTGGAAAGTGTTAGGAGGCTCTGTGTGCTTTCTGCAAAGTGCAGACACACACTTACCAGTTTTAACTGAAGGTGGCGGTGTTTTACAGTGTTGATCAACGGCCAAAGGACAAAGAACACCAAGTTACTGCTCTTCCTTAAGGGAGACAAGGGGAGGCAGATGGAGGATGGGGGGGGGGATCCCTCCTCACTACCCTCTACTCCCCGTCTCTCTCTATTCTCCGTCTCCCACTGCTGCCTCCCCCAGTGCCTGATGATTTGATCCGAATATGGAGCTAGGTATTTCCATTAGCAATAGAGCTGTAGAGCCAAGAAAAAGAAAGAGAAGGGGGTATGTCTTCGGGGTATAAGAAGAGGATTCCCTCCTGTCTTCTGGCTAAAAGTGCAATGAGTTCTATTTTCCATGAGAAGCAAAGTGGTAAGTCTCTGAAACATGGTCTCGTTTTTGAGAGGAATGCAGTTTAACGTCTGGAGGGAGGAGAAAGGGGAGCGAGGTCTAGAGTTGGCCTGTAGCTCACTCTTCGTCTTGACAGCCCTCCTGGGGTCTGTTCACAAGAGCTCCCACCTGGACCACAGTTTTTAGTTACAAGGCCTCTGAGAGAAAGAGCAGGTATAGCTGAGCAAAAGCAAAGTGCAGACGGAGGCCTTTCCCAGGATAAATGAATGGCACAGCTACTTTCCTCTGTCTTCTGGGGCACTTAGTATACACTTCGCAAGCACTACTATAAACAAGGGGAAGGAAAAAAAAAACCTTTGCGTAGTTTACAAAGTTCTCAAAAATGAGATTTTTTAATTGGCGTGTTCCTGAAATTTCCTCCAGCTAACATTTTTAAAAATTATGTTATGTTAGTCATCATTAGTTTTTGATGTAGTGGTCCACGATTCATTGTTTGGTATAACATTTTAAAATTGCTAATACCGTATATTTGTGTAAAGCTTTCTAAGTTTCTGAGTACAAGACCAAGGGTACGGTTTCGTTAGAGGTTGGTGCAACAACTCTGCAGGATGGATGAAGAGTTCTTCCATATTCTCACTTGAGATAAATGAGAACTCTGGGAATTTTAAGGGTTATGTCACAAATCACAGAGCGTGCTGACTTTTCCACCAAGACCAAGGTTCCCTGACTCCAGCTTTCTTTCTGTAACAGGACGTAAGTGCCTTATCACAACTATAATTATTCCTTTTTAAAAAAAGATTTTATCTATTTATTTGACAGAGATAGAGACAGCCAGTGAGAGAGGGAACATAGGCAGGGGAAGTGGGAGAGGAAGAAGCAGGCTCCCAGCGGAGGAGCCTGATGTGGGGCTCGATCCCAGAACGCCGGGATCATGCCCTGAGCTGAAGGCAGACACTTAACGACTGAGCCACCCAGGTGCCCCTATAATTATTCCTTAACATGCAGTGCATATTTTCCTTTTTTTTTTTTAAGATTTTATTTATTTATTTGAGAGAGAGAGTGCGTGCAAGCATGAGTAGGGGGAGGGGGAGAGGGAGAAGCAGACCGCTCCCGAGCAAGTAGCCCAACGCAGGACTCCATCCCAGGACCCTGGGATCATGACCTGGAGCAGAAGGTAGACGCTTAACCGACTAAGCCACCCAGGTGCCCCCATATTTTCTCTATTTGGATCACATGCAGGTAATGGAATCCCAGAAGCCAGCGGTAAAACCTGGTTGTACTGATTTCAGATTCATGCGGACCTAAATCCCAAACCTTGCTCCCTGCCTAGGTTTTGGTAACCACTTACTAAGAAGCTTCTGGATGGGAGCAAAGTTAGGAAAATGGTTTTTCATAACAACTTTCCTTAGAAACAGCTGAGTGGAAGAATTTCCCTACTTTGCTTATCGATAGTGGCATTAGCCTAAATTTAGGGTCATCTTATCACCAGGAATTTGTTTTTTCAGCTGCCAATTCTTTCAACTGGTGAAATGTGTCAATCTTGCGTGTAAGCAAGAGATACGGGAATATAAGGAAGCTTGTTCAGAAGGGTGAACTTGACAGAATGCTAAAATACTCTTACAGCACCCATTCGTTCAGCACATATTAGCACATGGTTCTGTACACATGGTTCTAGGGGTGCAGAGGTGAATGAAATACACATAATCCCTGTCCTAAGGAGAGGACCAGGCAGTAAAGCAAGCATACAGATGAATAAGAAATTACAAAATGCGAGATGCTTTGAAGGGAACGCATGGGGTACTAGAGAGAGAGCAGCTGAGAAGCCTCATTGCGGAGGTGACATTAAAGCCAAGACCAGGGCAATGAGAAGCCAACTATGTGAAGATCTGAGGGAAAGTACAAGAGATGAGATCACTGTGTGGAGATCTGGGCAGAAGGACGCGCGTTTTCGAATGCCTAAAGTGGGACAGAATGTGGCAGGTTCTAAAGCTCTTACATCTGAGTACAGTGAACCGGGGCGAAAGCCTTCGAAGAGGAGGCTGGGGAAGGTTGTCAGGGGCCAAACTCATTTGGGGGTTTCCTGGCCACAACGACGAACTTTAACAGAAATGGGGTGTCCTGGGGGGATTTCACAGAGAAGTGAAATGATCCACTTTGCATTTTAAAATCCCTCCTTCTGCCCACTCTGTGGGAAACAGAGGGTGGGCAAGGGTTGGTGGTGAAGAAATGGGTTAGACTAGTTCATCCCGTTAACCCAGATGAAACATAAAGGTGGCCTGTCCTAGCTGGTAGCTGAGGAGATGGAAAGAAGGGGACAGACGGGCACATACTTTGAGCACAGATGACTCAGGACCTGGTGACAGGCTGATGGAGAGTGTGAGGGAGAGGGAGAATTCCAGCTGCGGTCACTGAGTGGATGTATCAGTAAAGTGAATGCCCCTGACTGAGGGGGTGTCTGAGGAGGAAAAAAGTTGGGGAATGGGATTCAAGGATTCCTCTTTAGAATTCCATGAGACATCCAACATAGCCACGCAGCCGGCATGTAAAGAGGTGGCTAGAAGCCCAGGCAAGCAGCAGTAACATGTAAGTGATGTTGTAGGCCGTGACAGTGGATGAGCTCCCCACCCAGAGAGGCTTGGAGACTGAGAGGAAAGAGGGTCCTATTGAATACAGAAGCCCCACTTGGATATTTAAAGTCTAAGTAAAGAAGGAGAAGGACTCACAAAGGAGATAAGGAGATGTCAGACTGTTGGGAGAAAAATGAGGAGATAGGTGGTATCATGAAGCCAAGAGAGGAGAATGTTTCCAGAAAGGATCGGCCAATAGTCTCAAATGATGCATAGGGGCCAAGAGAGAGGAGAGTATCCGTGTCAGCAGATGTGGCAACGTGGAAGTCGTGGCCTTCCCTAGGGAGGTGGAGGTCATGTTGAAGATACTTCAAGTGACGGAGCGGGGAGGGCTGAAGATGGGGGTTCCCCCTAACTCTTTATAGCAGGTTGGCTGTACTTGGAAAGGCATGGAGGGGGTGGGAAGAAGAAGGAACAAAGAACCAGGGTGGGAGTCACCAGAGGGGGTACGGTTTTTTGTTTTTTAAGAGAGAGAGAGAGAGCACACATGAAGGGTTGGGAGGTTGTGGGGGAAGGAACAGAGGGAGAAGGAGAGAAAGAATCTTAAGCAGGCTCCACACTCAGCAAGGAGCCCTACGTGGCGTTCGAACTCACAACCCTGAGATCATGACCCGAGCTGAAATCAAGAGTCTGATGCTTAACGGACTGAGCCACCCAGGCGCCCCCTGTTTGTTTGCTTTTTAGGACAGGAGATGATTAGAGAGTGTTTGTTTGATGAGAGTAATGACCCCATAGAGAGAAAGATACCGATGGTACAGGTGAAAGAGGAAAGCTGAAGGACCGAGGTATCACACCAAATGAAAAGCAGCGAACGATCGGCTGGCTCATGCCTCAGGTATGATACAAAAGCCAAAGAAGGGAGGCTTTCTCTCCCCTTTTCACACATTCATTTGCCCATCCACCCCTCGCATAGACACAAGGCTCCAGCGTCAGGCGCTGGGGATTCCATAATAAACAAGAGCTTGCACTTAGTCCGCTAGAGAAAACTGACACTAAACAAACATCATATTGTCAATGATTTTTTGAAACACAGCTATTTAAAGAGGAGGAAACTATAGGGGGTAGGAAATAAAATAGTGAGTTGGGAGCGCGGCGCTAATATCATCTAGGCTCAAACTGTCCCAAATGGGAGCCACTAGACACCTGTGGCAATTAAGCAGTTAAAACGTGGCTGGTGGCCCACGTTCAAATAACAGTTTTGATGTACTGGGTTAAATTAAAGATATTAATTTAATCTCATTGGTTTATAGTTTTAAAATGTGGTTCTTAGAAAAAAATTAAATTATGTCAGAGGCTTGCAATCTATTTCTATTGGAACATGGTGGTCTAGGGAGTTGGGTAAAGGGGCCCTGAGGAGGTGAAGTGGGAGGTGGAAGAAGGAAATGCCACGTGAAAAACGCAGCACACCGGAAGAAGTGAAGAAGGTTCCCTGATGTGGCAGGCAGACAGTGGGGGTGTGGAGGGGCATGAGAGGAAGCTTGCTGAACCAGGAGGAGATAACTCAGAGCCCCGAAGACCACAGGAGAGAGCTCCCCGCTGTCTGTCTTGAGAACCGCCTTGGGGAACTACTGCTTGGTTTTGAGCCTAGAGTGACACTCATCACGGACACTGGATGAGCACCAGGGTGTTCTAGGTCAGGGCTCCTCAAACTTGAATATGCACCAAACACTTGGAGAGCTTGCTACAAAATGCAGATTCTGATCCGGGGCTCTGAGGTCAGGTCTGAGAGTCTGCCTTCCCAACGAGCTCCCAGGTGATGCCAGTGGTGCTGGCTCTGGCCCTGGGCCACACTGTCAGGGGCCCCAGAAGGGTCTGGACTTTTGTGGATGGCTCCTGACTCTTTCCAAGGATCCTTCAGCTATGAGGTTCTGGGATTGTTTCTATGACTTGAGTTTCTTTTATAACTTTTATTTTTTTAAGGGAAGAGTCAGGGCAAAGGAAGTATGTGGGCAAAGAGGGCTCATTTCTTAAAATATTTTATTTATTTGCAGGAGGAGAGAGAGAGCATAAGCAGGGGGAGCTGCAGGTAGAGGGAGAAGCAGGCTCCCCGCTGAGCAGGGAGCCCGATGCGGGACTCGATCCCAAGACCCCGGAATCATGACCTGAGCCGAAGGCAGACCCTTAACCGACTGAGCCACCTGGGTGCCCCAAAGAGGGCTCATTTTAAATGGGAAGATGGAGAGCATTTAATTTTGGGAGACAAAAGAAAAAGGAGATGTTTCCAGAGATGCAATAAAGCTCCAGAACTCATATCCCCACCCTGACACCCTTGGCACACATGGACGCTTCTGCCTTGGGCTGGGAAGTTGGGACAGGGAAACCACTCTCCCTTAGGACAGGAATGAACTTTGGAGGCCGCGCAAGGTACAAAGCACTTCGCTTCTGGATCACTTTTTCCTCCTCCCCTAGCTTCATGTCTTTCCCTCCCCCTCCCCATTATGCTTAACTCCCTGCTTCCAAATCTTCATCCTTCTTTCCTGCAGAGACTCTTGAAGTCACTTCTACCAGGATTTCTTTATCAATTTTGAGGGTGGGAAACATGCTTCTCAGAGTCCAATAAAAATAAACTAAATCAGGGAAGAGGAGACAGGGTCCCCTTCCTCTAAGATTCCTCTCCCTTTAATGTTGTCTCATTTCTTCCTTAACTCCACAACGCTAATAACGTTTTAGAAAACCAGGGAGCTGTGATGCTCGTAGCTCCGGCTAAGGAAAGACAAGAAATGCGTAAATGAAGAGATGAAGGGCCCTGTGTGCGATGTATTGAAGCTCTGCTCCTTCGAGCCCCTTTCCTTACGGGCAACACCAACAACGTTTTACTTTTAACTTTTCTATCGCCCCCCTGCTCCTGTCTTGCCCCACACTGACTTACACCCTTTCTCTTGGAAACATAAGCTAAGTGTTACGGATTAAAGGCAGAGAGGGTCTCTCCCTCTGGACAGAGGGGGCAGGTGCGCTTCCACAGGTCAGTTCTGGGCTTCCCTCGACAGATAGCCTCACACATTCTGTAGCAGCAGATAAAACGTTCCCTGCATGATGACTGTAACCGAAACAAAACTAGGCCTTGGGGAAAAAAAAAAATGCTAGAAAGAAATAGAGTCACGTTTTGCTTTGGTGGCCGGATCAGCTGTAGTTTTTGCTTTTCATTTTTTATAATGGGTTGTGATCACCTTGATAGGTATAATTTTGTTAAACAGAAATAAAAATAAGTGTTTCGCTTGGTAACATTCTCATCTAGAGATTTTGCTGTATGTACCTTTTTACTGTGATTAGATAAACTGAGATTTTTGTCACAGGTGTTCGATTCTTTGCTGTCCCAAGTTGAAGCGTTCGTTTTTAAAATTGCGATCTTAGGAAATGTGTTTCCCTATTCTTTGGAGTCCATTTGGCAATATTTCACACGAGATGGAGCCATTAGCAGGCGTTTCAAATTTAAACCGCCCCACCAACCTTCCCTTGAAGGCTTTTAGCATTAAACCTTCATCAAATCGAAAATAGGGGTTTACGTATTTAGCATCATCGGCTATGTTACAGAAGGGTCAAGGGGATAAATTTCATGTCAATTTACTATTTTTGGTGCTGGCTGAAATCCTTGAAAATCTTAGAAAAACCACATATTTTCAGAGGTTCAGAGTTTGTCACAAAATCTGCACTCCGAGGGGCTAAAAATACAGCAAATCGGCAATGCTTCTACATCCACAACCAAAATGCCTTTTACCAGATAGATATCAGATACGAAGTTTAAAAAAGAATGGCTTTCCTTCACTCCCTGTCACGAAAATTATCGTCCATATTATGTAGGTATTAAAATTCTCCCAGACTCTCTTCTCAAGCACATCCCAGGGCCATTTATTAACTGTTATATAGCGGAGTATTCTCGCCTCAGTGCATCCCTTTCTCGGAGCCAGAACTGCATTAATATTTATCTGCCTTCTTTCATGAGAAAATTATCCAATGCGCTTAGCAGATACATATTTCCAAAGAATCACAAGACACTTAAAGCACCGTGAATTGAAACGAATGTGTATTTGAATGTCCAATTAATTAAAGAAAACTCGAAGTCAATGAAACTGGATATGTCTGATTTGAAGACCATATGTCGACATATTTTAGTCCTCATTTGGAGAAGACCGTAGAGCAGAGTTAACACTCCCGGCCTTGCGCTGGCCCCTTCTCCTACACGAGCAGCAGGGATTAAGCAGAGAATATGTGCAAATGTTTCACAAATAACTTCCTTGGAGAGGCACAAGTTTTTCACACATAACATCCTTTCCATACTAGTAGCCACACGCGGCGCCTTGGACGACAATTGCTCAGTTGACTCGACTTCCCAGGGCTCTGGAGTCAGCACAGCTGGTTTTAAAGACTTGCCCGCTCCAGATCTCTGGGCCAGTGATTTAATCTCTAGGAGTCTTGGTTTCCTCATCAAGAAATTGGGCATCATCGTGGTCCTCGCTCGGACAATCAGTCTGAGGACAGAGCAGCTGTTTATGGAGGGCCGTAAGAACACCCAAGAAGGAACTCCGAAATCGCAAGCGCACCACGCAGCTCCGAACAGTGGCCAAGTCTCTTCTCAAGGGTCCGATTTCCAGCTCTTCACCTCGCTCTCCCACCTTCTTGTGGTCTCTGCAATACCTTCGCGTCTTCTCAAAATTTTTTTCACAAAAATGTGAAGCTTGGTCATAGTGTAAAGTAATGGGTAGAGGACAGTTGAAAATATTATTCCTGTCAGAGGAAGGTGCAGATTTCAATAGAGTCGAAGCCTTCAGCTAAAGGGGTGCCTGGGTGGCTCAGTCGGTTAAGCGTCTGCCTTGGGCTCAGGTTATGATCCCAGGGTCCTGGGATCGATCCTCGCATCGGGCTCCCTGCTCAGCTGGGAGCCTGTTTCTCCCTCTCCCTTGCCTGCCACTCCCCGTGTTTGTGCTCTTTCTCTCTCTCGCTCACTCTATGTCAAAAAATGAATAAAATCTTTAAAAATAAAGGAAGGGCATCTCTAGGGCACACTCATGTGCATGGGACAGCTAGTGGAAGGTAGTGGAATGCTGCCCCAGGCTTCTGACAACACTGCCATTTGCCTTTCTCGGACCTTAGCATGGGGTGGCCCAGGGTCTAGGGTGACCTCTGGGCTGGACGTCTCACAGAGGGGCTTCCAAGGCCACCAATAGGCTTGTCTGACATTCCTGGTCCTCTCAGAACACTAGAGAAACAGGCAGCAAGGACAGGCATGAGCGTTGTCTCTGGAGTGCACTTAAGAAGGCAGGGCAGGTAGGTGGGGAGTCCTGGAGGCTGACCTGTGGGGCTGGCGGGCTCTCCTCAGACCACGCAAGGAGTAATCTAGGGTTCAGTACTGAGGGCTCCACTTGTCATCTGCAGTCATCCACACGAGAGCAAGAAAGATGAGCAGGATAGACTTAGCACCATAGAGGGAAATTTTAACCCGGAGAAGACAAGACCAAGAGTGACTGCCATCTTTAAACACTTAGTGGCACTTGTCTGGGCGGGGCTGCCCTTCTCCATGGATCCAAAGGAAGAACCAGGGACGAGGGATGGTAATTTGAGAGACACTGACTTTGACTGAATGAAAAAATGACCCCTTATGTGTGGGGAGCCTCACGAGACAGTGAAAACTCCGTCACTGGAGCCATGAAGTACAGGCAGGATAATAAGGCTCCTCTTTGAAGATTCGGTGGACTTTGGACTAAGTGATTATTATTTTTTGCTTTGTAAAAAACTTATTTGTAAATAATTAATTTTTTCATTTGTTAATAAATTTATAAAAGCGTTAAAATACACAATCAGCTCAAAGAACACCTGTATACATTTTATCCTTATTCATCAATTTTAAACATTTTACCCATTTGCTTTATTATTTATGCTCTCACATGCTCTCTCTCTCTCTCTCTCCAACTAGATGATTTTTGGGTCCCTTCTTCTGTTGAGGCTTCTTTCCAAGTAATAAGATTTTAGAAAAATTGAAATCCTGCTGGCGATGTTTTTCACGGCACTTAGCATAAAACCCACGTCTGCGTACAGAGTCTGACCTTGACCATCTCCCAGACCTCATCTTCATTTTGATCACCCTACTGCAGATTGGTTTTCTATTTCTTCCTCGTACATGCTAAGCTCATTCCTGTCTCAGGGCCTTTGCACTTGCCAGTTCCTCTGCCTTCAATGATCTTCGCTGGTTATCAACTGGCTGGGTCCTTCTAACCCGCCCAGACCCCCACAAGTGCCCTCCTCCAACTCTTACAAGTTACTCTATCACATGGCTTCGAATGACCTCTTGCCATTATGTGAAATGATCTCGTTTATTTATTTGTTTGTTTGCCTTTTGTTCATCACTCCCTAGAACATAAACGTCATGAGAACGGGGGCCTTGTCTATGTCTTATTTGTTACCACGTCCTGAGTGCCTAGGACAGAGAAATACTCAGTTATCTGCTGAATGAATGAATAAAAGAACAAATGGGCCCGAGAACATCTGATCAAGGGCTTGTTAATGCAAGGATGGATGGTAGCATTTGACAACCTACACAAAATAGAAATTGCTTAACAAAACTTGAGAAAGAGAAAGAGCCTTTATCTGGTGCATATATTCTAAGTGACAGGAGTTTGGGGAAGTTTTTCCAGAGGGTGCCCCATCCAAAAGAAGGTGTGGACTCTTATGAGAGGCCAGTGCGCCTTCTGCTGCCATCTGTTTGAAAAGATTACCATGAAGACGGAAATTTGCAAGCCCTCCCCACGCAAGCTGCTCCCGGGGGGTTGACACGGGAAGACTGGAGGGGTGCAAAGGGTATTTCTACAGCTGGATGTCCTTGGAATGAATCAAGAATGCTCAATTCTTTCAGAAACTAGCTCTGAGAAATCTTTACTATGTTGAGATTTCTTTTAAAGGAGCTCACAGATAATCTACAGTGATGTTACAGAGAGATGGATTTTTCTATGTGTTCTTTTTCTAGGATCACTCTGGCTCTATTAGAAAGTGGTTTGACAGCTTCCAAATGAGGCGTACATGTGATTCCAGTAAGAGTCCTGAGTCTTGCCCACAGGCATCCATTTCCTGTCAGGTCTAATTATTGCCAATGACCTTGAGCGCTGGGTCTTTGCTCTGGGTGAAGTGGAAAGGCTTCTAAACTTGAAACTGGCTCCTTCTCAACCAGAGAAGAAATGCCCAACACCACCTATCGTGCAAGTGGCGAGAAGTCACATGACCATAGAAAATGGGATGAACCCGTCCCAGGAAAAATTACTTCTACAAAGCTTTGTTTAATTCACTTGTATAAGCAAGAATAGCTACTGAACAGAGAAGAGAAATTCACCACTTGGTCAATGAGGGCAAATGCTGATTTTTAAAGTTTTAAAAGGCTAATATCCTAAAATTAAACGAATGCCTCGAAGTCAAGCTATCTGAGGGGAAGTATATGCAACGGGTAAGAGAACCCACTCCAGAGGTGGACTTGCTGGTGTGAATCCCAGCTCTGCGACTTAACTGCTGTGTGACTCTAGGCAAGATATTTAACTTCTCTGCTCTGTGCCTCAGTTTGCCCACCTATAATATAAACATCCTAAGTACTCCGCTCTCGGAGATTTTAGGGTTCGCTGAGTTAATGTGAGTGAGGGGCTTGCAACAGGATCTCCCACACGGAGCGCAATGCAAGTGACTGCTATTCTTTCTCCTCTCTTACTCCCCACCTCTAGTTAAAGAAGAAAATCTATATCTACAAAGTAACTTTGGGTACATCACCTAATTTTGATCCTAACAGTGCCTGGTGACATTGGCAGAACAAGCTTCTTCTTTATTTTGTAGACGATCAGGCTCGGGGTCAAGGTTGTATGGTTGATAATGGACTGAACCCTAACTTGAACCCAAGTCACTGCCCCCCAGTCAACGATCCAACTTGGAACCTGGGGATGCCTTGTCTCGTCGCCCAAGCCTCCGTTAAACCTGATAGAAACTTGAGTGTGTTTGAAATTAAAAAAAAAAACAACAAAAACCCAAAAACTGAAGGTGAATGAAAACTTTTATGGGAACTTAGAGCTATCCTCTGTGTTTCCGACCCAAACACTGAAGCATTACTATCACTCACAAAACCACCGAGATAAACAAACCTAGGAAGACTGATTATCTGCCCCATGTCCTGTCAAAAGGGAACGAGCAGTCCAGGAGACAAGTAAATTAGCTTTGTGCTAGTCCTTTCAGTGAGAACGGCCTAGAATTCTAGTAGCTGTCCAGGTGAGGGCCATCTATTTATTCTGAAACATGATACACATAATTGGAGGATTGTCTTGAGCCTTCTATAGCCCATGGTTCTCAGAATTCGAGCTACTACCAGAAGAGGTCCAACTTCGGCACAATTAATCGCGATGCCTTACAGTAATTACTTCGAAAAATAACAAACATCCTTTCATAGTTTAATGCCATTGATATCATCCCCATTGACGTCCTTTTTAATTCTCAGTTTTGCCCATCATGGAGAGAAAAGGAGAGAGGCTTAATTTGATTTACAGAGGGAAAAACAACCCTGAAAGTCCCTTTTTTTTTTTTTTTTTTTGCCAGGGGTGGGGGCAGTGTGCAAGGAGAAAACGTCAACCAGCTGGTTTTCATCTATATGCCATAATTCTCTGTTTAGTTTACACTATTAAACTCCAAAGCTTTGCTTTAATCTTAACTGCTACAGTATGCCTTCTTGCAGATCCTATCATGTCGCATCCCTGATAGGGTTTCAGACTCTGGCGAAGCCCCATCCCCCAAGCTGGTCCTGGCCATATGGGTAGTGAATGCATCCAACATTTTTTCATTGGCGCCTGCATCATTATGTTTTGTCACCAATGGTTTCTCGGGTTTTCAGTAAATTGCTGCGTATACTGTGGTTTGGAGCTGTCGAGATGACGGCCTCCGTTTAGTTGTAGACAGCCGCGTCCTCATTAGGGCCTCCCTGTCCCCTTAGCCTTTGGAGGATGACCTGACATCTGTTGGCGGAGGGTGTGTGTGTGTAGGGGGGAGGAAGGGAGAGGCCGTAAAAGAAAGACAGAAGGCAGGGGCAGGTAGCGGGAGGGGGAAACAGCTCCCTGGAGCCCTGCCTCTCCAGGAGTCAGGGGCAGGGGAGGGCTGCGGAGACAGGCGTACCTGATCTGTCCTCGCTCTGCGAATCACATCTTCGGCACAGCTCCGGGATGGTCTTCAGCGACGTGACTGAGTACTGAATGGGAAGCCGGAGGGCAAAGGGAAGAAAACAACACTTTAAAACGAGAGCATGACATTTACTCAAATTGGCCGGAAAAAGCAAAACCCCAGAAGTGACACTTGAGTACAACACGTATATATCCAGAAAGTCTGTCTCATTTTATCCAAAATGGGCTGCTTGGGGATCTGGCGGCATCCCAAGCTCCACCTAGAAGCATCGAAGCGGATGCACATTAAGAGGGGCTGCACGGCCCCCCTTTCACACGCAAGGTGTGGCCAAGCTCACATTCTCTCTCCCGTTACTTCTGCTACTGGGGGAGGATGGAAGAATTTTCTGGCCTCGAGAGTTTCCAGCAGGTGTCCGGAATATTTGCATTTGGAGTCCGGGTGTGAAGAGCCAAGGGGACAAGCCCCCAGCTCCCGGCAGCACCTGGGGCTGCCAGGAGCCTTACCCGTGCCCAGGCTGGCTGGACCGCACGAGGGTCCCTCACGCTGCCACCTGCCAGAGACGTTACCAGCAGGCATCTGTGAGCTCTGTGGGAAATACTGGGGGAAATGCTATGAGAAGCAAGAGGAGCACGGTTCTGTGTCTGCAAGCTCGTCTGTTTCACGTGCAGATTAGTCCGAACTGAAAGACACCACCTCCCAGCATCAACCCAGAACCGACTCAGGGGCCAGCTCTCAGGATAACAAATTACAGCATGGGGGGCATAAAGTCAGAAGAGCTAAAACAAATATAAAATCAATAGCTATGATTTATGGGCACTGTGTCTGACGCCACTCCAGCTTTCTTTAGAGAAGGATGCTTTAAAACAAAATAGATAGGATGAACTATTTCTTTAATCAAACGACCATCTTCAATCACACATTCACTCCTAAAAGACGGCTCCCTAAAAATATCTTGCTCTGCACCTTTGGGAACGATGTACTTATGGCAATGAGAACGTATTATAAATTCCTGCACTGCTGCAGAATTTGGGGGATTGAGAGCACATCTTTAATCTGAAAGAAAAATGATCATGGGGAACTCATTAGGATTATTCTAGCGTTGCAAGTGAGGAATGTGTAATTAGGACACATTTGTCAATAAGAAGGTACTTTAGTTAGCTTGATGTTGATAGATGAAGCAAAGTGTCTACATCGAGACCTCCCCCAATGCTTTCTCCACGATGTCAGGACAGCAAGACAGAGGGAGGGGCAGTTGTAGCTACTGTCAGTTTGCCAATCGCCTGTCGCAAACAAATTAAATTTCCAGTTCTTCCAAGTGAAAAATGAAATCTCAAATGACTAATTAGAGAAATTACTCTTACCTGTCTGATGCAATAATATCCTGTTTATGGTGCCCGTTCCTCAGAGACTACAGGGGCTTTAGTCAATCTACTCACATACTCAGGAGGAAGGAGGACTGTCTCTTAAACCAAAAATGAACTTCAAGCATTTTTCCCCTTTTGCAGTATGCTCTCTGGGGGTTGGGGTTAACATAGGTACAGAAGGCATTTTTCTTGTTACTAATAAGGTACCTTATGTTCCTGGCCAAGTACAAGCTCTCTAAGGAATCTGGTAGCTTCCTGAGACCAGCTGGTACAGGTTAAATAATTACACAGTTTATAATTCAATTAAAAAGAGGCCTTGTGTTTCAGCTGCCATGTGCCCCAGGAAAGCACCCCTTGGCAAAGCCTCGCCCCCTCTCCTTCTGTTTTGTTCTGTTTTTCTTCCAAGGCAAAATGTTAGAAAGAGGGAATTTAAGATGGATTGTGTTGAACAATAGTTAATGATAAATTCAATAAGGTCACTCACTGGGCTTAATGATATATATTTGATTAAACTGCTTTCTGCATTTTCAGCCACATGCTTCCCAAAGTCAGGCATGACAGAATCTTTGAATTATTAGCTGTACCTTCAGCTCTTCCTATGTGACCTCAAAGGTCCATAGCGTGCAGTAACTCTTAATGTAATGAGGTTTAAATTGGAGGAGCTCAGGTGGCCTGGCTGGTGTGGGGATGGAGCTATAGGCAGAGAACTAGCCTCGATGAGCCCCACCCACTGCCTCAACCTCCATCCCACGTGGCAGCTTTCCCTCTCCACCCCTGGCACACAGAAAGTCATGTTTGTGAAGGCAGACATCTTAATTCATTGGGAATAATGACCTTGAAGAAAAAGTCATACGCTGCTCCTGGTAATGAAAATTACAAGTACAGCAATCTGAGAAAAGGATGATGCACTGGCCAGAAAATCAAAGTTTTGAATAACTGTAAGAGTATATGGAATATCAAATTCAGCAAAGACTCCAACCTATGCTGTGAACAAATCCACCATCCTTTATAAAGACACAAGGAAAACATCGTTTGTGTATTTATTTCAGTAAGCACACACACTGCTCTTTGGAGAGAAGATAAAGCTTAAGTGAATGCTGTACGGTTAGGTCATGATGGGAAGAGTAGCAGAGGAAACACACAAGTCACAAAACCAACATGCAAAAACATTTTCATATGTGCACATTGGGGAATAAGCAAATGACCCAGGAAGTCTCCCTTACACAAGCACATTGTATTACCATCTGGGAGCTGAAAGGGAGGGCTACCCAGGCCCTCATCCCAGTGCAAAGGACAGATGGCCTTTTATAAGGAGCTGTCTGATCGCCAACCCACCTCATCCCCCGGACAATGGCCAGCTCCCTGGGCAACAACTACTGTCATTTTGGCCCTATCAGAACCAAAGCCCAATGTGTCTTCCCTGTCTCTTGCCCCCAACCCACGCCTTTGTATTCTGTTCCCTTGCTACCTATTATCCTTGCGTGATAAGAGAGAGGGGCTTGCAGACGGTTGAGGAGCACCATATTTCCTGACCACCACAAAGCTCAAATTTATTCTTTTAAAAAAAAAATCTTCCAGAGGTTATTCCCATAGAAATAGCCTTTGTGAACCAAACTTCATTTCCACTCCTCTATCATGTCTCAAGAAAAGCCGCCACTATAGGTTGACCAGATGTCTCTGCTTCTTCAATGACCCTGTGCATTCAACGTTGAGTTCCACCGTCTGTACTTTTACTCCAGGGTCTTCTTTGCCTGCAAAGCCTTCCTCTGGCCAGGCAAAAGCCATCACTCTGCAAGGGCAGCTGCTACTCTGCTTTCTGCATGAAACCCTGGCTAATTGCTTCAGCCCTAAATGACTCTAGTCTTCTCTGCCCTTAATACTGCCTAGCTTTGTGCTCTGTTGTTTCCTAGGTGTTAGTGTTGGCTCCCCTAAGTGCCAGAGGGAAAGGACAGTGTCATTGACTTGCAAGTATGCATGGCACACAGTGTCTTATTAACCACTTGACTGAAATATCAAGACAAGCACATGTCTGATTAATCCCTAGGCATAATATTATAGATGTTCAAAGGAGCTCTTTCATATTTAGGTGCTAAGTAGGAATTTCCTCCATGCTTCCATACTTGCACTAGAATTAATTAGCTTTCTAAAATGCAAATTTGACTAAGGTGCTTCTCTGTTTCATATGGGGTACAGGGCAAAGCCTTAATTAACATGGCACATGAAAGCCTCCACGAGCTCAGGCTTATCTCTTACCATTGTCCACTTCTCTTTTGATCACGGCTAAATGATATTTCTTATGGATCCCCTATCCACTGTTCTAATTGTCTACACCTTTACGCATGCTATTCTGTCCACCTGGAACTCCGTTCCACCCATTCCACTAGGCAAACTCTTTTTAATTCTTCAAGCTTTGCTTAGGAATCACTTCTACAAAATCTTGTCCCACCCTCCTAGATGGAAGTAATTCCAGCTTTCAAAGTGTGATTTCTGGACCAGTGGCATCACCCCCATCTAGGAACTTGTTAGGAATTCACATTCTTGGGCCCCATCCTAGAAACTCTGAGGGCAGAGCCTAGCACTCTGTATTTTTATAAGCCCACCAGATGATTCTGATCCACTCTAACATTCAAGAACAACTGCTTTATATATAGATTTTAGGCACATGTGCATTACAGAGTCCATCACATGACATTTCACCTATATGTTCCCATCGTTGCTTTCTCTGCTTTCTAAGGGTGTGGACGATGTTTTATTTGCCAAAGATACTGAGCACTTATTGAACTGAATAAAATGATTTCCCCTACGTAACATGATTTTAGTGGCAATAATAAAAATAATAATAACAGCAGTTAATATTTCTATGACACTCATCTTTCTAGAAAGGCCTGTTATTACAAGTCTAGTGATGCAATCATGGTACATCTAAAAGAAAAAAACACACTTCTAATAGATTCATAATATGGGTACTGGCTGATGCCTTAGTCTTTCGTATGTAGAACAATGGATTTGGAGCCAGAAGATCTAGATTCAAGCCCTCAGTCTGATATTTATTAACTGGGGTTCTGGACAAATAAATCATTTCGTATCTCTGGGGCTCCCTTTCTTTACAGATAGAACTCTGGTAATCACGCGGTAATACAAGTGAAGTCAGTTTGCAAGCAGTAAAACGATGCTGAATGTTTTTGTCTCTTCCCCCTGCCCCGTTCTCCACATGTGTGCACAGCCCTTCTTCCCTCACCACCTTCATTGCCCTCCTGATTTTAAGCTCAGGAGATCAAGATGTGGGAACTAAAAAGACCGGAAGAGGGGGCTGAGCTGGAACTGGAAAAGAGGAGAGCGCAGCCTGTCCCAGCATGTTCTTTGGCTTCTCTTTGGTCTTTCCTCCTCCAAGAGAGTCCATGGCCAAGGGCTGACACTGAAACTTAGCTTCGCAAACTACAGAGTCGACGTGACGGAAGGCCATCCTACACATCCCAGCCCGCGCCAGTCACTTCTGTCACTCTGCCATGCAAAATAGTTCAAACATGCATGGGATTCATAAAAACAGTGCGTGATTTCTACACTGAGCCGTGAGGCTCTCTGACCACCCTAGATATTGTTCAGGACTGAAAGCTTTGGCCCTGACTCCGGAAAGCTGGAGCCAGTTGGGTGAACAAGCAGACATTACTCAAACGGTAACGAGCCACAGAGAATAAAAGAACGAAAATCCCCAGCACCTTTTGAAGTTGGAGACTTTTAAACAACCAAGGTCTCATTATGTTTCCAAAAGAAACAATTAAGCCAGTCATCCAAACAACTATCCTGGAATTCATGATTTCTCACAAAGCTTTCCAGAAGTGAGGCAGGCATCTCAACGGGTGTACAGGGAAATGGCCACCATGTGTAGGCGCAAAGTTGGCCATGGAAGCAGACACACCCTAAAGTGAGATTTTTCAGAGACGGTATTTTTCTGCAGTTTGGACTTCCTCTCCAGCAGCCTGCCCTTCCAGTTAGGGAAGGCGTGTCCTGACTTCACACCCTCCCCACAGGGTGCTGAGGATGTGGCACTAACAGTCCTCCCCTTGGCCACTAGCCCTCCACTTGCGCTCAGGTCTCTTCCTCTCCTGTCCCTTCAGAACTCTGGCTCTGCTATCGTCCCTCTTCTCTCCTTCTCTTCAGCCACTCTCTCCACTTCGGCTCTCTCCTCTGATCCTACAATAACAAACAAGCCCCCCCCCCCGTCACCTCAAGATATGTTGCCTCTCCAGTTGACCATGGGCTTTCTTGATCTTGTGTTCACCACCGTCTTTTTTGAAAGAATTGCTGTGGTTCTTTTCTCTCCTCCCTCATCTCTGGCATTTACTCTGTGAGCCACCACGACATGGCTTCCGTTCTGCCATCCCAAAGGCCCCACTCTTATTATGGCCACCAATGGGTCTTCCATGGAAAATCCAACTCTCCTCTTTATAATAAATGGCCTATTTCCCACTATTGGCCACTTGCTCCTTTAAGTTCTTTAGATCCCTCTCTCTTTTTTAAGTTCCCTTAGTATTCATCCTATATTTCTGAAAACTGTTTTCCAGGCTCTTTAGTAGAAGCCTCTTTTTCCCCCATACCATGGGGGACATATTTCTCTGCACAATTCTGTCCTTGGAATATTCTTCTTTCCACGTTCCGTGTTTCACAGGTAGACTGTACAGATGCCGACAGTTTTAGCCTCTACAGAGTGTGGATAACTGATGATCGACATTTTCGTCTATTCATCCCAGACTGCTTTAAATACATTTCTTTTTACCATTTAGGCTTTGTTAGAGAAAAATGTTATAAATAATCCTATTTTCAAATGCATTTTTGTTCTGGTTCTTTGTTTTTATTCTATTAAGAGGGTTTTTTTTTAATTAATAATAATCAAATTCTTTTATGCTAAGACATTTTTTGCAGTTGGTATTTGGGAAAACATAGTAGCTATTTTGACCATTTTAAAAGTATACCACATATCGCATTATAATGCTAACATGTAGTCAGGCAAAAGATGAAGGTCCACATTGGCAAAGGTGGTGAGACATCACAGCCCTGAATGATCCCCTTCTGCTAGGAGAAGTGGTCATGGATAAGAAGAGACCTGGATGAACTGAGCCAACCAGAGGTGACCAACAGGCCCAGCAGAAGTCATTTTAATAGAAGTTACCTACATGGTATCCAGAGCCAGACGGCCTGCATTATATTCTGGCGTCACCATTTTCTAGCTAACTAGTAGTAATTACCTAACGTCCATCAGTTTCTCCATCTGTAAAATGGGAACGGTGGTACTTCTATCAAAGCATGGTTGTGAAGATAATGAGCTAAATCCATAAAACGTAGGTAATCCCGTTTGATGCATAGGAAGTGTTCAATAAACGCTAGCTATTAATATTACTTACATTAAAAAGTACCAAAAAATGAGCATTTAGAAGCAAAGCCAAAGCAATGGCAGCTCCTGAGGCAAACATTACAAATTACAAAGGAATTACAGAAGAAATTTAACTTGCAGCAGGGCTCGTGGCTGGCTATAATCCTTGTTCAACTTCAATGATAGTCTAGTTTTAATTGTGAGCCAATAATCAATCACCACAGAAATATAAAGACTGTCAAGAGCGGAGCTTGAAATTGTAATTAAATATGACCTTCTGTGAAGTTAACCTGACATTTCGTAATAGGCTCAATTGTTGCGATGGGGTTCCATAAGCTCTGAGAACATAGATCAAGCCTGTGTCATTCACCCAAGCCTAGAACTGCTCTTGGCTCACTGTTAACATTTAATACGTGTTGTTGAGTAGATTAGCATAAAATCTAGTCGTACATAAGAGGTAAATAGTTTATGTAAATAATCTGCACTGTGAATCTAATACATGCTATAACCAGCAGGCAAGATAAGATCTTTTAGGGCTACCTTCAGAGTAAGGGAAGAGCGAACAAACAAACAAAAACCTGGCAATTGCTCATTCTTGGAAATCATTCTATAAGGCTGCTCTCTACCTCCTTGGGAAGAGGTATCGAGTCCAAGACGTGGGGTCTGGGGGCCCAGGTTCTGCTCTTGGGCTCTTATACTACCTATGGGACATGAACATATATAATTCATCTTGTCTGGATTAGATTATTCTTAATTCCTTTCCTGGCAGGTGTTCGGAAAATAAGAGAACACAGATGACATATGATAGCAGAACAAGGCACGAGGCTTTTGATAATGGGGGCCACAGAGGGGAGAAGTGAAGGGTAATGTAGACTCGAACACAGGACATTTGCAAAAAGACCATGTGAACACCCGACAAAATGAGATCACACTGAGAAGCACTAGGAAAAGTTTTAATGTGGATGAGAGCAGGTGAGGGCTGGGAGAGGCAGGGCGGATGGATGGGACAGGGAAGAAGGGGCAGAGGCAGCCCGAGGCCACGTGACAGTGTCTTGGTCACCTTCTAGGAAGCATGTAGGGAAGTATGATAGGATCTTACTCAGGTAGACCTCTTGCTAGAGATGAGGGGCAAGCCAGGTTCTTTCTACCTTGATTAACTTCACATGCTTTTTCACTCCTAAAATCAGGGCAAAAGCTGTATTCTTGACCCACTCGACTCTCTGCCTGAGTCCACCTGATAAGCTCCGTGTGCCCTTTCTTGGGGCCTCCTGCTGCTACAAAATGGCTTTGCGGAAATGAAATGAAATCTGGGAGGTGTCAGCAGATTGTGTTGAGTAAAAAGTGGTCCAGCAAGCTGGAGGGAGGGTGGCAGGCATTTTAGTGCAAGGATGGAAAAATATGAAAACCTGTTGAAAGGAGATTTGTTTGCCATAAGAAGTTATTTTCCTACCAGACAGTGGTTCAGCCACTTCAAGAAAACGAAACCACATAATTCCGTGCTAGTACTCTGGGTTGGCTTAAAGGGGATAGTGAAGTGCAAGGACACTTGTCTCGATCTCATGTGACCTGCACAAAGAACAGGCTGTCAAAAAATGTCATTTTTCACCAAAGTTGCAGTCACGATGGTTCAGAAAGGTGCAAAAATTCCTGAGTAGAGGAATGGAGCATATCCTCACTTCTGTCCGTGAGCGGGCACGTGTGTGTGTGTATTGACATGTACATGTGCATATGCACAAGCAGATATGCCCATACGCATGTGTGTATTATATAAATATGTGGGTATGGATTTATATACATACATATATAAAATTTCATATTTTCTCCATAAAATCCCGGGCAATAGGTAGCTGATGATTACCACTTTACAGATGGGAAAGCCCAATGGCAAAAATATTAAGAGATTTGTCTCTGTTTGCTTCAGTTTGTTTTATATTTTACTTAGAATACACACCAACTCCATTACTTTCAAACCGCGATTTGCAATTGCATCAGTACCAAATGTGAACAGCGATGGCATCTTACAGACTGGTCCAGAGTCCCTACTCCAAGTTGCTCCGAAGGGGGAAGAGTAACATGGTCACAGAGTTCTGTATTTAAATCCTGTCCCTGCCACTTCTGTACCTATAAGCTTGTGAAAGTCAGATGGTCTCCCTAAGGCTCAATTTTCTTCATGTGCCAAACGGGATTACAATAGGAGCTGATGGGCTTCGATCAAGATACCGGACCCATAGCGTGGGGAGCCCCGCGTGGCACAGCCCACATCTAAGCTGGTGGTGAGGTCTCTCCATAGATCTACAGTTCGGCCTCTGCTTTGTTTGGTCCTGTGACGACTACTATTTTTGAGGAAAGCAAAATGGCCCTTCTTTATAAAATAAATACAACTACGGACACTAAGAACTAATATCCTGGCAGATTTTTCTTTTTTTAAGAGACAGGTCTGGCTTCCACAGGAGTAAAGAAAGAAATCTGCAAACCCATTTGCAGAGACAGAAAAGCCCTGCTTTGAACTGCGGCATTCCTGAGTGTCGTCATCTCCCTCCCCGACCTGCGGGATTGGGCAATGTTCTCTCCTTCGAGATGGCAGGGTTACAAGAACGTGTAGTTTAAACGCTGCAGTTTGCCAAGGATGAACGTTATTTGGGGGTCTGGGAGACTTCAAAATAATGTGATTGCCTTCTGGGTTTTGTCTCATTAGGTAAAGGCAGAAAAGTTCTAGTTGCTGTTTTGAACCAATATGCAGCTTGGGTTTTAATTAAAACAAGAAGCAGGCTCATGACCGGAGGGCAAAATCATGAGACAGAAAGCGCGGACAAAGTCATAGGGCCACGGCTAGAGAATAAGAAGGGCGGTGGTGAACTTGGACATCTTATTTTCAAATATATTGGGCATTTCCCTCCTCGCTCCTGCCACTCAACCAGGGGAGAGGCGTTAAGGGCTGTCAGAGATGGAGGTTATGGAGTCCTAAAAGTGAAGGCGTGCTTATGGGGGACTGAGTACATTCTTTTTATGCCAGTCAATGAGCAAGTTGAACACATCTTCATTTTTAAATGTCAGCATCTGAGTAGCTTCCATTTGGCTCTCAAAGCAGTTGTAACATTTACTGCTCCTGGTTTACCTAAAGAGGCTGAGGATAATCATTTCAACCTTAAAGAGGTCACCACTGCTTTCCCCAAGAAGTTATTCCCTAAGAGCAATACGATTCTGGCACATTTAAGGGACTGAACCTGGACGCGACGGAACTATTACAAAATAATCTGCCATGTTAAAGAGGTTGCCGTATTAGATCGTCTTTAATTTCATGTGGTTTAAAAAAGAAACAGGATTGCTTACCCTGAGTATTTAGGTACATGTTAGGCTGGGGAGTTCTTTGCTGTAGAGGATTTTCCTGTGCATCTTACGTTGCTCAGAATCATCTAGTGTCTACCCACTAGATGCCAGTGAGACCTCTCCCCAACCATGACAACCAAAAATGTCTCCAGGCATTGCCAAATGATCCCCTGGGGTGTGGGTAAAATCAACCCCACAAGGACCACTGCAGTAGACTATAGTCATCTGGAGAGTCGGTCAAGTACTGTGCCCAGAGCAGGTATTCCAGAGACAGAGTGCTCCCAACGAGCTGGGTGGGCCTGGACAAGATGGGTAACACCTCCATGCTTTGGTTTTCCCATCCGCAAAACCAAGATCATGATAAATTCTTGACTCCCAGGATTGTTGTGAGGATTAAACAAGAGAATGCCTCTGCCCGAGGGAGCGCTCAGTAAATGTGCGCCATTACTGGTTCAACCATTCTCCACACAGCCATTGTTTTTTCCCTTCTGATTTAAGTGTAAAGGCAGGTTAAAGATCTAAACAATGGAAACCTATTTAAGGGGGGGGTGCGGGGGGGGGTTGAGTGCAGCTACACAATTAGAGATGGGCAATCTTTATTTATGTTTCCGAGTGGTCAAATTGTAGAAGCTTGACTCTTACATAATCCTGCATCCCCGATTTGCTAAACAGTGACAGCTATTGCTTAACACGCTTTATTATCTTTCAAGTGGAGATCCCTAATTCATCAAAATTATAGGCTGCTGCCAGATGATTCTTCTGTAAATACAAACGCTCTATTGTATTTAAAAAAAAAAAAAGTCCTTACATGATGCCTGGTTTTTTCCTTTGAGTTCTTTCTTCACCATTGGTCATATAAATATTATTGTTATTATTCACTGAAATAATAACACAAGCTACTTTAGGAGCCCCTTACTGTGTGCCAAGCTAAGTGCTCCATGCATATTACCAGGTCACTCAATCCTCAAAAGAGCCTTAAAAGTTAGAGGGGTATCTCGGAGAGGTGAAGTTACTGTGCTCCCATCAGCAAAGGTCAGAGCCAGGCTGGAGCCAACTGCTGCCTTCCAAAGCCTGTGCTCCTAAAATGCAGCTTCATTATCAAAGCTAAGAGAGCTCCCCTCAACTCCTCACCATAATGCATGTTCCCTCTCGAAGACGGTTTCTACACTCCCTCCACCTCCCCACATGATTCTTTCCTTGCTTCTCCCCACTCAGCTCAAAATACCTTGAGGTGAGTGCTATGAAAGAACCATGCTTTGAACACTTTTAAGTACAGTAACTTACAAAGAGAGAGAGAGAGAGATCGAGAGAGCAAGAGACAGAAATTGTGGAAAGGAAGAAACTCATTTCACGTTGTCTTAACAAGGATTAATAAAGATCGTCTGGAAGCTGGGATAGGGAGAGGCTGAATTCACATTCCCCTGGTACACAAGGACACAACCAAGGTTGTAGAAAGCAAGTCATTCATCAAACTCGCCCTAGTAATCCAGTTCTTGCATACAGGATGCAAATTTTACTTCAAAGTGAATGGCGAAGGAGAGAAACAACTCCCTTGCCAGAGATGTGTGAAAAGAGCTTATTCTTTTGAGACCATTTCCAGCATTGACCCAAAGTTCCATGCCCTGAGAGAGTGATGAAAGGTAGGCTCAGCAATTGTGACCGTGCTGGGAAGGAAAGTTAGATGGCTAGCTCAGAAACAGCAACCTTCTCCTCACATACTCGGAGAGCCCAATTTGGCGGGAGGCTTAGAAGCCAACATGGCTGCCGGTTGGCTCTGCTGCAGAACTGGTTGTGTGGCCCGGGGTAAGTCACAATCAGCTCTACGCAGGCTACGTCCAGATGACCCCTCAGAGTCACTGTGAGGGAAGCTGGAGGCAGCAGGAAGTTGGTGGCTACTGTGGGAACGAAGCAGCTCATCAGCCCACAGCTTTATAGGATCAAGCAGAGCCCTCAGAGGGCAGCTGGTCCCAGTCCTCATCAACACATGACTCTTTCTCGGTATTCCCCCAAAGCATCCAACTTGTGCTTTGACACCCACAGGGACTGGAAGGATTCCTCTTATTGTTCACCAGTTAATAACTTGGCCATCCCTGTCCTTGTGAACACCAGAGAATGCTGGCCGTGGCAAAGCCAGTCATATAAACGGAATATCACTGATAGGGTTAATCGTGTGCTATATGCAGCCACTTCATACATTTAACTCAATGAATAATTCTGACAACAAGGAAACAGATTAGGAAGGGGAGGCTGAGTGAGGTCAAACGTCTTTCCCACTCCACCCCTCCCAGACCACACACGCCGTCAAGTGAGATTCACTTCTTGGTCCAGGAGACCCCGAAACCCCACTTTGTCTGCCACACGGGATTTCTGCCGTCAACTGCTAAATGCAATTGGGGGAGTTTGGGATATGCAGACGAATAAATAAATAAATAAATAAATAAATAAATAAAAAATGGAGGTGAAGGCAGATGTCCCGAAGCATCACTTGCAAGAAGGGCTACTTACGGATATATCATCACTGAAGTCAATCTCATCCAAATCAAGGTATTCGGGTGCTTCCATTATTCCTCTTTGCACATTTTGAGTGGAGTCAAATACTTATAAAAGCCCTGAAAGAGACAGAGGCAAAAAAGAAAAGCAAAAGGGTTAGCTGTTTTAGAACCACAGCTCCCATCTATATTTAAACAAACAGAAATGAGCAGGGTAATTGGGTGCTAGAGCTGCCTCGGAGCACACGTCCGCTCTTCGGATGGCCCAGCCTGGCTTTTCAGCCCCTCGGGCTCCCGGGGAGCACCCAAGGTCCTTTGCTTTGCTTCATCTGTTTGCTTGTTTTTGCCAGGACAGTGACTCGGGTCCGCTGCTTCCCCAGGGACCAATATTAGGAAGGACCCAGCCCACACCTAGCACTTACCATACCCTAGGTGAAAGCAGGGCTTTGCAGATGGGGCGCAAGCCTCAAAATCAATGTTTACTGCAGGTGTAGCCTTGGAAAGCCGCGCATGCGCAGAGCAGTAAATCCTGGCTCCCCACAGAAATAACCCAAGTTCAAGACCGAGACCAACTAACCAACAGTAACGACTACTTCAGACGTTGTAGGACAATGTCCAGTTCACCTCCCGCCCCCCCAAAACAGGATCCAGGCATCGATGTAAACCACAGGGTTTCCCATGGCTTCGGGCTTCTCACAGCTTTGCCCCGCTGTGCCACGGTGACCGGACTCAGGCGCCAGAATGTCCTCAGTCAGCACTTGCCTCGGGGCTGCCTGTGGCAATCCTTGAAATCTGTCAAGCAAGATACATCACCTCCCAGTTCGCTTTCCCATCGCTTATCATCATCACCGTTGGCGGTGGCCGTGGCACCTCCAGATGTCAAGAACAGAAATAGATCTCCGGGCAGGGCCTGAGCGCACAGCGCCTCCCGCAGAGCCGACGCCGAGAGCCGGCGAGATCCCGGTTCCCGTAACTTGTCTGTCTTATTATAGAAACTGTCTTATGAGTTCAGACTGGAGCCTCTGAAAAAATGTATTCTTTCCTCTTTCGGTTCTCTAATCAAGGGGGTATCTTGATTAGACCGAGGACTAAGATGACTAACGAATACATTATTGGAAAGTGAAAATAAGTCTAGGCTGATGAAAATGGGTTTAATTAATGATGAAAATGGGTGTAGGTAATAAAAGATCAAAGTGTAAAAATGACTATTTTTGAAAAGGAAACTCTTGTTCCGGAGGCATGGCTTTCCTATTTTGAGACTTTTTTTTTTTTTTTTAAGCTACACAAACTGCTTAATTACAATAAATGGGGGGGAAAATCACTTGCCATCCATACCTCAAAACCATCAGTTGATTTAATTTCCAGTGTTTCCTCTCCTTTTCTTCCCACATGCATATACCAATTTTTACATATTTTTAATTACAGTGCATACAGAGTTGATCCAAGAAAGGATTAGGAGGATACTATCATGTTCAACTGAGATTATCCATTTAGAATAAATATTAAAAGTTCTTCTGGGGGCACCTGAGTGGCTCAGTCGGTTGAATGTCTGACTCTTGATTTTGGCTCATGTCTAAGACTGCTTAAGATTCTCTCTGCCCCTCCCTCCCCTATCTCCCTCTCTTAAAAAAAAAAAAAAAGTGATTTCAAATCACATTAAGGTTTAAAATGAAAAAAATCAATTTGTATTTGTTATATATACAGTATCATATATCAAGGTTAATATTGTTAACATTATATATTAAAATTAATTGTTAACATAATAATTATACAATTAATTATACTAAGTAATAGTTTATATTAAATAATAAATATTGATATGTTATATATTTATATATTTATTATTTATTTGTTATATATTTATTTTATATATATGTCCAGAAATATTATTTATAGAAATCTAAAAAGAGGTTCTAAAGCAAATTGCTTGGTAGAAAAATATATCACTTTCCCTCTAATCCTTGAAAGATTTTCAGAGGAAAAAAATCCACACTCATACTGGCAAATTACACAAAATGACTTTCTCTTCCGTTCTGGTGGATTCTGAGACAATCCAGACTATTTGGATTCTAGCACGTCAGCTGACAGACATTCTTTGAATCTAGTCTCTTTTTGCTACATCTCTACTCCAGGATGAATTATTGACCTACAGACTCTATTCCCGTGGTCTTGGTGAACAAAGATGACAGTGGGTGTCAGGATGGGGTGCAGACAAAAAGAGTACCATCGGAAGCATGGATTCATGGGGAGATGAAGCAGGAAAACTTGTTTCAAAACCGGGGATCAAGTGCATCTTTAAATATATGCACATACAGACTAAATATAAAATGCACATGAACACATCTTAATGAAGCCAATTGACAAGTAATCATCGAGCCTGTTCGAGGTGTTCTAATAATATAGTCAGCAACATCCACTCTAGTGCAGCCATTCTAATGGGACGCAGCCAGTGGATAATATAAAGCATGACGTTCAAGCAGACCATCTTCGTGGTTAGGCTAGGAGATGGCAGTGAGATTCTTTATTCCATATGCCAGAACACAAGAGTTACAACAGTTCCAGCTCATGACGGGAAGAGCTGGGCCACTTCCCATATTTATCTCAGTGGGATGGGTGGTCCAGCCTCAAAGGGGCCCAAGGCATCCAGGACCCTCCTCTCCTCCTAACGGGCTTCCACATGCGGCCATCTCCTTAAGATGTCTTATTCTCTCTACCACCCCATTCCTCTTCTCTGGTTCAGGGCTTCTCTCTTTCAAGGTGCCACTTGAAAGAAAGAAGTGTTACATCCTCCGTTATAAAGTGCAGAAATCCCCATGGTTGACCAACAGGGCCCCATTCCCGCTCTTCACTGCTCCTTTTCAGAAGAGAGTGAGACCACAGCCGTCCCAGGGGTCATCACATTGCCTCTGCATCTGCCTTTCCACAGGGCACCTGGCGTGCGTGGGCACTTCCTCCCCAGGAATGAGGGATGAGATGGGAAGAGATGAGGTCAGCTTAGAGCAGCAGCTGAAAATCATCCAACATGATAAGGACACTGGGCCGGCTTGTGTGTTCTTTTCTCATCCTGCCCTAGTGGCACCATCCCGTGTCCCCCATGCCAGCCCACAGTGGAAACCGGGTCCCCTTTCCTGACCACATGCTCTAAGGGAATACACAGCTACGGAGGGCACACACCGGAGGCCCGTGAGCGGAGTCTGGCCCACAGATGTGATGTGTCTGGCCCTAGCAGTGTTTTTTAAAAAACGGAGTGAGTTGCCAATTTGTAGACCTTGGGTGATTTCACATAAAATTCTGGATTTCTGGCTTTGCTTTAAAAATATCTGAGGCTCTGGCCAACACAGATCCGCATTCCCCGTGACAACGATTGGCTGGGGCTAAGCTGCCTCATAGAGAGGCATGTGCTCCCCAGTTCACCAGCTCCCCTTCTTCGGCTCCCCTCACTGAGGAGCCCTGCCCGGCCCTGGGGGCATGAAAGTGTTTGATCCGTCAAAGGAATTCAGCATTAAACAATAAGTCCAATCACCCCCCCCCCTTTTCAGTGCAGCTGCCTCCTGCCAAATACTGTTTACTTCATTTGTGTTCCAAGATCAAATTTGTATTCTAAGATTGTTTTAAATTCTCATGCCACAACAGCAACAGTAAAATTTCTTACACATAAATTACCAGCTTGTTATAATTTGTACTTTCACAAAGCCTCCATTTTCTCTCCTAGGACTAGAAAAAGAAAACCTTCACACACGTCATCAAATGTCGCAAGGTGGGGATTAGGTTTCCTTGACTGTACAACTGGAGGAAGGAAGGGTTCTTGCTTTGTTGTGATTGCTGCTGTCGACGGGCGGACGCGGTGCCTCTCTGCTGTCGCAACCAGAGGGAGGGGCACACGCTGCGTCAAGTGCAAGCCCAGAAGGAAACCAAGGCCATCCGCCATCTGGCCAGACTAGCGGCTTGGACGCAAGAGGGCTAACTGCACACAGGGCCGACAAGAGTGGGTTTACACGTAGGTGAAAAATACTTTTACATGAGATTTTTATTACTATGCATCATAGTTGGCCTTGGGCCCCTTTGAGATCTCAAAACCCAGTCATTTCTACATTTGTACTGCACCTTGTCCCCATCAGCCCTGACCCTACAAGGTACAGTCATTTGTCCCGGGTTCCCTGAGGTTCCAAGGGCTTTCTTTTGTATTACTGCCCCCCTCCGCCCCAAAATACCTCTTACGAGACCTATCTACCTTAGATACTGTTGACAGACTGAAATCATTCCATTTCCAGCTCAGCTGGGCTATTCCTATCTCTTCACGAAGGCGAGCGATTTTTAATTTGTTATTCACGTAGGCAGGTATGTTCTGTGTTTAATTTTTTAAGGATGGGGAGAGATGAAGATGGAAGCTAGACAGTGAGTGGGAGAGTAGAGAAAGATAAAGAAAATATTTTCTAAGCCTTAATAAGCACTACCAGTTTCAGTAGGAAAATTTATAGGAAGGAGAAGAAGGAAAATATTAGAATATGGGGCCACAGGGCTAGGTGGCTGGGACCTGTACCTATTAAATATTAGAAAATATTAGAATATGGGGCCTGGGACCTAGGTGGCTGTCCAGAAGCTCTTGGTGACATATTCCCCCCTTCTTTTGGTGTGCCCGAGGCGTTGGGAGAAACTCCACCCAAGCTCCGAGCGGATGCTCGGCTAGAGGAGATAAAAGACAACATAATTAGCATCAACTGTACACAAATCTGTAGGACTTTTCCCCACTCTCGTGAAGTTTTGAAAAACTGCCAAAAACAGAAGTCCCTCCAGTGCCTATTAAAGTGTACAGAAGGGGCTCATGGCCCTAATGGGTCTATCAACACCATGTCACCTTCTCATAAGGGACCTCAGTGATGGCCCAACTGCTTCCTTCGAGGGAAGATTCAGTCTGGGGAAAGAGCTCAAAGTCACTAAGAGTCCAAGGATAATAAAAAGGAAGCGAGCAATTAAAAAAAAAAAAAAAAGCCTTCCCCGCTCTAGTATGACGCTGCTCTTTAGGTGATATTTTTGATCTTTTGGTTGCAACTTGAAAATTGACTTTAAAAGTCATTCCAAATGAAGACTTCCAAAAATCTGTTGGCTAATGGCATCATCAAGTGGAAAAAGCTGGAAATGGCCAACAAAAGTTCTGTGAGAAGCTCCGCTCACTTAATATACACATTCTGGCTCACGGATTTGTGACTGCAGTCACACATTACCTACATTGCTCTACTGAAATTCTTCTTAAAATGAATTGCCTCACTCCCTTTTACAAGGAGTCAGCATGGACTCACTCTGAAGGCTCATGTTACACAGATCTCTCCTTTCCTGCCAAAGTCACTATTGCTTCGTTTACCAGTTGCCTACGAAGGCCTGGTAATTAAACCTAAGTTGGGCTTGTCAAAATAAATGAGCAGAGTACTTTTGGTGATGAGGTAACCTCAATCGATTTGCATTATGGCGTCTTTCTTTGCTCTTTAATTCACCAGTACTTGGGAAAACATAGCAGCCCACACCCTACACGTACACGCGCGCACACACACACACACACACACACACACAGCCAAATCTGTACCGGGATACATTTTCAGTTTGCAAGCTTGCACATCGATACTGGACTTAACTTCCTCTACTATAACAAGAGCTCAAAAAAAAAAAAAAAAAAAAATCACCAACTAAGCACTGGAAGGCACGGGTGGAAAAAAGTGAAATATATGAAATGTCGTCCCCGGTTGGCTCGGTAGCTTGGCTGGCAAGGAAGCAACTCATTCCAAATGTTGGATTCGGTTTCTCTTACTCTTTGATTCAACAGTGGCCAGAAGCATGGCAGTCGCTAAATGCCTAGTCCTGAAGCAGAAAAACGATCGAGGCAAGACATTTCTACTGGAAAGGGGCAACTGAAGGAGAGCCAAGAAGTACACGAGAGGGGTAAGGGGGAGAGCACGAACTCTGGAGATTTCAAACCCTTCCTCATGTACGGACGATCCCTACATTCTCTACACTGGTGTGGGCGTATAGCACAAGGGGACAGAGATAAGAAAACGAGTCATGACAATAAAATGTGGTCCTCGCTAAGAGAAATGAACCCACAGGACCCTGAGACACCCAACCTAGACCTTGGAGACGAGGCAGTGTGCCTGGGATGGGTGAGGTCTAAGCTGAATGCTGAGGGACAAGGGTGTGAATGGTGAGGGGAGCTGCAGGGCCGGGGGAGATGTCCCAGGCAGTGGTGACAGCATGGGCAAAGGCTGAGAAGGCTGAAGCAGAACTTCTAGAAAGACGGAGCACACTGATTCCGTACCTACTGCTGTTTTTGCTCCAAAGAAGGAGTCTTGACGGGTCAAGGCCAGAGTGGTAAGCTGGGGTGGTCAGGGGATTATTTCCAAAGCCAGAGTGTAAACACAGCACATTTTCTTGGAATATCACATTTTCCAGCTTGTTTGGAGAAAATACAAGTAAATGTTTGCTATCAAACAAGAGACAACATATTGCCCCTGCTCCAGCTCCCGGGGAAGTGGTGTTGCTCTTGCTGTATGACGGCCCACAGAAACAGTACTGCAGCACAGCTCTGTACTGGGGACTGGGTCTGGTGCCCAGTCTGGAACAAACTTGATACCCAGGGTCTAGGTGCTTCTACATACACTCTCCCGTTTACATTTCACAAAGGCTCTGAAAGCCTTCATTATTTTCCTTAAAATTTCTTTGGTGGAGATAAGGAAACTGAGGCTCAGAGAGGTTCTAGAATTATCTCACAGACACACAGCCAAGGCTTCTGATGTTAAGTTTGCTTTTCCCCCTTATTCTAGCTTACCCAAAACTGCAGGGGTAAGAGTAATGCTTTGCCTACACCAGACATTTGATCTTTTCAAGTCACCTTTAATTTTTTGACCTGACTTTATTTATTACAACTCTATGAGGAGGTAGAGTGTGTGTATCACGATTTGCAGTCATTTCGTTTCAATTTCACAGATGGGAAAATACAGGAATGTTTGGGCCCAAATTAACTACTACTAAGTAGGAGAAAAGCAGCTCAGACCAACCACTTCCCATTAATTCTGGGACTCTACCAGTTTGCCTTCCAGATTGCTCTGAAACATGGGCATATCTTTGAACCATTTGGGTCAGAATTCCGTAGACATCCTCAGTCCTTAATTGTATCGCTCTGGGCGCTTACAGACTGTAGTGGCAAACAGAGTACTCTTTCCCCTCTCCAGCAGAGTCTCAATAGAAAAAAAAGTAGGCGTGATCATCATCACGACAGAAAAGTATATGGATCTTTACATAAGGAGAAAAGTATATGGATCTGACATCCCTTACCCAAAGAGGTCCCTGAACTGGTCCATGAAACATCATGTTCCACAGCCAGTTGGTTTCTGATACTTTGACTTCATCTTCAAAGAAAATGATGATGACCATCTTTCCTTATGTCTTATTAAAAAGGCAGGTAAGACAGTCCTGTGCTGAAAAACCTCATTCTGGAGATCAGCATTGCTCTCACAAGTTCCTACAAAGGTTAGTCCTTGGGTGGTTTCGAGCTCTTGCTTATAGTTTAAAATCCTTGCAAATGAGCTGCGGGTCACCTCGTTATTTCTAAAATCTAAGTGAACCACAGTAGGACTTCAGAGTTGGAAAGACCTTAGTAGGTCAGCCTGGATGTAGAGGTACTTTTAAGTGTGTGTGTGTGTGTGTGTGTGTGTGTGTGTGTGTGTGTGTGAGAGAGAGAGAGAGAGAGAGAGAGAGAGAGATTTACAATAAATTTATTATTCGAAATTCTTTTTGGAAAGAGGAAGGAAAGAATCCACGCTTACAGAAGCTTCACAAGACAAAAGAATGTATAATAGAAAAAAGAGAGACACACCTCTAAACACAAGAATATTATACTGTTTGGTTCTGGATGTCACTTCTTATGGTCAGAGGTAAACTGTAAGGAAGTCAGGACAGCTGGTGTTTGGGAAGCTCTGTCTCCTGTGGCACAGGAAAGAGGAAAGATCTAAGGTGGAAAAGAGAATCTCCTCTCCCTCTAGGACCATCAAGAGCCATCACGTAAAGGCAAGGTTCGACTCCAAGTGTCAATCTTAGAGGAAGTTTCTGGGACACCAACCTCAGCAGACTTCCTACTAATAGCAACTGGAATGGGCTTAAATGGAACAGGATGCTTTATGAGATCACAGCCACGCCAGCAAGAAGTTGTTCATCTCAAGGTCTGGAGGGATCCTTTGAGGGCGAAAGATGGGACTCCCTCATTTGCAAGGAGAAAGAGATGGCCTCCCAATGCAAAGATTCTGTGTGGTCTGCGATGGCAGTGGACCAAAGCAGGACCTCAGGACAGTCTTGACCCATCAGGACCCCTCTCCTTGGTGCTGCCATGACAAACTCTGTCGAACCTCCTTAATCCTGTCTCATCTGCCATCCTGATCTCACAAGGAATGTAAAGGAAATACAGGAGTTGAGAGAGAGCGAGAGAGTTAAAGAGAAAATAATTTTTAAAAGAGAACTGGGATGTTGTTCATTCAGTGAGAAAATGATGTACTCTCTGTGGTAGATGAAAACTTATCAATTCTACAAGGACAAAACTATGACCTAATGAGGCCCAAACAAAAAGAAAATATCTGGGAAGAAAAAGGAAACATTTCTAGCACTGGGAAGTTAAGCCTGGACCTTAGCCAGTCGCATCTTGCACCGGCTTCTGGAAAGGAACTATGGAATAATTTTGGAACTGGATCCCTTACTCTGTTATGTACAGGAAACTATTCAAATCCAAGTTCCAAATTTTTGGCGCACCTGAAGTGGTCATGCTTTACTCCTGATTTTGCAAAGATTGTTTGATTTCTACAGTGGATTTGCTTGGCAATTATTATTAAGAATGTATGGAACACAGATGACAAGCTCGATTCTTTTTTCGTCGGAAGTAGACATAACAGCACTATGCACGGAGAGCATTCAAGACTCCATCAGGAGTCGGCCATCTTGGCCGCGTTCTCCTACCTCTCCACGTTTGTAAGGACGAAACTCCTGGGCAGCCTTAGACCAGTGTTCTCAAAGTTCAGCCCACATGAGAATCCCCCAGAAAGCTTACGAAAGCAGATTGCTGGGTCCAACCCAGCTGGGTTTCTGATTCAATAGGCCTGGGGGGAGGCCTGGGAATTTACATTTCTCACCAGTTCCCTGGTGATGCTTAATCTGCGGGTCCCAGAACCACATTCGAGAGCTGCTACCTAAGATCAATAGCTCATCCCAGCCCTGGCGACATCTGCACTTAATTAAAAGATGGTGACCTCTTCCCCACATCCTCCATGTCCACAGATGTTAACTTCATTATACAGGATCCATGCCTAGTGCCCTTCTGATTAAACTGTCTCCGTGAACTCCACTAAGCGTTTCCCATGAAGACCACCCAGAAAACTAGAAGGCCTTAAGTCTACGTGTGTGTGTTTGTGTGTCTGTTTTAATTCCCAGTGCTATACAAGGGACAGACGCCCGCCTACAAAACCCTACAAAATTTAGGCCTTGGTTACTTTAAAATTTCTTTTCTCCATAGCGCTTCATGGCAACAAAGATGTTCTAAGTTTCTCCTGTTAATGAGATCCAGGCTTATAATTTCAGATGCAGCCTTTTTAGAGCAAGAATCTCAATACAGGGATATCCAGTCACTAGAACTACAGTATAATAAGTCCCATGTCTCCTAGGAAAGATGGAAAATGAAAGAAAAAAATATAAGAATCTAACGAGAATTAGCTTATAAAATCCAATGCTTACATGACAGATACGCATTACAAGATATTTAAAATAATTACTCACTGAATCTGAAGCAGTCCAATGGCTATACTGGCTATATGAGAGAAATAAAATCCTTGCCAGGTATTTTTCTTAAGATTTTATTCATTTATTTGAGAGGGAAGTTAAGCAGGGAGGAGGAGTAGAGGGAGAGGGAGAAGCAGACCCCCTGCTGAGCAGGGAGCCCGATGCAGGGCTCGATCCCAGGACCCTGGGATCATGACCTGAGTCAAAGGTAGACGCTTAATCCCCTGAACCACCCAGGCGTCCCCACTGGCCATGTATTTTTAATTATGGTTATAATGTGCTTATTTTTATGGAATCCAAATCCAGAAATCAGATTACTATGGAGATTTCATCAATTCCTCCAATTAAAACGTACCGACTTAATAACCAAAAGAGGAAATAAACTCTCTATAAAATAAATGACTTTTTTTCTGAAGACTATAGTTTGCTATGTAGGTAATTAAGCAAGCCTAGCTGAGTAACCAAATATTTGCACATCTGTGCATACACGCAGAGTATGATTAAGCAGGCACTAATTCTTTGATCCAATGCTTTCATCTACCCCTAATTTACTAAAGGCACGTAGAGACAGGAAAATGAACGCAGTCTGCTTCCCGCTTAGAAGAGGTACTATGACTAATGGTGAAAAAACTGAACGCTGCATACTTAACGAATGATTTTCAGTGTGTGGCAAAGCATGTTAAGAAAAACATAAGATGAAAACACAAGATTAGTGTCAAGTACCATTAGCAATTCAGCTAGGAAGTATTATCCTCAGTTTCAATACTACGTTGTTTTTGAATGCAACGCCTGGCAGAGAGTAAATACTTAATGCATTATTTGTTACGTGGAGTTTATTTCCAGACTGTGACCCTTGCTCAGTCACTTTGGAATTTCTACATTCAAAATCTTGGTATTGTCCCCAATGACAAATGTTGTGATGACTGTTTTTCTTCAGCTTTTAATAATTTAGTGTTCGTGTTATCTTCTTGCCATTTTCCCCGGAGCTCTGTTTTCAGAGAGGAGGGGATCTTCGAGCTCCCTTGCAAAAACTGCCCAGTGATGAGGGCGAGGGAAGCCTCAGCTGCACCTTCCCGGGCCGGGACCCGTTTCCCAGGGATTAAAAGCAGGTTCTTGAAACCAATGGTTACCACAGGGGAGCGGGTGGGAGGTGATGGGAGAAACAGATGATGGGGATTAAGGAGCACACTTGCTGTGATGAGCATCGGGTGATGTATGGACTTGCTGGATCGCTATATCGTACACCTGAAACTAACAGAACACTGTATGATACCTATACTGGAGTTAAAATAAAAACTTAATTAAAAAAAGGAACTGAGTTCTTTGCCATTAAGCGTAGGGAGAAAGAACAACCTTTGCAGGCTGAGGCGTGGGTTTTTCCTCTCTGGCACCACAGAAGGACACCAACGTCATTTTGTAATTCACCAACATGAGCAGGAAAGGACTCAGAGCCGAGAAGCCTGAAGAGAGTGCTGTGAGAACAGCTGGAAAAAAGACACAGGCTGCCAAGTCTTTTAAGAAATAGACTAAGATAAAGTGAGAAATCCAAAGTGGAGTGATCAGCCACATTAATAAAATACTGAACTTGGCCCCTCTAAGGATTTCAATTTCTGAATCATCATCTCCCATCCAGATGTCGCCATATGTCATTTTCTTTCTTTCCAAAAAGAGAACAGACATCCAGAAACAGACAAAGACTAAGGTGGCTAAAGGAAGAATATCAATCAGAACTAAAAATATTTTCCCGTAGTAGAACTCTACCTGCCTGTTTCCAAAGTCAATTAGGCAATCCATGTAAATCCTGTTAGGAGACGAGGGGTCTGTATCATTTCCTGCACTCCGGTGCTCTGATTTTCTAGCATAAAGTAAAACCGGGAGGTACGCCGCCACCCCAGCTCCCCCAAGGGCACACACCACCTTCCAAGAACACTTCGGATGATCCGGGTTGGAAGCCTCACTCGAGGGGTGGACAGTGTGGTAAAGCTTCCGGTGGTAGAACAAGGCAAAGTGTAGCATGAACCAGATGGCCAGCGAGGTTGTGAGCGCGGCCGTGAAGTGCACGACCTTGCAGCCCGCGGAATCCAACATGAAACCGGAAGAATAAACAATTTTCATGACATTCACCACCAAGTTTTTCAGGAGGTGGACAACTACAAGGCTGAAAATCAGGAGAAAGGATGTCTGTAAACGCCCCGCGATACATTTCCTTGTGGAATAAAATAAACACACGTTTCCAACCACACTCACGAGGATGAGGATGGTGCAAGCAACGATCTCAAGCTCGCCGGCGGACAGCTTCATGGTCAACCACCAACTGGTCATCGCAGATGTCTTCTCTTCCGTGAATTCGTTAGGTATTTGGAAAACGTCTTGACGAGGAGACCTGGGCTTTTTAATCTACTAGGTTGACAGCACTCGTTGGTGGTAGAAAGTCAACTGCTATCATCCTAGCAGTTGTGATGTGGTCCGTAACAGCATCCTGCTGGCTGCAGCGATAATGGGCGGCTGAAAACAGAACAGCTTCCCAAGAGAGGTCTGTTTTTATCATCTCCGGGGACTTAACTACAATGAAAAAGTTCTAGGTATCACCACTTAATTAAAACTTCTCAGAAATCTATTTATAGCCACGTCATGCAATTTCCTAGATACCACATGGTAGAGTTTTCAACAACCATGGGGGAGAGAATGATATTTAAGTTGGGACTGCAAAGGAAAGGTGGTCAGTGGTTGAAATTACTGTCTCTACTCGTGGGAACAAAACAAAACAAAACAAAGAAGTGGGGTATCTGAATAACAGTGAGGATTTCCGAATAACGAAATGACCAATGACCAGTGACGGTAACAAGGCAGCTTCGTGAAGTGTGGCAGTTTTCTAGTGCCTCTACCATTGTTATAAAGCAGGGAGACTAGTATCTATTCTGAAGATCTCATGGCATTGTTGACATTATGAAGGAGATATTAGAAAATATTCTCAAATACGGTAGGGAAGGTAATAAAGAAGGGAGGGAGGAGAAAAAGAAGGGTAGAACAGGTGGGGTGAGGACACTTTTATAAACACGGGCATGATGTCCATGACCAAATTTCCCCACTATTGGTTAAAGAAACACTCTGACAGTTGGCAAGTGATGAATCAGATCCTCCCACCTCCCCAGCCCCAGTGCAAGGAAGAATAGGGAAAGATTTCTGTCTGAAGAATGTTTGGAGAGTAACAGCAAGGACCAAAAAATGAACGCTGAACCACGTCGCTCAAGTAACCGGGCATTAATTCACTTTCTGGACGAATTCTGTTGGCTGAGTATATCCTAATGGCCCATGCTGGGGACAAACTACTCTCCCTCTACTGTGTTTGCTGGGAGTTCTGCTGCCGGGCATCCCACTCCATGCTGTCCCAGGTCATGCTTTGGTCTGCCTCAGTGGTGTACGGGACCCAGCCTGCCCTCTCTTGAGCAACTGTGCACATGTCCTCCCAGCCCTGTGTTCACCGGCTTCATGTTGGGAGCCTGAAACTGGGTGTGCTGGGAGTACTGACACCACGCAAATGATCAAATGCTGCAAACCAGGGCTTTCGGTGAGGGGAGCGGATTGACGTCCCATATCTCTACGACACTAGAACAACACTAGCCCGAGCAAAAAATGCAGATCAGGGAGATAAGAGACGGGCAGATAGTTTATCCATGTAAGGATAAGGTCAGTATTTGGTACACACCAACTCCTTTAGTAAGGATACCTGTAAGAAGTTTCGGCAGTGTTAGCAGGTAAGAAAGCTTCTGGCGGGGGGAGGACTGGTGTTTGGGGGGCTGACCCTTCCTTTTCAACCCCTTATCCCTAACTGGCTACAAAGACAGGTAACCACCTCAGAATTCCCACACCACCTTTTTCTTCCCTAAATCATAGCCATTACCTATGCCTTATTTACACTCTGGCAAACACGCACCCCTGAGTTTCTTACGATGCTGTAATAGCGACAATGATAAAACTAACGGTAATAACACACTAACAACGCTCACATCCGCTACCACTTATTTGACACGAGTTTGAGTCAGACACTGCGTTGGTGTGTTCCTTTATACATTTAATCTTATTTAATACCTAATCATTCTTAATTCACTGAGTAAATAGAAGAGCAGTCTAAAAAGTAAATTCTCAAAGCCACTGAGTAATGAAGACAGGAGTCAAAGCCACATACGACGGATTCCCAAACCACTGGCTCTTAGTCACTGTCTCCACACGTGTGGTCAGACCACGGATTCTCTGTGGACTATTCTCCATCTTCCACTAAGGATTTGCAGTGGATATACCCGACATGTAGAGTCTCTAACCAACTTCTTTTGAGAGGAGTTTCCTCAGGTTTATAATATTCAAGTCACGCAGATTTTTAGACGTAATGGTTCTCTCTCCTCCAAGGCTACGCTTTATGGGCGCTGAGACTTCCACATCCATAAAGATCTCTAAATATTCTGCACCCCGGTCCCTGCTGTCTGACTGTCAGACAGAGAAAGGCTGTCTCCAGCACTAGTGAGCTCCCCCCCGCCCCCAATTCCTGACTGTGTTTAAAGAGGCACAATGACCACCTGGAATGAATATGGAGAGCCAGGAAGAACCACCCTAAACAGCAGACAAAATAGAATCATGAGACTACAATCACAACTTGAGATTTGATTTGGGGATAATACATTAAGAAATTGTCTATGTGACGCCATTTCTCAAATATGCCCAAATAGTAACAACTGATGGCCAATAATACTGACTTTTCAGAGCTGAGGGCTAAGGGTAAAAAACTGTTTTATAAACCCCCAACCTTCCGCCCCAAAATAAAGGCTTATGTAAACATTTTTTGTTTTTCAAAGGATTAAGCAAACACGTAATACGTTCCTTTGCGTTAGGGTGAAAGTCTAAAACACATGTCACTGTGTGACAGCACACATTAAAATATAAGGGGAGTAAAATTAATTTTTGTGAATATTGTCTTGACGGATGGATAGTACTCTTCTTTACTGACGGCACAGAAGGGCTGTAGAGATGCCTTCCCAAGACGGAACTCGCACTACTGAGAATGAATGTCCACCGCCACTGTCCCTGCCTTCAAGAGGCAAAAAATGGTCTAGTCATGTATAATATGTATGTTATATACATACACACACACACATATATAACATATATACAATATGTATGTTATATACATATACATACATATATATGTACATATATATTCTGTTGTATTACATTTAATATGTTAAGTCATTTACTGTAAGACGTATTTAAATAAATAATTATTAATCGTGAATACATAACGCATCATACAAGATAACAAACTGGTCACGAGGACAAGAATAAGACATTCAGAGAAAAGAGGGGCTTGAGTGGCCAGGGCTATTTTTAATCTCCAGCTCACAGAGTAGGAAACGGGAGCGGGGAGAAGCGAAGCCGCTTGTGGGAACTGGTGGGAACAGGTGCACTGCGCTCCAGACCTCCCGCTTCCAACAGCTCTTCCCGCAAGGGACGGAAGGGGAAAAGCTGCCCCAATTGTAAAAGGGAGGTGCTAAGAATCCTGGGTGCCAACTCCAGGGAGCCCCGAGGCCTGCAGCGGCCAGCTCCCAAGGGCGCAAAGCCCGCTTCACAGAGGCACCCCCAGGGCCAAGGTGGCACGGAGCGGGGAGGGCCGGCTGCACCCCCATCCTCCACCTGGGGAGCTAACTGTCACAGGTGCCCTTCAAGGAGGGAAGGGGAAAAAAAAATCTTCCTTTGGAAACGCATCACTGGTTCTGCCAATCCAGCCTCACTGAGGTCATTTGAGAACTGAGGAGTTCAAAGGTTCTCCACGGCTTCCATTTACTTTGGCATAAGATTTAACAGAAAAAGAACGAAGGGGAAATGTATACGGCCCAGGCTGTTTTCCAAATCGCAAACTGCTCGAGTTATTTAGATTTTCCTTGGGCTCGCTATCACATGTAGAGTGGCTCGGATGTCAATGCTTTCCGTGTGGCTTAGGGCAATCTAGGTTTCCTCCAATGCACATGTGCAGTTCTAATATTAAAGATTGGGATTCAACAGTCTCAAAGTACTTCGGGTTCCCCTGATTAGAGGCTGCTGTTACTTTAGGCGATGTTGGGTTGGAGGAGGAGGAAAAAAAACGCCCCGCCTTCAATTGGACGTTAGGTTCTCACAGTAGCGCTAAGATAAACAAATTTTGCAGGCTGAGGGAAGGGCATTTATTCCTTTAAATTGAGTATGTAATATAAATAAATGTCTTCTAAGAAGAGATGCCTGAAACTTGATTCTGAGTCTGAATCTCTACAAGGGCACTGACTTATTTCAATGAAGAACGGTAGAGCACATCTGGGGAAGGGCCCGCCTTCTGGAAAGCCAGGGCTGGTCTAACCAAGTGGTATAATTCACTAAGTCATAGAAAGTTGCTGCTTGAAATTGTCTGATTTGTTCACTGGCCAGGAGCAAATTGGTATTTGCATTTTTATATAGAGCGAAATGGAGAGAATTACCAAATCTCTGGCCTTGTAATCAATGGCTGCCTGAAGTTATGTTCAATTCTCTATACGGCAGTGATTTTGTGACCAGCCAGAATAGGACTAAAACCCCGTAGCTCCAAATTAGAAGTGAATGGAATGGAACTTCAGGCTGGTTGGGGTCAGAGCAATTAAATGGTAATTGCCTTTTAGATACATTAATGTTGCTAATTATATTAGTGTGCTAAGTGCTGGGAAATGTGGGTAAGAGCTCCAGGCCGCTGGGGCGGGGAAAGGGAGCGAAGATTGATTAAGCCTGGCACTGAGCTGGATCCTTCACACACGTTTGCTCCTGAAATCCTCCCAATAACCTACAAGGTATTATTAGCTTCAATAATCCTGAGTAACCTGCCCAGCGGGTTCCAGCTGATTCGTCCCTGAATCGGGAATCTCCCAAGGGTGGTGTGGCTCCAAAGAGCAGTGGGTTGGCAGGGCCTGGAGTCACAATGGGGAGAAATACTGTATTCAAATGCTTGAACAAATTTGGTAGCAGGGAAAGGTGAGAGAGTTTGAGAGCTAGCCCTTGATGAAAAAGTCTGCAAGTGTAAGGCCCCCGGTGGTGGCTTTCCTTGCTGTCGATGGACAGGAAGAGCCCAGGGTAGAAAAGCTCTGTGGGCAGAATCTGGGGAAGGCATGACATGAGAATGCAGAAGGCTGGCTGGCAGTGGAGAAGCTGGCAACATAAGAGGAGCAGCTTTCCGGGGCACGGAGAAGCCGCTCAGCCCCTCAACACCAGAGGTGCCAGAGCAGAGGCCCCTAGGCGTCTGCGCTGGAAAGGCCTAGTCAACCAGAAAGCAGCATGGAGGGGGCAGTGCCTCTTCTGACGCTCCCCAGGCCAATCTATGAGAATGACAAGGGCCGTCCCTGGAAACCCGAGGCCAGAAGTCCTGGGTTCAGTCATGTACGGATCGTGAAAGCTTAGTCCAGACACACCTGCTCTGAGCCTCAGGCTGCTAATGAGGAGTTTCCAAGAGACAATGAAATATATCTGGCCATGGGTGTGTGTGTGTGTGTGTGTGTGTGCACGTGTACAAGGGTACATACATCTATGCATGTGTACACATCTGTTTACACACACAGCGATGGGGCGATCATAGGGTCAACGAAATTGTGAACCCAGTGTGAAGGTGTTTTACAACCGCTGGTTTGTGAGTACTGCTGTCCTGAAATCATACAGTCACTGAGGTGCTTTCTGCTCGTAAGCTGAAGGTGCCACATGGGCTCTTTGCCAAAGGCTGGACTTCTGGATGCACGGTTTCTGCAGCATAGGGCTCGGTTCCTTGGCAAGCAGCTGTGGAAAATTCCCACAACCTTCTCCAGGCCTGACTCCAGCCCTGAGACCCCGGGTCTCTATCTCTCTTCAATCCTTTGAAGATAAAGCCCATCTCTGGCTGTCTGCACCTGGCCACACACATCCTCACATCTAACACTGCAGATAAAACCCATCCCGGCTCTGGATTCCACTCCACCTTTTCTCCCCTCTCGTCCAAACTTCTCAAAAGAGGCATGTACTCTCACACTTGCCACTTTCCCATGTCCTTTGATTTAACTCCCCACAATTGAGTTTCTACTGCTTTTTCCTCTACAAATGATTTAGCACAAGACCAGCTCCTAAATACTAAATCCGATAACCCCCGCACCTATCCGACATTCTTTCTCTTTTTCCTTTACAGCTCCAGTATTTTGCTCCCTGTGGGTCCAAAGTCTTGGTTCGCTTCCCACTGCACCTACTGACCCCTACACGTACAGCCAACCACCTGCTCCTTGATATCCTTCCAGCATGCCCCACAGGCCTCCAGCCCAAACAACCTTACTCGTGACACCATCATCCTCTGCTCAGCTAAGGTTAGAGACTTGGGTGTTATCCCTGGTCCCTCCCTCTCCCTCACCTGACATTCAATCATTCTGTCAATTAAATTTTTATCCTTCCCATTCTTCTGACCACTTATTACAGCTTCCTCTCATTATTTCTTGCTTGAATGAATAGAGAAGGACAAAATTAAAGGCCAAAAAATTAGTATACTTTTCATTCCTCAAAATCATTCTCTGCGTCTACTCAACTGTCCAAGGGACTTAACACACAAAGATGGCCTACTGGAAACAGCTGCGTGTCTTCCCACCGCCTAGGAGACAGACGGCCATTCCTCCACATAAGGAGCCAATCCTGTTGGGGGCCTCTTACCAACCTGACTCACGCTGGAAACTTCAGGACACTGGCTAAGATTCTGTGCATATTCCACGCTGGTCCATGTCCTGGGGTTTTGGCTTATGCTGATATCTCCGTGTACATCCTCCTCCTCCTGGGACCACCTCCTGTCCAAACCCCCACCTCTGGCTTTTCATTTGCCAACGAATAGTGCAATCCTTTGCCTATTTATTCCAGATTCATTCTCTCAGACAACGGTATTTCTTAGGCTCCTTTGCCAGCTGCCTGGCTTCCTGGTAGGTCGGGCCAAAGGCAGGCCTGGGCAGAAGATTAGAGGGTAGAGAGAAAGAACCTGGTAAGTGTCTGTCTGTCTGTCTGTCTCTCTATATAGATCTATATCTCACACACACACACACACACACACACACGCACGCACACTTGCCCTGTTAAAGGCAATGTCTTCTACATGTCAACAGCTCCCATAAGACAGGCATTACAAGCATCATTTTCATTCTCAATGCGCTAGAGGGCACGATCACCCTAACTTGACGGTAATAACAGACCTCCTGCTTTTGCCCTTTCAGCCCTAGGTGTGGTGGTGGCTTCTCTGCCTTTGCTGATCTCAGGACAGCTTTACCTTGCTTAGTTTCGTGTTTCAGCTCTTCCAGCATTGAAATACCTAATGCCGTATTTTAATTTCCCTCTGTTTGAAATATCTAGAGTGGTTTCTGTTTATAGCGTTTCACTCCGATTAATTCACCGTGTTTACCCTTTGAGCATACTTTGGAAGGCTTACCTTGGGGGTGACTTAGGAAGTAACTCGTAAGGAAGTGTCCGAGTCCACACCTGACCTCAAGTTTAGAGCACCTCCCTGCCTTTTCCTCGGTGCAAAATTCCTGAGCAAATTATACTCAGTGTACTTACAGTAACTTAATATTATTATCTGCTCATGTATGTGCCTCCTTCATGATGAGATCCTTTCTCTTGTCCACCATAAGCCACAGTGCTCAGCGCATACTGTGGCATATGGAAGGCGCTCAAGAATTTATTGAATGAATAAAAAAGTCAACTGAATGAAGTGGTCAAACCAAACAGGGATATTTTTATAAGAAGCTAACTTTAGTTTAGCCACAGAAGGCATCCAACATTTTCTGTACCCGTATTGCAGAAAGTCTTACCACAAAACAAATCATAGTTTAATATAGTTAAAATAAATATAGGGCATAATTGCATTTTGGGGAAGGGCACGTATCATAAAATCAAAGTCATGATTCCAAACAAAAGTTTAGGGTTCATGGTTTGAAATAGTTTACAAAGAGAATTGGGGAAAGTAAGAAAAAGATGGAGATTTCACAACAGTGAACATACCAAACAAGGCTGACCAAGGGTCAGGTGAGGGCAACAAAGCAGGCAGGAATCAAAGGGGAAAAAAAGCCACCAGTAAGAATGACCGGTTCTTCCAAGAATCATTTTAAGTTCAAACTCTATTTTTATCCAAATGTTTTCTGTGTATCTCTTTTTACTACTATTCTCTTCTGTGCTTGCTTTCATTGGAGAATACCATTGAAAAGTATTGTTTTAAAAATTACTGAATAGAAGGAAACTTCCTCAACTTAATAATACTTACAAAACTCTGCAGTTAACATTATATCTAATGATGAGAAGCTTAAAGCAAAGATGTCCTCTCTCACCACTACTTTTCAACATTGTACTGCAAGTCTTACCTAATGCAATGAGACAAAAGGAAATAAAAGTTATACTGATTGGAAAGAAAGAAAACTGTTTTTGTTTACAAATAGCATGATTGTCAATTTAGAAAATCTGAAAGAATTGACAGAAAACTCCTGGAATAAGCAGTTGTTGCAAGGGTTCAGTATATACGGTTAATATACAAAAGTCAATGGCTTTGCTACATACCAGCAACGAACAAGTGGAATTTGAAGTTAAAAAGACAGTATTACTTATATTAACATTCCTAAAATGAAATACTTAGGCAAAAATCTAACAAACTATGTACAGTATCTATTTAAGGAAAACTACAAAATACTAATGAACAAAATTAATGAAGAACCAAATAAATGGAGAGATAGTCCATATTTATGGATAAGAAGACTCAATATCGTCAAGATGTCAGTTCTTCCCAACTTGATGTTATAGATTCTATGTAACACAAACAAAATTCCAACAGATTATTTTGTGGGCACTAACAAACTAATTCTAAAATCTATATGGAGAGGCGAAAACCCCAGAACAGCCAACACGATATTGAAGGAGAAGAACAAAGTTGGAGGACTGACGTTACTTCAAGACTTAGTTATTAAGCTATAGTAATCGTGACAGTGGGGTATTGGCTAAAAAAATATATACAGATCAACAGAACAGATTAGGGAGCCCAGAAATAGGTCCACGTAAATATAGTTAATTAATTTGACGAAGAAGAAAGGCAATACAATGAATCAAAGGTAGTCTTTTCAACAAACAGTGCTGGAGCAACTGGACATCCACATGCAAAATAATTAATCCACAGACAAACCTTACCCTTCATGAAAATTAATTCAAAGTGGATCATAGTACATGTAAAAGGCAAAACTATGAAACTCCTAGAAAGTAACATAGGGGAAAACCTAGATAACCTTGGGTATGGTGATGACTTCTTAGCTAAAACACCAAAGGCACAATCCCTAAAAGAGATCATTGGTAAACTGGACTTCATGAAAATGAAATACTTCTGCTCTGTGACAGACTGTTTCCAGAGAATGAAAAGACAAGCCACACGCTAGAAGAGAGTATTTGTGCAAGACACATCTGATAAAGAACTGGTATCCAAAATAGCCAAAGTACCCTTGAAACTCAACAATACAAAAAGTAAACAACCAATTAAAAAAATGGACCGAAGATCTTAAAAGACATCTCACCAAAGAAGATACACAGATGGCAAGTAAGCATATGAAAGAACGCTCCATATCATATGGTGTCAAGAAAATGACATTCAAATAACGAGACACCTCTACACACCTAAGAGAACGGCCTAAGTCCAGAACACTGACAACACCAAATGCTGGTGAGGATGCAGAACAGGAACTCTCATTCACTGGTGGTGGGACTGCAAAATGGTACAGTCATACTGGAAGACAGTTTGCCAGTATGCTACAAAACTAAACATACTCTTACCATGAGATCCAGCAATTGTGCTCCTCGATATTGACCCACAGGAGTGGAAAACAATGTCCATGCAAAAATCTGCATGGGATTGTTTACAGCAGCTTTACTCATGGTTCCAAAACTTGGAAGGAATGAGGATGTCCTTCGGTAGGTGAATGGATAAATTAGCTGGGGTACATCCAGATAATGGAAAATAATTCAGCCCTAAAAACAAAGGAGGTATCAAGCCAACAAAGGACATGGAGGAACTTTAAATGCGTATTACTAAATGAAAGAAGCCAATCGGAAAGTCTACATCCTGTATGATCCTAACCATATGACGCGATGAAAAAGGCAAAACTATAAAAAGCTCAGTGCTTGCCAGGGGTGTGAGGTTCAGGGCGATGGATGAATGGGCAGAGCACAGAGGATGTCTAAAGCAGTGAAAACAGTCTGTGTGATTCTGTAATTGTGGATACACATCATTATACAACACCAAGAGTGTAAGATAAAAACCAGGACCTTGGTGGGGCACCTGGGTGGTGCAGTCGTTTGTTAAGTGTCTGCCTTTGGCTCACGGCGTGATCCCAGTGTTCTGGGATCAAGCCCCACATCAGGCTCCTCCGCTAAGAGCCTGCTTCTTGCGCTCCCACTCCCCCTGCTTGTGTTCCCTCTCTTGCTGGCTGTCTCTCTCTGTCAAATAAATAAATAAAATCTTTAAAAAACAAAACAAAGCAGGACCTTGGATGCTTAAGATCTGTCAATGTGAGTTCATCAGTTGTAACAAATGTGCCACTCTGGTGGGGGGTGTTGGTAATGGGGGAAGCTGGCATGTCTGGGGGCAGAGGGTACACAGGAAATCTCTGTACATGCCTGTCAATTTTGCTGTGAACCTAAAACTTTTCTGAAAAAATTTTTAAAGTACTTAGAAAAATAGTGATTGTCTGGCACAATCTTATCAGCTTACAAATTAAGGAAATTACATCTAGAAGGAACCAGTGAGTTGCTTAAGGCCGTACAACTTTCTTTCTTTTTTTTTTTTTTTTAAGATTTTTTTATTTATTTATGTGACAGAGAGACAGCCAGCGAGAGAGGGAACACAGCAGGGGAGAGGGAGAGGAAGAAGCAGGCTCCCAGCCAAGGAGCCCGATGCGGGACTCGATCCCGGAACGCCGGGATCACGCCCTGAGCCGAAGGCAGACGCCCAACGACTGCGCCACCCAGGTGCCCCAAGGCCGTACAACTTTCTAATGGTGTGCTGGGAAGAGAAAACACATCTCCTCAGTTGTTCTGCTGCTACATATTTTGAATGTACTGAAAATTAAATAAATAAATAGCAATACAAATAAATGAAATAAAATTAGTGGGGGAAAAATTATTTTTTGACATTAAAGCAGCTTGACCTAAAGTTGGCTACTGCCTATACATTCATACCGAAGCACCTAGTCCGAATGACTTCATTCGGGAGACAGCCATCAACATAGGGGGTCCCATTCTCATCACAAGCAGGCAGAGGACATGTTCGTACAAATAATACATCTGTTTTGAATACAATTTTTTAGACTGTGTATCACAAGTCTCACATCTACATCAATACCTGAGTAAGAAATTCAATACAGAGGCTTACTTTTTTAGATACATTTTATGTAGTATTTCTTTATGAAAAATTTCAACTTCAAACCGTTTTAAATTAATCAAGCAACATTTCTTAGCTCCTCATCAGTTTCCAGTACTGTTCTAGGTGTTATGGAAAATCGGGGTTTTGTTTTCTTTCTTCCTTTTCCTTCTGTACCTAAGTCATGTTCGGATTCTCAGTTTCAACGCCCGTGTTTCCTTCTAGTTCTACACCCGCTTTCCCTTTCCCTGGGCCTAACTCTTCCAGGTGAGGGGACGGCAAAGGGAGCTAATTTTAATCATGAGGGTCCTGATCAATCTCAGCCACCTTTCACAGGGTCTCAGGAAGAGCGCTGTCACTTCTGGACCAAAGACCCTTGCAGGAAGCAATGCCATCTGGTAGAAAGGCAAGACAGCACGGACAAGGGACTAATTGGATAACTGACATTCTTTGCAACCAAGCCAGTGAAACTAACAACAGAAGCCATGGTACCTGGAAACGCAATGTTTTAAACATAGATTCCCTCCCTCTTGGACATGTCTTTTGTCTGGGTCTCAAACCCTTGTTGAACTTTTCAAACTCTCTCCCCCCAAGGTGCAGCTGGCTGGAGCTTGTGTAGCCACATGACGTAATTCATGTGCATGTGTTTGCTATACCATTGTTAAAGGAGGGAGGCATTGCCAAGGCCACTGAGTATGGTTCATGCTCCGTTCATGAACCATACTCAGTTGGACCTCTGCTTCACTTGTTAAACACAGTAACTGAGTCCTTGGCTCACCAGATTGTTGCTGAGCTTAACGAAGGAAAAATCTGGCTCTCTACCATTACTCTTTCCATTTGCTCCATTTCTGGGATCAGAAAACACCAGGTTCCTGAATTTCCAACATCACCACCCTACAGTGGTGATCCATACTGGTATACCTTCATACCTCCGTGGGCAACAACATCCATATTCACGCCATACTCTTGCTAGATTTCTACTTCATCACCCAATGTTCACAGGCTTTTAAGTGATGGGGACTCAGTGTCTTCATCTGTAATATAAGCACATTTGACCTTTGGGGATATTGTGAAGATGGACTGAGATCATGCAGGCAAAGTCCTTAGAATAGTGCTGAATAGATGTTAGTTGTCACTGTTTTTACTTTTATTCTCATTTAGTCTAGTATGTCCAGTGATAAGTAAAATTAGTCAGTGCATCAAGGTCAGTGATGATTTGGAAATCAGGACTTCGCAGCTGGAATTCAGAACACTCTCACATTCTCGTCTATTCTTAGTTGTCCCCAAACTGCATCTAGCCTCCAGCAGCAGATTACAAGGGTCATTTTTAAAAAAATCATTACTGTCTAGTTTTATAGATGGTTAAAAGTTGATTGCGCTGATACAGGGCTAAGAAAGCAAGACAGATCTTTCCCCCTTTTTCTACATCTGGGCTGTCATTAGGAACTGATTATGCGGAAGCAGAAGATCAAATGATACTGATGGAAAAGCCGTTCTGGAAAAGCCAGGGGCCAGCATGAGCAAACATGCTGAAAAAGATCATGCTGGGGACCTTTAGGTCACTGATACAGCTCTTCTTCATCAGGGCATGACAATCATTCTACACAGGGAGGCCTGGTTATCCAACCTCCCACCGTTTCCAGGGGGTGCAGTGATACAAACGTCATCATAACATGAACGTATTCATGAATTGACTGTTTTTACAAACTCCCCCCCCCCCCTCCCCGCCGGCCTGCGCCCCAGCTCAAATGTCCCTCCCCTGCTTGGAAGTAGCAAAGCTCTACATCCACTAAATCAACATCTTTCGAAGTTGATCCTGCACTGGCTATGGGAGGTTTTAAACCCTCCCTCAGTGCAAAACAGACACAATGTTAACGAATTGGAAGTAAAGTTGCAAACCTTACAAAAGATGCAGCATTCTTGAAATCAGAAACAAGGATGCTGAGTAACTCTTTGAAATATACACCAGGTCACCAGGGAAGAGGAAACAGTAATTTCAGAAACAGTCAGCAAGGAAGGTGGTCTAATAGATGTTTCACAAGAGAATGAGCTATCAAATGATAAAGAGAAGCTGTGGGCCAGTTGGTGAAGCCCAAGGACTCTCTCTCTCTCCCTTTTTGTAAAAATGACCATTGTTACACACTGCAAAGCCAAACACAAAACGATGGATGTCATGTTACATGAACGCATTGTCAAAAGACTTGACTGCCAATTCATTCAAAGTTTTAAGTTAAATCTCATTAATTTTGTTTGTTTTACTATTTACTAGGAAGACGTGTTCCAGTGTTTAGTGACTTCACTTTAAGCGGTCTTTTATTCGACTCCCCGACTACTCTCAGATAATGAGGAACTCTGGTACAAATAATCGTACTTTTTTTTTTCATAGAGCATACTTGGAGACATTACAAAAATAAAAGTTAAGTGCTACGTGAATGCAATCCAAAAACAGAGTTCTCTTCTCCAAGAAGAGTTCCAGCTAATGAATTTCACGAAGCTAAAGAGACAGTCCTGTTTTCTGAGCAATTAATCACATGCCAGACCCTTTACATGCCTGACTTCTAAGTCTTAGAACAACTCGGCAAAGCTGGTGGAAGTATCCCCATTTTAGAGGCAGGAAAACAGACATGAAGCAACAGTCATTAGTTCACACAGCAAGTAACCAAAGGAGAAAGGATTACAATCCACACAGAACAAGAGCCCAAGATTATTCCACGGTAGGCTAAGGAGCCAATATATTTGGTGCAGGATGCTGGAGCTGGTGGAAACCAGAGGAGTTTTCAGTTCAGTCGCTAATACAACCCTGTTCGTTACTAGCCGCTGTAAGAAAGAAACTGAAATGTTGTTTCTAGAAGACAGAAGATGCACGGGTCCAAGGTGGTTCCAGGCATTCTGTTCAACAGGTGCTGCTAGGGACCTGTGAAATACTTCCAAGCATTCTTACGTATTTGCCTGTTGTGGGATATGCTTCTGAGCAGAGAGGCTGGCTGTGTTACTAAATATTCAGGGCTCAGTGAACCAAAAGCAATTCTGACATCAAAACGGTAAAATCCAAAAAGAACCCTGAGAAAGTGCTTACAGGTGCCCCTTGGAACAGTGTTTCCCCACTTTGGCAGGAAAGAGCCCCACCGCAAGTGCAACTAATCCACCCTGTCTGCATAAAGAGGGTCTTAGAATCCAGCAGGTTCTGGAAGCTGTAGCCATGTTTCATACATGGGATCCTTGCAGCATGAGACGCCCCTCCTCTTGAGAAGCTGAAGGGATTATTATTTGTGGCCAGTAACGCATGTCAGAGACCAACTCTTTATCTCTAAGCCTACAGATTCAGCCTGCTTATCACCCAGCTTTTAAAGGCATTTTATGCTTTACCGTTTCCAATAAAAATAAAATTAATACAACTTTCCACTAATAGCTATTCTATTGCTCTAGTAAGATCTTATTAAATAAAAGTATTCACTAATTCATTAGGTTTTCTGGAGAAAGAAAGGCGCAGTAGATTTGCAAAGCGTTTTTGTTTTATCCAACATCTCAACATCTCCTGCTGTTTCTCAGGGCAATGGAACCTTCGACATGAAACTTGCTCAAACATATAAAAGTTCTGACGTTATTATGACAGTTCAAATCTAATAAATTTCTGGTTATCTAGGCTTCAGAACATGATTTAGTAAATTGTGTTCTTAAATGATTTCTCTTAGAGCAAAAACCACAAAAATTATTGTTTTTGAACCCATCCTTATGTGAAAATAATTTTCACGTCTACTTTATGGAACGACTTCCTATCTAGACAATTGTATGTTAAGATATATTTTAAAAACCTTCCGTGAAGTATATTTAAAGGTTTTGGATGAGGTTTAAAACATTAAATTATAAGAAAAATCTTAAAAAGCCAAGAATCAAACTTACTTTTTCCTAGATGTGATTTGTTACGGGGGAGACACAAATTCTTAGCCCTGGATTATCTTACTTCTTCTTACTTATATCCAGAAGTTTCTCTGAGTTCAAAAGTTCACAGCAACAATTTATAAGGGTCTTAGCTCTGCAGCGAGCCAGAGGGAAGGTGCCGCTTTGAGTCAGCACTCAGTTACAGCACCCAGTCCCCCTAGTCCTGCATGACACACAGGGTGGCAAGTCCGTACCCCGTCAAAAAGGTAAATTCAGAAAAATTACACAAATAACCTGCGGTACACACATTCCAGATTCCTGACTTTTGGGAACTGGAGCCCTAGTAAGAGAAAAAAAAAAATTGTGCCTACATCGTGGAGATAAAGGGAGGAAAATGGTTTATTGTGCTGAAAGGAGACCAGGAAAAAATATGCTTTTTTCCCGGAAGTCACATCTTTATTTGTAGGTTGGAGTCCCCAAAGTGAGGCTCTAGGGAGAGTAGGGGAGACATGATCAACAGAGGGGTATTAAAAAGGATTCCATTATGATGGTTAAATATTCCTCCTTAAGAAACACATTTTAATTATTTTAATCCTGAAATTTAAGCCGATTTAGGGGTATGGAGGATTGGAGACTTGAAGATCTCTCTCCCTGAAAAATATAAGGTTCTCCCCTCACCTTCCCCTTCCCCCCACCCTCCCTTTCCTTCCCTCCACTCTTATCTACCGAGCACCACGGATGGGACCCAGCCGTTGGGCATTCAGCAGTGAAGAAGCCACGTAGGCTTAGCACCCTCAAGGAACTCCTATTTCAATGCAGTGCCACCCAAAAGAACTTCCTGTAATGATGGGAATGTTCTTTATCTGCATTTTCTGGTATGGTGGCTGTGGAGCCTAGTGCAATTGAGAAACTTAATTTTAAATTTTATTTCATTTCAATTTCATACATTTAAACTTAAATGGCCACATGCGGCTAGTGGCTATGGTATGGGACAGATTAATCATACAACAAACAAGTAAATAAGTAGACCTAAAATCTTTTCAGGTTTGGATGAATGCAATAAAAACAAACAAACAAACAAAAACAAAACAAAAACCCAGCAGGCTGAAGGTGACGTGGGAAGGATGGGCTCTTTTAATTCTGGTGGGTGGAGAAAGGCCTCTTTCTGCATGACAAAAGGCATCCAGCCACGCAACACATGGGGGAAGAGGATTAGAAGCAGAGGGAACTGAGAGGACAAAGGGCCTGAGGTGACAGTGACCTTCAAGGAGATATAGCAAGAAGGCCAGCGTGGAGGACAGTGGGAAGGAGTCTGAGGGGATGGAGCTGGAGAGGCAGGCAGAGGTGTGAGCATGCACACAAAGGGGTCTGGAATTTCCTCTGAAGTGGAGCGAAGCCAGGGAGCGGTTTCAAGTGGGAGAGTACCATAAGCTGATTTATGTTCAGTAAGATCAGACAAGTGGCTCACTGGAGACCAGGCTGCCAGGGTGGAAGGGTGGACACCGTGGTTGGTTAAGCAGGAACCGGGGAGTTGGGCCCCAGGCTCCCGTTGCTTGTCTGACGCTACGCCAGGGCCACACTCAGAATGCACGGTCAGGGTGGTGCCAACAGGCCTGGGCTTGGTGATGGACGCAGGGGACTATATTCTCTCGTTTGTGCTAATGTCCTGCATGTGGAAGATGAAGTATATATATCCACAGGATATGTGGATGTGAGGAAGAAAGGGGCGATGGGGGAGGAGGATTCCCAAGTTCGCTGTAAAGCTTATCCCAACTTTACCAAACTCTGAGGAGGGAAGGACCTTTGAACCCTGAGCAGCAGGAGAAAAATCTTGGATCTTCCAAGAGTTAGTCAAACTAGAAAAGCCCTTATTGGTAACGTGAGGAAGCCTGTGTGTGTGTGTCTGTGTGTATGAATAACATTTCAGGTAAAATATGCCCAATTACTTCAGTCTGATCGAAAAGAACTTCTTTAACGTTAGCCATATAAACTGTGTAATGACCTTTTAAAAAGGAAGCCAACGTGTACAACGTTCTACTGTTGCCAAAATACACTTTCGCATAGTATTAAATACAATCTGTCTATATTCAAATGTGCATAAATGCCACCTACCTTCAAAAGCAGTTATCCGAAACCATAATCAAACGCTATCTAGTAGCAGAGCTGAGGTCCGGACCATTGAAATCTCTCATTACGTGTGTTCTTTTCAAGTGTTGACAAGTAACGTGGCCATTGGGGTGTTATGCACAGAAAAGTTCTATCGGGGCTTCACAGGCACCACGTGGAGGCGCGGAGCTTAAATTCACCTCCACAGAGAAATGGGCGAAGAAAGCAAAGCAACGGACTAGGGTAGGAAATTCCACTCTCTGTTCCTTTCCGTGAGTCTAGGCCTGATAATGAACAAGGGAGTTAAGACAGGAAATGAGCCGTCCCACCCATTGACTTGGTTCCCCTGCGTTTCATGGCATGGGGCTCTTACCATGCTGGGTGCCTTTCAAGGGTTACTTTTTCCTAGAGCTTGTTCGTACCTCCTCTGATGCTCAAACAAAGCGCCGGGCTTATGGGAAGGTGGATTTCATGGGCAATTTAACGGGCATTCAAGGGTCACTTTCACTAGACATAATTTTGGCCTCGCGCACGGGGAGTACAACCTAATCACGTTAGAGAAAGGGGGTTCGCTGTATACCATTATTGGCACAGACGTGCTCCAACTTGTCTCGGAAGGAAGATCATGAAAGACCTTCTATTACCGTCTTGCAGTTTGAATCAACTCGAAAATCAAGCGCTCTCGAGAATTTTTGGAGGAAGTCGTCTTCTATGTGACGGACATTAACACACACGAGAGAATATAGACATCTTACCTATAAAACGTGTGGCCTCTGAAACACAGTTTTAAATCTAAATTGAATTTGTTGTGTGTTTATTTTAATAACCCGTGGCGAATGAACAGGAATAGTCCTTGCACGGAATTTGCTTACCTTTCTAGAAATGTCTACGGTATGAGGCGAAACTTAGGAACAAAGAACATGTGCACCCGCTCACACTGCAAACTTTTATTCTACTAAAGATTATATGATCTCAAAACCTAAACATTCTTTTGGAACAGAAAACCAGAATTTATATCCTGGCATTTGAAGATTTGGGAGTGATGCCTAGAAAAACAAACATGTTTTCTTTAATTAGTCCTAAAGGAAAAGAAATACAACTGGAAATTAATATTGTTGGTTTAAAACTGCAATAGAAAACACGGCTCATAAACCAAAGGAAATCTGAATGTGTCCTAGGCTTTAATCTGAATAAAAAAGTATAAAAATAAATAAAGGGCCAGTTGATCTGCTTTAAAAGGGATGTTTCATTTACTGTTTTTGATTAGTTTGTGTTTTTGCTCATGTTTAAACTCCTACTAGGCTGATCATTGAAAATATCATATAACCCGAGTCACATAATATTAACATGATTACTTCACTCTCTATCTGCTCCAAGACAATCAGCACAGTAAGGGCAACTTTCCTTCCAATTCCCTTTGCTGAAAAGTTACATCAACATCCCAGACCAGTTAATTCTTTCCACGGGGCTTGAAGCCTCATTGACATGCAGATGAGAGCCTGCTCAAATGACAGAGCCCAGGAGCCAAGCGGTGGGAGTCGAATTTACCCACCCAGAAGTGATGGTGACTCCAGTGGGCAAGCCCGGAGGCCTGGGCAAGGGTTCTCTCTGCTCTCAGCACAGCCGCTGTGCAAGACCAGTGTCTTTTGCAAGGAAGAGTGGACTGCCCTTGATTCCTCAAAACATTCTTCCTCGAACACCGTGAAACATGCAACCCGAGTACCAGTGGGAAGGAAATTCTAGTCTGAGCCTTAGGAAAAGGGAATGTCCCGTTTTCTGAAGTAGGAAAATGAATGTGACGCAAGGAAGTGCAAACTCAAACGTCTACTTGGGTGGGCCAGGCCATGCAGTGGAATCAGCTGGAAACCCTGAATTCTAAACTCCGTGAGGGCACAGGGTCTGGCCGGGTCAGTCTGCTTCCCAACTATATCCCAGCATCCCAGCCCCTTCCTGGGGCACGGTCTGTGTCCGATATATGCATTGAATGAGTTAATAAATGCCATCAGCAAGCAGCTGGTTGACTGAAGGCCTTTGGGCAACCCTCCTGCCCTCAGTTCTACAATGGGGTGGGGAGGTCACACCAGTGATTTTCCCACTGGCTCACCCTCACGTGCCCCTCATTTGAGTCCCCTGTACTATCCCTGCTTTAACTACAGCAGCTATTTCTAAGCACCCCCCACCCCCACCCACCCACCCCAGATTCTGTCTCATGATTGTTAGGGTTATTTTAAGCTTTTGGTTGTAAAGCACACACATCCTAATTGTGAGGTTAATGAGTCTGCACAACGGAAACTCTCTCCTTGCCCCATTTCGGTCATTGTCCCCTCCCCCGACCCTAGGTAACTGCTCTCCTGAATTCTGGCACAATCAGGTGGGTGGCCTTGTTAACTTTCCATAAGTGGAATCCCACAGTATTCTGGCTTCTTTTGCTCAACGTAATGTTTGGAAAACTCATCCACCCTGTTACACGTAACTGTTCATTCCTTCCAGCTCTAAGATTCTACGGATGCTAATTACTACCCCAGTATACAAGAAAAATAACTTCGGAAAACATAAAGGGCAATACAACTGATCACAGTAATAAAAAGAGCTAGACGCAGAGTCGAGGCGAGACATCTTTGTTGATGTGTACTGAAGGACTCCCCATGGAGATGGGCTTCTGTGTCCACTAGGATCGAGTCCCTGGAATCGGCTGATGATTCCAGAACTGTTCTCGAGAAAGTTCCCAACAGTCTACAGTTCTAATCGATGGTTCCGTTGGAGCCACGGCGTATCAGCTATAGTTAACCATATATTTATTCGTAAAGCGGGGTGATTTTGAGTAGCCTGTAACTCATTTGCACGGAGATAACAGAAGGAAATATTTGTTGGAAGGATGGACTAATACCCTCTTTTCAAGGAACTCTAAGTTGTTTTACGTTCTGTCATCTGCCCGCAGTGATTTTTCTTCTTGTCTTCTATCTGTGAGGATTAAAAAGCTTGATTTTTTTTCCCACAAGGTTCTGAGTGGGCGAGAGAAAGCTACATGGAGGGAGGAAGGAATAGGCAGAACACAGAGAATTTACAGGGCAGGAAAACTAGTCTGTATGACACTGAAAGGGTGGTGTATATACTTGTCAAAACCCATAAACTGTACAACACCAAAAGTGAAGCCTAACGTAAACTAAGGATTTTGGGTACTAATTATATGCAAATGTAGGGTCACCAACTGTATCAAATGTATCCCTCTGGTGGGGGATGTTAATAATGGGGGAGTCCATGCCTGTGGGGGCAACAAGTATTTGGGAAATCTCTGTACCCTCCTCTTGATTTTGCTGTCAATCTAAAACTGTTCTAAAAAATAATGTCTATTAAAAATATGGAAAAGGGGGGAATTGACAAATATCCAGGGACTTCCCATGAGAGCATAAAATTCAGAAATATTTATATTAAAAACAATTTATCTATACAGTTATAACATCGGGAAGGCTAAGAGGCTATGCTTGCTACACAGCTCTTCCCATGAACTTTTACAATAGTAGCATTTCAAATAAAACTATTTCTAGTACTTCTCTTTTACAAGATGAAAGTATGTATCTCTGTGATATTTCCCATGACTATGAAATCTCCAAAGTTGTTTTAGGTGTACAATGAATCTCTGAAACTTTGCTTTCAGATCGGATATCATAAACCAGCATAAATAATATCTACTTTCCAACTTTCATCTTTCATTAGAAAAGGATTCCATGAGGTCAAATCTTACCTCAAAATAATAGTGTATATTGTTTATATTAATATGCAATGTATTAATGTCAAATGACTAAATTTTTAAAAGCTATCTGAAATTTTAAAGAGGTTAAAAATATTTTTTTAAAAAACCTCCAAAAACCTCTTTTGTGGTGAGGAACTATTTTTCCACCTCCATAGAGAACCATGAAGAAAGGTTTCTCTTTATTGTACAACAGAATCTTGCAAATCAAAAAACTGCTGGAATCCCATATTTGTAATTTGTCCTTCAGGAAGAGAAGTAGAAAACTCAGTAATCAGAGAAGACAACTTAGCCAAAAAAAGTAGATTTTAACCCTATTAAAGAAAGCCCAGTAGAAACGCCAATATTTTAAAAGAAACTATTCAACCTTGGACATTTTTTAAAAGAAGGCTTAATAAAAACTTACAGTTTTTAGAAAAAACCTGGAAACTTTGTAAAGACCTTTGAGATGTTGATACAAGCGGTGGTGCCATCTTGGATGACAAGGTAGAAGTGACATACAAGGGCTCATTTTTCTGGGAGGGTCTGGGTAAAAACCGGTAAGAGGAGGAGAGACAAGATAACAAGGGACTTTGGCAGAAAATACAAAATGTGCTGATTTCGTATGATTTTGAAAACATCATTAGCAAACGATGAGCATCCAAGATTTTGAACACTGCGCTCTGCCAATCGTTCGCAAACCTTGTTGCTTCCAGCACAGCCATTAGATGAATCAGAAGTGGCCTGCCTCTGAGAGGGTATCAGTGGGTGAGATCACAGTGTCTTGCTTTTTGGGAAAACAAGAGGTCATCCTCACTGACAGACCCTTCTTTCTGAGCAAGGCAATCATCTGGTCTCCTGGTACTCAGCCAACCTACTGTATACAAACTCTCTTGGTTCGAGCTAGGGTTGGCCAAGTTTGCTAAGCAGCCAGCCTTTCTCGATGCGGTCAGTACAAACATCCCAGTTACAGCTGGGTCCAAACACAGACAGAAGATGTTGCATACTGCTGATTAGTGCCCTTTGTTCAGGCCTGTCTGGGTCCTAATGACATTAAATGCGAAACATAAAAAGCTGCTTACTGGTTATGCTGAGTGCAAAACCATACAGAAGAAATAATATGTCTTTAATTGATTCACATTCTTAATTAACCTCTGGAATCAAAAAGCACATGTACTAGTGGGGGGAAAGAAGACATGAAACGAGTAGAGAAGAGATCACAAAACAGAATTTAGGCAGGGTAACAAAACACGAAAAAGAGTAACACTTTATATGCAAGAAAACGCAAAAGTAAATACGCCGAATCAATGGAAAAATGTTGGCGCTATAGCACAGATGGAGTAAAATAAGACCTGGGTTGCTGTAAGGGATGTGCTAGATCCATAGTTAATGTGTCCAACAAGGCTCTTGGGGATTAAAGAAAGTAAACAGCACTCAACCCTACAAGCAAGAATAAATACTGACTGTCTTAGCTATTACATGATCTCTGGTGTTCTGGCTTCTGTTAAGCCTCAAGAAATCCTTTGGTACCACTCAATCTATTGTCTCTACTTCACTGTGGGAGAGCTCATCTCGTACCTTCCCTCATTCCACATTCCCCTCTGGGGTCTACCTTTTTGTCACAGAGCGGTTAGAGACCTGTCTCCTAACCCCAACGGACATATCGTGATCTCCAGGCTTTGCGACACACAGAAGTACAAAAAAACCTAAAATAACATGGGTAATGTTTTGTTGCCCAAAACCCATGCAAGTAAGATGGGTCAGTGACGAGCTGTGAGTCAGAATCTGAGCTCAAATACAGAAAGATGATTTATAAGACCTTCCTAATCATCAACAATGATTCAAGCTCAACTCTAAACCTTATAAACCCTTTGTAAAGCATTATTCTTTGGGCATGAAAGGAAGGCACAAATCCAAACTATCAGACCCACTTAGTGTACATTGAAGTAAAATAATAGTATGAAAAAATTATGGCATCCCAATTTTTAAAAAAATCTGTTAGTTGGAACTGAAGTAAAAAAGAAATTATCTTCCATACTGGAAGGGAACTTACACAATTACCTCTGATATCTTTTTCCTCTAAAACATATAAATCAGCCAACTTATTTATGTATTTACAAGTCTTTCAGCTGGGATAGACTCCTGGATTCAGACACTTCCATTCTCTACTTGCTCTAAATGCAGAAATACAAATGCGAAACATAAAATGCGAAACATAAAAAGCTGCTTACATGACCAAGAAAATCCATCTTGACGCAGGTGAACGCAGCTCTGAGATTCTCCCGCCACCCCCCCCCCCATGACATCCTTCTCTGTCATTTCCTAATGAAGAACTTACTTTTTCACTAGTATGAGCAAATTGGAAACTCTGTGTAGGGAAGAATAGAATGCAGTCGATCTTTCTGGAAAACATTTGGCTAAGGGGGATGGAAAGGGCTTAAGAAGTTGGAAGGTGTTCCACAGGCTGGCCGGGAGGGCTGGGATAGGCCGATGAGCAAGACAGCCATGGGCAGAGAAGAGTTCCATCAGAAGCATTACGGCTGGATGAAGGAAGCGCCACAGATGTAGGAAACAGAATACACCCTTGTGGCTAGAGAACATTGCATGATGGGATGGAGGAGGAGAGGGGATGAGAAAGGGTGAGGTGTGAGGTGTCTGCAGAGGTCCTGCCTGGGGGGGAGGGGGTCCTCAGTCTCTCAGAAACACGAGCATGAATGTTATGCTTTCTCCAGAGAAAGCAAACACAGGAGAGAAGACAAGCTAAAGAAATAGCTTTCAAAATACAGAAGTGAGTTCCCTTGCTTAAGAATATTTCTCTTCCCGGTCAAAAAAGACCTAATAGGCTCTCATTACTTTTTCAAATTTGACTTGGAATAGCAGGGGAATCCTTAGAAGGTTCAATGTATGAAAAAAGGTATGAAGGGGGAAAAAATCTTATCATACCTTTTCTTTGGTTGTACAGCTAATTGTTGGACGTTTTAATACTGTTTTGATGTCCCCTCGGTGGTACTCACCGGCATCTGATGGGAGGTTTTCAAAAGAGTTCACCTCAAGCACCAGCCCGCAGCGGTTCGGATTTAAATGTTCTGGGACGGCAGCCAGGCCATCAGGATCTTAAAAGACTCCTCAAGTATTTTTAAAGTGTGACCAGAGCTGAGAATCACTGTGCTAAATTAATATTCTGAGAAGAGACAAAGAAATAATTAGGGTTTTAAAGGCAGGGGTCAACTAGGGCACATTCTAGTCATAATTACTGGTGATGGATAACTCAGAGCTGTGGCTTTATGCAGGAGGTTTTCATTTTTAGAGGAAAATTGCTAACAGGAAAAGGCCAATCCATTTTTTCAGAGAAATAGTGAAAAAAACCCATGCTGGGTTATAAATTCATTAAAATTATATCATAAGGAATACAGTGTAATCTGTTACTGGGGCTATGAACTGGAGTAAAGATTGAATCAAGGGTTGCTTTTTCAGGACAAAATTTTTCTTTTATTTTTTTTAAGAGCCCAATGTGGGGCTTGAACCTACGACCCTGAGGATCAAGACCTTGAGCTGAGATCAAGAGTTAAATATCCAACCGGATGAGCTACTTGGGTGCCCCTAAAATTTTTCTTTTCTGACAAAATTACACAACAGTTCTGCCTAAATTAGAACTGTATGCAAAGGATTCTCAAAAATGTCATTAATTTTCCCAAGTTCCTCTTATCCCTTGATTCTGAAATCATTCTCATATGAGACATGTAACTTATGTCCTCATCCATTTCAGTTCTCTCATTTTAAACTGTTCATTGGTATAACTCTGATGGGTCCTCATCTATCACCGGATTTATGTCCATGGATATCCTCATGCTATTGTCCGACATCAATTTCTTTGGATTAAAGAATATGTAGAGGGGTGCCTGGCTGACTCGGTTGGTAGAGTGTGACTCTTGATCTCAGGGTTATAAGTTTGAGCCCCACATTGGGTGTAGACATTACTTTAAAAAAATGAAATCTTTACAAATAAATAAATAAATGTGGAATCAATGTGCTTTGTTATACGGATTGTATATGCATTACATTTTTAGCATTGCATTTTTTGCGTTAAACTGTTGCAAGCATCTTATAATCAGCCCAAAACTGATGAAAAGAGACATTAACTTGACACGGTTCTTGAAGGCTATTTTTATAATTAGTTGTTTCTTCAGTGAACATTTTCCTCTTAGGACAGCTCGCCTTGTAACTGTACTTGAGGACTGACACACTGAGGGCTTACCACACCACTTACTCAGGAACATCAAGGTAATGAACAACCATAATTCCCTAGACTAATGTCCCAGAAAGTGAAAGCCAGGTTTATATATCTTTTTTTTCTTTAACGAACAAAGATATCTTAATATGAATGAATAAACTTTGTAAATAGTGGTTTCCATGTTTCACATTTCTTTAAGCAACATATAAAATACATAGAAATTTAAACATTTTTAATTGTATCCCAATTGTTAAAATATTTTGAATGACAGCTATATGTCCCTTGGAATTTGATATAAAGGAGGGAATCTCAGAAACTTCACAAAATGCACATATAATCAAAGGTTAACATTTGCAGCACATTATGTATGGAAAATCACTTTTGATTGAAGAGGTCAAAACAAATGAGCTGTGATTTGGTTTGCTCATTACATGTGGTAATATTGAATATTCAAAGGCTGGGAAAAAAGGAGAAATAGGAAGGGAAACACTTTTATTTTTTTGAATAAAAAATGGTATCAGAGAGAAAACGAGGGTGAATGTTTCCCAAATTCAACTTTTCCCTCCCTTCAAGAATTTCACAGTTCAATTTCAGGCCAAAAAAGCATAAGATACTTTGTCTTTTCGCAATATTCTACAAATAAGACACAAACAGAACTGCCTGAATAGGGTGTTCATTACTCCAAGGTGCCACTGTGAGTGTGTTGTTTTAGTTAAAAATGAAACGCGTGTCTAGAAATTGAGAACTTAGAGGGGAGACAAAGGAAAATTAATAATTTTTTTTCCCAAATTGAGGGTACCTACCCTTGTGTGAAAGTACTTATCTACTGAAATGGCGACTATTCTTATGTGGCCATACCTCTGATTTTGGTATGCTCTGTACATATGCACACACACGTCCACACACACACACACACACACACACACACACACACACACTACTGTTATCTTCACGGTCTGGCCTTGAGCACAGAAGCCTGTCAATACACAAAAAAGAAATCATTCCCTCAAGCACTCCTACAACCAGGCAAAGAAAGCAGAGCTGGTAAACAGATGTTCTTTGCGGTCGAGATGCTATGATTGCCACTTCATCCCAGCAAGCTTGAGAAAGCATTTCTCACACAGACCTTCCAGAAAGCTGTAATATATTACGGATGACAAAGAATTCATAGTCTATCTTTTCAAATAATTTGTGGGTAAAATGAAGAAAGTTAAATAACACCCGGCTTCTTGAAGGTTCTACTGGAGTACTTTTCTTCTTCTTCCCCTAGCTGCATTAAAATGTTATCTCCAATCTAATGATAAAAATGAGCTTGCTCACATCTGGGAATCATTCCTGGAAAGCTTGCTTCAAACTCTGTCCTAATTATTTGGTAATATAGTTAATGTGATTGAAAAAAAAACCCTACACAATCCATTGACAAGTGCTTTCATTATATCCATAATCATATCCGTATCATTAGTTTCGCTTACAACCCCACAGTTCAAATACCTCAGTAGTCAATAAAATGATTACTTGATGTGTGGCTACTAAAAGGTTTTAAAATGGACTTCTTGGCTTTATACTACCATGGACAGGACACGTCGGAAGGCCTACAAATAGATCATATCAACCCTCCTTTAATTTACCCAAATTCCAGTAAGTTATTAGGAAAAGAATGTGAGAGTCCTATTATTCAATGGCAAGAAAGAAGATGTGTATTTAAGTGGCTACTGATTTAGCTGTCTAGGTCATTTCTAATAATTTTATAGCTCTTCCACCGTATCAGTCCGTGAATCTATGCTTTACCGGGGACAGGATATAGTGTACTTACTGGCCAAATTGCCTTCTACTTCAACAGAGAGAAAAGAGGAAGTTTCCTTTCAGTTTTGGAAAAATCATCAGCTCTTTGAGACAAGCCCAATTCCCTCATCTCTAACACTGGAATCCTACTTTTAACCTCATTTAGTGATGTTAATGTATTTAGAAAATAAAAAGCCACACAGACCCAATCATGGGATAAATGAAATGCATTTCTGAGTTTTAAAAAAAGTCTCTTAGAGGTTGAATTTTAAAGACCTACAAAAATGCTACTAGCCAAACCATTTGGTGTAATTCTGTTGGGTCTCCGAAAGTCACATGGGGCATGATTTTCTTGAATCTCTAGCACTTCCAGAAAGGTCTGTGGTGATGGGCTGCCCTGGATGGACTCCAGGAAGAAAATCATTAGAAGGCATGCTTTCCTGGAGGGCAGGGCCAGATCACATCCTTCTCTGTATCTCCTTTATCACCCATTATGATAGTTTCTACTGAACAGAAACGTAGCACGTCTGTTGAGTGCACTCCTAAAATGTTCTGCTATCAGAATTTAAGGGAATGACAGCTCTCTTGTTTCTTTGCTCCCCATCACCTCCACTCATCCTACTATCATTACAAAACTCTACCAAAAATCCTGACTCCAGGGGTTGAGCAATGTTATAATCCACGAGGGATAAGCCACGGTCACATGATACCGTAAGTGGAGGATGGGAATAACACTGGACAGAGATCAAGAGAGGTCAGGCGTGATGGATCTGTCAGTAACACATTGTGCGAGACTGGGTGGGTCAACTCGTCTCCAAGTCTCGGCAAATAAAGGAAGAGGAGACAAACAGGTGCCTGATCCACAGCCCTAGGGCCATCCTCCTGGACTCTTCAGGGCTTCACACATGTCTCAGGAAGCAGATACGGAGGAAGAACAAAAACAAAACAAATCTAGCATTCTTAATAATTCTATCATCTTTGTTTGAAAGTGAGAAACAGTAGGTTCTTTGAAAAAACTAACGAGGCATAATTACAAAACACCTGAGCGCACTCTGATCAACAACAATGAATTTGATATAAACACTTTTGGAAAGATGAATTATCATAGCCCCCATCGTAGATGATACTGGTGAATTCTGCCCTCTGCCCAGAGCCAGGTTAGTCATTCTTGTTCTATAAAATTTCAGTGGTGTTCGGGGCACAGCCCAAAAGGGCTGCATTCTTCACCTTGCCAGGACACGTGTCCATAATTTTCAGGGCTAAAACACATTTGGTCGAACGTGTATCTTACTCTTTGCTAACTTTGGAGCATTTCGCCCATTCATCTCGGGGCCTTATAACTAAGCCCAGGATTTTGTGCTCCATCTTTATGATGAAATGCAGATTTCCTATTAAAGGTAACTATTTTAATTCAAAAGGCTGAGTGAAAGGGTACTTTGCAGTTTGGTTACACTTAGGGAGCTGAAAAAGTAAGTACAAAACAAGACAAGTTTTGAAAATACGGAATGAAAATTTTAAACTCTCAGTGGAGAAATTATTTGCTTTTGTTTCCAAACTTTGGTTATTACGTTCAGCGATGACAAAACAAGCGTTCAAAGGAATATTGTATTTGTCTTTTTACTCCTTCCAGTGAAACCACCTAACTGCCTTCCCCTTACTGATACATTTTCAAAGATTGGTTGTATAAGAAATGTTGGTGTTTTTCTAGTGTCTTCCCACTTCATGCATTATCTAGACTTTCTCTCACTCCCTTACCGCTTGAAGTTTTCTCTTGTCCAAAGCCATTGTTTTCTTGACATGAAAAATAGACTCTAGTAAAACTAATTACATCAAATGAAGGAAAAACTCAAGTCTCAATTATGGAATAATTAATTATAAAACCATTAGGTAGAACAGTCATACTTGAGGCCATGCTTCCTCATTAAAAATGCTCTCCACAATTTCTTTTAAGCTGTACTTGTGGTCTTTAATACCATGACTTGTTACATTTTTGCAGCAAGTGTCTCTAAGTAATTGACTCATTTAGCCAATAATTAGTCATGGATTGCAAATTAGGAGCCAGGCATTGAGCTATTCTCTGGGGTTACAGTCCTGAATAGAACACAAATTTTCTGCTTTTATGTAGCTTACATTTTGATGGGGGAAAAAGGTAACTCAGAATTAAATATATAACTTTAGATTGAGGAAGGGGCTAGAAAGATGAGTAGAGCAGGGTGAGGGGGATGGTGTCGGTCATCAGAGTTGTGCTACTTCTCCACAGAGTGGCCATGGAAGGCTTGGTAAGATGACAGCTGGGCAACACAACTCCATCTTGGCCTTAGATGTTAGGCATGTTCTCCACCTCAGCTTGGCCATCTGAAGAGTGGGTATTTTGATCCCTACCTGTGGTTTCTCACGTGGAGAACCAAAAAACAATGGTTCTCAATCTGGAGTCATTTGTGTCCCTACGGGATGCCAGGCATTGTCTAAGCACTTCTGATGGTCACAACTGGGAGGAAGGTGCTGCGGGCATCCAGCGCGCAGAGGCCCGAGACGTTGTAAATACCCTACAAGGTAGGAGGACAGCCCCACGACGGCTAGTGATCTATCCCAAAATGTCAGCAGAACCGGGGCTGAGAAAGAAATCTTGTCATCGAGAACGAGGCATGCTTGGCCTCTCCCAAGCCCTCACTACTACCCAGGAGAAACCACACAACGGCGCAGCATCCATTAACAATGTCCGCGCAGAGCTCATTTAGACAACACTCTCAGTGGTCGACTAAAGCAAGATGGAAGTATTAACATCTCCTGACGTCAGATAAAATAACTGCTTCCATATAAAAGCCAAACTCCTGATCTTTCAAATATCCCGTAACTGAACTTTGCACTCATTTCAACAGTCCCCAGTTCCAATTCTTGAATTTGTAAAAACGTGTTCCTTCTCTAATGATAGAGGGGAGGGGACATCAAGAGGAACTCAAGCAAATGACTCTTTGGCAAGAATTTAGTTCTCTAAGCAAATACTGTGCTCTCTACAGCTAAGAAGCAAGCAGAAAATAACACTTGGTTGACTGAGCTTGAGAGCTAAGTGCCCAAGTGGCTTTCCACATTAAAAATTCAGTTTTTACTGTGTCACTGGCAAATCTGGTTGGTATGAACAACTTCTATAATTTTAACTCCTGAACATATTTGCTGACACTATTTTAAGATGCCATCTGTCATGGCATCTCTTACCATTCAAGTGTGATCACAAGTGTAAGAGGAAGGAAAAGAAGAGCGTCTATTTTGTTTCTTACTCGAGGCAAATATGGAGATAGAGTTTCACATATCCGTTGCAGAAATCACTTATGAACCATCTCTAAGAACAACGTATCTTAAACATTCTGCCACTGGAAAAAGAGCAGGGCCTGCTGTCATCCTGTTGCCATGAAAACAAGTGACAGAGTGAGGGAGCTAACACTGTGGAATGCATTTACGTGCCGGCGAGTGAAAGACACAGTTGGGAGGACACATGGCAGCGTGAAGCGCCTGGGCTCTAAAGCCAGGACTGACTCCACTTACCTGAGGAGTAACTAGGGGCAAGTTCCATGACATCCCTCTAAGCCTTGGCGGCTCACCCGTAAACTGGGGATAGCGGCCATCCGAGTCTCCCCGAGGACGATCCCGAGGATAAATGAGACGCCATCTGCGAATACGTGCACTCCACTGGGCACTCTGTAGGCTCCAATTAGGACTGGCAGCTGCGAGTGGATTGAAATGATCCTGCCTTTTCTTTAGCATCCAAATCCATATCCAACAATCTGAACGGTGGTAAAGAGATGCCAGATCCTGGCTTGTTGGAGGCCCCGGAAGCCCGCAGTTGGCATCCCTGTGGTCACTACGTAAGGACCTATGCGCTGGGAGCAGGGAGTCCCACTGGGAGGGAACAGGGCAGGGCTGGTTCCACCCCCCAAACCATCCAGCTCTGATGTAAGTACTTGGGCAACCAGACAAGAGTGGATCAACCCCCGAGGAGTAGAAGAGGAGGAAAGGAAAAACCAAAAAATGTTCACTTTGGGTGTTTTAACATCGACAGCCAGAGCAGTGTGAGAACACACAGCTAAACCCCCAAACCTCCCATGCATCTTCATCCATAGAAGTGCGTTCCACTCCCCGAGAGAGAGAGGTGGCTTGGAGACAAAAAGTGTGTTTTATCTAAATTTTGTAGAGAAACTGTCTTCAAGTTTATGTCAAACTCCTTTAACTTTTGATGTTATGCAATAATCAAGAAGTGAATTTATGAGAGACAAAGGACTCTGGAAATTCAGGATGGGGTATTGTTGATTAAAGTGCTGGCTATTCCCACCACACCACCACGTGTCTCTTCCTATCTGGCATTTCCAAGATAATAGGGCTGGCTTTGGTGGGCCCTGTCCAAAGCCCTAGGTTTCCCACAGGATCTGAAGAGACAAAGATTGTTACTGCTCTTCCGAAGAGGTCCTGAAGGCAGCAGAATTTCAAAGTGACAAGAGGCATATGCAATCCTACTGTTTTCCACATAAAAGTGCAAAGGAAATTGGAAGGGTCATTGCACTTGTGAGAGTACAGAGTTTAAGCAGAGTTCATTTAAAACCTGAGATTGGGTTCATTTCCAAAAGATAAAATCTGAGTCTTCACAGGGTTTGCCTTTTTAACATAGTAAACAGCTGACAGGCTTACCAAACTGGGCAACGGATTGTTTCTTTTAGAAAAGGTACCATGAAACCCAATTTTTATATTTATTATTTTTATATATTTATATAAATATATTTATATTTAATATTTTTATATTTTATATTTATATTCGATTTTTATATTTCAGGGTACACACTTCTGATTCTTCTGTAGTAGCCAGAAAATACCAATGAGTCAAATAGCCCGATTCATTTAATTGACCACAGTGCGTTACCCTGACGACCAAAAACAACTGAAGTTTCAAAATCTCCGCTGAGGCCAGGGAATTGAGACTGCTCAACCTACGAGTTCTGTATACTTCTCTTTCGACTCTTCAAAAATGTACCCTGTCCGTTTTAAGAGAGACAAGGTGCTGATTATCCTTACTGGTTGGCCAAGACATAAAGTAGAAATTTCTGGCACTAGAGATTGTAACTTTAACTATGTCCTTCCTTATGGTAAAGCAGGCTCCTGGGGTTGAAAGAAAGGGAGGGGTGGCAGGCCAGAAACGCATTAAAAAACATTTTTCTTCCATCTTAGACCACGATCACTTGGTTCAATTTATGAATGCCTAATCTCTGTTTAAGCTTAAATTCGAAGGTACTAAAGCTAATTTATGGAAGCTCTCCTCTAAGCAGTCTGAAAATCAGCATAATAAACAGGTATTACTCACCATCAGCAAGTGCCTAATAAATTTGTCTAGACACAGGTGACGAGGCAGTAAAATTTCCTTCAAGATTTCCATGGTATCGTAGGAGCATGCGCTTCTTTGGACTAATGAAATGTTCGATATTCCTATGTTTTAACAAAGGGGGTCATCGAAGTCATGTTTGTAGGACAAAGAAAGAGCAAATATTGAAGATAATACGTGCCATGGACAGAGTTGAACACTTTAAGGGCCGATCACCCGACAGTCCGGGTTACTTTCAGGAGTGCTATAAATATTCTGAAAACCATTCCTCTGCTTCGAGACGTCAACAGTCCTCACTGGTCTGTTGCCCAGTGATTCTTAGAACTTACTAAGGAAAGAAAGATCCAAAGCTTCCTGAGTGAGGGAAGGGAGAGGTTGGTGTTGGAAGAAAACGGAATGTTTCATCACTCCTTCTGCTCATTCCCATTCTCATCTACCATGTAATTCTCACCAGGTAACTTAGTGCAAATGAGGGGGAAACATGATGGATCCCTGTATTCACATATACAAGGAGGAAACGGCACTGCAGAGGACGATTTACATTTGGCTCTTCAGTATTTAAAATAACTCAATTGCATCTTGACCCCTCCTCATCCATCACACACTGGAGAAGCCCAGCAGAATTCCCATGTTCTCCACTGAACGACCAAAATGAAACTCAACACATGGAAAAAATACCTCAGATGCAATAGGGAAAAGAATCTCCCCAGTTTCCAATTCTAAGTAGGCTTCATACAGTGTCCTTTTCTAAACGGCTTGTAAGGGCAATTTATGAGCTCCTGATGACTCTAACATATTGTGCTCTCAGAAAGAAAAAGGTGATCGTACTTTGGCTCCTTGTTGGCATTCCATTTTTTATAGATTATTATATGGTCTTCAAGCTGGGTTGAGTCTGAAATTAATATAATTAACCTCCCGCTCAGTGACACACATCTATTTTCCATCCCCATTCATCTTTTCTCTCTGCCACTGAAGACAGACTTGGAAAGGAAAGAAGCCCATGTTCAGGGGTCTAACATTCAGGGCTAGTTCCCAGACTTCTGTTCTAGAAGCGAGTATCAGTCAAACGTGAAAACAACTTGAGAAATCCCAAGAGACCCTTCACAGCCGACCGGCTTGCTTTCCATAAATAGTACTTACATTTTCTGTAAAAAACGTTATAAAAACATATCAAGGATATCAGACACAAATGATCAGATAAAAACGGGCCAAAAGGCTTGAATCAAGACAGGAAATCTCATACTGAGATATAAATTAAGAGGAAATTTGGTAACCAATTTTGGGCCAATCAATAATAAAAGACAATATCCCAAATAAAATAAGATTCCACCCCTCATTCTTTATTTGGCTGAAAAGTACATATACATGGCTTAAACTAGAAAACTGGAGAGATTTTTTTTTCTTTTCAACACTTGAAGAAGAAAATTTAAACCTATACCAAATTGGTTTCGATTCTGTTTTGAAGATTCTATTAAATTATTTTCCTACTTAAACTATATTGGCATCCCATGTATGTAAAATGGAAACTCCAGTTTCCATGACTTATGTGAGAATACGAACACCAGAGACCTTTGGGCTACACAGAGCCCACATAATGGGTTGATTTGGCCCACTTGGTCTTCTAAAAATAAGGCGTTTTACAAAAACATCCATATTTTTGTCTTCTCTTAAAAATCCGACATGGAGAATTTGGCACCGCCTTTCCAAGTGATTACAAACCCAGCTGCCTCCTTCAGACCATACCTACATCATTCAATTAGCCAGTTTCCACCACTCCCTGTTATAGGATACCCAAATCCCCCTCGGGGTCTCCAAGTACCCTCCTGACTCTGTACTCACATGAATTCAGTGTGCCTGTCTTAGAAGAAACAGAGACGCATGTGAGTCCTGCTATCAACTCTAAGGCTTAGCCCATAAAGAGGTTTTAGGAAATGAGCATTCCCTTGAAGACTTGGGCCAACAGACTCGAGTGACACACAAAACCTCATTCAAATACTACAGGGATCTAAAATAACATTGAGACCCAAAGGTCTTTATTAAATCATGGTACATTATATATGAGTTTCCAGGTATTTTATTAGTACTTGATTTCTGACTTCACCGTAGGAAACCAAAAAGTGAACTCAAAGACATTTTTAATGTGGTTCTCATTCATAAACCTTTATAAGTTGTCAGTGTCAGCGTAACTTCATAATATGCATAAATATGAAACAGTATTACTGCCATTCTGTGACCATTTTAATACCCAGAATAGTAAAAAACGAACAATAGATCCTTAGCTTGTTTTGTCTGCTAGTAGTGATAATCCAGTTTGCAGACTTTAGATTAATACAGATAAAATGTGAATGCGTATTTTTAAGCGGCTGACTCACGGTTGTCAATGCACACACGCACATGTGTACGTATTCATGATATATTCAAATCTCTGTATGTTTATATAAAACTGCCCTCCTTTCTGCATTTCAAAAAGCAAACACATTGTCACCTGTTTTTAATACTAAAATCCTTAATAATTTATAATGCAGAGTTACACAACATATACAGAACACTGCATCCATCATGGGAAAATAACCTGCTCCATCCAGCGGTTCCTGAAATCCTCCATTAAATTAAGAGCTGAGCTGAAACCAAAGACATCTGAATAAAGTAATAGGTGCCTGAGAAAAGACGTAAAATACTTCACATTGAAGTTGTCATTTACTTCTTTACATCAAAGAATAGATGTGATGAAAGAGACTACAGTTACTCTCCTTCCTTTTTTTTATTATAGATGATGAAAAATGATATGAAAATCTGAGAAATGTCTTAAAGTCCTCTTGGATTATCTGACACGAGCTGTACCCTATTAAAATAGGCAAAGGAACAAGAGAACCTTGTCTACATCAGTTGTGCTGTCAAACCAACGGAGGAAGTTGACTGTCACGGAGTAACAGGAGTGTTGCATCATTTGTAACCTAATACAACTGCGGGGAGCAGTCAACCGTATTCTCTCCGAGCACAGAACACGGTGTAAGAGAGCGCAGTTCAGGCGCTCTAATCAGATGAGAAGCCCACAGGAAGTTACTCTAATTTCGATGAGGTTTCGATTCATTCCAAAAGTCACATACTTCAAGTCTATAGGCTTCTATTTTTCCTAGGGGCCACTCCAGTGATTTCTTTCTACTGGTTCCAAAATGTCATCACAAATGAAATGATTATAATATTAGGGTCATTTAAAGGTTGGTTTGTTTCTGCACATAACACACACACATACACATACACACACAAGAGTTTTTCCTGTGCTAATCCCACTGAAGGGGAAATCAAGCATGGGCTCTTGAATGAGTACACCCAACTTCACCTCTGACTCGTATATGTTAGCACCACGAACTTCCCTGACCTGCTAACTCATCTACTAAGTGGGGAGAAGTACAGGGCAGAAGCCATCTCAGAAGTGACCCTTTCCACGGGAGGCCAGGCCACTGCCATCGGCTTGACCATCTTGATAGGTGGGGATAAACATACTTGCCTTTGCTCTAGAGAAGTTGTGACAAGGGTCAGAAGTGATAAGCACTCAGTTTAAATGTCAAAGTTCTGTGGTTAGGGAGAATAGAAACCTAGATAAGGTGACATCATTAAAACGAGGGTAGAAAGTTATCTACTGAAGCAGAAAAATCTCTGGTGAAAGTTCAAGGATTAGAACTAACTGCAGAGCATAGGATCAAGGAAAAGGGCTTTGATTTGGGCAGACTCAAGTCAGAGTCATGACTGCGCCCCTAATCAGCTGTGTGATCTTGGACCGGTCACTTGACCTCTGTGATGCTTTCTTTATCAGTAGAATCAGGACAGCAGTACCTTCCTCACGGGAGGGTCACACAGATTCAACACACTGAGCTCCTGATATGGTGCCTGAGACTAAAAGTGGCTCTATATTACACGCACTCTCGTGCGCACGCACACACATTCTCTTGATAACTGGTGTGCAACTAAAGATAGGGCCTCTTCCCCTTTTCCATGCAAAAAAAAGACTTATTCAAATAACAAAATTTCTCTTAGCCATATTTTCTTTTTAAAATAAGGCTTCCATGATAACGCCACATATAACCTCAATGTCAAGGATAAAATGTAGATACTATTTTTAATTATTTCCAGTGTTTTCCCAAAATTTCCAAGTATCAATATTTGTTCTTCCAATCCATGAGCATGGAACATTTTTCCATCTCTTTGTGTCTTCCTCAATTTCTTTCATAAGTGTTCTGTAGTGTTTAGAGTACAGATCCTTTACCTCTTTGGTTAGGTTTATTCCTAGGTATCTTTTCGTTTTTGGTGCAATTGTAAATGGGATCCATTCTTTATTTTCTCTTTCTTCTGTCTCAGTGTCAGTGTATAGAAATGCAACTGATTTCTGTGCAGTGATTTTATATCCTGCCACACTGCTGAATTCTTGTACGACTTCTAGCAATTTTGGGGTGGAGTCTTTTGGGGTTTCCACATAAAGTATCATGTCATCTGCAAAGAGAGAGAATTTGACTTATTCTTTGCCAATTTGAGTGCCTTTTATTTCTTTTTGTGGTCTGATTGCCGAGGCTAGGATTTCTAGTACTATGTTGAACAACAGTGGTGAGAGTGGGCATCCTTGTCGATGAACTTAGGGGAAAAGCTCTCAGTTTTTCCCCATTGAGAATGATACTCGCTGTAGGCTTTTCATAGATGGCATTTATGATATTGAGGTATGTTCCCTCTATCCCTACACTGTGGAGAGTTTTAATCAAGAAAGTGTGCTGCATTTTGTCAAATGCTTTTTCTACATCAATTGAGAGGATCATATGGTTCTTGTCCTTTTTTTCTTAATGTGATGTATCACATCGATTGATTTGCAAATGTTGAACCATGCCTGCAGGCCAGGAATAAATCCCACTTAGTCGTGGTGAATAATCCTTTTAATGTACTGTTGGATCCTATTCGCTAGTATCGTGATGAGAATTTTGGCATCCATGTTCATCAGGGATATTGGGCTGTAATTCTTTTCGGTGGGGTCTTCGTCTGGTTTTGGGATCAAGGTAATATTGGCTTCAAAGAACCAGTTTGGAAGTTCTCCTTCCCTTTCTATTTTGTGATATAGCTTCAGAAGAATAGGTATTAGCTCTTCTTTAAATGTTTGGTAGAATTCCCCTGGGAAGTCATCTGGCCCTGGGCTCTTGTTTGTTGGGAGATTTTTGATTACTGCTTCAATATCCTTGCTGGTTATATGGCTGTTCATGTTTTCTAGTTCTTCCTGCTTCAGTTTTCATAGTTTACATGTTTCCAGGAATGCATCCACTTTTTCCAGGTTGCCTAATTTTTTGGCATATAATTTCTCATAAATAGGTTCTTAAAATTGTTTGTATTTCCTTGGTGTTGGTCGTGATCTCTCCTCTTTCATTCATGATTTTATTAATTCAGGTCCTTTCTCTTTTCTGATAAGTCTGGCTATTGGTTTATCAATCTTATTAATTCTTTCAAAGAACCAGCTTCTAGTTTCATTGATCTGTTGTACTATTCTTCTGGTTTCTCCTTCATTGAGTTCTGCTCTGATCTTTACTATTTCTCTTCTTCTGCTTGGTTTAGGCTTTATTTGCTGTTCTTTCTCCAGCTCCTTTAGGTGTAAGTTTAGCTTGTGTATTTGAGACTTTTCTAATTTTTTGAGAAAGGCTTGTAGTGCTATGTACTTCTCTCTTAGGACGGCCTTTGCTGTATCCCAAAGGTTTTGAACAGTTGTGTTTTCATTTTCATTTGTTTCTACAAATTTTTAAATTCTTCTTTAATTTCCTTGTTGACGCATTCATTCTTGAGTAGGATGCTCTTTAACCTCCAAGTGTTTGAGTTTCTTCCAAATTTTCTCTTGCAATTGAGTTCAAATTTCAAAGCACTGTGGTCTGAAAATTTGTAGGGAATAATCCCAATCTTTTAATACCTATTGAGACCTGATTTGTGACCCAGTATGTGATCTATTCCGGAGAATATTTCATGTGCACTTGAGAAGAATGTGTATTCTGTTGCTTTAGGATGAAATGTTCTGAATATGTCCGTGAAGTCCATCTGTTGCAGTGTGTCATTCGAACCCCTGTTTCCTTGTTGAGCTTCTGCTTAGATGATCTGTCCATTGCAGTGAGTGGGATGTTAAAGTCCCCTACTATTATTGTATTATTATCAATGTGTTTCTTTAATTTAGTTATTAATTGGTTTATATAATTGGCTGCTCCCAAATTTGGAGCATAAATACTTAATAATTGTTGGCTCTTCTTCTTGGATAGACCCTTTAAATATGATATAGTGTCCCTCTTTATCCCTTATTACAGTCTTTGGTTTAAAATCTAATTTGTCTGATATGAGGATTGCTACCTCAGCTTTCTTTTTAGGTCCATTGGTATGACAGATGGTTCTCCACTCCCTCACTTTCAATCTGGAGGTGTCTTTACATCTAAAATGGGTCTCTTGTCGACAGCATATGGATGGATCTTGTTTTTTTAACCAATCTGATACCCTATGTCTTTTGATTGGAGCATTTAGCCCATTTACATTCAGAGTAACTTCGACAAATAAGAATTTAGTGCCATTATATTACCTGTAAACTCCCTATTTCTGTAGATGGTCTCTGTTTCTTTCTGGCCTATGTGACGTTTGGGCTCTTTCTTCACTTACAGGATCCCCTTTAATATTTCTTTCAGGTCTGGCTTAGTGATCACAAATTCTTTTAGTATCTGTTTGTCCTGGAAGCTCTTTATCTTTCCTTCCATTCTGAATGACAGCCTTGCTAGATAAAGTATTCTTGGCTGCATATTTTTCTCTTTGAGTACCCTGAGTATATCATGCCAGCGCTTTCTGGCCTGCCAGGTCTCTGTGGATAGGTTTGTTGCCAGTCTACTGTTTCTATCATTGTAGGTTAATGAGCTCCTTCCTTGAGCTGCTTTCAGGATTTTCTCTTTATCTTTGATATTTGCAAGCTTCACTATTACACATCAGGTTGTTGATCTATTTTTATTGATTTTGGGGTACCTCTTGTATTTCAATGCCTATTTCCTTCCCCAGATTAGGGAGGTTCTCAGCTATGATTTGCTCAAATATACCTTCTGTCCCTCTCTCTCTCTCTTTCTTTTTCCTCTGGGACCTCAGTAATTCCAATATTGTTTTGCTTTATGTTATCATTGATTTCTCAAAGTCTCCCCTCAGGGTCCGTTAGTTGTTTTTCTCTCTTTTCCTCAGCTTCCTTTCTATCATCTTGTCTTCTATGTCGCTGACTCTCTCTTCTGCCTCATTTACCCCAGCTGTTAGACCATCAAATTCAGACTGCATCTCAGCTAAAGCATTTTTAATTTTGGCCTGATTAGATTTTATTTCTGCACTAAGAGATTCTCTAGTGTCTTTTATACTTTTTTCAAGCCCAGCTAGTAACTTTGTAATTGTGATCCTGAATTCCAGCTCTGGCATTTTGCTTATATCCATATCGATTAGATCTGTGGCAGAGAGTATTTCCTCTGGTTCTTTTGTTATGAATTCCTTCTTCCAGTCATTTTTCCCAGAGAAGAATAAATGAGTGAATGAGAGAATAAAATAAAAAATACCAACCACGACCAAAGGGAAATACACACTAGACAAATCCAAAGAGATCAGCAACCAAAATGAAAAGAAAAAGAAAAAAAGGGGGGGGGGAAGAGAGAATATAACCTCCCAGGTGGATAAATCCCCAAACTGTAAAGAATACATACTATATATACATATATACATACACACACACACACACACACATATATATGTGCAATTATGTATATACAAAATATATGTATATATATACAAAAATAAAATTGAATACAGTGAAAGGAAGCCAAAAATGAAGAATATATCTATAAAATGTAAATGTAAAACTGAAAGTTAAAAAAAAAGACTTAAAAACAAAGGTTCATAGATCTCATGGAAACTGGCGCTTGCTGGGCCCCTGCTTGAGGGCCATTGCTGGATCATGCCACAGTTCGCAGTTTACGGCAACACCTAGCTGAGAGGTCACAGATGGCTCGCTGATTGTAGCTGGCTTCCCCACTTCAATGCTTGGGAACTCCGCCACACTCAGGCACCCTGATTCTTTCTGTGACTCTGGGGATCCTGAGACCACACTGTCCCACCTACTATTCTTCCCCACTTTGCCACCTGAGCACCTTTCAGGCAGGGACATCCCTCATGGGGGCAGACTCCTAGGAGTTCCTATTTTGCAGTCTGCTGCCATAACACTTTCTGGTAGCCAGCTTACAGAGGCTCCTTCCGCCATCATTTAGCTTCAGATATATCCCCTCTGATTCACTTCTCCGCACCTCCTACCTTACAAAAAGTAACACTTTCCTATTTGAGTTGTAGTAATTCTTTTCTTACATCTCAGCCTGAATTCATAGGTGTTCAGAATGATTTGATGGTTACCTAGCTAAATTCAAAGGACCATATGAAACGAGTTCCCCTACTCTTCCACCATCTTGCCTCCCTCCCCTGTTTTAAAGGTTTCTGAGATCAGGCATCCTGTACCATCATCACTGAGACATCTTTTATGTTTCCTAAGAGCTGGTCTATCTGTGGTCTCTACAACCTCAAATGGGTACTTCTGGTTGAGAAAGATGAGAGAAAAGAAGCCCAATGATTGGTTTTGCTTATATGTTCACAAACTTGAATGGTTAATAGAACTGAACATTTATTTTGACATTGTAATGACAAAACCTTAGATAACACCAATGATGAAGCTAATCTTCTGGGTCCTTGGTCCTCAACTCGAACTTCTCTACAGAACTGTCCCTGCACCCCTACCCCAACAACCATATTCCACTAAAGATGAACGCTAAAACATCAGGTTTTGCTGTTATTTGAAACAAGATTCAACAGTATCTTGGTTGTTAAGAAAGTGGAAACGGGAAAAATGCTTGAAAATAGGTATCTGAGTTGCCTTGAAATCTTCCTCTCACCCTTTCAGCTGTGTTAGTTGTTAAAAGTGAAGGCACTTTGTCAAATGCACTTAAAAGTACCTTCTGGCCAAACCTACACTGATTTAATAATATCTCTGGCAATTTAATAACATTTCCTGAAAAATGCAATAACTAAATCCACACCTTTAGGGTCAGTATCCCTTTCACCCAAGGGGCCTACTTTGTAGGAATAATCCACAAATTACTGGACACTTACTCAAAATCAGTGTTTTATACATTTGAATAGTGGTGACAATGAAATATCCCATATGCTACTTAATCTAGGAACACTGCAAAGGTGCATTATATTAGAATATTTTTTAATAAGATATTTCTCAATTGCAAAATAGAACTTGTACAAGAAACAATTTTTCTAATATGAATCCACATTTTCCAGATAAGGCTTTGCTATTAAAATATTTTCTCTAATCCACCCTACGGTTTCCCTCCCTCAATTTCACTACCTGATCCCACTGACGGGAACTCGTGTGCCCTCTTTATCTCATCACCTCTCTGTTGGCCCTTTCTTATGAATTACTCAGGTGTTGACCTCGAACAAAGACCTGCCTGCCAACTCTTTCATACAATAAACAGTTAAAGTCTTGATAAATCATCTGAATTTGTCATCCATGTCCGAAAGAGACAATACAGGCTAATGATTAAGAGCACAGATTTGAATCTAAGGTCCCCAGGTTCAAATCCCAGCTGGGCCTCTTGTTAGCTGTGTGACCTGAGCAAGTTACTTCAACTTTCTAAGCTATTTTTTTGTTTAAAATCTATATAGTGGAGGGACACCTGGGTGGCTCAATCGTTGAGCGTCTGCCTTCAGCTCAGGGCGTGGTCCCAGCGTTCTGGGATCGAGCCCCATATCAGGCTCCTCCGCTGGAAGCCTGCTTCTTCCTCTCCCACTCCCCCTGCTTGTGTTCCCTCTCTCGCTGGCTATCTCTATCTCTGTCAAATAAATAAAAACTCTTTTAAAAAAAATCTATATAGTGGAGATGTTAATTATTCCTATCTCGCTGGGTTACCAGGAAGATGAAATCTGCTAACCTATGTCAAGCATTTAAGACGGTGCCTGTGCATGGTATGTACATGTTTGCTATTATTAGTCGCCATTCTAATTTCCTTTTCCTAGAATTCCTCTTCTTGTTATTTCTTTGGAGACAGCAAAACATGCCACGACATCCTCTCATGATGTTACCTGACTTATCCTTTTTTTTTTTTTTTTCTGACTCATTCTCTTGATTCACTTCTCTCCTCTTCACAAAGCTCAAGCCTTCCACACTGATCTGTTCCTTCCTGGGGCGGCCGACTCCTCCAAGTCCGCCAGAGCCTATATTCCATCCTCCACTGTTTCTGACTTCTTATTGTCATCTGTCTCTAAACGTTTTATCTGCAGCGTCAGAGGACATGTAAAATGCAATTTACTAACACTGAGAGTAGATCGCAATTCATAACCTGCAAGGTATACAATATGCAGGGCATGCGCTGGGTTTTTGTTTTTTTTAATGAGTTATAGAGTAAGCTCGGCCTTGGTTAAATATGGTAAGGAGATACTATCATAGCTTGAGTGCTCAAGGGCAGAGGCAGAAAAACTAGAACGTAAGATGTAAAGCTTCAAATCAAATGAACTAGAATTTGGAAGAGCCCATGGTTTTACAGCAAACAGTCTCTGTCAATGAAGAGCTCTTACATCTACTTCACCAAATATCATGGTCAACAACTTCAGCTCTGGCTTAGAGAGGTCCTGCAATCTTTGGGGCTGTGTGCGGTACAAAGGCCTATAGCTTGCTTTTACAACAGCTGCTGTGTATTGGCTATGCGAGGCAGGCAGGAGTAAAACCTAGTGGGAGTCGATAAACGAGTAGATAGGACTCGAGAAACACCTAACCAACAAATAGGTTCTGCGATAATGTGACATTTTTATAGTCACATTTTTAAACCGTAACAGTGCTTGAATGGTATGCATTATAGTATTTCAATTTAGTCATTTATCTAAAAATGAGTTTTATCTTGGCTCATAAATAAACAGTGACATTCCAGAAATTTGAAAAGCTCGGCTTCACCTTCTGCTACAAGGCTCATTTTCCAGTTACAGAAACACATGCCCTTTTATGCCATGTTGCTTAATCTTTGATTTATGGCTCCTATCTTTGCGCTAACCTCTTTCTGTAAACTACCCAGGGTTTGTACAAGCTCAGCTATTTCATTCTTACTTCTAATCTTAACGGGTTCTTTTCTCCCTAGTGACGATGTCTCTCTACCAAATAGGTCAGGGGTAAAGTATTCACTCTTCCAGTTCACCAAATACTATTTAGTGTCTTAGCATGTTCTCAGCGTCTGAACTAAGTCATGAATTTCCTGAAAAGCCTGGGCTGGCTCTTCCAGAAAGGCTTTCTCTTCTGTCCCGAGCTCCTCCCAATGCTTGCTCCGATGTGCCTTGTGGCAAAGCTCTCCTGGGCAATGGCTGCCTGCTCCCTCTCTGTTCTGCACTTGGCTTTGACCAGGCTCCCTGAGCCAGCAAGCCAGGGAGAGGACAATCAGAATGGCACATCAGAATGGTTTCCCCTCCAGTTCCATCCTTCTGCCTTTCGGCGGCAGACGCTCGGGTGTTGATAGAGTCACTCCCAACTTCTCCCACACTCTCTGTACAGCTCTAGGTCTTGTCACACACCTCGGGGACCCTGGAGGAGTCTTTTACAGCGGGGCAGTATATTTGAAGGAAATCTGGGTCTCACTCAATGTTCAAGATGATAGATGAGTGTAGGTTCTTATGTCTTCCTTTCACCTGTATCCAAACATGACACGCTGGGCAGGTGCACCTCAAGTGCTCTGGGCTTGGTGCTAATGACTTGTTTCACTACAGATGGACTTTCTTCTCTGCTTTTCATTATTCCTGTCATTGTTTGCAAAGTGGCAAGAAATGTACTTTTCCTCCATTATTTTTAAATACAAGTCTTTACAAAAACGTTTGTAAAAACATAAAAAGATACTGATGATACAATACCAGATGAAAAGGGGCCGAGTACAAAATAATATATCCGCGACAACACATGATGATGCTATCAAATACATGAAGGGGTAACACACAGAAACCTGAAATCACTGCCTCAGAGTTGGAGAGTGATTTAAAATGTTTCCATGGTTACTTCATATTTTCCCAGTTTTATGTGTTCATAAGCATACACAAGCATCCCAATGTATTCAGCAAACGATATTTACAAAAACACATTCACGTGGCCACACAATCTGCCTAAGACTCTCTACTAAGCACAGGCCTCCAACTGTACGCTTCTGCATTCAGCAAATAGTTACTGACTTTCTGCCACGGACGAGCCGCTCTACCAGCTTTGGGGAATATAGCAGTGAACAAAGACAAGCCTTGCACAAGTAGGCTGACGTTCAGGTGGGGGTGACAGACAATAAAAAAGCAAATAAACCTAGGATAGGTTGGGGTAAGTAGTAAAATAGGAAAAAAATAACACAAGGTAAAGCTATGGAGAATAACAGAGAATTGAGGGAAGATGCCACATGTATGGAGTTGATCTGTCAAAGAAACCAGGGAAAGCAAAAAGCAGTCAGTCAGAAGGGCCTCGCTTGGTTCATACTTCAAGGGGCTATCATTCATTCATTCATTGTTCACTGTTCATCACTGTTAGGCAGTCATTCATTAAATCAGCAAATACTTTCTGATTTCCCTGGCTTCTCCCTTTCCCTCTGCCGCTCTCTCCCTTTCCCTCTGCCGCTCTCTCCCTCAATCAATCAATCAATCAATCAATAAAATCTTACCCAAAAAACCCCCAATAAGGTGAAGCCCAAGTTCAGTAAATGCTCCCTTTCCCACTACTGCTAAGAATGGAGTTTGTACCCGGACGTCAATCCAGACTTCAGTGAGTGGCCGCCACATCCCACTATGGGACAGTGCACGCTGTTCTCTTTCCACCTCATTGTTACAACACCCCAACGGAGAAGGTGCTGCCACTTTAGAGGTTAAGAATTGGACCCAAGAATTGGACCTACAGCTAGCATATGTCTGAGCAAGAATTCAAACCAGGCAGTCTGACTCCAGGGTCCACGCTTTTGACCATTACCCTCTGATTACAATCCCTGAGCTTAGGATTGCTTTGCTCAAAGCTTCATTTTTGATTGAAAAAAATTCTAAATTATATTAACAGACTCCCACACCTATCTGAACAATGTTGAACCTAATCTAATGATTTTATACGTAAAGTTTTAAACATCTATTTTTAAAAGCCATCCCATAATACTCTGTTACAACCTGTCTGCTTTGGACCTGGTTTCCTCTCAGGATGTTGCCACGGCAGCTGCACCTGCATCAGACAGTTGCTGCTCTAGTCCTAATAGGCTTATCACACCGAGGTTAGTAAGACCTGGAAAGTCAGTTCCACGGCAAGTTCTAAGGAACACGTGCTGGGCTCTCCATCCACCCATCCGCCCACCATCCATCCGTTCAGTATCTCTAAGAATCACTGTAGTAAATTCTCTCCGCTTAACTTCTACTGCTTCTACACTAGAGTTCTCTTTTAAATTCTCGATTGCTAAAATACCACCCTGAGTTGACTCCCTGTAACCAATCTCTTACCCAATCTGCATGTTCCTGCCACGTTCTGTTTCTGAAACAGAGTTTGATGTTGTTTTTCCCCTTTAAAGGAGGTAATGTATGTAAATAAATTAACACTTTGCCTGGTCTATAATAAGTGCTTCATAAACACTCTTACTTTTGCTACAACTACGTGCCAGACAGGAAGGTAAGCACTGGGAATATGGCAGACATGAATGAGACATGGAGCCTGGCATTGAGGGTCTGTGAGTCTAGTGGAGACCAAAAATTAAAAAAAAAAAAAAAAAAAAAAAAGTAAACGATCACCACACAGTTGTGGAAACACCTCACTCCAACCTGGGTGGAAGCAGAGGTCAGGGGAAATGAGTTCACAGGGTAAGAAGTCTGGGAAGAGAAACAGGACAATTCCTAGAAGACTACTAGACTGGAAAGTACAGGGAGCTTCAAGTCACTGAATAAGTCTGGAACGGGGTGGGGGATTGGCCATGGGACCCGTGAGGCTGGGCAGGTGTGCAGGGCCAGTCACGAGGGCTTCTACGTCATTTATCCATAGGCAATGAAAACGTACTGCAAATATACTGGTACAATCACTGACACAATCAATTTTAGAAAGATCAACTTGGTAATAGTGCGGGAACTAATCAGAAAGGAAAAGGGTTGGGTTGAGAGGTTGTATGGTAATCAGAGGGAAAAAGGATGACACCTTGAATAAAGACACTAGAAATGTGGATGGAAAACAGTCAATGGTGTTGAGAGTAACTGAACAAACAAGGCAAGACTTACTGAGTAAGAGGATACTGGGAGACACGGGGGGGGGGAGAGGATACTGGGAGACACGGGGGGGGAGAGGATACTGGGAGACACGGGGGGGAGAGGATACTGGGAGACACGGGGGGGAGAGGATACTGGGAGACACGGGGGGGAGAGGATACTGGGAGACACGGGGGGGAGAGGATACTGGGAGACACGGGGGGGGAGAGGATACTGGGAGACACGGCGGGGGAGAGGATACTGGGAGACACGGGGGGGGGCGGTTTAAAAGAACAGAGTATAACAGATAGTTTCCTTGAAAGCTGGGGCCATTCACTAAATTAAGAAATGGAAGAAGAGCCAAGATTTTGAGGAAAAGGCTGAATTTCCTTTGGGGGTGTAAACTATGAGAGCTAATGAAACATCACAACGTACAGGACCAGAAGAAAAAGAGGATCTCTAGCCCTGCACAAGAGAGAAAAATCTGGAAGTCACCAACACAGGTGATAGTATAAGCCTTGAGAATGGATGATGCAAGAATCTATGTAGGATTATTTATTAGCACCACTCACTGAAAAAGAAACATAAGCCCCCTTTATTCATAGTGGGAAACAGATGAAGATTTGGCCCCGGTCATCCTTTTGACATTTTCTCCTGCCACTCCACACCATCTATCTTGCCATGAAGTCACATCAAAATACTTTATCCTTCACATTTTGATGTGAAGTCACATCAAAATACTTTATCCTTCATATCTGTCAGACCCTCCACCCTCCCCTACATTTTCTGCCTGGTGAACACCCATGTGGCCTTGAACTCTAAATCAAAGGTCACTTTGCCTGGGAAGCCCTTGATAATCTGACCACCTGCCTCCCCATCTCCGGTGGAGTTCACGGCTCCTTCCTCCTCACTCGTATGGAACTTGCTCGCACCTCTACTCTGCACATACAAGCTTCTCTCCTCCACGAGGCAGAAAGTTCATGAAGGAAAAGACTGCATCTACACAAGGAAAGGTATCAGACCATGTTTACAGAATGACTGCGTGAAGTAATGGGTCTTTCATCTGTGAACACCATCAGTTACTCAGCTTTAAAGGACTCCTGTCTCTACTTTTTTTTTTTTTTTTAAAGATTTTATTTATTTATTCGACAGAGATAGAGACAGCCAGCGAGAGAGGGAACACAAGCAGGGGGAGTGGGAGAGGAAGAAGCAGGCTCATAGCGGAAGAGCCTGATGTGGGGCTCGATCCCAGAACGCCGGGATCACGCCCTGAGCCGAAGGCAGACGCTTAGCCGCTGTGCCATCCAGGCGCCCCTCCTGTCTCTACTTCTGTTTGGCGAGAGTCCACAGAAGGTTTTTGGGTACAGTAACGTGATATGTTTGGTACGATCGACTAAGAATTTAATTTTATTCCCACGTGACTAGTACTCATGTCAACACAATTGATGTGGTGACAATAGTGTCATCATTCAGAATAATGAACGCTGTGAATACACTGGTTCCTCTTGGCGAAAATGCCACGGTACTTAAGTCGAGGCAAAAAAAAAAAAATAGCAAGATGGAACCTAAGCACAAGTAAAGGGTTGAAATGAAGCAACGGGAAGCTTCGTTAGGATCAATGGGGAGCTCATGAGGGCACTTTAACGTAATACCTCGTCCAGAAAGGACAGTTTAAAGACAATAAATACGCAGAGGACAGCTAAAGAGTTAGGAAACTTCCCGTTTGCTAAATGCCCGATATATGAAAAGCACAGTCTTCATAGTGGAAGAAGGCAGGAAGCCTACCTAGGGTTGACTTGAAAGCCAAACGTGAGAGCATAAAAAGAGATCCAAATGTTCAAATGACAATCATTCCTTCCAGAAGCATCAGCAATTCTGGCAACGGGAGCTGTTTTCTCCTTACTCAGCTCCTTGAACAAAAGGGACAGTATATAAATCCTTATTTGGACTGACATCAAAAGGCTTTTCCAATTGCTATGCCTCCCCTGACTCTACTTAATTGTAAAAACGAGACATTTCTGAAATTCACTCCGTCTAGTTTGAGAACACTCGCACAATCTTTCCAAGCCACTGAAAGATACATCCATCCAGTCTGAAATTTCAACAACTACGACAAATTCATCATCAAATGGGAAGAAGTCGCAGGAAGTTTTGTTTTCAAGCGGGCCCCTACCTCTTCAGGGACTCCCTTAACTTTTCATACTTGACCAACAGTTTCATCAGTGTACTGTAAGATGAGACAAGATGACTCCAAATATCACAGTGACCTGTTTTGTGGGACTCAAGAATGAGAACTCGCACACAGAAGTCAGAAAAATGGGGACGTGCAGAAAATCGACTCCCTCAGCATCATACTGCTGGTCTCCTATTCAGCTCTGATTATGCAGAAGCATGTCTACACCCAAGAGCCTAGAAGAAATCCAGTCCTGAGGACCATCTGTCTTGAAACTACCAGGAGGGCATGGGTGTGAAAATGCTCAGTCCCAGCCCTGACGGTCACGAAGTTGAAGATGCGGAGATATCCGTGATTAAGCCCAATTATTATCAGCGGTCACAGATAGGGTTTGCTGCATGAAGCCTAGCCAGTCATCCCACGTAGGTGATGTTTTAAGTGACTAAATAGTTTGAAGTTGTTACTTTCTTTTCTGGACTGTGTGGTGACTGTGTAGCCTGTGCAGTGAACAAAGTCAGAAATCTTTAATTGACCTTTTAGCTCTGCCATGGGAGCACTTGCTGACCTTAGCCCTCGCTCTCCGTCTGGTTCGCAGTTACCATTTTTAACCTTTGCAACATGTCCCTTGTTTTCTTCTCACCTTTTTAAGATTTTAACACAGTGCAGTAATAATTCTTATGGCAAACCCAATACTCTGAAAAAAAAACCCCACAAAACTCAATGATGATAATAACAAGTAACCTTGTTGAGTACTTACTAAGAGCCCATCATTGTTTTAAATTCTACCTAAATCATGTCATTCTCACAATGACCTCTGAGACAGGTAGTCACTTGGGTCAGGTTCCCAACAGCAAACAGGTGGCACACACAAATGCAATTCGAGTGTAGTTTAACAAAGAGACTGTGGGCAAAGGTGTGGAAGGGGTTTAGAGTAACTCCAAGAGATGGCATAGTGAAGGAGTGAGTCTGAAGGACAGTGGTTCCCAGCATGAAGCGTCTGTAGGAGGGCAGAGTTACCAGAATTTAGAAGGCAGCCTCAGGGAGTTGGCTCCCTGCCAGGAGCCGTGGCCTGCCTAAGCAAGAGGGAACCTGGTAAGGAGGGAATCCAGGAAGTCGAAAGCTCTAACTCTCTTCTACCCACTTGCTCATGTCCTGATAATGCCTCCCACTGGCCAGACCCAACCAGAAGCTAGAGAACAAAAGGAGCCTGCTGATTCAGTTCAAACATCTCAGCACACACAAAGCAGGTAGAGAAAGAAGACAGTGGGCCCAATTATCCACTACTCCCATTTATCCCAAGCATCCAAAACTTACCCTGAATAAGTGAGGTCATCAATAAATATCTGTTAGTAAGAGAATAATGTCAAAACATCAGGAGGTTCCGTAAGTATGTGAAAGCACACACGGTATAGGAGACTGAGCCAAGCGTTGCTCTAAGGTGAGGGGGTACAAGCTCATAACCAGTATGGTATTCTGTCTTCTGCCCGCCATCTTTATCCCACACCATGTACAAGCATGCTGTCGGGTGTCTGGGGAGACAGAATGATGGTAAATAATTGCCACCCCCAAGAAGCTTGGAATGTGTGTGCTAGTTTTCTCTCACCTGTCCATCTGATTATAGTCAAAACCCCAAATTCCTTTCTTGAAAGGGAAGTTCTATAATAGCATGTCCCTCACCTCTTACAATTCCATCACCTATTCCGACTAGGGGCTGAGCAGTGAAACCTTCCATCACATGGCATTCTGCCCCCTTGTTTGATAGTATCCTGCCTCGGAAGGATGTTCTGAATATACGTAACATAGGTGACACAACGCTATCTTTTGAGAAGACAAGTCCCTAACCACTATTTACTGCAACAGAGTAAGCCTTAGGTCTTATAATATTAATACATTTATTTTCAAGACATGTTGAAGGATTCATGTATCCAGCCAACATATACTGGTCATAGAGTACATACTTGGGACTGTGCTAGGGACTTGCACGGATTGAGAAAACAATTCTTACCAAAATCAACAACTGCTTTCTGCAAGTAATGAGTCAACAATTATGCAGAGGGAAGTTGAAAGTGTGTTAATTACCAACAGAGGTCATGGGGGCACATCTGGGAGTGCATCATGACCCTGCCCCCCGGGCAGCACCATCCTTTCCTTCTCCCCACGTTGTTCCGAGCTTGGATACAGGCTAAAACCCTGTAATGAGCATCCTAACCCTGATGTCGTTCCTGGAGACAATCAAGTATTCTACTCTTTTCCCACCTCTTAGGAGGGCACTCCAGTTTGAAATACCAGCTCCATAGATAAGGGCCTGCCTCAAACAGACCAAATAGTAATTTGTCCCTGTGGGTTTTTTCTCAGTTCTACTTTTGAGCTTGAGGAGGCCACTCTTCTCTGCCTGATCCTGACTGAAATAGCACATAGAAATCTTTCGTCTTTTCAGGGACAAGGCAAGTGAGCTGGCACAGCAACTCCCTTTCATGCTGTGCAAGCATTAGCTTTGCATTTTTAAAAACTATTGTACAATGTGTCATGCAGAGAGGTTTGCCAAAGGGAGGGAGAGGAGAAAAAAAGGGATAGCAGAGTTGATTTCCTACATGCGAGTTTTAATGATTCTGGAAAACCATCAACCTGTCTCAAATTTCTGTACTAATTTCACAGTTTCCCACAAATGGCAAGAATGCAAAACCATCAATTAGCCTCATGGTAATTATAATTTAAAGAGCAATCCTTTTTCTCGATAATTCTAACAAATGGAAAAACCCAGTTCATTAAAAACCCAAACACTCGATGATGTTTATTTCGTCTAAGAGCTCACCCTTTCAAAGATCTCCCAAATGTTTACTCAGGTGCACACACCTGTGCTCTCTGTCGCCAACGAAAGCTCTGAGCGTGCAGGATTTCTGCTACACGACATTCATTTACATACATTATGAAACAGAAACTGAGAAGAAACCCATCAGGTCCTCGCTGGGAGAAGCCCACATCCCTCTACTTACCAAATCAATCTGTAACTTACAAAGAGCTCTGCTATTTCCTAGCAACAGGAGTAAACATTGTGCTATCCCCGGCTCCCAAGATTTGTCACCATGTTAATCTGTGAGTACTCAATTTAATTAAAGATTAGACTTTTAAATTGTATTTTTAGTGCACAACAGTACTTCTAAATTATGATGATCAGCAGTTAAGTGTGCTTATGTCTGCAGAACTCGGGGAATGAAAATGAATCATTTATTTCCATCTTGATATGACTGCTCTTCTCCGAGGCGCTATTCTCCAAGTTCACAGGCCTTGGAGTTCATTGGAATTCGATGGTTAAAACACAGCTTGGAGACCTCATTTATGAAAATTCCTTTAAACCTTTCACCACTTTGACAGATCCAGTCCAAGTTCACCGAGCCAATTCAAAAGTAGCTCTCAGCCTTTTTATAGGTTTTCAATTACACCAACACAGCAGAGCAGAGCCGTCATGTTGGACGAAGTATATTACAGTCACAGAGAGGCACGGGTTCCTTTCTAAGAGATTCAAATGAAAGCAGCATTCTCCAAACTGGAGCCAAAAGATGTACAGCTCTGTCTGTCTCGAACCATCCTTGACTTATTAAAGAAGGGATCTTCAAATTACCTAAACAATGGCTAGTGTTCAGTCATGATGTCCATGATGTAGCCTATGATTTTTTTTCTTAACTTTTTAGAATCTACTTCGCAAAACTACTGGCAAGCTACCTTGTCTCCAAACTGTTCCAAGCAGTTTAGCTGAGGAATTGTTCAAACATTTCCTAAGGTTCATTCATCCCCGCCCCGCCCCCTCATGGTGTGTGACAGAGGACTGACTTTTCCCTGTGTGCCCTCTGAGACACAACCCCCCCCAAGCGGGTCTGTGAGCCTTCCAGGTTGAAACTGGTCATCAACGGTAAAACAGAGGTGATGCCTGATTCCATTTTCTTTTTTTTTTTTTTTAAAGATTTTATTTATTTATTCGACAGAGATAGAGACAGCCAGCGAGAGAGGGAACACAAGCAGGGGGAGTGGGAGAGGAAGAAGCAGGCTCATAGCAGAGGAGCCTGATGTGGGGCTCGATCCCAGAACGCCGGGATCACGCCCTGAGCCGAAGGCAGACGCTTAACCGCTGCGCCACCCAGGCGCCCCCTGATTCCATTTTCTATTTCAAAGCACGCTTTAATTGGGCCTGAGGTAACCGTACTCTTCTCTGAGACCAGATCCCCTTAAAATACTTATGGGACTTCACAGATCAAACAGCGATATTCTCTTCCATTTTCAAACCTTGCATTTATTGTAATATGTGGTTAGTACGGCTTTGTGGGCCTGCCAACCTGTGAGACCCGGTTATATCAATTACTTCAAGGGACATTTACCAGGAGGGGTCAAGTGGACAAACAAAAGCACATGCCCATTAGTGGGTTCGAAGCACTTGCAAAATTTAAAAACTGTACGTGCAAACGCTAGTTTACTCAGGATATCAATCTCCTGTTCTCCCCAGGGAGGTGCGATGCGTCCAAAACCACTGGAAACTGACAAAGCTCTCATGACGATGACTCTGAGAGCTCCCTGACACAGCAGTTCTTTCCCTGCATATTGAACGCTCTGGATCTCAGTTGACCTTTTTGGTGTTTGGCCTGTCCCGTATATTTGGGGGTTTTGTTGTTGTTATCCTGCTAAATAAGACCATTAAGCTTTAACACTCTGGGCTGTGTGTAATTGTCCTAGCAGTCGGTATTAACGGAGGTAAAGCCTGGAGCTAACGCGGACTTGTGGGAGCTCAGAACAATGCTAGGCTGGGCCATCCCTTCTCACTGTAGAGGCTTTCTGTCCGTTCAGTCTGACTCACATGCATTTCTGTGGCACTGGATAAAGCTGGGCAGCGACAGCAAAGGGAGGTCACGCGAGGCAACTCCCCCAGCCTCACACACACACACCAATCCCTGCAGCTCCTGGGGTAACAAATGACCTTTCCTCATCCGTTAATGAATTCCCAACGTACCAAAGGCCAACTGTGGGCCTCCTACACACTGCATTCCTCACTGGGGGCAGGAAGATGACAGACGCATTCCCTAACTTCAAGAGCCCACGTTCGAGGACGTAGTCAGCCACATCCAGCAGGGGCAAGAGTGGAGGTCCAAGCTAACTGCTGAGGGAGCCAGAGGCACTAGGTCACTGAGTCTGCCCCTGGGACTCCCTAGGCCTCCTCAGAGCCCAAGCCTGGAGTCCACGATGGGAGCCACAAGCCACACGTGTCTCCTGAGCCTCACAAGTGTGCCTAGCATCTGAGTTAAAAGTAAAATACACACCAAATTTCAGAAAATATGGAAAATAAGAATGAAACGAATCTGGTTAATGATTTTTTATATTACATGTGGAAATGCTAATATTGGGGCTATCTCAGGTTAAGTAAAATATATTATTAAAATTCATTCCACCTGTGTCCTCTTACTTTTCTTTACGTGCTTACTAGAAAATGTGAAATTACCTAGCTCACAGTTAGGGATCTATTATTTCTATACGTCAGTTCTGGCCTAAGGAGTCACGAGGCATCACTTGGGGAAAGAACCTGGGAGGCTGGCTCGGGGGCAGGCGGGGGCGCACGTGGGTAAGCAGGGAAAGGAACTGCATAGAAAAGACCCTCCAGGGGCCCCTCTTAGGGGCTGCAAAGACAGAGCAGAGGCTGGCAGTGTGTGAGCTTCCGGAGCCAGATTCATGTGCAGCAGAGAGACCACAACATAAAGGCCAAAATGACAATCATCACATCACAAATAAATTAGAAGCAGCCTGTGGTTTACAGGGAGCCGTGCTCTGCTGGGGACCTGACCAGCTAGCTAGCCCCGTGTCTCCACCCCATCTGGCCCGTCATCTGGTCCCTCTATCTGCTCATCTGCAAAGGGGTGGCTGAGATGCACTGGGGCGCCTGGGTCCCTGTTACTCTGTCTACTCAGGTCTCTGGAAATCTGCGGCACTCTCAACATCCCAGGGGAAGGAGGAAAGTGCTAGAGAAAGAGACACATTTGTGCCGAGAGTTGTAAAGCCGCAAAGAATGGAAACTGGAGTAGAATCAATCCTTTACACTTCCTTTCTCCTAGAACATCACACTTTATTTCTTTGTTCGCCCCCTTCCCGGCGAGATATAGACTCGATGGAAATGCCATGAGCTCGGGAACCACATCTGTATGCTCACTCTGGCTCTGAGAGGTGCCCATCTTACAGCGGGCTCAAAATAACTGTCTGGGGAAGGGGTTCCTATGGAGAATTTGCAGCCAGCTTTGCAGTGGAGACCCGGAGCAGATAACGTCTCTGGGTGTGCAAACTGCACTCAGGAATGAGCGAGGAGCTCAGCTAGGCAGGGTCCAGTAGCAGTGCCGTGTGTCTCAGATGCGGGTGTGAGCTGCCATCACAGGGGAAGGAGGAGAGGAGCTGAGACCTGCCCCACCCTTGTTAGCTCCTGCACCAGAGACATTCCCAGTGGCTCCTGCAGCAGAAACAGCCCTGTGGCCCACTTCCAACAGGGGCACTGAAGTGGGAGGGGAGTCAGGGCTAACAATGGCTCAGAATTTCTGGGGCACAGGTCTCATGCTCAGCATGGTAAGAGGAGCGAGCATGGAGGCCGCGTGAAGTACCAGAGATACAGGTGTGGGTCCTGCGTTGGATCCCACTCTCACCCCTTGCTAGCTGGGAGATGGAGTTCCTCCCCTAACTTCACTTCCCACCCCTTCCTAGGGCTCATAATCCGTGTCTTTTTTTTTTTTTTTTTTTTAAGATTTTATTTATTTATTTGACAGAGATAGAGACAGCCAGCGAGAGAGGGAACACAAGCAGGGGGAGTGGGAGAGGAAGAAGCAGGCTCATAGCGGAGGAGCCTGATGTGGGGCTCGATCCCGGAACGCCGGGATCACGCCCTGAGCCGAAGGCAGACGCTTAACCGCTGTGCCACCCAGGCGCCCCTCATAATCCGTGTCTTAGAGGGGTGCTTAGCTGCTCTGTACTTCTCCAAAAGGACTGGCACAGGGTAAACACAGCATAAACGGTGACCAGTAACCTGCAGAATGTGGTCAATATACTACAGTGGCTATTATCTTTCTTCCAGATTGCAGTTTTGAAACAAGGCTTCTAACCTGGAGTCTATGGAGCCCCAGCAAATCCACAAATGGGCTTCCACAGACCCCGGATACCCATGAACACCGTGGTGTGGGGGCACATCTATGTTTTCTGAGGAAAGTATCCATAGCTTTCATCAGAACCTCAACAGGCTTGGGGCACCTGGGTGGCTCAGTCGGTTAGGCATCTGCCTTTGGCTCAGGTCATGACCCCAGGGTCCTGGGATGGAGCCCCTCCTCCATCAGGATCCCTGCTCAGCAGGGAGTCAGCTTCTCCCTCTGCCTCTGCTGCTCCCTCTGCTTGTGCTCTCTTGCTCTCTGTCAAATAAATAAGTACAATCTTAAAAAAAAAATCCTCCACAAACTCTCAGACTGAAAACTGGTAAAAAACAAAACAGAACCTTTGAGCTGCTGTGGCTTCCAAAGTGTTTGGCTCATTTAACCAACCTATGGACTCAGTTTCTGAGTGATCCTCAGAGCTAAGACTTCCATTGGGCGATTCAGGGCACCTGCATTTTATTCACAGTGGTTCAACCTCCACTGGAGGCCTTCATTATCTGGGAACAGCAGAATCATAGGAATATGACTGGAAATTTCTAAGGCAGACATCCGTCTTCATTTCAACTATAGGACCCAGAGTCCTTACTGCTTTAAACACATCTTTCTCCATAGTCTTTTGGACATATTCAAAGGCCAGGGGAGGAAGGGGCATGTTTTATTCTTAGAAGGTGGTCATTTCATGTTAGAGCAATAACAACAAAAATTGTAATGGGTGAACTGGAGGAGCCCATTCAAAGCTTGCCTCTGCTCCTCAGCAACCTGGAGGAGTGTCTGACAGCTGGGCAGTCTCCAGGAAGAAGGACCTGAGTGGCGAGCAAGGCCCTTCAACTCTGTAAATCTTCGTTTCTTCACATGCAGAGAAAGGATGGGTAATGGTAATACCTCCTTCCTAGGGCTGCTGTGAGAATTAATAAGAAAATAATTGTAAGTCATCTGTTAAGCACCCAACGCAGAGTAAGTGCCTCATAAATATTAACTATTAAATAACCTCTTTTATGGCAGGGGGACAAAAAAGGTATTTCTCATCTGGTCTCTGAGCCGTACGTTCCAGCTTCGAGACTGACTTTGGGCCGCTGATATTTTTCAGCCTCTTCCTTGAAGTGGCTGTTAGCGACCAAGCAGACACTGAGCATACCAAGAGCTGGGGAAACAGTCGAGAAGAGTCTGAGCAGCGATTTCAAAGAGAACCTGCTTTCGGAGCCAACGCTGTGAGATGCAAATTTAAGAAGGAAATAGAGTAAACCTGGACAATCACCAAGATGAATGACTCAGCACAGAGGTTTCACTCCTTCTTCTACAGCTTCTCGACTACATTTGCTCTGAGGAGCCCGGCACCAGGCACCAGCACTAGGCACCGGGAGACGCGAAGACGAGAAGGCAGCAGGCAGCGGTCACGGTCAGCACACGGGGAGGGAGAGTCGCACATCCCCAGCGGGCACCGCGGAGCAGGACCCAGAGTTCAGCAAAGGCTTCTCGCAAGAGCAGCACTTGGGTTGCATGTGGAAGGGGGGGGGGATGTTCAAGGTCAAGTAAGGTCAAGTAAGGTCAAGAAATGGGAAACAACATTCCGTAGAGACAAAAGCACAGGCAAACACATGAAAATGAGAGAAAAATGAAGCGTGTGGGGCCCTTGGTGCTGCCCAGCTCAGGACAGCATGGGACAGTGTGGGCAGCTAGAGGAAGCCCTGCCGAACACCTCCCTCCTACTCACCCACTGTAGCTGCAGGGGGCAGGGCCCTCATTAAGGGGGACCCCGGGAACCACGGAATTCAGGAGCTCGGTCTCCATCTGCCCTCTACCCCCTCAGGGTTAGGAGGTTTTGAATGGCTCTTAGGCAGTTACCTGATTCGATTTTATCTATTGTTCTTTAGAAAGAGCCCTCCGGCCATGGTAGGGAGGACCGACTGGAAACAGAGACACTGGCTTGCGGCATTTTCAGAGGGGACTTGTGCAGGGTGAAACGGAGGCTCTAAGTCTAAACTAACAGGGGAAGGGGTAAGACGGAGACACAGCAGGAAGTCCTGGTGGCTGAGCAGGTGGCGGTCACCTCAGGATCATTCCCAGTTCATGGCGTGGGGACAGAGTGAGAGGACGGTGCGTCCATCAGGGAAAACAGATCCAAGAGCAGACCCCGGCTCCTTCACTTGCATGGTACCCACTTTCTCTTCTTCTCCATATTTTCTTGTCAAGAACCACCCCTTTCCTGCTTCCAGGCCATTGGGTTTAGGGGGCTTTTGCTGACGACCCTCCCAGGCAGCTCCCGCACTCCCCCCCCCCCACCTCCACACACCGACTGCTCCTCCCATTCCCCAAGGCTCCAGGCCTGGGCATGTCTGCAAGGACAAGCCAAGTCCCATGTACCAAACCCCTGGCCACAGCAGCTGGGTCACGCATGGGCATGTGCCCACTAATTAGAGTTAATCCCAAATTAGTCTCTTTTCCTGCAGGGATTAAGCTTGAAGCTGCTGATGACCATCTTAACCACCACGAAGAAGAGGGGAAATCAGAACTGGATTCTTCCTGAACTTTTCCCATAGTGGAGCCAATACATGCCCCTTCCCGCCTGACCAAGTATAAACTGGGTTTCTGGGACTTGCAGCCAAGAGCTGCTGATAAAGAGACGAAGTAAAGAAAATTGTGTCTCAGAAAAGTCTACGTCTGTGAGCAGTGGATTATAAAAACCTACATTCCTGAGACAATAGTACCTTGAAACATTGGAATCTAAAAAAAGACACTTAGGGATTTTATGGCAAATTCTGCTGTGACTAATGAAATGTCAAACCAGACTGCTTTAGAAAATGTTACTGCACCAGATCAGGGCACATTCACTCATTAAGTTAACATTTATGGAATATCTTCAGGGTTCTTACACTTGTACAAAAGAAACTATAAAAGCGTGTGCTTGGATTTGAGCGGGTCCATCCGAGGCCCGTCCGTAACGAGCAGCTGTGCGTGCCGTTCAGACTAATTGTGCGACGCTAGGGCGGCCAGGTGTGTCTGTCTGGCCCGCAGCTGCGCTTGGTGGAGAGGACGCCACCTGAATCTCAGACCAGCCATCAATAAAACGAGGCTGGCGAGGCGGCACCTCAACCGAGCCCTTAGGTGAAAAAGCGTCGAACGTGTTTTGAATTCCTCTCCCCTCTAATAAAACAACCACTGACATTTATGGGGGAGCCTGGATGAGGCACGATGTTGGGCCTTCTGTCTTTACTCTCCTGCCAGGAAAAGCCCCCGACACTAGCACGGATTTAACTCTTATTAAGGCACCTACAGAGCTCTATGGAACTATGCCTGAACTGTCAGCTCCTACCCTATGGGCTTCTCAGGGGTGAGGTCGAAATAAATCTCCGAGGGCTCATTTCTGGTGGGCGACTGTTGGTTTTTCCACCCTGTGTCCTTTCCCACTTCTGAGAGCAGTATGCCCTTGTCCTCTGAGGAAGCACCTACAGACTCCCCATTGGACGCCATCTTGGTGGGGTGGTCAACCGACGTGCCCAGCTAAGCAGTGTGCATGCCGTTCACACTGGGCCAAAGGTTTTCTCTCTCTTTCTCTCTCTTTGTAAGATTTTATTTATTTATTAGAGAGAGTGAGAGAGAAACAGAGAACAGGCGTAAAGGCAGAGAGAGAGAGGGACAAGCAGACTCTGTGCTGAGCACAGAGCCTGACCCGGGACCCAGGGCTCCATCTCATGACTGAGATCATGATCTGAACCGAAACCAACAGACACCCAACCGAGGGAACCACCCAGGTGCATCCAAAGGTTTTCTCTTTGCAGGTATGCGAAATCCACGAGCAGACCTCCAGCTGTGCCTTGCAGAAAAGGAACGTGAGTTCTTACTCCCCGGACCCCAACAGCAGTTCCGTTCCCATCCTGAAAGTGGTTCTTCTGACCTCCCTTTGACCCTTGGGGTATTCTCCAGATTGCCTTTTGGCTTCTGTTGCTTTACTCTAGAGAAACCCAAGTGTTTACAATTCACTGCAATTTAAGCACCAAGCAACAGCTAACAGCCATGGCATACTCTGCAGCTTATAAAGTACTTTCACATTCAATTTATCTCTTTGAATCAAGCTTTCTGGAACTGAATTTTTCTCCTCCCCCCAAATAAATCACTTATTGATTTCTCCATTTCTTACGACGGCACAATCGTTCCTTCAGCCACTTAAGCTTTTTCAAAATTTCAGAATAATTTTGACTGGAGGCTTTCAGTAATGCCCTATCACCATCAGTCACCTAATCCTAAAATATGGGACACCCCCCCCCCCCAGAGTGATCCCTTCTTTCCCTTTGTCTCTGCCTCCTCCTTTGTCAGAACCTTCCTCACCTCCCAGCAATGGTCTGCTGACTCTGCCACCAGCCTACCGCCTCCAAACCATCCTGATGCCAGTGGCAGAAGCCTGTGACTCAAATTTTATTATCGTTGGATTATTCCTCACCCTACCCAAGGTTTACAGGACAAAGACTACAGGACAGTGATGTACAGGCATTCCCTAAACTAAATTCTAGACTGCCCACTAATCTCTCCTGACTTACAATGGACTCTTCCTTCGTAGAAAACATTTGCCAAAACAAGTCTTCAAACATGCAGTAAATTGGGGAGGGGAGAAGGCTACAATTTTTTTTGTGGCTCCCTCTCACTATAAGTGGAGTCTTTCTACACCCCTTGAATGCAGGGTGACCTTGTGATTTGATCTGACCAAGGGAGAGGAACAAATAGGATATATGCAGAGGCTTCACACTTGCTCTTTTGCTGCTCTTGGTATAGTGTTTATTATGTAAAGGGGTCCAGTCTCATCTGCTCAAGAATGGGAGGTACACGTCCTGGTCACCTGTTTACCTGGCTAAAAGCATGGTAACTGCCAGACGTAACTGAAGCCATCCCACATCATCCTGCCACCAGCCCACCCAGCAGCGAACTGAAGATGCCCAAGGGAACCCTGGTCAAGGTCAGCAGAAGAACCACCCAGCTGAACTCAGCCCAAAGCACTGACCGCAGAGTCCTGAGCTTCAGTAGTTGGTTTAAGCAGCTGCATTTTGGGGTGATGGGTTATGCAGCGACACATAACTGATAAAACGTCTGAGCTGATTTGGTCATTTTCTCCTCACAACTCCTTTCCAATTACTATTTAGCATCTTGGGCGCTCGATCGCAAAGTACCTTTCATGTGTCCTAGTTCCTCCCTTCGAAGTGCCTTGTAAAAGAGTCTGTGCGTTTTATATTTTTATATGCCACAAATGCACAAAGTGAATACCCTATAACTACTTAGGAACCAATTAGTGCTTTTCCAGGGCCCGGCCATCCATCTTATCAATTCACAGTCATCATCTCAACACATAACTTGATCATTAACTTTTAAAGCTTAAAAGAGAGCAAAGATGCAAACCATAAAAAATGAAATCTAGTTATCTCACCCATGTGAAGTGCAAAATCATGTAAAGTATATATCATATAAGTAACCGATTCATTGATTCATTTTCAGTAAATTACTCATAACTAAGTCTGCCTATCAATCAAAGGCACACAAGGAAACAAATATATAAGGGTAAAAGTTTCACAGAGGCAATTGTTTGATTTTCGCCAGGATATTATTGTTCTCCCAAGACACATATTTCGCCTATGTGGTTTGCAACTGTAACCTGACAGACTGCCAAAAACAAGGCTTCTATTCTAAGAGTGTCACTGATTCTCTTGTTTCTGTTCAATTAGATTTTGCATTTAAAAGAGAATTTCCCTTGTGTTTCTTATAATGGTGCACCTGCTTCTTGCAAGATTTCCTCTCTTGACAAGCAGTGCCTTAAATCTGGCAAGAAAAACAGCTCCAGGCTTTCTCGGATAATATCAAAGATCATTTGTTTGTATTAGATGTTTGTGTGGGTTTCCCTCCTCTCAAGAGCAGTAAAGTACTACTACAATTCCTTCCAAAACGACAGCGCACACAAAGTTTCTTGGCCTCCGTGGCACATTTCCACCGACACCTGCACCAACCGCCTGGAATATTAGCAAAGCTGGGACATAGTATATAGACAGATTCATCTGCACATCGTATAAGAGAGATTCATCTGCGCTAGTCACTTCCTTTTGGACACCAACACAGGGTAAATGTCGAATCAATAAATGCAGCATCACTTCCCATCTACTCTCTTGTAACCTTTCCTCATGAAATGCTTCTGATGGAGAAAATGAAGTTTACATTCCAAGTCACATCCCGTATGTTTTTATATTGTATTTCTGAGATGTCCAAAAGATCCTGAAGAGAAGCACCATCTTCTTTCTGATTCTAGACCTGGGAACTCCTACATAATTGGTTAGGGGTTAATCTTCAGTTAAAACTGCCTTCGGGAGAGACTGCTGGGATTGGCAGCAAAATGTCACACCTTCTTCAAATAGTTTTCAGAAGCCCTTAAAGCTATCTCCTTCCACTCTAACCCCTCGGACTGTAAATTAACATTGGGCTGCATCAGGAAGAGCCAATAGACGGTCTCTCCCAGATGTGAACACATTAGCATACTGCTTCCCTAGACCTTGTTCTCGCTGCCTTTTAAAATTTCAATACGTACAAATGAAATACAGATTTCAACCCATTCCCAGTTGGGATGTCTGCTCCGTCATCAGAAAAATAGGTTTTTTGCCTTCCTGCAGACTCAGCAAGGAAAGTGGTGCTCGAAAATTACGTGTTTAGAGTGACACCTTGGAGAACTGACATGCTCTGCACACATGTAATCCTCATAAACCTCCCCAGACAGCCCTTATTTCATTTTGCAAACTGCACCCTGGCCGGGCTCCACAGCACGTGGTGTGTGGCGAGACTGTCCTGCACCGGCTCTCCCTTCCTCTGGGCGCTTCCCTGCCTCCAGGCTCTTTGAAGGACACTTGTCAGTAATAGTCCACAGGAGTGAGGAGGCCCAGCCACCAACCAGGGTAAAACGGACAACAACAGGACGGCTTCCTCAATGAACTTTCCCAAGGAAAGCCACGTTCCCACAGGAAAAAACAACACGTTCCCCAAACCACCCCCACCCCCCCTCCTAGCGGTCCATTGAAAATGAGCAACAATGCTGTTGCCTTTTTGTTTGGTAAAGACTTTCTTCGCTGCAAGCAGTAGCGTGTTCCTCAAAGAATGCTAGTATTTCCTGTGGAAACTGTATGGCTGCCAGTAATGGCTCATAATTTTCCCTTCTTTTCTTTTCGTAAAAATGAAATAAACAAAACGTGGCATTTGACAATAGCCAAAATACCGGTTCACCTCACTTACCACCTGCAGATGAAAGTCGTCAGCACGAGGGAAGGCCCAGAGAGGCACATTCCGGGCGAAAATCGAGGCTGACGAGCCTGGGAAGCAGGACAGCGCCCGGGGCAGGTCTGAGCCCCGGCTGCACCGGGCAGCCAGGGAGCCCCCCGGAATGCGCGGGGGCTCCCCGGGGCGGCAGCAACCCCAGGCGTCCCTCTTTCGCGTTGATTATTATTGTCATTTGGTACTGTCGCTGTTAGTATTACTTGGCCCCTCAGTATCTGGGCTTTCAGGAGCCGGGGCACTGCCCATCCCTGCCTCCGATACCATGTGAGGTGGCAGCACGGCTAAAAACCACGCGAAACGGGCAAAGGAAAAGAACAATCCTTTGGCAACCGAGGCGGGGGCTGAGTCCCCCCTTCCCCAGAGTAAAGCTGCCGCTGGCAGCCGCCGCCACCGTTACTATAGAGACCTTCCCCCAAAGCCTTTCTGCAGAGGCGCCGCCGCTGCCCGGGCCGCCGGGACTCGCTGCACAAAGGGGGCCCGGGGGCTGCGGGGAGCAGGGGCGACACCCGCCGGGGTCGCCCGGTGCAAACTTGGAAAGGCTCAGCCGCCCGCGCCGCCGCCCCCCGCCTCCCCGCCGCGCCCGCGGGGGACCTGGACTCACCGGGGGCGCCCGGCGCGCCGGCGACTCGGGAGCGCGGACCGACTGACGGACGCTCGGGTGGACGGCGGCGGCGGGAGCAGGAACGGCCGCAGCGGGAGCGGGCGGGCGGCAGAGGCGCTGCCGCGGCCCCGCTACGTCACAATGCGGCCGGGCCGCCGGCGCCGCTCCCCCGGCCCCGCAACCGGCGCGCTCGGGGCGGGGGCAGCCCCGGGGCGGCCGGGCGCGGAGCCGGAGCGGGGGGACGCGGGGCGCGGCGCGGGCGCACCGCCGGGGACGGGGGCGCGGCTACACCGCCGGGGCCGCGGGAGCCGCCGCGCGCCCTGCGCCCGCCCCCCCAAACCGGAGCTGCGAGTCCCGCTCCGCCTGAGTGCCGGCGACCCTCCCCGGCCGCCCCACGCCCCTCCCGCGCCGCCTCCCCGCCCGCCGGCTCCGGTCCGCGAACCTGCGCTTCCTTCTCCACCTCTCTCGCGCGTTCACCTCTGCCGCCTTCGCTTCTCCGCAGCTGGGCTGCTCCTCTCCTCCCCTCCTACTTTTTGCCCCCGCTTCCCTCTTTCTCCTCCGCCCCCAGCCCCCCACCCCCACCCCGCTCGGCGGCCTCTCCCCCTGGAAATGAAATCGCCCCTCACCGGGATCCACGCGTCAGCCGCTGCCACCTCATTGGTCCCCAAACCCGTCCGGCGGTCCAGCCTGAACCGGGAAAAGGGACTCGGGGAGGGGAAACAGAAGGTGGGCACAGTCCTGGGACACTGCTGAGCTTGAGAAGCCTTTGGCAGGGGATGTGGCTCTGGCACGGAGCTCTCGCCCCCACTCCTCCCTCCCGCTCGCGAGGCTCGCCCCCTCCAGTGGATGGCAAGGGGGCTTGGCCCGGACTGTCCTTTGCTCCGGCGTGGGTGCTGGGTGGACTGAAATGATGGCTTTTTAATTCGACGACGTTTAATATACCACGGGCCCTACAGTAATATGAACTTTACTTTTAGCGTCTTTTTCTTAATGGGAGGCGGGGGGTGGGGGGGCGGGAGGGGGGAAGCAGCTGGAAGAGGCGTGTGGGCAAGCCAGCAGTGGTGACTGCCTCTTTCCTTCCTTATTTCCGAAATGAAATCAGGGAGAGTGGAAGCATTTATGGTAACATTGGCTCAGGACCATCTCTCTTTTGCCCTTTGGAAAGCTTTAAATGGTTTTTAAGAAATCTCTTTCCCAGGAGAGATGACTCGAGAAGTTCACTCAGCAAAGCTATTGAGGGCCACTCTCTTGCTCCAGGGTGTGGCTACTTGCCTGATGTTGCCCCAGAGGAAAGTGTGAGGAAGCAAGTTCTCCGTCCATCGGTCCTCTTTGTTCCCTTGCCAGTTCCAAGGGAGCGAGAGTGGCGCCACGATCCTGGGAAAGTCAGCACTTATCTGGGTTAACGGCACTGGCGATGTGTAGCGTGTGAGCCTGTCATTGAAAATACATCATCGATAATATATTTACTACATAGAATAAAGATAATGTATTTTGTATTAATAGGGTATAATAATGTATTATTACATATGTTAATAATAATACATATTTAATACATAGCAACCAGAAAGGACTTGATTGTTTAAAAACTGGAGTTGTCTGGATGACTAGTGTAATTCTGTACTCAGTGCCTGTGGAGTCCATGGGCTGCTCTGTTGGCGGGAAAGGCAAATTGTAGGATTAGGGGGACATGGCCGGCAATCCTGTTCTGGACCTGTTTGGACAAATACAATAATTACTGAAATGAGGACTACCTTGAAGGCCAGCAGAAGACATTTCACATGCTTTTAATTTGATTTCCTATTAAGAAACTAAATTTCTCCCTCTCTGCTTTTTGACATAAACAGCCAAGAGTGTGTCCTGGAGTGTTGTAATTTGTTTATTGTAATTGATCATATATAAGACCAAGTACATGCATGGAAAGTGGCTTCACAATTTTAAAAACACACATTATCCCTCAGTAGGAAAATATAAAATCAGATGACATCATATGGCACTAAAAATACTTGAAAATATTGGGCTTAATTCATTCACATCTGGTTAAAATAAAAATACTGTTTTTTGTATTCCCCCTCCCCCCCCCTTTTTTTTGCCTAGTATAAACTCTGAGAAAAGCACATCTTGCTTCCATCCAGTAGATATGGATGGAAATTGGTGTCATCCTTGACGTGGTCTACAGAGAGCCTAGTTCCACTGCCATCCTGTTAAATATTTTGACATCCTGTTTTTTAAAAATCAGATTTTAATTTATTGAAGGAGTAATTTGTTGAAGAATAATAAATGGACATCTTTCCACTGCTCTGAATATCTACTAGCTCTAACAGTGAGCCAGGTGTTAACTCGCTTTAAATGGTTCAAGAAGGGGACCGATTGTGTCGCATGTACAGAAAATGGGTTGTCCCAGGAAAAAAAACTCTCTGTTGTTGCATAGCCAAAGGAATAGCATGCCATAGTGTAAAAGAGCAATCTCAGAGATGTTGTTTCGGATAGTTCCCCCCGGTTTTTTTTATAGTTCTTTTCTCATGGTTTATTCTCTTTCTAACATGTTTTTGATTACATGTTTACCATTGTTTCCGTGTGATTATTTTTACACTGTGATTTAAACCTACGCTTATATATACTTTCCTACATAGTCTATGAGTTCACTTTTGCTTGGATCATTTGTTGGTTTGCTTGTCCTGTGCAACCTGTTGCTAAATCCTAAACCGCAAACTGATATACCAAAGTGTGGAAGGAGTGAAGCAGTTGCTAGATTTTAGATTGGATGGCAAGAAAGCCAGCTTCCTCAATATCATGCCGACTTTTTAACAAGTTCATAAACTACTCCGCCTAGTCTTTTAACTGCTGATTCCCAATTACCAGTCTCTGATACTCGCTTTTCTAATCAAGCAGCTGCCACGGTAGGCTAGTGAGTACCAAGGGAATGGCTTCGCCGCCGCAGCCACTGGACCATTTACCCCTTTTAAGAGTACTCCCCACCCATGCCTACCACGGCACAGCATGTGCACCTTTAAGAGCAGTTAGCGTATTTCTGCTTCGTGTCCATTTCTTAAAAAAAAAAAAAAAAAAAAAAAGATCTACTTATTTATTTGAGAGAGAGAGAGAGTGGGGCGGGCATGCACAGGGGGAGAGGCAGAGGGAGGCAGGCAGGCAGACTCCCTGCTGAGCGGGAAGCCCCTGCAGGGCTCCATCCCAGGACCTGGACATCAGGACCTGAGCCAAAATCAAGAGTCTGACACTTAACCGACTGAGCCACCCAGGGGCCCCTCCTGTCCATTTCTTACCCCCTACTAGACAATATCGCCATCAAGATGCCAGGGAGTTCATATTACTCTATTTGGATCTTCAACACTGAGCACATTTTTATACTCAAGAGTTAGCTACTGAAAATAATTAGTACAAAAGTGCATTTCACTGTCTATCATCTGCCAAAGAGCTGACATCTAATTGTTCATTCAATTATTACAATTAAATATCTGCCTCTATCCTTTTACCCGGTTTCCATAATATATCTTTATTGTGTGACAAACATTGATAAACCTGCTGTAACACTGTCAATGATCAAGTAGCCATTCTTTTTTTTTCCCCTATTCTTTTAATGTAGATTTTTCTTTAACAAAACAGCTCACTCTATATTAAAGGCTCAGATTTTTTATTCTCATTGCACAGTCCGGGTCATTGAGGGAGGTCCTGTTTGAAGTCCTTTCTGATTTCTGGTTGAGAACTATAATTTGGTTGGGGCAGACTATTATTTTATTCTGGAGTCACGTTTGTTTCATTTGCTTGTACAAATGTATGTAAGTAATTACAAGGTATTTATATCGAGAATCAGACTATACTTCTTATATAAATGTGATTGTATTAGTCAGGATAGGTTAGGTTCTGCTGTAGTAACAATCATGCAACAACTCAAAACTTTCATAGAATTATAAAAATGTGTTTCTTGCTCTCACTAGAGGTCAAGTTCAGGTCAGCTGCATCTGTGCTTCACGTCTATTTGATTTTAAGACTCCAGCCAAATGGAGCAAGTTGCTAACAGCAATATTGCTCATCACTATGAGGGAGAGAGAACTCTGAAGGGTCTCTAGCCAGGGATTAGATGCTGCAGCTTAGATGTTAGACATACCACTGCTGCTCACAACTCATTGGCAGGAAGGAGTCATGTGGCTCCACCAATCACAAGAGAACAAGGAGGAGGGGCAACTGGGTGGCTCAGTGGGTTAAGCATCTGCCTTTGACTGGGGTCATGATCTCGGGCGTCCTGAGATCAAGCTGTGCCTCAGGCTCCTTGCTCAGTGAGGAGCCTACTTCTCCCTCTCCTTCTGTCTGCTGCTCTCCCTGCTTGTGCTCTCTGTGTGTCAAATAAGTAAATAAAATCTTTAACAAACAAACGAACAGGAGAACAAGGACGGGCATCCTACAACGTACCCAGAGAATTTGGTAAATAATAAGATGGGGAAGCATGAACATTTCACATTTCACTGTAGATAAAACAGGATAAAATTCTCTATTTGACCTAAAAGCCATAGAGCTTAAGTAGGGGAATAGATTGAAACAGCAGAGTAACTGCCATAGCTAGTTTTACTTTTTGAAATAATCGCCAAAACCACACTAAAGAAACGTGACTGGCAAAAAAATGATGAGGAACCCAGTTTTTGAACAGTTTTGAGTTTCACAGAGAAAGGAATGGTTATAGGACATACTCACTTGGTTCTCCCCACCTCCTTTTTCCTGTACATGCCCCACCCCCTCATCTTCCCCCTGCTCTTTAGACAGTGCTCATTTCTGCTGTACCACGTGTCTTCGCCTGTCTGCGCTGAGTGTGACTAGGAATTTGGCATTCCTCACCTGACCAGTTTTCTGTGGTCATTTCTTCACTTTCCAGTGATTTTCCCCCCTTCAATATTTCTTTTCTCTGTTAGCCTTTTGCCTCATCTTAGACTTCTAATAAAGTTAGAATCGGAAGGGAGATGAAATTCAAGTCCAGCAGCTTAGCTGCTTATAATATAGCAGCTTTAATAAAAGATTTGCTGTAGAAGGAAGTTTATGGATTGTTAACTTGATTCACTGAGATTATCCTGGGATTTCAATTAATCCCGTTACTACGCTTTTACCTATTCTTACAGATCATTGGAAGTTTCGTTGTTGGTATTTTTAAATGGAAACCATTAAATCATGTGCAAAAATACGATCAGGGGAAGGACTGTCTTGACATGTGGTTCTGAGTCAGCCTGGGGAAAAAATATGGGAAGACTCTACCAGTGGCAAAGAGGTTTTGTTTTTGTTTTTGTTTTTGTTTTGGTAAATCAACTGATCTGGGGCCATGGCCTTTCCTTTGCGCTCCTCCTCCATCGTGAGTTACTAGCAGAGAGCACAGTGAATTTGTAAAGCTGTTGAAATACCTAGAGGAACTCTGGATCCAAACTCTATTCAGGCAGTATGTAAGTGTCATGACTGGATTTAACTATACTTACTTTTACCCAATAGCCAGATTTTTGCAGGTTAGCGCTTTCTTCTACCTGAGGTTGACTTGGGCTCACGCTTCACCTGTGCCCCAGAGAGACTCTCTGCACATTCTTGTTAGGCTTCATCCGTAAACCTTCAGTTTTGATTTAAAAGTGGTATTTCTGGGAGGGGCAGAGGGGGGATGGGGTAGCCTGGTGATGGGTATGAAGGAGGGCACGTGTTGTAATGAACACTGGGCGTTATACGCAAATAAAGAATCGTGGAACACTGCATCAAACGCTGATGATGTGCTGTATGGTGACTAACATAACATAATAAAAATAAATAAATACAAGTGGTATTTCTTCGGCAAACTGCCCAAAGGACGGGTCTCTTTTCCTGGGGATTCTCCTCACATCATCTTTATTAATAGGTTACCTTTTCCTGGATACTTTTTATGGAAAGCCTGCTCCCTCTCAGGGTGGCTTATTGCCGTCAGATTGGTTGGAGCAGACTACCCCTGGGTTATATCCCATCTCCTTATCTGTCTACTGACGCCGCCAGTCTGAATCAGGCTGCCATTGACAATGGCGAGCTCCCAGAAATCAGCAACGGATGAGAAACGCCCCCACCTTTCTGTGTTCCGGGAAATGGCTTACCCCAAAGAGTCACTTCCCCATTTGATTGATAAAACTCATGGTCCACTCTCTCTCATGACTCCCTAAGATTCGCAGGTGGCTCCCTTGTTTACCTATGACAAGGCCAAACACAGACTTTTCCCTTCTGCCTGAACGTGCTGACAAGACTAGACACAGACCGTCCAACTTCCCTTTCTTTGTCTCATGAATGAATAGCTGAGATTAAACTGTTTGTCCCTCTGAAAACTGCTAGACACAGAAACAACATTTCCTGTTCAGCTAACTGACCTAGACTTCCCTTGATTGCAAAACAATCCCAACCTAAGTCACCCCACCTGTGACTTGTCTCGCCCTCCCTATAAAAGTCTAACACAAAATCGCACTGCAGAAACACTCCAATACTCAGGTTTACAGTGCTCGGGCTGTGGCAAGAACCTGAATAAAATCAATCTTAGTTGCCTGTGTTTGGCTTTGATACTATCCTCTCCCCCTTTTGGATTCTAGTGCCTTTTTATCTTCATGAATAGCACGCTAGTCACTGACATGAATGGAGGCCAAGGACCTGTAATTTAACCATATGATGGTTATTTCTAAGCAAACGTTGACATCCAACATTTTTGTCTGCAAGGGAAATTCCTAACGCCCTATAACAATAACTGAGCGGTGTTTTAAATCCTTCAAACTGCACAGTCTCATTATTCAACTTTTCCATAGGTTTCTTTTTTCTGTTGGTGACTTGAACAGCCCTCCCACATCAGAGCATCCAACTTAATAGTTAGGGATAAACGAAAATGCTGTAAGTTGCCAAACGGTCAGCATACTTGCTTTCATAATATGACACGTACACATTAACCATGTCAGTTATTAACTACTCAGCCAGATTCTTTATGCTCTACCATGGGATCAATATATTTTCCAGAGCTTCCGCATTAGTAATTTGCCTACTGGGTTACACTACTTTCCAACACGGACCAATAGAAGAGAGAAATATTTTCTAAGAGGGGGGTGCAGGATGGGTGGTTTCAACAATTGGAATAGTCCACAGATTAAAGACCTCTTAAGAAAGGGAGGGGGATGGGGCGCTTGGGTGGCTCAGTCGTTAAGCGTCTGCCTTTGGGTCTGCCCAGGGTCCTGGGATCCATCGAGCCCTGCATCGGGCTCCCTGCTCTGCTGGGAGCCTGCTTCTTCCTCTTCCACCACCCCCCCCTGCTTGTGTTCCCTCTCTCGCTGTCTGTCTCTCTCTCTCTGTCAAATAAATAAAAAAATCTTTAAAAAAAAAAAGGTGGGGAGGAGGAAGAGGGGGAGGGAGGGGAAGGGAGTGGGGAGGGAGGGGAAGGGAAGAGAAGGGAGAGGACCGGGAGGAGAAAAGAGAGCGGGAATTCATTTAAGAATGAAACCCTATGGCTGGGAAGTCTTGTGAAATTCTGTATACGTGCAGCCTTCGTCCTCAAGGGCACATGCGGACACTAGAGATTTCACACGTGTGCGTAAACACCGATTAAATCTGGAACTGGAGGTTTTGGTATTTGAAATGAATTTGATTAGATGGTTATAATAAGGAATGCAGGTCAGCAAGTGTGGTTAAATGATTTGAGGAGGAATGCAGGTCAACTTCCGAACACCGTACCATGTTCCCATGGACCTGTCCCAGTTGCAGAATATGAGACTGACGAAAACACGTTCCACTGATTACTTATCAATTGTAACCGCACTGTGTATTTAATTACGCTTGGTCCCTGGGCCACTACACAGTCTCTTGTCTTCATTTTGATAATCATTTCACTATAGCATCTAATCTGTGCTGTGAATATTACTGTGATATATATCCACTTGGATTCGGAGTTTCTGTTGTCTTTATAAGTAATTCACCTTTATTCTTACCTATTCTACCTTGAGACTAAAGCCACGCATTTGGAGACGATGGGATAGGTCTACAGATGACGCTTATCCCTCCGAGGGGTAACAAAGGGATTTCGATGCCATGGATATTAAAGCTGTAATGGACTGTTTTTTCACTTTATTTCTAAGCAGCTTCTGGTAGGGTAATAGAACAAAAACTTTTTCCCCTTGGATAAGCCATGCAAAGACATTAGAACTGGTCACCTCTAAACTGCAGAAGAAAGCCATCAGGAAATGGAATGCAGAAGTCATCATAATCCCCTCTGTTCCAAACCAGAATAAACCCTATGTCCAAACAGCTTTTGGGAAGAAAAACTCTGAAAATGAAGTAAGGTTTTCAGTCTTCTTCGATATGACTCTGTAGTGAGTTTTACTTTTTTCTCTAAATTTATAGCTTCCGGTTCCCAAGTCCTCAGCCTGGGGACATATGGTCCTCTTTAGAAGAAAACAAGGAGAGAAAAGCTAAATTCATATTGAACTGGATGAGGATAGCTGATGGCCGATGAAAAATGTTCCTTGTAAATCATGAGAAATGTTTTAAAGGCGGCTTGTGGATAGAATAGAGAAAGATGGAATTGTTGATAGATAAGTGCTTTTACATTTGAAGTCTAGGGCAACCCCGTAGTGTAGGGGTTAAGCACACAGATCTGGGCGTTAGGCTCTCCGGGTTCAAATCTCAGCTTCATCTCATACCATTCTCAGAGTTGGTTAATGTGGCTGGGTCCTAGTTTTCAGGACTACAAAATAGGATGTTAATGGTGCCTATTTCACCAGATTGTTATGATAAGCGACTAAGTCAATATTCTAAGAGCACTGCAAGTTGAACACACGAAGAATATTAATACGTATTTGTCAAACAAATGAACTCTAGAAAGCCAACAGAACCTGCGTGAATTCCCAGGCAATGTGGGTCCTAAAGCCCGGTGCTATGCTGGCCGGCTGTGCAGCTCGCTCTTTCTCTACCTGTGTCACAGCATGAAATAGCACTGGGATTCTTTGCTCCTGAAGCTAGAAAAGAAGTACATCTTGGATTCCTACACAGTATGTATACAGTTATCCACAGCCCTACTTTTATTATCATCACTGAGACGACATGAACGGTTATTTGGGAAACCTTTCAGTTTGGGTTTAAGTATTGTCACTGGTTCTCCAACAAATGAAGATTTTTAAAAATGTGGATCCTCTAATGTGATATTTAACTTTGGATTCTAAATGGCACTTAACATTTTTCCCAGACCTCCATCGCTGATTTGATGCACAAATCAGGAACAGACGAAGAGGAAGTATTTTGCAAAATGAAACATCTTTAGTCAGAGAAGCATTGTCAGTATCTTTAACTCCAGGGCTGACAATACGATTTTGATGGATTTACCATTAATGTGATAGAAAGAGAAAAACACAGCTCTTGGAAAAATACAAAGTAACTTGTTATGCACTTTTTAGCCAGCAAAGTAATTTTTTGGAGCACCTGCTGTGAGCTGGGCAATGTGCTAGAAGTTTAGGATATATTGGGGTGGATAGAACGGACACGCCAGAATGCCCTTATAGATAGTCAATAAACAAGTATATTTCAGTGTTGCTAAGAGCTATGAAGACAGAAAACAGCTTATTGTGGCAAAAAAAAATAAAATAAAATAAAGGTTCTCGGGGCACCTGGGTGGTTCAGTCGGTTAAGCGTCTACCTTCCACTCGGGTCGTGATCTCGGGGTCCTGGGATCGAGCCCCACATAGGGCTCGCTGCTCAGAGGGGAGTCTGCCTCCTTTTCTGCCCCTCTTCTCCTCATGTTTTCTCGTGCTCTCTCACTCAAATAAATAAATAAAATCTTTAAAAAAAAATAATAGGATCTAATATAACACTGGGTGGTCAGGGAAGGCCTCTGAGATTTGGAGAATGAGAAGAAGCCAACCCTGTGAACACTGAGAAGAGAGTCTCAGGCAGAAGAAATGGTTGGGACTGCTGAACATCCACCCACCAACTACTAAGAAGCCAAAAGAATGTTCAGAGTAGTTCTCAAATAATTAAGCGATTTAAGGAAGGTCATGTCAATCTACCTCTTGGATACCACCACATGCATAGAAAAACAATCAACAACACCATTCACCATACATTCGGGAAACACAAGTGGAAATGCTGACCCATGAGAAGTGCTTGCAAAGCATCTGTGAGAACAGTGTCACTGCGTTTCGCTCATGCTCGTCCCCAGACAGCGAGTCTTCAGAGAAAGCAGAAGCCCCTCTGGCCTCCTCCGTGGTAAAGAGATCAATCATTGTTATTGAACTTGTGTAGCTGAGGGGGAAAGGAGATGAATTTTTCCAAAACCTTGGACAATTGAGACTGGAACACAAAAGACTTTCCAGAGCAAGTCGGGTAGCAGAAAATCACGCTGGGGATGAAAAGGTCTACAAGGTTCATAAATAATGAGGGACATACATCACAAAATGTTTGCTATCTAATGTGGAATTTAAGAATTGTGACTTCAAAATTTGGAGTGCTTTTCCTCAGCTCGAACTTTCCACATTTTCCTAACATCTGTCATGACCTTGGCAGTGGCTTTACTAAGCTAGATTGACTAGGGGAAAAACTTGGAATCTCGGTACAGATTCGAGGAAATGAGCATTTTTGAAAAAAACACAATTCTATTGTTCACAGCATCCTGAACTACCCAGCACTGTGCGGTATTATATAAAAAGCATAACAAGGCCACAGCAAATACTTTAAGTCTAGCCTCCAGGGTCCCTTTCGGGCTACACTGTTCAATATGGTAGCCACTAACCAGAGGTAATTACTGAGAACTTGAACGGTGGCTCGTCCAAATGGAGAATGCTGTAAATGGAAAAAACACCTCAGATTTCGCAGTCTCAGTACAGAAGAGAGAACGCAAAAATATCCCACTAATCACTGTATAGTAGGTGGATATGCTGGATTAAGTGAAATCCTGAAAATTAATTTCACTATTGATTTTTTTCATCCGAATACTTCAACCCTTAAACGCACACATTCCACTCCATCGTGTTGCTCTTGGACAGCTCTGTTCTGGGGAACAGACCTCACCGTACCTGCTCCCTAACCATCTACCCTAAAGCATTCTGTTGCAATGGATGGCAACATTGTCAGAGGGAAAAACAGGTGGCTAACTGCTCTAGCTGTAGGTGGAAGGTAACAGATGGGTGCGACAGTTACACAGTACTGGAAAAATGGATGCTTGGTAGAAAACCCATCAGGAAGTGTTGGGAGAAAATTACTCAGGTGCTCTGAAGATGCTTCCAAAGAAGGAAACCAGGAGCGGAAAAAAAAAACAAAAGAAAATAAAACAAAACACGATGTCATCCTTGCGCCCAGGGACTGAGGGTCCTTCAGATGACTTGTGCTTTTTTCAACAAAAGAGCATGCATGATTCTCCGAACCTATGCCCCACCTCCCAGTCCGTCCCTCCAAACAACAAGTAAACAAGCAGAAAATAAGCCTTTGCCAGCAGTGAGCTAAGGCATCCAGTGTATATTCTGAAAATTTCATGGCAAGGGCCCCACTCCGTGTAGACTATGCAACAGATGTTGATGATGCTTAGCGTGAGCTGAGGACAGGGGAAAAACCTATCATATCTTCGTAGTTGGCTGCAGGAAAAATCTTTTCCCTTGAAAAGATCTGTGCAAATGTACGCCATTAGCAAAGCAGCTAATACGTCAGCCTTCAAAGTGACCAGACTGTACATTCACTGTTTTACTAATCCTCTGGCTTCCCCTGTTTTGAAAGGGTTCTAGAAAAATCCATTTTGGAATATTTTGCCCTTGGCTTTAACGCTTGGCAGAGGAGTTCACTGTCCTCTGCTCTTCCTTGTGTTAGTTATAAAGCTGTTTGTCATCTCTAGTATCCGGAACACCTGCTTTTTTTAAAGGACTGCTGGCTCGGGGAAAAGAACATAAGTTATTTTTATGCAAAACTCACCAGCTCAAGACTTTTAAAACGCCTCTCTGAAACACTGTATTTTCTTCCCCCATAATCAGATAGGAAATCTTAAAAATCAGAATTTTTCATTTTACTGGAGTTTCCTTTTGAGATAAATCACTGGAAGGCAAGTGACAGGACAGTTGGGCAAGACAGAGAAAGAGCCTTTTGCTCGAAATAGGATACACAAGGGAAGAGAATCACAGGCAATCATGTCTTCCAATAAAGTGAAAGAGTTGTAAAGAACTTATGGAAGCCTAAGGATGGAAAAGTTCCAAGAATTGATGAAGATCAAGAAGATGAAAGAGGCTCTGTTACTTCTTTGTATGGAACGTGACACATTTTAAAACCCCATGTTTAGTGTATATCTGTAGTTTTTGCCTACTTAGCAGAGCTTCTCCCTTCTGGTAAGAGCTATTATCTTTTTCTTCTGGGGAAGAAAAGGGGGAACTCAGCCTTCCTCAGTTGACAGATTTGTTTATCACTTGACCTGCCTCCCTCACCATCGGGATGGGCACATGGCCAAGACTAGTCCATCAGAGTCTCTTACTCTCATGGCCCTAGAGATTGCACAGGGATGGGGGATTGGTTGAGTGACTGAGAGAGAGGCATTCTCTCTTGCTCTGTAGGATTGTTAGCTCTTGGAGTGACAGGAGTCTAAGGCAGCCATGTTGGCCATTTGGGCTTCCCCCGCGTCAAGAGCGTAATGGAGAATGGAGCCCACAGAGAGAAAGGCAGTACTGAGAGGGGTAAGAAGAAAGAAAATGTTGATGAAAAAATGTAAGCCCCTGGATTTCTTACTCACATGTTCCCCAAATTCCCAGTCTGTTTTCCTTTTCAGCATAAGCTAGTTTAGCTGGGTTTCTGTCGCTTGTCATCAACAGACTCATAATTAGTAGGCTATGTTCAAGAGCTAGTAAAAACTGTGTAAAAGAGAGAGAGAGAGAAAGCAAAAGGAGTAACAAGGGCCTCCCAAAGTAAAGAAAAGAAAGAGGAAAAGTGGAAATGATTACATAATTTCTCCTTCCTTCTCTCAATGTGTTAGCATAAATTACACACACGCACTCAGAAATTCTAAAGAGACTATCAATCTTAACTTACCCATTGGAATTGAACACAGACTAAATCATCACGATGAAATGGACTATTCTTGGCATACAAGGTGCTCTGCAGGCAAAAGTGCACATTTTTGAGCCATATCTCTCAGCTTTTTCCATATTGCTTTTCTGTTTCACCATTTCCCTCTTTTTTAAATAAAAAAATTGACTATTAAAAAATCAATCAACTAATATCTGCTCATTTAAAAAATATATATAAGTGGTAAAGAAGTCAACTCATTAGAAAATGAAAACCCAAACCTTACTTTTCAAACCTATTCTTCAAGCATGTGTTTGAGAGTACTCTTCCAGATCCTCTCCAAAAAATATCTTTTCCTTTTAACACAAAATTGAATCAAAGTTGGCATCTTGTTCCCCACTTAAATTTTTAATAATTAAAAGCATCTTATGGACATATTTTCATGTAGAATATATAGGTCCACCTCATTTTATTTAGTGTCTAATATTTCAATATATTGATGGACACTTTGTCTTTAGTTTTTTGCTTGCTTTTGCTTTTGCTATTAGATCTAGCGATAAACAACCTTCAGTATATTCTTATACCCTTCCCCTTTTTAAAATTATATTACTTTTACTATTGTTACAGTAGTTTCCTACTCATGAACTATGAGCTAGTGATCAGGACAAGCGCCAGTTAAAATCTCCACCTTGCATGCGTCCTTGTGTGCACACACACTGGGTCTCATGAAATAGGCAGGAGCGAGGCGTGATTCAAGTGTGACATGAAGACAGACATGAATATAAATGATCTGGCCCAGGATGGATGAGGTCTACACCCACAAACACACATGCATAGTTGCCTTCCCTAGGGTTACAGTTGTTGGCAGATGACTGACCTCCCGACCTACGTGTCTGCCATTTTTGTTGTCGGCTTCTGTCAATTACCACCCAAGACAGTTAGTAAAACAGTTCTTCACCTTCGGGCAGATGTCTGTTGTCCATTTGTCTAGATCAAGAGGCTTACGAGCACCTCTAATTCTGAATTCCGTGGGGCTGTTTGAGTCCTGGCAGTGTTGACAAGACAGTTGCTACTCTTTAATCAGCCCAGTGGACAGGACCCATTTATTTTACCTTGTGCCTTGAATTCCTCTCAAAGGAAACTTCTGGAGCTTTAAAAATAGTTTAGATCTTTCTTTTTGCTTTTGTCTCATTATTAAACCTGCAGACAGTATCAGCCCTTTTTTGCGGGGGGAAGGGATGGGTGGTTTATGACACTTCAGGCGACTGAAGACTGAGTCAATTACCTGTAATATTTTCCTCTACCTTCTCCAGGCAGAAGTTGAAAAAGCGATCCCTTCTTGGGGAGGTTTATCACCTGGCTTAATTTTCTTTGTGCTGGCATTTTTATGCCTGAAGCCGGGACGTAAAATGTGCTGATGGACATAGATGGCTTGTTCTCAGATAACCTGAGCAGTCCAGGATGTGCTGGTGCCCGGCCTGGGACCCTGGGGAGGCAGCAGGGCTCACATTCACTTCTGTTTTCTTTTCTCTAGTTCTACCCAAAGTAAGAAAATAACATGAGAGGATTTTCTGGTGAAATCTCCAACGGTAGCCAGTTATTTGGCCAACGAACACTGGCCAGTGAAAACAGCAAGCATCGCCTCCTTGCTGACAAGGAAGGCAGACTCCTGATGGCAGCTTCCTGTCCAACGCTGAAATGCGGAATGGCATTTGAAGCGCAACCAGACTTCTGGGTTGTTCTTTTGTTTTCCATTGGCAATCATCAATGAGTGGTAAATGGCGGCCATCAAAGCAGGGTCCCTTCCTCACTCAAGGCCAGTACTTGACTGCAAAATTGTGGGGTAGGCAAAGCGTATGTCGCCCACCTCATTTCACTATCCAACTGCATTTTCTCTCTCAAAATAGGCCCTGACTTCCCTCGCCTCTAGAAATCCACCATCTTCTCTCTGGGCTGGACTGCCCAGGACCACACTTTATTCTTAGATCAGGACTGTGTACCACCTCCCAGACTTTTCTGTCTCCAATCAACACATGCCACCAAAACATAACTTATGTCCCACTCCATCTGGATCCTAATGGGATCTGGAGTCAAGCCGATAAAGTTATGCAAGTGAAGGCTGCTAGTGGGTACATTTCTTGGAGTATGTGTGCAGTTAACAGGCTCCTCATAAATCTGGTTGGAATCCCCTTTGTGCAAAAGAAATGCATATTACGGTGAGGCCTTGAGGCACTCTCTTGCGGGAGGTATTCAGTGACAGAGTTGCTTTCAGAAACTCCTTCAAGTACATTAAGAGGCAGCTCCCTACCACACCAGCCTGGCCTGGCTTGCTGCCTTGGCCGTTTTGACAGGAAACTTCATGGAATATCCTCACAGAGCTGCGACTATAACTCAGCAGTCATGACGCTCCTCCCCACAGCAGGCGAAGAGAGCCCTGCCAGGGAACATTCTCCGACACAAGGCAGCCTCTTGACATTGCACGAGAGAGGCAGTGAAAGATCCTGTTGTTTGAAATGTGTGGATTTTACTGATGACTTCTCTAGCACCTACCTCTCACTTCTGCCAGGGCTATCCTGCCCTTGTCTTTTAGAAGGCACACGAGTTTCTAGGTGTGCTGACTGCTTCTTCTGAACCTCGTTTACATGCCTACCACATTATGTTCAGCAAGGGAGCTCAAAAAAAAACAAAAACAAAAACAAAAAACCCCCAAACCCACCACATGTTGAGTCAAATTGGGATGAAGACGACAGCATTGTTCGAACTGAATAAAACATTCAGTGATGGTTTTTGCTTTTTTGTCTTTTCAATTCAGTCCCATATTTTCTGATACTTCAGACTCCCCATTCATATCATGATTATTTTTTTCTTTAAACTGTATACAGATGGCCCTGGACATACTACGGTTTGTCTTCACAACTTTTCTACCTTATCATGGTGCGAAAGCAATATGCATTCAGTAGGAATGGTGGTTTGAATTTTGATCTCTCCCTGGACTAGCGATGTGCAGAAGGATATCCTGTCACCACGCTGGGCAGCCCCCGCTCCCGATCAGCCACTCGGTCACAAAGGGAGACAACCAACACAATCACCACCATTCCGTCACCATGCAATCACTCTGTTTTTCACTTTCAGTACGGTATTCGATCAATCTCATGAAATATTCAGCATTTGATGATAAAATAGGCTTTGTGTGAGAATAATTTTGTCCAACTGTAGACTACTGTAAGGGTTCTGGGCACATTTCTGATAGGCTACAATTGTCGGTATTAATGCATTTTTGACTCAACGGTATTTTCAATTTATGATGGGTTTATTGGGATGTGACCCCATCAGAAGCCAAGGAAGATCTGTAGACTCTATGTAGGATTTCAATCTTATTTTCCAAGCATCAGCTAAAAATGCAGTAGGTCACAGAAGTGATTTTTGATTAAGATCCTAGGGAAGAGAATTTAATCTAAGGTTCGTAGGAAAAAGGCGATCTACTTGTATTTTTTAAATATAAGTAAAAATTCACTTCATAGACTGCAGTGTTTCCTCCAACTATGTCCTTAAATTCGATTGATTATTCTCTGGTCAATCCCTCTAGATCCATTAGTTCCTTTTATAAAGTAGTTTGAAATAGATGACTGATGTTCTATTACCAGGAGGAGATCTTCCTGGCTACTTAATTATTGTGGACATAGTTACATCTAAACACAGAACTTTCTAATTTTTCCAGAGATGAAGGCCTTTGTTCACCTTACGTAGCTTTAGCACAATATAAAGGAAATTTATAGGTACAGCATTAATTTTATATTCAGTGATGTAGCTATTTGAAGGATAAAGAATAATTGAAGACTTTGATTTAGATTGCATTAAGCTCTCCTATATCAGTTATAAAATAAAAATTTGTCTTTCCCTCAATTGAATATGTTCACATTCAAGACAAGAATGACCCAGTAGGGGAAACTTCGCATCTCAAGAAATTTAACAAAAATAAGATTGCAGTTATAAATCCCTAATCAGAGGATCTTAAAGTTGGTGACAGGACATTAGGAGCCAGCTAATTGGCCATGTAAGAAAGACCTAGGTCAGGAGGGAGATTTTTAAATCAATAGAGTAAACAACTGGCTGACATCGGCTAGATAAGAGAAACTTGTTTCTGAAAGCTGCATTTCCCCGTTGTTTGCAGTCTGTGAGAGGCAGAATTTATAATGTGAAGTGGCAGGTAGGGGAAGAATCCAGGGGTTTCCGCTCGGGGCTTTGCCATAGTCCTAAATCATCCCTATGGTCTCAGCTCATGCTTCCCTCCGTTCGCTTCAGGCCATTTGGCAAGGCTATAAAAATACCTGTCATTTTAGCATTTTGAGGCAAAGGCTTAGGAGGAAGGCAGAATTCTTTTCAAGAATTTTTTTTTCCTATAAAATACCCTTATGGCCTGGATCTGTTTGGCTATGAGACTGGAACCCTTCCTCCTCCTCCCACCTAGCCTAAAAGGTCTAAAAGGTCTTCCACCTTGTGACATAATGACTCTCTGTTAGCCAGAACATTTTCCATAGCCTTCCATCTTGCATTAATAGTACTTTTGCAAGTCAAAAAAAAAAAATTTTTTTTTAATTTTTTTTATTTTTTGAGCTTTGCAGCTGTTATGTTGTTGCCCAGTGCCAGGACCACCACTCCTACACGTGCTCCAGAAGATGTCATTCCCGTTGACTACAAAGTGAGCAGTGTCCCCAGGCTCTATGCAGCAAGGTAGCCCTCAGGCTGTCTAGAACGGCCTGAGAGAATATAAAAGGGGGTAGGCTGTCACGGAGGCACAGGAATTCAGAGAAAGAGATAAACTGGAAAACAAATCCTTTTAAGAAATCTGTGAAAATAACGGGGAGGGGCACTGAGGTATTGACTGGGTATTGATCCAAATTATTTGGTTTGAAAGAGAAGGGTGGCCCCTGAAGGCTTGAGGACAACCCTGGGGCAGACATTTTGAATACGTCTCCACAAATACATACTTCCCTGCATTTCCTGTCAAAACAGATCACAAATCCGTGATCCTCAGGGAGATTAGTCCTAGAAGAGCTGATAAAGGATAAAGAGACAGCCTCTGTGTCTAGACGGAAATCAAGAGGCACTGTGAGAAGAGTCACTAACGAAGTTTGTTTTCCTCAAATTCTTCCTTTTCATTAATCTTAGCATATCTCAAAGGCTAGAGGGTAGGTTCTCTCACCCAAAATACCCAAGTCTGAGCCCTGAACACTGTACATTAATTCAAATACGTACATAATGGATTTTAATTAAATATTTACATTCTTTTTTTTTTTTTAAAGATTTTATTTATTTATTTGACAGAGATAGAGACAGCCAGCGAGAGAGGGAACACAAGCAGGGGGAGTGGGAGAGGAAGAAGCAGGCTCATAGCGGAGGAGCCTGATGTGGGGCTCGATCCCATAACGCCGGGATCACGCCCTGAGCCGAAGGCAGACGCTTAACCGCTGTGCCACCCAGGCGCCCCTAAATATTTACATTCTTAATAAAAGACTGAGAAAGTGGGTGGAAAAAAATGAGCCTCAGATCATTGGGTTTTACAAAGGCACGTGCTTTCTTCTCTCTTTCCAGCATAATTTTTCAAGAACAGTCTAGGTTCTTATTTCTTACACACGAACCTGCCTTGGCCCTGAAAACATTATCAGAGAGAAAAATCATGGAACCATCGCAGTGCAGATCTTGGTATGAAGCTGACATAAAACATTTTGACCCCCTGTGCCCTAAAATAGGCAGCCCCTTCTTATTTAAATTAAAAAAAAAAATCCTTTTTTAAAAATCTGAGTTTAGGAGGTTGAAATTAAGGTCCTCTGAGCTAATGTGTATCTGACTCAAAATATTTTGCATGTGAAACAGCCGCGTTAGAGAAAAACCGGTTCAGCTGCGGAACCATGTGACATCTATGGGGGGGGGGGGGCGTTTCATGGCGAGCCAAATAAGAAGCAGCTGGGGTTCCAGCATTCCTCCTCATCCCAGACAGTCCAAACCGGGAACTCAAGTGCCAGCTTGATGCGCACGCTGTGAGAGCTTATCTCTAAATAGTCTTCCCGTTAAATTCATCTTTCATCTATTCATAGGAATACTCCCTCTGACTCCAGCCCCCAGCGACACCAGAGGGGCCTAGATCTCAAAGGAGGAGTGAAGAATCCTTATTCTCTTGTGCTTTGATGACGAGGTGCCAGGACGGGCACAGGTCACCATGAAGTAGAAACCCACGAGCCGTGAAAATACAAATCCGCCAGATTGGATCAGCAGTGAGGCAGCTCGAAAACAAACATCCCTGACACCGGCGAAGCACCTGGTGAAAGGATTTTACCGAGAGCCAAAAGAGCTGGAAAATTCTATCAGGAGCTGGTCCCCCCACAGAACGGGGATGTACACGAAAGGCAAAGCATGCTTTAGGCATAAGGAACGCTTGTGGGTCCAAGAAAATGGGAAGATATTTTAGCTATTGTCACATTTGATGTTACTACCAAAAGGCTGCTTACTGCAAAGACGTACCTGCCGGATGCTCGCCTTCCGGCTGCCTGCGGGTCAGGATGAGGACAGAGATGCCGGGGCCAGGCGTTCAAGGTGCAGTTCAGACAACGAGTGCCTTTGTATCCCTGTTCGCTGTAAAAGCATCACTAGACTCATGTCACAGCAAACTCTCCAGGCTTCCTACAATGCTGCATCTGGCCCGGCTACCCTTCCAAGGGAGGATCTGGCCTATGTACATAGACAAGAGTCTTAGTCTCTTTGAGTTCTGGTAGGCAGACACAAAAAACTTGGAAAATTTGCCGTTTACATTGAGCACAACCCACAGAGGAAAAATTGTGCTCAATCGTGTCAGGAGTAGCCACGTTATTATCTCCCCCCATCCCCTACTCACAACCACTGCAGGGTCAGACCTTTTGCACCGGGCCGGTCTATATTTCGGGAGAGGTTGGCCACTGGGAGACCACGCCTGCCGGGAAGTGGGGATGGTGTGACCTGACCACTGTGGGAGCTACTTACTCTAGGTTCGGGCCATGCCCTTAAAGTCTGCTGAGACCGCCGAGTGCCCAGCACAGGAGAGGTTAGAATGGCCCACCTGCTCAGGGCTTACCTAAATGTTCAAGACCCACCCAGACCTGCCGCGGACCTCCTCCCACTTGCCAAAGTAATTGTGGTCCTGCGCACATTCGAGAAGGTCTGAGTCACTCTGTGATTTGCAGATATATGCCTTGGGGTGAGGAAGCTGATAATGGCCCACAGCTGCTGTCACCACCCTAGATACCCGCTCGTTCAGGGATTGCTCTCTGCTCCATCTCCTGGGAAATTCATGTTCTCCTCCCCCTGCCAAACGACCCTGGTCCTGACATTACTCCAGTGATGGATGGCCTGGGTTCTGAGTCTACCTGACCAAAACACATTTGCACAGCCAAATAGTTCCATCAGTACGAAATAAACACATTTGCCCAAAACGACAAACCCGCAATTCCAATCTGTTAACACTTGTGAAAGATAAAGATACCAAACAACCAGTTTCCTTGGATTCTTTAGTCTCCTGTGTGAACTTTAACTATTGTTTTTAATTACCTTTCAGTTCCTACTTGGACGCAGGGTAATTACAGATTTTAAGAGAAACCTACGTGCCAGGGTTAAGAGTTACCGATCCAGGCCCTGAGAACAATTGTCAGGCATCTTCGTGTAGAGTGACTTGTCTGATGTGGAACCCTTCATAATTTGGAACCCAGGCTTTAAAACTTTGTACTCAAATAGTTATGCACCCTTTAAAATAATCGTAATTCCAGTTATTCAGAGAAACACAGGCTTCCTATGTTTCTGCATTAAGTATTATCTATGGAAGAAAACGCTGATCTCATACTCATGACGTAATGTATACCAGAGGCCAGTTTGTTCAGGTGAGTGAACTAGACCTTCACAGGAGGGAGAAAACTCATGTTGGATCTCTTTGCCTGGGATGTGGTATTTGACATGACCACATCAGCTTATAAGTGATTGTTTTCTTTGGAGATTCTTCGTTGGGACTGATTGCTTGCGAAAATGTACAGCCATGTTTTATTCTGAGCCGTAAGAGTTGAGACATTTTGTTTATAAGGTTAACATGAAATGTACTCATCAGAGTTGAGGGTAAGCTCCATGGGGCAATGTAGTAATTAAACTTCTCTGTGAAGTTGTGGGTTCTTAGACGGCATGTCTCCCAAGAAGTTCAGTCCTGCAATCTTGTGATTACAAGAGTTGGCTTCAAACGGGGAGGTTTCTGTCCGTGTGTGTGTGTGTGTGTGTGTGTGTGTGTAAGCAAGTGCCTCTTAAGCCTCCTATCTACATGGCTGTTTGAAATACAGCTCATCAGGCTAAATTAAAAACACTCTTTGTTGATCTGAATATTTTTCTTTTTTTGAAATGTGCTGATTGAAACAGGTCTGCTCTATGAAGTCACACTATCTCTAAGGAATTAGAAAGTGGGAGGAACCGGAGGGGGCATGAAGGGCCTTTGTGTTTATATTTCAAGACTTTGCTTATAGGTTGTTCTAATAGCTTCCCATTAGTCAAATTAGAGGTGGGGCATAATGAAGGCCAACTATTTAAACATTTACAAATTTTTCGAGATCAAAACCTGAGGTTTCTAAAATTATCTGAAGAAATTGATAACTCAGTTACGTCTGGGACTTGATCAATACATACTCACACCGCACATAACTTCACAATTGTAGGGCTCATTACATTTCATTTTGCTGTTTTTTACTAAGATGAAAATAACCTTCTAGTTATTGGAAGTAGTTCTTAGAGTTTCAAGGAAATTTAAGGTCAATTTTCCAATAGTTTATACATGATACGATCACCTTCATGTCTTCGTGCTTCCGTATCCCAACGCACTCACACACACATGTGCACACATTTGGGGGATGTCCAGATTCTGGGGGTGTCCAGATTCGGGGAACAGGGAAAGAGAAAGCTTAAATTTGCAAGCAGACACTTTGACAGGAAGAATTTACTGAGCATCTAATAAGAAACAGTATAGAAGAGCGCCAGGAAGGATGTCACCAACTAACTAATAAAATATGCAAATGAAAAAAATCTCAGCCCCTCCCTTAAACTCTTTAGAGGATTAATGGTAAATAACATAGGCACTTAAATTAGTTACTACCTGAACTTCACCCGATACAAACAGCCACAAAAATAAAAGAAATTTACATCTGATATATTCTCACACTGACTTGGTCAACGTTCTACTCCTTGCAATGCCCTAGATGGTCAGTGTCCATTTCTCTTTCCTTGCGGGGACCAGCCAAAGTCCCCCGGTACTTCAGTGCTGTTCTTCTTAAACCTGGTCCCCACCGCCCCCCACACATACACAGACACACGATTCATGCTTGTACTTGATTTCCTATCTGACTGCTAAACTTTGTGCCTACTTTCTCTTATTCTATCTTTTTTCCTGATGAAAATACTAAAATTATGTATTCATTTAGGTACTCGAGGAATTTGTGGTTCCTTAATTTCTAGAAAGCTTATCTTATGCATAAAGTACAAGGTGCCAGTAAGAAATCCACTGAATGGCTGAAGAAACGTCACTGCAGGGTAGTCACTGACCTGTCCCTGAGAATCCAAGCAAGCTTCAGTCACCAGTGTCAGAGATGGAATCAAGTCCATCCCTTTATCAGCCCAGGTGGCCTCAGCCTTCTTTGGCAATTCCAGATGGCCTTGACTCCTGCTCTGTTCTAAACCTTCACTCTCGGTTTGTTTAAACCTCACTTCCTTAAAAATTCCACCAGACATCATTCTCTCCATAAAGCCTTCGCCAGTTGCCCTGAGTTGGAAAGACTCATTTCCTCTGAAGGCTGACTGTCCTTTGCTTATATGGTCTGTATCTTAGGGCATTTAAGACTTTCTATTTTGTACTGTTGGTATTTCTGGATGTGTGTTACTCTGAAGTCTGCTTGAGGGCACACTTTCTACTCGACTTCAGGGCCCAGTGTAATTTTATGCACATGCGCTGTTCTTAGGAAATGTTAGTTGAATAAATGAATATAAAATTGAATAAATTAATAGATAACAGAATACATGAATGGCATGTTATCTATGCTGTCAAGGTCCATACGTGATGGTGTGAAGCGTAAACAAGAGCTCGTGGTGGCAGCCTCCAATCCTAGGCCTCAGTTCCTAGATTGTAATCTCTTATAATGATTTTCTTTGTATGGAAATGATGAGATTTTCATTTCGCAGGATAGAATCACTCCAATTAACAAACAATCCCACATTAACCATCTTAATGTTAATAAATGTGCCATCATCAGAGGAAAAAAACCTCATTAATAAGTCTGAGTAGTAATCACAGAAGAAACACTATTTAAAGCCATGGTCTGGAGGAAATGAAGATAGAAAGGCCACTCTGTTAACATTCCAGATGGAGAATCTGACATTGTATTCACACCCAATATACGTTTGGTTGGTCGCACACCAAATTGTTCCATATGAGATCTGGGGAGGCAATGCCATGTTCTGTTTGTCTTGCAAGATCCCATAGGGAGAGCTTCATGTTTATAGTACATGCTATTAGTATTATAAGCATGAGTCAGTATTCAGTAAAACTGATTAATAATTCCCCTTCGCCTCTCCCATAGCATTATAATTTGATTCCTAGGTCTTTTTGGCATTGATGAAAAATTCATTAAATAATTAGAAGGTGGGGAAAGATTAGAACTGATTTTTTTAAATTAAAGTTTTAATTTGAGTTACCCGGAGGTTCATATGAAGTTTAAAGAAATGATTCAGGGAGATCCCACATATTCGACCTGGTTTCCCTCAACGGTAACAATCTTACAAAACTATAGTACAATATCACAACCAGGATACTGACGTTACTACAGGCAAAGAGCCTATTTGTTGCCCCTTTGTGGCCACAACCACCTACCCCTTTGCTTCACAATAGCATCCTGTTATCCTTTACATTTTTTTTTTTTTAAGATTTTATTTGTTTATTTGTCGGAGCAGGGAGAGAGAGAGAGAGAGTGAGCACAAGCAGGGGGGAGCAGCAGGCAGAGGCAGAAGCAGGTTCCTCTCTGAGCAAGGAGCCCAATGGGGGACTCAATCCCAGTACCCTGGGATCATGACCTGAGCCCAAAGCAGGCACTCAAGCGACTGAGCCGCCCAGGTGCCCCTCCTTTCCATTTCTATAATTTTATCATATTAAGAATATTGTATAAACGGAATCATACAGTATGTAATCTTCTAGGATTAGCTTTTTCACCCAATGTAATTCCCCAGGGATTCATCCACGTCCTCCCAGGGTATGCATTTGATCGCTGGGTCGTGTGCTATGGTACGGTCATACCACAGTTTGTCTAACCATTCACCTGTTGAAGGGCATGTGGGTTGTTTCCAGTTCTTGGCTATTATTAAAACATCCATTAGCGTTCTTGTGTGAATATAAGTTTTCGTTTCTTTGGGATTGCCCAAAGTCAATTGCTGGGTTATAGGCTAGTTGCATAGGTAGATGGGTAAGAAGCGGCCAAATGATTTTCCAGAGTAGTAGTACCACTTTTCATTCTCACCAGCAATGTAGGAGTGATTCAGTTTCTCTGCCTTCTTGACAGCACGTGCTGTTGTTGTACTTTACTTTAGTCATTCTGATGGGTAGGGAGCGATATCTTACTGTGCCTATACTTTGCATTTCCCTAATGACTGATACATTTTCATATGCTTATTTGTCATCTGTATATCCTTTTTGGTGAAATACTTCTCCATGTCTTTTGCCCATGATTAACTGGATTATTTGTGTAGCATTGAGTTTTGAGGGCTCGTAATATACTGTAGATACTAGTCCTTTGTCAGATAGATGCTTCGAAAATATTTCTCTGAGCCTGGAGATTGTTTTTGTGTCCATTGAACGGTCTTTTATTGAGCAAAATTTTAAAATTTTGATGAGGTCCAATTTATTAATTTTACATTTTTTGGATTGGGATATTAGTATCAAGTCACCAGACTGTCTGTTATTAATCAATTACCAAAGATTTTCTCTTGTTTTTTTTCCTTCCTTCTTTCCTTCCTTTAGCTCCTGGCTGGAACTTCCAGTCCTACATTAAATAAGAATGGTGAGAATGGATAGCCTTGCCTGGAGGCTTTCACTGTTAAGTATGATGTTGGCCTAGGTGTTTTGTAGATGCATTTTATCAAGTTGAAGAAGTTTCCCTTTATCGCTAGTTTGCTGAGGGTTTTGTTATGATCCAGTATTGGAGTTTGCAAGTACGTCTTCTACATCAATTGATATGATCATATTACCTTTCCTCTTTAGCCTGTTGATATGGTGATTTCCACTGATTGATTTTCAAATGTTGAACCAGGCTTACAGACCTGGGATAAATCCCACTTAGTCATGGTACATAATTAATTTTATACATTGCTGGATTTGATTTGCTAGTATTTTGTTGAGGATTTTTGCAGTTAAGTTCATGAGAGATATTGGCCTACAGTTTTCTTTTTCTGTATTGTCTTTGCCTGATTTTGGTATGAGGGTAGTATTAGCCTCATAAAGATGAGCTGGGAAATGTTCCCTCCTCTTCTATTTCCTGGAAGGGATTGTGTAAAATTGGTGCTAATTACTTAAGTGTTTGGTAGAATACTCCAGTGAAACCATCTGGGCTTAGAAGTTTCTTTTTCAAGAGCTTTTTAATTACCAACTTGATTTAACGTTTGTAGGACTATTCAGGTTGCCTATTTCATCTTGGCTGAGTTTTAATACCTTGTGATTTTCAGGTCCATTTCTTCTAAGTTGTCAAATTTATGAGCATAAAGTGGGTTGTAGTATTCCTTTATCATGATGTTTGCAGGATCTGTATTGATAGCCCCTGTTTTGTTCCTAATATTGGTGATTTGTGTCTTTTCTTTCTTTTTATCTTTGTCGCTCTTGCTAGAGATTTATCAATTCTATTGACGTTTTTCAAAGAACCAGCTTTTTGTTCCATTGATTTTCTCTACTGTTTTCCTGTTTTCAATTTCATTGATTAATGCTCTAATCTTCATTATTTCTTTCCTTCTGCCTGATGGTGCAAAAGTATATTTTTCTATATTTATATTTTACATGTTAAAAGCTAACAGTTTCTGAGTTGACATGACAGCCAGTCTATAAATATTATTTTAACTGTGTTAAATACGGAATATTCTTTAAATTGGTAACAATGTTTAGTATTTAAGTGTTTATTGTCACGAGTTTAGACAGAAAACAGGAAAATCAGTTCACTGTCATGGAATAAGTTCAAGTCTTACTTCAGTTTCTGTCTGAAAAGATTCTGGGTATTTACAAGTATTCTCTCTCAAACTAAAAAGTCATTATTTGAAGACAATTTGTAACATAACTCTAAATCACTGTGCATAGATATGTTGAGAGCTAGAAAAGTTCTATAAAAGGTCTTTCTTCCAGGGAAGGGCAGGGAAACTGCAGAGTAGAAAATAAACTGGAGAAAAATGAATTACCCACACAGGAAAGAAGGGATATTTTAGCTGAAATATAGCTGGAAAATTTAGGTAGAGGTCTTACAGGAGAGAGGGGAAAAGGCAGAAATGTCTGAGTCAGAGAAAGATCGCTCCCTAAAGAGAAGAGAGCTGCCAAAAAGAGCAGAGGTTTGCAACTGAGCTAAGTTGAGAATAAATGTAGAGAGAAAACAAGACATTTCTTAATGTGTGTGTGTGTGTGTGTGTGTGTGTGTGTGTATATATATATAAAATATGGGATAAATATATATGTATATAATATACATATAAAATAAATATGGGATAAACATAAATATATGTAATAAATACATATATATAAATAACATTTTAAAAGAAGTAAAGGGTAAGAGTAGAAGTAAAAATACTAGTTAATTAATCTTCGGGACCTTATGAATTTAAGTCACAGTTCCTGCCTGCCTAAAGTTTGCAATCTGACCAATTGAGTCTTTTATTGGATTGCTTTAAAATATATTTCACTTAAAACAGTTGTTCATATGTCAAAGTTTTAATTGCTTAAGAAAGACAGTGTTTTTAAAAACTGCAACTTCTAAATTTATTTGAGTCCGGGAGGTTTAGCCAGTGTGTCTGCCTTAATAATCAGTCCTGCTGGGCTATAATGTATTGAGTTTTCTGTAGACTACAAATCTGATAAGAAGCTAGATGCTGGTTGTTTATGCCCACTGGAGTCCAAGAACAATCAGTAGGTAACCCTATGTTATTTTTAAATTTACCTCTGGACATTAGCTTCTCCCAAGTCTCTGAAGATGCCCTCACTCTGTTTTGCTTTAGCTTCCTCCCTTGTCTCCTTAAATGTGAATAAACTTTCATCAGTGTTTTGTCTTTAGACCTTTCCTCTTCTACTCTTAAGTTCTGTGACATGTCAGTCTGGAATGTCTGTCCCTCCCCCATACCCTTCTCAATATATGTTCAACTCCCATGTGTACCTTTAAATTCAGCTCAGAAGTCACCTCCTTTCATAAGTTGTTTCTAAATACTCTTTCCCTCCAGCACTCATTCTGTTCCTATATACATTGCTTGTGGTCACACCTACAACAGTGCACTCTGTTCCTCATCTTACACTGGCTTTCCTAACTGGACTTGATGCCTGAGACTGGGTCTTAAGATTCTGGTGTTCCAAATTCCTAGCACAGGGAAAGCACTTAATAATAGAGGCTCTTGAACTTATGGATACATATACAAGCTAGTGATCGATGGCTATTTAATAACTACTCATTAAAACAGTTTTAACACAACCATAAAAAAAATACTCAGCAGAGTATTCTTCCTCTTCCGATGCAATAAAAAGGTAGTTTAAAAGATATTTTTAATAATTCAAGAAGACAAGTCACAGACTGGGAGAAAACATTTGCAAAAGGTGTACCTTATAAAAGACTTAACCAAAATATAGAAAGAACTCTTAAAACCCCAAAATTTAAAAATATCAGCAATTAAACAAATGAGCCAAGGTCCTTAACAGACACCTCACCAAAGAAGATATATGGATGGCAGATAAGCGTAGGAAAAGATGTCCAACATCACATATTATTAGGGAATTGCAAATTAAAATAATAATGAGATACCACTAGACACCTACTAGAATGATCAAAATGTGGAACAGCGACTACACGAAATACTAGTGAGGATGTGGAGCAATGAGAATTCCCATACGTTGCTGGTGGAAACGCAGAATGCTACAGCCACTCTGGAAGACAATTTGGCAGTTTCTTACAAAACTAAACATACTCCTACCATATGATCCAGCAATCGCATTCCTTGGTATTTACCCAAAGGAGTTGAACACTTATGTCCACACAAAAACCCACACATGGATGTTTATAGCAGCTTTATTCCTAATTGCTAAAACTTGGAAGCAACCAAGATGTCCTTCAGTACTTGAACGGATAGATGGTGATATATCCAGATCATGGAATATTATTCAGCGCTACAAAGAAATGAGCTACCAAGCCATGAAAAAACATGGAGGAACCAAAGTGAAAAAAGTCAATACTGAAAAGTCTACATACTGTCTGATTTCAACTATATAGCATTCTGGGAAAGGCAAACACAAAAGAGACAGTTAAAAAGACCAGTGGTTGCCAGGGGTTAGGGAAGGATGGATGGGCAGAGCTCAGGGGATTTTGAAGACAGTGTTCTGTGTAATCCTATGACAGCAGATATACACCATTATACATTTGTCAAAATCCATAGAACTTACAACAACAACAACTGTGTACCCTTATATAAACAATGGACTTTGGGTGATAATGATGAATCAATGTAGGTTCATTACCACTCTCACTGGGGACGCTGATAGTGGGCAAGGTTGTGCGTGATGGTAGGGGGTACATGGAGACCCTCTGCACTGCCTGCTCAATTTTGCTCTGACTCTAAAACTTCTCTAAAATAAAGTTTATTAGGAAAAAAAATATGTTCTACCTTTTCAGAGGGTAAGTAATTCATATAAAGAAGCCAACACTGTTACATAACACAGTGTAAGACCTAGCTACTCAAAGTCAGTCTGTGGACCACCTTCAAGGTCAGCACCTGAGAGCTTGTTATTAACATATAAGCGCAGATCTCATCCCAGACCTACTGAACTACAGTCTGTGTTCGAACCAGACTCTTGTGCAACCACGAGATGCACACGAGAGTTTGAGAAGCCCTGGTGGAGAGGACCAAGGATGGAACCAGGAGCAAGAAGAGCCAGGTTCCTTTCCGACCCTCTTCCATCTGCAAGCTGTGTAGCAGTGGGTGCCATATTCAAATGGCAGATTCCTAGTCCATAAATCAAGAGGGTTGGCCTGGCTCAGAGGTTGTCGCAGGGTGATTGCTGGACCAACAGTGTCAGCATCACCTGTGCTTGCTGCAAATGCAAATTCTGAATTTGAAACTCTGGGTCTGAGCCCACCTTTTGTGTTTTAATAAGCCCTCCAGGTATTTCGGAGCTAAATTTAAGACCCTTGGCTGGTCTCTAAAGTTGCCTTCAATGTGAACATTCTATGATGCTTTGGAAACATTTAAATGTCACGAGATTTTGTGTCTGTCTCTCTATCTATCTATCTATCTATCTATCTATCTATCTCTATAGGATCCTTTTCAGATAGTGCCCTTGACCATTTAAAAGTATTTCTTTTATTGCTAGAAATTTCTATTGAATTTTTCAAGTAACAAAAGCAGATTCTTTGGACGCTGATACAAAGGAAACAACTGATTTGAAGACACCCTTCAGACAAAGAAACTCTGAGCTTGCTGCCCATTAAGAGATGAAGACTTTAATCTGACGGAATAGCTTTTTTTCCCCTTTTGTAATTAGCAAACCGCATATTTTTAGTGCCATCGTGGCTGACTAGGGTCATTTTCATTATCATAATTCCCACTGAATGCTAAGTGTGTTCCTTTTTATCCAATTAGAAAATCTGAAGAAAAAAAAAGCAGACAATGTAAATTTTAATTTGGGTTAATCACAGAAAAGAATGCCATGATCAAATACTAAGCCGTGAATCAGGGAACAGCTAATAGGATTCAAGAAAAAAAAAACCCATGAAGGCAGTAACTTCTTGTCTGGTTCAAGCAGGATGAGAGAATTTGGCTTCATTTGAAATTTTGTCAAGAACCACACAGATAAGCACTATTTTTAACTCCTGCTTTGATCACGAGAATTCACAATGTAAAAATCAAAGGGTTCGCATTTTGAAAGGGGAAAAAGGTGGGTACCTAAACTGTTAGTGCTGTTAAATAATAAATACTAGTATTTATTATCAGACAGTGGTTAATATTACTGGAGGCAGGGACTCGGCATCGTGCTCTTGTCGATACGTGGGGCCACGTTTGCAGTCACCCTGTGAGCAGAGCACCCACCTCCAGAGAGCCCGAAGGGTCTTCTTTCCTTGACTCTGACTGTGAACTATCTCATATGTAAATGTAACAGTAATGAACAGACGATGCCTTCCCATACTTTAGATTTAATTTACTTTAACCATTTCCTTTCCGATATGCAAGCCCTAGTAACCCATCACAGCGATATCAGTCTTGCATCTAAACCGTTAAGCTGCAGGAGTCACAGTACTGTCATGTTTATTCTCCTGGCCATGTCCGATCCCTCGGTCTTTTGAACCTTGATGAGTAGAGCAATCCCACCAACATTTCCAGCCAGATTTTCAAAGGCACAGTCTCCATTTTAATGAGATAAAATTGGCTCTTTGCCTCTTATTTTGCAGAAAACAACTTACTGGCTTTAAGCATAAATCAAACAGAAGCCTTGAATATAGGAGACTCTAAAAAGGGAGGGCCCTTGAAAATCCGGCCTAGGGGAGCCTGGGTGGCTCAGCGGATTAAGTATCTGACTCCCGATTTCAGCTCAGGTTATGATCTCAGGATGGGGAGATCGAGTTCCCAGTAGGGCTCTGCACTTGGCAGGGAGTCTGCTTGAGACTCTCTCCCTCTGGTCCTCTCCCTGTTCTCTCTCTCTCTCTCCCCACTAAAATAAATATTTTTTTTAAAAATCTGGCCTAAATGTATTGCTGATGACAACACATCAGTAGGATTTTGATTTCCTATAGGGTGTTTACTGCTCTAAACACTCTACCTTCCCAAAGGGAAAATGACACATTTGGGTTACAGAGAGCCAGTGCGGGCCAACGGTGAGATATGTAGCGGGACAAAGGATGTGACTCTGGGGTCACTGCGAAAACATACCACAGAGAATTTGCTCTGAGAAGCGTCTGTCCAAAAGAATCACCAAGGTAGATGAGAGATATGAGGGAACGAGATAGAAGGGAGGGGAGAATAAAAAAAAAAAAAAAAAAAGAGGGTGTCAAAGGAGAGGAAATGAGAACATGGAGAAGGAAATAGAGAAGAGGAAGAAAACGAGATGGGCAGGAGAACTGGAGATGAGGGGAAAAAAAAAAGGCAGAGAGAGAGGCTGGAAATGGGGATCTGAGGCAGAGCCCGAGATAGAAAGGAGGCAGAGTCAGGGCCATGGTCAAAGGGAGAGGGGCGAGGTGGGGGTGTGTTTATCTTGGGAGGGTCTTCACGGGTGTGGACCTGGCGATTTTGTCTACTGAGGTCATGATAATTGCACGGTAGACAGCCCGCCGAAGCTTCTCCCCAGCATATGTCTGGCAAATGCATCACTGGCATGGCTGAAATTAGTGGAGAGCCAGCTCTCCTAAGAGATGCCGTTTTCCTGGAGGAAGAAAAGCCACGAGGTGAAATCTCTCAGCTGTGGGCGTTGGAAACCAGCAAGTACCAAGTACCGTCAGAGGGAGGATCGTCACATCCCAGTTAGTCTAGAAAAATGCCTCAGCCTTGTCTGTTTCCTCCATGACTCTGCCAGTAACGAGGGTTCAGTCACTGCAGGACATGCCAATGCCCACGGAGGGCCTGTTCTTGCTTAGGATTTACACCGGTCCCCTTTTGTGCCCTGAAGGTGTCTGTCACAGCCTCGCTTGCAGCTTTATGTTCTATGATAAACGTACACCGTGGTTTTCTACTATTTATTTTTACCACATAGGCCTAGTGGGAAATTTTAGGGAAAAGGTCCAGATATTTTCTCAGTTTTACTTACAGTGCAATAAAATTAAATTTATTTCTGTCCAACCTGACCTGAAAATGTATACTGCATACCTATTCATCTCTTTGTTGTATGTGGGCTCTATGTAAACTTACTGAGAATGCAGGGGTTTGTCGTTTGCATATATTACGGTATCAGATTTCTGCTGTCACCTGTTTCATACCTGTTTGTCCTGAGACAGTCTTTTATGGTAATGAGCTGGATATTACACATGTAATAAGGATTCTAGACATAAGAAGATATGAGTTCTGCTTTTGTCTTACTGCTTTACTACCTCTAATATCACTGAGTCCTTTTTAATAATTGTAATATTCCACTGTATTTTTAAATTTGCTGTCAGATTGCTTCTCCTAAAATGCTAGAAACTAAATGACCACCAGTAAAACACCAATTAAAGAAATCTTCAAAAGCCCTTGTTTGGTTTGTGTTAGAAGTAACTCCGACCTAAGCAATGTGGAATGTGTTCAGCACAAGTGTGAATCATTGCTATGTAACCCTTAAGAGCACGCTGAAAGGCAGGTTTTCGCAGAAGAGAAAGGACCTTAAAATAATCTTCAAGCATCTGGTTCACACCTGGAAAAGTCAATTTTATGGTTTCGCACCGTGATGGTGTTAGAACTCTGATGGGAACTGTCTTTGGATTTTATATTTTCTTATTTCAGTCTATTTCTACTACCAAATCTTAATTTGACTGTGTTGAGCCTTTTTGTGGACGTCAAAGTTGCCAAGGGCGTAGCCTCATCGCACTGCGGCATTCTCGCAAATGCTTTGCCAGTGCTAGCTGTGTGTGAATGCGCGAGTCTTCGTGCTGTTGTAAGGCTCAGAAGCTTGAAATGTTCGCTGTCTTCAAAGTTTTTAGCCTAAGAGCATGAACACACCCATGCTCGAGATTTGGATCTAAAACCTACTTATGCAGAGGAGTAACGTATCAGGTGCTTTCAAAATTATGCAAAAATGACACCGAAGGTGGGCATGATATGAATTTTTTTTTTGCATTGTCCTGGTTTCTGAATATGATTCTAGTTCATTCCTTCATATTATCAATGACAGTACATAGGAAGGCGTTCAACAAACCTGTTGGTTTTTTCTTTGCATTCCCTCTTTTGGTCCATCTGTTCTTAAGTTTTATGCACGTAATAGTTTTCTTATAAGGTGAGAAATGTCAATAGAATGGATTGTTTCTTTCCAGATGATGGCAAACAAACCTATGTATCTACTTTTCACATTATCTTTATTCCTGGAGCCCCTCATCTTCGTCTGTCCTCTCTAAACCCCCTACTTATGTATGTCGGCTTTCCTCATGTGGGTTTGCTCCAGGGGATTCATGAACAGGTTTACACATGTGTGTTGGCCACACACACATGACTGTATTTTGTGACTAACTTTAGATGCTTTCTTGTTACGTGGTCATTGTTTTCTTGATATTTTTGGCTCTGATTCTACCCCTTGATGTCTCAGATAGGGATAGGCCAAGTCTTGAAGGAGGTCAAGACTGGGTTCAACATTTTCCTTTTCAGTCTTTGTCATTTCCGCCATCTTTCCCTCTTCTTATTTAGTGGCCTCATGCTGTACCCCAAGGCTCTTTCTGCTTAGTGATGTCCTTCCTGCCCACATAGGCTCCCCCTAGGTAGCTTCTCCCATTTCTCATCCTTTCCCAGGCCCACAGTCCATCAAAATGCATTTATTTTGTGTCCCAGAAACTTGCTCTTTGATAGATGACGGGAGCAGTAATGAATTAAACAGTAAACTCTCTGTCTGAGGTAAAGTGAGGCAACACACTCACTTTCACAGAGGGCGGTTCGTTTTCCCAGCCCTGCAGCTCTTTCTTATCCTCCAGCTCTCCTTCCTGTGCCGCTCCTCCCAAGCCTTTCCCTGACCCCCTCCCTATTGTCTAGTCCATGACTTATTCCTTCACAGCACTTCAACATTTGGACTGCAAGTATTTAATGTTTACCAAAAAGGACATAAGTCGTAACTCTTCATTTTGATAGACTTCTACACAATGATCTTCCATCCAGAAGCAGAACAATGCATCCCAGAGACCCACTTCGTGGCCTCTTTGGGTCATTTGTCCTCTTCCACCCCAAAGGGAGCCACAATCCTAATGAAGCTAATTTCATTAGTGTGTGTTTTTAAATTCATAAAGTAGATGGGGCATCTGGGTGACTCAGTCAGTAAAGCATCTGATTCTTTTTTTTTTTTTAAAGATTTTATTTATTTATTCGATACAGATAGAGACAGCCAGCGAGAGAGGGAACACAAGCAGGGGGAGTGGGAGAGGAAGAAGCAGGCTCATAGCAGAGGAGTCTGATGTGGGGCTCGATCCCATAACGCCGGGATCACGCCCTGAGCCGAAGGCAGACGCTTAACCGCTGTGCCACCCAGGCGCCCCCAGTAAAGCATCTGATTCTTGATTTCAGCTCAGGTCATGATCTCAGGGCCGTGAGATGGAGCCCTGCCTCCGGCTCCAGCTCTACACGCCGTGGGGAGTCTGCTTGAGATTCTTTCTCTCCCTCTCCCTCTGCCCCTCCCCTTGCACTCACATGCACTCTCCCTCTCTCTCAAAAAAAAATAAGTTTATGAAGTAGAATGTGCTTTTCTGTCTGCCTTCTTTCACGCACTATAATGTTTATGAGATCCATCCATGTCATTGCATATAGTTGTGGTTCATTCATTTTCACAGCTGAACCTCCTTTCACTGCATAACTATTCCACTGCGTATTTATCCATATTACTACTGATGGACAATTTGGGACTATTACAAATGACAGTGTTATGAACACTTTGGTCCATTGTTTTGATGGACATATTTATGCACTTCTGGTGGGTAGATGCCTAGAAGTTCAATTAGTAGGTCTTTGAATAAGAAAATGTCCAGTTACATATAGACTGTAAGTAATTATTCCGAAGTGGTTGTACCAATGTACATTCAAACCACTAAAATACAAGAGGTCCCCATCCGTACCAAAGCTTGGTCTTAGTCATCGATTTAAACAATTTTAGCTCCTTTGGCAAATGTGTTGTTACATAACATTGGGATTTTTTTTTTTTTTACTTGCATTACCCTAATGACTATTAAGGTTTAACATACATTCAAATTTGTTGGTCATACGGATATTATCTTTTATGAAGTGCCTGCTCAAATTTCTTGCCCATTTTTCTATAGTGTCATAGGGATTTTTAGGAATTCTTTATTCATTCTGAATATGAATCCCTTGAAGAATATACATACTGAAAATGTCTTCTGCCACATATTGGATTGACTTTTTACTCTGTTAATGTTTTTTGATAAAAGAACTTTTAAAATTTGATGTTATCTTGTCCAATTTATTAATCTTTTTCTTAATGGTTAGTGCTTCTATGTTCTGTTTTACAAATATATTGTCATCCCTAAAGCTCAGAAAAATATGTTCCCATGCTATCTTCTAGAAGCACTGATGCTTTACCTTTCACTTTTAGAACTACAGTCTACCTGGAATTGATGTTTGGGTACAACATGAGGCAAGAGTGAAATTTCATTTATTTTCATATATAGATATCCAATTGGCCCATCATCATTTATTGAAAGGACTGTCCTTTTTCCACTCTGGGCAGGACCATTGTTGTCATAAATCAAATGCCCTTTTGTGTGTAGGCCTGTTTCTGAATTCTCTACAATGTTCCCTTAATTTGTTTTCCCTTTTCTGAATATTGTTTTGATAATCATAGATTTATGTCTTAATATCCACTACTGTGAATCTCCCAACTTTGATCCATAAGATTATCATGGCTATTTTTGGTCTTTGGCATTCCCATATACATTTTAGATTTAGCTTTTTTTATTTATACACACACACACACACACACACACACACACACACACACACACAAACACACATAAGTGAATTTTTTAAATTGAGAATGCAAAACCTGCCAAGAACATAATGGTAAAAAAAAATGCCTTTTGTGAATGTGTATTAAAAAAATCTAAAATAAAATTTAGCACACTACTATATCCAGCAAACTTCTACTTAAAAATATACTCTCTGGTGGGTACTCACATACTTAGGTAAGTCACATAATGCTTCTGCACCTCTATTCTGTATTTTTCAATATTCACTTACTGTTTGGTGAGATCCATAAGAAATCATGTATATAAAGCACTCGTGAGAGCAGCACGTAGGGAGCCAGTAACAATCGGTATTACTGCTGCTCATCTGTGACAGCACTCCTTCGTTTGGTCTCTGACTAAAACTCATGATGCATGTGTCTATTTCTCTTGCTAAATTGTAGGGTCTGTGGTGGGACCATCCTTGCCCTGGGCAAGAGCCCACATCCCAGCATCTATACTTTCCTGAGCCCCACATATCATAAACACCAAAACGCTAAATTTGTTTTAAAAACCTGTGGGTGCTGAGTCATTTCAGATTCAACCCTGGAGACTGGCACAACATAGCCTGCCACCCTAAACACCAGCTCTTACGACAAACCTGTTCAGCTCCAGGGACCATCTTGTCCATGTTTCTTGTCTCATGTCCTGAAAACAAGGGTGACTGCACTAGAATGCTGGGAAGATTTGTTGCCTGTGCCCCTTCCCACGTCAGAAGCCAACGTTCCTCTGAAGTAAGGGGAAGATTTGATGAACACAGATGTGCTTAGGAAAGAGAAAAGACAGCAACTGTCAAGTTCTCTCTTTTTCATAAGATGAATGTGGTAGGTTTTTGTATAACAGCTATTTCTTTGTGGTGTCAAGAGTCTCTCTTCTTGCTTCTCTTTGTGTTCTGATTCATGCCTCTGAATGTATGACATTCACAAGAGTTGCCCATGGAGGCTGATATATTAAACAATTCGTATATGCAGGTCTAGACATAGCCTGCTTGGAGCATGTTACTAATACTTTACATTGGTAACAAAAGAGATACTCAGAGCTAAAAATACAAATAGCTTAATTTTTATAAAATATTTAGTGACATTTCATTGTTTTCAAAATTTAAACATTTTTTAGCTTAAGTAATTCTGATTTTTTTAAGTAATTTTGATTTTAAAAGTTAATTTATATGAATCCTTCTTCAATTCTCTCAAAAAATGGAAAAAGAGGGGACACTTATTTTTTGGTTGCTGAACACCCTGATATCAAAGACAGACAAGACACCTCAAGAAAGGAAAACTGTAGGCCAGAATCCCTAATGATCATAGATGGAAAAATCCTAAATAAAATACTAGCAAATTGAATTGAACAGCACATTATAAGGATCCTACACCGTGTCCAAGTGGAATCTATCTGTGGGATGCAAGGATGGTTCAACATACACAACTCAATCAATAGGATATACTCCATTAACAAAATAGAAGATAAAATCACATGACTATTTAATAGATGCAGAAAAAACATTTGAGAAAAATTTAATATCCATTCATGATAAAAACTCTGCAAAATTGGTAGAGAAGGAACTTACCTCACCACAATAAAAGCCTTACATGAAAAGCCCACAGCTAACATCAAAAACAATAGAGAAAAACTGAAAGCTTTTCCCCTAAGACTTGGTTCAAGGCAAGAATGCCCATTTTTCCCCACTTCTATTCAAGATAGTACTGGAAGTCCTAGCTAGAGCAATTAGACAAGAAAAAGAAATATAATGTATCCACATCAGAAAGGAAGAAGTAGAATAATCTGTTTGCAGATGTCATGACCGTATAGGCAGAAAACCCCAAAGATTCAACAAGAAGACCGTTAGCACTGATAAACAAATGCAGTATACTTGCAGGATACAAGAGCAACATACAAAAGTTGGTGGCATTTCTATATACTAACAATGACCTATCCAAAAAGGAAATTAAGAATACGATTTAGCCTTAAAAAAGAAGATACCTGGAGAACATTATGTTAAATGAAATAAAGCAGACACAAAAGAGAAATACTACCTATCTCACTTCTATGTGGAATCCAAAGTAGTCAAACTCATCTCATAGAGGTAGAGAGAGGAATGACGGCTGCCAGGGGTAGAGAGAGCAGTTTCAGTTTTGCAAGATGAATGGGTTCTGGAGATATAATGTGCAGCATGGTGATGATAATAGTAAACAATACCTGTTAATATTGTATATCTGAAATTTGCTAAAAGGCTAGATCTTAATTTAAATCTCCTTAACACACACACTCATAAACACACAAACACACACACACACACACACACACACACACACACACGTTTAACTATGTAAAGATGGTGGCTAAGTCATCCAACCTGATTGTGGTGATCTTTCCACAACATATACCAATACCCAAACATTAAATTGTATGTCTTAAATACACACAATTTTTATATGTCGAAGATATCTCAATAAAGTTGTTAAAAATTTTAATTAATGGCTTTAAAATATTTACCTATATGGTATGTGGGCTTCCATTTGCACTCTCGACGTGGTCTGGAAAATGTAACGTGGGTCTGTTCTTGAAATCAAAGACCATGATCTTATCCCTACTCTAACCATACATGAATACAAAACACAAAACTCGGCACATGATAGGCCCTTTCTCTTCCCAGAATGTTCAGTTAACAAATATATTTTGTGGACTAAACTTACGGTGGGACTGACAGGTATTACAGAGCTGGTAAGCCTTTTGACAACCCCAAATTGTATTTTTAGAGACAGTGATACTTAGGCATTATCTATTGCAGCCCTGAGCAAAGTCACTGCATTCTCAGACACTCTGCCAAGAAACGTACTTCTTCCTTCTTAACCACTTCCTTCCCCAATAGCGCAGGCTCTCCTTCAGAACCCATCTCTTGGGGCTATCAGATTAAACTGAGCAGGAAAACTGGTAGAAAGGTTAATACGATTGGATCCAAAACTTGGAATGGTTTAAATTCAAGGACTTAGTTGCTAATTTTAGTCCCCGGGTAGGATATTCAAAAAGTTGACTGTGCCTCTGTTTAAATAATCTTTCTTAATGATGATGTGAAGTAAAAGAAATTAGTTTTAAAATGTCCCGGAGACAGACAGAATTTTTAAAAAATCTTTGGCTTTGTGTGGATGCCCACTCAGACTGGGTATAGATGAACATAGCCACATAAAGTTGCCAGTTTAGGGGGAAAAAAAAGAGGACCCATACAATTTGGGGTTTATTACAAAATGTAAAAAATATGATATAGACCTCCCACTGAGTTGCTCTGAATTAAGTTAACCAGTTTTTACTTAACTGTTGTGGCATTTGTCTTTAATTCTTTCCTGCTTCTCCCTCCCCCAATCACCATCCCACATCCCCCCCAAACCTTTTAAAGTAATATAAGAATGATAATACATTTGATTTTAAATATTTTAATTTGTTTTAATGCTTTAGCCAAAAATCTGTGTTTAGGTTCACCCTGTTAACTGCCAGTCTGGCGCAGGGCACAGTGTTCATTTTGGAATCCTAATCCTTATTTAGCGGAACTCTGTCCTACGCATAGCTCTACATAGGATCTTTTCTTTCCTGAAGTAATTGAAAATACCCTGGGTGGGACTTCAACTCTCAGAATCCCCACTTTGGAGTTTTAATGGCCTTTGTGCTTTCCAGCCCAGCACCTTCTATTAAGCAAGATGTGCTTTATAACCCAATAACTAAGAACAATAATTGCCTCCGTGTTTATCAACTCAGACTCATTCAGTTGTGTTTTCGTCATGCGTTTTGCCACGTAAGGCAAAGTCAAAGACTTGCAGTTTGCTTCTATTTATCTCTTGCTTGCCAAATGATCCTCTTCTCTCAAACTTCCCAAACCCCCACAAACCAGGACAAGAAAAGGAGTTTACGTTCTTCTTATGTGATGCCTTTATTTGGTCCTTTCATATTTCGGAGGCTTACTTCTCATCCATAAAATTAAAAATAGAAGTGAAAGTCATCTTTGTTTTCATAATTAAACCCTCATTGCATTAAATTGGGTTTCACTGGCGAGACTTAAAGGCATAACCTCCCGCTTATTATCACCGTCCTTTACAATTCCTGCACTCATTACTTCTGTGGCAGACGACTGTGGTTTGTGCCTTTCTCTTGTTGCTTTTTAAATATATGTCCCTTATTGTTCTTTGGAAAGTGGCCATTGTTAAAATGGAGGTTCTCCCATACTTCCAAGTTTATGTTTGCCAGATGCTCTAAAATAAATGATTATTCGAAACATACTTGAATCTTTTTTGTTTTCTCCCAAGGCTTAACTTTTGTATCCAAAGATCGATGAACTTAAAATATCATTTTCTTCTTATGCTCTCCGAAACTCAGTCACATTCATATGCAAGACTTTTTTTCTGTCTATATACATGCTAGAGGCGTTACCTTGACAACTCCATAGGGTCACCAAGGTGCCTGAGGCGGGGAGGAGGAAGTGGGAGGGGAATTGTCAAGATGCAGGAGAGCATGGTGAGCGTCTCTGTTCCTACCATCATGATGGGAAGGCTAAATACACCTGCATGTTAGGATTTTGGGTGTCTGCACCAATGGCCAACCCAACATCCCTTACCAAACAAGTGTCATGATTTTCTTTTTTCTTTTTTTTTTCTTCTAAATATTTTATTTATTTGAGACACAGCATGAGAGAGAGAGAGAGAGAGAGAGAGAAAGAGAGAGAGCATGAGCACGGGGGAGGGGCAGACAGAGGGAGAAGCAGACTCCCCCCTGAGCAGGGAGCCAGATGTGGGACTTGATCCCTGGTCTCCAGGTTCATGAACTAAGCCGAATGCAGATGCTTAACCAACTGAGCCACCCAGGTGCCCATGTGTCATGATTTTCTAGTAAAAAAGTTTACTATGCAGAAGCCTTTAAAAGGGAGATGTTTTGGGGTACCAAAAGCTCTATGTCACCAGCAAAAATAAATCCAGGTTGTGATGATGTTTTGCTTCATCGATAAGATTTTTGTTACAAATTCTAATGTTATCATATCCCTCCATCTTCTTAGAAAGCACCAGTAACTGTCACAGAGGCAAGCCAAAGAAGAATGGAGGTGAAAAATACATAGCCCGTGACCTTAGAGGAGCCAGAGAAGAACATGGGTAGTTGTAGGAACTAAGTATAGACTGGTTAAGTCCAGCTAAGCTTCCAAAAGCTGCATTACCTGGATATGCAGTCAAGGTAGCAACAACAGCCCAAGCGAGGTAGCATCATGGCCCACCCAGCAGGGAAGACATATTCAAAAAGAGACACAGGAACTCAGGGGCAAATGAGACGCTTAAACCTAAGTTAAAATTATAACACAGCTACCATTTTGGAATTGCCTACTAAAGTTTCCAAAAGCAAATTTGGCTCTTGGGGCAAGCTGAAAGAAAGGCACACAAACCAAGGGAGGCATAGAGAGTGGTATTTCTGTTACACACATGCATACACACACGCATACACACACACACACACACATTCCTTTTGAACAAAGCAGACTCCTGCCCTTGATCTGGATTCCCAGATTCCATCAATCTCAGCAGAGCCAAGAGGGACTGGCAAAGGGCCTGGAGTTGGAGAGGGTATGTGACGTTTAAAAACATAAACATCATTAAAAATCATTAAAAATGTTTGTAACCCAAAGTGAATTCACATGCAGCTGCAGAAATTTGCCTCTGACAGGTTAAATGGCCCGGGCCTCCAGTCCTTACTGGTACTGAAAGCCAGGTCCAGGCTGTGTCTGCTGCCCAAGGTCACACGGATTCGGAGCGAGGAGGAGGAGGGGTCACCATTTTGCACATGTGGGAATCTAAGTTTTAAAATACTTCTTCTCCAAGACACGTTCTTTGCACCTTGCTCCTTCGGCCTTACAAGTCTTGCTGGTCGGCAGCAGTAAAGTAAACTCCTGAGTTTGCCTTTGACAGAGCACATTGTTGAAATCTCCAGCAAGAAAGGATTTTCCATAACCCCAGTGTAATTCAGAGCTGAAGTGAGTAATCTTTGGTTCCAGAACAAGAAAAATAGCATTTAAGATGGCAAGAAAGCATTTTTTTTCCTTATGGAATTAATGTAAAAACAGATTTGGGGATTCTGTATTAGAGACTGGGGAAGAGAATTGAAGTATTTACCTTGTTTTAAAACGAGGTAACATGGAATCAGATTTTGTTGATTTCTTAAAACATTTAACCCTAAATAGAAAAATACTAGCATACACAAATAAGCCTGGAATAGTGAAAAGTGTCTTTTAATCTATTTATCATTTTAATAAAAAACATGCAGAGGGGTGCCTGGCTCAGTTGGTTAAGCACCCGACTCTTGATCTCAGCTCAGGTCTTCACTTCAGGGTCCTGCATTTAAGCCCCACGTTGGGCTCCACGGTGGGGGTGGAGCCTGCTTAAAAAAAAAAAAAAACATGCAGAATATGGCAGGCTTGAGTTTTTACTTCACAGATGGGAAAACGTCATCCAAACTTTCCTTTACAAAGTCCGGCCCCTTAAACTTGTAGCATTGACATTCCCTGGGAGCTTGTGAGAAGTCCAGAATCTTGCACCCCAACACAGACATACTGGATCAGAATCTGCATTTGAGCTGGCTCCCAAGTCGCTCAGGTGCCCATGAAGGTATCTGAAGCCCCGAAGCAAAGGAACCATTCACAGAAGTCAGTAGGGAGTAGGCTTTGGAAGGCCACCCTTCCCTCCGGCAACCAAACATGTATACATTGGCAAGCCAAGTAGAAAAAAGCCTTTGCTCTGCAGTACGAATTCAAAATGAGTGCCCTCATACTCCCTGTAAACATTCTGGAAACTCCACCTGATTTCTTGACTTCTCCACTTCTTTCTCTGAAATACTTCCTAGGGTAAATACCTTTACTTTTTTGTGCGGATATTTTTTTCCTTGTGACCTGGGAAACTTGAGTAAATAGTAATGGAAAGACAACAGAAAGGAAAGTAAGGGTGCATAGGAAAGAAAAGTGAGCAAGTGAAAGACAAGGCAGGAATACAAAAGAGCAAAGACAGCATGAAAGAGAAATATCTACATATTTGATTTCTAGTGAAAATAGACTGTTTATCCAAATATAAAAATGACACGATAATAGTTTTTCATTGTTGTGCTAATCACAAAATGGTAAATTTTCAAATGCTACACAAAAGTAGGAAGAAAAAAAAATATGTCAGAAACATTATCATGAGGGGGTACACTTCTTTTGTTCTTATAGTGACTCAGCGTCCACTTACCCTTCTCCAGGTAATCATACCACGAACTTTCTTTAGAGAGTCTCCCCTCTTCTCCCCCGTCCCATCCAACTCTCAAGCTGCATGCTATAGGTATTATGATATATGAATATGTGGCTATATGGATATACATGTGGATATATACTAGAACGTGTGACCCAGCACACAGGCCAATGCCAATCAAAATCTTACATTTTCTAGGTCACAATGTTGATTTGGGTGTGGGCGCCATGTCCCAACTTAGCGGACCAGGCCCAATGCACCTAGAATTGTCAAATGAGCAATCAGGAAAAGACTTTCTCTCTTTCATGCTAGTGCTGAAATGGAGAGGAGTGGCAAAAGCTGTGGCAGCCGTTTTGTCACCATGAAGAGAGACACTGCTCTGAAAACAGAGACACCAGAGAGGAAGCAGGACAGAAACCTGGAAACAGAGAAAAACTGTCTCTTCCTGATAAGCCTGTAACCAAACCAGAACTCTACATTTTTCGGCTGAGCCCAAATGTTCCCCTTCTGCTTAAGTTAGTTTGCACTGAGTTTCTATCACTTGTGTTGAAGGCAAATATAACTGATACATGATTGTAAATGTATATTTCCATGTGTACATCTACATGGATGGATTTTATTATACATAATTTCATACTGAATTGATTTTTTTTTAAAGATTTTATTTATTTGACAGAGAGAGAAGCAACGAGAGAGATAACACAAGCAGGGGGAGGGGGAGAGGAAGAAGCAGGCTTCCTGCTGCGCAGGGAGCCCGATGCGGGGCTCGATCCCAGAACACTGGGATCATGACCTGAGCCGAAGGCAGATGCTTAATGACTGAGCCACCCAGGCGCCCCATACTGAATTGATTCTTTACCTTGTATATTTAACCCGATTTTCTCAACCAAAAAATATATCGTGAGCATCTTTTCTGGGTAATTATATTCAGATATGCATTGTCATTTTATTGGGTATATAATGTTCTATACTTTGTATATTAATTTGCTGAATTGGTTTCCTACTTAGGGACAGCTATAGATTGCTTAAACACATTAAAGAAAATCCTCACACATATCCATTAATTTAACCTAAATAATGATCTCCTTGAGAAAAAATTTTAGAAGTGGAGTTTTTAGGCCAAAGATATCTAATTTAAGGTATTACACACCCACTCTGCCTCCCAGCAATCTACAGAATTACATTCCCACCAATTAGACTTGGACATTTCAGCATTCCCTACAGTCACATAAACATCTGTTAATTTCATGAGTAAAAAATTATACATATAATTTCTTTTCCATTTCTCTATTAGTGAGAGTGACTATTTTCCACGTTTATCAGTTCTTGTATTTCTCCCTTTGTGAAACACCTGTTTTTTTTACCCATATTTCTGTTGGAAAGGTTTGTTTTGTTGGTATGCTAGAGCTCTTTACACAGTACATGTAATAATTCTTTCTTATCTATTACCTGGCTTGTATTTTGTTTTTGGGTTTACTTTATTTTATTTTATTTTATTTTTTTTTAAGATTTTATTTATTTGACAGAGATAGAGACAGCCAGCAAGAGAGGGAACACAAGCAGGGGGAGTGGGAGAGGAAGAAGCAGGCTCATAGCAGAAGAGCCTGATGTGGGGCTCGATCCCATAACGCCGGGATCACGCCCTGAGCTGAAGGCAGACGCTTAACCACTGTGCCACCCAGGTGCCCCTTGGGTTTACTTTAAAAGCTTACTTCATGGTACAGAAATTTTACATTATTATGCAATCAAACTTATCAAAATATAATTACAGATCTTAAATTACTTGTATTGCTTAGAAACATTTCCCTAGTCTAAGATTATAAAATTATCCATCATACCATATTTTCTTCTACTATTTCATGCTTTTTTCCTTTCTTTCCCTCATCTTTTATAATTTTATGTACACATTTAAAACTTTGATTTACCTTTATTTTCCCATAAGGGATTCAGCTTTTCTTCCCCCAAATGTTTAGCCAATAATCCCTCTGTAACTTGTTGGAAATGCTCTTCATCTTCTCACCAATTTGAAGTGCTGTCCTTATCATATACTTGACTACCAAATATCTTTGGGTCTACTTCTGGCTACTTTATTATGTTTCAATTCACACTGCTTCTGTGTCTCCTGTAGCAGTTCTGTTTTAGATAATGCAATTTACAAATTTTAATATCCTAGCAGGATAAACATTCTTATAGTTCTTTTTTAAATCCTTCCAAATTTTCTTAGCTTTATCTATTTTTAAAACTAATTTTAAAAAGTGACAAAATCCGAAAGAAACATTGCTTCAATACTGAAGACAAACACATGGATATTAGGGAGTATTTTGAAGAAAGTGAATCAAAGAATAGCCTTAAAATTTTTTTTCTAAACAGAAACATGGCATTTTTACTTATGAAATTATGTTTAATGCCCTTTAATAGAATTTTTCAGCTTTTACAGTCCTACAGAACAATGCTTAATCAGTTTATTCATGTATATTTTATTTTTATGTAGTCTTTTTATTACGACTTTGAATACAACTTTTTTTATATTATCTTTTTTGCCAAGTTTGGATTATTACCATGATAAGACTATATTCTTATTTATAATTTTGGGGAGATTAAAAAGTTTTTCATTAAGTCAGGAATGGGTCCTTAATTTAATCAAATACCTTTTGCATATACTGTGATCCGTCTTATTTAAAGAAATCAATGTGTTTCCTCATATTGAACTGGACACCTTGGAATTAAACCCACTTGGTTATGTTGTATTACTCTTTTCTCTGCTAATATATGATTTAAGAATTTTTGTGAGGAAGAAAGGGAAGGGAGGAGAGGGAGAAGGGGGAGAGAGAATCTGTTCGATGTTACTATCACACACATATGCTGGTGTCATAAAAGAATTTGAAGAGAATTCCTTATTTTGTGTTGCTCTGGAACAAATTTAAATCATATTGGAGTAATCTGTTTCTTGGAAGAATGAAAAAAATTACCAAAGACTCCTTCTGTGTCAGAAGCTTTTTGGGAAATTTTGACAACATTCACAATTTCTCCCACAATTTGCAGTCTGTTTATTTTTTCTTGAAAAAAAAATCCAGATTTTAAAAGTTATTAGTATTAAGTTGTATGAAATACTTCTTGAAAGTATTATTTCTTTATTAGAGAGACAGAGAGAGAGAGCGAGAGACAGCGCACGCGTGAGCAAGCACGAGTGAGGGGAGGGGCAGAAGGAGTGGGAGAGAGAATCCCAGGCAGACTTCCCACTGAGCTAGGAGTAGCACAAGAGGCTGGATGCCATGACCCTGAGATCATGACCTGAGCTGAAACCAAGAGGCAGACACTCAACCAAGTGAGCCACCCAGGCGCCCCTAAAGTATTTTCATATGATGATTTTCCCATCATCTGTAGTCATTTTCCCTTTTCATTGCTTATGTCATGAATTTCTGTTTTTTCTCTCCCTTTTGTTCTCACCCATATTTAGTACTGGTAAAAAAATTTATTTTATGGTATTTGATTTTATTTCTCCCCACAGAACCAAGTCTTAAATTCATTTATAATTTCTATCACTTTTCTCTTCATGGATTTTTGCTTAGTTTTAAAAATTACCTCCTTCTGTTTTCCTAGAGTTTATTTTGGTTTTCATTTTTCTCACTTAACAAATGGCACCTTATTCATTTATTTCCATTTTTTTTCTCAGTAATATAAATGTATACAGGTTAAAATGTTTTTCTATCACTAGTTTTTTCCCAACATTCTGTAATTGTGATTTTATTGATTCTTTAACCTGAGAATGACTTAACAGGTAAGTTTTTCTTTTGTTTCTAATTTTCTTTATTGGTTCTAGCATTGAATGCATTTTGGTCAGAGAATGTTGTCTACAGTATTTCTACTTTTGGGAACTTAGCAGTTCTTTTGTTTCAAAAAATACGATAAAATTCTGCGAATTTCTATGGGTCCTTGAAAAAAAGATGCATTTTATTATTTCTAGGATTGGATCTTTGACAAAGGCATATCTGTTAATTATTGCTATACACATTACTATTCAAAATTTTCTGCATTTAAGTTTTCTCTTCTTTGTCAATAAAGAATTAAAAGAAAGGTCATTGTTATTTCTGTAAGTATATCTTTTAGCCTCTCTAATTGTGTATTTTATTCATATTTTTACAGAATAATTATACCTGCTCTGTAGATTTTAACCTGCATCATTAAGTGATAAAAGGTTTTCAGCTTGAACTCACCTCTGCTTGATATTAGCATGAAGTTTCCCGCTGCCATTTTGGAATTTTTTAGTAGATTATACTGTTTATTTTATAGACAAGCCAGTGTATTAGATTTCTTGTCATATGAATGTTCTTTTCTGCTATTAACACCTTGTGTCTCCTTTCTTTGCTATCTTCTGTTTGAACATATTTAAAAAACAGACTATTTTAAGCTCAAATAGCAATTGTAGTTAGTTTTAAATAATACGTTTAAACCTATGGCTCTCAAGGTATCAATTTTCATTTAAAGCATAGTTATTTCTCTTCAGTTTGAGAAATTAGGAAATAAATGTTCATTCGAGCAATCATAATTTCAGTTTCTGAGTGCTCACTGTCCTTGTTCCATACCTGAAAGGGCTGATATACAAATTGATTTATTATTAATTTGTGCCCCACTTGTACCTCTGAGTTGGTGGTCTAGAGTAATATCTATTGCATTGCTAATAATGGAACCAAGGGATTAGCAACTGCAACAATAATTATTTGAGAACACAAATTTTAAAGCTTAAACTTCTTGTAGACCAGTTTATCTCATTACCTTGAATGAGAATGGAGAGACTGTTTCAAAACTGAAAATTGTTAGCAGAAACGACCCACTCTTGCTTTGCTTGACTTCACACCCTTCAGTGACTGCATGGCCATTACATTTTAGATTTCACTCCTGCTTATCATTAAAATGCAAGAGAGGGAAATGTAGTCAGTCTTCCTCTAGTACAAATAACAGGAAAACAAATCCACTGGAAGATAATGCTCCACTCCACTTTGACAGTGGAAATCTATTTTCTATTGATAAAGTAATCACATAGCTTGATTTCTTTCTTATTTTTTTGAATTACAATATTCATTATGGCATGATATTAAAAATTAACCCATGGCAGGGGAATAAGGGAGGAGAATGGGAATGATGTTTATTTTCCCACCCACCAAATTGTGGCCAACTGGCAGAATATACCAAACATGTCAGCATATCACCCTGTTCTGGCTCAGAAGGAAAGTAATAGCCTCCATTCCCCTCTAGTCCCCCGGCACGAGAATGAATTCTGAGAATCATAACATTTTCTCTGCAGGTTTGCCTTTCTAGCGCTATGCGTGTGTGTGTGTGTGTGTGTGTGTGTGTGTGTGTACAATGTGTACACGTGTGTGTGTGTGAATCTTCATGTGCACATGGATGACTGCTAAAAAATGTATTGTTCAATCCCTCTGTTCACATATAATCAACATTCCCACTTCCTTCCTCCATTGAATTTTGCAAAGTGAGCCCTTGCAGTACCCCGTGCCTGCTTTAGCTCGCCAAACAATCAGAATCAAGAGGATCTGAGTCTTCTAAGGGATTTCTTAGGGTGGTACGGCAAAGAAGTTTGCATGGCAACAGAGTGATTGAGGAATAACGTGCTAATTTTTCACTCTGCTTTAGAAACTGAGAGGTTGTCTCCTTTTCTCTTTTTTTCCCCGTTACTGTTACATTTTACCAACAATATACAAAGTATTAGAAATCTTTTGGATTTGATTATGATTTTGGTCCAGAAAAATGTGTAATCCCCAATGAAGAACATATTAAAAGAGCCAACTCCTTTCCAAAACTGTAATCAGATGTTAGTATATGAATAGCTTTTGGCTTGGGTAGGAAACATGTTCCTTTACCCCATCTTTTTAAACTTAAGCTATAAACTATAATAGTAATTTGTTTTCTTTATCAGTCAGCGTCCTTGCAAAAGGACAAGCAGCTGGCACATTCAAATTGGATGATTTGAGGATTGTTCAAGAAGAGACCTTTGTAAAGTTATGAGCAGGGTGTAGAGAAACCCCAAGGGATGGTGCAGGACTTGGGGTAAGTAATGTTGCTAAAAAAAAAAAAAGCACCTTCTCTCCAGGCCTGGTAAGTCAAGGGAAGGAGATTGCTATCATAACAGGGGGAAAAAAAAAACTGGGTAAAGAAGGCTGGAATCCTCAATTCCCTTGCCAGCTCAAATCAGCCTGCAAGGAAGAAATGGAAATAAAAGCCTGAAGCTCACTCTTCTTCCCTCAGGTATCTTGCTGGTACCCCACTGGTCAATCCTACCAAATCTCAAAGGGCAAGGGAGCCCACAACTCTTGAATGTAAGTCGGTCCCCTGGCGTGCAGAGGACGAAGGGGCAACTGTAAGAGATCTAGCACCTTTCCATTAAAATCAACCAGTAGCTAGCCAATGATATGGAAATAGCGTTGTATGGTGACAGATGGTAGCCATACTTGTGAGCAAAGCACAACACACAGAGTTAATGAGTCACTATGTTGTACACCTGAAAGTAATGCAACATGGTATGTCAACTGTACTTTGATAGAAAAATTAATCAGTAAATTTAAAAAAAATCAACTAATGTCTATTCAACAACTACACTTGAAGAACTCATTTCCAGAATTCCATCATCCATGTAGATTGGAATCCAAGGAAAATTTTCCCACGGCAATATACTCTCTAGGTTTTAGGAAATTGCTAAGGTAAACTGCAAGTAATTTGACCTTTGCTGGCATAAGATTTGCACTCCAATACTGACTTCATCTTGGGCTGGATGTGTAACTTTGAACAAGTCCCTTCTGGTTCCTAATACTCAATGGTATCCATCAGAATGGTGATGATAATCATATCTTTTTTTACTTTTGTAATGGGATGTTACAAAAGTAAAATTATATAAAATTATCTGGTGCATATGAAAATATTCTATGAACTACAATACACTTGCAGTTTAATTTACTTTGGAACAACTTTTCTGAAGCCATGACATTTTCAACCTTATTACAAGTCAAACTGTCTTCCTTTGAAAAGGAGGTCCTATTGTCGTAGTTGTTTGGTCATGTAACAGTTTAGACATTTGTATCTTATGGAAGTGAGTAAGCGCTCAGAGTGGATACAAAGACTTTCCCCGGGGAATTTCCAATTTCCTTCATCACATCAAGAGATCTTATAAATAATGTTATAGAGAGAGAGAGACCGCTTTGCTCATTAATTACATACAGTTACCGCCAAAGAGAGGGTCTGGCTTGCCAAGAGTACTGCTGATCTGGCTCTAGCTAGGGAGATAACGATGTGATGCGAAAGGCACTGTGTTAAGGACCTCTGGGTATTTCTTTTCAGCTCTCTCCCTCTTGAACTCTGAGCTGGTTCCAGAGGTTATGGAAAGCCTTCGAAAATGCAATCCATAAGTAACATGGGATGTACGCTCTGGGCCTAGTCCAGCGACAAGAGAGTGTTTTAATTTGGGAGATCTTAAAAAACCTTTCTAAGAAATACCACAAGTAGACCATATATATATATATGTGTGTGTGTGTATATATATATATATATATATATATATATATATATATATATATATATATATGTATATATATATATATAGAGAGAGAGAGAGAGACTATATATATAGAGAGAGAGAGCAGACAAAAATACAGTAAAACAAAACAGAACAAACAAAAATTCCTAAAGGATAGAAAAAAAAAAAAAGAGAAACCTAGGCAGGAAAATCTATTCACCTTGAAATTTAAAACACACAAAATGATAATCCTAATAAAAAAATAGTCTTGAAAATGTTTAATAAAAAAGTAAATATAAATGAATCAAATGCTTAACATAAGCTAGAAAAAGAATGAGAAAGCACAGGAAACTAGAAGAGTGTCTAAAAGACAGAAATAAAATTTAATTCATTAGAAAAGAAAAGCACAACAGAATATATACGTAAACGCAAATGTTGCCTCTTTGAAGCAAAGAGGAAAGGAGTCACAGCTGGGAGAAGTGATTGCTTAAGGATGGATTTCTCCTTTTTCTTCTTTTCTCTTGTAGTTTTGCCCCAACGGCAGGCTGGTTCTATTGTGCTGCAGCAGTGATAACTACGAGTGATGAGAATTCCAGGAACTATCCTATATATCTATCTGGCCAGGGGAATGAGGAAAACAAGGCGCCAAGGCTGGGAGAGTGAGAAGAACCCCAGAAGGAAAGTTGGAGAGGAGCATGGCCCAATTTTCAGTATGAACCTGTGCATGTCTCAAGTGCAGCCGTAAGGTATGGGGGATTTTACACCCATCTCAAAGCAACTAACAGGGCAGTGAGACGAAACACCTGGGGAGCGACAGAAGACCTGAACAACACTATCAACTATCTTGATCTGGTTTACTGACTATTACATTCGAAAACTAAAGGATACATTTTTTTTCCCCCAAGTGCTCATGGAACACTGACAAAGATAATCATACGTAGGGCCATGTAACATGTTTTTATAGAAGTAAAAGGATCAAAACTACATAAACTAAGTTCTTTGACCCTAAAGAATTAAATGAGAGATCCATACCAATAACACATCTTAGGAAAATCCTACGTACCTGGAAATTAAATAACAGTCATGGTTTAAAAATGAAATCATGACACCTTACGCCAGTTAGAATGGCAAAAATAGACAAGGCAAGAAACAACAATTGTTGGAGAGGATGTGGAGAAAGGGGATCCCTCCTACATTGTTGGTGGGAATGCAAGTTGGTACAGCCACTCTGGAAAACAGTGTGGAGGTCCCTTAAAAAGTTAAAAATTGAGCTACCCTATGATCCAGCCATTGCACTACTGGGTATTTACCCCAAAGATACAGACGTAGTGAAGAGAAGGGCCATATGCACCCCAATGTTCATAGCAGCAATGTCCACAATAGCTAAATCGTGGAAGGAGCCGAGATGCCCTTCAACAGATGACTGGATTAAGAAGTTGTGGTCCATATATACAATGGAATATTACTCAGCTATCAGAAAGAACGAGTTCTCAACATTTGCTACAACATGGACAGCACTGGAGGAGATAATGCTAAGTGAAATAAGTCAAGCAGAGAAAGACAACTATCATATGATTTCTCTCATCTATGGAACATAAGAACTAGGATGATCAGTAGGGAAAGAAAGGGATAAAGAAGGGGGGGGTAATCAGAAGGGGGAGTGAAACATGAGAGACTATGGACTATGAGAAACAAACTGAGGACTTCAGAGGGGAGGGGGGTGGGGGAATGGGATAGACCGGTGATGGGTAGTAAGGAGGGCACGTATTGCATGGTGCACTGGGTGTTATACACAACTAATGAATCATCGAGCCTTACATCGGAAACCGGGGATGTACTGTATGGTGACTAACATAATATAATAAAAAATCATTAAAAAAAATAAATAAATTAAAAAAAAAAAAAAGAAAAGAAAAAAAAATGAAATCATGAGGATAATTAAGAACACTTTTTTTATTTGTATTTATTTATTTGAGAGACAGAGAGAGAGCATAAGTGGGGGGGGGGTAGAGGGAGAGGGAGCAGACTCCCCGCTGAGTGGGGAGCCTGATTTGGGGCTTGATCCCAGGAGCCTGGGATCATGACCTGAGCCAAAGGAAGAAGCTTAACTGACTCAGCCACCCAGGCACCCGAAAATATTTTTGATTTGAATGACAAAGAAAATGCAGCATTTCAAAATCTGTAGGATGCTGCTCGCACAGGGATTAGAGGGAAATGCTGCTTTAAACAATTATATTAGAAAGAAAAAAGATCTAAAAGCACTGACTTGAGTTTCACTTCACAAAACTACAAAAAGCAAAGTAATAATAAAGGTAAGAGCACAAATCAATGAGATGGAAAATGGATAATAAGCAAAGCAAAGCCAAAAATTGGTGGAAAAAAAGAATACAAATCACCAACATTACTAATTAAAGAGGTTACCAGTATTACAGATAATATGGAACAGTAAGACAATGCTATGAATAACTTTATGCTAAAAAATCTGAATATGGAGATGAATGAATATATTTCCAAACAGTATAAAATTGACATAAGAAAAAAATAAGTAATATGAGTAACTCTACACCTATTAAGGTAATTTAATTTGTTACCAAACCCCTTCTAGGAAGAAAAAGTCCAGGTCTGGATGGTTTCACTGGTGGATTCTATCAAGCAGGAGAGGAAGAAATAATACTAATCTTACTCAAATACATTTTTTAAAAAAGAGGAAGAGGGATCACTGCCCAACTATTTAGTAGAGCCAGCATGCATGGTCAATTGAGTCTTGGCAAAGTTGCCAATGCAATTCAATAAGAAAATGATTTTAACAAATATTGTTGGATCAAATGGATATCCCCAGGGAAAATACAGGCATCAACCTTCATGTCACCCGATACCCAATACTTAACTCAAAAAAGATCTTAGACACAAATGTAATACACAAAATGAGAAAACATCTAGAAGAAAGCATAAGAGAAAATTTGTGCAACTTTGGGGCAGGTAGATTCTATCCTAGATGGAATACTGAAAGTATGAAGCATAAAAGAAAAATTAGTAAGTTGGATCTCCTCAAAATCGGTAACATTTTCTTACTGAAAGACACCACTAAGAAAATAAAAATAAGGTAAGCCAAGGATGATGGGAAACTCCTGGCAAATGAGGAATCAGACAAAGGACTTGTGTCCAGAATACATAAAGTACTCCTGTAACTCAATTATAAAGACTTAAAACCTAATAAGAAAGTGGAAAATTGGAAGAGATACTTTACAAAAGAAGCTATACAAGTGGCTAATAAGCCCATGCAATGATGATCAGTATCATTAGTCATCAGGGAAATGCAAATTAAAACCACAATAAGATACAACTCTAGGGGTGGCTGGGTGGCTCAGTTGGTTGAGCATCTGCCTTCAGCGCAGGTTGTGATCCCAGGGTCCTGGGATCAAGCCCTGCATCAGACTCCCTGGTACGGAGTCTGCTGCTCCCTCTCCCTCTGCTGCTCCCCCTGCTCGTGCTCTCTTGCGTGCTGTCAAATAAATAAAATCTTAAAAAAAAAATACAACTCTATACTCATTATAACGGCTAAAATTAACAAACACAGACCATATCAAGTGTTGACAAGGATGTGGAAAAAGTGGAACTCTCCAAGTACTGCTGGTAAGTAGGTATAATGGTACAATTACAATAGAAAATAACTAATAAGCAGTGGGTCTTAGCCACCTGTTCCCATTTATAATGAAACCTTTTAAAAGAGTCTATATTTGTCCTCCAAATTCTCAGGTTCCATTATCACTCAAGTCAAGCTTTTTAATCCTTACCAGCTACACTTAAGCCTCTCTTGCCAAAATGACCAACGAACTTCCTCTCTACTCAATGTTTGTGTTCCTCCAGAATTTATAGGTTGAAATCCTGATCCCTAAAAGGATGGTCTTAGGAGGTGGGGTCTGTGGGAGGTGATAAGGTCATTCTTGGGATTAGTGCCCTTATAAATCAGAGCTCAGACACTTCCCTCACCCTTTCCACCATCTGAGGACACAGCAAGATGACAGCTGTCCACGAACCAGAAGTGAGTCCTCACCAGACAGAGCATCTGCTCTTGCCTTGCTCTTGGACTGCCCAGCCTCCAGAACTGTGAGAAATAAATGTATTTATGTCACTCACTAATAGCTTGAACGAACTAAGACAGATACTGGTACAAAGAGTGAGGTACTGCTTTAACAAATGCCAAAATAGCTCTAGAGCTGGACATTGCATGGTGGCTGGAGGAGTTCTGAGGTACATTCTAGGAAAAAACCTATATTGCCTTGAACAGACCACCGAGGATGACTCTGGCAAGAACTCAAAAGAGGAGCAGAGCTATAGAGAAAGCTTTAATCTTCTTAGATAATTTCTAAGTAATCCTGAACGGAATGTTGGCAGAAATATGGACTATGATAGCTATTCTGATGAGGTCTCAGAAGGAAATGAGGACTATATTAATGAAAACCAGAGAAAAAGCAATCCTCGTTTTGAAGTGTCAAAGAATTTGACTGAATTGTGTTCCTGTTCTGGTGTTTTGCAGAAGGTAGAACTTGGGAGCAATGAAACAGACTATTTAGCTGAAGCAATTTCCAAGCCAAGTGTTTAAGGTATGGCTGGTCTCCTTCTGACTGCTTATAGTAAAATGTGGGACAACTGGAATGGCTTAAAGATGGAATCATTAAGCAAAAAGGAAGAACTCAAAGATTTGAGAAATGTTCAGCCCATCCACGTTGCAAAAAATGAGAACAGCAAGGGTATGGCCCACCATCACTTTGATAAAGAGATTAGAATATCCATGCAGCAAAGATTTAATCAGCCATTTCAAGAGGAAAACTGGTGTTTGAACAGAAAGGGAAGGAGATTGGAAGGATGTTAGAAGACTGTGGGCTTCAGGGATTCAGACACAACCCTAGAGCTATTTAACTGTGAAAGTGCACCACTCTTCAAGACAAGGGAAGAATAATTCTCAAAGTGATTCAGAGATGATCACCACCATCTCCTTGTTTGTAAAAGGGGAGGCCATCTGCCAACACTGTGGGATGGGAAGTCCCAGAGCCTTAGGAGGGGTCCCATCCCAATCTGGGAAAGCCTCAGCAGCAAGACTGCCACCCTAGTGGGTCCACAAAGTGGGACTTCTGCCCCAATGTGTCTGGAAGGTGGGACCTCTGTCCCACCTGGACCTGGAGGGTAGACATCAAGCCAAAGAGGATGATACTTGAGCATTAATATCTCATGGACTTTGTTGAAGTTTGGACTTACTTGGGACCTGTTACCATTTTTTCTTTCCTATTTCTTTTTGGACTGGAAGGATCTATCCACTCTGGATTCTCTGTACTTCTTATCAGTTCACACATGTTCCTGCCTCCAGACCTTTGCATGTGCTGCTATCTGTCTCAAAATCTCCTGCCCTAGGTTTTGGAATGGATGCCATTCTCTTCTTCCAATTCTACACTCAAATAGCTCACAATACACTTCGCTGATGACTTCAAAATACAACTCCCTACACTTATCACTCTTACTCCTTTGTTTTACTTCAGAGAACAATATTTTATTTTATTTCCTCTCCATTCCTTCAGTGAAAACCCCAGGAGTTCAGGGATTTTGTGTTTTCCATTTACTATTGTGTTCCTGGTGCCCGGAACATGGTACGTACTCAATAAACACTTGCTTTCAGTTTAAGACCACCACTATTTATTTTCTCGAAAGATTATGTGGTGCACTCTCAAATAATTGCTGTCTCTTCCTGTTGGGGGATTATACCCTCCTCCCCATGGAATTTAGGGCATAGCTGTGTGGCCCTCCTGGGGCAGAAGCCTAATAGCTTGCACGTGGCTCACCATGTCCTCTTGGCCACACGGCCATAATGACCAGCAATGTTCTAGACAGAGGATGTTCTGTCAGCCTGAGCCCCAGAGAAAAAGCTGGGAGCTTAGCCAGTCGATCATATGCATCTGTAGCATGCATAGTAAATAAACTTTGCTGTATTAAAGCCACTGAGATTTGGGGACTGTTTGTTTCCAGAGTATAACCTAATTTATCCTGACTGGTACGGACACGTAGGCAACCGTGGACAAAGAGAGGGCCCAAGAGTACCTAAAACATTTTTGACAAATAACCCAAGTTTCCCTAAGCTGGCTCTTCCCACCCAGTGCTTTGCCACCACCACACTGTCTTTGAAAAAATAAAGACCAACCAAACAAAACAGCAATGGTACATTTATTGTGACATGGTTCGAAGTTCTTATTTCTTCGTGTTTTCATGAAAAAGCATTTTAATAAAAAAGTAACTGAAGTATCTTAGGGATTTAAAAATTATTTCCCAAATGTGGCCTATCTTAAAATTGAATGAGATATAAATAGTATAAATAGTATAAAATAGCTGATTCCAAAGCTTACTCATCTATCTTAAAATTGAATAAGAGATATAAATAGTATAAATAGTATAAAATAGCTGATTCCAAAGCTTACTCATACTGAGTAAGAATCCTTGGGACTGGTGTCTTTTTTTTTTTTTTTTTAAGATTTTATTTATTTATTTGACAGAGCACAAGCAGGGGGAAGAGGAAGAGGCAGAGGGAGAAGCAGCCCCACCCCCTCGCCCCCCCGAGCAGGGAGCCCAATGTGAGGTTCGATCCCAGGACCCTGGGATCATGACCTGAGCTGAAGGCAGATGCTTAACCATCTGAGCCACCCAGGCGCCCGGGACTGGTGTCTTCTAATCTGTATTATTATTTAAATTCCCCCACTGATTATGGTATAGCTAGTCCAAAAACCAGTTTGAGGTAAATGTCTCTATATTTATAAGCCTAGGAGACGTAAGGGGGATACACAGCAAGAGTCCATCAAGAGCCTGTACTCTACCCCACTTAGAAACGTATCCAAAGGTATGCCGTCTATAAGGCCTCACTGATTCGCAACACTTAAATTTTCAATAGAAATTTTTGTAGGATAACTTTCTAAAGAAGAAAATATTTGCTTTAGTTTCAGTTGTCATTAAATGGAAATAGTTTATACAAAATTCTCAAGGTAGTGTCTCTTAGATCCACTCTTGTAGGGATAGATTGGACTAAGAACGCCATTATAAACCCAGTACAATTGTCTCCTGTTCAGGCACTGTGAGACAGATTTGGATCCAGCGGGAGGATTTCCTTTATTAAACCACAATAGGAGTTAGTTATTTATATTGTTTTATAAGCTGTAATTCAGATAAAGTAGTAGCAGCTACCAAGAGTCTTATAGGAAACAGGAGATTTTTATTGTTAGGTGCCCACACTGGATGTGAATGCCATGGGGCTATTTCCAAACACAGGCAATATAACGAAGTCTTGCCTCTTACACAAGAAGGCCTTTAACCCCATCTATACCTTGCCCTGGGATTCCCTCCCTCACAGCGATGAAGAAATTAAAGAAAGGGCTGCAGCCTTTTGAACTTTTATTTGACTTTGACGGCAGGGATGAAAGTCTCAGAAAATTAAAATGCTTCTTTAAAAAAAAAAAGGGGGGGGGCGCGCCTGGGTGGCTCAGTCAGTTAAGCATCTGCCTTCGGCTCAGGTCGTGATCCCGGAGTTCTGGGATCTGGCCCCGCATCCGGCTCCCTGCTCAGCGGGAAGCCTGCTTCTCCCTCTCCCACTCCCCTTGCTTGTGTTCCCTCTCTCACTGCCTCTCTCTCTCTGTCAAATAAATAAATAAATAAATAAAATCTTTAAAAAAAAAAAAGAAAATTAAAATGCTGGAGGAGGGGGTGTTTGTGCTACTAATAGAGAAAACATACTTCTCTAACAATGCTCTGACATCAAACCAGAAATCTTACCCCAGTTTGTAAGGTGTTTATTTTTAGGAGCAAGGGTCAGTCTATATTGAAGGATCCCTGTCCAAAATGAGCTGCAGAGTGCAGTGAGGGTCATCAAACCAGAAGCAAAGCTGGCAGTGATGTGGTTTGCTGGATAGCAAGGATCAGTCTCTATGCTTTGACAGCGAGACTCAGCCTCGTCTGGATACATATGCAGCATTCAAGGCGAACAGATAAACAGCTACCATTGCTCAAAGACGAAGGGAACTGGTCTACCACATCGTGGCTTCTTCGCCTTCATTTTTAGTAACACAAATACAAATAAGATTTCTCTTTCCCACGAAGTAACTAATTACTAGTTATTTCAAGTCCTAGCATTACTACAAAGAAAAATAAATTCCTTTCTGGCACCACCTTAAAAGAATAATTTCAAATGGATTAGGTTCCTTTAATCTAGATGAACATAATAATACCTTCTTTTTTTTTAACCTTCCCTCAATCAAATCCCTCCCTACCCCATGCTCTCTTCATTCCCACTTAAAAATAGCTTTTATTTCTTGGATTTTTGTGATTTAACTTTACCAACCAAGTACAGATTTTGGCAAATTATCTGCATAATTTGGAATAAATGTGCAAATGAAAACACCAATGTTTAAATTATTCAGGAAACTGAGGAGATATACTTCACATACATGCAGAGCAAGAGAAAGAGACAGGGACAGAGAGACAAATAGGACAGACTATTCCCTATGGCTCTAGAATCCCAGTTGATTCTGCTGTTTTGCCATTTGTCTGCTCAAATCAACCCATGAATTGAATGAAGCTGAGAGCTGACTAGAAAATTTTACAAGTTTCTGCTTTTTCTGGAATTTACAATGTTTGTAACTAACTATTGTTTTATATGCATTCCCCTCCTCCTCATTATTTCAACTGACTGATTTTAATACGTACGGGATCAGGGGTTTATCACAGGCTGTCGTCACCTAAAAATAGTTCCGAAATGTTGTTGAGAAAGGTGAGAACATTCCTTCAGGTCTTAAATCTACCCTACTGTTTTGAGAAGTGAAATGTGCTTCTCCCTTTCCCACACTCCCTGCAGTTTCTAATCCCTACACAACTGTCGAACAAACTTCAGCTTCTCCTCAAAGGTGGTCAATGGAGCAAGGTCTTTTTTCTCTAAAGAGATTTTCAAGGAACCTTCTAAAAATCCACTTTACCTAGTGAAAATCTTACTTTATTTAGGGAAAACTGTGAAGAACATAGATATTTTCGTTCTTATTTCTAGTTTATCTGTAACATCCAAGGCAAAAAAAAAAAAAAAAAAAGGAAGGAAGGAAAAAGATCAACTGTTCAAAGTATTGTAGTTCTGCAGCATGCAGTTCTTGCTAAGCTATGCTACTTTTGAAATCTGAAGAATTAAAAAAAAAAATCCACTGCACCCTCTATTGTGTTTCAGAGTACTTCATAGCCTTTATTTTACTTGTTATATGTATAACTTATTAAATAATTTTTATGTAACTATTTTTAATATCCTATTCCTTATTAACCTACCTACAAGTTCCATGAAGGCAGGAGTGTGCCTTAGTTACTTCTGTGAAATATATATTTAATAAATACATAAATTGATTTGAACAGGTGAATGACTCAGCATAAGTGGACCTATCAATACAATGGGAACAGAGCCACCATTTGTACACTTAGTGACCACAATCTGTTCTAGCCATTTACAGGGCTTCATCCTCAGTGCATGGATCAAAGATGTGACGACATTTAGAGAGTGGTCTGTAAGTTGAATGCTCTTTTTGCTAACTTCTAAGAAGTTTCCAGAAATAATGATCCAAGGAAAACAGTGAACGAGCACCTCCTATTAGACACACATTGGATAAGCTTCTGAGAATCTGAGAAAGCACTGGGACATCCTAAGCAGTCTAATACAGCATCAACACATTAAGAACCTTGTCAGGGGGTTTGTACATTAGTCGATCTCCTTGTGGCATTTTAAACTTGGAACTATGGATCAAGAAATGGGAACAGTCTGACACTGCAAGTTACGTAAAAACAAGTTAGCTTGCCACCGTTTCATGGAAGCTGGCAGAAGATACAAGACTCCTGGATCAGAGACAAAAACAGCTTATTACCCACAGAAATTGCAGTAACATTTCTATGCTGGTAGCCCCAGGTCCTACGGGGCACTGTGAAGAAAGCCGTAACACACCTGAACACGCAGTGGGTTATGCCACAGTGGGTTATACCAGAACTCAGATAACCTGGATCTTTGATAATGGGCAGTGAGCCTGTCTGGGCTTTGCTCTAGAGGCAGATATTATAGTGTCCAAGACTGCTCACTCTAGAAATCCTTAGAAATATGGCCCAGAAGAAAAGACAGTCAGTATTTTTTGCAAAATGGAACCCTGAGAGACTCATGGAGAATTGTCTCCCAACACCCTGTCTCTGGAAGGTTTTCCCCTCTGGAAGGGACTTCATTAACATAAATGATACACAAAAATGTGTACAAAGAAATACACAAAGGTATCTCCAAGTATTGTCCATAACTCACACACACACTAACGTCAGGAGGATGGAGTAAGGTGAGTGAAGTGTTAGAAAGCCAAGTGTCCAGCGAAGACAGGGCAGGAGGTGAACACCCTTTCTCTCCCCTGGCTTTGGTGTGTCCGATGGGAGTTACAGAATTATGCCAAAAACAATGATGAGAAAAACCCCAAATACACTGTTCTTCTCCCCTGTCAGAATACACGGTCATTTGGGGCAAGTTAAATCCCTTCTCTTTATTCTTATTTGGAGCTCACGAAAGCCGAAACAACCCTTTTGAAGGCTACTTTACCTCTGCTTAACTCGCGGCTGCTTTGTTCTTCTCAAAGGCCAGAGAAGACCAAGAGCAAGAGTTCAGACATGTCGGGGGTTGTGAGGGTGAAAGAGGAAGAGAAGAAAAGCCATTTGTCGCCTGTCAAGCAAGGACCCAGCAGTGCTGACAGGGCAATCCTGAGAATCTGGCTCACTCCTGCTCCTGCTAATGCCCTTATGCTCCAAGTGGACAGAACTGGGGAAATCTGAGTCAGAGGGAACCTTAGGCTTGCAAGAAAATTACACATGGTTTTTTTTGTTTTTGTTTTTTAAATAAAGAAAGCGACAAGCCCTTGCCTTTGTTCTTTAGAGCGTGAGGGCTTCCCATACAACAGGCTCTCGGGGCGCACAGATAGTGGAAAGGGTTTTTCCAGCGGAATAAAGAGTTCTTGAGGATTTATAAACTGTTTCATCTGTCAGAGAGGATTTATGCAGACTCGGCACTTAGCTGAATTACCCTTCTCAAGCAAAAATTGAGAAAATTGCTTCAGTCTCTCCAGAAGGTACCTGCAGTCTATCAGAAGCTAAGACGTCCTTCCTATAAGCCTACAAACTTACGGGAAGAGAATTGGCATGTCTGTATGGACGGCTGTGGGGAGATGAAGAAGTCCAAAGACAATGCATCCCAGCTTTGCTCCTTATGCTCCTGGCCTGGGTGCTTTCTCCAGTCTCATCCCCTGGAGAACGTAGGGAGGACGTTTGGAAGTCAAGGGCAGGTACACTTTCATTTCCCGAGGGACCTCTCTCCCCGTACACAGTATGCCCACTGTCACCTAGCACACGTGCTTCTATTTAAAGATTTTGCAGGAATGCGAGGCATGGTGCAGAACACTCTACATAAATTAGTTTATTAATTTCTATCAACAGTCACAACGGGTGCTGCTACTGACCCCATTGTACAGATGCGGACCTGAGGCACAGAGAACTGAGGAACCTAGCAAAGTCCTGGGGTCGTGGTGGTCCATCTTCGATGTTGACTCTGGCAGCCTGCTTCCAGGGTAGACTCTTCTAACCATTCCATGAGGCCACCTAGGCCTCTGCTCCTGGAAGTCACAGGATTGGTGATTTGGCTGCTGACGCCTGGGACTTACAAGAGAATTGCTTTGGGCAACCTGTCCCCACGGGGGCCACTCCAGCCACATTCAGCGCTCTTAATTTGCCAATGACAAGTTTAATCCTCTCTCCAAACCCTTCAGCTCTTTTGCCTTTTCCCCTCGTCTTTTTTAATTCAAAAAGCCTCATCAATTCTAATTCTTTCTAAAATTGCCGAACACCCTCCCATGCAGAGCTTGGCACTGGGTAGGGGCTGCAGAAAGACTTGCTGAATGAATTTAGGAGGCAGACAATTCCCACCCTACTGGGCTCATTAGCGTCAAACCATTCATGGCACACATCCTGTCTTAAGGATGTCCCCTCTTTGTTCTTTCCTTTGACTACATAAATTCCCACATTCACACCTTAGAACATCTGCTCCATCAGCCTGGGATCACCAGTACACCATGCCAAACTCACTGGAGCTAATGGCCCCATTATAAAAACATTTTAGAAGGCTAAGCTTTTTCCCAAAATCTTATTTAAATATTCAGTCAACACTCCCAGAAAGTACTCCAGTCAAAATAGTCGTTTTCTAAGACCCCATCGATAACATATATTCGATTTGCCTGGGGTTTCTGTCCAATGAACATCATTCTCAGAGCAATCAGATCTAAGACATGATGTTCTGGTCCTGCCCAGGGTCTTGCAACCATCTTTAAAGCAAGAGCTAAGAATTAAGAAGAAAGTCGAGAAGAGAGAATAAGGTCTTATTTGGGTAGAGACAATTTCCTAAATGTTACGTAAGTTGTCTGAAAATGTGACCACAAACAATCAACAATATTAACTGGTAAATGTTTTTCATAGCTTATGTCTACTCAGCTACTCTTGGCTATCTGCCCTGGTTTGTGCACGCGTGTGTGCACATGTGTGTGTGTGTGTGTGTGTGTCTCCTGACAGACTACTACTATCAGCTGGTTTTTAATTCTACGGTCAATGCCATCACCAAACACTAAGACCTGACTGGGAGCAAGGAGACTGCTCTCGCCAGCTCCCCATATAAGGATGCAGGCTTGCTTTTCATGGCTCCTTCTCAGAATCCCAGTTCTACGTTGTGAAAGGTCACAAAATGGTGAGATTTTTCTTCAAGAAACCTCGAATTCTCATTTAACTCTGGCTACTCCTCCAACTCCTCTCCAGTCAAATGATCCTGTTGGAAATGGAGCCAAGGAAGGAATTTCACTCCCTTATTTTCATTAGACTTGTGGCTCAGAGTCCTAAGTGGACTTCAAAATACTAGACACGTTCCAGCCCGTGCTCTGGGGTCTAGACGGTGGAAGCGCATTGGAGGGCTCCATAGATGGTTCAGCAGAATTCTTGAAAGTGATCTTTGCCTCCAACTACCCTTCGTTACCAGGCCACATCCTTCCTAGGCTCTCATCCTCTTTCTCAGAGTTCGTCAGTGACTCTTTTTTCCTCCTGCAACAAATTTAAGCTCCTCCTGGCTTGTGGGACCCTCTGTACATTTGTGTCACCCGCACTATCTGTTGCAGAGAAGCTTCTGAGGTGGAGATTTGCATGCAGGAAGCATTGGGCCTCCTTTGGGAATTCTTATCTTTGGGGGAAGTGAGGGAAGCCGGGTGAGGGAAGCAGCGAGAAACATCAGGCCATGATACGGTCACAACAGAGGCCTCTGACAATCCCATGGGATGCATGGAGCTGGAATGGCCCTGCAGAATGGCCTCTTCATGGAGGCAAGAGGCCCAGCCCTTGTATCTTAAATTCCATCAATCACTGGATATGGGCTGTCCCAGGAGAAAGGTTGAAACCTTGGCCCAGAGGGCTCCCTTCAGCTGAAAGCAATTTCTGGAGGGATCTCAGCTGAGAGATTCAGCAAACAACCATCCAAGTGGCTGGGGAACGGTTGTTTTGGTCTTAAAGCAGGGCTCTGGGTAGTCTACCATGGCTTCCAGCATCTATTTTCCTTCTCCCCCATCTCCAACATGTATTATTCTTCCGGTCTGGTCCTGCCACATTAGCAGGTGTAGTCTCGGGTCCAGAATCCTGCGTCTTGCCTCCAGCTATTTCATTAACCTGGTTCTCTAATCCAGGTCCCTCTGTTTCTTTAACCTATTGAGGTATTATCTCTTCAGGTCCCTGCTTTTTGTTGCCCTGGCTAGGGCTCTGTTATCTGCCTATCTTCAGTCTGTGGCATAAATTAGCATTTAAATATGGTGTCTCAGTTGAAGCAGCAATGTCATTGGTTTGTGCACCTGGGGGGTGGGAACAGTAAGGGAAGAGAAAGTCTATTTGTCTCCCCATTTGGATTCTATGTTCCTTGAGGGCAATGACCTGGTTTTGATTCCTCGTGTATTACACAACGTATTAAGAGTGCTGGGCATGTGGAAAATGCAGTGTCTTCACACGCACACGAAATATGTATATAGCACTTTTTTAGCCAAGCATTAGTCTAGGTACTGGGGTTTCAGGGGTAATTATGAAAAGGCCTTACTCTCAAGAAGATTGCGTTCTGTTTATTAAGAACTGAAAAATCAGTCTACTTATTCTACCACAACATCTTAGTCATTATCTAGAATGAGCAATAATTATACAGAACTCTAACAGTCAAATCTCATGTCTTCCTTACGTTGTGGTTTTAAGTTAACCTTGAAATCTCAGGGGCATAACCCAACAACTCTCAACCTCATCATACCTTCATGGGGGTTGGGTGGCTCTCCCCCATCTTGGAGCGATGCCATCGGGAACATGTAGTCTCCACGTTTTCTTCCTCAGGAAAGGGACCTTGAAAGCACACTGGCTCCTAACTGCTTCAGTCCTGCTGCTCCTGTTCATGGGCTGCAGTGAGGCACATGGCCTTAAAATAAATGCAGAGGAGGCTGGGAAACGTAGTGAACAAACAAATTGGTATCGAGCATGAATTGTCTCTGTCACAATAGTCAATGTCTGTTCAGTACTTCTGTAAGTTCTAAGAGCTTAAATGTTCTGCACCCAATTCCCCTGGAGTGGGGGGAGAGGGCGGTGGGGGTGGTTTCGACACCAACAACCGTTCTTAGACACCAGCTCGGTGTTCTACAATTCCAGTCAATTCTGACACTATCTACCCAGCTCCCTCAGGTAAAGGGCTCCGTTCAAAAAGAACGCCTGCTCCACACTGACTGAGATGCCCATTGCCAAGGCCAGAGGGTCACCTGTGCTTCGGAACGACTGGCTCTCCACTGGAAGTTCCAAAGACCTCCCGGTGAACCAGACACCTTCGCTAGAGCAGCTCACAGAACTCAGAGAAGTCTTTAACCAGATTACTGGTTGTTTATAAAAGGATAGAACTCAGGAAGGGCCACATGGAAGAAATGCATAGGGCAAGGTATGGGGAAGGGGCTCCAAGCTGTGGTGCCCTGGACAGGTGCAGCACTCTCCCCAAACTGTCCTGTGCTCACTAACCAGCAACTGCTCAGGACTGGTCTTTTTGGGTTTTCACAGAAACTTCGTTACACAAACAGGACTGATGAAATCGTTGGCCATTGGCCTCCAGCTCCAGCTCCAGCCCCTCTCTGTCCCAGAAGGCCTCGGGGTGGGACTGATAGTTCCAACCCTCGAATCACCTGGTTGGTTCTCCGGGCAGGGCAACAGCCCTCTTCCTTAAGTGCTTCCAAAAGCACCTCATTAACATAACAAGAGACACCTGTAAGGCTCCGTTTCCCTTTGGGAAATTCCAAAGGTTTTAAGATCTCTGTGTCAGAAACACAGACAAAGGCCAAATATGTATTTCTTATTATAAATCACAATATCACAGTGCTTCATACTGATTACTCACAACCCTATGAAGCAAACACTAATATTAATTCTCTTTTACAGATTAAAAAAGAAAACCTTGGCACGAAGAAGAGGAGTAATTTACCCAAAATCTCATAGGCAGTAGTAATTGGTGCACGTGGGCTCTCAGTTCACCCTGTAAGCTCCAAAGTCTATGTTGTTTCCACCAACTATACTTTAAAAATACAATAAGGACTGTAAAAGAAAGGCTTTTCTCCTTTCAGGACAGATCTTTGAGAAACGTCCTAGAGAATAATCTCTTCCTTTACTTTCCTGTGCCTTGGAAATATTAATCCAACCTCCTCCAGAGGTTTCCCTCTTTCTAATCCTTCTTGTGAGTAACATCGCGGTTCCCTCCGGGCTCTGCATGAGAACACTTGGGATTTTTAAATTTGTGCTTTTTCTAACCGTCATTAGTAGTTCAAACATTTCAACGCGCTCCCTTTGAACTAATAAGCCATACAAGTCTGCCAAGAGCCTTGCTATTAAACTGAAAACTATTGCTGATTAAAGTTTTATTGTCCCTTTCCAACTAAAAAAGAAAGAAAAGATCCTCACAATGACATGTCCAGAGGCTATTGAAACATACATGTTCTTTATGAATAGGAGTCTCCCTGATTTGGAAAGCAAAGTCCTTCTCAAGGGTTGGGATTTTATGTACAAACCTTTATTCCTCCTATTCCACCCTGATGCCGCCTATCTTCGTTTCCACGACAACGAGGAGACCATAGATGACTGAAATGAGGTTTGTCTTAATGATGGGCTCAGAAGCTGGATTAACTGGAAATGCCTGCCCACGGAGGGGAGAGAAGAGCTTCTACTGCCCCCTGCTGGGCTCCATGTTTCCATCCTCCCATGCAGTCCTCCATCTCTGACTCCGAATCGCAGGCTTTTGGCTCCTTTCACAGGCGAGATGCCCTCTGACGTTTGTCAATCTTTCTGTTTCTGTGTTGATGGAACACTGTTATGCAAAAGAGATAAAAACTTGAGCCTTCCGCATCATGCTAATTCATAAACAAGGATAATCACTAACCACTTCTCCACAGCGCTCAATTGCTTCCAAGTGTTTTTCATTAAACCTAAGTGAAAACACTTCCCACGATGCAATTTTAAGGGACTATTATTAATCACATGCCTTGATTAGCTTTGGACAGTGGAATAAGCGACTGGCTGAATAAAAATGATCTGCTTCTTTCTGAATATCCTCATTGTATGAGACGGGTATGTGGAAGGTTTTGGTTTTTCTGAAAAATATAGTGAACTATGTACAGTGAGTGTTTTTCCAAGCTGTATATTCATTTGCAAAGTTTGGCATTTAATTTCACCTGGCTTTATATTTTAACTATCTGATTATAGAGGGATTGTTGATACGGATGTCCTCAGGCTCTAAGGCAAAACGTTCCAAATCTTTTCCACAACGCTTAAGAGAATAAACAATTTAATGTAACGACAGAGATTTAAGAAATGAACAAAGTCTCGTAGTAGTTAGAAAATTTCTAAGTATGAAGTTTTTATTGGCTTCAAACTCTTAATTTGTTTTGTATTCTCCGCCCCTCAGTTATGTGAAAACACATGGCTGTGAAAAGATGTCAGGGTTCCACAGAAAGCAGAAAATGGGCAAAAGGATTGTTACTGGTAAAAACAAACAAATTAGCATGGGTAGGTGAATGCAACTCAGGGTTGAGGATTTGTGATTTTAAACATAAATTGCATACTGTGTTTCTGGGCAAGAGTCTTTATAGTAAAAATGGGGATTCTTCCTGAAGGAATGTTTTCAATTTGATTCAGTACAAAGTAATATCCTAGCAAAGTTATTTGTGTGATTTGACATGCTTGATTCTAGAATTCATCTAGAAGAAGAAAGTGAAGAGACCTGGCAAAACTGCGGAAAAGAAGGAGGTCTTTGCCAGATGACATCAGAATATACTGGAAAGATACAGTTTGTAATCAGCGTGATAATGTTGCAGAGATAGCAAAGTGATCAGTAAAGCAGAATGGTACATCAAAAATGGTCACATTTATAGATGAGATCAGATAACAAAGGATACTGGAATGCTTCCTTGAAGGAAAAAGTTAGAGCCCTACTATATACCATAGAATCATGAAATTGCAGGGGATTCAAGGGCCAAATGAAAAAACTAAATATTGTTAGAAGAAACCGAAGAGTCAGGGCGCCTGGCGGGCTCAGTCGCTGGAGCATGTGACTCTGGATCTCAGGGGAGCTCAAGCCCCGAGTTGGGCATGGTGCCTACTTTAAAAAAAGACGAAGAAGAAATTTAAGAGTCTGTGTAGTCTTGGGGCAGGGGGAGTGGAAAGGGCTTTTAAGCTTGACATCATACTCAGAAAGCGTAAGTCTAACATACTTGACCACATTCAGATGTTCAACTGCTTCCTGAAAAGATGTCCTTCTTCCAGATGCAGTGTTGCCTACCCTGGGATTTAAGGAAGGCCCACAAAGCTCCCTTTAATCTCCCACCACACTTTATACTACGGTGCAGAAAGGAAAGGACTGAGCTCCAAGTACCCCTAAACCTAAGCGGGGCCCCATGCGCTCCGGGTCAGACCCACCTTTTCCTGACCCACACAACAGTAAGTGGTCTTGAACACTGCCTCCCTCCACGTATCCCTCCTTAATTCGAAGTGGAAACAGTCATTCCCTAAAAGACCATCAGTACTCATCTTGTTGGGAATTATATCCATTTACATGACACACTTTATCCAGAAATTCAAGCTTTCCAGGGCCTCATGGAGACTCTTATCCATAGACAGATCTGGCTATTCCCTAGTCCTGCTTTCCCCAAACTTGCACATATCCATGATTCCCATACATAATTTGCTGAATCTAGTGCAAAATGAAAAGGTGGGGCCCCAGGTCCAAAAATGAGTAGGAATTTTATAATGGTAACAATGTGCTCGTCCCCAAACCCTTTCTTTATTGCCTCTTGTTATCAGCAGAATGTAACCTCAATTTCTTCTCTATTTTTTTAAAGATTTTATTTATTTATTTGTCAGAGAGAGAAAGAGAGTAGGAGCACAAGCAGGGGGAGAGGCAGGCAGAGGGAGAAGCAGGCTCCCTGCTGAGCAAGGAGCCTGATGTTGATCCCAGGACTCTGGGATCATGACCGGAGCCAAAGGCAGATGCTTAGCCAACTGAGCCACCCAGGCATCCCCTCAATTTCTTCTCTCAATGTTGAAAAGCCTTCTTCTTTGTACCCTAACTCATTTTTGGCTGCCCCCTGAGGACACTGCCAGATTCCCATACCCTACACACTAAGGTGCCTGGGGATGGGGCAAGCATTCTCTTTATTCCCACCTGCTTTCCCTTTTAGAACTTTCTCTTCCTTTTTCAAAACTCCCGTTTCTTTCAAACCCATGCCATCCATCCATATCACCTGTTACCTCTCCTTGTACTCATATGTGTACCCTCCCCTTTGTCCAGCCAGCACAGGACACCGAGTAGATGCCCCAAAAGTAGGTATTGAGAAAGCTGATCCACGATGTGTGCGTTTTGAAAACAAAACAAAAAACCGGGAAGAATACAAAGTCAACTTGCCAACTGCATAAGAGCAGGCCCAGTTTAAGCAAAGCGCCCGTACTGCCGGAATCACTCAGCAGATCTGGCTATTTGCATTCTATATTCTGTGTAAGTTTTGTCAGAGAACCAGCCAAGACGTGGCCTGTTGTGAAGCCAAGTTGATATTTATACCCTAAATATTTACGATTTCTTTGAAAAGTTGGCAAAGGGACGAGATGAAGGAGTTACTCGATATGACTTCAGCAGTAAATTCACGTCCGTTTTATAGGTTTGCTGCTAGAGTAAGCAAGAACCAAGAAGCCCGCCGGCCTGGCCAAGCCTGTACCACACCGTCAGGATTTCTACGATCACTGCTTCCAAATGCTGCCCTCTCCTGGCCAGAGTGCTTACTGGTGGAGCCGTGCGACGGAGCTGGCTTGGGGACGCAGATGGGACAGAGACAGGGATACTGCGTGGGAATGACAAGCACGAGACAAATGTGGGAACAAAATGAGAAAGGTACATCTACAGCCCACCTAACCTTGATGTTCACTGACTCCACGTGTCTCCCCCTTCTTCTTGTCCAACGTCCACCTGAATTAAAACAGGCAAGTCTTACAACTCATCCAACTTGCTTTAGCACCTACCACAAGCTGAGGGCTTGGAAGAGTAAAGGCATCTTTGTCAGGGCCCCTCTTGTCCCTCGCACTTGAATCCCACACGCACGCTTTACCCTGCTTCCCCTGTTCCTCTGACTTGCTGTGCATGTCGCTTTCCCCAAAACCTCCACACGCAGCACACCTGCTCTTGGACCCGAGGGGAGCCTTCCCCGATGGCACCAGGGATTTTCCCTCATTGCTAAAAGGTATATGGAATTGCTTGGTCACTTGCTGAATCTGGGTTCCTGACCCTCTCTAGAAAACTCCACATTGGTTCGGATGCCTGGGTGGCTCAGTCAGTTAAGCATCTGCCTTCTGCTCAGGTCATGACCCCAGGGTCCTGGGATTGAGTCCCGCATCAGGCTCCTTGCTCAGCAGGAAGCCTGGTTCTCCTTCTGCCTGTTTGTCTCTCTGACAAATATTTTTTTAAAATTCCACATTGGTGATAGAAGCTGGGAAAGAAACATGTTTAAAAAAAGAAGAAAAATAGCGACTTTAACCAGGGCAAGTAACTAAAACTTGTCTCCATCATGGTTAACGTCATTTACCAGCACACAGGCTGCAGATCTCCCCAGCATGTTTCGCTTTACAGGATATCTCGGAAATGCTGATAGGGGTCCCACACACTAGCTTTAACCCCCAAAGCTGCTCACAGCCAGAGGTGACCCCCACCAGGCAGACAGCCTGGGGGGACAAAGGGATTAATGTGTTAGTTAGCAGGCCAATAATGGGCACACTGGTTAGGAAGCTGTGGTCCAGAAAACACACCAGATGAAGGCAAAGTCCTTTGCCTTATCAAGTTATCAGGAAATCCTGTGGCCAAACCCCGAGGTCTAACAAGGAAAAACAAAGCCAGTTTGAATGCAAACAAAACATATGGAGCTCGGCAATTCTTAGGGCGGCCCACGGTTCCTGCGGTTCCTTTCCTGGGGTGTGCTTCAGTGCCCCCGCCGCCTCTACCTAGTCATTCCCTCAGGGCCAGCTGCGGCGTCCCTCTGCTATGAGGTCTTCCTAAACACGTCACCTCCCCTGTCTGCTTTGGCTGCAGGACTCAGAGCCTGTCCGCCACCATTTGGCACCACGACACGAGGTCTGGGGTTGCTCACGGACGTTTCCTTGGAGGGTGTTTAATCCTCTACCCACGTTCTCTGACCTTTCAGGGTTGCATACTCCTTTGCAGGCCAAATTAACCAAGATCTGAGTCCTCAAGAGATGACGTCAGGAATCGCCGTCCTTCCAGCAGACGATACTGAGGCTGAGTGGAGAGCCGCACCTGTCCTGGCGCATGCGCGTAACTGCTGCTGCGCATGCTCCGTGCAGGCTCCAGAGTTCCCTCGCTCTGTTTCCCGGTGCAGACCTCGGCTTCCCTCTTAGTTTACAGATCGAGCCTCCACCCCAGCTGCCAACAATAAGGTAGCGTGAAGGCCCGAGGATACACAATAAGAATGGCAATGCGTGCAAGGAATCTTTACACCCTAGTGACAGGGATCACTGCTCCCACATCCCGCAACCGTCTCCCAACCCAGCGTACGGAGTCCCCTACTTCTTGTCTCTCACCTCCCTCTGTCCTGTGGACATGTTGCTATGGTGTCAGTCCCTCCTCATATAAGTGGGGGTCCCCCTGGACCGAAACTTCAATTTCGTTTTCGTCCAGCGCTGGCCCTGGAGGACGAAATATAATAAGAATTCCCCAAAGTTGGAGCTCTGTGCGCTGTAACGGTGGCCATTCCCATCCCCATGCCTTCACAAAACTGTTTCTCTCTTCTTTGTGGCAACCACCTGTGTGAGACCAAAGCCAGAGCTAAGCTTTGTATATTAAAAATGCCCCTTAAAGAGTCTCTTCAAACAATAAGCAAAAAGAATTTCCTTCCAATGTTAAATGAAGCTGCTAGTGTTCCTGACATGTGCCTATGACCGAAATTTTTTATTTACTTATTTTTTAAATTAAGCAGGCTCCCTGCCCAACGTGGGGCTTGAACTCGCAACCCCAAGATGCAGAGTCGCATGCTTTACCGACTGAGGCAGCCAGGCACTCCCGACTGAAGTTTTTTTAAACTTTGGCCTATTTTGCCAAACGTATCTGCCTCGATGGCAAAGAACAATGCCTTGTTTTCCTGGGTTTGTGGCCAAATATTGTCCATTTTCCACAAAGGAAAAGTGGTCCCTCACAAGAAGCCAGAAATAGATTTATATTAGAGCAGCATGGCAGAGACTACTTCCTCTAGGTGTCTGCCTGCCTCGCGTTCCTGCTGCCACAGTGAGCGCAAGGCCCAGCCCCCCTTGCACTTGGTTCCGCCCTGTGGCTGAGAGGCAGCCAGTGGATGTGAGCGGAAAGGTGAACCTTTCCTTCCAGGTCTGATCCTGCAAAAGTGGCAAATAGCTAACTCCATGCTATTTTCTCCTTGTGACTGGGTGGACAGGAGTGGCTGTCCCAGGGCAACTTTTGAGTGGCCCACGCTGAAAATTGCAGACTTCATCAGCCTGGGGCCCTGAGTGATTTCGTGAAGAAGGGAGACCTCCCCCACTTCTTTTAAAGCAAGAAATAAACTTTGGCATTATTTCAGCCATCATGTTTTGGCTCTAGTACCTCAGTTAGCCTCCTCTTAACACAAGCAATATATGGATATCTCAGAGATGCCCCTACTGAGATGTGCAGTTAGCAGAGGTCTTCGTGGTATGAGGGGGGACACTTATGGTCAAGGAGAGCACTACCCCCCCACTCCTCCCGCCAAGCCTTCTTCTTCTTTTTTTTTTTTTTTTTAGATTTTATTTATTTATGTGACAGAGAGACAGCCAGCGAGAGAGGGAACACAGCAGGGGAGTGGGAGGGGAAGAAGCAGGCTCCCAGCGGAGGAGCCCGATGTGGGACTCGATCCAGGAACACCGGGATCACGCCCTGAGCCGAAGGCAGACGCTTAACGACTGCGCTACCCAGGCACCCCTCCTCCCCCCGCAAGCCTTCTTGACTTCCATCCCAACATTCTGTCTGAAATCCCACCACACAGATTTCATTACTTTGGATAAAGACATAATATTTTTAGGAAGCTTCTCTTTAAAAAAAATTATATCAGCTTATGTTAACTACACTGCAAGTAAAATAAATTTTTCAAAAACTACATCACCTGAAGGAGATAGCACATAAAACCATTCCCTTTCATTACACCTTGGCAGAGATGACTTTCTCAAATTTCTTTGAGAAACATCTAGTGAAAATTTGAGGAAGGGACGCAGGCTGTGAAATGTCAACAAGCAGATGGTTGAAGGAGAGCTAGAGGGACATCCGGAGCATGGAGCTCTTGGGTTTTTGCTGCAATGGACACGGAAGCCTGGGCAGCAGTGGGTGGGATGTGGGACCATAAATAAGATCCTGGAGAAACCTTGAGAGAGAACCAGAAGGTTCAAAGAAGGGAGAGGAAGGCATTGAAAGCAAATCTCTTGCTCAATAATTTGGCTGAATATCTATCTTGACATCAGTTGTCCACCTTTTCCCTGTATTTTAACTGAGTGTTTTCAGTGGCCTTGCCCACTTTTTAGACCTGCCCACTGCCCCTCAGGAGAGCCCTGTGGAAAATCACCAAACTTTGGGATTTGTTCAAACATAACCATATGTGCCCTTTCAGGGTTTGGATGTTTTGACTATTTTTCACTCACTACCTTCCTTAGAGATTCTTCTAACAATAGCTACCATTTCAGATCATGAAGTTATTTTTCTGACTGCGGCTCACGGAAAGGACAGACAAGTGGGCAGTGCAAGGCCATTGGGGTCATCGGCACTGAAAGTCAATGACCAAATAATTCAGTGGCATCTGTCCATGTAGGATTAGTTTTAAAACAACTGTGTGCATGTGACAATTGGTTTTGTGGTTCAAAGTATTAACAGAACATTAAAATTAACAGTGATGAAACAGAAAATTAAAAATTTGCGTCCAGAAGGTGACATGTTGTGAAACAGCTGTGTATTCGGGAGTGGCAAATCTTGGAGCCAGTTTCCTTGGGCAATCTGCCCCGACCAAATTTGGCTGTGTTCTCCTCTCACAGAGGCCAGCCGTGGAGGTGGCCAGCGTCCCTCACGGATGTGGCCGCTGTAGCTCTGGTCTATAGAGAGTTTCATTGGTCCTAACTTAGACCACCTAGATGTTTCTATTCGTTGTCAGTCACTGCCAAAACAAATCAAGGCAAACTTACTGGCTTGAGCAGCACACACTTGTTTTCTTACAGCTCTGTAGGTCAGGAGTTCAACCCTGGATTCACCAGATAAAAATACGTGGTGGGCAGGGCGGCATGACTTCCTGCAGGCTCCAGGGGAGAATCCGTTTCCCTGCTCACTGAGGTTGGGGACAAAATCCAGGAATGTGTGGTTATAGGACTGAGGTTCCAGTTTCCTTGCTGGCTGTTAGCTGGGGCCACCCTTAGCCCCAGCAGGCATCTCTCTGGTCCTTATGGAGTTGCCTACATTTCTGCTGGCAGTGGGTGATGGATCCTTCTTATGCTACCATCTCTCTGACCCCCCCTTTCCCTTCTTATTCCATTTTCAGGACTCATGCAGTTAAGATAGCCGCCCCCCCCCCACCCCAGATAATGTGAGATCATCTCCCCACCTCAAAGTCTACAACCTTAATCCCATCTGCGAAGTCTCTTGTATCATGTAAGGTAATATATTCAGGAGGCTTGGGGACTGGGCGTCCACAATGTTGGGGGGCTGTTGTTTTGCCTAGCACTCTCTCAACTAAGAATCTTCTGAAGACCCTTGGCTTGTAGGTGATGAATGTGTTTCAGTGATAGGACCTGGTCCCATAATGCCTAGGTCAGTTTTCAGTCTTTTTTTTTTTTTTTTCTTATCACATTTGAAGTTGAAGTTGATATCCACGGCTGGCTTAATCTCACAATCCCATAAGCAGAACTGACAGGCATCATCAGACGTACCCTGGAATCCTATGCTTTCAACAGCAAATCTCTGCCACTCCGACCTCCTCTTTTGTGCCAAAAATGAGTAGCTAAAATTTAAACCATTCAAGTTCGACCCCAGTGCCATGTCAAGAAGAGAAATACCTGGGTGTAGAGACCATGAGACTTCATTATACTCTTCCTATGAGTTGTGTTTATCTAAGTATTTTTATAACAAAATGTAAGCAGAACTAAGCATAAAGGTGTACATCTTTTAAGTGTTTTTCCTGGTATATATTCTCCCTACACCTCCCTGTTTGTCCCTGGAAACTTGAGTGCTTCTTGAAGGAGTCTGTTTCCTCCAAATGCAGGAAAACATCATGTCTCGTCTCTAGTCACAGTGCTCACAGAGAGCGGGGAGCACCGGCGGGAGGGGTGCACCGTTTCACAGGGGCTGGACAGTGAGTCACTAGGAAAGTAATGAATGATAAAGGAAGGTGGACAGTTGCCACAGGAAAGCAAGGATCCTTCAGAATGGGGGAAGGAAAGGGGCTGAACTTTCAGCCACACGGGCCAGTTCAGGCAAGGGTGTAAAGAAGAAACGCTACTAGTGTCAGAAGGGGACAAATACAGAAAGACCCAGGGCTGTTTTCAGGAGGTAGGAGACACTGGATATCTGCTCTCTCTCTCTCTTGCCTGCTCCACAAACGAGTCTTCTCATCCAAAGGCATAGCAGCTTCTTGTTCCATGAAGACACTTGGGTCAGGATTCCCCAGGCCAAAGCAGTGTCATCCGGGAGCCAGCCCTGAGACCCTGGTTGGAAATACTTGTCTGTTGGAAAATCTTCTGAGGAAGCCTCCTGAGGAGTCCTCATAATGGAGCTCTTAACAGATTTCCACGCAGACTCCACTAGGACGTTCTTCCTCTCCACACCCCTACTAGGACATGCTTGCTTGGTCCCCAGTGTTCCCTGCTGATAGGACATCCCCTGCAACTGTAATGTGAATTAAATATGCAAATGAGCATCCAGAAATCCCGGAACTCTTCCCTTTAGCCTTCACTACAGGGGATTGGGATTTTTCTTTTTCTTTTCTTTTTCTTTTTTTCTTTTTTTTTTTTTTGCAATTTCTAAACTTTTATTTATTATTTATTTAAATTCCATTAATTAACATATAGTGTATTACTCGTTTCAGAGGTAGTTTCGCGATTCATCAGTTGCGTGTAATACCCAGTGCTCATTACATCACGCGCCCTCCTTAATGTCCGTCCCCCCACCGCCCTCCCCCCCAGGAGAGTCTAATGGAAGTTTGCAGCACCAGTGAACAGAGCAGCGAGGGCGGTACAGTGCTGCCCACGCCTCTAGTTATCATGCACCCCAAGACCGATGACTGCCTGGCCGGGAGGAGAAGCGTAAGCTAGGAGCTCCCAGTACCTTCTTCTAGTGTCTGCTCGTCGTCATCTAGGACAGTATCTACGGGGACCACAGCAAGGTTCAAATTCATAGCTCATGGAGGTGCCAACTCCTGCTAAAGAAATTATTTTCTTTTCATGGTACGAATATCTGCACGGAAGTGAATTAACTGGGAGGAGGGCTGTTGGCAGAGAACAGGCGAGCTCCTCCCTGTCCACGCGGAGGTTCTGACGACTGGCCTTTGCCGCGATAGACAGGAGCTCTTGGCTTCCTGTCCTTACGACTGAGCTTGCTCTGCCTGTAATTCCACTCGCAGGCCAGCGGAGGGGCAGCTGCAGGGGGACTCTCCCCCCGCTGGCCCTGTGATACGTGTCCAGGCGACTCACGGTTCCCTGGGGAAGTGACAATTCCTGCAAGAGCTGGTCATTTCCCACTTCCAGAGCTCACAGACCTCATCATGCCTACAGACGGAGTAGCTGGTTTGGATTTTTTTTTTTTTTTTTTGGTCATACTTTGAAAGGAACGGGTATCAGAATGTCTTCTTCAGACCCTGAGTAGCAACCCATTTCCAAGTTGAGGCCAGCATTTTCACTTTATTTCCCCACTGGACCGCTAAGCATCAGCAGAGGACAGAGTGGCTTTTGAAAGACAGGGCTGTTTAAACTTGGGTTTTCACCTCCTCAGTTTGAGAGAAAGCCTGACCAGCAGGCAAACTACAAGCATGCTAAGATTCCCATTTGCCTTAGTTACTGAACACTGGATAAAAGAGAAAATCACATTTGGCAGGTCATTTGTTCGCATAGTTCATTGAATTAATGACGAAATGTAGCATACAGAAAGCGCTGGGTAAAAGTGGGAGTTTGGGACTCCGGGAGTGGCGAGTTTGCTTCCCTATTCCCTCCCTCGACTCAAGCCCAGTGTGACCTTGAGTTAGCTTGTTACCTATTTAAATATGTTTCCTCAGTTGTAAGATAAAGATAACCTCTCCTTGTAGGCTGATGGGAGATTTATACACACGGCAGTCTAGGGAGCTCGAAGCACAGTGTCTACGCTAACTCCGGTATTGGATATTGTCATCTTTGCTAATGAAATCAAAGAACTAAACCATCAATGGGGTATGAGATGCTATGTCTTTCTCAAGAGGATAGTCTTCTTTGAGCATAGCTAAAGACTATTTTAAAAGTTAATGTCTTCTTCCTTTGGAACAGACCAAAAGAAAAATGAATGATTAGAGCAACACTCTTAACCTAACCTCTTATAATACAGAGATGTGTGAGTAAAATATTAGGTCCAACAAATTTGCTTGTGTAATTTGGAGCTGACTATGCTGTGTTAGGTCATGAATTCAAGGTCTGCAGCAACCCAGTGGATCCAGGATGGCTCTGAACTTCAGCCATAAAATGAACAAAGACCTCAAGCAAAACTGCTGGGAGTCCAGGCAAAGCAGCGCCATCCAGGGGAGCAGAATTTCCTGGGCAGAGCACCTCCCTGACCCTGGCCTCCTCCCAGGAGAGCCTCGCCTCTATGAATGCACATTCAAGGTCTAAAATACAGGGCAGTTTTCACAAGCCATTGCCTGGGCAATGGGTGGGGAGGCACAGAACTTCCTGGCAGGCTTTTCAATCTCAACAATAAAACACCTATGAGCCCCTATGAAGCCATAGAGAACTCTCTGGACTTCTCCGATAGAAGGAAAGAGCTAACCTCCACCCATTTGATGAATCGCGCTGTAGCAATCTTCTGACATACGAGGATGGCACCAGTTCTGAAATTTCTCTGTAGTATTTCCCGCTCTTGGTAAGGGAGTAGGAGTTAGACATGGTTCTATTACCTTAACTCCTTAGCTCTTTTGGGAAAGTCTTTGCCGTGCAATGATTTTACAGAGACAAGAAGATTCCCAATCAATAACTCAGTTAACAGCGTTTCTCTGGGTCAGAGGAAACAGGGAGTGGCACGTTATTTCAGAAAGCACAGGGTGGGAAAGAATCCAGTTTTTCTTGAGACCAAGGAGTTGCCTGAAATTGCCACCTGAAACCTCTTTTTCCCTGAATAATAATAGTCCTAATCGTGAAATTCAAAATGTTGCTCAGGAAAAGAGAATGGAAGAAAAACAGCAACAGTTGGCTCTGAAATTTCCTGGAGACAAAAATGCCAGCCCTGATGAGGGGCAGCCTTCTTGTAATTCTGCCCAACGGAGTGTGAGCGCCCCCCACCCCCACCCCGGTGTGTCTGCGCGCATGCGTGCAGCTGCTCGGTAAAGGCAGAGCGTAGGCCCACCACGTCACGGTCATGGTCATGCTTATGTCACCAGACCCCCGAGCTGGCTTCCCGCGCTAGATAACCTTGAGTGGTTTCCAGTGTTTCTTGTTTCCTCTTCTTACCCCCTTTTCCTCCTTCCCTCCATATCCCAAACTCTCTCAAAAGGATCTAAGTCCTGTAACACTTGTACTGGGAGAGAGGGCTTTACTTGGCGGCTTTTGGTTTACAGGATCGTTGGTGAACAATCAGTCTGTCTGGCAGGAAGGTACGCCCACAAATATTACAGGGAACCAACTGGCTCAGGGCGCTGGTCCAAGCGGCTTCATTTAAGGCATCGAGATCATAGAAACCTTTGGCTGAAAAGTTAAAGGGAAAAAAAAAAGAAAAAAAAAAAGGAACAAAAAGGAAAGAAAAGAAAAAGAAAAATGGTAAAACGGATCAGTTTTTATTCTGGAGAACCATACTCTACTTTTTATGGAAAATATTTTCAGGAAATACCTGTTGACTGAGGCTTTTAAACAAATCATACTACTTTTGCCAAAAAAAAAAAAAAAAAAAAAAAAAGTACCACTCCCTCTTTCAAGGGTTGAGTAAAAAGTTAGCTATGAACCAGAGACTTTTCACTCCTTGGATTTTAAAAAGGAGAAGACATTGTTTTATGTGTTATGATATGCTTTCTCCACTAATTATTAACATCTTTGTTTACACATTATTATCTTGCAAATACAACTTTTGGCCTTCTTTCAATTGACTCTAAATATAAACTTACAAAGGGAAAAGAACATGCATTTGTGTTTTCCTCTTCTGTAATCCTTCAGTGGAATGTTCTGAAAGGCCAAAACTGACAGTTGAGGGTGAATTTAGGATGAATGATATCCTAAAAATGTATCATCTCTTCATGGCCATAAACTTAGAGATTCTTTAAATAATTAAAGTGAAGAATGCAAACAGGATAGTTAATCTGACGAAAAGAAGTGTCCTTAAGAAAACAACCAAGACATCTGAGAGATGTATAATCTTCATTGGCAGAGCATAGGAAAAAAGGCATATGGCTTTATTTTAGAAAAACAGTGTGGGATTTAGCTTTAATAAACCTTATTTAAATAGAATGGCTTTAGTACATTAAATTGACTGTGTCTTCGAATTGCCCAAAACAGGCCCCCCTAAGTGTAGCCAGGCACTCAAACATAAATTGCATACTTTTCTTTTTATCATTTTCACAGCAGATATTTCTTCATTAAAGCCCAGGCAATTCTCCTATGACTTCTTCCTAATGGTTCACACAAGCATAGCAAACTTTAGATTCCCATCCTGCTACTTCCTCACGTTCTTTATTTTACTCTATGGGAAACTGAACCCCAGCACAACCTCATTTTTCTCCTTTGGACAAACCCAGTATCACTTTCCATGCAGGATACGAATGTGTATTTTGAGAGCTTTGAAAACTATTGAAAAAGGAACGGCATGGACTTTCTCCCTACTCAGACGATGTAATATGGATTCAAAAATTCCAGAGTATTCATTGAGTCTCACTGGGAATGATTGAATCATCACATAGCTAAAAGTTTTTGAGCAGGGCTTTGACTTTGGATCTGGAGGAAGGGTTGTTTGGACTCCGTGACCACAGTAAGTCTGTGGGGTAGAAGTGGGAATGGGAATTCTGCCTCGAGATGAAGGATGCCTTCAGAAACAAAAACAGCATGGCGCCCAGAGGAAGACTGCAGGAAAGTACAGTGATGGGGCCTACCATTTCCACCTGTGGCCAGTAACAGACTAATGGACCCTCCAGGGCCTTCAAACCAGTCATTTCTCTCTCCTCTTCTAGACTCGTGATCCTTATGCTCAGGCAGAGAAGGTGATTAAGTCAGAAGTGAAGAAAACAGACTTTTGACACCACAGAGAATTTCTAGGAAGAGAGTTTCAATGAAGTAAACCACGTCTTTGTGGGCAAATTTCAATGGATGGATGTGTTCATCTTGAGCTCTTTTCCCACCTAAATGATGAGTCTTCCTACTCTTGGCAAAGGCTGTGAATAGTCGGATTCTAGTGGGCTCTAGAACTTTATCATGACAATCTAGATTCTACTCTGTGGGTTGTTAGAGAACTCTCTTGGGTCACATTTCTGACAAGAGTGCTCTGGACTGATCTATACTAAACGACTGGGAGGTACCCTCCATTTAGGCCAATCTACAGTTACAGAAGGAGGATTAATGAATTGAATGATACTTTCCTAAAACCAAGAATGATTTTCCTTTGAGGGGATCCTCTGAGAAAGTGACGATGGTAGAAATAAGTTGAGCAAGTCTTAGTTGGCCTGGCAAACGTTCTCTGAACTACTTTGTTCTAGCCCCAAATGAGCAAGCAAAGATTCCATAAGGAGGCCACACACAGCAGTTTATGGGGTTTCATTTGGCTTGTGTGGTGCTTTACAAAATATTAATTGTAAAATTCAAAAGATCTGGGCATTGCATATTGATTTCTGGATTTCCTTTTGTGTTATTGAAAAATATGGCCACACTGGGGTACATTTCTTAATGGTAACAGCAGGAAGCAGGTAGGAGTGGCTTCCTTTAAGGAGCCGGTATTTTCCCACGCCCCATGGTCCCCACTCTCCCTTTTTTCACACATGGACCGATTTATTCAGTTTTTCACCCTGGCTGGTGGCCGCTGCAAACTGTGAGTCCGGTACCCTGCTCTGTGAACACTAAGACATACTCATATTTGAAAACATGTCTCCACGTGCCCTCCAAGATTTTTTAAGCTTCATGGTTTTTGAGTATTCAGTTTGATAATATATGAAAGTAACTTCTGGGAAAGACGGGGAATGCCAGTGGGTCTCTCTCCTTGCAGTTTTGACAATAGTGTTGTTACGTCTTAGCATCTGAGGCCCTTCGGTGAGGCATTCTAGAACTGTTTTTCCTCTTTGGTTATAATCAAGACAGTAAATGTTGCTGATTTCAGTTATTTGAATAAGTAAGAAAGGAATACCTCTCCTAAGTTCAGAAAGAAAAAGTCTCCCTTACACACTCAAGTTTTTGTTTTCTTTTTCTCTCTTTCTCTCTCTTTCTCTTTCTTTCTTTCTTTCTTTCTTTTTCTTTCTTTCTTTCTTTCTTTCTTTCTTTCTTTCTTTCTTTCTTTCTTTCCTTCCTCCCTCCCTCCCTCCCTCCCTCCCTCCCTCTCTCTCTCTCTCTCTTTCTTTCTTTCTTTCTTTTTTCAAAAACTTACCGGTAATGGTCCTGACTTCTGGTTTTCTAGGTTCTGATCTCCTTAACTCTTTAGGTAACAAGTTGTTTTCATTATGCCACTTTTTCAGACATTGTGGTTCATGGATGGCGATAGATTTTGTTCCATATTCACGACCACAAATGTAGCAGATAACTGTTGGTGGACGCCTTCTCATTGTTGGCTACAAGTAATATAAAATATCTGTTAGATAACTTTCAGGTGTAGAAATGGTACTTTAAAATTATAATACATTCACATTAGCTAGACAATCACATTTTTAAAAAATTCCAACCATTCAGGTAAATTGAACTTTTTTTGGCAATTAAGAAAATAAACCACATCATCTGAAGAGTTGCGATGGGTTTGGGAGGACGACGGAAAGTACAGAAGGGCTGACCAGAATTCTACAAATTGGTACTTTATAAAATGTGTTTTCTCATTTAATAATTTTTGATTACTTATCTTCTGGCCATTCTCCACACTGGGAAACTATGGAAATAAATCAGGTATGAATCATCTTTTCAGTAACATCAGGCCTTAGTACGCCAGTATTCTTGAGAAGTCAAGTCATAAGTGTCGTTGGAGAGTCTAGAAGGGACACTGTGTACCGACCCACATTCCCTTACTTGAACAACTTCCTGTGATGCTAGGCCTTTTCTGACCTGAAGCAGGACCCATCCACAGGCAGGGCGGCTGATCAATAACAAGTGGGATTTGGTCGATAATAGCCCCTTCAGAACGGCTGATTCCATGCCGTGTCCCAAGAGCCCCTGGTGGGATTGCACCTCAGCTGCTCATTCACACACTATATAGACTTCCTTCTCTTCCCACTACTTTCCTGGGGTTTCCTGGGATCACCTGTCTAATAAACTACTTGAACTCAAATCCTTTTCTTAGCATTTGTTTCTGGGAGAACTAAATCTAAGAAAGAGTGAAGGATAAAACGGACAAGGAGTTTCAGCTTCTGTCCAGGGCACAGAAAGTTACAAGAAACATTGCTCCCACCTAAGCAATAAGAACAAATCAGATGGCTTACGGAACCATATGTTTTTAGTCTATTGGAGAATCAGAGTTGCAAGGTAAATTAATGAGCTAGAAGGACTGCCTGAGTTTGACAGTGGATCAGTACAGCCAAAAGAATATCTCCCGTGCTGCAACTTACATGAATATGAGATGGCAGGTGTCTGCCACAGAGAAAAGACAGGACAGCTGAGTGTGAACCCTACTGAAGTGTAGGCATGCGGTAACTATCTACATAAGCCCTCCCACTCACCAGGGGTTGGGGGGGGGTTCAGTGGCAGTCTAACAATGCAGAGAGGCAGGAGCATTGAGAGAAACTCTCACCAATTCAAGAATGCAGGTCCTGCCTTAATGTGAAGGTAGAGCTGGAAAATTAGGCCTCGCACTGGGTACCAGATAAGAACAATCTACTGCTGATGGAGGGGTGGGAATTAAGGAGGGAGGGGCGGTAGGAAGGATCCCTCCATGTTGCGTGCATGAAGGGTCCACAGCAGCCTCAAGGTGCAGCAGGAGAACAGGGAAGAGCCTTGTGGCTCTAGGCTTTATACTAAGTACTGGCAGGGTTGGTTTACTACCATGGGAGTTTAAACCCTGTAGTGCTCTGAACTTACCCAAAGCGAGGACTAAACATTGGAAATAGATTGTCATAGAATTCTTCAATTTTTCTTAAACTAATTTTTTAAGTGTAGAATGTTATATATTAAAGATACAACATTTAATCCCTATAGTAATCACAAACCACAAATACATGCAAAGAGGCAGAACTAAAAATTCAACATGCAACATAGAATATATAAAAAAAAAAGGTAAGTTAACCATTTGCCAAAGAAAGATAGGAAAGAAGGAACCAACCAAACAACAAATTAAAAAAAAAAGGCAAGAGGAATAGAATTAAAACACCAAGGTGATAGACTTACACTCAAACATATCAGCAATTTCAGCAAATATAAATGGACTAAAGAACATAATTAAAAGACGTGGATTGACAGACTAGATTAAAAAATATATAGACAAAAAATCCCCAACTATATGTTATTTACAAGAAACACATTTTATGACTAAAGACACAAACATATTTCAAGCAGAAGAATGGGGAAGAAGTTTCATGTAAACACTAAGCAAAAGAAAACGAGTATGGCTGTATTAGTAACACATACATTAAATGAAATGTTTCTTCCAGTTGTGAATATCAGGGAAAGCCTGAAGAATAGGTAGAGATTAGATCGCAGAAGATTTTGAAGATGGGAAAGAGCAGGAGCGAAGCCTCAAGGACAGGAGCCTGAAGGTGAGTAGAGAGAAGAGCAACTAATGTAAAGTATTTATATGAATAATAACAAAGAGTTGCCCGTTGATCCGTGTAGCCTTGAATACTAGAATCAGATAGTTTGGCTGCAGTTATTGTATGAACAACCATGAGTGCCATGTTAAGATCGGGATTTTGTTTTGTAAATGATAGGAAGCTATTAAGCAGGGGAATAACCTACAATTGCACTTTCAGAAAATTAGTCTGGCAATAATGTATCTCAAAGGGCTGTCCTGGCAGGATATCTCTGAGAGTTTGAGCATCCGTGGCTGTGGGGTAAGGAAATCACGGATCCAAGAGAACGTCCCTGGTGATGTCACTTGTGAAAAAGGGGAAACCAGGAAAGGCAGGGTAGGGAAGGAGGAAAAAAATGGATTCTGTTCTGGACTTGTTGCATTTGATATCCTAGTAGAATTCAAATGTAAGTCCAGCCAAAACAGCAAATAGAGGCCTGTCATTTGGAATTAATGGGTTTCCGAGCTTTGCACACAGAGATGATGTTTAAAACCGTGAAAATTCCAGAAAAGGAGCATATAGAGTACGTATGGAGAGAAAGTCCTGAGGGAGTATCTACAGCAAAGAGATTGGGCAAAGGAATCACAGCCTGAAAAGACAAAGGTTCAAGTTCACGAGTCAAGAAACAGAGCATGAAGACAAAAGACTCCATTCAGAATTCTGGAAACACTTCTGGTTTCCAGAAAGGCGGTGTCATCACTTCTGTCCAGTGCCACAGTGAGTAATGGGGGGGGGGGGTTTGAGGAAAGTCGCTAGAATTATTTGCTGACAGATTATATACCAGTGACTTTTGAGACTTGAGCTCCAGTGGAGGGATACAGACAAAAACTAAACTGTTACAAGTTAAGGATTAGGTCAAGGAAAACAGAAATATACTTCCAAAAAGTTTGCAGAAAGGAAATTGGAGACATAAGTAGAGTTGAAGAAAGATGTGTTTTGGGGGGCCTGGCTGGTGCAGTCGGTTAAGCCTCCAGCTCAGACCCTGATCTCAGGGTCATGAGATCGAGCCCAGCATTGGGCTCTGCACTTAGCGAGGGTCTGCTTGACATTCTTTCTCTCTCCTCGCCCCTCTCCCCAGCTCCACTCTCTCTCTAAAATAAATAAATCTTAACAAATCTGTTTGGTTGTTGTTTTAGGGGTAGAAGTATCCAGGCAGAGAGAGCCTATTAGGACTGAGAGAAGAGGGCTAAGTGTGGGAACAAGGTCTCAGAGGAGGCAGGAGGACATGAGATCCCCAGATGTAATTGGAGATGTTAGCCTCTGAGGACAAGGAGAAAAGATGAAAGAGATATGGGTCGTCAAGAAGTGAGGCACAAGCAGGAGCTCCTACAGGAAGAATTTAGTCTTCTGAGTATGAGGCAAACCATCTTCATAGAAGGAAAAGATTTGGATTCTGGGAAGTAGAACAGCAAAAATTACAGAAGTTTTTGCAAAGAAAATCTGGGATTCTCTTGGCACTGCAGAGAATGTGATAGTGATTGAATTAGGGAAGAATACTCACTGAATAATGGGAAGACCCAGGGAAGCTGAGCTGCAAGAAACTTCAGGGGCATGGAATGACCTTTTCCAGTATGTTTGTAAGTAGGCCTGGATGGCACGAAAGCAGAAACAGATGAAATTGGTGGTGTGCTTTCCTCCGGGGATGTAAAACATGGTAAAATGCATGCGTGTTTGAGAGCCAGCAAGCTTTTCACTAAAGCTCATGGGGGTTACACCTGCAGGGCAAAGAGATAGAGCAAAATCACAATAAGAAGGAAACACATTTCTGATTTCTGCATACCCGAGCAGAAACGACAGATTCCAGGTGAGTAAAGGCACTAATACACAGCAAGCAAAATGGAAAATGGAGTTACTCCCAAGATGATCCACTTTTTAAAAAACATACATGATTTGCCAGAGGGAGAGTGGATGGGGGATGGGTGGAATAAAGTGAAGGAGTTTCAGAGGTACCAACTTCCGGTTATAAAATAAGTAAGTCACAGGAATGAGAAGTACAGATAGGGAATATGGTCATCAATATTGTAATAACGCCGGGGCGCCTGGGTGGCACAGTGGTTGAGCGTCTGCCTTCGGCTCAGGGCGTGATCCCGGCGTTATGGGATCGAGCCCCACATCAGGCTCCTCCACTATGAGCCTGCTTCTTCCTCTCCCACTCCCCCTGCTTGTGTTCCCTCTCTCGCTGGCTGTCTCTCTCTCTGTCAAATAAATAAATAAAATCTTAAAAAAAATATATTGTAATAACGTCGTATTGTGGCAGATGGTAACTACACTGGTAGGGGTAAGCACTGGGAATTTATACAATCGTCAGATCACTGTGTTGTACACCTGAAACTAATATAACATTGTGTACTATTGTATGTCGACTATACTTCAATAATTTAAAAAAGAATAATTTTTAAAATAATTAATTAATTAATTAATTTAGAGGGCATGTGAGTGGGGGCGGGGGCAGAGGGAGAGGGAGAGAGAATCTCAAGCAGACTCTGAGCTCAGTGCAGAGCCCAATCCAGAGCTCCATTCCACACCCCTGAGATCATAACCTGAACTGAAACCAAGAGTCAGATGCTTAACTGACTGAGCCACCCAGGCGCCCCAAAAGAATCATTTTTTTAAAAGCACATTATTTGAAGTAGAATAGTTTCTTCTATTATTCTATGCTGAACTATGCCAATAAACTACATTCATCAAAAACTGACTGAATCGTTTTTAGCCTTCTTTTTCATTAGCCGTGTAACAGGATCTAATGCCTGAAAAGTGACTTTAAAAATATTTGGCGAATTCGAGACCTAAGAGAAAGGCTAAAGCAGAAGCAATAATTTTCAAAATACCCAACAGTTTCTTACTATTTTTTACATGTTCATTTACTTGAAGATTAATTAAATACAGGCTTTCTTAGTTTAACATGAGAAGCTGGTCTCTTTACTTTGAGAATAATGAATATTAATATTCCATATGGAAAGTGAGCCAAATCCAGTATTTAACCAAGCATATAAGCAAAATAAATGGCATGGGTCATTAATGGAGACATTCATGTCACATTGTCAGAAGGTTTCTTTTGGAAGGAAAAATTAGAAGAAAACAGGCAGACCCAGAGGCCAGAAGACACGCACAAAATAAAGGGATGTGGGAGAAAATTAATACCATAAAAAGGCTAAGATGTTCTATATTATATTTTCCAAAGCTTGGTCCATGCTCTATATTTGTGGTTGAACTGCCGTTGAACCCTGCAATGCACTCCATATTCTTAGGTTTTAAACATTTTACTCCAAAGCCTGCTCGAGGGAAGTGTGAGCAACCCAGACACAGCTGAAGAGAAAAATGCATCCCCGCGGGGCTGAACGGAGATAAGAGAACCTCTTTTATTTTTCATTAATTTCACGATTGTCAGTCTGAAACTTGCAAAGAGAGCTGAACGATCTCCATTCCCTGGTCCCTGCCACGGGTTTGCTCTTCAGCCTCCTTCTCTGGTGTTTTGTGCTGGATGGGGGTGTGGGGAAGACTGAGAGGGAAGAGGAGAGGAGGTCAGCACTGCCAGAAATGGCAGAAGGCTCTGCTATGAAATGGCACGGCCCAGCCGAGCAAGCCAGTGCACTGAGGCTTTGCCCGGCACGGTGCAGGGGCTATCTACCTGGGGCCTTGCCAGGGCCATGGATTCCAGGAAACTGTAATCAAAGGAAGGCAAAGAGGAAGCCGATAAGTCTAAAGTTCCTGCAGAGCAAACGGTTAGATCAACAGTTTTCCTGTCAACATTTCAGATACTCTTGGGGGTGAGGCGTTCCTTTTTTAATAGCAAGGTACAAGATTTTTTGAAGAAGTTAATCCCTGAATCCACAGAAGTGTTCTTTCAGGTGTGAACTGCTTTATGGGGGGGAGGCAGCTAAAGGCCCCCCCCCAACACACACACACACACACACACACACACACACACACACACACACACACAATGTTTATTAGGGCTCATCACAAATTTGCTTTTGCTTCCTGATTTCCCGGGAAAGTCTACTGAGGCTGGAGATGGACAGAGGGCGTTGAGCCCTTCAGTGAAAGCCTTCAGATGTGTGTATTTCTTTTAACTTGAATCCACTAACTTTCATATGTTTCCAATCATTTTGCTGGCCACCACTGGCATCATCATTTTATTTTCCATGCAGCATTTTTTTTCTCCTTTTTGCTAATGTCTTTTCTCTGCTGGGAACACTTCATGTTTCATCTTTGGGGCCAGAACTGTGCATGGCCAAGGAAAGTGGACATTTAACAACTTTTCTCTGAGTCAGGGTGGGTGACCGGTCATCCACCTACTCACTTTTACAATTTAAAATAAGTGGCTGTCACAACAAGTGTCGGCGAGGGTGAGGTGAAAGGGGAACCCTCTTACACTATTGGTGGGGATGCAAGCTGGTGCAGCCACTCTGGAAAACAGTGTGGAGGTTCCTCAAAAAGTTAAAAATAGAGCTACTCTATGATCCAGGAATCACACTACTGGGTATTTACCCAAAGAATACAAAAACACTAATTCAAAGGGATACATGCACCCCAATGTTTAGCAGCATTCTCTACAAAAGCCAAACTATGGAAGAAGCCCAGAAGAAGAAGTCCATCAATAGATAAATGGATAAAGGTGTGGTATACACACACAACGGAATACTACTCAGCCATCAAAAAGAATGAACTCTTGCCATTTGCAACGACATGGATGGAGCTGGAGATTATAATAGTGGTCAGTCAGTCAGAGAAAGACAAATACCATATGATTTCACTCATAAGTGGAATTTAAGAAACAAAAGAACAAGGGGAAAAAAAAGAGAGAGAGATACAAGCCAAGAAGCAGACTCCCAACCCTAGAGAACAAGCTGATGGCTACCAGAGGGCAAAGGGGGTGGGGGGAATGGATGAAACAGGTGATGGGGATTAAGGAGCACACTTGTCTTGATGAGTACCAGGTGATGTGTGGAAGTGTTGAATGTACACTTGAAACTAATGTAATACTGTATATTAACTACACTGGAATTAAAATAAGATTAAAATAAAATAAAATAGGGGTGCCTGTGTAGCGCAGTCATTAGGCAGCTGCCTTCGGCTCAGGGCGTGATCCCGCGTTCCGGGATCGAGTCCCACATCGGGCTCCTCCGCTATGAGCCTGCTTCTTCCTCTCCCACTCCCCCTGCTTGTTTTCCCTCTCGCCGGCTGTCTCTCTGTCACATAAATAAATAAAAAATCTTAATAAAATAAAATAAAATAAAATAAAATAAAATAAAATAAAATAAAATAAAATAAAAATAAATAGCTGTGTAATACCACCATCTAAGCAATGGGAACAGAATAACGGCCAAAAAACAGTGTTTTGGTATTAAACGAGGTATTGATAGAAGAAGAATGGAAATGGTTCCAGTAATTCTAGACTAGGATATCTATTTCAATAGCTTCAAACAGCTCCCAGTGACTTCCCTGACAGGTCAGGCTGAAAGGAAACCCCAGTGAACAGCACAACTCCATCGCGATAGAGCTTATAGAAGGAAGTATAACAACTGGTTGAAGGGGAAAAATATTCCTAACGTTATGTGTTATTGTACGAATCTTAATGAAAGAAATACTGAAAAGGAAAATCAAAGTCATTACTAGCGATTTTACAAAAGACCAGAAACTCTTCACATTTGGTCCTTCCTTATACTAATCCCACAACAAAAACTAAGGAATAATAATGTGAAATTATATTTGTGTGATATCATTTCTAGGAGATTAGGGAAACATAATCCAGCAAGGTAGTTTTTTGGAGATTTGTGGTGAAATAGAAATTAGTAATATTTGTGGGGCAATAGGCCCCTTTGAAAATCTAATGAGTTACATGGTCATCTTTCCAGAAAAATGCACACGTATACAGAGTTATGGGTATGATTTTGAATGGTTGGTGGACTCCCCAAAGCCCACCCTTTAACCCCAGGTACTGAGCTGTTGGACCTTTAATCAGAGTAAACTTCTTTTTTTCCCCCAAATAGATGCTTCTTTGTGTAAGGAGCCATTTGGTACCATTTAAAAGCCTCAAAAAAAGGGCTGAGTTGAAGCAAGAACTTATGAAATACACCACCTCTGGCTTTGGGGAGATTTTCAGTCCTGCTTTGCCTAAAGCAGTCCCTATGACACCTGTTGTGCTATTGTGTTGACAAGTATTCATAGCTCCTTCTTGCATTGTCTAAGGTGTCTCCATTTGATTAACAAATTATGTCATCACTCTACTTCTGATGCCTTTTGGAAAACACTAACAAAATAGAAGCAATCAAGAGGTGAAACCACCAAACAAGCCCAGAAATCTTGAAGCCGTGACTCTACAGCGGGAAATGGATCCAAGTAAGCCTAGAACCAAAGCGAGATGACCCTAGAAATTGGGGGTTCGAGAAGAAAATTAAGGGGAAGGGAAGTAGAGGGGCAAAGATGTTACTGATACTAAATTCTTTACTGTCATGACAAACAGTCACTTAAAACAGTACAAAATTAAAACCCAGAGTTACATTTTTTCCCCAAATCTTTTATCTTTGGTTTTTAACTGTAGAGGGTCCTTCAAAAACGAATATTCTTTAGTGAAGAAATATTTTTCTTAAGTTCAGCAATACCATCACCGTCTCTTTGGTTTCTTTTTGTCAAATTCAAGTAAAATTAAATATAATATCTCTGTTTTTGCCTTTATACTATCTGTATTAACAACTTGGACATGACAACCTTAGTCCTATGAAAACATCTGCATGCCTGTTTATTTATATATGTTCGCGCACAGAGAGAGATAGCTGGAATAATAGTCACCTAGGTTAAGCAAAAAGGAGCTCGGAGCAACTTTTATGCCAACCATTGTACTTTACTAGTGGCTTGAATTTTTTATAATAAATTTGTGTCATTTTTATAAGAATAATAAAATAATAAAAAGAATATCAACTCCAGGATCGAAACTTAAGTTGGGATTAGGTAATCCAATTAGTCCTAATGGGAAAAATCAAGTGGAGCCCAAATTACTTTCTGAACATTCCTTAAATAACTGATAAAAGATGGTAATCAAGCCTGTGTATATAACCCAATCTAGGGTTGTCATCAATTAGTAATTGGACCTAGAATGAATGTTACAAATGAATAGTTATGCATAGCACAAAATAAAACTGTAAAGCAAAATGAAAATATTTACAGTATCTTAAATTACATTATCCCAATAGTACCATTTTATTTCGTCAACTGTTTATAGTTGAACATACATCAGTTACATGTTTATATGACGCAACTTAATTGAGGCCCTAGAATTCTACTCCATTACTTCAAAAAGCCATACAAAGGCCTGGAAAAAAATCTGAAGACAGAATTTAGCGTGAGTTTGTTTCCACCTAATATAATCTAAATACAGCTTTCCCAGATATTTACATTGTGTTCAGACTCGTTTGTCTGGCTTGGTTGCATTAGCCAAAATATGATTTCAGAAATAACTAAATGGGACAGTATGGTATTAGCCATCTTATGCTGAAAAGTGGCAGCCAAAGAGATAATTTGGGGGGATGGATGGATTGAACCATCCCCTGGGTCCTTTGTTGCCCAATTGTGGCTGGACTGACAAATCAACATATAATTTTTAGCCTTCCAGCTGCTCCCCTCTCTTCTCTGCACTTGACTATGTTTTGTGCAGACTTCGCCTGTCTGATGTGGTATCCAGAATTTCTGTGGTTCTCCGTGGCTACAGAATAAAGACCAAACGTTTCAGGCTGACTTCGTTCATGCCAACTTTAGCCCCATGAAACAGGTCTACTAGCCACACCAAACTCAGCCCCAAACCCCAAGCTAGAACCTGCAGTCCTCCACTTTTCCTACCTTCATGACTTTGTCTGTTCCTTCCAGCAATAACTGTGTAAATGGAGGAGAGCATCTTCCCTGTGCTGGAGGTTATGGGGAATGCCAAGCCTTAGCTTTCTTCAATAATGGAGACTAGCGTATCAACTACTCGTTCAATTAGAAGGCAAAACTGTTAAGTGGTGTCATAGACAGAGCCCCACAGGAGCCTGCAGTAAGAAGGAAGGAAAGGTTTTGACCAGAAGCCAGTAAAATGGGCTGTCAAACAGGTAGAAATGTACTTGACCTTTTCAACAACTGTTTTTTATTACTGTAGTCAGTTAACATGAACGCATTAAAGTCGGTCATGAAGACTGATTAGAGAGAGTGTGAGAGCAAGGACCATTCTGTTCAAAATAGGCAGTCAGTCCTTGAGAGCACACTCAAAGTTTGGCACCTCTTCAAAGCAGTTCCACTTGGGTCCTGACCCCAGACGCCACCTTCCTGCCATTAGAAGCTAGCCATGCTTCAGACACTGGGGAGCAATTTAACAGAAGGTACTGGCAGCCAGTACTTTCTCTGCCAACAGAGTGGCATCAGCCACAGCTAAGGCATTGTGCTGGCTGGGGCATCAGGAAGAGAGAGGGCAATGAGAAAAGTAACAAAAAGTGTCTTGATTGTACTGAGACCTGAGTGTAAGGATGAAGACCTCATCCTTTTGAGACAGAATCAGATGAAGGCGTGCGTCACATGGGGGCACTTCATACTTTTCATAGATTAAACCATCTTGATTTCTTTCTTGTTGAGGAAATGCAGATGGGTTCTGCCTGCCCTGAAGTAGACAGCACTCTGAAGTGATAATAAAAACAGTAAGACAACTGCAAACACCCGTGAACAGATAAAGTATAACACTGCCATGGCATGGACCATTACTTGGTATTAAGTACCGCTGCTGCTTGCACCAACGCGATAGCACTCAGAACCATTAGGCTGAGAGCAGCCAGGCATGAAGGAGTCCGTTGCTTCCTGATTCCAGGGAGAGAAAATCCACACTAAGCTGTAGTGCTTAAAAATCAAATCAGGGGTTGCTGGGAGGTGGAAGCAAGAATGAAGGGTATAAGGAATCTTCGGGGTGATGAAAATGTTCTGTATCTTGATTATCGTGGTGATATAACAGGTACATAAAACTGTCACAACTCATTGAATTGCGAGAGTTTAATGAATGCCGTTTATTGTTTGTCTCTCAGTCCTCAATAAAGCCGGTTAAAAACCACTCATGCAGACCTCGTTTAGGGGAGTATTTTGCGTTGCCGTGATCATGGACTGCAGTCAGTTCCAAGCCCGCAGTACACCCCGTCAGAGGAAACTGCAGAATCAAATGATGTATTTTAGAGCGATGTTTGCCAGGCACGAGAGACTATTGTTAAGTCATCTAGGTTCACAACCCTTTAATTTGTCTCCCAAGTAATTCTTGAAAGAAGAAAAAAAAATACCACGGAAGAAAAATGAAAAACGAAAAAGAACTAGAGAGAATTAGAAAACATTTTATTGAGTTTTTTTTTTTTTTTCCCCAGGACATCAAAATTTTTACCAGAGATAATGCACTGGGGAACAGCAACCACATTCACATAAAATTTCATGCAGAGAAGTCCAGTTCTAGATTGTCAGGCCCTCGCCCTGGGGCAGAGGTGAATAGTTTGAAAGTAGCACGGTCCCTCTGTGCCCATGTGCGTGGCATCTGGTCTGTTGGAAACATCACTCACACCAGTTTCTCATCTTCCAGGAAAGGAAACTTCAAAGTCCTTTAGTGTGTGTGTGTGTGTGTGTGTGTGTGCACGCATATGCACAAAGGACACGGGTCAGGTCAGTCACTTTCCGCAGGTGATGTTAGGGATATCCAAAGGCGCCCTTTGTTTCAAACTCTCCATGCCTTTACGTTTTCCTTGGCTTTGTCCTTGACCTCCTTCCAGCCTACAGTTATTATCTCTCAGCTCATTCCCCTCAAGAGAAAAGAGAGACAGAGTGCTGAGAGCTTTGGTTCTAGAAGGTCACAAGTACAATTAGCTATGTGCCACCAGAGAGCCGGGGAAGCCTCCCACGTTCGAGCACTGGGAGGCAGTCGTTTGCTGGATTTCTTTGCCGTCATGGAAGAAGTTGGCCTGTTCCTTTTGAGGAGGTCATTTCTGCAGGGCTTTGCCGAAGTAACCACATCAAAACGCAAAAGATGTCATTTTATTACCAAATATGTATGTAATGCCTGCCTTTTTTTCTCCAAGGAACATGCTTCACACATTACTTGGAAATGAAACCAAAAATGTAGTAAGTTTAATTGTCCTTTTTTAAATTTTTACTTTTTTTTTCAAGATGTTATTTATTGATTTTAGAGAGAGAGACAGAGAGGGAGAGTACAAACGGAGAGTGAGAGGGAAAAGCAGACTCCCCGCTGAGCAGGGAGCCCAATGTGGGGCTCGATCCCAGGACCCTGAGATCATGACCTGAACCAAAGGCAGGCACTTAACCGACTGAGCCACCCAGGCGCCCTTAATTGTCCTTTTTTTCAAGGTTGCATCATAACATCCACGCATCAAAACAGCCCTGTGTCCTGTGATCATTTGGGGGCATCCATTAACCTGAGAGTCAAAGAGGAATCAAGGAACCCAGAGGTGAGAACATCCTGAAAAAGAAACCATTTCCGTTGGTCTAAACCATGACTTTGACAAGTAGGTTAGAGAAAGGTGCCCCGCCTTAACACGCTTTCAAACCGTCTGGTTGCGATCATTAATCTCTAAGAGTAGAAGTCACAAGACGCAAAATTAAAAAGTGATGGCCGTGGGAGGGGTATACATGACAATCCTTCCTGTCTCAAGACTTGGCCTCAGACCATTCTTCTGTATGTTGACGTGTGGGGAGTGTAACTGGTAACGAGCACAGTATGGCCAGTGTGTAAATATCTGGGTTTCATCAGCTTTTTTTCAACTTCACAAAACCAGAAAAGCAATGAGGTTCTAAATATTGATACTGAAGTTGCATTGTGAGCAGAAAAGACCCAGAGACACCTACTAAAAGCATGGCTCAGGCTTTTGGAAGGTTGAGACCTACCCTGAGTGGAAATGCATCTGGAGGAATGGGCTGTCTGTCAGGAGGTGACTCAATGCAGCCCAGATATTGTCGCTCAGGAAGAAACTTCTGGTTACAGGCCATGTGCCAGGCACCATGCTAGGGACAGAACCAGGAACTGGTCCCAATAGTTGGGATAACCTTCTTTCTTTTTTTTTTTTTTTAAAGATTTTATTTATTTATTCGACAGAGATAGAGACAGCCAGCGAGAGAGGGAACACAAGCAGGGGAAGTGGGAGAGGAAGAAGCAGGCTCATAGCGGAAGAGCCTGATGTGGGGCTCGATCCCAGATCGCCGGGATCACACCCTGAGCCGAAGGCAGACGCTTAACCGCTGTGCCACCCAGGCGCCCCTGGGATAACCTTATTTCACTTCCTACTTTACTTGGGAAATATTTTTTTCACTTTCTCCTAAGCTCTTTTCTCTGGGACAGTAGGTCAGGTACACAGATCCTTCTGTGGCAGGCCCAGAGCCCACCCCATGTGAAGTTAGTCAAGAAGCAGAGTCTGGGTGACAAATGGGCCGCTGAGTGGACAAAGCATTTCTTAACCTCTCCACCCACTAATAGGTTCAAATTCAGACGCTAAGTTCTAAAAACTACTCTCCAGATTGTGGGATTACTCTAGGATCTTGTACTTCTTGTGGCCCTGTAAAATTCTTTTTTTTTTTTTAAGATTTTATTTATTTATTTGACAGAGAGAGACCGCCAGCAAGAGAGGGAACACAGGCAGGAGGAGTGGGAGAGGAAGAAGCAGGCTCCCAGCAGAGAAGCCTGATGTGGGGCTCAATCCCAGGACTCTGGGATCACGCCCTGAGCCGAAGGCAGATGCTTAACGACTGAGCCACCCAGGCGCCCGGCCCTGTAAAATTCTTAGAAGGTTTGGCTCCTGGATGTTTGGCTCACAAGAATAGCCTCATTGTCTGGGGACTCCAACGGGTGATCCAAATGGCAGTTGGCGGCTGGGGTGGATTACCCTGTGCTCAGGCATGGAGCGTGCAGGCCAGTGGTCCCAGCACACAACTGTCACACAACTATGTGCGTCCCTTCACGGGTTCTTCTCGATTCTGTCTGTCCCCTTTGCAGCATCTCACCAGGCTCCCCCCCAGAACTCCCTCCCCTCTGCTTTGTACTCTGGATCTCAGATTGTAACCCGATGGACCAATGACCATTTCAGCCAAGAGACAGGCATGTTGTACTTGACCAGCATGCTATTTTTTTCATGCTATTTTTTTTTTTAAAGATTTTATTTATTTAATCGACAGAGATAGAGACAGCCAGAGAGAGAGGGAACACAAGCAGGGGGAGTGGGAGAGGAAGAAGCAGGCTCATAGCGGAGGAGCCGGATGTGGGGCTCGATCCCACAACGCCGGGATCACACCCTGAGCCGAAGGCAGACGCTTAACCGCTGTGCCACCCAGGCGCCCCGACCAGCATGCTATTCTTAAAAGTTTTAAATGTGATATCTTCAGGGAGGACGTATTCTCCAAAATACCACAGGCTCCACCACTCCCCATTGCCCCACACTCAGCCTGCCTAAACCCTGAAAGCACTTGAGCTGGGGGCCTGAGTAGCTATTTCCCCACTCCGCTCCCTGATCAAAGGTATTTGCCTTCTATCTCATTTCTAAGACATGAGCTGAACTTGAGGTTAATTGGCATTCATGTGCCAATAGCTAAAGAGGGTTTGTCACCCATCTAGGATATCTTTGCCTTTTAGCTGGGAGTCCAAGCACTGAATCTCAGACTGTGGAATTCAATACTCATCAGGTTGTGAGGGAGGTGTGTATTTTTTTTTTAAGGATATACAGTGAAAATTAATAGATGGTCACAATGAAAATGCCCTGCTTTCTTTAAATTTAGCACTCAGGCAATTCCCACAGAACTCGACAGGAGTCTTGACTTCCATCCTGAGGTCTAAAGAAGTTTTTACTTTAAAGGCTGAGGATGGTTTCCAAGACCGCACGTCGCCGTGTGCACAGTAACTGCCTCACCCACAAGTCGTTTGCTTGCTGGAGGATGTTTGGCTGCCCCCGCTCCGGGTCGATGGCTGTCAAAAACAGGGCCCCATCTGCCAGAGGCTGAGGGACTCTGAGGCTCTTTGGATGGGTGTCATGCCATTGACCGTGTTCCTCTTTCTGCATGACAAAATTAAACATAGACGACTTGGGCCTTCACTGCTGTTTTAAATTTTCCACACTCCTGACTCCTTCCATTAGGGCCAAATAATTGAAATGTCTGTGGTAAGTGCACAAGCATATCAGAGAAGGCAGAAAGTTTGGATGTAGAAATAAGAGTGAAAGTTTTTCTCCTCCATACTTGTGGAGAAAAGAATAAAATCTCTTGTAGGAATCCTGTGAACATTCCAATATTGAAAATATCTGACCAAGTAGCAGCTAATAATTCCCCAGTACTTTCTAAGTGCCAGGCCTTGTACTAAGCGCTTAACATGCTTTAATCCCAATAATTCTCATTTTAATCCTCTGGGCAGGACTAGGTGCCCCCATTTTACAAATCAGGAAACTGAGGCACAGGGTAGTTAATAAGTAGTGAGGGTTGTGTTCACTCAGACAGGAGCTCTGTCGCCCCTGCCATTGTGAAGGGGCAGGAAGGAGCTGACTAGAGAAGATTTGTCAGACACCATCCCTGGACCTGTGCGGGAGATCTTTCATTTCAGCCTCTCACAGTGAGGGGACAGAAGCTGGGGAAGTTTAGTAATTGGCTCAAAGATTTGTGACTTCATTGTTCATCTATTATTGGATTCCAGGTCTGTCTGATTCCAGCTCCTTCTAGAAACATGGTGGAGGTAAGGTCATCAAAGGTTAGCAGAATTTCACGCTCAGTCTGATTTGTCCAAAGAGTCAGCCACTGGGTGGGATTTGAGAGAAATCAGCCCAATTCTTACGCCTGTTCTCTTGACTACCTCGAATGTTCATTCCTTTGGGTTGAATACTGCCTCCTTCCAGATCCTCTTTCAAAATGCAAATAGTCCTATGAGAGATTTTCCTGTGAAGGATTTTTATCAGATTCTCCCAAGCCCCTTCCAATAATATCGAGAGGTGGGGGTTGGCAGGGACAGGGAGGGTACACAAGGTGCTAAAAAGGAGAACAAGATCAGTATATGAGACCGGGTCACCAGAGACTCATTTCCCAAAGTCAAAATTTTGCCTGCGGCCATTTAAAGCATAATTTCAACAAACCTGAGACTGAATGTGTATAATTAAGTTTCCGTTCCCTCAGGCACACCATACACATGCAGACAAGTATAAATAGCATTTTAATATATAGGAGTAACAGCATAGCTCCATCTCAAACCTCAACAACTGCAGTTTGATTGTCTAGAAACCACTGGTATTTCACATTTCCTTCTGGTGTTTTCAAACAATTCTACCCAAATGTCACATCTGGAAGGATCGTTGTTTGAAATTGAATTGTTTTTGGAAATCACTGGATGCCACGTTAAGGAATTTTCCAACCCAGCCCGTGTGTTGGCCAACTATTAGAGTCTGTTACTTACGATGTGGAGTTTTGTTTTGCTCCTTCGTACGATAAGAAAGGCTCCGCCGACTATCTGGAAAGGCTGTTCATATTCAAGTATCTGAACGTACCTGATTTTTAAAAATGAGCTACTAGTATTTGGAATATATGCTTGGGATTTTAGTTATTTAATTGCTCATCCTGAGATACAGGGCTGAAAAATGTAAGTCAAAGAACAAATTCCAAGTTGGTCTCTGCTCTTAAAAGGAATAGTTTCTTGGCTGAAGTTTTTTTTTTTTTTTTCCTTTTTCTTCTTCTCGCATTTGAAATAAAACTGCTTTTGCCTCTGATGTTTTAGAAGGATATTGGTTGGAAAGTGAGGTGTATGATCAAGTTTCTTGCCAAATTATTGTCAAGAGTGACTTTCCTTGAAGAAAATGGCTGGAGGATGTCCCTGATGTTTGGTTCTGGTGCTTCTCCATTTGGCATAAGGCCTGACCTTGTGGCCTTCAGATGACTTTCAGGTCACAGGCAGAATGAACAATAAAGGGAACAATGGGAGTAAGAGAGGAAAAACCTCACAAACTGAGAAAATCAGTTTTTCCAGCTTTTATAGTTAGAAAAAAAACCAAAGCATAGATACAATCCGAACTGGAACTTGGAAGTTGGGTTATTTCCAATGCTCGATTTGTCTCCAATTTATATGCTAATGGGCCCCTCAGCTCAAAGGGAAGGTCAAATAAGAATATTAGAATATTGATATATTGAAATATTAGAAACTTCTTGAATTCCTGGGCATATTAGGCCCCCTTCAATTTCTAGGACATTTCTTCATATGTAAGACAACCTCACAGAGGTAAAAATTTGAAGGGGAAGTAGATGTAAGAAGGAGGTGAATTACATAATATAAAGGGAAAGCAAGAGACAGAGTCCTAAGTCAGACCCTCTCAATGCTCTGCCTATTCAGAGGATGAACTTCTGTCTGACATTGAACAGTGAGATTCTGTTCACAGGAGAATAACCCCTGTTTCAGTAAGAACTTCTTCAAGGTTGTATTGTCTTTGGGGAAGTTCTAAGAATCTTGGGAGAGATCTGGAATTTGGATTTCTAAGAACTACGTACATCCAGTCATTATGTGAAGATTTACTAAGTATCTACAACCAGAAAATATGGATATCTGCTTAGGGCCGGAAGCAGGAAGAAGGGAGTGACAGGGAGAAGCAAGCACATAGAGATGTACAAAATTATTTAAGCTGGTTTAACTGTTTGAGACGGTGGCATATTGTAGCTTTGTTTGTTTTAGGCCTGCATAATATTAGAATTTATTATATGTGATACTCTCCTCTCACAGAGGTGACGGTCAGTATATTTGTTTCTACAGGAACAGAAGGCCACATGTTGGAAACACCAACGCAATGACTACCGAATATTGCTCTGGTCTTGGGCTCTGGAAGAGGTAACTGTGTTATGGTCTCTCCTACCACATACGCAATCCTAATTTGAGGCTGATTTTAAAAAATAATTATGTTAGATGTCATTTGTACAGGTGAGCATTACTCTTCACATTTTCATATTAGGAAGTGATACATCAATTTCACTGATGATGGTGTTGCTCTAAAATTTGTGACTCCTCCCCCCCTCACTACGCAAAGAGTCCTCACACGCCATATACACACACAGATTCCCTTGGGCTGGCTTCTAGAACAAGAGTGTGGAAGAGAACGGGTCTGGTTACCTTACAGTTGCACTTGGTACACCTGAGAGTCATGGGATCCAAGAATGCTTCCCTGGTATGCAGGCATGGTTGGCACCAAGGAAAGATGAAGAAATGGCACATGGAGTTGGCCATTAGTGGTCCAGCTGTCAGCATCATCAGGGGGCAGTTTGTGAGGTCGATGCTGGTTTTCATGACATCAACACAGCTGAGGAGGTGAATTAGGGCCACTGAAGAGGATTATAAGGACAAGAAATCCCGGAAGGATCCCCCTGAATGTTTCATCTACCATCTCCAAAGACTTCCAAGCCATTCTTGTGTTTGGGAATCATAGAGGCAAATGGTTCCAGAAGCCTTAGTCTTGATTTCAGGAACTCAGTCTAACTCAAGGCATGAAGAGACAAATGACTAAGTAGACTCTTAAAATTAACCATTTTCTCCCTCTGCCTCTTTTTCTCATCTGATAAGCTTGATAAGCTTGACTGGTATTTCATTGAGAAAACATGAGATATAAGTGAACAGATCCAGGTTACCTCATCTTCCCACTAGCAGCCTACGAACTTGCCTTATCTGCATTCAACTTCTTCTGGACATGCGCAAATGCTTCCTGTCAAACCCCGCCCTCCTGGTGTGCTAGGATCCCACCCGCTGCGGTGTGTTTCACCTCCAGGTTTCACGCTTGTCCCTGTGACCCCTCCTGCTTCTTCAACCTCCTTCTCTCCCCTGAATCATGAGCTTAAACATTCACATATGGTCTAGAGGTTCCCATCTTCTAAAGAAACCTCTCTTAACCCACATCTCTATTTCTAGCCTACCCATTATTTCTCTCCTGGTCTTCAAAGCCAAACGTTTCAAAACACATCCTACTGTTACTGGTTCTAGGTAGTTTTTGCAAGCATTTTTGCTGCATACCTAATGGGCTGTATGGCAATTTTGCCATAAGAGATAAAATAACGAAAAATACAAAGGGACAGTAAAAAGGACACAAGGAAACATAAAAAGTAATACAACTATTAATTTCTTCCTTCATTAAGAGAGATCTCAATTTTCCAAATATGAAGAAACATATTTGAAGCTGAGCTTTGCATTGCATTGTGAAAGCCTTCAGCACTGTTCGTTCTTGGCATATTGTCACATGTCTGTCGATAGACGTTCCAAAGTTCTATGGGAAATGTGGAAGAAATGCTAACACTGTAATGCATTTGTTGCTGGGCTTTGTTATCATTGTCACTGATGCATTATCATTTTCTAGTATGGTAGAATATAGTATACAATCTGGCTTCACACTCTCTTTCACACTTGAAGTAAGTTTTATCACTCTATTTTCTATCAAGTCTATATATGGTGTTGTTATTCACCATGCTAAGATCACCACATCTGTTTGCCCCTGTACGGCGCCTTATGAAGGCTAGGTAAGATTTATATAATGTTAAAATTGGAACTTTGTCAATGAAGAAATGAAACCAAACTGTCAACCAGTTATTTTGTCTTTTACAGCCAAATTGCCATACAGCCAGTTAGGTACGTGGTGAAAATGTTTGCGGCAAAATGCTTGGGGCAAAGATGTCCGTGGCAAAGACGCTCACAGCAAAAATACCCCGAGGATACGATCTTCATCATCCACACATTCTGGAACCTCCACCACTACATGGAATGCGTCCTTTCCAAGGTTATGAGACTCAATCCACATTGCCGAGTTGAATAGGTATTTTTTGGCCCTCCTCCTACTCCACCTCTCAGCATCGCACACTGCTTTCCACACCCTTGTTCATGACATTTTCTGCAGTGTCTCCAGGCTCTCATTCTCCAGCTCCTTCTTCTCTAACCGCTAAATCATTTAATGCCTCAGGGCTCAGCCTGGCGTCTCCTTTTCCAACCCACTACTCATTCTGATGACTTTAAGTATATATGAATAATGCACACATATATATCGCAGTCCCATCTTCTCTTTGAGATCCAGACTTCTATATTCAGCTTGACTTACCCACTTAGATATCTCACAAGCACTTTGAATGGGCTGTGTCCAGAAGGGAACTATTGGTCTTAACCTGCAAGATCCTCCCCTGGTTCCAGGCTTCTCATCTTAGAAAATGGAACCAGAGCACTTACTCAAGCCGGAAGGAAGTCTGGGAGCCACGCTCGACCCCTCCTCAATACTTCCAACATCCCAACTACTGCCAAATTTCGTCTATTATACCTTATCTCCATCTTTGCTACCAACGCCCTTGGCCAAGCTTTCATCTGCTCTTAGCTGGATCCCTGCAAGAACCACACAACTGTGACCTACGTCCACTGTGCAGCTTCAGGGACTGTGCCATTTCTACAGCTTCTTCTTGTTTGCCCGTCACCTCCTTCATCAAGCTCTGGCCGCATGACCTTTGGCCATGTCTCTTCCTCTTACAATTCCCTTCCCCCCACATTTTTACTCTTGGCTCATTCTTTCTTACCTGTCATGTCGCAGCTGAAATATCACTCCCCCTGCCCAGGATTTCTCTAACCAAGATTCTGAATGTCAACCTCCCGTCATTAGACACCGTCACATCACAATTTGGAATTCTATATTTATTTCCTATTATCTCCTCCATAAGAATAAAAACTGCATGAAATCAAGAACTGTTTCTTTTTTATGATTCTGTATTTCAGACTCAGTCCAATGCCTAACAATAAATGTTTGCCGAATAAACACACTTCTGTCCTCTGTCTTACTTAACACTTAACACCCTTTTTGTGTCACACACACACCATGTCTCTTAGACTTGAAAAGATAGGGTCTTTGGAATTAGATCTGGCTCTGACATGCACTACCAAGCCCACTGTGTGACTTTGGGCAGGTTATTTTGACTAAGTCTCCCCAGACAGAAAGTGGGAAAATCATATCTGTGTTATGATAATATTCAAAGGAGATCAGGCACGGTTACTACTGATCACAAAGGTACCCAAGAAAGAGTCAGGTTCCTTTCTTCCGTGCTTTCATATAAACTCTAAATACTTCTAACCCAGTAGGTGCAAACGTGCACACACATTGGACAAGGTGACAACGTGCATCCTGCCCCTTCTGAATCTTTCTGATTGTGACATGCCCGCTGAGAGTTTTGCCTTTAGAGAATGAGATGCTTAGCCAAGAAACAGCATTCATAATGTTAAACCAAATATATAACTATAGCTCTAAAGAACTGCAGTCTGTATTATAAGGGCGCCTTCTCAAGTATATTTGGAGGTAACACCAGAAGAATAGTATTTTCGACAGCATAGAGACCTTACTTTAAAAGAAAACACCAGATGGCAGCACCAGATGCTAGAGCTGTGTCTGATGGGATTTTTTTTTAGCTCAAACCTAAACATCTAGGAAGACAAAGGTAGCTCAAAACTAGATTCAGAGAGAATCATTTACAGGAAAAGATGATTTCCCTAAACAACGCCTATTTTGTAATATAGTATGGGATTTTGGGGAACAATGTTTCACGTTACAAGCAAAATTCTAAGAAAATAACCCCAACCATTATCTAACCAAGAAAAGGTAATGAGACCAAGGCTTCATTTGGGTTTGTAGCTACATTTAATTAACTGCTGATCTGTGTTCCAATTAGCCAGAAAGGGCCTGAAATCAAAGAATGAAAGATGATCGGGTTCTAGAAAAGGGCAACATTTTTTCCAAATATCAAAATGCAAGCACTAAAATTTATTCACTCATATTAAAATAAGGAGCAATAATGACCTCTATTACTGTACTTCTCAGCATCACTTAGGAAATTGCTTACTAAAATAGACAGTAGGTTTACTAAAGAGACTAAGATCTAATAGATTAAATAAATGCAATATTAACATTTAAAAGGGTAACCTACGGGTTTCCATATTATGCATCAAAATTTCATCTGGACTTATCACCACTTTTAAAATCTTGCTAAGGTGGAGATTGCTTATGCAGGCTTTCCTTCTTTTTTTTTTTTTTTTTTTTTGAGGAAAGAAAGGTGATTCAGCTCATGAAACCATATAATGCAGATGCAGCGACCAGAGGGCAGTCACACCTTTGAAATAAAGATCCTCACTCAGGGTTTTATTCCTCTTACATACTGTTAGCGTCCTTCAGAGCTTGCCTGTGAGATCAGAAAGGGTAAATTCAGCCCTGTGTTCTCGAAGAAAAGCAACGGGACAATTCAAGCGCATACGGTGGTTAGTGGGCAAAGCAGAACTAAAACAAAATGCCCGCGGAAGTCTTGGAGAAGAACTCGCCTCGGGCGGTATTTATTTGCGTTTAGATTTGATTGAAGGGTAACAGCAGCCCCTGTGTCATAAAAGAACTGAGCCAGTCTATGTTGGAAGAACATTCTGAGCGGAGGGTAATTCACTCTGCCAGCGAAACAGTCATTGTTGCCCAACTGGAGTGAATTGTTTTCCAAGCACCACGGTCACGGGGCTGAAAATATCCTTCCTCACCTGAATTCGCTACGAGATTGAACCCTCCCGAGAGCGTCAGGCAAGCTGGCTGATGCTGATCTGAAGTCAGAGCAAGGATTCTAGATTCTGATTGACAAGAAGCCACACACATCTGAAGTGTGACAAGAACGGGTGTGTGTCATAGCCAGAAGTCGGCTGACACAGGCAGATGAAATGTTGAAATCTGATCGTGCACAAGGCAGTGATCTTCATGGGAAATGGATGATTTCCCATAATATCTCAATTGTCAATGATACAAAGAAATGGTACTACCTAAATTTGAAATGACACAAAGAAAGAAAAACAGCAATAGATCAAATTGCAGCTGAAAGAGAAAACCACACTGCCCGGGGGGAGCTTTCCTGCTGAAAAGCGCTGTGGAATGGCAAAGACCTCTTCTAGGGAAGAATTCAAGTCCATTGCTTCAAGAGACCTTATGCCTCTCTGAAGCCGGCCGGTTTTCTCCATTTTAATTCATGCAAGCCTGCTTTACGTCCAGCAGCGAAAGGGACCCTATGTTGGATGACCTTCCTATGCCCTCCACCAAAGCCTGTGTGGTCCCCAAACGGGCCAGCACACATCTAACAGCCGTGAGCGCCAACTTCCCGCTGACACACGCCTCCTCAGGTCTAGGAGCAGGGTTGGTGGTGCTGTGACAGAGCCACGTCCTCTAGATGCCCTTTTCTGACGGACAGCCCCCACTTTGATCTAAACGCCCAAGTCCCCGAGGGCCACCGCGGTGACCTCTCCTTCTGACATCTCCCCTCCAGACGACCGGCTGAGTCAGGAGGTGTCTTCCTGCGAAGCTGTGGGCCCAGGCCAGCCTCTTTTAGCAGTCGTGACTGAGTGAGAACACGCTGTGCTCAGCCTGTTGGCACAAAGTATGTGTTACAACAACAAGAGCCGGGATCCTGACCACACTCCCCTATCTCGGGATCTGTACTGAGAACACGTGAAGCAAATGCATGCGCTCAGGAAACAGGGCTGCGAGGCAGAGAGCTAACGGACTCGCTGCTGTGTGGCCCTGAGACACGGATTCTTGTGTTCTCTGAATCCAGACCCCACACGTTTTGGAAGACAAGCAACAGCCAGGCGATGGGAAAAACAGATCATGTTTATGAGACCAGCCTGCAGCTCATGGCACACTTAAAAGTGTGGGTTTTGAGTTCGGCACAGAAACTAGCCATTCTTTCTTCAATGTTCATTCGGAAAACTTGCCCAGCCTCTCTCAGTCTGACTCTTGGGCTTTACGATCATTGTCTTGGAATCTTCTAAACCAGTAAGTTTCTAATCATTTCATTTTAAACCTGAAAGCGAGGGAAAAGTACTAGATGGTTGCCAATATAATGCAATAAAAAAGGAAGGAAGAAAAGCTGCAGTAAAAATAAAGGCTGCTTCTCGTCCCCCAAACCCCACCCTCCAGTCCTTCTGGTTTAATCCTTTAGAACGCTTGGGTAACCTCAGTTTCCCCCAAGCAGTCCACTAAAAGACAGGGGCGCCTGGCTGGCTCAATCAGTAAAGAATGGGACTCTTGATCTCAGGCTCGTGAGTTTGAGCCCCACACTGGGTGTGGAGCCTACTTAAAAAAAAAAAAAAAAAAAAAAAAAAAAAAAAGTATCCCTACAGGTGGGGTGTTTTAGGTAGCAAACCTTAGAGAAAAGATTTTGACCACGGCCTATTTCTCATGATTTGACATCTTGTAAGGTATGACACAGAACAGTGCAGCCATGCCCCGGGCTTAATGGCAGGACAAAGCACATGGACCACGTCTTATGGGGAGCCACCCTCATTAGCATTCTTCCCCAGTTGTGCTGATGGTGAACCTTCAGGTAAACAATACTTCGCTGTACAGGTTGGGGACCCGGGGCATCATGCTTTTCTTCCCAAGCGCCCAAGTGGGGAGCAATGCTGCTGCCCAACCCAAACACAGGACACAGAGCAGCAGTGGGAACTGAGCACTTCTGGGAACCACGAACCCACACCTCGTTGCTTCAGAGCGTGCCCTGGGGTTAATCTCGCACATATCATAATCACGTAAGTGTTAAAAGAAAACATGCTGTATTTGAGGAGCACGTCGATTTCTGCGAGTGCTCCAGTGCCTAATTGTTGCTAAAGTCATTTGGGGTTTTTGACACACATTCTATTTTAGTAAGATAAACTCAGCATAACCCGGGGTTGCCAAAAATGAATTCCTAAGGTAGATGACTAAAATAAGCCGGTAATAAATATTGGCCGTTGGAATGGGAATTATATCTCTGCAATGTAGACACAGCATTAATGACTCATTTTCAAATAACAGTCTCTCCCAAGGATTATTGGTATGAGGAATCAGGGTAGAAGGATGTCCATCCCTCTTTCTTTTAGGCGACAGAGTAGAAGAGGACTATGAACCCACCAGGCAGGGATGTCCTTATACCGACCTTGCCAACCGAGATACAGGGTCCAACAGGGGTCGACTTGGACAGGCTGCACTGAGGCAGACGTAAGGCATTGAAAGAAACCGTCCTAGGGGTTGAAGCAGCTGATTCTGGGAACAGTTTTCTCTCATTCCCCCGGGGGCGGGGGCGGAATGTACCCGTGGGTCCACCCAAAGCACCTCACTTGGCATGAATTACCTTATCAGTCATCGTGGGCGCTGCCATGTTGCTTTGCTGCTTGGAATTAGTGGACTGTTTTAGGCCACCTTTACTCCCTAAGGTCAAATTCTGCATTTTTGGCCCACTCAGTTGAGCTTTACAGCTTCTCTGGTGTATCAGGAGGCGGTCCGGGGCAAAGGTCCGGCTGCAGTTTGGACAGGGCACCAGCTGAACTTGACTTGGCCCCTCTTCGTTGGACTGTCCAGTGGGAAGTGGCTGAAGCTTTTGTGGGAGTGGTCGGCGGAGCTCCCTGGGGAGCCGGTCATTTTCTATTTTCCACTTTTCCAGGCATTTGGGCTCATGAATGGGAAGGGACAGAGTGCCAAACTCCCTACCACAAATGTAGCAGATGAGAGCCTTTGGTCGGGCTGGGATGCCACCAGCAGCTTTCCTGGGACCAGTGCGATCATCAGAAGTGCTGGGGGTTGGTGCTCTGGGCCCGTCACCCTTCGGCTTGCAGCTTCTCTGGTGAACAGGAAGACGATCTGGCAAGAACGTGCGGCCGCAGGATTCGCAGGGCAGCAGCTGAGCCTGGGAACTTTGGAATGCTGCCTCGTTCACTGCCTGAAGATTGTAGGACCCACTGCCCCCAAGAGGCTGTGGTTTGGAGGGTTCTGGCCTCCTCAGGTGCTTGGGCAACTTGCTGTTTTCAGTCCGCCACTTCTCCAAGCACTGGGGTTCATGAATGGCAATTGATTGGGACCCAAATTCTCGGCCACAGATATAGCACACCCGGAATCCAGGCCTGCGGGACGGGATCACAGGGGGGCCGGGCTGACTTTCCGACATAATTCTCCTACTGGACCGTTTTGAGAGTATCACCGTTCCAGGTCTTGTTTTCTGAGGTCCTGTCTTTATTTTTCCAGCACGACTGACATGCTCTGTGTCTGGCAAAAGGCTAGAATGGGAGTCACCACAAAGAACGGCCTGGTTGATAAGGAAGGTGGGCTCTTTAGAATGATGGAAAGTCTGTTGCAATTTGTTACAAACCTTTCTCTCCTTTCCTGTTTCCATTAACAAGCAAGTCTTTCTCTGGGCTTGCTCTGATTTCAGGCCAGACTCATTTTGGGATTCTGCTCGGAGTGAAGGTTAGTCAGGTTGGCTGTCCTGGGGTTCCACATTGTTGCCAACTCCTTAGACCCAGAGACCATGACTCAGAGCTTCATTGCAGGGCAGCAGTCTGGAATGCTGGAAAGTCCTCATTAAACCTCAGATGTCTCCAAGATCTGCGGGGGAAACATAAATCAAGAACTCATTACACACACACACACACACACACACACACGCACACGCACACGCACACGCACGCACACACCACTCTTAGATAGTAAGTTGATAAAGAGCAGTAATTTTTTTTTTTTTAAACTAGTATCCTCTTTGGCTAGATAGTAACTAGCACATAAGATTTGTTCAGTAAATGGTGAAATAAATCTGAAGACAATTTCCACTACGAATTGCACTATTACTGCAGTGAAAGTAGTGTTCTGCCCAGAGAAAGATCAGAGACACACACGGCAAAAATCAACAGAGGCATGGTGGTGAGACTGCAGAAGACAGAACTAAGAACTGTGACAATTAAATTAATGAAACTGCAGATAATCTATTAAGACCTTCTTCCACTCCCTTAGGGATTCTTAGCCTTTTAGTGCCATGGATCCTTTTGACAGTTCTCTGAAGCCTATGATTTTAAAGGCAAAGTATAAAAATCTTACGATTACAGGTGAAACTAATTTTATTGAAATAATTGATCAAATATCTTTGGCCGCAATATGTATTTTATTTGAGATACAGTAATAGGTCAGACTTAATGAATACCCATTAGTCTAAGGTTAAGAGCCCCTGCAGAAGGAATTTAATAGTGAATATTATGAGGATTATCAGAAAAACCTGAAGAGGGGGTAAACTTCTTATAACCTACCATGTATCCACTTTTCTTTGTTATGGGAATGGAGGAGGAATAAATTGGGGCCATAGATGTCAAGCCAAGAATGCGACCCCAGCCTATACCCTTCCTGGTAAAATATCTATAGATCTTCCTGGGGATGAAGAGGCTCAGATTTGCTTGATGTTCTTTAAATAGCTATTGTACTTAATTCCTTGTATTATCTCTATCTCTATCTCTAGCTATACAGATAAATAGTATAGATACTAGTTAAATATTAGATAACAGATAATATACAATTAGATAAATATTGCCTATTTACATATTATAGTTACATATTACATATATATAATATATATGGAAGATAGATAACATAGGTAATATGTTATCTATAAATATAGCTTATATATTATATATTATATTCATAATTTATTATTTTAGATTATTTTAAATTTAAGTTATAATTATCAATAATAAATTATTAATGCATTATATTTAATCACATATAATTATATTAATACTATATACTATAATAGATATTATCTATCTATCTTCAAAATAATTTTTGTAACAACATGGCTCATGATTTTCCTAAACAAACCAGAAGGGCGGGCTGATAAAATCTCATCATGGGCAGAAGGCTAAGGAGTTTTTACTTTGGGGAAAGGCATGAGTCAGTTTCATCAAGGGTGAAGATTATTGCCTAGGCCCCAAGAAAGATTACTGTCAGACATCTCAGGGCCTCCTTCATTTCCTGAAGGGGGATTCGGGTCTGGACGAGAGGCTCTGTAGCACCCACACCCCCACCACAAAAGGAGCAGTGCCTAGTCTGAGGCTGGACCCTGCGGACCACAGCAGACCCCTGAGTTCAGAGGGCACAGGGATGGCCGGCTAGAATATAAAAAACCTGGGCATTGCATTTGATAAAGGACAAACAAAGCTGGAAGACCTATGCCTCGTTCCTGTATTTTGGTGCAAGGGAAGGTCTGAATCTTTGCAAATAAGACCATCGGATCACTCCTGGCACAGAGAAGGAAGCGATTCTTCATTTTGACAGATCCTAAGACAGTGATATTAACACATGTGACAAAAGAATGCATTGGCCCCAGGGTAGCCAGCACAGAAAACGGAGCTCACAGAAACATGTGTCACCTGACTGGCACCCTCCAAAAGAGAAAGAGGATCTAAAAAACACAAGGAATCTGGGGAAATGATTTCATGAGGTTTTTATCAGCACATGGGGGAAATAACCCCCAAACCACTCTGCTTCCTTGGTTCTGGCATCTTGTTTAACAAGGATCCTGTTTTCCTTTCCCATTTTCCTTCACACCAGGAAGCTGCAGATAACAAAAGGACTTAAGACAACAGGAAAAATTGATGCAACTCAATAACCTTACTTCCCCTAAACTTGCTCACAGTTTCTCCCCCCGCCCCCCATGCACACATGCACACACTGCTCCCAGCAGATCAGAATGCTGGGTAGGCCCCCTAACTTGTCCCAGCAACTCCTGTCTTCCTTAGGATCAGGTAAGAGAACTAATATTTACTGAACACCAACTATGCATCAGATATTGTACTAATTTGTTATATACACAGTTTCAATTAATCTCAAATGAAGGCAGGTATGATTGTTTCAGTTTCATAAGTGAAGACACTATGAGTCAGAAAAGACAAGTAACTTGCCCAAGACAGTCCGTTTTTAAGTGACAGAACTGGGAACCAATTCCAGCTCTCTTTGGCTCCAGTAGTCGGCTCTTTCCATGATTCATTCTGCCTCAAATTCCACCGAAAGAGCTTCTCCTCTTTAGTTTTTATCCCGGTTTTAATATATGATTCATACGTCTCACGGGAAGGTAACTGAGCTCCCAACGGCCTTTATGCTGCCCTTGAGGAGAAGGAAGAGGTGAAAGGGAGGATGGGAAGAGGGCGCAGGAGGAGACAGGCCTCTGAGATGGAAAAAGCAGGAGAGACAGACTGGAGATACTGGGGACAGCATTTTTCCTGAAGCAACAAGGCTCATTTTGCTGGGAGTGGTTTTCTCAACGACGCTGTCCCTCTGCGGCATGTACTATATGGATCCTTTTCCTGATCTCACCAAAGTCCCTGAGAGAAATCTACATTATTACCCAGGTGTGGGGACAGGCCAGGGGGACCTCGGGTGGTATAATGAGTGCGGGGTGAAAGCAAAGGCCACCCCAAGAGGCCAGATGGTGCTCCCTTTGCAGTCCCTTCCCTGGTTTGATTAGGGATGGATCTTCATGGACGCGGGCATTTTTCCGCTAGCGATATTTTCTCTGCAGCAAACACGAGAGCATCGTCAAATCCCTAATCGTATCTTCATCTTTTTTCCCATCATCTCTTTCCTCCTTCAATGTTCTCCTGAAATCGCTGTCTTACTGTGCTTAAAGTTACCAAAATATGAAAGACGAGGTAGCTGAAAGAAGTGAAATTTTGGGGAACTGCAGTGTCTCATGGAGAACATTGCGATGTTTCTTTCCACCAGTGAGTGATTCTTGCAAGGCCTAACCCAGCCAGTAGCTCTCCCCTATATGTTAGTTCTAAAAGCCCAAGTACTGGAAAATACCAAATACATATAGTTAAATCACTTAAGAAATTGGCTTGCCACACAGACACATCATAAAGTAACATCGTGAGTTTATAAAGAGAACTACTTTGCAAAGCTAGCCAGCTCTACCCCAAGCAACCGTGGAGAAACGTTCACTCCAGTTGGCCTGAATTATTCTTTTTGACCATATTTGCACATAGGATATTTAAAGAATGTCTTGGAAAGCATCACATTTTATCAATATGATGCCATTTTTCCATGCCCTTTGGGGTTCACGAGAAGGGAGAGACACTCACAAAGATGCATATAATAACCAAACCCAACTTGGCATTAGAAGGTGTTACCCTATTTAAAAAAGGGGGGGGGGGCAAGAGCACAACCAAAGGATTAAATCTTTTTTAAAAATTTAGTCTTTTGAAACAAAATAAATGTAAGTGATTCATTACCCCTTCCCTATTAGTATAGAATCCAAATTCTTTAAATGGACAAATGAATAAATAAGAAAGATGGAGTTGAGCTGATGCTGGCTCTGAGCAAAATTATAAAATAGAGGAGGTTTGTCTTTAATATCCTCTATCCACCCCATTCAGCAGGCTCCATTCTCCCCTGCCTGGTGTCCTCATATGCTGGCTAGTCTTCCTTACTTTTGAAGCCTCGCTTTCAAAAAGGAGCTGATAGTCGTATTCACACCAAGGCTTATGATTGATAAGGTAATATCCCTCCCACAGTCTGGCAAAGACAACTAGTTCCCCACCAGTAGTTATTTTGCCCAACTTCCTCAAATTAAGAGAGCCCCAATTTTTAGCTGGGCACATGATTTCCCAGCTGAAAGTCTGCAGACCCCTTTGCAGAATTGTGTAAGACATGTCCACGACCTGCTCCTCTTTCCTTCCTTCATACTGATGCTTAAAACATGGATGTGATGGCTGGAGCTCCAGCAGCCATCGTGGACCAGACTATATTCATGTGACCCCTAACACGATGGAGCAGACACTTGGATGGACCTAAGTTCCCAATAATGGTGGAGTCACCCTATAAGCTTTCAAGTGTCACCCTTAGCCTTTATTTACATAAGAGAATTAAATATCCAACTTTATTTTAGCCACTTTTAAAGAGTCTTTTCCCTGCACGAAACCTATAACTAGAACCTAATTCTAATGAGATACAGTTGTATTTTAATAACTGGTCATTGGCTTAGCACAAAATGAATTCTAACAGTGGTATTTTAAACTTCAGCGAAGTTTTTTTTTTGATAGAGAGTACACTTTGGGGGCAAAACTGTCTTACTAAACATACACTTTTTCCTGAAAATCAGAAATTAAAAAAATTGAAGCTATAAATATGAACCAATGGTCCTTAAGAAATTGATTGACGATCTTCCTTTCCTAGAATTCTTTTTTTTGGGAACAGATTCAAATGACATATTTTGCTTTGAGAAAATCAAAACTTATTTTTTCCATAAGCTTTTGAAGGAGCTAGAAGGCATCGCTGTTGTGACAATTAACATCGTCTGTGTATTCCAAATGCTCTTTTCTGTATTCAGCTTTGGGATGCTCACTCTGGGACTCCACATGGTCCATAATGGGTAGGATTAACCCTTACCTCTTTCTTTTGAGACTTCAGCCCTAGGAGTGGGTATCTGCTGTCTCCTTCATAGAGTTGTGTTCTCTTTATGTCCTACTAGTTACTATCTACATAACAACTTCTTTCTCGGTTAACAATTCTTTATATGAAATTATAATTAAATAATTGGTATGGTATAGAAACCATCCTTTCTAACATCTGGCATGGTTCTCCTGACTGATACAACCACCCTCAGAATATAAGTAATAAAAATCTGTAATATTCAAGCTGCACATTACCTCACTACTGTAATAAATATAAACTCAAACGAATTCTTTCGTAGCATCTTAGAAAATAATATGGTGCTTATCTTAACATTCGATCCTCAACTCATTCAGACCACTGAAAACATATTTTTGCAATTTTACACCATCACCATGCTTCAAGAACTAGAAAATGTTGCTCTTCCTTTTGTGACTGATTGAATTAAACCAAAAGAGGAAATCTGCCATTTTAAGCATATTCATATTTTCCTTCATTTTTATGTGATTCTCTTCTACAATGACTGCCCAACCTTCAGGCCATCACTGTCACATAGGGAGTCAAATTAAAGTGATCCCATTCCTAGATCAAGGATGACCAGGGAGGGTTGAGGGGAGTGGTCCAGATCACTCTGGCTGATTCTCTGCACTCCCCTCTGAGTAGCGCCTGGGCCAGTAGCACTTGTGGTCCTCAACAATTCCAATGGGAGTGACAAAAGGCCAGGCGAGAGCAACTAGGAACTGGAGGTGGTCTAGTTTAGGAAAGACAGGAGCAGTGTCTAAAAGGTGAACAAATAAAAACATACTCAGAAAAACCATTGAGCCTGAAGCATAAGGCTTCAAGGGAATCTGGCTGTCCCTGTTGGCATTTCCAGGCTGATTTTGAATAGCTAATGAAAATTTACCCTTCCTTGTCTTCCCTTCACTGTGAAGAACTTCAAACCAAGAAGTCACTTTCTTCACCTTCATTCAATCTAATTGTCAGGTGTAGACATAATAGTCTATGGTGTTAGGAAAGCCATGCAAACAGAAAACAGGAGAAATGTACTCTTTACACTTCTAAGTAGAGCTTTTGGTAAGGACATTTTATGTTGTTAAAGCTCATAATACCACCCTATGAAGGCTATTGTTAGATTGAGTCTGTAATTTTCACTCTATATTGAGCTTCCAAATCACAGAGTACTCAAGAGTCACGAACACCACACAGGTATGATCATGTAATTGTAACATTGACATTTGGAGTGGTGGAGAACCAGTTATGGAAACCATCAGTATAATCACATTAGAATCCTATCATGTACAGAAATTCAAAGGGCAGACAAAAAAAAGTGGGGGAGTCAGGCTGTTGAATCATAAACAAGCATACAAACCATCCTTTCTAACATCTGGCACATACTATTCCAAAAAAATAGCTCTATTCCAAATTGCTCTTTCTCAAGACTTTAAAGCAGTGGTTGATACGCCAAGTCTGGCCCATTGATAAGTTCTTTTTGACCTCCCTGGAGATCAAAATGTTTTGGGGTCCCTGGGTGTCTCAGCTGGTTGGGCATCTAACTCTTGATCTCAGCTCTGATCTTGATCTCATGGGTTGTGGGATCAAGCCCTGTATCGGGTTGCGTGCTCAGCAGGGAGTCTGCTTGAAGATTCTCTCCCTCTGCCCCTTCCCACACTCACTCACTCTCTCTGTCTCTCTAAAATAAATAAATATACCTTTTTTTTTTTTTAAGTCTGAATTAGGTGCCATTATTTTAAAGTTGGGAGATACCACACAAAATCAGGATGTTGTTTTCTTTTGAGAAAGTGGGAGAGCTGGCCATACAGAGCCCACATTCTAATGTGGCAACAACCCACATAAACTGATACTGAATAAAGGCTGTGCCTGTGGGTCAGACCGCCAGTCTGCACTCTTCCAAAGTTTCTCATTAGTTCAGTCCTTTGCTTTATTTATTTGTAATTCATTCTTGATTCTCAAAGGCATCTGAATTCCTGACCATATGTGATCCTCACTTTAAAGTGTTCCTTTCCTCCATTTTTCTCCTCAATTAAATATTTGAATATCATTTCAAGGAGCACTCGCCCTCAGTCAACTGTGAATCCAGATGAAGGATTTTCTATGGGAAATATTTACTAGAAGCATGACAGATTTATTGATAAAAATTCAGAAACAAAGGTTTGTAATGACAGCAGAGTGAGGCTGAAAGACTTATTTCTAGGAGGGAAGGAAATATCCAAAGGGAAAAGAAAGAATCAGTGACCTGAGGAGGAATTTTCATACATTAATGGAAGGTCACAGGAAATGATGAATCTAATTTCAGAGAGAAAAAAAATCAAGCAGCCAGTGTTTAGATCAGCCACAGGAGAGATGATAGAACCAAAAAAAGAAAAAAAGAAAAACACAAAAAGAAATGTGTTTGGAGACCATCTGAACTTTTTGGAGGCATTCCCATAATTATTTAGTTACCGCTGATATAACAAGAGCTACTCTTCTGCTTAAGCCAACGGTTCTTGATTTACCATTAAATGATCCCTTACATGAAGAATGTTGGCTCGCTTAAGTTATTAATCTAAAGAAAGAATCAGTCGGTCAAAAGAACATCAACAAACCATTAACAATGTATTGCTAGATTTCCAAGATTTGGGCTGTAAATACTTCCTAAGAGAATTACGCTTCCTTGTATGGATTACAGAATCTGGTGCACTTTTTCTTTCTGACAAACTGGCCATTTTGTCAAGTATCACCTATAAATTAGTTAGAATTGAAAATGTATAAGAGCAGCACAGTAATTCTTTCTCAGCCTAGAATGAGGTAGCAGATATCCATCAAGTGTCTAAAGTTGATGTATTATGATAAAACATAGTGGGGGAAAGGATAGATACCATTTCAGAATTTAAAAACTATAAATAGAGGCATGTGTTTCCTAGACCTCATCACGCGATATGTCTGCACAGAGTTCCCACTGTCTTCATGCTCATGATTTATTGTCTCAGTGCGCTACCTCCGTGGGATATCTTTGGCACAGACTTGCAAACCACAGGGTGGTATCAGAGAGAGAGTCACTGGATTCGTGTGTCCAGGTGGAAACAAGCACAAAGAAGAATACAGCTGCCTTTGAGGGAAGCTGCCTGGCCAGGAGAGATTGGCCAATGAGAGATGGGCCTCCCTGTATCCTGGAGGAACCTTTTCTTAACCACATCACCCACTTACCAGACAACAGCCTCGAAATCGTGCCTTAGTGCTACACACCTCCGGGAGGTCGGTGCCTCCCACAGCCTGGCTGACGCTTAAATTGATCGTCATTACCATTCATTGCAGACATCAACACCCTTTGTTAATGCTCTCTCCACCCAAAGCTATTTCTCAGGGAAGTCCCTGGGAAGAAAGTCAAAAACAGGGCCGAGCCCATGAGGCTGGGCTTCTGCTGTGTGTGTAATGAATGCGCCTCTATTTTCTGGTCTGCTCAGCATGACTTCCCTGGTGGTGGCGCTGGAGACCTGGGAGTTTATATACGGCCACAGGCTGAAGGCTGTTTCTGAACATGGGGTTTTTGTTGCTCTTCTCCCCACATCTCTGGTCCTCCTATGTAAATAAGTCATCAAAAAGCTATTGTCATTCCATTTGACATCTTTGACTCTCATGAACAAGGCACTCTTTCACTAGCCAGATGGTCTGAGATCCCTAATGGTTCAGAGTCCTCCATACAACATCCTTTCATAGCTCAGGAATCTTACATGGGCTATTCCCTGCAGCAGAAAACCACTAGAAGGTGTCTTCTGGTATCTAGGAGGAACTTGCCCATCCTCTCTGTCCCCAGAGTCCAGACCAAACACGAAATGTGGTGACAGCTCTTTATTTGCAAACCTTCTTAGCTTGTAGTTTAATTTTTTTGGTAGTTTAAAATTTACTGAAAGCCTCCTTCCACCCCACGTCTGGTAACTATCAGATAGCAAGGAAGTCAGTCAGAGTGTCAAACTGCTTTGTTCTGTTTTCCTTTAGTAAACACAAAGAAGATCCGTGTGTATTTTAAGTCATACTTTGGATCAGAAAGATCAGAGTATTTGATTAGAAGAATACAATTTAAAATCAACTCTGAGGATGTTGATTTTTTCCACTTTCTTGTGGTTTCGATAGGCTCTTTTCCCACCTTCTGTGCTCTCTCTTGCATTTTTTTTCATTGTTTCCACTGTCTGTCTGTCTCCACTTTAGGTCTGGAAGGACAACCCAACACAACATGGAGAAGGTAACCTGTGGTTGACTCCTCTGCTAATTTGCTGCTCTGGAGCCATAAGGCAATGCTGACCAGCTCACACTAGAAAAGTGTGGCTTATATTTTAACTCTATTATATTCTGGAGGAAGAAGGATTAGAAATGATAAGCCCAATATAATCACACGAGTCCTCAAAAGTGGACAGCCTTTCACTGAAAGAGGTAGGACAACTGAAGAAGAAAGAGACCCAATCACCCATGGCTGACTTGAAGATGGAGGAAAGGAGCTATGTGCTAAGGAATGTGTATGGTCTCTAGAAGTTGGGAAGACCAAAGAGACATGGGGTTTCCAAAAAGGGCTCCTAAAAATGAACACAGCTTGGCTGACACTGATTTTAGCCTTAAGAGACCCATGTTGGACTTATGACACAGAGAACTATGAGGTAATGGATTTGGGTTGTTTTAAACTGCTAATGTTATTGTATTTTGCTACAGCAGTAACAGCAAACTAAAACACCCCAAAAGAAAGAGACCAGCACTGTGAATGCAGACTTCTGCAAAAATGTTACTCAGCTAGTTTTGGCCACACTGTACCCTGGAATTTTAATAGTTCACAGTCACCCAGCTCTAGTCTCCACTGGAAACACCACTGGGGGGACTCCATCCCAGGGCCATGATAAGATGTCCCGGGTGGCTGTCTAGAATGAGAATTATAATACAATTCACCCATTGGTAAAAAAAAAAAAGGCACAAATATTCATATAATATTATACAGCAGAGTCCATTATCTCTTTCTAGCTCTGGTTAGGACCCTCAACCAGTGTGACTCAGGAAATAATCTTTTCAGATTTGGCATTCTCCTCAGTGTGGTCTATACAGCTTTCCTGTCTACATGTCAAGCTTGTATTCCCCTTTCCTCTTTGACTGTATTCTTTGTCTTGGCATCTACATGTTTACATAAGGTAGAATCTTTATTGACTGTTTTCTTCAGAAAATGCTTGTGGTTAACTGATTCCACTTCTTGTTAAGGGGTGTGCTGTGTACATGACAAGGGTCCCCTTCTCTCTTTTCAACTGTGTTGTGAGGACCGCAAGCAGCCTTCCCAAACGATGGAGCTGGATCTTTAAACCCTTCTTAGGTGGAAAGGATTCTGAGCTGAAAAGCCATTTCTGTTTTGTAGAGTGATTTCCTATTTGCAATTGTAGGGTATCAGATTGTACCACTTTGGCACAAGGATTATTTTGAGCCGAAGGCAATTGAGAAGAAGAAGATACCAGGAAAGCTCTCTGCTCTCACTCTATTTGGCTAAAAGGAAGACATAACTTTGTAAAGATACCTCTCCCAAATCAGGAAGGGAAACTCAAAGTATCTCTAGACTCTTGTCAGCTCAGAGACAAGCACCAAGAGGAAGCTACAAACCACATCACTAAATAGCCTGTATCTTCTATTAGTTTCCCCCATATATTTACCTTCCTATATTTTGCTACCTCTAAAAGCCTAAATACTTTTGCCTTGTCACTTCTCTACAAATTTATTGTTCTTTGTTAAGATGCGATATAAACCTCAAATTCTGACCATTCTGAGAGTGTCTCATCACTGAGTCCTCCTGTGTGTGTATTTGAAGCTCATGTTAATACACTCGATTTTTCTCTTGTTAATCTGTCTTTTGTTAGCACATTCTTCAGGCCCAGCCACTGAACCAAAAAAGGTATAGAAACTTTGTCCTTCCCTGCAGAACCTTAGCATAAAAAGGAGCCCCCAACATGCTGTGCCAATGACACTTTCTGTATAACCCCGTAAAATGGCATCAATAGTTCATGGTCATTACAGTTCAGCCATTTCATACCCATGTATATGCATTATATGAACATGAGAAAAGCAAAAAAAGAAATTTGGAATAAACTGTACAAACAGCACAGGAACATTAGAGATATTGCCAGTAGTACTCAGAAAAAAGAGGTAGATCTTATTTTAATACAGAGGTGAGACTATTTGGTCAATAACTGAGTTGTATTTGGAACTTCTCCATAGGTAGAAGAGGGCTGCACCAGGTAAGTTATTGCATTAGCATGATGTAGCTACCCAAAATATGGAGCATTCCTTCATGTTTCCCTGTCTGTGTGCTCCTCACAAAGAAGACCTACTTGGTAATTCAACTTCAGAAGGTGTTGCTTAAAGCTGTGGTGAATGGTTGGTTTGCTTTATCATTGTGTCCCCAGCCCTAGTTGCAGCCATGTGATCTGCTGCTGAACCAGGTCTCCCTCAGTCTGCACTGATGTGATTGACTATTCGAATCTAATTATAGAAGTTTACATTTTCCTAGGTGCATTTCATCCCATTTGGTTTTATCACATCATGATCCTTTAAAATTTATCTTGTTATCTAGATATCAAAAATTAATGTTAACGTCTTAGGTCTGAAGATGACATGATGATTATATTCTTAATTGCAATTTTTATTAAGATAATTGTAGCTTGACATGCATTTCTACGAAAAAAAAATAAAGATCCCTTATGCCCTTGTCTGGTTTCTCCCAGTGGTAACACTGTGTAAAATTATAATATATTTCAACCAGAATACTGATATTGATATAATCCACTTTTATCTGTATTCATGTGTGTATTAAGCTCTATACAATTTTACCACCTATAAACATGAGCACTACTATAGTCAAGATACTGAACAGTTCTAACACAATATGATGCCTCATGTCACCAAATTATACCCACCTCTCTCCCTCCCACTGCCCCCTCCAAGTCCCCATCTCTTACTCCTAGACATCATTAATCTGTCCTCCATTTCTATAATTTTTTTAATTTCAAAATGTTCTATAAATGGGATCATGCAGTATGCAACCTTCTGGGATTGGCTTTTTTTCTCAGCATAATTCCCTGCTGATATATCTAAGCTGTTGTATGTTTCAATAATTAGCTGCTTTTAATGGCCAACTACTATTCTACAGTAGGCATGTACCATAATTTGTTTTACCTGTTCAAGAACATTCAGGCTGATGACAGTTTGGCTATTACAAATAAAGTTACAGTTGTGTGTAGAATAACAATGTCATTTGGGCTGGCTTGTGAAAGAAGAATAGGAGATACATAGAGAGAAAGACATTTCCAGCTGACACAGACAGCACCATATGCAAAGATGTGGGACCTAAAAGACCATGACATGCTTGGAAAATCATGGGGCTTTGGTTTGTGGCAAGAAGGACAGGTGTGTGTATGGTGTATGCGAAAGTCTGGGGAGGTGGGGTCTGGGTGCGTGTATGCCTATAAGCAGATGGGTATGTAATGAGATGTGAGTATATGGATGTAAGTGGATGAGTGTGTGGGGGTGAGCGGGTACATGAGTGTAAGTGTGTAGATGGATAGTAGTTGGTGGGTGTGTGAGGATGGGTGTGAGTAGATGGGTGGGCCTGTATGATGAGTGGGAATGTGTATGAGTCTACGAATGTGTAAAACTGAGAGTGAGTGTACGTATACGAGTGTGTAGATGGATATGAGTGAATGAATGTGGGTTACACATGAGTATGAGTGAAGAGAGGTGCGTGCATGGATAAAGGAATGGATAGGTGTGATGCGAGTGGAGAGATGGATGTGAGTGTGTGAATGGATATGAATTATTAAGTGTGGTATGTGTATGAATATGAGTAAATGTGTGTTTAGATGAGTATGAGTGATTGGGATGTGTGGATAGGTGTGAGTGGATGGTTGTGAGTGTGTAAATGGCTGTGTATATATGAGTTGGTAAACAGGTGTAAGTGGTTGTGTGTGCATGTGTGTGTGGACGGGTAGTAAGAAGTGGGTGAAATGGCAGAGGCAAAAGAATGAAGAATAACAGATATAAGTAACAGGGAAGGTAATTTGAAAACAAATTATGGAAAGCACCATAGCTACTTTCAGGAAATCTGATTGCCTTACAGGAAATGAGGAAACGTTATAGATTTTTTTATAACACATGCAACATATGATTGAAAAAAGGTCTTGAGTAAGAAAATCTGGAAAATATCAACATTTCACATCTAAGAATTACACAAAGGAAGTTCTTTAGTTTCCTAAAAGGATCCATTGCAGAATTTTCTCTAAAAGCAAACATTTAGTAGGAAAATAGATCACCCTGATCTACAAAATGTAACTTGTACCTAACTTCTTGAGACTATGTGTACTACACAAAGCCAGACGTATATGTTTCTTCCAGTTCTCAAAATCTGTTTAATGTTGTTTCAAACAGTCGCCTCCATGTCCCATCTTACGTTACTAGTAGCTGACACATGTCTAAATATTTTTGTTAAAAATCCTGACAAACACTTCTGGACCAGAAAGCAAACTTCTGCTGTAGAATTTTGCTGCATTTAGACAGAACTTTAAACCAAGTCCCGTTCCCCTTTCTGTGTGGCCTGGGATCAGGTCACTGAAATCTTAAGTTTGATACTATCTGGGAAAAAAGTCCAAGTTCAAGCCAACCATGAAATCCCCTGGTAAGGTCTAATTTGCTAAGTAAAAGCAGAAAAAGTAGCTTATAGCAAAGACTCAAGTAATACTCTAGTTAGTCTCCACTCCAAAGTACTTCTTGCATACCCCTTCTATAAATTCAGACCTATCTGAAACGCCAGCTCCAAAATGCTTATCAGTTGTGGAATCTTGGGATATGTAACTTCTGGGTGTCTCAGTTTCATCTTAGGTTTAGTGGGATAATAATAGGTGGCATAGTTATTGTGAGGCTTTAAAGTAAGATATAATGCTTAGCACGCTGTGTGGTAGGTGGTAAGTATGTTATCATCATTGTCACTCTATGGCTTTAATGTCTGTCTTCTTCTCCATATTTTCATAAACTCAGCAGGTGGGAAAATGTAATTAGGAGACTAACTAGAGATTTCTGAAATTATTCTCCTTTTGCTAAAATATTATGAGGAATTCCAAAGTTGAGTTAGCTAAGTCAAATCATATTTTATTTTAAAGATTTTATTTATTTACTTATTAGAGAGAGAGAAAAGAGGGAGAGCCTGATGTGGGGCTCAAATCTCATGACCCTGAGATCATGACCTAAGCCAAAATCCAGAGTCAGATACTTAACTGACTGAGCCACGCAGGTGCCCCAGATCATATTTTATTAAAAGACATTCCAGGGTGCCTTGGTGGTTCAGGTCTGCCTTCGACTCAGGTCTTGATATCAGGGTTCTGAGATTGAGTCCCTCTCAGGCTCCACACTCAGCAGGGAATCTGCTTGGCCCTCTGCCCCTCCCCCCTGCTCATGATCTCTCTCTCTCTCTCTCTCTCTCTCTCTCAGTAAATAAATAAAGTCTTAAAAAAGAGACATTCCAATCTGTAGTCCCCAAAAGGAAAGAAATACTGAAAAGTTAAGAGATAAAGGAGTACGTTTTTTAAAGTCATCCAATCTAATCAGTATGAAATGTGTCACTCAACTCCCCCTCCCCAATCTGGGCATATTGGAACAGAACTGGGTGCTAGACAAAATGCTGCCATTCCATTGCCTGACATGAAAAGAACTGGTCCAATCAAGTTCCTCTCTTGGGGAAAAGAATAGTGATGGTCACTCAAGCCGAGAAGACAGTGAGAAAGAGCTGCCACATCCCAGGAAATAAGTGATGCATTGGAGGAAGGCAGAACAGAGGGAACGGGAGTGGCTGTGGGTGAAACAGAGTAGAGCTGATGGGACAGGCTGATGACAGGACACCTGGAGCTGTCATTGTGACTTGGGGACAGAAGACATGTGATGTTCTTCAGTCTTTACATCTTACTCTGAGTGTAGAGAATACCTGAAGCTTTTGTCACCATGTCCCAAATAAGAAATGAAAACTAGATTTGGATGCTATCACTGTCAATTATGTCAGGTATGAAAGAGGAAGCAGTCACCTCAGAGGTAGAAAGTGGTAACCACGTTGGGTTCATGGATCTTGACTGTGGACAGGACTCCTTCTCCACCTCTCTTAAAAAGGGAAGCAGGCTGTGGTCTCTAGTTCTTCTCAGATTTTTCAAGAATTCAAGAAAGAGACCTGATGAACTTAGGTCTGTAAATCAATGGGGGTAATATCCGGTTATTAATGCTCTAGTCAGCAGAAATAGGAAGATCTTGGTTGAGAAGTTCCTCTGATTTTCTTCTAGAATTCTGACAATTTATGAAAATTGCCTACTGATTATTTTGGTGTCTGGGCCAGAGAACAGAGTCTACTCAACTCTCTGGCTTGGAAGTCCCCTGGAACAGGTAGGTCTTGTGCTTCCGGAGGCCTAGTTTTTAGATTTCCCTGTATTTCCATGCACATGTATCCTTCTCATAAATGCCCCACTGTCTGAGGGACTTGAATATGGTAAGAAGGCCTGCCTGAGTTTATTTAATAATTCATTCAGCCCAGAATGCTGCCTCTGGCAGTAAAGTCAAGAACAGATATTTTGTGTCGTAATTTTTGAGCTCCCATCACTACCACCACCAACACCACATTATTCATTAGAGATATTTCCAAAGAGCCCAACCCTTCCAACCATGAGTTAACAGGTTAGTTTTTACAACATGTTTACTTTGATTATGTATTGTTAAATTTTGCGTCACTACAAATAAAGAAAATCCTACTCCAGTCACTTCACGAAATAGAGGCATATCTTTTTATCAAAGTAAGAAGTCTGGAGGTCGTCAGAGGCTCAACAATACCAGTGCTTCAGTGATGATCTCGGCTTTTCCCTCACGGATGTAACTACTGCACTAGTGCTACAATATTATTTAAATCATGTCAATTTCTTGTCTTCCCACAGAACAGATAAGCCAATCCGAGGGTCCCCAGTCCCAGGGTCTAGTTGAGCTCTTCTGTATGGGTTTTCTGGGATGGTTGTGGTTGGCCCAGCTCCCAGGTAAACATTTCGGAGAATTCCATCAGCCTACGTCCATGGGACACCAACACTAGGCATCACAAACATCCTCTTACTTCCTCTCTCCTCCTTTCCCTTTCCTGAGTTTTCATGCCCAGAAGTCCTGTCTACAAAAGGCTATTCCAACTGAGAGACAAATGTGACAAATTTCTCATGTGCCTCCTAAGCTGCCTAAAAAGGTTTCCCTTCTTCTCTGTCTTGAGAACTATTTTGTTACCCTGGTTTCCAGGGTGGGCAACTACAGCTGAGATGCCCTTAGTGAAATCTCCGTTTGCTTTCAGTGAGCTTTGGCAATTTCTCAGTGCTTTACTTTCCCTGCCTCCTACCTCCCACTGTTCTTTCTTCCCAGAAGCTTTAATTTACATGTTTTAAGCTGGTTTTCATTTATTTGTTCATACCATCGTGTTCCTAGTTTTCAAACACCAAGACCTTATATACCACATTTACATCTAAAATAAAATAAAATAAAATAAAATAAAATAAAATAAAATAAAATAACAGTCTGACATATCTCAAGATGCTATGGAATCAATATTTGAAGAGGCATAGATTTAGAATCTATCCTGCAAATACTGTGTGGAGGAATGATGATTTTAGGCTACAAAACTCAGTTCTTTTTGGTTAACTGTAAAATTCTAGTTACAAAATTAACATTGAAAGAGATGCCATCACATTAAAGATAATTAAATTGTTGGTGAAGCACAACAGAGCCTATTTTATTTAGGAAAGCAATGGATAGTGTCCAATTAAGTAATTTTAGTTACAACAGTAATCCAGGGCTACTTATCAATAAGCTTGTCCTGGGAGTCTCTGTTGAAAATTTATTTGCAAGTTTCTTATCACCCATAAATATGCTAATAGCTAAAATAATTAAACTCTACTTGACACCGTATTTGACATAGGAAATAGTCTAACTGAAGAGGAAAATGAGGTTTTAATTTTTGTTGATCAAAATGTCATGTGTTTCATATATAAGATGGTTCACTTGGAACTAAATAGATAAAATAATCCAAGATTTATCTTATTCTTATGTTGCACAATCATTTGGTATTTTTGAGGGGAAATACCATGAACTGATTCAAATAATGTAAACCCTAATTTCTTTTTACACATTTATGACTTTAAAATGATCCATAATGTAAATAGTTTTTCACAAATTGAATATATGTACTTATATCTTTCCAATGAATATATATATATATAGTCGCTTAGGAAGAGGCTGGAATTTTATTAGCTATATTTGTTATCATGACACACAAGAACACACAGACACACAGACACACACACACACCTCTACACATATTCCTTCTGGGTCAGACAATATATTGAAAATCATTGTCATAATCATCACTTAGCAATGAACTGATGCCAGGATCCATCTAACACTTATTTGGTAACAGTATGTTGGATTGTAATCACGTCAGATGGTACTAATAAGGACAATTATTGGCTGAGAATTGAATTCTGACTCTATCTGCAATTGTTTATTTCTTCTCCCATCCTCATTACTTCTCATTTTGCTTTTTGTTCATTTCACAGTAATTTTACTAAAATAACCCTTGACCATATCTCTGGACTGGGAAGAAGTCCAGCAGTGGTGAGTTCAGGCTGAAATGATCATGAGGGTGTTTTCCTTCACCCCAGCTCTCTAACGAGGTTCTTGATCTTAGTGTGGCTTGCATGGGAGAGAAGGGGTTGGGGAGAAGAGAGCAAGAGGAAAGGTAGAAGGCACTGCTTTCCTTCAGTAGACACTAGAACATTTAGCGTCCCTTCATTCTCCATATGATGGCCTATTCATGATTTGGCAGAGAAATAAACATCATATTCCACTCTGCTCATCTTCTCCTTTCTCTGTTCACCTTCACATCTTCCCTTGTCTCTGCTCTTTGCATCTTCAGGCATCTTCTTTCCTCTGTTCTTTCACGCCTGCCTCAGTTCTGCAGGGGAATAACCCCTCCCGTGCTCCCATCTTTTTCAGAGAAGTCATATTCAACCCTTTAAATCACAAAACAGGTTCTAAACCTCCCTGGATTAAATGTTCCATGGTTGTCCCACCACTCTCAAATAATATCCAAACTTTTGGCTGCGAAGATCCTCTGTACCCTGGCTCTTCTTTAAGTCTCTTCCTTGGTCCCTCTTTACTCTTCCCTGCCAGCACTGAGCTTTATCCCTGCTCACTTTTCAGGTCCTCAAAGAACCCAAAGTCCTTCTCACTCCAGGGTAGGTGAGGGGAGGGACTGGAAAGGGGTTTTGCACAGGCTCTTGCCATTGTCTAGAATCTTCCCCCAGTTCTTTGCCAAGCTGTCTCATATTTTCTCTGTTTAAATATCATCAATTCAAAGAAAGCTGTCCTGACTACGCTTCCCCCAGGATTTTCTCTCTCTTTTAAACACACAGACTGACACACATATGCACACGCACACCTATGTGTAGAGATACATATGTGCACACACATGCATATACATGAACACAGAAGTGCACTTGCACACGCAGACAACATGCACACACACATGCATGCACATGTGATCAATGCCACCACCATTGACACAGTCACCACCACAGTGACACCGCTCTTTATTTTCTTCACAGCACTGATTATATTTTTGCCTTGTTTATTTATTTATGTATAGTATTTGTCTCCTCCACTTGGACATAAACTCCAAGACATTAGGGACTTGTTTTCTCTCCACATAGCTCTATCCCTAGTGCTGGGCACATAGTAGGTACCAACAAAATAAACTGAACGCTGAATGAACTGACTGAGTTTGGCTTGATTTTATATTCAAATTTTAAACAGAAATCAACCCCCCCCTTTTTTTTTAAGATTTTATTTGTTTATTTGTCAGAGAGAGAGAGACTGAGCGAGCAGGGGGAGGAGCACAGGGAGAAGCAGGCTCCCCGCTGAGCAAGGAGCCCGATGTGGGACTCGATCTCAGGACTCGGGGATCATGACCTGAGCCGAAGATAGACGCTTAACTGATTGAGCCACCCAGGCGTCCCTCAACCCTTTTATTAAAATGGAGGAGTGAAAACACAACAGGACTTCTAGAGAGGAAGGGTTAACGGCCAGCTTTGTAGTATTTTCTCAAGTCTTGGGGATACCTGAGCATCTAACCCTTGTTCCTTGCAATCCTCGAGAAACTCGGAATTAGTATTCTAGCTTTAGAAGTGTAACTCTATCAAATTGAAGAGAAATGAGAATCCATCCAAGGACTGTGTACTGGACCAAGCCCTCATGGCAAAGACAGTTTATCAAGAGATGAGCAACAACCATCGATGGCCTAGAACTTCGCCCAAGAATGGGATAATCGGCATGCACACCAGAGGTGACATAGGACTAGCTAGATTAGGCAGTGCGTGCTGTGTGACTAGGCAGAAAGCTGAAGAAGGATCCGAGAAGTTGGCTTTCCTGAGCTGAACTTATTCATACATTGTCTCTCTTGATCATACACATTCTGAATGCGATTCTTTTCAAAGTTTAATTCCCCTTGGAACTCATATCTCTTTTGAAGAGAACCCCAAAGGACTGGGTACTCAGAGGAAGAAGAGTTCCATAGCCACAGGCCTTTAAATGTCAATGTATGAGATGGGAAGGTATTTCATCAGAACTGAAGATTAGACAAGTGTCAGCAAACTACGACTCACGAGCCAAATCTGGCCAGCTGTCTGCTTCTTTCTGTAAATAAGGGTTTACTGGACCAAGTCACGCTTATTCATTTCTGTGTTTAGCTTTGGCTGCTTTTGCCCCACAACTGCAGAGCATATGGCCCACAAGGCCTAAATTATTTACTGTCTGGGCATTTAACAGGAAAAGTTTGGTGACTCCTGAATTAGAGCCTACAGATGAGACTCCATTTTATTTTAACAGCAAACATCCAATTATGAATCAACATGAATTTACAAAGTAGCACTCAACGCAACCAGAACTCTACCAAGCTTTGCTTGCATAGGACTCCTTCAGGCTCCTCATAGAGTCTCCTCTCTAAAAACACCACCACCACCACAGAACTCTCTTGCTGCGTTGCACTCTGGACATTCTATTTGCAGCTTGTCATCACTTTGAGTCTCTCAACAGCTTACGTCCTCTACACTCTCCCTCCCCGCTGCCCCAACATGGTGTATGCTATGCCCAGTGCCATACTTGTATGCTGTGGTATTCAGAAAATGCTGCTGTGTTTTTAAGACTCCACAGGAATCACCACCTGCTTCCTCAGGAAGGGTGTTCTGCAACAGTTCACATTCTTCACCACTTATGGGGATTTTTTGTTTTTTGTTTTGTTTTGTTTTAGAATTTCATGTATTCTTGAAAATGTTTCATTCACCAGGGAAGGGAAAATTATTTAAGATGATATTGCATATTCATTTAAATTATTTAGACACAGAGAAGAAACAGCCAGATTAAGGTCCAAGTTTGTGAAGAAATTTCTCTTTGAAATAATACATGAAATTCAAATTCTAAAATAAGCTGAAAAATGCAAGGGAAAGAAATGATAGTTTACATTCTGAGGCTCAGAAGGAATGGATATCTTTTGACAGTGATAGCAAACTTGGAAAGCTTGGGGAAATGTTCCTTAGTAAACACTTGAGTGTTGATAATTTTCTGTCAATTCACAGGAATGTATGAAGACATTTAATCTGATGTTTATTTTACCAGATACAGATTTTTTTCTCTATAATTGTGAGGAATACATTGTTAAATAGGCAGTAGAGATTATAAATAATGTTTCCTTGCAAAAATTATGAACCAAGAAATAATCTCTTTCCCTCTTTCTTTGTCCAAAACCGTGCCTGGAATATAGTAGACACTCAATAAGTTGCTGAATGGAAAAATGAAAATTAAGTTCACATTATCATTCTGTATACATGCATTTGAAAAATGCATCTCTTCTGCTGGGATTATCATTCTTGAATACATTTCTGACTGTATATTTTTGGGTTTTGTTTGTTATAGAATCACTTAAAATCAGATTATTGCCTAAGGAAAAATTTGGACAACATGCAAGAAAAAATGCCCAACCTAATTCAAACGCTTGTGCATAGCTCCACTGGCAAGAAGTCATGGAAGGACTCCACTTGTATATTTGTTTTTAATACTTGCTGCACTACTTCTAAGCCAAGATGAGCCGCTTTATTAAAAATTAACAACGCCAGTAAAAATAGATAAATAGGTTCATGTAAGAGATGAGAGTCCAGAAGTACATGGTTGGTTCACATATGCAGTCAATTCATTTTTTACCAAGATGCTAAGACAATTTAATGGAGGGAAGAAAATTTTTTAAACAAATGATGGTGAAACAACTGGATATACGTAGGGAAAAAGTTAATACCAACTCTCTTCTTTCACCACACATGAAACTTAATTCAAAGTGGGTCATAGAACTAAATATAAAAACTATAATATATAAAATGTACAAGTATAAAAACTTAAAGCTTCAGGAAGAAAGCAAAGGAGACTGTCTTTATGTCTTTATGACTTTATGACAAAGACTTCTCAGACAAAACACAAAAAAGCACTAAACTTACAAGAAAAATAATTTAAAAATTTTCCTTCATATAAATTAGAAACTTCTGATCTTTAAAAACCACCATCAAGGGGCACTTGGGTGACTCAGTTGGTTAAGCAACTTAAGCTTGGGTCATGATCCAAGGATCCTGGGCCCCACGTCGGGCTCCCTGCTCAGTGGAGAGCCTGCTTCTCCCTCTGCCTCTGCCCCTCTTTCCCCTACTCACACTCTCTCTTGCTATCTTTCTCTCTTAAATAAATGAATAAAATCTTAAAAAAAAAAAAAAACCAACACCATCAAGGAGCACCTGGGTAGCTCAATCAGTTAAAGCATCTGACTCTTGATTTTGGCTCAGGTCATGATCTCAGGATCGTGAGATCAAGCCCCAAGTTGGGCTCCACACTCAGCTCAGAGTCCGCTTGTCCTTCTCCCTCTGCTCCTCCTCTCTCTCTATCTCAAATAAACAAACTAATACAATCTTAAAAAAATAAAAATAAAAACCACCATCAAGAAAATTAAAAGCCAAAGCCATACATTGGAAAGAAATGTTTGTAATACTTATATTTGAAAAGGATTTATTTCATATATATATTTAGTCCTAATTCAAACAACCCAATTTTAAAAAATGGGCAAAAGTTTTGAATAGATTATGCACAACAGAAAAACTATAGTCAATAAGTTCACGAAATACAATTCAACATCATAAGCTGTTAGTGATTAGCAAAATGCAAACTAGAACCAGAGATACCACACACTAGGATGGCTAAAATGATAAAGGTTTCTAATACCAAGTATTAGTGAAGATGTGGAAAAAACTGGAACTCCCACACATGCCTGGCAAGAGTGTGAAATATATAAACACTTTGGAGAACAGTTTGGCAGAATCTCACAAAGTTAAACCTGCCCCCACCTACTGACATGGGCATTCTATCCCTAAATAATCACAAGAGAAGTGAAAACATATGTCCGCAAAAGACGTATACAAATGTTTATAGCAGCTTTTACTCTTAATAGTGAAAAATTTAAGAAACAACCCACGCGTACATCAACAGGTGAATGAGTAAGCAAATTATGGCATATTCATGGAATAGAATATACCCCACAACAAAAAAATGAACAAACTTCTGATACAGTGATATAAATCCCACTCAAAAATATTCCGTTGAATAAAAAAAATCAGGTACAAAGAATATGCTGAATTATTCCATCTATGAACAGGCAAAGCTAATCTGCAAGGGACAGAAAGTAGATCGGTGATTGCTTGTGGGTGGCTGGGTGGGTGGAGAATGCACTGCAAAGGCTAATTGACATGTTCTTATATTGATAACATCAGTGGGTAGATGGATATAATCATTCGTCAAAACTCACTAAACCGTGTACTTAAAATGTGTGCGTTGGATGTGAATTATACATCACTGAAGATGATATAAACAAGAAAAGAAACATCTAAAATGAACAAGAAATGTAACCAGATAGCTAACAAAAGTGAGCTAGCAATCTCCAACAAGCTCATGTAAAAATGCTCAATTTCGTTAGTCAGGGAAATGCAAATTATAACCACAGCGACGTATCATTTCATACCCATTATAAAGTTAAGGATACATCTACCATCAATTTCAATGCTGGGTTCTGAACCTAAGATACACGAAACCGTATGTTTACCAAGAGACTTGCACAAGAGTGCTTACAGCAGCTGTAGTTATAGGAGACCCAAATTGGAAACAAGCCAAATACCAATGAATAGGAGAAGAGATAAACAAATGTGGGATAATCTTATAATGCAATAATACTCGCCTATAAAAAGAATTGAACTAGTAACATACACAGTAACATGGAATAATCTCAAAAACATTCTGCTGAGCCAAAGAAGTCAGATACAAGAATGTATACTGTGTGAGTCTATTCCTATGAAGTTCACAGACAGCCAAATTACCCTCTAGTGATAGAAATCAGAACAGTGGTTGCTCATAGACAACGGACTGGAAAGGATATGAGGAAACTTTCTGGATGAGAGAAATGTCCTACGTCTTGGCTAAGGTGATGGTTTACATGGTTGTACATAGTTGTCAAACTCACTGATTTTAGGCACTTGAATTTAAGAACTTAAGACCAGTTACATTTCCCTATGTACACTTTATCTCAATTAATAAAAAATCTGCCAACTCAAGTGAGTAACTATAGCCTTTTTCAACCCTTTCTCTTTCAGGGATAATTTGATTAATAAACATATAATCCTGGATTAATGTAAAACACATTTTATCTACCTTTCTTTGAAGACAATTATTTTTAAATAATTATACATTTAAATAATATTATTCCTGGGGCTCCCTGGGTGGCTCAGTAGGTAAATAATATTATTCCTGGGGCACCTGGGTGGCTCAGTCAGTTGAGCATCGGACTCTTGGTTTTGGCTCAGGTCATGATCTCAGGGTCGTGAGATCGAGCCCTGCATCAGGCTCCATACTCAGTGCAGAGTCTGCTTGGGATTCTCCCTCTCCCTCTGCCCCTCTGCCCTGCTCTCTCTCTCTTTCTCTGAAATAAAATAAATAAATAAAACCTTTAAATAGTATTATCCCTTCAGATAGAATTTTTTCGTTCTCTTTTAACCCCTAAAACATTGACTCCATAGTTCACATTACTGCCAGCATCATCCAATGAAGTAAAATGATACTCGTTACTTTGTTTTAGTAGTACTTGAGGGTTTTTACTTCATGATTCATTATTTTATTCAGGGTTCCTTTTCTATAGTGAAAAGTATTCACAATATACTAGTGAGACGGAAGTGGAGGAGGTCAGGATGACCTAACATAAGAATCTATTATTAGTGGAAAGGTAAGGTTGGAGACTGATTAGTTAGACAGCAGAGGAGAAGCACGCCTTCTGAGAGAGCCTCACCTGGTAATATTTGTTGTCACCTTTCTGCTTCAGCTTGTATCATGCTCTGCTGAGCCCCTCAGGGCGGGGGCTGGTGGAAACAGGAAGAGAAGAGCTGGGAGCTCCAAGATTCACATGCCCTCTTGCAGGAGTTCTTAGAGTATGTGCGGCTGGGCTGCCGGGAAGAGGAACCCCAGCCTTTGTAGCCTAGAGGTATCCTGGCAACCTGTCAACAAAAGGGACAGTATTGAGTTCTCTGGTAACGGATTGGAAAAATCCAAAACAAGGGGTGGAGGGACTCTGAAACCAACAGGACAATAGGTAATGGATCTCAGCTTTCTTGGAAGTTGAATCCAATGGACTGAGCCCCAAAGGAGGAGAGGCACATGAATTTAAGCCACAAGGCTCTTCTCAGGGAGGAAATGGAGTGGAACTGTCTTTTTCTTTTTCTAAGGAAGAAAAAGAAACAATTTACTGACTGTCTTGTTGATCTTGTCTAAGGTCTTTAGAAAGCATCATCTATAGTGAGGAACCTTGGCCTCCTAGGGAGACCGATGGAGATTTTCCATGGTTCTCAAAGGGTAGCTGTAGAAGCAAATACCAGATGTGGACGTTCCGGGGAGTTTATTTTCTAATGTGTCCTAAGTTACAGCAAACGACTTTTAAGAACTCAGGTCAACATTTTAAAATGGATCTGAATTATTTTTTTAAGCCCCATATTTAAAAATACTGAGACGTTAAGCTAAGTGTGGTACATTTTTGCGATGAAATACTCTGCAGACACTAAATCTCCTGAGGTAAAACAGTTTACAAACATGGGGAAAGTTCCACGGTCTATTTGTGGGAAGAGAAGCTCTGATCTCATCAAACTCCGCGTGTGTGCACGTGCTTAACTCAGAGAACGTACACCGAGATGTTTACAGTAGTAGCTGGTGGAAAATGTTGAAAAGATTTTACTAAATGTTCCTTAAGATGAGGAGTTGGGGGGAAAAAACAATCTGTAATGCTCCATCGATTACCATTTATCTAGAGAGATTTAATGATGTTTCAATGATACTGTCACCTAACGTAGTTCCAACTTGGATGTTTTTCTAAGCGTGGGAGTGAGAAAACTTTGTTTCACAGCGGGCTTTTTCCTAATTTGTGGGTCCCTGGTTAACCTATTTTGTACTTGACCCAAACTCCATGTTTTCTCGACCCTATTGTGAGCTCAGTGAGATATTTCTCTAAAGACATTGCCCAGTAAATAAACACCTTCCCACATGCACCCACAGTATTCCGTTCAGTGGCCAGCCACTTGGGCCAGATGGCAGAAGAACAGATAGGAAAGTCTGGCCTAGGGCAGGACAGCCCGGGAAAACACGGACAGCAGATACTGCTGCGCTTAGGGCGAAAGGTTCTTTATCCGGGCTGGAGAGACTGCTCTGGGGAAGCCGGAAAATGACAGGTCCTCCAGGAGTGGGCATATGCATCCGCTGGGCAGCGAAGAGCACATTCAGAGCCCTCTCCACCCGGTGGGGGGCAGGGGGGGCTGACTTGCCAGTAGCTTTTCTGCATTTATCAGAGCTGCCTCTGAAACTGGCTGCAGAGGAGCCTTTGTTTTCTTGCAAATTCAGGACCCATGTGAAATTCATGGCATTGTAGTTTCAGCTTGACGTGAACTCGCTGGTGTTCAAATCTATTTCATCTTGGCCCAACAGGCCTTCCTAGGTCTCTCTGTCTCTCCCTGTCTCTCTCTTTCTCGGCCTTTTAAAGAGACCAGTGCCTTTGAGCAGCTTGTTTTTAAATGACAGAAAGATCAAGCTCAGAAGGCATCTTGGACATCGAATCGTTCTTACAACACAACCTTTTGATGACTTAAGTGTAAACGAAGCAGAAACATATGGATTCCATTTCCCATAAATCACACATGGTCCTTAAAAAAAATCAAGGGAGAATGTGCTCAGCATGATGTATTCTGTTTGCTCGAACCTAAAACATCTGAAGAATACTTGGAGGCTGATGAATCCAAAATATTTACCCATCCCTATATTTAACATTGAGGAGAAAAGCCCTTGATTCAGGGCAACAACTAAAGTGCTCACATGCGCTGAGTGGACAACCAGCAACCAGTTTAAGATGCAAGCTAACTGTGTTCCATGTTCTTTTCCCTCGCCAGATACTCAGCTCAGCCTCAGATCAAAGACACCGAAGCCCTTCCTTACCCAGACTTTGTCCAGTTTGGGGATGCATGAGCTTTTCTCACCTACAACAACTGAGAGTTACTTCAAGCTCTTGGCTGTCCAATCATGTTCACATCTCTGAGGGATGATGCCAGGCTCCACCAATAATCGAGATCTGACCCTTTGTGGCAACAGCCCCGCCACAAGGAATTCTGGTTTATGTTCCCTTCATTAAATCACAGCTGTTGTGCCTGCACGAGCCCCTGACTTTTTCATTAAAGGAGTAAATCATGGTGATTTTTATGGAGCAGGAGAAATACGGCTCTTTGCCGGTTTCTCTGATGGTCCTGATGTCCCTTCATAGATGCAAAGCTCAAGTCCCCCTCTGAAAGTGACTTAGGATACTTTTGAATACTTCATTCTTTACACTAGACAGGGGCTACATTCTGCATGCTAGATTTTTTTTTTTTTTTTTTTTTTTTTAATGGCAGCAGCAGGAACTCAAACAGGATGTTTGTGAAGTTCGGCAAAATAGGTCCACTGGGCGCCCTGTTCTCTTCTACCCAGTTACGGTTTACTTCGCCTTTCTGCCTGACTCAGAAACAGCAAGTGTCCGTTATCTCAAACCATTCAACAACCCTACCAGGTGAAGCCTGTGTATCCTTGTTCTACAGATGAGGAAATGCGTTTAGAGGCTTTAAGCGACTTGTCCCTAGTTGCAAGGCTAAACCAAAAGCAAGTCTGGGACTGAAATGTGTGTCTTTCTGGTGCCCGAGGACTCCCCTTTCACTAACTCCTGCAAGACCTCGCTGCCGGATTGCCACACAGAACAGTCTGACCTCAAGAGAGAGAGCTGTTTTCCAAGCTACACCTCTTGTGACAAAGAAAGAGCTTTATATGTTGCATCGAATTTGAAGACCTCTAAATTTAAACATTTGTATAGCAAGTGTCCTGTGGTAGATTAGGAAGGGCAGAGGAAATGAGTTAAATACAGACTTTTTAAGCTAAAACATAATGTATATTTGATGCACCAGAATCTTGCCCAACACATCTTAAAGCCCTGAGGACTCCTTGCCCCAGGACAGTGTTCCTCAACCTTTTTTTTTTTTTTTTCATCATTGCTCTCTCTCCAAATCATTATATATATATATATATATATATATATATATATATATATATATATATATATATTTTTTTTTTTTTTTTTTTCTAATCGCCCCCAACCAGGAAATTTTAATACCACAGATAAACTTGATATCCGTTTATACATTATGGCCCCATGGTGGGCCATAAACCAATGTATTATCTACAATTATGTCATCCCCGAAGCCAATTTATACTGCCTCCATGGACTGCATGCCTGAGGGACATACATCCAAAGAGCTGACAAGGTTGGACTCCGATAATCAATGGTCAAGCTGATACACAGAAAAAGCAACCAAGAAGACACAGAAACCATGGAAACCTTCCTAAACTGCCAAAACAAAAAAACACAGCAAATTGCCCTTCAGCTGTGTTCAAGAGAAAAATGGATTTGTTTGTGGAAGCCAATCAGGGTACGATATTTCCTATGCATTTGAGTGGTTTACCATAGGACCAGAACTCTCGGAGCTGATGTGGGCTTTAGAATAGCCTCTAGTCCAGCCAACTATCTTCAGGCAAAAGTACATAATTGGCCTGACTTTTTTAAATTGATGAGGCAGAGGACATTAAGTTATTTGTTTATGTGCCACGGATTTCAAACTCAGACTCCAATGAAAAAAAATTGTCAAAGGACTCTCTTGCTTTATCCTTGGCATAATGAAAAACATTGCCAGGGCAGAGAGAAGGATTTCTTTCTTTTGATCTCCTTCCCTATGGATGGGGGATGTTTTTTTCACTATTATATCTAGGCACTCCAGTGATTATAAAATATTTTGTAATATACTGTGTGGAAATCGTCCTCTTTTGAAGGCCTGCGATTCTTGGTTTTAAATATCTAATGTGAATCTGGACGACTCTTCACAAGTTCTGGCTCTCTCCAGAATGTCCTGACACACCCCTCTATCTTGCTTCTCTTCCTCTTTTTCAAAACCCACCACATCCAGCCAAACACAGAACTTATACATACTAGGTGCCCGCAGATATTTACCCACTAAGCTGGGCACACACGTTTCTTTGTTAAAAGAAGATGATGTGACTCGCTTGGTTGAAGGTAATTAAAAGTTACAAGATGTTAAGACCAGATTAATCCTTAAAGTTTTCTACTTCATGTAATATAAACATTTTGAAATAATTTTGCTTCTCTTTTCAGAGAACTGGCAGAAGTCCAATGCCTTATGGCATGTGAACAATAAATATTTAATAAATACTTAATCACCAGTTTATTGCCCACAGATTTCCAAAGCTGGTTTAAATTAGAGTGTTCATGGCTGATAACGGTCTCGTATTTTACCTTTCCATGTGCATTTTATGAAGGGCATTTCAAACTCTTAATTGAAAACCGTAAGTTATAAGGGGATTCCCTCTTACTCTCATTCTTTTTTTTTTTTTTTAAGATTTTATGTATTTATTTGACAGAGAGAGAGAGCACAAGCAGGGGGAGCAGCAGGCAGAGGGAGATGCAGGCTCCCCACTGAGCAGGGAGCCCGATGCGGGACTCGGTCCCAAGACCCTGGGATTATAATCTGAGCCGAAGGCAGACGCTCAACCAACTGAGCCGCCCAGGCCCCCTCTTATTAATCTCATTCTTTCCGTAAGTCTCAGAGGGAGGAGATTTCTTCTCTGGTGGTTGGCTTTCCTGGTTAATCCCTTCTCTCTAGCACCTTTAATTTCTTCTATTCTACTGGCTTCTTCCTCTCAGACTTCAGACAGTCTCATGTGTCCTCTGTCTTAAAGGACAAGAATCTGTGCACCTGCTATCTTCCTGATAAAAAGAGGTCCAAGTCACTGCCTCCTTATGGCTTCTTTCAGTTTTTATCTCCTCTTGGCCTATCATCTGGTTTCTAACCTCTTTCCTATCCTCTTTTCTCCCTGAAGCATCTTCTTAGAATCTCATCACTGGCATCCCAATCAACTCATCTGAGAGTCTTTCCACTCTCCATCACCCTCGGTGACTTTGACGTATTTAACATGGTCACCCTCCCTCCCATCCATTAGAAATTCCCTCCTCTTAACCACCCCGTTGATTAAAAAAAACCCAAAAAACAAAACAAAACAAAAACGTACACATTCACAGCCCACAATTCCTGGATGAGTCAGGAGAGACATGTATTCTGAGACCTAGAAAGAAAGAAGAGAGATCACTCTTGTTATGCACCGTATCTTATGCCAGGCACATGTTATTGAATTGTCCCTTTGCTAGGATAGGTTGGAGTTTTCTGTCTGTCTTCACTCCCTGATTTCCCACAAGTCTTTGCTAAGACAGAAACTTGGTTAGAGTGCTAACTCATGAGAGCTTTACCAAAGTATCAACCCATATCAGCAAGACCAAGTTTGCCTTGTAGAGGCTCCTAGTAGAGGCAGACCATGCCTTAAAATGAAGCCATAAGCTCTCAGAGTATAGCAGACCACGTCCCCATTGCCCTAGCAAGGTACCTGATGAAGCTAGATTGAGGGTACATGGTAAGGACACCAGGAAAAGACAACTAAGGTAGTTCGGTCCAGATACCAATCCTAGTTTGACTATATGAACCAAAATAAAAGTTGATAGGAAACTCATCCTGTGAATCAGTGCTTCTGAACTGGTGATGATTCCTCCCTCCACCCCAAGGACATTTGGCAATGTCTAGAGTTATTCCGGGTGGTCCCATACAGGGTTGTGGGAGTGCTACCGGCAGCTAAACTTCTACAGTGCACAACCCAGCCCTCCACAGCAAGGAATTACCTGGTTCGAAATGTCAATAGTGCCAAGGTTGAGCCTCATGCTCTAGACTCTCTGGGTGTTCAAATGAGAATGCTTTCTTTCCAGAATAGGCCGTGTCAACAGGCTCTTTTCAGACTCGTGGTGCATAACTAAGGGATTACATTACAAATGAAGCAGCAGGCACGGAAAGTCTAAATAGCTTGGTCATATTTCTGCAGCCAACAAGTGAGGACACCTTGGAAATGTGAACACAGGCCCTGCCTGCCTGACTTCAAAGCCTATACTCTTTTCCACGTCACCTACCCCAAGTAGCTAGGCGGCAGACATTCAGTCGTATGTGACTAAGTGTAAAATCACTTCTGCAATGTCAAAGCCAGTTAGAGAAAGTGCAAGGACAGAGAAGTGAGAGGAGTCTTCTCCCATGAAAGCTGTAATGGAATGAGAGTGGGCAGGAATACAGCTAGGAGCCGTAAAGTGTGGGCAAGTGCATACGCTGAGGAATGAGGCCAGAGCCCAGTTACAGGAAAATTTTAAGTCAAGTTCAACTGGGCTGGTCAAGGGCAACCATACCAAAATTCACTCCTAGATAAAGCACAGACTGGCAGAGGCTCTTGAGAGGTGATGATCCCAGTCAGGTGAACTTGGTCGTGACCAAGTTGTCTGTTATCCCCCATGAGCCTTCAGCCACTCTGCTATCCTGCCCCCACAGCTTCCGCTCCTAGCAACTTCTCCCCCTCTTCCCGAATGCTCCTTCTCAGAGCAGCTGCTCTAACAAAACTACTGAATTTTGAACTTTTCGGCTAGTAAGATACTGCTTGCGGTTCATATTGTTAACAAGACACGATCTCTCCAATATCAGACTCAAAATGAGTATGTTTATTTTCTACGGTTGGGGAATCCCTGCTTTAACAAACATTAGCCTTTTCTGTAGTCTAAATTTATCCCACTTCATTTTAAGAAGAGTCATTTAAGTTTCAGAGGGAGAAAATTACCCATCCAGTGCAATGGAGAACCAAGAAGAATATGGCCTTTGTTTGCTCACTCTGTTTTTTGATACTACATTGATTTTTTTCAATAAGCAATACATATATATGTGTGTGTGTGGATACATATGCACACAAACGTATGCAATATGCATACGCTTTCTTGAATGGGAAATATATATGTATATATATGTGTATATAATACATGTATTATAATATATATACACACAAAGTACAAGACTGAAAAATGAAAAAAGAGCATACGTGAAAAAATAAATTATTTTCCCACCTCTGACTCCCCAGGTTCCCACTCCAGGACCTACCCCAGCAGCACCCTGTGTTACCAGTTTCTTGTGCATCCTTCCAGAAAGCCTATGCATTGACAGTCGACAGTCACATAGCTATGTGTGAATCCTGCCTCATGACCCAAGGGCGGGTGCCGTTCCCATTCCTCTCGATGGCCACTGCAGCTTCTATTGCTCAAGATGAGCCATGACAAAACAGATGACACATTTGTGCTGTTGAAGGAAAAGTCAGTGACTCAGATAGACACAAATTGTTCCATACACCTTTCATCCTCATTACCAGGTAACTTTGCCAAGGTCAAGTGGTGACATTCTGATTTACCACGAAGCAGACTGGACACAACTCCCATTTGACGAGAATCTGGAACTCAAATACCAAAAAAGGAAAAAACAATATTTTCTTAAGGCTTCCAGTTTCGTAATTGAACTTGCTTTCTTGCTTTGTTGAAAATATTATTTTCCTTTCAGTTCAGTGACTATAGTCAATCTGAAAGAAAAAAAACAGGACACCCCCAAATCCCCAATTCATCACCAAATTGCTAAACTTAAAATCCAATTTCAACATCTTCTTGACATCTCCATTTAGCATCTTCGAGAATGAGGACCGAGGAGCCTCACTGTTTTCACTAGCCAGATCAGGGGGAGCCAAAACCAGGTTCCAGGTACAAAATGCATATTTGGCTCACTGTGGCTTTACCTCTTACAAGAATCTGTATTCACATAAATCAGGGATACATTTCTCTTGGCTCTCATGGAGACCCTTTTAAATAGTGACTTCAGCCCTCCTAAGGTTTTTGTCCGGGTTGCCTGAAAGTGGACGATTTTCACAAGTTTGCTTTGGCACCCATGGCATGAATTTTTATTGAAAGTCACAGTTGTTTTAGTGGGCACCACAGTCTGCCAGCAGATCTCTGTAGGGGCCTCCCAGCCAATTCGATGAGAACTATGTGCACTTAAAACATGCCAAATGTTGTAAGAAGTGACACGTCCTCCAACTCTTTGCTTGCCTGCATATGACCACTGATTCGTTTGCACTTTCGTTTTAAGGACACACTCTTGAGTGTGTCTGCAGTATTTCTGAAGTCAAACAGCTATTTCTATATTGAAGTTTACTCTGGTTTTTCCCTGCAGAGATTTCTTTTTCTCTGGAGTTTCCCTCAATGAATTCAATCATATCAAAAAGGTAGGGCAACAGAGAAGTAAGTTCATTGGGAGCATACCTCTTCCGTTGAATTAAACAAGTAAAGATTTAGTTGGGAAGAGATGGGAAGGTAGCCTAAACCCATTCTCAAAGTGCTTTTTAAGTCACCAGTGGGAAAGAGCAATGATCTAGGAGACTTCAAATAAATGTACAGACATATGTGGAGACCAAAAAAGACATGTTATTTTTATGCTACCGTATGTAAATCATCACATGTTTGCAAGGAGGTCAAACCAAAATTGGGTTGGGTCGGCATCTATAAGGTCCTTGCCCCAAGATTGAGAAGTCCCCTGACATTGCTCCTTTATTTTTTTCTATATTCTATTTTTATCATTATGTCATATTACTTTGTATCATTGAAAAACTTTTTAGAATTTTACTTTACGAAATGCTTAAGAAGACTTAGCTTATTAACGGCTTAATCTTTTTTTTTCATTTTTTAAAAAATTATTTATTTATTTTTTTAAAGTTCCGTGATTTATTACTTGCATATAACGGCTTAACCTTAAAACAGCACAATTTTCATTTTTAAAATTAGACCAAAATCCTCAAAGCCAATTCCTTCCTGTTTACAAATAACCTTCTCAGTAAATTTTCGGTAAGGCCAGAAAACCAATGCATATGAGTGAACTCATCTGTGGAACATAAGGAATAGCATGGAGGACATTAGGAGAAGGAAGGGAAAACTGAAGAGGGTGGAAATCAGAGGGGGAGACAACCCATGAGAGACTATGGACTCTGGGAAACAAACTGAGGGTTTCAGAGGGGAGGGGATGGGGGTATGGGGTAGGCTGGTGATGGGTATTAAGGAGGGGCCCATGCTGTGATGAGCACCGTGGGTTACTAGACGCTAATAATGAATCACTGAACACTAAAACCCCCCCAAAAAATCAAAACAAAACTAATGCAAAGCAGAGAAAAAGATGTATGTGAAAATAGATTTTGTTAGCTGCTCTAGTGAAAACATATTTTAAACCTGCTGAAAAAAGAAATCTGCTCTTTTACAATTTTCACCTTCCCTTCAATTATACTGGCTTTAATATTTTTCCTTTGAATTCTCCTGGGTTACACAGCACTCTTAAACTTCAAGATTGTAAAAACAAGAAACCTTTCCAAAATCACATGGGTAAAGTCTCAACCTGCTGTTAAAAATACTGCGGATGGGCCAGGCCTTCATTCTGTGGGCAGGTTTCAGAGGCTACACAGACGCAGAGAGCCACAGTGAGTAGTGGTGAACTACAGGGACATGGCATTCTGCACCACCCTGCCCCCTGGAGAAATACTACGGCAGATCCTGGGAGTTGTCTGATCAACAGACATGCCCTAGCTCGTTTGCTCTTTCCTCTTTTTCTTTCTTTCTTTCTTTCTTTCTTTCTTTCTTTCTTTCTTTCTTTCTTTCTTTCTTTCTTTTAAAGATTTTATTTATTTATTCATGAAAGACTGAGAAAGACAGAGTGGCAGAGGCACAGGGAGAAGCAGGCTCCCCGCTGAGCAGAAAGCCCGATGCAGGGCGCGATCCCAGGATGCTGGGATCATGACCTGAGCCGAAAGCAGATGCTCAACCAACTGAGCCACCTAGGAGTCCCAGCTCTTTCTTATTTCTTTAAAAAAAAAAAAAATTACTTTCCCTTCCTCCCTTCCACCTGGAGACAGCCATATCATTAAGCTCTGGCTGAAAAGACATAAGAACAAGGTCATTAGAGCAGTGAATCTCCAATTTTACTGGATATATGAATCACCTGAGGATCTTGTTAATATGCAGAATCTGAATCGGTCATCAGGATGGGGCTTGGGACATTGCATTTTAATTAGTTCCCAGGGGAGTGATGACGCTGTGACCTGCGGACCACAATTTGAGCAGCAAGGATTTTCTTCCTTGATTTGGCCAGCAGGGTGCAAGGAGAAAGCTGCTTCCTGTACTTCCAGCAGCTTCTGGCTTTTGAATGGGGCTGAAGAGGGATGTGAGTATGGGGTTGTGTCCGCTATCTTGTACTGAAGAGGAATGGAAACCAATGCTGAGCAAAGGACAGGAGTGGAGAGCATCTAGGTGTTTGATGACGTCATAATGCCGCTGAAGTCCAGGAATTTTGGAACCTTCTACCTCAAGACTTCTTATTTTACTGGGATAATAAATATCATGATGGTTTAAGTCACCATTGGTTATGTTTCTTATGAACTGCAACCAAACAATTCTTAATTTATTATATGAACTAAGGTGATCCACTCAGGACTGGGCTTCAATCAATCGTCCCAGAGGCAGATGCCATCTTTTACAGCCCGTGGCCTGCAGAGAGTCACTGGGCCTGGGGTCTGAGAATTTGACGGCTGCAAGTCTTCTGGGAGAGAACATTCACTCATGGCTTCCAGAAAGGAAATTTACTCTGAAGACTGTAGTAAGTTGGTTTTTAGCCCCTGGCACAGAAATAGGCAATAGGGGAATGCAGAGATACAAAAGATGCTGAAGTGTTTCTTCTACTGTCTTATTCTTCTAATGAAACTATGCTGAAGAATGAGAGAATCAGTTATTTCCCATGGTTGGGCTCAGAACGTGAAGTTAGCTATTCAAATTCATTGGTTAACTACAGGAAAGTTAGCTATTGAAAAGCATCTTTTGATGTTCCATACTGAAGACAGGGGTTGCAGAATTATAGCGACTTAACTTTTGGGAAAACCACACACTTGCTTCTCAATTACTGAATAAACACAGGGTGGTGTAACTTTGTCAAAAATGCATTTTTAATTTCTTGCTTTACCTTAAGTATCTCTTACCCCAAAAGAACTCTGATCTTTCCAGTGCTTCCCCAAATCTTCGGTAGCTTTCTTTTCATTGTCTTCATTTTCTCATTATCTTAGTTAGGGTACAAATGGATCTGCTATAAAAAAGACAATAATTGGTTCACTTAGATGACACGTGTGTATGTCTCATTTAACAGTTTGAATGAAAACAGTTCAAGACAGAGAAGCAGTTTCACAGTGTCAGGGACTCAAGTTTCTTGTAGCTTCTTGCTCCATCATCATGGGGCTTCTCTGCTTCATAGTCTGAGGTGGCTGCTCAAGGTCCCACCATTACATCTCCAATCCAACCAGATGTAAAGGGAAAAGAAGAAATGGAAGAGACAGCCCTCCCATTAAAAGCCATGTAGGACTTTAAGGTCCATGTGTCAGGTAAAACTCATATTTTGCTACTAAATAGAGAAGAATGCATTGGGGAGATACACAGTCTGTGCCACACGCATTGGTCAACTGGCTCAGAGGGTTCGTGGCTGTGCTTCCGCAACAGCGATTTTAAAAAAATAGCTCTAATTATTGTCCTTTTAGATGCACTGGTTTATTTGGAGTATTCAGAGCCAGGACAGAGGTAAGGATGATTCACAGCATCACCACGTTTCTGTCTGTCACTCTGGTCTAGCTACCAGGACCTCATATTTGTACTAAGAGACAGGTCTATAATGAAAAAATGAATAAAAACTAACATGAGTGAGATTTTTGGGAGTCCATGACATTTCTATATCGATGCGAGAATCTTTTGTAACAATGCGAGGGGGCATTTGTATTAACTGCAACAGTCAGAATTTGGTTTAGGTGTCACTGTCCTGGGCATATGGCATTGCATGTTGGCTCAGCAATCGTGGTATGGTGGCAGGAACACTTCTGATGTGCACCTGTCAAAAGAGCTGCTTCTTTGCTCACTGTCATTGTCATAGTGGTTTGGAGCAAAAGAGAAGATCACAGATGGCACACTGAAGTCAAAAGATTTGGCTGCAAAACATGGCAAGAGTTTCCTGAGAACTTCCGGGACTACTTTGGAAGAATTTGACGGATGCTGGCTTTTCCACATAACAAGTGGAGTGTGGCCAGAAATATCCTGATGTGTAACTGTCCATTTTCATTCTTGCTTTGACTATTATGACTATCATTCAGTAGTCTCCACAACTCTACCTTTCCCAATGGCTGCTAAATCTGTATGGTGCAAGCCCATTTGATGCCATCTTCCACTGGTTAAGTCTTCCATCTGAAAGAGACATACATCACTTTCATTCTCAAATAACTGGCTAAAGTAAGTCATCATCTTAAGGAAGGAAGGAGTGAAATCACTACAACATACCCCGAAGAGAAGAATCAGAAAATTCATAAACAGTCAAATGACGGCCACAGTACTTAAACGGTAGACTGCAAATGTCATATATGATAGGACTGGAAATATTAGCTATGATGATTGCTATAACCAAATCGAAACTAAATTGCTCCACCTAATTTTGGTGCCAGCAAATGCATTAATCACTACTCTCCCTACCGAGTGCAACTCTTCGTGACTTTGTAAGACACAGGGTGTGCCTCCTAATACAGAGCCTAGTAGCCAAAGAGTATAAAGGAAACCATGATTCTGTTGGTCTGCATGATATTGAGTAATGGGCCATGCAGCAAAAAGGTCTCACATTTATGTTTAAAGTTATATTGTAAAGGTATTTTCTACTTTCCTCTAGAATGGCTGTTGTGCACAGGGCTGGGATTAGGAAAATTTGTGCGGAGAGTATGATTGGGAACTATTTCATCATCTTTTGGGGCTAATAATCTTCTTCTTCTTCTTCTTCTTTTTTTAAAGTAGGCTCCACACCCAGTGTTTAGCCCAGCGTGGGGCTTGAACTCATGACCATGAGGTCAAGACCTGAGCTGAGATTAAGAGTTGGGCGCTTAACTGACTGAGCTACCCAGGCACCCCAGGGCTAATATTTTCTTTCCACTCTCCACCCCTGCTTCCCAAGGCTTCCAGAAGTCTAATACCCATACCTGGGTTTTCACATTCCAAAAAGAAACACTTTAGGAACTGTTTCAGTCTCAAAATTCACAATCAGAATTTAACTCTACTGTGATCCATTCTTTAAGGACACAACTCTTTGAAAAAATAATTTATTACAAAGTGTTCACAGCTGAAAGGAATAGAATGTGTAATCCTTTCCACTAATAAATTTACAAATTAACAAGAGCTTTCAATATTTTTAAGCCAAAGGAGAAAGAAACAATAGGAATTTCAGTTTTCAGAAAAAGAATTATGGGAGATCTCTTTGAACAACAGAATTTCCCTTGGGGGTTTCCCTCAAATCACGCCATAGATCTTGAAATGATCATTATAAACATAAATAATATCTTTTTTAAATTCTTCTGCTGTTACAATAACGTAACAGATACCATCTGATGCTGGCAAGGATGCAGTTTAACTGACCTCTAATTCAATGCCTTGTATTAGGACAGGAATACTTTTGTGGGAAAGAAAGCTTGGATTATCAACTCAATAGATAAATCAAGGATTAAACCCAATTGCTCATGAATGTTAAGCAAAATGCAAAAGAAATGCTCAAATATTCCAGCACACAATCCCCTCTCCAGGCACACTACTTTCTTTTCATTTTTTTATGCACATGAGCTCCCTTGCTTAGTGGTCTTTCAATGTTCCATGAGCTCTGCTTGAGGTATACTTACCTTCTTTCCCTATACTACTTGTGTGTGTGTGTGGTAGTTCCTTATTCTTTAGGATTTATTTAAATGTTATGTCTTCTAGGAAGCTCTACAAGACTCTGGGAGTAGGGGTGGAGTCGTATCTATGCACTTTCATAGGACATCTATTTCCCCATTCAAAGTACTGGCCTCTCTTTAGACTCGTCCATACCACCTATAGTAAAGAAAGCTTCATCAGGACAGAAGTGGTGCCTCCCTTGGTCATTGCTGCCTTCTTAGTATGTCAGGAATAGTACTTGACATAGTGCTCAAAAGGATACTTTGAGTAAATTAGTTACCATATTTAACCTTGTAGAAAATTGTCCGTTCCTAATATACTAACTGGTTGTACCCTTGCCTGATGTTAGGGTTTCAAAATTCAACTATCTCGGTAAAGTGATAATAGATATGGATAGATAGTCTATTAGACATGGACCTGGACAGACTGATACATTATCTATAAATAGATAAATAATTCCACTATTAGGTTAAACAAAATATGTAAAATGCTATGAATACCAAGATGCTCCTAGGAGTCTTGTTTATCAGACTTAAATATCAGACGTATTCCAAATGTTCACCATTAGGGAATTATTTAAGTCAATTATGTGGCACCTAAATAAGATAATATGTAGCCAACTGAAACGATGGTTATAAAAAAAGAGGGCTGAGGAGACTGTCACAAATAGAAAAACCATACAATAAAATGTTAACTAATTACAAAGTAAGACACTAAACTGTACAAACACTTATTTTAACTAAGTGAAAACATGCGTGTGAAAAGAAATAAAAGAATGATTGCATTAGAGTGGTTGGCTGTGGGTTATTTTCTTCTCAATCCCACATTTTAAATTCACGTGCTTATGTTACTTTCATAATTAAGGTATATGAAAAAGATATCTGCGATTTTAAATGTCAATTATTATGTATTATGGGTGACAAAATAAGAGTAACTGTTATAATTGAAAGTGTAAAACTTAAGAAGCTGAGACTGGAAACTACTATTGACTGGATAAAAGTAGATATTTTACTTAATGTGATAAACTAAAAGAAAATAAATTACTAGCCCAATAACAAAGGTTTCTTTCGCAGAACTCATTTCACCCAACAGAATGAAGACAATTGCATTACTTCCCAAGGGAAAAGGAAAACACCTGGAAGGTGGCAATTCAAGTCACAAGAGGAAATGCTTGGGTATGCATCAGTCTTCTCTGATCTTCCTAAACAGAGACACTAAATTTTCACGTGAAACACCTGAATGATTGGGTGCCAAAAAAACTCAGAAGAGATATAAAGGGGGAAGAAGCAAATAACTAAACAAGGCAGCGTTTCAGAAAAGGAATTACCATGCCAGGCCTTGGCTCAGAAGCAAAAGTCTTTTTGTGAAGGGTTCACAGCATCTATTAAACGCACAGTCAATCACAAAAACAAAACCCATCTGTTTGAGATTAACATTTGTAATAAACATTTTAAAGGAAGGAATGTGGAAGGCAAATATATATTGTGAAACAAAATCTACACTCCTGGGAGAAGTAATACTTCCTTTAAAAGAATTGCAGGGCTCCAAAACTCATTCCTTATACGGAAAGAAATAACAATTAGATGCAGGACAGCACATTAGCAGAAGCATATTTAGTTCTTGAGAGGGAAGAATATTAAGCCAAAAATTAAGCACATGCTTCCATTGTATGGAATGCCAAACCTCCTTAGATGCAACCGACAAAATATACATATATATTATATATATACATATATTTTTTTTTACTGGAGTGTATCCTGAAAATTAAAAACACAAATTATATATTTTAAAACTATGGCTTAGATATATTAAATTGTTTGGCTGCTCTAAGAAATTATTTAGCAAGCACTTCCACAGAGAATTATGAGTTGCTCATTTATATTTGGACAATGGCATTAAATAAATCTATAAGCACATATTTAAGAAGATGTACTTGAGAGAACAAGGCTGGAACAACAGCATACTAAAGGCTAAAATGAGGGTTTTTTTCACCCATTTTTTCAATATTTTTATGGCTAAGTTGCATGCACATGGATACATACCATACTAGATACTTAGCAAGTGGAAAGAAAAAAAAAACTCCTCTTTTTAAACTATTGCTGTTTTTAAATATCTGTGTTGAGCAACATATTTTAATAAGTCTGTCCAGTTCAGGAAAAGGGTCCTCTTGGTCCACGCTGAATGGTCTGGAGCTGTGCTATCCAATATAACCACTAGCCACATGTAGCTAGTGAATGTAAATGTAAATTAATTAAAATTAAATGTGACGTTTAATCCATTTCAAGTACTCAATAGCCACATGTGGCTACCATATTGTGTAGCTTAGATTATAGAAATTTTCCATCACAGAAAGTTCTATTGGATAGCACTGGTCTGGGGCCTGTTGAGAGAGGAGCTACTTTACAGGAATCTTGGATTAGGGGCCAGTAAAACTTTAAAGAATGAGTAATGAGATCTGAAGAGTAAAAGTGAAAGCTGCACGGTGGAGGGGAGGTTAGGTCCTTACTTTAGAAGAGAGGGCCTGTTGGTTATAGAAACGTCTAGAGTATTTTTATAAACACAGACATCTACCATCCACCCCATTCCACCCTTATTCGTGTTCCAAATCTTTCGGAAATTCTCCTCCACACACAGCCTTGGGTCAGTGGTATTTAGGGAAGCAAAAGTCAGTGTCATATATCACACGTGGAATGAGAGGAGATTAAAAATTCAATAGAAATAGGAATTTAAGCTCAGAGGTGATCAGATCTCTCATCAGAGACAGAGATAAGATCAGAGATAATCCCCTGGTAATCTCCAACTTGCCCCCAAGTAAGAAGCTCCAGAGAGGGGTTTACATCAACTATCACAGGTGACCCCAACTGATTCCAGAATTATTTCGATTCACCAAGACAGAGGTAACGCAGCTATGGAAAAAATTATAAATTACCATTCCTTTCTCTTTATTTTCTGAGAGACAATGAACACTTTATTAGGCATTGAGATGGATAAAGAATCCGAATGCATTCTCCTCCATTTATCCAGCTCAGAAAAGGCTTAAGTTAAAAAGAGCAAGAGCTCATTGTTTTGGGGGGGGGGGGGAAATCCCTTGACTGCCGATGAGAGATTGATTTTTGGAAAATACCACTCAGCTTTATCTTATCTGTCTGCTCTTTGCTACCAGTTTCAGAAATGTGCAGAATAGAAGGGGCCTTCCTGCAGAGCCCACTTTTGGAGGTAGGTGTTCTAACTCAGGAATAAGGCTTATGTCATAAGATTTCCGGGTTGTCAATACCAGAAAGGCCTTGAACTTTTCGGTTGGGTTCAGGAGTGACTGTTCTTTTGTTTTTCAAAAACCAATAACATCCACCATATTAAACAGGAATTTCATGTTTATTTGTGGATTTTTAAAAAAGCCTTTTGGTCAGCCCTGCAAATCATACAGGCTTCCAAAATTAAAGGAATACCAAAATAACTATGGCATTTCCTCAGTTGAACATAATGGTTTCTTCAGAGCAGATTTGCTTGCAGAAACACTGAGCGTTTTCTTTCCCTCCAGTAACATCTGTGAACAAGTTTCCCACTGGAGAAAATGAAGGACTAATAACTACGTCCAGACATGGGTGGGTACAGGTGCTTCAACACGCACTTCCACAAACACATCCCAGTTCTGACAAGTGGGCTATTTCTGACCAAGCCCTTCAGGCTTCAGTCCCACGGTGTGTTGGGCCTGGGAGAAGGGCAATCCCCTGGCAGGGGTGTCAGCAGCAGCATCGAAAGGGACTGACTTTTTACTGGCAGAGCGCATTCCCTGAACATATTGACTCTCTGAACACAGAACATCAGACCAACAATTTATTAAAAGCAATTGTGTGTTTCCTAGGTCTAGCCAAACATTTGGTGCATGTTATAAAACCCTCCAAGACCCAACTTCAGTCCTACTTCTTTTAAGAAAATCTTCCCCAACTAGCCCGGATTATGAACCTCAACTTTCTCATGGCAGCCGTTGTCTGGAATGCTCACTGGACACTTAACCATGCACTGCCTTAGGAGAAGTCCCTCTTCCGTTTGTAACGAACAGTTATTTTAAATTTGTCTTATATTTAATTTCTCTCCTTTAAAGCTTGTGCTCTTTAGCTCTAGCTACATCTCATACTTTGATGACAAAGGTTGCTTTTTTATACTTGTTTGTTTGCCTAACGATACTTAGCGTGACAGATTGTACCTGCTAGGCCTTAATATATTTTTGTTGATTTGAAAATAGAATTTTAGAATGGCAATTTAGAAAAACAGCATAAACTCCTGGCTCCTTATAAAGTTGTTTCGGGTGGCAAGATGACATTTGTCTAGCACTCTGGTAGTATGAGAGGAAAAGAAATTAATTTTTATTAAAATAGAAAAGTTGGTGAATATGTGAAGGAAGACAGAACAAATAATGCCCATATGAGAAGTTTCAGAGTAATCACCTTGTGCTAGCTGGAGGAAGCCCACTGCACCCGGCAACTACTTGAATGCAAACTACCTCGCTTTATCACCAATCACCAAGGGAAAAATCAGGCCCTCTTCTCCGCCTTCTATTATCCACTGTTTAGATGCTGATTATTTCATAATAGTCTGTTAAAATATTTTTTCCACTTAAAATTTATAATTGTTCATCCATTATTCAATTTTCAGTGTTCCTTATGAATTTTGGATACAAGTGCTTTTTCTGATAAATGATTTACAAATTTCCCCCAGTCTCTGACTTAACTCTCTTAAAAGCGACTTTTGAAGAAGTTTTTAATTTTTTAAAAAAATTTTATTTAAATTCTAGTTAGTTAACATACAGGGTCATATTAGTTTCAGGTGGAGAATTTAGTGATTCAGCAGCTCCATACAACACTTGGTGCATATCACAAGTGTGCTACTTAATCCCCATCACCTACTTCCCGCATCCTCCCTACTCACCTCCCCTCTGGTAACCATCAGTGTGTTCACTACAGTTAAGAGTCTGTTTCTTGGATTTCCTCTCTTTTTTTCCCCCTTTGATCATTTGTTTTGTTTCTTAAACTCCACAAATGAGTGAAATCCTATGGCTTTTTGTCCTTCTCTGACTTATTCTGTTTAACATAATATTTTCTAGCTCCATCCATATCATTGCAAATGGCAAGATTTCATTCTATTTTATTTATTATTATTGTTGTTGTTGTTTTGTTTATTTACTTATCAGAGAGAGAGAGACAGAGAGAACACAAGCAGGGGGAGCAGCAGGCAGAGGGAGAAGCAGGCTCCCCGCTGAGCAAGGAGCCCGATGCAGGACTCAATCCCAGGACCCTGGGATCATGACCTGAGCCGAAGGCAGATGCTTAACTGACTGAGCCACCCAGGTGCCCCAAGATTTCATTCTATTTTATAGCTGAGTAATATTCCATTGTATACATATACCACATCTTCATCCATTCATCAGCTGATGGACATTTGGGCTGTTTCCATAATTTGGCTACTATAGATAAAGGTTTTTAATTTTGATAGAGTCCAATTTACTGCTTGTGTGTGTGTGGGTCCTGCTTTTGGTGTTGTATCTAAGATATCTTTGCCTAAATGAGGGTCAAAAAATTCTCCTTCAGTGTTTTTTTCTGGAAATTTATAGTTCTAGAGTGTACATTTGAGTTCATTTTTGTATGTGGTGTGAGATATACATTGAAATTTGTTTGCATATGGATAGCCATTTGTTCCAGCACCATCTGTTGAGAAGATAATTTGCATTATGTTTGTATTGTTGTGAAAACTAACTGACCATAAATGTGGGGGTTTGTTTTTGGACCCTCTATTCTGTTTCACTGATCAATTTGTCTGTATTTAAACCAATACCATATTGCCTTGTTTCCTACAGCTTTATAAATCTTAAAATTGGGTAGTGTTGGTCTCCTGCTTTGGTTCCTCTATTTCAAAATTGTGGCTATTTTAAGCCTTTTTCATTTCCATATGAATTTTAGACTTAGCTTCTTTCTTTCTACAAAAGTGCCTGCTGGGATTTTATTTTTTCTTTTCCCTTTTTTAGATTGAGAGGAACCTATATATCAATTGGGGAGAATTAACATCTTTACAGTATCTTAACATCTTCTAACCTGTGAACAGGCAATAACTCTCCATTAATTTCAGTCTTCCGTAATTTCTCTCAACACTGTTTTAGAGTTTTAAGGACTTGAGTATCTGTTGTTAGATTCATCCCTAAGTATTTCATATTATCTAAAGATATTGGAAATGATACTGTTTTTTTTTTAAGATTTATTTATTTGAGGGACAGCATGAGTGAGAGGGGGAAGGGGCAGAGGGAGAGGGAGAGAGAATCTCAAGCAGACTCTGTGTTTCCTCCAAGATGGAGCCAGAAGTTGTACATATGAGAAGCCGCAGAAGAAAAGATCAATGAACTTGAAGACATAACAACAGAAACAATACAGAATAAAACACACAGGGGGAAATATAATTTTAAAAATATATAATGAGAGCATAAGATACCTGTGAGAAAACACCAAGCAGCTAATATACACATAATTGGAGTCCCTAAAGGAGGAGGGAAGACAGAAAGAATATTTGAAGAAATAATGTGTGAAAAATTCCAAAATTGGTGAGAATTATAACTGGCAGCTCCAAGAAACTCAACAAACCATACCACAAAAAACATGATCATAATCATAATCACAGCCAAACTGCACAAAATCTGTGATAAAAAGATTTTTTTTTGAGAGCCAGACAAAGAAAAGAAACTTTACCTACCTAGGAACAAAGACCAGGATTGTACCAAACTTCTCAGTGAAACAATGCAAGTGAGAAGACAGTGGAGCATCTGTAAAGTTCTGGAAAGGAAAAAAAACCTGTCAATACTGGCTTACCAGTGCTTCTGTCAATTTCTCTTTGAAAAAAACCCAAGGAAACGGCTGTCATATTATAAAGGAGCCACCCATCTGTGGAACTGCTTTCTTTATGTCTATGCTTTAATGGGCAAACAAGGCCAAGAAGACATTATTAAAGCTACTTTGTGATTGACACTTGGTAGAGATGCGCAAGGGCAGCAGGGGTTGGGAGGGGCATGTTGAGAATCAAGAGCTATGTTCCTTTGTTTTGGTGTTTTTATTACTCACTTCTTCAGTGCCCAGTTAGTTCACCCAGGAACTCAGCTTCCTAGGCATCTTTTATTGCTACTCCTTGGGTCAGAACAAGGAATGACTTTGAGCAGATGGGTATCCACATATAAACAACAGTGCTTGAAGAAGTCAGAGGGTCATATTTTACCTGGGAAGAATATATCTAATGGGAATTTTAAAACTACTACTTAATGTGATTCCACTCACAGTAATCCAGATTTCCCTCCCTTTCACTTTTGCCCTTTAGCAATTCAGGCTAGATCCAAAGTTTTATTGTAACAGAAGAGTAGATAGATATTCCCCAGATCAAAAATGCCATTGTTGAGATTTGAATCTAAAAGCAAATTCTTTTGAGTCCTTTGTGAAATAATAGCATCGAAATCCAGGCCTTGTTGAAACAGACAGTTTTTAAAAGTAAATCCTAAACTTCCCTTTATATATCAAGAACAAAATGTGAGGGTCTGAGCATATGGATTGTAAACCATAGTAAAAAAAGGAATGAAGAATGGTGTTAAGGAGAGCCTCGATCCAACAGAAATAAGGGGAGATTCTTCTATTTGCTGTGTGGCAGAGCCAAGAAGGGGAAGAACTGGGTAGGGGGTCATGGCCAAGTATTCCAGCCCACCTCTTATGGTCAGCATCTCCAGGATGAAAAGGAGAGATACCAAACTGGTTGAGGGATGATTCAAGAGCACCGGACCTGGAAGTCCCTGTTCACAGAACCAGTCAGGGAGACTATGTTCCTTAGCACCGTACCCAGAGGCCATGGCTAGAGCCATGCTCCCTGACCTGTACACGCCAGCATAGCACCACAGCACCAGTCCATAAAAGACCAGCTACAACTCAGCAGACACCACACCCCTCTCCCAGGAACAAGGCAAGATGAGGGCATCTGAGCAAATGCTGGTGAGAAGGACTGCCTTCCCCCATGTTCAAAGGCTGCATTAGCTTCCCCTTATATCCAGACATCAGTGTGGGCAGAAAGAAAGGGAGTAAAAATCTTGACAATGAACACGAACCTTGATAAACATTTTTGAATTTTAAGAGAATAACGTGTTTTTAATTGGCAAGTACAATTATTTTTCTGGCATCAGCAGGAATAGGATTGCCAAGGCAAGATGAGAATTTTAAAGAACAAAGAAACTACATTTGGGGTGGATTTGAGTCTTGGTGTGTATTATTATACATTCCTATGTGTTAGCAATCATCTCTGGGGCAGAATTCTCCGGAGAAAGCCTGGTCCCCTAGGGTGACGCGGATTCCTCCAATCTCCTGAAGTCAGAGCCTAGAGCCAAAGCCTGGAGCACCAGGGCTACTCCCCTCTCTGAGCAATGGATGTTGCTGCCTTGTGCACAACAAGACCTCCCAGAACAAGTAAACACAGATCACAGTGCTTTGTTGGATCAGGTCACCTCCTCGAACTTTCTCTCACATAGGAGAGGACCAAAGAACTAGACTCTTGCTCCATTTCCTCTTCAAACATGAATAGCATACATGAGAGACACAAAGAAAATTTATATGTCTCTAGTCCCTTCTGTTAGTCCTATAAATAGTTCTATATAGGATATTCATGAAAATAACAAAATTCATACTTAAACTCTGGCTTCTAGTTGGCTCTAGTCATTTACAGTAGAAATGCTGAGACAATCTGGATCAATAGTTGATTATTCATTTAAAAATTCAGTTCAAGCACTTATTCATAAAAAATTATACTTACCTTTAACTTTCCATTTCAAATTAAAAATAGACATTTATTCACTGTTTATGAAAATGCATGCATATTTATTCACAATCTTTTGATGTGAATAAATAGGTTAAATGACAGAATACGTGCTGTTCTTTTTTTTTTAAATAAACCACTTCATCATGCATGACCCATGGTTTCTAATTTTTACTTCTTTAAGGTTGATTGAGATTTTGAAGATGCTTGTAAAGTAATCTAAGTGTAAAATCCTTCTAGAGTAAAAGGATTCTCCCCTCTCCCTATTTTTACACTAATTGTCCACAGGTACTTCAACAGCAATTTTTAGTGACTCATCTCTATCAAGTGTTTTAAAAGCTTACAACTTAATTTTCATAAGAACAACGATTTCCCTTTTTTCACTCTTATTAATTTATGTAATAATTTATAAGTTAGAGTTGTAAGTACAGCTGACGTATACAGACTGGAGAACGAATACAACTGTCGAAGATGGGTTACAGCTTACCTTGGCTGGTAGGACCTTGGTAGACTGGAGAAAAGCCTGATGTCTGTGAACGTGCAGTAAGCTGTGGCCACTAGTGAGTGTGCTTTACACAGAGGAAGGTAAAACCCTGGTTACTAAGGTTGGTTATGAAGTAGTCATAAGCTAATAAAGTTTCTTACAAAACCATTCCTGGCAAATTTATGTTGCATCACATAAGGAATTTTTTTTTTTTTTTACAGTGCCCACCAGCAGCAACCTTTATCGACAACTGGGCTTTTATTTACTTGCTTTGTAGTGTTCAGAATAGGTACTCTTTCTACAGTTCTACTATGACTTTTTTTTCATAATCGTCGCCATAATCTATTTCCCACCTGGTCTTCTCACTTTGGAATAATGAGTAAGTTCTGTTTTTTTTTTTTTTTTAAAGATTTTATTTATTTGCTTGTCAGAGAGAGAGAGAGACCATGCGTGAGCAGGGGAAGCAGCACACAGAGGGAGAAGCAGGCTCCCTGCTGAGCAAGGAGCTGGATGCAGGACTTGATCCCACGACCCTGGGAGCATGACCCGAGCCAAAGGCCCACTCAGGCGCCCCAGTTCTGGTTTTTTTAATGCACATAGGGAGCCCTTAACTAGGCTTTCTAGTTATCTCCATCCTGCTTTTCTGGCATTTTCCTTATTTTTCCTGCCACAGTTTGTCCCACATTTTTACCTACTCCCTGGGTCTGCTCTATACCATCTTCTAAACTTGAACAGTTTCTCAAAATGCTTTCAGTCGGTCAGTCAGGGGCACCCAGCCACCAGATCAAGGCACTGCCTAGTATTAGAATAGGGTCATACAGGCTCTCAGCTGGGCTGCACTTCAACCTATTAGGACCATGAGGACATCTAAGAGCTGGATGCAGTAGGAACACTGTCAGGAGGCTTAGAACAACAACTTGTACCCCTAGTATCTTACTATTTTATCAAGTACAGCCAAAACTTACATGTGCTGACTGAAGCTAACAGACTACAGCATTTTCTTACAATTCGAAAGCACTTTTCATTGTGTGTATACAGAAGCATGCAAATACATGCACGCACTAACATCACTCTCCCAAATTGTTTCTGTTGACACATTATAACATCAGGAGTTGTTAAAAAAAAGTCAACATGGCAATTTCAATAGACAAAAAATAATTATTTTTAAATTTCCCATCATGGAGGTCCAATATTAACAATTCTACTCTAAAAGTGCTGGTAATTAGAACATATTCTTACTTCTGATGGATAACTTTGTTTAAAATTGAAATGTTTGTATCTGGGTTTCATTAACAGCCTGAATCTGGTGAAATCATCAGTATATTCTAAATTCAGTGACGCAAATTAAAAGAAACAAACAAACAAACAAACAAGAGCAAGGAGAGCTTTAGAATTTCTCTCTGCTCGAGTAGAAGGTAGAGCTGATCATACCAGAGGTGGAATAATATTTTTAAGGGTGAAATACCACTTCTGCTCATGCTTCACTTTGACTAGAAATACTAAGTTCATGACAACCATCTATTCTTTCTGGAAAATTTTATATTTTTCATTAAAAAGTATGTTTGTTCTCAAGTATTTGTAAGATAAATAGATATGCATTCAGGAGTTGGCTTCAAAATAATCCACTATAGATGAAGTGAGATTGACCATGGTTCACAGGTGCGGATGCCGACAGTGGGTACCTGGGAGCTCATCCTATTATTCTCTCTACTTTTATTGATGTTTAAATTTTTCCATAATAGAAAGATTTTTCTCTTCCATTTTTTGTTTTTTTACTTTAGGCATAATCATACTTATGCTTCTAATTCATTTTCTTAAAATGGAAAAGAAAAGATCATTGGAACAGTATGTATCCAGTTACAATGAAACCAATCTTAAAATAATGAGGCTTTTCCCATAACCATACCCATTATTATTTGTAATTGACTCATGGTATTCATTTTTATGGTAATTGGAAAATTATCTTGGGCTCATTATCACAGTTAACAAAATTTAGAGTATTTCTGTTCAAAATTCATTTAACAAATATTAATGGACCACCTCCTGTATACCAGTAAATGAATAGATAAATGGTAAATGAATAAATACATGTTCAAAATCTTGGTCTGAGAAACAGATATTTATCAAATCTGTACTGGATTTTATCTTTTTTTCCTATTTGGAAGAACAAGGTATACAGAACACCTTATTAAAAATTTCTCAACATTTTGCTTTTTAACAGGAAATACACTTTTTAAAGATTAACATATTTTCACATTACTTTTAAATTAATTTCCACAAATAACATCTCATCAAAGTGGGATAAATCGACAAGATAAATTAATTAGCTTTTCGGCATTGGCCTGCCATCTAACATACAGAAGGTGAAAACATTAATTGCAGAATGGTACCGTGTAAAAATATTTACAGCTTGGTGAGGAAGCTATTGTCAGGTCTGGGATTTGATTTTACCCCACTTATAAACTCATAAATGAGCCTGTTGCTGTTTCATTTCATGAGCGCTGGCTGAAGACTAGAGGTCCTGAATCAGAAACACAGGACTCTTTGACTCACGGCACAGCAAGCAGTGTGAGCATCAGCGTATTTATACTGGCTCCCCTGTTCCCAAGTCCCCCAGCATGACCCAATATGCTCACTGGATTCAATGGTACACAGTTCTTTGCATCACAGTTAAAGAACAGTGAACTTGGAGAATCCACTCTACTTTTTTTTTTTAATTTTATTTCCTTATTTATTTGAGAGAGAGAGATACTGCAAGTGGGGGGCGAGGGGGGTGGGGAGAGGGATGAACAGACTCCGCGCTAAGCACGGAGCCTGATGCAGGGCTCGATCACACGACCCTGAGATCACGACCTGAGCCCAAATCAAGAGTTGTGAGTTTAACCGACTGAGCCACTACCTTTTAAACAAATAGTAAGCAAGCCTGTTCTTTGTCTGGGGGGATACACTTACCTCTTCCTCCCAGAAGAGATTGGGAGTTCAATTCTGTCCTCGACTAGAAACTGGACTTACAGGACACATGCACTCACTCCCAAAGCTGGTATGCTAGGGTCTCTCATCGAAGATTGCGTTTTCCTGTTGAGTTACAAGAGTTCCTAATTCAATCACAGTTTTTAGACAGACTTACGAAGATAGGCTTTTTCAGTAATAAATTTCATGTGATTTCTGGTTCTGAGAACCTCACTCTGCCTGATGCCAACAACTTAAGGCAAAATGAGTAAAATGCAGCGATTTCACAGATACTGGAATTCAACACACAATCAGACTGGGGTGCCCCCCTTTCCCTGGGGTTTGAACCTCCTGTGGCTGGCCCAAATGTGGTGGCATGAGTGAGCGTGGGGATAGGAAGATGTGCACTTCCTGACCTGCTTAGAGCCGAATCTGGCTGCCCATTCCCTATGTCCCTCTTGTCGTGTACGAGCAGGCCGCATGCAGCACCCCCTTGGATGGATGGTGAAGTCGTGAGAAAAAGAGAAGAGCACAGCAGGTAAGAAACAGAAGTATGACCCCACCACATCAAGTTAACCAAACATTGCTTGGTGATCAAAAGTGCTGGGGTGAGGGATGGAGATAAGACCCCAACTCTTGTGAAATCAAGTCACTGGTCTTGAGGATTCTTTCCTCCTTTGGGAAGCCAGGCACGGAGGACCTCTGCAGTTGGACCTGTCACGTTTCAGAGCAAAGCAGAATCTAGAAGCTCTTGAACGTTACTCTCAGTGACCAGGAGAGGGCACCTAGCACAAATGAATGAAAAAATCCTGCCAACTGCAGATTCCTCTGGGACTCTACAACCTGCATGTTACAAATCAATTTCTTTCATGCGTCCACGGCAAACGCCTTTTGATCTAAGGATGACTGGGGTTACACATTCTTCTTGGTGACAGTTCGGTTCTTTGTAATGTAGCAGGTAGCCGAGATACTGATTTCCCCATACTGGACACAGAAACAAGTCCATAGGAGTAAAAAATAATTTCAGAGGGAAGAATTTATTTTTGCAGATAGTTTCCCAAAATGAACGCTTTAGAGGAATTGAAATGTGTTTAAGGAATTTTTCAGAAGAGGGAAAACATACTTATTGAAACCTTCCTGTACGTAAGGACTTCTGATTCATTCTCCCTCCCATTTCTTACACACGTGTGTGGTTTGGTTCAGAATGAGAGCTCAAAGAATTCTTGCTCAAAGAATTCACCTCTGAACCTGCTAAAACAGGGGAAATAATATTATTCTACCATAAAACAAAATGGGACGCAATATCTGCCCCCTACAACCCGCCCCACCAAAAAAAAAAAAAAAAAAAGAAACCTGAATTCTATGTATTTCCTTTTAGGTCTCGCACAGACATAAACAACAATAAATTGGCCAACCATATTCTTCAGGCATATAATTTTCTTTCTTCCCAAAGTGGACACTCCCTGGGAAAATACAAATAAGTTCTAATTGCAAAGCCTTCAACAGAAAAAGAAAGTAGGCCACCTTGACCAGAGCGCAAAATAATCTTTTCCAGGAGGACTTGAATGAGCACCTCATTACCCAAGGAAAAAATACATACCAAGATTTTTTACTACTTTATTTTGTTTCATTTTCAAATACTTTTTATAGCCAAGGAAAAAAACATATTGATGAATCGCTTTTTCCAAAACAAAACCATTATGTCTTTTAATTTTAGCATGCAAGTCGCTCCCCATCTCCAGTATTTGAGAAATAACAACACTGTGGCAGAGTGTGGCTGACGGACTCCCTCGGGGACACACAATGTGTCCAACTTTGGAGGTAATATTCCCACCCATGAGGCACTGATTTCACACTATAAAATCATCTACAAATTCCATACTACTTTTGTCCTACTGGATATAAAGAAATCTCCATAATCCAAAGGATTATGGCTGAATTTACAGAACAGCCACTGTACCCAACTTTAGTTCAGGAACCTAATTATTTACCATTCAAAGGAAGTACATTTTGCTCTAGGCTGACTACTGTCCATGTTATTAGTAATGATAAACAAAGCCCTTATTGAGTGGCTGCTATGTGCCATTATCTTCTCAGTCATCTTCTAAGACAGCTTTTATTATCCCCATTTTATAGAAGAAAAGAAAACAAGGGCCCAGAGAAGTCAAGTAAGTATCCCAAAGTACAGAGCAATTACTGGCAGAAGGAGAGACAATGAGTCGTGTCTGACTCCTCAACCTTTCTGTCTCCACCACCTCTCACGTCTCCATAACTGCATATATTATTTTTTGAACTTGGAACATAGATGCCATTTTCTATTCATAGCAACAGTAACTACTTTCCTAATTATTATTCAATTTAGGGCAGAAAGGGATTGCTAAACAAATTAACTGTGTATTGCACCTACTAAAAATCCAGAAAGTACAATGAATTCTTACAATAAAAAGTACACTTGTTTACTAGGTTGAGTACACAATACTACGTACATTTTTCTGAGATATCTTATTAATCAATATTTAGGCATTTTTTCCCTCTTTATTTCATTTTCAAGCACAGGTAAAAATCTTGTTATTACATACAGCCCTCAGTGATCTAATAATCAAATTCTTGAAACAACAATATACGTTTCTCTATGATGAAATGTGAATTTCAGGAGATTTAAGTAGATTCTCGCCAAAATCTGTCCATGTGCTTATGCCTGGAGGACCACACGACTTTTTAAATGGCCTTTATACACTTTGTCAAGTTCAAACTAGGTGACTTTACATGCTTTAGCAAACCCAAGGCCTATTTTTCAAAGATTAGGTACATAAAATCTCAGAAGTGCATACAATCCTTTCTAAGAGTTGCCATCTCCCTGAGAATTACCAGTGTCAGAACAACAAGCAAGCTTTTTCATGTGGTTCCTGGCTGCCTGAGCCATTCCTTGGCAGGAGTGTTCAAGACCAGCTGAGCCTTGGGGAAAATACCCACAAGATGAGGACAGAAGATAGAATTCTGGGGCTGCATGCTCCCCCTGGCTCCTGCCCTCTCTCACAGGTTGTAGCAATCCGACCCCCTCTTAATCCAGGTGTCTGGAGGACTCCGTTTAAGTGGCTGCTCTGCGGTCAGAGAGCCGGTGTGTTGAAGCAGATGCAGGAGACAGGCTTTTCCTGTGTGTCTCCCGAGCTCTTTGTGGGCATGGAGGACTGGCCCGAAGGCGGCTTAGCTGTCGGGAAGTGTGGGATGTGGCATTCCCTCTCACCAGCCCATTCACCTGTTCTCTTCGAACGTGATACTCCAATGCCGTGAGAAAGGGAATTCACCACATTCTGTTCTGCTGTATTCACCCAGCTCTGTCCTCTACCTTGGGGGTGCCCCTGGGGTGTTAACAAGAGAGACAGCAGGCTGGGAGGACATGCACCCTAGAAGGACCCAGCTCAGGCTCCAGGTCACCCAAGGGCAGATTAACTGGTATCTGAGGGATAGGGGTATAAGGGAAATTTATTTTTCTCTACATATCCTTCAACTGTGCCTTTTGAATTTCATAGCATGTGCACCACTTACTTTCGTCTTTTCCTTTAAAGAGTAGGGGCTTTGCAGTAAACGGCTCTATATCAAGTTTCATTTCTACCAGTCTAGACAGATTACTTAACCTCTCATCTGTACAAATGACTATAAGACCCTAAGCAGAAAGTGTTCACCATTTTTAAAAAAGGCCAATCTTAAATAGCAGTAAGCAGTTGCTTGTGGTAGATTTTCAAGCATTCTGATGGCATACGGGACACAGGGGCCTTGGTTTCCCAGATGACACAACAGTTGTTTCCACCACCCATTCCTTTCCCTTCTTCCAGCAATCATATCCACATATTCCTTTGGAGAACTACCACCTTCCCAATTCTCAAACGATCTGTTTTGAGTGGACTTGATGGTTGGTACTGGGGGTCGACATGGAACTGAGACCTGGCCAACCAGAGCTTTGCATGCCCTGGTCATAGTGAGGTAGAAAGCAACAATTTTGCAAGACTGTCTTCAATATACCATGAATGGTGCTACTCCAGATTGCACTCTCAGACCATACATACATTGGTCACTGGTTGGGAAGAGATGTCCTCTTCTGTGTAGACCCCAACTCACAAGATGCGGAGCTCCAGTTAGCCCCACAAGCGCTGTTTTCAATAAGCCATTTCATTCTTCCATGAGGCCAGCCCCTTCCGTGCAGTGAGGTACCTGGTGAGATCTCCAAATCTCGTGAGTATCAGCACATTTCTTCTTTAGTAAAATGTTGCAGTGTTTTGAAGTGCAAAGCACTTTTCTTTGAGGGGTGGCCTTGTCGCTGGGACCCTGTGGTATCTGAGATCAGATTCTACTTCTGGGTCTGGAGGAAATGGTGGAGATAGGATGGGACACGAGGCAAATTAGCATCCCCGGGCAAGGTGACTACATCAGCAAAGTTCACTACAGGTATTGAAAGCAGGGGAAGACTAGAACACGAGGTAGAAGGGGCTACATTTGCTGTCACAGGAAGGTCGGTGGCTTTAGTTCTGGGTAAGCAGAGTCTTCCAAATCCTCTCAAGGCTCACCTCTCCCATTCTCAGAGCCTTCTCTTTCCCAAGCGATGCAATTTCACATAAGAAACCTGGCAAGTCTGTGAATTCAACCTATCCTGTAATTTGATAGGCCATAGGGTCAGACTCTGTGATTGATTTCCGGCTACCAACAACCCACAAAAAAGAAAATTCTTTAAAGGCTAAAAATTCCCTGGTTTCCTCACTGTAGTGAGTGGAAAATTTAAAGCCCTCAATTTCTCATTTCTTTTTTTAATCTCTCCAGTGCAGTTTTCAGTAGCCAGTTTTCCCCTATTTGTCTTATTATCCTGTGCCATGGCCCTTATCACTCAGTTATTGAAGCTATGTGGTTTTTGTGGAAAGATTTTATTTATTCATTTGAGAGAGAGAGCACTCGAGCAAGGGGGGGAGGGAGAGAGAATCTTCAGCAGACTCCCTGCTGAGCGTGGAGCCTGAAACAGGGCTCCCACAACCCTGAGATCATGACCTGAGCCAAAATCAAGAGTCGGACGCTTACCTGACTGAGCCACCCAGGCGCCCCTCAAAGCTGTGTTTTCTATAGGCACTTTATTCCAGGTGCTGTGGATTATTATTATGCCATCATTTCATGGTAAGTCAGTCCTCATTTCCTTCAAACCCAAGTAGGCTAAATACCTAACCTACTGTCTCACATGCTGTTATCAATCAGGGTGCAGCCAGAGATAACAGAAAATGCTCTATTTTAAGCAGGAAGTAACTTAAATCAGGGAATTGGGTCTTTATAAAATCCTTGAAAGAGATGGAGAATTGGATACAAGCCTGGCCTCCAGCAATAATTGCAGAATGATTCTGCAACACTGGCTCGCCAAAGGAGCTGTTACCTAGACCACATTTAGAAAAGCTGGGAAGCTGGAAGCTGTCCCTGGAACTATTGCTCTGGGAACACTTACCTTAGCTGCAGTCCAGGGATCTGGAAGGTACAGCCATGAGCTCCAGAGCCATCTTGCCCCTCCTGGATTCTGTGCGAGCCCAAGCCCCACAAAGCTACGGAATCGACCCTGCGACCTCCGCAGCAGACAACCCCAATTCCCACATAATCACGCTTGTCAGCAAAATCAGCAGAAAGAGAAGGAGAAGCTGTGTCTTGCCTCCGTTTCAGGTTTTGTGAATCCCATGTGTTTGCAGAGACTAATTCTTGAACCCTAACTATAGGGGGGCTCTGAGAAGTATGGATGTGAGCGTTCCTACCTTCGAAGTTCAGGAGGCTCGCAACAGGAACGACATCCCCCATAAAATCCCAAAGCAGAATTCTAACAATCCTGAAACAAATGACCTCATTTATTCTTGGATTCGTAATAAATGTAGTTCTTGGATGCTTCACAGTTACACAATGTTAATAAGCTCCGTTCTGAGTCTAGCATCAGCTTAAGGACCATGTTTTCCCAGCAAGCTGCCATTCGGTTGGGCCTATACGACTTCTTACGTTTCCTCCTCGACGTGGCCAAGGGCTGAATTCTAAGCAAAGCAAATCAACTCCGAGGGATTCATGAACTGAAAGGTTCTCCAAATATCCTTTTAAATTTATTTAAAGTAGTTTTGAAGGTTAGGTTTCATAGGTCTCAGTGGAAGAGGCACGGAAGTATTTCAGATACTACAGATGGAAGGGAGGGCTATTATCTCCTTGAGCACTTCTTGTTTGGTTGGTTTACCTGTTGCTTAGAAAATGTAGTGATCTTTTTATTCACATCAATGGACAAAGAAGCCAAATAATATCCTGATTAGGTATTGTAATTTTCCAAAATGATGGCTATTAAGGGGGCTTACATGCAAGGGGAAAATAAAATGGATAAGGCCCGCTGAAGCCCCTAAACAGCCCCAGGCCCCTTGCACATGGAGCCACACATGTGCCAAGTCTCCCATGAGATGTGCGAGACCACATCTCATGGTTTAGGATTTTTAAAGTATGGACTAATTAAACAAGAGAAAAACTTTATACAAAAAGTATATGAAAAGCAATGAAAAACATTGCTCAGGTTAATGGTTTGACTTTTAAAAGCAACCATGAATTGTTCACAGATAATGTTCAATGGACTGAAATAAATAGCGGGGGGAAACCAGAGGTATTGTAATCATGTTCAGAACCTCATAAAGGTGCAATTGTGAAGAACGTTTTAAAATTTAAAATTGTTCTTTAGTCGTTCTCTATGTTTGGGCACATCCCAACCAATACTTTGGAGATAAACCAGCCCACTGGCAAAGGAATTTTTTTGTTACCTTTGGCACTCAGGGTATACCGTTTGCGATTTAGTTTCTGACCCCTGTATTCTGCATTTCTTCAGGTTTGTTCCACATACTGCCAGACTGAAAAGAACAGCAAGGAAATTCAGAGAGAAAATGTCAAAGCCCAGATCTGGACACTGGGGCTGAGAACCATGTATTTGGGGGTGCTTGGTTGAGCAGTGATGCTGTGGTCCTAAGGTCCCTGTCACTGCCTCAGTCCTCACAGCATTGGGGTTCTTTCCAGTGCACATGTGTTCTTAAATAACTGACCTTAATATGACCTTCGTGTGATCTTTGTACTTACATATCCAAAAGAGTATAATTTAATAGACAGTGTACTGCTATGGTATAAAGAACAACAAAAAAGAAGAGTAGAGGAAAAAAGGCAAAGAAATGGTTAAGAGAAAGAGAGAACCAAGAGCACAGACGAGTGAAATTCAATGTTCAATTTGAAGAAAACATATACCCCGTTTCTTGGATGTGCTGAGTGAATCCATCCATAAATCTCTTCTTCCAGCATATGGGCTTGACCTACCCACCAACTTTCCAACAGACGAATGTCTCCACCCAGCTACTCGTTCCAGAGTTATAGTTATTGAGTCAAATGCCTTGGCCATTCTAAGAAAATTCCACAAGTAACAATTACTGTACTTGGCAGGAGGCCTGGTAATACCCGGCTAGAACTTTATTTTTTTATTGATTTAAAAATACATTTCTAAAATATTTCTCAGATTTATGGCTACTTAGGAAAGTGTATTATCAAAATATAAAATGAAGAAAGAACCAGAAGAAGTAATTTAGGGTAATAAGTAGATAATCGTATTCCAAATCGATAGGCTATTTAATTAGAATCTAAATATAATTGAGTCGCTGTCCCCAAATGGCCTATTTTCAAATAGTAAATAAAAGCAGTTGGAATCTTTACTAAGTCTTTTGGTGGGGAAAATGCCTACAAATGGATCGTGTGTTGTTAATATAAGCCACATGACTTAACATTCCTTTTAATGGATCGTTTTCTTACTCCTCATCTCTTTATAAACTTAACTCGGCCCCTTAACGTGATCTTCCCACTGCCACCCTCTCTCTCATCTACCTGATTGTAGGGGAGGGACCCTCCTACCAGTCCCTTGCCAACAGCCCGGGCTGCCTACAGACACTCTCCCTGCTGCATGACTTTCCCTCTAAGTTCACTCTTGCCCTGGGCTTTGACTGTTTTTCTCATAAGAATCATCCCATCACTCAAACTCTGCATAGAAAATGAGATCCAACCAGAAAGAAAACAAAGAGTTGAGGGAGGCTACGGATATTTATAAAGTAATTTTCTATTTTCTCTGTTACCTTTGGCCCCATTAGATCTTTATTCACACTACCAAGAGGAGAATGCCATATGTGTTTGTACAACTCACCACCGCCACGCTTCACACTCCGACATGCTTCTTTTCTTTGCTTGGGTCACATGGGCTCCCACCACATACTGTGGAAAACTACCATGCTCGTGTCCATCTAAGTTTCTCCTACAAAATTGGAAAGGAAATGTATCAGCAGTAGGATTTTAATGCCCACCGAGGGTAGTCATTTTCAGTAACATCAGGATGAAGGTGATTTTACGGAATTCTTCCTCTTCTTCTTTTTTTTGAAAGAGAGAGAGAGAGTGCTTGCACAGGAGTGGGGTTGGGGGAGGGGCAGAGGGAAAGGGGGAGAGAGAATCTTAAGCAGGCTCCACACCCAGCATGGAGTCTGACTCGGGGCTTGATCTCACAACCCTGAGATCATGACCTGGGTTGAAACCAAAAATCAGACACTTAACCAACTGAGCCACCCAGGTGCACCAAGAATTCTATTACATGGGCCCGTGACACCTAGATGACCTGCACCAACACAACTGAGACAGTATGGGGCCAAGCCAACACACCAAAGTTTTGGGGAATCAGATATGGTCCAGAAATTTTTTTCTCCTATTCCAGGTACTATAAAATGTAGGGAATTAGGAAGCTGAAAAATTATACTGCTGTTAAATGAGGAGGACCCTTCCCAACCTGGTATCCCCCTGGTAGGACAAGGGTGCCTCAGGGTCAGAAACCTTACTTTAAATAAAGCAGCCCACTTAGAGAGGCTGGGTCAGCCTTGCCTCATCCCTTCTTCAAGTCCTCCCTACATCTGGGGTTTAGGCTCATTCATCTGTAATGCTCCTGCAGGGAACCTCTTGGCCCACAGCAGCCCCAGTTAGCTTCACTAACCACAAAAATTCAGGGAGATTCTGAGGAACTAGAGTAAAGTTGAAGTCTGCTTAATGTATTCTGACGTCTAAGATCTTTTAATAATTCTTCCTAATCAATCCTTCCCTCAGGAACTTGATCCAGGCAATTTTGAGCCTATATCAGACTCTATCGCCCCCTAGAGCATAACTCATTTCAATGGCTTTCTGTAAGAATGCAAGAGCAGTTTTTACCCACTCAAAGTTAGGAACTTGACATATGACCTCCAGCCAGTCTCCATCCTGCTATACATTCATTCTTGAGCAGCGAGGAAGTCCACTATGGAAAGGAAAGTACTGTGTGGCTCGGAGCCCACTAGACCTATAGAAAACATTTTTCTGTCTCCAAAGAAGTCTACTAAAGCAGTTTCAAGTCATTTGCTAACCACACCTAAAATTCCATTTCTTGGGTTCCTGGTGAGACACCTCCCAAGAATTTCTCAAATTCCTAGTAGTAAGTAGCCTGTATTGGTAAATCCAGAAGCTGTTTGACTTCAAGTTTCCCAGTGGAAGCCATGTTCTGAGGACATGAAATTTTTGGAAGGTGAGTAGAGACATTAAGATAATAAAAGCAGGTCTACTATTGTCTTCTTTTCTTTTAGGAATTGTTACAAGGAATGGAGAAAAATTCCAAGCAATTGAGAGTCTGTGGAGAATGGATTAAAAACCAAGCTCACAGATTCCCTCACTACAATGCTACATAAATCCAGTTTCTACATTAGAGCATCTTGTCTACCAAATTGACATTTTGCTTCAGTACATCTCCAAAACATTTCGCTGGATTTCAGTATTACTCTAAAACCCACTGGCACTTGTTTTGGGACCATTTTCTCATTCATAACTATTCTGTTCATAGGCAGGCAGGCATGGGGTACTTAGTTCTTTCAATTATTATATACTAGCCTCAGAATTCTGAAAAGTATCTAGTCCTTAACATGTAACTCAAATAGAACTTGGGCTCCATACCAACTCAGCAGGATGTCTGTTCAATAAACAATAGTCAATCATTCTAACAGCAACGAAGCAATTAGAAACTAGTCAGTCTCCAAGGAGAACGCCAAAATAGGGGGCACATACTTAAGGAATAGACAGTTTTCTTTTAAAATTTCTTTAGACATCACACAGTCTCAATCTCTAGCCAATATGAAATAAACCTTGAATATTTAAGACCGATCTCTATTCTCAGAAATTAAGTTGGAGTACCATCATGACAAACAAGTCTTTGTTAAAGGTGATTAAGCAGCACATTATAGCGGTATTTTATTTAGCGATCCCTTAGTATAACCAAGAAAGTATATTATTTCTTTCCAGAAATAATCAACTTGATAATACCTGTTTATTTATAAGGAAATAAGTAAAATGTGTCAATTGGTTCTCACTAATCACTTATTTAAAACTGATTATTAGTACAAGGTTATAGCATTGTAAAAATGTATTTATAAAGAAAACTAATTTCTGTTTACATTTATTCTTTGTTCCTATAGCTACTACTAGAGGATTTTTCTTTTTTGGAAGCAATCCTTTAATGGAGACACTTAAAGAAAAGCCTATTTGATTGTGTACATAAGTGTCAACACAAACAAAGACTGCTGTAGTAATTTGCGGATTTCCTCTGTGGTTGGTTTAAAAGATCACTAAATGATCATTTAGCACTTCACATATGAAAATATTACCATTTGGAATGCAGCTGGAGTTGCTCTTAGCGGGGCTCTGTTATTTCCCAGGACAAGTCATAGTATTTTTAGGAACCCTATCTCAGTGCTCATGCATTTTGCCACATAAACTTTGCAGTTTAGTGTTAGATCATTGTAAAGTTCCTTGTCATCTCATTCACAATCCACTGTACAGTTATTGTTGACCTGCCCAAACACTGTTCTCAACAAAGGGCAGTGCATAAAATATCCAAGACTTCTAAGAAGATGTGAATAACAGCTCAGTTGAACGAATTATTCAATTTATAAATGATAATTTCCATAGGATAACTCTAAAATTCTTTAGTCTATCAGAAAACTGCTTTGTTTACAATCAAGTTACCCTTATCCTTTTTAAATTAAGAAACATGTAGATACTAGTACATGTCAGTGTGAGAGCCTGACTAAATCCAGTTTGGTGTGGTCGAGTATTGGGCAAGATTTCCCATTCACCACCGCCAAGACCCTGTCACTTTAGTAAGATTAAGGTTCCAATTGCTTCAGCCCAAGACCTCTGGAGCAGACGCTCTGCTCTTCTGGTTAAATTATGCCCATTTCTCTCCCAAGTTAGTAAATACTTCAGTTCCCATTCTGAGACAACTGAAGTGACTTTTCATTTGGCACCCTGATTCTGGGAGTGTAATACATGTTTGTTGAAACCATACCAAGCTGGGACAAAGTATTTTTATGATTACTACTTATTAACATGTATTGAGAACAGATACTGCACTTGGTCCACACACAATACATAAAGAAAGTCATCATTCCTACAGATGGAAATAAACAGCTTGGATGAATATACTGATGAAATTTATACCCTTATGGAAATGATAGTTCAGTTGGAAAGACAAACACTGAACACATAATTATGGGTGAGGCCAGCTTTACAAAGAAGTGCGGTATACTATGTATGTGCAAAAGACAAGGAGCTGACCTTGTCTTGGGGTTAAGGGAAAGTCTCCAGAAAGAAATGACCTTCGAACTGAGATTTGAAGAAATAGATGAAGTTGGCTAGCAAAAGAGAAGAGGAAAGAGTGGTTCACGTAAAAAAAGACCCTGATGGGAGAGGGCGTGACAGTTTGGTGTGGAAATTGCAACAAATAGCAGCAGGGTAAAGGAAGTAGGGTTGTAAGGAGAAGGGGGAGGGGGTGTCATTGAAGCAGAGGCAGGCAAGAGCAGCGTCCATTAGGCCATAGCATGGATTTTCTACTTTATCTTAAGGGCAGTGAGAATCTCCTAAGTAGTTGTAATGACAGGAATGGCATGGTCAGAAGTACGTTTGTAATGAAATTATCCTGGCTGCTCTATGGAATCTGTGAATGGTGGGCATGGGTGAACGTGGGGAAACTGCTTAGGAAGTTAAAGCCTAAGAGAGATAACTGGTGACAGAGAATGGGTGTTTGAAATGAAGATGGGGAAAAGTACAAATGCCTAAAAAATTAACACAGGTCCAATGGACCATTTGGTGGGCTGGATACTGAGTTAAAGGGCTGAGTGACCTGAGGGATGACTTCCCTGTTTCTGGACTAGCCAGCTGGCACTATGGTTAGTTACTAAGACGAAGGACAATAAAGGGAAAATTATGGTGAAGAAAAATAAGGTTTTGGACATATTTTAAATTAAAAGTTTTGGAATAGATATATATGTATTAATGTATTATTAACCATATATTTTAAAATTATTTCCTTCTTATCCAGGATTAACGACAACTTTCATACATACAAATACTGCTCCTGCCTCCTCTTATGCAACTCTTTTATTGATTCTGTGATGGGTTAAAATTATTTAAAAAATAAATAAAATACCTTATAATTTTATGAATTACCATAATTAGTTGAAAAGTATTAATATCTGAGATTAAATAGCAAGTGAATATTTTTGAAAATATCTGGTTATTTCCAATACTGTGATCATGTGAAATGAATCATTCATGTTCTTTTTAATAGATTTTTTTATGGTCAAAATTAGTTTCCCTAATAAAATGATTCATTCACAGATAGACTAAGGTATGTATCCTATATATTTCTGAGACAAAGATATAACTAAATGTATCTGTATGAGTGAGCTCATGTGAAATAGCAGAAGTACCATTCACCTAACCCAAAGAATTGTGAAAGAACAGTAGGTTCTTTTAAGCACAATGTTTTGGGATGGTTTGTTATACGGCAATAGTTAAATGATACGGTACTGTTTTTTCATTACCTATTTTCTAAAACTGTTTACATAAAATCATTCTGGGTATTTCTTTCTTTTATTTACATTCACCACACCTCTTTTGTGGTCTCGTTATTCTCCTCCTTAAATCTTAAGGAAGAGAAGTTTTTAAGAGGATAAAAAGTCAATATATAAAATCAGTTGTATTTCTACAAACTAGCAACAAACAAGAAAATTAAGTTTAAATATTCTCATTTATAATAACCTTAAAACACATAAAATACGAATAATTAAAACAAAAGATGCCTACCTTCTCTACTGGACATCACAAAACATTGCTGAAAGATATTAAAGAAGATCTGAATAATGGGAGTGATATACCATGTTCATGGATTGGAAAATTCATATTATTAAACTGTAAATGGTCCCCAAACTGATCTATAGATTCAATGTAACTTCAGTCAAAATTCCAGTTGTATTTTAGGTAGAAATTAACAGGCTATTTCTGAAGTGCGTGGGGGAAATGCAAGAACCTAAAATGATCCAAATATTTTTAGTAAAAAAATATAAAACTGAAGGACTTTCACTATCTAGTTTCAAGACTTACTATCTACAATAACCAAGTGGCATAAGATTAAGTAAACACATCACTGAAAAATTATAGGAAGTCCAGAAAGAGACCTATACGTATAAGGTAAACTGATTTTTGACATAGCTGCCAAGGGACATCATAAAAGAATAGTCTGTTCAACAAATAGTGCTGTATCAATTGGATAGCCATGTGGAAAAAAATAAACCTCAACTCCTATCTCACACTATACCCCCAAATATTTTTAAGTGGATCACAGACCTACAAATAAAGTTAACTTAAAAATTTTCAGAAGAAAACACGAAGAAAATCTTGTGAACTTGGGCTAGAAAAAGATTTCTTTGACGGGACACAAAAAGCACTAACCAAAAAGGAAAACAAACTGGTAAACCAGATTTTATCAAAATTACAAACTCCTGTTCTTCAAAAGACATCATTAAGAAGATGAAAAAGTAAGCCCACAGAGAAAATATTTGTAATACATATGACTCACATAAATAAGTGTGTCCAGAATGTATAAAAAAACTCTTACTCCTCAATAAGATTAAAAAACATGAAAAACTGAGCAAGGATTTGAATATATATTTCACAAATGTGTAGCACATGAAAAATAGCACATGAAAGAAATGCTCAAAATCATTAGTCATTAAGGAAATGCAAATTAAAATGACAATGAGATACTGCTTCACAGCCAATGGCTAAAATGGAAAAAGACTGAAATATCCAAGGGTTGGCAAGGCTGAGGAACAACGGGAACTCTGTATGTGGCTGGTGTGAAGGTAAATAATACAACTACTAATAAAAAGATTTTACAGTTTCTTGTAAAATTAAACATGTATCTACTCTAAAGATGCAACAATTCTGCCTCTAAGTATTTACTAAAAAGAAATGAAAACTACATCCATAGAATAATTCATAGATGAATACTCAAGCAGCTTTATTCATAATAGCCCCATCTGGAAAACACATAATTTCATAGCATGAAATACTACTCACTAAGAAAAACAAATGCTCTGATTGAGCAACAATATGTATGAGTTTAACAGACGCGCTGAGCAAAAGAACAGACACAAAAGGGTACTTTCTGTATAATTCCCACTTATATGAACTTCTAGAGGAGATAAAACTAGTCTAAGTGAAAAGAAAATCAGAACTGTGGTTTTGTGGGGCAGGGGTAGAGTGGGCTCATGGGGATTTTATGAAATAATATGGAAATAATCTGTGTCTTCACTGTGATGCTGGTTCCAAAGGCATATATATATATATATATATATATATATATATATATATACATTTGCAAAGATTCTTCAAACTGTACACTTGAAAATTGTACACTTTATTTTATGTAAATTATATCTCAATAAAGTTTATATTTTATGGAATATTCCTGCCCCAAAGAGACAAAACAGGCACTTTAAGAAGTAAAGAAGAATGTCTCTGTTTCTGTGTTTATAGAAAGCCTTTTCACATGATTGTCCATATACAAAATAGTCTTTGTTGACTTTTAAATTCAAATGTCCAAGTACCAAGTAGTAACAATAGTCATAATCTACTTAGTGCCTAATAGATACTTAGTGCCTAATAGCTAGACTCTCTGCCAAGCTAGACTTACTACCAAGTAGTAACAATAGTCATCATCTACTTAGTGCCTAATAGATACTTAGTGCCTAATAGCTAGACTCTCTGCCATACACTTAACAATAATCTGCAAGGTAGGTCTTACTATCTTTATTTTTGGTTGAGAAACTTGAGTCTCAAAAGAGTTAAGTAATTCGTCCAAGAACTCCCTGTTAGTAAATAGTAGAGGTAAGAGTTTCTCCAAGGACTGTCTATCTCCGTCACCCATGTTCTTTCTCCTACACGTCACCTTCTAGATGACTTGTATATCATACCTATTCCAAAGCCATTTACCTAGAGGCACTAGGTAAGTAGTCATTGCTAATCTACTCATTTATTTGCCTTGGCCACAGTCTCCTTGTCATGTAACCTTGAATGAGTCATTCAGCCAAATTTCTCCAATAATTAAAACAATGAAAAATTGAAAAAAAAACCTAATACCTACCTTCTACTTCACATGGCAAGAGTTTAATATGGTGTGTGTTTAATAGGATAGATCTGGGTTCAAGATCTAGCTCTGCCAATTTTTAACTGAGCATGTTGCTTTATCTAAGTTTCACTCCTTTATCCATAAAATGAAAGTATTAATAACCACTTTCACAGGGGTGTTGTGAGGATAAGATGAGGTAATGCGCTTAAGCATTTTGAATTGTGCCAAGAACACAGTAAATGACAAGAAATAGAAATGCGTATTATTAATGAGGGGACAGGTATTGTCCTGTTAGAGAGGGTGCTTATTTTTCTTATTATTGCATATTTCCTTATTATTTCCTTCCTCTACTACAGAGCAATTTAGCAAGCTTGGAAAGGCCCTGAGTAGTCACCCCGATTATTTTGGCATTGGTGATTCCTTAGCTGCCGATCATTTTGAGGTTATATACATTCATTTAAGACTTTTCACTTGGGGGGCGCCTGGGTGGCTCAGTCAGTTAAGCGTCTGCCTTCGGCTCAGGTCATGATCCCAGAGTCCTGGGATTGAGTCCTGCATCAGGTTCCCTGCTCAGAAGGGAGTCGGATTCTCCCTGTACTCCTCACCCCGCTTGTGTTCTCCTTCTCATTCTCTCTCTCTCTCTCTCTCAAATAAATAAATAAAACCTTTAAAAAAAAGATTTTTCACTTGGTATTTAATGTTTCCATTTCCATTTAATATTTTCCAATATGCCATTGTGTTATAGGTCCTTGTATTATTTCCAAAATCTTATATAGACCATGGACAAAAGAGTATAAAAGATATGTAATTGGCAGAAAAACCTGTTTTATTCCCATAAGCAGCTCAGAGGAATGGTCACACTGTCTAGTACCATTAGGTGACCTATATGAGACACTGTTCCCAGAGACTTTATGAGCTTCAGTTTTTCTCTTTTTATCAGCTATCTTCTGAAAGAAATGACTATGATCCATGTAATAGTTGGAAGGTAAGAAAATAAAACAGGTATAAGGCAAAGAAATCCATCTTTACAACAATGTCCTAACTGGGCCTGCTTTAAGAGACTCTTACTGCTTTAAGAACCCATACATATAAATCTTTGATTCCGTGCTTACGGTGCCATATAATCAAGAGGAAGCAAGATGATTTAAATGAGTAGTATTCCAATAATAAAAACAAGAGAAAGAACTATGAGTCTCAAAACTGACCTTAAGTACAGTTAGGAAACAGGTTTTTCTCTTCGTAGCCCAACCAACATCTTCCTTTCACTTCGCCTCTATTCCAATGCATAATACTCTCAAATGCTCTGAGATCTATTCCTTTATAGGGGAGGGAAGAAAAAAAAAAAAAAAAACAACCTCCAAATAATTTGCATTAGGTTGTTAGTGCTTTGTCATCTTGTTCCTCCCTGGCCCCAAAAGAAAGCAGTACACTAGGGTTAAGTTAAAACAGACAGATGACTAATGGTTGGTGGATGAAGGAGATGCCCTAGTTAAGCATAAATGTCCCCCTAACCTCTATCCCACCATCTCAGAGGATCACACCCAGGTTATAGGAAACTAAATGACTTCCAGCGTTCTATGGCAGTGACGCTGAATCCAGGAAGAGCCGAGGGGCAGGTAGACCAGGACGTGGACAAGGGAACATGTTAGACTATCCATTAGAAACAGGAATGACCCTTGTACACTGCACGGCATGAAGAACAGTTGCTTCTCTGTCATTGGAAAGTCCATCAGGCCCAATCCAATCACTTGGACTTCACTTGTGGGCAGTTCAGCCAACTGGCTGACCCCTTATTTTTGTGGTCAATATCACCAAATTACTTTGAACTCTGATTCAGTGAATTTCAAAGAGCCATTCTCCTATCCTAAGTTCATCTCTTCTCATTTTTCCATTTCATTATAATGACTACCATTATTTATTTAATCACATATGAATATGCAGAAAGACACTAGAATGAAATACTTTTCAATTCCCTACGGTTAAGTTCCACATTTCCATTCCCTAGGTGGCCCAAGGGGATGGGTAACCAAAGAAGATATATTTAAAATTCATTATTTCTGGAATTCTTCTACTCAGTCTGTTTACGGAATTTTTTTTCAGTCCATTCTTGACACACAGACAAGTGTGTACCAACTGTCTACTTTTTATATTTGGATGAGTACCTGGAAGTGGTATGTGGCAGGAGACAAGAATGAAAAGGGAACACAAGAGTACTGTAAACGTGAAGACTAACTCACTCTTCTTGTCCATTTTACTCCAAGTAAAATGAGTTCTAGTTCTTTGTTTCACTCTGTTCACTTTCTTAATTAATTTTTTTATAAATGTACTCTTTATTCGTCTCTTAAGTCATCCCCTTGTGCTGATGTCATACCTTCCTCTTTTCTCAATCATTTTCCCCCTACACACCTCCAACTTCCCACATCCTTTATTTTCTGTGATGTTTCCAAATTACACAGCACCAAAGCACATAAAGGCATTCATCTTTACTAAGAAACAAGGTTGATATGAGCTTTCTGATCCCCAAAGAAAGAATTTATGTTCAACCTGCAGTTCTTTAGTGTTCTGGCCCTGGTCATTCACGGGGCATTGTTCTATGGTTTGGGCTTTCTGCATAATTCTACTTTCCTCTTCTATGAATTATCCCACAACTATAAATATAGTTAACAAATATCACAGACATAGCTTGAGACAAACTTCACTTCTTGGTCAATGTGCCAAAGTTTAAGTTTAAATTCTTGATATTGAATGGGTTGTCTGGATGGCTCACCCGGTAGAGCAGGTAACTCAGGGCTGTGGTTTGTTGCACGGCTGTTACCCCATATTGCATGTAGAGATTACTCAAAAATTAAATTTAAGGAGCGCCTGGATGGCTCAGTCGATTAAGGGTCTGCCTTCAGCGCAAGTCATGATCCCAGGGTCCTGGGATGGAGCCTCGCAATGGGCTCCCTGCTCAGCAGGGAGTCTGCTTCTCCCTCTCCCTCTGCCCATCACCACCCCCCACCCCCCTGCTCATGCTCTCTCACTGAGAAATAAATAAAATCTTTAAAAGTATAAATAAAATCCAAAAAAATTCTTGAGAACAATGGCCTAGGACCCAAAAAAGAGAATTAGTCTCATTCCAACACTCTTCTTCATATGGTCTATACTGCAGAATGGTCCATGAAAAGAAAGTCTAAAGGTCAAAGTGGAATGAGCTATGGCTCTTACCAAAGCTAAAAAGCTAAAGGTGCTTTGATACAGCTGCTGCTGCTGCTGCTGCTGTTGTTGTCTCAGTGTCAGTTAGAAGGCAGTGTGGTTTCTCCAGTTTTGTGAATAATAGTTTTGTCATTGTGCAGAGAGCACGATGTGTGGCTACAGGGTCTCCTATAGGCCTCGTACAAACTTTCAGTTGCCCCCCATGTGGTAGACATATGCTTATTTTCAGCTGAGTCTTAGGCCAGAGAGAGTTTAGAGAAAGTGGAAGAGAGAGAAAACTTAGTAGGATGTGTGACAAAGGGTAATATGTTTTCTCCCCTAAAGTACTGTGTGTGTGTTTAAAAGAAAATGAATAGTGTGTACCACTACTGCTCTAGTTATTTATTTTATACTCTGATAACACATTTTCAAGTCTGTTAGAGCCAATCTGAAACAAATGATAAAGCTCACTCAGCTATAAATTCTGCAAATGAGGGAATCGGTTGACCTTCACTGAGTGTTCATGTGCGTAATTCAACATGATGGTGTACCACACTTCAGAGCATAAGTGTGATCAACAGACGTGTGTAAGGCAAAAATGTCTACTGAATTTCACTGAAGGGAAATACGCAACAAGGGAAAATAGCAGTCTGCAGACTCTAACTCACACATAAAATACACCCAAGGTTTTAAAGCCCAACGAAAAGAGTCATTGAATGAGATACTAATGATCATAATGCAACATTAGAGTGAATAAATGGAAAGTCACTGGAATTACTTAGACATTCACAAAAATCAGCGGCTTTAAAACTAGGAAAAACACTTTGGAAAGAACTTGGGTTAATCCTTGAATCCTACAGATAACAAAGAGCCAGGGAAAGTAAGTCAGCTGTTCAAAGATACACAGCTTTCTTAAAAAAAAATTGAGCACCGGGATGGAAAACAAGGATATTTTATCCAGCATCCAGCATAAACGTTCTACCCTCCCATTAGGGGCTGCTCTGGTCTGCCAAGTGTCATCTCCACAGAAGAGATCTTCCCTCAGTGATGTGTGGTCAAGCCCCAGCAGTTACGGGATTCTCTTTCTGGGGAATAAGCTGCTCATGGGCAGAGGACAGATGAGAGATAATTACACTCTCTCCCTTCCTGCTTCCCCTATCATTTGGCCTGTCCATCCAAATTACATACACCTGCTTCTTTTTTGCTCCATCTTCTCTTAGTGGGCTTGGAGACACCGGGTACTTTAATTTTAAGTTCTGCGGCAAGTCTCTAAAATGTCTCTGACTTTCAGACAGAGGTGGGACACTGTTCACCTGCCATCTGTGGGATGTGCACTTGGATTTTGCCTTCATCATCATATAAACAACAGATGTGTCAATCTACTGGCAAGCTTCCATCTGGAACTCCTCTGTTACCAAGGACACTGTGCGGTCATGGGCAGAGCAAATCTAACTTGACTAAAAAGAGCCAAACCCATCGTGTTGGATGCAGAATCATGAGATCTGATTAGCTGAGAGAACCAATCACAATCCCCCTCAGTATCAGTCTGGGTTCTTAAAGTGGCAAACAACAGCACTGACTGACCATGTCAAGCCACAAAGGAATGCAATGGAGAAAAGGAAGGAAAAGCTGAACAATCAGGTCTTGCAAGGCAGGGGTCTGAAACAGCTCAGGGGCAATCTGTGTAGCAAGAACTTGTAGAAACTTTCTTTGGTAGGGGGAAGCGTGAGCTCCAACATTTTTGAGCCTGGTGTCCATCTGCTCATGATTCCATTGGTAGGGAGATGGTTTGATAAGCCAAGCTGGAATCTCACTGCCACTGCTTGAAGTGGCAGAAGTCTCATGAATGCTCAGCCAGTCCCACCATGCAACTGGGTAGGAGAATTTTCCCAAAGGAAAATACAGTTGTTCTTGCTAGAAAACAAAGGAAAATGAATGCTAGGCATTCAAATCAGCAGCTGTCCACCACATTGTCAAAACAAGGTGAATAAATGCAGAGGGAGAGAGGTCAACATGGAGAGGGGAATAATGAAGTCTATCCAGACAAGAGTCCAGTGATGAGACCAGTAAAAAGGTTATTAAAATCTGGTTCTGAGTCACAGTTTTCAATCAGGCTAAAGATTTTTTTTTTTTCTTTGAAATGCTTCCAACACTGCCCCAACCCCGCGTGGTATGTGAATAACGAGTCCATGGAGTCCATCAAGCATCTCTTTCAAGTCAGCATTACCTGCCTCCTACCCATCTGCTGCCCATTCTTGGCTGGCCCTTCCCACTCCCCTGTCCTTACCATAATCTGAACCCCAAGGCTCTTTCTTCAGCAACCCCTTTGCTTACATTGGAAGATCACCCAAACATCATAGGATGTTATACTGACTTTTCAAAAATTTAACAAACGATGATTTAAGGTTTTTTTTTTTTCTTTAATCCGAAGTCAAACTTCCTCGGCAGATGTAGGATGAGAAAAGTCATGTAAAATGCTTCTTTGAAGCTGCTTCCAGAGTGCGATCCTAGGCAGACTTGGTATAGCCCCCTTTACTGAAATGTCCCGGTAGATACTGTCCGGATGAAAGAGGCTTCTCCACTTCCACTCAAAGTACAAACCAGGCCGGCATTTTGAAAAAGAGACAGGTTTATCCATCCCTTCAGTGTTAGATGGCTTTGTTCCCTGTAAAATTTCACTTTTGGTTATTAAAATATTCACTGTAGGAAACAAATTTGTAACCCATTTCTCATGTTACCTACACACAGAAAAACAAAATTTGATATCCTGGGGTTTATTTGCTGAGGGCGCTTCCCATAAAAGCGAGTGAGTATGCATTGAGAAATTTGTCTGGTTAACTCCTTATGGATAAACGTTAGTCACAAGCATCACTCCCCGCCCCCCTCCCCGACTCTCGCCCCCAGCACCCTCCCCACCTCCCGACTTCCCGCCTCTCCGGGGCTGGTGACCTAATAGCATTTTTCTTCATGCATATTTTGGCGTCGCCCCATGGCCTGGCTGCCTTCGCCTGTCTGAGTCTTTTGAAATTCCTGCATGTTCGCCCCAGATTAAGCCGAGTGTGTCTCAGGATGTGTGTTCCGTTTTGTTCTTTCCCCTTAACGCTCCCTGTGCAACGTGTCTGGGGGGAGGAGGACAGGACGGGGAGGGAGGGGCAGAGGCAGAGGCGAGGAGCTGTCCGCCTTGCACGTTTCCAATCGCATTACGTGAACAAATAGCAGAGGGGCTGCCGGGCCAGAACTGCTTGTGTAACTTTGCAAACGTGCCAGAAAGTTTAAAATCTCTCCTCCTTCCTTCACTCCAGACGCTGCCCGCTCGCCGGGGCCGCCGCGCCGCTCCCCGTCGCCTTCCAGGAGGACTGGGAAAGAGGAGGCAGTCGGGTGCCACGTCCCAGCAGCCGCCTTTACTGGACAAGGGTCTGCAGCCCACCCTTGGCACTGCTTGTAGGGACTGAGTTACCCGCGCTCCGCCCGCCTCCCTGGTTGAAGATTTCTCCCTCCTTCACGTGATTTGGGCCCCGTTTTTCTTTTCTGTGATCTACGTCCTCCCGGAGTGGGGACAATCAGGCAAAGGGAGCGATGCGCTTCGCCTGGACCGCGCTCCTGCTCGGGCCCTTGCAGCTCTGCGCGCTCCTGCGCTGCGCCCCGCCGGCCGCCGGCCAGCAGCAGCCCCCTCGCCAGCCGCCGGCGGCTCCGGCCGGCTGGCGCCAGAGGATCCAATGGGAGAACAACGGGCAGGTGTTCAGCCTGCTGAGCCTGGGCTCGCAGTACCAGCCGCAGCGCCGACGGGACCCGGGCACCACCGCCCCGGGCGCTGCCAACGCCGCAGCCCCGCAGCCGCGCACGCCGATCCTGCTGCTCCGCAACCGCACGGCGGCAGCACGCGAGCGCACTGCAGGCGCGTCGGGGGTCGCCGGCCGACCCAGACCCGCCGCCCGCCATTGGTTCCAAGCTGGCTACTCGTCGTCCGGGGCCCGCGACGCTGGGGACTCGCATGACAGCAACCGGACGGCGCCGGGAGACAGCCCGGCGCTCAGTAACCTGCAGCCGCCCAGCCGTGTAGACGGCATGGTGGGCGACGACCCGTACAACCCCTACAAGTACTCCGACGACAACCCCTATTACAACTACTACGACACGTACGAAAGGCCCCGGCCTGGGAGCAGGTACCGGCCCGGATATGGCACCGGCTATTTCCAGTACGGTAAGCACCCCCAAGTCGCAGGGAGCAGCCGCGCACCCCTTCCCCAACTCTGTGGGTCCCCAACGTGGCTGCCTGGGCGCGGCAGGCCTTAGTCCCCGCTGATCCGATCCCTCCCCCTGCGCCTGCAGAGGCAGCCCTGGAATCTGGTGCAAACCGCGCGCATGGCCCCTCCTGCTTTCTTTCCACTTTGCTTTGCAGCCCTGGGCGTCCCCCGTTCTCCTGCTACCCGCAGCCCGGTTGGGTGAAGGGTGAAGAGTAAGGGATACGGAGGGACCCGGGACCGGGGTAGGGGGCTCCGGGTTGTCTCACAGCTACCTACCCCCATCGCCTCCTGACGTTTAGGTCTCCCGGACCTGGTGCCGGACCCGTACTACATCCAGGCGTCCACGTACGTGCAAAAGATGTCCATGTACAACCTGAGATGCGCTGCAGAGGAAAACTGCTTGGCCAGGTACTGGCTGGGATCTCCGCGGCCTGGCTGCCCCATCTCGCTTCAGGCGCTGCTCCTGTGCCTGGTTCTGACCACTCGTGTTCCATGCAGACAAGAATTGGGAAATGGGGCAAGAGCTGGGAAGTGGAATGTGGGTTCCTGTGCACGCGGACCTGGATGGAGAGTTAACATTTTGAAGATTTCTCTGGGTTCTGCCTTTCAAACTGTGACACAAATCAGGGAGATTGGGAGCAAACTCTTATCCTGGAGAGCTGGGATCTCACGTTCTTTTTCCAAGATCCTCAAACTTTGGAGCCTATGGTTTCCCATAACTTTCTATTAAAGAACTGTACAATAACATGGAAAAAATATTGTAATGGAAGAGCTTGTTAATGACCCCTTAAAATACAGAGGGCTAACTTGCCAGTGGGGCACCCCTCATCAGCAAAGTTTAGGTTTTCTTCTTTTGTTTGAGGCCACACTTTAACTTAGTTGTTTTGATATTACTTCAGCCAGAATAAGAGCATGAGCAAGAGCTTTGTTTTTGAATCAGTCCTAAAATAAAATCATAGCAGTTTGGGGAATGGAATTCTCTGACTTTGCTCCTGGGAAACCAGCAGAGGGAGCAAAAGATGTTTTGATAGGTCTCATAAAATGTTTTTCAAGTGGAAAGTGAAAATACTCAACAGTATGTGAATGTATATTCACACAAAATATGTTAGGAGGGACAGAGTAATGTTTATCTGTTCAGCTGTATATTTCTCCCACTTTGACCCTTTATAACTGTCAGGCTAAAGGAAGAGAAGAAAGCTGAACTTACCATTTTCATTCTTGAGTCTTGCATCACTCGCTCTATTGCACTCCCTAGGATATTATTACAGTCATGCCATTGTTTTCAAGATAGCGAAGTTACAAAATTATTGATCTAATCTGGGTGTATGCTTCTGGAATTATTTCCCCAGTTTACATCTTAGGGAAGTGTTTAAGAAGAAACCTACTGCTGAATTCAAAATTCTTTGTAAGTACATAGGATTTTTAAATTTGGGATAATTTCTACTCATTCATGTGGTTAAACAAGAACTGATTATAAATGCAGAATTTACTTACCACATGTACATGCGTAATGCTAATTTTATTATGCTTTTTCACTTTTCTAACTGCAGATTAACACAGTTGTCATTCATTCACTCATTCAACAAATATTCACTGAACTCTGGCCACTTGCCAGGCACTGTTCTAAGACCTGGAGATTCAGCAATAAACAAAATAAGCAAAATGCCTCTTACAACTGATAGTCTACTTGGAGATGGGGGGTAGTTGCCATTATAAAATGGAAAAGATTTTCCTTGTAATTTGTCTTCAGTTTAATATCCTGTGACAGTAATAATGTTTTCTTTTTCAAAATCACAGCACAGCATACAGAGCAGATGTCAGAGATTATGATCACAGGGTGCTGCTACGATTCCCCCAAAGAGTGAAAAACCAAGGGACATCAGATTTCTTACCAAGCCGACCGAGATATTCCTGGGAATGGCACAGCTGTCACCAGTAAGTGGATGGGCCTCCTGAGTACTTCCGAGTTGCGTTTTCCTTTTTCAGGTAGTTCTTAATGTGCAAATGCAAAGTCTCATTTCTAGAATTTTCTCTGTGTAATGTAACATCATCAAGGGAGTCTATCTTTAAGAAAATACATCCACTACCAGATCCTGTTTTTAAAATGGAAATTCTAAGTCCAGCTCATTAAAACTGCTGATAGGATACAGCAATTGTCTTCACTAGAATTTTATTCCAGTATACTACAGGTAAGATTTCTAAAAAAGCTTGTTGTAGCCAAAATCATCTACAGTTAGTTAGCACTTTTTTAAAAAAAGATTTTATTTACTTATTTGAGAGAGAGGGACAGAGAGATTGAGAGAACCAGTGGGAGGAGGGGCAGAGGAAGCAGCAGACTCCCCACGGAGCAGGGAGACAGATGTGGGACTCGACCCCAGGACCCTGGGATCGTAACCTCAGCCGAAGACAGACACTTAACCAACGGAGCCACCCAGCACCCTAGTTAGCATTTAATAAAAACCACAAGTTGTTATCAGAAGGATTCATACACCAATCTCAAAGAAAGATAGAGATGATATACTCCATGAGCTGAGAAGGACCTACCTCTATCTTTTAAAATGCCTGTGTCAAACCCAGGGTAATTGTCTGGTCTGTCCTAAATTTAAAGATCTTTGTATAAGATGATTCTATAATTTGCCTTGGTAACTTGCCCAGGAATCTTGGTAATGCCGGGAAATCCCGCTGGATGCCCTGAAACCTTTGGCAATTTGAGCAGTTTTTTCTTGTTCTTTCCTTATGTGAGAAGATACACAGCTCAGCACCTTTCCTTTAATGAAATGAGAAAAGCAGATATGAACACCTAGTTTGCTGATAAAATAGAATTATTTTAAATAAAATTTTATACCAGTTAAATAATAATGGTGGAGAAAACATACCAGTACTTCTTTGCATTTTAGTAACGGTTTTATATTTTTTAAAAACCTCTCAGAAACCTCCCAAGAGTCATGTGCTCTTCTTTTATTTGGAATGAAACATCAGTACTGGCAGCCAAAAGAAACAGACTAGAGAGCATATGGCAGGTTTTACTTAAACACAGATAATTTAGTGTCTATTTCTATTTAATATTCAAAGATAAAACAGAGGGTATTGGAAAACAAAATACTCAAAATAAGTCCTTTTTTCCAAGAAGCAAAGTTAAAGGCTTACAATTTTGATAGATGACTGTTCCTGGGGGAAAAAAGCTAGCATGAATCTGGCTTTAAGAAGATAAACTGGATCTCAATTGTAATGTGAAAACAAGTGTGGGAGGCAGTGTGGAAGTCATCTAAAGTCCTCATGGCTTTCTCTGTATGTTACTGACCTCTGTCTCTGTGTTGTGCGGGGTATCAGACATTACCACAGCATGGATGAATTCAGCCACTATGACCTACTTGATGCCAGTACCCAGAGGAGAGTGGCTGAAGGCCACAAAGCGAGCTTCTGTCTTGAGGACACATCCTGTGACTATGGCTACCACAGGCGATTTGCATGTACTGCGCATACACAGGTGGGTTGGCCCCCTGACGTCAGGAACCCATAGGCTTCAGAGAGAAAATAGTGTGGTCTTCTCTTTTCTTTCCTCCTGCCAGTCTTTTATAAACTGATTTTGGGGGTCATCTAGTCAAGATGGAAAATAATTAGGAAAAGGAAGCTGGTCGCTTGATGATTCAAATTATTATTAATTTATTTATTTTTAGAGAGGGCGAGAAAGGGTGGGGAGGGGCGGAGAGAGAGAATCTCAAGCAGACTCCATGCCCAGAGTGGAGCCTGACATGGGGCTTGATCTTGCAACCCTGAGATCATGACGTTAGCCGAAATCAAGAGTCAGACACTTAAGTGACTGAGCCACCCAGGCGCCCAGATTCAAAGAATTTCATCATCATAGAAGGTCAATGTGTATAATTGCTATGTTCCACAGTGAAAGCAGTGGTTTAGTCCCTGAACAAATCTGACTGATTTCCAGTATCTGCACTCATTCTGTACTCTTCAAGTGGCTTCGCAAATAACGGTGGCGAAGACACTTCTGTTTTCTCACCTTCAAAACCATTCCTCCCTTCATCTCTTAAGCTACAGAGAGAGTAGTGATTGGGGTTAGCCAAAGAGAGAACCTAAGTTTCTTAAAAAGCACTTTAAAACCAGTCTCTTTCAAGCATGCAAATGGGAGCAGAAGGACACAGTTTCTCTCTCCACGCATTATGTAGTTAAACCTACAGTATAATTGATGTCAGATGTCCTTTGGATGGATTTTTAAAAATAGTGCTGACCTAAGCAGTGTGCATGTCTTATAATGGGAAAATGTGTGTCAGTTAAAAGCCAGGCCAGTATTTCCATAAGAAATTCTCCTGTGTAAGAGGACGTTATAATTTTAGTCCAGCCGGAATCTTGGCAAGGAGCAGTGAACGTACATAACGCAGGGCACAAAGGGATCAGCAACTGGCATCTGGCATCTCGGGGAACAAATTCCAGGGCTGTGGCAGGAAGCTTTTTAGTGACCAAAATGTTACCACTGCTTCTTTCTCTGAACTTAAAACATCAGAGCAATTGGAGGGGGGAAAGGTTCAATTCCACATGCTCTGGGGGCAGCACATAATCTTTAACTAAAAGTTGATGCAACCTACCCACACATTACACATATGTGGGCAGAGAGATTCCCTTTTCGCTCGGTGATCTCCACAGTGGCTGCCTGCCTATGCAGGGGCCCTGGAGTTTATTCTCTCCATGTAGAGAAAGAGGCACTCTGGACAGCTCTCTGTTGAAATAATTGAATTTAGGTCTATAGGTATTTATCGAGCTTCTGGTCTTCCAATTCCTTGGGGTGACCCCACTTCATTTTCTATGGTAGCTTTCTTATTAATCATCTTCTATGTCCTATTTACACTGTTCACCAGGTCTTGCATTGCAAGTGGTTGACGTTTTCGTGTTTTTCACTAGACTGGTGTTTCTCGAACATGGACTTCATTTAAAGGGGCAAAACAACCCTCACAAAGCCCCAGTGTTGACTTAGAATTAAGTGTATGACAATGTTGTTTGAATGTATCCAAATATAAAAGTAGATACAACTTCCTTATATCTATATTTCATATAACTCCTAAGTTCTCAGATAACAAATTTACAATGTCAACATATATGAAACAAGAAACACATTAACCTCATTGATTTAATGTAACCATCGTTTCTCATTTGCTAAAACCAAACAGCTAATTTAGACAGCACTGGCTAAGGTTCTACACTTCTTTTTCTTTCTTTTTTTTTTTTTAAGATTTTATTTATTTGAGAGAGAGAAAGAGAGAATGAGTTGGGGGGTGGGGAGAAGGAGAAGCAGATTCCCCACTGAGCAGGGAACCTGATGCCAGGCTCTATCCCAGGACCCTGAGATCATGACCTGAGCCGGAGGCAGACACTTAAACATCTGAGCCACCGGGGCGTCCCAAGGCTCTACATTCCATCTGTTTTTAAAGTTTGACTTTGAATACAGGACATGCCTGTTTTTTCAAAAGCCTTAAAAATTCCTATTTTTTGTGCACTAGTTCAAATAATCAAAGTTAAAACTTAACTTAAATCCTTCCAACTGGAGTACCAATTTCAGCACTCTTTAGAGCTCTTTTGTTCCCTTGAAGGTACAATGAGCATTGTGGCATTGTTTAAACAGTCTTAAATACGCAGCTCATCCAATGAAAGGACATGTTACAAAGCCATGGGAGGTGGTGGGACCGGCTATTCCTGGCAGTAGCAACAATTACAGTAGCTAGCGCTTACTGAGTATCTAGTATGTGCCAGAATCAGGATTAATGTGCTAGGCCCAGAAACTGAAAAATCTTCATATGGTTCTCCCTGCAGTGGCACAGGTACTTTTGAGTGTGGCCTGTCTGTGCCACTGTGCGCTGTGTCAGAGCATAGTGCTGTGCCATTCTTCCCCACTCCAGCAAGAGCCACACCAGCATTGCTAGAACACGATTAGAGGATTTTGGCGTCTCTTTGGCAACCAAAGTGATCTTAAGCACCAAAGAAATTTTGGGGGCTGAAATGATATGGCAGTAATGACTTAAAATGATTCTAGCATATGCTTTTAAATTTACTTTAGATTAGTATTAGAGTGAAAATACAACCATTCAAACTTCTCAAGAAGAACTAATGGAATCAAGAATATACCTACAGACTCCAATCTGAGCAAATTTCCCCAGACTGTAACTTTCTGGAGAGCAAGGACCCGATCTTATTGGAATTCTTCTCCTCCCTGCCTGTAGAAAGCACTCATTTCTTTATGGAAGTGAGTATCTTAGCGAGTGGAGTGATGTGGCGGCATTCATTTACTGAGGCATACATTCATCCCTTTTATTCAATAACCTATTTCAGTGGCAATGCGAGAGAGAGAATAGTGTGGTGGTTAAGAATAGGGACCCTGGGCCCCGAACATCTAAACTCAAAACCAGCTCAGCCACTTACTAGCTGTAGTGACTCATTTTCCTCACCTGCAAAATGGGGATAAGAATAGTACCTATCTCATGTACTTGTAAAAATTGAATTTATAGATGTAACATGTTTAAAATTTTTCCTGGCACATACTACCTACTTTATAAACATTTCCTACTCAAAAATGCAACGAAGATTCCACCCTAAGGGAGTTTCTAATCTCTAGTTAGATATATTCTTATATGGTACCGTTACAAGACAGAGCATTAGAGGAAAACACTATAGAATTGGGGCATTCAGAGTAAAGGAAGGTAATTTCCCAGAGAAAGTGGGAAAGGTTGTACTGAGGACATGAGAGCTAGGTGGATGACTACACGGCCTTTATTCCCGAACTGGTGATATTTTAGAATTTTGGTGGAGGCCTATTCTGTCACTTAAGATTGTATTTATCACTGGTGATTGATGACACTTTTAAGAAGCTAGATGTACTACTACTTATATTAGTCCTGTATTTTTTTTAGCTGGAGGTGCTATAAGGCTGAGTAATATATACTTCTCAAAGGAGATGCAATATAAGTATAGTTTTATGTCAAACTCTTGTAAGTACTAACTTAAAATTTAATTTGCAAATAATAAGCACATTCTTTCGTATACTCTAACCACATACCATCTTTTTACATTTTGAAATTTTTTTTGTTGTAGGGGTTGAGTCCTGGCTGCTATGATACCTATAACGCAGACATAGACTGCCAATGGATTGATATTACGGATGTAAAACCTGGCAACTACATTCTAAAGGTAGAGACCTTTGAAAATAGAAACCTTTCATTTGTTTTGACTGCAACTCAATGGGCTTCCCCTTCTGAATAGAACATTAAATAATCACAATCCTGCAAGCAATTCTATGTCTCCTAGAAATATTTCTAAACCAACCTACCTATATGAAAAAAATATTTTAAGGAACTTCAGGGGAAAATATAGAGAGTCTCCTTCTATAACTTCTCCAGAATTTCACCACTTGCCTTACTTTTAAAATCCCCTCCCTGGCTTGATTTAGTTGAAGCATTTCCTTGTTCTAGCCCTGTGCAACTAGGAAGAAATTAACCAGCAAACACTGCTGATGAAATCTGAAACATGGATGATGTTTACGTTGCCTAGGTCAGTGTGAACCCCAGCTACCTGGTGCCTGAATCGGACTATACCAACAACGTCGTGCGCTGTGAAATCCGCTACACGGGACACCATGCGTATGCCTCCGGCTGCACAATTTCACCGTGAGTTCTGTTTGCCTAGCTTAGTAATTCTCTTCTCAAAGAGTTTTAGTTCACTGACAGGCATTATACATGTGTCTGTTTCTTTTCTTTTCTTTAAGTTAAGATTTTTATTTTTGTTTATTTGAGAGAGAGCGAGCGCGAGAGAGAGAGCGTGCACAAGAGGGCGGAGGGGCAGAGGGAGAGGGTGAAGCAGACTCCCCGCTGAGCAGGGAACCTGACTCTGGGTTCAATCCCAGGATCCTGAGATCATGACCTGATCAGGCAGATGCTTAACTGACTGAGCCACCCAGGCGCCCTTACATGTGTCTGTTTCTACTCCTACTGCAGCTTCCTTGTAAAATGGTCCATGCTATCACATAATTAGAGCTGATTTTTCTTTGATGATGCTAGAGAAGGGGTGGGGAGATGTACTCAGGTTTTTATCATCCTAAAGCTTAGCTTCTGAGACAAGACAAACACACAGAACACACTGTTTACCCCGAAAAGCCCGTGTGGTGGCTAAGTATGTAAAACATGCCATATGCCATGTGGATGACCTTGCGGGATCCCAAACAGTTGGATTTCCTGTCTCTTCGCCAGAGTCCGTGAAGCAGCTCTGAAGAAATTCCTAGAGTTCTTTAAAGTGCATTTTGAAAATCATTGCCTTAAAGTACTCCATGGAAGAGGTCAGACTGCCTGTTCTGTAGAAACCAAGATATTACAAATTTGAGTTCTAAAACCACAAGGACTAGAAAAATACCCTAGAAAAAGGAGGGGTGTGTGGAGGTTCTGCCATCATTTGCCTAGCCCCAAAACCCTTCCTTGAATGAAATCTAAGAGGGAATCCCAGCACACGAATATCAAAGGGGTGATGCTGTGATGAGAGTCACCGGAGCAAAATCAGGGGGTTTGAGTGGCTTGTCTCTGTCCTCCTCCGTCCTCTAAGCCCGGCCTGCTCTAGTGTTGGTGGGTTGGCGAGCCTACCCCCTGTGCTACCTGCGACTGATCCCAACTATAAAAACACCATGGGAATGATGCTGAACATGCATCAATGTGGGGAGGCACCAGTGCCTCCAGGGTCACACGGAGACTTGTCACAGAGCTACACCAGCAACTTGCTCTTAACACACATTTCTCCTGGATACACACACCAGGGAAGGGGTTGGCTACATGTACATCTGTCGTCTGTGGGATTTCCCAAACTCACCTCAACCTAGTTGTGCAGATTCTTCCCCACCCCTGGGCTCCTGGCCGGGGGGAGTGTGAGGCTTCCACAGAGCAGTTGGGTTCCATGGACACGGCCATGCACTGTGGCTTGGGCTGCATTCACCTTGCAGGGAGCCTTTTCATTCTTCCGTAAAGGAGGTGAGCCTGTGCTTGACAAGTGTCATCATAGCTCTGGGGATAGATGCAGCCTAGGACGGCAAAGGGACAGCACCAAAAAAAGATCATCAAATGTATTTTTCTGAACGTGCCCACCATGCAGAAAACTTGGCTGGGTTTATGGCCCATATTGTGTGGAGCTGATCAAAGTATAAATGAAAATCCTCAGCACGTCAGTGTAATTGAAGCTAAAATAAACGAAAATAATGTAAAATACATGGATTAATTAATTTCCCTTAATTTTTAGGATTCCTTATTCACTCATTCTCTGTATTTACTGGCATTCTCACATTTGCACTGTGTATTTACTGAGGTCCTACACTAGGTATTAGAGAGTAAGGCAAAGATAAATATGATTTCTGACCCTTTACTGTTCCCTTATAGCAGTATTACAATAACTCTCAATTAATTACTTGTGAACCTCCTGTATAATGTTTGTCTCTTATCCACTTTGACATGGCTGGGACCTAGACTCTTGTCCACCCCTGTATCCCCAGGTACAGGCCTGCCACTGTCTAGCCTCTCATTCAACACTCGAAGAGTAGAGAAATGACCCTCTCTTTCAGGGAATTTAGAATGTGGAATTGAGAGGCCAAGAGCAATACACCTATGACTGTAGTAGAGAGACAATATGAAAATTCTATGAGGGGTAAGATAAAATGCAGGGGAAACAGAAGGACCTCTGCTATCATCTAGGTGACCCCCAAGTGTGACAGCTGACCTTGCAGTAAGAACAGGTCTGGAGATGTGACTCTTGTGGCATAGAATGTTCATGAGCAGAATCTACTGAATTGGATATTGCCAGGTATCTAGAACAAATAAAAATCATTATATTGCTCCAACACAGAGTTGTTCTTTTCTTTTCTTTTTTTTTTTAACAACCAGCTGTCACTGACTGTAACTAAATTTCAGAGTGGTTGAGGTAAAACTTTAATAAGCAATATAGATCAGATGGAAATATGGGAAGGTGAAAGGACCCATAGCAATTTGTAATCAAATAACAAGATCCAGTCTATGAGTGGAAACTAATGGGAGATGAGCAAAGACCTTGAGAGAGGAATCCTCACCTTCAGGAGAATGATGCCTGCCTCCTTTATTTTGACTTTCGCTTCTGGTCTCCCTTGCTAGGCGTTCAGAGGAAGGAGAGGTTTCCTCTGGCTGAGATTTAGGAGTGGCTTTAGGACAGCCTATGAACTACGCCTTGAAGGCTGAGGAGGATTGCACTGGGGGCCGTTAAAGAAGGACATGCCAGGAGGAGTCAGCATCACTGGCCACCCCATGGCAGGGAGAAACTACAGGGCATATTTGGAAAACCAAGTCTTCTAGTGTGGCTAAGGAGTTAAGATTTGGGCGAAAGGGATGGAAGAGTAAGCTGGGACCAGATCAAAGGGAGCATTGAAGAGCAAGCTAAAAAGTTTGAACTTCATTCTGAAGGCCATGGGGAGTCTTTGAAGTTCCTTGAGCAAGGACTGTAACTTGCCTAAAAACTGTGTGGTCAGTCTGGTGGCTCTGAGAGCAGCACGACATGTGATTCCCTTGGTAATGTTATTGTACCTTTTTAACTTTTCAAGACATATCATCCCTCAGTTCACTCACTGTTTTCATGCTAATCACACACTGGAGAACATTCCACTGGTGCGTAAAAACTCCCCAGGAGGAAAGGGTGTGCCTTTGATATATCCACTCTCCCTCTTTTTTTTAAGATCTGTTTATTTATTAGAGAGAGAGTATGTGAGTGAGTACTCGGTGCACGCACATACGCACTGGGGCAGTAGCACAGGGACTGAGAGAATGTCAAGCCGACTCCACATTAAGCCAGAGCCCAATGCAGGGCTCAATCTCAGGACCCTGAGATCAGGACCTGAACTGAAACTAAGAGCTGGATGCTTAACCACCCAGGAGCCCCACCTCTGTTCCTCTTTTTCCTCATTGTCAACAAAATGTTTTATGATTCTACAATTAAGTTCTCCTCTCATAAAACTTAATATTCGGAAATGGCTGGTTTGTGATTTGGACTGCTTAGTTTCTTTACATGGGGATCTATGATCACAGTATAAACACCATGTTGGACTGGTTGGCTTTGACTCAGTCTCCGCCTATTAAGGCATCCATCTACATCCAAAACCATGCTGGGAAAGGAGCAATGTGAGACAGTGCAGAGGCCACGGATCTGCTTCCAGATGGACACGTCCCACTCCACGGAGTGAACACGCTCCATGGAGTGAACTCATCTGGACAGAGCTGCTGGTCCCCTATGTCCTGCTTTACCCTTGATTACTTCAGAGGCTGCTTCTTTTAACTGGAAACATTAAGTCTGTAGGTATCAGGCACAGACTTTTGGCAGCTAACGTAGTCTCTTCCTTCAAATCATTATTAAAATAATGTATTAGTGGGTAATTTCATGAGGTGACTATTGTGTAGGCATAGGGAAATTGCTACAGATTTTTTTTTAAAGGGTCAACATTAAGCTTGTCTACTGTACTCATTCATAATATTATCAAGTTAATAGTTTGTCTTATTTTGTTTTCTTAATCTAGGTATTAGAAAGCAAGCCAAAACTCCCAATGGATAAATCAGTGCCTGGTGTTCTGAAGTGGGAAAAAAATAGATTAACTTCAGTAGGATTTATATATTTTGAAAGAGAGAACAGAAAACAACAAAGGAATTTTTGTTTGGACTGTTTTGTAACAAAGCACATAACTGGATTTTGAACATTTAAATTGGCATTACTTGGGAAATCGTTACTATTATTCCTATTACTTTGTGAATGAACACAGTGTTTCCATTCTGTAGATGCACACTTTGGCTCTTTGAAGGAGATCCAAATTTCTTATGCTCCTTTGGAAATTGTAGTGTAAAAGGGAAAATAACATTTCAGTGAATGAGCCAAAATTACTATTAACTGAGAATTTTCTTAACTTCAGTGAACCATAACAATAACTGGCTTGTCTTTGTCTTAGCGTAGATTAATTTAGAAAGGAGGCTCCTACTGTTCAAATAGATACAGACACATTTGGTGCTGAGGAAGGAACAAACATTACCATTGGCGTCAAGAAATATTACTATATAGCAGAGAAATGGCAATATATGTACTCAGATAGTTACATCCCTATATAAAATTTTATGTTTACATTTTAAAATTAGTAAACTCCTGTCTTTCTGCTAAGTGTACAATTTCATCCTGACTTAAGTCAGCTTTTGTTTTGGAACAAATTAAGTAATTGAGCTGCCCAACTCCTGTCTGACATTCGTTGATGCTGCCTCAATTCTTTAATTCTTCTGTGGGCAGAGACCTTTTAAGTGGCATTCTCAAAATCACCATTCTGGGGACTGGTGTATGGAGGATAACTTTGTCTATGGGAAGTCATTCTGATGATAGATGTGATATATTCAGAGAAACTATGTGTGTGTTTAAGTATGTAGAACAGTTAACTGAAAAATTTTCCTGGTTGACATAAAAATCATACAAACAAGTCCCCCAAACCACATGGAACTGTCTCTCAAATACTTTAAAACATTAACGAAAAACATCTTAGGATTTTCAACTTTTCAATATTTTTTTCTAATGTTCAGCTTTAAAATGAAGAATGCTAAAAAAAAATTTAAATTATCCAGAGTACATAACATAATATCTGGATATAGGAACATTATCAGGTCATCCAGGAATCAGTACTACATGTTTTTTTTCTTTCCGTGTGTCTAAAGTATAAACTAAATTAGCAAAGCACGTAACAGTACATAGTTGAGGGGTTGGTGAATAAGGGAAAAAAAAAAAAACTTTCCATAAAACAAACGACTGTGCTGCATAATGAGACAGCTGTGATTTTATTTTAAAACTGTGAAACCACGTGCCCCAATGAAATTTGGAAAACTCCTTTTTTCCCTAGTTCCAAAAGATGCAGAGAGAAATCAAATGACACTTTCAAGTTAGCGGTACTTAGGCAGAAGTCTTCCTACATTACCCAGTATTAAAATCTCAAGTGAGGGATTTCTAGTTTGGTAGAATTTAAAAGTGAGTTGGCATCCCTGTGTCGTATATCAGAGAGTTGTGAAGTCAACAGCAACTACTAAGAGTCGTCCCGCAATCACTAGTGCCTAGTGCAGCAAGAGGGGCTAGAGATGGACAGTCACGCGGGGGTGGATACCGTGCTCACCTGCCAGGACACACACTTAACGACAGAGAATGCAGCTCGATAGAGACCCAGAACTTTCATTGAGCTAGTATCTGAGCTATGGAGTAGCTTCTTTGATGTACCTCTTTGCCTTAAGTTGCTTTTTTAGTTTTAAGACTGTAGAATGATCCTTTCAAGTCATAATCTTTTCTAATAGAGATATTTTAATATACTTGCTTTTTTTTAAAAAAACAAAACTACTGTCAGTATTAATACTGAGCCAGACTGGCATCTACACATTAAGGCCTATCATTTCATTGAGATTCTTACCCCTGTAAAAACTGAATTATGGCCTTTGGACACATATGAGAAGACATTTAGTATCATTCACTGGGCCTTCCATCTGTCTGTCCACCCATCACCATTTGACATATCAGCCACTTACATGCTAGGCCTTGCGATAAAAAAAAACAAACAAAAAACTGTCCCCTAACCTCAATAAGTATTAAAAATGTCAGTATTACCCTTTAGGTTCACCTTATTTCATTTTTAACAACTATAAGTACATGTCTAAAAATTTTCTATTTTTAGCACTATTGTTTTTCATGACCATATTTTATTTTAAAAAATAAGTTAAAATAAATAGTTATATGCATGTATGTGTTACTAATAATTAAAACTATATTTTCGATCTTTGAAATGTCTGCCTCTTAAATATAACACCTACTATTTGGTTGATTCTGAAAAAAAAAAATGTTTCAATTAGGAGGCTAAAGATTCTTGCTTATTCCTTATGTAAATATTCCTTCCTCCCACTACCCCTACACACTCCCAAAGAACTCCCAAGTATTGATTTAACACTCAATATTTTTGAACCTCAAGGGATCTCTCCTTTGAATAACCACAAAAACTCGCATATAATGATTAGCTGGTAAAAGTCATCCATGAATAAAATTTAAATAAAAAACCTAATCCAGTCTTAGCAAATTCCACATAAAATATTTTTACAATAGGAAGTAGAAATAATCCTAAGAATGCTGAGTACTGAAAAGGGACTGGCTTTCAGACTAATAAAGACTCTGAAAAAATGGGCTAAATAGGAACATAATTTATTGGCTCATTCCATATGCCATATTAGTGGCTTCATAATTATTCAGATTAAAGATGTCTCGACCTTTGAGGCTAGGATTCAGTCTCCCCACAGTACCATAACATGCGAATCCACACGTATCCACAAGAATCCATTGCCTATTTCCAGGAAATCTTTATATTTTTACATAGTAATTTTGTTCACAATCTCTACCTAATTATTCACTAGGTATTATTTGTAATAATGAACAATTTTTTCTCTCTCTGAAATCTCATAGGATAATCACACTTAGAAACATCCCCGATGCTCAGATTCTGGGGAAAATGCAGTGCACTAAAATGATCATGACACTGAGAATTCATCTTCAGCAAACTTCTTGAAAATACAGACAATATTTTGTGTTAAAAATAACTTGTTTTGATATTAACCGTATAGTCACTGATATGTAAAAAAATTACCCTTTTTCTATATTTTTTATGTTCAGAATTCATATTCACAATCAACATACTCAATCAACAGCTCGATTTCATTACCAACTACCAAAAGTCCTGGGCCACTTTTGAACACTTAAAGCATTTCATTTATCTTTCAAACCAAAATGGTGCTGAAATATTTCAACTTGAATGTAAAATGTATTAAGCCTTAGCTCACAGGATATAAACTTTTAATTAATATATAACTGCTTGCTACGAACTAAGTGACATGTGATCTGGTATTGTAATACTTTTAATGAAGTTCTAATTTCTTCCAAATTTTTCAGGTAACCTATTTGTAAAACATTTGTAACTTTTTTGAAGAGCTCTTATTTTAAATGCCCAGACACTGGCTTTATATTCTTCTTTACACTCTCACATTCTTTTATTATATGCTTATATAATGGATTGCAAGATTATGTAAAAAATGCCTTGAATAAATGATTTCAAGTGTCTGTAGTGGTCATTTGTTTTAAGTATAAATAAATGACAGGACTTTCATTTTAGGTTAAAATCTTAAAACCACATCTAGGGTTGGTGGTTTTGCTTAACTGCCTTTTGTATTAACAAACTGTTTAATGAGCTCACGTGACTTGAAACTTGTTTTTGATGAATAGAAATCTAGCTGATGTCTCTTTCTTTTTTAAGAGAGGGAGGGGGGAGGGGAAGAGGGAGAGAGAGACACCTTAAGGTTCTCTTAAGCATGGGTGTGGAGCCCGATACAGGGCTCAATCTCACAACCCTGAGACCATGACCTGAGCTGAAATCAAGAGTTGGATGCATAATCGACTGAGCCACCCAGATGCTCCTCTAGCTGATGTTTTAAAAAGAAACTCATACATGAATGGACCCTAACCTCTGTCACCATCACCAACAACTTCTAAGGATGCAGAGCACGCATTATGAGAAGAACCACACTCTGATTAGGGTTTATAAGAAGTACACATGAGCCTAAATACTCAGGGGACTTATTCCGACTCAAGCTACCAATTATTTATAAAAAGAGAACCACTGCTATCACAATAATCCTTACCTAAATGTGTACCAGATTAGCCCGGAAATTGGTGACCTGGAAAGGCAAACAGGCCCCAAACTGTGGGCAAGTGCTTTGGGGGGACAATTTGCAAAATTACTTCACAAAAACAATTCTCCTTTAACAAGTTCTTGCAGGTAAAACAGATGTAGGCCTGTGGCTCGCAGTTTGCCAATCTGAGTTGTACGGTATCTGTGACATCACCAATTTTGTGCTTCCCTCGCCTGCTCAAGGCAAAGTACCTGAACCTACTTTCATTATTAATGAAAAGATGATTTCTTTTGTTTCATTAGTGGTCAGTGTTTTAAGCACTGTTCATTCAACCAAAAGCTCATAAACCAAAGACAGGGGAGGGAGGGTCTTCCCTTCTGTTAGCAAACTTGACTGCCTTATGTTACTCATTTATTAGTATTTCTAATCCTTGCCACAGATGTTAGTAGAGGATTAACACAGAGGTTGAATAATCACTTAAAACATGTATAGAGGAATTCCAGTTTCACAAGATATGCTACTCAGAAGAATCGCATAGAAAAATAGGTATGGGAGATGTTATCTCTGTGGTGGAGATTCCCAATACATATTACCATGTTAAAGAATCTCAGATCCCCTGAGGTAAAGAAACCACTTTGTCTGTGCTATTCAGTGTTTTTCAAACTTGTTTTGCCACAAAAATCTTTTTTTTTTTAAATGACACTCATTATTCTGTTAAACCATTTATTTTGGAAGACTTTGGGAAATAACATACTAAGTAATTATCAGTTCATAAAAATGAGGTAATTTATAAATTAATTAAAACAAATATATGATACTAGTAGTATTTCGACTATGGGACACAGAAACACCTAAAGCCCACTAACTTACTGCTTGTCTTGCGTTCTAAAAGCCTAATGGTTAAATAGGATCCTTGTGGAAACAATAATTTCAGTCTCCAAATCATGTTCTAGTTTAGAAGGAAATATAGATCTTTCCTATTTGTCAGATAACGTAAATGCTTTATGTACTCCTTATTAAAATCTCTCCTCTCCCAGATAGTAGTAGTTTATAACATTCGGGGTGAATCAATCATTTTCTTCATGGTTCATTCATCTTGTATAACTGAAATAATTTTGTTATATGTAACAGCATAATTTAAGTAAATTTCAAGTAAATCTTAGTACTTCTCACAGTGGGCAGGGAAAAACAAGATTGGAAATGAATGACTTGGAAGGATATACGCATATATTTATAACTTGCTGCCAATAATTTGCTACTTAATGAAGGGTAATAGGCACCGAATCTAGAGAGAGAGAAAAAATAAAGGCACAAACCCAAAGGTGAACCATTAATACAATGACCAAGGATGTGCCTATGCCACTGTGAGAAAGAGAACATTGCTAGTTCCCAATTTCTTAAATACCAAATCAAGCCAGACTTGGTGACAACTGTATAATTAACAAGTAATGACAGAGACTGATAAGAAACAACTCCTTTTTGCAAATGATTCAAATAATATTGGATCTTCATTGCACTTACCTTTATTGAACCAACGCAGAAATTTGGAGCCTGACAAATGTGGTGCCAATGTTACCAGTATTACAACCAGTCACTTGCAAACAGGCGAATTATACCACTGTTAGACAGCAAACATCAGAGTCAACTATTTTCAGTTATTACAATGACATTACTTTTTTTAGAGGGACGGTACTAGGAAAAAAAAAACTTTTTTAACAATCTATAGTTGGGTTTCCGCTGGAGCTAACATTCATGGATGTATCAACAATCTGTAGTTGTGATCACTTCATTTTTGTTTTAGGGCTCTATGGTTTCTGGTAACAGAAATATATCTTAAACTTGCTTAGTCTAAAAAAGAACTCATAGACTCATGCAACCAAAAAGAGGAAAGAAAAAGTTAGGGTTTGCCTAAGGAGCAGATGTTATCAGGAAATCAAACACCATCAACGCCACATTCTTACCGCCTTTTCTCTGTTTATTTGTGTGTCAACTTCATTCTCTTGGTTTAGTTTCTCCATGAGGATGGAAACCATGTTGCTTACAGATAACACATTTGGGTGCACATCTACCTGGCTTGTTGATCAGAAAGGAAATAGTATTCATCTATAGCTCAAATTTGAAAATCCAGAGGACAGCATTTCATAGGCTCAGACTCCATCATGTGCCAAACCCAGACCCAGTTAATGTGGATATTATGACGGGTCCAGATTGAGTCAAGTGCTCGTTCTTATTCAATCACCAAAGTCAAGGATACATGGTCAAGTAAGAGAATGGCTGCTCCCACCCAAACACGTGACTGCATTTTGGCTTTATGTGTGGGTGTGAAAGGAAAGTGAGGGAAAAGAAAATGATTACTCCAGAGGTAGGGGGTGAATTATTATGGGTATTGTCAATGAGAAGATTACTGGGAGCCAACAAGCCACCCTATTTATGTCTAACAAAAAGATTAACAAAATCAACATCTATATAGCACAACTCATGACCTTTCCTTCCAGCTACTCATTCAACTGATTTCTGTGAAGAAAACCCCATATTATCAGCATCTAAGGGCTGATTTTTACTCCAGAAGGAAGTAATTCCATCCTGCTCTCCCTTTCAACACTACCCACCTTCCCTACTGGCAGGTCTAAACAGCCTGCTCACTCTCACCCCACCTTCTGTGTGTCATGAAGTCTTAGGGCATTTCAGAAAGGAAGCTCATTCTTTTCAGTGAGAAGACTTTAGTTCTTTCTTATCCAAACACTCACACTGGAATTGTAAAAAGAAGGGTCAACCTAGAGAGAAAAAGGGAAAAGAACAAGAGGAAAAGCCATTGCTTTAAGGTTTTGCTCCTCCAGTTGCTACCCATTCCCACTGACACCTCTCCCATCCTTCTATCCTGTTGTTAATCCTTCAGCATCAGTGAAAGGCTCTCTCAGGCAGGGGTACCTTGGGGAGGGGGCATTGCGCTTTTTATTTCTATGAGTTACATTGTGCTTTTAACACAGTTATAGTCCCTGTAGCATGGGTACAGTTCAATGGTAGAAAAAATACAGAGGGAAAACTCAGAAAAAAGCACGACAAAATTCCACGAACAACTGCAGTGGTAATGAGAGGCTTGGGTGAGAGGAACTAGCAGTCAGCTATGCTCAGCCCTCTCTCAATATTCTAGAGTTCACACTGTTCTTTTAAATCCAGGGTATAGAAAAACTGACATGTGGTTGATGCTGGGGTGAGGCAGGGGTGATACACAGGTAGGGCAACTCAACCCAGAGGTGTCCGAACCTGAGTCTAAGAGCATCGGTGATTCGGCTAAATGTGCTTTGCAGATGAGAGATCTAAGGAGATGAGGTCAGAGGATGGGAACAAAAACATACACGTGGTGCGGCTTCTTCCCTAATTTAGGCAACCTGCTCTCTGGAAAATGCCCTACCAAGCCAAGATTGTGTCCAAGGTCCAGGCTTACCAGGGATGCTTTTTAGTCCCCAGGGAGTTGTTCTGTTATTGTTTCAGAGTTCGAGAAGGCTCATCAGGAGCAAGGCACACATAGCTTTATCCTAGCCCCCACGTCCCCAATTTTCCCAGGAGAATACTCTGAATATTAGAGCTTTGGGGAAAAAAAATGACATATTCTCCTTTCCTCTCTCCTCATGCACAGGATTTCACAATTCAGCTACAGGGGTCCTAGGGGATTCTTTCTCAGTGATCAACAAGAGCTCAGCGTGAATGCTTTAACCTCGGACACTGGTCTCATTTCAATCTGCTAGGGAAAAAAAAAACAAACTAAGAATCCAAGACTTGAACTTCACCCTATCAGAAGACTTTGGATCTTTACTCAAAATCTATTTCCATCCTGTTTCCACTTAAATTACTTAAGTCGGTGGCCGTCAATCAATAATGCCCACTGAGATAACCACTAAGGTGATAGTTTTTTAATATCAGCAAAACTCTAGTTAGTATTTAAACTTCAGAAACTGTCTCATAACTTTTTTTTTTTTTTTTAAGTTGGTTCGTTTAAATCAGGATCAAACAAGGACCACACATCGAATTTGGTTATTATACGTTTTCAGTCTCTTTAGAATACATATATTTCCCTTTCATCATTTTTCCTTTGTCTTACTATTAATGTGTATGAAAAAATAGGGATTTTTAAAGAATACCTATTGTCTCAGAATTTTCCACATTCTAGATTTTGGAGTCTGTATCCCGGTGGTGTCATTTAGTCCACTCCTCTGTTCTTTGTATTTCCTTTAAAAACTCAAGATCTAGAGAATTGACCAGATACAGGTTAGGTTTGATTTGGGAGAGCAGGAAGACTTGCGAGGTGGTGGTATCTCCTTCACACCTGCATCATATGAGGAAGGCCAGGACGTCTGTCTTTTTGTGATGTTAACATTAATCGTGGGTTCCCTGCTATCAGTCTGATCCATCCACTGTAAAATTCCCCAGCACATTTTCACCTATTCATTTTAGCAGCCATTAATGATCACTGCCAGATCCAATCTCAAATGATCAGAATCACTGATTTTTTTGAAGAACTGAGAGTATTCCATAATGGCACATAATGGTTTTTCATTTGAAATGAACTACTTGTTTCTTTCATTAACACACTTTATTCAATTAAATAACATTTAACATGAAACTTGATAACTGACCTTTTTTTCCCCCTCCTTTTAGTAATTTGAGATAATTCTGGAACCTTATCAAAGACATTTAAGGTGCTATGCTCTTTCACAAGAAAAGCCAAAACGTTGTTTTTGGAGCTGTTTTTATTGTGTGTGTGTGTATTTTTCCTCCATTATTGTCAAGTGTAATTTTAACCTCACACAAATGATCTGTTGATGTGAAATATCATGGGAAAACTCTGACCTAGAACATTTTCAAAGAGGTTACTGGAAACACAAGAAAGCTAAGGACACTTGGCAAGGTGGATATATTACATACTTTAAATCTCTACGTAAGTACATAGCTTTCTTCTTCCTCAGAGTTTTCAGTTTTAAATTTGGTTTCTCAATTTCCTGTAAAAAAAAATCTCAAGAACCCTAACGATATTCAAGGCCTGCCTTTATCTGGCCCCTTTCTTCACCACTTCATCGGTTTTATACCCTACCATTTTTGTGCATTTCCCTTCTAGTCAAACTAGACAATTTACTATTACTCTTAGACCTCCTGTCCCCCCAGATGTAAAGTACTTGCCCTTTGGACACATAGGAACTTTACTTCTCTATTACTTAAGGTAAATATCTTCTTCGGTATAGATTCACATATAAGCATGCTCTCTTATTAGACTTGCGGTAGACAGCTAGTCTTTCTTGGCTAGCACCTTGTGTTCCTGCTTTTTAAAAGAAATGATCACCTTAACTCCTTTTGGGGTAATACCTCCCCCACATGGCCCTGTTAATCAGGGTGCCCTACACCAAAAATAGATAGCTCCTGGTCCCGAGCTAGATGGATTTAAAGATATTTTCACCATAAAATTTTAATTATAAGCAAATCACTAAAAGATTAATAATGGTTAGAAATGATTACTTGGCAGCCAGATGCGTTTTTCAAGAATTAGTAGCTAATATTCACAGAAGGCTTGTCAAAGAACCCTATGTGCTGTGTACAGAATCCTATTTGCAAATGTGGCAGGACCACGTCCTATTTTGTGGTATTCAGGGTATTTCCCATCCACTTTTCTTTCTCACTTACACTCAGGGGGTCGTTTCTCTAATCCCAGTTCATAGTCACTCAGGAACCAAGATTCAAACAAACCGCAGACCTAGAGTGTCAGGTGAGTTCTTATAGGCATAATTGGAGGGCTGTTTTCTCTGACCTCAAAAGAACAAATACAACTGGACCTGGAAAAAGGAGAGACAGAGAGTAAAGTGGGAAGTCAAAATGGAGAAGGATGTGGTCAGAAGGAAGAAGGACAAAAGCTGATTATTCACCCATGGATGACCTGTCACACACTCCTCCTGGACACATGTAGGTTCTCCCGAAGAAAGGGATAAGGGAACTTGGATCCTTTATATGAAGATGGTGGCATTAAAAAATGCAAACCAAACAAGACTCGTACTGTGACCACAATCAAACTGGAAGTGAATAAAATCAATGGGAAATTTCCCTACAGATTAGGCAGTGGTAAGACCAATGTTAATTTTATTTCTTCCTTTCTAGTTAGCTACATTGATAGTATTTCTTTTATTTCATATTGTGATGGCTTCAACTTTCAGTAGACTGTTAAGTAATAAATGTACTAATGATGTAATAAACAGCCACCCTTGTTATGTTTCTAACTTTAAATATTTCTTCATAAAATACAATGCTGGCTATTAGTCTAAGATACCCGTTTTCATGTTGAGGGGTTATCCTGCTATTCCTAGATTTTTAAGTGCTTTGCTGAGAAATGGGTACATTGAGTCTTCAAGTTTTTTATTGGGATGATAAAAGATTTTTATTGGTCTCAGTAGAGTGATGTTTTTAATCAAATTCAGTTCCTAAGATTTAATTAACCATGATCATGCTGAACTTTAAAAAATATAGAGAATTTGGTTTGTAGGACTGACATGTTCAGATGCACATTAATAAATGATTTGGCTCCTTTCACCTCCCCATAATTTTTGTTAGGTTTAGTATGAAGATTAGCTAAGCTTCAGAAAAAACATGGCAGCATGCTATAGTTGTTAACAACACGGCTGGCCATCTAAGTTCATTGTCAATGCACTGAGTATCCTGGCTTCAACCACTTACTTGCTGTGTGACATTCAGTAAGTCACCTGACTGACAAGGAAAAGGGTGACAGAACAGAATGTAAATGTTCTAAACCTTCTTAAGGTTAAAATGGCACAACCAATGAACATTGAGAAAGGATGGAGAAGAAAAGGTGAGTTTGCTACTTCTTTATATTTTTATAGCTTGGGTCAAAATATGTAATTTAAAGCTGATAAATATATTCATTTGCCTATTCTTAGATTTATTAATATAAAGATAAACCTTAAGCTAATATTTAGCAGTTGAGGAAAGGATACTGAAAGAAGAAATAGATTAATTTAATCATTATTCAGAACAGACTATCTAAAGCAGGGGTCGTTGACACATAAGAACCAGTGGCTAAATCAGGCACACCTCCTGTTTAGCAGATAAAGTTTAATGAAATACAGCCATTTGTTTACATATTATCTATGGCTGCTTTTATGCTACAACAGTGAAGTCAAGTAGCAGCCAGAGCTAAGCTGGAAAGCCTAGAATATTTACTGTCTCTCCCATTGCAGAAAATGTTTGCTGATACCTGCTCTAAAGGAATAGAATATCAAGTATAGTATATACAATTACAAGGTTAATTTCTATTAAAAATACAAATATTTCATATTATAAAAAAAATCACTGACACACAGAAGTTGCCTAAAAAGAATGATGATGTGACTGGCAGCCGTCTTTTCAATAGAAAGTAAGTCAGAGAACAATGATATATTTTCACAGTAATGGAAGAAAATAATTAGCCAAGAGTAGTTACCCTACTAGGCTATCATTTGAGAATGAGATAAAAATAAAGACATTATTCTGAGACAAAAACTAAGAAAGCATACCATCTAATCGATCTTCAAGAATACAATGTTAAAAAATATGTACTTAGAAAATAGGAAAATATGAGAAATAAGGTCGGAGACAAAGAAAAGTTGATGAACAAAGAAACTGGTAAGCATGTGAGAAGGTCTACATAAATACTGTAAAAACCAATAATGATATTGCCTAATTTGGAGATAAAATTAAAAGGTAGAACTAAAATAGTCAATACAAATGCATGCAAGATAAAAAAGTGAACTAAGAGTCATGAAGCCTATGTGTTGTCAGGTAGGCTTACTCAAATTAATTTAGCTATTAAGAAAATAATCACTTTAAAACTTAAAGGGTAAATCCCAAAAGAAATTCCAAAATAGCAGAGAAGGAAAATGGGTAAAAAACATTTGAAATCCAATTGAGAAAAGGTAGAAAGAGAAAACCAGTACCACAGAAATCACCATGTATCAGAATCCATGGATATGGTTAAAAGAGAGCGCAAAGAAAAAACTGTGTAATTAACTATATAATCTAGAAAAAAAACGTGTAAAACACAGACATGCAAAATAAGACAAAAGACTAGCAAAACTGAATACAAGCAACCTCATTTAAGATACAGTCGGAGGACAGAAGGGGGAGCTCTCATGCCCTACCACTTGTCCTCAATTGCAAACTCCCAAAAGGAGACCTATCTTGCCTTCCCCCACAGGAGGAAGCCTATTTTACTGCTCCAGCAGGAGGAAGGAAGGATTTCTCCTCAACCAGCAACTATTATAGACAACAACTCAGTAAATGAGAAGCCATCGTCACCCTGAATTCTCACTTCCTTCCAGTGGACTTGGGTACAAAGCAGCCCCTCCCAATTTTCTCCTTTTCCCTATAAATAACGTCCCTCTCCTTTGATCTCTGGACTTGCCTATGACTTGCCATAGCTTGCATGTCCTGAATTGCAATCCTTCTATTATTCCCAAATAAACCCATCTCACTGGCAAAATAACTGGCTATTCTACTTTTAAAAGTTGATGGCGCACTACCCCAAACTTGCAGAGGTAATTTTAAAAACCAAGAGATTGGGGTGCCTGGGTGGCACAGTCGTTAAGTGTCTGCCTTTGGCTCAGGGCGTGATCCCGGTGTTCTGGGATCAAGCCCCACATCAGGCTTCTCCGCTAGGAGCCTGCTTCTTCCTCTCCCACTCCTCCTGCTGTGTTCCCTCTCTCGCTGGCTGTCTCTATCTGTCAAATAAATAAATAAAATCTTAAAAAAAAAACAAGAGATTATATTGTTTTGCTCTGCAAATAAAATACATCATGAATTAAAAAACTACTTTCAAATATATATATATAAGTTGAGTTCAGGTGAAAATCTAAACAAATTAATACAGAAAAAATAGAGAAAGTTTGTCAAAATGCACCAGGCTGAAATACTTTTTTCAGAGTTATTCTCCACTAAATCTTTGAAGAAAAAAAAAAAGAAAAATCACACAGATCATTTTCATAAATGCTCAAAAGGTATTTGATAAAATTCAACATCCATTCTTGATTTACAAAAATACACCAAATAATAGATCTTAATATCATAAAACATATCTATGTACATCTAAAAATCAACTTCATGCTTAAGATGAAGCACCAGAAATATTACTATTAACGTCAGGAATAGACAGGAGGTCTACTTTCAGTACTGTCATTTTACACTGTACTGGAGGTAGTAGCCATTCTAATTAGGTAAGAGAAATGGAGTTACAAGGGGTGCCTGGGTGGCTCAGTTGGTTAAGCATCTGTCTTCAGCTCAAGTCATGATCCCAGGGTCCTGGGATCGAGCCCCCCCCCCCCCCCCAAATCAGGCTCCCTACTCAGCAGGGAGCCTGCTTCTCCCTCTGCCTCTGCCCCTCCCCCTGCTTGTGCTCTCTCTCTCTCACTCTGACAAATAAATAAAATCTTCAAAAAAAAAATCAATGAGAGTTTGATAACCTGTGGCTGAGGAAACTGATGATATACAGAAGTTCACAGTCTTTACATATGTGCAGCATAACCAGTTCGAAGGTTCAAAGTACATATAACATGAATAAAATCAAATATTCTGTTTGGAAAAAAAATCAAAGTCAAAAGACAAATGATAAAATGAAGCTCCTTGCAAATCGTGACAGGCAAAAGGCTTATTGCTCTAACATATGAAGAGCTCCTACAAATCAGTAAGAAAAATACTAAGAGCCCCAAATAAATATGACCAAAAAACAGGGCCCAGAAAAGAAAATTCAAGCTGTGCTGATTGCTCTGATTTTAAATTAATAGACAATGAACTTTAAATGCGCTCCTAATGCTGCCCAGGACTCGTGCCATTTCTTACTTCAATCATTCTCATACTTTTTGTAGAAGGTTAATTCATACCTTCTCCTCTATAATCAGACATTATCTTCTCTCCCATTCTTATTCTCCACTGCTACTGCCCAAGTCCAAGCCGTCCTCTCTCTTACTCGGATTACTCTGATAGATTCCTAACTGGGAGCTGTAGCTATTCAATTATAGGAGTCAATAAACTGAGGAAACTTGTAAATATCCATGATTATTTATTCAAACTAACATTTACTCTAATATTTACAGTGTATGTATTCAAAAGGCAAATATTTACCTGAGAACCTACTATATACAAGTTTGGGACATGGCAGAGAAGGAAACAGTCTTTGCACTCACAAAGCTTATATTCTGGATGGGGAGGCTGACAGCTATATCAATATATATGTAAGGTGGTGAATGTCAAAGAAAAAAAATCTAGCAAGGAGGGAGTTATAATCAACTGATATTTTTGAAGGGAGGTCAGAGAAGGTCTCCCTGATAAGATGACATTTGAGCAGAGACCTGGGAAACTGAGGGAAGGAACAATGCAGATATCAAGGTGGAGAACATTAATTCGAGCACTAAATAAAGTAAATTCTATGCACAATAGTGCAATTACAGTGCTTACAAAATCTCTGAAAATTTGATAGGGCCTGAAAAACTTCTCTTTTATCACAAGCAGTGCCAATGGTGAAAAAAAAATTCAGAACTAGTCCACACCTATTTCAGACATAAAACAAACTGGTTGTTGTTGGTATATGTGAGGACTATGAACTTTTGTCCATAATAGGGAGAGTTAAGCCAAACACTGAATTTTTATACCATGCCTAGTTTAAAAATAAACACAAACAACCCTCCTTCCTTCACTCACCCTCTAAGTTTTGGCTGTCTTTACTAAAAAACATCCTTTTAATTTAATCCTGAAAACAACATGGAGAATGACTTTCTTTCAAAACAAGTTTTCCCTTGAAGAGAAACACATGTTCAAAGTACAAACAACATTCCAGAGTCTGACTTAAGGCTACTTAATTTCTGCGTGATGACGTCATACTTAGGCTACCGAACGTGTTCGTGTACATATCATTTCTTCTACAATTCTAAAACTTAGGCCCATTCACAGAAGTGGACCCATCGTTCTATGCAACTCTGTGGGAGTAACAAGGACTTCCCAGGTCACAAATAATTTCTCAGAGTAATCAAAATTAATACTCCAACATCATTTTTGAAAATAAAATTTACTAGCTAATTTTAAAATGTCTATAAGGAAAAGACTTAAGAATAGCCAAAAAAATGTTGAGAAAAAAAGACTTATGAGTAAACCAGGCTAGTGGGTGTCTATGGAAAATACAAAGCTATAATAAATTATTAATTAATTTATTGTATTTTATTTTTTTTTAGAGTTTATTTAAATTCCAGTTAGTTAACATGCAGTGTAATATTAGTTTCATGTGTAGAATTTAGTGATCCATCACTTACATCCAACACCCGGTGCTCATCACAGCAAGTGCCCTTCTTAACACCCATCACCTATTTCTCCCATCCCCCCACCCGCCTCCCCTCTGGTAACCAGCAGCAGGATTTGATTCTTTTTTTTTTTCATGGCTCAGTAATATTCTACCACGTATATATCACATCTTCTTTATCCATTCACGAGCTATAATAACTTAGAATGTAATACTGGATCAGAGAAATAGAGGAAAAGAGAGCCTAGGATTCCTGTGATTGTATGATGACATTTCAAGTCAGTAGAGAAAGGATGACCCAACTACACAAAAGTAGCATTAGCACAATACACATACTGGAACAAACAGAATAGTCAGATCATCACTACATACCATACATGCATTAAAATAACCCCCCCAGATCTCAATGACTTAACCAAATACTTACTTGTTGCTCATGTAAAGCTCAACAGGTGCAGGGTTGGGTTGAGGGGATCTGCTCCACGCAGTCGTGCAAGGACCCTGGATGGCAGAAACTTCGTCTTCAAAAGCTATCTTGCAAGGGAGCCCAGGATGTCAACATCCTGCTGGAAAACAAGGGAAGAAATGTGGAAGATTGCCCGGAACATTTTGTGGGGAGGTGAACATCATGTAATCATTTTACCTACATTCCATTGGTCAGCATTTCCTTAATCGCAAGAGGCTGGGAAACGTAAGTTAGCCAGGTACCTGAGCGGAAGAAGAAACAGATGAAGTGAGGACTTGGCTAGGTCTAACACGGTATGACTTTCTGGTTACCAAGTATCCTACCACCAGAGCACACTTCCCGCTCCCCGAGTGACACAACCCCAAAATCCATCCAGTTACTGCAACCAGCTTCAAGTCCAAGATCTCTGAATGCTGACATGGTTCATATATGGATACAGCTCCTTGGTATTCAGTGATATTTGCACAAACAACACAAGTTACAGAAATCTCCCTACTGCCACCTGGCCAACATACTATGGTCAAGCAAGGATAAATTTGTACTAAAAACTACATCTGGGAAAGGATAGATCAGAGGCATGCAGAAGGCACTGGTCTACTGTGGTTATGATAAACTTCTGGCAGGAATTTTGAGGTCTTTTTAACCTGGCAGTAAGAATATATCCTTGATTTCAACTTTGCTATCTGGGAGGAACTACTTATTCAACGTCCTTCATAGCTCTGGATCTACTCTTTAGCAGGTTTTTTGTCCATTAGCACATTTGAAATAAATGATGGGGCCTGACCCCCTTGGAGATTAATTTAAAGTTTTGCAACCCATTTCCTTCCTGAGCAAGTTTGGGAGCCCCCCAATACTTCTAATGATAGAGCACCCAAAAGCTGCTAAAGACTTGCAGCTTCTTTTGGCATTATAAATAAACGGACTGTATTTTTGAGAGAAAGGTATCTATTCAGCTACATATGCTGGTAGCATCTCCCAAAGTTCTTTCCTAAATATAATTCTCAAGGTTGACTTACTTTTTCCATTCTTTGTCCCCTGTCTTAAAGCTATCATGTTTAGGAGGAAATACCACAATTTTATTCAGATCTGTGCTGGAGCCAGAAGTCTTACTGGACCTTTGTGCATAATCTCTTATTTGGGACTAGAAGCAATGGTTTTTTCCACCCTTTTCTCTCTCTCTCTCTCTCTCTTTTTTGGTACTTGCAAGGTAACAAATTCTTGTCACATCCCTCCTCTTTTCTTCAATCACCTTGATAAGTGCAGGTAGTAAATGTCAACTCACTACCAACATTACCTTTTTTAGCCTTTCATTGGAGCTATAGGGTCAAGGGCACGTGGTTCACATTCCAAGTAATTGCAAGTGACCTTTTAAAAAACTGTTTCATCACTGCATTACACAAATCTTATTTTCTAATACTGGATGTTAGTTTTCATCTTGATTGATTGCTGGACCAACGAATGTCATGTACTTTGGATTTATTTTTATAGTAGCATCCTCCTTCCACCACCATCTTGGAGTCAGAGTTAATAGCACCTGTCTACCAAAAAATAATTTCTAATTTTCATTGGTTTAACACGATAGATGTTTGTTTTGGTAACTTGAATCCAATTGGCTTAAGTGGGAGGAATAAGTAGATGACTATGATTCTCAGGTACTGAGGTTCCCAGACTGATGGTTGTTGCTACATCTTAAAATGTTGTTATGTCTTAAAAAGACATCTAATGTCTTGCCGGGAATTGACATCCAGCAAAGGGATACAAGAAGAGTGGAGGATAGAAGAAGAGTTTATGGGCTAGACCTGGAAGTGGCTGACACAATTTTGATCCACATTCCATTAAGCAATTCTCAAGTCACAGGACTCCAACCTAACTTCAGGAGATACTGAGAAATATCGACTGGTTGTGTGCTAATTGATTTGATTAGGTATGCCAATCCGTCAGAATTTTTGGGTTAAGTTCCAAATAGATTAAAGGCTAAATATAACATAAACCTATAAAAAGTACTAGAAGAAAAAAGAGTAGAACTGTTTATGTATGTCGAGAACTTTGCGAGGTGTGGGGGTTTCATGGGACTACACTGGGCACTCAGGAGACAGATGGGGGACAAAGCAGAGATCAAGTTTTCATTGACGGTACTGCCTGAAAGATGTTACTGTTTTAGGAGACACAAATACCCACAAGGACTCTTGTTTCCTACTGAAAAAAAGCCTATCACTGTAGGTCACCAAACACTGTCAAGAGGGCACAGGTAAAGACTCACTGTGGCTTGGGGAAGTGTAAATGAAAAACAAAACAAAACAAAAATTGTATCCCTGGGGAGGGTAAGGAAGCTATCCTGTGCCCAGACTATGAGACACATCTCCTGACTTGGGGAGGGGCAAGAAAGCCTTCCAAACAAGATTCACCGAAGATGCAACGAAGAGTTTAGCTGCCACAAAGAAGAGCGCGGCAGAATCACGGGATCCACCCGCAGTCCTTTAAGTATGAAAACCACCAAAGATTTTGACCATCAAGAACTCAAAGAATTCTTTCCATGAGTCCTTTTTTGAGGACTCTACTAGAGAATAAACCTCATCCAAAAAAAAATGACTGGGAAAGTTTGAGCAATTCAGCTTTAATATATATTCCTTAGAAAATCTAAGATGAAAACTAAAGTGCAGCAAGGGTAGAATAATGTTACATAACATGCTCTATATTGCATGTTCTATGTTCCGATGAAGTAAAAATAATGCAACTAAAAATGGGAGGAGAATAAAGTCAATGAAAGGAGAGAAGGAGAATAAACTCATTAAATGTAATTTAGGTGAGGGACGCTTGGGTGGCTCAGTCGGTTGAGCACCTGACTCTTGTTTTGGTTCAGGTCATAATTTCATAGGTTGTGGGATCGAGCCCCATGTTGGGCTCCACGATCAGTGGGGAGTCTGCTTGAAGATTCTCTCCCTTCGCTCCTCCCCCTACTTGTGGGCACACACTCTCTCTCTCTAATAAATGAATAAATCTTTTAAAAAATGTAATTTAGGTGAAAGAGAATGTCATTAAAAATGGATAATACAGATTGCAAATAAAAAAACAACGGACATTAAAAATGGTTTAACCACTAGAATAGAAATATTAATCTTCCTACACACCAAATTTATTTTTTAATAGCAGATACGGTTTGAAGAGAAATAGTAAATATAATAAATACAATAATTATAGCATAAGAAAATCTACAGAATTGAAAGCAAACATACTGAACTTATCAACAAATGAGGAAGGGTTGAATTTGCCTATTAAATGGAAAGATTTTCAACTAGGCTCATCAAGACCTAATCATACACTCCATTCAAGAAACATACCTAAAACAGACTGATTCAGAAAGGAATAGTGAAATGTATTCCAGGCAAATGGGAACACTATAAAAGCAGGGACAGCAACACTGATGTCAGATTAAGTAGAAAACAAACAATAGTAGGGAAAGATTTTCTAACTATGATTTCAAATTCATATGCAAAAATGAAATAAAAGGAAATAAAGAAATTGTAGCATCTGACTATAAACAAATGACAGAAAAACAGCATGATAAAAAAGTGAGTAACACAAATAAAATCAAAAGACAACCGACAAATTGGGAAAAAAATATTTGTCATATACATAACAGATAAAGGGCCAGTATACGTGATCTATAAAAAAATCTTAAAAATTATGGTAGAAGGTAAAGAACAACAACAACAAAAACTCACTGGTGGAAAACTGGGCAAGATATGAAAAAATTCACAAAAATTGATACAAAAAAGGCACTTAACAATTTTTAACGAGTATTCTACTATAATACCCCAATAAGAAAAATGCGTAGTAAAACTACCCTGAGGTAACATTTCTCACCTATCCAATGGACAGAACTCAAAATGTAGAACACCTTACTCTACTGGGGAGGTTGTGGGAAAATAGGACTTTCTCTTGTGTTGCTGGTGTTAAGCACAACTTTCATGGTGGAAAATTTGGCAGTTTTTAAACAAAACTACATACGCGCTTACCTTTTTTTTTTAAAATTATTTATTTATTTATTTGACAGAGAGAGAGAGAGAGAGACAGCCAGTGAGAGAGGGAACACAAGCAGGGGGAGTGGGAGAGGAAGAAGCAGGCTCCCAGCGGAGGAGCTTGATGTGGGGCTCGATCCCAGAATGATGGGATCACGCCCTGAGCCTAAGGCAGACGTTTAACAACTGAGCCACCCAGGTGCCCCTGCGCTTACCTTTTGACTTAACATTTCTATTCTAGGAACTTACCCCAAAGACCTAACTCCAATAATATGAAAACACATACTGTTGTTCATATTTTCTTTGCAATACTTTTTGTAACTGCGAGATATGTAAAATAACTGGTATGATCAGACACAGATGAGCAGCTGAATAAATTGGCAGGTCTACCTAATGAGGTACTAGAAAGTTTTGTTGTTGTTGTTTCTTGGTTTTAAATTAGGAAAATCTTTACGGACAAATGTGCAGTGATTTCCAGGACATATTTTTAAAAGAAAAAAAAAGTTTTTGTCTTTTTTGGTTTTGTTTTTTGTTTGTTTTTTTAAGTGAGCGAGCACAGGGGGGTGGGGTGCTGAGGGAAAGGGAGAGAGAATCTTAAGCAGGCTCCATACTCAGTGTGGAGCCTGCTGCAGAGCTCCAATCCCATGACCTTGAGATCATGACCTGAGCTGAAGGCAAGAGTCAGATGCTCAACCGAGCCACCCAGGTGCCTCAAAAAAAGGCAGTTTATAAAACACCTAGGAATGTTAATTTTTGCAGTAGGAGCAGGAAATAAACATACACATTTATTCATCTGTACAAACAGAAACACAGAAAGCATATACCAGGGACTAATGAGATGGATTATCTATAGAGGATGGGTGGAAATGGGGTAAAATAGAAAAGAAACAACTGGAAGCAGGAACTGCCACCTCTCAAAGTATATCATTTTGTGCAGCTCTGACTTATGGAACAATGTTCGTGTTTCACACACATAACGAAAAAATATAAATTAAATTACCAAGGATGGAAGAAAAAAATCCCTTAAGTAAAACACATCAGAAATGTGAATTAAGGTGCATTTCAAATGAAGTACTACCTGGAAGGAAGGCAGGGAAAATGCATTAACCCAGGTCACTATTTATTATTATTACTCTAAAAATTGAGATATAAGTCACATACCATAATATTCACCCTTTTAAAGTACACAATTCAGTGGATTTTTGTATATTCACAAAGTTCTGCCACCAACACCACCATCCAATTCCAGAACACATTAATCAATCCAAAAAAGAAAGCCATCCATACCCATTAGCAGTCACTCATTCCTCCCTCCCCTAGACCTTAGCAATCACTGATTTACTAATCGGTCTCTATGGATTCACCTATTCTGGGTATTTCATATAAGTTGAACCATATTTTGTGTTTGGCTTCTTTCTTAACCTAACGCTTTCAAGGTTCATTCATGTCATAGTATGTATCAATACTCCATTCCTTTTTATGGCTGAATAATATTCCATTGTATGTATATACCATTACTGCTTATCCAGTCACCAAGTGATGGATATTTGGCTTGTTTCTTCTTTTTGGCTATTATGAATAATGGTACTGTGTACATTCATGATCAAGTTTCTGTTGGAATATGTTTTCAATTCTTTTAGAGTCTACAGCTATTAGTGAAAATGCAGTTCATATGAGACCCTCATTATGTTGATGCTGGTACACTTGATGGTATCCTAGGAGTCTTTGAGGACTGGTTTGTTGTCGTTCACATTTTTTTTTTTTTTCTTCTCCTGTTCCTAAGACTGGATAATGTCAATTGACCTATCTTTAGTTTCACCAAAGCTTTCTTCTGCCTGCTCCAATCTGCTGACCACTTATGTGGAGTTTTCCTATCAGTTATACTATTCAATTCCCAAATTTTTGTCTCCTTTATAATTTCTATCTCATTATTGATATTCTCTATATGGTAAGGCATTGTTCTCAGACTTTTAGTTCTTTAAACTTTTATTTCCTTTAGTTCTTTACACATATTCTCAAAATAGCTTATTTAATGTCTTTGTTGAGTAAATCCAAAGTCTGGACCTCTCTGGGGACAGTTTGCTTTTCTTCCCCTGTATATGGGGCATACTTTGTTTCTGCATATGTTTTATAGTTTTTTTATGGGAAACTGGTCATTTTAACTAATATAATGGTGCAAATCTAAAAATCAGATAATCCCCCCTCTCTAGGGCTTGTTGTTGTTTTTTGTTGTTGTTGTTTAGTGGATTTTTTGAACTTGTGAAGTCTATATTCTTTGTTGTGCGCGGCCATTAAAGTTTTTGCTTCATTAGTTTAGTGGTGGACTAATAACTAGACAGATCTCCTTAAATGCCTGGAATACTTGTGATTTTGTTGAGCGACTGTGTGTGTGTGTGTGTGCGTGCGTGTGTGTGCTCACGCACGCTGGGGCACACCCTCAACACAGCCAGGAAGCTTACAATTCCACCTGAGCCTTCATCTCCTGCTAGAGCAGAACCTCTAGGTTAGCTAGAAGTGACAGTTTAGGGCCTTCTCAGCTCTTCCCGAACATATACACAGCACTATGCAAGCACATGACTTGCTTAATTCCAAGAAAATATGTCAGAACTCATCAAAGTCCCTAGAGATACTGAATTCTCCAGATTTCCCTTCAAGCTTTTTGCCAAATTTGTTTGCCTCAACTGTTATTCACTGCCTCAAGCAACTGTGATATTAAACAATTACCTCTGATTGTTTTTGAAAAGTGGTATCAGGAAAAAGACTTTCACACTGAGCAAGTTCTCAGTTAAGTGGGGTCTTCCAGGGAACTACCACATTGGTCAAAAAATGACAATTCTCAGTGAATATACTGTTGAAGAAGCTCCAACCCTGTTCTGCTTCTCCTAGTGGCTGCCAGGCTTCCGGTTTTCACTGTGATTGTGGCTGTTGGTTTTCAAAACTATCATGGATCTGAGGAGTGGAAGATGCAAATAGCGAAAGTTAAAGTGTCACAAAGACCACCATTCCTATCAAGATTTATCCATTTTTCTTGAAAAATACTCCCTGGATTGCAGTAAACCTGTGGTTAACTCCATAGTTCTAAAAAAGTTGATTCTGATAATATAGAGTTTCTCACTGCTTTTTATGGGGAAAATAATTTCTGTACATCTTTACTCCACCATTTTTGCTGACATCACCCCAGGTAACTTTGAAATTTAGTTTTGAGACCATATGTCCTTAAGCTGAAGAAAAAAGAACTCTAAACATACACTGAACTTTGGCTGGCAGACTTGTATTTTGCAGAGGCATCAGTGAGCAACTCTGAAACTAACTTCCATGTATTCTAGGGTTGAGAAAGTAAGTAAACATATTGTGGGTAACGGGAATCATCTTTCTCACTGTTAGATGGCAAAAGGACACAAGACACAGCCTGAGTAGGCTCCCACTGGCCAAATTAAGGATAATTTGAGCATCAAAATAAATAATGGATTTCTACTTCTGTAGTAACAGGAATCAGATTTGCCATTCTAGATTAAATAACTAGAACAAGGGATTAAATAAAATATTACTTAAGTTTTCAGACAATGGACAAAGAGGAATAGAGCATAGTAATACCTGAAAGAGTGAAAACAAACCAGCTGAACGCTTTAGCTCATTGCATGGTTTCTAACTATGCTACAGGGGGAAGGAATCCCAGATAACTCAGTGGCCTTCCTGGAAAGAGTTCGGGGTTTACATAGGCTACTGTGACTAGAATTTGTGAGGAAAAATACAAGACAGGATAAGATGAACAGAATTAAGTGCTATGGAGAACTTTGGAAGGATCCCCTAAAATCTATGGCATAAGACTAATATGTGCAATGTGTATGAGGAACCTACCAAGGCCAGGGAAAAAATTCACTAGAAAGGAGTTTGTGAAGCAACTTATACTGGGCCAGGTATGGTTTGTGTTCTCATCTCACCAGATATAAGGGAAAGTTTCGCTAGTAGAAAAAGCATTAGACAGAGTGCTTAGAATGGTAATGCCTCTGGAGCCAAATAAGACCGAGGCCAAGCTTTCTCAATCTCAGCACTGTTGACACTTTGGGCTTGATAATTCTTTGTTGTATATAATGTACAATGTTTAGTAGCATCCCTGGCGTATATCCACTAGATGTGACACAAAATGTAGATACTATCAAATGTTCCCTAAGGGTAGAACTGCCCCAAATGGAGGACCATGGCAGACGAGATCATTAAAACAGCTACTAATATTCCATATGTTCAAGGAAGTACAGAAAAACTTATACGTGATAAGAAGACATATGTAATAATACAACAAAAACAATAGCAAAGAGAGAGGGGAAGAAAGAGAAGAGGAAGAGGAAATGAGGAGAAGAGGAGGGGTAGGCAGACGAGAGCCGAGGATAAAGCAAATGCGGTAAAATGTTATCGACTGAAGAACCTGGGTGAAGGATGTTGTGTGGTAAAGAACTTGGCTTTGCCCAAGGAGGAACTGCCTTTGCTTTTGGCTTCTTGGGAGGCAACCTATGTGATACCTGATAGAAGTACGCTTGTTTAGGGCAGCAGCTAGCTACACTAAAAAAGACAAAACCTGTAACTCAGGATGGGGGATTTGGGGTCATGTGGTATCAGTCATCTGGAACAATCATCTGGGCAATCAACTGCTGATGCTTACATATTGCAGCCACAACAAAAAATCTGCACACCAAAGCTTAGTGAGCTTCTGAGACTGGCAATATTCTATGCACATTGATGTCAGGATGGTAATGCGTCCTGAGGACAACAGAAGCTTTGTGTTAGAACCCTCACAGACATGGTCCTATGCATCTCTTCCTTTGACAGGTTTTAATTTGTACCCTTTCCCTGTAATAAACAAGAACTTTCAGTAGGTTTCAGTGTGTGCAAATAAATAGGTTTCAGTTAAGTTCTGGGAGTTTTTCTAGCAAATTTTTGAACCTGAGGGTGTTTGGAGAACCCACCCCAACCAACTCCGTCTCCGAACCTGCAGCTGGTGTCAGAAGTGATAGTGGTCTTGTGGGGGCTCTTCCTCTAATTCTGTAGCTGGACCCTAACTCCTTGCGGTAGGATAAGAAGTCTTGGCCAGACTTGGTGGTCTGGAGGACACTGCTCTCAACCTCGCAGTTTGGCTAAATCTGGGTAGCCAATGGAGACGTTTTTCTTTCACTTTGCCTGTAATAATTATTCATAATTAAAATTTCATTGAAATTAATTTTAATTTTGCATAATTGACGTGTCAAAATAAAAATTTAAAAGAAACGTAGAAAAAACAAATTTTGCTTTCAACACAGCAAAAATAACTTTTTCTGTATAATCTCTTGAATTCCATTGCTATAGTTATCTAAATTCTTAAGCTCTTGAAAATGATAGAAATGACTCTCCAGAGCTTATAAATTCCTGCAAACCAGGGGCTTTCCCTGCCATTAACAGGAACATGGAATTTAGTTATCTTTACTTAGTTAACCAAGAACCTTTAATTTCTTCCAGAGAAGCAAAAGCCAAACGTTTGAAAGGATTTTTAAAATCCCGTTTTCTTTTGAAATAACAGTACTCCATAGAGAGTAGTTCCTTCCTCAGTGAGTCATCTCATCACTGCACTCAGTTATCTGGAAATGTTTCTTCAATCACATTTCCTTCAGAGTTTATCCTTATGAATTCTAATCCATGGTTCCACAAAAAATGTTTCTATAAAAGTGTATGGTCAAGTATCTACATGTTATACATTCTTGCTTTAAACAAATATTTCTATGCAGTGAGATATATAACAAAGTTTTGATTGTGTTGCTACATTTAAACATGTGTGTTGCCTAAAAAATTGAGATACAATTCAGAAATCAAAAACTGCCCTGGAATCTATTTTAAGACAGACAAAAAGGAGATCACAAATAATTACAAATATAATAAAAATTAATATTTATTTGTTAATTTATTATCTTTAGACCATAGTAAAAGTTACTTAGTTTTGCTAAGAATAACTTTTAGCAAAGGTGATCTCTTTTAAATAACTACAATTTCCTCATATTTTCCATTATTATTTTAATATATCTTCTCAAAATTTATTTTCAAGGCAAGACACAGAGCTAAACCTGTAAAACACCCTTCATGAAAAGCACAAATGAGGAAGTCTGAGATCGCTATAATCTCAAAATTCTTTCACAGACGGAACAGTGTGGGTATATTATTAAAAATCAATTTAAGTATGTACTTGATTTGTGGTAGGCTTATGTAAACATAACTTTAATAATGGGCTGGTTCACAAAAAGAGGTACTAATTAATCATCAAATGTAATTTTTTTCCCCTGAAACACAGCAATTTTAGATTGCTGTTCTTTTCGCCTCCTGCTTGCTTCCCACGAAGGATGAAGAGGCAGCTGTGACTGCTGTTTTGTACTTTCAAGTCCTCTTTGTGCACTCTTATTAAACAGATTCTTGAGCTGAGGTTCATTTTGCTGAAAACCTGGGAGGAGAAAGCAAAGATAGTGAGAAATAACTATATATCTAAATAGCATGCAAGAGAAAGATTTCATTTTCTCACATTGGTATTTAAGGAAGGAATTTAGTTTTACTTAAACGGAATACATCACAGTTTAAAATCTAAGTCCAACAGGGAACAGTGTGAGATTGAAATATACATATGATCAGGCAATTCTGGGACACATGCTTTCTAATCTTTTATTTTTTTTTTTCTAATCTTTTACACAGATGTTTGTTGTTTGTCTCCTAATGTATGTTGTGCTGTCTTACTTACATTGGCAGTAAGAAAGGAAAGAATGCAGACAACATGGAAGGCCAAGAAAACCCCAAAAGAGCATCTTACATTTTCAAAGGAATATCATTAGTTTAAGATAACTGTATATGGAGCAGATGTAGCCAGAAAATTCACATGTATTTAAATAAGATATTGGATTTGACAATGTTGATGGGAGATATGTATTTTTAAAGGACTACTAATTGACTCCACTCCCTTCTATTACTGAACATAAAATTATTATAAAATAAATTGCTGAATTTACTCAAATATAAGATAAGATTCTTTTCCAATCATAAAATTATCCACCAGATAAGAGGGTGGCAAATTGTTTCTAGACCTTACAGCCTCTTATAAGATACTTAAACTACGTTATTTTGAACAATAAAGTAGTATTTGGGAGAGACACACCAGCCAGAAAACACATAAATCAATGCATGTTTACAGAATCAGGGGAATAAAAAAAAGGAGACAAAAATATAGATTTTTTAAAGTAGTCCTAGGGATGCATACTTTCTCCACTATGAGTTAGACATCATTCATTGTCAAAAGCCTTTTCAAGGGGCGCCTGGGTGGCACAGCGGTTAAGCGTCTGCCTTCGGCTCAGGGCGTGATCCCGGCGTTATGGGATCGAGCCCCACATCAGGCTCCTCCGCTATGAGCCTGCCTCTTCCTCTCCCACTCCCCCTGCTTGTGTTCCCTCTCTCGCTGGCTGTCTCTGTCAAATAAATAAATAAAATCTTGAAAAAAAAAAAAGCCTTTTCAAGATCTTCTTAAAAAGCCAGTGTCATAATGTTACACAAACAAATGCAAACAGTTTGGGATAACATTTCCAAAATATTATCGTACAAAGAATTCAAAATGTCCTGAATCTTGTACAAATCACAGGTGGTCTAAAAACCTGATACAATACTCAGAATGGCTCTAGTAATGAAGAACCAAGAATTTAATAGTTAAATGAAACTGTTACACAAAAAATGAGATTTAAATAAGGCAGTATTCTAAACTAATATATATTTTATATAATTATGGAAAGTAAATTGATACGTGAAAACAAACTGATAAACTAAATACTATAAATATATAAGCTAAGCAAAAAACAAAAATTCTCTCACTTGGGTCTCCTCACAGGGAAAACGTGGGAGTGCCTGAAGTTTACAGTTCTCCTGCTTATGAATATAAGGTCAGTGAGGCAAATTGCCATGACCTAGTTTTCTTTTCCTACTAGGTGCACAGGCTGGATGCATTCCCCATCCTGACTATACAGTTAGATGAGGCCATGCAACTGAGTTACAGCCAAAGGCATATGAACAAAAGGTCTGACCGTGAACACCTCACATTTGATCCTTTTATTCTCTCTCTCTGCCCGCAGGGAGCATAGAGAATTCCTGGAGGCACAAGAAGGAAGAAGACTGCAAGCAGTGCAGTCGGTGATGAATGAGAAATAAATCACCATATCATGGTTACAGCAGGCAGTCTACTACGAAGAGTACCAAAGCAGTGCTCGGAAGGATGTTACAGCCTTTAAAATGGCATACAAATTTCACACTGGCTTTGCGGCTCAGTGGGAGGTGATAAGGAAATGGACACGGGAGGTTGCAAAGTGCCCATTCTTCCTATGCTAATGAAGTGGGTAAAACTGAGGCCAGTGAGAACCTGGAAAGCAGGCTATAGGCCTATGGAGTTTGCAGCACCAGAGTTTATGAGTGGAAAGAAAAAAAAAATTAGTGTAGTGATGGCTGTTTGGCAATGGACTACACAAGAGGGAAAGAACTGGCCAGCTCACAGGCAGAAACAAAAGGGAACAGAGTGTCCAGATATTTGGGAACTAAGGTTTAGAAAAGACTCGGAACTTCAAATGGTAAGATATAAGACTGAGAAAGATTTTAAGCAGGAAAGGTCTATGGAGATTCAGCCCTGGAGCAGAGGTAAGAGTCACGTATGGCCTTCTCAACCAACCCTGAGAGTCTCAATACGGCAGACAATTAATAATGGTGGGTGTGGGAAAAAATACCCCTAAACATAAATAAGGCAAGTTTGAGAACTAGAAAATTGTTGGTGTGGTGATTCGCTCATGGATGGACTAACTGGAAACCAGGAAGTCAGAAATCTACTATGTTTCTGAGGGACATGTGTTGTGAAAAGAATCCTATATCTGGGCTGAAAAACTCTCTTTTGATTGTTAAAGACTTTGAACTGTCTTCAGGACCAGGTATTTTTACCAGTTACTTGGGCCAACTCCCAAGGAAATTATACTAAATGTCCACTTGAGATGTGGGCATGGAACACAGACCTCTCCAGAACACAGTCAGAAACCACGAAGAACAACAGATAAGGAAGTTCCTCCAGATAGTTCACAATTTTTGTTCAGGTAGTAAACGTGCTATGTGCCTCCCAATTTTCCCTTAACTGACTGGGAGTTTGTATTGTGGTTACGTAGTCCCTGGTCTGCCACTGAATATTTGGTATGAGCTGGGGACAGGCAGTCTGTCTTTTAGTGACCAGGCCATCAAATTTTGATCAGTCAAATCCATGAGACCAGATGGAAAGAAAGTACTGCCTGACTGGTGGATGATGCTGGGCTTGGAGCTTGGATGCAGGGACTGGCTGGGACTCTGAGCTGGCTTCCTTGAGAAGGAGATAAAGTGTGCTATGTGTGGGGGAGGGACAGTGAAATGAGCACTTGGTGAGAGAAAGGATAGTCACTGGCAGATAGTTATGTGTTTAAGAAATTCTACTTCCTTTTTCCTCCTAACCACACAGTTAGATTGCATTTCTTAGCTCCCTTGTGGCTAGATGGTATCATATAATTGAATTCTGGCTAATGAAATGTGAGCAGAACTGATTCCTGCCACTTTCAGACCTGGCACATAAAAACCTCCTGCAAAACTGTCCATGTACTCTTCCCTTCTGGAGGAGTATCTGGAAACTGCAGGAGGAAGGAGCTAAAAAAGGAAAGGAGCCTGACTGCCGAATTACTATATGAAACACAGCCCCTCTGCCAGTTCACAGTGGACTGTGATGTGCATGAAAAATATATTTTTATTATTTTAAGCCAGTGAGAGTTTGGAATTATGTACAGAAGTCAGCCTACCCAAATATATGTAACCTGATTTGTTATGAATTAATGTGAAAATATTTTGATTTTATTCTGAACCTAGAAAGTGACATCCTTGTTACTGAATGTTTAACAGCATGATGCCAAGATATAATTTAAAGTTATACTTAAAATTTAAATTATTTAGTTCAAGATAAACCAAATAGACCCAATACTTCCTGGTAAGTTTTGCTTCTATCTTTCATACTGGTAGCACATAGGTAAAAACAAACCAATAAACAATTAAAATTTAAAAAATTATACTGATAATTGAAAGACCTTGTTGTCCTCCTTCCTGTGGGTAAATATTTCATTCAGGCTATTAAGCAACCAGAACTTTTCATCCTTCTACTCTGGCAAAGCATTAGTCAATTTCATATCAAGGTCAGGGAGCCATTAATACATACCTGGGGTTTTGCTTTTTGGAGCCTGTTCTCTGTAATTTCTAAAAGAAGAAAAACACCATTAGGATTTAAAAAGATAACTGACCTTAAGAAAATAATGTAAAAAAAACTAGGGATAAAACTCACTCAAAGGACTATGGTACTCCTCATCCCATCAGCAATCAATAAAAAAATGATAAAACCCCACGTTTTAGCTATATCAAAGTTTATGAGAACCCAATGATACTGCAGAAACATGGGAGTTTCCCTCTCACCCCCCTTACAGGGACTTCTGGTCATAAAATATCCTATCTTGGTTACCTGTGTCTCCTCCTCTTGAGGACTATCCAGATAAAGAATTTCGAAAGTCTTGTTAAAAGGGGAATGAGTCACATATTACACAAATTCATTTTTTGGGAGATGGAAAGCATAATGGCGTGTTATTCTCAAGCAAGGAAAAAAAATGGAGCCTTCTGAGGCAGGTTTGGGAGATATAAAAAATATTTTAATTAATTTCAAGGTTTCAAATATGGTGTCTTTTCCATACTCTTACTTCTTTAGAAAATGTTTACATCATGTGTTTCTATTCTATTAAAAATTATCCCTGACTTATACATAAATAGAAAAAGTTTTCTGGAGAAGGTAGCTATTACTGAAGAAATCAGCTAACCATGATATTTATCCTAAAATGTGAAGATATTCCCTCCCAGATTAGAATTACAAATGAAATGAAACGGATTGATTTATAACAGAAGAGCTGTGAAAGGTGGTGTTTAACAGCAGGGACAGACGCAGCAACACTACCAGATGTAAAGCAGTCTGGAGAAACTCAGGGTTAGAGCAAACAGCTGTATACACTGACATAGCGATGCGCAAGAAAATGACCGATGTTTACAATAATGGCCCTGGGTTATCAAGAAAAGAAAAAAAACAACCACCATTCTTTTCAGAAAGTTCTGCTTAAAGAGTAAGATACGAGACATTTTCAAAAGGTTTTCACCAAAAGCTAACTCAAAGTGTGAAAACCTTGACAATCGAAGAATAACCTGAAATTAGCTAGACAAATTATTTGGCGTAGGGATCGATGTGGCACTGCTGTATGTGTATTTGCATGTATTATCTGAGTATAAAGTTCGAAAAGGCCAAGTCTAAACGCAGGATGTGCTGTATAAACTACATGTACGTATGGGAGCGATTCTCTTCTGTCATTGCTAGCATGTGCAGATATTTCATATCTTCAAAAACATTAAGAACTATTAATCCAGGACAGAAAAAATACTCTTACCTTCTAGAGCTTTTAGATCCAGATAAAGAATGGAAAAACACTGACTCAAACTTCCTTGATTCTGTATTTGGCTTGTTTATGTCATTTCTTATACTCTGATGGGTTTCAAGTGTATCTTCCTCAAGTAACACTTTGTGGGGGGGCTTTTGTTCCTTAACTGAAGAATGGCAACTACTTTCCTTCTTTCGTGTCCGTCTGACTTTCCCAATGAAGAAGTCATCACCACTGTCACTATCCTCAGACATGGAGGACTGTTTGTAAAACCTTTCTTCCGTGCTATCATCGAAATACTCCTTTTCTTCTTCTTGTAATTCTTCTCCATCACTGTTACCATCAAGGGAGCTACTAGACTCTTTCCCTTTTTTAGTTTTACTTAAGGTTTTCATTTTTGGGTCAGGAGGTGTCTTCTGGGGCTCAGAAGAAACTACACCAGCCCTTTCAGAAGGCTTTGATGGAGAATTTGGAACTTCTACAGCACTGGGTCCATGTTCCATCTTGGTTCTTTTTTCTTTTGAATTTATTGGTTTCTTTGCCAATATTTTGGCTTCTTTCTCTTTTTGTTCACTGATAATAGTTCCTTCATGCTGTAACTTACTGGCATCATCATTTGAACACAAAGTGTCCTTGGAATGATTTTCTTCTGAAGCATTCTCTGATGATTTAACTTCAACAACATTCTGTCTTGCATCTTTAAAGGCTTTGACAGCAGCTACAACAGAAATAGCACATGATTCGTTTCATCACTAAAACAAGTAATATAAAACATCACCACTTCAGTACAGTATTTCTTAAATAATTTGGAAACACTTAAGAGGACAAATGCAATTATTTCAACTATATATATCACCGGTCTGAACTCACAAAAGAATTTTACTGACTTTAAAAACCAAACTTGCAAGAAATGGTTAGAGGTATTCAATTTAAAACTCTTAAAATTAACCATCCTTTCAGGCCTTGTAGCTATTGAAAATAGTAAAAACTTCACTAAATACCAATAAATAAAATAAAATAGCAACTCTACTTTCTTTAGCAATAATGTATTGATATGATTGTGGTACTATTATAAACTGTGTTTTCAGACATAAAAATAAATATATTCTATCTGTGACAGTAACATTTCTTTCAACACAGTTTATAATACACACATAAATGAAAATTATGTGACTAACTGGCAACATCAAAAGTAATACCATGAATTACATCAAAATTTAGCAAATCAATGGTATTCAATATTATCATGAATGTTATATATAAATATAAATGTATTCATATATTAGAACTTAGGAAAAAATACAGATTTAATTAGACATCAGATAACTTCCATACTTTCAGGCATCCTTCCACATTTAAAAAATATTTGAAGATATTTGTAAAAGGTCCTCAAACCAAACAAAAAAACCCCCAAAGAAATAAATGAATAGCCATTTATTCAAAATCATATACATAAATTCATTTAAGTACATATTAACAGTCATGTAATACATACCTTTTAGCACATCTATTTTTTTCTTCAGAAGAGGATGCATCGCTAGTCTGGCAACTGCTCTTTCGGTTGCAGTAGAATCAGGCTGCAAATGGAAACAACAAACATGGGAATAAAAACAATACAGTACTATTAAGTGAATAAAAGAAAATGTATCATACTTTTAAACATGAGAGCTAGGAAACTGGAATTTGTTAGTAAATTCATTAGATAGGTCACTTGTATTATCTATAATAAAGAAAAATAAAACTCAGGATGACAAATACAACCGCCCCCAAAACAAAATTATCATGTCATCAACTAATAAATATTCTTTGGGGACTTAGTATCTTTTCAGAACTCTGGTACGCATCCTGTGTGATATTAAAAAAATGCAATATAGCTCCTGCTTTCAAAAAGGTTAAAAGATCTAGTTAAAAAAACTAAACTAATATGAATCAAATAACATTAGTGCTAAGCTGGGTGATACAATTTATAACTATTGTAATGTTTGAAATTCCAGTTAATAGAGATGTAAAAATTATCTGATGCCAAATATTCGTATTTTGAAAGTGTAGTATCTCTACTGTGTTTTCAGAACCTTCTACCACTGCTTGGCTAAGAGCCAACACTTCATAAATATTTGATGATGACTGAATTGGAACTGATTATATATTTAATATATTTATGAATTTAGAAAATTCATGATTTGGGATAATTTCCTTAAATATCTTCTATGGGCTGACAACTTCCAAATTTCTAACTGCTACTCTAACTTGAGCTCAAGACTCATATATGACCCTCCTACTTGACGTATTAAAGGAGAATTCTTTTTTTCTTTTTTTTTAAGTAGGCTCCAAGCCCAGTGTGGAACCCAACACAGGGCTTGAACTCATGACCCACATGAGACCTGAGCTGAGATCAAGAGTTGGATGCTTAACCTACTAAGCCACCCATCAGGCGCCCTGAGAATTCTTGATGTCCTTCACAAACTTACTTCTTCAGTCTTTCTTATCTTATTATATGTAATTTCACTTTTGTTGGTTGCTCAGGACTAAAACTTTAAGAATTCTTCTATCACATTTCTCCTTCCGTCACAGCCCACAGTTAGTCCTCTAGCAAATCTTGGGGCTCTAAATGCAAAATATATTCAGGACCAATCACTGCTCACCATTTCTACTCTTAGTACTTTTGACCATTTCACCAACACCTCTCACCTGCAGCACCAACGTAATACGCTCAAACCTGGTCACTTGCTCCCCTACCCCTGATTTTTCACAGAGCACCAAAGTGAGTTTTTAAAATGGTAGCCATATCACGATATGACCCTATCTGTTCTTCTTGAAGCTTTACTGTCTTCTGATGCTTAGGCTATTCCACTGCACGCTCTTCTTTTCCTGGAATACGGTATTCCCAAATATATAGATGACTGATCATCTCTTACTATTCACATATCTGCTCAAACGTTATCTGAACCACACTTCCCAGAACTCTTTATTTACTTCGCATCACTTAATACTGCATGCCAGCGTAGATATTTTCCCATCTGTGAGGCAGGGGCTCTGTTTTCCTCATTGCTGTAGACCTAGTGCTTGCATTCAATAAATAACCCATAAGGCAAATGAATACATTTCATTGTGTGTCAAAGTGGAGCTGTCAGCTTCAAACGTCTTTATTTTAAATTTTCTCTTCACTGTTAATAGCTCACTATAAAGCTTTTTCCCTCCTAGTAATACAAACATATGAGTACATTAGTAAATGCAAGATGATGGCTGTCGGAAGTCCATTGTGTTTGGAGGACTTATCTAGGTAATGTTACTGAGAGTAGAACTTCTTTAAATTACATCTGTGGTCTAACTGCCTTGTGTACTGGGTTGAAGAATATCCTCCTAAAATTCAGGTCCAACTACAAACTTAGAATGTGACCTTATTTGGAAACAGAGTCGTTGCAGATACAATTAAAAGGTGAGTACGCTGGATTAGGGTGGCCCTCAATCTAATATGACCGATATCCTGGCAAGGGGGACATTTGGATAGAGGCAGAGAGAGAGAGAGAAGAAGGCGGAGGCAGAGATTGCAGTTATCTTGCCACAGGCCTTGGTTCACCACTAGTTGAAAGAAGCAAGGAAGGGTTCTTCCTTAGAAACTTCTGAGGATCTTAGCCCTACGGTCACCTTGATTTCAGATTTCTAGCCTCCTGAAACATGACAGAATGAATTTTTGTTGTTTTAAAGCACCTAGTTTGTGGTACTTTGCTAAAGTAGCCTCAGGGTAAAATATAAACTGTTTCTCTTAGAGTCTTAGATATTGCTTCTGTTCAACTTTTTTTTTTTTTTTTAAGATTTTATTTATTTATTTGACAGAGATAGAGACAGCCAGCGAGAGAGGGAACACAAGCAGGGGGAGTGGGAGAAGAAGAAGCAGGCTCCCAGCGGAGGAGCCCGATGTGGGGCTCGATCCCAGAATGCTGGGATCACACCCTGAGCCGAAGGCAGACGCTTAACGACTGAGCCACCCAGGCGTCCTGCCTCTGTTCAACCTTGTCCAAGAAGCATAGTACATTTGGAGACTGTTCATTAAGTACAGTGTTAAGATAATCCTTTCTTCTCAACACCTTGCTGGGTTTCCTGAAGTCCAATACAGGACTTCTTACTCATTTTATCTGCCTTCAATATATATGAGAGAATCTGGAAAGAAAACCTATTGCTGGTATACTGAGTCACTCAGTGACAAGATGCGCTGCTGAACATATAGGTCAAATATATCTGATTTACTTTTATAGGGTGTATATTAAAAGCTGTAACAGAACCAGCTGATGAGGGGCATTTTTCATACTGAAAAGGCCAACATGATATATGAAAATTGAGAGTCACATCAGAATACTAGAGTCTACAAGCTTCCAGAGAGAGAAAAAACATTTACCAAAAAAAAAAAAAAATCAGGAATCAAAATTGGAGGTCAAAGACAATTGAATAAAAATTTTATAGGAAAATGATTTCTAAATTAGGTAAGAATAAAAATACTCCCCAACATGCAAGGTTTAAAAGCTTACATCTCTTAAACCTTTCTCCTTAGAAGGTACTAGCTCCACTAAAATGAAGAAGGATACAAAGAATGAGGAATGTATGGGATATAAGAAACAGAAGATGCAGGCAGAAGGTATTCTCAGGATGGTGATAAGGTGATTCTCAGGATGGCGAAATTTAGAATACCTGATGTACTAAATATCTTTTTTTTTTTTTTTAGATTTCATTTATTTGAGAGAGAGCAAGCGAGAGCGCATGCATGCATGAGTGGAGGGAGGAGCAAAGGGAGAGGGAGAAGCATGCTCCTCTGTGAGCATGGAGCCCGATGTGGGGCTTGATTCCAGGACCCGGAGATCATGACCTGAGCTGAAGTCAAACGCTCAACCAACTGAGCCACCCATGCATCCCTGGTGTATTAATCTTCTTGAGAGGAGATTTCAGTAACTGAGGAACAGTTTGGTATTACACTAGAGAAAAGAAAGGAAACTAACAAGGAAAAATAAACTATAGGAAATAGAAATATTGTGCAGAAAAGGAAAAATAAATCACTCACTGCATGATGCACAGTCAAAATAACAATCACTAAATGTTCATCTAATCTAAATCCGGCCCAAGTGCTTTAGAAGGATGGAAGGGATAAGGAAGATACACATATGACAGGCTGGAAGAGGAAAGAGATCTAAATTCTTATAAATCACCATAGGAAGTCAATAGCTAATACTTAAAATATACTAATGCTGACATTGATATGTGGGGTAAATCCCCTGAAAACCAGCTTAAGTTGAAAGTCGGGAAGGACTAACGGAGAACTGTCATTTTCACAAACAAGTCTTGTAGAAGTACTTGATTCTCAAAACTGGTGGTTGGCAAACTGGCTCATGAGCCAATTCTCACCTGCTGGAAACAAAGAAACACAGAGAAATTCATTCATTTACATACTATCTATAGCTCTCCTATATTACACGGCAGAGTTGAGTAGTTGTGACAGAGAATGTATGCCCTGCAAAGCCTAAAATATTTATTATATTTGGAATTATTTTACAGAAAAAGTGTGACACCTGCTCTAATAATAAGCAAGTAGAATCCTTGGTGGAGGTAAATGAAAAAATTAGGAAGAAATAAAAATAAATTTTTAGCAGGTTCATGACGTTCTAAAGTTCAATTTAAAACAAAAACAGAGGCACCTGGGTGGCTCAGTTGGTTGAGCGTCTGACTCTTGTTTTTGGCTAACGTTATGATGTTGGGGTCCTGAGATCGAGCCCTGTGTCAGGCTCTGTGCTTCATGTGGGGTCTGCTTGAGATTCTTTCTCCATCTCCCTCTGCCCCTACTACTCTTCCTCACACGCCCTCTCTCTCTAAATAAAATCTTTAAAAAAATAAAAATAAAAAAACACGACAGACCTGTGTTGCCAAACCAAAGCAACAAGTTATAGCCTTAAATGCAGTAACTGTTTGTCCCGGATGGTGACATAATTTGAGATTCTGGCTTAGTACAGAAAATTTGGTATTCAGTGAAAAAGCAGTACGTTTTAATTGCCGGGACTTACTTATCTCAGTACATTTATATGTAAAAACAATAAAAACAAAACCAATTAGTTCTGAGAAACACCCCAAGAGCCTGCCCTCCCTCTACCTTACAAGGGAAAAGAAGACCCTCCAGCAGCAGCTGTTACTCTGTAACTGTTTCTTTAAGCATTGTATTTCCATTTTGTAGCTACTAATAATTCACTTCAGAGATAATCCCCAATATATGAACATCTGTATTTGTAAGACAGATAAATTAAAAAATAACTGTTCTAATCACATGAGTTAATTTCACATGTTTTAGGTAAGAAGTTATGGAGATCCTAAATAAATTTTGACTAAATGTGTTCCTACAAAATTGTTCAAAAACATACCCACTATTGTTCCAAACCCCTGCTTTGACAACTTGCTAAAAGCTCTGACGAACTGCGTATTCTTTTTTTCCAGAGCTAATTACATACCACCATCTTAGTTATAACAAGGTTTAGAATGATAATACTTGCATGTTTAGTGCTAACTAAAACCTATTTTGTTAACACTCCTTTTATCATCGAGTTTATTCAGCAATGCCCTGGAAGGTATCCCAGAGTAACTGACTCAGTAATCTGACTTTAGTAAATTCTATTTTTCAGAAAAAGGCCCTAGAACAGGATTTATAATTCTAAAATAATGTATTACTCTAATAAATGAAGACGTTATTATTCTTATATATGTCTTCCCTTATAACTGTGCTTTGTATCGCAACCTAGGTGGAGGACTTACTTAAGATTGATTTTTAAAAAGGTCATTGCATTGCATAATACCAGGGGGGCCATTACAATGGGAGTGTGCAGTATAGAGCTTATGCATCCATATATAAAGCATTGAGTTCAATAAACATGAAAGACTTGAGTCTACAAGGTATACAAGTATACATAATTAAGTAGTTATGGTATGATTAAGTAGTTATGGTATGATAAGTAATCAGGTATGATTACTTAATAATTTAATAGGAAGAATTTAATAGGAAGAATAGGAAGAATTACATATACCACAGCTTTACTTCTGTAATTACATGCAATTTGTGTTTAATAAAACAACAGTAAACGTCAGCAGTAAATAAAAATTATATTATTCTGTTCGAAGTGTTTTGTTGATAAAAGTAATTACTTTTTTCCCCAAAGGTTCTTTTATATATTTTTAAGATTATTTATTTATTTGAGAGACAGCAGAGTGAGCAAGAACATGAGTGGGGGGGGAGAGGGAGAGGGAGAGGGAGAAGCACTACCATCAAAAATGATAAAATACTTAGGAATAAATACAACAAAGGAAGTGAGAGATCTGTGCACTGAAAACTGTAAGACTTTAATGACAGAAATTGAAGAGGACACAAAAAATTGGAAAGCTACCTCATGATTAAGGATTGGAAAAAAGTGATATTGTTAAAATATCCATAGTACCCAAAATTATCTATAAATTCACTATAATCCCCATCAAAATTCCAACGGCATTTTTCACAGAAAAAAAAAATTCCTAAAATTTGTAGGGAACCACAAAAGACCCCGAATAACCACAGCAATCTTGAGAAAGAACAAAGCTGGAAACATTACACTTCCTAATTTCAAACTACAGTACAAAGCTATAGTAATAAAAACAGTATGGTACTGACATTAAAACAGACAGCAATGGAATAGGACTAAGAGCTAGAAATAAACAAATGCATATACACTAAACTGCTATTTGACAAGAGAGCCAAGAATACTTGACAGGAGGAAAGACAGTCTTTTCAATAAATGGTATTGGAAAAACTGGATATTCCTATGCCAAAGAATGAAACTAGACTCGTATCTTACATGACTCATAAAAATAAAGTTAATTGGACTAAAAAGACTTAAATGTGAGACCTGAAGCCATAAAACTCCTAGAAGATCGTGTAGGGTAAAAATTCCTTGACACTGGTCTTGGCAATGTTTTTTTGGATGTGACACCAACAGCACAAGCAACAAAAGCAAAAGTAAAGAAGTGGGGATACACCAAACTACACACTTACTGCAAAACAAAAGAAACAATCAACAAAGTGAAAAGGCAATCTACAGAATCAGAGAAAGGATTTGCAAACCACATCTCAGATAAGGGGCTAACATCCACAATATGGAAGGAACTCATGTAACTCAAGAGCAAGTAAATAAAACAAAATAAATATAAAATCTGATTAGAAAATGGACGGAGGACTTGAACAGATATTTTTCAAAAGAAGAAATGGCCAACAGGTACATGAATACATGAAAAGAAGCTCAACATTACTAATCACTGGGAAAATGTAAATCAAAACTGCAATGAGATACCACCTCACGCTTGTTAGAATGGCAAGTCTCAAAACAAGAAGAGCTAACAAGTATGTGGAGAAAAGGGAGTCCTGGAGCACTGCTGGTGAGAACACAAACTACTAGAGACACAAGGGTAAAAAGATAAGGTTCCTCAACAAATTAAAACTAGAGCTACCATATGATTCAGCAATCCCACTTCCAGGTATACACCCGAAGCAAACGAAATCACGATCTCAAGGAGATACTGTGTTCACTGCAGTATTATTCATGATAGCCAAGACATGGAAACAACCAAGAGTCCAATGACAAATGAAATGAATAAAGAAAGCAAGGTACACACACACACACACACACACACACACACACACACACACCATGGAATATTATTTAACCACGAGAAAGAAGAAAATCCTTCCATCTGCAACAACATGGATGAACCTGGTAGGCATTACAATGAGTGATAAAGAAAGACAAATACTGCAGAGTATGACTTATATGTGAAATCTAAAAACCAAGCTCACAGAGGCAAGAACAGAATGGTAGTTGCCAGAGACTGGGGGTGGTAGTGGAGGAAATGGGGAGATTTTGGTCAAAGGCTACAAACATCCAGTTAAAAAGATGAGTAAGCTCTAGAGATCTAATATTCAGTATGGTGATTATAGACAGCAATACTTTATTGTATACTTGAAAGTATCTAAGAGAGTACATCTTAAATGCACTCACCACACACAAAAAAAAAAACCTGTAATTATATAAGGTGATGGATGTGACAGTTAACCTTATTATGGTAATTTTTCATAATATATATGTGTATCAAATCATCAGACTTCCACAATGTTTACTATATGTCAATTATATCTCAATAAAGCTAGAAACAAAAAATATAAAAATTTTTACCAAAATATTTAAAGTTAATGTATCAGCATCTTTAGGCAAAAAGAAAAGATACAGCTTCTCAAATTCTCATTCATTTAGCTGGCAATCTATTTAACAATAATGTGGTCTTATAGATATGTGACAAACCTATTTTGCAGCATAATGATATTTGCGAATACACACTTCAGCATGTCCTTATTGCTTCTAATTTTTATAAACTGGAAATTTTGTTAAAGTTGGCTACCCAACACCATCACCAAATGTCTTAGAGAACAACTATTCTCGTTATACTGAAATATGAAAAATGTCAGTTATTTAAGAATACTTAAACATCAACAGATAATACAGCGTAAAAATGCCATAAAACTCTTGAGTATGTGAGGGTGCACAAAACACTTAATTTTTTTGGCAAAATGAAACTGAACACTGAACTGACCCTGTTATTTTTACATCTGCTGCAATAAGGCCTTTGAAGGGGGTCGAAAATGCATTACCAGAATGTTTGATCTGTAAGAGTTTATTAGAGAAATGAAAAACAAACAAACAAAAAAGCTAGAGCTAGAGATAGTAAGTAAACTGCCTGAAATCAGGCAGCTAACAGCAAACCAACACTAGTTAGAATGCAGAAACTCCTAGAAATGTAAGCCTCTTCCCTTTGCTAACCAGCAATTTTTGCAATTAGAATGCATTGTACAGATTCAAACTTATGTTTGCTGGTTGTTTTCAGTTAATTTATATCTGTTCTTGATGCTCAGTTACTAATTTGCAAAAAAGCTTATGATTTGGGGAGTAGAAAAAATATTCTAATGGGGAAAAACGGCAAATGGAAAAACTATTAATGGCATATACGCAGCTGCATGCTTTACAAATACCAAGGATTTCAGTTTTTTCTTTGAAGACCAAAAAAAGAAAAAAAAAAAAAGTACACGTGTATTTCCCAAAATGTTTGATTTAAAGAAAGTCTTTATTAAAAATATCATGTTTTATAAACGACAGCAATCATTTAAATAAACTTTATATCTCCTAAGTAAACAATGTCAAATTTAACATTTTCAACTTCTGTTTGATTTTATTCTTAATAAAGCAATTTGAAATCATTCAATGCATTTTTTGACTTCAAATTTTAACAAAAGGTAAAGGGAATAGAGACCAATGATTTTATCCAATAATCAGACTAACAGTCTTGACTTGATCTCCAGATTACCTAGCCAGCTGGGAACAAAGCTACAAGTGACAGCCAGGTTTCTGAATTCAGTCTAGTATTCTCAAGCGGTTTTCTTCTAAATTATCTGAGATAACTTTCTCACATTTTGTGACTCATCTCCAACCCCCTCTCTCAAATCTTTTTGGTGGGAAATTAAATATAAGCATAAAAAAGAGGCTTGTAAAGTAAATGTGCAGAAGTCTGAAGCTTTGGCTGTGCTTTGGGTTTCGGCAGCCGTTTGCTGTGTCTACGGTTTGCTTAAGTCCCTGGGCAGAGGGTAAGAACTCCCAAGAAGCAGCAGCACAGAACCTGTCATGAGATCTTTCAAATTCTTTATTCCTTCATCTTCCTTCCTCATCTACTTTATTCCTCTTAATATTTACTGATATTTATATTTACATAAACAAGCCTAAATATGGGAAGGGCATGGTCTTACACATACGGACACAAACACTATCTTCTGAGGCTCACAATTTTGCTCTAATTTTAAAGGTTAAGACATATGAACAACTAATTCTTCCAAGATAGAATGTGATAAACTTCACTGGAAAGAGAAAAATGTTACAGAGGTTTACAGAAAAAATTCGAATACAGTCCTATAACCTCAAATTTACAAACTGATTTTGAAGCTTAAAAGGCTAAGATTTGTCTATGAACAGTTTTTACACCTGCATTGGAGGGTATGAAGGAACCACAGCTTTCCTTATTTAACGTTGACACAACATTTGCCATGGAAAATTCTCAGGAAACTGTGGTTTTCACACACCTCCAGTTTCTTCCATTTCAAATAAATTAAGTAAAAAAGGGGAAAACACCTCATCGTTTTATGGAGAAATTTTATTTTGGCGTATGGGTATTTCTTATAAACACAAGCATTTGGTATTCAATTCTGAAAAGAATTTTGAGAATGTACATGTGAATACAAATAACAGTCTAAAAATGAAAAAGCTCTCTTACATGCAATGTTCCTTCCTGTGAAAAGCTGCCTACAACAAACTGACTCTGAGTGAACTGATAGAGGCAGAATGCTGGTAGCAGTATTCTTATTATTTAGACTTAATTTCAATTCCAGGTTTCACCTAAAGACGTATTAATGTGTGCATTTATTAAAAACACGTAGGGAGGTAATAAGAAACAGCCCATTCAGCTGTATGAGAAGAATTATGGCAACCGAAGGCTTAGAGTCCACAATGAAGGCAATGGGAGACCTTTCTGTATTTCTTGAGCTCTTATGATCCTTGGGACACCGTGATTCTAAAATGTAGTCTTACAAAAATAGGGGACCCATTCCAGCCTTTTCTCCTAAACTTTTGTTTTGTAGGCAGAGACCAGGGTTGAGACCTTGGCCCTGCTATCTGCTAATGACTATTGGTGTATTTTTTACCTTTCTGGGCCATTTGTCCCTTTGTTTAATGGAGTTATCATCCTCCCTGAGAAAGCTAACCTACATAAAGCACCTAATGAGTCAGCAACTGTTAAGAGATGCTAACAAATATTAATTTGCTTCCCCTTATATGGTAGTTGTTCAATAAACCAGTCTTTTACTCCCTACTAGATTATATATTCCTGTAGAAAATACTGAGTCTCCTATTCCCTTCGTATCTTCCACACTGCCTAGCTGATTGCTTTGCACGCAACACATGTTTTGAATTGAGAAGTTCCTGAAATCCTGGCACCAGCTGCCTGGGAATGTCAAAAGTCTCATCCTTCAACTCTCTAGCTTTAAACTTTCATCATATACATATTAACTGCCTACTTAACCTTTCTATCCCTTTTCTGCATTTGAAAAATGAAGACACTGCTATTACTACACACACACACACCAGGTGTGTGCACATATGTGCAAATGAATGCTTTCTACATGAGATCACTGTTGTTAAGATCAACTGAGATAAGAATGTATATGGAAGAACTGTGCAAGCTGTAAGATATTACATAAATTAGTTTGCTCTGCTCTGATCTGATGTCAGATAGCCTCAAATGTACAGAGCTCTATGTAAAAGACTTCGTTCCTGTGAGGTTATCTTCCACTGAGCTCACTTCCTTTGACACACTGAAGAACAATCAATCCTTTCTCCTCAAACAACACTGCTGCCTGCCTCATTTTTTAGAGGTTTAATTTATTAACAGGTTTTCAAACAGAAACACCTGAATCCAATGGAAGAATATCACAAATGAAATAAAACACTAACAAAATAGGTGAAATCAAATAGCTTGGGAGGAATATGAAATGATTTCTTAAGCAGGGCAGTTTCCCTTAGCTTTAAATTCCTCCAGGTTCCCTCAAAAACTTGGATGAAACAGAACTGTTTCTCCTTCCTCCCTCTCCACCTTCCCTTCCTTACTTGCTTTTGTTTAGAGGAAGATATTAACGGGGTAGAAATGTAATCAGGTTTCACTTGACCCTTGACAGTGAGATCCTAAACTTTTTTTTTTTTAAAGACTTTTATTTACTTATTTGAGAGCAAGAAAGAGAGAGAGAGAGAGAGAGAGAGAGAAAGGGAGCGCGCACCAGCAAGAGAGAGCAGGGGAAGAGGCAGAGAGAGAAGCAGGCTCCCTGCTCATCAGGGATTCCGGACATGGGGTTGGATCCCAGAACCTGACCTGAGGCAAAGGTAGCTGCTTAACCGGATGAGCTACCCAAGCGCTCCAAGATCCCAAACTTCTAGCTGAATTAGTATTAAAAATCTCATGACTACGGGGGCGCCTGGATGGCTCTGTTAGTTAAGCGTCCAACTGGATTTCAGCTCAGATAGTGATTGCAGGGTTGTGAGATCCAGCCCTTCGGCCTCTGTGCTTAGCAGAGAGCCTGCTTGTCCCTCTTCTTCCCCCACCGCCTCTCTGGGACCTCTGCTCATGCGCGCAAGTGCTCTTTCTCTAAGATAAATAAATAAATTAAAAGAAAATTCAAGCCTACAAATCTTGTTATATGTAAATGAATTTACTAATACAAAATAACAATGATAAGCTAATATAGATGTTTGTTGCCCCATTTTTTGGGTAAATGACACTTCACACACTGGAAAGTTGAAGGAAGGGTTGTAAATAGAAGAAGATACCTTAAAAAACTATTTTATAAATATTACACATAAACTAATATTAATCTTCCAAAGTGAAAACAATCTGGCAGAGAAGATGCTTTTTACTCTCACCATAGATTAAACATTAATGAATACTTTTAGAATTCAGCAACCAAAAATCTCAAAAAACGTATTCTGGAAAAATTATTTTTTTTTAAACTTTCAAGAGAAAACAAAAAAAAAATTCTATAACATTTTTATTCAGTTACCACTATTCTATTTAACATGTCATTATTTTGTCTGAGATATAGTCCAAACCACACTTTAAAACTATACTTTTTTCCTCTCTTTATGAAAGACTCCTATGAAATAAGAATATTTACTGTAAAATTATGCCAGTACAAAATAAAGAGACTGCTGTAAAATCATATTCACGGATTTAGTGTTGCTTTTCTCATCAGGACAATGGCACCAACAAGTCCTCCCTCCCCTCAAACAAATAAAAACCTTGCATGTTCTGGCTTTCTTAAAATGCTTTAAAATCTAACATGCCTCATATCATTTGTAGAAAAGTCAGTACTAGTCTATAAAAACACAGAATCAGAGCATTCTTTCCTGAGGGCTGGAATAGCCAAACTGACATCTATAGTTGGAGACTGTAACATAAGGCTCTGGGTAATCAATAAAACAAATAGGCAGAAAACCAGTAAAGATACAAATCACCTGAACAACGCCAACAACTAATGTGACCTACGTGACATTTTTGGACATTGATCCCAAGAGAAAACACTGTTTTCAAGTGCATATGAAATATTCACCAAGATAAGCCATAGTCTTCTCAACCTTAACACAAATAAAAATCATAACAAGTCTGCTCATGGATCATAAAGGAAACAGGAATGAAAACATACCTAGAAAACCCCTTAACTGTTCAGAAATTAAACAATGTACTTCTAACTAAACCATAGGTCAAAGATGAAGTTTCAAGGGAAATTTAAAACACTGTGAACGCACAGAAAATTAGAATACAACCCATCAAATTTAGGGGTGCAGCTAAAGGAGTGCTTACATAAGGCAACTCTGTAACACTACATGCTTGTTAGGAAAAAAAATTCTAAAATCAGTAACTGAAGCTTCCACATTAAGAAACTAGAAAAAGAGCAAAGTGGACATAAATGTAAGAAACAAGAAATAATATACATTAGAGCAAATGCCAATGAAAGTGAAAACAGAAAAGCAACACAGAAACATCCTTTAATCCAAAATCTGCTCTCAGGTAGGAAGTGTCTTATGTAGACATTAGCAAAGTGGGCGGCAATGATAAATGGAAAATGGTAGGAGCAGGAGAACTGGGTAGAAGTCCCAATGTGCCATGTAACAGTGGTATAGCTTAACTCAGCTCATGTCATTCTTTCTGACTTACAAGTTTCCTCATTTGTAAAAAGGGGGTAAAAATAATCTTTCACAAGTACTAAATACAGAGATTAAATGAAACAGTCATAAAAATTACTTGGAAAAAATAAAAATATTCTTTGTCCTGATTAGTAAGATTAACAAATTGTTACTAACACATAAATGCCACATTAAGTTCAACATTAAGGACCTTGAAGGTGTGATATTACAAGCAAAACAAAATTCATAAATTACCATAAAAATATATTTTTGGTGGCAATAATGGAGCTCAAGTAGGGAAAAACCATCATATACTAATAGTAACTGGCTTGTTGGTTAGTTTTTTCTTCAAGGAAAAAGGTGACAAGAAAAAGTAAGCCAACCATATAAATAAAGAACTTTTCTTAAAAGAAAGACAATCCATTAGAGAGATACCTTTTTGCAGACTTTTTCAAAGTTGATATCATCACCAAGAGCAGATTTAGTTACTATATCAGGTTTTAATTCCTGTTAAAAAAAAAAAAGGAATTTTAGTTATGAGTCTAATTTTATTTATTTATTATTTATTTTATTTTTGTGGGGGAGGAGCAGAGGGAGAGGGTAGGAGAGACTCTTAAGCAGGTTTCATGCCCAGCGTGGAGCCCTAAGTGGTGCTCTATCTCACGACCCTGAGGATCATGACCTCAGCCGAAATCGAGAACAGGATGCTTAATTGACTGAGCTATCTGCTATCCAGGTGCCCAGTTACGACTCCAATTTTAATGCACCATTCATTTTTATGAGGCACATTCCTTCCCATGTTTTGCTTTTAAGAAATCTGATATTAAGTTTTTAATTTTAGATAAGAATAACTTCCATCACAGTATGAAATTATCATACTATGAAAAACCACAGCAAAACGAATTTAAAAGCTAATCCCCCTAAGACAATTACACTCAGATTCTAGGGAAGCCATAAAATTTCTAGCTTAATAACAGTTCTTTAATTGAAATAAGAGTAATATAACTCAAAATATTAATTTAGAATTTCTAAATTTCAAAGAAATTATTACTTATTTTAATGACATGTCAGGACATTAGTAATTACATCTTTTTATAGAGAAATATAAAGATTTATAGAGAAATGCTTAATTTTAATTAACGATTAAAAAATCTGAGCTACGAAATACTTTCATATTATGCAAGGAATTAATCTAAATTTATTTTAGAAAATTAAAAACGAGAAAAGCAGAGAAAAATTGAGTAAAATTACTAACAAGGTTTACATGGTTATAATTTTATTACACACCCCTCTATATGTTTAAGAGAACTAAGTTTGATATACATTTCACTAAAGAATGAGGACTTTAAATCACATAAAAATGAAATTTCTCTCAACAGTTGTGCAGTGATTCTACTATGCATGAAAAAAATACAATGAACTTTTGTGTATTTTTTTCATACTACTATTTGGGAGAAAGCTTTTAAATAAAATGACATAGTTGATTTTAAAACAACACTGAGTGATAGTAAGTTAGATAAATGTGTGATATGGTAACAATTGTACAGGAATTATTCTGTGAAAATTATTTAAATTTTATATATATATATTTAAGATTTACTTATTTTAGAAAGACAGAAAGAAAGAGAGAGAGAGAGTCTGAAGCAGATTCCACACTGAGCATGGAGCCCACCGTGGGGCTTGATCTCACAACACCTGAGATCACAACCTGAGCCAAAACCAAGGGTTGGGAGGTTTAACTGACTACATCACCAAGGTGCCCCTAAACTATATTTTAAACAAAAATAGGACCAGGGCACCTGGGTAGGGCTCAGTTGGTTGAGCCTCCAACTCTTGGTTTTGGCTCAGTCCATGATCTGGGATCATGAGATCAAGCCCTGCATGGAGCTTCCCTGCTCAGTGGGGAGTCTGTTCTTTCTCTCTTCCTCTGTCCCCCCCACCACATGCACACAGGCACGTGCGCTCTGTCTCTTCCTCTCAAATAAATAAATAAATCTTAAAAAAAAAACAAAACCCAGGACCATAGCATTTTGTAAACTAGCTTTATCATTTAATGATAGAGCAAATATCTATCCATTTTCTTTTCATTCTCTTACATCGCTGTCCTTTTTATTTAACCAACCTTTTATTATTGGACATTAGTATGTTTTCTGATTTTTTTTATCTTTTTATACAAAAGAAGGGAATAACTATCCTTGTACATACTGATGTGTGTAACTCCTGAAAAATTACCATATTCTGCATTAAAGAGCTGTACTATGCTTTTGGAAAATGAACAGAATGGAAAAAAAAGAAATACTGATAATAATGGTCCAATGTCAGAAAGATCAGAAAGCACAGTTTCTGAGAATAAAGACTCAATTTTATTTTGTATACACTAATACAACTGGGAAAAATATGTGTATGTAAAACAAATCTATATAAAGAGCATAAAAATAACAGATTCTTTAAGTGTGTGTGTGTGTGTGTGTGTATAATATGTCTTTACGAACTGATGCGCTAATTTGAAAGATGGCCTCCCTATCCGTCTAAAGTCAGTAAAATTATTTAAATTATAGTTAAAAATATCCAATTTTTTTTGTCAGCTATCTTTAAGTATCATTTTCTACTCTGTGAGCAAAAGCAAACCTTCTAAAGAGTAAATCAGTTAAATGTTATTGCAAATATGAACATAATACATGCAGAAGACAATGCTGCTTAAATTTCAACCAATCCACATACTCCCTCCAAAAGAATAAATTCAACAAGGACTACACAAACAATGCCTTCATCATTATTAGGAGATAGAGGATACAATAAACTTCAAAATATCTCCAAGTTGAGACACTAACACCAAATCCAACATAGCACTCTTGCATTACAAGCTCGCACATACAGAGAGACAGGGAGTGCGAAGATTAAGATACTGGGGAAGTTGATACTAGAAGAAAAAGACGTCCAGATTGGATCAAAAAGCAAAACTAAGTCTACACTATATACGAGATACACAAAAAACACAGTGATTCAAAAAGGCTAAAAATAAAGGAATTCACCAAGATATACAAGGCAAATAGGAACAATTAGAAAGCAGGAGTTGAAATCATGTATCAGATGAAGAATAATTCAAGTAAAGAAAAAAATGAAATGAGACACAGCAGAAACTACAAGATACGGAAAAATGGAAACACACCACTAACGGAAGACTTCCACATAACAATGTGTTCAAGAAAGCTGAAAATAGAGGGAAAAGCATTAGAAAATCTTAAGCAATTAATAAGGTGTATCTGTCTTACGGATTTATTTTGAACATTATATTCTAGTAATACAAATTATACCTTCTTCTCAAGCACATATAGAATGTTAAAAAATTGATTGTGTATTAAGTTAAAGTAGGTATTACTAAGTCCCATCAAGGAAAATACTAAAAACATCATTCTCTGATCACAATGAAAAAGTAGGAATTAAAGGAAACCAACAGACAAACAAAAAGTCTCTTCTACCAGGAATTAAAAAAAAAACCCCAAAAACCTCAAACAACTCTTGGGAAGGTCAAAATATAAATAGAAATTTCAGGGTTTCTGAAAATTAATAAGGCAACACTGCATTTCACAACCTATGGAACACATTTAAAGCAGTTTTTTTTTTTTAAACAACTATATAAATAAAAATAAGGTAACAAAGATAAATGAGCAAATGCTCAACTAAAAGGAACCTAAATTATCTTTACTCAATTCTTCATTTATCAAATGAGAAGGCAGGCTCAATTAAATCATGTGATTTGTCCAAGGTCCTATTGTTAGTTGGTGTAAGGACTGACCTTAATTAGTGCTTCTACTATATCATAATCTATTTTATTGACACCTTGATATAAGCCAAAAGATTTCCACCATATTTAAAGCATTCATGTAAAAACTAACACAAAAGTTAAACTCTATCTCATGGTTCACAATGTCATGTTACCACTGAACACAGTCAGAATCTTCTAGTTATAAGAACCTTCTAGTTTTAAATGAGGCAGTAATGATTTATAGAAGCTTGAAGTATTTACTGTACCTTTCAACACACACACAAAATAGAGGTTTTTGAACAAATGTGAGGTGCTAAGCAACCCCAGTAGGTAATTCCGGCAACTTATGTCGTGTTTCAGAAATACTACTGGGAAAATGTTATGAAGGCTCAAAATAAACAGAATATGCTTAACAGGGAAACTGAAGTTGATCTGAATTTAATGAGGTTGAGTATATTTAAAGAAACATGAGTGCCATTAAAAAAGGCGGAGCATTTCTTGGGTAAATTATAAGCAAGAGCCACTGTCAAGATCTGCGAAGGGTCTGAGATTTTACCTTACTTGAAAGTTAATAAGTAAGCCTGACATGGTTTTATGGATGCCAGCAGAAGGCACAAAACTCTTGGACCAGAGATAAAGAGCGCTTTATTACTCAGCAACAGCAAGAGCCAGAGTACCTGCTTTCTATCTCATCCGTTGTTTCTGAAAAAAACTCAAAACCCTCAGACACACGGTAGACAATGAACCTGAATTAAATCCACGCATTCAAAACTAAAGGAGCCTTTAAGGAATATACCTTTGAAAAATGGCTACTGAGTAGAGAACATATTCTTAGACTGAAGAAGGGAAAACCATCTGTTTACATTTGTACCTTTGGGAGCATGACCAGCAAACACAAATTAGGGTTATGATAACCTCTACTTTTACAACGTAAGTGACTATTATTTGCACACTCTGTACTAGGTTGAACGGTTTCCCAAATATGTCCATGTCCCAATTCCCAGAGCCTGTGAGTATGTTACCTTACAGGGCCAAAGGGATCTTGCAGATTTAATTAAATTAAGGATTTTAAGATGTGGGTATTATCCTGGATTATCCAGATGGGCTAACCAAGAGTCCTCATGGGAGAGGAGCAGAGAATAGAGGAGAATAAAGTTAGATAAAGAGATTGCGGTGGAGGTAGGGGAGGGAGAAAGGAAATGAACAAGAGGAGAGAGATTGAAACCTGAAGATGCTATGCTGGTGGACTTGAAGATGGAAGAAGGGGCCATGAGTGGAGGAATGCAAGTGGCTTCTAAATGCTGAGGATGGCAGGAGACTGATTCTCCTCTAGAGTCTCCGGAAGGTATACAGCCCTGCTGACACCCTGATTTTAAGACTTCTGACTGCTAGAACTCTAAGATAATATATCCTTGTTGTTTTAAGCCATTAAATTTACGATAATTTGTTTCAACAGCACTAGGAAGCTAACATACTTTCTATATCCTACCAATCTTCGTATTATTCATTACACTGTATAATTTGGACAAGCACTCTGTACCATAAATAATACCCAGAATCAAATATTTACCTTAAATTATCAAGCAAAATTTAGATGCAGATGAAGGACTCAAACATTCCTCTTTCCCTTAGGGGCGCCTAGGTGGCTCAGTCGTTAAGCGTCTGCCTTCAGCTCAGGGAGTGATCCCAGAGTCCTGGGATCGAGTCCCACATCAGGCTCCTCCGCTGGGAGCCTGCTTCTTCTTCTCCCACTCCCCCTGCCTGTGTTCCCTCTCTCGCTGGCTGTCTCTCTCTCCATCAAATAAATAAATAAAATCTTAAAAAAAAAAATAAACATTCCTTATGACAACACTCATACTTGAGTATTTTGTGGCCAAGTTGTTTATTGCCTTTGTTTTAAATATAAGCACATGCAGCAGAGGGGATGCTATCTCCTAAGTTACAGTTTATACAAAACTTTTAAATGGTGTTTAAGTAGCAAAACCTAATAGCTAGGAATGCTATACCAAAACCTAGAATTTTTGTTTAGTGCTATCATAAGTAGACACTGAGAAACTAATAAATCAAATGTTTCTTTAGACAATGCAAAAACAGCAATAAATGGTGTATTATGAAGTTATTCCTCCCTCCCTGTATGTTTATTTATAAGAGATCAGGTATTGCCTTTCAAAATAAGATTCCTTCTGATGTGTTGTCACAAGTGGATAGATAACACCTCAAATGTTAGTATTCTTTCAAAAGGCAAGAGGTAATTTAACCCACAGCCTTCTTGAATCCTTCTAAGAGTCCACTGTGGAGTCTACTTGGGAAGCTCACGCTAAACTTTCAGAATTCAAACTGTCTCTTACCGCTCTAAATTCTAGATTTATGTACATTCTGACTCCGCATATTTAATATACGTTTAAAGGGAGAAGTTTTAAACATTTTCATTTTTTCTTGGATTGAATGAAAAACTAAACAATAGGTTATAATTTGGCCACAAAATTTTCGTCATATTTTAAGAATAAATTACCCTGCAAATGGATTATGAAAGCCAGGTGCTACACCAAAATTCATTAAGGTCCACTAGATAATTTAAACTGTCAGGGATACTGGGAATTGACTTTTTTTTTTTTTTTAATCTGAAGTAATTCACAATTTTCAAAGAATACTTGGGATGATGGGTAGTTCATAGGATTTTCAGCTATGGTATCTTACCTGACAATACATCTACTCTCTTTGTTATAAATGAATGGTTCCCTGCCAAGACTTCCAAAAGCAAGTAAAATTGCATGGCTTGTGGATAAAACTCCAAAAAGCCTTAATTTAGGTAAAAAGGAAAGAACTCTGAAAGGCAAATGGTATTTAGAGTTGCAACAATTTCAGTTTTCTGCCTAACTATTCAGAAGTGGAAGTACACTCTAACCAGCTTGTTGGGAACAACTCTGCTTCAAGTGGATGGGAAGGAAGCAAACTTGAACATGGTCAGGCAGTAAGCTATCTAGTTCAGCCAAAATGACCTGAAGTAGAAATATAAAACAGTCACAGAATTTATGCTTGTATTAACCTTTGCCTTCCATTTTCTTGATATAAAAATGGATGAAAAGCTTAGAGTATAAGGTTCTTCAAGGGTAAGAAAGGTGTTTTATTCACCTTTGCCTATTAGATTCCAGTACAAAACATTTATTGAACAGAACTGGACCAGAGTAAAGAAATTTAAAATGTCTATTTCTTAGAAAAAAGAAAATCTAAAAGAGGTCAGTAAAGTCTCTTATCAATGGAAAGGTCAAATTCAGGATTTGACAACAAATATTTAGTTGCAAATGTGGGCTTTTTCTTTATGAAGCAAAGTTGAAGAGAACAAATTCTGGAAAGAACAGCAAGGAGGACACCTACAGTGTTTCAAAGTGGAGCATTTACCGCTCAAAAGTATCATACGTTATTATCCTTTTTATTTAGAATGGGAGAAGGTAAAATACTACTACTTAAGCACTTACTGAAACATACATATTATGTTGTGAATGGGTGGGAAACACACTAACTGATAAGCTAGACAGGGGGCAACTAAAAGATAAGACTTTGTTCCTTCTGAGAAAAGATTTCTAAGCTAAATGGAAAACTAAGATCCTTTTCTAGACCTAGCAACAGACATTTTACATAGCAGCTATTTATTTATTCCAAGGACATTTTACATGTACTTAGTTTTGAAAGGGTATCTGATCCCCTCATGCACCACGCATGAACATGGTTAAGAAAACTCCATTAAAAATGTAAGAGAAAAGACACCAGCTTGGGGTTTGTATGATAATTTTGCATTATGCCATTTCTAGTATATGGGGTTAATTCTAAATAAAATGACTAACCAGAGAGGAACACTTAGTTTTCTTTTATACAAAATTAATTCTAAAGCCTTTTCCCAAATAAAAGTATTTCTCTTAAATTTCAGAAAGGTCTTCTCTATCTTAAACTGAATATAACCATCTCAAATATTCAACAATATCAAAAATAGAACAAAATGCAGTATTCCATAAGGTAATTTGCAAATTTTATACCAAAATCATACACTATGGATGTGGGGAAAAAAAATATCTAGATACATTTCAATTTAGCAAAAGAAATTTTTTAACATTTTAAAATCCAATAAATATGAGCAAACACATTAAGTGACCAAAAAAAAAAAGATAAGGGGCGCCTGGGTGGCACAGCGGTTAAGCGTCTGCCTTCCGCTCAGGGCGTGATCCCGGCGTTGTGGGATCGAGCCCCACATCAGGCTCCTCTGCTATGAGCCTGCTTCTTCCTCTCCCACTCCCCCTGCTTGTGTTCCCTCTCTCGCTGGCTGTCTCTATCTCTGTCAAATAAATAAATAAAATCTTAAAAAAAAAAAAAAAGATAAGTACGAAAAACACGAAGCCGTTCTCAACTAGAAAACCACGGATCAAGGATAAACAATAGGAAAATGAAGATACCAGAGTTCTATTACAGTGCAAAATATAGAAAACTGCACCAAACAACTTAAAAAATGAGTGCAAAAGAGACTCATACTAAATTAGACAAGTAAAACCTGCGCAATTTTACTCAATTGTAGAGAAACCCTATAAAGGGTTTTCATTAAGAAAAAAAAAAGTTTAAATTTATCACCAATGCAAGGGAAATAAAAAAAAATCCGTAATTTACTAATCAAATGCTGACTAACCTGAAACGGCTGTTTCTTTTCCTTTGACTTCCTTACAATGACTCAAGTCTAAAAATCTTGATCTTGGGATTTTATTCACTTGGGAGTTTATTCATCAGTGAGCAGGGCTCTGTGTTGACTTGTGTAAGACACACATTCTTTCATTGCTAGACATTCAAACCAGCTTTATTTTCTAGCGTCGGTATAATTTATTTCTTTTATTTAAGCTTTCAAATAATTAGAATTATCCTATTCATCTCAAAGATGAAATAAAGCATTAAATTCTTTACAATTTGTATGAGAGAAGTTAGTATCCCATTCATTAAAACATTAGAATTGTAAGAGACTTAAGCTATTATGATTCTATACCCATGCAGGAAAGGGTTAACTCAGCAGGCCTGGGGTGCTCACACTCCACATAACTGAAAAAGGTGTATCCTCGGGGTACCAATTATTTCAGACAGTTGATGCTAACAATGTAACTTATGGTGGCAATGTCTATGCTCTGGGAGGCTTAAGTCTGAGTCACTGATGAGGACAGTCAGGCAGGTAATTGACATCTACGTGACTGGCTCCGGATAAAAACCCCACCAAAGCACCAAGTGAGCTTTCCTGGTTGGCAACACTTTGCAAGTGCTGTCACATACGATTGCTGGGGGTATGTCCATGTGACTATATTGGAAGAGCAAGCAAGATACAAGCTTATGCCTGGTGTCTTCTGGACTTTCCCCTCATGTGCCATTTCCTTTTGCTGATTTTAATCTGTGTTCTTGAACAGTAATAAAATATTACGGTGAGCATAAAAGCTTTTTTTGAGTACTGTGAATCTTCCCAGGGAATCAATAAGCCTAAGAGGAAATGTTAACCCAAGAAAGTTGAAGAGATCCATTCAAGGTATTACGACAGGGCTGGGCCTGGAACCCCCACATTGTGCTTTCTGCCATATCCTGTTGTCAGTGGTGATAAATCAGAAATGGTTTTCATTCTTTCCTCATCACATTCAACTAAAGTTGCTCAAGTTTCCTACATTAAAAGTAGTCATTCACTAATAACAAGACTCATCAGAATACTCCAGGTCCCTTATTCCAAATTATGCCGATGCTACTGCTTTCCCTCACCTAAAAGGTGAATTTAATTGGAATGAGGTCATCCCAATTTTGCTTATTGGGCTATCTCCTTTTCTTTCTTCTTTCCAGAGGCTTTTGAGACTCATATCTTCTGACTCATAACTAGATAACCACTGTAGTATTGTCTCTGATTCAGTGGGCAAAGTATGTTCGCAATCGCACTGTGCTATATCAGGCTGTGGGGAGCGAGACTGAGTCAAGACAAAAAGTAACTTAGAGGCAGTAATATGCTGACATTTTTAATTCCAAGAGGCTCTCATTAAGGTAGGGCTTTTAACTTCATAAAACAGAAAACATATTTGTATTTACCAAAATTTGACTAAAATTGGAGTATGTTTAAATTATGAGGGGCTAAGACCAGATACAAAGAATTAAAGGGTGACAAGAGAAGTCTGAATTCTTAAGAGATTTTTTTTCTTGTCTATTTGTAAATGAGGCAAGAAATGCATTTCTCTGAAATACAGAATCTGAAATAACTCGTGAGAGAACTACTAACATCCAAATCTTCATGCTTTTCCACAGATGGAAATCTCATTATGGTTACCCTTCAGTGACAACAAAAAACTTTGTTCCTAAATATTGTTCTACTGTTTCCTAAATACAGTTCTACCAGATGGAACTTCAATAAGGTATACTCTGTCATCATACTGCCAAGGGATTTTTTTCCAAATAAAATCTCTGTCTTCCTTACCTATTCCTGTGTTCCCTATTGCAATTAATGGCATCTCCAGCCTCCGCTGCTCAGAGGAGACAGCTCAGAGTCGTCTGACACCATGGGCCTCTTCGTCATGCTTCTGTTATGTTCCTATCCCCATGCTGCTTTCTCTCCTGTACTGTCTGTTGAATTTGGTTCCCTCCTTTGGACTACCATTATCCTACCCATAGGTTCAGGAATCCATTACAGATTTAACCCCCACCGCAAAGACGTCAAACAGGAAATATTTCCAGTTTTAAGATGAAGAAACAGACTAAAAACCACAAAATTAGACAAAAGTACAAAAAAGGTTTATCAACCTGACTTGTAAACCTTTCAGGAAATGACACAAGTAGCTTTATTCTTTTTTGCTTTTTTAATTACACTCTTCTACATCTTAAAAGTTATCAACACACTGAACTCATTTTGAAATTCAAATTCTTAAACCTGAAATGAAAAATGAACAACAAAGTCTCAAGCATTATCGTTAGACGAAGGATAAAAAAAAAGGAAACTAAAAAATTCACTAGCAACTACAACAAAGATTGATCTTCAATCTGATTAGAAAAATTTAATGTTTCTTTACTATATAAACTGTTCAAAAACCTATTTATAATAGATGTGCATATTAATATTTAAAACATGTTACTGAGAGCTTTCTATTGTGCAGAACACCAGGCACTGTGAAAAAAGACAAATAACCAAATAAAAAATTACTGACAGTACATATCTACCAATAATTATTTTAAATGTAAACAGACTAAATGCACCAATGAACAGATAAAGGATGAATGAACGGATTAAAAAAAAAAGACCCACCAATAAGCTGCATAGGAGAGACTCATCTCAGACCTAAAGACACATACAGATGGAGTGGAGGGATGGAAACAGATAATCAATACGAACAGAAACAAAAAGCAAGCTGGGGTAGCAAAACTTATATCAGATAAAACAGACTTTAAAACACAGACTGGAGACTGAAGGGTTTGCTACATACAGTATCATGGCAATAACAAACAGTGACAGTTTTATTTCTTCCTTTTCAATTTGGACGCCTTTCTTTCCTTTCTCTTGTCTGTCATGGCTAGGACTTCTAGCACCATGTTGAATAAAAGTGGTGAGAGTGGGCATCCTTGTCTTGTTCTTGATCTTAGAGGGAAATGTTTCAAATTTTCACCACTGATGATGCTGTGAGCTGTGGACTTGTCATATATGGCCTTGATTATGCTGAGGTACGTTTCCCTCTTTACCCACTTCATTGAGAGTTTTTATCAAAAGTGGATCCTGAAATTTGTCAAATGCTTCTTGTGCATCTCTTGAGATGATCATATGATTTTTATTCTTCATTTTATTTATGTGGTATATCCTGTTGAATGATTTGTGGATATTGAGCCATCCTTTCATCCCTTGAATAAATCCCACTTGACCATGATGTAGAATCCTTTCACTGTACTGTTGAATTCAGTTCCTTAATGTTTTGAATTGAGGATTTTTTCATCAGGATATTGGCCTATACATTTTTTTTATAGTGTCTTTTTGTTTTAGGCATCGGAGTAATGTTGGTCTTATAGAATGACTGTGGAAGAGTTCCCTTCTCTTCAATTTTTTAGAATGGTTTGAGGAGGACAGGAATTAACTCTTATTAATTAATTAATTAGTTAATTAATTAATTTCTTTGAGACAGAGAGAGAGAGCACAAGCACAAAGCTCAGAGACAGAGACGGAGAAGCACACTCTCTGCTGAGCAGGGAGCCTGATGCGGGGCTTGATCCCAGAACCCTGAGATCATGACCTGAGCGAAGGCAGATGCTTAACCAACTGAGCCACCCAGTCATCCCTTAACTCTTCTTTAAATGTGTAGAACTCACCTGTGAAGCCATCTGGTCCTGGACTTTTGTTTGTTGGGATTTTCTGATTACTGATTCAGTTTCATTATGAGCAATTAGTCTGTTCAGATATTCTATTTCTTCCTGACTCAGTCTTGGAAGATTGTGTTTCTAGGAATTTACCCACTTCCTACAGGTTGTCCAATTTGTTCGCAAAGAATTGTTCACAGTAGTCTTATGATCTTTGTATTTTATCCATTTTATTTATCTTTTGAAAGAACAACCTCTCAGTTTCATTAACCTTTTCTACCGTGTCTCTGTTTTGTTTATTTCCATTCTGATGCTTATTATTTCCTTCCTTCTATTAACTCTAGGCTTTGTTCTTTTTCTAGGTACTTTCGATGTAAGGTTAGTTTTTCCGAGGTTTTCCTTGTTTCTTGAGGTAGGCCTGTACTGCTTAAACTTCCTCCTTAAAACTGCTTTCCTTGCATCCTACAGATTTTGGAGCATTGTGTTTCCATCTTCATTTGTCTGAAGGTATTTTTTTGATTTCCTCTTTGATTTTTTGCTTGACCCACTGGTTGTTTAATAGCATGTTGTCTAGTCTCCATATATTTGTGTTTTTTTTCGGTTTTCTTCTTGTAGTTATTTGTAGTTTCACAGCACTGTAGTTGAAAAAGATGCTTGATATGATTTCATTCTCTTAAATTAATTGGGACTTGTTTGTGGCCTAACATACAATCTGTCCTGGAGAATGTTCCATGTGCACTTTAGAAGAATGTGAACTCTGCTGTTTTGGATAGAATGTTCTGATTTATCTATTAAGTCCATCTGCTCTAATGTGTCATTCTAGGCCAATGTTTCCTTATTAATTTTCTGTGTGGATGATCTATCCATTGATGTAAGTGCGGTATTAAAGTCCCCTACTATTATCATATTATTGTCAATTTTTCTGTTTGTGTGAGTTAATATTTGTTTTATATATTTAGGTGCTATGTTGAGTGCATACATATTTACAAGTGTTCCACCCTCTTGTTGGGTTAACCCCTTTACCATTATGTAATACCTTTTTTCTCTTCTTACAGCTGTTGTTTTAAAATCTGATATAAATACTGATACCAATGAAGTCAGTAAAGTTGCAGGATACAAAATCAATATAGGCATACCTCGGGGATATTGTGGGTTTGGTTCCAGACTACTGATATAAAATGAATATCACAGTAAACGGAGTCAAATATTTTAGTTTTCCACCACATACAAAAGTTATGTTTATACTATACTGTGATCTACTAAATGTGCAACAGAACTATGTCTAAAAAACAATGTACATAGCTTAATTTAGAGAAGTCATTGCTAAAAAATGCTAACCATTATCTAAGCTTTCAGCAAGTCATATTCACTGAACACAGATCACCATAACAAATACAATAATGAAAAAGTCTGAAATCTTATAAGAATTATCAACATGTGGCATAGAGACATGAAGTGAGAAAATGCTACTGGAAAGTGGTGCCAATAGGCTTGCTCAACACAGGTTTACCACAAACCTTCAATTTATAAAAAATGCAGTATCTGTGAATGCAATAAAGAGAAGCACAATAAAACAAGGTATGCCTATAAAAAAAATCTGCTGCATTTCTACACGCTAACAACTATCAGAAAGAAAAATTAAGAAAACAATCCCACTTGCAATTGCACCAAAAAGAATAAAATAAGAAGAAATTTAACCAAGGAAGTGAAAGACCTTCTCTAAAAACAATGACGCTGATGAAAAAAATGGAAGATGGCACAAATAAAAGGAAAGTTATTGCATGATCATGGATTGGAAGAATACTGTTAAAACATCTACACTACCCAAAACAATCCAAGATTCACTGTAATCCTTATCCAAATACGGAGAGCATGTTTCACAGAACTAGAACGAATCATCCTAAAATTTGTATGGAACCACAGAAGACCCCAAATAGCCAAAGCAATCTTGAGTAAAAACAAAAAGCAGGAGGTATCACACTCCCAGATTTCAAACAATACTGCAAAGCTATAGTAATCAAAACAGTATGGTCTTGTCACAGAAATAGATATGTGGATCAATGGAAACAGAGCAGAGCCCAGAAATAAACCCATGCTTGTATGGTCAATTAATCTACAACAAAGGAGGTAAGAATATACAATGGGCAAGAGACAGCGTCTTCCATAAATGATGCTGGGAAAACTGGACCTACACCCTACACCCTAACAAAACCAAACCTCAAAATGCATTCAAGCCCTAAATGTAAGACCTAAAACCTTAAGACTCTTAGAATAAAACATGTAGGCAGTAAGCTCTTTAACACTGGTCTTAGCAATATTTTTTTGGATCTGCCTATAGGCAAGAAAAACAAAGCAAAAATAAAGAAATGGGACTATAGCAAACTAAAAAGCTTTTGCTCAGCAAGGGAAATCACTAACAAAATAAAATGGCAACCTACAAATGGGAGAAGATACTCACAAATGATATATCTGATAAGGGTTTAATATCTAAAACATATAAAGAACTCCTAAAACTCATTACCCACCCCCCCAAAAAAAGAATCCGATTAAAGAACAGGTAGAAGACCTGAATAGACTGAAGACATTTTTTTTCCCCAAAGAAGACAAATGGCCAACAGGTACATAAAAAGATGCTCAAAATCATTAACCATTAGGGAAATGACAATCAAACCACCATGAGATATCACCCCATACCTGTCAGACTAGCTGTTATTAAAATAACAAAAAATAAGGAGTGTTGATAAGGATGTGGAGAAAAGGGAACCCTCGTGCACTCTTGGTGAAAATATAAACTGGTGCAGCCACTGTGAAAAAAAGTATGGATGTTCCTCAAAAATTAAAAACAGAACTACCATATAATCCAGCAATTCCACATCTAGGTATTTATGCTCAGAAAATGAAAACACTAATTTGAAAAGTCACATGCACCCTATGTTCATCACAACATTATTTACAATAACCAAGACCAAACATCCTAGGTGTCCACTGACAGATGAACGGATAAAGGAGATGTGGGCGCGCGCGCACACACACACACACACACACACACACACACACACACATTACTCAGCCATAAAAAAGGATGAGATATTGCCATTTGTGACAACATGGATGGACCTACAGGGTATTAAGCTAAGTGATATAGGTCACACAGAGAAAGAAAATACCATATGACTTCACTTATATATGGAATTTTAAAAACGAAGTAAATGAACAAACTAAGCAGAAACAGTATCATAAATACAGAGAATAAGCTGCTCATTGTCAGAGGGAAGGAGGGTAGTCGAGGTACTAAGAGGTATAAATTTCCAGTTATACAATAAAGAAGTCACAGGGAACGGAAGTATAACATAGGAAATACAGCCAATAAACTTGTCCTAATTTTGTATGATGAGAGATGGTAACTAGATTTACCATGGTGATCATGTCATAATGTGTACAAATGTTGAATCTCTCTGTTGTATACCTGAAACTAATAAAATGTTGTACGTCAACTATACTCCAATTAAAAAAATAAAAGAAACCAAAAAGAGTTGAGTTTAATTTTCAAAATAATCCTCCTAATAACATAACGGAAGATACAAAGCAACAGACTGTTAAAAACTCATTAGCTAAGTACTTAAATATTTGAAGATGAAGTAAGCAGGGCAACTTCTGTTTAGTGCGGCACTTCTCAATGGTGGGAACAATAAAAAGACACAAATTACCGTGGGACATTTTTCAAATCGCACATACCTCCCATCCATTATGATCTATGTCCCCAGGCATGACGCTTCAGGCATTTACCCCCTGCCTCCCCCACCAAAACCACTGTTTTAGAGGTTCATGAAGGCTATGACAAGGATTCACTCTAGTTTTCTAAGAGTATACATGAAGTGGCAGTGACTGCTGCCTAATCAGATAGATCCAGAGGATCATAAAAACAGGAATCCATGAAGTTCACCCAGGAAATATAATGCTGCCTGTCGTATGCAGACAGAAATAGGGATGAAAGAGAAAGCTGCTCAGTATGAGAGAGGCCAAGTGACAAAAAAGTTTTTAAGACCCATGAGGAATCAGACCGGGTGTGGGAGACAATAGGAAGCTAATTTAGGTTCTTGAGCAGAATGATACAATAAAACAAAGTAGTTTTACTACTAGGAAATTTTACTAGTGTCAGGTTTTTGCTGGCAGCCAGTTAGAGAATTACTAAATGTCTACAAATAGTACTGTCTCACTTCAGTTCCAAGCTGACTTTCATGTTTAAAATTACATCTTCATATTCTAAAAACTAAACTGTGCACATCTTTCTACTATAAATTATTTTCATCAAGATATGAGAATAATTACTGATATGAAAATGATTACAATCTCAGTGGGCAAACACTGAAAACAACTTGCGTAATGCAGTATTTCTAAGTTTGCATTTTACCTCACAGGAGATTTCAAATAATTTAGCCAAATGAAGCTCTAAAACCATCATGTCATTATATAGCCCTACCTCTCACAGTAGAAATACTTTCCAGAAAATAAGACAAAACTGCTTGCTTAAAACCCAAATGACTAAACTGGATTACATTTTTTCAGGACCAATTTTAAAAAAAAATCTACACTGTTCCTGGCACACAAAATTATTCACTTCTATCATGTCTAAAGAGGTAGGCAGAGAGAAGTTCCAGCATTTACCTCAACCTGAAGATTCTGAGAGCTGTTTTGCATTCTAGTAAGTCAGAGGAGACAGACTTCTTCATTCTAAAGACTCTCTTCTAAAAAAATGGCTGGCCTTGGGGAGAATAGTATACTGTTATCTGACATAAAATTTAAACATTTGTTTAAAAGAACATACATTGTGACCAATTTATAAGGAGTAAATGAAATGCTTAAAACCGCTTAATTTTTACGTTTTTTCAGGATAACATGTTAAGAACAAAAATAATTAGTGAAGGTGACAGGCATAGAGATATTACGTTTATTACTGACTACATCAAATAAAAAGAGAACAAAATTACAGTTGGTCTGAATATGCTATATTTGCATTTTTACTCCTAAAATATTTCATCGACATATATTTGCTAGTTTCCCCTATCCAACCACAACCAGAAACAAAACCTCAAACTTAATGGACAATTACCTAAGCCTATAGCACATTTTCCCCCCTCACAGTGAATCAACTTGGGAATTCATCGAAATGCCTTAGGGAAATTACACTAGGTGACTGAGCCAGTTTTTTCCTATAATTTTGGAATTATGACTAAGATACAGAGATGTGCTAACAGGAATATAGGAATGTGCTGAGAGTGGTCTTTAACTAAAAAAAATAAAGGAAAATCTTCCAAAGTCCCAAGGAAGTCAAACTGTTTGTTATTCCTTCAAGTATTTTCTCTAGAATCTTCAAGTTTCTGTAATCTTTTCTAGGGGCATATGAAAATAAAATCCATACTCATTTCTTGATAATACCTCCATGTGTTAATGGTTTAAAAAGACTACTTCAATTAATATTAGAATCATATTACATTCAAATGTGTTTTAAATATAATACCAAATTTGGCAAGAAATGAAAATTTTTTGAAACCTAATCACTGCTACTAATTCATGGTTCCAAGGCAATTATTTTGGTATTTAGTTTCCAGATAATATTTCTAAATGCTAAAATCACACACAAAATCTTCTATAGATAATAAAGCACTCTACCTTTTAGAAAGGCCCAACTACCCTAATTATGTCAAATTTTGAATAGATTGCATTTTTTTTCCCAAGAATCAATGATGATATATTATTTCATCGTTTTTGCTTTTCTATTAATAGTGATCATTAAAATTTTAATGCAAAAACACATTTCTTTATAATACCTAGTTATCCTTGATATAATTATATATTTAATACTTAAAGAGATTAAGGTTAGTAAAGAACATGGACCACAGATTCTGACAGATTTGCACTGAATTCTGGTTTTATCTATCAAGCGCGTGTGACTTTAAGCAATTATCCCCTTAAGCCCCCCGTTTTCCAAGTCAGTAACACGGAGCCAAAGAGGAACCTTGGAGAGCTCCTATGCAGATTAGGACGAGTACGTGTAGGCTGCAGCAAAGCGCCCAGCACAGAGGAGGCGCTCAACAACCACCAACTAAGATTATTACTAAGTTGTTTATGAGCAGCAGCGTTCTAACATACGAAGTTGAATTTCCTTGTGCTAGAAATAATAATGTAAGTCTGGGATGTGAAGTCGCTGCATTGTATCCTGCTATCTAACTGGAATACAATTAAAGAAAAACAAGGAAATACTCAATTTGGTAAATAATAATATTTCTTTTTTTTTAAAATAACTGGTCACCCTTCCCAGGAAACCTTTCTTGATTACTAGCTAAAAGCAATTTTTGCTCTTTAAAATCTTCAAAGCACCTATTGTAACCCTGTTTTTAAAACTGTGTGTACCAGCTTCTTTCTCTGATAGTGTTAGATTTTTGCAGAGCAGGAACAACAAATCCTCTGGCATACAACCTTCCATAGAGACAGGTTTAATAAACATGCATGAAAAAACTAAGTCAGTAATTGCTTCCTATCTAGTTATCTTGCCTCCAATCTCTTTTCCCTCTAAATCAATCTTTCATAGTCCTTCAGATTTATCTTGCCAGAAAACAAATATGATTACTCAAAAACCTTTGACAATCCACATTTCCTCAAAGGCTTTCAGCTTGATTTCATTTACCATTGTGGTCATTATCATCAACCGTTTGTGATTCCATTCATACCACATTCCATCCAGGATATGAATTCATCGAGGAAATACCTGCTGAATGTCTGCTTTTTGCCAGTTAGTGCACTAGCACTGGGTAATAGCCTATTCTCAAAAAGGTGACATACAAAGAAAGAATCACAGTTCAATGTGCTAAATACCATACAAGAAAAAGAGAACTGAGCACTCCTACCCAATCATACCGCGTACTTTCAGACCTATATGCTTTGTTCTTGGTGTGCTCTCTTTATGGAGGCTGCTTTTTCCAAAGCAGAATCATATCTATTCTAAGAGCTGCAACTCAGTATCCCCCATTCACTAAGGTCTTCCCTAAGTCCTGTAAGTAATAAAATTAACTGATCCCTTTCTGGGTTTCTACCACTCTGTGGTTATAATACTGGTAGAGTACGTATCCTAATCAGATTCATAGGCTTGTTGCTTGTTTCCCACAGAAGAGTATGTTCCCTGACAAAAGAAATCTATTCATCTATATACATAGCAGTAGGTTCTAAATTAAAATGTATTTAACTAACCTGAGCACATAATAGAGAATTTATAATAGCTGTTCTGGAAATTCCTAATATTTTTTTTTCATTTGTACTTTTTGTTTTTATTTTCTGGTTGAAAAGTTTATGGATTTTAAGAAGATAAATCATCACTGATGAACTGGAATGCTATCTTCGATTGTGATGAACAGAAGAATAATTTTTATTGTTAACTAAACCAAAATCCACAATTTCTATTTTAATATACTGAGTCTTAAGAGAAATCGGTAAGATCTGTTATCACGAAATAACAATTCTTTGAGTAGCCTAAACACTAATACTAGTTATTCCAACATACAGGAAAGAACAGAAAGCATACACGGTTTCCGTTACAATAAGAATCTAACAATGTAGGACATGTGTTCAAGTTAATGAGTGTGAATGTTTCAATGTAATTTGTCTCCATTTAACCAAAATTCAGGTGACATCCAGTTAAATAAAAAAGAAAATCCTATTTTGCAAGACCAGTTATTTACTGTTATTATTGCTGCTTTTCCCCAGGGCCTGTTCTCTCCCATTGTGGATTTCCAACAAAGTATGTTGTAATATTTGCCTCTTTTCTCAAACACCACATTATTTTGCACTGGAATTATGATAGTGGTATTGGTTGTCCAAATTTTTAAAATTAATAGTTGAAAAGGGCTTTGGGTACTTTCACAGTTAGCAGGAATGTTCTGCCAAGGTTTAAGTTCAAATTTCCAGAATTACAAAACTTAAAAAATTAAATAAAAACAATACAAAAAGAAATTAAAAATATTTTTTAAAGGGTCATGTGATACTCCTTTTTTACTTCCTAACCCTCAATCCTGTTTACACACTCACTTCTCTTTGAACTAGGGTGATCTTGACTGAAGCAATTCCAAAGTCAGTTTTTTATTTTAAAATTAGGTGTGTGTAATGACTCAGTAAATGCTAATCACATCTTCATCACTTGTGCCAACAAGGACCTCTAACTTATCCTTTGTTTTCACATAGAAGCAAGCAGGTTCAAAGCGAGGATGGGGACCACTTTTATGTGCCACAAATGCTCTTACTTAAAAGATAAAAGTATTTTAAGGCTACCAGAGACTTGATATACTATTTTCATATCAACACAGCTTAATAATGTAATACTGTTAAGGGCTTCAGGAATATGACTTATTCAAAATGCTGGCTTAAAGCCGCAGAAACCACATGCCAGGAAGCAAACCCAAATTCCAATGTGATGATCTGTTTCTAAACGCTGTTTCATGAGTGTGAGGAGAGCAGTATATACTGATCTTTTTTTAAAATACCGCTAGGACTTCCTGTTTATCATTTCAAATGTCACAATTGAATACAGAAAGCTATTAAATCAAGGCATCCTACTGTGCTTTAGAAGCAGTAAGAGTTCTGCCTGTAAAAAAAACTAAATTAGAAGGCAAATGGTCTAAGAGCAATGGCTAAGGTGAGTGTGAAATGAAGAGTCTATTCATCTTCCATTGCTGACAATTAACGTTAGAAACAATGACTGGTTTTAGACTCTTCGCAGTCAGTAACGGGTCAGGATTCTACTTATCTACGGAGATGCAGAGCAACCTTGACATTCTAAATAAGGCCAATAAAAGTAAAAAAAAAAAATTTGCTTAAAATTCACTCCGTCAGGTAGCTAAGGAAGAAGGGAATACAAAGAGATTCCTAGATTTCTGGCTTAGGAAACTGGATGAATAGTGTGAAAACCAACATCAGGAAGAGAAAAAAAGAACATCTGAAAAAGAGAGTTGTGGTGAGTTATAAAATGTTAGGGCCAATATTCAGGCACTAAAACCTTTCAGAATATCTACTCATTCACTGTTTCTTCTGTATTGTACAACACACCCAGCACCCCAGGTGGCAGACCAGTGATGGACAGCTAACCCAGGACGGGCTGAAGACTTCAGCCAGCATAGGTTCTTCCTTTGAACAGAAGGTGTGAGGATTCTGGAGTCGAGGCTGCCACTGTAAGGTGGCCTGGACACACCTAGGGAGTGAAAACTGTCTGGAGAGTTGGCGAGAAAGAGAGGGAGAAGAGGGGTTGGGGTGGAAACTGAGGAAAAGCAGAGATGAGCACATAATGAAGGGGAAAAGGGGCAAGAAGGAAACACATACATGAACCAGCTAAGTTTCTGAGAGCTCTCTAGATCCCGACTATAGACCCCAGCAAGGTTAAACTGAGTTCCAGCCCTTAGACTTAAACCCCACTGTCCTAACAAAAGGCCTCTGTAGCTTAGCTCAGTGAGTTGTGTAAAATGTTCAGTTTCAGGTGCATGTGCAAACACCGAAGTGGAGCTAAATATAAGAGTGCACGTCTTACAGGAAAGATTTGCCTCAGAGAAAGATTATAGTGTCCAGAATAGTGATGGTAGTTAAACTTGCAAGTGGCCAGGCCAGAGAGTTTAGTGTGAGAAAGAAAGAAAATGAAGGGGAACACCACCGTATGGGTCAGAGTCAACCCTATTTAAGGATACTGATCAACAGGCAGGGAGGAGCTAAATTCACTGGGTGCTAGGGGAACGGGAGGTGAGGAGGTCAAGATCACAGTGGCTATACTATTAGGAACAAAGAAGCTATTCTACTAAGGAAAAGAAGACAGTGAGAGGCAGTTAGAGGAGGATGATAGGTGTTCAGGCACAAACTAAACAAGCATATTAGCTGAGGAACAACCACATTAAGGAAGAGTCTGAAGCCATCAGTGAAATAAGGCATAAGTAATAAAAGGAGCAAAAGAAAGGGACATGGCAAATTAAGAGGGATTGGCCCTGAATAGAAGGGGAAAAGAAAAATCAACCTCCACCCCTGCCCCCAAGACCAGTAAGAACAAGCCTAGGGTTAGTTTCTGAAGAAACAAAGACTTAAAATAAACCTTAGAGAGTTTCACCATATGCTACTTTTTAAATACCAAAATACAAGGAAGATCATATTGAAAACAATTATTACCATCATAAAATGTTAGATGCTAAAAGGGTAAATGTCTAGAAAGGCCTTACTCTACCAAAAATACAAAATAAATAAGTAATTGCCATTTTGGTAAAGTATTTCAGGAGTGTAAGTAGTAGTATGATAATATATAAAAATATGTCAGCTGCGGCTTTGTAATTAAAAGATAAATTAAACACATTAGATGCTTTGCCAAGTGTCTGTGGCAAAAGGGCACAGACAGAGTAGACGCTTTGCCAAGTGTCTGTGTCAAAAGGGCACATGACCTTTTATGCTCACCAACAGTGAATAAGACTGCCTGTCGTGTAGTAATGTCCTCTCCAACAAGAGATATTTTTTCAGATTCACCTTAGTCCAAGAGCCACTGATTTTTACATTCCTCAGTCTATCCCTTCACCTATTATATGAGCTATTTAATAAAGTGTCCACCAGAATAGATATTACCAGTAACTGCAGTAAGAGAAAAGCAAACAGGGAGAGAAAAGAGAAGAGAAAATGTAATGGGACAAGTAGAAATAAAGGAGAAAAATTCAATAATCACGCAGGTCGCACCACTCTCCTGGTGCCTAGATGCCGCCACTCTTCTGGAGAAGTACCTTACTTGTCTCCCTCTTAGTAAAAATACCATCCTGAGTTTTTACTGGGGATCTTTGAAGTTAACCTAAAGGTTTCAAGAAATTATTTATTACTTGATTTCTTGAATGCACTAGAGAAAAATAATCTAAATAAAGAGTACAGGTTTATGAAAGGGACTTATAAGTCACAGTATGGATTGTTGCAAAACCTGTAGCTATGAAAGATCACAACACACATATGTTCAAGGAATTTGGGAAGTAAATGAGAAAGAGAAATATTACACTTCTTCTGTACTTGGACTACTGTCTGCAGCTTCCAGGTTTCAGAGATGAAGAAAGAAAACAGGACTTTGAAACAAATTCAGCCTTAAGCATTTGTCAGACATCTTCTTACAGATAAGAAACAGGACGGGGATGGGGAGGAGGGAAGGAATGCTCAGGATCACGAGTAAGAACAAAAACCATTTTGGTTCTATCAGCACAGTTCTGCAAAGTAGGCTAGGCCACGGAGGAAATACAACTTCAGAAACCCATCAATAATTATGATCAAATAAAGGGGTTTGCACATTGAAAATAATACTGCTAACTTCGAAGACACTACCGCCACCAAAACCACCTAGTTCATCGCTCCCTTCTTGAAACATTCTCTTGGTTTCCTAGATGCTACACTTTCTTGGCTCTTTCTCCTCCCCTCGCTATACTTTTTCAGTCTCTTTGACTTACTCTTCCTCATCTCTCTAAGATCTAAATCTACAGCGTCTTGGAGTGGTCAGGCCTCTTTCCTTGCTACTTACAGTTACTTCTAACTTTGAACACTTTCTTTTCTGGGTAGGAGACTAAGATACTAACAGATCATACAATTAATCCCATTGTCCCTCACTTCCCCCAGCAACAACCATAAAACCTGGACATACTAGAAAAAGCCCTGACTGAAGGAGATGGAGAGTAAATGGAAGCAGAAAGACTCTGATAGTGAGTCTAAGCTGACTAATCCGTACGTAAAGATGGGGAACTATACAAGTAAGTATCATCTCTTCAGAGTGGAGCCTAAGGAAAACTGCAGTCCACATGGTCAAGAGCAGTGGCAGAAGTCAGTGTGGAGAGTACAGCCATTAGACACTAGTACTGAGAGAGCAGGGGAAACCCAGAAGGGAAAGAACCACCTAAGAGACTCTTAAACCTGAACCACTCATGCAAAGAACTGATTCAAAGCAGGTCCATGAAACAGAAAAGATGTGAACTGAGGCTGGAGCTGCCGTCTGCAAAGCAAAGTTTGCGGGTAAAACCTAACCCAAAACGTTAACTGCTAAAACAACCACTCTTTGTAGAAAAATAATCAAACTCAGAATCTCTGTTAACTTCCATAATGTCCAGGGTAAAATCCAAAAGGACACAGCACAGGAAAAAACAAGAAACAGAGATGCCTTCTCATTCTCCATAGGCAAAAATGGCTATTATCAATATCCTCAATGATTCATACACGTATATATCTGTAAAAACTCCCCTTAATGAGTTATGACCTTATCAGAGAAACGAAAAAATCCCAGCAGAGAAACAGTAACAATAAAAAACTGTTAACTAATTTAGCCACAGAACGTCTATTACTGGATGAAAGACTACATGATATTCACAAAGTCTCAAAGTTATTACCTCACAAATTACTTAATAATTGCAAACAGAAAAAGGTGCCTTTAAAACAGAGAAATCTGGCAGACATCCAAACCAAATGACTAGAACTCAGCATCACTAGTAAAGGGGTAACCATGGATATGACACAATGCAGTATTATTCTTATTATATTGTGCAATTACCATTTTTCCATAGGTTTGAAATATTTTCCAAACAGTTGGAGGGAAACATAAACAAACAAACACACAAAAAAGCCAAAAGACTATTACAAATCAGGGAAGAATGAACGCAGTTGTCCTGGGATCCATTCACTTTCTTTATCAGGAAGAAACTCCAGGAAGAGTAGGTGAAGGAGTTTAACATACTTGTTAATAATATGCTGTTAACTGGTCCTCCTGGTAAACAGACTAATGATTTTTGTTAGGAGCAAAGTCCTTACCTAAAAAATGCTCTTAGGAGGCTGTCCCTTGTAAGGAGGCTTACAGTCAACAAACCTAAAAATCTATGGACTTATGAGGCATGGCCCACTGAAGAAAATCACTTAAGCCAGCCAATCCTGGGAAACAGAATGGAGAAGTCTCAAAATCTAAATGCTCTTTACTATGAGGTAATAACTACACTTCCTCATTTAGAGACTTCATTTACTCTGGGCCAGAAAGTTATAGGAAGGATGTAGAAAGGAAGCACATGTGGAATCAACCAGAATCCCAGATCTCTCTCCTTGCTTCATGTGCCTCTGACTGCATAGCCTTGAAACTATTAGTAAAGCTGGACTGTAGGCAGGATCTCTGTATATGTGTCTGATTTGATTCTTTGTATTGGCTTACAGGCAAAAGATGAAACTGTCAGAAATAATTATGATCCTTAGATCATAACTTAATTAATACTATTACTTTAGTAGGATAAGTGAACTAAATGTTAATTTGATACAACTAATTAACACATTACCCTTCCAGGAAAAATAAGGCATCTTTTGCCCTATGACATTCATTGGAGAAAACAACCAGAAGCATATGAAATTACAGAGAAATTTCTCAACAAATTTTTAAAAAGCAAATACAATCAGAAATGTCACAAAAGGTTAATTAATATATGAAACTATATGATAAATCTATAATCCAGTGGATGTTTGCAGCCCAGAACTCTTCTAAACATGTCCTATGAAAGAAGAATCTGTGTAATTTACAGAGCTGGGGTGAAATCCAAATGACAGGATATAAATATTATCATAATCTACACCATTTTTCCTATTTGTGCTCCACTACTGCCAAGCACTTAGAAACTGGCTATGAAGGGGCATGAGAGCAGGCAATCCTAACAGCTGATGCGAGCTCAAAGGTTGGTTTGAGTAGGAGACCTGAGCACATCAAAAGAAGGGAAGAAGGAAACAAAATTAGAAAGTTTTAAAATAGAGAAGTAAGGGTTGCAGGCAGAGCAAGGTCCCACAGAACCCACACGTTCTCAGTGTACAGGAATATCTAACATACCGAAAAGGAACAGCCTCAACGAGGAACAAGTAAAAAAAACTAAGCAGAGAGAGGTAACTGAAAATACTTAGTTGTGAGGAATTAAAGAATCTGAAAACATGTCGCACATCGTTAAACCTTTGTCCCCTAGAGGCCAAATATCAAGTTTATTATTAGATTCTCTCATCCAATCTCGAGGAGAGTAGAATCTAGATATATTTCAGGAAGTTCTTGCCTGACTGAAGCAGCACAATTAAATAACAGGTATTTGACCTTAGGCAAGCTGCTTGTCTTCTCTAAGCCTCCATTTCATATTCTGTAAGATTGGGACCAGAATGATACCAACTTCATAAGACAGTGGATATAAAGCACACAATATAGTACCTGGCACGTAGTAAAAGCTCAGTAAAAGCCAGTCATTAACCTTTACTATTTACGAAGGAATTTCTTGAACATTTTGATTGACTTCAGTGTATGTCTTAATTTTACCATCTCCTTTTCTAGCTAACTAACAGGAATCTGTAAAAGCTGATAAGCTACTTTAATTTCCAAAGAAAAAAGAACTGTTTGGAAGACAGTACTTATACTAACATTGAAGCTGAAAGCAGGAATACTATTAGAAAAGGCAGCAAAGACTTGGTATTCATACATTATAGTCTATAAAATTAGAACCTATGATTTTATAGTATCATAAAGATCAGTGAATTTTTTTTTCTTGGCCAGAAAACACAAACTCCTATTTCTAAAAATATCTCAGGTTTTCTTCTTGAGGAAGTCAGCTTGCAACAAAATACCCTATTATCATAGAAAGCAAGTATAGGACAATATGTCATGAACAAGTCTATAAAAATGTAGTGGTATATGAGCCACAGGAAAAAATCATCTGGAAAAACAAATAAGTAGAGCTTTTTCTCCAAATTTAATTGAGACTGTAAGTTTTCTGTTTTCTGACTATTTCTTTGATACTCCCATGTAGATAATGAACACTTCCTTAAGAAATCACAAATGACTGTTCAATTTAAAAAAATCCTCCACGCATTTGCTTCTTTTAGAAAAGTAGCCTAATTTTGTAGAAGAATCATGAATGAGAAATAAAATTTCAAATGTAAGAAAAATGTACAGTCTTCCTAGTACACTTTTTATTCTGGATTTTACATTTAAATGTAGTCCAGTTTTTAAACAGCATTATGAAAGAAGTTGATGTCAGAGTATCCAATCTAGACCACTACTACCAAGAATTCGAATCCATACACTATAAATTTTACAAATGCAAGGAAAATACAGGCTATGAATTTTCTATGAGGCAATGATCCCACAGTGGTCTTAAATAATCATAGTAAACTAGGAAAACAAACAAATAAGATCACAACACTGCAATCTTGTAAACCTATAAACTTTAATTATCATTCAGCCTGATTTCCTGCTGCTGATGAGGCTTAAGAATAACAGAAAACAACTTTCACATGTAGATCAAACAGGACTTTTCTTTCTAATTAAATTAAATTTACTATCAAGAGCTACAGAAAGGAAGATTAACAAATATATTTTAATCTCAAACTCTTCACACACTGTATATAGGCTTATTGTATGTAATATATCCTTTCCAGGGTAAAATAAAATCAGCAGTTACGCAGTAGTTCAAAGCATCTGAATAATTTAGGACTGCAAAAATGACTATTCAGGAGAAATTATAGGGAAAAATTTAGGTAAGGAATGTAATTTAGTAAGGACCTTGGTTAAGAGAAAGTGAAAGAGAAAAAGGGATAAATCGTAATTTCCTATCTTAGTGCTACACTCAAAACAAAAATCTCTATAAAGATTTTATTTCTCAGAGGAATTTCATGGGAAAAGGAATGAAAAAGCCTACATCATGTATGATCTATAGTGACACAAACAGTAATAAGGACCCACATATAGAATATTTTGACTGAATGACTAGATAAAAGGGGGACTGAAACTTTGAGAAAGATACAGCGAATGGATTCTGTGATTTTTGCAGACCTGTGTAACATAAGACAAATAAAAATACTCCACAAAAAACATAACTCACACAAAGAATCATGTCCCACCTCTATTTCTCGTCAGATTAACTGTGATAACTTTGTCCTATAAAACACTTTATCATCCCTTCCAAAGGAAAAAATGGTGAGAAGCTTTGATGATCAAACTCAATTAAAATATTGTTAGAGAATTCTCTTGCTCTTTTATCTATCTCCAAACTTGGAAGTTATACCAAAATGTAATAGTTAAAACATACATGCAAAATGACCCTGCAATTAAGGTAATTGCTGGTACCAAATGTTGTTTTTAAGTTCTGCAATGAAACAGTCTCCCAGACATTTAATAGTATGTCATTTGGTAAATGAAAGTTTCCACAAAGTAAGAGCAGTGAGAAGACCTAAAAATTATGCTATTGAAGAGTCTGGCTGAAAGAAACAAAAATACGGATCATTTTGGTCCAGCACTAATTTTATTTCAAGTTACTACAGAGCTGAATAAAACGCTGACACCACCACACAAAAATTTATTGAGTTGGCAATAGGCAAAGCATGATGTCAGCCGCCAATATCACCGTCCGCATTACCAAATAGCATGAACGCTTTAATTCTCGAACTTAATGTAGACTTTATGGGTAAAAGTAGAGTAAAAATAAAAATCTCAGGCATAAGGCATTATTAAACATAGATGAGTTTAGTTTGGCATAGTTTTGATGTAAATTATTCTAGGACTTTAACAAATTCAGTAAAGAACATGGAAAAAATGCAAGCTTAAACCTATTACAATTTTCTAAATGTGCTACATTCTTCCCCAAACAGACCCATAAAATTAAGTCTTAGTCAACTGGCAATAATATTCAAATAACTAACAACACACACACACACACACACACAGAGCAGGCTGAGAGGAGACACAGAAACACACATAGATATACACACCCACACAAGGCCTTACCTTCATAGCATGAATTTCTTCAAGCAATCGCTGTGCCCGTCTCTGGTTTTTTAACAGTGCATCTTCAGTACCCCTGTAAAAAATACATGAAAATATATACCCAGGAAAAGCATGTATTTTAGACTCCAATCATAATGAAAAGGCTCTTCATTTCTTTTAGAAAAGCATAAATAAACAATATTTACATTGTGGAAATAACAAACATCATCATGCTGCACTGCCTTGAACATCCCCACTGCCCAACACAGACACCAATTCCATCAACAAACCCAAGTTTTTGGGACATGTGAGTGTTATCTAGCATTATATTAATGACTATTACTATTGAGAGACAGCTGGCCTTCTAATTCCTTAATGAGAAGGCCAAATAATACTTTTTAATCACCTGCTTAATGGCACCTTGCATTTAATGTAACATAACCTTCATAAGCTACAATTAAAGGTCAGATATAATTTTATTAAATAAAACTTTGTTCTTTGGAATTAAAGGAATACATAAAAAGAAATACCTGCTTACATCAGAGAGAAAGGTCATTTATGATAGAACAAGAAATTAATCAGGAACAAAATACATGTGAAGACTAAATATTCATGCTGAAAGTGTAAAAACTGTTAACGGGCTTACTCTAATACTAGTGATAAGGAAACTACAAAATATTATTAAAAAATAGATGGAACATAATGTTTTGATAAACACTTGCACAAGGTAATGAAGACTTCCAATTACTTAGCAATTCAAGGAATAAACTGATATAAAATCTTTTTAACTGATTCAAGGTATTATTAGATTAAACTACATCAACATCTTGAAATAACTTCCGATAACGTAAAACATAAATAACTCCGAAGGACTTTCATTCTGAAAAGACCAGAAGGAGAGCTCTGAAAAAACAGCAGAATTCATTGTGTACCTTAAGTCAATGTGGCCCAAACCATGCAAGGACATGCTGACACAGCACAGTGTAACCCACTCAGAGCCTCTCTCCATATAAAACCAAGTGTTGTATGAGTAAGATACTTAATTATTCCTCCTGGTCCCACCCTCAATTTTGTAAATACTGAATAAAAACAACTTTTGACATTTTATTAGTCATAGGACCATGACTACAAGTGACTAACTTTTTTGACTTCAGTCTGCCAACACTCCTGACAAGTTTTCGGATAACCAGCACTCGGATTCTCTTCACTTCTTTTCTCATCTTCACAACCTTTGAGGAATAAAACCAAAATTAGAAAGGTTCTCTCTTAATTCGAGAAGAAACATACTTTATTTTGAGTCTTAACAGTACAGATTAAGTCTAGTCACTTTAACCAAATTTTCAACCATATTCACAGTCTGATGAAATCAAACTTCTTCCATAAACAGTGAAGGAGTAAATCAACATTCTAAAAATGTGTCTGAGGACTAAAGAGAACCAAGCTATGATTTTTTAAAAAGTCACAGCATTCTCGGTGATTAGTATTTTGATAGTGCACTTATATTTTGTGCTTGGAACATAATAAACGGTGAGTTCCCGAGATCAGAGAGCATCACATTCATCTTTTCGCCCCTGTGATTTAAAACAGAGCTTTACCCATAACGGCAAGAATTTAATTTACTGAATCAGTGTTTATATGACCAAAAGCAAATGTATGAAAGTGATAATATTTTACTTATTTATACAGCAACCCTTGCATTTGTTTCTGGTAAAAAATTTCAAGCGTAACTTTAAAAGAAATGTGAAAAACACAAGGGTGCATGCGTATGCACACAGACAGATGCTTTAAATCATCCCATTAGACAACAGTGCTGAACTCTAAGAACAAAAAAATGGAAAGACTGGCCAAGAAATGGAAATATTCTAATGATGAAGAACTACATGTTATAACAGTACTTAGCACAACAGGATGCTATCATTTTGAGTTTATATTTTGCCTGTCATTATTAGCAGTCATCTATCTTATCCTTTCTCCTATAATATCCTTCTTCGCCTTCTCCACTTTAAGAACTATATAAAATTCAGGTAAGATATAATCTTTCCCTGGAAGTCTTCCAATGACTTCTTCAGATGGAGATAACCCCTCCAACCTTCGCGTTCCCACTATACTTTGTACGTAGCATCCATCTCACCATACTGTCCCTAAATGCTCATGTGACCATCTTTTTCTATAGTCTGGGCACTCCTAGAGGACAGGGACCTTGTGGTACCTAGATAATTTTTTTCCAAGTGTTGTGAGAGTGCCTGGCACATACAATCCCTCAAATTCTCCTTGCCAAAATAGCAACACCGACATCATCCTGTTTCTTCCAGTCTCTTGCATTTGGCTATAACACCGTTTCTTACCCTCAGTATATTTCATCCCCTTATTCAGTGAAGATACTGGCAATCAGCTTACACTTTATCTCTGTCCTAACTTTTCCCACCATTCTGGGTGATGTAGATGTCTATGTAATATAACTATCCATTATTATATCCTCACTTGATGACTTCTTTTCCTCATGACTTAAATCTATTCAGTCTCAGGACCCATGTCCAAGGTCACACTGTAGGCCCTGTTATCACTCATAAGGGCTCCATTTTCATAACCATTAATTTAAATACTCTACACTGAGATCACAATGCCTATTTCCTTGTTCAACTCCACCCACCACCACGGCCTTTGACTTCACTGGGACCAACAGCTCACTGACCCTTCTACTTTCTCTTAAATGATTAGTCCTATTCTTTTAAATTTTCCTCCTTTTATTCAGTTTATGTACATGATCAACATTTGTCAATACCTAAACTCTCTTATCCTTCCTGTTAGCATCCCTCTAGTTAATCCTGGATGAAAACATCATCCTGAGTTGTTTTTTTTCCCCCCAAAGATTCATTTATTTATTTGAGAGAGAGAAAGGGCACACGCAAAGATGGGCAGAAGGAAAGGGAGAGAGAGGATCCTTAAGCAGACTCCACGCTGAGCACAGAGCCAGACAAGGGGCTCGATCCCAGGATCCTGAGGTCATGACCTGAGCTGAAACCAAAAATCAGCCACCCAACCAACTAAGCCACCCAGGCAACCCTCATCCTGAGTTCTTTACCACAGAAATACTTGAGACATTCTATCTACATTAAATGCATTGTAACTAACATGAAATGGGCTCCTACACTCTTGGCAAACCTACTATGTTTTTTTGGTCAATTCCTTCTACAATGACTATTTTAAACCTTTGCCTGCTTTCTAAAAACATCTGACCTACCTCTTCCTCTCTTTTTTCCAATTTTATGGAGAAAATGAATATCAGAGGGGAACCATCACCTTCCAACACCACGAATGCAAATTTACTTGTATCACCTACTGTCCTACCTATTGACAAATTCTCCTACACAGTATCTGATACTCACCTTCGAGTTGTATTTTGGATCTCATCTTTTCTGCCTTCTTAGAACCCTTACCACAGACTACCCCTTTACTTCAGCATTGTCAATCTCTACATGGTTGTTTCTATTGATTCTTAATTGTGCTTGACTCATTTTTCCCTAGAGATAAACCAAAACATTCTCACTATGAAGATCACTAGGAGTACCCTCTCTCGTCAACTGTCTCAGAGCCAAGCTTTCAGAGTGGCTCGAACTCCCTAACTCTATTTTTGCACATAATCCCAGTTGGATTTTCATTCCCATTAGTCCTCTAAATGCTGTTACGAAAGACACCAATGATTTCTAAAAGTCCCTCAAATCGAACAGGAATTTTTCAGGCTTCACTTTACTTGCAATCTCAGCAGCATTTGACACCACTGACCACTTTCTCCTTCTAGGAACACTTATTCATTGCCTTCCATGACAGAATACTCTCCAGCATTTCCTCTGTCCTCTCTCGTCACTTGACCTTGGTCTTCTTTCAAGACTCATCCACCTCTAACCAGTTGTAAGTTTAAGGGGCAGTCCTAAGCCAACTGTTCTTTTCACAATACACTTTTTAGACCTAAGTGATCTTACCTGTGTATATTGTAATTTCCCACCTAAACAAGATGACTCAATAATTTTGGCCTTCAGCTAAGAATTTTTAGCTCCAGACCTATATGTGCAACTGTCTACTTGACATTTCCTTTTAAGAATGCTTAAAATCATCTACAATGCACGCTTGAACCCATGTTCTTCACCCCCAAATGTGTTCCTTTTTTGTTGTTTTAAATTTCAGGGAAAAGAACAATCCTTTTGTTCGATTATAAACCTAGGGCTCATTTTAAGTAGTTCTCTTTTCTAAATCCCTCACAATGAATCTGTTACCAAGTCGTGTTAATTTTATCTCCTAATTATATCCCAAATTGTACCACTCTTCCCCCTACCTTGACCTCCTAGCTCTCCTGGGTGAGTTACTGATAATTGGTTTGTCTACAACCACTCTTGCCCCTCTCCAACCAGCTGGTTATCCACAACTGAGTCAGAATATTTTTTTTAAAAGATTTTATTTATTTATTTGACAGAGAGAGAGAGACACACACACACACACAGACAGTGCGAACGTGCCACAGAGGGAAAGGGAGAAGCAGACTCCCCACTGAGCAGGGAGCCCAATGTGGGACTCAATCCCAGTACCCCGGGATCATTACCTTAGCCAAAAGCAGACGCTTAACCGACTGAATCACCCAGGTGCCCCAGAATACATTTTTAACACACAGATCTGATGACAGAGCTTAAGTCTCTTTGGCGGTTTCCAGTTTGTCTTAGGATGGCTACATGGGCCTTCTTTTAGTCCTTTGTCTTTACCATGCTCCCACCTACTACCAGGTCTTTGCACTTGCTGTTTCCTCTGGTAGGAATGCTCTTTCTTACTCTTCTTTCATCTCATCCTTCTGATTTTGGCTCAACTGTCATATCTCAGTGAAATCTTTTCTGTCCTTCCACAGAGGGTTAAAATTCCCCTTTATAAGTACCGAGGATTGCATCTAGAACTTATCATAACTATTAATTTAAGTTCAATATTTTACTTGTAATCTGATTACAATCTGATGTGTCTTCTTCCCAGTAGGTCATAAATTCCATGAGGGTCAAATGTCTGGTTTTACTCAACATCACATCTTAACACCTAACACACTGATGGTATAGTGTGAGTTTTCAATTAACACCTGGTAAATAAATGACCAGAAAGGTTGTAATACTCACTTGTTCATTCATGGTTTCAAATGCCTAATACATTAACAAAGTGCAGCATAATCAGCTTTCTTTCCCACTAGATATACTAAACCCCTTTGGAATTTGTTTTGAAGTTAGGTTTAGAAAAAAAAATTCATACTTGCATAATAAAAAGCCACTTACACCAGATTTTAAGTGAAAAAAAAAGTTACATTTCTTTTCCTTTTTTAAATTAAATTTATTTGACACAGTAGAGAAAGCACAAGCAGAGGGAGCAGCACAGGGAAAGCAAGAAGCAGGATCTCCACTGAGCAGGGAGCCGGATATGGGGCTCCATTCCAGGACCCTGAGAATCATGATCTGAGCTGAAGGCAAACGCTTAACTGACTGAGCCACCTAGGCGCCCCAAAATTGTTACATTTCATATGCAGCAAAATGGGGGTTTATGACACATTTTTGAAGGTCATTTATAAGACAAATTAATAGTGAGTGATAAATTATGCATTAAAATACATTAACAATTATTTCTAATTGCTGTATCCTGCAGGTGCATAAGATGATTATATGCTATTCTCTAACTACTGTTAACCAAACTTAACTAATAAACTGCAGGGAGCAGAGTTGGCCCTCAGTTACATTCCAATCATGGGAAAGCTAAACTCCAATTTTAAAATTCCAATTTAAGAAGTACTATGTTTGTCGTTACTGCATTAAGGAATTCTAAAAGAAAAGGGAATGCTTTATGTATGTAGTTTCATGCCAAAACCAAAAAATCCTTTTCTAGCTTATTGACATTTCCAGTATTTGTGTGCAGGCAGTAGGAAAATTTGTTTAATATATTAGAAAAATAAGTACATTCATTTTATGTAACAATGGAAATATTATTTTATTTTTCTCACAATTGCCTACCCCAAGCACTTAGCTTTCTTCAAGCATTCAACTCTATTTTTGCAAAACTGACAAACAGGTACCAAGAACCTTTCAGTTAGAATTCAAAATTCATTTGCACTTAGGAATTAGGAAGTTGGTTGACAGAAAACCCACAAGTCAACAAATTGGCCTAAAACATTCAACACTGTCAGAAGGCCAATGCACTACTTAAGGGCAATGTGCTTTGGCTTTCCAACCAAAAGCAAATAGAACTACCATTGTTAGAAATGTGAAAAGAGCAGGATACTGTCTGGGAGGGAAGGATGAAAGGAAAGAGAAAGAGAGCAAGGAGAAATAGAGGCATAATAATGGAATGAAATGTGCTGACAAAAGAAGAAACAAAATGAAAGAAAGTGAAAGGGAAGAGCTTGAAGAAAGAAACTGAAGGACGAATCTGTAGGTCACCATCAGTAAGACTGCCAAACCCAAGCTGAGGGTCTCCAAGCAGCAAAAGAATGTATTTAATTTATAAGAACAGAAGAAAAAGACACACACACACACAGACACACAAAGACACAGAGACACACAATACAGGTGCTGAAAGTGAGGGGTCAAGGAGAACCTATGAATGCAGATGCCCTCTGTTGACCTGGTACAATTTCAACCCAGTAATGGAACCTGGATCACTTCTTGGGTAGACAGTACCCAAGCATAACTAAAAGAGGAGCATAACTAAATTAAGTGGAAAGCTAATACACCTGCTTGGGAAAAGACCATGGGGGCATACGGGGAAGAGTCAACATAAACACTGGACAGGGAGCCACAAAGGGCAAAAGCTGGCAGTGTCTAATTGAAGGAGATTCCAAAGAAGCGTTCCCCAGTTCAGAGAAGAGAAATCCAGTTTGTACTGGAGTAACTACATTATGCCAACAAATGTATCACAGCCCAACAATGAACTGTACCACTAAAACCCCTTTCTACGGTTCTACATTCCAAGTAGTCTACATAGTCAGTAGACAGTAAAAGAATGTTTTACAATATGAGCATTACTGTCTTACATTAGAAATATTTAATAAACTAGTTTCCTCATTTTTATAGTCTCTTATAAGCTATGGTTAATGTGAATTTGCTTTTGAAAAAAATGAGTTATAGTTTGGGATGACAAGGGTGGCAAGTTTCTGATTTATAAAGCTGGGAGCAAACTATGGTCCAAAGACAGAAGTAAATACTACTTTGAACCGACAGTTAACTATCTGAGAGCCAGTCAACCAGACAGCCTCTTTTGGTAATTCATTGACTTTGCTATGCATTTAAATTAACTTCTAACAAAAACACATGGTTATTAGAAAACAATTATTCCAAAAGCTAACATTGTTCTGAGAGAGCTTTTGTGCTAAGAAAACTCTTGAGTGTACCTATGTTTCTCAGAGTACATTAAAACTTCTACTTATTACTCATCTATCAGATGCAATACAAAAAAAAAAACATGACAACATTCTGTCCATGAGGCTGTTAAAAAATAGGCACTCTTCATATGCTGCTGACAGGAAAACAAACTGGTATACTTCTGGAGGAAACTCTGGCAACATCTAACAAAAGTCCTACTTCTAGGAATCCATCCAGAAGATACACTTCCAACAACAGGAAAAGGCTTTGCACAAGACTGTTCACTGCAGGGTTCCTTATAAAGTGCTGCACAAGAGATAAAATAATGCATATAAATAAAGCACAAGCAATGCGGTATTATAAATCAATGCAGGAAATATGCATGTATTGTCATGAGTAAACACGAAAATTGTGTGGTGAAAAGTAACTTCTAGAGTTTTTTTAAAAGATTTATTTGTGTGTGTGAGAGAGAGAATGTACACACACATGCAGGAGAGGGGGTTCAGAGGGACAAGCTGCACTGACTGTGGAGCCCAACTCTGGGCTTGAGCCAGGACCCTAAGATCATGACCTGAGCCAAAGGCAGAAGCTTAATGGACTAAGCCACCCAGGTGCCCTGAAAATTAACTTTTATAATGATACCTGTGGTATAATACTGCATTAATACAGTAACACATGCATATTTAAAAATATATAACATAAATCTATGGGCATATATAACATAATAAATGCTGGTATATGTTACTAAATTACAAAAAAAATGTGGATGAGAAAATTACAGTGGAAGAATTAGAATTACTTCTGAGACAGAGAAGAAGGTGGGTAGAATTAAGCATTACAATATAGCAAGATATTGACACTTGCTAAATACAAAAAGCAGATTATAGGGACATTTGTTACATCATTTTCCATACGTTTGAACTACTTCACAGCTGACAAAATTAATTATGGTATAATTACTTATTATTAATTATTGTGGTATTAATTATAGAGAGGGATTCTAATTTGGTCATTTGGATGATAACTTACTGCTGAATTATATATTTTTTTTTTACTTTTGAAGAGCAGCAATTTAAAAATTCTAGAATGCTTGGTGATTATTTACAACTTAATCACTACTGAGCATATGCTGCCACCTAGCAAAACTCCTCCAGAATAGTTTAATAACCAAACAGAAAATGGTTCTCTTCTTATGGACAGACCCTGATTTACTACTTTGGGAAAAAAATATTAAAAAGCACTATGCTCTCAATTATGAAATAGGAGCTATGTAACTTCAAAAGAACATACAAATATAGTTCTTGACATTCTTACCTTTTACAATATGTAGAGGCAAATCACTTTGTTCTCTGGCACTTTGGATTCTACCTTTGCTATCTTATAGGAAATGGAAAGTAATTGTCTAATGGGCTTCTTGGTAATCTGCTCTCAGGAATAAAATAATATCTCTTTCATATAAAGGCCTTTGGCCCTCCTATGGAATTAAAGTACATGATCAGACTGGTTCCCTTCCTAGTTCTTTTTTTTTTTTTTTAAAGATTTTATTTATTTATTTGACAGAGAGAGAGATAGCCAGCGAGAGAGGGAACACAAGCAGGGGGGAGTGGGAGAGGAAGAAGCAGGCTCCCAGCAGAGGAGCCTGACGTGGGGCTCGATCCTGTAACACCAGAATCACGCCCTGAGCCGAAGGCAGACGCCTAACCGCTGTGCCACCCAGGCGCCCCCCCTTCCTAGTTCTGAATTTGCATTTCAGTGCTGCCTAAAGAAACATGACTGGAGCAAATTCAGCTCTCATTTTACAAATTCTTTATTCACTAGATGCTAGGGCGCTGTTGTTTCCAATTGTGCATCCTTTCTCTAGTTCTAACAGAAAGGGAGGGAAAAAAAGTGAACAGTTAGGAGATCTCCCTCCCTCTTGTGAACATAAAGTAACTCAAGTTGAGCTATCATACTTTCATCTGCCCAACACTATTAGCTCATTATTGCCTGTAAACAAGGTACTATGCTTGAGGTTAGGGAAGTTGCTGTAAGTCAGTTAAATATTCTCACTTCAAAAGTCCATGTAAAGTACTGGTCAAAATTAAAAAATGCTATAAATAATTATAAGGTGAAGTTCAAATTATTTTTTTTTAAAGAAAAGTAAAGGTAAAATTAAAAATGTAAGATTTTACATACTCAAAAATAAACGTTATTTTAAGAACTTAGAATCAAGAAGTCATGTACAAATGTCAGCTTTTCTCCTTGGAAAATTTTTGAAAAAAATAAAAATATTAAGGGTAGAAGACACTGAAGGTTAGCATAATAGAATAGGTGCCTGTGTAGGCAGGCTTTTTATTTTCACAAAAGACATTTTGCGAAATTGAATACGCTATAAATTAGATGGCCACAGAACGATTCAGAAGAAAAAGCCGTAATTAAAAATCATGCACAGGTAACAAGTAACAATATTCCAAAGATAATAACAGAGATTTAGAGATGTTTGAGAATCTGATGAACCATGGACTCTTTCCCCCAAGAGGCACACACACAAACACCAATTCACACATAATTTCAGGTAGTTATAAGATCCCTGAATTCCTAAATCCCAGTTAAGGAGAGCTAATTTAGGTTCATAAGGATCATAAAAATGATGGCTCAATTTTCTCACTGAACACATCAGTACTAAGGATATGATGGTGAGCAAAAGCTTACACACAGGTGGAGGAAAGAAATCTCTCACATTCACCCACACATATACTCAGCAACTCTTCGAAGTGCTAAAAAGAAGTAAATGGCGTTACAGAAGTTTATAGAAGGGGTAAAATGAAAGTCAAACCCAGTTTCCCTGAAGAAAATAACAAGTAAAGTATAAGTATGAAATGGACTGAGAGGAAAAGGGGTTTTGAGTAGAAGGAAGAACTTGTGCAAAGGAGGTGTAAGAGTGCTATGCTATCTAGTGGAGGAAGGCCAGTGAAGCTGAAGTAGAGGGGAGCAGTGGTATACTATAAGGGGGAAAGGAGACTGGCCTTGTTTAGACTGGTCGTAACCAAAAGCAACAGGAAACCATCAAAAAGGCTGTAAGAAAGGGAGTCATGAGATTAGATTTCTCTTTTGAAGAAAGCACTCCAGCTGCACTACGGAGATCAAACCAGACGGAGAGAAGAGTCAGGACAGTAGTTGGAAGGCTAGCAGAATACTTATGGTGAGAGATGTAACTTGGACTAGGAAGGGATGACAATGAAAAAGTAATGGATACATTAAAGTAGTGAATGTGAACTTTTGCAGATATATTTCTTCCTTGGAGAAGCTGTTAATTCATTTCTTTTACCAATGTTCTATGAAGACAGTTTTTCTTAATCACTATTTTACAGTAATGATATTAGCCACTTATCTGTCATATTTGTTATATATTTTCTTCTAATTAGCTGTCTTTTTAAAATTTGGGGACATTCCAGTTTTTATGTAGACAAATCTGTATTTGTTTTCCCCTTCGTAGCTATTTTTCTCCCATTTGTTTTAAATTATAACACCTTCCATCATCTTCACTTCTGCTGTCCTTTCCCCCCACCTTCATATGAAATAGATGTACTTTCAAGTGGGATATATACACTTCCTAATTTGATGAGCTCATCCAGTCGCCCAGCAAACACTGTCACAGAGCATATATGTTGTAGGTGGTAGACAAATACATAAAAACAGAGGAAGAAGTAGACAAGGGTTTCAAGAGTAGAAAGTGGTTGCATGAAGCATGGACACCTAGCCCAGACTGAGGTGAATTAGTGAGGAATTCCTAAGGATCAAATTTTAACTGCTTTAAAGAAGCCTGGGATTTAGTTAAGTGGAAAAAGAAAACACCTTAAGCGAAGAGTGCTAAATGACTGTCATTAGTACTCTGACTGCAATTTCAAAACTGAAAGGAAGCTCACTAGTATTTCAAAGAATTCCCAAGGATATCACTCCAGTTAAACTATTTTATATGTCCTAGGCAAACTAATGAGAAAAAGCCCACCAAATGTTTTCTGGAAGTTAACATAGGTTTCGGAATATATGTTAAACATCTTCAGAATTTCCCCCTTCACTATATTCTGTATGCCACTATCAAGTGAAATTCGGACTTATTAACCTGGAAGTAAAGCAATACTATAATTTAGTTTCATTTTCTACTTAACCCAAGAAGTTCTCATCAATGGAGAATTATCTAGCCCTTCACCACCCAAGGCGGTCCTACTATCCTCTTTTAGTGCCTTACACCAGTCCCTCTGCCTGGAATGCCTTCTTCCCCCTCACTAAATCACTGACTGCAATTCCAGTATAAGATCCTTAAAGACAAAGTACAATCACCTCATTTTGCCTTCTTCGGCAACCTTTCTGCACTAGTTTTTCCGGGCATGATTCTGTACCATCGGTGGGTGTTGCCTACCCTTTCCTATCTGAGTATAGGTTGCTTGAAAACAGAAAGTACATCTAGACACAACTGTACAACGTGAATAGTATGTCTTGCTCATGGCAGACACTTAAACAGCCACTGATTAAAGATAAGGAACTTCCTTTGCAGTAGCTATGAGGTCCTTATTGGACTATTGCTTTTCCAGCTTACTTTAAGTCTTCAGATGTCTTATGACTTCCTTAAATAGAACCAGAAACTGGAAAGGGGATAGCGGCAGAAATGGTAGCCTAGTGACACTGGCAATTTACGTTAGCAGTGATAAGGGCAAACCTGATTTCAGACTGAATTTAAGAAAGGAGAGAAGAGGAATTAGCGATGGCAAGTATAAACAACTCTTTTTAAAAATTTTGCGTAAATGGAAGGAGAGAAATGGGACAGTAGCTGGAGTAAGAAACGTGGTACTGGGCGTACATCCTTATAAACGATACGATCATCGCACTGAAGATCTCTTAGTAAAAGCTATAGCTCTTAGCCCCTCCTCTTCACTTCCGGCATCCAATAAAAGGCGGGTAACGCGTAGAGAGTTTACTAGCTGTGCGAACACTTCCATATTCCAATTAACTTAAATCTCGCAACAATCTTCCAAAGAAGGTACCATCGTGAGCTTCGTTCTACAGACGAGGACACTGAATATTAAGATTACACATCTTCCCAACATCCCACAGATAAAAATTCATGGGGCCTGAGGGCCAGAAACAGGTCTTTTGCTTCAGCCACCTAGGAACCGTGAGGCGAAGTTACTGTGGCCAGGCTCCGCGTTCCGGCAAACCTGCCTGGCCGCATTCAGAAGCTGCCCCAGCCGCACTCCCTACCCTCGCCCCCACGAGACCACAGGCCCGTCAGAAAGACCCAGAGAAGCCATTCTGGGGGTCCTGAAGGGAAGCCCCAGAGGTTCCCCAGGCCTCAGCACCTACCTCGTTATTGAGGTTTAGAGCCCCCGGCTGAGCCATGGTAAGTCTGAGAAGATCCGCTGCGGCCGGCACGTGAACTGTGGGAACAAAATCGCGGCTCCGTCGCCACGCCCCTCTACGGCAGCCTTTGCAGCCCAAAATTCACCCAACGTCCGTTCAAGCCGATGCTTGAGCAATAGGGAGATTGACTCTCTGAGAGGAAGAACGGAAGTGAGTGAGAACAACTTCCGGAGTGGAGTGCTACGCGCCGGAACTGCGCGTTCCTATGGAAACCAGGCACGGGCAGGTGGCCCAGAGGGCGCTCCGCAAGCCGCTGCCAAGTTTAGAAGTTCTCCAAGATGCTGATTTTATTATATTCGTTTGTAGACGTGGCCCGGCTTTGTAAGGACCATGTTTTTGTGTCCCAGTGGGGATGAAAGCCGTTTTATGAAAGGAAAGTTGAGTGACCAATTTTTGCTCTGAATATTTAGCGTTTGTGAAGATTCTTGTGCTTAAAACAAGCAGTCCTTATTAGGTACAGCTAAGCTCACGTTATAGCTGAAGCACGAGCATGTTTTTTTCTGCACACTGTAATAAGATTTAAATTTAGGTAATGAACGTTTAAATTTAAAGGAAACCCGAAAAGAAAAAGGTGAACGTTTAAAGCATATTTGCAACTGCCTGTGGGAATGGCTATTTTGAAGTATTAGCCTGTAGACAGAGGAGACATTAGGGAGTAAATCTGAATTAGATAATCTTTTAATTAACAATTAACACCTGGTAGTACTGATTGTTAAAATGGATCAAAGTCTGGGGCAAAAGCTCTGCATGAATTATCTCCAAAATATTCACAGAAATGTAATGACATAGGAACTATTCTTATTTTACAGATGTGGAAACTGACTTCCGAGGAGCCGGGTGTCTCGCCCGTAGTTGCCCAGCTGGGGCCAACCACTGCCACAGGACTGTGGGGCTGGTTACACAAATCTGCAGAGCAAAGTGGAACTGCAAGACCCCTCATTCAAAAAGTACGGGAAAAGAATTTTTTTTCTTTTCTTCCAGGGTGTCTCTTGACCGGTCCTCTGTTTTTATTTGGTATTTAATGTGATGTTCTCAGGAAACAGGGAAATGGGTGGATCTAGTCCAGACCCTCACAGGTGCTTGGGACCTGCATCCCAGGACTTTGTTAGGGTGGATGCATGTTTTGGAACAAGATGGCAGCAGTTGCTAGGCAGAGACAAGAAAGTAGGAAGAAGGAGAACCCAAGTGGAGGATGTGGGAGGCAGGACAAAAGATGACCCGAGACTGAACCCTTGAGATATGTTTCATTGTCTCCCTGGACTTCACGTACAAAACTCAGAATCACGGGTAAAATGAAGAATTTCAGCACTGATGAAAGAACATTTAAGCTAGGCCTAATTATGAGCCTCTATCAGCATTGCCCAGAGCCCATTTTTCTAAGTCGTGATTCTGTACTCAAATTACTTTAACTCAGACTTGAATTTGGGTTGGTATTCTTTTAGTTTAATGTGTGATTTGGGCACAAATGCATTAATAGTTAATTTCCTGTTTGAATAATGTTGCACAAAGGTAGTTTTGCCACTAACAAGCCGTACACTGAATTGTAATTGTCTTCTTACTCATTTACTTCTCCTTGAAGCTGAGCTCCTGGACTGTAGTGGCTTCTTCAACTCAGGTAGGTAGTAGCACCCCATACATGAATACATAGGAAAGGGCATGTTAAAGTTAAGCATAGAGCTTTATGGAAAACCTGTCTTCTCACTGGGGAGAGAGGTGGTGTTATGATTCTGTGATATCTCAGCAAATGTGTCCTTAATATGAAGTTTGTGGCTCTTAAAAGCTCTGTGGTGTTTTCTCTGGACCACCCCATGTCCAACACCTCATTTCTCCAGCCAGCACAGTCTTCTCAGGTCAGTGCTTGTTTTCTATCTTTTCTTAGCCCAGGCTCTCTCCTTGGTCTTTCCCCCTGCCAGCTCTGCTTTCTCAATGGCTACGTTTTAAGACTAGTTAAGTTCGATCCATCCTTTTAAAGAATCCTTTCCATAGCTCCCAGCAGAAGTTAATTTTTCTCATCAGCAGATCATTTTTATATTATTTAGATTAGTTTAATTTTAGATTTTTTCTGCAAAGACTGTTCTATAATATAAGCTCTTGGCAAACTTAGATGCTCATTTGAAAAGTGAATAGTAATTTCCCATTGTCCCGGATGTATCACTTCCAAGTCAATTCATCTCCCCGTTTTCATGTCACAATCTCAAAAATTATCTTGATTCTTTGCAAAGATGATTTCTGCTAAGCAATTTTCATTCCCTCTAGTAATAACAGTGTTTTTGTATTAATCAGAAACTACAGGTTTCTCTCGAAAGCGACACATCAAACCATCTTAACCTTTTTTTCCTTAAGGGTTTACCCGTATCAGTTAAATGCTGTCAGATGTATGAAACAACAAATTTATTATCATTAAAAGCACCTAGTGTGAGACCTCTTTCCTCCTTATTAGAGTGTTCCATTAGTGAAAATAAAGATCCAACAGCATGTCGAATGGGAATCCAGTTTTCCAGTTTCAGGTTTCTCAAGAGTTTGTCAAATGCCACTATATTTGGCTACTCAGGCTGCCATAACAAAATACCACATACTGGGTGGCTCCAACAACAGAAATTATTTTCTTACAGTTCTGAAGGGTAGAAGTCCAAGATCAAGGTGCCATCAGGTTTGTTTCTGGTGAGGGTTCTCTTCCTGGTTTGCGGACGCAGCCTTCTTCTTGTGTCCTCAGATGGCCTTTACACTGTACACACCTGGAGAGAGACTTCTCTGGTCTTTCTCTCTCTCTCTGGTGTCTATTGATTTTCACTTAAAAATACTGATTCTGTTGGATTCAGGCTCTACCTTTATGACTTCGTTTCATCTTAATTACCTCCCTAAGACTTTATCTCCAAATACGATCACATTGGGGATTTTAGCTTCAATATATGGATGAGGAGGGTTAGGGAGAGGGAGGACACACAATTCAGGACACCTTCTTTGAGAAAAGAAAATTACCTCAAAAATAATCTTTTCTTTATCTAACATGCCCGATGACTGCCATTTCTATCGTTACATATTAGATATCAATTGAATTTAGGACATTATGCTAAGTGAAATAACCAGACACAGAAGGACAAATACTACATTAAACACTTACACGAATCTAAGGCCGTCAAATTCAGAGAAGGAAGGAGTAGAATGGTGGTTGCCAGGGGCTGGTGTGAGGGAAAAATGGGGCGGTATTAGTCAAAGGGTACCAAGTTTGAGTTATATGGATGAATAAGTCCTAGAGACCTCTTGCACAGCAGAGTGCTTATAGTTAACAATCTTTGTATACTTAAAAATTTGCTGAGAGGATAGATCTTATGTTGAGTATTTTTCAAAAAAAAAAAGGACAGCAATAATGAGGGCATGAAAAACATTTGGGAGATGATGGATATTCTAATGGTGTAGACTGTGGTTATGGTTTTACTTACCTCCAGAGTTATTAGGTTGAGCATATTAATTGTGTATAGCTTTTTAAATATTATTCTTACCTCAGTGAAGTGCTTTTAAAAGGAAAGTAATGAGCTGGTACTCACAAGGTGATTGTAGTGCTACACCTTTCTCGTACTTGATTGGGTTAAAGAGAAGTTTTGGGGAATCCTGTCATTTTTTAAGCATATGGTGTCATTTGTAATCTTTAGTACTTTAATAGTTTTTGGTGATTCACTCACAACAGATTGCGGCACAACTGTTTCAATACCTAGAACCACTGCCTTAAATTTTTGGTTTTCTGGCTCTGCACTTTCAGTTCTGTATCCCTGGATGGCAGTGTTGTTCTCCAAATTTCACATTACGGTTGAAATTTGGAATGTTAAAGAAAGCAATCTAAGTAAATGATTTATGATAGCATTTTTCAAATTAAAAAATGGTTGGATCTATCAGATTTTGTATTTCTTTAATGCCTAAGATTAACCCCTCAGTTTTTAATTTTTGATTTGGAGTGAATCACTAAACAGTAATCAATGCTTTAGGTGGACTACTAAAGGATTTATTTAAGATTCAATTGTATGTATATATGTATATATATATGTACGTATATGTGTATAGGTATATAACATACTGAAGATTGTGACTAGTTACTGTATAGAAGACAGGTAATTGGCAAGTCTCTAGGCTAATATGTTTACTAAATTAATCCTCTAACAAATTATTTTTTGCCTAAATTTCATTTGAATTTTTGTGGAGTGTTTTGGATAGATTTGTCATTATATCTCCAGGAAATCTAAAGAAAAATTTCTATTCTAGGAATTTTAGATATTAAAAATTTGAAAAAGCTAGTTAATGTTATATAGCTAAGTTTTCCAAAATCTGAAGGAATGGAACTGACACTTAGCAAGGTAGTATTTTGGCTAAGAGGTTTACCTCTGGAGTCAGACTATCTGGTAAATTTTAATTCCACTTCTTCATAACTATGCGCCCTTGGGCAAATTATGTAAGCTCTCTGTGACAAGTTTTATTTATAAAAATGGGAGATAATCAGCCTCATAGGATCGTTGTGATGATTAAACAAAAAACACAGTGTAGGTTCTTAATGAATATTTACCTCTCGATAATTTAAACTGCTGTTATTTTCTATTACCTCATTTGATCTTGACAGTAACTTTGTGAGAAAGGCATAGTACCTAAGAGGGAGTCATGTCTTAGGAATAACAAATATGCCTGAGGTCATAGAGGTAATAATAAGAGGGCAGTCTAAGTCTTGACATAAAATCACTGGTGGCAGTTTTATAACAACTCTATGATATGAAAGTATAAATTACATTAATAATTTATGACTACCATGCTATTTTTCCCCATTCACCTAATTATTTATTGATTATTCAGTAATGAATGAATGCACTTTATAAAGTATAAATCCCTTCATATATATGATTTGTTTCTTTTAATTATTTGACAGTTAACCCAAGATAAGCTCAAGATTATACAACAAAGCCTATAATAATTTAAGTCCAGAAAATGTTATTAAAGCCCAGTATATTCATTTTCAATATATGGCTTTGATTCACTTTAATCAACATTTTTGAGCATCTACTTTGCCAAGTGTTGTACTGGTTTTAGTAGGAGATAAATGATTAAGACATTGTCCTGTCCATGTTCAGTATGGACTTACAGAGTAATGACTTTAATAATTCTAACACCAAGGCCAAATGTATTAAGTGTCATAGAAAGAATATCATAGGGAAGAGAGAACAATTTGATGAGACGACCTCCTAGAGGAGATAGCTTTTGAGTTCTATTTTGAAAGAAGCGTGACACTTAAATAAGCAGTAGAGAATCAGGAGAAAATTCTCAGGAAAGGAAATTTGTCCTATAAAAGCAAAGTAATAAAGGACATTGTATTTCATAAAGTAATATAAAGGATTTTTCACATTCTTGAAGTTTTGAAAAACATCGTTAGACATAGAAGTTAAAAGCTTTTAAATTTCTTAAATATATTTCCCACTGACCCACCCCAAAAATGATAATTCTCTTAAGTTACTGTAATTTTTAAAAAGTGAAACAAGATATTTTTTATAATAATATTTTTTATTATATTATGTTAGTCACCATACAGTACATCCCTAGTTTTTGATGTAAAGTTCCATGATTCATTAATTGCGTATAACACCCAGTGCACCATGCAATACGTGCCCTCCTTACTACCCATCACCAGCCTATCCAGTTCTCCCCACCCCCTGCCCCGAAGCCCTTGGTTTGTTTCCCAGAGTCCATAGTCTCTTGGTTCATTCCCCTTCTGTTTACCCCCCCTTTCTTCTTCCCTTTCTTCTCCTACTGATCTTCCTACTTCTTATGTTCCATAAATGAGTGAAACCATATGATGATTGTCTTTCTCTGCTTATTTCGCTTAACATTATCTCCTCCAGTCCCGTCCATGTTGCAGCAAATGTTGAGAAGTCGTTCTGTTTGATGGCTGAGTAATATTCCATTGTATATATGGACCACATCTTCTTAATCCAATCATCTGTTGAAGGGCATCTTGGCTCCTTCCACGATTTAGCTATTGTGGACAATGCTGCTATGAACATTGGGGTGCATATGGCCCTTCTCTTCACTATGTCTGTATCTTTGGGGTAAATACCCACTAGTGCAATTGCTGGATCATAGGGTAGCTCAATTTTTAACTTTTTAAGGGACCTCCACACTGTTTTCCAGAGTGGTTGTACCAACTTGCATTCCCACCAACAATGTAGGAGGGATCCCCTTTCTCCACATCCTCTCCAACGATTGTTGTTTCCTGCCTTGTCAATTTTTGCCATTCTAACTGGCGTAAGGTGGTATCTCAGTGTGGTTTTGATTTGAATTTCCCTGATGGCTAATGATTTTTAACCTTTTTTCATGTGTCTGTTAGCCATTTGTATGTCTTCATTGGAAAAGTGTCTGTTCATATCTTCTGCCCATTTTATGATTTGTTTATTTGTTTCTCGTGTATTGAGTTTGAGAAGTTCTTTGTAGATCTTGGATACCAGTCTTTTATCTGTAGTGTCATTTGCAAATATCTTCTCCCATTCCGTGGGCTACCTCTTAGTTTTTTTGACTGTTTCCTTGACTGTGCAGAAGCTTTTTATCTTGATGAAGTCCCACAGGTTCATTTTTTCTTTTGTTTCTCTTGCCTTTGGAGATGTGTCATGAAAAAAGTTGCTGTGGCCGATGTCAAAGAGGTTACAGCCTATGTTCTCCTCTAGGATTTTGATGGATTCCTGTCTCACATCGAGGTCTTTCATCCATTTGAAGTTTATTTTTGAGTATGGTGTGAGATAGTGGTCAATTTTCATTCTTTTGCATGTAGCTGTCCAATTTTCCCAGCACCATTTATTGAAGAGACTGTCTTCTTTCCGCTGGATGTTTTTTCCTGCTTTGTCAAAGATTAGTTGCCCAAAGAGCCGAGGGTCCATTTCTGGGCACTCTATTCTGTTCCATTGGTCTATGTATCTGTTTTTGTGCCAGTACCATGTTGTCTTTGTGATCACAGCTTTGTAGTACAGCTTGAAATCTGGCAATGTGATGCCCCCAGCTTTGTTTTTCCTTTTCAACAATTCCTTGGCGATTCGGGGCCTTTTCTGGTTCCACACAAATTTAAGGGCTGTTTGTTCCAGTTCTTTGAAAAATGTCATTGGTATTTTGATCGGGATGGCATTGAAAGTGTAGATTGCTCTGGGAAGCATAGACATTTTAACTATGTTAATTCTTCCGATCCATGAGCATGGAATATTTTTCCATCTTTTTGTGTCTTCTTCAATGTCTTTCAAGAGTGATTTGTAGTTTTTAGAATATAAATCCTTTACATCTCTGGTTAAGTTAATTCTGAGATAACGTATGATTTTTGGTGCTATTGTAAATGGAATGGATTCCCTAATTTCTCTTTCTTCAGTCTCATTGTTCGTGAATAGAAATGCAACTGATTTCTGAGCATTGATTTTGTATCCTGCCACATTACTGAATTGCTCTATAACTTCTAGTAGTTTGGGGGTGGATTCTTTTGGGTTTTCCATACAGAGTATCATGTCATCTGTGAAGAGAGACAGTTTGACTTCTTCTTTGCCGATTTGGATACCTTTTATCTCTTTTTGTTGTCTGATTGCTGTTGCAAGGATTTCTAGTACTATGTTGAATAATAATGGCGAGAGTAGGCATCCTTGTCGTGTTCCTGATCTTAAGGGAAAGGCTTCCAGCTTTTCCCCATTGAGAATGATATTTGCTGTAGGCTTTTCATAGATGGTTTTTATGAAATTGAGGAATGTACCCTCTATCCCTACACTCTGAAGTGTGAAACAAGATATTTTAAGGTAAAAATCAAACATCGTGAATCTTTTTTTTTAAAAGATTTATTTATTTATTTATTTATTAGACAGAGAGAGACAGCCAGCAAGAGAGGGAACACAAGCAGGGGGAGTGGGAGAGGAAGAAGCGGGCTCCTAGTGGAGGAGCCTGATGTGGGCTTGATCCTGGAACGTCAGGATCACGCCTTGCGTCGAAGGCAGACACTTAACGACTGTGCCACCCAGGCGCCCCCAAACATTGTGAATCTTAATAGACTGGAAAAAGTGGGTCTCAGAATATCTGAGGATTTATGCATTTAAAGAATATTTTGCTGCAGTTATATTTAGACAATAAGATGGAAATTTGGGACAGAATAAAGTGAATGATGTAAAAGCAAGTTCAGAGAAAATATATTTAATATGATCATGACCATCAAGGAGCAAGGAATTTGTAGCAAATGTTTTGGGTCACTTGTCCATTGAGGCCACGTGAGAGAGTAAGGTGTATAGCCTGGGGAGTTACATTTAGCTGCTCATTTAGCTTCTTTTTGGAGGAATTCAGTGCTTTTTTACTGGTAAGGATTAGGGTTAGAGAAAGAAACTCTCATTTTCCCCAACTCATAGTTGAGATCTTGAAAATGCTATCTCTGCTTTTTCACTTTTCAGCTATTCGTCAATGCACTGCTCTTTGAATCCCTGTTAGCTCTCCACTGAAACTATGTTTGTCAAGGTCACCAGTGACCTCCCAGGTACTCAACTATACTTTAGAGTGTTCAGGGTGTGAGATATCACTCCTTTCTTTTGCCGGGATTGACTCACCTGAATGTGTTGGCTGAGCCAGAGACCCCCTTCCTCTTTTGTCTCCTCACATTTCTCATTGTCTAAGCTACAAGCCTTGCCTGATAGATTTACTCTGTATTGTTGCATCGTATCAGACTATTTCATACCTGACCTTAGCTGTATAGACACTATTGATTCAACAGAAAATTATCCAGCCTAAATGCTGATAGTGCTAGGGTTGAGAACTGCTCTATGTTCATGTCTTTAACAACCGCCTTAGAGTACAGGAAGTACCAAGCAAGGGCCAGGTTATGGGAGAGGTCACCTCTGGGTGTAAGAAATGAAGGAGGGGGCAGGAATTTTTCTGTAGAGAATTTAAAATCAGTTACAATCCTGACTAAAAGTCAACCTGCTTCCATTATCACCACGCATTAGAAATTCTAAAAGAAAACTGGTGATAAAATTCTCCTCACCACACGAATATTTTGTCAGCTTAAGTTCCAAATAATTACCTCAGTTTTACTACTGAGTAGATGTAAGCTCCAAAATTAGCATTATTAACTTTAGTAAACATTGTATTTTATACAAAAATAAGTTGGAGAACTGCTAGTTATATAATTGGCCTGTTATACACATAGACTCAGAGACACCTGTAAGTTTGTGATTGTTTGGAATCAACTGAGCTCACTTTTTAACACAGTTGATTTGAAACTCTGTGAGAGTACATATTCCTGCATTTAATAGCTATTCAAAATAAATAATGATAGCTGTATGTGATTTTTGTAGTTATCTTTTTTCCTAGTGTGAAGTTTCAGATGAGGTTTATCAGATAAAAAATTTGCAGACAGCTAGAATCATCCTTGAACATTGTACAGTGAAACTCTAAGCTTTAAAATCATTTCTTGAAGGCAGGCACATAGGAAATGTGGAAAAAATAAGAAAATGGACATTCACATAGAAAAAAAAAATCAACTTTCGAAGAAGAATGCCAAAACAAATAGCCGATGACGCTGGTATTATGTTGCCACTAAAAAAACAAAAAACAAAAAATGAAATAGCTGTAGGCAAATGCCTCAATGGTTTTCACTAAGAATGGATGATTGTTCTAAAGCAGTGGATTAAATAATGCCCCTTTGATTATCATTCTCCATTTTCTCTGATTTTTTAAAATATTTATTATTTATTTGAGAAAGAGAGAGGAAAAAAGTGGGGGAGGGGAAGAAGGAGGGGAGAGAGAGAGAGAGAAAGAATCCCAAGCCTACTCTGAACTGAGTGCAGAGCCTGAAGCTGGGCGTGATCCCAGACGACTGAAGTCACGACCTGAGCTGAAACCAAGTCAGTTGCTTAACTGACTCTGCCACCCAGGTGCCCCAATTTTCTCTGATTTTTGCGGAAGAAAAAAAATGTGTGGTCGTAACCAGTATTAGAGAAATTTATGATGAACTTTAATGTGAAAATATTCTAGTGGAAATATTTTTGGCTGAAACCACTGGCATACAACCTGGAGAAACAAAGACATGGATAGTATTATAATTTTTAAGAAATTATTATGAATGACAATTGCTGCCATATTTTCTAAGGTTTAAGATTTTTTTCAGTAGTCACATAGATGTTGCTTCATATGAAAGAAACATGATTAAAATTAATTAGAAGCATTTTTGACCTGTAGGGGAAGATAAATTGATAAACCTGGCTATATTACCTAGTAAATATGAATATATGAAGATCAATTTTTTATGATGTTTTGACAAATATGCAGAAGTTCAGGCTTGAAAATACAAATAATAATGTTATTATTGAATGCCCTGATAGACCAATGTCTAGTAATAAGTTTTCCCCTTTGTAATATATAAATATAATTAAAAAGTATTACGGTTTCAGTTGATGAATGAGTGTGATTCTGACACAAATATTGATTGGTATTTTAATTTACATTAATGAGTGGATGAAAGTGAAAACCATGAAGACATTTGCTGAAACTTCATTTGTTCAGAAATGACAAGAGCACTTCTTTGCTGAATTGGATATGATTTTTGAATAACATTGTGCTATCCACAATGAATGGTTGTAGACACAGCAGACTTTTAATCTGCATTACTTTCTCCTTCATTGTCATAAAGTTAGAGTCAATCAATCAAACAATCAAGCCCTGAATTGTGGTATTTGCTGTTATTCATAGTGTTACTCCCACTGTAATCTATTTCAAGCTACCAAGGAGGTATCACTGAGCAGGGGGATCATAAGAGATGTGCAGTAGCACACTGTTTTATGAAATCTACCAGAAAGATCAAGCAATCGTAATCTCAAAGCATAGATGATAGTGTGGTGTGGTAAAAAAAATTAGGAAGGATATGTATTTTTTATTTTTGAGTATCTATTACCTTTGGAATATAATTTTCTTAATGATAACTTTATATTAATTAAATGTTAACAGTGGCTATGTTTCACAACAGATTATATTATTGAATTTTTTTTCTCCTTTTGGTGTGTTTTTACTTATTGAGGGAGCTCATCTACCTTTAGTGTTTCAACTTTCTTTTTTTTTAAATTCAATTAGCCAACACAAAGTACATCATTAGTTTCAGATGTAGTGTACAACAGTTCATCAGTTGTGTATAACACCCGGTGCTCATTACATTTTGGGCCCTCTTTAATGCCCATCACCCAGTTACCCTATTCCCCACCCATGTCCCCTTCAGCAACTCTGTTTCCCATAGTTAAGAGTCTCTCCTGGTTTGTCTCCCTCTCTGATGTCTTCCCATCCAGTTTTCCATCCCTTCCCTTATGTTCTTCTGCACTGTTTCTTAGGTTCCACATATGAGTGAAACCATATGATAATTGTCTTTCTCCAATTGACTTATTTCACTTAGCATAATACCCTCCAGTTCCATCCATATGGATATAAATGGCAAGTATTCATCCTTTCTGATGGCTGAGTAATATTCCGTTGTATATATCAACCACATCTTCTTTATTCATTCATTAGTTGAAGGACATTTCAGCTCCTTCCACAGTTTGGCTGTTGTGGACATTGGTGCCATGAACATTGGGGTGCAGGTGCCCCTGTGTTTCACTACATTTGTATCTTTGGGGTAAATACCTAGTACTGCAATTGCTGGGTTTATAGGGTAGCTCTATTTTTAATGTCTTGAGGAACCTACCATACTGTTTTCCAGGGTGGCTGTACCAGCTTGCATTTCCACCAACTCTTTCTCCACATCCTCACCAACGTATGTTGTTTCCTATCTTGTTAATTTTAGCCATTTTGACTGGTGTGAGTTGGTATCTTATTGTGGTTTTGATTTGTATTTCCCTAATGCCAAGTGATTTTGAGCATTTTTTCATGTCGGCCATTTGGATGTCTTCTTTGGAGAAACGTCTGTTTGTGTGTTCTGGCCATTTCTTGACTTGATTATTTGTTTTTTGGGTGTTGAGTTTGATAAGTTCTTTATAGATCCTGGATAACAGCTCTTTATCTGTAATGTCATTTGCAAATATCTTCTACCATACCGTAGGTTGGCTTTTAGTTTTGTTGTTAGTTTCCTTTGCTTTGCAGAAGCTTTTTATCTTGATGAAGTCCCAATAGTTCATTTTTGCTTTTTCAACTTTCTTTTGAAACATTTCCCAAATTATATTCTGTGTCAAACTTCACAATGATTGGTCTGTCTAGAAAAATGTTTCTATAATGAAACACATTTAGAATTTTTGTATGATTTATAATGTAAAATAACATTTATAATATAAAGTAAATCCTATGATAATTCTAAAGTAAAGGACCCTCACAATCATGTTTAAACTAGTTTTCTCCCACCTCATTGGAGCACAAGTCATCATGTTACATTTATTAAATTGGAAACTGTATATACTAGTTTGGGAAATATTGGCATAAAAGTTGGTAACTCCCCAATATACATATATATATTGACTCCTTCATTTTATCTGAACTCCAAAACTGAATTTCCTACTGCATCTTATACACCTAGAGTTTCTTTAACTTTGTGTTTTCAGTATTAGGCCCATCACTATGTCAATGATCTCAAGTCAAAGGTCACTGAAGTACATTTAACAGTTTAAAAAGTTGGGAATATTACTGGTTGCAGTGAGGGAGAAAGTACAACATAGTGCAATGCAGGATGTCTCCCTAAAAGGATGTTAGAAGTAACTTATTGCACTTGGGTTTAGTTTTAGTAATTTTGGGGAGGATCTAAGGAAGCAAGGGCAAAGCTATAAGTTGGGTACTTTCAGAAAGCAGGGAAAATCTATGATTGGGTAGCTCAGTAAATATGAACTATGTAGAGGGAGGCCAATTAGAGTAAGGATAAACTGTTATTGGTAAATAAGTAGTAGCTGAGGTAGGGAACTATTTAATATTTTGAGGGTTTCACAGTGATTATCTTTTTGTCTTAGTCATGGTCTCAGGGTTGCCTTGTTTGATGCTGATGTTTGGTGAGATCATTAGTGTCCAAGAGCAGATCATAGTTTAGCTGTGAGCATCGGATGGACTTGTAGTAACACTTAGGCCAACGTGCATGTTTCAGACCAGGTCTTCTACATCAGGAGCTGCTTTTTGCTTCCTCTGATCTTTTTACAATACCTCTCTTTGTTCTGCCTTGTTTACCAGCATAGCCTTAGTCATCCAAACTAGAAACATTTGGTTAACTATAATCTCTTATCTCTCTTATCCCTGACATTTTAGTGGGTTGTTAGTTACCAGTATAAGTATCCATGAAATGTCTTTCAAATTCTTTCCTGCCCCTATTGTCTCACTGTTAGATTGAGGACCTCATTACCTCTTACCTGAACTCTTGCAATTGCCAGCAACCCTATCTTCCTGATTCTAGTTTTAGCTAAGCATGTCACCATCTCACTATTATCATAGTCTTCTTTCCAAAATGTAAACAGGATTATGTAGTTCCTCTACTTTACTATCTTTAATGGGTCACTTTATTTATGCATTTCGTTATGCAAAGTGTAAGCACCTAGCCTGCTATTTAAGATCCTTGACAATGTGGTGCAGCTTAACTTTACCATCTCTTTTTCGTACCAGTCCTCACAGTTGCCATATATGATCTGTGCCCCCAAATTTATTCAATAAACATTTGTTGAAAGTCTTTATTGTGTGCTTTCACCTGACTTGTTATTCTCCTTAAATAAGTTTTAAAATCATATGGCCGTTAGTGCGCTGGTTTAATATCTGTCTCCTCAGTGTCAGCAGGCACCAGGGGTAGTTTGACTCCTTATTTTATTCTCCAGCATCTAGCAGAATATCCAGGCTATTAACATAGACTATTCTGTGATTTTCGTGCCCCAGGGTTATGTAGTAGTACAGGGTGCTATTGAATACCTGGCTACATTCACAATATTCTTCATAGAAAAAAAGTCAGACTTTCTTAATATCCAAGACTATTATTAATAGTAGAAGATGAACAAAAAGTTGGATTGGTGTGAGCATAAAGGCAGGTTGAGCTGTGGATTAAATGAATCCTCATAAAAATGCAGAATTGAGCAAGTACAAAATGAATCTAAGTTAAACTGGCTTTTTGACTCAGTGTTACATAGATCTGAAAATGAGAATTCTAAATTGATGTATTGAGACCTTTCCAAGATCGAGAAAGTTAAAATTTGGTGAATAACTAGATGCTGCCAAGACAATATTTAACTAGGTTTAAGATCCATATAAATAAATAAGAATGCTTCTATATCTAGTACAGTTGACCCTTGAATAACATGGGGTGGAGGTAGGGGCACCAACCCCCACCAATTCAAACTTCACGTGTAAAACCGACTCCCCAGAAACTTACCTACTAATAGCTTATTGGCTGGAAGCCTTACTAATAACATAAACAGTCAATTAACACATATTTATATGCTATGTGTATTTTATACTGTATTCTTAGAATAAAGTAAACTATAGAAAAAATATTCAGAAAATTATAGTGAAGAGAAAGTACTTTTACAGTACTGGTACTATATTTATTGAAAAAAAAATCTGTGTGTAAGTAGACCCTTATAGTTCAAACCCTTGCTGTTCAAGGGTCAGTTGTCCTAGTATTAAAATTTATTAGCTGTGTGGCCCTGGGTAAGTCACTTCATTTCCCTGAACCTCAGGATCCTCACCTGTAAAACTAGGGTAGTGGATGGATGCTCTACATAGACTGTCTTAGTTCCATGAGATAAAAGTTACAACAGGTACCTTTGCAAACCAAATGCCCTGGAAGTCCACTCATATTTCTTGCATGAAATGGTTGGTTTCTACTTACTCTTATTTTGTTCCAATTAATCTAAAAGAAATATCTGTCAAGGGTAATTTAAGGTGTTCCCTACTTTTCATTTCTGCTTCTTTTATTTAAAAGAACAAATCTAGTCCAGTGAAACATCAAAATAGGTCCTAGAGGGGTTCAGCAGTGTTGAGTTAGCTCCTGGACCACTAACTTCCTTTTATTCACTATTGCCTTCCCCCATACCTTATCTTTAGTTATTCTCACTTTTTTTTAATTCTTTGAAATATGGATTGCTGAACTTCCTAGTTTCAGTCTTTCTCTTTTAGCTTACAATATCCTAGATTGATAATTCTATAACTGTGACAGAGATTGAGAGTTTCTTCCATTACTGGTTTTCCTCATCTGGTAGTGTAAAAGAATCATTGATATGTTTTTTAAATCTGGGCAGCTAAAAATATATTCAGCCACCCAGAATATAGACTGTATTTTAGCCTCCTTTATAATGGGTTAGCCACTTTACCAATATCTGACCAAAGGGATATAAATGTAAGTTGTGGGTATAGCTTATGTTCAAGTGAATGTACCTTCCATTCTTCCTCCTTATCACTAGCTGGAATCTTGGCATAATGACAGGAGGTCCAGCAATATTTAAAAATACACAGATAAAGACCATGTGAAATAATGGTGAGGTCAAAATTTGGAAGGAATTTGGGTTCCTGATTACTTCATTGAACTGTACTACCAAGTCTGGGCTTTTCCTGAATGAAAGAAATAAAAAACAAAATTTGTGTGTTTGAGCGACTGTAAATTTGGGTTTTCTGTAACATTAGGGTGAACCTAGTTTTCTCTGATATAATGATAATGGTAATTATATTTTTAAAAATTCTGTTGATTAATCTACTCATGTATTACTTTCCTTCCCAGTCATTTTTCTTGTTGTTTATATATATCTGTACTTTAAAAATGCTTGTATTTTTGTGTTCTACAACTGGAGGGTATCCTAGGTTTTGATTCCTCAAAGTGTTTTTTCAAAATATTAAAGGTCAGGTTAGAAAAATATCATAAAGAGGTCTCTATTCATTTGTTTGCTTTCTTTCAGGAATTACAACCCAGTGCTGCCTGTTATCTAGTGTAAGACAATTATATATGAAATTCTGACAATTATCTATGAAACTTATTCAGTTTTGTAGTTGCTTATAACAGAAAGTAATTCTAGACCTTGTTATTCTCTCAAGGCTGGGAGATGAACATCCTTGCTGCTTTTTTTTTTTTTTTTAATTTTCTCAGTGTCCGTATTAATTGTACTTTTTCTGAACAACAAGATATATTTTATGTTATGAGTATTTGAGTTTCAAAATTATTTTATTGTATTAAGAACTGAAATTATTGCTAAATACCATGGTGTCATTTAATTTGTCCTCGAACACCTATGTTTCTTATGACTTAGATCTGGAGGCTAAAAGGACTCTGACTCTTCGTAAATAAAAACACTTCTTTAGTAATATTGTGTATTTCCATGAGAAGACATGAATATTTGATTCCTCTGTGACATTAGTATCTGTTTTGATCATTGTCTAGCTTTATTTCTTAGTGGTTCCAAAATGGTGATATTTTAATTGCATTATTTATTATTTATTTAGGTGGTATCCTACTTCTATAAAGAGAAATTTTCTCAACTATTTGGGTATGTTAGGGTATTGTCATGTAGAAGAGACGGGATAAATACTTGATAGCCTTTATCAGTTTTAAAAAGGAATTTGTTTGCTAGCATAATCAAAAAATTGACTAAGAAGTTTTATGGGGTTTTTGTTTGTTTTAATACTTTTTTAGAAAATAAGCACCAACTTTGGAAAAAATTATCTGCCTCACTGGGTTCTTAATCCTACTCTGTTAACCAGTTGGTCAGAGAATGAGTAAGGGTAAATCATGTTACATAAGAAGGTACATATAAGCTACTCAGCTACTTTCTTCCTCTTTTCCTAGATGTATTTCAGACAAATTGAAATGTTACTGCTCCTTAGTAGTTTTCTTTTTTTCTAGGAGAAAAAGCAACAGGAATGAGAGTCATAAGGAAAAAAAAGTAGGGTAGGCAAAGGGGTATGGATTATCTTAAGGTGGAGATTCACAAACCACTTGGGTTGCTGGGGGAGAGTGCAGTTAAGCTACATTGTCATCAGACATATTGCATCCCCAGAGTAAATTGTATAAAAAGAGTCAAGAGAGGGAGAACCAGTTGTATTTCAGGATAGGGCAAAAGTGAAAAACAGGAGAACCAAGTTCTGTTACTAAGTTCCAGAAGTGATTATTGGGCTGAAAACTGGAGGAAAAGGAAAGAATGTTAGGGACTCTGTAGGCTGTGGAATGAAGAGAGGTCAAGATCAATGGTAAAGTCAAAGGGTCTAAGATAATTGCTTTAAAAGAGTTGGAGAATCCAAAGGTCATTTTCATTGAGCCATTTACATAATACCTGAGCAGAAAAATGTGGAAGGAAGAAATTCTTAAAATTGCTGAAGTGCTCGGTCCTTAATTTATTCTGTGGTGATGTTTCAGATTTGGGGGAGGTGGTTGATTATGTTGGATTATATGTTGGTTTGGATGCTGTGTGTATCTTTATCAGAATAGAACTCAGTTTTAAATGGAGTTGCTCCCATTTTTGCTATTTGGTTATAAAAAGACTGTTAATTCTAATAGCGCTTAAATTAAGCAATCATGAATAAGAACCTCTTGTCAGGAATCCTAGATAGAAGGATAACAATTGCTTGTCAGCATTATCAACCTGCCCTGTTAAAAACTAGCTTCTTGGGGCGCCTGGGTGGCACAGCAGTTGGGCGTCTGCCTTCAGCTCAGGGCGTGATCCCGGCGTTATGGGATCGAGCCCCACATTAGGCTCCTCTGCTATGAGCCTGCTTCTCCCTCTCCCACTCCCCCTGCTTGTGTTCCCTCTCTCTCTGGCTGTCTCTATCGCTGTCAAATAAATGAATAAAATCTTAAAAAAAAAAAAAAAACTAGCTTCTTTATTTTCAACGTGTAGATTCAGCAGCACTAATGCAGGGCTACAACCAGAATACAAATGCTAAAATTCTTATGGTTGCCTCAGTTTTGTTATATTGGTCATAGCTAAAAGAGGATTACATCTTACTTAACATATGTCCAGCCGTTAATATAAGACATACTAATAATCAAATACATAAAAGGAAAACAACCCCACAAATTGGAAATGCAATAGAAGCCAAAGGAGCAATAGTATAGATAGTGTTCTATCAATGGAAACACAACAGCAAGGTCGAATGGGTAGAACAAAACTAGATAATTAGAAATCATGAAAAGGGCTGAAAAGAAATTGTATTTCATGTGAGAATTCTGGATGTGTCTTACTCCTTATAGTATGTCAAATCCAAGTAGTGACAGAAGTAGTTTAAGAAATGTCAATTTTGGTTAGAATTTTCACAGTATACTCGCATTGTCTATCTAGCCTAGAATACTGTTATTTAAACAGAAATGGGAAAAATGGGCTTATGAATTTAGAAGAATGGTGAATCACCCATGTATAATAATTTTGTGTCAAAAAAGAAGTATAAATTTATACTTTTAGATATGAATTTTACCTTATAAAGATTTTTGTGAGGTAGCTTCCACAGCAAAGAAATGGCCTTTAGTTTTGAGATAAATGGGGTGGTTCTTTTTTTTTTTTTTCCAGTTTTCAGGAAGTGAACTTTAAATTTTCATGTTATCATATTTAACATGAGAACACCTCATAATAATATTTTTACCTGTAGGAATCAATTGCAATGTCGTATGTTTGTTTGTTTGTTTATTTATTTATCTAAGAAAGAGAGGGAATGTACAGGAGTGGGGGCAGGAAGAGGGGCAGAAGGAGAGGGAGAGAGAGAATCTTAAGCGGGCTCCACACCCAGCGTGGAACCCTACAGGGGCTCTGTCTCATGGCCCTGAGATCATAACTGAGTTGAAATCAAGAGTTGGATGCTTAGCCCACTGAGCCACCCAGGCACCCCGGATGTATATTCTTAATGAGAAGTGATTTCTACATGAATCCAGTGATCTATGCCCTAAGCATATTGGAATGTGATATCAAAAAAAATGAATTATTAAATGATTCTAAACTTTTCATTGAAGAAACAGAGTTTCCTATGGTCATGTATATTTTAATATATTTACTAGGGTTTAAGTCCATTTTTCGTTGGCTTTGCATTGAGGTTTGCAGAATAGCATCGATCTAGTACCATAGCCAAAATACTGGGTTATCACTGCTTGTGGAATAAAGGAACCATGTGAACTTCTATACTGAAGCAAAGATATTGGAATAACATTAAGCTTTGTTTCATTCAACTCTACAACTATTCTAAGTGAAGACTTTGCTTCCCATTTTATTGCCTCCATAACATATCATGGCCCAATAGTAATAGGCTCATAATTAAAATGTTATGGCTCTTAAAAGTATTACTAAATCAAAAATATTGAGATCATATATCAGAACTACATTTTTCTACCTATTTGCATATTTTAACTTTTTGAATATTTGTTTCAAGTGAGAATGTCTTATAATAAATATGTTAAATATGTTAATCGTGTAAATCTCCCTTGATTTCTATGCTTCTTTCCTATTAATTTTCATTCTTTGATTGTAATGCTTGAACTAGCAGTGGACAGGCAGGGAATGATCAGATTTTAGTTCAGTATTTAAAACCCTAAAAGTTATTTAACAATCCTCACTTATTCTCTGATTCTGTAACCCAAATGTGACTATACACATTCACATTTGTATTCAAGCTCATGTTACAAAAGCAATTTATTATACTTTCCCTGATCAAAGCTTCTCAGCTTCCGCTAAATCCTCCCAGTTTCCATTGCTTCCAGTGTAGTGACTGGCTCCATGATTATCCTAGATACCTGAGTCTGTCACAAATATTTCCCATTATCTTGCTTTTTGCATCAATTGCTGTAGCCTTTTTTTTCCCCCTAAAGCTTGGTCCTTTTATTTTTTTTAAACAGTTTTTTAAAGGATTTTATTTATTTATTTGAGACAGAGAGATACAGAGAGAGAGAGAGCATGAGAGGGGGGGAGAGGCAGAGGCAGAGGGAGAAGCAGACTCCCGGCTGAGCCAGAGCCCGATTTGGGGCTCGATCCCTGGATGCTTGGATCATGACCTGAGCCAAAGGCAGATAGATGCCTAACCGTCTGAGCCACCTAGGTGCCCCGTGGTCCTTTGACATCTCGTATCCATGCTTCGCCATCCCTAATGCTGCATTTGTAGCTCAGGCATTAATCATTTGTCACCTGCTGTTGGAATAGTCCTCTTAGCTGGACTTTCTACTTCTAGAGTGACATCCTCCAATTCAGGCCATACCCTGTCCAGAGTAATCTTTGTGACAAGGTTACGTATTCTTCAGTGGTTCCCCCGTACTTAAACAGGATAACTATTAAATCCTTCCCACATGGCCTATAACACCCTACCTCTGCCTACAGCTTCAACCGTTAGAACTCTCACCTTTGCATTTTATACACCTCAGATGTTCAACTAGTTGTAATCCCTGAAACATTCTTTCGTTACTTCCCTCTGAATATTTGCTCAGGCTGTTGCCACTGCTTGGAAATCCCTTCCTCGCCTGTCTGCTTGATAAATATCTACTCTTTCTGCATGCTTTGACAAGACACCCACAAGTCTTTCTCCCCTTCCATCATTCAAAACTTCATCACCCCATTTGGTCTGAGAACAATAACATTTTTTATTACTGTGTATTTTATTCCCCACTAGAGGATCTGGACTCTCATCCTCCTATACCTTGTGTTTAACCTTATCTGACTCCGTTTTTTATCACTATTCCCAATTTTATTTTCTAAATTCTGCTAGTGCACTCTCTGGAAGTTGTGATTTGTCCTTATCAAATGTCCTTCAAACTTTTCATTAAATATTTTCTTTAACTTAGTACTCTAGCCAAGATTCGGTTCTACCCTTACTGCACTATTTTTTATGTAGCTTTCTCAAGTCGTGACTAATTTTTCTCCTGTGGATCCTTGTGCCCCAAAACCTGAAATTGGAAAAAGTGTGCTTCTTATTTCTCTCTGTTGTATCCAGAACATTATCTCTCTCTCCTTCCTAAAAGCCTCTAGCCTGGAAGCTTCTGCCATCAGACTGTGTCCCTCATTATTGGCCAGTTTCTCATTCCTTGAAGATTTACATACTGGTTAACTGTAACTTTCTCTGGTACAGTAAATTTAAAATTTTGATGATTTCAGTACCTATGTAGACTTAAGTAGATGAATCTTCCAGTTCCCTGCCTTGGTTTCTCAATTCCTTGATTTTCATTTATTTACCCCATTTCTCACCCTAAAACAGCCAACCTCTCTCATGTTCTTACTATAAACTAGCCATAACTAACAACTGCCCTCTTTCCTCCATAATTTCAGTTGTAAGCATCCTGCTTTCTTTTCCTTTACAACATTTTATTATAAACATTTCAAATATATAAAAAGGTTAAAATAGCTTTACAGTAAATACCTGTATACCCACTACCCAGATTGTATCATTAACTTTTTACTATATTTGTTATACAACGTATCTATTTATCTGTCTATTCATTCCTCTATCCATTATTAATTCATCTTATTTTAGGTGTATTTTAATGTAAATTATAGACATCAGTAAAATTCGTCTTTAATACCTCATTATGAACACCATTAACTATAGTTTAATATTGTTACAATAATGGTAATTCTTTTTGACACACACAAATAATTGTTTGCATCCTGCTTTGCCCTTGGACTGTGACCTCCTTGAGGGCACGCACAAGATCCACTTATATTTGTATCCCTGGTGGCTGGCAGAGGAGCATTTTGTAGGTGGCAAATAAATTCTTGTTGAGTTGAGAAGATGAGGGTTTTGCCTCGCAGTAGGACTAATCTAGTCATTAAGATAGTAGAATAAATCCTACTGGATCTCTCAAATCCAGAATTAAGTTACCTTAACAAATCAGGCGGGGAACATTGCCAGGATGTCAGGACACAGACTGAGTTTATAGATAAGTCAGGCTTTCCTTGAAATGCTTTTCTTACATTTCATCATGTTCTAAAGAAATGACAAAATTGAAATTTGGTGCATGAGCAAAAAGCATAATACTTAATTGCTTTCTTCAGAAAGGCATGCTTATCACTGCAGTCACATTTATTTTCTATTATGACTAAGTAGAGGCTAATATTATTATTAGTTTAGTATGCCTAGAATAATTATGATTATAGTCTCATAATATAGAATTATTTTCAGAGTGTGTTTTACCTTCAAGCTTGTTGAAGCAAAACTATATGCTATATAGCAGAAAGACACTATTTAAGGAATAAAATGTTCATGTCCAATCTTGTGAGGTTACATGGATCAGTCACTTCACAAACTGTACGCAACCTGACTTGGCTTTTAGACATCTGTGTTGATTTTCCATGGTTGCCTCTAGTAGAAGTTATACTGATGTCATCATGTTAATAAGAGAATAAGGATTGTGTAATATACCATCTTCCCAGCAATGTAATTGGATAATTTATCCCTCCTGCTATGAGAATCAGTCAGCCTATTTACTGAACAGATGCAAAAGAAGAGAAATGTGTGAGATGCTCTGACAGAATGACACCATCCACAATGCTAAACAAGAAGCATGTGTCGTAAATGTGAACCTTACATAATAGAATAACACCTTTTAAAACACAAGTGTGATCATAAAACCATCTGCTTCATAATCAGTTTGCAGAGTACATCTGGTATTGCTATATTGGCTCACCAAATTGTTCCTAAATGCATTTTAAAAACATAAAAGGAATACAGATAGTCTATAGGTTGAGAGACTAAGTGTCCAGATGGCTTCCTTTGGTGCCTTTCTAATTTCATCATTGTATTTCTTAATTAAGCTGTCTTGGTAAGCATGTAACTATTACCATTAAAAACACATTTTGATTAAATGAGTGTTTGAAGGACTCAGGTAAGTGGTGGTTTCAATTTAGCTGTGTAAGTTGAGTCGAATTTTATTTCTATCTAATTACTCCTTTCTATTAAAATGAAAGAAACAACAACACAAGGGTTCTTATTTCAGTGGTAATATCATACATGACGATACTGTCAGAGGAAATAGCAAAGCTTAAAATGATGTGATTAATACAGGGCACGCAGTTGGTTCTGACTGAACAGGTTTAAAAAGGCAGTTAAAAACTGAGTCTAAACTCAGAAGAAGCCTTTAACTTTTATTGTCATTGACATTAGGTAATTTGTTATCACATCTTCTGTAACGTTACATTTGAGTTGGAAACAGTTATTTTCTGGTTGATCAATATTTCACAGGCAAAGTTCTTCTATACATTGGAGAAAAACTGCAAAGAATTCATGCATTTTAGGTTATTTTAAAAACCATGTGGACTACTCTTTTCATCATAACCCTTAACGGTTTCCTTAGTTAGGATTTTAGGATTCACATTTGCATTTGTGTCTCTCTCCTGTCAATGTTATTCTTTTTTAAGATTTTATTTTTAAGGGCACCTAGGTGGCTCAGTCAGTTAAGTGTCTGACTCTTGATTTCGGCTCAGGTCATGATCTCAGGATCATGAGATTGAGCCTCACATTGGGCTTGAACTCAGCAGGGAGTCTGCTTGAGATTCTCTCTCTCTCTCTCTCTCTCTCTCTCTCTCTCCCTCTGCCTCTCTCCCCTGTGCACATGTGTGTGCACTCATGCTCACACACACTCTCTCTCTGTCTAAAATAAATACATAGGTCTTTAAAAAACTATATTTTAAGTCATCTCTACAACCATTGTGGGGTCGAACTCACAACCCTGAAATCAAGAACCATATGCTCCACTGACTGAGTCAGCCAGACACCCCTCTCTCCTATCAATACTGTTATTTTCAGTACAATCCTCTTCCTTTTGCTGTCCTGGGGGAATTGGTTGAAGTGTTTCCAATAGAATGTTTTAACAGCTCTTAAAATCAACATATTTAATTTCTTTTCCAGTGTTGATGACAATGTGGGGGAAAGGCCAGTGCCCTTGATAGGTGTATAATACTCTAATATTCTAGTGATTTTTACAGAAATGTAGTGATATGCCTTAAAATGTGAACTGTTTATACCCTCTGATTTAGCAATATTATTTTGAGAACTATGGGCACACTTCACAACTCTATACAGATATGTTGACATATCCACTGAGAGTATTCATTGTACCCTCATTTGCAAATTGTGAAAAATTGGAAACAAGAAAATTGTTGCCTAATAAGGGATAAGTTAAACAAATTGTGTCCCATCTGTGCCCTTCTTTTTGTCAAAAGGAATCCCAAACTATTAAATGTTATAAGTGCCTAAAAACAGAAACACAAAACAAATATAAAAATGTTGTTCAAGTGTTTCTATATGCTTTAAAAAAATCTGGTTTTTTTTACTTTGGGCTTGGATCATGGGAGACTTCTTTCTATGTTACATAGTTCTGTTACACTTAAATATTTTATAGCCAGCATGCATCAGTCTTGTAAACTGACAAATAGTAAAGATAATGAACCATTTCAGGGGTTGCAGTGGAATGATTTTAATTCCTTCATCTCCCTTACCCCCTACATGCAATAATTGTTAACCCTTGTATTTCATACTACTTTTGAAATTTTTCCCATCTTTTGCTATTTTAAAATCCAACCCTTCCCATAACTGTTACTTTTTCAGTGTCAATGCAATAATCTACATAATTGCACTGTTTTTTTCAGGATTATTATTCTTAGTCTGATTTCCATTGTACATTTCTTTTTGAAAATTTATTTGGGGTTCAGAATAATTTGTTTCCTATATAGAATCAGCAGATGTGATTTTGGTGGTCTTATTTTTAGATACTTCTGCAACATAGTTATTCTTGCACATCCTAGGCTTTTCTTCCCCCTTGTCCTAGAATTATCTGCTATGAAAACTGGGGAATTAATATGTCATACAATTAATTGCCAGTAGATTGATGTTATAGACTATCTCTGAGAAGACTTTTTTTTTTTTTTTAAGCTAGTAGACCCTGAAAAGCTTGGGAATAAAAAATGGTTCAGAATTTAAGTAGCATGTATACTTATGGACTTCTTATCTCTTAGTAAATTTTAATTGAATTCACCTTCACTTTCTACAGACGGTAGAGGCCTTGACATCGGTAGCTTTACAAATGAGATTCTATAGTTCTTTAAGGAAAAATATGGAGCAAATGCAATTAGAATTAGAGCTTTTAAAAGTCAGAATGGATTTTGGTGATAGAAGAATACTGACTTTCACTTTCAGTTTTAGGTAATGTCTGAACTAATAGGTAGAGTAGTGAATACAAAGTATAATTTCAGAAACTTTGAAGATAAACACTTGAAGTAGGAATAATTATAAAACCAGCCCAAATCAGGTGAATAGAGAAGAAAATGAGGGAAGAAAAATAGGCAGTATTAAAATTTCCTAATTGTTCATTGTGAGTGGCAGTGGTAGTCAAAGCCAACTTTCTAAAGAAGTATGGAACCAAATATATTTTATAAAGTTGTGCTTGTATTGGTAAGTATATAACTAAATAAAAGCAGATTATTAAACTTATAAATTATCAAAACCAAAAACCTAGTCACTTCCTATGGATTCCAAATTATTATGATAAAAACTTAAAATTGCTTGATTTCAAAGGTAAAGCATCGTCAGAAAGAAAGAATTACTAAAGGATTACTCTAGCAAAATAAAATTGAATGAATTAATAGTGAAATTCTAAAATTAGTGGGGAGAAAATGAATTAGGAAACCTAGTTAATTCTAAGGACAGAATCTTTAAAATGCCTAAAAACAATTTGAAGTGAAAATTCCAAACTATGTCAATTTGGGAAATAGAAGGACAAAAGCAAGTAGAGAGAAGGAATAAAATAGATATAGCATATTACTGTTCTGTTGAAGTGGAGACCATATTGATGAACGCTAGATGCTATAAACAAAAAGTGCAAGTGATAACAATTTCCTAATAACTAGAAGAAAGTAGAGTGCATGTGTAAAAGCAATAGAGGAAAAAAGAACAAAAAGACACAAGCAAAAAAAAAAGTGCAAAAGAAGAAAAAACAAAAACCAAAAAGCATAGTAAAAATAAAAATACAAAATGATACAGTAAGAGATACAACAGACAGGTCGGTAACCACAGTGAATGTACCTATTTTAAACAATTGAAGCTCAAATTAATCTAAAAACCTGTAAATCTAGGTAAATCCACATAGTAGATGTTACATATATGTTCCTTACAACACTGAATAAGCAGAGGAAAATGGGGGAGTGTTTCCCCATAATAAGAACAATTCATCTTGAAGAACAAAAACATGTAATAGCACCTTTATGCACCTAACATACTTGCTTGAATTTATTAGACAATTTGAAAAATATAAAATCTATAAACATAGTGGGAAATTTTAATATCCATCACTCAGAGAAGACAGCTTAAAAGATTAAAAATAAATTAAGGTTATTGAAAATTATAGCCTCAATACTAGGGTTGATCTAGAGACTTGCACAAATTTCCTACTCCCAAAATAGAGAATATACATTTTTTCTAAACAAATAAAAATATTTTTCCAAATTTTTTATGTTTATCCTTGGAGTAAAATCTTAATAAACAGCAAAAATTGTTTTCCTGCAGAATACATTTCCTGATCCCAATATAATGTAATTAGATATTAATAATCAGTTAAGTACACAACTAGAAAATAAAAACACAACTCTAAATGATGTTTGTGTCAAGTGGAAATGCAGATGGGTATTATAAGGTGTTCGTCATTGAACAAGTATATGAGTATCACATATCCAAATTTGTGGGTGTGGGTAAAGCAGTACACTCAAAAAATTTAGGACTTAAATATGTGGTAAAACTAATGAAATATCGAAAGCAAATGAAATGAACTTTAAGAGACTAAAAATAAAACATACCTCCATCTAATTCAGAAGAAATTAATTACTGAAAGAGAAAAGAAGGCAGAAATATTAAAAATAAAATATAAATAAACAAAAACCCAGAAGATTTTATCAGTGAATCTAATATTATTCTTTTGAAAGTAATAAGAACCTTTGGTAAATGTCATTGAGAGGAAAGCAGAAAGCACAAATGACTTCAGTTTGTTATTACTCGTAGTGCTACCAGGTAGTAGTACAAAGATGATGACAGACTTTATGGAAAAAAAATTAGAACGTCTAGAGGAAATGACAATTTTTTTTTTGAGAGAGAGGGAGAGCATTCAAGAGGGGAGGAGCAGAAGGAGAGAGAAAGAGAGAGAATCTTAAGTAGGCCCCACACCCAGCACAGAGCCAGACACAGGACTTCATCTCACAATCCTGATGTCATGATCTGAGCCGAAGTCAAGTGTCAAACACTTAACCGACTGAGCCACTCAGGTGTCCCTGACATGACAATATTCTAAGGCCATATAGAGAACCAAAATTAACCAAGAAAAAATTAAAATGAGTAGACAAGTGAGTTGTTAGATTGTATTGTTGAGTTCATCAAATTGGAAAAAGTATGTGGCCAACCTGCAGAAATTAATTGATTTCTTTACTTCAACAATAACCATTTAGAAAATGTTGAGTGGAAGAAGGAAATTGAACTATTGGTTCAACAGTGTGATATTTATGTGAATACTCTCTTCAATTCAAAGATCATTCTTTTTTTATGCTGCTGCATATGTATGTAGGTAAATATAATACACAAGAAGTTATGTGGATGGTTTCATGTCAGACTAACTGTAGTGTTTTTTCTGGCATAGGAACGAGAGTAGGATGGTGGGATGTGGGCAAACTTTAAACATTATAGATAACACTGTAAGTCTAATTGGTAAGATAAAAGCAAAGGTCTTCTTTGTAATCAAAAAAATTTTTACAAGATTTATCTCTTTTACTTTCACACTCAAATATTAAGTTAAAATGTAAAGATACAGAAAGCAAAAGAGTTAGTAAAAGTTAATAATAGCCTGTTGTGAGGCTATTTAACTAGGAGAATGTAATGAAATGCTGGGTCCTGCACTGCATTTTGCCTGTGGCTGTGTGGGGCTGCTCATATTATAAATTAAGACTGTCCTAGGCAAACTGGGTTGTATGCTCACCATAATCATGTGAATTGGCCCCTCCAAATGCCAGCAGGACATTCTAACGGCAGGTCAGTAGGTATCAATGATATTTTCCAGTCTGAGTAAATAGTTTTCAATTGCAGAACAATAGGAAGGTTTTGGAGGAAAAAGTCTTAGGGACCATGTGCTCTTCATTTTTATGACCAGTCCCCTATAGTAGTTTGGCTCTTTTTTAAAAAAATTTTATTTATTTATTTGAGAGAGAGTGAGAGAGAGCTCAAACGGGGGCAGGGACAGAGGAGAGGGAGAAGCAGACTCCCCACTGATCAGGGAGCCCAACATAGGGCTCGACATGAGACTGAACACCACGGGGATCCATCCCAGGACCCTGGGATCATGACCCAAGCCAAAGGCAGTTGCTTATCTGACTGAGCTATCCGGGTAACTGTAGCTCTTAAAAGTTAAAATTTCAAGTTGAGAACTCTCAGCAAGTAGTTTGGAAGGGTGTACTTCTTTTATGTGCTCACTCCCTCTGATGTTAGGACTTTGGTTTACTTTTAAACAGTCTGTTTGAATCATACCCAGAAGTTGATCTTTATGAATGAATCAAGGATCTTTTTCCGTCACCTCATGCCCAAACTCACCATTTCATTTTAAATTGTTCATTCAAAAATTCGAGTTTCCACTATGTTTAAGTCACTCAGTCTTTTAGAAATTTTGATAGGAGATATTGTCAGTACATTCAACTAAAATTCTTTAAGAATAGTGATTTGAAGATGATTTATTAAGAAGGTGATTTCTTAGTTGGTTAAGGTCTTTGACACTTGGTTTTATGAGGAAATACAAAATATAGAGCACAAAGGCACCAAAGTGGGATTTCAAGGAAGAAGAGATGGGAGGAGAAATTTCTACGAATTTGGTACTTTTTAACAAGCACTGTGCTAGACACTATCCACACATATTTACCCCTCACAGCAGCCAAATGAAGTTAAGTCACATCAGTTCATAGTTTCCCAAGTATATACTGTTGCTCATAATTCTAAATTCAAGTTCCTGGGTGGGACTTTGTGGTAGTACAAATAGCCTAAAGTAGAGCAAAGGAATGAGAGAAAAGACTCAATATCTTTGTTAAAATCAATTTTTGATGCCTTTATCATCAAGCTAAAAGAGCTTGAATTTTAGTCTAGAGATTTTGTAGTTACATCAGTAATATATTCTATTGTTGTCAAAGTAATAAGCCATTGGAGTCCATAAGGGAAAGGAAAAGAGCAGAAGGGAGAGTAAAAGGATCTCATTAAGGTACTAAAATGTCCAGTAGCAATATTTCTTTGACGTTTCATATGTATCCTTAGGAACTCATCAAATACCCTGCGAAGCTATCTGGCTCAAGGACATCTCTCCACTTTTCCAGAAAACAGAGGGCAGTGATAAATTGCATGGGAAGAAGATAATTTGACAGTCTTTTTCTGCTAAAGGTTAGTTGTGAAGGATTAACTACATGCTTTATTTATTCATTATGTATATCTTTCTCACTTTCAGAAATGAAAGAATGTTAACTTGATAGAGGATTAAGGAGTAGACAAGTTAGAAAGGATTATTTCAGAATAAGCAGGTTGTGTTAAGTAGGTTTAATCACAGCAATAACAATCTTACATTATTAGTATTCCTATCTCCCAGGAAGGTAATTGCTGCTGGCTTTTGGACACCACAAATGTGCCATATGCGTACTTTTGGAATACTATGTAGAAGACAGACGAGTGAATTTAGGTTGTATAGAGAGTAAAGCAGAAGATTTATCAAACACCATAATTTTAAGTTCTAAGTTATGGTCTCCTACAACCCTGTTACATTCATGGAAAAATCTATATGAAGCTAATACCTGGATGTTTGGTTGAAGGGAATAAAAGATACAAACAATATAACAATGGATACAAAACCGAAGAGGCCTTGTGAGGACCAGTAATCATGATAGTCCTGAACAGTATGTAATAAACAGATTTAGTCAGTAAGAAACAAAAAAAGAAACTTAGAAAGTGAGAAGGCAAGTAGGAAGGGAGAGAGGGTAGAAGGGAAGAGAAGAGGAAGGAAAGAAAGGGAAGGAGGGACGGAGGGAGGAAGGAAGGAAGGAAGGAAAGAAGGAAAGAGCGAGCCGACTGAAAGACCATGTGAGGAGGAATAAATATTTATCAATAAGATATCACAGTGGTAAGAAGGGGTACTTGACCCAAACCCTACTTTCATAAATTGAAGGCAGATAGAGGATTATTGTCTCCAAGCTGTCCTGTGGTGGAGAGTGGAGAGGGCTTTGTGATGGCGACTGCTGTATGTACATGTTGTGTACCTCTAATAGTTAGCCTTAGTGACTTGGCCAGTTCCTTTGCTGTACTGCAGCTGTATGCATTTTAGTCTTGATGGACATATATTTGATTAATCTTACAAGCTGACTAGAGTGCCTGAGGCTCAGCTCCCTAATTTGCCCCCCAGCTACTGTCTGTGACAATTTTTATGACAAAGCCTTTTAAAGTATAATTTGTTATTTTTGAATTACTTCCATGAAATAATTTTCAGTCAGCCCTCACCATTACCAGGAGCTGTAATTCACCTATGAGTTTCACTACATATCATCCTATAATTTTTCCGAACCTTTTTTGAAGTATCACTTATATAAAGTATATGAATTTTATGTGTGAAATCGTGTATGTCTTATTTGCTTCTGTATTACCATACTGTCGACCTTTGGTATTGAAGCACTTGTGTCTAGAATACTCTAATAATTGTATTTAATTTGTATTTATAATTTGGCATTTTTTTTCTAAAAATAGTAACTCCTAGTGGACGCTTTTGTCCAAAATAGAAACAAAAAACGTATACTTTATTTAAAGAATTTTATTTTTAAGAATTAACTGTATTTAATTTCCCCTAGGAAATAAATAAAGCCGTACATTCACACAATTTGTGAGAGTGAGCAAAATTCAAAACTTTGCCTAATCTGACTACAAATTCTCCAGTTTTCTCCTTTGCACCTGTTAAATGAGAACCTGCTTTTTCTCACATTCTTATCGTAATGTAGTCAGGGATGGAGTCTACTTTACTCTTAGTTTTGCTTTATTTTTCATGGTTCCTAATATTTCTGCCTCAAATAAATTTCTAGAAAGGCTTTTAAGAAGCTCTTACAAATCTTTTCAGGCCCTTGGTATTTATCATCCTTACAGAGTAAAGCACATATCTGAGTGGGAGAAAAATCTATAAATATTATACATTATTTAAAATGCAGCACATTTTATTTCTTGGCTTGGTTTGTAAAAGTTAATGCTTGTAATGTCACATTGAATAAAACATTAGCTTTGAGATATGCCTGAAGATATTATCCACTAATATGGAACCAAATTATTCTCTTTTTTAACTTCAATAACAACTATGAATTAGTTATAGTAATTTAGGTTATCCTAATTTTGATGCTTCTTTTGAGACTATAGCCAACTTTCAGTTATTGCTAAATTATATTACTGTTTTTCAAACTTAAGTAATTCTTACAGAATTTTCATACATTTTGCATTGTTCTTATTCCATCACACATATTATTTACTTCATATTTTCTGTTAAAATAACTCTTAAATAAGTAAAACCTATATACTATTTTACCTTGTCCTTAAACTAGTATCACAATTTTGATGTATTGGTAACATGTTTCGATATGTATTTAATAGATACATTATGTTAACATTAAAAATATATACTAACTGAACCATATCAAATACTCAGTGTTACATGTCCCACATTTTGGGAGCAACTCCTTTATGTTACGTATTTTTATGTTATGAGGGACTGAGGTCTTTGGTCATATCTCTAAGTTCTGACTCTAGCACCATAGAGGTCCACAGTCTTGGTGTCTGGCAGTTGTGGGGGTATAAAACTTGGTAAAAGGATCAGCCATTTGGAATCATGGGTTTCAGCGTATGGAAGTCTTAGACACATATAGGTGAGCCACTTTAAATGGCCATCTAGGATTTTGATAAGTAAATAATAGACTATCATGGGGTTTTCATGAAAGCCTTATTTTCGTGCTGCTTCTTAGTTTTCCATTTCTGTGGACGTGGGAAGGATTGCGTATGTGTAGATACTGTACAAATAACCAAGGTTGTATTACCGGAGCAGCTCGATAGAACTTGAAAGTCCTCAGGAGGATCATTGAAAATGCTTTTGATGTAAAGCAGTCTAAAAAAAATCAGTAAATTAGAGATTTGAGGGAAGCCCACGGGCAATGTTGTATATGATTTAAGAGATTTAGGGTGTATTGAACATCACGAAATTTAGAGATTACTCCGCTGAATCATGATAATGTTTGCAACTTGAAGTTTTTGCTGAGATTTCATCTTATGAGTATGAGATTGTTTTTTCTGCTCTAGATAATCTATTAGTGTCTATAATTAAGAAATTAATGTTTAGTAATTGTTATATACCTGTCTTTTAATAAAGCATCTATTTCTATAGAATAAGCTGAGATTGAATAGAAAAACTTACTCTGCTCTTTGGTACAGGATGTTTATGAATCTGATGTAAATTGCTAATAGTAATACTCTGAAGAGATCAAGATTTAACAGTAGTTTTGCTCAATAAAGCAGTTGTCTTTCTGCATTTTAGGAATTTCATTTTCCTGTTTATAGTCTAAATTATGATAAAATAAAATGAATAGTTTATGAAGAAGAGTAGTCATTAAAATGAGATTTTGAGTGGTATGATCATGTTCTTTATTTAAGCAGTCTAAATTTGTGACTAAGAGCGAGTTCAAGAATCAGACAGATCTTGGAGGGTCTCAGGGTCTTTCACTAAGCAGACCAGGAAATGCTTTCTAACCTTCAGTTTTCTCATCTATAAAATGAAGGTAGTAGGAGCACCTGTTGAATTTGGTTCTCAGAGGGCTTAAATGAGATAATTTCCATAAAGTTCTTGGCATAGTGCTAGGGAGAGTAAGCACTCCACAAAAAGCTATTATTTTAAATGATAAATAGTGAAAATGAAGTAAACTAAAACCAATGGTGTGATTTAAGAGTATATAAAATTTGTAGAATTAAAGAGAGATTCCTGGTGAAGATGATCATTAACCATATTGAAAAAATTCATTAGCGGAGGGTCTAAACCACTCAATTATCATGTAAACAAGCTCTCCTTGTGGGGAGTCAAGAGGATAGCTGTCAGAGCTGTGAAAGCCAAAGGGTGACAATGCAAATTTTGTGACTTCTCAACATCTTTTGTTGACTGTTGAGAAGAGGACAAAGTGAGCTTTTTATTTTTAAGTTGGTGGGCACAAGTTTCTTTAGATGACAACCCAGTGGCATTTGGAGCTGCAGTGGTCAATTAAATTCTATAAAGAAATGATTGATGTGGTTTGAAGTGAAGGGATTCGAAGCCAACAGTCAAGAAAGAATTCTTGAGACATCTTTGGTGCAAAAAGTGGTTTTATTAAAGCACAACTTGTGGACAGAATGAGCTGCCCTGGGGTCATGAGGAGAGGCTGATTATGTAGCTTCAAGTTGGGAGGGTGTTACGGATAGCATAAGGCTCCAAGAAATTTTGGAAGCAAGGTTTCCAGGAACTTGAGGCAGCCAGCTATTATTAGGAAAAGGTCATTTATTACTGTTTAATAAAATCTTAGTCATGAGACCCTTTAGATGTATATCGGTCAGTCATATGCTTGGGGGTTGATTGCCAGCATATATCTGTGGGGGGGGGTGTTAGAGATCAAGGAAATTTCCAAAAGAATTTTTTTAAAGACTTATTTATTTATTTGAGGGGGGGAGCAGAGGGAGTGGGAGAGAATCTCAAGCAGACTCCCTGCTGAGCACGGAGCTGGACGGGGGCTCAGTCTCACAACCCTGAGATCACGACCCTAAGCTGAAATCAAGAGTTGGACACTTAACAGACTCAGCCACCCAGGCACCCCCAAAGGAATTTGTATATGTTAAAGTAGACTTAACAGGATCTTGGAGGTTGGAATGATGTTAAGCTAAGATTGCCTTTTGCTCTTTACAAAGTATTGACATCAAGGCAGCTGAGTTCCTAGAGGAATGTTACTCTGCCTGTTGCAAGGACTTGTCAATGGACCATAAGTAGTAAGGAAATTTGATTTTTTTCTTTGGCCTTTGTTTCTCACATCAGTGATGACTCATTGTATCCCTACTTGTTCATTCTTGACCTGTTCTTTTTGCATAATATGTACAGATTTGCTACCTTTATACCTCTCCTAAAATTTATGGTTGCCCCAAGTGTCCCAAATGTTAGAGAAAAATACTATTTAATTCCTAAATCAATTCATTTTTCTGATATATTTTAAGATAGAAATATTTTTAAAAATGAAAACAAATAACCACAAATACGGACAATATACATGGTGAAGGAATAGATGGTGATTGAAAACTTCTTTGCATCAACTGCCTTTCAGAGGTTTTCCAGATGTATCTATATTATTATTCATTTCCTCCAGAGAAACTGCAATGATTTTAAGAAATGAGCTCTTTTATTGTGTGTCTTCTCCCTTTTTTTCTCCTTATTCATTGCTCTTTTGGGAATTTGTAAACAGTCTACTGAACTTTTAGAACAGTGATCTTCGTAGTATTCACTGATCACTAGAGAAGAAATTTGGATTCTCAAAATTTCATCTTTTCTTTTTTTCCATTTTTAACAATTAAAAATAATTGTCAAAAATAAAACAGCCTCTTGTTGACACATTTTGGTTTCCAGATATGTGTGTTTTTATGTGTTAGAAACAGTGCAACTTGGGCTTAGACCATGAAGCATTTGTAGTTGTAAAATATGAATGATAAAAACAAGCAAACATCAATGTGAATGGTATGCCTCATTTGTTATGGTGAAATTTCAACCACTAACAAATATTTGAAACCTTCTTAGTGATTTCTTTTTAGGCTAAAAATAAGATATACTTGATTTCACTACATTGATAGTAAAGAAGCCTTGAAATTCCATTAAAATATGTTTTAAAATGAAAAGTTTAGGGGTGCCTGGGTGGCTCAGTCGGTGACTCATCTGACTCTTGATTTTGGCTCAGGTCATGATCTCAGGGTCATGAGACTGAGCCCCGTGTTGTTCTGAAGGCTCAGCATGAAGTCTGCTTGATATTCTCTCCTTTTTCCTCTCCCTCTGCCCTTACCCGAGCTCATGCTTGTGCACGTGTGTGTTCTCCCCGTCTCTCTCTAAAATAAATAGATAGATAGAGAAATAGATAGATAAATAAATCTTTTAAAAATAAAATAAATGAAAAGTTTAGTGATACTATTGCATCAGCATTTTTCTGTTATGTAATATTAAACACCACTTGATTAATAAAACAATGAAAATTTATATATGATAATATATATCATGAGAAACAATGTGACTCCTTACCTCCTTTTTAGCATATATATATATATATATTATATGTATATATGTATGTAAATATGTGTATCTATATCTCATAAGAAAAAAATGTACCTCCTAAACTGCATTTAAATTATATTCTTGTATATTATTCATTTATTATTCAAAACTCATTTATGAAAACTGCTGTGACAATGATGATGTTCAGTTTTTCCTTTAGCCTCTGCAATCATTAAAAGAAAGTATTTATCATGAATTGACTACAAATAGCATAATCGTGTTTGTATAAATGTCTGCATTGCAATTAAGCGGATCTAAGGACCATAAAAATATTAGATCTGCCTGTGGTCCTTTCTAAGCAGAAAAGGATGTAGTTAGATTTCTTTCCTTTGCTTACATTTTGTAGTTTAATGAGACCAAGCTTTATTTCTGTGGTTTTTATATCTGTAGAATAATATTTACCAAATATTTACCAAATATGCCATTTGGTTGTGAAAAACACCAATATTAGAACAGAATCTGTCTTATTCATCTATTGTTAGTTCACTTATTGAGTTCCTAATATGCACAGGACTATATTAAGTAATAAGAGTAGCATTAGGAAAAAGATACAACCTATACTCTCAAAGAGCTCTTAGTCCAAGAGAAGAGATGGATAGATCTAGAGCTGTAATGATACAGTGTGATAAGAGTTATGGGAGAGACATGCCCAGCACGCTGTAGGAGCACAGGCAGGGGACGCTAGAGCAGTTTGGGAAACTTCTAGGAAGAGCTGTTGATTGAGTGTAAATAAAGAGGCCCGCAATCAACAGGAGGCAAGAACATTTCTAACATTTACAAAAGTATAAAGGTAAGAGCATGATATGCTCAAAGAAAAATATTCCCTCTCAAAGTATAGATGTGGATAGATGGATAGGCATGGCAGCTGAGGTTCTGAGAGAATAAATAACTTGATCAAGGTCATAGAGCTAGTTAATGGCAGAGAGTGGATTATACAAAGTTTTTAATTTTCAATTAAAGAAAATTAATCCTAGTATAGTTAGCATGCAGTGTTATATTAGTTTCAGGGGTACAATACAGTGATTCAACAATTCCATATATTGCTCAGTGCTTATCAAGATAAGTATACTCTTAATCCCCTTCACCTATTTTACACATCTTCCCACCCGCCTCTTGTTCTGGTAACCATCTGTTTGTTCTCTGTGGTTAAGAGTCTGGTTTTTGCTCTGTCTCTCTTTTTTTGCCCTTTGTTCATTTATTTTGTTTCTTTAATTCCACATATGCGTGAAATCATATGGCATTTGTCTTTCTCTCACAGCCTTATGTCACTTAACGTTATACTCTCTAGATCCATCCGTATTGTGGCAAATGGCAAGGTTTCATTCTTTTTTATGTCTAAATAACATTCCATTGTGGTGTGTGTGTGTGTATGTGTGTGTACCATATCTTTATGTGTTCATCTATCCATGGACACGTGGACCTTCTATAATTTGGCTATTGTAAATAATGCTGCAATAAACTTAGGGTGCATATATCCCTTCAAATTAGTATTTTTGTATTCTTTTGGTAAATACCCAGTAATGCAGTTACTGGATCATATGGTAGTTCTATTTTAAATTTTTTCAGGAACCTCCATTCTGTCTTCCACAGTGGCTACTGCAGTTTGCATTTCCCCCAGCAGTACAGAGAGTTCCTTTTTCTCCGCATCTTCACCAGCACTTGTCTTTTTCTTGAGTTTTTAATTTTAGCCATCCTGATGGGTGTGAAGTGATTTGCATTTCCCTGATGATGTCTGATGTTGAGCATCTTTTCTTGTATCTGTTGGCCATCTGTATGTCTTCTTTGGAGAAATGTCTGTTCATGTCTTCTGTCCATTTTTAATTAGATTATTTGGTTTTTTTTGGTACTGAGTTATGTAAATTCTTTATATTTTTTGGATACTAACCCTTTCTTGCATATGTCATTTGCAAATATCTTCTCCCATTCAGTAGGTTGTCTTTTAATTTCGGTGGGTTTTTGTTGTTGTTGTTGTTGTTGTTGTTGTTTTGCTTTGTTTTGTTTTGCTATGCAGAAACTTTTTATTTTGATGTAGGTCCAATAGTTATTTTGCTTTTGTTTCCCTTGTCTCAGGAGACATATGTAGAAAGATGTTGTTACAGCCGACATCTGGGAAATTACTGCCTGTGTTCTCTTCTGGGAGTTTTATGGTTTCAGGTCTCACATTCAGGTCCTTAATCCATTTCAAGTTTATTTTGGTATATGGTGTAAGAAAGTGGTCCAGTTTCATTCTTTTGCATGTAGCTGTCTGGTTTTCCGAACACCATTTGTTGAAGAGACTGTCTTTTTTTGCATTGCATATTCTTGCCTCATTTGTTGAAGATTAATTGACCATATAATTATGTTTTGTTTTGTTTTGATGAATATCTCAGACAAGGAGTTTTTATTTCAATTCCTACTTGTGGATTTCAAATTCCACAGCTCCAAGGAGTGTAGTGACTTCCCTGAGTTCAGGAGTACAGTATGCTTGCCACATCTGTGTTCAGTTTTGGAGACCACTTCCTTTAAAACTCTTCTTCCCAACATCCATTTTTAATGAGATATAATTTACATAAGACGAAGCCTCAACTCTGCTGAGTGTCTAACAAAAATGTCCTATTTGGATTGGAAAGGTGAAATAAGGATGGACTAGAAGTAAAGGTAAGTCTAACTGGTGTTTGAGGCCTGAGAAAAACAAGCTAGGTTCCAGAGGTTCTGCATATGTTTAAGTGATTTCTGCATAATGTACTTCGGCAAAATGGACTTAGAATATATTAATAAAGTTGTTGATAACAGCAGCACTCCTGACAGAGTGTGTGCTGCCAGTTAAGTGTTCTGTGGTTCTCACTTTGGACTTCAACAGACCTGGTGTATTGTTAGAGAACTGGGAAGAACTTGTGCTGCTGTATAGCATACTTGATAGCTTTAAGGAGGAAATTTGGTAAGTAATACAGATAGTTTGACAGAATATTAGGTGTGAACTAGAGGAGGACATAAAAACGGTCTTCAAATTCAAATCACATTAATTTATATCATGAATGTTCTACAGTGATGTATCTAATTTTAATATAAATTAATATACTAAAGAAACCATTTTTGAGTTACACCTATATACCAGGCAATTTTAGGACTATGGAGTTATAAAGATAAAAACCATTTTCTGACTTAAAGGAGCTTACTGTGGAGTGAAGGATGTTCATGGTAGTAATAATTACCTTTCTTAAAGATCACCCTCCAATGACTGCAAAACTTACCTGTGCCTCTCTTTATAATAAATTCTATGAATTTTTAAAACTTTTTATTTATTGACATATGAAATATGTTCAAACATATTTATTGACTACCTACTATGCATGCCAAGTGTTTTATAAGATGTTAGAAATACTACATGAATAAGATTTAGTTCTTGCTTTCAAGAAATGTTTAGTGTGATACATTATAGAGCCAAATACATGCCAATTTAAAAATTTATTAGTAAGTGAATCCAAAGCTAGTCAGAGAAAGGACGAATATATTATACACAGTCTTGCTCTTCTCTTCCCCTTTCTTTTTTACACTCTTGAGTGTTGTTTTGGTTTTCTTTTTTGATGTTTGTGTGAATGTGGATTAGTTTTGTTTAGGTTAGTGTCTCAATTAGGATTCTTGGTGGTGACCAATAGAAACTGAATTTGATGAACCTAAAAAAAGTAATTTATAGGAAGGATAATGCATTACTCATAATATAAGATGGTGAGTTGAACAACAAGCATTCAAGAAAGCAGAGACTGCCCATACCTTGGGTAAGAGACAAAGCAGCAGCATGATTTATACTTCTGCTAGACCCATGTGGAACAGAGGGGTGGTTTTCCAGGGGATGAATGGGGTGCTATAACTAAAGGCAGGACAAAAGATTCTGAGCAGGTGAGAGCAGTGTGTCTCACAGCTGAGAAGTGCATGGCCCCTTTTAAAGGAAAACAAAAATGACCACATCCCTCAATGTAGTTTAAAATTATTTTTCTTCGTCTTTATTTTCAATAGTTTTAAGTGTTGAAGATTTTTTTTTGTTTATTGATGAATGTACTACTCCTTTATATAAGGTTGTTGAATGGGAAAGAGGTGCAAAATGGGGATTAATTTTTGTTTCTTAGTTTAAAAACACCCTAAAAAATTACATGCGATAGTGCAGTAACACTGTGTTTACTCCTCCGTAATGGTGCTGTCAATTCATGGCTGGTGGTGGAGAGTGGTTCCTCATAATTTCGGTACAACCTTTCCCCCCATAATCTCCAAAATAATCTTATCAGTCAATGCAAACAAAGTGAAAAGAGAACATAAAATTGTATTTAAAACCTTGCTTTACTGCGACAGATGATGTTGTTTGCTAAAACTGAATCATTGCTCAAAATATAAATATGAAGCCAGCTGCGACAAGGCAAGTTCTTTTAAGCTTGGCATGCCTTTACCACCATATGCTCAGGAATGACTCGAAAGTCCGTTCACTTGTCTTCATTGAAACAGTCTTATAACCATTGTTTTGAGAGTGTTCAGTGATATCCATCTAACCTTTGTGTGGTGTGAAAATATTATTGGTATATTTAGTTCACATCTGTGCTTTTGTCATTAGTCTCAACAAGTCAGTGAACTGTTGGGTTTCACTATGATGGGAAAGACAGATGCAATAGGTACTGAGATGATGAAGCTATACTCAAGTAGAGGCAGATATCTGGAATGTGGTTATGTATAAATTTTTAGGCTGTTGTTACAATAAACACATAGAAATTAAAAAAAAAATAATCCTCAATAGAACTCACATACCCTAATTGGGAAACACTGCTGTGGGCAGCCTGGCTGTAGAGCCAGATGAACGATGGCAAGAGCAGAAAGATAATCAGCATGGGCGAAAGACATGGGCTACATCTCTGGCAACTTTCTCTCTCTCTCTCACTCGGGTTCAGCAGTCATTAGTGAACGCAAACAGCCCTGAATAAGTTTCCTTCTTCTCTTACAGAGGTTTTTATTAGGTGGCTTGGAATGAGAGAAGTCATGTATTTTATAAGATGATTTATTATATGATATTTATTGACACAGATGGGGAAAGCACCACTTCTCCAAATAAAATAATTAGACTTTCATTCATTTGTAAGAGAAGATAGTTATCTGCCCTAGATCCTGTTTTTATACTTGGATGGTACTCAAACGACTGTTGATAATAAAAATTATTTTAAATTTGAACTTTGTATAAATTAGCATTTTGACCCAAAGTCATAGAGCACCCATTTCTTCATTAGTAAATATACTACTGCCTTTGCAAGGTTGTTCATTGTGGAGGAAGGAGAAATGGTTACATCTGAAGGAAAGGAAATCGGTATCTTGAGGAAATATCTGCACAGCCATGTTCATTGCAACATTATTCACAGTAGTCAATATATTGATACAACCTAGATGAATGGATAATGAATGTTACATGTACACACACACACACACACACACAGGAATATTAGTAAGCTATAAACAGGAGGGAAATTCTTCCATCATTTGTGACAACATGGATGAACCTTTAAGGCATTATGCTAAGTCAAATGAGCTAGACAGAGAAAGATAAATACTACATGGTATCACCTATATGTGTAATTTAAAAAACAAAAACAAAAAACCCCTGCTGATTTCATAGAAACGGAGAATAGAATGGTGGTTTCCAGGGGCTGTAGGGACGGTGAAACGGGAAGATGTAGATCAAAGGGTACAAACTTCCAGTTACAAGAATAGGTTCCGAAGATCTGATGTTCAGCATGGTAGCTAGTTAATCACACAGTATTGTATACTTGAAAGTTGCTGAGAGTAGGTCTTAAGCATTCTCACCACACACACAAAAGAGGTATGTGAGGTGATAGATGTGTTCATTATCTTGATATTGGTAATCATTCCACAATGCATTTGTATATCAAATCATCACACTGTCCACTTTAAATATATATATATATATACGCATATATATATACATATATATATGCGTATATATATGCATATATATGTATATATTTGTCAGTTATTCCTCAATTAAGTTGGGGAAGAGAAAGAAAAGTGATTGCCTAATTTTTCTTTCTCAGGCAACATGAAAAATTGTCTGTTAACTACAGTAATACTGGGTTTCTCTTTATCTGGCCAGTGGTGCCATCAGTTGTTGGTGGGGGAATACGTTGTCCATAATCTACATTAGCTTCCATCCAGGCCACTCCAAAGGGACATAGAGTTTAAATAAAAATAGCACACTTAGTATGAAATTGCACCTTAAAAACAAGTCCTCTAGCTATACAATATAGCTGTAACTATATTGCTGTAACTATATTGCTGTATTTCTATATAGAAATTCTGGAGCTACTGTGGAAATGCTAGAGCTGCTGACACATTGTTGATGCTCAAGAAAACCTGGTTGAATGGATTTGACATGGAGAGATCCCCAGATGTAACAAATATTTCATTTTGCTAAAATAACTGGCCTTTTAGAAGACTGGTAGATTTCCATGGGAAGAAGTCTAGTATGCATACATGGGAAAAAGAGAGTTTAATAGACTTTGAAAGGAATTTGTACTGTATCAATGTGAAATAAACTCTGCAGTGTAAACATGATAAACATAAAAATCAATCTATTTAAAGTGATTAGAGGTTCAAGGTTTAAGACCTTCTCTGTAATGAAATGGCAGAAAATGTAAACTTCATTTATTTTCATTTAGACAAGATTTTATACTGATCAGAAGTCAGAGCTAATAATCCCAGTCTTCCAAAGGTCAGTTTTTCCATGTAGATATACATATACATTTATACAAAAGCATTCATTTAATGATTTTTCCATTCAACTAGATTAAACATTTACCAAACACTAACTGTGAAGATTTGGGCAAGATGCTGTCAGGGAGACAAAGGCGAATAAAGCATGAAGGCTGCAGATAAGACGCATACACGCATCATCATGACATGTTGCTGCACCGCACAGTCTGTTTGAGAGCAATTCTAGTGTAGGGACAGAAAAATTGCATCTAGGAGATAAGAAGAGGGGGGTGATTGCTACATCCCCAGGTGCTGGCAATACAGAATTAAAAACAGATAACCATTCTTTGCCTTCATGGCACTTGCTGTCTTGTAACAGAAACAATTGCACAAGGAATTATGCAAAGATTTAATTAATCATACATGTTGTAAGAACAACAAGGGAGAAACAGCTGTCAGGAGTGTATGAAACTGAGGTCCTAACCTGTTGTGGGTTCTCAACAGAAACTTTCCTGAGGAGATGGAATTTGAACAGAGACCTGAAGGAGGCTAGATGAAATTGGCAAGGAATTTGCTTCTGACATTGTTGAGGAGGCTGACCACAGGAAAGGAAACATCTTGGGCAGCAGATACAGTGGACTTGGCAAGAGAAGTAGGGGTTTGCAGAACAGATCCAAGAGAGCCATCTGATTGTTTGGCTCATGGGAGGGTTTGAAGGGGAGCAATGGGGAAAAGTATGGGAAAAGTTGGGGTCAGATAAGAGTATGGACTTGAATGCCTCCTAAATACTTACCAAGATACTTGGCCTTTGTTTTGGAGGCTTTCAGGAAAGGTTGAAGCCACTTGAGCAGGGGATATAACCAAAAGCAGGACATGGGAAGATTACTCTGTCAGGAACCTACATAGTACATTTGTGCAGGGAGGAATCAGAGTTGAAGAAGGTACACTGGAGGCTGTTACTGGATCTGAGAGCAGTCTGAAGGAGAGTAACTCCAGTGGGAAGATGGAGGGAGGGCTAGGCTTAGGTGGAAGGGTGATTAAACTAACAAAAGTGACTTCAAGGCTTTGAATTTGGGTGGTTCTTTGGTGCTAGTGTCAGAATTAGAGGACATACCAGAAAAGAGTAAATTTTTACTTAGATGTGAATGTGATTTATGAACTTCAGCTAGTAAATGCTTATTTTTAAAGGAAATAGTAACATCTAATAGGTAGATGGGATAGGTAAATTTGTGTGACACATTTCCTTCAATACAAATACGGACAAAAACTTGTTTTTTTCTGTAAATGTGCTTATTTGAATGTAATATAAATTTTCTTAGTCTAGAAATCACGTTCATTATTTAACTTTTTTTCCTTTTCCTCCCCTTGTTCCTCAATACTGTTAACACTGTATGGTTTGATGAGGTAGGGAAGAAACACATAGAAAGGCTGTTTATTTTATAATTCCTGCCACTTAGCCAGCTTTCTAATGGCTATCCGCTGGGGAGAGGCTTGGCAGCTGGTTCAACAGTGTGAGTCACAGGGCCAGGCTGGAGCCAGGTAACTTGACTATCCCTTTAATGAGGCATTTTCATGCACATTTGCAGTGGCTTCTTTATTCTCTTTCCAGAAGCTTGATTTGTAACCCCAATCAATTTCTGAGTGTTTATCTAATTGATTTAAAAAGAAGAAAAGATCAACAAATCCCATTCCTGCCTAGAATAACCAGCTAGGTTGAAATAATTCCAGTTCTTTAAAAAAAAAATTTTTTTACACTTATACAACTTATGAAGAATGTCTTGCTAGTCCCACAATTACTTTTTATTTGTTCGTTCTTAGCAGTCTTATTCTGCTTACTCTGCAGTATGGACAGGGTCAACATCTTCACTCAACCTGCATTTACATTTTATCTTTAATAGTAGAAGTTGCTTAGTGAATTGCCTCTTAGTTATTGGATGGGAAAATGATTTTCTGGACTGTTCTAGGCCTTGTCCTAGAGCTGGTCCCGAAAACAGATTTGATTCTGATCTTTTGGGGATGGAAAGAATGTTTGAAGGGAGGAAAGTTGGATATTTTCTCATTTCCAGCATACCTCTCTGTTTCCTAGAAGAATAAATGACCCTAGTTTTACCTTGGAGCAGCTTTTAGAGCTCACTTGGGGTGGATGTGTGGGGCCACATAATCAAAGATGCTCTCTTAGGTACTTAAGAGTACATCATCTTTTTTTTATTTTTAAAATTTAAGTGTAATTGTTACATAATGTTATACTGGTTTCAGGTGTACAACATAGTGATTTGGCAAGTTTATACATTATGCTGTGCTTACCACAAGTGTAGTTACCATCTGTCCCATTACAATGCTGCTATAATGTCATTGACTATATTCCCTATGCCGTACCTTTTATTCCCATGACTTATTTGCTCCATAACTGAAAGGCTGTATCTCCCACTCCCCTTCACTCATTTTGCCACCTGCTGACACTATCAGTTTGTTCTGTGTGTTTGTTGGTCTGATTTTGCCTTTTGTTTGTTTATTCATTCTTTCTAAGATCCCACACATGAGTGAAGTCATATGGTATTTGTCTTTCTTATTCTGGCTTATTTCACTTAGCATAATACCCTCTAGGTCCATCCATGTTGTTGCAAATGGCAGGATCTCATCCTTTTCATGTCTGTGTAATACCCCACATCTTCCTTATCCATTTGTGTATTGATGAACACTCAGGTGAATTATCCCAGACATCTAAAGAAGACTTAATGCCTATCTCCTCACACTATTCCAAAAAATAGAAGAGGAAGGAAAGCTTCCAGATAAATTCTATGAGACAAAATTACCCTGATACGAAAACTAGAAAAAGACACCACAAAAAAGAAGACTATGGGCCAATATCCCTGATGAACATAGATGGAAAAATTCTCAAGAAACTATTAGCAAACCACCTTCAACAATATGTTAGAAGGATTATTCACCATGATCAAGTGAGATTTATTTCAAAGATGCAAGGATGGCTCAATATTTACAAATCAAACATCATATCAATAAAATGAAGGATGAAAATCATTTAATCTTAACAGATGCAAAAAAAGCATTTGGTAAAAATCAACATCCATTGATGATAAAAATTCTCATCAAAGTGTGGTTAGAGAGAATATACCTCAATATAATAAAGGCCATATATGACAAATCTGCAGCTAGCATCATATTCAATGGTGAAAAACAAAGCTTTTCCTCCAAGATCAGGAACAAGACAAGGAATGCATCTTTTGAATCTTTCACAGAAAAAATACAACTGTTGTAATGCTGAAGTTTTGGGGTCAGTTTTATACCCACAATAAACCTGCTTTTAAATTGAGATTTCCATTCTTTCATGTGTTGGCAGCAGTGGAAAGACTTACACCATCTGAATAAGAAAATCTTGCATTTTTATCTTTCCATTTTGAAGATGACACAGATGAAATCATGTATAATTTGAAAAGAATAGGAAAAGATTAAAAAGAAAAATTGTTCAATCCCTACTATGCATGAACTTGAACTTATATCTCTCCTCTTCCCTCTGTAGCATGCATTTACCATCTCTGTAAACTTAGTGTAATGATCATGCTTCACTTGACTGAAGACACACCTTTATGAAAATTTTATTTAAAGGCAACATTTGACAGGTGTAGAGTTTTCCTTCCATAAAATGCCTCAAACACTCCTGATGATAAAATTTTAAAAAGAGAGGCTCAAAATATGAAATTGTAAGAAGAATTTCCATAGATTGGAAATCTGCTGAAAGATCTTTTGGCAAAAAGCATATTAGCATTGAGTGATTTTCAGAGATCTAGAGTTGAATTGGGACTTGGGTAAAAATAAAATGATGTGTTCATTCAAGTAGGGATAACGAAGGTAAGTGTAAATAAACTCCATATATTTCCAAGCATTAGATTTTGGCTTATTTTTCATTGGATATTCCATAAGAAAATGGATTTCTCTAAAATGTAGGCAGAGCTTGATGAAAGAATGTGCTCAGTTTGGTTTACTATATAGTGATGATGTAAAGCTCTATAGCTTTGTCGGTATTTCATTTTATCAAAATACACTTTCTCTTTGATGGATTATAATCTTAAACACTCTAAAAATACGTAATCCAGAGTGAAAGACTGAAAGTTGTTAGATTTAAACTTTTGTTTACATTATAGATATCTTAAGGGAAACTGCACAGAGAAGGGTATTTATAGTGTGTCCTATAATGTCATATATTGTGCTATCATGGCCAGAGTATTTCATAAGTACTTTCTTTTATGATCAGAAAGATCAAAATAGAAAATATCCTTGAAAACTGGTTTAAAACTTATTTATCGCATTTTAAAAATGGTGTACACTAGGGGCGCCTGGGTGGCTCAGTCGTTAAGTGTCTGCCTTCGGCTCAGGGCGTGATCCTGGTGTTCTGGGGTCGAGCCCCACGTCAGGCTCTTCCGCTGGGAGCCTGCTTCTTCCTCTCCCACTCCCCCTGCTTGTGTTCCCTTTCTCGCTGGCTGTCTCTGTCTAATAAATAAATAAATAAATCTTTAAAAAAAATGGTGTACACTAGTAAAATTCAGATAAAAAGATGTAGAAGGGTTTTTATTTTTATGTGTTTCATTCCTTCCACTGGTGCATCTTAGTCCTGAGATCATTTTTCTACTCTGCAATCAGAAAATGGCATGGCAAGAGTTCTTTAGGAAGACAGGTTTCACTAAGGCCTGCCAGGCAACAGATTAAAAATAATGTTATTTTTTGAAAGAGTAAGTGGTCACAACTAAATAACAATTAAGGTTATAGACTAAAATATCCACAGGCATATCAATTGCTAATAAATGTAAGAAATCATTCACTACTTTGAAAGTTTACTAACTTTTCATAATCTCTCTCTTGAAAAGTAAGCCTGAGTCTGAAGAGATGTGGTCTTCCTGCTGTGTGCACATAATTAGCAGTAACGGGAATTAGACAAGCACGTGTAGAGCCAGCTCATCCTTGCTCTAAGTTGTGTTTGTCAGTGGGGGTATAAAATGAAATGTGCTGTTAATGCTTCAGTGCATTATGGACATATGGCAGGCTTTTAGCAAAGTGGCATCCTGGGAGGATATTTGCTTATTTTTCCTTCATGGCATTGAGGCGCACAGCACCCTCTCTCTGCTAAAGTCTAAGAGAAGGTACTGAGAAAAATAAGTGGGTGAATTTATGACCTAACAGAGGATCCCCATTCATCATAAACTAAGTCTATTATGAACCTTCATAATTAAATGTTACTTAATGCATTTTCAATCCATGGTATTCTTATACTCTGTCCTAAATTTTTGTAGAAAAGGCTGTAATCTCAAAAATAAAAACTCCTATTTCAGAAAGATTGGGGATTGTTAGATGGAGAAGAACATGTGACTAAAATTTTTTGAGCATGTACTATGAGTTCAACAGTGTTGCAGTATTATACTGTTTAATCTTTACCATACACTTTCGAGGTAGGAATTATTCCCAGTTCATAAATGAGGAAGGAAGATGGTTTTATACCTTGCCAGTAATTGCAAAACTAGTGAATGCAAAGTTGTGACTGAACTCCAAATCTGTGGGACTCATTCTCAGAGCTCAGAGCTCTTCCTTGACCCTTACCTTCTGTATCTCCTGGCCTAGAGGGATGAAGTTAGAAGCCTATTAACTCTAAACCGTGATTCTCCCACCCTGTTGCAAAATACTCTTCATGTGTAAAATCACATCCTCTGATTATATAGTTGTTAATAGACTTCCACGTTAACCCAAATCCAGTGAGAATTTTGGATCTGGTTCAGTATTATTCTTCAAATATTCTACTGAGTGATTTCAGTGTCTGTGTGCATAATGCATCCAACTCGTGCACTTCAAGTATTCCATGTTCCTCAACATCAGTATCTTTTATATTCTCTACACTTGAGCAAAATAATACTCTAGGACATTATTATCATCCAGAACTTCTCTCTCTCTGAAATGTTAAATGCTAAAAGAACCATGGCAGAGATGCTAGTTATGTACCTCAGCATCCTTTCTCCCTTCACCTTAAGGATAGAACCCATGATTTGTGGTAAGCATGACTGTGTAGAAAAAAAATACTGTACTTTCCAGCTTTGTTTACAGAGAATCTTAGCCAGATGACTAAGTTCTGGTCAATAAGATGTAAGCAAAACTTTGAGTAAAACAGCCCTTAAAGGGAGTTGGGGAAGGGGATTACCCTGTTTCCTCCTTCTAGTTGGCTTGACAGCAAATGTGGTCCCTGGAGCTCTAGCTGCCGTTTTGGACCACGAGAATTAAAGTATGAGCTTGAAATAACTGAAGGACAAGATGAAAGGAGACTGGCTCCCTGATTCTGTGGAGTGCTCTAGCAGACCTGGGCTATTTATTTCTAGATGTCTTTTAAATGAGAGAAAGGAAAACTTCATTTTGTTTCAGCTAGTGTTATTTCCTGAAATCCCACCAAACCCAAACCTGATGTGTTTATTCTCAGATTCAGCATCGAGGTATTCATTATTTCACATTGTAACAGCTTTCTTCTTATGTTCATTCCTTTGCTAGCCTGCCCAGCAGCCAAGGTTAGCCACATGAACAACTCTTCTACCAGTACTGTACCTACTACTTACAAGAGAAGTCAAAGACTACCATCCCAGCCTTAATCTATCAATCAGAGACTGCATGGATTTTCATGAGTATACCATATATTTGCACATATTTTTCCTTGGTCTAGAATGTCAGGCTGCCCTTGACTCTTTGGAGAATCCTGGTTTCTTAAATATCACATCTTTGATTATATCTTTCTTGAATATTAACATGCTATCCGAGAGTCATTTTCAGGAAAATTCCATAATTGAACCTAGTGCAGGACATTAAGTTGTTTATGTTATCAGGCTTACTGATTTTCCAAATTTATTTATTTATTTTTTTGTTTTCAACCAGTCTGACATTCCTAAGTTATTTGTTGAATAGCCTGGGAGTTTAAGAGAAGTATATATATCTTCCAGGATTCTTGGAAGGAGGATTGCAGTGGTAAGAGAATGTTAAGGGATCTTTCAAATATAATCTTCAATATTTTCATTTTAATCTAACAGACATTTTCTTCCTTAATCTCTAAGGAATTGAAACATTTCCATTGGCTTCCTGAGATATGACTGCCAACTTCAAAAGTGCATATGTCCATACTTTATTTCAATTTCATTATTTATAATGTCAGGTTATTCCTATCTAGTTGGAAGGAAAAATACTTCATCTATTTTTATTTAAGTTAATTTTGTGTAACATTAGAATATACAGCATAGTATCATGAACATAAGATTCTCATCAAAAGTATTTATCTTCCAATATTTATGAAACCTCTGGTTTAAACAACAGTGAAGCAAGATTGGGGCAGTGTTTGTAAACTATGTTCAAATCTCTACAGCTTTGCTATGTATGATTCTATATCAGAATATATAGTGCAACAACAAATGGTATAAATAAGGAAATTCTGCCTGGGTTTTCAAGTTGTTTACAGAATCTTTAGAAAATTTGGCAATGATTAAATTTCTGAGATGTTCAACCAAATGCATTAGGCAGTAGACTCGTTTTATAATATTTTCTATTTCATTTGTTTCTCTTGTTTTTCCTCTTTCAGAGATTATTAATAGCTGGTTATGCCTACTACAGACTACAGAAGATTTTTTAAATAAGTCATGGTATCATTAGTCTTTACTAAAGATTGATAAATACAGAGTATTTTAGTACTTAGAAATGTTAGCATTGAACAAAATATGCTTTAGATTACAGTTTTACAGGTGAGAAATATGAAGACATAAGGAGGTTATCGAGTTGCTTGAGGTCATATTTATTGCTAGTGTCAAAGATGGCTGTGAAATTTAGATCTTTTTGATCCCTTATACTACTCATGCTAATCAAAATCCTATAAAAGAAAATTAAATGGCTCTATGGATGGGTATTGAGGAGGATGACCATGAAGGAATAAAAAATTTTGGGAAGCACTGAGACTTGGCCAAAACCAATGAAGATATGAAAAAAAAAATCTTGGGGCACCTGGGTGGCTCAGTTGGTTAAGCATCTGCCTTCGGCTCAGGTCATGATCCCAGGGTGCTGGGATTGAGCCCCACCTCAGGCTCCCTGCTTCTTCCCTCTTGTGCTCTCTCCCTATGTCTGTCTCTTTCAAATAAATAAGTAAAATTTTCTAAAAGAAGAAAAAAACTTTTTTTTTAAAGATTTTATTTATTTATTTGACAGAGATAGAGACAGCCAATGAGAGAGGGAACACAAGCAGGGGGAGTGGGAGAGGAAGAAGCAGGCTCACAGCGGAGGAGCCTGATGTGGGGCTCGATCCCACAACACCGGGATCACGCCTTGAGCCGAAGGCAGACGCTTAACCGCTGTGCCACCCAGGCGCCCCAGAAAAAAAAAACTTTTATTGATATGTGTAAGTTGCCATTTTTTCCTTTAGAAATAATTTCACATAGTCAAACTAGTTTTCTAATCACAGTTATTCTTTCTAAATAAACTTTTATCTTAGAAAAGTTTTTGATTTACAGAAAAATTGCAGATAGTACAGAGAGTTTCCATAGTCCCCACATGCAGATTCTCCTATTATTAGCATCTTACATTAGTATGGAACATTTGTAACAATTAATGAACCAATACTGGTATATTATCAATAATTAAAGTCCATGCTTTATTCATGTTTTCTTAATCTTTAATGTCTTTCTGTTGATTCAGGGTAACACATTACATTGTCATATATGCTTAAGCTCTTTTTGACTGACAGTTTCTCACTAATATTTTATAGAGATCTGGCACATTTTTGTTAGATTTGTTCCTAGATATTTGTTATTTTTGATGCTATTAAAGTAACATTTATTTTTTTTATTTTTCAAAAAAATTTTTAAAATTTTTTTGTTTATTGCTATTATTCAGAAATGCAGTTGATTTTTTTGAACATTGACATAATCCACAGCCATGATAAATTTACATATTAATTTTAATAGTTGTTCTGTGAATTCTTTTAGATTTTCTATGTGCACAGTCATCTGTTGATATATCTGTGAATAACTACAGATGTATTTACTTCTTTTTCAGTCATTTCTTTTTCTTCTATTATTGCACTGTCAAGATCTTCACTACAAGCTAAAAAGAGCTAATAATCACACTTCTTCCCAATTTCAAATGGGAAAGTTTTCAATATTTCCCATTTAAGCACAACACAGATTTTCTAAAAAGATTCTCCTTACTATATTAATTGTCTTTCTCCTCTTAATTTTATCAATTTTTTGACATACATGGGTATTAAATTAGGACGATCATGTAATTTTTTCTCTTTAGAATGTTAATGTTATGAAATAGATTGATTTTCGAATGTTAAAATATTAAACTTGCATTCCTGAAATAAAAGCAATATTGTCAGGATTATTTTTCCATTTTGAATTTTGCTATGTTCAGTTTGCTAATACAGTCTTTAAGATGTTTGTATCTATGTTCTTGGGGGAGATTTGCCTGTAAATTTATTTTTTTAAATGTTATCCTCAGTGATGCTATCAAAGGTATGCTCTCCTAAACCTAAATGGTCTCATATTCTGTTCTGAAAGTGATTGTATGAGATAAGCCTAATTTCTTCTTAAATGTCTCTTAGAATTAGTTAGCAGTGTCTCTTGTGCTTGAAATTTTCTGTGGAAAGGTGTTCAATTATCTGATATAGGACTATTCAGATTTTCTATTTTTTCTCAAGCCAATACTTATAAGCTTTTTTCTATGAATTTGTTCATTTCATTTAAATAGTCATATTTTTGACATTAAATTCTTTGTTTTTATCCCCCTCATTATCTAATAATGGCCCTTTGAAATTTTCTTTAGTGAATACTCTTTCCTAGTTTCCAAAGAATGTTTTCACATTTTACATTTTCTAGGTCAGACTTTAGTTGAAGGGAAGTCAGAAGCTCAAATACTCCACAGAGCCAGCTGCTCCTCTTATATTATAAAAGCCCATATCAAAAATTTTGGAAGTTGGGATTTATGGTTTTTAAAATTTTAAATGGAACAATCTGTCAATCAGTCCAACAAACTGTGTATATGTGTGTGTTTGTGCCTACACACGTAAGAAGAAAGAGGAAAAAGAAAATAAGAAGACTCAGACAGACTAATCCATTTGAGAGTAAACATTGGATAGATTATTGTGCTTTCCGCAAAAGGTTTTCATAATTATAATATACTTCAGCAACTCTTAACCTGGACAATTATGTGAACAATATATATAGATTGATGTTGTAAGAGTCATGCACGTGTTGGTTCCAGCCTTTTACGTAAGTTCTTCTCAGAGTATACTTTCCAAACTACCAGCAACTCGAAGACTTATTAAAAGCAAATTCTTGGATCCATTCCCACATCTGCTGAACCTGAATTTCTTAGGGTAAAACCCAGAAAACTATCCTTGTAACCAGCTCTCTAGAGGTGTCTTAGCCTGTGAAGCTTGAGAACTACTTCTTTGGATTAACTCCTTGCTGGTAATTCAGTAGACTGACTTTACCTAAAGTTCAAAACTGGGTAAACATAAGCTGATATGCTTTTTGTACAGAGGAAGGAGAGTATCTTAGCTGAAAGCTACCTATCTCTAGAAATAGATGAGTGTTTCAGCACCAGTACAGGTATCTGTACAACTAAGATTGTAAGAGATATCATTTTCAGAGATATCATTGCTCTAATTTAAAATTGAAATTGCTTATCTAAACCCAAAACTGTTGATTCAGATGACTGAAGGCTTCATTTCGTATCTTTCTTTTTTCAGATAAAGGAGGAGATGAATTAGCTATGTGTGCTAAACTCAGCTGTAATAAACCAAACCTGGATGTGATATATATCCAGATGTTCAGAAAGAAAGAGTTATCATTTATCATTTCCCAGTCTCTATTAGAACACTGCCCATTTGGAATGGGGGAATATGAACACACATAAACATTTGGCATATCTCTTTTTTAATAACTAACCAGGGCTTCCTTTTATATATTGGTGCTCAGTGAGTTGTTTACCAGTGTTTCAGTATTTTATTTTTTTTAAGTTTTTTTTTCTAATTTATTGGACAGAGAGAGACACAGTGAGAGAGGGAACACAAGCAGGGGGAGTGGGAGAGGGAGAAGCAGGCTTCCTGCTGAGCAGGGAGCCCGGTGTGTGGGACCCTGGGACCATGACCTGAGCCGAAGGCAGATGCTTAATGACTGAGCCACCCAGGCGCCCCAGTGTTTCAGTATTTTAAACCCAATAATGTACCTGATAATAGGAGAGCACAACCATTCTTTCTGATTTGTTTTTGATATTGAAAAAAAAAAACAGTTGTATAAGTAGGTATTAGAATTTCTGATGGTAGTTTCTGATGATGAGGAAACAACAGCTATTAACTGGGTTCTGTATGATATTAATATGCTGCTCTTTCTTCCTATGTCACCACATATATGGGTTCCCTCTCAACTGTCCCATGTCCTGTACTAGGACACCATTCTATAGGACAAAACACTGTAATCAATCCATGTGTACACTGGTCATTTGTTTAGTCCATAAACCACCTGGCTTTAATGGTCTTTGAAGCATTGGATGGTATGAAGATGAGAGAGAAAGTCTTTACTCTTGGGTTGACCTTAGTTTATACATGAGGATAAGTTAGCTAGACAGTATGGTTAGATGAATATGAATGCCTTGACCTGCAGTTTACGACATGCTCTAAAGTAATTTTTTTTTTTTTTTACATTTGGTCTAGTAATCCTTTCATTTGGTCTCAGAATTGGGGAAAAAAAACCCAGAAGTAATCTAATAAAAATAATTTAATACAACCATTCATTGAAAAAACTTTTAAGCCCTTGATTTAAAACCCACTCAGGAAAAAAAAAAAAAACAAAAAAACAAAACCTTTCAAGCACTAGATTGTGGCCATTCATATTATGAATGGGTACTGAATACCCTTACTCATATAACTGCTATGGAGAACCATAGAAAGTCTTTGCCTTCAAGAGGTTGTATAAGAAATTTATGCCTTAATCACTTTTGATTTCATAAAAAAGTAATAAAGTTGTATTTGGAAGTTTTAGGTATCTCATAGAGATTATTGACTAAAAATATATTATTGTTATCATGACAAAATCAGATGATCCACTTTAAAAAATACAGGAAATGACAAAGAATGCTTGAGACATTTTCATTAAAATATTAAATATTTCATTAATGAAATATTAAATATTTCATTAATGAAATATTAAATATTTCATTAAAGTATTCATTAAAATAACTTTACTAAAAACATATTCTTGTAGGGGCACCTGGGTGGCTCAGTCTGTTAAACGTCTGCCTTTGGCTCAGGACATGATCCTGGGGTCATGGGATCAAGCCATGTTGGGCTCCCCACTGAGCAGGGAGTCTGCTTCTCCCTGTGTCTTTCCCCCCTGCTTGTGCACACACACATTCTCTCTCTCATGCTCCCTCTCTCTCCCTCTCTCAAATAAATAAAATCTTTTTAAAAAACAATATTCTTATAGACAATTTCTTTTTATTATTTTTCATGTGTGTTGAGACTTTTATCTTAAAATAGCATCTAAAAGCAGAAATCGTATTTTTTCCAGTTAAAATGTTTTTGAATTTGTGATAAATGTCTGCTTTTAATATATAATATGTTTTAACTATTGAGGTTTAAAACCTCAATAAAAATAGAGTTATGTTGGAAACTACTTAGACATACTAAAACATGAAAGTGAGGATTATAAATCACTGTCATTGCAGAAACCTTTGAAACACTGCCCAAGATATGTTTAAATTTGCTCATAGAAAACAGTTTAGCCTATAATTGAAATTATTTCGATTTTGTTTAGTAGTTGCCCATTAGAAGAATGATTTTGATGTTATTTAAATAGATATTTAATGATGAAATAAATATATTGGATATTTAATAAATCAATGAAATAATTTAACTTAGAAAAGGATGAAAATTATTTCCCCTGTTATTTTCATCTTCCCATAAACTCATTACATACTCTGCATCTTTTCAAAATATATGAAAGGAAAGAATCTCTTAGAATATCGTGAAAATTTAATCAGATCCCTTGCAGGAACATTTAGACAATCGCTTTATGCTGTAATCACTTCCTTCAGTCCTGATCCTTGAGGTGTGTATGAGGTAACATTATTAATGTTCTTTGTCTTTTGGGAGGTATATGTAATTATTCTGTGCCTCATCGATCTATGACTATATGCTCAACACTTTAATGAGAATTGCCCTTGCCTTGTCTGTGCAATGCACTAAAAGAGAGTCAAATCCCCTTTCTGAACTTCAGGGACCCATTTTTTGCCATGTATTATTCATTTTAAGTAAGTTAATGTCATTGGGAGACAGTTTCTGCCTTGTATGATGAAAGATTTTAAGTGAGGAGCAGTTAATTACTTATTTCCCATGCCCTGATGTGCTTTTCCATATGGCCTTTCTTTGGCATATGAGTGACAAGAAGTCATCAGGGCAAAGTCATAAGCAGAACTTTTTATATTAAAACTTTAATGTATCAGTGCTCGAGGCACTAGCTAATTCCAGTTTTCTAGTTACAAAACCTGAGCGAATAATTTAGCATCTAGTGCTTCTCAATATGCTTATTTTAGTTCAACTTCTGTCTCTTAAATCAAACATAGAATTATCTCCCAAGTGCTTCAATTGCATATGTCAGTGACCTTGAAAGGAAAGTTTTATTAGCAGAACTCCTGTGTTCTCATAGGAAACATGTCAAAACTTTTAAACTACAGCTGTGGGTCTAGTTTTGGTATGATGAAAATCCAAAATATGCCTAGTGGAAAGAACATTATGACATTTCTTTTAGTTGTTTTGGATTATAGAAAAGAAAACAAAATGCTCCTTTACCCTTTCTAAAGGTAGGCTTTAAAATGTTCCTTGAATGACAAATACTTGTTCTGGTTCAAGCCTTGTCAGTCAGTACATGTAATAATTACTGGAAGTAAAGAATAAAGAGTATGAGCTGTTCGGCTCTAGAATGTCTATATCAGAGAAGGTGGAGGCCAGCAATGTTGCTGGGTGGGCAGGCTGTGAGTTGGCATCAAGCTGCTCTTGTTATAGGAGCCCACTGTTTTTACTTCATTGGTCCGTTCATTTGGGAGTGGCCCTGAGTGCTACCGGAAATGTGGTCTCAAAGTTCTCCTGTACTGAGGCCTTGGTACTGCCACTTCATATTAAAATATTAGTACTAGAAAGGACTTCAAAATAGTTTAAGATTAGCTTTTTAATTTTACAGTTGAGAAAACTGAAGGCTGAAAGAGTGATTTAGTCAAGCACACAGTTGAATTCTTTATGCTTTAATGCTGTTAAAATATCTTTTAATTTTAAAGTAAACTGTTGTTGGGGCGCCTGGGCGGCTCAGTCAGTTAAAGCTTCCGGTTCTTAGTTTTGGCTCTGGTCATGATCTCAGGGTCATGGGATTGAGCTCAACGTTGGGCTCCCCACCCAATGAGGAGTCTGTTTGTCCCTTCCTGCTGCTCCTCTCCTCACTCAAACACGTGTGCTCTCTCCCTCTCATAAATAAATAAATAAATAAATAAATAAATAAATAAATAAATAAATTTTAACTAAAATAAAATAAATCGTCATGCATACATCATTCGCTGTTCCTAATTAGGGATTAAAAAAGCACAATCAAACCACAATTTTCATTTTTCTTTATTTGACTGTTGGAAATGCTTTCTCTGAACTGGATTTAAGAATATGATTATCAGGGAAGCTGGTAGCAACATAATGTATCTTTGGGACAAACCTTTGTTATAATTTAAACACAAATGTGAGATATATTTTAGTTTCATCACTTACATATTGTGTATTAGTGAAGTCGAACTGCCATGCAGAAGGGAATTTGTGCTTGGGGAAGAGATTTTCCGGACTTGTCATATTTTTATGATGCTTAACGATAGCATTCTTTTTTTAATGGAAAAGGATGCTTAGATAATAATCTTATTTGCCTTGCACTGTGGTTATAATTTTATTTTAAAAGTGATACTTTGCATATTATCATTTTAGAAAGTGATGTTTGGCAAGAAGATAGGAAAAAGTAGAGAAAGAAACTCAGTATATTACTAATGAAATACAACTTGCCAAGAAATCAAGGCCAAACCCAATTTAGTCGTGATTAAATAGCAATTATAATTTTAGAGCTATTAAGACAACAGTGTGAACTGATTTAGTTTCAGTTCAGTCCCAAGGAGGGACAGATGCACATTGTATCAACAGATGCAGTCACTCCACTGAATAATGCTCTGGAGTATAAAGTCTGTGTTCAGTTTTATCAATAATTTTATGGAGCTCCTATTTTGAATCACAAATTTTAATCTATAGCTGTTATTGGAATTCTTGAGTTTTTCTTGTAGAGAGATTTTGATGGTTAATGAATTCTGTCAGAGGGTACTTGGTAAATTTAGACAATGCTTTGCCTGCTTTTAATGCATTTGACTTCATTTTAATGCATTTGATAAGAACTGAAAAACATTATGTCATTAATACATGTTGTAACACTTAAGTAGTTTGGCAAAATGGAATAACTGTTACCTGCATTAAAATTACTGGTTTTCCCAGGACTTAAAATTTAATCCAGTATCATAAACAAAAATCTTCCTTCTCTTTTAAGAAAAAGAGATGTTTCCACTGTACAAACCTCTCTTTTTCTTATTATCAACTATCACCCAATGCTTAATATCTCATAAATTTCTCTGCAGCCTAACCTCTGTAAGAAGCTTCAACCTCTGTTTCTACCTGCCACCTGGATCTTTCCAAGTGAATGTCTCTCTGACACTTCAAACCCACGGATCTTTAAACTAACTCTGTCACTTTTCTCATCAAATATCCTTCTTTCACTCGGAGGCTGATTACGCCTGCTAGGAAATTTAGACTTACTTTTACCGTCTTCCCTTTTCATAGCTCATGGTCAAGACATTTGGAAGCAACCATCCACTGTTGATCTACTTTGCTGATGCCTTCGTATAGGTCCCTTTTATGGACCTTGTTAGATTAATGCCATTGAACAGATTGGGAGGGGAGCTAGGTGTTGTAGGAAGAATGGGAACTTTGGCACGCAGTAACCTGAATGTTCAAAGACTCAGCTCTGCCTCTATGAATTGTGTTTATTTGGCTAGATTATTTAAACTTGTTGATCTTTCGTTTATTCAACGTATGATGGCAAGTAGTTATTTCACAAGGTTTCGTTAAAGAGTAGACAACGTACGTGTGTGTGTATCTCCTAGTACAGTACTGATACATCCTAGGATTTAAATAATCAGTCGTGATAACCTTACAGTGTACTCACTATCTTTCAATGAATCAGACTGCTAGAGTTATCTCACCTTTCACTCAAGGAGCCTTTATATTGCTGCCTAAGTTCTTTCTAAATCTTATGTCTAGCCAAGTCTTTCTTAAGCTTAAAAAGCTTTAGAACCTCCTTACTTGGAGGTTATCCCAATCTCCAAGACTTTGGCTTCACTTCCCACCACTTCCAGAAGACAGGTCTGCTCCCCACTATTGGAGTCCACCAAGTACCTCCATGTCCTTCGATCTTGCTCTTTTCCTGAATTGTCTTTTCTCCATTTTCCTTCATAACCAAACTTTAGGCCTACTAGTATCTTTCCTTTGAAGACTTCCTTGACTCCCACCACTTGTCATATATAGAAGCAATTGCTTCCTGCTCTGGAAATTCTTTATCATTTGTTTACACAAGAGACATGAGACCTGTCTCATGTCTAATTATTAGTTAACTTATGCTGACTTTTATCATGTTCTTGATACTTTTACAAGTATTTTTTATGTATGAACTTACATAAATAATGGGATAACACTGTTATTGTCCATATTTTAAAGATGAGAAACTCAGACACAGAGTCGTTAAGGAAGTTCGCCTGAGATCAGATAGCTAGTTGGTGTTAGAGTCAGGCAGGCTTTGACCCAGGCCATCTGGCTCCTGTGCCTGTATGATTATCCACTTACTCCTTATTGCCTCTCAGTAGTTTTTAACACTGGATTGGCTGTCATGTGTCCCAGTCATATCCTTGACATTAAGGGAAGACCCCCGGCCTACGTTGTATGTACATTAGTTCAGCAGTAACAGGCGCCGTAAGGGACAATTAGGATGTGAGGCCTTTAAGACTATGCAAGTGATAGCTGTTTGTAAATGATTTTCATTGTTAAAGTGCTTTTGAAAGGGTAATTATCCATAATACTGCATAATCAACTTTATATTACTTAGGGAGTGATTATTCATTTTTGTGACTTGCTCTTTTGTCATTTACTGACTTCACCTCTGGCCCATCATTCCCGCTTTTTGCTATTTCTCTGCTCATTAGCGTGTCCAACAGAAGAGAGGAGGTGAATTCTAATCTTTCACTTTTCTCCTCCTTGTTGGCTGCTAGTGTAGGGAAAGGTTAAACTATTGGACGATGTAATACTTGGTGTTATTTTATGCACACATCCTTATTTTTCCATTATCAATAACAATATTGTTACTTACTATATACTAGGTTTTATGGAATGCATCAGTTGCTCTTTTAGGAACCAGGAAAAATAAGCTTAATCTTATGTTTTTGCCTTTTTAAATATAGACCCAATCTGAGAAATCTCAGAAGGTAATTTTTGACAATGTACTTTAATCAACGTAGCAGTGTATATAAATACATCCCTGTAAAAATTCAGGCTTTAGGAAAATGTGTTCACTTCTCATTTGCTGAATATATCTAAACCCCTTGCTTTGTTATTTATGTCTTCTCCAATCTTATTTCCGCATTATGTTTCAATTGCAGTTTCCAAAATCCCCCCCAAGAGCATCCTTCTGGCTACACTGTGGTGGTTCCTAACATATGCCGGTGCCTCAGGACCTTCGTCCTGCCAGGTGTACTCTCTGCCCCTCATCTCTTTTGTGAGCTTCTGCCTTCGAAGCCAAACCAAGCAGCAAGATCTCAAGGAAAGCATCTCTGGGAAACTGCCTTGTTTCTGGCTTGTCTCCCCACTATGAGCTCCCACAATGCTTCTCACCTCTATTGCTGACACATAGTCTTGATACATTATATTTTATCTCGTTTTCTGCCGCTCTTGTCTCACTGGTTTTATCTCATAATGGTAATAGAAACTGTGACTTAGTGGGCACTTTCCTAAAGTCAGACACTGCACTAAAGTTTTGACACACTTTATCTCACTGATTGCTTACAGCTTTAGGAGGTAGACATTAGAAAGGAGTAACAGCAGCTCAGAGAAGTTAAGACACTTGCCCTCAGTTTCACTGCTTATGGGTGGTGGAGGCATTGCTTTTTATCATGATTTCTTTTAAGATCAGGTCTCATGTCTCCTGTCTTTCTCTAAGGGTTATTGTGAAACATTAGTGAGATATATCTCATAGCACCAGAATGCACAAAGAGGACCTTAATCATCTGTGGGTAATCACACTCTCTCTTAAGGTAGAAATAAAAAGTGTGTGAGTGAAGAGGAATAAAAACACCAAGTTGATACTTCTTTATTTGCATAATTTAAAAGATCCTTATAAATATATGGCGCCCTAAATAGCAATTTATTGATGGAGAAATGATAGAACACGGTAATTTTTAAACTTATTGATACTTATATTATGGCAAGCAGGAAAAGCACATTTTCTAACATGAAGGTGGTCACCTACAGCATCACCCTCTTACAGAAAAATTAGTTTTGAAAATTTTAAGCCATCAAATTGATTTTATTATTTTATTTTCCATTTTCTTACATCCTCAGTGAACTGTTTTGTAATGCCTTTTTTTCCCCATTGCCTTTCAGATTTTGAGAATGCTCAACTTGAAAGATATGTTATTTTCCAGTTTTCATTAATATCTGCAATGCTTTACCGTGGTTCAGTTAATGGGGAGTAACTTGTAAGAGTTGGTTGATTATTTAGGAACTGTCCCTGAATTTGAATATATATATCGCTGAATCTAGATTTTTAAAATATAATTGTTATTTGGGATTTTTCAGTTGATATTATTCACTTTTTAAGGTGGAGACCAACAACTTAAGAGTAAAATCTGGTCACCATGTGCTGGTTGTAATGCTGATTTTAAAGGTATAGCCACTTGTAAGGTGTCTACTGAAATAACATTTTTCTCTCTTGTAACATAATGGTTTATGACACCCTTCTTTTCTTTGACAGACAACCTAGACTGTTTTCAGTGTATTTAATACGCATCTAATAAAAATCTATTCATGCCTCTGTAGGTAGTCATAGCCAAGGCAGGAAGCAGTGCAAAGTGTCAGTCTGGTAATAAAGTTCCTGGGGAAAACTTGACTCGAACAGCAGGGGCTGGGATTCCCTTCTCTCTTTCGAAATCTGCCAAGCCATTTTTACGGCTACACGTCCAGTCTTGTCAGAAAGTTAAACGCTTAGGTATCTTAACGTGGGTTAAAGGCAGTCTTTTCACTCTGGGAAGTTTTACATGGTTACAATTCAACTTGAAGTCTCTCAACTTTGTGTGTTTGGTCCAGGAGAGGTGTTGTTGGAGTGCTTGTTTGAAACAATGTACCTTTCATTTTCTAATCAACTATAAGAATACAGATAAACTTGATGGGTACTTTTTTGAGCAATTGTTTTTAATGTTAATTATCTTAAGCTATATTTTATTTCAAGGAATGAAATTGGATATATTTTAGTTAGATTTTAGGTTGTTCAGTGAGCTGGGGCCCATGTCATCTTTTCAATGATATCTTCTTCCTCTCTCAGGAGACCCCTCCATCTCAAGGAAAAATGTGGGCAGTGAAGACGAGGTTTTCCTTTCCACTCCATCCTCTGTCTTCACTTGGCTGATTTGATCTGTATGAGCTTTTCAGAACCCTAGCCTCATGGTCCTTTGACCTTCTCCATTTAAAAAAATCTTAGAAATCTGTTTATTTTCAGCAGTGGCCACTCAATACTTGAAATTTGTCATCTTAATGTGGATTATAGGACTGCTCAACTTCAGACATTTTATGTCTTTGATCTTTATTTCTGCAACAAAACCTGTTACTTTCTTTCCCTTGACCTTCATTTGCTTCCCTGCCTCGCTGTTTTCCTATCTTCCAGCTCTTTATAGATTCTACCTGTTTCTATTCAGCCTAGACTCTTAGTGACCATATCATGTGCTCTCACTCTTATAAACTTCTCCTATTCCTACTTCGTCAATACAAGTATCTGATTTACTTATATTTGCATTCTAGTCTTATTTTGTGGCACAGAGTTACATATCTTTTTTTTTTAAGATTTTATTTATTTGAGAGAGAGAGAGCACGAGTGAGAGGAGAGGCAGAGGGAGAGTGAAAAGCAGACTCCCCACTGAGCAGGGAGTCTAACTCAGGGCTTGATTCCAGGACCCCAGGATCACGATCTGAGCCAGGGACCAACACTTAACTGACTGAGCCACCCAGGCGCCCCCAGAGTCACATGTCTTGATAAATTATTTGCAGCCCATGATTTCCAACTAATGAGAAATATTGGAAAAGGAAGGGAAACCTGAAGAAATGGAGAAGGGTGAGTAGTTCAGCTTGATGGGCTTGGGAGGAAATGAAGGAGAAGGTTACTAAAAAGGTAAATTAGACCTAGGTCATATCAGAGTCTAAAGGTATCATGCTAAGGAGCTTAGACTCCTCCTATAGGTAGTAAGGAGTTGTTGGAAAAATTCTAAGTTGATGAATAATATTCTTAGAACTACACTTTTAGAAATAAAATGTTGCTGACAGTGTGGGAGACTATTGGCGTGTGAAGAACAGTTGGAGGATATCAGACTAGTTTGGAGGCTGTTGAGATTGTGTAGTCATGAAGCATTATGGCCTGGACTGGCCCGCTGGAATAGGGACGAAGAACTGCTTCTCCTTTACTGTGTTCTTCAGTGGACTAGTATCCTGTGTAATGTTTATAATGGTCTGCAGCTCCATGGGAGACCTTCAGAAAAATCTCTGGGCTCTTTAACATGATGACATGTCAATTCATCTTTCTCCTGGGAGACAAATGAGTTTGCCAAACTAGTCTTCCTAGTTAAAGCCTGGTGTGTGTCTTTCCATGGATGGAATTATACTGCATAGTATAACAAGGGATGTAATATGTAATGCTTGCAAAATTTCTTTGAGAAGTATTTCTTAGTGTAGAAATGATAGCAGCTTGTTATTCGGTTTCTGTCAGAGAACAGAAATGGCATTTCCCCTCAGACCTTTGAACCTTTCGGAAATTAAGAGGGTTATAATTGAACTGTCACCAGGATCATACAGTCTTTGCAGGGAGGTAATACAAACATTTGGAAGTACTTTCTGTTTTTAAGGCAGCCACCGAACTTGACCATAGAGTCTGGCTAGGGGTTGTTAGTACACCTCTCTGTTGTCCTTATGACCCCATTGACCTAGGCCAGTTGATGGTCCTAGATAACACTGAATTGAGAACTCACAACTTTGAAGAAGGATGGAAGCAGCAAGAATATAATTAGGTTATCCCTTGGCATTGACTTGGATAGGAAATACAGGTATAGTACAAGGTTTTTTGGCTTGTCTCCTTTCTATCTTTTGGCATCCTGAAATTTACAACTTACTGTGAAAAAATATTCTAAGATCTGGACTGAAGAGAAATTTCTAATTTTGTCAGGTACTGTAATATTTCTTATAGTCAAGTGTTTTTCCCCCTAATTTAAGATTATTTGCCACAATTCAAATGGCAGCCTTGAAAACTGCAATTACATCCTGACTACTTTATCTCAAGTTCCTTCCTATATGACCTTACTTTTATATTTTTCTGTCATGTTGAAAATTTTAAGAGGGGACATAAGTAAGTTTTTGTGTTCAGTTAGTCATCATGGAGCCGAAATCCAATCATTAATCTTTAACAAAGTCTGTGAAGTAAATATTGGCTAATTTAGCATGATCTAATTAGAATGAAGTTGATATTTTACAAATTTATTCCTTATTCCCCTTTTTCTACATTCTGTTAAGATTTGTGTATACTTGCTCTATGCTTCCTGGCCTCCTGCTATGTTAGCTTTTGGATGACTGGGAAGAAGCTTCCATTTTGGATCACTACAGCTTCTACACAGTGTGACCTCCTTTGCTTCATTTATTAGAATCAAAATAGATTTGTGTGAAATCTGTCTCGGTAGTGAAGTGTTAGTCCAGGTGAAAAAAACATTTTTATTAATATATTGAGTCACTTGAACTTATATCAAGATAGTCATGTAAATACTGACAGGGCGTCTTTTAAATTTTGTTTTATTCACCAGCACTGCCTTGGGTACTTATATTTTCAACATTTTTGTTAGAGACTTGAAATACGAAAATAAATAAAATGAAGTCCTGGTTGTCTACTAGGGACTATAGTTAATTAGGAATTGGACTTCATTTTTCTAAAAAAAGAATCTTTGAATATTTCTCTTGATTACCTCTGTATTGCATGACATAAGGCACTTATTCTGTAGTGGAGTTTAGCATGATAGAAATACAATATTTCTTGCCATGTGGGTTGTATGGAAAGTAAGGTAGTCTATCTAAGTAAGGGAGGAGAAATGAGTTCTGATAGTTTTCAGTATTCCAGAGCTTTCATTTTCTCTCTCTCTCTCTGTTACACACACACACACATACACACACACACACACAAGCACACACGTACGCACACACACACAACCTATACCTGAATGACTTTATTTATATATGTATATATATATATATATATATATATATATATATATATATATATATATATGCATGCTTTTGGCCAAAGCTCTTTCCATTCTAGCATTATCATTAGGGTGGGAAGGAATAGGAACAGGATATATGTCCCTATTCCCAACAGCAAATCCAATGTAGTGGATATGAAATCTTTGGCACTAAAGAAGTCAAGTTCTGGAAAAATAGAAAATAGCTGTCAAACTTTCTAGATTTAAATTAATGAGACAGTGGGAATGAGCATGGTTCAGTGGTTAAATTGACCCCAAAGAACACAATCCATACTCATAGCTTAGTTCATTTGGGGTTTTGATGTTTTATATTTTTTCTTTCAACAATTCTCCATAGGCCTTTTGCATTCCTACGTGTTTTACAAAGAAGCCACTGTCTGCCTTATTTTAAACTACCTACTTAAGGATGTTTTTATAGCAAACACTCTAAGAAGAAAGTAAGGGCAATGTCTTACTCTGGAGCAAAGGGCAGGTTGTTTTACGTTCTCCATGATAAAAAGAATGACCTCCTGTGGGGCAAAGTTCAAACAGGCTGACTGCCCATTATAAAAGACTTGGGTTTCCTAAACTCCAGTTCCTCTCTGGTTATGGACTTCACTCTCATACAGGTGTCACCTGGCCCATTTTGCTGTGACCCATGGGAGCCGAGGCTTAGAGAGCTGGAACGAAAGCGATGACGCTCTGGCTACTGGAAGTGCTAGAGTAACAAAGTGTGCTTTCCTTCTGAGTTAAGAGTAGTGTGTTCAAACTGTGCTCGTGAAGTTGTGGCACACTACCGTGTAAGCTTGCAAACAGGGTAAAAGTCTTACCTTTCAGTCTTGGCAGATACAAGATATTAGAACTGATTTCCAATTATAGAACCAAATGACACTGAAATGTGGATTCTCTGTAATTATTAATCAGTGACATGATACTAAATTGTTTCTTTTTCTCTCAAAAGTCATGCAGCATTTTTACTGTTAATATTATAAATATGACAGATACAAGGACAATGATTTGAATGCTGCAGGTAGAAGTACTCCCCCAGGGAATATTATAATAGGATAATTACATATTGATTTTGTTGTTGTTGTCCTTCTAGTTAACTTTTAGCTCCTCATCTTCCACACAGAGCTCTACTTTATCACTTTGACCCCTTCACAGTGGTATTCCTTTTAAGATTCTTAGCAGACAAAGCCTAGGAGCATTACAGAAGCTAGGTAAGACTATAAATACAGAGTGTTTGCAGGCCAAGTCTCGTTCACAGCCCTGTGGGGAATCAAGCAAATGGCAAGAGTGTTCTAAATGCAGTGCTTGTAATTTCACTTCTCTGTTCTGTCTTTTCTCTGTTGGGGCTAATATCCATCACCTCTTTCAGTGGAGTTCATCCTGAGGCGAAACTTAGCTTAGCATTTTACCAAACATCATGAAATTAAAAGATAAACTCTGTGCTTTATGTGTGTGAGTCTGTGTGTGTGTGTGTGTGCGCGCACATGTGTGTTTGAATTATAAATGCACATAAGCTTGGAATGAATTCCTCAAATCTGTAATCAACATCTGTTTTCATAAAGAGTTCTTGACAGACAGAAGCATGGAAAATGCAATCCTTTTGCTCTTTGTTTTCTTGGCATTATCATTGACTATGGGTATTCATTAACATATTTAAGTAAGCCTATGAGTCAGGTACTGGGCTAAAGCAATTTTTTGTGTTTTTTTGGTTCCGTGCCAGTATCAGTTTTCCTTTAGATCATTAACTTCTAGAGTGAAGAACCTCTGCCTTATTCATCTTTGAAACTTCACACTGGACTCCATCTGCTCTACAACATAGGAGGGGCTCAGTAAATATTTAGTTATTTGAATTAATGAAAAAATTGGATTCAAAAATAGTAAATGGACACATTTTCGGTGGAACTATTGCCCCGAAGGAATTAAGAAAATGGTTTCCTTCAGGCACAAGAATGTTTCTCATTTCAAATATCCAGTTGTGTTTTAAAAATAGGCTTTGGCGGTCTTCTCTTTTATAAACTTTTCATTCCTTATTATAATTGCTCAAATAATTATAGCAAACACAGAGCTTACCAAGTGTCAGGTATTGTTCTCAGCTCTCCCCGTGTTACACATTTAGCCATAAAAAGCTAATAAAACCGTCATTATTATCTTTGTTGTGCAAATGAAGAAATGGGAGGATAGATAACTTCCCAAGGTCACATAACTAATCAGGACAATACAGAGTCAGAGGAAGATTCTAGGCTGATGTCTTAATACTCTTAGAGAAGAGTGGATAGACAAGTGCAAATGCTACAGATGATCCGCAGTTTGCAGCAACTGCCTAGGAAAGTTTGAAAAGGAACTGAAAGGCACACTGTTTTGAAACTTAATTTTCTGTTGCAGCAAACAAAAATTTGGCTTTAAAAGCATTCTCATTTCTTTATCATCGGCAAGGATTTATTTTCCAGGCATTCTGGCTGGAATCCATTAAACATGGATACTGGTGGGGAGGAAAACCACGCATTATACTTGGCCCAAGATTGAACTGTATAGAGACCATGCCACATAACAGGTGTCCAATAAATACTTTTTTGATAGACGAAAAATGGCATTAGAATTTATATGCTATCTCCTTTTAGAATGATCTATAATTCTAGTTTGCAAACTTTCTCATACCCATCATCCCTTTGTAGGAATGTATATCCAGATCTTAGGTTATAATATAGTGTTGATTCGACAGTAAATTTTATGTGTCTTTTGTATGGCATTATGGTCAATTAATGGGCTAGCAAATATTTTTGTGGTGATTTAATTTACTGACATTCTAGAATAATTTTATACATGTATAAGTACACAGACTAAAAAATAAATAGATCAAGTTTCAGAAATCCTAGAGCCTGGTGAGAATTTTATAATATTATATATGAAAATTAACTTCTTTATTTTTTATTATTTTTTTAAAAGATTTTATTTATTTAATGTGGTCACCAGCAGGGGGAGTGGCAGGCAGAAGGAGAGGGAGAAACAGACTCCCTGCTGAGCGCTGAGCAGGGAGCCCAATGTGGGTCTAGACCCCAGGACCCTGGGATCATGACCTGAGCCTAAGGCAGATGCTTAATTGACTGAGCCACCCAGGCGTCCTGAAAATTAACTTCTTTAAAATGGAAGTTCTGGGCCCCCTGCTCAGTGGGAAGCCTGCTTCTCTCTCTCCCACTCCCCCTGCTTGTGTTCCCTCTCTCGCTGTGTCTCTCTCTGTCAAATAAATAAAATCTTTAAAAAAATAAAATAAAATGGAAGTTCTAACTGAGTTTCTGGAGTTTTAGTTTTCATCAATCAGATGGCATTCAGAAATTTTTCAGAAGAACAGAATGGTCTTTAAATTTTTTTTAAATTTTAAATAAAAATATAAAATCAATTGATACATATTTTGGATCATCCACAGTACCACTTATAAGTATGTACTCAGAGAGGATTTAACAGTTGGCATTTGCCTTATCTGAGTTTCTCAACCTCCACACTACTGACATTGTGGATTAGATGGTTCTTTCTTGTGAGGATCTGACTTGTGCATTGTAGGTTGTTTAGCAGAATCCTTGCACTCTGCCTACTAGATGCTAGTACTCTGTCTTCCCCGTTGCCAACCAAAAATGCCTCCAGATGTTGCCAAATATCCCCTGGGGGGCAAAATTGCCCCAATGGAGATCCACCGTGCATTGGTGTCTAAGAACGTGTTTAAGCAAAGTGGTACTTAAAATATGGGTTGGTATGAAAAAAATAGAGGCAGAACTTAATGTATAAATGATGCACATTACAGACCAGGTAAAGGCCAAATGGCATCACATGAAAATTTAAGGCTTCACAATAGTTTCAATAGGAAAAGTCTTAGAACACCTGAATTATGAGATATCAGAGGATAGTGTAGACATTCAGAATGAAGATGACAAACCTGTACGGAGGCAGTTAAATACCATATTTATATTTAGTCACAACGCAATAGCATCATCTATCACACCAAATTAATGTTGTTAATTTGAATTTTATTGCTTTTTAAATTTTGTTTGTATACATTGGTAAATTTGTTTTGGTTGTAGGTTGCTTATGCTCTAAGCATAAGCTCTAAGCATAAGGAGTTTATACTTAGTTTTGTGTTTATACATTTTTAACAAACATAATAATAAAAATAATTTGTCAACACCAGAAATCCTCAAAGAAGTCTCTTTTTTTTTCCATTGAAAGGGATAAGTACATTTCTAAGTTTGAGAAACACTGGATTTGGGGTGTCAGAGGCTGAGTGAGAGGAGGGGCAGTGGGCCAATGGGAGGAGGGTGTTGTTGAGAAAGATGGGGAAAACTCCAGACTTAGATGCTGGACGTCTGCTGAATCATTTTAATTTGTGCCAAGTACATAAGACACAAAAATCAATGTTCTATTTTTATAACTAGCTCACAAAATCACAGAGACTGCTGAGTTATTTTATAGTTTTCCTTTTGACAAAATTTACAAAAGTTTGTAAACACACTTGTGCCTTGTGTAAACTTCCATGTGGAAAGCATGCTTCTCCAAGTGAGTTAATTTCAGTTTCAATCAAAACTGAAGAGACCTGAGAATCAGGGATGGAATCAAGAACGTTTTCAGGTGATTTTGACAGCTTGTTATGTCACATTTTACAAACAATATATAATCCCTGTGATTTTATAGCAAGTGGAATGGCCTCGCAGGCTTTCGCAACAGGCTTTCTTTACCTGATACGCTCCCATTCACATCATCTGTTGTTACCTTACTCCTGTTTGATGCCTCTGCTCAAAGAATCCTTGAGACTCTACTGCTCTATAGACCAAAGGAGCTGGAAACCTCTCCCCCTTCTAACCATGACCCTCTGCCTCTTTTTTCTTTTATTCTTGTGTCTTGAAGGGTGTTTTGGAATGATGGTCAGTAGAGTAAGAGCATGAAATTGATCGTAACTGGTCATAGTCTCACTGGTTGAAGTGGTAGAGCCTGGCCCTTCCTGCTGAATCCATTTCTCTCCATTCCCAGAATGGAAAGATCCCTAGAATAATTTATTCCTCCAGCTCCGGGAGGGCTGGAGATTATTTTCTGCCCTGGGCTCCAGGCCAAGGAAATGGGGGAACGTAAAAAAGTAATTAGGGATTGGAAGGCATTTCCTAGCTTTCTGGAAGGAAGGTACTTCTTTTTAGCCTACGCACCATGGAGATAAATGACTGGCCCTTCTCCCTCCATCCAACAATGGCCTGGACATCTACATTGCTATAGATAACCAGGCCACAGACTCCCGGTTTTAATATAAGCTCTGATCAATTAACACTGGTTTGAAGATTAAAAAGGAAAGAAAAGAAAAGAAAACCCTGAAGAGAGAGAAGGGGCTTTCTGAGGAGAGAGTTTGAAGAATATTTGCAGCGCATTGTTCTTTGCCATTTAGCGGGGGAGTGGGAGTTCAAGTGTATCATGTGTCTCGATAGAATTTGGGGCCATTTGAAGATTTGAGGCTGTATCACATTTCTAAAAAGACACAATAAAAATCCAAGCAGTAAATTAGATAAAAAATTCACTACATCATCAGGATGACCCTTTGTTAATTAGGATCGTTCCTTTCTTCTAAAGCTAGATATTCGGGTTACATTTCAGAGAAACGTTTTGGAAATAAACATTCCTTTATACTTAATATGACATAATTTTCAGTCTTAACTTCAAAAAGACAGCTTATGCAGGAGGTTTTATCTCACCGTTTAAGTTCTAATTTGCAGCATGTATGCTTTGAGGGCCTGGTATTTGGAAAGAGAAATCCCTCAAATTGCTGTGATTTTGGAATCAAACCTCTCACTCTTATAAGTGAGCAGTATCATTTGACAGAAGAATGTAAGTGGCTGTTTTATAATGTCATATTCTGCAAGGTAAGTAAAAATATAGGCCTAGTTTCTGGCAGGCACAGTTGTCTTGTAAACTGCTAACACATTTGATGGGTGTAGCTCGAACTGAGCTCGTTAAAGATACAGGAAGAATCCCCAAAGAGGCAGGAATAGAGACTTTAACCTTTTAAAAGTTCGTAAGCCCATTGAAACAATTGTTTGGATGTCTTCCTGATTATCTTTGTAAAAGGAAATAAAGTTTGATTTCTTTTAAAAGGCCACTCTTATGGGAAATGCACAAATGTGCTTTATACGTTGACATATTTTTCAGAACTCTAAGTTGCTAAAACCAAGTTTATCTGAAATTTTATGAAACAAATGCTCTCTTGATTATTTTATTTATTGTTTCTTGAACTTGTATATATATTATCAGAGAGTAGGCTGTCATGGTTATTTTAAAATTGCATTTTTAAATTCACTTACATTATGAGTAAAGCTGGTTCTGTGTGGATAAGAAAAAAGTTAAATGCACAAATCACTCCTTCGAAAATCATTATTTTGTATTTTTGAAAAGAAGAAATTCTAAATGGAGTACTTTCAGATATGTACATTATAAGGTACTTATTATTCTTCATTGTTGAGAAAGAATTCTTTACTAAGAAGATAATGCTGATGACTCTGGGCACTGAAAGCTGGGATTTCAGGTATTAGAGGGAAAAAAATACTTTTCAAGCCTTTGATCTGGAATAAAGAGCTATCTGAATGAAGCAGAGAATGGTCATCAGCCACTGAGAATCTAGACTCCCCTTCCCCCATAGTTGGTTCTGGAACATTCAAAGACATTTTCTTTTTCACTGCTACTGATATTCTTTTTTTTTTTTTTTTAAGATTTTATTTATTTATTTGACAGAGATAGAAACAGCCAGCGAGAGAGGGAACACAAGCAGGGGGAGTGGGAGAGGAAGAAGCAAGCTCCCAGCGGAAGAGCCTGACGTGGGGCTGGATCCCAGAACGTTGGGATCACGCCCTGAGCCAAAGGCAGACGCTTAACGACTGAGCCACCCAGGCGCCCCCACTGCTACTGATATTCTTATGCATATTTTCCAAAAACAAACTAAAGTGCCTTGTTGTTATGCTCCATCTATACACCAGAGAGGAATACCTAAGAAATGTGGAAATATATTCCATAGCTGAGTTGTGAGACATATACTTCCTTTTCCCTCCATTCCTCTGCACTTTTTTTTTTCCTTTCTCCTTATTTTGGGAAAATTTCTTTACCATCAGTAATAGAATTAATTTTGTGTATAAAGGAGGGCTCACCATGGCTCCAATGCTAATGGAGTTTAATTTCTAGCTGAAACATTTCTCATGAATGCTTCAAACATTAAAGAGAGATCTAAATAATTTCAGCCAAAGAGGGAGTTACATCTTTCATGAACTTGGCATTCATTCATTCATTCAACAACTATTTTCTGTATGCCTGTGATGTGCAGGGCACATTGCACAAATCCATATATTAATTGGAAATTGTCCATGCCTTCCTGTAGGAGGAATAAATAATTAATTCAAATTAGAATTATGTAAAAATATCATAAGCCTATTTGTAGAGCCAAGTATGCTCCCTGGAAGATGCATAGTACTTGAGCTGGATCTAATACACAAAAAAACATCTTACTATGTAAGAATAAAAGAAAGGACATCCCAAGAAGAAAGAAGAGTGAGTTCAAATGCAGAGAGGTAGTATTTTGGGAAATACCAAGAAGTGTGGTAGATGGTATATTAAAACTTTTTCAGCTCAAAACACAGCTTATCACTGACTTTCTCCACTCTTAGCAAACCATCTTTATCCTAGTATAACCTGCTTATCCCAGCCCTGCCTAGTCACCCCAGATTGAAGACCTGGTACAGCTTTGCCCAGCCCTTGGGCCATTCCTGACTGGAGTAAAAAGCTTTATTGACTACTTTGGTCCCAGGAACAGGTAAGTCTGGAATCAGTCCTGTTAGTGTAGATCCAGGGCAGCTATGATGAGATGAGCCCTGATGATCAAGGTCCTGAGCTACTGAACACCTCTATATTCTTCTTTGGTCCCTTGTGCTGAACTTCAGTCTATGGGGTCACTAATATTCTGTGGTCCTCTGACTAGGAGGCCTGTTTGTAGCATCTTTGTTTCTGGCTGGCCTACTATTTTGAAGAGGTTGATTTTTCTGTAAGGACAGCACAACTGATTGTGTGAAAGTGTGGGTCCTGCTAGTTGTTCTCCCCATGTGCATTTTTCCCTGGAGTAAACTTCTTTTGATATTGAGCCTTGACAGAACCAGGATTGTTGCAGCTTCATCATTTTGATACTGACATTGGCTATCACCATCTCTTCCCTCTACTTGGAGACCAGTTCTGGACTCAGCCAGCTTCTCAGTGAAACAGTTAGGCTATTTGGATAAAAGTGACAAACTTATTTGAGCGAGTTGTAAGAATGAGACGAAGATATATTTGTCAGAAGAGTACAGCTGTATCTCACACATAGAAGAAAAGCTATAGGACCAGGTCTCAGAAAAAGCAGTTTTGAGGCTAGAGGCAGTAGAACTGGTGGCTTGTTTGTTCAAGATATCACCATAATTGGAATGAATCAGGTACACATCTTTTTTACCCTTGTAATCCTGAGCTCAATTCTTAGTCAAATTCTTGAGAGTTATTTTGTGTGTTGATTGGTCTAGATTGGTCTATATCTTCTCCTTCCCTTTGGCTAGATTAAGGCAGCCCCCCCTCATGAGCTGAGGGAGGGGCAGAAGGAGAGGGAAAAAGAGAACCTCAAGCAGGCTCCATGCTGAGTGTGAGCCCAACCTGGGATTCGATCTCATGACCTTGAGATCATGCACCTGAGAGGAAACCAAGAGTCTGACACTCAACCAACTGAGCTACGCAGGCACTGTGAGGCAGGTGCCCTTAACTGACATCCCACAAGATCACACACCGTGGGAAGAAAATAACCCTCCAAACAAAATAGTAGAGCTGGATACCAAAGAAGTTGGAATGATACTGGCCAAGCAAAACTAAGACTATCAACTGTACTTGGCCTCTCTGTTTGTCTCTGGTCCAAGTTATCTTTTCTTCCTCACTGGCCAATGTTATTTGGGTGCATTATACATTGAGGCCGACCTCCCTGATTTATGTCAATATTGGAATCTCTAACATTACGTTCTATTTTATGAGGCCTCTTTTTGGAGGATTCTCTTGGTCAAACTTGGGTTCGTTGCCCAACATAATCAGAATCCAAAATTCTGTAGCCAAGGCACCACACTTTATTTCTTAGACTTGAGAGGAACAATAAGATATATTTATCTATAGATACAAAACTGCTATCAGGTTTTAGAAGTCTTACTACCTTAAATACAATATTAAGATTTCCTAAGTCTCTAAATTTAGATTGGGTTAAAATTAATTATAAATAATTTTGAAGCCTGAAAAATGAAGAGAGTAATTTTAATGTAAGTTATATCTGTGACTATTGTAGTTCAATATTTTTTGTAATTACTAATAAGATTTGATACTTCTTATTGACTTTAAAATTCAGTACATATTTTGGAACACCTGGGTGGCTCAGGCGGTTAAGTGTCCAACTCTGATCTCGGCTCAGATTATGGTCTCAGGGTTGTGAGATCCAGCCCCACGAGAGGTTTGGCACTCAGCAGGGTGTCTGCTTGAGATTCCCTCCCTCTCCCTCCACCCCTCCCTCCACTCTCTCTCTCTCACTCTTTCCCAAAAAATAAATCTTTAAAATTTAAATTAAAAAAAATTCTCTCTTAAATAATGTGATTGTAACAGTTTCAGTGGAGCTGTCCTTGTTAAAAAAGAAAACTGCCATAAAGCAGTTCTCACTCTTCTCAACCTGATCAGCCATGAATTTATTTATTCTTCTACTTCACTTGAACAAAAGATGATTGGTTAACATATTAGGAGAAGATGATATTTAAAGACATTTTCAATTAAAATAGTCAAATGATTCATTGACTCTTTAGTATATTGTTTGGCTATATTTTCGTTGTGAAGAGCATCTTGCGACACATATGAGAGTACTTAACTTGATAAATTATAGCCAACTCTGTTACTTAATTTGGTTCAAATGTGATGCTGATTAGGTCCAAATGATTGATTTTAACATTATGTAAACCAGGCATTTTTACAGAGCCCTTATTTCTCCTTTGATCATTCTCCAATTATGTATCTCCTCTCCGCCACTTTCTAGGTTCTAATATGTGCTCCCTGCCACGAGGGAGAATGAGCATTAGGTGGTGAGCAGCTCAGTATGACCCACAACCATAACTTAGAGTTGTTTTTCTCCCCTCTAACGGTAGTCCTGCAATATCATCTCAGCTGTTGGACTGTGACACACAAGTGGGATGGTAGACCTGCCAGATGAGAAGAACCTTAATAAAAAGTCATAATAATAACAAAAAGACATTTCGATTTCTTTTTTAATGTTAACTATTATTTGCAACAGTAATCATCTGGTTTTTGACCAGACCTCAGCTTCCTCTGCAATATATTTCAGAAATACTCCATGAGAACAAGAAAAAATTGAATTGTCTTGGGTTAAAGGACAGTGCACGCCACTGTAGGGAGGTAGGAGGTGAAAGAGGCCCCTGATTTTAAATATAATAATTCTTATGACTCTACTTCTTAGAAAGCAACGGAGCATTCTTAATTTGGGCTCAGCTCCACTGCTTTCAATGAAGAACTCTTAATATAAATGCACTGAATCAATCTGGATTTAGTTGAAAGTGATACAGTAATATGCAGAATATTTCTGTCAAATCTTTGCTGCCAATGAATCAGCTCAGAATAGAATGCACTGTTGATTTTAATAAAAAAGTTATTAAGTGCATAGTGTGAGTATATAAAAGTTTACTTTTTGAAAGATATTAATGTAACCAAGCAACAAAAATACAAATACTTGAAATCATTGAAAGATATATATTAGGAAGTACCTCAACATATGGCTCACTGAAAAACATGACTCTTTTGCCATGAGACATATTTTGGAGATGTGTTATCACAGAAAGAAAGAGATCTAAGATTGGCAAGAAAGAAATAGATTCAAGGAAAGTCCTTATGAAATCTACAAATCCATATTAAATGTATACTATAGCTGAACATTGTGTTAACATGCCAGATAATGAGTTTTAAACAGTAGGGATGCAGACATAATAGAATATATCATGGATTTCTCAAATAACTCTCCTAGAGGATTATATTAGTACCTGAGGGTAGGTGGCACATAAAGATTTTTTTAAAAGATTTTATTTATTTATTTGAGAGAGAAGGTGAGAGACAACATGAGCAGGGGGAGAGACAGATGGAGAGGCAGACTACCCTGCTGAACAGGAAGCCTGATGCAGGGCTTGATCCCAGGACTCTGGGAATCATGACCTGAGCCGAAGGCAGCCACTTAACTGACTGAACCACCCAGGCGTCCTCACATAAGGATTTTGAAACAGTTACCACCTTACCCCACTCACTTGTAATTTTGAGATCTTCGAAGCCTAGCTGGATCAATTTATAAGGCACAGCAGGAGCTAACTCTTTTTCAAAAGAGTTATCGAGAGGGGCTGGATATCCACACAGCCAAACCATACATAATGTTAGAGTTCCACATGTGACCCCTGCCACCTTCCTAATGACACATTCAGCCTCTACAACTAAACACTTCAAACTAAACACCATCTTTAAGCATTACCCACCTAAACAAGTGATATATGAAGTTCAGAGGGCAACTGTGGGCCATGCTACCAACCCTGAGCCAATCAGTTGGCAGTCACCTAAAATCAGCAGTCATGAAAGCTAAAGTTTTATAAAATGAACGATAAATGGAAGAATACAACTTACCATAAAAGAATATTTTCTTTTATCTAAAGTTTAAGCCTTTAATATGCCTCCCAAAGATTGCTTATTCAAGATACTGTATTAAAAAACTCTAGCGCAAGCTGTTGACAGTTTGGAAATGTTTTGCTAACACTAAAGACAGGGCAAAAACCCCACATATTTTGGAAAAGGATTTGGAACTATATTCCTGTATGTTACTTTCAACTTTTTTGAGTGTGAGTAATGTGATCCAGTTGTGATTAATGCAAAAAATGTAGAATGAAAAATAATCGAAATGAGCTCATATATTATACATGTAATAAATCCTCCACTCTGAAAATGATAAAAGAGGTTTTTACATTTAAAAAAAAATCAGGATTCCTCCCTCCAAAGTAAATTCTAAATTCACATTTAAAGGCTATAAATTTGAATAAATTTGAGGTTTTTAGTTAGCTGGGAGTATCTTGATTTGCCCTCAACCACAGATGTGGAATAAAGTCAAGTATGAAGCCTAGTATAATCATTACTAATTATGATGGCTAAGGAAGAATTCAGGAAAATGTTGAAATTTGATCTGACCCTTACAGAATTCAGGAATTGAATTAGAAAAGAAATAAAGGTGATGGGGGAGTATGTTGACTTTCTGAGATCTTTTTTGTACATTTGTGAAAAACTTTTGTTTTAGTTACCTGGGTTTTGAGTTGAGTGTATCTGTAGTTACAAGGGTGGCTGAAAATAACGTACTATCAAGTTTCCCAAACAGCCAATTGTAATTTTTTTAAATTCAAGTATAATTAACATGAAGTGTTATATTAGTTTCACGTGTACTATACAATTCAACAGTTCTATACATTACTCAGTGTTCATGAAGTTGATACTCTTAATGTCCTTCACCTATTCACCCATTTCCACATCCACCTCCCCTCTAACAACCTCAAGTTTGTTCTCTATATTTAAGAGTTTATTTTTTTATTTTCCTCTTTTATCCCTTGCTCATTTATTTCTTTTTTAGATACATTTTTACATTTTTATTTTAATTCCAGTATTATATTAGTTTCAGGTGTGATTCAACACTTTCATGCATCACCTGGTGCTCATCATGACAAGTGCACTCCTTAATCTCCATCACCTGTTTCATCCATTCCCCATCCACCTCCCCCCGGTAACCCTCCCTTTGTTCTCTATAGTTAAGAGTCTGTTTCTTGGTTTCTCTCTCTCTCTTTTCCTTTCCCTCTGCTCATTTGTCTTGTTTCTTAGATTCCACAGATGAGTGAAATCACATGGTATTTGTCTTTCATTGACTGACTTATTTTCTTAGCATTATACTCTGCAGCTCCATTCATGTTATTGCAAATGGCAAGATTTCATTATTTTTTATGGCTGAATAGTATTCCATTGTACACATATACCATTTCTTTATCCGTTCATCTATGGATGGACACTTGGGTTGCTTCCATATCTTGGCTATTGTAAATAATGCTGCTATAAGCATAGTGGTTCATATATCTTTCTGAATTCATATTTTCATTTTCTTTTGGTAAATACCAATAGTGGAATTACTGTGTCATATGGTAATTCTTTTTTTAATTTTTTGAGGAAACTCCATACTGTTTTTCACAGTGACTGCACCACTTTGCATTCCCACCAAGAGTGCATGAGGGTTCCTTTATTCCCAAATCCTCACCAACACTTGTTCTTTCTTGTGTTTTAATTTTAGCCATTCTGGCAAGTATGAGTGATATATCACTGTGGCATTGATTTGCATTTCTCTGTTGATGAGTGATGCTGAACATCTTTTCATGTGTCTGTTGGCCATCTCTATGTCTTCTTTGGAAAAATGTGTATTCATATCCTCTGTCCATTTCTTAATTGGAGTCTTTGTGTTTTTGGCATTGAGTTATATGAGTTCTTTGTGTATTTTGGGTATTAACTCCTTATCAGATATATTACTTGCAAATATCTTCTCTATTCAGTAGGTGGTCTGTTTTGTTGATAGATTCCTTCCCTGTGGAGAAACTTTTTATTTTGGTGTAGTCCCAATGATTTAATTTTGCTCTTGTTTTCCTTGCCAAAAGGGACATAACTAGAAAAATGTTTCTACTGCCGATGTCAAAGAAATTACTGCCCATGTTTTTCTTCTAGGAACTTTATGGTTTAAGGTCTCATATTTTAGGTTTCTAATCCATTTTGAGGGGTTTTTTGTGTATTGTATAAGAAAGTGGTCCAGTTTCTTTCTTTTTTTTTTTTTTTTTGCATGTTGCTGTCCAGTTTTCTTAACACCATTTGTGATTGTCTTCCGTCTCCCATTGGATATTCATTACTACTTTGTCGAAGGTTAATTGACCATATAATTGTTTGCTTTGTTCTTCTTTCTCAAATTGCTTTGACTATTCAGGGCCGTCTGTGGTTTCATACAAATTTTAGTACCATTTGTTCTACATCTGTGAAAAATGCTGTTGGTATGTTGTTAGGGATTGCATTATAACTGTGGATTGCTTTGGGTGGTATAGACTTTTTAAGAATATCTGTGCTCCCAATACATTGGCATGGGATATCTTTCCATTTGTTTGTCATCTTAAGTTTCTTTCATCAATGTTTTACAGTTTTCAGAATACATGTCTTTCACTTCCTTGATTAGATTTATTCCTATGTATTCTATTCTTTTTGGTACAATTGTAAATGGGATAGTTTTCTTGATATCTCTTTCTGCTATTTCATTATTAGTATATAGAAATGAAATGCAACAGATTTCTATAGTTTAATTTTTTTTATCCTGTGACTTAATTAATTTACCAGTTCTAGTAGTTTTTTGGTGGAGTCTTTAGGGTATTCTATATATAGTATAATATCATCTGCAAATAGTGAAACTTTCAGTTCTTCCTTACCAGTTTGGATGCCTTTTATTTCTTTTTGTTGTCTGATTGCTGTGACTAGGACTTCCAGTGCTAGTGGTGAGAGTGGACATCTTTGTCTTGTTCCTGATGTTAGAGGAACAGCTCTCAGGTTTCATGATTGAGTCTGATGTTAGCTGTGGGTTTTTCATAAATGACCCTTATTGAAGTATGTTTTCTCTAAACCTACTTTATCGATGGTTTTTATCATGAATGGATGTTGTATTTTGTGAAACGCTTTTTCTATATCTCTTAAAATGATCATGTAGTTTTTATCCTTTCCCTTACTTGTGGGATGTAACACATTGATTGATTTTTCAATATTGAACCACCCTTATGTCCCTGGAATAAATCCCACTTGATTGTGGTGAATGAGTTTTTAAAATGTATTGTTAGATTTAGTTTGCTACTATTTTGTTGAGGATTTTTGCATCTCCATTCATCAGACATATTGTCCTGTACCTCACTCTCTCTTTATGTATGTATGTATGTATGTATGTATGTATGTATCTGGTTTTGGTATCAGGGTAATGCTGATAGAGTGAATTTGGAAGTTTTCCTTCCTCTTCTATTTATTGGAGTAGTTTGAGAAGAATTGGTTGTTAACTCTTTACATGTTTGGTAGAATTCAACCGTGAAGCCATCTGGTCCAGGACTTTTTTGTGTTGGGAGTTTTTTGATTGCTGACTCAATTTCATTTGTCTGTTCAAATTTTATATTTCTTCCCGATTCAATTTTGAGAGGTTATATATTTCTAGGAATTTATTCATTTTTCCTAGGTTGTCCAATTTGTTGGCACATAATTTTTTATAATATTCTCTTATAATTCTTTCTATATCTATGGTATTAGTTGTTAGTTCTTCTCTTTAGTTTCTAATTTTATTTATTTGGGTCTCTTTTTATTTTTTATGAGACTGGCTAAAGGTTTATCAGTTTTGTTGATCTTCTCAAAAAACTAGTTCCTCATTTTATTGATTGCTTTCTTGTTTTTTTAGTCTCTCATTTATTTCAACTTTAATCTTTATTATTTTCTTCTACTGGTTTTGAGCTTTGCTTATTCTTCTTTTTTCTAGTTCCTTTTGGTGTAAAGTTAGGTCGTTTACTTGAGATTTTTCCTGCTTCTTAAAGTACGTCTGTATTCCTATAATCTTCCCTCTTAGAACAGCTTTTGCTGCATCCAAATATTTTGGACCATTGTGTTTTCATTTTCATTTGTCTCATGTATTTTTTTATTTCTTCTTTGATTTCTTGGTTGACCCAATTCATTGTTTAGTAGCATGTTATTTAATCTCCTTGTATTTGTGTTCTTTCCAGATTTTTTCTTGTATTTGATTTTTAGTTTCATACCATTGTGGTCAGTAAAGATGCATGATATGATTATAAGCTTTTTGAACTTGTTGAGACTTGTTTTGTGGCCTAACATGTAGTCTATTCTGGAGAATGTTCCATGTGCACTTTAAAAGAATGTGTATCCTGCTGTTTTGGTATGGAATGTTCTGAAAATATCTGTTTTGTCCATCCGGTCCAATGTGCAATTCAAAGCCACTGTTTCCTTATTGATTCCTGTCTGGATGAAATGTCTATTGATGTAAGTGGGGTGTTAATGTTCCCTAGTATTATTGTATTGCTATCAGTTTCTTCCTTTAATGTCTGTTATTTGTCACTTTATGTATTTAGGTGTTCCAATGTTGGGTGCATATTTACAATTATTATATGTTCTTATTGTATTGTAACCTTTGTGATTATGTAGTGTCCTTCTTTGTGTCTTATTACAGTTTCATTTTAAAGTCCAGTATAAGTACAGTTTCATTTTGTCCAGTATAAGTACTGCTGCCTGGCTTTCTTTTTATTTCCATTAGCTTGATGAATGTTTTTCCATCCCTTCACTTTTTTTCCCCCATCCTGTCACTTTTAATCAGCATATGTCTTTAGATTTCAAGTAAGTCTTTTGTAAGCAGCATATAGATGGGTCTTGCTTTTTTATTCATTTCATCACCCTGTGTCTTCTGATGGAGCATTTAGTCCATTTATATTCAATGTCATTATTGATTGGTACATACTTACTGCCATTTTTTTCTACTTTTTTTTTTTTTTTTTACAATGTTTTTGTCGTTCTTTTCTCTTCCTTCTCTTGCTCTCTTCCCTTATGGTTTAATGGCTTTCTTTAGAGATATGCTTGGGTTCCTTTCTCTATTAAAGGTTTTTGATTTATGGTTACCATTAGGCATATATATAACATCCTATGCATATAGCAGTCTGTATGAGGACGATGGTCACTTAAGTCTGAACCCATTCTATTTTTTTTAAAGGTTTATTCATTTATTTGAGAGAGAGAGCATGGGTGAGGGGTAGAGGGAGAAGGAGTGAAAGTAAGTGGACTCCATGCTAAGCACAGAGCCCTATGCAGAGCTTGATCTCATGACCATGAGATCACAACCTGAGCTGAAACCAAGAGTCCGTCACTTAACTGAATGAGCCACCCAGGTGCCCCAATTCTGAACCCATTCTAAAAGCACTTAATTTTTACTCACCTTCTCACCATGTTTTATGCATATGATGTTATATCTTATATCCTTTTATTTTGTGAATCCCTTGATTGATTTTTATAGCTGTAATTGATTTTACTGCTTTTGAGATTTAATCTATGCTGTTTTTGTAAGTGATGAATGTACTTTTATTATGTTTGTACATATCTGTGAAATTTTTTTCTAATTTTCTTACCCCTGATTATGGACTTTTTTCTACCCAAAGAGTTCCCTTTAATGTTTCTTATAAGGCTGGCTTGATGGTGATGAATTCCTTTAACTTTTGTTTGTCTGGAAAACTCTTTATCTCTCCTTCTATTCTGAATGGTAGCCTTGCTGGATAGAGTATTTTTGGTTGCAATTTGTTTTTTTCTCCTTTCAGCCCTGAATATATCATGCCACTCACTCTCTTCTGGCCGGCAAAATTTCTGCTGAAAAATTAGCTGAAGGCTTATGGAGTTTCCCTTGTAGGTAACCATTTTCTTTTCTCTTGCTGCTTTTAAAATTCTCTTTGTCACTACTTTTTGCTATTTTAATTATTATGCATCTTGGCATAGACCTCCTTGGGTTGATTTTGTTGAGGGCTCTCTGGGCCTCCTGGATCTGGATGTCTTTTTGTTTTTTTTTCTCTTGAGATTAGGGAAGTTTCACCTATTATTTCTTCAGATAAATTCTCTGTCCTCTTTTGTCTCTCTCCTCTTTCTGGGCTTCCTATATTGCCAATGCTTTTATGCTTGATGATGTCACTGAGTTCCCTTGGCCTTTCTCATTTTTTATTATTCTTTTTTCTTTTTGCGGTTCAGATTGGTTACTGGAAAGCAACCAATAACCTCCTTCAGGTCATTGGTCTGTTCTCCTATTTCCTCTAGTCTATGTATTCCCTTTAGTGTATTTTTTATTTTGGTTATTGAGTTCATCGTCTTTGATTGGTTCTTTTTTATATTTTCTATCTTTTTAATGAAGATCTCACTCAGGTCCTCCACTCTTTTCTCAATCCCAGTAAGTATCCTTATGACCATTAGTTTGAATCCTCTTTCAGGATTCAGATATTGCTTATCTCCATTCATTTAGCTGTTCTGGTATGATATTGTCCTGTTCTTTTATTTGGGACATTCCTCCGTCTCTTCATTTTGTCCAACTCTGTGTTTGTTTCTATTTATTAGGAAAGTCAGCCATGTCTTCTGATCTTGAAACTAGTGGCATTATGAAGAAAAGGTCCTTGAGTGTCCTGTAGTGTAATTTCCTCTGTTCACCACAATCTGGTGCTTCAGGGGTGTCTCCCATGTGTATTGTGTGTACTCTACTATTGTGGTTGAGCCACATTGGCCTTCAGTCCAGTCAGCTGCAATGACTCTCTTTGCCTTTTGTGGGCTGGGATTGGTCTCCATGAGGTTATGCAGCCAGTCTAAGGCCACCTTGGGCTCATAGTTTGGTCAGACCAGATTCCTGCCCTCAGCCAATGCTGGAACTATGGTCACACTGAACTACTGGGAGCTTTCCCTGCATTGTCCCCTAAGAGGCTTTTGTTGGTATGTGGGGTTTGTCTCTTTGTGGGTTGCAGTGACCCTGAACTACGGGGCTCTCTCTTTATGCTGTCTCTGAGAAGATTCTGTTGGTGGATGGGGCTGGCAGTCAGATTGAATGTCTGTCCCAGCCTATTACTGCTGGGACAGTAGGGGCTGCAGCTGAAGAACATATGTGTGATTATCTTCCCTTTTCCCTAGGGCAAGAGACACTTTGAAATTGATACTGGCCACTGTTGTCAGGGCTGCTTGCAGAATGAGACATGTCAGGTATGACTTTAGAGGGACTCCTGCTGAGTAGGTGGGGCAAGTTGGATGGGGGAGATCCAGAGGAGAATGTAGGAGTGGGATGTGTGGTGTTAGAATGCTAGGTGGTGAGTTCATCCTAGGGTTCCCAAAGGTGTTGTGGTATCTAGGTTGGGAACTGGGGCAGGGGAAGAGATGGACTTGCCAGCTCTTATTCTTGGAGAAATTTCCTAAAGATCCCTGCCCCTCTAACGCATGTTCTGAGATTAATAAATATGTCTCCTTCATGTACACCTCAGGCATTTTTCAAACGGCTGCTCTGTGCTGAGTCTTAACTGGATTATTTGTTACACTTGCTCTTTAAGGGTGGGGAGTCTGTTTCCTATCTTCTGCAGACTCTTCTAGAGCTGAGGTCACTGATTTTTAAAGTTCCTGGTGTTAAGCTCCTCTGATTGTAAAAACTCATGAAGTTAAGCCCCTTTGATTTTCTGATTTTCAAAGCCAGATGTTACAAGAACTCCTCTTCTCAGTGCATGTCCCTTATGTCTGGGGAGCCTGGTGTGGGGGTCTGTTCCTTTCCCTTTTCTATTCTTGTGGTAGCCCCACCATTTGTGTTTAGTCTTACAGGTTAGTTGTGTTCCCAACTGGGTCCCTGCCCTTCCTACCATTTTTGATGTGGCCTTCTCTCTATGATTAACTTTGAAGATTCTGATCGGCCAGTCTTCGGTTTATTTTCTGGGTTAGTTACACTGATGTGGCTGTCATCAAGGTGTGCCCATGGGACAAGGTGAGTTTAGGATCCTCCTGCTCCACCATTATCCCAGGCTCCCTTAATGGGCATTTTTTTCCCCTTTTAGAGTCAAATAGGAAGAACAGAGACTAAGGACTATCTTTTATATTTTTCCAAGATATCTGGTCACTTTTCTGACTAGGTTATTTGAATAGTCTGCTGAACTTTGACTTATCACATTAACTAAAGCAGCCTAAAATTTATTATAGGGAAGTTAAGTCACCTCTGTAAGTCAAAGATTCTCATAAATTATTTTCATTATGGACTAATGATCTGTGAAGATTAAAATCTTTCAAAGAGTTGAATGGATTGTTTTTGTGTTCTGTGGGAAATAACAAGTTGTTTTAAAGCTTTGGCCATTTAGAGGAAATCAGTACAGTTTCCATCATAATATTGTTTAAGTCATGCCCTGACTGGATGTTTTGTGGACATTAATGAAGAATAGCATTCCTTCTTTCTTTTCTTTCTTTCTTTCTTTTCCTTTTTTTTTTTTTTGAACAGCATTATTTCTTTACAAGTATTATGGATGATGACCATCTCACAGTATGGTTTGTTTTCAAGTTTGAGGAGGTCAAATTAAGTAATATCCATTTATAACAATTATGATAAACTACTATTTTTTGCCATATTTCCTTCGACATAGCTATTCACTGTGATGAATGCCTTACACACTTTAAGTTAGCACTCTTCAGAATTCTGTGAGGAAAATGAGAAAACCAAGGCAGAGAAAGTTTAATAACTCACAAGGGCAAGTAAAAAAACCAGAATTCAAACCTAGACCCATATGATCAACACCTACATCTTAAAAAATTTTTTTATTTAACTCAATTTAATTAACATTTAGTGTATTACTAGTTTCATAGGTAGAATTCAATGATTCATCAGTTGCATATTACACCCAGTGCTCATTCCAGCAAATGCCCTCTTTAATGTCCATCACCCAGTTACCCCATTCCCCCAGCCACCTCCCCACCAGCAGCCCTCAGTTTGTTTTCTATAGTTAAGAGTCTCTTATGGTTTGGTTCACTCTCTGTTTTCAGCTTATTTTATTTTTCCTTTCCTTCCCCTATGTTCATCTCTTTTGTTTCTTAAATTCCACATATAAGTGAAATCATATAGTATTTGTCTTTCTCTGACTTACTTAGCTTTCTCTGACTGACTTATTTCCCTCTAGTTCCATCCATGTCATTACAAAATGGCAAGATTTCATTCTTTTTGATGGCTGAGTAACATATATATATATTTATATATATATAAATATATATATAAATATATATATAAATATATATATAAATATATATAAATATATATAAATATCAGATAAAAATCTGAAACAAGAAATTGTTTCAGATATATATATATATATATATATATATATAAATACCACATCTTCTTTATCCATTCAGATGAACACCTGCATTTTAATCCCTCCTCAATTAAGTGGAGGTAATTGCTTTCCCAAAGTTATTGGTGTGTTAACCAGCTGGTTTATTACAAGTGACAGAACGCAGCTTAAAATAGCTTACTGAAAGAAAAAAAAATAATGTAGTGGAAGGGTACAGTGATGATCTATAAAACTGCTAAAGAAACCACAGTTGTTTCAGGGGTCATGGATTGGAACCAGGATCTGAAATAAAATCAGATCCATTTCTCCTTTTTTTCCTATATTACAATAGACCCCAAAATTTTACACATTACAATAGACCCCAAAATTTTACACATACCTTTTTTTTTATCTTTGCAAAAATTATGTGGATAAGTTGCTATTATTTCTTTTGATAACCATGATAAATAAGACATACTAGGTGAATTGATTTGTCAAAGATGGTGGCTGATTGGTCATGGGACAGTATTAGAGCCCAGCCCTACAGACACTTGTACCATGCTCTTTCAATCTACTTGTCTTAAAATGCCCAATTGTGTCAGTGTTGGAGTTTTTTTTTATTTTAGTTATATAGGTACGTCAATGGAGATATTAATACTTTTTAAAGAGAAAACCAAATTTGATATTTGAGATTCTCATATACCTCAGATATTCTTATGAATATTGCCCTGATGAAACACAGGAAAAATAGCCTATCAATCTACATCTTATTTAAAGTGTTTGGCACTGTACTATCTTGTTAAATGAAAGGTTACTTTTACTAGTAGGATTTCATTAATTTCTCTTTTAAAAAATTCATTAAAATGATTTTCTAACAGATAGTTATTTTAGAATATAACATTTGATTTGTAGCTGATTTTCAATAGGAAAAGACTCTTTTGATTAAAATTGTTCCATATTCTTTTCTTAAACTTAACCTTATGTTGACCTGATAATAAAATAAAGGTGAAGCTTTGACTAGTTTCTGTGACTTAGAACAAATTTTATCTTTTGCTATGTGATTTCAAATGGACAGGTTTTCAAACTAAATGTCTTAGCCACAAGATGGTGTCCTAACATTAGCAACCAGTGGGTTTAGTTTATAAATAGAATTAACTTTACGTGGCAAAAATGTTTTTCAAGTTGAAAATGCCAAGTGCCCATGCATAAAAATAATTACTCCTTAGCCTGTACTCTTGTGCAAAATGTACTTGGGAAAATGTATTGTTCAACTCAATTTGATTAACTCTCTTTGTTGTAGATTTGTATTTATTTACATTAATGCTACACTGGAATACTCAGTTCATTAACTTCTAATTTAGCTAAAACAGAGAGGAAACTGTTTTCCTTGCAAGTCACAACAGATTTTCAAATGGCACAATAGTTGAACTTTGTGTGATGTACATTTTATTGTGTGTCATGAGAGATACACTTAAGAGTTCAAGATTTTTATCCTGTTTTTTAATTTCCATAATGGTTTGCTCTAGATATCAGAGATGGTAATATCCACTTTATCTTGAAACTGGGTGTATTTAAAATTTGAATATGGTAAGTTGGATATTATTTTTTGAATTTAACATTGTTTTCTGCTTTCAAAAACTAACATTTATTTCAAGGATCCTGAGAAATCTCTGGTCCTAATAATTCTTACGGTTATCACTAACTTCTGAACACATGTAGAGACTTTCTAATACCAAATCCTGGGGGAGAAGAGGTTGGATGCATTCTATTGCTTTTAGGAGAGTCTGAATAAAAGAAGAAATTGTTTCAGATAAAACTAAGTACACTGATAATAACCTCTAACTCCATTTTAACACTAACTTTAAAAGAAAGCTAGATTTGCCCTGCAACTGAAAGTGGTCCTTTGGCTTTTAAAACGATATCGTCCATTTTTATATCATCTTTACATCTACATAGCTATGAGTTGTTAAAAAGAGTGTTTTCGGGACCATTCTATATTTTCATCCTGAAAAAGAAAGTTCATATATAATCACTTGGTTATGTAAGAGAGTGAGACAGAAATGCATCAAAGTGAGATATATTAGAATCACTTCATAAGCTGTTTTCTACATTAATGGTATAAATATCCATTATATAAAAATTTGGGAGATAAATCTGACAATATATATTAGAATAAAAAATACACATATTCTTGAACCTAGTGCCACCTTTAAAACCTGTTCTACAGAAATGAAAGTGCCGATCTATAAGGGCATATACGCTATATAACAGTCTTTACTTCAGCATTGTTCATGGAAGCCAAAAATAAAAACAAAATAAAAGTCTAACAGGTAAATGCCCACCAAAAAATGAATAATGATAGAATATTATTTAGCAGCTAAGAGAATGAATTAATGCTATGAAGCTATACAAATTGGCTAGAGGAATTTACACTATGTATGGTTGAATGGGAAAATTAAGGGATTTATAATAAAATCCCCTTAAAAAAACACATACACAACAGAGGGGCACCTGGGTGGCTCACTTGGTTCAGCATCTAACGTTGGCTTGGGTCATGATCCCAGGGTCCTGGGATTGAGGCCCGTGTCCAGCTCCCTGTTCAGCAGGGAGTCTGCTTGTCCCTTTCTCCCTGTCCCTTCCCCTGATTGTGCTCTCTCTCTCAAATAAATAAATAAAATCTTAAAAAAGGAAAACAACAGAAACTAGACATTTTGCCACGTGTGAGGTGATATTTCACTGTGATTTTGATCTGCATTTCCCTGATGATGAGTGGTGTTGAACATCTTTTCACGTGCCTGTTGGCATCTGTATGTCTTCTTTGGAAAGATGTCTATTTAGGTCCTCTTCCCATTTATCAGATTGTTATTTTTTGGTGTTGAGTTATATGAGTTCTTTCTATGTTTTGAATATTAAACTCTGATTGGATAGATCATTTGCAAATAGGAGATACAGTAAAAAATATTGTAATAACTTTGTGAGGTGACAGTAACTACACTTACCATGGTGAGCATTTTGTAATGTATGTAAGTCAAATTATGTGGTAAACCTAAAACTAATATAATATTGTATTTCAGTTATTCTTCTATTTTAAAGTTTTTTTCTAATGAAAAAACTCAGAAAAATCTTATATATTTACAATGCAAATGTATCCGTATATGCCCACACATGTTTGTATATGACTAAATAGACATGGAAGGAAGCATGAAAGAATTCATATTAGTTTATTTATATGGGATCCTTCTTGAAGGCTCTCATAGTCAGGTTCCCTGAAGAGCAGCCTGAGCTTATTGGCCTGCGGGAATTCTATGGAAGAATGCTCCTCCGATGAACCATGGAAGGGAAGTGAAGGAAAGTAGGTTAAGCTGGAAGAGGGGCTGAGCCGCGATGCAATCACAGCAGCAGCTCACCCACGGGCTCGCCAGAGCTGGGATGTTCCTGCATGATCATTGCACACTGGAGTAAGGGGGCCTATTTGCTCTACATTCTCTGTGTGCTTTCTCCCTTTCAACTGTCTTCACTGACTGGCCATTGGATGTAGACCGTCCCCAGGTAGGAGGTGTGATGATGGGGCTGCAGCTCTCCTTAGCTGAGGCTTAATCCTCGGAAGGGAGGATTCAGCTGTGAGCCATCAACTGTCAGCCTTCCCAGCTGCTGAAGGGATAAATGAGTTAGTCTTAAAAATGGTAAAGAAAGCTGGGATGCCTGGGTGGCACTGTCGGTTGGGTGTTAGCTTTCGGCTCAGATCATGATCTCAGGGTCGCAGGATCAAGCTCCCTGCTCAACAGGGTAGTCTGCTTCTTCTCTCCCTGCCTGCTGCTCCCCCACTTGTGCTAAGAAAATAAAAAATGGTAAGGCAATCTATTTGGCATGCCACCATAACGCCCTGTAAGGAATGGGGTGAAGAATAATGTGGTTATAATGAGGGAAGAGAGGGGAAGAGGTAGCCATATAAGAAAAGAGAAAAATAATTTTAATAAAAGCATTTAAACAAGTGGTAAATATGCATCAATATTGCAAGCGCTGTGGGAGCAGCAGTGCTATGAAAAATTCATAAGGCTTTACCTGAAAGAACCTTCCAAAACCTTTCTTGACCCAATTTTCTGGGTCATCATTACTTTTCAATGCACTGTATTTTCTTTGACAACGTTGAAAGGATAAAATGCTCAGTAAAGGAGAATTGAGAAGTAAGCTTAAATATTTTATTTTTTGAAAGAGTAAAAGGCTGATGAAGGAAGTTACATCTTCCTGTACACATATTGCAGTATTTTGGCTATGGTAACTACATTCTTACTAAAGCACTGTATTTGGAGAAAAAATTTGTCTTGAGTAAACAGATAAGCATGTTGATAACATACTGTGCCATTATGTATTACAGTGAGGCCCTGAACAACTTTAGTTAGACTATGCTTACAGCTCTGTAGTCTGATTCATTTATTGAATAGCTACCATATGCCAGGCAGATTATGAGGCCCTGGGGATTGGAAACTAAATACTTAGTGATTCAGAGCCTTGCAGGATAGACAGATGAAACAAGGGGCAGTCACAGAGTAATGAAGGCTATGGTATAGACAGAGTGCCGTGGGAGCTCCAGTGACTACGCAGATGCAAACCAAAAGATTGCAGGTTGATGATGTCAAAGCTTCCAGATATAGGAAGCTTCTGAACTGTGGGGTGGGTATTGGGGCAGGTGAATAATAAGAAGGAAGATCTGAGTGCAAGAAGGGTACATTCGGGTTGCTGTAAATAGTCCAAAATGTTGCAATAGAATGCACTGCATCCCAATGCATTGGGATGAATAATAAGAAGGAAGATCTGAGTGCAAGAAGGGTACATTCGGGTTGCTGTAAATAGTCCAAAATGTTGCAATAGAATGCACTGCATCCCAATGCATTGGGATGAGGGCAAGGGTTTCAGTAGATCATGCTGCAGAAAGAAGCAGGGACAAGATCAGAGTAAGAGTGCTGACAGGGACATAGAGCATGGTCAAATAGGATAATTCGAAGACAGTATAACAAAGCAACTATTTACAAAGGTGTGGGGAAATGGGGCAAGGGTTGGACATTTCCACCTTAGGCCTAATGCAGCAAGAGGTAGAGGGGTTATGAGAACTTGGGGACAGAGGGTCTGAGCAGAGGGAGCGGCTTTCCTCACAGGAGGCCTGGTTTCTCAGGAGGAACGCTGCAAACCTGCAGTGTCATTGAAAGCAGGCAGCTGGGAGAACGATGCTTTGATGGGACCACAGTGCACACTAGCCCATCGATGGGTCCTTGTCAGAACAGAGAAAGGCGAGAGAGCAGAGAGAGGTTCTGGCGGGGCACACAGATCTCTTCTCTGTGTAGGTGACAGCTGCAGAATTGAAGATTACGGAGGAAGTAAGTAAATGAACAAGGGAAGGAAGTGATTTCCAACAAGTAGAGCAGGGTAGCAAGATTCTGTGGCAGGAGGGTGCATGGTGAATCTGGAGACTAAAAACAATGCCCATGCAGTGAGTGTGGAGAGGGAAAACAGGTAGGGTGTGATGTTACAGAGGTGTCATGAGGCAGACTGTACAGGGCCATTCATGCTAAATTAAATAATTTTGTCTTTATTCCCCAGAACAATGCAATAGAAAGTCTGATCGTGCATAATGTCATCTGATTTTGTTTTGTAGAAATCACTCTCCTGTTGGAGAGCAGACTGGGTCAGAGTGAATGTGGTAAGACAGCTTGGAAGGTGGTGATAGTGGTCGGGGCGAGCCATCATGGTGGCCTACAGTAGGGTACCAGTGGTGGAGAGGCAGAGGGTGGACACAATCAAGAAATACTTAGGAGGTAAAAATCAAGAGAACTTGGTGACAGTTTAGACATGGAGGCTGAGGTAAAAGGAATTGTTAAGCAGGATAATGAGGTTTCTGACTAGATCGGAAACAGTTTGTGAAAAAATTCCCTTTCCTTTCTTGATAAACCTTACACTTCTTTGTAGTCCCACTAGCTCTTGACTCAAGGCCTCATTTATTGTAATGAACATTTCTTCATTTATGCTTGACCACGTTCCCTGTGTTAGATGATGAACTCATCCCCTTTTCTTACTTGCCAAATCATTATGTTTTGCAGATTTTCACCCATGAGTTTCCTCCTCTTGGTTCTTTCACAAAGCATCTCACTTCTTCCTAACTTCCTCCTTTGGATGTGCCCTGTGTGAAAATATACATTGAAATTACTCACAATTTCCATTTATTTCCATCTTGCTCTTGCTTCTTCTTCATAAACACCCCTTGGCTCCAAAGATACATCTTTTGCCCTATCAAGATCACTAATATGCAGTGTCTCAGTATTTCAAAATGCAGAGTAGCCAAAAATAATATAGTTCATCCTGTTACTGTTAAGTTATTCCGCAGACACATTTTGTATTGGTCTAAAAAGAGAATGTTTGAAACAAGTCTATCAAACATTTTCCTGTTTCAACACTGGGCAGACTCTCCTGAATTCATGTCAATAAAGGAGAAAATAAAGGAGCTTCAATTGTTTTGTGTGGGTCCTGTTCAATTAGAGGAAAATTATTTTTCCCATATGACTGTATGAAACCAGTAGTGTGTGTGTATGTACACACACATATATACACACATATATACACACACATATCAATAATGACAGTTCAATATTAACAACCAAGAAATTGAACTCAGGTACTGCTGACATTTGTGACATTTTCACTGCCACTTAATATGACTGAAAATGCATCTAATAATTGAGAATGTGACATCATTATATTCCATTAATGACTATAGTTAGATTAATAATAATTTATTCTTGAAAATTAAGCATTAAGTGCACCTTTGCGGGCAGAAAAGAAGCATGTTCTATTTAATGCTTCAGATGAGGAACTCTGCAGAGATTTGGTCTTGATTCCTTTCCTAGGAAGGCGAAATGATAGAGTGGAAATGCCCAGAACCTGAAATTAAAATCTCAGAGTCTAAATCTGACTTAACCACTGGCTAACAGTGTGACTTATGAGTCTCAGTTTCTTCATCAGTGAGATGGAAAAGGCTCCTAAATTGTAGAGTTGTTGTGAGAAATAAGTAAGTAGATGTTTGTAAAGGTACTTTATAAATTGTACAGTATGATGCTAATGTTACTTATTGTTATTAAACTTTTTTAAAAAATATTTATTTATTTATTTGAGAGGGAGAGAGAGAGAGACAGCTTGAGCAGGGGGAGGGGTAGAGGCAGAGGGAGAGAGAGAATCTCAAAGAGACTGCATTGAGCACGGAGCCCCATACAGGCTTGAACTTATGATCCTGAGATCATGATCTGAGCTGAAACCAAGAGTCCGATGCTTAACTGACTGAGCCGCCCAGGCATCCCGTTATTAAATATTAAATAGGAACGCTGTCTCTAATTCCAGTTTCCTTACCTCCGCAATAAATTTGTTCCTATATTGCTACATATAATAATTCAGAGATGCTTATTTAGATGGAGGAAATGCCTGACAAATAGAAAAAAAAAATTTAGAATGATACTCTTAACAGAGAAATCAGTTTCCTACTTTAGTGAATATACAGATAATCCCTGTTTTGCATGTTAGTGCAAGGCTATAAACCTGACTTTGTAAGTAGAAACCATGCAAAGTGATGATCTTACTAACCATTGGGAAAAATTATGATTGTTGTGTGACCTTTAAAATTGTGTTTTCGAAACACTGGACACTCTCTTACTGTTGGTTATAAATATACAGGGAAATGAAAAAAAATAGTAAGACTGGTATTTATTTAGGACACTGTAATTTAGAACATTAGAAACTGTGAGAATTAAAGTGTTTTATTTTGTTCTTTGAAAAAAATACCAAGTGTAGTTTCAGCTGTGTTTTTCCTTTTCCTCTAATACAACTTAGTGTATGGAGCCACCGTCTTCTTTTCATATCTCCATGAATTGCAATGCTTCTTCTAAAATTTGGATTTATTTCCAAAATTTCATCTTTAGCACTTTTGGTGTTGTGAAATATGTCCAAGAGTTTTTTTTGTTTTGTTTTGTTTTGGTTTGGTTTTTTTTCCTGTAAAGTCCTTCCCTGCCCCCTCTGATGTCACTTCTCTGGCGTATTTTCATTCATGTCATTATAACTGCTCATTTAGGTCCATAAATTCTAATCACAGCTGATTTCACTTCCAGCAGTATTGTGTTTTTACTTCTTTGTTACACTTTCATCTTTTGACCAATTCTGTCTTTGGATTATCCAATATTATCAAATATTTCCTGGGTTTGTCACCAAGAGACCGGCAGGGGGACAATGCAACTTTATGCTTCACTGTCTGAAGGGAAACCGGTAAGCAGATGCACGGTGATCAATTTCCAACAGACTTTGACAGAAGTGACATGATTGGTAACTGGTTGTGATGTGCTATTTATATAGTGATTTGTGGGCTAAAGAGTTAGCCCCAAAGTGTGTTCTTTGTGCGGGTTGCTCAGAGTAAATCCACCATGGTAAATGAAATTTGAACCATGTTGCTGGTGAAAGTGTTATTTGACTAAACTGTAGTAACTGAAATTCATGGATGTTGGAACAATGGGAAGTGAGGATGGCATGTATATTTGATCAATGGCTAAGGAGAGAGCAAAGCAAACAATTTTGGAAAATGCCGGAGGCTAGATAAAAGAGAGAGAAATATGAGTCCTCCTCTAACTTGTATTTGGATTATTTCTTAATTTAATGAGAGAACACATAGAGAAATGTAGCATATGTGCACTGCTTAGAAGTGAGGGAAAGTAATAACAGCTCCTATTTATTCGCTATATTTAAATTATGTGTTTTTTTTTTAAAGGTGATAATTTTGGGGCACACCCCCTGGGTCGCTCAGTCAGTTAATTGTCTGCCTTCAGCTCAGGTCGTGATCCCAGGGTCCTGGGATTGTATGCCAGGCTCCCTGCTCAGTGGGGAGTCTGCTTCTACCTTTCCCTCGGTCTCTCCCCCTGCTTGTGCACACTCTCTCTCTGACAAATAAGTAAATAAAATCTTAAAAAGAAAAAAAAAGGTGATAATTTCAAGGGGCTAAAATTTCAAGAGATACGGAAGACTCTACGTTGAAAAGGTCTTTCTAGAGCCCCTTTCCCAGCTTCCAGTTTCCTTTGATTGAGGGCAACTGACATGATGCTTCCAGAGATAGTCTCTGCATATACAAGCAAACATGTTCACAAGCACACCGCATAATTTTCTCTCCTTTAAAACACCAGTTCTAAGCAACTAATATTTATTGAGCATTTGAGGTATACCAGACAATATGCTGAACTTTGTATGCTTTGTCTTATTTAATCCCCCTTAACCTTTGAGGTAGGCTGTCATTCCTGCAGAGGAAATTCAGACTCTGCAAGTTTAACTTCCTTTCCCCAAATCATGCAGCTGCTATGTGGTGAAGCACCTGTCCTCACCTAGGTATTCTGAATTCTCAAATGCAGGCTCTTAATGACCAGACGACACCATCTAGGATCTGTGTGTAGGTCATGTAATAGCATTTCAGTCATGTAACAGTCCTTTTATGGTCTTAGAAATTCTTTTTGCTAATTCAGCCTATGGTAATACAGTGCTCAGGGGGTTCGGGAGAGACTTAAGTATTTCCAAAAGCATTATTTCTCTCAGTCTCTCTCAGGAGATTGTTTGGCCACCATCTGTACTGGGAACTTGGCCAGGTTGCTTGGAAGGAGCCCAAACCTGAGTGCATGTCTCTGATCTGTTCTCCTGCACTGCCAGGCAGTCCCACTCCTTTTCGGGCATTGGAATTCCGTCAGACACTCAGCAGGTGCGTGTGTCTGTGTGTGCACATATGTGTGTGTGTGCGTGCATGCACATGTCATATCGGTTCACTTATTCACTTAAAAACAATTATATCTATTAAGTGTCTTAATCTTGCACAGTGGAAATAGAAAGCTTAGACAAGGTAGCAACCTATAAGCAACAGCCTGTGCACCTTTCTGATTTCATAAACTGAGTGCTGCTTGACAAATAGTCGGTTGTAAGCAAAGATACTACCATTGTCAGTTCTGGTTAGCAATTGTGCATGTTTTCTAGGTGTCTGCTTCCTGAATGCACCCCTTGGTGCACTCTTGGAGGAAGCGGACAGAGTGTCTCATGAAGGAGTCTGTTGCTGCCTTTTCTCCACTATGCATGCGTCTTACCTTTTTCTTTGTTACCTTGGGGGTGCTCAATGTCTTCTCTGCTGCCTTTTATCTGAGGGTGGAAAACTTGAGGGTGCAGTTCAAATGTTTTAAAAGTCAAGTGGACTTTCTTGGCTTCAGGAACTCTGGGTCAAGGTTTCAGTGAGAGATGTACACACACACACACACACACACACACACACTGTGTCCTGGGATATCTTGGCATGCAGATTAAGTGCTTCCCCAAGGAAGCTCTACCCTTTCAAATGAATCATACAAAATCTGATTAACCATTGAACATGAAGGATGATGATTTTCAAGAGCTGCTAGTGTTAGGGGAAATATGCTGTATTTTCCTGCAAGACTGAGGGCCTGAGATCTTGACATCGTTGGGTGTTTCTGTTCAAGAGTAATACAATCCATCGTGACAGTTAGGGTTTGGAGCCGTATCTTTCTGTGTACTAGATTTTGTTTAGAAATCTAGGCCCCACTTTGCCCAATTCCAGGACCTTGCTTTTTGATTTGGGAAACCTCCAGTCTTTGTTTGAAATTAGACAGAGTAAAGATTATATCCCATCTGTAAAATAACTTATATTTATTTTTGCAATGTATCTGAGAAATAGAGTTAATTAAAGTATTTTTATATAGAGGCAGCTATGTCTCAGTAGATGATCTCATTTGCTACTTTATTTAAAAGTTTGAGCTCAGCCAATATAAGCACCCTCGCTTTGCCCTCTTCTCCCTTCGAATTCTATGCCACTTCTTGCCTCTTGTATGATTTTGGTTTGGGAGGATGTATCCCACCAGGCCCCATACCTGGGCTCTTCTTCTCATTTTCCTTTCTCCCCTGGAACCTTGTTCTATTACTCACTTCTCAAGTCTTTCCTTTTCTCTAGCTCATTGCCTCATCCTGGCACACTCACAGGCACCCTGTACCCTCTTGCACCCTCAGTTACTTAAAAAAGAAAAACTTTTCAAAAGAGCATTCTGTATTCTCCACCTCATTTCCCTTCACCCCGTGAACCTCTCCTTCTATCACCAACTCAGCTGAAGCCATTATTCCAAAATAACCACTGACTTAGTGGTTTCCAACTCTGGTGCCCTTTCAACCCATAAGCTCATTAGGCTCTGTGGCATTTGATGGAAACTCTCTTCTCGCCTGGCTTCCAAGATGAGTGGTTTTGGGTTTTTGGTTTGTTTGTTTGTTTGTTTTTAGTCTTATTATTTTGTTCCTTTTCTGTAACCTATTAAGGGCTTCTTATATAATCTCTCCTAGATATAGAACTCCTCCAATTTCCAGATTTCTTTATTTGGGCCCCTCTCCTCGGTCTCTCTTTTCTCTCCTCTCTTCTTTGTTGCTTCAGCCTTTTCACGTTTTCACTTACCATCTCCATATGGACAACTTCCCAATTCACTTTTCTGACACTGGTTTTTTGAAAGATGAAGTCCAGCACTTCCAGTGGGCTTCTGGATGTCTTTGCTCACTCATTCACACTTGCTAAGAAGCTACTAAGAAATAAGAACTGCACTGGAGTGCGGAGACAGCAGTGAACAGAGCAAAGTCCCAGCCCCACAGAGCTTGCGTCCTAGTGAGACAAGAAAGCATAAATAAATAGATAACGTCTCAGGTGGTGACAAGTGCCATGGACAAAAACAAATCACATCAGAGGAGACGATGATGGGAAATGTGGTAAGTAATTTAGATCGAATAATCAACAAAGTCTCTCTATAAAATGACCCTTGAGCAGAACTCTGAAGGAAGTGAGTGTGGGAGCCGTGTTCACACCTGAGGGCAAAGTGTTCCCAACAGAGAGAACAGGCCCTGAGGTACAAAGAGGTAAATGTGACTGGAGTACAGCGAGGGAAAATGATCTCTCTCTCTCTCTCTATCTGTATGCTTATCTCCCTCTCTCTGGTATGTGGATAGAGATAACTGATGGGGGGGAGGAGAGCAGGCACGTGATACTTCTTTGATATCATTATTTATATATTTATGTCTATGTAAAATCTTATAATCTTACTACTTCTTTACATTCCTACACACTCTTACACATACACACATACATCTCTATCTATATATCCATTATAGCTGTTATAGTTATATCTATTATAGCTATCTACCTATATCTAGATAATAAAGATAGATGATAGATAGATAGATAGATAGATAGATAGATAGATAGATAGATACATTATGCACAGAGATATCAGGGGTCATATTACACAGGGCATTGTGGGGTGCAGTAAGGACTCTGACTTTGACTCCAAATGAGAGCAGAAGCCATTGAAGGGTTTTGAGCTGAGAAGTAACAGGATCTGACTTTCACTCACTTAAAAAAAAAAAAACACTGACTGCTTTATGGGGAAAGGATTCTGCATGCACAAGTGTGGAAGCAGTTAGATCAGTCAAGAGTAAAATGTAATAATACAGAAAAAGAAGATGGAAGCTTGTACCAAAGTGGCAATGGTGAAGATTTTTAGAAGTGATAAGGATCTATTTTGAAGGAAGACCTGAAAAGATTTGCTGAGGACTGGTGTAAGGTATGAGAGTGAGAGAGTAGTTAGAAATGACTGGGCTTTAGAAACTGATAGAATGGACTTTCCATTTATCATGAAGCAAAAGACCGGGTTCAACAGGTAGTGGAGGCTGGTGAAATCAGGACTATGGTTTTGAAGATGTTAAATATGAGATGTCTGTTAAACATCAGAAAGGAAATATCACTTAAATATTTATACATATACATACAAAATATATGTATTTTGAGTATAGTTGATACACAATGTTACATTAGTTTCAGGTGTACAACTTAGTGATTTGACAAGTTTGTACATTTTGCTGTGCTTACAATAAGTGTAGCTACCATCTTTTCCATTACATCGCTATTACAATATCAATGACTATATTTCTTATGCTGTGCCTTTTATTCTCATCACTTATTCAGTCCATCACTGGAAGCCTGTATCTCCCTCTCCCCTTCACCCATTTGCCCATCCCCCCACCCACCTCCTCCCTGGCAGCCTTCAGATTGTTCTCTGTGTTTATAGGTCTGATTCTGCTTTCTGCTTTTCATTTGTTTATTCATTTGTTTTGTTTTGATTTTAGATTATACTTATGAGTAGGATCATATAGTATTTGTCTTTCTCAGTCTGACTTATTTCTCTTAGCATAATACACTCTGGGTGTATCCAGGTTGTCTTAAGTGGCACAATCTCATCCTTTTTTATGGCTGCATAATATTCACACACACACACACACAACCACACACACACACACACACACACACACACTTTCCTAATCCATTTTTCTATTGATGGATATTTAGGTTGCTTCCATATCTTGGCTATTGTAGGTAATGCTGCAGTAAACATAGGAGTGCATATATCTTTTTGAATTAGTATTTTCATTTTCTTTGGGTAAATACCCAATAATAGAATTATTGGATCATATGGTAACTCTATTTTTAATTTTTTCAGGAGTCTCCATACTATTTTCCACAGTGGCTGCACCAATTTACATTCCCACCAGCAATGCATGAGGGTTCCTTTTTCTTCACATCCTCACCAACACTTGTTATTTCTTGTCATTTTGATTTTAGCCATTCTAACTGTTGTAAGGTGATATATCTTATTGTGGTTTTGATGGGCATTTCCCTGATTATGAGTGATGTTGAGCATCATTTTGTGTGTCTGTTGGCCATCTGTATGTCTTCTTTGGAAAAATGTCTATTCAGGTCCTCTGCTCATTTTTAAATCTGAACACACACACACACACACACACACACACACTATATATATATATATATATATATATATATATATATATATATATATATATATAGTATTAACCCCTTATTAGATATTTACAAATATCTTCTTCCATTTAATACATTGTCTTTTTGTTTTCTTGATGGTTTCCTTTGCTGTGCAAATGCTTTTTATTTTGATGTAGTCCCAATAGTTTATTTTTGCTTTTGTTTCCTTTCCCTTAGGAAAAATATCCAGAGAAATGTTGCTCTGGCCAATGTCAAAGACATTACTGCTTGTGCTGTCCTCTAGGACTTTTATGATTTCAGGTTTCACATTTATGTCTTTATTCTGTTTTGAGTTAGTTTTTGCATATGGTGTAAGAAATTGCTCCAATTTTATTCTTTCATGTGTAGCTGTCTAGTTTTCCTAGCACCATTTATTACAGAGTCTTCTTCATTGTATGTTCTTACTTCCTTTGTCATAGATTAATTGACCATATAAATGTAGGCTTTTTTCTAGAGTCTCTATTCTGTTCTATTGATCTATGTGTATATTTCTGTGCCAGTGCCAGTATCAGACTGTTTTGATGACTATAGCTTTGTTGTATAACTTGAAATTTGGAATTGTGATACCTCCAGTTTTGTTCTTCTTTCTCAGAGTTGCTGTGGCTATTAGGGGTCTTCTGTGGTTCCATACAAATTTTAGTATTATTTGTTCTAGTTTTGTGAAAAATGCCATTGGTATTTTGATAGGGATTGCATTGAATCTGTAGATTGCTTTGGACAGTATGGACATTTTAACCACACTGGTTTTCTCAATCCATGAGGATAGAATATCTTTCCATTTGTGTCATCTTCAGTTTCTTTCATCAGTGTTTTATGGTTTTTGGAGTACAGGTCTTTCAACTCTCTGGTTAACTTTATACCTAGGTATTTTATTCTTTTTGGTGCAATTGTAAATGGTGTTGCTTTTTTTTTTAATTTCTCTTTCTGCTACTTCATTATTAGTATATAGAAATGCTACTGATTTCTGGGTATTAATTTGGTATCCTGACACTTTACTGAATTCATTGATAATTTCTAGTAGTTTTTTGGTGGAGTCTTTAGAATTTTCTCTATATAGTATCATGTCATCTGCAAATAGTGACAGTTTAACTTCTTTACCAATATGGATGCTTCTTATTTCTTCTTCTTATCTGATTGCTGTGGCTAGAACTTCTAGTAGAATGGACATCCTTGTCTTGTTCCTGATCTTAGAGGGAAAGCTGTCAGTTTTTCACCATTGAGTGTGCTCCTAGCTGTGGGTTCATATGTGATCTCTATTATGTTGAGGTATATTCCTTCTAACCACACTTTGTTGAGAGTTTGTATCATGAATGGTATTGGATTTTGTTAAATGCTTTTTCTTCATCTACTGAGATAATCATATGATATTTATCCTTTGTTTTGTTGATGTGGTGTGTGGTGTTGATTGATTTGCAAATATCTAACCATCCTTGCATTCTGGGAATATACCTGATGGGGTGAATGATATTTTCATATATTGTTGTATGTGATTTGCTAATATTTTGTTGAGGATTTTTGCATCTATATTCATCAGGTATACTGGCCTGTAGTTAGTTAGTTAGTTTGTGTGTGTGTTTTGTGGTATCTTTGTTGTTGGTATTGGTAATGTTTGATAAAATATCATAGAATGCATTTGAAAGCTTTCTTTACTCTTCTATTGTTTGGAATAGTTTGAGGAGCTAAGTATTAACTCTTCTTTAAATGTCTGGTAGAATTCACTCTTAAATCCATCTGGTCCTAGACTTTTGTTTTTTGGTATTTTTTTATTACAGATTCAATTTTGTTACTTGTAATCAGTCTGTTCAGATTTTCTAATTATTCCTTGTACAGTTTTGGAAGATTGTATATTTCTGGGAACTTATCATTTCTTTTAGATTGTTCAATTTGTTAACATATTATTTTTCATGGTATTCTCTTATAATCCTTTGTATTTCTGTGATGTCAGTTGTTGATTCTCCTCCTCTTTCATTTTTAATTTTATTTATTGGATTCCTTTCTTTTTTTCTTTCTTAATGAGTCTAGCTAAGGGTTTGTCAATTTTGTTTATCTTTTGAAAAAAACATGCTTTTGGTTTCATTGATTTTTTTTCTCTTGTTTTAATCTCTATGACATTTATTTTTGCTCTGATCTTTATTATTTCATTTCTTCCATTCACCCTGGGCTTTGTTTTTTTTCCTACTCACTTTAAGTGAAAGAATAGACTGTTTATTTAAGCTTTTTCTTGTTTCTTGAGGTAGGCCTGTATTGCTATGTACTTCCCTCTTAGAATTTCTTTCACTGTGTCCCAAAGATTTCGGACTGTTGTGATTTACTTTTCATTTGTTTCCATATATTTTTAAATATCTTCTTTGATTGTGTCATTGACTCATTGGTTGTTTAGTATCATGTTATTTAGTCTCCACAAGTTTGTGTTTTTTCCAGTGTTTTTTTTTTTGTGGTTTATTTCCAGTTTCATAGTGTTGAGGTCAGAAAAGATGCACAGTATGATTTCAGTTTCTTAAATTTATTGAGGGTTATTTGTGGCCTAATATGTGATATATTCTAGAAAATCTTCATTGTGCACTTGAAAATAATGTATATTGTGTCATTTTTGGATGGAATGCTTTGTATATATCTATTATGTACATTTGGTTGAATGTGTCAATCAATGACATTGTTTCCTTACTGATTTTTCCATCTGGATGATCCATCCATTGATGTAAGTGAGGTGTTAAATTCCCTTACTACTATTATGTTACCATTAGTTTCTCTCTTTTTGTCTGTTAATGGTCGCTTTATGTATTTAGATGTTTTAGTGTTGGGCGTGTAGATACTTACAATTGTTATATCCTCTTATAGGATTCATCCCTTTATCATTATGTGTTGCCCTTCTTTGTCTCTTGTAACAGTCTTTGTTTTAAAGTCCATTTTGTCTGATATAAGTATTGTTACCCTGGCTTTTTTTTTTTTTTTTTTGCACTTTTGTGTGCATGGTGAATATTTTTTCATCCTTTCACTTTCAGTCTGTATGTGTCTTAAGGTTTGAGATAAGTTTCAAGCATATAGATGGGTCTTGCGTGTGTGCTTTATTTAATCCATTCTGCCACTCTGTGTCTTTTGATCGGAACATTTAGGCCATTCACTTTTCAAGTAATTACTGATAAATCTGTACTTATTGCCATTTTAAAATTTGTTTTCTGGTGGTTCTTGTAGTTCTTCATTCCTTTCTTCTCTTTCTCTCTTTGTGGTTGATGAGTTTCTGTAGTGTTACGTTTGGCTTTCTTTCTCTATTTTTTGTGTGTCTTTCATAGGTTTTGGGTTTGTGATTATCATGAGTTCTATATATAACAAAGTAAATAGCAGTCTATATTAATTTGGTGGTCATTTAATTTCAAACACATTCTTAAAAAAATACTAACAGGAAAAGAAAACAAAACTTTTTTCCCTTTTCTTTTTTGCTTCTTTTCCCTTTTTACTCCAGCCTCCTCATTTTATGTGTATGTTGTCATATATTACATTTTTGTATTCATAGTTTTCTTATGTCTAATTAGGGCCATTTCTTTTCAATTTAAAGAAGCCCCTTTTAACATTTTCTGTAAGGCTAGTTTAGTGGTCACAAACTCCTTTAACTTTTGTTTGTCTGGGAAACTTTTTTTTCTTTTTTTTTACAATTCTGAAATATAACCTTGCCAGATAGTGTATTTTTGGTTGTAGGTTTTTTTTCCCTTTCAGCACTTTGAATATATCATGTCAGTCCCTTCTGGCCAACAAAGTTACTGCTGAAAAATCAATTGATAGCCCTATGGGGTTTCCTTTGTACATAAACTTTCTCTTCTTTTTCTGCTTTTCAAAGTCTCTCTTTATCTTTAATCTTTGATGTTTTAATTATAATGTGTTGTGATGTGGACCTCCTCAGTTCATCTTGTTTGGAACTGTCTGTGCTTCCCGAACCTGAGTGTCTATTTCCTTCCTGAACTTGAATGTCTATTTCCTGAACCTGTATGTTAGGGAAGTTTTTAGTTATTATTTCTTTAAATAAGTTTTCTACACCTTTCTTTCTCCCTTCCTCTTCTGGGGCCCCTGTGATGTAAATGTTTGCTTGCTCGGTGTTGTCCAAGAGATGTCTTAACCTCTCTTCTTTTTTAAAATTCTTTTCTTTTTGCTTTTCAGCCTTTGTGCTTTTATTACCCTGTCTTCCAGATCACTATGTTCCTCTGCATCCGTTAATCTACTATTGATTCCCTCTAGTATGTTATTTATTTCAGTTATTTATTCTTCAATTCTGACTAGTTCTTTCTTTTATTTATTTTCTTCCACTCTTTTCTCCAGCGCAGTGAGTATCTTTAAGATCATTTCTTTAAATTCTTCATCAGGCATGTTTATCTCTGTCTCATTTCGTTCTTTTTCCAAAGTGTTTTCTTTTTTTTTCTTTTGGAGGATATTCCTCTCTCTTTCCATTTTGCTTGGCTTTCTGTTTGTTTCTGTGGATCAGGTGGAACAGCTACTTCCTGAAATTTGAAGGAATAGTCTTGTGTATGGTGTCCTCTATATAGACTGCGTGTGCTTGGTGACTTTTGCTGCCTGGCTGGGACTGTGGCTCTGTATGTTAGTTACTCTTTTAAACTGTGGCTTTTTACAAAAAGAAGAAATACCACTACTAATTATAATAAAGAAAATACTGAAATAAAAAAGGAAAGAAAAAGAAAATAGATAAGAAGGAAAGGAAAAAAAAGAAAAGTACAAAGAAAAGAAAAATCCCAACATACAAAGAGAAAAACAAAAGAAGGAAAATTTTTTTAAATCTTAAAAATAAAATAAAAATAATAACATTTTTAAAAACTAAAAAAACCTAAAACCCAAAATTCATCTCATTTTCTGTGCCCTAGCACCATTGGGGCTGATCTGGGCTTGTTGCAAGAGGTTGCAAACTTACTGTGAGCTGGTCTGGGTTTTTAAGATGGAGGAGGAGAGAGTGTCCCCACAGCTCTCTGGCTCTTTAAACTGCAGCTTTTTCTCCTGTTTAGTTGACCCAGGCTGGTATGGGTTTGTTTGCAAACCCTGAGTTTGCTGAGGTCACAAGCTCCCTGTGATGACCAGACCCACTAATGATGGTGGCCAGACCCTGCTCCAGTCTAGGCTTTTAAGGTGGAGTGGGAAGCCAAACTGTGTGCTTCTCCAGTCCCTCTACCCTAGAGACTATTCCCATAGCTACTCCCCTCCATTGGGCAGAGTTCTAGTATTGTCCTTTTTCCATGCTAGTTACTCTTCAACTGTGGCTTTTTTTTTTTTTTTTCTGTGCCCAAGGACAGAAGACTCTGTTTCCAGTCCCTCAAGACTATCCCTCCCGCTACCATTCCCAGCATCTGGAATGGGGATTGCCTTTGTTATGGTGTCTCTGTCTCTCTTGCTATTCTCTTGCCATTTTCTCTACCTTTGTTGTTCAGTAGCTGTACAGTTGGCTGTTCAGTCTGTTCTTCGGAAGAATTATTCTATCAATAGCTGTAATTTGGTGTGTTCCATGGAGCAGGTGAGTTCAGGGTCTTCCTACATTGCCTTCTTGGACTGGAACTCAACAGATAGATATTTAAATAGAAGTCACAGGACTGAATGAGATCGTTAAGGAGCAAGTATAGATGAAGAGGTTGAAGAGACCCAGATGCGAGGACAGAATTCAGAGACCTCTAATGTGTAAAGTTCAGGAAGATGAGGGGCAATTAGAAAGGGAGACAAACAACAGTGAGCGTTTTAGGAGTAAAATGACAAGTCCTGCTAGCTGGCTGAGAAAGAGGAAGGCTGAGAAACAGGCACTAGATTTATCATCAAGGAAGTCACTGATGATTTTGATGGAAAAATAAAATGGTTGGTGTGGTGGCAAACAGTGAACACAGACTTACTTGCAGGGGACCAAGAGAAAACAGAGTAAATAGGGACAGGAAGCAGAAAAAACTTTTTCAAGAAGTTTTGTTGTAAAAGAGAGCTATGTAGGGGGCAGTAGCTTAGTGTTTGCTGGGGGGAATGTTAGTCCAAAGGTGGATTTAAAAAAAAAAAAAAAAGATAAGGAGAAATAACACCGTCTTTGCTTCTCATGGGAACCAATCAGTAGAAAGGGCAAAATTGATGATACCAGTGAAAGCGTAATTATAGGTGTGATGTCCTCAGTGTCCTACAGTAAGTGTGAGAGTTGGAACTCAGGGCACCGTGGGAGATGGGTTTTAGGAAGTAGCACAAATGCTTCAGCCACTGTAGCAGAACAGAATGCTTTGCACACGAATACAAAGCAAGCATGTGATCAGTTTGATGATAAAGTGTGAGGTTCTCTTGGGATTCCTTCTAAATTCTCAGTGAAATAAGAGGATTATCAACAGATGGTGGGGAGCCAGGAGACAGAGATCTGAGATGAGAAGGTGTAAAAGAATTGTCTGGGACAAAGGCTATTTTATGTTTTTGACAGCAACATAGAATAAGAAGTACCACTATGGAGGTAAATACATGAACACCCCCCCCCCCCAAGAATTTCAGGTAACAGTACCCTTGCTTCACTTACTTTCACTTCTCTTCAAATCTATTTTCATTACAAAAGGTGGATAGTGATTCACTAATTTCATGACACACTCAGGGGTTGCAGTCTTCAGTTCGGAAAACACTCATCCAGAAGAACTGAAGAAGAAATTTTCTGAAGAGATATAATAGGATTATGTGCACATAAACCAACTTACAGTGAGGGTAAAGTGAGGCCAGTGCTTTAATCAAAAGCAAATCATTACGCACTCCCCACATGCAATTGTTCCTCCTGTCCGAGATCCCTTTTTATTCTCGGATCCTCTTCTCCAGGAACACAGGTTGAGATCTATCAATTTTCTTCTTGTATCCCATTTCTATAACTCTCTCCATTCAATCATTTGCAAAATTTAAAAGAGTCTGCCTATAAACTCTCATCAGCATCTCTTTGTTTCTATTTCCATTGATTTTGCCATGCCCTTCCTGCTTGCTTTCCACCTTTTTACTTATTATGATAATACTGTAATGGGTGTCCCTGATAAGAAATTTATTTTAAAAAGACAAGTAGCTAAAGAAAATAAATATCTATTGCAATCTCACTAAGAAGTTGTCTAGCTTCGTTTGTTGGGATACGTACTTCCATTTTATGTGCATATATATTATTTTCCCTGTACTTGTCTATATACAGTTATATAACATAACCCTGTCTTATGCTTGTTTTTAAGAACACACATTGTGAATTTCTGCTCACATTATTATGTGTTTGGCAAAATCATATTTAATAGCTGTAGGGCATTCCATGTATGGTATTTTAATCTAAACCATTTTGTTGAGTTTGTGCAGTCATGTGCGTGAGCCTCTCAGATCTGGGACTGCGGGGAGCACAATTTGCCAGGGACCCCTGCTGCTGTGTTTGAAAATCAATTCATCTCTTAGCTTGTTGCAAGCCTGCACTTCCCAGTCAATAACAGAGCTCCGGAAATGTACTTAGGCAGGCCCATTTCTGGGAGACTTGGGATTCCTCTGATGAGTGACTCAGGCTTTTGGGTCTCCCAGATAGCCTTGTAGAAGGTTGGTTAGAACCTGGCACCACTTTCCTCTCTTCCTTCCCTCAGGATCAGACTTGCATGGAGTCTGGAGGTTCTCCCTGCTTCTCCTAGCTCCTTTTCCCTTTTCTCTCAAGGGCGTTTCTGTTTCCCCTAAGACCTTTCTTATACACTTAATCCCATCTTGGCATGTTTTCAGTTGACCAAAAGGAATACAGACATTGAGGTCGTTCTCTGGTTTGTATTCTGTACAACTAAACTTCTGATGGCTCAGCTCTGAGCATACCGTTCTTATGCTGAGAGCCCTTCAAAAAAGCATTGCCATTGCTCAATAAATTAAGCCTAAGCCTTTCCTTCTCCCCTCCACACTTGGCTCTAGCCCATCTCCCCAAACACCACCCACCCAGTGTTCTTAGTCCAGCCCAAGGCCTGCTGGCCAAATAGTCTCCCATTCATCTTCTCATGCCTCCTCCCGCAAAGCCCCAAGAAAACATCTGCTCCGCTGATGCCTCCTTCATTCTGGATTTCTTCTTGATTTTGTCCACCCTAATGTTCTTTCCCCTCCATTTCACAGGCCACAGAAGATTGTTTCCTGCAGTGTATTCACTCTTTTTGGTATGTTAAAAGGGAGGCTATATAAGCCCAGTGGTGAGGTATATAGTCTGTAATCAGACAGACCTAGATTATCATTTCAAACACACACACACACACACACACACACACACACACACACACTAGCTGAGATTGGATATGTTTTGGAAACACTGAGCTAAACAAAAATAATCTAAGATTTGTTTGTTTTTTGTTTTTAATTGCAAGACTTCCCAGAGCCCTGAAAATGCTCATACAGGTCGTGACTTTCCAAGGCCAACATTGATACTTTGTGTAGCTTTTCTTGAATTTATTTGATCACAAAATCCTTTAAAAACAGATCATGGCCAGACATTACTTCTTCTTGGAACATACTGGGAAAGGGTAAAAGTTGTCATAGAATTTTGCATGTATGGTTTTTACAGTACTGTATATATTCTTCAACTTGCTCGAGTTATTTGAATATTTATCTTACACACCTTCCCACTTTAGCCTTTAGCATAAGGTCTTGAAAATAACTGGCACTTGTTCAGTTGAAAATCTCAGAATTTTAGTGAAAGTTCCTGGTCTGGAATATTTGGTAACTGTAGAAAGTTTGCATCTACTCTCAGTAGCTTTTTTGCAGTCTTTTTTATACCGTAATATCCCGGGTTACCTTTCAGGCTGGAAAAATTACCTTGATGTTGGACAAAAAGCCCTTGTTATTATGGGGCTAAGTATATTTTCTCTGCAAGTCACTTTATTGGGACAGCATAACAGGGCATAAAGATACAGGTTCATTTTAAGGGCAAGAAAGCAGAAGTCTGTGGATGCTGGGTCTTGGCACAGCCTGGCAGTGAGGAAGGCAGCCTGTGGCTTAGTTCTGATTGTTTTCATCGCCAAGGCTGTGCTTGTCAAAGAGGTACTCTGCCAGGCCAGAATCCGGGGCCCCTATCTTAACCAAGTTTTGCACGTGGTCACCTAGCTCTTTGATAGACTTCACCTGCTCATTCAGATAATGAGTTTCCAGGAAGTCGCACAAATGGGGGTCACCTTTGTCTGAGGCCAGAGTGTGCAACTCGAGCAACGACTGGTTCACGTTCTTTTCCAGGAGCAGCGCACACTCCATGGCATTCAGCCCGCTTTCCCAGTCGTCCTGGTCAGGTTTCTTGATGTCCTGCAGGCAGATCCGGCCTCCCCGCTGGTTCTGCAGCCTCATCAGCTTTTCCGCGTGCTGGGTCTCCTCCCGGGACTGGCGAAGGAAATATCTGGCGAAGTTGTTCAGGGCCACGTCATCTCGGGAGAAGTAATAGGCCATGGATAGGTACACGTAGGACGCATAGAGCTCCAGGTTGATCTGGCGGTTGATGGCAGCCTCGGAGTCGGGGTGGAAGTTCTGGCGCACCCGGGAGTGGGCGGAGGCGGGCCCGCCTGGGTCCCGGGAGGAGACGGCTGCGGCCAGCTGGCGCAGGGGGGCAGTGGGCCCCGGGCGGCGCGAGGGGCGCCTGGAGACCCAGAGCGACGGGAGCGCAAAGCCCTGGCGCACGGTGCGCTGGGACACCAGCGAGGGGCTGATATTCTTGGAGAGGAACAAGAAACAGGGCAGCATGGCTCCCCTTCTTTAGAAGTGGGGAAACTGAGGCCAAGGCAGCACCGCGTGCGGCCGGACGCCAGGGGCTTCGGGTCTGAATCGGAATGCGGCCCTAGGCGACCAGCGATGCGTCATACACAGCCCTTCACTTCCAGAGGCGCCAGAGTTCGACGCGGAGGGCGTCCGGGGCGCGCGCGCCTGTCGAGGCTGGACACGGACGGATGACAGTGACAACTCCATTTAACTAAACACTGCCCCATTTCTGCCCTTGGGCATTTGTAACTTAATATTTCATCTAAGTTCAAAAAAGTAGGCACTGCGACTGGCAAAAGAAAGGAAGAGCCGAGCGGTACTTTCTCTCCCTCTTTGACTTTTTCTGCCCAAAGCCCAAGGCATGGGGCAGGCAGGGCAGTGAAATAGGGTAAAACCAAAGTCACAACCGATTTATCAGAGAGTGAAGGTCTGCAGCCAAAGTGGGTGTTTATAAATTGACTTTCTGATTATTTTAACAAACGTAGGAATGGAAAGAATTGCCAGTACAGTAGGCAAATTTTCAAGAGTCTGTAATAAGACAGTGCTTTATTTTAAAAAGACATTTTATTTTTAAGTATAAAATTCATCTTTCTTGCAAAAAATTAAGATATTGTAGAAAAGTAGGAAGAATATATAAACTAGCTCTAAACTTGATGTTATTTTCCTGTCTTTTGTTAATGCTGATACATACACTTGTGGTGAGCCTAGCGTAACAGTGGAGAAGTTGAATCACTATGTTGTAGTCTGAAACTAATATAACACTGTGTGTCAACTAGAATAAAATGTTTTCAGGGCAAATGCCCAGCTTTTACTAACAGAAACTTTTAACATTAAAGTTCCAGTGCTTTTTCTTAGCCTCAAGAAGACAAGAATCTTAGCTAAGGCTGTATGTGCTTATTTCTCTTGGGTGAATACTTTGTATAGAATGGCTGGATCTTATGGTTACGTGTATGTTTAGCTTTTTAAGAAACTTCAAATTGTTTTTCCAAGTGGCTGTACCATTTTGCATTTCCATCAGTGCTGTGTGAGAGTTCAAGTTCCTTCACATCTTCACAACCCTTGGTATTGTCATTTATTTAATATTAATTTAAAACTTAAAATTTAGCCATTCTAGTAGATGTATACTGGTATTTCATTGTATTTTTCATTTGCGTTCTCATTATAATTAATGATGCTGAGTACACTTTCTCAGACTTCTTTGTCAACCGTTTATCTTTGGAAGGTGTATGTTCAAATCTTTTGTCCATTTTACATATTGGGCTATTTCTTTTCTTATGGTTGTTTGATTTCTTATGGTTAATACCTGGGTCTTTGACATAAATGCTGCTTATATTCAGGTCTTCTTTATGATTACCTTCTCTGTATTACTTTCCTAGATTTCTTTGGACAAGTCAGATTACCCTTCTAGTTCAATTGCCTCAGTTGTAAATTCAAGATCCCACTTATTTCCATTGGGTCATTGAAAGTAAAATAAAATAATTTTGCAGCGGACTTATCACAGAGCTTGGCACAGAATAAGCACTGAAAATATTCTGTAATAGTTCCTATTGGATAGTTTCTATTTCTTTATTCAAAATCATTCATTTTATATTATTCAGTAGACAATAAGTATTATTATTGCACATGAAAAATCCTATATAGCTTGTAAGGTATGCTTACATGCATTATATTGTTGTTATCATGTAGGGATAGTGAGATAGAAATTCTTTTATGATCTGGGCATATCAAAACTTGTAGTTTGGTAGTACGGCTTCCTGGTTTCAAATGAGCTTCTTAAAGTCTACCATAAATAGAGGTGGAAGCCTAAGATCGAGTGCTAGCAGAATGTGATTGATATTTGCCAAGAAATTTCTCACTAATTTTTGCTTTTCTCTATCTATCTTTGCTTTTATTTTCTCCAAACTCTTGCAACTCCTAAAATATAGTTCCCTAAAGAGAGGATCTGAAAATGATTCTTTAGAGCGGTATTAAATGCCAACTGCTGCGACTAGTGTTTTAGTAGAAATGATGCTTTTCATATAAATGCTTATCCCCAAGGTAGTCAAAAGCAGAGATACAAAACAAATGCACGGCATGAAATGTAATGCAAAACTATGTCATAAAACACAATACACACTTAAATACCCCATGTTAATTTGTCAAAAATGTTTCTTGTTCCCTTACAAAGTTTGTCACGTAGTTTGCTAGACTTTGAAAATGCAGGGATTTTTTTTATTTTAAGGACATTCTGATTTCTAGTATTCATAGTAAATTTAATGTTCTTCTACCAAAAGTACAAACCTAGACTGTGGCCCACCATTCTTCACAAGCCATTTCTTCCTTAGTTTTAATGTCTTGTTCTCCTCCTTGAACACTCCTCTCAGCCTTTGAGATTCTCTGGTGTTCCCTCTACTTCCTCCCCCTCCTTTCCTCTTTTCTTTTACTTCCTCACAACATCCATCTCATCTTTTTAGGTCCATCAAATATGTTACTTTCTCTGTAAGGTCTTCAATAACTTCATTCGGAATCAATCACTACTTTGTTGTTGTTGTTGTTGAAGACTTTGTTTATACTGAGAGTGTATCTGTCTATCCATTTAAGTTTCTTGTATTTCTTGTATATGTGTGCATACATATGCATGCTTGTATGTGTGTTGGTGTGTGTGTGTGTCCTTAAGGGCACAGCTTATCATCCTACTCATTGTTTTTTTATTGAAGTGTAGTTGACACACACTGTTACATTAGTTTCAGGTGTAGAACATAGTGATTGCATATGCCTGTTGTTATCCTATGCTCACTGTAAGCGTAGCAGCTGTCTGCCACCATACAACGCTATTAAGATACCATTGACTATATTCCCTGTGATGTATTGTTCATCCCTGTGACTTACTCCATAATTGGGAGCCTGTACCCCCCACTCCCCTTCACCCATTTTGTCCATCCTCCCAATCTACTCATTTTTAAAGCCTTAGTCCTGGCGCAATGCTTCCATCCCCCAAATGCATGGGGGTAGGAATTTTTATTTCACATAGCGTATCAGCTTAGCCTAGTGCACATTTGTAAAGTATGTTAAGAGATGGCTTCACTTTAAGTTATTTGAAAAGCTCTGTATTTTGATTATTTCAGTCTCTAAAGGAATAACAATATCCTCTATTTTCTTCTTTGTAGATGCATTGAGTGAAGTTTTGGTTTTCTATGTGTAAACGCTTTGCCAACTGGAAATTTAAGAACTATATGAAAATGGATTGTAATTCACTGAATCATGTTTTGATATATGTAATAGATCATGTTTTTATATGATTTTCCTTAAAGGATTTGATTTTAAATACTAGATATTTTTAAAAATTTACTTACCTTGGAAAATACGTAAACAACACTCCACTTTTACATTAATAGAGGGGAAGAATCATAAATAATGAGGAAAAGGAAAGCTGACAAGTAACTCTATCCCTTTATACTTGTATTTGTAATGAAGACATTTTTTTCTCCTTTTCTTATCTCTTTCTATTCTCTCTTTTACATTCAAATGTGGTTAAGCAATTCTTCATCTTCATTACTGATCCTGGCCCTTTCAAACTTGCTTGCTGTTAGAAGCCTGAAATGTGACAAAGCCAGGATGGAGAGAAGTCCACTGATCACTGGAATATAGATCATGGATTATGGACTATGCAGTTGCTATTAATGGAATATCTGAGGGTTGTTGGGTTTTTTTCCCTGAGGGATGTATATAGAGAACAGTAGAGGATTTTGTCTTGGGGAAAGGAGATGTGTTGCTATTCTGTGTGTTATCACTAGGAAATCTCTCAAAATTCTGAAGGGAGTGGCTGGACTCCACTGTGGAGCACTCTTCTTGCTTCGCTCTCAGATCCATTCAAACCTGGGAAACCTCCCAGGTCACTTGAAAAATGAGTCAGAACTGAACTCTCAAGTGCAGTGCCTGCTGCCGCTAAAACTCGAAGAAGTCTAGCAAACTCCATTTTGTTCATTTTGTTCATGTTGTTCATCTGTGGTCAGAGGTGCAGGGTACAGTCACACCTCTATCTTCAGGAGGGGTCTGGCACGCCGCAAGCCTTAGACTCCTAAAACCATACCGACATTTTCGCCACTGGATTTCTAAGTGTAGTCCTCCCATTCCTTAGCAGAGCCAGCATTTCCCTGCTACCTGAGACTTAAACCTAATTGTTGTGACAGTGGTGTACTGGGCTGAATAGGATCCCACTGAAGTTCTCATCCACCCAGAATCTGTGAACAGGCCATATTTGGAAACAGGGCCTTTGCAGATGTAACTGAGTTAAGATGAGATCGTACTGGATTAAGATGTGTGCCGTTTCAATGACTGGTGTCCTCATAAGAAGAGGAAAATTTAGACTGGTACAGACTACAACGGGGAAATCCATGTGAAATCAGGGACAGCTCAGGCTGCTCTCAGAATCTAGGACAGGGGTTTGCAAATGGTTTTTCTGTAGAGAGCCAGATCAATATTTTTGGCTTTGGGGGCCCTAAGGTCCCTGTGGCATCTGTTCAACTCTGCTATTATAGTGTATTGCAAGCAGTCATAGATTAAGGAGTAAGCATGGATGTGTTTTAATAAAACTTTATTTACAAAGATAGTAGTGGATCAGACTTGGCCCAAATTATGGAGTTTGCTGACTCTGGCTCTAGGAGATGAGGATCTCTTTATATGCGGCCATGAGGTATTTCTGACACTCATGCCATTACTCTGATAATTAACTCAACTGAGCCTGTCAGTTTCTCTTTTTAACACATCAGCGGCGCTCAGCCAAACCCAATCAATTCCACATTTCCACCACAGCCCTCAAATCAAGAGAAATACAGCACAAGCCAGGGCCTCTCCTTCCATCTGTCTGTCCCAGTCACATAGGTGGAAATCCTGGTAATTGCAATGCTGTAGCATCTTAGGAACCAGTACAGTGGGAGGGGGTGTGGGCTGCTTGTTATTATTTGTCCAGCAAGTGATCCAGTTCCTGAATCTCATCTTAGATTTGCTTCTTAGGAACATTTCCAATAAAAACTTTTTTAGATTGGATTCCTAAGCAAACTGAGAAAAGGTCTCATTTGCAAGTGACTTATCAAGGGAATGCCCCCAGGGGTAACCAGTTAGGAAGGAGAAGAAGCCTGAAAGGGGGAAACAATAGAAGGGTGTGATGCAGCAAAATTTAGTACAGAAAAGGCTAGCTTCCTGGGCTCCAGCAATCCTGTAGCGTCTTGTACTGAGATGAGCCCTGGGCTTGATTTAATGCTCTGCTGCTGATGTCTTGAAAGTCGTAACAATCTTATTTTTGAACCTGTATTTTGTAAGTGCAGTCTGAGGTGGGGGGCAATGGAGCACGCACATGAGGAGACATGCGCAATTTGTGTGTTTGTCATCCCTTGCCTCCCTGTTGGCACAGAGCATTCGCAATGCTCCCTGAGCATAGAATTTTGGTGGAGCGGTAATGAGTGGCAAGGCAACACAACTGAAAGCAAGGACAGGGTAAGTGTGTTGAATCTCTCAGGGAGGAAGCTGGGGTGCCTCACAGGCCTGGGAGCTGCCCTTTGCCTCTGAAACAGAATTCGCTCGGGATGCAGAAAGAAGTCAGTGGCATTCCAAGGAATATGAAGGACTAAGGAAACTTCCCAGATGTTCTCTTACTAGTGTTATATTCCCTGTATAAGGTGGTCATTTATGCTAAAAATGATGACAGAGAAGGAAACGGGGAGGTAAAGCAACCCATAGTTGTTTTTCCTTTCAGTCCTTCCTTATTCAGTAAGCCGAGGGTGGGGTGTTGGTAGAATGCGTACCCATCAGGAAATACAAACAATTCAGTTCCTTTTGTGTAGCATTTCCACTGCTCTGGTAACAATGAAATACATGTGCATGTACAAGCTACAAAATACGGGTTGTGTAATTTCAGTGATTCGTTATATAAGTTGGTTGCTTATATATTTATATTTAAAATCAACCATTGCACAAGCTAAATGCAAACCGTGGAATTCAGGCTTATAATTTAAAATGTTAAGTTTTTTTTTTTTTCTTCAAATGACGTTAAGTAGAAGATAAAAAACATCATGGGGGTGCCTGGGTGGCTCAGTCCTTAAGCGTCTGCCTTCGGCTCAGGGCGTGATCCTGGAGTTCTGGGATCGAGCCCCACGTCAGGCTCTTCTGCTGGGAGCCTGCTTCTTCCTCTCCCACTCCTCCTGCTTCTGTTCCCTCTCTCGCTGGCTGTCTCTCTCTGTCAAATAAATAAAACAAATCTTTAAAAACAACAACAACAAAAAACCCATCATGACAAGTCAAGAGAGACAACAGAAGAAAGTAAAATATTTCTATTTTAGTACCTTTAATAGCATTTTCCCCCTGCATTTTGATTAAGATGGACAAACATTTTTACTTTGCTGTGGGCCCTGAGTTGATCCTACAGGGGACTTCTGGAGCATAGGCAGGCCTCAGACATTGAGCAGGGGGCAAAGAGCTGGACTTTCATAGTCCTGCACCAGCCAGCCACAGCCTCTAAGGGCAGCTCTAGGGATATGAACACACTCAGGCTCCCTGCTAGTCTGCATGTCTGGGCAAAGCAGTTGCACTAATGACCACCATCTTCCTAATCGTGTTGCAGATTGTCTTGTAAGAAGAAGCACACAGAAGGGGAGAGGTGGGGGGGGCACAAATGGTGATAGATTTCCAAGGGGATCTTGGGCCGGATACCAACAACTCCTAACTGGTTGTCTGGCCTGATGTCTTACTGTGACCAGTGCGGGACCCAGCAGAAAATAGACGGCACGCTTACAAATAAGAATAATTCTAGATAGTTCAGTACTCCTGTAGTTGGTCTCAAGAATGGTTATCAGAACCCAGGTGAGATTGAGCTGTTCTGAGAATGACCTAGAAGAGAGCAATGACACCTGGGGGAAGGACATAGCCACTCTCAGGAAACGTGGAAGGGAAGTGTCCAGGGGAATAAAGACCTGGCCTCATTCTCTTCCTGCCCTTGGATCTCTTGCTAGGGCTCTGCATAGGTTGGACCTGACAGAAAGCCAGAAGGTAGGGAACTCACTGTTGTAGTGCATTCAGACTGACCACTAGGGAAGAGAAGAGGTCCAGGAAAGTTGAAGAGGTGGGCCTAAGACATCAGACTGTTTTGTGCTCTTCCGGTCTGCTGTGCATGGAACAGCCACATAGCGATCTCAAATGTGAATATGATTAAATCATTCCCTTGCTTCAGATCTTTGAGTAGTCCTACATGAAACTTCACCCCTGTGAAATACATTCTCCCTTGCTTCCTGTGGCTATTCCCTTGGTACTTCTGGCACCCTTTGGTCTCTCTGAACACCCAACATTCTTCCGTCCTTATGAACTTTCCTTTAGACCCTGGAACATAAGATTTGTTCCTTTCCCACAGGCTTCTACATGCTGTATCCACTACCTGGAGTGCTCTTCCACCCAGAACTACCCACAGCGGTGTGTGGACAGAGGGTTATCAAGCCCTTTCCCCTTCGGCATGAGACTGTGACCCGTGGTTAACTGTGTACTTCTGTCCAAATGTGGAGTATGCAACTAGGCAGCCTTGCTGGTGGAGAAATTATTCCTGATGGGCAAATTAACATTAATCTTCTATGGGTGTGGTGACTCTTGTCTCCAAGCACGACTTTATTGGGGTCTTTAGAAACTGGAGCTGTTATGTGGGGTATTGGTTCTCGTGGACGTGAGGCTTTTGAGCCAGGGCGTCTCTCATACTTGTTCTGTGGGGATCTTGAGAGGAGGCTTGATACGATGGTGCCAGAAGACTGTGGTTTCTGTCTGAGTCTTTCGAGTGGCCCGGTGCCAGGCTGGTAGGTAAGAATGTTTAATGGAAGCCAAGAAGGCCCTTGGGTGGTTGCTACAAAGAATAAACAAATGAACATGAACTTATCCTTTGACAGCCCCCCTGGTGTGCCTGCTTTCCACAGCCCTGCAGTGGGGTCTGCCACCCCCCCTCCTTTTGCATCTGTCAGCTCACTCACTTCCCCTGTTCTTTTGATCACGTCTTAGCTGGTTCTCAGAGGCCTACAGGGAGTCCCACACTCCTCTACTTACCCTGTTGTGAAACGGAGTTAAAATCATTTATTTACTTTTCTTACCCCACTAAACTGAAAAATTCTTGCTGTCAGGGGACTGCCCATCTTTTTCACTCTTGTGTATCTAGCATTCAGATGTCCCCTGATCCAATGCACTCAACAACACTGTTCAAAAAGCAGATTAGGGACTAAAATTCCCTCGAGTCCCCAAACTTGCCTGGTTCTGAAGAACACTTAAGCAACAAAGTTGAGGGGAGTTGTGGTCCATTTAATGGTTTAGTTGTAGTGTACTCAATGGCTTATTTTTCTCTATCTCTCCTACCTGCAGAACCAGTAAACTTATGAGCCTTATATTCTTAAAGGTTGAATGAATAGTCATCTTCAATTCAATTTGATTTGATTTAATTCCAAATGTATGGTTTGAGCACCTGATGCTGCCATCATTCTATGAAAGGGTAAAAGACACCTGGATGCTAGGGCTTCTGTGGATTCAAAATCAAGTGGGAGAGCCACATTCAGTCATAGAATGTTGAATCCAGTCACAAACCAAGTGCAGGAGGATCAGTGTGTACCTCGTACAGAGGTTAGATTTGACGATGGTCAGGTTGGGGGATGAAGGGGCACCTGGGTGGCTCGGTTGGTTAAACATCCAATCCTTGATTTTGGCTCAGGTCATGGTCTCAGGGTTGTAAGATGGAGCTCTGTGTTGGATTTTGGCTCAGGTCATGGTTTCAGGGTTGTGAGATGGAGCCCTGTGTTGGGCTCTGTGCCCTGTGCTCTGCACTGAGTGTGGAGCCTACTTGGGATTCTTTCTCTCTCAGGAAGAAAAGGGAAAGAAAAAAAAAAAAGGGAAAGAAGTTGGGGGATGAGGATTCTATGCAGAGAAAACATGATGGGAAGTTCCCAAAGGTGAGAGGTGAAGTTGCATTTGGAGCAGAGAGACTGTAGGCAAATCTTCTTTGGCATTTGATTGCAATGTGGACCGTATGTATAATGCACCTTAGGAGAGAATTGGTTTGAATAAGGTCAAGGTTTTGAGTTTTCTTTCTAACTTTAAAGGATTTAATGATTGCATATGTCCTTCCTTTCTGTAATATGTTGTAGCTTGAAATCTTATGAAATAATAAAATACATAAAATATACATGTGCTGGCCTTTATATGTGCTAGGAGTAGCTATTTTAAGTGCTAGAACCTTGGGATGCTATTTCCGCCAGGGTGTGGTTTGGCATTGTTACTCAAGTTGCATAACACAGGGTTCTTTCAGTTCATGGGCTGGACCTAGATAAACCGACAGTGATTGGGGAGTCTAAGTATGTTCTTTCTAATCTCTTCCGCTTGTTACATTTTATATTTTAGCTCTTTTGATATTAGTTCAGGAGTAAATATGTTTGAGATTATTCCTGTCTTTGTTAAAGGGGCTAAGACACTTCAAAATTTATGTCAAAATTTTTTGATAATGATTAATTATTTAATTCTGCTATTTTAAATAATTTCATAATTTAAAACAGGATATGGTGGTATAGCATTTAAACTTAAGCTCTAAACCTTCTCCAGGAATCATAATGAAGGAATGTAGAAGTCACTGAGTATTTGTATATGCTAAGCACTATACAAAGTATTCTAAGGGTATCTGTCTTTGAATGTTCACAAAAACTCTGTGCAGTAGGAATCAGAATACCCATTTTGACTGTTTGCAAATTAGAGGATATATGAACATTTATCTCCAGTTTTATACAATTTGAATGGATCTAGGAAAAATGTTTCTAATAATTCCATTTTCAATCAAAGTGGGAGGAATATCTTAGAAGTTAAATAATATGGCGCTGCTATCTTTTTTTTTTTAAAGATTTTATTTATTTATTTAATAGGCAGTGCACAGGAGTGGGGGTAGGAACAGAGGGAGAGGAGCAGAGAGGGAGAAGCAGATGAAGAGGGAGAGGGAAAGGGAGGGAACCCAAGCTGACTCTGCGTTGAGTGTGGAGCCCCATGTGGGGCTCCATCCCACAAAGCTGAGATCAGGACCTGAGCTGAAACTAAGAGACAGATGGTTGTTCAAGTGACTAAGCCACCCAGACGCCCCTCACACTGCTGTCTTTTTCAGTGGGGATTATAGTAGAGAATTTAGAACTAGAAAAGACCATGGAGTCTGTCATTTTTCTTATTTCAAAAATGAAGAAGCTGTATGCTAGAGGTATTGGCCCAGTTATGAATTTTGATAGTAACATGCCTGCCTTTTTGGACAAGGGTCTTTTCAAAGTGTACTACACTCACCTAATACCTGATGTACTTTCCCAGTAAGATTGGTATATTAAGATGCAGCAAAACCAAGAGATGCTAGTGCTTACTCAGTGATAATGGAAGGATGGCTTTCATTGGTATTCAAGTCAAACAATAAAACATGGCTTCTCAATGAAGAATTGCCTATCACCAGAACCTCCTCAACTATAGCTTTGGATGGCTGTGTAGAATCCATCACTGTAGGGAAAAGTGAAAGGGTCGATCAATTGTATTTGCCAGGCATTTACATTTTTAGAATAGTCAACCACTCAATTAACTAGGGTCTGCTAACACCAGTTAGTGACCACCATATTTTGGAGTGTTATATAAATCCTATGGGAATCCAAAAATGAATCCTATTCTCAAGAATCCCATCAAAAAACACCCTTCTGATTTCACCATCTCACTTTGAGAAATTTATTACATGGAAAAATTGAGTGCATAAAGAGTACCTAAGGATGTATTTTAATTGTATTGCCATGTCACATATAAAAAACTGTATGTAAACTTTCAATGAAGTATTGACAAATTCTAGGAGAATCGTACAATGGAATATCACACAGCCCTGTAACAGAATAAAGTAGTTCTCCTTGTGTTAATGTGCAGATATCTGTAAGATATTTTTAATGGAAAAAGCAATGTGTGTGTGTACACACTCCCAAATTTGGAGGGAATAAGATGCGTATATTTAAGTGTTTACAAACACACATCAAACATGAAAAAGAGAGAAAGACATCTGTATAAAAATAGAAAAATGTCAGAAAATGTGGGCACTGAACTATTAATTTTAACTTCTGACCATTGCAATTGAATAGATTGGGAGAGAGATGAAGATGTGGACTTAGTTTTATACATTAACTTTTTATACATTTTTTTTTAATTCAAAGACTTTTATTTATTTGAGAAAGAGAGAGAGAGTGAGCACTTGAGCAGGGGGAGTGGCAGAAGGAGAGGAAGAAGAAGCAGATTCCCCTCTGAGCAGGGAGCCCAACTAGGGGCTCCATCCCAGGATCCTGAGATCATGACCCGAGCCAAAGCCGGATGCTTAACTGACTGAGCCACCCAGGTGCCCCTTTCTATGCATTTTAAAGTCACATGATTATGGCTGATTTTACTTGACTTCTGTTTCAGTATTTTTTAAATTAGAGAATATAGAAGGAGGCTTTTGAAGAGGCCAGATAATCACAGAGGAGGGGAAATGTAAATAAAGGAGACTCTCAATGAAGCAAAGGACTATAGCTCCATCATTTCATCTCTCTTTTGAAAGCAGCCAATGTGGTGGTGTAGTGGGAGAAATGTGGGGGTGATTGTAAGAAACAACAGTTTCTAAAGCTCATGGGACAATTTGATATGGCAATGTAGGTTAGGACCTTTTAGTAGAAAATTAAGATAGATTAGGTTTGATAAAGATTAAAAACAAGCGTGCTTGTGGAAGGGAGAATGACAGTTTGTGACCATCTAGAATATGGATTCTAGATGATAGCTCTAGAATCGAGGGCTGCTGTATGGTCACAGGTACTGCACTGGTTTTGATACTAAACCGCATATCACTATGTTGTACACCTGAAACTCCTATAACATTGTATGTCAACTACATTTCCATAATAAAATTTTTTAAAAGAAAAGAAAAATGTTATTTATATTTTATCAGCATATATACCAGCAATATTTCCTATCAACCTTATTATTAATTTGGTCCACCTAAATATGATATAATATAATTAAGGGAATACAGGTTTTACTTAAATCTTTTTTTTTCCCTCTGGGATAAAAATAATACAAATTTCAGTTCAATAACCTTTACAATAATTTCTTGTTACCTTTGAGCATGAATATATTTCTGTCCAAAAATCTGCAAAGAGTTTTAATAAATCAGCGTTTTGTGGTTCATTTAATTATAAGCCCAAAGCTAAGTTGTGTATTTATCTTCATGATATAGAAAAATGGTTTTATCAAACTTCTCACTCACTGAATTGATGACATGCACTCATGCATGCCTACTGGAAAAACACTAACTAAAATAAATGAAATATAGAGATATTTTAGGATCGTGTATGCAGGACAGTTGAGACTGCCCCTCTTCCCCCAATTATCACTTCTGTAACTAGAAATTAGTCGTTTCTACCTAGCTGATTTTTAAATTTTTCTTTCTTTCTTTCTCTTTCTTTCTTTCTTTCTTTCTTTCTTTCTTTCTTTCTTTCTTTCTTTCTTTCTTTCTTTCTTTCTTTCTTTCTTTCTTTCTTTCTTTCTTTCTTTCTTTCTTCTGTTAGAAATAGGATTTTATTGCTTTGCATTTAGTAATTACTTCTAAGGTACATGGCCTTCACAGCTTTGATCCCTATTCATAGTTCATCTGTATTCCAATTCAGAAAATAGGTGGCTGGAACAAGCATGATATATAGGTAGTCTACCTTTCTTGCTTTCTCTAGCAGATAAAAGAGTCCCTTGGGATAAAATCAATTTACAAAGATTGCTAGAATTTCATTTTTGTGGAATTTATATATTCCAATTTTTTGGCTCAGGGTTTCTACTGACTATTCTCCTAATCTCTGGATTGGCCTTGAAATCTCCTGGACCTTGATCTTCTCAGGTTAACTCTTTGGTTTATGGGGTGGTGTTCAATTGGAACATTTCCTGGTGGCCTGTGTTGCTCCCCAATATATTCTCAATCTGACTACCTGGAAGACAACTGTCACATGTAATTGTGTAGTTTGTGTTCTTTGGACAAGTGGGTACAAGTGATGAGTCTATAGGTGGCCACGATCCTGCTCGTGCATCCTGCTTAGCCTGTGTCAATTGGAGAAAGGGATGCTCATTGTACGCTTGGACTGTTCATGTCCCAGTCTGGGCCCACAGGGGTTGCCACTTTTTAACTTGCAGAAAGGCACTATTTGGCCTCACAGCAGTCCTGACCTGAAAGGATTTTAATTTTGATCCACATTTTTATGATATTGAAACCAGGGCAGTGATTATGTCCTTGAACCTTAGGTCCAAAGGTCCAAATTTTAAAAGTTCAAATTCAGTTCTCAACTATAAGTTGGGACCTTGTCTGCCTTATCTCTGAATCCCCTTGTGTTGGATATTGACTAGCATATTCAATGATAAATAGTTGATGAGTGAATGAATGAATGAATGAATAAGGATTGATTTACTCAGATGGCTCTAAGTCATGAGAAATACATCTAAAAAGGATAGAGATTTAGGTCATGAGAATAGTACCTTTATGGGACAGGCACCCGGATTGCTGTGAATCATTGGGAAATGTTTTGCTTTATTTCCTGATATGTAAAGGAAAGGTTAGAAGAGTTTCCTTTAGAAGTGTCATTGGTTGCTTCAATATTGCAGACACAAGTCCATATATACTTGTTCTATATACCAAGACACAAGTCCAGAGGTAGCTGATGACTTGTGATGGGACAAGCAAATGGACCTTCTAGAGCTGAATGAATCCTGGATGAACCATGCATGGAGTTTCCTGTGTGACCCTAAAGATATCACTAAGAGCCAGTCCTTTAAGAGCACAGCATATTGGCAAGTGTTATGGACTGAATTGTTTCCCCCATCCCCCAAATCCATATGTTGAAATCCTAACGCCCAGTGTGACTGTATTTGGAGATAGGACCTTTCAGGAGGTAAGTAGGTAAATTAGGTCATAAGGGGTTGGTGTTCTAATAAGAGACACGAGGAAGGTGCTGCACAGAGGAAAAGCCATGTGAGGACACAGAGAGAAGATGGCCATCTGTAAGTCAAGGAAAAAGTTCTCACCAGAAACCAACCCTGCTGGCACTTTGATCTTAGACTTCTGCTCTCCGGAACGATGAGAAAATAAATTTCTGATGTTTACGCCACTGGTGAAGTCTTTGGCATTTTGTTATGGCAGCGCTGGCAGACTAAATAAGCTAATAATCCTTTGTTACTGTTAAGCTGTCACTCTCACAAGAATGCTTTGGAGACTGAAACAGATAGTAATTGAAACATAGACACATCAAAGTCATGTAGGACCATTGTAGAAGTAGGACGTCAGAGTATATTGAAAGCTTTTCAACTCATGCATTTTTCTGAGTTTAGTTATGATAAGAAATGGAGAAAAATTAGGAGATGAGGGAAAACCACTGAAAATATCAGTCATTCCCAGATAAAATCACTAAGTGCTATTTTATATCAAGGGGGAGTGATGGCTGAGTTGTATTGTTAAGGCAAGACACACAAAAGGGCAAGATGGAGAAAAATAGGGAACAGGTCATCCAAAAGAAAGTTCACTCGTTACTATTGTCTTTAGGTAATATCTGATCCCATATGTGAGAGCTGTTATTTTGGGGGGAGCTGATAAATAACGGCTAAACCACAAGGGCATCTTTTCAGGATGATACTCTTTCTCAAAACATACACCTTCTCATTGCCAGGGCAAGCTAGTGTCTTCTGTGTTTATAAAGATCTTGAATAAGACTGAGTTTCCACCTTGAAAAAGCATATATGCAGAGAAAGGGACAGCCATGTTAAAATCAAATTTAAAGCTGATGAATTCAAATAATGGTTAAAAGACCTATTTTCTAGTAGGAATTAAAATAGAGGTTTATGCCACTTTGTTGGTAATCAGATTTTTTTTTTCTTTTGGCCTGTGGGACGAACTTAAATTTTTAAATGAAAACCACCTCTTAACACTCATCATTTCCTTCTTAAATTGCTCAGGTTATACATCTTAGCAGTGTGATGCATGTAAGTTCATACATGTACCCTTTTTGTTTTGGTAAATTATATCTCAGCATCATTTTAGATGACCAGGTGTTCCATTACTCTTCACAGTATGTGCGAGCCTGGATATAACGTGTGTGTATTTCTGTGAACAATTCTTATGTGAACTTGGATTATCATTTATGAATAACATCTAAATTGGGAATTATACCATCTCCTTATATAATGGAAGCAGATAGGGAAACAAAGTTACCTCTATGTATTTAAAATGATCTCATTCATGGCATTCTCAGCATGTGCCTTATGTGATTGCTAGAAATATTTTAAAATGGCATTCTTGAAAGTGATGAATCACTTCGACAGAGGGTGTTCTGAAAGCCTTGAGAAGACTATTGTGCTACGAGGTGTGATTTTTGCAGATACGCATGATCATTAGCGTCTGTCTTCTGTCACATCCAACGGTTTCAATTTAGGGCCAACCACGGGCAAGAGCCAGGTCAGGGAGACAGATGCTCTGAAAGGATTCAGTTCTCCACTATGACATCTTCTGAAATACTGATGGGTCACAGAATTGGCCTGACCCTTTCTTAGTTAAAAAAAAAAAAAAAAAAGGCAGTAGGGATCTGATGTGATTCTGATGATCTGATACCATTACTTCTGTCTCAAGAAAGAGAGCCAAAAATGTAACAGCCTGATAAAGAATGTATAAAAAAAAGAAGGGCCAGAAGTGGTGACTCATTATTGGAATTGAAATTCAATCCTTGATAATGCCTATATAAAAATAATATAAATAATTTGGAGTAAGATTTGAATAAAATTTTTTACCTTGAGAAATGAACTGATGCTTATATAAAAATATATATAAAAATATTATGAATAATTTGGAGCAGGATTTGAATAAAATGTTTTACCTTGAGAAATAATGAATTGAATGATAGCTATCTGAATGGCAGGTATGGATGTTATACCTATTTTTGAATGATGCTTTTGTTTTTCCCTTTTTTATTAAAAAAAAAACTGAGGCAATGGTAGATCTGGAATGAATCAAGTTTTCCAAGTCTTTTACATTTTCTATCTGTTTTCATCCATAATTTAATCCCCTTCCGCTGAACCAGAAAAATATTCTTGCCAAACTGAAACAGAAGTTATTTTTCATCAGGTTTGATTTATGGTTCAAACTGGAGCTTACTAATACTTTACTGGAGGATTTCATAATCTCATTTCCAAACAATCTAAGGGCATTTAACAAGTATTTGATAATTAGAAATTACACTCGAAGGCAATTGTAAATAGTGTAGTAAGTTCAAATTGGTTTCTTACGGCGTCAGAAATGGCCCACATCAGAAGATATAATTTACTCTATTTGGAGGAATAAATTATATTTAAATGTGCTTATCGGAGCATTCAGTCCAGGAATTAGCCAGATATCATATTGATATAGAATATTTGAATAAATTACTACAAATGAGAAATAGCTACTGATTAAACATAACAGAGACGTAAAGGATATATTTTCATGAGAGTATAAACACAATATGTGAAATGCAGCCTTTGCCTTTACCCGGATGATCCCTTGTGTGGCTTCCACACACTCTCATACGTCCCCTTCCCTTGAGTGTGAGCTGGACTTACAGACTTCCTAATGGAAAGAATACAGTAGGGGTGCCTGATTGGCTCAGTCAGTTGAGCGCCTGACTCTTGATTTCCACTGAGGTCATGATCTCAGGGTCCTGAGATCAAGCCCAGCATTGAGCTCCACGCTCGGTGCAGAGTGCAGAGTCTGTGCTGAGGGAGAGCTCTCCCTCACCTCTTCCCCCACTCTCTCTCTGACTCTTACAAATAAATAAAATCTAAAAAAAAAAGAATATGATAAACATTATGGGATTTACTTCCAAGACTGAGAAAAAGCGATGGCTTCCATCTTGGATGTTCTCCTGTTCTTTCTTGGATCGCTTACTCTGCGCAGAAACAAGTGGTTATGTGGTGAGGCAGAGCTGTGGGGAGGGACAAGTGTGCACGGATGCGAGTGTCCTGAGGCCTGCCAACAGCCTCACGAACCACATTGGAAGGGCATCCTCCCAATGCGGTCTTGTGGTAAGAACGTGGCCCTAGGCAACAGCTTGACTGTAATTTCATAAAAGACCCTGAGCCGGAGGCACTAAGCTAAGCTGCACCTGCAGTCCACAGAAATTGGGAGCTAATAAATGTTCATTGCCTTCAGCCACCCATTTTGTTACAAAGCAATAGATAGCCAATGGACCAGGGTGATTAATTCCTTAAATAACATTGGCTTATTAAACTGTCACTCCTTTATTTTAATGGGTATAATTTGTGAATGCTTTCTTACTAGAGACAACATGAATTGGATAATGCAGGTATTCTACCTAGCACATGAATTTTTTTATGTTCCATGTTATGTTATGTGTTACTATGTTACATGTTTTTTAGGAAGCAATTATGTTTAAAAAGGGATAGGAAGGTCTTATATTTGTTAGAGTATATTTGATTCCTAAATTTCAAGCATACTTACATCCAGGTGAAAGGGGGAAAATGTAGAAATAGAAATTATAAAATAACATTAAATCTATTAATTATAAAATGAAGAGCATATTGTATCTATCAGACCATCTTTGTAGATCTCTCTAAAATTAATTTTGTGTCACTACTCATCACATATAGTTAGATATGCTGTTTTTATTCAGAACATAATTTTTCTGGCTCTCCCTCATAACTGCTTCACTGGATCCATGCCTATTTTTTCTAAGGCTAAATAATTAAGTAAATTAATTAGAAATATATTTCCCAGTATGTTCCACGAGGGGCTTAGGTGACAGATAAATGAGTATTTTATATGAGAAAATTCTGTTCTAATTATAGGAATCAAACATTTATAGTATTTCTAAATGTATATCAGTATACCTAATGGGAACTTATTACGTATGTCAATATGCCTAATGGTGACAAATTGATTATGATAATTTCCACAGGTGATCTCCAAGTACTTCTTCAGAGTGGCACTCCTGTTTCTGGTGTAGTTCCTAAATTGGGCAACAACTGTTATGTATATAAATAACGTACAGGAATTTTAGACTTCTATAAGTAAAACAAAGAGGTGTAACACAGTATGAAAAGGTCCCAGTGTTCCAGAGATGCTGAGGTCAGCTCCTTGTTTAAAAAAAAAAAAAAGAAAGAAAAGAAAAGGTCCCAGTGACATATGCATATGCTTGCAACCTCTCAACTTCCAGAACCAATCCAAGCCTTCCATCATAATGAGAGTTTCGCTGGATCCAGCAGCCATTCCACCCCTAACAGACCGTCGCTGTTTTTCCAGGGGCTGCCAGTACTCTCTGGTTAGATCCCTACTTGTAAAAGTGAAGCAGATGCTTATTTGAAATGGGGGTCAAAGTATAAATCGAGGAATTTAGACAAAACCATAGCCTATGGACAAGGCAGCCCAACTTGGAATGAAGAGTAGACAAAGCAAATGTGCTTGGCGTTCTGCTTGAAGTCCACTCTGATTTGTCGATTTTGTAGGCTGGTCTGGGAGTCAGTAGTCTAGCAGCTGCCCGCGGCTGTCTGAAAACTGGCTCAACTCTTGCTGCTTCTTGGTCGCTGTCATAAAGTGAACCTTAGCTACCAAGTATGCTTTAAGAACTGTGTTGCTCGCTTCCTTCTCCTTTCTCTCTCTCTCTCTCTCTCTTTTTTTTTTGCAGTGTGTTCTGTGTATCAGGCAAAATTTCATACTAACAGTCCAGGGCAATCATGGGTTTTTAATTTGTAACAAAGCACTGAAATGTCAGGCTTAATGAGAAAGAAAAGCATCATGCAGAGTGTGAGTACTTCAACTCCTTTGGAAAAACATTTTCCTGCCCAAGGTAATCAGCTTTCGCCGTGACACCTGTTGTACTGCAGGAGCATGGAGGAATCAACAGTGAATTCCTTCTTCTTCCCCAGTGCACTGCGTGAGCGGTGAAAAGGTCAGAGGAAGCGGTCTTGAAAGAACCAGCTAAATAACTGATGAAATTTCTTGAAAGAACATGAAACAAAATGTAATAGAATATTCTGCATTTAATCATTGCTTTCTCCCAGGGCTATTAGCGGCCTTTATTATCTCACTGATGGGAGAGTGAACAGTGAGGTGCTCGAAGCCATGGGTATGGGGAGGTCTCAGAAGAGGACTCTGGCACTTGCTGCCCCAACAACATTGTCTAAACCCTGTCATCATTTGTCGTTCTATTAAGACACAAGTTTGAATCGTGTGCATAGGGTGTACGTTGTGGACAATGAGTCCGCTAGCTTTTTTTTTTTGGGGGGGGGGCCTTGCCTGGTTTTAATACCTGCAGTTGAAGAAAGTTTCACCAGCCCCTGCTAGAATTCAATATTGCTTTGGAATGCTATGGTATCTGCTAATTTGAGGAAGTACAGAGGAAGGACACTGCTGGCAAGTAGTGTTCAGGCTGCCAGAAATCCTCTGAGATCAGTATCTAATTTATATAAAGTTCTAGGGTTAGATTAGGCTTTTATGACTGGTTTAGAACATTCTCTCCAATTAGAGCACTACTCATAAACTGGCCAAAGGCAAAGCTGTTTTCTTGATTGAAGATCCATGAAGAGTAAACCTGCATAACTCTCTGGGTACCCTGTTATTTGAGAGTTGCTATCTGAAGGGAATAAAGTGGCTAGAGAGTTGTTGGTGGTCCCAAATTTAAGTTTACAGAAAATGTAAAGTTTAAATGGTCTTGTTTTGTCCTGAGGATCTCCTTAGACAAGTACATTTTCTGGCATTGTCGTGGCCTTGAGATCGTGTTAGATTCTGTTGTCTGCAGATACTCAGTGGAAGCAATTTTCCCTTCAAATATTTTCAAAACGTGTTTTTTCAAACTAACTTTTGGTGGTTTCCTGGGAGGTAGTAACACCGGCATTTTGCAGAAATTATGCCATAATTGTTAAAGAGATAATGTTTTCCGAAAATCAAAGATAAGCACAAGGTCATTTTGGGAATCTTATCGCTGCACTGTTTGGCAGTGATCAAAGAAAATGTTGACATGCTTGATAGACATCGATACAACACTTTTTAGTTTAGATTTACAGAAGTCAAGTATAGTAATGAGCTAACAATAAAAAGAAAGAAGAGAGTTAAATTATACTTAGCAGTGACATCAAAGGTTTTGAAGTTTATGTGTGATAATGGCAGATCACAAGTGGAGAAAATAGGACTATACATCTTGGCCAAGAGTTGTTAATAGTAAAATCACAATCTTGCTCCTACAAGGGCAGATAATTTACTGCGAAGTCCTCGAGTTCGTTGGCTAAGAACTTCATTTTATGTGAACATTGATGGTGCAATATTGTCTCACAAGTTTTTTTTTTTTCTCCATTAAACCTTGCAAACTGTTTCTCCCTGGGACAGGGAAAATGTCTATATTAAAGTGGGAAAAATGAAGACACCCACAAAGGCTCTCACTCTGTAGCAAGACAAGCTGAACCGAAATGTATTATCACTTAATGGTCATAGGTAATGAGTTTTAAATGGTTTCGTAACTCAGCCATTCTTTAAAAGTTAAAAGGAACTTTATGGAAGATGTTACCTTCCCAGAAAGCACAGCATATATCTGTTTGCTTATCTCATTGGAGTCCACGCTTCTAATCTGTGCCTGGTACAGCAAGACATGTTTCTGGAAGCTCAGGGGCCATCGAAAGCAAAGGACGAGGCTTGCTCTGTTATTTCCAGTTAATGGCCCTTTGGGAGGTATATTATTTCTGTCCCTGTGGATTCCCTTCCCTCTGTGACAACTCAGTTATGGTAAGTACGAATAGCATCGACCAAGAGCAGAAACATAAATCAAATTGACATAAGTCCAATTCAGAATCATAAATCAATTTGACAAAAGTTGAATTAAAAAATGTATGAGCTGTGTGAGATTGAGTGTGATCTTTCGAAGCTGTGTAAATAGAAAGATTTGGGCATAGTGTATCATTTTGGGAAGATTTTTAGGGACAGTTGAAATATTTGCCAAAAGCTCACCTGGGTCTCTAGAAGACTTAACTATCATTAAAATAACTTCTCTGTAGCATTTTTCTTTTTAAAATTGCTCATGGCAGTGATTACAGTGACTTATTCTTGCATTTGCCCTCTGGGATATGTTCAGTATATTAGATATTTTTAAAGAAAAATTCTACTTACCTTATTTTTAAAATTTTTGTTCACCGTACAATGTATCCTTATTTTGTAGATGTCCTGTTATTTGTTCAGGTCATATTTTTACCCTTATATGTAGCTATTGTCCAGGCAGAGAAGGTAACCTTTCAAATTTAAGGTTTTAATATTTCAAATCTTTTTATACTCCCTGAATAAATCACTGTGCCGGCAGAACCACTCCAGTGGCCAAAACCATGTTCTTACATTAGGGGATATAATTTTAGACTGCTATTAAAGGACAGTTCCGAGAACATTGTCCTCCTATAAATGATTAAATGTTGTGTTAATATTGATTTTCTTTAGCTCTTTAAGTTGTTTCTTAGAAGCCCGTGATGTATCTGGACTTCGTAGAATTTTGTTCCTCTGGTATATGCTAACTTATTACTTGGAAGATTACTGATACATGACTACCCTCAATAATTCAGTCTTACTCTTTATTACTAAACTGGGGAAAATCTCGTTTTTCTTATTTATATGTTATATACCTCAATGTACCTGTAAAGTGCATTAGCAATATTCTGTGAAACATTTTCTGTTACTTCTAGTTCTCCCAAGTTGTAGAGGATATGAAGATGGAGAAAGGGTGGATTTGGGGGGAAAATATTTATAGACATTTCAAGGAGGTGGAAGTCTTCTCTTGCTGGCTGCTGTTTTGACTTCGCTTGTAAATCCACTTTCCAGTAGCTGCTTATGTCCTGTCTGCATGAAGGTGATCATGCCAATCCCCATTTATTCTTTTTTTCTTTTTCTTTTTTTTTCTCAAAGTGAAAGCCATATTAGTGAAGAGGTATGTAATAGTAGAAAGAAGGCTGGAACAAGTGTGAGAAAACTCATGCCCATAGTGGCTGTATAACTTTGGACAAGTGACCTAGCTCTCGGCAAACCCAGTTTTGTCATGGAAGGTGTCAGTTGAAAGACCGAGTGCTAAAACTCTGTGAGTCCATGACTTTCATTTGAGAACAAGGGAGCATCAGCTACCACTGTATCTCTCCCCTTAGGTCCTGGTCTTCTCGAGAATTTTTGGCTCTTCTCCTTTACCTTTCCTTACCTCAGCTCAATGAGCCGCTAGGTCAGATGTCCCGACGCTGTGGCCAGCACTGTGCCCCACACACACCTCTTCTTCCTGTCCCCAAGCTCACCTACAGAAGGAATGCCGGTGGCATCCCTGCTCTCTGCTTGAGGCATTCTCTTGTACTGGGAGTGTGCTGTCGCCACACGTGGGCCAGATCAGCAGTGCTGGGGAGTGTTAGCTCCCCTGGGTCAATGCCTCACCAATAAAGGATGGAAGTTGGTGAAAATACCCGAGCTTCCTTACTCCACAGGAGACAACTCTGAGGGAGGTTTCTGTACTGTCTCTCAGAGCAGAAGCGGGGTCCACAGGGGGAATAAGTGGCAGTTACCCACAGAGCAAAACTAACTTCATTCGTTATCTTCCTTTCTCTGTCTTATATCCCCATTCCCTCCTGGTGCTTTCTGTAATAACTTCCTCAATGAACTGGTTGCATGTAAATCCTTATCTCAGGCTCTGCATTGGGGAAAAACACTTGTTTTGTCTGCTGTATGCTCCTCCTCCCTGCTTCTGAGACAGCACTGCTGGTTTGCATTTTAAAGTCATCACATTCTCATATGTCGGTCAGAACCTGCTTTCTTTCCCCCTAAGTATGTGAGCATTAGGTTTGTGTTACCTACAAAATTAGCTTCTGTTCCAGAGACAGTACTGTGGCCCATGCTCTTTCTGCTGGGAATGCCCTGCCCTTCCTTCCTGCCCTTTCTCCATGTCCCTGCTCAACCTTGTTTCTGTCCCCCACAAACCAAGAAACAAAGAAACACCGGCCCCTGCTCCTCCTTCTGGTCTCATCTGAAAGAGGGAAGTCTTTCTTCATACTTCAAAGATGACTGCTCCTACCCCCACTGGCCACCATTGCACCCTGGACTTTTGTTACAATATTAATTACCTGTATAATTACTTATCAACTATTTATTTCTCTTCCTAATGGCACACACTGCATGTTGCTTTTGGGATTTGCAAGCCTTAGGGGACAATGGAACAAGCATGGGGGCCTGGAGCCTGACACCCTTCCGACTTCCCTGCAGCCTCCCTGGATGGTTGTCCCTGCTTCCTGGCTCCCTGACTCCCTGGCATCCTGGGCCCCTCCTTTTCCCCACTCCCTACCTCATAACCTCTGCCAGTCTTTCCCCAGCAGGAGCCTGGGCATGGGCGCAGGGAGGGTCAGGGTGGACGTGTGGCCCTCACAGTAACCTAGAACCTGCTAGCACGTGGACAGTCCCTAGCCGGGACTAGCAGCACCTACCCTGTGGTCCATCCACTTGGTGCTGCGTCTGGCTTGGTGCCCATCCCTGATCCAGGCTTGAGTGCCTCTCAGTGCAAAGGTTTAAAGATCCTCGGGGGTGGCCCGTCTGTGCTGGTGAAGAGCCCACCGACCAGTGAGACACGGAACTTGATTTCTCCAGACCCTGCGCCCTCTGAGGCACTGCTCCTGTATCTCAGTGAGCATGTGTGCCGCCTGCGTTGCTGGATGCGCCCACGCTTGTGCCACCTGTGAGGGTCTACACTCGCCCCACAATCCTTACGCCCCAGAACACTCCCTAGGCTGGCTCTGTCCCTAATACAGGTTCTCTCCTTCACATTCTAGATTTTCTGAGTCCGGCTTCTATTTCTCTCCCTCGGTGGGCTTGTGGTACCCTTTGGGCAGGGATCACGTAATACGAATTATAATTCTGGTGATTCCACACATAAGTGTTTTGATATTTGCATTTGAAATGAGCATTGCATAATAAAAAGATGAAGAGTAAAAAAAAATGCTCATAATTTAAAATGTAAATGTGGCTTTACTGAAAATGCCATGGAACAGCAAAAAGCAAACAGGTAGAGACACCTTAACAGACAGGAGGAAGCGTTTTATGTATATGGAACAGCACTTCTTTCCTGCTTTCTGAACAAGGGGCCCCACAAATGATGTAGCTGTCTGCGCAATGAGGTCTCAGACCCGACCAGGTGCTCCATATGTATCACCTGGCTGGTTCCCCACAGAAAGCCTATGGATTGAACTAATTGCCTTCTCTAAAGAAATAATTCAGGTAAAAAATGAGGCTCTGGTTGTTATTTTGCTGTACAACAAATTGCCTTAAAGCTTAAAAACTTAAAACAACAACACTTCTTTTCATCTCTTTTGGCTCTGAGGGCTGACTGGGTTCAACGAGCCTGTCATCGCTCAGGCTCTATTATGTTGCAATCAGTGCCTGGCGAAGGCTCCCTCACATGTCCGGTGACAACCCTGGGTGTCGGCTGGGAGGCCAACTGGGGGCTGTCTTCTAGAATAATTCTATATGGCTTCTGCATATGGCCAGAATTCCCCAGAGCATGGGAGTTGGGATGCCGGAGAGAAAGAGGGAGAGAAGCAGAATGCTATTGTCTTTTCTGAGCTGACCCAGAGCGTCACTCCCCCCTCATAGTATTGGTTAGAAGTATTGACAGCAGAAGTCCATAGAATAATATACAGGTCCTAGGACTTACCAGCTGGGCCAGGGAGATCGCCCAGTTAGAGAGGCAAAACACTGATCACACGGTTGGGGCTCAACAAATGATAGTTACTCTTGTGTTGGAACTTTTCTTTTCTGATATTAAATATAGATCAGGGAACCTCTTCATCTTTTGCTCTTCAGAACATGATTTTGAATGTCCGACTCTAAGTCCTGGCTGCGTCCAACTGCTCGCTGTTAGCCTTTACTCAAGTCATGTAAGTTCCCCGAGCAGCGGTTTCCACCCACGTTTCTGTGCGAATTAATACTAGAACGTGTTCAGAATCACTTTGTAAACCGTTTAGGATGTGTGAAAGTGAGTTAGTAAAAAAAAAAAGTACAGTTCCACTGGCAAACTTGGTGGCAATTGCAATTAGTTCTGTAGATTTGGGTTTTGTTTTTATGAGAAGAACCATTGATAGCTTGTAGAAAATAATCACCTCCTGCCTTCCCCCTCCCGCTCAGCCCCCATCCACTTATTTGGTTGGTTGTTTCTTGGCGCAGATAACAGACAATATCCCATTCTCTCCTCATTTACTATCTTTGTAATTTTCCTAATCATATACCTTCCACCTTAGCACCGTGAGCTCTTCGATGTTTGTGGTTTAAGAAGCGTGGGAAGAGAAGGAAAATGGGAGAAGCCACAGAGGTAATGATTTCATCCTAGGGGAACCTGGGTGGCTCAGTCGGTTAAGCGTCTGCCTTCAGCTCAGGTCATGATCCCAGGGTCCTGAGATTGAGCCCTGCATCGGGTTCCCTGCTCAGCGGGGAGTCTGCTTCTCCCTCTCCCTCTGCCCCTCCCCCTGCTTGTGTGCGCTCTCTCTCTCTGATAAATAAAACCTAAACAAAAAATGATTTTATCCTAAAAATACAGCAGAACAAGGAATCCCAAGCCAACCTAGAAAACTCTCAACACCACCTGCCAATATAAATCTCTTCTTTCATTGATATTGACCCTGTAGTCTTCACTGTCCATCATAAAATGGGCACTTATCACCTCATATTCAGTTTTCATATACTTCTTATACATGCTTTATCTTCTCATTCAGCAGACCTGCAATCTCAGCTTTGCAGATTTTTGTGTCCCCTTGACAGTGCATGATAACGTTCTAGAATGTCTTATAGGAGTTCAGTGAATTCTCATGATACATTGATTTATATTAATAGTTTCATTATTGTATGTCCCATAGTCTCATGTTTCTCACTGAAATCCGCTTACAACGTACACTCTTTGTTGTTGGTGTAGTTGACACTTGTGTCTTCTGTTTTTCTCATCCACTAACTCCTTTTGGTTGGTCTGTGAATAGAGCTACTTAAGGAGCCCATATTTCCCCAGGGGAAGTAAAGATAATAGAACTTACTGTAAGTTTGAATAATGACTGTTTGCAGAGTGCCTACTGTGTCTGAGGCACTGTACTAGGCCTGTACCAACATCATTTTGTCTTCACTAGAGCTCTACTTTTGTGGCCCATCTGAAAAAAATGGCTACAGAGTTCCTTCTGAGACCACGGTGTTACAATTCTACATGTTGGAATGAAATTTCTGTTTTCTCCCTAGTGCTTTTAACATGCGCTTTCATTGCAACGTGGCTATTTTTTTCCAGCAGATTGTGTCCTCTGTGAAAACCAGAGCTGTATTCAACTAAACTATAATTCCCAAAGTGGTTAATATAGTGCTATTCCCTATACACATGCTCAATTACTGTTAAAAAGAATAGTTTAGACAATGCCTTGGCAGTATTTTAAAGCTGCAATTCTCAATTCCCCTTTGTCTTTTTTTCTTCTTAAAGATTTTATTTTTTAAGATTTTATTTTTATTTATTTATTTTTTTTGAGAGAGAGAGAAAGAGAGAGGAAGCCTGTGTGTGTGATTTGGGGGAGGGAGAGAATCTTCAAGCAGACTCCCACAGAGTGCAGGAGCCTCTGTTCCCAGGACGCTGAGATCATGAGCTGAGCCAAGATCAGGAGTCAGCTGCTTAACCAACTAAGCCCCCAGGCACCCCTTAAAGACTTTATTTTTAAGCAATCTCTACCCCCAATATGGGGCTCAAACTCACAACCCCAAGATCAAGAGCCTCGTGCTCTACTGAATGAGCCAGCCAGGAGCCAGCATCCCCCACCCGCCCTTTTTTTCCCCCCGAATCTCTGTTTTTAATTTACAAGTGTGTCTCTGAATGGAAGTCAAATTGGGGAAATCAGGTCTTCCATTTTACATATAAAATATTTCTATTTTATGCAAGTGCCTCCTCTTTAGTTGAATTTCATGACTTTGTTAATTTTTATGTATTTGAAATGAAATTCAGCATTAGCCTTTTCTTCAACCTTTAGTTTTTGGCTTTTTTTTCCTTGGTGACTTTTACACTTTGTACTATGTGATATTTCTTATTCTCGTCACTAAATCAAAGGTTTCTAAAATAAAGAACAAAAATACATTTAGCATAAGCTATGTATTATAAAAAGGTATTAAAAAATAGTCCTGCCCAAGTGTTTGAAAAAATTTCCCTGGTGGTACAGTTCTGTTCCATTGTTTTCAGAGAAGAAGAGTGAGCTTGTCTTTTTGTATTTTGATTTTTGTAATATTGAAACCAGTTCCTCAAATAACCCAAGAATTGTGTTTCTTTGAAGACAGAACAGTATCATTCCTTTAGAAGTCTGTAAAAAGAGACAGTGAGGAACACAAAGTTGCTATAAGCCAGGGTCTTCCCAATTTAGCATGCAACAGAAACACCTGCAGATTTCATTAAAACATATAGTGCTGTGCCCACCTCCAGAATTTCTGCTTCAACAGGTCAGGGATGGGGCCTGAGAATTTGCATCTCTAACAAGTATACAGGTGATGCTGAGGCTGTCCTTCAGAGACCACAGTGCTGTATGCTTTCACTGAAAGTCACTTTTTAAAAAAGATTTTACTTATTATAGAGAAGGCGAGAGAGAGAGAGAGAGAGAGAGAGAGCATGAGCTGGGAGGTGGGGGTATGAGCAGAGGGAGAGGGACAAGCAGACTGCCTGTAGGGAGCCCGATGCAGGGCTTGATCCCAGGTCCCCAGGATCATGACCTGAGCCGAAGGTGACCTGAGTCAAAGGCAGACGCTTAGCCAACTGAGCCACCCAGGTGCCCTCACTGAAAATCACTTCTAAGGTGGCTCTTATGGTATTATAAACTGTTAGGCTCCAAATAACTTCAAAAAGAAAAATTCTGGTGACCTAAATCTATTATTACATGAATGTAATCTCTAACACTTTGAGATGAGTAATTTTTTTTTCTTACCTGTAGAACTTTGTATGTGTGTATGTGTATGTAGTCCAAGAAAAAAAAAAGGAAACTCATCTGAGCAACAGTACCTGCTTACCTTTGCATTTTTTTAGATACTGCCTTGAGTATTGTACATCTAAAATTACTTTAAGCATATTCATGAATTTCTTTCAAGAATATTCACTGGATGCATATTATGTGCCAGTGTCCCAGGAGAGATGCACTAGGGCCCCGCATAGATACGGAGTTCGCATGTATATTTCCATGCTATGCACCTGCCATATGGATTCCAACAGCTGTCTGAAAGCAGAGCAGGCCCAAAGTGAGGGTTCTGACTGAAATATGCCCCTCACGTTCCTTGTCATTAGAATTCATCCCCAACATAAAATACCATAGCATACTGAATTGGAGTAATCGAGGAAACAAAACTTTTCACAAACTTTGTCCAATTCTGAAAACTGATAAACAGATGGAGTATGCAATTAAAGCCAGGAAGTTGGCTGACTTCTTTTCTAGAGGTGGCTGGGTTCTGTCTCTTCTCAGAGCAGTTCATGTGGAGTCGCTAATTATTCCTAGCCATTCACCATCTACATTTAGATACATAGCACTTATATAACATTTCCTGTGTGCTTAGCACTTTGCATATATTAACATTTAAACTCTTGTAGGCACTTTGTATATATTAATTCTCTGTAATAATCTATGAGATGGGTACTTTGAAACACCTATTTTGGGCATAGGTGCTTAAGGGATTGGCCCAGAGATGTTAAAAAGAACAAAAGAAAAAAACACCTGTCCAAACTGCACAGCAGGTAAATGAGGTAGTTGGGATCAGATTTCAGCAGTCTGTCCCCACAGCCTATGCTCTTCACTGCTAAACTCTGACCTGTGTGATGTCACTGGTCCTTGTAGTCTATGTGTTAGCTTGTGGTTTGCTTTTTAATAAGTAAATATCTTTCTTTTCCAAATAAGAGAAGGGTCTTTGGGGGCAGTTTCTAGATACAACACCTCTTGTGTTCTCTAAGGTGTCAAGCATCGTACTTTACATGTAATCATTATTCAAAAAAAAAATACTTTCCAAATACAAATTGGTTGCAACTTCCAATGGTACAATATGAGAAAATACAAATCTCTATTTCTCTAGATTGCTAGACAGATCGATAGAACAAGCTAGGGATATACTTATTTTCTATCTCGAACTACAATTATAAATCTTCCATACATACCTAGATCAAAAATATAGTTATATGAATTCAACTGTTATGAAAGATATTATTATTAGTTTAATAGGCAGACTGGCCTTGAAATCTGAAATTCAATCAGAAAAACAAAATATTTTATAACTAGATGGAAACTCAAATATCACCTCATCCAGCCCCCTTATTTCACTTATTCAGCAGAGGAATAGAACAGTCCAGTTATGGACTCTAGGTGACCCATACACTGTAGTGTTACCAGGAAAAACTAACCCAGATCTTTGGTTAGTCTGAAAACTGGGCCCTATATATGAGGGTGAGGAGAGATCAGAGAAGGAGGCAGATCCCTCTAGAGTGGTCAGCAGGCGGTTGGATAAGCAAGGGAAACTGCATACGAAGCTTGTCTTGGGCAGCTGCAAGATCTCTGCACCTGCCGGTCAAAATCTAAAAAGTTTATACAGAAGTCTCAGATGGGTTAAGTCACAAATGCTGTGTAGACGTTCTAACAACATATTGCTCTCTCAAGGCTGTGTCCTTGGAAATGGCTCCCACTGTGGGAACGGTGGGCAAAATGTACTTTTCAAGGGCAGGAGAGCAGTGAGGAGCCTCTGATTCCTTGGGCCAGCTCTCCGGTCAGTCAGAGGTCATCTGGCTCCCCCCGCCGAACATCTTTCAACTCTGATTTGAAGCCTCTTTTTACCCCAATGTAATCTGTTTTCTTTGGTTTTTAAGACAGTCCTTCCCGAGGTAGTATAGACATAGTTTAAAAGTAAGTTTAACTTTTTCCAAGAAAATGTCTTCCCTTTAGCAAACAAACAAAACATCTAATCTTCAGTAATCCTAGATTTCCAGACTTCTCAATAGGAGATATAGAAGACTTTTCATGTTGTTCTTTCGAGATGACATCCGGATGTTTATGTGGAAGTAGAATAGTCTTATGTATTGGTTTGCCTTTGCTGTGGAACAAGCCAGTGTGACGAATATAATGGCTTAAAAAAAGAACCTTTGGTTTGGTTTGGCAATTTGTGCCAGGCCGTTCTTAAGGTGGGACTTGGCCGAACTCAGCTGGGCTTTCTAACTCCTCAGCTGTTACTTGGCAGGCCACATGAGGACTGGATGATTCTCCATAACTTAGTTCATGTTTGATTGTTGTCTTACTCTCAGTTGGGGTATAAATCCAATTAAGCCACATGTCTCTCATCAACCAGTAGGCTAATCTGGGCATATTCACACGGCGGCAGTGGCAGAAGGCCCAGACACAGCAAGTAGGTAAGCGCTTGTATCATTTTTGTTAATGTCTCGTTTACATGGCAAATTACATGGCCAACCTAAGATTCAAGGGGTGGCAAAGTGGAAAGCCATTAAATGAAAGGGGGATAATCGTGTTTCAATAAACTACTATAGTTTGTCCTTTGATCCCAATTAATTCACTCTCTCCTCACTTTCAAAATCCCCATATCTCCTCCTCAGACTCCCCAGAAGTGTCAATTCCAGTTTTAGGCTCGAAGTCCAGGATCTCATGATGTAAATAAGATCTGAATGTTACTCCTTGGATGTGTTCCTCTTGCTCGCATGAACTAAAGAAAACAGTGAATAAAAACACATGTTATCTGTGCCTCACCTACAAATGGAGACAAGGATAGGATAATTATAATTGACTTTTCCATTCAAAAAAGGGAAGAACAGGAGACAGCTAGCAGGTGCTGATCCATGCAGTTCTGGAACCCCTCGGGGCAAATGCTGTCAGTTCTGCATCTGGGGCCAGGGAATGTGTCCTGGTTGGGGCCCAGTTCTCCTTAGAAGTAGCTTCCCAGGACAAATTTATTAACTTTTCCTTGGGAATGGTTTCTTGGTCACTGTTTTCTATGGATCTTGACTCCAGTCTTTGGGTTTATGGATCTATCCCCTGAAACTTTTTTCCCCCCTCAAAAATTACCTTCAATTGCAACTGAGTAGCTTTCTCAGCTTGCTTCCTCCCATAGACAGTTGAGATACAGAAGATATTTTTTTTTTATTTTTAACAATCTTAATTCCTTTTACTCTAATCTAGTCCTTTTACTGATATATCTTCCATAAAAGCCGTGGAATTTCCATATACCAGATTAGGCTACTCTATTCAATAAAATCCAAAATGTCAATTGTTTTGAGACTGCACCTCTCCTTTGGCTTAATACATACATTTTTGGAGATTAAGCTTTTATGTAACCACACCCTTATTCTTCTCAGAAGCCTTGAGTGTATTTTGGAGAGGACGTTCCACACCCCTTTGAATCTTGAAGGATTTTAACAAAGCGTTTTGCAGACATATCCTTGATTTGATCTTTTTTCATAGTTTAGTCCTCACTTTATCTGATACTAATTTGCTTGGAGGTTCCTCAAAAAGTTAAAAATAGAACTGCCTTATGAGCCAGCAATTACACTACTAGGTGCATGTACCCAAAGGATACAAAAATACTGATTTGAAGGGGTCCATGCACCCCAGTGCTTATAGCAGCATTGTCAACAGTAGCCAAACTATGGAAAGAGCCCATGTCCATGGACTGATGAATAAAGAAGATGTGATATATAATAGATTATTAGTCATGAAAAAGAATGAAATCTTGCCATTTGCAACAATGTAGATGGAGCTAGAGTGTATTACGCTAAGTAAAGTACGTCAGTTAGAGAAAGATAAATACTGTATGATTTCACTCATATATGGAATTTAAGAAACAAAAGAGATGAATATGGTGGGGGGCATTAAAAAAAAAAAAGGCAAACCAGAAGACAGACTTTGAACTATATTGAACAAACTGAGGGTTGCTGGAGGGGAGGTGGGCAGGTGCAATGGGTTAAACGGGTGACAGCCATTAAGAAGGGCGCTGGTCCTGAAAAGCAGTGGGTATTGTATGTAAGTGATGAATCACTAAATCATACACCTGAAACAAACAAACAAACAAACAAACAAAAGAAAAGAAAAAGAAAATAATTTGCTAGCTGGAGATACTGGAAGTGAGAAACAATTTTGTTTTCCAGCCCAACTTGTCCTACCCCTTTATTTTCCTTTCAAATTCTGTCTGAAAAAAATTCTGTCTGAAAATGGTTTATTTTTTGCATTATCTCTCTCTTTCCACACCTTACCATGGGAGCTGAAAGAAGCCAGCTGATACTTGCGGCATTGTGCTTGGAAGCCATCTTGTCATGCCCACAAGCTTATCAGATAAATTCTTTGTCTTCCATGTAACTACAGGTGACAGTTTGGCCACTTGTTTTTCTACTACATAGCCTTGGTCAGCCTTTGGAAGTTTCCTTACTGCTTTTCCAGCTTCACTTTACTGCCCAGTCCTATATCAAATGCTGTATATTTTTAGGTTAGTCAACAGGAGCACACCCCTTCTAGGTATCTTTTTATATATCAGTTAACTTGTTTGTGCTAAAAACAAAACAAAACAAAACCCCCAAAACCCCCCAAAAAAACAAAAAAAAAAAACACAACCCACAAAACGTAGTGGTTTGAAAAACTAATCTTTTAAAAATGTTATTTATTTTCTTTTTCAGCCTATAATTCTGTGGGTCTGCAATTTGGGCTGGGCTCAGTGGTGGCTCTTTTGATCCAGGTGGGCTTGGCTTCTCTCTCTTGGGCTAGGTAGCTCATGTATCTGCTGTTAGCTGGTGGGTTCGTTGGGGGCTAGCTTATCCAGAATGGCCTCAAAAACTTGTCTGGTGATTGGCTGCTGTTACTTGAACAGATGGTATGACTGCGTCACGTGTCTCTTGTCATTTAGCAGGCTCGCCAAGATTTATTCACATGATGATGGTGGCAAGAGATCCCAGCAGTGGCAAATGGGCAAGTCCCGTGTGTAAGCAGCTTTCAAATCTTTGCTTGTGTCACAATTTGCTTATATCCTCTTGGCCAAAGCAATTCACAAAGCTCATCCATATTCAAGAGCTGGGGAAATAGATGCTCACTCTTGAAGTGAAGGATTGTGGCATTTAAAAAATCTACCACATCCTGGACATATTCATTTTGACCACAATCTACTTTCCACTGTCTAATTTTCAGCACCCATGAAATTCACAAGGGAAATGGGACTTGTGTCATAACTACATTTTGAGGATGTATTTGGTAGAATACACTTCAGTTGTATTTATTGCATATATGAAAATATATTCTGAATACAAATAACAAAGCAAATATTTACCTGACCTTTTAAGCTTTATGTACTATTGATAATACCTGCGTGTTCTGGGTTACTATGGAGTTGTTCTCTTTGATTACTAATCTAAATATTTGCATAAAACAACACAGGGGAGGTGTGTGTGTGTGTATATATATATATATATATATATATATATATATGACAAATGTTGTAGAAAACACTACTACTCACTTCATAGCAGGTCAACTTTTCATAAATATTTATGTGTTAGATAATGGTATGGTGGCTCGTGCAGTATCCACTGTATCCCCTTCTGGTGTACTTTCTTGAATTGTGGAGGCTTAAAAGATAAAACTAAATTTCCCAAACTCCTTGCATTTTCATATTATCTGAGATTTACCAAGCAGACTTATAGCTGAGATTTGGAATGTGGAAATAAGTTACATTATGTGTAGCTGAGTGTAGGAATAGAGCATGCTGAAGGGGAGAATTCTGATTTTTCTGGAGTAGCTATAAAACAGGTCTTCAATAACAAAAATGCAAATATTGTTTTGGTAAGTTTGCATCTCAACAGGAAACAAAAGATGCTTTATTTATAAAGGCACCATTGGTAAAGATCTGTGCAGTGTGTTGGAGATATTAATGAATGCAGCAAGAACCCTGGCCCAACAGCAGTAGGAATGCCCTCTAACCCTGTCCCAAGAGAATGAAAAATGAATATTCTACTGGAGTAGAGAGGGAGAAAGAATTGTGCAGGGCAAGTTGTCTAGAGAAAAACAGCCATCCTGAGGCAACCTACCAGAAGAGGGAGGGACCTAAATGAATAATCGTCATAAACTCTGTCTTTCTTCTCTCCAATCTTCTCTCAGTATCCCTCCTGGTCCATCCAAGGAGAATCCATATGGGTCGTTGGCTTGTTAATGGAATCTGGTAGATCAGCCTCTTGGGGCAGAGAGCCAAGTGGAAAAGGGCTGAGAGTAGATCTGGAAGAGCATATGGCCAATATCTGGTTCGAGTGTGTTGTAGTTGTCAAATATTTGATTCATAGCATATTAAGTGGTAAGCAGAAGCCATAGTGGTGTTTTCCCTAGAACAGTAATGAAGTTCTGTTCTGACTGCAGTTTTCCTGCTGTCTAGCATCCAAATTTGGTTCTTTGGCTGACATAGAAATTCTTTAAGCTACCTAATGCCCTTAATAAGTCCTTTTCGTCTTAGGAGGGATTCTGTTGTTGGGAACAAAGAATCCTACCTATATAGTAGTGATGAGAGTGAATGAATGAAAGAATAAGTAAGTGAAAATAATCTATGACCTTGCTTAAAATTGAAAAAAACAAATTAAAGCATAAGATAAATGTAAAATTATGTTAGCATTAAAGACCAAATATTTTGGTAACTTTAACATTCAGTATAGTAATAGAATATTATTTGAAATGACCAGTGTCTTTAAATCTTAAAGAAATATACAGGGTGTAGGGGCGCCTGGGTGGCACAACGGTTAAGCATCTGCCTTCGGCTCAGGGCGTGATCCTGGTGTTATAGGATCGAGCCCCACATCAGGCTCCTCTGCTATGAGCCTGCTTCTTCCTCTCCCACTCCCCCTGCTTGTGTTCCCTCTCTCGCTGGCTATCTCTATCTTTGTCAAATAAATAAATAAAATCTTTAAAAAAAAAAAAAAGAAATATACAGGGCGTAGAAGAGAAAAAAATGTCACCATCAGATGTATGAGAAAACTGCTTAGTGACATCCTTCAAAAACCACTAAAGCTATTTTTTTATAGGTTGGTTATCTATTATAAATCCCAAAGATTTTTGTTTATGTGATAAGCTTCATTATGATTTAGATATAGCCCAATATCACAACCAATTGGATGTCCCTGATACCTTTTGGCCCCTATTTACAGATGGGCATCTTCTTCCCAGGGGGAAAAAATATGCCCTGCTCTAAAATTTCAGAGAGTTTATGGACTCCTATAAGGATATGTGTGAACTTGAAGTTAACAGTCCTTGCTTTGGAGAGCTATGAAGAAATGAGATAATTAGAGGTAGATGAAGGCCTGTGGTTATCACGTAGTCAGTGGCAAGAGCCCCCGCTATAGCAATCCTAAAGTTATTCCAAAGAGAGACCCGGTTCATTGGATATGACCTGGCATATTTTGTGGCACTTTGTAGACCTTGTCTAAGACAAAAGGACCTTGATCTAGACTCAGAATTGTTGATCAGCGTACATTAAAAAGAGTTTGCTGACAAGCTGAGATGCCTCTAAAACTTGTTAAATAGCAGAACTAATCCTTTTCTTCTGAATTTATAATAACTGGAGAAGTATATGACTTTGCACCAGAGACCACATTTGCTTTTATTGAAGTTCTTGAGCTGTGGCAAGTCACACATTTCCTGGAGTCTATTTGAGGCAAGACAGCAAAAACTGGCACAATTCATATCTAAAATTGGGAAACTGTATTGAATATGATCCATTACATTTATATTAAATTGTGTTTTACATTTTAAAACCGTTAGCAGTAGAAAGAAAATATATGTGGTGAGGAAGATACACGCATAAAGGCACACTCTGAGTATATTTGAACATTATCTTTGTCACTTATAAATCAGCCTTCAGCAACATCTTCAATAACAAAAATGCAAAATATCTGCTATTTTAAGTATTCTCAAGGCAAGTAACAGGGTGTGTGGTGCATATAACTGTTTTTCCCCGCACCCCTACATGTTATACCATCTGGACTCAAGTAGTTTTTAGGGGGTTGATTAGGCTTTTGTTCTCCTGTTTTTTATTCTTTTTTTTGTAAACCATTGTTTCTTTGAGAATTAAGATAAATGAAGATAAAAAACAAGCGTAGTAGAATTGTGCACATAAAACACAGGTTTTCCAGGAGGAAATTATAGGAACAAGGGGGATATATTAGAATATGACTCGTGAGGTGATAGTGGAGCCTCCTACTTTGTTAACTATAAACATCTTTTTTAATTTAAAAGGTTATCATTTAATGTACTAGTACAGCCATTATGAATTGGGGTGTTATGTTTATTCAGGTTAAAAAATAATTTTATTATAAGCTTCTGAATTGTCCATTCTGTTGATTTACAATTCTCTCTGCAGTAGCCCTGATCTTTCTTTTTTTTTTTTTTGTATTTTATTTTTTTATAATAATTTTTTATTATATTATGTTAGTCACCATACAGTACATCCCTAGTTTCTGATGTAATGTTCCATGATTCTTTACTTGCGTATAACACCCAGTGCACCATGCAATACATGCCCTCCTTAATACCCATTACTGGCCTATCCCATTCCCCCCTCCCCCGAAGCCCTCAGTTTGTTTCCCAGAGTCCATAGTCTCTCATGGTTCATTCCCCCTTCTGTTTACTCCCCCCCTTTCTTCTTCCGTTTCTTATTATAACTCTGTCTTTTTGGAAATCAAACAAGCTTTCATTAGCAAGTGTCTTCTTTTATGTGAAGCTTTAAAAATGTAAGTTACATTCACTTTATAAGAAGGAAAATGGGGGGCAAAATGTTTGGAACGTGAGATCAACTTGTTAATTAAATTCTTCATCACCATCAATTTGCATTTGGGAGACTAAATATGCAAATAGCAGTGGTGACACTATATATAAAAATAGAACTCTGACCCACGGGGTCAGTATAGCAGCAATCAGTACAGGTGACCAGCAACTGACAGCTTTCCTTATTTGTGCCCCTGCTTCTACTTTAGGACCAACTGGAAAAAGCCAAATATAAAACCCCCAACCAATCGCATAGGATGCCCCACTTCTGGTTAGCCCCTCTACAACCTCCTCATGCCAGTAATGGCCTCCAGTAATGGCATACCTGAAGCCTTTCCTTTTTTTCCACTAGAAAGCTAGTAGGTCTCCCTGCCTTTGAGTCTCTGCCAAACATGAGTGATGTTGGCTGACTCCCTTGCTGTAGCAAATTGAATAGACTTTGCTTGTTGTCAGTTGCACAATCTCCATTCATGTCCTTGTTTATTTAGGTCTTCCTCCCTTAGCACTCCGAGATTATATCTGTATTGGTTCTTACATTAGAAAAATAGTATGTTTGCTTACTTGCCTTCCCCATGAGAGTGGGATACCCTAGAAGGAGGCATACCTTACAGTGTATGGCAGCTTATGCTACAGAGTAGTATTTCTGAGAGAAATATGTATCCATTTATTTGTTGAATGGATGGGCTATTCTTAGCACTGTGTTACTGGTAGGACATCAAGGGACAGCATACATGGACTCTAATCTCAAAACAGTTAAAAAATTTCTCAGTACTTTTCTAGGCAGAAGTTGTCCTTATAATTTTTGATGATGTCTAAGGATAATGGGATTATTTCTGAAAACAAGATGGCATCATTGTGGATTCAAGGACTACTATTTAGATAGAGTATTTTTACCAGTTTCATAAAATTTCATGACTCACTGAACCATTTTACTCTTGCTCAGTTTTAGACCAAAACCCTATTTAGTGGTTCAATTTTAGTTTGCTCTTAATGGAAATTTATTCCTGCCAGCCCCTTAAAATCTTAATGTTCAGGAATTATAGGTTTAGAACCCTATTTCTTGTTTTCCACTACATTGTGAGATAGTTTTATGCTAGAATTTGTTCCCACATGACTCATTTAGGTGAAAGAAATTGACCAATATTTAGAGGAATGATACTCCTCAAAAATTATTCTTTCTCTATTCTTTCTTTGAGGTTATCTTAATTTTATTTCTTTCTAGCATCTATTCCATTATCTATTCTATTATCTACTCTATTTATATCAATAAACAATAGAAGAGCAAAGCAAGCATTTTCTTTGCTATGTTTATTCTTTTCCTTTGCCCCAAAGGTTTTTCTCACAGTTCTTTATCTATTGAAAATACAATTTATTCTCTTTTCTATCCTTCCCCCATCTCTTTCTCTGCCTGTCATTCTTCAAATATTCTTGAGCACTAACAGTACTAGGCATTGGACATACAGTGATGAACAAGACAGATACAACCTTTGTTCTCACGAAACTTACACCTAAATGGAAGAAGATACACAAGTTAACAGGACAGCTAAAAAATATGTGGAAAATGCTATTAATTACATAGCCAGGGAGATGAAATAGACAGGGACTAAGAATTGATTGCAATAATTCTCCAGAGAAGTCTGTCAGGGAAGGCCTCTCTGAAGATCAGATATGTAAGATAAATGTACTCTGTTCCCTTTATTTTTCCTATGCTTCAGTTTGAATTAATACATTTCAAAATCAAAGTTTCATCTATTAATTTAAGGTTTCTAAAATTCACATATTGTGACCTCACTGTTGGCTGCAGGGTGTGGGCCACAGGAGGAAGAACTACACATCTTTTCCATTGAGAAGGTCATTCGGTATATGCTTGTAACTTAACCCATGAGCTGTTTATTGTCATTCAAGGATAATTATAGAACATAATCCAGTCTACCACAATAGACTGGATACCTTAGTTTCTTCAACTGAAAATAAATGTAAAATTGACAGCATTTATTTCAGGAGTTGGCAGACTTTTCCTGTAGCAGTCTATATAAGCAAATATTTTAGGCTTTGCAAAATGCATGGTCCACTAAAACTACCCATCTCTGCCTTTGTAGGATGAAAGCAGTCACAGATGCTATGTAAATGAAGAAGCACGACTGCATTCCAATAAAACTTTATTTACAAAAACAGATGGTAGGTCAGATTTGGCCTACCTAATGGCTCTGAGTTGTAAATGAGGTAATTGACTTACATACTAAGCACATTGTCACAGTGTGAGTCCTCAGTAAATGTGTTATATTTAGTAAAATTATGATTAGTATTACTATGGGTCTTATAAAGGTGTCAAATCCAGAGCAAAATTCTCAGTTTGATCCATCATCAAACATTTACTGTTGTGTTCGTCCTTAATATTCACTTATATTTGGGGTTCCTTTAAGCCTTAGCCAAGTGAGCAATGGTTGAATAAGCTGAGGAGTTCATGGGTAATCCTGGTTGACTCTTAACCGAAATATGTTTTTATTTTGGTTTTTCCGTTTTTTTATGTCAGACCAACTTTTAGTGCTTTTAAATAATATTAGAAATAATAAATGTCTTACCCATAGCTCCCCAAAGGGCTATGTGCTATAATCAGTATCCCTGAAAACAGAACAGTTTGTAGCCTACTTGGGTATTTTCTATCCTCTCTGTTCTTGGAGTCCTTTTTTCCTTTATTTGTGTCTGTTCTTACAATGTATACCTCATCACTGGGCCCTCTTATATTTTCATTTTCTTTGTGTGTAACCTCACAGCACAATGTGCAGGTTAGAAACAAGATGATTTAAAAATTGCTGCTGCAGTTTGCCTGGAAGTTTCTTTCAAGTTAGGAAGAAGGGTTTTTAATTTTTTTTTCTTGGCATCAAGAACAATTAGATTAAGCTTGAAGATTCCCATTTGTATCAATTAATGTATACTCTTCTATTTTGTGTGGCTGTATTACTTATTTTGAAATGCATTTAAGTACATTAACACAGACCAAGTTGAAAAAATGTAAAATATTTTTGGAATTGTTGGAAGACTTTTCCCCCCCAACATGAAAATAAGCATTAGGCCAAAGAAAGCAGTGCTAATGTTAGGGAAGGTACAAACATTTACCTTTTAAAGTGCTGTCTTCATTTATCATTATAAATACTGGTGGGACAATAAATTGCATTTTAGTTTACATTGGGTATGATTTACATTGAGAAAAAATTAATTACTTAAATTCAATTACATAAAAATGTGGTGGTTTCCAAGACGTCTCAAAATATATATTTAGTAATCGTGGAAGAGAGAAAAATTCAAGGATCTGGAAAGCACATCAAAGCGAAATGGTGGAGACAACTGGAAATGTTACGTGTGTGAAAGAGAAGAGCGGTCATTGGGGGAGGACAGGATTGCAGCTTTCAAAGTAATGTAAAGGTTGATATATTGAAGTGGTATCAAATTTTAAGCTATGAAATTCCCAATGGCACAAGTAGGAGGAAGGACTTTTTGCAAGAGGGCAGAATTCATGATGTAAATCAATGTTTTGGACCTGTTTTGAGTTGTCGAGTTGATGGAAGATGTACTTATCAATGACATGCAAATGTTTGCTTCGGATTTCAGTCTCATAAATCAACTACATTGGGGAAGGAGTTTGCATGGACCCCAGATTAAGAATGCACAGAATAAAAAAGAAAACTTTCTAATAAATAGAAGTGAAATACACAGCCTGATGAATTTCCCATCACAAAAAGAATTCAGGTAGACCGGAGTGAATACATAATGACCTGTCTCAGATTTCACAGAAAGAATTGTTGTTTATTTAATTAATTGTATACGTTCCCTTCATTGGTTTTCCCAATGGTTCTTTGATCAAAGATACATTTAGAATATATTTTTTAAAAAAGGTAATATCTTCTGCTCAGCAAATTTGTTGAATCCTTTCCTCCAAGTATTTAAGTCTAGGCTAATTGAAACCTTCATCCATATAATAGTGCCTGCACAGAAATGAATCAGTAATTAGAGCAAATCCTTAACAAGACCCATTTGAAATCATTACAGGTTATTGAGTGTGCTCTCTATAGCAGTACGGACAGTAGCAGTCTACCATGAATACTGTGCTCATTTGTATACTTTATCAATTCTTTAATTTTAAATATATAGTTCATAAAATCTTCCCATTCAGAGATTTCTCTGAAAATTCTGTTATTTGGCTTACTCGGGAATTTAGGAAACCAAGCTTGTTTTGAAAGGTGTTTTTTTTTTTTTTTTTTTTTTTTTTTTTTTTTTTTGAAAGGGAGGGGATTCAGAACTCCATCTAATAAAGGGAAATGCATTTTGCCCAGATACAATACTAAAACGAATCTTCAGCCTGGATTTTTAAATGGTAAAATTGAATATAGATGCATTATCTAGCCTTTTCACATATCCATCTACAGGTTTTTAAAAGCGGCCCTCTAAGATGGATGCAATTACCACCAATTTATCCTGCATTTTCTGAGAGACTGTATGGTATGGTTCAGACAAAATGTGATCCTTCAACCAGGGACACCAGCATTATCTGTAAGCTGGTTACAAATGCGAATTCATGGCTACCCCTTAGTCTTCTCGATCAGAACCTCTGGTGATCAGGTCCAGCAACTATTTTTTTTTTTTTAAGATTTTATTTATTTATTCGACAGAGATAGAGACAGCCAGCGAGAGAGGGAACACAAGCAGGGGGAGTGGGAGAGGAAGAAGCAGGCTCATAGCGGAGGAGCCTGATGTGGGGCTCAATCCCAGAACGCCGGGATCACGCCCTGAGCCGAAGGCAGACGCTTTAACCGCTGTGCCACCCAGGCGCCCCGCAGCAACTATTTTTGACAAGTTTTCCAGGAGACTCTTATAACACTGACGTTTAAGAACCACTGGTGTAGTTGAAACTAGGTGGGCTTTGTGGTCAAGCAATCATTTTAATTTGAATTTCTCTACTTACTAATTCTCTAAGCTATAGGATATGTCTGTGCCTGTTTTCTATAAAGCAGGGATAATGAACTTTTCAGGGATGCTAGAGGGTTAGTGAAAATGTATGAAAAATAATCAAGTTTAGCCAGCATACATAATTGGCAGAGGGTTTTTTTTTAACTGGAGTAATGATATGTACTATTTGAGTTTTTACTTGGTACCAAGGTAACTACTTTGCATATATTAGCTCACTTAATCCTCGTTGCAACCTTATTTGTTATGTATTCTTTTACCCATTTTACAGAAGAAGAAAGTAGGGTATAGGATAGTGAATTTTCAGCTACATGATCTGCTGAAAATTGAATAAATTTTAATATACAGCTCCAGTGGTAAATATTTATGTTGAATTTGCAACTTTTAATTAAGGATATTTTGTTTGGGATTGGTACTCTGTGTTCTATTTTGAATTTTAAAAATGCAAAAAAAAAATCATTTGTCATTAAGTGCTGATTCCCAAATGAATGTTACCTGCTTATATCTCACTGTATCATCTACACAGTGGTTTATTCATTGGTTCACTAATGGCTAATTTAATTTCTTAGAGTATTTCCATCAGCTTTAAACCATTGTCGATGATGCTCTGAGTTAAATAATGCCAGAAGCCTCATTGAGAGCTACACTTAATCGTTTTTCATATTTGTGGTTTGAAAAGCACTTCTTTAGTGCATTATCATTTTTTGCAGTGTGTGGATTGAACCTAGGGTTAATTACACATTTTAGACTTAACCGCCGTTTCCAATTTCAATATACTCCAACTAGAATGTTCTTAGAATGTTGGTTTCTTTATTGTCACACTAAAAGGATAATATATTTTCTTGAGAAAGATGTCCTGCAATCATGGGGGTTTTTTGATTGAAAAAAAAAAAAAAGGCTGAGTTGAGTTCAAGGCAAATAAATATGTAAAATATTCCTTCAGGACTGGGTCGTGCACTTTTCAAATGAAACGCTCACGTGATACTGCTGTGAATTGAAAATCAGTGCCCTCTGGCCTGACAGGTTCTGATGGCACTCTGAACACTTTTAATCAGCACTGGCTTCCTGACAGTGATTAGTGAGAACTCAGCTATTAGGAATTACTTTTTTCATGATTCCTAATATTTTCCCCACCTCTCTGTTGCAATTATTGCTAGCTCTGTGGGGTATAAAGTTTATAGTCTCAAATTTTTCTGTGATACAGATGAGAAGATTTCATCATTTCTTTTGTTCTCAGCCTGTGGGAAGTTAGAGACTTCCGACTAAGGCATCTTTCGAAGTGAACTTCTAAGAACTGGGTCACCAGATATATTTTGTGTATTCTCTTGAATGTAGGAACAGTGGAATGGAAATAAGTTTCTAGAGGAAACCACTTCATAATGCAGTGCTCTCAATTAGCAAATTAATTCTCTTCTTGGTTGAAACAAAAAAATAGCAAGCTACTCCATTGTCATAGTCAAAATTAGTATCCTTGCTGCTGACTTAATACTTGATAGGTACTCATTAATTCTTAATGTGCAGTTTTGTTTCCCTTATATAATCTTGTAGAACAATTGGTTTCCATACGCAATTTTGATTTTCATTATACAGGAAATTTTTGTTCTTAATGACTTCTTCAAAGATACTAATTACTTTTATTGATAAATTAAACATATTTTTCTTTGTTAGGTTTTATTTTTATGTTTGGAATGGTTTTCCTTATAATTTTCAGCTTCCTCAAGAACCATGATCTTGATGGTATTTACAGGTAGTGCTGTTTAACTATGACACCGTTAGTTACATACTTATTTCTTTTCTATTCTTATTTTCATTTCCATCATTGTCCTTTGAAGGGGAAATATTTTTTGTAAAAGTTATGAACCACGGAATTTTTACTAGAAATAGTAGGTGAGTGTTTGCAAATGAACCCTTGAAATCAGGAAGAGGAGAGAAAGGAAGGAGAGAATAGGGATTAATAGAAAATCATAGCACACTCTCTGAGTGAGGGGATGACACGAACATACTGTCCAATGATGAATTTGTGGTTAATCTAATAAAAGAAACTGTTTCTCTCTGGTACTATTTATGTTTGTTTTAGGTAATAAAAGCTTTTAAAATAGGAGTTAAACTTTTAAAACCTGATTCTCTTTACATGTCACCTTTCCTAGGGATCTTCTCACTCCATATAAAGAATCATTTTGCCTTGGTATTAGAAACTGTGGCTAAGAATTTTTTTGGTATAAAATAAATAAATGGCCAAAAAATATTTTTCCAAGGTACCCAGACAAACAGGTTTTTATATTATTTATAATTTGGCTCTTTAAATGAGTGTATAAGTGTTCTTAGTGTTAATCACAGGTTAAAAAAATAGTTATTGGCTTGTCATTTTGGAGAATGAATATTAGTATTAGGCCTATTTCTTTAATTTCTGTTTTTCTATGTTAGTTTGACAACTCCTTAGAAAGTGAATCTAAAATCTTTTATTTATCTATGGGTCAGAATTTGCTGTTTATATACTTAATAGAATGTATGACAGCCTAGTTAATGGGAGTGCAAACTGTGGGATTTTAATATGTTGGCACGTTTTATGTGTTAATTAGATAAATATGAAATAGTTGCATATATCAAGAAATATCAGAAGAAGTTTGGTCTCTACATTCTCCAAACCATATGTAATATTTCCCACATAATTGTAAAAGAACACCTTTCAAGATTTTCATCTTTATCTTTAGACTCAATAATTCTAGATATAATTAAAATCTGTTATTTTTCTATCACTGAATTCAAATAGAACTTTTAAAGCCATTATTAGACAAACGTTTCTTTTGCAGACAATTCTATTCTTATTACTATCCCTCATATGCCCTTGTGACATTTGCACACTTTATTTTAAAGTTGGTGTTGTTGGGCTGGTTGGAAAATCCGACTATCCTTGGCAGTCAGTGGTGCTGACTTGAGTTGTTGCTCATTACAATTTCAGCATAAAATGCAAGCCAGTGTAGTGTTTAATGATGCATTCTATGGATATCAGAAAAGATATCACGAAGGGGAAGATTGAAGTATATATAAAACCCTAGATAAGATTTTAACTCTTCCCTGGACTAACCATGAGCTGTTATTCATTATATTTGTTCCAGTTTTAGTTTATCCTATTGTTAATAACACCTAGGATCTCACAAGAGTAGCATCTTACCCTATTCCTAACCCCCTTGGGAATTCAAAACACCATTAAAATTCCATGACTAAGCAAGTCAATTAAAAAAACACATCATTTTGTAGCCTTCTGTTTACCAAATTGCTTTGGAATTCTATCTACCTAGTATCTCATTTCTTTTAAAAGAATAGGAATCAGCTGGAGTATTTGCTAAACTAGTTTGTTTTATTATTATTATCATTTTTTTTTTTACACATGATTTCCACTTCCTTTCCCTTTAAAACTTCTGACATCAAATATGTGGAGTTTTCCCCCCATACAAAACAGTTCTCTTAACTGTCTGGACATGAACTGGGTATTCTACAGCTCAATTTTGATATTAACTATCTGGAGTTAATGCAGACCCCACAAAATAAGAGCTCAATCCCACAAGACTGCTCTTGCATCAGATACAAATTGCAAGTCCCAAATTTCTACCTGTGCACCTGAGCACATGGCCACAGATTGGGAGTTCTTGTCACCCTGTCTCAAGTTTGATAATGTACTAGAACAATTAACAGGTCTCAGGAAAATGCTTGGTTTATTATTACTGATATTATAAAGGATATCAAGCTATTATTGATGTATTATAAAGGATACAGCTCAGAAGCAGCCAGGTGGAAGACATGTATGGGGCAAGGTGTATGGGATGGGGAGGGTGGCATCCTGCCAGCCCCTCCATATGTTCACCAACTAGGAAGCTCTGCAAACCTGGTCATTTAGCAGTTTTTCTGGAGGTTGCATCACACAAGCATGATGAACGAAATCATTGGTCATTGGTACTAACTAAACCTCCACTCTCTCTCCCTTCACCAGAGACTGAGAGGCGGGACTGAAACCCTCTGACCATGCTTTGGTCTTTCTGGTGACCAGCCCCCATCCTGAAGCTATCTAGGTGCCCACCAAGGGTTGCCTTAGTAGATTCGGTGTTCCTGTCAGTCAGGAAATTACATAGGAATTAAGAGCTCTGTGTCAGAAACTAGGGACAAAGACCAAGGATCTATTTCTCATTGTACTACATCTTCTATGGTCAAAGAAAGAATGCCCTGAGAAAGGTTGCTGCTTCTCTCATGCCTGCTGAAACATCTAGAATGCACAGAACTCTTCTTTTTATTCAGTCACAGAAGTGATAACCAAATAACTGGTCTTTTTTTCTAGCTAAGTCCTCTCATTGCTTTTCAATCCCACATTTACAACTGGGAAGAAACAAGCCCCTCTCCCCCTTTTTCTTGTTGTCTCTTCTATCCTTTAACACATTGCCCTGCCTAGAGCATACTCCCAAAATGTTTTGAATGGACTCTGTTTAAAATAAGCTCCAGGGTAGCTTCTTGAAGTTTTAATACTTTTTCATATTAATGAGTATTAAAAACAACCACCACAACAATGAAGACTTGCAAAAATCGAATTCCACTTGTGTGACAAAAACTATGCTACGCATTCTCTCTAATCCTTACAATATTTCAGTGTATGTCTTCCTTTCCGCACTTAATACATGAAGCTCAGACAGCTTAATTGACTTTCCCAGTGACACAGCTGAGATTCAAAGATAGGACTGTTTGAATACACTGCTCCTCATGCCAAAACTCTTTGAAATGTTCTCTGTATATATGAACTGAGTTTTTACAAAATGAAATAGAGTTGGGAAAAGTTACAGTGTTGTTTTTATTGCCCTATTTTCTGGTGCCACAAAAACTTTGGTGTGTTCCTCTCCCCACCCCATGGACTTTCCCTCTATATTTCTACATCAGGCTTATTTTATCCATTATAATATTCATGATGAAGAAAATGAAATTAGGTCTGTGTCATAAGGTTTTACATTGGAAAGCTTACATCCATTGAGTATTTTGCCTTAAAATTCAAGAAGAAAAGGACATTTTCCTCACTGTACAGCTTTGTGTGTGAACACAAAGTAATAAAAAAATAGATGTGAGTCTCTATGGTACAATTTTATTCCTAGAGTTTTACTTCTTATTTAGAGCAATCAGTACCTTCTCAGTACGTGTGTGTGTGTGTGTGTGTGTATAACACAACAGCAACACTTTAAGCTTTGAATTTTATAATAAAAACCATTAAGTAACAATTTTTTATTCCTATTTTATATCCTCTATCCAGGTGAAAACATTTACCCTTTGTATCACTTGTTGTTCAGTACTGTCAGAATTTTGCCCGAGATGTTCTGTTGATTAAAGATGATAGCTTTTTGGATAAGAGGTAGAGGCAAACTTCCTAATAAATGTGGGAGAATGATAGTGACAAAGTTTTAGACTCTGCAGTCTGGCTCGCATATATTCTGCATACAAATGGAAAAAAAATCACATGGTCTGACAAATTCTAATGTCTCATACAAAATTCTTTTCTGAGCTGTCTATTTTGCGTAGATCTGACGGGAATTTAATAGCTCTTTCTCCTCAACTGAAAAATCGATATTCAGAACTCCTCATGTCAAATTTGGCTCCCAGTTTAACCTGTGACTAATTGAAACATGTCCTATATTTCTTATTTTTTATTGTTCTTTTCAAAATGCCATACAGGAATCATCATAAATCCACTATTTTGTCATATAGTTAAAAGATAAATTGGGATGGCATCAGTTTAACAAAAATGCAGGATTTTCGTCAAGTTAAGATTAAAAATGTTTCCCTATTCAATTTACTCAGCCATACTTTCTACAGGAATTCAATACCTCCAGCTCCAGTTCCTCTGTGGAGTACTTCATCATCTGGCATGTGACCTCAGATCATCTTCCAGGTGAGTGTGACAGAGCATGAAGTTAAAGGAAGAGAAAGGGATTATAGAATATTAGCCTTCCCCAAACTTTACTTCTCTGTTGTGAAAGAAGATTACGATTCTTATCCGTTTCTTTTTTTTTTTTTTAAAGGTTTATTTATTTGAAAGAGAGAGAGAGAGCTCAGGGGCTTGTGAGTGGGGGAGGGGCAGGGAGAGGGAGAATGAATCTGCAGCAGACTCTGTGCTGATCATGGAGCCCGACTCGGGGCTCAATCTAAGGACCCTGAGATCATGACCTGAGCAGAAACCAAGAATTGTACACTCAACTGACGGTGACTGTGCCACCCAGGTGCCCCAGTTCCTATCCATTTCTATGCAAATTGCTGTGTGTACTGCTGAAAATGAGATTTCTTTCCCACAGACACTGGGCTTCGGCCAAGGGAGTGTGATCAGAAGTTAGATACACCACATCCAAGCACAAATCTTCAATAGCCATTGTGTCTGTTTCCATCAATTCTCTGGTTATTTTTCCCCCTTCCCTGAGAATTATATGTCCCAGGTAGATGTTGCATCTTTAGTCTGGGTCCTGAAGCAGAGACCCACAGCTGCTAACATAAACAGTAGTGAGAAATAAGTCTTTGTTGCTATAACAACATCCATGAGTACATTTCCTCATAAATAGGTGTTGGGTTGGTATAGGTTTCTATTACTGTAGAATTCTGAATCTATTGAGATTTATGAGTTGTTTATTACCATAACACAGCTGACTAATGAAAAGTAGTTGTGTGTACTTTTAACTCCAGGAAATAATGAATGGCATGGGTTTATTTTGATAATAAAGACAAGAAACTGGTAAACTCACTTTTAGGATTTAGTGGAGAACATTTGAATTAATCTCATCTTAGGATTGCTCTGGTTTAAACATGGATTCAAGGGTGATAGCTACTGCTTTCAATTTATAATATATGGAAATAATGGTCTGTTATTGGAACTTTATTACATTGTGATATAAACAATGAATAGTTATTTTTTAACAATAATTGTTTTTTGTTCCCAAAGGCAAACATTTCCAAGTCTAATTCTATTCCCATCAAATCTAAGAAACTGTCAAAGACTTTGTTGAACCGAAATGGAATTTTGTTGTATTGAATACTTTAAAAATAAATAGAACTTTGACTATAGTTGTAAATCTTTCTCTATGCTTCATTTTAGTAGTATTTATTTTGTGTGAACTTGATTTGAATGTAACAATTACCTGCTCTAGTACACCAAATTTAAGTTGACAAGTCAAATAGTAATGGAGGTTTAGAACAGTTTTGTAACTATGAATATTGTGTAATCTTTGGGGTTCCCACTCATATCTTTATAATAGCTATAAAAATAACATTTACATAGTTAAACACAAGCTCTACCAATAATGGAATATGAAAAGTAAAAATTTACCTCTATTTCATACTATACTCTTACTTCTTCGAGGTAATGTTTCTTTTCTAAAAAAAAGAGATTTCTATTTTTAGTTCAACTTGTTACTCCCTCAGCCTGTGATTCTAAATGTCATTCTTGACCCTTGACTTCTTGATTTATCAACTTTGAGTTTATTGATTGGCTTGTGATAAAGTAAACTAGCAATATAGAGCACTCACACTAATGTTTGTCCAACTTAGACATGCATACAGATTACCCGATGATCTAATTAAAATGCACATTATAATTTAGAACATGCAGCATTTTAATCATACTTACTATTTGGTCTGTTTGAAGTGGACTGCTCTCTAAACATGCCAAAAAGATGTCATTGTACAACTTCTTGTCAGTTCTCCCCTGAGTTCATTTCATTGTTTCTTGTTTCTCTCATTTCTGTTCTATTAGAAATCATGTTTTAAAACATTTCTTGGATATTCCTTCAAATCCTCTTTATAGTTTTTTAGCTGCAAGTATCTATCTTTTGCTTTCAAAATCAAATCTGATCTTTTGAATGTAGAGTTCTAGATTCAAAATCTCCTTTCAGAATTTTTAAGACATTGCTGCATTTTCTAGTTTCCAATAATGCTGATGGAAAATGCAAATGTAAGTCTTATTTTTATCCTTTGGAAGGTAAACTCTTTTTTCTTTTTAGGTGATTTTATACGTTTTAATTCATACTTGGCATTCTGAGTTTTATTAGGATGAATCTAGGTTTGGGTTGTTTCAAATTCATTATGCTGTGCACGTAAAGCGCCCTTAAAATCTGAAGGCTTGAGTCTGGATTTCGGTTATTAAAATTGCTTCTTATACTTTCTTTTATCTTCCGTTCTGCCATCCTCTACTATAGAATTGAGCGTTTGAGTAATCTCTGAGCCCTATTCTATTGACTTCTTTATCTCTTGACAGTGAGTTGCTCGCTGTGTGTATGTCTCCTAGTTTTTTATTAGGCTATGGATATAATGTGTAGTAAGAGTAGACTGAGTGAAATGGTATTTAGGCCTGGAAGTGTGTAGGTGTCTTCTGCTGTGCCCTTAGTAGAAGGTGTTGGTTCTATGTTATCAGGAGGTGAGCTGAGTTTGGAATTTTTTGTCACTATATTTACTCTTGATGCAAGACCAGGTTCAAATTGCTCTATTGTTTCCTCATGTTTATGTTGAATCTGGTATGCTGGAGAGATTTTCTTTTCTTTAAAGATTATTTATTTATTTATTTATTTATTCATTTGAGACAGAGAGAGAGGAGAGAGAGGCAGAGGGAGAGGGAGAAGCAGACTCCCTGGTGAGCCAGGAGCCGGATGCAGGGCTTGATTCCAGGAGCCCAAGGCGGACACTTAACCATCTGAGCCACTCAGGCACCCCACGTTTTTCTCGATATTTTCTTGTACCCCCAGGCTTCTTTCTTTCTTGTGCCACAATGCAAGTGTCTCTCCACATTTTTTCCTCTCCTCCAGAAATGTTGTTGCATGTCTGGCTGTTTTCTACCCAGCTGGTGTTGTGTCTTGTCCTGATCCAGCCTAGTCTTAAGTAGGACACGTGTCCCTGGCTCTCGGATGGAGCTTCCTCTGTGATCCTGCTTCATGTCCTTGTGCCAGCCAACCTCTGCCTTGTATATTTTGCAGGTTTTGTGTTGGAACAGTTTTTCTGCCTTTCCTCATAAGTACATATGGGATTGGTATGGGATTCTACTGGTATGGAATTCTGGACCCAGGAATATGTGTTGCCCCCCCTGTCAGGAGTAGGATTTTCTCTTTTTTCAGCCATAATGAAAAGCCCCGAGGGTGGTAGGACTTCCCTTTATGTGTCAGGTGGTTCAGAATTTTGTTTCATAGAGACTTTTAAGTTTGGGGCTTTAGGCTTTTCTCTCCATGACCATCTCTTTATTCCTCTAGACCTGCCCACCAAGGAAGGCTCTCCTCAGCCTCCCACTTTGCCCCCAGTCTTGTTCATGAGCACCTAATGGAGGTAATTGGAAGAGAGCAGGAACAAAATTGCCTGTGTTTACAGCTTCCAAGAGTTCTGTTCTCTTGGCTAGCCCTCATTCAGGCTTTAGCCATCGTGATGGGTAATTTTATATGTCAACTTGGCTGGGCTGCATTGCCCACATATGTGGTCAAAGTGCTCCTCTGGATGTTTCTGTGAGAGTGTTTTTGGGTAAGATTCACATTTAAACAGGTGAACTTTGTGTAAGTCCAATTGCCTTCCATTGTATGGCTTGGCCTCATCCAATCAGTTGAAGGCCTGAATAAAACAAAAGTCTGACCTCTTCTGAGCCAGAAGAGTTCTGCCATCAGAGGCCTTTGTGCTCACCTGCAATATCAGTTCTTCCCTGGGTTTCCATGCAGCTGACTTATCCTGCAGATTCCAGACCTGCCAGCCTCCATAAATGCATCAGCCAACTCCTTAAATTTTCTCTCTCTCTTTCTTTCTCTTTCTCACTCACCTATTAGATTTGATTCTCAGGAAAATGCTGATTGATAGAACAATTTTAAAAAATTTACCTGGATTCGTATAATCTTAAAACCTGCTTGTATGATACTGGAATTTCTTCCTCCCTTGCTCTGCCACATGTGATTCAAAGCTTACAATCCCATCTCTCTGAGAAAGGATCTATCTTCCCTTGAATTTTAGGCTATTCATTTACCTTGGAAACTCAGCTTTTTGACAGGTTTGAGAAAAATTAGAATTTTTAAAAAAGTTATTCAGCACTTTTTTTGTGTTTTTAATTTGTTTATTTAGTTTTGTTTTGGTGAACACAATATTCTTTCCAACTGTCTAAATCCTAGACAGAAGACTTTCAGTGATAATCTTCTTTAATCTCTCTTAGCCTAAAAGTAGTTTTTTTTTTTAAGATTTATTTTTTAAACATTTTATTTATTTATGTGTCAGAGAGAGAGAGAGAGCGCACACAAGCAGGGGGAGCAGCAAGCTCCCCGCTGAGCAGGGAGCTCAATGTAGGGCTCGATCTCAGGATCCTGGGACCATGACCTGAGCCAAAGGCAGACACTTAACCAATTGAGGCACCCAGGTGTCCCTAAAGATTTATTTATTTGAGAGAGAGTGAGAGAGAGCATGTGTGCATGTGCTGGGGGAGGGACAGAAGGAGAGGGAAGGAGAGATTTTTGAGGTGGACTCCCCACTGAGGGTGGAGCCCAAGGCAGGCCTGGATCACACCATTCTGAGATCATGACCTGAGCTGAAATCTAGAGTCACACTTTAACCAACTGAGCCACCCAGGCGCCCCCAAACTAGTTTTTTGTTTTGTTTTGTTTTAAAGAATACTATTGTCTTTTCCTTACAACAATGATATTTGGCCTATGATTCTGTTTTTAAAACTTGAAAACTGATTGTTTCTTTTTCACGTTGTTACATTTATTAGTGTGGTTATCCTTGTTTGACCACTTGTGTTTATGGATATGCAGCTGGGAGCAGATCCTGATATTTTATCATTAACCTCGCAGTTAATACATGGTGCTTCCCCATGCTCCATTTCTATTTTCACCATCTGCAGACTCCATGCTTGAAGAGTCTTCACCAGGTTGAAGAACCTCCATCTCTGCATTAGTCTTTCTCTGTTAATGCTTTCGTTTGTAATCTCCTCTGCTATGATTTGTCTGCCATTACGCTGTCATGTGCATTCTGTCTACCAGAAAACTTTCCCTTCATCAATGGCATATTTTGCATTTTTGGAGTATATTTTTATTATTTATAGTATACTTCTACTGCCATTTCACTATGATTTTTAAGTCAATAAAGGAAAATGCTTATAATAATGCATCATCTTGAACTGGAAGTTTCTTTATAGATTTTTAGACAAAGAAGAGCTAACGGTATTTTTGGTGAATGTGATTCAGTACTGCTTAAATGATAATTTGACCATCCATCCTAATATCTACTTATTGGTTATACATTCAATAAATATTGAGGGATTTTTCTATAAGGCACTGTTTTTAGGTACTATACATCTAGTAAAGAACCAGACAGACAGAAGTTAACTTATGTTCTATTGGGAAAGTCATGAATTACTTATGATTTAATTGTAGTTGTGATAGATTCTACAAGAGGAAGTTGGTCTGGAATGACAATACTTACTAGGAAACCTCGTCTAATCTTGAGGTGAAGGGTGATTTCTTCCATAAATTAAATTCTGATTTCCACTTTAAAGGGTGGGTAGAAATTCCAAAGAAGGAGAAGGTCAGGAAAAAGTATTTTGTGCTGAAGAAACAGCATTAATGTAGTCCCTCTTATCTTTGGGATGAGGGAAATCTGTATTTTTCTTGGCAAAACCAAGCCCATGATTTCATTTTTTTTCCTTGTATGTTTCACTGTGTACTCAATAAATTAAAGTCATGATATTAAGAGATGTGGTTCTAATACCAGTTCTGTTACTGAAGCTCTTTTTGGGGAGTTAAGTTACTTCACTTTTTAAAGATATGATTCCCTATTGAAATGGTATTAAGTTATTAAGAAATGGTATTAAGTTAATTATTATAATTGCTACAGTAATTGTGGAGAGCGGATAAAATAAGGTAATGTAAATAATCAACAGACGTAGAAATGTTCATGTGTTTGTCCTAAACACTGCACAGGTATGTCACTCCATAGAAATAATTTAAATTAATACAAAGCTACATGTGCCAAATGTTCATCAAAGTATTGTATATAACAGCAAAAACCCCACAGAAATACACTTAATTTTAATAACATAGAAGTAAATGATATTACATCAACTTAATAGAAAATTATTCAGCTATTAAAGTGAATAACCATGAAAGCCACATAGAAGCACAGAAATCTATATCCTAAAAGTAAGTTAAAGGGGCGCCTGGGTGGCACAGCGGTTAAGCGTCTGCCTTCCGCTCAGGGCGTGATCCTGGCGTTATGGGATCGAGCCCCACATCAGGCTCTTCCGCTATGAGCCTGCTTCTTCCTCTCCCACTCCCCCTGCTTGTGTTCCCTCTCTCTCTGGCTATCTCTATCTCTGTCGAATAAATAAATAAAATATTTAAAAAAAAATAATAAAAGTAAGTTAAAGCGGCAGATTATAAATTTGTACAAATTGGGATTACAGCTCTATATTTTGTATTGTGTTAAAATTTGCAAATGTGAGAATAGCTCTGTTCATGGTCATCTTGTGCCTTACAGTGATTTTCTTTTCCTCAAAAGATTCTTTGATGTTATCATAATAATTTAGAAGGAAAAATGACAGTGTGGCTATAAAACAAATTCTGCTCCTTCTGCCTTTCCTTAATAAAACAAAATATGTCAAGATCTCTGAACTAGACATAACAAATTTTAGGTATTCATAGATGACATAATTCTCATGCTCCAGATACAGAAGATTATGCAAAGTGAGGTGAGGTGACCAGCTCTCTCTGTGCATGTGTACAGTTCAGTCATCTGAAAATCATTGCTTTGGGCTTTGAGCCTATTTATCTTAAACAGATTTCTACTAAAATATAAATGGCCCTGGGAAAGGTAACTCCTTAAGGCATTATTAACTAGCATTTTGCTGATCCCAGTCAGCTGAATGCGTAAGTCTGTGTCAAAAAGAGGTGAGACACTCCCAGGTGGAAATGGTGGGCAGAGAGTAGGACCTACACTGAATGATATTCTCCCAGTGACCAGTTTTGCCTTAGGATCAGTCTCACTTGCATGTTTGCTTTTATGACTACTTACCAGTACCTATCTGTCAATCTGTTATATATCAGTTGTCTTTCTTTTCTTCTTTTTTCTTTTTTTAAAAATATTTTATTTATTTGTCGGAGAGAAAGAGAGTGCAAGCATGAGCAGGGGGAGCAGTGGGCAGAGGGAGAAGCAGGCTCCCCTCTGAGCAAGGAATCCCATGCGGGACTCGATCCCAGGACCCTGGGATCATGACCTGAGCCACCCAGGAGTCCCAGGCATCTTTCTTTTCAATAAAGCACCACCAAGGAGTCCAGCAGAGCATTATATTTAAGAAATCTAAATTTAGATTTAGAATCAGAGAAAATGCCTATTAATGCCTATTAATAGAAAATCAAAATCCCTATTATAAAAATACAGCTGTATTAACAATGTGAATCAGCGAAGATGTCACAGTTGGGCCTTAAATTTGGCTCTAAGTTTTCAGGAAAGCAAGCAAATAAATGGAGACATGGTTTACTGCAGATTTCTGATCATGAAAACAACAGAAAAGAAGCAGGCTTATTTGATCATAATCAAAGCACATGAGTCAACTGAACAGCAAAATATTTCTTATTCATGGGAGGGGAAACCCATTGTAAATTTTGTCTCAGACGTGTCTTTTCCTAGAAAGCGGATGACCAGGTGCACTGCCCTGAAGTTCTGTATATTGGGAGGATTTTCCCTCGCCACTGTCTCGCACGCCCCTATGAATGAGGATAGTATAACAGCTGCCCGTTTTGACTTGTATTCACGTACTAGGCTGACCCACCTCTGAGCCAAGCTCAGGCTTTTCTTCCTTGGTTGGCTGGTTGTAGGAGATCCGTCATAGGGCTCTAGGTAGGAGGTGCAACAGTGATGATATAGAAATGTGGGCTACATGCTCATGCACTTTGCTTGTGACCTCTGGTTCTGCTGGTAGTCTACCCATCTCTCTTTTTTTTTTTTTTTTGAAGATTTTATTTATTTATTTGACACACAGAGAGAACAAGCAGTGGGGTGGGGCAGAGGGAGAGAGAGTGAGAGAGAGAGAAGCGGACTCCCTGCTGAGCCAGGAACCCAATGCGGGGCTCCATCCCAGGACCTGGAGATCATGACCTGAGCCAAAGGCAGGAGTTTAACTAACTGAGCCACCCAGGCACCCCTGTTCTACCCATCTTAACACTGATTGTTGCTGGCCCGCTTTTTCATATGACTTGATGGGTCTGAAAATACCATAGTCATGATGTTAAATGTGGCAGCAAGATCACTTAGTTCCCCAAGAGCAAGCTCTCTTAGTAGCATGCCAAGAACTGTTTTTCAGAAGCCACAGAGAGCATCTCATTGCTCAAAACCTTTAGAAGTTTGCATTGTGATGTCACTGGAGCTTTCCATAAATTCCATGTGTCATCTTTTCCCACCACCAAAACCTTTAATACCATGGAGTGTGCCGGTTGTTTGGCCCAAGTAACTGAGTTGCTTGCATGGCAGTGTGGGTACTCAGCAGTGTCTTTTCTGTACTGGATCCCCTAGAGAGCTGCTTGGGTCTCATTCTTTCACAAAGAGAGCTCTCAGTTTTGCAGGACAGAACTGCCTTGGTTGATGGTTTACCCTTGTTTCGAGTTTGACTACTCCAAATATTAAGTCTTGGATCTGACCTTCAACTTTCTCTGTCCTCTGCAAGGGACTAGTGCCTGCCAGCTAGCAAGGAGGCCCTCTGACTTTCACTTAACTATCAATCAGTGACTAATACCACTTAGCTTTTCTTCATCTTTTCTTAGAATATCAATCCTTCTTACTAAGATCCACCCAATGGCCTTGTGTTTTTTATAGTTACTCTGCCTCTCCTACTTCTCAGATTCTTCACACAGTGCACCAGCTAATGTATTTTCCCCCACTGGCATGACATCCCCATGACATCTGGAGAGTTTTAACCATTGGACCTGCCACTTGGGCCAGAGAGTACAGTGCATCTGCCACCAGCAGTGAAGGTCCTCATTGCCAGTGGGTAGCAAGTGATCCAGTTCTAAAACTCCAACTTAGCACTTTCTTTCTTGACCTTTCCCAGGATCAACTGTTGAAAGCGTGTTCCCTGCGAAGCACGCTCCAAGATGCAGTTTTAACATACTCTCCCTCATTCTGTCCAGGATTGGCTTAGCTTTCCTGTGTCATTCCTAAATTTCCATCTTTCTGATCAGAAGCTCACAAGTTCTGCTGAGAGTGCATGGACCACAGGAACTCCCAGACCACTACGCTGAAATCCCAGGAAAATCTTTAAAACTTTAGAATGAAAACTAATTTGTTAATTAATTAAAAAAAAACACATACACACACATTTTGTCACTACAGTGTTGACACATGTATACTTTCCTGTACACAGAATGCTAGAGATATTTACCTGAATATGACTGCCAAATTCATGGCGATTAGAAGCATGAATATGGGCTTCCAATGTAAATATTTCAGAAAGCTGTTAAAAATTGTAGAAACTCTTCTATCATTATACCCATGGGGCCTTATTATAGCCTCTATCCAGATCCAGGCAGTGTGGTCAAGTGTTGAGTTCTATTTATAGTTTAGAAAGTTGTGTTCCTTAGGAAAATGACTGCAAGCAAGGGTGGGTGTCTTGGGTCCTTCATTATATAGTAGAGAAAATAATTTATATGTTTACTCATTTCCCAAGGGTAATGTAAGCATTAATTATGATAATACCCAAAAATATTTAGAGCTTTTTAATGATCAATAGAAAATATTACTGGTGAGAATCTTATTTTTATTAACATTATTCTCTAAGCTAATAGTGATTTAATACTTTTCCAGTACAAATAAAAAACTGTATCCTTGCCAGGCAGTATTAATGCCTTTACTGATTAACCCCACTTGTTGATTTAGGAACTCACTTTTTTAAATTATTGCAAGGTTAAAACATGCTTTTGTGTTAGAAAACAAAACCTTCTTGAATCTGCAAAAGGATCTTGGTAATAAATCAACTAAAAATAAGTTATTTTATCAAAAGTTGAAAAAAACCCCATGGTTTATAGGTATTTTTTCTGCAGTGTTGAGGCTGGTGAATTTAGAGAAATTCCAGAATGAATGCTGAAAATATAAAAATGGTCAAGCCAGAACAGAAATACTGGTGTCAAGATAAAAATTTGATTGAGGCAAGTTTACCTTGGGTAGTGGTAATTCTGGACCCTTTTTATGTTGTCATTTATTCCACTGGTAGCTCAGGGGTATCCTTTCTATAATATCCTTAGAATCTTTTTTTTTTTTTTAATTCAATTTAGTTAATTTTTTTTTTTTTTTTGAGAGAGAGAGAGAGCAGGGATAGGGGCAGAGGAAGAGGGAGAGAGAGAGTTCTAAGCAAGCTCCACACCCAGTGCAGAGCACAACATGGGGCTTGATCTCACAACCCTGAGATCATAACCTGAGCCACAATCAAGGGTTGGATGCTCAACTGACTGAACCACCCAGGCACACCCTCCCCCCAGCTTTTTTTCTATGTGATAATTATTTTAATCTTTTCCCCTCTGGGACTGTTTGGGGTTTAGCAAGGTACAGAGTCAATCCAAGAATGGAATAGAGTATCAGATGTCAGAAAGCAAGCAGATATTTTGTTAAGTTATTTGGACTTGCTGATCTTTCCTTCTGTCAAGATCTATGACGGGTCTGAGATTTTACTCTATTTGTCATCTAACAAATTAACCTGCCTCAGTTTCATAGATGATAGCAGAAAACACCAGAACCCTAGGTCAGAGACAGCTAAATAATGACTTGAGATGAATGAGCAATGGTTGAAATAGGCATGTGAGTGACCAAACAAGGGTGTTTGGCCCAGTTGTAGAGGGATGGGAGAGGGAAGAATGGAGGGTAAAGCTTCCACGCAGACAGAGCATTCTGTGCAAAAGCCTGGAAGCACCAGGGAACCTTGAAATGTTCAGCTTCTACAGTCATGAATTTTGATGGTCTTGCAAAAAACTGTTCCTTGTCAGAAGCAAGACTGGAAAAGGTAGCACTTGGCAAAAAGGTAGTGCTGAATACTTGATGATATAATGCAGTTTGATCTATGTCCTGCCTTGGTGCAGGGTTTTGGCTGATAAGCAGTGGGAAGTTTTGGTGGCCTTGTCTAAGAATGTGTGTTATGGTCCCATTACGGCAGCTCAGACATTAGTTTATTTTAAATTGTACTGCGGATTGCGGGGCCTGGGTGGCTAAGTTGATGAAGCATCTGACTCTTGATCTCAGGTCAGTTGTTGATCTCAGGGTCATGAGTTCAAGCCCCGTGTTGGGCTCCACACTGATCATGGAGCTTTTTCAAGAAAAAAATAAAGTGTACTGCAGATCTTCGGTAGCTATCCTATTACACAGAAACATACTTGAGAGCAAAAAATAGTAATGGTAACCCCCCTAAATCAACTTCTTTTTCTTCTTCTTTTCCGGAAATTTCTGCATTGGTAGTACACAAAACTTGGAATGTTAATAACAAAATCATAATAATTCTACATGTTGGTGTTTTTTGAGCATCTCACACTCAACCCGAAGCTGTGTGTACCTTATTTTCCTGGGAGACATAATCCATATCCATGGCCCAATGTACACCCTCCTATATGTTCATGACTCCCAGTTTCTTGTATTGACACACTTCACTGCTTTCTCATCTATGTGACTATACCACAGCCACTTAGCGTTCTAAATATCCAAAACTGCATTGATCTATGCACCATGGAACATTCTTCTCTATATTTCTTACTTATTTATCTGTTTAACTTATGTTACCATTCTCAGCCTGTTACCTGGTATCCTCTCATCCCTGTATATCTCACCTCCTAAGTATTTTCTTGAATCCATCCTCTCTATCTCAACTGTGCTTCTCTGGCAGGTTCCCATTTTCTTACCTATGTCACTCTGTAGAGAAATTTAAAAATGGAACAAAGAAAGGAATGAATGAGGTAGAACCCAAAGAGGGAGGTGTAGTTGGCAGAGAATGGGAAGGTGTGGTCGCTGCAGGGATAGAATACTCGGAGAAGAGGTAGGACCTGGTGTTGTTTTGAGGCTTTGACTTGGTGTCTCCAAAAGGCTTTAACCAGCTGCAGTGCCAACAGCGTTGAGTGACAAAGTCCCATTCTAGCCTGCTGTTAGGACATAGACTGTGATGGTGTCACCATTCTCAGAGATAAGCAGGATATTATGTTGGAGTACAACATCTAAAGAGAGTTTCCATTCCATTGGCTTAGCTTCTTAGTGGTGAGTTCAGGGAAGTTAAACCACAGATGGGGCTGGAATAGGAAGATGGAGCCACAGGGTCATTTTTTTGTAGCATCTACAAGGGCAAGGGATGTGTTAGGTCACTAAACAAGATGGATATTGAGGGATACAGGGACATGTGAGTCAAGGCGACAATCACAGCTACAACCATGTGAGGACAAATACATTTAAAAAAAAATATTTTATTTATTTGAGAGAGAGAGCGTGCACATGAGAGAGAGAAAGAGAGAGAGATCACGGGTGGGTGGGGAGGGGCAGAGGGAGAGGAAGAAGCAGACTACCTGCTGAACAGGGAGCCCGACCCAGGGCTGTATTCCTGGGCCCGATGCAGGACTTGATCCCAGGACCCCGGTATCATGACCTGAGCTAAAGGCAGATGCTTAACTGACTGAGCCACCCAGGAGCCCCAACAAATACATTCTTTTTTTAAATTATTTTTTTTAATTTAAATTCAATTAACATATAATATATTATTTGTTTCTGGGGTATGGGTCTGTGATTCATCAGTCTTATATAATACCCAGTGCTCGTTAAAACACATACCCTCCCCAATGTCCATCACCCAGTTACCCCATCCCTCCACCTCCCTCCCCTCCAGCAACCCTCAGTTTGTTTCCTAAGATTAAGAGTCTTTTATGGTTTGTCTTCCTCTCTGGTTTCATCTTGTTTCATTTTTTCCTCTCTTCCCCTATGATCTTCTGCCTTGTTTCTTAAATTCCACGTATCAGTGAGGTCATGTGATAACTGTCTTTCTCTTATAGACTTATCTTGCTTAGCATAATGTGACCTTGTCAATGAGCCCTTTCCTACCATGCTCCTCTCCCTCCATACTCTGCGCTTTTTTCCATAAGACTTAATCACTGCTTGAAATTCTACTTCTAGGAGAGAATACTATTTTATTGTCAGACTCCACCAAAAGTAGGCTGCATAAGGGCTGTGACTTCTCATTCACAGCTATTTTCACAGGACCTGGACAAGCGACTGACACACAGTAATAACTCACTAACTGTGCTGAGTACGTTAGTTAATCCACATCTTGCTTAAGAATATATTTCTTTAAAGAAGAAGGATTCTTTTAAGATGTGGATTAACTAACGTTCTCAGCACAGTTAGTGAGTTATTACCATGCACCAATCTCTTGTCCAGGTCCTGTGGAAATTCGAGCAGAGATCTGAATAAAATAGGGGAACCAAACCATGCAGTGATCTAGGTGACATAGGTTCCACAGAGAGGAATTAGCAAGTTCAGAAGACTCTTTATGTTCTGATTCTGTTGGTCAGATCGGGATGCTGCTTGAGAGAGTGGAAGACAAGGCAGCTGTGAGACACCTGTAATTTCTCTGCTTTTCTGAGAGAAGAAATAATGCAACAAGGCCAGTGCACAGAGTAACTGCTGTTGCTGCGTTTGATTGCTCTCTCCCTGGTTCCATATGCATTTTCGTGGTATCACTTCGTATGCAATGCCAAATACACACTTCCTTACCAATAAGGCTGCAGAGACATCTGTGAGAAGACTTCCTGAGGCCTCCACGGTCTCTCTCTTCACTCAGCAGACACTCCTTCCCCACACAGTGCAATGGTCTGATGACTTACATGGCTTCTCCACCCTCCCCCTCTCCCAGTACCAACATGGTGACCTCCTTCAGGGTAGGGGGTGTGCCCTACTAGCATTGAATATTGCCTTCATCTTTGTCATTAGTAGAAATAACATATTTTTCATACTGTATTCCAGTTACAGATATTAGAAAACATCTTTATGCTCATCACTATTTTGAATTTATGATAGTTACTAGACCCAGCTCCATAGATATCTAATGCATTAAAAATAAATAACTTACTCTATTATAGATAGATTTTTGTATTTCGGTAAGTGTTTTTCAAAATAACTGGTTTCCTTTGTTTTCTCATAGGTTGTACTTTGTGCATCTAGAAAACTTATTCTGAAATGGGGTCCATAGGTTTTATTGTACCACCAAAGGTGTCTATGGCACAAAAAATTATAAGTATTTCTGTTTTAAACTCAATTGATATATGTGAGAATGATCTGGTTAAGTCAGAGCCAATCTTTCCTCACTCACACACACTCTCTAGGTGATCTCATCAATTCTCCTGGCGTGTTGTTAACTACCAACACATTTTGATGACTCTACTGCAAGGCCAGACCACTTCTCCGAGCTAGGGCTTAGGAATTTTGTTGCTTATTTGCCATCTTCACCTGATATATCTGAGTCATCTCAAATTTAGCATTACCAAGATGGAACCCCTTATCTTCCCCTCCCAAATCTGTTCCTGTCCGGTCTTGCTTACTGAGAAACATTCAGCCTGTTATTCAAGCTAGAGATTAGTAATTGGCTTTGGTTCCCCTTTTCTGTTACTCAAACATCCAACCTGTGAGAAGGTCCTGTCAGTTCTACCTTCAACTTGAATATGCCCACTTCTCCGCATTTCTACTCTTCCCACCCTAATCCAAGCCACCAGCATGCTTTTGGTCTAGACAATTGCAGTAGCTTCTGTAGCAGTCACCCTAGCTCTACTTATGCTCTTCCAGGCTGTTTTTCACAAATTAAGCTGAATTAAAACACGTATTGGATCATGTCCTTCCCTCTGAAACCCTACAGTGACTTCTCATTGCATTTAGAATAAAATCGTTGGTAGTCCTGAGTCATTCATTTCCTGCCTATCCATTTCCTTTTGTGACATTCCTCTCCTCAATCACTATATTCTGTTCATAGTGGATTTTTTTTTCTGTTATTCTCATTCACAGTGCTGGATGTCTTTCTTATCTTTGCTCCAATTGTTCCTCTGTCCTTTCTCCAGCCTGCTCTCTGTCCCAGGAGGCTGCCCTTTATTGACTACATCAGTGGTTTCCTTGCCTTGGGAAACCCTGGGTTGACTAGTAAGGTGCCTTAGCAGGAGATCTAAGGAAGAGGTTATTTCTTCCCTGGCTTCCTCCTTGTGCACTCACCTCTGGCTGGCTCTCTTCTTTAATTGGTCAAGGCCTCTCCAGGCAGCGTCTGTCCCTCTTCGTTCTGATAACTCGTGCCTTCTCTCATCTTTTTGGCTTGGGGTGGTAAGAGCTCCGCTCCTCTTAGGCCCATGCTGCTGCATTCCCTGCTCACAAGTTTGTAAGTAGTTTTTTTCATTAATTCCTCCTCTAATTAGCCTAGCTTGATTGTGTCTTTTGTTCCTGCTGGGACCTTGGCTCTCTACATTGTTTCCTATTTCAAGGCATTTCCATGTCCTGTTCTTCTACCTGTAATGTGCTTTCCCGGATTCTTTGCATGGCTGGCACCTATTTGTTCTTTTTATTTTTTTTTAAGATTTTATTTATTTATTTGAGAGAGAGCAAGAAAGAGAGAGCACAAGCGGTAGGGATGGGTCAGAGGAAGAGGAAGAAACAGATTCCCGCTAAGCAGGATGGCCAACACAGGCTCCATGCCAGGACCCCAACATCCCAGGATCTCAAGATCACAACCTGAGCCAAGGCAGATGCTTAATCCACTGAGCTAAGCAGGCACCCCTGTTTGTTCTTTAAATATCAGTGAGTTTCTTCTGAGGTGTTCTCTTTAACCAACCTAGATGCAGTGGGCCCCCTAGTGAAGAGTGAGAGCAGTGCATTGTTTTCTTTAGAGCATTTAGATTTGCATTTGTCTCTTTGACTTATTTATGTTTTGCTCCCAGGGACCTGTTAACTTCCTGAGAGCAGAGAACTTCTCTGTCTTGCTCTTGGTGTACGCATCCCCACCAAGTAACATAGGACTTCGCATGTAATTATGATAATGATGATCATGTCTAAAGCAGTGTTAAAATTTACTCCATGCCAAGAATTGTCCTAAAGGCTTTATGCATGTTAACTCCTTTAATTTTTGCAATAACTGTGTGTGTGTATGTGTGATTGTTATTCACTTTTTACATTTGAAGACTCCGAGATGCACCTGCAGTTAAGCACTTTGTCCAAGGCCACACCCTTCTAAGTGACTTCAGTGGAAGCTTCATATACAAAGATACATTGCGCTTGTCTGGATAACATTTTAGCCTGTATTTTGAAGTATTATCTAAGGAAATATATACTTCAATAGTTTCCTCTAAATGTAAAGATAATCCTTTTAAATAACTTAGGGTATACTTTGAATGTTAACTAATTTTATATATATTAAAGGTGACAATTGGCTTATTTAATGCCTGACTCTCATTTTACGATTCGAATAATTTCACAGTGATCACTAAACTGGATTGTATTGCATTTTTCCAAATAAGCCTTCACTCTAAATAACATTATGAACTCAAACACAAGCTTGTACTCTAAAATCCTACTTCATTTGTCCTAGCTTTCCCTTTGTACAAAGATGTGGATTAAAGGGCTAATGAGCTTTTTTCAGATTGGTCTACAGAAACTGTCTGGCAAAAAGTTAAGTTTTTGTTGAAAGAATCTACCATTAATTAGTTTCCATCAACTTGCAGAGAATAACTTCATTTCTACATGCATAGACCAAAGAACTCTTAGTTTGTGTTATGATTAAAAGAGTAGAGTTACTTTGTTTCATGATCTCTAACACACAACATCCTAGGAATAAAAAGTATGCATATCTGCCGTTGTAAATTTACCTGTTCAAGTTTTATCTGTTTCATGAATAAATAGAATGGCATTACCAAGAGTGTTCTGTACCACACTAATATCACACAATGGACACTCACTGCAGTGGTTTCCTGATCAAGTAAGACGTGAAACTCTACACAGTAATTTAGTGCTTTCAAACTTAGTTGAGCAAGATCCATTTATCTCTAGAACATTTACTAACATATCACAGAAAAATTCTATAGAACATACCTGGGAAAATACTCCTGATTTTTTAAAAATCTGTGTATATTGGCACAAAATATTGTCTTGTAAATACGAGAACAGCAGTTGACCTTAAAATAACCTATGGAAAGCTCTGAAGAATTTCCTTTACTACTGTAGGAGGAGAAATAAATTATTTACCTATAACTTTGGTCATTCTTCCTATTTGTACCTCCCTGTAATAGCTGTGAACTCTGGTTCCCTTGAAACATGGCAGTAACCATAATAAATGTCATATACCTAATAGGAATATTCTCTCCTATAAAGTGTGGAAACAAATTGATTACAGATGGTAAAGATGAAATGGTTTTGTGGGGTTTTTAAAAAAATGTATTCTAAGCTAAGAAGTTCTGTTTTAAATTGTTGACAAAAGTAATCTTGGTTGACAAAGTACTTTGGTTTTCTTCATTTATCATTTGGAATAATTTTGAGAGAAAGGGAACCCGAGAAGAGAGAGCTGTCCCTCTGAGTCATGGACCATTTTTAGGCAGCAAACATCCTGCCAATTATTGAATTAAGAATTAAAAGATTTTTTTAAATGTAGAACTTAAACACAGGATGGGAAGAGCAACTATTTCTATCCATGTAACTGGATGGTGATGACTCTTAATGCTCCCCCTTCTGGCGAGTCAGTTACATTTGCTCATAGGTGTGGCTTCTCTGCTCTGTTCTTTGCTCTCCTCTACACTCTTTCCCTGTCGCATACATTGTCTATATGACTCGAACTCTGTATTCATATTGGCTCTCCATTTCTTTCTCACTCTCCCCAAAGAAATACCTCTCCAAACCCTGGTACATGTGGGATATACGAAGGACAATCTTTCTTATTATAGACAGTTCTTTGGACGCTCCTTATTTCTGACTACCTTGTTTAGTTCTCAGTAGCTGCTACCTGTGCCTGATGAATATTATTTTCAGAAAAAATGAATTGAGAGATGATTATGCTTCCGTATGTGTTTTCTGCGAGCCTCTGCATGACTTTTGCCACCTGTGAAAAGCCTGTGTGTATTAAGCCTGTGATTTGGGTTTGGGTGGTTAACTGAATATCATAGCTTCTTGATTTGAATACGTGTAGACTGGGGACATTCAGTTATTGGAAGAGCAATGGATGCCTTCTCTCCTGAGTCACATGACTTGTCCATTTAACTTTAAGCTATTTTGCCAGCAATGAAGCAGATTTAATTGTTGGGTAAGAGGTCACAAAATCAAGGAAAGCTGCTTGGCATGATTTTATTTGAGAGGTGAAATCCTCATTAAAGCAAATAGTGTGGAAGGAAAGTCTGCATCCTTCCATATGTAAGGGTCTTCTGGCACGAAATAACTTTGTTATCCTAATAGGATAAAATGTGGCTGAGAATTCACCATACATATAAATCATTAATGAATATATTCAACAATGTGTTCAAATGAATCGAATTTAAGTCTTGGATAAATTATAACATTACCATGTGGGCATAATTCCCCAAGAAATGAAGTCAATTGTTGGGGGCGCCTGGGTGGCTCAGTAGTTGAGCGTCTGCCTTCGGCTCAGGGCGTGATCCTGGCGTTCTGGGATTGAGCCCCACATCAGGCTCCTATGCTGGGAGCCTGCTTCTTCCTCTCCCACTCCCCCTGCTTGTGTTCCCTCTCTCACTGGCTGTCTCTCTCTCTGTCAAATAAATAAATTAAATCTTAAAAAAAAAAAAGAAATGAAGTCAATTGTTAAGTTCAGTTTCATTTTTTTTAAAGATTTTATTTATTTATTTATTTATTTATTTATTTGACAGAGAGAGAGAGAGCGCACATGCACAAGCAGGGGGAGCAGCAGGCAGAGGGAGAGCAGACTCCCCACTGAGCAGGGAGGCCAATGCCGGGCTCAATCCCAGGACCCCCAGGATCGTGACTCGAGCAGAAGGCAGATACTTAACTGACTGAGCCACCCAGGAGCCCCGTAAGTTCAGTTTTATAAATGAATTTTATTAACATGATATTCAAACTATTCCAGGATTATTTTGTGGTGGGACAATAGCCTTTTGGTGAAAGCTGGTACTGACTTGCTGAATTCCAGAAGTAGGGGTGAATTGAAAAGACTGCCTGATTCAGGCATCGGCACTTCCTCCTTCTCCACCTCTACATTCATGAGTTATTTTTCTGTTAATCCCACATTCGCGTGGATGGCAGTCAGTCCTTCCAGTTTCCCGAAGGAATCAGCCCATGCAGGTGTCACTATTAGTGACAATGTACCTTCTAGTACAAATTGCACAAAGGAGATGGACAAGAGAATATATGTCACATGCCCCACAGCAACTATTGAGAAGAACACATGACTCTTCCCCATTTCACCTCTGACCCCTCTATTTCTTTCCTTCTCTTGCAGAACCCATGTTGGCTTGCTCCTATCTTGAAGATTTTCCTCCCAACACTTCCAAATCCTTTTCTCTTTCATGACTAATTCCATAGAACACACCTAGGAAGATATTCCTTTGGATATTTTAAAGTCCGTATTTATATATTGGCACAAGTGAAGTATTGTCTTGTTAGAGAACAAAGTTCATCTCTATCCCAACTCATAGTTCCAATTTTATTTTCCTGAATTTTCCCCCAGCACTCAGCCAAACTGAGAGTCTTCCTTTTTATTGAAGTCACACTCCTTAATAAAGAGCTAAAAGTAGAAATGCCAAATTTATTTTCAAATAAACTTTAATTTTGAAGTAATACTATTACATGGAACAGAATATATACTCTGAGCCTCAGAAATTTATTTGTAGAGATTCTAAATTAACCCCAAATGTAAGTTCATTGTTACACATAACTGGTAGCATTAGTGCTTAAAAGTTCATAGGACCATAGCTTTGTATTCCTAGATGGCAGTAATTTAGGAAGGAACACCAATGAGCATTAGAAAATCAATTAACACTTACCTTACTTTTGATTTCTGTTTATTTGAAAGCTACACAGAATACTTGAGATTGTTCCATAATAGAAAAATTTCAAGTTATATTAAAAAATAAAGTGTTCTTATTACATGAATGAGTTGAAATAGCTCCAACAATTATTAAGCCAGTATTAGCTTATTAGGACAAGGTAATAACCGAGGACATTATGAAAAATTTCAGGAAGAGTTAGACTCCTGCCTGGTAATGTTCCATTGGTACCCACAGTGTACCAAATAGATGCTTCTATGCTACGGTTCAGTGCTGACCATGTAACTCCAGCTGGGCACAAACAGTTCTTTTAGGAAGCAAGGTTTTTCTACCTTCCGTAAGTCATGAGCCCTTAGCAGAGATCACATTAAATTTATTTAAAAAAATAATTGTTATGTAAGTTTTGATAATGTTATTTTTACTTTGGAAATAGTTTCTTACTGTGTAGTTTGCTTTAGGGAAAGGAATTTCTTTTATTTCTAGAAGACAGCTACTTCCTGACAACAATTGCTTTTAAAGTTGCCTGCTATTTCAACATGCCCTTTCTTTAATTGAAATGAATTAAATTTTATGAATGAAGTTAACTCCCTTTTGTTTTAATACTCTTTTAATATTCACTTAACTTGCCAAAAAAATGAAACTATTGATTGACTGGACTGTCTCTGATGATAGATACATAGTGTTGGTTCTGAACAAGAGTTAGCGAATTCATCAGGTTAGGGTTCAGGAAGCGTTTGTGCATTTAACAAAAGCTGAATGATTACTGGCTTTAAATGGAGCACAGTTATAGCCACTGAAACTATAACAATAAATAAAACTAGCATAATGCCTACCCTTATAAAGATTATATTTTAAAGACTTATTTATTTATTTTTAGAGAGAGGGAGAGAGAGGTAACGCATGCGCAGAATGGAGGGGTAGAGGGAGAGGAAGAGAGAGAATCTAGAGCAGACTCCCTGCTGAGCGTGGAGCCTGATGCAGGCTTGATCTCACAACCCTGAGATCGTGACCTGAGCCAAAGTCAGGAGTCAGATGCTTAACTGACTGAGCCTCGCAGGTGCCCCAGAAAGCTTTTATTTTAAGTATGGATAAAATAATCACGTGAAACAGTATCAGGTAGTAGTAAGTGCTATGAAAGAAGTAAAACAGACAAAAAAGAGAAGGGATCAAAGTTCTATGATTTCAAGTAGGGTAGAGTGATCACTTCTCTGGGTAGGTGCAAGACCTAAAAGACCTGAAGGGGTGAAGCATGTGCATATTTGGGAGAAGAGCATTCCAGACAGAGGGGATAGGAAGTGCAAAGGCCCTGCAGGATTGTGCTTGTTGAGTTCATGGAAGAAACAGTGACTAGAGTATGGTGAGCAAAGGAACGAGTTTTCAGATAATAGGTCAGTGAGGTATTCAGGGACCAGACCATGTCTAATTTTGTAGGTCAAGGTTAAGGGTTTGGATTTTAATGTGGAAGGAAGCTGTGGAAGACTTGGTGTCTAGGAATGAAATAATATTACATAATTTTAAATACTTATTTGGATTGACTAATTCCAATGCTCATTTATGACTTTATGTGACATATAGGCTGAAAGAGAATTCGAGTCTACTACATTATTTCATGTACAAATGGATAGGGACTGGGAGTGGGGTAGTATTGGTAGAATAGCCAAAATTCATTCAATTCTGTTTATGTCTTGAAGAAAAAGATGACACAGTCTGCTCTTGGATTGTACGTTGGTAAGCAGGAAGAGAGAAGTCAGGGATGACTCCAGGATTTTTTTTTTTTAAGATTTTATTTATTTATTTATTTGACAGAGAGAGATAGCCAGCGAGAGAGGGAACACAAGCAGGGAGAGTGGGAGACAAAGAAGCAGGCTCCCAGTGGAGGAGCCCGATGTGGGGCTTGATCCCAGGACTCTGGGATCATGCCCTGAGCTGAAGGCAGACGCTTAACGACCAAGCCACCCAGGTGCCCCAACTCCAGGATTTTTGACCTGGGCATTTGGCAGAATCTTGGTGCCATTTACTGAAATAAAGAAAATTTAGAGAGGAGAAGGTTTGAGGTGAAATAAAGAATTTGATGTTGGATGTTAAGTGTGGTATGCCTATTAGACATCAAAGAGTCAATACCAAATTAACCTGTTGGATATACAAGGACAGAACTCAGGGGAGAAACTGAGGTCAGAGACAATACACTATTTTGTGTATTAGTGCAGAGGTTTTATTTATTTAGAAACCTCAGGCATGGATGTGACCACAAAGGGAGTAAGTGTAGAGAAGAGAGAGAGAGATGAAGGCTGAGAGCTAAGTTCTTGGGGAAAGTCAAAGAGGACCATAAAGAGTCAGCTAGTAATATAAGAGGAGAATCAGGAGGGTGTGGTGTCTAGAAAGTCACTTGAAAAAACTATTTCAGGTAGGAAAAAGTATACTAAAAGCCCAGAGAAGGAGAAGAAGATGGGGCAGATAATAATCGTGAACTTGGCAACATAGAGATCAGTAGGCATCTTGATAAGTGCTTTTAGTGAAGTGGTAAAGATGAACACAGACTTTGGACCATAGAAGGAGAGGAAGTGGACCAAGCCATTATTATTCCTCACCAGAATTTTGCTGTATAGGAAGGAAGACAAATGAAGAAGAAGCTAATAAGGGATAAAGAGTCAAGAATGTTTATTTTTTTAGATACACTATATTACAACATCTTTATACAAAGATGGAAATAATCCCTTCAGGCAGAAAAGGTGATGTTGCAGAAGAAAGAGTAATCGATTACAGAAGTGAGTCCTTGATAGACAAAGTAGGATTGAACCCATTGCTGAAGTGGAGGGCTTATTTATTTATTTATTTATTTTGAAGACTTATTTATTTATGAGAGAGAGAGAGTGCGTTCCATGTGGCCTCTCTGAATGTCATAAGAAATTGATACATTTTGTAACACAAATTGACTAAGTGTATTATTTATTTATTTATGGGGGAGGGGCAGAGGCAGAGAGAGAGAGAGAGAATCTTAAGCAGACTCTGAACTGAGCGTGGAGCCCCAGTTGGGGCTCAATCTCCTGACCCTAAGATCATGACCTGAGCCAGAATCTAGAGCTGGATGCTCAACCGACTGAGCCACCCAGTTGCTCCATGAAGGGCTTATTTTTAAACCTCTGCGATAGAAGTGAGGGCCAAATATGTGAGTGCAGTTGCTCGTAGGTTGTTAGTTTTAGAAATGGAAACATCCAGAAGTCCCTTCCAATTTTTCGTATTTTCTCATTGAAATATCTAAAAATGTCATGTACTGACAGGAAGTTTTGGAAAATGACAGATCTAGGAAAAGGGAGTACAGAAATGATCCACCCAGAGAGAGGAAGTGTGGATTGGCTGAGGAAAATAGTAAGATGGCAGGACAATGTTAAGAGCCTACTCAATGTTCATGACTGTTAATTTAAAGTGAGAATTGTTGAGTGGTTTTGTTCTAGCCATATTCAATTCCTCAGGAACAGGCCAAGCTAATCAGAATTGGCTTTAATCTTAACTGGGACTTGTCCAGGTGGGTTTGAAATCGAAAAGCAGAATAGGAGAATGGAGAGTGAGTAGAGGGATGGACAGTGGGAAGACTACTTGGGTAAAATGAGAACAGTGGCACAATGGGTAATACCAATTGGTAATACCAATAATCCAGTGTATTAAAAATTATTGTGTGACCTCTAATTTCTTTTCTTCTGCGTATGCTCTCTGAAAACAAAAGTAGTTACTAGTTTTACTAGCAAAGAGCCAAAACTCAGCTCAACATCCTCATGTCTAGTAAACGTAGGATTCTGACCCCTACAGGGTCACTAAGCAAATAGAAATTGCCCTATTCAATATAATATACAAATCATGAGGGTTTTTCATGAGACTAGATTGTTTCAGGAAGTACCAGGAATACAATTTCTAGACTGAAAAATAAATTTTGATTTTTTTTTTTAATCTTACCTCTTGAAGACACCTTGAGCATGCTGCAGAAGCGACCAGCGCATGGAGATCAACATGCTGGTGCTTTGGTGTCACACCTAGCAGGGTGTTATTTCCTGGAGTTTGCTTTTCTTTTGAGGAAGCAAAGAATGCTCCTGCTAGATAGAAGTCAGAGATGACAGCTTTAACGTCTGTGGAGCTGTAAGAAGAAATAAAAACAGCAGGTTTTTGGGTGAGGAGATGTCGAGGATGAGGGACTGAAGTTGCAGTTAATTGCAGTACACAGCTGGCTCTGTGACACCACATGCGGGCTTTGTGTTCTGGGCTTGTGTTCAGACGTGGGAGGCTCCGTGGGTGTCAGAACCCAAATATGGCCCCGCAGAGCACTCCATGTGGCCTCTCTGAATGTCATAACAAATTGATACATTTTGTAACACAAATTGATTAAGTATATTTTCATTCTTTAAAGAAAGGGCCACCTGCAGGGTGCTCTCTTAGAACTACACAAAAACAATTATATTTTGTTCTTCTATTTATTTGAAAAAAGCTGGTAATAAGACATTCTGTCTTTCTCTTAGCTAGTGGCTGAGAGATAGGATGAAGGGGCAACCACTAAGTGTTTCATTATATAGCTGAAGAAAATGACGATTCTTAATGACACTGCTTTTTAAAAGGGTTTTTAGAAACTTATTAGTACCAAATGAAGTGTCTCAGATTTGTCTAGAATTAAAACAATAGATACCTACTATATTCTGTTTAGTATGTTTTTATATTGGAATCATTTATTAAGCCCTAAGAGCAACCACAAAATTATCCTCAATAAAGCAGCATGTTGTACCCAGGGTGCTATTAACCATCAAAGATGCTCGTGGAGAATCACCCTCATAATAGAGAATAATAATTGCTTTATGAGATTTGCTGGTGAAAAAGTTCTCCACCTGTGTGGTCTTAGGAACCCTTGAAATTTTATGTATCATTTTGTGTATATGGGTATTTTCAGGAGAGAAAAACCACAGCTTTTATCAAGTTCTCATCAAAGTCTCTCATCTCTGATCTCTTTAAAAATATTCATAGTTATTACAGTTGTAAAACTAAGAAAATGATCTCTTTTGCAGATCATTTGGGTCTACATATTTGAAATATTATTTTAAGAGACAACTAGCACATTGCCTAATAGATGTTCAATACGTGTTAGTTCAATTTCCATTGGCAGAGCTAAGGCAAATGTTGCTAAAGATCATTTGGAAGGGGAGGAAGTATCAATACATTCAGAAATAAGAGAATAAAATGGAATTTTGAATAGACGGATGAGAGAAAGCCGAAAGGTGTACCTGGTGAAGGAAGTGATAATAGCTTCCAGTTACTCCTCTGTGGGGCCCAGGATCATGTCTGTTTTTGAGTGTTCTCAGGACAGATTGCACCTCAGGACAAAGGGGATAGGAGAATGTTGTTAATAATAATGCTATTTTATAGGTCAATCACATATTTTATTTTATTTTTATTTTTTTAATTTTTAAATTTTTAAAAATATTTTTTTGAAGACATTTATTTTAGAGAGAGAGAGCATGAGCAGGAGGGGCAGAGGAGAGAGAGAGAGAGTCTTTTTTTTTTTTTAAGATTTTATTTATTTATTTGACAGAGACAGAGATAGCCAGCGAGAGAGGGAACACAAGCAGGGGGAGTGGGAGAGGAAGAAGCAGGCTCATAGCGGAGGAGCCTGATGTGGGGCTCGATCCCATAACGCCGGGATCACGCCCTGAGCCGAAGGCAGACGCTTAACCACTGTGCCACCCAGGCGCCCCAAGAGAGAGAGAGTCTTAAGCAGATTCCATGCTGAGTTCGGAGCCCAACACAGGGCTCAATCTCACGACCCCGAATTCTTGACCTGAGCTAAAACCAAGAATCAGACACTTAGCTGACTGCGCCACCCAGGTGTCCCAAAGACATATTTAAAAACAAAAACAAAACAAAAACATAAAATAGTTAGAGAACAGTTACTTCTTCCCATTTTTAAATCCTGTTTCCAATTCTGAAACTTAATAAAGGTGTTATTTATTGTTTATCAGTGGGTTTACATTTTTCCAAATTAAAGTTTTAAAGCTGTGATTATAGATAAGTTCAAAAGAGAGAGGCTAGATTGATACCTGGTTAATTTTCATGACCAAAAAACCGTTTTCAAAGCATAGTAGAAAAAAGGGATGATTTTCAATAAATAGTGCTGGATGGATTTCATTCATACGGAGAAAAAAGTATCTTCAATCCTATATCATACTGTGCACAGTAAATTGACTCCAGATGGCTTGCAATCTAAATGCAAAGGGCAAACTACTAGTTTTTTTTTTTTTTTTAAACCGCAGGAGAACATCTTCATGATCCTTTGTAGGAAAAGATTTCTTAAACTGGACACACACAAAAAGTGCCCACGATGGAAGTAAGAATTTATACATTTGTCTATAGTAAAATTGAAGAACTTCTATTTGTCAAAAGCATTAAGGGGTTGAAAAGACAATGCTCAGAGTGGGAGGAGTATACACACTATATTTATTTATAAAGTACTTATAGCCAAGGTTTTTCAAGAACTATTGGAAATGAAAGAGAAAAAAGACAGGGAGGGACTCAGGAGAAAAATTGGCAAAATACTTGAAGAACATCAAACACAGGGCAAATTTACATATGAAAGGTGTCCTAACTCAGTTATCAAAGAAATGCCAATTTAACCCAATTCCATCACAGGACACAACTATCAGAATGCCTAAAGTGAAAAACACAACAATACCAAGTATTGATAAATATGTGAAGCAGTTGGAACCCTCAAATACTTAAGAGTGAAAATTGGTACAACCAATTGGTAAAACTAGTGTTAGTCACTAAATTTGAATATATATGTGAATATAAATTACATATAATGACCCATATATATGAATATATATGAATATATTTGAATTGGTAGATAGATATAGATATAAATAACATATAATGATTCAGCAGTTTCACTCCTTGGCAAGTATCCAACAGAAACATATAATTATTTTCACCAAAAGATGTATAAGAATGTCCATCAAAGTACAATTTGTAATAGTTCCACACCTGAATCAAGTGTTCATCAATGGTATGATGGGTAAACGAGTCATAGTATATTCACACAGTGGAATGCTGTTGTGTAGAATGAGAACAAATGTTTTATAACAGTGCACAACAATAGGGAAGAATGTCACAGATATAATGTTGAATGAGAGAAACAAGACACAACGAAGTGTACCTTACATGATTCTATCTGTATGAAGTATGAATACAACAAATCCACCCACAGTGAGTGAAGTCAGAACAGTGGTGAGGTTAGAGGTAGTGATGGAAAGAGGGGCATGAGGGTATCTCCTGGGTGCCAATCACGGTCTGCTTCGTAATTTGGGTGTTGGTAACACGAATATATGCCATCTGGAGAAGCTCATAGGTGCCCTGTGTACTTTTGGAATATGTATATTACAATAAAGAGTAACAAATCAATTTAAAGTTGCCTGGAAATAAAACTCATAGTTTTAAAATCTATTAATTTAAAGGTATAAATGCTTTGGTAGATTCCAGTACTCTATTATTAGTGAAGAAAAACTGCAGCATTGGGCAGAATATCAATGTGCTTTATTATGACCTTCTTTTGCCCAGTGAACTAAGAGGCCGTGATATGTCACCATGGAAGTTTCCCAGGAAAGATTTCTGTAATGATGTGTGCTTCCGCAAACATATTATTTGCTGAAATAAACACTTCAGCTCCTCTCAGGATTTGGAGAAACTGTTCATTAAACTGCAAGGGAATGGCACAAGAATTCACTGAACAGAAAATAAATAGCCTGCTATGTAGCTTTCTCTTGAAGATAGAAAACTTGGAGATTAATGAGATTATGTTGGTGAAAATTGCTCCGTTCTTCCTAACCAATATAAACAAACCAAATATAAAAAACTAATTGAAAAACATACCATCTCTGATGTGTTTTAAAGGCCTTTTATTTTTCTTTCCCCATTTCTGGGAGAAAAGTCAGTTTAAATTCCTTTCAAAATGTATATGATATTGAATGCACTTAGGAAAACAACATGGTGATGGGATGAGTGGGGTAGTTATCCCAAGCAGTATTACTGGGTTTATTAATGAAATAACTTGAGCCTAACAGCTTCTAGGAAAGGAGCAATCAATGTGCTTCTCAAGCCCTTTCTTGGAAAGAGCTGTCTCCATGCAATTTTCCCATCTACATTTTTTGGTTTGGATGGATTGTTCTGCTTAGAATCCCCACCCTGTGATTATTTAGACCTAATTACTTTACATGGAGCCTCCTTGGAAAACCTGATTATTTTGTTTTGTATTTGCCTACCTGTTGATTGATGAGGTTTAGGCCACTACCGAAGGAAGAAAATGAACATAATCAATATCAACGCCCAACACATAAAAGGAACTAATTCATGAGAAGGCTATAGTGTGAGTTATACATCTTGTTATTTAGGACAAAGTAGTACAGTTATCCATTCAGAGGGGTAAGGGTTAGGAAATGAAAGATAAAAGCATGTCTGAGAGTTCAGTTGAAAGAGTTGAGTTGACAGCCGACAGAAGTAGCATTTGGAAATTTTCTTTAAGCTACTTGAAATAAGTCAAGCAGAGAAAGACAATTATCATATGGCTTCACTCATTTATGGAACATAAGAAATAGCAGGAAGATCGGTAGGAGAAGGAAGGGAAGAATGAAGGGGGGTAAACAGAAGGGGGAATGAAGAGACCATGGACTCTGGGAAACAAACTGAGGGCTTCAGAGGGGAAGGGGGTGAGGGATTGGGATAGACTGGTGATGGGTATTAAGGAGGGCACGTATTGCATGGAGCACTGGGTATTATACGCAAATAATGAATCATGGAACACTACATCAAAAACTAAGGATGTACTGCATGGTGACTAACATAACATAATAAAAAATTATTATAAAAAAAGATACTTGGGAAATACTGTATTTTGCTTCTCCCCAATTTGTATAATATGAATTATTATGTATAATAACATTTAACTAATTTTCTAAAAGTTTTCTCTGAAAGCTGGGAAATGTTCCCCTTTTGCCTCTTTGCACATCATGGAATGATAAGGCATTGAAAATTTTAAGTTGCTGCTAATGTGGATAAAACCAGAGCCTGAAGAAGGAAGGTTCAGAAATAAAGAGATAAGCATAGGGAGAGATTGGAGTGTGGACCAAAAACAGCTGTAGCAGCTGCTTGGACCCCACCCTGGCTCCCTGAGGAGAACGTTATCCTAAGGGATGTGGAAGGTCGAGGAAGGGGAAGGTCTTCGTCATGGGGAACGGATCTGTAGAAGTTTCTTGAGGCTGCTGTAACAAATTACCAGAGACTGGGTGGCTTACAGTTCTGGAGGCCAGGAGCCTGAATCAAGGTGTGGGCAGAGCCACACTCCCTTTTGATACTCCATTAAGAGAAAACCTTTCTTACTTCTTCCATCTGCCTTGCTTTCTTTGTCTTGAGACCACATCACTCAAATCTCTGTGTTCTTCTCATGGCCCCCTTGTCTTCTCTGTTTCTTCTCCAAACTCCCTCTGCCTCTCTCTTTTCTGTGATTGTATCTAGAGCCCAGCTGGACCATCCAAGATAAACTCCTCCTCCCCAGAGTTTTAACTGAATCACATCTGCAAAGGCCGTTTTTCCAACTAAAGTAACAGTTACCGGTTCTAAGGGTTAGGACATGGCTATATGTCTTTTCAGGCACCAGGCAGGTCCTGTACATGGTCAGTTTTGTTTTTTGTGTATCTATCTATCTATCTATCTATCTATCTATCTATCTATCTATCTTCAGTTGTAGAATCCAAATAAGAAAAGAAAGCCCTCTTTTTGTTGCATTATAACCAGCTCTAGTCCTGTTTAGATACTTCTTCACATTATTCATTAGTTTGGAATAGTGAGCCACAAGTTTACAGACTTGGAAGGGGACTTTCAGAGTCAAATTTGCCCACTCGACTGATGAGAAAATCGCTGACCGATTACATGGTCAGTGACGAAGATAACAAGGTTCTCTGAAGAAATGGGGCCACAACCAAGGACGTTGGTCTGTTGCACTTTCTACTTCATTAGATTGAATGACCAAGACATTGCATAATACTTGGTTTAAGCAATTTGTTTTTGAAAACGTCTCTATAAAGTTTCTTTTTTTAATTGTCCATAAAACTAACAAATTTTGTATTTTTTTGTGATGAACTTGATAATTAAATTAATAATAAAGTACCCAAGTTATATATGTGCAATAATAAATGAAATTGTAGTACCCTGTCCATAATGGAGAATATACCAAGCAAACCTTTCAAAGGCACTCACTTCTCATTTTCAGTTTCCTTATCCATGCAAGCATTTGCAATGTAACTTCAAAAGATGCCATCACTCTGAAGAAATGAAGGAATACTTCGTTTTTGTTTTTATCTTCTGTAGGGTCTATTACTAGCCCACTAGGAATACTAATGTGAATTGCTTTATAAGAATGGTTATTGCTCAGAGACATGATAAATATCAGATCAGAGCCTGTACTTTCATAATACTAAATTATGCTATCTATTTTCGGAATTTGGAATGCATGGCTTTACATAAAAGTACATGCAGTTGTCTTTTCTCATCATGAAGAACTTCTTTTGAAACCAGAGATAAAAGTGGATGTCAAAGTGAACCTTATCTCTCCATAGGAGGATGCTGATGTCTACAAGATAAAAACAGGGAATCCAATTAGAAAACTAATGAGAAAATATGTGTGTCTGTGAAGGAAAGGAAAAGGCAGGAAGGTATACAAGGATTGAGAGAAAGAAACAGACAAAGGAACAGGAGCATTATACATTCAGAATCTCAGGGGAAGAGAAAGGGTTCTTTAAAGTGCTTTGATGAGCCCATGACCCAGCTATGTCGCTTTTAATGTTAATGATCAAAAGTATTTTTGTGTGATGCCTCGGTAAATAAGTCTAATTTGACTGAAAGCTAACTTAGTGTGATAAATTTTGTTATGGATTTGGCAGTATCCTTTGCACTTCCCACCCCATCTGAAAAGCTTTGAGATCAAGGAAGTAGATTAGTATTTGAGAGTTAAAGTTTAATCAACACGACAGACATTAGGAAAACAACACCTGAAAAAAAATTACCTATCTTCCAAGATGCCAAGACCTGATATAATCTGCCTGAAGTAACCTTTTACAGATAGGACGTGTCAATGTGAAATGGTTTTGTAGATAAGTCAGGTATATACACATAGAAAAAAAAAGTTATAGAGACACCTGTTTTTAACACATTAACGCTGTCCAAGAAAAAGACTTGGCCCACAGACTTCAATATCTCCAGTCTATTGTTTAGTGGATTCACTTAGTTACTTATATTTAGGGGGGCAAAGAAAATATAGCCTCTTATAAAATTTAAAAAAATTAATCATTTGATTTTTCATCATAAATATCTTGCTGAGTTATTATGTATATGGGGATGGGCAACTAAAGATTCGTGTGCAAACTGGTAATTTAATCTAATGTCATAATGAAAGAACCTTTTAGATAAGTATTTAGTCTTAGAATTCTACCCTCTTCCCCATACCTTTTCAAGTTGACATCTGGTCAAATGGAAGGGGAATGACACGTGTCTTCTTGGTGATGAAGGGCAGGAAGGGTCTTCAGATTTATGTAGCATCTTCTGGAATCTTGCTGGATCTAGCTGGTCTGGATTCCGACCTAACTAATAACAGCTAGTCTGTTTCTATGCTGTGTCAAGGCATTTCCCAGATTTTTCCGAGCTAACCTTGGCTCCTGGTAACACAATAAGCTCCCTAAACTGGTCTGTTGGATTCTTAGTTTTTGCCTTGGGATCACTCTCTTCTTTGCTACAGGAGACTGCCAGGGGCAGGTCCGTAGTCCCAACTCAGCTATCTTCTGAGAACCCATTGGGTGTATGGGAACATCTAGCTTTTTGTATACCATGCCACATGGGAACTAAAAGAGGCCTGGTGTTTGTCTCATTGCTTAGTTTATTTTGATAATGGCTGTTTCTAGATTTGCTTGAGTGTAGTTCATAGGACAGCTGACTTCAGAATCCTTGATTTTTTTTCAAACTTTTTAACATAGCTCTTCTTTCTGTGAGTTTGGCCATGAAGAAGGATATCCAGCATGTGTCTGAGTATCTGCTTCTCTAGGGACTAAAGTCTTACCATCTTCTGCTTGCTCTTTGGTCAACATCTTAAAATAAAGCTTCCGTATCAAGGCCACCAAGCCTACATCCCAATTCCAAAATGGCAGATACAGGAATTCAGAGCATTTTTTTTTTCCTGTAACACAATTGACCTTTCAAAACTATTGTCTTAGAGCAGAGAGAAGTGGATTATCTCTTTTTCTCTTTATATTCTTGCTGTAACAAGTTGTCAACCCTCTTTTCATTCCCATTTAGGTGGACAGAGGCTTTCGGCTAACTCTAGGCATGTCACATGGTTAGGGATGCCAAAGAGAAAAATATTCAAGTAGTTCAAACAATAGTCCACATTTTTCAGCCCCCCATTAAGATGACTGCAGTACATTATGAGAGGGTCAGGCATGATTGGTGATACTTTATCATGAGTTTCAGAGACAAGTGAGGGATGGGGCGTCTGGCAGGCTCAGTCGGTTGAGCATGGGACTCTGATTTCAGCTCAGGTCATGATATTAGGGTTTTGAGGTCAAGCTCCAAGTCAGGCTCTACACTCAGCCTAGAGTTTGCTTATCCCTCTCCCTCTGCTCCTCTCCCTGCTCTCTCTCTCTTGCTCTCAAATAAATAAATAAATTTTTAAAAAGGGAGAGACAAGTGAGGAAGAAGATAAATCTGTCATGTATTTTCCATCCTTGATATAGTTTATATATAATTTCTGTATACATTTCATTTCTTCTGATAATCTTAAGGGGTTTGATAAGCCTGCCCTGAGAAATATATTTTAAGGGTGAAAGTTTTCCCAGACATGCAGTTGGGCTGGGTTTTAACAGTGTGTCTGATTCTGTCTATGTGGGAGCTGAGGTGATGGGAAGGCATTTTTGTGTGATAGTTTTCTTTCTCTTAACCATTAATTCTCTTATGTTATTTGAGATCATAAACACAATTTTGGAAACATGCCTTTGAGCATGAATTACCTGATTTAGTGGTTATATGACTTTGTTCCTGTACTTCCCCGAATCAATTTTTATTTTGTGCTTCCTCCAGATGGCCCTCTATTTTCTGTCTTTCACAGGTAATCAACTTGAGATAGACAATAGAATACACTATTTGGGTGATGAAGCCTGTCAAAGTCTCAGTGTGGTTTTTATTATCATTTACACTTTGAAAGTAAAGGGTAGGTCCTTGGCTCTCAGTTCAGTTTTTGCCTGGTTCCTAGCTTTGGCAGCCCAGAAGATTTGTTTGTATGGATTCCGAAAGAGAGAAGAAAGTAGAACCATTATCTGTATGTAGGCTGTGGCACATTCTCCTGATGTTTTATAGATTCCTAGTGTCCAGCAACCAAATTTAAGTATGACCTCCTCCTTCAGCCCTGTTGGCCTCATTCGTGTTCCTTGGGGCTTTACAATTCCGTCTTCTTTCCCAGCAATGTGGCTACCCTGGGTTTAGCATGGTTCGTTCATATCGCAATGGCATCTCTTCACACGGACCTTGACTGATTTCTCTAACCAAGCTGCGCCTTTCCCCCCAGACTTTTTCCCATCAGTCATGTGGTATCAGATCATGGTTTTATTTCCACGGAACACTTCTCATTACTGTTTGCTAGCACTGCCCTAACAAAGCACCGCGGACTGGGTGGCTTAAACAATAGAAATGTATTTTCTCACAATTCTGGGGCTTAAGAGTTCTGAGATTGTTTCTTCTGAGGCCTCTTTCCTTGACTTGTAGATGGACATCTTCTCACATATGGTTCCCTCTAAGTCGTCTGTGTCCAGCTTTCTTCTTGTAAAGATTCTGGTCATATTGGATTAGGGCACATTCTAATAACCTCATTTTAACTGAATTACCTCTTAAAGACCCTACCTCCAAATACAGTCACATTCTGGGGCACTAAGGTTGAGGATTCCCAGTATGAATCCTATGAATTCTGGGGGGACACAATCAACTATTTATAACAACTAATAACTATCATATGATTCTTTCTTTATTAACTTCTTTTTTTTTCTTCTTCTTCTTCTTCTTTCTTTCTTTCTTCTTCCCTGGAAATGAAGTACCACAAAGTCAGGGCTTTGTATGTCTTTCTTCACACTAACACCACCCCCTAGATTAGTGCCTGGCTCAGAGCATATGCTCAATGATCTTTATTTTTCATATAAATTATATGTGTTACTAGGTAGAAATATGATATGTGATTTTCCCCACATTCCAAAGACTTACTCATTACTGGCATTACTAAAATTCTCCTTGCTGCATCCCCTGATTTGCAAAAATAAAGAAATATAAGAAAATGATGTAAAGTTTAGAAGTGTCTTGTTCTAAGCTCATAACCTGAAATAAGTGGTTGTTGCTCAAGTAATAGCTCCCTTTTCTTTCTGTTGTCACCCTTTTTGTATGATGATTATTACAGATTTCTAGAGGCCAGCTCAGGTTTTCTTTCTACATCAGTAAAATGTAAAGCTTATTTTCTCCTTATTTTAAGAGGACATTTCCACTTCTGAATTGCCTTTAATACTAAAATGGCTCTGAAGTTATTCCTTTAGGCTAAAACAGTATTATTTTTCTTTTCTTTTTTTTTTTTAAGATTTTATTTATTTATTTGACAGAGAGAGACAGCGAGAGAGGGAACACAAGCAAGGGGAGTGGGAGAGGGAGAAGCAGGCTTCCCGCCGAGCAGGGAGACCGATGCGGGGCTTGATACCAGGACACTGGGGCCATGACCTGAGCCAAAGGCAGACGCTTAACGGCTGAGCCACCCAGGCGCCCTTAGTATTATTTTCCTGTACTACAAATGAATTCAGTTCTCCCATTACATTCACTGGCAATATTGCTGACGTCACGTGGTGCCACATGACCTAAATGATTTTGTTGCCGCTGGTAATTGTATGATCTGACAATGTTGAATTTGATCTGAGCTCCGTAATCTTGGAGCACAGGGAGGATTAAGGAAGCCCCCTTACACACACCATTTTTATGTCTGTGAAATGGCTTACTGCAAAGAAACATCCTACCCCAGATGACTTAAGTCAGACTCAGGAATGCCCCTGTGACAAGGCCAGACATATGATTAGCTAAACCCTTTTCCCCCAAAGATCACTTAGAACAAAATGCTTGTTCAGCATACTTCACATTTCTGTCCTTCTCCCAGGCCCCCAAACTTTGACCCACTCTCAGCTTAAGCCAGCACACAGCCTTTTGTGAGAATTGGCTGACCACGAGGTAAAACTCTGTCTTACCTACAGTCAGGTCATGCCATCTTCACTCCTCCTACTTTGCCACATGTGATGGTTACTTGTATGGGTCAAAAACTTGACAGGGCTAAAGGATGCATGGAGTGCTGGTAAAACAATATTTCTGGATGTTTCTGGGAGTGTCCCTGGAAGAGATTAGCACTTGAATCAGTAGACTGAATAAAGAAGACTGCCCTCACCACGGCATGTGGCCATCATCCAATCGCCAAGGGCCTAAATAGAACAAAAAGGCAACAGGAGGGTGAATGCGGTCTTGGAGCTCAGACATCCATGTTCTGCCCTTGGACATAGGTGCTTCTGTTTCTTGGGCTTTGGACTCAGACCAGAACTTACACCATGTGCCCCTTGATTCTAAGGCCTTCTGACTCGGACTGAATAACCCCACTGCCCTTCCTGCTTCTCCAGCTTTTGCTCTTATATAGCTATCTACATCCTATTGTTTCTGTTTCTCTGGTTCTTTCTAGGATAATCTACTCCTCCCTTTATGTTTAGCTTTTGAGAAGCTTGCACACCTTACATTGGAGCTTTCTCCCTATTGCAATTTTCTCCCTACCCATTGAAATAATATTTTCAAATCAACCCTTTTCTTAGCTAAGTTTGCATTTTTTTATTTTATAATATATCATTGGAACTTTACTTTTATATATATAGTTTGAAGACAAGTAAATGCAATATGTGGGTGTGGCTTTCAATAATCTGTCTTGACCTTTCTGTGAGCTCAGAAATTAGAAAATGAAGGTCACTTCAAAGGACAGCTTCACTTCATCCTGTTTTGTTTTGTTTTTAAATTTTGTTTATTCATTTCAGAGAGAGAGAGAAAGCACCAGCTGGGTGGGGTGGCGTGGGGTGGGGAAGGGCAGAGTGAGAGGGAGAAGCAGATTCCCTGCTGAGCTGGAAGCCCTGACACAGGGCTCCAATCCCTGGACTCCAGGATCTTGACCTCAGCTGAAAGGCAGATGCTAACAGACTGAGCCACCCAGGTACCCCCATCCTATTTTTGATAAGCTTAAATCGGGTCTCAGTTATACCTACTCAGTTCTGCCATTATAGCGCAGAAGCAGCCATAAATATAATATGTAAAAAAATGAGCATGAATGTTGCTTCCAATAAAGTTTTATTTACAAAAACAGGTAGAAGGCCAAAATCGACCCACAGGCTATTGTTTGCAAACTCCTGGCATAGAGTAATGCAACAGAAAATTGAATGCTGGGAGTTCAGGATTGAATTCCACTGAGCAAATAGCCTTGCTTTATCTTCATTTCTTTGCATGGAGACTAAAGATAAAATGCTGCAAGGAATTGCTTCTAACATGATGATGAACTGGTAAGATTTAAAAAAATTTATACTTTTCTAATAAATTTGAAACTATTTATCTGTTACATAAATAATAAATGACAAACCTCATACTTATGCAAATAAATTTGTTTTACTCTTTAAAAGATATCAAATTCATCAGAAATGAGGCCAAAAAGGAATTATAACATCTCTAGATAAAAAGTCAGATTATTTATAGTAAAAGGAGATGGTGGAGTTTTTAATTAATTTGGCAAAATTGGTAATTATGTCACTTGGTCTGTTTACTTCTTTGAAGAATCCTTGTTTTAATTTTCTTTCGTGAGTTAGTAAAGGTTCCAGGCTCAGTGTAACACAAAGTTTTGAAAATAATAATTTTTTCATTATTATGTGGGGTTTTCAGGTCATAAACCATCAAAGAAAAACACAGCTCTTTGGTTTTATTTTCTTAATAGAACTAAGAAATCACGGTCTAAAACTACTCAACTGTCTGTCCAGCACAGAAGATGCCAGCCCTGCAGATGAGCATCTGTTCTGATAAACAGGTTGACAGGCAGAACTCACAGCTGTGACCTGAGAAAGATGGTCAGGGTTAGAATCCCTTCAACTGCATTCACAAATCAAGTCATGACCTTGGGCATATTCTATTTCACTCCGAGTCTCATTTTTCTCTTTTGTAACAGATTAGATTGTTCTTACAGGTTTGTGAAAAGATGCAAATCAGTTGTTATAATTAAAAGTGCTTGGCACCTTATAGAAACTCAGTTATTATTTTAACTGAGATTGACAGAGTACTTGTTGTCTAGTAGGCGTGATGCTGAAGTGCCTTGTATACATTTCCTCATTTAACCCCCAGAGCAACCAACCCAGTGGGGCAGCTCTACTGTTACTCCCACTTTCCAGATGAGAAGCGAGTTCAGCCTGATTAGGGACTGAGGCGAGCACATCAAACAAATGATTGGTAATCGAGCTGTTTACTGAACATTTAGTTCTCTCCCCCCGAATCCGCAGTTCACGCTCCTGACCGCTACCCCAGAGCAAAATGGCAACCTGGAGTTGTGTCATGAGCAGAGTGCTTTGTTTTGTTGTTTTGTCTTCTACAACTCACGGAAGTTCCCACGAATGTTAAATTTCTGGATTCTCTTACATGCTCTGAACATACGTAGCAGCAACCATCTAGAGCTGAGAAGAAGTAGCTGGTTCCCCTTGGGTGAGGTGAATGCGTTCCAGTGTATTTCTACTCCTTACTGCCTTATGCTGGGTGGTCTTTACTCAGTGCCTCACCTACTCCTTATAGCGCCATGCTCTATTCATGTTTCTTAATTTCTTTCCATCAGAGAAGTTAAGGGACAACCTTAAAATAGTAATAAAACTGCAGATTAGGGAAGGCCCTCCAAGTCATCTCATTTAATAGTCTCTAAATTTTTTGATTGCATGTTTCTATTAGAAATGTTTTGGGGCACCTGGCTGGTACAGTCGGTTGAGCATCTGACTCTTGGTTTCAGCTCAGGTCGTGATCTCAGAGTCCTGGGATCGAGCCGTGCATTGAGCTCCGTGCTCAGCATGGAGTCTGCTTAAGATTCTCTCTCCCTCTGTGCCTCGTCCCCCTACCCCCACTGCACTCTGTCTCTCTCGCTAAAATCAATCAATCAATCAATAAATCTTAATAATTTAAAGAGATGTTTTGTATTTCTGCTTATAATACATATATATGATACATATAGTATTGTCAATTCATATATTAAATACGAGTAAAACTTCATTTATTTAACCCATATTTTATGCAAAATATTTTCGAGTATTTTCTTCCTATACTTAGTTGATTGTGTTGCACAGCTCTGGAGCTGTATTTCCCCTTCTTTGGGATTCTCTAAGTGGTCTAATTATAAAAGACTGTGTCCTCTCTGAAACTAGATCTGGCGTTACTGATTTCTCATGTAGTCTCTTTGGTTTTGCCCTGTAATACCCTGAGAATAGTAAAAATTTGATTTCAGAATCAAAGTTATGCTAGATGACAGAAATGTTCCAGCCAACATTGATTTTTATTTTTTTTATGGAATAAGCCTTATTCTTTTTTTGACAGGAATATAAAAAAAATCAGATGATATGTTATTACTAGTATGTTATTACCAGCTTGTCTTAATTCTGTATAAGTTTTGAAGTAATTGTGTAAAGGTAAATCTTGTTTTTTAAAATCTCAGTACCTTCTTAGTTTTAGGATACTATTAGAAATCTCTGAGTAGTTTGAGGTAATGAGAGAAGAAAGACTGTTTTTGATTACTTTCTTAACTTTTACTTTGAAAAATCTTGATGGATAATTTTTAAATTATATTTGCATTAAAATACTAATCATTAAAAAATAGATGCCTTTTCAACTCTTCAGAAAAAGAAGGTAATGATCTCCAACCGGAATGATTTTTACAAAGATGTAACGTTCTATCATTTCTCAATATTGGCTTGATGTTTCCCAAACAATTTTATCTTTAATTGCTTTTGTTCCTTTAATTTAAGAAATTTAATTTTTGGAAAAAGTTTTGGCCCCATGGCCCCTATTGAATAATAGTTTATTTTCCCATTTTTAATTAATCAATGGTACGTAAAACTGAATACTAGGATTTGATGTTATCACAACAGATTCAGTTTTATCATGTTAAATTGATGATATGGTTAAAAACAAGGAAATACGCTCATTTATCAATTTGGTATTTTTGAAGATAAATTTCTGTTTTCTTTTTTTGTAGTTGTTAGGCTTTGTGAATCATTAAAATAGTTTTACACTTTTAAAAATTATTTTTGAGATACCCCTACCACTCAGAGTACTGGGGATGGATTCCTTCTTGGGGTCCACAGTCCCAGGAATTGGTCTTACAGTTTGGGATTACCTCTAAATAAGGGATCTTATACATTTATAGTTTATTTGATATTACTCATCTCTAGTGCTTGGTCTGAATTTTGCTGTAACATTGTAATTTTTTACTAAGAGTTGTGAGGTTTAAAATATGAGGTAGAACGACCCAATGGTGCGTGATGACCAGCTCCTAAACAGTGATGATTTTTTTCCTCTCAATCTAATTAAGAAAGGGTTTGGGAAATGAGCACAGAAAGAATAGTGGTCTCAGGTGGACTGGACGCTGCCTAGAGTTTCCTACACAAATGAATCTTTTGTATCTTGCACTGATGAGAGTTTATTCAGTGGCTTCTCCTGTTACATTCCTGTCTCCTATTCCCCAGCTTAAGGCTCTATGTTGCCTGTCCATATCCTGATTTTCCTACAAGATCTAGTTCTGGAAACACTTCACAGTTACTTGTTATGTCACTGCCTTCCATTATCTCCCTATTTATTATAGAATTATTAGGATTGTTAAGTGACGATGTTTCTTTCCACATGAGGTTTTAAAATCCTATATGGAATGGATCATTAAACAAAAAAGATTTGGGGGATACCTTTTTAGAGCTCCTAGCACTGTTCTCATTTTAAACTAAGTGAAGTCCAAAAATAAATTTTAATATTTGACTTAAAAAATGAAATCTTAATCAGTCTTTCTTTGGGTAATTTCTAGAGCACTAAGAATCTTGGTCACACCTTTCCTGTTGTGTGCTTCCTTCTCTAATTGGGTTTGATTTTTGTTCTTTATCTGGTTGTTTCCCTTGCTGAGAAAGATCTATATATTCCTTCCTTTTCCCACACTGAGAGCATATTATTTTCTCCTCTCCACTCTCCCTCTTAACTTCCGTCTTGGCAAGGTTGATTTTAATTCTTCACTTTGTTATTTCCCAGTCTGTCCATTTTGCAGTATTGTCTTCTTAGTTTGCTGTCTATAAATAATGTGTCTTCAGTTTATTTTGATACTATCAAAGTATTTTTAAATGACCCAATTAATCAAATGGTGCAGCAGAAAATAGCAAAGGACCTTCCATTGTCTATTCTCCCCTTGTCCCCTATCATAGGAAGCCCATGTTTCAGCAGAAGCAGACAAATTTCCGAATGAAAAGAACATTTTTCTGCCTTCATTGCAGCCAGGAATGACTGCGTAACTAAATATAAGTATGTGCTGACTTCTGGGAATCTTAATGTATAATAGCCTGTTCTTTCCTCCATTTTTTTTACCCCTCTTTATTTCTGATGTCCAAAACATAGACCTGATTCCTGGAGGTTCTAACATCCCTTGTGAACCATGAAGATAAAGACTACACCCTAAAGATGATAAAGCAAAGAGGTGGAAGGGATCTTGGTTCCTAAAGACTCCATGGACTAGAGCTACCACTTTCCTCCAGCCTATTAAGCAATAAAATTCTCTCTTGGTTTAATCAATATTATTTTAGTTCTCTGTTACTCTTAAGTGATTCTAATTCTAACTGATATCCACAGCATTCAATATATTAATGTATAAAATACCTGAGTTCTCACACAAGTACTTTAGAGTTTCCCAGATAGGTCACTTTCTCCGTAGAATTACCATATTCTTCCTACCATAATCTCATGTGTGTATTATATATAATATACATGAAATATACATAGATATTATATACATGAGAGATACATACTAATATATATAATATATGTATATATATTAGTAGTTTACTCAAATTTATTGAGAATTGTTTATTCGTAATGAAATTGGAAATCCCTTATCTATAGAACTATGACTGGAATATGCCAATTATTTACAATGATGGATCCTTTTAGAGCCACGTCTCCCCAGTAACCTTGTTTTCAAGTTCTCCTTCACAATCATGAACAGTGTTTTCACATCTGTCTCCCGGGTCCTTCTTTATAATCTGCAAAATTTTAATTAATGCTTCAGTTACTTGAGTTGACTTGTATAATTTTTAAACTGCTTGACAGAGATGACTTGGCAGGTTTATAATCTGGTAATTGGAAATCAATGTGCTCTAAGCTTCGGGCAGAAAACATGATGAACAAGCCACTCTATAGGGACAAAAGATTATATGTTAATACTATAAAAAGGTCAGAACTATACTAATTAAATTAAACCCGTGAGCCATTCCCAGAACCACCTCTGAATTATAATGCTCCCTCAGAGAATATAGGGCTGGGAGAGTGATAGTTGTATCCCACTGAGCTACTAGATATCGTGCATACATTTAAGTACAGTGTGGGCTAACAGTGCCTTTTAAAAAACATAAGCAAATATAATTAAGTGAAACAAAATTTCTGTTAAAAATAAGGGAGGACATTACCTTTAGAATAATATTCAGATCTGCTAAGACTTGTAAAATAGAAATACACTCTATATGTATAATTTAGATCAAAGTTCATTTCTTTAGGAAGCCTCCCTATTGCTTGTACTTCCATAACTGCTTATTTTTACCTGTTCTATAAAGCCTCACAAATTTTTTCATAGTTAGTTGTATTTAGTTCTGTCCCTTCTGATTGAGTAAAAGTGTTCTTTGTAGCGGGGTTACATTTTTTATATTCTTCAAAGATCAGTGTTAGGCCCGTAGTGAATAATCAGATAATGTTTGTTGAAAACACTGGATGAGTAAATACATGAGTGAATGACTTAGGAAATGACCGAATGAGCTTGGAGAATAGTTCCTGTTTACCTTAAGCTTTGTGAAGGTTGGTGTTAGTGAGGTGGATTTTTTCTCTTTGTGGAGTAAACATTTATCCAGTTAATGTTATCTGGAACTTTGTTTTAGTTCATTTAATCATCTCAACAGTTTTATGAAGCAGATGATATTATTATCCCACACTCTTTATTTAGTATAGACACCACAGCTGCCTTTCTGGAAGAGAGCCTCGGTGGGTCGCTATCAGTCTCCTAGGACAGCAACAGCTTCATTTCTGTAGCTGCCCCAGATGATTACCTAGACCACCGTTGTGACAAAGATTCTGGAGCCTCGTCTAGAAATGATGCCCTTGTAGGTTTTCCTGTCAGCCACGGGCATGGGCATGCGGGGAACGGGAGAAGGCATGCCGTACTTCATAGAAATGTATCTGGGAAATATATTCTTCAGTCTATGTTCATATTAATTGAAAAGCTCTCATTTTCTCATCTTCTCTGAGTGAGATTGGTATTTAATTCTTGGGTTTCCTTGTTGATTTCTGAGTTAACAGAATTAAACATCAATCCTGTCTCAACATTAACACTTACAGATAATGTAATCTTGAGTAAGTTATTCATAAACCTTAAAAACTCAATTTCTTCCTTTCAAAAATGAAGTTAGTAATAGTACTTATCTCATAAGATTTTTGTGATGATTAAATTTAAAATATATAAAGCACTTTGTATTGTGCTTGGTTAATAGTAACTCAAAAAAATGTTAGCTATAATCATTTTATTCCCATATTAGTGCTCAAAGGTTTTAAAACCAATAAGGAAGCTTTACTACTAAACAGTTTCTGGCTGTTCTCCCCTCTGAGGGTGGCCATGCTTCTAAAAGTGAGCAATTTCATGTAGAGAATTGCTAGGAAAGAGAAGCTTGACTTTCTAAAAAATAAATTGGAAAATGCCTATGAGAGATGAGCTTTCATGACAAGTGTTTTGGGGAAGGGAAATAGAAGTTAAGAAATTCCAAAGTTTAACTTTTATAAATTCAAACACCTGAATGAGTTTTGTAATATTTTAAAAATTAAAGCCAATGCCAGACCCGAGATATATCTGTGTGCTTAGTCCAGATATGTAGCAAACAGCTGGATACTGAGATGGGCAATCTACCATCTCCTCACACTCGATTTAAAGAGGGTAGGCAGAGAGGAGAGCGTCCCTGGATCTTTGACTGTGAAATTGACATTCCATATTGAAATAGATGAATAGGCCTTCCTGGGTGGGTACAAAATAATCTGATATAGTGTACATTGGCCTTAGAGTTTGGCTTGCATTTTACAGTAGATGCGAAAAGTATGTGCTCGGCTAAAGAAAAATTTTTACATCCGTTCTTTTAAATATCTGAAATTATATCTTGTACAGAATTGGTGACCAGATTAACATGTATTTCTTCTAAAAGCTAATAGCAGGAAATGTACTTAAATATATTTTGTCACTCACTTAATAAAGTGTTATGAAGCCATGAAAAAGATAATTATTTAGGTATCACCATGGAAAAATTACAATATTAAAATGTTAAATGAAAATATAGAGCAAAACAATGAATATGAAATATGAACATAATTACATAAAATATTTGCCTAGACAAATACTAGAAAGCAGTCTGCAGATATTAGCATTGGTATACTATTAAGGTGGGGAGAGAGGTCATAATTTTTCCCAAAACTTAAAGCAGTACAAATCAGTAAAGCTATTATTTGATAATTTTTGTTTAAAAAAATTAAAAGACAAAACAAAATGATTTTGTTGGGTGATGCAAAAACTTTCTGTTACAAGTACATGCTGTATTAAAATACAACTCAAATTTTTCTCTAGTCTACCAATGTTGTGTGCACTTTTATTTCCAAGTAGCCATGTACCAGCACCTAAAGAGAGGCTTTAAATCTTTCGCATTACTCAAGCCCCAGTTAGGATGGAAAGACCCCCGTCCTCACAGTAATCAAAGGAGAATCTGCACTGATTCTTGAGGATTGTCTTTTACACAATTTCCAAAGTGTCTGATAACATATAAAAGACACTTATGTTGTGCATTGTTATGGAGAATAAGTTTTGCAACTAAATACTGTGCTTTTATACCGCTGTGAGATGCCCCCTCAAGAAACGTCATGAGGTTGAGTAGAGTGAGACAGAATGAAAGTGTAAGGGAAGAGCTTCTTACAAGGTAAGAACTACCTTGATGCCATGTCAGTCCCACCAAAGATTCAGAAGATGTTGGTACAAAAGTTTTGAAGTTTTGTTATATGCTGGGCTCCTTAGTATCAGTTATCACTCTTTAGTAAATCTGACCCAATCCAGTTTAAAGAAATAAAATAAATAGTTCGATAGAGAGTTCAAACATCTGACCAAAACACATTTCTGTGGTGTACTTCCTTGGTGTTGACGTGATTTTCAAATTGACTCTCTCCTTGTGACCCCAAAGTTGGCTACAAAAGTGCCAGAGGCTGGATAAATTACACATTTAGAACCAGCAGAGAAAAAGATATCCATTTTGATACTCCTGATTTAAAAAAAGGGGGGGGGGAATTTTAATCCACAGGAAATGTTTCTCCAAATCTAATTGATTCTGAATGACACATCCCCATTCTTGTGCCAATTACTGTGGCCAGGAAAATGGAAAGATAAGATTAATCTAAAGTAAACAGAGTTTTCTACTGGAGCAGGGAGTTGAATCAATGCTCCTAAAGAGGATGTGATAAAAGTATATTTTCTGGTGTAATTCAAAATTCTTTTGGTAGAAGAAAAAAATAACTGGATACTGAAAAGACAGCCCACAATAGTTAATTACAAATTACATAATGACCATATCCACTTTGGTAAAAACCAAAAGTTCTTTCACTGTTTAAAAATAATGATGACTATCTTAAAACATTGTCTTATGGTGGTTATACTTTAATGCATAGAGTAGAGGACTTTACTAATTAAATAGTAGGAGACTTTCATACCTCACTGACATCAATGGGTGGATCATCCAGACAGAAAATGAATAAGTAAATATTAACCTTAAGTAACATGTTAGACCAGATGGACTAAACAGTTGTATACAGAATATTCCATCCAAAAGCAGCAAAATATGCATTCTTCTCAGGTCACATGGCAATTTTCCAGGATAGATTATATGTTAGGCCACAAAATATGTCTTAATAAATTTAAGACTAATGAAATCATATGAAACATCTTTTCCAACCACAGTGGTATGAAACTAAATATTAATTCCATGAAGAAAGCTGGAAAATTCACAAATATGGAGAGGCCAGACAACATGCTACTGAAAAATTAATGAGTCAAAGGAGAAATTTAAAAATACCTTGAAATAAACAAAAATGGAAATATACCAAAAATTGTGGAATGTAGCAAAAGCAGTTTTGAGAGAGAAGCTCATAGTTGTTAATGCCTCTTTCATTCAACAAACAAGTAAAGTCTCCAATTAACAATTTAACTTAACACCTTAAAGAACTAGAAAAAGAAGAACAAACAAAGCCCAAGGTTAGTGGAAGGAAGAAAATGACAAAGATTAGAGTAGATATAAATGAAATGGAGACTAAAAAGACAATAGAAAAGATGAATAACATGTGTTTTTTTTGAAAAAAATTAACAAAATTGACAATTCTTTAGGTAGACTCACCAAGAAAAACAAAGAGAGAACTTAAATAAATAAAATGAAAAATGAAAGAGATATTTCAACCAATGCCACCAAAGTACAAAGGATCATAAAACCACTATGAACAATTAATTATATACCAACAAATTGGACAACCAAGAAATGGATAAATTCTTGGAAACATATGACCTTCCTAGACTGAATCATGATGGAACAGAAAATCTGAACAGACCAATTGCTATTAAGAGATTGAATCACTAATCAAAAATTTCCCAACAAACTGAAGTCTTGGACCAGAAAGCTTCACTGCTGAATTCTACCAAACATTCAAAGAAGAATTAATACCAATCCTTCTCAAATTCTTACAATAAAGAGTGGAGGAGAGAACTCTTCCAAACTCAATTTATGAGGCCAGCATTATCCTAATACTAAAACTAGACAAGGATGTCATAAGAAAAGAAAATCACAGGCTGTTATCTCTGATGAACATAGAAGCAAAAATCCTCAACAAAATATTAGCAAATCAAATTCAACAATATGTTAAAAGAATCATACACCATGATCATGTGGTATTTATTCCAGCCATGCAAGGATCTTTCAGCATCTGCAAATCAGTCAATATGATATGCCACATTAACAAAATGAAGGATAAAAATCATATGATCATCTCAGTAGATGCAGGAAAAGGCTTTGACAAAATTCAACATTGATTTATTTTTTTTTAAATTGATTTATGATAAAAACGCTCAGAAAAGTGGGAATAGAGGGAACATATTTAAAGATAACAAAGGCCAAGTTGCCCACTCTCACCACTTCTATTTAACATAATATTGGAAGTCCTAGTTAGAGCAATTATGCAAGAAAAATAAATAAGAGCATCCAAATTGGAAAGGAAAAAGTAAAATTGTCACTATTGGCAGATAACATGATGGTATATGTAGAAAATCTTAAATAGGGGCACCAGGGTGGCTCAGTCGGTAGAGCATCTGCCTTCGGCTCAGGTCATGATCCCAGAGTCCTGGGATCGAGCCCCACATCTGGCTCCTTGCTCAGTGGGAGCCTGCTTCTCCCCTTCTCTCTCCCTCTTCCTGCCACTCCCCCTGTTTGTGCTCAATGGACACTAAGGAGCCAGCAATAGACAGTGGGAATAGGATAGTCTCTTTAATAAATGATGTTGGAACAACTAGACAGTCACATTCAAAAGAATGAAACCGAACTACTTTTACACCATAAGCAAAAATTAACTCAAAGTATATTAAAGACTTGAATGTAAGACCTGAAAGCATAAAATTCCTAGAAGAAAACATAGGTCTTGGCAATTATTTTTTTAATCTCACATCAAAACCAAAAGCAGCAAAAGCAAAAATAATCAGGGGCGCCTGGGTAGCTTAGTTGTTAAGCATCTGCCTTCAGCCCAGGGCATGATCCCAGGGTTCTGGGATCGAGCCCCACATCAGGCTCCCTGCTCTGCTGAGAGCCTGCTTCTTTCTCTCCCACTCCCCCTGCTTATGTTTCCTCTCTCGCTGGCTGTCTCCCTCTTCAAATAAATAAATAAAATCTTAAAAAAAAATAAACAAGTGACTACATCAAACTAAAAGCTTCTGCATAGTCAAGGAAACCACCAACAAATTTTTCGAAAAGGCAACCTATGAAATAGGAGAAAATATCTGCAAATCATATATTTAATAAGGGGTTAATGGCCAAAATATATAAAGAACTCATACAACCTAATAGAAAAAAATAAACTATCCAATTAAAAACTGGGCAGAAGATCCCAATATACATTTTTCCAAAGAAAACATACACATGGCCAACAGATACATAGAAAGATGCTCATCATCATTAATCATCAGTGAAATGCAAATCAAACCCACAATGAGATATCACATCATATTTGTGAGAATGGCTATTATTAAAAAGATAAGAAATATCAAGTGTTGGGGAAGATGTGGAGAAAAGGAACCCTTGTGCACTCTTGATGGGAGTGCAAATTGGTGCAACCACTGTGGAAAACAGTATGGAGGTTCCTCAGAAAGAATAAAGATGAAACAGTCTGACCCAGCACTTCTGGGTGTTTACCCAAAGAAAATACACTACACACTAATTTGAAAAGATATCTGCACCCCCATGTTCATGGCAGTATTGTTTACAATACCAAGATAAGGAAACAGTGTAAGTGTCCATTGAAGGATGAGTAGACAAAGAAAGTGTGGAGTGTGTATACAATGGACTATTATACAGCTTATGGAAGGAAGAATGAATCTTGCCATTTGTGATAAAAAGGATGGACCTTGAGCATATTATACTAAGAGAAATAAGTCAGAAAAGACAAATACCAAGTGATATCTCCTATATTTGGTATCTAAAAAAAGAAAAACAAAACAAAACTCATCAATTGGTGATTGCCAGAGGTAGGGGGTGGTGGGTGAGAGAAATGGGTGATGGGGGTCAAAAAAGTAAATAGAAAAAGAAAAAAATTTTAAATAAAGTGAAATGATGATTATCAAAAAACATTGTCTTAATATGGTTACACTTTAATTCACATAGACAAGAAAGTATGAAATGGCTTTGTTGGATAAACTTAGTAATTTTTTACTTCCTTTTAATTAAAAAAAACTTACTATGGGTTCTAGGCAGCTCAGACATTAGTAAAAGGGCTACTGTTATTTGTTCCTAACATGGACTGTTGATCAAATGTTCCACATACATATACTGATTTTAAAAAATCCCTTATATATTTTGATCTCAGAATTTATTGTGATATAGCTTTTTTAGCTTATTTATTATTACTTAATTTTTTTTCTAGTTCCCATTGTAATGTAAGTTCCATGAGGGCAAAGGCAGGAACTATATCTTTTTTACCTCTATAGCCCTACCATCTAGCCTAGTGCTGGCTCATAGTAGATTTGTAATAGTGTTGAATGATGAATGAATGAAATAGATTTCAAAAATACATTTGGTGTTGTTACGTTAGACTGAAACTTGATATAATATCTATGCCATTTTTCATTGCTAAAACTACCGTGAATAAAGAGAAAAGTCTTCATCCACATTGTCACCCACTTTATTCTCCCAGATTTACTAATTCTTTGATGTTTGCTTTTAGGGAAAAAAAATTAATGCCTGGTTCAGTTTCTACTCTAGTAAATTACCAGTCTCGCAGTTTTCTAGTGTAGTTCTTAGCACAAGATGTAACTGAAAATCAATTAAAAGGGTCATTCATAATAAAAAAATATATAAGAATTTCTTTCTGTGCCTGTTAGAGGAAGATTTGAAGCTGCTTGTCTATCTCTGTTCTCAATATTCTTTACTTTCAGATCAGTTTTAATTGTTTTATATTTGTATACATATATTTTGAAGAACTTACCAAGTTAGATGAGAAAATAGCTAGTTGTCAAACATCCCAGTTAGGTGGTCAGCATTTTTTTTTCATACTCTAAGATTAGAAAACAGATTGATTTATTAGTAGAATGTGATTAAGTGGCATAAAAATCAATGGCAAAGATTAAAATAGATCCTAAAGTCCTTGCTTCCAATTCACTTTCTTCTATATGTATATTTTTCAAATGTCACTGGCATTAGATTTCTGATGATAATAGACTTTAAACAACTTGTGTTTTGCAAATTTTATTAACTAATTTTTGCATAAATTTAATATTGTAATTCACTTAGGGAATTTCTCTCTTAAGAAAGTCTTTTACAATTTTATTGAAAATAATCTTTTATGATATGAGCAATATTGCCTTAAATTAGTTATTTTGTAAAGAGTACAAAGATAGGGAAAGAGTATGAGATTTGGGATGGAAATCCTTTGAGTTTAAATGCTGTTCTATTATTTGCCAGTTGTTTCACTCAAGATAAATTGATCAAACCTTTTGCTTTCTAGTATCTTTTTTTTCTAGTTTCTTCATTTATAAAATAATGATAATAATCACTGCCTTGACTGTGCTTGTGAAGATTAAGTTAAATAATGTTTGTAAGGTGCCTGACATATATGGGGACTCAACTGTAAAATTCCCCCTTTTTTTAAAAGATTTTATTTATTTATTTGAAAGAGAGAGAGAGCACAAGCAGGGCAAGTGGCAGGCAGAAGGAGAGAAAGAAGCATGCTTCCTGGCATGGGGCTCAATCCTAGGACCGTGGGATCATGACCTTGAGCCAAAAGCAGATGCTTCATCAACTGAGCCACACAGGCACCCTGCAAATTCCCTTTCTTCTTTCTAGAATTTTAATAAATATATTTTCTTTCTTTCTTTCTTTCTTTTTTGCTATATCAAAATAAAACAGGAAGATTGTGGATTATGCAGATCACCAAGTTGCAAGAGAAAGAAGAAAGCGGAGTACAGAAGAAATCAGGAAAAAAACCTGGATCCATTTTTCTTTCCCTAATGTATTTCTTCCGTACCAAGTTATTTCCATGATTCATGAGATCGGGCTTTTAAATGGTAAGATCTTTCAAGATTTTGAGGTCTGCAATCTCTTTTGCTGGTTGTGGAAAATGTGTACGTGTTTCAAACTTTTTAAGTATTCATATATTCAGTATGCTTTATTCAGTACCTACTATGTGCCAGGCACTGCACTTAACCTTGGAGGTATAAAAATCAAGCTTCATTATCCCTTCTCTTAAAGAACTCACAGTCTATTGTCTTGGAAAGAGTGCACCTCCAATAGCAAGCAGCCTGTTGTTTGCACACTAGACCTTTGTAGTTTTGAATCCCTGATTGAACTAAGAAGCACTCCTGATTCCTGAGTTTAGCCTTCGATGCCCACCTTCTGACACAGATTTTCTTGTACGTTCAGACGTTTACATCTTAAACCAAATGCAGTATGGCTAGATGAAAGATCGGAATATATAATGACTGCTGTGATTGATTATATATGGTTTTCCATAGAAGTAAGCTCATAAAATGACTGAGCACAAACCTTGGGTACTAAAGAGAAAGAAATTGGAAAATATCCATGGAGAAATCTGAATTTATAGAGTCATAAAACAATCTTGTTCCTATATACTCAGTATAACTGAAAGCCAGCACTATCCCTCAAATATTCAGAATTTTTGCCAGTCTCGTCAAATAAGTTTATCCCAGATAACAAATTATTATAGTTGCATCCTATAACTTGGTTGAGTTAAACTTTGGGTTTTATTTGAATCCACCTAAAATGTCATTCTTTCATTTGTATTCTGGAGTTGAAGGATATGATATAACACTTTCCGTTCCTCTTATTCTCTTTTTCCTTCTTTGCTTCCTTTCTTTTTTTTTTTTTAGAAAACTAATACTTCATTATTGCCTTAAGAAAAAATATTTTGAGAAAAGTATATCCAACTTAATTCAGATTTTTACTTTTAGTCTTAGTTCTAGGACTGAGTGCTACTTGCTCCAAGAGAAAGTGAGAGTAATTAAAGAAAGTGGTATTTTCTGTGTATATTTATGATATTTTTAAGGGCCTGAAATAGTCATGGGTATTAATTTCTGCTACATCTGGTATTATTACGAATATAACTTAAGCAAATTTTTTCAAGAGAACTTACAAATATTATTTGGCAGTTCAGGGAAATTTAATTATTTTTGAAGCATCATTTAAATCCCAAACATTAGAAATGTATGTGCAAATACAGCGCAGATAGGTGGAAGTAAACTATTCTCTTCAGAGAGATTTTTAGAGAATTACTATTTTAATTTAAAATGTGTGTACTTTCTCATTGTGTTGTCCCGGTGGCTTGGAATATGGGCATTTTCTTTCCCTGTAGGTCGATGCAGATCTGAGAGCTCACTAATGATGGAAATTCTTTGATGTGGCGATTAAAGGAGAATCCTCAGAACTATGACACGTGGATAAGTGGCTTACACTATTGACAATTTTCACGATTCATTTTGAGGAGAGAGACAAGGTAAGGAACATGACAGAGCTTTGTTCTTCAGTCTGTGAACTTCCATGGGCATATTCATTAATCTGTTCGACAGGACTATTAAAATTGCTCCTCATAGCTTTATGAGAATTTCTTTCTGGGCACACAGATCTGTAAATTCTCTTGGCTTATTCATGCTTGGTCGTGTTGGGGTCTCTGGAGCTGCCACTTCAGATCAATATAAAATTAAAGACCACCTTGGGATGTCTGGGTGGCTCAGTTCGTTAAGTGTCTACCTTGAGCTCAGGTCATGATACCAGAGTCATGGGATCGAGTCTCGCATTGGGCTCCCTGCTCTGCGGGGAGCCTGCTTCTGCCTCTGCCTGGTGCTCCCCCCTGCTTGTGCTCTCTCTCTCTCTCTCTCTAATAAATAAATAAATAAACAAACAAATAAATAAATAAATAAAATCTTAAAAAAAAATTAAAAGCCACCTTGGCTAGTGTAGCCCCCTGTTTGAAATTTTGATTTTACCTCCAGCATTTTCTTGTCAGGATCAATTCATGTCCTTGAAGGGAGCCTTTCTGGTCAGTTTTGTTATTTCCCATAGGCACACGGCTCTAGTTTTTTCCAGTTTTCCAGTAACACTCTTGCACTACTGACCCACTAAGGGAGTGGAGTGTATAGTGCAAGATATGGAGAATAATGGATCATGATACTAAAAAAGAAGGGAAAAGCCTTGGAGGACATATTTTTCCAAAAAATCTGTTGTTGTTGTTTTTTGAGGGCTTTAAATGTTTTTAGCATAAAAATCCAAGGGTAAGTCATTGTTAAAAAAAAGAATCCCATTGGTGATTGAACAGAGAATGGTATAGGGTGGTTCAGCTAAAGACAGAATAATTAATAGTAAAGATCTAACACCTGACATTTTACTTTCCGTGTCTACAAGTGCAACATGGAAGTTCTTTGTATAACATTCAGTTATGAATACATACAATATTAGTAAATGAATATCCACAATGACCATCCACTACAGCACTGTCCCTTTTTAGTTTTATGGGTGGTGCTTTTGATGTCTTACCTAAATTCACTTTACCTAACTGGAGACTGACTGCAAAGATCTTCTCCCAATTTTTCATCTAGATGTTTAGAACTCTAAGTTTTGCATTTAACTCTGTGGCCCATGTCCATTCTGAGCTAATTTTTGAAGATGGTACAAAGTAAGGGTCAAGACCCGTTTTGTTTGTATATGTTTGTGGTTGCTCACTGCCATTTGTTGAAAGGAATATCCTTTGCACTGCGCGTGTGTAGAAAATCAATTGACGGTGTGTGTAGGGGTCTATTTATCGAGTCTAAATTCTACTCCCTTAACCTGTCTGTTCATTTTTCCTCCAGCACCATACTGGATTGATTACTGTGGCTTCATGCTAAGTTTTGAAATGTGGTGGTAGTCTACCTACTCCATGTTGCTCTTCTTCAAAAGCGTTTTAGCTATTTTACTTCTTTGGCTTCACCATATAATTTTGGAACCAGTGTGTCAATTTCCATTAGAAATGCTGCCAGGATTTTAACTGGAAGTATTATATCTACAGAATAGTTTCCAGGGAATTGACATTTTAACAGTATTAAGTTATGTAACGCATGATCATAATATATTTGCTTATACGTTGTTTCCTTAGACTTTTAAAATTTCCTTTGTCCGTTCTGCAGTGTTTAGGATGCAAATCTTGCATTTTTTTAAAAAAAGATTTTAACTAAGTATTTAATGTTTTCTGTACCTTTTAATTCCAATTTACAACTGTTCATTGTTAGCCTACAGAGTCACAGTGGAGTTTTGAATATTGACTTTGTATGTGGCAAACTTGCTAAACTCATAGTTTTAGTAGCTTTTTTGGTAGATGTAGACCCTTTGAGATATTCCGCAGGGACAAGCATGTTGTCTCCAAGTAGAGACAGTCTTTTTCTTCTTTTCCAATCCATAGGCCTTTTTTCCTTCTTACTTCATTGCACTGGCAAGAACCCCCATAATGATGTTGAATAGGAATGACGACAATGAACATCCTTGTCATGTTCCTGACTTGGGGGAGAAAGCATTCAGTCTTTTGCTATTAATTATAATGTTAGCTGTAGGATTTTGGAGAAAATTCCTTTATCTTCTCAGTTTGAAGAAAAATTTTAACATGAATGCATGTTGAACTATGTCACTTTTCTGTACCTGTTAGGATGATTTTTTTTTCCTTAGTCTCTTGATATTGTGAATTACACTGATGAATTTCTGTATATTGAACCAGTCCCCCTCCCACTAGATTATAAGCTCCACAGGGACAGGCAGTGCTGTACTTGAGCTGGTTCACACTGGCTTGTGAGAACTATTAATAAGGAATTTTGACAATCAGTTGTTAAACCTTTAGTAGATGGTGGGAGTATTCACACAATAGAAATCTGCAAATATTACCAATCAGGCTTTGCTATCTCTTGTTTTTCTGGTTATTTAATACTGCATACCCAACCATCCCCAAAGTTAATGACTAAGCAGCATTTATTCTGGCTAGAGATATGCCATGTGACAGGGGCTAGTGGCCACCAGTGTCTATGTCCACCAGTGTCAACTGGGCAAGATGAGACCTAGGGGCTGGACTCATCTAAAGCTTTTATCTCACATGTTTGGGGCCTTAGATGGGAAGACGTGTGTGTGTGTGTGTGTGTGTGTGTGTGTGTGTGTGTATGCATATGCGTGTAGAAATATTTTATAGGGATTCAAGGTGGAGGCAGAAAATTGTGTATATGGCTCCATGGAGATTCTCCCGGTTCTCAGGCTGGTGTTCCTGCTGCTGCGTGCCAACCTTATCTCATCTGTGTTCCTTGTAAATGTCATCACTAGTGGGCAGCTCATTGGAGGCATAAGGGGCAGGAACTGGTCTCGTTTAGATAGGGAAGCATGTGGTGGGACTTGAGGCTCAAACAGCTGAGATTATTTAGGCACGTCTATTTCAATGTAGCCACTCCACATGATCTGTCTGGTGTGACAGCCTTAGGGTAGCCAGGCTTTTCAGATATTGACTCAGGTTTCCTTAGGTGTATATTTCAAGAGTGATAAAATCAGTCAGAAGCGGTATCATCATTTATAACCTAACCCCAAAAGTCACAAAGCATCCCTTCTGCTGAAATCAGAAGCCCTAGATAGAGACTCTTGATAGAGGGGTTCATCCTCACATCACAAGAAAACATGTGGGTTGGATTTATAGATGCAGAAATATATGGAAAATACAATCTGCCAGTTCATTAATGCATCCTAAATGTCTATGTCAATGCTTTGTACAAAGGAAGGACTCAATCAATATTTGTGGAATAAATAAATAAATCATTCATTCATTGTGCTCAGCTGACATTAAATGGAAATGAATGTGTCATTCTGCCTGGAAAGATCATGGTCTGGGAAAGACATAGAGGCTCATCCCTCATCCCCTGAGTAGACTGATTTAGTTTTATGGTAACCCAGGCTATTCATTGCTGAGATTTCTTATTCTCTTTACTACTGTCATAGTCTGTTGGCTCCCACTCACAGATAGGAATAAATAGGGAGTAAAAAAAGTATTATGTAATTTTATTTTTTCTTGAGAAGTAACTGGAAAGGAAATGAAAAACCCTTCTCAGTGAAACATAATAAAGTTAAAAGTTTTATAATATTTTTTATCTCACTTTAGTCAAGGGAAAGGTTTTTTGTTTTGTTTTTTTCTCCACATAATCACCTCCCCCTTTTAAGAGTCCAAGTTGTTCAAGCTCTTGGCCTCTGGATAACAGTTCTATACACAGGGTTGGTCTGATAGAGCACATGGAGGGAACGAGTAGAGTCCTGTCTAACTGAGCCATCAACTGATGAGCTAGGCATGACTGTTGGCAAGCGGTCATACCAGAAGGTTATGTATATAATAACACAGCATGAAACCTGCTTGGATTCCTGCCCTCGATATGGTTGGTGCTATTGTGGTTTCTACCTCTTGTTGTTTTATCTGTGTGATTTCTCTCTCCTTAATTTCCCCAGTAATTGGCATCTTTTTAAAATCTAGGCTCCAAAATTAGGAAGAGAGAACATTTGCTGTGCACCACACTAGTTCCTACACTTAAACTTATAATTTTTGAGTTGTGTAGTGGAGTGTTTGTAGCCTTCAGTTCTGGTTTTAGAGTCTTTTGTAGTTCTATAGGCTGAGGAGGGTGAAATGGGGAAGTCAGTGAGGTGAGGGTTTGGGGGTATAGGGACCCTGGTTAAAACAAGGAATTCCCGGACCAGTAATTAGAGAGAAATTCCCAGTGAGTGTATGCATGTGCACTCATACACTCTCCTACTCGCATATACACACAGTATCAAGATACAGGAATGTTTTCTTTCTGTGCCCAACCATAGCATTACCAATTAACTTATCTTCTAAGCCAGAGCATGTCTGAGAATTAAATAAGGAACTACTCGTAATTATCTGCTGACGACAAGCATAAACCAGTACTGTACTGGGCCAGCTGGGGCTACAGTCACCCTAACTGTAACCCACTCATCTGATTCACAACTTCAAATAGAAATGACTTCCAGAATCAAAAGGTTTTTTTAAATATTAAAATCCTTCATGGTTGGTCATCTTGTATCAATTTTATATTAAATGTCCTACAAGAATCGTATTGGCTAGTTGAGCAGTGATTCAGGTGTTGCTAGGCAATTTCTAGTTGAATAAAGTTTTTAAACTTTTTTTAAGGTTTATTTATTTATTTGAGAGAGAGATAGAGCACAATTGGGAGGGGCAGAGGGAGAGGGAGAGAGAGAATCTGAAGCTGACTCCACGCTGAGCCACGGAGCCCAACCTGGGGCTTATCTCACCACCCAAGATCACAACTGGAGTGGAATCTAGGAGTCAAGACACTAAACATAGAGCACCACCGAGTTGCCCCTGAATTTTTTTTTTTTAATAAATCCTAATAGTGCATGCACTTGCTTCTCAGGAACAGTTCAGAAACTATGGCAAGAATGAAAGAATATGACATTCTTTGAAACCATCTTGAACCAAAACAAAATGTCAGAAAGTCGTCTTTATGAGATTTCTGTATTTCCATGATATTTTCAACATACTGGCCAAGACTGCTATCTCTAGGCTCCGACACCCGTTAAGTTGTGTGGTCTTGGGCAAGTTATTTGACTTTCTACGTTTTCTTTGCTGCAGTAGTAAAGTTGGGATAATTCTAGTACTTGCTTCATATGGTTGTTGTGAAGATTAAATTGCTTGATATGTAAAATAAGTACAATACTTAGCACAGAGTAAGTGCTTCACTTAGCATTGATTGTGAGATCCCTTGCTTCCATGAATGGTATTACTACCCCTAGTGCTCTGGCACCTGGTAATCATTATCATAGTCTCTTTTATCACTCATCACTAGATGTCCAGATAATTGCCAATTATTAGTGTACCATTTGCTCAGTGGGCTTTCCTCACTCCCGTATTGCTTGTCGTCTGTGTGATATCCACAGGCTGGACCACGTGACTTTTATAAAATACAATATAAGAAACCACTTTTCGATAAATCCTTCCACTAGCTCCTCATCCTTGGATCAGCATTATTGGGACCTTCAAAAAACTTGGCTTCTGCATACTTAATTCCCCAGCCTTATTTCTTGCCACATTTTCCTTCTACTAACAGTCCAGCCAGACAAACCTTCTTAAAGCTCCATGAAAAAAACTACCTCATTTGAACCTGGGTTTTGTTTGGGTTTTTCCTCTTTTCCCTTACTTTGGCTCTAAAATGTCTTCTTATTCTTCAGGGCTCAGCTTAGCTGTTTGACGTAAAGAGCTATTTGGCCCACTTAAGTCAGGTTAGGAGCCTTCTTGCTGCCTCTCCACATGGCCAGTGCATCTTTTTCTCAGAGCACCTTCTAATAAGAATACAGACAGTGCACGGTCTGATGCTTCAGATAGAATATAAACTTCTGGGGAGAGGCTGGGATGTTCTTTGTTGTGTTTATGCTCCGTGCACAACATATAGGATATAATGTCTATTTGAAAGATGCCAGTTGAATGAATGAGTGAATACAAAATGGCGGTGTTGCTTAATGAACTATAGGAGGAGATTTCTGTATTGGTTTCTTGGCTTCTTAAAATAACAATGCTAGTATCTTTTTCCTATCAAGTTTAGCCTTTTCTAAAATGACCTTTTAAAAAGTAGGGGTTTTCTACTTAGACAATCCTTATGATGAAATCAATTCTCATTAAATTTGTAGAGTTGTTTAGAGATAAGGAGACAGGGGAGCATAAAAAGTTAATTAAGGAAACAAGAATTCGTGGAAATGTTGTGTCATCCCTGAAATTGCAAAGAGAATTGAAAATGCACTAATTCTTATGCCTTGTTGTTATATATATATTTTTGCTGCATGTACTATTCCATTAACCTGCCTTCCCTTGTCCCGGAGCCATATTTCCATAGAGAAGCCTGAGACAGCTTTATGTGGCACATCCAGCCAGATGGATGCCTAGAAAGAGAGAACTCAAGTTTTCAATTAGCAGCAGTAAGAATTCAAAACTGTAGCTCGTGATTACTGGACAACTGAGGACTTGTTTTTGGTGTGATTAAAATCCTTTTACTTTATTTCAGGGTATTAATAAGCAGGAAATTTTGCCTTGTTTTCTTTAAGGAATCCCTTCCCATTACAGAAATAATTCTTTTTGTAGGAAATTTATAAAAAATATCCATTCCTCTAAGGCTTTGCTGTCAGTCTGTCTGCCGCTAGCACATGAGGCTACTGAGCACTGGAAATTTGGTTAGTCCAAATTGAGATGCACTCTAAACACGAAATTTCAAAGACTTTGTTAAAAAATGTAAATTATCACAATTTTTTAGTATATCTTAATATATTTTATATTTAATTATATTTTACATATAACTGATACATTTACGAAATAATATTTTGGATATCTTGGGTCAAAAGAAATATCTTATTAAAATTAATTTCACTTTGGGGTGCTTGGGTGGCCCAGTCCATTAAGCAGCTGCCTTTGGCTCACGTCGTGATCCCGGGGTCCTGGGATCAGCCCCGCATCTGCATTTGGGGGCTCCCTGCTCAGTAGGGAGCTGGCTTCTCCCTCTCCCTCTGCCCCTTCCCCTGCTCACACACACACTCTCTCTCTGTCTCTGGACTACATAATAAATAAATGAATAAATAAATACTTTAAAATTAATTTCACCTCTACATTTTTAAAGTGTAGATACTAGAAAATTCGAAATTATGTATGTGGCTCACATTATATTTATATCGGACAGCTTAGCTCTAAGTGGATCAATTTATAGCTTGTTTTGTGTGCATGGGGTCCTGAAAAGGTTTGAGGTAAAAGGGCTTCAGGCCAAGCACCGCTGACGAAGTTAGTGAATACATTTACGACGTTGTGTACCATAATTAGTCTGTATTGTAGGTTAATGCACTTGGGTAGAATTTTTCTTCTTCTCTAGGGATATTTTTTTCAAATATATAAATAGTATTTTTTTAAGTAATCTCTATACTGGGGAGCTCAAACTCATGACCTTGAGATCGAGAGACACATGCTCTACCAACTGAGCCAGCCAGGTGTCCTTAAGGATACTTGAAACATGTCAGTTGTCAGTCATATGACCTAATCATGTGAAAAGTTATAGTCTACCATTTGTATCTTGGTCAGAGATTTTAGATTTCTTTAAATCTTTTGATATAAAAATCGCGCTTCTGAATCTTCAACTGAATTTGTACTTATTTATGTTATTTTGTCTAAAATCTCTGAGGGAAGTTGGAAAATTATAACTTCTATTGCACTAACATTGGCTCTTCACTGTCGATTTCTGTCCCATCCTTGGGAGCAGGAATCTGGCTTGGGGACGCCCACCAGGGAACTTGGTGGGTTGGCAGGGACTTACCTACGAGGGGCGATGTGAGAAGCAAGGCAGTCTGGGAGTTCTGCCAGGGGAGGCTGAAACCAAAGCCCAGCAGACAGCCCAACTGTGCTGTTAGTAAAAAGAATGACAGATTCTGCAGAGGTTGCAACAGTTGGGAACTATGGAAACTACATTAGACTGAGGGTAAACAAGGGTGGCAGACAGGCCTGGAAAATCCCTTGAGCTTGTGGGACCAGAGGCAGATGGTGTTTTTATGGGGCATCAGTGGCACTGAGCTGCGTGCAGAGGGGTGGGGAGGTCGTTAGACACCAGCCCATTTCAGGCAACCAATGACTATTTGTATAAGCTTAATTGTATTTGAAAATAAAATTTGTATTTGATCCAGAAATAGTGAATTTAGTTTGTGAGTGGTGTCAAGCCATTCTTCTGCATTCTAAAATTGAACTAGTGGTTGTATGTTAAAAAAAAGCCGTGGCTGTGCGCCACATAAGGATGGAATCAAATGCAATCTTTTGCTTCAGATTTCTTAACTGAGCTCTCTTGTATTTGCTTTTCATTTCGGCACCATTGTCAAGTGTCAGCCCTCTGAGTTCATTTATACACAACACATGGTTTTCTGAAATAGACAATAAACCACTGGTTTGGAAGCTTTTCAGTGTTGTACTTCCACAGCCACAGAAAACAACTACAACAGTCATTTGTGTGTGTTTGTTCAATTTTAAATCTATTTAAATTCTCTCTTCTCAGGGCTTTAGTATAATCAATTTGCGTGTGCTAATATTTTGGTGTCTTAACCGCTCCTTGGTAATTACTCTAAGCATGATGTCAATTACCTACCCTGGTTATCTCTAGAGGGGTGAAGTGATTGAAAGCAAGTGACTCATGGAATGTGGTAAGGAGAATGCAGTCGAGCTGGACGCAGTATGCTTTGGGATGAGTTTCCCATCAGTGTGCTGCTTTTTAATTTGGGATAGAGTTGCTGAGAAGATAAATTTTTATCCTTTACAAATGGGAGAAGTTCTTTCTTTACTGACGATACCTCTATGAGGTCATGGAAGCACATTCACAGAGACATTTTCCTCCTTAAAATTTTCAGGCAAAGAGTGAGGAATTAAATATTCTCCCTCACAAAATCAGGTACAGGCTGAGGAGACCAGTTATCAAACTTCTTCATTTATTTATGAGCATGACGAGGCCAAAGCAGAAGTCAGAAGTTCTAGAACCATCTCTCTGGAATTTCATTAGAGACTCCCCTGCTGCCAATCTTGTTTCTATGTTTCCCACACCACAGAATCCTTACCTCTCCAAGTCTCTGGTTTCCCACTCCAGTGTCTTTGCTTTCACTTCTCAGCATCGAGGACACATATGGGTACACTATGGTGACCCAATTCAAGACTGACCACAGATTGGTTTTGTTCACTGTCTGTGGCTAAAAGCCAGGAAGAAGGGTAAATAGGCTTTGTCGCTTGGTTGAGAAAGCATGGATTCTAGAATCACACAATGATTTGGTTAGAACATGTGCTCCAATACTTCCTAGTTAGGTAACTTTCTTAACTTCTTTATGTCTGTTTCCCTATGAAAATGGAATTAAAAATAGCACTTCTCTTAGAGGGCTGCCATGAGGATGAGTGAAGATTAAATGAGAAGTGGTGAGCCAGTTCCTTGCATGTGATAATTACTAAAAAATGCTGGTTAGTGTTGTTATTGAAGAAAAAGACTATCTCAGCTCACTGTCACATCTTCTCTGAGCTCCTTCTGGGTACTTCCATAGGTGGACAGGGTTATAAAGACAGTTGGATAGTATGCGGTGTATTGACAGTAGGCGGTTGATGGATAAAGACAATCTGAGGCTGTCTTCGGGGACATCCTCATCTCACATACTAATGCACACCATAATAAAAGCCTGTAACTATCATTAAATTTTTGTATATGCACAAACCTCATGGAACTCAGTTATTTTTAATGAAATCCCCACTTTCTCAAAACATAAATCATGAACAAGTTTAAGCATTTAAGGCTGCCTTAGAGACCATTAAAATGTGACTCTGCACTGACTTAGATTTATCAATTTTATGTATTCATCTTTTTTCTTTTCTTTTCTTTTCTTTTTTTAAAGATTTTATTTATTCATTTGACAGAGATAGAGACAGCCAGCGAGAGAGGGAACACAAGCAGGGGGAGTGGGAGAGGAAGAAGCAGGCTCCTAGTGGAAGAGCCTGATGTGGGGCTCGATCCCATAACGCCGGGATCACGCCCTGAGCCGAAGGCAGACGCTTAACCGCTGTGCCACCCAGGTGCCCCCATCTTTTCTCCTTTAATTAAAAGCTGGTGGATAGTCAATCATGCCATGAATTGTACACTCTATCACTTCTATCCAAAGCCTTTGATATGAGACACAGAAATAATTTCCTGATTGGAATTATTTTTTGTTTTGTTGGCATGATTTCTGTTTATCAGATTAAATACTACAAAGACGAGAGTATGTAGTGGATTGAATGTCATCTTCAAACTTGATGAATCACAGAATAGCAGAAAAATAAAACCTCAGGAATTAACAAGAACACCTGATGAAAGAGTCAACTGAAATGACCCCATTTGTTTCAACATTCCAGAAAAAGTACTGGCAGTATTTTATGTTATGAAAATCATAAATCTTTCAAAATGGAGGGTGTATGAATTTGTATGTGTATGATAAATCTGCTATCATCTCTTATTATTAAAAAGTATTTTTAGGGGCGCCTGGGTGGCACAGCGGTTAAGCGTCTGCCTTCGGCTCAGGGCGTGATCCCGGCGTTATGGGATCGAGCCCCACATCAGGCTCCTCCGCTAGGAGCCTGCTTCTTCCTCTCCCACTCCCCCTGCTTGTGTTCCCTCTCTCGCTGGCTGTCTGTATCTCTGTTGAATAAATAAATAAAATCTTTAAAAAAAAGTATTTTTAAATCAGTTAGCTGCAGAGATTTACAAATTTTGATTGAATATTTGATGACTAAAGGATGGTAAACTGTTTTTCTCTGTTTTCCATTTTTAGAGATATGAGCCACATGTCCCCATAGAAATAAGACTCCATTTCGAGAGAGTAATAGATAGGAAGACATGGTAGATAAAAACGAAGCCTTTGAGTCAGACATTTATGGTTAGAAAATACTGTGTGCCCTTAAGCAAGTTTATTAGCCTTTGAGCTCCACATTTCTCGTTTGTAAAATGGATTTGATAATAGAATGCACCTTATAGGGATTTTGTCTGATCTTAATGAATCCATCCATGTGTAGGCCTTAGAAAAATTTGTCTAATAGTAAGCATTCTGCCAATTAATGTTATCATTATTGTCAATATTATTGCTATTATTGTTATTCCATATAAAGGAACTTTTTGAACTTTCAGAAACTAATTCTTGTCTATTCAAGACTTACTTTAGGATTCAGTACTTAGTTGTTTGTTCTAAAATAACAGGGTAAAAAAAAATGAGATGAAGATATAACAGACCAGAAGTTTCTTCTCACCATCCAAATAAACCAACACTAAAATTCTAATAACCAATAGTAATTTTAAATAAATATGCATTATCCTTACATTATTTGAATTGATGGCATATTGTTACATGTCTTGAGAGAAGTTAGGGATTAATATTGTTTAATTTCCTAAGTGTTTTTTAAATCTATTTGAATATACTTATCACCCCTCCCTTCTGGTCCCAAATTCTACAATTCTGAGTATAATGATGAAAGTATTGGGGCATCTGGGTGGCTCAGTCGATTAAGCATCTGACTGTTGATTTCAGCTCAGGTCATAATGTCAGAGTTGTGAGACAGAGCCCCACATTGGGCTCTGTGTTGGGTGTGGAGCCTGCTTGAGATTCTCTCCCTCTCTCTCCATCTGTCCCTTGTCTCCTTCTCTCTCTCCCCCTCTCTAAATAAATAAATAAATAAATAAATAAATAAATAAAAGAGAAATTATTGTATGGACTTTAATTCACAGTAATAAATTAACATTGTATAATTAACTCTAAGCCAAACTCAATAAAAAGCATAAAGCCTTCAATTATACAAAGAAAAATAAGATTTAAAATATAGGGAACTTTATTTACAATAAAAATCTGTAGTATATAAGTTTTTAAAGACGTTCTCTACTAAGTATTTAAATTCGACTTTCACATGTTGTGCACAGGGGAGGGAAGTTATTCAAACATATATCTACTTAATTTTTAAGTATATATACTGTTTCATTACCTATGTTGTATATATCTCAAAATTAGGAAGCTCAAGGTATGTATAACCTAACTGGAAAAATGGAATGTATACTTAAAAGCTATATAGATAGTTTTATTCAATAAGTGGCTAATGTTCTTTAAAAAAAAAGGTAACTTTAAAGTGGTATAAATATTGTGTATTCTCAAATGTGTATTATTCTACTTAGATACGTTTAGTTTGGGGAAGTATACATTGCAGGCAAGGGAAGTGATGAGAGCTGAGGCTTGATAGTAGAGATATATCTGCTTTGTGTGGGAGTAGTGTGTAGACTAGTGTGGATGGAGCAGAAGGTTTGGGGGAGTGGACAGAGAGCTTCAAAGTAGGATGGGGAACATATTGCTGGTGCCTTGAATACCCGGTAAGGATATATAGCATAGTTCTGCAGAAAAAGTGGAATGGTTACAAATTTTTGAGAAAGAGCATAACATATGCAAAGTGTTTTTGCTGAAATTAATCTTGCAGCAATTTTTAGGATCAATTGGATAGGAGAGAGAGTGGAGTCAAAAAGCTGGTTGAGCTTGGTTTAGCAGCAGTAAAAATCTAGACGAAGGAATAAATGTGAGTGTTGTGAGTTCATGAAGTACAAGTATGACCGTAGCCATCTTTGTACCCTAGGTACACAGTATACAATAAATGCTTAGCCTTTTAAATATAAAAACTTGATTACTGACTAGGTGTGTTGGGAGCTTAAGAGAGAGGTAAGTCACAGTAATTCCAGATATTCAAGTCTGGGTGATTGAAAATAATACTGGCGAATGGATTTGTTTGGTGGTTAGCTGATTTGGGGAACGATAGCAAATTCAGTTTTATAAATTTTGAGTTTTAGCTTAAAAGAAGTCAGTGACTATACTGAATTGAATGGAGAACATGTGAACACAACCACTCAGATAATGGAAGAAGATTTTTAAAAATTACTTATGGGGGCGCCTGGATGGCTCAGTCATTAAGCATCTGCCTTCGGCTCAGGGCGTGATCCCAGAGTCCTGGGATCGAGCCCCACATCAGGCTCCCTGCTCCACTGGGAAGCCTGCTTCTTCTTCTCCACTCCCCCTGCTTGTGTTCCCTCTCCTGCTGGCTGTCTCTCTCTCTGTCAAATAAATAAAATCTTTAAAAAAAAGATTTTAAAAAATTACTTATGAGACTAGTTTCTCTATTTTAGAATTGGAATTAAAATTCCAGTTAGAGGGATACCTGGGTGGCTCAGGCAGTTAAGCGTCTGCCTTTGGCTCGGGTCATGACCACTTTATTAACTGTGATTCAATATGCTGATGACACAACTGGCACTTTATTTATATATTATATGCCACATCTTCTTTATGCCGTCAGCTAGCAATGGACATTTAGGCTGCTTCCATATCTTAGCTATTGTAAATAATGTTGCAATGAACATACGGGTACATCTATGTCTTTGAATTGGTGTTTATGTTTTCTTCAGATAAATACCCAGAAGTGGAATGGCTGGATCATATGGTAGTTCTTTTTAAAATTTTTTTGAGGAAGCACCATGCTGTTTTCCACAGTGACGGCACAAATTTACAATCACACAGTGTATGACAGTTGCCTTTTCTCCATATACTCACTAACACGGGGTGGCTGGTGCCGAGGGGGCACTGGCTAGGGAGTCCTGGAGTGCACCATTCTGGGATTGGCTTGGCAGAATGCTGGGAGCTGGAGCTGGCGGGGGCCCCGTTGGTGGAGACAGCTGGATCAGGCATGGGCTGAGATGTCCCACTGTGCACTGCTCTGTACCTCCTTGAGGGGCAGCTGGAGCTGGAGCAGGAAAGTGGGGGGCATCTGCCTTGGGAGGACAGCTGCAGCTGGTATGGCCAGGGGCCTGGAGTCTGACTAGAGCATCTGGACCCTGCTTCTGTATATGTTACTAAGGTGGAAGGGGAATTTAAAAGATGGGGCTTGCCAGCATCTCCAACTCCAGAGAGAGTTCTAGTAGTTCCCTCATCAATTTGGGGGATGATCTAGGATTAGAAAATGTATTTCCTTTACTTAGAGTATAGTTGCCCTTTAAACCACCGGGTTTTTGCTGTGCAGGCTTGCTGTGGGCAAGTCTGTGTGCAGGTCCCTCAGTGATATTCCTTTCTATGGTGGGTTGTAACATTAGGGATGGGATTCCTGTCCTTCCCGTGTCTCCATGTCTCTACCCTTCTCTGTGTGGTCCCTGTAGTATTTACTGTGCGAAAGCTGTTCAGTTTGCCCTTAGTTCGTCTTCAAGAGGAATTGGTTTATATGTACTATAATTTATATTTATATAAATTTGTAATTATATAATAATTATATTTATATTAACTGTATTATATTATATATAAATTGTACATAATATATTATATATATTTACATAGTTTATATTCAGTATGTCCACAGGAGGAGGTGAGTCCAGGGTCTTCCTACTCTGCCATGTTGGACCACCTCCCCCACAACTGGCATTTTAGAAAATAAGTAAGATAGAAAACAGATCTTCAGAAGTAAAGCATTACCATTCACACACCATTTCTAAATAAATACACATTACCAGAATAAATGACTTAGGCAAACAAACTATGTTTTGGGATATATTTTCACAATTATCTGGTATCTGACACAACACAGCCTATAATTGCTCTTCTTTAGTGAGGAAGAGAAGGAGTGACTAAGAGTCATTGAAAAGTCATTCCTTTCTCCGGGAAGGGCTCTCTTAGGGCCTAATTCACAGAGATGGTTGTTCAGTTACCTTCTTTATTAAGTCATTTATAATATCACACAGTGATTCCTCTCTGCCATATGATATTCTTTTCAAAAAATATCAATATTAATATAGTCTTCAAGTTTCCAGGCTGGCTGAAATGACTTGTGACAAAAGTAAAGAAATTTGAAACAACAGTTTTGTGTCCAATTGAAGAAGACCAAAACTTCAGGGGCACCTGGGTGGCTCAGTTGGTTAAGTGGCCGACTCTTGATTTCTACTCAGGTCGTGATCTCAGGATTGTGAGATCAAGCCCTCGTTGGGCTCTGCGCTGAGCATGGACCCTGCTTAAGATTCTCTGTCTACCTCTCTCTTTACTTCTTCCCATGCCCCGTGTGTGCACATGTACAAGCTCTCTCTCTGTCTCTTAAAAAAAAAAAAAGAAAGAAACAAAAGAAAAGAAAAAAGAAGATTGAAGCCTCAAATATTGGGTTAACTGATTAATAATAATAATAATAATAATAATATGGTATCTTGTTATACTCATCTTCTTAATGAATACACACACAATTTACTTTGTTTTTTTTTTAAAGATTTTATTTATTTATTCGACAGAGATAGAGACAGCCAGCGAGAGAGGGAACACAAGCAGGGGCAGTAGGAGAGGAAGAAGCAGGCTCATAGCAGAAGAGCCTGATGTGGGGCTCGATCCCAGATCGCCGGGATCACGCCCTGAGCCGAAGGCAGACACTTAACCGCTGTGCCACCCAGGCGCCCCCACAATTTACTTTTTCAAAAGAGTTATGTAAGCCCATGGAAGGGGTAAAACTGTTTTATTTCAGCAGTAATTACATTGTCTTCATGTACTCTAAGTTGTGTTCTATGGTGATAGGTGTACTTAAATCAAGGGAGGAAGTGGCTTTCAATATCATCTATTTTTTTTAAAGGTTTCATTTATTTATTTGAGAGAGAGAGACGGAGAGCTCGAGGGAGAGTGAGCATGAACAGGGGGAAGGGGAGAGGGAGAGGGAGAGAGAGAAGCAAGCTCCCCTCAGAGCAGGGAGCCTGAAGATATGGGGCTGATCCCAGGATCCCAGGATAGTTACCTGAGTTGAAAGCAGACGCTTAACCCACTGAGCCACCCAGACACCCTTCAATATCATCTATTTTATGAAGACAGTAAACTTAGATCTCTGCCTTTGATCCTCTGCCCTGAACTCCACACTCATATATCTAAGTGTTTAAGCTCTGTTTCCTCTTGAGTGTCTAAAAGATGGATCAAGGTTATATTTAAAACAGAACTCTCCATGTTCCCTTACAAACCTATTCCTCTACCTCTTGTCTGTAGCTCTATAAATGGCTCTTATATACATACACCCTGTTGTTGAGTCTAAAATTTTTGAGATATCCTTACTTTCTATGATCCCTTCAAATATTCTGCCATTGGGTAGAACTGGAAAACTCCGTGGCTGTTCTTTACAACTGTGACTTGAATCTGAGGGATTTCACCATTTTACCTCTACCATAGTAACATCATATGTCAGTTGAGAAAAAGATACCGTGTTTATTTTCCTGTAAACTATTTATCTATTCTCTTTTCCTAATCAGATCTTTCAATCATATGATTTGGGTGGGATTAACTCCACTCACACACCTAACCCAATCAGGGAAAGGGATCACATTCTCCTGATGTCCACATTCAAAGGTTGACAAGGGAATTGGTTGGTTCAAAGAAAAAAAAGCCTGAGACTTAGTGCAGGAAGAGAACATATTCCTGCTCCCCTCTACTATAGCTAAAGAAACTCTGGCTAAAGCCAGTAACTAATTTGAGAACACAAGGCTTTGGGGATTTAGGTAAAATTCACATGGTAGAAAAGAGTGGAGATTCAGAATGAAATTGGGAGCTTATTAACATTTTGGGGCAACTACATCTTTAATTTTTAGTTACCTGAGCTCCTAAATGCCTTGTTTTCCAATACTTTCAATGGAAGGCAATTTAATCAAATAGAGATTAAATTTTCTGCTGCTTCCTTATGAGGAATAATTTTTTGAACATGTATATATTTAAACAAATTGGAGCCAGATTTCTTATTTATTAGTCATCTGTTACGTTCCTCCTCCTGTGTTACTAATGAAACTTCATAATTTAACAGGATAAGTGGAAATAATCTGAAAACGATAAATAATTTTATGGTTAGAATAAGGCATCAGATTGGCATTTCCTATGAACATAGTGGCAATTTTAATGAATAATGGTGATTTTATGCTCATAGCAAAACACAAGGACTGTTTCATTCCTTGATTGAGTTAACATTCAGTGTCACCAAGTTCGGTTTGTTTGCCGCAACAGCCCTGTGTCAGAGGGCATAACTGTTGGTAGCAGCTCAAAGATGGTGATTTCCAGCATGCTAAACATTCAAATTCAATTTGACTTTTCAAACCAATTTATATATGTGAATATTGGAAATATTACCTCAAACTCTCTTAGCTGTACTGCTAAGGAAGTATGTTCTTTTACATAACATAAAAAAAATCACTTTATATATTCTTTTATTGACTATCTATTGTCACTATATATATTATATATACATATATATGCTTATTTATATAATCATTCTCCTATACATACACATAAAATATACATGCACACAGTACATATTTCTCAATACAAGTATATTTACCTGAATATAAGCTATTTTCTAAATAGTTTCCTTATACAAATACACATAAGTTGTTTTTATACAACTATTCTCCCTATGTAAATACACATAAATCTGATTTGGAGACATCTTATTTGAATAATGGGGCACTGACTCTCTAGTACAAGAATGTTATCAAGTTAAACTACAGTTATAAGGAAAATTTTTCAATAAAACATTTGATAATTTTTTGGGAATCAGACTACAACATAATGTGGAAAATGTGGCACGCAGATACTCAGTAAATCTGTGGATAGTTGTGGACAAGACAGATTATTGTAAGAATAAAGATAATGTTGTTGATAGAAAAATTTGTTCAATGAGTGTAATGGTAGAGAAATTATGGGAGATTTTTTTTCAAAATATTTTCTGTGATAACGTCACCTCAAGTTTTCAACTAAAATAATGGATAGCTATAATAAAATTTCTGAAAAAAATTACAAATAAGCGGCATTTTTATTCCCAAAAAATGTTTTAAAAAGAGGTAGCATTATCACATTCAGAAGATTATGAGTTACTATATTTGGAAGGCAATTATTTCATCCTTTAATGCTATTTGGTCATTTCCCTGTGATATTCAAGATAGTTAAGCTGCTGGAGACATTCTCAGCATCGCTCGTCATCAGGGAAATGAAAATCAAAACCACAATGAGATATCACCTCACACCTGTCAGAATGGCTAAAATCAACAACACAAAAAACAAGTGCCGGCAAGGGTATGAAGAAGGAGGAACTCTTGTGCACTGTTGCTGGGAATGCAAGCTGGTGAAGTCACTGTGGAGAACTGTATGGAGGTTCCTCAAAAAGTTAAAAATATAATTACAGTTTGATCCAGTAATTCCACCACTGGATATTTATCCAGAGAAAATGAGAACACTAATTTGAAAAGATATATGCATTCCTATGTTTATTGAAGCATTATTTACAATAGTCAAGCTATGGAAGCAACCCAAGTGTCTACTGATAGTTGAATGGATAAAGAAGATGTGGTAGGAGTCTATATCATATATGTATATGACATATACATATATTAGCCATAAAAAAATAAAATTTTGCCACTTGCAACAACATGGATAAAGGGTATAATGCTAGGTGAAATAAGTGAGTCAGAGCAAGACAAATACCATATGATTTCACTTATATGTGGAATTTAGGAAACAAAACAAATAAAGGGGAAAAAAGGATAAAAAAACCCCTCAACTCTTAAATAGAGAAAACAAATTGATGGTTGCCAGAAAGAAGGTGGCTGGGGGGATGAGTGAAATAGGTGAAGATAAATTGTTCCTCCCCATGGTCATTTGTTTGGCTTGTCATACTGCTTCCAATACTGTCATGCATGGGGGGAATATTGGGAAAAGATTACTTCTCTGGTTGGCAAAATAAGATGATCTATATTCATAATAGTATATTTTATCTAAATAATTAGTAGAGTCTCTTAGATTTAACCTCTCGGGTGTGTATCAAATACTGGTCCTCTGTGTCAGTTAAATTTCAGAAGATGTATACAGAGTCCTTGAGAAGCCCCCTCATTTAGATCAATGCAGGAGGAAGGTTTCCCTTTCTGTCTCCATGGGGCGGTTCTAACTCACTGACAAAGTTCTCCAAGGAAATCCTCTCTGACTATTCAGTCCTCACTTTCTTTTTCTCTCTTGCTGTCTCTCTTTCTTCCCCTTCCTCCCTCCCTCCCTCCCTCCCTCCCTCCCTCCCTCCCTCCTTTCTTTCTTTCTTTCTTTCTTTCTTTCTTTCTTTCTTTCTTTCTTTCTTTCTTTCTTTCTTTCATTGAAGTGGCTGACGTTGTAGAATCCAAGAAATATATTTCTCATGCTCTAGTTCTAGCATTGGTGAATTAATATCTCACTGTACAATATATGGGTACTTGGCACCTGCACTGTTGTTCTCAGCCTTCAGAGCCTTAGCCAAATCCAAGGTAGAAAGATTACCATTTTATTTTACTAATTTTTTTATTACACTGTCATATTAATTTCAGTTGGACAACACAGTGGTTCAACATTTAGATGCATTGTCAAATGATCACCACAATAAGTCTAGTCATGAAACATTGTCATTTTCAACTCCTATTGCATTTGTTACATAAGGATGTGCTGCATCCTTAGACTTTGTTTTTTTAATAGGATTGTACTTTTAAACTTAAGAATTGGTAAAGGCTTTTTGTATTTCCTTTAATATTGCTTGCCTAGATTGAATTGCAGGATTTTCCCTTTTTTGATAGAGACTGTAGCATATTTTGTAAAAAGCATGTCAGAACAGTTCAAGTATGATTCAACTGAAATTAAAAACCTAGAGGTCAAGGCCAGCCTAAAGATTATGTTAATGGAATGAGTTTTAGATTTGTTGAAGTTCAGTTAAAATTCATAACTGCAGTTTGAAAGAGGCTGTTGGCAGTAAAACTCACTCCTTAAGTCTTGCAACAGAAAAGATTATTTTCCTTACAAATTAACTACTCCTTGCCAAAGACCAAGTAAATTGATCTAATGAGAATTTCAAACGTGTGTCTGCTGTCTCATCTCTTGTGTACCAGGATAAGAATTTATTTTTATACAACATTCAAATCACTAGACTGCAAACTATATTGTAATTGGCTTGTGTACAAGTGCTGTCTCTCCCTTTCATATTGTGTCTTTCTCTGTGTCTTTCTCTATATATTACACGCATATATACATATATAATAAATTATATATATTTGAAATAGAATGTATTTGAAATATATATATTTGAAATAGAAGAAAAACTGTTTCAGATGTTTAGAGAACTCTTCTCTCTCCTTTAGGATGCTTTTGACTGATTTGTAGAAGGGCATGGGAAAATCACTAACCACATTAATATTTAAGTTCATAGGTAGAGATAAATTCAGTGATTAGTAAAGATAAAAGGAAAAGTCTCTCTTAATTTTTTAATGGAGTCAGTGGGTGGTGGGATTTTATCGGGGATGCTGTTAATGGATAATGAAAAGGAAATCCGAGCCTCTTTGCTTTTTTTACTTCTGTTCTACTGGCATCTGCAAAGTCATTGTGCATTTCACTGACATTCAGTAAGCATCAGTTGAATTGGAACTGGACAGCAGAAGAACGGCTTCGACATGATCACTGGAGTATGTAAATCATTATGGTAGCCTACTGGTATTGGCCAACTTCCTTTCATCCTCTGCTCCCCAAAGCAGATCAACTTTGGAAACAGCTTAATGTGTGTAAGCTAAAGTGGTTTTGCTTGGCCTGCCAAAACTTACACTGACCCTACACATTGCCTCCATTTCCAGGCATCCTTGTCATGGTTAATGGCTTCTCATAGCCCTGGGGAATGTGGACACAAAAACTTTATCAACCTTGAAAATTATTAGCTGGGCACATGGAAGGCAAATTGTGAACTAGATATTGGGATTTATGGATTTTTCTCCCTCCCGTTATACATCAGGTTGTCTGGAGAGCAAGTAAAAGCACTTCTCAAATTCATGCCCAGGCATTCAGAGTGTGTGGCAGGGAGAAGAAAGAGGCAGCCTCTCTGCAGCAAAACTTGAGGTGAATATGACATTTGTTATGTTTATCTCCACAACATGGATGAACAAAGCGAGCCTTAAGGACTTTGAAGCTTTTTTTTTTTTTTTTACGGTCACGTGGAAAGATATTATTCTTTTTACAAGTTTCCTAACTTTATTCTTATCAACACTGGGTTGTAGATCTTTAGAAGTTGCCAGAAGAAATGGCAGCAAACCTTCTTTTCAAATGCATGTTTCCAGGAAGTATCTTAGAGCGATTAGCATTCAGAAAGAACCGTATAATTTTTAATTTATCAAGGATCTGTAAGATCACCAGCTGCCCTAATTCTTTATTCAGTGGATAAGGAAATTGCTGTTCCAGATAACTAGAGGATTTGTTCAAGGTCACACAACTAATTTGGAGGGCCTTCTGATTCCTAGAGTTTTCCTTTTTTATTACACCTGCCACTTTGGGGGTTGGAGTTTTTTTCCTTCTGCCAATTCTGCTAATTCTTAGCAATGAATATCTGAGTCTCCTAACACTATAGAAAGGGTTTAAGATCTGTGCCCCAACTAGTCCTGTGTTTGAATTTCAGCTCGTGTATTTATCATCTGTGGCTCCTTAACTGACCAAGTTTCTTATGAATCTCCAGTAGATTAGTAACCTGCAAAACGGATAACAACACCAAATGGACGGCTGCTGTTGTATGAGACAGTGATTACATAAATGCCACTATATAAAAGGCACATAAGACCTAATATAGGTTTTATCCATGTGTATTTATATTCTTCATATTTTTGTGTTATACCTCAAGCAAGCTATCTTACCAGCAATGTGAGTGACATAAGGCAGAGAAGCTTTTTATTGGTTTTTCTGTGAACTGTATCAGAAAGTCATTGTAAATTCTAACGAAGCAAGTATGGGTGTAGACTGTAAGGTTGAAGAGTGAGATTGACAGAACAGGCATAGCTACAGGAGCAATTCAGAGAAGGACAATTTCTTGTCACACAGTGGGTTATGGTCTGGGTGAGCAGTCCAGTCACCGTGGGTCCCCAGCAATGCAGTTGTAAGAACTAGGGTCCTGTGCCAAGCTCCAGGTTCATCAGGGAATAAGGATACTTGGAAGGTGGCCAAGGCAAAAATGAAGTTTCTTGATATTCCACCATGTAATGAAGGAAACAGGAAATATTGAAGTGCGGAGACCACACAAACTAGCCCTCAGTGCTTATTCCTAGAGCATGTATACTGGTCCTATTGACAACAGTATCCATGCAGGTGAGGGGACTGAGCGTCCTGACCTGCATACAATCCAGCAAGAATCTTCCCTGGAGCTTGGAAAGGGGCGAGCCTCCCCACCCTTCACCAGAGAGGATCAGCTCCTCCTTGCTCACAGATGACAGGAAAGACTCCCAGATAACTCCGCTCCAAAGCTACGGAGGCTCTAGATTTGCCGTGTGTGTGTGTGTGTGTGTGTTCACATGTTAGGACAGGAAGGGACCAGTGAAGTGTGGGACAAAACAATAGTGTTATTTCAAAAATAGAATAGTCTGGATCTGCTATATCTGCTTCCACCATAGTACTTGGCTCTGGTGTTATTACATTTAGATATGTGTGTGTGTGTGTGTGTGTGTGTGTGTGCACATAAATATGTATACTATATGTTTATATATGCATAAAATATATACATGTATATACATATGTATGTGTGTATAAATATGTATAAGATCTATAAAAATGCATATATATAAATATGTATAAAATATATATAAACTCCATTTTATACTTAAATAAAATATATATACTCCATTGAAACAAAGACAGAAGAGTTTTTAAGCACTGGGTTGAGGTAGTGATAAAAGTACTGAAGGACTTTATCAGGTTGGTTAAAGTGGTTAGACCGTCTGTGCTTGCCAATGGAGCTTGTGAAAGTTAGGATCCCATCCTCTCACAGAGATTGAAGACAGGGGCTCTATCTTTTTTGATGACTGCGTTTCAAAGGGATGGCTCCCAGGTTCTAGAGAAAGGAAGTCCTGAGTCAAAAATAAGCTGGGAGAAGATTTACATCTCAAAGAACAGAGAAAAAATTTTAATTGTAAGTTTTCTAAAGTAAATCCTCTTAAAAATAGAGGTCAGCGCCTTTAATTAAGAAGGAACCTATCTCAGGGTGCCTGGGTGGCTCAGTCGTTAAGCATCTGCCTTCAGCTCAGGTCATGATCCCAGGGTCCTGGGATCAAGCCCCGCATTGGGTTCCTGCTCGGCAGGAAGCCTACTTCTCCCTCTCCCACTCCTCCTGCTTGTGTTCCCTCTCTCACTGTGTCTTTCTCTGTCCAATAAATAAATAAAATCTTAAGAAAAAGAAGAAGAAGGAATCTATCTCAAGCTTAAGCTGAGAGGAACATTAAGGCCATCTTGGTTGATATATATATGATAGGATTGGTTAACTTCAGAGTGAGTGGTTAACTTCAAACATGAGTCAGATGCAGTGAATATTCTAATTTTTATTATAAGCTGTAAACATTTACATTTATTTTTATTATCTTTCTTTCAAGAAAGATTTAGTTTTGCCTATCATCCAAAAAGAAGACAGGAGGAAGACCAATCAAGCTTGCAGTCAAGGGAAGCCCATAGACTTAGTTGATTAATGGCAATAAAAGCTTCAACTTCTTGAACAGCACTGAATCCTTCCCCTTTCAAGCTCAGGTATTTAGAAGCCTTATGCATCACTAATGTTGGACAATACACCATGAATCATGCAAAAAAAAAAAAAAACCCACCAAAAAACGGAATTAACAAACACTTTGTCAGGATTTTTACAACCAGAACTAGACGTAATGCAGGCAGAAAAAAATATATACATATATATTTATATATGGATAAACAATAAATAGGTAGTCACAAGAAGTAAAAATAATTAAATGCTAACTAAAATAGCACCTGATTTAGCAAGAAAAATAAAACCTGTGTTTTAAAATCTTAAAGCAGAAGTTAAAGATTCTGAAACAAATAAGAGTGTCTTGTTTTTACCTTTTAGTTCAGGCTGTCATGTTCCCAATGTCTTTTTGCATTTACTATAGTGCTTTCTCTACTTTCTCAATATCTGTGAAAAGAAAGAAAAATGGTAAGAAAGAAGGAGAGAAGAGGAAGGATTGGGGAAATACAATGGTCTCCACACCAATGTGGGAGAAAGAACGCATCTTATTGTAGAGTAGGCGTTAGCAGAATTACATGGATGCAGGTAGCAGGAAAGAGAAGACCGAATCCAGCCAGATTTCACAGATTCTCTAGTAATTTAAAACAGAACTTAGACGCATCTCCTCAAGATACAAGAAGACTCATTTTGTGATTATCTCCTGTGTATCTTGTGAGAGACTTGGTGCATCTCCCGGGGTGGATTTACAGTTCTAGTAGCCAGCAGGCTCTGGATCTTGCCCTACAAATCAGAAGGTTGGGCCTCTGAAGTTTACAAGAGGACCCGTTAAGGTAAAGGGGTGGGGAACCAATTGCCTGCTTCCTCTTTATTAAGCAAAGAAAACATTGTCTCCGTTTGTTTGCCAAGGAATTGAAGGCAGATCATTTCTTTAAGAAGGGAGAGGGGGAGGGAGGTCAGGAGGGAGGGAGAGAGAAAGGGATGGGAAGATAGGTAGATAGGGGAGTGGCGGGGTTGGTGGGGAGGGAAACTGGATGGAGAGAAGTGTGCTCAGATCTAGAAGCTGAATCATGAACTGCAGGGTAATGCTCACCCTTTCCTTAGCCTGGGTCAGGAATTTCCCAAGAGGAACAGGCTTCTATCTCTTGACTCCTGTGAAAAGACCAAGACAAAGTACCCAGCTTTAGGAAAATGTTCGCTTGCCTTCTGGTCCAAACCTGACAGAAGGGGCTGGGGTTTCTGAATAGGTTGCACGTGATGTAGTTGATGTTCTGTTGAGAACGATTCTTTCTTTCTCTGGCAAGCACTGGGGCCACAGCGCAAGAAAGTTTCTGCACCTGCTTTCTAGGGCACCTGGGTGGCTCAGTCGGTTAAGTGCGTGCCTTCTGCTCAGGTCAAGATCCTGGGCCGAAGCTCCCTCTGACCTTCACCCCTCCTGCTCTCGCTCTCTCTCTCACTCTCTGTCTCTCAAATAAATAAAATCTTAAAAAACAACAACAAAAAGGAAACAGCTTCCTTCTCCGTTGCTCTTTTATTCCCCATCCACGGCTCATTCCCTCTCTCCCCCATCACCGAGTCTCTTTCTATAACGTGGCCTTAATTCTAATCTCGCGTGCAGGACAGTAGCGAAGTTCATGGCTGGAATCTGCCAGTGGGACATTCAGAGGGGGCTTGTTTTACTGTGCACCCTTGAACGGGGAGCGTGGGCTGTGCTGGTCCTTCAGGGGTTTGTGATCTCCTAACTGAGATGAGGTTTAGAAGGAATGAATGCCTTTTCTCCATCGGACAGGGACTAGGGTCGTAACACGCTCAAATTTCCAACATCATTTCAAATTTGATGGTAACGATTGCGGTCATTTGTTTTAATTTACTAAAAAAAAATGTTTTCTTTTTCTTTTTTTTAAATCCTCAAACACCTCATTGTCCAGAAAGATAAATTTTCAGAACCCGAAAATGTGGTTATCCATGTCTTTGTGATATTATTTTCTGGGTGGTTGTAGAAATCCAAGAAATTGCCTCTGTAGATATACCAATATGACTTAGGAAAAAAGTTTTTGCCTGGTAGCAAAACAAGAAATAGTTGTCATTTAGTTTATTATATTCTTTTCTCCAACGAACCAGTTTTTGTGCTGTATTTCCTCAAGAGGGACTGATTATATTTTTGAAACTGAATGTGAAATGTAGATTTACTTGACCCACTTGAAGACCTTGTTTCATAATTTCTTTATCACTAATAAACTCATCTTCTATTGAAAATGAACTCTTAGTTATGAAATATAAGTACTCTGCTTTTAGAAACTCTGTCCTTTGCTACTGAGAGCAAGAAATTCTCTTCATTTTAATCTGTCATAACCACCTGTTCCTTGAAATTTCTCAGTTTGGTAGGCTGCCAATGTAATTCACCGATGTGGCTATATTATAGATATTTTTTATTTCATAATTCTCCAAACAATTTAAAAACTAGGCCAATTTTTGAAGTAAAATAAATCCCCAAGTTCAAACACAAATGAAGCTTTTCAAACAGTCGAAGTAATCTTTTCCTTGTCCTTTTAGTCAGGTGACTAAAAAAAACACTTCTTTAGTGTACATAGTGTCCCTTCAAACAAGCTTCTGACATTTGCACATGACTGTCAAGTTGGGTTCATTAAGTGCCCATTAAATACAGTGTGCTTGTTTCCCTTACTAATAAGAGAGCTCTGATTACGTATTTCCTTTTTTAAAAAAAAAGATTTTATTTATTTATTTATCAGAGAGAGAAAGAGCAGGAGCAAGGGGAGGGGGAGAGGAAGAAGGAGAAGCAGACTCCCTGCTGTGCAGGGAGCCCGACAGTGGGGCTCAATTCCAGGACCCTGAGATCATGACCTGAGCTGAAGGCAGAGGCTTAATCCACTGAGCCACCCAGGCGCCCCTGATTACATATTTCTACCAGAATTTTTAGAAAGCTGTGTTGCCAGAATCTTAGAGAGAAAGGGTTCTGGCTTAGCACCATCAGCAATAAGAAATTTTATCTATTAGCTAAATTGGAAGGAAATCAGAAATCCTGGGACTACTTATGTTTTCTAAAATGGCTACTGTCTGCTACTGAAATGAAAGAAAAAATGACCGTGTCTTTGAAATGCCAATTTTCAGGAATTTGTTTCAGGAAATAGAGAGACCTTGTCTCAGAGATGAGAGTGTCCCTTTTCTCCAGGTGACCTAGGTGTTTCAGCTTTTATGTCAGATTCTGTTGACTGGGCTTCAGGTTTTATTGATACTTTGGGTATTGGTTCTTCTAAGAAAATTGATAAACTAAGTGAACAAAGAATGCACATTTACAAGCTGTGGAAATTAGCCAAAATTCCCCAAATTAAGAAAAAGTCTTAGATCAAATACAAAATATATAATCTGGAGGACAGTAGTCGGCCTTGCCATATTCATCCAATTTGTGCGATTTATCTAGTAACCATTTTTCTCTAGGACAAATGACAGCAACAGTAAAACTCAACGAATAAAATAGAAAAAGCAATGCATTTCTGAGTTCTATAAAAATCCTCATGCTTGATATTTTCTTTTCTATTCAGACTCCTATTAATATGATACACATCTCAATTTCTTTACTGTTTTACACACACACACACACACACACACACACACACCCATACACACTTGCCCTCACAAAAATACCATATATTTAAAGCAAAGTGATGTCTAAGTCATAATACACAAATACTCTTAAGCTAAACTGATAGTAGGTCTTGCCATTCAGTAGCCACACTGAATTTACCTAACGTGTGATAAGTAGAAACCCCGCGTAACTAAGAGAGACTTACCATGAACAGTGTTAAAGAAAGACATGTGGGCAGATTAACCATCCGATTTCTGTGCCTTACCGGACATGAAAGGAAGGAAGGAAGGAAAGAAGGAAGGAAGGAAGGGAGGGAGGGAGGAAGGAAGGGGAGAAAAAGAATCAGAGGTTTTTATTTACCCGGTAAAGGTAAATGACATAAAGAAAACCCTTGTTACCTGAGAGTAATTGTTACCTGATACAGTCATATAGAATCCAGTGAAAATAGAAATTAAAATTTCATTGTGACTAATGAAAAAACATTTAATTTCAATCGTATGTTGACAAATAAAGTAAACTCACATTTATTGTGGATATACCAAAAATTTGTTCTGTTTAAAATATTTTATAATTAAAAACAGTAATACCATATGATCCAATAATTCCACTACTGCGTTTTTGCCCAAAGAAAACAAAATACTAATTTGAAAAGATATATGTATCCTAATTTGTGTGTGTGTGTGTGTGTGTGTGTGTGTGTGTGTGGCTCATAAATGTTTAATTACTTGATTTGAACAGAGGAAAGAAAAAAAAAAACCCTGCAAGACAGGCCTGGCTTTAAGATTTTTTGTATTCAGTTCGTTCTATTTTCACATCATCTCCAATTAGCTGATCCACATAAATGACAACTGTAGAAGCCTGGATATCCATCAACATGAATGAAGGGATAATGTTTGTTTCCAAGGCATTATATGCTCCAGTGGCAGAACCCGGGTTAATGTAAAATTTATTTTCATGCTCAAATGCTTCAAATTTGTGTGTGTGTCCTGAGATAAGGATGTCCACCTCAAACTGTCTCTGCAACAGGGCTAGGCTGGCCCTGCCTCCCCTTGGAATACCTCGATGCCCATGGATCAGACCAATTTCGAACTGCCTAACAGTCACCACTTTCTGTTCTGGATAATTCAGCTTCTCGTCAAAGTCTCCTCACAATGTGAAGTCTTGAAATAGCCGTAACTGTCTTTGGTGCAAAGGTTTCCAGTAAAAAGAATGTACTGAGTCTTTTCTGGCACCAGCATTTTCTATTTTTATTTTTCTAATTTAGCCAGGAAACTGTTGCACTGGTGTGGGATGTGCAAGCGTCTTAATACCAACACCAACATCCTGTCCCCAGGCTCAGCTCAGTCACCACAACCACTGCCGCCATCTTTCTCTGTGCCCTCATTTTTATGGTGGACTTTGAGTGTAATTTTGCTGACAAATTTGTAAGACAACACATTACTAATGTGTTTTACTTTTTACTTCTGCCATGGGAACTTAGAGAGTACAACTTTTGCAAAAAAAAAAAAAAAAAAAGGAAAAAAGAAAGAAAAAAAGAAAAAAGATCCAGGGTGCTGGATGGCTCAGTTGGTTAAGCCTCTGACTCTTGGTTTTGGCTCAGGTCATAATCTCATGGGTTATGGGATCAAGTCCCCAGTTGTGCTCCATGCTTAGCGGGAATGTGCTTGTCCTTCTCCCTCTACCCTTTCCTCCACTCCTTCATGCTCTCTTTCTCAAATAAATAAATCCTTTTTAAAAATCCAAGAATTTTATAAATTTTTCTAAAGGTCACTATTGATCCTTTGATATTCCAGTCATTGTCTTTGGAAACACTTTTCACCATTCTTACTGATGCCCCTTTTCAGTTAACTGGTATAATTCGGTCAGATCATCTTTTGTGAAGAGTTTCCATATGATTCAAGTCATTCTCCAATACAAATTTTATGTAATCTTTGAAGAGATTTACAAGTTTACTTTGGAATTACTTTGCTTTTTTTTGTTTTTTTTCAGTTTTATTGGCTGATGTTTAGAATACTGAGCTACCCATGGGACAATTTCTGACAAAGGACTCAATAAGTTACTCACTAGTGATAAGCCACAGAGGGGCTTTTGAATGTAACTTAAATATTTACAAATATTCAGTTAATGAGTGTATATTTTCAACTTCTGCAGCTGCAGAGACTTGTGAAATGAACACTACATATAATGGGTAATCTCAGAACTTTAAGAAATCCAGCAGAACATAAAACCTACTTTTTAAATGATGATAACCAAACAACTGTTATAAAATAGAAATTCTAGCAGCAGTTGCCAAAGCAAGATTTATTTGACCTGCTTTTGCTGGTTTTCATCTGCAACTATAGGTTTAATTAGTTTATAAAGGATGATAGCTCCCATTACCACCCCAGGTTCTTTTGAGCTCTTTAGTTTTAAATTGTAATTATTGAACAAGCCAAAATATTCATTTCAGAATGCAAAAGAGCTAGCAATGATTAATTATGTGAGGATTTTTTTTAATGTGTACAATATGGACAATTTTCTTTTGTTCACAAAGTTGTCATTATCTTATAAAATATTTCATATTGTAACATTAATTAGTTAATCATGACATAGTGATTTCAAAAAGATAACTAATGGATCAACCTTAGAAAAACTACCCAGCAACCAAAGGAAATTGTTTTATTTTAATATAAAGAGAACAGTTCTCAGAAACAAATAATTTAAATATTAGCTATCTTTTAAAAGGTACTAGTGGGATATATAGGTTTAAGAACTAATGGTTCCATCTTTCCTAATACTATCTCCATACTTATGTAATTTTCAAAAAAATGATGAGCAATATAAAGTTCTTCCAAATGATTTCTTTGTACATTTTCTTGAAAAATGATAGTTCATTTTAACATTTTTAGGCTATAATTATGTCAAAAGTGATGAGAACTCAAAGCTCATGTGTGACTCACACCCTGAATGAAATGAAATCAAACATCATGAATTAATTATAAAGGCTACTTCCAGGTCAATACATGGAATGAATGCATAGAGAGAGACATGTCTCTCTGTCCTTTGCCTCCTAAAATGCTGAACTCATTTAGCTGACAGGTATTAACATGAAATTTATGTTTTTATTTCATCTTGCTTTGTTTAGAAGTATATTTTATTCATGTCTGTACTCCATTTACAACAACAATCAATAGGAGATGCAATTAGGTGTTGATTTTGATGGTGCAGACCCGAACACCAAGGCAATACTAATGGCCACTGGATTCCCTCATTATCTGGGGTTTTTAAAAAAATTTTTAAATAGAGCTGAGAGCTCTAGTGACTTGCCTCCAATTTTATTTTCCTCTTTAGCTAGCCAGATCCTGTTTTAAATGCTATAGCACAGACATAAAATCGCTTATGTAGGACAGGAAGGAAGGAAGGAAGGAAGGAAGGAAGGAAGGAAGGAAGGAAGAAAAGCTACCCTGTATCAACTTTAGTCACGGCAACAATAAAATTCTGATCTTGAAGCTTTTCTCTGTCCACATGAGGCCATCCCAGGTAATATTCTCCACAAAGTACGGACTTCAGGGCTTCTTGCTGTGACTGGAAATTGTTGGGTTGCGACATTCCAATTCTCTATTCTGGTTGCCTCGGTGAGTTTGGGTTCATTCCCTTTATTTTGTTGTCATCTTCACTGTGACAGATACCCGGAAGGGGACGCTGGTGGAGAGTTCTCCCCATTTCTGTCATTTCCCATGTCTGCTATTCTTCTGTGTGCTTCCCCTCATAAGAGTAACTGATGTGAATTAAGTTGGGAGGAAACAAAAGCCTTCAATTTGCTTGCCTTGTCCTCTCTGCGTCTCCCCTTCTTCCAAAGCAGATGGGAGTAGTCCCATCTGACTCTCAGCCATGTCTGTGAAAGGTACAAGTAACGAATAACAGCGCTCTTTGCTGTCTCCGCAAAACATGGTTTCAGAGTCCTTCCTAACACATCACTCCAACTGATTGAAGTTGGCACATGGAAGAAAACCAATTTGCCACGGCATTTCCTGAGATAACCTAGAGTCTTCTATTGGCTCTACCCAACGTATAAATAGGGGCTATCATAAAATGGTTTGTAGTAGGCTACATCACTTATCAGTCATTTATTTGATATAGGAGTGCCTTTTTGTTTTTGCACAGGACTGATGTATAATTGTGGCTGCAGTCCCAGGATGAACCAGAAAATCTTATGAAATCATTTATTGAATTGTACTTTTCAAATAATCCTAAGATGTCATTTGTGGTACAATTTCTACAGGAAAATATATTTTAAATTTTATCCCAGGTCTCTAGAAATGCCTCTCTGTGTATCCATTTCCCTCCTTCCTTTCTTGGCCATTTTGGTTTCTTCAAAATTTCATTTCATCATTCATGTGCTTAGAAGCACTGGCTTTTCATATACATTTTTCCTTCTGGAATTGCAAAAGTAAATTTTGTATGTTTATGGTTAAAAATATAGACAATTAGACTTTTTTTTATAGTGAACGTGTGATAGGTATAAATTTAATTTGGGGTAAAAATAGGTTGAGATGAAGGAAAAGCCCAAATAAATAGTTTCAGGTATTCGATTTAAAACATGTTTGTTAAATTTTTATCCTTAATAGAATCTAGGCCATTTTCCATCAAATAACGTCGTGCTTAAGGGTTGCTTTTACCACCCTCTCTAGAATGTATACAGGGCCAACTCCATGAGTTTAAAAAGGTACAGTGTAGTGAACGTAGCCAACAGCATTGTAATAGCATTGTGTGGTGACTGATGGCAGTTACTCCTGTGGTGAGCATAGCATAACATAGAGATGTCCAGTCACTATAATGTCCATTTGAGATTAAACATTGTGGATCAACTCTACTTTAATTTAAAGAAAAAGGCCAAGAAAGACTGATGGATGCCTCGAACACCTGTCAATCTTGCTAACATTGTATGGGTGGAAACGTGAAATTAGGAACCCATCAGAGGTCGCACTAGAGTCACTATCGGTAGGCAGAATTCTTCCGCACAGCTCCATGAGTAGGTGGCTTCTCCTGCCCCACATCAGCTTCATGTAAATCTTCAAACTTTATTCTCCTAGCATTTAGGAGTGGGAGTTGGAGGAGGAGAGGTAGAATAGGTCTTCAAACAGAATGTCCCTGCTTTGGAAGGACTAACATTTTATAATCGCAATTTTAGGAAGGTTTGTGTCATTTCTAGATCTGTTAGCCCTGCAGATTTTGCGGGTGACTTTGCCTCCAGTCTTTCAGAGCAGATGGCGGTTATCAAGCACTAACTCTTAGATATAACTGAATCTTCACCTTGAAGCCTCGAGAGAGTTCTATCCATCTTGTTGCTTCAGAGGAAGTGCGCATCCTCTTCATGTTCTTGGTCTACGTCCTTACAGAGCTCCATGTAAATGCTCTCATTATCATCCCTCCTGTCTTTAGTAACTTCAGATTTCTTTCTTTCCACAGGCTTTTCCCCTTCTGCTTTTCCTCATTAACAACAACAACAAACAACAAAAAAACAAAGTCAAACTCATATTCACTTATAGTTATCCATTTACTTACAGCTGCATTTATTGAAGTATCACGAAGCGGCCATTTACTTGCCAGCTCTGTGCTAAGCGCACCTGTTAGTGCCATCCTAGCTGTCCTTCTTTCTTGGCTCAATGTATGAGGCACCCGATCTAAAACTGTTTCATCTGAATTCCTTTATAACACCATAAAATGGAGCTTCCTATTTTATCCACGAATGATGTTTTTTTCCTGTCCATTTCTATATATCATCTAAACAAATTTACTCTTTTGATTCCTCAGCATTTATCCTCTTTTCTTTGTAGAATTTGGCACTATTGAGTACTCTTCTGTTTTTTTTTTTTTTGAATACTCCCATGATTTGGGTATTTTTTGCTATTTATTTTGATTCTCCTTAAATTAATGTCTCCCCTTTGCAATTTCTTCCCCTTGAACTTATATGTGAACATTCCTCAAGGCTTCACCTTTGACTCTTGCCTGTCTTGTTATACTGTTATCATTGTTTTACCACTGTTGCTATGACATCCAAATATATATCTTCAGATGTGATCTCTGACCTTTGCTCCAGGTCTGGGTTTCCAGTTGTCTTTCTCAATTACTCCATTTCTCTTCCTGCCATCAGTTGTATCATCTGAGTAATCCTATGTCTGCACAGATTCTGGAGTCAGTGAGGTCATACTGACAAGTAGTAACTCAAATGTCAATGGCTCTTACCCCCATGTGCATAACCCAGGACAGCAATACATCCCAAAGTCTCCCAATTGTCTCTGGGTTTCCCTGGATATCCTGCATGTGCTCAATATAAGTGTCCTGTCTTGTTCTTTTTTTTTCTGGTTCCCTGACAGGTGTTCAGCATCCACAAAGCACCTTAAAGGAAGCTGCCTCTGTTAGAGATGCCCTTAGTGAGAATCACTTCCCTGCCGGGTGCTGCGCTGAGCGCCCATCTCTTCCATTCTCTCTTCTCTTAACCTTGTTTGAGTTTTCTTCATTGCTTTTATTGCTACCAGATGTTATATTTTGCTTTTTTTTATTGTCTAACTCTTAATAGAAAAGACTGTCTGATTCACTATTCTATTCCCAATGCCATCAACAGTACCTGGCACTGGAGAGGCTTCATAAACACTTGTTGAATGAAAAATGAATGAATTAATAAAGAGCTAGGATAACAACCTCGAATGCCAAGGCAGTGCCATTTTCCCTACTAGTTTAATTGGTTTGGATACACTTTTGATCTGGATTGAAAATTAGGAATAATGTCTATTTCAGACTTCTGTATCATGTTTACTACCCGGACATCAAACCGATGCTTCTGTGCTCCACGCCCTCATAGGTTCCGCATGCCAGCCAAGGGCCAGTCTTGCAAAAAGACTATCCCAAATATGGCAGTCTCATGTCTACCATGTGAGCATAAGAAATGAAAGCCAGTGAAGAAAACGTCAATAAATTTTTAAATTATAATTAACATACAGCGTTATATTAGCTTCAGGTGTCCACTATAATGATTCAACAATTCTCTACATTACTCAGTGCTCAACAAAATAGGTACACTCTTGATCCCCTTGATCTATTTCATCCATTCCCTCCTCTCACCTCCCCTCTCGCAACCACCAGTCTATTTTCTTTCCTTAAGAATGTGGGGTTTTTTCTGTTGTTGTTTCTTTATTTCTTCGTTTTGTTTCTTAAATTCCACATATGAGTGAAACCGTATGGTATTTGTCTTGCTCTGACCAGTTTTTTTGCTTAGCATTATACCCTCTAGGTCCATCCATGTTATTGCAAATGGCAAGATTTCATTCTTTTTATGGCTAAATAGTAGATATATATATATAATCTTCTTTATCCATCCATCTATCCATGGACATTTATGTTGCTTCCATATCTTGACTTATTGTAAATAATGCTGCGATAAATATAGGGGTGCGTATATCTTTTTACGTTAGTGTTTTCATTTTTTTCAGTTAGCAAAAAATTACTGAATCATATTGTATTTATCTGTTTAATTTTTAGAGGAACCTCTGTACTGTTTTCCATGGTGGCTGCACCAGTTTGCATTCCTACCAACAATGCGTGGGGCTTCCTTTTTCACCACATCCTCGCCAACACTATTTATTTCTTATGCGTTTGATTTTAATCATTCTGACTGGTGTGAGGTGATGCCTCATGATTTTGATTTGCATTTTCCTGATGATTAGTGACGTTGTGCGTATTTTCATGTATCTGTTGGCCAGCCATATGTCTTTGGAATAATGTCTATTCAGGTCCTCTGCCCATTTTAATTGGATTATTTAGGGTTCTTTTAGTGTTCAGTTGTGTGAGTTCTTCATGTGTTTTGGATATTAATCCCTTATTAGATATATCATTTGCAAGTATCTTCTTCCATTTAGTAGGTTAAAACTTCAATAAAATATTTAATTTCAAATGTTATACTGAACATATGTCCAAATCAAAATGGCTAAAATGCTTATTCACGCTTGGATATATGATGTCTAGTCTTTTAGCAGGTTTTTCTCCTTCAGTATTATAGAAAGTTTCCTAAGAATTCTTCATACCCTTCGGTTTAGTCCTGGCAGTCACTGGCCACATCAGCCAACATGTCACATTGTGGACTAATGCTCTTACTTCCAATGGTCACTCCTTCCTCCACTGCTTACTTGCTGCCAATCTCAAGACAAAGTCCTCAACCTGCTCATCCTCTCTCCCATGGAAATGGTGATAAGGTTGTAAACTGTAATCAGAATGCAGAAGGATTGGGAGGAAGGGAGGGGAAGTCTGGTGCCAATAAGCTAAGACAGCTCCTGAATGTGACTGTGCTACATGCAGAGCCACCAACTGTGATTCAATGTCAGGAGGCTTCCCAGGGTGCTCTTGGGCACAGGTGCTATCCTGATGCTGTTTGACAAAATCAAGTTTACCGCTCAGTAGTATTTTAACCGCCTCTTTTCAAAACTGCCCCTAGAATGTTGAGTACAGTTTCTTTGGCACTTCCATTGAAAAGCTTACATCTTTGTTTTTCGTTTTTGTCTTTGAATGATTTGCAGTCAGAATATCCACTCTCCTTAGTTAAAATCCCACTTACACCTACAGGGATGCGGTCTGGTCTTATGCTGTCAATGTAGTAATTTGATATCAGGACATCTCCTGTAGTCTAAATTATTCAGCACCAGGGCAGAACAATGGTTTTTTGAGTAGAAGATCAAGTTAGCAGGGCTTGCCTGTGGTCTTCTGTGTCTCTGCTCCTGATTCCCTGTAAGTAACTTCTTGATCAAAAATCTATACATACAACCCCCTGAAAACAAGCAGTAATGTACGTACAGATACCGGGAGGAAAGAAGCCATATAAGAAGAAATGTTTCAAGGATATACAGTCCACAGAGTTGCAGATATGCTCACTCTCTTGACAAACATTTTGTTATTACTTTATTTTTTCCCAAACAAAGGATATTTCAAGTCCTCACTTCTTGCAAAGATAAGAGTGGTACTTAGAATTCCGAAATTGACGTGACTTCCTGTTTTTTAAGCTGTGACATTGACCGTCCCTTACTGGCAAGAGAAAATAGATGTTTCTCTACTAGACATGATTATGGCTTAAGTAAGGTAAAAAGTAATCACCATTTTCACATAACTATGCTTATGTTCTGTATCTTGATTTGCAAATTATGAGGGAGAAATATAACCCTCAAGGTACTCTAGAGGACACTACAAAGGTATTGTTTCAAGTTTCGATTAGTCTAAGAAAATTATGCCACCTAGGCAATTTTTGTGTACATATGTGTGTACTTCCAGTCCTTTTTAGCAAAGTTCTATTACAAAATTTGGATTTTTAGCTTAGTTTCAGAATCTTAATAATTTAGAAGTTGCAACTAAGGAGAAGCAAGAATTTGCCAAGTAATACCAATTATATTGTGCGAAGTAATACCAATCTAAAGTTAAGAAATTAGTGTCAGAGAACATAATTTTGAGCAGGCTTTGTAAGTAAAGAGGACACCTTGGTGACTTTTTACATTGCATTGATTTAATGTCAGGATGTAAAACAAGGAATGTTTTAGATATAAAATTCTGATATTCAAGTCTTATTTCCATCTTCGACCTCACAGACTCTTGGCCAATACATCGAATAAATGCTTGTGAAAACTTTTTAAAGAACTTCTGGCAAATTCAGAGAGATGAAATATAAAGCTTGTGAAAAGATGACTTTGCTGGGAGCGGAGGTGGGGTCAGAGTTAACTCATTTTTGGAACATTTGCTGACAGCATTGAGTTGCTTGCTCATCTGTAAATCTTTCATAAAAAAAACTTGTTAGTATTTCATTGCCAGGTTGAAAGTTTAATGCATTGGGTTTTTTATAATGGTTTTTTAATTAGGACCTTAAAGAAAATTTGGCCCTCAGAGTTCATGGAAGCATTTAATTAATGTTTGTGGGGAGTCCCTGACATAGTGAAAATGGGTGAAAATGATTATTGCCCTATCACTGTTCTGAAGAATGGCTTTTAATTATGTTATCAGATTGAAAATAAATATTAAAAAGGCCCCTAGCTGCTTATTTTTCTACCTCTTGCTTATGAGCCACAGCTGTACGGTATAGGACAAGTAACTTGCCTAAAGACACTTACTGAATAAAAAGTTAAAGGAAAACGGTTTTCGAAGGCCAGACTACAGATTCTTCTCATAAGGATCATTTAGCCAGAGGCTTGAGGTTCCATTGTAAAGGCCAAAAATGTAGGCCAGGCAAGGAAGCTGGAATTCTGTGACTTGGGTTCATGGAGAGAAAGCTTACTATCATTAAAGTTTCCTGGAAATTGAAATACTGTGTGGTTTCCAAAGTTAAGGGGAAAAAAAAATATATGTATATATTTTTTCCATATATATATATATACATATATATATATATATATATATATTTTTTTTTTTTGGCCTCAAAATGGGCTCTCAGAAAGGAGTTTTTACAGTTTGGTTCTAACAGAAGTATTTTAAATAAGACTTGCAGGGAAATAACACCACGCTTTAACCACAGCCCCAAAGTATGCTAGGTTTGATTTCCCCTGGAGAGCAAGGAAAATAATGAATGGAAATATTTATGAAATGGAAATTGATATTGAACAATTTGTTTTTTTTTTCTTTTTCAAGTGAAGGAACAATAATTTCCTAAGTTCGTAATCACAAAGTAACTTGATTTAGTCACAATGACATATTAGAAAATTTGATTATTTTCTTTTTTTCCAGCCTAACTTACTATTTCCTGATTAGAAAAGTATTTTGTTCTCATTTGTGGTGAATTAAGGAACAAGGAAGAACATTCTAATCATTCACAGTCTTTTTTCCAAAGCAGTAAACATTTTGATCTATTTTCTTATAGTTTTTTGTTCAACAAATTTACTTGAGGGAGTGATGATTTACATTTTAGCAACTACTCATTCCATTGTTGGGTGAATGGCTGGGCACTAGAAAAGAAGAATTGCCCCTATTTTAAATGTAATTTATGGTCTGTCTTGGCCCCAGGTCACTATTTCTTATTCCTTAAAGATTTTAAAGGCTGGCTTACTTTCCTTTTCTCCAGCACTCTCCTTGGTGATTAAATATATGTTTTATCCGTTCAAACCTTCTTCCTGCCACTGGTCTAATCCTGCCCTCTCCATCAGCCCCTTGTCCAATGGTTACCCTCCAGATCTTGTCGGTTTCCAGCACCACACCTATGATCACCATCTTTCTCCTTTCCACTCACACCCTCTACTTCCTGCATCTGTGTAATGCTTTAAACCTATCAGCACTTTCAGTCCTATGAGCTTACTAATTTTTCATTGTCCCTTTTAACCCCAGATGCTCCCTTTCCCCCTCAATTGTATGTCCTTAAATTTCATGGCCCTTCATTTGAGTCCCTCTTGGCATACATCCTCAACTCCTTTGTCCTTCTCCTGCTTTATCATAATCACTTAGCAAAACCATAGTCATTGTTAAATGCAATGCATAGTGTGAGTATGGGAACAATACATAGCTGGACTGACAGATCTAACTTTCAATGCATGGTCACTCATCTCATCCTGGGCTTTAATGCAATCCAGATAGCCTTACTGTTTCCCTCAGCTTGACTAAACTTTTGAAAGGTTTCTTTGTCACTATAGGTCCCTGACCTCCCTTTTCTAAAAAAAACCATTTGACTTAGAAAACTTTCACCTGTAGAGTCTTTCTCTGCACCTATGAGATGCAAATCTCCCAGCCTCCTGCCAGTTCTATAACCCAGAAATATCTTTCTTAGGGACCTGTGAACCCTCCCTTTGAAATGTAATTCTCAGGAAAGGCAGGGTCCTGTCTTCTAGTCTCTGTAGGAGGATAGAAGCCTAACTTTGAGAAGCACCAATTAGCAAATACAGAGGGCTTCATCACATTGACCAGCTCCTGCTCCCTCCTCCCCGGAGGAATACCTGCTTCTCCATTGGTATGCTTAGCTACCTATTTCACAGAGGAAATGTAAGAAATCAGAAGTGAACTTCCACCAGCTCTGTGTATCTCTTCTGCACCTGTTTGTGTTTACTTAGCCTTTTCTTCTGGTGCCTTGAGTGAGCTCTTGTGCTAACTCTCCACTCTGTCACCTTCTCTCTCTCTCCAGCTCAAGGACACTGTTCCAGCAATCCCCAGTCCTGTCCCTTGCATCATCATTTCCCACATCTCTCCATCCACTTTCTTATTACCCCACAAATATGCTCCTTATGATTTCTTAAAAAAAAAAAAAAAGAAAACTAAGACATACAAAAATCATTGTTTTATTGCTTTCTTTTCATTCTAGCCACATCTCTTTTTTATAGTAGGGGGAAATAATTATAAAATAAAAAATGTGTTCCCCAATTTCTGTTCTCCCTTTCTCTCTCAGCCTTGCCTGTATAATTATTCTCATTTGAACTCTACCTTTATATTATTAACTCCAGGGGACAATTCTCAGGCTTCATCCTATCTAACTACCTATAGCATTGTGATCGCTACTTTCTCTTTGAAAGAGTTCCTTTACTTGTCTTAGAGGATACCATAGTCTTTGTTTCTCTTCTTACCACTCTAGACATTATTTTTCTATCTCCTTTATCTATTCTTTCTTAGCTCTCTGGCCTTTTAATGTTGGAACATCCCAGCACACAGTCCCTTTTTCCCCCTTTATTTTTCTTTAAACATTCACTTCTTTGGGAATATCATGAAGTCTTTAGGCTTTTAATACCATCCACAAGCTAGCTGATACAACATGTATTTCCAGTCCACCTCCCTGCTCAGTTCTAGAGATATCTCCAACTGGCTTCCCAAATATCCCCTGCTGGGTGTCTCCTGGGCATCTCAGACTTGACACTTGAAAAACTGAGGTCATAATCTCTCCTCCTCTAGCACCACCCACAAAACCCTACTGTTCCATCCTGGGCAACTGCCTCTTCCATATGCCTTGGCTTAAACTTTCAGGAGCATCCTTTTCTCTTGCTTTGTCATAACCCATGTTCTAACTGTCAGCACAATCTGTAACTCTGCCTTAAAATATATTCCAAATCTGCCCATGTCTCCCAACTTCTGTGACTAATTTATTGCCCCAAGCTACAACTGCCTCTTCTCCTATTTTATGGCAATTGTCCCCAGCTGTTTTTGTCCTTTTCTCTTTTGCCTTCCTTTGGTCTATTTTTCGGAGAGCCACCAGAGTCATATCATTCACAAAGTAAGACTATGTGACATAAGATCATGACAGTTAAACCCAACACTGGCTTCCTAGAACATGAGACTAATATCCTTACAAATCACTCAGAAGCGCCACACGATGCAGTTGCTCTTTGACCCTGCCTTCTCAATTGCTCGCTCTTCACCACCTACACCAGCCTCCTTGCGATTCCTCAGTCATTTCAATCAGATTCCCAGCCCGAGGTTTTGATACCTGTCCTTCCCCCTGTCTGAAACATTCTTTTCCCAACATTCACTTGAATTTCTCCTTTACTTCTTTCAGGTCGTTACTCAGCTGTCACATCTGAGGGAAACTAGACCCTAACCACTGCATCCCAACCTGCACATATATGAACTCTGTACTCCTCCCATTGCTTTGTTTTTCTTCAGAGCACTCATCACCTTCTATCATGGATGTTTATTTTTTTTACCTTATTTATTGTGTTCTTACCTAGTAAAGAGTGAGCTTTTTAAGGACGAGGATTTGTTCTGTTCTGTTTTCAGTTGTAATGCCAACAGCTAAACAGTGAGTATGTCAATAGATAATCTTTCCATATCTGTTGACAGAGTGATGGAAAGACACCACTAAGGTTGTAGCAAAATATAATCTGACCTGATTCTTAATCAAAGTTTAATTCTCTTAGAGGATTTTCTGATACAGTATAATAAGAAAGGAAATAATTGGGAAATTCAAAATACTCTATTGAGACAGAGTGAAAATAGCCATTCTTGGAATTCAAACTAGGCAGTCGGCAAATGAAGATATTTGACCCAGAGCTGGGCCAAAATAATAGCACTAAAAATCCATCACATGGGAATCAAGTGATGCAAAACTACTTATTGTAATATATCCCCTTGTATCCATTCCCAGGAAAAGGTAGCCAAGGAAATATCTTTTCATGTGGGTGGGTAAGAATTCCAATTTCAAATAAAAAAATGACTATTTAATGTTTTATTTCATTGCTTGCAATGTATGGCACACGTCCGAGCGATTTACAGAATGCCTTGCACGGAACAGCTTATTATCATGTAGAGCTGAGCCTGCAGTCAAGATCTTAGAAGGGACTGCACAGACACTTTAAGGAAACAATAGGAGAAAAGTTGTACTCTGTACACTGTTTACGTTGATACAAAAGGTCTACCTGATTGATGACTTAGTAGGAATCAGAACCTTGGAACAAAAGCAACATGAAAGATGAAGACCAGTTAGAAGATACATACATGTTGGACATGCAAAAGGAGATTTCAAAAAGTCTTTATCAAATAAAAAGTCAATTTTCAGACTAGAAATTCTAAGAAGAGTTTAGCTGGAAGAAAAAGTTTCCGTATTATAATTACATATGGAAAATTTATTTTGATGATTAACATAATGTGAGACACCTAAAGAATCTTCAGTGTCTACAGGGAACTCTCTGGTTTTTTATAATTGGAGTAAGATATGGACAAACTGGAAGAAGAAACACATCATCAAAGCCAAGAAGTAAAGGGTAGCATTATATAAATGTAATAATTATCTGCAAGAAGAAAGCCAAAATTAAGCTAAATTTTCAGAAAATTATATAAGGTTAATTTAATGAGTTTTAAAGACCTGCTTGGAAAAAAACAACAATATATATTTGATCGCGTGCTTCCAAAAAGAAATTGAACATGTGAGAATGACACAGAGAAAGAGAAATAAGTCAATTCTGTGTTATTAAGGGTAGTGGTTTTAAATTGTAAAATATTAAACGACCATAGTTACACTGATCTGAAGTCTAAGATAAGTGAAAGAAGGTATAATTTGAGTTTTGGGGAAGAGTTATCATCACTGAAATGAGTTTGGGAGAAATTTTTGCCTAAGTTCAAACATTTTACTCTGGGCAGTCTTAGAAGGAAAAAAAACTCTTATAAAGTGAATAACACCATTTGAGTTTCCCTTCCTTTTGTCTATTTCCCAAGCCTTCCAGTCTTAAGTGAATAACATATAAATCTGAGATGTCTTGATAGCTAGAGTCATCCTGTCAACATTCTTTTTTTTTTTAAGTTTTTTTTTTCTTTTGAGGCAGAGAGAGGGGGAGAGAGAGAGAGAGAGCATGTACAAGTGGGAGCTGGGGGAGGAGCAGAGCAAGAGGGAAAAGCAGACTCCCCACTGAGCACGGAGCCTGACATGGGACTGGATCCCAGGACCCTGAGATCATGACCTGAGCCAAAGGGAGAAGCTTATGCTTAACCTACTGAGCCACCCAGGTGCCACTCAGGTGCCCCCCTGCCCACCGTCAACATTCTTGATATTGTTTCTTTTTAGGAAAGTATATTTTCTTTCTTTTTTTTTAAAAAAGATTTTTTTTTTTTTTATCTGAGCCAAAGGCAGTCACTTAACAAACTGAGCCACCCACGCACCTGGAAAATATATTTTCCATCATGGTCTTTAACTCCCCAAATCATTCCAACAGTAGTTACCAAACTATATTTATCCTCGTCATTTACTTCATTTTCACCCTTAGTGAGATTTCCTTTCTGTATGAGCCTGACGACCTGGAGCCCTGGGGAAGAAGCCCTCCACAGTGGCGCTTTGTGGCAGCCACATGTGAGGAGTGAGGAGAGTGGCTCTGAATACATACCAGAACCCTCTCTGGATAGGCAGTCGTCTCTCCCAGACTATAAATTAAAGGGTTCATGTGTTTTCCTGGGAAAGATTTAGGAAATGACACCTAGAGCATGTGAAAGATGCTTTCTGCCTCTATGGAATAGGAGCTCTGGAATGGGTATTAATTAGAGTTGCCAGACAACTGAGATGGGATTAGTATGCTCCCCAAGCTGAAAGGCCATTAATAGCACTGAAATTTGTAGTGGTCGAATATTTGCCATATCTTTCTTCCTCTTCCAAAGTTTTAGAATATTCAACTAAAGGATGAGATTAATTGCCATTTGTTCTCCAGACTTCCTAAGTTTTCTACCCAGACAGAAAACAAATTAAAAGCATATTCTAGCTTTATTTAGATTACATGTGTTATTTCAACAGGATTTCAAATTTTGTAATGCAGTGCTCGAATCTGTCTGTTGGGTGATTGAAAGGCAGAGAAGTTCCCGGTTAATCATGTGAATGACTCAAGTCACTTAGCTTCATAGTGAAAATTTGTTTTGTAAAGTTTTAGATCACTCCACTGAAGCTGTAAACTTAGAGAATTTTTTACCCATCGTGTAAGGTCACTTTATTATTTTCTTGTTCTGAAGAAAATTATTCCAAATGAAAAATAGCTCTTATTACCTAGATACATGTAGTTACTATTACAAAAGATACAGTGTCTTGGTGTGTGTTTTAGCTCAATGTTAAAAAAAATTCTAGGACTGTCATTGCTGTCCTGCGATGGTACAAATGTAAACTCAGTTGTTTTTTTCTTATTTACTGAATGCTATTAGTCATTGTCATTCATAAAAGGTTAAAGCCCTTTTATGAAATCAGGTGTCTTACTCTGCTTACGTGTGCTCTTCTAACATGCACATTTCTGACGCTAATAAAAACTATCAACCTGTTAGGAAGAATGTTGGCTAGTGAACTGAAAAATTCAAAGGTGCAAATCCAAATGTAGTTAGCAGCCACTCTCGAAGTGATTAGTTGTTGTTATGAATGCATCTCATCATCTAAACGAAGGGTTAGGGTAAAAGAAAAGTGTGAGAAACTTCCTCTACTGATGGTTCCTCTTCATTTAGAAAGTGATAGAACACTTGGCGGTTTTTCAGACAGCATTTAATCTTGGTGGCTTAAAAATGGATGAATGATGATGTTTGCGATCATCAACTGAACCCAAACAAAAAATTCTAATTTATTAAGCTTATTAAGAAAAAGTAATTGATAGAATAATTAGCCAATAAAATAGTCATTGCACCTTTTTGGGGGGTCTTAGAAAAAAATTAACTAGGTAGAGATAAGGTCCTGCTCCATGTGGAATAGCTTGGGAGGAGAGGGATCAGTGAGAAACGAGTTCTGTTGTAAGGGACCAGAGTGGAGATGTAAAGGGCCAAGCCCTGATCCCAAATTGAAGCTGCACTATTACCTTTCTGAATTCCTTTTCCAGGATGACAGCATAAGTCCTAACTATACTCTTATGGCTTTCCCCAGATCAGAAAGTGGAGACTTTCTAAGTTCAGTAGATAATCCAGCAAGTCATAACACAGCATCTGTTCCAATCTGTATGCACAATATTTTATTTTAATTCCTCCTTAGAATATAGTTTAGTTCTTGATTGTCTTCTGATGAAAATAGTACAGTTTATCCAAATAGCCAATATGAATCACTGATTTCCATGAATGGGTTTGGTTGGAATTGTGGCACTAGAGGATTTTTCTTACATTTTAATAGAGATGAATCCAAAGCAACCACTTCTTGTATACTCACCTGGCTAAAGCTTGAACCCTCTTAAATTTAAAATATTGTAGTCACATCCCAATCTAGCCTCAAGGGCTTTCCATTCTTCTCTTAAAATCCCCCCCCCAACATATAAAAGGTAAATTCTTACACATGATGCCACCATTTACATCTGGACAGTAATAGGTCACTTCCATCATTTTTTCAAATAGTATAAAGCAATAAAATGCAAATACGTTACCCATGGACCGTAACCTACCATAACTGAACCATTGCCATGTTCATTAATTTAGGAAAAGCTGAAAGTAATCAACAAAACTGCTTAAAAATTTGTTAATAAAGCTTCTCAAGTTAAGTGTAAAATAATTTGAAGTTATTTATCTTAGGGAAGAGAAATACCTGGCAAGGGGGTGGGGTGATGTTGAAGTTCTATCCTTAGGAATCTTAGCTTACAAGGTTGGCCATTGGCTTGTGTCTGGGAATTTGAATTTTGGGAGTATTCGCACTGTTCCATAACTGATGACTGTGCAAACAATGTGGCCTAATCTGAAGATTTGTTTTTCCTCAAGGAGTCAAGAATTTTGTTATGTGCCAAGTAGAATGTGCCTATGTGACCTACCCCTAACAAAAATTTTCATCCTGAGTATCTAATGACAACATTTCACACATGTTGTCACAATTGGTGCTAGAGGAATTAAGCATATCCTGTATAACTCCACTGGGAGAGGACTCCTGGAAGCTTGAGCTTGGAAGTTCGTTCCCAACTTTACTCCATATGCCTTTCCTCTTTGGTGATTTGGCTTTGTATCCTTTTATTATAAGTAATTATAGTTGTGTATATGCTGAGACCTGTGAGTCCTTCTAGTGAATCACTGAACCTGAGGTGGTCTTTGAGAACCTTATCACAAAGAGTTAATCGATCTGTCAGTACTTTATTTAAGCTCTTTAGGGTTATAAGGGGGAATCTTTTCCAGGATTCCTTTAAGAGAATATTACAAAACTACATAATGGCAATGAAGGACCAAGAAATATACAAATCGTAGCCCCCTTTTTGGCTACTAACCACTCCGAAACTGAGAATTCCCAGAACTGAGCTATACAATAAGCATGTGGACAAATAAAATGATGGAATGTTGTGGTGCTTATTTTTATGTCATAAGCCCAAGGGATTGGGTCAGTTTATCACCATTATATATACAGCACCCCTGTTGGGCAGAATTTTAGGCCAAACCACCTCAGAGACAGGTAGCCTTCTTCACATCCAACCTAGGCTTCTTTACCCTTGATTTAGGCACCAGCTTCTGATCTAATCATCTGTGGCCAATGTATCAGAGAAGGTATGGCATGTATGTCACAGAGAGAGAAGAATTAGAAAAGGTGATTCTTCTGGGTTCACATTTTACTGATGGAGGTTTCAGATGAGGCAGATACATAGACCTTAGTAGACTCTTTGCCGGTACAGACAGGAAGAGGTATAATGAGTGCATAGTTATTCTCTCTTTCTTGGAAGGGAAGAGACCAGCGAGAAGATGTTCTGAAGCCAGGACTGGAAAAATGACATTAATTAAAAGTGAATTGAGGAAGGGGTACCTCTTAGTGTTTAAATAAGAATTTCTTGATTCTTGTCAGGGCAGTGAGGCAGAGAAATATCGGAGATTGTAAGTTCTGTGAGAGAAGGAACATGGCATCTACTCCACCCCTCCTGAAAAAAAAAATTAGTCCATTTTTGTCCGTTGTTTCAAACTCTGTATAAATTGAATCGTATTTTACTTAGTCTTGCATATTTTCACAATTCACCTACAGTAATGGCAACCTTTCCTAGATTGTTAAAAGAACATCTTCACATGTATTATGCTCTGGCAATAAAGACTCACAACCAGAATAAAAATTCCAATTCCTTAAGATGCAGTGTTTAAATTACATTAACAAGGATGAGTTTAAAAAGTAACAGGTTCTCCAACCATGCTGAAAATATAAATAGCAAAAGAAGGATGGAATTTGACTGTAAAAATAAAGTGTTGCCTCTAAAAATAAATTCCGTTCTTTAGAAGGAGTACCAAAGCATTCTTGAGAGGATCCTAAGAAGATACAGGTTTCCTTTTTACTTAGAGCTAGCCATAGTAGATGAGATAATTAAAATAATACAACTTCTGGAGAAAGACCATTTAATCAATAGAGATTACTGGCAAAAATGAAAATCATGGAGGTTGTAGGGCTTAAACTAGAATGACATTTTGTGTTGAAAACACCACAATACACTTTGGCAAATATTAATGGTCCTTCTGCTTGGTAATCTGTTAAACCATACCCACTGAGGACTACAGGGCAATCAGAAAGACTAACTTTATTCATGTCAAGGGCAGAAAGCTGCTCAGCTTTGCCCTGAACAATGAAAGAAATCAACATCAGAAAACAAAGTGAGAAGTTAAGTAGTGAACAATAGACCCTCTCATTATAGGGACTACAATGATTATCTTTAAAAGAACATCGTAAGATACAGAGGCAAATACATGAGAATTCTAACTTCAGTATTGCTCTAGTAATGCCCAATGGAAGGTCTAGGTCTCATGGAACAAAAACAAGGCGTTGCCATTGTATTCTGCCTGAATCCTCGACTCACAGAATCTTTGAACATAATAAAATGAACATCTTTTATATATTAAGTTTGGGGTTTTTTGGGTGCACAGCATTAATAACAGAAACACTAGAGTATGACTCTTCTCCTTTAGTTTCCCCTGACCCTTATTTATTCTTCTACCTAAATGGTTCTATTATATGGTCAAATCTTTCATTCACATTGTGCACTCAATAAACAATCAACCAGTGCTTACTACTAACTTCCGGCAATATTAGAGACATACTTTAATTTCCCTAAAAAATTGGGAAGGCCTTGTTTTCAGAAGAAGCTCCTTCAGTAAATTTTAGTTCAGCCAGCTCCCCAACCATTGTGACAGCATCAATACTTACTGCTGCTTGTTTATTTGTTTGACATTGAGTTCTGTCTCCAGTGGTCCTCCCCCCACCAAAAAAAACCCATTTATTACTCAGCTAGCATTTATTAAAAACTTTCTCTATGTCAGGCACTATTTCTGGCCTTAGAGAACTAACTCTACTGTGAAAAATGATTGGCAGGTGTCAGACCGGCATCATGGTCTGAAGTCACTCTCCACCTACTCCTTCTTCCTCCCTTTATCTTTCATAGGCATCACATTCCAACAATCGCTTGCATTTCTAATTCTACCCTGGCATCTGCTTCTTAGGGGACCCAAGATGACAAAATGTCCTTGCCTACAAGGTAGGTCTGAATGATTCTTATTCATAATAAATATAGAAGAGGGAAGTGTTGAGGAGTAGATTTTTAGTAATGCAGTCTTGTTAGAGGTAAAAGTGAAGTAAAAGAGTTAAGTCTCTGGCCTTCATCCATTGTGGGAGACAGAGATGGTACTTTTATAAAGGAACTAATAGTTGAATTGGACTTTCAACTATGACTAACCTTCTAGCTCAAGTAATTATGACTAGATCTACAAACACTGAAGCCTGTGTCATGGGTAATGAGTTAACACCAAATCCCAGTGCATCTCACAGTGATTTTGCAGTAAATACATTCTCCAGATCTTCCCTCTGAGGCCCTTAAGAGTCACATTACCGCCTGAGAATGCTAACATCTTGAACCATGATATGCCATTATTTCTACCTGTTTTTCAAGATTGGAAGCCCAAGTTTGTTACCTTCCTCTGTGTGTGTTGTAATTAAAGGCTATCTATTTGATTGACTATTTCAATGGTTGATCTGTCTTCCAGTGACAGTGCTAGACTGTCATTTCCTTGAGGAAAAGAATGGAGGCTGGCCCTTTGCTACATCATCATCACTTATTCCAATGACTGGCCCATGGACTGTCCCTGACACATCTAGGGAAGTGAAAAGTGTTTCATTATTTGACTTCTCAACATATAAATGCTCTCTTTGCTCTGAGGTGAATTATCCTCAGGTAATGGCTTTGCTGCCATAGATATCTAGTTGGGAATTTGTGTTAAGAAAACAAAGAAAAATAAGAAGAAAAACAGCAACAAAAAGCTAATTGTAATGTGATATTTAAGATGCTGCATTCCTAAATGATCTCTGTGGTAATGTAAGTATCATTGTCAAAATATATTGAAGAAAAATAAGTGTGAACAAAGATGATAATTAAATTTAGAACATTATTTAGTAGCCATACTTCCTTAATTGTTGAGAATTAGCATAAGCACGTCTGCCAATACAATGTGAAAGTTATTCCTTTCTCATTAATTACAGACACATTCAGTTCTTGGCATGCAAATACACTTATAATATTACCATTTAAAAAATAGAAATTTAAAAAAGGAAAACAACACTTAAGGCTTCAGTTCTGGGTCGATTTTCTGACAGGGCAGAATTCTTGAACATATGGTTACTTGATTATATAAATCTATGATTGGTATCTATGATGTTATATATCTATTAGTTGTACGTTTTTCCTTTTATAGAAGAAGTAAATGTCAAATTTAGAAATAACTTAATATATAAAATGCTGGGTAAAAAGCTAAACAAGAATTTTTCTAGGGATGGAAAAAATGAAATCGTGTCTCTTCTATTTCTATAAGCATTTAAATATGCCAGAGGTTACGATCTGCTTATGGGACAATCTCACAGTAAATGCAAGGGAAGGGCCCATAAAAAGGTTGAGACCATGTGTCTTAGTGGTGCAGTGCCTTTGAGCAGGGTCCTGCTAGGAGCAGGTTTAACTGTGTAGACCAATCCTGCTATAGAAGACTCAGAACAGATTTTTTAAAATCCCTTACCCACTTCTGTGTATTCTAGGGTAAAAAAAAAAAAAAAAAGGTTAGATTTTGTTCTTTTATCCTTAATTTCTTATAATAAATCTCTTCTGGTTTTTGTACCTAGAGTCCTTTTTTTTTTTTTTTTTTTTCATGCAGTGAATTGTTGGTGATTTTTATGTCCATAGACCCCCTAGAACCACTCTCCTATCATCTGTTTCAAGGCTGGTCGGGGATTTGGGCTGAGTGTAATGAGAGTAGAGCTCTCTCCACCCAAAACCACTACTCCAGTACCTACTGGACAAGACACAGGAAACTCACTAGGTACTCAACCATCATAAGACCAGGTCGTCTCCTTCCAGGACGGCTAATGGATTTCCTAGAAGGAGATGAGAAATATGCAGGTAATATCATCTAGGATCAAGAAGTGCCTCACCCATAGCAGCAAGAAATGGGTGGCAGCACCTCCTCTCCATCATGGGTGCAGAGACAAGGGTCACATGGGGTAAGGAGGTGCCCCAGGGTCAGGAGGGAACCCCCAGGACACCATGAGCTCTAGATCCTGCAGGTAGGCTTGAGTTCATTGGCAAACACCTGTGCCTGAGGTGCTTTCCACAGATCAGTCACCACTGTGGTGGGCCAACTTTTATAGCTTCTTGCTCTCTTATAATGCTTCCCCTATTTTTATTTATTACAACATAGTAAGCATACTTACTTTATATTCTGTTTGATAATTCTGGCATTTTAAGTCTTTATAAGTCCTATGCTACTATCTTCTTCATTAAGCCTGAGTGTTTTATGATTTTTTTTTTTAAATGTGAGATCCTTTTTACTGGAAGCCCGGCAGTGGGAATTCTCTGATTCTTGAATTGACAGTCATCCTTGTAGAGCACACTTATGTTTGCTTCTGCCAAGGCATTTGACAATATTCCTTTCCACCCAGGGCCACTTCCCACAAAAATCTCTCTGTGAGACTTTTCAGGTCTCTCAGGTTATATGGGTTCAAGTTACAATTGTATAAAAACCAAATTAATGTTGTAAATCCCTAGGAGGGATTTATTCCCCCTTAGCCAGTGATAGTTTTCAGGGTAGATAATTCTCTTTGTAACACCGTGTGCATGTATCTGTGTTTCTAGGACTCCCTTACTCTGATGACATAATCTTTTGGCTTGGGGGTTCTCCTAATATGTTTTATAATTTGGGCAGCCTCTAGACTTCTTCACCGCGAGGCTCTAGGAGGCCAGGAAAGAACAAGTCTCGGGTGTTAGCTTAGGCAACTGTCTTTAAGGTAATAGCTAAATTTAGGTCTCCACATTTGTTGTAGACTCTATAAAGCAGAGGTTGGTTGGCAAACTTTTTCTGTAAAGGGCCATATAGAAATATGTTAGGATTTGCAGGCCACATCCTTGCAAGTCAAGCAATTTGTCACATATCCTTTGCTTGTTTGTTTGGTTTTTTCTTATAAACTTTTAAAATATAAAAACCAATCTTAGCTCTGGGGACATGCAAATAAAGACCACGGTTTTTATTTGACCCATTGTTTAATGGACTCCTGCTCAAAATTCTAGATTCCCCTTTCACTTATTTATTTATTTATTTTTGGCTTCTGAAATCGTTTACAGTTCACTGATGTATTTTAAAGTCTATAAAATAGGGGCGCCTGGGTGGCACAGCGGTTAAGCGTCTGCCTTCGGCTCAGAGCGTGATCCCGGCGTTATGGGATCGAGCCCCACATCAGGCTCCTCTGCTATGAGCCTGCTTCTTCCTCTCCCACGCCCCCTGCTTGTGTTCCCTCTCTCGCTGGCTGTCTCTATCTCTGTCGAATAAATAAATAAAATCTTTAAAAAAAAATAAAGTCTATAAAATAGATTTTTGTCTGGCATTTGCAACAGTTTTCAGCTGGAGTGTCAGTCAGGATGTTCAGTACTACTGAAAATAGTTTTATTTTTATTTTATGCAGTCTATAAATATTTATTTAGATTAGCATTCACATTCCCCATATTCTATTCTTATCATGTTTTTCTTGTATTTCAGACTTTCTTTCTGGTATACTATTTCTTGGTTGTTAAGTCTATTCTTCAGCTGTTCCATTGGTGAGTGTTTGTTGGTCAAATTCTTGCAGTATGTACTCTTTTTAAAAGATTGTCTCACTGTGCATTCAATTACAGGTTTCCTTTTCTCCCTCCTTCACAATCCTTTGAGGATACTGCAGATTTAATATTGCTTACCCTGAATGAGATCTATCATACATTCTGATTCTGGAAATTTATAATTTTTATTAAATCTGGGAAAATTTCAGCCATTATCTCTTTGAATTATCTATTCCTCATTCTACTCTTCAGTCTTTTTTTTAAAAGATTATTTATTTATTTATTTTAGTGATAGGAAGGGAGAGAGAATGCATGGGGGGAGAGGCAGAAGGGGAGGGAGAGGGACAAGCAGACTGTGCACTGAACACCAGGCATGATGCTAGGCTCAGCTAGGGGCTCGAGGCAGGGCTCGAGGCCAGCCTCAGGCAGGGCACAATCCTAGGACCTGAGATCACAACCTGAGCCAAAACCAGGACTCAGGTGCTTAACTGTCGAAGCCAGGCATCCCTCTTCTGTCTTTAAAAACAATTAGATATATATTAGATCTCCTCAGTATTCACTTTGTCTTTTATTATACCTCATTGTCCCTTTTTCTCTGCTCCTTACTTCCCTCTCTGGCTTTCTCATAATTTCCTCTAAGCTATTTTTTAGTTCTTTCATACTTTCTTTGGTTATTGTTATGCTATTTTATCAATTGTATATACTTTAAAAATTTTAATCTTTATTACCTTTGTTTTTGGAAGTTCTTTTCTTGGTATTCTAACTCATCATTTTGGGTGGTCTCTTGTTAGTTGTTGATGTTGTCGATTTTCTTATTTATATCTTCAAAATATTGAACATGCTGGATTTTATCTTGTGTTTGGTAATTAACAATATCTGAAGAGTTTAAAGATGCATTTGTATTGTTGGTTATTTTACTCTACCTTATGGTATATTTTTATCCTTTTCTTTTCTTTCTCTCTCTCTTTCTTTCTTCCTTCCTTCCTTCTTTCTGTCTGTCTCTCTGTCTGTCTTTTGGCTTAGGGGATCTTGAGGGACATTCCAAGTAGTCATTGTGAGGCCTAGAATGAGATTAGCTTTACAAGGTGCCTGGGTACTTACCCAGTATGGAATAGTTGGTCTAAATTGATTAATTTATTGATTTGGGGCTTTTTAAGCCATGCCATTCCTGGATATGGTCTGACTTTTGTATACAAAAGTATACTCAAGAAAGAGTATTCTCTTGTACTGTACTCATAAGCAAAGCAGAAATCCACAATTTTGTTAGTATTTCTTTTGCTGGGAGTGATTATTATTCTAGTTTACTTTTTTATGCAAGGTAAACCTCTTCAGAGGTACACACTTTAAGAATTTCTTTTTCTGTTCAGACTCTTTACTAGATTTTCTTAATAAAAGCTCTTTGTCAGTAGGAATTAACAAATGCTCTCAGGTGATGCTATTTTCGGTGCTTTTTGTGTTTGCTTTGTCTCTCTTGTCTTGAGATTTCCCTTATTCTTTCTTTTTTCTCCAACTATACTTTTAAAAGAACATCTTTAATATTTTCATTCACATATTTGAGTGTTTGGGATCATGAATATTTTCAAGATTTGTAGGATATTCTCAGAAAGAGAAACTTTGTGTTAGATGTCTAACTTTATTTTTTTCCCTTGAGAGATGACATAATACTTAACATATAAGATTGAGTTATTTATTGGAATTACATACTCTTGTGGTAATCTCAGAAAAATCACTTACATTTAGAATCTCAGTTTCTTTATCAACTAAATTAGGGTCCTATTAATACCAGTCTTACAGTGCTATTGGCTGGTGTAGTTGAGGTAGTGTGTATTAACATAGTTTTCAAAGACATAATGCATTATACAAACACTAGTGCTATTTGTTTATTTTTTTAAATATATAGCATCATGGTTTTATTTACATATATTGTGAAATGACTACCACAGTAAGTTTATTTATTTTTATTTTTTTATTATGTCATGTTAGTTACCATACAGTACTTCATTAGATTTTGGTGTAGTGTTCCTTGCTTCATTGTTTGCGTATAACACCCAGTGCTATTTAATATTAATAACAGTGATCATTATTATTGTTACCACTTTCAGCATACCTTAATCAGGTTCTCTAAATCAATCAAGATTATTGCTGATATACAATTATAACTGACAGTGTTTCAGATACAGAAAAAGAGAAGTATTTCTCCATAGTTTTTAGAAATTCAGTACCAATTCTTTTGAAGGAAAAAATAAGACAAAACACATATCTGAAGGAAAACTTATTTGTGTTTGTTATCACGTAGCATAAGTAATTATAAATGAATAAAATCAAAACCAACATTGTTTTATAATACTATTATTAACTTTGATAATGTTTCAGGAAAGAAAACAAAAATAATCTTTGTACAAACCCCTCTTTAGCCAACTGTATTGACATTTTAACAGTATTAATTCTTTTGTTCTATTAACATGGGATGCCTTTCCATTTATTTGTATCTTCTTCAGTTTCTTGCATCAATGCCTTACAGATTTCAGCATGAGATCATTCATCTCCTTAGTTAAATGTATTACCAAGTACTTTATTGCTTTTGATACTACTGTAAATGGGATTGATTTTTCAGTTTCTTTTATAAAAATCTTGTTATTAGTGTATGGAAATGTTACTGAATTTTGTATGTTCATTTTGTACCTTGTTACTACTAAATTCATTGATTAGCTCTAACAGGTGTTTTTGGTTGAGTCTTTAGGATTTTTCTATATATAAAATCACGTCCTCTGCAAGTTTAGACAGTTTCATTCCTTCCTTTTCAATTCTGATACCTTTTATTTCTATTTCTTTCTAGGACTTCTAGTACCATGTTGAATAGGAGTGCTGGGAATGGGCACACTAGTCTTACTTCTGATCTTAGAGGAAACGCTTTCATCTTTTCACTATTGAGTATGGTGTTGTCTGTGGGCTTGTCATACATGGCCTTTGTTATGTGGCTTCGTTATGTGGGCTTGTCATATATGGCCTTTGTTATGTGGCGATACGTTTCTCCTATGCCTAATTTGTTACGAGTTTTATCACGAATGGATGTTGAATTTTGTCAAATCACTTTTCTGTGTCTATTGAGGTGATCATATGATTCTTTTCTTTCATTCTATTGATGTTTCACATTGATCGATTTGCACATGTTGAAATATCCTTGCATCTCACTGGATAAATCCCACTTGATTATGGTGAATAATCCATTTAGTGTGCTGTTGAATTCTATTTGCTAGTAATCCTCTCTCTCTCTCTCTCTCTATATATATATATATATATGTATGTATATGTGTGTATGTGTATATATATATATTTACCACATCTTCTTTATACATTCGTGTATTGATAGATACTTGAGTTGTTTCCATATCTTGGCTATTTTAATAATGCTGCAAAAAACATAGTATTGTATATATATTTTTAAATTATGTTTTTGGTTTTGTTGGGTAAATACCAAGTGGTGGAATTACTGGATCATATGGTATTTCTATTTTTAATTTTGTGAGGAACCTCCATACTGGTTTCCCCTGCAGCTGACCAATTTACTTTTCCACCACCAGTGCAAAAAGGTTTCCTTTTCTCCAAATGCTTGTTAAAACTTGTTATTTCTTGTCTTTTTGATAGTAGTGATTCTAACAGGTGTGAGATGGTGTCTCATTGTGGTTTTGTTTTGTATTTCTCTGATGAGTAATTATGTTGAACACATCTTCATGTGTCTTCTTTGAAATAACGTGTATTCAGGTCATCTACCTATTTTTTTTATTGGATTACTTGAGTTTTTGTTTGTTTGGTGGTATTGAGTCGTATGGGTTCTTTATATATTTTGGATATTAACACCATATCAGATAGATCATTTGCAAATATTTCCTCCCATTCAGTATGTTGCCTTTTGTTTCATTGTCGGTTTCATTCATGGTGCAAAAATCTTTTAAGTTTGATGTAATCAAACTTTTTGTGTTTTTATATTAGTATTCTTTTACTTTTTGTGGGGGTTACTTGTATGTAATTCTCTTTTGTGACACTGCTTTTAAAATTCTTTCTGTATCTTTGACTTTTGATGATTTAATTGTAATGTATCTTCAAGTAGTCCTATTTGGGTTTAGCCCATCTGGAGTCTTTAGGGTCTCCTGGTACTGGACGTTCAATTCTTTCTCAAGGTAGAGTTGTCAGCCATTATTTCCTTAAATATACTTTCTGTCCCTTTCTCTTCTTTTCACGTTCTGGAATTCCCTTATTGCAAATATTGTCTCTCTCTCTCTCTCTTTTTTGTTTCCTATAGGGCCCTGAAGCTTTCTTATTCCCTTTTATTTTTTTTGCTTTCTGCATGTCTGACTGGGTAATTTCCAATGCCTTATCCTCCAGTTCACTCATTCTTTCTTCTGCATCATCCAGTCTACTTTTGAAACTAATTAAATCCTTACTGCATTTATTATTTTTTCCAACTCTAGGATTTCTGTTTGTTTTGATGGTTGCTATTTCCTTATAAAACTTCTCATTTTGTTCATTCATTGTCTTCCTAATTCCATTTAGGTGTATGTCTGTGTTTTCTTGTAGTTCACTACACTTCCTAAAAATTATTATTCTGCATTCTTTTTCTGACAGTTCTAAATCTTCATATTTTTAGGGTCAGTTATTGGAATTTCATTAGTTTCCTTTGGTGGTGTCACAATTATCTGATTTTTTGTGTTCCTTGATTTTTGTGTGTGTGTTGGTATCTGTGCATTTGAATAATGTGGCTCCTATTTCAGACTTTACAGGCTTGCTTTGGCAGAGACAGTTCTTTACCAGTCAGTTCAGTTTAGTTTTCTGTGTGTGTCTGCTGATAATGTATTGTGGCATGTGGGCCTGCTATTATGGCCTATTTTGAGTGAAGTAACTCTTCAAGCTCTCAGGATACGGATTGGAGGATGTGCTTCCGGCTGAGAAAAGTTGGATGGGACTGCTGGCCTGATTCCCCACCTATGTGAGGCTGTAGGATGGGCTCCATGTCTACTTGAATTCTCTGGTCAGGCTTACTAGATGGTCAGGACTACATACTATATTCAGCAGTGGATATAGCTATGAATTAGCTTCCCTTCCCTGGCAGGGCAGCAGGACAGGACTCAGGGTCTGTAGAATTTGTTGTTTGATGATCCAAATCATGCCTGAGTCCACACTGAATTTCTTGGTCAGGTGAGCCTAGAAGTTTTGCTCTGCAAATCGTCGAAGGCACAGATTATGTTCTCTCCTAAAATGCTAATGCACGTATGGCGGTTGAGTGGGTTACATAGCTTTCTGTATGTTCTGGTTAGTTTCCCTGTTTGGACATGCTAAATGCTGTATTCAGCAATGAGAAGGGCTACAAATTAGAATCCCTTTCTGGTCATAGAGGGAGAAGCAGTTCTAAAACAAGTAAAGCTCTTAGTTTGTTGTCTTAACTCCAGCTGACCCACACCACAAGTTCTCTGGCTAAACATGGCCCCTGGCTTTGCTCTGCAGACTATTAGCTCTGTTTGCCCTTCTCTGTGCTCATGTCCCACTGGACTGCACACCTTTCGGGTATTTCTACTGGTTCTTTTGGTTGGATGGGACCAGAAGACATTCTTCCCAGTGAGTGAGGCTATGTCTCAGCTCCTTTGCCCAGGTGGGAGGGGAGGGGCTGTTCTAGGCTGTTTCCCAAACAGTCTTTCCAGTTGGGAGGGGTCTGCAGCTATCCTCAGCATGGACTATGAATTAATCTTCCTGTCTGTGTGCGTAGCATGGGGAGCCTCCATGCCAGTATTGGCTTTGGTCTGGGGGGCAATCACCTCTGCTCACCTGCCTCTTGGCTTGAGTGCCACTGAGCTGCACACCTTCCAGGAGTTGTCATCAGCCCTTCTAGTCAGAAGGGGCTGAAAGGCACTCTCCACGGTGGTTGAGACTGTGACTCAGCACCTTGCCTGGGTCTGGGCTAAGTGGGCTCTTGGGCCAACAAAAGTCCTAATTTAATCAGGCGCATCTGCACCTTGCCAAGTCTCTGGGTGAGAGTACAGCCCCTGACTTGGTTCTGCAGATGAGCATAGCTGCTGGTTGGGATTACTACTTGGGTACTGCATGTTAAACTCTGCCAAGATCCATGTGTTGGTTGTTGCAAGTCCCTTCCCCCCTCTACCTCACAGTCATATTCCTAGTGGTACAAGATCAGAGTAGGGGCTCCCCAGAAAGGGACCCATAATTCCCATAAAGGGAGGGCTGGTTTCCCCTTCTGAGTTTTCTTTTCCCTCTAGAGCAATCTGAGTCTCAGGGGAGAGCTCTCTAGGTGGTGCTACGCTGCCTGAGGGAGAGACAATGTGGCCAAAAGGTAGCCACTTTACTCACCCTTCTAATCTGGTCTATGTGGTCCTGGGGGGTGCTTCAGGCTCACTCTCATGTTCTAGGATTCTCTCAGTGGTGTTTTGTTCTTGAAGAGATGATAGCTGTTCTTGTGAGGGGGAATGAAGTCAGGAACAACCTGTGTCATCATCTTAGTGATATCATTCTCCTCATGTATAATTTTAAATTCTAATTATTTGTACTACTTACAATGATGTATTGTGTTACTGTGCCTGAAAAAGAATTTACTACTTCATTTTCCTGCAAGGGCAATATGGGAAGGCAGCCTTCTTTCCTAACCATAAATTGTTGAAAGTTCATTTGGTCACAAATATGTCTTGTTTCATGATTATACAATTGCATTTATGGCTTTGAAGGAAGTACTCTTTTAATACATGTACATTTTTTGGTTAATTGTTTGGTAAATAACCAGAAAAATTAATATCAATGTCAGAAGAACTATGGCCAATGTAGTTCAGTAAGAATTTTTTCTGATTGGGTAAGTTTAGAAAATTTATGACAGAAGATAGGACCTACTTCCAAAGAACAAATTGAAAACAATAAATCATTCTGAATCAGAATTCAATTTGAAACACATATAAAAGTTTTTATTTATCTAGTTTTAGGAAGATATTTAAAAATTACTCCATTTCTTAAACACTAATAGTAGATAATACTTTTCTTTCAGGTATATTTCTAAGTACTTAATGTCAATATATTTCAATATTTCAATAGCACCGTGTATTTCTTTCCTATAGTCTAGGAAACAAAGAGCATAGTATGGAAACTTGCACAAAGTCATTTAGGTAATAGAGGGTGAAATCAGAATTTGAACAAGGCTGAGTTTCTGCATTGCCTTCAACCAAGTCTTTTGAAAACTAATTTATAATTTTCTGTTTATATTGATAAAGTACTCTTTACTTTTGTTGAGTGTTCGAGATTAAAATTATTTGGAATTTTAAAGAATGCTAGATAGCCCAAGTGAATTTTTATCGATGTAACTTCAGTAAATATAATAAGGCAAAATGAAGAATTTGAGGCATTTGTAGAGAAACACATTTTTGTACATGGGGACAACTGAAAAGTGTATTCTTTTCAAGAAGTCATTCTGGATTTTTTTCTATCTATTTTCCAATGTTACAATTCTGGTTCTAATGTCTCTCTAAATTCATTGACCAAGACAGTCTTACTGTTCCCCTCAGCTTCACTAAATTTTAGATAGACTTCTTGATTATAGGCCCCAGACCTCCTTTTCTAGAAGCAATTACCTAAGAAAACTGTCACTTGTGAATTATTTCTCTGTCTCTTTGAAACAAAATTTCTCCCAAGCTCTTGACAGCTTTACAGCCCAGGAGTCCCCGGGAGCCCTCCCAGTGGAATGTAAACCTTAAGGAAGACAGGGCCCCTGCCTTCTAGTCACAGAGAGTAGGAGCTTCACTTTGATAAGAACCAATTAGCAAACATGATGGCCTCCTCACTTTGACCAACATTCTCTAGTACTTTCCCTCTAGCCCATAGTTCTCCCTGGTGGTTAAAAACAAAAGCCTTTTGTTTCAGTGGAATTGAGTTCTTTGCCTCTGCCCCATTGCAAAGTCTTGCTCTCTATTGCAACTGATTTGTATGAAACCTCCCTTGCTGTTTTAAACAAGTGTCCAGTGCAATTTTTCTTTTACAATATCAAGATATTCTACTGCACCTCTGGAGGTATGGAGCTGGACTCTCTGCAGACTATGGAGGTGGACTGTTTATGAGAAAGATTTATATAAATGTTGACTGTCCAGATCGTTTTCTTTTCTTTATTCCTAGTTACTATCTTAGCTACTATCTGATAACTTTTCTTTGATGTGATTTAGCCAGTGGAGACTCAGAGATAAATTGCAATGTTAGTGGAACATAGCAAAGTAGGATATATTCCCAAACAGAAGAAATATGATTCTTTTTAAAAAGATTTATTTATTTTAGACAGAAAGAGAGAGAAAGGACAAGTAGGGGGAGGGGCAGAGGGAAAGAGAGAATTCAAGCAAACTCCCTGATGAGTGCTGATCAGGACTCAACCTCAGGACCCTGAGATCATGACCTGAGCTAAATTCAAGCATCAGACCCTCAACCAACTGAACCACCCATGTGCCTCAGAAAAATGATTCTTTAGTTCTGTTAAATTCAACAGGTATTTATGTAAGCATTCATTCAGCTAATATTAATTGTGCAAGCACAAGGCACCTTTCTAAGTGCTAGGCTTATACTGGAGGATAAGCGAGACAAATTATCTGACCTCAGGCGCATGCATTGTATCCAGATGTTGAACAACATCAGCAAAACAAGACTTCCATTACATTGTTCAAGAGGGAGTAAAATACTAAACTAAACAGGATGTGTATTGTATCCTTGAGCATTTGACATGTGTTGGTTGACATATACAAATATAATAGTGCTTACCATTTCAATAAAGCACTGCAGTTGGTATTCTTTCTAAATATTCTCTTCCTTTATGTTCTGCTTCTGTCTTCTATAAAAGGCCATGAACTGCTGGTATATGCTTTGTCAGTTATGACATTCAATTCTGGTTTGACCTAACTTGACCTATGCAAATCCTGAAGGCTGTTAAGTGGAGCAGAATGCTGAGCTCTCAAAGAGAGAGATAATCTCACATTTCAGGATACACGCATGCACATGACATTGGGTGTGAAAAGAGAAAAGTAACTATGGGGCAAGTGAAATTAAGGGATAGTTAGGTGTGTGTGCAAAAGTCAGAGTTCTTACATTATATGATGTTCTACTGATAGCATCATAATCAAGATTTAAAACAACCCTAGAGTCCTCTTTTTTAAATGTTTATTATCTTCACATCAGCATTATATTTATCTGACTTCTCAGAGAATAACTGAATTCATCTAAATGCTACTGTATTTTTGAATTGTGATAAGATTATTTTGTCAAATCAGGGGCGCCTGGGTAGCGCAGTCGTGATCCCGGCGTTGCGGGATCCAGCCCCACATCAGGCTCAGGGCGTGATCCCGGCGTTGCGGGATCCAGCCCCACATCAGGCTCCTCCGCTATGAGCCTGCTTCTTCCTCTCCCACTCCCCTGCTGTGTTCCCTCTCTCGCTGGCTGTCTCTCTGTCACATAAATAAATTTAAAAAATCTTAAAAAAAAAAGATTATTTTGTCAAATCAATAATGGTATTTATTTCCACTTCCATCCTAAAAGTAACACATGCTCATTACCAAACATGTTACAAACCAAAAAAAGGAATTTGTATTTGTGTGTGTGTGTACCACATAATTTTTAAGTAACATCCCAGGGAACTCACTTTTGTGACTTGATAGTGTATTTTCAAAACTGTAGTATCTGGAATAAGTGTGTTCGTCTGAGTGTTGAATAATAAGAAAGTTGCAGAAATATTTATAAATATCATATCCCCTTGTTGTATTTATCATTATGTAATGACCTTCTTTGTCTTTTATTTCAGTTTTTGTTTTAAATTCTATTTTGTCTGACATAAGTATAGCTACACCAGCTTTTTTTTTTTCCCTTGTGCATGGAATGTGTTTTTCCATCCCTTCCCTTTCTGTTTGTGTTTCCTTAGATCTGAAGTGAGTTTCTTATAGGCAACGTATAGATAGGTCTTATTTATCCTTTCAGCCACTCTGTCTTTTAATTAGATATTTTAGTCCATATACATTTAAAGTAATTATGGATAGGTATGTACTTACTGCAATTTTGTGTATTTATTTTTTGCTGTTTTTGTAATTTCTCTGTGTTTCTTTCTTTTACTCTTCCTTTGTGGTTTGATAAGTTTTTTTCTTCTTTTCTTTTCTTTTTCTTTCTTTCTTTTTTCTTCTTTCTTTCTTCCTTTCTTTTTTTCAGTATTACATTTAGCTTTCTTTGTCATTTTCTTTTATGTATCTACTATAGCTTTCTACTATGTGGTTACCACAAAGTTCCCATATAACATCATATGTAAAACAATATATTTTAAGTTGATAGCGTTTTAAGTTTAAGTGCATTCTCAAACTCTACATTTTTATTCTCCCTCGCACCACGTGTTGTTTTTGTTGTCATATTTTACATCTTTTTATTTGGCATGTCTCTTAACTAATTATTATAGTTAGAGTTAATTTTAGTAGTTTTGTCTTTTAACCTTCATATTGGCTTTATAAGTGGTGAATCTACTACCTTTACTATATATTTCCATTTCCTACTGAGATTTTTACTTTTCTATATGTCTTTGTGACTAGTTAATGCCTTTTTTTTTTTTTCCCCCTGCTTAAAGAAGTCCCTTTGATATTCTAGTAAGGCTAGTTTGGAGGTGATGAATTCCTTTAGTTTGTGCTGTCTGGAACTCCCTTCATCTCTCCTTTACTTCTGAATGATAACCTTGCCAGGTAGAGCATTCTTGGTTGGAAGGTTTTTCCTTTTAGCACTTTGAATAGATCACGCCACTCCCTTCATGCCTGTAAAGTTGCTGTTGAAGGATTAGCTTCAAAGTCTTAGGAGGATTCCTGTGAATGTAACCGGTTGTTTTTCTCTTGCTCATTTTAATATTCTATCTTTAACTTTTGATATTTTAATTACAATGGGTCTTGATGTGGAGGAAGGACAAGTGTGAATTAATTATTTTTCAGAAAGACAACCTATTTCTGAGAGGCATTTTGTGCAAAACAACTGTGCTGTAAGCTTTAAATTAAATCTTGTTACCAACAGGAAATTTGTAGACGATTGATTTTCTTAGCCATTAATTCACCTAAGGCATTATCTCCGGCTCCATAGCATTTAGCTGCTTTAATTTACTTATCAAAGCTAAGGGATTTCCTTAGCAATTTCCTTTCCCCTTTCACTAGGCACAGCAACAGAGTAATTTTTTTCTGAGATACTAGTTATTGCAAAGAAGCACATCTCATAGAACTGGCTGTTCCCTTCAGATAACACACACACACTCATGTACACACAAATGAAATCTCAATAAAATCATTACTGTAGTTTCATAAAGGGTGATTGAAAATATGCTGAAACCATTGCTTTGTTTACTGTGACACCATTAAATATCTAACTTGGGGATTTTATTTATTTTTGTTTGCTTGTGTTTTCTCTGTGTCTAGGTGTTTCTATGTATATGAGAAAAGTCATAGTTGAAAGGTTGGAGCATATTGGGTTGTCCATTATGTCTAAATTTTTTTTTTGTTTCACATCAAGATTAACTTCTATGACAAGGAAAACAAAACCTTTACCTAGCTATTTAAGCTAAAGTTGAAATTTTGGCATTTGTTCTTTTTTGAACTTTGAACGCTATGGGCCCATTGCTCTTCTTTTTTAATCCACTTTACCAAGTAAGCTCACCTTCCCGTGCATATATTCAAACTTACCCTGGGCATCTAAGGGACTAAGGGACTATGTATTCTGGCTCCATCTTGCCTTTCTCACCTTATTATTGGTTCTTATATCCAATCTGATCCCCTGATTTCTGTCAAGCTTGACTAGTATTATTCTCACACATTATTTTGATTTTGACTCCTAGGTTTTTGTTTATGGTTCCTAAGTCACCTGACAAGATGTCCCTTTTCTTCTCTTCATATTTGCTCTTATTCATACCTTAAAGCCAAAGTCTCATCTCACTTTCTCAGATCCTTGTGGATTTAACTCATCTTCCAGACTGTATTTTTTGGCTCTCCGTTTTTCTTTATCATAGCCTATTTCATTCACTTAGAAGTCTTTATTTATTTATTTATTTATTTATTTATTTTTAAGATTTTATTTATTTATTTGACAGAGAGAGAGAGACAGCCACAAAGAAAGGGAACACAAGCAAGGGGGAGTGGGAGAGGAAGAAGCAGGCTCCCAGCAGAGCGGGGAGCCCCACACAGGGCTGGATCCCAAGACCCTGGGATCACGCCCTGAGCCAAAGGCAGACACTTAATGACTGAGCCACCCAGGCATCCCTAGAAGTCATATTTAAATATCACTCTTTCCTATGTAATCTTAGCCTTCTAAATTGTAAGTTTGGGAAAACTAGATGGTAGGTTTTATGCAGTAACTGAAACATCTTTTTTCCCTTTTACTTTTTTTCCTTTTGCCTGAACTCGTGTATAAGGGGTTAAGGTTTAACTTGCTCTAGGCAGTTTGATATTAGCATCCAGATGGTGAAAGCTGTGCATTTCGTATGGATCCTGATGATTGTACGTCTTCCCTCTTCAGATTTACAATAATTCCCTGAAGCCTTAAGTACAAACATCATGGCAGCTGGGGTGCTCCAAGTCACTGTGGTCTAGCATGACATTTTATCCAGATCAAACTAATTTATTTAAATGGCCAATATAACCATAAATATCAGTGAAATGGTTTGTTTTTTCCTTCTTAATAAGTTGGATAGCAATTTTACAATGAGTGCGATGTGCATATCTGTGTCTTTGAGATGATGACTAAACATCTCAGGGGCTATGATTGATGTTAAATGTCATATGTGAGATCATTGCCTGTGGTACAAAACTATAACTAACAAGCTTACATGTAACATTTAGCTTTGAAAAAAGGGTGAGTAGGAGTCAGGAGTGGAGAATCCTGGGAACCATCATTTTTAATCCTCTGTTAAAAGTAGCTCAAAGAGATGATAATTTTCAATAATCCAAAGCACTTATTTTTTTTTCTAAATGGATAAATTAAAATGAAAATAAGTATTTGAAAGCTGCCTCTTTTATAACATATGTCAATGACAAATATGGTAAGGAATGTACTCTGTCAAGCACCACAAAATTAACATGATTTGTGCTGATTCCAGCCCTGGATATGGGGGTTGAACGGGCACCATGGGAAGTATCATATCACATTGGCGAAGAAAATCATCAGTAAACTTCCAGAGGAGAATGTTTTTAGTGACTGCTATGGAGTATAGAAGGGGAAAAAAATAAATGGGGTTTGGTTTTTGAAGATATTTACTTACATTTGAAGACACTTGTTTTCCTTCATTCTTTTCCTAATACTTAAAAAAAATGTGTTAAAATTCATGTAACATACAAATGACCATTTTAACAATTTTAAATGTGCAATTCAGTGGCATGTAGTAATCCACGTTGCTGTACAACCATTAATCTTACGTAGGTCCAGAAAATTTTCATCACTCCAAAAGGAAATTCAGAACCCATTATACAGTCACTTCCAATTTTCCTTCTATCAGTGGCCTTGGCAACCACTAATCTGATTTTTTGTTTCTATGAATTCATCTATTCTGGATGTTTCATATATGTGGAATCATATAATAAGTGACTTTTATGTCTGGCTTGTTTCACTTGGTATAATGTTTTCAAGGTTCTTCCATTTGGTAGCATATATCAGTAATTCCTTCTTTTTACAGTTGAATAATATCCCATTGTATGGCTATACTTTATTTTGTTTATCTCTGCATCAGTTGATGGACATTTTGGTTGTTTCCACTTTCTGACTTTTGTGGATATTGCTGCTGTGAATGTTTGCAGACAGATATTTGTTTTAACACTTGTTTTCAATTCTTTTGGGTACAAACCTACGCATTGGGTCAAATGGTACTTGTTTGTTTAATTTATTGAGGAACAATCAAACTATTTTCCACAGAGGCTAAAGCATTTTATATTCCCACTAGTTGTGTGTGACAGTTTTAACTTTACCACATCCTCACCAATACTTGCTAATTTCCATTTTCTTTTAAAATTTTTTATATAATCCTTCTAGTATAAGGGCAGTATATTTCATTGTGGTTTTTACTTGGATTTCCCTAATGTTGAATAATGTAGATTATTTAGTTACGTAGTGCTAAATATTCTGGTTTTTTTTTTTAAATTCTTTTCTAAGATTTTGCTTTTAAGTAATCTTTACATCCAGTGTGGGGCTTGAATTTACAATCCCAAGATCAAGACTTGCACCCTCTACCGACTGAGCCAGCCAGGTGCCCCATCTTCCTGTTTTTAATATTCTAAAATTAGCCTATGATTATAACACCTTCAATCTATACATTAATTCAGTTTATATCCTTTCAAGGATTATCCTTAGGCTAATGCTGGACATATGTAAAAAAAAGTTTTTAAACTAATAATTTGGGCAAAAGACTGTCTATTATAATTTTATAAACTTCAGTTCATCATATTTGGCTATTTTATGTGCCATTTATTAATAATTTTGTGTTGTTCAAATGACATGAAATTTAAAAAATATACCTTTCTGAACACTATACATTAATTAAAATAAGGTTTAGTGTCTCACCATCCCCCTCCCCTTTTTTTTCCAAAAACTTGTTACTAAGTTCAGTAAAATATTGGGTAGTTCGGTGCTGGGTGTTCTGAGAAGGCAATCTTTTCTCTAAAGACATTTAATGATAGCACAATTTTATCTTTAGATTCCCCCTCTCCCATTCTTCTTTCCTGTTCTCTTACTGTCTTTTACGTCTCTATCCATTTAGTCAGAAACAGATCTGCCTACTTATTAAGATTAATATTCTGCCCAGAGAGGGGAGACAAATTGTCTCCTTCTATTCGAATGGCTCTCTTTTCTATCTTTAATTACATCTCTTGAAGATCTTCTCTTTCATGCAAACCTCAACCAATTAGAGCCTGAGATAAGGCTGTACCTATGATTACAAAGTTAGTAATGGAAATCTAGCTCTTTCAGGTTAATTATGGGACCCAACTTTGGTTGGCCACAGGTGAAAAGTGAGGGAATCCTAGTTTTGGGAATGGCATTTTACACGTGGGGGGGTTGTTGGAGGCAGTGGTAGGCTTTGTTCCAACTGCACTGATTTCCTGCAGGGTTCTCTTGAGACAAAAAGGAGCCACTAAATTCTGCTTTTACTGCTGGTTATGGCTATTCTTTCTTTTCACCCTGAGTTTTATACTGTGGCTTGTAAATATACACCATTTTCAAAAGAGAAATCTGATGAATTTGGCTATCGTTACAATGTAAAGTTAAAGTAAATTGTTCCCAAATGATTTCTATATTTCTCCCATGGCTCCAGTTGGTAATCATAAGAGAGTGAATTTACTATAAGTAATAGTGCATATTGACTGAATATAATATCCCCACATACTTTAAAAGATGGAGCAAATTTGTAATACCTGAAACTTTCTGTTGTACAAGAAGTCTTGTAGATAATTAATGCAGTTAATTAACTGTGAATGTAATTGGCTACTTCAGAGAGCAATTAGCCACTTCACTGTCATATGAGAGCAGAAAAGACAAAATACATACAAATTAGAGGGCAGTCATTGTAATTATTTGAGGTTATTGTAAGAGAACTCTTGTCTATACTGGACATTTAAGATGGCCTTGCATCAACGCAGGCAAATTAGAGAAAACTATTTTGATACTTTTAAAAAATACTACTTTAAGTTTATTCACCCAATTTGTTTAAAACTTTGAGGCAACCTTAATAACATCAAGCAAATCTAAAAATGGTATGCAGCCCTAAATGATGTTGAAAACAAGTTTTTCAAAAAAATTGTAGTGTTCATTAGTGTTACTTCCAGAGAATAGGAATTAAGGAATTTCACCTTCTATTTTATTCGATAGGGACATTTAAAAAAAAAGATACAAATATTTATAGCTTGAAGAGCATTAATTAGCTTTGAAAACAAGTTGGTAAATATACAAAGAATTGGCCACTATTCAAAGTTTAAAACTCTGCTTTTCATTAGCTGCAGAAACAAATCATTAGGGAAGAAATCCCTGATGGGTATTAATTCTGACAGATGGTCCTACACTCAAGTTAATACTTACCATTTCCTTGCTTGGAAAGTTGCTTTCTTTTAGAATTACTTTCCAAATTGTGACTCATTTGCAATTTACTGGAAAAGACAAAGTATGATAGAGTTCATTAAGGAAATGGAAGAACAATACATCTGATTATTTGTGGCATATGATCCACTCTTTAGATGATCTCCAAACAAAAGAATTGTGTATGCCTTGATAAAAAAAAGTATTAAAGCAGAGCCAATTAATATATTCCACGGAGACTTTTATAATTGTGTCCTTGGGGATAATGAGTCAAAGTTTTTTATCAGGACCTTTAGCAAAGTCTCCCAAGTGTGCTTCAAAGAGTGGGTGTGATGAAGACCACTTTATTGAGTGGAAGGCCAACCGAACTAGGAACAACAATAGACTGAAATGTTTTTGCTTGTGGATGTGAGGAATGTTCTGCACCATGACAAGTTTTGTGCACGTTTACTTATTTCTGCTCCGTGCTGAACCACATAACCTTACATAAGCAGTGCTGTCATAAAGGACAAATCAATCAGGAAGGACATCGGACCGTAAAGGGCTTGTTATACTTGCCCATTGTTTCATTCATTCATTCAACAGGCATTTTTTAGCAACTGCAATAGGTTAGAAACACCGTTAGAATTAATAAATCATGATGTTTCCTCAAGGATCTTGCAGTCCAGTAAAGTGGTGGAATGAAATAAAGACATCAATATTTAGCTTTTAATAAGTCGAGGGTGCTATAATAGGGTATAAGGGAGGGAGAGGATTTTTTTTTGCAAACGATAGGAAAATCTTATAGGGAAGTGACAAGAATATATGTATTCATTAATTCGACAGCTATTTATAGGTTGTCTAGTATTTTCCAGGCTGGAGATAAAACAAGAAACAAGGCACAATCCTTGTCCTTTGGAAGGTTGTAACATTTTGAAAGGTGGATAATTATGACCAGCAGACAAAGCGGATCAAAGTGTATTCCAGGTGGAAATACAGAGGCTTTGTGTAGGTTAATTAATGTACTTTCGACAGCCATCTGCCACTTGTAGCTTAACCTGCTAGAGCCCCCTCCACCCCACCTGCACAGCAATAATGCTTAATATTTCATTTCTTTTTTTTTTCCTATAGAGAAAGACAATGGTTTGTGAGTGGAGGACATAAAAACTTAAGAAACCAATCCATGGTCTAATCATCAATCTAAGGTTTTGCAGAAGTAGTGATGAGTTAAGCTAGACTTTTAACTCAGTGACACAGAGCAGAATCCTCAGTTGGTGATGGGCTCTGGAGCTAGGAGGCAACTGAATTGTGGGCAGGCTTTTCCATGTGCAAGATGAGCGGAGTAAAGAAACGATGTCAAGGGGCACCTGGGTTGGCTCAGTCGTTAAGCGTCTGCCTTTGGCTCAGCGCGTGATCCCACATCGGGCTCCTCTGCTAGGAGCCTGCTTCTTCCTCTCCCACTCCCCCTGCTTGTGTTCCCACTCTCGCTGGCTGTCTCTCTCTCTGTCAAATAAATAAATAAAATCTTAAAAAAAAAAAACAACATGTCGAGAACCTGTAAATAATGGTGCAGACTTAGGGACACATAGATTAGACACCATTCATTAAATTACAACTTCATAGAGTCTTTCTAATGCAGAGTTGCACTCCCTATGGCCTGAGTTGTACTTCTAACCGACATCAGAATCTCTGAGTTATTCATACATTTATCACTAGTATCCCTTGCCATTTTGGGCTCAGATGTTTTTGGTGTCTTTTTGTTGCTCGTATTCAAAATGGATACAACATGGGATGGTTGGAAGGTCTCTAGGTAGTTTTGTAAAACTGGAAAGTAGAGTACAGTAAGAGATGAGTCTGGAAAGCAAGACAGGGCCATAACATAAACAGTTTCGTGCTCTATGATGAGAAGTTTGGGTTTTATAATACAAACAATTGAAATCACTGCAGTCCTCCAAGCAAGAGAGTGACATGATCAGATGGCATTCTATAAAATTCACTTGGGTGCTTTGGAGGGTTCGTAAATGGAGTCAGAGGGGCCCACTTGGGGGGGTGGTAAACAGAAGGGGGAATGAAGCATGAGAGACTATGGACTATGAGAAACAAACTGAGGACTTCAGAGGGGAGGGGGTGGGGGAATGGGATAGGCCGGTGATGGGTAGTAAGGAGGGCACGTATTGCATGGTGCACTGGGTGTTATACGCAAGTAATAAATCATCGAACTTTACATCGGAAACCGGGGATGTACTGTATGGTGACTAACATAATATAATAGAAAATATTATTTAAAAATAATAATAATAAAATAAAAATAATAAAAATTAAAAAAAGGAGACTATGAGAATGACTTTAGTATGGGATATTAAGAGTCTGTAGTGAGGTGGAAGCAATGGGAATGGAAAGAAGAAATTTTATTTAAAACATGTCAATGTTGTGGAATTTATGTGACTTGGATGTTGATTCTCTGAAAGGAAAGAGTGAAAGATTACTTCAATGACAAATGAATGCCAGTATTTGATCCATAAAGGGAATCCTGGAAGTAGTGTTATATTTGAGGGTGAAAAAAAAAGTACAGTTGCAGTGATGTTAAGATTGGGGTGTTCCTTCAGTTAGGAATCAGAGAGACAGAAAGTGTGGTAAAAGTAATTTGTGTTTAAACATGGCTTACAGGGCGTCTGGGTGGCTCAGTTGGTTAAGTGTCTGCCTTTGTCTCAGGTCATGGTCCCAGGGTCCTGGACTCAAGCCCTGCATGGGCTGCCTGCTCAGTGGGGAGCCTGCTTCTCCCTGTCCCTCTGCTGCTCCCCCTGCTTGTGTTTTTTCTCACTCTCTCTCCTGCTGTCAAATAAATAAATAAATAAATAAAATCTTTAAAAAAATAAAAATAAAAATGGATTACAGTGTCAACGGAGAGCAGAATCAAATACGGGGGGTAAAGTGAGAAAGTAAAACAGGATGATTAGCACTTCTTAAGACCACTTATTAAATTACCCCTTTACTTACTAATTTGGTCCTTTTAAAAATTGGTAGTTGCCACCATTTGGGGAACCAGGAACAAATTCATGTGCATTATTCAATTTTTCCTAATAGCCAACCCCTGAGGCAGCTATTAATTTTCCTGATTTATAGATGGGGTAATTTGGATGCACAAAGTTTAAATAACTCACCCAAGGTGATGGTAAATAAATATCCAAGCCACTTGAGGCCACTTATCTGATTCCATAGCCTATGCAGTTAATGGTAGCGCTGCCCCTTGCCTTCCAAATACCAAATTCCAGATTAAACAGGGAAGGCACAACTGTCCATGAGATTCACCATGTCCGTATGTCATTTGAGCACTTTGGTTCTGTCACACCCTAGACAAACTTCCTTGTGAGTCCGTGGCCTGAGTAAGAGCAGGTAGGCCAAGAAGAAGGTGCCATAGCAGAAAAGTAGAGTCAAGAGCAGAGAATTAAATGGTGATACTTTTCTCCTCTTTAGCCTCTGTCTGCAACCAGTGCACCTTAGTATTAGCCCAAGCAGCACGTGAGTGGAGGAATCTTGGAGGCGGGTTCTTCCCCATGGAATCACAGCGGGCTCGTTGGGAGACAGACTTTTATGAGATGCAATTTATTCTGTATGAGAATTATTTATTTTTGACAGGTGAGAACATAGGATGCAGACTTGAGACGTGCCTTTTTTGTTGTTTTTTGTTTGTTTGCTTGTTTATCTGGTTTTTTACTAAGTAAGACCAGTTTCTTTTTGTCCCAAAGAGTAGATAAGTCACTTTTTATTAAATACTATATAAAGCTGGTGTGAAATAATTAATGTTAATAACATCGTGGGAAATCTTTGCAAATGCCAACTCTTAGCTAGTCCTCTTAATGTAAATGTTAGACACCATTTCAGGAAACATGTTTACATGTTTTAAATCACTTCTCTTTTCATTTAAACAGCTATAAATGTATATATGTAACTCATGGTTTTGTGTTAAGGAATCATGTCAAGAGAAGAAGATAACAGATAAATGAAGAAATCTAACATTGGAGAGGGAACAAGAAGCCAGGCCTGGACATATTTGTACACATAGCATAGTTCCGTTCTAGACCAGAATATTTCTGGTGCTTAGATGGTTTGTTTGAAGGCAGATTAGAGATAGTCTGATCTTGCACTGTCCAATACTGTAACTATTTAAATAACTGTGTGTGGCCGTTTGGATTTAAATTCATTAAAGTTAAATACAATAATTAATTTATTTCCTCACTCATACAGGGAATCAAAGAAATAAAAACAGGTTTAAAAAAACAGTTTCAAGGAGGTGAGGGTTGTCGCCATATGAAAAACATTGCTTAGTTAGCCCTATTTTATGCATGGGAAATTATGTATTAAATACTTATTATCTAGTTTTACATAAAATTCTTCTTCATGTAATTCTTTCCAATTTTTAACACTTAAAATGTTTCTATCTGTAGTGATTTTTCTTCTTCTGTTAGCTAAGACAAATACACTTTTAAACAATGCAAAACCTGTGATCATTCACCCATCTATTCACCCACCTCATCTGTGTTTCTAGAAATTTCTTTAACTTCGTAAATGTGTGAAAATATAAAAAATAATGGTAATGAATCATTTTCTATCTGTTATTTGAATACTTTTATATGCAGTAAATCCTCTTTTGTACCAGAAGAGATGTCTCCATAAGCATTATATAGATATCAAATGATCTATCAAGTTAAATATGTCTAAATAATGTACATAATAGTTATTTATTATGTATTTGTATGTATCTCTCATCAATGAATAGTCTTTATTATATACGTATATATTATTATTGTGTCCACATATAAAAGAAGAAGAAAATGTTGCAAAATTATTAATTTTTTTAAAAAGATGACATAAACTGAGAAACTTGTAAATCCTTGGATCTTTCAACAAGTTCAACATGTAAAATTGTTTGCTGTAATATATACTCAAAACTTCAGTTTCCCAAAGTTAAACAATTTGTGTTATTTAATATTTTTACTCACCTGGACTCTTTCATTCTGTGTCTATTAATAAGTTCACTAGATGCTGTTAAAAATACCAGCCTATTCACAAGATCCTTTCAATATTTCCCATTGCGTTCCAAAGTCCTTCTTTAGTAATCTATTACTATATTCAATTTATTCCATTCATGAATTCAAACTGGTGTTTGATTTTAACATATATAAATAATATGAAATTTATTAGATATTTAAATAACAGATTTGTCACCTGTTGGTTGAAATTATAGGATGAATTTGTCTAATAATGTGGGCCAATTAACTGTTGAATATTAAGTCATTGGCATTAATATCATATTATAATATTTTATATTATATTATATATAAATTATATATAATTAATGATATATATAATTATATATATGTAAATTATATATAATTATAATATTATAATATTAAAATATTATATAATATATCATATAATATTTTCAGTGCTTTATTATTACTTCTGCTGCAGTTATAAATTTGTCTGCACTCTTGCTACTGCTACTGTTTTCAGTTTCCTGTCACTATCCTTGAAAGAACTTAAGAATTTTAGTGTAGTTTTCTGTAATTAGATAAATATTTTACAAAAATCTATGAAACTGACTTCTGAATTATTGAAATTTCTTGATATTGCAGAAACAGTGTCACATTTCTGAAAAAATACAATTTCTTTGAATTAAGCTGGCTATGATATCAGGGAGGTGAAACATTTTAAAATGTATGCTTCCCATTTTAATTGCTATTTAATTCCTTCTTTGGACAGTGAAAATCTATTCTTTGTGATTGGAAATCTTACTGAATTGGTCTCAACCAAAAGATATCTGTAAGATGAAAGAAGACAAAGAATGTCCCATATTCAGGACAAGAAATATACTGTTATAAATAATGGATGATTCTTTTGAGTGATTAATCTTTGTTGAATGTCAGCACTAATATTGCTCAGCTAGTGGAGTTTTCTTTTTTTAACAAAGCTTTTGTCCTTGACTTAAAAGAATAGGCATTTACGCAGCATTTTGTTTAGACTTTTCATTTTGGCTTTTAGGTAATTCGATGACTTATTGACTTATAAAGTTGGAGGGGCCCCACAAAAGCTATGGTTTTACTGTCATACTAGTCATCTAATTGGTTCTTGGTCCAAAATTGTACATTAGATAAAAGCAAGGCAAGTTAGCTTTTCTTTCTCATGGTAGGTGTGTATGAATGTGTCCGTGATATTTGTTATATGTGTGTGTGTATACTTTTTGAGTTGAGATATATATATATATATGTCAAACATACATACTTTTTGAGTTGAAATAAGTCCCCGTATACCATAAGAGATGTGCCTTGATAAGCATTACAGATAAAGATATCAAATGATGCATCATGTTAAATATATATATAAATAATATAAATAGAATTATTTAAAATTTTTAATAAATTTAAAATTTAGAGATAAATTTTAAAGTGTTTAAATTTAAATTTAACCATAACATTATAAGTATGTATTTAAATGTAAATACAGACTATATATGTATGTATATATACATATATATTATATATATATTATATATATCAGCATACACACACATATATATACAGAGGGAGGGAAGGAAACAGAGTCAGCCTCTTTGTGTAATGGTATCTGTAATAATCTCCGAAGCTTTGAGGAGGTATTTTCTATCACGTGGAATGGGGAGCAGCAGAAGCCCGTCTGCAGGAAGAAATGGAGTAAAAGGAGATGTGCGGTGGAGCAGAAGTCAGAGTCTGCTTGTGTGTCTCCAGCAGTCTTTAGATTGACATTTGTGCCATCCTGAGGCTCTGCTACCTTCCCTTCCATGCCTGACTGACAGTCATTAAGTTCTGAGAGAGAGTCTTGTAACCTTTCGATAGACCTTCTCTTTTTTGGATAAGCTCTCTCTAAGTAAAATCAAAGAGTCCTAACTAACAGATTTGGGAAGAAAAACATTGTGTAAAGGACAAATAACCAGTTATTCTTAAGATGCTTTATCTGTTTACCTGCTACAGAATGCTGCTGCAAAAGAAAATAGAGTGGATTTTGAGTCTAGAGAGAAAGGCTTTATGTGTTTGGCTTTGCGTGACATTTAAAGATGTTTGACTTCTGTGAAAATGTTTTCATCGAAGATACTTCTAATGAGCCACAGAGAGAACTAATTGTTGGGGATCATTGCTCTCTGATAGGCTCTGTAAAATCCATGGCATTGTCATTTCCATAGGTTTATGGGCAGAGTACGTCTCCATAGTAAGAGAAAATTTATTACCAGATTTTCTTCTTAATCTGCTTTTCTGTAAAAATGAAAGGAACACTTTGGAAACTTTACTTTGACAGAGATAGAACATAAGAGCTTTTTAAACTAGGCATTAATCTTTATTATGCATAGATAGCCATGAGAAAAATGCCCTGACCAAAATTATTAAGAAATTAAGACCTCGAGGGACACGTGGGTGGCTCAGTTGATTAAGCGTCTGCCTTCAGCTCAGGTCATGATCCCAGGGTCCTGGGATAGAGTCCTGCGCAGGACTCCCTGCTCAGTGGGGAGCCTGCTTCTCCCTCTGCCTGCAGCTTCCCCTGCTCGCTCTCTCTCTCTCTCTGACAAATAAATAAATAAAATCTAAAAAAAAAAAGGAAAAGAAAGAGAGATTAAGACTATGATAAGAGATCTGCAGATTTGATTCACATTTACTTGTTATTTGATTTCTGAAATAGTTCAGAAAAGAGGTAGTACTAATTTACATTCCGGATATGGATATCCCATATTGCCCGTGGTGAATAATTAGATATCCTCTAAAGCCCAATAACAAAAAATTGTTGGTTTCATTAAAAACCATTTAGATCTAGCCAGGGAAAGAGTGACTAGAAAGTGATCTGAGTGAACTAGAAAAAGTTACCTTAACATTCAGTGATCGTATAGTGTTAATTTGATGTGTGCTTCCAATACAATTTTTAGTTAACTTCCCCTTTCCAGCTCTTTCTACCCAAGCACAGCACAATTGATGAGTATGTAGAAACAAGCTGACTCTTCATTCTTTTTACAACTGAAGCTATCTGTGTTTTTCAGCCAATTGACAGACAGACAATTTAATTCAACAGTATTTATCAAGGGCTTAGTATGCGCCAAGAATTGCGCTGGAATTGGCGCTGGAAACATAGAATGGAATAAGACCCATAATTTTCAAGAAAAGATAGACACATAGGCTGGTAATCACAATAGTTGCAAGAGCTCTTACTGAGAGGCATGACAGGGTCCTAACCGAATGCAAAGGAAAGAAATTTAACTGAGGCTCAGGGTTCATATGCAGCTTTCTGGAGGAAGTAGCACTTAGTGAGGGAAGGACTGGTTAAATGGGCAAGGAAAGACCATTTGATAGATTCCAAATAGCACACCAACAGCAAAGTCACCAAAGAGACTTTTCCTGGAACCACAAACAGTTTTGTGTGGTTAGAAGACAGTTTTGTGTGGCAAAGAGGAGAAATGAGATTAAGAAGACAATTTGAAGTGTCTTGTGAATTCTTGGTTTAATCCTGAAGGCACGAGGAGCCATTAAAAGATTTTATGTTGTGGAAAGACATGATAACATTGGAATTTCTAGGTAAGTATTTTTGTTATTGAAGTATAAAAAATAGACACAGAAGTACGTGTACCAAAAGGTCATAACTCAATAAATTACTTCAAAGTGAACTTTACACAGGTAAAGACATTAAAATATCAGTTGAAAATCAGAAGCTTTTCTTATTCTCCTTTATAACCTTGCCCTCCTCTCCAAAGGTAACCACCATTTTACCTTCAAACACTGTACATTCTTAAAACGTTACACAGATGGGATCATCCAGTATTCCTCTTTTTGTGTGATTTTTTTTCACTCAAAATTATGTTTTCTTGTTAGATTTATCCAATTGGTGTGGTAGTTGTTGCTCATAAGTTTTATTTGAGTGTAGTATTCCGTTATATAGAGACAGTCCATAGTATACCACAATTTATGTAACCTTTCAATGGCTGATAAACATTTAAGATTTTTCTAGTCTGGAGCTAATGTAGAATGCTATTATGAACATTATTGGACATAACTTCTGGGTCATGTAAATCTATTTCTGGTTGTTACAAATCTAGGAGTGGGGTTGTTGTATCATGTTCAAAGTTAGTGTATTGTGTCAAACAGATTTTATTTTATTTATTTATTTTTTTAAAGATTTTATTTATTTATGTGATAGAGAGACAGCCAGTGAGAGAGGGAACACAAGCAGGGGGAGTGGGAGAGGAAGAAGCAGGCTCCCAGCGGAGGAGCCCGATGTGGGACTCGATCCCGGAACACCGGAATCACACCCTGAGCCGAAGGCAGACGCTTAACGACTGTGCCACCCAGGCGCCCCCAAGATTTTAAAGTGATTGTCCCTATTTACATTTATACTTTAATTAACAGTGAATGAGCTGCCAGCTGTTTGATGCCTTTTCCATTATCTAATATTGTTTGGTGTACCCATTTACATTTTAACCATGTTGGTGGGTTTACAGTGGTATCCTATAAGTTTTAATTTGTAGTTCCTTGATCAATATCAAAGTTCAGCAACTTTTAAAATGTTTTTTGTCATTTGGCTCCCTTCTTTTATAAAGTGCTGCTTCAAATTTCTTACCCACTTAAAGAACTGCTTTTTAGTTAGTGAAAGGTCTTTATTATTCCTTTAATATGAGAACCATTGTCTGTTATAGGTCTTGCAAATATAATCTCCCATTTGGGGCTTGCTTTTTCCTTCTTTTTATGTTTTTTTTAATAAAAGAAGTTATGAATATTAATGCAGTCTTATTTATGTTTTTCTTGTTATTAGATCATTTTTTGTCTGTTTAATGAACCATCCCATGCCACAAAGTCATATTTATATTTACCTTGGCATTTTTTTTTAACTTTTTTGCATATACAGTATCCACTTGGGGTTGATAATTGTGTATATTGTCTAGTAGGAATTATACTTTTTGTTATTTATTTATTTAGTTCATTTGTTAGTTAATTTACCAAACACCATTTATAGAAAAGACTGCTTTTTTCATCACTGCTCTGTAGTGTGAATTTTGTCAAAATCAGGGGTTGATTCCTGTGTGGTTCTAATTCTGGACGATCTTAGTTCCTTTTTTTTTTTTTTTTTAAAGATTTTATTTATTCATAGAGACAGCCAGCGAGAGAGGGAACACAAGCAGGGGGAGCAGGAGAGGAAGAGGCAGGCTCCCAGCAGAGGAGCCTGATGCGGGGCTCGATCCCAGAACACTGGGATCACGCCCTGAGCTGAAGGCAGATGCTTAACCACTGAGGCACCCAGGCGCCCCCGATCTTAGTTCCTTTGGCTTGTTTATCTCTCCTTGCACCAATACACGCTGCGTCAGTTACTGAAGTTTTAAAACAATTCTTGGTATGTTAAGTTATTCCATACTTTGTTCCTAGCAATTTTTGGCCCTTTGTATATCTATGTTAATTTTAGGATCATATTGCGAATGTCCACAAAAATGCTATATAAGTTTTTATCGTGATAACATTGAATCTATACATTAATTTGGAAAGAGTTTCAATCCACGGGCATGAAATTTTCTTTTTTTGCTAAGATATTCTTTATTTTTCCAAATAAAGATTTACATTTTCCTGGTGCAAAGGATTTTGCATATGTTTTGTCAGATCTACTCGCTAAGTATTTTATGTCTTTTTGATGCTATTATAAATGTTATTATTCTTTTAAAGATTTATTTTATTTTTAGAGAGAGAGAAAGGGAGTTTGAGCAGGGAGAGTTGCAGGGAGAGAATTTTTAAGCAGACTCTCCACTGAGTCAGGAGCCTGTGGCAGGCTTGATCCCATGACGCATGAAATCATGACTTGAGCTGAAACCAAGAGTTGGACGCTTAACTGACTGAGCCACCCGGGTGCCCCATAAATGGTATTATTTTTAAATTTTATTTCCTAAGAATTTGTTCTGACATAGAAAAATGTACTTATTGTTTATATTGATTTTTATATCCAGAAAGTGGAGTTAGCTCCCCAATTCTAATAATGTAGTTACAGCTAGATTTTGGATTTTCTTTTTTTTTTTTTCATTTTATTCATTTATTTGAGAGAGAGAGAAAGCAAGAGAGAGCGCAGGGAGGGGGAGAAGCAGACTCCCAGCTGAGCAGAGAGTCCGACATGGGGCTTGATCCCAGGACCCTGAGACCATGACCTGAGCCAAGGGCATATGTTTAACCGACAGAGCTACCCAGGCACCCCTAGATTTTGGATTTTCTACGTGTCCTCCTCAAATAATGACTATGCTGTATTTTTCCCTATAAGGCTAGCTTTTGCCTATACCACAAATTTCAATGCTAACTTTTTAATATCATTTGGTCCAAAGTATTTTGTGATTTCCTTTTTGATTTCTTCTTTCACTAATGGACTATTGAGTAGTTCACAACTCAGTACTTGATGTAAATAAAATATGGCTATTTTCCATTACTTATTGCTATTGATTTGTAGCTGAATTACCCTGCAGTAAGAGAACAGGCTCTATATAATTTTATATATATGAAACTTTTGAAACTTGCTTTATGGCTCATAATTTTTGATGTATGATATCCTAGGACTTCCCTCAACCAGTTTTTCTCCATTAGCCTTTCTAATCAATGGAAGCTAGCTCTCCATTTCATTTCAATCTAATTAGTTTTGACACAACACCATATCCATTTATTTCTGGTATTTACCGCAATTTAGTGTGTGTGTGTGTGTGTGTGTGTGTGTGTGTGTGTGTTCTATGATTTCCGAGATTATGCCCATTTCTTTCAGTACTTCTTGCTGTGCCAATCATAGGACATCAAATAGGCAAGACTGAAATGATACTGGATGAATGAATGAATCTATGTATCCATAGTGGTTGAGTCTGCAGGTAGAGGTGGGACAGGCTAGCTAGAGTTTGTGGCTGCATCGAGATAGGAATGACTTGAGGGATAAAAGTAAATTAGGACAGGAGCATGGCATGCTTGCTAAAGGACAAGAAAATGTCACAAGGCAGCAATCAATAACCAGCTGTCAAAAGTTACAGAGAGGTCAAGAATCAGAAGAGCTGAAGTCTGTCTGTTTGATGTAGGAAGGATATACTGATAAAAAGGGTAAAAAAGAGATGAAGTGATGGAGATGCTGGACTTCAACAGGTTTAATTAAAATGGTTGTAATATAGTTCATTCGGATACTTTCTAAAAATGAATATATTATCATTAAAAGAACCCTTTCTTTTCACTTCCCACACAGTATGTAGACATTGATTAAATTTTATGGCCAGGGAAAAACTTGGCTTGACTTTTCTTTTTGACAAAGGTAAGAACGGAAGCCTGACATCGTGGAGCCTAAACAGACTTTATGTCTTAGTCTCGTTCCATTCTGTTTCCTCTGACGCCACTTGTATATGCAAGTCACCTGCTCCCGGAGGAAAGCGCGATGTCAGAGGAGCAACCAAGGGCAAGGTTAGCCTCACCAAACAGAGCTGGTAGTTTGCTGGGGCATTATTTACTCTGTTGGCTAGTGTGGCATCTGATTTTTTTCACATTATTATTTAAGGTCTCCCTTAACAGCGTGTGTCTTTGAAGAGGCTGAATGTGCAGAGTTCATAACACACCGACAAGGTTCAGTTTATCTCAATACTGACGGTTGACAAGGTAAGGTGGCCAATTCGGGAGATAAAATGCAAATTGAATGAGGAGATAAAAAGCGTGTGTTGTGATGTCTTATCAGGCCAAAAAAGCAAAATGGGAAAGAACATGGTGACCAGGTGGCAACACAGTGGTTCTGAGTCATTATCTTTATTTTTCAAAAGGGAAGCTCCAAATTTCGAAGAGTTTATAGTTAAGTTGCCTAAGAACTGAAGCAAGTAAGGAGCAGTCCTGGGATCAGAGCATTCATGTGTGGTCTCCAGAGATTGTCTCTTCCCCACACCACCCTACGGCAGATGACGAAGCTCGGGCTCGGAGAGATTTTCACTACCTAAACACGCAGAGTGACAACAGGATAAACCTGGATCTCTGCCCAAGTTTCTCTCTTTCTGCAGTTCGTGTACTGCCTCCTCCATCTGCTTTGAGAAACCGTGCATTTACACTCTCATTCTTGGGGGTTCCTAATTCAAATGCATATATGGAAAGCTTTGGGAAATTGTGGAAGGACACCTGTTTACCGGTACTCAACTCGGCTTTCCTGGGGTGTCCCAAATTTTCTTGACCACATCATGACTCTTTTACTTGTAAAATCGATGAACTTTGTGCCAATTTCATATGCTGTGGAATGTGTTGAGAAATCATGCTTCATGGCAGATGGTGTCACAATTGACCAAAGGGTGTTTAATGAAGCAACAAAGACAAATTTCACCCAGCTTTTCCATAAAAGCTTTAGTGCTCTTGGTTGAATATGCATTTCTTTTACTGGTGGAGTGGTGGGGGTAAGGATATTTCTCAGACGTTCCCCACTTTGTTTGATTGAAGCCATCTCGTCCTGAGGCTACAAACATAATGAATGGTTATGATCTCATACTTTTTAAAGCATATTTTAAAGGACCAGAGGAGGGAGACGTTGAAACTATTTTTGGTATCTGAAATTCGTGAGTACTGACTGAAAAGAGCCAGGAGGGGTGGAGCTGAGATTAACATTCCACTCTCCTTCCTGGCTTGGGTGTCAAGGGGAATTATGCAGCATTGTGCACAGTCTTCAACAGCAAATCAGACTTAAAAATATTTCACACTGGGGATGAGAGGGATTTGACTTTTAAAAACAGATGATCAGGGGAATTTGACTCTTGTTGTGAGAAAGTGTTGTTATTTCCAGAGTCCCCGCAGATACTCTGTTCCTTAAATTACCAAAAAACAATTTAAACGCAATCAGATAACGTGATGAAGTGGTTGGTGAGCTGTGGCTAACTCCTACTTAAATCCAATTGAATTTTGAACGTGATCTGGGTAAAGGATTGTGTAGCTTTGCGAAAATGGGAGAGGCAACATATTCTTACATAAATTTTGCCTAAAATTGTTTGGTAAACTTGTGCCTTACATTAGGATTAAAACGGTGTTTAAGAAAGGCAAACAGTAAGAGTATGCTATGTAGGCTAGCAGAAGCAACAGATGTTTTAAGGTTTGTTGTAGCTGATCTAAGCAGCTTAGTAGCTAAAATGTCTACATAATTATTGAATCCCAGCTGAATACCCAGAGTATGGATTTGTATCCAGCCATGATAGGATTTGTCTAAAAGGATTTAGCCTAAATACCATTAAGCATATTTTACTTTTCCTATTTTTTCTTCTTGTATGTAAGTTTGCGTTTTCTATTATATAAATGTAAAATTCATCACATGAATCATTTTTGAGGCAGTTAAATTTTTAATTACATTTTATAAGGAGAAATAAAAACTTTATATAGAGGGTTTTACTGAAAATATTCCGAAAGATAAAATGTATTGCCGCAGAGCAAGATAAAGGAAATGAAGGTTTGTTTCCATATATGATTAATAGGTTTTCGATGATTATCAATATAAAAATTTGTTTTCCGAGGCTAAGAATTCATAAAGAAGCAAAAAAAAAAATATTGGCAAACAGAAAGTTCAGAATTTTAAAAATTACTATTCTAGAGAGTATTATTGGGGGTTGTATTATGGAAAATGGGGTGGCTAGAATTTATTATGAGCACGATTGATACGGAATTTGGCAAATGAAAAAGATTTGCAGGAGTTTGAGTTTGAGATTTGGAGTTGAGGGTTTCATAGTTGAACTGAGAGGTGGTAAAGAAGTTGATATATTTGGCTTGTTTTCCCATTGTCCCTAATGCATTCCATAAACATCAGAGTGGCTCACAAACGATGTATGCACCAGAGTATGGGTGGGGAAGTGAACGTGTGTCTTTAAACTCTCGTACTTCCTTTTGCATAGGTACTATGGATAGCATTTCTTGTACTGATAATTTTATGCCATTTTTAAAGAAATAATCAGAAATGGCAAGGGGTAGATTATTGCTGCTTGATTCCAAAGATCAAACAAGCCTTTAAAGAAGCCAAATAGATGAGATCACTTTTCATATGGCTCTTAAGTATGAAACAGAGTCTTTACTCTTCAATTCTGATTTTTTTAAACAAATTTTCAGGGCATGGTAATCCTTGTTTATGCATAGATGAGTGAAAGCATTATTCTTTGGTACTAAAGCAACTTGCCAATAGATTTGAACATGAGTTTGCATCTAGATGGCTCATTAGACTGTAGAAATGGAAGGAAAACATTGTGTCATGGATATTGCAATGTAAAAAACGTAAGAACATAATAGATTATAAACTTGGGCAAACTATTGATAGATTCAATGCTTTTCATGAATGTGTGGGGAAATATATTTTTTCAGTAAATGGATCCATATAATCATATTTGAAAGTTAGTCATAAACCACAGAAATTCCTTCTTCTTTTGGCTTTTTCATTGATTTTAACTACTCTTTTAGCTCCAATTTCGTGTCTACAAAATGACTCGTTAGTCAATATATCTAGTTGTGCTTTCTCTTAAAAACATTACACACATTGGCTTCTTCGTTAACAACTTAGGTTACAAAATACAATAAGATTACGTCATTAGCTTTTGATCATTTGCAACATTGCAGCTCCTGATACTGTGCCAGGACTTGCAATATTTACTATCACATACATGCTTTTATAAACTCCCTAAAAAGCCCCGCCAGAAGGAAATGCAGCCTAGTTGTGATAAACGAGAAAACAATTACTTAAAGATAGGTAACCTTCCCCCAACTCTGTGACTAGTAATTGTCAGACGTTTCGAATGTAGCTCTGATAGACTGCACCAGGCTATTTCTACTATACTTTTTCTTCCCAGTAGCATCATTCGAACAAGCTATAGGAATCAGTCATCTCATTCATTTATAGCAAATCAATATTTAGTAACAAGGCACTTAATTTGGGAGCACCTGGATGGCTCAGTCGGTTAAGCATCTGCCTTTGGTTCAGGCCATGATCCCAGGGTCCTGGGATAGAGTCCTGCATCGCATCGGGCTCCCTGCTCCGCATCGGGCTCCCTGCTCAGTGCGGAGCCTGCTTCTCCCTCTCCCTCTGCCACTCTCTGGTACTCCTGCTCTCTCTCTCTTAAAAAACAAAGTCTTTAAAAAAATGCACTCAATTGTAATGTTATGGTAGCTATAAGACATCAGGAATAAAAAATTAAAAACATAACTTATTTATTTTGTTTGGGGATATCTAACTGGATTCTATATCTTATAACTGAAGACTAAGGGATATTCATATCAGTAAGGCAACTATGGAAATAATATAAAAGCTACTTGTCTCTGCCTTAGCCTTAGCATAGGGCAGCTCTGTTCACTAACACCATTTTAGTAGTCTCAGTACTGCATGCCTAGCTGTAGCTGTAAGGACCTGCTTATTTTCCTACCTGTGACCGCCCTCACATTTTGAAAACTGGACTCCTTCCCTGTGGCTGAGTTCCAAGGTCAGTGTTAGGTGCTAGATGGACAAAAGAGACATTGGCCTGTCATCTTGAAGTTTATTCTCTAGAGGGAGATGCAGATTTTAAATATACTGATGTTGTTTGTGTATATACATATTTATGTTTACATATTCATTTTTATGCACACACATATATGGTTCTGTATGTATACATACATGTATACACGCACATGCATCTATGCTTTTAAATGTTTATTTATGAGAGAATGAGAGTGCACAGCAGGGGAGAGGGGCAGTGGGAGAGAGAGGGGGGAAGCAGACTCCCCACTGAGCAGGAAGCCCAATCCTAGGGTTTGATCTCAGGACCCTAAGATCATGCCCTGAGCTGAAATCAAGCATCAGATAGATGCTTAACCGACCGAGCCACCCAGGCACCCCACACATACGTGTATACATGTTTGTATAGATGTGTTCATAAGTGCTGTAAAGTTAACATGAAATAGTTCCCTGAGAGAGAATAAAAGGTGGGGATATAATTTAGATGGAGTGGTTCTGGCACTCAGCACTTTGAAGTAATATTCAGGGTGAAACTTAAAAGAGGAGCAGGAATTAACCCAATGAAATAGGAAGGGAAAGGTCTGTCCCCCTCGAACGTTCTGTAAGAGACCAGTGTGTCTAGAGCGTGCTGAATGTGTCAGGGACTCATGACGTGATACTGGAGAGGTCAGCTAGTCTAGATTACGTGCTAGTCTCAGCTCCCTAAAACACTTGAGATTAAGGTGCAAGTAGACTAGTAGAATGTCATTGAAAAGAGAAGCTTTTAACAGATGTTCTAATTTCATTTTTTAAATCTTTCTTAAGTTTTTATTAAATTCCAGTTAGTTAATATACAGTGTTATATTAGTTTCCAGTGTACAATATACCGATTCAACACCTCCATTCAACACCGGTGCTCATCACAAGTCCCCTCCTTCTTCCCCCACCACCTATTTCACCCATCCCCCCACCCACCTCTCCTCTGGTAACAATTAGTTTGTTCTCTAGAGTTAAGAGTCTGTTTGCCTGGTTTGCTGCTTCTTTCTTTTTTTCCCCCATGCTCATTGGTTTCTTTCTTAAATTCTACATATGAGTGAAATCTTATGGTCTTGTTTTCCTCTGACAGACTTATTTCACCTAGCATCCATCCACTTTTTTGCAAATGGCAAGATTTCATTCTTTTTTATGGATAAAGAAGGTGTGAGATATATATAGATACAGCTTTAGATATAGATATATAGACACACAGATATATAGATATATATACAATGGATTAATTTCATTTTTATTTTATCTTTTTAAGGTTTATTTATTTATTTGACAGAGAGACAGCCAGAGAGAGAGGGAACACAAGCAGGGGGAGTGGGAGAGGAAGAAGCAGGCTCCCAGCAGAGAAGCCCAATGTGGGGCTCGATCCCAGGACTCATGCCCTGAGCCGAAGGCAAACGCTTAATGACTGAGCCACCCAGGTGCCCCTAATTTCATTTTTAAAAGAACACTCTAGGGGCGCCTGAGTGGCTCAGTCAGTTAAGTGTCCCATTCTTGATTTCAGCTCAGGTCATGATCTCAGGGTCATGAGATCAAGCCCCACATCAGACTCCATGCTGGGTGTGGAGCCTCCTTAAGATTCTGTCTCTCCTTCTCCCTCTGCCCCCTTCACCTACTCGAGCTCACACTCTTTCTCTAAATTGATAAATAAATAAATAATAAAAGAATGCTCTAGCTGCTGCATAGGAGATGGATCATAGGAAACCTAAAGTGGGGACCTCAGGTACGAGGCTGTTGCATTGTGTAGACTAAAGTTATTGCGGATCTCAAGGAAGGAGGCAGTAATGGCGTTAGAGAGACAGAGGTACATGGATTCAAGATCCATTGCTGGTAGACTGGATGTGAGAAATGGGTCAAGGCTGACTCCTATGTTTCTGAATTGACCAACCAATAACTAGAAGCATTGTTTCAGCATGGTTGGGCTTCCTATAGAGGCAACAGTTTAGTTGGAAACATCTACTAATCAATTTTGGCTTCTTTCAGCATGAGAGATCTGTGGAATATCCAAGGGACTATTTCAGTAAGGCAGTCAGAAATATATACCGCAGGTCTGTAGCAGAGATGTACATGTGGGGGTAATCAGGTTATGGGTGATATTAAAAGCCAAGGAAAAAGAAGATCAACTATGAAGGAAGTATAGGAAAAAAGAAAGGAGGCCCAAAGCCTAAGCCCTGAGAAACCCCAAATTTTAGTGATTAACACCGAGGGAGATCTAGAAGCGTCAGTGATACAGAAGGAAAAAAGAAATAGAGATTCTACTTTCACAGCAACCACATATTTTAAGAAGGGAAAAACATCGGTAAACATGTCAAAGGTTCTATAAATTCTAGTCAAGAGAAGAACTGAAAGGTGTGCCTGGGATTTGACAAGTGGTTTGGTTGCAAGTGGCAGTAAAGAGTAGTGGAGTTTTTCCTCCCCACAAGATAAGGGCAGTCAGAGCTGGTCTAAGGTTGTGTAAGACAGCGGCATGATGAAGTGATCATCTTTCCTCTCTACAGTCCTTGTCATATGGGCCTTGTCGTCAGGCCAGATTCTAGGCTGCCACACTTGCAGGTGTCAGACCAAGACATAGCAGAGGAAAGAGACGACCTCTACTTCTGTGAGAACACCTTTCCCAGGATCCCACACTGGTCTTAGCCCTCGTCTTGCACTGACCAGAATTACATCACAAATCTAAGCTTAGATTGTCAAGGGTAATGTAATGTAATGTAAGGTAAGGTAATGACTGAGACTGGCTTATAAAATTTAGAGCCCATTTCTTGGGGCTGCAGATTGTTCTAGACTTCCCAGAAATATCAGGATCAGAGTGGATCCATGAACAAAATCACAGTTCTGGAAGGTAGGGGAGAGGGCGTTAAGGGTAGATGGGGAAGCAACCAACAGTGTCTCCTACACAAGAATATGAGGAAGAAACCAACAATTTCACTTGAATTGGAATATCCCATCACATTTGAATATTCTCCGATTGGGATAGAGTCCTATTTCTCAAATTTGGATAATAAAATGAAGTGGATACATTACATCCCACCACCTACCCTTGTCCTTTCTCTCAGCTCTAGCTCTCCTGTCATCACCCAGCTTCTGGCTTTGCGATGTCCTATTACTGACCTTCTCTTACCAAGCCAGCATTTTCATCCTCTCTTTAAGGGGAGTATTGAAGTACTTTAAGGTGTTCATTTGGCTTAATACTGTACTTCTCTCAGGGTAATGTTTGAAATTTAAGAGCCATATTTAACATTAATGGGACAAAATAAGAAGGAGGAAGGGGAGGAGGAGAATTACGGTGGAAACTGCTGGTCATAAAACAGACTGGTGGTGAAGATATTTTGAGTAAAGGATGTCTCCTAGTCTTTTTCAAATGATTTCCACAGGCCCTGATTTTGCCTAAAACCATGGCTTTCATATGTAGCAAAGCTTACACTTAGCCCACAACAAATAAATGCTTTACAATTATAAAACAGTTAGCTCTGATAAGGTTAAGGTAATTTGTAAAGCTTTCTCACAATATTAAAGTCTCTAGCCTAGTAATCTGCCCTTCGTAGCTATTCAGTTAATATGACTAATACCTACACACGTAAGTAAATAACTGTTCTTTTTGATGCCGTTCACTTGTACGCAATCAATATATGCTGAGTTCTTTGTGTGGGCACATTACCATTCAATTAAATGGGAAAATAAGCACAGAACTTTTTGCTATTTCTCACCTCACAGACGACCCTAGTTCCCATTCACACTACCAGCTGACAGGCCATGAAAACTACACATTCTGTGTTGTTCTTTGTCACAGACATTGATTGTGAATTGTGGTTTTGGCTTTGATCTGTTGAGTAACATTTCTACCTTCTAATAGAAAGAGGAAATCTTTTCTAACATTATCCGAGGACATTAAATCTATCTATTTTGAATAAATGAATATCTGTCGCTAGCCTTCTCATTACAGATCCCACCTCGTACAGGTTAATCTCCCCCACCTGGCTTGATCACATTCTTACCATCAAAGTTGCCTGGAGCATGATGGTGATGTTTATTACCTAACTAGCCACCATTATAAAATATATATAATATATTTTATATATATAAATATTGTATATATATATCAATATATATGTTTATATATTGTATATATATATAATATTGTATATATAGTATATATACATATATAAATATTTTATATATATAAATATATATAATATATAAAAAATATAAAAATGGTGGCCTAACTAGCCACCATTATAAAATAAATTAACTAGAGATAAATAATGTTTTATAACCATGGTTTTGTAATTTGTTTCAGGAGTAGGATGTACCAACCTATCAGCATTATTTGCTCATAATGATTGGTGTTTTGTTTCCATGGAGTGTGAGGGGTTTTGATGGTTAGGGATGGGATAGTGTTAAATATTTTCCCAAAACTTTGGAATTTCTCAAGTAATAAGATGGGTTGTTGTTGTTGTAGTTGCTGTTTTGTTTTTGGTTTTTTTTGGGTTTTGTTTTGCCAATGAGATGCCTCTTCAGGATGGGTGTGGGTCACCAAAGGCAACAACCATATAGTCAGAGCATTGAATCTGTCAGCTCCCCCACTCCCTGATTTTTGGGGAGGAGGGAGGGGCTGGAGATTGGGTTATGGAAACTCTTAAATGAACAAACAAACAAACTCTGGGACAATTAGGGTCTGGAGAACTTCTAGGCTGCGGAACTCATGAGCGTGCTGGTTTGGTGGCATGCCTGCAAAGACCATGGCTGCTCTGCACCACCTTTGCCCCCATACCTTACACTATGCATCACCTCCATTTGGATGTGTCTGAGTTGTATCTTTTTTTTTTTTTAAGGTTTTATATATTTATTTGAGAGAGAGAGCCCAAGTGTGGGGGAGGGGGCCAAGGGAGAGGGAGAAGCAGACTCCCCACTGAGCTGGGAGCAGGGAGCCCAATGTGGGACTTGATCCAAGGACCCTGAGATCATGACCTGGGCCGAAGGCAGACAGTTAACTGCCTGATCCACCCAGGCCTCCTGAGTTGTATCCTTTATAATAAACCTGAAATAGTAAATACAGCACTTCTCTGAGCTCTATGAATTGTGCTAGCAGATTATGGAGCCTGAATGGAGGGGGTTGTGGGAACCTCCAAAGCTGTAGTCAGCAAGGCAGTAGTGCAGGTCACTTGAGCACCCCAAGATACAGCTAGTATCTTAGGACAGTCTCATGGGACTGTACCTTGAACCTGTGGGGTCTGTACTGGCTCTGTATTGTGTTATAATTGAATTGCTGGACATTTACCTCGTATTGAAGAATTAGAGAATTGGTTATCGATGATGGAAAATACATCACTGATGGTCACATAGTTTGAGTGTGCCTAGACTATGCCTTCATGACCAGCTCACCACAACAGACCCTCTCTCCCCCATGGGCAGATATTACACTTCTTAATATCAAGGTGTTTACATGCATATAAGTGGTGCTTCTCTACTGGAAGAGACAAGTGTGTCCTATAGGGTCCAGGACTGAGAGGACAGAGAGGGCTATACCTGTGACCTTGGATGCCTTGCGATGCATGTTTCTCTTGTTGTTGTCACACTGTATCCTCTTTTTGTAATCAAGCTCTTCTCTGCATAGACTGTATTTTATTTTATTTTATTTTTTAAAAGATTTTATTTATTTATTTGACAGAGAGAGAAAGCGAGAGAGGGAGAAGAAGCAAGGGGAGTGTGAGAGGGAGAAGCAGGCTTCCTGCCGAGCAGGGAACCCTATGTGGGGCTTGATCCCAGAACCCGAAGGCAGACGCTTAATGGCTGAGCCACCCAGGCACCCCGGTAGACTGTATTTTTAGTGCTGTGAATCTTTTCAGCAGTTGAACAGAAGGTGATTAATGCATTGTTAGTACAGATCCTTCCAGCAATCTTAAGTAACATTCTTAGTCATTTCAGCAGACTAGTAGATGAAGGAATTGAAGCTTTGTGGGTTTTATTTGATTTATTTGTTTTAGGGTAAGAGAGATTGAGCTCATACCCATGGGAGCAAGCGAGGGGCAGAGGGAGAGGGAGAGGATCCCAAGTAGACTCTGCACTGAGCAAGATCACAACCTGAGTCAGATGCTTAACTGACTGCACCACCCAGGTGCCCCAAAGGAATTCAAGTTTTTAAGAATCCATCCTATCAAGGGACATACTGGCCTAACTAGCTACAATGTATTAAGTACTTTAATCCTATATATTTCCAAAAGTGAAATAAATCAGTATGCCTGTAAGAATTTCCCTAAAACATTGAGTTCTTTTTTTAAACCAAAGTATAAAACTTATGAAAAGAATGGAGAATAGAAGTTTTAGTGTAGATTGTAACAGTTGAGCACACACTGTTTTCAGCTAGTCATTTTATTTACTATTCTTTCTAAATGCTCTTTTAAACAAGAATACAGGGAGGGTGGTCACTGCTAATTATATTTCTCTGTTCATTTCATATGCTATTTGACTTACAAAGAAAATTTTGGTAGTAGTCCTATAAGTTCTACATGGAGTTTAGCCAGAATATATATTTATCACATTCATTCATCTTCCTCTACAATTCCTGAAAATTATAAAATTTACATTTGATTGATTATTTTAGAATTTTTGTGAGTAGATATAGTTTTACCACAATACTACTAGCTTCTAAGGACAGATTTTTCAAAAATAAATGTAAACAACATCTGTATGCATAAATGACTAATGGAAGGGATTATTAACATCTTAGAATTTAGAACTATTACAAGTCAAGCACAGATAAAGTTTTATGATATTTAAAAATGGTGACAGTGAATGCTAAGTGCTTTATTTGCTAATAATGAAATAATGTTGAATATAAGCAGTGTTATATAATCAGTGATTAGTGTTCAGGTGCCTCTTTCGAAAAATTAAGAACATTTAGTTAATACTGCTAATTAAGAATGAAAGGGTTGTTTTCAATACTACATGTCAACACAACTGTCTCCCTCAGATTACATTGTCTATCGACCAGACGCTCTGTGCATGGCAGATAAACCTAAGCAATCACTTTGTAATAAGCAGTTTTATATTTTCAGACATTCGTGGGCATCATCTGCTTTTTGACAGACAGCAGTCTTCCTCCATAATCACCCACACATGGTGGGGAATGAAGCCGAAGCATCAAGTTCTTATTACAAACTGGAATAAGGAGTTCCAAATAAAACACTGTATTAGAAGAAGAAAAAGGAAAAAAAAAAAAAAAGAGTGACCACTTACCCACTCTTGGATTCCTTCCCACATAGGCTATTGTTTATCTAATGTCAGTGTTTCAAAAATGATTTCTTTGGATATGTTTTTCTGAGTCATAGATTACCTAGGAAATAGGGTTTCATATTTTCTTTGTGGAAACTTACGCTTCCTATTTGCTTCCTCTGTAATTTGCCAATGGAGAGTTCTGAAATTATTTTGGTATATGACATATGTGACAACTTTAAAGGACTTGATAATAGACTTAAGATCTTCGATATCAAAATATCTGCTTTTATATCACAGAATGCAGTGACCATAGAATATTTTTTAAATGATTTAGCCAGTTAGAAATAGAGGGCAGTGCCCTAAAGTAGAATTCATAGTTCCCTCTATGTTGGAATTTTGATGACTTCAGTTAGAATAATTATTCTATTAGCTCTTAGCCGAATGAATGGGACTGAGTAAACGGATGCTGAGAGCATTTGTAAAGTGAGCATAATAGTCACCTCTGTTGTGTGTATCTTTTAAGATTACTGTGTGGGTAAAGGCATGCAATGAAGATTCTTCATGGAGCCATTCTTCATGCTCCTGGCATCGTTTAACTTTTTTTTTTTTTTAATCTTTTTTCAAGAGGGGGGAGGGGCAGAGGGAGAGAGAGAATCCCAGGATACCCCTCTGCACTAGCCAGACAGGGAGCTAAATCTCACCACCCTGAGATCATAGCCTGAGCTGAAATCAAGTCGCTTGCCCAACTGACTAAGCCACCCAGGCATCCCATTTTTTTTTTTAATTAATGATTTTTTTATTATATTATGTTAGTCACCATACAGTACATCCCTCGTTTCTGATGCAAAGTTCGATGATTCATTAGTTGCGTATAACACCCAGTGCACCATGCAATACGTGCCCTCCTTACTACCCATCACCGGTCTATCCCATTCTCCCACCTCCCTCCCCTCTGAAGCCCTCAGTTTGTTTCTCAGAGTCCATAGTCTCTCATGTTTCATTCCCCCTTCTGATTATCCCCCCTTTCTTTATCCTTTTCTTCCCCTACCGATCTTCCTAGTTCTTATGTTCCATAGATGAGAGAAATCATATGGTAGTTGTCTTTCTCTGCTTGACTTATTTCACTTAGCATTATCTCCTCCAGAGGCATCCCATTTTTTACACTTATCAGTGGAAGAACTTATCTTCTTTAATTATAATTTTTACACAGTTGTTTTACTACAGTATCAATGTTGAATTTTAAGCTCTTTCTGTGTGGAAACTACGTTTTGCTAATGTTGTATTTTCAACAATAACAAAGAGAGTGCTTCCTGTCCAACAGTGATGATAAAAAATATCTTAATATCACTGTAGGAGTATATTCACAGCCATTCACCAATTTATTGGAAGGCAATCAACTCCCCCCCCCCCCACACACACAGCCCTATCTATCTGACATAATTCAGAGCTGTGACTTTCTAATGCGAAACCATTAGGAAAATTGAAAGCTGAATTTCTTCTCCACCCTCAAGCATACATGACCAGAGGCAAGCTTGGAGTTCGGTTTCACCAAGAGTGATTATGACAATCTGGAGTGACTTAGTTGAGCTGCTTCTTGTGAAATAAGAGTAAGAATGAGTAAAGATGCCTGTGTGTTTCAGGGCTTGGGGAGGGAAAACGGGATGCTTTAGTAACAGATTGGAAAACTTTTTCAGGTGGAATATACAAGAAAGGTAATGGTCTTGGAGGGAAGTGCCCTGGACAGAGAGCAGGAGCTCAGTATTCACACCGGGGTCTGGTTTATTACCTCAGTTACATCATTTAATCTCTCTCTGCTATCTTTTCCTCATCTGAGAAATGATAAAGGAGAATGTTCAACGTTAAGACGTGGAATGGTTGAAGGAATCACAAAGGGTGAGAGTGAGATTTTAGTCCCGTTTTAAATGGACTCCACATCTTGTATTGTTTCCCAGGACAGATTGAAAAAACAAGAATGTTTTGCACTGAGAGAATAGGTTGACTACTGGATATGCTTTATCTAGGGCTTTTCACTGCATTCACTGAAAAATAGGACAGGCGTTTCAGTTTTTTGAAAGAAAGCTCACTCTGCCAGAATATCTGTGATGATGTGTTATCTCAGAAGAGAGAGCCCCAAGTTCTCTCTGATAATCCTCAGACTGTCATCTTTGTTTTTTTTTTTTTTAAGAGTTTATTTATTTATTTAAGAGATTCAGAGAGAGAGAGAGAGAGCATGAATGGAGAGTGGGAGAAGCCGACTCCCTGCTGAGCAAGGAGCCTGATTCAGGACTCGATGCCAGGACCCTGAGATCATGACCTGAGCTGACGGCCGATGCTTAACCGACTGAGCCACCATGTGCCCCAGACTGTCATTTTTAAAGAGATGGAGCCCTTTGATTAATGGGATATTAAGAAGAGACACTCTTAAAGATACAAGTTTGGTTAAAAGTAAAAAAATAATGGAAAAAGATATTACAAGCACACCATAATGATAATATTCAGGCAAAGAATAGTATTAACAGTAGGAAGGGCATTTCATAATGACCAAAGAGCGCATTCATCAGAAAGATATATCATGACTAACTGAATTTAAATTTTAAAAAAATTAAAAAAAGAAAGATATATCATGAATGTATCTTCACTTAAAAATTCAACTTCCAAATATGTGAGGCAAAAATTGACAAAAGTAGAACAAGAAATACATTCGTGATTATAGTTGTTGATATCAAGTCTTCTTTCAAGACCTGAGAAGTAACCAGAAAAGCTGTAAGGATTTAAAAGACTAACACTAATGTTAATTGACAACTATAGTGACATGTAGAAAACATTTCGTCACGGAACTCAGAAAAGGCACTATACTAACAGTTACGGTTTATTACTGAAGTGATACCCTTATATAATATCCAGAATTCTTGAAGTAAACCAACAGTGGTGGGCCAGAGTCCTCCAAACTGGTGTAGTGACCCCCTCACTAACACTGTTAGGTTGTCTATTCCTGAGCCTGTCCTTCTATACACAGTGAGTAGTTTCTCAGTCTTACCTAAACCTATGGCCAAATTAAGGAGATCGTCTGACATTATTCAAGATGAAACTGATTTCTGAAGAGAAGTTAGTAAGGACAAAACAAATTTAGAGTGGAGTTTGCCGAAGGAATGTTCTAGGCTGTATCCTGCATCTGTGGACTGTTTCCAGGCTACCATTGATCTATGAATGTAAACAGCCTTATTAGTCCTGTAGATGCTCCTTATAGATTCAAGAAGCTGTTCTCCAAGATCCAGCCACCTCTCCTGATGTTCTTGCTTGACAGGCTGAAGGTAAAAAGCCCAGTAATGATGGGAGAGAATAAAGATGGGAAAAAAAATATTTTGAAGCAACTATGATTTTCTTTAGATGAACTGTTCTCTGTTGATACACTTTAGTTGTAGTTTAGAAAACCTGAGTGGTTTCTCATTCCATGGAAGGAAAAGTTGTGCCAGGCTGAAATTAAATACATACGGCTTTAGAGATGTATCATTTTTTTTTTGCCAGAGGATATGACATCTGAAATTTCTAGTAAAGATTTCGAGGTGTACTGCTCGATTTTGCATTTTCAAAAAAGGCAGACCTCTCGCTAAAAATACGTATAACTGAACTGCAAATGTGTTAAAATATAAGTTATAAAAATGAAAAGAATTTGTTGTACAAAGGTGGGCTTAATATTTATTTTGTGAAAGGGAAAACAAATGTAACAATGTTTGGTTGACCTCAGATGGTGTAATGAGACCTTTCTAATTTTCTCCCGATAGACACCCATACCCTGCATAATAGCTAACTTTGATTTGTTTTGAATAATGGTAACACAATAACTAAAATAGTTTAAAACTGGAAAATATTTTTTTACAATTAAAATTATTGAATATGTCCTTAATTACATTCCATCAGGTTTTTAATTTCTAGGGCTTTATAAATTCATAGAATTCTTTACATCTTTGAATGATTTTTAAATGTCTGATTTTTTTTTTTTAAACAGTAGCAGTAGATTCTAGTTGAGATTACACACCAATATAAGCAAATTCTCCTGTCAAGTTATTTTGGAACTCATGGCTTGAAACAAGTGTATGCCAGTGATCCAGTCATGAGAAGCCCTGTAGCTGGTGCTTTCTATATGAGTCTTGGTAATACGTAGGTTAAAACAAAAACAGTTTCTTTCTAGAACTTTCGCTGCTCACCCACTCTGTTATTGCTCTTGCCTTCTCTTTTCTATGTTTAGCACAACTCTTTTCAAAAGATGGGCTGCTATTTTTAAGAGTATTTTTTTCTTCTTCCAGTTTCTTCACAAAGCATCTTCTCCAGACTGGCATTAACTTCATTTAATTGACAGGCTTGTTTTACTTGCTACTACTGCTGTTTTAATTTTGTGTGAATGAACATTCAGACCGTATCGTGACTGTGTACCTCTTTAATATTTGTTACTTGAAAATGCACTCAGAGTAATTGCATTTGTGACAAGTGTATGTGACAACCACAGCATTTCCCAGAAACGAGATGTCAGTTCAAAGAAGTTCCCATTAAATTTAAAAAAATGTTTCTTTTAAGTGTATACCAGAAAATGAATTTCACAAATATAAATGGAGTGAAATGTTTTGCAGTTACCAGTTTTATTATACTTTTAGGGGTGTTTGGGTTTTTTTGTAGCTCCATTAAAATTATTCATTTTTTCCCATTCACAATTTCCACCTAGTTTTAAAGGCCTTTTTAAAAAAATTAAATTGTGTTGTTTCAGGATTATTTAAGTATTATACTGCTGTGTCCTTAAAATGTGCTTCATAAAGTCAATTTCCATATTTTTGTATACCACCAAAATCCTAAAATAATCTATATCCATCTTCTTGCCATTCCTCTACCACTGATAATTTTTTATATTCATTTTTGCTTAAAATTCCAGTTTTGAATGAAGGGGATCTTCTAAGGGCAATATACAGACTTATTAATATTATAATAATTATATAATATAAAATATATTATTGAATTTTTAATTATGAATTATAAATTAATACATTAAATTATATATGTTATATATAAAATTATAAATAAATATATAAATTAAAAATGCATTAATATACAGTATACATTTAATATATTATATATTATATACTATATATTTATATATAAAATACTATATATTAAATAATAATAATAATATTAATTTTCCTACTTGTGGGAAAATAACTTTTATAAAAATAACTGAGTAGGTGATTATATTCCAAAAGGTGTTGTTCATAGTATGTAACACATAATCTTATGTGTTAATTAGAAATTACACGTACACATAAACAAAATACCTAGGTTATCCATTCTGCAGTTTATTTTTTCACTGTAGTTGCTAACTGATAGTATTATCATTGCATAGTTGAATCCCTGCAAACTCGTTCTGTGTTGAATAAATACTAGAATTCCACTTCACCTACTTATTCTGACTTAAAATGAAAATGATTTCTTCACTTGAGTATAGTGTGGAAGAACATGGTATTTCTTAATTCTCTTTCCCAAACTAATCAAAACCAACAGCACCAAAAGGCAGTTGAGGATAAAAAACAAAAACTCCTTTGTAAAAATACAGCCTTAAAGGAACCTGATTTATAAAGAAACACACCTACAGTGATCGTTGGACAATATGAAGTAAGGCTATTTGGCAACAGTCCACACCTTGTCGAATTTTAGTCATGAGAGAGTCAAGAACTGTCCAGACTGAAGGAGAGAAAGATCAAGTTGGACTAAAAGAGAGAAGGGCAACCCTGCTATTAATCAGTCTGGGAGGACACACACGGATAAAGCCAGCTGCCAAGTTCACAGGAAACATCGGTTTCCCCAAAGGCAAGTTGTGTTGCTGCTGCTGAATGCTAAAACAACCCCCTCTTTGACTGAGGACTGCTTTGTTATCAGTGATGATCCCAGATCTATATTTCTATACCCATCTATTACTGAGGCTACCTATTGCTAAGCTACCCTCGCCACATAATAGTACTCAATCCCCAGTTTGTTCTCACATCCCCTAATGTCAACTCAGAAACGGCAGCCCATCCCAGACTGATCCCTACATGTCTTAGAGTCGCCTACAAATTAATCAGATCACACCGAGCCATGCAAAAGGGCCTTCCCTTTTCCCTCTTGTGAATTATCATTCATTGGAGTGTTGCACTGAATTATCCAGAAAAGAAACGATAATGACTAATCAGTATATAAATATAAATCCCGGGAAGAAGGCCAATTTGATAATTCTTTCTTGATGAAGGAAAGGGATGTTTAAAAAATCCAAGGGAAAAAGAAGAGAATTGTACCTCCAGAAAGGAAAAAAACTCCTAAATTATAGGACCTACAAATCCATACTACAGAAGAAAAAAAAGAAAAAAGAAAGAACAGAATTGATCACAAAATCGCTCACAGATCTTACTTAATGAGGTGGTCTGGTCTCTCTTATGGGTTGAATTGTGTCCCCCTCCCACAGATACGTAGAAGTCATAACCCCTGGGCCCTGGAAACGTGCCTTTGTAAATGGGGTATTTGCAGATACAGTCGAGTTGATATGAAGTCATTAGGATGGGCCCTAACTCAGTATGATTGGTATCCTAGTAAGGAGGGAGGAATCTGGGTGCAGAGACACATGGGGAAAACGTCAAGGGCTGATAGAGGCAGAGATTGTAAGATACAGCTGCACACCCAGAAACAATAAGGATGGTGGCCACCTGGGAAGAGGGAAGCTGGGAGGAGGCAAGGAAGAATTTCAGAAGGACCATGGCGCCGTTGACAACAGGACTTCAAACTGCTAGCCTCCAGGACTGCAAGAGAATCAATTTCTGTTGTTTTAAGGCACCCACTGTGGTGCTTTCTTGTGTAGGTAGCCTTTTGAAATTAATGAAGGTTTGGGTACTGGAAAGTGAGATGCTGCTGTCAGAAATAACCAAAAAAAATGTGGATGTGGCTTTAAATTAGGTAATGGGTAGAGGCTGAAAGTATTTTGAGGCACTTGATAGTAAAAAAAATCTAGATTTTCTTGAAGAGACTTTTGGTAGAAATATATCTGATTAGAGCTTAGTGTTCAGCATGTTTAAAGAACTCATGCAATTCCAACACAAAACAAACATACCAATAATCTGATTTAAAAATGGGCAAAGGAACTGAATAGACATTTTTCCAAAGAAGACATATGGATGGCCAACAGGTGCATGAAAAGCTGCTCATCATCACCAGTCCTCAGGGAAATGCAAATCAAAACCACAGTGAGACAGCCCCGCACACCTGTTGGAACGGCTAGTATCGAAAAGAAATAACCAGTATTGGCAAGCATGTGGAGGATGCCATCCTCATTCTCTGCTGGTGGCGATGATCGTTGGTGCACTGCTATGGAAAACAGTATGGAGGTTCTTCAACAGATAAAAATAAAACCACCACATAACCCAGCAATTCCAACACTTGGTATTTATCTGAAGAAAATAAGAACAGTAACTTGAAAGAATACACCCCCATGTTGATTACTGCATTATTTACAATAACCAAGATGTGGAAGCAAGCGGTCTCTGAGTGGATGAATGGATAAAGAAAATGTGGTATATAAAATGAAACATTATCCAACCATAAAAAAGAAGGAAATCATGCCTTTTACAATAATATGGATGACCTTGAGGGCATTATGCTAAGTAAGTCAGACAAAGACAAATACCGTATGATCTTTTATGTGGAATCTAAAACAACGAAAACTGAATTCATATATATATATATGGAGAGAGAGAGAACAGATTGGTGGTTGCCAGAGATGGGGGGGAAGGGGTGGACAAAATGTGTAAAAGGGTTCTAAAGGTATAAGCTCGCAAATATAAAATAAATCAACTCAGGCATCGTGACTATAGTTTATAACATTCTATTGTGTATTTGGAAGTTGCTAAAAGAGACAATCTTAAAATTTCTCATCACAAAAAAATGATGGAATTGTGAGTTAGTGGTTGTTAACTAGCTTTATTGTGGTGCCCATTTTGCAATATATGCAAATATGAAATTATGTTATATACCTGAAACTAATATAATGTTATATGTTAATTACATGTCTATTAAAAAAAAAAGCACACCTAGAAATGGAAAGTTGCTTAACATAACAAATGCCATATATGACAAGCCCGCAGCTAACATCGTACCTAAAAGTGGAAAACCGAAAACTCTAGGATCGGAAACAAGGCAAAGACTCCCACTCTCACCATTTCTAGTCAACATAAGACCAGCTCTAAAGGAGTGTAAATATTTCTCCCTTGAGTCAGTCTCTCCTTAAATTCTTATTAGCACCTGTAGAGCTCCTTCTAACACAGCGGTTCTCAAGGTGTGGTTTAATGATTAGCCGCATTCGTTTCACGTTTCACGTGGAACCTTGTTAGCAGTGCAAATTCTTGCGCTCCCCCCAGGTCAAGTGAATCACAAACAGTAGGAATGGGTGTCATCAATTGTGTTTAACAAGCCCTTCAGGTGAATTGGTTTCCCACTGAAGTATAAGAGCAACTGTCCAATCACGGGCAAGCACTAACGCCAGAGGTCAAATGGAGGATTTCGGTGGGAGGAATTAAGAAGTGACCTCGTGCAAGATTCCTAGTTCTAGTCTTTGTTTTTATCAACAAAGGAGAGGCAAAAAGGGTATGGAAACAAGGGGCAGTGAAGTACTGGGTCCAATAATTAAATCTACCACCTTGGCCCCAGAATGTGAGATTCATGCAGACGGAAACCCAGGAATTTCTTGGTGATTCTGTTACCCATGGAGCGTAGATCAGCGCTTGGTACGTGGTAAGCTTTCACAAATCCTTGCTAAACTACCGAAGGCTTATTTAATCACAAATAATATAGGTTATTCCTGTATTTTAAATACAAGTGGCTTTTTGTTTGTTTGTTTTGGAAACAGTCCAGGTGGCTTGCTGCGGCGCTGCAGAGGGAAAACCAAAATGGATACTCTCTCGGGGAAGCAGATCTGAGAAAAGACAACCTAGAAGGGGCTCGTGCACATGTTGCATTTTCTTCTCTGGAGTTTGTCAACCAAATACATCGCTTCACTCCCGTAAGAAATGGACAAAGGTAAGAAGCTAAGATTTTTTTTTTTTAACTCTAATTCTTAAGATAACAGTATTCAAAATTCTGAAGTAGATATTTCTTAACTAGTTAAAAAATGCTTGTAAGAACTATTAGAATTTGATATATGTAACATCGTGCCTATAAAGTGTGCAATTTGTTTTATTCTATGTACATATCTGGGAAATCATCAGCACAATCAAGATAATGAACTATCACAGCCCCCAAATTGTCCCCTCTGTGCCCAGACAGCTGCTGATCTGTGTCTGTCCTAAGATTAGTCAGAATTTCTAGAATTGTACGTAAAGGGAATTCTAGAGTATGTGCAGTTTTTTGTTTTTGTTTGTTTGTTTTTCTACTTCCTCAAAGTAGAGTTTTGAGATTCACTCACATTGTTTTGTAATCGGTAACCAACTCCTTTTTTTGGAGAAGCAGTTCGTTGTAAGAATATATCAACATTCGTCCATTTATTTTGGTTGGGTATTTGGATTATTTCTAGGTTTTGGCAGTTCTAAGTAGAAGTGGTATCAGCAGTCATGAACAAGTTTTTTGTGTGAGCAGATGCTTTCATTTCCCAGGAGTAAATACCTTGAAGTGGATGGTGGATTGTGTATCATTTCTATCTTTCAACTTTTAAGAAGCTGCAAAAATATTTTACTGTTTTTCTCATTATTCATTCCACAGTTTGAGAGTTGCATTTTCTTCAAAATCTCGATAAACTTGGTATGATGAAGCCTTTCAAGTCTTCATCTCTTTAACACGTGCATGTCCTTTTCCCATAGTTTGAATTCACATTTTCTTAATTACTAATGATTTTGAGTATTTTTTTACTTACATATTTGTGATTCTCTATCTACTTTGGTGTATGAAGTGTTTAAGTATTTGGCCCAGTATTCTGAATTCTTAGTCTATATAGAAATTCTTTATCTGATACAGAACTTGGAAATGTTTTCTACAGTCTGTATGTTGTTTTTCATTCTTACTGAAGTGTGTTTTAGAGTGGGAGTTGTTAATTTTGATGAAGTTCGATTTATAAACTTAGCTAATTTTGCTTTTCTGATGTTTTTTTTTTTTTTTCCCCTATTTATGGATCGTAGTTTGCTGTATCTTTGTATCCCTAGGGATTTTGTGATAGGATGCCTTTCTGGATTTTACTTTCTTGGTGCTGGATACTTCAGTTTTCCTATCAATATTTTGGTGCTCTGTTAGGAGATGCACTTAAGTTAATGGGAAGACTTTTAAATCTTTGGGGTCTGTCTTCTAAATTTTGTTAGGTGCGCATAGGACAGTGGTTTATTTAGGTAAAATTTTACCCTGTTCTGAGGCAAAACTACTGAATCCCATATTTATGCCTCTTGAATTAAGAGAAGGAGTTTTCTTTAATACTTTTAGGTAGTTCTTTCTGGATGTCAGGTAACTTCCTTACATGTATGTCTGATGATTCTCTATATATTTCTAGAATACTCCTTGCAAATCTCCCCTTTTTGGTAGGCTACCCAATAAATTCTAGCTGCCTTGGCTTCTCCAGACTTCCAGATCCATTTGCTCAACTGGGGAAGATGAACGAGTTCCGCCTTTTCTCTGTACTATGTTTCTTCTTCCTATACTAGGACTATGATCTGCTCTCTGGGCAGTAAACTGGGACAGGAAAAGGGATTATTTCTTTTGTTTACCCTTCATTGTGGGGTTGCTAATACCTTAATATTGAATTGTTACTTAGTATTTCCTTTTTAATTTTTTTTCCCAAGCAAAGGATGGCTTTGATAACCTTTACTCTTTCATTCCCAAAGCGAATGACCTATTGACTTTCTAATGCTAAAAATAAGAGGAATTCAAGGCACATAAATATTACATATGATTTCAGAGTTTAGTTATGTGCTATATTATTTAACTGACTTACAACTTTGACAAAAATATACAATGATGATAGGTCTTCTATATTAAAAAAAAAGTGGCTGTTGTAGTAATTTCACTTAAGTATTAGGGGTTTTGACCTTATTCACAAAATCTCCAAGTCTCTATTTTATTTATATATATACTATATATATATATATATAGTTATATATAGTTATATATATATAAATTATGAAAAAGTAATGAATTAGAACTTGATTATACATCATGCCTTTTCAGGAATATAATTCTTCATAAATCTGCATTTTGTTCAAAGAAATGCCGTTAGAGGGATTGCAGCTGTTGGGGAAACCTAGAGGAATCAAATCCTACTTAGCCAAACACAGAGGAATGGAAAATTCAGTATTTGTTTTTGTACCAATTTTCCATGTGGCGTACGAGCATAAACATGATCTAGCCCAGAGCTGCCCAGTGTCAGCACGTCGAATGGATGTGCTACAGGTGCTGACAGAGATGGTGGAGATTCTGATTTCCTGTCGCCCTTGACATGGTCTTAGAGTCTGAAGAGGCTGAAATTGATAGAACTCCGTCTAGCCATAATTGACCTCAATTTACCACATTGTGCCTTATAAATGTTATCTTTCCCTGCGTGTGCCGTGTTGTGGAAAGGGCAGGACACAATACTGCAGCAGTTCAATGTTTTCCTATCTGTTTTATCTTCTATAATGCTGTGCACAGTTGATGGATATCTTGCTTTTCTTCAAGGGATGACTGACTTGATTAGACAAGGAATTGACCCAGTGGAAAGTAGAAGAATGAGCTTTCTGTTACTGTCCTTCTAAACTCTAACACTTTAGGGAGATTTTATTGTTACAAGGAAACTTCCTCATGGGTCTCTTGATTAACAGACTTCTATAGTTGAAGTAAAAAAAACAAAACAAAAAAAAAACAAAACTCCCTTTTTAAAATTGCCTGAAAAGAATTTAATTATTGTAGAACAGATAAGATAGTATGTACAAATATTTAAGTAGTTCACTAGGTTATCTTAAGAGAAAAAATGGGAACATAAATTTTGCCATAGTTGTAATTTATATCTATACCTTCTTATCATAACTACATAAGGATTTATTCCATCATCTGGAACTCACTGTAACTATCTTCACATAAGCTTTGATACCAGATGAGCAACAGAAATGGAAACGTATAGGGAAGGGATATTCTTGTTTAGTAGAGGGAGAAGTCCGCTGAGTAGGCAACTGGACGTCTTCTGGCCTTTTTGTTTGCAGTGACCGAATAGAAGCAAACCCAGCAGTATGCCTTTTGCTTTCATGACTGATGATTCAACTTTATTGAGGTATAGATGGCAGATGATGAACTACATAGATTTGAAATATATAATTTGGCGTTTTGAGACACACACACACACACACACACACACACACTTATATGTACTCAGGAAACCATCACTGTCACCAAGATAATGCCCGTATCTATTACCACAAAGTTGATTTGTGCTTCTTTGTAACCCCCCAACCACTGAACTTGATCAAGACACTCAGGGATCAGTGTTTCTGTTGTTTTAGATTAGTTTGTGTTTCCCATAATTCTATATAAATGTGATCCTACAGCCCGTACCCTCTTCTGTCTGCCTTTTCATTCAGCATTATTATTTCAAGTTATCCATGATGCTGCATGTATCATTAGTTCATTCCATTTATTACTGTGTTATAGACCCTTTTCTGGACATCTGTAATTCATTTAGGGTTCACTTGTTGATGGACATTTGGGTTGATTCCAGCTTGGGGCTATTACAACTAAGAATGTGATTAACATTTGTGTACAAGTCTTTGTAGGAACACACATTTTGATTTATCTTTTAATCATATTGTTAGGACTGGAATGGCTGGGTTATTTGAATGTTTAACAATGAAAATATCCAAACTGTTTCTAAAAGTGGTTGTACCATTTTCCACTCCCCAGTAGTAATGTTTGAGTGTTTTAATTTGTTACACATTCTTTTCATTGTACATTGTCTTCCTAATGACATACATTCTGAAAGGTATGTGCTGGTAACTTACTGTGATTCAATTTGCATTTCACTAATAAATAACTTTTCTTGGGGTCACTTTTTATTAGCATATCTACTTTTGTAAAGTAAGTTTTCAAATATTTTGTATATTTTTTATTGGTTTGTGTTTTTACTGCACTTGGAAAGTTTTTCAATACAGGTATTCTGCAGTACAAATACTTCTTCACATGAGCTTTCTCATTCTGGGCTTCGTTTTTGTTAAGTGGTTTCCAAAGAGCAGATACTGTTAATGTTGCTGTAATACTTTTATTTTTTTTTTTTTTAACAAATAATGCTTTTTCTGTTTTATCCAGGAAATATTTACCAATCCATAGCCTGAAAAAATTACACCTATGTATTGTTCAAGAAATAGTATAATGTTCCCAGCTTCTATATGAAGACTATGATTAATTTTGAGTTTATTTTATATGGTCGGAGATAGTGTCAGAGAACTTTTGTTCCTATAAATATAAATTCCAGAACATTTTTTGAAAATACTTGTTCATTAAATTACTTTTGTAACTTTTTGGAAACCAGTTGATTCTAGATGTGTCCTTTCATTTCTGGACTCCATTTTCTGTTTATCCCTCTTGATGCCAATACCACACTGTGTAATTGCTTTAAAATAATTATTATAGTCAGGTAGTGTAAATCCATCGACTTTGTTCTTGATTGTCGGGTTTGGCAAGCAAACCCCTAGATAGCGAATGAAAAGATTACTCCAGACACCTTAGTAGGAGAAAGGAGAGGCCTGGGGACCAGACACTCTAGTGGCGAAAGGCCCTGAGCCAAGCTTTGTCTCCACTTTTATTAGGGTCTTAGGGACACATCAGGTGCAAGCGCGAAGCAAGGTGGAGGGTATAACCTTAATGGTCGGATGATATACGGAGCAGCGTGTGATCAGGACAAGGGGGCAAGGAGTCCGTGAAGTACGTGACTACCACAGGTGCCTGTTTTTCTTCAGAATTTAAACATTTACTCCCTGGATGAGAGCCTTGAGCCGCAGTAAGAATCTGGCCATTTTCAGCCAAGAAACTTTAAAGGAGGCCCAGTGTTCTAGGCCCTCTCCTTTGCTTTTCAATTAGTCTCATCCAGAGAGGCACATCGGAATCAGATTTTGTCTATCCAGGCACTGTGAATTCCCACACTTGATCGATATTTTTAAACTGTGTGGATCATTCACATTTTTACATAAAACTTAGAATCAGCTTATCAGTTTCTACGAAAAAGTCTGCTTGGATTTTGACTGGCCTTGCATTGACTCTAAAATAGCTTGAGGGAAAATTGACATGTTAATACTGTTGAATCCTCTGACCTAAGAACAAGGTATAACTCTGAATTTCTTGTGTTCTTGCCCAAGCTCAACAATATTCTGTAGCTGACAAAGAACAGGTCTTCCCCATCTTTTGCTAACTTTATCTTAAGCTTAAGAGGGGAGCTTATCGAATAACACTTCGTATTAGAAGAATTTAAAGTCTTGCCACGTATGTACATGCATACAAGTGACCAATAAAACCTTCAGGATGTTCCCCTAAATCTGACCGAATCTTAGCTCTTAATATGTGTAAAGCCTTGTTTTGGCCCTGATGAAGTTGGGGAAGACAAACACTTTAAAATCCTTTCTAGCATCTTTCATGGACTTTGAATTTTTTTTTTTTAAAGAAACCGTATTTAGTTGCCCATTTCCAAACTATTAAATTTTTTAAAAATAAACCTTTCCTAGTTCCATAGCCTTTTTTGAGTTCTTTCTCCATAATGTGGAACAAAAATAGTGTGATTTTTTGTGAGAAGATGCTAGCTTTCATTAAAACCTCATAATTTTAAGGGTTTTTTCCTCAATATCTTTAGCAAATAACTTTGTAAGTGCTAATACTTGATTACTTTAAGGAGTCTTATGACTTTACATGTTTCGGAGGCTAAAACATTTTATATAATCATATTTACCACTTACAATGAACATGCCGTGTTTTATCGTTTTTTGATAGTTTGCTGCCTATCCTTTGAAACTCACTTGGCTTTTTTACTAGTGTTTGCTTGATTTCGTATAATTGAACTTTGCAAAAGTTTACTTTGCTTTAATGAAAGTAAAAACAAAGGAAAGTTAGAAAAATAAACCCATGTAACAAATAACTAGTACTTGTTTGTGTATGCTACTTATTTAATAAAGGCCTACATGCAGCTTTGTGTAATGGAAAAGTCACCGACTTTAGCGCAAAGTAAAGTGAATTTCCTTTCCATTCCTCCCACTCGCTCAGTCGTCTTTGAAAAGTCATGCAGCCACTACAAGGATCAGATTACACATCCATCATTTGGAGGCAGTAGTACCTACCTCATGGGATTGATGTAAAAGTTAACTGGGAAAATAAGCAGTAGTTAGAACTCCTGGTAGGTCAAGATTTACCACATACACGCTCCTCTAGTTCATTCAAAAATTTTTCTAAAGATTTTAGGGGGGGGCGAGACTGCAAGTGCCTATGGGTAAGCTGGGGGAGGGGCAGAGAGAGAATCTGAAGCGGACTCCACCCCGAGCACCAAGTCTGAGGCAGGGTTTGATCTTATGACCCCGAGATGGTGACCTGAGCCGAAATCAAGAGTTGGACACTCAACCGACTGAGGCACCCAGGCGCCCCCTCCCCCCTTAAGCAGAATTCTGAATGCTATGATAAATACAGAAGGAAAATTGATTCCCTTCTCTCTCTAATGATATGCAATATTGACCATGTAAAATATGTATTAATCATATAAGAATATGTAATGGTTAAATATTGAGGTAGAGAATATAGACGTTTTGAAGGTTTTCCAGGAAAGGTAGACAGGGAGTGAAGAAGCCATGATGGCTTTAGATGTATTTAGGAAAGACTCAAGTAAAGATGGCACCATCGTAAGAAATGGTAGTGCCTTTTCCATTTACTTGTGTTATCATTTAAAAAGTGAAAAGATGTTCAGCATCACTAATCATGAGGGAAATGCAAATGAAAAGGACAATGAGGTGTAATTTGGTGCAACCACTATGGAAAAGGATAGGAAGTTCCTCAATAAATGTAAAAAAATTACGTGATCCCTCAGTTTCCACTTACAAGTATAAGGAAATAGGCTTTCAGAACGATAGATGGACTTCCGTGCTTCTTGCAGCATTATTTACAATAGTCAAAGTAGGAGAACTGTCAAAATGCCCATCCGTGGATAAATGAATTAAAAGATGTGGTCTATGTATACATTAGAATATTGTTCAGCCATAAGAAGGGAGGATATCCTGCCATTTACGAGAACATACATGAGCCTTGAGGGATTTATGCTAAGTGAGATAAGTCAGACCCAGAAAGGCAAGTACTGGATGACCTCACTTACATTGGGAATCTAAAAAGGATAAACTTGTAAAAACACAACAAAAACCCCAGCAAAGTAGCGACTACCAGGCGGGGTAATAAAATTGATGTTTAATGGTACAAACTTGTAACAAGTAGTAAATAAGCCATCGTGATCTGCATGTTATAATGAATATAGATGACAATATTGTATTATAATTATTGTATTATAATTATACAGGGTGGTAGAAGTGCTAAATATTGCTATAACCACAATCGTTACAGTAAATAATCAAAACAACATGTGCTACACCTTAAACTTACATGTTATATGTCAAATATGTTCAACAAAATGAAAAAGAAACACATTTATGAATCACTGATTGTCTATTTAAAAATTGGCAAGCAAATCTAAAATGTGAAGAATGAGGAACAGAGATAACTGGATAGAATAAGTAGAGAATATTTGTAGACCCACTTAAAGCCCTCAGTCAGCTTAGTAAGATCTGGGGATTCTACACAACAAATCTATTCTTCATCCGTAGTAGTAAAGTATTGAGGCCTTGTTATTAAAAATAATGAAATTTATTAAAAAGAAGAATTTAAAAATTCTGTAATGATCTCTTTGTTAATAATGTGAAAGATTGACAGAAATAGGAAGATAAGGGAAAAAATCACATAAATACCATTCTAAGTGCAAAGAGATTGGTTTCCATTGCCAGTAGGATCCAAAAGTGTCTGAAGAAAAACAGAAAAACTATCGTTTTCTCCCCAAAAGACCCCTTGCCCCCACAAATATTTTTAGAAAACCACGAAATAATTGTTAACGTCATTAATGTCCATAAAGTATAACAAATAGAGAAGACATTTGCCCAAACAGAAAAGTGATAGAAAGCATAAGAATTTTCTGACCACATCTGGCAAAGGATCATAATATGGTTTGTTTCCGAATGAAGTATATGGTAGTGTAATTCAAATTGTCTCCTTGATCCAGATGTTAGTTGAATATCCTCAGTTTGATGAGCAACAACGACAAAAAGGCCATTATTTTGCTGAGCATTCTTTCAGATTTCTGTTAGCTATTTGGGTGTCTTTTTTTTTTTTTTTTTTTTTTGGCAAAACGTGTATTTAGTTCATCTGGCCATTTTTTAATCAGATGATTCATTTTTTGTTACTGAATTTTATGAATTCTCTGTATTGCGGATATTAATCTGTCTGGTATATGGTGTTTGAAAACTTTCTCCCATTTTATAGGTTGCCTATTTGTTTTGTCTCTTTAGCTGTGCAGACATTTTTAAGTTTGACGTAATCCCGTTTGTTCATACCTGCTTTTATTGTGTTTTTGGTTTCATATCCAGAAACTCATTGCCAAGACTAATGTTAAGGAACTTCTCTAAGCTTTCTTCCAGCAGTTTTGTGGTATTGGGTTTCATGTTTAAGTTCTTGATCCATTTTAAGTTAATTTTTGTGAGGTATTGATCCAGTTTTCCCCAGCACTACTTGTTGAAGAGACTGTCTTTGCCTATACAGTGTTCTGTGTTCCTTTGTCAAATACTAGTTGACCGTATATGCAGGGGCTTAATTCTGGGCTCTCTGTTCTGTTCGTTTGGTCTCTGTGATTATTTTTATGCCGGTGCCATGTGATTTTTATTACTAAAGATTTGTAGTATGGTTAGAAATCGATAAGTGTCCTACCACCAGATGTGTTCTTTTTCTTCAGGCTTGCTCTGGCTATTTGGGGTCTTTTTTGATTCCATACTAATTTGAAGATTCTTTTTTCTACTTTTTTAAAGAATGTCATTGTTGTTTTGATGGGGATTGCCTATAATCTACATGTGGCTTTGAGTAGTGGACATTTTAACGTCATTAATTTTTCCCATCCACGAATATGGAGTGTCTTTCCATTTGTGTCTTTTTCAAATTTTTTCAGCAAAGTCTTTTAGTTGTCACCTCGTTCGTTAAAGTTACACCCAAGTATTTTATTGATACTATTGTGAATGGGATAGTTTTCTTTGTTTCTTTTTCGGATATTTGATTATTAGTGTAGAGAAGTGCAACTGGTTTCTGTATGTTGATTTTATATCCTGAAACTTAACTAAAATTGTTAGTGTCAACAGTTTTCTGGTTAAGTATTTGGGATTTACTATATGCCAAATCATACCATCTGCAAATATAGACAATTCTACTTTTTCCTCTCATTTGTATGATTTTTATTTCTTTGTTTTGCCTAATTGCTTTAGCTAGGACTTCCAGTACTATAGTGAATAAGAATATGGAGTGGGCATTTTTGTCTTGTTCTTGAACTTAGAGAAAAAGCTTTCCCTTTTTCTCTGTTAAGTATAATGTTAGCTGTTCGTTTGTCTTAGCAGGTCTTTATTATATTGAAATGTGTTCTTTTTATGCCTAATTTGTTGAGAGTATTTTTTTTAAAGATTTTATTAATTTATTTGAGAGAGAGTGAGTGAGCAAGAGAAAGCACAAGCCAGGGAAGGGGCCGAGAGAAAGGAAGAGGGAGGAGGAGGGAGGAGCAGACTCCCTGCTGAGCAGGCAGCCATTGTGGGAGTGATTCCAGGATCCTGGGATCATGACCTGAGCTGAAGGCAGACGCTTAACCTCCTGAGCCACCCAGGTGCCCTTTGTTGATGGTTTTTATCATAAAATGATACTGAATCTTATTAAAAGCTTTTTCTGCAGCTACTGAGATGATCATGTGAGTTTTACCTTGTGTTCTATTAATGTGATGTATTACACTTATTGATTGATGTATGTCGAACTAGCCTTGCAACCCAGGGATAAATCCCATTTGGTCATGATGAGTAATCCTTTAGTTATGTTCTTGAATTTGGTTTGCAAGTATTTTGTTGAGAATTTTTACATCTGTATTTATCAGGGATATGGGTACAGTTTTCTTTTTAGTGTTCTTATTTGGCCTTGGTATCAGGGTAATGCTTGCCTCAAAAGAAGGATCTGGGAAATACCTCTATTTAATTTTTTTAAAGAAATTTTTGTTGTTTTTGTTTTGTTTTGCTTGTTTTAAGATTTACTTATTTTAGTGAGAGACACAGTGTATGTGAGTGGTGGGGGTGAGGGCAGAAGGAGAGGGAAGGAGAGAATCCCAAGCAGATTCTGCTTGGAGCCCGACTCAGGGCTTGATCTCACAACTCTGAGATCATGAGCTGAGCTAAAGTCAAGAGTTGGATGTTTAACCAAATGGACCACCTCTGTGCCCTTCCCCCTACCTTTTTTAAGATTTCATTTTTTTGTTTTAGAGCAAGAGCGCACGAGCAGGGGGAGGGGCAGAGAGGTAGGGACAAGAAGAGCGTCCTCAGGCAGATTCCCTCTGAGCACGGAATCTGACAAGGGGCTCAATGTCAAGACCCTGAGATCATGACCTGAACTGAAACCAAGAGTCAGATGCTTCACTGACTGAGCCACCCAGGTGCTCCATTTTGAAACAGTTTAAGAAGAATTGGAATGAATTCTTCTTTGAATATTTGTTAGATTTCACCAGTAAAGCTGTCTAGTTCTGGGTTTTCCTATGTTGTGAGATTTTTTTTTTATTATTGATTCAATCTCTTTATTTACTATTTGTCTACTCAGATTTTTAATTTCTTTCTGATTCAATCTTGGTAGGTTGTATGTCTCTAGAAATTCATCTATTCTGGGTTATCTGATTACCATTTAATTGTTTATAGTACTTTCTTATCCTGTGTATTTCTGTGGTATCAGTTAGAAAGCTTACTTTTTAATAACTTATTTTGGTCATTTTTTTCCTATCTAATGTAGCTAATTTTCTTCACCTCTTTGAAAACACAGCTTATGGTTTTATTTAGTCTGTTGCTTTTCTAGACTTATTTATTTTTGCTCTGATCTTTATTATTTTCTTCTTTTTGCTAAGTTTGGGTTAATTTATCCTTATTTTTCTAGGTCCTTGAGATGTTCCTTAAGTTTTTACTTGAGACCTTTTAGATTTCCTAGTACATGTGCTTATTGCTGTAAACTTTCTTCTCAGAGCTGCTATTGCTCCAGCCCCTAAGTTTTCGTATGTATGTTTTTGTTTTCATTTGTTTTATGATATTTTTAAGTTTTCCGTTTTGATTTTTTTTTTTTTTGACCAATTGGTTGTTCAGGAGTGTCTTGTTTAGTTTCCACATATTTGTAGATATCCTAGCTTTTTTCTTGTTGGTTTCTAGCTTTATACCATTTGGTCAGGAAAGATAGTTGTATGATTTCGGGTTTTTTTAATTTGCTAAATTATTTTGTGTCACATCATATGATCTTTCTTGGAGAATATTCAATGAGGATTTGAGAAGAATGTGGACTCTACTGTTACTGGGTGAAATGTTCTAGATTAAGTCCATTTGGTTTAGAGTATGGTTTAATGCCAATATTAAAATTGACTTCTGTCTCACTGGTCTATCATTGTTGACAGTGGGGTATTTAAGTCATCTATTATTGTTGTCTGGTTCTCCCTTCAAATCTATTATTTTGTTGTTGTTGTTTCCTGAATCTACTCTAGATGTTTATAATTTTTGCCTATGCTTACTATGAGGCTTACATAAAACCTCTTATAGATAAAATAGTCCATTTTATGTTGATGCAACTTATCTTTGTTTGCCTATAAATGCTCCACAATTTTACTCCACCCCTTTTAGAGTTGTGTTGTCCCAACTGACCAGTTTTTATGCTGTGAATTCCATTAACAAATTATAGTAGTGATAGTGGGGTTTTTTGTTATAGTTGTTTTTAATGCTCTTTTCTTTAACCTTTATACTGTAGTTAATTGGTTAACACACCATTATAATACAGTTATGGTTTTCTAATTCTGTTTTTCACCTTTACCATGGTGTTGTATACTTCCATGTGTTTTTTCATGTCATTGATTACCTTTTTTTTTTTTTTTTTTTTAATTTCTGCTTGAAGAACTCTTTCATGCATTTCTTGCAAGGCAAGTCTAGTGATGGTGAACTCCCTCAATTTTTGTTTGGAAGAGCCTTTATTTCTCTTTCCTACCTGAAGGTCACCTTTCCGAGATAGATTATTCGTGGTTGGCAATTTTTATCTTCAGATATTTTGGATATGCCCTTCCACTCTTTCCTGGCCTGTAGAATTTCTGCTGGGAAATCTACATATGGGCTACTGGGGGTTCCTTTGTATGGTATTTTTTGCCCTCCTCTCCGTATTAAGAATTTGTTATAGGTTTCATTATAATGTGTCTTAGAGAAAGTTTTTTTTCTGTTTTAGTTTTGCTTTGAGGTGATAGGGTATTCTATTAGCCTGTGGACTTGTATGTCCAACTGCCTCCCCAGATTTGAGAAGTTCTGCTATTATTTAAGTAAACCCACTGCTCCCTTCTCCCTTTCCTCTCCTTCTGTTACACCAGTTATTCTTCTATTTGCTTCTGATAAAATCTGATAGCTCTTGTAGGGTTTTTTCACTTTTTAAAAAGTGCAGTTCTCTGTTCTCTTTTAACTGAATTTTCCTATTTTTCTAGCCTCCAAGTCCCTTATTCTTTTCCCATTTGGTCTGCCCTGTTATTTATGTTCTCTGTTACGTTCTTCATTTCATTCATTGAATTCTTAAGCTCTAGAATTTCTTTTGGTTCTATTTATAATTTCAATTTCTTTGACAAAGAACTCCTTGTGTTCATTAATTTTATTCCTAACTTCATGGAATTGTTTTTCTGAGTTTTCTTAGAGTTTGTTTAATTTCTTCCTAAGAGCTATTTTGAACTCTTTATCAGTTAGATTGAAGTATTCAGCGCCTTTGACTTTAGTTGCTGGAAAATTAACATTTTCTTTTGTGACACCATGTTTACTTGATTATTTTATAATGCTTGATGACATATGCTTTGTTTTTTTTTTTTCCACTTTTGAAACAGCAGTCACCTTCCTTTGTTAAGAATTTATATTTACTTTGTTTCTTAAAATTCAACGGGTTGGTTATTAGAAATCTTGCTTTTGTATTCCAGAAGATGGTGCTATAGCTCAAATTTGTGTTTCCTCCTGCTTGAGCTAGTTCTCCTGGCAGCAGATAGGGGAGGTGTGGGCTTAGTGCCTGGGGTTTTGGGGGGTGACCACAGCCCTGTAGGGGGATCTCCCACTGGGCACTCTCAGAGGTCCACGATGGATCTCCTGCTAAAATCACTTACCAATGAGAGAAAAACTTGTTCCCTTAGTGCCCTTTGATGTTCTTGTCTGCCTTTTTCCTTTCTTCTCTTTCTCCCAAGTTACAGTTGTCCCTCCTCAGAAATCCAGGTACTACTGGAGAAAAATGGGTCCCTGCAACTACAACTTGAACAACTGGCACAGCTGGGTGGTCACTCACCCCTTTTGCTTTTTGCCTCCTTTGCCAGAGTGATCACCTCAGCTGCCACTGAAAGCTCAATACCTTTCAGTGTCACTCTGAGGAGTGGGAATGACTTGGTAAGTTCCTTCATCTCCCCTGTCTGAAAACATCTCTCTATTGTGCTCTGATGGTCTGCTGGACTTCCATATACAAATTCTATATACCCCTTTGGTATCTGCCCAGTCTTGTATGCTCTCAGCATCCTTTTTCCAAATTGCAGTGAGCTGAGGGTAGGCAAGCTCACTAACTCCCTTGGCTCCAAGCTTTCACCAACGTCCTGTTTGCCCACTTTTGGAACCCTTGGATGTCTTCGTGTAATGTACAGAGGCAATTAGTTCTGCTTATGAATATCCAATTAGTTGTAAATCAAAGGGAGAGAAAAAGGAATGCCTCATGTCTCACAATAAAACTGACATCACTCCCCTACTCATTCCTGGTAGTGATACTGTGTGTGTGTGTGTGTGTGTGTGTGTGTGTGTGTGTGTGTTCATCAGTTAAAGTTTAATGACTTATTGACTTTTTTAAAGTTGTTTTTTGCTGTATTATTATTATTTCTGTTCCCAATTTCATTGAATCTGCTTATCATTATTACTCCTTTCTGCTTATTTGAGCTTTATTTATTTCTATTTCTATCTCCTTCTGGTAGAAGTTTGGAACATTGATTTGAGAACTTAATTCTTTTTAATATAAGCAATGATGTAAACGTTCCTCTACGGTTTTAGCTGTATCTTATAAATTTTGAGTATTGTTTTTATTTCATTCTGTTTAAAATATTTTCTAATATCTTTTGTGATTCCTTCTTTGACCCATGAGTTATTTATGATGCATTGTTTAATTGATATGTGATAACTGAAAAATTCTGAAATATTCTGGTATTTATTTAGAATTTTTTTTGTTGTTGTCAGAGGATACATTCTTCTATCTTTATGAATTTATTAAAAATTAATGGTTTGTCATGATGAATATTCCTTGTGTACTTGAAAGTGTATTTTGGTCTTGTTGGGTGCAGTGTTCTTTAAATGTCAACTAGATCAAGAGACCAGTTTTGAAGACTCTAAGGTGATAGTAGCTTTACTTATTTTTTCCTTTGTTTTTTATGTTTTGCCTTTTAATAGGATCTGACCATCTCTTCCTTTAATAGAAAAATTTAGGCTATTTATTCCGAACATAATTTTTTGTGTGGTTGACTTCCAACTTAAGATCTTGGTTTTTATTTTCTATTATGTCTCATCTGTCTTTGTTTTTTCAAACTGTTTTCATGCCTTTTTTGGGATAAACTGAGTATTTCTATGATGCAAGTATGACTCTGCTATTGATTGATTAACTAAACTTGGTATTAAGTTCTTAAAATTGCTTTAAAGTTTACAGTATGCATCTTTAGTTATCAGAGTTTATGTTCCAATAGTATTATACTGGTTGGTATATAGTATAAGAATGTTAAAACACTTATGTTTTCTCTTGCCATTCTTTAGTTTTTTGTGTTTTTTTTTTTTTTTTTGTCATACAATTTACTATATTACATGTTGTAAGTTCCACAGTGCAGTGGTACTATTTATGTTTTGGAAATTCAGTTAGCTTTCAGAAAGTAAATAAGAAAAAAATCTACATTTGTGTACTCACATTTCACCATTGCCATTTTACTCCTTCCGTGTATGAAGACAAATTTCCACTTGGTGTCCTGTCATTTGTTTCATGGAAAACTTTTTCATATTTGTTACATCACAGGTTTGCTGAAAGGAATCATTGAAGCATTTTTTTTGTGCATGCTAAAAATTTTTATTTTTATCTTTGTTTTTATTTGCTTTTATACTTTAATATCTGGTCCAAAATAAGCTTTATTTTTAATAACAGTTTTATAGAAGAAGGAAGGCCTACAGAGCACTTTCATACACCATCCATCCCATTTCCTGCTGTGATTTACACCTTACATTAATTGTTCATTAGCTACAAGTAAGGAACCAGTATTATTAATAGTAATAAAAGTCCATATTTAATTCCCTTTTTTCCAGTTATTATCTAATGTCCTTTTTCTATTTTAAGATCTCATCCAGGACCACATTACATAGCGCTGTTAGGTCTCTTTAGACTCCTTTTGGCTGTGAGAGTTTCTCAGACCCTATTTGTTTTTCATGTTATTGGCAGTTTTAAAGAGTAGTGGTCAGGTATTTTGTAGGATTTCTCTTCATTGGAATTTGTCTGCTTTTCTCATGATTAGACGGGCATTGTGAATTTTGGGGAGAAAGACCACAGACCTAAAATGCCACTTTCATCATATCAGTGCTACATACTGTCAACATGGTGTATAAAAGTTGACACTGACCCTAAGCACTGTATTGATGTGGTCTTTGCCATTTTCCACTGTAAATTACCCCCCTTCCCAAACTGTATCCTTTTGAAGTAAATACGGTTAAGTAATGAGGAGTTAAATTTTTATCAGTATAGACTCATGGGTATTTATTTTATACTTCAGATTATAACCGGTGCTATATATAAATACATGTATAAATACATTTCTATAAATATTTCTTGATGTAATCCTTTGTACCTATATTAAAGTAAATGTGAGTTTATACCAATGTCTCGGACTGTAATCCATCACCACCTAGATCACTCTAGTTTCCTTCTTTGGCTTATTTGTAAATTCACACTCCAACAATGAGACACCTGGCTTCCACCATCTGCTGTTCATTTCCTTAATTGTTCATTTCCAGTATCCATATATAGCAGTTCCAGAATTATTAAGTTCTAGCCCCGTGTGACAGGAATTTATCAACTCGAGTACATTGCTTATCTGGTTTCTTTCGGTGACATTTAAGGACTTCACTTATTCCAAAGTTATTAGCACATCTCCCGTCACCTTCTTCTGTGAACTTGTTTCTTATGTTTCCACAGTCTGCATTCCCTTCTGGGGTCCAATGAATTCTGAATGCTTTTTTTTGGAATTTGTTTACGTTGAGGCTTACTCTGTGCTATCTTGAGAGATTTGTGTCGTGTATCTGCTGCTAACGTCTCATACAGAACAGTTTGACCCTGAAAGTTTGCCTGTGCTTCATGTATTCAACCCTGCCTCACTTCCGGACTCCCAGCGGCCACTGATCTTTTTCCACATTGCCATGTAATTTGAATGCTACAGTACGTAGCCTTTTCAAACTGGTTTCTTTCATTTAGGTGAACTTTAAATGTATATCACTATCTTTTTTTTATGATTTCACAGCTCATTTCTTTTATCACTGAATAATATTCTATCTTATGGATGCACTGCGGTTATCTATCAACCTGTTGAAGGACATCTTTTCTGCTTCCAGTGTTTGGCAATTATTAACAAAGATGCTGTAAATATTTACATGCAGGGTTTGGTATAGATAAAATTTTTCAAATCAGCTAGGTAAATACCTAAAGCATTATTGTTAGGTCATAGGATAAAACTATATTAAACTTTTTAAGAGGCCACCAAACTCTCTTTCAGAATTCCTTTTTTTTTTTTTTAAGATTTTATTTATTTATTCGACAGAGATAGAGACAGCCAGCGAGAGAGGGAACACAAGCAGGGGGAGTGGGAGAGGAAGAAGCAGGCTCCTAGCGGAGGAGCCTGATGTGGGGCTCCATCCCATAATACCGGGATCACACCCTGAGCCGAAGGCAGACGCTTAACCGCTGTGCCACCCAGGCGCCCCTCTCTTTCAGAATTCTTGTACCATTTTGCATAGCCACTAAAAATGAACACAAATGCCTCTTGCTCTGCATACTCACCAGAATCTAGTGTTGCCCATTTATTGGATCTGAGCCAGTCTAACAAATGAGGTATCTCATTGTTTTAATTTCCAATTCCCAAATGCCAAATGATGCTGAGCATCTTTTCATATGCTTATTTACCATCTGTACATTGTCTTGGGTGATGTATCTATTCAGAAGTTTTGCCCATTTTTTAATTGGGTGGTTTTTTTCCTCACTGCTCAGTTATAAGAATTCTTTGTATACTTTGGGTTAAAGTCCTTTATCAGAAATATGTTGTGCAAATATTTTGTCTCATTCTGTGCCTTGTCTTTCGTCAGTGTTTTTTTTTTTTTTTTCAAATTTGATCTTACGTTTCTAAAGAGCCAGTATGACTATCATACGGCACCAGTTTCTCCCTCTATCTCTTACCCCAACTCTAGGCACACACGACTTTTGATGGGTACTGAGTACAAAGTTCATGGTTGGGTCAGAGGTTGTCAGTTCTCTCATAAAATGTCAGTCTTAGTCATGACCTGTGTTGTTGAAACTTAGTGGTCATGTTTTCGGCATTTTTGTCTCTCTCCTATTGATAGGGTCCTTATACCAGTTGGAGGTACTGAGTAGAGCATGTTCTCATTACCTGCTCCTTTGACAGCAGTCTTTGGCCTGTATCCGCTCACGGACATGAGAACAAGTGGATTTCCTGCCACTCCCTCAATGGAAGACAGCTTTTACTTCTACTCAACCACAGGGGCAACCTTGCTTGGCATCAGGCTAGAGGAGGAATTTTCTTTCAGGAGCATGTCATCACCTCCTGCATATCTGTGCCGCCTTCAATTTCCTGCCATGTCCATTTTCTTTTCTGGTAGGACTAGTTGAGACCTTTGCAAAATAGCTAGGGAGTAGTGAAAATCTAACATCTCTTTTTACTTGGTATCTCAGAGAATCTAAACTGTCTTAAACTGATTGGCACATAACCCCTAAAAGTTCATTAAAACCCCAGTTTACTTTGTACATGTTTTTATTTTTGGTATCTTCTTCCTCTGTTTGTCCATGGGTGAAATAGTTCATGTATCTGGTCCTTCCCCAGAGGAGGTCCTTACTACTTGGAATGGGTGGTCGGAGGACCTCAATTTTCTGATAGAAACCAAAACAGTTTTAAGTTTTAGATTATTGACTTTTCCTCATTGTTAATGTGAGAGTAAAGCTCTTACGTGAATTTCTCTTTGCCTTTATTTCTGTTTCTTCCAGTTGCGTTATGATATAATTGATATGCAACACTGTATAAGTTTAAGGTACGCAGCATAATAATTTGACATCTATATCATGAAATGATTACCACAGTAAGATGAATTAACATTGATCATCTCATATAGATACAAAATAAAAGAAAAAAATAGATTTTGTTCCTTGTAATGAGAAATCTATTTTTTATTTTGTAACTATATGAGATGATCAATGTTAATCCCACAGCAGAGTTCACTATAGTTACCATGTTGCACATTATACTTCTAGTACTAATTTTTCTTATGACTGGACATTTGTACCTTTTGACCACTTTTAACCAGTTCCCTACCCCTCACCCCCATCTCTGGTTTTGTGTTTTTATTTCTCTTTTTTACATTCCACATATAAGTGAGATCATACATTACCTGTCTTTCTCTGACTTACTTCACTTAGCATAATGCCAGCAGGGACTTTCCAGGTTGTCACAAATGGCAGGATTGCCTCATTTTTTGTGGCTGAATAATATTCCATTGTGTATACATGTCACAATGTTTCTTAACCATCCATCAGTGGATACTTAGATTGTTTCCATGTCCTGAGTTCTATAAATAATGCCGTTATGAGCATTATGGTGCATATATCTCTTTGACATAGTGTTTTCATTACCTTTGGATATATTCCCAGAAATGGGATGGCTGGATCTCTGTTCTGGATTTCTACAACCTGCAAGAAAGTAGAACTCTTCAGGTTGTTTGTCAACAATTGTATTTCTTAACATTTAGATTAGTGAGATGTCAGTGGTTTGGCAGTTACTGAAACTGGGACTTTTGACAGTTGATAGATTATTTGCTTACTTTGGACAAGAAGTATTAAAGTAGTATTACTATAAATGGTGTAATGAAAGTGAGTATAGTCTTAAACTACTGAAAAATATGTATTCACACACATGTCAAGAGCCAAGACTTGATGTGTCAGAGTTTTTCTTATTTACTAAGCAAATGTTAAATAAGGGTACATCTGCCCTGTGGAATAAAATATAAATATGGAAAGAACAAGGGCGATAGATAGTGATTTACATGAATTTCCTCATGTTGATTAGATTGAAAAAGGCAAATTACAGAGTATGTACACACTTTTGAAATGCAACAAATAACTGTGTATGAACACCTGTGCAAGCAAAGAAAAAAACTTGGTGTAATTGGATTGTAACAGGGAGATTTTAATTGTATTTTAGATAAATTTATAATTGTTGTTGCAAGAAACATATCTTAATTTTGTAATTCAAAGCCAAATGCCTCCACATGTACTTATTTGGTATGTTGACTAATTTTAATTTTAATGTAGAATTTAAGAAAACAGATGCTTGCTTGCTGTGATTCTTATTTTTTCCTGTAGGAGTAATGATGAAATATGGCTTTGCTGAGAAGTCTTGTATCTTAGGGCCATATCTGCCATGTTACCATGTTCTTTCTGTAATTTGTCCCCACAATCCTGCAGCCGTATGTGCAGTATAATATTAGGATTATGTAAGGGGAAGTGCTACCTGAATAGTTTGATGATGGTGAAACTTTTACTCTTTGGTTTATACCCATAACACTAAACATGGACTATTTCTGCAGTAAAAACCGTCAGCAATTGGTAGAATTAAGAGATCCCTTAAAATAACTTTGATAAACTTCCAGTAAATAATAATAAATGAGTGCCCAGTAAATGGTAGCTAAGAAACTGATCCTTCAAAAAGTCCTGAAAGGTTAAATGATAGCTTTCTGAATCTTTGAAGCACACACAGTAAAATATACGTTAAGATCAGAGCAGTGCCCTTCTCGGCATTCAGTATGTGACTCTAGTTTTCGTGGTGGCTGAGTCTGTTTCACAAGAATCCATTCATCATCTATAGTTCTCTGTATTTAGGACTGGTCATGATGTCAGAATCATAAGTGACAGTGTGATTTCTCCCACATAGATAACTTACCTGCTAACATTTGTGTGGTGTTGCTGCCTGACTTGGTTACCGCATGGTTATATATTCCACGGGCTCTTTAAGCAAATTGTGAGCAGATGCCATATTTCATGTGTTAGTCTTATGTGTCTGCATTTACCTTTCCATTCTTGTTCTCCTCTCTGTTTTGTTTTTTAAAAGATGTTATTTATTTATTTGAGAGCGAGAGCATGAGTGGGGGGAGGAGTAGAGGGAGAGGGACAAGCAGGCTCTGCACAGAGCATGGAGCCCATCACGGGTTTCCATCCCATCACTCTGAGATCATGACCTGAGCTGAAATCAAGAGTTAGATGCTTAGCCTTTGAGCCACCCAGGAACCCCAAAGATTTGTTTTCTACATGAGGTGAATATACGGGCTTGGAGAAATTGGTGATCAAGACAGAGCATAGAGTATAAATAATAGAGTATAAATAAAAATGGAGTGATTGTATACAGCTGATGACCATTTTCATCAGTAGTCATTCTCTACCTTTGTTGAGCTGAGTTCTTCACTTTGCTGGAGTGAACTCTATGTTCTGCTTGGGCAGGCTCCTCTCCAGCCCTAGGGAGTGAAATGGGCTTGGCTTGGGGTGGGCATTTAATGTAGTTTTAGACAATTGTTGTGAAAGCAGGATATCTACCAGAAGGCTCTAGGAGAGGTTTATCAGAGTTTTATAAAAAGACTTTTAAACAGTTTCTATTTTTCAATGTGTATTTGATAGCAGCAGCAGACATGAAATTTTAGCAACAGTCTAGGGCCATGAGGGAAGCAAAGCTGAAGAGAACATGTTGTGGATGATACTGGGAAAATGGAAAATACTTGGGTCTTTAATAAAAGTAGTGAGGCACTGTATTACTGTCTATTACTGGCCTTCTTCATATTTCTGATTAAGGAGGATCATGAATTCCCTTATTGGTTAAACCTTTGGATTTAGCCTGTTATTTGTAGCCGCAGACTTTAAAAACAGTATCATCTTAAAAATCATGATTCCCTAGGTAGTAAGATATTCCAGGGAAGAAAAAGCCAGTACATTTTTGTAAAGAAAACTGACATTAAGGAAAGCCATATGTTTGAAATTCTTAAGAGAGTTTACGTAAGAGAGGTTTAACAATGAACACCAACAGTAGTATCCTAAACAATGAAAACACTTGATGAAATCAATGTTTTAGAATGATGATCCAATTAGAAATTTGTGGAATAGATGGAAGTAGAAGCATTTAGATATTTAAAAAGATGTGGTAATACAGACTGAGTCTCTGTGACATGCTGTCAAAGTAATTTCCAAGATATCTAAAGTTTGTTTGTTTTTAAGAAAGCAAAAGTTGTATTTTTGAGGAGCCTTAGGTGAAATTCTCATGCCAGGAAATATACTAAGATATTTATTATCTTTTGGCCCTTCATTTAAAAAAAAAATGAGACATACACTCAACGTATAAGTACTCCTTGAATCTGTACACTTCGGTTTTGCTTAATGTATTCACAGTCTGTGCAACCATCACTGTCCAATTTTAGACCATTTCCATTATCTTGCTACCTAAAAATCCTATACCTGTTAGTAGTCATTCCTTAGTCCTGTTCTGCTGCCACCCACCCTCCCGCCTCAGCCCCAGGCAACTACTAATGTACTTTCCGTCTCTATGGATTTGCCTCTTCTGGAATTCCACATAAAGGAAATCATAAAATATGTGGCTTTGTGCCTGACTTTTCAGTTAGCATACATGTTTTCAAAATTCTCCCATTTTTTAAAATTGTTTTTTATTTTAATTCTAGTATGCTTAGCGTACAGTTATGTTAGTTCTGTTATGTTAGTATGTAGTTAAATTAGTTTTAGGTATACAATATAGTGATTGAACTCTTCTATGTATTACTCAGTGCTCATCATAGTACGTGCACTCCTTAATCCCGATCACCTATTTTACCCATCCTCCCTCCCACCATCCCTTTGGTACTGTCAGTTTGTTCTCTAGAATTTGAAGACTCTATTTCTTGGTTTGTCTGTCTCTTTTTTTTTCTTTGCATACTGTTTTCTTTCTTAAATTCCACATATAAGTGAAATCATATGGTATTTGTCTTTCTCTGACTGACGTATTTTGCTATTATACTTTCTAGTTCCATCTATGTCATTGCAAATGGGGAGATTTCACTTTGTTATGGCTGAATAATATATATACACACACACACACCTCTTATTTATTTATTCATCTGTTATTGGACACCCAGGCTGCTTCCGTAATTTGGCTTTTGTAAAAAATGCTATAATAAACATCAGGGTGCATGTATCCTTTTGAATGAATGGATTTGTCTTTTTTGGGTAAATAGTACTGTAATTATTGGATCATAACTTAGTTCTATTTTTAACACTTTGAGGAATCTCTACGCTGTTTTCCACAGTGGTCGTACCATTTTGCTTTCCCACCAACAGTGCAAGAGGGTTCCTCTTTCTCCTTATCCTTGTGAACACCTGTTGTTTCTTGTGTTGTTGATTTTAACCATTCTGACAGGTCTGAGATACTTCATTATAATTCTGATTTGTATTTCCCTAATGATGAGTGCTGTTGAGTATCTTTTCGTTTTTCTGTTGGCTATCTGTATGTCTTCTATGGAAAAATGTCTGCTCATGTCCTTCACTGATTTTTTAATTAGATTACATCTTTTTTTTTTTTTTTTTTTGGTGTTGAGTTGTATAAACCTTTTATATTTTTTGGATACTAATCCTTTAGCAGATATGTCATTTGCAAATATCTTCTCCCATTCAGTAGGTTGTCTTTAGTTTTGTTGGTTGTTTTGTCACTGTGCAGAGACTTTTTATGTTGATACAGTTTCAAAAGTTTATTTTTTGTTTCCCTTGCTTCAGGAGACATATGTAGAAAGATGTTGCTACAGATGATGTCAGAGACATGAATGCCTGTGCTCTCTTCTAGGGTTTTTATGGTTTCAGGTCTCACATTTAGGTCTTTAGTTTATTTTGAGTTTATTTTTATGTATGGGGTAAGAAAGTGGTCCAGTTTCATTCTTTGGCATGTTGCTGTCATGTTTTCCCCACACCATATGTTGGAGAGATGGTCCTTTTCACATTGGATATTCTTTCCAGCTTTGTCAAAGCTTAATTGACCATATAGTTTAGGGTTTACTTCTGATTTTTCTATTCTGTTCTATTGATGTATGTGTCTGTTTTGTGCCAGTACCACACTTTGTTCATGACTACAGCTTTATAATATAACTTCACATCCAGAGTTATACCTCCAGTTTTCTTGTTCAAGATCGCTTTGGCTATTTGGAGTCTTTTGTAGTTCCATACAAATTTTAAGATTGTTTGTTCTAGTTTTGTGAAAAATGCTCTTAGTATTTTGATAAGAATTATATTAAGTCTATAGATTGCTTTGTGTAGTGTAGGCATTTTTCAACAGTATTTGTTCTTCCAGTCCACAAGCATGGAATGTCTTTCCATTTCCTTGTGTCTTCTTCAATTTCTGATCTGCTTGAAAAATGGTACTTGTCACCACTGCAGGAACTGAGGCCCTACTAAATGCACAGGTTGGGAGACCTGGTATTAGCAGAGTTTATGCAGTTCTTCTGGGGGAGGGGGATCCCTATCACAGGGACTGAAGCAAAAGTGACTGGAAAGTGTGGACCCACTGAAGCACAAGGGAGCAGGGCTTGGTGTAAGCAAATTAAGTAGCAAGTGTTGGCACAGTGCTGGTTCACTGGTGGCCATGTGTTTATGCTGGGGAGGAGGGAGGGTAACGGTGCCTGCCAGCTCCTTTGTTCCTGGAGGGTTCTTTTTGTGATCCCTGCCTCTTTGGGACAGGCTCTGAGATGAGCCTCTCACTCCCATCTGCCCCTGGCGTTTTTCAAACTGCTGTTTCTATGCTGTATATGCATAAGCTGTTTGTTGTGTTGTCTCTTAAAGGGCAGGGACTCAGCTTCTTCATACTCTCCAGGCTTTCGCACAGCTGAGCCCACTGATTTTTAAAATTCCAGGCTTTAAGAACTGTTGGTTTGAAGAACTCATGAAATTTGGCCTCCTTTGCCTTGAAGACAAATGTTAGAAGGATTTCTGTTCCCCATGTGGGCTACCCAGTGTGGTAGTTTGTTTCTTGCCCTTCTCCACACCTCTGGCTTCCTCCAGACCACAGGTGGCCGTGGTATGTTTCACTCCCAAACTGAGTCTTTCTCCGTCCTTATTCAGTGTTCTTTACCTCTAGTCACACAGTTTGTTCTGCCAGTCTTTGGGTCATTTTGTGTGTGTTACCTAGTTGTATCCATGGGATGAGGCAAGTTTAGGGTCTTTCTACTCTGCCATCTTCCCAACCTGTCCTCCCATGTAGTTTTTATGGGTGCTTGTCTTTTTATTTCATTGTACGAATATGCTGCAATTTATATCTTCTTTTATCAATTGATGTACGTTTTGGGTGTTCCCACTGTTTGGTTACTATGAATAATGTTGCCGTGAACAATCATGTACAAGTTTTTGTGTGGATATATATTTTTAATTCCACCAAGTATATGCTTTGGAGTAAAATTTCTGAGTCCTATGGTAACTCTGTACTCAGGACTTGAGGAGCTGCCACACTGTTTGCCAAAGTAGCTGCACCCATGTCGATGCAAATGGTGGGTATTCATCCTTTGTGATGGCTGAGTAATATTCCATTGTATCTGCTAAGTGAAGTAAGTCAAGCAGTAAGTCAACATATGGTTTCACTCATATGTGGAATATAAGGAATAGCATGGAGGACGTTAGGGGAAGGAAGGGAAAACAGAAAGGGGGGAGATCGGAGAGGGGAGACAAACCACAAGAGACTGTGGACTCCAGGAAACAATCTGAGGGTTTCAGAGGGGAGGGAGATAGGGGGATGGGATAACTGGGTGATGGGTATTAAGGAAGGCACGTGTTGTAATGAGCGCTGGGTGTTATACGCAAATAATGAATCATTGAACACTGCATCAAAAACTAAAGATGTACTGTATGGTGACTAACAGACTTAAAAAAAAAAAAAAAGTAGCTGCACTATTTTACATCCTCACCAGCAATGTATAAAACTTTCAGTTATCCATATCCTCACCAGCACTCGTTACTGTTTTTTTTTTTTTTAATTTTTAGACATGCTAGTGAGTGTTAAATGATATGTCATTGCCACTAGTGATATTGAGTGTCTTTTCTTTTTTCTGATTGACTATATATATATATAGAGAGAAAGAGAGAGTCAATTTTTTTAAAGAAATCTGTTAAAATCCTTTGTCCAGTTTTAATTTGGGTGGGTAGTTTGTGGGTTGCCATTTCACTTTCTTAATTTCTTTTGAAGCAAAAATCATTTTAATACCGATGAACTCCTGTTTATCTTTTTCTTTTGATGCTGTGCTTTTGATATTGTATCTATGAAACTATTGTCTAATGTCATAAGAATTTCCCTCTATTTTTTTTTCTCCTAGGAATTTTGCACTTTTAGGGCTTAACATTTAAGCCTATGATCCACTTTGTTAATTTCTGTGTATGGTGTAAGGAAAGAGTCTAAGTGCATTATTTTGCATGTAGATGTCTAGTTTTGTAGCACTATTTGTTGAAAAGACCCATACTGCTTTGTAATGTCACTTTGTAATTCCCCCCATCAAGGGTAGAGTCTATTTCCCCACCCCTTAAATCTTGTCTTGCCTAGTGACATTATTTTCATTAGAGAATTCCATCAAGTTCCTTACTCTGCTACTGCAGAAGTTGGCTCTGGCCCTTCAAATTCACAATAACTTTTTCTTTTTTTCTTTTTCTTTTTTTTTTAATAATTTTTATTATGTTAACTTTTTCAAAGAAAAAAAAACTGTGAGAATAGATTTGGGAAAATTTTGGTAATTTAAGATTATTAGGCATTAATGTGCAAAAATCTGTTTTTAAAAGTAAATGTTGTAGAGAAGAAAAGGTGATAACTTTTGAAGAGAATCTAGTTAGGTTTGTTTTTCCTCCTGGAATTAAATAAAAAAGGGAAATTAAAAATATTGCTAGTGCATTTTTTGGAAGTAGAAAATGCTTTTTTGTTTGCCTAAACTTTTCTTGTTTTATTATTTGGAGAAAATAGCCTGAATCAATCTGAGTATTAACACATGTCACCATTTCTTTTGCAATGCTATGAATAGACGCTATTAAGTGGTATCCAAAACATTCACAGAGATATGAAACTTTCTTGCCAAGAAGACCATTATATATCATCTGACAGTTGCTGAAAAGTACATTGCAAGCTCTAACAGCTGAGACACATGGTTATAGGTTAAAGTATAAAAACTGCATAAGCAAGCAGCCAAAAAAATTCCTCAGATATTATGTCCTGATGATGGATAGATATGATTCCGCACAGTGAACACCACTAGTATCTTCATCACAGTGTGACAGATCACACTAGTATTCGACTTGAGACACATGTATATAATCTTGAGGTAGAAGGAATTAGAATACTGGCTTATAGATTTTCATGTATGGCTGCATTTATGTTAGTGAAGTGACTTATTTACTATTTTTATTCTATCACTGTCTATGCCAAATATGTTATATGTGACCCTTGGTGAGTCCTCTGAATTCTGCTTTATTAGAGCCATTTATTTTTTTCCTACCAGCAAAATGACTATATTTTTAGACAGGTTACATGTACTTAATTTATCAGAGTGAAAAAAGCAATCATCATTAAGTATTTATCATCAGTGACAAAATGTACATTAAGTGTGCGTTATGGAGTAAATGGTCAGTCTGATGCACAGCCAATTATGTGACTTCCATTATTCTTTGAGACATATACTTGGGTTCTTTTATCAAAGAGTGGGATATTTGCCTCTGAATGCCTGGGAAAGGTATTCTTCCAAACTTAGTTTTGTGTCTAAAACCAGAGGAGCATCCTCTAACTAGAGAATTGAGATGTGAGCCTCTGAGTTGCAAAAGTCAAGGTTAAGGACCTATTCCTCCACAAGACTAGCTTCCATGCAGACAGTAGCCCCAAGCTCAGGGGTTTCTGGATTCACCCTTATTTAAGACTAGCTCATCACAAATTTGGGGATTTTCACAACTACCCGCAGGTTTGATAGTTCACTAGAATGGCTCATAGGACTAAAGAAAGTATTATGCTTAAAATTATAGATTTATAATAACAAAATGATACAAATTAAAATTGACTAAATGGGGAGAGGCATAGACAAAGATTTCCAAATGTGAATCGTCTGTCATCCTCAGAGATGTGTTATTCTCCCAGCATCAAAGTGTGACAAATATCAGAGAGTGTGGCCGACAAAAAAGTCACCTGAGCTTTATGTCCAGTTTTTATTGGGATTTCATTATGAAGAAGGGAAAAGGTAAATCATTGGCCATGTGGTTGAACCCCATCTCTAGCTCCATTCCCCACCATGGAGGTTGGGCTGATGTCACATGGCTCAGAGTCACAGCTCTGTAATCACATGGTTGCTCTCTCTGATAGGACCAGCTCCCATTTTGAGTCATCTTAATATAAACTTTGCAGTGAACTGCCAGTAGCATAAACTATCAGGTGTGGTCCAACGGGGTCACTTTGGATAACACAAACACTCCTAACCCTAGGAAAATGCCAAGTGTTTTGAAGTTATCTCCCAAGAAACCCAGGAACAAAAGTCAAGCAAATTTTTTTAAAGATTTTATTTATTTATTTATATATTTGACAGAGAGAGAGCGAGCACAAACAGAGGAAGCAGCAGAGGGAGAGCGAGAAGCAGGCTCTCCACTGAGCAGGGAGCCCCACTCGATCCCAGGACACTGGGATCATGACCTGAACCGAAGGCAGACGCTTAAAGACTGAGCCACCCAGACGCCCCCAAGCAAATTCTTTATTACATGAATCTAGATTAGGTTATTTGTATAAGATCCTGATTCACCTTTGATGTGGAAAATAAATAGTAGTTGCCAATATTTATTACTCTTTCTATCTTTAAAGTGTGGGGAAAATCAGTCCTTAGAGGCCAAGTTGAAATGTTTATCCCCCTCCTTTTATTCTTCTCCAAAAAATTGTTCTGTATATAGTTGTAAGATGGTAGAAAAGGAAGCTGAAGTTGTAAAAATATATACATAAACACACTGGATGTGCATAGAACTATATATAAAAATTTGGGCAATAATGGATATTAATATTTTTCTAATAAGTATTTTTCTGTAAGTAAATGATTGTCTAAGTGGCTTTTTTGAGTTTCACCCCAAAAGCTAGTTTGTTTTAACCTAAACAACATTAAGTCAGAAATCATGGGGTTGATGGGCTAATTATTCTTTTTCTGGTATACATTATAATCAGAAAATTGTTACAATTACAAATTTAAGTGTACCATGTAAAATCATACCACATACCACTAGCAGTGTGTGTACAAACTTTAAGAACACTTCATATAAATTAAATTGCAAAGGGACATCTGTTTTATTGAAGTACGATTGAAATAAAACACTATATTAGTTGTAGGTGTACAAGATGATTAGGTATTTGTATACGTTGTGAAATGAACACCACAATAAGTCCCGTTAATGTTTGTCACCTTACATAGTTACAGAAAATATTTTTCTCGTGATGAGAACTTAGAGGATTTGTGTTCTTAGCAACTCTGAAATATGCAGTACAGTATTAATTATAGTGACCATGAGGTACATTATATCTCCATAACTTATTTTATAACTGGAAGTTTGTACCTTTTGACCCTGTTCACCCTGTTCTTAATATTTGTGACGTTGCTTTTTGTGTGTGTTTGTTGTTGTTGCTTTTTTTTTTTTTTTTTTAGATTCTACATATGAGTGAGATCATATGGTATTTGTCGTCTTATTTCACTTAACACCCTCAAGGTCCATCCATATTGTATCGAAGGGCAAGATTTCACTCTTTTTTATGGTTGAATATTCCATTGTGTGTGTGTGTGTGTTATGTATATAGACATACATATGTATACACATATACGTGTGTGTATCACATATTCTTTGTCCATTCATCCCTTGATAGGCACTGAGATTGCCTGCATGTTGTGACTATTGAATCATGCTGCACTGAACATGGGAGTGCATATAACTTTCTGATTTAATGTTCTCGTTTTGTTCAGATGAATACCCAGAAGTAGATTGCTGGCTCATATGATGATTTTACTTTTAATTTTTTGAGGAAACTTGATGCCATTTTCCATAGTGACTGTACCAGTATACATTCCTGTCAACAGTGCACAAGTGTTCCCTTGTCTCCGCATCTCACCCACGCTTCTTGTTTTTTCTGATAATAGACATTCTAACAGGTGTGAGTTGATATATTGTGGTTTTGATATGCATTTTATGGAGACTTAGTGATGTTGAACATCTTTTTGTGTACCTGTTGGCCATCTATATGTCTTTCTTGGAAAACTGTCTATTCAGATCTTCTACCTATTTGCTAATTGGATTGGTTGTCTTTTTGCTACTGAGTTGTATGAGTTACTTACCTATTTTGGTTATTAATCCCTTAGCAGATACATGCCAATATTTTCTCCCATTCTGTAGCCTGCCTTTTCATTTTGTTGGTAGTTTCTGTTCTATGGAAGCTTTCTAGTTTGATGTAGTGCCACTTCTTTATTTTTTCTTTTGTTGCTTTTGCTTTTGTTGTTAGATTAAAAAAAAAATCATCACTAAGACCAATGTCAAAGAGTTTGCTGCCTATATTTTCTTCTAGGAGTTTTAAGGTTTTAGGTCTTACATTCAAGTCTTTAATTGATTTTTAGTTAATTTTTTCTGTGTAGTATAAGATAAAAGTACAGCTTATTTTTTTGCACGTGGCCATCCAGGTTTCCCAACATCATTCATTGAAGGCACGGTACTTTCCCCTTTGTATATTTCTAGTTCTTTTGTCATAAGTAAATTGACCCAATAAGTATCAATTTATGTCTGGGTTCTCTGTTTTACTGCTATGTACCTCTGGTTTTAGGACAATACCATATGTTTTGATTACTATAACTATATAGTTTGAAGTCAAGGAGGATAATACCTCCAGCTTTGTTCCTTCAAGATTACTGTTAAAATATTTTGGGGTTCCAGACAAACTTTAGGATTACTTCAGTTCTCTGGAAGATGTCATCGTAGTTTTTGATAGGGATTATATTGAATCTGTAGATTGTTTTTGTTCGTATGGACATTTTAACCATATCAGTTCTTCTAATCCATAAACACAGAGTGCCTTTCCATTATTTGTATCTTCTTCAGTTTCTCTCTTCAGTGTCTTGGTAGTTTTCAGGGTACAGGTGCTTTACATTCATAGTGGAATGTATTCCTAAGTATTTTTTTAATGCAGTTGTATATGGGTTTTCTTAATTTCTCTTTCAGATAGTTATTAGTGTATAGAATCTCTGCAGATTTGTGTATATTGATTTGGGTCCTGCTACTTTACTGAATTTGTTGATTAGATCTTATACTTTTTGGTGGATTATTTAGTGTTTTCTGTATATAGATGTCATCTGCAAATAGTGTTTCACTTTTTCCTTACCAGTTTGGATGCCCTTAATTTATTTTTCTTTCATAGAACCTCTGGCTAGGACCTCAGTTACTCTGCTGAATAAAAGTGGCGACAGTGGGCATCCTTGTCTTGTTTCTTACCTTAGAGGAAAAGCTTTCAGTTTTTCACCATTGAGTATACTAGCCACGGGTTTGGGTTATACGTGGTCTTTATTATGTTGAGGCACGTGACCTTTATAGCCAGTTTGTTGAGAGTTTTAGTTTTGTGAAATGGTTTTCCATCTATTGAGTTGATCATAAGACTTTAATCCTTCATTTTGCAAATGTAGTATTTCACGTTGATTTTGTGAATGTTGAACCACATTTTTTAACCTGGAATAAATCCCACTTTGGGGGATTTGATGTATGATCTCTTGAACGTATTACTGATAGGGTTTGCTAATATTTTGTTGAAGAGTTTTGTATCTATGTTCATCAGGGATATTGACCTGTAATTTTTTTTTTTTTAATGGCGACCTCGTCTGGTTTTGCTATCAGGGTAATGCAAGCTTTGTAAAATGAGCTTGAAAGTGTCCCTCTTTGTCTTATTTTTGGGAAAGTGTTTGAAGGATATTTCATAGAATTCAGCAGTGATGCTGTCTGGTCCTGGACTTTCATTGGTTGGGAGAGTTCTGATTACTGATTGAATCTCCTTACTACAAGTTTGTGCAGAATTTCTGTTTCTAACATGATGAGGTGTTGGTAGGTTATATGTTTCTAGGAATTTATCCATTTCTTCAAGGTTGCCAATTTTTTTAGATGTAATTGTTCATAGTCTCTTGGGATCCTTGGTGTTTTTGTCATATCACTTATATTGTTTACTCTTTAATTTCTGATAATATTTATTTGAGTCCTCTTTTTTTTCTTTGTGATCCCAGCTAAAGGTTTGTCAATTTATCTTTTCAGAGAAGAAGCTCTTAGTTGCTTTAGTCTTTTCTGTTGTGTTTTTACTCTCTATTTCACTTATTTCTGCTCCAATTATTATTTCCTTTTTCCAACTAACTTTGGACTTTGCTCTTTTTTGAGGTGTAAAGTTGTGTTTATTTGGGTTGTTGCTGATTTCTGAGATTGGCATTTATCACTATAAACTTTACTTTTCGAACTATTTTCGCCACATCTCATATATTTTGGTATGTTGTATTTCCCTTTTCATTTGTCTCAAGGTATTTTTTTTTTTTGATTGCTGCTTTGATTGCTTCCCTGACCCTTTAGCTGTTTGGTAGCATGTTTAATCTCCATATATTTCTGAATTTACCAGTTTTCAACTTGTTACTGAGTTCTACTTTCATAGCATTATGTGGGAAAAGATGCTTGATACCACTACTATCTTGTAAAGTTTATTAAGACTTCATAAATGGCCTAAAATATGTATTCTGGACCATTTCCTTGTACCTCTAAGAGGAATGTATGTTCTGTTGATTTTTGGATGAAATGTACTATGCACATTAAGTGTATCTGGTCTAACATGTCATTTAGCATTCATATTTCCTTCTTGATTTTCTGTCTGGATGATCCACTCACTGATGTAAGTGGGGTATTAAAGTCCTCTACTATTAGTGTATTTCTTCCTTTAGTTCTGTTAATATTCACTTTACATATTAAGGTGCTCCTATGTCAAGTGCACAAATATTTGCAAATGTTATTATATTTTCTTGTTGGATTGACACCATTTATCATTATGCAATGCCCTTCTTTACCTGTGATTATTGTCTTTGTTGTAAAGTCTATTTTTGTCTGATCCAGGTATAGCTACCCACACTTTGTTTTGTTTTCCATATTATTGGACAATTTTTCCATCCTTCACTTTTACTCTGTGTCCTCACATATGAAGAGTCTCTTATAAGAAACATAAATATGGGTTTGTTTTTTAATCTCTTCAGCCACTCTTTGTGTTTTGACTAGAGATTTTAGGCCATTTGCATTTAAAGTGATTATTAACAGGTATGTACTTACTCTAATTGGTTAATAGTGTTCTGGCTGTTTTGTACTTTGCTGTTCATTTCTTCATCATCTCTTCCATGTGGTTCGATGACTCTTGAGTGGTATACTTAGATTCCTCATTCTCCCCTTTGTGTGTCTACTGTAGGTTTGTGCTTTGTTTTTATTATCAGGCTTACATGTAAAATCAAAGTGTGTTCTAAGTTGATGACAGCTTAAGTTTGATTGCATTCTAAAGTTCTACATTTTTACTCCCCGTACCTTCATTTTATGTTTTCGATGTCACATTTTACATCATTTCATCTTTTGCTTGGGTGGGGGGGGCAGAAAGATAGTGCCTACTTGCTGTGTTGAGGCAGAGGGGGCATATAAAGATGGTGCCCACCAGGAAAAGGCAAAAAAAAAAAAAAAGGCACCTGTCAGAGTAAAGCAGAGGGAGAGTCTGTAAGATGGCACCCACTAATGTCTCTCCCCAGGAAGTATTCCAACTGGCTCTGAGACGTGTCTGTTAGGTTAGATGCTTATCCCTCAAGCCGATGTTGTTATGTATTCAAATGAGCCTCTCACTTAAAGTCTAACTAGTCAGGTTCCTTTGAGCAACACCCAGCAGGGGGTGGGTCTGAGTGCACAAGCCCTTTAAAAAACACTTCTCAGATCACTGCAGTGTTGTGGGTCTTCTGGACACCAGCCCCACTGGTTTTCAAAGCTAGATGTTTTCAGAGCCTATCTCTCAGGTACAGATGTGAAAATCTGGGGTGACCGCTGTGGAGTTCAAATCCTTCCCTCCTCAGGAAGAAACTTTCAGTTTAGAGCCCTCCTGATTGTGGGTCACTGTGCCAAGGGAGAGGTTTATAGTGGATTGTGTTTTCCAGCCTCTCCTACCCACTTTAATGTGGTTTTCTTCTCGTTTGCCCTCTGTGTGGTCAGTGCTCAGCCAGCCTTTAGATTCTGTTCAGAGGACATTTTTCTCTAGGTAGCTTCAGAGTCATTCAGTATGCTCGTGGGAATATGTAAGTTCAGGATTTTTCTACATTGCTCTCTTGAACCTGAGCCCCTAGAATATCTTAATATATACTCTTAAAACACCATCCTCATAATTTAGAATTATCTATTCACTTAGGGATTTTCAGGTTACAACCCATTTATATGTATTTTTTTTTAAAGATTTTATTTATTTATTTGACAGAGATAGAGACAGCTAGGGAGAGAGGGAACACAAGCAGGGGGAGTGGGAGAGGAAGAAGCAGGCTCATAGCGGAGGAGCCTGATGTGGGGCTCGATCCCATAACGCCGGGATCACGCCCTGAGCCGAAGGCAGACGCTTAACCGCTGTGCCACCCAGGCGCCCCCATTTATATATATTTCTTGAAGGAAATCTCTTTAACTACTGTAATTGGTTAATTTTTCATCTATTCCGTAAACATTTACTGAGCTTACTGAATTGTTATTTAATTAATTAGCTCATTTTATGTGTCATCTTGACTGGGCCATTGGATGCACAGGTATTTGGTCTAACATTAATCTGGTTTTTAGATGAGATTAACATTAAAATCAGCTGTTCTCCCGAATGTGGGTGGGTCTCAGCCAATCAGTTGAAGGGCTAGAAAGAATAAGAAGGCTGACCCACCTCTAAGTAAGAGTGAATTCTTCATGCCTGACTGCTTTTGAACTAGGAGGTTTTTGTTGTTGTTGTTGTTGTTTCTTTTCTGCCTTCAGACTCACACTGGAACGTTGGCTCTTCCTAGATCTCAAAGAAGCTGGCCTTTGGGTTCTGCTAGGTTTAGATCTTGCCAACTTACCCTGCAGATCTTAGATCTTGGGAATTGCCAACTTCCATAATTGTGGGCCAATTTCTATAGTAAATCTCTGTGTATATGTGTATGTATATGTATTTATCTATATGTAGGCGTATATATTATACAAACACATCCTATTGGTTTTATTTCTTTGGAGGATGCTACTACAATTCCTATGTGCAAGTAACTATATGTTTGCATCTAACTGGTCCTGTTTGACTCACAGAGTCTCTCAAACTTAGGCATGCTTCTTGTAGCTTTAATAGATAATTTTTGAAAACATTTTAAGATACATAAATTTAATGCATTTACCAAAGTGGGGATGTGTCTTCTCTCTAGGACAGATGATTCTTTGAGTTTTTGATTGCATATTGTAATTTTTATTTATTTACAAAGAGTAAATGATTAGATTTTCTCTACCTTTATTTCCTTTGCAGTTCTTTCCACAGTACTTTCTGCTATTTTCCAGAGAAAAGACTCTTTAGGTATATAGCTGTTAGTCCCTGAGTTGATATGGCTTATCAGATAGTAATTGGGGTAGAATTGTGTCCATATGGGTTTTGTCCTCAGCAAGAATCAAGATTGTTAAAAACAAAACAAAACAAAAAACCAAAAGACCTGATGAGGAATTTAATTTATTAGATATTACTTTTCTTATTTCTGTTCAGAGTTATACAAAATTAATAAAGGTATCTGCTTTTCCTATAAAGGTATAAGAGAAATATAAGTATGTGGGCTTTCAGGAAGTCTCTGGTATGAGAGGAAGATTTTCTTCAGAGTTTCTATAATGGGAGATGGGATGTTGGAAAAAATAATAGGAGCTTTTCCCCAATCTAGTCAGTGCTACTCTCAAGACATGGGGAACTGAATTGACAGATGTGATACCAGACAAGTGTGTATTTTTAGAATTATTGGAGCACCAGCACATCAAGTTACCCGTTCCTGAAGTGACAGGATCAATGACATTGGTCCTGGCTTTCTGATGTCTTGTGTTGAAAGTTCTTGCCCTGTAGGGTTTTTGTAACTGTCTGGAGGATCCATTTACCTTTTGTTGAAGAGAATGAGAGATGTTTTTTCTTTTTTCTTTTTTCTTCTGGAAACAATTCCATCTACATTGCAGAAGTTTTACATGATTTTATTTAAATAAATGAACAATTTAGTATAAAGAAGACTTAAAAGGATGCTGACTAGACCACATTTGATGATTACATATCTGTGTATATAAGACTGTGAAACTTTCCTTCATGGTGTATTTACATAGTTACATGTAAATTGATTCCATCCCTTGCTTATTTTTGTTATGTGGCATTTATGCTGACAAAGATACAGCATTGTCCCAGACCTACAGAATCTGAGTGGGCAGCAGCTATGTTTAAAAGCAGAGAGAAGCCTGTCACATGAGGAGATGCTTTTAAGTTGGTAAGCTTTATTTGAGATTAGACTTTTAATTATGTAGGTAAGTCAAAATTGACTAAAACTATGTCTTAGATACAGAAATTATAGCTTTTAGTTTTTTATTTGTGTAATCTTCCTCATAAGCTTTCAGTGTCTGGGATAAAGGACATAATAACAGAAACAGCTTTATAATGACCGATTAATGGTACTTCAGTCTCTCCCATCATATGGCCTTTTTTAGATAACTCCATCTATTTAAGGAAAAAGCTTATCTTTCAGATGTCCTTCTATTCCTCTATTTATTCATGCCTAAGAGGGCGTCTGGAATGAGAGGATATGGACATCTTTTTAAGGTAAAGGGAGAAGGCTATTAGATTGACACACTAACCTTTGGTCATTGCTGCCTCTGACTTGTGTGGCTGATGTCAATTGATTTCCATTATGTGGTGTCTGGTCTTATCTAACCTTTGGGGACATTTTACCAGGACTGCGTGCTGAAGTCTATAGCCACCCATGTACTTCCACTCAGGAAGTCCTTGGACCTTGGACCTTCTTTGCCCTGATCTCAGTCTCACTCGGGCTTACATGCTTTCAATAACTGCATGTATTTTCCCCAACAAAAAGAAAGGGGGAAATTTTAGATAATCTTTACACTATATCCAGGACATGGGGTAAAAACCGTTTCTCAAATTTATATAGTCACTTCCCTCTGATAATGCCAAGTCCTATATCTTGTACATCATGGGAAGTGGTTTCAAGATAAATGTGATGCTTCTTTGAGAAGCCTCACCTTTACCCTTATTATCCTTAGGGAAGTAGGCTTGAGACCAAAGTAACTTCTTACCTTCTTGCTTCTAGAGCCCACACTTCAAGGTTTAGCCTTCAGGCAGATAGCACAGAAGCATAGAAAAAACTGTGGCAATGAAATACTTGAATTTTTCTTTCACATCTCATTACTTTTCCATACGCGTAAGGTCATGAATTAGGATTCTTTTTCTCTGCAAGAACTTCCTCTATGTCATACCCTCTTTCTTTCCAATGACACAGTTTCTTAGCTTTACCTTAATGCCTTACCAGAACAGGAAGAAAATATTTGTCAGCTAATAAGAGGGCACTGAGCAAAGAAGTACTTTTTAAAATGATATTTCTATCTCTAGTATGATTGAGATAGATAGATATAGATATATAGATATAGATATATTTACCTAGAGAAATCTCTTGTGATTTTGGAGATTATTTATTGTCATCTAGGTATTGTCTTACTTCTAAGAAAGAAACTGTAACTTCTACAGGTTTCTTTGTCTCTGTTCCAAATCTCTAGCTTTAAAGAGGTATCTTGCTTAAGCCTGGAAATAATAGGTGCAATTATCACCTCTTACCACCAGGGGGCACTAAATCAATCTCTGGGAAAATTGACTTTTCCGGACTGGGTCAAAAACACTTTGCACAGCCAGAGAAGTAGATAAAACATTTACTGCATGAAAAGAAGTCTCAGGTTCTAGCATTATGTTATAGTGAACAGCTGTCATTGCTCAAAGATAGAAGTGTGGGCTGGCACCCCAAACCCAAATTTTACCATAACCTGTTTCCCCTAGAATTAAGATCTGGGCCTCTCAACATGGGCTACACATTAAAATCACCTAGAAGTTTTTCAGGTACCAGACCTGTTGAATCATAATGTCTGGGGGTTGACTTTTTTTTTTTTTTTCCACTCACCGGTGATTCTCTTGTATATGAACATATAAAAGTTCTTGTCCAGTCTCTGGTCTTAATTTCTGGTTTCAGAGGCAATGAGTATGAGCTGGGTTAATTTTGCACAACTCACATGGTCTGTTTTCTGGTTTGACAGAAAGTTCTCAGTCCATCTTAGTGTTTGCGTTTTTGGCTCTGGGTTCTCTTTCTGGCCTGCTTGTGGAATTTTGTCTTCTCCTACAAAGCGCAAGTACACTTTAATGCAGCATAAAGAACCCCTTCAATGGACTGAGCTTTTGCAACTGGAATTGAATTGAGGACTTTCAAATTCAGAGTCTCTAAAGGGGCCTTGACAATAAAGGTTCCTATTTATCTCTCTTTCTTTCTTCCTCTCTGTCTCTCTTTCTCTCCCTTACTCCCTCTGTCTCTGTCTCTCTGTCTCTTACTTTCCTCTTGCTTATTTTCTCTTTGCCTCTGAACATTTGGTGTAATAGGGTCACATCCGGAGCCTTAGGATGCTTTGCTCTGTTACTTTAATCCAAGGTAGGAGTAAATTCTACACAGGGATTTTAAAGAATGCCAGAGAAGCTCTTTACATGTATTTCATTTTCTAGAACTGATTTAATACCCAATATGGTTGCTAGAAAATATGCATGAAAGTAAAAGGGCACTTATTCTCCATTTTATTAGTACCTGTTGTTAGATGCAGTTTTTCGGGGGCAAATGCTGTCTGTTGCAGATTTCCTCACTCTGTTTCTTTCTTCTGCTGGAAAGAGTTTACTTGACTGCCACGGGATGGAGTTGGGCCTTTGGGTGGGCAAGCTCTTTTCTGGTTTTTAATGTCCTCTGACACAAGCTGGTTGGTCTGGCCTCTACACTATACTGCTGCCCCAAAAGCCACCCTACTCTTCCTGGGCATCTTGCAGGTTGAAGTTTGTAGTCCACACCGCTTGTGTCCTGTTCAAAATACCTTCCTCGTGATACGTTTCTTCTCAGTCTCAAAACTTCGCCGTCATACTGGATCTCTTAACACTTCTCTGTCAATTCACTGGGGCATGTAGAACCTTCTGGATGACCTAGCACTAAATGCAGCCTATCGGAAGCCATGGAATTTGTCTCGTTCTCAACCATCTTGACACCTTCTTCTGTGTGGGTCATCCTAGTACTCATAGCTCACATTGGATTACAGAATAAATCAAAATCAAACTCCTCTCAAGATCTTAAAGTTTCACCCACGATACACCTTAGGAATTGCGTCACTTGCCCTGATGTTCTTCCTTTACCCTTGTAATTCCCTTCCTGACCTGCTCTTCTCCAGTCTGTCCCCTCTTCTTCCTACATGGCTTCAAGCCAAAAGAATGGGATTTCTACTTCTTTTTCTTCAGAGAGGATTTGTGTTTTGTCATATCCTCCTCCGTCGTAGGAACACTGAGCAGTGTGCCTCAGCATTAAGTGCACATGAGTTGGAAAATAAGATAAACTCCTCTGATTAGAGAACATATTCTGAAGATAATTTTATCGGTTACCCATTCTTGAAAATCATACTTTTCTTTGGGCTCTTGCTGCTAAAGGCACCTGGAGCTAGCAGAGACTCTGTGTGTGTGTGTGTGTGTGTGTGTGTGTGTGAGAGAGAGAGAGAGAGAGAATTTCCATCTCCTGGGCTTTTAAACCCTAACTCTGACACTGAAAGAAATTACCACCAATATTTTAATGTAAATAATAAGCAAATATAGCAAATGCTTTGTATATATCAAGCATCATTCTTAGAAGATTATTAAACAGTGATTAAGAATAACTCGGTTGAGGGGCACCTGGGTGGCTCAGTTCGTTGAGCATCTGACTCTTCATTTCAGCTCAGGTCATGATCTCAGGGTTATGAAATCGAGCTCCTCGACTGACTCTACACTGAGTGTGGAGCCTGCTTCAGACTTTCTCTCTCTCTGCTCCTCTCCCTGCTCATGCATATGCATGCTCTCTCTAAAAAAAAAAATAAGTTGGTCAAAGAAAGCAGGAGGCATGCTACTTACAGTCAATAACACAAGTGAAGTGACTTGAAGAGAGGATGTCCTTCATTCTACAGAATCAGGGTTCCTATTCTTGAGTAACTCACAGTCTAGGTAGCCAAAAAAGACATTTTATTTTTCTAATGGGTGATTGGTCTCAAGACGTGAATTACAAATTTCTATGGAAACCTAGATGAAACATGGGCTAATTCTGTTTGGATGGTTCAGAGCTAATGACTTCTTGGAAACTCTCGAATGCTGAACATACTGCTGCCTCAGCAAGGCAATTCTAGTCAGCATAGCATGAAGGGTTTTGCTTACAAGCATTTCCTCAAGCTTATCTTATGTTTCTGGGCTGTTGTTAAGTTGGCAGTGCTGTACTCACAATCATTCAGACCTAAAATGTGACATATATCACACTCAGGCACTGAGTTTGTCAAAGCAGTTCTTCTGTGAACCTGAATAAATCAGGACGGACACTCAAGGACAAGTTAATATGAAGACTATAGTTCTTTTGAAAATTTAGTTAAAGATATTATGCCTTGTGTAATTTTAGTAAAATTAACACTAAAGGGGTTATGCCACTTAAAAATTTAGTCACTTAGGAAAAATCTGGGCAAGGCGAAAAGATGGGACAAACATTGCTAATTCTTATCAGTATCTTTCTTCTCTGTTTTTTTTTTTGGTCATAGAGACCATATTTCTAAATTTGTCTTTCAGTTACTTACAGCTGTCTCAGTTCTGACCATGATCCCACAAGAAATAAGTGGCAAAACTAAGAAATGAAGCCAAGTATTCTGGTTTCTGTTTCCTTACCTTGACCAGCTAATCCTAATTCTAGCCCTTACCAAATACAGTGTGATTAAGGCATTGAAAGTAGGCCAGTGTGCGTGGGTCCCAGGAGATAAGAGAGAGGAGGATGGGAGATGAAGTGGGAACCATGAAGAGCCACTTAGGCCATACAAAGTTGAGATTATATTAAAAGAGCAATAAAAAAACTACAGGTGGGTTTTGGGGCGCCTGGGTGGTTCAGTTGGTTGAGCATCTGCCTTTGGCTCATGTTCCCGGGGTCCTGGGATCAAGCCCCACATTGGGCTCCTGGCTCAGTGGGGAGCCTCCTTCTCCCTCTGCCCCTGCCCCCCACTCGTGTTCTCTCTCACATGCTTGGCTCTCTCTCTCTCTCTCAAATAAATAAATAAATAAACAAAAAAAGAAACTACAGGTGGGTTTTAAGTGATTTAGTAAGAGAAATCTTAATGATTTTTAAGTATCATTCTGATGTGTGGCAAAAGGATTATATGAGAGTAAGACAACTGTTGCAATAGCCCAAGTAGGAGATAATAGTTTATCCAAAAGTTTATGGTAATAATCGGCAGAAATGATCGGATTCATTCATATGTTTAGGAGAGAACCATTAAGACTTCCTGTTGGATTGGATAAGCTGGGAGGGAAGACCACAGAAAGGAGAATAAGATTTTAGCTTAAAGGAGAAGGGATGAGCAGTGGTACCATTACCGAAATGGTGAAAAACAGGGAAAAATCGGGTTAAAGTCAATAGTTTCATTTTGAACGTGATATGTTTAAGAAGTCTAGTTCAAATATCTATTTAGAAATGCATCTACAGTATTTCGAAGGAATTGAGCATGAAGGTGTGCATTTGGGGGTAGTAGGCGCTGTGAGGGCATTTTAAGTCATTGGGGTATATAAGATTAAGTACAAAGAGTGTTCCAATATAGAAAGGTTGAGTAGAGATACTCGGAGCAGAAATGGTACAACTTGAAAAAAGAGAATGGTAAAAAGAGGTCAGAGAGGAAGGAGAAAATGTAGGAGAGTTTAAATGGAAGTCAGCCTTTCTAGAAGGAAGGAAGGGTCAGGTCTGACAAATGCTCCTGATTTGTCAATTAAAATGAAGGCACAGATGTGGCCATGGGATCTAGCGTCAAGACATTTACATAATATATTTTGTATATATTTTCGACAACTTAATTGAGGTAAATCAACATATAATGAACAAACTTTTCATATTTAAAATGTGATGCACTATTTGAAAAGTTGTGGCATAGTTCTCCAACCATGAAGCCATCCCTGTGATTGAACATTTAACCTGTCCATCGCCCCCAAGAGTTCTGTTCCCCTTTGTGGCCCTTCCCTCCTGTTCATCTCTATCTGAATCCTTGTGTCTCCAGCCAGCCACTTACCTGCGATCTATTGTATATATTAGTTTTATTTTCTAGAATTTAATATAAATGAAATTGCACTTTTTTCTGACCTCTTGATGTAATGTGAGATTTGTCTGTCCTATCAACATTTCCTGTGCTTTTATTGCTTACCACTCATCCATCATACGAATATTCTACAATTGTTTATCCATTCACTTGTTGAAGGACAAATAGGTTGTGGCCAGTTTTGGCTACTGAGCGTGAAGTATAAGGACAATAGTGTGGGAGTGTAGGGTGGGTCACGTGGCATGTCAAATTGCTTAAACACCTCACACAGTCTTACTTTCATGGCCTGTAATATTGGTGTCCTAGCCAAGAAATCCTTGTATAACATAAAGTTGTCTTCTAAAAGTTAGTTTTCAGTTTTACCTCTAGTCCCAAGATTTGTTTTGAATTAACTTTTGAATATGTTGTGGAGTGTGCTTTAAAGTCAGGCTTTCTGCTAATGGATATCCAGTTGTTCGAGCACAATTTGTTGCAAAAAGTATCTGTTCATTACTGAATTGCCTTTGGATCTTTGTCAAATATTAGTTGTCTGCTCCTGTGTGGATCTTTTCTGAACTCTCTATTGTCTTTCATCAAAATATGTGGCCATTTTGACTGTAATATTACATTGTCATGATTATTACAGCTTTAAAATGAGTCTTGAAGTCAGGTAGCTTTTGCCTTCAAAGACAAAGCATTTGTCTTTTCAGAATTGTTTCTCAAAATTACTTTGGCTATTTTAGATCCTTAAAATTTCCATATGAATTTTAGAACCATTTCATTAATTTCTGTAAAAATGCCTGCTAAGATTTTAATTGGGCTTATGTTCAATCTATAAATCAGCTGGGAAGAGCTGACATGTTGACAATATGGTGTCTTTATCTAGAAATACAGTTCTTTTTCTGTGTATTAACCTTGCTACCTGTAATGTTGCTGAAAACACTTCCTAAATTATAGTAGCATTTTTGTAGTTCTGTAGGATTTTGTATATGATGATTATGTCACCTCGGGATGATAGCAGTGTTGTTTCTTCTTTTCCAGTCTAGACACATTTTATTTCTTAACTTGTCTGAACTCTGGCTGGTTCCTCTAGTACGATATTTAATCAATGTGATAAAGGCAGACATTGTTGTCTCTTGCTTTTGAGCATTAAACATTTGGACTTGACTATTAAAAAGGATGCTAACTGTAGATTTTTCATAGGTACTCTTCAACGATTTGAGGAAATTGACTTCTTGTTCCCTTTGCTGTGATTTTTATCAGAAATGAATGTTGGATTTTGTCAAGTGTTGTTCTGCATCTATTGAGAGATCGTATGGTTTTCTTTTTTAGTTTGTTAATATGATAGATCACTTACATTAGTTTTTAATGTTAAATAAGATTTTTATTCCTGGAATATACCTCTTGTAGTCATGAAGTAAGACCTTTTTAATACACTGAATACTTGATTTGATGAATTTTTATTAACAATTTTTCCATTTGTGTTTTCAAGTTCTGTGTTCAAGCTTTATATTATTGTCTGGTTTTAATGGCATGGAAAAGTGGTCCTCACAAAATGAACTCAGAAGTAGTGCCTTCTCTTCAATTAACTCTAAGAGTTTGTTTAGCAGTCATATTATTTCTCCCTTAAATATTTGGCAGGACTCAACACTAAAGTCATCTGGACCAGGATTTATTTGGGGTGCTAGAGAGCAGAACGTTTTAATTAAAAATTTAACTATGTTAATAGATAGAGGATTATACAGGTCGTCTACTGACTCAAGTAAGCTTTACTAATTTAGACCACTTAAGAAATTAATCCATTTTATCTAAATTGTCAAATTTATTAGCATAAATTTGCTCATAATATGTCCAATGTTACTCTTCCTAATATCTGTAATATCTTCACTGATATCACCTCTCTCATTCCTGATGTTAGTAATATTATCCTTTTTCTCTGAGTCTGGTTAGAAGTTTGTCAGTTTTGTGGATCTTCTAAAAGAACCAGCTTTTGAGTGTGTTAATTTTCCTCTCCTATCGTATTATTTTTCCATTCCATTAAAATTTTCATTTTATTTACTTTAGGTTTGATTTTTTTTTTAGTATTATACAAGCTAAGACAATGGATTTTAGACCTTTCTTCTTTTCTGTTATATATATTTAGGGCCGTGAATTACTTTACAAATACTAAATCAGTTACAGTACCCCAAATTTAATATACTGTGGTACTATTTTTATTCTGATCAAAATATTTGAGATAGGGGGCGCCTGGGTGGCTCAGTCATTAAGCGTCTGCCTTTGGCTCAGGGCGTGATCCCGGCGATCTGGGATCGAGCCCCACATCAGGCTCCTCTGCTGGAAGCCTGCTTCTTCCTCTTCTCCCCCCACACGCTTGTGTTCCCTCTCTCGCTGGCTATCTCTCTCTGTCAAATAAATAAATAAATAAATAATCTTAAAAAAAAAATTTGAGATGAGTGGTTTATGGGTATGATTTTTTTGATATTATATCTCTTAGAGTTCTCCGGATATCTTTCTGTAATTTCTTTCTTACTCCATTTTTGTCAGAAATGTATTTCAAATGACATCAGTTCTTCATATATATTGACGTGTGTGCTATTATTCCATCTTTTTGCACATGAAACAAATGTATTCAGCTAAGTGTTCTACAAATGCTAGTTGGGAGAGAGGAGTTAAGATGGCGGAGGAGTAGGGGACCCCTTTTTCAGCCGGTCCCCGAGTCGAGCTGGATAGGTACCAGACCAGACTGAACAACCACGGAACCAGCCGGAGACGCAGGAAGACGCATCTGGATCTCTACAAATGAACATCTCCAGCGCTGAGTATTGAGGTACGAGGCGGGGAGCCGTGAAACCGCGCACAGATATCGGAAGATAAACGGAAGGGGGAGGGAGCTGCCGCGTCCAGCGCCGGGAAGCGGTAGCCACTTGCACGGGAGAGCGGGCGGGGCTCGCGGTCGGCACCCACAAAACAGCAGACTGAGACCGTGAGCCGGGTGCGCGCGCCACCAGGCATCTCACGGAACACCGGAATCCCGGTGCGCTCACCGGATCCAGACTGAGACCGGGAGATCCGGGAGCGGGCGCAGGGCGGCTGGCGGCTGGCGGCATTAGAAACACAAAGGACAGAGACGCGCCGGCCCTGGAGGTGAGGGCTGGGACGCCGGGTGTGGGGCGCACATCCCGGGACGCTGCAGGGTTGAGCAGCACCAACAGAAACAGAGTTAAAGTGGCCAGAACATCAGTGGAGAACGGGCCGTGATCCCTCTGCTCTGAGACAGAGGCTGAGATTCGGCCGCTGCTGCTCTGACTCTCAGAGGAGGCACAGCAAACCGCCAGGGAAAGCCGCCAGAGAACAAAAGCCTGGAAATACCTGCTCAGAGTGTGCGCATCCCCATCCCCCCTCACAGGGGACACGGAGACTCTACCCAAACAGGGTTGCCTGTGTATCGGCGTGGCAGGCCCCTCCCCCAGAAGGCAGGCTAAAAAATCAAGAAGCCCACATCCCTAAGATCCCTATAAAACAAGGGTGCACGGCCTGGGTCCTGGTCAATAATTTGGGCTCTGGACAACCCCACAACCTCTCCTCATCAGGATGACGAGAAGGAGAAGTCCCCCCCAGCAAAGAAAAGACAATGAGTGGATATGGATATGGATATGGATATGGATATATGGATATATATCAAATTATATATGGATATAACCAAATTATCAGAAATGGAATTCAGAGTAACAATGGTCAAGATGATGTGCAGACTTGAAAAGAGTATTAACGAAAATGTTAATGAGAATATAGAATCTCTCAGGATGGAAATGAGAGCGAATCTGGCAGAAATTAAAAATTCTATGAGCCAAATGCAGGCAAAACTAGAGGCTCTGACGGCCAGGGTCACTGAGGCAGAAGAACGTATTAGCAAATTGGAGGATGGGTTAGTAGAAGAAAAAGCGAAAATAGAATCTGGACTTAAAAGAATCCACGCCCACGAATGTAGGTTACGGGAGATCACTGACTCAATGAAACGATCCAATGTCAGAATTATCGGCATCCCCGAGGGGTTGGAGAAAAACAGAGGTCTAGAAGAGATATTTGAACAAATTGTAGCTGAAAACTTCCCTAATCTAACAAGGGAAACAAACATTCGTGTCCAAGAGGCAGAGATGACCCCTCCCAAGCTCAACCATGACAAACCTACGCCATGTCACGTCATAGTGCATTTCGCAAATATTAGATCCAAGGATACAGTATTGAAGGTGGCCAGGGCAAAGAAATTTCTCACGTACCAAGGCAAAGGTATCAGAATTACGTCAGACCTGTCTACACAGACCTGGAATGAGAGAAAGGGCTGGGGGGGGGGGCATTTTTAAAGCTCTTTCAGAGAAAAACATGCAGCCAAGAATCCTTTATCCAGCAAGGCTGTCATTCAGAATGGATGGAGAAATAAAGACCTTCCAGAATCGCCAGTCATTGACCAATTTCGTAACCACGAAACCAGCCCTACAGGAGATATTAAGGGGGGTTCTATAAAAGTAAAAAGGCCCCAAGAGTGATACAGAACAGAAAGTCACAATCAATAGAAACAAAGACTTTACTGGCAACATGGCATCATTAAAATCATATCTCTCAGTACTCAGTCTTAATGTGAATGGTTTGAACCTTCCCATAAATGCCACAGGGCTGCAGATTGGATAAAAAGACATGACCCATACATTTGCTGTCTACAAGAGACTCATTTTTAACCTAAAGATGCATTCAGACTGAAAGTAAAGGGATGGAATACCATCTTTGACACCAATGGACCTCAAAAGAAAGCTGGGGTAGCAATTCTCATATCAGACAGATTGGATTTTAAACTAAAGACTATAGTTAGAGACACAGAAGGGCACTATATTATTCTTAAAGGATGTTTCCAACAAGTGGATATGACAATTATAAATATATATGTCCCCAACAGGGGAGCAGCAAGATACACAGGCCAACTCTTAACCAGAATAAAGAGACCTATAGATAAAAATACGTTAATAGTAGGGGACCTCAACACTCCACTATCAGAAAGAGACAGAACACCCATGCAAAAAATTGACAAAGAAACAAGGGCTTTGAATGCCATACTCGACGAGTTGGATCTCATAGATATATATAGAACACTACACCCCAGAACCAAAGAATACTCATTCTATTCTAATGCCCATGGAACATTCTCAAGAATAGACCATGTTCTGGGACACAAAACAGGACTTAACCAATACCAAAACACTGAAATTATTCCCTGCATATTCTCAGACCACAGCGCTCTGAAATTGGAACTCAACCACAAGGAAAAATTTGGAAGAAACTCAAACACTTGGAGACCAAGAACCATCCTGCTCAGGAATGATTTGATAAACCAGGAAATCAAAAATCAATTTAAAAAATTTATGGAGACCAACAAGAATGAAAACACAATGGTCCAAAACCTATGGGATACTGCAAAGGCAGTCCTAAGGGGGAAATACATAGCCATCCAAGCCTCACTCAAAACAATAGAAAAATCTAAAATGCAGTTTTTATATTCTCACCTCCAGAAGCTGGAACAGCAACAGAGGGACAGACATAATCCACTCACGAGGAAGCAGTTGACCAAGATTAGATCAGATCAATGAATTAGAAACCAGGAGTACAGTAGAGCAGATCAACAGGACTAGAAGCTGGTTCTTTGAGAGAATCAATAAAATTGACAGACCACTGGCAAGACTTACCCAAAAGAATAGAGAAAGGACCCAAATTAATAAAATTATAAATGAAAAAAGAGAGGTCACAACTAACACCAATGAAATTGGAAGGATTATTAGAAAGTTTTATCAACAGCTTATGCCAAAAAATTAAGCAATCTGGAAGAGATGGAGGCCTTCCTGGAAACCTATAAACTACCAAGACTGAAACAGGAAGAAATTGATTTCTTAAACAGGCCAATTAATTATGAAGAGATAGAGTCAGTGATAAACAACCTTCCAAATAACAAAACTCCAGGCCCGGATAGTTTTCCTGGGGAATTCTACCAAACATTCAAAGAAGAAATAATACCTATTCTCCTAAAGCTATTTCAAAAAATAGAAACAGAAGGAAAGCTACCAAACTCGTTCTATGAGGCCAATATTACCTTGATCCCCAAACCAGGCAAAGAACCCATCAAAAAGGAGAATTACAGACCGATTTCCCTAATGAATATGGATGCCAAAATCCTCAACAAGATCCTGGCTAATAGAATCCAACAGTACATTAAAAGGATTATCCATCATGACCAAGTGGGATTCATCTCTGGTATGCAAGGGTGGTTCAACATTTGCAAATCGATCAGTGTCTTAGATTTTATCCAGAAAGAAAAATACAAAAATCATATGATTCTCTCAATAGATGCAGAAAAAGCATTTGACAAAATACAGCATCCTTTCCTGATTAAAACCCTTCAGAGTGTAGGGATAGAGGGTACATTCCTCAATCTCATAAAAACCATTTATGAAAAGCCTATAGCAAATATCATTCTCAATGGGGAAAAGCTGGAAGCCTTCCCCTTAAGATCAGGAACAGGACAAGGATGCCTACTCTAGCCATTTTTATTCAACATAGTACTAGAAGTCCTTGCAACAGCAATCAGACAACAAAAAGGGATCAAAGTATCCAAATCGGCAAAGAAGAAGTCAAACTGTCTCTGTTCTCAGATGACATGATACTCTATATGGAAAACCCAAAAGAATCCACTCCCAAACTATTAGAAGTTATAGAGCAGTTCAGTAATGTGGCGGGATACAAAATCAATGCTCAGGAATCAGTTGCATTTCTATACACGAATAATGAGACCGAAGAAAGAGAAATTAGGGAATCCATCCCATTTACAATAGCACCAAAAACCATACGTTACCTTGGAATTAACTTAACCAGAGACGTAAAGGACCTATATTCTAGAAACTACAAATCACTCTTGAAAGACATTGAAGAAGACACTAAAAGATGGAAAGATATTCCATGCTCATGGATCGGAAGAATTAACATAGTTAAAATGTCCATGCTACCCAGAGCAATCTACACTTTCAATGCTAACCCGATCAAAATAATGATGACATTTTTCAAAGAACTGGAACAAATAGTCCTTAAATTTGTATGGAACCAGAAAAGGCCCCAAATCGCCAAGGAACTTTTGAAAAGGAAAAACAAACCTGGGGGCATCACAATGCCGGATTTCGAGCTATACTACAAAGCTGTGATCACAAAGACAGCATGGTACTGGCACAAAAACAGACACATAGACCAATGGAACAGAATAGAGAACCCAGAAATGGACCCTCGGCTCTTTGGGCAACTCATCTTTGATAAAGCAGGAAAAAACATCTGGTGGAAAAAAGACAGTCTCTTCAATAAATGGTGCTGGGAAAATTGGACAGCTACATGCAAAAGAATGAAACTTGACCACTCTCTCACACCATACACAAAGATAAACTCCAAATGGGTGAAAGACCTCGATGTGAGACAGGAATCCATCAAAATCCTAGAGGAGAACATAGGCAGCAACCTCTATGACATTGGCCAAAGCAATCTTTTTCATGACACATCTCCAAAGGCAAGAGAAACAAAAGAGAAAATGAACTTGTGGGACTTCATCAAGATTAAAAGTTTCTGCACAGCCAAGGAAACAGTGAAAAAAACTAAGAGGCAGCCCACGGAATGGGAGAATATATTTGCAAATGACGCTACAGATAAAAGACCGGTATCCAAGATCTACAAAGAACTTCTCAAACTCAATACGTGAGAAACAAACAAATCATAAAATGGGCAGAAGATATGAACAGACACTTTTCCAATAAAGACATACAAATGGCTAACAGACACATGAAAAAATGTTCAAAATCATTAGCCATCAAGGATATTCAAATCAAAACCACACTGAGCTACCACCTTACGCCAGTTAGAATGGCAAAAATAGACAAGGCAAGAAACAACAATTGTTGGAGAGGATGTGGAGAAAGGGGATCCCTCCTACATTGTTCGTGGGGATGCAAGTTGGTACAGCCACTCTGGAAAACAGTGTGGAGGTCCCTTAAAAAGTTAAAAATCGAACTACCCTATGATCCAGCCATTGCACTACTGGGTGTTTACCCCAAAGATACAGACGTAGTGAAGAGAAGGGCCATATGCACCCCAATGTTCATAGCAGCATTGTCCACAATAGCTAAATCGTGGAAGGAGCCGAGATGCCCTTCAACAGATGACTGGATTAAGAAGTTGTGGTCCATATATACAATGGAATATTACTCAGCTATCAGAAAGAATGAGTTCTCAACATTTGCTGCAACATGGACGGCACTGGAGGAGATAATGCTAAGAGAAATAAGCAGAGAAAGACAATTATCATATGATTTCTCTCATCTATGGAACATAAGAACTAGGATGATCAGTAGGGGAAGAAAGGGATAAAGAAAAGGGGGTTAATCAGAAGAGGGAAAGAAGCATGAGAGACTATGGACTCTGGGAAACAAACTGAGGGCCTCAGAGGGGAGGGGGGTGGGGGAATGGGATAGACCAGTGATGGGTAGTAAGGAGGGCACGTATTGCATGGTGCACTGGGTGTTATACGCAACTAATGAATCATCGAACTTTACATCGGAAACCAGGGATGTACTGTATGGTGACTAACATAATAAAATAAAAAAACATTAAAAAAAATAAATGCTAGTTGGATCTACTTGGTTGATATTGTTGTTCAAGTGTACTATATTTTAACTGATTTTATGTTTAATTGTTCATCTGTCAACAGAGGAGCGGTTGAAAGCTTTGATTATATTTGTGTATTTGTTTATTTGTCCTTGAAGTTCTGCAGGTTTTTGTTGACAGAAGTGGGTGTAGAAGTACAATTGTCTGAGTGATAAAAGCATGAGGCAGAATGAGATTCAAGAGATTAATTAAACATGGAATAAATAGGGGATCAGAGTGGGAAAGTCTTTTGGCAAGAATTTTAAGGAAATCTGGATACTTTGAAAAGTAAGATGAAAATTATTCGACAATAATGCCACCTATGTTACCTGTAGGCATTGAGAGATACATGGAAGTCCATACAAAGATGCCATCGTTAGAAAGAACACAAGAAAAAGAGGTGAGCTCAGGGCATAGACTATTATGTAATAACTGCAAAGCCCGTTTGTATTCTTAGAAAACAATGCATAATTTTTCATATGTATTTAAATATTCATATACAGAAATACATACTCACATTCACATATTCAGGTGTGTAATTTTTCTAGAAGTTTGCCAACATGATCTCTGAGGTTCTATTTTTCAGTGAAAATAGAATCCAAGCAAATGTTTCTACTTGATAATAAGTAATTTAAGAATATCTTTAGAGCAGTGCCAAAACCATGTAAAGATGTGAAACCATCAATTTATAATTAAGGGTATATTAACTTTGTTTTTTATTTATATAGTTATTTGGGCCTTTAATTATGTGTCTTTTCATGAATACCATATACTTTCTCACTCAGTACCTTTTAAAAAAGAGATATCTTAGGTGTCATTTTTATATTAGTGCTATCTTTGCCATGCTGGTGTTGGGATGATTCAAGATTTATTAAATGAGTGGGGAGGCTTTGATCTTTATATTTGTTTTGAAGTTTAAAAAAATTGGTTGTAGTGTTATGGCTCTTTTAGCTGGGGAAGGGGATGGGTGAAGAAATCAATCTTCGATTGCCTTTTAGATCTTACACCTAAGATAATTTCACTTGTACAGCATCTAGCTTAATGTACAAATCTAGCAGATATTTTCAGTGAATCTGCTGGTCTGAATAGTGTTCTCCCTCTTTCATTATCAACTACAGTGTCTGTAAGATTAGTGGTTTTTTTTTTTTTTCATAATTTGAAAGAACCTGTCATACTTTGCTCAAATGTGTAATGCCCAGAATATACTTCTTCTCGTTGTTATTCCTTCTTAGTCCATCCTAATTTACATTCATCACCTCAGGATAAAAATTATTATTACTCATCTTCTTTTCTCCTGGCGAGGTGAGATTCCTAAAACTTGCTGCAAATGTGCACAGGAAGACAGGTTATGCTAGAGGAGTGCGAAGGGAGAGACTTGTTGATATTCCTTCAAAAGGCATATGTCATGAAAACAAGTAGGAATAGGTTGTTGTTTTTTATTGTCCATTTGTTTTGGCAAACTGAGATAAGTGTAAAATATCTGGGCATATATAAAGTTTGTAGTACTTCCTTGCCTTTGGACCATGCTTCTCTTTTAAAAAGGTCAGGTCCTGAGAGAGTTGCTAATTATTTTTTCAAAATAGCCTATGAGCACTTATGTTAAAATTCTCAGAATTTAGCGTATGGTTGGACGTAGTATAATAAATATAGTTTCCAGTGCCGTTGTTAACTTTGCAGCTTCTGTATGTCTTTCAGTGGCAGGTCTGAGAGGGTAGATAAGATGAATCTAGCTAGTGGGGGAAAAAAAGATCTTAAATAGCTCCTATTTTTAACATTTCTATTTTTATTTTATTTCTTTTGGGAAGATTTCTCAAGTACATTTTAGAGGAGTATTGTAATTACATGAAACTAAATAATAAAACATTGATTTAATTTCTTAGAAACTCATGAAGATTTACTAAAGAACCTAGAATTCATTGTTAGGCTCTGCTTCCAACCCTCTTTCTACTTACTACCGAAAGTATTGTTGACAGTGTAACTGTCCAGTGGAAATTATGTCTCTGATGCATGTAGACTGTAAGTGGGTCCAAACCAGGAACAGTTCTTCAGAATGTTTTTAATTCATGGCCCACTAAAGATACTCATGTTTGCTACCCAGAAAGCATGACCACGATGAGATAGTTGGTATTGGTGTTTTTTACTTAAGCAACACTGGTGTGAAATGCTTTAATTCGTAATCATGAAACAAAGGATGTAGTAATGGTTGACCATGCATGTCTTGATTAGGTGAAAAATGAGTGCGCAAATCTGAAACTGCAGTGCATCCGACACATCCACATGTGGCTCGTTTCTTCACTTTTCCTCCTCATGCAGATCTGGCTTTCCGGCGGCCTTGTCTGGTTCTGTTGGAGACCACGGCTGTGGGGCAGCAGGGCTTTTTAAATCTCTCTTCATATACAAAGATGGAAAATTCTACTACTTAAGGTTTTCTGTTCCAAATGTTGCTAGTCTGCTTCCTTTCTCGTTCACCTTTTCTCCCTTTCTCTTACCTGTTTTTTTTGACACGTGAGCCCAGTTATATACCATTGAGTTAAGTGACTGAAATAGACTCCTGTCTGTGGGAGAAATCTTTATTTTCGTAGTGTATATTTGGCTCCATTTTCTGATGCTACTCACTTCGATTTTTATTAAATTCTGCTTCCTCTTGAGCCCTTTTTCATCTCTTCCTCAAAGCTCCTCTTTGGTCAAGTACTCTGTCCACAATGACTCTAGGACCCCATTGTGCTTTTACAGACATGGGGTTGATGACCTAGTTGGACACATGGCTTCATTTGAAATGGTTATTTCTACTCTAATTCTCCCAGAATCATTAAAAGAAACAAGATAATGTAGGCAAATACTGTCCTTTCTTGTCATTGATGCAACAGTGCTTTCATATTTATCTTAAAACGAAAAGACAACTTTCCCTGTCTCCCGGAGTTTGGGGCCATCTAAGGATTCTTATTTCTTGATTTCTGTCTTTATTATTGAAGTTTAGTTAACATACAGTATTACAGTAGTTTCAAGCATACAATATAATGATTCAACAATTTATCTACATTTCTTGGTGCTCATCAAGGGAAGTATACTCTTAATATGTTTAAATACACGCTTTTTTTCTTACTGATTTTTGTCCTTCAGAAAAGTGACTCCTTTAAAACAGGAAGAAAGGGATAAAGAAAGGGGAGGTAATCAGAAGGGGGAATGAAGCATGAGAGACTATGGACTATGGGAAACAAACTGAGGGCCTCAGAGGGGAGGGGGGTGGGGGAATGGGATAGACCGGTGATGGGTAGTAAGGAGGGCACGTATTGCATGGTGCACTGGGTGTTATACACAACTAATGAATCATCGAACTGTGCATCAGAAACCAGGGATGTACTGTATGGTGACTAACATAATATAATAAAAAAAACATTAAAAAAATAAAAATAAAAAAAAAACAATTTTATTGAAATGTATTTCTTTAAGAAAGAAGATACCAGTAATAGTAAAGAAAAAGCCAATATTTAAATACATTCTGAGCTCTTTTCTCAGATACTGTGATTTTTAAACTGAACCAAGTCAAGGATATTTTCTAGGCACTATATAGCTGGAAACTGAGAAGAAAAAAACACAAATTTTAAGAACAAGCAAAATGTCTTGCTTTGTGGTTTCGTTTAATCCCTGTATAATTGAACTCCTTTGGTAGATGTCCCAGAATACTGCCAGAAGTATTCCTAAAATGATAAGCTCTAACTGTGGAATTATCCAGTAGAGTAAACGTGAGTCTCATTAAATTCGAGCAAATTCTAAGAAGCATGCTTTTTAAAATGCTGCGTTTTCCTGTGGCGATAATTCATTTCTCTAGCACACTGATCAAAGTCGCCAAATATATTGTTGCTTGTAAGCCAAATTCTCATTTTCTCCCTTACTGATTTTGTATTGAGGGTAGAGCTCAAAAAGGTCCACGGTGACGCTACATGATTCTTAGCTTATATTGGTCCAACTTCCAACAGTTCTTGTGCAGGGAATAATAAACGATAAACCAAACAGATGGGCAAGTGAGTATTTGTGTACACGAACCAAAACATGTACAAATACACTCTAGGAGACACCGAGGACTTTTCAGCCCTGGGAAGCTCTTGGAAGCCTGAGGCCATGTCTGTGCTGTGAGCGCACAGCTTGGGATGTGCAAATAGGAGACGATTGCAAACGTCGATCCAGACTTCGTGGATTATTTACAAGAAACCCAGGCGTTATCTTCTAGTTTGTATAGAGACATTTTCCCCCCTCAGTTACCTTTGTCTGCTGTAGTAGCTTCAGTGCAGGTTTAGCTAAAACCAAGAAGGTATTTAGACAGAAAATAGAGCGACTTGCATGGTTGTGTATTGAGCGTTACAAGGAAAGTGTCCCTCTGTCTCCCATGATGAAATAAAGACTCCTTTTGTTATTACTACTTAAATATGTGAAATTCATAAATTTTGATTACGGTTACTTTTAAACCTCCACTAGTGGCTAGCTGTGTGATTTAGGCTATGGTTTTGTAATATTTTCCAGAGGGGAAAATGTATGGATATCATACTTGTTTCGAAGGCTCCATGAAACAATTCATGTGAAGTATTCAGTGCCATTACTAAAAAGTTCTTGTGGTTCTTGCAATTATGACGACTTTCATCCTCATCCTCATCAGGCCTTTGCAAATCCTAATGTCTTTAGGAGTGCTCAGTCCTTCTTGGTGGCAGAAGGGAGGAGGAAAATCAATGGGACAAAAGCTATCGTTGTTAAAAGCTCAAGAATGTGATTTTCTGTCACCCAGGCCTGAGGATTCTGCCCGTGTAACAGTGGCTGCCTTTGTGACTAAGGGAAGCCACACTGAAGTGGTAAATTGAAGCCTGAATCTTTGCGCCGTGTGTGCTCATGTTGGTGAATGAGGCACAGATCGACAGTGCCTGCAGAATTCTCCATGCTGAAACATCACTAACTACTTTTAAATAAAAGTCTTCACCTGTGGCCGAAGCACTGTGATTTCATTCATGATCCAAAGTCAGGACTACTCCATCTGTGTGTTACTGTATTGTGGATTGATGTCATCATCTATGAATGAATGACTTCATCAATGTAATATTGTCCCGAGGAGGATACCTAATGTCTAATAGAGGACAAATGAAGAGTGGAACATTCAGATTAACTTAGGAAAATGAATGACTTATACAAACCGAGGGATGAGACGCCCAGTTCATATCCAAGTGATAAATTACCCAGTGTTCAGGCCAAGTATGTGCTTAGTGCTTCAGTGCATTATAATATGATCACGTTATCATGATCAGTATTCCTCCTTTTATTGTTTTTCCTTGTGAGTTCCACTTCTTTATATTTTTAATCTGACTTTGAAACAGTTTTTATGTTTGTTTTTTCAGACCATTAAACCAGCTTGTAACAGTCACCAGGCTTTACTCCATTCTATATAATATATTGCTGACTGAAAAATAATAAGCCCTTTAGATCCAGAAAGTCGTCTTGTTACTTTTATTGAATTCTTTTTAGGTTTTTATGGATTTATTTTTAATTCAGTTATAGCTGACAGATAGTATTAGTTTCAAGTATAGAACAGTGATCCTACATATTTTTATACCTCAGGAAATGCTCACTATGATGTGTAGTTACCGCCAGTCACCATTAAAAGTTATTACAATCTTATTGTAACTTACTATTTTTTTTAGATTTTTTTTTTTTTAAGTCATGAGAGAGAGAGCACGAGAGCATGCACGTGCTAGAGAGAGAGAGCGAGCACGAGGAGGGCAGAGGGGCAGAGGGAGAAGCAGATTCCCACTGAGCAGGGAGCCCCATGTGCGGCTCGATCCCAGGACCCTGGGATCATGACCTGAGCCAAAGGCAGACGTTTACATGACTGAGCCACCCAGGTGCCCCTCTTACTGTAACTTAGAAGTAGAAGTATTCTCATTCCCATTAATCTAGTTCACCGATCCCCTAACCCTCCCCTCCCCTCCCCCCAGCAACCACCAGTTCTCTGTGAGTGTCTTTCTTTTTGTTGTTGTTGTTCATTTCGTTTTTTTTTTTAGATACTGCATATAAATGAAATTATGTGGTGTTTGTCTTTTTTGACTTCTTTCACTTAGCATTATTCCCTTTAGCTCCATTCATGTTGTCACAAATGGCAAGATCTTCTTCTTTATGGCCAAGTAGTATTTCATGGGCATGCATAAATACGTGACATCTTCTGTATCCGTTCCTCTCCTGATGGGCACTTAGGTTGTTTCTATATCTAGGCTATTGTAAATAATGCTGCAATCAACATACCTTTTTGAGGTAGCGTTTTCATTTTCTTTGTTGAAATATTCAGAACTGGAACCCATGGATTGTATAGTAGTGCTATTTTATAATTTTTGAGAAACATCCTACTTTCTCTATAGTGGCTGCACCAGTCTACATTCCCATCAACAGTCCATGACAGTTACCTTTATTCTTCATCTTCACTTATAGTTGTTATTTCTCGTCTTTATGATACTAGTCAGTCTGGTGTGAGGTGGTATCTCATTGTAGTTTTGGTTTGCGTTTCCGTGATGATTAGTGGTGCTTAGCATCTTTTCATGTATGTGTGTTTTGGGGAAAAGTCTATTCAGGTTCTCTGTCATTTTTAATCAGATTGCTTTCTTGGGTGTCAGGTTGCGTGAATTATTTCATATATTTTGGATATTAATCCCTTATCAGTTACATTATTTTCTCCCATTCAGAAGGTTGCATCTTTGTTGACGATCTTCTTTAGCTGTGCAAAAGCTTTTTAGTTTGATGTAGTCCCAAGTTTATTTTTGCTCTTGTTGCTTTCGCCTGAGGGGACAAATCCAAAAAAAATATTCATAAGATTGATGTCCAAGCTTTTACTGCCTATGTTACCTTCTAGGATTTCTGTGGTTACAGTTCTCACATTTAGGTCTTTAATCCATTTTGATTATTTCTATGTATGGTATGAGAAAGCAGTCCAGTTGCATTCTCTTGCATGTGGGTGTTTAGTGTTCCCGACAGCTTTTATGGAAGAGACCTTTTTTCCCATTATATATTCTTGTTTCATGGTGTTGTAGATAGACCATATAAGCATGGGCTTATTTTGGGGCTCTCTCTTCTTTTTCACTGATTTTTTTTTTTTTTGGCCTGTTTTTTGTGCCAGTAACACAACTGTTTTGATTACCCTAGGTTTGTAGTATAGTTTTAATTTTGGGATTGTGATACCACAGTTTTGTTCTTTGTCTAGATTGCTTTGACATTAGAGGTCATTGGTGGTTGCCTACAAATGTTAGGATTATTTGTTCTAGCTCTGTAAAAAATACCATTGGCCTTTTGATAGGGATCACCTACTTACTAGTGTCATCTTAAGTTTCTCTCATCAATGGCTATAGTTTTCAGAGTATAGTCTTTCACCTCCTTGTTAAATTTATTCCTAAGTATTATTTTTGATATTAATGTAAATGGGATTTTCGTAATTACTCTTTGTGCTGGTTTGTTATTAGTATAGAAATTCAACAGATTTTTATATATTTGTATCCTGCAACTTTACTGAAATTATTTATTTATTTTTTTTGGTGACATCTTCAGGGTTTTCTGTATATAGTATTATGTCATTTGAAAAGAGTGACAGTTTTATTTTTTCCTTACCAGTATGAATGTCTTTTACTTTTTTGTCTTCTCTGATTGCTATGGCTAGCACTTCCAGCACTGTGGTGAATAAAAGTTGTGAGACTGGACATCCTTGTCTTACTCCTTATCATAAAGAAAAAGCTTTGACCTTTTTGCCATGTAGTATGATATTTGCTGTGGGTTCGCCTTATATGGTCTTTATTATGTTGAGGTATGTTCCATCTACACCCACTTTGCTGAGAGTTTTTATCATAAACAGATGTTGAATTATGTCAGATGCTATTCTTTATCGAGGTGATTTATTGATTTTTATCTGTATCTTATTAATGTGGTCTCTCATGTTGATTTGTAAAAACTGAAACATACTTAAATCTCTAGAATAAATCCCACTTGATATTGGTGATATGATCCTTATTTATTTGGTTGAATTTGATTTCCTAGTATTTTGTGTACATTTTCATTTAGGTTCATCAAGGATATTGAACGGTCATTTTATTTTCTTTTTTGCTTTCTTTTTTTTTTTTCTTGTAATGTGTTTGTATGGTTTTGGTGTCAGGGTAATGCTGGCCTCATAGATTAAATTTATAAGCATTTCTTCTTTTATAGTTTTTTGGAATCGTTGAGCAAAACTGGTATTAACTCTTCCGTAAGTGTCCAATAGAATTTACCTGAGAAACCATATCATCCAGGAAGTTTGTTTGCTGGGAGGTTTTTTATTACTGATTCTCTTTATTGCTTATAAGTAGTCTATTTGGATTTTCTGAGCCTTCCTCAGAAGGTATCCTGCTAGGTATTTATTTCTCTCTTCTAGGTTGTCCAATCTGTTGGCATTTAATTTTTCATAGTACTCTCTTATAATTCTTTGATTTCTGTAGTGTTGGTTGTAACTTCAATTTCTTTTTTTTATTATATTTTTTTATTATGTTAGTCACCATACAGTACATCCCTGTTTTTTTTTTTTTTTTAATGATTTTTTATTATATTATGTTAGTCACCATACAGTACATCCCCGGTTTCTGATGTAAGGCTTGATGATTCATTAGTTGTGTATAACACCCAGTGCACCATGCAATATGTGCCCTCCTTACTACCCATCACCGGTCTATCCCATTCCCCCGCGCCCCTCCCCTCTGAGGCCCTCAGTTTGTTTCTCAGAGTCCATAGTCTCTCATGTTTCATTCCCCCTTCTGATTACCCCCCCTTTCTTTATCCCTTTCTTCCCCTACCGATCATCCTAGTCCTTATGTTCCATAGATGAGAGAAATCATATGATAGTTGTCTTTCTCTTCTTGACTTATTTCACTTAGCATTATCTCCTCCAGTGCCGTCCATGTTGCAGCAAATGTTGAGAACTCGTTCTTTCTGATAGCTGAGTAATATTCCATTGTATATATGGACCACAACTTCTTAATCCAGTCATCTGTTGAAGGGCATCTCGGCTCCTTCCACGATTTAGCTATTGTGGACATTGCTGCTATGAACATTGGGGTGCATATGGCCCTTCTCTTCACTACGTCTGTATCTTTGGGGTAAACACCCAGTAGTGCAATGGCTGGGTCATAGGGTAGCTCAATTTTTAACTTTTTAAGGGACGTCCACACTGTTTTCCAGAGTGGCTGTACCAACTTGCATTCCCACCAACAATGTAGGAGGGATCCCCTTTCTCCACATCCTCTCCAACAATTGTTGTTTCTTGCCTTGTCTATGTTTGCCATTCTAACTGGCGTAAGGTGGTATCTCAGTGTGGTTTTGATTTGAATTTCCTTGATGGCCAATGATTTTGAACATTTTTTCATGTGTCTGTTAGCCATTTGTATGTCTTCATTGGAAAAGTGTCTGTTCATATCTTCTGCCCATTTTATGATTTGTTTATTTGTTTCTCGTGTATTGAGTTTGAGAAGTTCTTTGTAGATCTTGGATACCAGTCCTTTATCTGTGGTGTCATTTGCAAATATATTCTCCCATTCCGTGGGCTGCCTCTTAGTTTTTTTCACTGTTTCCTTGGCTGTGCAGAAACTTTTAATCTTGATGAAGTTCCATAAATTCATTTTATCTTTTGTTTTTCTTGCCTTTGGGGATGTGTCATGAAAAAGGTTGCTTTGGCCCATGTCGTAGAGGTTGCTGCCTATGTTCTCCTCTAGAATTTTGATGGATTCCTGTCTCACATCGAGGTCTTTCATCCATTTGGAGTTTATTTTTGTGTATGGTGTGAGATAGTGGTCAAGTTTCATTCTTTTGCATGTACCTGTCCAATTTTCCCAGCACCATTTATTGAAGAGACTGTCTTTTTCCCATCGGATGTTTTTTCCTGCTTTATCAAAGATGAGTTGCCCAAAGAGCCGAGGGTCCATTTCTGGGTTCTCTATTCTGTTCCATTGGTCTATGTGTCTGTTTTTGTGCCAGTACCATGCTGTCTTTGTGATCACAGCTTTGTAGTACAGCTCGAAATCCGGCATTGTGATGCCCCCAGCTTTGTTTTTCCTTTTCAACAGTTCCTTGGAGATTCGGGGCCTTTTCTGTTTCCATACAAATTTAAGGACTATTTGGTCCAGTTCTTTGAAAAATATCATCATTATTTTGATCGGGATAGCATTGAAAGTGTAGATTGCTCTGGGTAGCATGGACATTTTAACTATGTTAATTCTTCCGATCCATGAGCATGGAATATCTTTCCATCTTTTTATGTCTTCCTCAATGTCTTTCAAGAGTGATTTATAGTTTCTAGAATATAGGTCCTTTACGTCTCTGGTTAATTCCAAGGTAAAATATGGTTTTTGGTGCTATTGTAAATGGGATGGATTCCCTAATTTCTCTTTCTTCGGTCTCATTATTCGTGTATAGAAATACAGCTGATTCCTGAGCATTGATTTTGTATCCTGCCACGTTACTGAATTACTCTATAACTTCTAATAGTTTGGGAGTGGCTTCTTTTGGGTTTTCCATATAGAGTATCATGTCATCTGCGAAGAGAGACATTTTGACTTCTTCTTTGCCAATTTGGATACCTTTGATCCCTTTTTGTTGTCTGATTGCTGTTGCAAGGACTTCTAGTACTATGTTGAATAATAGTGGCGAGAGTGGGCATCCTTGTCGAGTTCCTGATCTTAAGGGAAAGGCTTCCAGCTTTTCCCCATTGAGAATAATATTTGCAGTAGGCTTTTCATAGATGGCTTTTATGAGATTGAGAAATGTACCTTCTATTCCTACACTCTGGAGGGTTTTAATCAGGAAAGGATGCTGTATTTTGTCAAATGCTTTTTTGGCATCGATTGAGAGGATCATATGGTTCCTGAGTCTTTTCTTGTTGATATGATGTATCACGCTGATTGATTTGCGAATATTGAACCACGCTTGCATCCCAGGTATGAATCCCACTTGATCGTGATGGATAATCCTTTTAATGTACTGTTGGATTCTATTAGCCAGGATCTTGTTGAGGATTTTGGCATCCATATTCATTAGGGAAATTGGTCTGTAATTCTCCTTTTTGAGGGGTCTTTGCCTGGTTTGGGGATCAAGGTAATATTGGCCTCATAGAATGAGTTTGGTAGCTTTCCTTCTGTTTCTATTTTTTGAAATAGCTTTAGGAGAATAGGTATTATTTCTTCTTTGAATGTTTGGTAGAATTCCCCAGGAAAACCGTCCGGGCCTGGAGTTTTGTTATTTGGAAGGTTGTTTATCACTGACTCAATCTCTTCATAATCAATTTCTTCCTGTTTCAGTCTTGGTAGTTTATAGGTTTCCAGGAAGGATTCCATCTCTTCCAGATTGCTTAGTTTATTGGCATATAGCTGTTGATAAAAATTTCTAATAATCCTTCCAATTTCAATGGTGTTGGTCGTGACCTCTCCTTTTTCATTCATAATTTTAATAATCTGGGTCCTTTCTCTATTCTTTTGGGTAAGTGTTGCCAGTGGTCTGTCAATTTTATTGATTCTCTCAAAGAACCAGCTTCTAGTCCTGTTGATCTGCTTTACTGTACTTCTGGTTTCTGCTTGATTGATTTCAGCTCTAATTTTGGTCAACTGCTTCCTTGTGTGTGGATTAGGCCTCTCTCTCTGTTGCTGTTCCAGCTTCTTGAGGTGAGAATATAAAAACTGCATTTTAGATTTTTCTATTGTTTTGAGTGAGGCTTGGATGGCTATGTATTTCCCCCTTAGGACTGCCTTTGCAGTATCCCATAGGTTTTGGACTGTTGTATTTTCATTCTCATTGGTCTCCATAAATTGTTTAATTTGATTTTTGATTTCCTGGTTTATCGAGTCATTCCTGAGCAGGATGGTTCTTGGTCTCCAAGTGTTTGAGTTTCTTCCAAATTTTTCCTTGTGGTTGAGTTCCAATTTCAGAGCGTTGTGGTCTGAGAATATGCAGGGGATAATTTCAATCTTTGGTATCGCTTGAGACCTGTTTTGTGTCCCAGAACATGGTCTATTCTTGAGAATGTTCCATGGGCATTAGAATAGAATGAGTATTCTTTGGTTCTGGGGTGTAGTGTTCTATATATATCTATGAGGTCCAACTCGTCGAGTATGGCATTCAAAGCCTTTGATTCTTTGCTTAGTTTTTGCCAGGGTGTTCTATTTCTGATAGTGGAGTGTTGAGGTCCCCTACTATTAATGTATTTTTATTTATATGTCTCTTTATTCTGGTTAAGAGTTGGCTTGTGTATCTTGCTGCTCCCCTGGTGGGGGCATATATATTTATAATTGTCATATCCACTTGTTGAATACTTCCTTTAAGAATAATATAGTGCCCTTCTGTGTCTCTAACTATAGTCTGTAGTTTAAAATCCAAATTATCTGATATGAGAATTGCTACCCCAGCTTTCTTTTGAGGTCCATTTGTGTGAAAGATGGTACTCCATCCCCTTACTCTCAGTCTGAATGCATCTTTGGGTTCAAAATGAGTCTCTTGTAGACAGCAAATGGATGGGTCATTTCTTTTTATCCAATCTGCAACCCTGTGGCGTTATGGGAGCATTTAAGCCATTCACATTAAGACTGAGTACTGAGAGATATGATTTTAATGATGCCATGTTGCCAGTAAAGTCTTTGTTTGTATTGGCTGTGACTTTCTGTTCTGTATCACTCTTGGGGGCTTTTTACTTTTATAGAACCCCCCGTAATATCTCCTGTAGGGCTGGTTTCGTGGTTACGAAATTGGTTAGTGACTGGCGATTCTGAAATGTCTTTATTTCTCCATCCATTCTGAATGACAGCCTTGCTGGATAAAGGATCCTTGGCTGCATGTTTTTCTCTGAAAGAGCTTTAAATATGCTCCCCCAACCCTTTCTCTCATTCCAGGTCTGTGTAGACAGGTCTGACGTAATTCTGATGCCTTTGCCTTGGTACGTGAGAAATTTCTTTGCCCTGGCCGCTTTCAATACTGTATCCTTGCATCTAATATTTGCGAAATGCACTATGACGTGACGTGGCGTAGGTTTGTCGTGGTTGAGCTTGGGAGGGGTCCTCTCTGCCTCTTGGACATGAATGTTTGTTTCCCTCGCTAGATTAGGGACGTTTTCAGCTACAATTTGTTCAAATATCTCTTCTAGACCTCCGTTTTTCTCCACCCCCTCGGGGATGCCGATGATTCTAACATTGGATCATTTCATTGGGTCAGTAATCTCCCGTAACCTACATTCGTGGGCTTGGATTTTTTTAAGAGCAGGTTCTATTTTGGTTTTTTCCTCTATTAACCCATCCTCCAATTCACTAACTCGTTCCTCTGCTTCTGTGACCCTGGCCGTCAGAGCCTCTAGTTTTGCCTGCATTTGGCTCATAGAATTTTTAATTTCTGTCAAATTCGCTCTCATTTCCGCCCTTAGGGATTCTATATTCTCAGTAACCTTTTCGTTAATAGTTTTTTCAAATCTGCTCATCATTTTGACCATCGTTACTCTGAATTCCATTTCTGATACTTTGGTAACATCCATATCCATTATTTCTGTGGCAGAGGCCACAGACTCACTGTCTTTTCTTTGCTGGGGGGGCTTCTCCTTCTTGTCATTCTGATGAGGAGAGGTTGCGGGGTTGTCCAGAGCCCAAATTATTGACTGGGTCCCAGGCTGTGCCCCTTGTTTTTTAGGGATCTTAGGGATGTGGGCTTCTTCTTTAAAGATTTTATTTATTTATTTGTGTGGCAGCGAGAGAGGGAACAGAAGCAGGGGAGTGGGAGAGGAAGAAGCAGGCTCCCAGCGGAGGAGCCGGATCGGATGAGGGACTCCTTTCCGGAACGCCGGGATCACGCCCTAAGCCGGAGACAGGCGCTCAATGACTGCGCCACCCAGGCGCCCGGGTTGTGGGCTTCTTGATTTTTCAGGCTGCCTTCTGGGGGAGGGGCCTGCCGCGCCGATACTCAGGCAGCCATGTTTGGGTAGAGTCTCCGTGTCCCCTGCGAGGGGGGATGGGGATGGGCACTCTCTGAGCCGGTATTTCCAGGCTTTTGTTCTCTGGCGGCTTTCCCTGGCGGTTTGCTGTGCCTCTTCTGAGAGAGCAGCAGCGGCCGAATTTCAGCCTCTGTCACAGAACAGAGGGATTGCGGCCCGTTCTCCACTGATGTTCTGGCCACTTTAACTCTGTTACTGTTGGTGCTGCTCAACCCTGCAGCGTCCTGGGATGTGCACCCCACACCCGGCGTCCCAGACCTCACTTCCAGGGCCAGCGCGTGTCTGTCCTTTGTGTTTCTAACGCCACCAGCCGCCCCCGTGCGCTCCCGGATCTCCCAGTCTCAGTTTGGATCCAATGAGCGCACCGGGATTCCGGTGATCCGCGAGATGCCTGGTGGCGCGCGCTCCCGGCTCACGGTCTCAGTCTGCTGTTTTGCGGGTGCCGACAGCGAGTCCGCCCGCTCCCCCGTGCAGGTGGCTACCGCTTCCCAGAGCCTGAACGCAGCGGCTCCCTCCCCCTTCCGTTTATCTTCCGATATCTGTGCGCGGTTTCATGGCTCCCCGCCTCATACCTCAATACTCAGCGCTGGAGATGTTCATTTGTAGAGATCTAGATGCATCTTCCTGCGTCTCAGGCTGGTTCCGTGGTTGTTTAGGCTGGTCTGGTACCTATCCAGCTCGACTCGGGGTCTCCTACTCCTCCGCCATCTTCCATCCCTGGTTTTTGATGTAAAGTTCAATGATTCTGTAACTTCAGTTTCTGAATTTATTTAAGTTCTATCTGTTTTTTTGGTGAGTCTTGCTATAGGTTTATCAATTTTGTATTTTCAAAGAACCAGTTCTTTTATTGATTTTTCTTCTTTTTTTCTCTTTCATTGCAATAATGACTTTCATTAGTGTTATACTTGGATTTCTTTCTCTGGATTATTTAAGTTTCTGGGATTTTAAGTAGGTTAGCCTCCAGGCTCTGCTCTCTGGTCATGGCCTCTGGCAGTCCCTATTGACTGGAAAACATGGAAATAGATTACTAACCTGAAAGAATTCCATACTCATCAACATCATTTCCTGCTGCCCTGCTCCCATGCTGGTTATTCTCCTTACACTTTTCCCGCAAACTAGTTCTGTGGAGGTGAAAAATGCTGTCTCACAGAACATCATGTACAGCGTAGGTAATACGGTATCCTGAAACTGGTCCATCTTTTCTCAGATATGTATGGGATACTGATAAGAGAACTCAATAGAACTGGAATTTACCAGGGTAAAGATAATAATGTGTGGTGTTTTAGGCATTCATTGACTGTGAGATTTGTCCTATAATTTTGTGATGTACTTGTTATAAGTTTGGTAAAGTTCACTGGTGACACGGTGTTTTCTTCGTGTGAAGTAAAGCAATTATCAATTTAATTTCTTTGATCACTGCAAAGCTATGCAGGGTTTCTATTTCTTCTGTGGGTATGGGTAATTTATATTTTGTCATATCATCTATATTTTTAGAAGCATTGCCATAAATACTACAATATCTTCTTATGATCTTTCAATGCCTGTAGGATCTGTAGTCATCTCCCCTTTCTAACTGTTGTTTTTGATTAATCGAAAGAAACAAAGAGCACAAATAGTTTTAACAAAGAATCAATTTCAGGCCTTTCTGATACTTTCTATTCTTTATTTTTAGCCTTTTTTTCTTCTAATATGTTCATTTTTCTTAAGTACTTAATCCTACACATTTTTTAATGTATTTTTCATTGAACTTAAATTATTTTATACTAATTATTTTATACTTTCCCTTGTGATACTTTATTTCGCCCAAGGTTTATTAATAACCGTATTTCTTATTTTCAAGCAAATGGAAATTCATGGGAAGGTTCCCTGTATTTTCTGTCTTTGCATGTAAAGTATAAATTTTTAAAAACTCATGTCGAGAAATTGTCCTAAAGTCTATGATATGTATATTTTCACCATTCTTGATGTACATAAGTATCTTGGCAAGTATTCTCCTTCACCAAACATAATTGCTCAGGTGCATATTTCATTTGATTTCATGGAGGAAGAATAAAAGTGTTCGGTGTTTATTTTGCACAAATCATCATTATACCTTGGAATGAAAGAAACATAGAGAATATAAAAGATTACGTTGTAAACAACGCATTTCTTACTTTAGAAATACTTCCATTTTTTAAAATTATTTTTAAAGATTGTATTTATTTGTCAGAGAATCAAAGCAGGGTTGGTGGCAGGCAGAGGGAAAAGCAGGCTCTCTGCTGGGCAAGGAGCCTGATGCAGGACTCAATCCTAGGATCCTGGGATCATGACTTGAGCCAAAGGCAGCTGAGCCACCCTGGCATCCCAGTACTTCTATTTTATGTGATTAAAAGATTGTTTGCCCTGCATTCATATTATTGTTTATTTTTTTAGTACAAAGTTCCCTTTCCATTATCACTTGTCAGTTATTTTCCTGTTCGTTTATTTTCTTCTATTTTTTAATGTTAATTTTTGGGAGACTAGATTAAAATGTACCTCTAATGCTAGAACATTTACTTATATGCGTACGTAGGATAAAATCATAATAATACATGATCAGTGATTAGAAGCCTGGATTCAATGAGGAGGGTGATAAAGTTCTAGAACAACCACATAATGCACAACTTGACTACATGTAGCACTAGATGAAGACATGTTCTTCCACCTTTTGTTATCTGATAATCCCCTTCCTCAGCTTTCTTCTTTTCTGTTTATTTCACCAAACTATAAAAGAAATCAAAGCACAGACAAACAAAAGTGTTGCAACACAACAGAAGAATCTATCATTTCTATCATTTCATTTGTTTGTACTTTATGATGTGCTAAAACACTCCCCCTGCTAGGAAAAATAAATGCCGATGACTATAAACCTGTTAAACTAACAGACTGTGCATTTACAACAGCCATAATGTCTTATAGTCAATCAAGTTCATTATGGGAAATATTAGATGAGAAATAGCAATAAAATACCACCAACCCAGAGTTGTTAATACCATTCTGACTAGTTTGATTGGAGATAGACTCTTGAATTTTATATCAAACTGAGAATTTAGGAAATAATAAAATAAGACTATTGAATTCTTGTCATAATTTGGGTGTAATAAATATTACAATGTTTTATATATTAAAGGTAGGGCAAAATAAATTTGCACACGCATTACCAATTCACGTGACTTCATAGTATGGGAAGAGTCAATAGGTAAGTAGGAGTTGACTTTCTATACAAAATCATGTAGAAGTTTGCTTTATTATTTTCCCCAAAACCATAATATATAAAGCATTTTCACTGCATAGCATACATGTGAAAATACATTTCCAGACACTTTTTGGTCACCTGAATCAGTAATCTCAAGCAGATAAAACAAGGTAGGCATAGATTTGGGCCACAGTCATGTTTGCCTTTTGACTTTGTCTTAAATTTCTAGTAAGCCCTCTTGCTGAGCTTTCTTGTATGTACGCGTTTCTATGATATTTCCTATTTGGTCTAGAGGCTTCATGACATATGTATTTAGGAACTTCCAGTACATTTTCATTTTGCTTGTACCACAGTGCTAGGATTTAAAACGTTCAGTTTTCTAGACTTTGCATTTCATTTGCTTCCCTTTTGAATGTGATTTCCCCTAAAAGTTGAGAGGAACGTTCAATTATTCATTAATGTATCCTTGATGAATAAATTTATTCAATTGAATATTTCTTAAACTGTTGCTCTTTGGCCATTACATAGGTATAATCAGGTTGAAAAGTTTTTCTTAGTTTCCCTTTTGAGCCTGGGGTAAGTTATGAAAGCCAGAATCTTAGTCAGCAATGAAGTTCTTTCCTGGAATATAGGGAAAACTTTTTTTTGAGAAGAGGATCGATGCTATTTCTTAGCATATCTTATCAATTCTAAATACAGCGCTCTCTTTCAAAACATTCTTTTCAGTATCCAGAGAACTGGAAACATACCAGATCTCTGATTTCCTTACATAACCACACGTTAGTTCTGTGAAATTAGGAGACCATCCCACAGTATTGGAAATAAATAACAGACAACAGCAAGCACACCAAATTGAATTTTTTTGGAAACGTAAATAAGAAGTAAGGTTCATCAGGTACAGTCACTCCCAGATGAGCAGACTGCGGATTTTATACAGGGATTTTAGGATGTATAGTGGTTGGGATTGGCTGGCTTTCACGGACATGAGTGAGTTGATGTCACTTGTAGAAACATAGGGCTGTTGATTGGTTGGCATTGAGAAATGCATTCACCAGAACAGAGCCAGCTCCATAACTTGTAAGTCCCAATACAAAATAAAAATGCAAGATCCTTTTTTTCAAAAAGCAGGGGGAGAACCCCATTTTCCTTTCTTCCATGGTCTGTCTAGTGACCCGTCATGGCATTTTTGTTTTGCCATATAATGCCACATTTTCTTGGAGAGAGTAAGTACAGACCCTAGCAGGATTAGGCCTATTATTTGGACCCACCTCATAACAGTTCCCAGGCCTCCATTAGGGAAGCAGAGGTTGGCAATGGTGGCTGAGTGGGATTAGGAACATTCTCAGCAACCCTTTCCCCTAAGAATGCAGAATGGTGTTGATTAGAGGGATTGCACATGAACCAAGGAACCAAGCTAATTTAGGCTTATTGATCCATTGGACTTCATTTATACAACACACATTAAAAGTTAGGAATAATGATCTTAAGGTAATAACCATAGATCATTAAACCCCAAGCACGGGACTTTTTCTGAGAGCAGAGTCCATCATGGTCACGTGCTCATGAAGGTGGCTGTGCACTGGAGTGAATTCTTTTTTGATTGGCTAAAATTAGAAGGAGCTATCGCTGCAAGAAACTTCCAATGGTTTATGCACTGGAATAAGGGTAGCTGGTAAAATCCAGTTCTCATAATGCTTGTTCTCATTTATTGTTTAATGAGGTTAAAACTGGGTCTGATGGCTGCTTTTTACCATGGTTATAAAACAATCAATCAACCACTTCCGGAAAGTGTGGGGACTTTTTTTATTTGCAGTGCCAAGTCTCCTGGAGAGCCCTTCAAGGGCTGTCACGTGTCCACTGAGCTTGCCAAATTGCTCGAAGGTAAAGTTTCACTTGGGTAGGTCTCAGTTTCAGTTTCAATGTTGATTGACCTGCAGTCTGAATCACCTGTCAGGACAATGGATGGAAAGAAGGACTTAGTACTCTGGACAAAATATCTGGACAACTGTAAAACAAAAAGTATAACTAAAATGATGATAAGAAGGATATTGAAGGCTTTCCAGAACCATGGTCTGACATTTTCCCAATGCAGGCAACACATATGTTGCTGGACCTAGCCAGGTTGAATTTTCTTTTAACTTAGATATCGGTTATTCCACCACACCTGCGATGTTAGTCCAGACACATCATGGAGGGTCTGAGCAGTAGCATACATGTCCCCACTGGTGGGCCAAAGGAAACCAGTGCTATTCTATAATATAATGGCTTTGGCTAATAAACGTTTTTGTTATGCTTTGAGGGAATGGAATTTAGTATTAACATTGCTGGCCCAAATGGGGAGCAAATTTTTTATTATCCCTTTGAGTTTTCCAGCTAGAATGGATGGGATTATTATGCTCAGGAATATGTCTTATGAATTATCATTTAATGCACCAGGAAAGTTTTTATCTCTTCTGATGATTTGTAAAGAGACACAAGTTTTTACGGGTACTGGGAGGGTCATATATTTTGAATGGTCAATAGCTCCATGAACAATTAATCTTGGCCCTGATCTGGCGTTTAAAAGCTTGATTCCCATAGAGGGAAAATCTAATAGCCACGCAAGAGAGATGTTCAGTTTTATACGATACGTAGCCAATGTCTCTGGGTGTTGTTGACAAATGGTAGTTGTTAAATCCCAATAAATCACTATGTCTCTTTTGGGGAGTGTGGGTTTGCCTATATTTATTTATTGTCCATACCGTGTATCATACTGGTAAGGTAACATTCCTTTATATTCTTTATATTGGCTACACTAGCAATAATGTTCAGGATCAAGTTCTGATTACATAACAAAGGCATTTTCTAATTCTTCCGTGGTACCAAAATATACCTCCTTGGGGGGAAAAAAGGCAAATTAGAACTTCTTCCAGGTAATAGATGTGAGACAATATAAATCATAATGAACTGGTACAATTAAGTCTACAAACTGATAAATGCGTTTTGCTTTATGTAGTTTAAACAAACTCAGGAAAATACCCTTTTGTGTTTCAGTTCTCAGAAAGGCCTTGCCTGCTTGGTCCTAACTCTGTGAATACAATCTTGTGCTGTTCCTCCCCCCGCCCCCTCATAGATCACCGTATTATGTATCATTTGGGATTCAACAGAACAATCAAGGGTACTATAAAAACCGGATAATTTAAGGAATATGTATTTACAAGATGATTAGTTACGGAGGTGCAGTAATAAGGTAACTACAAAGCATAGAGCGCATCCCTAGCCTGAAGATTGGAAGGATGAATCTCATTACTGAACTGAGAAGGAAAGCCCCTTTCATTCATTCTTCTATTCAGGTTTACATTGAAAGATTTACACAACCCTCAGTACAATGTAACTGTAGAACATGTTCATCATCCCACGGAAAAAATCACCGTACCCATTAGCGGTCATTCCACAGTCCTACACCGCTGACCTCTCGTCCCACCCCCTTCTGAACCTGCACCAGCCCCCGGCAGGCACTAATCACTTTCCATCTATGCGTTCATCAGCTGATGAACATTTAGGCTATTTCTACGTTCGGGGTAGTACGAATAATGTTTCTGTGAAGATTCATGTACAAGTGGGCATTTTTCATTTTTCTTGCATATATACCTTTTTAGAATGGAATTGCTGGGTCATAAGTGTATGTGTCACACTTTGAGAAACTGCCAAAGGGCTTTACAACGTATACCATTTACATTCTCACTAGCAATGCAGTATATGAGGTGTCCGAATTCTGAACACCCTCGTCACCACTTACTACATCTTTTGATTTTACATATCCTAGTGGGTGCGAAGTGGAATCTCAGTGTAGATTTGGTTCGCGTTTTCTTGATGACCAGTAGTGATGAGCATCATTTCATGTGTTTACTGCCCATTTGTACACATGCGTTGGAGGAGTGGCTGCTGAAATCCATTGTTAATTGGAGTATTTGTCTTTTTATGGCTGACTTTAAAAGATTGTATATATTCTGGACCCCAGTCCCTTATCAAATAAGCAATTTGAAAATATTTTCTCCCATTATAAGGGTTGTTTTCATTTTCCTGACGGTATCCTTTGAAACACAAAAGTTTTAAATTTTGGTGAACATCTTTTTTTTTCCTTCCACTGGTGTACTTTTGGTACGTTATGGCTTAATACAAGGTCATTAAGATTTAGTAATATTTTTCCTTCAAGGAGCTTGATAGTTTCAGTTCTTACATTAAAGCACATGATCTATTTTGAGTGGCCCTTTGTGTATGGTGTGAGGTAGAGGCCCAAATGCATTCTATGCATGTGGCTCTCCGGTTGCCTCAGCACTGTTTGTTGAAAAGATCATTCCCTCTCCATTGAACTTTCTAGGCAGATGGGTTGAAAATCTTTGGGAAATGTGAAATTATTTCTGAATTCTTACTTTCATCGCACTGATATGTAACACTGTCTTTCTGTCACTACCACCCTGTCTTGATTGCTGTAGCTTTGTAATAAGATGTGCAATCAGAAAGCGTGTTTTTCAACTTTCTTTTCCAAGGCTCTTTGGTTATTTCCACATCAATTTTAGAATCAAAACATTGAATCGATAGACCCTTTTGGGAAGTAGTATCATTTTCAAATGTTCCAGTCCATGAACATGAGATGTCTCCTAATTTGTTTAGATCTCATTTCATATTATTCAACATTTTATAGTGTGCAGCGTACAAATTGGGCACTTCTTTTGCTAAAAATCATTTCAAACTATTTTTTTTGTTGCTATTGCAAATGAGATTGTCTTTTAATTTCATTTTTTGGATTGTCCAGAGCTAGTGTATAGAAGAACGCTTGATGTTTATATATCAATCTCTTATCCTGCCACATTGTTATACTAGTTTATTCTAATCAGTATTTTGGTTGATTTCTTGGGATGTTTTATATATAGGATCACGTGATGTAGAAACAGAGACAATTTTACTTCTTCCTATCTAATCTGAATGTCATTTATTTATTTACATTGCTTCTCTGTCCTGACTAGTAAAATGTTGAATAGAATTGGTAAGAATGGGCTTGTTCCTTATCTTCTTCCTTATAGAAGGAAAACCTCTTTCATCCTAAGTATGATGTTAGCTGAGGGTTATTTACTGATGGTTTTTATTGAGTTGAGAAAGTTCTGTTGGTTGAGGTTTTTATCATGCATCTGATGATGTGATGATTATTCTTTATTGCTACATTATAATCCTTTTTTTATTATGTTCAATTAGCCAACATATAGTACATGATTAGTGTTTGACGTAGTGTTCAACGATTCATTAGTGGTGTATAACACCCACGGCTCATCACCACACATGCCCTCCTTAGTACCCATCATCCGGTTTCCCCATCCTCCTCCCTTCTGCAACCCTCCGTTTGTTTCCCAGAGTCCAGAATCTCTGATGGTCTGTCTTCTCTCTGATTTCTTCCCATTCAGTTTTCTTTCCCTTCCCCTATGGTCCTCGCGCTACTCCTTACATTCCACCTATGAGTGAAACCATATGATAATTGTCTTTTTCTGCCTGACTTAGCATAATCCCCTCCAGTTCCGTCCACGTCCACATCTTCTTTATCCATTCATCTGTTGAAGGGCATCTCAGCAACTTGCACAGTTTGGCTACTGTGGACACTACTGCTATGAACATTAGGGTGTATGTGCCCCTTCAAGCTATATTACAAAGCTGTGATCATGGTATTGGCACTATAATCCTTCAAGTGTTTTACCGATGTTAAAGCAAACCCATGTTATGGGGCTAAATCCCACCTGGTCACGATGTATAACTCTTCATCAGTGGCTGATTTTAATTGGCTAGTTTTTATGAACATTTCTGCATCTAAATTCATAAGGGGTATTTATGTTTTTCTGTACTTGGGATATCTTTGTCTGGTTTTGGCACCAGAGTGAGAGTGACCTGATAAAATAGGTTGGGAGGTATCCTCTTCTTTTTGAATTTTTGGAAATCCTTTTTAAAAACTGGTATAGATTGTTCACTAAATACTTGGTAGGATTCACCATCGCAGCCATCTAATTCTGATCTTGTGTTATTTATTAGTAAATCAATCTCTTAGCTTCCTTTATGTCTATTTAGTTCTTTTTGAGTACAGTGGGTAATTTTTGTCATTTGGAATTATCCATTTTACCTGAGTTATCCAATTTGTTGGCATAAAGTTGTTTACGCTTTCTTATTACCCCTTTTATTTCTGTAAGGTCCCAAATTGGTCCCTCTTTGATTCCTGATTTTAGTAATCTGAGTCTTGTTTTCCTTGGAATATCTAGGTTTTGTCAAGTTTGTTGATCAAATAACCATTATACTGATTTTTCTATTACTGCTTCCCTATTTTATTAATTTACCTTATGGTTTCCGAAGGTAGAAGTGAAAATTATTGATTTTCAGTTTCTTTTTTCAAATAAATTTATAGCTATAAATTTTCCTCTAAAAAATGATTTCACTGCATCTGGTGAGTTTCAGTACATTGTGTTTTTCTTTTCATCTCATTTTTTCCCTAATTTCCCTTTGATTCATTGATTACTTATAAATGTTATTTCGTTTTCATACATTTATAGGTTTTCCATTTTTTTACTGTTATTTCTAATTTTGTTCCATTGTGGCTAGAGAATATCCCTTATGCTGTCATTCCTTTGGAATTTATTGAGGATTTTGTTATAACAAAATGTATGATCTAAGCAATGTTTCATGTGCACTTGAAAAGACTATTCCGCTGTTGTGTGTAGTATTCAATTGATGTTACGTCACCTTGGTTTATAGTGTTTTCAAGAGTTTAACTTCCCTGCTGTTCTATCTGTTCTATAAATTATTGAATGTGAGGTATTTAAGTCCCAAATTATTATTTTAGAAATGTCTATCCTGAGATATAATTAGCATGACTTTAGTTTCAGGTGTGGAACATAATGATCACCTCAGTAAGTCTAGTTAACCTTCATCACTATACATGTAAATGCTTTGTGTGTGTGATAACTTTGTAAGATGCCTCTCTTATCAACTTCCAAATATAAAATACTGCATTGCTTTTACTGCTGATTTGACCCTCCTATTATAAAATGTCCTTCTTTGTTTCTAGTAACAATGTCTGAGTTGAGATATAATTGTTTAATATTATTAAATACACTCTAACCCTATTTTGGTTACTGCCATCATACCGTAGCACCTTTTGTTCCCCCTTTACTTGAAACCTTTTTGTGAGTTTGATTCTTAGAATTTGTTTACCTTGTAGATAGCTTTTGTTTAATCAGTGCTGCCAGTCTCAGACTTTGGTGTGTGTTATTGATAATAAAGGATTTACATCTGCTATTTTACTATTTATTTGATATGTCTTTTCCTTTAACTCCAAGTTTGAATCAGTAAACATTTTCCAGTGCATCTTTTAAATACCTTTGTTTCTTTTACTACATTGTGTTTCTAATTGAAACATATTTGACATATAACATTGTGTGTATTTAAGGTATATGTTAATTTGATACATTTATGTATTGGAATGATTGCCACTGTAAAGATAATTAGTAGCTCTATCATATAATTATTTCTTTTAGTACTAGGAATAAATAAGTTCTAATTTCTTCCAAAGTTTATTAGAGTATAATATTGTTGCCTACATGCATTATAGCGTGCATTAGCTCTCTTGGGCTTATTTACTCCGAGTTTGTGCCTTTAAATGTCTATCCTGTCTCCCTACCCCTCACCTCCATCAGTTATTCTGCTTTTATAAGTTTCACTTTTAAAAATTCCACATGTGACATCATACAGTGCTTATTTCACTTAGCAAAATGTGCTCAATGTCCACCTGTATTCTTGCATATGACAGGATGTTGTCCTTTCTCATGGCTGAAAAAAATCCAATTGTGTGTGTGTATACACACACACACACACACACACACATTTTCTTTATTCCTTCATCTGTTGATGGACATTTCGGTTCTGTCCCTATCTTGGTTACTGTAAACAATGCTGCCATAAACATAGAGGTCCTTTTATCTTTTCAAGGTACTATTTTCTTTTTTAAGAGAAGTACCCAGAACTGAAATTGCTGGATCATATGGTAGTTTTTACGTTTTTGCAGAAACTCCATACTGGTCTCCTAGTGGCTATGCCAACTGACATTGCCACCAGTGGTGTACAACAGTGCCCCTCTCTTCACATCCTCACCAGCACTTGTTGTCTCTTGTCTCCTTGATAACCATACTAAGAGGTGTGAGGTGACAGCTCAGTGTGATTTTAATTTTCATTTCCCTGGCCATCAGTGATGTTAAGGCTGTTTTCAGGTGTCTGTTGTCCGTTTGGAGGTCTTTGGAAAATGTCCATTTACTTGTCATGCCAGTTTTTTAACTCACATTTTTTGTTATGGAATTATATAAGATCTGTACATATTTCATGTATTAACCCCGTTTCTGATATGTAGCTTGCAAAAATTTTCTATCCTGTAGGTTGCATTTTCATTTTATTGGTTATTTATGTCGTGCAAAAGCTTTCATTTGATGTCTCATTTGTCAGGTTTTGCTTTTATTATTGGTGCTTCTTGACGTACTATCCAAAAAATTATTGCCAAGACCAAGGTCAAGGAACACCTTCCCTGTATTTTCTTGTAGAAGCTTTGTCGTACCTGCTCTCATGTTTCAATCTTACACAAATATCCACTTAATTTTTGTGAGTGGTAGAAGATGGAGTCCAAATACGTTGCTCTGCATGGGCTTATCCAGTTTTCCTAACACCATTTGTTGACTCTCTATTGCGTGCTCTTGGTTGCCTTGTCAAATACTAGTTGACCACAGAAGCAGGTGGTTAATTATGGCCTCTTTGTTCTGTTCCTTTGGTCTGTATGTCTACTTTCGTGCCAGTACCATACAGTTTTAAAATGTAGCTTTGTAAGTCTACTTTGAAATCAGAAAGTGTGGGGTGTCCAGCTTTGTTCTTTTTCCTCAAGATTCTTTTTGGGGTCTTCTGGGCTTCTGTACAAATTTTAGGATTGCTTTTTACAGAAATAGAATGTCCTTGGTATTTGGATACAGACTGTGTTCAATCTATATAGATGGTTGTGGGCATATAGCTATAACTTTATATAGCCGTAAATTTATTATTTAAAAAAGAAATTGAAAATTTCCTCAGTTTCTTTCAGTGAAGTCTCAGCAGTATAAATTGCACAGATCTAAGTATTTGTTGTTTTTTCTTAGATTTTATTTATTTATTCGACAGAGGTAGAGACAGCCAGTGAGAGAGGGAACACAAGCAGGGGGAGTGGGAGAGGAAGAAGCAGGCTCCCAGCGGAGGAGCCTGATGTGGGGCCCGATCCCATAACGCCGGGATCACGCCCTGAGCCGAAGGCAGACGCTTAACCGCTGTGCCACCCAGGCGCCCCCTAAGTATTTGTTGTTTTGATTCTATTGTGAATGCAATCGTTTTTATTTCTTCTCCAGATGTCTCATCCCTAGTATATAGAAATACAACTGATTTATGTATGGTAATTTTTTATCTTGGAGCTTAATTGAAATCACTGCTTAGGTCCAGTAGTTGATTTGGTTGAGTCTTCTGGATTTTCTATATACCGAATCACATCATCTGCAAATAGTTTTAATTCCTCCTTCCTGATTTGTTTGCATTTTATTTCTTTGTCTTGCTCAGTGGCTCTAGCTAGAGCTTCCAGTACTCTATTGACTAACAGTAGTGACACAGAGCATCCTTGTCTTATTTCCTGATTTAGAGGAAAAGTTTTCACTATTTTTCCATTAGCTGTGGGTTTCTTAAATATGGTCTTTATTATATTAATGTATATTCCTTCTATATTCAGTTTTTATCTTTCAAAGATGATGTAGGGGTGCCTGAGCCAGCTAAGCCACTGACTCTGGATTTCTGCTCAGGTCATGATTTTAGGGTCCTGGGATTGAGCCCCATATTGGGCTCCGTGCTTGGTAGATACTCTCTCTCCCTCTGCTTGCTCTCTTTCTCTAAAATAAATAAATTAAAAAATTACTGTATACAGCCATTGATTTCTGTAGCTATTGAAATGATCATAGGATTTTTCTTTCATTTTATTAATATATTAATTTGGGTATGTTGAAATATCCTTGAATCACAGGGATAAATTTTACTTGGTTTGGTATATAATCCTTTTTATATGTTTTTGAATTTGATTTGCTAATATTTTGTTCAGAATTTTCACTAGGAACATTGGTGTGTGTCAGGGTAATGTTGACTTAATGAAAGGAGTTCGTAGAGTATGTCCTTGTCCTTAAGAGTTTGAGAAGGATTGGTGTGTGTTTTTCTTTTAACATTTGGTAGAATTCACCAATGAAAACATCTGATCCTGGGATGTTCTGATCCTGGGATGTTCTGTATGGGGAGATTTTTAACCACTGATTCAATGTTGCCCATTAATGGTATATTCAGATTTTCTATTTCTTGGTAGCAGTCTTAGTAGCTTTTGTGTTTCTAGAAATTTATTCTTTTAGGTTATCTAATTTGTTAGGACCATAAGAGGTGCCTGCAAAAAATTATAGTATCGATTGTAATGTCTGCTTTTTAATTTCGGGTTTGAGTCGTCTTAGTCCTGCAGAAGGTTTGCCAATTTTCTTGAAAAATCTAGTTCCTAGTTGTATTTATGCTCTGATCTTTATTATTTCCCTTTTTATGCTACCTTAGGGCCTAATTTGTTCTCTTTTTATAGTTGGGATATAAAGTGAGGTCATGTACTTGAGATCTCTAATATGTCAGTGCATGCATTTATCACAATAAACTTTCCTTTCGCAACTGCTTTTGCTGCATCCCATAAGATTTGATAGGTTGTGTTTCTATTTTGAAGTAACTTTCTCTTTTGACTTTTTCTTTGACCCATTGGTTGTTCAGAACTGTATTCATTCTTTGTTTCTCCATATTTGTATATCATCCAGCGCTGTTCTTGCTGTTGCAAAGATAGGTGGGAGGATTTCAATTTTAAATTTCCTGACAGGTGATTGGTGCCCTATTGTATGAGCTGTCTTGAAAGAATGTTGTGTTCCCTTTACAGGAATGTGGATTCTGTTATGTTCTACATACGGCTGTTCAGTCCATTTGGGCTACAGCATAGTTCAATTCCAGTGTTCCCTTGTTTTCTGACTGGACAATATCCATTGTGGGCAGTGGGGTACTGAAATCCTCTACTGTTATTTTGTTGTGTATTTTAGGTGCTCCGGTGTTGGGAATATGTGTATATATATATATATATTTACAATTACGGTATCTCTTGGATGCACTGATCTATTTATTATGTCTTTTTTTTTTTATAATGTCTTGATAGGTATTTGGCTTGAAGTCTAGTTTGTCTGACGTAAGTAGAGCTATGCCTCCTTTCTTTGGGAAGAACATCTTCCATCCCTGAGTCGATGTGTGCTTTATGAGTTCCTAAAAGGCAATATATAGTTGGGTCTTTTTTCTCTTTTATCCTTTCAGCCACACAGTGCCTTTTGCTTAGTGAATTCAAATCATTTCATTTATATTGAGAGGGATTATTAATAGGTAAGGACTTAACTATTGCCCTCTTTTTGTTTGCTTTCTGCTTGGTTTCTTATTCCCACTCTTTCTGTCTGCCCTTGTAGAATGGCGGTTTTCCATGGTGTCTTGCTCACTTTCCCTTAGTGTGTATGACTCTAGATCTTATCCTCATTCATTTATACAGTTTCCACTCCTGTACTGTTCAACTTCTATGTTTTTGATGTCACAATTTGCCTCTTTTTATATTGTGAATCTGTGAAGACATTCTAGTAATGTGCTTAACACTCCATTCCACTACAGAATTATAGTTTACCTTATTCTTTACCTTTGCTGGAGTACACATCGTCCTCCAAAACAGGCTTATTGGGACACAGCCCCCTTTTAAGTTGAAAAGATACTAAATAGAAAATATATTTAATACAGCTAACAGACCAGACATCATAGCTTAATATCGCTTAGCTTCCACATGCTCAGGATAGTTAGATGATTTTGCCCAGCTGCAGGCTGATCTAACACAAAGCCTGTTTTATAATACAGTGTTGACTATCTCAGGCAGTTTATTGAATACTATTCTGAAAGTAGAAAACTGAATGACTGTATGGGTACAAAATGGTTGTAAGTGTGTTGGCTGTTGACGCTCATGACTGCATGGCTGACTGGGACTTACAGCTCACTGCTGCTTCCCAACGTGATGAGAGAGGATCATACCGCCAAATACTAGACTGGGAAAAGACTCAAAATCAGAATTCAGTGTAGTTTCTGCTGCATATGTATTGCTTTCACACCTTTGTTATTCAGGGACCACGTGCACTTTCATTTACTATTATGTAAGCAAGTAATGTCGTCTCAGCTTTTCTTGTAAGGCAGGTCTAGTGACGGCGAGTCTTTTTTTTTTTTTTTTTTTTGGTTAGTCTGGGAAAGCCTCTCTTTCATATCTGATGGATAACTTTGCCAGATAAAGTATCTTGGCTGGCCATTTTTCTCTTGTAGCACTTTGTCATTCTCCTCTCTTACTGCATTTCTGCTGAGAAATCTGCTCATAGTCTAACGGGGGTTCTAATGTAAGTTAGTTAGTCTCTTCTTTGCTTGGCTGTTATTAAAAGTCTTTATCATTGATGACAGTTTGATTATAGTACGGCCTGGAGAAGGTCTTTTCGCAGTGATAGAATAGGGTGTTCTGTTAGTTTCACACACGTGTATGTCTACTATTATCCCCAGGTTTGGGAAGTTCCCGGCTTTTATTTCTCTAAATATACTCTGTCCTCCCTTCTTGTTCTCTTCTCCTTCTGGTAAAACATTTATTCTTAAATACATATTTTTCTCATCAATGCTGATAACTCTTGTAGAGATTCTTGACTTCTTTAAAATGTTAGTTCGTGCTCTCATTTCTGAATTCTTACCTTCCAGATTGCTGATTCTTTCTTTGATCTGATCCGCCCAATTTCTTAAGCTCTGTAATGCATTCTTCATCTAATTCATTAAATCCATAAGCTCCAGCTTTTGTCTGGTTCCATTTTTAAACTGTTTGGTAGAGAACTTCTGTTCATTAAAGTACTGGATCCACTGAATTGCCTATGTTCCTCAAAACGTTAAAAATAGAGCTACCCTATGACCCAGGAATTGCACTAATGGGTATTTACCCCAAAGACAGATGTAGTGAAATGAAGGGGCACATGCACCCCGATGTTCATAGCAGCAATGTCCACAGTAACCCAACTGTGGAAGGAGCCCAGCTGCCCTTCAACAGCTACATGGATAAAGAAGATGTGGTCCATATATACAATGGAGTATTACTCAGCCATCAGAAAGGATGAATACCCACCATTTGTATTGACATGGATGGAACTGGAGGGGATTATGCTTAGTGAAACAAGCAGAGAAAGACAGTTATCATCATATGGTTTCACTCATAGGTGGAACATGAGGAGTAGCACGGAGGACCACAGGGGAAGGGAGGGAAAACAGAATGGGAAGAGTCAGAGAGGAAGGCAAACCATCAGAGATTCTGGACTCTGGGAAACAAACTGAGGGTTGCAGATGGGAGGGGATGGGCATTAAGGAGGGCATGTGTGGGTGTTATACACCACTAATGGATTGTCGAACACTACATCAAACACTAACGATGTACTATATGTTGGCTAAGTGAACATAATAATAAAAAAAAAAAAGGTTATCGGCAGGGAAGGTATGGATCTAATACGTAAAGTTTTGTGGATGCCCCGTGCATGGAATGAGAACCCTGAAGTGGGAGTACTCGCAGATTTCCACAGGCAGACTCCTGCAGGCAGCAGGGAACATGTTCCTTCTCAGCCCTTTGTTACTCCTGTGTCTTTTCCTTTCCTTTCTCTCTCCTCCCCCTCTCAGCCACGAGGTCCCTCCCTAGAAATCCTGCTGCTGCTTGTGCCACCCTCAAATCAGTCCTTCTCCAGGAGGCTTTCTACCTCCTGCGGGAGAGAGGTTACCTTGCTCATCCCCAGCACGTTGCGGTGCCGCCTTGGGAGGAGGACAGACTCCTTGAGATCTTTCTTTTTATTGCATTCCAGCGACACGCGGTTCTCCCATCGGGCCAGATGGACAGCCACCACTTCCTTTGACTTGCATGCTCACCCTGTTTCGCACTTGACGGTTTGGCTTTTTTTCCTCAACTGCGGTAATGGGGAGTGGGGCAGGCTTAGTGACTCCCTTGAATCTGCGGTGCCAGCAAGGTCCTATCCCCCTACTATCTATAGCGCAGGTAGGTAGGAAATCTCCTCCAGGGGACGGTGCAGAGGCACCTTGGTTTGGTTACAAATGGCTACTTAGTCGTAAATAAACAGGGAGAAAAAAGAATGACTGACACTGCCGCCATGCTGATGTCAATGCTACTGCACGCTTGGCTTGTTTTCTTATTGGTGTTCCTGGAAATGACAATTAGCATCTTAAAACAATCTAAATTCAAATTAACTCTAATTTATGCCAATATTATATAAAAACATTGCTTGAGAGGATGCCACCGCTGTCTGACCCGTCCTCTGTAGTAGTACTGCTCCGGGAATTACACCTCTCTGTTACAGCCACACAACGGAGTTTTGTAATATACTCTATCTTCATATTTATGTACTTAGGTTTATTGGTGCCCTTTTTTCTTCACATGGATTCACGCTGCAATCCAGTATCCTTTTCTTTCAGTTTTAAGAATTTCCTTTGGTATTTTTATAAGGCAACTCTGCTAGTGATATTTTTTATTAGAATTATCTTAAGGGACAGTTTAGTTGATAGAAAGTTCTTCGTTGACAGCCTTCTTTATCTACTCATTAGGGCTGTCTTCTGGCTTCTGGTTTTTGATGAAGTCAGCTGTTAATCTGATTAAGGACCACTTGTATATAATCTTTTTTACTTGCTCTTCAACTTACTCTATGGAATCTCTTGCATATAGATTAATATTTTTCATGAAACTAGGGACATTTATGCCATTATCTACTAAAATGTTTGCTTTTGGGTTTTTTTTTTTTTTTTTTGCCCTTCCTGCCTTCTTCTGGGACTTCCATTGCACATTAGTTGGTAAATCTCATGGTATTCCATTAGTCCTTGAAGCCCTGTTTATGTTTTTTGCTTTGTTTTTTCAGACAGGCTAATTTTACGGACTTGTTTTCACATTCACAGATTGTTTCTTTTGCAAGCCCAAATCTATTTGAATCTCTCTAGTGACTTTGGAATTCCAATGGCTTAATGTATCATATGCGGAATTTTTTTTAAGAATTGCAATTTCACTATTTATTAATAGTCTCTATTTGAGACATCACTGTAAACTTTGTTCTGTAGTTCTTTGAAAATGTTGAAAATAGCTGAAAATAGCTGACTTAATAATACTTCACTAAATACAAAATCTACTTCCCGTCAACATCTATACAGGATTCCTTTTGCTGTGTGTGGTATGGCATACTTAGCATTGTTTTGTTTTGCAGGTATTTTTTGGTGAGGGGTAAAACCGGAAATCTCAGATATTGTAACAAGTTGGTCTTACATCTGTCCACTCCCAAGTCGGTTATGGCGGGTTTTGCTTTTTCAATTGCTGCCTAGCTCTTTGTTTACCATACTTCCTGGAATAACTCTGTATTCCTTGCAGTGTGTGACCCTGGAGCTCTCTATGGCATTACTTTTTAATACTTCCTCGAATTTTTAAGCAGGGCTTTCTAGATACCGTACCTCATTCACTATAATTTAGTGGTGAGGTGATGATAGGTTGATAGTCTTCCTTTATTCCTTTGTCCGTGTGTTTCATTTTTTGAAGATAAAACTTCTGTGACACAGCATGCCTTGAAATTTCGTTTGGGGAAAAAATGAAAATGAATTTTATACCAATAAAAAGAGAAATTAGAGAGGACATTTTCTTCGTTAATTTGTCTTCCCTAGGTCCTCATATGTTAGGGAAAACTTTGAAAATGCTCCACGTGCACCCATGCCAAGAAGCTAGTACTCTTATAAAGTGATGTTTTCAATTCTGCACTTGAACACTGTGTAATCAAAAATTCATGAGCTAAGTGGAGAGAGTTGAAAGAAGACTGTAGACAGAAATGATTAAAGAACCTTGAAATTGATTTATGTGGCTAAATGAAAGCGTTCATTATGTACAGTCTGTCTAAGGACGAAAGGAGGAACAAGATAACTGCTTTCCCACACGAATCTGAGGCATAAAGAACACAAAGGGGCTTAAAATGCTAAACGATGGAGTGAAAAATGATAGATGGCTATGGATTCCATCAAGCAGAAGTGTTAGTCCCACAGTACCTGACTCGTTAGAAAAGCAGAAATCCAGAGAAATCATCAATGAAAACTCTGTTAGGCTTATAGTAGTTGAGATTTTTACGTTCATTTGCTGGCGCTTCAGAGTAATTTTGTCATTTGGTAATTGTAATACCTAAAAACGAAAAATACAGCTTACAAAGCTGCATGTATTTCTGGAGAAACGCCTACTTGAAAGATAATGGAATTAGTAAAACACCCCAAAAGGATGAATTAAACTATCAAACTGTGTATTAAAAAAGGAGAAAAAATTGAAATTTCAAGAGCTGAGAAAAAATAATCTATACATTAATTACACAACCTGCGCGAACCACATACATACAAAAACCTTGCACACTGTCCACAAGTAGTAACAGCACAGTACAGCCTTGGTCCTCAAATTTGTCTTTTGTTACTGTGATGCCTCACATTTACTGATTCGCAAACAATGAGATATTTTGCACCCCTAGGGAAAAAAAACCCTCCTTGATCTTCGTGAATGAGCCTAATGTATTGTGGAAGGTCGTTGGCTCAGAGTTTGTTATGGATATTTGCAGCTGTGTTCATGAGGGATAGTGCCCTGCAGTTTTCTTTCCTTAGTGTTTTTGTCTCGTTTAGCTACTCAAGCGTGTCTCGCAGTGAGGGAGTAGTGAATTGTGCGATGATATGAGTCCAGCAGGCTGTCAGAGTACTTGGGAAGAATACATACCTACCAGCATTTCGTGAAGGTACGTGAGGAAGGGGAGCAACAGAAGACTGGAGGGTAACCCGGGAATTGGAAAGAGTTTTCAGGATGGAAATTTCATTTCCAACAATCCAAATGAAAAAGAAATTACGGTGTGCTCCTGAGACAAGTAGAAAGTCAGCCTAGGTGTGAAATAATGTGTGTGGGGTGGGAATGGAGTGGGACACAGAATGGACATGGGTTAGGAAAGCAGGAAGTAAACAGTGAATCCTGGAAGTTTGAATGGGTTTCTTAGGTTCTGAATACGTTAAAGTAGGCACATAAATATTTAGTGAAAACAAGACTTGACGATCTTTAACATATGTGTAGGATCTAAAAATGAAAACATCAGAGAATTGTCACTTCCTCAATAGTATTAGAAATCTGAGTCTCTCTCCTACTTAATCTGACCTCTAGGCTTGCCTACAACTCTAATATTCCAAAGACTGTGCTTTTTGTACCTAGCACATTTCACGTATATGCATTTACCCCTAAAGAGCACGTGGTGGCGTTACATGTATTTTTTGAAAACCTTTTCTATAGATATATTGGCTGTCTCCCTCTGCTGCTTTTTTTGAGATTAATCTATGTTTACTCCTGTGGCAGAACTGTTGTCGTTGGATGTGATCGTAGTCATTTACTTCGTGTTGGACCAACAAAGCATTGCCAAGACCTTTGTCGAAGAGCAGACTGCAGATACGGTCCTTTAGGAGTATGATTGCTTCAAGTCTTGGGTCCATGTTGAGTTGATTTTTCTGTAGGGTCCAAGACAGCGTTCCAGTGTCATTCTTTTGCATGTGCCTGTCAAGTTTGAGACGGTCTTTTTCCCACTGTATATTCTTACCTCCTTTGTCATAAATGGACTATAAGTTCATGGGTTTTGTTTCTGGACTCTGTTCCATTGTTGTGTGTGTCTGTTTTGATTATTGTAGTTTTCCAGTATAGTTGAGTGTGTGTTACCTCCAACTTGGTTCTTCCGTCTCAAGATTTCTTTGGCTAATCAGGGTCTTTTGTGGTTCTGTACAAATTTTAGGGTTTTTCTTTGTGAGGGAGCCATTAATCTTTTGAGGGGGATTGCAGATCGTTGAAGCTGCAAGGAGTAGGGACATTTAAACAACATTAAATCTTCTTATCCGTGAACATGGAATATCTAATTATTTGTTTCCTCAGTTTCTTCCATCTTGAAGCTTTCATTGATTTATTCCTAGGCCTTGTGTCCTTTATGATGCATTTATAACTGAGGTGGTTTTATTAATGTTCTGATATCATAAATGTATAGAAAGGTAACAGGTTTTTGTGAATTGATTTTATAACTACAACCTCACTGAATTTGTTTATTCTAATAGCTCTTTAGGGTCTGTACGTAATATAGGTCATCTGCAAATAGTGACCAACTTTTTTTTGCAATTTGCATACCTTTTATTTATCTTGCCTAATGGCTCTGGGTAGGACTTCTAATACTATGTTGAATAAAAAGATTATACATACTTGTTTTTAGCTTTTCACCACCGAGGATCATGTTAAGCTATTGGCTCATCCTACATTGCCTTTATTATGTTGATGTATAGTTCCTCTATACCCATTTTGTTTAGGGCTTTCATTATAAATTTCTGTTGAATTTTGTGAAATGCGTTTTCCTTCCTCTCTTGGAATAACCACATGATTTTATCCTTCATTTTGTTAATGTGGTATATCACGATGATTGAGCAGCACATGTTGAATAATCCTTGTGTCCCTATAATAAATCCCCTTTGACCACGTTTATAAGCCTTTTAATGTATTCCTGAGTTTGGTTTGCTGTTATTCGTGATTTTTGCATCTATATTAGTCAGGAATTTGGACCGAAATTTTCTTTTCTGGTGGCATCTCTCTCTGGGTTATGTATCGGGCTAATGCTGGCGTTATAAAAAGAATTTGGCATTTAGGGAAACTTTGAGAGGGATCGTGATTCTTCTTCAGCATTTTGTAAAATTCACCAGTGAAGCCATCGGACTTCGCTTTGTTGCTAGGTTTCTGATTACTGATTGAATCTCCTTACTCAAAATCTGTCCAGATTTTCTCTCTTCATGATTTACTTTATGTAGATCGCTTGTTTCTACTCATTTCTTCTTGCTGTCCATTTGTTGTCATAGAATTGTTTCTAGTAGGCTATTAAAAATGAGAAATAAAAGGGTTCTAAGATTTTTCTCTTTCATTTTGACTCTTCCCTCTTTTGGTCTTGAGGAGTCTAGCTCAATGTTTGCCAATTTAGGATCTTAGCTCTCGTCTGAGCTTTTGTCTCTTTGTTCTTTCTTTCCTTCAACTAACTTTAAGGTTCATTTGTTCTTTTTGTAGTTCCCTGAGGCATAAAATTAGGTCGTGTGAGATCTTCATTATGTCTTGAGGTAGGTGTTTATCACTATACATTTCCCTCTTCGAAGTAGTTTTTGAGATCCTATTTGTTTCAAGGTATTTTTTTAAATTTCTCTTTTGGACTTATTTGTGGCATAGTAGCATGTCTTTTCATCTTTATATATTTGAAAGTTTTCTGACTTCTGTTCTTGAAAAATATGTTTGATGATTTTAATCAGTACTTAACATGATCTATCTGGACAATGGTCCCTAGGTACTTGAGAAGGATGTGTATTCTGTTGCTTTTGGGTGGAACGCTGTATGCATCTGTTAAGTCCTTCTGGTCTAACGTGTCCCATAAGACTGATGTTTCATTACCGATTTTCTTTCTGAATGATCACTCCAATGATGAAAATGGAGTATTTCATTCTGGTTTTCCCTTGAGATCTGTTAATATGTAGTCATTTGCTCTTATTTTGGGTGCAACTTCTTAGATTCTATCCTTATGTAAGGCCCTTCTTTGTCTCTGCTTCAAAGTTTATTTGGTCGGGCACAACTACCCCACGTTTGTTTGGGCTTTCATGTGGATGGCACAGTTGTTTCCATCCCTTTACTCTGAGTCTGTGTCTGTCTAGATCTGAGGTCAATGTCTTATGAACACCATTCAGATGGCTCTTCAGCTGACCTATGGATCTGATTGAACAATGTAGTCTATTGATAAGGATGTTCTTGACGCCATTTGTTTATTCTGGTTATGTTTGTAGTTTTTCTCTATTTCCTTCTCCTGCTTTCAGTACTTCGTGATTTTCTATGGTGTTATGCTTCCCTTATCTGCTGTTCACCTGCTATGGATGTTTTGCTCTAACATGAGGCTTACATATAAATTGGTAACAGCTGAAGTCTGAATGCATTCCTACCCTTCTTCCCCCAGCATGATTTATGTCGCATTTTGCATCTTTCTATCCTAAGTATTGTAGTTACAATCACTTTGAGAACTTTGGTTTTTAACTTTCGCCAGTGATTGATCCACCTCCTCTATATTAAATTATTCTGATTTTTACTATATACTTACCTTTTCCAGTGACACTTAGGCTGTCAAAAGCTTTCCTGTTCCTCATTAGTACCTTTTCCTTTGAGCTTAAAGTTGTCTCGTCAACATTGTCGTAAGGCCAGCGTGCACTAGAAGGGTCTGAGAAGCAACTAGACACTGACACCACTGACCCTCCACAAGGCTGGTGTAGAGCCCCACCTAGTGGTCTCCCCTGAGCTTCTATTTCTTTCAGGGGGAAAGCAAGCATGGGGGAGGGGGGCAACCAACCAGCACCCTCCCCTAGTGTTGTGGGTCACTTCATAGGTGCAAGAAGGGAATTCATAGAGCTCAACTGCTTGGAATATGACTGTGACAGCGGTAGGAGAAGGGCTCGCAACCACCACCACCGGCCTACTGCGTTTCCATCTATCTGCAGAACCAAAGTAGCAGTCCTCCCCAGCAGTTTCGTTCACCTGCAGAACCAATTGGTGGCGTACTCTGACCAGGGAACTGGATGAGGTGTAGGTTGACCTGATTTGGGCTTTCAAACTTTGCCCAGGCAAGAGGTGAATCATAGCCCCTACTCCTAGGGAAAGTAGCTCCCGGCCTCATGTGTCCAGAAGGATTGGCAAGAACACAAGGAGGGTGCACACTGTAGCACTGGCAGTTGAGAGCTGGGCAAGCAGAGCTGATCATTCCCACTACCTGTAGAGGAGTGTTCCCATGCTAGGTCGAGGAAAGGGGATTAATCCATAGCCTAATTGGAGGCTGAGAGTAGCAACTGGTCCTCCTGATGTAAGCCTGCTTAGAAAACGTGGGAGTTCCCCCTCCCTGTCTTGTCCAAATAGGGAATTAAAACATGGCCCCATCTGAGTGTCGCTGGAAGCTGTAGAACCCAGCGACACTCAAGCCCAGGCCTGAGCAGGCAGCGCTGACAGTCTGCAGTGCAAAGTCAGGGGCCCTGTTCTGCCACAGAACTTGGGCTGTGGGTCGGCTTGAGTCAGGGTGACATACAAAGGGCTTGACTAGCTACAAGAGCACAGAGACAACTAGAAATTAGGAAGATCCCATGAAGATAACAGAAACCGTAAACAACCACTAGAAAATCTTAGAGTTCAATATAGACCTTGTAAGGTAGACCTAATCATGCAGAAGAAGCAGTGACTAGAAGGCAGGACATTTGAAAGTATCCAACCCAGAGGAACAATAAGATGAAGCCAGCCTGAGGGAACTATGAAGCACAATGAAAAGAAAATCCAGAAGGGGAAAGGATCGACGGTACATTACAAAGAATAATGGCTGAAACTTTCCATACTTAGGGGGAGAAATAAACACACAGATCGGTGAGGTCTGAAGTAGTTGAAAGGTCGCAATCCATCAACAGGGCCATACTGAGATCCATTTCATTACATTGCCAAAAAAATCAAAGAACAAGAAATGACTTATAAAGCACCAAAAGAGAGAAGTAACAAACAAGGTAACAACCCATAAGAATCGGTGGATCTTTCCAGTTTTCAGGCCAGGAGAAAATGGAACAGCAAATTCAAGTATTGAAAGAAAACCTATGTGAAGCAAGAAATCTCTACCCAGTGAAGTTGTCTTTCTCAAATAACGGAGGAATAAAGACATTTCCACACAAACTTAAATAAAAGAAGTTTGCATAAAACTCAGTGGGTATATAATCCACTCAGCGGGTTAAGCATCTGACTCTTGGTTTCTGCACAGGTCATGGGATCCAGCCTCATGTTGGCTGTGCTCTCGGTGGGGAGTCTGCTTGAAGCTGCTCTCTCTCTGCCCCTCACTTGCTTCTCTCATGCTCGCTCTCTCTCTAAAATAAGTAAACCTAAAAAAAATCACTGCAATAATCAGTTGCTAGTTGTGCGACAACAAAAAAATGGGGAAATTGTAATAGCAGTAACCGAAAATGTGTGGGGCAGAAGGAGTCAAAGTTTATTGAAGTTATCACTTTAAAATAGAGCAGTATAATTTTAAGTTATTTTATGTAAACCTCATGATAAACACAAGGGAAAATCTGATAGCAATTTCACAACAGAACATGATAAGGTAATGAAACTATACTGATGTGAAAAGACATAAAACCACAAAATGTTCTTTTTTGATCTGCCTTAATGGATGTAGAAAACAGTAATTACTATGTAGATGAAATTTTCTTATCCAATCATTCTGTCTTTTGATTGAAAACAACATGCAGTGATATTCTGCCTAAAGAAACTCAGTTTCGCTTTAAAGATATACAAGGACAGAGAGGAAACAGGTGGAAAAACGTATTTCAAGCAAATGGTAACAACAAAGCAGAGGTAGCTACACTCACACAAAATAGATTTTAAACTAAAAATGATTAAGGACTGAACCCTTTGTTATATAAGGATACTCTATAAGATGTAACAATTGTAAATATCTGTGCACTCACCCTAAATCTATACAGCAAAAACTAACAGAGCTAAAAGGAGAAGTGGAGCCCCCTACTGTTATCATATTGATGTTTAACACTCCAGCCTCAACAGTGCAGAGACTGTCCAGATACAGTAGGAGTAATAAGAGAGATGTGAACACTGTAGACCAAACGGACCTAAGAAATACAATCCCCCTCGAAGCCCCCACTCTCCTAAAGTCAGAAACCTTTAATAAGTAGAAATAGCATAAAGGGAAGATGTTATGACCATCTGATAAAAGGAACATTCCGTTTGGATTCCTTGTGGTTAGTGCAAACAGGTACTACAGCGGGTCTCTCATAAAAGCGCAGTGGCATGAAGCAAACTCCCGGATCGTGGGTGAAATGGGTATACATAGCAGTCTGACACCAGAACGCACATGGAACATTCTCTAGGATAGGACGTATCTGAGGCCACACGACGTACAACTTAGAAAAAGCATTCCTAAGGTGGAAGTTTAGAACAACAAATGCCTGCATTAGGAAGGAAGACCTGACTCTACGCCTGAAAGATCTGGAAAAAGAGGCACAAACCAAACCCACAGAAAGCACAAGGAAGGGGGCGGGGGGGAACTAAAGCAGGTAGAAATGAAATAGAACACAGGGAAGCAGTAGAAAAGACGACGAGTTGAAAAAAATAAACAAAATTGACAAACCTTTAGCTAGACTCCAAAGGAAAGGTTAGAATATCCAAATCAACTAAATTATAACTAAGACCATTGATACCATAAAAACATAAATTATAATAGACTCCTATGAACAACTATAGGCCAACAAACTGGACAACCAAGAACAAAATGCCAAGAACGACTAGAAAGAAAAAGAGAATCTGAATATGCCAATTATTGCTAAAGAAAATGAATCACTAATCAAAATCCTCCCAAAGTCAGAAGAGCCCAAAACCAAATGGCTTCTCGGGTGAACTTTAACCAAACGTCTAAAGAGAATTAACACCAGCATTTCTGAAACTCAACCTGAAGAGAAGCTAATACTCTGAAATCACTGCTCTGGTATCAAATCCAGGAAAGCACACTACTCGAAAACTATAGGCCCAAACCCCTGAGGAGTATAAATGCAAACAATTTTTTAAAAATTTAAAAAAATGTTAGCCAACAGATTTCAGCAGCACATTAAAAGGAATATTCACCATGATCAAGGGAGGTTTATCTCTGGAATGCAAGATGGCGCTGCATTTGCAAATCACTATGTTACATCACATTAAAAGAATGAAAGAAGTGTCCGATCTCTCAACAGACACAAAGTATTTGACAATATGGAACATTTGTTCATGATCCATTCTATCTGTGTATAATTTTTAAGCTTTTATCTCAACAGGATAAAAGCCACGTACAACACACGCACAGTGAACGTGGCACTCAGGAGGGGAAAGGTAAAAAGGATGCCCACTCTTGCCACTTTCTTACAACATAGGCACACCTGAGAGTGCCCTTTATTGTGCTTTGTGGATGATGCAAATTTTACACATTGAAGGTTTCTCGCGCCCCTGCATCGGACAAGTATTTTTCCAACAACATTTGCTCTCCTCGTGTCTCTTTGCCACATTTTGGTCATCTTTGCTGTATGTCAAACTTTTTCATTATTAGTTTTTGTCATGGCGATCTTTGATAAGTGACTATAACTTGCCGGAAGCTCAGATTAAGCTTATTAGCCTTATTTAGCATGAAGTGTTTTTTTTTTTTTAAATCAAGATATGTACTTTTTAGTCATAATGCTACTGCACATTTAATAGACATGAGTATATTGTAAACCTAACTTTTTTTAAAAAAAATTTGATTTGACAGAGAGAGAAGGAAAGAGAGCGAGAGAGCACAAGCAGGGGGAGCGGCAGGCAGAGAGAGAAGCAGGCTTCCTGCTGAGCAGAAGCCCGGTGCAGGACTCAATCCCAGGACCCCGGGATCATGACCTGAGCTGAAGGCAGACACATAAGTGCCTGAGTCACCCAGGTGCTTGTGAGTCTAACTTTTTAAAAAAATATTTATGCATTTGAGAGAGCGTGTGAGCGGGGGGGGGGGGGCAGAGAGAGAATCCTCAGGCAGGCACCCCACTGAGCATGGAGCCTAAGGCCAGGCTTGATGCCAGGACCCTGAGATCAGAATCAGCCGCTTAACAGACTGAGCCACTCAGGGGCCCCTAACCCTAACTTTTACATGCACTAGGAAACTAAAGTTCATTTGACTTGCTTTACTGTGATGGTCTGAAACTAAACTCAACATCTCTGAGATAGGCCTGTTTTGTAAATCTTAGCAACAGCAATTAGGTATCCAACTTGGAAAGAAAGACGTAATGCAAGTATTACAAAGATGTAATACAAGTATTACTACTTGCATATAATGTAGTACCACATATATATGAAACCCTAACTACTCCCCCAAAACTGTTAGAAATAACAGACGAAATCTGTCGCATTTGTGCACAAAGTACTATCGGAAAAAGAAATCAACAATCCCAGTTACTACTCTCTCCAAAAGAATAACATATCTAGGAACACATTTAATCAAGGAGGTAAAAGACCTATACAATGAAAGCTTGGAGACACTGGTAAAAGAAACTGAAGGTGACACAAATGAATGGAAAGATGTTTTGTGCTCATTGATGAGAAGAATTAATATGCTTAAAGTGTCTGTATTACCCAAGGCAATGCAGAGACTCAATGAAGTCCCTACCAAAAGTCCAGTGGCATCTCTCACAGAAATAAACAATCCTACGCATTGTAAGGAATTGCCGAAGGTATCAAAGTGGCAGTATTGAAAAAGAACAAAGCTGGAGGCATCACATGCCTTGATTCCAAACTACACTGCAAAGCTGCGCTCATCGAAACAGTACGGTATTGGCATAAAGAGAGACACACAGAGCAAAGAACTAGAACGGAGAGCTTACAAATAACCCCACACACTGATGGTCAGTGCTTCCCAGAGCTGTCAGCACAGAGGGTCTGGCTGGGTCACCAAAAGCAAAGGCAACGACGGCAGAGATAAGTAAGTAGGACTACATCACACTAAGAAGCTCTGTACGCCACAGCGAATAGTCACCACCACAAAAGCAGCCTACTACCTGGGGAAAATACCTGTGAAATAGGTACCTGGTAAGAGGTTACTATCCAAACTCACTCTGTAAAGAACCAATACGACGCCGTAGCCAACAAGAAGCCATTGACTGAAAAATGAGCAAAGGATATGAATTGGCCTTTTTTCCAAGCAGACAGAGCTGCTCAGCAGTACGTAAAGGGTGAGCCACACCACTGCTCACGAGGGAACGACTGCAAATCATAATCCCAGTGCTATCACCCCACCCGGCTGAGAAATGTATTATCAGAAAGACAAGAAATACCGAGGCGAGGCAGAAAAGGAAAGTCTAGCGCACTGTTGGTGGGAACGCAAACTGGGGCAGCCAGTGTGGAAAAGAGCATGGAGGTTCCTCAAACAATTAGAAACGCAACCTATGCTATGATCCAGGAATTCCACTTCCAGGTACTTGCCTTAAGAAAATGGAAACAGCTGAGGATTCTCTCGTAGCAGCTCCTTGTGGCCTTAGGTGGGAGCACAGGCATCCGGGGCCAGAGGCCAGGCTTGCAAAACAGGAGGCGTGCCTGGGTGGGGGGAGGCCCAGAGTGCGGGCGTCAGGGCCACCCTGCTTTGCAGTCATGCCCTCTGTGCCCTGGGCACGTGCTGGCCCCAGATTAGGGCCTCTGCCGCAGGGGCCTCCCTGCCAAAGATGTCTGCCCGCCCTGTCTTCTTGCTACCCTTTGATGTCTGCAGTTGGTTTAGGCATTGCCCGGTTTGCCCCCCGTACCCCTTGGTTCTTCTGCCTGGCAGCTACAGAAAACAGCCCACCCCATTCGGTGGTTTACGTGTCCCAGAGCTTTTGTGAGCAGGATCAGTGTCTTACAGTTATAGGCCTGATAGATAGGAATTGGTCAATAAAGGGTAAGTGGGTGGTAGACACACCCCATTACTGTAGAAAACATATATGCACCCCCATGTTCACCACAGCACTCTATATAATAACCATGATATAGAAACAGCCTGAATTTCCATCACTGGACAAATAGGTATAAATATATTTCACATTTTCTTTGTATCTTCGTGTGTGTATATACATATATACACCTTTGAGGGCATCTTGCTAAATGAGGGTAAGTCAGACAAAGACAAATACTGAATAATGTCACGTATTTGTAGACTCAAACAAAACACCCAAGCTAAAGCATACAGAAAACAGACGGGTAGTTGCCAGAGGTGGGGGTGCGGGAAATGGAATAAAAGGGGTAAAATACACAGACTTGGAGTTATCAAATAATGATGGAGATGTAATGTACCTCAGGGGGATTATAGTTAACACCACATTGGATAGTTGAAAGTTCCTAAGAGAGTTATGTTAAAAGTTTTCATCAGAAGAAAAAGCATTTTAACTATATGGTGAATCAGGTCAACTAGAATTATGATGGTCATTCCTCTGTATGTACAAATATTCAATCATATGAGCTTTAGGTTTCTATGGAAGTTAAAGACAGTTTTGAAAGCTATCTACGGTAAGGTGTCAGATTTAAAACAGTTCTCACATTGACATAAGCATCTAGAAAAGCATTAATCTCTGCATTATAAAAATAAGGACATGTGAGAAAATTATATACAAATCGATTTTTTTCTGAAAATCACTCTAAAAAAATCATTCGTTGTTTCCCTGGTTCCAGTTATTTAGATAAATTTAGGATGAAATGAAAAGAATAAATACACTGTTCTATAAACACCTTATTCAGGCTGGAGTTCCTATTTTTTAACTGTCATTCGCATGTATAATTAACCAAATTCCTGTTCTTTTTTTATGTTACTCACCATTCAGTACTTCATTAGTTTTTGATGTAGTGTTCCAAATTCATGGTCTATATCTTCATTCACATTACAAATTTTTACTTACTCTCAAGTTAGCATTTCCAGGCAGGCTTTTCCTAACATTCACATATCAATTCACTGTAGCACTGATGTATCAGGGGAGACTTTGACAAATTGGATGTAGTTATGGTAATAAACAAAGAAGGGACAGTGGGTTTCCACTGTCCTTACAAGTAAAAATTTGAACTCAAAAAGCAACAGCTCCTCTTAATTCTGTCAAAGGAGTAAGCAAGCACATTTCTGCCAAAATTAGTGGGACAGGAAGAGGAATACAGACCATCACAACCTACGTAAGTATAAACCCATTAGCATAAATGTATGTGGCAACCGGTAGAGAGGGTAGGAAAACCTGAACTCTGACAGATTTCTCGAGGCTTACTGGGTGATGAGCCCATGAGATAAACAACAGTCCCCACTGAGAGCAGAGCCCAAAGCAGGGCTCGATCCCAGGACCCTGAGAGCATGACCTGAGCCAAAACTGAGTCGGATGCTTAACTGAGCCAGCCAGGCGCCCCAGTGTGTGAGTTTAAAACCACTGTTATTAATATGCTATGGACTCTAAGGGAAAAATCAGTATGCAGTAACAGATGCATAATGTAAGCAGAGAGTTGGAAATTTTAAGAAAAAAAAAAAGTAATAACTAGAGAATGGGAAGGATAAGTGAGTTAGAGGGCTAATTCAATATGCCCGGCAACTGATCAATTATGTCCATGCTGCTCAACTACCAGGAGAGACATAAATGAGGGCGGAAAAGGCCTTTGTCTGAACTGATTTTTTTCTTATATTTATAGCTGATGTAAAACATAAACACAAAATTCTTAATAAAAATGCCACAAAGTAATAATAACCCTGCTGTAAATATTTACGTACCACACAAGACGGTGTTTAGATGCCCTCAGTGGAAAAGGTATGCCCATTCTACTAAAGAACAGACCATAACATTTTAATTTTTCATCATTCATGGATCTGGGGTTTGTACATATTTTGTTTTTTAACATCTTTTCGTATCTTTGCTGCGACTATCCTTTAACATCCCCCTCCCCCAAGTCCAAAATGTTTATATTACCCTTAGACCGATTAAGGAACCAGGTTTTTTTCATTTTTATTGGTATTCTGTTGATTGATCGAGTTACTTTCTTAAGCATATGTATTTCACGGTGGCTATCTCACAGTTTGTCTATAGAAATAACCTAAGAATTATCAACATAGTGGAAAATGTGAATCACTTCTGAGAAGGAGAAAGGTTACTTTTAAGACACTTCAAAGATGCTGTCAGAAGATTAAGTAAGAGGGCGTACGTGAGGAGCATAAATGAGGGCATGGGAAATGGGCCTCCCCTCACATGAAGGAAAAGCCTGCCTTTCTAGAAAGTGGAAGATACAAACTGTCAGCAGACATGTTCTCCACTGAGCGGTTGTGGCAGGAGGATGACCACAGGCCAGGGTTCGTGAGTATGTGGGAGTTACCGTCTCCTTCATCCATCTGGGATATATTTCCGACGGTGGACAGTCCGAAGGTGAGGCCCGGACGCAGCTATCAAACCCCGGTTCACGGTGGATGTGGGTCCCGGCCAAGCTCATTTTAAATCTGGGCAGATAAGCGGGGTACAGAGTGGGTACCGACTGAAACCCGCTCAAGCTGCTACAGGAAAGAAGCCTCTTGACAGCAGAGAAAAGGTTCTTGCTCTGTCTACCTTCACCCTTTAATTCCCCCCCCCTTTACTGACACCTGAGACAAAAAAAAAAAGTAAAATTAAACAGTTCTCCATTTGTTTGTATCTCAAAGACTTATGTAGGGACACCACCGTCTTTGAGAACCCATCTAAAACCACAATTACAGAGAAACCCCTGATTAATTATACAAGGGTGGGGCACAAACAGAACATCCACAATAGAGTGAATAGAATTGGAGGAATAACAATTTTTCCTTCTTTGACATAGTGGTAGTAAGAATCAGGATGAACATTTAATAACATTCTCATCGGTATTTCCAGTGAGATCAAAGAAGCTAAACACTGTGTGATTCCACTGCAAGGTCATGTTAAGAGAACAAAGATTATTAAAAAAAAAACAGATTTGACAGGGCGGGGCACAGTTAAGCATCCGACTGCTGATTTTTGACTCCGGTTGGGATCTCAGGGTTGAGCTCAAGACCGATGTGGAGCTCCATGTTCAGCATGGAATCTCCTTGAGATTCTTTCTCCCTCTGCCCCTCCCACTCGTGCTCTCTAAAATAAAAAATAATTGACTAATTTTAAAATGTATAGAAGTTAAAACATGGTATCAGATTCTGTAGAAGGACAAATAATCAAAAGTCAGAACCAAAACTATGTTGATATACAGAGGAATGAAAATTAATACAGGGCAAGACCTGTAGAAAAGACCCACTATATTCAGAATAGATATTCACGAAGATGAATTTCATAAGCTTGGGAATAAAAATACAGTTTTTTCATTTATACTAAACTCGTAATTAATTGCAGTTGTCCCTAACTGACATGTGATCTAGTGACTCTGCTTTGAGGAGAAGCTTCAAGAATGATCTAAAACACAAGGGGCTTTTAGTCACTTTTGGAATCCTACTTCAAACACATCAAACATCAAAAAAGACAGCTGTAAACTTCAAGCTGTTGATTCACAGTGTGGTATGTTGTTCATTACCGTGGTGCAGGCTCCACTGCCACCTCCTGTAGCTGTAACATTTTCTGAGGCCTGATGGGCAATTGTTGTAGGGATGCTCTCCTGGTTTGGCTCTTGAATAGGTAATATGATCCACCCCACTTCCTTAGCTTATACTCACATGCTCAGGCATTCTGTATTAAGCCAGGGTCTGTATCAGGGTGTCCAAGTCCAAACACCTTGGAAGATTCATTCACATATTGAGCCGCAAGAAAACTAGACTCACAGTCTACTTTCTAGAGTCTAAAGCCACAGCTCACTCTCTTCCTGCCCAATTTAGGAGTCCTCCTTTGAGGCCAAAAATGAACTTTCTTGCCTATAAATTTTGATCTGAGCCTCTGAGGTCATCAGATGGAGTTCCTTGACTTCTGTTTTGGAGACAGAGAATCTAGTCTTTTTGCGGATGTGTAATATGCTCTAGCCTGAGCTCGGGGCTTGGGCAGTTTGATGAAGTTGATATCCCTTTTCCAAGATGAATGGACAACCCCCAAAGATAAAATTTCCATGCCAAGAAATACTTGGCACCTGATGGTAATGAGTGACAGGCTCTCCCCAGCTTCCTCCTAAATATACCACACACAGTTTTAAGTATTTTTGTGCCTCACATAGGAGCACTGAAATATATAAAGCAAATATTTACAGACTGAAGAGGAGAAATGGACAGCAGTATAATAATTAATAGGAGGGGACTTTAATACCCCTCTTACATCAATGGATAGATCATCCAGACAGAAAATCAGTAAGAAATCATTGGCCTTAAAAGGACATGTGAGACCAGATGGACTTTACAGTTATACAGAGAACAGTCCGTCCAAAAGCAACAGGTGCACATTCCTAACGGTACACAAAATACTCTCCAGGATAGATCGTATGTTAGGCAACAAAACAAGTCTTAAAAATTTTAAATGGAATGAAATCATCTCAAGCATCTTTTCTGCTCTCAGTGGTATTAAATTAGAAATTAATTTGAAGAGGTAACTGGAAGACTGACAAGCATGTGAACATTCAACAGCATGCTGCTACAACCAGTGGCTCAATGAAGAAATCAAAAGAGAAATTACAGATCTGGGCAAATGCAGTTCTAATGGCAAAGTGCACAGTAATGAATGCCCACATCCATGAACAAGAAAAACCTCCAACAACCTAACTTTATACATCAAGGAACTATAGAAAGAACAAACAAAGCCCAAGTTTAGTAGATACAAGGAAATAACAAAGGCCGGAGTGGAGATAAATAAAATAGACACTTGGCGCCTGATGACTAAAAAGACAAAAAGGTCACTGAGACGAAGCTGGTTCTTCAAAAAGATAACAAAATTGACAAAACTTGAGCTAGAATCACCAAGACAGTAAAATACATAGGAATAAGTTTAACCAAGGATGTGAAAGACCTGTGCAGTGAAAGCTGTAAGACACTGATGACATTGAATACAGCACAAATAAATGGAAAGAGATTAGAAGAATTAATATAGTTGAAATGTCCATACCACACAAAGAAGTCTACCGATGCAAAACAATCCCTATCAAAATTTCGATGAACTAAAGTCCAAAGCAATCTCAAGAAAGAAGAACACATCTGAAATCATCACGCTCCACGTATTTTGGGCAAATGTAAACGGTCTCCTAGAGAACATGCAAAGGCAAACTGAGTCCCTCCCCATTCGTGTCCAGCACAGAGAAGAAGAAAATCTCAAAGTTTAACTGACGTGATTGCCTTCGCTCTTCCCATCCTGAACTTCAAACCTAGAGACAACTGGGCTGTTGTTGGCATCTTCCTGAAAGACTGTTCTGTTCACTTGGTCAGCAGGCTGGTTTTAATTCTAACTGTGGGCCGTAAAGCTCATTCATGTCAATGGCCGCAATGAGTATACTAGATAAATGTAAGTGTGTCTGTGTTTCTATATTTGCATGTATACATATGTTCACATAACCAACATTGATTAATCAGTGCATTCTCTAGAGGAACAAAACCAACAGGAGGGGTATGTGTGTGTATGTATGTGGAAAAATATATATTACATCATATATTATTTATATAACTAATATATATTATAAAACATAAAAATATAAATTATAAATTATAAAACTATATCCATATATAAAATATATTTATAATTGTATATTTATATTTTATAATTATACTCATATAATTTATATATAATTATATATTCTCATATATCTTATATATATTTAAAGGAAACATAGATGCCTTTTGTGTTTCAGCAGAGTTGAGTTCAGTCTCTTACTCCTACTGCAATAGTCTTGAATAAATTCTCTTGCCATTTTAACAAGTGTCTGGTACAGTTTTATTCTCACACAAAAAAGAGAAAGTTTCAAGCAAACATGGCCATGTGTGGGAGTATGAGTTGCCTAGTACTATTTTGTATGATGATAGGCATGGTCCCTTCGAGTTCTGTTGAGTTTGAAGATTACTCATGGTAATAACAATCTATCTGTTAAACTTTTTGCGCAGGACTTTGTCCTACTGTTTTTAAGTGAGAGAAAGTGAATGGAAGACCCTATTTAGGTTAGAATTTGGTAAGCTGAATGAATTGAAAAGAGGTAAGAGCAGTACAGCTTAAGAGTATGGGCAAAATCTTTCTGGAGTGATGAAGCATGGATTCTAGGTAAAATAAGGAGAGTGAAAACCATATCCACACAACTATGACATTTTATAAATACATATTCAGAATGAATTCAGCAGTTGACTACTGAAGGATACACTGAGGGATTCATATTATATTTTACAAAGACGAGATTGAGAAAAAGGAAATATGCAAATAAAAATACTAGGATTAGAAAAATCAGAATGTTCTTTTTAATTGATTTGGAGAAAATATTTGGTATAATTCAGTCTTATTTATGAGCAAACTCTTCATGAATAGAGGGTAACTCCCACATCCAGGACAAAAGTATCAATAATTAAAGCAAATTAAAAAATTTCTTGCATTACAGTAAAAAATAAGACAGGACTGTCCATTAGCTAGCAACTTTTTCCTGTAGGTTCTGCTCATACCAGGACCAAGAGAACAAATTCGGTATAGGGTTGTAATGGAAGAGACAGGCAATCGTGGCTAAGATCAATGTGACAGAGCAACAGCTAAAGGGATGAATCTCAGAGCATCCTGATATTTGTGGCTCTTTTGGTTTTTTTTCACAATGAAGAGGTTAACTGGTAGGAAGTTACAATGGAAAGAAAAAAAGAATGAGATTTTCTTTTCTTGGTAATGAAAGACACGGTATGTAATGAAAAAGAAAGACATGGCTTTGAAGAGCTACAAGGAAAAGGAATCCTCAAGACTCAGGATGCAGTTAATCAGTGACATGACAGAAGTTTCTTTATTGTAAGGGGCACCTGGGTGGCTCGGTCTGTTAAGTGGCCAGCTCCTGATTTGGGCTCAGGTCCTGATCTCAGGATCCAGAGATCAAGGGGAGCTGGGGCTCTGCTCTGTGGGGAGTCTGCTTGAGATTCTCTCTCGCCCTCTTCCTCTGCCCCTCCCCCCATTCACGCATATGCTCTCTCTCCTGCTAAAATACATAAATCTTCAAGTTTCTTAATTGTAAAATATTCTAAGTTACGGTAGGAGGGCCTAAGAGTTAGGAAGCTTGCACAACTATGTAGGTGAAAAGGAGTAACAGTTTTAGTGAGAAAAAGATAACCTTGATGATCAGTAGCCAGGAAGCGTTACGCCTTGGGCTTTGATGAAAATAGGGTCAAAAGCTGGATAGGGCCTCAAAGAGGAGGGACACTGCTTAGTAACTTGACAGCTTGTCCACCAATACCTTCTGAGTAACTCGTAACGTACGTGTACCCTTTCAACACAGCCCAGCTTTGCCTCTTTACTATCCCACACAGCTTCCCATCTTCTGCTGTTACACTCCAGCTACACAAAAAGCTACAGGCATCTGATCTTTCTTTCCTACCTTTGACTTTTCTTTCAACCTCTTTTTTTTTTTTTTTAAGATTTTATTTATTTATTCGACAGAGAGAGACAGCCAGCAAGAGAGGGAACACAAGCAGGGGGAGTGGGAGAGGAAGAAGCAGGCTCATAGTGGAAGAGCCTGATGTGGGGCTCGATCCCATAACGCCGGGATCACGCCCTGAGCCGAAGGCAGACGCTTAACCGCTGTGCCACCCAGGCACCCCTCAACCTCATTTTTTAAAAAAGATTTTATTTGTATGTGAGAGAGAGAGAGAGAACAAGGGAGGGGGACGAACAGACTCCGTGCTGAGCGTGGAGCCCGACAAAGGACTCGATCTCAGGAGCCTGAGATCAGGACCTAATTTTGAAATCAAGAGTCAGACGCTTACCCAACTGAGCCACTCAGGCACCCCTCAAACTTATTTTAAGTAATACTTGATTGCAACAAAGATTAAACATCCTTTTCTGTACCAAGTACCTACTCAAATTTTACCTTCAATCATAGCCTGTTTGTTTACTTATCTATGCTCCTTTTGAAAATGAAGGTATTCAAGGAGGAATTTTATCTTGGTCACCACAATATCCCCAAAACCTTACCCCATGTCGGATATGTAGATTCTTAAAAAATATTGACTGATAAATGAGACATCTAGCCATTTTAAGAATTAAGCTATAACCAGCACACCACATTTATTAAATGCTATTTAATTCCCAGTGAAATGGAGAATGCTAAGCTGCTATTCCCATACATTGGCTAGGTTCTCTATGGTCCTCTTGGTTTGTAAGCTGAAGTACACCGTACAAGGATCAATACAGTACAATTATATAAAATTAGCAAAAGCACTGTAGAGATTAATACTCATATCATAGAAATGTGTGTCACTTTAAATGAAATCTAATCTCTATCCCTTTTCCCCATTTTAATCACTCGATATCTTCTAGTGTTTGGATTATTCTCACCAATTTTGAGCTTATCAAAGAAAGACTGGGTTAATATGATCCAGGTTAAATGACATCACCAAGATGACAACTGAGGTCATTCCTGACTTTACCCCCAGTCACAAGAACAAGTGTCATCTCTTTAAGAACAAGACATCACTGAGAGAATTCTAGAACACCGGAGATGAAGCTGAAGCGGGCCCTTGTACCAGAGAGACCAAGGCCAACTGCATTAGGTTAAGAGAAGTGGCTACATGCTGATAGCCCTGCGCCTCCCCCAGGCCGTGCAGCACCACCTGGAGAAGTCACTTCGGAGACACTCTTACCTCCTGTGGAGGAAAAAAAAAAAAACCAGCCCACAAGGACAACTACTTTGCTCCAGCATTGTATGTCACTTTGTGGGTGACCCTGCTCTGGTCTCATGGGGATTCTAGGGGCATCTCTGGGGTTCAACCACTTCTCCAGTCCCACTGCTATGGAGAAGAAGCAAGGGCTCTGAACACCCAACGCTCAGATCTGGACAAACGAAATTCATACCTGCAGTGCCCAAGAAAGAACCCTAACTGCTGGTTTTGCTCATTTGCAGAACTGAGTCACAGGTGCACTCTGAGCAGGGAACTTGGGCAGGGGCGGAAGAGGGGGATCTGCCTTACTCAGATTCTCGACTGAGAAGTTTTGCTGGTCTTAGATCCTGGTCTGCTCAGGCCCAGGGAAGGTGCTATCACAGTCCCACCCTCTGGGAGGAGTGTCTCCTAAGCACGTCTGGCCAGAGGGGCTGAGAGCAGCACCTGGAAACACTGCTCAAGCAGAGAGGCAGGTCAGTAAAGCTAACTGCACCCAAAACAAAACTGGGGTTCCCCTGCTAACTTGACAAGGGGATTAATTCATACTCAAGACTGAGGGCAGCTCCCAAACCCCTTTAAATGGGAAAGTCTACTTGGAAAAAAATGGGGGTTGCTTACAGTGGCCCCTCCATTCCATCCAGACAAATGAACTGAAACCCAACCCAACCCAACCTGCCATGGCTTCTGGGCCCCATCTGGCCTGAAGGGCCCATAAGAACACCTGGAAGCTGTGTAGCCAGCAATGCATGAGATGACTGCCCCTAGAGCAAAGCTAGTACAGGGCTGGGAGGGCTCCCCTGGTATGCCCTTAATCCATAGCCAAGGCTGAGGGAGTTCTGGCCCCTCCTGATGGAACAGCCTGTTCAGCAAAAACTGCAAGATACCTGGAGCGCCCCTCCCCATCCCCTCCAGGCACGAGAATGGAGACAAAGCTTTACCCTCTCTGGAGAAAGTCTCCCATCTCCTTATGAGGGTTGCGTTGGCAAGCACATCAGGAGTCTGCATAAACCTGGCAGGCAGATCCTATAGTCTATAGAGCAAAGCCCTATTTATCTAGAGAGTTTGGGGTGCAGGATGGATTAAAGCAACAAATAGCTTTATTGACTCTACAGGTGCTCCTGCTGCTTCCAGACAGGGAAACTAATTTGTGGCCCCTCCCACCGACGAACACAGCCTTCCACCCACACAACCAGGGAACCCAGGCAGGGTGCACAGAAGCTGCGTAGTCAGCCACCACCCCTACTTACTGTGGCACTTGACGAGAGAGCACGGCCCCTGGCTTTCCCTAGCTGCAGTGCAAAACCAGGGGCCTCCAGACTGGGTAAGTCAGTACCCACTCAACCTATCTGAACCTTCAAAGAAGGAGCTGTACAAGCCCTGGGTCCAGTCCTGCTGCCTTGTCAGGACGGGGAAGCAAATTCAATGTAGTACCCAGTCCTGACCATCTAGTAGGGGTGACCAGAGAATTCAGACAACCACAGACCCCATCCTACAGCCTCACTTGCGTAGGGGAACAAACCAGTAGTACCTTCCTACTGTTCTCAGCCAGTGGCATACCCTCCCACCCCCAACATCAGAGCTCAGGTGCCTCATCCAAAAAGAGACCACATGAGCAGACCCACCTGTCCAGGACATTATCAGCGTACGTGCCCAGCCACCCAAATGAACGGACTTGTGAAGATCTATCTCAGCCAAAGCAAGCTTGTCAAGTCTGGAAGAGGAGGCCCATTCATCGAAAGCACAGATATCAATATGAGGAAGCAAGGAAAACAGAAAGTCAGGTAAATATGGCACCACCAAACGAAATCTCCAATAACTGTCTCTAAAGACATGAAGAGGTATGAACTGTCAGACAAAGTATTCAAGATAATCCTCTGAAGAAAGTTTAGCCAACTAGAAAAACACATGGACCACTACACGAAGTTAGAAAAACAAGACATGACCGAAACAAGTTTGACCAAAATACAGCAACCACTAAAAAGAAAACTAGAAATCCAAGAGTTGAAAAATTTTATAAGTGAATTGAATAATTCCCTAGAGTTTTAGAAGCATATTTGACCATCCAAAAGAAAGCTTCAGTGCCCTGGAGAATAAAGCGTTTCTAATTATTCAGTAAGAGTAGGAAAAAAAAAAAAAAAGTGAAAAAGCCTAAGGGTCCTATGCACGCAATGCAGAGAAAATAAGAGTACATGCATACCTCGGAGGTATCATGGATTTGGTTCCAGACCACCACAATTAAAAAAATATCACACTAAAGTAAGTCAAAGCTTTTGGCTTCTCTGGGCATACTATTTCCGTGAATGTGCTGAAGTGACCGCAGCTTCTCAGCGCATAAAAAAATTGTTTACCTATACCGTTGACCGCTAACTGTAATAGCATTAGGTCTAGAAATACAATGTGCTGGAGGAGATAATGCTGAGTGAAATAAGTCAAGCAGAGAAAGACAATTATCATATGATTTCTCTCATCTATGGAACATAAGAACTAGGAAGATCGGTAGGGGAAGAAAGGGATAAAGAAAGGGGGGTAATCAGAAGGGGGAATGAAACATGAGAGACTATGGACTATGAGAAACAAACTGGGGCTTCAGAGGGGAGGGGGGTGGGGGAATGGGATAGACTGGTGATGGGTAGTAAGGAGGGCACGTATTGCATGGTGCACTGGGTGTTATACGCAACTAATGAATCATCGAACTTTACATCGGAAACCTGGGATGTACTGTATGGTGACTAACATAAGGTAATAAAAAAAAAAAGAAATACAATGCATATAACTGAATGAAAAAATGCTTTATTGCTAAAAAAAAATACTAACTATAAAGTGGTCTTCGAGTGCAATCGGATGGAGCAGTTTCCCCATCTGGAACCAAGCACGGTACTTGGCATGTAGTGGGTCAGATGTAAATGTTCACTGAATTGAATGTAGAAGTTGATATCATAGCGAAATCAAATGAACTGGTAATAGACTTCCATGCTTTAAATATATGTGTGTCTGTGTGTGTGTGTCTGTGTGTGTGTGTGTACTTGAGAAGACAGAGGTCACAAGAGCTTTGAGTTCCATTAGGGTATTCATGAGATTTAAGGTAAAACTGGAATTATACAGTTTTAACAAAGTGAATGGTAAATCAATGAAATGTATGCTCATCTTTTTTTACAGTTCATTTACTCTCTTCCCCCCCCCTGCCCCCAGTATCAGTCTCATTCCTAATTTAGGTCACCTAGTAAATGGTCTGGTAAATTCACCTCCTGATGTTCAACATGTGTTCCCTTATATTGGACTGCTGTAGGAGTTTCAAGGATACTTTGCATAACACTCTAAATAAAAGATAAGCGAGGCTATCTTATCACCCACCTAATTCAATATACCCATTCCCCAAATAATTTGTCTTCCCTTGTTAGAAAAACGCCATCTTGTTTATCATTCTTTAAGACTCAGGAATGCAACTATGTTTCTTCTGGAACAACCTCTGGTAAGGCAAAATCCATTCATAATGGTAAGTCTGCCTTGAGGCTTTTTATTATAAATGCAAGAATACAGTCCACCAGGCCAAGTACCTGATTATCTTTTAAGGCAAGTAACAAATGACTCTAGACATGCTTTCTGCAAGTGACATGTGAGGTAGTGACCTGTGTCAGAACACAGCTCCCTCCTTCCAGGAGCCAGCATTACAGATACCACCACACCTGCTTGTATCATTTTACATGGACGAGTCTACCCTGCTGTCTTCTCGACTGAGATGACTCACTACAATCTCCATATGAAGTCTCTCCTTTTTCTGCTTCAACCTAACATCCATCACTACTTGTCTTCCAAAGGGTTTTAACTGAGGTAGAAATAGGTCATAACTTTTTATTGATATCCTTAGAATTAGGTGCTTGTTGAAAAGCCTAAGTAGAAATATACAAGGCATCCCTTACTACTTATTTTTATTTAAATTAAATTTAATTAACGTATATTGTATTATTAGTTTCAGAGGTAATTTAGTGATTCATCAGTTACATATAACATAAGGACAATGTACATTTATATGATGGAAACCTTTAAAATAATGAAAAATTTTATAGAAGACTATTTGTTAAGGAAAAACATTAACAATATATTGCCAAAAGAAAAAAAAACTATATAGTATGATTCTTCGTGTTAACATAGATGCATTTGTACAGAAAAGAGACTAGAAAGACACACACCACAGTATTAACAGTGGCTGTTGCTGGGGGGCAGTTTTGGTTGATATGGGGGACATGGAGAATGTAGTGCCCCTCCCTTCCTAAGCTCCCTTGTTTGAACAAGTATTTACTCTCTGGTGGAACAAAAATGTAACTGGCTTGTGAGCAACAGAAATTTCACTGTAATATGAAATAGATTAGTTACATCTTTATTTTTCTTAACAAACAGTATTTTCAAAGTATCCATCGTGACTTTTTCCCCCTCAGTATTTTCTTGGGGCACCTGGGTGGCTCAGTTGGTTGGGTGTCTGACCCTTGACTTCGGCTCGGGTTGTGGTTTCTGAGTCGTGAGACCAAGCCTGGACTCCACACTGAGTGTGGAGCCTGGTTGGGATTCTCTCTCCCTCTTCCTCTGCCCCTCTCCTCCCACTCATGCACACATTCTCTCTCTCAGGGGGGAAAAAAAAATCTTTCACCAGAAGTCTCCTTGCTAAGGAACAAAGACCAATTTTTAGCTCAACCTCATTTGTTAGAAGGGTACATGGTAGCAGCAATGACTCAGTTTCTGTATTTGACAGAAATATCATAGTAGCTTTTAGATAATTCAGACAGGGAATATTTTTAAGTTGAAACTCACTAGAGATGACAAAATATTTTTGGTACTCATTTCTGTCTAGTAGAACTGATCTTCTGGGTAAGATAGTTTCCACATGATGTTCACTAGCTCAAAAGATGGGTTTTTAGTTACCATCATTGACGTTAACAACAAAATGTGGCTGGATGGAATATAATGTGTTCTCTGATCCTAGATATAAACCATCATTTTAATTTGCAATATAGTCAATAAATTATTGTACTGTTCTATCACGATAATTGACAAACCTTAGGGTTTTTTTTTTTTTTCCAGAACTTTAAAGGAAATTTATGTTGAATGGCATAAGTTGGCCAAGGATTTTTTTTTTTTTTTTAAACTAAAGGAAGCTATGATATCAACAGCACTCCCAACACAGAATCATTACAGACACAATATCCAAATGGCTTTCCCCCCTTTCCATCTCCCTCCTGTTCTCCCCATTCTGTACTGGGGGGTGGTTAACTGTTCCAGATGGAGAAGAGGGTTTCCACGGTAACCGACAGGGATATGGTTGCCTCAGGCCTAAGTCGTAAAGCTCTGAAATCAGAGAATGATGCCTTCTCAACTCTCTCCTGTTTTAAAGGTGCTTTGTTACAGCACTATCTCAAATATTAGCCACTCATTGATAAAAGACTGGAGTAGAAAATAAGACATGAATATAATCTCCTTCAGTTTATTAGAGTTCATTTATCTTCTGAATGGTATGAGCATATATTAACATACGAACTTCATACAGAAAAGACATGACAAAAGAACCATCTAAGGTTTTAATGCTCATTTGGACTTCTTTTCCGTGTGTGACAGTATCTATGGTTAATAAAAACTGAACCATCACTCTAAACATGAAAAGGTATGTTTAGAAGAGTATTATAGCTACCTGACACTTCATGTCTTAAGCTGTATCTTTCACATATTAATATTTTGAAATTTGAAAACAGCAGGACATAGCCAGTGAATTTTTCTTAAAAGTAGTCAAGTAAATCACCGAAGCGTCGTAACATCAGAGCCTAAGACATTTACATGCTTCTATATGCTGTTACTTGCTCTCATTTGTGGGTTGTTTTCATGGTAGAGTGTACGAAAGACATTTTTCTAATGTCCGTTCTTCAACCCTCTGTTTAAACTTTCACATGTGGCCCACTTTTCTACTTATAGGTCCATTGCCTGGTTAGTAGTAAATAAAGTACTGAGGACTGTGGGTATTACTTCCCTACAGACACTCTGCAGGCCTTGATACACCTGCAGGCTAAAGGCCCATTTCTGGCTTTCAACGGGGCACGCGGGGGATAAAGGGCAGGGTTTAGCAAGCAGCAGCCTCTCCACCACCCAACCACAAATTACAGCTTCATGTGCATTATTTTGTAAACCATTTTCATTTTCTTTGTGGTTTTGAAGTTTTACTGCTCTACTCTAAGAGAACAAAGTTTATATGAAGCAGTCTGACTTAGGCGCATTCTGTCGACACCCAGCAGTAACTGAATAATGGAGGATTCCTTGCCATGTTCACCGTAGCCTTTCCCATTCACAAGCTAAGATCTTTGCAGTTTGGCTTTATTTTCAGAACTACTAACTGGAAAACACAGAAAAGTTCTTTGAGTTGTTGGCATCGAAAACTTCATCTACCCTTTTTAAAAAAGAAGGCTAATACTGTTTTGAGTACATAAAATGAAAGACCTAAATACAAACTTTTTTTCCATTGATAGTATGAAAATTGCATTAATTACCAAAATGCATCGATGGCTAACCTCATTTTGTGCCAGATTCACTCTGAGCAGGCTCTCAGATTGCAGTTGGGGGGCATGAAGAGAGTGGAGGAGAGGTTTTTGGACAAGAGGGGTTGGTGATTTTCCTGTGTCCCATGCTTAATAGTGAGAGTTGAGCTGAAGGGGGCCTAAAACTGCCAACCACCTCTTCCTCCTTCCTGCTTCTCCCCCTTTCCATCCCTGTTAAGAACAGTCCAGCCTTGGGCTGCAGATTTAAAAACCAAGATGTGCCAAGACTATCCCAAGACAACAGACTATGACATACCCTTTGACCTCTTAGAAATTAAATAAATATTAAAATGCATGTATGTAAGTACCAATGTTTCTTTAATTCCGAAATCAAACTAGCTAAGACTGGTCTTCACGGTTCGTTTACAACTTAAAGATGCCCACTCTGGCTGCCGGCAGGAAACCTATCACATTTACTCAGAACACCAAGGACATGATGCCAGTAGAGCGGCTGCAGGACCTAACAACTGTCACCCATGTACACTGCGGGGCCCCATCCCACATCTACTGAATCAAAAACTCTAGAAATGGGGCCACGTGCACTCATTTTCAAATTTCAGACGTTGGCAAACCTAGAACTCGTGGTCATTTTCATCATCAGCAGATACTGATCCCGTGACTGAATGTGAGCGTGTTCACAGCATGATTTGTCAAAACTTGAAACTGGAAAGACCCCAAATATCTGTAAGCTAACAATGAACACATTTCACCGCGTTCGTTCCCTGGAATGCTACAGCACTGTCACAGTGAACGCATATAGCTACATTCAGCTGTGCAGGCCCCTCATAGACCGAACAGTGAGCAAATCCAGCGCGAACACACATCCTTCACGCACATTAGGAAAACATCTCAACTCTGAGCAGACTCATCCCCACAAGCACGTAACTTGGCACCTTAAAACAAACAAAAACAAAAACACCGCTTTTCGGTCGGCTGGCCCTGGGCCAGGCCACAGAGTTGGCCCAATGGAATCAGCTGAATTGCAGCTCTCTTCTGCCCCTGCGGCCAAGATTCTTTGTGCCCTGTAAACTCGGAGTAAACAAGTCAAGTTCTTTATCCTCTCTATGCCTTGGTGTTGCAAGCCAGAAGAATAATAATGGGCTGGATGAGTTTCAATTTTCATCCAGATTTGATATTTCAAAAATTCTAAGTCATTAAATGCTCCTTTGTGGGGGAAGAACCCTGTTCCACAGCCAGAATTTGAAATGTGACATTAGAATTCCCTGCAATATAGTTTGTATAATGTTGTTCATTTAGGAAAATTCTCTGTGTCCCTAATGACTGGATCACAAGTAAACATCTGGAGCCAAACTCCCTTGGAATGCAGGGCCTGCCTCTATCAGGTCAGCACAGTCCAGAGGTTCACCTGCCTGGGAGATGGAATGGTCCAAGCGTCAAATCCAGCCTGGTCAGCCTGCTCCCCATTATTCCCTAGGAGCTGAATGTGGGCAGGCTGCTCGCTTCATTTAGCTTCCAGCCCACCAACTTTAGAATAAGCTGGTGAACACAGTCCCTGTGTCTCCACGAAGATACTCCAAGTTACAACTAAAAGCAGGAGTGGAAGCGGTTTCTGCACCGTAAGGCACCACACCTGGGAGAAGCACTGTTGGGTGGACGTTTATAGAATAACCAAGAAACACTTTTAGAAAGCATCCACTATTATGTGAATAAAAGGTACCAGTGGTTATTCTTTTTGCCGGATAATACGCATAATTCCTCATTAAGGATGCTGTGTCAGTATAACATTTTCTGTTTTTCAAAAAGCTTTTAGCAGTAACTCATTGTCAAACTTAACTCGGACTGTCCAATACACTCATCACAGAAAACCATAACAACTGTAATAATGAAAACGTGTGAACTATTTTGAAATACCAAAAAGTGACATAGAGACACCAAGGGAAAAAATGCTCTTGGAAAAAAAAAGGTACCAGGAGACTTGCTTGATACAGGGTTGCCTCATTCCTTCAATTTTAAAGAAGTGCATTATCTGTGAATCACAAGGAAGTAAAGCACAACAAAATGAGGTATGCCGATATTGGTTTCATGGGAATTCCGGCAGAGGAGAAAGGTCAGAACGCACATTTAAAGCAACAATGGCTGAAAATTTCCCAAACCTAGGAAAAGAAATGGACATCCAGATCTTTGAGGCCCAACAAATTCCAAGTATGTAAAAACTGAACATAGATACACCAAGACACATTACAATTAAATTGACAAAAGTCAAAAATTAAATAATGACTTTTAAAAGCAACAAGAGAGAACTTACATACAAGGGCCCCTATGAGCCAATTGGCAGATTTCTCAACAGAAATTTTTTAGGCCAGGAGAGAATGGGACTATGTAGTCAAAATATTGAGAGAAAAAAATGGCAACCCAAAATTCTCTACCTACTGAGGCTTCCCTTCAGAAAATGAAGGGGAGGGGTAAAGACTTTTCCAAACAAAAAAGGCTGAAGAAGTTCACTACACTAGACCTGCCTTACAAGATGGCTCTTTGAGTGGAAGAACACATAATTAGGGGGAAAAAAAAAGCATAAAAATCACACGGGTAATAGTAAATATACAATCAAAGATTCTGTAATATGATAATGATGGTGCACAATACACTTAAACTCTAGTTTGAAAATTAAAAAATGAATGAGGAAAAGCAATCATTACCACAATACCCTGTTAATGTCACACAGTATCAAAAATATGTCAGCTGTAACAGCAATAACCTAAAATATGAAGGGGAGAAGTAGTAAAAGTGTAAAGTTTAGGAATTCTATTGGAATTAAGTTGCTATCAGCTGAAAATGGAGTGTTACACTTTTAATATATTTTATGTAACTTTCATGGTAACAACAGGGGAAAATCCTGTAGCGATCACAGGAACGTGATAAAGAAGTCAGAGCACAGGGATCCCAAAAGACATTGAAGTAGGGTTAAAGAAAGCAGGATAAGAAACAAGGAACAGGGGCGCCTGGGTGGCACAGCGGTTAAGCGTCTGCCTTTGGCTCAGGGCGTGATCCCAGCGGTCTGGGATCGGGCCCCACATCAGGCTCTTCCGCTATGAGCCTGCTTCTTCCTCTCCCACTCCCCCTGCTTGTGTTTCCTCTCTCACTGGCTGTCTCTCTCCCTGTCAAATAAATAAATAAATAAAATCTTAAAAAAAAAAAAAAAAAGAAACAAGGAACAATGTATTTCTAAAGCAACCAGAAAACAATTAATAGCTATTTAAGTCCTTACTTATAAATAATTAGTTTAAAGGTAAACAGATTAAATTCTCCAATAAAAAGAATGGCAGAAAGGATAAAATAAGATCCAATGTTTTGTTGCCTACAAGAGACTCAGCTGAAATTTAAGCACACATAGAGTGAGAATGAAGGGATGGATGAAGACATGTCAAGCAAATGGTAATCGAAAAAAAAAAAAGCGCAGGGACAGCTACACTTGTATCAGACAAAATAGACTTTAAACTGAAAATGGAAAAATAGACCAAAAAACGTCATTATACTGTGATAAAGTGGTCAATCTTTTCAGGGTATATCAACTGTGAGTATCTGTACTTCCAACATTGGAGAAACTAAATATATAAAGTGAAAACGAACAGATCTAGAAAGTCAAATAAACAGCAATACAAAGATAGGGAGAGACTTTAATACCCCACTTTCAACAGCACCTAGACCATTCAGACAGAGAATCAATAATGAAACAGAGGGGTTGAATAATAATGTAAACAGACCTGGTAGATATGTACAGAACATTCTACCCAACATCAGAATACACGGTATTCTCAAGAACACAGGGAACATTTTCCAGGTTAGACCATATGTTAGTCGACAAAACAACTCTGCAAATTCAAGAATGAAATCATACTAAGGATCTTCTCTGACCACAATGGCATCAAAGTAGAAATCAATAGCAACCTCTTCATGGAGGCTGGAAAATTCATAACTGTATGGAAATTAAATAATACTCTCATGAACAGCCAACGGATCAAAGAAGAAATGAAAGGGAAATAAAGTCTCTTAAGAGAAATAAAATGAACACATGGAGTGTTGCAAATGTATGGAAAGTTGCAAAAGTATTTCTAAAAGGGAAGTGCATACGCGGTGAATGCTTAGGAAGCATTTAAGAACCAAGGAATATTCCAAATAAGCAACCTAAGTCTGCACCATAATGAAATGGAGAAAAAACTAAGCCAAACTTAACTAAACAAGTAATAAAGACCAGAGCAGAAATAAATGAAACAGAGAACAAACAAAAACAATATAAAAGGTGAACCAAACTAACAGTTGGTTCTTGGAAAAAATTAACAAAATCGACAAAACCTTAGGTAAACTAATCAAAGGATACAGGAAGAACCCAAATCATAAAATTATAAATGAAAAAGGAGACATTACAATTGATAGCACGGAAATACAAAGGATCGTAAGAGGCTACTATGAACAACGATATGCCGACAAACTGGACAACAAAAAATAAATGGGAAAGTTCTTACAAATATACAACCTACAAAGACTGAATTTTTGGAAGAAAGAGAAAATCAGAATAGACCAATTACTAGGAAGAAGAGTGCATCAGTAACCAAAGCCCTCCCAATAAAGAAAAGCCCATGACCAGATGTCTGCACTGTGGTATTTTACCAAACATTTAACGAAGAATTAGCACCAATTCTTCTTAAACTCTTCCAACATTTAAAGTGGAGGGAACATTCACAAACTCATTTCACAAGACCAAGATTACCCTGATTCCAGGTCCAGTTCAGGACACTGCTAGAAAAGAATACTTCAGGCTAATACCCCTAGATGAATATGAATGCAAAAACTCTCAGCAAAGTACTAGCCAAGTGAATTCAGTGTACAGTGAAAAGATCATTCACGGTGATCAAGTGGGATTTATCCTGGAATACAAGAATGACTCAACATAAGTAAATCAACCAATGTATTATTTCATATTAATAGAAAGACAAAGGATCCTATGATCATCTCAGCAGACACAGAGAAACCATCTGAAAATATTCAATACTTGTTCATAATAAAATAATATCAACAAATTAGGCATAGAATGTATATATAAAAATAATAAAAGTCATACGGTAAAGCCCACAAGTAATATCATCCTCAATGGTGAAAGATTGAAAGTTTTTCCTTTAAGATCAGGAACAAGAAAAGGTGGCTCCCTCTCTCCACTCCTATTCAACATAGTACGTAAGTTCTAGATAGAGAGTCAGTCAAGAGAAAGAAATGAGAGGCATGCGAACTGGAAAGAAAAAAAGTAAAATTATTTTTATTTTCGGATGACATGATTTTACGTATAGAAAATCCTTAAAAAAAGAAAGAAAATCCACCAAAAAACTATTAGAACTAATCAGCAAATTCAGTTATACTACAGAGACATATTAACATACCCAAATCTGTAGCATTTTCACACACTAACAATGAATTATTTCCATAAGAATGTTTTAAAAATCTCATTTATAATAGCACACCTAAAAATACTTAGAAATAAATTTAATCAAGGATGTGGAAGATTTCTACTCTGAAAACTAGAAGACACTGATAAAAGAAATCGAAGACAATGTAAATAAAATGGAAAGATATCCATGTTCATTGATTGGAAGAATATTGGTAAATGTCAGTACAACCAAAAGCTATCTACAGATTCAGTGCAATCCCTAGCATGATTACGAGGATGTTTTTTACATCAGTAGAAAACACCTGTCCTCCTATTTGTATAGGACCACAAAAGACCCTAGATAGCCATGTATATTTTAAGAAAGAAAAACAAAGCAGGAAGTACTACACACACACACACACATATATTCAAGCCACATATAAAGTTACAGTAGTGAAAAGAGTATAATACTGGCATAAAAACAAAGTAGACCAATGGAACTGAATTGAAAGCCCAGAAATAAACTCATGTATATAATTAACTAATATCTGAACAGGGAGCCAAAAATACTCAATGGAGAAAATATTCTCTTCAATAAATGGTACTAAGAAAACTGGATACTCACATGCCAAAGAAACTTGACTCCTATATCACCACACAACGAAATTAAATTGAAATGGTTGAGACTTAAATTTAAAACCTGAAAACATAAAACTCATAGAAGAAAACACAGAAATAAAGATCCTTGACTTGGGTCTTGCTAGTCGTGTTTGGGAAATCATATGACAAGCACAATCAGCAAAAGCAGTAATAAATGAGGTGGGACTCCATCAAACTAAAAAGCTTCTGTGCAGCAAAAGAAGCCATCCGCAAATGACAAAAACCTATGGAACTGGGAAAATTATTTACAATCATCTACCTATTAAGGTTTTATATTCAAAATATACAATGATTTTAAAAAACTCAAAAGCAAAAACAAAACAAAACCGAAAGAACTCGACCTCCAATTAAAAACTGGGAAAAGGACATGAATCGCCATTTTTCCAAAAAAAAGATATATGAATAGCCAAGAGGTACAAGAAAAGATGGTCAATATCACTAGTCATCAGGGAAATTCACATTAAAACCGCCATGAGATACCACCTCACATCTGTTAGAAGGGACATCATAAAAAAAAACAAAAAACAAACACAAACAAACCAAGCAATAAAAATGCTCCTGTGGATGCGGAGAAAGGAAACCCATGTGCCCTGTTGGGAATGAAGACGGGTCTAACCCTGTGGAAACAGTAACAATGTTGCTCAAAATTAAGTACAGAAGCCCCATGTGATCCAGCAATTCTAATTCATTTTTTTTTTTTAAAGATTTTATTTATTTATTTATTTGACAGAGACAGCCAGTGAGAGAGGGAACACAGGCAGGGGGAGTGGGAGAGGAAGAAGCAGGCTCCCAGTGGAGGAGCCTGATGTGGGGCTCGATCCCACAATGCCGGGATCACACCCTGAGCCGAAGGCAGACGCTTAACGACTGCGCCCCCCAGGCGCCCCCAGCAATTCTAATTCTTGAACTGAAACAAAACACTGACTCAGAAAGCTACCTGCACCTCCGTGTTCACAGCAGCATTGTTTTACAAGAGCCAAAACACGGACACAACCGCAGTGTCCATTAATAGAAGAATAGGTAAGGAAGTTGTCATGTGTTTATACAATGGAGTATTATTCAATTATAGAAAAATTAGGACATCTCCATTTACAGCAACATGACGGACCTTGAAAGCCTTACGCTAAGTGAAGTAAGCCAGAGAAAAACGTTACCTGTCTGATCTCACTTATATGGGGAATCAAAACCTAAACTGAAAAAACCAAAACACCAAACTCACAGAAGGTATTAGATTTGTTGTTACCAGTGATGGGGGATGTGGGGAGGAGGAACTGGAAAAAGGTAGTCGGAAAGTCTGAACTTCCAGTTATAAGATAAAAAAAAAAAAAGTCCTGGGGATGTAATGTACATGACGACTGTAAGCAGCACTGCTCTATGATATACAGGAATGCTTTATTTTGTCTACTTTCTAAGATTTTATTTATTTATATGACAGAGAGAGTGCGCCCAAGCAGGGGGAGGGGCAGAGGGAGAGGGAGAAGCAGGCTCCCCGCCGTGCACGGAGAACATGCGGCGCTCAGTCCCAGGACCCTGGGATCATGACCTGAGTTAAAGGCAGGTACCCCTAAAGGAATGTTTTTCAAACAATAGATCCTAAGAGTTTTCATCGTGCAGACAAATTTTTTCTTCCCCTTTCATTTCATCTATATGAGATGATGGATGTGAACTAAACCCACGGCGGGAATCATTTCACCATATATGTCAATCAAACCATCATGCTGTGTACCTTAAACGTATACAGTGAGGTATGTCCATTACTTCTCAGAACTAGGAAAAAAATAACACAAAAAGAGAGACATATGGTCGACTGGCATTTAAAAAAATAAGCATAAGCAACATATACTCCATAGAATAAGAAAAACAAAATTCAGGGCTAGAGGCTAAAATAACCAAGAAGGAATTCATATCCTCTGTGTCACCTGGTGGGCAGAACTGATCTGCATCAACTTCGTCAATGAGAAAGTCTTAAGTTACAAGTTAGACCTGCAAGATCAACTGGGGTTGATCAACTGGGGTTGATACTGGGAGGAGGGTCAAAACCAAGCCATACGAGAAGCAGGTGAGACGCTCCATGCAATTCCACCTGTGCCAAAAGCAAACATCAAAGCCTGTAGTGAGCTGTGGTGTGTTAAATTCATTACGCTGGAAACAGTGAATTTCTTTAGCTAAAAAATTGCTCCTCGCTGAAATAACGGAATACTGAATACGCGATGACAAATAAATAAGATAAAAAGCAGTAAGACCAGATGGAGGCAAAGACACATCATTCTGTAGTTTGAAGATAAAGGAGCTTAAACTTTTAGAATCATTAATCTGCTTGGTTTTTAAAGTCTCTTTTGCCAATATAATTGAACAAAAGAATTAATGCACAACAATAATGAGGACAGCTTCTACATGCTTCCCTTTTGTTTAATTTTTATCGCATTCTTGACGCATTGCCAGAATTTTGTTTTTTATGTTAATGTGGAGTGCTCTGCATGCTGAATTTCTTTCTTCTTTGATTATGGAAAGAACTACCTAATGTTGTTCGGGAAGCGGAGGGTTGGAAGCACTGTGTTTGTTTTAACCTTAGACTTCTAATGAAGAGGTTTCATGATCGTGTTTAAGGCCTTTCTTTACATCTTTAGCATCTCCTTACAGCCCCTGCACCAAAAAACTGAAGGCTAGAGATTGAGTCAGCCCCTCAAAATTGCCAGGTCCATTTGTACCTTGGGAATTTTGTATCCTGCTGTATTTTCTCTCTAAAATGCTCATCCACCAGGCCTTTACAGGGCTGGCTCTATTTTTTTTTTTTTAAGATTTTATCTATTTATTTGATAGAGAGCAAACACAAGCAGGGGGAGCTTAGACAGAGGCAGAGGGAGAAGCAGGCTCCCCGCTGAGCAGGGAGCCCGACCCAGGGCTCAATCCCAGCACCCTGGGACCTTGACCTGAGCATAAGGCAGAAGCTAAGCAGCTGAGCCACCCAGGAGCGACGGGCTGGCTCTTTCTAAACCTTCACTTCATCCTGCAACATCACATCCCCGGAGAAGCCTTCCTTCACCATCCAACCACTACCCCCTCCTTAATCTTTGTCACACCTTTCTGCTTTGTTTACCTTAATGATCAAGAAATACAGACTTCATTTTCATGGCTGTTATTGTCTGTTATCTTCCACTAGAATATAAGCTTCCACAAGAAAAAAACCATCTAAGCTCTTTATCAATTTCTTTATCCTCACTGCCTCGAACACCACCCAACATTAATGGGTGCACCATACACTCGAGTCACAGAACGTATGCATGAATGCTCGCACACACCATCGGCCACTGTTTTGCAATGTTAAGTAGAAGAAATGAAACAGGATGTTGTGAAATTGTAGCCTGATCAGCTCCATCTTGATCCTGGCTCTTTCCTGAGCACGCATAAATAATTGGATCATTTGTGAACACAACACCACAATAGTGATTCTTAGGACTTCCAGATTCCTGAAGACAGCATGCCATGTTATGACACATGCTTATGAAACATGAGAAACACAATTAAGGAAAATAATCGTTACTATCAGTTCATAGGTAACCCTATCCTTCAGTGATATAACCCCTGAAAGTTCAGTCTCCCCTCGAGTTTCAAAGCATATGCCCTGAGATCTGACTGCTTGTTCAAGGCCTAGTTCTACCACCCAAGAGCTTGGCGTACTTGTGCATGTAAGTGAGCCTTTCTGGTTAAATTTTAGGTTTCGTTTTTCCCACATGTAACTTCATAAGATTAGAGTCAAGACTGATTAAGGTAAACAATGTAAAATGCTTCCTGCATGACCTGGCATATGGGAGCTTAATAGATCTTATTATCGTTAGTGGTGTCCCTGTTCATATTTAAACACAGACATAGAAAATTCTGTGAAGTTGCAGTAAATGGGGTTATCTGTTTCTGTCTTTTGGTGCCACACTCTTTTCAACTGATCTGTCATGGTAACACCTTCACATTAATCAATGTAAATTTGATTATTTTTATTACTGTATAGTATTCCATTTTATGAACACCAAAAGGTTTTCTCATCATCTCCATTGTTGAATATTGTTTAGTTCTTTCTTTTAAAGGGTACCAGACTGATACATCAGAGATCTAAAAGAACAGCAAATGTTTGAACTAGACCAAGTTAAATGATGGCGTGCACTTTACTACTGTTATGATTAAAATGTAGAACTGGGACTTAATTGTTCCCAAATAAAAAACTGCTTTAGGGAACACTACCGGTGTTTAAAGGATATAACCAGGATACATCTGAAGTCCCAGAGAGGAAAGGACCTCAGCTCTCTGAGGACAAAATTCCCTACCCGAGATTTAGAATGTGGGTCACTACGGCTGAATTTAGTGCCAAAGTCTAAGTGTTAGACAAAAGGCATAGATGCTGGCCCAAAATGTGAGTATAATTTTCTAAACCTATAACAATTTGACCACTCCGGTATTGTGGTGGCAATGCCGGGGAAACCTGGAAAAGTAGAAACATTTTTATGCCTCTAGCCACTTGTACGGAACCTGTCGCAGAGGAGGAAGTTACGCTTCCTCTCGTTTTGCAGACTTGACTTCCTGGGGGAACCAGAGAAGATTGTCCCCAGCCCGAAGTACACGCAGGAATCTGAGTAGTGACTAAGTTCCTACAGACATGCAGGGTCTGCACTAGTCAGTCTCTGATGGGCTGGCTGTGGCACACACAGCGTCAGTGGGATTCCAGCTTCCCCAGTTCATCAGCTCATCTCAGGAGTATAAGCCACGAGTGTCAGACCTAGAGTAGCTACTCTCAAAAATGGGCACACAGCCTAATGGTGGGATGTCAGGATTGTTGGCTAGGTATCAACTTACGAAAACTGAAATATTTTCTTTCATTCTTACAGATAAATGTCATGTATCATTCTTTTTTTAAAGATTTTATTTATTTTTAGAGAGAGAGCACGAGCAGAGGGGAGCGGCAGAGAGAGGGAGACCTGAGCCAAAGGCAGACGCTTAACCGACTGAGCCACCCAGGCGCCCAAATATCATGAGTCCTTAAAGGCTCAATTTCATACACAGGAGTAAAGGAATATTTACCAGCAATTTACTATCCTGAGTACATTGCTACTACTAATAGTGAACACACACTGTATTTCTCTGTATCGGGGACCACTTGTTTGTACGCTGATCAAGTTAACCCTCACATAAACTCCATTAAGTCAGGGCTTTCATTAGCCCAGATTTCTCAAATGAGAAACAGACTCAGAAGTTAAGTGAGTTGCTCAAGGTTATACAAAGTGTTGGAGCTAGGATTTTAACCCTTAACTATTAAAATGTATTCAATTTGGCATTGACTAAAATAAACAAACAACTACATTCGAAGTTTTTCTTTTAACCTTTATCATATAAAAAGATGTGGTCTTTAAGACGTCCTCCCCACCCCCAGTCTACAAGGATCATGATAAAAGCACGTAAGAACTGCTCAACTTGAAGAACAGGCTTCCAGTCCAAGAATCCAACAGGCTGTGGCTAGAGAGCGAGAAGATGCAGAGAGAGAGAATGTGCTTGTATTTCTATACGGACTAGTGGCCATGGCAAGAGAACTGGGCAGTGATTCATACCCCAGAGGATGAAGGGAAATTTTACGTGAGGAGGATGAAGCAAAGAATGTAACGAGATGAACACTTAAGGAAGCAGGAGCTCAGAGTGTTGATGTTTGAGGATTACATTCACATCCCTAATTTGTACTCACCACTATGGAGACGCCTGGGAATGACCTTCCCCTGTAGCTTAAAGGTAACTTAGGCCACGATTTTATACAGTGTCCATAATAGTCAGGCAGTAATTTCAATTCAGTCAAAATGGCTCTACCTCCCAAAGTTGCTGTTTTTATCTTGCAGACTAGGCAAGTTAGGCCACTGTAATATTATAGGGAAAGTTCCAATCGTGAAAAGATTAGGTGCTTGAAAATGATAAGCATCTGAAAACAGGTAGTTGCTGGGAAATTTGGTACTAAGCATTAATTAGCAAAGTTTCCATGGTGATTACTTTAAGCATGATGTTATTTCTAAAGTATTTTAGGACAGTACCCAATTATTTTTTAATATAATTTCCCAGTGTCCCTAATGAAAGAAGCAGCAATATCGAAACATTTAACACTACATAGGATTCAAAAGTTGGATTAATAGTGATTATAGCCCAATAACATGTCTTAGGATCTGGCAACAATTTGAAAGTAGTCTCTGTATTTGTTACATTTATTTAATATTATGATTTAATATTAATAATGTTAATATTTCTAATATGTTAAATTTATTTATTGACATTTAAAAATATGACAGAGTATTAAATAGTTTTAAAATAAAAAATCGGTAAGTATAACTTTGTAAATAATTATCAAAGAGTTAACTGCACTAAATTTCTCTCATTACTTTTTATAGAAAAATATTAAGAAACGTCAACTTAGACTTTGCTAACACAGAAAAATTTAAGCAGGTTAATTGCTCAATTCTACAGATCTTTAAATTCATACCAACTAACATCAGCCACATTATTTTTTCTAGTTATAATACACATAAAAGATGATCTATTAATGAAAATTGAAATCTTTCATGTTTGATATTCCAATTAACATCTTATTTTTTCCTGTGGTTTAATTCAATACACAAGTAAGGTCTAAGAGTAAGAAAATATTTGTCACTCTGTTGTATTAACAGCTTATATATCTGTCTTATTCATTATACAGGTGACCCTGAATGCCATGGATTTGAACTACACAGGTCCATGTGGACACAGCTTTCTTTTTGGTAAATACAGCAGAGTGCTGTGAATTTATTTTCTCTGCCATATGATATTCCTTTTTTTTTTTAAGATTTTATTTATTTATTTGACAGAGAGAGAGAGATAGCCAGCAAGAGAGGGAACACAAACAGGGGGAGTGGGAGAGGAAGAAGCAGGCTCCCAGTGGAGCAGGCGGCCCAATGCGGGGCTCGATCTCAGGACCCTGGTATCATGACCTGAGCCGAAGGCAGATGCTTAATGACTGAGCCACCCAGGTGCCCCTGCCATATGATATTCTTAACATTTTCTTTGACTTTATTGTAAGAATACAGTATATAACTCAAGTAATATATAAAATGTTTTTGTCAACTATTTATGTTATCAGTAAGGCTCCTGCTGAACAGTAGGTTTTTATTAAGTTTCTGGGGAGGGGGGTGTCACAAATTATACAGGAACTTCCGACAGCCTGGAGGTTGAGCATCCCCAACATCCACAAAATCTCAAGGGTCAAGTGTACTGTCAGATTTTTGAGTGCACAAATTTTGTTGGATTCATCTATTTTCTCTAGTACCTGTAACCGTGTCTGATATAAAATAGGTGCCAGGTTATTCATTCATTTGTAACTTAATCCATTTTATGCAAATCTTATGACTTTTAGAAAGCAAAGAAACGAGTCATGCGGAATTCTGGAACCTCTGATCACATGGAACAGAACTACCACCTGGCTGAGCCCTGCCCCAACGCCTGACCCTCCAAAGTGTCAGACATGATAGAATGGTGGTTATTTTAAGCCGCTCTCTTTTGGGTTAGTCTGTCACTCAGTAATTCATGGCTGGAGCAAACTGCCTTCTCTGCCAGTAACCTTAATGTGATATTTAATACCAAACACATTTCACATTGCTTTAAGATGTCAACAGGTGCTATAAAAAGAGCTGTTATGAAGAAAGATTAAGTGACTTTTCCCAAAATATTTCAATAATACATTTTAAAAAATAAATGACTTTCTCCTGCCCACAAAACAAAACCCCTAGAAATCCGTATTATATTTTTATCTATCTATATTAACAGATGTCAAAACAAAGATAATGTTTCCTACAGAATATTTTCTGTAATTTCCTTTGTTTTTGACAGCCTGCTTCTGGCACTGGTCTGACCACTGAGAATTAGTTGGATTTCCACACCATTTCAATATGGGAAGAAGGTAATTTTGCTTCACATTTTCAAAACACAGCAGTGCATATTAGGGAAACACATCTTTTGTGAGCAATGAAACACAGTTTGAATTAATGGAGAAAATTTCCAATTGCTTCCTCTTACTTGAACTGATATAAGATGGCTTCAATGAGATGAGACCCACCAAACAGAGTCCAGCACCTTCTAAATGTTCTTCACTTCTGCCTGGTAGCCCCACTGCCTTGGCTCCAGTGGGCCTGACCTCAGACTAATGTAGTGTTAGCCTAAGTTCAGCCTCTGATCACCTTCCTGTGGTGTCTAGGCGTGGTTCACATTTGCCTCTGGGTACACGAGCATTGCTGTCAGCTAAGAAAAGATAAAATCCTTACACATATGTGCAGATCTGAGGATCGCGGTATCTTCTGAGCAGAAGGTGTGTACAGATTTCTTGCTAGTCAATGTTGTTGGCATAGCTGTACCAGAAGATAGAAGAGTCTCTTCATTTAGTAGCATTAAGCTGAGGGGTCTAAGCATGAAAGAAAAAAGTATGTGGTGAAGGTCAAACAAAAGGACAATGACCAGCCAATTTGAATCACATAAGAGATTCTTAGGGTGCCTGGGTTAGAAAGGGGCACCTGGGTGGCTCAGTCAGCTAATGGTCATGATCCCAGGGTCCTGGGATTCCCTCCTGCATCAGGCTCCCTGCTCACTGGGGAGCCTGCTTCTCTCTCTTCCTCTGCCTGCTGCTCCTGCTGCTTATGCTCTCTCCCTCTCTCTCAAGTAAATAAATAAAATCTTTTTTTAAAAAAAAATAAGAGATTCTCGGTTATGCATGGAGTTTAACTTTCCTTATCCAGGGTCTGGGGCGAGAACACACAGCTGGTGACTATGACTAGGTAGAGGCTGCAGGTCTGTGGAAGCCAGCTAACTCACCCCGAAAGGCAGCACGGGGATGAGAATGATACTGTTTTCGATGAAGTGTAATCTGTCCGTTAGTCCATATAAACATCCATGCGGTATTCATAGAATTCTACCTGGCAGCTCCTGGAACCTCTCCAAGTGTTTAATTTTTATTGTCCAATTCAGAAAGTAAGTGCCCTTTCACATTACTCCTTTGTAATAATTAACCAAAAATTTTTCAATATTCTCCAGCATATAATAAGAAAGTAATAAAAGCTAGTTATTGTGATTATTATTATTATGGTGTTTACTCTATGGAGGACCTGGTAGAATATAAAGACATAGAATTTATGGACCTGCCAATACAAGGTCTTGCAATCTAGCTGCTAAGACCAAACACAGAGGCGAAAAAAAAAAAAAAATCAATATATTACAGGATGTTTCAAGAGCAAGACTAATGACTAAGTTATGGAAGGAATTTCTGAAGAATGTAGTATTTCAGCAGGAACTGGGGGAATGACTAAGAGCTAATAAAATAGGACTTGAAAAGAGTTTATCAGAGAAACACAGGTACCAACAACAAAGATGAGCAAACCTGAATGAATATATCATACTTAGTTTTGTGAGACCAGAAGTACAAATACACTAACGTTACTGTGTATCAGGACTATAAAGTTAAATATGTAATTTAACAGCAAATGTTGTGCATGTCCCAGGGTGTGTGCTCATCTTAGTCTTCCTACCTCGATAAATCTTTTTATTCTGTAGGCTGGGCGTAATGGATCTACATATGAAAGAATGAAATCGACTTTATCTTACACCATACACAAGTATCAACTCAATCTGAAGACTTAAATGTAAGATATAAAATTATGAACTCCTAAAAGAAACCGTAAGGAAAGAACTCCTTGATACTGATCTGGGCAACATGTGTTTTTTTGGGTATGACATCGAAAGCACAGGCAATGAAAATAAAAATAGCCGAGTGGGATTATATCAAAGCATATTTATCCAAATCAAAATACTCAAAAGAGGGAAAAGCCATCCAACAGAATGAGAGAAACTATCTGCAAACCACCTATCTGGTAAAAGGTGAATTTCCAAAAATATTTAAGGAATTCCTACAACTCAAAAGCAGAAACCAAATAAAACTATTTAGAAATGGGGAAAAGATTTGAATAGACTTTTCTGCAAAGAAGCCATAGAAATGGCCAACAGATATTTAAAAAGCTGTTCAACATCAAAAATTATCTGGGAAATGTAAATCGAAACCATTGTGAGGTATCACCTTACACCAGCAAAGATGGCTGCTATAAGAAAAAAAAAGACAAAGGTAACAGATATTGGTGAGGTTGTAAAAGGACCTCTTGTACACTTTTGGTGGGGATGTAAATCGATACAACCATGAGGTATATTGGTATGGAAGTTCTTCAAAAAATTAAAAATAGAACTACCTTGTGATTCAGTAATCCCACTTCTAGGTACATATATAAAGCAAACGAAATCAGTTTCTAGGAGAAATCTGGACGTCCATGTTCACTGTAGCATTATTCACAGTAGCCAAAGTATGAAAACAACCTAAATGTTCATCAGTGGATCAATGGATTAAAAAAAAAAAATGTGATTTCTCTCTCTCTCTCTCTCACACACACACACACACACAGGGATATTACTCAGCCTTAAAGGAAATCCTTCCATGCACAGCAAAATGGATGAACCTGGAGGACACTGTGCTTAGTGAAATAAGCCAGACACAGAAGGTTGAATACCACATCACCTCACATATATGTGAAATCAAGAAGATCAAATTCATGGAACCAGAGAGTATAACAGCAGTTGCCAGGGGCCAAGAGGAGGACATGGAATGACATTGGCTAAAGGATCCAAGGTTGCATCTTACAAGGTCTGGGGATCTCATCTATAGCAATGTGACGATAGTTAAACATGTATTACATACTTAAAATCTGCTCAGATGGTAGATCTTCGGTGTTGTCAAAAAGAAGGAAAGATGGACGGACTAAAGGAGGAATGGAAGAAAGGAAGGAATGGAGAGAAGAGAAGGGAGAAAGAAGGAAAGAAAGAAAATGGTGACAAGGGAGGGAGGAAGAAAGAAAAAGAAAAGGGAGGAAGGGAAGGGAAAGAAAGGAAAGGAAAGGAAAGGAGGAAGGAAGGAAGGAAGGAAGGAAAAGAGGAAGGGGGGAGGGAGAAAAGGAAGGAAAGGAAGGAAGGAAGAAATGTGGTATATAAACACAGTGGATTATTCTTCAGCCATAAAAAGCAAGAAATTCTTGGATATGCAACAGGGATGAATCTTGGAAACATTATGCTAAGTGAAGTAAGGCAGACACATAAGGACAAATAATCAGGATTCCGCTTGTATGAGGTATCTGTAATAGAAACACAGAAGCAGAAAACAGAATGGTGGTCACCAGGAGCTGGGGGGTAGAAAGAAGTAAAGAGTAGCTTTTGAATGGGTATAAAATTTCTGTTGCCATGATGAGTAAATTCTAGCTATCCTCTGTATGTTGCGCTTACAGTTAAAAATACTGCTTCAGAAAGCTCATGGCTGTGGCTAAAACTAGAAATTATCAAAACTTACTGTTGATGGGGTACTTGGCTGAAGTAGTATGAGAAATGCTCACGTTTATGGAGACAACAATGAAAATATATCAAATATTTTACAACCTAAAGAGCATATTTAATTCTGTTCATAAAAAACAAAGAATATACTGTTTTTGCCTCTTGAGAAATGTATTATTTTAAACATCCATACAAATGTGATAAAACAACGTGTGAGAAGTGATATCTATAAAGCTTCAAGGTGGTAACAGATTTTTAGGCTGTTCTCCTAAAATGCTATTAATTAGGAGAGAAAGAGATGGACAGATTGGAAATTGATAATGAGTTTCGTAGATAGGCACTTATTATTCTGAATAATGAGGTTCCATTTTGTACTTGTTCCCACCTGCTAAGAAATAAACAACTGCTGGTAATTAATAACGTGTGTAATTATGCATCATTTATCATTCAATGAAAAAGGATAACACGTTAAACATCAAAATGAGAATGATCCATAATGTACCTGTCATATGTGAAAACCTGAATACACAAATTAATATGTTCTAGTCATAGATTAACGTTCTCGACTCATCTGGGAGTAACACTTCCATCAAGTTATCACAGTTGAGGATAAGAGCTCAAACTCAAGGCATAAAAGAAATCTGAGACATCAAATCAAACTGAAACAGAATAAAGCGATGAGATGGTGAAAAAACACTAAAATGAAGCCTTATATAGGACATTGTCTTTTAAAATATCAATCTAAATAATAAAAAGAATAGAAAGAAAAAATTAGGAAAGCCACATGCCAAACTACAAGATAGAGTAACTGATTAATACAAGGAAAATTGGTCCAAATAAAGGGAAAATCACTACAGCAGACAGACATCACCAGGAGCGCACAGGGCACGGAAGCGGAGAATACAGAGCACCTTATTCAAAGGCCCCTTACTTGGACAGTGAGGTCTAGCATCCTTGGCCCAGGAGAACCATTTTGCAGCCTATTCTACCTGCAGAAGGGAAGTTGCAATGTGTCTAAGGAAAAGCACTGGATTGATTTAACAAATCAGGTGGTAAATTTCACCTAAATGAACAAATACTCAAATACTAAATCGTACACTTAAGCCAATCTTATAAAGGGTTTTACCAACAAACCACAGAGGGATCACCCACGTGTCCAAATGAAGGGGTGGCATGGGATGAAATGAAAAACGCCCTCAGGTCAGAGTGCCAACGAGATGAGCTGAGCTGTGTAGTGAAAGAGCATTATGGACAGATTTCTTCATTAAATGTACTTATGATGTGCCTAAATTTCCTTAATCCTAAGATTATGGATATAAACATTAGAAAGTATAAACAAAGTTTAATGGTAAACCTTCAAAATCATAAAAATACAAAGATAAATTATAGTAAATGAACCCTACTATATGCTGAGGGAAAACAAAATCTATGACATGGGATGTTTTCTTCAAGTCTTTAATGTAGGAAATATAAGACTTCATTCAGTGGTTTTAAAATGTACTTCCCAAGTGGTGGTTTACGACATAGATGCACAGAGCAAACAAGGAAGAAGACGATCGATGTGAGTTGGTCCCGGCAGCGAAATGTTTCAGTTAGGGGGTGCTGTGAATGCTGTGTTTTGCACAATGCTTAGAAGTTGTGCGGTTAAAAGGGGAATGTAAGTAAAATTGAGAGAAGTGAAAGAACAGAAACAAACCCACCGCAGCAATAAGGAATATGGCAAGCTTGGCAATAATGATGGGACGCACCATAGAAAGCTCATAAACCAGGCAGAGAGGTGGGGGCTTCACGTTCCAAGGAGCTGAAGCAGGGTAATTTACTGAGAAGACTCGACATTGATTGCTTCATTCTCTATTTCTTTAGAGTTCTGCTCATCACGCCTTGATTCAATAATATTTCTCAGTAGCAAAGAGTCGTAGCTTCTTGATCAATGTCTATTCCCGTGTTTTATCAAAATTTAAACCCACTGGGAAGGATACTAGTGAGTGTTCCAGACGAACAGAGGAGAGGAGCGTAACTTGCGGGACAGCCAACAAGGAAAGAGAACTCTCCTGCGAGCAGATGAGTCTGTATGCCGAACAAGCACCACGTGGTACTCTCCCGAGGGGGGAAATTCTCAGAATATATACGGTTTCATTTTTTACAAGTTTTCAACCACTAGCAGATGTTAAATTTACAAAGTGCCTTTCTAACATCTATGGAGTTAAAAATCGTTTTTCATTAATGCAGGGAATTACTTGAATAATTCTTGAATTCCTAGAATAAGCCCCACTTATAAAAGTGTTCTAAGAAATGATATGACCATTTGTAGTTGTCCCCTCTGTGATATTCTGGTTGGGTTTTTGTTATCAATGTCATGAGAGCATCCTAAAATAATTTATAAACCTTTCCTTCTAGCAAATAATTTAAATGCCACTGAAATTTTTATTTCTTACACGTTTACTAGAATTGCCCCCGTCGAAATGACTGGGATTGTTGCTCTCTCACAGAGTAGCTTTTCAACAAGTTTCTCTATTTATTGTGATTGGTGACTTTGCGTTGTGTCTTCTGAGGTCAGTTTTGAGAACTTTGTTTACCTACAAAGTTATAAATTCCATACATATTCTAAAATGTATTTGTATCGTTGATCGATAGGATTCTTTGTGCGTATGTGTGTGGTTATTTCCTTATTAGCATTTCTCCTTTTGTGATGTATGCTGTTTCTTTCTGTACTCTTACCTGAGCGTTTAGCATTCCACTGCTCTGACCAAAGATTAAGTTCCTGCGTTACTCTATCAGTGCTACCATTTTGTTTGTTTTCTAGTTTTTTATTTGTTTCTACCTTTATTATGCTTTGTTATGCTTCCTTTGGATTGATTTTGTTCTCCTAACTTCAGTTGGTTGTTCAATTCACTTATTTTCATTTTATTTTGTTTACTAACATATGCATTTCAGAAAATAAATGTGTATCTAAACGCTGCTTTAACTGTATGTAGGGCTATCCTGTAAAATGATTAAGAGCCCCATCCCTGGGGGCGCCTGGGTGGCACAGCGGTTAAGCGTCTGCCTTCGGCTCAGGGCGTGATCCCGGCGTTATGGGATCGAGCCCCACATCAGGCTCCTCCGCTATGAGCCTGCTTCTTCCTCTCCCACTCCCCCTGCTTGTGTTCCCTCTCTCGCTGGCTGTCTCTCTCTCTGTCAAATAAATAAATATCTTTTTAAAAAAAAAAAAAAAAAGAACCCCATCCCTGGAGCTGGAATGCCTGGGTACAAATCCTATTTATTTTACTGACTAGTTGTAAGATTAGGAAGCAAGTCATTTATGCCTTGCTGCGGCTTTATTTTGTCACTGATAAAATGTGAATGATAACAGTTACTTTACTAAATAGTTATGAAGATTACATGGGTTAATATTTAGAGCAAAACCTGACACCTAGTAGGAGTTTAAAAAAAGTTCTTGATAAAATAATTACATGACAGGATGTTTATTCTCAACTTTAAATTGTATTTTGCTGAGTCCCTAAAAAGACTAGGCTGTAAGCCACGTAGAAAGGGTGTGTCAAATTTCCAGATATTAAGCATCATCCAGAATCTTAAAAAAAACATGGGGCCGAATGGATCGGACAAAGGATAACTTTTCCTGGTAACTGTGGACTCAAGGCTAATGGACCCCCGACCCCCTGATAGTGAATTGCTGCATGATCTGGTTGGAGCTGGTGGAATTACAAAAAAAAAAAAAAAAGCAAAAATAACTGAGTTTTACTTTCATAAGGTGGTAAAATAACTGGAATTCAGAACAAAAATTATGTTGATATCAAGTATAAAAACAACTGTCAACTATCCCTTAGGGCAGTGGCCTAAAAGAGACCAGATTTAGCCTTCTGTCCCAAATGGATTTCAAAGACAGACAAATTTTATAAAACAAGTTTTCAAGTACTAGCAACCCAGGACTATTTTTTTTCTTTTTTTTTCCTTTTAAAGATTTTATTTATTTATTTGACAGAGATAGAGACAGCCAGCGAGAGAGGGAACACAGGCAGGGGGAGTGGGAGAGGAAGAAGCAGGCTCCGGGTGGAGGAGCCTGATGCAGGGCTCGATTCCAGACTGGCGGGATCTCGCCCTGGGTCGAACGAAGGCAGATGCTTAACGACTGAGCCACCCAGGTGCCCCCCGGGACTATTTTTGTTTAAGATTTATTTATTTATTTTAGAGAGAGATCGAGAAAGCGCAAGCATGAGCAGGGGGAGAGGCAGAGGGAGAAGCACACTCCCTGCTGAGCTGAGCAGGGAGCCCAATGCCAGGCTTGATCCCAGGACCCCAGGGTCATGACCTGAGCCAAAGGCAGACGCTTAGCCCACTAAGCCACCCAGGGACCCCCTGGGACTATCATTCTTGAATAAAGGGAAGAGAAAAGAGAACTCTAGAATACGATTACCTAAACTGAGCTTGGCAGTTTTGAGAAGAAACCTCACTCTGAGGGAAGGACTATCAGAAAGAAGTAGGCGGAAGATTTGTTGGAGCTTACAAAGGCCAGGGAAATGTTTGTTTCCATACGCCAGAATAAAAATACCTCGTAATGCATGAGTTTCGAATAAAATATTCTAAAAGGTATTTGTATAGTAGGGGGTCAAAGATAACTCTGAATTAAGTGTTTCTCTGCATTTGCAATAAAAACAAACTTGAAAAGGTTTAAACTGATGGCAACTTAAAGAAAAAAAGACAATCCAGTACTCATTTAGAGAAACAGCAAAACGCAGCATCCAGTAACATCCAGGATTCACCTGGACCACCACCGATTTTACCACTCATAAAAATAAATAGGAAAATATGACTCATCATCAAGAGATGAAAATCAATAAAAGCAGACCCAAGAATGACATAAATGAAGAAACTGGGAGGATAGAAGGTCTAAAAGCTTATTATAAGTACGGTCAAAATGTTGAAAAGGTAGAGGAAGAAATGTGAGAGAAATAGAAGACATTAAAGGAGCGCAAATTAAACACCGAGTGATGAAAAAATACTGCCTGGAATGAAAATTAAAAGTATACCTGACACTACAAAAAAAAAAAAAAAAGATTAGTGAACTTTAAGACATAGCAATAGAATCTATGAAGATTAAACAAAGACAGTAGAAAGACCAAAAAAAAAAAAAAAATCTAGAGATCTGTAGTACCAGAAAAGGCAGACTTGGGAGTACCTAGTAGTCAAAAGCTTTTTAACTTTTAACGAAAATTATCATCATATTGTTCTAAGAATCTCAACCAAGACCAAAGACATTAGTTAGAGGAACATAAATAAAAACAAATTTCTCGTGAGAAACAATGCAAGCCAGAGGACAAGAAAGCAGTGTTTTTTTAATCGTGAAGGTAAGGATGGAGAGGGTGGGTTTTGTCAACAAAGACTTCTAAACCCAATTAAAAAAAATGTATCTCAAAAATAAAGGTGAATAAAGGAATTTTAGGCAAAAAATAAGAAGCTGATAGCTTCTTATTTATCATCAGAAAACATTCAAGGAAGATTAGAGAAAGTTCTCCAGGCCAGAATCAAAAATTGGACCTATGTAAAAGAATGAGCACCATGGGCAAGAGCAAATATGTGCGTAATTATAAAAACATTTTTTCCTTCTTTTAATTTTCCTTAAAGAACAAGTGACTATTTAATGCAAATAAGAGCAATGTGATGCGGGTTCATAACAAATGTATGAAATGGGTGAAAACAGTATCACAAAGGATAGGTGGGGAAATGAATGTGTCTTGTTCTAATCTTCCTAAGAAATCTATGAAGTATGAAATTATTTGAAGGTAGGCTGAGTAAATTATAAAACTTAGAGCAACTAATTAGTTTTAAAAAGTCATATAGGTTGTCTTTTGGTTTTGTCAACCGTTTACTTTGCTGTGCAAAAGCTTTTTATCTTGATGAAGTCCCAAGAGTTCATTTTTGCCTTTGTTTCCCTTGCCTTTAGTGACGCGTGAAGCAAGAAGTTGCTGTGGCCAAGGTCACGGAGGTTGCTGCCTGTGTTTTCCTCTAGGATTTTGATGGATTCCTGTCTCACATTGAGCTCTTTCATCCATTTTGATTTTATTTTTGTGTATCGTGTAAGGAAATGGTCCATTTTCATTCTTCTGCATTTGGCTGCCCAATTTTCCCAGCACCGTTTGTTGAAGAGACTGTCTTTTTTCCACTGGATATTCTTTCCTGCTAATCGAAGATTAGTTGACCAGAGAGTTGAGGGTTCTCTCTTCTGTTCCACTCATCTGTGTGTCTGTTTCTGTGCCAGTACCATACGGTCTTGATGATCACAGCTTTGTAATAGAGCTTGAAGTCTGGCAATGTGATGCCACCAGCTTTGGTTTTCTTTTTCAACATTCATTTGGCTATTTGGGGTCTTTTCTGTTTCCATACTGATTTTAGGATTAATTGTTCCAGCTCTGTGAAAAAAGCTGATGGTATTTTGGTAGGGATCACACTGAATGTATAGATGGCTCTAGGTAGCACAGATATTTTAACAATATTTGTTCTTCCCAACCATGAGCCATTTTTCCATTTCTTTGTGTCTTCCTCAGTTTCTTTCATGAGTATTCTATAGTTTTTTGAGTACAGGTCTTTTGCCTCTTTGGTTAGGTTTATTCCTAGGTATTTTATGGCTTTTGGTGCAATTGTAAATGGGATTTATTCCTTAATTTCTCTTTCTTTTGTCTCACTGTTAGTGAATAGAAATCCTACTGATTTCTGTGCATTGATTTTGTATTGTGCCACTTTGCCGATTTCCTGTATGAGTTCTAGTAATTTTGGGGTGAAATCTTTTCAGTTTTCCACATAGAGTTTCATGTCATCTTCAAATAGAATCTGACTTCTTTGCTGATTGTGATGTCTTTTATTTCTTTTTGTTGTCTGATTGCTGAGGCTAGGACTTCTAGTACTATGCTGAACAGCAGTGGTGACAGTGGACATCCCTGTCATGTTCCGTGACCTTAGGGGGAAAGCTCTCACTTTTTCCCCATTAAGAATGATATTCGCTGTGAGCTTTTCGTATACGGCTTTTATGATACTGAGGTATGCTCCCTCTATCCCTACACTGTGGAGAGTTCTAATCAAGAAAGATGCTGTATTTTGTCAAATAGTCAACAAAAACCAAAAGACAACCTACAAAATGGGAGAAGATATTTGCAAATGTTTTATCAGGTAAAGAGCTCGTATCCAAAATCTATAAAGAACTTATCAAACTCAACACCCAAAAAACAAACTTTTATTTTGATGTAGTTTCAATAGTTTATTTTTACTATGGTTTCCTTTGCCTCAGGAGACAAATCTAGAACAAACATGCTATGGCTGATGTCTAACGGGTTACTCTCTGTGTTCTCCTCCAGCATTTTTATGGTTTCAGGTTTCAGGTTTAGGTCTTAAAGCCATTTTGTGTGTGGCGTAAGAAAGTTGTCCAGTCTCTTTCTTTTGCATGTTACTGTTGTGTTTTCCCAACACCATTTGTTGAAGAGACTTTTTCCCATTGGATAGTCTTTCCTGCTTTGTCAACGATTAACTGACCATACAGTTGTGAGTTTATTTCTGGGTTTTCTGTTTTGTTCTATTGCTCTATGTGTCTATCTTTGTGCCAGTACCATAGTGTTTTGTTTACTATAGCTGTGTAATATGACATGAAGTCCGGAACTGGATGCCTCTAGCTTTGTTTTTCCTTTTCCAGATTGCTTTAACTATTCAGGGTCTTTTCTGGTTTCATACTAATTTTATTTTTTTAAAGGTTTTATTTATTTATTTGTGAGAGAGAGAGAGAGAGAGAGAGCATAAGCAAGGGGAGCGGCAGGCAGAGGGAGAAGCAGGCTCCCCACCAAGCAAGGAGCCCAACAAGGGACTCAATCCCAGGACTCTGGGATCATGACTTGAGCCGAAGGCAGACACTTAACTGACTGAGCCACCCAGGCATTCCTGTTCCATACAACTTTAAGAATTGTTTGTTCTAGTTCTGTAAAAACTGCTGTGATATTTTGATAGTGATTGCATTACATGTGTACATTGTTCTGCATGGTATAGACATTTTAACAGTGTCTGTTCTTCCAATCTACGAGCACAGAATGTCTTTCCATTTCTTTTTGTCATCTTCAGATTTCCTTCACCAGTGTTTTACAGTTTTCAGAATACAGGTCTTATTTTTGTTGCCGTTGTAAATGGGATTGTTTTCTTGATTTCTTTCTGCTGCTTATTAGTGTATAGAAATTCAACAGGTTTCTGTACATTGATTTTGTATCCTGCAACTTTACTGAATTCATTTATCAGTTCTGGTAGTTTTTTGGTGGACCCATTAGTGTTTTCCACATATAGTATCACGCCATCTGCACTTGCCGATTTAGGTGGGTTTTATTTCTTTTTGTTGTCTGATTGCTGTGGCTAGGACTTCAGTACTGTGTCGAATCAAAGTGATCAGAGTGACATCCTTAGGTTCCTGACCTTAGGGGAAATTTGTCACTTTTTCCCCACTGAGGATAATATTATGCTTATTCATGATGGTATCCATCATGAATGGGTGTTGTACTTTGTCAAGTACTTTTCCTGCCATCTACTGAAATGATCATATGGTTCTAATCCTTTCTCTTATTTATGTATCACATTGATTTGCAAATATTCAATCACCCTTGCAACACAGGAGTAAATCTGACTTGATTAATTAATTAATGCTAGGAGTATTTTCCCCATACCCATTCTTCATTGAATTTATCACCATTAAAAATAAGAAAACTGCATTTAAATTCAGTTTTAGGAGGAATCCTTACAAAATTATTTTTTTCTACTTTGTATTCAAATTTTTATTACATTCATTTCTACCAGTCCTTCACATCAATCACATTTATTTGTACCATCATTTAATCCTAGTTTTATTGACTATACTTTAATTACAGACAATTAATTCCTTATCTACATTTATCCCACAACCTATATTAATTGTCTGTTCATGTATCATGTTGATATCCTCTCTTACATATCCTAGAATGTCACATTTTTGTGACTTTCTGCCTGAAATATAAAGGAAGTTAACATTGGCTGTATGTTTGCTATTTTTTTCTTTTCCTTTTTTTCCCCCTAGGCTCCACACCCAGCATGGAGCCCAACACAGGGCATGAACTCATGACCCTGACGTCAAGACCTGAGCTGAGATCAAGAGTCAGATGCTCAACTGACTGAGCCACCCAGGCACCACATAGTTCTTTTTTTCTTATATGGAATATACCATCTACCTCAAGAGTCGTATATTTTAAGTTGAAATATATACGAGTCTTAAACAATAACCTTTACCAGTTATATGCTGTAATGATAACATTTAGTAACGTTAAGAATTTTACATGTTGACCTGGATCAAAATGGCACCTTCTTGTTCATTTTGCAGTAAAAAACAGAGAATAAAATTAAGATTTTTTTATCTTAATAACAAGAAAAATATCTAGAAATGACAGTATAATGTAAGAATTTGGAGGACATAAATATTATAAAATAAAACAAAACGTAGCAAAAGGTATTTAGCCTCTGGTTTGGGATGCACCTTGGCTTTGCCTCAAATAGGAGAGGAACTAAGGAAAATATTAAAGGTGCTTGACCCATGAATCTTTCAACTTAACTGCAATCAAATACACTGTGAAACATTTCAGAGACTAAAAAGTCAAAAAACATGATGGAGGCATGGTGAATTAAGTTATTTGTATTCCCCTTTATTGCTGAATGTGGGGTTAGAGAAGGAAACAGAGAGAGAGAGAGAGACCCCTAGACAGACTGGCAATGACAATAAAAAGACTTCTACAACTTCATCTTCACAGTCAAAGGGCATGATGAATCACTCAATTCTACTCCTGAAACTAAAAATAAATAACATAAATTAATTAAAAGTATTATGGGATCAAATAAAACAAAAAGTCAAGGTGCAGTGAGTAAAGGGAACCTCAGGCAGATTTTTGTGTTTAGAAGTTACCGCTCACTGCAGTAGGGAGATTGGCTCGGAATACAAGATGAGGAGCGGAAAAGGGTTTGATAGGTTTGCTCTAATATAAGAGAGAAAGAAAAATTGGAACTGGTTACAATAGGGGTGCAGAGGAATACGGAGATTTAAGAGCTATTTTTAAAGTATACTATAAATGCTTAGTAACTGAGATAAGGTGAAGAGAGATGGAGAAGTGAGGGTGGTATCAGGTTTCTGACTTTGGAGACAAAGCACTGTGAATGGGAAAAAAAAAAGCTGGCTTGAGTCAAGAGAAGATAAGTTCAGCAAAAGACGTAAATTTTGGGTGACTGTGAGACTTTAAAATAGAACTGTCAAAAGGTAGGTGAGTATTAAAATGATATGCATCTCTGTTTGCCCTAAACAGCCGTGGTTTGTTTTTGCTTTTCATTCATTGTCTCGAGTGTCCATGTAGACCACAAATTAAACGATGTAGTGATGCGAAGGTGTCGAAATCTCTGTGCAGAATTATCAGTTCCGCACCTAGGAGAACATAAATGCTAGAGCTCCGTGCATGGATGAGATTAACCATTAGTAACATGGAGAACAGGGAGATGATAAAAAATAAAAAATAAAAAATTGATGGACAACAACGTTTTGGCAACAGGCAAGAAAACTTGCAAAAGAGAGTCAGTTACTCTGGGATAAGAGGAAAACCAGAAGCTATGCTCAAAACATCAATCAAACTGTGACATTTTAGTTAAAGAAAATATTCAACTCTAGAAGCTAGATACCACAGACATGATATTCCAGCATTTGAAAATACCATCAATTATTTATCAAGTCCACTGCTAGCTATTTGGGTTGCACTGAATGTTTCACTGCTAAGAATAATGCTACTATAAATTTCCTTGCCCAAGTCCCTGGTGCACATGTGCAGGAGTTTCAGCAGAGTATATTCTAAGATGCGGAAGTGCTAGATATCAGGATATGTAGATGTTTACGCTAAATGATGTACAACTCTTTTTCAGAGGGGCTTAACAAAATTATGCTCATACAAGCAGACTCTGAAAAGCCCTACTCCTGGTAATTCTCACCAACACATGGCTTTGTCAGATTTACACAAATAAAAAAACCATCGTGCATCTGCTAGGCATGTAATGGCATCTCATTTAGGTTTACTATCCATTTCCCTAGCTGTTAATTAGACTGAATATCCTTTTAAACTTCCAAATTCATTCTATGAGGCAAACATTACCCCAATACTAAAACCAGAAAAGACAGTACAAAAAAAGAAAAGTATAGGCGAATATGTCTCATGAACACAGAAGCAAACATTTTCAACACGATATTAGCTGACCAAATGCAACAATACATTTAAACAAAATCATTCACCATGACCACGTACAGTTGATTCCAGAGATTCAAGGGTGGTTCAATACATCAATCAATGTGGTACATTAAATTCACAAAAGGATAAAAGCACAGCATTATCTCAACAGATGCAGGAAAAAGTACTGACAAAATACAATATCCCTTCATAATAAAAACTCAACAATGTGGATTTAGAGGGAACATACCTCAACACAATCAAGGCCATGTATGAAAAACCCACAGCTAACCTCACGCTCGATGATGAAAAACTGAGAGCTTGTCCCCTAAGGTCAGGAACAAGATAAAAATGGCCACTCTCACCACTGATATTCAACGTAGTACTGGAAGTTTTAGCCACAGCAGTTCCACAAAAATTAATAAATAAAAGGCACCCAAATTAACTCGGAAGAAGGAAACTCTATTTGCAGGGGACATGATTCTATATGTAAAAAACCCTAAAAACTGCACTGAAGAACTATTAAAACAGATAAATGAATTTAGTGAAGTCGCAGAATACAAAAATCAATATATGGGCCTCTGCTGTGTTTCTGGACACTTACTAATGAGATAGCACAAAGAGAAATTAAGAAAACAATCCAATTTACAACTACATAAAAAAGAATAAAATATCTAGGAATAAACTTAACCAAGAACTTTGAAAACCTATACTCTGAAAGCTCTAAGACAGTGAAGAAGGAGATCGAGGATAACACAGACGAGTGAAAAGGTACACCGTGCTAACAGGATGGGAGAATTAACCTTGTTAAAATGTCCCTACAGCCCAAAGCAACCTACAGATTCCATGCAAATGCAGCCTCATCACAAACACCATTTCTCAAAGAACTGTAACAAATTATCTTAACATTTGTATGGAACCACAAAAGACCCCAAGTAGGCAAAGCAATCTTTAGAAGGAACACGGCTGGAATTATCACAAGGCCAGACTTCAAGACAGACTACAAAGTTATAGTAATCGAAACAGGATGGTACTGGCAAAAAAATAGACACATCGATCAATGGGACAGAATAGAAAGCTCAAAAATAAACCCATAGTTATGGTCAAGTAATCTATGAAGGAGGCAAGAATATACAACGTGCAAAAGATGGTCTCTTCAATAAGCAGTGTTGGGAAAACTGGACAGCTACATGCAAAAGAATGAAACTGGTCTACCTTTTTTATTCTATACCAAAATAAACTCAGAATAGTTCACAGATTTAAATGTGGGATCTGAGCCATGAAACTCCTAAAAGAAAACACAGGCAGTAGTATGTTGGATATTTATATATCTTGGATATAATATTTATGGACATGTCTCCTCCAGCAAGGGAAACAAATGCAAATATAAACTACTGAGACTGTACCAAAATAAAAAAAGATTTTGCACAGAGAAGCAAATCATCAACAAAACAAAATGGATACCTAATGGAATAAAAATAGAAATATCATTTGATCCAGTATTTACCCAATGAAAACAAAAACACCAATTCTAAAGATACACGCATCCCTATGTTTAGTGCAGTATTATTTACAATAGCCAAGACATGGAAGCAACCTAAATGTCCCTTGACGAAGGGATAAAGAAGATGCGGTAAATATATATACAATGGAATATTATTCAGGTGTACAAACAGAAAGAGATCTTGCCATTGCGACAGCACGGATGGCCCTGGAGAATATTATGCCAAGTAAGTCAAAGAAATACAAATATCATATAATGTCACTTATATGTAGAATTCAAAAAAACAAAATGAGCAAACAGGCTTTTAAATACAGAGAATGAACCGTGGTTGCCAGAGCAAAGATGAGTGTGGGATGAGCAAAAGACATAAAGGGAGTAAGAGGTAAAAACTCCTAGTTATGAAATAAGTAAGTCATGGAGATGCAAAATACAGTATAGAAAACACAGGGAATGACATTGTAAGGACACAGATGGTGACGGCATTTGTCAGGGTGAGCACTGAATACTACACAATTGCTGAATCGGTATGTTGCATATCTGAAACTAATTTAACATTGTCAATTACACCTCAATAATAATAATAGTAATAACAATAAAAGTTGAATATCTCTTTATGGGCTTCTTTGCTATTTGCTTAGCCTCTTCTCAAAACTATTATGTTTACTCTTATTTTTCTTTTTCATACTGTTAATTTAATCTGACTACAATCCTTTCTTTATTCTAGTGTGTTTCTTCTCTTTTTATTCACTTAACTGTGTTCTTTGATGAACACATATTTAAAAAATTATCACAAAATGAACAGCACTTTATATACGTTACTCATTTATTGGGTTATGGTTTATGTAAAATGTAATGTATAGAAGTAAATTTGCAAAGTGACATGAGTTTCAGAGAATGTTCACAGCTATGTAACCCATACCCCATAAAACAGTTTCCTCCCCACAGAAAGCTTCTCATGCCTTTCTTTTTCTAGTTCCTGACTGATTTTTTGTAAAAGTGTTTCACGATTCATTTTTCAGGTTAATGCAATTCATTTATCCATTTTCATTTAATTATTAGTAATTTCTCTGTCCTAAGAAATTGCTGCCTACCTCCAGGTTTTCACCCATGATCTAAGTAGGAATCGAGGGGCACAGTTTTTCATACAAGTATCCAATTCTTCCAGCACCACTGTTGAAAACACTTTCCATTCCACACTCTGGAATTTCTCTGGTGCCTTTGTTGAAAGTAAATTTTCCATGTAAGTCTGAGTCCATTCCTCACCTACTTGTCTATGTTATACCAATACCTCACTGTCTTAATAATAGGAACATATAGTCAGTCATGAAGTCAGGTGTTATGAGTTTCCCAAGATATTTTTTGAGGCTCTTCAAATTGCTGTGATAGAATCAGTACTGGGATTACATTCAACCTATAGGTCACTGTGAAAAGAACTGACAGCTTAAAACTTTATAATCCAATTGACACTCTTAAAACTGTAATATGTATTTAAAAATGAATTTAAAAAATCGCTATCGCAAGTTGGTACAGCCACTCTGGAAAACACTGTGGAGGTCCCTTAAAAAGTTAAAAATTGACCTACCCTTTGATCCAGCCATTGCACTACTGGGTGTTTACCCCAAAGATACAGACGTAGTGAAGAGAAGGGCCATATGCACCCCAATGTTCATAGCAGCATTGTCCACAATAGCTAAATCGTGGAAGGAGCCAAGATGCCCTTCAACAGATGACTGGATTAAGAAGTTGTGGTTCATATATACAATGGAATATTACTCAGCCATCAGAAAGAACGAGTTCTCAACATTTGCTACTACATGGACGGCACTGGAGGAGATAATGCTAAATGAAATAAGTCAAGCAGAGAAAGACAACTATCATATGATTTCTCTCACCTATGGAACATAAGAACTAGGATGATCGGTAGGGGAAGAAAGGGATAAAGAAAGGGGGGGTAATCAGAAGGGGGAATGAAACATGAGAGACTATGGACTATGAGAAAGAAACTGAGGACCTCAGAGGGGAGGGGGGTGGGGGAATGGGATAGGCCGGTGATGGGTAGTAAGGAGGGCACGTATTGCATGGTGCACTGGGTGTTATACGCAACTAATGAATCATCGAGCCTTACATCGGAAACCGGGGATGTACTGTATGGTGACTAACATAATAAAAAATCATTAAAAAAAAATCACTATCATTCATCTTTCAACAAAAGAAGAAACTATAAACACTTCTATTACACTAACCCCTTCCATTCTTATTTGTTAGATTTTTTCATTATTTTTCCATTATTTTAGTTTATTGAGATTTACCTATATATTTCCCAAGTTTTTTTAAGTAATTATTTTTATTTGTATCAGAATCATTAGTCACACCTGCTATTAATAAATTGCTAGAGGGCTTTTTGTTCTGTGAACTTGGGTCCATTTTAGAAACAGTATCCAGCGCTTTCATTCCTAATTTTTCTGTTATTTTCCATGAGCATTTTGAGGGTATTTCACTCTTTTCGGTCTTATCACTCTTAATAAATCAGGGTATTTATCCTAATTTTTCAGGTATAGCATCTGTCTATTCTGTTCATGTTTTTGAAAATTTCTCTGTTTTTGTTTCTCAGTTTTACAACCACATGTCTAGGTTTAGATTTCTTCCTGTTTATCTCGTTTGGGACTTTTCCTATTTCCTGAAACTAAATTTTCAAGTGTTTTATATGTTTCCTGGGAAACATTCAAGCATCGTTTTAATAAGGCACCCCTTATGACCCAAGTGTGATGGATTCCTAACATTTCAGATAATGAATTCTGAAATGTCAGAGAATTACATTCCATCTATTTAAATGTTAAAATATAATAATTCGCTTCCCACCACTTAAATCCATCCAATTTTTCTAAATATCATTAAGATAATTTAAACACCTCTGTAACAATGTCCTTTTGACTTAGGCAAGATACAAAATATTCTTAACATCAGTTTTATCTAATCTGGCATCTGACAAACTCATCAGGGTGTTTATTTTTGTGCAAGTGTAATAATACTGAGCAAGTTGCTGGAAAGAAATACTAGGAGAGTATTAAAGAGACATGAAAATAATAATTACTTTTCAGGAAAAGAGTTACAAAATTATATGATTAACAAGTATTTTCTATTATTAAAACGGTGCCTAAGTACAATCTCTTTGTTGCTCTTTCGTGTTACTGAAGGTGAGCAGAAGAATACAGCAAAAGTACGGAGTAAAACAGTAATTTCTCAGCATTCATTTACCTCCAAAATAAAGAGAATCTGGTAGAAAACATTATCCTTGCACTTAAAACTCAACATGAGACAAAACAAGCACATTCTCAAAACTACAGGAAGACAAGTTATCAGAAAGAAAGACAAATACATAATGTGACTGTGTATTTACTTTACTTGTCATTATTCCCTACTAACTTCAGCCTGCAATTGCAGTTAAATTTTTGCATGTGACGTTCTGTTCAGGTCATGCTCACCTCAGCTTAGGTGTGTGATGTGATTTTGTACAAAGATTTGGTGTCTAGCATGTGGAAGGTGCTTTTACAAATTACGTAGACTTTGAGTTCCTAACTCTTTCAAACCATCTTCTATTTGCTTTGAAATTTAAGCCTGTGAACAGAACATTTTCCCATCCCTTCATCATTTTCAGATATTCAACGGTAGTCAATGATTTTGCTGTATTAACTTGGTAATATACGACCCCCCCCCCCCAGTGAGATGGCTGTCAGCCTTCTATACAAGATGCTTCCGTAGGCTTTCACAAACCATTACACAGTGTGAGAAGCTCAAGCTTTATCCAAGCGACAATATAGCCATGATTTCGTTTACGTTTCCAAGAAGAGAAAAAATTATGCATAGTAGTAGGGGCATACGCACGGCCAATCTTACTTTCATAGGCATTAATTCCCCTGAATATGCTTTATCACTTCCAATTTTTTCCTCCTTATGCTTTATCACTTCCACTGTTTTCTCCTAAATTTCTCCTAACCTGATTTTCATAGTAATTTCAGTCTTATATGCTTTACTTACAGACTTTGACAATTTTCATAAACACAGAGGGGAAAAAAAAAAACCGCAATAATGGAGGAAATTCAGAGCTTCTAAAAACCTGTAGGACAATAACAAATGGTTTCACGTAAATAAAATTGGAACGCCAGAAGGAGAAGTGAGAATATGCCACAGGAGTATGTAAAGACATAAAGGCTTGAAAGATTTTACAAATTGATGACAGATCCCCGATGACATTTCCAAGAGATTCTGTGAATAACGCAAGGATGAATGCCAAACAGAAATCAACATACAGACATATCTTACTGAATCTGTTGAACACAAAAGAAAACAAAAATTCCTGAAGGCACTCAGGAACAGAAGATACTACATACAGAGAATCAAAACTAAAAATCACGGTTTTCTCTACTCATTGGCAATTTTACTCCTTTAGTTAAGTAGTTCCACCTCCTCAAATCAGCCTTCCGTTCGCCAGGGTTTTGTTGCTGTATCTTTTAAAGGGACCACACTGACACTTTCCCATTTTGTTTATTTTATCTCCTCAAACCTACGAATTCGGTTGAGAAGGAAGAGAAGGTCTACGATCCGCATGAAAATGGTTAGAGAAGGAAAAGGCATAAATAGGAAGAATTCTGATCAGCAGAACTGAGGGGAACGGCCCCACAAAGGTAAAAGGGCACCTAGTGCGGGAGAGATGCAGATTTTAGGAAGCATATTTTAAGTTATTAGATCAAGATGTGGGAAAATTCTCAGAAAAGGTATAAAACTGCCCTTCTGGAATATGCTACTGAGGGAAGGGGACTGAATACTACCAGAAAGATGCGTTTTGTATGCACGTGTGTGGAAATCTCATGAAACTTCATTACTATCTAATTTTTTTAAATTTCACAAATGTATTACTCTGTAAATTTTTTTACCTTAGCTGGAAAAAGTCAAGCTACTCAAACCAGTTTCAAACTGTTTGTCAGGGCGCCTGGGTGGCTCAGTCAGTTAAGCGTCTGCCTTCAGCTCAGGTCATGATCCCAGGGTCCTGAGATCGAGTCCCACATCAGGCTCTTCCTCAGCAGGGAGTCTGCTTCTCCCTCTCCCTGTCCCCACCCCTCCCCCTTGTGCTCTCTCTCACTCTGACAAATAAAATCTTAAAAAAAAAAAAAAACAACTGTCAAGATAGGAGATGGTCAATAGATGAAACACTGATGGCACAAGACTTCATTAATTTGAATGTATATATTTATTTGCAATTCAAGTAGAAAACAATCTATTTGTAAAAAGAATTTGGAAATTACAAGTGTGTGTAACAGAGTCTTAAACTGACAATTAGTAGGTTTAGAGAGTTTTAAAATTCTTTAAAAAGCTGTACCGGTGGCAGCGGATGTTAACCTATTCTGGCAACTATTCCATTATACGTACAAGTAGTGAATCGTTATGTCCTACACCTGAAATATACCCACTAATTCTGCATATGAAGAAAATACAGCTAATTGAATTACTAAGCCTGTTGCCCAGGAAACTGGAATAACGTAAAAATCTTCCAACAGAGGAATTTTGAGCCACTGCAAGAGTTTCTCAGAATACTGAAAAAGAACTGAGGTGGGACCACAGAGTTTCCCTACTTACCATGTCAGGGTCTGGACCACAGAAAATCTTACTCTTATTTTAAAAATGATTAGAGCTGATGAACATGCTGATTGCACTAAATTTTGTCTGTTAACTATGTACAAGAAAGAGAACATATATCATATATATTATAGTATATATTATGTGTATTTATAGCAAGAAATAGATTCTTTTATAATGTTCTGTAACACTCTTTTTACTAATTTAGATCCTTGATGAGGATTTTGTGTGTATTTAAGGTTATCCATTGTCTTATAAAATAAATGAAACACACACACCACTATGGAAAACAGTTGAAGGACTATTAGAAACTGATAATTTCTTTTTACACATATTCTTTGATGTCTGATGTACAGAAAGACTGTATACATTTAATGTATACAATTTGCTGCATTTGGACTAGCTAGGCGTATCTGTGATCTGTCACCACAATCAAGGTAATAAACATATTCATCACTTCCTTGTGTCTCTATGCTGTTTTTTCTTGTAGTAGTAACACCTGACATGAGATCTACCCTCGAAATTCTTAAATATACAATACCGTATTGTTATCTGTAGGAAGTATGCTGCACGGCAAGATACCTGTGACTTACTCATCTTTGTATTTTCATACCCACTGAGTAACTCCCATTTCCCCTTCCTCCCATCTCCTGGAAACCACCATTCTATTTTGAGCTTTTATGGGTATAATGATAGATACTTCATTAAGCGATATTATTCAGTATTTGTCCTTCTGTGACTTACACTTGCTTAGCATAATGTCTTTCAGATCCATCCCTGTAGTCACAAATGGCAAGACTTTCTCTTTTTTTGTGGCTGAATAATTTTCCATTGTACGTATATACCATGTTTTCTTTATTCATTCATCCGTTGTTGGTCATTCGGGTTCTTTCCCTATCAGAGCTATTGTGACTAGTGCTTCAATGAACATAGATGTAGAGCTATCTCCTCAAGAAGATGAATTATTTTGGATATAAACCCACAAGTGCGATTGCAGGACAATATCTATGGCACTTCTATTTTTTTGAGAACCTCCGTGCTTTTTTCCATAGTGACTGCACTGTTTTACATTCCCACCAACTGTGTAAAGTGGTTGTAATTTCTCCACCTTCACTTGTTTTCTTGATAAAAGCCATCCTAACAGGTGTAAGGTGATCAATCATTATGATTCCTATTTACATTTTCTTGATGATTAGTGATATTAAGCATCTTTTTGTATACCTGTTGGCCAGTCATAGGTCTTTGGAGAAATGTCTTCAGTTCCCTTGCCTATTTTTTTTATCTATCTACTAATTTGTAGGAGTTCCTTAAATATTTTAGAAATGAACTCTTTATTAAATACATAGTTTACAAATACTTCCTCTCATTCTATAAGTTACTCTTTCTCTCCGTTGTCTGCTCCCAATACAGAAGCCTATTACTCCGATGAAGTCCCACTTCTCTATTTCTGCTTTTGTTGCCTGTGCTTTCAGCTTCTTACCCATGGAATACTTGCTCAAGAACCATTTTCAACTTCAACCCTGTCTTCTCTAAACAGTTTCATAGTTTGGGGTGTTATGTTTAAGTTTTAGTCATTTTTAGTCGATTTTCATACATGGCTTCTTATTTACCAGACAACCCAAAAGGCAATTAAGTGATGACTTATAGTGTTAAAAGCGATTTTCAATCTGTAATTATCTATCCCAAAGATCAAATAGAGATTTAAGACTATCTCAGATATTAATACCACCATCACCACCCAATGAAAAAATCCAGGGTCATTCGACTTAAACTACAAAAATACAAGTTATTCATTTAGAAAGAATTGAATACCAGCAGAAGCTTTTTATATCTGATTTAAAAAGGCGGGGGGATCAATGGAAATGGAATAAATATACATAAAAAGGTGAAATCATTTTTTTCCTTTTAAACTACTCTTTAAGGAAACTAGGTAAAGACCAGAGTTGAAACAGGTATCAATGGGGTTCCTCAAAAAGTTAAAAACAGGGCTACCCTATGACCCAGCAATTGCACTACTGGGTATTTACCTCAAAGATACAAATGTAGTGAAAAGAAGGGGCACATGCACCCCAATGTTCATAGTAGCAATGTCCACAATAGCCAAACTGTGGAAGGAGCCGAGATGCCCTTCAACAGATGACTGGATAAAGAAGATGTGGTTCATATATACAATGGAATATTACTCAGCCATCAGAAAGGATGAATATCCACCATTTGTATTGACATGGGTGGAACTGGAGGGGATTATGCTAAGTGAAATATGTCAAGCAGAGAAAGAATTATCATGTGGTTTCACTCATGTGGAATATAAGGAATAGCATGGAGGACTTTAGGAGAAAGAAGGGAAAAATGAAGAGGGGGAAATCAGAGGAGGAGACAAACCATGAAAGACTGTGGACTCCGGGAAACAAACTGAAGGTTTCAGAGGTGAGGCGGGTAGGGGGATGGATTAGCCCGGTGATGGGTATTAAGGAAGGCATGTATTGCAATGAACACTGGGTGTTATATGCAAGCAATAAAGAATGGAACACTACATCACAAACTAATGAAGTACGTACAGTGACTAACGTAACATCATAAAAAAAAAAAAGAGAGAAAGAAACAAGTATCAGGGTAAAGCAGAAGCTATGCAGAGTCAAGTGAAAATGAAAACACAGCATATCAAAATGTGTAGAATGCAACCAAAGCCATGCTCAGAAAAGACAAATTTAGAGACTCAATACTTAGAGTAGAAAAGAAGAAAAAAATCTCAAGTCAATGACCACAGGTTCTACCTTCAGAAACCTAACCATGCAGCAGAAAATGGGGAAGAAAACATCAGACTAAAAACTCAAGTAATATACAACAAAAAAGTGCTCATAAAATATCAAAGCAACAAAAACTGGTTGAGATCAACAAAATCTATGTACTTCCAGTCATACAGATTGTATAAAAGACACATAGAAGACCCAGAAATGGGGGCGCCTGGGTGGCACAGCGGTTAAGCTTCTGCCTTCGGCTCAGGGCGTGATCCCGGCGTTGTGGGATCGAGCCCCACATCAGGCTCCTCCGCTATGAGCCTGCTTCTTCCTCTCCCACTCCCCCTGCTTGTGTTCCCTCTCTCGCTGGCTGTCTCTATCTCTGTCGAATAAATAAATAAAATCTTTAAAAAAAAAAAAAAGAAGACCCAGAAATGAGTGACACGTCATCACTACAGAAACTTCAATAAATACTCTAAAGAACATAATAACCATAAGTACAACAACTATGAGATTTGTACCAATGTTATTGGAAGATGCAAGAAGAAAGAATTATATAACAAGGAACTGTAACTACTAAATAATTTGAATTTATAGTTACAAACTTTTCAAAAACAGAACCCTCCAAGAGGTACAGATGATTTTACAGCTGTATTTCCAGAAAAAAATAAAAGACTCTGACACTTAGCTTCAGTTAAGAAAGTAAGTCCTAACTGTCCTGGTTCCTTTTTTATAAAAGTCTGCTGCTGCCATAAAAATGCAGGAGATACTGGGGAGCCTGGGTGGTGTAGTTGGTTGGGTGTCTGACTCTTGGTTTCAGCTTGTGATCTCAGGGTCATGGAATCAAGCCCCAGGTTGGGCTCCGTACTCAGCAGGGAATCTGCTTGGGATTCTCTCTCCTTCTCCCTCTGCCCCACCAGCTCATGCCCCCTCACTCTAAAATAAATAAATACATCTTTAAGCAAACCAACAAAAAATGCAGATATCTTGTATACCTGCAACTAATATGACACTGTATGTTAACTAACTGGAATTTGAATTAAAACTTTTAAAAAATGTAGGATGTATCATATATACATATAATATGTTGATTAAAGCCTCTGGCTACAGTTTACTTCCCAGTAGTTACACAAAAGCTAAGTGTAAAATAACTGACTACTTATTTTCTGAAATAACGTAAAATGAGTATAGGTTGAGAGATTTATTAATTAGTAAAGAAGACTGCTTGGGTATCATCAGATCAAGTGGGATAAAGGTGAAGGATAATATCTTAGCAATAATAAGAGATGCTCTTACATGAGAAATGTTAGCACTTTAATTCATCTCTGAAATTTTTAATAGATTCTAGCTTAAAAAAAAAAAAACCCACAATTTCAAAGGCGAAGACAGGTCAAAGACCTCTAAAGGAACATGAAAACAAGATAAAATACAGAATTCAAGATGCAATGCTTGCACAGTAAGTGGAAATTAAATCTGAGAGATGCTTCCCCTCTTTTCCTTCTCTGATTTTTGTGGTCAAGAGTGTAATTAACAACAATCTGTATTTCAACCTATTTAGCACATGGATAGGTATGGGTATCTCACCATAGGAAATTCACTTTTCAATCCAAGAGAAAGCATCATTAAAGTTCCAACTAAATACTCATGTTGGCTATTATAAAATTTAATTACAGGATCTGTGGCCTCTCCTTCGGCCAAGGAGACTGTTGCGTATAACAAACTATTTCAATAGCATTTTCTTTGTAAATAAACATCCTAATTGTTGTTATTACTGAAAGCGGGACATTTACAAATCAAAATTGTTTACCAAAACTCTACCATCTACAATGAATATGCTCCGATTATTTTTCTCTAAAGTCTAAAATACTTAAATCCTGCTAAGGCAAATACATATGAAACATACTATAAAACGTTATTGTGTTCCTTCTCTCAACCTCATGGCAACCTCACATTAAAAAGGTCACAAAAAGTTCTGCTCTTAATACAGTGTTAGAGTGAAAATCATGAACATAAGTCATAGTCAAAAACTACACAACCTGAAATCGTGAAGAACTTTTGTTAACTACTTAAAAAAATCACAGAATTTTGTTTTTAAAATAAAGGCAAATCTTTGAGAAATTATTCTTATTACGGTAAGAACATTGAGCATAAAATCTTCCCTCTTAACAAATGGTTCGAGTACAATACGGCAGCGATAACTGCGGGCACCAGGTGATACAGCACATCTATTCGATTTATTCATTTTGTGTAAAGGAAACATTACACCCCTTGAATAACTTCTCACTTACCCCTCTCCCAGGCCCTAGTAGCCACCATTCTACTCTGCTTTTATGAGTTTGAATATTTTATCTACCTCATCTAAGTCAGAGCACACAGTATTGTCCACCTGTGACTGGTTTACTTCCACTTAACAAATTTCTATTATTTTTTGGGGGGGTGGCTTCTTTCAGATTCATTGAGTATTTTTCAGGGATACATGTTTCCCTTGTAGATTTCTCTTGATATATATTTCTTAAGTAATCTATTTAGTGCTTATTTTGGCGAGATAACATTTGTATCCGTGTCTTTTTTTTTTTTAAGATTTTATTTATTAATTTGACAGAGAGACAGCCAGCGAGAGAGGGAACACAAGCAGGGGGAGTGGGAGAGAAAGAAGCAGGCTCCTAGCAGAGCAGGGAGCCTGATGTGGGGCTCGATCCCAGAACGCTGGGATCACGCCCTGAGCCGAAGGCAGACGCTTAACGACTGCGCCACCCAGGCACCCCTGTATCCATGTCATTTATCCATGTTTTGCTTGGGCTCTTGGATGCCCTTTGCTCCTACCTCTGTAAAAATGTCTACAACTGCACTCAGTCCGTCAGTGTCTCACCCATCATTTTCCACTTGGTTCTCTGCCTCTCTCATCTTTTACTCTGAGTTTTTTCATCACTTGATGCTCCGCAGCAGAAAATCACCGCTATTTGGCTTGAGATCTGGATGTTTCAGCTAAAAACCTGCTTCACCCCAAATAAAAAGTACAGAGTACTGTACTCAGTTCTATACTGTGATCTCTCTCTGATCTTGGCTCCCCTATGTTCTCAGAGCTTTGGCTAGTCTCCTATGCTGTCGAGTGTTACTTACTATCATTCAGATTTTCCAGTTATGCATTATGTACTGCTTTGTGGGATACAAACTATTCCTACATAGCTGGAAGAAGAATTCATAAAATATTTAATATATTTCTTCACCAAATATTTCTTGAACACTTACTATTTATTTAGTATATATTTACCAAGCACATACTAAGTGCCTTTTACTTTTCAAGGAACTGGGCATATGACAATGAGATAAAAAATAACTATTCTATTTTCTTAAGATAGTTCTTTTTTGTATTACTTGTCATCTTGCTGTTAACAATCAATGATTTGATGTATGAATTCCGTTAATATCTCATATTGCATTTATGAAGTTAATTACAGTGCATTGTTTCCAACCTCAAATCTGGTCCCCAATATACATTCCAAAAAATTTATTCTGTAAAAACAATACACGTTTTCAAAAATTCGTTTACAGTGAATTTCTCAACTACAATCCCCAAATATGTAAAAGGTATTTTTTGGGGGGGGGGAGGGGGTGAGCTTTAGATTTTTAATTGCACCTAAAAATTAACAATAATTCTCTTTCAGAAGTTTTTATTTTAATTCCAGGTAGTTAACGCCCAATGTTATATTAGTTTCGGGTGTACAATATAGTGATCCAACACTTAACTTCCATACACTGCCTGGTGCTCATCAGGACAAGAGCCCTCCTTAATCCCCATCACCTATTTCTCCCATCCCCCCACCCATGTCCCTTTCAGTAACCATCGGTTTGTCTTCTGCAGTTATGAGTCTGATTCTTGCAGAAATAACACCATTCTTATAAAACGTATATTCTAGTGGGGGGCATGAACTTAAAAAGTATAAATATACATATATGGTGAATATTCTATAATGGAAAAGAGAAAAGGTAAGAAAATAGTGATTAGAGGTGTACTTTTATTTTTAATTTTATTCAAAATCAATTAGTTCACATATAGTGTATTAGTTTCAGAAATATAATGAAAGAAAAAAATATTTGAAACTCAAATGCAAAGACTAGTTGAATTTAAATAAACAAAGTATGTTTTATTTTTTAAAAAAGAAGAAGTAGTGTAGTTTTAGATCGGATAGTTAAAGGATTGCTCTTTGTGGAAGTTAACGGGAACACCTTAGACGAAGTGAGGCACCGAACTCTTTAGGGGAAGATAATATTATACAGAGAGAAGAGAAAGTGCAAACATGTAAGAGTAGGAGACTGTGTTTTCCCAGACAGTAGCAAAAAGGCGAGCGTGGTGGAAAGAAACTATTAAGGGTGCTAATAAAGGTTTAGGGTGCAGACATGTACAGATTTAAAGGTCACAGTAATAACATGGGATTTTATTCTAGTTGTGAAAAGTTATTAAAGAGTGATATGTTAGGGCTGAACGTTTCAAAACTATTTCTTGACTGTTTTGTTGGTAACAGACTGTAAGAGGTAAAAGAAAAAGCATTTCAAAATCATTTATTTTCTACTTTTCCCCTTTTTGGCTTTTAGCAGTGCTTAAACTCAATCAGGATCATATTGTATCTTTTGGGTATATCATGAGAAAGCTCTCAGAGATTTATATTATTTTTGTGCTCATTTATTTACAATATTTTCCTGATGAGAGAAATGGCATATAAAATGTTAATATAAGTACTCACATTAGGAACAGCCTATCACAGATTAGTCTGTGCATTGTAGTCACAATTTGTGTTTGAAAATTGGAAACAGAGGATTCAATACTGTGTGTCATGATTATGGGAGTGCATCAGATAATTTTTAATACCTGAAGTCACATTTGTTAAGTATTATTAAGTACTAACTACTATGGTAAGAGATTGTCTTTCTTTATTCTAAATCACTCTACTAGGTTCCTGTTGTTATCATGCTCCTTTTTTGGCAAAGCAGCGGAGATTAAAGAGCTTAAGTAACATTCTAATGATCACACAGCTACTAACTGAGAGTCACAATTTGAACTTGGAAAGAGACCATTCTCTAAACCATTACATTCTAGTGCTTTCCAATGGGGGGGGGGGGGTAATCCTAATAAAAAGAAAAATCTCAATTTCCTCAGTGAGTTTTTAACCTAATTGTCCAAACAATTTTCTTACTTCCTACTTTATTTAACATTTGCAGTTACATTTAATGATAAAACATAAAATGTGGAGTTATTTTTTTTTTAAAGATTTATTTCAGAGAATGGGAAAGAGAGGGAGAGAGACAGCACAAACAGGAGGGGCAGAGGGAGAGAGAGAATCACAAGCAGACTCCCCACTGAGCGTGGAGCCCTAAGTGGGGATTGATCTCATGACCCTGCGATCACGATCCAAGAGTCGGATGCTTAAACAACTGCACCACCCAGGCATCCCCAAACCTTGAGTTGTTTTAAGTAGTGGTTCTTCAGAAACATTTAAGCATCTTAAGGTTATTAAAATATATATGTGTCATTAAAAAGTATTGATGTTCAGAGACTGTACATACATTTGAAAAAATTATTAAGGTTAAGTATTTTCCTGCTTCACATTTCACTTCTTGGAAAAAAACAAGCCCTCAACTCCCACCACTCCCTGGTATTCCGTGTCGTAAGCTGCCCTGCAAGATCCAACCTGTGCCTTAGGAGAAGGCAGGCAGGCATCCTTGCCTGAGGGCATCTCTAAGGTAAAGATGGAGGGGCTAACATAGGCCAAACAAGCAGGACAAATCATGAGGGCTTCACTGAAAAGAGAAAAAGGCAGTTACTCCTTTCTCAGGTCCTCCAAACTTTACCCAGGGGAGGTACCAGCCCAGCTCCGGGGTCAGAAGTCCAATACGCTGGTCAAGTTTGTCCCTTTACACAAGAATGGACCAAAGAACCAGACATCTCCCCATGAATGTGAGGACCCCATCTCCTCTCCACTCCTGAGGTCCTAATAGACACCTCACTTACATGCACTCCAGAACAGAAACGGAGATGGGGTTATTAGAAAGCTTAATTAATCTGGGTCACACAACAGAACCCAAGGTGTCTAAAGAATCAGCCCCAATTACTGGAGGACACTAAGCTGGAGCCCCAGATTCTCGTTCGTGCATTCACCTCAGTGTGTTTGCTTCTCATAAAAAAGTTCAGACTAATTACAGAGAAACCAAATACAGGATTCCTTCTTTAAAATCAGAACCTAGGGACACCTGGGTGGCTCAGTTGGTGAAGCATCTGCCTTCGCCTCAAGTCATGGTCTAGGGTCCTGGGATGGAGTCCCCGCATCAGGGTCCTTGCTCAGTAGGGAGCCTGCTTCTCCCTCTGCCCGCCGATCCCCCTGCTTGTGCTCTCTCTCTCTCTGACAAATAAATAAATAAATCTAAAAAAAGAAAAAAAATCAGAACCCAGACCATAATTTAGGACCAAAGAGTAAATAAAATTCATCACCATGAATATCCCAGAGCTACAAAAAACAAAACAAACAAACACAGTTTGTGTAATATTTGGTACAAAGAAATCAGAGAAATTTTTCCAGAAGAGTTCAAAGTGCCAGTCCAGCACTCACGGGCGCACAGGGTTAACCAGCAGCTAATATTGACAAACGCTCAGCCAACCCTCATTCAACAACTATTTTCTGGAAGTAATAAAAAATAGAGTGTACATATGAAAACACAAGAAGAGGCAAGAGAGGAAGAATACAGGCAAGAGGATTTTTCATAGGAAAATCAATCTGAAAGCAAAAAACAATATACAATCAAGGAAGAGAACAGAAAGCCTGAACCATACCTTCTGTAGAACAGGAAAACACAACGGGAGAGGTTTTATGGTTTGTTTTGGTTTTTGTTTGTTTTTACAAAAAATTGTCTTCCTTGGTTGAAAAGAAAAACCTGGACTCCAGCCAAGATGAGATGTTCCAAACACAAAGAAAACTCGGAGTACCAGAATAATTTGAAACATGTCACCTTTAAAAATCGTACTGTAATAACCAATTTTTGTGGGAGATCAATGTTTCATTTTAATTACAAATCTGACAGGGGCAATAGTAGAGGCTTCAGAAGGAGATTTACGATAAAAAGACCAAGCAGCAGCTTATGCTTAACATGCGTGTCTCCTAAAGGTATATGAAACTTGTCCCATTAAACATATATGCAACAGAGCGTCAAAGAAGTAATGCAGACAGATGGAAAATTATGTGAGTACATGACTGAGAAAGTAGAAGTTTCTACATTACCCCAAACATGAAACAGTAGAATGCAGCCTTAAGAACACAGACACTGGTGTCAAACAGTCACTACATCACTTATACAGTGTGGGGGGAAAAAAGGCAAGATACTCAACTACCTTCGCATCCATTTCTCCACTGATAAAATAAGTATTACGGTATGGACTTGACAGAGCTGTCAAAAACGTTACTGAAGAATACATATGTGAAACATTTAATTCAGTTCCTGATCAAGAGTCAATTCCAATAAAAAACTAGATAGGATGATGATGATTTTTTTTTTATTTTGGGGCGTTTATTTCTTTTGCATTAAAGATTAAATTTCTGGAATTTCTACTCCTCTTACTTTTTAGAAGTAATGTATTAGGTAAGAAACTCCAAAACAAGATTTAATTTTTGCCTCCTTCATCTATTATTAACTATTCTACATATATATTGTAAGTAATCTGTCTTAAATTCAAACAAAGTATCTAGACATTATCTCTTTTTTTAATTAATCTTTTTTACATCAATAAATAGAAGGCACTGGATAAATCTATTGAATAACAGGAAGAAAAAGGAGAGAGAGAGAAGGAAGGAAGTAGGAAGAGAGAGAGAAAAAGTGAATTAACACTAATTCAAAGTATTTAATATATATTTAAAAACAACAACAACAACAACAACCCTGCATAGTTAAGAGTTAGCCCTAAGATTTTATATGAATTCTGAACAGCCTACATTAGCTATTAGCATGGATTAGAGCCAGGCAGGTAATTAACAAAGATTATCTTTTGACAAAGCAATACATTAGGAATTTTCTTACCCACATTCAATACAGAACCTTTCACAGCCCATTACATACTTGGTTCTCAGTTCTTGCTTCATGGATATATTTTGAATAAAATAATGTAAAACTAAATTTGCATACCTAATCCGGAATTAAGTATACAGCGGAGTTCACTGCATTAATTACTGTGTATTGGGAAAATCTAGGCTAATTACTCCCAAATTCATTATGTAAGAATGCGGTAACAGCTCCTGACCTTTGTAGCCTAAAAGGCAGGTGACTCAAATGACAATATTCATCCTATACTTATGGTTTTCAAACATTTTGGTATGGAATGTTATTTGGGAGCGTGTAAAGCAGCTAAAAGTTGAGAAGCTAGATATAAAACATGGGAGACCAAAACCTCAGTTAGAACAAGGAATTTTGGGGCCAAGTTTGACACCCTTTGTTCTCTCCAAGTTCCCTCAGAGTTTTTGAGAATTCAGCACACATCTGGAGAATATGATCAGATGGAAGCCAAGTTACCCCATAAATAACAACTCCAAGAAGTGGGAAGCATCCTTGAGATTTCTTTCCTGGTGCTCTGCTGTTACTTTTGAAGTTAATTTTTGTCTGTTTTTTAGACTTGAAGATGGTCAAGTATAACCAGGTTAATTTTTAAAAATGGAATACATTTTGTAATTTCAATGGGACAGACTAGAGAAAACACAACAATATATGGTGTGGAGATTTTCTTTTTTTTATTCATTTCTCATTGAGATAAAGCTGATTTTTTTGAGTGGAAAACAGAGATACTTCTAATCCACAGAACTACAGAACTGTCGTGATTTAAAAACTTACAAAGCGGGGGGTGCCTGGGTGGCGCAGTCAGTTAAGCATCTGATGCTTGATTTCAGCTCAGGTCATGATCTCAGGGTCCTGGGATTGAGCCCCAGGTCAGTCTCCACACTCAGTTTGGAGTCTGCTTGACGTTCTCCCTCTCCGTCTCTCTTTCCCTCTGTCCCTCCCACTTGTGCTCTCACTCAAGTAAATAATTAAAATCTTTAAAAAAATAAAAACTTCAAAAAGGGTCGAGGATCAATTTCAATAGTGAAAAATACGTGTGGGTTAAAAGCATTCTCCAAATGCTTTCCTTCTCAAAGTTATTTGAGGAATCCTGAAAATGCTGGAAAACCTTCCACTAAAGTGTGGAATAGTATACATTGGGGGTAGAGTTCTCTTTGTGAGTCAAAAGGTCTTATCAATATTTCACCAGCCCATCTCTTTCTCATCACCTAAAAATATGGCAGATGAGCCTTTAGATGGTGAGTACTTTGAGCAGCTTAACTATAAACACTGCCAAGCAGACTGCATCGAAGCAAAAAAGAACCGAAAACTGACAAACTCTTAATACTGCTGTTCCTGAAAAGTTAATCCAAGCTCAGTGAGAGAATTTTCTTTAAGACTCAAATTTAATTAACGTATAAGGTTCTGTTCCAAGATGATGACATAGGAAGATCCTGGACTCACCTCCTGATATGGACACACTCAATCTACAGCTACGGGTGAAACAATTTCCTCAGAAACAAATATAAAAACAGCTGAGTGACACCTATACCTATCAGGCAAACAAGAAAAAAAAAAAAGTCCAAGCAGGTAAGAGAGACTGAGACAAAATCTCAATGTAAGCGCTACCTCCAGTATGGTGACAACCAGGGGGTACCTCAAAATTTGAAGCTTCTCCCTCAGAAACAGAGTGTGAACTACACATCAGGACCCTCAACTTTTAGGGCCTGCTCCTGACAGACGGGCCCTCAAATATCTAGCCTTGAAAACCAATGGAACTCACCTCCCCAATACCCACAAGGCTATAGCAAACTAAGACATGAGTTTTACAGGACTCAGACTTTCAAACTCACCTGCTCCAAAGACCAGTGCAAAAGTAGATAATGGGGATGCCTGGGTGGCGCAGTTGTTAAGCGTCTGCCTTCGGCTCAGGGCGTGATCCCAGCGTTCTGGGATGGAGCCCCACATCAGGCTCCTCCTCTATGAGCCTGCTTCTTCCTCTCCCACTCCCCCTGCTTGTGTTCCCTCTCTCACTCTCTATCTCTGTCAAATAAATAAATAAAAATCTTAAAAAAAAAAAAAGCAGATAATGGAAAGGTGCCTAGACTTCATATAAAAGAAGCTTATTTGCTTATCTTCAAGAGGCAGCCTGAGGGTTGGGCATGTAACTTAATACACATGTCTGGGGCTACTAGGATTCTCTCCAGGAAAGAAGGCTGGTGGACACCATTTTTGCACACTCTCTGCTCCACAGTATATGCCATCTTTGCACTCCAGCTTGATGTTATTGCTGGAAAAGGACCTTGTAACCACGTCTGGCAACCTGATTTTTGTGGCTGTCACCCAAGGGACACCACCAGATTGCCTGGATCCAGAGGATAGCAGGGCTTATTCTCCAGGGTCCCATAGAACCATGCCCAGTGGAGAAAGAACTCTTTGACTACCACTGCCTAACACAGCATCAGGTAACAGTCTCAAGAGCATAGGCTTTATGCAAAAGAGGCTTATTACGTTATCTTCCCAGTTTGGGCCTCAAGGGCAGGCCACACACGTAAGAGCTGACTGTAATTCTTTCCAGAGACCTCAGGGAACAGATGTTATCTTCAAACTTCCCCTGGTACACTCTCAAGTGCCAGTGAAAGGGAGCTTTTATGTGTATCTGCTACCTATTTGTGTGTGGGGGGATGTGTCTGCCACTCAGGAGACCTCTTTGATCACCTGTCTCTGGAGGCCAGAGAAACTTGTGTCTCTGGATCCCACAGGACTGTAGCAATCAGAGAGACCGTCCTTGGCTGACTGACACCACAGGGCACTACACAGACAGAATACAGAAAACACACCTAGTCTTTATGTAAAAGAGGGCTATTGCTTGCTTATGAGCTTTGGCCTGATGGCTAGGCTTCTGGTTTGGCATACACCTAGGAGTCTACAGAACTGCTCTCAGGGAATGGAGGCTGGCAGATGTAATGTTTGCACTCAACCTCTGCTATACTCCATCTGCCTGGTGCTCCGATTTTTGTGGGTACAGTCAGAGCACACTTCTAGACTGCATGACTCTGGTGGCCAGTGGGGCTTCCTTCTGTGGTCCCACAAGACCGTATCTGTATACTTTCAAAGCTGCTACCTAAAAGTCTGGCTTCAAATCAGCCTGAATCTAAGTGTTAAGACCCTCCTCGTGGGTACACTGATAGGTGTGGAAATGGCTCAACTCCTGGGAGCCAGTGCAAATAAAAGAGGGTGCTTGAACGATTGCAAAGGTGGGAGAGACAACCAAGAAGTAGAGCAGGGTTGAACAATATGGTTCGTTTCCCATAGGAGGCCACTCCTTCAAGATCCGGGGAGCTGAGTGTGTTAACTAACACAAAGAAACCAATAGACAGAGTAATGGAAAAAGAAGAAAGAGATGAATTTGATCCAAACTTTTTGAAAAAGGCCCAATTTCAGGGGAAAAAAGGTAAAAATTTCAGATAAGTGATTTACCTGATAAAGAGTTCAAAGTAATTTTAATAAAGATGCTCACTGAACTCAGGAGAAGAATGAATACAATTAGACACAAACAGTAATTACAACAAAGTACAAACTGAAATCACGGAGCTGAAGAACACAGTAACTGAACTGAAAAATACACTACAGGGGTTCAAGAACAGACCAGACAGAGTAGAACAAAGAATCAGGGAACCTGATAAAAAGACACTAGGACTCAATCAGAGCGGCAAAAATGTAAAGAAAGGGAAAAACCGAGTAAAGATTAAGAGACTAATGAAACAACACCAAGCAGACCAACATTTACATGATAGGGGACCCATAAGGAAAACAGAGAGTGAAGAGGGTAGAAAACTTATTTCAAGAAATAATGCCTGAAAAATTCCCTAACCTGGAAAAATAAAGAGATATCCCGTAAGTCCAAAGAGGTCCAAATAAGAGGAACCAATAGACATACCCACCAAGACACATTATAACTTAAAAAGTCCAAGTTAAAGAAGAGGATCTTAAAAGTGGCAAAAGAAAAACAACCTGTTATGTACAAGAGACCCCAATAAGAGAACTAGGAGATTTTTCAGCAGAAACTTTGCCAGCCAGAAGATACCGACCTCATATATGCACAGTGCAGGAAGAAAAAAAATTCCAAACAAGAATGCTATACATGGCGTATCTGTCTTTCAGAGTTGAAGGAGTGGTAAAGAGTTTTCCAGACACTCAAAAAGTTAATGGATTTCATCACCAATGAAAGGGTCTTAGGAGAAATGTTAGAGGGTTTTAAGTTGAAATGAAAATAAACTAATTAGGGGCACCTGCGTGGCTCAGTCAGTTAAGTGTCTGCCTCCAGCTCAGGTCACCATCTCCGAGTTCTGGGATCGAGCCCCACGCTGGGCTTCCTGCTCAGCAGGGAGTCTGCTTCTCTTTCTCTCTCCCTCTCTCTCTCCCTCTGCCCCTCCCCACTGCTCATTCTCTATCAAATAAATACTTAGAAAATACACTACTTAGTTACAAAAAAAAAAGGACACGAGTGTAAATCTCACAGGTAAAGATAAAAATAAAGGTGGTGAACTAATCTTTTATAAAGGTAGTATGAAGGTTAAAAAGACATAAGTTGTAAAAATAACTATAATTAGTTTTTAGGAATTTATAAGATAAAATGATGTCAAATATAACTTTAAAAACATAAAATGTGGGTGTCTAAAGAGTAAAAATGTAAAGCTTTAGAATTACTCAGGCTAAAATAGACTATTATAAGTTATATTATGTATGCCACATGGCAACCACAAAGCAAAAAAACCTAGGTAAATAAACAAAAGAGAAAGTAATCTAATCGTACCACTAAAGAACATCATCAAACCACAAATGAAGAGCTCAAGAGGGGAAAAAGGAACAAAGGAACTACAAAACAGTCAGAGAACAATTAAGAAAATGGCAGTAAGTACATACCTATCAATAATTACTGTCAATGTAAATGAACTATATTCTCCAATCAAAAGACAAGACTGACACAAAAGAGACATCTATATACCATCTACAAAAGATTCAATTCAGATGTAATGAGACACAGACTTAAAGTGAAGGGATGAAAAAAAGATATTCCATATAACAGACAAAATAGGCTTTAAAAATTAGTAGAAGATAAAAATGGGCACTGTATAATGATATAGGGTCAATCTAACAAGAGGATTTAACAGATATAAATATTTATGTACCTAAAATAGAAGCATCTAAATATTAATAAACCTGAAGGGAGAATTAGACAGCAATAAAATAATAGTAGGAGACTTTAATACTCTACTTTTGTCAATGGATCGATTATCCAGAGAGAAAATCGGTAAGAGAATATTGTTCTTTAAGTGACATGTTAGACAAGATGGACTTCTCAGATAAATACAGAAGGCTGTATCCAAAAGCAACAGAATGCACATTCTTCTCAAAGGCACATGGAACATCCTCCAGGATAAATTATATGTTAGGCCACAAAACAAGTCTAAATCAGTTTAAGAAGACTGAAATCATACAAAGCATCTTTTCTAAACAGAATGGTACGAAACTAGTAATCAAACACAAGAAGAAAACAGGAAATTTCACAAAAATGTGGAGATGAAACAACACACTACTGAATAACCAATGGATCAAATAAGAAACTGAAGGAGAAAATTTAAATAATACCCTGCTTAATTAAAGTTAGTTAATTAATTAAAAGGGAAAAACAACATACCAGAATTCATGGGTCCAAAAAAAAAAAAAAAAAGCAATTCTAAGAGGAAAGTTCATATTAATAAATGCCTACCTCAAAAAGCAAGAAAAATATCAATCCAGCCTTACACTTCAAGGAACTAGAAAAAGAACAACAAAGTCCAAAGTTAGGAGAAAGAAGTAAATAACAAGATGAATGTGGAAATAAATGAATGGAAAACTAAAAAGACAATAGAAAAGATCTCTATAAAATTAAAAGCTGGTACTTGCCCAGATATATAAAATAGAAAAAGTTTAGCTAGACTGACCAAGAAAAAAGGAGTGAGCTCAAATAAATAAAATTAGAAATAAAAGAAGAGGGATTACAACTTATAGCACAAAAACAAAAAGGATCATAAGAGGCCACTATGAACAATGAACCCCAACAAATTGGACAACCTACAAGGAAACAATAAATAAACTCCTTGAAATATACAGTTACTAAGACTGAACCATCAAGAAATGGAAAATCTGAACAGATCAATTCTTAGTAAGGAGACAGAATCAGTAATTAAAAATCTCACAGAAACAAACTTGTAGGACCAGATGGCTTCAATAGTGAGGTCTGCCAAACTTTAAGAAGAATTAACATCAATCCTTTTCAATCTCTTAAAACAAACAAATAAATGGAGGGAACATTACCAAACTCATTTTATGAGGCAAGCATTACCCTGATTCCAAAACAGACAGGTAACCACAAGAAAAGGAAATTATAGGCAAATATCCCTGATGAATATAGATGCAAAAATCCTCAACAAAAAATTAGCAAACAGAATTCAACAATCATTAAAATGATCATACACCATGATCAAATGAGATTTATTCCAGGGATGCAAGGATGATTCAACATTTGTTAATAAATCAATGTGATATACCACCCTAACAAAATGAAGGATAAATATTATGTGATCATTTCAAGAGATTCAGAAAAAAGCATTTGAGCAAAGTCAACATCCATGATTAAACACTCTCAACTAAGTGTGTATAAAGAAATCATACATAGCTCAATATGTTAAATATGCCAAGCCCACAGGTAACACTATACTCAAAGTCGAAGAGCCAAAAACTTTCCCTCTATGATCGCGAACAAGAAAGAATGCTGTTAGCACTTTTTTTTTTTTTTTCAACTTGGTATTGGAAATCTAGACAAAGCAATTAGGCAAGAAAAAGGAATGAAAGGCATTCAAATTGGAAAGGAAAAGTCAAACTCAAATATGAAAGTTTCATAAGCCTTTAGACAAGAAGAGAAAATATGGGGGGGTGAATCCCCTTTAAGTTTGACAGATTTCAACTCCAAGGAAGAGAGAACATGTGTTAGCAGTCTTTTGGACTTGGTGTGGCAGGGAGTTAGGATGGCCTCAAATTGTCACTATTTGAACCTGAAATGATATTATATAGAAAACTCTAAAGACTGCACTAAAAAACTTGTTAGATCTCATACATGAATTCTGTCAGTAGCAGGATACAAAAATCAATATACAAAATCTAGGTTTTACACATGAATTATGACATTCAGAAAGAGAAATTAACAATCCTATTTACAACTGCACCAAAAATAATAAAATACTTAGTAATAAATTTCACGAAAGAGGTGAAAGACTGATATACTGAAAATTAAAAGACACTGATGAACAAAAAATGGAGAAAACACAAAAAAAGTGAGAAAGGACAGTCTCTTCAATATGGTGCTGAAAAACTGAACATATCCAAGCAAAAAAATCAAACTGGACCACTATCTTACATCCTGCATAAAAACTAACTCAAAATGGAGGACAGACTTGAACTTAAGACCTGAAATCATAAAACTTCTAGAAGAAAACATAGGTATGAAGCTCTCTTGACATGTCTTGCAGATGATTTCTTGGATTTGACACCCAAAGCAAAGGTAACAAAAGCAAAATAAACAAGTGACACTCTATCAAACTAAAAAGCTTCTGTCTACCAAGGTAAACCATCAACAAAATGAAAAGTCTACTTAATGGGAGCTAATATTTGCAAATCAGATATATTCAATAGGGATTATCCAGAATATTTAAATAACTCCTAAAACTCAGTAGTGAAAAAATTTTATTTAAAAAATTGGCAGAAGATCGGAATAGATGCAAACATTTCTCCAAAGATAGCCATACACATGGCCAAGAGGTACACAAAAAACTGATTAACATAACTGATCTTCGAGAAAGTGCAATTCAAAACCACATTGATATACCACTTCACGACTGTTAGAATGGCTAGTAAAAAGAAGACAAGAGAGAGGAAGTGTGGGCAAAGATGTGGGAAAAAGATGTGCATTCTTGGTTAGAATATAAATTGATGCAGCCACTATGAAAAAGAGTACAAAGATTCCCCAAAAAATTAAAAATAGAACTATCATATAATTCAGTAACACCACTTCTAGGTATTTATCTGAAGATAACAAAAACACAAATTTGAAAAGTTATGTTTCCCATGTTCACTAAGCGTTTTTTACAATAATTTATATATAGAAACAATCTATATGTGCATCGATGGATCAATGTACAAAGAAATTGTGGTATTTATGTACAAAAGAATACTTACTATTCAGTCATAAAAGAAAATAGTAAAATCTTGCCATTTGCAACAACCTGGATGGACCCTGAAGGCATTATGCTAAGTGAAATAAGTCAGGCAAAGATAAAAGTGTATGATCTCACTTGTTTGTGGAATCTAAAACCAAACAAACAAACAAGGAAGCAAACAAAAACCTGAACTCAGACACAGAAAACAGACTGGTGGTGCCAAAGACAAGGGCTGAGTGCTGTGTAATCTGAGCGAAGGGGTTTAAAAGGTACAAACTTCCGGGGCGCCTGGGTGGCACAGCGGTTAAGCGTCTGCCTTCGGCTCAGGGCGTGATCCCGGCGTTATAGGATCGAGCCCCACATCAGGCTCCTCTGCTATGAGCCTGCTTCTTCCTCTCCCACTCCCCCTGCTTGTGTTCCCTCTCTCGCTGGCTGTCTCTATCTCTGTTGAATAAGTAAATAAAATCTTTAAAAATAAAAAAAAATAGAAGGTACAAACTTCCAACTATGAAGTAATTAACTAATGGGGCTATAATGTGATGATATTTAACAGTTCGGTACTGCACAAGTCAAATACTGCTAAGAGATATCTTTAAAGTTCTCAATGTAAGAAAATAGATTTTGGAATTATGTATGGTAATGGATGTTAACTAGACTTATTATTTTGTAATCTATATATCAAATTATGTTGTATACCTGAAATATAGTGTTTTATTTCCATTATATCTCAGTTAAAAATTTATATATATATATATATATACACATACTTGTCTTGTTTTGGTATTGTACTGGGTCTTTGTATAAGTAGGTATGTATCTTAAAGAAATGCCATTATAGTGCATGGGCCATTTTAAGAACACTTTTGACATACTCTAGATTATTTCTACAATTTCTTTAACACTCATCACAATTGTTACATTTTATGTTTATAATCTTAATTTTTAAGTAAGTTTCAACACTTTGTATTCCTTCAATTATGTGGCTTTCAGGTTATATACACAATTGTGTATTATATTTTAACAAATGAAATTATATCATATTTATAGAGAATTTATTATCAATTTGGTAGTGTAGTAGCTGTTATTACCACTGTAGAAAAAAATGCTTAAATTGAGGAACAAAATTACTAAAAATAAAAGATACTGATACATTACATGTGCCAATCATTTCATGTTACCTTAGTTTAATGAACATAAAACATAAAATATATCTTCAATTCCCTGTGCGATGTAGTTATATCAGTTTACCTAGTAGATCCGGGGGCCTTGAAATATTGTCTATCCAAGACTTCCAGTTTCAAATTTTTTTTTCTTTGTATAAAGACTTTATGATTACACATCACATATTGTATATCCTTAATTTTACCTTTCCTTTCAAGGAACACTATATATTTAGTCATATAAGGAAGAAAGGGTGGAAAGACAAGATTATCACAAGTTCATGTGGATTGTAAGCTGACTCCAGTTACAGAAACAAAAAGAAGCAACCACGCCAGAAATAAAAAGAGGTGCATCTCTGATTTAATGAAAGATGGCCTTTCGTTTTGGACACCCCTCATTTGAAAACACTGCCATATTATAATGGGTAACTACACAAACACTTTAGCTTATATAGTTTTAATTTATACTCATTTATATGTAGAAATAGGACAGGTGTTCTCCTTTTTATGTATATTTTAAAAAATGGTTACAAAATATCACTCCCTCACCATCACTGAGGATGTGCATGAACGCACCTGTCACAACATCTCTCTAAAATTATCTTCTAAAGAGAGTAGCTTTGTAAGTACTTTATTGGCTAACAAGTGATATTGCTAACTGCTGTTTTAAATGGTGTGCAAGACTAGTGTGCACTAAAAATCCTGTGTCTTTAATAGCAAAACAACTAGAGAGAGATGAACTGCTTTCTGTAAATGGTTAAGGTAACTAAGAACTAAGTTGATGTTTCTCCTCCAACTTGAACAATTCTGGAAAAAATTATATGAAATAAGAAAATACATTATACAAATAACCAGATATCTAACATTTTAAATGTTCTCTTCTGCTTCAATTCAAATATAACTTCCTGAGGATCCTCATTTTGGAGTCCAGCTTAAGAACAATAATCCCTGATCATCAACAGCAGCCTCTGTAAGTTATCTCATATACATTTCTGCATCCTACAGTCCATTATTTTGGGGTCTTTGCAAAGTTTTATCTGTACATTACAATGCTCTAGCTTTTTAATGTTATAATATTAATATTACCATTTTAAGTTTTAAGAGCTATCCTCCAAGGTCACTATAGTATTAGCGGCAGAAATTCCAAGTACGGTTACAAAACCTGATTGAGAAACTCTGGAGGAACTGAGACCTTAGGGTACCTTTAAATCACAATCCAGAGGACTGTGGATCTTAAGACAAAAATGAAAAACAAACTGAGTTCCCAAAACAAGTTTGACCAAGTCACACGGGAATGTTATGTAAAACAATTGTGATACTAAGCCATGATACGCAATTAAAATAATATCATTTCCACAGATTTCAAAGGGAATTGAGAATTTGAGGGATGGGATTCAGAGCTGTATGTATTGAATCGCAGAGTGTTTATGTTGTTTACATTATAGAGGTGGAAAAATTCTAAGCCGTATTAAGTTGAATTAAATACAAGCAAGATTTACATGGCAGTGATGGATAATTTTCATTTTCTTCTTTAATTTAAGGGAAGAACACCGAATCACTGAAATTAAAAATATAATAAGTTCCAGAATACGGCACTATTTCATTGTTGAAGAAAGAAGGCAGAACTCTATTATAGTCAAGAGAAATCCAAATTCTTTCATCTTTGTGTTAACTCTCACCTGACTTCCTCACTCCATCAATTTCAGCCCCATAGGTAACAGTTGTGCCCATTGTTTTACATTTGTTTTTTAACAAGATGTGTCCATAAGTCTAATCTTATCATCTTTTGTCATACTTCAGAAACAGAACTATATAATTTAATATTCTTGGATACTCTCTTATTCATGCTGTAAAATAACACTATTGGTAATTAAAAATAAAAATTATATATATATGTACATACATATATAAATTAATAAAGCCTTTTATTTATATTTACTGCTAAACATTCTGCCTAGATTTTGTCCTTGCTCATAATACAGCCTTAAGTTTTATGAGAACTCAAACTTACAGACCAACAGAAGAAAACAATACATTAAGTCACTTTGGAGTCTAGGCTTATGAGAAACTTTGTTGGTGGTGTTTTATACAAACACTAGAAAAAAATAAAAGTAACTTTCAGAAAATTAGGGATTATTTACCTTCTAATGTTATTTCTTCTTTATTAATGTAATGGGTTTGCGTATGATATTTATTGTAAACATGTTTATAGAACAATAGATTTGATTTAGTTTCAGTGGTACCATTTCATTAAAGCATACCCGTGAGCGGGATATTCTCCTTTTGCCCCTTTAAATGTATCATCCCTCTCCTTCCTACCCTACATTCCAGGCTTTGTTGCACCCAGGTCTCCCAGTTGCGTTTTGCTATCAGGAACTCACTAAAGACCATTAGGAGATTAGAAGTGGGAGAAGAGGGAAGTTTGGGCTTAGTCCCCTGGCTCTTTTCCTATTGGACCAGGGCAGCCCCCTCCCAATAGCAGTGGGTCTTGCTGGATTTCATAACTCCCTCGACTTGCTCCTTCAGGTTCAGAGGTAATAGGTGCTTCTTGCTGCCATGATGCCAGGGGCATGTCATCATCCTTTATTGATATTCCTTAACTCTATCTGCACTTATGTCAAGAGCCCCTCCATTAAAACCTCTTTAAAAAAAAGGGGGGGGGGCTGGAACGGAAAGAAAGAAAGAAAAAGAAAAGCTCTTCAAATAAAAGTCCAGAATGAGATGGCACCACAGGTGAATTTTACAAAACATTTAAAGAAGAGTTAATACCTATTCTTCCCAAACTATTTCAAAAAATAGAAGAGGAAGAAAAATTTCCAAATTCACTTGGTGAGGCCAGCATTATGTTGATACCAAAACCAGATAAAGAGACTACCAAAAAAACCAAAAAAACAAAAACAAAAAACAAGCCACAACTACAGACCAATATTTCTCATGAACATAGATGCAACAATCACCAACAAATTATTATCAAAACAAATCCAACAATATATTTAAAAAGTCATTCACCATGATCCAGTCGGATTTATTCCTCAGATGCAAGGGTGGTTCAATATTTGCAAATCAATGTGATACATTCCATCAACAAAAGAAAGGATAAAAATCATACAATCATTTCATAGATGCAGAAAAAAAAAAAATTTGACAGAGTACAATATACACTCGTGATAAAAATGCTCAGCTAACGTTAGGTGTAGACAGACCGTATCTCAATATAATAAAGCTATATATATTAAAAAAAAAAAAAACCCTCAGCTAACCTCATACTCAATGGTGAAAAACTGAGAGCTTTTCCCATTATATTAGGAACAAGACAACAATGTCTACTCTATTTTTATTCAACATAGTATTGGAAATCCTAGCCATAACTATCAGACAAGAAAAATAGATAAAAGTCATCTGTATTGGTAAGGGAGAAGTAAAAATTTCACTCTTTGTAGATGACATGATACTATATGTAGTATTCCTAAAGATGCCACCAAAGATGATACTATAGTATCATATATACCATATCATATATATATATACACACTGTATCATATATAGTATCATATATATTTACTACATATGTATACTATAATTAATATGCAGAAATCTGCATTTCTATACACTCATAATGAAGCAGCAGAAAGAGAAATTAAGACAATAATCCCATTTACAATTGCACCAAAAATAATAAAATACCCAGGAATAAACTTATCCAAAGAAAATTATACTCTGTACTCCAAAAGCTATAAAATATTTAAAGAAATTGAAGATGATGCAAACAAATGGGAAGATATTCCATACTCATGGACTGGGAGAATCAATACTGTTAAAATATAAATACTAATGAAAGCCATGTACAGATTTAATGTAATTGCTATAAAAATACCAGCATTTTTCACAGAACTAGAATAATCCTAAAATTTGTATGGAACCACAAAAGATCCCACGTAGCCAAAGCAGTTTTGAAAAAAAACAAAACTGGAAGTATCACAATCCTAGATTTCAAGATATACTAAAAAGCTATAGTAATCAAAGCAATATGGCACTGGCACAAAACCAGACACACAGATCAATGGAACAGAGTGTCCAGAAATAGACCCATAATTATATGGTCAATTAATCTATAACAAAGGAGGCAAGAATATTCAATGGGAAAATCTCTTCAACAAATGGTGTTGGGAAACCTGGACCACTTCTTGCACCATACGCAAAAATTAATTCAAAATAGATTTAAGATCGAAATCCATAAAAATCCTAGAAGAGGGGGCACCTGGGTGGCTCAGTCAGTTAAGCGTCTGCCTTTGGCTCAGGTCATGATCTGAGGGTCCTGGGATGGAGTCCTGCATCGGGCTCCCTGCTCAGCGGGGAGTCTGCTTCTTCCTCTCCCTCTGCCACTCCCCTTGATTGTGCTCTCTCTCACTCACTCCCTCCTCTCAAATAAATAAAATCTTAAAAAAAAAAAATCCTAGAAGAGAACACAGGCAATAGTTTCTCCAACATGGGCCATAGTAACATTTTTTTCTAGATATTTCTCCTAAGGCAAGGGAAACAAAAGCAAAAAACCCCACAAAAAAACAAAAAAAACTCAACCCCCCCCCCACAACTATTGGTACTACATCAAAATAAAAAGGTTTTGCACAGAGAAACAAAGACAAAAATACAAGACAACCTACTGAAGGGGAAGAGATATTTGCAAATCACATACCCAATAAAGGGTTAGTATTCAAAATATATAATGAACTTATACAACTCAACACCAAAAAAACCCCCAAATAATCCAATGAGAAAATGAGCAGAAGACATGAAAAGACATTTCTCTGAAGAAGACCTACCGCCGTCCAACAGACACATGAAAAAATATTCAACATCCTCGATCACCAGGGAAATGCAAATGAAAACCAACATGAGCTATCACCTCACACCTGCCAAAATGGCTAAAATGAAAAACATTAGAAACAAGAAGTGTTGGTCAAGATGTAGAGAAAAAGGAACCCTTGCCTTGTGCACTGCTGGCGGGAATGCAAACTCATGCAGCCACTGTGGAACACAGTATGGTGGTTCCTCAAAAAGTTGCAAATAGAGCTACCCTATGACCCAGCAATTGCACTACTAAATATTTATCCAAAGAATAAAAAAAAATACTAATCCAAAGGATACACACACCCTTATGTTTATAGCAGTTTTATCTGTAATAGCCAAATTATGGAAACAGCCCACATGTCCATCCACTGATGAATGGATAAAGAAGATGTGGTGTATGTATATGGTGTGGACTATTACTCAGCCATAAAAAGAATGAAATCCTGCCATTTGCAGTGACATGGGTGGAGCTACAGAGTATTGTGCTAAGCACAATCCATCACTCATGTAGAATTTAAGCAACAAAACAAATGAACAAAGGGGAGATAAAAAAGAGAGGAAAATCAAGAAACAGACTTTTAACTACCAACAACAAACTGATGGTGGCCAGAAGGGAGGGGTTTGGACGATGTGTTAAATAGGTGATGGGGATTAAGGAGGGCACTTGTCGTGATGAGCGCTAGGTGTTGTATGCAAGTGTTGAATCATTATATTGTACACCTGAAACTAACATTACACTGTAGGTTAACTAACTGGAATTTGAATAAAAAATTAAAAAAAAATTACCAAATGATCCACTAATTCCACCACTGGGTATTTACTTCAAGATTATGAAAACACTAATTTGAAAAGATATATGCACCCCTCTATTGTAGCATTATTTACAATAGCCAAAATTTGGAAAGAACCCAAGTGTCCACTGATGGATGAATGGATAAAGAGGAGGTGGTATGTGCGTGCGCACACACATACACACACACACACACTGGAATGTTACTCGGACATAAAGAATGAAATCTTGCCATTTATAACAGCATCGATGGATCTAGATAGTATGATGCTAAGTGAAACAGGTCAGTCAGAGCAAGACAAATGCCCTATGATTTCACTCATATGTGAATTTAAGAAACAAAACAGAGAAGGGGGAATGAAGCATGAGAGACTATGGACTCTGAAAAACAAACTGAGGGCTTCAGAGGGGAGGGGGGTGGGGGAATGGGATAGGCTGGTGATGGGTAGTAAGGAGGGCACGTATTGCATGGTGCACTGGGTGTTAATATGCAACTAACGAATCATCGAACTTTACATTGGAAACCGGGGATGTACTGTATGGTGACTAACATAATATAATAAAAAAACATTAAAAAAAAAAAAAGAAAGAAAAAATGAGACAACCCCACCCAAAAAAAGACTCTTAAATATAGACAACTGATGGTTACCAGAGGGGAGATGGGTGGCGGTGGGGGTGAAAGAGATGCAGGGGATTAACAGTACACTTATCGTGATGAGCAGTGAGTAATGTATAGAAATGCTGAATCACTATATTGCACACCTGAAACTAATATCATACTATATGTTAACTATACTGGAATTAAAATTTTTTTTTAAAAACCTCTTCAATTGCCCATTTTGAGTATGCCAATGGTAATTTTTATATTATGCTAGATTTGAGCAATTAGCAGAAAAAATAAAAATATAGTTAAGATAAAAGATGAAAAATATGAAGGAAATGTAAAGATATGAATATAAAATTCATCAAATACATATCTTATCAACATTATAGAAGGAGTCACAGAGTGCCTGGGAAAATCCATAGCAGAAAAGATCTTAGCTGAGAGTTTTTCAGAACTGATCAAAGATATCCACCCACCTAGACAGAATTAAAAAAAATGCTACTGTCCCAATGTCGGTGTTTCTAAATTCCTATGTTGAAACTTCACCCCCACGGTGATAATATTAGGAGGTGGGGTCACTGGGAGGTGATTAAGTCATGAAAGTGGTGCCCTTGCAAATGGGATTAGCGCCTCGTAAAAGAGGCATGAGAAAATTCCCTTGCCCCTCCCACCACGTGAGGTTACACAGAAAATTACTCTGAGAAATATGGGGTGCTTAGAAACGACCTGGTTTATGATATTTTTGCTAGACATGCCCAAATGGACTAAGACAAACAGGAACTCTCAGGCATAATAGATGTAAGGAAATTCACACCCAGACACTTCATGGTACAATTTCAAACCACAAAAGACAAAGTGATCATCTCAGAACTAGACAAACTATCTTCAAAAGTAACATTTAGACTGAGAAGGGATTTTCCAGCAGCAACAGCTGGAACTGGAAGACAGAGAAATGGTCTTTCCTTCTGTGCTGAAATAAGTTAACGGCCGATCAATAAATTAATTCCTGGCAAAGATGTATTTCGAGAGTACGGCCAAAATAAAACTGTTTGTAGAAAACAAAATGTAAACATAGCTGGAGGATTTCTGAAGGCTGCATTTCCACCCCAGCTGCAAGATTTAAGGGACAGGAAGGACAGCGGCAAAGTAAGCAGGAAAATGATAGGAAATGCAATTAAATACTGACTACTGGAAAACATAATAATACATTATAGGAATCTAATCTAAAAAAAGAATTAACAAATATCCCAACAATAAGTATAAGTCACAAGGGGCTGAAGATGATAAAATTAAATTTTCATATTGCAATTTCTTGGGTAAGAAGTAAAAATTAGAAACACGTTGTATTACCTTGAAAACAGTACAGAAGAACTGCGCGTTAATTAACTGGAATTTAAATAAAAACTTACAAGAAAACAGTATAGAAGAAAAAAGCATGGTCAAAATAAAAGAAACTCTTTACATCCAAAAAAATGTAAGAAATGAGTTGGAGGAAAACATCCATCAGATGTGACATAAAGAAAACAAGAATTATGGAATATGTAGCATTTACGTAGAATAATAATTTCTACAGAAGACGACAATAATCATATTAGTACTTTAAATAATACAACTATTAAAAATACACCATTTCTAAGAGAAACACATAAAATATAAAAATGTAGAAAATACAGAAGAAATAATGGTAGAAGGAAGTATTCCTCACGGAAACACACTAACTCTTGTGAAGGGAGTTTCTTCCTCCATTCAGACAACACAAATGCCAGAAAATAATGAAATGAAATGGAGCCAGAGGTAAACCCTGTGTCCTGGCAGGTAAGCCACCCCAAAAACAGGGCTGTAGATGAAGCTAGAACAAAGAATGCTTCCAGGAGGACATTTCGGTGATAGGAGCTTATCAGCAAACCAGGAGTGAAGGAGTGGAGGAGGGGGGCCTAAGAGACCACCGTCCCTCAGGGTCACACTCCACAGGCTGCTGTACCCAATCCCGTGAGCAACGACGTCACTTATACATAACAGAAATTAATTTCTCACGGTCTTGGAGTCTGGAAGTCCGGTTATCGAGATGCTGGCATGGTTATACAAGGCCCGTCATCCTAAGCTGCAGACTTATTATCTCTCCACACGGCAGAAGGCAGGAGCTACCTTTCTGGGGCCTCATTTACAGAGGCACTAATTCCAGAGGTAAGGGCTCTCGTGACCTAATCCCATCCCAAAGGTCCCAATACCTTGGGGCCATTAGGTTTTCAATATATGAAGTTAGCAGGGGGTGGGACACACACACACACACGTCTATTCAACCACAGCACTCAGTTAACTTCAACTACTGAAATGGTTTTAGTAGTTGAGGGGCACCCAGCGGGTGCAGTCAGTGGAGTGTCCGCCTCTTGGTTTCCACCCAGGTCTGACTGCAAGGTTGTGGACTCAAGTCCCGCATCCAGCTCCAGGCTCAGCTGGGAGTCTGCTTGAGGGTTTGTCTCTGCCTCTCCCCCCTGTGCTCTCACTCTCTTCCTAAAATAAATCTTAAACACACACACACACACACACACACACACACACACACACACACACACACTTTCAGAGTGAGCTGGGGAGAGACCACATTCACACAATGTTTATTATGGTATATTGTTATTATTATACTGTTATTAATTATTGTTTTTAACCTCTTATTGTGCCTGATTTATAAAGTAAACTTCATCCTCAGTGTGTATGTTTAGGAAAAAACACAGTACACATAGGGTCTGGTACTCTCCAGGTTTCAGGGATCCACTGGGGACTACCGGTCTTGGAACATATTCCCCCACAGTTAAGGAGGAATTCTTGTAACGACCTCCTCACCAATAGGGCTCTTATCTGGGGTAAAAATTTGGAATAATCAAAGATGATTTTATATTTTGGCAACTACGTAGACCATCAGGGCAAGCGTTGTGTGCTCAGCTATCAAGTTAGCCTCACATCTACAAATGAGTGAATTAGCACCAGATACACGGCCGGCAGACACAGTAAGCACACACCTGGATTCTAATTTTTTTAATGTTATACATAGACTTACACACACACACACACACACACACACACATTCTGTAAACAGAGATAGATTAAAAGAGGGAGAGAGCGAGCAAGGGAGAGAGAGAACCAATACAATATAGATTCTATGAGACAAAGTCACATTCAGAGGAAGATAATAACTTTGGGGGCAAAATTATTAATTGATGCTCATGAAGAGTGCTTTTAAAAATTATTTGCTTTTCTGGTTCACGTGAAGAAAGTTAAAGAACTTCCCAGCATACTATTTTACGTTACGTAAGGGATTTTATTTTTGTTTATTATACATGTGAGAGAATGGCATATATAAATCTCACTGGAGATCATTTCCATATTACCCATGCAAAATAGGACTCCTTGGGTTTGAGAACCATAATGGATGCGTATATCTTTCTGTCTTCCTATCTATATGTCTGTCTCTCCATCTGTCTACATTATTCACTACACATGGCTACTACTCCTTCAACCTAATGCATGACAACTACTGTATTTTATACAATCAATACAGCATCAATACTGATAAAAGACAGTGTAAATTTTCCTTTGAATAAGGGAGACATTAAGAGAGTGCAATTAAAGTGTTTCTCAGAATTTCAGTCCCTAAATTCCTAAGGATGGGAGAATCCCAAGATGAGATCTGTGTTAGTAATTGCAGATCCACTCTGTTAGTTTTGTGGCATCGATAATGAATAAAAAATTGGAAATATGCAAACTTGTGGGCTCCTGAACAGTGTGTTTAAAAGTGAAAATTATGTATTATTGGTTAACTGCAAAGGAAAATTTGGAACCGGGCATAAATTGCAAGGTCCACAGAAACCACTACTGAAGCAATGTTATAGTAATTCTATTTTATAATTTTATTTCACATAATATCAAGTTTACAATGTTAGATGATTACATTTTTAAGATCTAATTAATTAATTAATTAATTTGAGAGGAAGGGGTAGGGTTGGGGATGGGGGAGAGGGACAAGCAGACTCTGTACAAAGCCTGACATGGGGCTCAATCCCATGATCCTGAGATCAAGACCTGAGTGGAAATCAAGAGTCAGAGTCTTAACCCACTGAGCGACCCCGGTGCCCCAGATTAATACATTTAACCTCAATAAATAAATGTTAGAAGAAATCTAGGATTTCAAGAAAGATCTATCAACCTTACAGCATTTTATTTTCACTACCTAAGAAATAAAATTGGGGAGGGTAAACAACAGAATTTTGAGGGATGCGGAAGTTAGCTTGCTTGTTTGACCTCATTTTTTTAATAGAAAAAATCTTTTAAAGAGAGACAGTTTCTACCACCTGTTCAGATTAGATATTCTTTTTAAAAGGAAAACAAAACCCCCAAAAAAACCATAGCTTATCTCCAGGAAAGATAGTGTTTCAAGTTGTGGAGAGTTCTCCAATCTATACATTTCTTAGTTTCTAAATTCGCCACACCTATCAGCTGTCATCACAATTTCATTCTCTAGCTAATATGCTCTAATATCTAACCAATAACCAAAAATCTTGGTTGTCCTCTCCAAAGCATCCTCTCCCCAATATATAGCCAAAAAGAACTAACAAGGAGAACAGCTTCTCTAAAGGAGCACCACGGATTGGGGGGCACGGAGATTAACACCAATGCCTCTCGAATGGTCCTTGTACTTCAAAGGCAAGAGGAAATGGAAAATATACAATTTGTTCAAAGAAGAATTATGCTCACTTTTCCCCTGTCTTTGTCGTACAGCTCCCATCATCCCATCTCCGGTCCAACGTGGAGAATGTGAGAGCCAGAGTGGCAATGAAACCGACTCTCTTCTAGGACCTAGAGCTCTCACAGCTGCTTGAATTCGTGAGTTCAGATTTTCAGTTAAAGTCAGTTCTTGAGGACAGTGCATTTTTTTATCTTAGAATTTCTAGTACCTAACGATGCCCGGCGCCATTGACTGAAACATAACTGATTTAAGGTTGCAAATCCTTAAAAAAAAAAAAGAGTAAAAGGTAGATGTGCAACTGAGTAATTTGTTTATGTAGCACTGGTTTTTTAAAGTATTACCCTATAGCGTTTTGCAAACTCTCAGCTTGGTGCATGTGAAGGCCTACACATGCGTGGAGAAACAGTCTTACATCCAGCAATCTGTCTCATGGAGATGCGGCAGATCCATACATACCTTCCAAATAGAAAAAAGATGCACCAGAAATCATAGTTTTGTATTCCGTTTTCTCACATTTCAATGTGGATAACATCTAAAAAATGCTTTCACTTGGCTTCTGCACTACATTAAGAAATCATATGCAAGAAGTGAGAAGGCATAAGACTTTAGATAAGATCCCCAAGGACTCAACTGAGGCTCCAAGTAATTTCGAAATTATACAATCTGCATATCAACATCAGGAATGTTACCTGCATGCTGGAGAAGATCATAAGGTTATGGTCCTACTCATGGGATAAGCGTTGCCTGGATATAAGCAATGACCGTGGCGATTATCAATTTTATTATATCCACAGCGTGTACCTTCTTTAGTATATGTGAAAAGGATCAGGTAAATGTCTATTCTTTCTGTAGTGTACCAAGGCTAAAAGAATAGCATTATATGATTAGAGTTCAAATAGGTGACGGAAGGACATTAAAGGCATATAATTCATCAAAAATGAAAAAAATGTTTTCAAAGGAGGCACCTGAGTGGCTCAGTCAGTTAAGCGTCTCCTTAGGCTCAAGTCATGATCTCAGGGTCCTGGGATCAAGCCCTATGTCAGGCTCCCTGCTCAGAAGGGAGTCTGCTTCTCCCCCTCCCCCTGCTTGGGTGCACACTCTCTCTTGTGCTTGCTCTCTCTCAAATAAATAAATAAATAAATAAATAAATAAATAATCTTTTAAAATATATCTTCATTGGGATAATTTTCCAGCAAAATAAGTCCTGACTAAATATCTCCTATATAATTCCTTTATTTACCTTCTAGTGTTGCAGATGGGAATGAGAAAAGTATTTGGTAAGGTAGTAATATTTATACAATTATAGGTAGAAGAAAAAGTGATAATAAGGAATATTTGAAAATTGTATCATCACAAAAGGTTAAAAGCATACCTTTTAACAAGATTAAGCTTTTACACTGAGGTAGGATAAAATAATACCCAAATTAAAGCAATACGAAGGACAGCAAGAAGACCCACTGCCCCTGTACTAGACTGCTCTGATGCATAAAATTCCAGTGTTGGTAGTCCTTTCCTTTCTTGTAATGTCTTCCTAACGGTTTTTATTGCAAATTTTAGTCAGGGCAGGTAACTCATAAAACCCTCATAGAATTTTTGTGATGACACTTGTAAGGTAAGAGACACAAGGATCAACAAAATGGGTGGCAGAAGAAAACCTAAGTCATAGCAACCAAATTTGCTTACTTGCAATTTTACCTAGAGTTTTTAGGTGAGAACAGTCAGGAGAAAGTTAGCCTATCATAAACAACTCCAACACTTCTGAACAAGTATTCTTACACTACATTTGCATTCTTTACCCTCACCTATGGGCACGGATATGTTGCCAAAGGAAGAATGGAAAGGCCAAGAACAGACTAGTTCTGTAATTATCTGATACGTTAACAATGGCAGGTAGGAGGACAGGGTTGGAGAACGTCAAGGATGGGTTTCTCGGAAAGGTGACTCAACAGATTGCCTTTGGAGAAGTTTATTAGGGGGTGTTCTGGAATCAACATCGATGGAAGAGAAAAAAGATACAGGACTCTGCAGAGAATGAAGCTGGAAAGCAATGGAGTCCCAGCAAGGCCTCAGCCAGCCCCGCAGTGATGACCCATCTCAGTTATCAGGATTTGTGTTTGGGACCTGGGTCTTTAGGCTGCCATGTCAGAAAGTCATTGCATACAGGTGGTCTCTGAAAAAGATTGACCATAGGGTATGCTCACTTTAGCTGAGTTAGCTTTCTGAAGGGATTGAAAACTACTGTTAGTCAAAAACCTTTCCATCCTAGGAGACGTAAATTTGTCAGTTCTAACAGTGGATCTGGGTAGCCTACAAAACTATCCACAACGAAGATGTACTACTTTCTGCAAATTTTGCCACATTACCCATCATGGCCCTTTGATAGAAATGTTCACTTTCTTTTATGTACTTTTCAATACAATCTGTAGTTAAACAGGACTGACTACTCTTCTTAAATTCTTTCCTCTTTAGTGAATCCATCTTCTGACAGCCTTAATGTGTTTATTCAATGTCATCTTGAGAGCTAAATAACTAAGTGAAGCATTTAAATATACATACAGGGAAGATGAAATTTTTCCACTTTAAAACACCCATACTACCGAAAACAATCTACAGATTCAATGCAATCCCCATCAAAATACCAATGGCATTTTTCACAGAATGAGAACGAAGAATTCTAAAATTTGTATGGAACCACAAAAGACCATGAATATCAAAATCTATCTTGAGAGGTATCACACTCACTGATTTCAAACCATACTACAAAACTGTAGTAATCCAAACAGTCTGGTACTGACATTATAAACAGATACATATATCAGTGGACTAAAATGGAGAGCTCAGAAATAAAACACAAATATATGGCCAAATAATCTATGACAAAGAGGGCAAGAATATACAATGGGGAAAAGATGACATTTTCAGAAAGTGGCCCTGGAAAAATGATGGCTCATGAAAATCAATGAAACTGGACCACTTCTTTACAACCTACACAAAAATAAACTCAGAATGGACTGAAGACCAAACGAGATGTGAAACCATAAAACTCATAGAAGAAAACACAGGCAGTGTCTTTTTGAAATTGGACTTACCAGCGTTTTTCTAGATGTTCCTTTAGGCAAGGGAAACAAAAGCAAAAATCAACCATTGGGCCTGCACCAAAATAAAAAGGTTTTCCACAGGGGGCGCCTGGGTGGCACAGTGGTTAAAGCGTCTGCCTTCGGCTCAGGGCGTGACCCCGGTGTTATGGGATCGAACCCCACATCAGGCTCCTCCGCTATGAGCCTGCTTCTTCCTCTCCCACTCCCCCTGCTTGTGTTCCCTCTCTCACTGGCTGTCTCTATCTCTGTCAAATAAATAAATAAAAATCTTAAAAAAAAAAAAAAAAAAGGTTTTCCACAGAGAGGGACAGCATCAACAAAATGAAAAGGCAACCTACTGAATGGGACAAGACATTCACAATTAATACATCTAATAAAGAGTTAACATGCAAAATATATGAAGAACTTCTACAACTCAACACCAAAACCACAAATAATCCAATTAAGAAATGGGGAGAGGACCAGAATAGACATTTTTCCAAAGAAGACATAGAGATGGCCAAGAGACACATGAAAGGCTGCTCACCATCCCTCATCATCAGGGAAATGCAAACCAAAGTCACAATGATATATCAGCTCACAGCAGTCAGAATGGCTAGTATCAAAATGAAAAAAGATAACAAGCGTTGGCAAGGAGAAAAAGGAAGCCTTCCACACCATTAGCAGGAATGTCAATTGGTGCAGCCACTGTGGAAAACAATATGGCGGAACCTCAAAAAATTAAAAAGAGAAATTACATGTGATGGGGTAGTTCCACTACTGGGTGTCTACACAAAGAAAATGAACACACTAATTTAAAGCAATACATGCATGCCTACACTACTGCAGCATTATTTATAATAGCCAAGAAATGGAAGTAACCTAAGTATCCACGGATACTTGACGGATAAAGAGGATGTAGTATTTATATGCAATGGAATATTACTCAGCTATTTAAAAAAAGAACGAGAGCTTGTCATTTCCAAGAACATGGATGGACCTAGAGGATGTAAGTGAAAAACGTCACACAGAAAAAGACAAATACTGTATTATTTCACTTATATGTAGAATCTTAAAAAAAAAAAAAGGGAACAAATGAATGAACAAAGCAGAAAGAGACTCATAAATACAGACCACAAACTAGCTGCCAGAGGGGGAAAGCGGGAGGAAGAGGGGATGGGAGAAATGGGTGAAGGGGAGTGGGAGGTACAGTCCAGTTATGGAATGAACGAGTCACAGGAATAAAAGATGTGCCATTGGGAACAAAATCCATGGTATTTTAATACTGTTGTATGGTGACAGATGGTAGCTACAGTTGTGATAGGCACAGCATAAAGCAGAGAGTTGTTGAATCTCTATGTTGTATGCGTGAAACTAATTTAACACTGTATGTTAACTCTACTTTAATAAAAAAAAAAATAAGGGGGTACATATCTGGTACATGTTTTCTATTTTTTTGTGGTTTCTGCATTGTGCTTTTTTTGTGTGTTCCAAACATTACCATATCGAGTCACTGCATCCCTTGTACTTCTTAACCGTTTATTTTCATGTACATGCAGAAAGGAAGGCCATGGTTCTGCCACAATATATTAGATGACCTGTAAGTATTAAAGGAGCTACTCTTTATGGCAGAACAGGGAGAGCTTACGTTGTTATGTGATCTTAGGCATAAACATGCACTGTGTACTCCTTAGCCAACGATAAACGGGGCAGGTGAGCTTTCTTTTCCCAAACCTTCGCCGTGGATGGTCTGAGTAAGTGTAATATCTAGAATGGAATCAAACAACTCTTTACTTTATATATGATATATTCGCTGGTCCTCTAAAAAATGAAGTTTCCATGGTGAGAAGTTTTCAAACCATAAATCTGAAGAACAAACACATCAACTACTGTCTCATTTTATGGATTGTGTATGAGGATTTTAGAGCTATGTGATTAATTAACCACAGTCAATTCTAATGTTTCTCATAGATTCCATGGTTGGCTGTGGCTATCTAGAATACGCTTATTAGAAAATGAAATGTGTTTTCAAAGACCATCACACGATGAATTTTGCCCGCTGGAACACTGATTTTGACAAGTTCTTGATTCATATTCCCAAAACACCGTTTACCACCTTCCCCTGACACTATCATTTTTATAAGAGCGACTCGACCTTGTTACTCAGAACTCATTGACTTGAATTCACCAGTCTCAGTTTTAAACTATGTCATCACTCTATTATATGGCAATTTAGAGCCGGCATATCCTAGATGTCAGGTGAATATGAAGTAGATGAGGCATTTTTTGGCATAATCGTTTGTTGTCTGTCTTGTCCAAAAAAGCTGTAAGCTCCATCAGAAACTGCATGTGTTGCTCACCGCCATATACCCAGGGCCTAGGACAGGGGCAAGCATACAGGAGGCAATTTCTAAGCAGCTATAGAATGAATCCATGACTATCAGTTAACTCCTTAATGTCTGGTTTATCAAATCCATAGTCACTGAAATTTCGAAAATGGACTACAGCTCTAGTTCTTATCCTGCAAAAAGGGGATAATAACCTTCATATAATACCTGTCCTTTCTTTTAATCAATCTGTGTTCCCTTCATCCATTTATTTAGAACTGCTTATTTGAACTTACTGTTTTCCAAACTCTGGTATTCAATAGTGAGTAAAATATACTTTATCCTCCGTCTCAAGAATATTACAGCCCATATGGAAAACCAACATTCATTATTTAAGTAAGTATTCCCATCCAGAGTATTATGAGTACTACACGAACACACCAATAAAAATTACAGGAAGCTCTAAGAGCGTGTATATGATATGACTTAGGAAGATTGAGGAACACTTCTGAAAAAGAAGTATGCCAGCCGAGATCTGAAAAGTGAAATGAATTCCCAGGATGTGGGGGTAAATCTTCCCATGCACCGTGTTGGAGGAAAGTCTTGGGGCAACCAACATGGCAACCAACGCCTGGTAATGAAGGACAAAGTCCAAAGAATGAAGCGAAGCATGGTCACCCAATGGCTCTGGACCGTGCAGAATGGCACAATGGGGGGCAGAGTACCATATGTACTGTGTTCCACTGGGACGACCTTGCTCCTCTGTGCTTCCATGTTACACAGTTAGCATGAGAGCGGTTTGTGATTGGAAGAGAAATAGACTACTTGAACTCCAAGTAGCTGGGCTTATGTACAAGTGTGGAAGGGCTGAAAATGCTGTCTGCCCATCACCTTGGAGCCCCAATTCTGTGGAAAACTGAGTTGAGATGAAGTCACTCCAGAAAGAAGTGCTTTCTTTCCTAGGTAGCTTGTTTCTAGAAAACACCATCAGTCACTAAGGTCAAGCAGTCAACAATTCTGTGTTTCTTACAAAGAGGCAGAGGAGTAGCAAGGACCTAAGGTAGGAAAAAGAACGGACACCTGGGGACGTGAAGGAAGTCTGGTGTAGCTGGAGCAGAGATCGTAGATTTCTATTTAATTATGTTTTATGCCTAAGGCCAAGTTCATTTTTAATCACGGTTTATTCACGTTCTAGTGGTTTTATTATAAAGATTCTGTGTGCACTTCAAGATTTGGCTCAGCATGAAGCGGACATTCGAAATAAGACAGTTTTGTGCTTGTTTTTGGTTTAAGCATTTGGCAATAAAAAGGCACACTGTGACGGGGTTTTGTTTTTTTATTAAAGTTCAGTATTTGATGCAATAACCAACGTTGTTCGTCTTCTTACTTCTGCTCCTTCAACAACGGTGATGCTGTTTAACCTAGTGTAGGTCTGCTGGTTCTCATGCAAGCTTACTGCCTTTGCCGCCCGGCTGGAGCTACGTTCCTTGAAGAACAGTTCCCATAGTCTCGTATGTAGGTAGTGAACTAGACTAATGTGGCATATGTATTCTTTTAAAAAGGTCCTAAGAATACAGAAGACAACAACAAAACCCAGAATCCTTATATAAGGTATAGATAAAATTAATCGGTGTTGTTCGAGCCAGAGGCAGTGCATGAAACACACACCCATCCTGCAAGACACACAACAGTACACGGATGACAAATGTCCTTTAATATAGCCCAGTATACAGACAGAGCTTCCTATTAGAGCTGCAGGACACACTCTGAGTCAGTTCTATACCCCCAGAGAGCTAAGCCAGGCATTTTTGGATCACTTTTACACTGTGTGCTATTTTCCTAAATGCATTCTTGATTGAAAGTTAATATGATGTATTAGATACACCAACCGATACATAAGGGAAAACAGTGCCAGGACATCCTTAACTCAAGTGTTTCGATTTCTTTTGACTCAATTATCATTTTCTTTATGATCGTGCCCCTGACTCAGTACTTCTCCCCCATCGCTAGACATATCCTGAACCTTTCTTTCCCAGTATTTTATTTCTATTTCTAATGCTCAGTCTACCCACACGATCATGCTGTTTCTGGTAGACGGCACCGTATAACTACGGATAACAAACACAGCTCATTCGGAGTACTGAACTGTACAGATCAACAGGGCTCTCTGAAATGTTAAAGCACCATCTATCTGTGTTGTAAGCTAGAGTGGGAATGATTGGTAGCGAAACATGCTGGGCGTTCATCATGACGTCAGCCATACACATTGGCCGTGGTGGGGAAGAAATGCCAAATTGCACTGGGTAATTTTCATCACATGTAGAGAAGAATTAACATGGACTTTGGCATTAGGCAATTCTGCTAAAATTCTGCTTCGGGAAAAGGTACTCAGAGAAATTCATACAAAACTTGGGCTATCGAAACTTAAAAATTCTGTCTTACATATAAATCTTCCTAAAAGCATCCTGTCTTTGGCAAGACAACAATCTGGAATGGTGACTGAATAAAGCATTTCATATCACAGTGGGAATCAGTGGCTTCAGAAGAGACTGTTTGAGGCTCAATATCACTCAGGGAGACACCAGTGCAAGTCCCTGGCCTGCCCTGATCTGCACAAATTAGAGATTTTTCCCAGTATCAAGTTCCACTAACAATTTAATGAAGACAGGAAGACTGGAGCACGGCCTGATGTAGCCGAGATCACCAAGAGAACACCCTAGGTCCCTTCCTTCCTCATTACGTGTTCTTTGTCTAGGTCAGATTAATATTAATTAATATTCTTCAAGTTACATGTGTGATCACATCATTTACAGAGAAGGAAGCTGTCTTCGTCACTGCATATCAATGTTTTACAGTCTGACAGTATAAATAACATAGTGTTTTTCATGACCCATGATTATGTAGGCTCCATATTTATTTGCCATAAATAATGGAGACAGACCAATCACACACCGCTATGGCGCACTAGAGAGAAGGCCCGTCTGTACCACAGAAATACCATTAGTGTATTTGCTAGCAGGTCTGTCATTCGTGTACTTCTAAGATTTGTCGGGATCACCTGCCTTCTTCCATTCCTGGGGGCAACCCGTTGGTAAGAGGAGGGACTAGATTTCAAGTCAGCTGCTGACCCTCTCCTTCCCATACCCTTACATTTCTCATAGGCTGTGATATAATTAGAAAGGTTTCTCTCCTCCAAGGTAATAAATTATTTTTCTGATTTCTTTTTTGGCACTGAAAACATGTGCTCCATCTGGAAGGTGTTTTTATGTAAGAGGTAAGGATCTAAATGTATCATACCTGCATGTTACTCTGTTATCCTAGTATTGGTTGCATACCATTTTGCAATTAAACTTCATAATCACCTTGATGAAAATATGTAACGGCTCGTATATATCCAGGATTACATTATTCTTTCACTTGAATAAAAACTTAAATTTCTGAATTTATTAAATTCTTATTTTGCGTTAGTGAATAATGTCTTTTTATTTTGATGACATATTGTGCTTTTGTGGTTTCTACAGTTGAATTTAATAAGATATGATATTTTCTGAATATTTATCTTTAAAGAATAAGTTCCAATATTGCTTGCTAGGATTTTTAATATTGCACCCAAAAATATCACTTCTAATAATAGAATAATTGTAATAACGCAAGCCATTAAATCATCCTCTCCAGTGTGCAGTTGTTGTATTAATTTTTCTCTTTTAGCCAGTTTCAAATCTGTGTCTTATTTGATTTCACCTCTGGGTTATGTTGTACCTTTTTTCCTCCTTCTTTGATACAATTCACTTTTTCCTAAGGCTCTTGTCAATTATGTTTCATTTATTGTGCACAAACATAAGACCTTATGAGATCAAATAGCCAGAGTGGGAGTGATAGTCAGAGATCTTCATCTTATCCCACGAATTTCAAACTGTCTTGCTTGACACAGTATGGGTGAACTAAATGGCAATCTGAGCGGACTCGATTTATTTAATGATTTTATATTTAATTCAATTTAATGAAAAGCTCCATATATATGCCCACTATAACACAGCTGCTTTTTTTAATGATCAAAACACATTAATTATACTGGCTATAATCTAATTTCTTATACTGATATTTTTCATTAAATTCCTCTCTATCCCCTATTAAAATAAGATCAAAGAGGAAGGAGCAAGGCATTAGGGAAAAGAAAGAAGTTCATATTCACTGCAAAAATGGTAGGGTTGTCAAATAAATACAAAATGAGTTTAAAAAAAGCATTTGAGGGGCAGCGGGGTGACTCAGTCAGCTAAGCGACTGACTCTTGATTTCCACTTAGGTCATGACGTCAGACTTGTGGGATCAAACCCCACATGGGGCTGCACACTCAGCAGGGAGTTTGCCTGAGATTCTCTCTCTCACTCTGCCCCTCCCCCTACTCATGCACTCTCTAAAGTAAATCCATACATCTTTAGAAAAATAAGTATTTTAAAAAATATTTGAGTATATTTCAGAAAACATATGAGTAATGGTTTTATAGATTCAATAAAAATTTCAAACTTTAGCAATTCTTAGCTATCTAAGTATTCATTTTCTAAGTAGCTACCGATTCCGTCTTTGTGAAAAACTGACAAAAAGTTAAATATCCTGATATCTATGAAAATATCTATTTTTTATTTTTCAGTTATTAAAGACATGTCCTTGTCTTTAATCATAAAGATAAGTTTAAATTTAATTTTTTTTTCCTTACAGGAGGAATCTCCATGTCTGAGTTCTAGTACTTGTCTTTATGGAAGGAGTTCAAGTTCCTTCCATCCAGAGTTTGCGGAAGTGTGAAGAAAGGTACGAGAAGCAGTAAGAACTCCAACAAATCTTTTTGTTTGTTTTTCGTCTTAATTACAGAAAGTTTAAAATAAATAGATAATGCAGAATAAAATTAAAAGTTATATGCAGATTCCCTTGAAGAATTAAAAACTCTTTGCTTCAACTCTTTTTTTCAAACTGAGGGCCTCAGAGGGGAGGGGGGTGGGGGAATGGGATAGACCGGTGATGGGTAGTAAGGAGGGCACGTATTGCATGGTGCCCTGGGTGTTATACGCAACTAATGAATCATCGAACTTTACATCGGAAACCAGGGATGTACTGTATGGTGACTAACATAATATAATAAAAAAACATTAAAAGAAAAAAAATTATTTTAAAATAAATTGCCAGCATCATTACATTTCAACAATGAATACTTTTCTGTGAATCTTCTAAAAATAAGAACTCATTTACATGACTGAGACATGGTCATCAGACCTAACAAAAGAGGCAATTATTCTTTAATTATATCTAATATCCAATCCATATTCATATTTTCCTCTGTTTTCCCCAATATCATGTACAGCTCTTTGAATAGATGATTATCCCTCAGCCTAATCCTTCAGGTTGCCTTTTTAGTCTGGAGGAGTCTTCCTTTGACGTAGCAATGCTTTGTTGTGTAGACGTTTCCTACCTTCCTCACTGGTCAAATTGTTCCTCCTCATGGTGCGATCTGACAACCCCACCATCTTTTATTACTGGCAAAATACATGTTTTATCCAAAGACTCAGAGTCAAGTTCCAATGATTTTGACAAGATTACGTTAAGAGATAGTGCTGTATATTTGAGATTCCATCACATCAGGAGGCCTGCCATGTTCTGTTCTCCCATGATCAGTAATGATCAGATTCCTCTCTGACTTCAAATAGTGACAGTTATTGCCCTCCATGCAAACTTAGGTTCACTCTTTATATACAAGGAACCTGAGGAATGAGAATTTGGACAACCCAGGTTTGCCATTAACATTTATCTCATGGATTTAGCGTACATTGAAGATCCTTCCCAAATGATTATTTTAGAAATACAAAATATTGGGAAATTATATATGCATACATATATGGATTTTTCTCAGCTATTACGTGATTTTTAACCATGAAAATGTTTCCCACAGGAAAGCCAGGATTAATGTATAATTCTTTCCACTAACCAATTTTCAGAGAGCAAGGGGGTGGGTCATTTCTAATGGTAGCAAGTAAGTATTTGTTGTCATTGTCTGTTTGCTGGTCATTTTCTCTTTTTGAACATAATTATAAACATGGATTTTTCACCTATTTAGTGTGTTTCAAGCAGCTAAAGTACTTCTCCATTTGATGTTTAAGTAGTTCTAAAATTGACCAATAAGGAGGAGTTTAATCAGGCTCTTACGGGTTTTTTTTTTTTTTTTTTTAGAAGTACATCCTTATTTGCTTGTCTTTTGCTTTTCTCCCAGAATGTTACAGGCCATTCTTACTATTCCCTATCAAGAACTGAAGGCTGTCAGTTCTCCAAAAAGCACCGGTTCTTCTTAGTCAAGAGTGGAATTTAGTGGTAATAAGAGTTAATTGTCAGTCAGTATCACTGCTTCTAACTTTTCTGGGAGTCAGGCTAGGAAATGTATTTTCTAACGTACTTCCAGTTCAAATTTAACATTTCAGGGTTTTAATTATTATTTCTGTTGTAGATGTGTATCTATTGTCTTTCACATAGAAATTTGATTCCAAAGGGACACGTTTTTCATGCAACATGCGTGAAATAATTACAAAGTGACCATACAAACATTAACAGCAAGATTGAGATCAACATGGTATGTTAGCATTTCTGTGTCTTTAAGAATCATGTGTACTTACATTATTGTCTGTTGAGCACAGTATAACATGGAGAAGTTGAATCACTGTGTTGTGCGCTTGAAACTCATGCAACACTGTATCAACTGTACTCAGAAAATTAAAGAGAAAATGATCTGAACAGAGAAATACAAGTTGGAGATGAGGACATGTTATTATAGCATATATATTCAAAACTGTTCTTGTATAAAACAGAAATTAAAAGTTAAATAATTTAAGCTATTTCTAAAATGTGTCATTTTTATAGCCTCACTCGGAATCACTTCTTTTAACTCCAACGTTGTGGTGTTTTATATTACACTGTCGTTTTGCAACCTTTACTGTCGAAAGCGACATTTCCTTACAAAGTGGGACATTATCATCTCTGGATTTTAAATCCAAGGGACTGGAACCCACTCGGGTATATTACTGCTTAAGAAAACTTACAATTCCTACTCAAGTTCACCGGAGAGTTTTTAGAAGTTCGTGCACACGATCTCAGAGATGATTCTGAGTAATGTGTGAATCAGTCACACTAGCCTATTTGCTTTAAGAGTCTTCAATGATACTGATAAATTTCGCCATTTCTTTTGCCCTCACTTGCTTTGCTTTGGTACAAGCCCAACCTGTGTGCTATCAACTCTGCACATAACTCAATTTAGATGATGAAAAAAAAAAAACTATTAAAAGGTCAATATGCTATCATAGCAACTTCTTTTGCGATAGGTCTCCTGAGCCAAGGGATACAAAAGCAAAAATTAACTACTGGGACTCTATCAAAATAAAAAGCTTCTGCAGAGTGAAGGAAACAATCATCGAAGTTAAAAGGCAGCCTATGGAACAGGAGAGATATTTGCAAATGACATATTTGGTAAAGGGGTAGTATCCAAAATATATAAAAAACTTCTAAAACTCAACATCCAAAAACCCCAAATAATCCAATTAAAAATGGGCAGAAAAATGAATACACATTTTTCCCACAAGACAGGCAGATGGCCAGACACATGAAAAGATGCTCAACATCAGCGATCATCTGGGAAATGCAAATCAAAACCACAATGAGCTGTCATCTCACACCTGTCAGACTGTACTGTAAAATCGAACACACTAAAACCAGTGCTGGCAGGAAGGTGGAGAAAAAGGAAGCCCTGCCTTATACACTGCTGGTGGGAATGAAATTCATGCAACCACTGTGGAAAACAGATGGAGTTTCCTCAAAAAGTAAAAATAGAACTACCCTAGACCCAGCAATTGAACTACCAGGCTTTTACCCAAAGACAAAAATACTAATTCAAAGGGCTACATGCACTCCACGTTTACAGCAGCGTTACCTACAACAGTCAGATACGGAAACAGCCTAAGTGCCCATCGACTGAGGAGTGGATAAAGAAGTGGTATACATATACACCGGAGTAATACTCAGCCATAAAAAAAGAACAAAATCCTGCCGTTTGCAACAGCATAAATAGAGCTAGAGTATTATGCTAAGCGAGATAATTCGATCAGAGAAAAACTAACACCATAGGATTTCATTCATATGTGGAATTTAAGACACAAAACAAATGAGCAAAGTGGGGCAAAAAAGGGAGAGAAAGAGAGGCAAACCAAGAAAGAGACTCTCAACTATAGAGAATAAACTGATGGTTACAAAAGAGAAGGTGGGTGGGGGGATGGGTGAAGTAGGTGATGGGGAGTAAGGAGGGCACTTGTGATGAGCCCTGGGTGTTGTACAGAAATGTTGAATCACCGTATTGTACACCTGAAACTAATATTATACTCTATTTAACTGGAATTTAAAAACTTAAAAGTCCATGTATGTTATGATGCATGGTAATTAATTACACTAATGACAATTAAAACACGACCAGCCTGCTACCCCACAGAAAGATGTATCATACACAAAATACAATCTGATTTTAGAGTTGTAAAAAAACCAAAATGCTTGCTTTGAAGTGGTAAGATATTATCGAATACCATGCATATAGTCATAAATAAAATGATCTCTTTTCTCCTGAGTTTGGTGTCAAACTGTCTGATTTTCACCATCTTGAGAAATGAGAAAACATTGTAAGTGTTGTTTTGTTTTTCTCTTATCAAGGGTAAATCTGAGCACTGTTTTCACAGGCTTATAGGTTACTGGCATTTCTTTAAGTAAGCTTTTGATGTGTTTGGCCATTGTGTTATCAGGAGCTTAGACTTCTTTTTACTTGATAACAAGGAGGTTTGAATGAGTTGTGAGATTGACCTTTGCCTGTCATATAAATATCAATTTGCTTCCTGTAACTTTGTATTTCCTTATTTCATAAAAATCTTTGAATTATATATTCAAAATAATTACTACTTTCTTGCACTGTTCCTGGAATTTGAGTAGTTTTTTTTTTTCACTCCAAGGTCAAAGAAGAATTCAACCAGTGTTGTTTTATAATGACACGGTTTGCATTTACATTTTAAATTTCAGACCATGCGGAAATGACCCTACTCTGCAATGTGAGGTAACATTTTACGTGGGCTATCTCGGTGACCCAACGCTCCAACACCATTTATTGAAAAGTCTGCCTTCTCATTGATCTGAAACAGCATCCATATTGCATACTACATTTCCTATGCATGGACTCTCTTTCTAGATTTTAGATTCTTCGATACTAATTTGTCCCTATATCTGTGTCATATGCAGTGATTTTATTATTGAGGCTGCATCTTACATTTTAATATCTTAGGTGTCTCCGTAGGTGTTACTCAGCTATCCAAGCCCTGTTCAAGCCCCGTACTGTTTCTTACAATCTACTTACCACTTTCTTCCTCTAAGTTTAACTTCTTTCTTACTACCGTAGTTCACATTTTTATTACTGAACATGGGGTCTTCTCTTTTCACTGTGTCATCTAGTGAGTATTTTTATATAAAAAGAGAGGTATAATTTATTTCCTGCTCCCTTAATGAATTTTCTCATAGCAGCTTTTCCATTTATTTCTTTTTCAGTTTTCCAGGTAAACAAAAAAGCTATCTCTTTAAAGAGTTGCTTTCACCTTTTTCTTCACATTTGTTATATATCGAATTGCTTTCTCCTGTTTAATTGCATTGACTAGTATCTTCAGTGCATGTTTAATTTTTTACATTTTAAATCTTACATATACATAGAAAACTATATTAAACATACAGAATTATTATAAAACACCCTCTTCTGTGACCTAATTGACGTTGATACACCCACACTAGCCTTCTACTAATGTTTGAGTGATCTCTTCTACCACCCTTACTTGTTGTTATTATGATCTAGTAAAAATTTCCTTTTCAATATTGTCTATTTCAGGTCTAGAGTTTCCACTGGATTCTTTTTCTTGTATCATCTACTTGTCTCCTCATTATGTTTATGCTTCCTTTTGAAATCTGAGCATATAAAACATATGTACAATAACTGTGTTAAGAATTCTTATCTACAAATGCCAGCATCTCCGTGATGGTTACGCCTGCTCCTTGTCGAGTGATTTTCTCCTATGGGTTCCTATAGCAGCTGACAGTTCCAACAGGTAAATGCTGTTGTTGGTTTTCTCTACTGTATCTTAAAAGAGTTCTTAGCCTTAGCTGGTTTATTCTGTTCCTTTGCCATCTGCTGCTTCTCCCAAGGAAACTTACTGTGCCACAGATTTTCCTTTTAATTTGTCCACTGTGATGGCTGTGAACTGGGCCTTCTCAGAGATGGGCAGAGGCGTTCTGATGCTGAACAGAACTACCTTCTTCAGGAAGTAAACCTTTACAGAACTTGTCTGGCTTCTTCTACTAAGGCCTTACTGTTCTCTGTTCTTCAGTGCGTCTACCATCAGACTCACAGCCTTCTGGAGGGAGTGACCCTGATTCTGCTGATCCCAGGTTTTGATTTTTCCCCTTAAACTTACAAGCTGAGGTTTATACTTTATCATCTAGTTGCCTTGTCAAGGTAGGTTATCTATTTTCTATCCTTGTTGCATAGTATCAGTTTCGGAAAAGGTGTGGGGATAATCTGATATAGACAAATGTCTTTATCCTAAGTCAGAAGGCCCACCCCAGAGAATCCAACATGGTCACAAAAACGAGGCTTTGGTAAAAATAGCCAGATATTAAAAGACTCAACATAGGGTATAGATATCGGCCCTGCTTGAGTTTGCCTGGATGGGTGAGGTAAAGGTGAACGCTGGCCAGGGAGGACCAACAGATTCTCCCAAGGAAATGTGGTAATACAGAATATGGTATAGCTCCGTTATAACCGTGGGCCATAGGTCTCTTTATAGTTCGTACTCAACAGGAATATGGTCTCAGATACAAGCTGGAAGTTATAGAAAGTAATTATACTTGTAATTAAAATAAATAGAAACTTATTTTCTATTTATTCCAGAAAACAGAAAAACTAAATAGCAAGTAATATACTGTGCAAGTTCCTCGCTAGTACAGACCCTGATGATTAATGGAGAAGTTAAGTTCTATTAAATAAATCACAATAGAAAATTGAAATGGAAAGGTTATTTAATGTCTTATACATGTTGGTACTATACCAAAAGTAGTTGGGATAGGGCATGCTATTAAATTATTCTTTGGTGCCCTAAATAATGCTTTTGCTTAATAAACCATCTTAATCTGAGAACCTTAAGCAATAGGGCTAAAGATTATCGTATTATGCATCTATTTGTGCCCCTTAAATTTAGGCATTCCTGCAGAAGAAAATACTATTAAAGCTATTCATGTAAAGCAATTAATTATTGAGTGTTTACGTATCTATGAGGTTGTAATTATGTTAATATTGCAGTTATTCACACATGAAGAAAATAAGTATCAGAAACTTAATTTACTCATTATCAAACGCCCGGTATATATTCGAATGTGTGTGACTCCAAAGCTATTATCCTTAGTTTCTGCATGTCAGTGCCCCCGGCAGGCAGTAGCAATTGTATTGTAGTTCTAAAAGCCAACAGTATGAAATTATCAAGGTAAGACAAATTCTCTAAGAGTGACGAGGCATATTCTTTTCAGCAAAGGTTTTGGGTTTTTTTGTTTTGTTTTGTTTTTTGTTTCTTTTTCTTACATGGTTGGGGACCATAATGCCAACTCCAGAGAAGAGATGAAGCCTGGGGGGAAAGAAGCTAGCCCAGCAAAAGAGTTTGGGAAAGAAAAGATGACTGAGAAAGTAGAAATCACCCATCTAAATTGGATAGGTGACCCTACGAAAGTGCTCCTTCTTTAAAGTAGAGGTAAATGCAGTAGAAATGTTTTCCAATTGTCCTTACAACTTCTAGGGGTTTTGTTTTTGTTTTTTTTAAAGATTTTTATTTGACAGACAGACAGACAGCGAGAGAGGGAACACAGGCAGGGGGAGTGGGAGAGGAAGAAACAGGCTCCCAGTGGAGGAGCCCGATGCGGGGCTCGATCCCATAACGCCGGGATCACGCCCTGAGCCGAAGGCAGACGCTTAACGACTGAGCCACCCAGGTGCCCCTACAACTTCTAGTTTTACAAACAGTCTGTGTTTCAACATTTGTTTCAATATGCTAAAAAATCAAGTACACCCTTTTCACTCCCAACTGAATCTGACACCATGTGGCTTCATGGGTTGTGTTCTCACTGCAGTGCACTTATTTCCCTAATGTGTTGCTATTAAGTAATCCCATTTTTTTTTTTGGAAGGTATGTTTTGATGGTTAATATGGTCCTATATAACAGGGCCCACATTCTTTAATTCTAATTCAACTAGGCTAAGGAAAAGTTAGAGCAGTGGCCACATTACATTTAAGTGTGAAAAAAGAGTACAACTTACAGATTCACCTATATGTATTGTAATCGTTGTAAAGCTAGTAATCTCTGAGTGTTTACAGCTATAATTTCTTTAGACGAGATAGGGTTGGAAATCTGTAACAAAATTAAATACAACTTGTGACAACCACATTTTATAAAAATTAAAGAAACGTAGCTATGGTAAATATAAGAAAATAAATACACGTAAATAAGGCAATTTTAGCTTTTCCAAAGTGATCATCTCAAACATCTACTGTGCGACTTAATAAACTCCCTTAGTTCATAGCAGTATAATGAAGGTTTAATGGATGTCATTTCTCAGACATTTGGATTTTTAATTGCTTTCCTTTCAGCTTCATTAGCAGAATGGCAACTATTCAGTCACTCCAATTCTAAGGAGAAAACATCCCCATAAATTGTTTTTTTTTTTTTTTTTTTTTTTTTTTTGGTTTCAAGAAAAAGGGCTATTAAGTAAAACTGTCACAGAAATTCAAGCTTTCAGATGTAGTGCCAAATATCAGAGCTACGGTATCTCTTATTCGTGTTTTCCAGCAAATCTTCCCTTATAATCTAATAACATTAACACATTTGTTCTGGAAACCACCCCTCCCTAGCACTGTATCTTCGAGATGGCATGTTGAACATGATATCCCACCCAGCTCCCTACCTCTACTAAAGGTATGGTTGAGAGGGTCATGAGATCAAGAAAGAAAAAATCAAACAAGCTCACTCTCTTAACCCATGAACTCTAAGGACCATTTATATTTAAACTGGCTGATGACCATTTTCTCCAGCCGTATGTAAAAAACTCTACACAGATGAATGCTGAGAGCGAGTTTTTGAAATTGGGTTATGAGTACACCTTAAATCTGTCTCGCTTTTAGCCAGGTTAAATTCTCTACTTCCCGGGTCATCCGAGTCATTACAGCCCTGACTTTGCTTTTACTAAGTAGCTTAAGTTAGTTTTCAGGCATAGGGACCCAAAAGCCTGTTCACTGACCCGGCGATTTCAGCAAAGCGTCTCAGCTCAAGAAATCAGAGTACACAGTAGTAATCTCACTGCCTAATTGCCTCAAAATGTCACAGTTGGATAGAAAGGATCCTGTGGCTGAGTACACATGAAGGATTTCTCAAGAAGTGATAAAATGACAGAGATTTGGTGAACCATATATTTGAACTCCTTTGTTATTCCCTGATTATAAAGTATTGCCAGATTGGTCTCACGAAATCAAACTTAACGACTGACTGACCAATGAACTCATTCGAAAAATTCCATGCAATTAAAAGACAAATTGGTTATTTGTCTACATCACCTAGCTAATTTCGTCCATTGATTAAATAATTTTAGGGTCCCACGGGCCATTTTAGATGTTAAAAAAATAACTCTGTTGACCAAGGGGAATGGCTTTATAAGCTGCTTCTACAGCTTTCCAACTTGGAAAGCTACTGTGGTTTAAAAAAAAAAAAAAAAAAAAAAAAAAAGGCAAATGTGACCTTCCAGAAGAGCTTCTTTATTACAAGTATCAACCAAACTGGCTTAAGTCCATGTCTGAAGACCAGAGTAAAAAAAGAAAGAATACAACTTAAAGCTAGGAGGTATAGACTCATTGAACTTTACGGAAGATAGAAAACAATTTAATAACTCATGTTAACCCATTGTATATTATCAAAAACAACTGAAACCTTCATGAGCGGCCCTAATAAAGTGTAATAAAAGAAGCAATTGTTCAAAAATGAGCAACTGATGACTAAACCAGTATGTACATCACTTAAAATTTTCCTAACTTTTACAAATCTGTATGAGATGCAGTTTACATTTTTTTAAAGATTTTATTTATTTATTTGATGGGGGGGCACAAGCAGGGGGCACAGCAGAGGCAGAGGGAGAAGCAGGCTCCCTGCTGAGCGGGTAGCCCAATGTGGGGCTCGAACCTGGGACCGCAGGATCATGACCTGAACAGAAGACAGACCTTAACAGACTAAGCCACTCAGGTGCCCCTACAGGTTACTTTTTTAACAGTGAATTTAATTATATACATTTCTAAATAAAAATAGAAACATAAAAAAATTATAAGAATAGATGATATTGTATCTTTGGTTTTCTTTAGGCTTTGCAAGAATAAACAGAGGCTACCCTTTATGTTCTGTTGGGTGTTCTCTTTTGATGCCTCCCCAGTGAGACATCACCGACCAGGGGGATCTCCACTGCATATGGAAACCACAACCATGAAGAAAATAAAGAGATTTTATCTCAATATTCTTAACATTCTCGTTAATCTCTTTCAGTCTCTGCCCTTCTTTGCTCATTTCTTATTCCCTCTCCTGTCTCTTTCTGTCCTTTCTTCCCTCACTTCTTTTCTATTATCCCAACAACATCAGGTGATTTTCACAGTATGTGATCAAGCATTATAGAAGAAAAAGAAAACTGAGAGAAAGGTTTTGTTTTTTTTAAGGGGCTTGCCCAAGATGATAAAAATTATAAACGATAAGGACCAAGGCATCTTCCTATGCCTTCCACACCAATGCGAAGTAAATTTTAAGATGAAAAGTACTTTACAGTTAAAAACGAAGAAGAGAACTGTTCGCTACCTGATCCTAGCATTAAATGGCCACCACGTCAATGAGTAAGACCTCTTTAAAGACAGGTTCTCCAGCACTTCAGTTCCTGAGAGTCACTGTCATAGAGCTCTTGAAGGACAACTTGCTGACATGAAAATAACTTAAATGAGTAAAAGTTTTTCACCACCAATGACCCTCTTTGCTCCAATGATATTTTAACAACTTTATTTCTGCCTAAAAGTGTGATGAAGGTGAATGAGATGGAGTAGCATTGTCTGAATTGTAAGAGGGGGCTGATCTCGAAAATGAAAATGGTCACATAGAAGCAAGTAATCTATGCCTCTCAGACCACTATACAAACACAAGACGCGGATATATAAAAATCCATTTTCATGCTTATTAATTTATTTAAATCTTTATAAAGTTATTCAAACCTTCTGAAGGGTATTTTGCCATTATGTCTACAAAACCTCAAAAGGTTGATAAAATTCCAAGAAATTATTCAACTTCTTTAAGTTCAACGTACCATGAGAAAAGTAGGAATACAAGGGAGATCTATAGTTGTACAAATGGTCACCCGGAATTTTTTTGTAATGTAATAAATTTGAAGCATTTATACATCCCCGCTGTACTGCCAAGGTGGCCTGGGCATGGCATATGCAGGGAAAGACCTGGTCTGTATCCACCCTTAGCTCTAGCCCTCTTGCCAAGGCAGCCTCAGCATGGTGTGCCCCAGGGTACCTCCCCCAAGTGCCTACTCTAGCTCTATGCATCTTGCCAAGCTAGACACATGGCACAGCCCACCATCTCCATAGCGTGTGCCTACTCCAGTTCTAGCCAGTTAACCAAAGCCACTGGGCACACATGGTCTACACAGGGGACACTCTTACATAAGGTCATTCCTTCAAGACTGTGATAGGGAGCTGTTCCTCCTAATTTATGGAAACAAATACCAAAAGTCAACAAAAAGCTAAAACAGGAATATGTTCCAAATGAAAGAGATAAAACCACAGGCAAAAAATATCTAATGAAATAGAGACAAATAATTTATCTGATAAAGAGTTCAAAGTAATGGTCATAAAGATGCTCACCAGTCTTGAGAGAAAGACAGATGAACTCAGTGAGAACTTCAAATAAGAGACAGGATATATAATAGAGAAGCAACAGAGCTGAAGAATACAACAAGTGAAATAAAAAATTACACTAAGGGGATCAAGAGCAGATTATGACATGGGAGAAGGGATTAGCAATCTGGAAGACAGAGTAAATCAGGAAAAAAAAATAAAGAATAAAAAAATGAGAATAGTTTAAGAGATCTCTCAAACAACATCAAGTATACTAACTTTTACATGATCAGAGTTCTAGAAGAAGAGGGAGAGAAAGGAGCAGAAACTTATTTGAAGAGGAAATCCAAAAATACTTTGACGCCAATATGAAAACACAAGTTTCCAAAACTTAAGGGAGGTAGCAAAAGCAGTTCCAAGAGCAAAGCTATAGTGATACAAGCCTACGTCAGGAAACCAGAAAAACTTCAAACAATCGAGCGTTATAGCTATATAAAAGGAACTAGAGAAGGACCAACAAACAAAATCACTAATTAGAAGAAAGCAAATAATAAAGATGAGAGCAGAAATACAAAATAGAGACTAAAAACAAAAGACAGATCAATAAAACTAAAAGGTGGTTCTTTGAAAAGATACACAGATAAATGTCTAAGGAGACGCACTAAGAAAAAAAAAGAAGCTCAAATTTAAAAAATGAAAAAATGAAAGAAGTAACAACTGACACCAAAGAAATACAAAGGATTGTAAGAGACTACTATCAACAATTACACGGTAACAAGTTGGAAAACCTAGAAGAAATGGATGAATTCCTAGAAACACACAACCTTCCAAGACTGAATCAAGAAGAAATACAAAATCTGAATCGACTGATTACAGATAATGAAAATTGAATCTACAATTTTAAAACTCTCAGAAAACAAAAGTCCAGGGCAAGGAGGCTTCGTCACAAATTCTACCGAGTATCTAAAGAAGAATTACTACTTATACTTCTCCAATTATTTTTTTAAAAATTGAAGAGGAAAGAATGCTTCCAAAATTCTTGTACAAGGGCAGCATTACCCTAATCCCCAAACCAGAGACCAAAAAGAAAGAAAATCGCAGGCCAATATCCTTGATAAACATAGATGTAAAAACCCTCAACAAAATATTAGGCAAAGGAGTGTACTTGCGAGCAGCACCGGCTGATGTATGGCAATGATGAATCACTCAACTGCACACCCGAACTAACATTACACTGCATGTTAACTAAGTAGAATTTAAATTTAAAAACTTTACTGAGGGCTTCGGGGGGGAGTGGGATAGCCCGGTGATGGGTAGTAAGGAGGGCACGTATTGCATGGTGCACTGGGTGTTATATGCAAATAATGAATCATGGAATATTGCATCAAAAACTGGGGATGTACTGTATGGTGACTAATATAACAAAATAAAATTAAGAAAAAACTTTAAAAATACATTGAAAGAATCATACAAGATAATCAAGTGGGAATTATTCCTGAGACCAAAAAATGAGTCAACACTGGCAAATCCATCAACAAGATACACGTTAACCAAATGAAGGATACAAATATTATCAACCAAACAAAAAAGCAACCTACTAAATGCAAGGATGTTTGGGAATAATATGTATTTGATAAGGGGTTCATAACCAAAATATACCAAGAAATCACACAACTTAGTATTTTTGAAAAAGAACTAAAAATGGGCTGAAGACTTGAACAGACACTTCCGTAAAGAAGACACAAGAGAGCCAACAGGTGCATGAAAAGCGGCTCCAAGGGAAACGCAGATCCAAAGGACAATGAGCTATCACCTCACAGCAGTCAGATCGGCTGTGACGAAAAGGGTGTGCAGTAAAGGGAGCCCGTGGATACTCTTGACGGGAATGGAAACCGGTAGAGCCACTGTGCGAAAGAGAGCTTCCGCAAAAAACGAAAAACAAGAATGCCATGCGATTCGGCAATTCCACTTCCGGGCAATTATATGAAAAAAATGAAAACACCAATTCAAAGAAACATATTCACCCCCACATTTATCACAACATTGTTCATAATAGTAAGATATGTGAGCAAGCTAAGTGTCCACTGAGAGATGAATGGATAAAGGACATGATACACACACACACACACAAATGGACTATTAAAAAAAAAAAAAAAAAGGAATGAAATCTTGCCGTTGTTAGGAGTTAGCTGGATAGTTGGGTAGACAGGGCTAGGGTCCCCAACAAGGAAATATGGACTCAGGACAGCTGAAACAAAAACAAAAACAAACAAAAAACCAAACACTGACATCCTGTTTTCAGCTTAAACAGGATGGCACTGACACTCTGCTTTGCAGCCTTTCCAGAAATGCCTTCTGCAAAATGTCCTAAAGTAAGAAAATTAACCACAAAAGCATTTGCCACTATCACGGCCAAGGGGCAGTTAAGACTTAAGCCCCCCCATCCACCCCCACCCCATGTCAGCAAAAAAAAAAAAAAAAAAAAAAAAACAAAACAGGACCATCAGCCTGTGGACATTAACCTAGTAGGTAGACAGATACATGACTAAAGGCCTGACTGGCACAACTCAGCCCAGCCTGATTGCTTAAGAAAGTTCCGCAAAAGAGCTCATTAAAACCCCTAAACCTAGAAACCCTGAGGGCACCCCACTCAGGTCCCCCTCCCTCTCTGGGAGCTTTGTACTCTTGCTCACTAGACTCTGCTTTGCTGCCCACCACTCTTTGTCGGGTCTACCTCTTCATTCTTCGAAGCAGCATGACCAAGAACCACGGGCATTAAGGGGACACAAAATCCTGCAACTTCATGTGCGACAAAATGGATGGACCTAGACAGTATCGTGCTAAATGAAGTAAGTCAAAGACAAATACCACATGCTTTCACTTACATGTGTAATCTACAATCACAACAAATGAACAGACAGGAACAGACTCATAACTCCAGAAAACAAACTACTGTTTGTCAGAAGATGGGGGGTAAGGGGAAGACGGATACTGGTGAGGGGGATTAAGAGTTACAAACTTACAGTTATAAGTCACGGGGATACAATATACAGGACAGGGAATACAGTGAATAATATTGTAATAATTGCATGGAGAGAGACGGTAACTATTAATTTCCTAATATAGAAAAATACTGAATCACTATAAAGTATACCTAAAACTAACAGGATATTGTATGTCAATTATACTTCAAACAAAACAAAACAAAGCCCAAGAGTGTTTTTTAAAATGACAGTGCCTCTAAAAAAATGACGTGTTAGCTATTAACAAACTCGATGAGATTTAATTGAGAAAATATTCATAATTCATTGTTAAATGAAAAGGCTGAATCTAGAGGAGCCTGGGCAGCTCAGTCTGTTGAGCGTTTGACTCTTGATTTGGGGTCAGGTCACGATCGCATGGGTAGGAAGACTGAACCCCGCTTTGCCCTCAGTGCAGTGCCTACTTGAAGATTCCGTCCTCTGCCCCTTCCCCCACTTGTGCTCGCTCGCACCCACTCTCTGTCTAGAGTAAATAAATCTTAACAAAAAAGAAAAAGAAAAGGGATATTCTAAAAGAATATATGGACAATATATAAATCAACATTTTTTTTATATATCAATAGAAAAATCTGGAAAAAGAGCAAACTAAGGTACTGAAAGTATCCATTTTATTTGTACTACCGTCTTCTTACTTGGCAATACTTTCTAATTTTCCATGTATCGCTTTGGATTTTTGTGATACTCCCAATCACCATATACATTAATAGAAAATTTCTTATAAAACAACTGCCTTTATTGCACAGATTAGATTATTTTATAACCCCAGAGAATTAAAAGATCAACATTTAGAACATGATTTAAGATACATAGAAGGGTGTAAGTGAGGTCGTACATACACTATAAACCTCACATAAAAGGCGGTGAGGGTGCAGCACAGACACTTTCTATAGGGCTACAAACTCTGAGAGGGAGGGTCATCACTGGTAAAGTATAAATGATGTTTATCCTGGTCGGATTTCTAAAGCAACTTTTTTCCCTAACACTACTTTTTAATTACTAATGACAGTAATACACCTCCTTCCTTTTCAAACATTTTTTAAAAGATTTATTTATTTTAGAGAGAAAGAGACAGAGAAGGCACGGCAAAGCGGGGGCTGGGCAGAGGGCGAGGGAGAGAGAATCTTTAAGCGGACTCCATGCTGAGCACAGACCCCGAGAAGGGGCTCGAACCCACGACCCTGAGATCACAACCGGAGGCGAAACCAAGAGGTGGACACTTAACCAACTGCACCATCCAGGTGCCCCTTAAAGATTTTAAGTCATTTCTACACCTAATATGGAGCTTGAACTCACAACCCTGATATCAAGTTGCTGGAGACTTCTACAGAGTCAGCCAGACATCCCACATCTGGTTTCTTTTTTAAACTATAAATAATAATAAAGATATAAAATCAAATGTTTATCCATTCTCCCCATTTCCCAGTGGTAAATGCACTTAGACGTAAATACTTAATTTTTCCCATAACTAAAGTTTATGCATAGCTTTATTGATTAAATTTAGTTTGAATGAATTAGTTACTGGAACATGGGAACTTAATCCAATGAAAGGCCAACCCATATCTATATCCTGACTTACACTATTTTTGAGGTATTTTAGGAAGTTTGAGAGTGTGTTCTCTTCCAGGCTGATATCTTCATCTCATGTTCATACACATACATTCTGTTGGACAAATACAGTTAAAAACAGAAAACTTAATTCTCTCTGGTCAAAATAAGGGAGGATATTTTCTCCCAATTCCTTTTACTTAGAATGTTTTGGAAAACTTTTACTTTCAAGTATTTTGTTTTCTTGACTGTAGAAAATTAGATAGGCCTTCTGTCAGTTCTAAAATGCAGAAACGTTTTTCTCCAGGACCTGGAAGCCATGTCTTTGAAGAGCAAACCTCAAGGGACAGCAAACCTCTTGCCCAGTCTGTGAGGGAACAGGAGGCTAATCCTTGCTCCTAATTCCAGAACTACCTTCTGTGAGGAAGACAGGAAACATCTGTTTCTCTCTGGAGAAAGCCAATAAGTCAACACAGGTGGTCATCCCAAATATCAGGTCAACTCAGAATAATCTGTGTGTGACAGACAGGGCTGCCAAATGCTCTTGAGGATGAGAAGTCATCTCGAAAGTATTTATTTAATGGGTTGTCTCTGCTTGGTTCTATGAGGATGTGGGATTCATTTTTATCTTTGCAGTCAGTTAGCTGGATGCCTATCATATGCCTTACATTGTGGCTTAATGTTTATTAAAAAAAAAAAAAAAGAAAACACGTATTTTGGAAAATCTATTTGAGAGAGAAAGAGCGCACGTGACTGTGGGAAGGGGCAGAGGGACAAGCAGACTCTCCGCTAAACGCAGAGCCTGATGGAGGGCTCGATCCCAGGACCCTGAAATCATGACTCAACCCAAAGTCAGACGCTTAACTGACTGAGCCACCCAGGTGCCCCCAAAATACGAATGTTTTCTGTCTCTACTATCTTTTCGGAGGATCTTTTGAGTTGAATAAGATTTTCTTTGTAAATTATATTTCCCAGTAACATGCGTGTGCACATGCACACACACACACGTACACGTTTCCTTTAATGTGTTTCTAAATTTACCTTGCACATCTCATTATTTACACCCTTAATATGCACAAATCTATTCATGACTTTCTATTTTTTAGAGTGGGGAGAGAGAGAGAAAGCGGACACAGAGGAAGAGGGAGACAGAGAATCTTAAGCAGGATCCATGACCAGTGCAGTGCCTGACGCCAGGCTTGACCTCAAAACCTTGAGATCATGACCTGAATTGAAATCAAGAGTTGGATGCTTAACTGGCTGAGCCACCCGAGTGCCCCAACTCCATTCATTTCTGTGTGCTCTGATATAATTTTTAGGAAATCCTCCTTGATGTTTTCCCAGCTAAGGCCTTTTTCCCCATTGTTTTTAGTTTCTTAGATTCGATTAGCTGACATATAATAAATACATCATTAGTTTTTGATGGAGTGTGTAACGATTCATCAGTTGCATGTAAGGCTTTTATGGCATCCCCATTCAGACCATATTTTAGGAACTGGGTATAACACTGCTCTTCAAGAGCACGCAGCATATGGCTAATCGTACAAGTGTAAGTTACAGGCTGGTCCAATATGCAGGTTGCTTCTCCATCAACTGATGAATTCAGCAGGCTTTGCTTCCCCTCACCTTCTTCTCTCCGCCACCCTGACTCCTGTACTTTGCCAATGCATGGCAGAATCATCTGCTACCAACTGCCTCGGATGTTCATTTTCTAAGGTTCTGTACTTTTTACAAATGGTTTTGTGTTGCTACTTGTGAACTGTTTGTTCACTTTTACTATTGTTAATCATTTTGGTTAGGTGATGAGAAATGGATTTAGTGATAGTACCTCATTTTCTTGTCCTTATTTGTGTCTCAGTGTAACTCATGTTTTATTTTCTGCATGAACATCAAGGAGACACTATGCTTTTCTTTCCTGCAGTACTTTTTTTTTTTAAAGATTTTATTTATTTATTCGACAGAGAGAGACAGCCAGAGAGAGAGGGAACACAAGCAGGGGGAGTGGGAGAGGAAGAAGCAGGCTCCCAGCGCAGGACTCTGGGATCACGCCCTGAGCTGAAGGCAGATGCTTAACGACTGCACTACCCAGGCGCCCCAGTACTAACCTTTTCCTTACTGCTTCTCCTTTAGCATAACTGAGGCAGCTCAACAAAGAACGAGAGTCTCTAGCTGATAAAAGATGTGTTTTAGGGGTGCCTGGGTGGCACCGTTGGTTAAGCATCCAACTCTTGGTTTCAGCTACAATTGTGATCTTGGGGTCCTGAGATTGAACTCTGGGTGGGGCTCTGTATTTAGCATAGAGTCTGTTTAAGTTTCTCTCTCCCTTCTCCTCTTCAGTGCCTCCTCAGTCCCTCCCCCTCCCACGCACTCTCCCTCTCTAAATTTTTTTTTTTTAAATAACATGTTGTATACAAATTCCTCTTCCTCAGATCTGTTGCTCCCCCTTTTAAATGAAGCCATGTTCCCAGCAAAGAAAACACTCATTGTTACATGGTTCCCTCCTGATTCTCCGGTAAATATACACAATAATAACCCCTTTACTCAAACACTTTCTCGTCTTGTGATGCCGACAGCTGCACACCTCATTATGCTACACAGAGACCTGGACGGTGGGAGTTTATATGGGCACTAAATTTTAAGCATTCCACAGTAAACTTTGCCTTATGTCTACATTTTCTATCTATACCCTTTTACATGACAAAGATGAACCACCTTCATTAAAAAAAAAAAAGTAGACACTTAAAAAAATTCTATGTTTAATGGCCTAGGGTACAACTAATAAAAAGCCTGACAATATATAGCTGTCATTCTATAAATCAAATAGATAATAACTATCTTAGAATTTCAGAGAGAAAAGACTACTTAAGGTTAGCACAGGAATTCCTTCAAAATTTTTCAAACTTGCCTTCCTTAAAGATATTTTGCATAATCGATGTCTTAGTCTGGTCTGGATTGTGTTTTTCAACCAAGAGGCAAATTCAAAGAAATTGGACTTTTGGACAAAGTCAAGACCAAGTCATCTGTAATGAAATCCTTTCCTTCACATTTGATACGGAGGTATACGCCTTGGGCTATATACAAGGAGTCAGAATGTCCACATATTGCTTCAGAAGTTCTAACTGTATGTTTAGGGGCATTTTTCTGTATGCCTAACATTGCATGTCACTATTTTTTAAGATGAACTTAATATACCAGTCTAATAATTATTGTGGGAAACACAAAGGCAAAATTATCTATTGCAAATTTCAAGTCAGATCTGATCAGTCACTTTTATAATCAGAGATGGCTTACGAGACAAAAATCTGGTCTTGCCAGTCTCAGGCCACCTTCTTCACCTTCCACCAACCCTGCCTCCCCACCCTGAACTTCACTAAAGGAGTGGGGTGGAAATACTGGAGTTATATGTACCTAGTTCTTATTAAAATGTTTTACCTAAGATGTTCTTCTAAATATATTCCTTAGTTCATTCAGTAAAGTTTAAATGCTAACTTAATCAGCTAAACACGGAGTATACAATGAGGAATTCAGCAAATACAGCTTATAGTTTAATCAGGAAGACAAATCTTAGTGGAAGAGATAGATAATTAAAAATTGTGAAAATACTTCAAAAGAAAGGCAAAAACATGCAATCAGAGAGAAGCATGGGAGAATGTATTCAGATGTGGGTCAAGATGGTTTCTCTTTGGAAGACACTCTGATGGAGAGGTCAAGAATGAGGAAGAGTGACACACAAGAAAAGAGTCGGAGATACCAGTGTGGATGAAGCGACAGGCTGTAGAGAGTCTGGAGGGAAAGGGAGTCCTCTCTTCCCAACAGGCCAGGAGGTTCCGGCGAAGTAGGCTGGGGTCAGGGAAGGCTTCGGACGCCATGTACTGATGGATTTACTGCAACTTCGCTTGCAGAGTGAGTTTAATATGTAGAAACTCATGGACTACTCTTTCTCTTCCTTGTTTCATTGAAACACTCAGTATCGGTTTCAAACTGTCCTTGAAAGTTCAAGATTCCTGGGCATATTTCCTAAAACCCTGTATTCCCCAACCAGTAGCCGATTTCACTGATTCGCCAAAGCCTCTCCCGGTTTCTTCATTCAGTCTGGCTCAGATTATACCTGTCCCACGTCACCTCCTTTGCATTCTTGGGAAGAGTTCACTCGATGAAGTGTCATGTGCTAAAATGAAAACAACTGATAACAACCCTATCTATGCATTACTCTATCCACTGAGTATTTCGACTTAGTGATGCTTCTGAAAGTGCCAACATAAAAAAAAAAGGAGAAATTTGAGAATTTCAACAAACTGTCTAGAGACATAAAGGTGAGAGTGTGAGCACAGTTTGACCTTATCAAATTATGTATGTGGCCAACTACTATCCCCAGAGGTGTATGACCAGTGACATTTAAGCAAAGCGCATCTTAAGCAGAATATATTGCCTAAGTAACACTTTTTCTGGAAATAGGAATCAAATATTTTAGGCCTAGGGATTAGGAACAAATGTCTTTTAGTTTTATTTCTTCTCCAAGGCAAATATATTAACATAAGTAAAAAAGTAAAATAGTAAAGTACCTAAAGTATTTCAATTGCTCAGGACACAGGATGAGAGTCCAGGGAAAAAAAATCTTTCTCAAAATGCACTATGCCCAAAAGTTGCCTAATATGTGGTTAGTATAAGAAAACATTACTGAGTTGTCAACCCTCATGAGATCCTAAGAGGTATTATTGGGAATTCTTAGCAACATTACTATTTTAAAAAGTACAGAGAAATGGAATGACTTACTTTATGATTTACTGAGGTAATAAAGCTATCAGAAAGGAATTCCCTTATTGTTCCAAAACCAAATATATTTATTTCTCTATCAATATTTTCCTTCCATTCTGGACACAAGTGTCATTTTTTTCCCTTTTCAAATATTTTTTTCAGTTATTTATTCCTCTACCCTATTATTAATTTCTTCTATACGGCCCCTCTTTCCCTCACATCTCTTTCCAGCAAATTCCTCATGTCCTACTGACGCTGTAATCCCATGCAACTGAAATCTCCATCATTCCGCTGAAATCGCTCTACTTGGCACGCTCTCATTCAGTGGAATGGATTTACGTACCCCCTGCGTGCTAACTCCAGACTCGAACGCCCAACGGCTTACCTGGGAAGTCCATTCAGTATTAAATAAGTAGCTCCAGCTTAAAATGTTAAAAAGAATCCTTATGGAAAAAACAGAAGACTTTCACTGTACTGTGCCCCTAAAACTAGGTTAACAAAAAAAAAAAAAAAAAAGAAGAATGAAACCACAATTTCACCAATTTCCTTTGGTGCCAATGATGGACATCAGGATTTACAAACACTGGGATATAATGGAACGCAAAATTTCATTTCCATTACGATATTCGTAGACTCAAATAAAACATATTAAAATTTTAAAATAATACTTAAAATACATCAATAGCTCTAACTTACATTTCTGTAACTATGAAGTATTTGTTTCTGTCCTCCCTTTAAAAGTGAGATGAAGCTGTTTCTAGTACACGCATAAATACATATTTGTATATGTATGTACATATAACTTTTTCTTATATGTGTTCCTATGTTTGTATTATATATTTAATAATTTTAATAATCATATGCACATGCACACACAAAGCAAATCAAGATAATTGGTATTAGAAAACAAAATGACCTTCGTAAAGAGGATAATAGGAAGTATTAGTGTACTTAACATGATGAAGATTTGAATGGATTCATTACTATCAGTCAGGGGACTATTGGTCATAAATCAGAGTTTAAGGAACCATCATAAAAACAAAATATTTGACGTACTCGATCCACACACATGCTCAGTATTTTTTCTCTATAATCCTACTGGCATACATATACAATGACAAACAATCATATCTACAAAAACCAAGAACACACTATACATGCTAAGCGGAATTCTAAGATGAACCCCAAGAAGATAGGCTCTTGTATAACCTCCTTTCTCATCACTTGCTCCTAGCCAATAGACTATGGCAAAGGTGATGAAATAGTCACTTTCCTAGTTATGTCATATGGCAAAGGTCATGGACGGTCAGTATCATAATTACATCATATTAAATAGGACTCCGTCTGCCGAGTGCAGCAGGAGCTGCTGTGCTGTCAGAGGCACTGCGAGCCGGCCGTACACCCCACAGCCAGCAGCTGCAGGGGCAGCTGGTTGTGCAGACTAGACCCTGGCCGATCAACCGCAAGTCAGGAAGAACTCAGTCCTCCAACTCCAAGAAACTGAATTCTAAAACTAACCCTAGAGCTTGAAAGGGACCCTGAGCCTCAGGGAGGAATGTAGCCCAGCCAATGCTAGAAAGCAGTCTTAGGAGATGCAGGGAAGAGGACCCAGATTAGCTGGGTCCAAAATGTGATAGTAAACATTTGTTAAATTGCTAAATGCATGGTAATTTATAACCAGCAATAAAAAACTAATGCAATATATATAAGCTTTCTGCAGTGTTCCATAAACAATACTTCAAGTTCTTCCCTGTGTCATTATGTTTTTAAATAAGCTTCTAATTTGTAATAAAATATTCAAACATACAGAAATGTTACACAAACAAGACGAAATTAGGAGACAAACCATGAGAGACTCTTAACTCTAGGAAACAAACTAAGGGTTGCTGGAGGGGATGTGGGTGGGAGGATGGGGTAAGTGGGCGACAGTCATTAAGGAGGGCACGTGATATAATGACTCCTGGGTTTTATATGCAACTGATGAATCACTGAACTCTACCTATGAAACTAATGATACACTCTATTCTTTGAAATTACATAAAATTTTAAAAAAGAAATGTCACACATTACCCTATCATGTTATTACTGTTGCACATACAGGTTGTTTTAAATTTTGCTTTTATAAACAATGCCCCAAAGAATATTCTCAAGTGTAAGTTCTTTTCTAGGCTGTATTAGTTTTGTAAGAGATTTGAAAGAGTAGAAATGCTGTGTCTATTGGCAGGAACACATCAAGGGGATTAACACATTGTCTCAAACTGCCATCCGAAAGAGCTGTACCAATTTATGTGTCTTGTAATAGTGTACGGAAGTTTACAATGTACAACCCCACCAATAAGCTGAAAAATATATACATAAATGTATATGTATCATAAATGTATATGGACATAATTATATTAATATCATTTATTGCATAGAAATGCACAAGAGGGGTTAACACTAAATTTCTTTTCTTTGATCATTCTTAGCCCTGAACAAATATTTGATATGTTATTTGGTTGATACTTATTTTATCTTCTAAAGTATATTTTTTTATTCTAAAATGTATCTTACTTCTAGAGCTGTTCGGCAAAAAAAGCAAAGTACAGAGATCTCCATAAACTCCCTGTCCCCACACGTGCATACCCTCCCCCCTTATCAACATCCTCACCACAGTGGGAAGTATATCCATTACTATCAATTAACCTACGTGAGCACATCACAGCCACCCTAAGTCTAGACTTTACTCTAGTGTGTTGAGTTACTAGGGACTCCAGATATATTTAGGACATTCCTCTTTGGTCATATTGTTTGTTTGTTTTTCATTTTCATGCTTTCTTTAATAAACAGTTATTCGACTGTAATGTGTAGTAAATATTTCAATCATTTTTCATGGTTTTATACCTTTGTCTCAACAAGGTCACTATTCAACTTGAAAGTAATTGTTCATAAATATATTTGATAAATGAATGATAGCTATATAAATATTAGGTTTGGGTGTTCTCATTTTTTTTAATGCTTCTGGACTGTTTGTGGAGAGTGGGAGAAGTTTTTAATCTTTGAATTTTTAAAATCTGATTTTTTTCTTCCCGGAGATAATTTTGAACTTTTTCTCCATTGATTTTATATATATATGTATACATGTATTTTGTGTATATGCATATGTGTAATTATATATATTTATGTATATGTAATTTGTACCTATTAATTTTAATAATTTCTTAAATTTCAACATTAGTCTTATGCTCCCTTTATTATATGCTTTAGAATTCTGACAAGTCCCCCTTTCCTCTTTTTTTCATAGTATTAGCTCTTTGCTATTTTATCCTTTCAGAAAAACTTCAGAATTATTTCATTAAAATCAAATTAAAGTGGAATTGAGATTTTGGTTGAGATTACATTATTTTGCCAATATGCGTGGTAACTGTTCTTTGTTTAAAATAGAGGTCTTTTACTGGGGCGCCCGGGTGGCACAGCGATTAAGCGTCTGCCTTCGGCTCAGGGCGTGATCCCGGCGTTGTGGGATCGAGCCCCACATCAGGCTCCTCTGCTGTGAGCCTGCTTCTTCCTCTCCCACTCCCCCTGCTTGTGTTCCCTCTCTCATTGGCTGTCTCTATCTCTGTCGAATAAATAAATAAAATCTTTAAAAAAAAATAAAATAGAGGTCTTTTACTAAATTGAGCAATTTCCTTTGATTTCATGTTTTCTAAAATGTTTTATGGGACAGTGACTGGAATGTCATTTTCAGCATCTTTTGAGATTTGACAGAATTTTAATAGAACTATAGGTGTGGAATAATTTATTAAATAAAACAAAGTGACTTCTTCTCTATCACAGGATATTTCAAACTTGGTCTGACCTGCCATAGAGAATACTGGAGGGGCTTCAAGGGCCACCGTGTGAGTAAAGAAAAATCAGGAGAGGGGGTACTTAGCTGATATTAGCTCTAGATAGATCCAGAGAACTGTACCCCTGAAACAAATAATACATTATATGTTAATAATGAAAAAAAAATGTACCAGGTTAACATAAGATACTAGTTATAAGGAAACCTGGGTGCAGGGATACATAGAAACTGTACTAATACTTTTTAAAAAATAAATCTAAAACTTCTAAAATAAAAAATACTCTTTAATGGGTAAAAATAAATAAGATAAATCAATCCTATCAAAGTAAACTCAAAAAAACAAAAAAAAACAAAAAAAACCCCAGAATGTTGTGTTTGGTCGCCTGGGTGGCCCAGGCATTCAGCAAAATGAGAGCAAAGTACAAAGATGTCCATAAATTCCCTGTCCCCACACATGCCTGTGTTTTATGATTTGTTTGTTCCAAGAAGTGAACTTAAGTTATTAGTTCGGTTATTTGTTGCCAACTTCTTAAAATGAATTCTGTAACTTTTAAAGTTATTGTCGAGATGGAAACAATCTACCTAAAACGAGAATTTCCTATCGCCTTAAAGTTGGAAGGGACTAGTTGATGTTTCAGCAGTGATTTCAGAAAAATATGCCTTTAAAAAATTCAAGGTATTATTAAAATAAAAGTATTAAAATATATTGACAGATTTATTGTATTATATAGTTTAGGTCCCTCAAATTACCCATTGGACATTTAAAAATACGAATATAAAACCAGATATTCAATTCTCCTGTCTGCTTTTTAAAATCCCTGTTTTCACTCTTATTATACTAATTTTTATTCTCTTCCACACAGCAAAGGGAACGAGAGTAAAAAGACAACATCTAGAATGAAAGAAAATATCTGCAAACCATATATTCGATATGGGATTAATCTCCAAAACACAGAAGGAAATCCTACAATCATACAATCAGTAACAAGTCGCACTTGTAACCCAATTAAAAAATTGGCCAAAGACTTAATAGTCATTTTTTCAAAGAAGACATACAAATAGCAGACACATATATGAAAAAATGCTCAACACTGCTAATAATCAGAGAAATGCAAATCAAAACCACAATGAAATATCGTTTGCCCAGCAGGCAGGCTGTTATTTAAAAAAAAAAAAAATGTTGGCAAGGATGTAGAGAAAATGGAATTGTCGTGCCCCGTTAGTGGGAACACAAAGCATACAGCCTTTATGGAAACAGTATGCAAGTTCCTCAAAAAACTAAAATTAGAACTCCTCTATGACATAGCAAACCCATTTCTGGGTGTATATACAAAAGAACGGAATCAGGATCTCAAAAAGATTTGGGGGCTCCCATGTTTGTTGCAGCACTATTCACAGTAGCCAAGATGCGGAAACATCTAAATGTCTACTGACAGATGAATGGATAAATATAATATGATACGGATTCTAGTATAAGATGGGGACCCATAAAGATCCTACAACCCCCTCCTCCCATAGACACACTCAAATTGCTGCTGCATATAGACCACCACCAAAAAAAAAAGTCAAAACTAGCAGTTATTCCTGCCCATCAGGTTAATAAGAAAAAAAAAAAAAAAACATACATCAAAGCAGGTAGGAGAGGCTAAAACACAACCTTGCCATCAACTCCACTCTTAGCACAGTGACCTACAATGATGAAGGAACTCAACTTGGAGCTTCACCAGAGGAATGAAAGGTTTGATTTCAGGGTCAGGCACCCCAACTTTTAAGACCTACACTGAGAAACAAGTGCCCAAATCATCTAGCTTTGAAAACCAATGGGGCTCACATCATGAGCTCCCCCGGCTGTAGGGAACGGAGACATGGCTCTTCAAGGGCCTCACACTCACTTTCACACGCCCTAGAACCAAGATAAGCAGCAGCTGAGTAAGAGGCAACCAAATGTGTAACTTTACGTTCAAGAGGCTTGTTTGCTTATCTTAAAGCAACAGAGAGGCAGGCATCTAACGTAACACACATCTAGGGGCCTCCTGGCACGCTCTCCAGGGCACAGCAAGAGGCAACAGACCCAGGAGCCCAGTTTTTCTATGAAAGAGGTCTGTTAAACTTATCTTCATAGCTGCGGCCAAAGGGGCAGGCTTCTGATTAAACACACAACTAAAGGCTGCCTATAATCCTTTCCAGAGATCTCAGATGGGCAGGGGCTATCTTTACACTCTCCTTGCGCCATGCTCCAGAACTCCAGGGCCTCCTGGAAGGGAGCATTTATATGCGTCTGGCTCCTTCCTCTGTATTAGTCTAGTGTGCTCTAGAAACCTCTTCATCACCTGGGTCTGGTGGCCAGGGGCTGATGCTTGTGGTCCCGTAGCCCCGTAGTATATATATTTGCATATTATTAAAGCTGATGTGGGAGGTTCTGGCATTCATTAAGCCCGAATCACAGTGCTGAATGTACTGTATGGTGACTAACCTATCATAAAAAAATTTCTTTAAAAAAAAGGTGCTGAATGAGATCCCTCGTTTGTGACAGAGACAGGTCTTGGCACACCTTATACTACTGGGAGCCATTAACAAGAAAGTAAAGTTGGTCAGACAGACGCAAAGTTGTGAAAGTCAACAGTTATGGGGTGTGCTTGAATGATAAAGTTTGTCTTCCGCATGAGGCCCCTCCTTCACCTGTGGGAGAGGTAAGACAGAAACGACACAGAGAGTCAACGAAAATGAAGAAACGGTGGACTAGGGTCCAAATGAAAGAAAAAGGTGAAACAGAAAAAAATCTGTAACAAAACAGATAGAAGTGATTTACCTGATAAAACATTCAAAATAATGTTCATAAACATGCGTATTGTACTCAGGAAAAGCCTACACTAACACACACATCAGCAATGAGAGAAAACGTACGTATTAAATATATACTAATGGTAGTAGATAATAACTTATGAAATTAGCATGGAGGTTAAAAGATTAGAAAAGATACAAGTTATGAGATGAGTAAAAATTAGAAAAAATAACTATAACAACTACAATCATTACTTAACTGATATACAAGATAAAGGATGTAAAATATACCTAAAACCTAAAAACATGATAGGAAACCTAAGACATGATAGAAAAACCTAAAACATGATAGAAAAAAAAAGTAAAAATGTCGAGTTTTGAATGCATCCATGTCATCAGGATAAAATAGACAATTACACATTTAAGTAGTTCTATGTAAGTCTTAAGGGAAAACACAAAGCAAAAACCTTACATGTATTTATAACATAGTCACACTGCACGGGATGTCCACTAAAATATCATGATGGTTCCACATTCAAAATCCATCCACTGTCTGCATGGCCACCATTCTTTCCCCAGCAGCCCACAACCTGTCCTGAATTATAATACTCATTTCCTACCCACTCATCCTGATTTTACTTTCTCTCAGCTGCCAGAATAATTCTTTCAGATCTAAAGTCAGATCAAGTCACCTCCTTGTTTAAAATTCTCCACTACTTCTCTTTTCCCATCAGTCAATGTCAAAGACCTTCTAGTGACATCTAAGGTCTCACATGATAAAAATGTACAATTCTGTGATTCATCTCATTCATGTCACTTATTCCATTCTAGCCACCCTGGCCTCCTTGATGTACCTTGAGTATGACAGACAAGTCCCTATTTAAGCCCTTATACTGACAGCCCCTGGTGGTCTTGAATACTCCTCCCAGGGAGCTAATTCCTTCACCTCCTTCATTTTGGGCCCTGACCATGAGAAGTACCACTGCTTAGGGGAAGGTTAAGTGGCAGAGAAAGCCTTAACCTATGGGACCCACGCTCCCTACCCTCATAGACTCCTCCCACTAGGCTGGCGAGCACTAAGTAAAATTCAGGACCACTATTGAGGGAACAAATATGGCGAGAGGCTCCCTCTGATGTGCAGACACATCTCCATGGTCTCAAGCCAGGGGTGGAGCAGAAACACAGAACAAAGTTCTCTGTCAAAGCAACAACCGTCATGATCACAAGAAAACACCAGAGGAACCCTCTCAGGGGCAGAACCCTCTTTTTCCTTTCCCTTGCTGCTTTATGTCTTCACCTGCTGCCCTCAGGAAGACAAGGTGCTTTAAGGATATTGTCGGTAGAGGACAAGGATCCATGCAAGGCTTCAGCTTCAGCATCTCCTCTCCCGGGAGCTGGTCCCCTCTTCCAGGCTTGCGCCCCCCGGGAAGCTTTCTCCAGGGTCCAGCTCTGCCCACAGTATTATTACTCAATACCTACTATGGGTCATAACCTTGTAAGTAGATGCGAACTCCTCTTTTACCTGCCGTAGCAATGAGTTCTTCAATTTCCTGTTAGGTCTAACATTTAGTCTTTAGCAATTTGCTAGAAATTTTAGCTGATTTTCCCCCCTCATATATTCCTCTCTGCTCTACTGTAGGTACTGTCTCTCTGAAGTTGCCTGTCTTTCAGTCTCAGGTTAGTTGTTTGTCCCTGCCACATGCCCTCACTGAAGGGTTCAAGGAAAATTTTGACTTTGCAGCTTATCTGGCCTTTTTTTCTTTTGTGTTCTTTTGGTCAGGGTGAGACCGATGCTCTTCCCAGCCCTCTATAAGCTGGACTGATAGAAAAAATAAAAGGCCAAATGAGATCCTAACAATTTGTTACGCCCCATGGTACAATTCCTGAAACCTCTCTGTAGGACAAAATACTATATTCCTGTACTACTAAGTGGGTTTAACGTTCTTCATTTTTATGCAAATTTATGAAAAAGATAACACATATTCAGCTTAATGAATCACCTTTTCCGTATTAATCAAAGTCACTTTTTTGGGGGGTATGAGATCATGAGCTTCTGCATAGATTTTTCCAGTTTTTCTTTTTTTCTAATTTCCTGGGTTTTCAGTAATGTCAATTGTGCGCTTATCTATTTTAGGTCAACCATTTCCTATTTTTTATTCTATGCTATTGGTTTTCCTCTTTTTCCAGCACAAAAGCATTTTTATGCCCCAGCTTTATTCCCCAAGCAGCCCTGAGCTCTCTTCGAGCTACCACAGAGGCTGACCTTCAATTTATCCCTGAGAGTAACTAAAGCTGAGGTTCCCGGCTTTCCTCAGTGGGAAACAGCAGAAGCTGCTCTGTGGCCTCAAAATTGTTTGTCTTCAACAGTCATGTTATTCTGCAGTAAACCATCGCACATACCCTGCATCTTACATGATACAGAATAGTCCTCATTCATTGTAAGTTCTTAAAAATATAGAAAAGGAGAAAGAAAATACTTTTAAAAAAATCCCTCTTTCAGATCAAGATACAGATTGAAAATAGTGTCTGGATACGTCAGGTTTTCTTTCCAGTATATGGATTTTTCTTACACAGATCATTTTGTGCAGCTCGAATAGTACTTACAGTCTCAAAAGTGTAAGAATCACTTGCACGGTATTATACTCAGCCTCACATAACTATCACCCCCAGTGATTTAGTGACAGCTACAGAAGGTTATCAATATATATTTATTTGTGTTTACTATGCGGAGCTTGAAAATGCAATTTCTGCACATTTGCATTATAGGATTCAACTCCAATCAGTAAGACTTACTCTCTGGCCGGTTGGATATATACGAAATTCACATATATTTCTGGAGGCAAATCAATGAATATACACTGAAGGGCAATGTGTGGGGGAGGAGGAGGAGGACTTCTAGCTCCTCATTATAGAAGGAAAGCATGCCTGCATCCATTCTAGCTTTGTCTCTGTTGCCTGAGGTCATGTAATCTAGAAAGATTTAGATAACCCCATACATCAAAGATCCCCAAGCCAAGGTACGTGAGCCCCCCCCCCAAACAGATCTTATTTAACTCTTACAAATGAATTACAGAAGATCACATCTAAAAATTGGTCAATATACAGAAGATTAGAACCTACCAATACATTTAAAGGAATCTTTATCATCCAAAGATCTGTAAATCCCTTTAAAAAATAAACAGGTGGATCTGGCCTATCTCAGTGGGACACGGCTACGTGTGTAGAAGATTTTTTTCCACTTTTGAAACACAAAGTACGGTGTAGCACAGTTGTAAGAGCTGATTCCCCTGGAAACTATATCCCTGCACTCTTGGAATTCTGTTCAACCTCTTAGTTTGTTCCCTTCAAGAATCAAGCAGGAACTGGTTACAAGGGAGAGCTATCCTGTGTTTTGATATTGAATTTTACGCTCTTGCTTTCTACACAGCCATAAACTGATACAATGGCTTTGTACTCCATGCCTTGTATTGGCTCAGCTTTTTGTCTTTATACAATGTTCACAGTAAGGGGAAACCAAAGGTGGAATCTGTCATATTTTCCAGTAGGAGTTAGAGGGCACAAACATTGTCATGTCTTTTCCTGTTCTTTTTTTTTTTTGTAAAAGCAACTATCTCTATGAACACATTCTGCATGAATGACGCAGAGAAGATAATTCTGTTGAAAAATAATGTAAAAAGTACAGTTTTCAATGAAAGAGTTGTGCTTATGTAATGAGACAGTTAACTGAATGCACACAATGGTGAAAATCTGAGGACAGTTTTCAGTTTCTGAAGATTGTCTATGCTTTTGGTCTTTCAAGATTATTTAGGCGTGAATGTCCCAGGCACGAATGACACATGAGAATCTCAAGTCTTGCATCATGTTCAAAAGACTCATCCGCCATTTTAAGCTTGCTTGGAGTCGGCCATAATTGCAGATGTGCCAAAAAGAGAAAAGGGGCACAGGTGCTCCGCTGCCAGGGTGCCCCAACGTGAGGCTGAGGCTCTACCCCAGGGGACAGCACTGTGGTCAAATAAGCTCGCGTGGGCAATAACTAATCATCAGCCCAAGTCATCCTCCTGTGTTCACCCTTCTTCTCACGTGTTCACCCTTACACTTCACAGTGCCACCTCCGAAGCCTACCTGGCCCCATTTTTTATTTTATTTCTTTCTTCACTATCAGTATATGGGATTATTGACCTTGATCCATCCCCACCTATCTCAATGATATTAACTGTTTTGTATCATCATTTGAAGAAACCAAATAAGAGCATCATTTAACATCATACTAGGACGTGAAATGCACTTACTATTCAACTTGAAAGAAAAATAATGTATGTATAGATCATTGATGCACAGATATACACATTTATACAATAAATGCATAGCATATATATTGTATACATAATATACATTGTACGTGCCTTGTATAATAAAATATACAGTATAAACATTTACTATATATATGATGCATACTATATAAAATTTTTATACTGTACATACATTATACAGTTCTATCTATCTACGTATTGAAGAAACTGTCAAACCAATTTTGCCAACCACTCTAGGCTCCATATCTTTCTAAAGACATGGTTATTTTTTCTAACATGGTATTTTTTTGTATTAAGTTACCTCTTAGAGGTAACTTCTATTGCCTTTCCAAAGATGGTTATTCAAAACCACCTTACTTTGCAAATATATGCATTAACTGATATATGAGATAACAGAGGCTCTAACAGAAATAATTATTTACTTACAAGAGAATGACAATCATTTTCCCATCACCACACAGTAGGGAGTATAGGAGCTTACATCACATCTAAAATGTAAGAACCGTATATTGATATATATATATATATATATATATGACAAACAAATACACCATGTAATTTTACGGAGAAACCTATCAAGATTTTGAGGAGAAAAATATCAAGTTCCTTTAAAAGCACAATGTAAGCTTTGTGGATTTATTTTTAGTTTTAAAAGCCTCCATTTAAGCTCCACAATTCACCGGTCACTGTGTAAAGTTTCAGGTAGGCAGTGATTAATGTTTTGTCCCTGCCCTCAAAGAGCACTTATTCTGGTGGGGAAAAAGCTGACATTAAAACATAATTACAATTCGGTTTCAAGAGCGACAGAGAAAAGGGTCAGAGAGACTGAGTTTAACAACTCTGAAGGAGTCAAGGAAAATTTACAAAAGGGATAAAACTTGTGCTGAGAAGTGGAAGGGGATTTTGAAGTCCCCCGTCAGAAAAAGCAGAAGAGATCTATGCAAATAAATGAAAGGAGGTTTGAGAGAGCAAGGCTACAACAGTCAAGAGCTTGTTCGTTTATATGACTGAAGGGATGGAAAAAGTTGCAGAAACTTGTTAAAGCCTCTAAAAAAATCACAGTAAAATCACGGTGGTGATGTTGGGCACCCTTTGTAATAATTTTAAAGTTTATATGTACAAAATTTTGATTTTTTATATCATTTGATGTGGCATTCGGTTAGACAGTCTATACCAAGTGAGGAAATAGCTCTTTAAATTGCTAAAATTTTTATTTAGAAATGTTCTTGAATTCTAAAGTGTCTATGAAGACGATCATACGAATTTTCTCATCCTTACCCATCTATTGTAAACTGTATTAACAGATACCTAAAGATTCAGATAATTCCTAATACACTCCCAAGATAATAATAAATGACCAATTACTCTATTTCAAAGGAGCATAGAATGAAAGGATTTTTGTTCACGTTCACAAAGTTTAACCTTTTTATCTTTCTACCGGGTTTGTCTGATCCTGGTAAAGAGGGATGAAGGCAACTTGGAAGCAGACCGTCTAACCCCAGCTCAGGCAACGAATACCTTGTGAATCAGAAAGGAATCTGCCAGAGAAATTCTCTCCAGATTCCTGACTCACCAACACCTAAGTGAAAATACATGGCGGCTTAAAACCATTAAATCCTGGGCTCGTTTGTTCTCTACAACAGACAGCAAAACACCAATTCATCTCTATACACTTTATGTTCTTGACAAATAAATCAGGGGCTCCTATCAAGTTATGTCCCTTAGCACCAATTCATAATCCATTCGGCAACGCTGCCACCATATACCACCACCTGGCTCTGGGGTTGCACGAAAGCGAGGATCTAGTTGACCACCTTGTAAGTTTTTCTGTGTTGCTGGTACATCCTGTTTCCAGCTCTCTGCTGAGTTAATATTACTGAAGTAGGAGCTCATCCTTTCAATTGTCTTTTCAAATTAATATGTAGAAAATATCATATTGAAAAGTATGAAGTACTCACAACTCATTTGCTCCCTTCCTTAAGGTTCATCCTGAAATAAGGAATTTCCTTCGTTTTTGAAGGTGGGCCACAAGACTGGTCTTCTTTTCTGTTGAATGAGGGAAAGGGGACGCATACAGACCTAAGGAAGTCAAAAGAAGGAAACAGAGGACTTTATATTAAAAAATTGTAGATTTTTATCTGCTACCTCTCAGTCTCTGCCTCTATCTCTCTACAGATTTATAATCTTTGTCATAAATATCTATATATGCTACATAACTACAAGGAGTTGGTATAGAAATCAAAAACTTTAAATGCATATTTTACTATATATATATGAAAAATTAAGCATCTTTAAATATAACAGGAGTAATATTCACCCAGGACATCATGGATGGATCTCCAGAGTATAATGCTGAGCCAAATAAGTCAAACACCTTATGATTTCACTCATATGTGGAAGGTAAGAAACAAAATACATGAACAAAGGGGGAAAAAAAGTCAGACCAAGAAGCCGAGTCTTAACTATAGAGAACTAACAGATGGTTACCAGAGGGAAGGGAGGTGAGTGGGTGAAATAGGTGAAGGGGATTAAGAGTATACTTTCTGTGATAAGCACTGAGTAATAAATATACAGAACTGTTGAACCACTATATTGTACACCTGAAACTAATATAATACTGTATGCTAACTATATTGCAATTAAAATTTTAAAAATGAAAGCCAAAACAGACCAAAACAGATGGAGAGACTGAGTGGGAGACTTTAACATACCTTTCCAAAAAATGGGTATTATGCAGCTCATGATATTAATGATGCCTCTACTGAGAACCCCTGATATCTATCTACATATTTTTTGTAAGTATCTACATCTGTGCCTCTCTATTTGACATCTGCAGGACCCTCTGGGGCATCTCCTCACACTGTCCTATTCAGTGGTTAAGGTTAATGGAAGTCTACAGAAACCCAATAAAAGAAGGATCCGATCCCTCAGGAAAAAGGTTTAGGTAAACTAAGCCAGAAAGCCTATTGGATTGGTCAAAATGATGGCTGAAAGCAAAGCAGTTGTTCATAGTGTATCGTGGAAAGGAGAATACATTATTGCCTTGAGACCAGTGGCAGAAAAAAAAAAAAAAAAAAAAAAGGACGATAACAGCTATGTATATGTTCTACTTCCCTATGTCTTCTCCATTTTTTATTAATATATGTTCCCTTTTGACTCATGTTTCAGTTTACTAAGCTGTAATTGGCATATAACACTGTTAGTTCAAACTGTACAATTTAAAAAATGTATAGACTGCAAAATCATTATGACGATAAGTTAACACCCCTCACCTCACATGGTTGCATTTTTTTTCCTTGTGTTGGTAATTCTTAAGATCTACTTGTAGCATCTTTCAAATATACAATACAGTACTGTTAACTGTAGTCACCATGACATATATTCCATCCCCACTAGTCATCCATCTTAAAACTAGAGGTTCTCACCCTTTGACCACTTTCATCCATTCCCTTCCCTTCCCCTGTTAAGTGCTGTTTTATAATGGGAGTTTTGCTGGTGGTTAACTTCGTAATTTAGTTCGTGGTGAGGACCTCAAGACTGCACAGCAAGGACTCTGTCAACATCTTAAAGCAGAAGATACTGGAGGCTGCCATTTTGGGGGAAGTTTGACATGTGGACTAAAGTTCACATTTCCCATCATGTTTTCCAGATGGCCATGGCTTTAAGACTAATTTCTCACAAAGTCAAAGGCAGCCACAAAGTCACGAGGGACACACAAGGAGTGTTCTGAAAGAGCAAAGGAATTATGATCTTTGCTCCATTCCTTTTTTAGCTACTTTGAAGATGAACATCGAGTCTGGAACTCAAACAATCTTTGAACCATGAAAGACAGCCTTGTGCTAAAGATGGCTTAACAGAGGCATTGGAAAACCTTTTCTCTAGAGGGCTACAGAATACATTTTTTAAACTTTGTAGTCCACAGAGTCTCTGTTGAATATACCCTCTGGTTGCCGTGGGAAAATCATCACAGACAATATATAAGGCAATGGAGGTGGCTGTGTACCAATAAAGGTATTTACAAAAGCAGCTGGCAATCTGGGTTTGGCCCCAACACCATGGATCATCAATATCCAGCCCAGCACCAAGAAAAAAGGATCCAGGTTTGTTTTGTTTCGTTTTTTGTTTTTAAAAAGTATTTTATTTGACAGAGAGAGAACATAAGCAGGGGAGGGGCAGAGGGAGAAGCAGACTCCCCGCTGAGCACGGAGCCCGATGTGGGACTCAAACCCAGCACCCAGGGATCCTGACCTGAGTTTAAGGCAGATGCTAACTGACTGAGCCACCCAGGTGCTCCCAAAAGGATCTGGATTTTGAGGCACCAAGGAGCACCTTACTATCCTAGGCTACTTCCCTCCAATCTTACATATACATGCTGATCTTAAGATATAGGGTTTTGTTCTTTTGTGGGTTGTTGGTTTTTTTTTTTGGGGGGGGGGGTTCATTTCTTGCTTCCTATGCAGCTACAGAGAGAAAGAGAAACACAAGGGGAACTTTCTGGGCAACAGGTGTTCGTGTCGAAGCTCTTGCTTGCCTAGAGCAGGAGGAGGAAGAAGAGGAAGAGGAAAAGCCCAAGAGGTGCCTCCTTCCTCTTTGTTCCTACTTGAACTCCTTTTTCCCCCCTTTTAAATTCAGTGTAGTTAACATACAGTGTTATTTTAGTGTTATTTTAATATCCAGTGTTATTTTGGTACCAGGCGTACGGTATCATCATTCAATACTTCCTTGTATTGGTGCTCATGAAGAAGTACTTGAGAACCATGTGTGGGTAGCATTTCTCGGAACGATATACTCAATTTGTGGCATAATGTGGTATCTGTGGCACCTCCAGGCTTTAAGCATATTTAATAAATCCAATCATCCTCTTCCTCACTCCACGAGGTACACAGATTACCATCTAAAACCACCACCTCTAAATTGACATTAGCTATATAGTAACGGAATACTTGCGAGGCGCGTTTCATGTTACAGAGGGTTTTCTTTTCTGATACTCTAAATTATTCTATTACTTCACCCATTTGTTCCCAGATTAACCAAAAATGTGTAGATGAAGACTGTGGTGGATACATAATATTTGGGTAGACCCCCAATCTACCCACCTCAAATAAATTTCACACCGAGTCCTTACGGAGGTAAAACTAAAAGATTCAGGATCATTTGGAAACTGAACTGTAGTGGTATCAGGTGCTACCACGGGCCCTTCTCTATTTTTCATTTGCCCCTGTGAAAAAGGATTAGTAAGCGCAATACACATATATCTCTCCAATATGCCAAAAAAGAAAAAAAAAAAGATTTAGACCCACAGGCTTATGTAGTTTGAATGCTTACTAATGGTTATTACGTACTGTGTATTAACTCAGCCAAAACAAAGGAGAATTCACCAGCTCCTACCACCAACACACACAACAAAGCAACTGTGGAACTCCTGCGGGAAGTGCAAAGCTGTCAGGACTCCCTTTCTCTGCCTCTCATCCCAGCTCCCATCTGCCTACCCTTATTTTCTTTTGCTGAAGAGGTCTTCTCGCCTTGTGGCAGAGAACAGCTGTACTGGGAGCTGTGCATGCGCATTTTTAGAGCCTTGGATCACTGGGGAAAAAGAAATCCACGCTCCCCCTAGAGTCAGCAGTGAACAGCAGAATGAGGGAGTGGCCCGGGTGCCGAGGCACCCCAACTGACAGACTATGAATCATGGTCAACCCCACTTAGGAAGGTTTTTGTTCCTGGTCTGAATCACACAGCTCTGGGGACAGAAGCCAAGCCCAGAAGAAAAGACACAGGGTCATTGTTATAGGCTAAGCAGGAGCTTCCCCTAATTATGTATGGTGAAGTCCTAACACCCAGTCCCTCAAAATAGAACTAGATTCGGAGATAGATCTTTAAAGCAGCAATTAAGTTCAAATGAAGTCTTTCAAGTGGGCTCTACCCCAGTATGGCCGGTATCTTCATAAGAAGAGTAAATTAGGACACAGACATCTCTCTGTGCAAAGAGAAGGGCATATGAAGACACGGAAAAGATTGCCACGAAAGAGGTCTCAGAGGCAACCCATATCCCAAAAGCCTGATTTTGGGCTTCTAGCTTCGAAACTGTGAGGAAATCACCCTCTGTTGTATAAGCCACCCAGTCTGCTCCAGCAAACTAATGCCAACTTTCGAAGCAGGAAATATGCTCCCACTAGAACCAACACACCTTTCATGGTAAGAACTATCAATAGTTACCCCAACAGACACCTGTTAAGAGAGTAGTCAAGTAATCTATAAACATAGAAACAATAACTCACCCTAAGGAATCATAACTTTGGACTGACTTATCCCACAATACAGCTGCCTTTCTCTATTATTCACTTACGTACACGTTGTGTATTTTGTTAATTTTGTTCATAAATATACTCATGTTTAGAACAACTTGGTACCTAGTAATTTTGCACAGTGTTTTATTAATCATCCTAACTCCAAATAAGTTTAGTGAACGTCTGGACCTAAAGAGTTTGTCTGGCAATGTCTCTGCACATCTACCCTTTTACTCGACTCACGGAAACCATCAGCTGTCATATTCAACGTCCTTTCTATTCATTCTCATGAAAAACAACACGTATCGATAGGAGTTATGTGACTAGAGAGCACATATACTGTGTGTTTTCAAGAATAGTTTTTATTTAACCAAGGCCAAGGCACCACGTGATAAAGAGAAAAGCTTTAAATCACATTAGAGTATTAAAAAAAAAATGCAGACAATAGATCTTGCTTGGTGTTTTGTTTCAAAAAACTTTATACCACTCAATAAAAACTTATTTCACAGGGATATGAATGTAATTTTTTTTCTTTTGCTGTTACAATGAATCCATTCAGATGATTATTTTAAATCCTCCTAGCAAAAAAGTCCACAACATTGTCTTTTCCCTGATGAAGATACAGATGAGCGGAAAACAAGTACCTTTGGGTGGAAGAAAAAAAAAAAAAAAGACCTCTAACTCTAAATAGGGAATTGTTTTTCCTCTCTTGACTTAATATTCAAAATCCCAGAAATATATTGAATCTGTGAACAACCAATTTCAAATGGCACCTGGAGCAATGAATGCTTCTTTAAAAACATATTTCAGGATTATAACGAAAATAATTTATGTTCAATACAGTCCTACTCGTGACCAACTTATTTATACTGTTTAGAGTGTTTAATTTTTCTCTGCTACAAGATTTTATAATTTTGGGAAAATTGAGTGCAAGCAACATCTTTTTTATCTCAAAGATTCTTCTCTCAAAAATCTTCACCTGTGTCAATACACATATATGTCCTTGTTGCCACCTTTGTATTCTAATGGGCTCCCAGAAGCAATCTTCCCTACTTAAGATCACGTTTTCCTGATGTAAGGCCCATGTAAACATCGATACAATTACCTATCATCCATATTTGATAACCCTACAGATTTCAATTCATAAAGATCAAACTCCATTATATTTTTCATTATTTTTTTAAGATGTCAACAAAAATTTAGTGAGAGAAGAGATCATCTTCCTACTTTGTTTTTGGTTTTTTTTGTTTTTTTAAAGATTTTATTTATTTATTTGACAGAGATAGAGACAGCCAGCGAGAGAGGGAACACAAGCAGGGGGAGTGGAAGAGGAAGAAGCAGGCTCATAGCGGAGGAGCCTGATGTGGGGCTCGATCCCATAATGCCAGGATCACACCCTGAGCCGAAGGCAGACCCTTAACAGCTGTGCCACCCAGGCGCCCCCATCTTCCTACTTTGAATATTATATTCAAACTGCTGTAACTTTAAACAATGAAAATACTTGCCCAGATGTGCCCAGATGGGCTGATAGTATATTATGGAGAAAAATACTTCTTACTCCTGAGAAACAAAGTATATCAAGGGAAACAAGTGGTTGTAGCATTTTATCTAATTTTTTTTCCCCTTTAACTTAGGCATAAACATGGCACAAAGCCTTGTTTTGAAAGGCAGAGAGCACCTCAAGGAAAATTATTGATCGCACCTTGGAGACCAAGTAGAAAAGTTTTGTGTTATCTTTTTTTATGGCACTGAATGTTAGGACCCAGCTCAGCCTGCCTCTAGACCGGCAAGGCAGGTGAAATTAAATCAGAGTTTTAAGCTCCATTTTGATCTAATCTGTTCGTGTAGCTAAAACCTCAAAGTTCCATCATGCCAAATATGCCATCTTAACCAATTTGTTTCCTTATCTTCCCTTTGACATTTTATCATGTGACAGACCAAGAAACAAGACTGATTTCCCTTGGAGAGTTTAATTCACATCTGGTATCTTTTAGAAAGCTTTCCTGACAGGAATAGCCATCATAATATGAAATCACTCACTTTTAATAACATCTTTAAATATCACATGATTTACATGCACACAAATTAAAGTTCTGGAAAGAGTATGTCAAAGTGGCTTCAATACTGACAGACCTGAATTCCTTCCCCAGACTGAAAGAGAAATTCTGTGACCTGAGACACTGTCAACTCTGTTTACAGCACATGGACAGACAGCTGATGGCCCCTGGGAAAATGTACCTAGTACAACAGCTCTGTGGACTTCTCTCCAAGGAGAATTGAAGCAACTGGGACTTACTGAAGGAAATTCCCATGGGGAAGTTTAGGAAAAGTAGACCCAGTGAGGCACAGCTGGCCAACTGTATCCACTCCACCACTTCCTCTGTAAAGTATCTTCATGGTAACAGAAGATGCCACACTTTTCTTTCATTTTTGCAATTGTGGAAAATGTTTCAAGCTTATTGGGGAGATAGTTGAATAGAGAGGCTACATTCTGCTATTTCCTCAAATCCACAAAACCCATTTCAGGCATTCCTGAGAACTCCTTCACCCCAACCCCACTCTATGCTCATCACACCTAGCGGGGAGGACTGCACATAGGAAACTCAGCCAGCTATTTCCAGAGGTTTAAGAATCCAGACATGTGAGGGCTTATGGGTAATTGATTGGAACCCATTTTACTAGGCTCGGGTTGGGCTCTAAGTCCCATTAGTCACCCTATTTGATAGAAAAGACAGATAAACAACATTTACCGTGTAGCTGACCCCTCATGGCATCATTTCCTTAGACACTGGGGTTCTCTGACTTACTTAGGTCCTGGTGAATTTATTGCTAATGGAAAATTAGAACAGAGTATGCTAAAAAAAATTATATAAAGAAAACAGATACCTCTCACATTTATTTTATGTCTGAAATGGAGGACAGAATAGTCAGAGGCTTAATTTCCAGTTATGGATCCTTCACATTCTGTGAAGCCTTCAGTCACATTTCTTAACCTTCCTGTACCGCCCTTTCTTCTGTAAAAGATACTTAAGAATTTTACCCACCTCACAGACTTATGTTGGAATGAGATTTGATGTGGAACTTCCTTAATGCAGTCTCTAGCACATGCTAAAAACCTGAAGAATTATTACTTACTAGGATTTGCAGCAGATACCGTGAATATTAATTTGCATGCTGTGGTCTATACTTAGGGATTTGGGGTGCATTTTTGAGCACCCTGGCCTCTGGCTTTCTTGTGTTATTGTGTAACAAAGTGTGGCCACCAGCCCTGAACATTATAGGGAAGACAAAAGCCATTGCTGATCTTCTGACGTAATAAAGAGACCAAGGATAGAAAGTACTTCCTCTGTAATAACAGAATGTGTCGGGGTGTTTCAGGTAAGGAACCTTGCCCAGCGTGCACAATAACTGAATGCAGTCACCTTCTCTGAAAGTAACATGTTAATTAAGGGTAATATTTACTTCTGAGTTCCTCAGAATGGACTTAGAATGTACATTCCTCCCAGATTAGTGAATCTTCCAGGGTCTATGTGTATTTTAAGCTGACCTTATCAGAAACTTAAAAACAACAAATTTTATGTCCAGTAAGAGACCTGGGGAAGCCTTATTTGCAGCCACCTTGACCGTTTCTCATGGTATGTGGGTGGCCGATGAATCTACAGGTTCTGTTTCAGACCAAATATTTTAACCAGGGAACACAAGTGAGAAAGGAATAGAGTTTGGGAAGGAAATCTGCTAAGGTACTTGAGGTTAGGATTTCAACCCGTGAATGTTAAGGGGGACATAATCAGCCCATACGGTTTTGACACTAAAAATTCAATGTCTTTAACAGATACAAAACTATTCAATTCATTTGCTTCTTCCTCAATTTATATCTTTCAATAATGTTGCCATTACATCTAATTTGTTTGGGTACAAACAACTTTGTATTATTTTATTATTGTTTTTAAGTTGGTAAGATGTGCATTGGTAGCTCGTCTTTCATTCCTGCTATTGATTTCTCATCTGATTTTTTCCTTGATCACTTTAGCTAAGAATTTAATAAACTTATTGATCTCATGACTAAACCATCTTTGGGCTTTGTCAATTTTCTCTACTGTTTGCCTGTTTTTCTCTTATGGTCCTCCACTCATCTTATTTTTTTAATGATTTTTTATTATATTATGTTAGTCACCATACAGTACATCCCCGGTTTCCGATGTAAAGTCTGATGATTCATTAGTTGCGTATAACACCTAGGGCACCATGCAATATGTGCCCTCCTTACTACCCATCACCGGCCTATCCCATTCCCCCACCCCCCTCCCCTCTGAGGCCCTCAGTTTGTTTCTCAGAGTCCATAGTCTCTCATGCTTCATTCCCCCTTCTGATTACCCCCCTTTCTTTATCCCTTTCTTCCCCTACCGATCATCCTAGTTCTTATGTTCCATAGATGAGAGAAATTATATGATAGTTGTCTTTCTCTTCTTGACTTATTTCACTTAGCATAATCTCCTCCAGTGCCGTCCATGTTGCAGCAAATGTTGAGAACTCGTTCTTTCTGATTGCTGAGTAATATTCCATTGTATATATGGACCACAGCTTCTTAATCCAGTCATCTGTTGAAGGGCATCTCGGCTCCTTCCACGATTTAGCTATTGTGGACATTGCTGCTATGAACACTGGGGTGCATATGGCCCTTCTCTTCACTATGTCTGTATCTTTGGGGTAAACACCCAGTAGTGCAATGGCTGGGTCATAGGGTAGCTCAATTTTTAACTTTTTAAGGGACCTCCACACGGTTTTCCAGAGTGGCTGTACCAACTTACATTCCCACCAACAATGTAGGAGGGATCCCCTTTCTCCACATCCTCTCCAACAATTGTTGTTTCTTGCCTTGTCTATTTTTGCCACTCATCTATAATATTTGTTTTGTGGACATGCTTAAGCTTTGTGTCAATGCAAAACTTCTAGCTTCTTCAAGGAGTGATTTTAAACCCTTTTTCTTTTCTATTACAAGCATATAATGCTATCAAGAGCCATCTGAACACTTTAGCTGTAACTAATTCACGTTGATATAATTTATTTTCCTTCTTACTCAACTGGAAATTTTTTTCTGATTTTCTTTGATTCTTTAACCAACATGCTACATGAAGCATCTCCTTATCCTTTATAATTTTAGTTTTACTAATACCAAGGGTAGAGTACTCTGTTCTCAGTTCATATAATATCATGGCCAAATTTTCTCACTTAACTCTGCATTTATATTAATGGAGTTATGGAGGAATTCCAAATCATTTCAGAATAAACAAAGTGTTATTGATTTCTATTTAAAATATGTCATCCATCTCACACATGGATTGCCTTTTGATACATAACTTATTCACTGAAATCTCAGTACAATTCTGTAACGTTGCTATTAGTTTTAAATTACTAAAATCCTTCCACTGCACTTTAGGACTTAGTCCAGTTTACTTTAAAACTCCAATCTCAAATTTTATGTAAAGCTTTCTTTCAATTTACTCCCTACCGCAGAAGGACGTCTTCCATTTGGCATGGTAAGAAGGAAGTTTTTGAGGATAAAGAGGGAAAATAGAGTTATGTCCTTACATGACTCAGTGTGGTTAACAGTTTGCCTCATCCCCCAACACTAATCCCTATTTGGTTTGGCTGTTTCAATTAACCTCGTTCTTGGGCTGTGGGATTCATGGAGCTGCCATGTTATGCCCTACCTCACTAATGAACACATTGCTCTGAATCAGTTCACTTGGTCATTAAGTTTTTTTCCCCAAGTAGAGACACTATGTTGGGCTATTCTGTGTCTATAGTTACCCTATATTCTATCGATGCACATTGTTCATTGCATCCCATTACAAGGCCACCTCCTCAATACTGTTGCCTCACACTTGAGGCACAGCTAACATTGCCCTTGACCATTTTTGGGAATCCTTATTTTTAATCTTTACGGAATAGAGACTTTTTCACATATTCCTGCAGGATAGTCACTGACTAGTCTATGAAAGACCACAACTCCATCATCTATGGGGCCCCAGGCTTTAAAAGTGATTTTTTGGGAACCTGAATGCCTCACCTCTATTATGCAGTAAAGAATTAATTATAGCGTTATTCTTCAAAGGGCATACCTAGCACTTGTATCGAGTAGGGGAAGAGGTAAATGAGCATCGGTACAGATGGCTCTCACACTGCTTATTACGCCTTGGAGAGAAGAAGTTGGCCCCAAGTGCTGGCAGGTATCTGAAGTTTAAGGTCTTGGTATTTTTGTGACATGTCAAAAGCACAGCACTTAAACAGACACTCACAGTTGGGTCTTTCAGCAGCTCTGCCCTATTTCCTAATACCTCATCAGTTACAGTTGACGATGGAGCAGAAACAATAGCAGATTACTAGAACTTCCAGCCAAGAAGAGTCTGATAAAATACTGAGAACATCGGACATGTCCAAACATAAGAAAAAAATCCATGTGTCAGTTAATAGATGAACCATTAGATATATTAACACCGACACTGACACCTCAACATTTTGTCTGCAATCTCCCATTTTACACACAAATGGAACCTATTTCTAAGAAACACTTTGTGTTTTACCGTGCTCTTGAGAGGACTGTGACTGTAACCCTTGCAACTCAGTAGAATGTGCTATTCTAAAAAATAATGTTTCCTAAACCAATAATTGAGGTTTCCCAAAATCACTTTGCGAAAAGGAATTTAAAAAAAAAATCTAGTTGAAGCCAAACTTAATATGATATTTCTGGTACTTTCGCTTTTAGCTATGTGTGGAACATACTTATTCAAGCCTTCCTGGCATGTTTTTCCCTAAGCACTAAACCTCTCTGTACTTCAAACACATTTTAAAGGAAAAAAAATGCTAATTTTGAACTATTTTAATTCAATTCACATGTCCCTTTATCCTTATTCTCATCTTCCTCCATGTTTAACAAAATTCAACATGTTTTTATTATAAAAAATACTTTAAAATTGGGGATAGAAGAGACATGTCAATCCATAGTTAAGAGTATTTAGGACAAGCCCACAGCTAACATTGCCCTTGACTATAAAGAGCTAAAAGGTTTTCCTCTAAGCTCAACAAACTAAGGGTGCATATTCTGACTATCCTTACTCAACACATTACCCAAAGTCCTAGCCAGAGCAATCAGACAAGGAAAAAAAAAGCATCCAAATTTCATGAACTGATCTTATATATAGAAATTCCCAAAAGTCTACTAAAAGGCTGGTAGAACCAATTAACTACTTCAGTAAAAGTGCAAGATACAAAATCAATCAACCCATCGGTTCCATTTCTGTACTAGAACAACGAAAAATCTAGGAAATAAAACATTCACATTCACAATAGCATCAAAAACAGGAAAATATTCAGGATAAATTAAACCATAGAGGTTCAAGTTCTATGCAATGAAAACTATAAGAATTTGATGAATTGAAGGAGACACCACAAATGCATAGACAACCCGTTCTCATGGTTCGTACTTATTAATTCTGTAAATGCCCACATGACCCAAAGCCTTCTGTAGATTCAATGCATTCTTTTAAAGGAAAGCTCTTCTTATTAAACTCAAGAATTACACAAGGATGTCTTTTTTTGTCCCTTTTATTCATTATAATGTTGGCAGTACTAGTCAGAGCAGCCGGGGGAAGGGGAACAAAACAGAAAGGTAACCAAATTGGAAGACTAAAAGTATCTGCAGGTAATGTATTATATATAGAAAATCCTAACAAGACTCCACCAAAAACCAAAAAAAACAAACAACAAAAATTAAAAAAAACCTACAACTGTTATAATAAAACAATTCAGTGAAATTGAAAATAAAATTAATATAATCTGTTCCATTTCCATACACAAAAAATGAACTATCAGAAACGGCAATTCAAAGCACTTTGATCTGTAATTGCATAAAAAGAAAATAATTCCCAGGAATAAATTTATCCGGGAAACACCTCTACCCTGAAAAATCTAGCACATGGGTCAAGGAAGCTGAAAAAGGCACAAATAAATGGCAAGAGATTATGTGCTCATGGTATTGGAAGAGTATTGTTAAAAGGTCCATTCTACCTTAAACAATTGACACTGTACAATCCTTATCCAAATTTCACAGAAATAAAACAATTCTCAAATTTACATGAGAGTAACATTTCTGAAAAAGAACAAAGCTTGAGACATTATGCTCCCGGATTTTAAACTATATTACAAAGATATAGTATTCAAAAAGTATAGTATTTTCATAAAAACAGACACTTAGATTAATGGAACAGAATAAAGAGCCTAGAAATAAACCCAAACCTATACGGTCAATCCATTTACAACTAAGAAGTCCCAAATATGTAAGGGGTAAAGACCAGGATCTTCAATACACGGTGTTGATCAAACTAGACAACCACCGTCCAAATAAGGAAACTGAACCCCTACCTCACACACAACAATGAGCTCAAAGTGGGTTAATGACTTGAATACCTGAAATCATCCTCCTAGAAGAAAACACATGTGGAAAGTTCTTGGACATTTGTCTTGGGTAGGGTTTTTTTTATTTGGCCCCGAAAGCAAAGGAAACAAAAGCCTAACAAAGAAGTCAAATTCTATCAAGCTAAAAAGCTTCTTGCCAAATAAAGGAAACCATTAACGCAATTCAAAGACAACCTATGGAATGGAGGAAATATTTGCACATCATATATAACAAGAAACCAATATCCAAAATACATAAAGAATTGGGAAAAAAATCAGATTAAGACATGGCCCAAGGATCTGATTTCCAAAGACAACATAAAGATGGTCAACAGATACACGGTAAGTTCTCAACACCACTCATAATCAGGGAAATACAAATCAGAACTAGAATGAGACGTCGCCGCATACTTGTTAGAAATGCCATTATTGGGGCACTGGGCTGGCTCAGTCTGAAGAAGACGCAACTCTTGATCTTGGGGTTGTGAGTTCAAGCCCTGTGTTGGGTGGAGAGAGGACTTAAACTTTTTTAAAAACCGCCCTTATTGAAAAGACAAAAAAACTCAGTAGTGTTCATGAGGATGTGTTCAAAATGAAACGTTTGTGCACTGTTGCTGGGAATGTCAACTAGTGCAGCCAGGACAGAAAATGCTACACAGGTCGCTCAGAAATGAAAAAAATTATCATAGGACCCAGCAATTCCAGTTCTGTGTATTTATCCAAAGAAAATGAAAATACCAACTCAGAAAGATACGTGTATCCCCATGTTCATTTTACCATCAGTTACAGCCACCAAAATATGCAAACTTTATCAAGGGATGAATAAAGACAATGGTGTCTTCTGATATACAATATACACACACATACACAATGGGGTATTATTCAGCAATGAGCAAGAGTTTGCAACATATGGATGGACCTTGAGTACATTATGTCAAGTGAAATAAGGAAGAAGCAAATACCTTATGAACCCACTTACATATAAAGGTCATCTTAAAAACCCAACAACAACCTAACAGCAACAAACAGCACTTGAAGCCATAGAGAAGAGAGTGGTGGTTGCCGGAGACAGGTGGTAAGAAATGGACAAAAGTGTTGAAAAGTAGAAACTTTCAGCGATAAGTTATGTGGAGGTAAGGTTTCACACAGTGACTACAGTTAATACTGCACTGCCCACTTGAGAGTTAAGGGAATAGAAAAAAAAAGTATTTCTTGTGATGAGAACTTCTTAGTGACAGACACTGATGTGACTTATTGTGGTCATTTTACAACACAAACGTCGCATCACAATGTTGTACACCTGACACTTAACTGTTGTGAATCGGTTGCATCTTACAGAAAAATAGTATAATGGCGATGGCATGAGATAACCACAGATTATAATTTCTCTTATTCCAAATATTAGCTAATTACCAAGAACAAGTTATGTGAACTCTCTGAACCACAAATTGATTTTTTGATAAATACTATCGCATATACATTTTTCTAATTTATTACAAAAAGAAATGCTTAAGAGGCAGCTGTTATTTTTAATAAACCTCTAATCAATAGCTAGCTTTTCGTTATTTAAATGCTTGTATAAACAAGAGCCTTAAATGAGAGCGTTCTCACGCTCAGTAATTTTCTTAGAATAGTTCATCAGTTTTAAGATCTCAGAGTTGGGAAAAACAGAATTATCCTCATTTTATTTATAACAGTCTAGAAGCCAAAGAATTTAAATAAGCTGACTGCAAAACTAAGCATCCTGCTTCATTCGAGGTCATCCTTTACGGTTCACATTTTTAAGTTGTGCAATCAACCCCTCGTGAATCTTTAAGACCACAAATAAAATTTGCAGTTTTAGTATATACATCTGATAATAAATTCAGGTCATGAAAACACATTTTGATTAGTTTTCAAGTGACTCACTTCAGAAATACACAGGAGTCTAAGAGCTTACCAAATTTTAGGAAACCAATTCACCTTAGCAAGAACCTATACCAAAAACTTCCTCTTTTCGTCAAATGTAATTCAAATATGACAAAATTTGGGGGGGGAGGACCCTCAATTAATGAGGGGTCTATTTTATCAAACTTCCAATGTGTGTAGGTCAATACTTTGCCACAACTAATACTAATACTGAGATCATCTGCATATTTTATAGGTAAAATATTAGCCACAAAAATATTAGCAAAAAGTGTTTTTATCCACATTTGAGAAGGAACAGTCCAATTTTCTTTGAATGTCATTCTTTATTCAAAGGTTACCTCTCCTTTGATATAATTAGAAAAATATTATGAATAATGATACCCCGAAGCTCCAATTATGTTCTGCAAATTAGAATTAGGTCAGATGTTATGCCAGTTACCAACCGTCTAACGAATGTGCCCAAAAATCTTGAAAATGAGGAAAAACTTCACTAACCGCAAAAACATGTGTTTCAAGGAACAAAGTCTACTCTTTCGGAGCTCCATATGCCCAGGAGAAACAGAATTCCACAAGAGGTAGAATGTTGAACTTAATTGATAACTAATGCAATGTACTAACAAGTTATAAATGAGAAACGTTTGAGAGCACGCTTTAATTTGAAGTATGGGTTCTTTGAAGTTACCTCTTACTAAATTCCTTTAATTTTGTTCATTTTCCTCATTCCTTGACACAGTAAATTGGCTTCTCATCAACTCAAAGTCCATCTGCTTGTGCCTGTTATTTTAATTGGTGACTCCACTGAACTGAGTAGGAAACCAAGAGAGCATAATAAAATTGATCAGTTAAAGAAAGGAAAGTTGGTCACTTTCAGATTTTTTTTTGGGGGGGAGGGGGCTATTTGAGCCTAGGAGAAAAGGGAATTTATACTTTGCAGAATAGACAATCCAGCGTAGGACAAAAAGATGTGCAAATGTGAAGATGTCACAAAGTATTTTTTTTTCTGTGACCTGACGGAAATCTACCTATCCTCATTAATACCATTACCTGAAACACTTAAATATTTAGTCAAAGCAAGGTCACCTAACCGGAGAAAGGGAGGTTGTCAAGTCTGATAGTAAAAAATTTTTTAGAATTACATGTGTATGTATCTGTTATAGTTCGCTGTGGTATTGCTTTGCAATTTACCTTATTTCAACTCAGAAGCACCACAATTTATTTGCATCCATTTTTTTTAAGTCAGCAATTAGGACTGGTTTCAAGCTGGGACTCACTCATACACGTTTAGTCAGAAAAGGCAAAAGCATGACAGGTGTTTTAATGCTTAGGCTCACGTGGGCACACTAGCACGCCACATTCTCCGTATCCAAAAAAAGAAATCTCAAAGACAGCACAGATTGAAGGGATAGAAAAACCTTAGTTTTTCATATATTAATTTCATGAAAAGTCCTACAAGGAGAAGAATAATCAAGGTCATTCTGGCAAACACTATGCCACTAATAGGTTTTACAAAATGAAAGAACACATGCCAAGAAATTTTTTTCGCATAGTACAGGTTAAAAAAAAAAAAAAAACAAACACCAAAAAAACCAACACAACTTTCCTTGATATCACAATCTAACCCTGAAGCTTCTTAATCATCATTCTAAAAATTTCTATGAGCATAAATATATTTGTATCCTTTCTTGTTCTGGGTAATACGGAGTAAGCACACTCCATCTGGTCTCTGCCACTGAATACAATTATAAAACCTGAAAAGACCGCAGAGAACAGCTGTTTGAAGACTATGAAAAGAAATAGTAGCAGGCAGATTAAGAACACCAAATGTGAACTATCACTGAACTGTAACAGTTACCACTGACCCCTAATATTCCCTAGTCTGAACTCAATGACAGACACCACAATCAGTTTTGCAGTGCATACAGAGAGCTGAGATACTATCTTGAAGACAGAAAAATACTTAATGCTCAGTTGAGTATGGAAATAGACCATTTCTTTTCTTTTCTTCGCTTTGCTTTTCTCGGTTATCTTATTGCCCAATCCACCAGCCGATCTCCATGGTGGCCTCAGAAGTTAATGGAAATTACATGAGGCTAAACACCAGGGAATGGAAACTTACTTTCCTCTTCATTCAGGGGACCTGCAGCTCCAAGAGGGCGAGGCCATCCCGCAGCACTGTTCTATTTTCCCTCACTTTCCCTTCTCCCTTTACTCCATGCCAGACATGGATGTAATCACAGACGTGTACGCCAGAGCAAGTTCATTAGCGCTCTAAGTTTTTGGCTGAAGGACAAGGGTAATCCCATCGAACAGGAAATTGCAGGAAAGACAGCAACTGAATGAAATTAGAAAATAAACACTATACAGGTTTTGTTTTTGTTTTTTTAGCCAACTCCTGGTTTTACCCCCATGGATTTGTTCTTAATAAGTCTATCAAAAACCTAGAAAACTGAACCGATGGACGGACAATCACCCAGGTTCCACAATGGTCACTTAGATGGCATACATATGTCATCGGTTCAAAGAGCAACGCAAAGATCTGGAAAAATAAACTAACAAGGACGCCAGAGCCCACAAAACTATGTTAGAACTTGTGGCCCGAACTTACATGAACCATATGACTGCTTACCAACACAAAGATACCCACGTCATCAGTAGGAATTGGACAAGAACCAAAGTTTAACATAATATTAAAAAATAACCAGGTTACAATTTATCATTATTCGGCATACAAAGAATCACAAAAAAACTGAACTCACGCCAATATCACACAGATAACCTTCAATGTGATAAGGACTTTAAAGTGACTATTTTGAAAATGTCCCAATAAGTGATTTTTCTTTTAAAAATAGAAAAATATAAAGAGTCACCAGAGAATAAGATGAAAAAACAAACAAATGGAAATTTTAGGAATGAAAAATTCAGTAACTGAAGTAAAAATCTCACTGGATGGTTTCTCAACAGCAGAATAATTCATCTATCTAAATAACCATAGGAAAACAAGATGGAAAAAACTAAATAGAACTTCAGATATTGTTAGACATTCCCAAGTTCATGTCAAGAGGTATCCCAAAAGGCAGGAAAAACGTGGTGCTGGCAAGGATTTTAAGAAATACTATATGAAAACTTCTCCAATATAAAGACATAAATTTATAAATTCAAGGAATTCAATGAATCCCAAATGGAGAAAACCCAACAGATCTTTCTTCAAAGCCATCATAATCAAACTACTGAAAATAAAACACACACACAAAAATACTGGAAGCAGCCATAAAAAAAAAAAATACCCTATTAACAAGAGCAAACCACTCAAATGACTGTAGATGTCTCAGCAAAACCATGAGGGTCAGAAGAAAGTAGCACTTTTTGACTTTTTGTTTTCACTGAATTATTTTTAAACAAAAACTATATATATTTCTGCTGTATAACATAGTAACTTTATATAATATTATATATATGTACATACTATGTATTATATATGTGTTTTATATATATATATATAAATGATCACTACCATTAAGCCAACATGTTTATTTTGTCTAAGAGACACTTGGACCTGAAATCTACTCTCTTGGCATATATCCAGTGCTCAGTACTTTATTATTATATATAGGAACTTATTTAATGTAGGTATAGGTACACAGGTATATCAGGAATATCGTGAATCAATTCACTAGACATCCTACGGAACCCCTAATTTGTCCCCCTTTATCAACATCTTGCCATTTCTACCCCCTCCACCCACCAGCCCCTGGAAACCACCATTCTACTCGGTTTCTTTGGGTTTTACTTGTTTTTCTTTCCATTAGATTCTACACATAAGCGTGATCATGTAGTATTCGTCTTTCTGTCTGGCTTATTTCACTCAGCATCACTGTCACCCATGTCGCAAACAAATGGTCAGACTTCCTTTCATCTCATTGTTCAGTAATATTCTGTAAAATTAGATATAAATATATTTATACACACATACTTCATATTTTCTTTATCTTCTCTGCACTGTCTTAAGTGGCATATTTTCCGAGTCCTAAATTAAAAAAAATTTGTCATCTTAGAATTCTGAATCCAGTGACAATATTCATAATTAAGGTAAAATGACATTTTTCTGCTTAAAGAAAACAAAGAAAATCATAGCCAACAGACCTCACTAAAAGAACTGCTAAGGACCATGGGGGGGGCGGCGCTCAGTGGGATAAGCACCTGCCTTCAGCTCAGGTCCTGATCTCAGGCTCCTGGGATAGGAATCTCTGCTCAGTGGGGAGTGTTTCTCACTCTCCCTTTGTGCACTCTCTTGCTCATGCTCTCATGCTCTCTCAATTAAATATAAATAAAATCCTAAAAAAAAATTAAACAACTGCTAAAGAACCCCCCCTTTTTTTAATTGGCTCCATGCCCAGTGCAGAGCCCATTGTGGGGCTTGAACTCACAACCTTGAGATCAAGACCTGAACAGAGATCAAGAGCCGGACGCTTAACTGACTGAGGCAACCAGGTGCCCCAGAAAATTCTTACTATAGAGGGAAATGGCTTCAGAAGGAAACCTGGAAGAATGAAGGAAAAGCTAAAGAAATTATAAATTAACAATTCTTCTCTGAATTCTTCAAAATATTTTCACATTTAAACACTTAGAACACTGAGATTGTTTTTGAAAAATATTTCATGCTCATGGACTTAAAGAACAAATATTGTTAAAATGTCTACCCTACCCAAAGCGATCTACGCATCTTATGCAATCCCTATCAAGATACCACCAGCCTTTTTTCACAGAGCTAGAACAAACAATCCTAAAATTTGTATGGAACCACAAAAGACCTTGAATAGCCAGAGCAATCTTTAAAAAGAAGAGCAAAGCTGGAGGCATCACAATTCTGGACATCAAGCTATATTACAAAGCTGTAGTCCTCAAGAGCGCATGGTACGGACACAAAAACGGACACAGATCAATAGAACAGAATGGAAACCCCAGAAATGAACCCACAGCTATATGGTCATTAATCTTCTGCAAAGCAGGACAGAATATCCATCAGGAAAAAGACACTCCCTTCAACAAATGGGGTACAGAAAACTGGACAGCCACATGCAGACTAGTGAAACCAGACCCACTTTTGTACACCATACACAAACTCAAAATGGACGAAAGACCTAAATGTGAGAGAGGAAAGCATCAGAATCTTCGAGGAGAACACAGGCAGCAACCTCTTGGACCTCGGCTGAGGAAACTTCTTACTAGGTATGTCTAAGGCACGGGAAGCAAAAGCAAAAATGAAACTATTGAGGAGCGCCTGGGTGGCACAGTGGTTAAGCGTCTGCCTTCGGCTCAGGGCGTGATCCCGGTGTTATGGGATCAAGCCCCACATCAGGCTCCTCCGCTATGAGCCTGCTTCTTCCTCTCCCACTCCCCCTGCTTGTGTTCCCTCTCTCGCTGGCTGTCTCTATCTCTGTCGAATGAATAAATAAAATCTTTAAAAAATATATATAAAAATAAAAAATAAACTATTGGGACTTCATCAAGGTAAAAATCTTCTGCACAGCCAAAGTAATACTCCACAAAATTTAAAGGGATTATAAATAGATGGAGATGTAGCACTAAGACCACTACAGCATTGAAACAGGAGGGTGAAGGAATTCCTGTAATGCTAACACTTCTACAGTCCAACTTAGGAAAAAAAAAAAGTACTTTGTGGATTTGTAAACCCTCGAGTAACAAAAAATATGAGATTAAACATCACAATCTAGAAGAAATACTAAAAATCTTTCATAAATCTCTAAGAAAGCACGAAGTATTAGGTAGAAGAAAGTGAACAGAAAATGAAACGTAAAATGGCAAATTCTGAGCCACACAACTATAATAATCTAAAAATATCAATTAAAAGAATTTACCATAATGGCTTAAAATAATTAAATGCAATCAAGAAAAAACTTGTTACAACTAATAAGGTAGGTAGGCTAAAACTAAAAGGATGCAGGGGGCATCTATAATAATAGCATTATTTAAAATAAGCAGGGGGGCGCCTGGGTGGCTCAGTTGTTAAGCGTCTGACTCTTGATTTTGGCTCAGGTCAAGATCTCAGGGTCCTGGGATTGAGCCCCACCTGGGGCTCTGCGCTCAGCAGGGAATCTGCTTCTGGATTCTCTCTCCTCCTCCTCTTCCCCTCCCCACCTACTCTCTAAAATAAATCAATCTTAAACAAATAAGCCTAAGTGGCTATATTAATGTAAGATCAAGTAAACTCTGGAGCAAAGAAAATTACCAAGGATAAGGGCACATTTTTTGTTTCTTAATTTATTATAAGTAACTTTAATGTGAGGACTGCACATATTATTTAGTTTATATTTTACTAAATATTTTATTATTGTGAAAGAATTCTCATAATTCTTTATCAACCAGTTATGGCTAAGATCTTCAGACAATTAAGTTACTAAATGGTTATCCCAAATTTATGTCTCAGCATAAATTTGGAGGATTACAAAGGAGTTCAATCAGTCCATTACAGAGTAACAAAACATTAAGACTAATTCCATCATCGTAAAAATGATTAAAGCTGTGCGTTAACAGGAAATAGAATAAACAGTTAATAGAAAATGTGAAAACCTTGAAAACCTTAGTATTAACATGTAGTTAAAGGAAAAATATGTTTTTCTTGCGTCACAATGAACCGGTGAAAATGCATTAAACATTAGTAATTTGTTGGAGCTTATATCAGGCACAATTCTGGATCTGGATTTTAACCATAACAAGACATAGGACACTACTCAAATATGGCTTTTATTCATGAAACATATACATGAAACATATACCCATACATCATGTTCCCACATATTTAAATACCCAAGGACACCTAATAGGTGAACCATACCCCCACAATGCATTTAGTTAAGGTGGGAAAATAACCTATTTTAATTTTCAGCGTACGTGTAGTAATTTTAAAATGTGAGGGGCACTAAGGAGGGCAGGTGTGGTGATGAGCACTGGATGTTACACATAACTAATGAATCACTGAACCCTACATCAAACACTAATGATATGCTGTATGCTTTTGGCTAATTGAACATGATAAAAAATATAAATACAATGTTTTGTCAGTAAAATGAATCCAAAGAATATTCTTCATTTTCAACAAGACTCGTTAAGAAAATAACTTAATAGGCAAAACAGGACACATTGGTCAAAGCTGGTCTGATCTTTTAATTTACATACCATGCTAGTGCGTTCAACTGGTATCCTTTTGCATAAATAAACTACAGCTCAGAACTCATTACTATTTCAATTAGGGAGACAAATTAAGTTATTCTTTGAGTAACATGAACAGATGGTATATATGTTAAAGACCAAACTTTGGTAGAAAAGGATATCTAATTAGTCTCTTAGTAAGAAATATTCTTGTGTCAGGCATGTAATGATTAAGATAAATGTCATGTATACAGCTATGCAAAAACTTTCATATGATAAAATGATGTTTAAAAGATACATCAACTATAAATCATATGAAATGTTTATAGCTTTAGATCCAAATCTACTTCAATTAGGAGTTATAAAATTTTTTTTACAGAAAAAAGTGGGATTTTGTGACAGATGTGAAGAAGCAACAAACACACAGAGTTAGATGGATACAGGACACGTCTGAATGACAGTAAGATAAGTCTGTGTCTGCAGAGGAAGGTTGATGGAAAATGAATGGAGAATAATTTGGGCTAGATCAACAAGGGTGTGGCATGTCAAGATAAAAGGCAAGTCCTTACAATATATATCATCCTAACAATGAGTTTATTCATCTGTCAGAAACATGAAAAATGACAAAAGATATCCAATCACTTCCATCTATCAACTGGTTTGTTTTTACCCTGTTTGATTTTTGAAGATCATACAAGTTAAAAACAAAACACACACACACACACACACACACACACACACACACACACAGAACACACATAACTTGTTTCTGGCTCAATTTAAAAGAAATACTAGTAATTCTGTAATTTAAGAAGTATGTCTGTGATGAGACTGGAAGAAATTTTTAGAAGCTGTCTAATCTTACATTTTTTTTTAAACATTTTTAACAACTTTTTCATTTAGATTCAATTAGCCAACATAGAGTACATCATTATTTCAGATGTAGAGTTCAATAATTCATCAGTTGCATTCATTTAAAAAAGAGGAGAAAAAAAAATACAATGCCATTTTTTTCCTTCTAAGCATTATATATGGTTTTCCTCAGATTCAAGCATTAAATACATTTTTCCTTCATATTCCTATCAGTCAATATACAGTATGGATTTTTAGATTTCTAATCCACCAAACTTAAATATTTTTATAGTAAAATATAAAAACCAGGTTTATTTGACTACCTAATAGAAAATATTAAAACAATGGTAATGCTACTTATCAATTGATCTTAAAATGCAGAATTTTTTAATGTGTTTTATTTAAATTCAGTTAGTTAACATATAGTCTATTATTAGATTCAGAGGCAGAGTTCAGGGATTCAGGAGTTGTATGTAACACCCAGCGCTCATTACACCTCGTGCCCTCCTTAACACCCGTCACCGAATTACCCCCTTCCCTCGCCTCTCTCCTCTCCAGCAAACCTCAGTTTCCTAGGGTTAAGAGTCTCTTATGGTTTGCCTCCCTCTCTGGTTTGGCCTTATTTTTCCCTCCCTTCTCCTATGATCATCTGTTAATTTATCTTGTTTCTTGTCTGTTATGAAATATTTTTAAATGAAGTGAAATCAACTCGAGTATATTTGCATATTTCAGACTTGAAGAAATAACGTATCGCAGGTTATCTGAAGTTTCACTGCTCATTTCCTGTCCACTCTCCCCTTCCTTAACCCAGAGCACCTTCTTCCAGCACATGCTTTAAGGAAATGTACAGCCTTACACGAACCCGTAGATACTGCAGTGTCTAATTTTTCACAATCCTTATTGTGTTCTATTCAAATTCTTCTAAGTTCCTTTCCTTTTCCTCCCCTCAGCATACAGACACATACTGCTCCCAAGACTGGTCTGACACATGCAGACCTGGTTTATCCATTTTGACTATAATACGGAAATAAAATGTGACCACAATGCTGGGTTTTGTTCATACATTTCTCCATAGTTGGATATTTTATTTCCAAAATTTGCCTATTAAGAATATACAGGTGATAACACGTTTGTGAACAAATACACAATTACACTTGGAAGGTATATAGCTTGAACTGGTGTTTCATGGATTATTTTCATCTTTATCATTCAACAATGTTGCCTAATTTTTTTTTTTTTACTTTTTCTAAGAAATTTAATTTTTGTATCTTTCAGAGTTTTCTCTTTCTCGCAGCCTTAAAGATGGATAGCATTAGACTTTCTGTTTTGTGAAAAATTAAAGTATCTGAACTAGCCAATGTTCGAGAAAAAGTCAATCTTAATATATAAACGTATTGGTTTAGCCTTCTGTGATATTTGTATTTCTAGATTGCATACATGAAAGATCTAACTTATTCCTTTATTGTGTTTACTCAACATGTGATGGTATAGAATTAGAAATCTCTTCTAGAATCTTTTTTTTTTTTTTAAGATTTTATTTATTTGACAGAGAGACAGCCAGTGAGAGAGGGAACACAAGCAGGGGGAGTGGGAACGGAAGAAGCAGGCTCCCAGCGGAGGAGCCTGATGTGGGGCTCAATCCCAGATCGCCGGGATCACGCCCTGAGCCGAAGGCAGACGCTTAACGACTGCGCTACCCAGGCGCCCCTCTTCTAGAGTCTTTTAATAGAAAAAGATTGTCCTTTGCACTTAGGATTTTCAGGTGAACATAAGCCTTTATGAAAATGATGAAATAAAGCATCTTTAAGCGAGGGACCGTATTTATCAGAATTTCCTATAGCTTTACTCACCAAAATAGGTAGTTCTCTTACCCACAGAAAAATAAGTTTTGTCCTATTACTACATCAAAAGATGAAGAATCTTTAATCTGATCCTGAGCACTCAGGTAGGATTTGTCACAATGTCATCTTCCTCATTCCGGTCTTATCTGTAGCCGCTACCCCTTTAGTCCTCGAGAGAACGATCGTACGTCGTAGCTTATTCCCCTGCCTTCCTATGGCTCTTCCGCAATCCTTCTGTTTAAAAGTAGAACCCAAAGAATCAAGAGGACCCCCCATGAGGCAGAAAAATGACTGAACAATCTTCAAGGCCCTACTGACAAAGGCTTCAGCATCAGAGTACCTCCCCTCCCAGGGGATAGTCCCCCTATTTTTGCCCTGCAGTATCACTGAACATTCAAAAAGTTAACCTCACAATTTCAATAGCAATTATGGCCCTTAAAATACAAAAAGAAGGGGCGCCTGGCTGGCTCCGTCGGTGAAGTGAACGACTCTTGATTCAGCCCAGGTCATGAATGCAGGGTCATGAAATCGAGCCGTGCCTCAGGCTCCATGCTCAGCACGGAGTCCTCTAGAGAGTCTCTCCCTTCCTCTCCCTGTGCCCCTCCCCCTGCTCACTCTCTAAATAAATAAAATCTTTAAAAAATAAAACACAAAAGATTTTAAAGATTCTGTATGAATTAGAGTGGAACGATTCTTTGAGACGGGTAGAAAAATCAAACCCCTGTTGCTCTCACAAGCGGCTACATTCCCTTTGTGTATACATTTCCCCGAAGTTCTCCACCCAAATAGATATACATAGATGGAGATATGGGTTAGAGATACTTCTCTTTACGTGTGTGCCAAAGAAAAACGACGCTGAATGGATGGTGTCCAACAGGCAGGACTTTATTCACAGCTATTCCATTTGGGCACAGATGAATTTCAACGCCAATGAAACTAACACGGCAGAATTTTTCGGCACTGGGGTGAGCTAGGAGAGAAGTACGGCGCACAGCCAAAGGGAATCAGTCCAGGTGATTAGAACATTCGTGTTCGCCAAGTGACACTAATTTGCTAATTGAACTGAGGCTTCTACCCTCCCACACAGACTAAGAGACACAGACGCTATCTTTCTTGATGATTACGTTTCAAAGGGATGGCTCCCAGTCCTTGAGAAAGCCGTTTCTGGGTTGTAAAACTGGCAAGACTCTAGGAGATTTATCTCTCAAAGAGGCAGAAAAAGAACTTACGATTCCAAGTGTTCTCAAATAAATGCTTTAGGAAAAGACAAGTCAGGGCCAAGAGTCGGGGAGAAGCCGGTCTCAAGTTCACCCAAGCTGCCAGATAGCCTAAGGCTGTCTTGGTCAATAGACACGAAGGGTGGTGTCAGGCTGGTGTACGACAGTGACACGACACCAAGGCTGGCAGTTTATGATAGAAGCATTTGCTGAATTTGAGGATGGCTCTGTTTTAAGACTTGTAAAGTACACATTCTCCAGCCCTGTACTCAAAAGAATCACTGGCAGATACCAACATGTAAAATGGGGACAATCAATTTAAGATTTCTCTGGCATTAACATTTTCCTTTTGTTATCTCAGTCTGTGGGTTCATCAGATGATTGATGGGAAACCCCAGAGGTAAAGATCACACCTGGAAACAAGTTTACTTAACACACACACACACACACACACACACAAACAAAAACAAAAAAAACCTGAGAGGCTCAGTTGGTGGTTAAGCTGCCGACTCTTGACTTGAGCTCATGATCTCAGGGTGGTGGGATTGAGCCCCATAGTGCAGCGGGCTCCTCACTCAGCAGGGACTCTGCTGGAGATTCTCCCTCTCCCTCTACTCATGCCCCACCACCCCATGTGCTCCTATTCCTGCTCTTTCTCTCTCAAATCTTTAAAAAACTCGATAAACCACCTTGACAACGTATTCTATGTCCATATAAACATCCACTAAATTTGCTTATAGACTTAAAAAGATCAAGGTGAACGTAAGCCTCATTTTAATTACTGGTGCTTCATTTAATTGACCTAATGGGTTAAAAAAATAAAATTAAACCACATGTATCTAAGTAAGAATTCACTTGCTAGCTAGTTTCTGGTAATTTATTTATAGGATATGTTTTGGGGAAAGATAAATAAGCGGATATTTACAGAAACTTCATGGCATAAGTAAATTAAAATATAGTAACTGGAAATTAAGTAACATTTATCTTCACTTGGAGTATCAGTTTCTTGGAACATTAAACAGATACCAGAAAATAATTATAAATGTGAAGACCAGGGATATATTTGGCAAAGTATATTTAACAATCGTGTGCAGGAGGGGGGAAAAAAAGTACACCGTTTGCACTATGAATGGAACTGTTTAAAAATTACAAGATGTGTTCAGGTTGAAAGTGCATGTAATAGTTTGGGAAGTGCTTTCAAGTGTTTTTGAAACCCCTTTTTAAATCATCGGACCTTAGTGTCAGACATTACCTGGGTATTTTTGCATAACCCTCCCCATGTTTGTTTCAACTACTCAGGTAAGAAGAAATTTGAAACCGTGTCTTGCCATTTCAGGTGAGACATATTCAATTATCAGGATGAAAGCAATGAGTCAAGAACCTCTTAAAAGACTTTACTTTCTAGGAGCATGAGAATTAAGAAGAGAGCTTAAATAAAAATTTCCCTGTATTTATTAAAAACCTACCATTTGGAGCATAGCACCTTACTGGACATTTAACAAGGTGGAAGCGAAAAAAAAATTTAAAAAGAGGAGAATAGGCACTCAGGGTCCCATGTGCTAAGTATCTAATGGTGAAGTTACGCCAAAGCAACCAATTTTGCAGTGCAAGGTTTGCATTTACAGAAGCAACGTGAATCTTTCAAATGTAGTTCTAAAAAAAATATTAAACCATCTATTTTCCATAATTAATGCAGAAAAGATGAAGTATAAACACACCACTTTCTACTAGGACGTAGAAATAGGAAGTGTAATAAAACCCATATTTCTCTAACAGATTCAATCCCTAAGAAAAAAAAACATAATACTCGGGGCCAAAGCAAGACAAAAATAAGTATCATTTGAAGTTTTTAAGCAAATTGGCTGCTCATATGTTCTAACGCAAAGGAATGGCAGAATAACCATGGAGGGTGCTTATGACATAGGACTATTACGAAAAGCACACAGAGGAGTCAACAAAATAGCGACAGATTAAAACAATTTACTGGGCTCAGAAAATCATTTGAATTTCTTCGTAAGAAAAAAAGTCAGAACAACAGATATTCAACATGGATGCTGTACAACTCTATTCCAAGGCTCTTCACCAAAACTTGGGCAAATGTGATTTTTATATTCTTTCACTCACAAGGTCCTCCAACATGTTGGAGGAGAAAAATATTTCTCAAAAATTCAATGACATCTTAAGAGAAAAACTTAACTTAGATACTTGAGACAGTATTACTACACTGTAATTCAAATTAGCTTTAGTTATTAATAGGCTTCTGAACAGCATATTAAAAATTATCATTTTGTTAAAGATACCAAATGGTACAAAGTTCTACTTAAACATTTGAGACAAATATAATGAATTCAGAAACAGAAAACTGAACAAATTCAATTAAAAAATGAATGAAAATTGAATTCAGAATTAAACAGAAAAAAGTTTAACAGATCCAAGGGTACAAAATTCTCGTTTTTCCCCTCATTTCTATTTTTTTATTCTGAATATTCAGAGTCGCTCAGGTTTTTGGATCTGAGTTTATTTTATATCAGCTGGAAAAATTAAGATCTTCAGACTAGTCGGCTGGCAACTGGTTAAATAAACTACTGTTCCGGTTTTCGTTTGCTTGTTTTTAACGACGGGGTGTCGGGTGGGCTCCAGCACCCGGCACTCTGCCCCCAACGCTCACCAGCCCCGCAGCCACTACTGTTCAGTTTTTATAAACAATTGCCAAACCAAACGCATAGTAGGGCAAATAAAATTCTTACCTTAGCTGAAGCTTCATTAGGGGTGGATCTATCCTCGGCATTACTTGCTTTGGGGCTGACATTAAAGGATCTCCTTTGCTCTGCAGACGACGCGGAACTAAGGACGGGTCAGTACCGAACCAGAGCGTTCGGAGACCCAGGAGACACGCTTTTATCTCTTTCAGGCCCCAAGAACAACGTGCTCCGGCTTGCCCGCTCGTTCCGGAGGATGAGAAGCACCTGGAACCTGGGCGTTCAATCACAGATCTGCAATGAAAAACAGGGCCACGCCAGCGGCCGCACCTGCCCACACCCTTGTCCAGCTGAGCAAAGCCTCCGAATCAGGACCCACAGAGGAGGAGAGTAAACTGTTATGATTGAATCTACTAAATTCCGGGGGAGGGGGGAGTTGTCACTTAACATTTGTATAAGATTAGCCAGCTGCAAGAGTAAGCCAGAATATGGTTGAAAAAAGGATCACCCCAGATTCGCAGTTTCTGATGGTATTCATTCAGGCAGATGATTAAACTCTGAGACAGTCTCTGTATTTCAATGGGAAGAGTAACATTGATAACACTGATTTACAAAGCCCTTCTAATATCTAGGACCTTTTTTCAGGAGAACCTGGATTTTAGGGATTGCTTAGTTATCTCCAAACCCCTGGGAGACCGAAACTCAAGCCGATGCCCAATGGTGAAGTCTCCCATTGCTTACACAGTCATGGTGTATTTCCTGTTCCTTTAATGCCTTTCTGAAGGGGACTGTCCTCCGTGCCTGACACCAATGATTGTCAGGCATCGAGGTCAGGCTGTTAAACCCACTCAGGGTCCTGAGTCATCTGTTTGATTGCTTCCACCTGTTTCCGAGTCGGCCCCAAATTAGAATTTCACTATGGCGGGTGTGACGAATTGGGAGCTCTAACTTCTTGTCATGATGCCAATGAACCCTTACAGCGAATTTTTATTTTTAAGAAAAGTCTATCACGATGTGTAGAAAAACCACAGAGTGTTCTATAAAATACATGATGACTATAATGGAAAAGGATAATAAGTAAATGAAATAAAGTCTATCAGATTGAGACGGCAAGTCAAGTGATTCACTGTTTTCTAGCAACAGACACCTCTGCTGCACTTGGAGCGGGCCAGGTTCCACCAGGAACACTGCCTTTAATCCTAATTGCCACAGTGCCAATGAAACATTCAAAATGGAGCTCATTCAGGGTACCATAATGACGGCAGTCAGGAAAGCCAAAACAGGCTCTATAGTAAATTACTGGGAGTGTAAGACAGCCATTCTCAAGTTTTTAAAGGAATTATGATTGAAAGAATAGACCCTGAAAGGTAACTGTAGACCATTTTATAGAGGTTTAGAGGAGAGAATTTTAGGCTGTGTATCAGAGAGTAACTCTCTAAACGTTATCACTGGTTAAAGATGGCTCATTCTGCCATAAGGGGAAGAGAGATCTTTATCAAAAAATCTAGTAGGGTCCCAACAGATATTTTAGGAGGCTGCTCGGAATATCTGAACGGTATTTTACAGGCAATCTAAGTAGGCACTTGTATACTAAGATCCAATATAAGTAGCTTGGAATTATTTTCTCCCATCCAACCAGGTAAAGCATTTATGTTAACTGAATGCCTTTGGCAGACATATTATTTGGATATGAGCAAAGACAGAAGAATCTGCAAAAATATATAAGAGGATGTACAACTATTACATTATTTTTGTAACTAATCCTGACCCACTGGAGACACACACACACACACACACACACACACACACAACCTCACCATCTATTTTGAAGTTATATCAGTCTTCTCATTTAGGGTGGTTTATGCCATCCTTGTTAGATAAACATTTATTAAATTTTAAGGTGTAAATTCTACTTAAGGACAAATTTTCTTGTCCCACATATTTGTGTCCATAATTTTCCTTCTCCAAACCAAAGTTGGGGTATAAGGAACCCCCCGGGTAACCCAAGCTGAGCGTCTCCTTTGCTGTTCCTCTGATTTCCCACTGGCCTTCACGGAGATGAAATTTTGTCACAGAGATTGAATGTGCTCCTGCATTTCACTCCCTAAGTCCAACGTTAACAGAATCCAGGGTGCGATCCCTCAGCACAGCAGGAGTCAAGCACACCTCTTTGCGTCGCTGACGTGGCTCCACCTCAACTGTAGCTCACCATGCAGAGCCTCTGGGGCTCATTCACATTCCCCCTCTGCCTGTGGATTAGCTATCAGTCCCGGACCCGTGTCATAACATCACTTCATCACGTACCCCTTGCTACTGCTGCCCCATTCCAAGTTCAATGGCCATTAACTTTCATTTACCCTTCCAACTGGGAGGAAAAGAACTTTTCTGAACTTTTAGCGAAGCACAGCGGAGCCACTTCTAGCTCCTTCTACATGTACTTTGCAGTGGCTACTGCTGTGGGTGTGAGACTTTCTAGAAGGTGGTCTCCATTATGGCCCTGAAAAAGAATGAAGGCACTATCCTTCTGTTTTGGGTTTGTCCTTCAACTGGATCTGGTAAAGGGGATGAAACAAGAATATATCCAAAAGACCTCTTACTTCACTTCTGTCTCATTCCTCCAAAAGGCCTCCTCTTTCTCCTTGATATTAAGATCTTTACTTCTAATACAAAATTGCCTTAGTTCTTTTCACTATTGGTTTATCATTAAGTGTCAAGACCCAAGTCTCCAAAAAACATATCCTGATATAGAAAGAGAGCTGTTACAATTCAGAAAAGGAAATAAACATCTTTTATCCGTGCAAAAAATTTTCAAGATTGTTCTTTCTTCTTGTCCTTACAACTGACACGGTAAATCAACCAAAAGCTTATGAATGGATCCGTACTCTAGTCACTTGCTTGCCTTTTTCCACTTTGACTTCTTTCCACCTTTATAATGGTCACAGGCTTCTTCTGCTTCTAGGAAATGGAGTAGATGTACTTCGCTCTATTTCTCAAATACAAGCAGGCTCTGAAAGGTAGACAAAGTGGCAGATTCTCTAGAAACTTCAAATTCCAAGGAATAACACTGTGGTGAGTTCACTGGCTTTTCTTTTTGCCTCATACTCCTCCAGGCTTAGAGCTGAAGAAGCCATCCATCTCAAAACATCAACTACTACAGACAAATAAAAAACCAGAATAAAAGACTGCTTCTCTCTAGCAGAGAACCAGGAAAGGAGAAAGGTGACAATACAGAAAACTTTTAAATAATAATTACTCTAGTCCAAAGAACAGCACAGAAGAACCACATGCATCCCTACCAAATACTAAGGAGACGGTCTTGACTTCCACACTTTCATGGCTATGACAAGGCATCCAAACTCCCATTGGAGTGACATCAGAGAAGGTGGAATAGGGAGGTGCACTTTTCTCCCTGGTGATGGAGTAATGATGCCTCCTTTTACCTCAGAAGTCACTGGAGACTACAAAGAATGACTGTACTTATACCCTTCCCCAGTAGTAACGAGGCACACCCTACCTGTTGCCATAAGGTGGTATAGGAGGAGAATCAGGACTTTCATCTTCACCCAGTGTGAACAAGCCTACCGCACTTTCCCCATGATGTCAGCGGAAGCCAAGTGGGGAGCAATAATGCCACAGTTCAATGCCTCTCAATTAGAGAGTCATGAGTGGAGCCCTAATGTGTAACTGACACTCTTAGACTCACCCAACATTACTGGGAGCTCTCCCCACCAAGGATCAAAGGGGGTTGAATGTGGACACTGGATTTCTACCCTTACTTGGCAGTAATGAGGCAGTGCCTCTGCTTCCCCTGTCAGACTGACATCATAGGAAGCCAACTGAAAGAGAAAGTTTAAATAAGATCCAGAGTTGTGTAACATAATACTGAAAATATCCAAATGCAACAGAAAGTCACTTGTTATGCCAAGAAACAGAAAGATCTCGAACTGCATGAAAAAAAAAATGAACAGATGACAATACCGAAGGGACAGAGATCTTAGAATTATTAGACAAAGAATTAGTTAAAGCAACCATCAAAAAACCCTGCTTCAACAAGCAATGATGAATACCCTTGAAACAGGTGTAAACATAAAAAGTCTCTCCAGATAAATAAAGTGTTAGCAAATAAATACAAGATATAACTAAGAGTCAAGTGAAAATGTTACAACTAAAAAATATGGTCACCAAAATGAAAAGCTCAATGGAAGCAAAAAATAGTGGAAAGGTAAGGACAAAGAAAAGTATCAGTGAACTTGAAGACAGAACAATAGAAATTACTAAATCTGAATAAAACAGAATTATCTGGAGAAAAAAAAATGCATAGAGCCTTAGGGAGTTTATGGAGTGGTACCAAAAGATCCAACATTCATCTCATCAGAGTTCTGGAAAGGGAAGGGAAGAGGGCAAGGTTAGAAAAATGTATAAAGAAATTATCACTGAAACTTCCCAAATTGGTCAAAAGATACAACCCTACAGATTTAATACATGAAGCAAAGCCCAGACTCGACAATCCCAAAGAGATACTTATACATGGCAAGATAACATAATTAAAATTCTGAAAACTAAAGACGGACATCCTGAAAACAGCTATGCGAAACAGCATCTAGCCTACCAGGAAAAACAATTAGAATGAAACAAGTTTTCTCATAAGAAACCATGGACCCCAGAAAGATGTGGCACAATATTGTTGAGGTGCTGAAAGAACAAAGTGATCAATCCAAAATACTGTACCCAATGAAAATATTTTCAGGGTATGAAGGGAGAATCAAGACATTCTCAGATGAAGGGAAATGGAGACTTTATTGCCAACAGATCTACCCTAAAGGAATAATTAAAGTTTTGTAAGCAGAAAGAGAACAATAAAAGAAGGAAACTTACAACGTCAGGAAGGAAGAGAGAACACGGTCAGCAAAATATGTATACACGTAATAGGCGTTCCTTCATGTCTTGAGTTTTCCAAAATCAGCTTAATCAAGCAAAAACTGTAATACTATTTAACGTGGTTCTAAATGTATATATTCAAGATATATATTATGAATGAGGGGATGCCAAAGGACATAAAAGGAAGTAAGATTTTCCTCCTTCATCTGAACTGGTAAGATTACACCACCAATAGACAGTGGCAAGTTTTGTATATATAATACCTAGAGCAGCCATGAGTAAACCTCACAATGAAATAACCTCAAAAATCCTGTAGATAAATCAAAATGGAATTCTAAAACAAAATGTTCAGGTAACCCAAGGGAAGGCAGGAAAAAGATCACAAAACCATGAGAAACAGAACAAATAGAAACAAAAAAAAAGTGGTAGACTTAATCCTTAATATTTCTATAATTAAATTATAAGTAAATGATCTGAAAACACAAATTAAGCACAGGGATTGGCAGGATGGACTATAAGACATAATCCAAACATGTGCTGTCGATAAAAGAGCCATATGAGGGATCCTTACGGTAATGGAAATGTTTCCTATCTTGACTGTATCAATGTCAGTATCTTGGCTATGACATCATATTACACTTCAGCAAGATATTACCATTGATGGAAACTGGTAAAGGATAATGTGGTATCTCTGTATTATTTCTTAGAGCTGCAGGTGTATCTACAAGGATCTCGAACTAAAAATTTTCATTAAAAAAAAGATAAATTTACATTAAAATAAAAAATATAGCATTCATGTTACATTCAATAAATTGAGGGTGATATTTTAGAGTCATACTTTATATATAGGTACATTGCCATGTGGAGTAAATCATCAAGTCATATGTGAAATAGATTATTTTATCAAGTGTAGCACTGAAGATTTAATCATTTTCCCTCATTCTAGGGACTCACTTGTGGTCAGGACTGTCATTAGAACACTGTGTGTTAAGTAGGGATTTGAAACTTTCCATGAACATTGCTGGACATTTGCCAGTGTAGACATACTGAGCTGCTATTTTACTAGATACGCTCACAGTTAAAATAATTTAACAACTGATTTAAGATCTACTTTGACTATACATTATGTTAAATGATAAAGAAAACATTAACAGTGAACAAGAGGCACATCACCTTCATTCCACCGTGAAATGTTTCCTTTTTCCTTCACTACTTTCTAACTGTAATTATTCTCTCCTAAAACTAAAACAAAACCAAAAACAAACCAAAAACCCACAAGAGAATCCCAAGAGAATCTGTGAGAACAATGCAACTACAGATAAGGATAACTGAATACGATCTTGTTAAATCTAATAATTATTAGACCAAATTTTCCTATTAAAAAGATAGCTAAGTAGGTAAGAGATTTGTAAGACTTTAAGCTCTCTTAATAATTCATATAGAAGTAATTTAAGCTACTATAAATTTATAAATAATCTGCTAACACAGGAATTAGTAAAAAGCTCAGAAATCACTGTTTATTAATTTTACATTTGCTAAAAGCCATTTATCAGAAGAGAAGATTAAAAGGCAAATTAAAACTTAAGTCCCATTACACCTATGTAACGCAGCTCACTTTGTCATGAAGCTTGCCTAAGAGCCTCACAAGTATCAAAACATACTCAAAAGGCTGACACTTGTATGCCTTTGGAAATATGAAAATGTGTTCAAGTACTCTTACTACATCACTTTTTATATATTGAAAGTCTTCCAAATTGAAAGTATCCTGGTTTGAGAAAAATTTAGCTATTCATTCATTCTTCTGGGATTTTCTTTTTAGAAATCCAATTTAAACGAGTATGTCAGATAATTAATTTCTTAAGCTCAATCTCTCCAATGCTTGAACGAATTGGGAATTACTAACCATGGAACGAATACCATTTTGTCACCTAACATTACTAACAAAATATTATTAAATTAAGTTTTCTCCCTCTGGGCAAGAGAGGAGTTGGTTTTACTATCAGAATTTCTGAGACCTGAAAATAAAATGTATCTCTTTCATGATTTTCCTTTCTAACATAGACTTTACCTTCTGAATCAACCAAATATATTTACTGAAACAGAAAAGTAAAGTTGAACAGTGAAATTAGCACTGTTGGTAAACTATTTTAAATTTCTCCATGGAAATAGTGCAATGTAAATACCATATTATAAATACACATGGAAGGTAACTTGCATTTCTTAAGCCTCTAATTTCTTACATCATTAAAGTGATATTTAAGATGTGACATTATTTAAATATTTCAATTACAATAAAATGTGTACATAGTGTTTATTTTGTTAAGAAATACATATTGAGCACCTAATATGTGCCAGGCAGCATGACTGAGACCAATCACTGAACCAAAGGACCCTTGGTTCCATCCTTCGTGAGCTTACGCTCGAGCAGCAAAAGAAAACACATAAACATCATTTAAAAAGACCTAGAATACTGGACTTAATTTATCGACAGAAATGCTCATAGTGGTTCACAAAATATTACACTTTATATATAATTAAGATATAAAAATAAAAGTATCACATTAAGAAATACTTTTTAATTATCAGAAAAGAATCCAATTAATGTTTAGCTTTCTAATTTTTAGTTTACAGCCTGTCTCTAATTAGTTAAAAAAGAAAAAACACCAGGACAATAATCGATAAATTGTTAAATCTACCAATTACAATATACATTCGAGTTGAGCACAATTTTTTTAAACTATAGTCAAGGAAATTTGGTTCAACCATTAATGTAGGCATTAATTCCATTATAACAAAAACAAATGAATTTCAGACTATGGAATTTCATGTTCAAACACCAACACGGATGAAACTGGAGGGGATTATGCTAAGTGAATAAGTCAAGCAGAGAAAGACAATTATCATATGGTTTCACTTATAGGTGGAACATAAGGAATAGCATGGAGAACATTAGGAGAAGGAAGGGAAAAATGAAGGGGGGGAATCAGAGGAGGAGAGGAACCATGAGAGGCTATGGACTCCCAGAAACAATCGGAAGGTCTCAGAGGGAGGGGGCGAGGGGGATGGGTTAGCTCCATGACTGGTATTAAGGAGGGCACGTACTGCATGAATCACTGGGTGTTATATGCAAACAATGAATCATGGAACACTACATCAAAAACTAATGAACCACCGTATGGTGACTAACATAATAAAAAAATTAAATTAAATTTTAAAAAGATTTTTAAAAAATCAAGTTATAGCTTATTAAAAACAAAGATCTGAAAAGGTATGCATAGCTACAAAGAGGTTTTTATGCACTGTGTGCAAAATATGGCTGGCATTTTAGGACACATTTCAGAGAAAAGTGATTTTTAAGATACATATGTCTGTGTAAATAATGAAAAATAGAATTTTTCTCTCATACACTATGTTTCATCTTATCTAGTAAAGTACAGGAAAAATTTTCTAGATATTCTCATTTTCAAAAAATGTTCTTTTGTTCCCAATTTTTAGTGAGCTTTCAAATTTTCAAGGTTTTTTTTAATCAAAACTAACTACATGCAAAATATATCAAAATTCTAAACACTGCACACTATTTTGTCTAGCAACTCTCTTCTATGAATTATTTAATGAAATGTTTACAAAATTTAGCTCCACAGGTATTTAACAAAACATACGAGTGCTAACTCATAAATAACTGAGTTTTAGCTAAAAGTTAGGTACGTACAACAGAGCATATGCAGTGATTAAAACTTAAATATTTTAAAACATGAAAAATTGTCTATTGCATATGAAAAAGCCATTCATGATAAATATTCATAGTAAACCAGGAAAAGAAGGAAATAACCTCAGTCTTCTAATAAAATCTACAAAAGAATCACGACTAATAATATGCATAATATGGAAAGGTTACATATTTTCCTCATAAGATCAAGAAGGCAAGAACAATCGTTCTCATCATTTTTATTCAGCATTTCAATGGAAGTCTTTGCTAGTATAAATAGGAAAAGAAATGAAATGCATAAAAATTGGAAGGAAGGAAATATTTTTTTTTCTCCAATGACATGATTTATATAGAAAATTATTGAGAAGTCTATAAAAATCTACTAGGATTAAAAAGAAAGTAACTTACAGGGCTAAAAAGTGAATTTAGCAGAGCTGGAAGTTTAGGAAGATCAATTTTCAAAAAAATCAATTTTATTTCTGTATATAAGCCACAATTGGAAAATGAAACTTTTTCAAAAAGTATAATTTACAACATCATGAGTACAACATCCTTTGGAATAAATTAAGCAAAACACAGGCAAGAGTTCTTACCATTAAAATTCTAAAGTATTTCTGAGATGAATGAAATAAGACCTCAGTGAATTGACAGATGCATTGTTTATGAGTAGAAACACTCAAAACATTCAAATTGATATAAAGTTTCAATGGAATTCTTATAAGAAATCCAATAGGCATTTTGAAGTAATTGACATGTTGCTTCTAAAATCCTTACATAATTAAAAATGATCCATAATACCCAATATAATGTTTTAAAAAAATGAAGAACTTTTTCTTTACCTATTTCTGCCTAATACACCACACCATGCCAAAATTATGTGCCTTAAACAATATTTTTTTTTAAGTAGGCTCCACACCCAACGTGGGGCTTGAACTAACAACCCTGAGATTAAGGGTCCATACTGCACTGCCTGAGCCAGTTGGGCACCCCTTAAACAATAATCTTTTATCTCCCAAGCTCAGTGGGTTGACTGGGCGTATTCAGGCAGTTCGCACTTGGGTATGTCTCATAAAGTTGTAACAAATGATGGACTGGATTCACGTTACCTTATGACTCAGGCTAAGGCAGCTTACCTACTTCCCCATCTGTTATTTCTGTATGGATGCCCGGAACATCTGGGACAGGCTGACCATCTCAGGAGAGCTCTCTACACATGACCTCTCCATGTGGCTAGCTTTACCTTTTTCATGTCATGGTAGTAGTGTCTCAGTAAACTCCCTCTATGCAAAATCACTTCATTCAAAACAAGTGACCAAAAGACCAAAGTGGAAACTTTTTCTTATGACCTAGCCTCAGAAGTGTCACAGTATCACTTTGGCCACACCCTACTATAATGCAAAGGTAGCCCAAATGCAAGGTGGAAAGGGCTATATGTAATAGGATTTAAATGCCAAGAAGTAAGGTTCTCTTGGTAGCAACCCTTGAAAACTAGCTACCACAATTTTCCCTCTGACCCTGAATGAGGCATACCCCTTCATATTAAAAACATATGTATCATCGGGGCACCTGGATGGCTCAGTCGTTAAGCGTCTGCCTTCGGCCCAGGGCATGATCCCAGAGTCCTGGGATCAAGCTCCACATTGGGCTCCCGGCTCTGCTGGGAGCCTGCTTCTTCCTCTCCGACTCCCCCTGTTTCTGTTCCCTCTCTCACTGGCTGTCTCTCTCTCTAATAAGTAAATAAAATCTTCAAAACAAACAAACAAACAAACAAACAAACAACATATATATCATCTTCAAAAATTTCCTAAATCTATTGCAATACTTGTTTCAGGCTTCAGGCTTCAAATGCATGATATAACCAATAAAAATAGGTTTGAGGTGGATAAGGTTTCATGTGTATAGTTATCTGGGTGCATTCGAGGCCAATGTCAAAAAGCTTTTTCCGGAGCACCTGTCTGCCTTCAGCTCAGGTCATGATCCCAACATCTTGGGATCCAGCCCATGTTGGGCTCTCTGCTCAGCGGGGAGCCTGCTTCTTCCTCTCCCTCTGCCTGCCACTCCCCCTGCTTGTTCTCTCTCTCTCCCTCTGTCAAATGAATAAATAAAATCTTTAAAAAAAAAAAAAAAAGCTTTTTACTTATGTTTTCTTCTAAGTGTTTTATGATTTCAGGCTTTACATTTAAGGCTTTAATCCATTTTTTTTGCATGCCATTTTTTTATTTTTATTTATTTATTTTTATTTTATTTTTTTTCTATTTTAATGTTTTTTTATTATATTATGTCACCATACAGTACATCTCTGGTTTCTGATGTAAAGTTCGATGATTCATTAGTTGCGTATAACACCCAGTGCTCCATGCAATACGTGCCCTCCTTGAGTTAATTTTTGTGAATACTTTAAGAGTCCAGTTTCATTCTTTGGCATGTGGCTATCCAGTTTTTCCAGCACCATTTATTGAAGAGACTTTCTTTCCTTCACTGTGTCTTCGGCACCCTGGTCAAAGATGAGTGACCGTGTATATTGCATGGGCTTATTTCTGGGCTCTGTTCTGCTGCAGTGACCCATGAATCTGTTTCTATGCCAACACCCCCGCCGCCCAGTTTCAACTACTGTAGCTTCACAATATAGTTTGAAATCAAGGAAGTGTGTTGCCTCCAGTTTCATTCTTACTTCTCAAGATTGCTTTGATTTTGGGGGGTCTTTTCTGGTTCCATACAATTTTAGGATTTTTTTTTTCTATTTCTATAAGAAATGCCTATGGAATTTTGAGAGGAATCACATTAAATTTGCAGATAGCTTTGGGTGTTGTGGGCATATTAACAATACTAGTTCTTTCAATCCATGAATACAAGTTATCTTTCCATTTATTGTGTCTTCCTCAATTTCTTTCATCAGTGTCTTACAGTTTTCAGTGTACAAATATGTTTCACTTCTTTGGTTAGATCAGGGAAAGTTCTATTAATGTTTGTTTAATATACTGAGGTGCTCTGATACTGGGTGAATATACATACACACTTATTAGGTCCTTTTGATTAATTGACCCTTTTATTATTATATAATGACTTTTTTATTTTGTTACAATTATTTTTACTTAAAGTCCATTTTATCTCTTATAAGTATAATTATCCTTACTTTTTTTGGCTTTCCTTTGCATGGAAAAATTTTTCATATCTCTCCTTTAAGTGTATGTATGTCCTTAAGCTGAAGTGAGTCTCTTATAGGCATCATACAGTTGGGTCTTTTTCTTTTTTTCTTTCTTTTTTAATCCATTCATTCTGTTTTAATCCATCCATGTATTTTGATTAGAGATTTTAAAGTATTTACATTTAAAGCAATTATTGATCTGTAAGGATTTATCAATGTCATCTTGCTGTTTTCTTGCTGTTTTGTAGTTCCTTTCTTTCTTACTGTTTTCCTTTGAGAATTTATGATGTTGTATAGTGATATTCTTTGATTCCCCTTCTTTGTCTTTCGTGTATTTACTGTAGTTTTTTGCTTTGTGGTTATCATGGGGCATACATAAAACATCGTATAGTTGTAACAGTATATAAAGTCTTTAAACTGGTAACATTACATACAAAAAAAATACTCTTTTACCACCCCCTTTACATTTTGTTTTAATGTTATAATTTATCTCTTTTTATATTGTGCATTTATTGACAAATTACTGTAGCTATAGTCATTTTTAATACTTTGGTGCTTTACCCTTTCTACTAGACTTAATAGCATACCACCACACTCCAGTGTTAGAGTATTCTGAATTCGATCGCATGCCTACCTTTACCAGTGAGTTTTACACTTACATGGAGTATCATATTATTAGTTAGAGTTCTTTTGACTTGAAAGACTCCTGTTAGCGTTTCTTATAAGACAGGTCTGAGGGTAATGAACTCCTTCAGGTTTTTTGTTTTTTGTTTTGTTTTGTTTTCTTTTTGGTCTGGAAATGTCTTTATTTGTCCTTTAACCTGAAAGGTAGCTTTTCCTGGTTAAGTGTTCTTGGTTATTTTTTTTTTTTCCTTTTAGCACTATGAATATATCCTCCCACTTCTTCCTGGCCAGCAAGATTTTTCCTGAACATTCTGATAGCCTTATGTGGGTTCCCTTGTGTGTGAGCATTTATTTTCTCTTGCTGCTTTTAAAATTCTCTCTTCGTCTTTGGTTTTAGTCAGTGATGTGTAGTCAAATAAATTGTAAACCCATTTGGCCCTATTACAAGCTTACTTCTAAGCTCTGACATGGCAAGCCCCAAAGAGCCTTGTTCTTGGAACCAATTTAACACCACCACAAGAGGTTACACTTTTCTGGGGAATCTCTTCAACACCCCAAGTAATGTGACATCTCTTATCCATGGCAGATGAGAATCAACTACTCCTAAGCTTGCGTGAGGCATGGGGCTTTTTCAGCCTGCGGACTTCCGGTGGTTCTCCTTGGCAGCCTCGGGGAGTTTTCTCTCACTGATGCACAGATCAGAGGTCAGCCACAGGCTGAGCACATCTCCACAGCTTGTTCTCTGTCTCACTCTCTGATGTTCTTCTTCACAATTCTCAATTTCTTGACCTCCCTGCCCTTCAAATGCTTCCTCTCAGCTCACTGAGAACGCCGGCTGTCTCCTTCCTGGGATATATCCCAGAAACTGCCTAGATACTACCTCCTGGTAGGAGGCTGGTACCAGGGTCTGACTGAGGGGCCTGTTATCCAATGTCTAACACCTTGCTTTACCTTGTTCCAGTTTTCCAGTTGTTTACTGAGAGACGACTGTTTCTTTGGCAGCCAGTCCTTCATCAGTAGAACTGTGTAGTTCATTGTAAACTAAAATTTCTGGCTATGAACTGTGAGCTCTTGCAGAAGGGGGCAGGAAGCTCTTTGGGAAACGTATTATAATTGCTTCAAAATGGATTATAATTAGAATATTAACAGAGGTAATTCATTATGTTGCAAACAAGTGCATACCTAAGATTACTCCCCCCCACACACACACGCTATTAAAAAGAATATTTTAATATTCTAGATTATTAACTAATCTAGAAAAAGGGAATTGGTTTTGACTCTGTTTCATTATTCCTATACTAGTTAAGTATTTGTATCTTACCAAAATCTTCGTGTGATTACATTTTACCCCAGTATAGGACATTTAAGTTTGGTTTGCTTCTTTAATGCTGGCAGGTCAACATTCAATTACTTTTTAAATGTGCATTTATTATGCACCTGCTGTTTGGAAAGTACATTGATAGGAATAACTGAAGTTTCAAACTATGTGAACACAAAACTGTGCTTCTAACACATGTCCCAAGTTTGCAACCTGTAAAACCCTCATTTCTTATGATATTGATAGGTATGTTATAAAGTGCGTGAACTATGGAGTAAGCAACTGTATGAAACAACAGAATTTCAAAAAATAATCATATAAGTAGATATCTTTGTTAGTTATCAGTCTATGGGAATACAAGAGAGAATTGAGAAAAAGTTCTAAAATTCTCTCTATATTAAGGAAGTAGTCTTACTATTGGGTGATCTGAATATGGAAGAAGAGAACACAATCAAAACAGATATGGAAATATGACATTTCAAAGATTTTTTAGAGGGAAAGAAAAGAGGTGGTGACTATATGTGGTGTAGAACTTTGAGTGTTGGAGCACCTGGGTGGCTCAGTCAGTTAAGCACCTGACTTCGGCTAGACTCATGATCTCAGGGTTTGGGGATCGAAACCCGCACCAGGCTCTGTGCTCAGCAGGGAGTCTGCTTCTCCCTCTCCCTCTCCCTCTGTGCTCTCTCTCAAATAAATAAATACCGTATTTTTTTTAAAAAAAGAACTTTGAGTATTATATTGTTAAAGAGGATTTTAGCCAGTGTTACTGTGTAATTACTTCTACAATCCCCTCTTTCATGTCTCCAATAAATTTTCAATGAAAGCACACGCTGCTTTTCAATATTTTGAATGAGTTTTTTTCTTCTTTCTTCATGCTGAGATAAAATGTGAATTAAAAACTTAATCTCAAGAAATTCTGGCTTTATGTGGGTTATGCAACATTATATAGTAGGATTACAACAGCTATAATACATGACTATATAATGTGAGTTTCCAAGAGGGGACTCTATTATGCAGCCTGTCCCAATTTATAATCACAGGAGCTTTCCTCCAGGAAAATTGTGTGAGATCATTTCTTGAAGAACCAGACTGGGGAATAAGGCTTCACAATTTTGACCCAATTAATTAAAATCTAGACAGAACTAAACTTTAAAGCACTCTATTTGTTGACTTGGGCTGCCGTACCAAAATATTGTAGACCAGGTGGCTTATATGACAGAAACTTAATTTTGTAGAGTTCTGGAGTCTCAAAGTCTGAGATCATAGCACTAATATGGCCACATTTTGGTGAGAACTCTTTTCCCAGCTTGCAGATGGTAGCATTCTCACTGTGCGCTCACAAAGTCTTTGCTTGGTACATGAGTATGGAGAGAGAGTCATCACTCTCTCTTCCTCTTCTTATTTTTTTTTTAAAGATTGTATTTATTTATTTGACAGAGATAGAGACAGCCAGCGAGAGAGGGAACACAAGCAGTGGGAGTGGGAGAGGAAGAAGCAGGCTCATAGCGGAAGAGCCTGATGTGGGGCTCAATCCCATAATGCCGGGATCACGCCCTGAGCCGAAGGCAGACGCTTAACCGCTGTGCTACCCAGGCGCCCCTCTCTTCCTCTTCTTATAAGGCCAGAAACCATACAGGATTAAGATACTACCCTTATGACCTCAGTTTACCTTAACTAATTCCTAAAAGCCCTATCTCAAATACAGGCATCTTGGGGGTTGAGGTCAACAAATGAATTTGGGAGGAACACAGTTCAGTCCGTGGCGAGCACCATGAGAAGTACTATAAAAATACAATATTACTTATGGTTGCAACTCTTGTATTTTTACAAGTAAATTACTTCAGATATGTGCCAGAGTAACTGGAATTTAGTGATGAGTTTAAATTTTTTAACGTTAATTTAGCATTTTTTCAGAGAAATTTGAAATTTATTTTATTGATATTTTTAGCAGAGACAATGAAGTCCTAAGTCTGAACATGAGAGAAAAGTTAGAAGTCAAACTAGAAGAAGGGTAAAGAGTAACATTTTACAGTTCATCAGAGTATAGGTAAAAATACTTCAATAAAAGAAGAATAGAGAGATTAACATAACTTTTCTAGGCCACTTTCTTACAAATATTAATACGAAGTTAAAGGGAATCCAGTAAAATAGAAAATCATTTTAGAAGCTGTAAATGACTTTAAGATGTTTTGGTCCCTACAAACATTCATATACACAATAATCCACTCTATAATTGGACCAGGTAAAATGTACAACAGACAACTGGGATAATAATGCTTATAGTTTCTGGTGGAACTTCACAATCAAAACAAATAGTTTTCAACATAATTTTTAATGGCACAGAGAACATCTCAAAAGTCAGGTTAGACTTTTACACAGCAAACATGAGTCAGTATCATGAGATTAATTTGTTAAATTAGGTGTAAGCTTAGAAACCACCTCTCAAAATATTCGGGTTGTGAACCGTAACTATTGACAATCTGCTAAGATTTTTAGCATGCTATTAAAACATTTTAATGGACTTAAATATATTAGGAAAAAATAATGTTCAGAGATTATTTCAAGTAGTTAAGAACACTTTAAGTGTTATAGAATAACATCCTTTTCATTATTGCTTAAAGTTAGTACATTTAAATAAAGAGCTGAACTAAAATAGGGTACTGAAGATGCGCAAATACAATAATGTTAAAGAGGATAACTACGACAAGTAGACAATTTGGGAAAATAATGAAAAAATTCTAACTCTGGGGAAAATACTCATAATGAATACAAACAGGAACAAATATTTATAAATCAAACTATCTTTCCAGAATTTAATTTACATGCACATTGCTGAGTTATTATTATTCCTTAATAATTTTGTAATAGGCCAGGAAGCTACCTTTGATAATAGAATTTGGTCCAGATAATTATATTTGATGAACTGCTTGAAATCTCTGTAAATGTTAAGTTCTAGCATTATAAGGCAACTGTTTTTCATTATTATGAATCCAAGAATAAAATACGTAACACAAGCTAATCCATCAATTACATTCTTGTGGTAGATTATTTCCAAATATGGCCACAATAATCCCTCTCATTTCTGTAACCTACTCCTTTTCAGTTCCTACTATGAAGTATAGAGTCTGTTTTTAACATTCTTAACTCGGGCTGGCCTGTGACATGCTACGACCTAAAGAATTTAACAAAAATGAAGTTTTGTGACTTTCCGGCCTCAGCCTCGCACCTTCTACGCTCTTGGGACGTGGTGCTTCTATGTGAAAAAACTGGACCTTTGCTGTTAAAAGGGCACATGGAAAGAAAAACCAGGCTGACAAGCAGAGCAGATGCTAAAGACACTTTGGAAAATATAGACACATTGAGAGGCCAGATGACTGCAACTTCATGGCCAAATACAGGCCAAAGTGCTGACCCATTAGATCAGGAACAAACAATATGATTGTTGTTTTACGATAGTACAGTACCCAGGGATGGTCTGTTACGTAGAAATAGATACATAACATGGGAATTGGTAGTTAGCAGCGTAACAAAAACCGGAAGTATGTGGTACTGGATTTTGGATCAGACAGCAGGAAAAGGTGAAAAACTGGTCAGAGGGCTGCGCTGGATAAATAAATGGCAAACTCCAACGGAGCACGAAAAGACAGAAAGGAAGATGTTATTGGAGTCTCAGAAAAGGCAAGTCATGCTCTGGGCTGGTAGAAAAAAAAGGTGGGAAAAAGTACAACCCGAGGGAAGTTGGCAGTGAGAAAACCTCTTTAAGGGACTTTTTGATTTGGACAAGGAGGTATCCAGTTAAAATGCTGAAAGTGCCAACTGAGTTTTTCCCACTGAGTAATCTGAGATACTGCAAAAGAGAAGTAAGTAGAGCAAAAACTAATTTCTAGGAAATATACAGGACTTAAAAGAATCAGGCACCTGGGTGGCTCAGTCAATTAAGCTCAGGTCCTGGTCTCAGGGTCCTGGGATGGAGTCCCCCAGTGGGCTCCCTGCTCAGCGGAGAGTCTGCTTCTCCCTCTGCCCCTCCCCCCTACTCATGCTTGCTCTCTGACTCACTCTCTCTCAAATAAATAAATATTTAAAAAAAAAAGAATCTTAAGAATGTTATCGCACAGCACCCTTCCTTATCGCAAATAGACGAGTCTCAGAAATAATTTTGGATGTCACTTTTGAGATGGAGAGATTCACAGAAAAATAACAACGTTCCTAAGACAGGTGTCCTGGCCTAAGTACCAGCCCGGATGATAAAGGCATGGGAGAGTTAAAAATGAAAAAGTAGGTTCTGAGCTGCCAACTTTCTACAGGCAGGAAGCAGGATAAGAAAGTTGCTCCGTCCACACGTGGGACATTTCTTACGGAAAAGAAGGAAAGTCTCTGAGGGTTTAGCCAAGAGATGTGAAGAATAAAGGATTAAGGGAACAACTCCAGGTGGCAGAACTGGGCCACAGAGAGCATTCCCTGTCTTTGAAAAAGTGGGACCTGGACACACGTGTTCAGGTGGACTTCAATACTGCTACGATCCAGTAACTCTTACAGTGTCTTCCATTTCTACTCTGAATGCAGCTATCCTGTCAATGTCTCACCACGCATGTGCTGGGGACAGAGGGCCTGGTGGTGGATAACTTATCTTTTGAGTTTTAGGGGCCTGGAATAAAGAAGAAACACATGGGAGAAGCTGTAGCCCAGAAGCTTTTGTCACATCTGGACACCATACAGATCATGAAATCATGGATTTTGACAGGTGCACATGAGTTAAGGAAGAAGTATAGAAATAAACCTGTAAGACAGAAAGGGAAATAATACAGGGTGAACCAAAGGGGTAGTCTTAGGTGAACTTCATCGGCAGCCTCTGGAAGGTAAATCACACCAAAGACCTGTCTCATCTCGAGGCATTATCTGGAGAGAGAATCAGCACACAGCAGCCAACGCGCCCAGCAACTGGGAAATGGGTAGAACTTCCAGGAAAAGGGAATACGAGCAAGGCACCGGTCCTCTACACCATGTTTATAACTTGGATTAGAATCTTCCCATTAATAAATCTATACGTTATATATTAGTGATGTCATGTACCAAGGATGCTTGCTTTATAATTTAAAATCACATGGTTGGAATGAAATTGTTCAAATTGATTGTTTTATATACTTTTATAGAATATATGCCCTTTTACTACATACTGTATACACTAATTTCTAAGAAACAATGAGTGTGTGCCTGGTATGCATCGGAAAGTGCTAGATGTTGAAAATACAAAGCTTAATTACAGACATTCCCTGCCAAACAAAAGCTCACAGCTGAATACCAGCCACTAACTTGGAAGCACATCATTGCAAAACTACTTTAAATAATCAACAAAGAACTGTTCAGACTGACAAGAAAGTAAGTGAGCAAAAGTACTTACTGACCATAATATCAATATCCATAATCATAAACATGAGACTTTCAAAACGATTTCACTAAATGCACATCAATCGAGAAATCGGAAAATCTTTATGAGTAAAACGGCGTTCGGCATTCCCCAGAATTGTACTGTTGCTAGTTATCAATTATGCTCAAAGTTAAATTATGCTTGATGAATAAATGGCGGATCGACAAAGCAAACACCAGTGTCCAGGACTCAGGAAACATTGTGAAATAAAAAGTTTAACAAATATTTGTTGAGCGTTTACTGTATTAATGTTATATTATTGTGTAACAAGTTACCATAAACGTAGTGACTTAAAACAATACGTATCTATTATCTCACAGTTTCCATCAGTCAGGAGTCCATGCCACAGGGCTCCTCACTGTCTGAAACACTGCTTTTACACTTTACTTAGCCATCAGACCACAGAAAAGGAAACAGATTGGAATGAGAGACAGTAGAAAGTTACGAATGTGCCTAGGATTGCAACCCCTATTGGTTTATATATTTCTATCAAGCAAAGAGCATGCATGTCTAGGGTCCTCAGGACAGCTGGGCTCCATAACAGAGGGTCTAGATCACAATGGAACGGCACACAATATCATGGGAGTTTGAAGATTCACAGCCTTGAGTTAGGGCTACAGAGATTTCTAGAATGTTTCGATCCTGTATCTATGAATCATATGGCTTCATGGTAGTAACTGTGAGTCTTGGGCAGTGAAACATGTTCTGTAGCTTGACAATGTCCTGTATCCTCTTGTAGTGATGCCCTGTTCTGGGTATATATCAAATCTCTGGAGATACTTGAAATACTTCATGCTTCTAGAAATTATTTCCCACAGCTCTTTAAATTAGAAACATCTTAAAGGGAGTGAACTGTTTTGCTTTCTAACAGACTTTTTTTATGCTCTAGTCTAAAAAGTCATCTGTATGTAAATTTTAACTCCTTTAGTATTCACTATACACTAACCATCATCTATGTCATATCTTAGGAATGCATCTGCAGTGACCTTAAAATAAAGTGTTGATAATTTGAATGGAATCACTTTGACAGCGTTTCCACCCACCCACTTGATGCCTTATGAAGACACTGATGAAAATCAAGATGTAATTATCCGAAGCAGCAAGGGTTGCTTCTGGGCAGTCTACAAAGTCTGATGATTACTCAGACAAAACTGGTATCAATTATGGAGACAATTATCTTGCCTCTACAGTTGTAAGAGCTGAAGGAGAATGGCTCGTTTTTACAAACATTATGGAGGAATATTTCATAACTATGTCAAGCGCATAGCCTGATAAACTGCTTTATAGAGGCAAACAGCAAGTTTCCTGATGTACTCATTTACAAAATGTTTGTAAAGGGATCCTATGCTATACAGATTTTTCTTTTGTCATTGAGTGAAATGAACTGTTTTGTCATGTCTAACATAGCATTGCTGTCAATTTTATCAAAATGCCCAGAAATTACTACAGTGTTTGCCAATCTTAAAATACTTTGAGACTTAAAGGAACAACAAGAAGAAAAGATTTTTAGGAAGCATGACATGAAACAGCCAGGAAATTGCAATATTAAAGAGTACAACCTCACCTTTGTACAAGAGCATGTGAATTCAGTAAATGTGTAACAGACATTCCCCTATTCTTTGTATATCTTTCTTTCAATATATAGGAGAAATAACCCAACAGTTTGCACGTAAAACTAGTTGAAGGGGTAGATGGATTGTCAACCATCAATCTCTGTTAGACCCTTACAAAGTACTGGAATACTGGACAGCTACAGAAAGTATAATGAAATGAAAAAAACATATATCTCAATATTCTCCAAGAACTGAGTATGATTGAAAAGGATTCTCTGTTGAATCTGTTGGTATGATATTCACAAATTTGGGTTCACACAATAGAGTAAGTACCCCCTTTCTTCACCATTTCTGTATGTGGTTCAACTTATCCAACAAAAATATAGAACAAATACTTTAAAAATGTAAATTTGAAGGGATACAAATATACTTGCCTATACAGTACTCAATGCAGTCTGGCTCCATGATAAATTCTTATGAGCAAATAATAATCTTTCTCTAAAATATCTTAGACTTTTTTTTTATTAAAGAAAAAGTCCCTATTATAGAAACTCATCTTTTAATATTGTCCAAGCCACAGATATAGGTGTCAAAAACTCTATTGGTTCATTATTAGGAATAATTTCATAAATTATAAAAAGAATTGCTATTGTAATAATTAAAATAAAATAAATAGATAATTTGCTTCCTAATTTTTATAACTGACTTAGAAGTAATAACATAATGGTACCAATCTCATTATTTTTAATAATTTGTACAACGAATATGTAAACTGTGCTTTGCAAGATACATGACATCAGACTTGAAAGTATTCATACTACAATAAGTTATCATTCTAGGAGTCTTATATTTCTGGAAAAATTATGGCCAACAAGGTGGAAAAATCTCTTCCAAGAGCTAACACCTGAAAAGGTATTTTGCATCCCACCAGCAATAGATGAGAATTCTATTTCTTCCATAGTTGAGTCCACACTAACGACTCCCTTTATGTTTTTCTTTCAGCCATTCCAGCGGGTGTGTACTAGTGGTACTGGTTTCAGCTTTAATTTGCATTCCCATAATGACTAATGATATTGAGCATCTTGTCATGTGCATATTTATCATTCAAATATATTCTTTAGCTAAATGTTCAAATTTTTGCCTGTTTTTATTCGATTGCCTTATTTGTGAAACTGAGTTTTGCATATAGCTTGGATTCAAGTCCTATATGCGTATACAAATATTTTCTCAAGGTATTGGCTTGGTTTTTATTTTGGTATAGTAATTTTCAAAAAGCAAAAATCTTTTAATTCTAAGGAAGCTTAATTTGTAGTTGTTCATCATTCATGATTTTGATTTCCTAAGATATTTTTGTCCATTCCAAGGTCACGAATTTTTTTTCTATTATTTCTAATGTAAGTTTTCTCTTTTGCATTTAGGTCTCTGACCAGATTTAATCTGATTTTTGCATATGGCTGTAGGAAGGGCCAAAGTTTATTTGTTTTCATTGTTTTTGAAGTGTTCCAGCATTATTTGTTGAAATTACTATTTTTACTATATTACTTTGGCACCGTGTATATGAGGATCTATTTCTGGACCCTCGATTTGTTCCAACGATCCGTACATTTATCCTCATTCCAATAGTATGCCATCCTGATCCCCTTAGTTTTGGTGTAAGTCTTGGAATCAGACAGTGGGGTCCCACAACTTAAACCTTTCAAAATTATTTTGGCTTTCTTTGTTTCCTCATAAATTTTCAAGTCAGATTGTCAATTTCTACAAAAAAAAATCTTTCTAAGATTTCGCCTCAGAGTCCCTGAAATATAGATTTGGGGAGAACTGACATTTAATAATACTGAGTATGTCTATCTATGAACAGTGTATTTCTTCATATGTTGAGGTCTTCGTTAGTTCCTTTCACCAGTGTTTTCTGTATTTGAGCATACAAATCTTGTATATATTTTGTTTTATTAATCCCTAAGTATTTCATACTTTCACATTGCTAAAATGTATATCATTATTATAATCTCAATTTACAACCCTTCATTGTCATTGTAGAGAAGTATAATTTATTTCTGTATTTTGCCCTTGTATATTCTAATAGTACTCAACTCATTTATTTGTTGTAATAACTTTATTATAGGTTCTTTGGGATTTTCTACATAGAAGAATAAGTCCTATATGAATAAAGACCATTTCTTTCTTTACAATCTCTATGTTTTTTATATCTTTTTATTTTCTTGTCCTGATTATGTCTGCCAATCAAATGTTGAAAAAATCTAGTAAGAGTAGATGTCCTTGCTTTGTTTATTGTCTTCATGGGAAAGACAGTGCTGGGAAAGCACTCAGTATTTCAGCATTAGTTTCCTAGTAGATGTTCTGTTAGATGGAGAAGCATACACTCCTTCTATCTATTCTAAGTGAAAATTTCTTTTAAATCATGAATGTTAAATTTTGACTAATACTCTTTCTACATGTATTGAGATATTCATTTTACTTCTCCTTTATACCATTTTGTTATGGTACAATATATTGATTGATTTTTAAATGCTGAATCAAACTTTTATATTTCTGAAAAATTTGGTCATGATATATTATCATTTCTATATATTGCTGGATTCCATTTGATATAATTTTGTAAAAGATTGCTTGTGTCTTTATTCATGAGGGATAATGGTCTATAGTTACATTTTTTTGTAATGCCTTTGTCTGGTTTTGTATCGGGGTAACACTTCTTATAAAATGAATTCAGAAGTGTTCCCTCTTCTTTCATTTATAGGAAAAGCTTGTATATAAATCGTGTACTGTTTTTCCTAAGTGTTTGGTAGAATTTAGTAACAAATTTATTTGGATCTGAAGTTTTCTTTGTAGGATGGTATATAACAGTGAACTCAATTTATATAATAGCTAGGATCATACAGAGTATCTCCTTCCTCTTGAATAAGTTTGTTACTTTTAGCCTAAAGGAATTTTCCTATGTTATTTGTGTATTCAAAATTTTGGCATAAAGTTGTCCAAACTATTTACTTATTATCATTTTATTGTCTGTAAGATGTATGCTTCCCCTTTCATCAATGACAATGTTTTTTAAAAATTTATTTTCTCTATTAATCTTGCTAGAGTTTTATCACTTTTATCATTTTTTTTGAAAGCATCAGCTTTTGGCTTTCTTGATTTTCTGTGTATGTGTGTCTTTATGTGTGTGTGAGTAGATAAATCTTTGTATGTGCGTGAATGTTTGTATGTCAGTGTTTTCTGCTCTTATCTTCATCATTACCTGCCTTCTTCCTTTACGTCATCTGCTTTTTCCTTCTAGGTAAGGTAGACATCGAGAATATCTCTAATTTTCAAATACAAGAATTTAATGCTATACACTTCTCTCTAAGCATTGCTTTTGCTGCGTCCTGCAAGTTTTTTTGCATTTACCTTTTTATTCAATATAAATATTTGCTACTATTGCTTACAAATTTTTTTGGATCCACGTGCTGTCCATATCTGTCTTTAGTTGATTTCTAGTTTAATTGTACTGTAGTCAGAAAATATATACTGTATACTTCAATTACTTTCAATTTAAATAAGATAATCTTAGCGTCCAGATTCACCTGAAAAAATAGTGGGGATCCTATTGCTGGGGAGTCTTCTAAAAGAAGGTTAAGTTGTTTGATTTTGGGGGCGCCTGGGTGGCACAGCAGTTAAGCATCTGCCTTCGGCTCAGGGCATAATCCCGGTGTTATGGGATCGAGCCCCACATCAGGCTCTTCTGCTATGAGCCTGCTTCTTCCTCTCCCACTCCCCCTGCTTGTGTTCCCTCTCTCGCTGGCTGTCTCTATCTCTGTCAAATAAATAAAATCTTAAAAAAAAGAAAAAAGTTGTCTGATTTTGTTGTTCATGTTATATACCTGATTCGTTTTTTGTCTATGTGCTCAGTCAATTACAGAGAGAGAGATATTGGAGTCTTCATTTTAATTGTGGGTCTACTTCTCTTTCCAGTTCAGTCACTGCTTTATATAATTTGATATCACTTGCTGGGCTTATAGATGTTGAGAAGGATAGCCATCTTAACAACACTGACCTTTCTAATCTATCCACAGGATTTATCTTTCTGTTTACTTACGTTTACTTTAATTTTTCAGCACTATTTTGCATGCTTGCCTACATCACAGAGAACTCCTGCCTTCACACTGTTGCCCATCCCCCAGCAGCAGACTACAGTGGCACAGTACTCCGTTAACTTTGAGGGTAAAGAGGCTAGTCTGTTCCCTTGTCAAACCACAGTCTTAGGCAAGTTCTATGCAGTTGGAAATGGTGGGGGGGGGGGGATGTCTCGTCATTACTGACCCTCAGTACATGATGACCATTGTCTGTTTTTCCTGTGTAGTGGATTTGGCAGAAATAAGTTTCCTTTCTCTGCTCACATCTGTAATATATCTCTTCTTTATATTGGTACAAGATCCCAGAAGCAAAAGATTTTCTTCCTCCTCCCCCAACAGACAGAAGACCTCTGAGACATTGAGGTCCACCTCAATTGCCACCATTCCACCAGAAGCATTCAAGTTTTGCCTGGATTCTGGTAACTGGAAGGAAGATTTCCTAGCTTCTCCCTGGGTTGGGTTGCCCAGGAGCTGAGAGGTTTGTTCTCCTCTGCCAGTGATTAAAGGCTTTTGCTTCATGTAGGTTAAAAAAGTCAGAGATATGTGCAATGTTTTATACCCTTCCAGCCAAGAGCACAAATTACCTCATCTTTCTTCAACCACAGAAATGGCCTGTCTTTGGCCTCCTGCCTTGAGTCAATCCTTCTTGTGAACAATCACTAGAGGTCTTTGCAGAAAAGCATGTGTGTCTAAAAACTATCCTTGTGTCTAGAATTCCCAATTGTTCCGAACTGATGCAGTAGCCCAAACCCAATTTTAGAAATTTATTAAAATTTGAGCTAATTTATTCTTTTTAAAAAATTCTTTATTATGTTATGTTAGTCACCATACAGTACATCCTTAGTTTTTGATGTAGTGTTCCACGATTCATTGTTTGAGTATAACAACCAGTGCTCCATGCAATACGTGCCCTCCCTAATACCCAGCACCGGCCTATCCCAATCCCCCACCCCCTTCCCCTCTGAAACCCTCAGTTTGTTTCCCAACCACGAGAGACCATGGACTCTGAGCTAATTTATTCTTACCTGTTACAATGGCAGCCAATTCTTCCTTCCATGAGTTGTCAAAGGTGAAATGGTGTCTTTTCTCTCTTCACAGGAGTATGTCATTTTTTGGAATTCATTTCCCTTGATTGCCTTCAACTTTTGATGGATTCAATAAAAGTTATGGTTTTGTAGACTATCCAACTTTTACTCATTTGTTAAAAGAGTAGTAAGCTTCTTTTCCAATGTTCTACTCCCCAAGCAGAGGAGAAGCTCTGTAAAGGCAATTTGGAAGAAAAACAACATAATTGGAGGACATGATGGCTGCCAGATATAGACTTACCAATATAAGAGTGACAGCTTGGCACAAGGAGAGGCAAATAGAACAATAGGACAGAATGTGGAGTTAAGAAATGAATGCACAAGTTAACGTCAATGATTCATAAAGAAAAGGTCAAAGAGAAATATGTGAGTGCCTGGTTGGGTCAGTCATAGAACATGCGACCCTTGCTCTCTGGGGGCATGAATTCAAGCCCCACGCTGGCCATAGAGCTTACTTAAAACAAACAAACAACTAAAGAAAAATAATATACAAATATAAAAAGTGAAAGGATAGTAACGATATGATATGCAAACTAAAAAGAACAGCTGTAGTTATATCACTAGATACAATGGGTTGTAGGTAAAAGCTTATTTGAGATACAGATGAGTGTCTCATAAATAGAAGTTCAATTCACTAAAAATAAAAAAAATACTATATATCACAGAAAGAAAAGACAAAAGAAAATAAATTACATAAATATATGAGAAACAGACACATCAATAACTAGAATTACTTAGTAACTTAAAAAATAAAAAGACAAAAGGCACAAAGTACATGAAAGTACTGAAGGACTATACTTAACAAACATCCTAATAGACATGTATAAAACACTATACCCTACGATTGTGGCACGCACACCTTTTTTAAAGTCTTCATGAAACATTTATAAATACTGGCCATAAAATGACTCATACCAGTAAGCCTCAACAAATTTCAAACACTGAAGTTACAGAAAATTTTCTCTACCTATATGGCAACTAACTTAAAAAATTAACAACTAAGAGATAACTACAATGTTCCTGTGTCTCTGTAAATTAAGAAGTCCATTTATAAACACCATAGGATCAAAAGAAAATTACTAACATATTAAGAAAATATCTGGCACTTAATTATAACAATATGACACAATAAAAGTTGTGAAGTACCACTAAAATAGTGTTTCGAGGGCAAAATCAAAGATTTAAATGCTGCTATTGGAATGACAGGAGACAAAATGAATGAGCTAAAATAAAAAGTAAAAAGGGAACACAAAATAAACACAGATAGATAAGAAGAAAATCAAGTAAGAGAGGAATTAATGCAACATATAAACAGAGTATTAACAAAGCTTAAATTGTTTCGAGAAAAATGATTATTTTTTTAAAACCTTGCCTTATAATTGATCATGCAAAGGGGAAAGAAGGTAACAGTCAATTTCAAAAGTGTTGCAGGCAATGAAATGATAATGAATATTATGGAAATTTTTATGCCAATAAACTTGTAATCTACATAAATGGAGAAATACCTTGAAAAATCATCATTACTAACTGAAGAATATGTATTTTTTTCTTGTTACCAACTTCTCTAGTTCTTCTACCTCCTGGCAAACTATTTCTTTATTTCTCTGCTCTCTATTTATGAGTTTGACTTATTTTTTTTAATGTTTTTATTTTTTTAAGATTCCACATATAAATCATACCGTGCAGTATTTGTCTTTCTCTGTCTGGTTTATTTCACTCAGCATAATGCCTTCTAAGTTCCTCCATGTAGTTGTGGCAAATGATAGGATTTCCTTCTTTTTTAAGAATGAATAATAGTCCATTGAATATACATTTTAAATATATAAATACAAATACATATACTACATTTTCTTTATCCATTCATCTGTCAATTGACACACATTTAATCTGTTTCTCTACTTTGGCTATTGTGAATAAAGCTGTAATAAACATGGAATACAGATATCTCTTCAAGATAATTTTGTTTCCTTTGGATATATACCAGGAAGTAGGATTTCTGGATCATATGATAGTTCTATTTTTAATTTCTTTTTTTTTAAGATTTTATTTATTTATTTGAGAGAGAGAGAGGGAGAGATAGCAAGAGAGAGCATGAGCAGGGGGGAGGGGCAGAGGAAGAAGCAGACTCCCTGTTGAGCAGGGCTTCCCAATGCAGGACTTGATCCCAAGACCTTGAGATCATGGCCTGAGCCAAAGGCAGACGCTTAACCCACTGAGCCACCCAGGTGCCCTTCTATTTTTAACTTATTTAGGAACCTTCATACTGTTTCCCATAGAGGCTGCACCAATTTACATTCCTATCGATAGTACACATCTTCGTCAACATTTGTTATCTCCTATCTTTTTGGTAATAGACATGCTAATAGGTATGAGGCAATATTTCATAGTGATTTTGATTTGTATTTTCCTAATGATGAGTGATCTTGGGCACCTTCTCATATTTACGCTGACCAACTGTATGCCTTTGGAAAAATGGCTTTTCATGTCCTTGGTCCATTTTTAATTGGACTATTTGATTTTTTACAATTGAGTGGTATGAGTTCCTTATATATTTTGGATATTAACCCCTTCTCAAATGCATGGTTTGCAAATATCTCTTCCCATCCCATAGGTTACTTTCTCATTTTTTAAAATTGTATTTTTTTTCCTGTGCAAAAGTTTAATACACTCCCAGTTTATTTTTGCTTTTGTTACCTTTTCTTTTGGTATCAAATCCAAAGAAGTCATTGCCAAGGCCTATGTCAAAGTGCTTACTGCCTAAATTTTCTCCTAATAGCTTTACAGTTTTTTCAAAGTCATTTTGAGGTTATTTTTTTTTAAAGATTTTATTTATTTATTTGACAGAGATAGAGATAGCCAGCGAGAGAGGGAACACAAGCAGGGGGAGTGGGAGAGGAAGAAGCAGGCTCATAGCGGAGAAGCCTGATGAGGGGCTCGATCCCACAACGCCGGGATCACGCCCTGAGCCGAAGGCAGACGCTTAACCGCTGTGCCTCCCAAGCGCCCCGAGGTTATTTTGTGTATGGTGTAAGTAGTGATCCAGTTTCATTTTTTGCATCTGGCTATCCAATTTTCTTAACACATTTATTGAACAGACTCTCCTTTTCCCACTGTGTATTCTTGGCTTCTCTGTCATAAATTAATTGACCATATATGTTTGGGTTTATTTCTGGGCTCCCTATTCTGTTCCACTTGATCCATGTGCCTGTTTTTATGCCAAGAATAAATGTTTTAAAAATGAATTTACCTATAACATTTTAAAGAATTTAATCAGTAGTTAAAATCTTTCAACAGTAAAAACAGGAGACAGTTTTAAGAAACGAGTGACGTGACAGGACTTACATCTAAATTATCACCCTGTCTGCTATGTTGAGAAGACACTGATATAAATGGGATGAGAAGCAGGAGAAAAGTTGAGAGGGTAGAGCATTAATCTGGGTGTGATATCAAGACCAAGGTTATGACAGCGGAGATAATAGCTGTCAGACTGTGGAAATGTTTTGAAGATAAGGTTGACTGGATTTCCTGATAGACTGAGTGTGAACTGTGAGAGGAAGAGAGTTGCCAAGGATAAATCCATGATTTGGGGGTTGACCAACTAAAAGGATAACATTCCTGTCATTTGAGATGGAGAATCCTATCAGGAGGTTTAGGACTAATATCAGAAATACTTTGGGTTTGAAATGTCTACTAAACTTCGGGATAAAGGAAATGGTTTAATCAAGACACAAAGTCACAGCTCATAAGTGAGAGGACTGAGAAAGATAACTATATTAAAAATAAAAATAATACAGAGTGAAAATATAAGCCCTGAATGGAACGTTATTTGCAAGCATGCAAAGCATTAGTATTTATAATAAGGATATGCTATGGATTCTATTCAAAATATTTGCTAATGTCTCTTGTGGTTTACTTATGGACCCATGTGCGTGAGTATACCATTTAATTTTAAATTTGGAAGAATTTCCCAGATATCTTTATTTTGTATATTTCCAGTTTAATTTCATTGTAGTCAGACACAAAATAGGAATTTAGGAAATTAAATTTTACTGACTTTATTTTTAGTCAGGCACTGTCTCTGTAAAGGGAGTCCAACTTTCTTATATCTATTGTTTTCACTCTTATTTCGTCTTTAATTATTTTCCAATGAGTAACTGATTAATTCTTACATTGCTAAAGTTAATAAGTACTAGGTGCCAAACTAGTAGGCCTATTTAATTTGTAAGTCTCCTAATTTTTCCTGTTACCAAATTCTTTAAAATGTGTATATTAAAATATAACACATAAGATAATATATATACAACAAATTTAAATTTAAAGAATTTAAAGAGGAAGAGTGAACACACAAATACCTACCAAATTTTAAGAAACAGAATATTATCTGTTCCTCTGAGCAGCCCAATATGCCTCTCCTGAGCTTCGTGATGTGAAAAGAAGCATGAGAGACTGAAGGAGAATCTTCCCAAAGAAGCGTTTGTCTGGACAAGTTCTTGTATGTTGGGACTTGCTGTCTCTTACAACACTTGAAAAATTTAGATGACCATGTGAACAGGCCTGACCTGATTTTCTGGAAAATGAAAACAAAACAAAACAAAACAAAATAAACAAACAGAAAACCCGGCATGGATATGATCTCTAGTTCTTCACTAATCAACCATAAACTCATAAGCGATGTTGCCCCTAGGTTATCCAACTGGCCAGGTGACTACAGATGCAAGAGCTAGCCAAGCAGAGATAGGATAAATTGGTCCATAAGAGAAGAACCACATAGCAATGACTGTAAACAACAAAAACAATAAGGTCGCTAAGTTTTAGAGAGGTTTGTTATAAAGCCAAAGTCAGTTCACACAAAGGATCACAAGAGCAAAGGACAGAAGACAGTAAGGTGATTGGAAGAGCTTTAAAGAAAAGTTAGCCAGATCTCTAGCAGCAAGGAAGGTTCCAGAACAATCTCAAGAGAACAAACACTTCAACGACTGCTACAACAAGAAGCCAACTCCAGTTAATATGAAAGAGAAGAAGTGACAACAAACTGACAGTGCTCAGCAAACTTGGTACAGTCAGTCAAGTAAGAGGAGAGCATACCTGCTCCTTATTTGTACAATCTCCATTCCATCACCAAGGGATGGATGCAAAAAGAAAGACCGTAATACCCATCACCCCTGCAACACCACAGCTCCATCTCTAGATTGGCGCTTGGGTTAGAGAAAAGAAGGACAGTATTTTGAATCAACAGTAAGATCCAACAGTTTGCAATGTTACCCCTCTCAGTAGAATTTGCATTTAATCGGGGGGAAATAGGTATTCACCAGGTGGGGTCCTCTCCAGGCTTTTGAATATGAAGGCATGTGTATTGTTTGACTGTGAAAATATCCTGGAATTTGTCTCTTTTCATGGTCGTGAAAATAAGTTCATCAAAACCAACAGATTAAATGCAATCGGAACCTTGATATTTTTTCTGTAAATGAGATGGTAATCTTGGTCAATATTGGCTGACAGAACAGGTTGTGTATAGAAAAGTTTTAAACTAAATACAATTTGCTTATAACCCTTGAGTTAATTAGTAACATATATCCTTAGATGGATAGAAAATCCAGTGTTATGGAAACTAGATGTATCTGCATAAATAGATTACATAGTGCCATCTCTCTGTTCTTTCTTTCTCTCATCTACCTCGTGCCTCCTAAAAGATTTCCAAAAAGTAACAGGAAGAGGAAAATCCCTCCAGGTAGACATATACTCATACAAAATAAAACTATTCCTGATACATCATAGGGACTGTTCCATTTTCCCCATTTTTCATGTTTTTCTCAATCATTGAGTTAGAAGAGCTAGAAGTATCTAAAATATTTTTTATGAATCCTAAAGTTGAAGGACCTTGACGACTCCATTTCTCTGCCTCAATTAACATCCCAGGTAAATGATACGATTCTATTGTGACAAGAGCAAGGACAACTGCATTTCACAAGTGTCTTATTTGATACTTTGGACATTTAATAAACGGATCAATAGTCTGAACATCTTACACACGAGTGTATATTTTCTATGAGGATACAGACCACTACTGTATTCATTCACTCATACAACAAACAAATACTTCGTTGACTACCTGCCAAGTTATGTCCTGAGAATAAAAAGATGATTATGACACTGGAACTCAAAATCTGGTGGATGACACAAACATAGAAACATATTATAAAATCTAAGACTGTCATAACAGACATGGATTTGAGAAGTAAAGGGGTGGAGGATGATAGGTAAGATAGTACAGCGTTGGTAGGAGCAAGGCCACACTCAGGAGAGGTGTGGAAACCTTTGGAATAGTAAAATACGCTCAGGGTGTGGAAATTTGTTTGATGGCTACAGTACTCCGACTAGTAAGGGAAGAACGGACATTTAGGGCATGTTATGGGGTTGCTGTAAACAAATCCATCACCCTTCTGTGTTTTAAATATGTTAAGCATTTGTTACAGGATTTTATTTTTTTTAATGATTTTTTATTATATTATGTTAGTCACCATACAGTACATCCCTGGTTTCTGATGTAAAGTTCGATGATTCATTACTTGCGTATAACACCCAGTGCACCATGCAATACGTGCCCTCCTTACTACCTATCACCGGTCTATCCCATTCCCCCACCCCCCTCCCCTCTGAGGCCCTCAGTTTGTTTCTCAGAGTCCATAGTCTCTCATGCTTTTAAAATGTGGACAGTTTGAATGCTAGAATAATGACAGGATTGCCACTTACTTTGTAGAGATGAACATTTGATTTGATTTAATGAATCAGCTAGAGGGGCACCTGCGTGGCTCAGTCGGTTAAGCGCCCACCTTCAGCTTCAGTCATGATCCCAGGGTCCTAGGATCAAGCCCCGCATCGGGCTCCCTGCTCAGCGAGGAGCCTGCTTCTCCCTTTCCCGCTCCTGCTCCCCCTGCTTGTGCTGTCTCGTTCTCTGTCAAATAAATAAATAAAATCTTTAGAAAAAGTAAAAATAAAAATAAATCAACTAGAATTTTTGGATTACGTGTAGTCTCCCATGTCTCATCCAGAATTTGACACTATTAAGACACTATTAAGTATCGCGATATAGTCGCTTGCAACTGATATCCAATATTACAGCATAAGAAAATGATAGAGCAACACTGGCATTATTTTATAACTGTCACTTGCTTAATTCTATTTACAAAAAGAATATTTTAGACCAAGTTATGAGTTTCCTTTCATCTATTTTAGCATTAGGTAAATATCAGGGTTGTTTAGTCTAACCGGGAGACTGAAATGATGGGATATGATGGCTAAGATGGAGAAATGATTACATAACATTGGCTGAAATATATGCAGGGCCTGCTCTGTCTTCTGGCAGAAGGTTCTTCTCTAAGTGCACACAGATTGTAGACAGGCTACAACCAGCCTCTTCCTTGTCTAAGTTACGAAGGCCCCCCTTTCTTGGCTTGACTGCGCTTGCCAGAAGGCATACGAAGTCCTGGCAGTGTTTGTGAGAAAATACCTCAGTGGAATTCAGATGAGATGACATAACCCTCCCGGAGTTCCATTCCATTACCAAGCAAAGTATTATGCTTTCAAAGAAGCGTATTATGATAGATCCTCGTTGGAGACTGTACATTGGGCTAACGGGTTCATTTAGATTGGCACAGGGACACGGCAGGACACGTTTCGGAGGCTAATGACACGAACCCAAAAGCCCAACTGCTTACATCTGAATCCTACCTGTCTACTTATTTGCACAGTGAAACTGGACAAGTTGGTTAAGGACTGCGTGCTCCATTTTCTTATTTATAAAATGAGGTTAATTAAGGCTGTCATGGACATTAAATGAGCCAACATTTCTTAGGACTCTTGGAATAGTGCCTGGCACACAGTAAGCGCCATGTAAGCTGTATTAGTTATTTTTGTTTAATGTTATTACTACATAGTGGATTAAAATTGAAATAATAAAAATATACATTTATTATCTTATAGTTTTTATGGATCAGGATTCAAGGCACAGCTCAGTTAGGTTCTCAGCAAGGCAACAATCAAGGTGTCCTTTTGGTTTGCATTCTCCCGTCAAGGTTTGACTGGGGAAGAAGCTGCTTGAAATCTCACATGGTACTTGGCAGAATCCAGTTCTCTGTGGCCCCTGGGGCTAAGGACTGAGCTTTGTCTCAGTTCTCTGCCTGGTGGACTTCTTAACATGGCTGTTGGCTTTACTTAATCCAGTAAGGGAGAAATCTGTAAAATGGACATCATAATCTTACATAACACAATCATGGAAGTGGCATCTGATCTCTTTTGGAATATCCTATGGTTAAAAGCAAATTACAGGTTTTAGGCCACACTCAGTGGGGAGAGGATTAGACAAGGGTGTAAACACCAGGAGGCTAGGATAACTGAGGACCATTTTCGAGTCTGCTGTTTACACGTTTGTTAAACAAAACAAAACAAAAACTGTTCCCTAGAGGATGATGTATATAAAAGAATTACTTTCTATTGTATCTAGGCAGCTTACATGACACGATGTACAGAAAGCCAGCTCACACCTGCTGGAGAGCCAATCCGGTATCTCTTTCTAACTTCACGTTCAGCAGCATAACACTGGTATATTAACATCAGCCACTGCTGGTGTATTTAGACCACTCAAACTGGCAAACACTACAAAGCAGAGCTGTTTTTCCATTTAAACATTTACCATTACAAACATTTTACATATTGTAGATCTTCCGTGGATCCTTTCAGTATACCTACTGAGATAGTTACTGGGATTCTTTAGCTCTATCTACTTGGAAAAATCTTAATAAAGATCTCAAACAGTAATCCAGAAAAAAAACTAGGTAATATCCTGGCCTCAAATTTGCCAATTCTTTCACCTTGATTAACATCTAATATGAAACAAGATGACCTCAAAGTGTGGTCAGTTCTTATTAAAAAAATATGTGTACTGATGATTTCTATATTACAGATCTCTGAATTTGCTAGATACCTTAAAACTTTAGGACAACGTTGCCTGCAACAACTGTCGGAATATATTACTCTAAAATGTTCCTCAGAAAGAATATTTCTCCAAATATCTTACAGAAGAAGCAAGCATGTGTTGGGTCCAGTGATTCTATTTCTGATGGATATATATTCTATCACTGAGAAAACAGCATGTAATAAACATTTTACAGCAGTCCATCCACTTCTCATGTTTAAATATCATAAACCAGTATGTAATCAACAAAATATCTCTTTCTTGTTCATGCTGTCAATTCTCAGGGCAACTTAGTGTCAACTGTAGAATAGTAATAACTATTATTATTAGTTAATATCATTAATATTATTATTATATAATTGTTTGATTTCAGTTATTTTCTATTCTCTTATACTCTGTATTATTACTAAATTAGACAAATCTCTCTGATACCAGGGGTGGGGTGGGAGCTGGAAGGTAATCATCCTCTAATACCCATTTTCTATAATGGGTGTATTGAGATTCATTTATAACTCAGGCAACAGACTGCCGCTACCAACTTTTACAACTTTGCTGATCAACGGAAGATTGTCCATCTTTTTACTGCTTTACTCTGAAGTTTCAATAAATACATGTCCAAAAACCATGAGTATATAAAGACTTTCTCTGAAGGAAAAAAAAAATGACGGATTTCATCAGAAATAGCCACTCCTGTGTTCCGCCTCCATATGGACGTTCAATGATCCCGTATGGGCATGAATCCAAGTTCCCAAAGGTCATAACAAATTGAAAAGTTTCCCTCTGTTACATCTGGCATAAGGATCTATCTTAAATAAACAATACACAATACTGTCACAGACAGCAGCTATGAAATAATCGGACCACAAACTGACTGTAACCTGACACCTTCTGAAAGCTCACTTGAAACATTTGTATTACAGAGAGATAAAGAGGGAATCTAAAGGAGGGTTTCCACATGTGACTGTGAATCAGAAATAATGAAAGTTTATTAAAAATATGAACTCCTCTATCCCACACCAGACATATAAAATCAAAATCTTCAGGAGAAGGACAAAAATCTATATATCTGAAGCCCCAGAAAGACTTAGAAGAGGTTACCAGTTCGGAGACAACTCGTTTATGGAGGCACGACTTTAAACTCTAAAAACTCTGCATTTAAGTACAAAGAAAATAAAACACCTCAATAATTTTTTCTTTGATCCCCGTGAAAAAAAAATTCCCCAAAGCATGATTTATACTCATGCCCTTGGCATTTTAGGAAATGTCTATTTGAAGAATGGTTTTGCATATTTTTGTAAATCCATAGTCCCATGTATTATTATAGTTGACCTTTGAACAACATGAGTTTGACATGAGTGGGTCCAATTACACATGGATTATTTTCTAATAAATATAGTAGAGTACTCTAAATATATTTTCTCTTCCTTATGATCTCTTAATAACATTTTTCTCTAGCTTACTCTCTTAGAAGACTACAGTATATGATACACGAAATATGTATTAATTGACTGTTCATGTTATTGGTAAGATTTTTGGTCAATATTAGGCTATTAGTAAATTTTGGGGGAGTCGAAAGTTATACACAGATTTTTCAACTACGCAGGGAATTGGTGTATCAACCTTTGCGCGGTTCGAAGGTCAAGTGTAATTATGCTTTCCAATGTCTCTTCACAGATTATATAATTTAATAGCCAATACTGGTGTTTCACTATGTGGCAAATATATGTAGCAAATATAGGCAATATATAAACACATTCTACTTAAACAAGGAAAATCTTGGGATGCCTGGGTGGCTCAGTTGGTTAAGCGTCTGCCTTAGGCTCAGGTCATGATCTCAGGGTCCTGGGATTGAGCCCCACATTGGGCTCCTTGCTCGTCCTCTGCCCCTCCCCCTGCTTGTGTTCTCTCTCTCTCTCTCTATGACAAATAAATAAAATCTTTAAAAAAAAAAAAAAAAAAAACAAGGACAATCTCTGTCCAATAGTGGATTTAGAGGCCAGAGTTCTATAACCGTGAGTGAGAAGCAAACAGACAAAATATTCAGAGATTAGCTATTTTGCATGAATCGTGTTTATGTGCACCTGCTATTGCAGTTATCTGATGGTAAATATCTAGCACTGAGTTGTGGTCTCACCTTAAAAGTATGGGAAAAGCACAACAACAGTGACTTTCAATGAGTATAGAAGATTATAGCCAGCAAAATGAGATGCCTGTAGAGAAATGAGCTATCTGAAATCACATTCTACTTTATACTGGTATTTTATTTCCGGCCTAAAGTAGGAATTTTAAAATTCAGGTTAATCACTTTTGACATGAAGTTGTATTTATGCACAGCATGGCACGTAACATTTAGAAAATAGGCCATTAATGTGGTTCGGATTTAGGTAAGAGTATTTGATCTTTTAAAAGGACAACACACCAGACTCTTCAAGTAATCCAAGCAATGAAATAAACCAGTAATCATCATTGGGATTAACTCTCTCTGCCCTATAAAAAGCTGTAAGTTGGACACATGCTGAAACCCATTCCATAGTGACTTACACTTCAACCCCAGAACAAGACAGATGATAAATGAACCCTGTGTGAGCAAGAGCCATTGGCAATGTCGAAGTCTCAAAGAAAAATATCACGTGTCCAAGTTTCTAAAGAACGTCTCATATATAACCAATTGACTGTTTGTTAATATTTGATGAGAAAAAATAAGAACATTATTTTCCAAGTAAACCAATCAAGTAGTAGTAATCAGCTTCTCCTTCTTAAAAACTTTCTACTCCCATTATTCCTTCAGTTTACTTTCAACAATGACATGGATTTAAGTATTTCAGTCTATGATATAGGATCTAATTCTTCTCCCATGTGGGATCGATTCAATCTGCCATGTTGGTGCTTGCGACCATAATCATCAAAGTATTCATTATATCTCTGCAATGTGGCATTTAGTTGTATAAGTTCCATGTGAAGGAAAGAGGATACAATAGAGACAATATAATCTTCATTTCGCTTTTTCCAGCTTTGTTGAGACATAACTGACCTACAACACTGTGTAATTTTAGGGTATACAACATGATGATTTGATATACACACTGTGAAATGATTATCTTGAAAATTTAGTTACTACATCCATCACCTCCCATGAAGAACATATTTCGGTGGGGTGAGAACATTCAAGATCTACTCTCTTGTCTACTTTCAAGTATAAAATCAAGTATTGTTAACTAGAGTCATCATGGTGAATATCGGACCCTCAGGACTTCCTCATTTTATGCCTGGAAGTTTATACTTTTAATGAACATTTTCCCATTCTCCCCCCCAACCCAACCTCTGGAAACCACTATTCCACTCTCTGTCTCTATGAGTTTGGCTTTTTCTTTTCTTTTCTTTTCTTTTTTTAGATACTACATATAAGTAAGATCACACAGTATTTGTCTTTCTTGTCTGACTTATTTCACTTAGCACAATGCCCTCAAGGTCCATCCAGAGTGGCCTGAATGGGAGGATTTCATCTTTTTATAGCTGCATAATTTCTAGTGTACATATTTACCACATTTTTTTGCCCATTAACTTATCAACAGACAGTTGGGTTGTTTCCATGTCTTAGCTATGTGAATAATAATGCAGTGAAGATGGCAGTGCAGATGTTTCTTTCTAAATAGTGATTTCATTTTCTTCGGATATACAGGAAGACGTGGAATTGCTATATGATATGGAGGATATGGTAGCCTTATTTTAAATTTTTTGAGGAACTTCCATATGGTTTTCCACAGCGGCTGCAGCAATTCACATTCTTACAAACAGTGCACGAGGGTTCCCTTTTCTCCACATTCTCACCAACGCTGAACTATCTGGCCCTTTTGATAAAAGCCATCTGACAGGTGTGAAGTGATACCTCATTGTGGTTTATATGTGAATTTGCCGTGATTAGAAATGAGCACCTTTTCAAGTATGTTTTGGCTATTTGCATGTTTCCTTTGGGAAAAAATATCTATTCAGGTCTTTCACCCATTTTCAAAATAAGATTATTTGAGTTATATTACTATCAAGTTGTATGAACTCCTTCTATATTTTGGATATTACCCCCTTATCTGATGTACAGTTAGCAAATTTTTCCTTCCCTTCTGTAGGCTGCCTCTTCATTCTGTTGCTGTTTTTTAGTTTTCAGATTGATGTGGGCCTACTTATTTATTTTCACCCTTGCTGTTCGCATTTTTGATGTCATAGCCAAACAGTGATTGATTGCCAAGGTCAATATCAGGATCATTTTCTCTGTTTTCTTTTAGGTATTTACAGTTTTAGGTCTTACATTTAAATCTTTAATCCATTTCCAGTTATTTTTTATGAGTAGTGTAAATAAGAGTCTAATTTTATCCTTTTGCATGTGACTATCCCGTGTTCCCAGCCAGCACCGTTTATTGAAAGGGCTATTGTACTTCATTTCAAAGTGGTCACAGTTAGCCATTATGATGTAGACAGAAGAGCCCCAGAGATAAGCAGAAAATTGTAAGTAAAAATCATTCTGCCTTCTATTCCTCTCACGACTGAATTCTAACCTTCCGCTTGGAAGCTTAGAAGCAAGCCCTCCTGCCGTATACAGTTCACTTGAAGATTTAGTATTTCCACTTACTTTAGCATAAAGTTGTGCCTCCATATCATTATTAGGATCTCTTATATGAAATTCAGGAGAGTTAGGCTTAGCTATGGAGAAAGAAACTAATAGTCTGTGGAACACACCTTAACAAATTAAAGTGGAATTAATTACCTATGAAAATAAAACTAACTATAATGAATTTCTATTATATTTATATATTAACCTATAAGAAAATATTAATAACATATTAATGTATATAATTAACATATACTATAAAATATACTATTCATAATGTTATTGACATATTAATATGTGATTATATATTATATTACATATTAATATAACAGTAATATATTGGTCATATAGAATAATAAAATATTATTGATAATATACAATTTATATAAAGTAGGAGTTTATGTATAATGAATACCCTGATGACAGTGAGGAAATAAACCTTTTGAAATTATTTCCCTGATTGTTGATTCATTTTTGCCACAGCCATATGTTTTCGTCTTTCTTGTCCTTGACTTGCACGCCAAGGAAGATAGCTAATATTAGTATCCATAGAGAGCTCATTGGCTCCCATGTTTTAGCTAAGTACTACATTTCCCTGAAGGCAGTAGCAATCTCATCTTTTAAAGAATGTGGGAATTCTGGGTAAGTAAAGTAGATAAAGTACCTTTTGCTAAGATAACCCAATCATAAGATTTGGGTTATAAACTTCTAGATAATAAAATCTTACTGGTTATGAGGTCTTATTTATACAGTTCACTTGATAAGAAGAATGACAGAGTGCAATATACCTGCGACTTTATAAAGTATGGCCACGTGGAGAAGAGCTGCACTGTTCATGATAAAGATGTCTGACTGTCCTACAGAAAAATTCATATTTGCCCCAGGGTTTTATTTCCCAGACCGAGCTTCTTGAAACCTCATCACTGTCCAAATTTGCAGCCTCACAGTCTTATAGGAAACATTTCCCTCAACCGAACTACACATTTTGCACAAGCTGCCTGTGCTGTGATTTCACTCCAGTCTCCTTAAGGCTATCCTCTGTCCAAGACTTCAACAAGGGCAGATCCAATTGGACGCCTGGGGCTGTCACTGTGGAAATCAAAGGCAAAGTTAATGGTCATCTCAGTTGCAAACGGGATGGTGTGGTAGCCAGAATAATTGCTCCTCTGTACCGAGGATCTCCATGCTCAATTCCCCCAGATTTGTGAGTATGTTACTTTACATTGCAAAAGGGACTTTGCAAATGCTATTAAGAGGAGATTATCCTAGATTATCTAGGTGGATTATCTACATTTTCTAATGTGATGATAAGGGTCTTTATAAGACAGAGAGGGGTAAGACTGTCAGAGAGAGAGGTTTAAGATGCAATGATGCTAGTTTGAAGATGAAGAAGCCTCAAACTAAGGAATGCAGGAAACTCCAAGAAGACAGAAAAGGCAAGAAAAAGGCATGTCCTTATCCAGAAACTGGCCAGAATCAAAATCTGTTCCAAATAATATATTTAACATTGGCATTTTCATGGTATTTTCATTAAAGTCAAGAATAAGAAAAAGCTATTTTCCAGTTCTAGTTATCTATAGTTACATAACAAACCATTCTCAATAATTAATGATATAAACTATTTTATTATGCACACGATCTGTGACTTAGAAATCTGGACTGGACATAAGAGGCATGATATTCTCTGCGTTACTATGTGTGGATCTCCTTAAGAAAACTCGAATTTCTGGGAGCTAGAATCTAGTGGCTCCTTGTTACATTAACAGATGAGGGAAACTAGTCTTCCAATGAACAAGGCAGATGCTGACGGTCTTCTAGGGTGTAGCCTAGGAAACCGCACAGTATCATTTCTGCTATACACTACAGCTAAAAAAAAAAAAAAAAAGCCACACATCTCATCTAAATTTAAGGGAAAGAGACACAGACTCCTACCTTTTCATAGAGGCAGTGTTCTATCAAATACTTTGCAGTAGTGTTTAAAAAACACAGCGACTGAGAAACAAACTGAGGGCCTCAGAGGAGCGGGGGATGGGGGAATGGGATAGGCTGGTGATGGGTAGTAAGGAGGGCACGTATTGCATGGTGCACTGGGTGTTATACGCAACTAATGAATCATGGAACTTTACATCAAACACCAGGGATGTACTGTATGGTGACTAACATAATAAAAAATATTATTATGAAAAAAATGAAAAAAAAAAGACAAGTGGGGAATGGAAAGAGGAACAGAGTAAGGGAGTCAGAGTGGCAGGAAGAAGGCTCAAGAGGTAACAATTACTATGAAAACTTCATGTTTTGTGGGACCCTGAGTATATATGATAGAAGCTATTAACAAAACATCATAAAAGATGCTTTACAAAATTTAAGTGAACTGAAAGGAATTAGCAAATACGTTGTAGACTGGATACCACCACAATTCTGATAGATCTGAAAAATCGCCAGGAATGAACTCGACTGTATACTTTTTGATCGAGGACATAATTCAGAGTGGCAAAGGGAATCGAACTACTTATTTTTAACACTACACGTCAAGTGAGACTTTAAACAGAACTTAAAGTGTGTATGTTTGTACACGTGTATCTCTATTTGCCTGTGGAGATACATTTATCAATAGACGGATAGAGAGATATACATTGATATGATACCACTGGCTAAATTTATAAGGATCCAATTATATCTCTGTTTATCTGATGTTTCAAAATGATTGTAATGGTCATCAGCTTAAAAATACAGATGGCCACATATATTTGTAGATTATTTCCTGAGAAAATGAGTCAGATATACCAGATAATGTGTGTATTATCCTGTCAAATCCTATCTGTTTATGATTTGACATCATGTCATAAAATAATATTTGCAAAATTAGCTTAAATTAGTGTAGAGAAGAACAATTATAAAGACTGACAAAAGGCCCAAAATTTATAAAGAGAGGGTAACGACACCTGTCATTGAAAAGGATATGGTAAGTGTCAAGGAGAAAGTTTGGAAGGGCTGGTATAAGTTGCAATCTTCTTAAGTATTAAATTAATGATGTAGAAAGGGAAGCAAACTGCACATTAGTGGGATGTATGAATGATAATGAATTGGTAGGTGTACAAAAGAGGAGAATAAACAGAGAAATAAATTGACCCATGCAGACTATGCACATAGTAATAAACATAAAAAATGAAATTCAGCTTGGAAATATGCAATTATGCCAGACAAATAATCACCTCCAGTAGCAATACTCATAGAAGCTTTTTAAAAGAGTCTACGTTAAAATCCAACACCTTTAAAGGAAGACTAAAAACAGAGAAAGGAATTGTGTATTTGTGTGTTTAGATTTCATTTTACCTAAGAATATCCAATCCAGCTCCATGAGCTTCTGTTCTAGAGCACTCTAGAACCACAACAAATTCAGTGCCTTGTGGCAAATATATTAACAAGAATTAGAAGTTTAGTGCTTAGAGTCTATGACAGAGTGAGGACAGATACAGCGAGAGGTAGACACGCTAATTTTACTACTTAATAACCATGTTTTTAATCTATTTTTCCCCTGGAGAGAGTTACATCCCCACAACTTTTATTTTTTTTTATTTTTTTTAATATTTTATTTATTTATTTTGGGGGGGTGCATAGGAGCAGTGGTGGGGCAGAGGGAAAGAGGGAGAGAAAATCTCAAGCAGACTCTGTGTTGAGAGCGTTGCCCAATGGGGGGACTCAATCTCAGGACCCTGAGATCATGACCTGAGCCAAAACCAGGAGTCGGACACTCCACCAAGGAGCCACCCGGGCACCCCCTACACCTTTTAGTGTTCAAATGTAACAAAATACAGTAAGCATACAAATTTACTCAGGATTGAAATCTCTAGTTTGAATGAAAGCACTTTTAGGTTTTTTACACATTTCTTATCCTTTTTCTCAGAACTCTTTCCCCCACCCATCCTCATATCCTGCATTTTATAGATAATTTCCCACCTAACTGGAAAATAGATATAAAGGGAAGAACTAAAATCCACAGAATATTCCCAAATGATGTTTTAAACAGTAATAAATCTCCCTCCCAACTGTTATATGTGATTAATGCTAGCAGTTAAATTAAGTGATTTAATTATAAACTCTCTCTTTTCAAAAGGTGGGTCATGATATAATGAAGTGATCCTTCCCTCATAAAATTTGATCAACTTTAATTACTCTTGTCTGCATCTCAGAGCTTTTCCAGAACTCTGGGGTTGAAGGTCGCAAGGATTTTACAGAGATTTATACACACAGCCTTCAGGACTCACTAATTCAGAATTTCTCCAAGTGTTTCATGAACTACCAAATTTATATACATTTATATACACATGTATTTTTCAAACAGTCCTGTGAGCCAAATATTTACAGAAATTGTGTGTTTATAACACTGGAGAAGAGAATTAAACCAGCTTATTTACTATACAATTTATCAGAGCATTTTTTACTGTGATGGATGCATTTATGGCATTGATTGTGGTGATAGTTTCATGGGTGTTTATCTCCAAACTCAGCAAGTTGCATACATTAAATATGTACAGCTTTCTGCATATCAACCATAGCGCAATCAAGTGGTTTAAGAAAGATTTCATGGTCGATCTCACTTTTTCCCAAACATATTGGGCCCAAACTTTATTAGTATACTTTTTTTAATTAAAAATATATGAACAGAAGAATGCACAAATCACAAGTATATGCTTTAATGCATTTGCACAAAATGAAAACGCTTATAAACAGAATCGGATCAAGAAACAGAACACTATAAATAATTTAGAAACTCTGCTTATGATCGTTTTCATTCGTGACCCTCCCCACCACCTTGACACGTAACGCCATACATTGTTTTTGCCAATCTGAATTTATAAAAAAAAAAGAAGCCACACAGAATGCAGACTTCTGTGGCTGCTTTATTTTTAAACTTAAAAAAAAATTTAACTATTTTGCAATAGTCGTGAATGCACATGCAGTTTTAAGAAACAGTATACACAGATGACATGAACCCTCACCCAATATTCCCCAATGGCAAAATTGTGCATAACTGCAGTACCACATCACAACTGGGAAAGTGACATTAATACAAGCCACCAAACTTACTCAGATCTCACATTTTTACACGCACTTGTATGCACATGTATTTAGTTGTATGCAATTTTGTCAAGTGTCAATATTCATGTAACCGTAACTATAGCCAAGAGGCAGCTCCACGAACAGTTCTAACATCACAAGGGTCCCTTAAATGCTTTGCTAGCTCTTGGAAAGCCACACCAACTTCCTGTTGCATTCTCTCCCACCGTCCCTCTCTTCCTTCCACCCTTACCCCTCACCCCTGAGAACCTGGAACTCCTTTTCTATCTTCATCATTTTGTCTCTTCCAGAGTTTAATACAGATGTAATTGCATGGTATGTCACTTTTACAATTCACTTATTTCACTTAGCATAATTCCATTAAGATCCATCCAAGTTATTGCACAGTTCAGGAGTTTGTTCCTTTTCATGACTAAGTAGTATTTCAGGGTATGGATGCATCAACCCATAATATTATACCACTAAAATAACACCAAAAGACAACAGGAAGATAAATAGTAAATATCAAGTGCTCGGGAAGATGGGAAAATGTGGAACTCTTATAGTAAAGAAGAAAACACAGTCTAAAGAAAAATAAATTACTTACGTTAAAAACGTAACATGTACAGTATCTATATGACAATTACAGAATGCTAGTGAAATAAATTTTTGAAAAGAACTAAGTGGAGACACATACCATCCACATAGATTGAAAAATAAATCAAGATAGTGAAGATGTTAATTCTCTTCTAACTGATCTGTAGGTTTCATGCAATTCCAATTAAGATATTAAAATACTAACAGGTTGGTTTTGTTTCGTATTGTTTTGATTTGGGGTTTTTTTGTAGACAAGATGTAGGGCTGGCCAAAAAGTTCTTAGAGTTGACACCAAAATCATGAACCATAAATGCAAAAATGAATAAGGTGAACCTCATTAAAATAATAAAATATAAAATAAATAAAATAAAATAAAATAAAATAAAATAAAATAAAATAAAATAAAGAACTTTTGGAACGCCTGGGTGGCTCAGTCGGTTAAGTGTCTACCTTCAGCTCAGGTCATGATCCCGGGGCCTTGGGATCGAGTCCAGTGTCAGGCTCCGCACTCAGTGGGGAGTCTGCTTCTCTCTCTCCCTCTGCCCCTCCACCCTACTCATGCTCTCTTTCTCTCTCTCTCAAATAAATAAAATCTTTTAAAAAACAAACAAGAAACATTTTCCCACATAGCACAGATAGAGAAATGTCACTTTAAATTTCAGAGTTAAGTTTCAGAGTTCTTTCCATGGAAGATATATTCATCATAGCTAGACTGACCCTTCCTAACAGACAACATTTATTGGTTTCCCTTTTCTTTCCATCAGTACTGTTGCAGATGACTATACTCTTCCAACATTTCTCTTAGTGGTGAGACCATAACTACAGAGTGAGTAATCTAGAAGCTTCAGGGAACAGTATCAACTTAATATCTTAATTATATCAGAATTCTGATTTAGTCTAGACTTCATTCCAGACTCTTTATAGTAATAAGAAAAAAACCTGGTGATTGTCCTTTCTGTCATTTTGGCCTCAGTTTAGACCACACTATCATGAATGAAGGTGGCTACGGAAATACATATTGTGCTCAAAGCTGTGAGACAGTTTGGCATCTTCCTCAGATGCTCCTGTACCAGCCTCCAGCTGCCCGGGGGTCTCCACAATGAAACCGAAACCAATTATCATAATATAGCACAATGCCTGTTAGTATACTCTTTCTTAGAAATGAAACTAATTTAGAGAGGTATATGGGAAATAGAAGACCTTATTGGTTTTTAAAAAAGCATATATTTGTGATTAAGAGTCATAAACACAAAGTGCTTGAATTTTATATATTAAGTGTATATATTATTTGTTAATAATTTGGGGTTATGCATGTTAAACATCTGATCTTAAAACACTTATTACTTCAGAGTGTCTTATTTTTTTTTAAAGAGTTTATTTATTTATTTATTTATTTATTTGACAGGGGTGGGGGGAGAGAGAGTGAATGTGCAGCAGAGGGAGAGGGAGAAGCTGATTCCCCGCTGAGCAGGGAGCCTAACGTGGGGCTCAATCCCAGGACCCCGGGATCATGACCTGAGCCAAAGACAACCGCTTAACCAACTGAGTCACCCAGGCGTCCCTACAGTATCTTATTAAAGGCATTTTTTTATTTCACAAACGTCATTTTGGCAAGATTTGAGGGTGAACCAATTTTTAGAATACTTTTAATAATATACTTTTCACACCTGCATTCTATAAAAGTAATAAAACGTGAGTTTAAAGCATTAGAAAGAAATTTTAGTTAATAATACAACTTAATTTAGTACTTATAACACATGCAAAATCAATAAGACAAAACACATTATAATTACTTTGATATACAACTTAATATGTTTGAAATAAATGCTAATTACAGTATCAGCCAATATTGGACCCTTAATCACAGATAATTAGTCTTGTGATGAATAGTAACAATATTTAGAAGCTACTGAGTGGTGCATATTTGCTATATGTGTCTACTGTTTCTTGACGTTACCAGACTCATTTTGACCAGTTACACATTAATGGGATCTCTTCCTGCGTTTTTATAAGATTATTTTTATCTTTGAAAATAAAATTGTGCAATATTATATCATTCAACTGAAAGGAAACAACTAATATTCTCTTGTTCTTCATTATGGCAAATGGTTTTCATTGAGACCTCCATCCTTATCCGAACAACATTCTCCCACTCAGATTATGGGGACCTGCCTCTATGCTAGGAATGGCAACCATGACGTTTTCTAAGACAGAAGGAACTGTTATTTTCAAACACAACTGCTTTCCCACATTATTGTTACACGTAAAGATTTGATAATATTTCGTTTTACTTAAAATGAGTTCACGTCACGCATAGGACATATCCTATATGGCTCTTTGGGCTGGATATAGCCAAGAGAAGAGTTAGACTAAAAGCTTAAAATACTTGGTACACAGTTTAGGACATTAAACTACCACATTAAAGGATAAGGAAAGCAAAGTAAAGTTGCTTGACGCAGGGCATTATTTTAATCCCAGCCCCGTCAGTACACGCTTATGCAAAAGACTCAGCCTTCCCATGCCCACCACGCCATCACCAAGGCTGGCGTTCACATGCATCTTTAAAAGGCACTAGAGGAGAACGTTGCTTTAAACTTTTCAGTTACCTACACATATCGCAAAGGAACAATCCTAAATACACCCTTTCACTGAACTCCGCAGCCATTAAAAGAGATGGTAAGGCTTAAACCTACTGTAGCAGAAAATGCTTTCCAGAAAAATTGGACTTTAGGGTGCCTGGGTGGTTCAGTGGGTTAAGCTACAGACTCATGGTTTCAACTCACGTCATGATCTCAGGGTCATGAGGTTGAGCCCTGGGTTGGGCTCTGAGCTGGGCATAGAGCCTGCTTGAGATTCTCTTTCCCTCTCCCTTGCATTGAGCCCCCTACCTCTCTAAAAAAAAATTAAAATTAAAATTAAAAAATAATAAAAATAAATTTTGAAAATGGAGCTTATGATGAACTAATTATCTAGAAAATCACTGTAAAAATTGCATAAGCCATCTATATGCAGCACTTTCACAGAAAGCTTCTGGGACAAGGAGCATTTCCTATCATTTATTCCACTTATCAAAATATTTGACACCTTCATTTTTTTCTCCCCCTGTCCATTCTCTAAACACATTCACCAATATTTCTTTAAAAGTATATTCCAAATTACTAAGAATCTTAACTCACTAACCTAGCCCTATCAGAATTATTTCATAAGGGCAAAGACTGCATTCGGGAATGTACAGTCATTTTTTTTTTTTTTAATATACCAGTGGAGGACAAATAAACTTTGGGAAACAATAACACTAGAAAAGTCTGATATTGGATTTATCTTCTGCTTGTTCCAAAGCCATATTTTAGTGATCACTTTAAAAACGAAGGCTGCATTTGCTTGAGCAGACTTTCATTATTTATGCCCTTGGACTGCAGTTTAATTTTTACTTCAGACAGATGATGCTTCCACTATATTTTATTAATTTAGGGAAAAAAACTAATTTTTACTGTTTTTGAAAGCTAAAAAGTTATGTCAACTGGCATATTATTTACACAGATGGTTTAAGAAGTATTTCAATTTGCTTTCTGAGAAACTGTTTACTAGCTTTTTTGAATTGTTGAGAAAAGTTTCAATTATTCAATTTTATCGCTCCCTGCCAAATCTCTGATTATTTCAGTTCTATGGCATAAATAAAATGGTCATGTACTCATTTAACGTTAGCTACCAGACATTCTCCAGGCACTCAATAAATGCTGAATGATTTTATAAAGTAAGTATAAGCGACTTAATCGAGTACAATTACAAAACTCTTTTCTGTAGAATTTATGGTTTGTATTAGGAGAAAGACACACATAATAAAACAAATGGAAATTAACTTAGATACATGAGTTTTGAGTTGAAACCTAATACGTACAGAAATATATTTGGGAAAATTGAATAGGAAGGAGCTCCTTGAGAAACTGTGATCTGACCAGGCTTTGAAAATCATATAGAGAGGAGCTTCAAAGACAGGTCACACTTCCGTTGTGTCCTAGCAACACAAAAGCAAAATTACCATAACCACTGCTCTGTGCCTCACAGGGGCTTTTGTCATTCCATCCCCAACAAAACTCCACTCCAGGGTGTCCTGACATCCACGGTGGGAACACAGACTACACCCCAGGGCCTTATAAAACTGACACATCTCACTATTGGATGGATCACATCCTGTGTGCCCAGCACTGAGCCAAGCGCTCTATATTGATCGGCTATTTACTTAAATGTCTTAACAACTCTGCAAGTTAAATACAAGGCAATAAAACTGAGATTTAAACTTTGGTCTACTTTTACAATTTAAACTATGATTCCCAGTTCCTAGATTCAGAAACTTTTTTTTTAAGATTTTATTTATATTGGAGAGAGAGAGAGAGAGAGAGAGTGAGTACGCGCTAGAGCACTACAAGTGGGGGGAGGGGCAGAGGGAGAGGAAGAAGCAGGCTCCCGCTGATCAGGGAGGCAGGGGTAGCTTGATCCCAGGACTCCTGGGATCATGACCCGAACTGAAGGCAGTGAACCCGTGAACCCACTGAGCCACCCAGGCGTGCCGCCCACGTAAGTTCTTGATGTGATTCTCCAACAGCCCTTGCGATTGCTGTTCTTCCCTGTCTCCCAGAGCCTTCCCCTCGGTGCCTCCTGGGTAAAACCACCACGTGGCTTACCAAAACCCAGCTTGATAAGTTTGAATTGATCAATACAGCCTTAGCCTAGGAGCCCCAAAGAATTCTACAGGTGGACTCTATTTTTTTATTTTATTTTTTTTTTAAGATTTTATTTATTTATTCGACAGAGATAGAGACAGCCAGCAGGAGAGGGAACACAAGCAGGGGGAGTGGGAGAGGAAGAAGCAGGCTCCCAGCGGAGGAGCCTGATGTGGGGCGCGATCCCATAACGCCAGGATCACGCCCCAAGCTGAAGGCAGACGCTTAACCGCTGTGCCACCCAGGCGCCCCTACAGGTGGACTTTAATAAAAGTATGTGCCCCCGGGGTTCTGCCCTGCTGTCAGCACCGTGTCTCGACATCCCTCTGTGGCCTCTCAAAGTGTCCCAGGTTTTTCTCCCAGGACCGATGAATAATGAACTTGATTCCAATTCCTCTTGTGGTCTCTTGTTGAACCAAGAGTCTCACCATCCGGCCCGTCCTGTGCTTCACCTCGTAAGTGTTCATTTGACAAATTCATAACACAGATAAAAACCCCTCAGTTTAGAGAACACTATTCACTCACTGTGCAACTTGTCAGATTACTGAAAATTTAAATAAGAGGAAACAGATAGAAAATGAGCAAACACCAGGAATCAAAGTCTAAAGGACGTAATAAAGAAAAACTGCAGAAGAGCTACAGTCAGATCTTTAATTTTCTGCCTCTTCTACAGTTACCTGCTATAGCGAAACAGACAAAACCCCGCACTAAGGGGTCCACCGTCTGATTCCCCCGCTCAGTTACTAGCTGGCTTTGGCAGGCTACCTAGCCTCTGTTACCCTCCTTTTCACGTCTGTTTGCTTAGCTTCCTAACAACTGCCCTAATTCTTGCGGACTGGCCACACTCTAACTCCAGGGATTAGCACAGAGTAGCTACCCCATAAAGAACAGGAAATAGGATTCTTAAAATCTCTCCCCATCGTCAAGAAAAATGAAGCAGAATACTTCTCTCCAAGAGTTACGTGGATGAAAACAAAGGCACGTTTTTTCAAACAATATTTTTGTTGATATTGGGGACAAACTGGAATACAACATGAAGAGTAGGAAACATTTACATATAAATCAAAATAAAAAAGGTTAAATGGGAAAATAGTATTTTAATTTTTAAATAAGAACCAGGATTGGAGTCCGAGAATGTTCAAAGGAGTAACTTAGAATGTAAAGGGGACTAGATTAAAGCATAAAGTTGCTCGCAATGTAAACAAAGAAAATGAACTTGAGACAGCAATATCTGAAAATTAGTAAGTCAGAATTTAGAGATGCAATGCAGAAAAGAAAATTACAGGGAAATACGCCAGCATTACGTAAAAATGGAAAGCATGGCTTCTCTTAAGGAGAAAAATAAAGAGAAAAGCTTACCCAAAGCAACCCGAATGTTTACCTTTCTTACTTGGCAAAAGTTACCATATTACTATATTAAAGGGAAAGAAAAATAAAAGGCTGACTTTCATTTCTTATGAATAAAAGAAAATATGTGCGTTCCTGACTCCCAAACTTCCTGACCCCAAAAAGGCATTTAGCTTCCTTCTTTGAATTTCATATCTTTATGATTTTAACCTGGTCCAAGATAAATATTATTATAGCTTTAAAATGTCGAAGCCCTTTGAAAGCACTAACCAGTTTCTTACCAACTCAACTCCACTGGCCACCTCTATAAAATATGGTTCTATTTCTTGCTTTGATCTAAAATTAAATTCCCTGTTAATAAAATTGAAAGCCCGTGCTCTATTTTCCCACCGATGCTTTTAAAAGTTGTACTTTGTTTATTTTAACTATGTCCATCGTGTTTTTACTTCTTTAGCCCAGACCCATTGAATTCCTCTTTCCACGTAGTTTCATCTCATAATGGAGATTATGGGTTCCTGTTCTCTCAGCTTGATGTTGGCTCACAGTCATGATTTTTCCATCATTGATTGGTCAAATTTACTTCTAAAACATTAGTGTATTTACACAGGCCGACTGTAGTTAGTAGTGAGAATATAGGAATAGAATTCACAATCTAAAAATCCGTTTTAGGGCTCATAGAGATTTCACTTAAAGTAATAGATCCTTTGGGCAATGAACTATTTTTCTCATAATAATTGAGGGATAAACAAAGCATTTAACCACCTCATGACTTCAGTTACTCAGTATGGTAAGGGATTTAAATTTACCCAGTACTACTGTTCCTTGTTTTCACTTCAAGATGAAAAATGAAAAGTTCGGCTGTCTCAAACTGTTTTGTATCAGTCTAAGTCGTTGTTATGTCTATATTTTCCTTTACAAAACATTTCTGATAAAATACTCTTCCATAATCTTCATAACTACTATATGAGGCAAATAGTCATTTTCTGTTTTAAAGCGATAAACTGAAGTACTGAAATTTTAATTGGCTTGGTAACATTCATGCAGCTAGAATCAGATATTGAGAATCAAACCAAATATACATATAAGTATAGATATATTTAGATATGTATAAATATGCCCCTAAGTACTGTTTTAGTTGATTCTCCCAAGTTGATACGTACCATGGTTTCACTACTATTCAGTTTAAACCCTCTTCTAGTCTCTATTGTGATATCATTAAAAATCCACAGGCTATTGAACAGTATATTTGCTAACACTGGGGCATTTTTAAATTGTCATTTTTCATTCTGATTTTTCAGCCATTTCCACTAAGGCCAAAGAAAATGCTCTCTATGATGATTGCTTGAAATGTGTTCTGACTTTCTGTACTTTCCAGTCTGTGGGCAGGTTTTGTAATTATCATTTGTCCTTTCATGAAAACAGTGGTAATATGCAGTCATCGAGGGCAAAAGCCTATACATGCTCATTGTGTAAGGTTGGTTAAGATGTTTAAATCTTTTGTTTATCAAGAGATATCATGAAGAGAGTGAGGAGGAAAGCCACTCAGTGAGAAAATGTACACTAAATATTATATCAAACGGAGAAATCTTCCCTTAAAGACTGAGCTCAAGACATTACTATATAAAATAGTATTTAGTCACTGCTGTTAGACGTAAGGCACCATTAAAATAAAAGTAAGAAATAAGAAGTGTCCGTTTGGAATGGAGTGGTACTGCCATAATTCTACATGACTACCATCTGCATAGGAAAAGCAGGAAAACAATGGCTACATCGGTGTGGAAGAAGTGAGAACTCCATAAATAGCTTTGTGAAAATGGATTAGATATTTGGGGAAAAATAAATTTAGATTTGTATCTCACATCTTAGAATGCAGATGGAAATTTAAAAGTAAATAAGGCTAGTGAGAGAAAGATAAAAAAAACATAAAAATAGTAGAAGGAAAAAATATAAAGTTGCAGTAGTTGTGGTTTAAATCTAGGAGTGGGCATGACTTTTTTTAAGTATGACCCCCAAAAGTGGAACTCATCAAAAAAAAGGTGGTATAGGGATACATGGGTGGCTCAGTCAGTGGAGTGTCTGGGTCTTGATTTCAGCTCGGGTCATGGTCTCAGGGTCGTGGAATCGAGCCCTATGTAGGGCTCTGTGCTCAGCGCAGAGTCTGTTGGTCCCTCTCCCTCAGCCCCTCCCCCCACTCTCTCTCTTTCTCTAAAATACATAAAGAATCTTAAAAAAAAAAAGAGATGATATATCTAACAATTAAAAAATAATGAAGTCCCTAAGTACCAAAATTATGATGTATTTCATTTTTTTTTTAAAGATTTTATTTATTTATTCGACAGAGATAGAGACAGCCAGCGAGAGAGGGAACACAAGCAGGGGGAGTGGGAGAGGAAGAAGCAGGCTCATAGCGGAGGAGCCTGATGTGGGGCTCGATCCCATAACGCCGGGATCACGCCCTGAGCCGAAGGCAGATGCTTAACCGCTGTGCCACCCAGGCGCCCCAAAAATTATGATGTATTTCAAATGCCTGTTTTCCCCAACAGACTTCTTACTTCTATGCAGCTACAAAACAAACTCCAGGTATATTGTTATAGGATATTAACCAGATTAATCTTATTTTTATTGAAACAAAGATTTAAAAAAAAGCTGAAAATGTAACGCAAGATAGTTATTCACTAAAAATGAAAAACAAGGAAGTGGTAATTGTGCTGCAATTTATTAATATGTATTATAAAATTTCAGGAATGAAAAATATGCTAACACTTCTAGAAGAGACAAAAGACAGATGGGAGAGAGAGTATAGCTATATTCATACTGTAACACAATTTTATATTATCAAAGGGGATTGTATAAACTATATAGAAGACGGTGTTTAGAAAACTGGCTTTCTATACAGAGAGAAAGAAATTTTATATTATTTGTATATTCAATCTACAAGGATTTACTGACTACTTTATAAATGCCAAGCTTGACCACCTCTTCCGGGGACTGAAGATATATCCATGAACCAAAGTCTCAACCTTTATAGAACTAAATATATGATGTGTTAGATGGTGGCATTCACCCTGAGAAATAGAGTCAGTCAAGAGGCTAGGCAGTTGTGATGATGAGAACAGTGACACTGAGGTGGGGGTGGGGCTGGAGTTGGGATGGTGGTGATGGTAGAGTAGGTAGCGGTACATAGGTGCTTGCAGTCATGGTGGTCATGGTGGTCTTGGTGCTCTCGAGGGTGGTGGTGTAGGTGTTCTTTAGATTGGGATGTGTGGTTTACTTTATTAGTTGTTTGAGAAGACCTCATGTCAGGTGTTCTTTGGGCAGAGAAATGAAAGAAATAAGGAAGTACGCAAAGCAGACAGTAAAGTGTAAAAGCCACATATGTGAGTTGGGTTCAGCACGCATTAGGAACAGGAAGGAGGCTTGCGTGCCTGGAGTGATGGACACAGGATGTGAAGGTATATTGAACAACTGTGCAAACTCATGGTTATCAGAGACATGCAATGAGTTAGCATGCAGAAAGCAAACACACACGCACGCGCGTGCATAAATTTCGTCTTCTAATGAGTCTTTTTCTTTCATTCAACATTTAATGATATTCCCATGCATTTTTCCTGTGGTCTAAATTGCTCATGTTTATTGCTATTCCAGCTTATATCAAATCCTTGGAATACTGTGAATGTTTAACCTCTTCATCTTCTCTCATATTTTTTCTGTATCAAGAAGAAAATTCGAGAATAGGCACTAATGCAAATGTGGGGATATTTTTATGCTTAACCCCTCAATTTTAACAACTTAGCCAATTTCAAAGTCTTTAATTTATGCCAATTCTTACTAATCCTTTAAGTAAAATGATACATTTCCTGGTACTTTCACTCAATATTCATTTCATTTTAAATAAATCCAGAAAAAGCCAACAAAAGTTCACAGGTCAATAACTGGCTTAAGCCACTATCTTACTTCTGTGGAGTAAGTCAGATTTACATAAATAAGTCCAAATTTCTGGCTTAGTATTGTATTCTATTAAACGGAACACTGCATGTTGAAATGAGCGATTTCTAAATAGGATTTCTGGTGAATCTACTAAGACTGTCTCTAATGTATCAGTCCCTTTGGTAGCTGAGATGAGTTGGTTTTACCTTGACTTGTTTTAACATGATCTTCAATTTAGTCCCATTGAAGACCATGAAAAGAGACAAGAATCTTAATGTGCTTAGGTTAAAAACCACCTTGGTGAGAATTCTAGAAGGCAAATGTTATTCCTCATCCCTTTGCCTGATGTTAGGCCATCATGAAATAAGGTGTATGATCATGAAGCCACATTCTAGGCAGACAAACCCTAGTTAACCTTTTGCCACCTGGCAAGTGGCATGAGGCAGGTCCTTAAAAGCAATAATAACAAAGGATCTTCGAAATATATAGGTAATAGATTAACGCATTCTCACTGGAGAACTTTTTAAAATGGAAATAATACTGAATGATTTCTTAAGCTCTATAAATCCTTCAAGTCCCTATCAAGGCTAACATATCTGATTGGGTTTTTATACTTTCAGACCTTATTCTATGTATTTACAGAAAATATACACATCTGTCAGATATATTATCAAGTACATATCTAGTTGATGTGTCAAGTGTATCTAGTATACGTCAGTCTGCTGTAATTTTTTCTTCTATTTTTTCAGGTTAAATGAAATGTGTATGTGTGTGTATGTGCGTGCATGATATTTTTAGAGGGGGGAGGGGCAGAAGGAGAGGGAAAGAATCTCAAGTAGTCTCCACGCCCAGCACAGAGCCCAACCCGATGCTCAATCTCATGACCCTGATATCATGACCTGAGCTGAAATCAAGAGTTGCACACTTAAAAAACTGAGCCACCCAGGTGCCCATAAGACATAATTTTTTTTTGCTTTTTACATGTATATAGGCAATCTAAAATAGGAAGTACAAAGAAGAAGCAAAGTCTACTATTTTTATGACTCTAAAATTAAGTTTATTGAGTTATACTAATTTTAGAAAGCAGTGCCAGTGTCAACATTGACTATCATGATCCTTAATGAAGGCTTGTGCACAAGCATCCTTTGTGTTCAGCAATGCGAATACAGCACCTAGACATTAACTGTCAATGCTATGTACTCAAAAAGCGATGCATGCTCCAATGAATGAATGCAATGAGGGAAAAATTACTATATATTATATATATAGTATATATACATATTATATACATATTATACATATATACATATTATACATATATACATATTATATACATATATACATTATATATAATATATATTAATATATCATAATATATTTTTATGTTATATATATTATATAATTATAATATGTTATATATAATATTATATAATTATAATATATATATAATATATATAATATTACATAAAGTATCTTAAAACTCAAACTTGTTTTGGTGAATTAAATCCAAGACTATATCCACAGGGAAACATCTAGTGAACCCATCACTCGAAACAGATTGATAAGCATGCAGCATTGTAATGAAGTATAATTTCCTCTCCCTAGGACAGAGTTGGCCAGTGTGCCGGAATCATCACTGGCATGTTAGATATTCTATTTACATCATTATCACCATCATTATTATTACTGCTACTTTTATTCCTACCTGCTCTTCTATTACCTTCGTTCAGTTTGCTACCCAAGTAAGTCATACTTACTTTAGGAGCTTTGTTTCTTGTCCCACATACAATTCCCCCTCAATTATCTGAAGAGTCCCATTGAAGATCATGAAAAGAGACGAACTTAAGAATGATTAACAATCAGGACGCCTGAGTGGCTCAGTCAGTTAAGTGTCTGCCTTTGGCTCAGGTCATGATCGTAGGACTCCTGGGATCAAGCCCCACATCGGGCTCCCTGCTCAGCGGGGAATCAGATTCTCCTCTCCCTCTCCCCAATGTTCGTGCTTTCTCTCTCTCTCTCTCAATAAATAAATAAATAAATAAATAAATAAATAATATTTTAAAAAGAATAATTAATGAGTGTTATTCTTTCACAAATAAGAGAATACTGATTTGGCCAACTTATACGTAGAAAGAGATGAGTACACTATTCAACATATTAATGTACTTCTCCTTCTTGTATTTTGGTATGTATATTTTTCCCCATACTTAAAATCTGTGGCACCCCAAAAAGAAACTTCATCTAGAAATTTAATCACAATACATTCAGTAATGAAAATGCAGCTTCTTCATTTTTCTGGTCTGATTTGTTTCTCCTTACAAGCCATGATCCCATAATTGACTTTTCTTATTTGTGAAGCTCAATTCCTATTGACAGCTAACATCCCCAAGTCCTTGGCCAAGATAGGATGCTTTGCACCCAAATTCCAAAATACTCCAGTGCAGTTCAGGCAGGGCTCCTGAAGGACGAGACAGAGCATTCGATGTGCCATCAACACGTTCAAGTTGAATATGTAGTTTGGCTGGGTCACAGGGGCCAAGCGTGAGAATTCCTTGCACTGCAGCCTGCACCAACCACAGAGACTCTGCTGCTCTTCATTTATTCCAGAGCTGGCAGCCTTTCAGTTACCCAAAGAGTTGCATCAGACCACCCAGACATGTGGTTGATATTTCCTACAAAGTCCTCAAGCCAAATAAGTGTGTGCTATTTCTGTCATCAACTTATCCGAAATGGTTCGATCTCAAAATAAATAGAAATTTTAAAATGACTTCTATTTGCTCATTAGGTGAGCATATATTTCATCTAATTATGCCTAGCTGCTCTGCAATTTTTAATCACTATTTTAGATTGTGAACTAAAAGGAGGCAGGTTTTAGTCATTCTTAATTATCACACCCCCACAACGTCTTCAGAATAGTTCTTGACGCATTAATAAAAGTCAATTATCTACAGTATGTTTTCTACACTGTTCCAGGCGAGGCAATTTTTTTCTTAATTTTAGAAACCATGGTCTTTCTTTCCAGAACTAGGAAAATACCAGCTCTAAAAAACTTTCAACTCCTCTTCCATTCCAAGTCTATTAAGAATTACAATGTCAGTGATTGAACTGTACACTCCATCCCTATAAAATGTCAGGTTGCTACAGTTATACTAGTAATTATTATTATTCTTGATGCCCTGGTGATCCCCTTGAGAAATATACATTTAGAGAATTCAATACATTTAGCTTTCTGATGGAAACATTTGGACTAGTGGAAATAGCAAATCACTAAATCATTAAAGCTGTTAATTCTTATTTTGTGTAAAAGCAATCCACTATTAGAAAGTAGTTTATCATGGCCAGAGTCATTCCCACGAATTGCTCTTTCAAATGGTTTTTCAACTGTGTAAAGACACTGTATTCCAGAAGAAGTATGAATAGAAGCTATAGTTGGATGTAATGTAAAAGCTTGAAATATACACTTAGTCATTGTAAAGAGAAGTTCAAGGTGAAGTAGAGTGGAGACATTGTCAGCGATGGTAACACTCACAGAGGTGTTGATAATTTTGTCACTACAATGAGAAATGTATCATGGAAAATATTATTACTAGGAAAATTAGAAGTGAAGACAATAAAATCAGATATTGAAGACTTGGCTTGTCATTTTCTTATCAACCTGAGCTTATTACGTCTTCCCCCAAAATTAATTAAATAAAACTCAAAATGATTTTTGTTCCTGTTCAGAGATTGGAAGTCTCGCTGTTGTTAAGATGTCACTTTTTCCCAAACTGATCTATAGAATCAATGCAGTATTAATAAAATCCCGGCATGTTATTTGTAGATATCAATAAGCTAATTCTAAAGCTCATATGGAGACGAAAAAGACCCAGAAGAGCCCACACAAAAAGGAAGGAAAAGAATAAAGCTGGAGGACTGACGTTACCAGACTTCAGGACTTACTATAAAGCTACAATTGTCAAACAGTGTGATATTGGCAGAAGAATAGAAAAAAGAGATCGATGGAACAGAACAGAGAGCCCAGAAATAGGCCCCCATAAATACAGTCAACAGATCTTTGACAAAGGAGCAAAGGCAACAAAATGGAGTAATGGTAGTCTTTGCAACAAACAGTGCTGGAAGAATTAGACATTCACATGCAGAAAATGAATCCAGATACAAGCCCTACACCCTTCACAAAGATTAACTCAAAATGGACCACAGAATTAAATGTAAAGTGCAAAACTACATAAAACTCCTAGAAGATAACATAGGAGAAAATCTGGATGATCTTGGGTTTGGCAATGACTTTTTATCTTAGATACAATACCAAAGCCACAACCCATGAAAGAAAGAATGGATAAGCTGGACTTTGATAAAATTAAAAATTTCTGCTCTATGAAAGACACCGTCAGGAGAATGAAAAGCAAACCAAACTGGGAGGAAACATTTGGAAAACACACATCTGAAAAAGGGCTGTTGTCCAAAATAGAGAAAGCACTCTTAGAACAATAAGAAAACAAAAAAAATCCAATTTAAAAAAAATGCACCAAATTTCTTAATAGACACCTCACTAGAAAAGACACAAAGAGGGCAAAAAGTAAATATATGAAAAGCCACTCCACATCCTATGTCATCAGGGAAATGCAAATTAAAACAACAATGAGATACTACTATGTACCTATTAGAATGGCTAAAATCAGGAAGGCTGACAACACAAAACTGGCGAGGATATAGAGCAAGGGAACCCCTGTCTTACAAATTTGTCCAAATGCACAGAACGTGAAACCCCAACAGTGACCCATAATGTAAACTACACACTCAGTGTAATAACGATGTGTCATTGCAGGCCCATCAATTACAACAAATACACCACTCAGGTGGGGATATTCATAATGTAAGAAGCTCTGCAGGAGTGGGAACAAGGGATAAGTAAGAAATCACTGTACTTACCCCTCAATTTTGCTGTGAACCTAAAACTAAAATATAAATGCTAATAAAAAAATTCCTGCAGTGATATAAATATAAAGGCAATATGACGCTTACTTTGAAAACATTTTTACATGTTGATTTATGCCTGCAATTTAAAACTGGGCTATGATATTCAGCAAACTGGAATAAGAGTGGAATCAAGATAGTAAGATGGTTTCCTATACCTATAAGCCCCCGCAGCTACAAAAACAGAGCTAACGTGGCTATAAAATGAAAAAAAAAATAAAGTTATTAATGGGATTATGGATGAAATAAATATATCTGTGATTAGGACATGAGATGACATAAAACCTGGGTTGGAGTGGTGAGCCCTGGGTCTGCATACAGTCACTAGTTGCTCCTCTGGGGATGGAACTGGCAAGAAAGTTGCACGATGGACCAGGCCTCCAAGTTTGAAGCCAATGCCAGGAGGAGGATTAGTCTTGCTTAAGAAAGAGGCTAAAAAGATAAGTACAAATGCAGAAAAATGTTAATATCAAATCGTTCTGGATACACTGCAAGATATGGAGGAGAAGAGCCTGGAATTGTTTGAGAATCAAGATCAAAGCTGAAATGCCTCCCTTGACTGTATCTGTGAAAGCCCTCAGCAATTGCCGTTGACAAAGAGCGAGAGGTTAGGAAGGTGGGTGAAATACTCCATGTTAATACGGGAGGGAAATCAAGTCATTTTAAAAGGCGTGACTGTGCTGGAAAGGAAGTCCCATTGAAGGAAGACAGTTTTTTACCAGGTCCTCAGGATACGAAGTTCATTTGGTTAAGTTCATCAATGGATTACTATGGTCTACAGAAGACTGAAGAGTTTATTCCATATGCTATCAGGCAAGGGGTGAATACGAGATTTAGATTTTCTTCTGGAAGTACTGGAGAAATTGCACAAGGTCAGTATGACCCAAAATGAAGGTTCACGACCTCTGGGTATTTGAAGCTTCTGGTGATCACGCAATACCACAAGCTATTCTAGGCTCTTTCATGCTAATTTTCTTTTTTGTACATTTTCGCTTTCTCAAGATATTTTCTCCTTTTCTTCTCTTACATAAACAGTACGGAAGCAGTCCATAAATAACTATTTATGTATAAATAAATGCATGCCTCTTCCTTCCTGCTACCTAAAAGATCTACCTCTCATCTACTTTCTACCTCTATTGTCAATAGGCAAAGATCTTTACCTTCTTAAAACAGTGAATGAAACGAAAACTTAACTTCCATTGTCTTCAGGTGCTCTGTTTTTCTCAGTTCCTTCAAAATGTCTGAAAATAATAATCTAAATACATCATCTCCAAATCTTCACCGCAGACTCTCGACCTGGTCATAGTTTGCAGATCTGAGAATGCTTGTATTTCTATAATTTTGGCCAGATGCTGGAGACATGAGGTTGCACGTTTTATAGGTGTTCAAGTTTCTTTTTTTTTTTTTTAAGATTTTATTTATTCATTTGTCAGAGAGAGAGAGAAAGAGTGAGAGAGCATAAGCACAGGAATTGGCACAGGGAGAGGAAGAAGCAGGCTTCCCCCTGAGCAGGGAGCCCGATGCAGGACTAGATCTCAGGATCCAGGGATCATGACCTGAGCCAAAGGCAGACCCTTAGCAGACTGAGCCACGCAGGTGCCCCTATAGGTGTGAAAGTTTCACACTGAGTCATATCAACATACTTCTGTGCCACTGTGGTCGACACACCCACATCATCTTTTCATATTATAATAGAACTCATGTCATGACATCTATGTACTGTCATATTTCCACTAAGGACGTTTTAAGATTATTTTGGGACACTATGTCACATAAACAACATTATTTATTTGAGGGGCACACTAGAATAAAAAAAAAATCTTGGCTATCCAATGGTCTGCATTTTTTAAATGATATGAGGTTTTGAAATGCAATTCAAATTCGAGAATCATCTGATTAAAAAGACTATTCAGCTAAAGCTATTAAAAATGTGAGAAACGTAGTATTTCCTTAGTGTAATCCACCAAAGCTCATTTCACACATTTTTTCCTCTTTACATTTCCCTTCTGCTCCTTGTGTTCATACTATGTCAATATTGCTTAGTATTGTAATCTTCTAATAAAAGGGACTCAAATGTTTCCTAATATAAAATCTTTAAACCCTGATTGTGTTCAATTCTCTATATCCTGATTAAGGACTTACTAAGTCCTAGCCTGGGAAGGAAAAATTTGTCGTAGAATTCAGTCTTGTCCTGGGCAGATACATTCTAGGCCTTCCTCAGCTCTCCTAATTGGTCATTCATTCATTTACCCATTCATTCATTCATTTATTGGTATAGTCAGAAAATGAAAAACTGTCAGCATCATACATAAAAAGGTCACTGGATATATCATTGTTCCATTCTATCCAAAAAGACAAAAGGAGCCAGAAGCCTCCGACAGACTATGAAAAAGTTTCAAGGGTGATTGTGACACCCAATTTCCAATGATATAAGTAAAGGTGCAAGAAGTGACAAGAACTATCTTTAATAATAGAATCTCAGAAACAATCTTTTAATAGAACAGACTCGATTTGTCCCATGTAATTCCTTCCACTGCCTCTTTACTTCTCCCTAGAATTACAGCTCACGTCTCTCAGACCTTCCCCTTCTGACTAAACCCCTAATGGAAACCTTCTTCATTTCTCGCCACAGGCAGATCTCATTCACAGTCATTTCTGCCCCCTTTCCTTTCTATTTCTCTCTCACACAGAAAACTTGGGGCATTAAATCCCACAAGCTTTTTTTCTCATGTGGGTACTCAAAAGTATATCATATCCAGATAAACAGATCTAACACCACATAAAATTTGACAGAAAGAGCAAAAATTAAACTTCAATGATTAATATATGTTGGCATCTTATTTCATTGGGCTAAAAGCTGCAGTGTAAAAAAAAAGTATTCACTTTGAGTTTCATAATGGCTTAATAATGAGTTTATTAATGGCTTTTAAAAATAAGAAATGTTGAGTTCTCAAAGCTAATGGCATAATTTTTTAAATCTTTAAATTTTAGTTTACTAATATAGAGATTTATAAACTGTATTAGAAAAGAAGCCCAATATTCCCGATAAACAGATGGCTTCTCAGACAAGTTAGAATTAATCCATCACTTTGTAAAACCACGCGTATAATGAAGTAAGTTTCTATTACAGCAACTCTCTCACAGGAGATAGCTTCAAGTTCCAGAAAGACTAAAGAATGTACCTTCTAAAAGTACTAAAGAGAGACCAGAGGTAGGTGATTCTGGAAGGGGGCTTATGTTTGGAAGAAGAGAGTGGCATTGGGTGATTTTCACATTTTTGTGCCTTTCGGACTAAACCCAGACACTGGTTGAACCATGGGAGAACTCTATGTGGTTTGAAGAACCAGAGAGAATATGAGACAACCAAACCTGTAGACATAGGGAGAATCACAGAAAGAACAGAACTAGGGAGGGGGTGTTCAAATTCTATACATCAACTCTCCCATAATCTCCAAGCAACCCAGACTCCTGTATTAGTTGGTGATATTCCAAGCAGCCCAGCCAGGGATAGAAGAACATATTATAGATTTTTGACCTGACACCAAAATGTGAGAGTTTCCAGTATGAGTCTAACTCATTTAAGGCCTACTAGCTGAAATACAGAAGTCAATACTCTTCCAAGGAACACAGCAGAATCCAGAGTATTCACAGTATGACACTTACATTGTATCTCTGTGTAATTCAAACTATCTTCTTACTCCATTACCCTGATTTGGGATCACTACAGACTTGGGATCACTACTTGACTAATCACTACACAATCCATGTTGACTTACTCCCATGTATCATTGAGATATGCTCACAAAGCATTGGCTCAGAGGGAGATTTTCTTACTTAAGCAGTGGAAATTTCAGAGACATTATTTTAGGGGCGGGCAGAAGCTTTTGTCTTTAAAAAAAAAAAAAATCCTTTCAAAAACAACAGAGTTAGCTTTTGCCCATGCATAGATTTGGCATTTCCTATAAAATGTGCATGATGCTGTTCTCCATGAATATGTATATCTTTTAACTTAACGTACGGGAACACTGAAGGATTTTAACATTATTTTCCTCAACTTGAACTCTCATAAAGCACTGTAGGTTGTCTTCCCCTTGATACCAGTCTACAACCTTCAAAAAATTCAATAGGAAAAACTGCCAACAAGTGAGAACTTTTGTAAAACTATGAGAGATCAAGTTCTCTTATTTCTGCCCGACAAAAGCAATTAGTCAGTCTTATTAGCTAAAACTGATTCGAAGCAATAATGCACTGAAAATGACAACTTCATTGTGGAAAAAAAACAATATATTCAATTAGAGTCATTCTCTTTGGAAAGTGCATTCCAGAGGTGAAACATTTTTTTTCTTCCTGATAGTAGAATTTCAACACATTGGATAATGATGAAAAACTAAACATCATTTTTAAATACAAAGAGAGCCATATATTATCATTACTGTCAATTTCGCAAATAGAATTTAGAAGAAATGATTAGTGGTAGGTCCAATGTGATATGTGTGGGGGAGGGAAGAAGCTAAGGTTAAAAACGTGGTCAAGAAAAAAATCCAGAATATTATACTTCTGATGGAAATATGAAGAAGCTGAAATGGAAAAGACTTAAATTATGAAGAGACTTTAAAGGACAACACAAGCAGAAATGTGTGAATTACTAAGACAGTGTATAAACTCACTAGAGAGCCAAATGAATAAATGCATCTGTTAAGTACCATACCTAACTGTCCAGAGATGCCAATTATCATTCAAACTGAATAAAGTCAGTACAAAGAAATGAGAAAATATCACTTACTTATTTAAAGATCTAAGAAGAATACACACTTAGTTTTGGTAAGGCACCCAAAAGTTAAACTTTTTTTAATGTCTTACTTCTTCATCCAATAAGTAATTAATGAGCTCCTCCTACTGGTCAGACCACACACTCTGTTAGGGGTCGGGATACCAAGGTGAACAAACGGACACGTTCCATGCATTCGTTCATGGGCCTTTTGATAGGGAAGAGAGTTCAGAGAAAGGACAGGCACACAATTTTAGTAGCGAATGTATTGTTATAAATTAAGGAAAGGAACACCATCGGTAGAAGTGAACATATAAGGGCAGACGGACCATGATGAACCAGAGGAGTAGGGAAGACATCTCTAAGACATGACAGGAGCTGATGAGAAGCAGTTAAGTAAGAAAAAAAGGATGTAATGGCAGAAATTTCTGAACATCCTTCCAGAAATACAGCAGCTGCTGCTACCATATGGAAACCCTCCCTGTTACACCTGATAAAGTTCATCAGTCCCTCTAGCTGTTCATTTTCTACTGCCTCACTTTTCACACTATATCATAATGTTTGGCATGTTTTTACTTCACTGAGCTCCTTAAAGGAAGAGTTCATATGAGAGAACTTTATTTGCAAATTTACAGAGATGGATCACCGCAATTTTTAAATCTTGCAAGAGGTAAATGAGCAATTTGGGACTCAGCGTGATGCCTTTTGTGATATAACTGTTACCTTCTTTGATGCTTGACTTATCACAGATGATCAATATATACTAATTATGCATTATTTATAAGGATTAATGTCTATTTTATGAAGATTAATATAAAAAACAATAAACACTAAAACTGTGCTCCTGGACAAATATACACCACACACAGAGACACACAGAGACATACATGTGTCCCCACACAGAAGCACATGCAGAGAAATACAGACCTGGGCACCCTAATTCCCTCCATAATTCTTGACTAAGAGCAAACTTCAATTTGCAAAAGCATACTTGTATTAAGTTTGAGTAAATGCTAAAATAGGGTCCAAGTCAATCACATCGAAACATATTATCTCATGACATAACATTTTCCTAACAGAATAGAGTTATAGAAGATAAGAAATCTTAGAGTGTATGTCCTATAATAAAGCCTGTGTTGTTTTTCTATAACTTTAATTAAATAATTGAAGGAAACGCTTGCTCAAAGTCTTTGTAAAAATAATGGAATAATTATACAACACCTGAAAAGAACTGATAATAGCATAATAAAAACTGCAAAACAGATTTCCAATTTTTGATAGCATTTAAATGGGAATTTTAGAAATTAAATAACTGTCCTATCTCCAGATATCCTCTTGAGAATACAAAAATTATTTCCTAAAAGTAGAAAGTTCTCATTACTATAAATTAAAGTTGATAAAATACTTTGAAAACATTATAAAGCATTAAAATAATTTCAGAAGAGCATAGCTCTTGCTTTCTAGAAATTCATCTTAAACCTAATTACAGAATGTTAATGTAAAAAAAAAAAAAAAGCATGCATCCATTCATAGTCCCATTGTGTAGGCACTGAAAATCTTGTCTCTACCTTGACTCATTTTGGAGTAAATGATGAACGCAGAGTTACCTAGTTCAAATGTATCATATTTCGAATCTAATGGACCTCTTACCATTGGAGTGCCCCAAAGCTCACTTCTTGGTACTCCATTTAAGCTTATACCCTTAATTTTCACATTCAGTCTTTAAATAAAATCTATATAATGACTATTAAAAAATGTCTAACTCTAGCACAGATCTTTCTGATGAGCTCTGAATTCATATACACAACGGCCACTCAACATCTCCACTGAACTTGACGACACCTCTAGCTTCACCTGTCCTAAACCTCTCCACCCAATTGATGGTGACTCCATTCTTCCTTTGCCAAACAACAAAACCATGGATGGATATTTCACCTTTTTCTTTCTCTTACATCATTTTTATTAAAGAAACAAATCCTATGGCCAAACTTTTATATAAAATATATCCAGAATCTGACCATCTCTTGGACCACATTCACTGTCACCATCTGGGTGTGAGAGGCTTTCATTAGCCTTATGGCAATCACCTCCTTATTATTCCTTCTTTTTTCCATGCATGTCCCTCCTACAGCCTATTCTCAAGATCAAATACATAGACATTGATACTTTGGAACAGTATTTCTTTTTTTTTTTTTAAAGATTTTATTTTTATTTATTCGACAGAGATAGAGACAGCCAGCGAGAGAGGGAACACAAGCAGGGGGAGTGGAAGAGGAAGAAGCAGGCTCATAGCAGAGGAGCCTGATGTGGGGCTCGATCCCATAACGCCGGGATCACGCCCTGAACCGAAGGCAGACGCTTAACCGCTGTGCCACCCAGGCGCCCCTCGAACAGTATTTCTATCCTCTTTGTCCAAACTAAGATGTCCACTCATGACACCCTAGTAGATGTTAAGAATTACACGGAATGAAAAGAAGCTTATGAAGAATGCCTAGGATGTTTTGAAAAAGCACTGCATTTCTACATTCATGTTAAAATTATAAAAGTAACAAGAATTCTGACTTAGTTGGCCTCAATGGCTCTATTTACACTTGTTGAGTTCATTAAGAAATTAAGGTGCAGTCTAGATCAAGAGATAGTCGACGCACTAGTGAGGGGTGCAGGGATATCTAGAGAAAGTACTTACTGCTCAGGTTATAGATGTAAACGTGAGTTTACAGAGTCCAGCGACAGAGTCCAGATCTATGTGTGTTCTAATACGGGAAAAACTATGATGGCAGATTTGAAAAATACTGAGTGATTCCAAATGTCTGATGTCACGTGATACAAAGTTCATTCCCACATTTTCAGCCCCTAAAATAAGGCCCTGTGTTTTAGCATCTTAAAACATGTGACTCCCCATAATCCCTTCAGGAACAACGTCATTTCATTCCAGTTATAAAACAAACCACCCAAGGATATGTTGTAATAGAGAGCGGGGTACGTTATCTCACTCAACTGCACACCCAGTGAATTCTGAGAAAGTACCCGTCAGGAAAACAGAGATGATGTACCCAAGTCCGACTAAGACGAGGCGGCTATCAATAAAGCAAATACGATAGAAATACTAGACTCCAAAAAAGATGTGTTTACTTTATATAGCATACGATGTTTAACAAAGGACTAAAAATAGAATAGCTTCTTATGAGGTGGGTCCACGGAAGAGCACGGTCACCTGAGCCCTAGGTGTCTCTGTGTACCCTCACCTAGCCCAAGAGGGATCCTGTCCATTACAGAGAGGAAGAGATACTTCTGGCTCTCTGTCCTCTGTCATCATGGGTATTTGTCTCAAATGCTCAGGGAGCTTTAAAACCCAGCACTCAGAACGATTTTCTCCCTCTCCTTTTAAGCAAAGAAAATTCAGCATCTCAATTAAGCTATTCTCTAAATCCAGAGAGACATTAATAAAGCAATTGATATCTGAACGAAATGGGAACTGTCCTAGTTAGCTTCTTGCAACCAGTCGATTATTCAGTCTGCCGGATAACGTGTATGAGCCAACCGTGAGCAATGAGCAGCGTCCAGCCGGCCGGCAGCCATGTGACTCTCCCTCTGCCTATGCTGCACTTGGGAAGAAGTGAAGACAGCCCAAAGCGAACAGCGAGGAAAAGACAAAAGAAGCCTCAAAACCAGTCATTTGTCATTCCCCTGCTTGATACTATCCATTGGCTTCCAATGCCATTTATTTCTAAGTTAGAAAGCCTTACACGGTTACCTGCTCTAGCCACACCTGCCTTCTTGGATTTCTTCAGAGAGGAAATGTCCAAACTCAGGCCCTCCACAGGACTTCGCTCTTACTCTTCCCTCTGCTTGAAGGAAGGCTATTCCTTCTAATTCTTGTATGCTTCTCCCTGATTTCAGTCAGGCATAAACATAAGCACTGCATTCTCAGAGAAGCCTCCCCTACCCTGCTTCTCTAAAGTAACCTCTCACTCATCACTGCTGTCCCTACCACTTTCTACTGCCAATTGCTGGACCTACCTTGAACTTAAGTCACGGTGATTATCAGTTCTTAATAGTATATACAGGGGCACCTCAGTGGCTCAGTCGGTTAAGTTCTGACTCTTGATTTCGACTGAAGTCATGATTTCAGGGTCGTGAGATCAAATCCCATGGTGGGCTCTGTGCTGGGCATGGAGCTTGGTTGAGATTCTCTCTCTCCCTCTCCCTCTGTACCTCCCCCCAGCATGCTCTCTCTCTCTGTCTCTCTTAAAAAAAAAAAAAAAAAAAAAAAAAAGTAGTATATCCAAACCACAGTTGTCTGCTGCCTGTCCTCGACCCAGAGTATAAATCTGAAGCAAGGGTTCCCGTTGATGCTTTATCCCAGGCACTAAGAACAATGTCGGGCACATAGTATATACTTAATAATATTTTTGAATTAACTAACAGTTTAAGGATAGGTTTAAAAAGTAGGAGAGGGCATTTGTTCCTCCATTTCCCTTATTCCCTATTTATATTTAGACCAACTTATTTGAAATTTTATAATCTGTAAGATGTGGCTCCTTTCTGAAATCTCCATTTGTTTACAGAATATTAATTCTGGAAAATAGGCAAATCTCTTCATTATTAGCCCAGGGCCACCTTGCTCTGGATATGATTTCCTATTGCAAAATCAGTTCCAATGAAAGATACTATGACTTTTCGAATTATTTTTGGATAGTTTTGCAAAACGGAGATGTTAGGATGATGGAAAGGAAGGCAAATTAAAAAAAAAAAACTACAAATCATCTTTGATAAAAATAGAGCATCTATAGACAATAATGTGATATACAAATTACTGGCATAGGAAGTCTTTAAATCATTCTTTTTATAGAAATACCTTGTTATTATAATCAACAAAGAATTACCTCTGGAGTATTTTTCGGCTTAAGACACAGTGTTGGGCACAGTGTGAATAACAACAGAGCTAGGGAATTCCAGTTAAATCGTGAATATAAGACAGATATTAAAACACTGAAAACAAAAATTTCAGAAAAGACATGATAATTGAAAAACCATGTGCCACACTGGGTCGAAAGACAGAAAATCACTATGGGCTGAGACAGCTAACCGAAAGTGGAATAAGAAGTAGAATTGAAGACTATCTGTGATTCACAAAACAGATAAAAGAAGAGTAATTCAACAGGGATAAAAAGGTAGGGAAGACTGAGCACAGCATCGGTATCAGCAAGTATCCAGACATCAGCGAGTATCCAGACATCAGCAAGTATCCAGAGCCTTGTGACAAAAGGCTCTGTGGCACAAAAGGAAGAGACCCATCTTCTAAACAAAAGTTTTGGCCACATTGTGGAAGTGGCCAGTAAACATCAGAAAACATTCTTCTAAAATATCCTAAAAGTGAAAATATGAGTTATATTTAACCTTGCACAGTAAGAAACAAATTCCTTTACAGATTTTCTCATAAAATGATGCTTCTTTGGAGAGTTTCCTTGGCATTTGAATATATATATATTTCATCTCCGAAAGAATCCTTCCTAATTAATAGTAATACTTAACCATATTTAAAGAAAATATTTGTGCTTTCCTCATCATGAATTTTATTGTTTTCAGGCAAAATTAGCTTCATAAAACATCCAGAAAAGCTTTATGAATTACTTTACCTTAATCATCAAGTTAGAAAAAATTTTTGAAATTTTAATATGAATATAAACATATTTTCAAGATGATTTCCTAAAGCAAGGAGAAGAAAAGTATTCCTTGAAGTGTAAAATATATTTGATGTAATATGTTATTTGCAGATTTGAGACCTTCTAGGACTCTCTGATATCAAACACAACAGCATTCGTGGGGGAGAGCTGTTACCCTTTCTTCAGCATCAGACAAGTTAAAATTTCACCCCACGACTGAACACAGGGCTAGGACTTGGCTATCATTTCTAAAGCCTAGCAGTTTAGACTCACATTGGCTGGATTGAGGCATAACTCTAAAATATGTGATGCAAACCCACTAACTTCATTACACTGAATTTTATGAAGAGCCTATTTTGAAACTCATAATGCAAGGAAACATTCAACTATTGCCCTACACACACACACACAAAAAAAAAAAACCCCGGTATTCAGAATATTAATTAGCAGGGTTGAGCCTGAAGCTCCTGATTACAACTAACACCTGACCTCTGCTGGAATGTGTGCTCTTAATGAGAACGCTTGCCGTACCTGAAATATAGTTTAAACTGCAAAACACGCACCATCTATCAGTTTGCTGACATATTTTCCAGTAAATTATAGATGTCAGTATAAAAAATTATATATATTTTCTAAAGTATACACTTTAGTCTGTACTCACAATTGCATATGAAATGGTGATAATTATTCTAGTAGAAATAGTTGTCCAATTCTAGATGTAAACAGTAAAGCAGAGAGGAGAGTCCAATACTCCTTGTAAAGTGTATAAAGCTTAAGATAAATACTAAGCAATATCACAACTGGGTATATTACAAAATTATTTGGGAACAGGGATTTGGGAATTTAGAAGTTGCTATGACTTTTACTTGGAGTTACTGGAGAGACAGCTTCACGGAACAGTGGAGCTTGGAAAGAAGAACAGGGAGAGGTACAGGGTAAAAGGGTTTTTCTGTTTTCTTAGTTTGTTTTTGCTTTTCCACAGAGAGAATAACTTTGTCAAAGACATAAAGTGAGAAGACATAGTTTGTCAGAGCATAAAGTAGAAATAAACTGGTAAATCTATGACTTATTTTAGAAGCCTTAGATGTATTTTTTTAAACCATTCTAAATTTAGTAAGAAATTAGAGAACTTTGGTACTTTGGTACTAGTTTTATGCTAAGCAAAATAAGTCAGTCAGAGAACGTGAAATATGTAGGATTTCACTCATACGTGGAATGTAAGAAACAAAACAGACGAACATAGGGGAAGGGAAGGAAAAATAAAATAATGAAAACAGAGAGGGAGTCAAACTATAAGAGACTCTTAACTGTAGGAAACAAACTGAGTGTTGCCGGGTGGGGGGGATGGGGTCACTGGGGGATGGGCACTAAGGAGGGCACTTGAAGTAATGAGCACTGGGTGTTACGTGCACCTGATGAAGCACTAAATTCCACCTCTGAAACGATAGCACAGTATATGTTAATTAAATTGAATTTAACTACAGTTTTTTAAAAAAGAGAAGTTTGATATTATTTAGACAAAAAAGTAACCTGTAGTTCGTTTTGGAAAATTAATCTGAAAGCAAAGAGGAGGTCGGAATGGAAGCAAACAATAGAGTCACGGAGAACAGCTCATTCATTCACTTGCTCATGCAACTATTCCTGGGTGTTCACGTGCTGTGTGGGGTTCACAATAATGGGAAGAGACAAATATTTATGCTATGTAGTTTACGGTAGAGAAAAAACAGTTAAAAGACAGTCACAAATATAAATTCAAATCTCTTTAAATCTCTTTTAATAGATTTAATAGTTATAGTTATCGCTAGACCCAAAGAGACTAAGAGGGAGAATACTCTAGAAGAGAAGCTTGTTTGGAGTTGGGTGGCCACTTAAGGTCTCTTTCAGAAAATAGCATACCAACTTTGTCCTGAAGGAAACAAAAGAGCTAACCTTGCAGAGAGGTAGGAGAAAAGCTCTTCAAGCAGAGGGGACAGCATATGTATGAGCTCTGACACGGGAAAAGCCTTCAAGTAGCTGAAAAAAGGAAAACATGACAAGCAATTTGTAGACAGAACAGCATGAGAAAAATCTGCAGCAGTAGGAAGGGACTAGATATTAAGGACTTTAAAGCTCATTTGAAGTTTTTATATTTTATCTTACATGCATTGAAAGCTATACAAGACTGTTAGGTCTGAAAGTCTGTTGATCCATTTTATATTAAAAGATAACATAATGCCTAGGTAAAACATAAAGAAAACGGAATATGGGTGAGGACATACAAATGAAAATAAGATGACCCAAGTGCTTATAAAAATTTAAGTTTATCAGAACAGGGCAACTACTGGGCTGGTATTGGAAGTTGATAGAAACAAAGAAACCGAGGCTATAGGTTGAATGATAGGGCCATAAACAAAAATAAGAAAAATGAGGAGAAGCTGGTGGTTGGAAACAATAAGTTTTTAGCAAACACTGTCATATTTCTATTATAACATGTAGATACTTACCAGCTCCTTTAAAACAGGGGCACAGGGGCGCCTGGGTGGCACAGCGGTTAAGCGTCTTCCTTTGGCTCAGGGCGTGATCCCGGCGTTATGGGATCGAGCCCCACATCGGGCTCCTCCGCTATGAGCCTGCTTCTTCCTCTCCCACTCCCCCTGCTTGTGTTCCCTCTCTCGCTGGCTGTCTCTATCTCTGTCGAATAAATAAATAAAATCTTAAAAAAAAAAAAAAAAAAAAAAACAGGGGCACAGAACTTCTACTGGCCAAGATGGGTAAGGGACCACATTTACCCTCTTGCCAGAAACACTGAAAAATATAGACAAAATGGATGAAACAATGGTCTTCAACACATTGGAAAGGAGGTAATTGAAGATAATGATCTCTGAGACGGAGAAATATAGGTGGGATGGAAGAATAGGGTAAACCTTAAAATTGCCCTAGCTCTCTGTCTGAAGTAAGTTTAGATAGATCCTCATTCAGAGAGTTGAAATCTATCCAGAGCCCTCTGACTTGAGGAGATAGAGACCAGAACAACCAAGGCAACTGAAGTTTGCAAAGTGGAATAGAAGAAGCATGTGTTCGGCTGGGTACTAAGCGGTACATATATATGAGTCAGCTACTCAGAGAGGGGGAAGAGAACTACCCTAAAGATTTAACAGCAAGAGTGCATGTAGCTCAGACAGTGTATATAGCCCAGTGCATATAGCTCCTATCAGCTACATTGAAAATCTTCACAATTCGTAGGACTTTCTAGAACTTAAAAGGATTCTTAGAAGTAGAGAGAAAAAAAAAAAATAGTCCTAGACATAACACTGCTCTGGGCTCACACAACAGAGCTTAAATATAAGACCCCAAAGTATCAAACTGTTTCCAAGTCACTTGACCACATGCCAGAATAAAGCTCAAAAATATTTTTAAAGCTACAAAAATATCCAGCACCCAGCAGCGTAGAATTCACAATGCCTGGCATCCAATCAAAACTCGTAATGAAAAGAAAAAACAATTGATCAAACTGAACCAAAAATGACATGGACAACATTAGAAGTTATTAAACTGTATCTCAGGAGACTAGAGAAAAGACTTAATATGTTAACTAGGTACAGAAAACACGTTAAAAAGGGGCAATTCAAACTTATGGATATAAAATAAGAATATCTCAAATAGCAAATAGATTAGGTAAAATTAAGTGGCAGATAAGATACTGGAGAAAAAAACAGATGAATAAACTTGAAAATAAAACCACAGAAATGATCCAAAATAAAACAATGAGAGAAAAAGTAAATAAAAAGTGAACAGAATATTAATAGTCGACCAACTTCAAGCAGCAAAATATATTAATGTGTATATACAAATACATGTATGTTTTTATAAATATATCTTTATATGTATATATCAAACACCTAAGCTATTATAAACAATTCGATAATGATGTGATCTAAGATTTTTTCAAGTTTTTTTTTCCTGCTCTTAGGATTTCTTCAGCTTTCCTGAATCTATTTATAATTTTCATCAAATTTGGTATGTTTTTGTGCATCAGTTCTTTAAATATGGTTCTGTCCCCTTTCTGCTCTTCAGTCCCTTCTGTGAGGAAAAGCGATGACATGCCATAAGGCGGCCTAATGGGGAGGTTCACATGAGTGACTGCAGAAGGAGATATTCTGAGGTCTACCAATAAGCATGTGAGCAAACTTGGAAAAAGATTCTCCTCCAGTCCAATCTTCGGGGGAAACCCAATTACAGCTGAGAGCTTGACTACAATCTCATGAAAGACTTGAACCACATTCACCACCTAAGCTATGACCGAATTGCTGACCCATATAAACTATAAGGTAATAGGCGTTTACTGTCTTAAGCCAGTAGATTTTGGGGTACTTTGTTATTAAACAATAGATAATACAGAGTAACAAATATAAAAATCTTAAGAGAAGCTAGAGGAAAAAAAAAAAAGATAACAGATTCCTTATCAGAAAATATGCAAGATAACAGCCTAAGGAATTCAGACAATGATATTGTAGTGGTGATGTAATGGGGCAGATGGTTGCTATACTTGTGGTGAACATAGCATAATGTATCAACTTGCCAAACCACTATGCTGTATCCCTGAAGCTAATGTAATATTGTGTGTCAACTCTACTCGAAGAAGAAGAAGAAGAAGAAGAAGAAGAAGAAGAAGAAGAAAAATACACACACACACACACACACACACACACACAAGAAAATACAGAAACATTTTTACAGTACAGAAAGGAAAAAAGATCTGTTAACTGCAATTATATGCTCAGTGGAAATACCTTTCAAAAGTGAAAACAAAATAAATTTTTTCAGACATAAAGAGATGAAAGAATTCATAAATAGCACCCAGCATTAGAAGAAATTTTAAAAGTACCCCTTCAAAAAAAAAGGGGGGGGATGATGCCAGATAAATACCTGGATCTACACGAATGAATAAGGACCAGCAGAAACAGTAACTACACGGGGAAATATAAGACAATTTTCTAACTTTTTTAAAAAGATTTTATTTATTTATTTGAGAGAGAGCACGAGCAAGAGCAGGGCAGAGGGAGGGAGACAAGCAGACTCTCTGCTGAGCAGGAAACCCAAAGCCAAAGCAGGGCTGGATCCCAGGATGCCAGGATCATGACCTAAGCTGAAGGCAGATGCTTAACTGAACCACCCACGCACCTGAATTTTCTAACTTTTTACATCTCTTAAAAAATAAACTACTTGAAGCAAAAATAGTAACAGTGTGTTGTGGGATTCATAAGACAAATAGATACAAATTCTGTGACAACAAGAGCACCAAGGCAGGATAAGAAGAAATGGAAGTTTATTGTACCAAGTTTCTTATAATACAACTTGAACATTGATTGTGATTAGTTAATACTTTATAACGTAAATCTTAAAGCAACCAATATAACAGAGATATCTACATACGCTCACACATACACGTAACACAGTTATAGCTAGTAAGCCAAAAATGAAGATAAAATTGAATTTTAAAATACTAATGAAGTGAGACACAAAACTGAACAAAGAAGAAATACAACAAATAAAAAACAAGTATCAAGATGGGAGAATTAAACCTAAAAGAAAGATAATCACATTAAATGTAAACAGTTTAAATACCTCAATAAAAATTAAGAGATTGTCAGGTCATACAAATAGCAAGACTTTTAGCTACATGCTCTGTATAGAAAAAGAATGCTAGCATTACTCAAACTTGGAATAACTATATTAATATCAGACAAGATATAGTTCAGATTAAAGAATACTACAGAAGGGAAAAAAAGTGATAATTTCATAAAGGGGACAATTCCTGAAGAGGATGTAAGAATTATGAACGTTAATGCTCTAATAAAAGATCTTCAAGATACCTGATACATTCCAGATGATAAACTGATAGAACTGCAAGGAAATTTTTAAAAATTCATGATTATATTAGCAGACTTCAATACTCCTCTCTAAATAATTGCTAAAGAAGGGCCCCTGGCTGGCTCAGTCAGTGGAGCAGATATCTGACTCTTGATGTCGGGCTTGTCAGCTAGAGATTACATTAATAAATAAGTAAATATATAAAAACAAATAAATGCTAGAGTAAAAAAATGCTACAAACGAAAATCTGAGCAACATTATCAAACAACTTTGTTTAACTGATGATTATGAAACGCTCCACTCAACAACCATAGTATGTGTTCTTTTTATGTGGATGTAGACCATTTACCAGGACTGACCATATTCCAGTACACAAAAAAAGTCTCAATAAATATAAAAAGATCCAAGTATACATACGCTGCACACAATGTATACATTGTACACAATGTAATTAAATAAGAATAATAGGACAATAAACTAACATTTTTCAAATATTTGAAATGTCAATACACTTCTAAATAACTGGTGCATCAAAGAAAAATATAAAAATTAGAAATATTTGAAACTGAATTAAAAAAAAAGACATTATAAAATTTGTGGAATGCAACTGAAGCAGGAAATTGATAGCATTATATTGTAAAAGATTAAAATCAATGATCGCAGATTCTTCCTTTGAAAAACTGAAGACAGGGGCGCCCGGGTGGCTCAGTCAGTCAAGCATCTGCCTTCAGCTCAGGTCATGATCCCAGGTTCCTGGGATTGAGCCCAACATAGGGCTATCTGCTCATAAGGGAGCCTGCATCTCCCTCTACCTCTGCCTGCTGCTCCCCCTGATTGTGTGCTCTCACTCTCTCTCTGTCAAAATATACATAAAATGTTTAAAAAATTAAAAACTAAATAAAAAATAAAAAACTAAAAACAAATGAATGCAAAGAAAGCTACTGAAATGAAATAATAATTACCTGAGTGGAAACTAATGAGATAGAAAAAAGAAAATTAACAGAGAAATACCAATGACACCAAAGGATGGCTCTTAGTTCAACAAATTGAAGAACCTCTATCCAGACTGATTGGAAATAAAAACAGATAAAACAAGTTAACATTAACAGGAATGAGGGAGGAGACATCAATACAGACTCTACAGACATTAAAAAAATAACAAAGATATTGCTGACAATTTTAAGCAATAAATTTATAACTTAGTTACCCAAATAACTAGATAGAAAAAAGAAAGAGGTATTCCATGAAAGTCTCAAACTACCAAAACTCCCTCAAGAAGTAATCTGAACAGCCTTGTATCTATTAAAGAGATTGAATTTACAGCTAAAAATCTTCCCTAAAAGAAAACACCAGAAAAATAATGACTTCATTAGTTAATTCTTTGAAACATTGAAGCAGGATGTAATTCTACCTAAACTCTTACAGAATATTAAGAGAACACTTTCCAATTAATTCTACGAGACCAGCTTTAGCCTAGTACCATAACTTAATGAAAGTATTAAAAGAAAGGAAAACTATAGATTGTTATCCCTCAAAATAGGGATGTAAAAATTCTTAACTGGAAGTAAGTATGCTCTAACATTTGAAAACCAATCAGTGTTGTTCATCCCAAACTGAAAAGGAAAAAGCATATGATCACATCAACAGATGCAAAAATAACATTAGATAAAATCTGACGTTCATTCCTGATAAAAACTGTCAGTAAACTGCAGAAGAAGATTTATTTAACTTGAAACATGGCATCTATAACAAACCTACAGTTAATGGTAAAAGCCTTTTTTTCCCCCACATAAAATTGGAAGAAACAAGGATGTTCGCTCTCAACTATTCTATGCAACATCACTGTGGAAGTTCTATACAGCATAATAGATACGAAAAGGAAATAAAAATGTCCATAGTGGGGAAAGTAGGAAGCAAAGCTCTATTTACTTACAGACGACCTGACTGTTTTACGAATAAAACTCTACCTACAAAAAGCAACTATAACTAGTAAGTTTAGCAAGTTTGCAGAATAAAAGGGCAATATACAAGAATAAATTGTATTTCTATATGCTACAAAGGAAAAGTGAGAAACTGAAATAATAACTATTTAGAAAAGTATCAAAATGTGAAATAAATACCAATATTTTAAACACAACTTGGGGCTCCTGGGTGGCTCGGTCAGTTAAGCGACTGCCTTAGGCTCAGGCCATGATCCTGGAGTCCCAGGATGGAGTCCTGCATTGGGCTCCCTGCTCAGCAGGGAGTCTGCTTCTCCTTCTGACATTCCCCCATCTCATGCTCTCTCTCTCAAATAAAGAAATAAAATCTTAAAAAAAAAAAAAAAAAAAAAACCTCAAATTCTGTACCTGAAAAATATAAGTGTAACGAAGCAGGAAAGAGGAGGTAATAAAGTAGCTTGAATGTTTCCAGAATTTCCATGTAGAATCTCTTCCCAGTTGATTTAAGTGGTTACTGTCTTTTATCAACCACGGAGATCTTTTCCTTTTTATTTCTATTTCTAAAATTTGAGCTGCATTTCTTTCATCTACATTCCTACAGCTCTATTTCTAAGCACACTCTGCTACTTATCAGTTACAATCAGGACTTAAATTTGATTTTGAAATGAGTGAAAATAGGGAGAGGATGAATGTCCTGTTTACACCTGTAACAGCTGCACCTGTGTAAGTTAACCTAAAATATCCATTATTTTAAGAATACAGTGTGGCAACATTTTTATAAAATTAGTTTAAAATAAAATTCTGTGTTTTCTAAATCCACACAAATAAGATGTGATCATTGGGACCAAAAAAGAGAAAGATGCAAACTCAGTAATATTTATCAGTTGATTTAATGAGTGATATTTTGATGTTTAAAATTAAGTAATTTAATATATAAATCAGGGCTAAAATTTAGTTATAAATAATTACCTATCAACGCCATCATGCTTAAAGCTTCAATTAATTTGAAAGAACATAATTGCTTTAATTTGGATTACAAGAACATATTGCGAATTCAATTTTATTTCAGCTATACAAATAAGGCCTATTTATACTTTCCTAGTTCATAAGGCTTCAAGTGTTTATGCTATTTCTAAATGTACTTAATGTTCCTTTTCTGAGCTACACTGATTAAACTGTAGAGATAAGAAGAGTTATCTCTGAAATGCAGAAGATTCTCTGCTTCTCTTAGGGGGTATGGAAGAAGGAGGCAGCTATACTTCACTGTCATGCCTACGTTGGCAGGAAACTATCTTTTATGTGAGTATGATAAAATGGAGGCTTTCTGGACTCAGCCCAGCAGGAATTATGTTATTTGTTCTTACAAAGATACTAGTCTCCATTCCAAAAGACAATAATTTCTTGCTTCAGCTGTTTTTAGCAATTTAAACTTGACATCTTTCTTTTCGGTCATTTAAATTCTGCCCTATGTGTATTTTTTTAAAGGGTAAATATTATTTTGTACTTATTTCCACCGTAGTAAATATATTTGGTCCTAGATGAGCGAAGCGGAGTTTACAGCTCATCTTCAGAATGGAGCAGGTCATTTCCCTCTGCCCCTATTCCAAGAGAAAATGACACTGTTCTGATGACAGTTGCTCACCAGAACTCCGCCATTTATTTAGTAAATAACTTGCCCACTCCCAAATCCATGCCTTTTCCTTCCCTGGATACCACCTATTCCCTATCCTGCCAAAAATGCATGTTATAAACACAGAAAGAAGAACACAATGAACTGTCATAGAAATTCATCCATAGTTTCATTATCAAATATTACGTTTAACCTGTGTTGAATATGGCTGTTGCCTTAGGGATAGTAAGAACTCAGATGAAAAGATGAAAAGAATATGACTGAGGAGACACACTGTTTCAATTCACATGAGAAGAGTTATGACACACACCTTTCTACAATAATAAGATGCACCTAACTTCTAAAACAAGAAATAATGCCTGAATTCAGGATTTATCAATACCAAAATAGTTCCATTTTTTACAATCACCACGCTACCTAGTTATTCTTTGTACATTTTTCCTCTTTTGGGGATGGGTTTTCTTCTATGTTCTCATGGTAAATTCCTACGGTTTGAGACACAGGTTAAATCTGGTTTTACCCTGGGAAGCAACCCTTGCCTCATTCTTCCTGAAACAAAGTTGATCCAATTTTCTGTTACACCGCCACCATGGTTCCATTTCAACATTTGCCAAACTCTGTTTCATTTGACAGCCCAAGTATCTGTCCCACATTGTAGCCCACAAGCAACTTACTGGATAGGGAATGTTTGTAATTAATCTTTGCTTCACTAGCACTCAATAAAAGCCCAGCACACGGTGGATACTCTATATTATGACTGAATAGATGAATGAATGAATGAATGAATGAATGAATGAATGAATGAATGAATATCTTATGAATGAATAGATAAATTAATGAATGAAAGAACAAAAGAATGAATTTAGCATCACCCTGAGATAAAAAAGAATAGATATTAAGTCAGAATTCCATGAACACCACAAATGCTCATTTAATCATGCATTATAAGCTGAAGAAATCTTTACTGTGACGAGTGCATTATATCACTTCATTATCAAAGCTCTATAAAGTATTCATTTTATTTCCATTTTAGAAATGAAAATATTGAGACTGAGAAGTTAAATAACTTACGTTAAGGTATTTATGCAACAGCAACGGAAGCAAAAATAAACGGAGACAAAATCAGACTAAAAAGCTGCTGCCCAGCAAAGGAAATCATCGACAAAATGAAAAGGCAACCTACCAAACACAAGAAACTTGTTTACATATCTTATACTTCAGAAAGGGTTAATAGCCAAAATATATAAAGAACTCATACAACTCAATATCCAAAAACAAACAAACCGATTTAAAATGGGCAAAGGATCTGAATAGACACACACATGGCCAACAGTTACATGAAAAGATGCTCACCATCCCGAATCATCAGAGAAATGCAAATCAAAACCACAATGAGATTTCACTTTACACCCATTAAAATGGCTATTACTAAAAAGACAATAAATGTTGGCGAGGAAGTGAAGAAAAAGAAACCCTCCTGCACTGTTGCTAGAAAAAAATTCATTGAGCCACTGTGGAAAACAGTGGGGGGGGGGGGGGGTCCTCAAAGCATTAAAAATAGAACTACCTTATGATCCATTAATTCTGCTTCTTTTTAGAAAGAAATCTTTTTTTTTTAAGTTGTATTTATTTTTTATTTTTATTTTTTTTAAAGATTTTATTTATTTATTTGACAGAAAGAGAGACAGCCAGCGAGAGAGGGAACACAGGCAGGGGGAGTGGGAGAGGAAGAAGCAGGCTCATAGCGGAGGAGCCTGATGTGGGGCTCGATCCCAGAACGCCGGGATCATGCCCTGAGCCAAAGGCAGACGCTTAACCGCTGTGCCACCCAGGCGCCCCATTAATTCTGCTTCTAAGTATTTATCCAAAGCAAATGAAAATGCTAGCTCACAAAGAATAGTGCACCCCATGTTCAATGCAGCATTGTCTCCAATAGCCAACGTACGTAATCAACGTAAGTGGCCACCAACAGATGAGTGAATAAATTGTGACATACACAGGTACACACACGCACCCAATGCAATATTATTCAGCTTTTAAAAAATAATGAAATCTTGCCATTAGTGACAACGTGGTTGGAACTTGAGGGCGTTATGCTAAATGGAGTAAGTCAGACAAAGACAGATATCGTATCATCTCACTCGTACATGGAGTCTAAAAACAAAAACGAACAAACAAACAAAAACAAATACGACAACCACAACAACAAAAGCCCAGAAACAAAAATCCTAGTTTACAGGTACAGACAATAGGCTGGTGGCTGTCAGAGGGGATTAGGTGGAGCGTGTGAAATGGCTGCAGAGGTTCAAAGGCTACAAACTTCTGGTAATAAAATAAACAAGTCATGGGAATATAAAGTACAGTACGCTGACTACAGTTAATAATACCGTGCTGCATATTGGGAAGTTGCGAAGGGAGGAGATCTTAAAAGTTCTTGTCACGAGAAAAAAACATTGTAACTACGTGTGTGGTGATGGGTATTAAGCAGACGTACCGGGATGATCCTTTCACAACATATACAATTACCAAAACATTAGCTTGTATACCTAATACTAACAAAATGCTACATGTTAGTTATACATCAATGTAAAGGATATTTATCTCTCTACCTCTAAATCAAACCCAGAGAGTCTGACTTCAGAGCCATTACATAAAAATGGCAAGCCAGAGTAAATGGAAAATGCACGTTGCTGCCTCTTGGAAATTGTTTTAAACTTGCGAAATAGGGGCACCTGGGTGGCACAGCGGTTAAGCGTCTGCCTTCGGCTCAGGGCGTGATCCCGGCGTTGTGGGATCGAGCCCCACATCAGGCTCCTCCGCTATGAGCCTGCTTCTTCCTCTCCCACTCCCCCTGCTTGTGTTCCCTCTCTCGCTGGCTGTCTCTATCTCTGTCAAATAAATAAATAAAACCTTCAAACTTGCGAAATAGCTTGCAGAGCACAACAGTCTAAAATTAATGACTACTGGAAGTTACAATATTTTTTTAAATTATTATAGATATATACACTATCATAGATACAAACACAAAATAATTAGAGCTAGTGAAAGAGTGTGTTGATATTAATAAATGTTTTAATCGTTCATAAAAACCATCAGGTAATATGGAATATGAGCACAAGTTGAAGGAGAACCTCTTATTAGTACTAATCAACTGAGTATTTTATTAAGCTCTTATTATGCATCCTTATTGCACCTGAGTCTAGATACGGAGGGGAATTAGGAAGCGTATTGCAACTTTACATGTTAGTTATAATCCCAATGGTTAATTGTGACCTATCCAAATGAAATAATTAGTAGATAGCTTTGTATTTTCATGTGCTCTCAACCTGCTTTTCAATCACTTCTCCCAACCCATTAATTCTTATACCTTTTTGTCTGGTTATCTTCTCTTTTCCTTCAGAAGATCTAATATCTAATGTAATGTCTCTCGGGATGTATTCTTTAACCTTTAATCGGGTTACGATATATTAACATGGATTTTTCATTGCAACAATATCCATTACCTACTGGAAAAATGTATCCCACTGCATTGTAATCTTCCTTATTCTGTTGCTTTTCCACAAAATCAGAAGTTCCCTAAGGACAAGCATTACCTTGTTCAACATTGCCTTCACAGTGCTGAAAAAGCAGTATGTCAGGGAGACTTGCATTACAGATTTCATGGAGAAAATGAAAACTCTGGGAAAAGGAAAGCAGAATATGATTCAAGGAAAATCAGGATCCTTGTCCAATGAACACCAAGTCTCTCTGCGTGTCTGAGAAATACATGCCCAGATTATTAATAGCAATGAAAGACAGGGTATAAACTTAGACTCTATTTTGAGTGTAAAGGATGCCAGTGAACAATAAATGCTGTATTTAAATAAAAATAATCTGGTAGCCTAAAAGAAGAATTGATGCAAGCAGAGAAAGCCTGAAGCTAGACAGAGAAATGAGGACTAAAGACAGGAGAGACTCAGGCAAGAGATGTCATTGTCATGATCATGGCTGACACTTACTGAGAGCTTACTAGGTGCTGTATGTTTTACAATGATCAATTCATTCACTGTGAGACCAGCATTATGAGTCCTATTGGGTAAGCAAAGAAATAGGATATGTGCTAAGCGTGGTAGGGATCCCCTAAAATAACCTTCAGTGATCCCTCTTAATGTTCACACCCTTGTGTCCTTGCACCCCGTGAGTGTGGGTTGAATTTACTGACTTTCTTCTAATAACAACAACAATGAAAACATGGCAGAAGTGATCAAAAATCACTCTTGAGATCAGACTGTAAAAGACTGTTGTTTCTGTCTGAGGAGCCTCTGACTCTCCTTGAATCATTTGCTCTTGGGGAAGTCAGCTGCCATGGGTCTCAGCAGCCCTGTGGAAAGGACGCCATGAGTTGGCTTGGAGGCAGACACTCCCCAACCCCGACAAGCCTCAGAGTGACTGCGGCGTCAGTCAATACGTTGACGGCACACTTGTGAGATCCCCTGATCCTGAACCACCTAGCTATGCTGTTCCCACGTTCCTCATCCACTAAAAAGAAACTGTGAGATGATAAGTGCTTTTTTTCTGTTCTAAACTCTTAAGTACTGGTGGGAATTGTTGCACAATAATTGATAACTGATACAGACAGTGATTAAGGATTAAAACCCCAGCTCCTGCCTTTACACTCCCTACTGTTTACCAAGCTGACATTGAAAGAGAGTGGCTCCGCAGAATAGTACATTTTTTTTTAAAGATTTTATTTATTTATTTGACAGAGAGAGAGAGCCAGCGAGAGACGGAGCACAAGCAGGGGGAGTGGGAGAGGAAGAGGAAGAAGCAGGCCTCCAGCGGAGGAGCCCGATGTGGGGCTCGATCCCAGGACCCTGGGATCACGCCCTGAGCCAAAGGCAGACGCTTAACGACTGAGCCACCCAGGTGCCTCAGAATAGTACATTTTTTATTTCAAAAGTGGAAAAGTGAAAGAATATACACGATGATAAAACAAGTGTGACCACTGCACAAATATAATAAATAATTTTTTATCTTGTTTAGATGATTTTTTAAAGAAGAAAAATGTAGTATTACCAATAAGGTTGAAATTGACTACATATGCCTTTATAGTTTTTCCCAACATAGCAGAATTACAACTTGAGTATTCTCAGACCCCAGGGGCATAGGAAGAAGAGAGAGAATGTTGACACTTTCAGGGTCATAAGAGTGATATGGGAATTGAATGGGCAATGAAGATGTTGGTCTTTGAAATGAATGATGAATGAAGATTCCTGTAGCAAATGCTACAGTGTGACTATTCAAACTCTTTTAAGAAAGGATTTTTTTCCCATTGTGCAAGACCGGATGATCTGATCAAATACTACTCTATTTGTTAACCTTTGGCTCAAGCCACACTTACTGACTTGACTTCAAGTGAATTGTACAGGTGATGGCTATAATGGGCGTGAGAGGGGTCCATGTACTGACTGTGCAGGATTGCGGTCATCTGGAAAATATATGTAGATACCGCTCACATTTCAAGTTCTGCCAGTCTGATCTGCTATGGCGGTTTCCCTATAACCTCATTTTCCTGGTGCACCTGGGTGGATCAGTTGGTTGAGCTCCCGACTCTTGATTTCCGCTGAAGTCATGATCTTGGGGTCGTGAGGTCAAGCCCCGCATTGGGCCCTGGACTCCCCACTTGGCAGGGAGTCTGCTTGTCCCTCCTCTCCCCCTCTGCTTCTCCTCTCCCTCAAACCCCGTTCACTCATGCTCAAGCTTTCTCTCTCTCAAATAAATAAAATCTTTAAACAAAACAAAACACAACCTCATTTTCCTGACACTGACAATTCCTTTTATAAAAAGCAAAGGATTTGGATCTCACGTAGGCATATGTATCTTTATTTGTTATACTTGGGTTCCTCTTATTTAAATGTCTTCTTTAAATGTCACTGTTTATAAATTAAAGTGATTTATTATATATGATTATCATTAAGATCATCAAATTATTTTCATGTGCATAAACATATTTATCTTCATGATTAAATGTTAGTTGTCAAATGGGGGTTTAGAAGCTGGATGGCTACTGCAATTTGCAAACGGGTTACATTCTGACAATAACATATATGCCTTGAATTTCCTTGGTGGGTAGCACTGTCTACTCTGGCAGCAGGACTGTTTTTTTTTGTTGTTTTGGTTTTTGTTTTTTTAAGATTTTATTCATTTATTGGAGAGAGAGCACAAGCAGGGAGAGGGGCAGAGGGAGAAGGAGAAGCAGACTCCCCACTGAGCAGAGAGCCCTACTTGGGGCTCTATCCCAGGTCCCTGAGATCATGACCTGAGCCAAAGTCAGATGTTTAACCAACTGTGCCACCCAGGTGCCCATGTTTTTATTTTTTAATTGTCATAAAAAACACACAATCCACGAGATTTACCCTCTTAACAAATTTTTAAGTGGCCAGTAGAGTCGGTGACTGTGTATGGTAGAGTACCGTCAACTATAAGCCTAACATTGCATAGATCTCCAGAATTCTCATTTTGCTTGACTGAAACTCTGAACACATTGAACAGCCCGCCCTCAGTTTCTTCTCCTCCCATCCCCTGGAAACCAGCATCCTTTCCACTTCTATGAGTATGACTACCAGAGGTTCTTCATGTAAGTAGATAAATCTTGAGGCCATTATGCTACATGAAATGAGCCAGGAACAGAAGTGCAAATACTTCAAGATTATCATAATCTTTGAATCAACGAATTGCTTCTGAAATTTTTACTATCAACGGAGAGAGGCACACACACTCCCGAATACACACGCACAACAGGGACAACACAGGTAACCCTTGCGGACTCTGCTTATTATCCTGTACCAGCGCCGTGAACGATCGGGCGAGAGTCAGCATCAAGCCTTTCCATGAGACAGCTGTGCACCTACTCTCTGAATCCATCGGTTTAGATCGTGGGTCACTATACACATTGGAAGATCTGATTCAGACCATTTCATGGTTCGTCACTCTGCCTCTCTTTGATTAACCGAACACCGAAGCCCTCCCTTTTCCATACTATCTTGCGACTACATGGAATGGAAGGCCTGGCTTGGCATCCAACGGGCAGGGACTCGAAGGCACGTCAATAAATAATAATAAATAAAATAATAAATAAAATAAAATAATAATAAAACTAAAGGGTATCAACAGAACTTCAGAAATATGTATTTGAAAATAATATTCACCCTGGAACAGAGATCTAGAACTTAATCATATGCAACTTAAGATGGTAAAATACTACACCACAAAGAACAGGACCTGGAGAGGAAATACGAACGTTACTGTATGTGTGAAAATCCTGCAGGTAGACTCTCCCCTCCGCTCCCCTGCAGCACTGCATGCAGTTAATAAAAAAAATGAATTCAACGTAGCAAAAAAAGCAACACAGCATGCACCACTGTCTGCTCTTTCTACACCTGTCTACTGTGCACTATTACTCCTAGTGGCATAACGACATACCGAAAACTAATTTTAAAACATGCATGGATAAGAAAAACATAACTGCGTCTGCTGGCTCTTCTAGTGGATACGTTCTTGTCTCCAAATCCTATCATCACTTGGACATCTAGAAAAAAAGAAAAAGGAAGGAAGGAAGGAAGGAAGGAAGGAAGGAAGGAAGAAAGGAAGGAAGGAAGAGAGAGAGAGAGAGAGAGGGAAAGAGGGAAAGAAAGAAAGAAAGAAAGAAAGAAAGAAAGAAAGAAAGAAAGAAAGAAAGAAAGAAAGGAAGAGAGAGAGAGAAGTGGGCAAGCTTCAGCAGCTTCTTATCCTGTCTAAAGAAAGGATTATGGAAAAGTTCAAGTTTGCTCCCTTTTCCGTATTCAAGCATACAGGCACGAAATGAGTTACAGGGGACTGACGATTTGAAATCCAACTCCTAATGCTCTATGTGTCCTTCCGAATGTATGTGTTCAAGTCTTAACCCTTGGTATGATCCTGTTTGGAGATGGAGCTTTGGGGGTTCGGTTTTGAGAAAAGTGGCTTCATGAGAGTGGGGCTTTCCCTGTGGGATCAGCGTCCTCCTAAGGAAAGAGTTTCCAGAGCTCTCTCTTTACTAGATGAAGACACAGTGAAAAAGTGGCCGACCACAGAAGAGAGCTCTCAGCAGAATCCAACTGGCTGGTACCTTGAACTTGGACTTCCACCTTGTGTCTTTGAGAAATCACTGCCTGTTGGCGGAACTACCCAGTCTGGAGTATTTTATTGTAACACCAGAGCCGACCAAAGAACTTCCATATATGTTAGCAAACAAAATGGACTAGAGCGTCACTTCAAAGCAACGCTTGTACTTTATCATCCCTCCATAAAGCTTAATTTTAGTGCATTTAGCAAGAGAAGAAAATGAAAGCACCAATGGCAATTGAGGGCATGTGTTCTAGACTCAACAGTTTTATTGTTAAAATGTCTTCCATATTAGCAAAAATAAAATAAACTCATTAAAACATAATCTTTATTTTTCTTATTCACTTCTATTTATTTACTTTCCCAGGTAAAAATAATCTAATCAGTTTAATAGCAGAAACAATTATTAAGAATATCTTCCCCATCTGCTTTATTCAAAATAATTTTGCTCGACCCTCTCTATCCCAAATAGAACAGTTTATCATTACTTTAAAATTGAACACTTACTACCATAACAAACACTATGATTTAACACATTTAACTGATACCTGGAAATAGAAATACTGCCAATTTACTATTTGTCTAGGAAATAAAGTATAATACCAGTTTTACTGTATTGTCTCAAAAGCTAACTATGTTTGGGGCGCCTGGGTGGCTCAGTTGGTTGAGTGTCTGCCTTCAGCTCAGGTCGTGATCCCAGGGTCCTGGGATCGAGCCCCACATCAGGCTCTCTGCTCAGTGGGGAGCCGGCTTCTCCCTCTGCCACTCCCCCCTGCTTGTGCTCTCTCTCACTCTCTGTCAAATAAATAAAAATTTTTTAAAAGCTACCTATATTTTATTATAATTGCAATTTGTGATTTCTCTTGAATCTAAACTTTTTTCTATTTGAATTCCTATCTCCTTAGTTTTTTTTCCACTTACAATAATGTTATTCTCATTCATACCTTTGGTACCATTAATTTAGGTGATATTTTATTCTTTTCTATCATTTCATATTTATTGTTTTTGCCAAGTGCAAAAATGGTCACTCCAGAAAAATGTAATTTCTTATGTACGTATTTTGGATAAATCAAATAAATTACTATACCACATGAAATAATAGATCAGTGAAATTTATCATGACATTTATAATATAAATGGTGAGTACGGGGATCAGTTCTAGTAAGAATAGCTGAAATTCCCATAATATAAATATTGATCATTATTTCCTCCAATCTTTCTGCTTTTCATTTCCTCTTTCTTTGTTCTTTAACTTGTCCAGGGAAGACAGATAACATTAATCCTCCCAGAAGGTCCTGACAAATCTATCCACCAAGTCATTAGCTGGAACTGCAACAAAGTCAGGGTAAATGATGGCTTCACAGAAGAATTTGTTACAAGTCCGTTAGCCACATTGATTAGCAAGGCTGGGCAGGGACATTCTCAGAAAATTCCACAGCAGAAAACAGAACCAAACGAGGATATGTGGCTTCATGTTTTTTTAAACTTGATTCTCTATTCGTGCAGGGATAGAACCTTAAAAATTCTTCCAGTAATTTGAGTCATTAATGCTAATCATGGTCCACAATGAATAATTTTGAGCAAACACACACTTACTCAATTGTGAACTTCTCTAATTATATATATATATATATATATGTATCCCATGTAGGTCAAAAGATACATTCTTGCCTTAAATTATTCTCCACTGACCCGGACTACAAATGTGACCTATTAATATTACTTTAAAAATGTACAACCTGTATCATATTTGGAAGAAAGGTATATCCTTAAGAGAACCACCTTTTGTCTGTTTTAATTACCATAACTTTGATAACCTGAAATACGTGTTAATTTTCAACTATTTGACAATCTTGACCCATTCTACTTAAGCAGCAGTCAGTTAGTGCCTATATCCCTGATTCAGGCTTTGGCAGCAACATCAAACCCAGGAGGCAATCATTTTTGAAATGCAAACACTAGATAACATGCTGATGGTAGGTCTAAGACAGAATGCCACGTAGAAAGCAACAGAGGAACGGGTAGGGCGGAAATTGAACTGCTTTCCAATCTTCTTGAACAAAATGTTCACACTGTGGCTATTAGACTGGGTTTAAATTAATTTCAAAGAACCGAATGTCTATTCATAAATAAGCTTATAACCATGCACAAGGCACTTTCACATTGCTTAGAGACACTACTAGCTACAGTCTTAAAAATGAATGAACGCTGTTAGATATCTACTATACACAAGCCTGAGTTATTAAAAGTAGAGTCCAGGACTCTAATAAATGTACAAGAAAAACACGTTGCGGTAGGAACATTAGAGAACCGTCAAAGGATGATGCAGATCCAACACCTTCTAAAGAAAGAGAAGAAAGAGAATTGGGTAGGAACAGTTTCTGCCTGCAGGGACCACGTTTCAAGAAATGTGTGACTAGCGCGAGGAGTCTTCCTTCCAGACCTAGCCCCTGGAGGAGTCGCCATCTTGCCCTAATGGACCTCCCATGGCTGCCATGGCTGGGGGCTGCCTGTGCTGTAAGTGTCCACAGTGGAAAGGCAGTGATGGAGCTAGAATTGTGCAGCTAGGGTCAGTAAATTATGCTCCTCACATAGGATACTGAAGTAACACATTTCTATGGTCATCATGAAGTCCATATTACTATTCATTATCTACTGTTTCAAAAGATTATATATATTATTCTAGGCCTGTTGTAATATTTTGCTCTTTTGCTCATTCTAAGTGGGAAGGTATCCCAAACAAAGTGTGAGATGAATGAATCGTCATTTCTCTTGAAATTATTCTGTAATATTGCTGCAACTGTAATCAAACATCTACCACTTTTATCTCCATGTTATCGATAACACCCAGATTATTCTAAAACTTCTTAGGAAAAAAAAGTGTGTGAAGGATTTAAGAATATGATGGGAAAATGGGTAAAACACAAAAAGTAAAGACAAATTTTACAGCATTACATAAAAACGTACAGCAAAAAGTTCAGTGACAAGTAGTGCAGTATTGCTAAGTACCAAATAAAAAAGCCAACATAAAATTTAAAAGTGAAAAATGTGTCCTTAGAGATTCCTATAAGAAGAGTTGGCATTTCAAATTTGTATGAAAAGAGTGTAGAAGAAGGAAGGGAAGAATGAAGCGGGGGTAAACAGAAGGGGGAATGAACCATGAGAGACTGTGGACTCTGGGAAACAAACAGGGCCTCAGAGGGGAGGGGGGTGGGGGAACGGGATAGACCGGTGATGGGTAGTAAGGAGGGCACGTATTGCATGGTGCACTGGGTGTTATACGCAAGTAATGAATCATGGAACATTGCATCAGAAACTAAGGATGTACTGTATGGTGACTAATATAACAAAATAAAAATTATTTTTAAAAAAAGAAAAGAATGTGTGAGATAACAAGTGTTATTGTAACACAATATTGTAACACAACCTACTTGGAATAAAATTGATAGACTGAAAGTAAACATTACCTCATAACTGAAACATTCAATATAATTAGAAATAGAGTAAAAAAAGATAATATATATGAATGAGTTGAGAAAGCTTTCTTGAACATGATAACAACAAACTCCATTCTTTCCTCCAAATACTACAACATCAAAATTAGTAACTTATTGTAAAACATGTGTGCCTTCTTATAAGAAGATTAAATACCGCTCCATTTTTCCCCATAGACATAATGCACTCTCTACGCATTGACAATGGGCTTAGCCACCGTGTTGGCTTTAGCCAGGGCATATGAGCCGTAGTAGTGACGTTTGGCACAAAGAAACAAGAGACACACGCAATAGACATAGGCTTTGTTTTCTGTCTGGATCCTGGAATAGGAAAGACACACAGAACAGAACAGCACAAGACTCAACCTATAGCAAACCAGCAATATGAGGAAGAAATAAATATTTTTGTAAGCTACCCATTTTGGGTTTCTTTAGAGTACAACATTACCTCCAGAGAATTCTGGAAATACAATATGATAGAAATAATCCTACGCTTACAGTTTCTTAAGACAAAATTATCCTTTCTACATCCTACATCTCAAGCTGGTTTTGGTCACAATAAGATGGTTAAAAAAATACCTGAGTATAAAGATCCAAAAAAAGAAAAAAATTAAAAAGCCCAATTGTTTGGTAATACTGTCTTCCTGCATCTCGAAATAAATTGGTGGGATTATAAAGCAAGCACTTTTTTTTTCTATTTTTTAAACATTTTTTATTTTTATTTATTTATTTTGATGTAAAGTTCGATGATTCATTAGTTGCATATAACACCCAGTGCACTATGCAGTACGTGCCCTCCTTACTACCCATCACCGGTCTATCCCAATCCTCCACCCCCCTCCCCTCTGAAGCCCTCAGTTTGTTTCCCAGAGTCCATAGTCTCTCATGCTTCATTCCCCCTTCTGATTACCCCCCCTTCTTTATCCCTTTCTTCTCCTACCGATCTTCCTAGTTCTTATGTTCCATAGATGAGAGAAACCATATGATAATTGTCTGCTTGACTTATTTCACTTAGATATTTATCTGGTAACTAAGGGATCTGGAACACAACTTAGTGAACAACAAAGGGCACTGATAATGGGTCACAACTATGACTTTGCTGTAATTTAGCACTTAGGGAGAAATCATCAGGGATGTATTGCTAATGCTCTGCATTGCCTATGTTCCACCACAGTATTAAATCAGATCTTTACTTTCCGAAGTGGATTCCCGAAAGATACTCCATGATAAATGTAGGATGGCCAATGATCTTGGGAAATGCTGGACACCATAATTACCCCTGAAAACTTAAGTAACCACTATCATAACTAAAAATCTGATCACCATGAAGAAAATGAAACTACTTAATTTGACCCAGAATGTCCACGCTTCTTTAGCTTGGGGGACTTTTTAACCAGTAACCCCATTATCATCCTGCTAAACTAGTTTTCCTACCGCACAAGTTAGGAAATGTGGAACTAAATGATCTAAAGAAATAAAGTTGAGGTCATGTAAGTTTAACTTCCCAAGAACTGGCTTCCCTGACTTGGATCTTGGACTCTTTATTTTTCCATCTAGACAAAAAATTAACATTTATTTTAATGATATATCTTTTGGCAAAATGACAGTGGATACCGTTTTTTTTTTTTCTTAGAGTCCAAATGCCCCTTTTAGAAAGAACAAAACAACAACAAAATACTCCTGCAATATAATATTAGAAAGAAATATTTCTCTATCCGTGAGTTTGCATATTTTCTTTTAACACAAATCAAGTGTTTCGTTTAGCATTTAGTAAACTAAGAACCCAATTCAGGGCACTAATTTCAATACTAAAATCAGGCATTCTTTGACAGACATTTCTCTACTTTTTCATCAGTTCATTTTTTAAAATATGGATCTTTGACATTATGCTTAATTTGGATAGACTGTCTCATATCCTTACACAAAAGCAGTACATTTAATATACACTATGATAGTCTCTATATAATAACGGCTCCCCTAGAATGGCATCTTCGTGTATACGCAATGAATTGACAAAACAATGCTATTATCTTAAGTTAAGAACTACCTGGACTGTGCTATCAAGAGAACCACGTTCTAGATATAGAAATAGTTGGTATGTAACTTAGAAAATTTCTTTTCACTTTTCTGAGTCTCCTATTCCTCATTTGCAAAACTGGATTAATAAGGAGACCCACCTCACAGGGGTGGGTTCAAGAACAGCAAGAGATCTTCTCAGAGCTGAAATCATAACCCGGGTACCCCAGGTCCAGTTTTCTAAACCAGATAATATACTCTTTCTTCTCTTTTACCCAGGTAAAATGTTCAATTGTGGTGCAATGTCATGATGAAACCAACAAATCTAATTAAAACAAAACACCTCAGTTCACTCCCCCTCCTTCTCTTCCTCCCCTTCTCCCTCTTCTATCTTATCTTCCACCACCTTTTTTGGCTCCTATGGCTGGAAGACCGGATGAGTACGGTCCATATATGAGAAGGAATGAAGAAAATCATGGAATCTTTCAGACAACAGTCACGCCAGTGTTAGCACTCACAGCTTTCCTACCATATTTTCAGACTCCCGTGTTCGAAGGACTATATCCCTCAGTCCTTCAGATGACAGCCCAATGGATGAAAATTTAAATACCATTCATGTTACTATCAGTCAGTGAATTTTTTTCTGGGGAAACTACAACTTCCTTCCTTTCACTGTTTTCCTGTCCACTTAGAAGAGACCCAATTCTCAATCTTGGCTTTCTGGGAGGCATAGAAAGCACACAGAATCACTAAAGAATGTGCTGAAACGACCTTCTAAGTAAGGAGTAGGATGGAGGATGGAATCCAAAACTCCCGATACCCATACTTCTCTAGATCCAACGGCGTTGTTTTTCAGAGAAAGTTTTCCAGTTTGGTTAAATTGAAGAAAAATGAGGCATAAAAGAGTCACTGCTTACGATTTTTCCTCACTGTTCTCATATGCATCTGGCACATTCAGAAACTTTTCAGAACTTCTTCTCTATGAGTTCTATTATTTACCGAAGTGGAAATCTTGCCTACTTGATCTCCTCGGTGGTTTATTTACTCCTGAGACACGTGGCCGATGAGGCTGCACATGGCAAAGCCTGTATTCCACTTACAAAAGGATAGAGAAAAAAAAAAAAAAAAAAAAAGGATAGAGAATATATATGGTTGGGATAGGTAACTCTGTGTATGTAACCCCCCTGCTTCTTTGTATGGAAGCTCCTAACAGACTTGTAGAAATTGCCTGAATTGGGCCCAATGGTGCTTTGCTGTTCTGTCATGCATAATAATATGAAATAATTTATCTCAGTTGTCCCTTACAACAGAAGCAACATATTTAAGAGACACCTAGGGATACAGAAAGTAATGAGATTTATGTTTGCATGCATTTGGAAATGTTAACAATTAAAAACTAAATCGAGGGAAATAAAACTTGAGAAAATCTTTTATAGGTGAATATTATTGACTCTTCCTGATAAACTATTAAAATCAGGCATACTTTCATTGTTTTAAATATTTATATATATTTATTTAAATAAATGTATTTATTTTAAAAATTATTTATTTAAAAATATATTTAAATAAATAAATAAATACATAAATAAATAAATACATACATAAATAAATAAATAAATAAATATATTGGGGGAAACTACGTGAACTTAGAGATACTTCCACAAATTAAAAACAAAAAAATTACAAATTAAGAATGGATTTTGAGCAAAACCCGTTTCAAGGGCACTCTAGAATACAGAGATGATGCTGGTATGTCTATGCCCATCAAGGATTTCCTACTATAGCGGGACATGTGAGATAAGAAAAACGTAACACAAGACAGAGTATGATTACATGTTTTATTTAAAATTTAAGTATGAGAGGAAATAAAGAAGAGAGGATTCAAATTTGCTAAGGCCATTTGTATTTAAGTCTTATCAGTTTAAGTTTATTTGACACGAGTCTGATTTGCAAGTAGCCAGTCTTAATTTCTGAGACAGGGAATATAATCAATGTGGCAAGTACCCACTGAGTCTCAGGCACAACATCAGCCCACAGTAATCATGCTCTTTGATTCCTGCAACAACCTTTTCAAGAAATTATTACTAGCTGCATGTTGTAGATAAGGAAAGAGATTCACAGTCATCAGGTAGTTAGTCCATGGTTACTGAGTCACCAAAAAAAAAAAAAAAAAAAAAAAGGAAGGGAGGACTCTTAGATCTGAAATCTTTTTCATTGTCTTGCCTCTTTACCATGAGTTTTCATTGAGAAAAAACAGAACAATTTTATTTTTTTCCTCCAAAGATTAAGAGACAGTTGCTCTCAAGGGAGCCCACATAGACAGTGAAGGAGCTGTCACAGTTAATAAGCAAATGCAAATTTTATTGTATTCATAAGAACATTTATGAAAACAATAAGGCCTAAAAGAAGAAAGAGGAACTTGCACACATGTGGAAGACAAATTCTTAATATTTTCTTAATTTGTTATATGGAGAATATATATACATATATATATATATGTATAATAGATATATAATATATATGCACAATAAAATATATTATATACATATTACTTTTATATATTCTTCTTGGGGACAAGAATTTCAGTCTATTTTGTTCACCAGTGTAGCCGCATTCCTAGACTGATACAGGATAGGCACTTTGTTGAAAGAAATAGCATAGTTTGCAAATGCAGGTAAGTGGTACAAGGACCATGCCTTTCCTGCAAGTTGTACAGTGTATCAATGTTCTCATTATTTCTGAAAGTTGAGTGCAATATTTACATAAAGTAAAACTGAAACGTACATACCTATTTAAAATGGATACATTCTGGGGACCACAATTGATACACCTGAATTAATGGAACACAATACAGAAAGAAAAAGAATCAGCAAGTAATAGAATTTGTACCTCCAAAAAACAAGTATTAGAGATGCCAGCTTAAACCCAAACTGCAGATCCGACATGACTACGTAGGGTCGGGAAAATGTGTGGGGTTACTCAGTCAGAAATCAGTGTGTGTAAATATCTAATGAGAATCTTGGAAAGAACTAATCCCAAAGAAAACAGAGCCAGATGTGACAAGCATAACACACTCATAAAGCCTCAAGGACAGACAGAGGAGAAGAATGTGGAGAAGTACAGTCAATGTGGTATTTATTTCCTCATGGACTTTTCTAAGGGTCCTCATGAGAAGAACCCCTAATAAATATGGAAAAACTTAACTTAGAACTCTGTAACATGTAAGAGCACATGCAGTGAAATGTTCATGACCTTCTAAAAATAATTTCATGCAAAAAGAAGAAAGAAAATCACAAATCCCAATGTGCCAGAAACATCGCCGAGAGATCATTATGGCATTATTATCAAGAGACCCGGTTAAGACCACCATGCCTGGGTAAAACAGCAGTGGCACCCATCAGATCTTGAACAGCCCTGAGTGTGTAGTGAAATCCAGCCAAGGAGAAAGTCAAGCTCAAAGGGAGGAATTATATATTTAAAAAAAGTCACAAGATGGCTGACCAGACTGGTACATGAGCCCAAATGAGTTAACCCTGGGCATTCCAACAAAGTATTTAAGCTGGACAGCGGCCAAGAAAGGGGATGTAAAAAGCCAGGAAAAGGGGTCTCATTTGTAACTGCTGGCTAATTATGCATGTGAGAATTGGGAAACTAGAGTAAATCCTAAGAGAGAACAAAAACATTTCATATGCATTTTCTTTTTTTTTTTTAAAGATTTTATTTATTTATTCGACAGGATAGAGACAGCCAGCGAGAGAGGGAACACAAGCAGGGGGAGTGGGAACGGAAGAAGCAGGCTCATACCGGAGGAGCCTGATGTGGGGCTCGATCCCAGAACGCCGGGATCACGCCCTGAGCCGAAGGCAGACGCTTAACCGCTGTGCCACCCAGGCGCCCCTCATATGCATTTTCTAATGTGAACACATTATTACACAACAATATATAAAAGTAGTAAGGATTAGTGTGTCGCTACTTCTCGCTGGCAGTGGGAATTTTAGGATTATAATTGTTCTTACATGTTTTAATTTTTTTCAGAGAGCAATTTCAAAGGAAAGGCATCAAGTATGTCCCTTCTTGTTCTGCTTTTCAGTCAACAGATTCTCTAGAAACAAAGAGACAGTAAAAATATTGGTTTAGCCCAGACTTTGAGAAGATACGTTCTCCTGTTGATCTGTGTATCTGGCAGTGCATACGTTCTAAGCTTACTACTGTGAGAATATCCAGAAAATGGCACGCCCTCCATCTCTGGTTATATTTTGTGTCCAAACAGCCTTAATCTTCTTCTGAGCTCGACTAAACGCCACATAGGCTTCTTCCTCACTACCCACTGGACTCCGTTTCCTTAGAACATTCACTTCAGAAAACAGTTCTTTGTAAATCCATTCACTGCCCTTTTAGATGCAAACTGTTTAAAAAGCTGCTTGCAAGTATTATGATCCAGGCAGTCCTTCTGAAGGACCTGGGAGCCCTTCCTTTGATGTGCAGTCATTTAAGGATGATAGATTGCCCATTTCCCAGTTTCTGTGGGAAGGTAGGAGCCCACCTTTTGGCAGAACGACTTGCTCCAAGTTCTAAAACTACCCCCTGTTATGAAAATAAGAGACAGTTTACTATGGCTCTGATGAAAGCAATTATTAAGAAGAGATGTCCTATGATCTCCCCAACTGAGCTTTTAGAAATTCTCGGCCCTATATTACTCCACCATCAAAAAGAATGAAATCTTGCCATTTGCAACGATGTGGATGGAGCTAGACTGTATCATACTAAGTGAAATAAGTCAGAGAAAGACAATTTAAGAAAGAGAATTTAAGAGACAAAGCAAAGGAGTGCCTGGGTGGCTCAGTGGGTTAAGCATCTGCCTTCAGCTCAGGTCATGATCCCAGGGTCCTGACATCAAGTTCCGCACTGGGCTCCCTGCTCATCCGCGAGTGTGCTTCTCCCTCTCCCCCTGCTCTTTCTCTCTCTCACTTGCTCACTCTCTCTCTCAAAGAAATGAATAAAAAAAAAAAAAAAAAAAAAAGGAATTCTCCAGGCCTGTGTTTCAAGTAACGTTGAGCTCACAGTGCGTTCTGGCCTCTCCACCCACCTGCAGTAACCTTGAGTAAGGTCTTCCCTACCTGTCCCACTTTGTCCAGTGTACCTTGAGCAGTTCTGTGTTGACATCTGCTATAATACCAATTCTACATCTTTTTCATATATTTAAATTAGTATTCTTAATTCGAAATAATGAGGATCAAATTCTGCCAATGGGTTTTCCAAACATTTATTTTACTTGTCCAATTTCCTGTCATCTGCTTAAGGCATATTTTTTTAATTCTAGTAGGTAAACATAAGAAAGGAGAGTAGATGCTGCAAATTTTACAAAATTGTTACCATTTCTTAGAAAAAATTGTTATGTGAAGAAAATGGATAAAGGATATTCTAAAAAAATAATCTATAAATTTAATTGTGCATGCTATCTTTCCCTTCCAGCTGCCAAGTTAAATTAAGAAGTGCCTAGTTTTGTAAATGCTCAAGGGAAACACATTAAAAATGAATACAAATATCCAAAGATAAACTAACTGATGACTTAACCCAAATTTTAAAAACATATTATTTCCCAAGGGGTCTGGAAATAATTAAGAAATCAGTGACTTTAAGTCCGTATATCCAAAATCTGTTCTGAGAAACACTAGTCCTCCAAAATGCTAAAGGAAAATATACTTCCCTTGTCAAATAATTGTGAAAAACGATGCATCATATATCATCAACATGAAGATTCAAACTGCACATTAGGTTTTAAAATCTAAGCATTTGGCAGTAAACCATGAGAATGTGTTTAACTCAATAGTTCCCAAATTTGCTTTGCTAAGGAATTTTTCTTGTTGGTTTATGATTCTCTTTCCTGAGCTCATTTAATACAGATATCATATATATCATATATATATATATATATATGATATATATATATATATATATCATATATATATATATATATATACACATACACACACTTTCTTGGGGCGCCTGGGTGGCTCATCACTTAAACACCTGCCTTTGGCTTAGGTCATGATCCCAGGGTCCTGGGATAGAGACCCGCCTTGGGCTCCCTGCTCAACAGAGAGTCTGCTTCTCCCTCTCCCTCTGCCTGCTGCTCCCCCTGCTTGTGCACTCTCTCTCTTTCTGTCAAATAAATAAAATCTTTGGGAAAAAAATATATACATATATTTATATACTCTCTCTATAAAAATATATACCACATCAGGTAAGCCTACCTTCAGTTTATAGGCTTTCACTGTTATTTTTCTGTTTCAATTACTTCTCGGTTATTATGACATTCGGGCCAGTTACAAACATATGCTAAGCATTCTTTCTACACCAAAGCCCGGGTTTCATGCTGGGGAGCTAAAATGTACTTGAGTACGTCAAGATCCCTTTAGGAAGAACATTAAAAGAAACACTAAAATTTCTTGGATCGTTAATAGCATCCTGCGTTTTCTTAAAAGTAGGATTCAGCACTTTCTTAGCTTTAAAGACTTATCAGCTCCCCCATTTCTCCTAAAGCAAAATGTAATTCCTATAAAATGGTACTCAAAATCATTCCATTCCCTGTCCCCCCAGCCATCCACACAAACATTTTTCACTCACCTAATCTATTTGTGCTTCTCAAGAATAAACTCCAATCTGTTATCTGTTTTCTTTCTTTACAATTGCCAATATCTTCCTCTGCCTAAGAGCTCCTTCCAATCTCCCCTCTGGCACATTTCTATTTGTTCTTTAATGCCCAGGGCAAACACTGTATGATAGTGTCCAGGGTGAAATGACTCTCACCATCCATTCCATCTCAACCCCCTTCCAATGGTAAAACCTCCTCGACAGAGACAGGGAAGCTAAAAACTACATTCTCTAGACTCCTCTGCAGCCTGGATTGTGGCTAGAAGGGATCTGGGATCTACCAGTCAGATGTACTCCCAATGTTCAAGTCACAAGGGAAAGACAGATTTGAATTCTGCTGCTGTTTTTATTGACAAATAAAATCTGGGTGGAATGATGTTTCTCCTGGGGAAATACTAACTGTAGTTGTGGCAAGCGGTCATTATCTTTACGGCTGTCAGAGGTACGGGACGTGTGAGCTGCCAGCCAGGGTGATGGCAGGCACGCACGTCACTATTCTCGTGCTGGCTGTGATAAAAGTCCATTTCTGTGTGTTTCCCCACTGCACAGCTCCACCAGCTACTGCTGGAACTTTCCCGTTAGTCAGGCAGATTCCTGATCCTAGAAGATGAAGTTTCTCAGTGGCTCAGGTCTGAAGGGAGGCTTTGGGGGGGTCGTTCTTAAAAGCCCAAGATCTTGGTACTCAAATCATTTAGCACCTGACTTAAGTATACAGGAATCAAGGCCCTTCCTGCTTAAACCAGCCAGACTGTATTCTGTTCTCTGTAACTGAATCCTGACCTTTAAAAATATCATATCCTCTGTGAATTCTCATTTCCTAGGCATTTAGCTGTTTTCCTACCAAACCTGGTATCCATTAATAGCATTTATCAAATCCTATGTTTATGCCCTTTCCCTGCAGTGAAATCTTATTACCTTTTACGACTGCCACCTTTTCCTTCAGAGCTCACCAAAAGGCAAAATTTTTCCTGCATTCAGTCCGTTCTCCGACAGAGAGAGCTGTCATCTTTCTTAATTCCACTGGTTGTCTTGTGACTCAGTTCCTTTGTGGGCTTTATCCAATTATGCATTTAAAGTATGTCTTTTTCTCACTGTTAGGATGGGAGTGACCCTCTGATCAATTTCTACGTGCTGAGTGGGATCATATACTATTCTTGCTTTTATGATTAGAAAGCATTTTGTAACAATGATCAGATAAATATTTCCAACATGCAATGTAGAGCCATTTAAACATTTTTATAATCATATCTGTAATTAACCTGGAATCTAATGTATCATATGAGGAAAAACCAAATTGTTTTTAAATAAAGGGTCCTCACTGATTTGAGATGCCAATTTTATCATGTTCCACAAATGACCTCTACTCTGCACACCCTTTCCTGCTCTAGTGGGTATTCATACATCAGATATTACCATCTTGTCGCTCTTATTATAATTTGACAATATGTTTAGTACATGAGAGTACACGTTCTCCATCTTTTCTTTCAGAAAAATTCCACGCAACCTCATGTTTTGTTTCCTTTTTTCTGATGGAATTTTGGATTCATTTAGTGTTTAGCAGTAATCTCACTGAACTAATACAACTTTAGAGGTTAACTGGAGGACGTAGTCATTCCTTTGGAAATTAAGTCTTCCTAGACAGGAACAAGGGTTACTCTCAATTTATTCAGATTTTCCTTGGTTTTGAAATGAAAACCTATATTTTTCATTCATATACTTTTTGACCATTTCTTCTGATTTTCACTGCTGTGTAGGTGATACTTTGAAAAGAGATTTCAGAAAGCCTTCTTTTCTAATTAGCAAATATTTGTGATTTTTTTGTATGTTGATTTTTCAACTTTCATATTTTATAACTTATTTTATAATCAGAAATAGGTGAATTTTATTACGAGACTTCATAAAAGCTATTAGGATAATATCCCCTCTAACTCCTTATGTTAATCCCAAATATCATTTTCTCTTTTTATCAGCCAAGTTCTTGAGCATTTATCTGCTGTACGAACCTTTCTATAAAAAGCTTATGGATTTTTCAATTACTCTCCGTTTTCTAATAAATTCGTCCTTTGCTTTCATTTTTCCCTCTCTTTATGTTCTTTTGTTACTCTGTAATATCTTATTATGATGCTTTGATTGGCGTTTGCTGCATATTAGAAACATTTATAAGAAACAACAACAAAAACTACGGGTGCTAAGATCCACTGAGGAAGTTTCTAATTTAACCAGACTCAGGTGGGATTCTTCCTATGATACTACACTGCAGTCAATTTTGAGATAATTTGGCCTCAATATTTCATATTCGTACTCTAAATTCTTAAAGTTACCTTTTTATCAACTAATAATGTCATTCCATTAAGTATTGTTAGCTATTGTTACTCTATTATCAATTCACACATTCTATAATTTTAGTTTTTGCCTCTCATTTTCTTTAATTTGTGAGTTTTACTTTCCTTTGTAGTTGTATTCTTTTTGCTATTATTTAAAATTGAACTGGGGTGACTGGGTGGCTCATTAGGTTAAGGGTCTGACTCTTGATTTCAGCTCAGGTCATGATCTCAGGGTTGTGAGATCCTGGGCGTGGGATCTGTTTAAGATTCTTTTTCTCCCTCTCCCCTTGCCCCTCCCTGCCCCCTCTCCTCCACTCATACATGCAGCAGTCTCTCTCTAAAAACAAATAAGATTGAACTATAATGTTATAATGGTACGATAAAATACAGTTTATATTTTTTATTATTTATAGATAAAGGAGGTTATAACTGTTGAATATATTAGTTTTATAGGTAAATAGCTTGATTTTGCAAAGAAGATAAATTTTGTCCCTTTTGGTTATAAAATGTAATGTCTATTATTAACTCCCTGTCACAATAATTATGATAAAATATAAGCATATGTATTTTTACAAAAATTCAAACCTTTTGGCAAACATATTGAAGGCAAAGAAAGGGTTAAAATTCCACAGCAAAACTATATTTTTAACAACTTTTTCAATTTGTAATTGTTTATCCTTATCTAGATTGTGTAATGCAGTATTTTGATACATAAATGCTATGTACTGAATTTTATATTATTCTCATTAATATACAATATCCTTTTCAGTTTCACATAATGATGTTTCATTAGCAAAGTTTCTACTGGAATTGTAACAGCCCTTACTTTTATATATGTATTTCATAGAGTCGACCCTTGAATAGCACGGGTTTAAATTGTGCTGGCCCTTATACCTTATATACAGCCTTTCTTCAGTAAGTACAGTTCAGGACTGTAAATATATTTTCTCCTTATGATTTTCTTAATAACATTTTCTTTTCTCTAGCTTTCTTTATTGTAAGAACACAGGATACAATACATACAACATACAAAATATGTGTTAATCAACTATTTATATTATTGGTAAGGCTTCCAGTGAGCAATAGGCTATTTAGTGAAATTTTGGGAAAGCCAAATTTATATGCAAATTTCACACTGCACAGGGGTCAGTGGCCCTAATCTCAATGTGCTGTTCAAGAGTCAATTCTATATCTCTTTTCATGTTTTTATTTTTTTTATTTTTAACCTGCACCATTTCATTTTTATATGTGTCTCATAAGCAATCAATTATTTAACTTTGTTTTTAAACATTTAGAGAGCTTTTTAACTTGTTTCTGATGCTAACCTGCAAGTACTGTAATATGCACTATTTTTTTTTTATATCTTTTAGACTTGCTGGTTTTTAAAAATATTTTTCTTTGCTTTTTTTTTAAATGTCAAATGCATCTTTCTTGCTATCCACTTTAGAACATACCATTTGGAACATCTAAATGTTATTTATATCTCAATACTCGAACCTGTATTTCTCTAATCTGAATATGAAGGAAAAAATAAGCTACACTTGACCAGTATAACACAAGGAAATGAGAATGTTTTTACTATACTCTGAACCACTTCTACTTTCTAGTATCTGTTCATGAAACATAAGACTTTAAATTTAGATTTTTATCACCACTATTACTTTTACTAATAAATGTTTTCATTATTAAATATTTATGATATTTTATTCTGCTTAATAGCACCGTCTATAGTAATTCTCACGCAGAAAAATAAATACCATAAAGCCAAAACTCAGAATATCAGTATTAGTTTAAGGAAGTACTTGGACTGACCATCCTAACAAATGTAAGAATAAATCAAGCCTTCACACCACACAATGATTAATCCAGACATTATTATCTATCAAAATTGTGCCATCACCATATTCACAGTGCATTGTATTCGAAGTCCCAAAGCAATTTATATGCCTAATTTCATTAAATTTTCTGTAATTACCAGCACAAGGAATAACAACAACAAAATTCCTTTAAAATACATACTTGCACACAAGTCAAGTGGAAAAAAGGGCAACTAGTTCTGGTTCAATGGTTTCTTCATTTCCATAGCTCACAAAACAATAGCTGTTACTGTCCTTTCTTCAATATATTCATGTAGAAAAAAAAAAAAAAACTACTCTGGCATCTAGATTAGAGTAGTAGCACAGAACTGACTTCAGTAAATTATGTCAATCACCATGAAAAGGTTTATAAACTATTTTCCATAAGTCAAGAACCATTAACAATATTCTGAATTGGACAAACTACATTTTACTTTAAAGAGACAAAAATGCATTTTATGGTTAAAGATAGATAGATTTTTTTTTTTTAAGAGATAAATAGAGAGAATGCGTGAGCAGGGGTAGGCGCAGAGGGAGAGGACAGAGAGAATGTCAAGCAGCCTCCCCAGCCAAGCATAGAGCCGATGCAGGGCTCGATCCCAGAACCCCGAGATCATGACCTGAGCTGGTATCAAGAGCCAGCTGTCGAAATGACTGAGCCACCCAGGAGCCCTGCATTTCATATTTTTTAAGATGCGGTGCAGTTTTTTGCGATCAAACATGGCTTTTGCGATCAAACAGTAGCGGATTCGTGTTTTAACTCCCTGCTTTTTATCTAAAATATTCTATAAAATTTGCTTAACCTCTGGTGCTTCTGTTTTCCCTTTAAAGGGTTAAGTACAGTGGCTTATTCCTGCCGTAGCTGTGAAGATTTCAATCGTTAATGAACAAAAAGCAGTCCACACAGTATCTGTTGTGGACTAGAACTCGATAAATGCCAACTGGAAATGCAATGTCTATTCTGACTGAATCATATTTTTAAATAGTGAAAATGCTTCTATGGATCCACTCATTATGTATTATACGAAGAGCCGATATTCAAAACATACGCAGACCAGTACAGGATTTATAATATCTGTAGACATAAATCCAAGCCGCCACCTGACCAACCAGAACAGTCCATTATACCCTGCTGCTGGCACCCCAATGCCAAATACCAGTAATGAGATGTAAGATTTTTAAATTATACAGTAAGAGGAAGCTTCATGTATACATCGCGTTAAAACTGTTCTCATGTGTTCTTTTGTTTCCTATTTTTTCGAATTAAGAAGTTTTCTGAGAAAACAAAACACATGATCTGATTTTGAAGAAATCACCATATCAAATAGAACAAGGGAAATAAGCCGAGACAGGAGTAATCAGCTTGCTGTCATGAGCTACTTAATGTTATTTTTCAGATCATAGTAAAAACTACAGAAGAAGAAAAACATGATTTTTATTTATTTTTTAAAATTTTTTTTAAAGATTTTATTTATTTATTTGACAGAGACAGACAGCCAGCGAGAGAGGGAACACGCAGCAGGGGGAGTGGGAGAGGAAGAAGCAGGCTCCCAGGACTCCGGGATTATGCCCTGAGCCGAAGACAGACGCATAAGGACTGAACCACCCAGGCGCCCCAAAAACATGATTTTTAAATTAAGTTGAACTAAGGAACTAAGGAAAGTATAAATTACCTTGTGTAAGAAAGAGTTAATGTAACTTTATGTACTGACCGTATGCTCACCGTTATTTTAAACACATATCTGCATACAACTTAATACAGCTTAATACTTCCGATTGCCTTTTTAAATATCACAAGAGAAGAATTCCAGTATCTAATTTCTGCAGTATGCTCAAGGGGCTGCATGAGTGTTACAATAAAACGAACAGGTATAATTTACATGGGTATCATACTGATGAGGAAGCAAAAGGCAGGCTGAGGGCAAAGCACTAACTACAACCCGCCCACCCTCACCCCCTGCCCCTGCACCCCTGTACATATATGTGACATTCCTCAGGCACTCCTGGCCGCCCTAGAACAAAGGAAGGATAAAACAGGGGTTTAACTGATAGAGATCACATTCAGGTAGGACTTAAGTCGCCATCAGTTCAAGTGTCTTAATGACTTACAAGACAAAAGCAATCTCCAGAAGCCCTATAGACTCAATTTCCTGAGCCCTAACATCACCCTCCCCTCCAAAAGACAGAAAATCTTATAGAACCAGTCACTCCTCATATCCCCAGGGCACCTCTTTCTGCCCACAGGTCCTGTCCCCATGCTTTAATAAAAACCACCTTCGTGCACTAAAGATGTCTCAAGAATTCGTTCTTGGCCATGGGCTCCAAAACCCAACACTTCAAACCACATCAGTACTGTCAGCGGCTAGACCCCAAGATGTGCCCTTTACTGCCAACCTGCTTGTACTCACCAACCTTTGCACCACATCTGTCCTTAAGCTTTTCTTTCCAGCTATCTCTTAGCTCAGACAAATGGGAAGCAAAACGCCCCTGGGCCCTCGAGGGAAAGCACCTGCCCAGACAGGACCTCCAGCCAGCGCAGACCACCCAGACCAATTTGAACTTAACCCCTGAGGCCTTTGCAGATGGACCTTGGAGTGAACTCCCGAATAACCGATAACTACCTTTATCTCATTGTAATACTAAACACTCTGCCCCAGGAGAAGCACAAGCCTCGTTTACATAACATATGATGTGTGTAGGCATGTTTCCTTAAGGCGCATGTGTGACCTTATGCCCGCCTCTGCAGAGGATGACCAGGCTTCCCATCTAAATATGCATCCTCGCCCTAAATAAAAGGAACCCATCCACCCCTGCCCAAGGAGGCAAGCATTCCCCCTGTTCTCCTTATGTGATGCAAACAAAGTTTTCTTTGTCAGACAAGCTTCTGACTCACCGAGGAGGAACTCCCATTGGTTCCTTGCCATGCCTAACTGACCACACTGACTGCCGCGAATCCTCTGAGGAAATGTTGAATAAAAACCTTTTCACTTAGATGTTTTCCTATAAAGTAAATACATTAGAAGACCATGGAAATACAATTCGATCTGTGTGCATTTTGAATAATTAGGTAATCTCTTAAGGGTTTCCTTTGGGTCGCTTGAGTTTTACTTAAATATACATTTTAGGGGCACCTGGGTAGCTCAGTTGGTTAAGCGCCCAACTCTTGATTTCCGGCTCAGGTTGTGATCTCATGGTTATGAGATCGAGCCCTGCATCTGGCACCGCGCTTGGCGTGGAATCCGCTTGAGATGTTCTCTCTCCCTCTCCCTCTGCCCCTCCCTCCACTCACGCTCTCTTAATGAATGAGTGAATGAATAAAATCTTTAAATGTACATTTTAAATAGCAGAGTCTCTAACAAGAAAATGGGACTATTTGAGATTTTGTTTTAAATCAAAATCCATGTGAGCAATGACTTTCGAGGAAGATAAAGAGGTCTTCAAAATTTATTATTCTTAATTCAATTTAAGTGCATTTTCCAAATCAACAACTAGAGCTTATGTATAAAAAAGAATGAAAGGAAACTTAATAATTAGATAATTTTGAATTACAACCCTTTACTTCAGCAAATACGGCACCTTTTAAAATATGTGCTCCTGGGGTGCCTGGGTGGCTCAGTCGGTTAAGCATCAGACACTTGGTTTCTGCTCAGGTGTGATCTTGTTATCTCAGGGTCTTGAGATAAGCCCCAACTCAGGCTGTGGGCTCAGCCTGGAGTCTGCTTAAAACTCTCTCTCCCTCTCCCTCTGCCCCCCACCCTTCTTTCTCTTTCTCCCTCCCTTCAAAATAAATCAATAAAATCTTTAGAAAAAATTAAAAAAATAATAAAATGTGCACTCCTCCAGACCTATGCATATTATTTCTGAATTTCAACCTACCCCAGTTAATAAATGCAGTCCTTACTAATTAATAACCAACACTGCAAATGGAGATTCCAGATCCTGAAGAAAAGCTATGCTAAATAAGTTTAAGAAAGCAGTTTTTAAAAAGATTGCAAAATTATTACAGAAATGAAGGACAATGGTGATGTGAATATATAAAAGGAGGAATCACAAAAGATCGTAACTGATATCAAAAATTTTCAGTCAAATATTTTAGCAAAGAACTAATTGTGGAAGGTAATTATTTTTCTATTCACAGTGTGAATAGATCCAACGGACTGGCAGGAAGCAGACAAGGTGATCAATACCAAGAAATCTAAAGTAATGAACTCAGGCAGAAAGATCTGCTAGGAGTTATTTGCCTAATTCATTTGCACATCTATTGGTTTAAGAGGGAAAGAAAAACACATCAAAGGGAGGATTTTTAGAGAAGTTACCTGACTTCTCATTTCTATGAAATTCAAATCCCTTCTTTTTAAATGTAAATTATGTCTTTATTCCATCTGTGCATTCTCAAGTCAATTTTTTTTTTTTAACCTAAATTATTCTTTCATTCTCCCCTGCGGGTGATGCTTTGCCCGGCACTCAGACACCATGTTGTCCTAACAGCTTCTTCACATCAATTACCAGATGGTCTGGGCTGCCTTGATCTGCTTTCTGAAATGTAATGAGTGGGTATGCTCTCCTTCTTTTCTGCTCAGTTCAGTGCAAATGTTTCGGTAGCTCTTGAGTTTAGTAGTTACGTGCTTATGAAATCAAAACCATCTAGCTACAACTCCTAATTTATTTACATATTATCTAGACTTGAATATGGTTCTTAATCAGTGACACTCATTACTCACCTCATAGAATGAAACTTACATGAAACAATTTATACAAAAAGTTTAGCTTAGTTCTACTGCCTTAAATTAATAATGGCAAGTTCTTATTGTTTTCTAGATGTTTCCTATGGTCTATTCACCCAGAACCAAGTTGTTATTCATCTCATTGGCTGTCCTACTTGTTATTTTTGTCTTTTAACTGTACAAATACTACATGAATTAACAATATACAAAATGGAAACAAAATAGAATAACTACTGAAATCCAACTTGGTACTTTTGTAACCAAATATATCCCTCTACAGGCTGTTTACTTCAGTCCTTCATTACAAATATGTGCTATATCCATTATATTTGTATAAAAGACACAATATAAATCTACCACAAAAATCATGCAGATAATTGTTCAATGGATATTAGCTGATACTATAATTAACATTCTTAGTGTTGCTATTAGCATTGGCAATAATAGTAATAGTAGTATTATAAATAGTAGTATTCATAAAACAATAAGTCACTAAGCATACTTGGAGGAGGACCACACAGCAAGGTGAAACAAGCAAGAACTACAGGTAGAGAATTCCACTTGGTTCAACAATATGTATATAAAATGAGAAATGTAAAGAAAAGTCCAATAAGAGCCTTGTGACGCTGTGAGGCAAGAAAAACTCACTCGACAGGTATTGATTAAGAAGTGAACATGTGTTATGTCCTCCTACCATGTTCCAGATTCTGTCCTGGGCTCTGAATATAAAAGCTGAGTTCTGGACTCAGGAGACAACTCAAGAATATGCGAGAGCTGGCCAGCTGGCTTTGGGCAAGAGAGTAAACATACAGTGTGGGGTAAAGCCGGTGCCAAAGAAAGCAGAGCAGCTCAAAAATCTAAAACTTAACTGGCTAGAGGAGGGAAAGTGAGATTGAGCATGGAGACAGAGAATCTAAGGAGATGGGCAGATTACGTCAGGCACTGAAAGCCAGGTCCTAGAAGTTTAGCTATCCCAAAGTTACGGAAACTCCATTGAAGGAAGTACTTTAAGGCAGAGAGTGATAAAATCAATTTTTTTTTTTTTTTTGTGGGTGGGGTGTGGAAGATCAATATGTCTGCAGATTAAGGAGAGAATAGATGAGAGAGAAGCTAGTCCCATACACATTTCAATATTTTAGGGTGGTACTGGCATGATGGTTACGGGAAAAAAAAAAAAAAAAAAAAAAAAGATCACAGAGTCCAGGCACATTTCAGTGATAATGATAGGGTGGAACTCTTGGCTGGATAGGGGGTGATTGGGTTAAAAGAGAGATGCCCAAGATTCTGAGGTAGGTTCCTGGTTGAATGGCAGCGCCATTTACTAAAACAGAGAACAAGAGAATACAAGCAGTTTGGGAAGAGGCAAGAATATTGAAATACTCAAATTGTGGCTCCCCATGAATATTCAAGTGAAAACTGCACTTCACAAAAGGGTTCATAAATGTAATTCAAAAGATACAGCCATCCTCCCCTCACCTTATCCACAGTTTTGCTTTCTGTGGTTTCAGTGACCTGTGGTCTAAGGGCAGATGATCCCTCTAAAGGTCAAGGACTGAAAGGTCAAAAGTAACATAATGATGTCACAATGTTACAACGTCATTCACCTCATCACAATGGCATTTCAACATCTCACATCATCATCATAAGAAGGGTAAGGACAGTACAATTGCATATTTTCAGAGAGAGAGACCACATTCATATAACTTTTACTCTTACATCGTGTTATAATTGTTCTGTTTTACTGGTTACTGTTTTAATCGCTTACTGTGTCTAATTCATAAATTAAACTTTATCATAGGCATGTTTACATAGGAAAAAAATACTCTGTATAGGGTTTGGTACTATCCACAGTTTCAGGTATGCATGAGGGGTCTTGAATATACCCCCCCCAAAGGAAAAGGAAGACTACAGCATTTAAAATTTATCAGCACAGGGGCACCTGGGTGGCTCAGTCATTAAGCGTCTGCCTTTGGCTCAGGGCGTGATCCCAGAGTCCTGGAATCGAGCCCCACATCAGGCTCCTCCGCTGGGAGCCTACTTCTTCTCTCTCACTCCCCCTGCTTGTGTTCCCTCTCTCGCTCGCTGTCTCTCTCTCTGTCGAATAAATAAAATCTTTTAAAAAAATAAGAGTCCTTTATCAGAGGTATCTTTTGCAAATAAGGCTAGGGGAAAAAAAAAGGGTTCTCCATGGAATTATGAGCAGCTCCATTCAGTGAAGAGAGCAGCAAGCAAAATGGAAAAGAATCATTGTTGAGAGTGGAATGGCATCAAGAAAAATGTGTATATGGGGCACTTGGGTGGCTCAGCCATTGAGCGTCTGCCTTCGGCCCAAGGCGTGATCCCACGGTCCTGGGATCAAGCCCCGCATCAGGCTCCCTGCTCTGCTGGGAAGCCTGCTTCTTCCTCTCCCACTCCCCCTGCTTGTGTTCCCTCTCTCGCTGTCTCTCTGTCAAATAAATAAATAAAATCTTAAAAAAAAAAAAAAAAGAAAGAAAGAAAAATGTGTGCTGGGGAGGTGTGTGCACTGAATAGCAAAAGAAAGACAAGATTTTATTCAGCAAGCAACGGAGAGCAAAACCAGGTATTGAAGCAGGAAAGTGACTCAATTAGAGCTGAATCCACCATTTTATTTATAAGCACAATTAGCTCTTGATTACACTGTGCCTTGTTAATATAATTAAGCTTTTAAAGCTGGGTTGCTGAGCACTGCCAGAGAAAAGTACACAATTGTTGGAATTAGTGCCACAAAAATTTATGTTCCCCAGCTTCGGCGGTATCATCAGGAGTCCCGTCAGCATTGCTTGTAAATCCTTTACATATCCCTGGTCACCAATTGTTTTTCCCCCCAAAAGGCTATTAGAAACCCTCATCATTAAGCAGTCCTTTATACAGACATTATAGAGCTTCATTTTTGCTTAAGAAAGGTCTGAATTCGGATAAAATAAAAATAGATTTTAAAATAATGCATCCATGCGACTTCAGCTGAACCTTAACAAACTAGTAAACTCAGAAATTTTAATGATAACCTCCAATACATTCTTTTAGAAGGAAAAGTTAATCCGAATTAATATGATGTACCAGCAGAGCCATGGCTTGACTCCTCAGGCTATTATTTTTTCTGTATAAAAGCTGTTTCTACCTCTCAAGAATCAGAAAAAATGAATTTCGGAAAGAAACAGGGCAACACAATAACTCTTGTCACAGAGCTCTAGAATCACCAGTGTGAGCGCTAAACCGTCGCCAACGATACCAATTATGCAATCCTGATAGGAAATGAATGATGCAGATTTGCAACGCGCTCTACAGTGGGTGACACATTTTAGCATTTTACTGGAGACCATATAATTAGTTAAGCACCTTGCAAAACCACAAGGTATTCTCCAAAACAGCAACACTGCAATTATCCTAAAATATTTCAAACCGAGCAAGTTCATCTGCTATCTCTCCAAAGACAAAGAGGCAAGGGCAGGTGACTTTTAAACTGTAGACCTGTGGGCGCCCAGGTGGCTCAGTCGGCATCTGACTGTGGCTCGGGTCATGACCAAAGGGTTCTGGGATCGGCCCCGCGTGGAGCCTCACATTGGGCTCCGCACTCAGCGGGGAGTCTCCTTCTCCTACTTCCTTTCCTCCTGCCCCTCTCCCTGCTTCTGCATGCGCTCTCTCTCTCATATAAATTAATAAAATCATTTAAAACATTTTTAAAAATAAACCATAGATGTGTAGTCTTATCACTCAACCGTATCTAAGTTGTATGTCACTACAAAGCACTGATTAAAGTAATATTCTATATTTGTGGTAGACATACAAACTGTACTAAAATATTACAAGCTAAAAGTCTCTCTGATGAATTTTGGGGCATGTAATTCACTTTAGTTCTTGGGCATCCTCTCAGCCAGAGGGGCTGCTTTGTTACATGGAGTGATGTGCCCGGGGCGAATTAGCAACAGAATATCCTTTCCCCCTGACCATCTGCTCACTAGAGGACTACTCATTCTAATTGTTACCATTTCAATTGCTACAATTTCAGAAGCCTTCACTTAAAATATAAACATATTCCTTGCAAATTTCAAACTGATAAACATCTACCGGTTGATGCAATTCAGCTGCCATCTAGATTGGCAGCTCTAAATAACATGAGGAATAAAAAGGGAAATGACTTCTATTAGAGCTTAATATATATAAAGTGCTTGATATTCCCACCCAAACTCTCTAAATTAGTATTGTTAACAGCAGGAGGAAGAGCCTTCCAAGTAGCCCACCTTCTCCATCTACCCTCCCCCCCCACGCGGGGCACCAAGAGCATTTTCCATAAACACAAATGTTAACTCCCCCTGTCCTGCTTAGGGTAAAGCACTCCTGAGTTCTTTTGTACTCCTAGCTGTAAGAACTGAGAGACAAGACAGATAATAAGATGAAGTTCGTGTAATTCTGCCTGTAAAAAGGCAAAAATTTCAACCCTAAAATCTGTAGTCTTCATTCCCTCCAAGTGGGGGAAGAGGAAGGATCATAACTTAGGGGCCAGAATGAGTTCCAGCTCCCAGGAGGAAGTTTGGATTCTAATGAAGAAAACTAACTGATTCCGCATTTTGAACAGTTCTAATTTATTAGGTAATATAATGGAGGAAAAAATCACACGGTTACAAGAGCGGAGCATTTCATACGGGCTAAATATGATACTGGGTTATTACACTCCCCAAATAAGCAATTGTCAAAATATGAAAAATAGGAACGTGGAGTGTGAACCACTCAAAACAAACAATTGTGCATTGCTGAGTTGATCATTTCTTTTTTCAAGGAAATATTTTATCTTTCCCAGTGAGGTTTTCAGTTGCTCAGTCGGGCAATGTTTACGTTCAGAATCTTTTACAGCTATAAGGAGGCCTAAAAATTCCCTCCAAAAAAGAGCTAGACGTTTTTTTCTGAAAACTCCCTCCCCATTAATTATGTAAATACCATCACAGAACAGACTTAGGGTCACCGTAACTGCGAAAAATAGTGTACAGACCATAATATTCAGATAATTTATTAGTATTTGAGAGTGTTTTGGAAAAACAATGAATACTTCCCTTTTTTTTTTTTTTTTTAAAGAGAGTGTGAGCAGGTGGCAGGAGGGGGAGGGGCAGAAGGAGAGGGAGAGAGAGAATCTTAAGCAGGCTCCAAGCTCAGTGTGGAGCCCAACAGAGGGCTTGATCTCAGAACCCTGAGATCATGACCTGAGCTGAAATCAAGAGTCTGATGCTTAACTGACTGAGCCCCCCAGGCGCCCCAGCAACGAATACTTGCATTTGAAGTAAAGAACCTTCTATTAACCATGGTGACTTCATCAACTGTTTGAAAATAACAATGAATAACTAGATATGAGACGACGGACACTACTGCCTCTGCTTCAGATCAACCAACAAACATATTAACCTCTGCTCAGGCAACACTTTCTCCTGTGTATGTGATTTTTAGAGGGGGCACCTGGGTGGCCCAGGCAGTTAAGCATCTGCCTTCGGCTCAGGTCATGATCCCAGCCAGGGTCCTGGGATTGAGCCCCAAGTCGGGCTCCTTGCTCACTGGGGAGTCTGCTTGTCCCTCTCCCTCTGCCCCTTCTCCTGCTTGTGCACGCTCGCTGTCTCGCCCTCAAATAAATAAAATCTTTAAAATAAATGAACAAAGTATATGAAAAAAATAGCTACCTGAGCACACATTGTGAAATACACCTGGAGCAAAGAAATCTTCCAAATCGAGTAGCAAAATACATGCCAATTTTTGCCCCAAATATTTGAGCATTTTTTTTTTTACTAGAACATGCTAATATTCAAATAACTATCAGAATTTTGAACTGAGTAATCACTGAGTACCATAGCCCTTACAACGTAAAAACTATACAGAAACACACACACACACACACACACACACATTTCATGACTTACTAATAATAAAAGATGAATAGATTTTAGGTCTTCATGAACAACTTTCTTCTAGATAAACTTTTATGTATATTAACTGTTGCCTTGTTTTGGATTTCTAAACACCATTTTCATCTAGATCAATCTGTTCATGTCTAAAGAAATCACATTACTCTAATAAATTATTTTTTAAAAAAATCAGTTTCTGTGCTATCCAAGATGTTTATTCAGGGAGTCTGGAATTATAGATCTTTATAAATAATATCACTGGTGCTTCCTTGGCACATTATAACCCAGACTGATCGCCTATTTTTTTTTTTAAGTAGACACATGGAAGGAGAGAAAAATCTCTATTTTAAAATCATTTGGAAAACTCTCCATGCTACCTGGTATGTACACATTAATCTATGTGTATCATATAGTACCTACCTATCAATTTATCTGTACCTACTTACTTATCTATAGCAAATTTTAAATTGTTCCTGGTGTAATGAAGTTATGGAAAATATCAAATGAAATATATAGTTTAGAAATATCCCTGCATGAACATATAACTAGGAAAAGAGAAACTGCTGATATTTTAAATCTCAAGACTTTTTTCTCTACCGTAAAGTAGCTAATGCAATATTTTTTGTTTTGTTTTGTTATGTGTTTGTTTTTAAAGATTTTATTTATTTATTTGAGAGAGACAGAGTGCACAAGTGGGGGGAGGGGCAGAAGGAGAGGGAGAAGAGGACTCCTTGCTGAGCAGAGAGCCCAATGTGGGGTTCTATGCAGGGCTTGATGAGGGGCTCAATTCCAGACCCTGAGACCATGACCTGAGCCGAAGGCAGATGCTTAACCCACTGAGTTACCCAGGCACCCCTTGTTTTTGTTTTTAACTTAGCAGCACTGGCCCCTTGCTGTACATTTTTTGTAATGCTACTGAAATTAAGGAAGGATATGTGACCCAAAGAAATATCATTGTAGGTATAATTTGGGATTCTTTTCTTCAACACTCCTAGTTATTAAATTTGGTTCTGATTTTATGCTGAAAAATAAAGATTAACTGGCAAAAATATGAAATTATATATGGATATAATTATTATTCTAGGACAAAAGAGGGAAAAAAAAACACTAGTGGACTCAATCCTTCACTCCATCTCTCCAATGTCTACCCCTACTTCCCAGAAAATCAGGAACGTACCATCCTACCACAGCATACACAGAAGAACACACATTTTCATGCAAAACTCACATGACTCAGAAATTGTTTGTTCATTGAAACTTGTCCCATACTTAAATTAGGCACCCTCTTAAAATAATAATAATGCCCTAGGTTCTGATTATTCCTCTTATAACATGATTCAATATCTTTGTATAAGATTTAAAAGCTTACTATAGTAACTTTATTCAATTTAGAAAATGAATGTTCTTCAAAATTTAACACTGGGTCAGGAAAAATAAATTATAGTCATTTCTGGTTATTCTAGTGTTTGATTAATTTTATGGATAATTTTTGTCACATTAGCTTTAACTGTTCACCATCTTGCTACCATATTAATGGGGGGGGATGAAAGGGTTGAAAAACATACCAGTTACTTTTTTACGTATATACTCTAGTAACTCTGATAAAAGATTATAGTAAGGGACAATATCGAAACCCACAAATCAGGTGTTACTTGTGCTTTTTATTCTCTGTCTTCATTCTTTCATGGGCAGAATGGAAGATACCCATTTTTTGCTCAGAAGATAGAAATACTTAAGTACATATGATCCATGAGAATATACTTTATACACTTCTTCATCCACTATTGTAATGTGGCATCTGTTTTTCTTTCAAAATATGTTGCCTGTCCACAAATTTTTGATATCTTAAAAGAGGCACTTTGAACAGGCAAGGAAGAAATTAAGACATAAAAAGAAGGGAAATGAAGGAAGAAAAGGGATGAAAAAAAAATTCACTCATTCATCAAGCATTATAAAGTGCCTACCTTGGACCTGGCACTGTTCTAGGTGTTAGGACCCAGGACCCAGCAGGCAACTGATTAAAAATACTATTAAAAATACACTGTTAGATTTTGATAGTGTATGAGAAGATGCACTTCTATTATGTACTAAGGACAGTATTAGGAAGTTTTACATATATTTTCTTATTTAAATATACTAAAATGAGATTCATATATACTTATATTAAGACAAAAACAAAACAAAAGCACTCAGGACCTCAGGGAAAATACAAACAGCATTCATTTTATGGTTTAAGTAAAAATAGATTTTTTTTTTAAAGGGGGCATATATTGACTTTTTGATAGGTCCATCTCAAGGAGACTCAGATTCTGCCTCATTTCCACTTTCTTCCCCATTCTGGAGCAAACTCCAGGCCTCAGCTGGGAAGCCTGCTTTCCCCCACCGCTCTAAAGCTCATGGGCTTTATCCAGGCTTAGCAGGACCCCATTCTTCCCAAGCACCTTACATGGACATGCAGGAATCCAAAAGGCTGCCCACTACACTGTAGGGAGGTTTGCATATGAATGGAAAACTCTGGGGTCTCCAATGCCTGTAGCAATATATACTTATCCATTCTCTGAAGAAAGTTCTTATTTGGTACAATCACCACTGCTGTGTCTTGGTAGGAGGCGATGTCCTCTTCTCATTATAGAACCTAGAGAAGCCATATACCTCTTGTGTCCAACCCTCTGCTAGCAGGAGAATGCAGGAATGATAACTGTTAGACAGTAGAATGTTCCTTCTGCGGATCCGTGCCTCTCCAAAGAGGAACACGTATATAAAGAGTTTAAAATTTTTCAAGATTTCAACAGCAGTGACCTCTATTGTTCTAAGCACTTTCTTAACCAGACTGATCTTGAGAAATGGCCATGCTTCTTTCAACCTAAACCCTCTTGCCTCTTGTACTTTCTCTGGCCTGGTTCTCTATTCTTTTGTGAGAAAACGAACTCACTTCAAATAATTTATATCGCTTCTTAGGTTAGCTCTTCCATAAACCATCCCAACTAAGCCATTCTCTCTTACCCAGAGAGGGATGCTGGACAGAGCCCCAGGACAGGTGGCTAAAGCAAGAGAGTCAAGTAGTCCTGACCAATTTTTAGTGATACACTGAAGTATAAATAAAGCCTAGTTGGGAAGACAGTTAATCCAAAAGTGGTACAAGTAAATAATCTTCAACTCCATAAATTCTGAATCATATGGTACAAAGTATATGTAATATAAGTGCACAGGGAAAGGCAGTAATCATCACGAAAACCCTGTCTGCTTTTTCTCATTCCAGGATTCCACACTGTAATAAAAATACCTCTCTCTCTCATACACATATAATTTTGAAAAGAGACAATAAATTAAAGCATAAGCCATAAAGAATAAGTAGCATTCAGTCCTTAGCCCTCACATAAAAACAGAAGTTAATTTATTGGGTGGGCCCCTAAATTGGATTTATATTAGATAATGAAAATAATTTCTATTCTGATATTGCATTAACAAAGTTAATTTTTCTCATCACTCCACCCAGAAACACTGTGGTCTCACAAGAATCCTATTCTGGGCACCGCATTTTCCCATGAAAATAAGTTTGACATGTGGTTGGAAAGACAGTGACTATAGCAAGCCTTTGCCAAGTAAACAATATCCCAGAATGTTCTGCCGTTCTGTCAGCCGTGCTTCCTAAGGACTCCCAGATGTGGGGGGAATGTTCAAACAAGCTCCCCAGGGGAAACAGTGGGATTCACAGGTCAGAAGCTCAGACTTACCACTCATGAGTTACTCACCCTCTTAACACTGCCCAGAAAGAAACACGCAAGATTAAAATAGACAACAGACTCCAAGTTCATCAGAACTTGTAACTTAACAGAGGAAAGTATCCAGAAATAACAGAAGATTGAGTTTGGCGCATGATTCAATCAGATGTGGACACTATGAGCTATAAACAAACTTAATTATGTTACCTGCCCTTTTTGAAGGTTGTAATTCAGTCCTTTAAGGAAAAAAAGACTTTGAAGAACGACATTTTTTTTTCAGCATGGTTGTCTGATATATAAATAAACTGAGGGCCCAACCTCTAGAGGCCCACAGATATATTTTGAGTCATTCTTTGCAGCAAAGCTTACAGAAGCTAATTAAATTATTTATACAACTTCTGAGAAAGATAAAGGGGGATAAAGGAAGTCTTAATTCATGCTAATCTAATCCCAGAAGGATGGAATTTTAAATAAGGCAGTGCTTCTACTTAGTAGCTATTTCAGAGGAAAAATCATTTCAATCTCACAAAATACTATATCTGCAACAATTCGAGTAAAAACATGGAAAAAAGTATTTCGAAAGTTTAGGCAAATATTTCTTAGAACTTAATAGCACTAATCATGAAAGATAAAAAATGATAAATGGAAAAATGATAAAAATGATAAATGATAAGTTTCATCAAAATTAAAAACACATGCGTTTTGAAAGAATATGTTGAGAAAAAGAAAAAAAACGAAAAACAAAAAAACAAGCCACAGACTGGGAGAAACTATTTCCAATACACATGTGACAAAATATTTAGATCCAGAAAATATGAAGGATGCTGATAATTCAATCATTAGAATGTAAATAATGCATTAAAAATCATGAAAAGATTTCAATAGACTTTACAAAAACAGTTATGTGAAACATAAACATGTGAAAAAGTACTAGTATTAGTACGATGTCCTAGTTTAAGAAAAATGCAGAGTAAAGTACAATGAGTACTACCACACACTTTCTGGAAAGATCCACGACAAAAGTTTGACAATATTATGTGTTGACAACAATGTGGTACAACTAAACTCCCATGAATTACTAACAAGAGTATAACATTTTATAGCTGTTTTCAAAAAGAACCTGGCAGTTTCTTAAAAAGTTCAACATAAATTCACCATATAACTCAATCATTTAACTCCTAATTTATCCAGGAGGAATGAAAACATGTGACCACAAAAACTCATAAAACATGTTTATAGCAGCTTTGGTCATAATGGTCCCAAAGTGGACACAACTCAAAAGTCCATGAAAAGGCATGAACAACTGATATACCCAACAACATGCCTATGCTGAGAAAGAAGCCAGATACAAAATGTTCCACACTGCTGCTCTATTTCATTTACATAAAATTCTAGAATAGGCAAAACCAATCCATACTGACTGAAAGCATATCAGCATCTCCCCGAACCTGGGGGTTGCAGGGGGATGCTGGCTTGTGAATTTAATACAAGGGGGCGACGGGGAGTGTCTGTGATGGAATTGTTCTATATGTGATTGACAAGGTGGTTACATGGATCCATACCTTCTTCAAAATTAAACCAACAGCACATTCAAAATGCTTGCATTTCACTGTATGTAATTTATACCTCGATAAAGTTATTAAAAGTTGATCATTGAAAGTTAAAATAAATGAAAGATAAAGGAGATCAAGACCACACTTAGTGTGATGTGCACTGAGCAACATATCCAATGGTTGAATCACATTGTACTGCTGAAACTAATATAACACTGAATATCAACCATACTTCAATAAAAACAGAAAGAAAAAATTAAAATAGAAGATAGTGATAGTATATTACCCAGGAAAATTTTTTTTTAAAGATTTTATTTATTTATTTATTTGACAGAGAGAGAGCCAGCCAGTAAGAGAGGGAACACAGGCAGGGGGAGTGGGAGAGGAAGAAGCAGGCTCCCAGCAGAGGAGCCTGATGTGGGGCTTGATTCCAGGAACCTGGGATCACGCCCTGAGCTGAAGGCAGATGCTTAACGACTGAGTCACCCAGGTGCCCCTACCCAGGAAATTTTAACACGCTATCTTGCAGCTAGGACTGAATCTAGCTGCTAAAAGAGCAGCATACTCAGGAGAGACACCCAAGATCTAACACCGGATTGTGAATGAGGAATAATGGTTCTTCTCACCAAAAATATTTAATGCTAATTTTTTGTTGAGAGTAATAAGTACCACTATTTAATTAAAACTTGCTTCACATTTGTTTTTTAAAAACCAACTTTGTAAATATTAAAATGAAACATTCGTTTGTTGGCCTGAGCCTGTACTAGTTACATTTAAAATGTGGTAGTAAAGACAGGAATTGGGTTTTTCTTGTTTAATTTTAGGGGTTTTATTTTGAAAGTATTTTATTTTATTTTATTTATTTTTTTTTTAGATTATTTATTTATTTATTTATTTATTTATTTAACACAGATAGAGACAGCCAGCGAGAGAGGGAACACAAGCAGGGGGAGTGGGAGAGGAAGAAGCAGGCTCATAGCGGAGGAGCCTGACGTGGGGCTCGATCCCATAACGCCGGGATCACGCCCTGAGCCGAAGGCAGACGCATAACCGCTGTGCCACCCAGGCGCCCCTGAAAGTATTTTAGATTTACAGAAGAATGGCAAAGATACCACACAGAGTTCTTGGATAGCATCGTACTTGACTATGTTACACGGATCGAAACTAATACTAATTCAGTATCATTAACTAAACTGGACACGTTATTTGGATTCCATGTTTTTCCACTAATGTCCTCCCTCTGCTCCAGGATCCAATCCAGGACGTCATACTGCATTTAGTCCTCATGTTCTCAGCCTCCCCTAATCTGTGAAGATTCTTGATCTTCCCTTGTTTTCTTTTTTGTTTTGTTTTGATTGTTCTTGTTGCTGTTTATTACCTTAGACACTTTTTGAAGAGTGCTGGTTAGAATATCCATCCATCTGTAGAATACCCATCAACTTGGGTTTGTCTATTTACCTTTAATTAGACTGAGGTTATAAATTTTTGGAAATAATACCACAGAAGCGATGTCCCCTTCTTAATGCACCGTGTCTTGGGGTACCTGATATAAACATGACTTATTATTAGTCATATAACCTTGATTGCTTGGTTAAGTTGATGTCGGCCGGATTTTTCCTCTGTAAAATTACTATTTAATTACTATTTTTTTCCTTTTCCTACTGTGTTAGGAGTGATCAGCTATGTCCCATCCATTTTAAGGAACAGGGAATTCAAATCCCTTCCAGAAAGGAAGAGTACCTAAGAAATTGTGTACATAAGTCAAAACTACCACACTAAATGACAAATATCTTGGGGGATATTTTTTTTTTTTTAAACTGAAGATATTCTGTTTCTTCTTAAACTTTCACCCACTGATTTTCAGCAACTAATTTTAGCGATATTTACTGTGTCCGCAGCAATGTTTATTGTGGTATTCTAGTAATTTCGTATTCCCCTAATTCCTTTTATATGGTTTGTTTGGAAATCTTTTCCCCACTCATTTATTCAAGCACTTATTTATATTAGTATGGACTTATGAATATTTACTCTTTAATTATAACCTTTATTTATCATTATTTTTTTTGCCCCAATTGTTCCATCTTTGGCCACTGCGAGCCCTTTCAGACTGTCTCCTATACCCTTTTGAAATACCTCATCTATTGTTTGTTTTTGTACTTTTTTTTACTTTGTGGCCCATGGTTTTCTAGGGTTTATTTCACATTTCCCTTGCCCACGCTTTGAATCAGACATTTCTCCAAGGGGCCAGCTTCCTTAAAAAACCAAGATCTAGGTGTCATCCTTTCTCCGGGGAGATCACGGTTTCTTAACCTCTGACACAAAAAACATGTCTATGTATACTAATCTATGTATATGTACATGGCTATATTTATTTCTATCTCTATTTATAAGTACATTAAAATAAATACAAGTTCATAATTGTATTTCTGACTATAATCCAACACCGTAGGTTCCATGATAGCCTTCCTCTTGATTATTTGTAAATTCTTTCTCTGACAGTAGGAAAACTGGCTTCCATCATCTATGATTTATTTGCTTATTTGTTCATTCCTATGTATGCAGGTACAGTGGTTTCCAGATTATTAAACCATACCCCTGTGAAAAACAAATTTACCAATTCATGTACAGTGTTTACGTAGAGTTCCTTTCATATTTAGCCTTATAGTATCTAGACAAGACGCTGCTTCCAGAGTTACTCGACTCTGCTCCCTTTCTTCTTATCTCCTGCAGTGAGAGCATACCATACATTGGTAATATGACTAGATTAATTTACTACACTCTCCCCTTCATCCTGGATATCACCTATATCTTTGTAGATGTATCTTTAACTGGGTAGACATGAAAAGTTTATCTTTGTGATGTGCCTTTCCTTAGGTTTTGATAAATGCAGTCACGTATGTATCCCCAAGTGTCATACAGAATAGTTTTATCATCCTAGAAACTCCCTTGCACAGCACCTTACATCATCATGAAATGCAAGGTCACATGAATTTCTGTCCTCGATGTTTTATAGTCTTCCATTTTACATTTAGGCATCTAGGGTACCTTGAGCTAATATATGTCTACGGTATAAAGTATGTGTCAAGGTTAATGTATTAGCATATGGACGTCCAAGTATTCCAATGCCATGACTTGGAAAGGCTCTCATTTCTTCATAAAAATGGCTTTGCATCACTGTCAAAGGAGTTGACTCTATTCGTGTAGGTTTATAAAAGTCAGGTAGGTAAAGTTGGTTGATAGTGTTGTTCAGGTCATCTACATTCTTACTCGTGTGTACCCTCTAAGGTTATCAATTCCTGGCAGGAGTGTGCTCAAGAGCACAGCTAGAGTGGTCGATTTTTCTATTCCTTCTTTTGTAGATATATTTTGCTTCACATGATTTTGAAACGCTGTTACATGCATACACACTATTAATTTTTTTAATTACCCCTTTATTAATACATCATTTTCCTCTTTGTCCCTGATAATGCTACTTGTTCTGATATCTACTTTTCTGAAATTAATGTAGCTTTACTCCAGCTTTCTTTTGGTTATAATTTAAAGTGATGATGGATTTAATTACATTAATATTCTCCTTATAGCTCCTTTCTTTTTAAAAAAAATATTTTATTTTTCTATTCAAGAGAGAGAGTGAGTATGTGGCCAGAAAGAGCAGGAGAAGAGGGAGGAGCAGAGGGACAGGGAGAAGCAGACTCCCCACTGAGCAGGGAGCTTCACATGGGACTGGATCCCAGGACCCAGGACCCAGGACCCTGGGATCACGACCTGACCCAAAGGCAGATGCTTAACCAACTGAGCCACCCAGGGGCCCCTCCTTCTAGCTCTTTTCTGTTGTTTACATTTGAATTGTATATCTTTTTTTTTTTCCCCCACTCTTTATGTTTTCTAGGGGCTTAATTTTGTGTGTGTTTTATATCCCACTTCATCTATTACGACCTATTCTATATACCTCCTGACCAAAAAAAAAAAAATTTTAGGAGTTTCCAGTATTTACAAGAAACATTTAACCAATTTACTATGCCATCAAATAAAATGACACTACTTTATGTTTTGTAAGGACCTTACAAAAAATCCCAAATGTCTCCCTCTCATCTTTCGTGCTACTAACATTATACACATTTACATATGCTTTCATGCATGCTTTAAGAACACAATACATTGCAACTACTTTGCTTTAAAAGGTCATCTTTTAGGGGTGCCTGGGTGGCACAGTGGTTAAGAGTCTGCCTTCGGCTCAGGGCGTGATCCTGGCGTTATGGGATCGAGCCCCACATCAGGCTCCTCTACTGGGAGCCTGCTTCTTCCTCTCCCACTCCCCCTGCTTGTGTTCCCTCTCTCGCTGTCTGTCTGTCTCTGTCAAATAAATAAATAAAATCTTAAAAAAAAAAAAAAGGTCATCTTTTAGAGCAATTATGAATGAGAGGAAAAAGGAATTTATTCTTTTCGAATTCTATTTCCAATGTTCTTTGTTTCTTTGAGTAGACCCATTTCTGACTTTTAGGGCATTCTTTCTGCGGGATAATTTCCTTCAATGTTGCTTGCAGAGCTGGTCTGCAGGCAATACATTGCCTCGATCTTGGTTTGACGGAGAAAATATTTCATTCTTAATTTTTATTTGAAACCATTTTTGATTTATAGAAGAGCTGCTAAGATAGTAAAGTGGGTTTCAATATACCTATTCTCCTTGATTTTTTGAAGGTTATTTTCACTGGGCGTAGATTCTGGATTGAGAGACCTTTTCCTTTTTTTCTTGCACAACGGTGTCATTCTATTGTCTTAAAACGTGCACCATTCCTAACAAGACATCTGTAATGATTCATATCCTATTATTCTGTAGGTGATGTGCTTTTCCCCCCTTTGGCTGCTTTGAAGAATTTCCAGTTTTCCACATTTGGAATAAAATACACCAACAATTTTTTAAAGATTTTATTTGTCAGAGAGAGAGAGAGAGCATGCATGCAAGCATTCATGAGAGAGAGGAGAGGGAGAGGGAGAGGCAGACTTCCCACTGAGCGGGGAGCCTGACACCACAGGGGGCTCCATCCAAAGACCCTGAGATTATGACCTGAACTAGAGGTAGACGCTTAACCAAGAGCCACCCATGCGTCCCCAAATGCCTACACTTTCATTTGTTTCTCTCTTGTGTGATGTTTCCATCGACTTTAGAAATTAATCTTGTATGATTTTCAGCTCATGTATCTCCAAATATTGCTTCATCCTCTCCAATCTCTTTCTCTTCTCTTTCTGGAATTCCTATTAAGCCTACATTAAACCGTCTGAAACTGCGCCACAATTCTGAATGCCCCATTTTCTCCTCTGTTTGCTTTCTTATTCATTTTTCATACTTTGCATCCTTTGCATTTCAGGTGGGCTAACTTCTACTGCCCCCTCTTCATTTATTTTTCTCTGGCTGCGTCTGGTCTACTGCGGAGGCATTAAAGGCATTCTTGATCTCTGTTATTGTGCTACTTACTTCAAGCACGTTTGATTATTTCTTATACTTTCCCTCTCTCCACTCAAATGACCTATCTGATTTCGTATGTTGTTCACCTTTAGAACATTTAGCACAGAAGTCCTACCCAGGTTAAATTTCCGGTCTGGTGCTTGCAACACCTGTGCCACACCTGAGTTTGGGTCTGATGATTGCTTCCTCTTCAGACTGTGTTTTCTCTTACTTTATCTGATTCCAGTAATTCACTGAAAGCTGGAAAAACTGTATAGGTCAGCAGATACCGAGGTACATATTTTTTTGTGACTGTAAATGACATTTTTCCTTAAGACTGTGGTGCAAGTGTTCGTGGTATTCTAGTCAGGCGCTGGCATAGAATTGGAGTTTACCATTACGATTACATGACAGATATCCCATCTCCTTAGTGATACCTTGTTTTTCTGATGGTTCCTCGTCATATCTACTTCACCCTTTCCCCTGGATCTTCTCCCTGCGCTGTGCACCAGAGAAAATAGAGCTCCTGGGGGTTTCTCAGGTGTGCTCTCGAATTTCTTACAAAGTATGGTCGTGTACTGGTGGGGGATGGGATAAGGAAGGACATTCTCTGACACTCTCATTCAAATACAATCCAGGCAATGTGAACCTGGGTCTTAAGACTGTGGCTGTTACATATGTCTCTGCCTCGTATCCAGCTGCAAATCACAGGTCTAGTAAGCTCCTCCCCTGAAGGAGAATCTTTTTCTTGTTCTTCTCCTCTGGCCACAATAAGCATTTGCCAGTGTCCCAAAGCAAACCCTTTCATTGTGTTTCCCCTGCAGAATAAGGCTTTCTTATTTCCTTAGGGGAAAAAAGGAAGTTGGGTCTAGAGAGAAATTTGACAGTGGCTGCTATGCCCCTCCCAGACAGGATCTCTCTCTCTCTCTCTCACACACACACACACATACACAGTCTTTTCACAATTCTCCCAAACTTCCCTGTGTGTGCCTGGTAGAATTTGTGGAGGAAAAGCCTGCAAGAGAGTTCAGACCCCTTTGTATCTGCAGAGCCCCAGGCCTCACGCTCTCACGTCAGCCCACACACAGCCTTCAGCAACGCGTCAAGGATTTTCCTCGGAATCTTCTCCACAGCTTCTAGCCACTCAGCAACATCTGTGCCAGTTCCACAAATGCTTGAGTCTTCTTTCCTCCTGAAGGCTTTTTTCTCTGCCCATATTTCGGCTGAGTTGTTTCCCTCCTCTCTCTTCAGGGTAACAGAAGAGTCATGATCAGTTTTCCCAAGTTTTTAAAAAAGATCTTCTTCTAAGGGCAAAAGTAACTCTTTCCAGGTCTATTTCTGAGCTGACCCTGGACATTGATATTTTTGAAACTACGCAGGTGGCGATCTTGCGCAGCCTGGGTCGAGAAGGGGAACAGTGCAATATGCATCTCCGTCAGAACTATGACTTAGATGGTCCCACAGAATCTGGCCCCCCGTCATTTTTCCCTCACTTTATCGCCTACCACGCTTCTCCTTGCTTTGATTTTTCTGGTCACACTAAGCACTTCTCATTCTTGAAACATACTACTCATGCTCGAGCTTCACAGCCTTTCCCCAGACTATTCACTCTGCCTGCAGTGCTGGTCCCCAACGTTTTCTTGACTTGCTCCCATAATTCCTCAGGTGGCTGTCCATCATCTCATTGAAGAAGATTCCATCCACTCCTCTGTGTGGAAGGCAATGCCTTACTGAATCATTCTTGACTCCCTTACACTTTTTTATTCTTGTATTCAGAATTTAGTGAGAGACAAAGAACTCCAAGGTTTCTAGGTTTTGAGACTGAAGGATAAAAATACTGTTTTAAGAAATGATCTTTAGGGGCGCCTGGGTGGCACAGCGGTTAAGCGTCTGCCTTCGGCTCAGGGCGTGATCCCGGCGTTATGGGATCGAGCCCCACATCAGGCTCCTCCGCTCTGAGCCTGCTTCTTCCTCTCCCACTCCCCCTGCTTGTGTTCCCTCTCTCGCTGGCTGTCTCTATCTCTGTCAAATAAATAAATAAAATCTTAAAAAAAAAAAATGGTCTTTAAAATGTGGACGTAGTAAGTATATGAGTGATTAATTTTCCATGGTTGTTTTATTTGTATTTATTATGGCCCCTACACATATTTTATTTTATTTTTTTTAAAGATTCTATTTATTTATTTTGACAGAGAGAGACAGCCAGCGAGAGAGGGAACACAAGCAGGGGGAGTGGGAGAGGAAGAAGCAGGCTCCCAGCGGAGGAGCCCGATGTGGGACTCGATCCTGAAACGCCAGGATCACGCCCTGAGCCGAAGGCAGCCGCCTAACGACTGCGCTACCCAGGCGCCCCCATATTTTATTTTCATTTACGCATCTATTATCTCTACCCACTGGAAGGAAAACTCTATACAACCAGTGTTTTTAGTTTATTGATTTGCTGCTTTATCCTTCATTCTTAGAACATCATCAAGTCCGGAGTTGGAAGCCAATATTCCATTAAAATATGAATGGTGTACACTTCATTATTTTTAGATGTGCCTCCTGTGTGCCAGGTGAGCCTTAGTGATTAAAATTCCACGTACAGTCTATAATATCAAGAGTTTAACGTCTAATTTATAACATGAATGAAGTGGCGTTGAAGGTACAATCTTAGGCTGGGAGAAAATTGGGTAGAAATTATGAGGGATTCTGTGAAAGGAAACCACAGCTGAGCCTTAAGGCATTTGTGGCCATATGACAGATATTCTTTCTGCTTTTTTCTTTTCACATGCAAATGAGTTTAAAATGACTATTTTAGCAAGATGATAAAACCTGACTCATAGGATTTCACCATGGGGCAAAGGCCACATTCAAAGCACAGTGGCAAGGGGAATTCCTTAATAATCTCCCCACCTTTGCCATGAATGCTTTAGAATAATTACCTTCCTCACTGGGACCCACTGACTCAAAATATCCAGGCCATGCATAGCTTCTGGAGAGGGGTTTCCTCTTTCAATCTGACTGTTTTGTGGGTTGATTCTAAGATCCAAGGTTGTTTTGTTTTCCTTTCTTCTCTTTAAAATGTTTCCCTTTTTTGTGCTCACGCCCTCTCTCTCTCTCTCTCTCTTTCTCGTCACCTTCCCCCCTCTTATTCTGTAGTTCTTTTTCCTCTATTCCACATTCTGTTTCAAAATGAGTTCAGACAACAGTCTGAGAACCCTCACAGGAAGAACAAAAGTAAAAGTTAACATAGGTTTTTAAATTATTCGATACGACAAGGCTTAAGAACATGAATTCAATGTGACAAGCCATTAGGGGATCTTGCAGGTTTAGAGAAAGATAAATGCAGTGAAAGGAGTGTTTTAAGAGGATTAGTCTGGCATCAGATGCTTGTCTGTATTAGAGGAGGCGACGCTCTTTTCACAGAAAACCGCCAGGCAGTTACAGAGGTCCCAGGGCGGGCAATGGGGGGTACTGACGGAATTTAATCAGAGAAGAACTCTAAGGTTCCTATGTCATGAGACCAGAAAGATGAAAATGGGTTTACAAAATCGCTTTTAGAATTTAAAAGTGCAGAAGTGCAGGAGTGATCTATTTTTCATGGTTCTTTTATTTGCATCTACGTAATCTGTGTAGCAGAAGGTCTCGGTAACGACTTAATAATTTCTTTACATTATCTCTAATAAAGCACAATGGTAATTATCATTTTAGTGAGATGATAAATTTTTACAGCATGATATTTTATAACTTAAGCAATCTGTAAGCACAGAAGGCTTAAATTATTCAACAGTAGCCTTGAGAACAAATATGAATTCTATTTCATATACTATTTTGCTTTACCCCTGAGTTCTACAAGGCCTAATATAAATTTGTTAGTCTAGAGAATAAAATCCAACCTTAGGATATTAAGAGAAATTTTATGGGATATCATGCAGTTTCTAGGTACTAGCAATATATTACATGTAATTAAAAGAAATCATGGTAGGTCAGATGGCCGCTGGATATAAATTCTGTGAGTTACATATTTATGACATTTGCCAGCAAAGTAAATATGTTTGCTGTTCCCTGTTCATCCCACCCAAAAACACTGAGATCTTAATATTAGTCTACTTGCATTATCTAAATACAGTTTTAGGTGCCACATTTTAAAAATAAATTCCCAATAGGAACTATGATTTATGATTCTTACTGTTAAGTTAGAAATGTTTTCTAAAACTCTCTAATAGACTTGAGTGTTTGTAATAATGAAACACTGTGATAATTTGTTAATCATCCATATATCTTAAGATATCAAGATAAATTAGAATTTAAGTAAATATATGAATAAATGACATGGCCAACAGGCAGTTTCATGAATTTTTCACTCATGTATTCTTATTTATGTAGAAATGCATTTTTCTTCATAGTATTCAAATTTAGATGACAAATTTGATCAATGAACTGTAAATATTGTTTTCTAATAGGTAAGATAAAAATGATATTTTATTATATTTTAAAACCTGGAATTTCAACTTAGGAAATAATGCTGTCTTTAAACCCACTATTTGGTAATATTGTACATGTGTATATTTTTGAATGTGTGAATAAAAATATATATTAACACACAAAAATGTGTATATTATGAGAAAGAAGAATACAGCTCAGAAAGAGTAAAATAGTACTGGTTATATTTTGGTCTTAACCTGGTGTAGCAAAATATTCTTTGCATTTTGTTCATAAGTGTTAGAACTTGTTGCTCTCACTTAACCAAGCGTTCACAATTGCGCATTGCCTAATCTCTGTTTTGCCCTGACTACACGTGAGTCAGGCTTCTCTCCCCACAGACCCTTGACCTTTGGCTTGCACTCCCTTCTGCTACATCCGAGCAAACACTGAATTTCAAGAGTACCCTCCTGAAACAGCTCGCCCCAAGAATGAGGTAAACTGGGGCGCGTGGGTGGCGCAGTCATTAAGTGTCTGCTTTCGGCTCAGGGCGTGATCCCAGCGTTCTGGGATCGAGCCCCACGTCAGGCTCCTCCGCTAAGAGCCTGCTTCTTCCTCTCCTACTCCCCCTACTTGTGTTCCCTCTCTCGCTGGCTGTCTGTCAAATAAATAAATAAAATCTTTAAAAAAAAAAAAAAAAAGAATGAGGTAAACTCAGCAAAAAAAAATTCGCCTGTCAAACCCCCAATCGTGCTATCTGCTCATGGGCCCTGCTTGCCCTGTTTTCCCTTAAAAGTGCCTGCTAACTCTGCTTGTCCTTCCCTATAAAAGAAAAGGAAACAAGAAAGGGATAAAGAAAGGGGGGTTAATCAGAAGGGGGAATGAAGCATGAGAGACTATGGACTATGAGAAACAAACTGAGGGCCTCAGAGGGGAGGGGGGTGGGGGAATGGGATAGACCGGTGATGGGTAGTAAGGAGGGCACGTATTGCATGGTGCACTGGGTGTTATACGCAACTAATGAATCATCGAGCCTTACATCGGAAACCGGGGATGTACTGTATGGTGACTAACATAATATAATAAAAAAATATTAAAAAAAATAAAAATAAATAAAATAAAATTTAATTCACCTAACATAAAAAAAAGAAAAGAAAAGAAAAGGAAACAGGTCTTTCGGTTTTATTTGGAGGGGCTACACATCTTGAGATCAAAGTTTCCCCATATCGCAGTAGACTTCTGGAAAAAAGTCTCTCTTATCTAATTCCAGATTTGTTTTTTGTCAGACATACTCTGGTGCTTCAAAATCTGTTCGTATTTGTACTCTCATTATGATTTTGGATAATTAATGACTATGAATAATTATAAACATCTTCCTTATGCTACTGTCTGCCCCAACTGTTAAAGTATGGATCCTTTGGCCAATAATGCATCAAGGCTAAAGCTGTTTCTTATTTTCACATCTTTTTCTGTTAATACAAGCAAGGAAATAGTGGCTGATTTTAAACGTTACCATCTCCAAGATTAGACTCCAAAGTAAAAAAAAAAAAAAAAAAAAAGGAAGTGTTGCGATTGGCAGGGTAAACACAGCATTCAGAGAGTGACAGTGCCCTCCCAGTTGTCAGCTTGGTGGCAGAAAATTCTCAGTATTTTTCTGTAACCCGGATATGACACGCAAGGACAATCAGAAAATCCTTGGGGAAGTTTCTCCACGATTGGGTTACTATTAATGCTTCCAATACTATAATGAGACCTCCCCTAGTTTTCCAGTATTACAGTGAGGGGACAGCCATGCTTTCCCTTGAGACTTATTTGCATTAATTTTATTCCAATGACAATGTAAACCTATAATCATTTGAATATGGGTTCTTAACTGTATATATCTCAGATTGGATTCAAATATACTTCAAGGTATGAATGGCAGTCAGCAAAAATTCCTAAAGATTATACCTAGCTTGTTACATCCATACTTATTAACCAGAGGAGGCTCAAACTCATTCTAGACACATTGCAAAGTGAGTTCGTAAATCTTCACTAACATAGGAGCACCTTCCCTAAAAAGGTCTTTGGAAACTGGAGGTCCAAAATCTGTGTATTGTTCAAAATCAGCGAGATTAATTGCCCTGGACTTTCTGGATTTGAGATCTAAAGCAGAAAGAAGGCTGTGACTCATCCCTGATAAAATATCAGCAGATGTGTTTATAAGACTTCTGTTTCTTCTTCCAATAGTTATTGCATGGAGAGCATCCACGCACCAGCTAAGGTTGTGCTAAACCCTTGCTCAGGATTTTAGATGACGCTGTGGGTCAGAGCACAAGCGTTACTGCGAGAAGCCTATTTGGTAGACCCCACGACGCAGTGTCTCTACTTGGACAGCTATGCTTCCTCGAGCAATATTTTTAAAACGAGGTATCACGTATTTCTTAGAATAATTACATCAAACAAAATCATTTTGTAAAGATACACAAAAAGCAATCTCACACATTTCAAATATGTTCAAAGTGAGTATGATATCATTTAATCAAATGGAACATAATGTAAAAATCAAAATTTAATCACAGTAATTAGGAACTTATAGTTACACATATATAATATATGCTTATATTTTCTGTTATCTTAATTTCTATGAAAGTAAGATGCCCATATTGGGTGGTATTTACTGTGACACTGTGTTCCTCAAATAGTTATGAATACATTTTAATCTTGAGGGGCCGCATTTTCTACGTGCAATCCATTTTGACAGAATCGAATATATTCCTTAAGCTGGGTAATCAACCCAAATGTATCCATCTATTCATGAGGCAAATACAGTAAAATACTTCACCGAGAATCAAATTGTATTTTAGGGAAAAAACCTAAATCCTTAATTTCCTAAATATCAATGACTCATCAATATAGCGTTCATTGCAGTATTTTAAAAAGTTTTTATTTAAATTCCGGTCAGTTAACATAGAGTGTAATATTAGCGTCAGGTGTACAATGTAGTGATTCAACAATTCCATGCATCACCCGGTGCTCATCAGATGAGCCCTCCTTAATCCCCATCACTTATTTACCCATCCCCCTCCCCCCCTCCCCTCTGGTTACCATCAGTGTGTTCTCTAGAGTTGACCTGTTTCTTGGTCTGTCTCCCTCTTCTTTGTTCCTTTGCTCCTTTGTCTTGTGTCTTACATTCTACATATGCATGAAATCATATGGTATTTGTCTTTCTTTGGCTGAATTATTTCACTTAGCATAGTACTGTCTAGATCCAACTTTATTGCTTCAAATGGCAAGATTTCATTCTTTTTAAGGCTGGGTAATATTCTATTGCATACATATATCACTTCTTTATTCATTCATCAGTTGATGGATACTTGGGCTATTTCCATAATGTAGCTTTAGTAGATAATGTTGCTATAGACATCAGGGGGCACATATCCCACTGTATTAGTATTTTCATATTCTTTCGGTAAATACCTAGTAGTGCAACTGCTGGATCGTAGGGTAGTTCTATTTTTAACTTTATGAGGAACCTCCAGTCTGTATTCCAGAAGGGCTACACCAATTTGCAGTACCACCAACAGTGTAAGAGGGTTCTCCTTTCTCCACATCTTACCGAACACCTGTTGTTTCTTGTGTTGTTGATTTTAGCCTTTCTGACAGGTGTAAGGTGGTGTCTCACTGTGGTTTTGATTTGCATTTCCCTGACGATCAGTGATGTTGAGCATCTTCTCACGTGTAATATTTTTCAATTTGATTTTTAGGTTTTTGTTTTAGAGTCAGTAGCCTATGCCTCTCGTAATTTATTAAATTATACACATTATACACAACACAAAATGCTTCATGATAATGTTGCAGTATATAACTCATTTTAAACATGACATCCTTATATCGGATAAGAAATATAAATGTCTTTAAAATTTAGATTTGAATTACAGATAAGCTGAATATAGGATTTATAGTAAAAAATAGCCTACTTGATAATATTCCAGTTTTCTACCCTGAATAATTTGGCAACAATTTTCTGAAGTCTGAAATTTGCTTTGTATCAATAATATATTTTTCATAGTCATCATTACTTCTCTGTTCTTCCAAATAACATTTAACTTTTTAATCCCCTTACCACTGAAAGAATGTTATATACATTGAATTTTAATCCCTAATTCATTTAGCTTGTAATATTAATGTTTCTTAATATATCATACCCAATTAGTATATAAGGCTTATCAAAGAAGTTATGTGAACACATTATGCATTCATTATAAAATAAAACATGTCATTTTAAAGTGCATCTTTTCAAAGTATCTCTGGTTTGACTAGTATTTATAATTCTATTGTAAGAGTTCATCTAGAACCTTACAAGAATTCACCTAGAATTTCTCTAGGTGCATTTAAATTATTTTACAATTAAATTTTCCAACTTTCTATAAAGCTTTGGGGAAAAAAACTACAGAAATAGGAAAATAAACACTGAATTTGTTTTGGGTAACATGTTGCTCTTTTTGGTCTTTATTCATCTTATATATCCTTTCCTTTGCTGAAAAATCTGAAAATAACTTGCAGACCTTATGACACATAACTTCTACAATTTTAGCATGAATCTAGTAAAAATAAGAACAGGATTTTGCCTAACTTATTTAATTATCACATACATTAACACTATTTTTCTAATCATCTAATGTACACATTCGAATCTCTACAATTGTCCCTAAATTGTCTTCTATAGTTTCATTATGTGAACCAAAATTCAAATAAGATTCAGAAACTGAATTGGACTATCATGTCTTCTTAGACCTTTCAGATATCCAGATAGTTAGATTTTATGAGTCACTACAGTATAGGCAAGAGAAAAGACAAACAGACCAATAGTCCAAAATAGAAAGTACAAAAAAAAAAAAAAAATGTTGATACAAATGTTTATGACCCAAGTAGAAAATGTGGAAAGATTTTTTTTCCAATAAGTGATTCTGGGTCAACTGGCTAGTCATATGAACAAAATGAATCTTGACCTCTAGCTCACACCGTACACTAAAATCAATTCCAGATGATTTGTAGATATAAATGGAATAGTGAACAGGAAAGTTTCTGGAAAGAAGGATAGGAAAATTATTCACAGTGTTAGAGTGTACAAGGTTTTATAAGTGAAATCCCAATCATACTATCATAAAGGCAAAGATCGATAAAACTGACCACATTAAAGAACTCCTACTTCTCAAAAGACACCAAGAAGAAAGGGTAAAGTGGACCACAAAGTGAGAGTAAATATTTGCAATACATATATCTAAGTGTACTAGATTCTATCATGTGCTGGCCACCAGCATTCATTTCACCAACTCCTGGAATAGTTGGCATCGTCGGCCCGTCTTCTCCCCTGGCAACTGGCTTCAATGAAGACAGCAAACCTGTCTAGGGTCAGACCTCTGCTGGAGGCAGCATGCATCTGATGACTTCATACAGTGATGTCGAGTCTTTGCTCTCATGTTTCAATGTGTTAATATTCTGAAGAGCCTTTGCTGTGACTTCATCATAACACACCTTCCTCCTCTCCCCACTCCTGTCTCCTTTCTTCCCCTAAGTGTTTTGATCCTGAGACCACCATAAACTTCCTGTGTGCCTACCTCTATCCCAGTCTATTTTCCAAGGAGTCGGATCAGTGGCAATGACAGCAGAGTGGTGGAATATATAAAGACTTTCAAATCAATAAGAAAAAGACTACCCTTTAGTAGAAAAATGAGCAAGAGACTGGAAATAGTACTTCATAAAAGGTGATAACCAAATGGCTAAAGAAAACACCCAGGATTTTTAGTCATAAGAGAAATGCAAATTCAGGGCGCCTGGGTGGCACTAAGCGTCTGCCTTTGGCTCAGGGCGTGATCCTGGCGTTATGAGATCGAGCCCCACATCAGGCTCCTCCGCTGGGAGCCTGCTTCTTCCTCTCCCGCTCCCCCTGCTTGTGTTCCCCCTCTCGCCGGCTGTCTCTCTCTCTGTTGAATAAATAAATAAAATCTTTAAAAAAAAAAAAAAGAGAAATGCAAATTCAACTTTGATAAGATACCGCTTCAAACACATCAACGTGGTTATCATGAGAAAAGGCAGACAATACATACAGTGTTGGAGAATCTGTGGAACAAACAGGGATCTCATACACCGCTGGAGAGGGTGTAGAATGGTACAACTCTTTCTTTTCTTTCTTTTTTTTTTTTAAAGATTTTATTTATTTGAGAGAGAGAGCATGCACAAGCAGGGGGGAGGGGCAGAGGGAGAAGCAGACTCCCCGCTGAATAGGGAGCCCAATGAGAGACTAGATCCCAGGTCCCTGAGATCATGACCTGAGTCAAAGGCAGATGCCTAACCGCCTGAGCCACCCAGGTGCCCCTGTAAAAGTACAATTCTTTTAGAAAACTTTGATAGTATTTACTACAGTTATAACCCAGCAAACTTCTTCTGGAATAAACTCAACGGAACTATGTACAGTGAAAGAAATGCCCAGTGAAAGAATGTTCAACAGCAAATCTCAGTAATACTTAGGAGAGTGGATAAATAATATGGGGTGTTTCCATACAACAGAATATTCTACAGTAAGGAGAAATCATGAAATGCTGTTACAGGTAACAAAATGAATAAATTCAGATACAAAATAACATTCCATGTTTCAGTTTACACAAAGTTCAAAAGTGGACAGAACTAATCTATAAACTCAGATGTCAACAGGTAAAACCCTTCTGTTTGTAGGCTCTCACAAACCACGAATATAAGGGAAAACTCAGTAGCCTTATTGCCAGAGGAGGAAAAATTAATTTGAAGTGGAAGGCAAAACCCATGGCATCATGCCAATGTAAACAGCAAACTCATTAGGGGGGGAAAAAAGGAGGGTGGGGGAGGGGAACCGTATGTCCGCCATGGAGTCATTATCTGAATGGGGCAAGTAACATGTCATCCACCAATTTAAGGCAAAGTAAGTCCCTCTCATAAACTTCGCTGGGAAACTCTGTGTGCGTCCAAGTAAGATCAGGGAGGGCCCAGCAGAAACTAAAAGCCAAGAGAGATTTAAGCACAGGCTGAACCCTGCTGAGTATGCTCTCTAAACCACTCAGATCCAAGGGTAGAGGGTAGAAGCCCTATGAGTTCCAAGGGTTGAGACATAACTGCTGCCCAGATAATTGGCTGAGCCCAATAACATGCAGACACAGGGACAATTTTCGAGAAGCGAAGCAAAAAACTAAAACTAAGCATTTGAGGAATAAAGCATCAGCAACCACATATCAAGAAGGAGGCAGATTACATCAATTAAGTACAGAAAACATACTAAAGAAAATTCAGGGAAAAAAATAAAGAATCCAGAATTGCCATAATATATTATCTACCGTGTACGGCTTTTAACAAAAATTAAAGGGCTTGCAGAAAAAGTGTGATCCATACTCAAGAAGTCTCAAGAGAGAAATAAAAACTCTCCTACTTTAGCAATGAGAACAAGACGAATTATCTACATCATGCTTACTTTAAGCCCATCAAAGAGCTGGTGTTACAAAGTGACCTAATAAACTAAAATCCAATAGGTAATTGTCCCCACAGCTGTGATGGACACAAACTGCTTTCTTTTCTGGCAGAGAGTGAAGGAAGGAACCACCACAGATGTAGAAAGTATGACTAGACTGCCAAAGAATCTCAAAAGTTCAGGGTGAACCCCCAAATCCTTGGGTGCCCAGATACAAAGACAATTTGTCACCTTCAAACCCTTTTCCACAGGCTTTGCTGAACCTCAAAAAAAAAAAAATGTGAGAGGACAAAAAATGAGGAAGACTCCCTTGAAGGCACAGGTACACCAGGCATGATATGGTCTGAGGGGAGAAGGAAAGCCAAGCAAATTTCTCCAGTAAGGATATGACAAGACAAGTGAGAGAAACCTTCTTTGAGAATGAAACAAACAACTTCTTCTGTGTGTCTTATGAGGGCAGAGCAATAACTGCAAAATACTCCACACTCCACCTCTTTCTTATACTGTGTGAGGCACTGACCATCTGGAAAGAGAAGAGCCTACCAGTTTGTGATGTTTGAATGACTACTGTTTGCTTAAGTCCCTTCTGAACCAGGGGCGCTCCACCAAGAGCCCTCACTCACCTGTCCCCAGTTTCCCCCATCTCTAACTGATGCCTCAAATACCCCATATATGTTAAATTGATAAGCAGTCTTTACGGTATGTTATAATGTACTTAGAAAAAGAAGTTGTCTTTTTTTGGCAACACCTGCAAGTGTCAGTTACGATTCAAATTCACCTAAGTGGCTGACAACTCATATGAAATGTAATCCTCTCCTGATTCGTGCATACATCTTTTCACTGCCATAATCCCGTCTTTCTTCCAATCACCTGTCACCACCAACTTCAGGCTGGTGAAGCCGCTCCTCCTTCGAGAATCTCTGCTGATGTGAACACTAATACACGTTTATGCCTTATGTTTGATGTTTGTCATGTCATTAGCACAGCCACCTAGTAAATTCCCAGATTACTAGGGAGAGGCAGGTTTGGGGAACTCACTTTAGAGTCAACCAAAACACTGTCTACCTCTAGAGAAGGGGTAGATTGAGGATAGACACCCCTAAGGTGCAGCCACAAGGGGCAAGTTAGAGTAGGAAGTCAGCGCAGAAAACCTGAGACCAAACTTCCAGCCCTCAGCTTCTGCTTAGTGTGCTAATGGCTAGCATTGAGACTGATCCAAGGTCCTGCCCTCCAAAATAAACTGAATTGTGTGAACTAAATATAACTAAAGCAACAACAAAATCCAGACCCAGCTAAATTACAGCATAAATTAACTCAAATACTCACTCTAACGGTCTATAAAAATAATAATCAGATTCTTTTGGGGGAGTAAGTATCACTTACCTCCCCTACACAGTTTTTTTTGGGGGGGCAGTTTATGCATAATGTCCAATATATAATCAAAAAGTCCAAGACAGGAAAAAAGCCAGACAGTGTCATCTACTGTTGAGTAAGGAATCAATGCAAGCAGACTCAGGGATGGCCCGTTTTTAGAACTATTAGATCAGAACTTTCAAATAACTAGTGGAAAAGTTGGATGACATATGTGAACAGCTGGGAGATTTACTCTGGATTGAAATCATAAGAATGAAAAAAAGCTAGATGTGAAATTATGATCATCAGTGATGAAGAATTCATTCAATGGGCATATAATTCTCTTAGATATAAAAGAGAAAAGAAGTGAACTTCAAGGACATAGCAACAGACATTATCCAAACTGAAACACAATAGGGAACAAAAGAGTACTCAAATTGAAAAAGAATGTCCCAGCTCTACAAGATAATATCAGTCTAACTTGGGGTAACAAGGTGTCAAAAAAAAAAAAAAATGGCAGAAGAAAGAACCTGAAGAGATGATAAATTAATGCAAGGTGTCAATCCACACACAGCCAAGCAGCTCACAGCTCTCCAAGCCGGAAAAAATGCAAAAAACAGGAGAACAAAGAAAAACAAACACACACACAAACAAAAAAACAAACAAATTATACCCACACAACATAATCAAACTCCGAAAGTAAGTAAAAACCTTGAGGGCAGCCATAAAGGGAGAGAAAAACATATGACATTCAATGAAAAAGATACATTAGATACAGTGTAACAATCTTAAACAATTGTGTCTAAGGCAAGAAGGAGGTAGAACTAAATCTCTGAAGTACAGTAAGAAGCAAAATGCTTGTCAATTAGGAACGCGAGGCTGGCAAAAACTGTCATGGAAAATGAAGACATTAGAAACAAAACAAATGCAGTAAATAAAGACATGTGACAACTGAAAAATACTTGCATACAAGAGTGAAGACTTTTTTGTATTATTCCGGAGGAAAAGAACACCAGTTAGAAATCAAGTTTTATGGTAATCAATGAAGAACACTTGAATGATAGATAGGAAGGACTTTAAAGAAAATCTCTTTAATCGCTACAGTCTTTAAAATAAACGTAACAACTACGTAATCCTGGGCTTAGAGGGTACGCAGAAATGAATTACATGACCACGACAGCACCAGGGATGGGAAGGTGATAATTTAAACATTAATTCAACCCATTCGAGTTCTTTGCCATTTATAGAACATTAGGCCCAACATCAAAACATACGTTCTTTTCAAGTATACACGGAACAGCCGGGGACGTTTTAGGTTTTAATTTCCTAAGCAGATGTTCTCAATTCTTCTCTTCAAAGTAGTCTCAGTTTAAAAACTGCCAAGTGTACAGTATTCTCAGTTTAGCTAGCGACATAGAATATTTCCTATAGTGTTTCTCGGTATGCTTATACTCAGATGTATGAACGTAATACTGACATATTTTGGATCTTCTAGTCTCCCCTGGGAGTAGTTACAGAGGGTCGTAGGAACACCTTGGGGCACACAATCACAGAGGCATATGCACTGCCCTCAACGAATGCAAGAGAAATCGACTCTACCAGAAATGTAAGTAGCTGAGAACATGCCCTGCGAAACCCTCAGACATTTTTTTTTTTCCAGAGCGCTCGTTCTCCTCCCCACTCCCCAGGCATCCCCATCAACAACTTGGAAGGAACAGGAGATTAATTATATCTCACACCGATCATTTCTCTCCTCCTGTTTTTCCCTTCGGCTCATCCCTCGCGCTTCATGAATGCTAGTCTGAACTTTCAGCAGGAAGTTTCATTACACCCTGGCTTGAGAATCAGAAAGTTATTTTTCAAGCTTCCAGAAGTTTTAATGGTTACAAACAAAATTTCTAGAATCGTGTGCTGGAGCATAACATCAAGTGGATCTGTGGATTTTAAATAATTTACAACTTTTTTTGCTCTGAAAATGCAAGTACACCTTACTTTCACTTAAAACTGCTGGAATATATGGAAGATATTTGCCAGATACAGCAATTTTCGGAGAGTCACCTGTTTTGTGCTTTATGGCCTACCTTTATGTTTCCTTGCTTAGGTGAAGAGTAGAGCATTGCTGATACTGTGGACAGTTTTCCTCTCAGTGAGAGTGAAAACTGGAAACTAATATGAAATAGCGCATACAGGTTATTCGTGCCCCGTGAGGTAAGGGGGCCAGTCTGGGTCTTAGGTATCATTATATCCTCTAATGTTCTTCAATAAGGATATAGCCGTTGTCCATAAGGATGAATTTATTCTTCAGGGTACTCATAATAATTGGCAGAAAGCACATAACCTTTTTAAGAACAGCAGTATAATTAATCTCAAGATCACTGTTAAAAAAAAAATCACTGTCATCATTTTACTTTCGATCAGACAGCTTGGCGTTCTCCTCAAAATCACTGAGCAACTCAGAACAATGACCTAATTATTTCCTTTAGGTGAGAGCTGACTCACTGCTGATCTTTTTCTCCATTGAGGAGAATGTTCAGAAATGTTCAGAAAAATAGTAAGATGTAAATTAGCAATGAGTACCAGTTAGTGGAGCAAAGCTAAGTGGACAGCACTGGCTTTCCTTAAATATCACAGTTAAAGATATTTTTTTTTCCTTCAAAGACAGTAAAGATATGTCATAACATATCTTAAGTCATAATCATCTGTGTTGATCAACTAAGCACCTATTTGTGTATTATTGTTAATATGATTTACTTTTAACTGTCACAAAAAAATGTAAAATGGAATATGGAACATAAATAAGAAATAGGGTCAAGACAGAAGGTAGTTATTAAAGAAGTTCCCAGACCTGCAAAGTAATTTTTGATTTTATAAGAATTACAGAGGTTTTAGACTGGAAAAAAAAAAAAGCCATAGAATCTATACCACAAGAAGACAGAAAATATGCAACTATTATGAAGTGTGTCATTCACTGGGTTAAATAAAACAACCCGCGAATACCAGAGTTTTTCGGTAAAACCTGGACATCTAGCTAACAGAATATGAGTGTGCTTCTCCCAACGGCCTGCAGTTTTAAACCACGAAACAAAATAAAACAAAAACATGTTTCTACTCTCTTTTATTTCCCTTAATATTTTTTAATAAATGTAGTAGTAAATTAATCCTTCAAAGCTGAAGAACACTAACGGGAAATAATTTATACTGGTGGTCTAGGTCCCAAAGTAGAGGGTTTATGTACAGAGACAAGAAGAACCCCATATTACTATGTTTTGGAAATTTCTAGTACATGAAGGGATCACGCAATCAGAAAACGGAAGCAAAAAAGAACCTAGGTATGTAGTCCATTCAAGCTAGAATAGAGCTTAGTAGACACACAGAAACCTGCTGGAGTTACGGCCATCAGCCACGTTGTGTATTTCCAGAAACGACCAAGGACAAAGTGGGAGGAGCACCACGGGCCGCTTGGGGATTCTTGCACTATATATATTAATAATCATCACACGGTGATTTCCTTTACTTCATCCAAAGATGCATGTATCATAAAAACACCTTAAAAAGCAGGACGCACTAGACAAATTACAGCAAGCCAAGCCCCAGGAAACATTTTGGTGAAGAATCAAAGATTTAACCTCTAAAAATGAGTGCCACTTCAAGCCAAAACAAACACAAAAGCTCTGTACAGATACCACTCTGAATCATAAACAGAAGGCAAGAAGTATATTTTACATGGTTTTCATAGTCTATTTTATGCTTGATTGGGAATGTAGTAGTATCTGGAATATAAAAATGCAAGTGGATTTTTATGTGTTTAATGAAGTAATTATTTAATGACAAGTCCTTTAGGCATAAAAGTGCTCTGGGGGATACACGATAATTACATATGAGCAGCACACAGCTCAGTTTCGTACTGGAACTGCCCACATAGGCTGGACAGCAGGCGAGAAGCTACGAGTTGTCAGTGTTGTGGGCATTGGTATGTTTTGAAGAGGAAACAGAATGTTACTTAGTCTCATTGGACCTTTAGAAAGAAGCTAGTTAGGGGTACCTAAGTTGGTTGAGTGTTGGTTAAGTGTCTGCCTTCAGATCAGGTCGTGATCCCAGGGTCCTGGGATGGAGCTCCCTGTGGGACTCCCTGCTCAGCAGGGAGTTGGCTTCTCTCTCTGCCTCCACCCCCCCCCCACTCGTGCTTGCTCTTTCTCAAATAAATAAAATCTTTTAAAAAAAAGAAGCTAGTTAAAAGGGCCCCTCCCTCCCTCCTTCCCTCTCTCTCTCTTAGACATACACACACTCATTTGTTTTATATATATATGTGTATGTTTTATATTGATGTTGTATTTGTGACTTATATTTTGGGATAAGAAGTGAGGATAAGAGGGGAAAGGCTCCAGGAGGGGTCTTGTGTGATCTTGTGTGACCAGGACTGTGGTGGGATCTCATCACCAATGCTTCTCCCCTTAGCTCCCTGACACAACAAAGACACACAATACTGGGCCACTTGTAACTTCTCCCTCAATCCCTGAACTGTTATTTTCACCAGTGTCTCTCTATGCCCCCACCCCCACCGCTAAAGCCCTCTTGTGGTAGGAGGGATGTAAGGAAACCCCCCAATGGCTCCTAGAGCACCCAGCCCACACATGGTTCACTAGATGCTCTATGTACTAACGCAGTAATACCCATCCATGGCTTGTAAATGATCTGTGGCCCCAGAGATGTTCCACACGGCTCAGCAAAAAAACTGCATGACTTCTTTACCCTGGGAATCACTGGGTTACTTAGGAGTTTCCTTTCAACACGTACATCATATTGAATCACTTCAGACTATTTTTCCTATTCAAAATTACATAAGGCACCACTAAGATATTCCAAGTCGCAATATATCTTAGTAGCTAGGATAAATGGAAAAGTGCAGGATCCTCAACCCGGGTAAAATTTCTCACAGCTTGACATCACTATATAGGAATTAAATGTAAACCCAAGTTTCTCTAATCGAGGGCAAAAGAGATAGCAAATTAACATAACTGGAATAAACACAGTCTTCTTCATGAGTCATGTGCATAACGCCAAGTGTTATGAGAAACCAGTGCTTAAAGAAAAAGACTCTGATAGAAGGATAATGTTGAGTTATGGTTTTGTCTGTTTAAGAGTTATGGGTAGACTGCATCAATGAAAAGCATCAAACTGATATATTTGTTCTAGCTACTAAAAGCGTGATCTTATATTTCAGGGCTGGATCTCCAGCAAGCCTTAATTTGTTGAAACATTTTTTATTCACTATCAGGCTCTGCAGATACCATACTGTTTGTTACACACGTGCAGCTCTTATCTTTCATTACAGATTCCCGGAAATCATGTAATCCCATGATCTAAACAGGATTTTCCTCTCCTCTCCTCTCCCCTCCCCTCCTTTTCTTCTTTTTCTTTCTTTCTTTCTTTCTTTCTTTCTTTCTTTCTTTCTTTCTTTCTTTCTTTCTTTCTTTCTTCTTTTCTTTTCTTTTCTTTTTCACCATTCTCTCATTCTGTACCCCAAATGCCCTCCCATCTAACTCTTCAACGTTTGTAGACCTTTTATATCTATCATTTTCATAAAACATGAATCTGCTGCCGGACGAGTTTTAAGGTAAATGTATCTAAATTAAGTCTGTCTGCCTTGGTAGATTATGGATTTCAGTTAGTTATTAAATTCTGCTTTAAAAGTCTATCATAACTTTTGCTTTTTTGCTTAGCATTGTAAGATAGCATATGATAAATCAAGGTAATAGATGCGAAGCCTAATTCCCTTACCTGTGTAAAGGAAGAGAGGACATTACATTCCGGAGGCGTGCATTTTCCGCCTACTCCACCGGCTGCGCTTGGACCTTGGCGGGTGAGCGGAGCACTGAGATTCCACGCAGCACCGGCGCCGCGCCTCTCCGTACGCCCATCTGCGCGTGCGCAAATGCATGCGCTCTCTGTTCCCTGATTTCCCACAGCTGCAGATTCCTGACACTCGACCTCAGGCTTTGGTGGTTGCTTCTGTTGCCTTCACTGGGGGCAAACATTTCCAGGTTCTTGTTGACCTGTGACAGTTCAGTATCTTACTCAGCTCTTGACTCCGCTTTCCCAACTTTGAATTCTCCTCATTACAGGTTTTATCTCCTCCTCAAGTTCTGTTACGCAGAAGGTCACTAGACAGGATAGAGGGGGGAAAGGATTCAGAAATACAGCAAAGTTAATCAGAAGATGCCCTTTTTCTTTTAAAAGTTCTCCTAGATAGCCCCTCTACCTACACACACGGACATACACAAGAGCATACGCAATATTTGGTTAGCATTGCAATAATGCCTCCTAAACTCTGGGCTACTCTAGATTATTTTTTATTTGTATGAGTTTGCAGGTGGGGGTGGGAGGGATGCCGCATAGAGACTATGAATTCCTAGATAAACACTTTTTCACTTCTGCTTCCCCTACAATATCATGTGCCCAAAGTGTTACTATATAGGTGTGGAATTAATTTGAACAAAAGGTCTGCCTTTTTAGGGAAATGACGGGATTGTGTTTTCACACGATTTATATCCCCACCCGGGTAATGCACACAATGCCTAAAACACAGCTAACTGAATGAAGGATTCTAATACAGAAACGTACACCCTCGGGGACTCATACATTCCTGGTATGCAACCTGGTATTATACCGCAGTGCAAAATCCACTCTTGTATATTCATGATAATTCTATATAGATAAATAATCTCTTCCTCGCTAAGAATTAGGAATTGTCATGGCTGCTACCCTTCTGCAGAGAACAAAAGAAGTATTTCGGAAACTGTGGCCACATGGTCTCCTTTCCCCATCACTTTTCTGTAGCCTAGTATTGAATGATGCCATGGGTACATCTTTCACAGATCCGGGAGTGAATTAAATCATAGTAACGTGTGTGTGTGTGTGTGTGTGTGTGTGTGTGTGTAGGCACCCCAGTCCTCATACTTGCAAGGCTCAGGACAGTTTCTTAACATCCTGTCTTCTCATAAAAGCACTGCACCTCCCTTGGAAAACCTATCCCTTTTATTGGTACTCCCAGAGCATTACCAACATCAGTGCTCCCTTCATCCCCAGTGCAATGGGACACATGAAACCCAGGCCAGCTCATGTGGAGTCCTTCCCATAATTTCTGAATTGAAAATGGGGGGGGATTCTTATCTTCTCAGATCTTAAGTATAAGATTACAGGGCTCTCAGACATTTCTCATAACGCGGAGACTTTATGTAGAAAAATGAAATCCAGTAAAAACTAGCAGAGATAAGAGAGTCTTGCTAGCATTAAATCCCAATATCATGTCTGAAGCCTTCATGCGAAGCGTTTCTCCTTCAGTTTTATAAGCTGCTTCAGTATTCTTCTCAGCCACTAAGAAGCATTTCTCTTGTGTTTTTGTTTTTCCTTCAGGTGACATAAGTTGTGATTCTTATCATTTTCGTCTAAAGACAAACTACTATTACTGTGAGAGTTGGCTGGTAATCTCAGAGGTCACACTGTTTGCAGTCTGCTTTAATCTTTGAAAAGGTCAGAAAATGGACCTTCCCAAACTTGGAAGGTTTAGATCATTTCACAAAACACTGGAGTCTTTCTGAGATATTATACATATTTTTATGAGATTGTAAGCTCTTTTTCTAAGTCAAAAATGCTTCAAGTCAAAGTCACTGTCTTTTCCGGCTCTTTGTAAATTGTTTTGCTCAAAAGCACAGGTTAGCAATGGATTTTACATCTTATTTTTCACATCAGATTACAAAAATATCTCATTTTAATCCTTATTGGTCTTAGAGATAAAAAGTTGCACAGTGTAAAGTTCTACGTGCAGCTCTGACCACTTCTTCTGTCTAACACACTTGACCTGCAGGTAAGAGCACATCCCTAGGCTCACATGGATGTTTGAGAAGAAAATATTAGGGGCGCCTGGGTTGCACAGTGGTTAAGCGTCTGCCTTTGGCTCAGGGCGTGATCCCAGCATTATGGGATCGAGCCCCACATCAGGCTCTTCGGCTATGAGCCTGCTTCTTCCTCTCCCACTCCCCCTGCTTGTGTTCCCTCTCTCGCTGGCTGTCTCTATCTCTGTTGAATAAATAAATAAAATCTTTAAAAAAAAAAAAGAAGAAAATATTAAAAAGAGATTGTACAGGCTGAGAAAAAAATACGAGGAGGTGGTACATTACTACAAATATATTAACAACTGGCGAAAGGGGAGTCAAACCTGACCTAAGCTTGAAGAGATTAAGAGGGATCTTTTCCTTATAAAAGAAGGGGGTACATTGAGGTGGATATTGTCGAACTCTGGGCAGGAGCATGTAACGTGTGTTTAATTCCATCTGGGATGCATATACCAAGAGGGACATTCAGAGGTTTATAGCTGGCAGTTGTTCTGATTGAATGATGCCCATAAAAAAAGCAGGGATTAGATTGTTAAATGTCTTGAAGGTCATTCCAGCATTTCAAGACTGAAGGGGTAGGAACCGAAAGATAGAGAGAGAGAGTATTACTAGGAAAAGATCTTAAAAATAAATATATCAACTGAGAAATAATTACAATGAGGACTCTCGAAGACAACTAGAAATTTTATAACATTCTCCTATCTAATTTGCTACTCATTACTTATTTCTCCACAATAGTAATGGGATAATTAAAAATGAAAAAGGGTTTCTCTTTTCCTCCTTCCTCCCTCCCTTTCTTCTTTTATTTTTCCTTTCTCTCTACTCCTTTCCCTTTTCCTTTCCCCATTTCCTTTCCCTTTCCTTTCCTTCTTTCTTTCCCCTGGGGGAGAGGTCAAGGATGAGCTGGGCAAAAGTCTATTGTTACTTAACATATAATTATAGGGTAAAATGAATTCCAAGAGGTAGGAGAGAGGTGCAGCTACAGAGAGAATCGAAGGTAAAATCTGAATTTTAAAGACAAGGGAATGGGGTCCAGCCTGGGACATGTGCTGGTATTGGTTTGGAATGGGCAGTATGGTTTTTTCCCTGCTTGTTTTTCACTTATGTGCAAGATGGGCATTCCATAATTTACTCTAATTCTTTAAATTTCTACCAAGTGATTTTGAAAAACTACTTGATAAAGTCTTCCCTTCACCCACCATTTCTGAACTATCATTTGAGACCCACATCCCAAAATAGTTAAACTGTCTGGAGGAAAAGGTGGTCCTTTTTGGGGGGGGGTGTTTTATCCAGAACCAAACCCAGAAGTGTAATAAAACATTTAATAAATATGCATTCAGAAAACTTGGGAGACTTTCCAGACTTACTTTCCCCTTTAAAAGAAACCCTTATGGTATATGTGGGTAGTACTTTTATAACTTCCTTTCCTTTGGAGAACCATTTGAAATTCTGGAAAAAAACAGGAGTCTGTCTAAAAACAATGTGTAGTTTTCTGCATGAAGGCTGTACTCAGGAGAAAAATAGCAGAAAAAATTCATTTTCAAAAGCAGACTGAGTTGTAAGCCTACATTGAATTTGAAGAAGGAAACTGAAATATGGGGCTCTCCTTTTTTCTTACGTAGAAGGAATTTTTTTTTTAACCAACATCAAGAACTAGATAAGTGAATCACTAGAGTACTCTCCACTTGCCAATGGATATGGCAGGTCAACAATTCAACATACTACGTTAGAAGTGGCACTGTTCTATTTCCTATTTATAGTCAAACTGCTCAATTCGTTCTACTTTAGCTCCAACCCTTATAAGAACAGAGAGCTAGAAAATAGAGAACCTGATCCCATTTCATTAGTTAAAGGAAATGGCTCTTTCCACTTGATTTCTCTAATTTATTTTAAAATCAGGAGTACTGAACCTCTGCCAACATTCATACTTCATTTGGGAATATGTTTTGATTATAGATTTCAATCTGAAAATAAAGCCTGTCATTTAAAGAGGCATGGCTATTTGAAAAACACAACAACATATTAAGAAGAACGGCAAAAGAATATCTAAAAGATGCCCATCTTTTTGTTTACTGTGTTTTGATTTCAATGTTATTATACTGTGTGCTAGACTTTTCATTTGCTATCATTACATAATCAAATAATAACTTAATGTTATTACAAAGCAAACGAAATCTAAAAAACAAAACAGAAAAGCAAACAAAAAGACTTAAGTACAGAGAACAAATTAATTTACTTCATAACAATAAAGAGAACTAGCTCTGGTAGGTGCTCGAGGGAAGGTGGTAGGGGGAGGGGTTAAATAGGTGAATGGGATTAAGAGGTATAAACTTCCAATTATCATATAAGTCAGGGAGGTGAAAAGTACAGCAGAGGGGCGCCTGGGTGGTTCAGTCAGTTAAGCGTCTGCCTTCAGCTCAGGTCATGATCTCAGGGTCCTGGGATCGAGCCCCACGTCGGGCTCCCTGCTCAGCGGGGAATCTGCTTCTCCCTCTCCTTCTGTCTCTCTCTCTCTCCCCACTATTACGTTCTCTCTCAAATAAATAAAATCTTAAAAAAAAGAAAAGAAAAGGGAAAGTACAGCAGAGTGAGTACAATAATATTGTAATAATGTTATATGGTGACATATGGTGACCACACACGTCACAGTGAACACTGGGTAATGTATAGAACTGTCAAATCCCTATGTTGTACATCTGAAACTAGAATATTGCATATCAATTATAATTCAGTTTGTTTAAAAAAGACTCTAAACAGGAAAAATGCTGAGTTGAAAATTAATTTTAATACTCAAAAATACATTAAAAATTTTAAAAATAAGTTATAAAACTATGAAGACAGCTCTGTTTGTAGATCACGACAAACTTAGGTATGTGTTGAGGCTTTAGAAGACTTCTGTGATTAAATGAAATGGGAGAAGAATAGTGGTCTTTGTGTGTGTGTGTGTGTGTGTGTGTGTGTGTGTGTGTATTAAGTCTTATTTAATATACTGTATTAATTTAACATATATCTGTAACTACTTTTTGTGTAGGTTTTGTGATATGATTTCTGAAGTAAAAGAGCTTAGAGTTTAGAAGGGGAGAGATATTTAATTTGGAAACTATAACTCACAAAAGTAGAACGTGGGGATTATGGAATTAGAGATTCAGTGACAGCATGGTAGAGGGGAGAGAGTTCGCCCTCTGAGTTCAGATCTCACTGCCAAAAGGTCTCCATTCCATGTTATTGGAAGTTGGTGAATAAATGAATGTATGTCCTTCAATTTACATTTCTATCAAATAGAGATTGGGGCACGTGGGTGGCTCAGTCTATTAAGTATCTGCCTTTGGCTCAGGTCATGATCTCAGGGTCCTGGGATAGAGCCCTATGTCAGGTTCCCTGCTCAGCAGGGAGTTGGCTTCTCCTTCTCCCTCTGCCCCTCCCCACTGCTTCTGTGCACTCGCACCCTCTCTCTCTGTCAAATGAATATTTTTAAAAAAAAAAGCATCAAAGCAAATTTACAGAACTACTATGAATAAGTCTCCAACATATACTGATTGAATATTGATTTCAATTATGTATGCAAAAGATAAAAATCAGGAAACGAGCACAGTTATTTTGGCCAAAATCAGAAAAAATACGTAAACTCACAAAGAACTCAAACACACGTACATACCCACAAAATCGTTTCTACTGCTTACCCTTCACATATTTCACAGGTGCTATGCCATAAAACCAGCTAGATAAAATTTACTTCATACATTAACGTATCTAACAAGTAAACAAAAAATATTTTATAGAATCTAAAAATTTTTAAAAAAAGAATCTAAAATTTAAAATCTTATACATGTTTCATCAGGTCCTACACTCATTACATTTTCCATCACAGACTCCTCATTTGCCATGGTCTCTTCAATAAAACTGAATTTGAAAAGACCTATTAAGTTGACAGAAATCATTTACTTCTAAAATCAACTTTTCAACGAAGTGTAACACGTGTCATGAAAGGTGAACCCATCACAGGCGTGCACCTGACAGTGTGACGACAATCCAAGTTCAGAAACAGAGCGACACCCAGCCCTCCAGCACTTCCTGTCTCCTCCTATCACTCATTCCATTTTCCTGTCGGAGGTACCATTCACTACCTTAACCTCTAAGAGTCTAGCTTAATGTTGCCTATTTTTGAATTCTGGGTAAGTAGAATCATACAGATACATTCTTTGGAATCTAGTTTATTCAATGAAACACTGTATTTGAGTGACTTATCCATACTATTGCTTGTAACAATAGTTGGCTCATTTTCACTGCCATCTAGTATGAAGTATTATGATTCATCCACAATGCATTTATCCCTTCTTTTGTTGATGGACATCTGTACTGCTTCCGCTTTGGAGCTATTATAAGTAGTGTTGTTATATGCATTACTGAGCATGTATTTCGGTGAACATATATACACACTTTACTTGAACATAATCTTGAAGTTGAATTTCTGTATCCACACATCAAGCTTAAATACTTATTGCCAACACATTTTCCAAAGAGATTATATGGAAGCAACCTAAGTATCCGTCCATAGATGAAGAGATAAAGAAGGCGAGATCTTGTCATTTGTGACAACATGGATGGACCCAGAATGTATAATGCTAAGTGAAATAAGTCAAAGACAAATAATAAATGGTTTCACTTACATGCCTAAAAAAATAAGGCAAATAAACAAACAAACAAAAGCAGAAATAGACCCATCAATACTGAGAACACACTAAAGGCTGCCAGAGGTGAGGGGTACAAGATTCATTTTCCAAATCAACAATACAGTTATGGACGGTCTTCCTTTCCACATCTTAGTCCTTTTTGTTATTTGCTACACAATCAGAGTTTGCTATTTACTAATAGAATCAAAGTTTGTCATTTGGAATGGAGACACAAAATTCCAAAGGAAAATTCTCTCTGCAAAAAATGAACTAATTTTCTCTCTTCATCTGACTTGAAGGGACACATACGATTCTTTCAAACATGTCAAATATCACATCATTTTCTTTGTCCTAAAATAAAAGAGATTATTTCAACAAGCCTACACACACCAAAGAAAGAAAAAAGAATAAACTGATAACTGATATTTGGTGTTCCTTCCTGTGAATGATGTGAAAATACTCAATTTCTTCAAGTAGGTGTGGTGAGGACACTGAACCAGCATTGCTCTGGGATGTCAAAAAATCACATATCTACCCCTTGTGATCCTGAAATTGTACATAGTGAGACCGCAGGTTACCTATATAACTTTATATTTTTTTATTACTGTAATTTCCAGTGAACCTATCCAAAGAAAACCCAAATGGGTATAGTGGTATTGTCTGCTTTTGAGGCATGTACGTAGCCCTCTCCATAGATAGAATTTAATGATGCCTCCAGTAGATCAAGCTCTCCTAATACCCATCATATTCTATGTGGACTATTTGCTCATAAGACAAAAACAGTAAGTTTTGTACTTATTTCCACTCCGCAAGGTGACCTTTTCAATGTTGAGAAGCAAACAAAATTCCTCCCTCAGAGAACTCGCACGACCAAAGAAATCTACAAACTTTTTTTTTTATTAGCATTTAACAAGGTAGTTAGTTTTAAGCTTAATGATAAAAAGAAAGCAGTTGCATTTTATGCAACAATAAACAGAAGAGTAAAGTAATTACAGCAAAAATGCTAACAGGAAAAAAAAAAACAGCTGTCTAAGAATGAATCAAAGTGCAAGAACTTCTACAGGTAAAATCTAAATCCTGATTACAACATTTTAGAGAAGACCTAAATAAAGTGATATGCTATATTCAAGGATAAAAACACACACTATCACAAATACATCAATTATCCCAAACTAAACTACATACTCAATACAATTCCAATTAAAGTCTCAACAGAGATTTAAATGAAACGCTTTAGTTTCTACATTCAAATGGAAGATTCAAGAGTCAGAATCCACCAGGTTAACTGAATAGAAAGACTTACGAAGAAATAGAAATTCAGATAGTGCGGTATTAGCAAAGAATAGACAAATTCATCCATGTAGTAGAACCATGTGCTTATGTAACATACGAGGACACTAGACGATTGAAAGAATGAGGGATTACTGACAAAGCCATGCTCTAAAAAACAGTTATGCATATCTCCGATGGCTAAACATTACATATCTTAAAAGGTATATACTTCTAAAGGTATATACAGAACAAACTATTGTCCAGGCATGACAGAGGACATGTACGAGAATGTTCATAGCAAGACTGTTCACAATAGAAAACAATCAAATGGAAACAATCCAAGTGTCCGTGATGAGGACACAAACAAGCCACGGAGTATTTAACAATGGATTATCATCAAGCGGTCGGAATGAAGAAACTATGGTACCATGCACAGCAAGGATCAATTTCAGCAGTATAATAGTCCGTGAAAAAAAATCTTATCTCCAAGACCATGTAAAGTGTGAGCCCTTTTATTTTTAAGATTTTATTTTTATTCATGAGAGAGAGAGAGCAGGGGGAGGAGCAGAGGGAGAGGGACAAGCAGACTGCATGCTGAGCACAGAGCCTGTCGTGGTGCTTGATCTCACAACCCTGAGATCATGACCTGAGCTGAAATCAAGAGTTGGAGGCTTAACCCAGGCACCCCGGAGGCCTTTTAATAAAGTAAACTAAGTTGGAAAGATACTTCTTGGGAAACATTTAGGTCCACAAAGAACCACATAAAGAGGAACATGTATGAAAGATGAGTAGACTTTAGACAGATGACATCATGTAAGGGAAAGCAGAGTAATGACATGGACAAGAACATATGTTTAGATGTAAGTTAAATTATCTGGTGAATCAGCTTGTTTTTACTGTACACATGAAATTACTCGACTAAATATACACAATAAATAAAAGCACAGTATATTGGACTAACAATGAGACCAAACCAATTTTTATGACTAATCCAATTCTATACTCATTAAGGAATTCTGAAGAATTATAATTAATCATCATAGATGGAAAAATATGCAGCGTACCCACACACGACTTCACACAGAAAGTGATTGGGTCGACTGTTAAGGGAAGTAAAATCCAGGTTTACTCATCTTTTCTATCTTTCTCTAAATACTAACATGGTAAGACTTTGGGCAGCACCCTGATCGTACTGTGCTTTCCCTGCCTTACATCTCCATTTCTATACGCTCTGATTTTATTTTTATTTCCTGACAGAAACACTAAGGCAGCATTTTGAGTATGATCAATGGTCCCTATTGGCTCACAAAAGGCTCCATCCAATGGGTCAGGGTCTAGCCTCTCCAGTAATGGTTTCTTCTAGTCAGGAGGTCTCCAACCAACACTATACATCCACCCATATATCCCTACTCTATTCAGGTGAGTCTAGCACTAACATGTGGAAAGTGAATAGAGGACATAATGGACTATAAGTGAAGGGAATGCAAAACATTGTGCAAGGTATTAGCAGAGCTCCAATAGGCCATACTGTGATGACCTGATCACGTGCTTGTCTTCTTCATTGAACTTCTCCCCTTCAAAGGCGAGGCTGCCTCATTTCAAGAATGATCAGGGAGTGCTGGATACTATAGAGGTTTATTCAAGGAATAAATAAATGAAGGCTATTATCATATAATAGACGACGTCATCTATCTTCTTATATATCACAGATTGACTTAAAAGTCATGAACAGTCAGGGTGCCTGGGTGGATCCAACTCTTAGTTTTGGCTCAGGTCACGATCTCAAGGATGTGAGATCCAGCCCTGCATGGGGCTCCCTGCTTGGCATGTAGTCTGCTGGGAATTCTCTCTCCCACTCTCATTTCCCTCCCCATCTGCTCCTCCCCCATGGTTGTTCCTGCTCTCTTTCTCAAATAGACAAAATCTTAAAAAAAAAAAAAAAGTCATGAACAGTCATTTTGGTGGAGGAACAAAATATAGTACTTCCTGGAAATGGACCTAAAAGGCGTGTTTCTGGTGTGGAAGTGTATCTTTATACATGATGCAATTACAAGACGCTCACAAATATTTGAGAAGGTTAATATGCTGTTACTCCTCAAGGGTAGCCTGGAGAATCATTTCTTTCTTCAGATTCTCCATTAATTAGAGTTCTCCTTAATTAACCTGGTTATTGTTCCCATTCCCTTTCAGAATGCATTCTCTATCACTCAAACTCAGTAACTGTCACATTGCCCTGAATAGTTCCCAGCTTGGCCCCTCTGCTATTGGCAACACTTTTTCTAAATGTCAGGAAGAAATAGGGCTTTAGGTAGAGATAATTTAATGGAATAGAGCAGCAGCGAATGGCCACAAACACACTCAAGAGGAAGAAAGGGGACCAGAATAGGTTGGTAAAAGGGTACCACGGAGCCCTCAGGTAAAATAATTGGAAGGTAGAGCCCAAAATGATAAAGGAAACACCACCACCAATTTCATGACAATATGATGATAGTTAATGGGAATGGAAGCCATGTAACTCAGGTAATTACAGTCCCTTTCGCTCATTTATTTCTTTTCGAGGGCTTAAACCTCTGGTTTCCAAAAAGTATACAGTATTACTATCTCACCCTATCTAACTCCTATGTTCCCCTTAATGAAATGAGCAACAGATGGCTTAAATTACGGTATCCGTCTTACATATGCGGTTAGTAATGTGAGATGACCCAAAGGTTTTTCTCAGGTTATATATAGGGATGACAACAGAAATTAAGTTATTAGGGAAATCTCAGATAGCTTGGGGAAAGACAAAACATTATAACCATAAACCACATCACAAAAGCTTACATATTTTGCTCCTGTTCCCACCTTCTTTAGTCATAAAATACATCGCTCAATTCTCTGGGATCATAAACTCTACATCTATTATTTAAGTAAAGAAGCTTTGTAAGGAAAAGACAAATGAGGGCAAAAGGCAAAAAATAAAAGAATTCAGGTGATACTAAGAAATGTAGTAAGCAGAACAGCAGGGCCAGGGTAAAAATTGAAAGCACACTGGAAAGAGGCCAGTGCTAAATAATAAATGAATAATGCACTGAGAGAAGCCGAAGAGCTTGGAAATAACAAAAGACTCTGTAAACAGAATTTTTTTAAGACATCTATTTCAAACTTAAAACCTGCAAGTTTGAGGGAACCCAGGCGTCTGGTAGGAAAAGGTGATTTCCTTGCCAGCCACCTGGATTAAGATAGGCACCCACACATACAAAAATTACAGTGGCAGGCACACAGGGATTTTAATAGAAATGTAAATCATGACCTTTGAAACAAACAAAGAACAGATTATGCTTCTTCCAAGCAGGTGTGAGAACCTTACTGAAAAGACATTAGCTACCAGAGGAAAAGCCAGAGCCAAGTTTGAAATAAAATGGACTGGAATCACTAGTATAAAGTAGTCTCAACTAGGTTTCAAGTAACGGGTAAGTGATAATTATGAAATGGTAGTCAAGTACCCAAAGTGTAAGGAATGAGTTCTTGAGTGAAGTTTGGGAGAAGTATTTTATACAGAAGGAAAATGAATTAAAAGAAATAATTAATGTCCGGTAAACAAAACATTATTGTAAAGAATCAAATAAATAAATCAAGTTAAATAAGATAGGAAAAACCACCTATATAAAAAAATGACCAGAAATCAGGTCTTAATGTTATCATTTTTGTGTCATCTTTGAAAAGGGAACACCTAAGGGTTAATGTGTATAATCCACCTTGACGACCACTTCTATGACTCAAGGCTGAATGACAGGAATTTATGGAAAGGAAGTGTGAAATGGAAACGCAAGGAGATAACTCTAATATATGTAATACTGAATAAAATGACGCGTTGAACGTTGGACATAGTTTTACATGGTAATGGACAAAGGGGAACGCCATGATACACATAGTCAAATCAGGTGAAATAATAATATGTAATAAAACTTCTGGTTGCATGCAGCCATTCATCAAGGTGGATTAAGCAACCAGATTGGGGATTGTGCAAATCAGAACTCTTTAAAAAAAAAAAAAATAACAGATTTTACTTTTAGTTTTAGGTTTACAGCAAAATTAGAAGATACAAAGATCCTCACATACCACCTGTCCCCACACATGCATGGTCTCCACTCTTATCAACACTCCCCAATCAGATGGTGCGCTGATGATCCCATGTCAACACATCATTATCACCGAAGCCCACAGATGACACTGGAGTTCACTCAGTGATGTAGAGGCTATGGATGTGGACAAAGGTATAATGACACGTATTCACCATGCTAGTATCACAGGGACTGGTTTCGATGTCATAAACCTCCTCTCTGCTCTATTTAACCCTCCCTCCCCACCCACCCCTGGTGACCACTGATATGTTTAGGGTCTCCATAATTTTGCCTTTTCCAGAATGTCATATAGTGGGGATTAAATACAATGCAGCCTTTTTAGATTGCCTTCTTTCACGTAGAAATATGCATTTAAATTTCCTCCATGTCTTTTCATGGCTTGGTAGTTCATTTCTTCTTAGCACTGAATAATATTCCATGGTCTGGATATATCAGTTTATTGACCCATTCACTCATCCAAGAACATCTTGGTGGCTTCCCCATTTGGGCATTTATGAAAAAAGCTACTGTAAACATCTGTATGCAAGTTTCTGTGTGGACATAAGTTTTCAAATCCTTTGAGTAAATGCCACAGAGTGTGATTCTAAGGTAAGAGTTAGTTGAGTTTTGTTGAGAAACTGCCCAACTGTCTTTCAAAGTGAGAATTTTAAAAAAATAACTCGAGTAACAATATCCCAACTACCTCCACAGTTCATGAAGAATGAATGCTGTCAATTAATACAGTTAGACTCTTTTAACGTGTCACATATATTTCATTCTGCAATTTTTTTAAATAAAGACGACTCGTCAGATCAAAAAGTAACACTGTACTTTCTGAGAGAATAAACCATTTCAGAAAGTGGTGGAATACGTCAATTCACTCAGGCACAGGAGTCTAAAACTTAGCATGTACTTACTTGTTTAAAACTCATAGATGGAATTCAAAGCCACTTTTCAAGGACTATAGAGAGGCCATGTCTATGTGAACACTGTGAAGGAAACAAACCGAGTTTCACTAACCGAGAACCAATATTAACAATGGGGGCTACAGTTTGATTCGTAACTTGGTTTGTGGACCGAGATCTGTCAGTTGTTGGAAACGTTTAACGCAATCTTTCATTAATTACATGTGTTTCATGATCGTGGCGGCAGGGTAGAACGAGGAAGGTGTGACGGAAGCAGACAGCATTCCCCGTCGCCTGCCTGACAAACTCGTTTTGATAACGCAGACATGACTTCCTCTGCGAAGACCTCTGGGATCTTGTTATCTTTCTGACATTCTTCATCTGTGCGTTTAGATCACTCTGTACGTACATCTGGGGGCATTTGTCCCGATGCTCTTGGTTTGTTTGAAGGCCTGTTCCTCCCTGCTCCTTGAGAAATCTCTGGGAAAACTTGTTTAGCGAAGAGAGGGAAAAGGGAATGATGCCTGTTGCAGTGTTAGAACCTGACGAGTAAATCATGAACAGTCCAGAGGGTATCAACCACCTTTCCGGTTTCCCGATTACAAAGACCCTCAACTTTATGAATGAGCAGGAACTGAAAGTGACTTCTCATTATCTATCCATCAAACTGACTGCTCCCATTCATATCCTTCAGATTCTTCCGTATCAGTTTAAATGCATCATCCATTATACAACAGTCTATTTGCTCCATTGCTTTATGACATCAGGCATCATTCTCAAAAGTCCTGTCTCCTCCGTGGAACACTTCACAACTTTCTTTTTCCATCCTCACTTCTTTTCTGAATAAATTTTGATAGCCTAGAAGGCACCGATTATTTTTATGAAAATTCGCCCACAAGCCTGGCCCCATGCTTGACCCAGAACTCAATCACTGCCCCTTTGTTACTGAGCTGAAGAAAACGACTACACGGTTAGAAAAATCAAAGAGCGCCGTTTGGAAGGAACACATTGGTGCAAGAACTCCTAACTCTCTGTTGAAAATAAAGGCTTAAAACTGCTTTCTCTCCATTCTTGGTTACTTTAAGAACTGTGGAAACGTTTTGCTCAGAGCAAGTTGGGCAGGAGATGAGGTTGGCAGGGAGAGATGTTTGTTTCTGCCGGGAGTTATTTCCCCGACTCAATCTGTGGTATGAAGCAGCTGGAGTATTAAATCTCCGCTGGAAAATGAGGATAAAATCCACGGCGCCTGGAAAAACGTCACTGAGTCCTGGGCTTACAGTCAGACCCAGCAGCCATTAAGAATTTACTGTGCAGCAGGCAAAGCCTGATACTGTTGAAGAGGCTTGCTCTCTATCACACGTTGTGAGATGAAAACAACAATGACACCTTGTCGGATCCAAATACATAGGTGATCCTTTAATTTCAAAACCAAATGGTAGAGGATGCCATCTGTCAGCCGCTTCGATTTTCCACACAAAGTATTACTTCTGCCAATGAATGTATTTTCTGTGGCAGGACGCTGGGGCAGAGGGGTGGTACAGAAACCAGTGCACACGGAGGGCTACTTCCCAAAGGCAGACTGTAAAGGTTGTAACTTAGGCTTACAAAGAAGGTGACAGTCAGACATAGGTAGTCATGGAAAAAGGAAAAACTGTTTTATTTGGTCATGAAGCAGAGAAACGGAAGATAGGAACTGGAAAGAGTCTCAGAAACAAGGCAGTACCACCTCTTAATGGACCGAGAACGCTGAAGGCATTAAATTCTTCATTTCCCCAGGAGCCTATGGGTAAAATTAAAAAGTTTCAGGCCTTGGGATCAGTTTTTTTTTTCTTCGATTTATTGATTTATTTATTTTAGAGAGAGAGAGGGTGAGCGAGGGGGAGGGGCACAGGAAGAGGGAAAGAGAATCTCAAGCCGACTCCTTGCTGAGCATAGAGCCAATGTGGGGCTTGAACTCACAAACCTGAGATGATGACCTGAGCTGAGATCAAGAGTCAGACACTCAACCAACTGAGCCACCCCAGGTGCCCCGGCCTTGCGATCAGTATTCTCTGTAAATACAATCCTGTGCGTGGCTCAGGTATTGGCACAGGGCAGGCCTCCAAAACACTTCCTTTCTCTTGTTTTCTTCCCTCTATCTTTTCACTGCTATAAAAAAAAATATATCACAGGCTACTGATTAAGAACATGATTTCACGAGTGGCTGTACCAACTTGCATTCCCACCAACAATGACTGGATTAAGAAGTTGTGGTCCATATATACAATGGAATATTACTCAGCCATCAGAAAGAACGAGTTCTCAACATTTGCTGCAACATGGACGGCACTGGAGGAGATAATGCTAAGTGAAATAAGTCAAGCAGAGAAAGACAATTATCATATGATTTCTCTCATCTATGGAACATAAGAACTGGGAAGATCGGTAGGGGAAGAAAGGGATAAAGAAAGGGGGGGTAAACAGAAGGGGGAATGAACCATGAGAGACTATGGACTATGAGAAACAAACTGAGGGCCTCAGAGGGGAGGGGGGTGGGGGAATGGGATAGACCGGTGATGGGTAGTAAGGAGGGCACGTATTGCATGGTGCACTGGGTGTTATACGCAACTAATGAGTCATGGAGCCTTACATCGGAAACCGGGGATGTACTGTATGGTGACTAACATAATAAAATAAAAAATCATTATAAAAAAAAAAAAAAAAGAACATGATTTCACAAGCCAGAGTCCCTGGATAAGGGCTCAGTACTGTCACTTAGTAGCCGGGTAGCCCTGGGCAAAACTGCAGAAACTCCCCAGGCCTCGGATTCCTGCTGTGTTAATAAGAACTGTAATGTAACTTTCACCAGGGCATTCCTGGGAAAATTAAGTAAATTGGTATGCACAAGGATGCTTAGAAGAGTACTCAGCGTATAGGACATGCTAATAGAAGCAAACTACTTTATAATAATAATTAGGATTATTATGAGGTGCTACCTCTTGGCATCTACCTACTTGAAAGGTGTCCGGGGCCCTTTTTTGTTTCTTGTTTCTCACACAGAGATAAATATGAAGGATATTTCTCTGTCTTCTCTTATTAAAATATACCAGAGATATAATCTAAACCATCAAACTGCAATAAAACCTGAAGACATTTCAATACATTCATTCAATTAATACTTGGAGTTGCTAATGGTTTAACATATTTCACCTGCCATTTGGAGGTATAAGAATCCATTTATATTAGGGCGCCTGAGTGGCTCAGTTGGTTGAGAGTACGACTCTTGATTTCGGCTCAGGTCGCGATCTCAAGGTCCTGGGACCGAGCCCGCATCAGTCTCCATGCTGAGCACGGAGACTGCTTGTCCCTCTTGTTCCCTCTGCTTGTGCTCTCTCTCCCTCCATCTCTCAAATAAATAAATACAATCTTCAAAAAAAAAAAAAAAGGAGCTCTATTAATTTAAGTAGGAACTGTTTAAAGAAACACGGGCTAGTATGCAGAACCAAGAGGATCTCTATTTTGGTCCATGTTAGAGTCTGTCCCAGGTGGCAGGCTGCTTTTTTCATCTGCAAGGAAAACTAGCCATTATAAGTAGTCAATAAACAATTTAAACTGAGGATTCTGAGAATCCTTTCCTAATAGGGTAAAATTTGACCCATCTCAAAACGACAGAAATCTTCTTCATGATGATCAACAAGATCATAAAATAAACAATTTTTAATTGAAAGCATGAAAGTAACTCCAAAAGTCTTTGTGTATATTTTGTACACTTTCATACCTGTGAGTGTGTGGAGGGTGGGTCTATTTGCTGTGGAACACACGCTTATTTTCATATATAGTTAAAGAGAAGAGAGGCTTCCATCCAACATGTGAAAGTGAAAACGTGAGAGCTTATTCATTCACTTTACTTCGCTTTAAAACCTACCTATTTTTCTAGGTACAACAATATGAAAGTTCATAATGTTTACATTTTAATAGATCTTTCACTGAAATTGCTTTTTCAGGAACATTTTATTTTCTCTCGAGGCAGTAGGGAAAACAACTGTGTTATAAAATAATGAGAATCTAGACTGTGTTGCTAGTCGCTTCAGAGAGTCATTTGACTTTTTCTTATATATTGTAAAAACATGTTCTTTATCTCCAAATTGGAAAAGCAAGCTAAATAGAAGTCCTTACTGGTTTTTACCCTTTACGTACTTCCCATCTATGACCAATGTTGTTTCAGAGTAGGACTTGCTCTGAAATATTACTAAGCCTTAAAAATCACACCAAATAAATTGATAAATCCCAAGTCATATTAAAAGCTCAGGACTGACTGAGAGCTTCTATTTATAACCCAACTGTGTATTCATGAGTTGAAAAAGGGCTGTGTTCTTCGGGATGGGAAGTAGAAAAAAGCACATTTAGCTAAGCAGGACGAGAGAGAGCAGAGTGATTGGAGCAAATACAGGCAGTGTCCATTCAACCACCATCTAGAAGAAAGGAAACCTTAGACAATGAACATTGACTACTTCTTAATCTCATTGGCAAAATGATTACTCTGACTGGAAGCTGTTTAAATTTGTAGTCCTAAAACTCACATATTTTGAAATATGGTTTTCACCAAGCATGAAACTTAATTCTACCGGACTCCCTCGGAGCTGATATGCTGGTCAGGCAAAGACTGGAATTCCAGGCTGTTTGAGAGTTACATTTCCCATTGTACGTTCTGAAGTGTCATTTGCTTTTCTTCATAATTCTTGAGGGTAATGTGATTGGACCTCAGGGGAAATGCTGTGCTCTCGGACATCGGTGGGTTTTGAGCCAGAACCAGATTAATGGCGCATTCACCAAAGTGATATCACAGTATAGGTATTATGGAACAGTCTGCCGTTCTTCCCCAGGAGAACCAAGATATCCCCATTAATTGAATGCTTGGTTGTTGAGTATCTACTTCTGAAATTCTACATGGCATGATCGTTATGTGCAATGAACACCACACACCCGAGTACGGAAGGCTGTCTGCAAAATGTCATTAATAACAATCGAAGTAACAATTAATAATCAACAGTGGAACAGTGACTAAGGGCTTTGTAAGGATTACCTCATTTCATCCTCCTATCAGTCTTAGGACAAGAGAATTACTCTCCCCATTGTTCGATAAGGACAATTGAAACCAAAGAGACAAAATAATTTGCCAAACGGACAAGGTCAGATGTGAGAGCAGGCAGTCTGACTACAGGGCTTATGCTCAGGGCCATCATGCTGTCAAGACTTCCTGTTTGCTGAGAAGAAAGGGTCATTGAAGAGAATGACTGACTCATCTTATTCAGCACCTGACACAGTGCCTTGAACCTGAAATCATAAAGATTTGCAGGACTGAGTCATCAAGCATTCATGATCACTAGGACGATGAGCCATGAAGGAAGCCGACAAGCTAAACAAAACTTTAGGTAAAAAAGGCAGTTCCAGTAAGATTTGTATGCCTTTCAAAATAACCAAAAAGTTAAGATACCATCCTGGACGTCTAATCAGCGCTAATAGTACAATACGTTCATTCATCCTCTTAGAGAAAATCAGTATGAACTTTATTTTCACATTAGAAAAGCTTTTAAAAAGGATTTTGAACAGCCTTCAATGCTGGTCAATCTCATTAATGTTTCTCTATACTTTCCATTTCATTCTCTCCATAATTTAATAGACCATTTGAGATAATCTGGGTAGCCACTGGCCCCATTATCAGAAGAAAAGAACATAAATACTCATTTATTAGCAGATGATACTAGATATTAGACTGACACTTCCACCAGGTAATTATTTTATAAAGAAAGAACACAAAATCTAATTCTTTCTAATAGATGCTTCCAGATATTAAATATAAATTTTAATATTAATTTTGTTGTTGGTTTTATTATTTTGGTGTGTACCTTGCATACAATTTATCTGTAGGGTGCAACAAGGATTAGCAGTTTTGACACTCATCCTATGGGAGCTTAAGAGAAGCAGATGTACATCTATAACTACCCTAATATTTTTCTCCTGACTAAAATACTCCTGCTCTATGACATAGAATTTTATAACTTTTATCATAAATTCATCTGTGGATTTAGGCAAATTCTAAACAATTGCTTAAGGGGAATGCCAACCCTATTCTTTCCACTTCTGTGTAGAGTTGATGGTCTTAATTTAGCATGAGTCTTTTTTGGCCTCCAGCTCTCCTAAGGGATCACTGACTTCAACCTCAGTCAATAGACTATGGAGGGGAGTTGGCGCTCATTCATCAGAAGAGCTGTTCTCCTCTATTGTTCACTAGGTTCAGTTAAGAGAAACCACATTTAAAGTGGATGGCTTACAGGCGCCTCAGTGGCTCAGTTGGTTAAGCCTCTAACTTCAGCTCAAGTCATTACCCCAGGGTCCTAGGATTGAGTCCCATATCAGGCTCCCTACTCAGTGGTAAGCCTGCTTCTTCCTCTCCTGTTCCCCCTGCTTATGCTCATTCTCTCTCTCTCTCTGTGTGAAAGAAAAGGAAAGAAAGAAGATGGCTTGAAGCGGTCCACCTCAGACTTCTTCAGCCCAGGGCAAGACTGACATTGTCTCAGCCATCTAAAGCAGGACTTTTTTTTTTTTTTTAAAGATTTTATTTATGTATTTGACAGAGAGAGAGAGAGAGACAGTGAGAGAGGGAACACTAGCAGGGGGAGTGGGAGAGAGAGAAGGAGGCTCCCCGAGGGGCAGGGAGCCCAGCACGGGGCTCAATCCCAGGACCGTGGGATCATGACCTGAGCCAAAGGCAGACACTTAAGGACTGAGCATCCAGGCACCCCTAAAGCAGGACTTAAAGTAATTTCACTTTGAGGTTATGTCACTACTTCCTCAGAATAAAGGTCAGAATAAGAAATGGTCCTATTGAATTAACACTTAAATATACTACATGACCTTATTTGGTGGAGGTGGAAGGGGGGACCCAATCTTTTTCCAATATATTTATTGTCAGGGTCCCCTCCCTGTGGCTTCACTATACAAACCTACAGGAAAACCCCCAGCCTGGGAGTGTCCTAGGGAAGGGGAGGCAAAATGTGGGGAAACTCTGTGCTCTGCCCTCTGGCCTGGGGACAGGGAGAGTGGTTGGGGCAGGCAGACTGGTAACTCCACCACAGAGGAGTTGGCACTGGCTGGGATGAGTGGGGAGACATTGCGTGCTACCTGCTCTCCACTGGAACCCATGGACGGATGGCATCTAGGTGTGGGTGTCCAGCTGGAGGCTTGGGAGAGTGCACACCCTTCTCTTGCTGGTGGTCATCACTCCTGTCTGGGTGCTTACTGCAAGGCCCCGTCCTCCGGGTTGTTCATTTCATATTGTTATTTTGATATCAACACATTTTGTTTATGAAGACCACTAGGATAAACTCTCTCCACTCTTAGAACACCAGCTAAGAATTTTTTGAGTGATCACTTTTTTATATCTTCAAGACATTCTGGATTATATCCTGAAACAGGTTTCCCCTTGTTGGATTGCCTGAGAGAATGTGGGAGCCTAACTGGCTCATTCATCAAAGCCTATGGGTCATTATGACATGATTTTTAAGCATTGCTCTGGACTTCATCTTAAACAGCCATCAGGTTTTTTAGATTATTAGGTTTTGCAGTGTTCCATGTCATATATTCTCTTAAAGTGAAGTTTTCCTGGAATATGTAGATAGGACATAAATAAAATCAAGTGATCTTATTTACCATCTGCCGAAGGATTTGACCACAAAGTTCTCATAAATCTAAACGCCCTGCCCTCATCTTCTGCAACAGTCATGCATTCTTCTCTGAGGCATCTAGAGAGATTTTCCAGGATGTTTAAGGAAATTAGTACCACAAGGTGAAAAGATTCATGATCAGAGGCCACCTACCAACTTGAACTTCAATCTCATTTAGATGCTAATTCTCAGAGAGAACCCTGGAGAGAGAAGGAGAGTGTATCGTTCATAGTCAGAAAGATATTTTTGAGACATCTGAGGGAAATAAGCACACTGTACCCAGGGTGAAAATGATGTATACTGCAGGGGAAAAAAAAATCAGAAATAGATTCACAGCTCTCCATGGAATGGTTGCCAGCACTCACCAGCATTCACACACAGGCCTGAGAAATCATGACCCAGTATTCAGTATTCAAAATTTATCTGCCATTTTTAAATTTGTGATCATGGGGGCGGGGAGTGAGTCACAAGAAGAGGTATCTTTGGGGCCAGCAAGGCAATGAAGTAAGTGAACTTGGCAGGGTTTGCCTGTGGTTAAATGGAAAGAGGGCAGGTATGATTAATTTTAGGATGATTGATGCCATCTGGTAATATGAGCCCTCACATACCTGATTATCCTGCCACAAATATGTCAATTTTTAAAAGATACCAAATAATTTAAAAAATTAAAGTGCTACGCAGGCCAAAGAAAACAGCCTGCCAGTTTGTGAATTTCAGTTTAAAATGTATATAAATACCTCAAAAGACAGCTTGTGTTTTTTAAATAAAACCTAGAACATTTTGGAAATAGCTCTTGGATTTAAATTAAACAGCAAATCATGAAGAGCTTAAAATATTTGTATTTGTAGAGCCATGCATACATTCAATAATTCATCAGGTTATATAAGTCCATGGGATTTTGGAGAAGAGACTAAAGCATCGACTACTCCAGAGAAGATTGAAAAAGTATCTGGTAATTAAGACGATGTAAGAGTATATGTTAAAATAAAGTCATTTAACTTAATTTGGTGCATTCTGAAGAGTAGCTTATGAATCTCAGATGACAAAGTAAATATTGACCTTGATTGAAACTTGGATATTTTACTCAATAAAAGCAGTGAAATAATTGGGGGCAGGGAGCACTGTTTGTGGAGTCACTTGGGGGCACATGTCACTAAACTCTACATGATTAAGAAATATATCCCCAACCAACCAGATGTTTTTCTAGATCCCACTTAACCACTTTGACTCTGTCCAAAACCAAATCATATGTTGATTACATCCAGTTTTTCTCATCTCTTGATCCTGCTGTATACCATGGGATATTAGACAAGTCAACTTACATTAGCTATTACTTACTGAGAAATGCAAATGCTGTGAGAATAGAGCTCCATTATTATTATTTTTTAGTTAATTCATCTATTTTTAACATGCTTTAAGAATGATTCAAAAAAATATATGAAAAATATGGCCTGATAAAATACACTTAAAATCAGTATGAAAATTGGGGCACCTGGAGAGCACTGCCAGTTAAAAATCCAACTCTTGATTTCAACTCAGGTCATGATCTCAGGGTCATGAGATTGAGCCCTGTGTTGGGCTCCACACTCAGCATGGAGTCTGCTTAGGATTCTCTCTCTCCCTCTCCCTCTGCTCCTCCCCCCTTCCCCATGCGCTCTCTCTTTCTAAGATAAATCTTTTTTTTTTTTTTAATGAGTGAGAAAATTGATTTAAAGTGACAAAAATGTTTAGAAGGTAATGTAAATCCAGGTATGTAGTAAGTATACAGAGAGAGAGAGAGAGATTGGGGGGGTGGAAAAAGAGCAAATGATTAAACTTATACACTCATATGCCTTAGCTCCTTTTTCTATTCAAAGGTTGGTCACCTATTTGACTCTAAATTGTCTATAGCCAAGGAAAATGCTGGAATGTGATTTATCATAGAAGTATCTATAGAGTAAGAAGAAATCAATGTCCCTGATTTTACTTTTGACAGTCATAAGAGAGATCTTTGCTACAACTCCTCAAAGAGTTAACACTGTGTAATACTAAATAATAATAATATAATAATCCTTATAATAAACACAGGGATGAATTGCACAGGTTTTTTTTTTTTGTAACATCCATCAATATAGTCTAAAGGTATCACATCAGAATGTAAACCATTGAGGAATCAATATAATACACTGTATCCAATATGTCAATACACCATAATAAAATCCAATGACAGTTTTTCAACGTCCTCTTAATATTTGGAGCCTGCTATTTATTTGTTGTGGGGAGCTGTCCTGTGCATTCGATGATACTTATCAGCATCTCTGGCCTCCACCCACTAGATATCAGTAACCCCATTGCCCCACTATAACAACCTAAAATTCACCTAAACATTGCCTGGGGGGAAGGCAAAATCAGCACCACCCTAGAGGAATGGAGTGTTTGCACAGAATCCTCCAGAAATAGTATTCCTTGCAGCTGAGGTTTTGAAAGCTATTAGAGGGCTGTCAACTCAAGCTTAGCCTGTTTCAGAAGTACAGAGAGTGAAGTTATTTGTCAGAGAGAATGGTACCATAATTGCAGAGATTTAGACTTGAACAAGGAGCTGCTTTGATGTTGGCTGAGGGAGAAACTCCTCCCTATTTACCACAAATTCACTTTCTCTTCTTTCCAGGCATCAACTGAAAGGCATCTTCAGCGTGCCTTGTACGTACATAAATTCGGTTGTGTGACAGAGTCCTGGCCAATGGAATGTGAGCAGAAGTGATGAGTAGCGTTTCTGGGCAAGACTTAGAAGAAGCAGGTCTGAGCCCTCCTTAGCCTTTCCCCACTCTTCTTACTAGATGCCAAAGAGGATAATCACATTGGAGATGAGGAATCCACAAGATGGGAGGAACCATCTTGAAAGGCAGGTGGAGAGCAGCTAATGGTCAACCAGTAACATTTGTGCTGGACTATCTTTGCAAATGAGAAATTATATCGTGTTTGAGCCTATAAACAGTTTGGGTCTAGGTATCACTCTGGTTTAGCTTATGCGAATAACGCAAGAGGACAAAGAGCCTCTTCCAAACTAATGATGCCATTTCACTGTTTTCACACATGACTTTATCATGTGGATATAAGTTTCACAGATAAGGTTTTTATCCTCAAGGGTATGAGGTGGGAATACACATGACAAAGTAGACAACATAGGGCATGAACAAAGTAGAACACAATAATAAGTAAATAAACACATAGATTATCCGACTCGATTCTAAAGAGGAAAGGGGCAATACTAAATTCCGTTATTATTACTAGTTCTAGCTAAGGAATGTTAAAGTCAAAGCAACTGGCTTTAATACTCGGGTCTCATCTTGTCTATGAAGCTGCTATAAATTGATCCTTGTGCCCGCATCAGTTACTGACCAGTGTTTCTCACTGACCATGTATCATTTGTTAAACTCTATTTTAAGTTATCTCACATCCCCTAAAATCATCAAAACAACTGTGAATCTTTTGAGGAGACAGCTAGAGTGGGGTCATAGATATTTTAGGTTTCTCTAATAGCATCTACCATATGGTTTCCAATTTAAGACACTAGGGGAAAAAAAAGAATGAAATCAGAGAAGCTGGCTCAAGTGGGTGTTTGGTACGAGGAGGGTTAGAAGAGCATGACCTTAGTTGAGAGAGAAAAAAAATGGCTGAAATGGAGGAGCTCTATAGGCTCTTCCAGATATGCCCAGAGAAAAGGTAAGGCCAAAATTTCCTAGTTTCCTTAATGTGAAGTTCAAGGGTGCCTTCTAAAACTGACTGGGAAATGGCCAATGGGGATGACAAGGAACCACAAAACAACTTCTCCTTTTTGGAATGCTGGTACTAAATGGATATACACACTGGCATTCTCCACTAGCCCAGACTAAGAGTTGAAAATTCTTCAAAATCATGGTATAATCTCATTCCCCATTCTGCCTCCTAAAAAAATAAAAATAAAAATTCCAGGATTTTTAAAATAAACTACTGGAAACCAACCAGTGTGTTTCAATGTTGGTAAGACCATATCCCTCTTGAGTAACTTAGAGAAAATGTCTTTGTGTGGGGAGGACACAACACGTTTAGTCCATAAAAAAATTGTGGGTAATTATACTGAAAACAGCTATTCTTTTCTAAACATGTGTTATGTAAAAACTGAAATCTCTGTAGAGGAAAAATACTCCAAATTCCTTGTAAAGCTTTGAATGGACCATCAATGACCCATTTATACAACGGAAATAGGATGGAAATCACGACAAAGCCATAAAATAAATTAACTGAAATATTCTAATGTCTATTATTATTTGGTTCTGTGGCTTCTAGATCAGAAGTTATCAAAGTTTTCTGTCAACACCTACAGAGTAAAGGCTTTAGGCTCTATGGGCCATTCATTTTCTGTCACAACGTCTTAATTGTGCCATTCGAGGGCAAACGTAGCTATAGATAATAGGTAACAAATGCATGTGGTTGTATTTCGATAAAATTTTGTTTACAGAAACCAATGGTGGGCTGGATATGGTCTATGGGCCATGGTTTGCCAACACTAATCTTAATCGTTATAAAAATAAGGATGTGTTAAAGTCTTCTATATGGTGGGTGATTTTTCAAAAGTCTAAAAATCCTTTTGCTGAATGTTGTTACATTCCCTGACATCTTTAATCTGCTTTCAAATTTTGGGGTAAAAACATTGCTGAGATAATTACTGTAATTATTTAAATGCCGTTAAAATTGGAACGCAACTCTAAAGCTACTTGTCTTAAGTGGTAGATAGCGCTTTTACCCATGAACATAAAAAAGTGAAATGAGAGTTCTAGGGAATACCTCAAACGCTGGCATTTATTAACTGGGAAACAATTCTCCATGTGTCTCTCAAATTTCTGCACATTCTGGAATCCAAGGCACTGGCAGCATCTGTCTGACCTTTATACTCCAGAATGTTAGATAGTGAACAGCCTCAGAAGACAGAAATGGTGTTTGCATGTAGATCAGACTACATGTTTGCTTTCTGTCCAGTCTAACAAACATGTTAGCTTTGCACAAGTTTGCAAGAAGCCCGTTTTAAAAGATTCAGGCTCGTTGTTTTAAAATAACAAAGGGGTATTGAGAAATGAGGTTAAAAACAACCTCATTGTACAAAAACATATGCAAATTTCTCTAGACTTTTCTTCTGTAGAGCTCTCTGTTAGGCTCTGAATGTAGGTAAGGAGTTCTTAAAAAGCCAATTGTGTGTGAGAACAGGTTTCTACTGGCTCGCAAGGTGCCACTGTTACATCTTCAGCAGTTTTGCAAGATGGTTGTTAAACCATTGGTAGTTTGAAATCAGTACGGCGAAATATTTATACCATATACATCACTGAATACTACAAACTACAAATTTGGGCCCCCCTCCCTCCCTCCCTTCCTACCTTCGTTCCTTCCTTCCTCTGTTCCTTCATCCCTCCCTCCCTCTCTCCCTTCCTTCCTCCCTTCCTTCCTTTTTTCCCTGAGAGCTGATATTCTAGCATACAACTTAGGCCATTATTGACAACAAGTCCCACCCTTTGGTGCCTTCTCTAAATTCACAAATGGATTTTATGTAATACCCCAACGTAAATTGATGAATATTGTACTTCAAAAATATGCATATTGTATGAATTTATTAAAGATTACACTTATAGAATTTTATTAAATCTCAGTTACCAAAAACAAAAACCAAATTAAAAATGGATTGATTTCATTCTTATTTAAATGCCCACCTCTATTTTCAATGAGTGAGGGCTTATTCCTGGTTCAGGCAGTAAATAAAATGAGAAAAACATTATATCACAAATTCCTACACTATCCTCTCAAAGTTTAGGAAAAGGTGACAAAAAGAATGAGATATTAAAGAATAAAGTGGTTGATTAAAAATTAATTTAAAATCTGACAAAGAACTTTCACCCCCCAAAAGTGTGGGGACCACACAAAACAGAGCAACTTAGAAAATGATCATGAACAACTGAAGAAATTATTTGCCTTGCCTCAAGACCTTGGCCAGCTTGCAAGTACATGTACCAATAAAAGCAGTACTGTATCCTCTCTTGTTGATTGCATTGCCTTTAGTCTTGTCATTTATGGGTCAAGGTCACTTTTCCTGAAGAATCCACACAGTAATGTCCTCTGTACAATCTGACCCGCTGGGGTGGGGGGGTCATGACCAAGAAGCACGTGTTAGAACTCTTGACCCTTGCTGAATCAGGCTAAACCAGACTTTCTTTAAAAAAGCACTCTGGGAATAGTGATGAAGAAACTAGACAGACACACCCAACTGCAAGTTATTTCCCAAATGAAGCAATAAGCTAGCAGAGCCTTCCATTTTCTGAACAACAGGAAGAAAAAAATAACATCGCCCCAAATCAAAGTGTATGCATCCCCAAGCCTAGTATGGCCGTCAGTTGAAATGGGAGAAAGAAAGCAACTAATTCGCCTGAAGATCCTATCTATAGGTTTTGGGGAAATAGGCTCTAGAAGGAGCCTGTGCTACTGCGAATGGACGCTATCCCTGAATACTGAACCGGTCCTAGAGATTTAATTATTTGTTGACAAATGAATGAAGAATGAACAGTGAAAAGCTCCAAAAAGTTTTTAGCGGTATGGGCCAAATACTAGCTGCAGAGTAGATATATAGGACTACGCTTCTCATACTTTGATCTGCACATCCCCTGGGCAAGTTTTAAATGTTTCAGATTCTGATTGAGTAGGTCTGGGCTTGGACCCGGGATCCCGCATTTGCAGTAAGTTCCCAGGTAATGACAACACTGACTGTCTACAGAATAGCGAAGTGTTTATCTTGTTGCTAGACTCGCTTGAGTAACCCTTTATTATATTTCCCCCACGTAAGACTTTGATGACTAAAGTCTATGACACCTGTCCCTAGAAATAGCTTCAGATGCTTCATATGGGAGTCCTGCCATGACTCCAAGCAACCCTGCTTCTCCCCTACCTTGTTCAGGCAGCTGGCCCAGAGTGATCCAGGACAACCACGGTTACACTCATATCGGGACTCTAAACCGGTTCTATTAATGCTCTAATCTCAGGATAAATCTTGCTCAGCTGCTTATTAGAAGCTTTCTTCTGTCTTAGACTACTGACAGAATAAGCTCCTTAAGACCTTAAGAGGAACACCAAGAACAAAGCAATCACTTAGAGACCTGGAGATCTTGTCTCAGCCGTTAAAAGAATACAATAAAATACAGAGAAAGAATTGGAAATCTAAATGAATTGGGTATAACAGTACTTTACAGTCCATCACGAAAACAAAACACAATCAACAAAAGTCAGCCAAATAAGTAATTCAAACAAAGTCATGTAACTACTACAAATTAGTTCTATTATCTTTTCCTTTGCTCAACCTGTGCTGGTCAATTGCCACCCTGGGAAATGACACAGCAGTCGTTGTATCTGTGCCAACAGCTGAGCAAAGCCCAGATGGATCTAGTTGCACGTGTCCCCAGTGTTCGAGGCAGGCTGTTTGTCTGAGATGGGACCATCTGGGTTCCATAAAGATACCACTCAGCCTCAGACTTACCCTTGGAGTATGTGCTTCCTCAGCGGAGCACCCTGTAATGCAAGAGCTGATAGAAGCAGGTGTGGACTGGATAACGGCGTTCATTATAAATGGATCAAAAGGACAGAAACCGTTATGGAAATTTTTCTTCTCCTGCCCGTCTTACTTACATTTGATTCTGAATTTGTTGAGATTTATGTGGTGCCAATTTTCAGGATTATTTGAGTCGTCATGAACTCAAATGCATACGGTGTACTTCTGCCTCAAAATTAAAACCATGATCCGGTGCTAATTATGTCGTTCTGAAATTTCAACTTCTAAACGGAGTAAATTTCTGCATTAGTGACTTTTCATTATTTATCTGAAAATATTTATGTGTGCTCCGTATCTTAGGAATACTGTCAATACAAAAGAGCATTTGATGATCCTTCTAAATAAACAGAAAAGAAATTTACAGGATGAATACAGTGTGTTTGCTACCACCAAACAGTATTTGTTCATTTACTTTATTTTTTCTGTTACAAGAGCATCATATTCAACTCGATTTTACATATATTTCTTGTCCATTTGTAGGTGTTTTCAAACAAAAAGCTCTTGGATTAACTTTTCATTTTCACTACTTTTATGATGCATTATTTGGATTTTATTTTTATTTTCTTCATTTGCTTTCTTTTATTTTTTAACAATTCTTCAGTTAAATGATGATTGTTTTAAGTTGATGAAATGCTTCTTATTATAAAGATAAGTGATCCTATCGTAAAAGTTTGAGAGTATAGAAAAATATAATGACTCCCCCAACGGACTGTCCTTCCTACAACTACTTGCTCCTACATATATTTAGCTCCTACACTTAAGTATTGTATTATGCACAATTTGTGGTGATAGTTCTATAATCAAAGCTCAGAATGAAGAGATAAATACAGATAGATGGACACAGATAGATGGATTGGTACAGAGGTAAGAGAGAGAAAGTGGTATGTTTGCATTATATTTAATACTGATGATTCTGAAAACATACCTGTTTTTATTAAACCAATAAAACAAAATTAGTTTATCAAAAATTATCCTAGATCACATAAACTTGAAAAACATTTTGATGAGGGTTTTTTAAAAAATATTTCTGAGAGTTTTAGGAATATTTCATTTATGTAAGTGATTAGTTTTCTTTAGGCCAATTAAATAGAACTCTTAAAAATAGAACACATACATAATATACATACACACATAGACATAGAGACGGACACAGAGATCATATAGCTTTGTTTTAAAATTCTAATCATGTCTCAGGTGTAAGAAAACAAAATTCAGCAAGAGCTGAATTCAAATTGTGTTTCTGGCAGATAGACTAGCTTAAGGTCCTCCGCACACTGTAAGGATTCTTGTAGAGAAGCTGTTTTGGGAGTCATTCTGTCTTAGAAGACTTTGCAATCCAATCAAAGCATGTATTTCATTGTCTCACGGAGGTTTGAGATTCTCTCTTTTCAGGGATTTCTCGTAAGGTGGATTATCTTCAGTTAAAGATCCCTCAAAGTAGCCACTATAATTCCAAATTGTGCACAAGTTCACACGCATTTTCCCAAAAGGTACAAGATCCTGGTCCAGAGCTGGGCACACATATAGGAAGCAAGGGTTTTTGAAGGAAATGGAGGGGTAGTTTTAGACCATCTTCCTCTTCGGGTTCCCTAAAACATTTTCACTATGAGGGGGCCTGCTTCTTAACAGCTATTCCAAAACACAGGGAATCATGTGTTTCCCTCCCTTTTGAACAGAATAAGGTTATTTACCAATACTCTAGAATGAAGAAAATACAGGTTTACACAATAATGTCAGGGAGCACAAAACACAAAGAGAGAAGAACTCAGATGCAAGAGAGACTTACCCCTGATTTCTATAGTTCAGAAAACAACACTGAATAAGAGTTTACTGGGCTTGAAAGAACACTTTGCAGGCTGGGAGCCTTCACATTCAGAGAGTAGTATCAAACCCATGGGCATGAAATGACAAGATGGCATATAAAGTGAAAATGAGGGGGCGCCTGGATGGCTCAGTCAGGTAAGGGTCCAACTCTTGATTTTGGCTCAGGTCATGATCTCAGGGTCCTGGGACCTAGTTCCGTGTGGGGCTTCCACTCAGCGGGGAGTCTGTTTCAGGGTTTTCTCTCTCTCTCCCTCTGCCCCTCCCCCCCACGTTCATGCTCTCTCTCTCTCTCAAATAAATAAATCTTTAAAAAAAAGTGAAAATTAGGAAGTTGTCTACCCTCAGAACGAGCAGTTATTACACACAGCAGGGGATTGGTTAAAGGGATTATCTCACACCATTTTCAGGAAGACCACTTAAGTTTATGATTATCAGAGGCTTTTACAAGAAATAACCTACGTTTTGCTTTCACTCATGGAATAGGATAGATTTAATTTCGCTTAAAATGGTTTAAATGGTTTTATCTGTTCAGGAAGTTCTCAAGTTCAGTCTTCATTTTGTTTTCAATTTTATCAGTAACCCATAGTTTAAAAAAGAAACAAAAAAAGAAAGAAATTAAGTCTTTGACTTAATTTAGTGAAAATGTTCTTTGACTCAGTGATTTTTTTGATTATCTTTGTTATTCTCAATATTCCTAAAAGTTTTCTTCAGACATTTTCTCTAAATAATCTTTCCTGTTTTCCTTAAAGCCATATTATTAAAGTCCATGATTCAATTATAAAGTTGTGAGTAAAGCCAATGCTTTCTTTATTAAATAACACCTTATTCTAATTACTAATTATCTCCAAGTAATCATAGGAAATAGGTGTCCTTAAGGATTCCCTCTTTGTAAAAAAATCTACCTTACATGTTCCTTTAAAACTCATTTAATTATTTATTAAATTAACTTTGGGCATTCACAAGTGTATGTTTAACTCCTGAGAAAAACAAAGTTTATTACATACTTTATATGCTGCAGACACTTTTCAGTGTTAAAACAGAGAACACGATTCGCACTTGATATACAGAAACATTGCTACAGATGCATTTCAATAAAATTGTTAAAATCATTACTTGCTTTTGAGATATATGTGTGAGGTCCTTATGAGATTTGCAAGAGACTCATAAAGCAAAGTCCATACCACTGGCATATTTGTGTATGGACTCTTGTGCTTGCTTCTGAGAAGACAAGCTGGTGAAATATTTTCACGCTTTAAATTGCATTTCACAGATACAGCACTGTTCCATTTCAAATTTTCCATATTCTATCTATGCTTTCTAGTTGACAACTAGTTCCCTGGATGCCAATAAAAAAGACAAAAAGGGTGCCAAAAATGATTCTATGAAGATCTTGTTTTCCAGTCATTTCAAAATAAATCTAAGAAAATAAACCAAATCCATGATTATAATACTTATTATTTGTATTATTAATAAACCTAGTTTAAATATAATAATTGCTACTCTCCTTTGAAAAAGCATAATTAACTCCAGGGAAATGGGAGCTTATAAAAATTAAATAGTTTTCACATTTGACTAAAATTGCTCTGTAAATCATATCAAGTCAAGGAAGCTCACTTGAGAGGAAAAATAAAAGTAACACAAAAATGTTAACTTTCCCTTTTTCCTTGTTCCCAGACATCCAAATGTGGATGAATGAAAATACTGTATGTATTTACATACAGTTTTTTATATACAGTTGACCCTTGAACAATACAGGTTTGACCTTCACTGGTCCATTAATACAGATTTTTTTCAATAAATACGGTATAGCACTGTACATGTATTTTCTCTTATGATTTTCTAAATAACATTTCTCTTTCTTTATTGTAAGACTTCAGTATAGAATACAGGCAGCATACAATATACGTGTTAGCTGACTACGTTATCGGTCTATCGGTAAAGCTTCTAGGCAATACTAGGTTATGTACATGTGGATTTTTGACTGTGAGGGTCTGTGCCCCTACATCCCATGTTGTTCGAGGGTCAATTACGTTGTGTCTTCCAATAACTACTATGTGTGAAACAGAAAAGAGCCATCTCCTCCCCAAAGAAATCTTGTTTTCCAGTCGGTCTTTGTTTTTGCTCCAATAAGCTTCACTGTTCATGTAATTATATAAAACAACAGGGAAATAAAGAATTAGAGATAATTTCAAGGTTTTAGGCTAAGTAACTAGCAGAGTGGTTATGTTCTGGTTCAAAATATGGAAAATGACAGACAAGCTATATAAAAGAAAGTAAGAGTTAAATTCTGGAAGGAAGACCTTTTTTGGAGGGGGTGGGAGGAAGGGGCAGAGGGAGAGTAATAATCTCAGGCGGGCTCCACACACAGCGCAGAGTCTGAAGAAAGGCTGGATCCCAGGACCCTGAGATCAAGACCTGAGCCAAAATCCAGAGTTGGATGCTTAAAGGACTGAGCCACCCAAGTGCCCCTGGAAGGAAGATTTTAACTGTGTCATATCCTTGCATACATCTATACACAACACGGACACAAAACGATCATTTCAGGTAAAAGGCTGGGGCTCCTCGCTATAAAGGAAGTGCTGAGACTAAATGCAAGATGTAGTCACCTAGGGAAAGCATGTAGAAAAACAGCTGTAATTCAAGAACTCAGCTTGGTATTTGCACATAATTAAGAAAGGAAATCTGGAGCCAGCACGAGAAAGAGAGTCTAGAGAAAAAGCTAAAACAATAATGAGCCAAATATTCATTTATAATACTAAACTATTCTGTCCCTAATAATAAAAAAAAATGCAATTGATGTATTATCAATGGAACATACACTTTCAGGCATTTTAAAAAACTTCTTTTCTGGTAGCACGGAGAAATTATACTTGTCACTCACGATGCAGAAGCAAGTTTTATAAAAAACATGGCCCAGATTAGAAGTGAAGGCAAGGTCTAAGGTAATAAATAAACCATCTGGCCTTATTATCCCCAAATCGATTTGGTTCTATAACAGCTGATTAAATGTTCAATAGAAAGAACTGTGCAGAACAAAGAAGTAACAGACCCAATGACTAGTCTCAAAGATATTACAAGCTCAGTGCAGTAAGGAGACACAATGTCATATTGGTCCTATAATGAGACAAGGTAGTACATTACAAGGGCTCAAAACAGGGGCATGGGACTTAATTTGGTATCTGAGAAGGCAGATGACTGTGTCTTACACTGTGTGAAGACGATTTCTTTTAAAAGGAAGAACGATAACTGAGCATATAGGATGCATGGAGAAAGAGTGCATCTGTCACTACCTACTCATACTGTTAATAAGGGACATTCACCCTAGGGTTATGGGATGAACTAACTTACAACAAGCAACACTGAACAGATGAGATCCACGCAGGTTATTAATCACATTACTCACAGCCTGGGGAGAGGGACAGAGCATATCATGGAAGGCCACACGGGGGTTACACTTGGCAACAGAGAAACAAGCAGGGGACAGGGGAGGCAGCATTTCATGTGGGAGGATACAGTTGGTTTGCTGGAATCATTCTTTGGGTTGGTGAAACACTGACTATCACTACTTGGAAATAAGTAGAAATTGTTTCTGATCTCTTTAATAAGATTGTTTGATGATGGGCTTTATCTGTGGGACCATAATGGAGAGCTAAACATGTACTCGGGCCATTTCAAGCCTTCCTGGCTTCACTAGATATCAAGGTAGCCCACAGTATCGGGCCTTGGTTTTAGGTCTTACAGCACTATGGGGAGACGAAACATGGCCACAACGTAACAATGGGAACACGCACGCTGTGTGGTAGACTAAGGCAATGACCCGTATTTTAGGAAAACCCTAAGAACCATAGAACAACAGAGTGACATCAGGCTATAGAATTCCTAATGAATTTTCTCTCAGTGATACAACACCTTCTTCATCTTTACAAGAGAAAAAAATTTCTTCAAACACTTTAAAGCAATTTTGTACCAGTATTCAAGGAAATAGGTGGCATACTGATTATAGTCTAATTTATTGAGTTTTGAAATAAAATGGCACTAAATTGGGTCTGTGTTATTCTTTTAAAGATTTGTTTATTTGAGAGAGAGTGCATGCACATGGGGGGGAGGGGCAGAGGAAGAGGGAGAGAGAATCTCAAGCAGACTCCCTGCTGGGCACAGAGCCTGATGCAGGGCTGGATCCCAGGACCCTGAGATCATGACCTGAGCTGAAGTCAAGAGTCAGGTGCTTAACCGACTGAGCCACCCAGGAGCCCCTGTGTTAGTATTCTTTAAGTTAGCATCTCTGCTTTGCCTAATTTTCAAAATACTAATATAGATGATCTATTCATTCAATTGATCTGAATTTATAAGTGTATTATACCATAGCACCTATAAAGCTCAAAACAATTTTGTAATATAAAATTGGTCTAACAGATATTCTGATTTAAAGAACATGGTCTACATTATCTAGATTATTTATAATGCAATTTTAACCAAAAATCAAATTAAATGAGCTACAAATCTTTTTTGATTTTCTTTTGTCTGAAACTGTGAGGCAGGAAGCAAGTTCTTCTGTAAAATGACTACATTGGGTCTCCATCAATTTTTAGGAACAGACTTTACTATGAAGAAGTAAAGATGAAGAAAATCATCACGGCTTCGCTACACTGGACCATGCTTCTTCCTGAGTAATTCCCAGGTGACCTGATATTACTGTCCATCGCATGGCCTGGAAAACAATTCTGTGCATTTGAGGAGCCTGTCCTTCTATTCAGGCTCACCAGGGGAGCCAGCGGGAAGGACTGACACCATACCGGGTGAGGAGGGAGAATGAATAAGGATCCTCAGTGAGCAGGAGACTAGGCTCACTTGCCTGGCCATTCAGCAACAGTGCCAAGTCCTCTTGGTCCAGAAAGAGGGGACACCACTGAAGCCGAGGTGTGACTCCCTGCCACACTCAGAAATAGCAGAAGTAAATGGCTGAGAGGCTGCCTCTTAATCTGCCAGACATCGGTACCTGTTATTTACCTAATGCCAAAAAAACCTCTCTAGTCCCTGTATTTCAAAGGCTTCGGAGGGCTGGTTTACAGTGACAGGACTGCCCAATTTACATTGTCAGTAGAAGACCCTGGACACCTGAAAAGTATCTTTGGAAAAGTATGAAGGACTTCCACGAGCTAGCACTTTCGTTGGAAAAGTAGAATTAGAATAATTTCAAGTATATATATAGTTTTGTTACTATAATGATATGGTTATCATGTTCTCTACACTGGATCACAGTACAGTTTGGTTACTACATGTCCCATTAATAATACCGTAGTAGCCACTATGCACTGTGTATTTAAACTTTGCCTTTTGCGCTGAATAGAAAGTCTCCACACCGATGCTCTCAAGTCAGGAAAAAATAAATCTGAAGATTCTTGTTTTGGAGATTCCTCATGCTTAACAAAATATGCCCCATGTGTTGTAAATTATATTTTCAAACGCTCTCCAGTCAGGGGACCCATTTCAAAGCAGTGAAATCACTTTGGAGAAGGCGATTCCCTGACCCAACTCCAGACACCACCTCAGTGCTCACAGCTGAAACCCTCAGATGCTCAGCCGTTCATTCTTGGTTATTAGAGACCCCCTTTGTCCTTGAATAAATAAGTAATGAAGTTATTTTTACCAAAGGCATATGTCTGTAAGAAATTCATTTCCCGTATTCATATTATCACCTCCTGGCCTTGTCTTCAGCCAAAGTCAGTTACTCTGCCCACGAACTCAGCTTAAATCTGCAACACTTTTTTTAAAAACTTGATTTTAACTCACTGGTCACAGAGCATAATGGCAAAACTTAAGACCTTCAACACTATCCAATTATAAGGTGCCACGTATTTATATGGTAAAGACCGTTGGTATAAAAACAAAATTCTGTATTTAAAATAATAAAGGTAGGTTTACATTGGTGAGAGCTCATGTGCCCTGCCTCTTGCATGTTATATAGTCTTGCGTGCTTTAATTCTCCTTGAAATTCATGCTATAATATATAAAACTGGTAAGAAAATTCTGTCCTAAAATTGCTGGAGAGAATGCAGTGTTTATGACACTAAATCCTCACTGGAAATGGCTAGTGCCTCATCAATGTTTCCCCTTACTTTCTGCCGGCCCTTAACTCTGATCTGCCCATACTAGCTCACTGTGTGTGTGTCTTTTAAGTCTTATGTTTAGTTAGCATGAATTATGCAAGTTTGTTTTACAGAATGTATAAAATATGAATAATCAGAGGGAAGAAAACAAATGTGCAAACAACTTCTTATAGACCATGAACAATCATGAACTCTTTTGTTATAATATTATTGTTTTTCTCTGCAGAGATACGTACTCTTAATAAAATTGGGTCTTATTTCACATCTACTTTATTTTTCAACGATAGGTTGTCATAAAGACGTATTTCTAGATTATAATTATTAGGCAGAACTATATAGTAGGTTCACAGAGGCATCATGGTAACTTTCTTTGTTGAACATCTGAAATGCTTTCAAGTTTAAATGTTTTTAGCAATGCTGAAAATAAATACATGTGCGAGTACATTTTTACACTCCATTTTATCTTCTCAGAAAAAGTTCCAAAAATAGAGGGTGCCCAGGTGGCTTAGTCAGTTAAGTGTCTGACTTTGGTGCAGGCCATGATCTCAGAGTCCTGGGAGGGAGCACCGCATTGGGCTCCCTGCTCAGCGAGAAGCCAGCTTCTTCCTCTCTCTCTGCCCCTCCCCCACCCATGCTTGCTCTCTTTCTCTGATAAATAAAATCTGTTTTAAAAAGTTCCAAAAATAGGGGCGCCTGGGTGGCACAGCGGTTAAGCGTCTGCCTTCAGCTCAGGGCGTGATCCCGGCGATCTGGGATCGAGCCCCACCTCAGGCTCCTCCACTATGAGCCTGCTTCTTCCTCTCCTGCTCCCCCTGCTTGTGTTCCCTCTCTCGCTGGCTGTCTCTTTCTGTCAAATAAATAAATAAAATCTTAAAAAAAAAAACAAAAAACAAATACACATCAAAAAATGATGAAGAGTTCCTTGGTCCTTGTGCTAAAATCTAAATAAAAGAAAATTCTAAGCAATTGATTTCTTCTATGTTGTATAATTTATAAAACAGTCCTGAATATAAGTAAGCCTCTGGAAGTAATATTTTTTAGCCTTCCTCACATTTTGGAGAAATAACTGCAAAATAAAATAACTACAAGCTTGAATAAAATATCAAAACCATTTTTCTTACAATGCATGATTGAGCTGTGGGCAACTAAGAGAAATACTGGAGAACGGAAACCATGAGAAGATAGGAATTTTAAGGAAGTGGTGGAGCTGGCGTTCATTTCAGGGAACTTCAGATTTGGGCACAATGGGACGAAAACTTCATTAGGAGCCGGGACATAAAATGTGGTATAGACAAGGGAGTTTGTCAGACCAAGGAATTCACAGGTCTACAGTAGTGACTATTCCACTGAGCCAAACCAAGACCAGCTTCACAGTTAATGAACTTGCTTGTCTCAGGCCTAGGTCTACTAGAGCACAATCAAGGGAAAAACAAACACACACACACCTTGGCTGAAAGACCATGACCACAAATTTCTCATCATTCCTGATAGGGACTAGAATTAACTCCCTGCGGGTTAAAAACAAACAAGCAACAAAAGCAAAAACAGAAAGGGTGGAACAATTTCAATTGGTCTATGTTGGTAGAGTCCCTTCATAGCTGGCAGAGATGCAAATCGTATTTGGAGAAAGGAACCCTAAATCCTGAAATAATTCCCATAAATTTCCAGAACAGGTAAGTTCTGATCACGAGCTCGGAAACTGTCAAAAATTAATGAGCACATGAAGAAACACAGCTCACTGACAAAATATCACCAAAGCAGGTATCAGATTTTTACATAGCAAACTGCATATATTGAAATGATCAGATATAAACGATTTTTAAAGGCTTTTAAATATGCTCAAAAGAAATAGAAGAAGGTCCAGAATGCTTCATGAATGAACAAGCAACAAAAATAAGCAATCCAATCTGAGAAATATTCCAGAACTTATAAAAATTTATTTAAGTAACGTTAAAAGTTATTTAAGCAAACATTAAACAGTAAGTACCGCTAAACATTTAAGCAACATTAAATTATTTAAGTAACATTAAGTAACATTAAATTTAACAAAAGCCCAACCAAATAAATTTTAAAGCTCCAATTGGCTTTATTAACCGATTCATGAATCAGGCAGCATCCATCTAGCAAGTAGAGGTGAGCTCCAAGGGGCCACAGAGAAAGAAAGATTTTTAAAGGGAGAGAGGATGTGGAAAAAAAAATTATTTGCAAAGAATCCATTGTTTTAGGCAAAGGCACCCTCCTAAGGGGAACAGAAAGGGTCCATCAGTAAATTTCCCAGTGCTAGGAAACTCCCATGCTGACTGGTTAGGGTTACATTTCTGGAGGGTTGAAACTATAGCGAGGTTAGGTTTTAAGTCCTTCTTTACTGACTTGGGGCCTTAACCTAAGTGATGCCATTCTGGGCCTGCAGTATTCTGTCTCTCTCTCTCTTTCTCTCTCTCTCTCTCTTTTTCTTTAAGATTTATTTATTTTAGAGAGAGAGAGAGGGAGTGCACATGTGCAAGGTGGGGGGGGGTGGAGGGAAAGTGAGGGTGAGAATCTCAAGCAGACTCCCCACTGAGCGGAGCTGGGGCTGGATCTCACCACCCTGAAATCATGACCTGAGCTGCAATCAAGAGTCTGATGCTTAACTGAACAGGCACCCCTGCAGTTTTCTTTTTACCAATAATAATCAAATTAGAAACCCAATGAACTAGACAATAGGAGAGGATAAGCAACTCAGAATATTCATGAATTGCTCGACAAATCTGAAGAAATCATCCAGAGAGGTACAAAGACAGATCAAACCTAGTAAGAAAAGGTAATAGAGCTGAAGGAGAGAGTGAGACATTCTAACACATGTCCATTTCGATTTTCAGAAGAGAAAATAAAAAGGATGTAAAAGAGGCAATATTTAGAATAATAATGCCTGAAACCAGCTTAGAATTACTGAAGGAAACCCGGCCTTAGATTTGATAAGTCTGATAAATTTCTAATGAGATAATAAAAAGAAATAAAAGCCTAGACAATTTGAAGCAAAACTACCAACCTTAACTGTAGAGGGAAATCATTAAATGCTCTCAGACAAGACAAATACCCCACAAAATCACCATGAGGCCCATCGCAGATTTTCTAAAATAATACAGAAAGCCGGAGTGCACAGGACGTTCACCTTGAACGGTTTTCAGTACAGAAGTATGTTCCTAGAGAAGTTGTATTTCAGAAATGATTGTTAAGCAACTCTATTTTTAGGTAAACTAAAGCTGGGCAAGTTTACTACCAACAGATCTGAGCTCAAACAACTTCCAAATGTGTATCAGCAAGAAGAAAAATCATCTGACAAAGAAGTTGTAAGACATAAGAAAGCAATGTGAGCCAGTAAACTACATCCAAGAAAACTCTGACTGTATAAAATATCAAAAATGTAAAATAGAAATAAAATATAAGACATAAACATTACTACACATAACTCAAATACAGTAAAAGAAGACAAATGGGTAATCGGAATTAAAGCTTCATAAATCCTTAATTATTTGGGGAAGAGGGTACAAATGTTGACTGAACGTAGAAGTGGTTAAATGTCTAACTTTAAATACAAAGTTAAAATGCATGTTGAAATTCCCAGGATAACAACTGATAAACACAGAATGCCTGACTTCCAAACCAATATGGGGGGAGAGGAGAGTGAGAAAAATAAATTTGAGATAAGCCCAACCTCACAAGAAGAAAAGCAAAAAGAATATCAGAAAACAGGCTAGAAAGAGTTGGAAGTGGTGAGTCTGAATACAAATAGTAACAGTGTTGATTGCTTCATTTATCTCCTGTTTTATACCTTTTGCTTCTTTTCCCCATCTGACTGCCCTGGTTATTCTCTTCAGAATAATTCTGAACAAAAGTGCTTCTAGATGCCAGGCTTTTAGTTCCCTTTTTTACCCCCAAGGGAATACTTATACTATATCAGAAAAGCATAGCGTAAGCATTTGTAGAGACCTCTTATTGGATTAAAGACATTTTCTTGCATTACTCATTTTAAAAATAAAAGGTATATAAAGTGTTTGCTAGAGTATGTATGACTTACTTCGTTTAATTAGTTATTGTGGCTGGGTGTATGGTACCACCCACTAGGGAAAATATACAAACCCGCTACACCTATCAAAATGACTAAACCTCAAGCAGTTAATTTTTCATAAAAAAAGAAATGTGCATATCTATACTACGATCCCATTTATGAAATGTCTAAAATATACACAACTGGATAATATATTGATTAGGGCTCAATGTAGCCTAGCAAAATGTAATGAAAAGCAAAGAAGTAATAAACAAGGAGCTAAAAAGTGGTTTCCTTAGATAACACAAAACCAGCTTCAACAGAATTTGTAATATTTTCTTTCCTAGACCAAGGTGTGCTTTATTATTTGTATATTTTTTATATGTGGATAGATAGATAGATATACACACACATATTTATAGAGACATATACTTGCTAATGTTATATGTATATATATGAATAAACAGTTTATTATTAAAATCTGTTTATAAACCACTGTTTAAAACTACTCTGTGAATAAAAACAACAGAAATTTAAAAATAAGATGAGTTTCCTTTGCTTTACAAATATTAATATGTAATTTAAAAATGGGTAATAATAGGGGTGCCTGGGTGGCTCAGTCAGTTAACCATCTGCCTTCAGCTCAGGTCATGATCCCGGGGTTCGGGGATCAAGTCCCCCACTGGGCTCCTTGCTTGGCAGAGTCTGCTTCTCCTTCTGCCTCTCCCTCAACTCATTCTCTCTCTTTCTCAAATAAAATCTTTAAACAACAACAAAAATAAAATGGGTAGTAATAGATAAATTTTATTCAGAGCTTAATATGTACCATGTTCGGTACTGAGTGATCTATTTATATCATCTCACTTAGTACTTAAATTAATCCCATAACACAGGTACTATTTTGTCCCCACTTTATAGATGAGGAAACTAACAGTGAAAGACATTGACTAACTTAGGCTGAAGTCAAGAGTCCCAGGTTTTGTAGCCATGTGATTAGCACTAATGTACACTGAACCACCCACTCACACACACACACACACACACACACACACACACACACACACATACTTACATACACACAAATTCCTTCCCACAAACACACAGAGACACACGCAGGCTACGTACGGAATATCTCTATAGGCTGAGCACGGATTTTCTTTCAGTGAAGTATGAAGCAGTGTTCAGCTACATAACCCAAATGAAATGTGCATTAACAACACTTTTTTTCTGGGATTTCTGCCAGAATATGGTGTAAAAATAGTGTTAATAGAGCTCGAATTAACTATTGAAGTAGAAGAATTACAAACCTTTGCAGAAACAGTTTTTTACAAACCACTATTCCTAAATCAGATAATTCAAATACAAAGAAGAAAAATAACATTCGCGCAAGGAATAGATCATGCTGCATTTGAGGTCCATAATTAGACAAATCATAGCTTTTCTCAAATAATCTACTCTAGCAGCCTACTAAAGGCACTGTTTAAACTCATTATTTCCCTAAGTTTCCAAGTAAACACAGTCCTCTCTGAAATGATCAGAGTGCAAACTCTCATACGTGTAATGTCTTTGTCAACTTCCTAATCATTAAATATTTGCTCTAAGTGACATTTAAATGTGTATTACCCAGAAAATTTAGCCCCAGGAAATATCATGAACAATTTCCTTCCCATAACATTCGACAATTTCCCTCTCAAAGATTAGCTTATCTCTGATCATCTCCTATGTTAAAGAACTCACATTTTATTCTTTAGCCAAAGTCCGCAGCTTCTCACTCAGCTCTGAATTTAATTCAGCCAAGGATTCAGGACAGCCCTGGTTTTCAATGTGCAGGATGTCGATTATCCAATAGGAGAGTGATTTACACCAGTGCAACTATTATTTTAATTTTACCACAATAGTTACATCACATTTTTACAACAGATTCTTTGATATTTCTGCCCTTTTAGAGCATATCATTTGCTCACTTTCATTGCCACCTAGATTAGCTCTAACTGTACCCTGCAAAACGTGGATAGATCTTACAAACACCTTTCGAACTACTACAGATTAAATGGATGACAAATTAACAAAATAATCTAATCTGTAGATACTGTTTTATTGTTAGGATGACATTTTACTTACTGCAAATGGAAGAGCCCACCAGCCCCCCTGCTGGGGAGAGGTTGGTGACTTGGACAAGAGGGAAGCGAAGGAGTTCATGAGAGGTGAACTGGGAATTACACAAGTCTTAGGAACTGCGGGGTATGAGAAAATGAGAAGCCGGTTTGAAGGTTTGAATGATTTAGACTCCTTGTGACTTTGGAGCAATGGCAATGCCCATACATAAATATTGAGCTTCTGCTTTATGGAAGAGGTCAACACCTGACATCACATCCAAAAGATGTTTGAATTGCAATTAAATAGATGCAGAGACACTCGATTATTGAAACTTTTTACAAATTGGGAAAATTATGATGATAAAAATCAAATCATACTGAATGTGTTAGCTGGAACCACAGAGCAGTAACGTAGATAGAAAGCATACAAATACTACAAGAAAAGATATTTCAAATCTGAATAGAATAAGACATTTGGGGGATAACAATGTTCCCCTATGGCTCATCACCAAATCCAAAAGACGTAAAAAACAGTAACAACAGGGGCACTTGGGGGGCTCATTCATTTAAGCATCCAGCTCTTGATTTCAGCTCAGGTCATGATCTCAGGGTTCTGAAATCAAGCCCCACATCAGACTCCGTGCTGGCATGCAACCAGCTTAAAATTCTCTCTCTGCTCATCCCCACCCCACCCCCCATCGAAAACAACAACAACAAAAGCAACAATAAAACTTAACAAAGACACCCAGTAATCTTGATTTTACACCACAGGGGATTTTCAAAAATGACCAATGACTCTGATTTGTTCCTACAAAACGCCTCTTCCAGGGAGCAACTTGAGTCATCTATCAGTGATAAATCTGTAATGCCAATAAAATCATTTCAACTCTTTCAGGATGATGTGAAATGGGAATAACATGCCCCACAGAATATTATTAGAGTAAGACAATTTATGAAAAGTGGTTGACAGAAAATCTGGTACATAGTAAATGCTAACTAAACACCCCTCCCATCTCCTTTACTACACATTCTTGATACCAAAGGCAATTGCTCCAACATTTGTGATGTTCTTCATGATCTCTCAGAAGTCCAAATTCTCTCTCATCTTTCTAATAACTTAAACTTCGATTGGAATCAATAAGACCCTAGAAGATTTAGGATCATTTTAAGGCCATAACTGAATGTAAAACAAACTCTGTACAAACTTCAGTCACAACTGAGACTCATTATGGAACTGCATTCTGAGACTGAAGACAAAAAATTACATGGTATAGAAAAAATATATATATATATCTATCTCTCTCTCTCTATATATATATATCTATATATACAGACACCCACATACAATATATGCATATATAGTATAAGTAATAAATATGGCATAGAAATACCAATTTAGGGAAAAATTGATAATCTATGGTAGAAAAGCTGCTTTACTGGAATGTGTGAGATAATGTGCTTATATAGACTCTTAATTTCTCACAATATTCAAATATTAGGAAACTAACTAGCAGAGTACTTCTTAGATCTAAGATTTTAAGGGTAGAAAGTTTAATAAGAGAGGTTCTGTATTTAATCAGATTCATCTGTTTCAATTTTTTTTTTTGGTTAGTACTTGCCCTGTTCAGCTTGACTTTGTGACTTCTTTGAAGCACCATAGAGTTCAATTTCTCAAGAGTAGTTTAAATACAGAGCATCTTGTTTTGCTTATGTATTTCTATAAATTTTAATGCAATAAAGAAATCTCACCTTTATTAACAGTACTTGGGGAAATGAGGACTTCCCCAAAAGGTTAAATTAAAGGCTCAATTATTCTTGATTGATTCCCTTTGTTCCTTGGAACCCCAGCTTCTGCATTAAGAGGCTGATAATTCAAATGCTTTTGTTGAAAGGCCATTAGGTGGTTTCCACTCCCAAATGGGATAGACACTCTGTGTGTGACCTGGATCAAGCACAAATTGTCTTTGAGCCAAAATTTCATGACTTATAAAATAAGGGGATTCTACTACACCACTCATCACACTTCCAGTTCCAAAATGGGATTTAGATTATCAACCACTATATTAAATACATGTTGCAGTGGAATCTCTTAAACTCTGCTGGTGTGACTATATATTGCTAAAACACTTTAGAAATCAATTTGGCATTACCTCATAAAGTTGAAGATGCACATACACTATGACTCAGCAATCCAAAGTCTAGAGAAACTCCCTAATTGTGAATCGGAGGCTCATAACCGAATGCTCAGATCAGCAATATGTTACATCCCAAAGCTAAAAACAACCCAATTCTCCCCGAGGAGAGTAACAGATGAATAGTTTGCATAGAGGACTGAAAGCTAAGGAGTCACAGTTGGATACATCAAAGGGACACATCCCCAAAACATAATATTTAAAGAAGAAACAATTCAGGTAACAGCCTGATCCTATTTCAATAAAGACAGAAAAATGAATAACTATCATTTAGGGCACACACATGTGATAAACTATAACCAATACCAAAGAATAACACGATTTTAAAAAAATATATAATTCTGGGTGGAGGGAAGGGGATGTGATTGATGAAGAATACTCAGGAGGCTTCTAACTTCTAATTCTTAAGCTGGCTAGCAGGTGCAGAGGCCATGATTATATTATTCATTAAATCACACCTAAATGTCATATACACACTCTTATATGTAATTAAGAATGCATTGTTTTTTAAAGCTTAAAAACTATTATCTCTAAGATGGCTAAATTATTGCTGTCATTTCTGATGAAGGCAGAAGTGCTTAGAAAACACATGACTGAGGGGTGCCCGGGTGGCTCAGTCAGTTAAATGTCTATCTTCGCCTCAGGTCATGATCCCAGGGTCCTGGGATCGAGCCCCACATCAGGCTCCCTGCTCAGTGAGGAGTCTGCTTCTCCCTCTGCCCCTTGCCTGTGTGCACGCTCCCTCTCTCTCAAATAAATTAATTAATCTTAAAAACAAAGAAAACACACAGCTGATTGGTATTTGCAGAATCATCTTTATCCCTATAAATGAAGAGGACAGTCCTCTCCAATGTTCATTCTGCTGAGGAGGCCGAAGATCCACAATCCCTTCCCACAGCCTAATTTTTGCTTTTGGCCCTGGTGGCCATCAGAAGGACACTCCATCTCTGCACCACTGGTTTCAAGTGCTTCTAAGTCCACATTCCTAATAATCACCCTTATTTGTTGCCCTAAGGTGCTTACCGGCCAGTGACAGCACGGTAATTCTCATTTAAGCAGTGCAACCACCCAGAGGCCCAGCCACGGGCCGGCTATGGTACATAGCAGCCCTTTCTCTGTTGGCTCCTCTGTGAGGTCAGTCAGGCTCTAAGTTTACATTCTTAATCCATATCCGGGGTCCCTGAAAAATTCCAGTTCTAACTCTGAAACAACTTCCATCATCTGGAAGATCATTTTAAAAAGTCCTACTTCAGGGCAGCAAGAGCTGAGAAATGCACACAAAAACCTTCATTCTGAGTGACATTTGCTCCACCTCTCAGTCCTCTAGTGAGGTGTCCCAGGCAATTAGCAGAAGCTATTCAGAGCTCCCTGAGCAGAGATCACTGTAGGAAGCATGTAACAAGCAATGTGAGCTAACAATTAATTAGGAGTTCTAGAAATGCCCTACAAGCTAAGAAACCTTTTTTTTCCCCCTCAGATACCATGTCAGACTTAATACTGTGTCAGAACCGTGGTCCTTAAGGACTGAACAAATCTTGCGCTCGCACAAAGGAGGTTCCCATCAGCGACACGGTCATGAGCAGTAGTTAAAAGAAATATCAGGACACAAACAGAAAAGGATCAGTTATAGGTAGTGTCAGTTAGCTCAAATAGTCAGACCATAATAAAAATCTTAAAAAATATATGTTAAGTTTTTACACCCATAGGTATTTTGCTTTTCAGGAAGGCAAAGTTTTGATGCGTTTTCTGATTGGGGAAAATGCAAATATTGTGACAAATCTAGAGCAGTGTGATTTGAAAAGGCTTCAGTGAGCAGTGTTCCGGCAACACGGGGTCTCTTGCCCCAGGAAGACATGAGGCTGGAGAGATGGGGCAGAACCGGGGGCCGAAATCTGAGGGGGTCACAGAAAGGATTAATTCTAGGAAGAAGCAGAAAAATGCGGAAATCTACCATTAGACAGGTCTTTAATTTCCATTTACCTGATTTTGTGAAGATTGGTTTCAGTCAGACAAATATTCTCCTCGGCAAAGATGATTAAAGGAAAATCAACGTGAAATATTTTGTGCCATTTCTGCCATTTGTGAAGATTTGTCATGAGCGAGGCAAAAAGTGCAGATGGGATTTTATTCAGACTAATGCAGTAGAGGAAACATTCATTCACGAAGAATATTTCAAAGAAGAGGAAGGGAGCCTGGGTTACCTCGAGGCAGGTCAGTAAGAAAGTCCTCCAGGAGTCTGATGGGAGTCGTGAGGAAGGAGGGGAAGGGTCTTAGCAGGGAAAACGCAAGGTGGGGGGGGAGATTTCATAATCATGGCTGCTTTCTGGGACCGCAGGGCTCAGGTCAAGTTCAACAACACCCATGGCGACAACTAAAGCATGCTGAGAATGAAGGGAGAGCTGTCCCCTAGCAGGCCCATGGCTTGTGTGGACTGTAAATATATAAAACATGTCCTGTGCTTCCATCCCTCCTCACTCCTGCGCATCCTTATCTTAATGCCTGTCACTGGCTCTCTCATGAGACCTTGAATCACACGTGTGCTCCTCAAGTTTGCCTTCCAGAAGCCAAAACTTCACAGGGCAGAACCAACCCAGCCCTCACCTGACATGTGGCATGGATCGGAATAAATGTGAGCTGTTGGGAGTCATTAGGACGTGCAGGCTGGTTATGACAATAAACACAAGCAAATGAACAAGAACTCATCGGCTCCCTTCCTAGTAGTATCTGTATCTAGTGACCTACAGTTTGCCCGGACCTCACGTGGCTGAAATAGGCCATGTCCTCAGAGCATTACCCGCCTAAATATGCCGTTCTGGTAGCTCTCTTCACGCAGGGTTCTCCTTAAGCGATCGAGCCGCATGTCTTTGGTAAAACATTCTTCAAATGTATCAGGTTATTGTTTTATTGTAAATTGAACAGAAGGGTTAAGTGCCAAAAAAGGCTTAGCTAACTTCTCTCAACTGTATCTTGAAGAAGGCCTTCACTTTTTTTCTTTAATATGTAAAAGCAACATTTTTTAAAAGATTTTATTTATTTATTTATTTATTTATTTATTTGACACAGTGAGTGAGAGAGAGAGAGAGAGCGAGCTCACAAGCAGGGGGAGCAGCAGACAGAGGAGAGAGAGAAGCAGGCTCCCAGTTGGGCAGGGAGCCCGATGCAGGACTCAACCCCAGGACCCTGGGATCATGACCTAAGCCGAAGGCAGGTGCTTAACAACTGAGCCACCCAGGTGCCGCAAGAAGGCCCTCACTTATTAGAAAAGAGTGAATATGTGGGCAGGGAGGTGTTCAAGCAAAGAAAAATTTAGTGCTAGCGGACGCTTTGGGACCTTCAGATTATTCATTTGAGTCAAATGCCTCCAATGTGGGCAGGTTAAATCCATTTTCAAAAAAAAAAATTTTTTAAAAGAAGTAAAACATACTGCTGATTTAAAAGTGAACATTGTAGTATAAGAAAATAACAAAGCAATATTCCCCTGGTCTCGTTTTAAGAAATATATATTGAAAATCACAATCATCAAGCAAAAATCCTAATTCATTTTGGGTTAAGATATAACTATGCCACTGTATTTTTTAGTGCATCCAAGTTGAAAAGAAGATCTTTTTACCCTCAAATTCATTAGTCTCTGTGCAGAGACCCAAGTAACCAAGATATGGGAGATGAGATGTGTTCACCTCTGTGGATTTCCTCAGGATCACATCAGAAAAAATGCTAATTTCTTTCATGATTGTTCTAAATGAGATACTTTGTCTGGTTACTAACACAGTGTTAACTTCAGACTGATTCATTCTTCTTACATAGTCATAGAGTTTCTATCAATTTAGAAAGCTTAGTCTTGAAAAGAACAAGTAAATGCCCCAAATCACACCAAAACCTCCACCATCCATGGTCAAGTTCTTAATGATTTCCTGGATATTTTTATCCCAGAAAGTTGTCAGGTAGATGGCAGCCAACAGTTGGCACAGACAAAGGACTTTTGAGTTACCCATTCAAATATAACCTCATCTAGTTATCCTTGACATTGTCAGAAAATTTCTTTCATAATGCTCTTAACAAACAGCACAGCATGTTAAAATACATGTAAAGCAAATCGCTTACCTCTCAGGTATTATTATACAAATCTCATTACAACTGTGAAAATATTTGACAAAATGCCATTGAGCAGAAAATTTTAAATTTTCTGAATGTGCTCCTGAATAAGGCTGCATGTCCAATGCTTTCTCGATGCCAGATCTTTCAACTTTGTGATTTAATTCTAAATTCCTGTCTTTAGATTATTTTGTATACAATGATAGCCTTCAACTGACAAACTTCTGTGAACCACAGAAAAACAAAATTGAGGTAAGCTAAAAATCATAAAATGTAATCCTTTGCAAAAATTTGTAACTTTGTAACTTTTTTATTTTGAAATAATTCTCAACCTAGAGAAAACTGTAAAAACACTACACACACAAAAAAATTCCATGGATCCCTTACCCTGATGACTGAAACGGTAACATTTTATCACACTATCACATTAGTTTTTTTTTTTTTTTTAAAGATTTACTTACTTTTAGAGAGAGAGAGAGCCCGGGTGTGCATGGGGTGGGGGGGTTGCGGGGAAGCAGACTCCCTGCTGAGCATGCAGCCCAAGGCAGGGGTGGGATCCCATAACTCCTAGTTCATGACCTGGGCCAAACCAAGAGTCAGACACTTGAACTAACTGTGCTATGCAGGAGTCCCTCCACATTTGCCTTTTGATACTCTCCCCCATCTATTTTCTTCTTTCCCTCTTTCTTTCCTTCTTTCTTTCCTTCCTTTTTTCTTCCTCTTCTTCCTTTCCCCCCTCTCTCCCCCTCATTAATCATTCCTGAAATTAATTAGCCATTTTCATTAAACTTTTCAAAGAACTAAAGCTTTGGCATTATGATTCTGCAATGTTTCTTTGATTTTTCATTATCTTTCCTCTGCCTTTGGCTTTAATGTGCTCTGCTTTTTCTAATTTCTTAAACTGTCTGTTTAGCACACAAGTTTTTACCCTCTCTTTTATGTTAATATGAGCAATTAAAGTCATAAATTTCTCTCTATGGACAATCTCAGAAAATTTCTGACATTACATCTTTAATGTTTATTCAGCTTTACTTTTTTATTTCCATTATTCTCATTTGATTCATAGGTCACAGAATCATGTGTTTTTGGCTTTCCAGGCCTCTTCCCTATTGTACTGTGACTTAATTGAATTTTGTTTGAAGATGGCGTCACAGTGATACTTGATCTGTGAAATTTATTGTTACTCTGGTACTTGTACTTAATTGATTTTGTAGACGATTACTCAATTTTTAAAACATGTATTATCTAGCTGTTGGGTGCAGTGATCAAAAATGTCAATTGTGTAGTTCAAAATGGCAATACCACTACCAAATATTATTGTCTGCTTTTTATATTTAGTATTAAGAGGCATTTTGAAATACAATTATGATGGTGAATCTGTTCAATTTCCTTGTAATTCTATTAGTTTCTGCTTTGTCTATTTTGAAATTATTAGGTGAAAGTTATGACTTCGTTATCGTTCTTGAAAATTGATTTTTTAAAAGTATATTGCCTCAGGGAGCCTGGGTGGTTAAGTCAGTTAAGTGTCTGCCTTCAGCTCAGGTCATGATCTGAGGGTCCTAGGATGAGCTCCACATCAGACTCTCTGCTCAGCAGGGAGTCTGCTTATCCCTCTCCCTCTCCCTCTGTGCTTTCCCTCTCTCTCCCAAATAAATAAATAAATAAAATCTTTGGAAAAAAAAGTAAATTGCCTTTATCACTGAGAATTATGTACAAATGTAGCTAGTACCTTACCCAGCATTTGCGATGGTGCTATAATACGATGGGTTTCTTTGTCCCTAGACTTCAAACCAGATATGACATACCCCTAGGATACGAGATGACATTCCAATAGGTATATGTTCATTCAGTATTTTTGCATTGTATTTTTGTAATTGAGATGTGCCTAAATTTATCCTTCATTGATTTGTCTTTCTAGGTTTAGTGTAATTAAAAATGACCTAATAAAATGATTTAAAATGTCTTTTCCCTTTTGCTTTGCTCAAAAATAGTCTGTGTAACAGAGAACATATCATTACTTTGAAATATAAACTTTGACTATATAGTCTTGGTGTTGTCTAATACAAAAAGCCCTGGATGGCTACATGGAGATTTATCACCATCCATACCTTCTACCTTCTCAATTCTGGAAGTTTATAAAAAAATGGGATAATCCATGTCACTGTTCCTTGTATGTTTATGTGTTCTCTGAAATCAACAATTTTTTTCATTTACTTACACATTTTAAGAAGTTCTTACATTGCAATTATTGGTTCTAATTTCAACTTTCTCTGGGATCATTTTCTTTGAAAACACATGTTGTTTTCTTTGTAGAATCAATAATTATTTGCATTTAACTAAATGCATTTTGGGGAACAGACAGTTTTTTTTTTTTCATAATTTCTGTTTGCATCTATTTGTCATCTTGCTACAATACGAGGTCAAATGACTAGTTGATAAAAATGCATGGAGGATGAATTGCCTGTCTTCAGATATCCGAAAATATATTAGCTCTGCCATTTACCTCAAGGACTGTTTAGACACTCTTCTCTTTGTTCTGGGAAGCTCACTGCAATGGTGAAGCCATGGGTCCTGTGGCCACGCTGGCTGGTTTGATCCTGGCTCTGACAGTCTCTGGTGGTGGGAACTTGTATTACTCAAGGGACATCTGTGGGCCTCACTTTTTTTTTTTTATCTCCAACATGGCAATATTCATTGTACCTATTTCATATTAGTTGTGAGGAGTAACTACATCCCTTTGAGCTCATATACACACAGTCATCATTTAGCTTATTGAACTCATTTCATCTCTTGAATATTGTAAACGTGGGCAATTATCTAGCTTTTGCTTGCTCCTGGGAATACTCGGTGAAAATAGACCCAGAATTAAGAAGTAATAATCCAAACACATGCAAACTAAAGGTACAGTCTTCAGAATTATGGAGTAACAGCACAATTTGGATTTAGCTGATTGCCCAGTAATGATAAAATATCAAGTTCTTATTTTGAGTAATATTCTTGCTACTGTGTAATATCATGTAATATTTTTCGATACAGTAGGATATGATAGAAGGATTTCCTTGAGTCCTTGACAATGCTTTTTACCATTATTTTTCTGGATTCCCTATCTATAATATTTAACTGAGAAAGATTGATAAACAATTTTACATGGTCAGTGAAAGAAATCTCTCCTTTAAAAAAAAATTCCCCACAGAATGCATGGATTATCAACATACTTATTAGGTACTCTGCATATCAGTGATTCCCCCGACCAGCTTACAGTTGGATTAAGACTCCAATTTAAGGAAATTCCCTGAACACCAGCATTCTTTCAAGGTCTGCTGCTTTTGCCATTAAACTTCAACAAACATGAATAAGGTGGCATTATCTATTAAAAAGACTTATTTTCCTAGGTGGATAACCATTATTTCGGGCAGTTAGAAAATACATAATCTAGTTTATTTCAACAACTTTCAATGGAGTGGTATTGCAAAAGGGAATGAGTTAGGGCTTGGAAATAGAGGGTGGAAAAAACCCAGAGGCTTCTAGAAAGGCTGGTGCTAGGTAAATTAAATCGCTAACAAAATTGCTCTGTCGATTCGATTTACCTCACACATTATGTACAGATGGCTTTCCAATTTTATTAATGAGAAGAATTTTTAGATTGTATCTAAGAATGTGTCCCAAATTATTTGCCATTTGGTATACGTTAGGAAATGCAACTAAAATGGTGAACAAGAGAACGTGATGGAATAGAACATGTTAACTGTGCTGGTATTCATTTCCTTTCTCCCATGCATGGGAAGGAAAAAAACAAACAAACAGAAAGGGTCTGTTTAGCCCTTAAGTGAATTCATTTCTATGCAAAGTGGATATCCTAAGTGAGGACTCCATATTTCAAGACTACATTCTTTTATGCATTTAGAAGTTGGCACACACAGAATCACTGCATGAAACAGCTAATGCCTTTATTATCACCAGTTGCATTCAGTTTAAAATTCTTAAACTATTTTGAAAAAAAAAGTGACTTGAAGGGGAAATGATTCATCGTCTCACTCTTTCTGGAGGCCATAAATCAGTATAGTTGGAAGACCAATTTTCCATTCTGGGTTTTGCAAAATCTTGTAAAGAAATATAATATGGAATATGTCAAGAAGTTAAGAGACCATTTCCTACATTTCTTAAATACACTGAGACAAAAGAATCTCAATTAATCTTACTTCTCCTTAGCCACTAAACCCCATGATAGGCTGTATATTTATTATGTATTTTATGCCCTGAGCATAACTAGTTATAAAGCTGCTCTCTCACAGTTAAAACAGTGCTATAATTTGCCTGTGGAGGGACTGGGCCTACTACTTAATCATTGTCTCTTCTCCATTAAATGAGGTCCTTTACCTTGTTCAAGGATGCCTGAATTTTTATGAATTTTGTTAATTTCTTTAGTATAAGCTTTTGTCCTAGGAGGTCATGTTAGGATATGAAAAGCTACACCATACTCAGGATGTAAATACAGTCACATTCTTCATTTGTCTAAAGTAACTAAAAATGGACACAAGCGTTCACTACCAGACTAGCAGGGAGTCTAATATTGGTCCTCACCCTGTTGCCACTGCTCTCTCATTGATGATCAGAGCATCTCCACACATTCAGGAACTGGACTCCAAAGCCCATATTCATTACTCTCCCTCCCAAGAGGACCACATTGCTATCATTGATCATCATCCTGCTGTAAGTGCTGTTTCTGTTGCTATGGTACCGTACCACTGGTGAACACTACATACTCTGGCCCCTGTAGCATCCCCCAGGCTACACTGCCATCCAGCTTCGCCGGACATACTGGCAGCAAACATGTGCAACCTGGGTTATCTGTATCGTTTTCTAGTTTCAAGCAACTTCCCACCCTCACCTTAAATCCAAAAAACTCTTTCTAAAAACAAACAAGCAAACAACAACAACAAAAACCAAAGAGCTCTTCCTTCTTTTGCTGGAAAACCAGTCTTGACTATCCCCTGCTAGTGCTTTGCCTGTGAAACACAAATGGCTCCCTTACCCCTTCTTCTCCAGGAATACTTTCTGCTCCTGGGCGATAAGCGATCCTCATAAAGGTTGCTAAATAGACTTTCCGCCACTTGTTTTTCATCCCTTCCACTAGAAAATAAACAACCCCTCTAGACACAAACATAAGCCTAAAGTTCAATAGGACCTGCAACTAGAGATAACAGATGCAGTGGAGAAATTTGACACATTAAAATAAATCGATTTGAGCAAATGAATTAATGAGACCTTTTCCTTCAAGACTTGAAAATCAGGCATGTGGAGACCTTATTATTTATATGAGTACTATGGTGGAAATCATCACTCTCCTTAACAAACCACCAGTGAACAGTTGGTTTACCAGATAAACATGCCTATCATTTTATTTTATTTTATTTTATTTTATTTTATTTTATTTTAGATTCCAGGGTAGTTAACATACAGTGTTATATTACTTTCAGGTGCACAGTGAGGCCAGTCAGAGAAAGACAAATACCATATGATTTCATTATCATTCTTATTTTAAAACATAACTATGGCCACAACCTACAGAATTCTCTATACTATTTGTGTATTCTTTTAGTATCTAAGGGATTTCTGTTCCTCTAGTCAAGTTAAGGACTTACCTCAGCCTTGATTATGCAGTTTAACTTATTACTGTAATTCTAATTGAATTTTAATTTACATAAACCTCTGAAATGTGATTGGGAAAAGTAAAAGGTTGCTCACATGAAAGAAAATGAAATGCTTTGAAAAGACCTTACAAGAGTCTTAGAAAATAAAATTAAAGTATCTGCTGAATTGCAAATATCATACAAATTTTACAAAAGTTTACAGCATGAGTTTCATAAAAATATAAAATAAACATAAACCTCCATGTTATTTAGCTCATTAATGAGGCACTCAAAATGATAAAGCTATTTTCAAGTGCATTAAAAATAATTTTTGTATTACAAAGATAAGACAAAATTGCTAGGTTGCAAAACCAGGTCAATATCCTGAAGGATATCAAAACCATAACCTTTTGTCTAAAATTTCCCTGGTAGATGGTCAGACTGTATGAATGCTGTAGATGACACTTATGTTAATAAAACACAATTTGTTTTGTATTCATGTACATTCATGTTTTGGCTCCTGAGATATAGCTTTTCCCTTTAATATACAGAAAGTTTTTCAAATGGCTTATGAGAGGTAAAATCCCAGCATTATGTTGCCTTCTTTCAATATACATCCGTCTTATGCATAAGTGTGTTATATTAAGTTCATATTCAACATCGGAAATTAAAGCTGAAAGAAACATTAATTGTCAATTAGACCAGCTCTTTTCTCGAGAGACGAAGACACTGACATCCAAAAAAAAGTGTGAAACCACAAGCGCCAGAGGGTGAGAATGCCGATTTCTTTCCTCTCTTCTAAATGTTTACATTTTCCTGCTCCTGCCTTGTGCAAGATGTTTAAATGAAATGTGGTTGATATACAGATAAAATAGACGGAAATAGTCCTCAAATCCCTACAGGAATTCAGAGGACACTTCCAGATTGCAGTTAACTAAAATTTCTAAGTCTTGTTTTTCACATTTATCAGATTTATTCCAACTCCTGAATTTTATTTTTAAAACCTGAATGTAGGACTTCATACTTACTCATCTTAAATTGCACCTTTTAGTTTTTAATCATCATCTTAGCTTGAGGAAGTATGTTTAAATACGGATTCTGTCTCCCATCATAATTTATCACTCATTTTCTAAAATTAGATCAGCTTGTTTTGTGTTTTAATCAAGCCCATGATCAAAGATGTAACCTTCAAGAGCACCACTAAAATACTTTTACAGGGGGTTTCAATGAATACAGGAGTCAGATAGATTACACATTCAAACAGAACCCTAACGAAGCATAGACAAGGAAGTGTATTAAAATCAAGCAACCTTGGGACACCTGGGTAGCACTGTCAGTTAAGTGTCTGACTCTTCGTTTCAGCTCAGGTCATGATCTCAGGGTCCTGAGACAGAGCCCCATGTCGGGCACCATGTTCAGCAAAGAGTCTGCTTGAGAATCTCTCTCCCTCTCCCTCTGCTCCTCCCACTCATGCTCTCTCTCTTTCTAAAGTTAATTAATTAATCTTTATAAATAAATAAATAAATAAAATCAAGCGAGCTTCATTGATAAATTACGTATTAGATCTGGAAACATTCCAGAGTAAGAAAACCTGACAGAGATATAAATCAAAGCACACACTGGACATAATTACTATTAACAGAAAAGGGATAAAGTTTTTATGAGACTGACACACTACCTATTATGCTAACGAGGCATCTAAGATAAAGGTTTTAAAGAATTGAAGAATAATATTTAGTATTGACTATGGAGTTATATGGATAATTATAACATTTAAACTAAGAACCATAGGAGAATTAGAAACATCAGTCTACATTTGTTACTATGATAGATCTTATTTCTACATTCCCACACTGATACCTCAAGCCTTGAATTTTCTGTTCAACTATCAGTGGTAACTGGCCTGAGTTAAGGAAAAGATAGTGGAGTATAAACAATATTCAAAATAATTTTTTTAAAATTTTGACATATGAACTTTCATTTCATTATAGAAACTATAAGCCCCTCTTCTACCTAAGGTAGAAAATATAATTTCAAATTTCCATCAATTTACATTGTTGTATATATTTGAGAATTCTTTGTGTCTTTCCTTTGTCCCCCCTTCTCTCAACCTCCAACTTTATTTTTGTTGTCTTGTTATATCTAATAAAATATTACAGTAATGGAATATTTCAGTGCATTAGATGTTTTACTGAAGAAATCCATTTATGTCAGATGTCATATTTGCCTTTTATTTAGCAGAATAAATTACTTTATTCTTTCAGTGGTCCTTTTGAAGAACTAGAAATGTGTCCATTTAAAATCTTTGAGGACTTTTTGGAGTTTGGGGTCTGGATTCTCTCCTAAATACATAAGGCACTGAAATAATACAGTGTATTAAAGTATCTAAAAAAATAAGAAATCACTAAACCCCAAATCGAATGTCACATTCTTGTGTTTAAAATCCAATGCTGGTCCTTCCATAGTATAATGGATATTACGTAGTGCCAAGAAATGAACTGCTGTCTATGAAAATGCAGCTTGTAAATAAGCAACTGTCTGCTTCCCAGGGGAAAGTGGCTATTTATGCCAGGCAAGTGCTGCATTAATTTTGTTGCCTATGCATCTCCTGGGAGCTAACATACAAACTACCACATTTCAAGTAAGTTTTCTCTGACCCATAGCTTTCCTTGTTTACAGACTTTTTTTTCAGGCTGTCAACTTAAGAGCTAATCAACTAGAATCTAAGATATCCAAGGCCAATTTTTGGTAAGAGGAGAATGCTAAATAGCTCTTTTCCCTGCACATCGCCTTTAAAAAGGCCTGCATTTCAGGGCCCAGGTTCCACCTTAATAGGAATTTGTTGCAAACAGTACTCAAATGTAGTAGTATGTTCCATATTCTTTTCATTTTTCACCTTGATTATTGCAATATCTGTAACTCCCCAACGGATGTCTCAACCTATTCCATAATATAGTCAGAATACTTCATCAAAGATGCAACCCTTGCGGGGCCTGGGTGGCTCAGTTGGTTAAGCATCTGCCTTCAGCTCAGGTCATGATCCCTGGGTCCTGGGATGGAGTCCCACCTTGGCTCACTGCTCAGCGGGGAGTCTGCTTCTCACTCTCCCTCTGCCCCTCCCTCCCAGCTCATGCTTTTGCGTGTGCTCTGTCTGTCTCTCTCTCAAATAAAATGAATAAAATCTTAAAAAAAAAAATGCAACCCTTACCATACCACAGTCCTGTCAAATGCTTCCCTTGGTTTCCTCTACGCAATTTAAGCTCTAGATCTCTTGCACTGCAAGCATACTTGTCTAATCTCTTCCCACTCTTCACCTCACATTTTATTCTATGGTAATAGCATGCACGCAAGCACACACACACACACACACACACACACACACTCACACATTGATGGTATTTTTGAGAGGGTTCTCTATACAGGGAGCTTACCTCCATGTCTGACTATCTTTGATTTACAATTTATATTTAACCATTGATTCAAAAAAGCTCTACTATTATCAAGATAATAAAAATAGATGGACGGAAGGTGAAAGCTACTCATATTGTCACAACGTCATGAAAACATAATCTAACACACACTAGAGTGCAGGGTGTTCATTGAAAAGTGCCCCTGTGGTCAGCAGCTGTGGAAGGAAGAGGGAGGCAGAAGGAGTGGACAGAGAGTACCTGAGCTTCAGTAAAGGCTCAAGGACATGTCTGAAACATTGAGAACTCTGGAGCCAGAATGGTCTTTCAGACATGTTCTAAGTGAAGCTGAGATGGCCAGGCCTTTGTCCTACATCATCAGTAACTGTGTGCGGCTGCCACTGGAAGGAGGAAAGAACTGGGGGAAGGTAGCTTTCTGTGGCTGAGACCATGTCCCAAGAGTTAACAGCCAAAAGCTGTCCCAGGAACCTTACAACAACAAAGTTCTTCACTGAGGACTACCTCATTGCATCACAGTGTCAACCACGCTGTGGTCACTCACACACAAAGAAAAGAAAAGAAAAGAAAAGAAAAGAAAAGAAAAGAAAAGAAAAGAAAAGAAAAGAAAAGAAAAAGAAAGAAAGAAAGAAAAATGAATTTGAACAGAAAATGGAATGAATTTGAACAGAAAATGGAATAAATTTGAACTGAAAACAAATATTAAGGTGGCAGTTTCAAAATCATATATACATCAGTAATTGTGCTACATGTAAAGGGAAAAATATGCCAATTAAAATTTTAAAAAAATCAATGGATTGGATTTAAAAACCCAACTACAGATATCTTGAGAGACTCACTTTAATGTGAAAAATAGAAATTGTAATGTTAGTAGTTGGGAAAATATATGCCAAAAAGTGTTGGACAAAAATCTTGTAGTTAGATTTTAAGGGGAAAAAAATAGAGAGAAAACAAAATATTTTTAAAATTTAAAAAATACCAGGTCATCAGGAAGATATAAAAATTATCAATTTCCAGTCACCAAATAGCAACATCAAAATACATAAGGCTAAAATTGGCATAACAGCAGAGAGAAATAAACAAATCCACATTTATAAAAGCAGATTTTAGTAAACTTGTCATAGCAACCAACAGGATATTCAGGTGAAATATCAACAACTACTTCTACTACTACTACTACTACTACTACTACTACTACTACTTCTTCTTCTTCTTCTTCTTCTTCTTCTTGTTCTTATTCTTCTTCTTCTTCTTCTTCTTCTTATTATTATTATTATTATTAAGTAATCTCTACTCCCATTGTGGAACTTGAACTCATGACCTCAAGATCAAAAGTTACATGCTCTACCAACTGAGCCAGCCAGCCACCCCGTAGGTATACCAATTTATAAAGACGTATCTAAAGATATCTTAATTAAGATATCTTAATTGATACATGTAGAACACTCATCATACAATGGCAGAACACCCATTACTTTCTTGTGAAATCTGAACATTTACCAAGATACACCAGATAGTAGGCCATAAAGTAAGTTTTAACATATTTCAAAGAATTGAACATACACAGAACCATCCTTTGATCACACTGTAATTCAGCAAGGAATGTTTAAAAAATAACAAGAAAATCTTCCTATATTTGTAAATCAAGCAATACATTTCTAAATAAACTGAAGTCGAGTAATCATTAAAAACAGAAATTCATTTTTTGCTCAATGATATTAAAATACAATATTCAAAATATGTGGAAGGTATTAAAAGCAATGTTTATGGGAAAAATTTATCGTACGAAATACATGTTTTAGAAAAGAAGAATATCACTGGTTTAATGACAGAGCTCAAGGAGGTAGAAAACAAAATTGTACTCAGTGATGGTTGAAACACAGAAACAATAAAAAGTAAAAATTTGTAATATAGAAAAAAACCCACAAAACCAATGTTATTTTTTTGAAAAGCTAATAAAATTGGTAATTCCCTACCCAGAATGATCAAAATAAAAAGTCAAAAGGTAAAGACGAACACTACGAGGAATGAAAAAGGAACATCAAGATAGATCTTTCCAACACTGAAGAGACAGAGTACTTTATGAACAAGTGTAAGCCAATAAATCTGAAAACGTAGGTGAAAGAGTTGAATGCCTTGAGAAACACAACTCATGAAAAATTACACAGAATTTGAAATCAAATCAGTCCTCTACCTAATAAATAAACAGAATCTCTGATTAATCGCTTTCCAACAGGTATAACACCAGAACTGGATGGTTTTCTGTTTCTTTTTATCTCGTATTTCAGAAACAGAATGTCAATATTATACATAATCTTTTAATCTTGGAAAGATACAGAGAGGAAGTTTCTCACTTTTTTTATTAACTTACTCTAACCATGATACCAAAGCATGACAAATGCATTAAGAAAACGGGATAATCTTTACCAATCTCTCTCATAATGATAAAAAATCTTAAATATTATCAAAACAAATCTAACATAGTGTACCATGACCAAGTTTATTTCAAGTATCTAAGTTTAGCATTTCCAAAATCAATATAATTTACCATATTAAGAAACTAAAGAAAAAATAATGTAATCATACCAATAAATAGACTCTAAAAGAATTCAATATATATACATGATAAAATGAAACAAAAAATTAGCATGTTAAGAGAAGTGAAATTCCTTACACTCATGAAACTATCTTGACAAGAAAACCAACCAAAAAACTATATAACCTAATTAATAAGAAAATATTGGTAAGCTTTTTCCCTGATTTGAGAATGAGAAAAAAAGTGTCTTACATTCAACACTGTACTGGAGAATCTATCCAGGGCTATAAGACCAATAAATCAAAACTATGATTAGCAAAATTTAAAGGAAAAAAAACAAACTAATATACACAGCTGGACAAATGTGTATATTAAAATACAGAAAAAGAAGCTGCAGAGAAACTGTTAGAATTCACAATTAATTTCTGAGATGCTGAGTCCATAATATATAAGCATCAATTTTACTTCTAGGTTTTAGTCACATGAAGTTGTAAAATGATATTTCAAAAAAAATTTCTTGTGTTATCATTAAAAACCATCAAAAACTAGGCATAAATTTAATAAAATCTACCTAGTATTATTACAGAAAAACTGTAAAAATTACTTGGAAAATTTGAAAAGACCCAAACAAATGAAAAGATAGACTTTCCATGTAATGGAAGATTTTAAGAAGGCAATTCGCTCGAAATTAAGCTGCCAATCCACTGTAGTGACAGGCAAAATTCCAGCAAAAAAAAAAAATTTTTGGGGGGGGGGGGTTATGCGGCAGTTTAGTACCTGATTCGAAAGTGTGAAAGAAAATTAAAAGGCCAAGAATACCCAAGATAATAGTAAAACAGAGAATAAAAATGCATTTTCACTATCATATACAAGAGTTACTATAAAACTACAGTAGTTAAGATAGTATGATGTGGATGCCAAAAAATCCAAACAAAACAAAAGAGAAGAGATACTGGGGTTCAAGCCTCATCAAAATGGAGAAACTCTGGTAAACACCCCAGGCATTCAATCAAGAGAAAAAAAATATATAATGCCCTACAAGCAAAAGACATGCTTTAGCAAGAGGACAAAACAGAAAAAAAACTCATTAAAAACCAGTCTTGGAATTCAGGTGTGCCAATGGCAATTTAATTATCTACCAGGAAAAAATTTCCAACCAACTTTAGGTAAAGATTACATAATCTACATCCTCTCCAGCATATTCCTTGAAATGACAGGCACACAATAAATAATGAACAATAATAATAATAATGGTATCATCTAGACATGGAAAGAAGAAAACAGTGATTAACAATCAAGAGGTAAGATAATAAATACAAACAGACCCATACAGAATACAGAGTTTAAAGGTAGCTCTTAAAGACTTAAAAATAACCATGCTATTTAAGAAATTAAAGAGTACGCAGATACCAGAACTGACCATAGTCTTGGGAAAACGCAATCCACCTAAAATTTTTTGCCAATTTGAAAACAGAAATGAAATCAATACATTCCTTGAAGAAAACAATTTTACAGCAAAAAAAGAAATCGAAATAGTCCTACATCTACTACAGATATTGAATTCATAATTTAAAATCTTTCCGGAAAGAAAGCTCCAGGCACAAATGGTCCAGCGCATGCTGGACTAATGAATTCTTCCAAACATTCATGGGTGAAAAAATATTACTATTCTTATGTAAATACAAAAGAAGTCAGACACAAAATAGTATATACGATACGATTTATTTACATGAAGTTCAGGAACAAACAGCTGCTCTGTGGTGGTATAACTTGGCTATATGCATGTATGCACATACATTAAAAATGCACACATTCTTAACAAGTGTGCAATAAAGCACACACAAAACATGTGTATTGACTACAGAGCAAGGAATTTGAGAGTGCCCTGATGTGATGCATAGAGCAAATGTACTTTTTAGCATCTTGCTGTTACTGGAGACCAGAGATTCTCAGTCAGCAGCACAATTCCACAAGATCACGAGGCTTTCTCTTGCAGTGCTGGGCAGCCCAGACACAGGGGATGTTAAACTAATGGTTATACTGTAGCAAAGCTGGGAAGGTAAAGGTAGGGGCTCTGGAAGCTGAATGGCTAAGATAGAAGGTTATTAAAGCAGTGGGACGAGACTAGAGACACAATAAAATCAAGTCTTTAAGACGGAGCTGATAGAAGGGGACAAAATCTCTCAACGAGGACCAAGTCTATGAGAAGGTTAGCAAGGGCATATGCGCGTTCTGTCATGTGCACCCCACCTGCTGCCACAGCAGGGCCCCTAATAGCACCCCAACATCAGTCCCACTAAATGACAAACTTGTCTTGCATGGCAGGTCTTTCTGTCTCTCTTGTGTCCCCATGGCTCTCTCTTCATTTCAAACAGCAATCCCCTTCTCCAACCAGGCTGGTTTTCCCTCTCTCAAGTCAGTTCATTTCTTATGTCTTCCTATGCTTAAGACACTGTGGGATAGAGCAGAGCCTTCCATGGACAGGTGGCTGGATGAATACAGATATGAATACTAGTGTGCCGATTGGTTTTCTCGTCTCCTTTTTCCTCTCCATCTCTACCTCCTCCTCTTCCTACTCCCACTCTTCCCTTTTCTTCTCTTTCTCCTCCTTTTTTGTTCAGGTAGTTTTTATTTCAAGTAACACTCTAAATAGCTCAACTAAAATTCTCATTTTCCTTAGTGGGTATTTATGAAATAAAACATGTGGCTGTGAGCAAAAGAGAAATAAATGGATTCCCAAAGCAACTGGGCTCTTCTTTGAAAACGTGCTTCCATTTTAATTAGAGCGCACATAAAAGGTGAGCCAGGACAGCACTGGATGTTGTAGTCACCACTCTCATTCAAAGAGTAAGTTCCTAATTGCATGAGTTTATGTTCTAAATATTGGCAAAAAAATGAAGCATTCTCATCTGGGACTCTAGGATCTAAAAGAACACATGACAATGTGTACATTCATGTGTGTGTGCCTATTTTTCACCCTGCTCCACCTCTTGGAACAGCTTTTCCCCCGCTCTGTATGCTGAACTAAAGCCCTACTGATAAGGTCAAGTTCAGCCTAAATCCCTTAAAGTCACAATTTTCTCTGACCTTCCCCTGATCTTCGTATTTAAATGCTTAACACTTTTACTCATCTTAAATCGTACAGATGTGCTTAAATGACTAGCAACAACAGTATCTAATACAGAACTGAGGAGGACGGTAGCTGAATAATAATTTAATTTTTGTTATTTTGGGCTGTAATTAAACTCAAATTTTGTAAATTTGAACTGTAATTCTCAGTATGAATGATTAATCTGTATAATAATGCTATCAATAACTAGTATTTTCTGATACTCTAGGTATGATATTTGTGGTTCTCATAAGAACCTCTCAATTTACATTTTATTTTTACCTCCATTCAGAAATGATGAAACTGACTTAGACAGACAATGAGTAATTTGCTAAAGGTTCTACAGCTGGCAAATGACAGTTCTGGGGTCTGAACCTGCTGTAAGTGGCATCAAAGCCGCCTTCTTTCCCTTATGCTTCACTGCTGCTCTAGAACTCAAATGTGCCGTCTTCAAATGTTTGCACATACGTGTTTCTGATATTGAAATTTCAATAGGCATCTGTGCTAGGCAGACATAATGGCCCACTCAAGATGCCCATGTCCTAATCACTGCAACCTGTCCATACGAAAAGGGAAAAGGGAGTTTTCCACTCTGATTAAGTTAAGGATCTTGAGACGGGGCAATTATCCTAGATTATTCCAGGGGCCAAATGCAACTGCAAGTGTTTTTGTGAAAGGGAAAATGAGTTTCAAAGTCAGAGAAAGATCTGAAGATGCTACATGTGGGATGGTAGAGGTAGCTAATAGCTAAAAAATGCAGGTGACCTCTAAAAGTTGAAAAGTGGCAAAGACAAAGGACCCAGTTCTTCCTAGAATATCCATTAGGAACTCAAATGACATCTTGGTTTTAGCCCAGTGAAGCCTTTTTCAGACTTCTGACCTCAAGAACAATAAATAATACATTTATGTTGCTTTAAGCTACTGTATTTGTAGTCAACTAGTATGTTTATAGTTTTATATGTTTATAGTTTATAGTAGTTTATAGTTTACAGATGTTACAGTAGCAACAGGAATCTACTACAGATCATTTGGAGCAAAGAACCCCTGGAAGGATTTTTGTCTTTGTAATAAGTACATAAAGCTAATTCTGCTCCCCTCCACATCCTTATATGTGTACAAATTTTTCTTACTCTGCCACCAAGCTATCCCTTGTATGATTTAAAGTTCTCAGCTCTTCAGACCTATAGTTGGCGATCACATAATGAGACACACTTTTTTTCAAACTGTGCTTATCTATTGGAAGATGCTTCTAATAGTTGATACAATTTTCATAATATAATTTTAGGGAAGCATAGCATAGTGAAGTATATAAAAGATAGTAGTTCCAATGCCATATTTATAAAATGCTATATAAAAATTATTGTCTGAGATGATGTCAAATGAATACTTAATTATAAATAAAAGATGACAATGTGTCTTCTAAGTACATGTATTTTCTTTCTTCAAAGATCATTTAATTTTGATGTTACTTGAATAATCATAAAATTGAAGGTCAGATATGTTGCTTTCACTTTCTAAAGTAAAGTGTTTTCATTATTATATTTTTATAGAAAGTCAACCAAATTTAAGAATCAAATTAGCATAAGGGATTTTATTTTTTAACTTATCACTTATGAAAATGTCAGTGGATGAAAAATTTCAATAAAATTTTAATCTAATAACATTGTTATAGATTTCATAAAAGAGTCAGCAATTTATTGAGTCTGCCTCACTATTTTTCATATTTTAGAGATCTTTAATAACATCGCTGTTTTCTGTAATTTGGACAGAAATCAAAATTATAATTGTAGCAGAAAATAGAAAACCCCATTTCTTTTTTTCCTTTTCAAACTCATTATATATAAAGTTCTCTTCTGTGCCTACATAAATGAGCTGCTTAGATTTGATAACTCACACTGTATCAGGGTTCGTGGGGTTGTTAGGTAGTTATCCAGTCTCGGAAACTTACATGTCAGAAAACTCAGGATCGCTAAATAAATTAGGTCATACATTTAATTAATCGAAGAAGTAGGATTAGACCAAGAATCTCTAATGAGGTCTCGAGATCTCATTTCTAATATTCTAGTAGGTATGGGAGTGTAAATATATATCCATCTATAATTAAGATGTATGTTGGCTGCTGCTGCTCCAGTCGCGGGAACACACACGAAGCTACCAAGAAGAGCCTGAGAACAGCAACAGAGATGTACTCAAAAAACCAGATCACCACAAGGAAACACCCAAGTCTGAATCCTTAGGGCGAGCTCACCACGTGTGTCCGTTTTACAGGGGAAGAACCAAAACTCAGGGATTAAGTAAACTTGGTCTAGGTCACAAAGTTAATAGACGGGGGAGCCAAGATTCAAACACAGATTTGTCTGATCCTGGGATCGAAATAAAAAAGACTATAATTCAGAAGATGCAGTTTGATTGAAAAGTCCTTGAGATTGTCTTGAACAACTGACTTCATGATATCTTCTCAGACACAAAATTGGTTCATACGCGTATAGCTTTCCTTCCTGGAAGGATTCCACCTTAATCACAGGGTCTGTTTCTAGAGACTCTGTACCCCAATGAGCATTGCGCCAAATGGCCAAAGTTTAACAAACTCTTGTTTGTTGAGTGAATGCCAGTGACAACTTAACAAGCTTAGAGTACATATCGCTCAGTGCTCAGCATTACAATCTGACATAGGGTGTACGCCTTCACCAGTCGTTAAGATTACAGAGTTGGGGTGTGATTTATCTAAGACTCTAAAACTGTAATCACCAAACCAGGCATATTAATTTACTATGGTGTTAGCCCTCTTGTGGTTGTTAAAGTTTTCCCCACAAGTGGATTTTCTTCTCCAGGCTCAGGAAAACTGTGTACCAAGGTAAGGATGGCCTGAGGAGCTTGAGAGACAGAGAGATGCTGAGTCTGGCAGGAGTCAAGAGATTGTCGGGAAGTGAAGCATAAATTAAGGAGTCGTGAATTGGGTTAAATACTGCTGAAAGACAGAATGGGGAGGATTGTGGAGATCATAAACATTCTGGCAAGAGCAGTTTCAGCAACCAATGAATAGAAGAACAGTACTAAATTTAAGGGCAGTTAAGAGAAAGTCAAGAGACAAGATGAAAACATCAAATACACAGTATCTTTTGAATAATCGTGCTGTAAAGAAAGAGGTTAGCTGAACAGGGATGACAGTTTACACTGAGATTTTTGTTTTGTTTTATTTTACTATGAGAGCCTCAAGTGAATTTAAAAATAATGGGAAAGCTTAGTATTCAGGAAATAGAGAACTGACAGTATAAGGCCTTCAAGAAGGTGGGGGATAATAAAATTATCAGTTATAGATGAGAAAAAGAACTGAGATTTTTATAGGAAGGAGAAAAGAATGGATAAGTATGTACCTTGGTTTTTTGTTTGGTATCATGAAAGTGATAGAACTATTAATACATGTCTTCTCTTTTCTCTATGAAGTAGGTGGTGAAGTCAGAAACTAAGAGTTGGGGTTATGGTGAATTGAACATTCAAAGAAAATCTGAAATTTGGAGATAAAAATAGTTGATATATATGCACAGAAGCACGACTGACCAGTAGCCAGACATTACTAGACATCGTGGAGCCCAAAGTGGATGACCATGAACTAATTATGGATCCAATCTGATCTTTCTCTGCAATTTCTCCAACAGTAATCCTCAATGCTTAGCTTCAGGCATACAGAAGGCAGGATTCTAGTCAAAAGATAAACGATCCACCTACAAGGTTCAAGGGAAAAAGAAATGACACATGGGAAGAGGTTGGAATCTACAGAGATGAGGACTGCTTAGATGTTATCTGTGAGGGAGAAAAACAGTCCAGGGTGACCTCAAGATATGACTCACTGTGATAAGGGATAAAGAGTAAAGGTGGAAATAGCATTGCATTGGAGGAAAGATAGCGAGGTCTCCTTTGGAGATGTTGATTTTAATCTTAGGAGATAGGATGGTAATACTTGGCAGAATGTTCAGTGAAATGAATCTCACGGACAGAATGATCTTTTAATCTGAGGACACCTTTTTGTCAAACATTCCCTTAGACTAAGTTTTTGACTGAAAACGTGAGAACAGGTGCGAGTTTCCAGGAATTTGAGGGATAAATTAGGCTACCAAGGAAGAAATTTGACTTCAATCTGTTCTACCACATAAATTTGAAATAAGAGATAGGAGAGTTTCACAGTCTCAAATTTGTCCTAAAATAGCATTTGGTTGTTGGAAAAGAAACCAAAATATACATCTCTATTTCTTCAGCCAAAAAATGTATTTATGGAAAATTTTTAAGACAACTTTGAAAGATGCCTCACAAACACATTACAATACGATAACTACCTACAAAGACATGTTATAAATGTGCAAGGCTGGAGAAGTATTCACACATTTGGGAAGTACTATGGATGACACGGGGGGCCTTTTCTGGACAATGAAAGCACCCTTTTAAAGCTACCCTTAATTACTGTAGATCATAATCAAATTCCAATTAAGATTCTAATTTTTCTAATAAATTAAGTACTTTGTTTTCTCCTATTTGAATTGTTGACATCAAATTCCTTTATGATGAAAGGTACCTCTAACAAAGTGCTAATTTGTTTATTTATGGTCTGATATGTTTCTAGTAAAGTATGATTTTTGTGAATAAATTATAGAATGCTACCTGGGCATTTTGGATTCCTACACTTAAAAGTTTTTTTTGGTAACAATTTAGGGTTTAAATGACTTTCGTTCCCAGAGGACTTATCTCTTTGAAATCACACTAAGGATAACAGTCAATTCTTCTAAAGACCAGGCTGAATACTCCTGCCGTCTCAGTGGAATTGTGGTATTAAAATTTACTGATTACAATAGACACCTAATCAGCTTTTGCCAAATTTTACTTCTATTCATAATAATGTGGGGAGGGGGGCTTTTAACTTATTTCCCAGTTCACATTTTAATATTAAAACTTTAACATTTAAGAACTGAACCACTAAAATATACATTCCCCTTTTAAACTCAATGCATGCATTATTTCTGCTAAAATGCTCTTCTTGAATGTTTTCACTTCAAAGGTAGGTAAGAATTAGGTGGAAATTTGGAGTGAATTTTGAGGAAAGATTTTTTTTTTCTTTACAAGAGAACACGCTCACACACACACACACAAACCAATCCAAGGTACCTTATCGTGTGTTTCATTATATCGAGATTATTAGTAACTTCTTTTGGAATGGGAAATTTCAAGATAGCAGTTAATCTGTACTTCGTAAAAACGTAGAACTAGTATGTGCCACTTACAATCTTATAGTATACAAGAAAAATAAAGAGAGAGAGAGAGAGAGAGAGAGAGAGAGAGAGAGAAAGAAAGAAAGAAAGAAAGAAAGAAAGAAAGAAAAAAAAAGAAAGAAGCCCAATCAATTTAATGTCTATATGTTTAAAGCTCAGAAACCCTATTTCTTTGGTCAAAAGCCATTTTCTCAAACCTATTACAACTTTCAACAGTTTCAGAGTACCTATCTCTGGTCTGTTTACTCAGTCCAAAAGATTTAATCCTGACAAAGTGTCACATAAACATCTGAAATTTTTGCTTGTTCTACCAAATGGCCCTAATGGAAGAAAACTTACTCTTGCACCCTCAAGCTTCTACCTGGGAGTTAGAGCAATGCTTGCAGCAAAAGGGGGGAGGAAGCACTTTCTCATCAGCTCCAAGGGGTCAGTCCTGTTTGCTCCCACCACTCTCTGCTGGGGCCAGAAATTAGGTGTGGCCCAAGGAAGATGGGGGGGCGGGGCGGGCTCCACAAATCTGCTGTTATCCTTGGAAGAGTATTTCTGTTCCTGGTTTTCCTTCAGATCTGTTTATTCCGTGCCCTGATTCAGCTTCAATACACCAATCCTCAGAGCACAGACTGAGGGAAGGTCAGTCCCTCCACTCTCTGAATATGGGCCCCAGAAATACTCTGTCCTGACATGTAGAGGATGGTACACTACAGTTGCCCCGGGCCCCACAACAAACAACTCAAGACTGGGACAGGTCTTGGTTATTTTTTTTCTCCCTTGCATTTAGACACCTTTTACAAATACAATTTTTTGTTTTGTTTTCCTCTCTGACCTAAGTTTCACGTTTGAACGTTATTGGTATATTTGCTGGAAAATGGGCCTGCGGGTACAAGTTAACGAAACACTATTTTGACTTTCTTGGGATTAAAGTCACCAAAGTGTCAAGAGATGTTAAAGATGAATATGGAAGGTTACATAGCTGTGAACAGAATTTTGCTCTTTTACTATTGAGAAGGCTGGGTTTTCCTAAGTAACCAAAGACCTGAGAAAGCCAACATCAAACGCAGTACATTATTTTGCTATTGGTGCCCAGGCACGGTACTTAAAAGTTAAAGAAAAACCTTTGTTTGCAATTTCATATGAAGAGGAGACCAATAATCTAAGAAAAATTTGTCCTTTGAACACACACAAAACCAAATTCTCATTTTATACCAGTGTACTTTCGATATTAATTTTTTAAAAAAACTTAATTAAATCCATGAAAGCCATTCAGTCTCAGCCTGACCTCACATACAATTCCTCTCCTAAGATTCCTTTTCCACAAACTGTCCACAACTTTTTTGATATCCATTCAGATTTTGTCCTTTATTTTTCCTCTTCTCATTCCAGAACAATGATTTTACTTTTCTTACCTACTTTCCGTATGCTGTTGTTTCCTTTCACCCTTATTATTTCTAAGTAGTTTTAATTGCATGTATTGATTAGAATTCTTTCTTAAAAGATCTATTTGTTTATTTGAGAGAGAAAGAGACTGTGTGTGGGCAGGAGCAGGGGAGGGGCAGAGGGAGAGACAGAGGGGAAGAAGACAATGTGGGGCTCAATCCTAGGACCCTGAGATCATGACCTGAGCCGAAACCAAGCGGCCGAAGCTGACGCTTAACTGAGGCAGCCAGCCAGGCACGAATTGATTAGAATTCTTAACCTTTAGAATCACTAAATCCTGGTTGAAAATTCAGAAGCAAGCAATCGTGAACTTTTACACCAGCATTCTGTGGGTGGGCAAATGTATAAATACATTTTGTAACTTCTAGAAGTCTATTATTCCTTACAGTAAATTTTCCAATGTGGCACAACACAGGTGTACTAACAGACCCCAGCAGTTCTAATTCCTCTGTAGCCTGGCCTCTTAAGCCTCACTGTGGAAATCTAGGGTCTCTCACACCCAGGACAAACGAACCCCAAGAACTCAGAATGCAAAATCAGAGAGAAGCTTACCAGAGATCGAGGAGAGGGGCCGAAGACGCAGCCAACCAGCAAGGCTCTGTGGGTAGATCCGCCAGCATGGAGGAGCCGACTCCAGAATCTTCCCCAGCTGCCTCCAGGGTCCATCCGGTTGCGAAAAGGATCAAATGGCAAAACCAAAACAACTTAGTAACGAGTTTGCGGTCCTTTATTCAAGGGAAAACAACCCATGGATTGGGGGTGGGGGGAGCACAGTGCCTCAAGAGCAACGGCATGCTTCCTGAAAGATTTTGAGCAAGAACAAATTCTACAGAATGTTTAGATGAAATCATGCAGAAACAGAACATTGGCTAGGGTGCAGGGATTTCCTTATAAGGCTAGCAAGGTCCTATTTTCTAGGGGAAGGTCAACTAGCTAACGCTGAGTTGGTGGATTGTGATTGGTGCGGCTTCGCTTCAACAGGTGTTCCCCATAAGCGCAGACTGACTGAGGTTGACCTTTGGGACGTGGACCAGGTCATTGCAGCGGCCTCCCATCTGGGGGCACTGATCCACTAATTAGCTTTTTCAGGCCCCATGGGGGAGGATCTTTGGATGATTTCCAGGGCTCCTTTAATCTCGAGCATCTGATTATTTATCTTAAGGAAGCATTGCAGGGGCTGGGGTATATATAACATGTAAGAGATACATGATTTTCAATGGCAAACAAATTTCTAGAAAGCTACTGCATTCTGCACGTTTGGGGCAAATCAGTGTGTTGATACCACAACATAAAGGAGGCTCAGAATTTTCAGGAAGTGTTTCTTCCAAAAAAACACACGAGATGTCAAGATTTTTACTGAACCAGAATGATGATACTTCAGAGAGATTCATACATCAAGGGCGCAAGTGAAACTAGCCTTTCAAGGATTTAGAATCACATTTATTAACTTAATTGAAATTGTGCTGCTGAGCTTTCCTTTGAGTACCTGCACATGTGAGAGGATGGATGGACACACTGTTAAACATTTCTACATTGGATAAGAGCGCCAGAAGATCTCGCTTGCTTTTCTGTGACAGACCTCACACTGTGCAAAGCAATTCCAGTATCAAGGCTGATCATCTGTCCAGAGACCGCCAGACATTAAACTCACAGAACAAATCCGAAGACACAATGTTAAATATTTTTACATTTGGTAAGAGCACCAAAAGATTTTGCTTGCTTTTCTAGGACAAGCCTCAGACCATGCAGAGCAATTCCAGTATCAAGGCTGCTCATCTGTCCAGAGACCGCCGTTAAACTCACGGACCAAATCTAAAAAACATTTGTAACTCTTTAGCCACTCCTGAATAGCTTTCACAGCTAGCTAAATCATCTCCTCCAAGTGGTAATTGTTTCAATGTCCCAAGACATTAAAAGCTATTAAAGTCTAATGACCCAAGTCTTGTTTTTCCTAGAAGGTGGAAACTTTTTTTGATGTTCTAGCTTTTTTTTTTTTCTTTAATAGTGTTTCACTGGCTATCAGTTTTAGAAAAATACACTATTACATCGATGTGCAAAGTAAAAATCAAGCAATTCAGTGAAACTGTAGGTTTGGAAAAGTTGTATTTTTGCTTCATTATTGATTTTACTGAAAATGTTTTACATACAAAGAGCCATTTTCCTGTTCAAATGAGAGGGAAGAGTATCACTAAGGAATATGAAAACTCCTCATGGAGCAGTCCTATTTTTGTGGTCTATTTTATTAATATTTGCGGTCTGTACTATACCACAGATTTTTGGCCTTTACCTGGTAAAACCCTTTGTCATAATCATGAAAAAGTAGTATTCACTGGATATTATTTTATGATTTTCAGGTAATTATCTCCTTATAAGGGTGCAAATAGTATATACTTGCTTATTTGCAATTTTTCCCCTCTGTGGGACAATTTGTTGTATATTCTGTCAAAAGATGTTACAAATGGTACTGAGCTAATCAAAATTTAAAAGAAAACATGACAGAAGAATGCACAAATGAGAAAAACATAATTCCGGTAATTATAATTACCCTGGAAATCCACCTGAATAATCTTGTCGCCATGGTTAATTTTAGATATTTTAACTTTTCGTGTATTGTCAGATCGAATGCTATTCCAATGAAAGAGGAGAGCCCCTAGAGAAACAGAAATAAAATCACCTATTATTAACCAAAACAGTAAAAATGACAAGAGAGAAAAGTCTGAGTTCAAATTAAATTCTACACGGCTGCATTTGTTCCGGGGGAAATAATCAGTATATATATATATATATATATATATATATATATATATATATATATGCATATTTATTCATTCTTTTATGAGTCATTTAAATTTTCATTAATAAAATTATCAAGTTGAGTCAAGACTAATTATATCCATTATTTTTTAGCACCAGTAGAAAACACCAAATCCGGTGTTTAATATGAATTGTGAGGTATATTTATGAAAAATATAGTTACACCTAAATGTGTAGGATGTTTTCTAAATCTTTCTAAATGCTTACTCCATTGTCTCAGCTTTGTACAGTATTTTTCCCTTATCATTCATTTTTTTTGATGTTTAGAGAAAAGGAACATAAAGAATATTATTTTTAGCCAAATTTATTCATTTTTTTCAGTCACTTATCATTTTTTCACTAAATAGCTACTTTTTTACTCTGTGGCAGTTGTCACATTAAGTTGATGAACTGAAAGAAAATGCTGTCACTTAAAATTAGTGGAACATCTATCAAAATAATAAAGTGAAATAATTTTAATGCAATACAAATATTTCAATAATTCTAGACTAATTCAGTTCTCAGTGATCAAAAAATACTAGTTCACCTGACAGAAAAAATACAAACACGGAGTTAATGAATTTTACACTGGCGTGTGAGGAACCATGGTTGAGACTCTGTCCAAGTTTGCATTTTTTTTTTATACCTGGCTCAACTTGTCATAATTAGGAACAACTGACTATTGTTAAAAGTGGAAACTCCAATTTTAAAAGGGTGTCTCGAAAAGTTAGATTTGCTTCCAATACCACATTCTCCATAGCAACGTGAAAATTTCTAACATATGGTACAGCTCCCAAACTTGTTTAGGTTAATGTTGAAAATTAATCCGAGCAACGGCCATTTTCAATGTATGAAAATCTCCCAACAGGATTTGACAAAAAAATACGAATGGAGGCATTCTGAAGAGGGAAGTTTCCTGAGTCACAATGTAGGGAAACCTGATCAAGCAGATAGCCACAGAGTTAATGAGTCTTCCTGTCCTGGTCCAACAGAAACAAATCATAGACTTTTCAGTGTAAATTCCCAACATGTCTTCATTGGGCTGTAGTTCTACTGGAATTTCTGAGTTGAGAGTAACAGCTATAGGGACATAAATTAAAACTGAGGGAATAATTGGTTTGAAATGGCATGGAAATCCCTATATAGTTAAACATTTTGTTATTACTCTCTCCTTGGGTTTATTTCTTCTCCATATACACTATGTCCAATGGAATATCCTACAATAATCAGAAATGTAACTGCTAAGTTTTTCCACTCCCATTAGAAAGTAATGTAGCAACATATGCTTATAAATACCATGGAAGAAAATCTCCACTTGCTACTTCTAATCAGAAAACAGAGTCGGTGTTTCATTGTTTTGTATATATAAATACATAAACATAAATACATAATATGTATTTATAAATATACCTGTATTTATGCATTTATATATTTACATATAAAATGTAAATGTAAACATACGTGTGTGTGTGTGTATATGTGTGTGTGTTTGTGTGTGAATCCAGAGACACATCTACAGAACAGGGAAAGAAGAAATGTATTTCAAAAGTTGAATTCATTACCACTTCTCAGATGTGTAACTTACAACTACAATTTTCCAGCCCTCCAGAATTAGAGTAACTTTAAAGGTATTACTTTTTTGTATGTTTTATTTTCTTCTTAATGTCTCAAATCTATAGTTACAGCCCTGACCAATGCATTTTCTATAAACACAAGTTGGATATACTAATGTGTACCTCTTGGGCTGGCCAACTCTGGAGCGTTAAAATTTATTGGTTTATTTTTCCAACAGACCAAGTAGAGTAAATTTTTAAGAGAATGTTTCTAACTGAATTTAAAAGTTAGAGGAGAATCGAATAAAAATCAGTGTCTATACCTGTTTATGAAATTTTCCTCATTTCAACTGAATAAAATTAAAGGAAAAGTGAAAACCATCCTCTAAACTGAAACAAGGAACCCCTCCAGCCTCAGAGCAGAAATACACAAGTCAAAATCGACTTTGATGGGGTAACTGGGTGATGGACATTAAGGAGGGCATGTGATGTGATGAGCACTGGGGGTTATATACAACTAATGAATCAATGAACACTACATCAAAAACTAATGATATACTATATGTTGGCTAACTGAATTGAAAATAAAAAAGAAAAACAAAAACAAAATTGGCTTTGAAACAAATTGAAGAGAACAGCAAAAATGATACAGAACCCCCTTACCCAAAGGCATGGCAAATTTTGTGAGAAGAAATTCCCAAAGACCCTACAAACGTTTTCCAACATGGAAAAGCCAGAACTGGGGGTATGGGTGTGTTGTACAGAAGGCCTAGAAGGAAATTTTTTTTTTCAGTCTCTTTCATCAGGGCATGTCAATACAAGACAAAAGGAAAGACCACCAGGCAACAAACCACCAGTTTTGCCCAATGACGTGGATCCCTAGATAAGAAAGATGAGGCTGAATGGTTAAGGGTAGAGAGTAGGTAACTGTATAAACAGCCTGTATTATCAAAATGATGGTGGCAAACAGTAAGAAAGCTTCATGTCACTCCAAAGTGAGACAAGCCACACCCACCACTGTCTCTGCGTGGATGGGAAAAAGTAAAGATATTTGACTAATTTTGATACAATTTAGAGAAACTCAAAGAACAATTTCACAGACGGCCATTAACCATATTCGTAGGTTCTTTCCTCCCCTCCCAGGCAGCTGAATGACAGACAACTTTCAGTCAAGCCTTTAGGCACATTCAAACAGGACCCAAGTAAACAGGCAGAGTCCAGAACATTTCATGTAAATGATTTTCAGACAGACGGTTGTCTAGATATTTCTGATCAAAAATGAGTAACAAAGTAAATGGGAACCATGGAATCCTACTCAAGAAAGGAAGAAAAGAGAGAAGGAAAGGGGGGAGAAAGAGAAGAAGTAAAAAAAAAAAAAAAATCTTTCAAAGGCCAAATTTTACACACGAGGAGGAGTTCATCCAGCAAGTAAAAGAGAATTTTAGACAATCTGTATTATTCCACTACTGCCGTCCCCAGTTTTAATTTAAAGAAAGCATGAACTCTAAACTAATGGGAAAACTGAATGTAAAAGAGACAGATAATAAAGAAAATTATAAATGAGAAAGAACAGCACCACCGTAGTCATTAAACATTATAATGAACAGAATATAATCAATACTGGGAGTACAAAAATAAGTGAAACAAATGGCAGACTTAAGAAAATATGGACAGTAGATTGCCCAATGTAAGACATTTCACTGCAGAAAGAGCTCGTGTGGGTTGCTATGCTTATCTGTGTGTGTGTGTGTGTGTGTGTGTGTGTGCGCGCGCGCGCGCGTGTGGGAGTGTGTGTGTGTGATGAGTATGAAATTAGTTTGGGAAATGGGCTTAAATGGATTAAAACTTTTTTTTAAGCTGTAAGATTTCAATACTATAGCACATTATTTTTAATCTTTCTGATATAAAGTTCGTGTATATAACAAACTTACTAACAACTCCATGAAAACTGCAAATGGGAATGTAGTTTAGGCAACGTCTTATAGACAAAATGCATGGACCAAAGAGAGGGAAATGATTGACAGAACATATAAGATGGGAAAAAAAACTCACATAAAACCCAGCAGACCTAACAATGGAGTTAGTATCTTTGTAAGAGATGCCAGAGAACAAACACTTCCCCTCCCTCCCTCTCTTTCCCTTTCCCTCTCTCCCTGTTCCCCCCTCCCCTGTCCCTTCCCCCTCCCTTTCCCTCCTTCCCTCTCCCTCCCTCCTTCTTTCTCTCTCTCTCTCTCTCTCTCTCTGTGCCCATCCACTGGGGAAAGACCATGAGAGGACATGGTGAGAAGGTAGCCATCTTCAAGCCAGGAACACAGTCTACATCTGAAATGGAATTTGCAGAAAACTTGATCATAGCCTTTTTGTCTCCAGACTGTGAAAAAATAAATTTCTGTTGTTTAAGTGGCTCAGTCTGTGGGATTTTGTTATGGCAGCCCAAACTGACTAATTCACTAATACATCCTCAATTTTCATAACTGCTCATTGCTTCTTATTATTCCATAGTTTTTTATTTCTAAATCATTATTTCATTGCAGTATGAGTTCCAACTTTCCAGCAGTATCTTTTCTACTAACATGGAGACACGTGTTCCTTGATAAGGATTTGGGTTGTTTTTTTTTTTTTTTTTTTTGCTTGTTTGTTTGGTTTTTGTTTGTTTGTTTGTTTGTTTTTAGAGAAAGATGGAGGGGAGAGAATCCTAAGCAAGCTCCAAGCCCAGCATGGAGCCCGATGTAGGGCTGAGTCTCACAACCCTGGGATCATGACCTGAGTCCAAATGAAGAGTTGGATGCTTAACTGACTGAGCCACCCAGGTGCCCCAATAAGGTTTTAAATAATAGTAAGTAGTTATTGTCATTTTTCAGAAAATCATTGGGATTATAACTACTCCTCAAAGAGACCCACCCATGATGAGGGGATAAAAATACCTCTATCCACTCCCCAGACATCCCATGTTGTATATTTCTGTGGCGCTATAGATGTATTATATGGTCACATAATATATATTTATATTTATACAAATGTAAATACATATTTAAATATATGTAAAACAATATACATGGTAATATTTATATGCAAATATATTTTTATATATATTTAGAAACAAATACATGTTTCTTTCCCAGAATTTAAACTCATTCCCTGCCTATACTCCAGTACAGATTTATAGACACAAACAAAATAACAACACCTCAATCTTAACAGTTCTACGGAAGAATGAACCAGATCTTCAGGTTATTCTCTGGCCATAAGGAAAACGTTGAACAATCTAAAGTTCAAATTCACAGGATTAGTTTTTGGGTATTGTTCAAGATATCAGTGTGGTACTCTCATTTACATAGGAGACATCAATACTAAAAAAAATTTGCAAGTAACACAAAAAATTTCAAAACAGGTTTTCAATAAAGCATTATGGGAATGGTAAATCATAATTAATATGCTGAAAGAAGACCATATAAGAAATCGCATAAATATACATGAGGTGTGGCAAGTAGCTACACAGAAAAGACAGGCAGAATTACAGAGCAGAAAGGAACTTTGAGATCTTCAGGGTTAAAAGCTTCGATTTCCAGATGTATGGGTCATTCCCCATTTGTCCCCTCCTGTCCCCTTTCTAATCATCTTCACCATGTTCTGTGCCTGAGGAGGGTGTTCTCTATGGACAAGCACCAAATGCTCTCACAACTTGTAGGCTGGTTATGTTTGAACATCGGGCTCCTGGTCACAGACTAAAGGGTGGGAGGGGAGACCCGTCGGGGTGCTTATTCCCCAGCTCCCTTCCTGCCAAGGCAGCCGGTTACCAGAACTGGGGTTGGTCTGCCAAAGGCCACTAATCCTGTGCAGAGACCTGAGAGCTCTCCCCTCCAGCCCCTCCAAGTCTGTGGAGAGGAGCAGCTTCTCACTACCGTGAGCCCTGGAAGTATTCACCCTTCCCTGTTCATTTCCATTAACATTTTTTTAAAATCCCTTATTAAACTCAGGCCAATTGCCCCTTTCTCATGCACTATGTTCCTGGGAAATGAACTAACATGAAAGATGAAATCTCAAAGTTGTAGAGATAAAAGGGTAAGGGCTAATTTATCTCAGTCACATTATCATTTGCCTGTGGTCTTACAAAAGCAAGGAGCTTTATGGTAACTGTTATAAATGCTGCCCTCAAAGTACCAGATTAAAAATAAAATTCACAGTTCCTAGTGTATGATAAAACAAAGAGTGTTCCTATTCATCCCAGTTCATTAAAAGGCTAAGCACAAAGAAAACACAAAAAGTATATGCATTAGTCAGTCTGTTCTTCAGACAAGAGTCTAGAAGTCTCGGATGTTGCTTTTTGTTGTGTACCCCACTTAGACGCCAAAGGTTTAGGGCACCTGCCCACCATGACACAGGTGAGTGGTAGAGCCTAAGCCAGAACTAAGCCCTTGCCACACTTGTGCTGTGCAGCGGGATCCGACCACTGGTAAACACTGGAGGCACACTCATTGTTTCTGAGAAACTAAATGATGTGCCACATTACGTAGATGCACGGGATAAGGAGGAGGGAGACTCGGAAAACAGACATGAAGAATACAATGAGTGGAGTAGAGAATTCAAAAAACAGCCCAGAGCCCTTGATCATCATAAAATTGCAGGGTTCGATCCCTCTTCTTGGATCATATCTCCAGTAGGCCAAAACTAGCAAGGATGTCCATCCTCGGATTCCTGGTGAAGAGTGAGAGCCTGGGAAATTGTGCGATGTGAAGAGTTCAGGAGAAACCACAACGGCCAGGAGCCCGGTTTCCTCTGTTCGTGGAGAAATAACAAGAACGCATTGGCTGCCTTAATTTTCCTGCACTGCTGCCAAAAGCCACAACATTAACCTGTGTGCAGCGATTTGACCCCTCTTTTGAAGCGCTCCTGTACGCTAGGTTTCAGAGAACAAGGTAGCAACCACTTGTTACCAGGAAGGCTCAGAATCAACCCAATTTCTGAAAACAAATATCGTTTGTAAACTATGTCTCACCATTATCAAGGTAGAACGTGCCCATTTTCATCAACTCAAATTATTTCCATTAGGACAAACAGATGTTAACTTAAGCAAACATCGGGAACAAGGTGACTTTTCAGTGGAAAAAGAGTAAAGACCGCTAAAATGTTAGGGGAAGTTGGCTATTTTTCTTTCCTCTCTATAAATGTAGAAATCAGAGAAGAATGGGCTATCAGATTTCTGTTAAGCAAGGGTCAGGCCAGGGACCTAGAGCTGTTTAATCCATACCAGATGTGAGGAATAATAATAGTGGGGACAGAGAAAAATAAGTTTTAAATCATGCATTGTTAGAGTGAAAAGGAAATGTAAATTTTGGGGGTGCCTGGGTGGCTCCGTCAGTTAAGTGCCTGACTGGTGATTTCGGCTCAGGTCATGGCCTCATGGGCTGTGGGATCCAGCCCCTACGTGGGGCTCCATGCTCAGCGGGCAGTCTGCTTGAGATTCTCTCCTTCTCCCTCTGCCCTTACCCCCATTCTCCCTTTAAAATAAATCTTTTTTTTTTTTTTTAAAAAAGGAAATGGATTCTTTTCATGCTGTTTCAAAAGCAAAAGTAATGCATAAAACCATACAAGGAAACTTCCATTTTAGCACAGTGACAATCATCCTGCTTTGTTAATATACGGGTAATCCAAAAACAGACAATTTTTATAAGGTTAGAAGAGTAGCTACCTAAGAAAATAAATATGCTTCAAATGATCTCAGATTCTTTTGCTTGCATGAGTCACAGGTGCTTAAATTTTTGACAGGTTTTTTTGTTTGTTTGTTTGTTTTCTTGGTTTTTAGGTATTTACAGTTCCCAGTGTTGTAGACCATGATGTCACATTTCTCATTCTTTTTTCATTGGAAGGAAAACTTTCACAAAATGTTAGTATCCAATTTTGTTTCCAGATAAACTTTCATGTTAGGTATGTCTATTCAGCTCCAATGCCTTCACCCAACTCCAACCGATCTGAAATCTCTGGATAAACTTTCCTATTTTCTTCTATTGATTTACTCAAAATGATGGGGGAAAAAGAGGAAATGTGGAGAAATGATCTTCCAGAGAGTCATAAAATGACTGAGTTCATCTCTATTGAAATTCATTTATCTCTTATTTTCATGCTATTTGCCTTTAATGTCCACACACTATTGCCCTTGGAGACTTCGATAGACAGCCAAGGGGCTGCAATTGATGATATTTCTGTTTGGCTCTCACCTTGACTGTGAACAGCTTCTCTGTTTCTTGGGAGGGCACGAGTCTATTTTGCCTGCTTTATTCTTAAAATAGGAAATGAATCAATTCCTGAGCATGCCACTTAAATAAGAAAAAAGACAGAATTTGTCATTCCCAGTTTAAATAAAATAATCTGACCTATGTGCAAACATGTATGCCCATTATTTATAAATTTGTAACATCAAAATAAAATAGTTATCACCAGAGAGCTAATCACATATATCATTACTTCCTTATACTACATTCAGGACAAAAGTTAAAAACATGCTATATATTTATTAACATCAAAAATATTTTCCTACAATACTAACTGTATTGTAGGAAAGTATGAACAGATGAAACTGCTCTAGAGAAATGTGCCCATGAATGGGTATATGCATAATTTTCACTTTTTTTGTGATGACTTTTCTGCTTCATTTGCTAATCTTCTTCATTGAACGTATGTTAATTTTATAAATAATATTAAGCAATTTAAAAATTGAGACTGCAGTGGTGATCATAATAGGGGCTGCACATTGCTTGTTGTTACCACAACATGAGCTAGGAGTGTCGTTAAGTCAAAAGTAATTAGGAGAGACACTTTGAACAAAATCTTCACAGGGCACAAGTCTTTTATGCTTTCTGGTAGGGAAGAAAGGACACCTGAGAATTTTGGCAAATAGATCACTATCATTCTGCGAGGACAGTACACTGTGCCTTCCAGACACTGTGTGAAGGAAGTTCTTGTCCCAGCTGCTGGGAGCCAGCAGTTAACATCGTATGTCACCCCCTGGAGGCTGTCTCAGCTACAGAGGGCAGCAGCATCCACGGGCATGCCCTACCTGGGGCGTTGACACAATAACCAAATCTTTGACAGTACGGAGGACATTACTATACAAGTCAGGACAATTCCAAAGAGCCCCTCAGGCTCTAGAACTCTCCGTGGTGTGACTGAGGCAATTGCTGGGTCTGTATCACATTCACCGTCTCCTTCTGTCCAATGCTGCTTCATTCCTCCATCTTCCTCAAGTGTTGATCTCAAGGGTGTTCAATAAACAATTTACAAGCTAAACTCTGTCTCAAAATCTGTGTCTTCAGGAACTCAAACTGAGTCAAACAAAAGAAAAACAAACATTTGGATCCAGAGCAAACACAACCTTTTTTTTTTTTTTTTTTTTTGGTAATATTATAGTATGTTTTGATCTGGGAGACAACATGCATCTACTTTCTTGGTCATATTCTCCAATATAAAATTAAGTATTAGCATCTTGATGTCCATTGAAGACTTTGACTACAGTGCATATTTGTTTTGAAGTTATACAGTAAATTAGGAAGGCATTATATTTAATCCTCCAAGTAATACCATAATTATCTTCATCTATTCAAATCTTTCCTTGTGTGCCTCGGTGAAGATTTAGTTGATTCCTCACAGGAAGAGAGACTGCACTTTTCTTGTTAAGAATCTTACACAATCTCTTAGTGCCTTCACTCAATTGTGAATGGAATCTGAGTCCTTTTGGATGTTCTGATGTACAAGTGATTTTCTTATATTAATATGAATATTCCCACAATTAATCACTTGGTGAACATTGTTCATACCTACATTTTCCTATGCTATCATCTTAAAATCTTTTCACTCATTTGTTTTTGGTATATCTCATTTAAAAAGCAGAATGACATATGTTTCAAGTGTTTATTCCTTACTGAAATGAGAACCCCTGTACGTTTAAGGATTTCACCCATACCCACTTACTGTGATCATTAATTTGTAGTTCTATTTTACATTTGTTATTTACTTTCTATTCTACTTTCTTTCCAGGTATTTTGTTTCATCTTTTTTTTTCCTTAAGTAATTCTTTTTTTTTTTCTTTGTGGAGTGATTATCTTATTTTACACAAAAATTTACACAGTCTACCACCAAGAAGGTACTTGTACTTGTTTTTCTCTTGACTGTTTTTGTCTTTAATGTTATATTTGCATAATTATTTAGTGTTACACTTTTTGGTATCCCTTTAAAAAGTATTGCTCCAGTTTTTTTCTTAGATTCTAGTTAATACCAATAAACACTTTGAAAGCGTTCTGATACTTTCCTAATGTTTGCTGATAAGATCTCCTACTTATTCTCAGATTTCTGAAAGTATTTTCCAGGCATACCAAAATGTCATTTTTATTATGGTAGAGGATGTTTTCTGTTACTCCTTCTTGGCCAGTAAGCCCTTTCAGTATGTCTTTCTTAAGCTTTAGGATATTTTCCTTTGTTATTTCTTGGTTATTTTGTTGCTTTTATTCTTTCTATGTTCTTCTTTTGCAGTTTATACCGAAGAAATTCTAGAGGAATTTTCAGTGCATTTCACAGGATCTGTCTTCCTGCTCAAAAATTTCTCATTTGTTTCATTTTACTATTTGTTTCATTTTACTATTTTATCCTTAATCCTTCTATTAAAGTTTACTTCGGTGCATGTTTTATTTCTGCAACCAAATTTAAAATATTCAAGATCCCAATTTTTTTCCCTTATTAGTAGCCTGCCTTATGTATTTTTTTATCTTTATGAGATTACTAATTACATTTGTTTCAAATGTTCTCTTAGCTCTATTACATTTTGTCTTCTTATAGAATTAATTTTTCATTTGATGCTTCTATTTTATCATTTGGTTTCTCTTAGGTTAATTTGGTAATAAGATTCCTTTTGATTTACTGCTTATCATCTCTTAATATTACATTAGGGAGTACCTGTTATTGTTAAGCTCCTGGAGATTATAGGTTGCTATGAGAGAAGACTGTATTCAATTATTTTGATTGAAAAACATATTTACATATCTAATATATACAAGCACATATATTCATTCTTAATTTTAAAATTCATTACATTAATCATGAGGTAACCAAAACAAACCTTCCATTGAAATAGTATCTTTTCTTGACGGGAAATTATTTACATCGGTCACTAACAGACCCAATTTTTTGAAGACCATTATTTTATCTACTGAATTTTTTTATAGAGTGCTAGGATAAACATTAATCCAATGAAGTTGAGATTATATTTACATTTTTGATGAGAATATTATTAATCTTGATATTTAGAGTGACAATTCTTATGTTGCCAACTTCACTTACATCTAAAAATTTACATCCAAAAAGAAGCTAGAGTTTATTTGAAAATCACAGGTTGTTTTTCTTTTATAATAAATTTTTTTTTATTATATTATGTTAGTCACCATACAGTACATCCCTGGTTTTTGATGTAAGGTTCGATGATTCATTAGTTGCGTATAACACCCAGTGCACCATGCAATACGTGCCCTCCTTACTACCCATCACCGTTTTTGAACTAGAAGGTAAGTCTTCAGTGTGTGATGTGTTTTGATGCTTCACCTCATTTCTTTACAGTATTTAAGATATTCCCCTAAGGAATAATATTCTGAGATATATATAAAATTTAAAAGCCTGGACTGTGAGACAACTTCATTTCAAACACTCTGTATGCCCTTAAAAAAAGATAGAATAAGAAAGCATTCTTTCTAAATGTCAGAACTAATTGAATCCTATATTCAATATTCCTATAACACATTCAACAGCTATTAGGTACCATTTCTTCTTTCTGCATCCTTAGTCTCGATTCCTCCCTTCCCACTTACATATCCAGATGCTCTTCTGGCTTCTCACTCCAGAGCTTTGACCAGCCTTGGTTGCAATGAAAACCGGCCACTTACCTTTAAAATACAGCTGCATCCTCCTCTGTTATTTGTGTACAGGAAGACGTGCCATAATCACAATTATTAGAGAAACCTCCTAATGAATAGGAGATAGTAGCAGGAAAGAGAAGTAGAGAAAGTCTTAGATCCATGGTTGGGAAATAAACCTCCCCTCCCCCCTTCCCTCCCTCCCTACACACACACAAACACACACACACACACACACACACACACACACACACACAGAGCTTCTCTTCCCTTCAGAGGCCCTTGTAGGAAGCATCTCTAGCGACTTCATGTCCTGTGAACATCTGTCTCCTACACCCTGAGCATGTAGACGGTGCTGGCATCCCAACTGTTAGATGCATTGTAGCCTGTGGTAGTTAAAATACCCCAGCTCTAAAGGTGGACTATGACTTAAACCGGTCTTTGAGAAATATTCGGAAACTAGAAGACACACAAATGCACCAATGATAAGTAAAATCCAAGCCCAAACATGTGGCATATAAAACAAAATGCTGCTCAATTGGAACACAGGATAATAACCGAATCTGTATATTTTAAAAGAGGCTGCTTTTATAATTGCCAAAACTTGAAAGCAACAAAGATGTCCTTCAGTAGATGAACGGATCAATAAACTGTGGTGCAGCCACACAATGGAATCTTATTCAGTGCTGAAAAGAAATGAGCTATTAAGCCATGACAAGACACGGAAGAAACTTACATGCATACTACTAAGTGTAAGAAGCCAATCTGAAAAGGCTACCTACCGTACAATTCCAACCATGTGACATTCTGGAGAAGGCAAAATCATGGAGACAATAAAATGATCAGTGGCTGCTGGGGAACAGTGGGACGGGGGTAGGATTGTGAAGTGAGAATAGGCAGAGTATAGAGATTTTTTAGGGCAGTGAAATACTTTGTATAAGAATGGATATAAGTCATTACATATTTGTCCAAATCCACAGAATGTACACCACCAAAAGTGAATCCTAAGGTAAACTATGGATTTCGGGTGATTATCATGTGTTGGTGCAGATTCGTCCTTGGGAAAAGATACACCATGCTGGTGGGGGATGCCGATGATGGGGAAGGCTATGTGGGGAGGGGAGGGACAGGGAGTATATAGAAAATCTCTGTACTTTCCTCTCGATTTTGTGGTAAATCTAAAAAATAAAGTTCTTTGAAATATTTTTTAAAGATTTATTTATTCAAGAGAGAGAGAGAGCATGAGCAGGGGGAGGGGCAGAGGGAAGAGGAGAGAGAGAATCCTAGAGCAGACTCCGGGCTGAGTGCAGAGCCCCACGCAGGGCTAGATCCCAGGACACCAAGATCGTGCACTGGGCTGAAATCAAGAATCAGCCACTCAACCGACCAAACCATCAAGGTGCTACCAAAATGAAGTCTTTTAAAAAAAGATACTGCTTAGAGTGTGAAATTACTGTCTGAAATTACAGATGTAACTTGAGGTAATTTGACGTTAAGACCGTGAGGTGATTTGTTAGCGTACCTACTATCAGTGTTTAGTGAAAATAGAAGTCATCTATTTGGATTCCTTTCCAGCCTTTAGAAAAAAGATGCAAGCACTTGAAGAATTATCCCACTCAGCATTCATGGTGTGTGTGGGGGGGTGGTGGTTACTACGCTCGTTAGTCAGACCTGCTGGTCAGCTGAGGAGAAAACATCCTATCTATATCCAGTGTGTGAGGAATTGGTGCAGATAGATTGGAAGAGGGAAGGGAAGAAACTCAACCAAGAGAAAATAAGTTCTTCTTGAATAGAATAAACAAAACAAACCAAAAAAACCCGCAATAACACCACAGAGAATAGGTTCCCAATCAGGGGCAATTTCTTCTCCCCCGGGGCACATTTGGCAATGTACAACAATATTTTTCTTTCAAGATTTTACTTATTTATTTGACAGAGAGAGAGTACAAGCAAGGGGGGTGGTAGGCAAAGGGAGAAGCAGGCTCCCTGTTGAGCTAGGAGCCTGGTGCGGGACTCGATCCCAGAATCCTGGGATCATGACCTGAGCCAAAGGCAGACGCTTAACTGACTGAGCCACCCAGGCGCCCCTGTAAAACACTCCTTGTGATTGTTGTAACTGGAGCAGTGGTGGGGGAGCATTACTTTCAAGTAGTGGTTAGAGGCCAGGGATGCAAGCATCCTACAATGGACGAGACAGCTCCCCACCTCCCATTGCAGCAAAGAATTATCTGGTCCAAAATATTAACAGTACCTAAATGGGAAAAAATCAGCCATAGAGGAATAAAACACCGCCAGAGAAGAGCAGATGCACATGGTGGTATATCAGGGTCAAAGGCAAGATGATGCTTCAAGTCAGGACCTGGGGTGTAATTCACATTAACAGAGGATATGGTGGAGAAAAACGCGCTTAGCGGGTGAAGTCAAGAACCAAGGTGTGAGCTCATTGTGGAACAAACAGAGGTAAGAGATCTGAGGACCACTGCATATAAGTTTTTTTTTTTTTTTTTTTTTTTTCTGAGCCCAACTGTTCACCAAAGATTAGCTCAGGTTTCTTGAGAAAGGCTCAAGTGGTTTAAAAATAAAATTCCCTTCGCAAAACCAAAAACTCCACAGATAAACTATAAAACTAATGGTATTAAATATGACCAATCCCTACATTTCTCTGGGGACAGAGGAAGGAAAAGAGGGTACACTGAGGTGTCACTGAGCATTTTCTTTCACCTTCTACCTTCTCCAAAACTACTGTTTTATTTTTCTGAGTAATAATCTGTATCATTTTTTTCCTAACTTTACATCTGTGGGTTATGGTCCTGTTAGCCAGTGTATCTCATCAAAGAAAAGACATAGTTATTACATTTCAGCGGAGAAAAAGAACATGACAGATTACTAATGGGGGGATTGAGAAGCAGCTTTGTCATAAGCACAATGATTTTTCATGTAAAAGTCAAGAGACAGACATCACACCATCTGCTCTTCTTATAAAGCTATAGATCTGTGTTATTTGGGGAAATATCTGTCTAAAGACTCTCCATGGATTTCTGAGTAGACAAAGAAAATCAAGGGGTCATGAGAGGGAAAGCAAAAGCAGTCATGGAGGATTATGTTAATGGCAACACAGGAAAATGAACAATGGGGCAAAATAAGCAAGTACAGAGATCACAGTACCTGTATGTTGTATTTAAATTTTAACAAGCCATTATGTCTTATATTTTGATTCACTGTCTCTCTGGTGATTACAACTAAGGAATGAGCAGAAGACTGTTATTTTGGGAAAGCAGTGATCTACTATGCCTGAAATCACACCAATAAGCCACTGTACTAATGTAGAAAGTCAATTCTATGCTCACAGAGGCTTATAGCAATGGTGTCAATATTTCCAGATCATTAATGCCACTGCATTCTTTCTACTGTTCTTGACCAGTGCAAAGATTTGCCTCACTACTTTCAGCTCTAAGTCCTAAGGCATAAAAAAATAGGAAAGGTTTTCACCCTGATATAGGACTCCACCAGTACTCCTGGTCTCTCCTCTCTAGCTGAGCGTCAATTTAAAATCAAGAATTTGCACAAGTAAGAATCTTGTTAGTGGCCAGTAAGGAGTTATGCACACATTGGTGCTGATCATTGCTATTGTCCTCAACTCTACTAATTTTTAAGAGATTAAGAACCGAATCTTTTTCTACCCTAGATAATGAACAGATTTAAGATAATTTTGAAACTAAGTGGGAAATGTACAGATTGTAAGGACAGGAACTATTCTCTCGGTAAGTTGTTGAAGTTCAAGATTTACTGTGAAATGCTGGAACTCGTGAAATGTTTGGTTATATCACACACGCTAAAACCGTGATTTATAAAACACAATGTGAAGCAATGAGATGATGTATAAATCTTCCATATAAGTCTGGGTCAAATACTGACCTGCCAAATGATATTGGTAGAGAATATAATAAGTATTCAAGATAAATGTAAGCTTTTAGAAATAAAAGAGGTAATAGAGTAGAACAGATAAATTTGAAAATTTAAAAATAGTGAAATAATAGTGAAAATAGTTAAATAATAGTGAAATAGTGAATAGTGAAATAATATAAAATAGTGAAATAATAACTACTTAAAATAATTTACTAAACCCTACACTTAACTAATTTTACCTTCTTAAGACAAAGTAATATCTACCTTACTGGTGTCAGATGTATTTAAGATATAAGATATTTCACACTGTACAAATTATCAGAAGGATCGATTCCCAAACACCAGTGAGAAAAATAAACCATCAACAAAGAAATAGGCACCAATTTTAAGCCTAAATAAAATATCCAAGCAGAATAAAATTGCAAAACTGTAAACTCAATCCTCTGCAAAAAAATAACATTTATGAAATAGTAAGACGTTGGTTTTATAAATACCTAAGTTTAAAAGTAATCAGGATGAATTGCAATGGCGACCTAAATTTTTGGCTATGTTAACCTCAAAGTCATATATACACATAACCCCTATTTTAATTACATCTGAGAACAAAAGCTTTAAAAGATAAATCTTGATAAATACTTGTAGAATCTTACACTTCAGGGGCGCCTGGGTGGCACAGCGGTTAAGTGTCTGCCTTCGGCTCAGGGCGTGATCCCGGCGTTATGGGATCGAGCCCCACATCAGGCTCTTCTGCTGTGAGCCTGCTTCTTCCTCTCCCACTCCCCCTGCTTGTGTTCCCTCTCTCGCTGGCTGTCTCTATCTCTGTCGAATAAATAAATAAAATCTTTAAAAAAAAAAGAATCTTACACTTCAAAGAACATAAACACATATATACATGTATGTGTGTGTATATATATATATATATATACATATATATATATATATATATATATATATATATATATATATATATCATGACTTGTGTTTTACAATTTCATGTTATAGGGATAGTATTTTTGAAAAGACCATTGGGGTACCTGGGTGGCTCAGTCAGTTAAGTGTCTGCCTCCCGCTCAGGTCATGATCCCAGGGTCCTGGGATCGAGTCCCGCATTGGGCTGCCTGCTCAGTGGGGAGCTGCCTCTCCCTCTCCCTTTGCTGCTCCCCTTGCTTATGCTCTCTCAAATAAATAAATAAAATCTTAAAAAAAAAAAACCATTAATGCTACATGGATAGTATAACTTCTTTTACCAGCATTAAAAAAAAATGATCAAAACCTATGGAAGTTCTAAGTTTTGCTCTACTTGAAAGCCAGAAAGTTAGCTGCCAGTTTCATGAATGACGGCAGAAGATACAAGACCCGTGCGATAGCCAACAAAGTATTTTATTACTTAAGGCAGAGAAGACAACAGGGTTATGATATTCACATTTGGCCCCCTGGCTCCTTATGTGCTGCAAGGCTGAGGCATGGTTGGTCAGCTGGGTGCTGTAATTGCTAAAGGTTTGCTTTAGGCCAAGTCAGTCCCTGAATCCCATATGCTACTACTAGTCACATGAAGTTTATCAAGGATGATAATGAAAAGGCTGATGATCTGTTGATGGCAAGCAGCCCAGTGAAAGCCCACTGTGGGCCAGGCTCTGCTCTAAATATTCATTGTTTATCATCTTAAGAAATTTTCACAATAACATCAAGATGTAGGATCAATTGAACTATTCTCAGGCTGGATGGTATAAATTAAGCAGAAGGCTTAATTAGTTTAAGATTACAGAAAGCGAATCCTAGAGTCATGGTGCCAGAGCTGATAGTTGTAATCACTCCCCTAAAGTCCCTTTTTGCATGAGGAAGTGACTTCCAGTCTGGACTAGGAGAGACCATTGGTCAAAATTCTCTTTCATTCTCTTTCAAAGACTTAAACCTACCCCAACAGGTAATAGCCCCTCACTGGAATACATGAGATGGACAAATTTTGCTACTGTATGTTAATAAATTATACTGAGAAATATATGCAAAAGAAATTTTAGGTATAGCAGTAAAATAATAAGTAACATTTGCAAGCTTTGTGTAGGACTGTGGTTCTCCGAGTACACGCCTCACACCAGGCACCTCAACAGGACCAGGCAACTTGTCAGAGATGCAAATTTCAGGCCCCATCACAACTGAATCGCAAACCCTGGAAATGTGTTCCTGCCAACTGTTTTACGCCCTCCGGGTGTTTGTGATGCATGCTACCATTTAAGAACCACTGCTGGGGAACACCCTCGCTGGCTTCCAAAGCAGAAAAACCCAAAATAGTATGGATGGGGAGGGAAACATACACTATGAAAATAGGGAAATTGATTGAACTACTTCAGACAGAATTGTTACTCTTAGTTCTCCTCCAACAATTTGGCTTCAAGAGTATTCTGGTAAGCACACATTTTCCCAAGCTGGAGATTTTAAGGTTTTCTTGTTTTTTTTTTTTTTTTTTTCTTTGTCTTGTTTTGTTTTGCTTTTCCTGGAGAAGTGAAATGGCCCCAAAGGAAATCCCTACAGATGTGAAACTGAAAATGGCCAGGGCTCTCTCATTTACCCCACAGTCAAGCCCACTAGCTGGCAAATCCTGCCTAGGGTCACAGAGGTCCCAACCGACCTTCTATGCCTCACTCTAAAACATTTTACAAGCCAAACCACCAGTGAAATGCAAGTGATAAAAGCATTTTCAGACATCCAAGCTCTCCAAACACACTCTTAGAAAACTGGAGGCTTTACCCCACTAAAACAAGAGTAGATCCAAAGACAGACAGACCTGGGATCCATCAAGCCTACCTTCCAATAAGAGCACTGAAAATATATCCCCTGAGGATATGCATGCAGATCTGGCAAGTAACTATTCCAGATTGTTTCTCAGAAAGGAAGGACTTTAGCTGGAATGCCTCAAAGGAAAACATGAGGCTGTTCATTTGATGTTTTGGAATATGTGAAAAGTGGCATTCAGAGAGGTTTTTAGGACTGTTGAATAGGCAGACAGGACTTCCTGAACTAGAAACGGAAAAAAAAAAAATGCCAGAAAAAAAGCAGTTGTAAATAGAAGAAATGTAATTATAATAATCACATGTCTTTCTAGGGAAGAAAAATTATGGCGCTGTAATAAAGTAAATAATCCTGATTTAGTCAAATCAAGCCTTCAAAGCAAAAGATTGGGGAATTTAAGTTTGCAGAAATGGAGCTAAGAGAAATCTGGGTGTTTGTGCAGGCACATGTACACACAAAAGTATTTAAGTAAATATTATAAATAATGGGCAATCAAAAATGGATGAGTTAATTTATCTATTAATCTAAAATGTAATAAAGATCTGCAAAAGCATATTATCCAAACATGGCAGCAAGTGCCAAAAAAAGCTAAAAGGATTGAAAACAATTGCTTTTTTTAGTATAAAACTTGCAAGATTACTTCCATAATTTTGTATAGAAAATTATTATTTTTTTTTGGAGAGGGAGTGGGGGAGGAGCAAAAGGAGAGGGAGAGAATCTTAAGCAGGCTTCACACAGATCGCAGAGCCCACCTATGGGGCTCGATCTCACAGCCCTGAGATCAGGACCTAAGCTGAAATTCAGAGCTGGACGCTTAACTGACTGAGCCACCCAGGAGCCCCCCCGCCTTTTTTAAGAAAATTATTTGAATTACTATGGTTTACTTTGATAAAAATAAAATTTATAGTTAAAATAAGGAGTAACGGGACGGATTACTCACTAAAACAATAAAAAAGGGCAAAATATGTAACATCACTTAAAATATCAGGCAGTGCAAACCAGAAATACTTGACAGACAGGAAATTAATGAAGTAAACCCTAAAGCTACTCCATCTTACTGCCTAGAGGAAATTTCAAGGGCAAGGCAATGGGAGAGAACTTCCAGGGAGAGCCTGCTGGATTCCCTTAAGTTGACACAGAGTTGGGAGTACAGGGAATCCAGTGAGCCTAGCGTTTGTAAGACACAAGAACAAGAGAAGAGATCCGCACAGAGAGAGGAGTCCGGATTTATGCAGAAAGTCCCACTCAAATATTCGGCTGAGTACAGATAAGGGAATACATGTGATGAACTTAAGGCCAGTACAAGCACACACACAAATTAGCTCTGGAAGTACTAGAGGGAAGAATATCTGTAGGGCTATGAATAATTTCTATACCTAAAAGCCAGAGTGGAAAATTCATAAATCGATGGGCAATGATTGGAGTATAAACTGTCTTTCCTAAATAGCAGAAGGGGGTAATTTAACCCTAGAACCCTGCAACAAATGTAACTTTGGTTCCACCTAACAAAGTTTAAAGGTTGGACCAAACAGATTAAAATGTTTCCAGGTAATCTGATCTTATCCTAGGAAAAAAAGTTCTATTAACATGTATAATATTAATTTAAAAACCCCAACAGTCAATATATAAAATTTGCAATGCCTGACATTCAAACAAAAATTATCAGGCATGCAGAGATGCAAGAAAATAGAATGCATATTAATCAACAGTGATCCAGAAATGACACCACATTGAAGGTGGATTAGTAGATAAAGACATTAAAATAATTATCATAGTAATATTCCATATGTTAAAGAAACTAAATAAAATATTGAATACAATAAGAACTGAGACATAGATGATACTAAAAAGACTCAAAAATCCCATTTGTGTAAACCTAAAAAAAAAAATAAAAACAATAAAACCTAAAAAACCTAAAAAAATACACTGGATGGGATTAACAGCAGATTAGACATAGCAGAGTTCTTTGAATTTTTAATTTTAAAAATAAAAATAAAACAAACTCTTTCTAAGTCATTCTATCTGCAATGGCAAACATATTTTTAAAATCTCATGCCACATAAAGAAAAGTTATACAATGTAAAAAATAGTGTGGACTTAAAATGAAGGTACAATACTAGAATATGAAAAAGTGTTTTATAAATGGACACAATTTTCACCATGCAGGAAAACTAAAGATCTGTCCTTAGTACACTAAACAGATAATTTTCCATACTTAAATCACTCTGTGGTAGCTACTGTAGATAGTAGTAGGCTTTTAAAAATTATTTTATACTGTACTTAAAATTAAGTATACTGGAATTGAGGGGAAAAAATAAAGACAAGCATGAGGAGGATTTTGAATTTCAGAACCATATCTATGTACACTTTTATAGGTAAATGGGAAAAACCAAGTTAACATAATCCATACAGATACTAGAATTATTAGTCACTGTAAAGGAAATCAGAAAAAATAGTAAATGTTAAAAATGGACTTGGTAGCATATAAGACATTTTATTTTATTTGCCAATTTAACAAAATCCACAATGTGCTCTTCAATATTTATGACTTTGCAGAATGCATGCTATGTTCCAGTTGCTAAAGAAATATGCCAGTTGCTGCAAAGATAAGATTGATATGAATGGTATTTTTTTAAACAGTTAAGAATCCTTTAACATCCACTATTTCCATGTGACTTAGCTTCAAATAAGCTGTACTAAAAACTGAAAATGAATGAAAAAATATTTTGAATATTTTGTGCCAAGTCCCTGACTAACCCGATAGGCACATGTCCCACATGAGGGACCTAAGGGAGCACAGCAAAGGCTCTGAAAACCGAACTGACATTGAAACCAGCACCCACATAAAATGATACAAAATTTGCACTCTGAACTTAGCCACATTGATTGCATGCAAAAAATTAGGATACATTTGCCAGAGAACTTTAATAACACTGAGAATCTTTCCCTGTAATATTGAAAATGTATCAGATACAATTCTAAATTACCCAATAAACAAAGACCAGAAAATATGATCAACTCTCAAGGGAACAGGTAACCAACCAACAGATGCCCATGATGACAGAAATGCTGGAATTTTCAGAAAAAGGCTTTACTACAGCTACTATTAACGGCGGTTACTGAGGTAAAGATAAACAAACTTGAAAAGAGTGGAAAATGAGAGTATTATAAAGATCGACAAGCAGTAAGAGCCAATTGGAAATTTTAGAACTGAAAATGACAATATCTTAAATTTTAAAAATTATGAATTGGGGCCAAAGTGCAGGATGGCAATGACAAAGGAAAGATTCAGTGAATCTGAAGGTAGATAAATAGAAATTCAATGTGAAAAAGAGAAAGAAAAAAATGTTGAAAGAATGAACAGAGCCTCTGACAACTGTGGGATAATATCAGTATCTCTAACATTCATGCCATTGGTGTCCCAAAAGGAGAGAAGAAATTAGTTTAGTAAATATCCCAAGAAATAAGAGCCAAAGATTTTTCAAATTCTGTGAAAGACAAATTTACTGATTCAAGAAGCTTGTGCATAAAACTTTTAAAACATGCACAGGATCTGTATAATGAAATGTACAAGTACTGATTAAAAAAAAAATCAAAGAAGACCTAAGTGTAGCAAGTATAAATGGACAGACATATAATATTCATGTTCTGGAGTGCCCAGCATATTAACAATGTCCTTTGATCTATAGATTCAACATAAGCCCTATTAAAATGCCAAAAAGATTTTTGTGTATATATTTGCAGGCTTATGTTAAAATTTACATGAAAACACAAAGGACTTAGAATGGCTAAAACAGTATCGGAAAAGCAGCATCAAACTGGAAGAACCATACTATCCATTTTTCAGACTTATTCAGTATCTACAGCCATCAATATAATAGCAAATCAATATTCAGATCCACAGATCAATGGAACTTGAAATAGGGAACATGGAAATAGACCCACACAAATGTGATTAGCTCATTTTTGGCCGAGATTACAAAAGCAATTCTGTGGTGGAAGAATAGTCCTTTTCTATTAAAGATTTTATTTCTTTATTTGAGAGAGAGAGAGCACAAGCAGGGGGAGAGGCAGAGAGAGAGGGAGAAGCAGACTCCCCACTGAGCAGGGAGACCAATGTGGGGCTCGATCCCAGGACCCTGAGATCACACCACAGCCGAAGGCAGACACTTAACTGACTGAACCACCCAGGTGCCCCAAAGAATAGTCCTTTTTGTAAAATAGTGTTGGAACAAATGGACATCAGTGACCCTAAATTAACCATGTAACCTCACACTTTGTAAATAAGTCAACTCAAACAGACCATAAATGTACATGTAAAATAGAAAGGCATAAAAATTTTAGAAGAAAACATAGAAAATCTTTGGGAAAAGTTTTCAGACTTGACACCAAAAGTACTATCCATAATAGAAAATAGTTGATTTGGAGCTTCATAAAAATTGGAATTTTTGCTAGGCTTAAGACCCTGTTAAGAGGATAAAAAGACAAGCCACCAGATGGGAGAAAATATTTGCAAATCACATATCCAACAGGTAACTGATAGCTAAAACATACAAATCACTCTAAATAATAAAACAATCTAATTTAAAAATAGGTAAAAGACTTAACACACACAGTTCACAAAAGAGAGTATGCAAATGACAAGTACATGAAAAGATATTCAGCATCCTTAGTCACAAGAAAACACAAATTAGAACTACCACAAAATACTACTGCAAATCTCTTAAAATAGCTTATTACTAATATCTATACTTATAATACATTATACTAATACTTATACAGTAACACCCTTAGGCATTTACACTAGGAGGAGGAAACCTGATATCCATGCAGAAACCTTTGTACTAATGTCACACAAGCTTTATATTCACCAATAACTTGAAATGACCAAGTACCTTAGAACATGGGACGCGCTGCAATGCTCTACACAGTTAAATGGAATACTACTCACCAATACAAGTAATGAAGTACCAATGTATTCAAACAACTTGGCTGGCTCAAGAAAATTATACTTAGTGGGAAACGCCAATTATGAGTAGTTGACATACAGCATGATTCCATTTCTATAAAATTTGTGAAATGAAAACATTACAGAGGTGGAGGACAAAAGTGGCTCCCAGAAGTTGGGTCAAGGGAGGATGGGGGGGTCCATAAAGACTAGCCTCAGAGAAGCGCTTCGTGGTGACAGAACATTTCTGTATCATGACTGCAATGATGTGTATTTAATTCTACACAGGGCATAAGATGTCATGGAATTACACATAAAAACCGATAAAAAATGAGCACATGCAATAGTAATGTCTGAGTAAAGTCTGCAGTGTGCTTTGCTGTTTTGTTCCAATTTCTTTTGTTCAGGAATGATGTGTAATTATGTTGAAGAAAGTGGGGTGATGGGTACATGGGACTTCTCTGGAGTCTTTGGCAACTTCTTGTGAGTTCATATCAAAATTTAAAAGCTTTTAAAAAAAGCTCAGCATATCTCAAACAATATAAACTAAAAAAAAAAATCCTATGCAGACACATCATAGTCAAACAACTGATAATCAAAGGTAAAGAAATACCAAAAATAAATGAAATTTATTTTGAGTAACTAAGTGAGGTGTTTTTACCTGTATCTGATTACCCTCCCCATTAGTATTACTTAAGTATTACGATGTCCATTTTTAAGATTGAACACTGACTCAGAAAGTGTGCAAATTTGCTAAGTGGCAGTAAGATATTTAATCAGTTCAACTGTTTTGACGTCCGATCATTTTGCTTATACACCCAAACATTTTTCATGCACCTTTCTAATTAATCAAGGATATAGTGTACCTACTGAGTTTAAGTATATCCCTTACTGTTTCAGTATAAAGTCAGAGGAATATAATGTTATTTCTTCCTAGGCCATATTGTTTCAACTATTAAACTGGAAGAAATTATCATATTGAAGCTAATTTGCATCAATTAAGGGACATTAGGTTTCAAACAACAGTAAATGACTCAGGTTAATGAAAGCAAAACAGGAATTTATTGAAGGGTTAGTGGGGATGCTCAGCGTATTAAAGTAATAACTAAAACAGCCAGGTCTTCCAAAAAAGAGGAATTGAAGCAAGTCCAGCAGTAGAGGCTCACAGACGTTACTGAGTTGCAGACAAAGGACAACTCACCAGGACTCCACCCAGTCTCTAGCTCCCGTTTTAATTTTCCAAACTATCAGTACATATTGTTCCGGCACAGACTGATGTTTACCTCTAGGAGAATCGTGGAAGCCAAGTAGTGAGGTAAGGACTTCACTTGGTTAGTCTGACTTACTTGCCCATATATTTGGCCAGAAAGTAGAGACACTCATCAAAGGAAGAAGGAAAAAAAAAAAAAAAACAGGCAGATGAAAGCAAAAGCAACTATAATTAATCTATCTCTTGGCTTTGATGACACACAGGTGCACATAAACTTCTTACGTGTACACATCCACGGGGACAGCTTCAAGATAATCATATATCTGACACATATACATATATATATGTATATATGCATATAAACATATATATATTTGTATATATATACAAACCTGTATATACCTGCGTAAATATATATGTCCCAAATGTCATACAGCAGTTATGAGCTTCCATAATTTCAGAAGTGCAAAGCTAAAAATTATAAATGACACCATTTGAAAGTTGAACTATTTTAAATTTTCCTGATACAGTTTTGTGAACTATAAAGAACACTTTAAAATTTCTTTGTTTCTGTCTCTCTGATTGAAGATAGCAGAGTGACAAAGAAAAATTAAAATTTATCTTTGAAAATACACAAAGTGTAAGAGACATGCAAATAATTCAACACAAACTATATTTTTCAAAACTTGGTATCTTTTATGCTTATAATATTAAGCTTAAAGCTGCATGACAATTTTTGTGACACCCTTGTGTACACATATTTGATCATCCCTGATGATTTATTACACGTTCCATCCTCCCTCCTATGACTGTATAAGAAGTGTTTGTACTCCCACGTGTGCACAAGCCAAGAGAAGCCAAGAGGGGGGTTTTCTTTGCTTTTATTTCATTTGTGCAATAGCTTTTCCATTCTCAATAATAAGAATGTCTGTCCACCAGCCAAATAACGGTGCAAGTGAATATATTAGAGAAAGATATGGAGAAAGGTATATGTTCATATAATGAAAAGGATGTAGAAAATAAGTAAAATTGTGAACAGAGACTACAGTGGAGGAAATGTGTGGGTGCGAGTGTGGGGGAGGAAGGGTATGGATTACAGTCTGGACCATTGATATTCGGAGTGTTCAGGCACATGTTCATAGATAGAAGATGTGGGGGAGTGAAGAGCAATAGGCGGGCTGGACAGTAAGACCATGAGCCAGGTGTTCAAATCTATAATAAATGCAAGGGACTTGAGAAGCTACAAGTAGAAGTCAAACTGGGGAAAGAAATCAGAAATATCCTTTTAGATCCTCTGTCAAGCTAGCAATCTTCTCCCTTGCATCCTGCCAAGCTGTCATCAATCTTCTGTTCCAAGGGCAAAAGCTCTAGGGAGGAGACAGGTGCTGAGCACAGTACTATCATCTCTCTACCTATACTGCCCTCTTCCCAACAAGGCAACCTTGCAGGGATTTTCAGTGGTGCCTGACTCCTGGCAGGGTGGGGAGGGTCAGCAGGAGCAGGAGTTCTTCCATGGGGCTCTTGAGTGCCCAGTATTCCCAGCATTCCTTGTGCTCCTCATGGCTCTATGTGGATATTTTCTCCAGAGCTGGGCACCACATTTTACCAGGTTAACAGGGAGCAGCTGCAGAATATGTTACATCCATCTTCAGCCAGCCATCCCTGGATGCTGGGGGGCTCACGAGAACTTCTGTGCTCCCATCAGACTGCAGGAATGTGCTGGACACCATTGCTTGAAATCTGTAGGCCAATGGGTCTGTGTTGTTGCGAGAAAACCAAAACAGAGGAGATCCATTCAAATGAGGAAGGCAGCTTTTCTTATTTTAGTGATAAATGTTCATTCACTCTACATGATTAAAAAAATTCAGGGCAATTCCCAGGTTCCATTTCTGACTTTTAGAACCTGGAAGAAGAGCCCTTGCTTTGTCCCATTAACTAAAAGACATACTCTCATTCATTGCAGTACAAAGCTGCCTTTGCAATGTCTTTGCAGCTTCGTCTGTGTTTAACCCCTCAAATGATCCCTTAGAACAAGGCACTTGATGCTATAACAAAAATAAAGAATAAGATGTGGGAATTGTGAACCTTTATAAAAGAATATAGGGATCCTCCAAGAAGCAACACATTAAAAGTTGCCAGAAATTGGGGTGCCTGGGTGGCTCAGTTGGTTAAGCATCCGACTTTTGATTTCAGCTCAGTTCATCATCTCAGGGTCATCAGACTGAGCCCCGCATCAGGCTCCGCACTGGGTGGGGAGGCTGCTTAAGATTCTTTCTCTCCCTCTGCCCCCTCCCCCTGCTTGTTCTCGTTCTAAGGGAGAAAAAAAAAAAAAGAAAGAAAGAAAGTTGTCAGAAATGGTCCAAGGCAGAAGGGTAGCCTCTACCCCTCTCTTTCTCCAGTTGCATCTGACACTTTAAAGGAAGGAGCCAGAACTACTGGCTCCTAGTACATATCAAGGGGGAAAAAATAGGAGTCCTCTGGTTGTTTCTTTCTAGTGGTTGTAACTCTCCAGTAGGTTCTTCTGGGTATGAAACTCACAACATGATATCTGAGATCTCACTCTCACCCAGGAAAAGGGCAGGACTATGACTAGCCTGCATACCAACCCTTCCTCCAGGATAGAAAGCTTGTTTCTGCTTTGCCCTGCACCTCTTGAAAGGGAGGCAGGCAAAGGGATGAGACTCCTGTGACATTTGGTCTATCTAGGAATGATGGGCCTGGGCTTCTCTGCCCTCCTGAACTACTAGTCAGGTCTTTACTCCTGTCTCCTCAAAGGGTACAGAAAGGAAGCAGTGCCAGTAATTTGTCATCAAGCAAGCATTCTACCCCCAAGTACGTATTCCTCTGAAGGCAATTATTCATCACAGTTCTTATGGAACCGTGGAAGGCATCTCTGGCGATGCCACCTTGTCTCAGAACCCTGAGTCCCAAGATTCCTTGAGGTGCTCTCCTTATCCCTAGTGCCCTCACCTCTTCTACAGTCCAGCTCCCAGCAGTTTCCCCTCCCAATGAGTCTCCTTTTTTCAGGGTGATGGTGGAGACGATATGCCGGTATTCACTGCTCTTTAGTTTGCATGCAACCATCTTGCTGTTCTGCATGGTGTGAACTGCCTTCTTCTCCCTCCTCCTTCGGAGAGCAGTGGAGAGACTTGCAAGGGGTTCTCTGCTCCTGGTGGTGGTGTGCTGGGACTGGTGGTGGTGGAAGATGTGCATGAAGAAAGGTGGGTCCTAGGGCTGCTTAGAGAAGATAAAGCCCCCTCAGTAGAGTCTGGCCTACTCTACTGCTTCTCTTTTAGGGGCTGAAAAGAGTCTGTTTATTTGGATGAAGACAACTTCATGCCAAAATGTTTCTCCTTCTGGCATCTGTGTGTTGTCTTCTTGGTATTCTTTGTCTGACTAGTCTTCTCTGTCTCTACCCTTTTCTTGTTCTTCAGCCAAGTCAAGGCCAGATGGAAAGTACGGCAGCTGAAGCCCTCACTGACGCCATGCTTCACGTGCTCCCGGAGGACCTCTAAGCTGGGAAAGACCCGGCAGCAGGCCATGCACCTGAAGCCACTATCCAGGGCCACGAGCCATTCAGGTGTCTTGGCTCTGGAACACTCCTCCACAGCTGGAGGCTCTGCGAGACTGTCAGCTTCCTCCTTTAACTCTTGGGCTTCATTATTCCAGCTGGACTCACTGTCAGTTAGGAGTTCCTTCGTACATGCATGAGAGGGGGTGACTTCTGCCTGGACCTTTTCAGGAAAGGTCATTTCTTCTATTTTTGTCTTCTTGGAGGGGGGCTCCAGCCCTTCCTCTGGATCACATAAAACGGCCACCCCCCTTTTCATCTGGACATGCATGTAGTAAACTTTCATGAGCCTTTCCTTTTCTGTGTGTACTGAGGACGTGGAGGGCTCAGGATCATGGACCAGATGGAATGGAAAGGAGACATGTGGAAAGGGGGAGGAAGTTTCACATTCCTGGGAGTGTCCAACATGGGAAACATCTTGGTGTGTTTGAGGGACTCCTAGGAAAGAAAATTTCAAACATAAGACAGAGTAAGTATGCGATGTCTGGAGGAGTCAAGATGGACATGAGAATATTCCTATGAAGACATGTGGCACAGGAGTATATATACATGGGATATTTCAGAATTCTGTGAGTGCTATGTTTTATTTGAGGTGTGCACACGGTGTAACTATGTGGGAATGAGGGTGTGGTATGTCTTGTGAGTTGCATGTGTGTTTTTGGACACATCTGGTGAATGGGGTTTTTTCGTTTTTTGTTCTTTTTTTGAGAGAGAGAGGAAGAGTGGAGGGAAAGGGACAAGCAGACTCTCTGCTGAGTATGGAGCCTGGTGTGGGGGCTCGATCTCATGATCCTGAGATCATGACCGGAGCCGAAACCAAGAGTTGGCCGCTCAAATGACCGAGCCACCCAGGAGCCCCTGGTGAGTGTTTTTGATGTTGGTGCAAGGTGACAGTGAATGAGTGTGTGCATGTGTATTACACAGTGTGACAGTGCATGTGAACAAGTACAGGAGTGGTGCCATTTCTTGTCATGAGACAGCAGGAGAGTGTTAGCAGAAGTGACCTGAGCCCCCGAACGTGCCACTCTGTGAAGTGCCGACGTCTTCATGCGTGAAGTGGCACATGGATGAGAGAGGCTCTATATGAAAGTGCCTCCTCCTCAGGGTCTATCAATTTTCTGCAGTTTGGCTTAGTGTGAGGGAGTTAAAACAGGTGATCTGTGTGAAGGGATGTAAATTCCCTATGGGATTAGCGTGTAAATGGGTGAGTCTGAGTGTGTGAAGGAGCGAGGGTATGAGGGCGTACCTGCATGATGCTATTAGAGAATGGGAAGCTTAACGAGGAACGCAGGCGCGTCTAAAAGCAAAAGGAAGGAGAAATGGGACCATAACTGGTAGGAAGGAAGATGCAGCAGTGTGTGTGAGGATATGAGTTCGTGCTCATCTGAGGGGAAAGAGTGTGATGAAATGCTCACACCAGCACGGCGCTCTACCAGACCCGCAGCTGTCCCAGCGCTCCTGAGTAACTGGGCCTCTCCTTAAAGGCACACTCCCTTTCTTGTCCCTTTGCAGAGGCTTCAGTCCTAGTGCCTCTGCCCTGAAGCCCTTTTCTGCTTTTAAGTGGAGAGTTAAATGGCTTGGCCTGAGCAGCTCAGTTGTACCTCCCATCCATGCTCAGACCTCACCTGTGTATTTCCCTTACCATCCTCATTAGCAGGAACGAGCTTAGATAGAGAGGAGACACAAGAGAAGTATTCTGAGACAGAGGACTTTTCTCCTGCTGTCTCACTGCTAGGAGGGACCGCCACAGATGACTCAGGCTGAGGGGCATCCTCCTGACTCTTCCAGAATTCTGGCGAATGGAATAAAAACAAAACAATACATTGAGATGTGGCAATTTCTGGAGTCTGTGTCCATTCAAAAGAGCCACATCGAGTGGACATTATAAGTTAGACATCATTACCACACACGAGACTTGCTCTCATGGAAATTAAAGGTGATTTCCTCAGTTGAAGCTCTACAATTTTAAGGTGACTTTACCTTTTAAAACTTCACTTACTCCAAAATATAAGTAAATAACAATTATTAAAATTGTGTTTATGGTGGATGCCCATAATACTGAGTATCTTGCATGTGAGATTTCTGGAGATGTGTAGAGAATACTGAACACTTAGAAAGAACCATGCCTGTAAAACAGTGTGCAGTCACTAAAGTTGGATATTCTTAGCTTGATTTTCCTCATGAGAAACTGTGCAATTAGGGGGCATGGGGTGCAAGTTTTACGAAGAATTCTGCATGTGTATCTATCTACTTCTATACTGATATCTATCTATACAATGCACATATATATAATAAAGAGAGAATAGATAGGTAGAAAGGCAGAAAGATAGATATAAAGATATTATAGATAGAGATAAAATAAATTTTCAGGGTTTCTAGGGAACCCTGGTGCTGGAGATGTTCAAATTAAGACTTTACAGACTTGGCCCAAACTCCTTTTCTGGAAATGTATTTCTACATTTCTCCTGTATTTTTAATCTTCCAATTCAGATCCTTTAAGAGCTTCTTCCAAAGAAGTCAGTGATGCTGACAGGGTACATTTCTGCCTATTAATTAGGAAAAGAGACCTTGGGCAGTCCTTGAGCGAAGGGGTCATTTATGGCCATTGCTGAGCACGGGCACTTAATTATAATTTTTGGCTAACATGCTGCCTCACCTCCCTGCCTGATTCCCCCTCAGCGTCCCACCCCCCCACCACATACCACTGTGAATGAGCTTGTTTGCAGAAGAGACACAGGAGAAGTATTCTGAGTCTGAATCCTCTGCCACCTGGCCATGGCCTTGGGCCAACCCAGAGGGTCCAGGAGGTGGAATGTCTTCATCTGTGTTTAAGATTTATGGGAAAGAGAGGGAAAATCAGATCGATATTTTTTGCCTTCATTCAATGTTCAAGAAATACCACATATAATAACACACACGGCACTTGTCCCCATGAAGATTATAGTCTAGTTTGTGTTCTAAGTTCTAAAATCTAGGTATCTAAAAATATTTGCTGGAATGAAATGTGTGGTTACCTATGAGAGCCTAATGTTGCTTTCTGCCATGGATCAGAGGCTCAAATTCTTGCCTGGTACATGGTAAGGTGCCCATATTATTACTACTCTGTTTACCACAAGAATAAATTTGGAGAATGTCAATAAAGATCTTCAGTCTGCCAGCTGTGGTTTATGATATGAAAGTCCTGTTGCTTCCTGGGAGGGTTAGAATTTACAGGAAAGAACTGACCGACTTCCACTCCTGGTCCTTTGGCCTCCTGTTCCAGATATCTGCTCCTGTGGGACCTCACTGAGGGCTCTGCTGCACAGCTCTGCAGGACCAGGCGACTCCAGTAGGATCCCCAAAGCTGACTCCAGACCACACCTCCCAGCACTGGGCACAGCTCCCCTGTCAGAAGCTACTGACTGCCAAACAGCTCAGCTGTCGCTTGGCCCAGTCGGTGGGCCTCACATTCCCTCATCACATTCCCCACACACTGTTCTGATCAATTTTTACATCTATACTTACCATACTCATACGCCTACCTTTAAACCTTCCCAATTAGCAGCTAAATTCTAGGCTGTTGGTTATTTTCCTAGGAAAATATGTGTATTTCTGGGATCATCTTTACCTCTACCATGAATTTAAACATATCACGAAAATTGCCAGTTAGGTTTTCTTCCTCCTAATCTACATTTCCAAACTCCACTTTCAGGAAGTAGGTAAATTTTTGTCCCTGATAAAATTACTCAAACATATTAAGTCTCTTCCTAGGTTTAAAAACTTCAGTTAAGCTTATAACCCAATTTTAAATGCATCTACTTTGTCTCTTAGGTCACTGGAGAGTAGGTCCAGTTCGTATAGGGTAGGTCATGTTGGTATAGGGATGGGACAAGTCAGTGGGGGTGGTATATTTTCTAGAGACCTAGTATGTGTACCATGTTTGGTGAGTACAGCCTGATGTGTGTATGTGTCTGTCATGTTTCCTCAACAATTCTATGTGGAGTGTGTAGGGGTGACATGGCCATATGTGAAGGTAGTGTGAGTGTCATGTGTTGGGTGACACTGTAGCATCCTTCTCTGGATGTACAGGCAGTACGTCTTCCCTATCGAGTGATCTGTGTGTCATGTACTATTGAAGTTCAAGTGGTTACATAATATCAATTTGGTTTGTGAGAGAGGTATGGACCTGGGTAATTTCGTGATATCTGCTGAGATAGTGAAAGCAGTTCAGACCGACCATGTGAAGGATGGATGCAAGACTTCACGGGAGCTCCCAGATCGTGGAATTATGTGAGGGGCCTAAGCGACTGGAAACAGAGGAGTTTTACAAGATGTTACATGATTGTGTTGGCTTCGTGCATTGTTAATGTGAAATAAGAAATTCTACAAGAGTGAGATTACATGTGTGAGTTCGAGATTAGAGTATCTAAGGAAGGACGTTAGAGAAAGCAAACTTGAGGAATGCATATGCTGCCAAATGAGATGTAAAGGTTCAAGACATGAGGATCTGAGCTTCTGAGTGTGTCTGAGACTGCAAGGACATGGGGGCAGAGAATGGGAAATGCAGGGATGAGTGTTAATAGGGGCAAATGTGAGAGGACATTGTGCCAAGTCCTGTGGTGGGTGTGATGGAATAAAGATTTCTGTGTGTTTATGAGGGAGAAGGTTGTTGGAGGAAGAATCTAAGGACCCCTTTCAAATCTCTGCCCCTTCTTCACCCACGAAAGGACATATGCTAAGGAGCTCGCTCCTCAGAGAAAAAAGTGAAATCTACTGGTTTCTCCTTAGAGGTTCTATCTGGCCCTTGCTGGCCCATTTCACACTGGTTGTCAGAGGGCTGTCCACACTCTTACCAACAGAGTTCACCTTCCCTGGTTCACACTGAGTTTATCTTCCCACCTACAGCCCAGATATCTCTACTCACAGGTACTCTTATTGTCAGACATGCCTTTGGAGACGACATTGTTTTCTTCCTGCAGGGAACAATGACCAGGCTCTGCAGCATCCTTTTTTTCCTTTAAGGTTTCTGTAAATTGAATTGAAGAGATATATCCAATGTTTCATACATTCAATGCATTTGGATGGCTCACTCTTTGTCAGACGCACATGGACACTACAGTCTCTTTTCTGGCCCAAGCTCCAAAATAGAAGTATTGGACAATTTTTCATTTTTCCCAAGTGTTGATGGCTAGTTGGATATAATGTATGTACTTTATCTTTATGGAGAGCCCTGCAGTGTGTCTTGGAACTGTGCTATCACAGAGTACAGTCAATATATTTTAATATTTGTTTACCTGACTACCCATTTGTCATTGTGTGTAATGCATCTCATTTTAGCTGTTATGGGCTGAATGATGCCTGACCCAAAGATGCCCATATCCCATCCCCAGAATCTGTAATGTTACTTTGTAAGGACCAGGGGACTTTGCAGATACTATTAAATTAAGGACCCTGAGATGGGGAGATTATTTTGGATTAGATGGTGGGGTCCGTATGCCGTATTTTAGACTTCTGACCTCTAGAACTGTAACAGAATACATTTTTGTTGTCTTTAATCCACTAAGTTTGTGGTAATTTGATAAAGCATTTGATAGCTGGTAATAAATATATTAACCTTAAAATAAGGATCTCCACATACTCTGAACTGACGGGGGGGCTTTACAAATGGGAAGGCTCTATTTACCCAATTTCTTTTCTGAGTGCAGAGTTGCTCATTTGAGTCAATGACGCTACCCACTCTTTGTGCGAAATAAAGAGCCTAGAACACGTGAACTCCCAGTCCTGCTACATGTGACCGTCATCTAGTGCTTCAGTTACACCTGTTTTGTTGCTCATCGCTCAACTGGTGATTACCGGTTTGGGGTGTAAATCATCAAAACCTACCTCCATCCAGTCACAGACTTCTCAGCTCATCTTTTGTTCCTGTGTTCCGTCACATCTTTCTGATAGAGTCGGTGTTTTTAACTTTTTATACTTTATTACTTCTACTTTTTATCTGAAGAATGTCTTTTTTTTTCACCCTTATTCTTTATGATGCGACTGTTCTTTTCCTTCAGCGCATTATTTTATACGGTCATTAGGTTTCTACAATCTCTGACAAATCACCATTCTTTTGAAGGACTGTGAGCTTCTGTCCAATTGCTTTAAGGTCTTTTTTATTGAGGTTCTGAATGTTGGTGTTAGTGTACTTAGGTGTGGATTTATGTTTGCCTTTCCTGTAGTGAGCTTCCTAACAATGCTTCCTGATTCTAAGGATTTGTATCTCCAATCATTCTGAAAAAATTGGCAATTATCTCTTTGTCTGACTTTTACTCTTCACAAACCTCAGTTTGATATGACATGCTTTCACATTTTATCCTCATTTACCTTAATCCATCTTCCACATTTCCCATTTATTGACCTCTCCGATTTATATCTGTAGGTAATTCCCTAGCTCTATCCTTCTGGTCACAAATTTTCTTTTCATCTGTGTCGAATGTGATATTTAACTCATCCACATTTTTTATAATTTCTAGAACATTATTTTTCATTTTATAAAACTTCAGGTTTTTTAATCTCTTTTCATGGTAGTGTTTTACATTTTTACATCTTTAATAACTGGAAACATTCTTATTTACCATCCCTACAGCACTGTTCAATTAAATGAACTTCTTTGAAGCTAAAACTTAGTGTTCACTGTGTTTGCAGAATCTACCTTAGATTACGTGCTTTGTGGTTTTAGATTGCGAGTTCATGTTCAGTAAGTCATTACCATAGGACCCTTTAACATGGATGACTATCGATTTGGAGCTCTTTTACATTTTCTGTGGCCCGATATTTCTAGAATAGAATACTACAAGCTAGGGTTTAATTCTACATTAATTTTTCACTTGTAGGTTTAACTGACACTACAGCAATTGTGGATACTGTGCCAATGAATTCCACTTCTTCCCTCAATAAATGATATTTTCCACAAAACGCATGCAGAGTTCCTCTCTACCCCCTAAAAGGGAAAAGTGTTTGTAATGGGTTCCTCTTGAGGGTATGGAAACAAGAGACCTGTATTCCCAAATAAGAGAGGAGGCTAAGATTATAACTGGGCCCAATGTGCACCTTTCTCCCACTGGCTGAGGAGAGATACTGAGCTGGATGTTTATAGATCTGTCCAGACTCCCACTTCCTTCACCTGCCTAGACTTTAGAGGCCCTTCCTTTCTCCTTACCAGCAGAAGAGAGATGATACAAGGAGGAGTAACAGGAGAAGTATTCCGATTCAGAGGATCCACTTCTGGCCTCAGAGACCGGACGACTGTCTTCCAAAGAGCGGCCAGGTGGTGAATCATGTGTGTGTAATCTTGAGGTTCCTAAAAAATTGAATTAAAGTCATAAAAACACCTGGTTCCATTGTGCTCCCCTCGTACACTCTTCTCCCTAACGTACTCTTCCCTCCCCACCCCCCACCATGGAAATACTTATTTTGTCCTTAAATAGTTACTTTAGTTTGGGCAGAGAATTGGCATATTTCAGTATCCTGTTCTTCTCTCTGGATCCTGCTACACCATGGCTCCTGATATTCATTCACCTTGGTTAGGATTTTCAGTACCATTAGCCTTCCTTTACAACTGTTACACTTTTACCCTCTGCATTCTACCTCCTAGAGATTTACAACCTCAAATGAGATGAGTGATGAAGTTTTATTTTTGAAGAACATATTCTTTATTATGTCCGTGTCTCTGTTGCCATGTTAACCAAGCTCACTGCTCATTATTAACTGTTTAATATTATCATCATCTCCTATGGGTGGGTCTGATATGTGTATTAGGCACCTATTGCAGCATAATGGTGTGATGGATGTAATGAGCTTTGTCTGTGTAAGTTCCTGACACGTTGGTTAACACAGAGCCAGGGCTTAATGTGTAACTGATTTTGGTGTTTGTGAATTTGAATATGGGGTGAATTTTGTGTGAGTGAAAATGGTATGTGTGTTATGTGTGTTTGAGTTTAGCACATATCCATGAGTGTAGATTCCATGTCCTATGACTACGGATTTGGGTATTTAGATGTTGCTATAGGATTTCGATGTATCAGGTAATTATTAGGAATATTCTCTTTGACACTAGAATTGGTGTATTTGTGAAATCTAAGGGAATAATGAAAGAACATTAGAGGACGTAAAAGTCAAAAGTTGTAAGAGAAAGAATACACGAGCTTTGAGACTATGTGAATATCCAAAGTAAATGGGGGTGTAGAGAAGACTGTGTAAGAGTTTACATATATTAGATAAATTTCACAAATTTAATGGTGAGTGAAAGGAACCAGACACAAACTATACATTGTATGCTTCTATGAAATTTAAAAACAGGGATAACTAGTGTTTTAGAAGTCAGAGAAATTACCACTGTTTTTATGGTAGGGACAAAAACATGGCATAGAGAATTTAGAAGTAGAAGATCATAAGGAATTGAATGATGAGGATAAAGAGTGCAAAGAGTCTGTATAGGGATGAATTTCAGAAAACAGGCCATCAAAATACATGAGAGGGATGGGTCTGGACTGGATGTCTCTATACTCCACCTCAAGTCCAGCTCTTGAGGATCTGACCACTTCTGGCCTATTTCAAACCTTCCTGATAACCTAAATGCTTTTGCTGGCTTATACTGACATACCGTTCCATGTTTCTCTGATAAAATTCTCATACCCAGACCCTCTTTCACCATTTCCTCAAAATAACACTGCTCTCTGCTGATCTTTTTGGGATTACTCCAATCCTTTTAAGGATTTTTCCCTGGCAGCTGATGGTTTCTGTGGATCACGGAAGAAGACGGAGACACAGTTTGAGTTTCTTTCCGTATTGGGCAGCCTTGTATCAACTGCTGGGCAGAATCACTGAGTTCATCTCTGGCCTCTGCCTAGATCCCAATTTATTCAATACACTCTCCTTACCAGCACCAGCAAGCTTGTCTTCTGAAGAGATGCAGGAGAAGTACTCTGAGGAAGAAGATGAAGCCTCCTTTGCTATCTGGGCTGAAGTTGAGGCCACTGCCTGGTGTTTGTACTGCAGATTGTCTTGTAAATTCAGATTTGCTGAGAAATTACATAAAAATAATAGAGATGTGGTCCACGGTTAGTGTTTGTGCATTTATCCACCCATTAAGCAAACAAGAAGAACCTACTATGTGACATGTTTCGTGAACACACATGGCCTCTTTTTTCATGAAGAGCATAATATGATTCATTGGTTGTGTTTATATTAGGAGTAGTTGGGTTTGTACAAGGTGTGTTCTTTGTAAATGGAGCAGAAAGTGCAAGCTAATTCCTTACTACCTGGACATACTACTAGACTGTATTTATCCACATCTCTTGTGGCAGTTTTGATCACATGATTAAGTTTTCTAAAATGGAAAATGAGTGGAAATGACATGAGCCACTTGCAGACATAATCATAAACACCTCCTCTGTGTCCCTCCACACTCTTCACTTTTAAGTGGACTGGGGTGTTGATAACCCAGGGTCTATTTGAAAGCTCATGTTAATGATGGCAAAGTTTCCATCAGCCCAGGAGACTTGTCATACTCCTTTCTTACACCCTGAATTGTTACATAAGCAAGAAACAAATTTACTTTTGTATTAGTTACAAAGGCCAAATCTACTCTAATGAAGTAGGGATGCAATGTGTTGTTGAGAAGCAAATAATTGGACCTGGTACAGAGTAAAAGGACAATTATATTTTATATTAATTACCTTTTCCTGGTGTATTTACATTCTACACGTGTGTCTATGTGAACGCATGGTTGTGAGTGCATGTTTTACTGGTCTCATACTTTACACTCAAAAACAATTCTCAACATGCCCTCATTTTATTGAGGGTGAAATGCAGACAACCTCACTTTCTAGGCCTCTCTGCCCAGAAACCCCAAACACTGTTGGAAATACCAAGTTATCCATCTGTCCCTCCCACCACTGAAAAATGATTCTGACTCACAAAAGTTACTTGTTTACTTTTGGTCTCCATAGTAACCAGAACTTACAGTTTTCCATTTTTTCAGAAAGAAACAAACTATCTCCTCACTTTTATCATTATGGTTACACAGTGGTGTGTGTGGATTCTGCCTCTTCCTTACATTTCACATAGGAGCCCCACACTTATGTTCTCATCGTCTCAGACAAAACTTCTCTTTTTTGCTTCTCTGTAAGTAAATTCTGGCCTATACTCTCATCCCTGTACAAACCAATTTTAAGTGCTTTTAAAAAAATTTTTTTTCTCACCTCTATGAGCCACATTTTCTTCTTCATTAACAGGAGAAAGTACTACCAGAAGAATTTAATAACATCATATACTTAACCAATGCCCTTACGCAGAAATGAAGGAAAAAAAACTTTTCAACAAAAACTGTACTAATCAACCACTATGTCTGTGATCACAGGTCCTCAGCTGCAGAGATAAAGATTGGGTCATTTGAACGTTCTCTTTACTCTCAGACTACCTGAGTCCTCAGAAAGACCAGTATATACACATCCCTCCCCGTCTTCTCTCCTTCTCTCCCTTACCACAGTTAGGAATCCTCTCTCCCTCTTTCTTTAGAGACAATTCCTTGTTACCTTATGCTCAGAGAAGATGCTTCACACATACCTTTTGACTTTTTGGCAGTTGGGGGGGAGTATGGGCTTTCCAGATGTTTCCTTTTCTGTTTCTGCTTCATGGTTCACCTCTTCACAGAGGGACTCCAATCAATGCCTTTCTCCCTAAAACTGCTCGCAAAAAGTCAGCTAATGATAACAAAGAATCAAACTAGTATAATCAAGAACAAACCACTTGAGAAACTACTTTCTCACTGAACCACTGTCCTGACCAGCGCTCAGTATACCATCAAGGGCTATTGTGATGCAAGTCAGCATCAGTATTCTGTGACCTGTGCATTACATCAGTGCACCTCAGTGACCCAGCTGGCACGCAAAGGACTGAAGGACTGCCACAACCAACTGACTAGAGCAACTGCGTTCATCCACTGGAAACTCGCATCAGCTTGAATTTGTGTATCTTGCACTTGATATCAAAACAAGAGAATAGGTGACTTGGATTAAACAAAAAACACTCGTTTATGTGTCTACAGTAACCACATTACTAAATCTCCCCACACAGAAGATAAGGCAATACCTGAGAGAACTAGGCTGAGAACCATGCCTGAATGATAGAAAACAGTTAACGTAAGATCTTATTAGTAATCCTATTTAACTTAGGTGAAACAGTTATAGTTGAAGTATATATTGTTGGACAGGTGTGGATTTGAGGACATTTCATCATTCTATACAACCCTAAATATACTGAATTTCCCCCACTACTGGGAAGAGTCTCATGTAGTTTTACAACAAGCCACTGTCTCTTGTGCTACTCTTTTCCTAATTTTTTCCCCAGACGTTTGGGGAAAGAGAAAGTCCCTGGATTTATACTCCCTAGTCCTCCTCATAATGAGCCCTATTCTTGTCAAGCCTGAAGGTCTCATTCTCCAGGCTTCTGTTTCAGGCCCCAGTCTGTGTCCTCTGGAAACAGCTGGGCTCTGTGTAGGGTTTGAACGCTGTGGTTAGCTCCATCCTACCTCCTGTCCACCACCGCATACACCCCCTTCCTTAGGAGCAATCTGTATTTACTGCCGCCTTATCAGCTGCACTAGAACGAGGCCATGATCTATAGCCTCCTTCAGTCTCCTTTGGCCCTAGTAGGTGCTGTCTCTGTACGTTCCCCTCACTTATTAGGGGCTCAGCCTCTTAGAGCCACTGAATGGCAGGCACATTCATCAAGAAATGTTCAGCCTTGTTAGCTATCAGAAAAAGTGAAAACAAAAATCAGATACTATTTTACATGTATCACATTGGTAAAAATTTGGTCAAACTATACAAATGATTATAAAGATACGGGTAAAAAACAAAAAAGGAATCTTCATGATCTAAAATGTCTTACGTAGCCATGTGGAAGAACAATCACTCAACTTACTCCAAAATTAAATAAGCATCTAAACCATGACCCTATCATCTCATTCCATAAAGGGATTATTACAAGAGTGATACCCATACCATTACTGATACTAGCACGGAGCTGTAATTTTAGTTTAGTTTCCAACTCAAGAGGAATGGGCAAACAGAGTACGGTAGGTACCTACGACAGAATTCGTTTCTAAGGACAGAAGTTATGCCCCTTAAAACACACGCCTACAGAGCAGAGCATCAGGAAGGAACTGACAATCAGAGATAAAAAGGAAATAAAATCAACGAAGTAATCACAAGGGCTTCCTTGACCAGGCTAGTGACTCAGGAGAATTATGAACTTAATAGTCAATACTCTTCGGAAAAAAAAAAAAAAAAGAAGAAGAAGAATTTCACCCATAAGTAAAATGGCTCAGATGATGTCTAGATCTAAGAGAAAGAATTGTCCTCAAGATCCTTGTATTTGTTTCCTATTGCTGCTAGAGTAAAGCAGAACAAATTTAGAGGCTTCAAATATAAATTTATTATCTTACAGTTCTGGAGGTCAGAAGTCCGATATGGGTCTCACAGCCTGAAATCAAGGTGTTAGCAAGATTGGTTCAGTCTAGAGGCTCTGGGGGAGAATCTGTTCTCTGTTCTTTAACCAGCCCTTAGACGCTGCCTGCATTCCTTGGCCTTGGTCCCTCCCTTCATCTTTAAAACACATCACTTCAACACCTGCTCCCATTGCCACATCCCTAGTCTATCACTCTCCTACCCCCCTCTACTAAGGATTCTTTCAATTACATCAGTGCCACATAGGTAATCCAAAATAATCTTCCCCTTTCAAAATCCTTAACTTACTCCCTTCACGAAGGCTCTTTCGACACTTAAGATAACATATTCAAAGGGAGTGGACATCTTCTTCCAGGGCCAGGGAGAGTATTTCTTGCTACCACAGCAAGACAAAAACCAAGTCTGTCAGAGTAAATTCCCACCTACAGTAAAATATGGTGAGGCAAGAATACAAATCTCAAATTAAACAAGTGTAGGGGCAAAAAAAATGCACAGTCACTGTAGAAACACACTGAGTAAAACAAAGCAGGACAAAATAAAGGAATGATCCCCAGTATGAAATTAAACACAACCCAAGGAACAGAAGAACAATTACATGAGAATTCTTCATGCTGTAGAATTTAAGCAAACTAGATTCAACAAAACAAGAGCTCTAGGACAAGATGACAAGTCAATGCAAAGATACGAAAATGGGGTACTTAGAGCTGAGGGGAAAAATAAAGACTCTAAATAAGGCCAAAACAGGGTAAGTAAACAAATTAGAACCGGAAAGAAATAAGGTTTTTCAAAATGAAAAACTGGCATATTGATTTGAGATAAGTGTAAAGGGAAGAGACAAATACATAATTAGAAGGCAATGAATAAAAAAAGGAAGGCCAGATGATGATACTTAACAATAAAGAGGCAAACAAATAAACCAATTATTCATTATTTACTGTTAAAAAACAGTAAAATATCCCTAGAGTACAGAAAGAACTGAAACCACAAATGAAAAAGGTACACATTTTTTCCAGGAAAAAAAATGAGATGACAACTTATAGAAATTTATAACCCCAGACATATATACATATATATATGTATCTTAAGGATACATATCTTAAAGGATAAAATAAATCTTAAAGGATAAAATCTTAAAGGATAAAAACCAAAATGCTTCAGGTATCCTAAGAGAAGAAGCAAGTCACTATTAAGGGCTTAACATTAAGCTGGCTTCACCATTCCATAAGGCAAAATCTATTGCTTGAAAATAGCAAAGTAGTATCCTGCAGATATTGAAAGAAAGAAGGTGTGAAACTGCGATATTATTCATAGCCAAGTTGTTCTCAAGTGCAAAAGCAACTGGCAGACATTGTCAAATGTGTGTCAAATTTTTTTTCAGGGAATATGTGTGTTACCAGAGCCATTCCTGAAAAAGTCAACTCTGTGATAGAGCCAACTCAAAAATGCCGTGAAAAAAGGACAAATGTAATACTCCGTGCCAAAAGACAGTCGAATTTCGCCAGCATACAACTGAGGGCAGAGGAAGGAGCGGGGCAGGAACTGACTGACACAGTTTTATCATACGGTTACCTACGAAGAAAGTTTTGGGTTTCAGGGTCTTTAAGGGCCGGTCTACGCCTCCTGCCCCTGACTTTCTGCCGTCCTGTTGGGTCTTACCACGTACTCCCACACTACTGAAATTCCAGTGGTACTTCTGTATGACTGTTCCTCATCTCTTTGCTTTTGCCCAAACTCTCCTTCCTCTTTTGAAAACTCATCTGGGGCATAACTGTCATTGTATTTAGTACAGTATATGGTTGACTGTTCAACTTTTAAGTTTCCCAGGTCAGGAATTTCAATGTGTACATCTCGTACACTCAGTCTAACATGGTAATAAGTGCTCAGTGTCCTCCTGCAAGTAAAAAAAAAAAAAAAAAGAAAAAAGGCCATACATAGATAATTATAAAATTTAAAGAGCAAGCAGAATTTTCAGCATTATATCAACCATGAGCCTTAACTGAAAAGGCATACAAAAAAAATTAATACGACAACGAAATCCAGCCAACCTGGAGATGACTTTTTAAAAATCCCTCAAGTACTATGAATATGACTGGGGAAGATCAGTGAATCCATTTAATTACAAAATACAAAACAAAACAAAACAAAACAAAAAAAAAAAACGAGTACAGAGATTATGGTTATTACAAAGGGAATGCAGATTTTAAATAAGTTTACAAAACAGAAATAGCTATAAAATCTAAAAGAGAGAGAAGAGGTGAGTACAGATGTGTTATTTTCATCTTGGATTAAATTGATACTATCTGAGAATGAAACTTAAAATTACACCTATCTCAATATTTTTTAAACCTTAATTCTTAATAAGGAGTATTTTAAGAATGAAAAAATTTGTGTTTATGAAACATTTAAAGTTCAACACTGTTAGCGTCATTCCTATTTCATTTTTTGATAGTTCAAGTATAGTTCAATTTAGTATTTTAATTAATTGTAGCATAATTCAATTTCTGCACGATAACTTCTGTTCCTCTTTCCATCCATCCGTTTGTTTATGTATCTATCCACCCTTTTAACCGTCCAGTTGTATTCAGGCATAAGTGAGGGTGTTCAACTAGCTGGATATTCAATAGATGTTGAAAATCGTTACATTTTAGCAATTTGGAGTAATTTTTCAACTTGTAATTTTTAAGAACTTTTGAATTCCCATTTTAATATGCAGTACTTACGCAAAAACACTAAATTCATCCTAAAGTTAAAAAAAAAAGTAAATCTAGGGAAAATAGTTTGCAAACTTTGGATAAGTAGTTTATGATTCCTTTCTCTGAGTATTTCCTCTTTTTAGAGTACTTTTGCTTAATAAGAAATAATCACATCCTTCAAAGTTTCCAAGTTTTAAAGGAATATAATACCCTTGATAAACCGTTTTATGTGACTGTCCTCTTATAAATACAGTATGGAATTTACATGATAACGGATTAGGCAGTAATTATGTCAGATTAATCAATGAAAGCACAGCGACACATTCGACACATTTGATAACATTACTTACGTACCTAATCTGGTACAGGATCCAATGATCATTAAATGCATATGATATAATTATGTAACTGACTGCCCCATGAGGTTCCCTGTCCTGAAGACATTCTCATAGGTCAACACAGTTTATTTATTTATTTTTATGTAGGCCCTCTAACCTTTAACAGTAATTCAGAAATTCTTCTAAATGGACAGCTACAATTATACATAGGATTGGGTGAATCAATGATAAATTGCCTCCTATTGAATTTTTAATAGGAAAAAAAATCCTCAAGAAATAAGATGTCCATCAAAATGTAAACCCTATAAGGGCTGGATCGATGATCTACCTTGTTGACAGCCATAACTCTAGTATCAACAACAGTGGTAGACATTTGAGATTTATTGAACAAAAATATATGTAAATCTACAAATGAATAAAGATGAATGAATTCAGGTAATCAGAAGTGTGTTGAGCTTTCCTCTGGCTTTAATTAACTAAGATATTAGCTGAGGAAACAATATTTCTCATAATAAAGCATATCTCTTCTGACAGAATATTTTAACTTTAAAACTCATTTACATACATAATTTCTTCTCACAAAAGAATGGATCTCAGTCATAATTTATAAAGAGGAAAGGTTAAGAAAGCCTCAGACAGTTAAGCAACCTGCTTGGTCCTATGACTAGTGAGCGTGGAAAGTCTTTCTGCTAAATTAACATGAAATAAAATCGGTCTCTCCTCGAACCAGGAGCAGCTGTGTTTTGCTTTGAATGCTGCTCTTAATACAGTATAAGCTTACTAGAGCCATTACTTAGCAGGTTAATTTATCAGTGGAAATTCTGACTTAATGAACCAGCTATGGGACTTTTAACAGTGCTTATCTTTCTAACACTCAAAAGAAGCAGATTTTACGGAGGTCAAAGACGCTGACTAGAATGGCATTTGCTTGACGCCAGCTCTCGAGAGGAAACTGAAATAATAAATGTCACACCCTCTTGTTAACAAGTCTCCCTATTGATGCAAAGCTATCCAAAGAGAAGTGTGAGGGTAAGTACAAGGAAGAAAAAAAGAAAGCAAAAACAAGGCTGACAGTCAGCCTTCTCAATCTTTGCCTGCTTGGCTTTTGCCTCTGATAATCGGTGGACGCCAGAATGAAGGTGAGAGGATTGAGTAAGCAAGGAAAATGTGAGAGAGGGCTGATATCCCTAACCTTCCTCCAGTGTTCTCTTTGACTTCTGCTGCAACTCCATATTGAACGTGTCACTGGAAGGAAAAGGGACAAGTGAGGTTAATTTCTGTAATGATCTCGCTTGAGTCCGATTTATGACTGTAAGGCAGGGCAGTTTAAGAGCATAGGCTTGGGGGGGGGAGCTCTGAGGGCAAATCCCAAATCTGTCACTTATGTACTCATTGGAGGTTGGGTAAGCAAGTTGAACTTCTGATGCCCCAATTTCTTCCTCTTAATATGGTGGCAATCTTATGGAGTTGAAGATTAAGTAATAGTCTTAATATACTTCCTGGATGATTGCTAACACTTGATAACTCTGCATCAAGAGTTGACTGTATGCTGAGTGTTTCTGCGCAAGATGGGTATAAAAAATTACAAATCTAAGTCAAAATGTCAGGATTTAACACTGAAAATGGGGCAAATGCAAACTGAAGACATTTGAAATAGCTAATTTACTTTCAGCACTTATTCTGTTTAAATATTTTCACATCCTACTTAATTTTAATGATGCTAGTCATTTAAGTCAATTTCCCTTCTCTGTTCTCCTTTATTAATCCAAAATGGCAATTCTCATTTGCCTTTGACAATCTGATGAAAGCACTGCTTTTGTAAAATTCCCTTGAAAATTGGCATTGTGCTGCTTTGATGAATATGTTTCCATTTTCATTTAAATGCACTTTAAAATGGGTGCTCTGACAGATTAGATGCAAAAAGTTATACGTTTTCTGGCAATGGCTGTCTTTTACTACCTGTGGTGATAAAAACATTTCTTCCTATGGTGATAAAAGGATATTTAACATTTCATTTTGTCAAATTACCTGTAGTTAAGTTTCTTTATGAGAGTTTGCGTAAAAGAAAAAAGTAATGTTCTACAAGTTTTTAATAAACTAACCCAATCACCCCAGGAGAAAGTATACTCACCAACAGATGGTTTGCAAACATAAATCTTTTCACAGAGGCATCAGTGCTAAATGCCTGGTGCCAATATTTGAGATTTCTTGAGAGATTTATTTTATTTTTATTTTATTTTATTTTATTTTATTTTATATTTTACACTACAATTGAAAAGTAATTTTTATTTGTATAATTTGTCTGAAATACCCATAATAAAAGTTTATCTTAGTTTGGCTAACAGGAATAACTTAACAAAGGTGATCTATTTTCTCTTTTATTTTAGAGAGAGAGAGAGAAAGAGAGAGAGAGAGAACAAGCAGTGGGGAGGGGCAGAGGGAAAGAGAGAGGGAGAGACAAACAGACCCCCCCACGGAGCAGGAAGCCTGATGTGGGGCTCAATTCCAGGACGCTGGGATCATGACCTGAGTTGAAGGCAGACACTTAACCGACTGAGCCACCCAGGAGCCGCAAAGGTGATCTATTTTCAATTGCTATAATTTCTTCCTGATTTTCTATTATTATTTTAAATTTATCTTGACGTTTCTTTTCAAGGCAAAAAACATTAGAGCTGAACCAGTGAAATGCATTTCATGTTAAGCACAAATGAGAAATATGAGATAATTATAAACCCAAAATCATTTCATAGAGGAAACATTCTGGAGCATATTATTAAAAATGAATATAAATATATACTTGGTTTGTTAAGGGCTTATGTATAAATGACTTGAACACACTTAAAAAAGAAAAACAGAGACAAAAACAAGCTTATTTCTATGGCCTTTCCAAAGAGGCTGAGTCAAATACATCTTTAAATAATAGGCTGGTAAAAAAAAAAAGAAAGAAAAGAATTTCAGATGGAGATGTTCACCAAGACTTCACTAATCACTCATCAAATGTAATTCTTCCCTTAGAACAACAATTTTAAGTTGCTATTCAAAAGAAGAGCACCTCTTGGGGCGCCTGGGTAGCGCAGTCGTTGAGCGTCTGCCTTCGGCTCAGGGCGTGATCCCGGCGTTCGGGATCGAGTCCCACATCGGGCTCCTCCGCTGGGAGCCTGCTTCTTCCTCTCCCACTCCCCTGCTGTGTTCCCTCTCTCGCTGGCTGTCTCTCTGTCACATAAATGGATAAAATCTTAAAAAAAAAAAAAAAATTAAAAAAAAAATAGCACCTCTTGCTTGCTTCCCATAAACAATGAAGAGGCAGCTGGAATTGTTTTATATTTATATTTTTAAAGAAACAGATTCTTGACCTTAGGTTTATTTTGAGGAAAAACTGCAGTTTTGCTCTTCAGAGCCAGTTGCTCCCCATAATTTTTCCTAGAGCCCTTGGATCCGAGAAAGAACAGGAAAGCATGGATTCAAACTTCCTGTCTTCATTCCTTGAATAGCTTTTGCCATCTCCTCTAACCCCATAGCCTTCAAGGATGTCTTTTTCGGGTAACACTCTTTGGGGCTTTTCTGTTCCTTAACTGAAGAATGCCAACCACTTTCCCTCTTTTGATATGAACAATGATTTTCCCAATGACGAAGCCACCACCACTGTCAAATCACTATCCTCAGACATGAAAGATGGCAGAACTTTTCTTCTTCATATCATTCCACCCCATCACTCCTACTACCAAGAGGACTCGCACACCTTTTTCTTTTTTTGGTTCACTTAATGTTTTGATGTTGGGGTCTTCTGGAGTTCAGGGGGAACTACAGAGTCTTTTTCAGAAGGCTTTGATGGAAAATTTGGAATGGGCACTCATTTGGGCCCAAATTCCATCTTGGCTATTTTTTTCTTTTAAACGATTCACTGGTTTGTCAATATTTTGGCTTCTTTTCATGTTTGCTCACTGATAATAATTGCTTCACACCATAATTTACTTGCATCATAATCATAATCATTAATTTACTTGTCCTTAGAGTAATTTTCTTCCAAAGCATTCTTTAAGGACTTGGCTTCAACAACATTCTGTATTGCATCTTCAAAAGCTTTAACAGCAGCTTTTAGCATCCTTTTCATTTTTTTTTTTATGAAAGCCAGTGAATCCTGTTGAAGACAAAGCAGAACTTGGATTTTTAGATTTTTAGACAGATAATACCTTGAAAAAGAAAGAACTCAGGGGACAAAGCAAACCAAAAGTTCATTTCGGGTCTCTAGGAATTTGAACTGGGGAGACAGAGACTCAGGAGGAAAATGAAATGTGCTCCACGTGGGAGGGAGAAAGACAGACATTTATAAAGGCAAAACCACATGCTTGTATAAGTTGTTTTGAAAAAATTATGATTGACATAGGTAAAAATAATTAACACTGACCTAGAGAGGCCAGGTTACTATGCTAATTGCTAGGCTGGAGAGTACGGCAAAATAAGCCTCATTCTGAGAATTCCAACAGGATGTGCTGCTTGTGGTTGGCAGTCCAAAAACTTCATGTTCCATCCAAGTATGAATGAGCATAAGACTAACCTGCCCAGGGGCCTCCCAGCTCCAATTTATGGCCCCTTGACATTCTTGACTTCATTTCAGATGCTTCTGTTCACAATATCAATTTCACTCCCTTTATTTAACAGGTGAATAAATAAAATTACTTTTAGTGTCAAAGTGGTAATTATTGTTAAAGGAGGAGAAGATTCCAAATATCTTCATTTCCAATGCTCCTTCCACTGTATTATAACTGCTGCTTAAGGATTTCTTCATATTAATTCTAATTATTAATGGAGTTAATCATTTAAAGAGGAATCAAGAGAAGGAAGGGGGAGGTAGGGGAGGAGGAGGAAGAACAGGAAGAGAAAAGGAAAGATTTCTTACTTTATTGCTTTTCCTCTATAGTTGACCCTTGAAAAACATGAGTTTGAACTGTAAAGATTCACTTATACATGGGTTTTTTATTAAAAACAGTGCAGTATGTAAATATATTTTCTCTTCCTTATGATTTTCTTAATGACATTTACTTTTTTCTACCTCACTGTATTTTAAGAATACAGTATAGAGGGGCGCCTGGGTGGCTCAATCGTTAAGTGTCTGTCTTCAGCTTAGGGCGTGATCCCGGCGTTATGGGATCGAGCCCCACATCAGGCTCCTCTGCTATGAGCCTGCTTCTTCCTCTCCCACTCCCCCTGCTTGTGTTCCCTCTCTCGCTGGCTGTCTCTATCTCTGTCAAATAAATAAATAATAAATCTTAAAAAAAATACAGTATAGAATACATATAACATATAAAATCTGTGTTAACCAACGGTTCATGTTATTGGTAGGGCTTCTAGTCAACAGTGGGCAACTAGTAGGTGAGTTTTGGGAGAGTCAAGTTATATATGGATTTTCCACTATGAGGGGGTTGGTGTCCCAACCCCTGTGTTGTTTGAACATCACTGGTACTAGGATTTCTTAATTCTCCTCAAATATCTAATATGCCTGAAGGTTCTAGCCCAAAGTCTATTCTCTCTTTGCAAACTCTTCTAAACATTCTCACTTACTTCATTACTTCAAGCTGTCAGTTGTCACCTCCCACCTCCATGAAGAGAAGTCTCAGTGTGTATCTACAGCCCTCTGATGGCTTTAGCCACTCTTCAAATTCCACCTTCGGTGAACAAGCACCACAGCAGATGTCAGCGAGCAAAAGAAAACAAGATTTATAAAGTGTCAAAGAAAAAATCCAAGTCCAGACATTAGTAAGGAAAACGTTATTGGGGGAAACTATCACAATTAGAGAATGTACTGACCATCTGATCCCCGAGTGTCTTAAAGGTCAGACAGAAAGGAGATTTTTAGGGAGGAGCAAACAAGACCACAGGGAAACAGGTGAGGGGGAGTGGGATGAACAGGTGGCATGACCAGACAGTTGAGCAAGAAATATTTTTAGGTGTGCATGTATGTTTTCTTTTTGGTCTTCATTCCTGGGAGGGGCCATAGAGGAAGAGCTGTTTTATGTTCCTGTGTCTTACAGAACCTCAGGAGCAAGTCAGAGTTCAGAGAGGAGGAGAAAAGTCCAAGTAAATTTCCGTGAGGTCACATGACTGGCCATTTTGTTCAGATCCGTCCATGGGAACAAGCACGGCAGGTCATCATTCATTAAACAAAGAATGGGGATGTAGAATCTCTGTGTCTAGACTTGTCAAGGGTAATCGAGGGGAACATTGAAAAACTTATCGACGTCATAGAAGAAGGGTGGTTCTTGGCATCAAGCTGTTTCCCGGATTGCAAACAGATAGGGGGATTTCTTAATCATTGCTGTTTTCCAGGAGTAAAGTTGAACACTGCCAAAACAAAAACCAGACTTTTCTTTTACCTCATGAGGTATCATTTTACCTCACAACAATGTTTCCCCTTTGTACCTTCCCTGTTCTCATCAGTACTATTACTAAGAGCTCAGTGGCTCTGTGACCAGTGCCCACTCAGAGCATTTTTAAAGTGATTGCCCTAGATCACACAGCATTCCACACTGATGCAGGTAAGCTACCATACATGCTTAGGATAAGTGATGGGCATTTCCTTCTTCTCCACCTCCTTCTTGACTATCATATTGAACCTAGAATAACCCTTAACTTTGGAAGGCTATTATCACATCTCCAGGAGAAGATTAAATCCAAAATAGTTTTCTATCATCAGAAATCTCTCTCTACCATGTACCAGTCAGCATCCTCATACAGCTCCCTATTTGCTCTTTTTTCTGGTCCAACTTCCTTAATTCCTAAAATCCCTTTCACTGTGCCTTCAGGAATGCCCCACTGACACCAACTCACTACGTGTCCCCAACTTCCTTCCAGCGTGTTCCCTGTCCATCATCTTGATGACATCGCTTTCCCATGGCCTTTCAAGGGGCTGCTGTTTTCTCCTCTACCCAGTGTCCCTTCAGCTTCAATTGTGCTGGGGTTGGAGGGGGGTTGAGAGAATTCTGTTGGTATATTCATCAGGTTGATATTACATTTATAAATAAATTTACAGATAACTAATGTCTTTTTGGTATTAAATCTACATATCCCAAAATATTGAAAGCATTTTCAATTTTTCAAGTCTCCTTTAGGTTTTTGGTTTCTTCAGAATCACTTGAATTTTTCACATCTAACTTACTGCTACTTAGGATGTATTTAAAGTTATTTTATGGGGTGCCTGGGTGGCACAGTTGGTTAAGTATCTGACTCTTGGTTTCAGTTCAGATCTGATTTCAGGATCATGAGAACGAGCCCCAAGTCAGGCTTCACGCTCACCATGGAGTCTGTTTGAGATTCTCTCTCCCTCTCTCTGCCCCTCCCCACCACATGCACGCTTTCTCTCTAAAATAAATAAACCTTTAAAAATAAAAAAGTTATTTTACTTTACTTTGCTGTTTTAAATGGGATATACTCTTCAATATGTTGTCTAGCAAAATGCTTTTACATGTGAAGATTATCGATTTATATGTTAATTTTATGTTTAGCTTAACCCGCAATTCTTGTTCTCCAATATATTTAACTTGGATAGCTGTGTTCACTAATACTTCAAATAAAATGTAAGCAGTAATGGTAATAGTGACCATTTTTGTAAGTTTTTTATTATAGAAGGAATATCCCATTTCTCTCTCTTAAGTTGCTGGATTTTAAGTCAAAATAAACATTTTTGTCATGTTAAGTAAACTGTAACCACTAATCATTTGAAAATCAAGAATAGATGTTAAATACTGAGATGCTTTTTCCTCATCTATGCAGATTTATCATATGGGGTTTATCTTTAGGTATAATATGATGAATATTACTACTATACTTCTTAATATCAAATAATACTCATGTTCTTGGAATAAATTCCACCCTGGTTATGATGTACTGTCTTTGTTATGGGAGAGTTACTTTGCCTTTTCTCTTAGTTGACATATTTCTTCCTGGGTTGTATCCATTCTGCAACTCAGCTTACTTGTTGAGCTCTTTGGTGTTTTGTTTTTTTTTTTTAATCAACTATATTATCTTTCAGACTCAGTATTTCCAGTTAAGACTTTTACTGTCTTATTTTTATTGATTCACGTTTCTATTATCATCCCCTGTATTTATTCTGCCTCTTCCTATAAATCTTCTTTAACTGGTTAAAATGGTCTATTTTGTCTTTTTTCACTAATTGTTGCTCTGCAAAAACAGCTTTTAATGTTTTCTCTCTGATTTCATATTTTCCTGGGGAAACTGGCTCATTAGCCTAGTAATTTGAATCCATGTTGAGAGATCAAGATCCAAGTTCCAGCCTCCCGGTTTGGAGGACAGAAATGGCATCACTTCTCAGGGCAGAGGGCACTGACACTTCTTTCTCCATGGGGTAAATCACTATCCCTTGTATTGTGCTGTTATTTACTCCCATCTTCAACTGGGACATCTGAGCATAATTCTGATGCTACCTCACTAGTCCTGGTTAGTCCACTGCTAGATGTTTTTCTGTCTTCTGCTTTAGGAAACAAGTATCGTGGCACTGATCCACAAAAGGCAATGACAGGAAGACCAGCTCATACTTAAAAACCTCTTCCCCATCAATACTCACATAAGCAATATTTATCCCTATCCCACTCTTGGATATTATTTTAATAGACACCTGTTACCCAACCACTTGTATTTCTCACCCTTGGTGTTTCTTATTTTTTATAATAGTTAAACAAACCCATCAGCCTCTGTTAAGGCTTTGTTATCAAGTCCACAATAGGGATTGTGCAAGGAAAAATGTAGGTCCATGCTAGTTCACCATATTTGGAGAAAATAGAAGTCTCAATGCATTTCTACTATTTAGTCATTAGACTGATTCAAAGCAGTTGAGGGTGGAAAAGTGATTGAGGCAATTTGATAATACTCCTAGCAATTGAGTTTAAGCACCAGTAGTATATTTGAAGTAAAAGACTGAGTTATTTTGGTTTAATATTTCACCAGGTTCGATAAGATACCAACGCCAAGACTGCCCAATCCCAGAATGCCTAGCCATACTCAGTTAAGAGCTATAATTGAACTCAGGTGGTCCCCAAAGATGTATCCCATTCCCAATGACTATCTTTCCCAAGAAACTAAGTAAACTGTATATGAGATTAGTTCATATTGCTACTGGTACAGTTGCTGAAATTCTCTGATGAAAGTACTTTTCCTCTTCAAACAGAAGCATCCATTTCCTTGGTGACTTAGAAGTTTTTAGAACACCATCTCCCACTTTCTGTTTTGTAGTTGTTCTGCCTTCCCTGGAATGTTGAAAATCTATAACCCTACAGACTCTTAATTTAACTTGAAACTGACTGCTTCCTTCCCCACCCTATCAATGACAGAACATTAAAACTCTCCCTTTAAATGAATGGACCTGTATACTGATATATAGATTTCTAAATTATAAATGAAATGAAATACCCATGTCTAGTTTCATCACTACCATCAGCTAATTTGTAGTCAGACTAGTGGAAACTCACTGGGAATCTGTATTTCCCCATGAGCTGGAGTTTCATAGCTGGGTATTACCAACAAATCTCAGTGATAGCCAAATGCTGGAAAAACTTGGGTTCTGCTCTCTCCACTGAAATTTAAATGTCTTGTACTGTGTTCTTCCTACAACACTGGTGGTGGGATATATATGCCTCGTGCTTCTACTAAGCCAGACTAGACTCTTATGATAAAGCTCCTGTCAAAGAAAATCATCTAATCATTCATGTCCCTCTCTCACCCTCTTCCAGCAGCAACAATTTCTAGGTCAAATAGAAACCCAAAGAATGATAACTCAACAATAGCAATTCACAGGTGACCTTTCATACTTCACTTGGACTTTAACGTGCCTGTCTGTTCTGGCTACATGTTTGGGTACTCTCATGCCTCTTCCCTTTAGTGGTTGTTATTCTTCGTTACTCACTGTAATCCCTGGGGAGCTTTCAAAAATACTGGAGCCTTGTCCCAACCCAGCCCACTATCTCTGCCCTCAACTCTATTTAATCGATGTGGAACATGACATGGGCACTGGGATTTTAAAAAGCCCCGCAGGTGATTCTAATATGTAGTCAGAGTGGCTAGTGCCTCATTTGGAGGCATCCCTTCCATCCTCTGCATCCTCACCAACATCTGTCATTTCCTGACTTGTTAATGTTAGCCATTCTGACTGGTGTGAGGTGGTATCGCATTGTAGTTTTGATTTGTATTTCCCTGATGCCAAGTGATGTGAAACATTTTTCATGTGTCTTTTGGCCATCTGGATGTCTTCTTTGGAGAAATGTTTGTTCATGTCTTCTGCCCATTTCTTGACTGGATTATTTGTTTTTTGGGTGTTGAGTTTGATAAATTCTTTATAGATCTTGGATACTAGCCCTTTATCTGATATGTCCTTTGCAAATATCTTCTCCCATTCCGTAGGTTGCCTTTTAGTTTTATTGACTATTTCCTTTGCTGCACAGAAGCTTCTTATTTTGATGAAATCCCAACAGTTCATTTTTGCTTTTGTATCCCTTTCCTTTAGAGACGTGTCTACCAAGAAGTTGCTGCAGCCGAGGTCACAGAAGTTGCTGCCTATGTTCTCCTCTAGGATTTTGATGGATTCCTGTCTCACATGGAGGTCTTTCATCCTTTTTGAGTATATCCTTGTGTCTGGTGTAAGAATATGGTCCAGTTTCATTCTTTTACATGTGGCTGTCCAATTTCCCCAACACCATTTATTGAAGAGACTGTCTTTTTTCCATTGGATATTCTTTCCTGCTTTGTTGAAGATTAGTTGACCATAGAGTTGAGGGTCCATTTCTGGGTTCTCTATGCTGTTCCAATGATCTATGTGTCTGTTTATGTGCCAGTACCATGTTGTCTTGATGATGACAGCTTTGTAATGGAGCCTGAAGTCCAGCATTGTGATGCCCCAGCTTTGATTTTCCTTTTCAACATTCCTCTGGCTATTCGGGGTCATTTCTGGTTGCATAGAAATTTTAGGATTATTTGTTCCAGCTCTGTGAAAAAAGTTGATGGTATTTTGATAAGGATTGCACTGAATATATAGATTGCTCTAGGTAGCATAGGCATTTTAACAATATTGTTCTTCCAATCTATGAGCATGGAACGTTTTTCCATTTCTTTGTGTCTTCCTCAATTTCTATTCTGAGTGTTCTATAGTGTTCAGAGTCAGACCCTTTGCCTCTTTGGTCGGGTTTATTCCTAGGTATCTTACGGTTTTTTGTGCAATTGTAAGTGGGATCAATTCCTTAACTTCTCTTTCTTATGTCTCATTGTTAGTGTATAGAAATGTGATTTCTGTGCATTGATTTTATATCCTGCTACACTGCTGAATTCCTGTATGAATTCTAGCAATTTTGGGGTGGAGTCTTTGGGTTTTGCACAGAAAGTATCAAGTCATCTGTGAAGAGTGAAAATTTGACTTTTCTTTGCCAATTTGGTTGCTTTTTATTTCTTTTTGTTGATTGCTGAGGTTAGGAATTCTAGTACTATGCTGAACAACAGCGGTGATAGTGTAGCAGTGGGTATTCTTAAAACAAATCTTCCTTCATGGGCTAAAGAAAAATGAAGAATAGTGTAACTACTAGATACTTAATACATATGTGTACTTTTGCGTGATGTTCTGGACTTAATTTACTCCTGCCACACCTGCCCATTTCAACTTCAGCTTCTTCTCTCTCCCAGCACTTCCAGAAACTTTAAGAAGGGACAACACAGGATGCATGTCTGGAAAGAGATTAAAGGATCATAGAAACATAGTCCATAATAATCATCACAGCCTTCAAGATGAAAGCCTTTTTTTGACTCTTGGGCCAGGACTGCAACGGAATTTCAGGACCCAGCACTCCCTTTCCCTCAGAAAGATGGAGCTGTCAGCACCTCTGACAGGACTCTGCATCTAATACCCAGCTGACCTTGTGGCGTGAAGAGGATTTACAACACACAGGGAGTGGGAAAGGAGCCAGCATCACCGTGATAGAGTGCTATGTCAAATAAACTGGGAGAAATGCTGCTCAGTCAGGATCTCAGGGAGACTTTAATCCTCACTAGACCAGAGCTGAAGTTTATATGACAAGCAGATGTGAAATCTCTTCTGGGAATTCAGCTGCCAGGGGCACTGAAAAAGGAAAATAAAGGCCCACTAATATGAGAGATGTGATAGTAAGCCTAACAGGTTAATGGAATTCTACTTGGTCTGTGGCAACTGACATGCTATAATTTCCTGAAATATTTCCTTCCACTCTTTTTAGCCATGTTCTTCCAATTCTTTAAAGTCTGGCTCAAGTCCAGATGCCTAAGTAGTTTCCCCTGATGGCATCAACACTATCCTTTTCTTTTCTGAATTTCCCCTTATTGTCAATCCACAATTTAAAAAAAATATATTTTACTCTCTGCTGTTCTGTTGATAGGTCAATTATTTTGTAGATTAGAAAACCAATACAAAATGCTTATGGATGGTTTAATGCATGCATGTTTTGTCACACCAACTAGAATGACTGAGCTGTGGGCAGTGCCACTGGACAGCCCTGCCTCGTCATTTAGATTCTAATGCTGCAGAATGCAATGCAAGAAACCTATCATACAACTTTCAGTAAAACTGGGTATTATTGCATATTGAAAGGCAGATGAAATTTGTCAACTCTGAATGAAGCATTATTTTAGGCAAACGTAATCTTTGTGAACTAGAAAAAAAAAAAAACGATGGGGGCGCCTGGGTGGCACAGCGGTTAAGCGTCTGCCTTCGGCTCAGGGCGTGATCCCGGCGTTATGGGATCGAGCCCCACGTCAGGCTCCTCCGCTGGGAGCCTGCTTCTTCCTCTCCCACTCCCCCTGCTTGTGTTCCCTCTCTCACTAGCTGTCTCTCTCTGTCAAATAAATAAATAAAATCTTAAAAAAAAAAAAAAAAGAAAAGAAAAAAAAAACGATGGAGATAATTTTTTTTCTTTTCTTTTCTTTTTTTTTTAAACCAGATTTGAAGGTTTGTTTACCTATGCAAAATGGGTGAAAAGCAAAGGGAAAGAAGGAAACAGAAATCAGGAACACAGAGCAGCCTGATACTGTGTGAAATAAATGCAAACATTTTCCTCAGCTTCTGTATTAGTACCGTGTTCAAATCTCACAATCTAGTTTTTCTTTAAGGCGGTTGACACATGGTTTAAGTGTTGATCCAAACACACGTTCCATAGTACAGTTTCCCTGTAAAAAGGCAGATCTTGTGGTGGGAATTTAATATGGATCAAACACACTGAACAATAAAAATACCTTTACCAAATATCACAAATCCATTTTGTGGTAATACCTTGCTCCCCAGGGGAGAAATCAAAAGAAGAAAATAATCTAATTATTTCTAATTTTCACACAATAATAAATTTAGTGGCCTGAGTTCAAATTTTTAAAAGAAAGAATATACCAACTTGGGACAAGGAAACCATGAGTAAATTTCATTTTTTTCTCTAGCATAATTTGTGTATTTTTTGAATCAGCTCTACCTCTTTCATGGATTTAAATACAACACGAACATTAGGACCTGGGTAGCTCAGTAGGTTTAGTGTCACACTCTTGGTTTTGGCTTGGGTCATGAACTCAGGGTAGTGAGATCAAGCCCTGCGTGGGACTTCAAACTCAGCATGGAGTCAGCTTGAGATCCTCTCCCTCTGTCCCTCCTCTCCCCCATTTACACATGATCTCTCTCTCTCAAATAAAGTCTTTTAAAAATTATATAACATGAATATTGCCAGTTAACTTTTCTTACTTTTGTAATTTTACACACTTTATAACGGTCTTTTCCTTTAATTCATTCCAAGGGCTCTGGCTTCCAAGTACCCGCAGAAGCAAGCACATATGAATGATTACTTTTCCAATGAAATATACTTTGTGTCGTCTTTCACCCCTTTGGCACCTCCATCCTTAACTTAATGCTCAAGCACAGTCCAACAAGCCAGTTCTCCTCCACATGCAAGAAAAGGCCTTACTATTCCTTCCTCTTCTTTATCCAAAAAACTACTATTAATTTCTAATTCAAGTTAACATTTGAGAAATTATCCCAGTCCATTTCTTCACATTTTATCAATTTTGTTGACTTTTCATAGTGATATTTACTTTTAGCTGCCCTGAACTCCATAGGGTAGATGTGGAGTATTAAGAGCAAAGGATGGCAGATCTATTCAAAGAATGGGGGAGAAACAAATGAAGGATCACAGCCATCAAATTTTTTAAAAAATTCAGAATCTGTGGCTGTATAATTGAACTGAGATGGGCCACAGGATTCTGGCCTACAGACCAATGGAAAACACAGAGTCTCTCAGCTATTGACCTACTTAAGAGTACACAACCTTAGAACACGTAACTTGCTATGACTAAACTCAGGATACATTTATATTCTCAGACTTTATGTGCCCAGAGTCTTTGAGGATGCAAAGTGTACGAAATCCTAAGTTCCTCTAAGACACTTTGATTCACTCCTGTAGTTACTATGATTGCTTTGCTTTGTCTGAATGATTTTCTATTCACCTGACTCATCTCTTCTATTACATTAATAGATCCTTGGAAACCAGAAGCATATTCCAAAAACACAATATACACTCACATACTTTAGAAACTGTAAATAAAAATTTATTATCTAGTCTGTGCCAGAAAATAAAAAAAAATAATAATGAGAAAATAAAAGGTTCAATCTGTCAGTTGATCATTTTAGATGTGTAACACTCAACAGTATTTGTCAATGGTCTCTTCCACTCAAGGAAATGAACCACTTCAATTAAACTGACTGGTTACTTTGGTAATCTGGTGGCAAACTGAATTAAAAATAGTCTTAAAATGATATTAGAAAAAAAGTTATTTCTAAATTTGATTTAGAAGTGTAATGTTAAAAAAATTAAAGAAATAATATAATCTGGTACCATGGGATTAATTAGGAAATGGAGTGCTTTGACAATTTTAACAAATTTAAGAAAGTCATCTTTAAAACATGTCTTCTTACGAGAGTTAAACTATTGAAAAGGCATAGAAAATATGGAAAATATAAATGTAAAATAATCAGTGTGCATGTAACTCACAAATTTCAAGGTGTGTAGATCAAAGTATTTTACATGTGTATAAAACCAGAATAAAGAATAATGATTCCTCATTGAATATTTCCAATGAAAAAATAAAATTATCATCATTCGGCTTCTTATTTTCATGACTACTTTCTTAGGCTAAAATATGAAATGCTTATAAGTAAAACAATTCCTTGATAGTAGTCAAGTTAATTCTGAATATTAGATAAACTCATGAAAAGAGTATTAAATGTATTCCAAATACCTTTTAGAATAATATGAATAAAGAAAAATGTTATAAAATTTAACAGTGACATTCTACAATTATCTTCTTCAACCAAAAAATAATCTTTCTTTAAATGTCAATTTTAAAATATGTCATTATTATGCAGACTTAAGGGCATTTACTAAAAATTATTTTTTATCAGCACTCTACTCATTTTGGGTACAAAACTGTAATAATTTGGATTCTGACCTTTTAAACTGAGCTCGTGGTATAAACCCAAGACTCAAAATTCTAAACTAGAAAGATACACACTCAACAGGCATGTTATGTACACAATTTTGGAAATAAAGTAATTTTATTTAAGAAAAAAATGGCTTCAGTAACTTCAATGACTTCATATCAAAGTGATTATCAGAAAATATTTGTTGCAGGGGCGCCTGGGTGGCACAGCGGTTAAGCGTCTGCCTTCGGCTCAGGGCGTGATCCCGGCATTATGGGATCGAGCCCCACATCAGGCTCCTCTGCTATGAGCCTGCTTCTTCCTCTCCCACTCCCCCTGCTTGTGTTCCCTCTCTCGCTGGCTATCTCTATCTCTGTCCAATAAATAAATAAAATCTTAAAAAAAAAAAAAAGAAAATATTTGTTGCATATGCTTTGATTTGAAATGTTCTTCTAGGGGTGCCTGGGTGGTTCAGTCAGTTCAGCATCTGCCTTTGGCTCAAGTCATGATCCCAGGGTCCTGGGATCGAGCCCCATCAGGCTCCATGCTCAGTGGGGAGCCTGCTTCTCCCCCGCCCCCGCTTGTGCTCTGTCAAATAAGTAAAATAAAAGCCTTAAAAAAATGTTCTTCTGGCATTTACTTGGTTCTCCCCCACTGAGTTGTCCTTAAGGTACCTATATAATGTGTTTACTTATACCGGTTTAGCAGAAGGGAGGGGAAAAAAAAGTAAGAATTTACAACATGTTTCATGACCCAAATCTCCAAAACTCTTTGAAACACTGCTCCAGGGAGACATAACCGTTTTTGTTTTTGTGGTAAAATGGAAGCATGTGCTGCTTTCCTTCATACAGAGCAAGAGAATCCATGGTCTTTATTTTCTTTCCTAAGGTATTTCAATGGACTCTCAAAAACTCTCCACCGGTTATCTGTAACACACGAAAGAATTAATTCCACAGCTGTCCTAGGATCAACTTATCATTTCATTCTCTGTTGGGATTAAGTGTCTTATTTAGAATGTTAATTTAAAAGTATACACAGCAAAAAACCTATCGAGGTTCTAACAAAAAGTCACATAAATCAGTAAGGTGAAAACTGAAAGCAACCCAAGTGTCCACTGACGGATGAATGGACAAACAAAATGTGGTATATGCAACGATGGAATATTAAATCTCAAAAAGGAAGGAAACTCTGACATACGCTACAAGATGGATGACCCTTGAAGACATTATGCTAAGTGAAATAAGCCAGTTACAAAAAGACAAATACTGTATGATTCCATTTATATGACGTACCTAGAGTAGTTGAAATCAGAGACAGAAAGTAGGGTGGTAGTTGCCAGGGGCTGAAGGAAGGGAGGATGAGGAGTTATTGTTTAATGGGTAGAGTTTCAGCTTTGCAAGATGTAAAGACTTGTACGGCTGGATGGTGGTGATGGTAGCAGAACAATGTTAATGTACTTAATGCCACTGAACTGCACACTTAACAATGGTTAAGATGCTACATCTTATGTTACATGTATTTTACTAATTTTTTTTTCATTCGAGGAACACCGAAAACAAAGAAATAAAAATGGTGAAACTCACGAATGGTGTAGTTGGATTTAAGATTGATCTTTGGAGTCAGATAGGGTTGAGTTTGAAACTGTTTTACTACTTACTCACTATAACCTTGGCCTCTCCGGCCTTCAGCGGGAAATACACACACACACACACACACACACACACACACACACACGTTCATTACTGGGTTGTTCTGACATACACATGAGAAAACATTCAACCATTTCTCTTGCAGGGTAAATTTGTACAAGGGTAAACTGACTGTAATGTGGCCTACTAGGTGACGAGGGGACAAGATTCGCCTTACGCAGAACGTTCTTCCTTTGACTCAACTCAGATCAATCATTTCCGGCCAAAATGAGTAACTGTGGCTGCAACACAGATGCTGTACTTAAGTGGTCTGCACTTTATTTACCCCAACAATGGACTATCTAGCTACCTATCTCTATACATACGTCTATATCTTTGAATTAAGTAAGAAACCTGTGCTTAAGCCCTAAGGACGAAAAGAGAGAGTCCCATTATTCTTGAGCTAAAGCTAGATGAAATCAATGCCAGATTTGCTCAGGGATATGTAGGTTTTATACTGATACATATATAACTATAAAAAATACCTTTGTTATTGAAATCTGTGCAAGAGGGAGAAAGAAAGCCTTATTATTGTGAGTCATGAACTCTAGAACTCTTTAAGAATTCTCTTCATAGGAAAAAAATAAATAAATCATGACATCATAGAAATACAATAAGTAAATACACGAGATTATCAGACAGACCACATCTAACAAGGGGCTCACCCAGCAGAAAGCTCAATAAATGTTTCCTTCCTTCTGCCCTTTCTCTTCAGTGTACACAGTCTATTAAATAGGAAGAAGAATAAAACTCAGATAAGGAAGTAAGAGTATGAAATTGATGAGGCATCTGAGTAAAAACAGGGAATACAGAACATCATAGAAAGCCTGGCTAAAGCTCTGCGATTAAATGGGTAAGATCAGGAGAGTCCTCCTGTGGTGAGATCTCTCTGACGAAACCACTGGTTATCTGCTAATCTATGTCACATAGCCAGGAGAATGTGATCTGAACTATACATATCTACTTAATTCTCACAATTAGAATATTTTAATTGAAAAATCTTCTGACTAAAATATTATCAATACTATATGATATTATTGCCACATGTTTCTTCTCCGGTGCTAAAGCTGCCTTGCAGACATAAACTGCCAGTCGTTCTGTCCATCCTGTGGCAGAGAAGAGATCAACAGCCAAAGGGAGGGCCGAGAACACGGAGGGTGAGAGAGAGTTCCAGGCTACAAATTCAAAGAGGTGCTTCGTTTGGGAATCTTGGCAAGTCTAACTCTCCTTGACTTGTGTGTCTGAGGTGCCTCAGGCTAGTCCCCGCCATGAAAGAGGTGTGGGGATCAAAGCTTGTCCATATGAGGTGACACCAAAAAGGGGAACCAAGAGATGAAAATATAACATCACCTACTTCAACTGAGTGTTTTAACATTAAGAGGCCACCTGCCAAACACCTACACTCCCATTTAACTGTAAATGAAGACGGTTTCCAGGAAATCCAATTGACCTGAGATTTTGCTCCTAGACATTTTAACTTATCTATAGCCTACTGAGTTAAAAAAATTAAAACTAGGTAAGGAAGATGTAAGTGGAAATACGAACTTTCTAATTTCATGGAACTAGCTATGCATGAAACATTGCAAACACTCACTGCAAGTACCTGAATGCTGACCCTGGGATTTCCGTTTTCATACAATCACATGGTTTCAACTGTGTGAGTCAGCGTGACGTCTAATGGTGGAAGACAGTTCGTCTTCTGTGAGCAGAGCCCAGGGATAAAGAGACCAGAACACTAATGGCAAATCTGGCACTATACTGTGTGTAACCTTTAGTAAAATCTCTTCTATTCCCTGGGAGTCAGCTTCTTCTTCTCTGATTAAAGGGTTGAGCAAATAATCTCCGAGGTTATTCTGGCTTGAAAGTTCTTTGAAATCTTGGCCGTGCCACGTGATTTTGGTCATGTGACTGATAAAACCATTGTTCCTCAAATTCTACTGGGGGAAACACTGGTTTTCCTGTCCTTACCCAAGATATAACGGTGGGGGTTAGCTATAGGCCTTCAAAGGCATGGCCATAATATTTCATAGTCCCAATAATTTAAATTCAAATGTATATAATCTCTACAATACTCTAGAAAAGCAAGCCATCGGCCTTCTAGTATTTCATTCTGTTTTATGAATCCTGCCTTCAGATGATAACACTTGCAAATAAAAGTTTGCATTGATTATTAAATAATTTTCCTGCTTATCATTTATAATCTGACTGGCCATTAATTGGAATAAACAGCAAAGATACTGTTAAGTGCATAGAGCAAAGTGCTATCTCTTCCACAAGAGCTTTTCCAAACATGCAGCCTGATTTTAAAAACAGTGTCATTTTGACACCATTTTAACCTCTGTCCCTAAAGCTATCATAAATTCTCCTTAAATTGGGAAGATGGCTTACTACAAGTGAAAACCAAATATCTAGTTAGCCAACTTTCCACATTAGGCCACCTCGATTCTGTGGTTTTAGCTGAGTCACTGACCCATTAAGAAGCATTTATTACAGCCAATAAAACAAACTGTCCTCACATAGAAATGTCCTTAAGCTTCATGGCCTTCAGTAAAGTATCAAATTTTCAGGACATTTTAAGGGTTTATAAGAGGGCAAAATATGGCAAAACAGAGATAGTGTATCTACCTAGTAATAACACCTGACATTAAATAATCTTGCTGGATACAGAATGCTAAGAGATAAAAGTCTTGTCATGAAGGTTCATTCGTGTCTAGATAATGGCTTGGACACTCAGCTCAGTAAATGACATGACTCCTTTATGGCCCACTGTTGCAGAAACCTAGTCTATAGTTTTCAATAAAGCATGTAGAAGCTTCTAGCACAAGAGTAGGTAAACTCTGGCTGGTAAACCCAGCCCAGTGCCTATTCTTGTAAATAAAGTTTTATTGGAACATGCTCATGTGTTTGCTGTTGCCTGTAGCTGCTTTCCTATGACTCTGCAGGACTGAGTATTGCAACAGAGACCACATAGCCTGAAAAGGGGAAAATATGTACTATCTGGCCCTTTACAAAAAGTTTGCCAACCCGATACAAAACATTAATTCACGTTACTGTAGTTGTAGTCCCTGTAAATTGCAAGAGTAATTTCAACTGTTATAGTTTTGTAAAAGTCCCTCCTAAGCCAACAGAAATACTGTATTTCTCTTCCCTCATTCACTTATTATTTTGCTTTTAAAATCTGAATCCTGTGTACTTTAACTACACATGTGATGACTATGAACTTAATAAAAACAGAAAGGATCCTTCAAATAAAAAACATATACATTTTTTCATTTGTTGCGAGGTACCCAACTAGGGAAACAGTGAGAGATTTAATAACCTAAACCTACAGGAACTTGAACTTACATTTTTGGACCATGCTAAGATACATTCATTTTCTCTTCAGAATATCATGAGATAGACTGAATAAATCCCCTCTTTAGAAGACTACAGATGGTTAGACAGGTTTCAAAGACTTGCAAACATAATGTGATGAAACTATAGCATTAGAATCACATATTCTTTCCCTTAATCAACAGTTTATCCATTTAACATTCTCTATTGGTGACATTCAACTGTGTGCTTTGAATTACCTGTACATTCTCAGAGATATTTCTCTTCATCAAACTTCCTCTTGGCAAAGGTCCTCCCTTCCTGAGTGTCACTGAGTGACCTGTGGGGAAATGAACAATGCTCTTTTTAACTAGACCAATGTTATTCTCTGTTAGTACACACCAAGAAGAGTACTGCTTAAGCAATACTTTCTAGACTTACTCTACCCAACTAGAAAGACTGAAAATAAATTATAAATCTAGAGGGAAAGACCATTTCTTTTTCCTCCAGCCGAGTAGGGATAGGCTGACACAGTGAGGCATGTATGTTGGCTACAAAATTTAAGGGTATGCCAAAAAGTATGGCAAACAATATATATAATGTTTAAGGCGATACCTTTGAAAACCAAAATGAATGCAAAAATCCATGGGAAACAAAATAAAACGATTTTCAACCAAGACAGGATCACTCACAGTGCCTCAGAGAGCCATACTAGACCCAGAACCAAATGAAAAATCAGTAATCTCAATCCCACTTTGAATTAATTTTGCTTTTGTGTGTATGTGTGTCCCTTTAAATTTTGCACCCAGAGGCACATTTCCCACTCACCTCATTCCAGTCCCACCCCTGTTCTTTACCCACTTAACTGAAAGTTCATCAAACAGTCAGTAAATTGAAAAGCCCCTTTGTGAGCAGCTGACTTGCAAGAGAGTGAGAATGTCTGACAACTGGCCAAACAACAGCACCCAGAATTGATATTAATAATACTAACCCAAGAGAAGACATCCCCTCTTTCTGTTTTTTTTTTCTTTTCCTACTTTTGTCCTCTTTTTTTTTTTTTTTTATTCCCTTGATGCTGTTTTCCCCCAAAACACAGATACACAACCTAGTCTTGCTCCTTATATTCAAAGATAAATAGAGGGCTGATCTCTGCTTTTAGACCTGGGTGCTTAGTCCTAGCCTATTATCTTATTTTATTTATATATATAGATTATATATAGATAGATAGATAGTGTGTGTATATATATGTGTATATATATATATATATATATAAAATATATATATTTATAGATCCAGAGCCTATATTTTATATATATATAAATAAAATGGATAATTGGCCTAAGGACAGCAAAATCCTGAGGGGCACAAAGAATTTATTATTAAACGTAGATTCCATTTCTATCCCCCTGTAGCTAACAAGCAGCAAAATAATCTGAAAATATTAATAGAAATGTTACCACTTAATGTATTACGCAGCACTTCCCGGGTCCTCCAGTACATGGTTTGGCTAATGCATGAATATTCTTGGCCAGCTTTACCATGAATAAATGAAAAGACAAATGACTTGTGGCAATTTCTTTTCTAGAGAGTACACGAAGCAATGATGACCCACAGGTTGGCCAGGACAGCCTTAAACTTCCCCTCAATTTGACTAAACTTTAGATGGATTTCTTCCCTGCTATAGTCCCTGACCTCCCTTTTCTTAGATCATTTACTTTGGAAAACTGGCAATTGTAAATTCTTTCATTACCTCTTTGGGATATAAATCTTTTCCCAGTTTCTCACCAGATTTATGACCCAGAAATGTCTTCAAGGACTTGGGAGCCATCTCTTTGACAGGTAATCATTAAGGAAGACAGTGCCTGCTGTGGACCGAATTGTGTGTGCCCAAAATTTAGATGTTGAAGCCCTAAACACCCATTTGACAGTCGTGGAAACAGGGCCTTTAAGAAGGTGATTAAAGTTAAATGAGATCACGAGGGTGAAGCCCTGACCCAACAGAACCGATGTCCTTACAAGAGAGAAAGACATACCACCCCATCTCTTTCTCTCTCCCTCTCTCCCGGTTTGCTTTGTGAGCACACAGCAAGAAGGCCAACATCTGCAAACCAGGATGAGAGCCTTCACCAGATGTGACCCTGCTGCCACCTTGATCTTGCAGAGCGTCTCGCATCCAGAAGCGAGAGAGAATAAATCTCTGTAGTTAGAGCCATCCAGCCTATGGTACTCTGTTATGGCAGCCCAAGCAGACTAAGGCAGTTTCCCTACCTCCTAGTCTCTGTGGAAGGGTAGGGTCCTAACTTAAAGAAGTGCAAGGGCCGAACCACACTGATCAATCCCCCACCTAACTTCTCCCACCACCTTCCACTAGCCTTTTGTTTGCATCATGGTGAAGTTACTCCCCCTCCCTTATTACAGTAGTCCTGAATAAAGTCTTCCTTGCCTGTTAACTCAGTTCAGTGCATTTTTCTTTGACAAGATTAATTGCACACCAGTTTGTTTATTGTCTGCGATCTGTATACCACGTTCCTCTTTTTTTTTTTTTAACCAAAAGCATGACTGTTTTAAATATACACGAAATTTGGTTAGTAAATATTAAGCCAATACAGTGGTTTTTGCCTGTAACTCTTTGCAGAATTTCCATGAAGAGAATTCTCTTCTGATGAATTTTTTGAATCCACCTCATGTAGTCTTTATCTTTCTTTAATATTCTGGTTGCTTTGTTCTACATGATGATTAGAGGCAAACATATCCATTTAAGTATTCAGTGAAACAATGTTTTCTGTTTTCCAGCAAAACATTTTTTAAGTAAAAAAGTCATTTTTTCCCAAAAAAAGTTTAAGTGCATTGACCAAAAGACTTAGTTTTCCCTCCACTATCTCTGTTTTTAGAAATCAAAGTCCAATCTTCCAAGAAGATTCAGTCCCAGGCAAGATGATTTAATAGATGCCTCTTCCTCTTCGGGTTCTTCTCTAAGATTAGGTGTACACTACAGGTCATAAGAAACAAAGCCACTGCAAACGATCAGTATGTTCTCTACGGGGCTGATGAATGGCAATAGATAAGAACAGCGAAAGGGGGGGGAGAGAGAGAGAGAGAGAGAGGGAGGAGGAGGAGGAGGAGGAGGAGGGGAGGAAGAAGAAGAAGAAGAAGAAGAAGAAGAAGAAGAAGAAGAAGAAGAAGAAGAAGAAGAAGAAGGAGGAAGAAGAAGAAGGAAGAAGAAGAAGAAGAAGAAGAAGAAGAAGAAGAAGAACAAGAAGAAGAAGAAGAAGAAGAAGAAAGGAGAATAAAGAGAATGCTAGAGCACTTCCCTATACTTATTACCACATGAGAGGAAAGTGTGATTCTTAACCAATTTATTTGTAATTATTAAGTAAATTTACACAGCTATTGTGTCTGTTTTTACCCATATACAAAAATGGCTACACTTAAATATATTTTCAAGCTCATTCATTCCTCAGGAAAACCAGAGATACACCAGTGTTAAGTAGGGGATACCAATGTATTTTAGAACACAGATAAATGCTTCAAGGCAAAAGCGACTCGGCATATTCACTCCGCACAAAAGAAAAATTAAATTCAAGTTTAGTGGTGGAACCAATCACTGAACAATCCTGCAAAAGTGAAAAGTGTTTGAGTTATTGCTTCTGTGACTATCCCTAACATTTTTATTAACTTCCAAATACATAATAATGACATTTCAGGAAAATTACCATACTTAGAGACAGATTTTAAGAGAGAAATTATTCCCTAAGCCCAGCTCCACAGCTATCATGATAATAAAAATTTCCTGCCCATGGCAGCATTTAGCTGGCTCAATGTTCTCACACCTTCAACTTGACAGACCCAAGGACACAGACATACACATAGTGAAACTTGAAATCCCTTGGTTGGTGTTGCAATAAAAGTGTATTTTCAATTTAGGAAAGAAGTATAAAAGCACAATTTTATTTATATATCACACAGTTTTCTCTTTTATAATTCTATCCAACTCATTCTATCCACTAAGGCCAACTTTTTCAGATGTATGGGTTACAAAGTATGTAATACAATTTATTCAGGTGGATATTACTCTCTGGGCAAAGGTCATTATTTTCTTCTTCACATACATACTACTTTATACAGAGCTTACTTAACTTGAGAATATATGTACTTTTCCAATCTTATGTTTTGTTCAAATTAGCATTAACCACTGACAACAGCCTCACATTTATATGCTTTCCTTTGTTTGAGAAATTTATAAAAGCAATGGATAGTACTGTCAAACCTTAACTATACAGAACTATTTTCTCTTCTTCCTGTGTCACCAAGGGCAAACATCCAGGTTCCCACTGTCCTATTATCTGGCTTACCCATTCTCCTACTCTGTGTGTATCAGAAACACCTAGAAGGGCTGTTGGACATGCAGATGTCCTGGCCCAACCTCTGGAAATTCCGACTGGATAAAACCCAGGTAGCCTTGTTGACTTGAAACAAGCCATCTTAATTAAACAGTTTGTGATAAGTCTGAGAAACTTTATAAATGTTACAAAATAACATTTTTCTCCAAATTAGAAAAATGTATAACAAATTATACAAAGAAAAGTCTTCTGGATATGAACTGCACAAAGGGAATCATACCACTCATCCTTTTACTAGAGAGGTCTCTAACTCATGGGTCTCTTCTTGCACTTAGAGTCGTTCCTGGAGTCTCCCAGGCTTCTGAGTTTGGAAAGTGAAAATTAACTGTATGAGAAGATGAGGGGACAAGGCAAGGACTTCCTGTGTTGTGACAACTACATGGTCCCAAATAACTTATGAAAATTACACCCAGCAAATAACAGCAGCCCCTGAGGACCAATTAGGTGTCGGGTCCTGTGCTGAGCATGCAGATTAAAAAAGTAAACGGGGGTCTAAACGGAGAGTGAAATTCCGTGAAAGCCAATGTTAAGATATCTGCATTTCCGCACACTGCTCAGAGCATACACTGCTCATAAACTCCCTTTCAAGGCTACCTTTGATGTTTTTATGCACATAATTTTTTTTTGTCTTTTTACACTTTTTTTTTTTTTTTTTTTTTACTGGAGGAAGAAATAGGGAGCTGGTATAAGGCAGTAAAAAAGTTTCCACACGCCACCTCACTCCACCAGCGAAGTCACATACCAGCATGACCCTAGGGAAGATGCCACCAGTCTGGTGAGAGCTGCTGATACACAGAGGGAACAGCCACCCATTCACAACCAGAAAAACACTCTATTTTTATTTTCTTTAGTAACAATCATCCCTTTCCCCACTCTGGAAACTTCCTCATTTTAGTATGTGAACTTTATTTGCATCTGAATGAAAGAGATTTAAGAAATCCTACAAGTTAGAGGAAGAAAAGCCATGGAGTAACATACATGAAATTTATTATATGTGAACAGTAAGTTGTAATAGCCATCATGTCTTTTTTCTGCTTCCCTAGGACCTTTTAACTTTCAATTTCCGTGAGGCCACTGGGTTAGATTTGTAATGTTAGTGGAAAATGACTTCTTCTTTAAGGAAAACAGAATTTTAAAGAACGTGTTGCTTCACAAGAGTGAAAGCCACGAAAAGAAATCAACTGTTATAAAGCTCAAAGTCGCAAAACTATGAAAGAAAAAAATGAATACAAATGAAATAGACAGGACTTACTCAAATCATATCTCCGGAACCACATTACAGAAGCAAACATTCAAGAATATTCTACAACTGTGGTATCAATAATTAGTTGGTGAGTCCTAGAATCCACTGGGATGCATTAACAATTCCAAAATGGAAAATTATTTTACAGTTATCCAGTCTTTTTTGCATTTTATCGAAAAGTTTAATTTATGATTTGAGTTACTTATATGAACACTTAGGTTGCAAAACTTTACAGGAAAAGTGGGATTGTAGGATTCTCATTTTTATCTCTACTGTAGAATAGGAGGTATTTTTTCTCTCACTCTAAAGAGCTGAATGCATCATCAAGAGAACTGCTGTCATGACCAAAATGAAAATTCTTAATTTACGAATTTAAAAATTTTGATGTTAAAAAAAACTTTTATTCAAAACCCTTCTAAATGTGCAAGTTTCTTATTCAATATACAGAATCCAATCAGGTACCTCAGAGACGTTTAACGAAAATGAGTAGGTTTACTGATGCTTATTAATTCCTATTCTAACATTTTTAGTGACATTCCTCATGGAATCCATACAATTCATTACGTTTAAAACTAAGCATAGGGGTGCTTGGCTGGATCAGCTGGTACAGCATGAACTCTTGATCATGGAGTTACCAGTCCAAGCCCCACGTTGGGCATAGAGCCGACTTAAAAAAAAATTAAAAATAAAAATATGCAATAAAGAAATCTCCCAAATGAGTATTATTATCCTTGGAAAAGAGCTACATTCTGATAAATTCATTTTAAGTAAAACTGAATCCCTCCCTCCATACCCCCAGCCCCTAGTTTTTCAATCACCATTAAAAATATCTATTCTTGAAGATTATTTCTGCTCTGAAAGGAAAAAATATATATATGGATATATAAATCTTAAGGTGAAGAAATCATTTTTGCTCTATTCAACTGACAAGGGATAAAATTCTGATAGAGTAAAAATGCTAAAATACGATTTCTTTCTTGCAATTCTAATTACTGGACAAATCTAAAGAGACCAGTCTTTAATGTTTTAAGAAGGATTCTCATTTTCTTTAGCTATCATCTGCAATTTCTGATGATAACATCTTGTTATTTGGTAAGCTCCCTTTTACTATGCTTTGATGGCGTCTTAACAAAAAAAAGAGGTGAAGCTACGGATTAATGTGCTGAATCAGTGCATAATCGTGGAGAATAAAACAAGGAGTATGCGGGTTAGCTGCTGTTGAGAATCCAAACCAAACTACCAATTTAAGAGCTGAGTCAAGGTGGACAGAGTTGAGCCCTATTTAAAATCAGCGTATGGGCCAATAAAACAAAACAGAACAAAACCACAATAAAACAAAGTGAAGAAACTGACTACAATAAGCAGTGACCGAATCCTGAAGGCGCCAGGATCTGGAATAGTAAGCGTTCGGGTCTTGGCAGTGCCGCTTCATTAAATCTCAGTATGATAATAAACAATCGGTCCCCGATACGGTCAAAAAGCCACATATGACTTTGGACTCCCTAAAAACAGAACTACTAATAGTCTACTTTTGACTAAAAGCCTTGCCAATAACCTAGTCAATTAACACAGATTTTATGTTTTATGTGTATTATATGCTGTATCCTTAAAAGAAGTAAGCTAGAGAAAAGAAAATGTTAAGAAAACCATAAGGAAGAAAAAACACATTTACAGTACTGTACATATATTTATTGGAAAAAAAGAAACAACAACAAAAAACTGTGTACAGTGGGCCAGGTCACCCCTCTGGACAGGATCAGTGGCAGTGGCAGGGCAGAGGCAGCCCCTGCATGGTGATGTTCCAGAGCCTGGTAGCCTCTCCTCAGCAGCAGCCGCGGCCAGATGGGCCCAGAGAGGGCAACAGTGGCCTAGAGGTGTGGCCCAGCTCCCCCATCTGTCCGGAGGTGCACTACTAGCCTGTGGCCACTGGCAGCTGTAGCCTTAAGCAGGTCGTGAGGCTGGGGTACTGCTCGGAGAGGGATCTGAGGCCGGTGGCTGCCCTAGGACATGAAGGACTCCAGGTAGAGGTGCCAAGGGGCTCAGGGCTACCTGGGCAGCTCCGCTCCCTGGGCACGGTGCCTCACTGCAGGCCAGCCTCCTGCCCGCCAGCCTCAGGCATGCAAGCTGACCACCCTGGTCTGAGGCCCCCCAGGGGCTGCTGCTGGCCTGGTGGCCTCCCTAGGTCCTCAGGCACAAACTGTATCAGTTGCCTTCCATTTGGTCCTGTGGAGACTGGGGTTGGCAATTGTAAATAAGTGCCTTGTGGCTTTTGTTTGCTATTAACTCTTAAAAACCAAAAATGGGTACAAGTGAAGCTGCTCACTTCAAACCTGCATTGCTCAAAGGTCAGCTGTAATGGCTTAAGTTTCATCCTCTGGGAAAGGAGGAGGCTGGATCAATGATTCCTAAGTAACTGTCTACCTTTAATGTTCCCTATTCATCTGACAAGTAACAACTTCAACAACTTCAACAGGGCCTGCGAACACAGCAAATTTTTGCTGAGGCTGATTAAATTCTTTTCTGTACTGCTAAAGAGAAGCAAATGTCAGAACTCAGTTCCAATACACACAATAAAAAAGGGAGTCAGAGATAATCTCTATAAAGTGGCAGCACAGCATGACCAGTTTACATACTATGGGAGTGATTCAGCGGAACTGGTGCTAAAACATGCAAACCAAACTGAGGGCTTCTGGGGCGGGGGGGGGGAGGATTGGGACAGGCCGGTGATGGGTAGTAAGGAGGGCACGTATTGCATGGTGCACTGGGTGTTATATGCAAACAATGAATCATGGAACTTTACATCAAAACCTAGGGATGTACTGTATGGCGACTAACATAACATAATAAAAAAATATAATAAAAAATAGAAAATATAAAAAAAAATAAAACGCACAAACCAATGGAAGCCTATTTATATAAATAAAAAATAAAATAGTTATTCTGGAATGATCTCAGACACCAGTTATCTAAACCTATCAACTAACAGAGTGGGAAACTGAGGACCAGTAAGGTAGAGAAATGGCTGAGGACAGAGTTAACGCCACAGTCACAGCTCATATCCTGGCCTTTGGATATCTTAAGATTATACTGTGTTTTCCCCCTTCTATTGTGACAACTCACTTTCTTCCAAAGAGGAAATATGGGAAATTAAGTGACCCAAATTCTTCTAGTGGTCTAAATCTCTTAACTAAAAATTATTAGGCATCAGGTTCACTAAAGATGCAAAATAAGAACTCCTTAAATAGTGTTACCATTTTAAATGGACTAATTGAACCATGTGTTTTTCTCTGCTCAGTACCTGAAATTATACTAGATATTTAAGGGGGCAAAAAAGACAAAACAGAAAGGACTAAGAATGGGAAAGATGATCACAAACTGAAATCTGAAAGCCAGCAGACAGACATCCTGGTGGTATGTGACGTAGACTTAGGAAGCCAAATTCTAAACTGGCCACAGAAGAATTACAGAGCAAACTACACCAAAGAATCACAGAAAAACTAGGGGGTTTCAGGGAACAGAGCTCTCTGAAGCTGGGTTACAGATCCCTTCCCCTATTCTAGGAGTAAGAAAACAACTTTCCCCCACTCAGGATAAAACCAGAATTTTTCTCTCTGGAGAGATTTAGCCAGGGAGACAGGGTACTGGGAAACATATGGCTCCTGTGGAGGAGGGTGGAACCATACTGAAGAGGGAGAAAATTCTTCCTAAAAATAAATAAATAAATAAAAGCAAATCATTCCTCTCAAATGGTAAGATGCTCTATCCTCCCTCTATTTGGTCTGAGAACACCGGCAGCCTCTTAGGTACTAGAGGGAGTAAGTCCTCTCTCGGAAACCTTACCAGCCCCAGAGAAAAACTCAAGGATACTAAGCGTTGCGTATTCGACAATAAAAAAAAGTTCTAGCCCTAATATTCTGTAACGAAGCCTGGTAATCCATAAGCAACAACATGCACGAAAACTTGCAATCACCTATTTAAGTGACCTGTACATGTTTGTGAGGAGGAAAAAAATAGACTAAAGGAAGTTGAAGACCAGTGCAAAGCAATAAACAGAAGAAAAGCGTTAAAATGGCTTCAGAGCTTCAGGAAGAATAGGGAACATATTACATCAATAAAATTAAGTGGTATAGAAAGCTGTAAGAAACAAAACACTGGGTTATGAAAAAGAACATGTTCAAGTAAAAAATCTGATGGTGAAAAAGTAACAAATAAAATATTTGGAAAATAAGGTCGAGAAGATCCATAACTCCTCTATTCATTTGTTCTTTTAACACTATTTAATGAACTCCTATTCTGTATCTGGTGCAGGAGACAAAGTAGTAAAGAGATGAAATTTCTTTAAGGGCTTTGTATTTTAGTGGGAAAGACACAATCAAGGTAAAGAAGCGAAATACTGCACAGGTAGTGTTAATAACTACGGAGAAAAAACAGGAAGGGGAATATGAGATTTTGGAAGACGACTGAAGCTATAGAGTAGGTAGCCAGGAAAGGCTTCACCATGACTTTTGAGAAAAAGACCAGAAGCAAGTGAGACAGCGAGGGGTGTTGACATGTGAGAGGAAAACATTCCAGCAAAAGAGAACAGCCAAGTCTCTCAAGAACATGCCTGGTATGTGCCAAGAACACCAAGGAGCAGTATCGTGGAACTGAGAAAATCAGGGGAAGGGAGGAGGAAACTATGTCAAGGAGGTCAAGGAAAGCACAATTGTGTAAGATGAAGTGGGCCTGGAGCAGAGAGATGATCCAAGACTGCCAGAAGTGAGACATAAAAAGACAAATATCTCAGAGAATTGAAAATATTGGGCAACACATAAAAGAAATAGTCATTGTGCAAATGTAATTTCAAAAGCAAGCAAAAAAATGTAATTAAACAACAAAAATATTAGAGACAGAAGAGGCAGTCCAAGATGGCAGCATGGAAAGAGCTTTACTTCATCTCCTGCCTTGGACACACCAAATGTACTGCTACCTGTCAAACAACTCCTTCTGAAAAAGACCTGAAAACCGGCTGAAAAGCTCCCCCGCAACAAAGGATAAAAGGGCCACATTAAGATAGGTAGGAGAGGAAGAGATGTGGCCTCACCAAAAACGCCACTCCTAGGGCTGTAGGGATCTCACGGATATGGACAGAGCTTCTCCCTGAGGAGTCAGGGGTTTGTGCCCCCACATAAGGTATGCCAATCCTTGCAACCTGAACCAGAGAGACGTGAGCCCCCAAAACATCTGACTTTGAAAACCAACAGGGCTTACATCTCGGAGACAGAAGGGGCTGCCTGGAGCTGAGATTCTGATTTCCAAGGGCTCCTGCACCCCGGAACCCAGTGCAAAGGCAGCTCTTTGAAAAGTGCCTTAGACTTTTTGTGAAGAAGATTCATTTGCTAATCATTAAAGCATCTGCCAGAGAGACAGGGCCTCTTGGGACTCTCTCCAGGACACAGGCACTGGTAGGCACCGTTTTTGCACTCCCGTTCCACCCTGCTAGTGCCAGAAGATTTGCACAGTCAGAGCACTCTCCTGTCCCTGCTAAAAGCTAGCAGGCATGCCCCACCCCAGAGCTCTACCAGTCCCTCACTAAAACCAGTGGATGTGTCTTGACCCTGTGCTCTCCCACTGCCTCACTAAAGCTAAAGCCAGTGGACCTTTCCGGGCCCTGCACTCAACGTGCCTCGCAAAAGCTGACAGGCCCACATGGCCCACGTGGGGGTCTTCCCTACCCAATCACCTGGCTCTCGTGGCCAGGGGCGCTTGCCTCTCTGGGCCCCACAGGCCTGAAACAACTGAACAGTTCCTGGCAGGCTATCACCATCAGGCACTGCACAACAGCAGAATGACATATCTCCCAAGCCTTCCTGTGAAAAAAATCTATTTACTTGTCTGAGAGCTTCAGCCTAAAGGGCAGGCTTTAGGTTTGGGACATATCAAAAGGCTACAGAGGTGCTCTCAGGGAACGTTAGCCAGGGAAAGCCATCTTTGCACTTTCCCTAGGACTTGCTACAGCCTGGCAGCACCTCTAAGAAAGGAGCTTATACACTCGTCGAGAGACCCAGTTTTTGCAAATGTCAAACACCTCCAGATCTCCTGAACAGGAGGCCAGCAGGGTTTACAACCGTGATCCCACAGGCCTGCATGTATTTTCATACATTAAAAGCAGCTACCTAAGGGTGTGGCTTCTAATCAGCCTGAAACTGGCGGCTAATTGAGATTCCTTTCTTTGGAACAATGACAGGTCTTGGCAAACCTTCCACAACTGGGACCAGATGGCTTTGTTGGTGAATTCCACTAAACATTCAAAGAAGCCTCAATACCTATCCTTCCCAAACTGTTCCAAAAAAATGAAGAGGAAGGAACGCTTCCAAACTCATTTTACCAGGCCACCACGACTCTGTTATCAAAACTGGACAAGGACGCTAAAAAACAAACGAACAAAAAACACAAATGAACACACAAACAAAAAAACTACAGGCTAATATCCTTGATGAACATAGATTCAAAAATCCTCAACAAAGTATTGGCAAACCAAATTCAACAATACATTAAAACGATCGTATACCATGATCAAGGGGGTATTTATTCCAGGGACGGAAGGACAGCTCAACAACTGCAAATCAATCAACATGAAGCACCACATAAACAAAATGAGAGATAAAAACTGTAGGACTGTTTTGGTAGATGCAGAAAAAGCATGTGACAAAAATCCAACACCCATTTATGATAAAAACTCTCAACGTGGTGGGAATAGAGCGAAGGCACCTCAGCATAATAAAGACAATGTATCACAAGCCCACAGCTGACATACTCAATGATGAGAAGCTAAAAGCTTTTCCTCTAAGATCAGGAATCAGAAAGAGATGTTCTCTCTCGCCACTTCTATTCAGCACAGTTTTGGAAATCCTAGTCAAGGAAAGTAGGCAAGAAAAAGAAATAAAAGGCATCCACATTTGAAGCAATAAAACTGTGACTATTTGCTGAAGATATGATTTCATTTATAGAAAACCCTAAAGACCACCAAAAATCTGTTCAGATAAATAAAACCAGTAAAGGTGCAGGTTACAAAATCAATATGCAAAAATCGATTGCATTACTATATACTAACGGTGAACTATCAGAAAGAGAAATTAAGAAAACAATCTCATTTACAATTGCATCAAAAAGAATGAAATGTTGGGACACCTGCATGGCTCAGTCAGTTAAGCATCTGCCTTTGGCTCAGGTCATGATCCCAGAGTCCTGGGATTGAGCCCCGCATCAGGCTCCCTGCTCCACGGGGAGCCTGCTTCTCCCTCTGCCTGATGCTGCCCTGCTTGTGCTCTCTCTCTCTCTGACAAATAAATAAATAAAATCTTTAAAAAAATGAATGAAATATCAAGGAATAAATTTATCCAAGGAGGTAAAAGACCTGTACTCTGAAAATGATAAGACACTGACGAAACAGACTGAGATGATACAAATAAATGGAAAAATAAGCCATGGTCACAGACTGGAAGGATTAACGTTGTTAAAATGGCCATATTACCCAAAGAAAATTTACAGACTGGATGCCATCCCTATCAAAATTCCAATGACATTTTTCACGGAAACAGAACACATAATCCTAACATTTGTACTGAACCACCAAAGACCTGAATAGCCAAATCAATCTTGAGAAAAAAAAGAACAAAGCTAGAGCCACTATGCTCCCTGATGTCAAACTATATTACAAAGCTATAGTAATCAAAACAGTATGGTATTGTCATAAAAACATACAAAGATTAATAGACGCGAACAGAGAGCCCAGAAATAAACCTATCAATATATGTTCAATCAATTTATAACAAAGGAGCCAAGAATATACAAGAGGGAAAGTCCATCTTCTCAGTATATAATGCTGGGAAAACTGGATAGTCACATGCAAAAGAATAAAACTATATTACTATCTTATGCCATACGTAACAATTAACTGGAAATGGATTAAAATCTTGAAGGTAAGACCAGAAACCATAAAACTCCTAGAAGAAAACAGTTAATCTACTATAATCAAGTACAGTCAGGATTCAAAGTAAATCATTTACAACCAAAAAATTAAAGGTGTACTCACATGTTTAACAATTTCAAGGAAATAATTATAGAAATATAATTATTCTATATTATTATTCTATAATAATTACAGAAATAATTATTTTTTTATTTATGTCGGGTGGTAGAGAGAAGGAGAACAGAAGGGAAGAAGAAACTTGCTCATTTTAACATTTCTCATTGTAGAGGAATAACAAATATTACAAATTTTGTATAAAGAGACCATTTTCACTAAAAGTGAAAAATGAGAGATTTAATGTTACCTTCTACACCTAAAACATCCTGAATCATAAACCAGACATGATGGGGGGAAATGGAATACTGTGTAATTAGCAAGTCTTGCAAAGCAACAGAGCAGGGCTTGCCAACCAGCACAGGAGAGCACTCTACATGATGCCCATGGTTCACAGGCACACGAAGATGTGGACCTCATCAGCCTTTGTGGATTCAGGGAGGGGCTGGACCAGCCAGATGCCCCAAGGGGGATAGCTAACCAACAGATAGCTAACCAACAGAAACTAGTCTCTTCTGGTTATTCCAGCATGTAGTAAAATAGAACCACTTTCAGTATAATACAGTGTGAAGAAGGGAGCCTTCCACCACAGCACTGCATGCACACACGGAATTCTTACCCTGCTCTTCACTTTTTTTAAAGATTTTATTTATTTATTCATGAGAGAGAGAGAGAGAGAGAGACAGAGTGAAAAGCAGGCTCCTGGAGAAGCAGGGAGCCCGATGTGGGACTCAATCCCAGGACCCCGGGATCACAATCTGAGCTGAAGGCAGACACAACCGACTGAGCCACCCAGGCCCCCTCCACTGTTCTTTAGTCACTCACTCATATATAATTTTGTTGTCTGGTAATTCAGTTTAAGGAAACCATAGAAAGGTCCTGGAGAGAATGAAAATGAAATTCACCTAGGTAAAAAGAAATCTTGGGAGGAAAAAAAAATTGGTAATTTAGGTAGAAATGGTTTTAATTATACATAAGGGAAATTTTTTCTGACCTGCTAGGTTGTAAATAAGTTAACTAGGATACTTTATGCAGTTATTCATGATGAGAAATGATGGTAAAATTAAAAAAAGATAGGTAGGTAAATAGACTCAGTTTCTGAGATTCATTCATTAAATGAGAGTTGATAACTTAAATTTCTTTTAAATGTTGCTTTGTGTTGCCACCCGTGAAAGCTGGTATACAACTGGACTACTGGGGAAAAAAAAAAGAGCTAACACTAGATATTCAAGATATTCAAATTCAGGATGTTAGATTAGGTAATAGATTTAGCATTCTACATAGAATATTTACTTCCAGCACAATTTGACCCCATATCCCGTACCCAAATGACCCAAACAGTGTCATTACCACTATCCTATCCCAGAGTCATTCTTAACCCCAAAAGTCACTGCCAGTTCAAGAGTCTCAGACTGCAGAGAAGAATGCATTCCAAAGTCCAAGGAAGTATTCTGAAATGGGAGGACTAGATAGTATAAGCATATTTATGGGAATCTCTGAAAAATCAAGTTTGACATTTCTTAAAATGTTTTCAAGAAAATAGTTATATTTCTAAAACATTTATCATGTTTGTATTCATTTTCAATAATGGATGAAAATTTTATATACCTCTATTATCTTTTTAAAATATATATTCAATGTAAAAAGAGATTTATGAAGAGAGAGCAACCCTATTGTATTTTTTTAGAGTATGGGACATTACAGTAATGGAAAAAGTCCCTAAGAGGAGAGCTCATTATTTTTATATGTAGTTTTCAAGTACATGCTAAATCCATTTTCCCTTCTAAAAAATATGCATTAAAAATACTCTACTTTTATTTTATGGTCATAAAACTTTAACATTTATCTCTTCCTAACAGGTTAGACATTCTGAAAACAATATTAACTACCATTTTATCTTAGCTTAAAGAATCATGTAGGAATCTGATGGGTAACATGACAGAAACATTTTACTTGGAGTAGAGTATGGAGTAGGACTTAATAAATAAGAGCCAGACAATGAGTAGAAATTTAGAATTTCATTCTGTTTTGTATGGCAGAATTCCAATATTAATTACAGAAAAGAAAGGAAAAAAAGAAAAATGTAAAAAAGAGGGAAAGAAACAAAGACATAAAGAAGCAGAGAAATGAAATTATTACATGTAATCTGGAAAGGCAGAAGTTACAAATGACTACGAGAGACACAAAGCCATCAGGAATCCTCTCCTCCATAATCCTGGCCCTCTAGCAGGACACGGGATGAGACTGTTCCTGTTATTTTGGAATTTTGGTTCAAGTCCCAAAGGATAAGCGGTATACTCTATAACAAGGCCTTAGATAATAGTCACTCCAGTCTTAAGAATGAGATGTCCAAAGGTCCTTTGACCCTCAAGTCTATTATCCACCTTCATGTAATATAAAACAAGGCTAGAGTTTTGTTAAGAGATCACTTGATTGGTCAGCTTTGGTCATATTTTTATAGTAGTTTGGGAGTAGGTGGGGGAAGGCAGGTTATGGTTATGGGTAGGAAAAGTAAAAGAGCAACTTTATTGGAGATTGGTATAAAGTCAGAACCATGCCCGACTGCCCAGAGCTGGCCAGTAGGAACACATGACTCCTTAAACATCCCTGACTATGGAAAGGGACAGATCAAGTGTGTAGGGTGAGACCAAATGTATGGAGAGCAATAACAGCTTCAGCTTAGAAATTACAGTAATAGCAATATTTCAGGCAGGTCATCAAATTCATTTCTTCAAAGGTATGTAGAATTAGGTTTTTACCTTATCTCTTAGCTGAATGCATCCAAGTCCTCAAAGAGCATACTACTGAGTTTCTTTGGAAGCCAAAATATGTAACGTACACAGAAAACTCTTTAGATATTAAATACGTTGTCAATACGCTGACTCAAACAATTGTCAGTGGAACATGATAACGTGAGTGTGCTTAAATTCACTAGCCTTTGTTTCTTGGAGTGGTATTTTTTTTAAATTTATTTATTTGACAGAGAGAGAAACAGCCAGCGAGAGAGGGAACACAAGCAGGGGGAGCAGGAGAGGAAGAAGCAGGCTCCAGCAGAGCAAGGAGCCCGATGAGGGGCTGGAGCCCGATGCGGGGCTCGATCCCAGGACCCCGGGTTCAGGCCCTGAGCCCAAGGCAGATGCTTAATGACTGAGCCACCCAGGTGCCCCTTGGAGTGGTATTAAGAGCGGACAACTTAGATTCAGTTTCTCAAGCATAATTCTGCTTTGGGAGTATGGTTTCCCCATAGAAAACTTAACAATGACTGTAATCATGAAAATTATCATTGTCTTAGTTTGAATTTCTCCTCTGGAGCAGATACCAAGACACGGTATTGAGCACAAGTAGCTTATTTAACAAGTGATAAAGAAGCACAAATGAGGAAGTAGAAAAAGAGCAGGAAGACCGAAGAGCCAACAGGCCTGACAAATAGTGGGTTACCACTACAGACACATGGGGACAGAACTGTCTCATAATTGTCCTACACAGGGACAAAGAGTACTCAGCCTTACTGGTTGAGGTGGTTAAATCTGTACACTGCAGTTTCAAGTGAAATCAGAGGCAAGCTGAGAGTATTTAGAATGAGGAATTACTAGTGTTTGCTGTATAGTCTTTCCCTTGCACCACACAACTCTATTCACGCCCCATATTGCATTTATTTGGTTACTGATAACTCAAGCCATTGGCCAGCCACAATCTCTCTAAAAACAAAAACAAAAACAAACCAATCAACGACAACAACTAGAGGATCAGTAAGAAGCTAGAACTTGTTATTAAACAAGCTGGAGTTCTATGGCACCAAGAGGTTCCATGGTAGTAAGTGCTATTCATTGGCTCTCTTCTGTCACCTGTTCTGTATTTCTTTTTCCCTTTGTCATTACTTCTACTGATCTAGGTTGTTTACCCAGTGGAATGGCCTAGATTTAATCTCTGAGAAGCATGAGCCCCTAGTTATCCTGGATTGTTGCAACTGCACATTAACTGTTTTCCCTGATGGTTGAAATATCAAGAGGCACCATAGCGATTTCCAGTCTCCAGACATACTCGACCCTTTCTGCGGTATCTATTAGCAGTCTTAGGACCCTAGGTCTTCATGCTTATCAGTGTGGATTACATCCAACACTACAGTAACTTCTTTCTCTGCTGCTCTACAAGAAAGAGCAGATTATTATTATTATTATTTTAACTACTGGAGATGCAGTACTATTCAATAGCCCTGGTTCAACACTGTATCCTGCACCAAATATACTTTCAGGCTCCCACCCAAAACAATCATCCTTATGTTTAGTAACTTGGCTGAGAACCAATGTTCTCTCAGGCTGCAACTTCCAGGTGATGTGATAGGATTACATGCCTGTTTTACCTCTTTATCATAAAATTGGCCCTTGGGTCTACGTTAGTGTTATGATGGATCACATGTGAGGCAGACATGGAGATGCTTTACTCAGATTTCCCTTCCAGGAAGAACTCTTTGCCCACTCTGGGAAGAACAGTCAACAGACAGTACCATATATCAGTTCTCAGCATCTGCTTGGAGTGGTCAGTATTTAGCAACTTAATGAGGAAGGGGTGTAAATCCTCAGCCACTTCTACTTGGCGCAGGACCACTCTGACAAATAATACTTGCTTCAAAGCTCCCCACCAGTTGGCAATAGCTGTAAAATAAATTTCACAGTTCAACTTCTATCTATACCGAGTCCAGCTTTTATTCTCCTCTTTTGAGAGGTTTTAGTCACTAATAAACATCTTATATTCCCCAGAAAATCCAATCGAGGATAATTTGTATCAAAGAAGTAAAAAAAAGGCAAGATGGCAATTCCTCATCTTGCCCGCTAGTCCATATACACAAAGAGTCCAGAGAAACCAGGTAGCAGCCACCGTTCAGAGTTCAACAGGACTTTTCATGTATTTCCTGGAAAAAGAATGACCTTTTGACTCTGATCAGGCAGAGTTTAGAATTTCAGAAACAAGAAACAAAATGTCCCCCAGTGGGTCATCGGGAGTGATGATAACACCTGTTCCACCCCTCTACTCTTCCCACTAAGGAAAAAGTACAGTATTAAAGTGTTTGCTACAACTAACATATTGCATACTGGAGGATGGATTCCATAAACTTGCAGAGTACTGCCCGTAACTTGGCATTTTAATTGCACCTTTGGTTGGGTATTCCAATATTCTAGCATCTGGGCATCTTCTGAGTGGTACACTATGTGGTAAAAAGGTGGGGGGGGGGGCATCCCATAGTCCTGGATGCACTTCCATACTTCCATTGAGAGAAAAAGGAACCCTTGGTCTATCTGGATACGTGATATCCCATGGTGGTAAACCAAACACTAAACACCCTGTTTGAAAAATGGTACTAATTGGAACCTTGAGAGGATAAAAAGCTATTGCATATTCAGAATGTGTCTTTTCTTACTAGACTAAATACATGACCTTCCCAGAATGGAAAGGATTCAACGCATCAACTTGCCACCCAGTGGACAACAGGAATTCCTGAGGAATAGTGCCATCTGGTGACAGCAATAACTAAATGAGCCCTGGTAAAAAAGAGTTCATGCTGTCAAGTCTATTCATAGCCTCTTCTCTCTGCCATCATGACTACTTCAGAGAGCTCTGGGTTGGAAAACTTGCTTAGGTCTGGGAACTGGATTAGGGATGGGGACTTTTTATAGAAAAGCCAGCACTAAGCTTTTAAGATGTCCATCTTACCCTCCTCTGCTGGCACAAACTGAACTACCCCTGTTGGCTACCCATTTTTTCTTCCCCTAGAGGTGACATATTCTGTCAACCATCTCCCTAACACTCTGCAGCCAAACCCTCCTCTGGCTGCCCCTTCTATCCTACCACTTTTTATGATGATTGCATCCACCAGCTTATGGAGGTTAAGTGATCCTAGGCAGCCTTTTTTTTTTTTTCCCCCCAGGATTCTATCACTCCTGTTGTATTTGTGAGCCAGTGTCTCTCCTCTTGGCCTTTTCATAAATACCATGATGTGACAGATTTCCAGCTTGCTCCCACCAAGTGTCACCACAATGCTGCCATTTCTACTTCACCTAGCATGAGCCATCGGTTTTTTCCAAGATCCTTACCAGTTTTTCCATAGGTCCTTACCAGGTGTTTAGTCTTATATCCCAGGAGATTTGTCCCAAATAAATTAACTCCGAATGCAATCCCACTTAAACTGTGGTGGGTCCTGACAATTCATGATGGTTATGTTTTTTGTTTTTTTTTTTTTAATTCTTAAAGGGTAGTTATTTTTTTTTTTTTTCCTTCTTAGACCCCAGAACATCCCTGGATGTCTTAGGTTATAATTTGACTCTAGCTTAAGGTCTAGTGGCCAGAAAGGGCAATAGAAGTTAACCCTGAGTGCCATACATGAGTTACTGAAGAGAAGCATTTGCACCATCTTACGACAATGGGAAAATTCTACCTCTTAAAAGAGAAGGACATACCATTTTTTTGGGCTCAAAGAGCTCAGAGGAATAAGAGAATTCTTGATTTGGGGGGACATCAACCACTCCCATTTTATATATCTGGGTCCCATGCTTTCCCAGCTATGGTCCTTACTCTAGCAAGCAGATCCCTGCCTCTGTTGAGAGTTTGACGTCTGGAAATTGTCTTCTCGTATAATTAGGACCTGATGTGATTCTCAACAATGCTATTCTCTCCCAGTGCAGGAAAAAGGAGGACTTCCGACTTTCTCATTTAGCTCATAAATGGCAATTAATTACTATCAGTTTTTCAGGAAAAAAAAAAACTTTTCTAAAGCATCAATGAAAGTGGATGTGGGTGTTCACCACAGGCTGCTCCTGCCTCACCAGAATATTCAACTGCACTAAATAGTTCCCATCTGGTCAAATGTTTTAGGGTTTCATTTATTTCCCTATCAGGGCCTCCAGTGTTAATACAGGATGCACTCAAGGCCATGCATCTTATCTACTTTATAACTCCATCAATCTTACAATCAAATCCTGGACCTAATTTTTAGCATAATCTCTCCTGCTTCAGGAGATGAAAATAGCTTTAGATATGGCCATAGCTGTCTTCCAGCTTTTACAGCATGCTCTGAGTAAAGAGCTCATGCTCTGATCCTATTGTTATCTTTTTTCAAAAAATATGCAGCAGTTAACAAAAGCCAGTGAAGGGCAGAGTCCTTACAATCACCACTGCTCCTTTATCTTTCAATTGCTAGAGATATTGATTACATAAGCCTCTACTTACCCTTGCTTCTAAATGTCATCTAACACTCATGGCATGGGTTCATGGCAAGAAAGATGCTACGATATTCAGTGGTTATTAACACTCATTCCACTTATTACCAAAAAGCATTCCCTGTTGCCACCTAACTAATTAGTAATTCAGTTCCAGACTAATATTCCATTGTTCTGCTTCTTGGGCCATTTCCATTACAACCAACATAATATTGGAGAAAGCATTTAAGCAGAGATGAAGAAAGACTCAGAAACTTGATGTGGACAGCTATTACCCTGCAAATTAATTGTTCACAGCAGTTACTCAGAGTTGATATGAAGTTATATATGGTGGACATCAAAAGTGCCTCCTATAATCACTTAATCGTTTATTTTTTTTAAGTTTATTTATTTCAGTAATCTCTACAAAGAATGTGGGACTTGAACTCACAATCCTGAGATCAAGAGATGTATGCTCTTCTGACTGAGCCAGCCAGGTGCCACTTAATCGTTTCTTTTTAAAGGATAAATCCAATGAACTGCTTGAACATGCTTCACCTTACCTGTCCCATACTTTTTCAAAGATAAAATATAGCAATTTGAATATATAGTTAACCCATTGTTTACACCTGGCTTGATGATCAATTGTAGCACAGGCAACTCTGAGCTAGCTACAAAAACAAACAGAAAAACAAAAAACCAAAAATGCTCTATGAAACCATACCTGTTGCAGCTTCTTAAAATGATTTAACCTGATGTAGTTTTCAGTTATACTTTATATTAAAATGAGTTCTGGAAGTAGTCCTTTTCATTAAAAGCCAATCTACTACTTTTTTTCAAAACATAGTTTGAAAGACGATGTACAATGAGTAACACCTGACTGATTTTTGACATTCCTAATAGAAAATTAATAAAACTGAAAAAGAAATCAGTGAAATCTAAATGACTGTATATGGGGTGAGCGATGGTAAATCTCACTGACGAAGAAAACGAAAAGTAAGCGGGCCACATGATTCTTTGCCATTGTTTCAAGCCATTCTTTTACCAAACACTTCACTCCCTTTTCCAGGATGGACAGAAAAAGTAAATGAAAGTACTCTAAGATTAATAGGTAAATTTTACTTTTTTTTAAAAAAGATTTTATTTATTTATTTGAGAGAGTGTGCACCAGAGGGAAAGGGAGAAGCAGATATCCCTCTGAGCAGGGAGCCTGAGGAGACCTGGGCTCCACCAGGACTCTGGGATCATGACCTGAGCCCAAGGCAGAAGCTTAAAGGACAGAGCCACACAGGCACCCTAGTAACTAAATTTTAGGAGGAGACTAATCCTGTAAGTAAGATACCTTCTTGCAGGCAGACAATCTGAAATTCATATGAAAATGATAATAAATTTTTCCTTATACTGACTTGATCAGAGAAAATGTAAGTAAAAACGTATATCAATACTACAGGGTCAGATCACCTTCTTGCAACGACAAGGATGAACAAGAGTTGTCAATATTCTCCACAAATGCCCTCATAAGCCATACAGTCTATCCTTTTATGATGAAAAATGGCATATATCTACTTTCTCAATTGATATTCCACTTAAAAGGAAAGTTCTTCATTGTCAGTAATAAAAAAAAAAAGTATGTTATATAACCTGTGTTTCATAAATTAGTAAGATGGAAAAAATTAGAATTTGTAACTTATACAATATCTTCTTTAACAAATAGCTGAAGAATATAAATGAGATAGAACAAGGCATAGTTAAAATTTAAACCAAAAAGGAAACTCACAAAAGTCCAATAAAAATAAAAACGCAGCTTCCTAAAAATATACTTTTCATTAACATAATCTCCACAAATCTATCCCTTCACTTTCTGCAATTTCTTTGCATATTATTTTCTTCTGATTTCCATAGAAACAGCACACGTTATCTCATGCTAAGATAATTGTTGTCTCACATTGGCTTTGCTCACTTGTTGATTTTCCGTCGACTTTCCATCTGGCCAAAACCAGTATTTTCATAAAACTTTAGAGCTTACGTTTTGCACTTCTCAACAATATCTTGCATTCCCATGATTTAGTGAGTTTCAGTCAAAGGACAAGAGAAAAGGGTATTCGGGTTCAAGTAAAAAGAAACAATGGATTTGAGATGACTCACACTGCATTTAAAAAAAACCCATTAAATTTAATGACAGTTTATGAAGAACTGAATCATATCTAAAAATGTGAAATTTTAACATTTACAGCATAGACAACTGTTTCAAAACTTCAACCCTTCCATTGGCCCTCCCATCAGTAATGAATGGTCTGGGACCACTCTTCTCAACTCTGCCTCCCAAAAACCCAGAGTAAATATGATGCTAAATAATTATGTGTATTAATCATCACAACAAACCTATTACTCCTACTTTATATTAAAAAAAAACCAGACTCAGAAATAGGTGTTAAATAACTTTCCCCAAAGTTGCGTTTCTAATTCTAAATCTTTACATAATACCACCTTCAATCTCATATTTCTTCCTGCTTCTCATTCATTCATCAACTCTTCATCTCACGAGCCCATAAACCTTCTTTTACTTTCTTTCCTTTGAGTTCCCCCCAAACTCAGCTGTCTCTACAGGTGCTGCTGCCACCCTAAAACTTCTGTAGTACAGATTTCCCTTTGCCATAAGGGGGAGAGTATGTGGACCTGAGTTCTATGTACTAGCATCAATCATTTCTCTTCTTGCGTTGTTTTTTTCCATTTCTAAAGATAAAATCAATATATCTTTTGAAGTAGTTCTGATACCCTGATAAATTGTTAAGTTTACAGTAAAGAAAGAGAATTATACGACTTTCTTTTCTGAAGTGTGTGATATAATACTGAACTCTATCCAAAGTATCTTTGCCACTCATGTCAATATCTGTGCCATAATCTGTGGATTCAGAAATACAGGTAAAATGTTGGTCCCAGAGTTTACTGAAATTTTTTCCTAAAAAAAAAGAAAAAAGCCAACTGTACTCGTTGCTGAACCAAACACCTATCAAAATTCAACTAAAAACATGAAATCATTTTTTAAAACCTGACTCAATATTTGACTAGAAAAAATAAAAGGCTAGAGAAAATTTATGAAAGATAAATATTTTAGAGTCCTTGGAGGATTAATTTTCCAATTTTAAGTTCTTTCCTATAACTAACAGAGAAATTATTTTCAAATTATCATTTGAAGCCTCTTGTAAATAAAAGCCTTACAAAGAATTGTCATTTCATTTTCCTTGGCTGTATCATTGTGAAACCTGAAAATATTAATGGACCACCCAGGAAAACCTCAGGCAGATCTGTCAAATAAATGTATATTTAAAGCAGGTTGTCAAAGATAAAGCCCTGAAAGAGACCCAGGCATCAGACCTGTATGTTTCCATATTACACAAGAATTAATGGACATAAAAGGACAAATACATCAAGGTTAATTTGCAGAATGATTTGGGGAAACAGATTTATCTCATTCCCAGTCTCAGTCCTTTTTAATGATACCACTGCTTTGTAATTTGAAAAGGGAAGAATCCAGTGGCATTTGTTTTTATGATAAAGTGGAGAATAGGTCGTTAGAGTGCTTGCCTATATGGAGCTTATAATGCTGACACAGTGTATTTGCAAAATTCACATCTACAGTCTTTTATTGAAAAAAAATAACAAAGCCAACTAGATAATTGTCATTAATAAGTAGGTTCCCAGACTTTACAAAAGAGATTCATATTCAGATGATCTATACAATGAGATTTTAAGTCAGAAGGTAAATTAGTGACACACGTAATAATTGGTTGGGTTGTAATAATTAACCCAGCCACAATCAACACAAACATCAACCTAATACTATTTTTTTCCCCCTGGTTCTGGTCCTTCCATCATTTATGGCTTTGACAAAACTTTAGAATAGCGAAGTTCTGAGGATCATTCTATCAGAAAAGGAGGAAATAATGAAAAGGGAAGAGAAACTGAGTGTTGATAGAATAATCTCCCCAAAGTGCAGAATAGCAGGCAAGAAAGAGCACAGTTTGAAGAGTTAGCCAAGGAAAGCGTAGGATGAATCAAAATAACCTTAGGAGGAAAGCAAAAAATTTGGAGAAGCTTAAGATAACTGCACAGAGCCATGTACTAAAATCTTCTGCAGAAGATAGACCTAAATTCCAGAAGAGGTTTGAGAAATTATGGGATATTCTTCATAGGGAAAAAAAAATGATAGAAAACCAACAAGGGAGGAATAAAAGAATGTGACAAGTGTAAGCTAAATTGGTTGTTAATTACTAAGATTTTGTGATTTTTTTAGAATTCCTTCAAATAATTATAAAATTCAATGGTTGGTTGTGCTGGCAAAGGGTTGAAATAGCTCAGATGAAGTATCAGTGGATTTGAGGAGGGATTATGAAATTTTCATGTTCCACGGGTCATCAGTGAGGATGCTGCAGTCATCAAGATGATAAAATATGGCCAGGAAGAAATGAACATTTGACACAGATATGGAACCCCTTGGGAAAGAGATTAGGAAAGAACGGGATGAGTCAATTCAAGAGGAAATTTAATTTTGAAAGTTTTAGTAATGTGAAGTCTACAAATTAACAGGCAATAAGATTAGGTAAATTTCTCTACCTCTCACTTTAAGCTTAGGTGGTATTAGAGGACTCTTCACTTAAGCTCTTACTGTATTGGCAATGGTATTAGCAGAGTTAAGGGTAATCATGGCTGTGAACTTGAGTATTGTATGAATAATGACCCAATCCTGAAAATCTGGGTGAAGGACTTGAGTTGTGTTCTCATGACGCATTATGGCTATTCAATAAAAATACTGGGAGGGCATCCTGATAAGAATGAAGGTAATTAAATAACTTATGAAGATCATTAATTACTGTGTTAGGGCCATCCTCCTATGTATGTCTTCCCTTGGTGACATCAGTAGGAATAAAGGAAGAAGGGGAAAGGAGAAAGTGGAAGGCGCAAGGAAGGAGTTTCACAACAGAAAGGAGTTTCTGATGACAAAACTGAAGGCTTCTCAAAGGGTCAGATGGAGGGAGGTGTAGGAATGGGCAAGAATAGGAAAGACATGGGTAGAGTTAAGTCTAGAAATGGATAAAGACACAGTGAAGGAGAGAGTCAGATAAGAAGTTTGGAGCTAAGGAGCACTAGCAGTTACCTCTTGGAAGTTGATTCATTTTTGTTTTGTTTTTATTTTTTAACATGTTATTTATGTATGTATGTATATATGTATTTAAAGAGAGAGAGCATAAGGAGGAGGGAGGAGCAGAGGGGGAGAGAGAGAGAGAGAGAGAGAATCTCAAGCAGACTCTGTGCTGAGTGCAGAGCCCGACGTGGGACTCGATCTCATGACCCGAGATCATGACCTGAGCTGAAACCAAGAGCTGGATGCTCAACTGACTGAGCCACTCTGGCACCGCTGATTCATTTTTACTATAAAATTTCACAGTATTTGCTTAGAATTTATAAAAAATCAATTGGTAATGTTTGATAAAGCATTTAAATTTTGCAATATTTCAAACTGATCAGAAAAAACAGTAAGCTACTTCCTGCAAAAGAGAAATTTTTTTTGTGAAAATACAGTCTTGATTCTGTTACTGAAAATACTTGTATAAAACCAAATCATTAAGTTTATAGAGTGAATAAATACTTTTCCTCTCTCTCTCTCTCTCACAGACACACACACAGAAAATTAATAAATATTTCAATAGTCATGATTCTCAGGAGGAATCTTGTGTCTATAGGGATATACGAAAAGTTGATTGAAATGTTTCTTTATTTACCAACTGCATCACACTACATTTATAAACATTACATTACATGTAATGTGTTCCAGCTTTGATGATGCCCCTATCAAACCACTTTAGAATCAGAAAGTGTGAACTTTATTTAAATAGGTTAGTTCAGCTTCAATGGTGCTATGATTTTTCTTTGTGACATTTCTTGCAAATTATCACCTTTTTCTGAGACATGTAGATTGGTATCCAGAGTTCACTTCCTAAGAATGGTGGTTGGAGTGTGATGATGGGAAGCAGAGAGAATAGTCCTGGAAATATCAACTAAATTCAATGAAATGGACAGCAGATGCTACATATGAAAAAGCTTCAGAAATTATTTCGGTAGTTTCTAGTGTCTTATTTCTAAAGAAAAAAGCCTTGGTTTTCCCAAAAATATTACCAAAGTGTCAATATCCAGTTCCAGCTTCTCTAGTACTGTTCAATTTTCTAAAAATCTAAAACTACTCTAAAAGATAAACTCCATTAATTTTAAAAAATACATAGAAATAAATGATCCCCCAGATTGTATATATTTCTTTTTATAAATCAACAAGTAGTTCTGAAAATGGTTAATTAATTATAATTTACAGAAATCATTATATAAACATGTTTCCTCTATAGTTTTCATTAGGACTGGGTATTTAGAAAGAAGCAGAAAAGATTTTTGTTTTACAATATTTTCCAAAAGAGTTTTCAGGTTCCACTGAATATTATAACCTATCTTTTTTCTTATTTAAAATTTAAGACATTTATTGAAATTGGTCCAAGCTAACAGACATCACTTCACATGGCTTTTGGTATTTTCTGAGCAATATATTTAAGAGAGTGAATGGTATTTATTGCTCATCCCATGAGACAAACATGATTCCACTTTTGTGTTTTTGGTCAGAAAGTCAGATGATTTATGAGAAGATGCTGCATTCTTATCCAGTCTTTTTTTTTTCTAAATTCAATTAGCTGGGCACATAGGTGGCTCAGTTGTTAAGCGTCTGCCTTCAGCTCAGGTCATGAACCCAGGGTCCTGGGATCGAGTCTTAAATCGGGGTCCCTGCTCAGGGGGGCCTCTGCTTCTCCCTCTGCCCCTCCCCCCTGCTCGTGCTCTCTTCCTCCTGCACACACACTCTCTCTCTCAAATAAATACAATCTTTAAAAAAATAAATTCAATTACCTAGCATATACTACATCATATTTCAGATGTACTGCTCAGTAATTCATCAGCTGCGTATAACACCCACTGCACATCACATCCCGTGCCCTCCTTAATGCCCATCACCCAGTTACCCCATCCCCCCACACACCTCCATAAGAGTCTCTCGTGGTTTTTCTCCTTCTCTGATGACTTCCCATTCACTTTCCCCTCCCTTCCCCTATGATCTTCTGTGTGGTTTCTTATATTCCACAAATGAGTGAAACCATATGATAATTGTCTTTCTCTGATTGACTTATTTCGCTCAGCATAATACCCTTCCAGTTCCATCCACATAGATGTAAATGATAAGTATTCATCCTTTTGGATGGCTAAGTAATATTCTAGTGTATACACACACACACACACACACACACACACACACACAACTTGTTCTTTATCCATTCATCTATTGATGGACATCTTGGCTCTTTCCACAGTTTGGACATCACTACTATAGACATTGGGTGCAGGTGCCCCTTCAGATCACTGCATTTGTATCTTTGGGGTAAATACCCAGTAGTGCAATTTCTGGTTTATACAGTAGCTCTATTTTTAACTTCTTGAGGAAACTCCATAATGTTTTCCAGAGTGGCTGTACCAGCTTGCATTCCCACCAGCAGTGTAAGAGGGTTCCCCTTTCTCCACATCCTTGCCAACATTTGTTGTTTCCTGTCTTGTTAATTTTAGCCATTCTGACTGGTGTAAAGTGGTATCTCATTGTGGTTTTGGTTTGTATTTCCCTGAAGCCAAGTAATGTGGAGCATTTTCTCATGTGTCTGTTGGTCATTTGTATGTCTTCTTTGGAGAAATGTCTGTTCATGTCTTCTGCCCATTTCTTGACTAGATTATTTGTTTTTTGGGTGTTGAGTTTGAGAAGTTCTTTATAGGTCTTGGATACTGGGGTTATGGGTTATGGGTTTGTTCAGGTTTTCTATTTCTTCCTGTCTCTAGTTTGGTAGTTTGTAAGTTTCCAGGAATGCATCCATTTCTTCCACATTGTCTAATTTGTTGGCATATAAGTGCTCATGATATGTTCTTAAAATTGTTTTTATTTCCTTGATGTTGGTCGTGATCTCTCCTCTTTCATTCATGATTTTACTAATTTGGGTCCTCTCTTTTCTTTTTGATAAGTCTGGCCTGGGGTTTATCAATCTTATTAATTCTTTCAAAGAACAAGCTTCTAGTTTCATTGATCTGTTCCATTGTTCTTTTGGTTTGTATTTCATTGATTTCTGCTCTAATCTTTATTATTTCTCTTCTCCTGCTTGGTTTAGGCTTTATCTGCTTTTCTTTTCCATCTCCTTTAGCTGTAAGGTTAGCTTGTGTTATTTGAGACTTTTTTTGGGAAAGGCTTGTATTGCTGTGTACTTCCCTCTTTGACCGCCTTTGCTGTAACCCAAAGATTTTGAACAGCTGTATTTTCATTTTCATTGGTTTCCATGAATTTTTTATATTCTTCCTTAATTTCCTGGTTGACCCATTCATTCTTTAGTAGGATGCTCTTTAACCTCCAAGTGTTTGAGTTCCTTCCAAATTTCCTCTTATCGTTGAGTTCAAGTTCTTATTGATGTTGAGGCACCATTAATGCAAGTACCTCGAAAAAGAAAATTAAGACTCCACTAAAAACATCTTGTAAAAGAGAATTCTGCTGGGTAGCATGGAAATGCCTCAAATGATATTGTTTGTTCATTTGTTTTTTTCCTAAACGAAACTGTTGCCTACATCTAGGACTTAACGATGGCAAGGCAAAGGAAGAAAGGAAATTTGTGCCAAGAAATAATCTAAGTTGCTTGTGCTTATGAGCACTTATCTGCCTTTCTTCAAATACCTTGCTTCCAAAAATCATTGATTGTGATTACCAAAGAAACGAGAATGTAAAAGTATGGTGACAATACTGCATAATTTCATAATCAAGAATGTCAGTAACTGGCTCTGGAATATATTATCATAGTAACTTCATATCACATGCATTTTTTAGTGGCTTAATTTTAATTTTTAAGCAATTAAATACAAAATAATGTAAAGCATTCAAGGAATTTAAAATGTTATCTTATTGTAACATAAGGGTTCTTTAACTAATCCTTTAAAATATTATAATTTATTAAAATATAATTCACATTTGGTATGGGACTTAAACACCCTCAGAAAAAAATGGATTTTTCCTTAAAATATTCTGCAGTTTTTACTAATTTTTTGTCTTTCCTTTAACAGTGGTGGTGGAAGGAATACTTGTTTGTTTTTACCTACAATGTAAACCTTACAGGGAAATATTTTATTATTTGTGTAAATTATTCAGAGAGTACTTTATGAGTAGCTATGTGAAACTTCTCAAACAGGGTTCTGTTACATGAAATCTTGGAATACACGCCAGGTGTATGTGAATAAGCTCTTACAGCACAAACAAAGCAGATTTAATTGGAACACCAAACTTATTCAAAGATTTACAGAGGAAAGGTTAGTTAAAATACTTCGTAAAAAGCTCTTGATGGATCTTTTCAGGTAATAAAAATGTGGTACTCTTTGGAGAAAAATGCAAAGATCAACATGATTTTTTAAGTGTAAATATAAAAGTGTAAAGAAATTGTATTCTTAAAGCAGGCCACTTCTGACCCCAGACCAAGCCCCTGGCTGTCCTTACAGGTAGGTAGGGAGAACACTTGAGAAACTCAGCTCTAATTTAAGTGGATAACAGTATGCTGATATGGTAAGAATAACGTTACTGTTACCCTGTCCCCACAACGAAACCTGAAAAAAAGTGAGATCACAGCATCTAGCATTAAGAAAGGATGATAAAAGTGAATTCACTCATTCAATCATTGATGCTTGCACCCACTGCACAGGCATTGAGAGGCGACTATGTGTCTTAAAGAGTCAGTAATGAACAAAATAATCTCTGCTTCTCTTTCCATGGAATTTACATTATATATGGCAAATGCTTGGCATAAATGGACTTAGCCACAGAAGACTTTCAGGCAATGAAATAGCACTTCAGAATATAATTATATAGCCTGGGAAGACTGATGCTTTCTTTTTCTGCTTGTACACATGTGATGCACAGACTCAGCTACACCCAGAAACCCATCATTTCTGAACAAAGCAGCCGAGAGGCTACAAACTGAAACCCACTACCTCCTGGGGCTCAGGTTTTTCCTATTGCTAGCTATACATTCCATAATTTATGAGCAATGGTATACTGGGAAATAGTTAATAACTCGCTCTCTGGAAAAGAGTACAGAGCTACAGATACGGATATATATGGACAGAAGTTTATCGTAAGTTGTACTAATATAAACAATGAGTAGCACATAATTTAGAATTAATAATGAAATGTAAATACTCACCATTGTCCTTCCCTATAGCCAATTAATTCTCAGGAAATGTTTCATTTGATTTTTGTCCAACTCTTGTATTTGTTGCCCACTTACAGTTTCAACTGATGAGTGTATTTGCAGCATGAATGGTGCTTAATATTTTGTGTCCTTTAATGAGTACAATGAAAGTGAAACAATGAAGACTTAAGTTAAAACTCTGCTCATTTGTTAATTCTGTGAGCCACATTTTTATTGAGAAAGGAAACAGTTCCCAAAGACTAACTTTACTGTGTGTGCCATACACAGCGCGCCAGCCACAGACATCACACGCCGTCAAGTTTAACCTACATTATTAACATTTTCCCTATCACTTTCCGGACCAACAACACAACACCTTCCCTCCTATTTCAAGCTACCAGAATGGTGCCACTGAACGCACAGCCGGGAAGAGATGTGCAGTAGCCTACCATTCGTAGTATTTCTACCATATGGATTGACACAATCCATAAATAACCTCAAGTCACAGGTGTGAGAAAACGACTCAAAAATTAGAAAGCGGTGACTTTTGAGTATTTATTAGTATCTTAATATAATTGTACATTTATATAATTTAATTTTTAATAATGGTTAACCAATGGCTTGCAAAATTCCTGAAAACGTAACATTCAGTTTTTGTGAGCAGCTGTGATTCAGCTTCGGCACAGAGGAGCTTATGAGCTTCTCATATCCATATGTCTCTCGGTGTGCTAGGAACATTCCAGATTTTAGCACTGAAAGCCCCACATTCCAAGAAACAGGTCAGTCTGAGGCAATTTGGGTCTCTTGGTTACCCTAATCCATACACTCTCCCAAATATTTCTGCAACTGCCTAGTTGCTGATAGAGCTGGCATCTTTCTCGGAACCTAGGGCTCTTGCAATGACCTTTCTTCTTCAGAGTCCTTGCCCTCTGTTCCAGGTGTGGGCCAGGAGACAGACTTCATAAAATAAACAACTGCCATGGTTCCAGTCACTGTGAGACTGAATAGCACAGTGGCATTCACACTTCGAATGTGTTGTAATTCAGCTACGTGCCCCCTAAACGCATTATCTTCTTTTGCTTTACTGTAAGCAGGCCTTTGGGATCATTAAGCTCTCTTTTCTTCACATAATGGGGGCTCCCAATATTTACTTCAAAGAGTAACTCTGAAGATTAAATGAGATTATGTTCACACAATGCCTAATTTAGATGTTCAATTATTAGTAATAGTGTTCTTGTAAGTAGCCCTAGTCCCTTTTTAAACCAACCATCTGCTTTCCCTGGTGGTCCCTGCAGAGAGCCAGCCTGCCTGCTAGCCTATGAGTTTATGTGAGCCTGTCTCCGTCACATCTAAGGAAATGAGTCCTATCCCTGGCACTTCACACAGGAGCAGTATCAGCCATGACCTTGTACAATGATTCAGTCCTTGGTTCTATACCTTTTGTCTAAGCCAGTTCTAAGCATAGCTAATTCTTAGAGTCTACCTCTTTGAACCACATTTTACTTCAAGTCATTCATCTCACAGTTGTTTTTCAAATTTAACTCACATTCACATCCAGGAAGAATATGAGACTGTTCCTTGCCAGGGTGACAAATACTTCCCAGTCTGGTGCTATCACGTTGGCTGGAAATCAAAACTAGGAAGAGGAGTACAGAATGTGAGGAGTGCAGAGTTCTTCAGATTTCTTAGGAAATTGTTTATAGAGCTAACTTGACAGATGATCTAAAAGATAAGCCAATGCTCTGGAGTAGAGGCCAGCAAACCCTGGGCAGCTCACACTCTGCTTTTGTAAATAAAATTTTATTGGAACACAGCCTTGCTCATTTATTTACATATTGTCAAGAGCTGCTTTTGTACCTTAATGGCATAAAAAATTTGGGTAGTTGTGACAGAGACCGTGAAGCCTGTGAAGTGTAAAATATTTACCCCCTACCCTTTTTAAAGAGAAAAAGGTTGACAATCCTTATTCTGGTATCTAAATGAGGAAATACTTTTATAGTTTCACCTGGCCAGGGGCGACCAGGGAAGAAGGGAACACGGATCTCTAGGTGCTCCTATACTTTCAAATAAATAAGAGGAGATGCTTACTTCTTCCCCCAAATAAAGCCACAAGTGCTTTGCTCTGAATGCATTTACCTAAAATGACTGAAGACCAAGACTATGGCTATTGTTTGTTTTGACCAAATTTCCTAAAACAAAAGCTGGAGAGAGTCCTAAGAGCCTGTATTGTCAGATACTGATATGTTTATTCTAAAAATGCAGGGATTATTTTTGTTTGCCACGCAGCTTTCTGAATACCATCATCATTTTCCAAAAATTATACCTAAATTCTCTGACAGTGAAGGACTAGCAACTTTCATCACCCTGGGCCAAAATTAAATTTGCTCTTTCATGAAAAAAAAATTATCTTTTGTGTAGAGAAGTAATCATGAGTATATGTTAAGAAATTCTTAGCAGAGGCTGGGATTTATGTAACAAAATCAAGTATAATTTGTCACTCAAAGAAATGTGTTAATTACGCCGTTATTCTTTCATTGTGCATCTTTGGAAAGTTGTTTAAATTGGCACCATTTCCTTTTCAGTTGTCACATTGTTTTTCTGTACACGTTTTCATAAAATAAAACCAAATCACCATGATTATTGAATTTTGTGACGTATGCTTCAAATGATATAGTAGAAAATTAGGTTAGACTGTCTGGATCCTTATTCTTCAATGGTTTGTGTGGGTAGGTTTTTTTTTTTTTTTTTTTTTTTTTTTTGGTTGCTTTAAACAAGATGCCACATTCTTGCCTGAAGCACTGGCAACAAAAGAAAGCTGTTAGAACTGGGAAGCTCTTCTAAGGTTAGCATATCACGCCTATTTTTTTTTTTTTTTTAAAGGATACATAAGGTTCCAGGGTTGAATAGGTGCCCTTTAAGGGCTTTTGATTAGAAATGATGGGATTATTGAGTCAGGCTCTAGGAAGTGGCACATTTCTACATTTCAAAGAGCTAGGAGAAGAAAAAAAGGCTGGAAGAGAAGGACAGTTTACCTTATGAGCAGATCTCTTTTTCTGCTGCATTACACAAGTGTGGGAATGAGGGAAGGAGGAGCAAGTTGGCTGGGGTGTACGGCCAAGCCTGGACAACTGTGCATAAGTAGCCCTCACCACTGACTCCCTTCCCAGGGCTCTACTGCTCGCTATGGGCTTCGTCTTCCCACCACGCGTACGCACACAAACACACGCACACATGCTGAGTCATTCATGGCTTCAAAAAAATGCAAAGTAACATAACAGTAGTCACCCCACAAGTCAGTTTGATTTCAGTGTAGTAAATGACAAGGGGATTTGCTACTGGCATCTGAAACCCACAGCGAGGGCAAGGGTTGTTGGAAAGCTCCAGTTTACAGCTGACTGGTCAGAAGCCCAAGCTGCTAAATGGTGTCTGAAGTGTCTGTGGGGGGGCAGTCTGGTAGGACTGAACCCTTAGCCTAAGGGATCTGATACAAGTAGACAGTGTCAGAAGTGAGTTGAATTATAGGACACCCAGCTAGTGTCCAAGAATTGCTTGGTGTTGTGGAGGAAACGAACCCCAACCCTCACTGGAATTGGTTCCAGAACACTCTAAAGATTTGGTTAAGATGTAATCTCAGAGCCTATGAGTGAGAGAAAGAATACATGAAGTAGGGAAGAAAGGGAAGGAATCCGTGAAGTGGCCTCAAGGCTCCATATTGGCTGTGGCTTCACAGTAAGCTACTTTCTAAACAAAGGTGTCCACTCAGTGATAAAGGACATCTCTGGACAAACTCCACAGGGAAACTGTACTTTAAAGAAGTTTTTCAAAGGGAAGAAAAAGAAAGATCGTGTTTATGTGCACAGCTCCTTGGAATGTTCTGTTTTCTCCATAGGAAATTAGTTACCCCCAACACCAAAGTGTATCATCCAGCCACTGTGGTGGCTTATTGTAAAGCTGGATCTCAAATCCAGTATATAGTATTTTGTCTGAGTCCAGAAGGGGCAATATGTAAGAGCTTTGACTTAGCGGACAGTGGTAGCTGAGCTGGGCAAACATGCACGGAATCCGGAGACCACGGCTATAACTGAGGCTAAGCAAAGTGCTGAGTGTTCAAAGGCAGCGGAGGCCAAGAGAATCTCAAAAGACACTTCACGCTTATGCTCTCCCTGCCTCCTTAGAAAACGGAGAGCAACTATGCACTCGGACAAACGCCATTATGAGTCCGCCTTGGTATGACAGACACAATGTTAGCATTGTTCCCAACTTATCTCACACACTTCCAGAGAGCCATGGAGGAGATCTAAAAAATTTCCTGGGCCCTTTCCTGTTGTGGAAATTGAGATTTCCTAGCGTGTGACTATTGAGAATCAAAAGACCCTGCATCAGAAGAAATGTGAACTCCAGAACTTGGCTCAGTTCCGAATAAAACTAGTTCTGGTGTAAAAAGTAACTCTAATTATACCTGTGCTTATCTTGAGTTGCAAATGTAAATTTAAACTTGCTTTAGATACAAATAAACCCAAACAAAAAAAATAACCCAAACAAAAAACCCAAACAAAGTAGAATGCAAATCAATGGCCATTGTGTGCCAAATGGATGGCAGAAGTTATATAACAGCAGTTCTCATGAGAGAAGCTGGAACATCAGGGAGAGTTAATAAAGATGGTGTGAATAAAATCAGGCCTCAAGGAATAGCAGAATTTTGAGAAGCAGAGAGGAGCTCTGAAAGCATACCCAGAAAGGGTAAAGGAAGGCAAGCAAGAAATATTTTGGCAGTGGGTCTGATGTAGTCGTGAATGCAATGGTGAGATGAGCCCAGATCATACGGCTTTGATGGCCAGACATAAACAAGTGTTATCACAGACACATAAGGAAAAAACCCACTATCTGAACCAAGGGAGTAACATGAACCAAGGTAAGCTAGAGGAGGAATGATCAAGTGGCCACAATAGGGTCTGTTAGCAGTAGAAATAGAAAGAAAAGTGACAATGGCAATATTCCAGACATGAAATACTAAGTGTCTGAATCACACGTGAGGACAGAGGAGTGGGTAAGACTAGAACGTTAGAACCAAGTACATTACACTTGAGGACCGTACTTGACAGGGGGTCAACCATGGGAATACTTCAAAGATGAGTGAATTGTGGGAACGAGTGACCAGGTCATTGCTGGCTCAAACCAGAGAATAAAGAATGCCAGGGAGGATGTTTTGAGAAAAACATGAGAGTAAGTTCAGTTTTTGGCTTACTGAATTGGAAAAAATTGTAAGACATATTAGGAGAAATGCCACAGTGGATGATGTGGACGACAGTATAACTGGAGAAAGGAAGAAATGAGGTCATGATTAAGATTCAGTCGTTCATACTCCATCACATGAACAAAAGAAGTCAGTAGAGAACAGCAGTGCCTGAGGGACGGCTAGGATGATAAAAGTGATATATTAAACCTGAAAATTGTCTGTTAAATAAATTTGAAAAAATGGTCCTAATAGCATCGTAATGGACTGAATGTTTGTGTTCCCCTGAAATTCGCATGTTGAAATGCTCACCCTCAATGTGATGGTTCCTGAAAGCAGGCCTCTTGGGAGGTGTTTAAGTTTTGATGAGGTCACAAGGGTGGTACCCTTATGATGGGGTTAGTGCTCCTATAAGAAAAGGAAGAAACCAGAGAACTCTCCAAAAGCATGCCCTGATCATAGGCCATATGAGCACACAGAGAGAAGGCAACTGTCTACAAGTCATGAAGCCACTCTTCCCAGGCAATGCTCGTACCCTGACCTTGGATTTCCTAGCCTCCAGAATTGTGAGAAATAATTTCTGTTGTTTTAGCCATCCATGCTAAGGTATTTTATCATAGCAGTCTAAACAGACTAAAACAAGCATTTCCTGGGGGCACCTGGGTGGCTCAGTCAGTTAAGCATCTGCCTTCAGCTCAGGTCATGATCCCAGGGTCCTGGGATCAAGTCCTGCATCAGGCTCCCTGCTTAGTGAGGAGACTGCTTCTCCTTCTAACCTTCCCCCGCTCATGATCTCTCTCTCTCTCTCTCTCTCTCTCTCTCTCTCTCACTTTCTCTCAAATAAATACAATCTTTAAAAATAAATAAGTAAAACAAGCATTTCCTTTCACTTGCAATCTGAATCCTTCCCACCTTTTTTTTTTGTTTTTTGAAGAATCTTATTACTTGATTATTAACATTGTTTCTAGAAAAAAACAACAACATTCCCTTGCTTAGGTCCTAAGAATACGCATTTTATGTCTTACCCAAACAAGCAAACAAAAGAAAACAAAAACAAACAAACAAAACCTAAACAATATTTAGTAGCTAAACTTTACAGAATAATATTCTGAAAATTTTACAGTTGTGTAGTTTTTGTTGTACATAACAATAATTTTTCCCCCTTTCACTTCTCTTCAGAGCAGTCACATTTTTGTTCTTGGATAATCTCTGGGTTTCCCTAGAATCTGAAAACAATATTTGGTGTACTGGGATGTCCCCAGCATGGCTACATAATTTCGAGGGAGAAGGGAACGATTCAACGACAGAGAGAAAGGGAACTAGGTTTCAAGAGTGATGGAGAATTAAGAAGGTTCTTGGAAGAGCAGCTACCTTCAAAAAAATTCCTTCACTGCACCAGACAACAGAGGGTGCCCATGAGGGAGTGAGTCTCAGCTAGCTGCAGTCCCAACACAATGCCCCTACCCTTGGGAGCCACAGCCAAGGGCCAGCAGTCTGGCTTGGCGGTGAGGAAGCAGGGGTTCGGATGTATGCGGCTGCCGTCTTTGGGAGACACTGACTCAGCCTGATCATCAGTGACCATCATGGACGGAACAACAGAAGTTCTTCCCCCAAACTTCCTGTGTTACTTAGCTCCAAGCTTTGTGTTGGGAAAGGGTCCCCAGGAAACTACGAACGTTGGGTGTTCCGCCCAGTGTGACAAGAGGGATGTGAGCTAGGTTAAATGTGAGTTAGCCAAGTAAACAAAAAGTCCACAGACTAGCACTACCTTCTCTTACAGCAGCACGCCCCAGGGTCGTGAAAGAAAGACGGGAAATGACGAGACAAACCCGACTGCCCAGCATCTTGCTTTTCACAGAGATTTCTAGACCTGATATTTAAATTTAAGTATTATTTTGTAACAGGTTATTTTCCTGAAGAGGTGACGAGTAAACAGCTTTTTATAGGTGTGAGGAATATACCTATTATGATGTAAACTTTCAAAACTCATTGTTTTACTGTAATGCCACCTTACAGCTGCCAGTCACACTACGGATACCCACTACAGCTATGTCACTCCCATGTTTTTAGAAACTAAGCCAAATCATAGCTTGTAACTCTTGAAATATTAGAGACTCAGAAGAGCACAGAAATGCAAAAGAAACCAAATCTACATAAACAAACTTATACAGAAGTACTAGGAACCTGTCCTGTGAAACTATACTAAGGGAACCCCCATATTCTCCTTTGATTTGGGTTCATTAACAGGCATCCCTTTCTAGAGAACATTAAAGACGCACAGTACAGTAGGCCCCATTATAAAAGGATGAGTTAATGTACTTGGCTCCATTTTTCCCCCTAATTTCATGTGAAAATATGCCACTTAATACTTAACGCTTATTTAAAATACTAAATTTTGTCTATTTTGTTGCCTTCTCTTAAACATCACCAAATTAGAGTTTCAAAACATTATGTATTTATTATATAGAAATGGTCAAATAAGCCAGCTTATGAGAAAACTTGTGTTTTAATTATAGGTGAAGCATAAGAGAAATCATGGATGTATTTGAGGCTAAGTATTTATTTTATTGTTAACTACTCAAATCCAAGACAGGGTATATTAAAGTTAAAATCTCTGTCCACCTATTTTAAACTCCTTTTTTTTTCTTTGCAGTAGAGCAAGCAAAGTTTAGCAAACCATTTTTCTATGTAACAACCAACACACTACATTTCTTTCTCTAACATTTGTGTTAAGACTGAGATTGTTGCTATAACAAGAATTCTATCCCTTTGTCTTCTCATGGTGCCTTTATCTCATACATATTGTCTTTATTAATGTAACAATCATACAATAGCATATGGCTGCAAAGGGGTTCCCAAAGGGCAGACAACTCTTTTTCAATAAAAATTATACATTTTTAAATAATTTTTATGGCAGCAGGCCCCAATCCACGTATATAAGGACTCCCACTCACCAGTAGATAGAGGCAGTTAAATTTTCAGAGGCAAGTGAATAACAGGTATTAGCATTTCTTCATTGTGAAAGATACATACTGCATATTAAAAATTGATAAATGTGATAACAGGATGGAGATGAAAGAACTATACGGGAAAAGAAATCTATTCTCTGACCTTGAAACATTGGATTTGTTGTACTTCTATTGTATTTTCTAAAATTTCTTAGCAAGACTGTAGATCGTGAACTATGGGATGGAGTGTGAATCTTCTATTGCTTTCTGGGCTTCTAATGCATACCACGTTGAGATCAGTAAATGTTCCTTTCTGATGGTCAAATACAGACGTTTTGGCAAGGTGACATTACTTACTGGTGGAAAACCAAAAATATTTCCTGAACATCTATTATTCTTCAAGAAGAGTGTATAATGAGTCTATGAAAGACAAGAGCTGGTTTCATTAAATCCTGATTTTAGTACTTTTATGTTTTTGAAGATTCTAACAACTTTATTCTTGGTTATAATTACTATATATCTATGTTTTAGCTTTAAATCATTATTTTTAAACCAAAGAGACACAGCTTGTTTCTCTTTCTTGTATCAGTTCTTCTACTTTCCTTCCTTCCTTTCTTTTTGGAAGTAATGCACATTTTAGATCTTAAAGCAATGACTTTCTTTGATTTTCCTCAGTTTATTTTGTGGGGCTATTTAAGGAAGATAAATGATCCTTGGGTCACTGTTGTTCAGCAAATCAGTGGAGGCAGATAGTTACAAAGTCCTAGGGAACTGACCAGGGGCAAATCCAAAGGGCTTATAATGTATTTTTGCCCAAGAGCACTGAAAAGGCAATGACCAAAATGTAAAAGTAACGTATTTAAATGAAAATAATAAGTTTTTGATTTTATGAGTTAGTTCTGCTCAGGGTGAAGGAATAACTTGAAAATGATTTCATGCAGTGCCTCTCCCTGTCAGATAGCCTGACAGGTTTTCTCTTTTCATCATCATATTCCTTCAGTAGGTAATAACCCCAAAATTCACTTAAACATGATTCCTTGATGATTCTATTGAATAAACTCTGCTTTGTTTCTCTCCTCATCTATCCTTCCTGTATGTCTGTTATGTCTCATACTGATTTCACACCTTCTCTATCTCTCTCCCCCTCTGTCTCACACACACTCACACATACACACACTCCTTCAATTGTTTGTATATCAGGTACAGATCTTTAAGTTTACAAATGTGGGTATATAAAAACATTCATATTTATTTGTCTTCCTTGTAACTATGCTCTTTTTTTCCAGGAAAAGCATCTAAATTCTGGTAGTCTACTTAATGCCAAGAAGTGGGACAGGAACGTATCACTTTCATGTGGTATTTTCCTTACTTGAGCTTTGTGCCTGTCTTCCCTATTTCTGAGCCCCTGAAGAAGAAACTGGAAATGTCTCATATTGCTTTTTTAAATGGACAGTAATGTAGCTAAATTTATGAAAACTGTAGTATCTTGATGCCAAAACACAGACAGCAAATCACAACAAAACAAAAATAACAAAAACAAACAAAAAACAATGTTGGCCAATTTTACCTGTGAATTTTTATGCAAAAAATCCTAAATAAAGTATTAGCAAGCTGAATTCAAAAATATATAAAAATAGTTAGGGTAAATCATTACCAAGTATAATTTAACCATAGGTATATAATAGCTATTTTAACCTTGAGCATTCCCTTTAAGTAATTCACCAAACTGAGCCATAAAAAAGTCAAAAGTCAAATGATATTAATAAATGCATTAAAAAGTTGGTGAAAGTTTAATGATTTATGATTTGAAAGAAAAAAATCTTAGTGAATAAGGAATAAATGTAACTTTTTTTATCAATAAAAGTTATCCGTCAAAAAAAAAAGGGGGGGGATAACACCACATATAATGGTGATAGATAAGGAGACATCTGTTAGAAGGTAGGAGCAAGATGTGGATGCCTGCTATTATCATTCTCTTCACCACTGTACTACAAAATTCAGGTAATGCAACAAAACAAAGTAAGAGAGAGAGTTTTCAAGATTAGAATAGAAGAAACAAAAGTGCCACTGTCCACTAAATGTGTAACGTATTCATAAAAAAATACAGGAGAACCTACAGACAAATTATCACAACTAGTAAGTGACATCAACTGTGTAAGTGTACTACACAAAATTCCATCTTTTTCCTATAAACTGGTAAGAAACATTTAGGATTAGATATTCTTAAAGTTATGATAATAAAAATAAAAACTACAGAGTAACTTAAAACTAACAAAAGTCATAAAAAGAATTATTTAAAAATGTACAGAATATTATGGAAGGAGATCAAGGAATACTTAAGATATAGAAATATACTATCTTAGCAGATGGGAAAGCCGTACAATGAAGATGACAATATTCACAAAATATATCCTACCAAAATCTAAACTGACTTTCTCATAAAAATTGAAAAATTCTTCAAATTCAAAAAGCTAAAATAATGAGAATGAAGGCAGGTATCTCCTAGCAGACATCACATTTTTTATAAAGTTTTATTTAAACTAAATGGTGTTAGCATACGGATAAACAAATATACCAAAGAACAAAACAAAGAGCCTGGAAAGGGATCTATTCAGACTCAGAAGTTTCGTATATGAAAGCTAGCATTCCTGACAGTAATGCAAGGGAAGCTGGAAATAATACAACTGGATCACTATTTTGCTCTGTAAAAACAACTAACCGTGCTGCAATTATATAACCTGACATCAAAAGGGGTAGGCTAAAAGGAGCTGACTCAGTAAGTCTGGCAAACAATGTTTTCACCGGATGCTATTAGACTAGAGATAAAAAGAACCACACGTGAGCTCTGTAGTCTAGGTGGTAAATTTGTTTCTCATAGCGGTAAGGGCTAGCATTTCTGAATTACTTTACATGTATACCAGGAGTGAAAAAACAAATGATAGATATTTAGAGTCGGTTTCTCTTTATCAGATAAAAAAGCTACAAAAAAGCAAAGGGAAGGTGAGGGAGGGCAGGATGACTTCTGAGGTGAATGAAGAGTCAAGAGATGTCAGTACGAACTCATGTCTATTATATTCGCATGAGAAAACACAAAAACAAAACTGAGGTGCTCTTAAAAATATCTACCCATTACTTCTAAAAAGGTGCCAACTCCCAATTACTTCTAAAAAAGAAAAACTGAACTGAAACACTTTCACAGATCTGAAGACAAAGCACACATAACAACTAAATGCAATCTGGGATCTTGAACTAATCTTAAAACAGAAAAAGGGCAGTAGCAGGAGAACTGATGAACTCTAAAGTCTGTAGTTTAGGGGGTAGCATTGCATCACTGTTTATTTCTCAGTTTTGATGAACGTAGCATAATTACGTAAGGTGCTAGTCTTAAGAGAAGTGAGGTGAAGGGTACACTAGAAATTTCTGTACTATCTTTGCAAATTAACCTGAAATTTAAAATTAGTTCAAATCAAACAGTTTAACAAAACAACTTAATTTCAATTTTATTCAATCCTTGCTCCTGTTTCCTTTAAAAATAAGCCACACATAATAAATGATACAAAATGTGAATCTTACTTTAAGAAATTTAAGTAGAAACAACGCATCAGCAAACATAGTTACTTTCTCAAAATTAAATTTTGAAAAATACGACCTCTTCATATAATTTAATTTCCCATCAAGTGAAAATTGTGTACCTGGGCTATAAAATTCATTGTATGTTATATTTTCAAGGGAGTTTCTTAAAAAGACAACTCAATGTTTTATTTTTTTTTCTAAATTAAAATATTTCTGGGGCTAACTAAAAGATCTCTTTGTATGAAGAAATAGAAATGAAAACTGTCAGTATTACAGCAGTCATTTCTTTAGTAATTTTCTTTTTTGTGTTCATTAATGTATTTTCATTTTGAGAGGAAAGCTCTTGTTTATGAAACAAGATTTGATATAGGATTTTTAAAAAATAAGACAAGACTTACACAGCTAATGCAGAGCAATAAAGAGTAAAAACTGACTTCTATCTGATTTGTCTACATCTTTCATTTGAATTATGCATGTGTGTATGTGTGTGCATGTGCTGGGACTGTATAATAATTATGCACATTCCATGAACAGTCTGTGCATAGATATGGGAAAGAAATAATTTGGGATTTTAATTGGTTCTCAGACTCTATAAGGCACGTAAGATCTGAACTTCATATTAACTATTAATTTCCTCTAATTCAGTCAACACCCTCTTTTGTTTTACTTTTTTTGCTTCAAATATCCATCACGTAATCATATTTTCCCATTACTTATTACAACGGAATCCCTGTCCTTGAGAAGAGTCACTCACAAAGTTCAGCATGCACTACAGTCACAGAGAGGGCTTGTTGAATCAGTTTGCCAGGCCCCACCTCCAGATTTCCTAACCTAGTAGGTCTGATGTGGAGCCCAAGAATTTGCATTTCTAAGACCCCGATAACAATGCTAGTGGTAGGAGATGCACACATTCTTACTATGTGTCACGTTTCTGCTTCCAGTATTAAAAGTAGGTATTTTAAACTTCTCTTTCTCTCTCCTAACATCCAGTGTAGCAAGAAAGAATTACAAGCTGGTATGTGAACCTTAATAAAGGAAACCCCATTTAAAAGGGACTTGGGAAGCCAGAAGAGGGAGCTCTAATGCACCACCACTCCTTGTCAATTGCAGACCCCAACACAGACACCTGGCATTTCCAACAGGAAGAAGCCTACTAGACTGCTCCAGTAGGAGGAAGGACGAATTTCCGAGAGGCCATCACCATCCTGAACTGACACTTCCCTTCTGACTTTCCTTCGAAGCAGCCCTTCCCAACGTCATCTTTTTCTCTAGAAAGTAAGGTTCCTCTTCTTTGATCTCCAGACTTGCCTATGGCTTGCCAGAGCCTGCATGCTTTGAACTGCCATTCCTCTGCCATTCCTGAATAAACCCACCATGCTGGTAAAATAACTGGCTGTTTTATTTTGAAGGTCGAAAGCTACTTCCACATAATGTGTGTAATACAAATGAAATGTAGAATGAAAATAGATTTGCAAAGAAGGAGCTGGTATGTTTACAAAAGTCACTGTGTTTCCCAAGAATTCTAACACAAATTAACTACCATTTGACTGTACAGTGGTTTGTCTCTAGAACAACCCCACATTTTGCAAATCATTATATTCCTGAGTAGAGTATAAATCAGAGAGCTCCTGAGACAGAAAGGGGGTCCTCCTATATACTGTTCTCCCACCTGGTGAACAATGAGAAACATCTGCTAGTCAGCAATTTCAAAATATCTCCATGGACATTGCTTTCTCAGTATTATATTAATTAGCTGTAATCAGAAGTAGCTTAATAAAGGAAATCTGCCATATGGAGTTTTGTATTTATATTTCTACAGGCATATCTGTGTATGAATTAGTATCACAACTGTGCTAGGGTTTCTTAAAAATTATTATTATTTTTACTGTATTTAGTGGTCTAGTAGCATGGATAAAGTCACCACATCATTACAACAATCAGAGCTACATAAAAATATTTTTGCTGTTGTTTAATGTTTTTTAAAAGGCTTTTTTTTAAAGAATAGTTTTAGTTTTATAAGAAAATTGAGAGATACAGAGATTTCCCATATATCCCCTATCCCTACACATGCATATCCTTCCTCATTACCAACATCATTTACCAGATGGTATATTTTTTCACCAAGGGTAAACCTACATTGACAAATCATCACCACCCAAAGTCCATAATTTACTCTAGTGTTCACTGTAGGTGCTGTACATTCTATGAGTTTAGACAAATGTATAATATATATGCATCATACGTAATACATACAGCATGACATATTTTTGGTGCCTTAAAAAAATATTTTTATAACTATAACATTCCACCCACTGATAGGTCATGATCCAAAAAGTCATAAAAATGTATCACAGCATAGGATTTCTAATGATTCCATAGAGGAGGAAAAAAATTTTTTTTTCTATCTATCTATCTATCTATCTATCTATCTATCTATCTATCTATCATCTATCTATCATTCTAGGCTCTTGGCTGAGACCACCCTGTAATAAAAAGACAGATTAACGGGAGAAAAACAAGCACAAGTTTCAGAACGTGTATGCCTCCTGTATACATGGAATATACTCGGGAACATTGAGTAACTCCCCCAAATGGTCAGAACTACCACCTAAAATATCATCTCCAGCTAAAGACAAAAGAAATATGCTGGATGGGGAAGGGAGGCCAGTTATGGGAGTTTGCCAGGGAAAGCACAGTAAACAAGAATATTGTTTTTATACAGATTTAAGTTGATAAATGTTCATAAGAGCTTTAGTCATCATTTGGAGATTTAGTCATCATCTCCTTCCTATAAGGAAGACACCCTTACATACGGAGATTTTCTTTGTAAATGTAGGTGTCTTTTACAAACAGGTTAACTTGTACCCAGAAGCTTATTTTGGGGCGACAATTTCTGCTCCCCTGTAATTTCTCCTAAGGCCTGACAGAAATTACCAAACCCTACGTAGAAAGGTCCTCATCTAATAAAATGCAGGTGTTTCTACTTGCCAATTCCTTTAAAAAGTACATAGACTATTTATTTGCAAATGATTATGAAATCACTGGAAGTCACAAAAAAAATATTGTTTCAGATATACATTGAGTCTTACAAATAGCTCTTTCTAAAATTTATTAGTAATAGCAATCATTTTATTATCCTATCAGTACACTGACCTGTTGTTTGTCTTGTTTGCTTTTTTGGAGAATTCTTCTTTTTCTTTGTGTTTTCTTTATAAAGTTTATAACCATATAATTAAACAAAACTTCTCAGAGATGGCATTTACCAAGAATCCACATCCAATTCTTTTATATGCTATCTTAAAATCTTCTTTTAACCTTTTCAATGAATTTAAGAACAATGTATTATAATTCTCATTTTGTGGATGACGAAAAGAGCTCAAAAAAAATCAGGAGCCTCAAGTCACACAACTAGTAAACATCATTAATATATTGAACTCAGGTGCACATTGACTATAGTCGCTGTACAAATAAATAATGGAAAGTAAGTTTGGAACAAATGTTTTATTTTCTACCAAGTAACAAAAATACAGCAATTAACTTGGAACTGCAATGTCAAGTTTGGTTTACTTTCCCGTAAAGAAGCGATGTTTAGTTTCCCTAAATTCCTTGAGTCAAGATATCCAGAGAAATTGCTTCCAGAAAGGCAAAGGGGAGAGCTGTATTCTATTTCTGGTCTTCTCTTCCGTTTACCTGTTAGTCTCAAGTACATATCAATTGTTATCTTCTTTTGTTTGATGGTGTCTTATGATCTCCTACTCTTCAGGAATTCAGCAATTTCTGAATATTCTGAGCTTTGCCTAAGGGGAACGACTCTTTGATGATCTTCTGAGTCTGTCACTGGTCCTACTGTATCTCACTTGACTGGTAGGTTAGTGTTGGTTTGAGTTCACTTAGTTCCCATGTGGGAAGACACACTTAACCTACTCAAATCTTAGAATGCCATTTGCTAAAGTAAGAGGAAAATAACATTCAGCAGGTCCTTAGTTGACTTAAGAAATTAACATTAAACATTCTAGGAGGCAGAATTTATACATTCTCATTACAAAATCTTCTTCCTGCCTTTATAGTGTTCCCTCCTTCAAATCTATTAGAATTTTTCATCGCCATCTTTCTAACCAAAACTCAGGTATATTCATTCAGCTGACAGGTATAACCTACGTTTGACCCTCTTAACCTATAGTCTCACGTAAAAAAAGGGAATGGATGAGACAAAGAAAATTTCCCTCTTCCACATATGCCTAATCGTCCTGCCAAAATATGTTTTATTCAATACCCTGAGTTCAGAAGCCACTGCTGATTATATCATTACAGTATCATTTGTTTATTTGCTATTTTTTTCCCTGACTGACTTAAAATGCTGTTTCTAAAACTTTTTATTTTTTTTCTTGACAATTTCGTTCCTGATGGTTGATCTCCTAAAACAAGGCAAGTCCCACTACAGTGGGCTGTCTCTGTTCCCTAGGCTTTGAGCTACCTGGGACAACCAATTATAATTGGATCATTAACTTCTAGAAACCTATCTACCTACCTCTTTTTACTTGTTCCTCCTGCCGTCCCAGAGTCTGTATAAAACAGGCTATAATGAGCCTGATATTGCCTTGGAAAAACTCAGAAGATTAAATTCCAATTGAATCAAAATGTTAGTTACTAAGCAGTATTTCTAAAGAGGAAATGAGTGAGAATAAATCCAGGCCCCAGGTGAAAATAAATGCCAAACAGCAGAAGGCGGGAAGACTCAGATTACTCCTAATGATGACTGGTAACAGCATCAAACTGCTATTGAAGGAATGAGGTTCTTTGGTGAACAGAAGCCCAGGAAAGGAAAGAAGGAAGAATACAATTAATTCAAGAAAAGTTTCATTTAGCTATTTCCCTCCTTCATCATTCATCCCCTCTTCAAAGAGGCCCATTCCCACCTTTCTCTTTTCTTATTTTCTGTTTTATGCTTTAAATTCTCAGGTAATAGGTCTTAAGGCAGAAAACTAGGTTGAGCTGTCATGAAAGGAAGGGGAAATTTGCAAAAATGATTAGAGGCAGCTAATGAGTGACAGGAAGGGAAGTGCATAAGGAACCAACTTTCCATATGAGCTTCTTGTATTCCAGCTCAGTTCCTTCCCACTAAGAACTGTGTCTTCTGTTTCAGCCAAGGAACCCTCAGCCCTAAGAAAGCACGACTCCAAGCACATCAGCCAAAAGGCTAATTTGTTTCTCTCATATCTACGGGAGAATTTTTTTTCTTCTTATGTATAAATGCTTTCTCCAGAATCAATAAATATGACACATATGTTTTAAATAAATGCAAACCAAAAACAACATGTTTTTCATAGCTTAAAAAATTCCCACTGGTAAATAAATAAAACCATAATTCAGAATTCAGCCTGCCACTGTGGAAGGGCTGTAGGGACGGGAATCTATAGAGGCTAAAAAGAGAAAAGACCCTTTCAGAAGGCTGGAACATGACTTTCTGAGGTCCAGAAATTATTATTTTTTTATTTTTTTTAAAAGATTTTATTTATTTATTTGACACAGAGAGAGAGACAGCCAGCAAGAGAGGGAACACAAGCAGGGGGAGTGGGAGAGGAAGAAGCAGGCCCAGCAGGGAGCCTGATGTGGGGCTCAATCCCAGGACTCTGGGATTACGCCCTGAGCCGAAGGGAGACACTTAATGACTGAGCCACCCAGGCGCCCCTGAGGTCCAGAAATTCTTATGACTCTTTGGAAGTGGACACTGAATCTTTACAGCCAGAGAGATGGTTTTCAGAGACCTAAGATATTTTTTATCCTCAGGCATATGACGTGTCCTGGCTTCCAAGATTATTAGAATTCTGTAAATAAATATTTGTAAATATTACAGAGCTAAATTACCAAATATATTCCTCCATTATCTTGGCTGATGCCTGAGATTTCTCCAAAATCAATCTATACTGCTCTATAACATTTTGGGTGGTTCAATCGTATTTATGCTCTGTAATATCTGGTGTGGTTAAATGGTATTTACACTGTAGCCTCCATTTCAAATTACAGATCCATTCCTAAGAGTAGGGTCAATAGAAAAAAACAAGGGTGACAATGAATACCTGAAAGATTTGGGAGAGGGTACGCCACCAAAGTTAAGGAAAAAAAAATTGGCAATGAATCTTCAAGGGATGACTACTTACCAAGCTGATTAAGAGGAAGATTTAAACCTAAATCATGATTAAACTCCAAAATTGTTTTATTATGCCAGAAATTAACAAAGATAAAAACAAACAAAAAAAAGCAAAACAAAACAAAACACCTACCTGATTAAAAAATTTGTAAATATCTGATACCTTGAGCTATTCTATTTGGGAATTAAGAGAAAAGTTCTGTATTATTATAAGTTGTTTTTCCTTCCTGCTGAATTATTATGGAACAATTCCAAAAACATAAAATAGTTAACTATAAGATGAGGACCCTATTTTTATTCTGAATTATATAATAGAGCAACAAAAGACAATGAACACTGTCAATGGATCTGCATAGTGCTCTTACATGTATTTCTCAACAGAAGCGGCTTGTTTATTTTACAAAGGAAGTGTTTTATTATAATCTATACTTATCATATCATCAGTAGTTAGCAAAGATTCACCACTAATATTATTTTACATTCTAAAAAGACCACAAGCTACTTTCGTAGACTACCTGAAATCTGTTATCTGGAATGACATTCATAGAGGATGTAACACTGAATTTTTTTTTTTTTTAATACTATTTAGCCCCCAGAGAAGCACAGGGCCTACTTGAAATTCTAAGCAATTTAGTGATTATTTTAAAGTCTTCAAGTTAAAATTAGTAAACTCTCAAACAAAGAGTGTTTGCAGCTGTAAGATCAAATTTTATACTATATTTATGCAACACAAAAGCAGACTTCAGGAACAAAGGCATTGCCCGTCTTGAAGACATTCCTAGTTTTACATTAAAATCACAGAGGTTATGCTTTTCTCTGTGTTGTATTTTGAGTTTACTGTCAAAAAACCCTTAGACAGTCTGTCTACCCAGATTCCTTGGTGACCTTTCCTTTCATTTCAACCGTTCATGTATAATACATTTTAATACTGGGGTCGCACAGAGAAATACAGCAACTAAACATGGGAGCATTGAATAAACATGCCTGAAGACAAACCAACGAGTGGAACGCGAAAACCATTACAACTAAGCAGCAGTGTTGTCCTTTCTAATTACAACAGGTTGGAAGTGTAACATGGCCAAGAACCAGGTTTTCCTCCATTTCTAAAGCGGTGTGTGCCAGCCCCAAATCCATGAAGATCAACCCGTTTGGTCCAATCCCATGTGTTTTTCCTTTTTTTCTTGGCTTTTTGACCCTATTTTATTTATATTTCATAATTACTGGGTGCTCTGCTGCTATAAAAAACCTGAAGTCATTCTGTCTGGGTTGGCATACTGCTATTCATCTCTTCTACTCAGTATAATTTGTCCCTCTATCTTCCAAAAGGGTCTAGATATATTTTTCTAGATTAGCATTATCCAAAATGGTGCTACATAGCTGTCCTACGCAGATCAGTTTCTGAGATCCGAATCAGGAAAGCCTGCAATCCACACTTTCTTACTTAATTACCATGAACATCTTGCATGAAAGATTCTGAGAAAATCACGATTAAGAGGAAACAAAACTGTTATATAAATAAGTTATTCTCAAATTGATCTAATTACAGAACATTTTTTTCCCCCATAACACGCATGAAAATCTTAGGGAAACACACAGTGATAGGAAATACTATCCTAGATTCTCATCTCTTAAGCAACTGCAATTCTTGACTATTGGCTTCTTATATGCAAACTATTCAAAAGGCATATCATTAGCAAGAAGGTAGTGTTCAAGGCCATAGCAATACTCCTAATTACAGACATAGAGAAGGCTGTGTTTTTAATTCCTTCATAAGCAGAGACCCCAGTGACTCAAGATGACAATAGCCAGAGCGCATCTTCCACCAAGATATACAGGTTAATGAAAGACTTCTAATTCTTTACTTATTTTCTATAGCCAACTTTCTGTCGTTGCTGTTGTCACTCACCTGAAGGTTTTCTATATAAAAGTAAAAGAAATTACATAAAACAGAGTATAATGAAAGCTAACTAATCAACAGAATTGGACTATCTCAACTCAATGGCAGAGTCTGAGCAAATAAGATATGTAATAATAAGTAATATTTTTTTTAAAATAATAAGCACATTTAAGGTAGGGAAATCCAGATCCACATAAACAACTACTTTATATCGTCCCCTTATAGACAGAGAGCTAGTTAAGAGATTGACAAGGGTAAAACTATGTATTGTCACTGGTTGGTATAAATATTTGTATAAATATACACACACACATACACAAATACATATTTATACATGTTTATATATATATATGTATATGCACAACAAATGGTAAGAAATGGATGGCATTGTTTATATCTTTAAAACAGAAACTGAAACAGAAATAAGAAAATAAATCCTTAGACGTCCTCAAATAATAGAACTGGGACACCCAGGTTGTGAAGGGTGTACACTTAATCAATTTAGGGAAGAGGCCAGTATAAGAAAAAATACAAACATAAGTATAAGACCAGCATAGGATAGACAAAGAGACCAATGAAATAGAATTGAGAGTCCGTAATGAAAATAAACCCATACAAAAACCCAAAAGAATTGAAAACACAGACATGAAAGAGACATTTGTATCTCAAAGTTTGTTTCCATTTCATTCAAAAGAGCTGAAAGGTTAAAAAAAAAAACAAAAAAACCCCCCTCAAATACCCCTCAACAGATGAATGGATAAACAAAATGTGTTCTACCTACACAATGGAATATTATTCAACCACAAAAAAGGAATGGCAGCTGATACACGCAACGCATGTTGCATTGAATGAAATGTTGCATGAAAACATACTAAGTGAAGTATGTTTGACACAAAAAGACAAATATTGGATAATTCCACCTATATGAAATATAAATAATAGGAAATAGAAATAATAGGAAAATTCATAGAGACAGAAAAGAGATTAGAGGTTGTCAGGAGCAAGGCTGAGGAGGCAGTGGGAAGTTATTGCTTAATGATATTTCATTATTCCCAACAAATATTCTGAATGGTTACAGAATTTGTTTGGATGACAAAAAACTTCTGGAAATAGACAGTGATAATGGTTGTACAACACTGAATATAATTCATGCCTTCGATTTGTACACTAAAAACCGGGTAAAATGGCTAATGTTATATTTTAACATTTTAAGACTAAATATAATTAACAAAGATTTGGATTTTCTAACCAAATTACATAGTTGCCCTTCAAGAATTTTTCCATTTCATGTAATATATTTTCAGAGAATAAACAAATATATACATTTTAAATATAAAATAAAAATAAATTTAAAAATAAAATTTAAATAAATAAAAAAAAAAACAAAGAGGGAAGAAGGCCCATCACTTGCTCCTTGTTCTTCCTTCTAGGGAAATTACTGAATTGTACCTCACAGATGTGCTTACAGTATGAACAATATATAATCTTTAGAAAATCCCTCAAGAAACTAAGCACGGGAGTAAACATTTATTTAGAGTAAATAAAAAATTACAACTTCCAAAGCTGACAAATATCACACGAATCCACACACACACAAAATTTATACTAATGGACTGCTTGATACACCTCTATGCTTTTCCTATTTCTTTTCGTTCTTTATTCTTTGAAAGTCTCTTCATAGGATGATTTGCAAACCACTGCCTCCTGAAGGAAGAGAAAGTTGATTTAGGATTTCTTCTAGCATGACCTGTATTGGAAAGTCAGCCGTGTGGTGAGAGATTTCATTTTGCAGGAGCCTCGATGTCACTTGTGGGAATCTTTCTTATCCTCTAGCCATTGTAGTTTCCTTTTGCTCGTCATCAGCTGAACCCTCCTGTCGGGCAGGAGTAACTGCATGTTCTAGGGGCCATGTTCATTTTCCCAAGGGACTTAATTTGTATCTCAGCCTTAGTACACCTTAGTACACGTGGGCTTCCTTGCCATACCTCAGTGGACACTTCAGTCTCTGAGAAGTCTCAGGGTCTCCCACGAGGAAAGAGATTTCATAAAACCACTGAATGCTGAAGTTCAAAGTGATCATAAAAAGCACCTAGTCCGGAATTGTTTAAACTTCAGTCACCTAAGATCTACCCTCAGTTTTTCCATTTCTATTTCCCACTTCTGCTGCTATTCGCTTACCATTTATTTTCCAATTTTTAACTTAGTCACGGACTTCAGTCTGACCTGACATAATTCTTTCCATAAAATTGCATGTTTGAATGGCAACAGATATTTTTTTTCCAATGGATGTTAAAACACATTTGTAGCTCAGAAAAGAGGAGGGAAAAAAAGAGTCTTTCTGGGTCCTGCTAAAATTGCCTCATGCCCTGGGCACCGAGCAGATGCTGAAACAAAATATCTCATCGGGACTGGAGAAGACTTGTATTGGGGGAGTTAATGATACAGGAATAAGAAATCCCTTAAGTGATGGAAACTATGTGAAATCTTGTTATTTTCCAAAGCCAGAGTAATTATCCTTTTTATTAAAGTGAAGTGGTGAAAAGAGCTATACTCGCAGTTGTTTTTTTTTTTTCTCTACAAGTGTTTTTTTCTTAACAAAAATAATGCTGTTCATTAGATTATAGCCATGTTTTGTGCACTCAGGAGTCATTTTAATCAAGGGGAAAAAAAGTAAAATTAAGTAATAAAGAAAGCCAGTAAAGGAGCCAGGACCAGGGTTAATGAGGGGCAGAAAACATATCTTGTCTGGTCACTTCCTCCATGAATCTATGAAAATTTTCCCTCTCATACCCTTCATCTCCACAGGTAAAAATAACCACTCTATACTTCACCTACTACCCTCCCTACATAGGCTTTTATTCATTGTTTCATACCTCTTCTCTACATTCTGTAAGCTCCTGGGAGCGCAGAAGAAGCCCTATTCCCACAGACATCCCTGGCCCCTGGTATCACACCAAGTACATGGGAGGTGTTTCATGTTGCTGAATAAATGGCCAAAAAGTACATATAAAAACAGACACCTAGAAATAAATCATGTTAATACTCATCATTAATAATACTTGATAAAATCGACAGCATTCCTAAAATTAGAGCACCTGTGATAAGAAATGAATGAACACAGATTTAAGAGGAAGACTGGAAATATTCCTGCAAACTTATGTAAGACAACTCATTGGCCTATATTACAATGAGACAAGTGTTGCTAGACTCAACACTATAAAAATACGGTTTTAGTGCTTTCTAGCCATCAGTCTGACAGATATTATTATTGTGTGCATTTATATGAGATTGGAAAAGGGGGAAGAAAAGATTTATCTGAAGCGAAGACAGTCAGAGAAGGGCAATGGGGAGATTACATTCAACAGGCTAGAAGTCCACTTGTGGGCAGAAGGATTGAAAAACCATCTGAGTATATGCAGAAGCAGAATGAAAGAACCCCAGTGCAATCAGCCTAAAGGTCTGTGGAAGGATACAAGCGAGAGAGGTGGCAGTTAAACTTGAGACCCTCAGGACATGATGAAAGAGAGTCCTCTTTGCTGAGCCTCGGGGCACGTTCCACCACAAGCTCTCCTTAAGGCCTCACCAGATCTGCTGTCAGCAGGAGCTGGACGGCTGATCTCAATGTCAGGGCATCAGGCAAGGATGTGAGGACCTGGAGAATGCATGGTCCACATTCAGATAGCAGCTGCTCCCCCACAACTACCAAAGCACTGCCACATAAAAACAGGGGGCCCATGCAGCCAGAACCTGTGATCTGCCAAGACTTTTATGTGAAATTTAACCATTATTCAGTCTTAGTGATGACCTATAATATTTAGGAAGATCACACAGACCAGACAAGACACATCTGCTATTTCAATTTGACCCTTCATCCTCCAGTTTGTAAACTGTGGCTTAACTACATCTCTACAGGGGCGCCTGGGTGGCTCAGTCGGTTAAGCATCTACCTTCGGCTCAGGTCATGATCTCAGGGTCCTGGGATCCAGCCCCGCCTTGGGCTCCCCGCATCAGGCTCCCTGCTCAGAAGGGAGTCTGCTTCTCCCTCTCCTTCTGCCCCTCCCCTGCTCATGCTCGTTCACTCTCTCTCTCATCCACTCTCACTCTCAAATAAATAAATAAAATCCTTAAAAAAAACAAGGCCATCTCAACAGAATTTAAATTTTTATACAGATAATTTTTACACCATCATGGCTCTAAAAAGTTTTCTTGGGATTAGAGTATTAATGTATTAAAACGTTCAGGAGAAGGATCACTTCTAAGTATTGTATTATTGTATTATTATTGAGATGGTAGATCTCAAAACTCTTGAATACAGGGAATACTGACTTTTACATTTTACATAATTGCATTATAATTTACATAATTATTTTTATAATTTACATTAAGATTCTTATTATTTACATTCTGTCTCTGCCTTCCTCTTTCTCTTCCAAAAAGTTAATTATGCACCTTAATTCACAGCAAATTATTACCATTAGTCCCTTTTCTCAATTCAGTTATTTGGTATATTTCACCTAGTCTCCATTCCCATTCCATACCTCCCTAAACTAGTAAACTATTCCAGTGTATTTGATGTGCATGCCTCTTTTCTATGTGGTCTCATAAAGTGAAAAGTTTTTGTTCTTATCTTTTTAACTTACAAAAACAATGCTATCGAGCTAGTTATTTTTACTTTCCCACAAGGCATGTTGTAGGAAACACGACTTTTTTTTTTTTTTTAAGATTTCCTTTACTTATTTGAGATAGAGCGAGTGAGAGAGAGAGCATGAGCGGGGTTGGGGGGAAGCAGGCTCCCCACTGAGCAGAGAGCCCGATGTGGGACTTGATCCCAGGACCCTGGGATCACGACCTGAGCCAAAGGCAGATGCTAACTGACTGAGCCCCCAGGCGCTCCAAGGCATGCTGTTTTCAGCATGTGTGTTTAGTCCACTGTCTAATATAACTGTGTAGTACTCCACAGCATACACCCACCACACACACCTGTCCATCCTAAAGCTATGAATGCCCGGAGAGTCCGCAGCTTGCTGACACCATAAGCGACACTGTGCTCGTCAACCTGTGTGTGCTCCCTCGTAGACTTTGGGGTCTATGTCCAGGACTGGGACTGCTGGTCCACTGAGCATGTAAGTATTTAATTTTACTAAGAACTGCTTCAGAACTTGCAAGGAGTCCTGCAGCAATCTATAGTCCCACAAGAGAATGTCAGGATTCCCGGAGTTCACATGCTGCCAAACATGTGGCATTATCCAAGCCCATAATATATCCAAAATGATATCTCCTTATATAATTTTCATTTTTCTATTCCAGTAGAGAAGCACTGGGTGACCCTGTTCCTGGCAAAATGGAGCTTGAGGCCATGAGCAGATACGCCAGCCCAGTGAACCTGGCTGCCTTCCCCCAACTGACCATGGCGCTACTGGCCACTGGCATGTTCTTCACCACCTTGAGAGGTGGTTGAGAGGTCACCTCCACCAAGTACACTCAGGGTATCTACAAAGAACTCCTCATCTCCTTGGTGGCCTCGCTCTTCACGGGCTTTGGAGTCCTCTTCTTGCTGCTCTGGGTCAGCATCTACATATGACCTCCCAAAGGTCCCAACCAGGTGACTTCATTGAATCCCTGCTTTTGTAAGTTAATTTACTATTGCTGGAAGTGTCCCAGCTGCTGTTCACAATAAAGGCGGCTGTGCTAAAATTTTGTTTTTCATTTTTCTATTTACCAAAGAACATGAACCTCTTCTTATAAGATTACTGATTTTTTAGTCTTTTTCTGTAAGTTCTTGGTTCAACTGTTGGCAATCTTATGTCAAGGTATTTATCTTTTTCTTATTGATTTAGAGTAATCTCTCCTCTAGTAATAAACATATATAAGCCTGTATACACACACACACACACACACCTGTATACAGATCACTCGGGGATCTTGATAAAATACATATTCTGACCCACTAGGTCTGGGGTGAGTCCCAAGAGTCTGTGTTTTCCATAAAGTACCAGATCGCACCACTACGATGACAATGATGATGCCTGTCCAAGACTCACACTTTAAGTGGCAATGGTTAACACGATATTTAACTACTTGTTAACCTTTATTCTTCCATTTATATTCTTGAATAAATTTTTCATGGTTCTCCAAAGTATCCAACTGGGGGTCTGAATGAAATTAATCCAAGTAACTAATATTAAAAATTAGATGTTTTAAAAAGTATATTATCACTGATTAAAGGCCAGCAATGTCTCTCCACTCATCCAGATCATTTTCTACCTTATTACCTTCAGAATTTTTCCGTATATTTCTTGTGTAGTTGTGGTTAAGCTAAGTCCTAAATACATTTTAGGTTTTGTGAATTTTCTACAAAGTATCTTATTTATAGTTGGTTATAACTGGTTTAGGGAGGGATGCTACTGATTTTATTATGTTTATATTTTACCTGACAACTTTGTGCAAAACTTATTAGTCCAAATACTTTACTGAACATGATTTATTGTGATCATTGTTGTTTTCAGGTACAAAACCACTAAATCTTCCCCAAATCACAATTTTATTTTTTCTCTTTCAATTCTTTTTTTTTAAGATTTTATTTATTTATTAGAGACAGAGACAGCCAGCGAGAGAGGGAAGCAGGGGGAGTGGGAGAGGAAGAAGCAGGCTCCTAGCGGAGGAGCCTGACGTGAGGCTCGATCCCATAATGCCGGGATCACGCCCTGAGCCGAAGGCAGACGCTTAACCGCTGTGCCACCCAGGCGCCCCTCTCTTTCAATTCTTAACACTTATTTTTTCTCAGAGCACTGATCAAGACACCAAATGCTATGTCATAGTAGCTGTGCTAGTGAATTTCTTAATCTTGACCCATCTTTTAAAAAGAGCACCTAAATGTTTTCAGTAAGGATACTGTTTGTTGTAGATTTTTAGCAATCATTGCACTTAATGGAAAAATATTTAATGTTTTTAAATATATTTATTAGGAATGTCTGTTTTTACAGGAATATACATATACATATATAATATAAAAACAAGTTCATATTAATGTCAGTTCCCACATATTCCTAATTTGTTAAGAGTTGTTATTAAAACATTACTAAAGCATTTTTTCTGCATCTAAAGATATCAAGTAATTTTTTCCTAGAAATCATTAATACATAAATGGAGTTATATAAAATATATTGATAAATTTCTGATGTTGAATCATTCTGTAACTTATATAACTATTACTTGATAATCATGTATTATAAAATACATTTTTATTTTATTTAGCCCTTGCATTATTTCAGATTTTTCTTACACAATAATAACAAGAGCCAATACTTTTCTTTTCCTCTTTATTGGGATTAAGATTGCACTAGTCTCCTTAAATGAGTTTGGAAGATCTGATTTTTCTCTTTTCTTCAACAGTTTATGTGGACAGTTTAATTAGTATTAAAAATTTGACAGAATTCCTATGAAAACAGCTAGAACTTAGATATTTATGGGCACAGGTTTTGAACCCCATCTTTATTTGTTTATCACTCTATTCATGGTTTATTTCCTCCTGCGTTAAGTTCAGCAATTTGTAGTTTTATAGGAATTATTTCACGTCATTTCAAAATTATGTCATTCTTTTATTAATCTTTTCTATGAAATAGCTTTTAGCTTAGTAATCTTCTCTAGCGTTCTTTATAATTTCCTTTTAATACAAATTATTTAAGAATACGTCATTTGATTTCTAAACATATTAAAATTTTAATATAGCTTTGGGTTACTAAGTATTTTTTTTAATTTTTTTAAAAGATTTTATTAATTTGTCAGAAAGAGAGAGGGAGCACAAGCAGGGGGAATCGCAGGCATAGGAAGCAGCAGGCTCCATGCTGAGCAAGGAGCCCGAAGTGGGACTCGATCCCAGGACCCTGGGATCATGACCTGAGCCAAAAGCAGGCACTTAACCAACTGAGTCACCCAGGTGCCCCTGGGTTATTAAGTCTTAATTGGAGAATTTATCTTGCATAATATTGATGCCATGTATAACTCAGGCTTTTTAATGACATAATCCATAGTCTGTTTTGTAAGTGTTCTAGTTTATTGAGTATAGATACCTTTACTAGTAGTGCAAGGTATATTCATTCTTTTGCTTTTATCTCAGATACCTCTGATTATTATTTTTTACTTTGTCAGACCCTGGAAGGTATGTGTTAAAATGGCTGACTTATCAACTATTTTCAGCAGTGTGTTGTTTCACACAGTTTTTTAAACTCTGGATTTACATGCATGCATATTCATACATATCCACTGCTATATCATCTTTTTTAAATGATAAATTATTAACCATCATTCCTCAGAGAAATTAAATCATTGCTTTGCATACAATAAACCTTTAGTAATCTTTTTAATTGAATTAGGTTAGAACTGAATTAGATAAGTAACTGGTTTTTAAGAGTGGGCAAACAGGGAATAGGGAAGTCAGAGGCCTAGAAATGAATCAGAATTATCAGTACATCCTTCTGCTCTTGAAATTTTACTGAGATTGAATGTCCCCAAGAGTTTCAAAAGCCAATTTATTCTGAGCTGTAACCTAAGATATTACTGAGTTTATGAAACTGGGACTAGAAACTAGATCTTCTAATTTAGTTTGAAAAGGAAAGGAAAAGAAAGAGAGAAAGTCAGAGGCATATAAACGCTCGAGACACCAAGGAATGAGGAAAATCAGAAATGCAGCCAGCAAGACAAAAAGAGAGACTGAAAGAGATAAAAAGAGAGACAGAGACATAAAGACAAAGAGAGAACTGCCACATTCTCTGAACAATTACTGTGTTGCAGGCACTGGGATATGTTCTTTAAAAATACTATTTTGTTGAAATGCACAAACATACACCACAGAATCATTTTTAACAAACAAGAAGACAAGAAGACCATTTCTAAGAGACAACACAGATCAGACTTTTTCTAACACAGTTGAAATATTTATCATTTGTCTTCATAGTCAATTTAATTCAGAATTAAGGAGATGACTTTTCATAATCGATGGGCAAGATCTATCTTTATCATATTTTAGCAAATATTTTACTACAATTTCAGCAGAAATAATAAGGCCAAAACTTATGCCATTGGCTAGCACACTTTTCTGATATTTCCACTCTAATATTCTCCAAACCCCATTATAAAACTACATCTAAATATATATATTTGAAAGAAATGCACTTAGGAACAGAATTCATATCTGTTAATAACAGAAATAATCAATAATTTCTAATATTACTCAATTTGAAAATCATATAATCACAGCTGCCTAAAATACCAACAATGTTAAAAAATCATTTTACTATGTATGTATAGTGTCTACCATGTTACATTTTTTACACTTTGGTTTTCAGTTTCTTAATAAGGAATCCATGGAAATTTAGGTTTTCCAGTGGCATGTTTTTACTTGATCTTCTCAATTTCTTATTAAAATCAGCTTGAATAGGTTTAATACTACTTCCACTGGGATAGTTGTAAATAATAATTAGATTCTAATGAATAATGTTAGGGGTCTACAAAAACTCTAAAATTATTTGCAAATGCAATATGTGTGTGTAAATGCCTAAGAGTAAGGGATGATTTAAGGGTAAGATCTACTTTGATGAATGACGTATCAGACCACTGATTTTTGTTAATATATTTAAAACTTTAAAGAAGCTAAGTTAGAACTAATTAAAAATCATTTAGCTATTAACACTTACCAACTGATTATTTGTTATAAATTCATCTGTGAGTGATTTGCAGGAAGACAAAGGTCAGGGAAGTTGTTCAACACTCAATAACCATGGTTGAATGAAAATGTTTATTACTAAAACTTTATTCTCTGAACAGGAATTCCATCAGAACTATGCAAATAAATATTTATGTCATGGACTTGATTTAGGACTTGTTAATATGCCCTGAGTTCAATTTATCTAAGGTATAATAAAAAATTCATATTAAAAGATAAACATAAAACATATGCATTGGTTCATAAAAGACTGTCTAATAGTTTGTAAATGAGCCATCTATTTTAAGACTGTCATCTGGAGATAAGAAATTAATAAGCCTCTTGAGGATGGTAAATTGTTCTAGCCACTTAAGAAGAAGTTGGCCCCGCAAGGGACCCTGAATTCAAGTTTTAGGGTTATATTTCTTGAAATTGTAATTGTTAGACACACATAAGAACTGTGTATTTGCAAAAGCAATAAAATTTTAACATTTATTGGAAAATAAAAGTCAAGATGAAACTTACCCTTTGAAAAGCCTATGAAGTTATTTTTTCATAAATATAAAGGTCTTTACAGCTAGACTTTAATATTCATACACATGAGAATCGGCTCTGTTGTTCCTTATTTCCATTTGTGAAGGACAGTTATGAGAAACACGAAGTTCAAAATAGTGAAAATGATCTACACTATGACCTTTATAATAAGATATAATTAAAGTTGTCATAAAATTTATTAACCAAAGCAGAAAACTTTGAGAGCTAGAGGAATACTAACAATAATTATACTGGGCTGAAAACAGAGGCTTTCCAGGACAAACTGGAAAATATGATTACCTTTGCTACAAAGAACTTTGAATCCTTCCAATTTACCACTTTTTCCTAGGAAAACAGTGTCACCACATGAAGATGAGATGCTGCTGTCTACAAAACAGGTTCGGGATGGCAAATTGTTTCAATTCAAGTACCACTTCCCCTTGACTGATGCTTGGAGCACTGCATTAATTGAAAGGCTGTGTTGGGACTCAGAAGGAAGGCAGGCCAAGATCAATTTTCAGGGGAAGGGGTAAAGCTACAGGTGTGGAGTATTTTCTGATTTTGATGGAGTCTGCTGTTTTACTAGTTTTAACACTTTATTCTGCTCCTGCTTTACTTGTCTACTGACAGAAGCAATAATAGCTATCTACACAATCTACATGATCAATCTTCAAAAAAACCCCTGATACCTCACAACTACTGTGCCCATTTTACCGATAAGAAAGTCAAGATATTGAGCATTTTAAAAACTTCCCAAGGTTACAAAACTGTTAACTGGCAGGGCTGGGATCCAGATCAGGAATTCCAGCGCCAGATACTGTACATTTAACGGGTTTGCTAGAATTCCTTTGCGTGGTGCTTAGGATACTTGGAACTCTTGGTTACTAATGTCCAAAATAAATTAAAAAATCCAACTTGGATATTATATGACTAGTTACAAAAAATGTATATACCAATTCACTCTAAAACTAACAAATTCCTATGATCACCCCAAAAAAATTTGAAAAGAAGTATTTAAGTATGGATAAGACTAGAGTCCGCATAAGAGGAGGCCTTAAAATCATCTAAAATTTTTTATCCATTTTGTTTAAAAGAATCACTCTGTTCCCTTTTGTACCCACAGCTACTAGTAGGACATATTCGGCATATTTGCGGTGCTTACTAAATCACAGTGAAATGAGTGAATGAATAGCTACAGATAAACCTGTGAGCTTCTTTCCTGTCCTTTATTCCAATTACTGTCCATAAAAGCCAAGAGGGGTAAGAGGAAGGGAAGAGTGAGCTGCTCAACAAGCCATAGGTATATTTAGCTGGAAACAGCCAAGTGGAATGCAATGGCTGGTGGCTGGAAGCACCTTGCCTCAAGACGGAGAGTCAGGGCACCACCACATTCTGCCTGTTACTAGTGGCCAGACTTCACATCTGATCTGATAATATGTAAAACCTCTCAGTTTCTCTTATTTTAAAAATGATGCCCCTTCAGAATTCTTTCTTCAGGGTATTTTGAGAACATTTTAGCAAACACTTTCCCCCAATGGTTGTGATATTCCTTACTTACTTTGTATTGAGAATATCTGATGATATTTTTTAATTTTTCTGTTAAAACATATTTGAGAAAGATGTGTATCTGGCAGGAAAATCAAAAGAATGTTACTATTAAAGAGGATTTGTGGGGGCACCTGGGTGGCGCAGTCGTTAAGCATCTGCCTTCGGCTCAGGGCGTGATCCCGGTGTTGTGGGATCGAGCCCCACATCAGGCTCCTCCGCTATGAGCCTGCTTCTTCCTCTCCCGCTCCCCCTGCTTGTGTTCCCTCTCTCGCTGGCTCTCTATATCTGTCAAATAAATAAATAAAATCTTAAAAAAAAAAAAAAAGAAATGGTAACCTTTAAAAAAAAAAAAGAGGATTTGTGTTTCAGTGACTGATGTTCATGGCTATGTATCAATGTTGGTAATTTAAAGGGGTTGATCTGAGTGGTTGATTATTATCCCCTTGTTGGTTAAGGCTATCTAAATTAGCAAACTTAATAAAATGAACCGATTTCCTCAATCCACAGATTAACAAGTGAGAATAACCTGATAACCCCAGGAAATCATTTCCAATTCATACAAGATCTCTACCAAAAAATCTCCCATGTGCTCAGATATCAAAATCAACATGTTTCTTACTTGGGGTCAAAGGAGAAAAATTACACATCTTATGCTCTTTTATGCGTTCTAACAAATATATATTACTTTGCAATTTAAAAATAAAATTTGGTTAAAGTTAATACAAATTTGGCTTTTTTAAAGATTAAAAAGTTGTGACACTAGATGCAAATTAATTGCTTAATAGATTACTTCATACAACACTCAGATTCTATAAAGGGCTCCAATTTATAGCAGAGTTAAACATGACTTTAATAGTTTAACAATTTAAACTCATACAGTTTGTACATGGTTTCAGTGAGTATTTTTTTCTCTTATCTATTTGCATAACTGAGATGCAGGAAATTCTCTTAGAAGTATAATGGCTGTGTTCAAAGTTTATATGTTTTAATTTTCAGAGGTATCAGCAAATTGCCCTCCAAAATTATTACTCCCATTTTACACACTGACCATTAAGGAATTTTTGCCTGCTTTTTTACCTACACAGATTATCAGTCTTTTACATTTACCGAACTGAAAGGTGAAAATGGTACTTGATTCTTCAAAGTTTTATTCCATTTATTTTATTCTTGGTGAGGGTCCACATTCTTTTAGATGTTTGCTATTCACTTATAATTTATTGCTGAAGACCAATTTCAAGGGAAGAAATACAAAATACCAAAGATATAATCAGGATTTTTTTCCAATTCCAGAAGAATGATTTTACGTGTGGGATTGTGTCACTGCTAACGGAATAGGGAACAACATCATAATTGACCCCATGAACTGTATTGTTAAAACCCAGCCTCTAAATACTGAAGTGACTATTATTGGCTAGCTGCAGTTAATTGTGATCTGAAGAGAAAATAACCTCAATGCAATATGAACATTCTTACCCAAAGTTACTAATTTTACTTCCCAAAATAACCCAACAACAAGTGACTGTCTTGTATCTCCTCCTCATTTTTCTCTAAATGTTCTAAAATGTGGATATGGATTCCTACTCTGCCTCCGTGGAGCAATATCACCACGGATTCCTCACTTAATCTGTGTGGGTTTGGTCTTCTAATTTGCAAAATGTAGGGATAATGATAGTTTCTGTCTCGGAGGAATGAAATAAAAGAAGGAGATAATGGTTGTAAAGAACTAGTTACATCAAATAGACTCAATAAATATTGGTATGACTAAAGTTTGAAAAGTCAATTGATATCTACAGAAGGATGATAATGAATCATTTATACCCAAGAACACATTTGTAATAAAAGTTAGAACATGATGAAACTGAAACAAACTGGCTTGAATTTAAATAAACATGGAGGCTAATGTTGCTCTTTTAAATCATGTTACTCACTCCAGCTCTTTCAGAGGATCTGATTAAAAGATTAGGGGGGGAAGAAGAAATTCTATGGAAAGAAAAGTATTCAATCATATAATAAAACATTACATGGCAAGATGGATTAATAAAATACAAAATAAAAAAAAGAAATAACTATAATTTTATTTGCAAAATACATTTAAACTAACTTGATTTGTTAAATTATTGTTCTGTTTTTACTGTGGTAAGAATATTTAACACGAAATCTAGCCTCTTCAATTTTTTTTAAGATTTTATTTATTTATTTATTCCAGAGAAAGACAGAGAAAGAGTGAGACAGAGCATGAGCAGAAGAGAGGTGCAGCAGGAAAGGGAGAAGAGAAGCACACTTCCGCCCCGCCCCCCGAGCAGGGAGCCCGATGCGAGGTTCTATCCCAGGACCCTTGGATCATGACCTGAGCCGAAGGCAGATGCCTAACCAACTGAGCCACCCAGGCTCCCCTCAATTTTTAAGTGGACAAGACATATTGTTAAGTATAGGTGTGGTGTTGTACAGGCCTCTAGACTCACTCATCTTGCATAAATGACACTACCTGTTGAATAGAAACTTCCCATTTCCGCTTCCCTCAGCCATTCTGTCTCTGCTTCTATGATTTTGACTTAGATATTTGATATCAGTGGAGTCAAGTAGTATTTGCCCTTCTGTAACTGCCTATCTCATTTAGTATAATGTCTTCCAGATCCAGCCACGTTGTCACTTACAGCAGAATTTCCTTCTTTTTCAAGGCTGTATAATATTCCATATTCCACTGTATGTATACACCATATTTTCTTTATCTGTACATCTGCAGATGGGCATTTACATTGTTTCCACATCTTGGTTATTCTGAATAATGCTGCAATGGACATGGGACTACAAATATCTCTCTGATATCCTCATTCAACTCTTTTGAATAAATACCCAGACATGTGATTGGTAGATCATATGGTAGTTCTTTTTCTTTTCTTTTTTTTTTTCTTTTTGAGAGAGAGCGAGCAGTAGGGGGGTACAGAGAAATAGGTAGAGAGAGACTCAAGCAGGCTCCATGCCCAGTGCAGAGCCCAGTGTGGGGCTCGGTCTCACAACCCTGAGATCATGACCTGAGCTGAAATCAAGAGTTGGATGGTTAACCAAATGAGCCACCAAGGTGTCCCAGTAGTTCTATTCTTAATTTTTTTAAGGAAATTCCACACTGTTTTCCATAAAGATTGTACCTTTTTAAATTTTTACCAATAATATACAAACGTTCCAATTTATCTACATCTTTGACACTTGCTATCTTTAGTTTGTTGTGGTTTTTTTTGATAATAGCCATCATAACAGGTGTGAGATAATATCCCACTGTGCTTTTGAATTGCATTTCCCTGCTGATTAGTGTTAATGAACATCTTTTTTATATACTTGATGGTCATTTGTGTGTCTTCTTTGGAGAAATGTCTATTCAAGTTCTTTGCCTATTTATTTATTCATTGCTATTTAATTATAGCAATACCTTATATATTTTGGATATTAACTCTTTACCAAATGCACTGTTTAAAATATTTTTTCCCATTCCATGGGTTGCCTTTTCACTCTGTTGATTATTTGCTTTGCAGTATAGAAGCTTTTCAGTTTGATGTAGTCCCACTTGTCTGCTTTGCTTTTGTTGCTTATGCTTTTAGCATTTTATCTAAGAAATCATTGCCAACACTAAGGTAAAGAAGCTCTTCTTCTATGTTTCCTTGCAGGAGTTTTACAGTTTCAAATCTTATACCGAAGTCTGTAATGCATTTTGACTTGATTTTTTTATATATGGTGTAACATAAGGGTTCAACTTAACAGATCCATGAAACAGAGTAGAAAAACAAATTTAAAAATCAACAAAGCTAAGAGTTAATTTTTTGAAGAGAGAAAGAAAAGTGACAAACTTCAGCTAGGCTAACTAAGAAAAAAGGGGAGAACACTCTAATAAGTAAATAAAAAATGAACGAGGAGACATCACAACTGGCACAAGAGAGATAACAAAGATAAGAGGCTGCTATTAATAACTGAATGTCAATAAATTGGATGCCCTAGAAGAAATGGGTAAATTCTAGAAATATCTGAATCAGGAAGAAATAGAAAATATGAACAAATTAATAACAAGTAAGGAGATTGAATCAGTAATCAAAACTCCCAATAAAGAAAAGCCCTGGACCAGATGTTTTTACTGCTGTTATCAAATTAAAAAAAAAAAAATTAATGTTGAGACTTTTCAAACTCTTCTTAAAAATTAGAGGAATGAACACTCCAAAACTCATCTTATGAGGCTAGCATTACCCTATTACCAAAGCCAGGCAAAGATACTACAAGAAAGCTATAAGCCCTGATAAATACAGATACAAAATCCCTGAAAAGCATTAACAAACTGAATTCAAGAGCACATTAAAAGGAGCATGTGCCAAGAGTAAGTAGAATTTACTCCTGATGCAAGGACGGTTCAAGATACACAGATCCATTAATGTAATCTATCATATTAAAGACTGAAGAGTAAAAATCAGGTGGTCATCTCAATAAATGCAGAAAAAGCATTTGAGAAAATTCAATATCCTTTCATAATAAAAACTTTCAACATCTTAGGTATAAAAGGCATTTACTTCAACATAATAAAGGCCATATATATAAAAAGCCCACACCTAATATCACACTCGACAGTTACAACCTGAAAGCTTTTCCTCTAAAGATCAACAGCAATGCAAAGATACCCATTCTTGCTGCTTCTATTCAGTATAGAACTGTAAGTCATAGCCAAGGCAATTAGGCAAGAAAAAAGAAAAAAGGGCATCCAAATCACAGAGGAGGAAGTAAAATTATGTTTGTTGATGACATGTTCTTATATGTAGAAAAACCTAAATAATCCACAAAAAAGTGGAGAGAATAATAAACAAGTATAAAAAAATTTGCAGGATAAAAAATCAACATAAAAAAAGAAAATCAGTTACATTTCTATATATTAACAATAAACTATGCAAAAAGGAAATTAAGAAAATAATCCCACATACGGTACCATCAGAAAACAAAACAAAACTTTGGAACAAACTTAACCCAAGGACCTGAAAGACTTGTATGCTGAAAACTACCAAAATTGATGAAAGACATTTAAAAGACACCAAAACTTTTTTTAAAAAATCAACATTTCACCAATAGTAATTGAGGCTGTTGTTTAAAAACAAATGCCTTTTATTTTATATAAATATGTTCATCATTTTCCTTAACAGCTAGTTTAATATTAGCATAATTGATGATTCTAGGAAAAAAAGTAAAATTAATTAATTTACATTAAAAGTAAAATAACGAAGAGTCTAAAGATATGGAAACAGAAAGGGAACTCATAAAGAAAACCTTTAAATAGACTCCAGTTATAAAGCGTATTTAAAATTATCCAATTTGAAAGCCAAAATGTCAAAATATAATTAGACTATAGTTTATTTGTGGAAACAGAATTAATTGACTCTAAGAATAGACTTCAAACAGGTTTTCTTTTTGTATATAATTATACATTTTCAGAAGATTAATGACAAATCTGAGGAGGCAGGTCATGCGGCTAGGTGTTTTCTTTGCAATGTAGACTACAACTGAATCATTTTAATAAAATGGCAGTTACAAGGGGAATGATGAGTTACCTAAAAAGTACTGTATATCCACTATTTTATAAGTTTACATATATCAGTGATATTTATTATAATAAGTATCACAACAGCCCCAAAAAGTCATCTGAGAGAAAGTTACTCAGGATAACACAGCAAGTGAGCGATAGGTGCAGCATCCAAACTCATCTCTCTCTGAGGTTAGGAGGCACGGGAACGTATGCATACACGTGGGCTTTAAAACCAGGCACAGGAGACATGAAATTTATACCATTAAAATTTCATTTTAAGTTTCATTTAATCCTAAATTACTACTGTTCTCTACCCTAATCCTTATTCTCAGTTCTGTTTCTAGACTTTTTTTTTTTTTTTTTTTTTTTTGGTCAATCTCTAACCCCACACAAACTGAATGAAGCTTCAAATTTCCTCCTGAGAAAAGTGATAGTTAAAATATTTAACAATTTCCAGGGCCTCATCACTAGCCAATCAGAACGTACATCAGGTGTAAGAAACCAGACTCTGTGAACAGACACTTGATGGATGACTTCAGTACTGCTCCAGGGCATTTTGGTCCTGGCTTTTCCCATTTCCTCCATGCATATTTCCGCTTACAGCCACTCTGTTTACTTACAAGGCTGAACCTCATCTACCATATACGCACTGGGGACAGGGAATGCCAAGAAGGATTGGCAGCTTTAAAATAACACTTTAAAGGATAAAAAAAAAAAAAATAGTTTTCTTGATACGCATCTCCAATTTAGAAAATTAATAGAAGTAGGCAGTTAATTGAAAAACTAACATAAAAAGAGAAAATGATTTAACTAAAAATATCTTAGATTGGACTCAACTAAAAATATCTAAGTAGAACTATACTTGGTAAAGACAAATATGTTTATTTTCCATTTAGGTTTAAATGGCCAAAGTTAGCATATTAAGAAAAACAAAACATTTACCCACTTCAAAGTAAATACTGAAATTAGAGGTGAAGCTTCTGAAAGATAAGACATTTATGCAATACATTACATAATACAATACTTGGGGTAAATGTGTTGTGGTTTTTATACCCAGAAAATACAAATTGAAAAGTTTGTAGTCTGAACTGCATTCTATGAACTATGCCATGTGTTTTTCATGTGCTATTTATAGTTTTCTCTTAGTAACCCTATATTAAGGTTATTACTAGTCCCCATTTCACAGCTGAAGAAACTGAAATCCAGAGAGTCTAAATAACTTCTCTAGGGATTAAGTGGCATATACAGGGCATGCTTTTTCTTTATATTCTGCATTGCAGGGAGAAATATTCCTAGACAGGAACTATTGTTCATATTCCAAGGGAGTGGGAGCAAAAGAGCAATTACTACTGGAAGATATAACTGCAGATAGATCTAGTTTCTGAGGGTTTTATCTGGCTAAAACAATGAGTCCCCAAAAGAATAAACACGGAAACACCTTCACCTACAAATAAACTTTATGGTAAACTATTTACTTAATAATTGAACCATTCTCTTTAGGATCCAAAGCTTTCCCTCTTCCTCATCCCAACATACTGTTGAAACTGATGGCACTAAAATCACTAGATTCCAAAGGCTGAAAAACTGAATGACTTGTCATTACAAAATGACATATTTATGGGCTGGAAAAAGGGTTGAACACAGTGGTATGCATGTGTTTCTGGGAACTGTGGTATCTCTGGGAAATCTCATGTTTTGCAGCATGTGGTCAACCAAACACACAGTGCTTCCAGAGCAAAACGGGCCACTTCCAAATATTATTCCATCTTCATCCCATTCCTCTCTTTGGATTTTTTTTTTTTTAGGTGACAGATCTTCAGTAATTAAAAATATTATCAGCTTCTTGGGAAAAATCTTTGAGCCAGGACTTTCTTTGGGTTCATTCTTTCTGAGCCCAAAATCTCATGAATCCAGTCAATGGCTTTTAGAGAATGTTATACTTGAAATGCTCCTGGTGTGCTCTGGAAAGCAATGCCGTTTCCAGGCTGTATTGATAAAAGGCTGTGCATTAAGAAGGAAGGCAGCCTACCATAACTGTTCCATGACTGGCGTACATGCAGCGTGTCCTTGCTTTAAAGCTTTCAAATGCTTTAGAGCCAAGTAAGACACTAAGCCTACTTCTCACTTGCATCTGTTGCATATCCAAACTACTGGCCTTCTTAGAGCAATCACCTACTGTAAACCGAAATATGAAGAGAGTGCTTTTTGGTCTCCATTTAACTGTCATTCTTTGAAATATTTTATGTTGCCTGCCATATTTCCTTCTACCCTGCTGAATGCCGGGTGACAGAGCCAGATGCTGGCTGAGTGAATGAGTGACCTTGGGTTCTGCCAGCCAAGGTCTGGAGTAATCAGTTATCACCTGAAAAGGGCCAGGATGTCAGGGTTAATATGATGAGCAGAGTGGAAATCTGAGAGCAAAGAATGGAGCTTCACCTACTGGGCAGGGCTTATTCAAAAGGACCAGAGAATAACAGAGCCAAGAGGTTAATGATGGGGAAAACAAATAAAAGTAAAAGAAGTTGAGGAATAGCTTAGATTGGCTCTGTGCAATTTCACCAGAAAAATGACTGGACTTAGCAACTCCTCTTTTGGGATTCTCAGGGGATTTCAACTCAAGTGAAGGGTCCGGTTTTGGTTGAACACCCTCTTGCTTGGCATGTGTTCCAGAACTTTCCTGTCTCTCCCTGGAAGGAAAGTGAGGTATGTGTAGAACTTTCAGAGTTATCATGGTTGCCTTCAAGGCATTTCTTTCCAGTATTGAGACTGGTTTTGGTGCAGATGGGGCCCAATATGTTCTCCACTAAGGATTTTGGTTTCTGTCATGGGCTACTGGAGATAGACTAAGTGGTGTGGAAATGAGCATTCCAACAGAGATGTTAAAGAACAGAAAAGAAGATGCAAGAGCTAGTAGAGGGTACCAGCAATTTGGTCTGGTTTATATGAAACACTCATTTTTTTCCACTGATGGAGCAGGTCATATAATATAGAAGTAAGCAAGTCTGAAGAGCCTGGACCTTGTATGAATTGAAAGCTTTTAAGTTTCTCTAAAGCATCCTGATGCTTTCAAATCTATGACAGTGTAAAAGCCAAAATCTAATGCCAAACATAGAGAACTTCCAAATCATACATCCACTCTACTCTCCCTTTATATACACTTGATTTAGAGATGAGGGTTCAATAAATGATAGACATGACTAAGCCACACCTCGGCCCATTTACTCAGAAGTTGACAATAATGGACATCACTACTGGGGTTGTGATTACAGCATACAGGTGGTGGCTACATAATCATTAAGATTATCACCAATTTTAAGAATTGTGGGGTAGGCTGGTTTCTATTAATGGAACTGGAAATATTGGAGGGAGGGAACAAAAAAGGCTCATGGAAGCCATTTGATAGCTGAGGGTACAATCTGAAAGCCAGATGATGGATTTCAGCTTTTTAAGGAGACTCTCATCTTTTGAAGTACTGAATGTGCTGAAAATCAGAGCAAGATATTAAATGCACAACAGAATTGCAGAGAGGATTGAATGGACAGTTTCTATAAGTCATTTGTCAAATTCAAGATCCTTGACAGAAAAAGGAGAAAACGAAGAAATCTAAGATGGGAATATCTGTTATATGAGCATGAAAATCTTGAATCCCCAAATTCTCTGAATCTTACGCCTTAGAAGGAGTAGCCTCACTTCATCCCCTGATCAACATGTTCCTGACTGGAAATGCTGCAATGGCTTCAGATGAAGCAGACACGTCTGATGACAATATTTGTTTTCTTCTAGATCTACCCCAGCTCTCCTCATTGCCTCCAGGCTAATAATGTCATGTCTTTGCATAGCTGAAGTGGTAAAATAAAGTCCCTTCTCCAGGAAAAAATAGCTTGCATGCCAAAAAAATCTGAGTACTTGACTAAGGTATACAGGCAGGAACCAGGGGAATACACATTGGATCTGACAGAGCTGGACTGGATCATGAAGTAGAACATCAGCTCGGGCAAGGAAGTGTCTATCTTGAGTCCACTCACTCACAAACTGACATTCAGGGTCTGACAACATCTGCAGCAAGTCCTAACCATCTGCTGTATGACTCCTTGACGCTGTATACAATGCTGACCTACCAGAAATGAGTAGAGATGCTAGACTCCCTCACTACAGATGTGAGAAAGGGGGTCAGAAGACAGATGTGGCAAAGGAAGGCTGAGATATGGTGTGAATTTGAAGAAGATACTCTCTCTGATTTGATCTTTACACATCTGAAAAAAAGACATAACAATACCCTAGATTAGACTACACATTGCGGGACAGTAGAACTGTTTTAATTCACTCTTACATTTCTTGCTCCTTACAGGATATAACAAACATTTCTTGATTGAGCAAATAAAGGAACAGGCTTTACTGTGGGGATTCAAGTGGCACAATATACAAATAAACATCAAATATCTGACACATACAAGGTGCTCACTACATCAAAGATCTCCCTTCTCCACATGCTTTCTTCTAAATCGGCTTCGTATCTCTCCATTCCACTCTCTGTCACATGTTCTGCCCTGTTTAGGACAGTTATTATCTTCTGCCATGTCTATTTAGAAGGACCTTTTATCTGTTACTCCCTATCTGTTCCTCTACCATTATCCACAGCGCTGGCGGTTACAATGTGTTTCCCAGTCTAAGAGCTAACCACGCTAGCGCTTGCCTTCCATTTACTTGAGGACAAAACCAAAATTCTTTCCCCTAGAAAACAATGTCCCTTACTAGTATGGCAGAAACTGTATGGGCTAAGAGTTAGCAAATGCTTAGGGAATGGCTGCTAATCAGTGAGTATTTGTTAAATTTAATCTCTTAAACGCATTCCTTTGTCTGTAGAAGTTGTATACAAATACCTAATGTAGAGATACTGCTGTAGCGAAGACTAAAAGGGATAAAACATGGGAAGCACTTGGGACAGGATGGGTGCCAGATCAGCTTTAAGTATATATGTATTGAGTCTCTCTAGCTGTATCTCCTGACATCCGCCCTTCAACTCAAAGTGGGAATCACTCAAGTATTTCATTTTGAGAAACTGAGTTAATGATGAGACCATCCAAAGCAATTCCAAGTCTGTATCTATAAAATAATTGCTTCTAAGTATTGCCCCTACTACCTTTCTTTTAGACTGTCCCAAATCCCTTCTTCTCCCAGAAAATTCTTCCATTTTATCTGAGTTCACTCCCCAGACGCTCTGTGTGAAAGCACTATTTTCCCTTCCCGATTCTATAAAATGTGCTGCTTAACTTCATTAGAATACTGATGCCTGCGTAAAGTAACTACCTCTGCCATTGCCACCTGTCTCTAGACTCTGAGATCCTGGGGGTAGATACACTGAGTCGTTCCTGGATCCCTCCCAAAGCTAAGCAGAACCTGGCCACCACGCTCATGCCCGATAAACACATGGGTGTGATTGAGTGAATGAATGAAAAAGTCTGCATTTCATCAATTTAAAAAATACTTAATGACAAAGATCTATTTGGGTAAAACCTCTGTGTAAAACATCAAGTATTCTCTATAAAATAATTGAGAGAAATTAATACTACGAAATAGGAGAGCATCATATTTGAAGATAACGGTAAATAAACTGTTAGCTTAGGTTCTTTAGACACTAATGAAAGGTTCCCCAAAAACCTCGGGAAAAATTCAGCATTCTATAAAAGTGAAGGAAAGCATAAATGGCAAAAATGAAGAAAACTACAGTAGATGGGAAGCTTTAAAATAGTTTATTTTAAAATATTTATGTTTGTCACTTTCTAACACAAGAGCTACTGTCTCTTGCTGTATCGGTGCCTCTTGTTCGTATGTTCGCATTTTGGTTAACAGGTTCCCTGTGAAAGGAGATAAGGGGAGAAATGGGAGTTGAAGACTGGGAGTTGTTGTCTGTACTGAGTCCCAGTCCAGAAGGAATAAGGTGGAAAAATAATAATAAGAGAAAGAGCAAGTTATCAACTGAAATGATACACATCATTATCCCATGAAGTTTTTACGGCCACTTGCTCGGCAAGCTTTTGTGGAGTTTGACAGTTGTGAAAAGAATTCTTTATAAAAACAAACAAACAAACAAACAAAAAACCCCACAACACTTCATTTGGCAGGTTGGATAAATTCGGTGCCTGAGTTATTATGTGGGGCCATCAATATGAAGAAAGTAGATGGTAAAAAGGCACTTTGGGGATTCAGTTAAATGTGTTCTTATTAAAAATTATACAAAGGATCCTGACACAGAGAAAGTCAGGGGGCCTCTTCAGACCCATGCATGATAAAGAACATCGGAGATTAAAGAAAAATGTAGTTCAAAGTAAAGGAAGCAGATTGCAAGTGGCTGAAATGTTACGCATTTAAGAAAATATAGAAATAGAGCCTTCCAGGCTCTTAAATGGTTAACTCCTGCAAGTCTGGGCACTTTGTCTAATAGACTGGAGTTGGCTTTTGCACAACACCTTCAGGAAACAGACTTAATGCAATATTTTAAGTAATAATAACAACAGCAGCATAAGAAGATGAAAGATCCTAAACTTGCTTTCCAGAGTCTCACAGAGAAAAAAGGGGGGGGGGGATTAAACAAAAAAAAAAAAAACACATAGAAACTACAAGTTTTCCTTTCTGATCCTTCTCAATTCCAGGAGCAATAACTGGGTTGGTACCATGATTAAAACATATATGGACAAAAGTAGATCAGTGTACTCTCCTATCCTTCAAATAATTATAAAACTGTGATTTTTTTTTTTTAGATTTTATTTATTTATTTATTCGACAGAGATAGAGACAGTCAGCGAGAGAGGGAACACAAGCAGGGGGAGTGGAAGAGGAAGAAGCAGGCTCATAGCGGAGGAGCCTGATGTGGGGCTCGATCCCGTAACGCCGGGATCACGCCCTGAGCCGAAGGCAGACGCTTAACCACTGTGCCACCCAGGAGCCTCAAAACTGTGATTTTAATTAAAACTATCTGAGCATATTACACAGGCTGCACTTCGATATTTGTCATCATTTTAGGAAGCACTGCCTACATGATGTGGGTGCTGACCTCTGCTGTGCCAACCACCTCAGCCATCAGACTCTCCCTATACACGGTGTCTTACATTATTTTATGATCTAAGTAAACCAACGAAAGAATAAAAGCCTTTGCTTTTTATTTCCACTGAACTCTATGGTAAAAACATGCATAGAAACCTCTAAGGGAACACGGTCCTTTCCTGACTGACATTCAATGATTGACTCTTCCTATAAATCCACCGCTCAATAAATCCACCCGTAACAGACATTTACATCTCCTCCCCTTTACTTCTGGTGGGAACTAATCTCAATCATTTTCTTCAGATTCTAAGCCTTTTAGAGAAGGTACATCATTTTTCCCCCTAAAAGCTGTTAAGCTACATATGTAGCTTCACACACAATAAATAACTTAGATCATCATCTGAAGTCTGTTTGTAACGCTAATAAGCCTTGAGGCATGTCTCCTGAAATGCAGTCTAATCTGAAGCAGATGAATTGAGCTCTAGAACGTACACTGTGTACCTGCCCATTTTGAAGATACAAACTGAACTGCCCTGGCCTATTTAATTTAAATATTTTTAGGAAAGCAAAATCAGTAAAAGTAAAAATGACAAACCGCTCCATTTTAAAGAGAGAAGACCCCCTATGACCTTTAGTCATTCTTATCTATTTTGAGTTGTGTGAGGAGCCTGGTGTTCCACACATCAGTGATATGATGAGGGATAATATGCCTACCTACTACAGAATCCACAACAGTGGGTAACCATCGACACCCACTAACGTGTGTGCTGGGACCCCTAAGACATTCTTGGCTCCCTTAAAGAACTGTGGATATATAAAATCCTGAAGCAAACCTAGAACGCCATCAATCTCCGCCCAAACCTGTATTTAAACCATAATTCAGGATCGCTGAGAAAACTGGGCTCCACAGACTACATCCAGGATGGTTAACTGTCATAGACTCCTCCCTTCCCTCTCCACCCCAGTCTAGAGACAGGGCTACCTATAAGCCTTCTGGGTCTTCCATGTGCTCATAATGATATTTAAATAAAAGAATTGGTCCCCATGAGTTCCCTAAGGAGATACATAGGCTTCTGACCCAGGTGTAAAGGATTTTTTGGGAGATATACCCAAGCTCACAAAGAATTACAGGGGGCCAATGATTCCATAGTGTCTCATCACATATCCTTACTTCCCTGAGCTTGCCAAACTAACGAACTCATAGATTTCAACGTGGATCACGTCGTGTATTTCCATGCAGAGCACTTCATGTGTACAGACATAAGTAGAATAAGGGAAGAAAATCTTTTGGCAGTTTCTCTATCAAGGTAATGAGCCATGCTTCTGAAAATACAGAAGACATTGTGATTCTTCACTATTTAAAGTAAGGGGACAATTTCTACTGCAGTCATTAAAAGTTTCCAAACCTGCAGTCTTCAGATCACTGCTAGATTAGTTTATTACTCTCAATCTTTTGCATAAACATAAACTAGGTAAGTTTCCATCTTCTTCTCTCAACCTTGCTCTTGGATCCTACTGAAATACACTACCAATCCTTCCACGGAATTCTAAGCCCAGCTTTCTAGTTATGTTAAGTTATAAAAACAAAAGTGTAAGCTGTTTAAAACTTCTGATCTCATAACCAAGGAAAAACTCTACAGCATTCATGCTCCCTTTTACAGACGCTTGCTTTTCTAGGTGGTTGAGAACAGGAAGGATTAGAAAGGGCTGAAATCTCTTTACTTGGTTTCAGACCACTGCTTTTAGGGGGGCCATTGCTCTTAGGACATGTCCTCTGTGCAGCCAGCATTCAAACACAAACTCCCTCATGGGAGGAAGCACGGTTGCCTTTTCTGAAATGCACTATGAGATCACAGACCTACAAAATCTCCTGACATGGGTTATGTGGATGCAGCTTAACCTCTCCCATTTGTAGCTGGTCACATACAGCCCTTCTCTACTGGGACTGTTTCTCCAGTGAGCAGCCCACCTGGGAGGGATCCTGGCACTAGGACTCATCTGAGCTGTTTCCTTATACCTGCTGCCTGGGGAAACTTAAGCCCACATCACAACCAAACGCTCTGCCATCTCTCTCCATTCTCTTTCCTCGTTCCCCTTGGAGCTGGGCCAGATCTAAGCAAATTCTCAAAGAGAAATCACATACATCATAATTTCCCCTTCTTTCAGAAGTCTCCAAATGTTTAGAAATAGTTTTCCTACTGTTCTATTTTCCCAACTGGCTTCAAGGAAAGCAAAGAACCATCTCCCCTTTTACTGATAGGAGAAAAAAAATTCTCTTAGCAATAATCCTATCCAGGACACAGCCTCCCAACTCTTTCCCTAGGTCTTTCTCCCCACAAATCATGCCCCCTCCTCCTCCTAAATACACTCATGGAAGTGGTGGGGTCACGGGAGCACCCATCGATTGCTCCTTCAGAACATACACAGAGGTCTTTACACCCAGTTTCTGACTGCTGTGACCTCTTTAGAGTGAAGGAAGACTTATTTTCACATTTGGGTCCTGGTAGCCAATTCTAGGCATGTGGAAGAGCCCCCAAAAGCCTGCTACCTGGGCCTTATGAAGAAGGCCATTTCCACCCTCCCCCCTGGCCACACCTCACAATTAACCTCCCCAGTGATAAGATTAGTGCTGTCTGCACTCATCTTAGTGGCAGAGCGTACAGAACAATTCCCAGTCTGATTTAAAATTAAAATTTTGTATCAACGAAGGCACTGCATACACTGTTTTGTTCCACTTAATTAAAACTACATTAACTGGGTTTCCAGATTATTAACAATCTCTGTGCTCTATCCCCCTGGGAGCAATAGCCACAGGGTCATTATGACACAGAACACTGAGCTTGGGTCTAGAGAGCATGTAGTAAATCCCGGCATTAAGCCTTTGCCTATGAAACTGGTCACTTTGGTCTTTTTTTTTTTTTTTTAAACCTGCAGATTACAAAGATCTACGTGAAATTGGTTGGACTAACCCCTCTTCCCTGCTAAAACACAGGAAAGAATTGGGTTTTAGGTACCATTCTTCTCAGATGGCTCAAAGAGAGCCGTGCAATGCTTATGTTGTGGCACTTTATAATAGAAGCAACGGTAGGTCCTCAGAACGAATCAAAATGATCCTTAGCACAACAGTCGGATGTTTCTCATCAATAAGTAGAATAAAATCTATAAAAATAGAAAGCATTTTTATTTTTCAAGCAATATGATATTGTGCTGTATTTTAAAAAAGAAAAAATACACAGGTATTACTAAGATATTTTGAAAGAGGACTGATTGCAAACCCCACTGGTAGAAACTGGGGACTGGAAGTAGAGCCTCCATGTGTGGACACTCCTCCCACTCCCAGGAGCCCAAGCCACCCGTCTCCACTTCTTCCCCACACGCTCACACACGTTTTTGAGATGCATATTGTGTAAGGATGTCAAAGTTCGGGGCATCGTTTATATATAGCAGTCACATAACTGTACCAACTCACAGTCACTAGGGCATAGACAGGTGCAAAGATTCTGGACCTCCCTGATAAGTCTAGAGCTAGAAGGGGAGGATCCTGCCTGCACATCCGGGACCTGCACGTGCAGCCAGGCACGCACTCCAACAGAGAACGTGCACACACTCGTCCACACACCCACGCATGGGAGTAAGTCCTGCCCCTACCATACTCTTCGTGAATTCTGAAGTGGCTCTACTCTCCCAAACCTGAAATGTGTGTCTTCACCGTGGGGAGATGACAGGAAACGTGCACACCAGCTATGGAGAGTAAGTACCTCGTAGAAGCTCTGATTCAACGGTCCAATGCGTAGGCTCTAACCACGGATTTTAAAAGGGCTTTTATATATGAGAAGATCTTTTACATAAAATAAATATTACCAGATAAACCCCTGAGCTCATTTCCTCATCCTAGTAAGTGAGCCATAGTATGTGGACATTCAGATTTTGCAACAGCATACAAGTCTTTTTCTTTCTTTCTTTTCTTTCTTTCTTTCCTTTTTTTTTTTTTTTTTTTGAGTTAGATGGGAAGTACCCCCATGTAAGTGTTGCAATGGCACTTTATGCGGAGACTTAGCGAAGTTTATGCTGAAGGAAGCCTAGTCTGCAACATACTAGAAAAGGAAGTGTCCCAGATTCCTTCAGGAAACAGGGATGTGTAGAGTCTTCTGAGGAAGGAGATCTCTGATACCAAAGATGAAGATGAGAGAATTTAAGGGGGACCAGCAAAAATAGACTCACGGAGACTGGAGTGATATTGTGAGGGACTGCTGCACACACTCCCAGGGCCTGCACTGTCAGTGTTCTTTCTGCCACATCTGACCGGTTTTGAAGCACATGGGAATGAATTAGTTAGGTCCCAACTGGCAATCCCCCTCTTTCCTATAGCTCTGGGATGCAGACGTGACTGTTCACTTACAAACAACAAAACCTACTTTAAACGTCTTTCCGAGTTAGTGGTGTGTGTTCTCTCTGGGGGAGGCTAAGGAAAAGGGAAGCAGCTCTCTCTGGTCACCTGGCCACAGCCCTCCCCCGACCCCCTGGGCTGCGGGACAGTGTCTGTCCTCCTCACATGCATTTCCAGGTGAATATGCCACAGCAGCAGACAACTCTCCAACAAGAGAGACCACAGGCCAGGTGTCTTTGTCTTCCTCTCACAGCTCATCCAAAGACATCCGGTTCTGGGAAAGACAGAACCAGTCCCAACACAGGGAGACTCCACAGAATTAACAAGTACATTGCTGAGAGAAGATCCGAAAAAGGTTATGTGTTCTCTTTAAGTTGCTAACTATAGTAAATAAGCCAGCTAGGATATGCCATTTAGCATGGAGCAAGTCTGACAGAGAAGGACAATCATCTCACTGCCTCTTCCACCTCTCTATCTGCAGGGTCTTTCCCCAGCACATGCAAAATCCATGTTTCTCCCACTCTGAGATTCCTGGCTGTGTTTATCTATCTAGCTCTATTTTTCTTGCCCTATTGTTTCTTCCATGTTTCTTGAAATGGTTGTCCATATTCCCTGTTTCTGTTTCTCTCAATCTCTCTTCACTGATTTGAAAGCCCCCTACCATCTGGCACTTTTCCTTTCCCTTGTCACTGTGATTTAGGTCATCACGGACATCCAAATTATCCAATCCAATGAATATTTTTGGAACTTTATTTTTGTAATTGGTCTACTATCAAAATTCTCTAAGCCTGAGTTTCTCAGATATTTTTCTACCTTTCTGAATATATAGTGCCAATATCTTCTGAGTTTTCTGTCTTCACACTGGGATCCCAAAATGAGGACTTTGCACCATGATTTTATCCAGGTTTAGGGTTTTAACTACACCATCCACGTGCTGATAAATCTTCTAAGCCCCAATATACACATCCCACCACTGCTGGACTCACCTATGTGGGATGTCCTAAAAAAAAAATCACACATCAACCTGTCCACGTTCATATTTATCATCTTTCAGTCAAAATCTTCCTTTGTTTTATATTCATGTAGAGTCTCTGGTTTAGTCCTTAATCCTCAATGCTGTCCATAAACACTTTAAATGAATGAATTTGTAATGTTTAATAAGAGTCAGGAATGGCTTCTCTAAATTGATTGTATGAACCAAAGCATTTTACATGTGTCCCCAAAAGCATCAAGTTATTTGAGTGTATAGACATAACTCCGAAGACTCAAAATATGAAAACCCTAACAGGGCTCCTTCCATGAAGACCTTCATGGCCCTCCCTGTCCCTCTACCACCCTGCCTCTCACAGTCTATGCATAGCTAGGAAAATAAAAATGACAATTTGTGTATCCTACTGTATTGCTTCATATATAAAAACTGTAGAACCAATCACACTGTAACATGGTTAGTTACGTATGTATCTTACAATCATTTGAGCTTCTTAGGAGCAAAGACTATACTTATTTAGTCTTATTTTATCTGTGCCTGACATAGCCGGCACTTGATATTTTGGGGAAAATAATCAAATCCACTGGACTTACTTTTAAATGGAGAATTTTCCTCTTACTTTAATTTTTATGTGAGATTTTATTAGATGATGAAATATTTGCTTTTAAACATTATTTATTTATTTATTTATTTATTTATTTATTTATTTATATTTTTTTAGAGGTGGGGAAGGGGCAGAGAGAGAGACAATCCTAAGCAGGTCCCTGTCCAGCACAGAGCCCTATGTGGGGTCCATTTCATGACCCTGAGATCATTGCCTGAGCCAAAATCAAAAGTCCGACACTCAACCAACAGAGTCACCCAGGCACCCCAATTTTAAACATATTTTAATTAGTATGTTCTAAGCCACCCACTCTGCTTAAAAGAAAGGACAGGTAAATCATAACATCACCTGTTTGAAGGCAACCCCATGACTGATGAATGGTAGGTTCTTACATAGTGAAATAAACTTAGCACTACTCAATTTCAGTCACAAGGACACGAATATCAACTATGGGGAGAGCTTTTTCAATTGTATACCACAGGCTATGATAGACAATTCCAGGCACTTTCCCCTTCACAACCCTCCAGAGTCAGGGCCAGGAGAGCAATATCTACCTCTCAAGTGAGCTAGAATCAAAACACGTCAGGAGGGTAGATAAAGTTGAGGATCCCCACAAAATATTATTTTCTCCATTTGCAAGAAACATGTAAATATTATTTTATAGGAATATTCCAAGAATGAATGGACACCCAAAATAAATTATTAAACCTACTGCCATTATCATTATCTTAATCCCTAAACCAGCTTTGTGTCAGGATAACAGCAACTTTTTATGACATGGATCAGATTAACCTTGCTCAGTCTACTGTAATTATTTCAGATGTCAAGCCATAAGAAGACCCCTGCCTAGATGATTTCTATTTTTAAGTCACCCAAAGAAAATGAAGTTACTTATACAGCAGTCTAAAAACTTAGTCAGCAATCTGTCATTCTTGTGCCTAAAATACCAAACTGTCAAATAATCTATTGAGTGATGTGGCTCAAATGGTTTCATAGTCCAAAATGTTTTATTTATATAAAATTTCTGGCTCATTTATTGCGGTCAATAATCTGAAAATTGTTTTCTGAATGATCCAGTAACTTCATATGATATTGTTAAAAGGGACAGCAAAAATGCACTTCAGGAAAAAGTGACACACAAATTATCTGTTATACAGAAAAAATTAAAGAGAAGTCAATACTTGGTGAATAAAGCTAAATTCTATTACAAAAATATAGCTGTCACACTACTAAAAAAATACTTATGCCTTCAAAATCCACCAGCCAAGAGGGTGAGTATTCACTGATAGAATTTTATTCTTTTAATATTGCCTCCCCCAGAATAGACAGGTCAAATTCCCTTGAATTTAAAAAGTAAAAGCCATTCTTTCATAGAAATAGAATCTCAAAAAAAAAGCAAACATGAGTTTACAAGCATTCCTTTGGCATCCAGTGAGAACGTATCTCAGATATTCACATATCTTTGTAACGCTGAGCCACTGACTTTTAGTGTTATAGGCTCCACAAAACAGAGACATAAAAAGTCATTATTGGCTACAACCCAAATGAAAAATACCCCACATATATTTAGGTAATTAATCTCAATTCTATTTATGAAAAGAAAAAAATAAATGTTTCATGGCTTAAAAAATTAAACACATTTGATTATTGAAGCCTCCTGACAGTAAGAGTTCTGAACAAAATTATTCAGTGCTATTTGGAAATACGGGTCTAATACAATCTTCTGGGTATTAGATAAAGCCAGAAGCTGTGGATCCTGATTTTGGCGGGGTGAGTCACCAGGGCAAATGTGGTGCAAGCTAACTGTACCTTAGCTTCCCTTGTACATATTAAGGAGCTCACGACTACACCATAAGTCAATATTCATCAGGTTTGTTACAGAGCTGAGGCTGCCAGATTTTCATTTCCTACTGTCTAGACAGCCAGTCTAAACACTGTATTATGAAGCCCCCACGGAGCAGAATTCCCCAAAGACTTCTTAAAGGTCCTGGTGGTGCTAACTATGCCAGACACTCCCATTTTATTGCTTTTGTATGGTACCATTTGGGTCCAGAAAGACAGAATATAGGATTCCTTGGGAGAAAAAAAAGAAAGACTGGGTCATTCTTTAACTTGTAAAATCAATACAGCCTTAACACCCAAGTACCCACTCCCAGCCGACCATTCTCCTGCTGGCTTGAAAACTGTATTCAGCAGTCAAGGCTGCACGGTTTTCAGAAGAGAAAACACTGAACTTTCATGAAATACAGTGTACATAAAATATTTCGTGAGAGAGAAACTCCTGGAATTAAAATGAACATTTTTAATAGACTATTAAATATTAGTGTATTGACATGCCTAAACAAAATGCTTTATAAAAAAATAAAATGACCTTGTCTTCAGTTTTAACACCAAAGTGAGAAGTTATTTATAGTCACTTTTAAACCAAAACTAGAAGAAATGGGTGAAATCTGAGCATAACCAAAGGATGACCAATGACAGTCAGCCAAATTTAGGCAGGGCTTCCAAAAAAGGGTTTAAAATAAGAATATAACTTGACAGCCAGGTGCAAAAACCCACATGGGATCAAAAGTCAGAGAAAGAAAGTGGTCATAAAGAATCCAGGCAATTAGTCTGTCAAAAAAACACTCAAAGCTCAGTAACCGTGCTGTAAGATACTGAAATATGTGAGTAACAGTTTGACATCAGGAGAGCTTCTAAAACTATTAGGGCAGGTTATATGGAAATTAATAGTTTGTGTAGGCCTTCCTACAAAACTGTGATGGTACATGCAGCAATCTATTTTTTTTTCCTAAATCCTTATTATAAAAACTACAGTTCCTGGAACATAACAACATGTTCACAAAAAGTTTGTGGAAGATACTGAATGAAAGGAGAGGAAAATGGCAGATAGAATCACAAAATGATTGATACCTGACTCAGCTCTCTTGATAAGATCTAGAGTTTCCGAGTAAACCTTACACTACACCCTGAAAAGAGAAGGAAATAGGGAGGAGCGCGTGGCAGAAATGAAACAGAAATCCATCAACTTAACACTATGTAGATGCTGACATGGGTTTTTCCATGTAAAACCAGAGGACAAGGCACAGGTTGCCGGGCTTATGGTATATACAGTACACCGGGTCTTTGAAACATCCCACAGGCTGGCTCCCTACACACCGATCACATCGACAATCACAACATATTTTCTAGTTTTCAGTACTTACGTCTTTAGGGTATGCATTTTGTTAAACCCATCCCAAAATATTTCATGTTGTGGAATGTTATTGTAAATGCGATTATTTTCTTCATTTTATTTTTTTAGTTGTTTATTGCCCATATATAAAAATACTACTTATTATTTCAATCACTTAAATGTGTTAAGACTTGTTTTGTGGCCCAGAGTATGGTCTATCTTGGTGCATGTATCACACGTGCTTGAAAAGAATTTATGTTCTGCTGTTGAGTGGAATGCTTTAGATATATCAACTAAGTCACACTGGTTCATGACAGTGTTGTTCAAATATTCTTTTCTCCCTAATAATTTATAGATTACTTTTCTATCAATTTTTAGGACGAGGATGTTGAATCTAACTGTAATTGTTCATTTGTCTATGTTTCTTTTCACTTCCGTCAATAGATGTTGTATGTACTTTGAAACACCTATTTTTAGGTTGTTATATATATGCAGGATTTTTAGGTTTTGATAAATTGACTCATGACCATGACAAGTCTGTATCTCTGCTAATATCTGTTGTCATGAAATCTACTTTATATGATATTAATAGAGCAAGTCCAGATTGAGTTTGGTGTTTACATGGTGACTCTTTCTCCATGCTTTCAACTCATCTATTTATATTTATGTTAATTTTTGAAAGTATATAGTTATATCTAGACTTTTATCTACTCTTATGGTTGCTGCCTTAAAACTGGAGAATTTATACCATTTATATTTATAATATTTACTAATATGGTTGGTTTAAATCTACCATCTTGCTATTAGTTTTCTAAATTTTATATTTGTTCTTTCTTTCTTATTTTTCTCTTTTTTTGCCATCTGGATTACTTGAGTGTTAGTATTTCATTTAATGTCTGCTTTTGGTTTATTAGCTATACTTCTTTTAATTTTTTAGTAGTTTCTCTAGGGTTTACAATAGGTATTTTTCACTTTTCAGGGCTGGAAGTAAAGAATACGTTCATTATCCTGACTATGGTGATGGTTTCATGGTGTACGTCTGTGTCAAAAGTTCTCAAACTTATACCTTAAAACGTTCCCCTCATTGCATATCAATTATACCTCACTAAATCTGTCGTAAAAAAAAAAGAGAGGAGAAAGAACATCAGGGTAATTGGCACTCATATTTTAATAAGGTTTTAAGTCTACTGCATAGTAAAAAGTGTACTAGACAAAATCCTGCCCAGTATAATAATGTATACCAAGTAATATTCTTGAGCTTTTCTTCTGTCTGGGAAATTGGAATATATTGTTTGTTAAAATCCAAGACAAATCTTGAAACATCAAAAGTCATTTTTGAAGTCCCTCTAGCTATCTTACCCATAGAGGTAATGTGGAAGAAAAAAATGACCAAAATATCATAATTTAAAAAGGCCAAAAAATCAAACCTTCAACTGTGAGTATTCCATTTCAAAATGTGCTCTTATCTACATTGGATTCCTCAGTTTCATTTTTTTTCTCTTATTTTTCCTCAATTTTGCTTCTGAAGATAGGTTGGCAATTTTTTTTTCCTGTAAAGGGCCACAGAGTAAATATTTTAGGGTTTGCAGATTACCTTCAATCTCTGTCTCCTATCTTTCTTTGTTTTTCTTTTTTATAATGCTTTCAAAATGTGAAAACAATTCTTACCTTGAGGGCCAAACATAAACAAAGCACAGGCCATAGTTTGAAAACCCCTGCTTTAAAATAAATTGCTCCTGACATCATTTGGGACCTTATCAATTGCTATGGACCACAAGCACTTCAAAGGCAGAGACACAATAATTGGGTATGGTAGTATACATTCAACATGTTTCCTTCTTATACTTCACCTCAATTTGTATGTGGAGAATATTCAAAAACTTATGCGTCTATTCAGCTGGCATGGAGTGAGAATTCGCATGTTAACATTTTAATGGCTTTCTTGAATTCTAGGCTTGGCTTCTAAGCATTTGTAAGTTAATGGAAACCTTGAAAAACCTTTAAGCTAAGTAAGTCAACTGTTTTGTACCTGCAAAAATATTTTAAGCTAAATAGAAATATTTAATACGTATACCTTTCTCATAAGTTAAAAATTCATTACTTCCCAAATAAGTCAATATAAATATTATACAATAATGTGTCTTTTTTTTTTTCTTGGAAACTACAAAATTTTTAAATTTTGCATTAAAGTCATATGTGGAAGGGTGAACAAAAATATACACAACACATTTTCAGAGAGCACAAAAATTTTTAAAACTGTCTCATCTATCATTTTGTTTGAGTGAATGTTTCAGCATTATTACTTACATATTCATCAGATGTTTATTACGCATCTAACTTTTCTACTTAGAATACACAATGGAAAACAAGATAATCGTGGTCCTTACCAGGATGGAGTCTATTGCCTATGTGACTGAAAGGTGATAAAAAGGAAAGAGACAAAATAATTACAAACTAGTCAAAGTGAAGGAAGTAAACAAAACAAGCTGGGATAGACAGAGTAGCCTCCAATATGAAAGCGAGGAGCTAAAGGTAAAAGAAAATGCAAAATTTTGGAGGCAAGTAGGCAAAGAACCCTGTGGCTGAGAAGAGCCAGTATAAACATATGAAACGGAAGTGGTCTAGTGTGTTTAAGGATTTATTAAGAAATCAGTTGTCTGAGGTGGTGCGCATGAGCCAGTGGCGTGAAATAAGGCTGAGGAGATGGTTGGGAATAAGACTCATACTGCTACTTGGAAAAAAGACTGGAGGGGAAAATAGTAGAAGCAGAAATACCAGTAAAGAATCAATATGGCTCCTTCCCCCAAGAAAATATATTCCTCAGTTGAGAAATGACAGTGGTTTAGAATAGACTGGTGGCAGAGGGATGAAAAAGGGTGAGTGGACACGGAGATGTAGAGTGAAAGGAAGGCTAAATACCATGGTCCATCTGCACATCTGTAGGAATGATCCAATAGAAAGAGGAAAAGTAATGAGGCAAAAACAAGAAGAAACCAACAAAGATTCAAAGCGCCTTAGAACTTAAATTACACTGTTTTATTTAGCATGTGTTTCGAGAATAATAAAAATGAGGGGGAAAGTTGTTTAAAATCCTGAAAAATTTAGAAGTGGAGTTTAAAAACTCAAACCGTAAAGTCATTCCATTCTTAAAGTTTTCATTCATTAATCATAAATATTTGCCATGTGCCAGGCCATATGCTAGATACTGAGAATACAAATATGGAGATATATGTATCTTGACATGTGTGAGGTTATACTTCTGACACTACTTAGTCATCTCCAGTGTAAATATTTAAGATTTTTTCCTTTATATTTCGGTTTTTTTTTTTTCTGTTTGTTTAGTTTCTTTATTATGTTATGTTAGTCAAAATACAGTACATCATTAGTTTTCGACGTAGCGTTCCACGATTCATTGTTTGCATATAACACCCAGTGCTCCATGCAATACATGCCCCCCCCTTAATACCCATCACCGGCCTATCCCAATCCCCTGCTCCCGTCCCCTCTGAAACCCTCAGTTTGTTTCCCAGGGTCCACAGTCTCTTGTGGTTCATTCCCCCTTCTGTTTGCCCCCCCTTCATTCTGCCCTTCCTTCTCCTACCGATCTCCCTGCTATTCCTTATGTTCCACAAATGAGTGAAACCATATGATAATTGTCTTTCTCTGCTTATTTCCCTTAGCGTAATCTCCTCCAGTAGTTTAACCAAGCAAAGAAATGAGCTATCTTAAAACTGCAAGGACCCTTCCTCTTCCTTTCCTTGCTTGAATAATTCACTTATCAAACCATTAAGCGAAGCAGAACAAGGTCCACCTGGACCGGGGGTGGTGATGCTGTGGTAGCTCAGAGCAGGATGTTAGAAGAGAAGCAAGATGACAGACATGGGAGTAAGGGTAGGGCTGGGTAGAAGGGGCTGGCTATCTAGAAGAGGTAGAGGAAGGTATCCAGGCATCAGGGAAGCCCAATGAAGGAAGTCAGATCTCAAACAGGATGAAGACAGAATCTACACTTGAGTGCATCTTGCTGCAGGGCTTTAGAGCCCAAGTAGATTGAGGAAGGTATCCACACAAGGTGGAGCCCTGTGTGTGGAGTCAGAGCCAATGCTGAGTAAGGAAGGCATCCATTCCAGAGTCAGCCCCGCAGGGGATGTTTGAAAGGTAAGGAAGGAGTCCCTGTATGGGGACAGCCTGGTGTAGAGATTCTAAGCTTAAGTGGGACAAGGAATGTGTCTATGTGGGTAGGTAGTCTGTATTAAGGAGTCAGAGCCTCAGAGGAGGAAGGAAGGCATCCATGAGACAATACAGCTCAATGCACTGGCAACAAAAATTAGGTTTAAAGGTACCTGTCCAATAGGGTTCAGAGGGCATCTACATGGGGAAAGAGGGGCTATGGAGATGGGTGGTAAGGTACATACACAGGAATCGATTAAGTATATATTGATAGTATTGGGAGCCAGGATTCTCACTATCAGAGAAGAAACAGAGAAAAAAATTGAATAAACCCTAAGGTGTTGAACTGGAATCAGAAACATCATTGTAAACCCATGATATACAATCTTTCTAAATTAAAAGAGAAAACAAATGGGCGCCTGGGTGGCTCAGTCGGTTAAATGTCTACCTTTGGGTCAGGTCATGACCTCAGAGTCCTGGGATGAATCCCCACATCATCGGGTTCCCTGCTTAAGCACAGAGTCTGCTTCTCCCTGTTCCTCTGCCACTCCCCCTGCTTGTACACTCACTCTCTCTCTCAAATAGAGAACTCTCCTCTAAAAGAACTAGGGTTCCTTGAAGATTCCACTTCTAGGCTAATTCCACTAATGGATCAGGAAAAATACAAAACAAACTTGAAATCTAGTGCTGTACCAGAAAACAAAGAAGTGCTGAAAGAAAGAAAGACATATATTAGAAGAATTCAAAAACCAATTTAAAAGGTCTTCTACTGGCCAGGACAGCAATCACCGAGTATCACTTAAAAAACAAACAAGCAAACAACAACAACAAAAAACCCATCGAATTATAAATCACTTATTAAAATGCCATAAGTCTTCAGACATAAACAAAAAATACAGAAATTTAAAGCTTGAAGATGAAAAAGATATTTATACAGTTCCAAAATACCTTCCTATAAAATCCACCTTGTTTTAAAAGGAGGAAAACCTTTGCAATAGAGAAGCCAGGCAAATACCCCCTTAATCAATGATCAAGCACTATTATTTTCAGTAATAGGGCAAATCAAAATTAGGTACCATCTGGTGGGTTAAAATAAGAAGAGCAAAGCATCACTTCCGTGATATTCCTGCCAAAGGTACATAACATAAATCAGGAAGAAATGTCAGAAACACACAAATTAAGTGCATTCTAAAAAAGAACAAACAAGAAACTGGTCTATAACCTTAAAAAGTGTCAAAGTCATGAAAGACAAAGAAATACTGAGAAAATATTGCAGCCTGAAGAAAACTAAAGACACATTACAACTAAATGCAACACCTGATTCTAAACTGGATCCTTTCTGCAATAAGTAATTTTTATTGAAAAAAAAATCACTGAAACTTGAAAGGGGTGTGTAGGGGTGTGGATGACAGAAATGAATCAGTGTAGATTCCCCTGATGTGAATGGTAATATGGTGGTTATGCAGGAGCATTCTGGGATGACAGGGCGTCAGGTCAGCAGTTAACTTTCATATATTTCAGGAAACAAATGTTCTTGTACAACTTTTCTGTTTCAAAATATGAAAAAATTAAATTATAGTACATTATGATTTCAGTCTTATCATCCCAACACTGTATGTGTACTATTTTAAGTTTACAAATAAAACAGCCTATTTTAATAATGATCCCTCTGTTCTCTCATTCAGTTAATTCATTTATTCATGTATACTATCATTCCTTATTCATGCAACAATTTATTTTAACAACTACTCTGTGCCAAGTATAGAGTGAGATGTTCAGACATTTCTTTTTTTTAAAGATTTTATTTATTTATTCAACAGAGATAGAGACAGCCAGCGAGAGAGGGAACACAAACAGGGGGAGTGGGAGAGGAAGAAGCAGGCTCATAGCAGAGGAGCCTGATGTGGGGCTCGATCCCATAATGCCGGGATCACGCCCTGAGCTGAAGGCAGACGCTTAACCGCTGTGCCACCCAGGCGCCCCCAGACATTTTTATATACATTTTTCCTTTAATCATCATAACATCTCTGCAAGGCATGAATTATTACTATAATTTGCACATAGAAACAATGCTCAGGCAGTTACTTCAAGCAAGGCCACATACAATACAGAAGAGCCTGTTAGTCCAATGCTTAGAGATGCCATTCACCTGTTAACACTTCACTCAATTAAAGGCATTTAAAGATGAATCTTTAATCCTTTTGATTAAATGGCCAGTTAATTAATAATTATGGTATTATATAAACATACCTTAAAAACACAGCCTCATATGTACACACTCATCACTTTTATTCAACATAGTACTAGAAGTCCTAGCCCTAGCAATCTCCCAAGGGGAAAAAAAAAAAGTATCCAAATTGGTAAAGAAGTAAAACTGTCACTATTTGCAAATGACATGATACCCCATATGGAAAACCCTAAAGGCTCCAGCAAAAATCTCGTAGAACTAAAAAATGAATTCAGTAAAGACACAGAATAGAAAGTTAATAGACAAAAATCTATTGCATCTCTGTATACTTATAACAAAGTACAGAAATAAAAATTAAGGAAGCAATCTCATCTACAATTGCATCAAAAAAATAAAATACCTAGAAATAAGGTTAAGGATCTGTACTCTGAAAACTATAAGATACTGATGAAAAAACTGAACAAGACACAAATGGAAAGATATTCCATGCTCCTGGATTAGAATAATTAATATTGTTAAAACGTCCATACTATCTAAGGAAGCTACAGATTCTGTGTAATCTGGCAAGGATGTGGGAAAAGGGTACACTCGTGAACAGTTGGTGAGAATGTAACTTGGTGTAGCTACTCTGGAAAACAGTGGAGCCTCCTCAAAAAATTAAAAATAGAAATACCATATGATCCAGTAATTCTACATGTGGATATCTATTTGAAGAAAACCAAAACACTAATTCGAAAAGATATATGCATGCCTATGTTTAGTGCAGCGTTATTTACAACTGGCAAGATATGAAAGCAACCTAAGTGTCCACTCATAGATGAATAAGAAATATGTGATATATATTCACAATGTAGTATTATTTAGCCATATAAGAGAATGAAATCCCGGCATTCACAACAACATGGGTTGTTATAGAGGGTATAATGCTAAGTGAAATATGCCAGAAAGAGAAAGACAAATACCATATGGTTTCACTTATCTATGGAATCTAAAAAACAAAACAAACAGCAACAAAAACAGAAACAGATTTATAAATACTGAAAACAAACTGGTGGTTGCCAGAGGGAAGGGAGTGGTGGTTATGGGTAAAACAGGTGAAGGGCGTTAAGAGGCACAAAATTCTAGTTTTAAAATAGTCAAGAAGATGAAAAATACAGAATAAGGACCATGGTCAGTAAGACTGTACTAACTTTGTATGGCAACAGATAGTAACTGCACTTACCACGGTGACCACTTCATATTGTATGTAATTGCTGAATCGCTATTTTGTATCGCTGAAACTTCTATAATATTGTATGTCAACTACATTTCAATTAAAAAATAAGTTCTGGGGATGTAACATACACCATGGTGACTACAGTTAACAATACAGTATTAGAATTAAAAGTTGCTAACAGGGTAGACCGCTCTTTGAATCTCCTTCACTTATTGTACCCATCCCCCATTCACCTCCCCTCTAATAATCATCAGGTTGTTCACTAAAAAGTCTATTTTTTGGTTTGTCTCGTTTTTTTTTTTTCCTTTGTTCATTTTTGTTTGTTTCTTAAACTCCACTTTTGAGTGAAATCATAAGCTATTAATGTCTTTCTCTGACTGGCTTATTTCACTTAGCGTAACATCTAGATCCATCCATGTTGTTGTAAATGGCAAGATTCCATTCTTTTTAATGGCTGAATAGATTTCCATTGTATATATATACCACATCTTCTTTATCCATTCATCAGTGAACAGACACTTAGGCTGCTTCCATAATTTGCCTATTGTAAATAATGTTGCAATAAACACAGGAATGCATATATACTTTCGAATTGGTGTTTCTGTATTTTTTAGGTAAATAGTAGTGTGATTACTGGATCATAGGGTAGTTCTATTCTTTTGAGGACCCTCCACACTGTTTTCCACAGTGGCTGCACCAGTTTGCATCCCCATCAACAGTGCACAAGGGTTCCTTTTCCTTACCATCCTTGCCAACACTTATTTCTAGCCATTCTGACACGTATGAGGGCTAAGACAGTACATTTTAAATGTTCTCCTTAGAAAAAATAAAAAAGTTAAAAGAAGAAAAGTTCTCATTAGAATGAAAAAAAAAACAAGTTTCTAACCATGTAAGTTGATTTATGTTAATTAAACTTATCACAGTAATCACTTTGCAATACACACACACACACACACACACACACACACACACACACACACATATAATGCTACATACTGTATAATACCAACTCTGTGACACTGTGAAAAAGGCAAAGCTGTGGAGAGAGTAAAAAGATCTGTGGCTGTGAGCGAAAGAGGGATGAACAGGTAGAGCACTGAGGAGTTTTAGGGCAGTGCTACTACTGTGATACTGTAATGATGGATACATGTCCTTATTTATTTGTCCAAAGCCAAAAAAATAGACAACACCAAGAGGGAACCCTAATGTAAATGATGACTTTGGGTGTTAATGATGTGTTGATGTAGGTTTATTGACTGTAACAAATGTACCACTCCGGGGATGCCTGGATGGCTCACCTGGTTAAGCTTCTGCCTTTGGCTCAGGTCATGATCTCAGGGTGCTGGAATCGAGTCCTGAATTAGGCTCCCTGCTCAGCGGGGAGCCTGCTTCTCCCTCTGCCTGCTGTTTCCCCTGCTTGTGCTCTCTCTCTCTCTCTCTGACAAACAGTCCATTAATTTAAAATATTTTTTAAAAAAGTACCACTCCAGTGGGAGATGTAGACAATGAGGAGGCTATGCATGTGTGGGGGGTAGGCAATATATAGGCAATCTCTGTACCTTCCACCCACTTCTGCTGTGAAACCAATACTGTAAAATAAAGTCTAAAAAAAAAAAAAAAAAAAAAAAAAAGGTGACCAAGGACCCAGCTCTGAGCTTCCATTAGGTCACTCAAGAATTTCAATGCTGATACTTTGGCCCCATAACTGTTACTAACTGGTAAGTTCCAACAATTCTGAAACTACTGCTATTATGAACCAGGCAAAGACACCTATAGAGACAAGAAGATTCCCAACTAACGTCCCAGGAAAATTAGGAGAGGATCAGGACGGCACTGTGAGCCAAAGAGGCTGAGCTACACCCATAAATGTTCTTCATCACTTTCCCTTTCTCCTCTGAGAAAGAAATTATTCAGATATCATCTTGCTTTCAGGAGACTGCAGTCTCCGAGAATGACTGATTTCCCAGGGAATCTGAGCAGCAGGGAAAACAAGGAGGGAGGGCTGTTCAGCTCACGGAAAGAAGGCACAGATGGACGGCCTGGGGAGAGGGTGGAATGTAGAGTGGGGCATGAAGAGCTCCCTCCCTGGCCACCCACTGACCTTCAGTAAATAAGCCCAAGAGATCAAGGTACAATTTGTGTCTGAGTTCATGCGGAAGCTAACAAGAGACAAAGAATGGTGCCCATCCACCCTTGGGGTAGAGGGTGTAGGAAGGTATTAGACCTGCACAGTTAGAACACTGTGCTTATAGGCCTCGTCTTCCCATATCTCCAAGGGCCAAGAAAGCCTCAAGGGTCCTTGGGTTGTATAAAAAGTGGTCCGTATACATCACAGATTACTGTAGCGATACCTATTAAATGAAGGGTAAGGCCAGGAAAGAAGCAGAGAATCAAGTTTGCTCATTCAAACGTGAAGTGAAATTCAAAAAACATTTTTCGGCTTTTCTAACTGTGAAGAATTTTTGAAATTTTCCTCACCTGTAATTTGTACCATGAAATTATTAAACATAACTGAGTACTATGGATATACCTATACATATATATACACTATCACAGATACTCTTTTTTACACATGTGAATGCAAACATACCTGTATGTAGTAGATTATATACTGAGAGAGAACACAGGTAATGAAGTCTCATTTTATGATGAATTAGGTTATAAAAGGAAGAGTGACAAGCTTTTGGAAATACTGCAGGGAAGTGCCACGTCATAAAACATTGACCTGCCCTCCTCCGATATTTACAAAATAATAAAGATTTCCAAATAAGGAATAAGACATCATTTATTTGATTGAGAACCACATGAAGTTGGCTGACTTCTTTGTACCTTTAAACACAGGAATGGCACTTACAATGGTGGACATATAAGAAGATGTGATCCTCAGAACGGAGACGGGCTCTAACACAGAATAATCCCAACTCCCATCTCCCGCCCACCCATTAAGGAAGCTTAGGAGAGAAGAATCTGCTACCTAAATTATAATCGTTTTCTTTTTGTGGGGAAAGTACAGAGATGTAGATTCACATGACTGTGTGTTCGGATATATAGACTGTGTCACAAATCAAAATACAGACTATAAAAATCCATGAAAAAAAAAACTTAAAAACACACCAGGAGAAACACTGGTAAGAGAAGGAATTTTACCCTGCCAGTCACTTCAACAAATAATTACTTTGTGCCAATCTGTTGTTGCATGCCAAGTACATGAAAAGCCTCTTCCCTAAAGATAGAGGAGAAAAAAATTAATTGGGGCAGGGGGAGCTAACTAAAGGAAAAAAGCTCTACTTTAAAATGAAAAAAATTCATCTTCCTTTGCTTTATTATGTTTATAAATTATACTGGATTTTCAACCCCATAGAACTTTTACTAATTCAAAAAAACTAGAAATTCTGAAGACTCACTTGGCATAACTATAAATTAAAAAAAAAAATCTGAGGGGTGCCTGTGTGGCTCATTTGGTTAAGTGTCCCACTCTTGATTTCGGCTCAGGTCATAATCTCAGGGTGTTGGGATCGAGCCCCAAGTAGGGCTCCATGCTTAGCAGGGAGTCGGACTGAGGATTTCTCTCCCTGTCCCTCTGCCCCTCCCCCCACTCACAAACTCTCTCTCTTAAATCAATCAGTCAATCAATAATCTGAAAGAAAAATCACATTAGAAAACCAAAAGCACAGGCAGTGGGTTAAATAGTGCATTAAGGAAGATTAGTGTGAGCATGTCTGAGAACAGAATTGATGAACAAAGGGAGTTCATTGCTAAACAGGCATTTTAAATGTGTAGCATAACATCCATACTACCCACGCAGCCTGGTATACTGGAAATACATCTCTTTGAAATTTAACTACAGAAGCAAAAACCTTATTCCCTATCAGAAAACAGATCAACCCCCCCCCAAAATAAATAAATAAAAATCACCATAACCCCAACTTGGACGGTTCTGTGAAATCTGATCCATTTCATTTTCCTTCCCGGGCAGACGCACAGAACAATTGCCCGTGCGGCAGCTCCACTGCTGGTGTCTGTGGCAGCAAGTGACATAAGAGGCCCATACACATTCTCCAAAGGGCGGCGGGATGGTTATTAAATCACTGCTGAGCCACATCTATGTTCATCTTCTAGAAATGCAGAGACAGCGCGATGGCCAGTAACTGTGTGTAAGCTGTCGGCTCCAGTTCAGTAATTGCACAGAAGCCAAACCCATCCCGCCTCCTGCGGAGAGTATCAGGATAAAGGAGAGTGCTGCCACAGGTACGCATCCACACACCTGAAATCTAATGGAGGCTGCGGCCTCGTCTAGCCCTTGACAGCAAGGTCTGGGTGCTGGGAAACCCTGTGCAGAAAAAGCCTCATGTACTTTGTGCTACAATCTGAGAATCACCCTCTATTTCCACCGTTGATAGTTTCACATGCGTTTCTCTTTCACGCTGTGGTGTTTGGTTCATTCCAAATATGGGAGTCCACGAAGTTCTTGAAAAGAGTATAATGAATTTTAGTAAATTTTACCAGCAATGAGAAAGTATGGAGGAAGGGGGCCGATGGGTGCCTTCACTGTGATCACATACATTTCTGTCTCATCCCCCTCTTCCAGAATACCCTTCTTCCACTCAGAAGTCAAGCAAAAGTTCTTGTCACCTAGAGAATAGATTCATTTTCTTCTCCATAATGCTGGTATTATCTGACACGCAGTCTCACATTGATTCAGAGTCTATTTTAAATGGCCTTATCAAGAAATCACTCTCAAATAAATACAATGTGCACTGTAGGAGAAATTCTTGCAAACAGAATATTCTCAACCTTATTATCTGTAATATAGAGATGTAAAAGTCACTGGTACTCAGCACAAGTATAAAAATCTATACATGTATGCCGATCACCGCACATGTTCTGGAAAACCAACTGATCCCACAAGGGGCTGAGGAGAGTCAAGGAAGAAGTTTAACCCATGACTTCTGCCTCCAATATGCCTACTGCTATGTTGGAGTGACAGATCTGGCCCGAGGTCTGGTGGGCTGCTTTTCCCATTCTATTTATTCCCTCCTGTAGCTAAATTTACTCAGCCTTTCACTTCCAAAAATATCACAGACTACATGACCCAAGAACATTCTGTCTGGACAACACCTATCTGTAAATATTGTTAAAGCAGGGCTGAGCTCATGTTTTAAAAGAAAACCTGTAATAGCTATAATGTTCAGATGCCCCCTGTGATATTCAAGTCTTTATAAAATATGGTTCCAACCGGTCTCCTAGCAATGACCATCAAATACAATGATCATACTTTTTATAAGATTTCTTCTTAGAATAATGCTACTGGCTCCTCTCTCTCTGCCCTAGTCTGAGATTCTGCCCAAGTTGGAAGAGGGAACAGAATATACCCTGAAAACAACTAAGAACCCTGTGCCACCTCTGCTTCTCCACTGAGAGGGGCTTCCCACGTTTCTCTCCACACTGCTTGGTACAAGTACGCTGCCCTAAAGAAGCAGACCTGAAATTATCCTGTCATGCTATCGCTGCAGTATGGTTAGAAGAGAGGTAACGCACTAGGAAGCCCATTGTTCGTACACATCTAAAACCACATTTACCTTTCTATGTATAAAGTGGATAATGTTACACTCCCTCATCCCTCTCCCTCCTCCCCTTCCTTCCAGTCTTATTCATTCATATGTTTTATACTTCGAGGATCAGAGTATAAAGACAAGAGTTAGTGCTCTCTCCACAATGCCAACATGAGGTAATGCAGCTTCATGGAAAACACTGAATTTACAATGACTATGAACTCATCAGCGAGCTGATGACTGGTTTGAAATAACCTAGAATTTCCTAAGTCTATAAGCTCAGTACAAATATCTTTTATTTACAACCCTGTCCTAGCTTTATATGATGTCCCACTGCAAACGACTCCTCAAGTGATCATTTGCCATGTCCTAATTATCCAGCAGTTTTAGAAGATCCCTTTTCTGTTTAGAAAATGCCCTGAATTCTTTTTTTTTTAATGTTTTTTTATTATATTACGTTAGTCACCATACAGTACATCCCCCGTTTCCGATGTAAAGTTCGATGATTCATTAGTTGCGTATTGACACCCAGTGCACCATGCAATACGTGCCCTCCTTACTACCCATCACCAGCCTATCCCATTCCCCCACCCCCCTCCCCTCTGAGGCCCTCAGTTTGTTTCTCAGAGTCCATAGTCTCCCATGCTTCATTCCCCCTTCTGATTACCCCCCCTTTCTTTATCCCTTTCTTCCCCTACCGATCTTCCTAGTTCTTATGTTCCACAGATGAGAGAAATCATATGATAATTGTCTTTCTCTGCTTGACTTATTTCACTTAGCATGATCTCCTCCAGTGCCGTCCATGTTGCAGCAAATGTTGAGAATTCGTTCTGATAGCTGAGTAATATTCCATTGTATATATGGACCACAACTTCTTACTCCAGTCATCTGTTGAAGGGCATCTCAGTTCCTTCTACGATTTAGCTATTGTGGACAATAGAAAATGCCCTGAATTCTAAGCTGAGGGGTTAGTACGCTATTCTCTGGTAAACCAACACCACCAGACTCTAAGTCTGGCTCTTCCGCTCTCCTGAAATGAAGAATCTTTGACTGATTCCTTAGCTACTTTAACTATGCCGCAGTCTCTTAAATATAGTGAAGAGCCCAAATAAATCCCCTGAAGCTTTTCCAGGTAGAGTCAGCCAGAACTACCCCAACCCCCCAGTGACAGTGGACTTCATTAACCTGTGGCTTTGCTCCTTAGAGTATCATTAAATTCAAGAGATGAGTCTTTAAAGTTCAATGTACATTAGATGTTTTTTTTTTTCACTTCTCAAGTCTTAAAAGAACTTCCCACCTCCTCTAAAAGCTTCTGCTACATACATCAACCCCTCATTTGTTTCTTATTTGAACTCTGAAAACACAAACTGTCTCTACAATAAAATTATCTTTATCAAAAATAGATTGTTCTTCAAAGAGAAGAGGGAGTTAATCATTGAGTACGCACTACAGGATGTACAATGAAATAAATCCTTTACATACATTATGTCCTTGACTTTCTCATCCTAACTCCAAAATTAATGTGAATTTTCAATTTTTTATTTTACAGATGAGGAAAGTAAAGTTCACAGAAACGATGTAACTTTCAGCCAGCTGCAGAGCCAGGACTTACACACAAGACTGTAGAAACCCAGCTATTTTCTTTCACTACACAATGGAATACAGATCACATTTTTAGGTCCATCTTATAAAATATTGAATCCTATGTCAGGTGTAACAAGCTGTACTTTAGACAAATGCCACAGGGCAAGATGGTTCCCATGGAAACCCAGAAAAGGGAAAAAGTGAAGCTCCAAAGAGCTCCCACACTAGGACAGGATAGGCCTGGTTGGCAGGTCCTTAGGAGCAGGTTTCTAGGTCCTTAGAAGCAGGTTTCTAGGTACATCACTCATCACATAGCAGCCTCATGCACACTGCAGAAAACGGTTTGCATGACAAAGATGATGGCTAGTAAAGCAATTTCAACAGTGGCTAGTGGCAAGAAATCGGGATTATAGCTATTTATAAGCTATAAATGGACCATAACATCACTCCTCATCCACTAAGCAATTATTAGGTATTGAGAATACAGAGAAATAATTTGATGTTTGGGATTATCAGGCCACTGAGTCTTGAGATCACAACATAATAAAAATTCTAAAGGAGGGATATCTAGAGAGTCAGAGTGAAAAACAAGCTGTAACCTAGAGGTAGGATCTCAGACACCATACACGCAAGAACTGAAGACAGGAGAATGAGCGGTGCGGCAAAATGCTAAGAGCCAGTGGTCACCACACGCACACCAGATTCCAGATCTAATCACAGACCTCATTGGAATTTCAGTAACGACCCCTTTACTCTTAGATCCATGCTCTTCAATTTTAGGTGAAAATTCCATAGTCTCATATTCAAGAGGAGAACACATCGTTCTCTATGGTGTGTTTCACATATTTCCACTAAACTCACTGCAAAAACAAAGTACTGAATATTTTACTATTTAATTATACTTTTAACTCTTGAAGTATCTCCTATGGCCAAGGTTGTTCTAATATTTTATCATAATACTGTCTCACCAATCCATTGCATTTGGCCTGTTTTCTTTTTGTGGGAAAGTGAATATTTCATGTTAAATCTTTTGAATACAGGTTTCATACTCGGAATTGGTCAATCAGCAGCAGCATAATGACTGGTTGTCATTAGAAGAGTAATATTTTTGAAGATCATCTTCGTGCTTTTTAAAATAAACGTGCACCTACTATATTGCTGTTGGGTGTGCCATCTGAGATGATTGTGGAGCACCTTATGGTAATATGTGTTCTTCAAATGGATTTTCATGTACTTTCAGATTTTCTAAGTATCTATCAAATTTCCATATGGATAGAGGTGTCAAAACTCAGTCAGGAGTTAAGCTGAATGCTCAATCATCATCATATCAAATGGTTGTGATTTCTCTAAAGTAAATTTATTCTTATTATCCCATCCCCAGAATTACCTATATAGAGACAGCTCCCAATCACTGATCTTATATTGTCCCCTTCTTTCCCTAGTCCTTTCTACAGTGTACACTGGTTTCTGCAGAAATTAGTAATACAACGCAAAAACCTAAGACACGTAGGTACCTCTCCTTGGTACATATTGTACTCTAATTTTGTGCTGGGTTGTATTATGAAAGTTCTAATAATAGTGACAAACAGAAGAATATACATGGAGAAGTGATTTAGATCAGAGATCAGCAAACTTTGTACAGGCCCAGATAAAAAATAATCAGGCTATGGGGGCCATACAGTCACTGTCACAACTAATCAACTTTGTTGCTGTAGCACAAAAGGACCATAAACAATAACCAAATGAGTATAGCTATGCTCCAACAAAACTTCACATACAAAAAAAGCGGGTAGCAGATTTAGCCTGTAGGCCATGATTGCTGACCGCTGATTTAGACACTGTCTCTAAGAACACTATGGCTTATTTAACTGTAATAAAATTATAAGATGTTTTTAACCACAGCTCAAAGACTGAAAGCACGAGTGCGGATTATTACACATTTAAGGCCTGACAAACATAACTGTGACAGCCATAATGCCTGAGGGAGGGCTTAACAAAGGTCAATAAAATCAGATCTACTATCATCATCCACATGTTCCTCTCTTACAATGGCCCTGACCACTCCACACTCTACTCCCTGATAAACTTAAGGGGAGGGGGAAAAAAAGGAGGGGAGAGAGGATTTTTCAACAGAAACATAAAAGCTTTCCACTACATAGGAAGTAAGCATTAGTGTTGAGAAAAAAATACCCCTCCGGGTCAAGTGAAGAAGCATTTTCCCCAGCCTCGAGTCAAGTCTCACAGGAGATAGATCTAGCTGAACCATTCACAGAGATTTGAGATACTGAGAAGAAAGGAAGATGATCGCTTCATTCCCTGGCTGGTTCACTCATGAGCTACAGAATCCTGAATTCCATCCTTGTGCCACAGTGAGAACGAGGTTGATCAATGGAGGTCATTCTTGGCAGTACCTGACATAGAACCCCTGAAATTTGAGGCAGTATATAAACACTGAGCTCAATATCCATTTCTAGTCTATGAATTTCTAAAGCCTTAAAATATGGGGGGCAAGCTTGGATCAAAACAAAGAGCAAAATTTTTGAGAAGTATATTTAATATATTTAATATATAAGTATATTTAATATATACAATATATACATATTTTTGAGAAGTATAATCCTCCTTCCCATCTCAATCCTAGTTTCTGGAAGGTGTCCCTCAAAACCTTTTTAAGAGAACTTGGTATTTCTTCTCATGGGGCACAAACATTAGAAGAGGTGGCAAGCATTAGAGAACACCCAGGGCCATCAAGTCTATTAAGTAGACCACTTATTTACACAAGAATGACTTGAAGACATGCACCAGTGGTGAGAATGAAAGAGAATCAACCATTCCTCTCTGAAGGTTCTTCAGCAATGAAAGAGAAATGGTTGAAACTCAACATCCTCCCAAAGAAATGTGCACACATCCCATACAAAAGACCATCGCATTGGTGGAGTTAGGATCCACCAGCTGGAGAGGAACTCCGACAGACTGACACCTCCCCATGACCATTAAAACTTGCTTATAATAAAAACACTTTCTCTTATGTTCGTGTGACTCCAACTCTGGTAATATAGCTAAAATATTAGAGATGTATTTATCATGGTTGCCCCTGCCTTTCCACTTTACTCCAAGCAAAGATACAACTCAAGCCTATGATGTGGGGGGAATTTAAAAATGGACTAGATTTTTATTAATTTAAAGAAGAAATGAAAATTATGGAATTTCACAAGACATTAAGGGATGTGAAAGGATGTACTTTGCATATCATGCCTGAAGACAGAAAAATTCAAACACTGCATATTATTCCAAATATACCAAGTCAGTATATAATCCATAGGATTATAGTTCACTCAAAACATTCTAATAAATAAGATTATTTACAGAATACTTGTTTCAGAAACAGAAAGAATATTAGCTATAGTGAAAATTACTATATGTAAAAAAGTACACGTTTTATCTAGACCACCAACCTACGGCACTGATCCTAAATATGTCTATTGCTTTAGTGTGTTCCTTCAAGAAAGGAAGAAAACTGCGAATTTATTTCTGTTCCATCTATTTACCATGAATTCTAGAACATTCAGTAGAGATTCTCCTGGAAATATTTCATTTATATTTGTCACCTGTGCCTCAAGTAGAGTCAAGGAGTAGTCTTTGAGATCTGAGCATGTTAAGGAGCACTACAATAGAAGCTTATCTGCGACTGTGTAATAAGGGAACAATATCATCATGTATCAAGGTGATGGGCATACTACAGCCACTGGTTACTCACTACGTGCCAGCTCTCAATGAAATTTTTTCAATTACTATGGCATCAGTTACTCAATATGAGAGCAGTAAAGGAACCAGAACTATTAAACATCATGTGAGTATTTAAGTGCCTTGTCCCATAAAATCCTTTAACCAAACAGTTCTGCTTTCACTAACAATGTTAATTCCAAACACCGCAATTTATTACCCTTAGAGCATGACATAAAAATTATATATTGTACCCAGTAAGGAAATGAAAGATTTTATAACACAATTTTATTTTTTTTTCTATTAGCCAAGGAAATAATTTAACAGAAAGTGTTATCCCGAGGGCATCTGGGAAAAAACATGGTAAAGATTCAGAGGTACATAAAAACAAAAATCATACAATCTTATTTTTCAACCTAACTCAATATTGTAGGAATCCAATATAAGGGTGAATATTCTGGAGATGTGAGCAAAGATGTAAGACTGAATTGTAGACTATGAGTAAAAAACAACAATACATTAAGTAATCTGGTGGATCAATGTCTTCTTAATATTTTGCAAAGATATATAAAAAACAAAAGCAATAAACAAAAAAGCAAACAACTTCAGCTATAAATGTAGATGCCACATGATAAAAAAAAAACAGCATGATGATAATTAAATAAATGTGTGGTGATTAACGTGAGGTTTTCAATTAAATGTGATGAATCAAACATGTGTTTATTTTTCTTTCTAAATCCCTACTGAAAAAATATTCAAAATATAAAAGCCACATGAACAAAAACAACAGGAAAGAAAATGACAAAAATGACAGAAGATTAAAAATATCAAAGAAGTTTTGGAAATAGGAAGCAGAATAGCTAGAGATAACCATCTTGTCAGAAGACACACACACACACACTCTCACAATTGTTTGCGGATGAGTAAATCAACCAGAAACAAACTCATGTTTCAGAGTTTAGAAACTCCAGGACCTCTGAAAGGAAGGGTGTGGGCTCTGTCTCAAAACAGGAGAATTTTCTGAAAATGCATATATGTGCACCATAAGATCTTTTCCCCGATTCCACCCAACACAGGCCTGCTTGTTGTCTATCCTGGCAGACACCTGGAAATTTAATGTATCGAAATCAGGTCCAGAATGTTTCTGGACTTGGGGAAGTCAGACATAACGGACTATGATATAGCTATAATGAACATACAATGATTAATTATAACTCTAGCTTGTGAAGAGTGAAATCCCCAATTCCCTATTCAACTCCCAAAACGCTAATATCCAAAGACACAGCTTCCAGGCTGGAAAGCAAAATATTTATTTCTAAAAAATGTGGCCCAAAATACAGTAAAAATTTAAAAGTAGTGTGATCATGGCAGGACTTGGCATAGAAAACTGTATCTAACCTACTATGTCCTTTCCTGTACTGATGATGGCAATACTATGTGATTTTCTTCATTCAATTACATATGACCAGAGGTAGGACTTCCTAGCAAAAGTAGTTAAAGCTATTTCTTTTTTTTTTTTTTTAAAGCTATTTCTTGATTTACTTTATTTCCTTTTCCTTTGCCATAAAATCTGACAGACCTATCAGCCTGGGTCCCACAGTAAAGACAATATGGAGTAGAACCATAGTAGGGCAGCTTCGGATGAGTGGCATGAGTGGAAAGTAAAGATATGACCTGTAACAAAACAGAACCACTTCAGGATCCAATGAAAAAATAAAAGATATAAGATAAATATTTTTTAGGAAGTCATAAGGTGGCAGGGGAGAAAGTCTCATACAGATAATCAGTTTCGTGAAAAGCATCAAATTATTCAATTGTAACACTGGAAGCTAGAAGACAGTGATGTGTAATAAAGGCAACAATATCATCATGTATCAAAGTGATGGGCAAAGACCAATGCCTTGCAAACCTTGGCAGACTACTCTTTCCAACATTGATGCCTGTATTCATATATACTATCCATAAAGTGTGACAGAAAGATACATTTTCAGGTAATATCTCAGAAAAACTGCACTTCCTATGAACCATGGAAAGCTTCTCAAAGACGCACTCCACCAAAATAATGTAACAAACCAAGAAACAGGATGAAATGCTGTTGTATAATAGGAAATCTGTCCTTTATTTCTGGTTCCTGGAGAGAGACTAAATCCTTAGAATTTCCAAATAATAGAAAGGTCTCTGTTAATCATGAGCCCCTTAGATCACACCTCAGCATATGTTAATGACATGATCAGTGCTGAGACTGGTCAAGAGAAAGGCCAACCATGTGATCAGGGGGTTGGGACTCTGAGCCAGCCCAGCCTCCACGGAAGTTCAATCATGTGGCCTATGATTACATCAATCGCATCTACATAATGAAATCCCAATAAAAACTTTGTACATCAAGGCTCACAAAGAGCTGCCTGGTTGGTGATGTGCTTAGAGGGTGGCACACTCTGATTCCATGGGAAGAGGGCAGAGAAGATCTGGGTTTGGGACCCTCCCAGGCCTACCTCATATTATCCTCTATAATTAAAATGTAGTTCTAAGAAGAGTAATTTCCTGAGTTCTGGGAGTCATTCCAGCAAATTATTGAACATGATCACACCACTTTAAAATTTTTATTGCCTTTTGGGTCGTATTTTTTAGAAATAAATATTCTGTTTTCAGGGCTAGAAGGTGTATCTTTGGGTATTAGCATTGTGGGAGTTGAATAGGGAATTTGGGCATTGCACTCTTCACAATCTAGAGTTATAACTAATCATCGTATTTTCAGTATAGCTATATCATATTCAGTTGTGTCTTGGCTTCCCCAAGTCTCCTAAATCCTGGGAACCCCTGAAATTTTAGACAGTGGGTCACAGTTCTGGGTGGCCTTGGGAATCCCAAAGTGGAGCTGCTATCAAAAGTGAGGGCAGATGAGGACCATGTCCTCTAACCGGTAGGGTCTGTGTTAACTCTGAATCGTTATCAGAATTGTACTGCAGTATGCCTGTTGGTGTCAGAATATATGGAATCTGGCCAATATAAAAGCCAATCAAAAGAAAAGAGTCAAAATATTCTAAGCTTGCTTATGAGAGGAAGCCCCAGTTTGGTAGTTTGAAGAAGCCCCAAAGAGAAACCAGCCCAGAGTGCAGGATGAAGGAGGGCTTCAAGAAAAATGAACTGATAGATGACTCAACAGTTTCAATCATATTTAAAGGATATTTTTGATTCTTTGATGAATTTTGATTAAAATGGTAATAGTTAAATTAAAAAAAAAAAAACCCTAAAAACCTAAGCAAATTGGTCCACGTGGGTGCCTTAGTTGGTTAAGCATTCATCCAATTCTTGTTTTCAGCTCAGGTCATCATCTCAAGGTCAGGAGACTGAGCCCCACATCAGGCTCGACACTCAGTGTGGAGTATGCTTGAGATTCTTTCCCTCTCCCTTCTCCTCAAATAAATAAATAAATAAATAACTTAAGGGAAAAAAATTCTAACCAAATAATAAAAGGCAACTATTCACTCTAGTAAGTCCTAAAACTATGGAAAATTAAAATCATATGCTATATATTTCAGTTCTACATTATAAAGGCATAAAATTTAAACACCCCCCCAGATAAAACCCTTTTAGAAAGATAAGTTGATATTAAAGAAATAAACATCCATCTTCCATATTCTTATTAGTAAGTCAATACTGGAAATCCAAGAAATATTGAAAAGCATATTATTTAGAAATAGCAAGGTAAAAACCATAAACAGTGTTTGGTTGAAACTTTTGTTTTCAAAACCATATACATGCTACCACTTGGTAACAATGTAGATGCACTTTTAAAAGGCAGATAGGTGCAGAGTAAAACTACAATTAGGAAAAATCAAAAATAGCTTGGGTACACATTTTTAGATAAACAAGCAGTTTTATAAAATACAGCTGGTGAAGATAGGCGAGGAAAGGCAGAAAAAAAAATTCTGAGTTTTGTGTCTTTGAAGCTAAAAGAGCCAGATAAAGGGTGAACCAATCCAGTTAGTATGAGGACAGATCAATAAATTTTACTATGGAAAAGTACATTTTTAGAACAATATAATGAATTCAGTTCATCTTCAAAGAAAATACCAGAAAAATGTTAAACTGCGTTACATTACATTTATAAAAGACAAATGATCAATATATACAGAGTATTTGAATGATTTTACAAGAGTTGAGAGGAAGCCGGTCTCAGAGAATATTTCTTCACTTAATGATTTTAGTGTTTCTGCACTGAAATAACACAGTGTGCAGGAAAGGGCTAACCTAGCCTTTATTCAGGACTGCCCTTAGCTGACTCATCAAGGCTGAACTCTGAGCCTGTGTAAGATTTTGCCTGGTAAGAGTATTTTTGTCTGCCTGCTGCTTCACTAGACAGTTTATGCTACCAATGTAATTTACGGTAAATCTGTTTTTTCTCTTTGGCGGTATGGAATCCAACTAGCAGTGTGCCTACACATATCAGTCGAATGCAATGCCTGCCTGAATGACCACCAATAAAGACCCTGGCACCAAGGTTCTGGTGGGCTTCCCTGTTGGCACCGCTTCATACATGTTGCCACATGTCACTGATGGGAGAATTAAGTGTATCCTGGGAGACTCCTCTTGAGAAGACACCTAGAAGCATATGTCTTGGTTCTCCAAGACCATCTGCCATGCACCTTTTCCATTTGGCGATTTTTACCCATACCCTTTCACGTTCATCAGCCATGCTCATGAGTCAAAGAGTTTTGAATTCTATGAATTTGTCTAGCAAATCAGTCTTAGGGGGGCCTTGGGGATTCCCAACATTTGTAATGTTAAAGTTTGTCCCAAGATACTAAAATTTGGCACTACTTAAGTATATATGTGTTTCTAATGCCAGAAAGCTATGTTCACAGGACTTCTTTGGTTCAAGTTGCCAGCTACAGTTATGTTTATTCACTATAAATTTCTTTTAACTTTAAATATATTTTGTTGTTACTTTACATATTAATAGCCTACTTGGAATCTAAAACTCTCCCGTTACAGCAGAAGTGATCTGTGAGCTTTAAATACTATTCTGATGTCCTCTAAGCAGATCCATTACCTCACCAGTCCTCCATATAAAATCCAATCCCAAGTTTCGCTATGAGCCACAGTAACTAATAGGTACCATACAGAAGAAACGTTCAGAATGGGCAGCCTAGCCCAATCTCATTTTTGCTACAACTAAGGTAAAACTGGTAGCAAGCAGTATCAAAAACAGATACGCATTCCTCTTATCTAATTCACAGTACTGTTTAGAAGACTGAGCAATATAACGTGTATGAGAAGGGCTTTGTAAACTCAATAAACCTACCAGTTATTACCATTACTATATGTTTATGGATTAAAGCAGTTGCCAACTTGCTCAACTGGTTTCTTTCACTTGTGTTTGACTCCTTACTCAGCTTCACAATGAAGAAAGGATTGTCTGAGATATTTCTGTGTCTCAATGATGTCCCAGTAACAAGGGAGAGGATTTTCAGAGGAATATCCTGCTTAAACGAGGTAGCATGGAATGTGCAATGAGGTTTTCCCAAAGTCAGGATCAATAAATCCCTCTTGAGCAGTCTTTATCCGATAGGTGGAATGGGCCACATTCCCTAAGAAATTTCTAATTTGAAGAATAATGAGAGCAGATTCTTTCTGACTAATGAGACTGTGTTTTCAAGGTTGAACACAAATTGTGGGGAGACTAATTTTTGTGTGTGTGTAAACAAAGTTGCATCTGCTGTGATCATTAACTGAACACCTTTCTCTAATACATAATTGATGTTTTGTATTTTTTGTCTTTGAGCTGTTGTTTCTGCCAGGCATGCCCTGCCCCTTGCTGCGTTTCTGGTCATTCATCCTCTTGTTATAGTAACAAGAGGCAATCCTGCAGGGAGACCATCATGTCTTTTACTTCCTGCTGTGCTTTCAAAAGTCAGTTTCCATGAAAATGTATGTTGCATGTAGAAAAAGATTACTGTAACCCGTGAAAAGCCTATCTTGAAAATTTTCTAAATAAAACGAATGCTTCATTTTCTTAGGGAAAAATGATCAATTGTAATGTGGAAAGGAAAGGGAAGACACTGTCCTCTACAAATCATCAACCCCTTTCTCTTTCCCTCGCGTCTCACATACTGACGCTAAAGAGAGAAGAGTTCAGCCCACCTTCCTCCGCTGGGAACTACGAAGGTACCTCTCAAAAAGTGGAGAAAAGTATTGGCATGAATAAAAATACAGAGTAACAAAAAGTGTTTGTCTGGTCTTTCTCCTCTTCCCCTTCTATTTTCCTTAACTCTTACTCTCCTATTTGCATCCTGCAAGTTTAATAAAAGATGAAGGTATTATTGTAGAAGATACAGAGGCCATTACCAATGCAAATTCAGTGAATAAACATGATCATAGATTGTTTACACCAAGGACTATCCTATTAAAATGAAGAGTAGCCTAAGAAAAACAAAACAACAAAATCAACCTTCTTCAACATTATACAAAAGTATAAAGCCAATGCTTTGACAAAAATGTTACTGATTTTATTTTCCTATACCAATACTATGTGATAAATTTACAATTTCATTTGCTTCCAAAACAAATTCCATCTTTAATCTGCATCCTATTCATTCATTCAACAGGAAGTTACTGAGTATTGGATCTGCTATGTGCCAGACACTCTTGTAGGCACCAAGGATACAGCACTTAACAAAACAGACACATCTCTGTCATGAACTTGTGTTTTAACAGAAAAGGTGAGACAACATACAAAATGAATTAACACATAGATAATGTATCTTGAGAGTAACAAGTGCTTTGGATAGAAAGAAAGCAAGGGGAAAGGGCATCTCGACCTGATGTAAGAGAAGTAGGGGAGCTCAGCACAAGGTGGGCTTTGCAAGCCATCATTAGGGCTCTGGCTTTTCATCTGAATGAAATGAGACCACCACTGGGTTGTTAAACGAATGAATAGCATTATCTCAATAAAGATTTTTTTTTTAATCACTGTGACATGAAATCATAGAAAGAAAGTTCTTTGTAACTTCAATTTCTTCTTCCTTTTAGAAGCCTCGGGAATTAAACTTTTTATGTTGTTAAATTTGAAGTTATGGAATGGACTAGCAGACCTGATTTACAATCTTTGGAGGCAAAGGATAGGTTCAAAAACAAAGGATAGGTAAGCAAGTCATTTATAAAAATGTCCCAGAGATATCAAGAAACTGTTTGAGGAAATCAAACACCAATGGAAAAATTCCACCTTTGTGTTTTTCCTAGAGTCCTCATTCATTTTCCACTCTTGACAACCATGTCACTCCCCCATCATCCAAGTGTCAGCTAGGCATCCAGGGCTCAGCGTTACAACGTACCTGCCATCAGGAACGATCTGTGGTCACGCCACGGCAGAAACACATTATCCCCTCAACTCTGACTCAGCCCAACGTACTTCATTTATTGCTGTTCCCTTTGATGTAGTAATTTTTCTAAACTGCTCTTTCAGAGACCTCTCACTTCAATTCCACAAGTATTCTGAAGTGCATTTTGTGCTTTAACCTCTTCACAGATGTTCTTCAGAGCAGAAGCTATATTAAGAAGGCACAATCTAAATCGCTAATATCCAGGATAAAGACATGCAGGGCAATTTCCAACCCTTCAAAAAAAAATTTATAGGAAATAAAACCATTATATTAATTAACTAACTAACAAAGCTTTTATGGGCTGCATGATACATCTACATACAGTCATCGTCCTAGAGTTTTATATTTGAAAATGATACACTCTCAGCTTTTTAGGAGCTCACAGTCCAGTCAAGTAGAAATAAAAGAAATAGACAAATATTGATCAGAGAGAGAAAGAGAGGGAGAGGAATACATAGGATTAGTACCTTCCGCACACATGGCAGACGGGAGTCGGGAGCAGGTGTGGGAAAGATTAATTCTAAATACAACTAACAATATAGATTAAAGACAAAACAAGTTCTATGAGGCAGCTTAAGAAAGCTTATGGATGTAACTGTGTCCTCCAAAACTCAAAGAATGAAGTTCCAACCCGATATGTGGCTGTATTTGAAGATAAAGGCCTTTAAGGAGGTACTCAGAATTAAGTATGGTCACAAGGGTGGGGTCCTAATCTCTTAGGACTGATATCCTTATAATTATAAATGAAGAGACGTCAGAGGTGTGAGCATCAAGAAAAGACTACAGAGCACCAGATGGAGAGCAGCCGTCTGCAAGCCAAGAAGAAAGGCCTCAGGAGAAACCGAATGTGCCCACACCTTGACCTCAGACGTCCAGCCTCCAGAACAGTAAGAAAATACATATCTGTTGTTTAAACTATGCAGTCTGTGGCATTCTGTTAGGGCAACCTGAGATGAGTAAGACCAAGAGAACCCAGATAGCCAGGACTTCAATAAACATGCCTAGAGCATAAGGTGTGGAGACAGATTTGGAGGATGGGGATGGGCTAGCCTCATGTCTCGTAAGAATGGAAATAAGCAAATCATGAAGATGGTTTGGGAGTAAGGTTGGGGGGAAGCCTTAGAGAGCCTCAGAGAGAGGTCCTAAATTTAAGCAAGTTCAGGAAAAGAATACACTGTTAATTACAACTTGTTATGGAATGCATGCCCATGTCCCTAAGAATTTCTTATACTGAAACCCTAACCCCCAATGGAAGGGTATTAGGAAGTGGAGTATTTAATTCCAGTGATGTTAACTATATATAACAAATTGAGATTCCCCAATTACGAAGCATGGAAGACTTATAACCTCTTTGAACTTCAATTCTTCATCTACCCTAGTTATCACATAATTCCCATTCTTTATTACCACCATCACAACTAAGTAAATCAATATATCTGCATACAATAAGCAATACGATGAATATTCCAAGGAATTTATGAATCAGATACAGAATTAAACAATACTCAAACAAGAAAAAAACCCAAAAACATTGAATCACCTGGAACAAGAGAGGTAAGAAAAATGAGGTTGATATAAGATCCAAGGTTAAGGCACTCACAGAAGTTTGGGCGACAGTGCAGTGGTTAGAACTTAGATGGGTTTATGCTTCCCGCATCAGTGCTCTGCTTATGGGCTCCAAACACACACACACACACACACACACACACACACACACACACACACACATATTCCAACAATTCTCACCACTAAATACTAAGTAGGAGTAATTCAGATATTGAAATTTAGAAACTATGTGATTGGATAGTCTTTATCCTACAGATGGTAGAATTGAAACTCAGGTGTTCAACTGATGGGACACAAAATCATAGACCAACCTCCTTGTAGACAGGGAGCTAGAACTGAGGTCTACTGACTTATAGCCCCGTTAGCTAACACAATGCCTGGTGCCTAAAGCAGTGGTATACAAGGACAAGGGGCTTGGAGCAGGCAATAATAGGATGCACTGTCTGCACAGAAAGTAAAACCAGTAACAAAACTGACTACAATTTGGTCTGTTTCTAATTATCCCCATGCACCATTAACTCTAAATAATTAAAATGCCAAAATACTTCGCCCTCACATAATCTTTTTCGTCAATTTCCTAAATAATTGTTGAGAATGTGGTTTAGTTTTAATAATGGATGCATAAGCTTCAAAACTGCACATTTTATTCTTTAATAAACCCTGTGTACTACATGCAAGTAAACTTGGAGAATTCCCAGATGCAGAGTTACACAGTGAGCTCCTTACACACCTGGACTCCCTTCATGTATCAAAACCAGTTGAGGCTCTGATCAGCTGATAAGACAGCAAAAAGGCATTTCGTGTAACAACTCGCCTTCAAAAATAATTTGAGCATATTCACCCCTGCTTTTAAATTGGCTTTCATTATAAAATAAGTAAGGTCATTGTTGGGAAGACATTCAACAAACCTTTCAACAAACATTTTTGGGGATAGGAAAATTTCATTACAACATATTTTTTAAAAAAGTGAAAGTTTTCACAAAAAATAATACTTTTGTTTTTGTTTGTTGGTTTGTTTGTTTTACCACAATGGCTTACTATAGAAGAAACCACAAAGACTCCTCTAAGCTGATCACAGTGAAATACAATGTCTAATGGTCTGTCTTCTCCAGTCTGGTCCCCATACTGTCAGAGGACAACCTGAAATAACTCATGTACACACACATACACACATTCACACGCACCTGTATGTCAACAGGTACCTGCATATTTATGACAGCGTTTCACACTACTTGAAAAAATTTTCTGGACTTCAGGATCACTTAACTTACTATCTATTCAGACAGTATTTTAAAATTACCTCCACTTATTTAAAACTTTTGTAATTTTGAATCTAAACATTCCAGCTGCTTTTTGTTATTATGGACTCACCTAATTTTATTTTAAGTATCTGTGTCAATGGACACTCAGTCTACACACGGTGGGTTATCCAGACAGGGTCTTCATAGTTCAGAGTTCTTAACTTAGACTTTGCAAAGTCCATAAACACGATCATGCTGGATAGAAAATTCTGTATATATGCAAATTTTCTTGAGAGAGGATCTATAGCTTTCATCACAATCTCAGAAGTTGGAAATCTAGATGAGTTGATATAAGTCAAAACCTCCAAATACCATTAACTCCTAGATTCAGAGTGGAAATACAGTTTTATCCATTAAATGTAGGTGGTAGGCACATGGGACTTTAGACATTTTGTCTTTGGTCTGTTTCAGGGAGTTGATAAACAAGTTTCTAAAAAGAATGAATTTCTGTAAGACGAGCAATATATAAAATTTTCTTTCAATCGTAACACTGTAATAACGTTTCAGAGAAAGGTGCTACTGAAAATGTGGAATATGTTTAACTACACAAACAGATGAATATGAGAAGAAAACATCTACATTATAGTAAGTCCAGATTCCTATGCTAACCCATTGCAAAATACTGAAGAGAACTGACGCTTCCACTACTGTGTCATGGTAAGAGCCACCATTAAACCCCTGGGACACCATGTGTGGGTGTTGAAACTTTTGTGAGGCTTCATTTCACTTCAGGGCAAAATGTGTGCCTTAGATAAGGGCTGCTACAGAGAATCAGTTCAAAACTGCTTGAATTAAAAGTGCTTTTTCCCGCCACTGTTTTTTAAAAAATTAAACTATTTCTTTTTCTTGTTTTGATAAATAGGGTACTGCCATTTACTTAACAGAGTAATTTTGTTCAGTTTCTCTGTACAAGTGAAGTAAGTCTTGACAGAAGACACAGAGAAAAGCACTAGTACATGCATTTTTTTAAAGATTTTATTTATTTGTCAAAGAAAGAGAGAGAGTGAGAGAGCACAAGGAGGAGTAGGAGGCAGAGAGAGAAGTAGGCTCCCCTCTGAACAAGGAGCCCGACATGTGGCCCGATCCCAGAACCCTGGGACCATGACCTGAGCCAAAGGCAGCTGCTTAACCGACTGAGCCACCCAGGCGCCCCCAGGACTTGCATTTTTGATTAAAGGAAGCAAAATCCAATCCCCTACACAATAAAATCACCAATACTGTTCTGCACTTAATGTAATCAGCATAGCTGAATTTACTGATGACTAGGTTCACACACTGGAGAAATACTAAAATGTGTCCTAAATGTCCAAGGCACTTAAATTATTGTAAATCCTAAATCCACAACTTAAGGATCTCCCAATTCAAGGTAACTTCAAGTTACAGCATCTTTTATTTGTGAATCTCTGGTTTAAATGGGGGAAACAAACCAAAAATGAATAAGGCATTTTTCACCTAAAAGATTATATTCTAGTAAGAAAAACAGGCAAGATAAAAGTGTGGGTTTTTCCTTCTAAGCATGCAACCTAATGCAGTAAAATATTCACTTACCCACCACTCAGATTTAACGAGGGGTAACTTTTAGTCGTATCTAATTTGTTTTTCAGAAATAAGACATTGCGGGGGGGGGGGGGTGTGCCTGGGTGGCTCAGCTGGTTAAGCATCCAACACTTGATTGCAGCTCAGGTCATGATCTCAGTCAAGGTCATGGAATTGAGCCCCACATTGGGCTCTGTGCTCCACACTGAGTCGGCTTGTCCTTCTCCCTCTGCTCCTCCCCCTGCTCATGCTTGCACGTTCTATCTCTAAAATAAATAAATAAAATCTTAAAAAATAAAAAAAAGTAAGACATTAGGTACTTTTAAGATGTGAGATATATTTACCCTTTATTTCCTTCACCTCAATCCTTTCCCACCAAATCACTATCCCGAAGTTGAGCATATCCTTCTGTGAATGTACTTACAGCAGTATGCAGTATTGCAGTGTTTAAATATTCAGTGGAAAACACAGCTCCACTTTAGTTCCTAAAAAGTATTCTAGCCTTCTGTTAACACCCATTACCAAGTATCTGTTGTCAAAATTTCAGTACTTTAGAAAATTTTCTATTTTGGAAAGAAAAGTGTTTCAGTATCTGTGGGTGATACAGGTAAGAACTAATCCACAGAAAACAGAGGAAAAAAAACTGTTATATAGTTTTAAAAAATAACAATTAGGATGTTACCTTACAAGCAAAAGTCATGAAAATATGCTTATTTTAAACTGATCGTATTTTAGGTTGTGATTATGGTTTTTAATGTTTTTTTTTTAAATTATGGTTTAATTGTTTACATCTAAGGTATATTTTACTGGCAAATGGTATGATAGGGTAAAGCTACAGTCATCATTTTATATTTGACTTTATCCTCATCATTTTGTTATTGACTTTTATCAGATTTTCAACAATTCTTTCACCTCCTGACATTCAAATCATTCTCTGTTGAAACTCAATTACATCAATACTCATGCAGATTCTTTTTTAATTGTTTATTCCATCTCTGCTATAATTCTATCACTGATAAAATTTTTGTCTGTAATTTACACTTAATACCTCTTTTATTAACTTTCTAAAATTTTTTAATTTGCAATTAGTTTGCATTGTCTTTTCTTTGTATCCTACCACATTAACCACTTCGGATTATGGAGAGAGATCTATCCAAAAGATTATTACAGAATTAAGTGATTGCAATTAGATTCCCTTTATAGTAAATCAATTCATCAGTAAGTAATATCACAAATTTTTTTATTATGAAATACGAAGATGGACCAATGCTTTCCCTAGTTTCATTAGACTTCGGACACATTTCTTCCTGACCATCGGACCCCCAATCTTCCTTTTCTTAGAGCATTTACTCTGGAAAATTTTAACTGCAAACCATATACCTCCTTTAAAAGTCTACTGGAAGCTTTAAGACCCAGGAAAAGTCTTTCTCAAGTACCTGGAAACCATCTTTTTGAAATGTAACCATCCAGGGAGGTAACACCCCTATGTACCAGTCTTTCTGGAAGGGGAGGAGCCTAACTTTAGGGGACAATTTACTCCAAATTCTGTATCAGCTAGAAGATAGCCTTTGCATCCAGACAAGGCCAATCAGCAGACGCAGGTGGCCTGTGATCTCCCCACTGCACACCAAGCTCTATAAACTCTCTTTCCTCTACTTCCATAGTTCCTTTCCTGTTTAACTTGTCTGATACAATTTTTCTTCAACAATATTTCCTCCAATTCATTCTCCTAGCTGTCAGAACTTCTATAATGAATATTTTGCTAACCACAAATTCCTGTATTTCAGTATTAGGCAACTTGGAGAGCCCTACTGGTTTCTTTCACAGGGGAGTCAAGAAACCAAGAAATGAATACAATGTCTTTATCAACATATTCACTGCTTAACCTCAATAGTTATGTAGTATTTTTATCATTCAAATAGCAATGGTTGATTTTTAAAAACAGATGCCCTGCTTTACCCTCTTCTTATTCTGTGAAACATCCTATCTACTACATAACATTTATCTAAAAATGTGTGATATTTTATGATTGTGGCCACTTGATGCCTACATTCTACATCTCTGAAAAATAGCTAAAATATAATGATGACTCATATTAAGTTCAAAATTTTACTTCTGTTTCAGATGGCACAGCTATGCAAGAAATGAAAATAACCTAAGTGTCCAGTTGTAGAGAACTGGTTAAGTAATTAATAAAAACATTCAATGGGATCACCTGCAATATATATGTCAATATACTTAATTAGGGAAAGGGTTGATTACAAGAGACTGGGGTAGGAAATATACAAGATGAGACTGTGGTATCTTATTACTGAAAAGGGAAGCCACTGAGGTATTTGGGTCCTAACAAAATAGCATAGAGTCAACTTGAACAGGACAAAAATGGAAAAATCTGAATACACAATTATATATATAATTACAAATGTATAGGTGTATATAAATTCATACCTATATATATAAATAGTATGTAACTATAGGATCACTAAACACACTAGTATTAAAAACTTGTAAGTTCCTAATGATATTCTTAAAAAGAAAAAAAGAATAAAAAGAAATCCAAAATCCAATTAATTTTATGAAGGCAGAGTATACTTAGCTCCAACTCCTTATTCTGAAAATTATTTAAAAGGAAATAATTAAACATTTATCCTGACTTTCTTGTACAAATTATTTCAGTGTAACCCAACCAACTTAATTCATAAATATATTTATTTGTAATATGTATTTATAATATATATTTATTATATATATATATGTATATATATATGTATAATATTTATACATATATATGGGGCACCTGGGTGGCTCAGTCAGTTGAGCACCCAACTCTTGATTTTGGCCCACGGTCATGAGATCAAGCCCCATGTGGTGCTCTGCACTGGGTGTGGAGCCTGCTTAAGATTCTCTCTCTCCCTCTTGCTCTGCCCCTCTCCCCCATCCTCACTCGTGTGCATGCTCTATCTCAAATAAATAAATAAATATTTTAAAATACATACATATACATATATTCTTTACAGGTAAATTCCAACTAATACAAGTTCAACGATGGAAGTTGGGAAAATCATTATGTTGTAAATGAAGTTAAGTGTTTCAGGCAGTGTTTATCAATACACTAAACCATTAGATGAAATGTTAGGATATTTACAAAGGAGAGTTCAAGATGCCACCACCTGAACCCAATAATCAATTGTAGACTTTCTAAGTGTATGATAAGCAGACATTGCATGTGGGAGGACTCCAGGCAATATGGAGATTAAAACACCACCGATGAAGTATTTTGCCAGAAAAAGAAATGCCTAATCTAAATGTATTCAAGACTCTAGAGCCACATTATATTACAATAAAAACAAAATAGGAAAAGTTAATTGAAGTAATAGGGAATCAAACAGACAAACCCAGAATGGAAATGCCCTGCAAGACAACTATATTAATTTTCTGTGACTGGTGTAATGAATTACAAAAAATTCAGTGGCTTAAAGCAACACAAATTTCTAGTCTTACGGCTCTCTAATTTAGAAGTCTGATGTAGGTGTCACTGAACTAAAGTCAAAATATCGGCACTGGTGCATTCACTCTGGAGGCTCTAGTGGAGAATCCATTTCTTGTCTTTTTCAGCCGACAGAAATCACCCATATTCCTTGTTTTGTGGCCCCCTTGCTGCACCTTCAAAGACAGCAATATTACGTTTCTCTGACCACTCTTAAGCAATTACATTTTCCTCTGAATCTCCTCTCCTGCTTGTCTTCCACTTTTAAGCGCTTCTGTGATTACATTGTGCACACCCGAATAACCAAGGAAATGCTTCTCACCTCAAGGTCCTTAACCACAACGGCAAAATCCCCTTTTCCCTGTAAAGTAACATATGCACAGGTTCTGGGAATTAGGAGGGCGACATCTTTGGGGGCTACTATTCTGCCTACCTCGACAAATGGCTCATTTTCTTTAATGAATCAATAGCACCAAAAAAGCTGAGAGGAGAGATCATTGCTCTAAGTTCAGGTATATTTAAGAGACATAACAACAAAATATTATGTATGGTCCTTTTAAATACAAATCCAAACTTGAAAAGATAGTTTTATGAGATGCGATGCTTGCATTGTGGTTAAATGAGAAAACTCCCCTATATTTTACAGATAATCATTCCACAGCTAATACATTCTATGCCTTTCCATGCACTACATGCACATACACGCAGACACACTTGTTTAAAAACAAGAACGGATTTAAGTATGGTTATTGCCTAGTATAGTAATTATGGATAACTTCCTATTTTTATTTATCTATGTTTTATGACTAGTCTACAATGAGAATGTGTTACTAGAATGATTAGAATTAATGATGAAAATGAGAAACCCTACCAACAGCATAGCTTTATCTATTCTAAGGCTCAGAAAAGGAGAAGCTAACACGTACTGAGTATGTAGTTTGTGCCAGACATTATATCAGAAGCTTTGTGTATATTTCTTATGATCATTATGGCAGTCGCACGAGGTTTATACCATTATCCCCATAAGGTAAATTTCTCAGCATCATACGTGGAACAAATAATCAGTTGGGATCTAAATCCATACCTGTCTGGTTTTGAACCCAATTACTTTTTGAAACGCTGTGCTAACACAACTCCTTTTGCCTTGCACTTAGAACAGGCTTATGCATAGACTGAACAGAAAGTGCTCCATTCATAGGTTCCAGCTATTTCACAAAGCACTGGTGACATCTCATCAATGTCATGATGCTCAAAAGAAAAAGTCGTGTGCGTTTTACATAATCACAACAGGCAAAGGGACTGCACCACAGAGGAAGTGTTAATGACAGAGAGAAAGCAGATTGCTTCTACTTATTTTGTGTTTGTTTTTATTTTCAATTATTTTTTTTTCATTTGTATTTAAATTCCAGTTAGTTAACATACAGTGTAATATTAGTTTCAGGAGGAGAATTTATTGATTTATCACTTACATACAACACCCAGTGTTCATCACAACAAGAGCACTCCTTAATGCCCATTACCCATTTAACCCAACCCCACGCACCCACCTCCTCTCCAGCAACCCTCAGGATACGGCTCGCCTCTTTTGCAAATCCTCAGAGCTTTCCACCGTCTTCAGTAGCTCACAGAACTCCTAAAACACATTCAGTCTTAACCTAAATACCATCTTCTCTAAGAAAGCTTTATTAATTATCTCCCATGGAGCAAAACTCTTGGCTCTCTCTGCTTTTAGAGCACTCTGGTCATACTTTTATAATCTCAAGTATCTGTTTTCTTGTCTGTCCTTGCTAGACTGTGAACACCTAGAGGTCGAAGGCCCTCTTTTATATATAATTTCTAGTAAAGGGACTGGAATATAGCTGGTGCTTTAATATTTTTTTTTAATTTACTTGAAAAAAAAATCATGGCAATCTCCTACTCACTGTCCTCCTGCTCATTCTCCTCACTTCAGGTTCTGTGTTACTAGTGCCTTTGGTTTCTACACAAAGAACTACATTTGAATGACAAGATATATTAAAATAATTTGTGCAGAATCTAAGAGGAAGGCAGGACTTGGTCAATATTTATTTTATAAAAGACAATGAAGAGATGATTTTATTAACTTCTGACATAAGAAAAAGTATTATATTAACATAAATGAAGCTCCCCCCTCTCCCATCTCATATGATAGAAGCTGCCCAAAACATAGTCCTACCACTATGGAAATACTGGAAGCATTACCTGGAACTACACGCAGCTAATTCAATCCTAATAATTCATAGCCCTGAACTGATGCATTACAGTATTTACACCTTTTGTTGTTGTTAGCACGGACAAACATTGCCTCCTTAAAATGTATACAACAGTACTGTGGGAAACAAATATTGACATAATCAGTTAGCAAGGTTTTAAATTGATAGACTCCAACTGAAGAATGTTTTTCATCTGTGGGTATTCAGAAATCAGAACCTGATGCTTTACCAAAAGGAAAACCCTCAGAGGAAATAAATAAATAAATAAATAAATAAATAAATAAATAAACAAACAAACACACACATACACATACATACACACATACACACACACACACACATATTATAGGAGAATACACTGAAGAAGCTAGAAGTTTTAAAGGGTTACAGGTAACATTTTCACCACTTTGTTTCTAGTCATTCTATATTCAAAACAGAGCAAACCATGAGTTACCAGTATTCTGCCAAATACAGGCCTAACTTAGAATTCAAACGATGGTTTAAAATTTAATAAAATTAACAAGGCCTCTAAATTCCCAGGAGCCAAGCCTAGAAGCTAAACTGCTAAAGTTTCCTGAGATTAAATGGTCTCTCCTTTTTATTCACTGAGGGCTTTTTTCCACCCTAAGCAAAATCCTGTTATCTAACTCAGGGACTCCTGGGAAACAGTGCTATATACACCCAAATTGACAATAATGGGTTTTGATCTCTGATGAAACAGGCCAAGTGGAAGAGCGCTCTGGAAGCAAGTAGTCCCAACTGTGAGGATTACCTACACTGACGGTGTAGAGGTGGATTCAACCCAGACAAATGGAAGCAGCTCTTTTCACAGTAAACTCCTGATTTTCTTCTGCTCTAGTAATTTTCCCCATGTAGTTATTTCTACCAATGCCACTTCTGTGATTTCCAGGTTCTTAAAGTTCATCCATTCCACAAAAAGCATCTCAAATGTCACCTTCACTGGGTATGCCCCTCCGACCCAGAGCTGGAGTACAAATGTTTCACAACTTTTCCCATCTAAACTGAGCAAGTATGATCAAAGTACTCACAGTCAAAATTAAAACACCTCACGGGGGCACCACGTTAGGGAATAAGAGACTGTCCTTCAGTAAGTCTCCCACTGGGAAGACCATTACTCTTGAGCTGAGCATCAGTGCAGGGATTTCTAGAGCTCATGTCCAATGCAAGAGTCCGTCACATGCAGCTTCTGATCATTTCAAATGAGGCTGCTTCTACAGGTTGAAATGACAGTGCGCCAGATATACCTAATCAAATAAAATAAATTATTTTAACCACTTCCAGTTTCCAGCCCAGCATGGAGAGCTTAGAAGTCCCCACTCTGTCCTATCAAAAAGTAAAAATCTGAAAAACTAAAAAAACAGCAACTCTTCTTAGCTTCATCAGAAAAGTGAGGTCACCAAGCAAACTACTGCCCTCAAAAGACAAAAAGGTGAATACAGAGAATTCCAATTCACTTGAGCAGAATCCCCTGAGGAAAAAACTCTGCAGGAACCAGTGTCAGGTAGGGAAACCTAAACTGTAATTGATGGAATATTGGCGGATCAGTGTACACTAGTCTAGGGGTTAAAAACTCCAAAAAGACCCAGTCACAGGGAGGCCCCCACACTTTGAGTTTAACCTGCACAAGCTCAACCAGATTCTCACAGTGATTATTTGAAAAAAAAAAATTTTTTTTCCTTATACTTTCATCAAGGAGAAAGGAAAATGGAGCCATTTTTAAAAAATTCCAGATCCTTCTATCTTATAAGGCCTATCAGTACCTAACCTACTAGGGTTTTACTAGAGCTTAAACTTTCTGGAAGGAGGGAAATAATCCTACTCCAGACACCTCCTAGCCCTCCACATGAAGCAAATATCCAATTCCAAGCTTCTTCTAGCTATCCTGGGCCATTGAGAATCACTGGTGAAGTGCACAGTTCAGGGACACAGGCTCACCAAACGTCTGAGACCTAATCATAAAACTGTAGAATCCTTCCCCATCCCCTACACCTTACCACTACATTGCTAAGGGTCAAATTACCTTTTACCCAGTACATTACATCCACCTTGCATTAGAAAATTATAAGGCATACTAAAAGGGAAAAAAAGCCCACAGTTTAAAGAGACTAAACAAGCATGAGAACCATTGTCAGATACGGATGGAATGTTGAAATTATCAAACTAGTATTAAAAAATACATACTATGATTAATATGCTTTTCAGTTCTGGAAGTTTCTATTGTTATATCCAGAAGCTCAGCGATTCTCTCCTCAGCCATGTCTAGTCTACTGAAGGGCCCACTGAAAGTATTCTTAAAGGCTCTACTATGCTTATGAAGTCCAACATTTCTTTTTGGTTCTTTCTTAGAATTTCCATCTCTGCTTACATCATTTTTTTCTTGCACATGATCCACTTTTTCCATCAAACTGTTAGCATCTTAATCACAGGGTTTTTTTTTTTTTTTTTAATTCCTGTTTGATAATCCCAACATCCCTGCCATATCTGACTGCGGTTCTTATGCTTGTTCGGTCTCCTTAAACTATGTTTTACTGCCTGTGTAAATCAATAATATGATACAACACATAAATAGAATGAAAGATTAAATTACATGTGAGCTTCCTAGATGCAAAAAAGCTCTTCACAAAACTTAACGTCCTTCCAAAATAAAAAAAACTTTTAACAAATTGGGTATAAAACAAACAAATTGCAACATAATGAAGGCCACATATGACAAGCTCCATCAAATATCATACTGAATAGTGTAAGGTTTTTACTGAGCTATAACTGACATATAACATTATATTAGTTTCAAGTGTACAACATACTAACTCAATATATGTATATATTTCAAAATAATCACCACATTAGGCCTACCTAACAACCATCACCACACAGTTACAATTTTCTCTTCCAGTGCTGAGAAATGTATTACATGGATGGAGGTTTCTGTGATTTGTCCTGTGTAACCAACCACCTCAACCTGCATGTACGCAGGCAGGCTGAAAATGTTGTTTGTGAGACTTGTGTCTGCATAAGTGACCTTGGCAGCCTGGTTAGTTGACATTAGCAGGCCTTCAGGTCAGAATTGGCCCTTCTGGTCTGGATGCAAGAGGTATAAATTTTGCCTTGCATCTCCTCCAGCTGCAGGATGGGCTGGCCCCTGCAATGAAATCCAGGAGGGAAAGCAAGCGCACCTAGCCCAGGGTCCTTGAATATGTTAAGACATGGTAACGTAGGAATGCAAGTCACTCCAAACTGCAGGTTGGATGTTGTAAGAATCTGATTTGATGTAACTGTCATATTCTCCTTTCCTGCTTACTATTGCCCTCAACCATGCACAGATTTCCCTTTTCTTCTTTCTGTTTCTATTAGATTTTTATAATATCAATAAAGTGTTTTTCCCCTTTAAAACTCAGAGTATGGCTGCCATGAATCTTTTGTTTAGAACAAGAACTTTTAAGATCTACTCTCTTAGTAACTTTGAAATATGCAATAGAGTATTATTAACTATAGTCACCATGCTGTACATTACATCCCCAGATGACATGATTGTATCATAAATGAATAAAATCCTATAAAATCCTAAGAACGCACCAAAAAGCTGTTAGAATTAGTAAATGAATTCAGTAGTTTCAGGATGCAAATCAACAAAGAAAAATCACTTGTATTTCTATACACTAACAATAAACTATCTGCCCACGAAATACAAATGAAATTATATGAAATAATCCCATTTACAGTAACATCAAAAACAATAAAATACTTAAGAATAAATTGAACCAAGAAAAAGAACTATACTCCAAAAACTGTAAGACATTAATGAAAGAAACTGAAGAAGACACAAATAAATGGAAAAATAATCTGTGTTCACGAATCAGAAGAATTGATACTGTTTCTATGTCTATCCTCTCTAAATCCATCTATCGATTCAATGCAATCCCTATCAAAATTCCAAAGGCATTTTTGCAGACATAGAAAAACCATCCTAAAATTCATACAGAAAACCACAAAAGACTACCAAGCAGCTAAAGCAATCTTGAGAAAGGAATAAAAAGCTGGAGGCATCACATTCTTTTTTTTTTTTTTTTTTTGGTAACGGTGGGGAGGGACAGAGGGAGAAGGAGAGAAAGAATCTTAATCTTAAGCATACTCCACAGGCCAGGTGAGTAACTTGATCTCAGGACCCTGAGATCATGACCTGAGCTGAAATCAAGAGTTGGACACTTAACCAAATGAGCCAACCAGGCGCCCCTGGAGGCATCACACTTTGTGATTTCAAACTAAGTAATAAAAACAGTACAATAATAGCATAAAAACAGACAGACCAACAGAATAGAATTGAGAACCAAGAAATAAACCTTCACTTATAGGGTCAACATATTTGACAACAGTGGTTTTGGGAAAACTACAATCACATGCAAAAGACTGAAATTGGACCCCTATCTTATACCACTAACAACAACAACAAATCCTCAAAATGAATTAAAATCTTAATACTTGAAACCGCACAACTCTTAGAAGAAAACGCAGGGGAAAAGTTCCCTGAATTAGTGTTAACAATGATTTTTTTGGATATAACACCAAAAACACAAGCAACGAAACCAAAAATAAATAAGTACAACTAAAAATCTTCTGCACCACAAAAGAAATAATCAAGAAAATGAAAAGGTAACTTATAGAATGGGAGAAAATATTTGCAAATCATATATCTGACAGGAGGTTCCTATCTAAAATACATAAAGAACTTACAAAATTCAATGATAAAAAAATCAAAACAATCTCAATAAAAATGAGAAGAGGATGTAAATAGACATTTTTCCAAAGAGAACCAAATGGTCAGCCAGATGAAAAAATGTTCAACATCACTACTCATGTAAATGCAAATGCAACAACGAGTATGCCTATTAGAAAAAATACAACAGATAACAAATGCTGGCAAGAATATAGAGAAAAGGGAACCTCTACACTGTTCGCGGGAAATATAAACTGGGACAGTCACCATGGAAAACAGTATGGAAGTTTCTCAAAAAATTAAAAATAGAATTACCACATGATCCAGCAATCCCACTTCTGGGTATATATCCAAAGGAAGGAAAAGCACTATCATAAAGAGTTAGTACACTCCCATGCAATCCCATGCTCACTGAAGCACGATTCACAATAGCCAAGGCATGTAAACAACCTAAATGTCCGCCAATGGGTGAATGAATAAAGAAAGTGCTGCGTGTGTGTGTGTATGTGTGTGTGTGTGTGTGTATTCAAATACTCAGCCATAAAAAAGAAGGAAATCTTGCCATTTGTGACATGGATGGAACTTTAGGACACCATGTTGGGTGAAATAAGACAAAAATAAATACTGTATTATCTTACTTATGTGTGGAATCTAAAAATATCAAACTCACAAAAACAGAGTAAACTTATTGTTACCAGAGCCTGGAAAATAGAGGAAATGTGAAGATTTTGATCAAATGATACAAACTTCTGCTTATAAGTTCTAAGGATCCAAGGTACAGCATACTGACAGTTTAGAAAACATTTTGTCCATTTCTTACAAAACTAAATATACTTTTACCATAAGATTTTTTGTGTGTATGATTGAATTTAAAAGGAAAAGACCTGTATTATTTATATTTTAATAATGCATATTAATATTGGGTTGTTCCACAACAAAATAATTTTTGCATCATTCATTAGAGGAAAGAAATTTTGCCATTGTTCCAGAAGTCCTTTCTGAAAACTGCTAACCTGAATGAATGTTGCATAACAATGCCACTTTTAAATAGGCTACTTTTGAGAGCAGGACCATTGTAGGTGTCAATATTTAACTATTTGATATGTATTAGCAGGTTGATTAATAGTCTTATTAAAATAATATTTACTCATTTAATATTTTGAAATATGTTGGTTGAATTTCACTGTTTCTGATAATAGTGAAATACCCTGTAGCAAACATACTTCCCAATAAAAACAACTAGAAAACAGCTAACAGAATTTAAGAGGTCAGACTTCTGCAAAGAATTAAAGCTCACTGAAGTGAGCCTGCCATAGAATGAACTATACTTTTTCCAAAAGGCTTGTGCCAATTCCTATACTACATATGGCAGAGAGGCTAAGAAACTGAGCAGGAAGCAACAGCTAGAAGGATAAGAACGTGTGATAAGCTTTCATCAGCCTTATAGGGTTGGATAACCAACCATTAAGAGTTTAGGGCTACTAATCAATCATAATCTCCAGGGCAGTAATTCCAGAGAGAAAGAAAGTACATTAAAGTAAATATAATATACTTTGTTGCTGAGGCATTTACTGATTTATAAGCAGCTTTGTGGCCAAAAAACTCAGAAGGTAAGCAGAATGCTGGCTAAGAACAGAACTTTTGGAAGTTTCACAGAGCAAGGTTAACAAAAATTAGAAATTAGAGCCTGCCAAGGAAAGGGACTTTGGCATACATCCAAGACTTCCACATAGGGCTCAGGAAGCTACAGTTTAGTAATAGAAAGAGACCTGAACATGGATCATCTACCCGAACAAAACACTTGAATCGAACTTTGCATCAACTGAATCCCAAACTGAATCGAAGTAATTTGCCTCTACTTTAGCTACATGTCAGAAAGCAATTTCTTTCTGGTAATAGATAACACTGCCTTGTGTTTCTAATGGTCTCTAAAAGTATTATAAAGAATGTCTCATATCCAGTCAAAGATCACCAGCTGTATCAAGTTAAAAAAACAAATGAATGAAAACCAAGGGGAAAAAACAGAATAAGATTCAAAGGTGACCCAGGTATTACAGTTTCTTACACAAGGATATAAAAATGACTGTGATTGATATATTCTTAAAAGATGAAAAGATTGAAATTTAATCCAATTACTGGGTCTATTTTAAAACACCTGCAAGGAAATTTTAAAAAACTAATATATATTATACCTAAAATTAACATTTGTTTAATAGGCGATAAGGCAGAGTAGAAAAGAGGAAGTGACAGGGAAGATAGGTAAATACAAAAATATTCAGATTGATTCATGGACAGCAATAAAGAAGGGAAAATATGTAATATAGCTAAGAGACAAAGGATAATAAAAACATATAATTGGAAACCTGGGGAGAGGGGGAGAAATACTTGGAGATATTGATGAAAACTTATTTAAAATGATTTAAAAAATGTAACCCACAGATGTAAAACTCTCTAGAAACAAAGCAGGATAAATGTAAAGAAAACCACACCGAGGCACAACACAGTAAAACCTTCGAAAATCAAATACCAACAGAGGATCTTAAAAACAACCAGAAAAAGCTTAATCCTGCTGTCAAAGAAACAATAGCAATGATAGTTCTTTTTCAACAGAAACAATGGAAGCCAGAAGTCAATTAAATGACATTTTTAAAATGTTAGGAGAAAACAAATATCAATCTAGAATTCTATAGCATTCATCAAAATTACATGGTGAAACAAAGATGTTTTTAGGTAAAAAAAAAAAATTAGAACATGTAACTAACAGATTAATACTAGAAGAAATCATTAAAGGAAATTTTTAGGCAGCAAGAAAATAATTCCAGATAAAATAAAAAAATTGCAGGAAGTAATGAACAGGAACAGAAAGCATATCCTTGTCTAAAATGATGATGATGATGATCGTGGTGGTGGTCGTGGTGATACCGGTTTGGGGAGTTTAAAATGTAGAATTATTATAATTCACTCCAACAACTGCATGTAACAACAGCACAAGATACTGTGTTAAAAGAAGACAGAAGGGTATATTGCACAAGAAGTGGTAAAAGGACTAAGTTAGATTTATTAAACCAAGAATTCATATTATATTCTCTTGTATAATCACTACAGCTGAGTAAAAGAATATTTACTTAAAAAGTTAATTAAGGGCAAAAAGACAATGATCAACACCAACAACTCAAACCCTGTACTAAGGTAAGAAAAAGAAGAACACAGAGTATTGAGGAATATAGGGGGAAATTGTAAGATGACCTATTTAAACCCAAATAAGAGAACTTTATTCATTAAAGGCCTAAAGATTTCCAATTACTCGGCAGTCCCTGCCAAAGCTGAACCTAAGGATATTATGTGAACCAGTAATTATACTCAGAGTCACACAGCCCACAGAAGCATATGCGCACTCACATCAAAACACATGTACAACAAGCTCTAACAGCATGATTTGTAATAGCTGAGAACTGGACACAATCCAAATATCTATCAATGGTAAAAGAGATAAATTGTGTAATACAATTTATTCAATGAATTACTATACAGCCAATGAAAAAAACTAACCACTGTCAGAAGAATCATACAGCTGAATCTCATAAAATTCAAAGTAAAAAAAAAACAGACATGAAAGAGTATGTAATGCATGATCACATTTAGTTCAAAAAGAGTCAAAACTCATATATGGTATTTAAAATCAGGATAGTGGTTAATGTGAGGAGGATGGAGAGGTATTAACTGGAAAAAGTGCCAGGGATTTTCTGGTGTGCTGGTAATGTTCTGTTTTTCGATATGGGTAGTGGTCATGTGGGATCCCTCTAGGAAAATCCACTGAGCCATATATATATGATTTGTGTTGTTTTCTGAATGATGTTATACTTGAATAAAGGAATTTATTTTTTAATGTAAATAGGTAATAAGAGGCTCTTGAGAAAAAGTAAATTTTAATATGTAAGATTTAGAAGTGAAATAAAATGAATTTAACTTTCAGCCCAATACGTGAACTTCCTTATCTCTAAAATAGTATTTTCTTGATTGTCATCAAAATAACAAAAATATCAGTCAAGTCTAGTTTTCCAGTAGGGATGTTTTCCAGCAAAACGGATGGGGAAATAACTTTCTTTTCATCTACTCCTTTACGAAATACTCACTTTCTCTTTCATGTAAAACTTTAGGGCCTTCAATGAATACAAAAATGTGAATTGCATAATAACATTCCACTTTATGTGAAATGGGCATGAAAGAAAAATGGGCTTCCAGGTTTTCTGTTCCTATCTCCTTTACTATCTTATCAAGCATCTCCTCCAAGGATGATATATCAGTCCAGGAACTTATATCCAAACTGCTCAGCAAATTTCATGTTAGTTGTTCTTAACTTACAAAATCAATATTGGAGATGTCTAAAAATTATAAAATTCAAAATTTATTTTCTACATTTTAAATAAACTTTACTGGGACAAATCTATCATATTTTCCTGCTAATAATATTTGAGAAGAAATAAAACAAAAAAACATGGCAGAAGAGCCCACATGTCAGAAGAATAATACAGAGCGTTCTCCATGAATTGCTTAGCTAGATTTCAGCTCAGACTTTGGGGGCTGGTACACATTTAAGTTCAACACTAACACTTGGATGACTATTTGAGGTCAGCCTTTAGGGCCTCTTACGATGGGTTAGAAGAAGCCAGACTGCACTTACAAGGCCCCATCTTTCACAGCAGATGTTAAGTTCAAGACACCCTAGGGAAACATTAAGGCCCTTGTTCCAGAATTGGTACAAAGAAAAGGTACGCGTTCCATCTTTCAACAATATCATCCCCAAGGCTCAAGGTCAGTTTTTAACACTTGCTGAGTATTAAATTGCAGACACATCTACTATAAAATTCCTAAAATTATAGATGCATCTCTTTACAGTGTGAGAGAAAGCACCAAAGATTTGTAGAAGTTGTAGAAGAGATGTGCTGACCTGAAACCTGAAATCTACTTCAAATCAACTCAAAACTATTGCCAAATGATTTCTGAGATCTGGAAATAAGTATTTATGAGAACTTGAGGATTCATTTAGACAAGAAGTTCTGTTACACTCAGAAAAACATATGCTCTCACATCCTACACTCCTAGTTTACAACAGTTTTTACATTTCGTACTGAAAGTAACGATCTATTTTCCAGTAAATCAAGTGCACAACATTGGTTGCGGGCCCATTTTGTATGGTCTTCTTCTTGTGTCATTCACAGAGCTCACACATTTGTGGAAGTTAGACAACAGTAAAAGCATTAACGCACTATGATACTAGTATAACCAAGAGAGAACCAAACACCAGACAGTATACACTAAGGAAATCTTGATTAAGGCGAATTCTAGGCAGGATAGAAAAAACATACCTGGAGACCAAGAAATAAAAAGAAAAGAACCTGTTGTATTTGGTAACAGTGATAAAAGAGCCTGTTGGGAGTGGAAGTTACATATTTGAGAAAAAGTTGTCAAGTGTATAAAAAGCTTTAAGAGGCAAGGAATGGCAAACCTTGAATGCCAGAATAAGCATTATGGATTCACTTATTTGGACAAATCTGGCAAAGTATTAAATAGAGTAAAAAGAAATGAAGGGAGAATGAAACGGATGAGCCAGCTAGACCATCTGTTGAGTTGACTCCAACACGTGGCCTGGAATACCATTAATAAGTACGAAGAAAACAGGCCCGCTGAACCTTTAAGACAAAGAGTGCAGCCTACGAACAGAAAAACAGGTATCACAGCCAAATTTACTACATGTAAAATAGTCTTTCATTTGTGTAGGAAAACTATAAACATAATTCATAAGATTATAAAGGTAGTTTTTAATTATAGTAACATTCAAAGCACTTGACCAAAAAGATTATGAATTATTTATATAATTCTGTCTTTATGAACAGACATTTTGAATGACATAGATCAATAGGAACTGTCAAGGAGAGTAGAAAAGGACAGAGAATCTAAAAGTCCTATAATTTTTATCAAGTTCTGATAAGAAAAACAATAAGAAATAACAACTAATGTTTATGCAGCACTTAACATTTGCCAATCACTGCGTTAAGCATTTAAATAGTTTCATTTATTCCTCACAAAATCCCTTCTCAGTAAAATAAGTATTTATCTCCATATTACGGGATACAAAACAGAAACTAAGAAAGATCATGAAACCTACCACGGTCACGAAGTTACTAAGTGGCGAATCCTAAAAAGACACAACCAGGTCTATTGACAAAATTCCTTAATCATCTGTATTACCCTAAATAATCTTTAGCCAATCTTTTGTAGCATTTACTTGACAGAGTTGAAAGACCCTAAGACAGGAGTTAAGATACCTGAGTTTTAGGGACGCCTGGGTGGCTCAGTCGTTAAGCGTCTGCCTTTGGCTCAGGGCGTGATCCCAGCATTCTGGGATCGAGCCCCACATCAGGCTCCTCCGCTGGGACCCTGCTTCTTCCTCTTCTATTCCCCCTGTGTTCCCTCTCTCGCTGGCTGTCTCTCTCTGTCAAATAAATAAATAAAATCTTAAAAAAAAAAAGATACCTGAGTTTTAATATGATCCAATAATTCCACTACTAGGTATTGACCCAAAGAAAATCAAAACACTAATTTAAAAATTATGTTTATTGCAGCATTATCTACAATAGCTAAGATAAAGTAGCAACCCATGTGTTCATCAACAGATGAATAAGGAAGATGTGGTGTATATGTATATATGTGAATGGAATATTAAGCAGCCTCAAAAAAAGGTTAATATTTTGCCATTTGCAACAACATAGGTGGACTTAGAGGGTACAACACTAAGTGAAATAAGTCAGAAAAAATCAAATACCATATGATTTCACTCACATGTGGAATCTAAGAAATACAAATGAATAAACAAACAAAAAGCAGAATCAGACCCATAAAGGACAAATTGATGGTTGCCCGAAGGGAGGGGTCTGTGGGGATGGGCAAAATGTATAAAAGATGGTGGGAGATACAGACTTCCTATAAAATGAATAAGTAATGAGAATAAAAGGGACAGCATAGGGAATGCAGTCAATGGTATTGTAATACCACTGTATGGTGACAGATGGTAGCGACACTTTTGATAAGCGTAGCAAAACACAGAAGAGCTGAATCACTATGTGTACAACAGAAACTAATGTAACATTGTGTCACCTAGACTCAAAAAAATTAAGAAATACGCGTAGAGATAAATTTATATTATTTCTAAGGCATATTCTGGTATAATTGCTAAATATTAAAATAAAACAAAATTGATACAGTAAAAACAAAAAAACCCAAAAAACTGACTTTTGTCCCTAGGGGAATGCAGTTTGGATTGCTGCCCAAATCTCTGCTCCTTGAATTGCAATTCTGACACCCTAAATAAATGCTTTTGTTTTATTAAAAAAAAAAAAAAGTTACCTGGAATTTAAACTTTGGTCTGTCACTAACTGGTTCTGTGGCCTCAGAAAAGTCAATCTTGCTGGCTTACAATTTCTCCACATATAAAACAGGAGATTGGGGGACTCAGATTCCTTTCAGCATGAATAGAATAGAATAGAATAGAATAGAATAGAATAGAATAGAATAGAATAGAAATAATCAAATTATATTTACCATACAAATAGGTTTTCAGAATCACCAAAGGTTTATGATTTGTGTTTCTTCTGGTTTTGGTATTCAGAGCGATAAGGATTCCTATTTCTCTTTATAGTCAGAGAGTTAAGGATGCTTGCTGTTTTCAGCCTCAACTTTTAATTACTCAGTTTTGTAGCTGTTGATAAATACTTTTTTCAAAGCACATTATTTTGCCCTGCTTATTCTGACAGTTGTGTTTTATTCTAGATTTCATTATGTAGAAGAGCTTTGCATCTTTACTCTCAGCATTAATATTCAATCATGAGTTATCACTGCAATTCGTGATATTATACCAGTAAACCCATTTAATGCATAAATGCATTTAGAAAGGACACATTTAGCATGGATTACACTGGTACTCTACAATTAAGGCTCAGTGCCTTCCAGAAAATTATAACTATGAGAACAGTGAGTGGTGAAGTTGGAAAAAGAGTTTAAATTATGGTTTTTAATTTTAAAATCACAGATATGCATACACACACATATATAAGAGATATTTTTGCTACTTCACATCTGGTAGTAATCTGAGTCACAACTTCCTCTTTCTTGAGTTTGGCAGTAACTGTTTTCTTAAAATGTTAAGCATAAGCTCAATGGATGGGTTCCAAAGTCAAAAAGCAAATCCACTTAGATAAATTAACTGAAGTGTAAATAAATTACTAAGATTAAAGTAAATCTCATGGCATTCAGTTAGTTACAATAAAAATAAAAACATATATTTTATATATGCTGACTTTCTTTTTAAGAAGAAAATGACAGTAAACGACCATAAAACCGGTTCAGGTTTTCCCAAAATATCAGGAATAGCAAAATATTTTCTTTTTTCCAAAACATGAATATCCAGTGTGTGTCCTTATGATATGCCACAACACTAGTGTTTCTTCTATTGTAAGTTGGTAGAATTTTTAAAAATCTCCTTCTTTGAAACATGGGAAGCAAAGTTGCATGAAGTTGAACATATATTTTACTTGTACTAATTCAACTGTGTGTTTCAGAAAGAAATGAGTAAGATAAAAAATATCAATTTTAATAGTTAAAACAATTTCTCTCTAGTTACATAAGCTTAGGCATGAGAGAGGAGGCAGAAAATGGCTGTTTCTCAAACGAGTCTTCCTCCCATCGTGCATCTCAATATTAACATCTTACTGGGTTTAACGTAATCGTTTAATCTAATTTCAGTGTTATAAAGGTATATATATTGTATATGTCCCCATATAAAAGCCAAATGATTTCAACATATTTTTGACCAAAACAAAAATACCAATCTGTCCCCAAGGTAGAGAAATAATAGGCTTTGTTGGAGTTATTAAAAGTCTTTATATCTGGAGCACCTGGGTGGCTCAGTCAGTCAAGCATCTGCCTTTGGCTCAGGTCAGGATCCTGTGGTCCTAGGATCGAGCCCTGAGTCAGGCTCCCTCTCCCTCTGCTGCTCTCCCCCCACTCCTGTGCTCTCTCTCTCTCCCAAATAAATAAAATCATTAAAAAAAGTCTTTATATCTTCAATATAGTACTCTCCCAAGGAATTTTCAATGGTAAGCCTGCTAACATGCTATTTTTTGTTTTTGTCTATCAGACTTATCTAAAGAACAAAATTTTTACTAATATGCAACTCAACTAGAAAGCGTGCTTCAATTAGACATCCATGTAGTTCAACTGACACTTTACACAGCAATCTGAGCACACATTGCTGTTGATTTCCCTCCCCCACCCCATTCTAGGATGTAGTCCTATTTCTGGTGAATTTGAAGACAATACATGCAGGTCTGAAGATACAAATTCTCCAAAGTACAGGTACCAGAACTTCTCATCCCCTTAGCTGGAGGAACACAAAATGTGGATCCGATCCTGAGGCCAAGACTACAGACTCTGGTTGCATGCCAGTTCCCAGACTGTGTGTGCAAGGAGACAACGTGAGTGTACAGAGGATTAAAGCATTTGTCCGTCTCCTGCATTTGCCTTCTGGAAGACCACCAGATCATGCTGGGCATCATAGAGCTCTGCTGAGAAAAATTTCCGACGTATATGTGGTTTGGACAGAACGGATTCTGCTCTGATTTCCATCTGACAAGAGCTGGACAACAGAGACCTCAGTGTCTCTCCACTACTTTCACACTCACCCCACCCCTACCCTTTGCTTCTATGTGTAACTACTTGAAAATTAACTGGTTGGAAACCAAGACTCTTCTAAATAACTCACGGATCAAAAGGAAAAATCAAAATAAACTGCAGATTACTTGAAGTTAATACAAATCTATTTCTTACAAAATAAACGAAAATTTTGTTCTATGTATATATTAAGAACTTTGAAATTACTCAGTAATTACAGGCAATGGGTACTTCTAGAGACAATCTTCTAGAACAGAGTTCAAAAGCAAGGATTTTTATAGTCGTAAATCTGGAACATTCTAATCCCTCTTGAACTTTAAAAGGATTCTGGAACAAAGTTTTCTCTAGAGAAGCTGATTCAAAGGGCTCTGAATTTGGGGAGCAGGCACAGCTGATGGAGAAGATGGAGTGAATGACAGAAGTAATTAGGTCTCTGCATAATGAATGGTGATCTCCAATCAAGAAAAATAAATTTTATATTAAAATATATATAGTAGGGGCGCCTGGGTGGCTCAGTTGTTAAGCATCTGCCTTCGGCTCAGGGAGTGATCCCGGCGTTCTGGGATCTAGCCCCACATCAGGCTCCTCTGCTGGAAGCCTGCTTCTTCCTCTCCCACTCCCCCTGCTTGTGTTCCCTCTCTGCTGTCTGTCTGTAGTGTCAAATAAATAAAAAATCTTCAAAAAAATATATATATACATATAGTATATCATATAAAATATATATCATAGATTGTAATGTATGAACTTTACAGGTTAATATTTTACTGTAAATATCGCTGGAACATTACCATGCGAAATAATTTTTAAATAGAGTCATCTCACATTTTGCTGAGTTGAAGTCATGAAATATCTAGGGCTTTACGCAATTTTTTTCATTTTGTTAATACAAAGATATTTTTGTTGAGGGAGAACGGTATAACACTTTTTATTTTGTAATGTGTTTGCTAAATCTTTAACTTTTAAATAGACATATGAAGTGTGGGCCCGCATTTGTATTTTGGTAGCAGGTTTTACAAACATGAATGGTAGGCCTGTTTTCCTTAGGCTATTTTTCAATCATAATCTTTTCAGTAAAAGAAACAAAATATGTGTGTTTTGTATGGCTCACAGGTCATATTTTAACTTAAACATCAACACTATTTATTACCAGAAACAGAATTCAGGATATAAAGCCAGTAATAGATATATCAAAGGAGAAAGCAAAAATCAGTACTTGGTCTTTATTTTTACTTAAATGACTATCTTTAGAGGTGGTTCATATTGATGAGTTTTCTACTATAATTATAAATGCTAGAGGAATAAATCTAATTTAAACATTTATTTCTTCAGAAAGGAATTCATATGAATGAAACCTAATATTGGCTAATGGGCATTATTCAATACAGATTTCTAAAATGAGATATTAATGTTATGTACTGCTCATAAAAACAATTCTAAGTCTACATATAGTATTTAAAGGAGTACTTGTGATAATTGCTGAGTGATTATACTGTAATTGTAATATTGGTAATTTCTTAGGAAGTTGAAGGCACACTAAAACTTCGTACTATTCTCTATGAACCCCATGCATCTATAATTAAATATGTCTATAAAAATAAAGTCATAAAAATATCCATTTCTTTAAAATCAGAACGGGGTCATATGCTAGAGGCACGATGCCTCAGTCATAGAGATTGCAGCCTTTCTAAGACACATGTGGAAATAATGTCTGCCCCACAAATTGTCTGACTGACATTTCTTAAGACATAATTCTTAAGAATTACTTATGCTAAGAATTTCAGTATACCAACATCCATGTCCACCAGAAAAAATTTCAAAAGGTGTGGTGATCAAACAAATATTATGTATGTTCAGCAAAATCGATCCCAGAAATTTCGACCAAATTCAATTTGGGGAAGAAACAAATTCAAATCAGCTTGAGTAGAATTCAGCCATTAATGGATATAATGAAAAAAGACATTTGGGTATTTTTTTCATCACCACTCATTTGAGAGGTAATAATGTGGCTCAGAATTAAGTGACAAGATGAATATCAAATGTCAGTTTGGTGTCAGTTTGGAAATTTGCCTAATCACGGATTCCTGGGTGGAACACAGACATTATTTTATGGTTTGGGCCATTAGTGGATGGCAAGATTTTAATAACTACCTCATAAATAATACTTTTTTTTTCCTTTAAAATGTTTTGGTCAAACCGGAAGCTGATACTGCTCCACTGTGTAACAGTAGCACCTCCAAAGTAGCAGAAGGTCAAAAGAGCGCTCCAAGCCCAGTGCGCTACAACAGTAACTTTCTGTTCATGTATTTATAGCAAGCCCGGCAGTAGCCCCTTGTTTAAAAACAGTTGGGAAGATAAATGATGGATACCTGCTTTGGGAGAGAAGACTTTCCAGCAACATATTTATATAAAATTTTACAAAATGAATGTGATCAATTTACAATGACATATAGCAGATGGAAACACTACATGAGTAAAGCCACATACAGGCACATATCTCATATTGGAAATAGTGAAAAGTCACATGAAGTCCAGTGTAAACATCCATACTTCTCAAAAAGCTGATTCAATTTGATTTCACTTTTAGTATCTAGCAAGTGTTTGTTCTCGTCCTCACCAGTTTCCTAGAGTCTGCACAGAAATGACTGCTATACTTACGTAAATGCACATACAGCTAGCTCGGTGGGCAGTAGGTTCTTTCCCATACTCCTGTAAATTTCTGGTAGTGTCTTTAATCTTGGTATATTTTAGTTAAAGGGATAACAGATGGTTAGAGTTTTATGTATGGTACTGCTGCTACCAATAACACTGTTTTCTCAAAAAAAGTACTTGTATACTTGGATAAAAGTAAATAAATGTTTAAACACAAAGCAAAAATAGCCTTGATTTAAATCTATTTTTTGAGGCAAAAGAAATAAAATGGGCAAATATCACATACAAGTGATAGCTTAGGTCCCCCCTCATGGTTCTGCCTAAGGGAAGATGCAGTCACACAGTGAAAAGGCTCTGTGGCTGTTAGATTAACAGTGTTGACACAGATAATCTGGCAGACCCAGGAACAGAATTAAGCCAGCAACAGGACAGCACAGCGAATCTTGTCAGCCAGGCTGTAAGAGAAAAATGTGAAGAACTGTAGAAACAGTTCAAAAATAAGTGGAGATGACAGAAAAAGAAAGCATAGTGAACTGAAAAAATACAATAGGGTTCAAAGGAGATGCTTGTATGGGGTGTGAAGCATGTGTGTGTGTGTCTATGTGTATGTGTTTCTGGGCATGCTATGTGTCTGGGTGTCACATGTGTGTTTTTTGTAAATTATCTACCCTACTTTTAAACACATAGAGGAAATATTGGCTATGCTGCTTTTGGTAATTAGTCTTAATGTTTAAGCATGTATTTTTGAAGCTCCTCTTTGGGGCAACATGCTACCTGGAAATGAATTTCTTTCAAGATATATTTACAAAGGAAATATAAGTGTTCTTATTTCACAATATCTGCTGATAATTTCTCTTTTATAGCTAATATGATTATGCAGGCTCTCTACAAACATCTGGGACACTTCATTTTGCTTCAATGTGTTCCATTGCTATTTTTAAAAAAACTAAACTGAAAAGATGGTATTCAGGGTTTTCTTTTTAAAGGCTGCCAATTTCTTAGAATGGACATGGATATTCTTCAATTACAGTGCATGCAATTAAAGTAAGCACAGACACACAAAAGGCCTAAACCAATGCATTTTCAATATCAAAATGAAGGAAGAAAGAGAAATGGAATTCTGTGTGGTTACACAATTTGAAAGACAAGAACTGGGTCAGAGCTACGTAACAGAGAAGGCAATGGGAAAGGTATTCTGGAAAGAATGGAGAATGGCCAGGTTGCTGGACAGAGTGTAAAAATGGTGCTAGGAAAAGGAAATGCCCGGGAATGGCAGAGGCAAAAAAGGATTTAGGGAAAGTTAAAATGTCTCATACAATATTTAGGTTCATATATGTATTTCTGCCTCATTTCCTCTGTGACATTCTTAGTAACACCTACACAGCATTCCAATGCTTTTAGAGAAAACTCATTGGGGAAAACTTAAGCTGGTCCTAAGTCTGGAATGTAAGTTCCTAGAAGATAAAAGGCAGAAAAGGGATAAGCAAGGAGTGGATATAGCCAGGATACATATGTTCTACTATGTTTCTCTTCCATTCTTTATTGAGATATAATTGACACGAAATATTGAATAAATTTAAGATGTACAGTGCAATGATTTCATATATGTATATATTGCACAATGTTGCCAAAATGTTAATTAACACATCTTTCTGCCCATATAATTACCATTTTGGATTGTAACTGTCGTGGTGAGAACCTTAAAATTCTACTCTCATAACAACTTCCAAGTATACATTTCCGTTATTACTTAGTGCCGTGTTATGCATTAGATCATCTGTCATCATGTCTCTGGTGGGAGGGGGATGGGGGAAAAAACCTGGTTGACAACCACTAGTTTATACTCAGATAAACTAAGCCTCAAGACTAAATTTTTTGGAAACATAATTTTACTAGAAAAATTAAACTTCAGGGTTTATTTTCCAAGGAGAAAATAATGTTTTCTAAATAGTTACTGAACAGTTTCAGCACTGTTCAATTTACAAGTGTACAATTTCATTCTGGGTACTTTCATACACTTTATTTTTTTTTATTTTTTATTTTTTTAAGATTTTATTTATTTATTCGACAGAGATAGAGACAGCCAGCGAGAGAGGGAACACAAGCAGGGGGAGTGGGAGAGGAAGAAGCAGGCTCATAGCAGAAGAGCCTGATGAGGGGCTCGATCCCATAACGCCGGGATCACGCCCTGAGCCGAAGGCAGACGCTTAACCGCTATGCCACCCAGGCGCCCCTTCATACACATTAAAGTAACTGAATTGAACACACAAATTTACATCATAAGCCAATGTATTAGGCAAAGAGGAATATGAAAACTGTTTAATAGCTATGCTGGATTTTCAGTTAGGATGTCACTGTCCATTCAAACTCTTAATACACTGTATCTGTCCAAAAGACAGTGATAATAATAAAATATAAAAAGAGAAATATAAAGCTAGGATCAAACTACAAGGTAAAAATCGCTGGAGTTTCCAAAGAAAATCCCAAAGCAGAGAATGGCACCATACTCACAGATCTAGCCTCACAACCTTCTGGAATCTAAGTGCAGAACGTGATAAGGGAGAATGGAGTTTGGATAACTGAGAGAAGGTGGATTAGAGTCCTTCTCTTTAATAAATTAAAAAAAAAATACCCATCTTGAAGCTCTGTCTGGACTTCAGTTTATATACGCAAAGAACCTTCCTCCCTCACATTTCTTCTGAGATTATTTTACTTCTTCCGGTAGTTTATCCTTTAGAAAAGAGCTTCCCAAGATGCGGTGTCAGGAATGGCTTACAGATGTGCATGAGGTTTTGGAGCTCCCCAGCCCTATGTGGCCAGTGGACACCAGAATGGCTAGAAACTCTGGGCTGATTTTTGGACCATGACCGTTCTCCTTGTCTTCCGCCAGACTACTGCAGAAGTATTATTATTATTTGATGTACGCTGTGATTTGAAAATGTTTAGGAGTCAAAGTATTACAATTTCCCTTTATGAGGGTCTTCATTAGACTGCTAGGACTGCCATAACAAATTCCACATCCTGGTGGTTTACCAGTCTACTTTCTCACTGCTGTAGAGGTGGTAAGTCCAAAACCAAGGTGTCAACAAGTTTGGTTTCTCCCGTGGCCTCTCTGTTTGGATTGCAGATGGCCGTCTTTTCACTGTGTGCTCACAAGGTCTTTTCTCAAGCGCACACCTTTTGTGCATCCAAATTCTCTCTTCTTATAAGAACACCAGTCAGATTAGATGAAGGGCCAACCTAATAGCCTCATTTTAACTTAGTCTCCTTTTTAAAGGCCATATCCCTAATACAATCACACTTGGAGGTACTAGGCGTTAGCGCTTCAATATATGAATTCTGAGGGAAAACAACTCAGCACAAATAAGGTCTTACTGTTAATAAATTCTAAGTATTTTACTTGAAAATACCTTCACTTCATCCTCAGTACTGACAATTTATTAGATATAAAACTGTTGGCGGGAGTTACACAATATCCAAATTATAATACTGCAGACTTCCAATTATCTTTCATATGTATATGAGTATATATACATGCGTATACATATTTAAATATATATTGGAATATATTATACATAATTCATAATGTAATCGATAAATTTTATATCAAACTGTTACATATAATGTCTTACATACACACACACATACACACACATAGTGGACCCTTCAACACCACATGTTTCAACTATATGGGTCGACTTACACACAGATTTTTCTCAATAAATACATACTATATATGTATTTTCTCTTTCTTGTGGTTTTCTTAATAACATTTTCTTTTCTCTAGCTTACTTTATTTAAGTTTACAGGACACAACACACATAAAATTCATGTTAATTGAGTGTTTCTGTCATCAGTAAGGCTTCCGGTCAACAGCTGGTTATTAGGTAAGTGGTAGGGAAGTCAAAAGTTATGTGCAGATTTTTGACTGTGTGGGGGTCAAGTCCCATGTTGCTCAAAGATCAACTGTGTGCATATATGCAATACACACACACACACACACACACACACACACACACACATTCTAGCATGTATTTAAAAATGGCCAGACATTTGAAGATATAAAACAATGTGAACCAAACCCTTGAGGAGTAAAAGGTAACAGAGGAGATCCCAAGGGCTTCCAGAGAGTAGAGTTACCAGACACAGATTTCAAATCAACTCTTCCTATTTTCTTCAAGGAAATCAACAAAATGACTGAAAATTTAAGACAAGAACTAAAAATTTTAAAAATAAAAAATGTAATGACTAAATTAAGGATTTCATAAATGTGTTTACTAGCAAATTTCACCAGATAATAGAATTAGTAAAGTGAGATACGTCAGAGAAAATATATGAAATAAGCTCACAGAAAAAAAACACAAAAATGAAATACCAAAAAAAACCTTAAGGGTCAAACAAATGTGTAGGAATGAAAAGGGAGAGAAGAGAAAACATGAAGCAAAAACAATATTTGAACAAATAAATACTGACAATTACGCAAAACTGAAGTAAACATATCAAGCATTTGATTTTACAATTTTCAGGTAAGATAAATATACAGAAAACTAAACCTGGACACATAAAAAATAAAACTACAGAAGACTGAAAAAAAGATAAAATCTTATATGTAGCCAGAAAGAAAATGTTCAAATGAACACTGAAAGGAGTTTAATATACAACAAACATAACAGGAGTCAGAAGATAACTGTATCTTCAAAGGACTGTGGGGGCAAAAAAGACCACTAACAAAGAATTGTATACACAGAAAAGTGTCCTTCATAAGTTGAAGTGAAAATGTTTTTGAACTAGAGAGAAGTTGTGGTTGCACAACTCTGTGAATATAGTATATGCCACTGCACTGTTCACCATAAAATGATTAATTTCACATTATATGATTTTCACCCCAGTAAAATTTTTAAAAAGAAGGTAAAATAAATTTATTTTCCTACAAATAAAACTGGAGGGAATGCATCACCAAGTAAATCTATACTAGATTCATATAATCATCTCAACAATTTCAGTTAAAAAAAAAAGTGAAAATTTAACAACCATTCATGATTTAAAGAATCTTCTAGCACACTATTAGGAAACCTCCCTAATGAAGAGTAACATCATACTAAATGGGAACATGTTGAAAGCTTTCTTCCTGAGTTTAAAAAGGAGACATCGTTGTAACAAAGGTTACAGCCAAATAATTAGATGAATTTTTAAATTCTTAAATACAAGTCCCAAGTAGCAATTACTACTGGAACTTGGAAAGACTTTATGTTCACTATAATAATAATTAGTAAAATCCAAGCTATTCATACCTACTTCTGAAGTTATAGGATTCAAAAAAGACGGAGCATGGTAAAGTAGACTTTCAAACCCCATGATTTCTGGGGGAAAAAAAGATAGGTAAAATGATCAGCACTCACACAAAAAATGTTTATAAATAAGCAAGACTCCAGCAGCAATGTCTTTATTTTCCTGAGAAAATAAGCAAATAGACAAATTTACATGAGATGGAATTTATGTTATTGTTGGTATTGGAAAAGGCAAGAAGGAAGCTATTGATGTTAGGTTTTGATTTTTCTTTAAAATCTCATCTTTTATTAATTTTATATCCAGAACCTAATTAGGAATATTATTTTAAAGAAAAGGCATGTTTATTTTAGAAAGAATGGTCTCATCTGACTCTTATCTATTCTTGATGAAAGCCTAATTAGATATGCAAACTTGATCAAGTTCAAGATGATAACCACTGGGCATTAAAAAAATCTTCAATTATTAACGAATTATAAGAAATGTGTTGAATACATTTTAAGAAACATTTTAAAGTGTTTAAATATTGTAACACAGACGATGCTCATCTCAAAAAATTCCAGGTGTCAAGAGTAAGAAGTTAATAAAAATATGTAGAGCCAGACCAGCTATTTTCATGCATTTACTTCCCCATTTCCTCTCCCTATAAATACCCAGTCAGGCCTAAGGAATGGCAATTGAAGATTATCTTACAAAGCTGCTTCTTTGAAGGATTTTACAGGCTAATCTGGAACCAGAAAAGTTTCTTAATGGAACAGCAGCAAATGGGGTTCTTAGGACATCTCTCACAGGTTTATCCCTTCCATTTTTTCCAGAATCACCTGGAGTGACACAAACTATGACCTGACATGAAAACATGACCTCATAAGTCAAATAACTAACCACATAAGAAGTAAAATGATATAAAAGAAAAGCAATAAAGTGGACATCATGCACCACATACAATATAAAATTTTTAGAAATGAATGGTCAAGAACTTTACAGAAAAATAAAAAATATCCTTAACTGTAGGAGGGAAGATACAGTAATGTGCTTATAATATGCAATAATAATAATGATATATGAAACTGAGATCCCGTCCAGAATAGAACCGCAAAGGAGTCGGGGATATGGTCCTCAGCTTTCCAGTCTCCCCACACTCTCAGACAGGTCACAGGTGATAGGAAATACGTATGGGATAGGATCATTTGTAACATTTACTTCAAGTAAAAATATCAGCTGGAGAGTGGATAAATAACTTGTGGTGTAGTCATATACTAAAACAATATATGAACATTAAAAAAATCATGCCTTCACATCAAAATGGATGCATCTCAGGGACAGAATGGTGAGAGAAAAAAAGCAAGTTGGAAAATACAATATGAAACTATGCAAAACCAAATAAACTCTGTTCAGAGATACAACCACATGTGGTAAAAGTTTCAAAAAGTAGATATGTTAGTGAACATTGATCTCTGTGAGTAGAGAAGGAAAATGGGATTCTGGAAAGGACCTTCAGAGGCCTCAGAGATTTCAGTAGTTTCTGTTTGTTTTTTTCTAAGGCAGAAAGTGAGTAAATGGGTATCTGTATTAGTATTCTTTCTCCTTGAATGTGTAACGTTATTCTGTATATATTCAAGTTTTATAAAGCAATTCTGACAAAGAAAAGCAAAAGGGAAAATTAAGGATAATCATAACGAGAAAGTAATAAGCAGATGTTTTTTTAATTACTGGAAAAGGGAGGAAGCTCAGAGAAAGAATTCCATCCAGTAAATTCAAGAAAAGGAAAGCTGAAACATAGATAGATAAATAGGATCTCAGCAAGTGGAGAGGGAAATTACACATTTGGCAAAGGGAACAGCCGTACGGGAACAGGAGGAAACCGGAAACTTTCCTGTAGGCTACAGAGAGCCAAAGATGTGGGATGAGCCTGAAAATATAGGTGGCAAAGTGAAGGGACTTTGGGCTCCGTTAATGAGCTTGCAAGGTTCATTTCTGTTTTCTATTGTTTTATATTTAAGAAACATTGGAAGTCTGTTAAGATTTTTTCAACAGTATGAGCTCAATATTTGTTTGAAAGCAAAGCTGTTTGCCCTGCGAAGGAGAAATTGGAAAGAGAAGTTAAGAAACAGGAAGAAGAGTGAAGGACTCAAAGCTATCTAATCAAGGCCTCCTCGTTATGTGTCACATTTAATGCAAACACTGTTTTGTTGCCTTTATGCTTAGACCTCCTACAGAAAATGTGACTTGCTGTATACCCTTGCTCTACGCTACAGGAATTTCCTCTGCATTTGAAATTCTTGCTATTCGAAATGTTTACTGTAGCAACATTGTTGGTTTCTTTCCCCAGAAAGCACAGGGGGGAAAAAAGAAAAGCTAACACGAATAAACAAAAGTCAAGTAAGGAAAAAATAAATAAATAAATAAAGAATGAGTGATAAGTAAGAGCAGAGAGGCCAAGAAAGCAGTGGGCCGGGAAGAAAAAGCCACGCTCAGCGAGGCTGCTGCGTGGCTATGAGCAAAGTACTTAACCTTTCTTGTTTTCACTTTCTTCATCTGTAAAAAGAGAGGTTCAGCTAGATAACCCGGAGTCCCTCCAGATACCTAAATGGCTGGCATGATTCTATTACATTACAGGATTCTATTAAAAATGTACAGAATCATTCTTGGGGAGTTTTCTTTGTATTGAAGATACTAAAGCAAGTATTAAAATGATGCTAAAAATATATTCTATAATTATATGGAGACATTCATTTCAACGTTGTAATTTTTTGAGGGGCTTAATTGGGATCTAGGAATAAAATGAAACAGGAATGACTGCTGGAATTTCTCACAAGTTGTTACTGTGTGGATGGCAAAAGGGAGAATTCACTGATCTGCCCAGCACAGCTCATCATCACATGTTTTTGAGACTGGAATTCAGTATCTTTTCCTTGTGCTGTGCTGTTTTAAAATGATGGCATGTTTCCTAACATATGCAGGGTTCTTAATCCTGCTAAGACTGGCCTATTTAAGCTGCCCAATCCTTGATCCCTAATAACCACTCCAAAAAGAACATTTTCAAAAGCAGCAGAGCAAGGGGACTGGATGGTTAAAAAATAGATAAATATAAATCAATCAAAATTAATACCATCAATAAAATGATAATGGAAATAATTACTATTATAATCATCACAATTATCAAAGGTTGTGGAATAAGAAAGCTATACTTGGGAAGTATCTCGTAGATTAATTTATCTGTGCCTTTTCATTTTAAGTCTAAAACAGAAAAACATTTATGGATTGGTCTACCATGTTTTTGCTTTCATATTTTTTGTGACCTTACTGTGGTTAAGTCCCCTTTGTCCTGATATCTTCCAAATACAATTAAATAGTTAAAATTTAATTACTAAAAAAGTAAAATTACCAAGTATAATTTGAAATAGCTAATATTGGGAGGAGCTTACTTGCATCAGAAATTTTGCTGAGAAATTTAAGTATATTCTTATAATTAATCACAAAGATTCTCTCCTAGCCAGGCTCTTCTAAACCCTTTTCTCAAGGACGCCTCAACCTGGGCCTGTAAGGACTTGAACAAAACACTAATAAAGTTTCTAACAGGCCAAGGCCACACATCTCTAGGATGACTGTAGCCCACTAGTGCTTTCCTGCAAAAACTCAAGGCTACGGAAAGAATTTGCAATTTGTTCCAGCCAACACATGAAGACACAGCCCCTGTCTCCCAGTTTCTATGGGAGGGTAGGAGCCTAACTTGAATAAGCTCTGGTTAGCAAACCCAGACTGGTTTCATACAGACCAAACCTTCGCCTTCCTGCTTTTTATAATTTTTCACTTCCCTCACTCTACTGAGCCCGCACTCATCCATCTCCCTATTTCTTCATTTTCCTTTTAAAATTCTGAGTCATCTCTGTACAAATCAAACGAGTTCAGTTCATACCAATCTCTTCCCTATTTTTCTACTGATTCAAATCTGTCCTTACCTCTTTAAGTAGTGTCCAACATTGTTTAACTTTGACACTAACAAATTCTCAATAAATGATGAAAAAATTAAGCCAGAAAAATCAACTAATTTAAGCAAGATAGCAAAATTAATAAGTAGTAGAGCCAAAATTTCAATCCAGGCCTATGTGATCATCACCTTGCTTCTCTTTTGGACAAGTATTTATTAAAAATGAAGAATAAATCCTACCTTGAAGGTTAATCGATGACATAACACCTAAAGTATGAGATATGGGTTTTTGAAAACCCATATGCCATTAGAATTTACAAATGAGGAATCTAACATCTGTTAAAAATAGCATTAAAATGCTTGAATTCATAAAGGAATTAGGGCAGCCTAAAAATAGATTTATGTAAAATAAAAATTAAAAAGACCATATATTAAATAAAAAGAACACTGACATGCTTTCCTTCTGGAATTAATGGAACTGATAAGTATAGAAAATGTTTTTTCTACAGAATTCCAACTAGATGTTTATAAATTTCCCCAGCAGAAGATACAAGTACAAACAGCAGAGGCTCAAGAATCAGGGAGACTGAGGCTCTACACACAGTCCTCCATTTATCGGTCATGAAGGTTTATTTTTCCCCAAATAATCTTGAAAATAATAAAGAAAGTGGAAGTAAGTCACGTGGGACATTATTATTTCCTTCTTGACTCTAAGAGAAAAACTGAGATGGTTTAAAAAAATGCAAATTATTTAATTCTCTGAGCCTCTTCATCTACATAATAAAGCCAGCACCACGGTACACAGAATTCCAAGATGGTTTCCAAGATTTCCGGTCCTTTCTATCCACGCCCTATCTGATCTTCTGAATGTGTGTGGGACCTGTAAATACGATGAACTATCACTTTCATGATTAGGTTCCATCATATGGCAATAATGATCATATTTTGCAAATGGAGTAAGCTCCCTAATTAGTTAACTTTGGCTTAATAAAAAGGCTATTATCGTAGGTAAGTATGTAAGCTCTTAAAGAGAGTTTTGATGTCAGACAAATGTGCTTTTCCTGGCCACGAAGAAGTAAGCTGCTATGTTGTGAGAGGATCTAGATCTCTAAGTAGGTGACCTTTTAGAGCCTCCAGCTCACAGCCAGCAAGAAAATGAGAACCTCAGCCCTAAAACCACAAGAACTGAATTCTGCTAACAACATGCGTCCTTGTAAGAGAAGCTCCAGCTTCAAAAGAGAGCACTGGCTGACAACTTGACTTCAACCTGCTGAGACCCTGAGCAGCTCCAGCTAACGCATGCCCACTCTCCTTGGGAGAGCTCGATCACTCCTTGGTCCCATCACAGTATTAAAAATGCAATCCCAGATTACGAAGCATTTTTTTAAACCATCTCAGTTTTTCTCTTAGAGTCAAGAAGGAAATAATAATGTCCCACTTGACTTCCACTTTCTTTATTATTTTCAAGATTATTTGGGGAAAAATAAACCTTCATGATTACCCAAAATCTCTCATTTTCTTTTTTTCTATACTCCAATATTCAAATCCAATTTCTAAAAATGGAATGAACTCTCACATGCAGTAATCTTCTTTCCCAGACTATGGCTGGTCACTGAATGGGTCATCTCCGTTACAGGGCACCTATTTCAGTTAGGATCTCTCACCATAAATAAAATAAAACTTGACTAAGGTGGCTTAAGCAAAAACTATGTTCTCTTATTTTGTATAGAAAAGAAGTAAAAAACAGACTTTGATTTAGCAGTTGAACAAATGGAACCTAGATTCTTCCCAATTCCTTTCGCTATCATGAGCAGGTGTTGGTGATGGTTTTTCCCAGCACAAGATGGCTGTTGTAGTAACGATCATCATATTCTTAATAGCACTCTAGGCACAGAAAAGTGGATAATGTCATAATGGGCCTTTACCTTAAGATTTCTTTTTCTTTTTTTTTTTAAATTTGTAAGCTGAAGCTTGATAAAAAGCACTCCAGCAAGACTCCCTCTTAGGCTCTTAGGTTCTTCCATTAATGCTGGCAAAGGAGAATGGGACTGCCATGTTTGACACAGACTAATACAACTTATTCCCTAGTAATGGACATGTTGCCATCCAAACACACTAAGATATCTCTGAAGATGAAAGACGGAGAAATGGGATGCCTGTGTGGTTCATTCGGTTAAGCATCTGCCTTTGGCTCAGGTCACGATCCCAGGGTCCTGGGACTGAGTCCCACATCGGGCTCCTTGCTCAGCTGGAAGCCTGCTTCTCCCTCTGCCTGCTGCTCCCCCTACTTATGCTCTCTCTCTCTCTCCCTCTCTCTCACTCTGACAAATAAATAAAATCTTTTTTAAAAAAGTCTAAAAAAAGAAAAGAAAAAAGAAAAGATGGAGAAATGGCTATTGGATGGGCTAGGAAAAATGACTACTTTAACAAGGATCCTTCCTCGATGTTGCACAAACTGAGGATGCTTTTGGTGACCGCTTGTCTTATACTAGGGCTTTGGACAAATTCCATAAATTCTTACGGTATAGATTAAGGAATAACTTCAGTGGGAAAAAGGGAAATATACAAAGCTATGAATACTAAGAGAAGAGAAAACAATTACCCTCCATCTTCCAGTTAGTCTACAAGAACTGTGCTGGGGCCTGACAGATTTGTTGGAACAAAGGTCAGGTTTCTATTTCAGTGACAGGACCCCATTCCCACATTACTTTTACTTCTTACATTTATCAACTTAAAGGATGTGCAGACTGCATGGGCACCAGGATTCTGGTGCTCAATTTTTCTAGGAGTTTTGGGGAAGGACAGCTGCCCCGCACCTGAAGACAATATGTTCTACAAAAAGTTGCAATCTCCTTGGAAAGAAGGGAAGCTCTCTAATCCTACGGAAATTTTTATTCAGTGTAGCCCTTCCACTAGAAAGAGTTGGGTGGACCTGTTCAAGTTGGCTCATTTCCCAGGCAATCCAGAATGAAAACATATAATCATTTCCAAAAAAATTTTCCCCATGGTCTCATCAAATATAAATTTTTCCATCATGGCAAGTGGCCTGTCCACATGATGAATAGGAGGAGTCATCTTATCTGACATTCCTTCATCCTAATCTCGCATTCTCTGTTTGACTTTGGTGTCCAGTTCATTGGGATTTATCATTCTCCTTGGGGGTGAGTCAAATTTTTTGTGTTGTTCTAGTGTTGCATAACAAGCTCTCTGGGGATAGAAGGGTTGAATTTTGTCATCACCAGCGACCTCTAAAAACAAGGGAGGGTGAGCAGAGAACCACCCAATGCAAAACCAGTGTCTATTTGGGCCCTTTCAGATATAACCTACCATTTTCACATTAAGATAAAAGGAATGAAAGGACAAAGACTGATTGTTCTTGTCCCTTACTCACAGATCTCCAAGTATCCAGGAACCCTGTAAGGACAGACCTTTAGCTGCTCCCTCAAAGGACCCTCCCTTCAATACATCATTCAGCAGAAACCATTGGTTCGAATCACTTCAACTTTCAGCTGCTGACGACCAAAGAAGCCACTGTTGCTGATACAAGAAATTAGTTTCTAAAGTGACAACGAATGCTGGTGGTGTCAAACACTGATAATATTGTCATCTCTGTAGATCAGTGCAATGACCATCACCTCTACCCTCCTAAGGAATTAAAAGTGCTGATGGTGATCCCATCAGCCCTGAGATGTTGAAGGCCACACTACAGCTATAAATGTCAAGGTTCAGGAGCCTATTTCTAAACAAAAGCTCGTGACTCCCTTTGATGCTGAATTTCCTTGCACAAATTCTACAGATTCATTGATGCCTTAAGTCCTAAGCCTTTTTAGTTCTTACTTTTTTTCCTCCTACAATTCCACCACCTTAAGATTGTTTCATATTAGGCAGGAAGGTAATTTGAGTGACATATCCTTTACTATACCTATAGTATTTTTCTTAGATCAATGACATATGCTTTAATTAGAGTCCATTATAATTAATTCTTTACTAAAAGTCTCCTCATCCCCCCACATAAAGAGACCAATGCCTAGCTTAAAGACAAGTCTGAATTCTGGGATACATAGAACATTGACTCACGCTGGTGACCCCTTTCCTCCCAACTCGCAACATAAAAAGCTTAAATATTTATCCTTTTCCAATATTTGTTATTCTTCACGTGTTCCCCATGTTGATTGTGAGCAAAGTCCTTGAAAAGTAAATAAGCCCAAGCGACTATTTCTCAGAACATCAATAAGAGTCACTTTCATACTCTCCCATATGTATTTCTACAGTGCTTAAAAGATTTTGAAAAGCACGTCCTGTTTCTATACTTTTAAAAAATATAAAAAATAAACAAAACACAAAGATAAAATAGCTACAAATAAAGAGGAAAGGAATCTTCAGAAGACAGGCAAGCCAGTGACAGCTACTGAGTGAAAAGAAAGGAGGCTGAAGGTTGGGATTGAACCTAGGGATTCATATGAGGTCAGGGAGGAAGTCTGCCAAGGATTAGCAGAAATGACTGCACATTCACCACATCTCCTTTCCCACCTGTATAACCTCTTTCCTTACCTACTATCTTCTCAGACCAAAGTCCCTGTATGCTGCATCTGGGAAGGACTGATTCTTTCCCTCTTCTCTTTGAACAAAGGACATGTGAACTCCGAAACTATATTTATGATAAAAAAGGACGTAGTACTTCAATCTCCGATGAGACTGCCCTTTAATACTGAGGAGGGAGCAAAAGGCAAGCTGAGGGCAAAACACAAGCTAACACCCCACAACCTAACCACCCCCACAACAGGTGGAATATACACGACATTCCTCAGGCACTCCTGGCTTCCCTAGAATAAAGGGAAAAACAAATGGTTAACTGATAGAGATTACAGTCATGCAGGACCTGAGTCTCCATCAGCCTTAATGATTCATAAGAAAAAAGCAATCTCCAGAAACCTACAGACTCAATTTCCTGGAGCCCTAACATCACGCTCCCCTCCGTAAGACAGAAAATCTTATATAATCAGTCACTCTGTCACAACCCCAGGGCAGCAATCTGCCCACGGGTCCTGTCCCTGTGCTATAATAAAAACACTTTTTTTGCACCAAAGACATCTCAAGAATTCTTTCTTGGTCATCAGCCCCGAAACTACCTTACGGAACAGCATGTTCAGGGAGCAAGGAGATTAACACACACACACACACACACACACACACACACACACACACACACACACACAGGGGGGGGGGTGCTAATTGACCTGAGTTTTCTGCCCTCCAGTGAAATCCAGTTTGCCCCAGGCAATCTGTAAAGCATTAAGAAAGAAAAAAAATGAGGATAAAAGGGCTATGCCAAACAAATGTAAATTGGAAGAAAATCACCACAAGCTAAAAGAAATCTTACCACATTAAGTACAAGTACACTGCATTAATATCTCCAATTCTCTACCCTTCCCCTATCCACAACTTTTTGCATAGGACTTGACAGCTCCTTCTCCCAAGAAAGAGGCCACAGGCATTTTACACCCCTTGCCTCTGGGTTTGCCACTCGATCTGCTCTGGTTAATGGAATATGAACAGAAATAAAAGTCTGTGCTGTCGTGTCTGCTCTCCTTCCCAAGTGCCGCAGCACGAGAATAGGCCTGGGCTAGCTGAGGAGGAGGACCGGAGCCCTGCGGAACTGAGTCCCTCACAGACATCCCTAGCCTAGCTCAGCAGACCCTGACCTAGGTAAATGCATGCTGCTCTACACTACTGAGATTATGTGGTTGACTGTGGCCATAAATTAGCTGATACCACACCCAACGATTCCAACTCTTCTTTCACTTACAGAGGAGAAAACTGGATCCCCAAAGTGGAAGAGACCCATCCCAGTGGCAGGACTGGAAGTTAGGCTCTGAGACAGACCCCTGCAAACTTGGGTTATTACTCTACACATGGATACTTACCATCCTCATGGGCATTGGGAAGCCATTTCCCTGCGTCTCAGTGTTTCATTTGTAAATGGAGGTAATATATACGCTGAACAAATAACTAGAAACCATTTGGCCTAATACGAGAATCAATGTGAAAACACTTTGTAAAAAAGGGAGAAAGAAGCTAATGACGTTAGCTTTTAATATAGGCCAAGTACATGATTAAACATTTACTTACATGATGTCATTTCATCTCATTTAATTTTTGTGATAAGCTTTAATGGATGGGCAAACTGAGGCTCAGGAAACTTAAGTAACTCTGACCTAAGGACCTTAACCCCACAGCACTTGCCATGTTTTTATTAATCAATAGGTAGCAACTGCTTGGAGCTCAGAACTGTTAACCATTGTGAAACAAATACATTTCTGCCATTGATCACCTAGAAACATGCTACAGGGTTATTCAAATCAGAATGACTGCTTTTCTATCTCTGATCTGAAAATTATATCAGCAGCGTTTTTGTTTTTACATGTAGTCACCTGCCACCTGCCATTAATGGTCACCTTGGTGGCTAATTACAACATTCCACCTGCTTTGGAAGATGAGTACCCTTCTCTGTGAGGTATTCCCAGAGGTGTAAGGTGCATTTCAATTATGCCACATGGCCTATATTTTGATTCAAACTACACCAAACATACCTTCCAAACTCATTAAAAATATGTATTTTTAGGTTTAACTTCTCCGGATGAGAAGGGCTGACTTTCTTTGAGGTATTCCATAAGACTTAAATGTATCAAGAAATGCCTCTGAAAATCTGGGGGGAAAAAACAAGATAAGAGACAAAAGAATTTCACACCAACAAATGTATATGAGAAAATATGAGATCAGGGGTGCCTGGGTGGCACAGAGGTTAAGCGTCTGCCTTCGGCTCAGGGCGTGATCCCGGCGTCATGGGATCGAGCCCCACATCAGGCTCCTCCGCTATGAGCCTGCTTTTTCCTCTCCCACTCCCCCTGCTTGTGTTCCCTCTCTCGCTGGCTGTCTCTATCTCTGTCGAATAAATAAATAAAATCTTAAAAAAAAAAAAAAGAAAAAATATGAGGTCAGCGTAAATTACTGGGGATGCTCATTAGCAGTATAGAATCTTGACTTGAATGGGACTTAAGAGAAGCCACAAAAAGAATGAAAACTGTATTAGGGCAAATAACCTCTCTGATCTTTTCTAAGCCTCCAAAGTATTAAGTAAAAACTTCTCTCCTGGATTCCTAACTGCATGGTGGGTTTACATACAAGAACAACTTGCTCTGAGATGAAATCTCACGCAATTTCTTAGGGTCTTCAGGCATTTTGCTTAATCCAGATTAAAATAAGTCAAACCATAAGGATTAAAGGAATATACTTTTATTCCACCTTAGAATCTCTTTGCCAATAAAATGTATTTGACAAAGATTCTACTAGTAAGTCTTAAAACTTACAGCATCCTGAAGAAAATGAGGAGTGATGTTGAAGAAAGATAATGGAATCCTGCCAGAATGTGAGATGGCTTTTCTCATGGCTAAATTCCATTCTGATTATTTTCATCACACTGAGTCACAAATTTCAGGTCACACTGAAAGGAAGGGGCAAGGAGTAACGGCTTCCTCTTCAGCCTCCTATAGAGTGTTGCAGGTCCACGTGTCTTTGTTTTTGAATAGAAATCTTTTTCTTAAATGTTGTTATTTTTAAGTAATCTCTACACCCAACATGGGTCTTGAACTCACAACCCTGAGATCAAGAGCTGCATGCTCTACCATCTGAGCCAGCCAGGCACCCCTTGAACAGAAACCTTGAAGTCATCATTTCTGAACAAAAGTAAGACTGTGGACAAGAACTTTAGAAATGCTTCATACTCCTTCCGTTGTTAAAGTAGTTCAAATTTGTATAGTAAACAGAAGCATGCATTTGGAAAGAATCTCTTAGATAACTTATTTAATTGTGATAGTTAACTGGTTTAATAGTAAACAAGTAGTTTAATAATAAATTATGTGTGTGTGTGTATATACTATACATATGCACATACATATATATGTACATACTATACATACTATCTATACTATACACTATATATAGTGAAGGGGCACTATTCCAGTTCACAAAGGTAATTTTAACTTGAAACACCCTCTTTAATAGGGAAAATATAGTCTTTTCAGTAGGAAACTATTAACGTATACTTTGAAAATTAATAAAGGGAAACCTCACTAGAACTGAGTTGGGAGACCAGCCAGGGCAGCTCTCAGGCCCTACCACTTGTCATCAATTGCAGACCCAACAGGAAGAGATGTACCCTGCACAAGGATACTACTTTACCACCCCAGCAGGAGGAAGAAAGTGTCCATCCCCCACAATCCCTATAACCTCTCCCCTTCCCCTCCAACCCTCCATTCCCCATTCTCCCCTCCCCCCAAAAGAAACAGCCCAGCCAATGCAAGCCAGTCACAGCTCAACCAAGGAAAAGTCACTATGTTTCCAACTCCCAGTTTACTCCAATGGACTTTTTCATTTATAAACCTTCCCAACTTCCCCTTCTCCTCTATAAAAGGGCCCATCCCCTCCTTTGTTCAGCTGATTTGTGTAAGAGTTTTGCTGTAGGTTGCCTGGCCTGACTACAAGTCTCTGCTATTCCCAAATCTTTTTTTTTTTTTTTTTTTTTTTGGGTGGTAAAGTAACTGGCAGTTTCATTTTTAAGGTTAACAGTGCTGTGGAAGACAACTGTGGCTCAGTGGTAGTATCCTACCTGCATTTCATAAACTCCGTTAAGTGCTTGCTGACATCCTGTCTGCATTTCAAACAATGCTAACTATGTGCCAGATTTAAATTATAATTTACATTCACCAATATAAAAGAGCTCTTGAAAAAAATTATTTTAGTATTCAGTACTACTGAGATATAATTGATAAAACTGTAAAGTATTTCAAGAGTACAATATGATGATTTGATTAAAATATTTCTTTTAAATGAAACTCATCTATGGGTAGGAGAATGAGTTTTGTGTTTGTTATGTGTAATCTTTACCCAAATCAAATTCCCTTTTATTTGGGATTAATGAAAATAAAGAAAGTGAGGGCTTTCATATTTTCTATGTATGCTTCTGCTTAAAGATAATAAAGGATAGCATCTACACCAAAACATCTGTTGATACAAAATGAACAAGCCTTTTAGAACCTCTAAAAGTAAGAAAGAGAGTTTTATTCAAGCCCAAGTTTGGACAGCTGCCCAGGAAACACGTTTTTCACAGGGAAGAAAGTGTTCTGGAGAATGAACAGTTTTCAAGCAGTTACATACTTTTTACATCTTGTCAAAGCTTAAGATTATAGATTAGCATATAGGCAGGACTCAACTTTTAATATCAAGGAGTGCAAGGAATAGGAGCATTGATAGGTATCGTAAGGACAATAGGGTTTTCCTTTAGGCCACCCACAAAGCACGTGCACAATGTATGCCTGGTGGGCCGTAAGTAAGGCTTTTGGCTTAAACAAAGTTTATGTACAGTCATGCTGACTTAGAAAGATACCTAAAAATGGCTTCTCTTATATCTCAGGCCTTTAGAGAGCTTTTTCTCTCATCCTAACTTCTCCAGTAGGCAAAGTATTTACATCAACATGTAAATGGTGGCAGGATATTTTGAAATATCAGCAGAGATTCTCTTATTTTTCTTTCTTTTATAAGACCTTGGTCTTTTCACCCATTCACACACCTAAACTGTAGGACATTTATTACTTTAGATAAACGATTTTACAGTAAAGAAAAACCATTTGAGATTCTAAAGGCAAAATCTAGAGTATGAACAATTTTGAAAGAGAGAGAGCAAAACTTCCTAAGTTTCTGCCATTCATTATGACTGCCAGAGACACCCTGATTTGATGGTGGTGGGTAGGGGCCAGAAAAGAGAGGTAAAGAGTCAAAGTGGAGAGTCAGCAAGGAAGAAGCAGAATTTTTGCTTCCTTAAGAAAGGTGGTATAAGCAGAAGAGTTAGGGGTCTCCAGAAAAAGAAACACAAACAGAGCTTTCTTGATATAAGAAAAATCATTTTAGGGGCACCTGGGTGGCTCAGTCAGTTAAGCAGCCGACTCCTGGTTTTGCCTCAGGTCATGATCTCATGGGTTGTGGGATCATCGGGAGTCCACTTGAGATTCTCTCCCTCTCACCCTCCCCCATTTGCTCGCTTGCTCTCTCTCTGAAATAAATAAATCTTTAAAAAAAAAAAAAAGAAAAGAAAAATCATTTTAGCCCCCTGCCCCCACCCCAACCATCTTGTGAAAGAATGTAAGAACAAACAGCCACTATCAGGTCAGGAGATAGCCTAATCATATCAGGGTAAAACTCTCAGGGCTCATTCCAAGCGAAGACTGACTTGGTGCACATTCTTGAGTTACTTTTGCTAGACCCAAACCTCTTTGACCACTCAGATACCAGACCGAATGGAGCCAGAGAATGGATGATGTTGACCCTTGATGGCCCTTATGATCTTGACCTGGACCCAAAAGATGACTTTGGCCCCAATTCTATGCTGTATTCCCATTGCACAAGTCCCTTCATAAATATGTATGCACCCTTGGCTTAAAACTTTCCGTTTTATTGTTCAGGGAGACACTACTTTGGGAAAGATCCCCAGATTCCCCACTTGCTGTGAGTAAAACCCTTCCTTTTCCTATTCTCTGGCTTAGTTGTGTCTTTTGGCTTGACACCCACCAAGAGATGAACCCAGTTTCGGTTAACAGTGGGTCCTGGGCCCTGCCCACAATAACTGAAATCCCAGATCGTTTGGGGATGGTTACAGATGCCCGCAGAGATCACTGAATCTGTATCTAGCTATTTTTTATTAAAGAACAATAATTCAACTGAGTAAATTTGAAGATCTAATTGGCTTTATTAAGTGATTTATGAATTGAATCGGGCCAGTATCCCATCTAGCCAATACAGAGGAACTCTGAGGAGTAAAACAAAATGGAAGGGTTTTATAGGAAGGAGCATGGGAGGCAAAAAGTTATTAGCAAAGAAAAAAAAGGTCTGTTACGGGAAAGTCATCTTCCATGGGGGGTAGTTTAGGGTTTCTTATTAGGGGTACCACCTCATCTTCCTTTGGGGGGACAAAGAGGCCCCATGTGATACTGGTGCTGATCATGAAATTCCTGACTGAAGTAGGTTAAGACTACATTCCTGGAGGAGGCTAAAACTGCAATTAGATTAGGTATCAAACCCCAGTTTGATGACTTGGCCTAAGTGGTGCCATTTGGGGACTGTGGTTTTCTTTTAAACACTTTCAAAGGCAGGTGGGCAAGGATCAAGTGTTCTAAGAAGCCACTTTTTCCACTATCATCACAAGACTGAGATCTACTCATGTGAAACACCAAAGTAAGAAGATACACAAAGGCTCAGCTGAGCCCCTCCAGAAATAGTTCTCAGACACGGAGGTCACAGGGAGAAAAAGGAAGCGGGAAGGGGGAGAAAGTGAAAGCTTTGCAGACCTTAAGGTTCTTGGCAAATGGTCTGCAACTGACAGAGCCCCACCTTGGTGTGGGGGCAAAGGGATCATTTCACGAAAGAGGGAGAAGCAGGCTGAGATCCTCCAACATTAAAGGAGAAATTTGCATTTTAAAGTGATAGGGCAACAGCACGGAGCTGAAATGTGGGAAGCACTACTCTGCAGGTCTGCCTTATGCCTCCCTTGAGAGTGATGCGCCATTGCAAATGTGCCTGACAACCAGGAAAGCACTGGTTACTTATGCTAATTCTGGGCAAGAGCTCAGAGTTCACTGCCCCAGAGAAGCTGCTGAATAAATACGGCTGGTTGCCTCTCATAAAGCACAGCTGTGTGAAACAACCTGCAGATCCCGATGCAAGTTTGAGGAACTGAAAGGGAACAACTTCATATTTTCCAATCTGTGCTTTGCAAACAGAGCTTTTATATTTTAAAAAAGAATCCACTAAATGCATTTTAAAATGAGGCTGATAAAATTAAACCCGGGATACTCAGTAAGTATCAGACAATCTACCTTTTATTTTTCTATCATACAGGAATTTTTAGGGCAGCATATCTAATAAATGGTCAAAGAATTTGACAGCTCAGTGCCACCTCACATTAGAAGGGGTATTTCAAATACAGACTTTGAGGGAGTTATAAATACAGACTGATGTCACCAAAAAATGGGAGCAGGGAAGTTTCAAAGAAAAACTGCACAAGTAAGGAAGACTTCACTCAAGACTATTGCATTAGGGGGTCAAGATTATTGCAACCACAGAGGGAAATTGAACTCTGTCGAAATAAAAGGGAGGAGATAACATTAGGCTCCCTTAGTCAGAAGGCAGATTGGGTTTGGAGGGGATTTGGAAATAGGGGAACTCACGACTTACAGTATCCTTTTCTGTTTCTTGGGGAAAAAAGAAAGGGGCTTTTATCTCTGTCTCTGCCTGGGCTCTTTCCGGCACTGGTATGTTGCTAAAGGTTTAACATATTTATTCTTCAGAAGAAAACAGAAACTTATTTTGTAGTGTTTGTTAATTTCTGTAATTTCTCCAACTATTGCTGTTTCAAGCTATTAATTTGATCACACTGAAATGTTAATTTGGAAGAAATACAATCAAGTCTTTGGAGGAGGAAGCAGCAGCCCGCTCAAGTACACCACCACTGCTTTTTAGCCATGCATATCGGCTAAAAACAAGAGGCACAGACATTCGGAAATAATAAAATATCCTACTGATCCCACTTCTAATTAATGAGACTTTACACAAGTGCACAAAGAGAAGTTCAGGAGAAGAATAGTTTAAGAATTGTAACATTGTAACTTACTAACTTATAACACCTTACAAGGCACAGCAGACTTAATTCCCATTACTGAATTCAGATGAAGAAACCAAGGGTCTCAGCTTCATTTAACTAGCAAAGAGCCAGGCTGAGAATAGACCAGGGGACTAACTACTTCCTAAACTCTCTTTTTTCCATGACTTCAACTATGAACAATATTCACAAATCGTTTTCTCAAAACCCACATCCTCAATAATATCCTTTAGTGTCTTAACTAAGAGCCTACAATTCTTACAGGGTGATACTTCCTTTAAAGGTAAACACAACTCAGGATGTTGAAGATAATATGAATATTTGTCTGTGAGGGACATCGCCCCTCCATTATCATCCCTCGCACATTAGTGGGACATGTTCTGATATGATTCAACGGAAAAAGAAAGGAGTAATTTTTTAATTTGGAAAGAGAAAGATACAGGAAATTTCAATAGTTTGATGCCCTCTGTCATAAGTGGGAAAGCAAATGAAAGCCTAAAAGGGGAAGACAGGCAAGACTGAAGGCTCTGGAAACAATAATCAGCTGACTTATTCATCTAGCTATTCCAACAGCATGTGACTGAACTCATAGCAGGTGCTGGATACTACTAGTCTGAAGAAAGGAGAGAGAATTTTAAGTGAAGATGAGTTGGAAGGAAGGGTCTAAAGGCAGAAGAATAACAGGGAAGGAGAATTGGAGGAGGGATTCAAGGCCCCTGGTGGGTTGCACTCTTAAAAATATGAAGAGTGTCTGGGGCGCCTGGGTTGTTCAGTCAGTTAAGCATCCAACTCTTGATTCCGGCTCAGGTCATGATCTCAGGATCCTGAGATCGAGCCCTGCATAGGGCTTAGCAGGGAATCTGCTTGAAATTCTCTCTCCCTCTCCCTCTGCCATTCCCACTAGTCCTATCTCTCTCAAATAAATAAATCTGTTTTAAAAAATATGAACAGTGTCTGAAAATGGAGTGAAAAAACCTTTAGGAAATGTGGCCTAACTTTGACATTTACTTAAGTGCTGGCTTCTGCAGGCCCTCCCAAAATTAAGTGAATTTTATTTGTAACCTTCACCATGCCCTCCTTGCCACAACATGGAATCTCCTGCTCACAAAGTAGATTCTAAATGTCATGTCTTTATGTTTTTAAATTTAACAATAATTACAATGAAATCAACTATGTATATATTTACATTTTGAATTGCATAGACATAAGTAACTTTTTCAATGAAAAGTAAGGGTGACTGTTTTATTCAAAGCACACAGCAATAAGGAGTGAAATAAAAGCACTAGAAAGTGCTCCCTTTTCATTCAATTAGGTAAATGAAATCCCACCTGGAAGATGATGCTGTCACTGGAATAACTGTCATAGATTAATGGCAGCTTTTCCGATGCAACCACTGATAAAGGATTTTTCTGTTTTTTAATAAAGTCCTGTTCATGAAGGATGTTATAATCTTCCTACACAGTTCTTTTACAGAGTGGTTTACTTCTTTCCATTTGCATAATTTTCATCTGTTATTCAAACAATGATGCTCTCTGAAGTACACTTAGCACAGTAGACTTAAGGTTGTTAATGAATTTTTAATTGTCACCGTTTTTATTTTAAACTTGGTAATTATTAAGAGTTAAACATCACTCCATTCTACATGAAAGAATGGAAGGCCTTCCAAATTTTCTGTACAACTTAAAGTTATTAATTGCTAAGTTTTCCACTACCCTCAATAAAGAAACCATGCTCTTCTACCATCATTATGGTAAGGATCAGCTGCTCATCAAGCTGGGAAAACTTATTTTCAGAAGCAGAAGTGGATTTTTATTGTTTAAGGTGCAAAATATCATTTGTTCCTTAGTTTAAAATGAGTAAAAACAGTTTCATGGTTTTTTTCCCCCTTCTTTATCTCTCTTTATCTGTTCAGAAGAAAAATGTTTATTGTCAGTAGGTGCTAAGTGCCTCAGGAAAAGTAGGATCCCTCGACAGAATGTGCCTCTGCTGGATAAGGGGAGATGATGGACTAACATCATTTTACACAGCGAAGTTTCCAAAATAAACCAGAGCAAGACACCTGAGATCTATTGAATGAGCGGCTGTGAAGATAAGGCCACAGTCCTGTGCCCTGAAAGAATGAGACCTGGGAGGAGCAAGCAGTAGGCAACAGGATTTAATGAATTCAATCAACCCCTACTTTCGGAGCCTCAAATGCACTGAAAGGACATGAAAATGGATTTGTTACATTAAAATTGAATAAATTTTTTGAGGCTTTTCCTGCTTCCAGAGAGAAACTATGTTTAAATATTCATGTACATCAGAGGTGATGATCAGAATGGCAATCATCCATCAGGAAGGACACCAGTGACGACACAAATTCAGGGTCCTAGATGTGCCCTGCTACAGCAGGCTTAACCCTTTAGATATGAATCATGGAGACCTGGGGGATCCCTGGTGGAAAAGGTTAAGGACTATCTACCAATTTCAGTATTTTATTATTAGTACCTTCTAATTGAGTCTAAGTCCTGTACCATATTTAATTTTGTGCATACTTGTTCCTTCTAACAAATACTGCTAAGGTTCTTAATTTTTTTAAGTAGGCTCCACGCCGGGCTTGAACTCATGACCCTGACATCAAGACCTGAGCTGAAATCAAGAGTCGGACACTTAACCGACTGAGCCATCCAGGCACCCCAATGACTAATACCTATTTCCTTCCTACCCTACTAACCCTGATACATTTTTAATCAGGCAATATTTCATCCTGCCACCCAAGCATAATTTTTCAATACTGTACACTTCTGTCTTCCTTTCACATCTCACATTAAGAGTAACTTGCGCGATGCCATAATTCTCGTGGATAAAAAGTAATCCTCCATGGGGCGCATTGCTCTCCTTGATTTCATTTTTTTCTCTCAAGCTTTCCAGTCACTCCATTCCTCCTTCTTCAAATGGTAATTATTAAACTCGGGACATGGTTGATCAACTTAACTCACCAGCCAGAAATTTACTGCCTTACACAGAAATACATATAATAGCCATAAAAAATCAGTATCTGAATATTTATACCCCCATCCTCCTCCTCCCTCAACTTCATCTTAACTCACAGAAGAGTTTTGCTCAGCATTTTCCCCTCCATCTACTTAATATGCAAATAAAATAACAGGGGTCATATTGGAAGACAGGGAAGAGAACCAAAATGTACTTTAGTACTCTTATGTGTCATAATTCCTTTTACACACACAACTTTACTGTGGTTGTCTTAAATGACCAAGAGAGTAATGCTCAAAGGGGTCTTACATGTCATGGGCACCGAATATGGATTTGTGAAGACATGAAGAAGAAATGGTTCTGTCTAGGAAGAACTCCTCACTAGATACCTCTGTCTTTCCCCAGGCATCGGTGCTGTGTTACACTATGTAGAAAGACATGGCTAGAGCCAAATATCAGACTTGGAAAGTAATTTTAAACAAATCAAATTCCTTTAGGCTCACAAACATTCACTGCACACATTCTAGTAAAGGTACTATCTTTTTCCTTTTTTTAATTGAGTCCCCTAGAATGGCAGAGTCAGTGCAAAGCTAGAGAAGTTTTTTTTTTTAAACTATGATTAAATTCATTCAACAAATGCTTTTAATACCTAAATGTGCTGACACGTAAATCACTCAAAATCCTTCTGAGAAGTAGGTAAGGTACAAACGCATCAGGCACTGGCGCCAGCCATTAAGAATGCTAGACAGGCAAAAAGGATTATAATATGGTAATGGCAAGTGCAATGATAAGGATAAAAGTTTGGGGTATTAGTTATAGGAGCAACACAGGACGACAGCCCACGCAAGGGCAGGGGATAACCATGGAAGGCTTTCTGAAAGTGTGGATGCTGAACTGGGTGAATACTAGTGAGCCCTTCAAAGCGAAGGGAGAAAGGATGTCCCACGCAGTGACTGCTGAACATAGAGATAAGGAGACAGGCCGTAAAGCTATAAAGGTATAAAGGGACAAGGAGAATCTGAGTCTAAATTCTCTGGTTTAATAATTATTGGGTCTGAGCAGATAACTCTTCTTCCACTCATTTATTTACCCTTGGGCGGCCTTAGAATGACAAAGTGAAAGAGAAAGGGCACTTAGCAGCGTGTAAGTACTCAATAAATGATATTTCACCTGCAAAATGTTGGTGATGTGTTCAGGGGACTGTAATGATTTCTACATACTTGGAGTGAAAAAATTTAAGTTAGGAAATGATAACCAAGGCAGAAAAGAGATTTGAGGGCTAACAGATTCACTGCTAGAAATGGCTAGTTGTTGCATGCTGTGGTTTTCAGAAGCAGACCTGACACATAGTTTGGGGTGCAAGATCTTTGGGAGGGATCAAAACGATGAAGGAAAAGATGGAGCAGGATAGGGAAGACAAAGAAGTCACTCTGGGAGGCAAGCCCCGCAGGGAGCTCTCAAGTGAGCAGGGCCTTTTAGAGCTGGGTGTGTGGGCAGAGATGGTCAGGTCTTTATACCTCTGCTTTCTTCAGTTCCCACATGGGGGCTGCCCCAGGAGAGGCAGGACCTCAGACAAAGCACCTTTCAGCTACTGAGATAGACAAAGTCTCTGCATTGTGGCATCAACTCCCTCCTTGAAGGGAAACCTTAGAGGTATATCTGTGCCTCTGTCAAAATAGTGTCCCCTAAAAACATGGCCCCCTCCCCTGCCACGTGAGGGAAAGTGGGCTGTTCTCAGCCCCCTGAGAGCTGGGCAGGGCACGTGACTGTAGACAATGAAGACTCCAAGTGTGAGACTTCTGTTGCTCTCCTCCTGTACTGTGTTCTTCAAGGGGACTGGATGTTCCAGATGGGGCAGCAGCAGGACAGATGAGCCTCCACGCCCCAGCATGGCCGAGGGGCTGCATGGACATGATTCAGAAGAGTTTAACCGCCAGGTGTAATGTGTTGAGGAATTGGTACAGGAACTAAGGAAGATGGTGATATTATCAGATCTGCCTTCAGAAAGATCAAATGGGGTACCATATGTAAGATTTCTGGAAATGGATGAGGCTGGAGGCAGACATCTTATTAGCTACTGTTTGAGATAAAAAGGATGATGGTGGAACAGATTTACAATCAAGGGGGAAAAGGAAAGCTACAGTGAAAGGTTCACTATACAATTTGATGACAGACTGGGCAGAGGGCAGAGTATGCAGTCTGGGGTGTGAGGCTGGTGTCATTCACTGTATTTCCATCAGAGAGGCTCTGATAGGATAAAAAATAGCAGCTAGTATTTACCAAATGCTACTGTGCACCAGCTATCATGCTAATAATAATCACTTTGCATGCATTTCTCCTTTCCTCAGTAGTCATTAGGCACCCCTTCCACTTTGCTGGCAGAATCCCAGCTTTATTTAGAAAATATTTTTTTCTTTTTTATGTATCTTTACAGATCTTCCCCATTCCAAGGAGTAAATGTTGATTCAACTATGCCAACTGTTATAATTTTATTTCCCTTATCAGTGATTTGTTAGACATGGTTATGTGACAGAAAAACCAGACAAAGAAGAAAGCCTAGTGAGAAACTTCTGGGATCATTTCCCTCATAATTTAAAAAAGGGAAATAAAACAGGGGCTTGCTCATTCCTACGTTTGGGCACTGCCATGTGAGGCCCCTCTGCTGGGAGCTTCTCTGTATTCTTGTTGTGCCCAAAGGGGAAAGTCTAGAGACTTCCAGAGAGAGTGACCAGAAGCCCTCACAACATGGAGCCACTGAGCTGACCCACTCTGATACAGCCTACTCTGCAACTTCTTGTTACTGGCGGTAACACATTTTTCTCCGTGTTAAAGCTGTTTTTAGTTTATTCAGCTACTTGCCGCTAAAGGATCCTAACTGATAAAAATGCTTCAGCGTTCCTATCTATGCCTGAAGAAGGTAGGAGAAGGTATAAGGGAATTGTCCAAACTCCCCAAGTCTATACGTGAGAGTGGAGATCCTCTTACAGATTTGATAGTGATCTCAGGCAGTCACACTCTCAAGTTTTCTCCTCCTTTGTTTTGGGGCCCCTGAGTGGCACAGTTGGCTGAGCTCCCGACTCTTGGTTTTGGCTCAGGTCATGACCCCAAGGTCCTGAAATCAAGTCCCTCATCGGGCTCTGTGCTCAGAACAGAGTTTGCTTGAGATTCTCTCTCTCCTCTCCCTCTGTTCTTCCTACTCATGCCCACCCTCCCTCTCTCTCCCTCTATCTCTTTCTCAAATAAATAAATGTAAAAAAAAAAAAAAGAGAGAGAGAGAGAGAGAGAGATCCTTTGTTTCATGGGATCTCAGGCATAGCTATTTCCTCAAATTGTGCTATGACCCTTAAATATTTCACTGGCTCCACTCACCATGTCAGATGGAGTGCCATTAGCTCTGAATGGTTGTTAGTGGCTGCTGAAGAACGTACTATTGAAATTCAACCTTTCATTAGTGACTGCTGTGCAATTTTGTGACATCTAACAGAGCCCTATGCTCTGCAGATCACAGGACTAGTCGGAATGGCTGTTACTGTGGCTACCGACTTTTCAAGTACTGTATTCTTTTGAACAAAAGATGCTGTGACCAAATTCTCAGATTCTGTCTTTTGTTTTCAGCCTCATTAGTGGCTCAGGTGAAACTGTTCTTTTCAGCAGAATAAAACTGTTGATGTTTTCTTCAACAAAAACAACCTTAAATAGTGTAACCTTTAGAAAATGCACTCTTTTCATTTTAATTTTATAGTAGTTCTCTAATGAAGGCAAGATAATCCTAAAGGATACACAAAACTGGAAAAATCACATATTCCAATACCCCCCCCCAAAAAAAGCAGTCAGAGACTTTTAACCAAATGTTAACTCTAACCAAATCTTTTGCTGAGTTTTTTTTTGTTTTTTGTTTTTTGTTTTTTTTAGTCCTACAATGAGTATTAAAACACAGAGAACAATGATAGCAACACATTCCCTGAGGATGACGCTGTATTTCCCAAAATGAAATAGTGTATTAAGTGCCATTCTCTCCATTTGAGGCTTGGATCCCATGTCTTCTCACCTTCTCAGAGTCTTTCCTCAAACACTCCCTCTCCTGAATCAGCAATTTTTCGATTTTTTGATGTACTATTACAACTAGCATATAAACACACACTAATATTGTTTTCTTTGAAATAAACCAAATAAAAGCCCGCCTTGACCTTGACCTGAATCATTTCCTACCAGGACTCCACTTTTCCCCAATTCATTGTAAATTTTCTTGATAAATTTAGAATCATGTCATAGGATCTTCTAAATATACTCCAATCAGGTTTCCATCCCCTCTATTTCAGAGAGAAATCTTATCAAGGTCACTAAAGAAATTTGTCTAGAGGTCATTATTCTCTCCTTATCTTAACCACAACTACCCATTGATGTCAGCATGGCTGCATACCTTTTTCCTAAAACTCTCCCATCTCCTGGTGTCTAAGTCCCCACACACTTGTGATTAACTGCCTACCTCGTTAGCTGCTTGATCGTGGGCTCCTTTGCTGGTTCTTTTCCCCCTGCTGAACCCATAAATGTCCTGGGCTCTATTATTACCTCTGAATATGCTTTCTCTCTAGGGGACAGTTTTTCAAGCCTATGGCTTCAAATAGAAACTGTTTGCTATGACTTCCACATCTGTACCTTTAGATCGAAACTCACCCTAAAACTCCAGACTCAGGCATTAACACCCTCGTTGATATTTGTCCACAAGTGTTTCAATAAGCATCTTAAAATTAACACAGCCAAGACAGAACTCTTGATTCTCCACAAGACCCAACCACCAAACTATCTACTATCTCAGATTAACTTTTTTGAATAAACAACTCCATCCAATTTCTTAAACCAAACTCAAGGATTTTTGTTGATTTCTCACTGTCCATCAGAGAGCCCCACCCTCAAATACACCTACCAAATTGTCAACATACCATGTATAGTTTTTCCTCAAAACATTTCCTAAATCTATTTTCTAGTTCTCCAGTTCTACCATATAAACCACCACTGCTCACTCTCATTAGTCACAGCACTATAGCTAGCGTCTCTCTGTCTTTTCTGTCACCACACTAGATTTCTGGTTTTGTTTTTTTACTTACTAACTCCACTGAACTCTGATTTACATGCAATAAAAAGCACCTACTTTAAGTTTACAAGTCAAGGTGCTTGTCAAATGTACACTCCTATGTAATCATTGCCCCAGTCAAGATGCGGAATATTTCCAACACCCCTAAAATTTTCCATGTAGCCACCTGCATTTTACCCTCCCTTACTGCTGGGCCCAGGCAATAACTGGTAAGTTCTCTGTTACTGCATACTAGTGTTACCTGTTCTGCAAATTAAATATACAAGGGTTTAGGGGCGCCTGGGTGGCACAGCGGTTAAGCGTCTGCCTTCAGCTCAGGGCGTGATCCCGGCGTTATGGGATCGAGCCCCACATCAGGCTCCTCCGCTATGAGCCTGCTTCTTCCTCTCCCACTCCCCCTGCTTGTGTTCCCTCTCTCGCTGGCTGTCTCTATCTCTGTTGAATAAATAAACAAAATCTTTAAAAAAATATATATATACAACGGTTTATACAGCACGTGCTCTTTCGTGTTCTAGGTAGCCCAGCATTATGTTTTATGATCTATCAATGTTGCATGCCTAAGTAGTTTGTTCCATATTATAGTTTGGATAAATTTAAGAAAAAAAAATCAATTTAAGAAAAAAAGAATCAAAGAAAATCTTTGTGACCTTAGAAGATAAAAGCACTAAGAAGACTATCACAAAAAATAAACATCATCACAATGAGCCCCCTAAAAGTAATGTAACATAGAGCCCAGGGACATGATGCTAGGAAATCCACCAAATGCACCATCCATTCTAAAAAATCATATGATCAAGGGAATGTATACTTATAAACCGGTTCTTCAATGGGAAAATACTGGGATGCGTAAGTGGTTTAAGCATAATTAGTAAATGGACAGTGAGTTCATGGGAAAAGAAATTATGTTTTCTGGGATAATCACACATGGGTGACTTACGCTAAAAAATGACATAAAATCACTTGAAATTCCTTATATAATTGCCAGGTATCTGAGGCATCCCCATTAAACACAATTTTCTTCTCCTCAGGATAAGGAATGGAAAATTAGTCATAGGGTATTTATAGGTAATGTAGTTAGTACTAATGTAGTATTGAGTGGTCAGGAAGTCCTACTTCCAAATTGAAATTGGTCCTACCAGCTTTAAAAGTGATGTGTGTACTTCTTAAGTCTGGATAACCATTAGAGAGTCATTTCCACAACAGGCCTCCACTTAATGTGAAATCAGATGGAAGGTGCCCCAAAGAACTGTTCAATTATTTTTTTAGTTATATACTAATTTATGTTTCACTTGTTGAGTATACTCCTTAAAACTACACATTCCCCATTTTTGGTTAATTATTCTATAAATTTCAATTATGTCTTGCTGACTGATATTTTATTCTTTTGTATCCTTGATAATTTTCTATAGAAAATTTGACTATAAGCTGGACTTGTCTAATTTTGTTTGCAGATATTTTCAGTTTCTGTTTTGTATGTTTATGAGTCTCTATTATTAGGTACAGAGAACTTAGAATTGTTTTATTTTTGTGATGAATTGATACTTTTATCTTTATGAAATACCCCTTCACACCTTTGTTAATATTCCTGGTCCTGAGGACTTGCTTGATATTAAAGTAGATTTTCCCATCCTCTTACTGTTAAATCATCTAATACTTCATATTCAAAATGCATCTTCTCTGGGTGAATCCACTGTAATATTCTTTCACTTTTAGTTAGACAGCTTAGAGCATTTATAATTAATCTAAGTATTTATATGGCTGTTTTTAAGTATACCATCTGGATATTTATTTTTCAATTTGTCCCACGTTTTTGTTCTTTTTCCTTGTGTTCTTTTTGGCAATTTAAACATTTGCATTATTCAACTTTTCTTTACTGTGGTCTTATTAACTGCAATTTTCAAGTTCATAAAGCAGGAGCGCTACAGTTTGCAATGTGCATCTCATCACCGTGTATCTTTAAGTAATTTTATGCCACTTCCGAGATTAGAATTGTGTAACAGTATACTTCTGTTAAACCTACTCGTTTACACTGTTATTGTCAATCTTCATCTACACGTCATAACCTTCACAAATATATTAGTTTTTAACTCAAACAATAAAGCATATCTTAAAGAAATTGAAAAATGAGGGAACATTTCTATTTACCCACATAGGGACTTACTCAGTGTTTTTTATTCCTTGTCTTCCATTCCTTCAGCCTGAAGAAATTTAAACTTTCTTCTTGTGCAGACCTTCTGGTGATAAATTCTCCAAGGTTTTCTTTTCCTGAACATACATTTATTTTATTTTCATTTCTGTAGGATTTTTTTTTTTTTGGATATAGAATTCCAACTTGACATATGATGAAAAGACAACCACTTTCTTACATTAATTCCCCTTCATTTGATCTCTCTTATTTTCTCTGCTTTAAAACCTGTATTTTTAACAATGATTTTATGGAATTTGAATTGTACGTTTTGGACTTTTCTTTTTCCCTGACTGGAATTTTTTGAACATCTAAGACATGTGGCCTTACCATTGTGAGCAAATTTGGAAAATGTAAGACCGTTATTTCCTCAATTTCTCTCCACCCCCTTTTCAGAACTCTAATAATGCTTTTAAAATTTTTAGAACCATCCTTCAGTTCACTGAAGCTAAATATATATTTATTGCAGTAATATTTTTTGTTCTCTCGATGCTTCTGTATGGGCAGTTTCTATCACTGTCTAAGTTCACAGATCTTTTTTTCCACAGTGTTTAATCTGCAGAAAAATTTATCAATGTATATAATCTATTTGGGGTTCTAGACATTCCATTTGGTTCCTTCTTAATATTTTGTATTTGTCTCCTCACTATGTTCATATTTACTCCAGTTCTTGAATGATCTGGATATTTCCTTTTCAAGTGCTCAGGTACCTAAACTAACAGTCCTGGGTCACTTTCGTGAAGCCCTGGGGAATTTCTACTGTACATTTGTCTACTCTACATTTGTCACCGTGAAAAAAGATACATCATCACAGACCTAACCTCTCTTTCAGTCAGTGGGTTCATGGTCTGAGAATTGGATCACATCTAGAATCTGGGAAAAAGATTGTGACGTTTTAATGGGCAGCTTTGCCTCTTCATTATCAATTTATTTATTTTAATTATATATGTTATGCAAATTCCTTGTTTGTTGCCTATTCATTTTTCCTTAAGGAATAACATATTCTGCTAACCATCTCCTTACCTCAGTGTGAGGCAAGCCTCCTCTGTCTGCCACTCAGATCTCGCCACTCCCTGTGATAACTGCACTTACCTTGCTTTTGATTGCTAAGCACCAGCATCTCCTCTTTGTTATTCTGAGACAAAATCATACTAATTGCTATCAGGATGCCCAGTTCTAAAACAGCACCCCCTACTGTTATTCTTTGCCTGGAAAGAAGAGCTCTCACTGACCTAATTTTTTATTCCCCTTTTACCAGCTCATTCCTTACTGCCCTGTTGACTGGAACGTCCTCGAGGCCTTTCCATAACACACTATCAGCTGTTTATCCAGCCTTGTGTAATACAGCCTGCCCACCTCTCTGGGTTAATTCTTTATCTGTCCATCCACCCTGAAAACTCTGGAAATTTTATTTAATTTACTTTGGATCAGTATTTGTTCCATGTTTCCAAGGGTAAGCCTAGGAGAGAATCAGCATGACCTCCCAGGGTTGATGCCAGAATATTAAATTCTGCTTTGCAGGATACTGCTCCCATATTGATACATTCTGCCTTCCCCAACTTTCTTTTCTATGCTGCCCCCTTCATTCAGCACCCCCAGTATCTGTGCATATATTCTTGTCTTCTCATAGTATATTGGTATGTGTTCGCCAGATCATGCAGCGACTTCAGCATATGGCTTCCCTTTTCCTTAACAAGCCTAATACTTCTCCATATGGATGTTCTGGGATTTGTGCCGGTACTGCCTTAGACCGGGTTCTCTGAAAATGGGATTTTTTAAATGAGAAAGTTGATTGGACAGTGCTCTTAGGAAGTTCACCTGTGAAAGTGTGAGAAAGGCAGGCTTTGGCAGAAAGAGAAGCTGAATCACGATGCAGTGGCAACTGAGTCCCTAACCAACCTACAGACATTTCTCGGGCTTGGGGTACCCTTTAGAGTTGTCTCAAAATAAGCTAAAGATGCCAGGTCTTCAAATATCTCCATCACCCCATCACTGTCCAAAGGTTTTCTCCCCACACTTCCTACCCCATTCCAGGAAGGAATGAAATTTTTAGCAAAGCAGCTCCTTGTTGCCAAATAAAAAAATCCCAACGAAAGCTTCAGCTTTGTGCTATTTTATCAGCAGCTGGTGATAGATGCTTTGGCCTGGAAGAGGTGACCTGGGTGGGACACCTAATATCCACTACAGACATACTTAAACATTCAAAGCAGTTCCCTAGTTTCTTCTGATTTCCATACTTATGTTTGCAATTCTTGGTGCTTAGACAGTCATCTTGGTCAAATTTAGCATTATGCTACTTCATTCTAGTTTCTCTATTTTCTATCTGTTTGTGGCATCACTATTCACCTGTTAAACAGGACAGAACTCTGGAATTCATCTTTAATTCTCCATTTTTCCTGTCTTTAATTGTGTGTGTGTGTGTGTGTGTGTGTGTGTGTGTGTGTAGTTGGAATGCCCTTTCACCCTCTTCTCTACAGTGTAAAATTTTATTTGCCCTTCAAGGCCAACCTCAGATATCACTTCCTTTCTGGAACTGTCATTGGTTGCTATAAGCAAAATCGATTACTCTGTCCTCTAAGCCACTAATGTAGTTTGTACACTGGGCTACTCTTCTAGGGCTGCCTGTACAAATACCACAGTCCAAGTGGATGAAACAACAGGAATTCATTCCCCACAGCTCTGGAGTCTGGAGGCCCAGGACTGAGGAGCTGGCAAAGTCAGATTCTGGTGAAAGCTCTCTTCCTGGCTTGCAGATGAACACCTTCTCCCCACATCTTCACATGCAGAAGAGAGCAAGAGCAAGTTCTCTGCTGTCACTTTTAATAAGAGCACTAATCCCAACATGAGAGCCCCACTCTCATGAGCCCCAGTCTCATGTAAACTCAAGAACCTGCCAAAGGCTCCATCTCCAAAAACCATCACACTGGGGGTTTGGGCTTCAACATGGGACTTTGTGGGGAGGAGGCAGACACATTTAGCCCACAGCATACATGATTCTGTAAGAGGACTTACCACATTGTGTTAATATAAGTAGTGTACATATATAAATTCTCTTTAAACCATCGAATTTCTAAAAGGCAGGCACAGTCTCATTTCATTTTGATCTCCAGTAACTAGCACAGGGACAGCTATTAGGTTATGCTTAAGGCTTATTTGCCAAATTATAAATAAATCTGTATTATACATGTTCCTTTTTAAATATGAAATGCCAAGTCTGGGTTTCTAATTCTATGTTTTTTATGTGCTGGTAGCTTGCCAATATCAAGATTCTGGTAGTGATGAATTAGTTATGCTTACATGGAAGACCCTGTTCTGCACTCACAGAACACAGAACTTGCACTTCACAGCACTTCCCGCAAATGTGAAGAGGGATATGTATACTGAGCTCCTTAGCACTTTCCAGTCTAGTTACACAAGGATATAGTCTATGTATGTTCTATTTACCACTATATGTCCTACGCCTAGTACCATGCCTTATACTAACAAGGTACTCTATAATTTTTTAACAAGTTATAGACATGAATAAATTGAGCTTCCAGCTATGGAAAATACAGCTATAGAAAAAAAAAAGTAAAACATTTCCAATATTCACCAAGAAAAAATTTTAGACAGATTAGCTTGAGTACTGACTATTTGTAGAGAAGGGAAAGGGAAAGGGAAAGGGGAAGGGAAAGGCAAGGCAAGGCAAGGCAAGGAAGGAACAGAAAGGAAAAGAAAAAGCAAGCAGCGATTCACATAGAAGCAGCACTAAGAAAAGGAAGAGCCAGCTTTCTCTGAGAAAAAGCATGCAGATGTTAAGGCTAACCTGAGCTGAAAGCAGCCCTAAGTGGAGTTATCAACAAGTTAACAAAACATCCAAACATCCCAGATACTAAAAACTGTGAATGTCCTAAATCAGAATTTAGTCACATACAACCACATGGATAGAAAAGATGGAGATTCTAAGGAAATAAATGTGACAGTAAACACATTAATAAGCACAGTGTTTTCTGAAGCCAATACCAAGTCTGTCCACACTGAAGAAAAAAAGACAAAGCCCTATGAAGGATTATTAGGTGATATATCTTTCACAAAATGAAAATAAGATATGCTTACTGTCACACTCAACAATTAGAGTGCTAACTTATCAGTGGGTAGGAAGGTGGTAAGGATTATTATATTAATGTTAATTTTTAATATCTATATGTATTTAGAAAATGCAAAAAAAAAGAAAAATGACTTAATTTCAATCACTTAGTGAACTTATTGTTCTTTATCATGAAAATCAGCTGAGCCTGGAACTGTCCATCCCATCTCTGTTTCATCCCTTGGTTGAGTCTCCAGTTGGCTACTAGGGAAGCTGTGTAGCACTGGTTCCTACCAAGAGCACACGTGTTGGAGGAAACTGGGGTTTATAAACTAAAATCGATGCTTGGCTTAAATTATGATATGAACTGAAACCTCCATTAGCCAAAGGACAGTGATAAATACAACAAGCCCATCAGGGCCTCCGAAAATTGATGATTCAATAGGCTGATTTAAATAGGGATGACTCACATTCCAGTAAATCTTCATTACTGTGAGCAAACCAGGTTGTAACCTTTTAGTGTTCTTAGAAGAAACTGGTTATTGATCATAAACAAAAGTCATAGAATTTGATACAAACATAATGCAATGAGCAACAGGGACGTATCCTTCATGTTAATGGCAGTTGACACTGCCACGGACCTTCTTTTGAAGTAATTCAGATAGACTTAATGGGATTTTCTCCCATAAGAAACATTTTCCAAACCTTGAAATTTACTGTGTTCATTCCCTGTGTTGTGTGACAGGATTTATTTTCTAGAGTAATGGCTTTAAGCCCATAGAGCTTTCTTCAGTTTTGGACTTATAACCTCCTTGTTCTTATTTCTTTCTTAGTTTATGATTAAATGGAATAGACCATATAAATCTTCACAATTAATCATTAATTTCTTGTAGGCTTTTTTTTTTCCCCACGCAATCTCCAAGTATTTTTCAGATAGGTAGTTTTAAGAGTATCAGCAACCTGCTTTTAGAAAATACTAAGTAGAGACACCTGGGTGGCTCAGTTGGTTAAGCGTCTGCCTTCAGCATGGGTCGTGATTCCAGGGTCCTGGGATCGAGTCCTACATCCAGCTCCCTGCTCCGGAGGGAGTCTGCTTTTCCCTTTCCCTCTGCCCCTTCCCCTGCTCATGCTTGCTCTCTCTCTCTGACAAATAAGTAAATAAAATCTTTAAAAAAAGAAAAAAAAAATACTAGGTAAAATATGTCCTTTGCTCTATCTCCAAACTTCTGGATTACAGTTTGTTAGGTTTTTTAATGACATATCTTTTTGCATTAGATGTACATGTTGGCATTAAACCAAGAAGTGAAAGATTTTAAGAAACAGCTCCTTTTTAATGATGAATACACACACACACACACACACACACACACACGGCTCAGTATAGGCTGAGATATGAATAGGATCTTCTCCTTTACTGCCTTAAAACACAGAAATTATGAATAAAATAAACTGCTGGATAAATATCCTTAGTAGGAAAGAATAGTTCATCAATGAAGTGCCTTGTAATTAGGCTCTAATTACAAACTCTCTGTGACAGCTTAAAAAATAATTTATACTTTAGGCAGAAATGCATCCATATGAAAATATAATCTGAGCTCAAGTTTTTGTTCTTAAAATAAAATGTAGAAATATCAGGTCATTTATTAATAAATATCAACATTGCAAGCAAGATAACTGTTTAAGCTCATAAATTCTAAAGAGAGTCAATAATGATACATTACTTTGCAAAGCTTGACTCGTAAACATTATAATCAGCCTTTTTTTTTGCCATGACACATAGAGTATCTCTGATTCAACCCTATGTACATTTGTACAATACATTACTTGAACATTTAACTATATTATTTAAAAATATAATCAGAAATAGTATGCATATTGTTTGATCAGAATAAATACAATTAACAAAATTTATAGAACCTTAGTAAAATCAATCAATAAAAAGGAGAGAAAAATAAAATTATCAATATTGGAATGGAAGAGGAGTATTTTTATAGATACCTTTGCCCTTAAAAAAAAGTAAGAAACTATATGACCAATTTTATGTTAATAAACTTGACAAGAGAGATGAAATGGGATCATTCTTTGGAAAACACAACAAAATTGACATGGAAAGCTATAGAAATTTTGATATCATTTTAACTACTATCAAAGTTGAATTAGCTATCAGAAATATTTCCACAAAAACCCTATCACTCCAATTCCATCAAACTTACAAAGAACAAATATCACAACTTTACAAAGACATGTCCAAAGATTATAGTGGAGGAAACACTTCCCAATTTATGTGGCCATCATAACCCTAATACCAAAATTGGACTAAGACAATGTAAAAGAAGATTATATAGACTGAAAGAAATCCTCAGAAGCAAACTGTATCCGACAGTTAAAAAGAAAATATAGGATGATCAAGCTGGGTTTATCTCTGGAATGCAGTTAGTTTAACATTTGAAAATCAACTAATGTAATACTAGATTTGAGAATAAAGGAGAAAAACTGTATGTATATTTCAACAGTCACCAAAACAAACCAAATTATATTCACAATCATAATAAAAAAGAGGACTAAAAAGGGAATTTATTCACTCTGTAAAAGTCACCTAAAAATACAGCTGAGACCACATATAACGATAGAGAACCGAACTTTCGCTCCGAAGATCACAGTAACATAGTATACATGTCACATATACTGCAGGTTCTAGGCAATGAACTAAGGAAATAAAAAATAAATAAAACACACGAAGATCAGAAAGGAAGAAAGGAAACTGCTCCTGTATTTGTAAATGATATGACTGCCTATGTAGGTAATTCTTCTAATTTTCAAATCAAGTATCTCAACTAATAAGTAAGTCTCAGAGGAAGATTTCCAGGTACAAAGTCAAAATACAAAAATTAACTGTATTTCTGTATAATTGCAGAAAACAACTGGAAAATGAAATTTCAAAAGATACTATAATAGTGTCAAATAAAATATCAAATAAAACTTATAAAAAAATACAGGATCTTTGCACCACAAACACTGCCAAGACAAATAAGACAAAAAGAAATGAAATGATAGACCTTTTTCATGTATTAGAAAACTCAGTATTGTTAAAATTGAAAATTATTTGGTAAGTTGACCCAAAATTCAGTACACACCCAAACAATATTCCAGTGGGCTGTTTTGTAAAAACTGACAAGCTAATTCTAAAATTTAAATGGAAATGCAAAGGGCTTAAAACAGCCTAAACAATTTTGGAGGAAAAAAAAAAAGAACAACGTTGGAGGATTTAACTACAGGAACTTAAAGTTTAGTACAGAGGTACAGTTATCAAGACAATGAGGCACTGGCCTAAAGAAAGGCAAATAAATTAACAGAACAAAAAAGAACCCAGAAACAGACCCATAGTTCTAAAGTCAATTGAATCAAAGTAATACAATGGTGGGTGAAAGTAAAATCTTTGAAACACATGATACTGAAACAGCTAGGTATCAATATTGGGGGAGAAGGGACAAAGGTCTTGAATCTTAACTCACACCAAATTAAAAAAGATAAATGTGAGATGGATTACAGTCCAAAAAGTAAAACGTAAGATTATAATACTCTAGGTGAAACTACAGAATACAATTGCAATAGGAGTAGATAAAAGAGCACAGAAAGAGTTCTAAAAGAAAGAAAATGATAAACCATCAAAAATTTCAAAAATATGTTAATCACAGAACAGTATAAAGAAAGAACAGGTAATCACAGACTGAGAAAAAATGTGGCAAATATGCATCTATCATATACAAAATAATTCTACAACTCATAAATTTAAAAAAATCCAATAAAAAGCAGGAAAACTACTTACATAAATACTTCATAAGGAAAGGTATATGAATAGCAAATAAGCCCAAGAAAATATGCTCAATGTCATGTTTTATTAGTCATCATGGAAATTCAAATTAAAACCATAACAAACACCACCACACACCCACTAGAATGGTAGGATTACATTTTTTTTTAAAAAAGTTAAAAGACCAACAACTCAAGTTTTGTCAAGAGTGGAGAATAGCAGAATTCTCATTTCCAGTAGAAATATAAAATAATACACTCATATTAAAAAAAAAAAAAGTGGTTTCTTTAAAGGCTAAGTATACACCTACTTTATAACCCAGAAATGCCAATTCTAGGTATTTAACCAGAAGAAACTTAAAAAATGTATGTTCACAAAAAACTTAGGCAAAATAGAAATACCCAGAGCCCAAATCTAGAAACAATCCAAAAGACCATTAACAGAAAACGGAATAAACAAATTGACTGTAGTACAGTCCTATTACTACTCAGCAACAAAAAGGAGCTAATTATTTATACATAAAACAACATGGTTGAATTTCACAGACATGTCAAGGAAAAGAAGTTGGACACAGAAGAATATATGCTTAATGATTTTATTAACATGTACTTTTACAAGTATGAAAACGAATCCACAGTGAAGAAAGCCAGAGAAGTGGTCATCCCTGGGTGAGTGGAGACTGAGTGTTAGGGACATATGGGAATTTCTAGAGTGATGGAAATGTTACATTATCTTGACAAGGTTGTATACACTCAATGAGCCTACCCTGACAGATCACAATCGCCCCAAGTCCATTAGAGTTCACCCTTGTTGTACATTCTATGGGGTTTTTCTTCTTAGATTTTTTTTTAATTTTTAGTAATCTCTACATCTAACGTGGGTCTCCAACTCACAACCCCGAGATCAAGAGTCACATGTTCTACCTACTGAGCCAGCCAGAAACCCCTAGGGTTTGAACAAATGTATGATGACATGTATCCTTCATTATAATATCATACGAAATATTTTCACAGCCTTAAAAATTTCCGTGCTCCACCTATTCATCTACCCCGCCAACTGCTAATAACCACTGGTCTTTTCAATGTCTTCATAGTTTTGTCTTTTTTTTTAATACAACAAATAACAGCAAATTTTTAAGCTTATAGGAATGATTCAACAGATGAAAAAAAAAACAAAATAATGATACAGAACAGAGAATGGATGGTTACTGAAATGATATCCTTACGTAGATGAGGCAGAATGTGCATAAGCAGAGGAATTAGCTTTAGACAAAAGCACATATGGATCATTTGTAACAGACAGGAAGGAACAGCACATAGGTGTAGATACCTGTAAATGGGTCAAACTAAAGGTAGGAATCTGTGGAAACCTTCTTCTGAGAGATTCATGTTCACACTTAAGTAGGAATCAAAGTCATCCGCTAAGAATGAGGATGATAGGAGACATATTAATGATTTCTGGAGGAAGGAGAATACAGAACATGAGTGGAACAGAGAAGCAGAGTAAGATTTTCAGAAAGTATTAAGGGCTCATTTGCTCTTTCTGTTTAGGAACTTATAGTGGGACGAAAGAATGTGGTTGTGTGTTCTTTCCAGTTCTATCCAACTTCATGGACATTTACACAAAGTATTTGAAGAGCTGGATTTAACCAAAGCTGCAGCTGAACCCAACTATCTAATGAAAAAAGAGGACAAGAGACTTGAGGGTTAATCAAACGGAGGGTTTATAATGATTAAGCAAGTAATTTACGCTGTGTAACTTGGGTAAAGATGTTGAGTGTGAATGCCTTGATCTCAAATGACTGAAATGATGGGTTGTTGAAATGAGGAGTGGGTACCAAAAGGGAGCCGGGAAAGGAGAAGAGAAATGAAAAACAGTAAATGAAGATAAAGAATAATGCAGATTGTGGGGTAATAATAAAGTCTAGAGTATGGCTATGGAATGGCTCAGGAAAGATGGAGGTCAAGAGGAGAGGTGCTCAAGAAATTGAGGGGGGCAAGATGCTGGAAGGTTCATCTATGTCAATACTCACATCGTCACAAATTAAGATGGGAGAGTTGTTGAAGACAATGACAAACAGCTGAGAGCTAAATCTCTGAGATATGAAGGGACAATGACCAGGGCACAGGCAAATGCCAGAAACAATGAGAGGTAGCAACAAATCCATTATCATGAAATTTAAATGGTGGTGGCGGGGGTGCCGGCAGAAAAGCCTAAGAGAATGGCCCAAAATGGTCTGAAAGCAACCATGAAGAGTGTAGGTGACATGTAGCTCGCCTTAAATGCCAGCGTTAAAGCCCAGTTAAGGATGAAAAAGCAGCTATTGATTGAAAGCTGAGGGGAAACAAAGTCTTTGAGGAAAAGCCTAGATTTAAGAGCTAGCAGCGAATGCGTGTTCAGAGAAGAGTTTGAAGACATATTATATTATGCAGATAATGGATTGTGAGTTCCAGAGAACACGGTAGAAGTGTTTTGGAAGTCAATGAAAAGTTTAGGAAAGGGATGGAATAGCAGGTAGGCAGGGTGATTAGAATGAGTAAGGTGACATGGACATAGAAGCCTGCATTCCAGGGACCAACAATATACAAAGGGGAACAGAGTTTAATGACATTACCTATTCTGGATTTAAGCCAAACAGAAACAACAAGGCTATAAATGTGGGGGGTGTGGGGTGGTGTTAGGAGGCACACATGTTGGTTTACCATCCTTACCTCTGTTAACTGAGGAAAGAAGGTCTGGGAACTCAGAACTTGTTCACTGTGGACATAAAGACCTCTTTACAGCCAGAATGAGAGCCCTGAAAGGCTTGGAGAGGTGTGGTCTTAGCCTGCTGCCTGAGTTTATTCTTGACTTCTGTTAACAAAGAGGTATTTTATACCAAGTTTAGACCAACTGGAACTCTTCAGTACTTTTTAAATAAAAGTTACACATTTTTAGCTACTATGTATCAAGCACTTAGTTCATGCCAGGCAATGTCAGTATATTCTAAGTGTGTTCGTGTTTTGACTCAGTTAATTCAAACAACCATATGAAATGCATGTAATTATTATCTCTATTTTACAGATGACAAAACTGAGGCAGAGAAGGTTAAATATCTTACCGAAGATCACAAAAGTAGTGCTTAAAGCCAAGATTTTATCCCAGAGAATCCACACTATAGCCTGTGCATTTACTTAAATGGCAATAAATGAGAATACAGAATTTTTTGCTTGTTTTTTGTTGTTTTGGTGGTCTCAGTAGAGCGTCATTTTTATATACTACAAGCTCACTTAGAAAACTTCCAAAATAGTGTGTGGAACGAGAAAATTATGTTGTTCTGTTTTAATTCTTAGCCTTTAACAGAACACCTGGCTTTATCACCTTTTATATTTGATGATGAAAATGATGTGTCTAATGGATTCAATTATTTCCCCTTTGCAAATTTTAACTATTGAACTATGGTAAACATTCCTCTTTACTGTTAATTACAGCTATTAGGCAAAATAGAAATGCTTTTCACCTCAAGAACAGGAATTTAAAGAGTATTTCTGACAACAACAGTGCTCCCAAGACCGTTTCTTGTGTTTGGCTAAAGCCATCATGAAAGGTACACACGTGGGCTGTGAGAGCAGCACAGAAGTAAAAGCATCACTGGAAAAACACTGGGAACAGCTCCTCGAGGAACAAGACAACACAAAGGTCAATTATTTGGAAAGCCATTACATAAGAGCTTGTTCTTATTTTCATGCCCTAAACTCTGCATTTGGGATTCCAAGGTGAAGAGTTTCATCACACATTATTTTAAGAGGCTCACAGGTGGATGGTCAAATTATATGCTTTGGTTTAAAGGAATTCTCATGATAGGTACATTTTGCAGTATCTCCTGCACTTAGCAGGTGCCATAACATCCTTACATATAAAACTCCAATTGATGACTAGCCAATGATCATCAGGCCAATCATAAGATTGTCTTGGGTTAATATTTTCTATAAACTGACTATTCTCTAAATTTAATTATAAAACAAATCCCCAATTTTGAAAATTAAAAATTTGTCCTGTTAGTTTAGGGAGAGTTTTTGGGCGGCATATATAGACACAATGCTTCTATTTTATCAGATTTTATTTCCCCTTGCTATATTGTATTATTAATGTCAGCACTCTGAACAGGAACAGAACACAAATGTCCACAATTGCTTCTTCTGCCATTGAATGGTAGAAACCATACTGGGGGGGAAAATCAATAGAAGACTGAAGAAAATCAATAAACCAAAGTTTACTAAAGCACACACCCCCAGAAAGATTTCTCCTTTAAAAAAAAAAATCTAGTTAATAAAGCCTAAATATGCCAATTTCTTTTTACTTTGTTCTCACAGAAACTATTCAGTTGCCTTTTTTGTAAGGATTATTCACACACAAATAACTTTTGTAAGGAAAGTTATTTGTCAATTTGTCCCTATCCTGTTCCTTCTCCAAATTAAAACATGTGCAATTCTTTTTTTTATCAGTCTTTAATCCTCTCTGTATGTCATTTTGCCATATCATTAACAAGATCGGTAATGTTCTTCAGAGTGAGGGTTTAACGTATGAAGAATCCAAGAGTCTAAAAAAAGAAAAATAAAGTGGGAAATATATTGACTTCTTCCATTATCTATCATCTTGCTGATGACCCCATGAATATCTCCCAATTCTTAAAATATAATCAAATATGAGGTACACCTCCTATATAATACAGTGTTCTCAAGACTCAAGATTTTCTTGCTGTTTACCACTAATAATGGTAAAGTTAAACTGAGCAAACATACCTCCTTGCAACCTCCCTTGAGGTCAGTAATAAGCACTGCTGAGAGAGCTAGAAGGAAACCTGGGACCACTTATATTTGAAAGTATATTCTTTCTCAGGAACATCATGGTTTTCTGCTGCTCACAGCCTAGATAATGCCCCATGCAGTATCCAGAATAGCAGTATTACTCAAGACTTCCAATTTCACCAAGGATAGGGAAGCAGGAGGAAGATATGACCAGGCCTGAACCAGCTAAGCACTGCCCTAACCAGCCTGACACCTAGAAACTCTGCAAAGAAAAAACAAAGGGCGGGGGGGGGGGGAATACCAATTGGGATAAAACTAACTGGCCTCAGGAAAGGCAACACTACTGATGGAACCTGAGGGAGAATGAGCACCAAAGCAACATGGCTGGGTTCCTCAAAGTTCTTACAACAAAGAAGATTGATGGCTCATTCACTATAAATCCTAGCCTAGGGGAAGAAAAAAGACGGCGGAGGAGTAGGGGACCTTTTTCAGCTGGTCCCCTGAGTCGAGCTGGATATCTACCAGACCATCCTGAACACCCACGGAATCAGCCTGAGACGCAGGAAGATACATCTGGATCTCTACAAACGAACATCTCCAGTGCTGAGTATTGAGGTACGAAGCGGGGAGCTGTGAATCTGTGCACAAATATTGGAAGATAAACGGAAGGGGGACGGAGCCGCCAAGCTCGGGCACTGGGAAGCAGCAGCCACCTGCACTGGGGAGCAGGCCGGACTCTCCGACCGGCACCCACGAGAGAGCAGACTGAGACTTTCGTGAACGAGGATCGTGCGACCAGACTGAAAACCCAAGCTCTGGAGCGCACACTCAAACTAGACTGAAACTGGTAGCTCAGGACTGCACGGGGGAACCAGGGGCGGCTGGCGGTGTAAGAAGCAGAAAGGACAGAGACGTGCCAGCCCAGGAAGCGAGGACTGGGAGAGTGGCTGTGTGGCACACAACCCGGGACGCTGTGGGATTTTTAGCAGCACCAACAGAAACAGAGTTAAAGTGGCCAGGAGAGCTCAGTGGAGAGCAGACTGCGATCTCTCTGTTCTGAGACAGACGCTAGGATACGGCCACTGCTGCTCTGACTCTCAGAAGAGTCACAGAAAACCGCCAAGGAAAGCCACCAGAGAACAAAAGCCCGGAAATAACAGTTCGCACTGTGCCCATCCCCACCCCCAATCACAGGGGACGGGGCAACTCTACCCAAACAGGTTTGTCTGAGTATCAGTGCAGCAGGCCCCTCTCCGCAGAAGACAGGCTGAAATATCAAGAAGCCCACATCCCTAAGGGTCCCTATAAAACAAGTGCACATTGCCTGTGTCCTGGTTAATAACTTGGGCTCTGTGCATCCCCACAACCTCCCCTCATCAGAATGACAAGGAGGAGGACTCCCCACCAAAGAGAGGAGACAGAGACTGTGCCCTCTGCCACAGAACTGATGGATATGGATATAACCAAATTGTCAGAAATGGAGTTCAGAGTAGCAATGGTCAAGATGATGTGTAGGCTTGAAAAAAATATTAACAAAAATATTAATGAGAATATAGAATCTCTAAGAGCGGAAATGAGAGCGAATCTGGCAGAAATTAAAAATGCCATGAATCAAATGCAGTCAACACTGGATGCTCTGACAGCCAGGGTAAATGAGGCAGAAGAATGAATTAGTGATTTGGAAGATGGGATGACAGAAAAGAAGGAAAAAATGGAAACTTGGCTCAAAAAAATCCAATCTCAAGAATGTAGATTATGGGAGATTACTGACTCAATGAAACATTCCAATGTCAGAATCATCAGCATCCCCAAGGGGGTGGAGAAAGAGAGAGGTCTAGAAGAGATATTTGAACAAACTGTAGCTGAGAACTTACCTAATCTGGCAAAAGAAACAAGCATTCGTGTCCAAGAGGCAGAGAGGACCTCTCCCAAGATCAGTAAGAACAGACCTACACCAGGTCATATAATAGTACAGTTCACAAATATTACATCCAAGGATACAATCTTGAAAGTGGCCAGGGGGAAAAGAATCCTCACCTACAGATGGAGGAACATCAGAATAACCTCAGACCTGTCTACAGAGACCTGGCAAGCCAGGAAAAGCTGGCAAGACATATTCAGAGCACTAAGTGAGAAGAACGTGCAGCCAAGGATCCTTTACTCAGCAAGGCTGTCATTCAGAATAGATGGAGAGACAAGGACCTTCCAAAACCAGCAGAAACTGAAAGAATATGTGACCACCAAGCCAGCATTACAAGAAATATTAAGGGGGGTTCTATAAAAGTAAAAAGACCCCAAGAGTGATACAGAACAGAAATTTATAATCTATAGAAACAAAGACTTCATAGGAAACATAACATCATTAAGATCATATCTCTCAATAATCACTCTCAATGTGAATGGTCTAAATGCTCCCATAAAACACCACAGGGTTGCAGACTGGATAAAAAGACATGACCCATCCATTTGCTGTCTACAAGAGACTCATTTTGAACCTAAAGATACATCCAGACTGAAAGTGAACCTCAAATGAAAGCTGGGGTAGCAATTCTCATATCAGACAGACTAGATTTTAAACTAAAGACTGTAGTTAGAGATACAGGACACTATATTATTCTTAAAGGATGTATCCAACAAGTGGATATGACAATTATAAATATCTATGCCCCCAACAGGGGAGCAGCTAGATACACAAGCCAACTCTTAACCAGAATAAAGAGACATATAGATAATAATACATTAATAGTAGGAGACCTTAACACTCCACTCTCAGCAACAGACAGATCACCTAAGCAGAAAATCAACAAAGAAACAAGAGCTCCAATGATATACTAGACCAGATGGACCTCATGGATATATACAGAACACTACACCCCAGAACAACAGAATACTCATTCTTTTCGAATGCACATGGAACTTTCTCCAGAATAGACCATATATTGGGTCACAAAACAGGTCTCGACCGATACCAAAAGACTGAAATTATTCCCTGCATATTCTCAGACCACAATGCTTTGAAACTGGAACTCAATCACAAGGAAAAATTTGGAAGAAACTCAAACACTTGGAAACTGAGAACCATCCTGCTCAAGAATGATTGGGTAAACCAGGAAATTAAAAATCAGATTAAACGGGGCACCTGGGTGGCTCAGTCGTTAAGCGTCTGCCTTTGGCTCAGGGCGTGATCCTGGCACTCCGGGATCGAGCCCCACATCAGACCCCTTGGCTGGGAGCCTGCTTCTTCCTCTCCCACTCCCCCTGCTTGTGTTCCCTCTCTCGCTGGCTGTCTCTCTCTCTGTCAAATAAATAAATAAATAATTAAAAAATTAAAAAAAATCAAATTAAACAATTTTTGGAGACCAATGAGAATGAAAACACATCAGTCCAAAACCTGTGGGACACCAGAAAGGCAGTCCTAAGGGGAAAATGCATAGCCATCCAAGCCTCACTCAAAAGAATAGAAAAATCTAAAATGCAGTTTTTATACTCTCACCTCAAGAAGCTGGAGCTGGAAGAGAAGAACAGGCATAACCCATGCACGAGAAAGCAGTTGATCAAGATTAGAGCAGAGATCAATGAATTAGAAACCAGGAGCACAGTAGAGCACATCAACAGAACTAGAAGCTGGTTCTTTGAAAGAATAAATAAGATCGATAAGCCACTGGCCAGACTTATTCAAAAGAATAGAGAAAGGACCAAATTAATAAAATTACAAATGAAAGAGGAGAGATCACGACCAACACCAAAGAAATAGGAAGGATCATTAGAAACTATTATCAACAACTACATGCCAATAAATTAAACAACCTGGAAGAAATGGAATCCTTCCTGGAAACCTATAAACTACCAAGTCTGAAACAGGAAGAAATTGATTATCTAAACAGACCAATTAATTATGAAGAGATTGAAGCAGTGATCAAAAACCTCCCCAAAAACAAGAGTCTGGCCGGGGAATTCTACCAAACATTCTAAGAAGAAATAATACCTATTCTCCTGAAGCTGTTTCAAAAAATAGAAAAGTAGGAAAACTACCAAACTCATTCTATGAGGTCAGTATTCCCCAAACCAGGCAAAGACCCCATCAAAAAGGAGAATTATAGACCGATATCCCTGATGAATATGGACGCCAAAATTCTGAACAAGATCCTAGCTAATAGGATCCAACAGTACATTAAAAGGATTATCCATCACGACCAAGTGGGATTCATCCCGGGGATACAGGGGTGGTTCAACATTCGCAAATCAATCAGTGTGATAGATAATATCAACGAGAAAAGAGTCAAGAACCATATGATCCTCTCAATTGATGCAGAAAAAGCATTTGACAAAACACAGCATCCTTTCCTGATTAAAACCCTTCAGAGTGCAGGGATAGAGGGTACATTCCTCAATTTCATAAAAACCATCTATGAAAAGCCGACAGAGAATATCATTTTCAACGGGGAAAAGCTGAAAGCCTTTTCCTTAAGATCAGGAACAGGACAAGGATGCCCACTCTCAGCACTATTATTCAACATAGTACTAGAAGTCCTTGCAACAGCAATCAGACAACAAAAAGGGATAAAAGGTATCCAAATCGGCAAAGAAGAAGTCAAACTGTCTCTCTTCACAGATGACATGATACTCAATATGGAAAACCCAAAAGACTCCACCCCCAAACTACTAGAACTTATAGAGCAATTCAGTAATGTGGCAGGATACAAAATCAATGCTTAGAAATCAGTTGAATTTCTATACACGAACAATGAGACTGAAGAAAGAGAAATTAGGGAATCCATTCCATTTACAATAGCACCAAAAATCATATGATATCTTAGAATTAACTTAACCAGAGAGGTAAAGGATCTATATTCTAGAAACTACAGACCACTCCTGAAAGACATTGAAGAAGACATAAAAAGATGGAAAAACATTTCATGCTCATGGATTGGAAGAAGAAACACAGTTAAAATGTCTATGTTCCCCAGAGCAATCTACACTTTCAATGCTATCCTGATCAAAATAACAATGACATTTTTCAAAGAGCTGGAACAAACAGCCCTTAAATTTGTGTGGAACCAGAAAAGACCCCGAATCTCCAAGGAATTGTTGAAAAGGAAAAACAAAGCTGGGGGCATCAAGTTGCTGGATTTTGAGCTGTACTACAAAGCTGTGATCACAAAGACAGCACGGTACTGGCACCAAAACAGACACACAGACCAATGCGACATAATAGAGACTCCAGAAATGGACCCTCGGCTCTTTGGGCAACTAATCTTTGACAAGGCAGGAAAAAACATCCAGTGGAAAAAACACAGTCTCTTCAATAAATGGTGCTGGGAAAATTGGACAGCTATATGTAAAAGAATGAAACTTGACCACTCTCTCACACCATTAACAAAGATAAACTCCAAATGGATGAAAGACCTCAATGTGAGATAGGAATCCATCAAAATCCTAGAGGAGAGCATAGGCTGCAACCTCTTTGACATCAGCCACAGCAACTTCTTTCATGACACATCTCCAAAGGCAAGAGAAACAAAAGAAAAAATGAACTTGTCGGACTTCATCAAGATAAAAAGCTTCTGGGGTGCCTGGGTGGCACAGCGGTTAAGCGTCTGCCTTCGGCTCAGGGCGTGATCCCGGCGTTCTGGGATCGAGCCCCACATCAGGCTCCTCCGCTATGAGCCTGCTTCTTCCTCTCCCACTCCCCCTGCTTGTGTTCCCTCTCTCGCTGGCTGTCTCTATCTCTGTCAAATAAATAAATAAAATCTTTAAAAAAAAAAAAAAGATAAAAAGCTTCTGCACAGCCAAGGAAACAGCAAAAAAAAACCTAAGAGGCAGCCCACGGAATGGGAGTAGATATTTGCAAATGATACTACAGATAAAAGACTGATATCCAAGATCTATAAAGAACTTCTCAAACTCAATACACGAGAAACAAATAATCAAATCAAAAAATGGGCAGAGAATATGAACACTTTTCCAATGAAGACATACAAATGGCTAACAGACACATGAAAAAATGCTCACAGTCATTAGCCATCAGGGAAATTCAAATCAAAGCCACCTTAAGATACCACCTTATGCCAGTTAGAATGGCAAAAATTGACAAGGCAAGAAACAACAAATGTTGGAGAGGATGTGGAGAAAGGGGAACCCTCTTACATTGTTGGTGGGAATGCAAGTTGGTACAGCCATTTTGGAAAACAGTGTGGAGGTCCCTCAAAAAGTTAAAAATAGAGCTACCCTATGACCCAGCAAGTGCACTACTCGGTATTTACCCCAAAGTTACAGACATAGTAAAGAGAAGGGCCATATGCACCCTAATGTTCATAGCAACGTTGTCCACAATAGCTAAATTGTGGAAGGAGCCAAGATGCCCTTCAGCAGACGAATGGATAGAGAAGATGTGGTCCATATATACAATGGAATATTACTTAGCCATCAGGAAGAATGATTACCCAACATTTGCAGCAGCATGGATGGGACTGGAGGAGATTATGCTAAGTGAAATAAGTCAAGCAGAGAAAGACAATTATATGGTTTCACTCCTTTATGGAACATAAGAAATAGCAGTGAGATCGGTAGGAGAAGGAAGGGAAGAATGAAAGGGAGGTAAACAGAAGGGGGAATGAACCACGAGAGACTGTGGACTCTGGGAAACAAACTGAGGGCTTCAGAGTAGAGGGGGGTGGGGGATTGAGATAGGCTGGTGATGGGTATTAAGGAGGGCACATATTGTATGGTGCACTGGGTGTTATATGCAAGTAATGAATCATGGAACAGTACATCAAAAACTAAGGATATACTGTAAGGTGACTAACATAACATAATAAAAAAAAAAATCCTAGTCTAGGAAAGGATCCTTACAACCCACTCCACTCACATGCTGTTCACATGTTTATTCAAATCACTAAGACAAACGTTCCTTTGGGACCTTCTTTTGCTTCTTCTTAGTTTGCCTTTTATAATATATCATGTTTATCGCTTCTTTTAAGTAGAATAATATAGTCTCTGCTTAAGATTTAACAGTGGTATGAGCAACCTGGATGTCTGCCTTGTTACTCTTTGAAAGTGGGCATAGTATGACTCAGAGTAGCTCTTAAATGTCACATGAATTCAACTGGCTGGGGTTTGGAGAAGCTGAGGAACTTGAAGGTGATTTTTTTAATAGATCGTAGTCCCAGGTCATCATCACTGTCCCACAGCCAGATGGAATATGGGCCATCATGACCACCACACACAGTTCACTCTTGTGGTCTTGCATATGAAAGTTTGTCTAACTTCCTCCTAATACATAAGTAAGCCTAAAGGACACAAGTAGATTTCCTTTTGATTGACCACTATGCTTTGTGCTAAAATAAGTATAGTCATTTTCACGTCATTTGGGATTTGAACCCTTAGAATTTATTTCTTTGTCACTTTTCATTTCTCTTAGTTTTCTTCCACTTTGCTAGTCCAACTTCTATATATTCCCTTGTTGTTCCCTCTTCATCTCCTTGACTCAAAATACTGGAGTGCCCAGGGCTCCATCTTTGAACTTCTCTATTTCTAATCCCTCCCTAGAGGATCTCATCCAGTCCTATGGATTTACTCATCATCTACATGCTGATGCATCAGAAGTGTGTATCCCCATCCTACGTCTGACTTGCAACTCTAGCTGCCCCTCTTGACATGTCCATTTGGAGATCTATGATGTACCTCAGCCTAAACATATCCTAACCCAAATCCTGAGTCTCCCTCCTTAATCTGCTGTTCCATCTACTTCAGAGTTACCCACCTAAAGAAAGAGCAACTTCGTTACTCTATTTGCTCAGAAGCCCAAAAAACAAAATACCTGAAGTTATTCTTGATGCCCTTCTCTCACAACTCATAGTTTATCAGTAAGTATTGTTTACATGTTACATGTTTATAGTTTATCAATAATTACTGTTAGGTAAACTTTCAAAATATATCCCAACACTGAGTACCTTTTACCACCTTTATTGCAATCCATTTGGTCTAAGCCAGTTTCTTCTCTCTTCAGGATTACTTCAGTAGGCTTCCTGTCTCTTGGCTTCAAACTCTGTCCTAAGTCTCATCTGCACATGAGTGTTTCTTTTAAAGGATAAATCGTCTTGCTCCTTAGATCTTACCACCTCTCAAATTATATGCCCTATGCCTTCTCATTTTACCCAGAGTAAAATCCATAGTCCCAAAATCACTGTAAGATTCTACAAAGTCTGACACCACCCTGCTACATCTTTACCTCACCTCTTCTCTCTTCTCAGTCACTACGCTCTAAGATAAGTGATTTTCCTCAGTCGCTCTGAGCACATTTCTGATCCAGACCCTTCACTCATGTTCTTTCTGTTCCTAAAATGCTCTCCTTAAAATTGCATTAACACTGACTCCCAATGTTCTTTTGGGTCTCTGTTCAAATGTCACCATACCAAAGAAGTCTTGCCTAAATGCTGTATATAAAATAGCATTTTTACAACGATTTTCCCATTCTCCATCATTTCCTATTCCCCCTGCACTGCTATATTATTCTCCAAATTTCTAAAGAACATCATACATATTATATATTTGTTATTAAATTTGTATTTACTTATCATCTGCCTACTCTCATTAGAATGCAAGCACTATTGTCTCTGTGTGTAACTGTATCCTGGCTCTTAGAATGGAAAGGTACCTTGGCCCAGAAGAGATAGTGATTAAATTTTTGTTGAACCCATTCATTAATTTTGTAGCAATGGCAGCCTGAATTCCCAGAATTCTAACAGATTAGTTATTTCCTGTGTAATTAATATACTCCTAAAGTAATAGAACATCTTGTATTTTCGCAAACAATTTCTGCCCCACCAAATTAATAGAATTATATAAACATTTGGCTATTGTGTTTTTGTCATTCCTAATAAACATCAAAATTTAAGCCATTATTGTGAACAGGACAGAACACAGATCTCTAAATACATTAAGATTAAAACACAGGAATGAAAAAAAATGTTAATGGCTGGGTAATCATCTTACTACAAGAGGATTTAAGTTCATTCATAAAAATCTATTCAGGAGAGTGCTGATATAATTGGAAGAAAACAAAACACACAAACAAAGCAAAACATCAACAACAAAATCATCACTTCTAGCCCCATAACTTACAAGCAGTTTCTCAGAACAAACAGAAGATAAATAGTTCTACTGCCATCCTTGGGAGGCAGGTCTTTATTGAAGAAAGTATCTCAAATAATATTCTGGATTTCACAAAAAGAGGTCCTAAGAGTAAACTGTTCTGTGTAAGAAAATGACAGTAACTGGGGGTTGAAGGCAGCTAAAAGGAAGAATATCGGCCTTAAAGCGGGATGGGCTACAGAGATGGCTATGATTTGGATAGGGAAAGGAAAGGAAGAGTAGGCTGTGACCAAAGAGAAATCCCTCTTCATGCAATACAAAACATGACATTTTTGGTTAATACTATCTAATGTACAAACTGAGTGCTGGCATTTGAGCGAGACTATAATCCTCAACTCTTTCTTCTTAGTTTCAGTGAAACATGCTAGACACGGAAAAGTCTTGTGTTGTTTGTGCTTTGGCAAGAGGAGAACAGGGGTGGTGTTCACCTGAGGAGAAAAGGTGTGAAGGAGGACATCTGCTCCAATGGGCAAGACGCAGAACCACGAGATCTGTGGGAACAGGGAGAAATGGACAGACACTCCACAGAGACTCTGGGAAGGAACCGGTTTATTCCACAGCGTGTACGGGGCAAGAGTGAGGTTATTTAGGGTGAAAACACAGAAATCTAGAGGATTTGGAAACTCTCAAGCAACACAAACTTGGCTTATACAGAAGACAGGCTTTCACATCCAGTCTTCCAGTTATTCCAAATTGTGGTCTTGGAAAAATAAGAAACAACAAACAGACTGCATTAGCTTACCAGCTCACAAAACTTCTTTCACTGAAATGCACAGTACTACATTGTTAAGCTCTTGGCTTTTATTTAACTTGACACTTTGTCTTCTTCTTTCTAACAAATTATACAGCTCTATATTTTTCAGTTATTTGTAGTGTTTTTCCTGAATTCCAGGAAGCTCCAAGTTAAATTCTATGCTTCAGCAATGCAAATTTGGAACATAATAGCCTCTCCATATTTGTTGAATGAGTAAAGGACAATAGTCAATAGCAAGACATTAAACTGGACAAATCCTAAATTCAAGAATTATGGGTTTGCACGAAAAAAGAACTAATGGCCTACAAGTTCTGCATGATAGGGTTGAAACTTCTCTCAGGCTGGGATACTATGACTCCAGAAGAGACAGAGGGCTAATGCCTGAGGACATTTAGTAATTTAATACCTAGGTTTTCTCAACCACTATTCCCAGCAGGTAATGTTGACAAATGTTTTTTGCTCTTAAAGATATAAATCTAAAAGAGCCTTCTCACAAAAAGGGAGGCAGCTTCTTAAATCTTGATTGAAAGCAACCTATTTCCCCCTTCTCTCTTTTCCTTTGCTCCAGTTATTGTAATTTCCTCAGAAAAGTTCCATTATTTTACTCAGGAAAGCATTTAGGTGTCCGGTTTATATCACACAGGCTGGAGAAAATAGATATGCAAAGGAAAATCTAGTGGCAAAGGCCATTTCTACTTCGGCATGCTTCTTGGTCTCCTTGCAAATGGACTTCTGCTTTGAAAGGCCAGTTGAGAGCTTTCGTTTTCCTTTATTTTTATTTATTTTATTTTATTTTATTTATTTTTGTAGGCGAAGCAGTTAGGGTGGATTTCTGTCTGAGAGAATTAGATGGTTTTCATTTCTGAACCACCTGTTTATTGCTCATTATAATATTATGTTAAAGCCTATGTATGCAGCGATTATGGCAAGAACATTAATATTTTAAATGTATCAAATCCTGGGGCATTGGAAATTCAAATAGATATACATTTTCATTTAAAAGAAGGGTTAGGCTACCTAAGTGAATGTTTGCTCTTCATTAATTACTATGTACATTATCCTGCTGAAAATGTGGATTTCCAAGGGAGGCAATTTTGTGACTAAAGCACAGTGATCATAAACTGTCACGGGGAGAACACATCTCACATTTTATACTGTAATTGAATAAGTGTTTTTATCTCAAAAGCATTACTTCATTCCAGAAAAGAGAAATTTAATGGCATCTTTAAAAAAGAAGCCTCAACATTAACTGAAACCACACAGCGAGTACCATTTAGCAAACACACTAGTTTTCAGTGTTGTGTAAGCATAACTCGGGAGCAATGTTTTGCTTTTTGAAATACACCTATCTTCTATCCTCATGCTTCCTAAACTAACGGCTGCATCTGTACTTTTGGAAAATAATAATTACTGTGCCGAACAACACTTCCCCAGTGAAATCTCCTATTACCTCCCAAATCTAGGCCTTCCCCTCTCTTTCATATCCTGTTAATTGAGTAGAATTTCTTTATATGAAAAAGAGACTTTTCACACACCATTACCACAGCGTCAAAAAATAATAATAAAATTTCGAAATCTGTAACATTTCTAAATGCTACAGCACTGGCCACATATATTCATAAAGAAAAAACTGATCTCAATTTCCACCTGAGAGCGTGCACATGTGCACAGGAAATCACCTACACTGGTAGTGATTGTAAGACTAAAAAAATAAATAACCTGAACATTCAAACCCAGAAAAATGAGTATATTCTACAGGGAATTACTAAGAGACACAAGTAACAGGGTAGAAAGACCTCTAAGATGTATTCTTCAGTAGAACAAATTCCAGTGGCAGAACACTATATAAATTATGATCCCATTAATGCAGAGCACACACTCGATCACACACATATACACCAATACTCCCTTTTTCTATTGGTATTTGTATCTGTGCCAAAATTTCCCTTTGGAGAAGGGGTAGGGTAAACAAATGGTGGTAAAGCGGTAAATTTTATAATTTATATAATTAAATGAATAAATTATATTAACTTATAATATAGATTAAAAATAAATATAAACAGAAGTGAAAATGTGAATTTTAAGTAATATGATTTGCTGTATACCTTCCTCTTTTTATGCCCGAGCTCCTGGCCCTCAATTTCTAAGTACCCTAAGTCAAAGTGTTAAGAGTATTTCTTTGGATTACGGTAAAATACTGAGTATTTCCTTCTTCCGAAGGAATCGTCGTTGATGCCCTAAGTGCTATTCACGTTTGGTCTCACTTTCATGTTTCATGAAGAAGTTTACTCTATATTAGCATGCACTATAGAAACACAGAAATCTTTCAAAAATTTATCAGGGTAGCATATTGTGGGTTTGATGTGTATATCAGATAATAAAGCATAAACACTTTTGGAAGATTTAGACACTTCCCCAGAGAAACGGAAATAAGCTTACAGAGCATATGCTCCCATGCTGTAGACATCTCATTTGATCATAATGGCTGGTTAAATTAGTTATTCACGAATTTTATGTGTATGCCGAGTTCCTCTATCTTAGCCTCTGGAAAACTTGGATCTTGTCACTATTCCCAAAGAACAATCCTGTCTTTAGCTACGCCCTAACCAAAAAATGTGAGGGATGCTTGCATAAAGCCAGCATAAAATGTGTCTGCAAACTTAAGTACCGTTCATTTAAAAGATGTTAGGCCATTTCAGTACTTTTTTCCCACAAACAATTTATAAAACCCCCTACTAAAGTATGCACTAGTGAGTTATTGATAAATTCCATTTACCAATACATTAGAATGTCATTAACAATGAGGTACGAAGTCCAGAAAGCCAAAATGTCCTGTAAAAATCCCTTATATCTATGAAGTGCACTGTTCTTTCTGAATCAGAATCACAGTGTGATGAGATGTCTGTAACAGGAGACATAGAGAAGTTTTCCAGAAATCATTGTTAATCTTGGGTATATGTTCATAAAAAGGGATACATGTGAGTGCAGCAGAATTCACAGAAGATTAAATGCTCCCATGATTTGATTCCACTTGTTCTTTTCCTCTTGAATATATGCGCTGAAAATTTTGTTCCCTCAAGTCTGCATATAATTTGTGTTTAACATTTCCAATACTTAACCCAGGGCATGATGAACTGGTGCTATATTTTTAAAGTCCCAATGGCAGAATTAGATACTTTTGTATACCATCATTCTTTCCACCAGCCTCTTTTTTTTTTTTTTTTAAAGATTTTATTTATTTATTCGACAGAGATAGAGACAGCCAGCGAGAGAGGGAACACAAGCAGGAGGAGTGGGAGAGGAAGAAGCAGGCTCACAGGAGAGGAGCCTGATGTGGGGCTCGATCCCACAATGCCAGGATCGCGCCCTGAACCGAAGGCAGATGCTTAACCGCTGTACCACCCAGGCGCCCCACCACCAGCCTCTTCAGTGTCAAAACATCAAGTATATTCAAAGTGGCAATGTACCCAGCCAAAGGACCACATTCCTTAGTTCTAATGCTGCTGTGGCCAGTTGAACAATGACAAATAAATGTTGTGTGAACATTTTTTAGTAAGTTTTCTTACAAAACAGGAGGTAAGCTTTCTCTTCCTTGTGCTGCCTGGAATATGAATGTGACATCTGGAGCTCTAGCAACTATTTTGCACCATAAGGACAAAAGTCATCTTCCAAGGATAACAGAGCAAAAAACTGGAAGAAGACTGGATCCCTGATGATTCTGAAGAGTTGTCGTATCAGGTCTGAACAGCCTCTTGTTACTTTGTCTTTTCTGGCACATATAGGCAACCTAATTTCTACAGAAATTGGTTTCAACATATTTTTAAATGTCTGTTGTTAGTTCACTATACCTGCTCAAGCCTTTATGAATTTAAAAAGATAACTACTGAATGCATTTTTTTCATCTTCATTGAGAAGTATACCTTATATAAATAAAAAATGCTCCCAAAGCCATTCTTAATTTTTTCTTTGTAATTCTGCTCTTTTTGATAATCTTTTTAACCTCTTCCCCTTTTTCTTATGGTTTGCATTCAATCAGATATATTGAATGCAATATACTTTTTTTCTCTGTGTTATCGTCTTTACTCTCTTTGCAACAATCTAATTAGCCTTGTTTTCAGGTCTTCTGACATCCTATTTTCTTTCCCCTTTGCATGGCTTTGCACATGAGTTTGCCCCAATGACTAGCAGTCACCCTTCAGATCTCAGCTCAAAGTTTACTTTCCCCGAAGAGTTACATCCACTGGATATGGATACATGGTCTCAGCGTAACATCTACCTTTCTTCATAGAACTTAGCACACAGTTGCAATTTTGTTGTTGTTGTTGTTAAGTAGTGAAGTCACATGTTTAATGTATTTCTCTCTCCAATCTTCTAGATTTTAAACTGCATCAGAATAGGACCTGTTTCTTCCTGGTGCCCAGCACAGTTCATTTTGCAGAGCAGGCACTCAGGAAATAAAGAGAATCATCTTACCCATGTAGATACACCTGGTAATTATGTGATTTGGGGCCAGGAGAACAGCTGGAGCTGCGTGTGAGTGTAACAAACCCACACTCAGAAAGCCAATGTCAAGAAGTGGAGATTACCTACAATGGCATTCTCAATTCTAAAAATCTGTAAGCAATAATTCTAAACGGGGACTGAAGACGTGTTTAATCGATTTCGTGAAAGTAATAGTGAATTGCAAAGACAGCAAAGGATAAGCTTAAAATTCGAAGAAAACAAAACAAGAGAAGGTGATAGACAAGTGAAATAACTTAAAAAGTAAGTGTAATTAAAGTTGAAGAGAATAAACTTAATTCAAGAAAATATAGACATTTTTTTCTATATGAACCCCCCCCCCCAACTGCCAGCCTCACTCTAATTCACTTTATAAATCACCAGTGGAGTTATCTTGCCCAAGAGAAAGTTTGATAATGTCACATCTTTGCAAAATCCTTCAGGGGTTCACCACAGACGATAGCCGAAACAGCACTGCTCACTGGTGAGTATACTCAAAAAAATAAAGACCTATAATTTTTTTTTATCATTTATTCCTGATGGATTTTACTGTTAGATGTTTGGGGGAAAGTTGATTTTCCTATTTATGATTTAAAGTAATTCACAGCTTGAAGCAATCAGCATGGATTTTGAAAGAATTTGAATGAGTCCAGGCAGCCATACTTCAATGCCCAACGTCTCACAGGAACTAGCAATTTGATTCCCAGCTGGACTATTTTCATGTACAACATCTTAATTTTCAGGGGTTGAAATCATGCGTGACAAAGTAATTTTCTTCATTATGTTACAGGAGACTTTGAGGACTACCAAGAGAGACTGCAGACAGTAAATCAATTTAAGTGTGCAGAACAATGTGGGAACTGGTTTCGGATCATAGTTTGGGAATAAACCTAATGACCTATTCTTTTAATTATTAAAAATAATTTATTTTAGGTTTTTGGGAGTTCCAGTTCAAGATGGTAACACAGGACGATCCCAGGTTCACCTCCTCCGTCAGACAAACTGAATCTAAAGCCACATATAGAACAAGTTCCTCTGACAACACCTAAGAACTAAGCAACTCTTACTAACAGGCTAAGGAGAGAAGGACCGCATCCAAGCAAGTAAGAGGTTGGGACACAATCTTGCCATAAACCCCAATCCCGTGTGCACGGTGATCCAGTCAGGAGGGAACTGAGGTCCTCCCTGAGGAGCGAAGGCTTTGAACCCCACAGTAGGCACCCACACTAGGAGAAACACACCCCCAAAACATCCGGCTTTGAAAATCAAACTTCCGCAAGACCCACAAGACTACCACAAACCGAGGAAAGGTTCTCGCAAGGACTCACCTGCCCCAGGGCTCAGCGCAGAGACAGCCAATCCGGAATCTCCCAAGTTGGCCTGCGTGAGGCTCATTTACTGCTCTTAAAGTCTCAGCCTGAGGGTCAAGCACCTAATCTGGGACACATCTAGGCACCAGCGGCTGGCAGCCACCATCTGCAGCTCTCCCCCTCTCTGCCTTAATTCCGGCTGGCAGGCGCCATTTTTTTTTTTTTTAATTTAATTCTAGGCTTTTTTTCTTTCTTTTTCATGGTGGGCGACACCTATACATGTTTCCTCTACCACACTCCAAAGTGTATCTCCCAGAGCGCATTTTCTACGCAGTTCTGGTGCCCGGGTTTTGCTACTGCTGCCGAGACGCCGTCCCTTGACCGCCTGACTCTGGAGGGCCCGGGATCTCGAGTTCCTTGGTCTCGCGAGACTGCAGCAACGAGAGAAAGTTTCCGGGCTGACTACTTACCCAGCCCTCCACTGATATCAGACCGAAACATATCCCCAGTCTTTATGAGAAAGAGGCCTATTTGCTTGTCCTGGAGCTTTGGCCTCAGGGACAGGCTTCTGATCTGGCGCATTTACCAGCTACGGATGAGCTCGCATGAAACAGGCCAATGGACACCATCGTGTTGCTATCCCTCTGCCTTGCTCCATCTTGCCCGTCTGTCCCAGAAAGGAGCTTATACCTTTGACTGGTGCCCCAATTTTTGTGGCTAATGCCTGGGGACGCCCCTACATGGCTCTGATGGCCAGTGGGATTTAGGCTTGTGCATTCCACACAACTGCAATCAATGGGGAGAGTTTTTAAATAGCTGGCACCCCCTCCCCCCCCCCCCAAGGACAGCCAGAGGCAACAGACCGAGGAGTTCAGTGATTGTATGAAAGAAGCCCATCGGCTCATCATAGCTGCAGCCTGAGAGGCAGGCTTCTAATGCAACACACATCTAAGGGCTCACTGTAACCCTTTCCAAAGACCTCAGAGGGCTGGAACTATCTTTGCGTTCCCTTTGCCGCATTCCAGGGTACCACGAGCATAACTGTAACTATAGTTAATAATACCGTATTGCATATTTGGAAGTAGAGAGGAAGAGTGAATTTTTAAAGTTCTCACAAGAAAAAAAAATGTGTAGCTATGCATGGTGATGGACGTTAACTGAACTTACTGCAATCATTTTGCAACACACACAAATATTGAATTATTACATTGCACACCTGAAATTAATATATATTTCAATTTTAAAAAGAGAAAAAAATTTGAGCTGCACACTGCATAATGGTGGTACCAAGGACCATAAATACTGACTCTGGCTGATGAGTGTCAAGGATGAACACATGTAGGTACTTACTGAATCCTTATTGATAGAGGATTTCATTTTTGCTCCAGTATGATTGCCTAGTCAGTCATTTTTATGTGCACTGATGAAAATTCTAAGCAGAACTCGGAGGGGGGGGCATTACTGAAAATTCCTTAGCATGATTAATGGTCTTTTAAAAAAAATCTAATTTTCATCTTCTTCTGGAGATTTCTAGAAAGAGAACTTAGGGAAAATCCTTACCGATACAGTACCCACACTTTCTGGTTTCCAGCCATGTCCCCATAAAAAAAAAAAACAAAAAAAACAAAAAAAAACTGACTCTGGATAGCTAGTCTAACTAGAATATTAACATAAACCCTTGACAAGAAAGTCATGGTGAAAAATAATTTCTTCTTCAGAGTTTAGGAAATAGCATAATTTTCTACCATCCAAATATTTTAAATTTTGGCCTTCCATTTGTTTTGAATTAATATGGCAAAGGTGTTCTAATTAGCCACAGGAAACTTATCTTCCAGGTAATGAAAAACAAATTGCATAAGCAACTACAAATAATACAAACAACACATTTATTTAGAAAAATAAACTGAAAATGCTGTTAGGTACAATTTCCCATGAAGCATAGATAAATGGCTATAAAAAACTGTTATATGTCAAATACAAATTACAAATGATTTCTTTAATTAAGAGAACAAATAGATGTTCAACACAAATGTATAGTATACAGTTCATTGTATCTGACTTCTTGGCTGTTAGATGATACAAAATGATCTTCACTAAAACAAACTTTGGATCCCTTCTTCATTCTTTGACCATACTTATGCTCTTTCCTTATTATTCTGTAGTTGTTTTTTAATCTGAGACAAGTCCATTTTTTTTAGAAGATAACTGAGTTTTACAGAAGAAAGAGAAAGCAATGTCTGCAGAATTCTTACATGTTTCCTTTCTGGACTCTCGCATGTAACTGCTCGTGGTCTCAAAACTCATGGGACCATCTGTGCAAATAACAGCACACGTCATTACCCTGAATGGAAGTGACAGTGCAAATATTAGAAGTGCATTGAGAAGTAATCAGTAAAAACTGGACTCCCCCTGCCCCTGCCCTTAACCAATATGGGGTGAAGGACTGAATGCAGAAATTTTTCAAGCAATCAACGACAATGCTGTTATTCCTTATGGCTTTGAGGGTGTGCACAAGAAGGCAAACATCCTCTCTGCAAACAGCAGCATTCTGTCCTAATACTGTTCATTGCTGAAATGAATACTGAATGCTCCTCTGTTCAGCTTTCTTTTTGTCTACATATTTTGAAATGCTGAATAAATCGGGCTAGAGATACCTCCTATCTCTATACTTTCACCTCCTCAAATGATAAATCAATTTTCTAGCTTAATTGCTGAATCTAAATTTTCTTGGGCTCACATCTGGGAATATTTATTTTTTTCCAAGGTAAAATAAAATGTTTGGTTTTGTTGTTTTTGACATTGTTGCCTTGCTTGTTTAGTCTTTTTCTTTCTTTCTTTTTTTTTTCTTTTCTTTTTTTATTTTTTTTTTATTTTCTTGGCAATTTCAGAGTGAAGAGATTTAAGGCTGTGGCTTTTTTTTTTTTTTTTTTTTTGCCCCCAGGGCTCTGCTCATGGCTGTCAGACTAGAGGCAGATGATTTTATGCAGATCATATCAGTGATCTTTTGTGCTCCAAAATTGAGGGATTTGCTGCTCTATGATGGACAGGTTCCTGGTTACTTCAAAATTAGATCTGGCCTCAAGAAGTCATAATGATGAATCTGAAGTGAGAAAAATGAGCTGACATGCCTCCAAATAAAGATATTCCTCCCAATCCGAAGGACCTGTCAAAAGAAGGAAAACAAAAAAACAAAAGATTAGTTGAAATATTAAACACAGTTTAACAAAAACACATTAAAATTATTAATGAGGCAATCATTTGTTAAGTGTATGCAAAATTTAAAATTATTTATCAAGGATTTTAAGTGCCTGAACATATATTAAACATATAGTCTACTTATATTTTGTATATGAAAATATATGATAACTTAGTCATCAAAAGTTTTGCAGTAGCATGCTTATATTTCAATTAAAAGATTTTCTCTTATCTCTGGCTGTTTGTTAAACTTCAGATAAATTTGTCCACTTATAAATGTACTAAGTTCTCAAGATATTAAATTTTTCAGACTATAAACTTTTTATATATACCACTCTCAAAAACTATTTTATCAAGACATCACTTTAAGGTCATCTTTCATGCCATCTGTGTAGTCTAAATGTATTAACAGATTGCCAAAACAATGTCCTTTTCCTTGATGCAAAAGAGCTGCCAAAGAACTAGTCTTTTTTTTTTACTTTATGGATAGCTACAATACTTTTAAACTAGCACCTAAAAATCATTTAAATCCATATTTGTGATTAATGAATATATTTTTTGGAAAACAAAAAGAAAGAAATGTAACTATAAGTCTCACCCTGCCCACCTGCTATCAAAGATGCTTACCATCACTACATGTGTGTCTATGGTCTTCTCTTTAAGTTCCAATGTAATAGAGAATATTTATGCAATGACTATTAATAAGTCCAGAAAATTATTAAAATAAACCTGGTACCATAATCGATTACAAATTATTTAAAAAGTCAGAGACCGAGAGTAACAGCTCTAAGTATATTTTTAATCTCTTAAAGCCTGAGAACCCCTTCTCTTAACCTTTTCATTGGGGGGTAGGTGACCCCCAAATGTGTGATTTCTCCAGTACAAAACCACAAACATACACACGGACAACAGAATAAATCATTTAGTCCTTTTGTGACAAACTCAGTCATTACCATTCTATTAATTGTAACTATTTTTCATTACATTATTCTCAACTACCAAAACAAAGTCCTAGTATGAAATAACTTAAGCTATGAAAATGAAAAAAATAATCCTCTCTCTCATTTCCAAGATTAAACCTAGAAAAATCACCATATACAATTAATCAGTGTGTGTTGAGAGCTTACTCTGGTTCATCACTGAAGATGTCATATGAAAGATACAGTAGTATAAGAAAATCTTCCACCATGGAGTTGCTTAAGATGCAAGAGTATGTCAACAGAGGAATGCAGAAGGCTGGAATGAACTGACTTATGCTCCCCTTAATCTAACAGCGTTACTAGCATCTGCCTATTTATGCCATTTTTGTGTCTTCTAGAAATAGAAGCCTCTATGTGTGTAAAGGAAATCGACATTCAAGCTGTTACTAACGTATAAGCAACAGTCCTGTAACAATTCTTTTTATTTTTTTATTGAATAAAACCATGCAAAGGTGACTTTCTAAAAATATATCGAAACATATGCATGTACTTGGGGCAAAGATAATTAAATGTGCCAATTATATTTTCAGAGGTCTCTAGTCATCTACATTATTTTTCAAAGCTGGTGAAACAATCTATCATTCATTCAAAAATATGTATTTAGTACCCACGGTATACCAGATACTGCTGTGGGAACCATGGATATAAAAATGTAATCTGCCCTCCAAGGATAGTAGTATCAAGAACGTAAGGGGACACGCAATTATTTATAGTAGAAGCAGATTTGTGACATAGTATATGAAATAAAGAATGAGTGTAGGAGTAGTAGCCTGACTGAGAAGTGAGGAGTAGGTTGGAGCTTGCAAAAGTAATATGTTGCTAGTAGTTATGAAATAAGCGTATTTCAAACAGAGGGAAACAGGTGGGCAGAGGTAGAGGACAGCGTGGGGGCTTCATTATTGTGCCGCATAAAATTGAAAGGAGTATATTTTCAACTATATTTTGTTGCTTCTGGAGAGGCTGGCAGGGGCCAAGGTGTTCTTTTCTACTGTGTAAAAAAGTTTTTAGATTTTTATCCCAAAGGTAACTATTGAAGAACAGGAACTATTGACAAAGAGTGGCCGCAGAAGAGTGGAGAGTATTGGGGAAGGCGGGGAGAGCATACATATGGCAGATACTTACAGCAAAGGAATGGCAAAGCCTTCAGCTGAAAGCAATAACTTACAATCCCCATTGCAGACACATCCTTCGTGGCAAATTGAAGAGAGCAAAACAACCCATTCTTTCTTAATTAAATTAAGAGAGACTTTCATTCAATTTTCATCTATTTAAGATAAGAGCAACATTATTTGTGAAGCTTTTCCTGTTTTGCCAATATCTCATGGAAGCAGATATTCACCTCGCAGTCGTCGGTGAGCGTGGATTAAAAGCAGAGACTAAAATCTTCTACCCAGCAGACGTGTATACCCACTGATTGAATTCTAAGATTGGGTATTAGCAAAAAAACATTGAAGTCATACTGAGTTTTGAAGGTTTATTACAGTTTTCCAGACCTCTCCCTGTATGGGATCATATATCACATTCAATCTCTTAACCTCAGGCTCAAATGTTGTTTCCTACAGAAGAAAACCCCAAATAACTTTACATGTATAATTTGCAAATTTAAAAATTTCATGAACTTCCATTATGTTAGGTTTTAAAGTACAAACATTTTTAAACCTCTGCATTCCCTTTACTGTATGCTTGCTTCAAATACGGAGACAGGTCATACACCATTACAACTGTACAAGGTAAATACATTTCCTCAGCGTTGACATAAGGAAACATAAATCACACACACCAAGATCTTGTATAGTTAACAATGATTGGAAGCACTCAGGAAATGCTTTATGACCCATTCTTCAGATCAGTGGGTTAATTGCTTCATTCTGCTCAAAAAAGCTTTGCTTAAAACTAATTAAAATTTTCTTCACTTTCTTTGGATGGAAGAGATCCATGTTTTCAAGCAATTCAAGTGTCATTTTTTTAATAAATTTTTTCCAGATCCAAATGTGGTATACAAAATATGAGTGATAGTAGATAATTTTCAGACTTTGAGTCATTAAATGTCAAGTTAATTAATTTATATAAGTAGCACCTTAAATTAATTTATATGAGAGCATTTCAATGCAGTAAGGACAACATGATTTTAAAATGTCGAAGACAGCATGCAAAGCTAGGGAAAAGCTTAAAAAAATATTACAAAAATTTGTCCAAACAGAAGCGTCTCATAATTCTATATTTATTTGGACCTTGATGTAATTTTCATAATTCTCTTCTTTATAATCTATATTTATTAAATATAAATACAAAAATTTGTATGTATTGATTGCATATTGTTATAAAATATTTTATTAAAAATGTATGTTTAAGTATTTATTATCTTAAAATTTATGTAATTTAAAATATTTTTATGAGACAATGTGTCACATGTCTGCTGCATTTTAAGAGGTAGAAACCATGAAGAAAGCAAAATAATTTTCAAGAAAATCAGTCTTATTTCCCATTAAATGAACCGGAGCAAGACGTGTTCACTTAATTCAGTTAAATGAAAATGTATGGAAGACCTACTGTAAGTCAGGCATTACGCCAAGCACGGCAAATATAAGGACAGACAATTAGATTTCTACTACATCTAAACACGGAGCCAAATATTTCACACTTCGTTATAGTAAGCTATGAAGTAGATATTCTTACGATTTACCGGGTGAGGAAATGCTGGCTCTGGTGAGATTAAATCAAGGTCAACATTACCACCCACAAGCCAAATTCACTATCCCCCAAACCATTCATTTGATTCTGTAACCATGGAGATGAGTATTTGTGACAAATGGTATGGGTCTCATAGGCTAAAATATTTACTACCTGGCCCTTTACAGAAAAAGTTTGTCAATCCTGGTTGAATCTATTTATCTAATTTGTTATAAAATTACTTACCAATCCAACCTTTTATTTTTCCAAATGGATTGCCAATCATTTTAACAACATGTATTCAATGACCTTTACTTTGCTGTACTTTGATATGCTATTCTTAACACGTAAAATTCACATACCCACATGGTTGTATGTGGTGTATTTCTGGATGCTAGAAATTCATTTCCTCTCATTTCAGGTTCAGGTTTTTTATTGTAGCAAAACTTTAATATTCTGTGGGATAGCACTGAATTTCTGAAATAATTGGGGCAGAACAGGCACCTGTACAATATTAAGTTATCATATCAGAAATATGGTGGACTGTTACATTTATTTAGACCTTCGTTTTATTTTTTTAATGATTTATTCTAGAGAGAGAGAGACATGGGGTGGGGGGGTGGTGCAGAGGAAGAGAATCTTCAAGAAGACTCCCTGCTGAAAACGGAGCCCAGCTTGGGGCTCCGTCTATAAGATTATGACCTGAGCAGAAAGCAAGATTCAGACACCGACTGAGCCACCAGGTGCCCCTAGACCTTCATTTTAGGGCTCTCGATAATTTTATCATTTTCTTCATAGACATCTTTAACACTCCTTTTTGAATTATTCCTATATTATAGCTTTCATTGGTATTTGGATGAAATAGTTTTTAAATTTATTTTGTATGTTTTTATCACTGATACTAAGGTATATACTGAATTTTTAAATATCCTTATATTCAACTAGTTTATGCCACTTTCTTATTGGTTTTTGTCTAATACCTTTTTCTCTCTTGTCTTGGATTACCTAGATCAGTAATCATATTGTCTATAAATGTTGATACTATCATCTTTTTTTTTCAAAATTTAGATCTTTAACTTTTTCATTTCATTTTTTCATTTATTTGTTTTCATAATTTTGACCTTTATCTTACTTCATTGTTTAGTTTCTCCAGTGCCATGTTGAACAGTGCCAGTGGTAAGAAATGGCTCATAAAATCATTTCAATATGACACCTTACTTGAGTGGAAAAGTTTTGGCTACTTTTCGTTTTCTTCTTTTGCTGTTGGTTGTTTAAATGTTTCTTAAAGCAAATTAGGTTATTTACATTTTTAAATAAATTTAACTATTTTATCCATACTTAAACATAGAAGTCTTAAGTGTTCTTCTTTCTGATTCCTAAAGTCACTCATTTGTTTCTTCTCTATTTTTTTTTCTTCTTAATTTTTGATGGTGCTATAGATGTTTGCGTGCCCCCAGAATTCATGGGTTGAAGCCTAATCCCTGATGTTATAGTAGTTGGAAGTGGGGGACTTTGGGAGGTGAAAACATCATGAGAGTAGAACCTCATGAATGGGATTAGTGCCCTTATAAAAGAGAAGCCAGAAATCTCCTTCTCTCTTTCTCTGCCATTAGAGAATACAAGGAGAAGAAGGCGGTCTAGAAGCTGGAGGTAGGCCTGCACCAGACACCGAATCTGCCAGTGCCTGGATCTTGTACTCTCCAGGCTCCAAACCTGTGAGAGATAAATGTTTGTTGTTTATTTTTTTTTAAAGATTTTATTTATTCGACAGAGATAGAGACAGCCAGCGAGAGAGGGAACACAAGCAGGGGGAGTGGGAGAGGAAGAAGCAGGCTCACAGCGGAGGAGCCTGATGTGGGGCTCGATCCCATAACGCCGGGACCACGCCCTGAGCCGAGGCAGACGCCCAACCGCTGTGCCACCCAGGCGCCCCAATGTTTGTTGTTTAAGCCACCGCGTCTGTGGTATTTTTGTTACAGTGGCCCTACAGACTTAGACACATGGGGGAAAATCTATTTTGACATTCTTTTCAAAATAAAGTAATTTTTAAAATCAAGCTTTCCTTTTTTTATAGGTTTGATCATTTTTATATATTAGTGTTTTGTCTTTATTAGTTTTCCTTGTCTACCTTAAGATTTTATCTTTTTTTCAGTTTTTTGAGTTGTATGTATAGCTGTCATTTTGATTTTTTTTCATTTTTTGCATTTATTTGAAGAAAGCCTATTTCATAATCCACATTCCCAAATATTTATGTTTCCTAATGTGAATAAGGGGATAGGAAAACATTTTCTCCTTCTTTGAAAAGAAAAATGACATTGAGTTAACTTTCTAGTTCTGTTTCCATAGAAACCCAACACTGGTGGAATGTCAGCTGTATTACTAGGCAACATTGCTTATAATAAAAATAAATCCTGATTTGTAAACTGCATCTGGTCTGGGGGGACTGTGAATGACTATAAATATCTCGTGGGATTTCTTGAGTGTGGTGCATTCTTGTAACTGCTGATGTTCTTTGCTTACAGATTATTGTAACAGATGTTGATTACTATTCTGGACATGGTAAGTGTTAGCCAGGGTAGATCTCACAACTACCCATGACCTCCTGAGCTGTCAGGTTGGAGAAAGACTCTAACCCTCGACCCTTGTGGGAACTCTCATGTTGAAAAATCACTGGATTCCGTCCTACTGGCATGCTGTGTGTCCTTCTAATGAAACCACTGTCAAGTGTGACCTATTGGGGTCATGAGATTGATTGTCCAATTGAGCCTACAACTACTAAGAGTTGGTGTTAAACATATGGAGATTCTTTTTTAATTTATGCATCTATCAAAATGTTATTGGCTTCATATTCTGAGAAGCGTAGAGGACTAAGGTTGGTCAGGAAGTAGGTACATGGGAAGATTGTGCATTGCCTGAAAATTGTTATGGAACTTGAAGATGTTAGTAACACCTGAGTCCCTTCCAAATGGTGCCAGTGATATCCTACCTGCACCTAGGAAGTCTGGCAAGAGAGAAAATTTTAAGTAAGAGACCTAGTATCCCTCCTTCAGAAAGAATTAACAAAAATACATAAAACGCGACAGTGGAAGAATTTGGGCAGAGTTTCCTTGAGATGTGAGAAAGAAAATTTCAAAGAACTTTCAATGATAAAAATTATATTTAATCTGGTTCTTAAAAGATAGGGAGGTAATATGTTACCAGTTTGAAAAAAAAATGTAGGTAAAGCACTCTAGGTAGTCAGATAAAAAAAGCCTAGGTGCATTTTGAAAAACATCATGTGTGGGGCTCCTGGGTGATTCAGTCGGTTAAGTGTCCAACTATTAAATTTGGCTCAGGTCACAATCTCAGGGTTGTGAGAAGGAGCCCCACATCTAGCTCCAAGCTCCATGGAGAGTCCGCTTGAGATGCTCTCTCTCCCTCTGCCCCCCCCCCCATTCACGCGCCCTGTCTCTCTTGGTCTCTCTCAAATAAATAAATCTTAGAAAATAAATAAAAACATCATATGTTATTTCCTTTCATCCATTCAGTGAATCATATATGCCCATGTATCAGTTCCAAGTTACAGGAAGTTTTAGTTCTTATACTGATACATATAGAATTTAATACATATGATCAAATTAGGAAAAAGCCAATTATGGATGCACTTCACTGTCATCTTGAAGTTCTATTACACATTTAGCTACTTTGGGAAAACATCACTTCATGCTTCACAAATCATGAGTATTGAGAAAATCACCTTGAAAATAATCATTTTAATGTGAGGAAAAGGACACTGCTAATTCTAGCAAGGTGTTCTAAATTGACACAACTCATTTCTTCTCATGAATTATCGATAACACTTTCTAAAATATAAGTGAGACTCCTTGGCAGCTGCCCTGCTTTCCTGAGCCCAGGAGCTGTGCAGATTCTGTCTGAGAAATCTGTATATTCATGAACAAGACACACACCGATCAAATCTGTACGTAGCGCTCGCCGCACGTACAGGGGGATATTCAGTAAGCGTACGTGTGTCTGACAAAGCAACAGTCTACAGAGATGATACTCAAGTGTTAAAGGCCAGATGGTCATTTTGTAAAATAAGTACCTGATACCTTGAAATAGCACGCACCTCTCACCAGACCTAGCGCATCAGACGACATCCAACAACATGAGTTCCACATTATCAAGGCCAGCTACAAAATTTAGAGGGTCCGGTGGAGCAGGAAAAGCAGGGACTTATTCAAAAGTCAGGAGAAAAAGCTTTGTCCTTTCTTACTAGTGACTCTGTTTTTCTCTTTGCTCTTTAACGTCATGCTCCTTCGGGCAGAGGTTGAGTGCAGACCCCACAACCCCCCGCGGCTCAGCCTGGCCACTCAGAACACAACATCAGTGTTGGCCTCCATGGAGAGGGAGCACAGCACTGATCTCTTTATATAAGTGGGTGGCCCAGAGCTCATCTATGTGGATGATAAAGGTAGAATGAGGCATGAGGAAAAGCTTCAAGCCCCCCAAGGCGTTCATTATCCCACGGGACTTCACTTACAAAACACAAATCTAACGATAAAAATATGAAGCCCTTGACTACAGAGCATTAAACCCCAAGTGTAAGCAGGTGTGGATACAGTGGGGGGTACTTCTGAAGACAGGGTCTTAAGCAACAGTAAGGGTCACATGTCCCTGAAAATGACCCTGCAAGTCTGTCCCAAATAGACTTCCATCTGTCCCACCCCAAGTCTTTACAATGGAATTCAAAATAACCCCAACCACAGGTCCAGCTTTGCCTCATCCTATGCTATATTGTGTTTGGTTCATTCAGAACATTCAAAAGTATGTTTCAGTCAGACACAAGTGACTACAGAAGAACAATGTACATGAACCATAAGGAGTAACATCAAAATCAGTTTAAGGAATGCTTTAAAATATTTCTGTGCCCAATCAATATTTTTATTCATTATTGTAGGTAGATTGCAACTGTCCACTTGTTAAGATTTTGACACTTTTACACAGCAAAAAAGAGTACATATCTACTAGCAAATTGGCCCTGCAAACTTTACCCTCCAAGAGAGTTTGTAAAGTCCATCTATGATATATAAACACTTGAAAAATTAATTTGGTGAAATTGGCTAAGAAAATTATTTATAGGTGGAAATAAAATATAGAACTTCTCATATCCATGGAACATCTGCATTCACACAGCAAAAAAGTACTCTATTATTTAAGCTCTAATAAGTACTCTATTATTTAAAAATAACTAATACTCTATTATTTATTAAAAATAATTATTTTTTACATATTTATATGCCCATATAGAATCACATTAGTTTGTAAAAAAGGTACTTTTCAATTTGCTTAAAACAAATTTAATGACCTAATTTTTAAAAATGATGAAAATTATATTTTATGAAAGATATTATTTATAACAGTAAAGTTACGATGTGCTATTTCAAAATATTAATAATTATTTCAATATATTTTAATATATAATTATTTCAATTTCAATATAAATTTTGATATTTCAATACATTTATATCATAAAAGACTATTAAAAACATATCTTAGAAGCCTAGCTCACACCTGTTTTGGGATATTTTTGTCAATCTTTTGAAAAATGTTATTACTAATAAATTTTATGATTAAATATCATAATTAAAGTTCCATAGAGAAGGAATAAATGATGAGAAAAATATGTCATTCTTTTCTATCCTTTTAGATTCCCAGTTGAAAATATTTCTTTGAAGAATACTTTCCAGAAATCTTTTTCTACTGCTCATTATGGGCACAAACCCACCAAATTGTCAGGAGTACTACCACCCTATTAACAAGTACAAATTCCAATTTGCACTTATAAAATATTCCTTCCACAGAATACATGCAATATATGCTTGCTTGCTTGCTTGCTTCATTCATTCATTCATCATCCACCCATGCATCCACCTGTCCATTCGTTTACCTACATTATGTGCAATGCTGTGGTATTTCATCAGTATGGGATAACACTGAGTCTCTTATTGCCAAATATCCCCATTGATCAATTAGCAAATTCCTGCAAATCCTAAGTATAGTGCCTGTTATGATGTCATGGTTTTAGAGTCTGGAGCACAAAATTAAGTTCCACTCCCCAGTTGTTATAAAGGTCTGTCTAAGATAGTTTCTAAGACTCAGTTTCCCCATCTGTTGAAGAGGAGGAGGAGGAAAAGACATTAATATCTACTCCCCGGTTTTGATAAACAAAGTAAATGAAAACAGATAAAAACGATTTTGTGGTGCTCATATAGTTCCATTTTACAAAGAGAAACATATATAAATACATTGGGGACGGGTAGATAATTCCACCGGAGTGCTGAACAATCTCCCTGAGAATCTGATTCCTAAAAAGATCTCAAGGCTGATTGGTGTATGTTGACATCTTGTGTCCCGTCTCTGACCACTGAGGGAGGCCACCAGAGTGGATTTGCCAAGAAATAAAAACAGAATCAAATAACTCTCTTGCCCTCTCTCTTCTGCTGTTAGTAACAATATCAGTATTGGCCACTTTTTCAACCAGAGTTATAAATACTTTCTAATATTTAAGTACATGAGAGCAACATCACACATAGTGTTGAAAGCACCGAAATGTAAATTAAATGCTAAAGGAACCAATTTAGAAGAACAGTCACCAGGATGCTTTTTTTCCCATGAACACAGACAAGCACACCCAATGAGGACATTTACTTCATTATATGAGGAATTCGGGGGTGAGGGGCACTCAGTTATATAAAATTGTGGCTGTTTGCTTACCCTAGATGCCTTGATCTTCACTAATGGTGTTCAGAGAACAGTTTTTTGTTTTTATTTATTTTCTAAAAAAAATCTCAGCGTTCATTCTGTTTTCGTTACTGTAAGCCAAGCAGGAATTTTGCTCATGCTAATGACTGTGAATTGTCTTGTCTAAAGCCAAACATGTCTCTGACAACCCGTTCTTCCTAAATCCCCCTTTTCCTGCCCCTCCTTTTAATTTCCTTTTTATTCACTGATGTGTGCTGCACAGAGAAACAGTTGCAGCCAAACTGGAGAGCACTGTGAAATGAATGGCTGTGATATCTATCCCTCCTTTTGGCAACACTCCTTTGTGTAACTGCATGAAAGCCTGCCGAAGCTAATGTTAACACGTGCACATTCTACTGAGTTTCACTGGAAATGAGGCATGGTAGAAGAATGCATTATTTTTTCATGATGGAACGAGAGTACCTTCAATCGAAACAAAATTAAAATGCTAACATTGCTCCCTCCTCCTTGTTTAAACATTTCTGTCAAACCACATTCATTTTAGGTTTTTAATTTATTACATGAAACAAGCGGTAACAATGCTTCCTCCTCTAACATCCACCGATGTTTTGCAACGATTAAATTCTGTAGACAAGCAATAAAATGCTGCTCTCATCTTCATGAGATGGCATTTCCTTCTTCCTCTGGCTTTTAAATAAATGATCAGATGCCTTCTGTGAATTAGCAAGCTGGACTTTATGGGTTGCCTTTTTTATTAACCTAATACAATCAGGTTAACTAGTCTTCCCTCTCCAAACACAGACAGGGTTAGAAGTAGAGGACAGGAGGTCAGCCATGACAAATCTGCTGAATAAAGTTATGTTATAGACTGGAAAGGAATCAAGGATTCTCTTCCGTTATTAAACTCTCCGAAGCAACCGGACTTGGAAAAACACCCAGTTGCCTATGCCAAGACACCATCTCTATTCACCATGTCCTTTTCGAAAACATTGTACTAAAAAAGGAATTAGAAACAAAACAAAATAAAAAACAGTCTACTAAATTTTATTTTTCTTCTTCCAAAATGTTTATTTTAGGCATATATGACTGAATGTTGTAAGCTTGAGGATAGGAAAAATGTCTTGCAACGACTACAATAGAGTGGTATTTCTGGAAAGTCTGTAAAATGCCACATAGAGAAGGTCTCATATAATGGTATTGTTTTACTTAAGGGGAGTAAGATAATACTTAGAGTTTAACTGGCAGGCGTCCGAGATATTGTTCACTTAACTTGAGAAAGGCCCAATGTCCTACCACCTTTTCTTCCATCTTGCCACCATTATGAACAAGAACATATGAGAGTCCATATTTATACACCCACAGAACCAACAGAAAGCAGGTTACCCTTGTAAATAAGACAAATAACTGAAAGACATGCGGTTTTTACCGCCATTAAACTTGGAGTTAATCAGAGGATGCTCTCAGGTTTTCTAACAGTATTTGCCATGATACCTCTTGAATACAATTCATGACATATCACCTTAAAAGAAGCAAACTACACTCTCAAAGTCCCACCATTGGATTATACTCAGAATTCAGTAACTTCAATCATGGCCAAACCACTGAAGCCTCAGTAACTCTCAATGCACTTTTGGTTCAGCTAGGGTCCGTCCTCTTTTATTTCCATGAACGATAGGCAAACAACCCCTATGATTCCTACATTTTCAATTACACGCTATCAGTGGAATTATTACTTTAATATAACCCCAGAAATCAGAGTGCTTCTGGATATAATGGATTTGGGGGAAGGGAGCCTCATCTCAGTAAGCCTTGTGGTAGACACAATTAAAAGCTAGAAGCTTAGGGCCATTTGGTGTAAATAAAAACAACCCCTTGCATTTCAATAGCCTTCAGGAAAATCTTTTTATTAAAATATAGGGCAATGTTTCTCATTCTTGGCAGTACTAACATTTTGCTCTATATAATAATTTTTGGAGAGGCAGGGAGCTGTCCTGGGCATTGTAGCATTTTTAGCCACATCCCTGGATTTAGGGTCAGTTAATGTCTTAATCAAAAACTTAAATGGCGTTACTTTGCTCATTCATTCAACTTAAAACTTGTGAACTCTGCAACTATCTGCAATGCAGCTACTGCATATCCCTTTGATTCATATGAAGAAATGTGCTTAAAAAACAGAGCAACACTTGTCCGATACAAAAACAATGTTCTGTACTCCTAATAATAGTATTTTAGAAAGCTAAAACCCAAGTTACATTCGTAGAGTGGACAATGAGTTTTTTCATTTCATTCCTCCCGTGAATTCATGATCTATTATCTAACCTGACCAACAAAGACAATTTTTCGTCCAAGATGGTCCAGTCCTGAGTGAAGTCTTGAATTTACATCGTTGTTGTCAATCCAATTACAGAAACATTTATTGGAAATGTGCATACGTGCATGAACTGCTCAAGGCACTTGGAAAACAAAGGTGAAGAAGATATTAAAGAACCAAATGAATTTTGACCAGACATAGGAGAAAAATGAACTCTGCCTGAAGGAATTGGAAAAGGTTTCGAAGCCAGCTTCCTTAGGAAGGATGAATAGAATTTCAACAAGAAGGAAAAGCGTCAAGCAAAGAAGGGACAGAGGCAGAAGAGAACAGATCCAGGGACAGAGAGAAATCAGTGCCCTTAGAGCCTAGCCTTCCGACTGGGCAGCAGTAGCAGGAGACAAAACCAGAGAGGGAGAATGTTACCACATAGGTAATGGGGAGACCGTCAGGGTCTCTAATTGGAAAGTGATCTGGCCAGATGTGCAAGACAGAAAGATGGCCGGGCAGTTACGTGAAGAACAAAATGGAAAAGAGAAGATCTTGAATCAGGGAGAGCAATTAGGGGTCTATTATTAATGCAGTATTTCAACTGAAAGAGAATGAGATATTGAACTGAGAAAAACTGCATGAGGGGTTGAGACGAGGGAATGGACTCATTCAGTATTTAGGATGGAGAATGAAAAGACCCTGAAAAATAATTGGAGTGGGACATGAAGAGGTGAGGGAGATTTTTCTTTATCATTTCTGGTGTGGTGATTTGGTTGGATAGTAGTATCAACTTCCTGAGAGAAATGAAGAGGCAAAGAACAGGTGTGGGGGAAATAAATTGACTGGCTAGGATAAAACTATTACCCCAAACACCAAAACAACATGTATCACAAAGGATATTTATACGTTCAAGTGGAAATTATAGAAATATTGGTTAAAATGGGAAATCTGGTTTCTTAAATCACAAGCTCTTCAAAAGGAACTTTGTCAATATGACTTCTACTAATTAAAGAGAATCAAATTGGGAATCTTTAAACTTTATTTCTATAAGTATTGTGCCTTAAATATAGTAAGGTTAGAGAACGCACAGGGAACCAGCCTGAAAGGGCAGCTTGGCTCATTGGAGGAAAGATAATGGCTGATTAATTTACTAGAATTCTTTGGCATTCTAAATAAATTCAGGGGCTGGCTTTGGGAGGTCATAAATCCCTTAGAGCATCAGATAAAAGCTACGGACTTGACCCCTTAAAAATAAGCAGATTTACACATAAAGACCATTCCCTTTATGATTTCAAGATGGCTCTCCATAGACACCCATGCATTGCAAGGACCTCAGCTTCAGAGTTCTTGGTTTCGGAGTGGACAAATTTAATCATAGATCAGTATTATTTTAAAAAGGCTCAAATATATATTTAGAGATATCTCTTTAGTATTAATAGGAAGTAGTCTCTTTTCCAAATAAACTTCTATAGATCAGGGTTTTACATTTCAATACTGTTGACATTTGGGTTGGGCAATTCTTTGTTGTGGGCCAGGAAGGTGAAACTGGTTAGCAGCACCCTTAACCTCTACCCACAAGGTGTCCTTAAGACCACAGATGTCTCTAGACAATGTCTCCTGGGAGGCAAAACTGCTGCATTTGAAAACCATTGATACAGGTAAGGACTTTTATCTTCATAAAACTCCCACATAAGAGATAAAGTTAGGTGTTCTCTTTCTGAAGAAAAATATTTCCATGGGAAACTTTCCTAGAACAGATCACAAAGTTAGTAAGCAACAAAGGCTGGTACTTAGATCCCATCTTTTTGGGGGGCAACTCGTAATCTTTTCCTTACATTCCTATTATCACTGGTGGAGGAAAAATTATCTCCTCTTCAGAGATGGTAACAATCACACAACATAGTCATAGCAGAGCCGCTGTCTTTTATCAATTTGCCTCCCTCTTCCTTTTTTATACACAACTTCGTCTTTAAGAAATTAAATACTCCAACTTAGGCAATCAAGAAACTGATATTTTCATAGCAACAAGAAATCCGTCAACTCAAAAATAAATGAAACGTTATAAAAACTCGTTAGTAACTGAATATATTACCATCTGCAGCATGAGCAAGTCTGTGTTCTTATGGTAAATCTTACCTTTGTTTACTTCTGTAATGGGAAATCTGCAAGTTATGCACAAGTTATGGAATATATTGGCAACAGATACAAAAATCTGCTAATACCCATACATAGAGATACTGAAATTTCAGTACAAATACTGTGTTTCCCCTCTCTGCCATTTCTTTGTCCCTAGTCATGCTCTGTAAAACTATGCATTTTGTCTCTCCCTTTGTCATCATTTATAGTTCTTATTTGTCAGCGTGCTAATATCTGTGTTTGCTCCCTGTATCCATTACTTTGTCTCCTTAGGATAGTCTCCATTTTTATTCTGGGGGACACTCCCTCCCCAACTCCTTGTCAACATGTTTTAGGCAGTCTCATAGAGGGAGCCTTTCTTTCCCTAAAAATGGAACATCTAATTTTTAGCTAAGCAGCTGGTCACGCAGAATAAATACTATCTTGAAGGTGTGTGTAAACATGTGACAACGTCAGGAAAGGATTGAAGTCAGAGCATCAAGTGGTAGCTTCTGGAAAACTTTTAAACAGAAAGCTCGTCCACACTCTTGGCTGAAATTTTTCTTCCTTTGCTCCGACCGGCTGCCAAGAATGTAGATTTGATGGCTGGAGTTCTGGCTGCCAGTTTATACAATTAGTATGATCCACCTATGTCAGAGACGGACAGGAGGGACGCCCAAAGGATACTCAGTCCCTGACTTCTTTGTAAACCAGAGCTGCCATATAGGCCCTGATCTGCCTCAAGACCTTCGTGCAAGAAACAATCTTCAGGACGCCTGGGTGGCTCAGTTGGTTAAGCGACTGCCTTCGGCTCAGGTCATGATCCTGGGATGGTCATGATCCTGGAGTCCCAGGATTGAGTCCTGAGTTGGGCTCCCTGCTCAGCGAGGAGTCTGCTTCTCCCTCTGACCCTCCCCTCTCTCGTGCTTTGTCTCTCTCATTCTCTCTTAAATAAATAAAATCTTTAAAAAAAATCTTATAGTGTATCTTTTTAACATCACTGTGATTTGGGGACTCTTATTCACATAGGAATTGAATCTTAATGGATACAATGGTGAAAGTCCATTCTAAGCTTAAGTTGGAGCACATGACCTAAGTCTAAACCAAAGAGCTGATGACATCCCTCTGTTTCAGAGGGACCCATGCGCTATACCAATATTCTAGATAAAATGGTATATTTGCAGCTATATCAAGAAACTGAATTTGCCATAAAATTTGATGAATGAAGTACAAAGATGCTGTCATTCTGACAAAAGCTGTTAGTATATTTTGGTTTAAGTACCAAATTCTAAATGAGCCTGGGGCTAAGTCCTCCTTCATGGGAGGACTGTATATGATTTCAAGGGATGGCACTGAATGACGTCAGGGTTATGGATTTAAAACAAATATGTAAGCAGTCATGAACATTTCTTTGCAGGCACTGAAAGCTGTAATTAACGTTGTCTGATGTGAGTTTAACAAATTCTGGAATTCATGATTTGTAGAAAACTATGCTATTAGGTGCCTAACTGTATGATGCATTTTGTGACAAAGGATAATAACATTATCCATTGAGGTAGACAAACTTCACTCATCCAATCAACCAGTCCTTCTGGGTACCTTGCACAAAATGTCACAATCACAATGTCTTCTGACCAGTTTGGGAGAAAGAGAATAAAGAAGTTAGCAGCTTGTAAGGTGCAACAAAATCAAAAAAGTAAAAAAAAAAAAAAAAAAAAGTAATAATAATAATAATAATAATGCCAGGAAATATTAGTTTCATTAGTAAGAATCTTCAATTCTCAGTTATTAAGTGCAATTCAAATAGAATTTACTGAGCACATGGGAATACTACTTAAAACACACAGGCCATGTCTAATACGTATATTTCAAGTAATCTGATAGGCATAAGGATATGTGACCAACATTGCATTGTGCATGCCTGACATCAGGAAATACTGTATATAGTCCAGATAGAGTAGTAAGCAAATGAGACAGCAGTCTTTACATTTTAATGATGGGATCATATGGGGAAAGGAGCTAAGTCCGATTTTAGGGGTGAGGAGGGGAGGAGGCAGAAACATACTCCTCAGAAGAGAACTAATCTCTGCAGTTTTGACCAGTTAAAGGGGAGGAAGAAAAGACAGTGCTCTGATGTCTCAAAAGATGAGAGAATATTACATTTGGGGCAAAATTCTATCATGCAGTAGGACTGAAGCTTAGACTCTACAAATGGGAAAGGCCAGAGCTGAGCACAAGACAAAGAGGGCAGACACAGTGTGAATTTTCCCTCTTGTTTAAATCTGAAAAGATTCATCTAAATCTGAGAGATAAGACGTGGCCAATACAAAATGTTTCTATGCTTGTTTTTAATATTAACATTCTTTAATTTTGGACTAATGCATGATTAATAAAAATCCTTGGAATATATGAACAGCATAAAGAAGAGTAAAATATCATACTTTCTGACACACAGACATATCCAATATTACAGCTTTGGCATATCTTATTCCCGTTCTTAAATTTTTTTCCTTATTTGAAATAATTTTCAATGTAAAATATTTTTGTAACATGATATCAAAAATTATCATAACATTATTTAATGGCTACATAATATGTTAAGGTAAAGCTATGTTCCTGCTCATTTTTAAAAATAATGTATATAGTTCCTTAACATAAAAGAAAAAACACTAACAAATATATTGGATATAGGATTCCATACCAAAGTAAATGTACTTAGAGGGCTACACAAAGTGTGCTTTTTTTTTTTTTTAAGATTTATTTATTTATTTATTTATTTGAGAGAAAGAGCAGAAGCAGGGGGAGGGAGGGAGGGGAGAGGATGAAGCAGACTCCCTGCTGAGCAGGGAGCCCAACTTGGGACTCGATCCCAGGACCCTGAGATCATGACCTGATCAAGTCGCTTCACTGACTGAGCCACCCAGGTGTCCCCAAAGTGTGCTCTTTTGACATTAGTCCCAGGACATGCTTTGAAAAAAACAAAATAATGTTCCAATAACAAATGAGCTTGTGAAATAATGCATATAATATTTTTTCCACCTGGAGAGTCCCATAAGAAAACAACATTGAGATTTCGATAACCATGCTTTAAAGAAAACAAGTTGGATTTTCTTTGCCTTTCCCTAAATAATTTTATGACAAAAACTTTTTATATACTTCCTATTTATCTAAATGTTACACACTCTACAGAATACCATATTAAAGAATCAAAAAAGCAGCGCAAATTAGGATGAGGTGAAAATTACTTAATATATTCAAATATTCCAATAAAAGTATAATCTGTAGACTTCTTACAATGCTTTTTTAGGAATAACGCATGCTAACATTAAAAAATGCAAACAAGACATGGGTGCTGTGTGGCTCAGTGGATTAAGCATCCGACTCTTGGATGTGGCTCAAGCCAGCATGGGTCTCCTCAGGTTCTGTACTGGGAGTGGAGCCTGCTTAAGATTCTCTCTCTCCGTCTCCCTACTGCTCACACATGCATGCAACTCTCTCTCTCAAAAAAAAAAAAAAAAAAAAAATGCAAATATGACAAGCAATCAAAATTGTACTTCTTCAACATATGCTAAGCTCTGTCGTTAAGAAATCACCATCATTAACATGTAAGGAACACCATATGAAGCATCTCCAAAATCATATATGCAGATACAAGGGCAGATAGGTAGATAGATAAATAAGTAATAATAGAGTTATAGATAAGTAGATGGCATTTAAATTTTGCATTATATGTTATATATTTAAGAAGTATTCTAATATTAAATTTAACAGAAGCAATATAAACTGAGTGTAACCTAAACAAATTGGTAAGTTGCAAGTCAATTTTTCTTCAACAGATAAAATATTTTTTCATAAATAATCCCTCTAAAGTTAAGGTCAAATTTTGATATATAAAAAGAGTTTCAAGTCTTTTTTTTTTTTTCTTTTTTTTTTTTTTTAAGTAGGCTTCACACCCAGTGTGGAGCCCAACACAGGGCTTAAACTGACAACCCTGAGATCAAGACCTGAGATGAAAAAATTAATTAGTTAATTAACTAATTTTTAAAAATTTTTTAAAAGACTGAAGCTGGAATGCTTAACCAACTGAGCCACCCAGGTGCCCCAAAGCTTCGAGTCTTTTTAAACTACATGATTAGACTTCAATATTATACATTTCCCAATTGCAATAAAAGATGAAGAATTTAGCTAGCTTAGACTTCTTTCCACTTCTACTAGATTGCAAAGTATTGGAAAGAGTTTTTCTTGAGACCAGTATGTCTGTGCAGATCATACTCTATTTCAGGGAAAATTTCCTTTTACATCTTTGAATATTTTTGTGTCCCACATATACTTCAAAACTCCAATTATACTTCATTTTATTTTGACTATTTCCACCTATCATCATTTTTATGTCTCTATTGCTTTCTCTTTAAGTAATTTCCTCAAGTCTATATAGTTGGGTTTTCAATTGTTTTTATTATATTTTTTATAATATCTTTATCTCATCACTGTCTTTGTAAAAGAGAGGTCACATTTTTTTGGTCATTTCTTTGCAATTTGAGGAACGAGTTATCTGAAATCCTGTTTTGCCTCCACAGGTAATTCTTCCATAATGTATGTTCTGTAAATATCTTTTTTTCTTCTTTTACAATTTCTATTCTTAAGGCCACATGTTTTATCCCCCCTGCTTATGAGTTATCTTTAAGAGATGGCAGCCTGTAGACTAAATACTGTTGAATGGGCCGATAAGGGGACAAGAAAGGGAATGAGCTCCAGCTTGGAATGGTATTGTGTGGAGTACCCTCTTACCAAGTCTGCTATGTCCTTTTGGTACAAACCTACCCCCATCTCCACACCTCTAAGTGTTGGCATTGAAGCAGTGGTGGGTTAGCGTAACTCACTGTAAATCTCGAGACAAAAGTCCTTCATATTAAGACCTGATGATGGATGCTTCCTCTCCTTTGTTCATCCCTCTTGACTCCCAGCACTCTCCTTGGCAGAGAAGGTTCAGCTACGGAAACTGACATTCATTTGGATTCTCCTGCGGCAGCATATTCACCGCCGAGTTGTGAGACTGAATTCAATTTCCACACCTATGTCTCCCGATGCTGTCATGGCCTGTCCTAGAGCTCAGATCTCCTCACCGTACTATAAGGATGATGAGATAACTGCCACAACTGTGAGTCTTCCTTTATGGATGCGTTGTGCCATTTCATCTCTCAGGCTATTCTCCAGTTGTGACCAGAACTACTCACAGCATGTTTGGCTGTGGCTGATACGTCACTGGGAGCACTGGCCATCAATAGACTTTGAAGGAGGAATATAGGTTTTAAAAGCTCTCCATGCTGGAACCCATAACTGGAAACGTGATTTCATTCTTATAATCCTTAAAATGTTGTAGGTGTATTTAAGGTGTATGCAAGGTATTATCAAAAAAGAATTTGAGTCTATTTGTTTATTCTTAACTTAGCAAACATTTCTAAAATCCTTAGTCTGTACCATAAACTATGTGCATTACCAGAAATGAAGAAATGAGCTTCGTGTTATCATCAGAGGGCTCACCAATTGTGTAACAAAGACAAATACAGACAAATAAGCAGACAAGATGCAGTGTGTGTGTGTGTGTGTGTGTGTGTGTGCACGCGCATGTGTGTTTCAACGCCACAAATACTCCAATAGCAGTAGAGGAACTCAGCAGAGGCAGCAAATGAGTTATCACTGCAAAGGGAAGACGATATCTGAATTGTGCCTTAAAACATTAATGGGAATTTATGACTTAAGATCTCTCCATTTGTTGTAGTGCAGTGAGCACCATTTTATTTTTGGAAGACAGGGTACATGGAGGAGGGACACGAGTGGGTTTGGATAGACAGGCTTAGGACAAGATCATTAAGGACTTTGAGTTTTACCCAAAGAGAAATAAATAGAGGATAATGCAGGACATAATTTTGAGATTCTAATGAACTACAAGATGCAAGACTGACCCATTCCATCACACAGTGAGTCTTTCTCAAAGTTGGATGCTAGTTTGCTAATTCTACAGTTCCCGACTAACAGATCTTATCATCACAGCTTCACCTCTGTCCCGCCAAGCATAACTACTCCAACCAAATAATACTATTATATCTTAATGCTACTCGGATACCACAATGTGTAAGGATTTCTATTCCATTATTTAATTAGCTTCACAGCAATATGTAAATTAAGTATCTCCACTCAAAACTACAGTGGTAGGCAACGTCTGAACAGTTCTTGAACTGTTTTGTTACTCTTAGGTTAAATTCGCCAAATAGGTGTTTCTTTCAAACATACTTGAGGTTTAATAGAAGTCCTAAGTAGGGGCGCCTGGGTGGCTCAGTCGTTAAGCGTCTGCCTTCGGCTCAGGGCGTGATCCCGGCATTATGGGATCGAGCCCCACATCAGGCTCCTCCGCTATGAGCCTGCTTCTTTCTCTCCCACTCCCCCTGGTTGTGTTCCCTCTCTCGCTGGCTGTCTCTATCTCTGTCAAATAAATAAATAAAATCTTAAAAAAAAAAGAAGTCCTAAGTAATGTAACTTGCAAATAACTCTTATTGCAATCATTTCATTTTTTCCAAATAACTTTGCAAATATTTATTTCTTGTGATTTCCTGCTTATAAAATCCCAGGTGGAGTTGGTGGATGAAGTTCATTCTTTTCCCCATACCTATTTAGCCAGCTTTATGAGTTCTTGAGGGTTAGGTTTTGCTTCAGAGTCTCCAAATGTTCAATTAGAGACAGAATTAGAAGGTCACTAAATTCAATTTATACTATTGCAAAATTACTGATAATTTCCAATAAGTGCAAGAAGAAGAAAACGGTGTCCAAAATATTTTGGAGAAATACCAGTATGAGCAGAACGCAAGCAAGTAAAGTGAGTAATAAACAATATTAAGAAAAGATCTAGTAAATTTTACAATACCTAGCCCTGCTTCTTTAAAACTTTTTTCTAGAATGGTATTGTGTGACTTTACTATTCTGCAAAGGCTCATCTATATTGAATGGAAACAAAAATATGGGAAAATTTACCCTATAGAGTGGAGATCACACATTGTATGATTCCATTTCTAAGAAATGTCCAAATAAAAGAAATCCATAGAAGTCAAAAGTAAATTGGTGATTGTTTAGGGTTAGGAATGGTAGTGGGTTGGGTGGTAAGGGACTTTTAATGGGTATGGAGTTTCTTTTGGGCGTAATAAAATTATCTAAAATTAGATTGTGGTAATGGTTGCATACTTTGCTGAATATACAAAAAACTACTGATTGTATACTTGAAAACAGTGGTTTCCATGGTATGTGAATCATATCTCAATGTAGTTGCTTTTCAAAAAGTAGAGTGACAAGAACTAAATTGTGAATTTTTCTAATGCAAAGAAAATACATAGGAGGGGTGACACAATTGGCTACAATGAGAACTGGGCTCAGATGCCATATTGACTATTCCTTTTCCTTCTGTTTCTCTGAATAGTGCCATTCTGATGACTAATTGCATCCGCTGACATCACAAGATTTTTAGGCTGTTTTCAACCACCCTTTGTGATTTGGCTGTTGTGAAAGAAGAATACTTCTAAACCCTGTGAAATCAAAACAATTTCTGGATATCCAGGGAGGTAAGACTGCTGAATTTAAAACGCAGACAACAAACATCTTCAAATCTTCATATTCAAGGGCAAGAGGATAGATCATGGTGCATTATTAACCCTATTCTTCATTCCTTTCAGATACCACCTTTCCCTAGGAATGGGACTTACGTTGTTTTGGTGACTGTCAAGAGCTGTGTGTGAAGAAGTTGTGAAATACATTATCTTATTGAAGAGTATCATCAGCACAGAACTTTGTGAGAGTCCGCTCTTTGAGCTGGGCATGAGAAAACATGTTTCTCATGCCCCCAATACTATAAGGCCTCATAAGTCAACCATGCCTCCAAAGAACCAGCAATTTGGACTCAAGTGTGTTGTCCTGGTAACAACAGAAGTGTCAGGGACCTAAGGGTAGGGGGTTTCAGCAGTCTAGAGAAGTGAAGGCTCAGTTTTAACCCTTTTCAATGATTTGTTGTTAATTCTTGTTATTTTCACATCGAAATGTTGTTATCCAATCTTGATCACCTATTCCCAAAATTCAAGCCAATGTGAGGTGATTATACTGAAGAATAGTTACATAGACATTTTTGTTGTATCAGTGGCTTTCACATTACCTTTAAAACATTTAATCGCTCTTAGTATTCTAATCTTTGGAATAAAGCAACTACTATATTGTCTTCATACAGTCACTGTTTATAAGAAAGAGTAAAACTTACATGCTTTGAAATGACATGTTGAAATCAAACATTCTACACATCAAAATTTGCCATTAACCAGAATAATATTAAACTCATTTTTTAAATCTTACTAGTAGAAAACAGGGACAGCTTTTGGTGAATTATCACAGCAGTATCTTTCAAGTTAGTTCATTTCATCAAATATCTCATTAGTAACTATCGTATACCCATCTCCAGAATTGAGCTGTTTACAGTCTTAGGGGGAAAGAAGACCTCTGCACTTTTGGAGGATTCAAGATGCTAGGACAATTTTTGAAATGGAAGATCAGTTTAAGCTGATTAGTTCAAGGAAGAATTTATTTTAAAAAGGTGGGCTGGGGGGCAGGGAATCGAGTTGAGTATTAAAAAATAAGTAAAAATAAAAGACACCACTTATATAATGAAAACTTAGCCCATATGGATAGCTGATATTTGCGATGTATGTATCATATGAAAGACTTGTCCAGAATATATTAAAACTTCTAGGTATCGTTGAAAAAAAGATGAGATAACTCAACAGAAAAGCAGGAAAGGAGTTGAGGAGATACTTCACAAATGAGGAAACCCCAATGACCAAAAGAGTCTTGTTTTTTAAAATGCTCAACTTCATTAAGCAGCAGATAAGGCAACTAAATGATACAAATACATGTCTATCAGAAGAAATAAAACAAAAGACAGGCAATGCCAAATTTTTGGAAGGATGCGGTACAATCAGAACTCTCATGTGCTGCTGGTCTAAGTATACATTTATATAGACAATTTGTAAAAATGATCTGAAGTATCTACTAAGGGGAAAATACAGATAGATAAACTCATCAATTCCATTATTAGGTTTATACTTAGCACCCAGACAGGTTTACCAAAGTGCAGGTACTAGAATGTTTATAGAGCCACGGTTCATAATAGCCCCAAACTGCAAACTGTACTATTAATGATGGCTATTGACACTGAAATGATAAATAAATTATGGTATTATTTTCATAAAAGCAGTATATAGCTATAAGAAGAAAAATCAAAATGACATACAACAACATGAACGAATCTAAGAGACATAATGTCAATGGCAAGAAGTTATCAGAGACTATGTACTTACTGTCCCATGTATACACAGTACAAAACAGATAAAACTAACCTGTGCCATTAGAGATCAAGAAAGCAGTTACCTTGAGTGTGAGAGAGTGATCAGTGACTTAGGACCATATGGGCTCTGGAAGTGACAGAAATGGTCTATTTCTGGATCTCAGTGCTGGTTACACAGTATGCTTAGTTTGAGAAAAGCCATTGAGCTGTAACCTGATGATACATGAACAATAGATGCATACTGTAACTCAATAAGGGTTTTTAAAAGTGGGGCAAAAGAGGTTTAGAAAAAAGTAAGAAGATTAATTTCTTTATTAACAGATACTTTTCACAGTCAAGTATTTTCAGGAAAAAAAAATGCTTTCTTAAATGAAAATAAAGATGAAAAGACAGAAATTTAAACACTAAAAATGTCACCAGAGCTGGGTCTTTTTCACAGTTTATATAATGCAATCTGCTTAAGCTGATCTATTCTAAACAGCCTTTCACCACCATGACAGTCCAAAATCAACAACTCTTATTTATATATGTAAGGTCATTCCAGGGGACACTTGAGTCATCAAAGACAGGCAAAGATGTGTTTAATTTCATTTATGTCTATTTGCTTAAATCTTCCCTCTTTGAACATCAGTAGAAACCATGTGTGATATCTAAGGAAAAATATTTCAGATTATTTTGCTTAAGTAGGTGGTCATGCAAGGGTCTATGGCCCACTATTTATATTTTAAACACTTGCTATTTTATTTTAGAACCATGTAATTTTCTTCTCTATTTTCTGTCTTCTTTTTTTCATGGTGAATAATATTTCATTATACACATCCCCAACATACAGAATATTTTAAAGCATCCATACATCACTTTAAAAACGAGAGATAACAGAATAGTAAAGTAGGAAAAGTTGAATAGATGATGCCAAAAGACATGTTTTTTTATAATGCTCAACTTCATCATGCAACAGTAATGCAAAAAAAACCACAATATGATACCAAACATGTGCATTAAAATAGATAAAGCAAAAGTCAGCTGATGCCAAGTTCTACCACAATTTCTTTATCCATTTTTCTGTCAAGACTTTGTTGGTTTCCATGTCTGGGTTATTGTGAGTAACACTGCTATGAAAATGGAAGTATGGTTATCTTTTTGAGATGATAAATTTCTTTCCTTGGATTTATACCGAGGAAATGAGACTGAGACTGTGTTCATTCTATTTTTAATTATTTGAGGAATTTCCATACTTTTCTTCCACAGTGGCTGTATTAAAACTCTTCATAATAGAAAATTGAAGCAAATGTTAGATTCCTCATACTGGTTGTTTTTTTGTTTGCTTATTTGTTTGAGGTTTTATTTATTTGACAGAGAGAGAGAAAAGGAACCTGGGATCATGACCTGAGCCAAAGGCAGACACTTAACTGACTGAGCCACTCAGGCGCACCTCTTCTGTTTGCTGAATGCAATTAATATTTGACTAGGAAAGCAGACGTCCAAGAGACCACATGACAGCCAGAGTAGTCACACATTCCCTCATATCCTAAGTAGGAAACTTAAATACAGAGAAGGGAAACAACTTATGAGGATGATGGAGTTAGGGAAAAGAAAAACAAATTTAAAACAGGTCTCATTTCAACTGCTAATATTTACTCTACATCATCACTCCAAAAGAAAGGACAGTGCAGGGGCACCTGGGGGGCTCAGTCCATTAAACATCTGCCTTCGGCCCAGGTCATAATCCCGGGGTCCTGGGATCAAGCCCCACATTGGGCTCCCTGATCAGCAAGGAGTCTGCTTTTCCCTCTCCCTCCGTCCCTCTCCTCTCTCTGTCATGTTCTCTCCCCACTTCCCTCTCAAATAAATAAAATCTTTAAAAAAAAAAAAAAAAGGACATTGCCTATATATATCCTGGGTTTTTTTTTTTTTATTTCTATCCCACCAGCCAAACAAATAAATTATTATCAGTCCCTACTCCACTGCCATGCAAACATAGGCCAGCCATTACCTTGACACAGTTATCAGAGACACTGCCTGAGCCTGAGTTAAAATCTATTGGACTTCAAGACCAGCATTGTTACTCTAACATTCAAGCAGCTTCCTGGGGAGTACAGATTTGAGTCTGCTTCCCCGAGTACAGGTCTTTGAAATATAGTTGTGCCTGGACTTCCCCACATTATATATGACAGTGCGGAGTCAGTCACACCATCATAGCTCTTTCTTTCTTTCTTTTTTTCTAAGATTTTTTTATTTGTTTGACAGAAAGATTGAGAACACAACCAAGGGGAGTAGCAGAGGGAGAGGGAAAAACTGGCTCTCCATTGAGCAGGGAGCCCAATGTGGGGCTTGATCTCAGGACCCTGGAATCATAACCTGAGCTGAAGGCCGACGCTTAACCGACTGAGCCACCCAGGCGCCCTCACAGCTATTCTCCTTAAATCAGAAAATCCATCAACTACACAGGACATTAATTACAGAGCATCATTGCTTGAGGCAGTTTTTAGCGCATAGAAAAATCACTTAGAGTCTGTCCAACCAAGGGAGAATAAAGCAAAGCAAACAAAAAGCAAAAACAATGGAAATAAAAGCTTTTGAAATTTTCTCATTGATAAAAATCAAGTTCCTGGAAAGAAATTTTGGTAGGAGTTTATACCTTCTCCCGTGATATGCTTCACAACAAAAGAAGCACATGTATCATGATAAATCTAGAAACATTTAAAAAGACAATCAGGGAATATCAAAAATAAAGTACATATTATGACACAAGAAAATCACCACTCTTTCAATATTATCTACAGATACGCAGTTTCTTTTCCCTTCCCAACAAAAATTAAGAAACAAACATTAATACTGAATAACATCAAGTCTAAAAGTCTCTATGTCTGAAATTAACAGACACACAAACAGATCACTTTTAAGTGTTAACGTGTAGCTGAAGAATTAACATAAACCAGTATCCCAATCAACTATTTTCTTTATTAAACCAGGATGATCAAAATCAGAATAAATAAGCACAAAGAATGACATGAAGTAGACATTTCAAACATAAAGTGCTTTGGTAAAGTTCTCTTTGATGAACTTTTCCAAAACCAATGGTGAAATGTTTCCTTAAGCCAAAGAGAGTCTATGTGCTACCAGACAAAGCAACTCAGCTATGATTTTCTCAAGGTTTTGAATGTCTAGTCTAGCTTTTCTCACAGAGCTGATGGGAGAAATCCAAAGCACAAAGAGGTTAAGAAGAACGAATTGTAGGCACACGGGCACACACAAAACAGCCACCAGCCTTTGCTGACATGCAAACTGCCCGCGGGCACTTATGCTACTTAATTTTGTTGCTTCCTCCATTTCTTTACACCCAATGAACAACAAATAAAAACTGAAAGTATAGAAACTAAAATTAGACATTAGATCATTTAAACCTGGGGCCTTGAAGTAAATTGCCTAGGAGACAAAACTGGAAGAAAATATTAATACAAAACAAAAAGGTATTTTCGATTAGCCAGAATTTACACCTACTAAATCCCACTTAGATTTCTCTTGAAAGTGAAGCTGATACAGTAAAGCCTTTATTACCTCTAACTCCAGGTGGAATAATTACATTTTGTTCTAGAAAGTTGTTTCAAAATTAGTCAGTAATTGGTTCTGGCTCTGGGAAAGGAACACATGAGGATACTTAGTTTTCATCTAAAGAAAAAGCATAAAACATTTTTGCTTAAATTTTCTATTTCTGTTACTACTAAATGACTGGCAAGGAGATTGACTCCTCCAAACTTTTTCTTAAGGGGCCCTATTCATTAGAGGGGATAATGCTCAATCTGCCATATTACTGAAATGTTCAACATATGCATATTGTTTATAAAGCCACGCAATAAGGGCAATAATTAAACAGAACACATGGAAGAAAATCACTTGAAATTTCAGTATATAACCCTATCTCTTAATTAAATTGGATATTAGATAAGTCCTTGAAAATTAAGGCATTACTGTATTATTTTTGAGTCTCTATCTTTCTCAAATCTATCTACCTATCTTGGAAGATAGAATCTTTACAGAGGCGATGAAGTTAAAATGAGGTTGTTAAAGTGAACCCTAATCCAACATAACTAGTATCTTTATAAAAAGGGGAAACAGGGAGACAGACATGTACACAGGGAAAATATCAAATGAAAATCAAAGCAGAGATTAGATTGATCCTTCAATAAGCCAAGGAACATCAAAAGTTGCCATCAAGCTATGAGAGCCATGGTAGAGAATCTCTCTCATACTGCTCAAAAAGGACCAACACTGCCAGGACTTTGATCTTGGACTTCTAGCCTCCAGAACTGCGAGAAAACAAATTCCTGTTGTTTAAACCACCCAGGTTATGGTGCTTTGTTACAGCAGCTCTAGCTGACTCATACACCATACTTTATTCAGTTTTCATAGTTTTACATAATGTTCCTTTTCTGTTCCTGGATCCCACATTACATTTAGTTATCATGTCAAGGCTCCTCTTGGTTGTGATAGTTTCACATACTTTTTTTTTTTTTTTTTTTTTAACCTTGATTGTTTTGAGAAATAATGGCCAGGTATTTTGTAGGATTCCCCACTATTAGCATTTGTTGGATATTTTTTAAATGGCTAGGCTGTCATTAATGAGTTTTTCAGAAGAAGACCACAGAGGTGAACTGCCTTTTTCATCCCTTCATAGCATCTTGAGATTTATATACTATCAACATGATTTATCACTGTTGATGTTGACCTTGATCAGCAGGATGAAGTTGTTTTGTCAGGTTTCTCCATTGTAATATCACTCTGGTTTATCCTCCTTTTCACACTATACTCTTTGAAAGGAAGCCATGTGCATCACTCACACTTATGCTCCCCTCCTGAGGGCATAGTATTCACACAAAATTATTTACAATTATCTGCATGGGAGATTTGCCTCTTCTCCCCCACTTATTTGCTTATTCAAATATTTCGTTATATCAGTAAGGACTTGTGGAAGTTTATTTTATACCTTGGGCTATAATCCAATAATAATTTATTTTATGATCCAAATTGTTCTACCTTTGGCCACTGGAGTTCTTTCAGTTGGTTCCTGTGTACCTTTGACAGATCTGTATCAATGTGGTGTTTGTGTGTGTGTGTGTGTGTGTGTGTGTGTGTGTGTGTGTGTGTTTTACTTCCTTACTTTCTGGCACTTATTAGATGCTCCAAGATCATCTTGTATAGTCCCTGTTCCAGTGTTAAAATCAGCCATTCCCAGGGATCTTTGGTTCTTTTTATTAGAAACCAAGGTCTGCTCATTGCTACTGAGCTGCCATTGTTTTTAGGCTATCCCAGCTGACAGTACAAAGAAACACGGGTGTGTGTGTTCTGACCCATGCATACACACCCATTTATGATTATTTTGACATGTAACCATCTGTATTTATATCAAGCTCGTTATGAGTTCTTATTGAGGTCTCCAACTCTAATCCATTACCGCATGGACCTTTCAACCCTCCTCCCCTTGCTAATCTCAAAATCCATTACAACAGTTAGAAATCTGGCTCCTAACAGCCACCATTTACTTACTTAATTGTTCATTTCTATTACACATGCATAGTAGCATCAGAATTTACTTGTACCTTGGTAGGAAACAACTCTATTAACTAGTTCAGAGTATATATGCAGTTCCTCTTGACCTTAGTCTTAGACACTCCATCCGTATCCCAAGTTACTTGGTCAGCGCCGTTTACACCCTTCCTCTTAAAAGAGCTTGTTTCACACATTTGTAATACAGTTAAGAGTCTCTTGTCAAAATCTGCATTCTTTCATGGGACTCCCCCCACCCCAGTCTTCTAAATAAATTTGTATGTATTAATGTTCACTCTTTGTGCTTTAAATTTCTGTGAGTTCTGACAAATGCATGATGTCACGTGTTGACCATTACAGTGTCATACTGAATACTTTATCTTAAAAAAAAGAAAAAAACAAACCCAAAACTTTGTTTCACTTATTCAACCTCAATCCCTTCCTCTGAGCCTCTGGCAATCACTTCTATTTTTATAAAGTCTTTATTTTTATGTTTTCCAAAATATTCTATAATTGCAATCATATAGCATGTAAGCTCTTTGGACCTTTTGTTTTCTTATTGTTAAGAGTTGCTAGTGTATTTTAGATACAAATCCTTTATGAGATAAAAGTTTTAGTAAGACTTTGAAGTAGCTCTAAAATTACTGGGGAGCTATGAATTTTAATGTGTGTTTTAAAGAAAATTTTAAGAAATACTGTAAAAAAAATCAATGGACAACTCTTCAATCACTGCAATCTACTTGTACTAACGAAAATGTGTGAAAACCAATATGCTCAAAATTTAAATTATTTAAAATATGATAAAGCTATAGCACTATAGAAAAATATATTTTTTGGCTAAGTGAAAACAAAGTTACCATTTTTCTGTGCCATTTCTCATGCTCTACAACAGAATAAAAAACATTTTAATTCCTTGAAATGATAGTAGTAAAAGCTGATAAATAATAAAATCAAAGAGCTATTGCACATGAGGCACGTAACATGGAGCCTAGCAAGAGTAAGCCTTGATAAATATTTGCTCTTATTATTTTCTTTTTACAAAAAACAATATTCATACAAAATATAATTTGAGAATATAGAAAAATTGGCTTAACACATTTCATAATAAATAGAAACCATTTTCATTATTTTTGCATCAAATTTGATCCTAAATAAGAGTTACTTACCTCATTGCATAACTACAAATAACCACCCTATAAAACATTACTAGAGCAACAGGTTAATGAAGTTAACAATGAACTTACCAACAAAATAGTTAAAATACAGTTTTTCATTCTAAGTTCATTTGAAATTACTCCCCCCATGTTTAACTAGCAAATTTTAGATTAGAGATAAATTTTTACTCTAATGCAGCTGTCAAAAGCTTCATAGAATGATTATGAGGATGAAAACATAATTTTCTACAGTTCCTTTTTTTCCTACTCAAATTCAGAAACTAGAAATACCATTTTTATTCTGTGTCTATGATTCATGAACGTTTTCAAAATCAAAACTCTAAGAGGCTTATAATTATAGCAAGTTAGACATCATCAACTCCCAAGACCTAGGATCTCAATTTATCTGGTATCATTTCATAATTATTACTTTATTATTTAATCTTAGATGAGAAATATCATGACCTTACATTTTGAGAATATTCATGTCAAAGGAGTTTTTATAATCATTCCAATGATGATAACCAACAAATTAAGTTAAAATAATTAAGTCCTAGATTCCAAACACTACTATTTCTCTTGTACTACAGAGGTGGGGGGGGGGAGCACTAGTGGAACCAGTTTTCACCCATGGCAAACTCTGCCTATCCAAAATATTTTTTAATTGTAATGAACTGTGAGCAAATGAAATTCAACTGTTATTACCTGAAATCAGCTCATTAATTCCTAGTATTAACTAGCCTTAACCTCTTCTAAGAGACACATGCTTAGAATGCTTTAAGTGACATGGTTTATTGTAAATTGTATTAGGACACAAGGGAATTAGCATAACAGAGGCAGAGCTAGCCCTCAATAACTCATTATCACAAAGACTGAATTCCTCTATTTTTGTGTCTTTCTGTTTTAAAAATAAAGACAATGATACCAATGATACAAACTGAAGAGCCAATACTTAGTGAAGACAAGGGCTGTACTCTCTGCCTGCCATTGTATCACCTGTCAGGTCTTAGAGGCAAGCTCAACAACTTCATTAGGCAGATAAGAAAATGCAAAGTTAAGGAAGTATAGAAAGCTGCCCTACTAACCCCACTGGGGAATGGCAGACTCAGGATTTCAACCCCATGGTTTCCCTCCAGAGTATACTCTGTATGCCATTCTATTCTTCAGTTTCTAAATTTCCTACAGCATTTCCATCTAAAATAGTTTCACCCTCCTTTCTAGCTCAGGGCATCTCACTACTGAAGCAGAAAGTTTTGACTCATATATTTTAATGGCACCCTTAGTCTTTTTATCACCAGTGGTACGGAGTTAGTAACAAGATTAAAGATATGGTCTTCCTGCTGAGGAAGAAAACTCTTGTCTTTTGCATGAGTTTGACTTATGTCAGGCAACTAAAATATAAGGTCATTTCTAAAAATACTCTGGTTAATAAAGATTAACCTCACCTTCAACTAGCATCACATTGTGTGTTAACTGGAATTTAAACAAAAACTCGAAAAAACAAACAAATCAAAACCAAAACCAGAACAAAACCAAAATAAACCTAAACCTCATGTCAGAGTGCATCTAATTAAGTAACTAAATAGTTACTGAAATGGGAACACTCAAAGTTCCTACTTATGAGCATTACATGATTCAGGCACATGAATGCACTCCACAAAGTGACTGTCACACAGTAGGTCCACTTAAGTGTCTCTTACATCCTCACCATCACCATCATCATGCTAGGCTGAAGTCTGGCCCAGTCGAATTTTTAATGAGTATTTCTACTTTTAATATGTCTATATTAACACGTAAATTAGTATATATAATACACATAGTTGACCCTTGAACAATGCAGGGGTTAGTGGTGCCAACTCCCCCAGTTAAAAATCCACATATAACTTCTGAGTCCCCCAAAACTTAACTATCATCATCCTACTGTTGACTAGAAGCATTACTGATAACATAAAGTTGATCAACACATATTTTGTGTGTTACGTGTATAATATATTGGAATCTAACAATAAAGTAAGCTAGGAAAAAGGAAGTATTAATAAAATCGTAAGAAAGAGAAAATACCTTAACAGTACTGTACTATATTTATTTTTAAAAATCCATGTAGAAGTGGACCCATGCAGTTCAAACACATTGTTCAAGGGTCAGCTGTGTGTATGTCTATGCATATATGTATGTGTATATGTATGTGTGTATATGTATGTCTGTGTAGGTATGTGTGTATATAAGTATGTGTGTATGTAGGTATGTGTGTATTATGCATGCCTATGTATGTGTGGATGTGTGTATGCATGCATGTGTTTGTGTGTTTGTTTATAAGAGTGTGTGTATACAGGTATGTGTGTATGTAGGTACGTGTGTATGTCTGTATATATATATGTGTGCCTATGTGTGTACCGACGTGTGTATGTGTGTATGCAGCACATAAGGGAAATTTTAACCCCCTATATCCTTATCTCCAACCACATCACCCTACTGGAATTATCCTTCCCCAGCTGAGTGACTGATTAACAGATTCAAAGGCCATTTCTTATTCCCTCTACTTCTGGACTTCTTTAGAACATTGGATGCACATCAACCCATTTTTCTTGAACCTCTTGTGTTTAAACATCTCCAAATCCACCCTGCACGGCAGGCTGACCTCTCACAAACGTTCTTCCATCACATCACTTCTCTGCTGAAAACCATTCATGTCTCCTCATTGATTCATGGAAACATTAAAAACTCCTTACTAGGTGCTGTGTTCTCCATCCTTCATAATATTATCTGCACTCATCTTTATAACATTCTCAGAACAAAGGAGACTAAAAGTGTCACATCGTGATCAGATATTTTAGCAGCAAGTTTCCGGTTCTCTCCCTGACAAAATATATAATTACCCATTATTAGAATCTCCTTTTCCCCTCTCTGGTTTTCTAACTGAGGCTTCTCAGTGACTACTTTGAGCTGAGCTAAGTATTTGTATAATAACTGTTTCCCCTACTTGAGCTAACTTGACCAACAGCCACAATTAAGTACAAACCTGTAACCAAGTACCATTCTGAACCACATACAAGAGAAATCTCACATTCATGACTTTGGGCAGCTGAGTGAGTTCCATCTCAACTGGGACACCTTGCTCATCATTGGTTTCAAAAATAGCTGTCATTTCCTAGATGGTGTGTGTATGTGTGTGTGTGTATATACATACATATATATATATATATATTACTGTTGTTTCTTTTTTGTTTTAGGTCTAAGTTAGTTTGATCTAAGCACAACCATGTCTGGTCAGTTCAAAGACAGATAGAGGAAGATGTCTTCAAAGCTCAAGTCCATAGAACCTAACTGTCCCTCTCAGCATCCCAATCAAAAACAAAACACAGGTTATGAGGCAAGATTTTCTGTTATTTTATGTGATTTCCATTATTTGAAGAACCCTATTTCCACAGCTATTATTTTCCAGTTTCTTCTCATGGCTTCCCAGGTATAATCTGGAAGTAATTATATATTCCTAACTTATTTCACTTTCACAAGGGTCTTATCTTGTCTAATTTTGCCCCAGAGTAGACAATTCTTCTTCAAAATGATACACTCTCTTGCTGGAATTTTCTTTAATTGCCCAATAGCAAAATCCTAAATGATACATGACTGTGATCATTTTAACGGTCTTTCATTTGCACTGATTTCTCCACATCCATTTTACATTAAAAATTCTAAGTTTCTTCAGGAAGAGATTCAGTTCTTCCTGGCACTGAACAACTTTGATGAAAGAGGGGAAATCCTTAAGTCACCTGAATAAAAAGGAAACTGGAGTTAAATATCATACAATTCGGAGGAAGTCAACCTCAATGAATATTTCACAAGTAAATGGAAAAAAAAATAATTAAAGCCCACCTCCTGGGTCTGTATTAATGTAGGGTACTAACTCATCCCTTAAAAAAAGGCAAAATGGGATTAGTAATTCCACACCATTGTTCACTAGGTTCTATCTGGTTCTCTTTTTTAAAGCTCTCATAAACTTCTAAGATCAAAGAGATAAAGTATATGTTCATATTTGGAGTATTCCTAATCAAGAATATTCTATTTTAAATTACTTTTATAGATTTTGAGAGGCAATATACCTGCACGAAAGTGAATTTTGAACTACAAATTTAAACCAAGTGGAACCGAATATGGTTACAGGTTTAAAGTATGGGTAGCCCTGAATTCTACAGAGTTTGTAATTTGGTTTAAATTATATCAGGATGAATTAATAACTTGCCTTACCAGGCTCTTACATTAAGTTTTGAAAAAAATCAAAAGGTAAGGCTGAATACATTTTTCCCAGATGTTCTTTGACCACTCGGTTAATTTGTTTCAAATTCCTACAAAAATATATAACCAATCAAAACCATGCTGTTAAATGCTTTGCTATAGAAAGTTCTCAAATTTTTCACAACAAAAATTAATGAAAAATGATTTAGACTATGAACTATGTTCATTTGTATGCATTTTCTCTGGGTTCAAACATGTTCTAATTTTTATTACATCATAAGGTTAGGGGAGAAATTTTTCAGATCTTTTCTCAACAAGTCCATAGAAAACTATACAAGAAAATCTGATTTGAAATTAGACTTTGGAAAATCTGAACTTGAAAATACCTTCTGGTAATTTTTCACTACTTATTTCCCACAACAACAAAATTCTGAAGAGCGATAATGCATATGTAGCTTCCTTTTTGTACATACTTTTTGGTCATAAACAGAGCTCCTTCCACCTATTGTTGCTGTTTGAAAATAAATTTTTATAATGTAAACATAAATAGCAGGGCACCTGGGTGGCTCAGTTGGTTAAGCGTCTGCCTTCAGCTCGGGTCATGATGTCAGGGTCCCGGGATCGAGTCCTGCATCCAGCTCCCTTGCTCAGCGGGGAGTCTGCTTATCCCTCTTCCTCTGCCTCTCCTCCCTGCTTGTGTTCTCCCTCTCTCTCTCTCAAATAAGTAAATAAAAATCTTTAAAAAAAGAACAGTTATTTATGTTAATTATTTTACATTACAGATGAAATCAGTGGTATTCTGTTTTTTTGGTTTTTTTTTTTAAGATTTTATTTATTTATGTGACAGAGACAGCCAGCGAGAGAGGGAACACAAGCAGGGGGAGTGGGAGAGGAAGAAGCAGGCTCATAGCAGAGGAGCCTGATGTGGGGCTGGATCCCATAACGCCGGGATCACGCCCTGAGCCGAAGGCAGACGCTTAACGACTGCGCTACCCAGGCGCCCCGAAATCAGTGGTATTCTTAACAACATCCAGAACAAGATAGGAAAAGCTTAATGAGAATTTTAACACATGGTTTGACAATCTAAAATAAATACTTTAATTACACTGACTATAATTATCTGAATTGTGTCATTGTTTCCTTAATTTTCTATATCTCAATTAAAATAATCCAAACTCAGTTTCAAATCTCTGGTCAAACTGATTAAAAAATGCCTTTTTTTTTTTTAGCCTTTTCTTTTTAAGATAAAAGAAACTTATGGTTACAATGTGATTTAAATGTTACTAGGATTATGTTACTTCTTTGCACTATTCAGAACAAGAACTTCATGAATAACTCTACTATTGGGTAAAAGATCTATATCTTCTGTGTTTCCCCTCCTTCAAATATCAAACCAAAAAAAATGTGTGAGAGTACCTTATTATGAATAATAATCAACAGTTTAAAAACAAAAAATTAAGACTTGTGTTTGACTTTTCTATCATATTCTAGAACTATTCCAAAACACATGTTTTAAAGTCAATACCATCAACAATTTTCCCCACATAGAGTTGGAAAATAATATATGTGACATACTGAAGCATTCAAGCTCCTAATATAAACATCTGTCCTATTTAATTTCAAGTTAAATTTTGTGTTTTACTTCATTTGAGTTCTCTAGTTCTTCCTGTAAATTCTTGATTTTCTATATTTAACCATCAAACATACATACAAGTATCCAGAGATTACCCACTATGTGATTTTGAAAAGTTTAAATTAGCAAACACAGACATGGATATAAATTTCTTAATGCATGGTATGGAAATAATAGCTATTCTCCTGAAGCTGTTTCAAAATATAGAAATAGAAGGAAAATTACCAAATACATTCTATGAGGCCAGTATTACCTTGATCCCCAAACCAGGCAAAGACCCCATCAAAAAGGAGAATTACAGACCGATATCCCTGATGAATATGGATGCCAAAATTCTCAACAAGATCCTAGTTAATAGGATCCAACAGTACATTAAAAGGATTATCCATCAAGACCAAGTGGGATTCATCCCTGGGATGCAAGGGTGGTTCAACATTCGCAAATCAATCAGTGTGATAGATAATATCAACAAGAAAAGAGTCAAGAACCATATGATCCTCTCAATTGATGCAGAAAAAGCATTTGACAAAATACAGCATCCTTTCCTGATTAAAACCCTTCAGAGTACAGGGATAGAGGGTACATTCCTCAATTTCATAAAAACCATCTATGAAAAGCCGACAGAGAATATCATTCTCAATGGGGAAGAGCTGAAAGCCTTTTCCTTAAGATCAGGAACACGACAAGGATGTCCACTCTCGGCACTATTATTCAACATAGTACTAGAAGTCCTTGCAACAGCAATCAGACAACAGAAAGGATAAAAGGTATCCAAATCGGCAAAGAAGAAGTCAAACTGTCTCTCTTCGCAGATGACATGATACTCTATATAGAAAACCCAGAAGACTCCACCCCCAAACTAATAGAATGTACAGAACAATTCAGTGATGTGGCGGGATACAAAATCAATGCTCAGAAATCAGTTGAATTTCTATACACGAACAATGAGACTGAAGAAAGAGAAATTAGGGAATCCATTCCATTTACAATAGCACCAAAAATCATACGTTATCTCAGAATTAACTTAACCAGAGACGTAAAGGATCTATATTCTAGACACTACAAATCACTCTTGAAAGACACTGAAGAAGACACAAAAAGATGGAAAAATATGCCATGCTCATGGATCGGAAGAATTAACATAGTTAAAATGTCCACGCTCCCCAGAGCAATCTACACTTTCAATGCTATCCTGATCAAAATACCAATGACATTTTTCAAAGAGCTGGAACAAACAGCCCTTAAATTTGTGTGGAACCAGAAAAGACCCCGAATCTCCAAGGAATTGTTGAAAAGGTAAAAAACAAAGCTGGGGGCATCACATTGTCGGACTTCAAGCTATACTACAAAGCTGTGATCACAAAGACAGCATGGTACTGGCACAAAAACAGACACATAAACCAATGGAACAGAATAGAGACTCCAGAAATGGACCCTCGGCTCTTTGGACAACTAATCTTTGACAAGGCAGGAAAAAACATCCAGTGGAAAAAAGACAGTCTCTTCAATAAATGGTGCTGGGAAAATTGGACAGCTATATGTAAAAGAATGAAACTTGACCACTCTCTCACACCATACACAAAGATAAACTCCAAATGGCTGAAAGACCTCGATGTTTGACAGGAATCCATCAAAATCCTAGAGGAGAACATGGGCTGCAACCTCTTTGACATCGGCCACAGCAACTTTTTTCATGACACATCTTCAAAGGCAAGAGAAACAAAAGAAAAAATGAACTTGTGGGACTTCATCAAGATAAAAAGCTTCTGCAAAGCCAAGGAAACAGTCAAAAAAACTAAGAGGCAGCCCACGGAATGGGAGAATATATTTGCAAATGACACTACAGATAAAAGACTGGTATCCAAGATCTACAAAGAACGTCTCAAACTCAATACACGTGAAACAAATAATCAAATCAATAAATGGGCAGAAGATATGAACACTTTTCCAATGAAGACATACAAATGGCTAACAGACACATGAAAAAATGTTCAAAATCATTAGCCATCAGGGAAATTCAAATCAAAACCACACTAAGATACCAACTTACGCCTGTTAGAATGGCAAAAATGGACAAGGCAGGAAACAACAAATGTTGGAGAGGATGTGGAGAAAGGGGAATCCCTCCTACATTGTTGGTGGGAATGCAAGTTGGTACAGCCACTTTGGAAAACAGTGTGGAGGTCCCTTAAAAAGTTAAAAATTTAGCTACCCTATGATTCAGCAATTGCACTACTGGGTATTTACCCCAAAGATACAGACGTAGTGAAGAGAAGGGCCATATCCACCCCAATGTTCATAGCAGCATTGTCCACAATAGCTAAATCATGGAAGGAGCCGAGATGCCCTTCAACAGATGACTGAATTAAGAAGATGTGGTCCATATATACGATGGAATATTACTCAGCCATCAGAGAGAACAATTACCCAACATTTGCAGCAACATGGATAGGACTGGAGGAGATTATGCTAAGTGAAATAAGTTAAGCAGAGAAAGACAATTATCATATGGTTTAACTCATTTATGGAACATAAGAAATAGCAGGGAGATCGGTAGGAGAAGGAAAGGAAGAATGAAGGGGGGGTAAACAGAAGGGGGAATGAACCATGAGAGACTGTGTACTCTGGGAAACAAACTGAGGGCTTCAGAGGGGAGGGGGGTGGGGGATTGGGATAGGCTGGTGATGGGTATTAAGGAGGGCACATATTGCATGGTGCACTGGGTGTTATATGCAAGTAATGAATCATGGAACACTGCATCAAGAACTGGGGATGTACTGTATGGTGACTAATATAACAAAATAAATATTATTAAAATAGATAAATAAAAATAAATAAATAAATTTCTTAATGCAGAAAACAATGCCTCTAAGAAATATTCTGTATTAATAGATACTTGAGCCAAATAAGTAAGTTTTATATGTGTGAGTCCAAAAAATATTCTATGTTCTGATGATCTTCTAAGTAAACAGTATCAGCAGCTTATAGTATTGGGTTACCAGTTTCAGCTCAGAGACATAAAACATTTCAGTTTAGAGCTGCAAAGAGCATTGCTCGCACCACTACGATGAGAGAAAAATTGACAAACAGCAAGTTAAATACTTGAAATCTTCAGAGAACTGAACTCACAGGGTGAATGATTATCCTGAAATTGAAAGGGAGACAGGCACCTGCAGGAAGAAATGAGCTGTCGCCTAAGGAAAACACATGCTGCCAGATGACACATAAGCCAGTAAGAAGACTGAGGTTCTTTCTGCCTCTTCCTTTCCCCCTCCCTTTCCCCTCCTTCCCCCCCTTCCCCTCTCCTCTCCCCCCTCCCTTCCCCTCTCCTTTCCCCCCTCCTTTCCCCCTCCCTTCCCCCCTCCTTTCCCCTCTCCTTCCTCTTCTTTCTTTTCTTTCAAACATGTTGCCACAGTGAGTATGGGCTAGCATGAGACTGTGAAGTCCCTGGGGCTGTAGACAAAGGGCATTCCAACACTCTAACAGGACTTCTCTACACAAAGGCACCAGGGAAGACCAGGAAAATCTGAGGAAGTTTACCCACAATAGTGACTATTGGAGGGAAGCAGTAGCCATTAGCTAAGTTTACAAAGAAAACTCAAGGCCCAGATGGTTTCACTGCTGAATTTCATGGAACACTGAAGGAAAAACTAATACCACCTTAATACAAACTTCTCCAAAAAGTAGAAGAAATAGAAACTCTTCTAAATCATTAATGAAGCCAACTTTACCTCAATATCAAGACCTAATAAATGCTTTTGATTAGAGACTTACTTAAACAAAGACACAAATTTCTCAACAAAAAATCAAATCAAATTTAAAATCAACATTCGAAAATCAATAAATAGTTACCATATTAACATACTAAGAAAAGCTATATGAGTATGTCCATAGATGTAGAAAATGACAATTCAGCATCTGTTTATAATAAAAAAATATTTCGGCAAAGTAGAAATAGAAAAAAATTTCTTAATCAGCATTGAACAAAAACTACCACTAACATTATATTTAATTGCAAAACACTCTGTACTTTCCCTCTAAAATTGGGATTAAGGTAAGAATGTCTTCTTTTATTGCCCCTATTCAACACTGTACTGAAAGTCCCAGATAATGCAATAAAAAATAATAAAAAGCATACATATTAGAAAGAGAGACATAAATCCGTCTCTGAAGATGACACAAAAGTCTTTGTAGAAAATTCAAAAGAATCTACACAAAAGCTGCCAGGACTAATTTATGAGGTTAGCATGTTTTCAGGATACAAAGCCAATATACAAAACTCAAATCATGTTCCTATATATCAGCACTAAAATGGTTGAAATATGAAATGTAAAAAAAATCTGGCAATGAAATCACATATATGACACCAAAGTCATAATCCATGAAGGAAATAATTGATAAGGTAAACTACCTTAAAATTAAAAACTTCTGCTCTGATAGGACAATGTCAAGAGAATTAGAAAGTAAGCTAAGCCACAGGCTAGAAGAAAAGATTTTTAAAAGACACACCTGATAAAGGACTCTTATTTCAAATATACAAATAATTCTTAAAGTTCAACAATAAGAGAACAACCAACAGGATGTAAGAATGGGCCAAAAACCTTAACAAGCACCACATGCAAGAAGATAAACAAATAGCAAATTAGCATATGAAAAGATGTTCCACGTCATGTGTCATCAAGGAAATGCATATTAAATCAGCACTAAGACACTACCACACTAGTGGTACTAGAACGGCCAAAGTCTGGGCCACTTGCTACGCCAAATGCTGGCGAGGAGGTGGAGCAACGGGAACTCTCATTCCCTGGTGGTGGGCATGCAAAATAGTACAGCCACTTCGGAAGATAGTCTGGTAATTTCCCACAAAACTGAACATACTCTTACCATATGATCCAGCAAGGGTGGCGCTCCTTGCTCTTTACCCAACGGAGTTGAAAGCTTATGTTTACAAAAAAGCCAGCACGTGGATGCTTATTGCAGCTTCATTCATAATTGCCCAAGCTTGGAAGCTGCCTAGGTCTCCTTCAGTAGGTGATATATAAGCAGACAACAGAATATTATGCGGCACTAAAAAGAGATGAGCTATCAAGTCATGAGACATGGAGGAAACCTAAAAACGTATTACTAAATGAAAGGACCCAATCTGAGAAGGCTACATACCATATAATTCCAGCTCTGTGACATTCTGGAAGAGGCCAAACTACGCAGAGCATAGAATATTAGCGGTTGACAGGGGTTACGGAGGAGGAAGGCAGAGCACGAAGGAGTTTTCAGGCAGTGAAAATACTCTGTATGATACCATAATGATTGATATATGTTGCAATACATTTTCCCAAACTCCTAAAATGTAAAATACCAAGACTGAACTCTAAAGTTAACAATGGACTTTGGGTAAATATAGGTCAATATAGGTCCATCAACTGTAACAAATATACCATCCAAAGGGCCACGTGCATAGTGGGTGAAGCTATACATGAGTGGGGGGAGGGGCGATCTGTGTATCTTCCTCTTAATTTTACCCAATTTGGTCTAAAAAAATTAAGTCTTTTTTTTTTTTAAGATTTTATTTATTTATTTATTTGTCAGAGAGCACAAGCAAGGGGAGTGGCAGGCAGAGGGAAAAGCAGGCTCCCCGCTGAGCAAGGAGCCCAACTTGGGACTTGATCCCAGGACCCCAGGATCATGATCTGAGCTGAAGGCAGATGCTTAACTGACTGACCCACCCAGACATCCCTAAGAAAATTAAGTCTTTAAAAAACAAACACAAACAGTGCACCAAAGGAAGTAAAGCGCTTAGATGTAAATCATACAGATTAGGTGCAGGACTTACAGGCTGAAAATTACAAAATATTCCTGAAAGAAATTTAAAAGACTTCTATAAATAGAGTAACATACCATTTTCAAGAGTTGCAAAGACTCAAAGTTGTTTAGATACCAGTTCTCCCCAAACTGACCTGTACGTTCAATGCCCTCCCAATCAAAATCTAAGTGAGCTCTTTATGGGAGAAATTTTAAAACTTTTTCTAAAATCCATATGGAAATGCACAAGATCTAGAATAGCCAAAATAACTTTGGGAGGAAAAAAAGCACCAAGTTACAGGACTAACCCTACCACATCTCAAGACTTATTACAAAGTTATAATAATCAAGACAATGTAGTATTTGTGTAAAGACAGAGAAATAGATCAATGGGATAAAAAATAGGGGGCAGATCCATTCTTGGATAATAGATTTTCCACAAAGATACAAAAGAGGGTCTTTTTAATGACTAGTGCTGGAACATTTGGATAGCCAATACAAAAAAAGAAAAATAAAGAAAAAAAGCTTCAATCCATACAATGTATCACATACAGAAATTACTAATTACTAATTACAAAGCCTAAAACCATAAGACTTCTAGAAGAAAGTGTAAGATAATATTTTTGTGGCCTTGGGTTAGGGAAAGCTTTCTTAGGTATACACCCAAACCATAATTCATAAAAGAACCAGTTGATAAACAGGACTTAATAAAAATTAAAAACCTTCTGCTCTCTGAAGACACTCTTAAGAAAACTTAAAGATAAGCCCCTATCTGGGAGTCTGAAAACACATCTTTTTTTTTTTTCCCCAGAATTAAACAGATATAGTAGGAAAAATGTAATGCAAGTCAGAAGGGTTTATTACAAAGAAGTTTGAGAAGAAAGGTAAGAAAGTCCACCACTCTTACGTTAAAAAAAAAAAAAACTTTATAAAAATAGGTCACATAATTTGCTACAAAATTTTTTTTTAAATTATCATAGAAGTTTCTCTATCTCACATTCTCTGATAACTGGAAAATAAAAAATAAAAATTTAGAAATAACCAGTTACAAAAATGAACTTTTTAGAAATTAAGAAACATAAAAATTACTTGGCTAAAAAAATTACTTAGCTCAAAGCTGAGATTAAAATAGTAAGGACAGGGTGCCTGGGTGGCTCAGTTAACCATCTGCCTTCAGCTCAGGTCATGAACCTAGGGTCCTGGGATGGATGGATCCCTGCATTGGGCTCCCTGCTCAGGGGGGAGTCTGCTTCTCCTTCTGCTTGCTGCTCCCCCTACCTGTGCTCTCTCTCTCTCTCTCCCAAATAAATAAAATCATTAAAAAAATAGTAAGCACAGACAATATAAAAACCAAAGAAAATCAATAATTCATGGCAATACTAATAGAGGAGAGCAAAATCAATGAAAAATTTATGGCCACAAAAATCTTTAATTCTAAAGAAGAAAAATATTTAAAAAAATACTCATTGGAAAAAAATCAACTAAATAAACTATAAGGAACTGAAATAGGGAATTAATAAAGAAAAAAAAATCTGAGATGAATGAAATAGAAAAGTCACATGCCTGCATATGAAGACACACACACACAGAATGTCTACATTTAAATATTGCTTCATTTTAAAACGCCAAAAAACAAACAAAACAACAAAAACAAACAAACAAAAAAACAACCCAGAAAGGTATGTAGAAGTTTAGGATTATGAAATAGACAATGAAATAGTTCATACTTGGAATAGGAAAGAAAAATTAATTGAAAACTTAATAGACATCATAAGAATTATAAGAGAAAAGGACATCTAACTTTCTGGCAAGCAAACAAATCGAAAAAGAAAACCCTGAGGAAATAGAATATATTCCATATATTTTTCCCCAAGTTAGAAAACTTGATTGGTCCAATTCATATATAATCCATACGTTAATCATATAGATGACTAAAGATCTATCACTAACAGGGACCAAAATGGAGAACGGATTAAGGAGAGAACTGGGAGAAGCCAAGATGACTCCCACAAAATAGGAGCTGTACAGATGCGTGAAGTCAGATAACTGAAGAGCTAACACTTCCAGCAATGGGGAACCTGGGTGGCTCAATAGGTTAAGTGTCAGCTCAGGTCATGATCTCAGGGTCCTGGGATGGAGCCTGACATTGGGCTCTGCTCTCAGCGGGGTCTGCTTCTTCTTCTGCCCCTCCCTTCACTCATGGGTGCGTGCGTTTTCTCTCTCAAATAAATAAAATCTTAAATAAAATAAAACTTCCAGCAATGGTCCATTAACAGAGTGTGGTTCAGCCAAGCAGAAGACAGAAGAAGTAGAAACAAAGGGCATATTAACACAGTGAAACCCAAGTGCATTGCTTCGCATCTACTGCATTGACATAAGTCCAATAATCATCCGGATGACTTATTTAAGTACATGAAGACAACGTCTTACAGATCTGATAGAGGGAGAGATGACAGCCTCCAGTTTGGAGAATCCTTCACTATTTGGTCCAGGCAATCAATTCAGTCTCAAGGTAGGAAATCCCACTTGTTTTCCTGAGTGACAGGGTCCCGTTGGCCTGCAGTGTAAACGTGACTGCTCGTTTGTTGAAGCCGACAATGACAGAGATAATGTCAAATTTCATGAAATCACTGTGTTAGGCTTTTGGATCATTTGTACAAATCAGATGTCAAGATCGAACTCAGAATAGCTGCAGGACACTGGAACCCAAGAGGAAGTTTTACATAAATAAAAATCTCAAAAGCTTGGATAGCAGGTAACTACGATTAATTCCATAAAATTTCACAGTGAGAAGAAAATACAGCTGGGATTTTTCGACCTGTCAACAATTTTCTGGTTCCCCTCTTTTGCTATCATTATTTTCCTATTGCAAAGAGGCAAAAATTTTTCTAAATCAGAGAATCACAGGCTGTCTGGACAGAAAGATATTTTTTTTTTTTTTTTTTTTAAAGAGGGAACACAAGCAGGGGGAGTGGGAGAGGAAGAAGCAGGCTCATAGCGGAGGAGCCTGATGTGGGGCTCGATCCCATAACGCCGGGATCATGCCCTGAGCGGAAGGCAGCCGCTTAACCGCTGTGCCACCCAGGCGCCCCAGGACAGAAAGATATTTTAACAGTGATTTAGCTCAATCATGAATGTGCCGCTTAACACCAGCGTATTAACCAGGAGTCTGAGGTTTTAAACAACTGAAAGCAAATCTGGACAGTTTTGCAGTATTGTGAAGTGATTATAAAAGTGAAAAGTGTCCCTGAGAAATAGACACTGAAAAGCTACTACCTGTGAAGAAGCAAAAATAGATCAACTCTGAGTATCCAGCTCGGAGAACTGATGGGCAGTTTCCACTGTGTTTGTCTCAAGGGATGAAAAGATCCCATCTCCGGCAGCCCAAATTCTAAAGAGATTCTGACTGATCTGCATCGAGTTGCCCACTTAGCCAGGACTGGAAGACATTCTATTAGCAGCCTCTCTAGACCTTCTCCGAGAAAGCAGATTAGTTCCTCAAAGCAAAACTTTGTCACTGTGCAAGAATATGGAATATGCATGCTGGGCAGGCAAAAACAGCAAATACCCATGCCGTACTCTCTATGATTTCCTGATCCAGGCCTGCCCATTCTATTTAAACATAATCAGCAATGCGAAACAAACAAACAAACAAAAAACCCGAGCAACAACAAAACCCGTGATCAGCAAAGGCAATGCATTCGTGGTTAGACAGCTTGGTTATGTATGTTTCTCTGAAATCAAGAGTTCCATTTGTTTATAGCTTTCATCTTTCACTTTGAATGCCACCCCAGAGACCTCTTCAAATCACTAATTTTCCCTCTTCTTTATCAAATATTTGAAAGCAATTGCAACTTTAGCCAGTTACTGATCCGTTTAATAGTCCATAAATCCAGCATATATATCTCTATTATAGGTCTGTACCTTGTCTATAAAGAATGGGAGGAAACTTTGTAAAAATGCCTTGTATCTTTTTTTTTTCCCCCCGATGATGCCAAAGAAAACAGTTGTAATGGACATGTTATTTTAGACAATCCTTTCTAGGCTCCAGTGATCATTGCCTTCTCTTCTATTTTTTATTTCCAGAAATTATCCTTTTGATAATATCTTCTGGACTTCAGATGCAAGTGACATCAAGCATAGGTCTTTTTGTGGGTTTATTGGTTTGACTTTCCATTGAGATTACAAGAATAACACTTGTCCATCATATTCTGATTCCAGCATCTCTCCCATTCCCCACAATCTGTCATTCAGATGTTTTCTCAATTCTCCGAGAATGGAATATTTTTAAGCCCAGGAGGTAAATGCTCTCTTTTAACTCCCACCATCAACAAACCTCAAAAGTAATGAATTTTAAGAACTTTTAAAAAGTGGTTCTATATCTTTCATAGGTGGAGTGGGTAACAGAAGTCATCTGTCTACATTACTTGCTAATTTGGAGCAAAATTCAGTTGTCGATCATGTTATTTCTATCACCCGCAATATTTCAAACTCAAAGTCATTACCTCAGATGGTGATTTTTTCTTACCTGTACGATTACATCTACTTTTTCCTTCCTTAAATTTATCTATTTACTTAAATATTGCTGCCGATTTAATAGTAGGTGGGTGATATTTATATAGACTTCATTGTGTTCCAGCTATTATTGTACCTGTTTACATATAATTATCATTAGTGCTCACAACAGCAAACATAGAATTTAAAACTGCCTTGCCTATTAGGGGAATACAAATCAAAACCACAATGAGACACCACCTCACACCGGCCAGAATGGCTAAAATTAAAAAGACAAGAAACAAGAGGTGTTGGTGAGGATGCAGAGAAAGGGGAACCTTCTTACACTGTTGGGGGGAATGCAAGCTGGTGCAGCTGCTCTGGAAAACAGTATGGTGGTTCCTCAAAAGTTGAAAATAGAGCTACCCTATGAGCCAGCAATTTCACTACTAGGTATTTACCCCAAAGATACAAATGTAGTGATCCGAAGGGGCACACACACCCCAATGTTTATAGCAGCAATGTCCACAATAGCCAAACTATGGAAAGAGCCCAGATGTCCATTGACAGATGAATAAAGAAGATGTGATATACATACATACACACACACACACACACACACACGCGTATACACACACATACACATCAAAAATGGAATCTTGCCATTTGCAATGACATGGATGGAACTAGAGGATATTATGTTCAGCAAAGTAAGTCAGTCAGAGAAAGACAATTATCATATGATCTCATTCATATGTGGAAATTAAGGAACAAAACAGGATCATAGGGGAAAGGAAAAATAAAACAAGACAAACTCAGAGAGGGAGACAAACATAAGAGACTCTTAATCATAGAAAACAAACTGAGAGTTGCTGGAGGGGAGGGGGTGAGGGGATGGGGCAACTGGGTGATGGGCATTAAGGTGGGCATGTGACATAATGAGCACTGGGTATTATATAAGACTAATGAATCACTGAACTCTACCTCTGAAACTAATAACACATTCTATGTTATTTAATCGAATTTAAATAATAAAAAAAACTGCATTGCCTAATATCACACAGACAGTAAGGGTTCAAGCCAGAATTTACACCCAGGTGATCTAATTTTAGATACTAAATGCATAAATACTATAAAATCCTGGCTCTCAAAGCTCGGCTATGAGTCCATCAGTCAGCTGCTGCAAGTACATACATAGGCAGCCAACGCCCGGTATATGCAGACACCCAGTGTTCAGCCCCGGCGTATGCTCTGGTTTCTGCAATCCAACACCAACTGCATTTTCTAAACTGATGCTCATCCTGTCCCAATTTCTTGTCAGCCTTCTCCAAAAATCTGTAATGTACTTAACACGTTGCTCAGGTTTGCTGGTGGCACTGCCCATGTTCTTATCATCAGACTCTTCTCTTACCCAACCTGGTTCCCCGTCACTTTCAGGATGCATCTTCCTCCGGTCTCGGTAGTGTTTTCACTGCTCCCCCCCACCCCAGCCCCACACACCCCTTTCTGTTTCCTCAGCTCTGTACTGGAGAAATTCTCTCACAGATCTGCTGTGTTCTTGCCCTTGCTCACTGCCAGCCAAGGTCTGCCCAACTGTCTATATCTATCTCAAGTATAAAAAACTCATGCATGATTCTTAATATACCCAACTTGCTTTTTTTTTTCTTTTAAGATTTTATTTATTTATTTATTTATTTATTTATTTATTTATTTATTTATTTATTTGACAGAGATAGAGACAGCCAGTGAGAGAGGAAACACAAGCAGGGGGAGTGGGAGAGGAAGAAGCAGGCTCATAGCAGAGGAGCCTGATGTGGGGCTCGATCCCATAACGCCGGGATCATGCCCTGAGCTGAAGGCAGACGCTTAACCGCTGTGCCACCCAGGCGCCCCCCAACTTGCTTCTATCTTGATACTCTTTTCCCACCACCTAACACCATAATGGGCTAAAATAACATGTCCAGCGAGTATGTGTTTATCTGTTCTTCGCGAACACCTTCAAGACCTAGAAAGGGTAGAACCCAAAAATTACCTTCAGCAGGAGACTACACCTTTCAATAAACTTTATAGAAAAATCCGAGGAGAATTTTAAAAAGAAAAAAAACTTAGAACTTTGTTTTCCCAACGTTACCATGCACTGAGGGAGTACCATATTTTAATGCCCAAACATTAGTTTTTCTTTAGCAATTTCACTAATTGGTTGAAAAACAGTTTATCCTGGAGACAATAAATTACAGAAGATAGATGTCAGTAGAGGTTTCTGGTTTTAGTGTCATGATGAAATGCAGGGAGAGATAAATAGAAAGCCAATACAAACTCTTAAAACTTTTTTTTACATTACTAGAAACAGGATGAGCTGTAGAATATTTAAATCAGTATATGTTGTAAAGAAAAATTAGAATATGCTTATGATAATATAAAGGATATCATGAGACCTTTAAATTGAAATATGTAATCATTTTTCTGATGTTTTCTATGAAAATCTGTTGAACACTGATTTAGCTATACTGCATAGATACAGGTAAAATGTATCAAAGAGGAAACTGTTCTTACATTTACCTATAGTTACATTTATCTATATATCTTACTATGTGACCTGTGTGAGGAAAGCTTTGGCCCAGTACTGCCACTTGGTAGTGGCATACACAATAGAAATATAGTTGATCTATGGATAAAATGGGTTTGAAATATGTAGGTCCACTTATACTTGGATTTTATTTCAATAAGTGCAGTACTATGTATTTTCTCTTTATCATTTTTTAGTAACATTTTTTCTCTAGTTTCCTTTTACTTTATGTAAGAATACAGTATATCATATATATATATATACCATACAAAATATGTGTTAATCAACTCCTCATGTTATTGGTAAGGCTTCCAGGCACAGTACAATATTAAGAGTTAAGTTTTTAAGGATGCAAAAGTTATTCATGAATTTTTGGCTGCACGGGGGTCAGTACCCTTAACCCCTTCATTGTTCAAGGATCAATTGTACTAGACTTTTTAAAAATTGGGATAAAAAATTAAGCTGTAAAATCGTAACATTTAAGCAACCCTAACAACAAAATATCATTTTTTATTTCATTTCAGACACCTCCTTTCAATAAAAGTAAATTTTCCATTCTGACAGTTCTAGATTGCTACCTGTTCTCTCATGGTCCCTAGTACACCCTTCCCTTGCTCTTTGCCCACTGGCCACATGAGCCTTCTTTCAGTCCCTGTAATTCCCCATTCACATTCTCACCTACGTCAAGGATTTGTCACATCTCATTTACCTGCCAGACAGGCTACTCATTACATCAGTGTTTCTTCAATTCTTTGATCTGTGCTCAAATATCACTTCCTCATATAAGCTTACCCAGACTTCCACTTGAGATAAGGTCTTCCAACTGCTTCCTAAGAACTGGTATTCTTCTCTCACAGCATTATTCAAGGTTTACATTACATATCTGAGCTTTTATTTGATTCATGGCTATTTCCCTCCCTATTCCATGTTCTCCACATTGAACAGGTACTTTCCTGGCTCTCTACTACAGTCTCTGGTTTGTACTAGGCACACAGAAAATATATGGAGAATGAATGAATGCAAGGAAGAATGAATTTTACATGGTAGGAATAAAGGTGTAAGAGATGTACATGGTATTTTAGCCTGAGTTCTCCAAAACTAAGACAAATATTGGGAGAGAATTGCCAACACTTGGCCCAGTGAGATTAAAGTGATTCAATCTTGGCTGCTTTAAAAGTGTCAGCTTCATTCCTGTCTCAATGTGTTGTGAAACTTACAAGATTGATTTAAAAATATGTGGAAAGAAGCAACATATTTTTCTATTTCAATATTTTACTCTTTTAGAAAATCTTATTTATTTATTTTGAGAAAGAGAGAGAGAGAATGTGTGAGCAGGAGTAAAGGGCAGAGGGAGAGAGAGAATCTCAAGCAGCCTCCGAACTGAGCGCAGAGCCTGACCCAGGGCTTGATCTTATGATCCTGAGATCATGACCTGAGCCAAAACCAAGAGTCAGTGGCTAAATCGACTTAGCCACCCAGGTGACCAACTTAGCCACCCAGGTGCCCTGAATATTTTACTCTCTTAAGGGAAACATTATGGATTGGCATTTGATGATTCCATCTTTCCTGAGAGTTTAACCATTCAATAACATATTAACCAAAGATACCCCTCATAAAGAGATGATAGTACGGGGATCATCCACATTTTTTAATTACTTGATAATATGTAGAAAATATATGATGGCAACTGATGATAAATCACTTAACTTCATGTAATTCTTAAACATTAATTAAAAAATATGAATAAATCTTTTTTTAAGATTTTATTTATTTATATGACAGAAGAGAGACAGCCAGCGAGAGAGGGAACACAGCAGGGGGAGTGGGAGAGGAAGAAGCAGGCTCCCAGCGGAGGAGCCTGATGTGGGGCTGGATCCCAGGACCCTGGGATCATGCCCTGAGACAAAGGCAGACGCTTAATGACCGAACCACCTAGGTGACTCAAAAATATGAATAATTCTTAAAATGTGGGGAACAGGTTGTATGAAATGTCAATATTTTTTTCTTGAAACTGAATATACCTATAATGGCTGTAATTAGTTAGGCCTAATAATCCATGGAACAATATGAGTTACAAATAGCACTCTGGAAAACGTCTGATACAGTAAATGATTTTTCTCCCTTCCTTGCTCCCTCCCTGCTTTCTCTCTTTCTTGAAAACAGAGTCAATTCCTTAGCTCCAAAAACCACCTGATGCCATGCTTACATTTTGCTGTATTTCTTGGTGAAGTCATGTCGCTGAATTGAACGTGAGATTGTCTATGTGGGGACAGGTGGCCAGTGGGCAGCTTTCTGAGTGAGCACGTGATGCTGTCCTTCTTCTACAGTGACATATCCCCCTGGCCGTCTTAGAACATTTGGGGAATCACTGATCTGATAAAGTCTACCAACACTGGAGTGTCTTCTGGAAGATGAAGCTTTCCACAGGAGATAGAACCTGACTGAAAATTCAGGCCTGTTTGCTCCAGTCTGGTAAAGGGCATTGGTTCTCAGCATAGCAAATGTTGGAATATTTAATTTGCTGCTTGGGTTAATTTAAACAAACAAACAAGCAAACAAACAAAAACCTTGAATGGGTAGAGCATTCATGAAGTAAACTTTCTAGTAGCACAGTAGGTTAACAGGTGAATGTAGACTAGAGACTTCTCTCTAGCCCCACACAAATGGACAGTCTCTGAGCATAAGCCTAAATATCTTTTGGTTTCTTTTTTGGAAAAAAAAAAATAGGGATTTTAAATATTCAATTTAACTTTGAACTCTTTCTGCATTATTAGAGCAAATTTCAAGCAAACCCCAAAGCAAGCTTTGTATGGAACAGTCACTGAAGAAATTGATCTTTCAGCAACTCTGATAAATTACCTCAAAGAGAGCAGAGGGTAAAAATAAGACTTTAATATTTTCCATCCAAATTTCAAAGAATAGTTTGCTTTGCTTTTCCCAGAAGAAGGTGTTTTTATTCAATTACTACACTGGACAGTAGGTGAGATCAATGTAATTTCTCATGTGGCTCCAGGTGAAGGGGAAATAATTTACTTTCATTTATCTGGAAACATCGTAGTGTTAAGTGGGTATTCCCACAGTTTCACTCCTGAAAATGGGTATTCCTCCTAATTGACTTTCTGTTACATGGTTCTCAACTCTGACTGCACATTAAACACCCCTAGGAGCTTTTAAAAATACCACTATCAACGTTCTACCCCAGGCAAATTGAAACCAAATTTCTGGTGCTAGGGTCTGGGCACTATTGTGTTTAAAACATTCCAGGTGACGGCACCTGGGTGGCTCAGTTGGTTAAGTGTCTGACTCTTGATTTCAGCTCAGGTCATGATCTTAAGATCCTGAGATTGAGCCCTGTGTAGGGCTCTGTGCCAAGCACGGAGTTGGCTTGAGTTTCTCTCCCTCTGCTTATGCCCCTCCTCCCGCTCACACATGTGCATGCTCTCTCTCTCAAAATAAATATATAAAATCTTTAAAAAACAAACAAACAAACAAACAGCAAAACTTCCCAGGGGATTCCAGTGCACAGTTAAGGCTGCAAACCATTAATCCAATGTTTCATCTGAAAGTAGTCAAAGATGAACACCAAGAAATTAAGGGAAAATGGTCATCAAAATTGGGAGGTCCCAGATTTAGTTCCCAGTTTGTTCAAGGAGTCCTAGTAAGATATGCTTCACCAAACAGTATTTCTGAACTTCTATTGTGTCTCCAAATTTCTTATCTTCCTCAGAAATGGACTGTACATTTCAGAAAATCTATTTTAACTTCAGAAGAGAGCTATTTCCTGGGTTCAAATCCTGCTTAACTAGAATACCAGGGCTTGGAAGCAGATCTCATGAGCTTCACTAACTTTACCTTCAAGCCAAAGTCAATTATAGTTATGGTTGCCTGGGCCATGCAAATTACAAACACCAACTAATTTCTGTACCAAATATATATGGAAATGATCCAAAGGAACAAAAAAATAATATAACTGAATAGAAGAACAACTACTTTTAGAAAAGACTGAACAAGTCTAAATATGAACTTCTAAACATAATAGAAGATAAACCTTAACATTTCTCTGCCTCCAAACCTAAAAATTTGACTGCAAATAGGCTAAACACAAAACAAAACATACCAGCCAACAAACAAACTTCCACAAAAACAACAGAGGCCATCAAACCAAGAGGTGGGAGTCAGAGAAAGAGAAGGCTTTTAAAAATACTCTCCAAGGCACATCTTGGTTTAGCGCCATGCGACTTTTAACAGCCCAGTAAGAAGCACTGGGAGAGAGAAATGACTTCACAAAATCCTGAAAAAGTCCAGCTTGAAATACATGGTTGGAAAGAGCATAATGAGAAAGTGTGGAGGCTGCTCAAAAAGGACCAAGAATCTCAGAAAAAGAAAACACTGTTGACATTATGGTTTTGGTTTTCTTGCTGGGAGAAAAGCAGAAACATTTCAAACACCCAGAGGTAAGATCCCCTGAATAAGCAAGAATTTAGTTAAACCTAAGAAAAAAAACAAAGGACATTTCTGGTGTGGTAAGAAGCACAGAAACCTGCTAAAGTATCTCCAGTCCACTCTAGACTCAACACAGGGGGTAAAATCCGACTGCCAGAGTCATCATCCTCTCATGCTTATAGAGGATTTGAAAAGACTTCTGGAAAAACCAGGGAGGAACAAGGTTAAAGCTAGATAGGCAGCTTCTCTCCGACAAATGCCAAGAGTGTAGGATTCTGCCCTAAATTCATAGGTGCTATTGAAAGCCTGAAGATGTTCTGGCGTGGATTAGGATACAACTTCTGTAAAATGACGGAGGTATGGGATAACAAGTACAACTCAGTGTTAGGTTTTACCTCATCCCAGCTGACTCCGACTCCACCATGATTTGCAATCCCCTTCTCTCCACCACACAGAAAACACACAGTGAGGGGAGCTCAGTTCTGAGATAAGTAAAGTCAGATAAGGAGAGAAAGCAAACATGTGTAATGAAGTTATACAAACAACGTCAGTGTGAAGAAAAAGTGTGGGCCAAATTGTTCACGTTAAAAATGAGCCAGGTGAAAAATATCATAAGCTCCATTTTAGAAGAAAATGAAGGGGTAATCTACATGTAAAATTATAATAGAAAACATATTTCTAATTAATACCTCAAAGATAAAATTGTAAAACAATAGGAAGAGAGGAGAACAGAGTTTAAAGAGTCAGGAAACAAATACAGGGCCAACGTCATAGTATGGCTGAATGAGTAAATGCATTCAGTGCAGAAAGGGAAAGAACATGCAAGGGAGAAATGTTTTACTGACAAACAGGAAAAAGGAATATATTCAGAATGAACACCAAAGATAAAACAAAGTAATTAGAGCAAATAAGGAAAAGCCTAGAGGTATGGAAGATAGTCAGAGATGATCAACCCAAGGATAGCTGATCTTCCTGAAGGAGCAAATCCATCAACAAAAAGTCAGTGCTTTTCAGAAACAGAGGAAAAATTTCCTGAAATTCTAGAAAAATTGAAAATGAAGATGAAAGCATGTAACATTTTCTAGGAGAAAATTCTGATACAAAATCATCAACAATGAAATATGCCTTTGTTAAGTAATGGAAATTCAAGGAAGAAGAAATTTTGCAGTCACTTAGAACAGTAAAAAGATCAGGCTATCTTCAGACTTCTCTACTAATTCAAATGCAGACCGCCTTAGAGCAGCAACTCTGAAATTCTAAAGGAAACAAAGTTTGACTCAACACTATGGTACCAACCAAGCAGACAGTCACAATAAAAACTACAGCCCACATCCCCAAACAAAAAGAAATCACCTAGGAAATGAGCACTAGTGAGACCTTCTTGGATGAAACAATCCAACAAACACTTCACGAAATTCAATTTCACTAATTACAATGAAAAAGAAACACAGAGGGGTGCCTGGGTGGCTCAGTCAGTTAAGTGTGTGCTTTTGGCTCAGGTCATGATCCTGGGGTCCTGGGATCCAGCCCTGCCTTGTCATGGGCTCCCTGCTCAGTGGGGAGTCTGCTTCTCCCTCTCCCTCTTCCCCCTGCTTGTACTTTCTCACAAATAAATAAAATATTTTTAAAAAACAGATTTTTTTTTTTTTTTTTTACTTAAAGGGGAGATCCAATAACTAGAGAACTAGGATTACAGGAATGTGTTCATTCCCAACCTGTGGAGTGTCCCTGGTGAAATACGAAACTGGCTTCTGCACAGAGAGAGCAAGGAGAGACGGAAGAAAGAGTTGGACCACTCTAGATTGGTAGGAACCAGGTTTAGTAAGTCAGGCAACTTCCTTACCCTGCTCATCTGGAACGGCCGCACAAGTGGCTCTCCTCACCTGTCAACCAGAATCTTAAAGACTTAACTGGCTTCACCTGCATATAATGTCCAGGTGGTCTCAATAACGTACTGCTCTCTCGATGCTGTGTCCTTGAAAAGGGCTCCCATGGTGGAAACAGTGGCAGAATGTACATTCCAAAGACACGTGAGGGGGTGAGGAGCCTCTGATGGCCTGGTCCAGCTCTCAGGTCAATCAGAGGTCACGCCCTCTCCATGACCTCCTCCAACAGGTAAATGTTTGAAAATAAACCACATACCCATACTTGAGAAAAAAGTATTAAAGGAAGAAAAAAGGAAAGTAGGTGTGATAGATAGAATAACCATCCCTTTACATGACAACGAACCAAACAGGGGATTTGCAGATGTGTTCAAATTAAGGGTCTTTGACGGACTAGATTATCCTCGGTATGCAGGTGGGTTTGACGTTACCAGAGGCTGGACTCATGCCATTGCTGGCTGGAAAGGGCTCGTGTCCCAAAGACTGTGGACACCATCTTAAAGCTGAAAAAGGCAAGGAAATGGTGTCTCCCACAGAGCCCAGAGGGAGCCAGCCCTGTGGACACCTTGACTTTAGCTCAGTGGGACTGATTTTGGACTTGCGGACCCCAGAGCCTGGAGATAAATTTGCATTGTTTTAAGCTACAAAGTTTATGATAATTTGTTAAAGCAACAATAGGAAACAAATACAGATGGAAAACAGTTCGGATGCATTCACTTTTTAAATTTTCTTTAAAGAAAACCAATAGGCACTGAATATATGAAGAAACTACGGCTTCAATCTTTTTTGTCAAATTACAAAAGGAAACCACCAAAAATTAAAATAATAATTAGCAAATCCAGTGGTCAAGTGGTAGCCAGCATTAAAAATGAAAGGAAATTAAATAGTAATATTGTGTACATTAAAAGTCTTTAATATAAATAACCTGAGGCAAAAGACACACACACACACACACACACACACACACACACACACTATAAAAGGCACTCATGGGGAAAATAAAGTAAAAATAAAATACTGAAAATATAAGCAGCAGTAAAAACAGAATCACGAACTAATATATGCATTGCATATGTAAATTAACTTATTCATTGCTTGAACAAAATGTGCATTGTATCAAAAACATTCAAGCTTTCTGTTTTTTTAAAGCAATGCATTAAAACACAGTAATTGAGAAAGCTTCAACATAAATGAACAAGACCAAACAGACCAATGCTAAGATAGGAGGGAGGATCACTTCAATAAACAAAGAAAATGTAACCTGAAAAAAATTAACACTCACTTATGACTACAAACAGAAACTCTTAGCAAAAAAAAAAAAAAAAAAAGGAAGAGAAGGGCACTTTCCAAGTCTGATAAATATCTACAAAAACCCCACAGAAAACATCAAACTTAATTATGAAATACTGAATACTTTCCCTCTGGGATCTGGAAGGAGACAAAACTATTTGCTATCACCACTACTATTCAAGATGGTCCTGAAGGGCCAAACTTTTTCAAGAGCTGAAGAAGAAATAAAAGTCATAGGGATGGGGAAGGAAGAAATAAAGCTTTTATAAATCACAGATGATGCGACTGTGTATGTCAGAAAAACAAAAGAATCTACATAACAATTATTAAAAATAATTTAGCAAGATGACAATTTGTCAACATACAAAATGATTGTATTTCTCTATATGAGAAATAACAAATGAGAAAAAAATTAGTTACAAAATATGTCATTTATATTACCAGCATAATCTATCTGATGGGGAAGAATCTTCAAGGATCCTACAGAATACTACATAATATTATGAAAGAAATTTTTAAAACAATTAAATAAATGGAGGGGTTCTGGTGCTTTGGATTGGAAAACTACCTATTAAAAATGTCAATTATCCTCAAATTGACCTATATATTGAAGGAAATTGCCCCCAACTCCCAGAAGTCTTCTTTGAGGTGATTAAAAAAATACTGACTCTAAGATTTATACAGAAATGAAAAAGGATGGGGCGCCTGGGTGGCACAGCGGTTGGGCGTCTGCCTTCGGCTCAGGGCGTGATCCCAGCATTATGGGATCGAGCCCCACATCAGGCTCCTTTGCTGTGAGCCTGCTTCTTCCTCTCCCACTCCCCCTGCTTGTGTTCCCTCTCTTGCTGGCTGTCTCTATCTCTGTCAAATAAATAAATAAAATCTTTTAAAAAAAAATGAAAAAGGTTAAGAATAGGCAAGATAAGAACACAATCAACGACGTACGCTTTTGCGTATCAATCCATTTTACAGAACCATTGTTATTAAGCTAGCGTGGCACTGGTACAGGGTTACGAAATAGGGCCAAAGGCACAGAACAGTGAGGCGAGAAACGGACTCACACACTTGGTCAACTGATTTTTAACCAAGATGTCAGTGCAGTATAACAGAAAAAGTATGATCTTTTCCAATAACAATTTTAAATGTAAAAATATGAACACAGAAAGTTCCAGAAGGTGGTCTGTGTTAACTTACTAGTAACCTTCAAACAGAAGTGATCTCTTAAACCAAGACGACAAAATACAAAAGCTATAAAGTCCAAGCCACATAAATCTGAAGTGTTACTAATTCCAAAAGACAAGCTCTAACTTGAGAGTGGGGAAACCTCACAGACATTATATGACTACACAAAATACTCAAAAAATGAGCTACTAAGAGAAAAGAAAGAAAATCAGGGCACCATTCCCGCTTATGCTCAAATGGACACAACATCTTACTAAGTGAAAAATGCAGATCTAAGTCCTCTAAGGATTCAACGATCTTGTCACAATTTGGAGAGTAATAATCATGAAGTCATTCGGCTATCATTCAATTAGTCAAAACTTCAAATCCTGGATATTTTTCTAGAATAATATAATAACACAATTATAATATAAATAATTATAATAGGGCCATTTAAGCATGTCAGTATATTTGCTATAAAATAATTGAGTAGATCAAGAGTCTGCCATTTCCAATTTTATTACATAGAATATTTTCGTTTTTCTAATAATTTATTTGAGGCTTTCTTTGCAGAAAATATTGCTTTCTCAAAACTGAGAGCAATTTCAGAATTTCCAGAAGGGTGACAACATGAAATATCCAAATATCTTTAAACATAATTAAGATACTATTGTCTTATTAAATTGCCTACTTCTTACAATGTTTTTTGGGTTTGTTTGCTTTTTTCTAATGAGAGGAGAGACAAAGATCTCTGTATCCTATGGCCAACACAGAAGAGATTTTTTACTAAGTATTCCAATGACAAGGTTAAACTCACTGTATGATATCACACATACAATATAAAATAGATCAATTTGGGGAGTAATCTAAATAGACTCTCGGTTACTTGTACACTTCGTTTTGGCGCCAACTTTATGCTTCAGTGTTCTAAGAAATTGATTTTTATGCATACAACCCAGACCTGACAACTGCATTTTTAAAAACTTGCTCTCAGCGTTGAGTTGGACAAAGAAACGTAACCCATTCTCTTCTCCCTTAACTGTATGTGGTCTTGTGATTTGCAGTTTCGGCCCTGCCTTTTAATTGCCACACAAGCCTTGATGAGCCATATGGAGATGCATGTCATCTGGGGAGAGCAGATCAATATTCCTATTTCAACATTTTGTATGTTTACAAAGGCATCTAAGAACTCATAATAAACAAAGCATGTTTTTTTTATAAGCACCTTACTAAAAATTCTTCTTGATGCATACTTAGCGTAACACTTCCCATAGAAACTTTAGTTTCCAATGTCCTTTGCGAACTTCTGTGAGTTCGGCTTACCAAAATTATACCTGCCTAATTATACCACTTGCTACTGCTTGCCTCTATTTATTTCTATTTCTATTTATGTTCTCTGAAGACATGAAAGATGCCTTATTAGTCTTTCTATTTTTTTGCCGGTGCCCAGAAGGGGTGTTCCTGCAGTATGGAAATAATATTTTTAGATGCAGGTATTAATAAAGTTGCACAAATATTCGGGGAATCAGATCCCCTCTGCAAAGGTCAGCATTCGATCCAGTCAGTGCTTTTTCCTTGATCTTAGCTGGTCTCAGGAGGTGGCCCTGTCTCTCTGCTCATTGCTGTTTGCTAAATAGCCTCTTCCAGGAAGGAAATGTCTGCTAAAAGCTGTAATTATTGATACTGAACACAGATCAGTCACCCTCTGATAAAGTCAAATCAAATTGGTACCCAGATGCAGCTACCATGATTATAGGCCAAATTCTGAGCTCTGTGCTTAAGAAGTAAAACCTAAGATAAGCTGCACGCCCATGAATTTTTTACATGGTTTGGTTTCGGTTGAGACATAAAAGGTCAGTTCTAGCTTGAAAGGGCTTTCTAACTTATGCAAAATCATTCCCTTGCTTTCAGTCCTAAGGACGATGTGGTCAAGTTTGTTAGGTGGACAAAGCTGGGGAGCAGTCTTGTCAGTATGATGACCTGAAAAGTCAAAAACAAACTTCTGATAGAGAAAAGAATGTATAAAATAATGATATTAAACTAATTTCCAAATAGAATATATTTTTAAGTATTTTGAGGAGATCATATCTGGGTTGGAGCATCTGAGACCAGGCTTGCCATTTCAACCTCATTTTGATACCCACCTTCTAATATGATCGCAGAGTTCACTGGCCTATTAAATCAAAGAGAAGATCAGCCTACAGCTATTCCCAGGAGCTCTTGTAGATACACGATTAATATGCCCAATGCTTTAAAAAAATAACAATAATTGTTCATTGTAATAATTACAAATACTATATTTTCTATATAGAAAATGTTTTCTTTCTTTCCAGTCATTTTTTTTTTCTTTTCTGTGATTCTCTGTACTTCCCTAATATTCAATTCTTACACCGTTCGCCCTCAAAGGCATTTTCCTGGGCTTTTTCTTTCCTTCCTGTATTTGCTAATTCCTGAATCAATCGCCAATAGTTCTTTTAAATTTTTTTTTTTTTACAATATATGGCTCAACATCAATATTAAGTTAGTATACATGTATAAGATCATTAGTTGACTAGATATTCTGAAGATGAAACTTTTAAAAACACACATCTGAATTATCTTGGGTAGTCAAAAGGGCTTCAACCGCATACTTTCTAAAGAAAGATCTATCCTTTGAGATGTAAGTGTGTAACCAGCAGAAGCCAGACAAATACATGACCCTTGAGCACTTACTTTCTCAAATTGCCCCCAACGATGTGATTGGGACACTGGGTTGGATGTATTCTCATCATTTTAAAAATCTGGCTTTCCAAGTAAATAAAACAAAACCGAACTACTCTTTTTACCTGTTGTTTTACTGCCAACCCTGCTTTTTCTAAACTATTCTGAATTATGAAGTTCTGCACAATGCCCTGTGTAACTAGGCTAAGCCAGGGAAGGAGAGCTAGAAGTACAAGAGGTTTTTAAAGCCCAAAGACCAATACTAAAATTCAGTGCATTTTAATTATTCTATCTCTGAGGGTAGAAGAGGTCATTTTTTCCCTTCTTTTTTCCCCTTGTGTGGCTCTCAGAATCTAAACAAACACAAATTCTTAAGGAACTTGATTTGAAATGTGGGAGGAAAAAACCCAGAGGTTATAAACCCACGCCTTACCACTGAATAACTACCTTTATGAGGTTTCCAACACTTAAAATTTTAGATTTCTATGAGTTAGTCACAAATGAACTGTCAAGAAATAGCTACTTGGAGAAAACCTTCATTTCCTCAAATAACTATTTTTTTTCAAACTCTAATTTCCCCAAATAAGTGCTCAATTGTTATTCTAAGAATCCATATACAAGTGCTTGGAAGATTCTCAACTCAAACACTTCACATTATTTAAAGGCGAATACATTTATAAATAGGGACACTGAGGCACAGGTGGTTAAAAAAGGAAAATAAAATCCTTTTGAGTTGAAAATGTAAGAGTGAAGTTATTTAGTCCTTAATACATTACTTAGAAGTTCACAAAAAGAGCTCTAAATATAAAGAAGTAATTTTAAAATTCGGTGAATGAAGAAAAGATTGGAAGACAAAAGGAAATCAGTCTGACAGCTTTATTAATGAATTAGTAGAATCTACCCCTGCTACACACGCTCATAATTTTATTTATTTTTAAAGATTTATTTCTTTTAGAGAGAGAGCAAGCTGGGGGAGGGACAGAGGGAGAGGGAGAGAGAATCTCAAGCAGACTCCATGCTGAGCACAGAGCCCAACAGGGGCTCGATTCCAGGACCCTGCGATCATGACTTGAGCTGAAATCAAGAGTCAGCCATTTAACCGATGTGCCCCCCACACACTCAATTTTAAATAAGGGATGATGTAGGTTGAAATGAAATAAATTTAACTTATAAGTATACTTTAATGCATTTAAGCTATAGTAAAGGCACTTAACATGGTAAAGGGCTTCATTTCCCCCCCCCCCAATCCTAGGAAACATTAAAAACACTGTAAAATAAAAAGAGAGAAAGAAAGAACTGAACTGATAACAACAACTGACAGAACCTTTTTACCAGTTCAGGAAAACTGTGGGAAGGCTATGTAATCTGGATGCAAAAGGTTTTTGTGGTCGTTATGCTGGGAAAGTCATAGATGCTTCCCAGCTGTGTACAAAGCTACTAAGGAAGTCATTTCTTAGGGATCTGAGCATAGGTCCAAAGCTGTTCATAATTACAGACCTGCTCAAACTACTACAAGAAAAAAATTCAATAATTTTCAGTAATACGGGCAGAAATTTGGCACAAATTCTATAATGGAAACAACAGTTCCATGGAACCATGGGCTCAAACGTGATCATATATATCAATATGGTATAATAATGAATGGGTGGGCATTCCACAGAATTGGGTCTATCTATTCACAGCATAATGTGCTTTCATTTTCAGCTTCACCTTGGCCGGAAATTAAGAATGTACACATTTGCCCTGAGCAACTGTGTTTCAGTGTAGTTGGACATAAGAAGAACACTACAAAAGGAGCAGATAAATGCCAATTGCATTGACCTGTCTCTTCCATCAGAGAAGTACTGATAACATTTATTGCAATAAGTAGCTCTCCAAAAAAGGAAAAACAAAAAGAAAAAATAAAAGATGTGTTGCCTTTGCCATGTTCCAAGGGGTAAACACTCCCACCACAGCTGATTTCAAGCGATCAACAGGACATCTTTGTATGGGGAGTTGAGAAAGGGTGGGGACCATCAGCTTTTATGAGTTGGTGTGAGCCAGATCCACCCCACCACTGAAACAGCATCCCCCAAACTTCACAAGAGTGGCAGTCCAAATCATTATACTCAGGGCTTCTCGTACGACTTAAGAATATTTGAAGAACATTTCTGAAGATTTCCGATCCCTAATTCTTGGTCTCTATATCCAGACTGTAGAACACATTTTAACCTGCTACAGACTTCTGAACACACATATCTATTATCAATACAGTTCTCTTTCTTCTCAAGGGAAATGTTCTATTAGATGCAAGCATAGGAATTCCTGCTAGGTCCTTAGAGCTATTGATTTATGAAGCATGTCTTTTATCTCAACTTAACCACAAATATTGTGAAATCCAAACACCACACTCTAAAACATCTGCCCAAAGGGCTCACATTTAAGGCTACTCTTTTCTGGGATAACTTATGTTTTAATGATATCTTTCCATCTTCATAGAAGAGAAAAGGATTAATTCTGATCGCCATAGGAACACTTTTCAGTCTGGGTAAGGACATGAATGAGTCTGGAGGCAATCAAAGAACAAAGCTCCGCTAAGCATGATGAGATGTCAAATTTAGATAATACAGTAGTGCTAGAAAGACCATCTCAGGGTAGATAAATTTTTCATTTGTATGATTGTAATATTGATTCCCTATTGGATAAATCCAACAAACATCTTATATTTCACGTTCACTCATCCTTTCTTAAACTCATCATGCTCGTGGCTTCCATTGCCGTGAATGGAACTGTCATAGTTTTCTTGGTACATCCATTACAATTTCTTCTATTTTATCTTAAGCTTTTTGAGAGAGAGAAAGAGTGCCAGTGGTGTGGGAGGGACAGAGGGAGACGGAGAGAGAGAATCTGAAGCAGGCTGTGTGATCAGCATGGAACCCAATGCGGGGCTCGATCTCACAACCCCGAGGTCATGACCTGAGCTGAAATCAAGATCGGATGCTTAACCAAAAGAGCCACCCAGGTGCCCTGGTTATAATATCTTCTTCTCCTCGCTGAGCTCCTTATCCTGCCCTGGTCTGTGAAAAGCCAATGATTTCCAAGGATCCACCCTAGGCCCACTGATCTCTTAGTGAACCTTGTTGGTTATTTTTATCTACTCTTATAATTTTGCCTTTATGTAAATGACACTCAAATCTCTGTCTTCAACCCAGAAACTTCCCCAAGCTTCAGATTCATCTACCTAACTTTTAGTTGAACACACCAGCTGAATATTCCACAAGCTCTTCCAAGTCTGTAGGACTTTAAATGTTCCCTATCTTCCTACTACAGTGCATGTGTACCTCTGGTGTTTTCCACCTTCATTGTATTATGATTCACTCTGTTATTTACCTTAGAAGCCTGAAAATGTATCCTTCAGAGAGCTGCTAGGGTGAGCTAATAAGAATATAAATGTTTCCATACCATTCCCCTGCATGGAATACTCCATAGTTGCCATTAAAATACTATTTTTCTACCTATTATAATGTAGTAAAATTATTTATAAAAAAAGAAACTGTAACTTGGGGTGCCTGGGTGGCTCAGTAGGTTAAGCATCTGCCTTCAGCTCGGGTCATGATCCCAGGGTCCTGGGGTGGAGCCCTGGGTTGGGCTCCCTGCTCAGCGGGGAGTCCGCTTCTCCTTCTCCCTCTGCTGTTCCCCCTGCTTATGCTCTAATAAATAAATAAAATCATTAAAAAAACCCTCAAAACCCTATAGTACTCAAAATATGTTAAGGAAATAAAAACAGTTATGGCTGGCACCCTATCCTGGGGCTTGGGGGTAAAAATAGGGGTTGTAGGATAAAGCCCTAGCCACAGGGCTTCTCCTTCACCCCCTTGCCAATTGTGAGGTAGTCTGAGGAGCTCATTTGCGTCAGCAGAGCAGATGTTGAAAGTCACTGAAGACTAAAGTTCATTTCTTCGCAGGGCACACGAACCCCTCCATGACGTACTGCTCCTCTCCACCTTATCCTTCACATCCCAGCCATAGGAAACTCAGGGCGGTCTCCCTGGATACTGTACTGTTTCTCATTTCCTGCCTTTGCTTATGCTACTTCCTCATAAAGGACACCCCTTGAGCCTCTCTACTTATATCATGTGGCCATTTACTAAGCAGCTTTAAGATTTAAATCAGATGACATTTCATTCATATATTGATTCAGTCAAACATCAATGTTTGAACAAAATATTTGCTCTCACGAAGCTCATAATTTTATGGAGGGGAGACAGACGATAAGCAAACAAATATGCAAACCCCAGTGAATGAACTGCTTGAATCACCTATTAGCGCCATGTTGGCTGTGTACCACACACTCACAAAAACCATGGGTGAGCATCTTACAATTGTCATGCATAGCAGTAAATGCTTTCGTATGTCTGCTCATTTTATTTCTCAAAATTATGTTAGGAAAATCAGTGTTATTCTGCCACTTTGGTAGATGGGCAGACAAAGGCTCAGAGAGATTTACAAATTTACCTATGGCCACGTAGCTGGAGTTGTCAGAATCTAAATAGAAATCCAGAAATATCTAATTTCAGAAACCAACTATGTTCATGATAACATTGGCTTTCAGGTGCAAATAAATAAATAAATAAATAAATAAATAAAGACGCCATCTGTACCTGAAGTCAATTCACATGTTCAAATCTCTCAGTCCTGGATGGATTTCTCCACATTCTAGGAAGCTTTACACTGGGGCACTTTAGAATTCAAAAGGATTTAATCATGAGCAGTGAATCTGCAAAACACGCTGTGGGATCCCCGCTGATTTTAGCAAGAGGAGAGAACAGTCTCCTGCAGCATCTGCTGGAATGAAATGGCTTTGAGGAGGTAGAGGAAAAGCATAAATGTGCAGAACACCTGGTATTCAGGGCATTCTCTGCTCTCTAAGCACTGAATTAAAGCTTCAGTTATTCATTCTGACAATGCTTATAGCTTTGCTCTAAGATCCTCAAATAATACACGTGGGCTCCAAACAGAATCACTAATAAATGATTTAACAGTAATAGATGGGCGCTATAAGAATTTAGTGAGAATAAATAAACACATTAAAAATAAGGCACTTGAACACCTGGACGGCAGGTTACAGCTGCCCAGATGTGGCAAAACACTCCGCTCAGCGTGACAGACAGATCAAGACTTTCCCTTTAGAGTCTGGGTAAATGCTCATCATGAACCAGCCATCATGAATTCCCAAGAGAAAACAAAACCAGAAAAGCTCAAGATTAGAGTTGATTCCAAATTATCCCCTTTTCTTTATTGTTTAAATGGGGAGACTATCTGGGAATTTAGTATAATCTGACAAGTACGATTTGCCATCAATGGAGAACTATCCCCTTAAGATCGCTTCCTAATTGTTTCATTAAAATTTAACAACTCAAAAACTGTCTCCTTGTAGGACAACACAGGAAAAATCATTTGTTGTTTTGTTTCTTTCATATATAGATTTAGATATAGATATAGATATAGATAGAAATGTTTCCAGGCTACTGTGTGAAAAAGTCATTTTGAAAAAAAATAAGATTTTTATTGTTACTATCTCAAAATACTGTAACCGGTTTAAATATTTATACTTACTTTGTTTTTAGATCAGAGACTGCTGCTTTACCAGTTTGACTTGATTTTCTAAATTCTAAAAGCGAGTAACAATAAAAAGAACTTTAAGAGTTAGCTCAGGTATCATATATTTTTATAATACACATTTTGAAATTTTTTAATGCAATGCTCTTTTTATGCAAATTTGATCAAACAATATATGTAATTCTATACCATAATTTCTTCACATGTTAAATTACAAGCATCTTTCTACCACATTTACCATATGCCACATATGTCACCAAAGGATAATCTATAGGGTTTTTTTGTTTGTTTGCTTGTTTGTTTTTTAAAGATTTTATTTATTTATTTGACAGAGAGAGAGAGAGCACAGCAGGGGGAGAGGCAGGGAGAGGGAGAAGCAGGCTTCCTGTAGAGCGAGGAGCCCGATGCGGGTCTGGATCCCAGGACCCCAGGGTCATGACCTGATCTGAAGGCAGACGTTTAACCAACTAAGCCACCCAGGCACCCCAAGATAACCTAATCTTGTTTTGGGACATTTAGATTATTTTTAGTTTTTTTCTGTATTCTTATTGCCATCTTGCCTAATCTTTAAGAGACATTTTATGTATTTATAAGTTTTCTTAATGACTCTAAAAATAAACTTACAAAAGGGCACCTGGGTGGCTCAGTTGGTCTAAGCAACTGATTTCTGCTCTTTGGTTCAGGTCATGATCTCACGGTCCTGGGATCAAGTCCCACGTCAGGCTCCTTGCTCAATGGGGAGTTGGCTTGTCCTTCTGCCCCTTCCGCTACTCATGCTCTCTCTCTCTCGAATAAATAAATACAATCTTTAAAATAAGCATATTCTAAGACTCTACTAGTCAACTTATTCTATTATTTGTCTCCATATTGTACCATGTATGGACACCTAAAGTCTTTGTTTAATTTGGATCATTAAACATAACAATTATTTTTTAAACAATGGCATTTGTCAAATCTACTACCTATCTTCACATCAATTCTTCAAGGCAAATACTGTTCTCATGTTACAGATAAACTATTTAAAGTGTTTAAGCGATCTTTTCATGGCTTATTACAAAGCGTATCTGCAAGGGTATCTGACAGGTATCAAAGAAGAGTAACAGTTCAGGTTTGTGGACAGGAGACTGAATTCTATCTTGGACACATTGGGTTTACGTTGCCTGCAGGATACCCAGATGCAGTCATATAATAAGAAGATGCACACAGATGTGGAACTTTGAAGAGAGTATTTTACCGAAGACACCAATTTGGAAGTCCTCAGTCGATGGCAAAAGGGGGCAAGTGGAGAATCTTGGAGATGCAGATAAATTTGGCAAGAAAAAAGCAAAGTGAAGAAAGAAAGGAGGAAAAAGTGAAAGAACAGTGGGTGATGTTTTAAGAAGTCAAGGAAGGAGACAATTTCAAGCCAGGACATTGATCGTTTAGCAATAAAGATACCTCTGGTGATCTTGCCTAAGAGAAGTTTCACTGGTGTTCTGGGGCACAAGAGATGTTTTTGTGGGTTGTTGAGCCACTGTCCTAATTAACAGGAAGAATTTAGAGAACAAATGTGCAAAATGGGAAGGACATTTTGCTACTTTCCTAGAAACAGTGGTGGCAAAGCTCCTGCAGAGGTGGGTAGAGGGACCAGGTAGCTTGCCATGGAGACTCTCAAAGGAGCCCTTGGACTTTGTACAGCCCTGGATTCAGCCTTATTGTAGGAGAACTAGGCACAGAAAGCTTCCTTCCTGTAGAGTGGATATGTGATGTCAATCAGGAAGGGCAACTGATAGACCTCTCCATTAGCCTACCCACCAAAGACTAAAATCAATGCCAAGCACTCACATACCATCTACCCTCTCCAAGCCATTATTAACTACTAAAACATACTCAACTATGAAGTGCGAAAACTACTAAACATGCTAAAATAAGAACTACTAATAAATATAAGAAACAAAACAATTACTTAGGACAACGACCGATGCTCTAGCCCACTGGCATGCCATTTCTGTCTGCCAAGAGCCAGGAGAAAATGGTAGGATTTTGGTTTTGGTTTACAACTGGTTAAGTTTTATCATTCTTATATATCTTTTTAATAAAAATCCATATATTGCATAGTAATAAGGAAAGTTCTGCATATATTACAGCTCCCCAATCACATGACCTTTAAACAACTCAGCCCTTACGCTCACCCCCAGCTGCATCGCCACATAAGGCATTCAGAGGAAAAGTGCAATTGTGATTTCTTGACGCCCAGAGATAATTACTACTACTATTTGAATCTGAAGGAGATAATTCTTTGTTCTGACTTTCTTTTGTTGAGCAAAAAAAGAACTATTTATATCTCAACTTTCCTTATGTTTTATATTCAAAGCGTTATCAGAACTACCAAGATCACAAGAAGCCTGTGGCATTTTCTTACACATGATATTCAATACTGAACTGAGTAAAAACACTTTTAATCCCATGAAATGAACAAATTTAGTACCAAGTACAAAGACATGTGTTTGGCATAATAAACCTCTCCTCCTTCCCAAGACATTCCGGAATGTTGGATTACTAGATGTCATCTACAACTCTGGAGTCTTGAAGAGGCTGAATTAAGGAAATGCTGCAGGGGGAGCTTGCTGGTTCCCTCCCTTGGATGACAGGTGTTCCTCTGCCTACCCACCGTCATAGTCACTCAGGCCTTCATTTGAGAAAAAAAATAATTGAACACCGGCTTTGCACACTGTTTTTTTTAAGACCTTGAACATTCAGAAGAGTGAAAATAATTCCTGCCATGAAGGCAATCACAGCCCAGTGGGAGAAGGTCGTCACTACAGCTTGAGAATTCCACCGTTTGGACAAAAATTGCTTTTGCTACCCAGGATGTGGGTGATGGGTGCATGGGAGTGTTCCAGGGCTCTCCCAGAGGCCTGATGGGGTGGGGTGGGGGGAAACTTGGGCTGGAGTTTTATGCAGCTCATGTCTTCAAGATATTTCTCTTTTTAAATATTTTATTTATTTATTTGAGAGAGAGATACAGGGAAAGTGTGCATGAGTGGGGGGAGGGACAGAGGGAGAATGACAAGCAGACTCCCTGCTGGGTGCAGGCACCAACACAGGGCTTGATCCCAGGACCTGAGATCATGACCTGAGCTGAAGTCGGATGCTTAAGTGACTGAGCCAGGTGCCCCAAGATATTTCTGATTATAAACTTATTACATATAACTTTCTGCCATCAAGACACAAATTCGGTCACAAGAGAAAAAAGAAAAAAGAGAGGTGCCTGGATAGGTGAGTTAGCTAAGCACTGGACTCATGATTTTGGCTCAGGTCATGATCTCATGGGTCATGGGATCAAGCCCGCGTAGGGCTCCATGCTCAGTGGGGAGTCTTGGGATTCTCTCTCTCCCTCTCTTTCTGCCCTTCCTGCTGGTGCATGCTCTCTCTCTTTACCTCTCTCCGAAGTAAATAAATTTATAAACAAATAATAAATAAAAAATTAAAAAGGAACATTTCCTCTTGGAGGTGTAAAAGACATTAATCAACATCCCACACAGACTGATGATAAATAACCTCTATATCTAGACCTATATCTGTAAGTACAAAATCAATGAGGATATGAAATAAATTGGTAGTGAAAACTATTACTAGCAATGTACAAATGTAAGTTTTTTCTTTTACCACAGGATGAACTCTAAATGTAAATTTTCAAGTGAACATACAAATTCCTAGTTTTAAAAAAGCATTGACAATATTGAAAGTTAAGTATGTGTGAAATATTAAAATAACATCTTTAACATAGACTCTGAAGGGTAGAACCATATGATAATTTGTTTTTGTTTCTCCAGTGCATGGATAGTGCCTGAGACACAGGTCAGGCTGTTAACTCATCTGATTAAGGTTTGTTGAAATTTGAGAAATTGCTGGAAAGTCTCAGGCAACTAAATGTCCAGGATTTTGTGTATCTACTAAAATTGCAGGTTATTATGTGTTTCCCTTAATTGCATGATGAAAGAATACAGTGCTTTTTGGTACAAGAGTTGCTGTATCCATGAATTAGTTACATAATGATACTTAAAAAGCATAATATTGGCCATTTAAATTTCCCGATTCTTTGTTTTCATTTCACAGCTATGTGAACTAGAGTACAGTAACATCATAATTGTGGAGAAATGACCTAGCCGTCAAGACAAATTCCCCAGAAGGGAGATATTTGGCATGAGTACAAGGGACTTATTTAACAAACCAGTCAGAAAAATTGCAACTAAATGCTCGTTATATGATATTAGACTAGCCTAGGGAATCAAGTGATGTTTTCAAAGAGGTTGCTGATAAAAATCACCCTCTTTAGCAAAATAAAATTATTTGATCCTTTTCACATACTTTGAAAAGTTGAAAACACTACACTGGGGTTTTGATTTCTACTATAATTAATGCAACACGGCTTAATTCACTTTTTTTTTCAAGATTTTTCCATCCGTTGGTGCCATAAACCCTTGAGCGAACTTGGGGATTTTTCTATCATCTTGTTTCACAGACAATATGGCAAAGATAACAGTTAATTCCATTTATTTCTCTCTGCTGAGACTCTTGGCTGTAATCATCTGTTTACTCCCATGGAAAATGGAGAGGAAATTATATACCACTTCAATCACACAGTTCTTTTCCCCTTTCCTCAAGCTTATAATGTGCATCTAATAAAATGTGCTGATATGTGAAATCCTAAACAAATATTTAATGAAGAATTATAGGTGCAAATGTATCGTCCTAGAGGAAATGGGTGACAGAGTGATATAATACACACTCGTTTTCCTACTTGTTTGAATCTGGTTGACCAGACATCCAAGTAACAATTCAAACAATAAATGATAATGTGGTTCTCTAGCCACAGATGCTGATCTCCCTGATTCAATGCCAATGCCAGTGAATGGCCTTTCTTATCATGTCCTAAATCCTAACATCGGGTGCTGCAAAGTGGGCTTTGTCTCCTTAACCCAAGTGTATGACGTATTCAAAACCCTGTAGATTCTACCATGTTAATCTATCTTTTGTATCTGACCCCCTCCTTCCACTGACATCCTGATTTTATCTTTCACATTACCAGCAGATGGATTTTTCCCCCAAATTAAAGTGTGATCCTATTATCTTCTGCCAGTAACTCTGTGCTTGCCTATAGAATATAATCCTAGCTTTTCCCATTAGTACCAAGAGCCTTCATGGTCTCATCATGCCACTCGCTGCTTTTGCTTCTCTCTCATGGTACTTCCTCCAACCCCCTCTTTCAGCCTCATCAAAATTCTGGAAGTTTGTGAACATTATGGGCTGTTTTGTTCATTCTGCTCTAATCGATCAAACATTAACCCCTGCTTCTGATTTGTTCCTTTTTTAAAATTATTATTCAACAAATATTTACCGAAGACTTAGTATGTGCCAGATTCTGGGCTAAGTCTTGCAAACAAACAAACAAAAAATGAATCAATTAAATCTGCAACACTCCAAGAGCTCAGGGTCCTGAAGATGAGAGTGACATTGATCGGATAGTCATGACCTTAGCAGGACCTCAACTCCTGCCCTTCTTTGTACCACACTTTTATGTATTTCCCAATTATTTCACATGTACAAAAAAAATTTAAAAACCAATGAATTAATATAATCAATTTAAGATCTCAAGGATGAAGTAAAATTAATAGCCTGAAATAACTCCACTTTGAAAGAGAGACTACTATGAACATTTACAAACGATAACTTAATAAAAAGACAAGGTGCTAGACAAATAAATTTAGAATTGACCCTTGATAATGGCAGGGTGAGGAACAGTTGAAAATCCACACAGAACTTTGACTCCCCAAAAATGTAACTATTCATAGCCTACTGCTGACCAGAAATCCTACTGATAACATAAACATGCAATTAACACATACCTTGTTTCTTTTCTGTATTATACACTGTATTCTTACAATAAAATAGAGAAAAGAAATTGTTATGAAGAAAATCATAAGAAAGAGATAAGAGAAAATACATTTGTAGCACTGCAGTGTGTGTGTGTGTGTGTGTGTGTGTGTGTGTGTGTATAAAGCATGTTTAAGTGGATCTGTGAAGTTTAAACTCATGGTGATCAAGGGTAAACTACAGACATCACAGGGGCAAATTAAAGAATCGCATAACCTGGAATATCATGGAAATCAAAATCACAGAGAAATTTACTAGTGACCAGTAACTGTGATAACTACTTGATTAAATTTATAGGGTATGAATTTCAGGTCTATGTTAAAACCAGGAATCTTATTACTTTACTGGCACAAATATTAATATAAATGACTTGTATTGACAAACACAAGTGCTGTCCCACCTGCTTTATTTAATAAACAAAATATTTTCCATCGGCACATTATCTGCTAGTCAAGCTGGTAAAGTTATTAAAATGTTTCTTTTTGTGATTAACCTCTTGAAATCTTGTTTGTAGTATTAATTTACTAAGAAAAACTATCTCTCATAGAAAATACAAGGATTTACTCCATCCACTCCTTCCTGGAATTACTAATCAGAGACAGAGAAATTATTCCAATGTTATGTTTCATAAAAGGAGATTTCATTGAGAGTAATAGCACCAATCAAGTTGTTATGAGGTTATTTAGAGAATCAACAAACAGAACTTCAGTGCCAAATCCATGCCAGGTACTGAGCGTGATTCTAGGCACTACCATCTATTAAATTACTCTGAGCCCTATGTTAAATACAACATTAAAAATTACAGATTAGGTTTAGATTCCGTGTCCTCAGATTATCATATGACTCTATAAAAACCCTTTTGCAGGTTGAACTACAAGGAAGGGTAGTGTTGCAAAAAGGAACGTGACCATTCAAAATGTGTTTTATGTAGAATCTGAAATTGTATCCCATCCTTTACCATAATATGACCAGATTACACACATTAAACGTTTCTTTAAATGCTATTTTTAGTAAAACTTTATAGCTGATAGTTGTGAAAAGTACTATGTGTCAGGCATTATATTTAATCTGTGTGTGTGTGTGAGAGAGAGAGATTTGGAATCAATTATTCAGGAAACTTATTTCTTATTTTCTAAATGTCCATTATTTGTTAACTCTTGATCAAAAAGTGGAAAAGAGAAATAAGAGATGACCTTCCTGCCCCCCCTCGAATACTATTTCTCCTACAAATCGATAAAACCAGACAAAAATCTGGCCAAGACCAAGACCATTCACTAAAACCAGTTATGTGATATTAGGACCATAGCTGTTATCTATGTGTGATGATTATATGATTCTCTATTTCATCAATCAAACCCCATGAAAGGCTTGGGAGAATTTAAATGTCTTCTATGAGCAGAAGAACAATGCATGCCTTTTTATTTGGAAGAGATAAAGAGAGAGTAATGGATCAAAAGGAAATTTAATAAACTGGAATTTGGGGTAAGAAAATGGCAGAATAAAGGTGAAGAAAAGGAAAGGAATGATAGAAATACAAAAAAAAAGATAAGAGGAAAACATAAAACAATCAAGGATGAAAAGCTAGAGAATATTCTCTGGCTCTGGTGTCACACACTCACAGAGAGAGAGGCCCCATTTAATAGAACAAGAGATAGGACATGAGAGTATTAAGTGTATTGCTACAAATCACTACTTTATTCCTGCCGCCAGTTGGCAAAATGAAACACTAATAAAATAATAAAATATACAATAAGTATTTCCCCTTTGGGGCCCACTTCTAAGCATTTAATTGGTAAAAAAAACAAACCCTCCACCACATACAGGGCTCTGTATACGGCCCTTTACTTTTTAATCAGTACATGCCATGACTTCTTCCAAATTCAGATCATACTTGATCAATACTTCATTGTACATGAATTTTATACGGTCTCTAAGGATTTCAAATCAATTCGAAAGCAGGTAGGTCATTCTTACCTAACACAAATTCACAAGGGAGATAAAGATAAAATAATTTTTAAACAAACTTACTGAATCTGTGCCATTAATTAAAACTACATCAATTTCTTCTCTTAGAACTGTCACGCTGCCTTCCTCGCCTCACCTGGAATGGTGAACGCATATTGCATGAGACAATAATTGGCTTTTTGGTGGTTGTTGTACAGTATGTCTCAAATCATAGCACTACTTGCAAATGGATTTAATGAGTGTAAATCATGTTCCCATCGGCTCCACATCCAAAATGTCATCAGATCTACTCTCTCCTTTTATGATACTTTGACAGAAAAAAAAAAAAAAAAGAAAAAGGCAACAAATTTTCCAGCATGTATGTGGCAACATAATTGACAGTTACCTTAATGAAGTTAAAATCCTCTACGATGCTTAATGAGGTTTGGTATACCAATTCAAAAGCCCAGAATAAACTAGGTTCCACAACCCATCTGGCACCACACACAGTCAAACGCACAGCGCTGTCACATCCAACGATAGCATCGCGATCATCTACCATCATTGCCGTCCCGACTACTCTGGGCAATCTGAAATAACAAGTCAACGGCTATAACGAACCTCTGGAAGTCCCCTTACTTGTAGATATGTATTCCACGAAAACAGGGAACAATAAATCATCGGAAAATCAAAACGATAATATGACTGAAGCAACAGAAAATAAGTTTACATGACACCTTTCACAGTCCGCCAAACTGGATGGAGTGAGAAATGGAAAACCATGACATAGTCTCTAAAATGCAATGATCACTGCATAGTTTTAATATTTGTCCTCGGGTCTTCGCCTCTTAGCTGTACTAGCTCTATTTTGCCCTCCAACTAAAATCATAAACCCCTTTCTGGCGCTTCTCTTCATAACCTCCATAACATCACTGACACACTTCTCTCGGGGATACACGTTGTAATACGGTTTACAATTCTTTACTATCATCCGTTGCCCGCACTAGACTGTAAAATCTTCCAGGACCAGACCCTAGTTTAATTTGTGACATCGTGTGTGTTGCCTACCAAGAGCTGAATCCCTATAATTTCTTGAGGGCAGGGTCCTGATTACATTCCAGGTGGCCCCTCATACACTGTGTCATCCAAGGGAAGGTGACAGCTCTCTTGGTCCAGGGGGAACCATGGATTGTAGCTGAACATTACAATTCCCTTCTGTTTCCAGTGATTGCTTTAGGCAGAGGGGTTAGGCACAACACCGGCTAATGAGAAGTAAGGGGTGGCTTCTGGAAAAGGTTTATTAAGCTTTTAAACAAGAATCAAGGAGGAGTTGACCACTCCTTCTTCAGAGAACTTTTGAGTTTCATGTGATACCTCTAACTGCAGAAATGATTTAGTAACCGCGAAGAGAGTTTGCTAGACACAAGAAAGACAGGGGGTAAAAAAAAAAAACCCAAAAAACAACAACAACTGGCTTCTTGCTTTTATTAATTGATTCCTGAACCACCATCCCTGGAGTTATGTCTTCTTGGTATGAAAGATAATTGATATTTTTTGGTTGTTTATACCTGATTGGTTGGAGGTTTCTGATATTTGCTGTCAAATATCTCTGACGGAACACAGATTTTTCCACTTTACCGAGCAAGTTCTCAAATATTCTAAGGGAATAATTAACTCTGGTTTCAATGCAGAAGGTGAAAAATTTACAAAATATGCATAAGAAAACCACTTTATAGGATTTCTGAATAAGCAATTACAACATCAACTTCCAGTGTTCAAGGTTCTAACAAGTCTAATGTATTACAAAGACGATGGGTTAAATCCACAAGGCACTTAACTTCTGTCTTATTAACAATAAATTTCTAGATTAGGGAAGGAAAAAAGCAGAACATTCAATTTCTGCTGCCTCATATTTGCAGTACTGAGTGTAAGGCACAAGTTAAATATAAAAAGAAATCTAACTTGCTATTTCTGTCTTGATCTAGATATGAAAGGATAAAACATTAAAAGTTGCTTATAAAGTTCCCTTCCTGACATTCAAATTTAATGAATACTCTCTTGATTCTTAATAGTGTGGTTCATTTTTCAAATAAAGAGCCCAGAGTCGTGGAGACCAGGTGAGGAAGGATATTACACCAAGTTCTTCACAAAGGAAATATTGCACACTGCTCATTTCAGGTTCTTTTCCTATCAAATGTCATCATCTTTCTAGATTATTACCAAGCAGAAAGAGCCTGTTATGTGACAGACAGCACTGAAATTTTGCTTGCAGCCAGAGGCTAAGTAGAAAATTGAAAATACACAGGTGTAAGAAACAGTTTTCTGATTTCTATGCAAATCTATCTGTCCCACCTGAGTTTATTAATCAAATCATTATTTTTGTCAGGTTACCCATGAGTTCCCTCAGAGGTTTTCAAAAATAAATGATCAAAGATACCTGGGGAAAAAGGAAGAATGATTTGACCAGGAATAAAATATATACAACAACAATATACCCCTCAAGAAAACATTTTCCTCTGGCTAAAAGTATAAACAAGAATCTGTCAATAGTTATAACTCTCTTATTTTACATGAAAAGTGGAGGAGCCAACAAATAATTAAAACTTAAAGTGTTCATACCTTTTGACCCATTGATTCTGTAACAGGAAAGCTATTCAAAATTATTAGTGCAGAAAAACCATTTTTAGATGTTCATTACTGCATTGTAATAAAACACTTTACCATCAAAATAACTGTCAAATGATGAGTGATATGGCACAGAAATTGCTGTTAGACTGTGAATTTTCTGAGGACATGAACCACGTCCATCTTGCTCACCTTCAGCTCTTAGCACATTGCCGGGTAGAGAAAATTCTCAGGAATCTTGATTCATTTACTCACTCGGGCATTCTCCTTATTCATTCAACAATCAGGTATCAAGCCTTATATCCCTCCCACAAATCGTGCCAGTCACTGGTGACTCAAGGGACTGTAAGAAGGGGTTTTGTCTTCAGGAGGTTATCGTTGGTGCTGCAGTTGGGGAAGGAAGGGGAACAACACACAAATGCTGAGAGGATTGCTCATGCTTTGCAGGGGTCTGACGGTGGTTTTCGGAATAGACCATGAAAACCAGGCTGTTGGTTTTTTACCAATGGAAATAAAGAGAAAAGTGATAAAAGTTAAAAGCAAAAATGGAGGAATTCACTTAGCTTCCACCATCAAGAGAAGTCAATGATGAAGCCTGGGAGGACTGTTCGCATAGGTGGGAAGACAGATCTCTGCCGGTCACACAGTCAGGGAAGGGGAGGAACTTGAGGAGCTGGATGAAAAGGGGCCCAACAAATACTTGAATGAATGAATGTCTCAAAGATGTGAGAGAATATGAGGTGGAAAAAAGGCTTCTAAGGGTTTCCATTTGTGATGGACACTTCTTCATGTTGGAATACTTTCTGATTTGCTTTTTACTAGGTTCTCCTGCTCTTTCTTTTTGATTTGTGATAGAGATGCAGATGAAAGGTCTTGGAGGCTGGCTGACTGCTGCTGCTAAGACCTAGAGCCAGTTCAATGTTCAGAACTCCACGCAGGGAAGTTCTCATGGTGCACGGCGGCTGGAAGGGAGCAAGATGGCTCTGGGGTCTATTCTCCGGACAGAAAGAAGGCCTATGTGAATCAAGCAGCACTTTAGAAACACTTCCCTGTTACTCTGTTTACTCTTCATCTGAAAACAGATCAGAAGGGTCAACAGGAGTCAATTTCAAAAAATAGTGCATTTTCTGGAATGCTGACAGGTAAAGAATCATGAAGAGAAAATCAAGCCGTTTAATTTACTTTGATTTTCATACACAGCCATGGTTTTCAGCCTTTTTTTTTTTTTACTTTATGTTTTTAACGTGGTAAGAACAACATGATAACACAGAATGATCTGGTATTCGCTCAGAAATAAAATTGTAGAACACGTCTATAAAGGGTTTACAAATATACAGCCTTCCTCAATAGCAATCATATGAAATATTCTATGAAGTATTATCATAAATATGAATATATTCATTTGATTTTCCCTTATGAATGCTTGTGAGAAACATTCATTTAGAGCTTACTTATTACCCAATTAGGTCATAAATAGGATACATGCATGTGGATGTTTCTGTATTTTTCAGTGAGCCACAAAGGACATAAATATGAAATATTGAAATCAAACGGCTTCCATGGGCTCTTCCTTGGTGCTTTGTGTACTCATAATAAAGTCCTATAATTTATTTTAAAGGCAGGGAATGCGGGGTTCAAAAGTTTAACAAGACTGTGACTTTCAGAAGATTAGACACAGTAAACCAATATAATTGCTATACCCCACAGCCTGAGTCAATTCAGGCAAAAAATAAGTATTTTTATCATAACATTTCCTTTCTCAGAGACTAAATCAGTTCCAATTACATATTTTACATTCTGTACTTGTGTTTGACTTAAAAAAAAATTCTAACAAGCTGTTCAATATTCATCATCGAATATAATAACACATGCCATTTATTTCTTGGGCCATTCGTTTAGTTGACTTAATATTGGGATATAATATAATATTAGACATATTTAGCACAAAGAAAAAAGTGATTGCCTGAACAAACAAGACTATCAGTCAGAAAATTACTCTTTATAATTATGAACCAAATCCTTGGGGCACTAGGAAGATTCATGGATCTTGAAAATATGTCAAATGTTTGGCCCAAGGGCAGTTTTCTCATGGGATCTGGGCTTTTGTATAGGACAACTGCTTAGAAAAAGATGACTTGCTGAAGTCAAGGCGTGTTCAGGTGGTTCTATATCACTCTAAGTATATTCCTATGTATTCTAGTACATACATAAATGTTACAATTTTCATACTATCCATATCCTATGAATTCAATTATTTATCTCCAAATATTACATGCAAGAAAGAACAGAACAGGGAAGGGAAGGGAAGGGATGGGATGGGAAGGGGAGGGAGGGGGGGAGGGAGGGGGAGGGGGAGAGAGAGAGAGAGAGAGAGAGAAAGAAAGAAAGAAAGAAAGAAAGAAAGAAAGAAAAAGAATGAAAAAGAGGAAGGAAGGAAGGAAGGAAGGAAGGAAGGAAGACAGAAAGAAAGAAAGAAAGAGAAAAGGAAGGAGGGAAGGGAAGGAAGGAAGAGGGAGGGAGGAGTGAGGACGAGAAAGAAAGAAACTCAACACAGTTAAGTAGAAAAAAAAACCATTGAATAGAAAGGCCAGCATCTAGCTCTGACCCACTGTGGGACTGTGGCAATGTGAGTAAATCAATGAATGTCTTTTGGATTCCAATTGTTTTCCATAATATCAATGGTTTAATTATATGGGTTTTAAGTTCAGAAATCCAAAGATTTGTGATTCTGAATTCCCATTTCCCACTTATACACTATCACTCACTTGATACTGCAGTGGGAGGAAGCAGATAAAAATGAACAAACAAGTAAAATAATTGTAACTATGGTAGGCAGAAGAATGTCTCCCTAAAGATGTCCACATCCCGATTCCAGGAAAATATTAATTATATCATATTATTATATTATACTGTATTGATTTTATAAATTTTTAATTTTTTTAAAAAAAGATTGTATTTATTTATTTGAGAGTGAGAGAGAAAGCATGAGAGTAGGGTGGGGGGCAGAGGGAGAAGCCGACTCCCCACTAAACAGGGAGCCCAATGTGGGACTTGATTCTGGGACTCTGGGATTATGACCTGAGCCAAAGGCAGATGCCCAACTGACTGAGCCACCCAGGTACCCCTGATTATATAGTTTTTTTTTTTAAATGGAGAGCTACAAAGGTCATGACATTAATTCTGAGTCTTTTTATATTTAATGTTTCTTGTTTATGTTATAAAACGTTACTCTATATCTGAAAGCATATCTAGATTGGTCAAGATACTCTTTTTCTAGCCATTGAAAGGCAAGTTATAATGTATAAGTATGTATAGATTGTAGGTACATTTATGGAACTAGGTTAAAGAATGTATTTTCAGGGGGTGCCTGAGTGGCTCAGTCAGTTAAGCACCTAACTCTTAGTTTCAGCTCCAGTCATGATTTCAGGGTCATAAGATCAAGCCCCATGCCAGGCTTCCAAGCTCAGTGTGGAGTTTGCTTTGATTTCTTTCTCCCTCTCCCCTGCACATGCTCTCTCTCTCTCTCCCTCTCTCTCTCTCCCCCCCCCTCAAATAAATAAAATATTTTTTAAAAGAAGGATGCATTTTCAGGACCCTGGAAATAGCCCAGTCAGGACTAATCCACAGAGCACTGACATAGAGCCAGGAGAAAAGAAAAGATAAGGAAAGAAAAGAAGAAAAGAAGAAAAGAAAAGAAAAAAGAAAAGAAGAAAAGAAAAGGGGAGGGGAAGAGAGGGGAGGAGAGAAACAGCAGTAGAGTGCACACGGGGTTGAATGAAGGTTGACGATTAAGCGTGTTTCCTCTCACTTCAGCCACGGGAGGGACTCCACGCAGTGACACCCCTGACCTCAGTCTGCCAGTCCCTCATTCTTCCCTAAGAGAAGAAGTTTGAATGATCTTCATGTGAATTTGGAAGAGGGGACAGTCACACTTGGCTTAGCTGCCTCCCCTCTGCAGGTCTCTCTGCTCAGACACGTATTCTCATGCACTAGGTCGTGAGCAGAAGAGAGTCTGCACCAGAAACAGAGGCAGCCCTTTGTCCCTCACTGCTGCAGACTTGGGTGCTGAGTCTTTTCAATCCCAAAGAGATAGATCCGCAGAACAATAGGCCCAGACCTCTCCTCTAGCTTTGATCAGTAATAAAGGTGACGTCTTGCTATCATTGTTCTGGACCTTCATGTAAATCTCAAATGGTTCCTAACACAGGTAAGAGGAGCAGTATTCATCGTGTACCCTGAACCCTAACAAACAGCACGTTAGATACTTTTTATTTTTCCATGCATGTGTTCAGTCTTCATGCAACCAGTAGTTGAGTGCTAGCAAGAGACAGACATGATTACCACCCACTGAGTTAATATTCCAGGGAGAGGAAACAGCGAAAAACAGGTCAGCAGTAAGTAAACGAATTGTCATTGTGGTAGGCAGAATAATGGCCCTCCAAAAATATCCACATCCTGATCGCAGGCATCTGTGACTATGTTAGGTTACATGGAAAAGAGGAATCAGGATTTCAGAGGAAATAGTAATTGCTCCTCAATGCCCCTTGAGATGGGAAATCATTCTGGATTATGCAGGTGGGCCCAAGGTAATCATGTGACTCCATTAAATGCGTGCAGGAGAGACAGAAGAGCCAGGGTCAAAGTCGTCCTAGGTGAGAGACTTCCCCAGCCATTGCTGGCTTTGATGGTGGAGGGATCAGGTACCAAGGAATGTAGGCCACCTCTAGAACTTGGGAAAGGCAGAGGAATTTGCCTCTGGAGCCTCCATAAAGGAACACAGCCCAGCTGACTCGATTTTAGACCAGTGAAACCCATTTCAGATTTCTGACTACAGGGATTACAATACATTCGTGTTTTCAGCCACTAAGTTTGTATGTGTCTCAGCAGCAATGGGAAACGAATATAGTAGTCATGAGCGCTACGGAGACATCTCTTAATGAGACAGAGCACACCTGGGAGAAGGTGGGCGCTGTGTCTTGCACTTCATGTGATTATGTCGTTTCTGTGATTATGAAGACATGAGGCCAGATGAAAACCATGCGGATCTGGGAGGCAGATGGGCTAGTGAGGACTAAACCCAACCATGTAGCCAAGTAAGTGATATCCCATCCCCTCTGTTGACCATCAAATTGTAGTCTGTTTACTTTTGAAAGTTTATCCTTGAAAATTCAGAAATCCTGTAGTTCATTTGAGGAAATCATCTCAAAGGATAAAGCTGTACAAGGAAATGTAAACTATAAATCTCCCTTCCAAAACGCACAATGGAAAATATCATTGGAAAGATTTTGATACTTATACCATTATGTCTGGAAGAACTTGTAATTCAGACTCTACTAACGCAAGAGAAACTGTGTCCTTATTTCAAGATAACTCTGATATTTCTAAATTTCTATTTGCTCTCAGAATGACAAACGTTTTCTAAGTTCAAAACCCTTCAGTATATCAACTTGTAGCAAAGCACTGTGAATTCGAAAACAAACCATTACCCAAACTTATGCTGGTTAAAGCTGGCTACTCTCCTTTTGAAATATCAAGCTAAGATCAAAGGGTTCTATTTCAATATTTTGTGTTAATCAAAACTGTTTCTTTGTAGTAAAACCTTTGCCAGAAAGAGATGGTCATATCTAATGAAATACAATTACGGGGATTTTTTTAAAGGAATGCCAGAGACTGAAAATAAATGCGGAAGATATTTGGGACAATGATCAAATTCTTCCCTGAAAAATCTCACTGCAAAGTATTAGCATTGTTTGCAAATGATCAATTAAGAATGGCCTGAGGATACCATTATAACTACAGGATAATTTAAACTAAATGCATTTGATAATGCCCCTGTACCTTCTTTAATCCTGTGTTCTATTTCCCCAAACTTTTAAAAAATTCTAACTGTGCATGTTCATTTCATCTAATTCTGGTGTTCTTTTGAAATAGACATGCTTCATACAAACCCACAATCATCTTCCTCTTGGGGTTTACAGTCCTTGAAAATGGCTCCTTGTACCTCATAAAATTACAAGTGTCTCCTTTACACTTTCCATTTTATCTGCTTAACAACAATAATAGCACTTTTTGAAATAATAGCATTTTTAACTTCTCCTGTCTGAGGGTTACCAGAACATTGGCATATTCAAGTCAAGATGTTTTTAAGATAATGTCTCTCCAAGTATCCTAAGGAAACCATTTCCTGGTAATTAGAATCCAACCAGGAGTTCATTAGTACTATTATAAAAGAAAATGACCCCTTTTCAGAGAAGAAAAGCAAGTAATCACCATTTTATGGAAAAGATGAAATAAACAACTGATAGCCATGATTAGAGCACTTGATTGGAATTTTCTAAGCGTTTAATGCATTTATTGTCCAAAAAAAGGAGGCGGGGGGGGGGGGGGGGGTATTTTTGTCTTTCATCTATTCTAAGATTAAAACCAAGGAAGAATGAATACCTTTTCTTACAGTACATTCATGACCAGGAAAAAGTGAAGGTCTGACCCTGGCAGTTAATTCAAAAAGAGATTTCACTGAGGGGGAAAGAGGTGTCTTCCACTGTCACCAAAAACCCTGACAAAATAGCCGGCTGTCATCGGATAAATTATAAATCAAGACTAAAGTTATTAAAGTGAAAACGTTAAATATTTTCACGGATGCTGATCCTGTGCAGAGAAACATCAGTGTTTTCCTCCATTCGTAGGAGCCAAAAACCTATCAGGAGCCAACTGGGAAGGAGACACGAGTCTCCCTGGGCCATTGGTTTATAACCTGCCCCTCGAATCGGAGCCTAGTGATGATTTCCCAGCCACCAAGCCTTATTTGGAAATGCCACAGAATGGCCCCTCACCCTTGGGAGCCCCCTGAAAACTGTGTCTTACCTTGTTTCTCTCATGATTTGAGCGAAGACAAGTCCCTTTATTAAGATCTGTTTCCTTTCGTTTTCCTCCTTTTGTTTTCGCCCTTATCAAAAATGGCGCCTACTCCTGAGTCTTATCCATGGTTTGCAACGTAAGAGGCAACGCTAGAAACTTCCTCAAGCTCTTTAGCAAACATCCTGGGAGAATTACTTGCAGCCGTAAGAAGCCTTCCTTAGAAACGCAGAACAACAAGCAGACAGACAGGGAGGCTCGTGCCTTAACGTTTGTCTGCTTTTAAGCCCGTAAAACATTCAGACTGGTGAAAACTACAGAACACTTGGCACACGACAGTTTTAAATGAACGCAAACCTCCTTAGAGATCATCACTTCCCTATAGGAGCTGGAGAGCTTTAGGCCATTATTTAAGAAAATAATGGAAGATTCCTAATGCCCAGCGTTCTCCTGCCTGGCATTCTGACGACGCTGAACTGCCTACAAAGAAATACACGGGTTTGGAAGGAGATGAGAATTAGGGGCGAGTCACAACTCTTAACGCTTAACACCTGGGAGACCTAGGGCACGTAAACAACCTCCGAGAGCCCCGGGGTCTTGTAACAAGAGGAAGCAACATTTACCTTCCAGATGAGCAAGATAGCAGCAGCTTCCCCTCAGCTTGACCAAACTATTGACAGCGTTCTTCCTGACCACCGCACTCCGTCTTCGGAGAGCTTGTCCTTTAGACAACTTTCAGTTATAAACTCGCTCTCTGCCCTTTGAGATGGGAATCTTCTCCCTGCCTCCTGCCAGTCTTACCACGCGGCACGTCTTCCGCAATCTAGAGCCCTCCTCCGGAACCATAATCAAGACTGACACCACCTGTGCCCCTAACTGCATCTCCGGAGGCGGGGGGTGGGGCCTGGGGAACCTAATTTCAATAAGCACCAAACAGCCCAAACAGATGGTCTAATCACATTGCCCATCCCCCCCAGCTCACCACAGTGCAGAACGCTTGTCTGCCTTTTCAGCTGGGGTGGGGGAGTTCAGTCTTTTTTTCCCTTATTGCTAGAATCTTGACCCCTACTGCACTTGCCTTGCACTGTCGTCCCTGCCTGTTGAACCTATCCGGTGCGATTTTTCTTTGACAAGAGTTGTTCTAAAGATGAAATAATGCAGCGAATGTAAGATACCCCACGTGGTTTCTTAATAAACGTTACCTTCTCTCTCCCTCTCTTTGAAAGCACACGATTCTTCTCTGACCAGAGGTCCCTGAAAATCCCAAATGGCTCTTTTCAAAGATCAGTATAGTGTTATGATAGTGTAAAAAACTTAAAAAAGAAAAATCCCGTGTGTGTGTTTTAGTGGAAAAAGAGCGTCAAGGAAACTAACAGCAAGTTCTATTTCCAGCATCTGCTCAACGGGCTTGAATGGCCCACACATTAGCACCAATAACAATGATGGGGCCTTGACAGGTACGTACTGGTCAGAGGACTGGAAAGGTCTCCAGCCTCCACACAGTGCCATCAACATCACAAGCAGAAAGGGCAAATAGGTTCCCACAGCCAAACTGCAAGTTTTGTTTTTAGGAAGTGATAAAATCATGAAGCAAGAACATCATGTCATCACAGCAGAGGGCTTGCTGATTACAGGCTCAGCGATATCAAATGTAAATTCTCAAAGTACATTTTACTCTAAATGTGCTCCAGAGTTAAACCGAAGAAGTCCTTCTTCCAAGTTGCTCTCTGAGTTAGGAAAGAATAAAATACAAGTTGCTTTCAGTTCGATTTTTATAAATATGAAAATGGTCTCCTCTCTTTTGATTCTTCACTGGGATCACTCCTAAGACTGTTTAGAGCCATTTTTTATACTCACTTTAATTAATCACATTTCTCTGAACTTTGCTACATAACTGTTAATGGCGAATAATAAAAGATACAATGTGAATTTTTAAATGAAATTGCTTTCTCAAAGATGCCTCTCCCGTTATGTAATAAGCAATCAAGGACATACCAAGATCTTCTCTGTTGGGATATTTAATGATATTTTTGGATTGAGATGTTTTACTATTTTCTACTGACATCATCCTATCACAAGCTTCAGTTCAAATTTATTAACTGGCAATATTTGTTTCTAAGAGTAATTAGTCATCACAGGATCAGAAAAGAGCATTGTGAATTACTTATAGTTGTTGATATCTTCTTTATAATTTTTAAAACAGATTTATTTACTTGAGAGAGAAAGAGCAAATGAGTGGAACAGGAGGGGCAGAAGGAGAGATAATCTCAAGCAGGCTCCCCACTGAGTGCAGAGCCCAGTGCAGGGCTGAATCCCACGAGCCTGAGATCATGGCTGGAGCCAGAACCAAGAGCCGGATGCTTAACCGACTGAACCATGCAGGTACCCCAATATCTTTAATCTTTAGTGTAGAATTTTAATACTTTTAATGATTATATGTTCTTACTTATGTCCTGAATATTAAAAAAAAAAATCGACCTTTACTTCCTTAGCCAAAGAGCACAAAAAAGGAATAAAGAAAAATTTCAAGTTTGTTCAAGCTACTCTGGAAGGTAGAAGCTCATTATAAAAGATAAACATAATTAATAGAATATATACTTTTCAAAGAAGTTATGAAGAATATTTTCTAAACATTGAAGATTGACTCCTACTTCCTTCACATAAAAATGAAACAGACACTTGACTGTTTGTTTAAAGCACATGTGGAAAGTATCAAAATAATTTATTACAATTGACATGAGTTGTAGACAACTAGAAACTGAGGAAGGGCATAAGAATATAAGATTTCTGACAGTGTCAGAATGTTATATTGGATACTTTAGCTTAAAGATACCATCAACAATCTGAATAACAGCTGACTGAAAATGAATTATTGTCTTAAAATTAGAGTAGTATTCTTATATTTGTGATCAGTTTAGAATTACTGATACCTAAGCATGTTACTAACACTTAAGCAATACTCTGAAAATGCACACAATTCAACTTTTGGGTTTTGTCACAACTTAATATCAAATTTTACTTTCACTTTTTGAAATAGACATTGACCCAGGGAATCACAGAAACTCTGAGAGGTCACCTAATATATAAAACACACATATTCCCCACTTCAAATTTACCTTAAAGGGATCTCTGGCTCAGGAATTAATTACCCTTTTTAATGCTGCATTAACCAAAACAAGATTTTAATGCTCCACTTAAGCTCTCTAAAATGTGTAGTTTTCTAAATATATTCCTATCTTTGGCTCATACAGAGAAGAAAGGTGTAAAATAGACTCCATAAGTACTGATTTCATACTATTGCAATTAGGATGAACTAATGAATACCAGATGTAGCATTTTGGGTACCATTTTTTGTTTACTATTATTCAGAGGTTTTTAATTATACTGACACCCTAGAATCACCTGAGTAATTTTAAAAAATCTGATGTTTGGGCCCCCTATGCAGAGATCTGATATCATTGGTCCAAGATGGGGCTCAGCGTGTAAACCTTCCGGGTGATTGTGACGTCTTGTCAGCCCTGACAGCCCCACTGGCATCTCCAGCCAAGCAAGGGAATATCCTGCATTCTAAAATATTCCTCAGCACGGTGATGCTCTAGTTTCTATACCATAAAATGCTAAGAATTTTTAGAACGTATATTCTCAGATTTCTTCATCTGTCCATCTGGAAAATAAAACCAGGTTCTCTTTGGTGCAATTAGTACCACTCTTTCATAGGAACCCTGTGCTCTTTCAGATTTGCAACATGTCCCTAGGCCAAAAAAGGAGAGAGAAAACAAACAAACAAACAGAAAACCCTTAAGCCAATGAAGTCCATTTCCCATACTCATAGAAACCTTGCCCCATCACTATCCATTTCCAAAATTCAAGAGGAGGTGAAAACTCACAGCACTATCTCCTCTAAAATCTACGAGGGTCTCTTATCCTTCTCCACCACCTTCCCTGGGTTTTGCTTCTTCCCTTCCTTCTTTAAGAAGCTTTTTCCTAGGAAATTCAGAAAAGGACTATTAGAGTCTGTGTTCCTATATTACTTGTGTTTAAATTTTGACAGAAAAAAAAATTCTGTGTTTGCTGAAACTTTGATGCATTGTCAGTGTCATTCATTGTAGAAAAGTCTAGGACACCTTGAGGTGGTACATATGTGGAATCTTAAAAGAACAAACAAAAACACCTAAGCTCATGGATATGGAGAATAGATTTGTAGTTGCTAGAGACCAGGGCCAAAGAGAAATGGGTGTAGGGGTCAAAAGATTAAAATAATGATAATAATAATAATAATAATAATAATAAATTTTAATAAAAAAGAGAAAGAAATGTGGAAGGAAAAAAGGAAAGAAAGGAAAAGAAAGAAAGAAAGGAAGGAAGAAAGTTAGTTAGATTATGGTCCAAGTCCTAGAGAGGCTCACATCCTGGTACAGCAAAGAGCCATATAAAAACTAATTGTTATGCAGCCACCAAAAAAACAAAAACAAAAACAAAAAAAAACGAAATCTTGCCATTTGCAACGATGTGGATGAACTCGAGGGTATTATCCTAAGTGAAATAAGTCAATTAGAGAAAGACAATTATCCTACGATCTCACTGATATGCAGAATTTAAGAAACAAGGCAGAGGATTATAGAGGAAGAGAGGAAAAATTGAAACAAGAGGAAACCAGAGAGGGAGACAAACCATAAGAGACTCTTAATTATAGGAAACAAACTGAGGGTTGCTGGAGGGCAGGAGGGTGGAGGGATGGGATGACTGGGGGATGGACATCGGGGAGGGTATGTGTTGTGGTGAACACCAGGTGTTATGTAGGACTGATGAATCACAGACCCGTACCCCTGAAACAAATAATATGTTAACTAAAAAAAAAAGCATTAAAAAAACTAATTGTTAAAATAACATGGTAATCACAACAATATAATTAAAAAAAAAAAAAAACCCACAACTCTGAGGGAATACATAATACTGGGGAAAAAAAGGAAAGAAAAGTTTCCAAGATACTTTGAGGTAGTATATACTGCCAAAGCCAACCCCATTGCCCTGTTCTCCTAAAGATGAGTGTTTATAAAGTAATCAGCAGCTTTTTATATCAGCCCATAGGTTACAAGAACTACGGAGCATCTTCCCTCATTTCATGGATTAGGAAATTTATTACGACTAACCTTTATAACTGTAAGCTAAGTAAATGTCACACTTTAAAACTCTCAATGAGGAAACTCACACAACTGAACCAAGGATATAAAAACAGCCTCTTCAGATATCTCTCCACCCTGCCCGAACACTGTAAGGAACAATGCATTTAATAAGAGCAATAGAAAAAGCTAGGAGAATAGGAAGTAATCTACACAACACTTTCCACCTTATTGTTCGATCTATGAATACAGTCCACAGATACATACTGAGATGGCTGCTGTATCTTTATCAAAGCAATTTTATCAAATGCTGTAGAAAGAAGGTGACCTACTCCTGGTTCACATGGTAGATACTCTCCCGAAAATAAAACCTGAAGTTTAGTTTAGCTAGTCTTGGGAAACACATTTGATGTAAATACTGGACAAAACGGGGGCACCTGGGTGGCTCAGCTGGTTGAGTGCCGGACTCTTGGTTTTGGCTCAGCTCATGATCTCAGCGTCCTGGGATGGAGCCTCAGGTCAGGCTCCGTGCTCAGCGGGGAGTCGGCTTGAGATTCTCCCACTCTGCCCCTCCCCCTACTCATGTATGCTCTCTCTCTCTCTCTCTCAAGTAAGTCTTTAAAAAGAAAGAAGAAGAGAATACTGGGCAAAACCATGGGAAAAAAATCTGAATTTTCTCAATGAGAATAAAAGTCTTGTAACTTTGTATATTGATTCCAGTAAGTGGAGACAGATTTAGGGTGGTTTAAGGAGAATGTCCTGGACACAATTTCAGTTGCAAATTGTTATTTACCTCTTTTGTCTTTGAATCTGGCACTGCAGTCCTTGCCAGCAGGGAGCATTCTTTCCTGTCCCCATTACATCATCCTAGCGACTTGGATAGAGCTTAGGGCGAGGTGGATCGTAAATGCCTGCAGTTGAAAGACTAAATATAAACCCAACTGAAACCCTCGTTCTCATGGGAACATCTACAGGCAGAATTGTCTCTCCGAAATCCCTCTTCTCAGCTATATACATCTTGAGAGGAAAAAGTGGCTTTTCTTCATGCTATTAGTCAAAGTAGAGTGTACCTTCAAATTAAAAAAATAAAAACATAAAATATAGGAGTGGTGTGTTATATAATCTTCGTTGAAATGATAAAAAGGACAACTAAACCTTCACATACTAATTTAAGTGCATAACCTTCATTTTCTCCCTTGTATTCATGTATTCATTTAAGTACAAGATTTTAATTGCTGTTCAATTTCCTTTTCACTTCCCTTCCTTCCTTTTGCCTAGCACTTTCTGCGTATGTGACAGTCCTTCACATTATTAGCTCACATTTTCTTGCTTGTTCTTCTCTGCCAAGACTCTGATTCTCCCACACCGATAATGTAGCAATCTGTCTTCTACTGGAAACTACTTGTTTTAAGTTAATGGGAATAAATTTTAGGGGTGCCTGGGTGGCTCAGTTGGTTGAACATCTGACTCTTGATTTTGGCTCAGGTCATGATCTCAGGGTTTTGAGATCAAGCCAGCTTCGAGCTCTGTGCTCAGCCCTTTTCCCTCTTTCTTCCCCTCTGCCCCTTCCCCCCTGCTTGCATGTGCTCTCTCGCACTGTCTTCAATCAACCAATCAATCAAATCTTTAAAAGGAATACATTTTATATCAAGTGAAGAAGCGCACATTTCTGTACATAAATTTACATGAGTTTATTTGTCATACTGGGAGGTCAATTTTCTAAGCTACTAAGTGATGGGACTGTAAGTTTCTTCTACTTTAATACTGTACGTTATTTTTTTTTTTTTTGCCAGTGAAAACGGGTATCAGAACTGCCTTTATGTAATTTTGTTAATTTAAGAGAAGACATACACTTTATATTTATCTACTAGTTAATTACTAATTTAATTCCTTTTTTCCCCCATATGCATCTTTATGTTTTCCTTTTTGAATTTTTACCTATGTTGTAACCATTTTACCACTGTGGTGGTGTTAAAATTTTTAAATTTTTTATTTGATGAATTGATTGGTTGATTGATGAGGAAAGGATTCAGCTAAATGGTGGGACTCTATGGAACAAGATTTACAAAACCACAACAGAAAGGAGCAATTATTTCAGGCTCAGGGCACATGGCCAAGAAAAGGTGCAGCAATGGGAAATGAGTAATTCATGTCAGGGGGCCGGTTCCGGAGTCCACTTGGCTGGAGCAGTCTTACCAGTGTTGGGCTCCCTGGATTGGGAGGTTGTAAAAGTAGCCTTGGAAGGGTTTTTGCTAGAACTGCCAGGCCCATTTTAAATAGCAGATTGTCCTAAGCCTTCGACATTTCTGGGCTGAGATGAAATGATGAAAGAAAAATCTCTCTGTTGGATACCTGCAGAATCAAGTAGAAGTTCAGGCAAGAGGTCAAGTGACCAGGAAGGTAGCAAATGAAACATTGAAATTGAGGGGCTAAAAGCCTCTCTGAATAGAGTGTCACTGGGAATGAATTACAAAAAAAAAAAAAAAGATAGTCTGCAAAAAATACAAATTACTTGCATAAAAGGAACAAGGGAGAGGAAGGAGTTAAATACAGCTGAAAATTGGAGCTTTGATGCTCGGAAGTGATATGGAGGAGCTATTTTTAATATTTTCTCTGTAATGATAATTAAGTCCACTCAGAAAAAGAAACCTATTAAAAAAAAGAATGTCAAATCTATAAAGAACTTATTAAACTCAACACCCAAAGAAAAAATAATCCAGTCAAGAAATGGGGAGAAGACGTGAACAGACATTTCTCCAAAGAAGACATACAAATGGCCAACAGACACATGAAAAAATGTCCAACATCACTCGGCATCAGGGAAATACAAATCAAAACCACAATGAGATACCACCTCACACCGGTCAGAATGGCTAAAATTAACCACTCAGTAAACGACAATTGTTGGAGAGGATGCAGAGAAAGGGGAACCCTCTTACACTGTTGGTGGGAATGCAAACTGGTGCAGCCACTCTGAAGAATAGTATGGAGGTTCCTCAAGAAGTTGAAAACAGAACTACCCTATGACCCAGCAATTGCACTAGTAGGTATTTTCCCCCAAAGATACAAATGTAGTGATCTGAAGGGGCACCTGCTCCCCAATGTCTTTAGCAGCAATGTCCACAATAGCCAAACTATGGAGAGAGCCCAGATGTCCATCGGCTAATGAATGGATAAAGAAGTAGTAGTATATATATACAATGGAATACTACTCAGCCGTCAAAAAATCTTGCCATTTGTAATGATATGGATGGAACTAGAGGGTATTATGCTGAACAAAAGAAGTCAATCAGAGAAAGACAACTATCCTTTGATTGCACTTATCTGTGGAATTTAAAAAACAAAACAGGATCATAGGGGAAGAGAGGAAAAGATAAAACAAGACAAAATGGGGGGAGACAAACTATAAGTGACTCTTAATCATAGGAAATAAACTGAAGATTGCTGAAGGTTAGGGGTAGAGGGATAGGGAAACTGGGTGATGGACATTAAGGAGGGCATGTGATGTAATGAGCACTGGGTATTATGTAAGACTGATAAATCACTGACCTCTACCTCTGAAACTAATAATACATTATATGTTAATTAATTGAATTTAAATAAAAAAATAGAAATAACAACTTGAGAGCAAAAAGGTAAACCAACTTTGGCTCAAATAAATAAATTGAAAAAAATTAAAAACCAGAATGTCAGTAGTGTATTTCAAATATCAAGCAAAATACAGTTGTCATTTGGTTACAACTATGAGGTTTTAAAAAAGGAGGTAAAGTAAATACAAATATCTTGTTTTTGTCCTGAAGAGTTTGAATTGGCAGAAAAAGTTCCAGATGATAATTCTGGACTTTCATTAGCAATATGTATTTATTTATACTTAATCCATTAATTGCTATGATCAAAACTTTACTTCTTAGTCCTTCTGAAAGGTACCTCACTGAAACATGTACTCAAATACATCAGACTTCATTTAAAGCAAAACTATAGTTAATGCTTTGTCAGATTTTAATAATATCATTGATAAATGTTTTTAATCACAAACGTACATTCTCTTTTTAAACAAAAGCCTGATGATTTAATACCCTAGTCGAACAAACATTTTTAGAAGATTTATAAAGGCCTAATGATATTAGACTTTAATTAGTTTGACAAATTATATTTTAAATGAATTTACTCATGTGCTATTAATTATTATCATAAAAAATTAAAACTAAGCTACACTTGTCAAAACAGTTTAGTAAACTGTGCTTTCTGTTGTAGTCACCTAGGATTTCCGTCATGTTCATCTTCTGAATTGCTAATTCATAAAATTTAATAAATCAAAAATGAGACTTCTATGTATGAATTGGCAAGGTTCTAAGAAAATCGTTAGTTTCCTTGATCACAGTAAGCATAAAAACATCTAAGGAAAATAATTACTGTATAAATGACATGAATAAAATATCATTAGTGTGAATTTAGGCAAATACAAATCAATCTACGAGATTAACAAGGAGCAGAGGAATTTGACAAGAAGTATCACAAAACGATAACAATGACAGGCATTTGTTTGAGGATTTTACTGTTCATAAAGGACTTTCACATTCATTAAATTATTAGGGCCTTATGCCAATATGTTGGAAGGTGGGACTCTTTAGAGGAGAAACAGAGAAAGATATCAGCAAATTGGGAAGTAGTAGGGGATGGTCAAGTGTGTCAGTGTGACTATAGAAATAAAATGTCTGAAAGGGGCAATGTGGATAACAAGTAGAGATCTAAGACCGTGTGAAGGAACAGGCAAAAGAAAGCAAGGGAAATGCACATTATTTCTATTTTGGGGACCGCAAAAGAGACATGAACTAAAAAGGCGTTGGAGTTGGGACAAATAAATGACATATGCAAAGAATGAGGTGGAACGCTTTGATGATTCTGCCCATTCAGTAGCTTGCTGTACCCTGAAGTTGCCTGTCTGTGGGGCTTTGTCTGTTTTACCTTTCAGCCTTGCTGCCTAAGAGCTTGAGTATGGTCCTGACACCTTAGAAGTTCATTTGGGGTTTGTGCAAAAATGGCAGCATCCTCCTGTTGATATTACTGTCCTTGCCCCTGACAGGTAAAAAAAAAAAAAAAAAAAAAAAAAAAAGGATTGGGTGAGCCCAGAATATACAAAGGGAAGAGGATAATGATTCAAGAGCCCTATTGGGTAGAAAAGAGGGGCACCATTATCTTCATTTGAAAATAAGCCTCACACCCGGTTTTGTAATTTGACCTGGACTACTTGGGAGTTGGGAAAATTGAGACTCAAATCCAGACCTTCTGCTTTCAAGTTTACATTTTTATCCTAATACACTGCGGCTTAAATGAACATTATAAACACAAGTCATAATTTATATCATCAATGACCTAAATTTCTGTAGTAGAGTTTTGTATTTCTTTGGACTATTCTGGATAAACATGTGTCTTCAAATTAGTTTTATCTATTCTGATAGGGATAATTATTCATACAGCAACCTAATTTACTAAAAAAAGATCTTTAGAAATTTGACTACTGAAAATTCAATACGCGATCTAAAATGCTCAACTACAAAACGTAAGTTGGTGAGTATCCTCAGATGGAATGCAAATATGGTAGCTGAAGCCTGCAACAGAACTTCTCTCTCTCATGTTAGTAAATGTTGTCAATTCCCTCCAATAAGGTTTTAGCAGGGCTGTTGTTAAGTTCACTTCTTTTCTCCCCATCTTTGTTTAAAATCCGATGTCATCCCAATTTATGATGAGATTAAATGAGCATCAAATAATATGAAAAGGAAAGGAAAGGGGGTGTCTATAATAATCTATAATATATTCAAATTATACACACACCAAAAAATTACCCCTTAGAGATGGTGGTAGGCATGACTTGTACCCACGGATATGCAGATCTCCTTCCCTTTCTCGGGAATATGGTGACTTGGCCGATGACGTGTATAGGGGCTGAGGTAAACGCACAGGTAAGACTCTCCAGTAGCCCATCCTCCGTTGACCAGGTGATGGTTCTGCACAACCAGGGCAGCCCATATTGCGGAAGGACTGCCTGGAGAGTCTCCCGGACTCAGGATGAACTTAAGAGTGATCAAGAAATAACTCCGGTCCCTCTGAGATACTAGAGTTGTTTGCTAACACAGCAGGCCTAGACTATGTTGACTTACACAGAAATGCACTTGTTCTTCTCTCATGGTCTACCTTTTGACAGCTTCAGACAAGTTCCAGTGACATGGTGACCTTCAGCTGCACAGGTGACCCAAGCACAACGCAGGGGCTATGCTCTAGGCAGCTGTGAAAGGTGGTGAAGAACTGGGCCATGGGGGCTAAGTGCCTGCCTTACAGTTCTGGCTTGGCCACTTCCTGGCTCTACTATCTTGGGCAGCCCCACTCTAGTGCCACAGGTTCATTTGCAAAATGTAGATAATAACAGTGTCTGAGGCATTGGGTTGCTCTGAGAGAAAATGGTGGCATGAGGGAAAAATAATACATACAAAACACGTAGAAGAATGTTTGGCACAAAGTCAGTCCTTGACAAGGGTTGGATATCACGTGTCTTGTCAGTATCAACCCTAAACCACTCCAGGGCCCATGGTTGCTTTATTTAGCTGGTCCAAAATTCCCTTTGGTGGTCAGGAGAATTGACAACTGCGTTATCAAACAGTGGAAAATAGTCTAGTAACAAAAGGATGGAAAGTCTTTTAATGAAGAGAGCTCTAATGCACTGGTCCTTTAGTGGTTCCCCAGAATGGATCAATTGCTATTTTTAGCTTAGGGGTCAATATTAAATAGATGAAATTCACGAATGAAATACCAGTAATGAAAGTGACACATTCTGGGTCAAATGGCATCAATACTATGAAATCAGAACCTCTTAAGCAAAGAATCCAAAATAAGAGACAGCCTTTGAACTTAGAGAATAAAAACTGAAAGGTGAAACTGATGGTACAATCCACAAGAAAATGAGGCTGGCATTATTCAGCAGCTCATTCATTTTAGACGGTTCCTAAATTACCTGAAATCCCTTTTATATTCTGCAAAGATCAAACATATTAAGAATGTCAAAATAACATTAGGTAACCCCTTTCAGGCGTCAAAATAACTGCTCAGAATAAAAGAAAGATTTGCAAAGTTCAGGGCTATGAAGAACATAATTAAATAGCGATGTTATGGGGGTAAATTATGGGGACTCAAGCTGGCATAAAGTGCCAGCTCAGTCACTTACTAAGGGGTTGATTTTGGCAAAATACTGAAACGGAGGTCCTGGATTCCTTCACTTATAGAGCAGGGTAATGTCATCTATTTTAAACATTCATAGGAGAATGCAGAGAAACTCTAACATATGAAGAGTCTCAGAAAACAGTTAATCATATGAGCTTACCCGTCTTTGATCAATCTAGAAGTCAAAATGATAAGCAGTATTCCCTCCTCATTTTCCCATGGTCCTTACACAATTTATACCCCATGATGATCTAACTACATTTTACAGAAAGGGTTATTTGCAGGGTTTCTTCATGTTCCACTTTAGTTTTTCCCCAAAAGACCGGAATGATAGATCCAAGGGCTTCCCAAGAAATGACACCCTCCATAATTACTGCTCCGCAACGATGTGGCTAACTGTAGTTTTATGTTCAACACCGCTGTGTGCCCTAATGGCTATCACATCCTCCATTACTTCAGAATCAGGCAACTTGAACCATTCTAAAACTCCCAAATGTTTAGTCTAAACGTTTAAATACACTGTCACAGTTACAAATGACCCGGAAAATGTCATGTGACTTGGCGATAGTGTCTAGTAATTGTCAGATTCTGTGCACTTTATCTAATTATGTGATGTGGGTTCTTAACGGAACTTTATTGCTCATAAATCACTCCCTCACTTAGAAATCATCAGTACGTACCAAAGTACATTACACTGCAATCTCCTGCTACAAATCTGAGTGTACATTAGAGCAAAATGTGCTACCAACAGAGAATCAGGAGAAAGAAACCAAATCAGGACAATTGTAAGACTTGACATTGCATTATTGCATATATTCCGTGGAAAAAGTTCAGTCAAGACAGTGATTCATGACTTGATTACATCATTCTCAGTGCAAATACACGTGGAGCTACTCAGGCTTTTCTTCATGGAGCATCCAAAAAGAACTATAATTAGAATCTGTAGATAAAAGGTCTTGCATAGTTTCAGAGACGGTGTGCAGCTGCTCTTCTTGGTAATGCTAAAAGCAACTACTGATTTGTCCAAAGAAAGTCATATAATACAGTGCCCTATTCCTTCATTCATTAAATAAATAGATGCAGCATAATTCAAACACAAGAATTTTTAGGTTAATTAAACCACTTCATTTAATACCACTCATTTTTTTTTCTAGAATAATGGTAAGCTAATGAGGGAAGGTATGAATATAATAATAACAAATTGGAAGAGTGGGAAATTTCTCTCTTGGCATGCCCTGTATTTTCGAGCAGATATTTTAAATTTAGCTTAAGCATGACCTAAAAAAATATCAGTTTTATCTCCTTCTATAACTGCCGTAACTACTGGGGAATGGAAGAGAACTTTGGTCCTTTTTTCTTTTCTTTTCTTTCATCAGATGAGCTACAATAACCTCCCATCCCCTTTCATCAGATGAGATACAATCACCTCCCATCCCCCAAATGGGATCATTGTTGTTTCAACTAGCAAGAGAAGAGAAACCCTTTCCTCTTCCAATTTAATTAATAGAGGCTACTTAAAAAAAAAAATCCATGTTCTACCTTTCACTCTGAATGAATGTTCCCATAAGCAGCGTTACCGGTACTTGGGCATTTTGTAGGAACATCACCTTCCAAAGAGGTTGGAGGCGAACTCATTGGTACATACTCTGTGTGGGGATGTGAGTCTTCAAAGGCACACTGGCAGAAACAACTGCCCTGAAGGGTTTGGAGAAAGCATTTCTGCTTTGGGATCTTCAGGAAAAGCAACCATTTGCTATATTCCCATGATGATTTAAAGCATGACGTGCAGAGCCCACACTAGAGAATTTAAATTTTGAAAGCCATGTTGGCTGATGACAGAAATGGCACAGCCACTTCCAACACTTTAATTCTAAGTTTATTATGATGCCCTATATTGTTGCTTTCCTTGTTTTACAAGTTTATATAGATTTAAAGACATACGTTCCGGTGAATGTTTCAAAGGGATCAGCTGGGGAAAAACCAAACCAAACCAAACCAAACCAAACCAAACCAACTCTACTGGCCCAATATATTCCAAACCTTAATGGAAAAAGAAAAAAATGAAATAACATATGGAATAAACAAACTCAAAAAAAAGTCCCGACACTGGTATAATCTAACATTTAATCCTGATTATTTAATAAACTGTAATAAGAGAAGCTCAATACCTCTCAACTCTTTTAGGTTGGGATTTGACTCCGCCTTCTAGGCCAAAAGTTACTTGTAAATGTATTGAACCAGAACAGGTATTGCCATTTTTGGCATCGGTCACCAATTACACACTTAAAAAGATGGCTGTTCATGGGGTCCCCTTGTCTCTACTTTGAGAAAGAGAGAAGACTTTGAGCCTCACGGGTTGTGGCTAAGCACTTGTTTCAATGTCCTTCTCCCATCAGCTTGAATTACTCAGCTTATTCAGCATACTTCATTGCAATTAAGTTATCTGCTCCGTGAGTGATTTGTCGTTGCTAGGAAGCTCTTACCTTGAGATCCAGACTGGCTCCCAGACATTGACAGGGGTCAGCATTTCCAACGAAAAGCTAATTATTAGGTCACGGTAACTGGCTGTGAAAGGAAGATGAGCTGAAGGGAGAAGCTGCGTGTCTTCAAAGACTGCTCATAACACCATATGGTCTAACGCTGGATGCACATTTGAAAGAAAGTAATTACTAAAATCTAGAAAGATGATGAAAGCTTGGGTTTATTTATATCAAGCCTAAATGAATGCATGAAAAAGTTAAGAATATATTAGTTTGGTATTCGGGAAGTCAATTCTGTGTTTACTTGGGACGGGTTTATTAAACATACTTATCACACAATTAATATATTTTAGATTATGGCTTTTCTTTATTATTGGTCTTATGTTCTGTAACTTTCTGAAGAAAAAAAATGGATTTATTGTGCTTGCATTATCTTCACAGCCAACACACATAGGAACGAAAATCATGCTGCGTAAATTTGTAACATGACATCCTCTGGTTTTTTTTACTCATTTAATTGTTCCTTCAAAAAGTAATGCCTATTTTCTTTCTGTCATTCTGCCTAAGGTATGTTATCATCTTTTAATAGGAAGTTGTTGAAAAAACAGTATGCCAGATTGCCATCGTATGATTTGAAAAAGGCAACAAAGAAATAGGACTACTTCCCTGTAGCAACAAAAATTAAAGTTTTGAGATCAAAAGCCAAGTAGTCCAAAAGATTATAGTATTATTTTATTAAGCTGCACAATAAACCAATTTTCACCAAAGATAACTCCCTCTCCTCTTGCCACTTAATGGACAACTTGTGTTCAGGTATGCACCTGTCATCACGGTTCTAGGACAGAGAAACTCATTTCTAGTTCCAGAGCAAAATAGCCAATCAATCCAAATCACAGTAGTTGGGAAGTGAACTTGATCCATGGGCGGATAAGTGACAAGCTGGCGAGTTAGGCTTAAGAGAAGGACCTCTATAAGATGTCAGGAGGAAAGGACTTCTTCTCTTCCTTCTATAAAATAACAAAGACCCCTGGCATATTTCAACTCTGAGGGGAAGCAGCATTAAGGCTGATACTAAAAACATCCTATTCCAGAAGCATCCTTATTTTCCGCTATGATTCTCTTATAAATAGGATTCCCTTGGGGAGGCAGAGAACTTGCTGGTGAAGGAGGCAAATCATCCCACGGCTTACGTGTCCTGGTTTATGGTGTGTCCGGGAGGGAGGCCGAGTGAGAGGAGGCTCTAAAGGGGTTGGCCATGTATTGGGTCATGAGACCTTCAATATACGGTCTTGGGGAAACCACAAGACAGACTGTGAAAATGTGTAAAGTACTACTTGTGACCTGATAATGATATTTAATTTAGAAAATGCTGCCATATACTCACTGTAATCTTCTCCAAACTCGGTCAGCGTAGCCACCCATTTTGATGAATATTAACACGGGATTCGAGGAACCACTACTTCATTTTCGCTCTGAGGAACATGTACTTTTGCCATTATGTACGGTTGTTTATTGACATATGGTATTTCCACAGACAAAAATCTTTCATTACATATCGAGAGGAACATATAATCATAATTGTAGAGTATAGAAAATAAACTTTTTGGCATTGTTCTTGGCGCTTCATAATGTAAAACTAGTGACAAACATCTTTAGAAAAAATAATAAAATAGTCCTTCGGTATTAAAATTTCTTCCTAAAAAGCATCTGGTCAAAGTTAGGAGGATGACAAGTTATTAATGCATAGATGAGTTAGGCATGGATAAAATGAATCTAATCCCATCTTTGATAGTAAATCAGACGGTTTGAAATCTACAGGTCACCCTTTAGCATAGGCCGGTTGGGGAAAAAAAACCAAAAAACAATAAATGCAGCTTTTTCATGGTTCTGTGGTTTCTGATGATGCAACTTTTTAAACACCGTATACCCGGGATATAAACAACATACGGCATACTTACCAGGTGGTCTTTATGCCACTTTGCTGAATGCAGGATTAATATATTTGGGCTTTTTATTGCTTGAGTAGAAAGTGCTCATTACTTATTATTTTATGTTTATAATATAGAAATTAAAAAAACAAAAGCAAAAAAGGTTTTGGAAATGGCATACATCACACTGTTGTAGTGGTTGATTTCCTCAAGATCGTCTTCTGTGGTTTTGGTGCAGTGGGAGGAGGCACAGTTGCAGGTCTGAGAGGGGGGAAGCTGTTACTGTGGCTTATTCCCAGTCCCCCGTTTTCCAGCGGAAAAGGAGGGAGGTGGGGTGGAGGAGGGAGGGGAGGGCCTGGGGGAGGAAGCTTTCCCGGTGGGTGGACGGGTTCGCTGTGTAAGTGGACCTCCCTGTGTTTTATGTTATACCGGGCGTCACAGTCGGGACAATAGCCATGGTACTGCACTTTTTCATTAAACCGAACTCGCTCCCGAGGCCCTGCCTGGGGACACCTGTCTTTGTCAGGTCTGTGCATCAGGGGCGGCCCCGGAGCCTTGTCCAAGGTACCAGCGGGGATGCAGCAGATGTCTCCATTGGGAATTTTGCTCGGTGCCCCGGGGAAGCCTCCGTTTCGCAGGAGGGTGCCGTTCGTCTTCACGGGATGGAGCGCAGCCACCCCTCTCTGGGGCTCTTCACACTTCACAGGGGTCAACCGTGGGGGGGGCGGTGGGGGGTTTGGCTTTCTCAGGACGGTGAGGATAGCGGACGGGTGCGCTGGGGGTTTGATGAGGGGTGCGTTGGCCTGCACTTTGATCTTCTCGATGCTGGAGGCGGTGGTGCCACTGGAGCTACTGTTCAGCGTGTCCGTTTTGGAGCTGTCGGTCATCTCATCCTCCAGCTGTAGGTCGGAGGTCAGGGTATCAATCTGGTCAACCACCTGGTGAGAAGGACAAGGTAACTGTGGTGAACAGTGACCCAAAGCCAAACAGACCGGAAACAACGTCTCCCTGTCGAGCTGGAAATCTGCTCGGGGGGCCTTAACTCCTACTACCTCATGGATTCCATGGTTGGGTGATGTTTTCATTCAATACATTGACAGAACAGCCTCCAGGGGCGTGTGGACTGTTTGATGACCTAACGATTTCACGTACCTAGAACATAATAGACGATTTATATATACATTCTATTCCTGGCTCTGCTGGACCCAGCAAAGATAAGACCCTGGTGCAGAAATAGAACTGATTTTTACAAACAAGAGGTGGGGATTTTCCCTCGGCTCAGCCCGTAGAAAGCTACAGGAGAACATTAATCTCATGCTAAAAATGAAAAAAGCCAGATACTCTGCAAAACCCTCACTTTTCTTGAGACAATCAGAGAAGGGAGAATCACAAGGACACCTGCTGAACTGAGCCGCGAGAAGTCTCCAGCCCTCCGAGGATAGAAAGGACACATCAACTGTTACACCTTTGACAAATCATAGGGAACAGACAGCTTCCACCAAAGTGAGGAAAGGAAACAGCTAGAACTGTAATGAATAATTAAAGGTGGGGTACGTGCTATCATGACAACTTGGAATCCTCGGGAGCCAGACACAATGCGTCTGTCCTCACTCATATCTCTTCCACCGGCTTCTCGAGTCGGGGGTTGAGGGCAGGGCAGAGAATGGAATGAATGAGTCCCCCGGCCCCCTGGAAACACAGACATAAAACCCCAGGGACTTCCCAGATCTTCAACCCTCATAAAACACAACACTTAAGCATTAAGGGAAGGGCAACCATCTAAGACACAGGCAACAGTTTCCTGCTTCTGAGAAAGGGGAGAAGCAGCAGCTGTCTGATGTTGGGGAAAGGGGCAGAAAATTCTCTTGGCCCCAAGAACTTGCACTGTGGATGTCTGCCATCACTTTGGGGAGGGATTCGAGTCACAGCATCTCAAGACCTGCCGCAGACACAAGGCAGAGGCAGGGAATCAAACATGGCTGGCAGAACCATCAGAGAGTGATGTAGGTCTGACCCACGTGAAGGAGGATGGATGTGAAAGAGGAGGATGGGAACGAGGAGTCATGGTGTTAAAGCCACTGATGGAAGGGATCTGGGACAGAGGGTCTCTGTCCTATTCAGGCATTGTCTGGAGAGAGCTTGCGGAAAGGAAGCACAGCTTGGCTCAAATGCTGGATATCAGACAGGGTCATCCACCCTCCCTCAGGCAGAGATGTTGGGGACCATTCTCATGGGTGCCATAAATGCACGATCACCCATCTATAAAGACGGAAAGGTTACGGATCACTTTTAAAATAATTTATTTACGAATAATCTTTTCATTTCACGTTTCCATATGCAGATTTGTCTCCTTCCTCAGGCCTAAGTGTATTCAACTGTGAAGCTGGCTCTTTGACACATGGTGGCAGAATTGGGCTCAGAATGAAAACATCATAAGCATCCAGAACTAGGGAGGATGTAGAGATTCTACTTCTTCCTCATTAAGGGTCTTAAGTGATCATTTCTTGCTACTGTCACCAGAGCTCAGCCTTCTATTTTAGCTCCTAAATATATTTCAAACCCACCTCTCTGCATTTTCATTTCTTTGGTCCTCGTCTGAGCCACCATTATGTACCCTATGGGCCCCCCAAAGTCACCTTTCAATTCTGTCATGTCAGTGGTTTTTTTAAGATAGGTATGTGCTCTTGGCTTCGACTCCCTGCTCAAAACCTTTCAATGCCTGTTCATTTCGTCTGTGATAAAGATCAATTCTTAACACTGTCTCCAAGGTCGTGTATAGTTTCCCTCAGCCTTGTGCTGGCAAATGTCTAAAACTGGTTCTTAGAGGTGTAAGGGAGTTTTGATTTGGAAAGTTTGCCAATTTCCTTGGTGTAAATTCCCACTGTGATCAATTTCAAGTTAGTCAATGTGGCATCGCTGCATGTGAGGTTGTCAGAAATGTTCACTGACGCAGCAGTAGAATGGGCAAAAATAAACTCAGGGGCACAAATAATAGTAGAATGTAGAAAAATAAGTAAGAATTACTAAGAACAATTAGAAAGCCTTTGTATTTAATGTAATTTATTTAATATGAGTTTATATATATATGTATACACATTTTTAAATTTTATTTTATTTTATTTAAATTCAATTAATTAACATACAGTGTATTATTCGTTTCAGAAGTAGAGTTCAGTGATTCTATATTTTGGTTTTAATAAGAGTTATTTAGCAGCTGGCTCACACGAAATTTCTGAAAATAGAACAACTGGCCCCTTTTTAGCCAGTACCCATCAGCACATCACTGTCTCTCCTTAAATGACTCTCCATCCTCAAATCTAATAAATTTCCTTTTTCTTTTCTGCTCTCAAACCTCCTGGGTCTTCTTATAGACCCTCATAATTGTCAGTCTGCGTCCTGCTTAGGACATCTGCACAAACTAATTTTTCTTCTTGCAATGCTCTGACCTCTCCTCTTTGTCGACTTAAAATCTTAGCTCAGGAGTCCCTTGTGACCCCAGCCTTTCCTATCCTACTACAATTTCCCATGTGGGTCCTGTGGATTTGTTAAATATTCACAGGGAACTTTATTTCTCTCACTCAAAGTATTCACATACTTTTTGATTGTTTAGTTAGTAGTAGGAGTCCCGGAATAGTCTTTCCTCTCTAGCCTCTCATTTCAGTGAGATCAGAGACCACATTTGTTTTTACTACTGTGGCCTAAAGTCCTAAGGTATTGCACGACACTCAAAAGGGGCTCACTAAATACTCGTTAAACACGTGCGCTGAAGGGTATTTCTTTAGCTTAGGAGTGAACGAAAACATGTTCTTTCTCATTTGATTTTTGAAGTCGTTACTTTCCAAAGTCACATCAGCTCAGTTACCCTAGAATAACACAGGGGGAAAGGGATTTATCCAGAAATGATCCAGAATGTTGGCGGCACATTCTGCAGCTCTAGACCAGACATCCCAGGAATTAAAGTGGGAGGACACGGAAAGAATGTGAGAGATCGGGGGACTGTCTGGGCTCACAGGTACTGGGCCCTATTTAACCTGGAGAGACCCTTTACCCTGAGCCTTCTAGTGCATTAAGTATGTGCAGGGAAGGAGAGAAAGCTGGTCTGCTCTGGCGGAAGGGAGGCTTCTGGTCAGAGAGGAATCAGTATTGCCTGGGCCTCTCATATGGTCCTGCAGCTGCTGGTGGGTTTTAGTCTCCATGTTGTTATTTCCTGAGTGCCTATTAATGCCAACAGAATGAAAAACGAAAACAGACAAAATACAGTGGACCCTTGCCTAACACAAGGCTTGGGGCGCTACTTCTGTGAAAAGATGTGCATCTGTTGAACCCCCAAAACTTAACCACTAATAGCCGACTGTTGACTTAGAAGCCTTCTTGATAACAGAAAGAGTTGATTAACATATACTATGTATGCCAAGAACATTATATACTGTACTCTTGCCACAAAGTAAACTAAAGAAACAAAAATGTTACTAAGGAAATCATAAGGAAGAGAAAGTACATTACAGTACTGTATTTATTGGAAAAAATTTGCATATAAGTGGACCTCCAGGGTTCCAACCTCTGGACTTCAAAGGTCAACTGCACTACTCTCGTGAGTGGAGAATACAGTGGAAGGACCCGGCATGAATTAGATACTCAAACAAGTAACTGTAAGAGTACTACTTTTCCAGGGACTCTGAATGACGGACCAAGACACTGTTAAGAGGGGAGTAAAAACAGCCCACGAGAAAACACAGCGAAACCCCCCTGAAGGATAAGTGGCTGTGAACTGGTGGAAGAGGTGTGATTTCAGAAGGCCACTCAGGAAAGGGCCTGATAAAGGTCCTCTGACAGAAGAGAGGGCCTGAGCGCAAGCCATACCGAGAAGACTCTAGGCTGAAGGGCATCGTGAGAGGTGAGGCTGGAGAGTCAGCCCGCAGCCAGGCTGTGCGAGTCCCTGCTAAGTGCTGATCAAGTAGCTCATAGTTTTAGAGTTCTAGAAGGGTGAGAAGCACTGTTCAAAGAGATTATGACTTGCTATTTTTCAGAATGGAAGGATCTTCTAATGAGAGAAGTACACAGAGCTCCAAACAGGAAAATATAAACAAACCCACCCCCAGACATACTGTCATTAGAACACATAACACGGAAAAGAGTAGATGCCAAGGGCGGGGGCCCAACAGGTACCACAGGCATATTAATGATTTTGTATTAAAGCTACTCAGGATCAGCTGGTGCAAGGACACTCAGAACCCCGTGTCCCCCTGAAAGCAAGAAATAAATCTTTTGTATGAAAAAGTACCCTCCCTATACTAAGGAATAAAAAGGCATCCTTATCACCAGAGACAGGAATTTTAAAGCCTAGAAAACTATAGAAACAAACCTTGTTATTTTTTTTAAAGATTTTATTTATTTATTTGACAGAAAGAGACAGCAAGAGAGGGAACATAAGCAGGGGGAGTGGGAGAGGGAGAAGAAGGCATCCTGCTGAGCAGGGAGCCCGATGCGGGGCTTGATCCCAGGACCCTGCGATCATGACCTGAGCCGAAGGCAGATGCTTAACGACTATGCCACCCAGGCGCCCCAAACCTTGTTACTTTTAAAAATATATATATTTTATTTATTTATTTGAGAGAGAGAGAGAGATAGTAAGAGCAAGCATGAGCGGGGAGGAGTGGGAGAAGCAGGCTCCCCACTGAGCAGGGCGCCTGATGCGGGACTCGATCCCAGGACCCTGAGATCATAACCTGAGCTGAAGGCAGACTCTTCACAGACTGAGCCACCCAGATGCCCCCCTTGTTACTTTTTCACCTTGGCTCAATTTTGCTTAGAATTTCTTACTAATTAAAGCTCCCAAGCATGTTTTCTTTATCCTGGCAATTCCTCACAAATTTATTTTCTCTTTGTCTAAAATGTACAAAAACTGACTGCCTTGCTCATTTGTTTGGGTCGCTGTTTCATTATTGGACTTTCATGAACACATAATAAAACTTTGGGTTTTTTCTACTGTTATTCTGTCCCATGTCAATTTACTTCCTCAACCAGCTAGAAGAACCCTGGGAGGAAAGGAGGAAATGTCTCCCTCTCCTCTCAAAGTAATCATAGAAGTTTTACAACAATAAAACAAGGGGCGGGGCGCCTGGGTGGCGCAGTCATTAAGCGTCTGCCTTCAGCTCAGGGCGTGATCCTGGAGTTCTGGGATCGAGCCCCATATCGGGCTTCTCCACTAGGAGCCTGCTTCTTCCTCTCCTGCTCCCCCTGCTTGTGTTCCCTCTCTCGCTGGCTGTCTCTGTCTGTCAAATAAATAAATAAAATCTTAAAAAAAAAAAAATTTAAATAAATAAATAAATAAATAAATAAATAAATAAATAAAACAAGGGGCACCAAGTATGCATTGAGTAACAAAAATTAGGCTGACAGATTTTCAAACAACCAATAGAAGTCTGAAGAAAATTTAGGAATATGTTTCATCATGAAAGGAAGTAATTGGAAATATAGTTGAATTCTTCTGTAAAAGTGAGGGTGAAATCAACATTGTCAGACATAAAGACTGAGAGACTATACTTTTTACAGTCCGGTGTTGAAATTACTATAAATGACAATTCAGAAAGAGCTAAAAAGCCAGAAGAAAGGGCTAGCACAAATGCATTGACTACAAAACAAAAATGTACTAATGACTAACTGGGGAGATTAGAAAAATGAGAAAGTAGAATAATAGGAAAAATGACATGTCTGATTAGTAAACAAACAGAGTTGAAACACTTTAAGGTCACCGTATTTTTTTTTTTTTTTTTGGTGTATACGGAATCAGTAGTGATGTGATACTGATTACGTTTCATTAAGTCAAGAAGGCATGTGAAAAAAATTTTAGGGCCATTACTGAATTAATAGACAAACTTATAATTTCCAAAACAATAAAAAGTTTTAAAAATGAGTAAGAAAAATGTGGCAACTTTTAAATTTTAAAAAAGCAGAAAATAAGAAAACAAAACAAAAAGAGCATAGTAAAGAGGAAAGAAACTGCCTAAGATAGAAAAAAATAACTCCAGATATATTAATAATCATAACAGACATAAGTAGATTACCAATAATTTTCAAAAAAGGACACAGAAACATTGATATAAACTGACACTTAGGCAAATAGCCTAATGACGCCTCATGCAGCTCCATAAATGCCAAGGAAAAATCTTAACCTAAATTTTTCTTCATCCAAACACTATTGTATCAATACTAACTTAGACAAAAAAAAAAAAAAAAAAAAAGAATGAAACAAAATTTGGAGCTTACGGACACACATGCATGAAAAATCAGAAAAATGTTGTAAAAACAGTAACTGACACAAGATGAACGCCAAATTTCCAAAAGCCATGAAAATACACTCAATCTCAGGAGTAATCAAGGGAGGACAAACAAGACAGATGCAGGAGCATTTCATTCTCAAATAGTGCTTCCAAACAAAGCAGGCTGACAATTCCAGTTGACAGTGATGATGCAGATAAATGGGAACTCTGTACATTGCTAAGGCCAATATAAATTCAGTCCGTTGAGAGAATTTTTGACAATGTCCTATAAAGTGGACAAGGTACCTACCCTCTGGTATGGATATTTTAGGAACAAAGCCTAACCTACTCTAGAGAAACTCGAACGGAATGTGCACAGGGTTGAAAAAGCATAGGAATGTTCCTTGTAAGGTTGTTTGTTTTCTCATAGCAAAAAACTGGAAACAACCTAAATATCCGTTACTAAGTGCAAATATAAAGGAGTTCAAAGGAAGTAACTAGAAATACACATGTATCAGTAGGGATAAATCTCAAAAACCTAACGTTGAATGTACCGAAGTTAAAGCACATATACTCAGTGTCTGTATTGTTTATGTATAGAAACAAGGGTAGTTTAGTTTATAAGATGTGAAAATAAATAATACACATCAAGTTTAGGCAAGGAGGAAGGGGAGGGGAGTTGAGAGGCAGCAGCCATACAGCTAAAATACTTCATTTCTTTTAAAACTGGATGCAAAGTAATTAGGATAAGAGGGTTAACTTTTGTTAAGTCTGGGTTACAGTGGTTACATGAGTTTATTTATTTTCTGTCATGTGTGAAACATTTTATAACTTGCAAATAAAATAAATATTTAACACTAGTTAAATGAAGTTAGAAAGAAAGAAAGAAAAGAAGTAATTCTTACAGCGGCCATGTGGAGAACATATTGCAAGGTGCTCAAGTTTATTTACTTGGCGACTTAGACTCTACTGCAGCCAAGGGAGAGATGAATAAATTAGCCAGACAAGGAATACACTGTGTCCTTATAATTACACTTCAGTGTTTTGCTGAAATTCTTTCAGAGTATCATATTGCAACTAAAGGAATCATAACCACAGGCATGATGGAATTAAACCGAAAACAAAATGTTAGAAAGCAGAACTGGAGGGACGGACTGTTTGCAGATACTTGGAGATGAGAAGAAGCGTGACATTAATCATAAGTCTGAGAACACGCACATTAGACGCAAGGGAGAAATTATCTCTCAAATATGAAACTGGCCATCTGTCTAAGTGGGGCTGCTCATGCCGAGAGAAGAATCTGCCAAAGGAATTGAAACAAAGAGACTTAAAGAAAAGACAATGGGAGGTGATGCGTTTGATGGTTTTCGGAGGTTTCTGTTAGAGTCAGATACATGGGAGCTGTGGTTCAATTGTGGAATAGTTAAGAACAATGATAATTGTGATTTAGGAATCATACAAGCTCCCGGTTTTCGTATCTGGGGGAATATCCCTAAATATTTTCACACAAGAGAAGCAGATTTGGCAGAAATTAAGGGGTTGTATGATCTAAGCTATTTGTGGAAATCCAATTCATTTATATTAATTATATAAATATTAAACTATGAAGAACAAAAATAGAGACACCGTAGGGTTATCATTAGAGTGAAAGTCAGGACAAACAGATTTACTTAAAGTTAAAGAAATTAAGAGCTCTTTGTCCTATGTTCTCACGTGGCTATCTCCTTTTATTATTACAATTGTCTTCGTCTATTGGAATTATATGATTTTTTATATGTATTTATATGATTTCTTAAATTATATGATTTCTTGTATGTATTTATATGATTTCTCCTCAGACCACGAGCATGGATTTCCACCTTAGTTTCCCTGGCAGAAAGCCACGATTGCAAGAGTAGATGCTCTGATAATATGCTGAGAGAGAGAAGTGGACAAGAGGAAACTCTGAGAGAAAAGACATGTCTTGACCTCACTTCCATCCCTCCCCAGCTTTTCCAGCTTGGGTCTGATTTTCAAAGTTGTCACACTCACCAATTCCACTTGTTCAGAAAGGCACAAAGGAATGGGTGAAGTGTAGGAAAATGAAGGCGGAAATGAGGCATGGGTGACACCTGGTCAGCTCTCTTCCTGTTCTTGACTGTTCGAGCCTAGCTCCACAGCTTGGGACAGAGAACATTTCCGTCACTCTCCAAAACAGTGAAGCTAGTTTAAGTGTGTACTTATCCTTAATCATTTGTCTACATCGATAGCTGCAGATGTATTTAGGTCGTTCCTAAATCCTACTGATCTTATTTAAATAAAAATCACACCATATCTAGTTCAATTGCCTTAAAAACAAAGAAAACGCTCTTTCAATTTGAGGGAATCTTCCTCCAGGGTCTCCTCAGTAATAATTCGCAACTATAAAAACTGCAGTTCCAAACTTAATGGAAGGAAAGAAAGAACTTAACCCCGACTTAAATCTGTGTAAGAAAATTTATGAAATCTTCTAAGGTCTCTAATATTGATTTATCAAAACAACCACCTTTTGAATACGTAGCATCAGCTGCAAAGATCTAAAAAGAGAAATGAATGGGAACCACAGGAATTTCTCCCAAGAGAAGACACAGCTGGAAACATTCCCTCCTCAGAGCTCTTAGACCACGGTCAGTGGCTGAGCCCAAAGGCAGGCAGACCCAAGAGCTCTCCAGCAGAGGCACAGTATACAGGACGGCAACCAGCAGACCCAGTCGGATCCTCCGGAAGAGATGAAACAGAGAGGAGTGCAGTCACCAGTGGGGCTCTTCCAGAATGAGGACAAGTGGGGAGTTTCCTTGGCCTCCTATTTATCACTTACATACTTCATTTCTACTTTTGATATTACCCCAAATTTATATTTTTTTTACATTTATACCAAATTTATATTTATCTATCTATTTATTATTTATCTGTTACCTATCTACCTATGCTACTGACCTATTGATAGGAGTAAAATAAGTAGTTCGTCATAGAGCAGACGACTTTGTGTTCCTTTGTTAGATCACAGTATTTGTTACATGCTGCATCTGAATTATTATGTACAAATAATTCTGGTAATCATTTTGTGAATGCACTTGTGTTAGAAACAATTTAATATGTGGAAATACTGAAATCATTCCGCAATTTGGTTAACTCTGCTTTGGCATTTATTTAGCTTAAAAAAAAAATTCTATGAGAACTTAAAAAAAAACAAAAAACAAAAAAACAAAACAGGAGAGACTCGGGCTTCTCTCGACTTTTGAAAAGGCCCAATGACCAGTACAGGAGAGCTGCTCAAGTGGTAGACACTAAATGCTTGCTTGCTTCCCAAGAGAGAACTAGAATAGTCTCGGGTTCCTAAAGCTATCTCTGGATTTCTACGGCAACTGTTACATCCTACACATTATTTCTTAGAGACCTAGCCAATCAGCTGCTGCTCTGGTTCCACAACATCCCAAACGCCATACTAATACTGTTGTATTAGTTCATGCTTAGTTACTGTCCTGTTCGTTGGTGCATCTGGGAGCATCCAAAGCTGGAGATGGAAGTCATCTAGGGTAGCTAAGGCACTACCGTGAAGTTGCCAGAAACTCAAGCTCTGTCTACTTTTCTGCTCTGCTGTCCCAAGTGTGTGACCTCCATTCTCATGTCCAACTTCAGAGCTGGACTTCTAGCCATCACAAAAGCATTTCAAGGGGAAGAACAGAAAAGGTGAGCGAAGGCATAACTACTCCTGTTTAAAGAGACGTTTCAGGAGTATTGCATTTGATTTGCTTACAGTTCACCAGCCAAAATTAAGTTTCCTAGAGGCAAGGAGGCTGGGAAATGGAGGCTTTTATCTGGGGCTCAAAGTGCCTAGTGAATAGCAATGGTTCTACAGAATAAAAAGGGAGGAAGGATATTTCAAGCCAAATAGCATCCTCTAAAACACATACACACCCACACCACACAAACAAAAAATCATACACATCTAATCATTCTTGTTGGGAAGTACATGGTAAGGATAAACTTACTTAAAAATGTCTAATTTTTTGAAACTTTTTAAGGTACTGGGCTTGATCTCATGACCCATGAGATCATGGCCTGAGCCAAAACCAAGAGCTGGAGGCTTAACTGACTGAGCCACCCAGGCACACCTTTTGAAACTTTTTGAGACAGCACACGGTATATCTTGGGGAGGTACTGTGTTGCTTGTGTTTGTAATATACATAAAAGTGGCAATTGATAACCTGTTCTCCGGAAGCAACCAAGATTAAAAAGAAAAACAAACAACACCATCATTCATGTCAAGCCTCATCAACAGAAAAGCAGTAGAAAGCTGTAACGCAATCTGTCTTATTTTCTGTGTGTTCAACTGGGTTTGACAAATATTTCTTGTGCAAATACTATTCATCTGTTATTATATGAGATAGTGACGATTAAGAAAAATGGTTCTAGTTTAATAGGGACTGATCACATGTACTTAGTGTCTTCCTCTCCAAATCATAGTTGAATGAGAGCAAAGGGGAACAACAGTAATAAACTCAGAAAATTTTCTCAAGTGCGGTATACACGGAGCAGAGATTTTTATAAATACAGGGACGAATTAATAAAAAGGTGGAAAAAGCGCTGATGAACTCCCAGCAGAATTCCAAACCTGAAAGTGGCACAGAGAAAGGGTGGGAGTGAGAAGTAATGCAAAAACTAAGAGTGTGAAGTTGCTGAGTGACTGTTCTCACAATGGAAAACGCTGTCAAATGGCCTCATGCTCTTGGAAGGGCATTAGGATCAGCAGCACAGCAATAGCTCACACTGAGAAAAACTGAGATTCTAGCTATAGGGAAAGTGAACAATATTTCTGGATAAGTAGAAGGCTGAGTAGAATCGGTAACTTCAACAATACTGTTCTCCTTTACTTTTCGATGGGGAAAGTAGTAGAAATGGGGTAAGAACAGCTAGTGTCTCCCTGTCCAGATCACTAAGCTCATGCCTTCCCCTCTGTCAGCACTCTGCCTTGTCCTGTATATGGGAAAGACTATACAATATCTATATAATATAAATATATGCCTGAGGATCAAAAGATCAATAGAAGAACCAGGACGAACGTACAGATCGATACCAAAGATGAAGCTGCCATTATTAGCAAACCAAAGAGAACTTTGCAATAAATCTAATTAATGTGTTACAAAGGTCTGAGAATGTCTTGCAGCTATAAAATAAGAACACATAGTTATTTTTTAAAAAGTAGTAGATGTCAGAGAAGTATTTGAAATAGAAAACATAAGTACTAAATTTAAAAAAGTTAATAAAAAGGCTGGAAGATACAATCTAAGAAATATTCCCAACCATAAAGCAAGAATATTTATTTTTTTAAAGGAAAATACAAGAAAAAAAAATAGGACACGGAGAGCAGGAAGATCAATCCTAGAGCTCCAGCTGACTGAGGAGTTCCAGAAGAAGGGGGAAAAATATAGGATGGCAGCTTCAAAGAAATAATTAAAGAAAACAATCTCATAGTTGATAATACAAAGGGAGTTTCAGATCGAAAGCATCATCCAAGGGCTAATCAGGATGAATGAAAACAGAGCCAATAACCTACCAAACAAACCCAGGACACCCAGACAGAAATGAAAATCAAATAATCATCATGGTTTCTTCAGGATGAACGGATGACAAAAAACATTTTTGCCAGTAACTTCAATGGTTCTGGCTAAAGTGATTTCAACCCCAATTCTACACTTGGCTAAATTAGTATCTCATTGTAAGTGAAAATTAAAATATTTTTAGATATTAGGGACAAGGACAGTGTATATCCCTTGTATCTGTTCTTTAAAACTGAAGGACATACTGTAACACAGTAAAATGGAATCCGAGAAAGGAAGAATTAGAACCAAGAAACATTGTAACACAGAACCGTGAAAGCAAATGAAAGAATTTAAGAATAACACCTGTATCACAGACCTAAAAAGCAATGATTCTTTTTTCCCTTAAAGATGTATTTATTTGTTTTAATGTGCGGAAGGGCAGCAGGAGAGGGAGGGAGAGAGAGAATCTTTTTTTTTTTTTTTTTTAAGATTTTATTTATTTATGTGACAGAGAGAGACAGCCAGCGAAGAAGGGAACACAGCAGGGGAGAGGGAGAGGAAGAAGCAGGCTCTCAGCAGAGGAGCCCGATGTGGTACTCGATCCCGGAACGCCAGGATCACGCCCTGAGCCGAAGGCAGCCGCCTAACGACTGCGCTACCCAGGCACCACCAGGAGAGACAGAATCTTAAGCAGACTCTGCATTGAGCACAGAGCCTGACTTGGTGCTGGATCCCACAACCCTGAGACCAAGAGTCTGACGCTTAAACAGACTCCACCACCCAGGTGCCCCTAAAAAGCAATTATTCAAAAGTAACACAGGGAATCAGAAAGCTCCAAGAAAAAAATAATAATGATTTCCATTGAACAGGCCATATAGTTGGAAATTTGGAACACAGCAGTGAAATGGGAAAGAAGTACACTCTTGGTGGTGTGGTCGATAACAACAGTGTGCAAGAAGAGAATTCATTTGTATCTTCAACTGAATTCCCTTCTGGGAGGTTCAAGTTTAGAAAAATATGTTTAAATTCATTTCTTTATGAGTTCATTAACATTGTTTCATTCTATTTTCACTATTGAGATATTGGTTATGGATGGATCTCTACAACACATGGAAAAAAAAGATTAATTCTTCATCTGCCATAAAGATGAGTCAAATGACATGAGTTGAAGTTAAAAAAAAAAAAGGTTCGAGCATATTACTTAGAGAGTTGAATAATTAGAAAATAAAGACAAGAAGGGGCAGCCGGGTGGCTCAGTCGGTTAAGCGTCCTGCTCTTGATTTCGGCTCAGGTCACGATACCGGGGTCGTGAGATAGAGCCCGGTGTGGAGCCCTGAATTGGGCTGCACAATCTGATGTCTGCTTGGGATTCTCTCCCTTCCTCCCCTCTGCCCCTTCCCCATTCACAGACACACGCCTTTTCTCTCTCAAATAAATAAATCTTAAAAAAATAAAAGAAAGGTAGTTAAAAAGGGTTATGTCTTGAGAAAGGACTAGATAGAGTTTAGAAATGATAAAGAAGGAGGGGCCACCTGGGTGGCTCAGTTAGTTAAGCACCTGAGATCTCAGTTTAGGTCTTGATCTCAGGGTCGTGAGTTCAAGCCTGGAGTTGGGCTCTGTGCTGGGTGTGGAGCATAGTTTAAAAAAAAAATGGATAAAAGAAGGAGAATTGTACTGGTACGTTCTTACGAAGAACTTGATTTGGAGATGGGAATGCAAGTGCCTATAACTAGCTTGATGATGGTTAAAATCATACCCAAGAAAATCAGAGCTAAAGGGTGAACTTGACCTGATCCTTCCCCATATAGGCTAATAATTATGATACATTGTGTGTGGGGGGGGGTAGTAAAAGGATCTGCAAATATAGGAAAGCAGGAGTGATCTACTCTTTCCAAGCACGTTGGTTGGTAGCATTGGTTAGAGACAGTTTCAAGCCAGGTGACACCTGAGAGAAGTCTTGAATGCTAAAACAAAATTTAGAGGAAAGGTCATTTCTTGGCAGAGGCAATAGCATGAAGGTATGAAATACTATTTTTTTATGTGTTTGTAAAAAATAAAGTAGGAATGGGACACCTGGGTGGCTCAGTTGGTTAAGCGTCTGCCTTTGGCTCAGGTCATGATCCCAGGGTCCTGGGATCGAGCCCCACATCAGACTCCCTACTCAGCAGGGAGTTCGCTTCTCCCTCTCCCTCTGTCTGTCGCTCCCCCTGCTTGTGCTCTCTCTGACAAATAAATAAAACCTTTAAAAAAAGTAGGAAATGACAAGTAAATAAGACACAAGGCTGAAAACAGATAAAGGTCACATTGTGGGGGGCCCAGTAGGCCATGTTAAGAAGTTTAGATGCTGTAAATTGCAATTTTAAAGATGAGTCCTCAGACGGTTGAGATTTAAGGCACTGTCAAAAAAAAAAAAAAAAGCATGAAATTAGTGCTCTGACAGAAATTGCAGATGGACGCTCATGTTATAGCAGGTTCCTTTCCTTTAAGTCATAATTTACTTTACAGCCATAGTACTGATAGTATGTAGATAGCCTTGGTCCAACTATAAAATTTAACTCTAGATATGATTTGTCCAAAAATGTTAATGGACCCTGGCAGCCTTGGAAAATCGCAGAAGTTTCAACAGGTTATGTTACTTGAAGCACTAAATAATCCAAAATTTTTAACTCTACACTTTGCAAAACCAAGATGTTTAATTTTTTAAAAAAACTCGTAACACGAAAGTACCTGGTTTCATTTAAATCAATTCCGCACAGAATCATAAGCATTTTTGAGATGCTCCTGAAGCAAGTGGCAATCCCGGAAATTATTACACAGCATACTTTATTTTATTATTGTGATTTGCTTTATCGCACTGGGCTCAGTGCCAGGAAGAGCACTTGGGATTCATGGGAAAAAGTCAAAATATCAACATCCAAAGGAGTTAGGAGGAAGTTGATTCCAGCTATCATGGATGACTTTGGGGGGGTTCTAGAGTTCCGTGGAGGAAGTTACTGCAGATGTGGTGGAAACAGCAAGAGAACTAGAATTAGAGGTGGAGCCTGAAGATGAGACTGAACTGCTACCATCTCATGATAAAACTTGAATGGATAAATTGTTTCTTATGTTTGAGCAGAGAAAGTGGTTTTTGAGATGGAATCTTCTCCTGGGGAAGATGGCGTGAAGACTGTTGGAATGACAACACAGGATTTAAGAGACACGACATACCCTTAGCTGACACAGCAGCGGCAGGGTCTGAGAGGACTGTGTCCAGTTTTGAACGAAGTCCTTGTGTGGGTAAAATGCTATCAAACTGCATTGCATGCTACAGAGAAATCGTTCCCAACAGGAAGAGTCAATCAATGTGGCAAACATTATTGTTGCGTTCCTTTAAGAAACTGCCACAGCCGGCCCAGCCTCAGCAGCCACCACCCTGATCGGTAGGCAGCCACCCACACAGAGGCAAGACCCCCACCAGCAAAAAGATGATTCACTGAAAGCTCATAGGATGGTTAGCATTTTTTACAATAAAATATTTTTAAATTAAGGTATGTACATTGTTTTTTAAGACATAATGCTATTGCATACTTCAGACACTATCGTATGTGTAAACATAACTTTTATATGCACTGGGAAATCAAAAAATTCCTTTGACTCACTTTATTGGGGTATTTGCTTTATCGCTGTGGTCTGAACTGAACCCTCAATATCTCCGAGGTATACACAGTTTCTGATGGTCACATGCCATCTAAATGCTTCCTCTTTAAAATGAACACAAAACGATTACATACTAAGGGAGGAAATGCCATTAACACACAGCTTAGCTTCATATAATTAAAACGTACTACGCACGCTCTAAGTCCGACATTGACATGTCTATCAGGTTTTTACTTGTCTAGCAGGTGAGGTATTTACGACTTTTCTTTCCCCTGTAGCAAACATTACCCACAGATTCTAACGGCTGAAATGCCTCTGCTCACTTTAATTTCTGCTTTTATAAGATTTCTTGTTATTTTAACAGGCAACATGCTTCTACTGAGGCTGCCTGTAAAGTGTGGAAAAGGAAACATTCCTCATCATAATTGCTTCAGCAGCTTAATAGACGTAAAAGACTCGTCTCCTTGCACTTTGTGAGTATACACTTCAGTATGATTCCATTATGTTAATCATATTCAGGACGGGGCCGTAGCTCATGATAATGGAAGTGCAAACTTTAACACCAGCTTACAGCTCTCAATCTCTCTTTTTGTATTTGTAAAAGTGTAAATGAAATAAACCTCCAGTTGTATATTCTATTCCCTACGGATGTGAAAGTAGCTCAATAAAAAATATTCTGTAAGCATCATGAGTAAGGCTGCACGAACAAAACCCCTCTTGAGCCAATTCATTCTTCCATTTAATCTGTTCTCTGCATTGCGGTCAGACAGAGCTTTTAAAAAATATGTATATATTTCTTATATGTATTTACATGACATAAATGATTAAACCTTAATGGTTCTTAAGATCAAGGTCAAATAATTAATAAGGTCATAATATCCCTCAGATCTGGGTCCTGTTTTTCACACCCGTAGGCTCCTATGCCACTTTCCTCACTCTGTGCTCTTTGGATTTCTTCCAGTGCTTCGAAGAAGCTAAGCTCCTACCTCTGGGTCTTTTTTACTTTTTTAAGAGACAGAGGTGGGGGGTGTTGGGGAGGGACAGAGGCAGAGGGAGAGAGAGAATCTCAAGCAGGCTCCATGCCCAGCATGGAGCCCAACGCAGGGCTCGATCTCACAACCCTGACATGACCAGAGCTGAAACTAAGAGTCAGAAGCCACCCAGGTGCCCCACTCTGGCTCTTCGTAGAAGTCATTCATAGAGAATCTACAAACCCACATAGAAGTCTACCTAGACATGGTCATTCCCCACTGTTTCCTCCCAAAACACATACACATGCATACGCACACACTCTGTTTCACACACATGGCCTGTCCTTCAAACACGAGCCCCCATATCTCCTCTTCCAGGAAGTCTTCCCGAATGCTCCATACCACGGTCCATACCACAGCCTGAGAGCACCTTCATGTATGCCTCACAGCACGTACCACCCTAATACAGTGATTGACGGTGCAATCAGCTCTTTCATGTCTGTCTCCTTGGCAAGAATACAAGCTCCCAGAGGGCAGGGTATCCTGTGCCTTTGTCTACAACAGACATATATACTGAATGAAAAAATAACAAATATTTCAAAAATCAAATGAAAAATACTGTAAATAAAACATTTTTAAGTTAGTTATCGATTGGTTATAGTTTGGTGCTTATTTATAAACTTTTGGGGTGATGAATTTGGGATATAAAAAAACTATATTCATGAGATATCTAATTTCCCTCTCATATATGTATATATATATAGTTATATGTAATGTATTTAAAAATAATGTAACATATGTAACATATATTACATATCATATATGTAATATGTATGCACACACACATATACATGCATGGTTTAAAAATATGACACTTTCAGATATAGCTCTCTCGGAGAGAAGACACTAAAATGATACATTAAAATAAACTTGTAAGGGGCAACCCTGTTGGGACCCCTCTTACTCTTGAGAGCTTTTTCTATATCTTCACTTAATAAACTCTTGCTTTCCAGTCAATCACTCAATCAATCAATAAACTTGTAAGATCTCTAAAGCATTTCATTTATCAATGCCACCAAAGAAATACTGACATATACATTAAAATAGCATTTTGACATATGTGTTTACTTTACACATCTCAGATATTGAGCTAAATATTTGGTAAATAATATAAAGGAAGAAGAATTCAGTGAATTAGATTACTTTTTGTCTAAATTACCTAGAATCCATGTAGAATATGAAATTATTTGTCAAAAGCATCAGAAAAAATATCTCCATTACTCCGTTCCATGATATCTCATATAATTATAAGCATATAATTACACTGTAGAAATAAGAGCATGTGTCAAACACTCAAAATAATAGTCCTAGAAATACTGATATTGATAATACTATTTGATTTGAAGGTGGGACATTTGGATGTAATTTTAATGTGGACTCTCACTAGTTATACAATGGTGACACCAAGTCTTTTCTTTCTGGCATTAGTTGCCAACTTTGTCAATTACAAAAAAGAAGAAAGAGAGAGAAACTGTCGCATCTGTGATACGTGCTACAATGTAGGCATGGACAAAATATTTTGAGAAGGGAGAGTAAAGAACAATTAATTCTACTATAGAGGGAGAAAACAATGTCAGGGAAGGTCCTGGCGGTAGGAAGTATTTAAAATGGACCTTGAAGGATAAGGTAAAAAAAATAGTGGAAGAGCATTTAAATAAATGCACAATAAAATGCAATGTAAAGGAAGGGAGGTATGAAAAATAAGTTGAGATATTCAGGAGTAGAAAGTCATCCAATATAGGGGCGCCTGGGTGGCACAGCGGTTAAGCGTCTGCCTTCGGCTCAGGGCGTGATCCCGGCGTTGTGGGATCGAGCCCCACATCAGGCTCCTCCGCTATGAGCCTGCTTCTTCCTCTCCTACTCCCCCTGCTTGTGTTCGCTCTCTCGCTGGCTGTCTTTATCTCTGTCGAATAAATAAATAAAATCTTTAAAAAAAAATAAATAAAAATAAAAATAAAAAAGAAAGTCATCCAATATAGCAGGCTGCAAGGGGTATGGGATGGATGTGTGTGTGTGTGTGTGCGTGTACGTGTACTCACTGGGGGCCCACGAAGGGCCAGGCTGAGAAGGAAGAACATGCATAAAGACAGAAAGGGGAAAAGATGCAGGTGAAGAAGGGCTAGTATGCTGAAGGGGCTTCACTCCCATGCTAAATAGCATGAGTTTGGCTTGTACCTGAAAAAAAAAAAATTGGTAAGGTTTGAACAGAAAAGTGATGTGAGAGTCTATGATTTTCTGGAGCCTTGAGGAAGTAGAAAGATGCTTCCACAAAGCAAGTCATTAAAAAAGATGATTCTTATCCTAAGCAAACCTAGGGATAATTACAGAAAATGATGCAAATGGGAAGGTTATATTACATTATTTTTGCATTAGTGAAAACATGTGAAAATCTCTAAAGCTCATCTTTAAAATATCTTTCCCAACTTGAAAATACCCAGTCTAACTCAATTAGGAGGAGAGCATGCTTAGCACGAATGTACAGAGGGACATTATCCTTGGTTTAATAAAGGTATGCAAGCGTTATGATATCCCCCTCTGTGCCTCAGTTCCAGCATTCTTAATGGGATAAGGTGAGTTGTATTTTAAAGTATAACACCTGCATGTCTGATTTAATGAACCACAATATAGGAAATGAAAGAGAAAGGGGGAATTCAAAATTTGGAATTCTTTTAGAATTGGCTTCCCAAGCATCTGTCTTTATTGTCACAGGGCCCCAGAGATATTTTAGAAAAATAAATTACACATAATTTGAAAAACAATGAAAATCTTCACCAAAGAGAGCCAGCAGCCACTTAAATGTGCTAGGACTTTGAAAATTGATCTTTTGTGGCTCTCATTCTGCTGAAAATTCCCTGAAAGACTTCAACGTGAATTTTTTTTTCTTTTGAGAACAGAGATTTCACAGCAGTCGTTAGCGAAAGTTATTCCTATGGGTTAGTTCTAACAAAACTGTCGGCAAAGGTACTATAAATATACAAGTTCTACATATGGTATTTGGATAAGCAAAATGTAGAATATTTTTCTAACACTTTTAAAAATGTTAAGGCAATGAACACATGGAAACTGTAAAGCCTCTCTCACCTGTGAATTTGCATTATTGACTACTCTACAGTTATTAAAATATGAAACAATGCCTTCCCTACATACAGTTTCAAATACTACATATTTTACTTAGAGTCAGGATAAGATTTTCGCATACTCTGTATATTACTATATGGCATACTATGTATATTATTATAATATATATATTATACAGTATTTAGTCACTTAAAACTTTGTAATTATACAGTTAAGCTTTTGGAAGCCATAAAAACTTGTTTATCTTCACAATTATATTCTCAATTAAAAAAAAAAAGCAAAGCCCTCTAGTGGCCAAAATTATATACAGTTCCATGGTAAGTCACCAAATTCTCCATTACTATTTAAAAAAAGAATTAATTAGCATATTTGTTACATTGTTAGTAAAAAACCCACTTTTTTCACAGTAAGACTTTCTCTTTTCCTGAGGAAAGGTGGAACAATTATGCCATTAAAGTTAATTTCATTAAGAAAGGGATTTTAAAAAATATTCTATATAATATGAAATTATAAGTGTATAAGCCACATGTCCTGAAATGTCAAGATCTAATATGTGGAGGATGATCTATATGGATTTTAGAACATATAATTTTCACATGTGTAAACCAATAATTAGGGAATGATGACTAAAGCTTCTGGGTAATTTGTAATATCTAGCCATTCAGCATATTTTTCTTTTTACATGAGACTAGGGTTAAACATTAACAGAAGAACTGTACAAGGAATGGTCACAATGTAACACAGCATTTTCAAGCATATCACAAAGCAGAGTGGTCAAATCTAACAGGTGGAAGGGAGGCATATATATATATATAACAATAAAAAGGGAAATATGGTGAACAGCAGCAAATACCACTGTGCAAAGGGGACAGGAAAAGAAGGCCTTGTCTTGCCCTCTTCTTTTCTTTTCTTTTTTTTTTTTTTTTGATATTTTATTTATTTGAGAGAGAGAGACAGAGGGCACAAGTGGAGTTGGGGGAGGGAGGAAGCGGGAAGGGGGAAGGCAGAGGGAGGGAAGGGTGGAGGGAGAGGGAGAAGCAGACTCCCCAGGGACATGGGGCTGGATCCCAGGACCCTGAGATCATGATCTGGGCTGAAGTCAGACGCTTAACCCACTGAGCTACCCAGGCGCCCCTGTCTTGCCCTTTTCTAAAGATTTCAAAAGAAGCTAGAAAGACTGATTTTTATGTGAAATTTACAGATTTTTGAAGCATTGGTGCCATTAAAAAAAAAATGATCACACAGGTCAAGCCCAATCTGTACGCCAGCATTATCCACCTCACACAGCACCATTAAGACCTCGGGCTTAACAGACTCCATGTTCTTACATGACTATACCACAGAGTCACTCTCCTTTTGCACAAATGAAAAAAAATATATTTTGGACAAACCTTTCTCAAAATTAAAATACCTGAATTAGCCTTTCTCAAACAATAAATTAGCATAGGACAACCTACTTGCCCGAGGGTCATTTTCTCAAACTATTTTTTCTCAACCTTGTCCTGGCCTCATCACATGTAGGAAGATGTGCCCATACAATCATTCTTTCCAGGCCTATGGCAAAAATATCTTACCAATACAAGGATTTGTCTAGTTCTTGATATATTCGTTTAGACACACTGCTGAATATCATTACTGTTTAAAGTAAATCAATTTCCCAACTTCCATATTTACTGCTGGTAAACCAACATTACCTTCAGTCCATCTCAGACTAGGATGTGACATTGGGGTGCCACAGCGTGTTACAAGAGACTTTCCTATTACAAGCTGCTTTCAACAATGGCTTAGCCAATAGGGCCAGTGTGCTGCTAGGTAGCCGAGACTCAACTGTCAGAAGCATCAGGGTCATCACCTGACTCCCCAAAGTAGAGTGGGTATACGCCACAGTTCACTGAAGGTATGTATAAGAGAGAGAAGAGTTTCTGAGATAGAGGAGTGAAGGTCTAATGCTGAAAAGTCATAATATACAATTTTCTATCAATGTTTTCCTTCCTTAGCTCCTCAGAGATCTCCTTTCGCTTAACTTCCAGCGCTCTGGCCTGAGCTAGGTCAAGAACAGAATCTGCTTACTTAGGACAGTATGATAGATGGAATCTCCAGGAAGCAATTCAAAGGAAAAGTTTCTGGGTGTAAGAGCAAATGGCAGTAGGAGGTATGCCCTGAATGAAAACGTAAATGAAAGGACTTCTTGTTGTTTTCCTTTTTATACCCTGGTCAACATTTTCCATCTTTTTAGCGGCACGTGTGCATTGCTTTTACTCCTAAAAAGGGAGGTTACGGCGAAAAGTGAGGTAAGCAGAATCTCCTTCCGCGGTCCCAAATAAAACAACAAATAGCAAAAGCCCTTCAGAGTAGAAACTGAAGCAGAAAGTGGTGCCGTTCACGGTCTTAAATTTGAAAGATTAACGGCGAAAGGAAAAGAGGGTTTTAGCTTGGCTCAGCACAGACCCTTACACTTGCCTTCATGCCTTGGGCTGAAGTTACAAAGTCAAGTACCAAACATCCTCACATTTTCATAAGTAACAACAAATTCGAAAGCATGATGCAGACTGGGACTGGAGGACTATGGAGAATGGGGAAGACTGCAGAAGAGCAGATGGTGGAACAGGGGAAGTGAGCAAGGGGCTGAAGGGAGGGAGCAGAAGCACCGGGACCACATTGAACTGAAGCATCAGTAAGACACAGAAAGACTTTCCCCCACAGGCCCTTGATAACCTGGAATGCGGCAGGAGAATGAACTGGAACATAACATCACCTATGCTACAAAGGAGAGCAGTAATTCATGATTCCTCTCCATCCCCGCGCCTCTGTTCCATCTCCCCCAGGCCTTCAAGCTATGGGACTGTGACGAGGATATGAAAAAGCTCACCTTCCACCTCGGGGCGTGCCTGAGAAAATAAGTCAGACTGCGACACGACAGGAACACGGGATGAAAAAGTAACCCACGCTGCTCAACGCCCAAGGCAAGTTCTAAGCAGAGCTGTTCAAGTTAGGCAAGATGAAAAAAACTGGCATGGAGACTCTGTAAACACGACTGGGGCAAGGGCAGGGGGAAGAGAAGAAACACAGAACACACACACGAAAAGGTGATGAATTCCATTTGGAAGAAATAGAGGAAAATGTGCCCTGAATGCTCCATGCTAAAGAAATACCTCGTAAGATACGTCTCTGCCATTATCTAAAGCATGATCCATGTCTACATCTATGGACACCTAGATACGTGATGTGTAGACACAGAGATACAGATACATACAGAATAAAAGAGAGAGAAAGGGAAGAGCCAAAGAAGCAAACTGAATTCTAAACTACCATCATGACCAAACTAATAAATAAAATGGAAACAGCAAGACAGAGAATAGACATTACTGAATCGAAATTATTGACCTTGATAAAAAGACTTGAAAGTCCAGGTTTAAACACAGAATCGTTGGACAACTCGGCATTCTATGTCAGGGTGTGGCAGTGAAGAAGGACAAACTCCTGGCCCCCAAACCCAAACCATGGCCCATCATTCTCCTTTTCCCACCCCAGTCTTCCTTACACCATGAGGGGCCTCAAAAGCACAAGGTTGATAACCCAGCCCATACCGCCATGCCCTGTCCCTCTATGGTCCCTGCAAACAGCCACCTTTTGGCCATTCCTCAGGTCCCAATATACCAGGGATTTGGTCTGCTCTCAGGAAGAAAGATCGTGACAGGAAGCTACCACAAGTCCTTGAACTTTTCGGAGCTGATAGCTGGGAATGCCAAGATCTAGGGTACTGGGGTGTGATCTAGACGGGAAACACAGATGTGAGCTGGACATGGGTGCTGGGTTGCAAATGGCAGCAAGAGGAGGCAGAACGGGGTGCTCTCAAACACAGTGTCCAAGGCAAGGGTCTCGCTTGATGAGCTCTGAAGTCAGTATGGATTGCAGAAGTTAGAGAGAAAATGATAACAGAGAGGGAGAAAATACAAAGTGGATATCCATCATAGGAAATGTTGGTTTTCCTAGTAAATAGACTCCATTATTATAAAACAGGAGAAAACCAATGTATTCAAAAGGCTAGTTTCTCTGACAGGAAGGAACTAGTGAATGTGGTTGTTTAAACCACACAATATGCGTCAGTAAGATCTGTTGGTGAAAAACCGCCACTAAAGAAATACCGAGGATTCAAGGATAGGCAGCCAGGCAGCAGGGGCAAGTGAAGTTCAAGTGAGAAACATCAAGCGGGTATCAGAACTTTCCCAGAGCAATATCAAACGACAGAAGACGGAACTGCAATGTGTATGAAGTTCTGAGAGGAACAAAGTGTCACCCAAGAATGTCCTCCCCAGCCAAACTGCCGTGTGGTATAACGACAACAGACATAACAGTCTCACATCTCAAGTACCAAAATACCAAACACCACCATTCACCAACCCAGAAGATGACAGGAAAAGCTGTGAAGAAAGGATTAGATCAACATTCGTTGGCCAGGTCCACACATCCTGAAGGAGAAAATACATTCCCAGAGCATTTAAAAAATTATCCATCAAGTAGACAGACAATGGACAGAGAATCTCAAGCATCTAAGAACAGAAAGACTACAAGATCTCCTGAACCTTCTTTAAAAGCAAACGTACAAATAAAAACAAGCAAAAATTACTTGACAGTATACTTGACAACACAGGATCTCATTCAACATGGAAAAGGATTTCGAGTCCACTCTGCTTTTCATTTTTATTTACTTATTTACTTTTAAAGATTTTATTTATTTATTTAGCTGGGAGAGAGAGAGCGAGAGAGAGTGAACACAAGCAGGGGGAGCAGCAGAGGGAGGAGAAGCAGACTCCCCGCTGAGCAGGGAGCCCGATGCAGGGCTGGATCCCAGGACCCTGGGATCACGACCCAAGGCAAAGACAGGTGCTTAACTGAGCCACGCAGGTGCCTCCACTTTTGCTTTTTATATTTCCTAATCATCAAGCAATAAGATTAGAATTTAAACGAAATTCATAAATTATACCACCTATGCGAATTTTAAAAACGCACGTGAGACTATGTGTTGTCACGCAGGGAAAGTTCAAAAGCACGCACAGGGAGACAGGCACCAACTTCAAGGGGAAGGAGGAGGCTGGGTTGGGAGCAAGGGACTCAGAGGTTTTGTGGTTTCCGTGTGGTTTAAGAGGGGAAAAACAAGTTCTTGGGCAGATAGAGCACACCAGAATATCTATTAAATCTGTTTCACTGGTACTATGTGTGTGTTCTATTATTTTCTGTAGTCTTCCATATGCTTCAAAATGTTCAAAATTAAAAATGTTCAAAAAGGCAAAGCCCGCAAAGCGTATTAATTTGCCTTACCATGTAGCAGCTCTGAACATTTTTTTTAAAGATTTTATTTATTTATTTGACAGAGATAGAGACAGCCAGCGAGAGAGGGAACACAAGCAGGGGGAGTGGGAGAGGAAGAAGCAGGCTCATAGCGGAAAAGCCTGATGTGGGGCTCGATCCCATAACACCGGGATCACGCCCTGAGCGAAGGCAGACGCTTAACCGCTGTGCCACCCAGGAGCCCCAGCTCTGAACATTTTTAACATATACTATGTGAAGTTATCAAAATGTACATTTTATGTTAAGAAAACAGAAAGAGCATCATGGCAAGCTTCTTTAGTAATGACGCCTGTCAACGAAAAAGAGTTACAAAATATGTTGCCGCTAACATCATGGTATTTAAAAAGTGTTGCAAACAACAAAAACTGTTCATAAGATACATGATTTCAAATTCAAAAATTACTATAATAAATATATTTGGGGATCAGAAGAAAGTTGATGCATTTACTCTAAAATGTTTTGCCTAAAGCCATGGACATATTTGTCCTGTTCTTATGTATAGCTTCATAATTTGAAGGTGGGTTTAGCAATGCAGGACTCATCCGTGACCTAGACTTTACATTCAAGATTGCTGAGGAGGCAATCTAAGACATGAGTAAGAAGAATGTGACCCGTGAACATGTGTGACAACACGGATATAGTGACAGCAGACGTGTGTGTTATCTCAGCTCCTTCGCTGACCAGCTCAGGGGCCTGTGAAGGTGCTTTGGCTATGAAATCCATCATCTCCTTAACATCGAATGATCGGTCTGTTAACCAAATTGCAAAGCTTCTGTTAGACAATGTGGTTGGACGTATTGTGGGATGAGAAAGAGACCAGCAAATAAATCTTCAGACTGAGTACAGAAAGCTTTTGAAATTGATTTAATTATTGTACTCATCTGAACAAGTCTAGTACTTTTGGAAGACAGCGGACATAGGTATTTCTGCTTTCCCCCATCTTATACCTGGAGCTGTCTGGGCTTTGCAAGGGTTGTGGGCTCCATGAGAACAAAACTTCAGAGCATGTCTTCGGCCACCCATGGAAAACTGTTACAGCTGCAGAAATAACCAAATCCTATAAGCCTAGGTGTGGCTAAAGTTGATATGCTAGGCCAGGATATATTACACCAGAAAATTACATAGTCATTGACTTCTCAGCATGGCATGAGGAATGCCCTCCACTGTGAAATCACAGATTGTTCCAGAAGACAAAAATGGGCAAGGAAATTCTGTAGTTGAATCTATAGCGAGAACAATGGAATTTAAATCTATTAATATTTCATTTTCATATGTGGGCCCATAGGTAGACCTTTCTGGAAACAAAAGATGATAGAAGACCAGGATTTCCAGGAGGGTAGTCAAAGAAACAATGATTGGTATTGAGGTAGCATGCTCATAAAACTCTCCTAATGGCACGCAAATTTCCTCCCCACAGAGAACAATATTATTCCTTAATAGTTAATCCTTAATGGCTAAATCCAATAGACAAAAGAGCAAAAAGCAGAGGATTGGGGGCAATTTATTAAGGCTGAAGGAACACTGACACCTATAATGTTTCCTTCCTAGTGGGGTCCTAGATGTTCATATCCTCACTTCCTCCGCCCTTGGGAATGCGATGTGAATGGAAGAGTTTGGAAAGACCGAATATAAAGTTGTTCCTTTTCGCTTCCCCTGGCAAGTTACACACTTGTTCGGCTCCAAGTGCAAGGAGGGCATCTCCTGGCCTCCACTGTGTGGGGCTGAGCGGGTAACCCTGGGATTCAGTACTTAGACTAATTTATACTTCCAGACAGTGGTATGCTGTTAAATGTTTACCAACCAGATCTCCAGGAGGAAAAAAGTCCCTGCTCTATGTCATTAGCTAATTTCCATAGCATACATACTTCCTCCACAGCTCATTTTAAGCTGCCAACAAGACGTCACTGAACATGGAGCTGGGAAGGTGTGTGAACAAGGGGCTCTCGCAGCCCCTGTGAGTTCACTCTAGAAGCCACCGCACTGAAGTCTCATTCTTTAAGCTGCCTTGTATCAGTAACTGAGGTGGTATTTTAGCTTCAAACTGCTTATGCTGAATTTCTCCATTGGTTTAAAGCCCGGGCTGGCAAGAGCAGTGCTAATTATTTGTCCCCCTTAAACAGTAAAGTATACGCAGGTCTAATACAGGGACCATTTCTAATGTACCCTTACAGCTCTGGGAGTAATAGAGTAACTGAACCCTATGAAACACTTAGCAAATGAAAATGAAGGAATACACTTGATTTGAAGACGGTACAGAGATATTTCCATATATATAAAATAGCCTGATGTGCAACCTTTATTCAAGTAATAATATAGGCTCTTATGCTAAAAAAAAAAAAAATCATTTGGCTACTACCAAGGTAAATGTAGACCGTTCGCATTCTAAAGCCCTGGGGAATAAAAATATTAAGTTCCTTTATTATTAACCTCAAATATTTCTACTGAAAGTGTTTGGTTGTGTTTTCTTCACAAACATATGGTAAACTCATAGTAAATGTTGACTCGATGAAATAAATCCCCAAAGAGATTAATATTGGAACATCAAGTGCAAAAATATCGCGTATGTATGATATAAGTCAACAACTGAGTGACTGTTTAAATTGATTCTATTTGTTTATATTAGACACAAAAATTACATAAGTGGCTACTTTTGAAAATGGTAAAAAGCTGCTTTGGCAAGGTGTATATAAATGTCAACCTAAGTATGTCCCTTTTAGAGCTTATTTGTAGTCACAGTTAATGACTGAATGTTAGATGTTGACTTCTGTACTCAAGATTATTTCCCCCCTATTCTGGTATGTTTGACACATACTTAAACTTTTTTTTTTTTTTTGCAGAATCATTACTACCATTAGAACGTCTTTCTACTTCCTTTGGAGCTCAATGTCATGAGAGATTCCGGAAAAAAAAAAAACCCACAATTTTTTTCCACATAATTGTTACCACCCTTCAGCTTTACATCCATTAAGAGGCTATAAGAAGTGAACAGACAATTGAGCCAAAGACAAGCAAACACATAACTTTAAATTAGTTACACGATTAAGTTTCCTCAGTTGACTTCTCCTTCCATGATGTAGTGTAACAGCAGATTTCCAGTCAGCAAAAATTAAAGTGCAATAAAACTGTAATGATGTGGTGAATAGAGTCCAAGAGATTCGTTCGTGCAGAAGTCGGTAATGATACTGTAAGGATAACAACACAAACTGGACAAGTCTCCGTAGTTAGCGGAGTTGGGATGCTGTGGGTCTGCATGTGCAGTCAAAATCGAAGACGTCCCGGCTAAAAATTGGCACCCTCCCCCCCGTGGCAGCTGTCCACTCTGTCTTAAATGTAGACGTGGGCAGAGGCTGGAGTTCAAGACTTGTTGGGGCTTCCTGGATGGCGACAGAATTTGGGAATCTTCTGAATAGCTGGCACTTTGTCATCCCCCATCCACAGAGTTGGGAAGGATGAATACCAAGACCATGAGGACTTCCCTCAACTTGCCTGGCTCCCCCAGTGAGGGTCTTGTTCTTCGTTCCATCTCCAGCCTCCTCCTCATTTGATCACCTTCATTTAGATATATGGATTGGGCTGAGGATGAGAACCAACCTTCAATCACTACCACCCAAATTTGCATTATCATGGGGCATGTAATTGCATGGTTTTATTGCATTATGTTTGATTCTAGGGTATTGTAATGGGTAATCCCACAGACCATTTCCCTGGGTTTTCAGATTATAAATTAAATTAAGAAATGTTAGGGGGAAAAATGAAGCATTAAATTGGATCCTCAAGTATTACTAAACTACTACTTCTACGCTCCTTCCTCTCATTTTTTTTTTGCTTATTTATGTGAAAGTTTCTATATATGTCCACCTCCATCCATACTTTCCTTTATACACTAAACTATTACGTACCATAAAAATCTTTTTTAAAAAGTTCAAATCCTGAACTCAAGAAAAGACATCCATTGGAAAGTCCTGTCAACACAATAAATTTCTAACCCTCTGATTATGTGCACAATTCAATTTTATGGACTTAATGTCGGTAAGCCAACATATACAATCACTAGTAGAAACTGAGCACTTACGTGTATCACATTATTCAGCACTCATCACGGCCACAGGCCAGAGTTAACATGAGCAATAAATGAACAAGTTATGGGGAAAGGCTGGCGGACTGCATATTAATGAAAAATAAGGGAAAATGTGAACAATGAGAAGCACATCTCTTTTGCTTTATCAAGTTGCTGAAATTTTTCTGTCCTTCTACTAGCTTTTTGTCTATGCTCAGGCTCCACGGATGGCTCAATATATCTTAGTATGTTTTTCATGACATTTTTTTTTTTCTGGCTGTGGATTTTCAATGCCCTCATGGCTCATGAAGGAAATGCAAAAGTTCATGAAGACAGGCATATTGCTTCTAAATATAAATATTGCTCAACCTTATCATTAAAATATCATCTTTCGTTGAGCAAAAAGCAAAAGTGAACAATTTTACAATATGGTAGAGCATGTAACTTAAATGGGCTATTTGATTGAGGTAGTTTGGTGGACAATGTTTTATTTTTATTTTTTTAAAGATTTTATTTATTTATTTGTCAGAGAGAGAGAGAGAGTGAGTGGCAGGCAGAGGGAGAAGCAGGCTCCTAGCTGAGCAAGGAGCCGGATGCAGGACTCGATCCCAGGGCCCTGGGATCATGGCCTGAGCCGAAGGCAGATGCTTAACTGAGCCACCCAGGTGTCCCAGTGGACAGTGTTTAGAGGAGAATATAAAGAGGCTGCTTGGTCTCAGTACAAACAGCTTACACACAGGCTTCTCCATGCATTTGTTACCTGCCTGCGGCACCATGAAAATCTTTGTGTGGGAGCATTTGGCAGACTAGTTCTTGTGGGTAATTTTAAACTAATCAAAATGAAAAATAAACATACCATTTGGCCCTCAACTCTCTATCTAAGATTCACATTATCTGTATGTATTTCTATGCATGTAGTCTTGCTCACATTCACTAAAGTACTGTTTGTAGTATTGGTACATTTGTGGCAACAGAGATATACTCTCATCATGGATATAAGAACGCTGATCTAAATATCATTTGTTAAAACACTGCATAAAAGACAAGAAAGAACAAAAACCAATTCTCACAAACTAACACAAAATGAAACAAAAACACAAAACAAAATAAAATGGTCACCAATAGGGAACTGGAGTATACACAGTGCAGCTCTTTAAAAAACTAATGTAGAGGGGCGCCTGGGTGGCACAGCAGTTAAGCGTCTGCCTTCGGCTCAGGGCGTGATCCCAGCGTTATGGGATCGAGTCCCACGTCAGGCTCCTCCGCTATGAGCCTGCTTCTTCCTCTCCCACTACCCCTGCTTGTGTTCCCTCTCTCGCTGGCTGTCTCTATCTCTGTCCAATAAATAAATAAAATCTTAAAAAAAAAAAAAAAAAAAAAACTAACGTAGAAAGGTTTGCATGTGCCGATATGCCTGACATGGAAAGACTAAGAACCTATATTTTTAAGCGAGAACAAAAATATGGAACACTGCATACAGTGACATCGCGGTTCTTCTGAAAAGCCCTTAGGAATATTCCAAGTTGGAGACTACCATATCCTTCTTCCATAGATCTAACGCAGTGAGCTTTTCCTCTAGCCTGCAGACAGATTAACCTTCTGACTGAACACCAGATGATGTAATTGGCTTGCACTTAAAGTCCATGCTTTATTTATTTATTTATTAAATATTTATTTATTTAAATATAAATAAATTTATATATACATATGCACATAGACACATGTATATGTATCTATATATGAGAATAATAATGCAAATATGTACCTTTATAAATACTAGAATCACACTCAATTCAAACGGATTCTTATACAATGTTGGGGGGAGTAGGGGTCACTGAGACTTGATTCTTGTCACTAGACAAGAATATAGATGTCCCCATTCTTGAACCCGTGGACAATGAACAGACTGCATAGTTAAACCTGCCTCCTAATATCCTTTGTTCTGCTAAATCTGCACACCTAGTTAAATTCCATAAGTTGAAAAAATTATGTTGGAAATAATACTCTGCAGATAATACATGTTTTAAAGAAAGAAGGGGGTGTGTATGTGTAAGTGTGTGTATGCAGAAGGTTTTCTAGAAGAATAAACAATACCTGTGAGACAGTAGGACTTATCACGTTCTCAGATTTTGAAATGTAAAGAAAACCAAAATCAATTTGGTCATTTAATGTCACTGGCATTGATGTTCTCTCTACAGCCCCTCTGGACAGCTGTGACATGTTAGACTTGTCATACTTAGGTGCTACTCATAGTTGCCTAATTGCTCAGGCAGTTGCCAATTTCATGTCACTTTATCCTTGAGGTCACAGCCAGAGTGACCTTTCTGAAGTGGGTATTCCTTGGCTTAAACCTCTTCAGGGGCCCCTCCCCCAAGGTCTAGATAAAACCTAAACTCCTAAATAAGACTGTGAATTGTCGCCTAAGAAATTCTCTTTTGTTTCCCAGCAAAAGAATACCTAAGTAAAAGAACGTTAGCAGGGCACAGGGCCACCCTCTGCCAAAAGTCTACATTTCCTAGGCTCTTGTGTAACTAGTAGACGGGATGGACAATGTAGGCTTAGCTGATGGAAGGTAAAGTGTATAACTTCCAGCAAACATCCTTAAGGGAGGAGATTTTGATTTTGCTCTCCTGTCTGCTCCCTGGAATGTTGACGTGATGGCTGGAGTGGCCATCTTGGATCACAGCATAGCAGGTGCGCTGGACTACCCACTTTTTATGAGAGAAAAGTAGACTTCCAATTCATTTAAACTCTTGCTATTTTGATAATTAATCCCTCAGAATTAATCCTAATTTGAATGAATACAAAACATGTTATGTGATCTGGTCCCTCTACCTATCCTTTTTTATTTTATTTTATTTTTTTTTAAAGATTTTATTTATTTATTTGACAGAGATAGAGACAGCCAGCGAGAGAGGGAACACAAGCAGGAGGAGTGGGAGAGGAAGAAGCAGGCTCATAGCAGAGGAGCCTGATGTGGGGCTCGATCCCACAACGCCAGGATCACGCCCCGAGCCGAAGGCAGACGCCCAACCGCTGTGCCACCCAGGCGCCCCTCTACCTATCCTTTTAACTTCATCTTTTACTACTCCTGCAATTGGCTCTACAAGGCAGCTACGTCTAATTGGCACTTCCCAGAGCATGCCATACTATTCCTTACTTTTATGTGTTAGTATAAGATGGCTCATCTGTCTGAAATATTCTGCTCCTACCTCTACTCCTTTGCATGGAAAACTGGACAACGGACTTATCAGAAGACCAAAATAGTCTTTTTATCGCCCCCCCCGCCCCAGTACCTAACACATTGTTTGACACGTGTTCAGAAAAGTTCAGAAAAATTTTAGAGCTGAAAAAGATCTCTTTAACCTTCTCTTACCCCCACGGGCCCAAGAGGGGAAAAACAGCGAGAAAGGATTTAGAAAGAATGCAATGCAGAGAAAAAGTAAACCTCACATGTAAATATCTTCAGAAAGAGACAGAGAATATACTGCATCCACTAAAAAAGAATATTGTCCTGTGAAAATATGCAATAAAAAATAAGAAAGAGCTCCCACATATTTAATATTTTATTACCCTATTTAAAACTCCAGTAAAAAGGACAGAAGGTAAAGCCCCAGAAAGCAGGACAAAATGACTGAAATGGAAAATAGGAAAGAAAAAGATAAAAAATATTGGTACGATCAACCTGAAACACCCTATAATCCATTTCTAGGAAGGTGGATTTCAGAAAGAGAGAAGAAAGGGATGAGGAGAATTACCAGAAACATTATACATGAACACATCTCAAAAAAGTAACTGATGTTCAGTATGTCCTTACTGAAGTATACATGTATTCATTCTTCAGCTCACAAGTACCAGTCATTATTACAGACCACATACTACCTGGGAGAACATATGTCAGCTGCTGGAGAGCAAAACATGAGAAAGATAATGTTTTTGCTCTCCATGACCTTATTCTATAGAAGAAAACAGGCATATAAAGTGGTAATCGCAATACAACGACAGTAAGAACAACAATAAAAATCTGTGAGAGCTCTGCAGGGGTATAGGAGGGATACCTAACCCATCCCAGACTCAGTTTGAAATTTCATAGAGTAACACTTCCATGTGACAATTTATGGGTTAACACTACAGTTTTTTACTTTTGATTTTCTTTTAAATCGTTCCCATAAAATGCATTTCGGTGTTGGATTTAAGGCTAAAGAAACCTGGGTAATCTATGTATTCCGAAAGCCACTCTGGGCAAAACCAAATAACCCCATTGCTTTTTTATTTTCATGCAGTATAACATATGTATATAGACAAGCATAAAAATCCTAACGAAAGCTCAGTGAATTGTTTCCAAGGTGAACAAACCCATGTGATCCACAGGGAGACCAAGATTTAATACTGCCAGCACCCTGAGAGATGCCTACGGGTCCCTTCCAGTCACTTTCTTCTCCCAAGAGAAACCATCCTCATGACTCCTAACAACAGAGATTAGTTCTATCCTTGAACTTAATAAAAGTGAAATCATATCTCACATGCACTCTGTGTCTTGCTTCTTCGGCTGAATATTAAGCGATGAGATACGTCTATACTGTTGGGTATGCAGTTTCATTTTAAATAAACTTTTTTTAAGGAACATTTTTAGATTGACTGAATTTTTATAACAATAGTACAAAGAGCTGCCATATAAGCTCACACTCAATTTTCCCTATAATTAGAATCTCATATTCATATGGTACATTTGTCAAAATTAATGAACCGATATTGATACATAATTGTTAACTAAAGCTTACATTGTACTGAGATTTCTTCAGTTGTCCCTTCATGTCCTTGTTCTGTCCCAGGGTCCCATTTAAGATCCATTATATATAATCATCATGTCTCCTTAGGCTCTCTTGGTTGTTAGTTTCTCAGACTTTCCTTTGTTTTTCATGACCTTGCCAGTTTTGAGGATTATTGGTCAGGCATTTTGTGAAAGGTCACTTGACTGGAATTTGCCTGATGTTTTTCTCGTGGTCAGATGAAGAAGATGTATTTTTGGGAAGAAGACCACTTGGTAGGGGCGCCTGGGTGGCACGGTTGTTAAGCATCTGCCTTCGGCTCAGGGCATGATCCCGGTGTTCTGGGATCGAGCCCCGCATTGGGCTTCTCCGCTGGGAGCCTGCTTCTTCCTCTCCCACTCCCCCTGCTTGTGTTCCCTCTCTCATTGACTGTCTCTTTCTGTCAAATAAATAAATAAAATCTTTAAAAAATAAAATAAAATAAAATAAGAAGACCACTTGGTAAAGTGCCGTTCTCATCACATGACATTGAGGGTATGTTCATCAGTACTGACTTATCACCTTGATGTCGAGCTAAAGCACTTGGCTTCAAAGGTAGTGCTTACAAGGTTTTTCCACTATAAAGTTACCCCCCCCCTTGTTTTTCCTCTTCCTTTCATACCATACTCTTCGGAAGCAAGTAATATATACTAGAAAATAACAAGTTTATATGATTCCAAAGTACAAGTCTTAACTACTGTAATATAGAAACTTACATGAAAGTGACATTTACAGTGGATCCAATTTATGATATCCACAAAGAGTATCAGCCCAGCAAACACTGACATGATTGTAAATAGTTTTCCCCCCCACAAGATCATTTAAATTGACTGTCAAGTAACTTGATCTTTTTATTAATGCGCATCTCTGGAAAGAGTCTTAGACTGATTCTAAAGAAGTCAAGTGAAAAACTAGAAAGTACTGTCTAAAAATCATTTGAAAATCTGGGTTAGCCAAATTTTGGATGATTTATTCACTTTTCTTTCTCTTTGCATGTGTAGGCTTAGTTACAGAGTTTCTAAAGAAAATTTCCAAAGATATACACCACACACTATTAAGGGTTGATATTGCAAATACAGTAGAGTGCTGAGGGGATTTACTCACAGAAGATAAAAATAGATCACATAATTTACTAAGAAGTACCTTATTAAGAATATAATCTATAATAAGTTATCACCATCATTTTTACCTCATAAGACAAAATTTGTAAGTCTAGTGAGAAATATGTCTAAATAATGTCTTAACTATTTCCTTAGTTTAATATATAAAATATATTATTAATCTAAACTATCTACTGAATGACCATAGGCTGTAGTATATTACTAATATATTAGTATATTAGTAAAATACATTAGTAATCTAAACTATCTATCGAATGACCATAGGCTGTAGTTACAACTGTTCACGTTATTCTTTTTTTTTTCCCCTAAGATTTTATTTCTTTATTTGAGAGGGAGCATGAGCTGGTGGGGGAGGGGCAGATGGAGAGGGAGAAACAGACTCCCCACTGTGCAGGGAGCCTCTGTGGGGCTGGATCCCAGGACCCTGAGATCATGACCTGAGCTAAAGGCAGACATTTAACTGACTAAGCCACCCAGGTGCCCCTGTTCACGTTATTTTTAAACCAAGTCTCCATCCTCCTTATTGAGTAAGTTGCAAAATAAGGTACTGGCTCATAGTCAGTAGTAACAGAAATGACAATGATCTTCAGAACCAATTCTGTACCTTTATCTATCCTTGAGGCAAAAGGACCTTGATCTTCATGCTAACTTTGAATCACATGGGCTGCTCTGAGTCATACCCCACAAATAGGAATGATCAGTGTAAATTAGCAAGAAATATACTGCAATCTTCCTAGAAAAACACATACTACTGAAATTCCATTATTAAAACTAATAATCACACTGAACTTCAAAAGAGTAGGAGAGAACTATACTGAGATAGAGCTAAAATGTTCCCCAGATAGTTTATTTTCTATGTGACTCAAAATAGATCTTTTAATCCATCCCAGGGGTGTGCTGAAGGCAGTTTATTAATGGCTTATAAGAGCCATTTGTTGAATTTTCTGGAATTTACGAGCCTATTTGTTAAGGTCATTATAAAGAATTAAATGATATAAACTAACAATATAATCATATTAAAAACAAAGGTCGTGAATATTCAAACCTCATCACTTCCTAACATTTTAGTATTACACATGTTCCTGAACTCTTTCACGTCTACTGTGTACGCAAGAAATTCTACGCACAGCATGCTATCGTGCCTCATTTCCCAATTCCACACTCAGGTACATCAAGCTGGTAGCTTGAAATAAGCCATGGGGGCAGTATTTACACCATGAAAATAAGAAAACGGGACAAACCTGGCCTCTACCTGCCCATCTCAGAGAGCTGGTTGCTAACATTTACCAGCACACTGCTGACCAACCCATGCCTAACCCTCCCCCTTGCCAATTTTCTCGCCCCCCCCCCCCCCCAAAAGAACTCTTAGCATTGGTTCTCTTTAAAGACACTCATTTTCGGGAAACTTCCAGCTGTGAATATATAACACTGATTCACTTAAAGATAATAAAGATTTAAATTCTTTTGAAAGAGAATTTCAATAAAAAAACTAGAAAAATAGAAAAGCAATGTGATTCCAAGCAAGCAACCCTCTTGCAGGGAGAAAGTTCCCAGGTGAGTTCAACAAACTCTGAAACTTATATGTGACTTTAATAAGTTCTGAATGTAGGAGAAGGCGATAGAGCCTATTGGTGATAGAAATGAGTTTCATCTTGATATCACCATTCACACCAGGAACATACTTAATATCGCTAAGACTTGAGTCATTGTTTAATTAAAAAAAGAAAAGTAATACCCAATGTTGGAGAATTGTTTCGGAGAGTAAAATGAGATAATAAATGTGAAGTTACCACAGATACTCCATAAACATGAGCTGTTTCTATGGTGTATACACTTAGGCTCAGCAATGGATCACCACTGTGACCAAAGCAAGCTCAGATTCATAAATGGCCAATGCAGACTGTACGGACGAGCCGTTTCTAAATCCCGCTTGTATATATACATTGAATATTAGCATACCAAAGCTCAGAGAAGAACAACATATAAGAAACCTGATTAAATATATTTAGCAGTGTTCCTAAAATTTCTTTTTTTTTTTTTAAGATTTTATTTATTTATTCGACAGAGATAGAGACAGCCAGAGAGAGAGGGAACACAAGCAGGGGGAGTGGGAGAGGAAGAAGCAGGCTCCCAGCGGAGGAGCCTAATGTGGGGCTCGATCCCAGAATGTCGGGATCACGCCCTGAGCTGAAGGCAGACGCTTAATGACTGCGCCACCCAGGCGCCCCCCTAAAATTTCTCATATTTTACCCAATCTTCCCATTTCAGTGACTTGCAAGCCATTTCTCTCCAAAAGGCTGTATCTAATAATATAATAAGTCCTCTCACTTATACCTCTGTAGGACAGCTAAATATGCATTTACTGCTGTTTCATTTCTCTGGTAGCCTCTAAATCAGAATTTCAATACCGCTCCCCAACAAACAGAAGCATATAATCTGGTAACTTCCTCCTATTACCCGTAAATGCTCATTTTTTGTGAAGTACTTGAGGAAATAACGTTAAAATGAAGTATGACATTCAGATAATTTTACAAAGGCCTATTCTAGACTATACAGAATTTAAAAGGATTATGTAAGCTTTTAAAGAAGGTTCAGAGGTCATCCAAAAGCAATTACAGGTTTTTTAAAATTGTACTTATGAGACTGGAATTATTAGAGACTGGAGTTATTAAAGAAACAAGTTGAAGGGTTGATATTATAACAGACTTCAATAAGTTAAGACTTAGCCGTCAAAGGAATTGGTCAAACGCAATCTATCAAGCCTCAGACCAAAAATAAAAAAATAAAAAGCTTACATTTTGGTATGTGATTAATTATACCAACGTAAATTACATGAAGAAAATTTTCTTGGCAAACACTGATATTTATCACCCAAATATAAAGTGACTCAGTTTCTAAAAATTCCTTTTTGGGTGGGAATCTCTTCGAAACCTAAGAAGATTTTTATGTTTCTGGAATGTTTTATTGTCATCTACTTAAAAGCAAGAGGGAAGACTGGAAAACAGCACAAAACTTCTTTTCTGTTCTACAAATACATGGTTAAAGCCAAGACTCGTCCCAGACAACAACTGAACACTTGTGCGGCAAAGCTTGTCAATGTCGTCAATATTTTTTCTAAAATATCTCATCCTATGCCTTTTCTGTCTTAATCCTACTCTAATTTTTTATTGTAAATTTCTCCTGAGATTCCTGTGAATTACTTATAATTTCCTTGATTTCAGAAAACATTTCATACAAGTTTGATTACTGTTACTGTCATTCTAAATTCAATGTCTGGCATTGAACGTCTCCTATATGGCAGCCTCAGGGATCTGCAACCCAGTCCTCTGCCTAAGAGAACGCTGCCTGTTCTTACCACACATTCAATCTCTGCTCCCCATATCCCTGCAAACGAAAGCAGGGAAAACACAACAAAACGTAATGCCCGCTTCTGATATCTACAATTGCAGTGTCATGTTTCTTTTGGTCTTCCCATTGTTATTTCACTTTTCTCTTACTTACATTTTTTTTTCTAAAGATTTTATTCATTCATTTATTTGAGAGAGAGAGAGAGTGAATGAGAGTGAGCACAAGCCAGGAGAGGGGCAGAGGGAGAAGCAGACTCCCCCTGAGCCGGGAGCCCAATGCGGGTCTTGATCCCAGGACCCTGGGATCATGACCTGAGCCAAAGGCAGACACTTATCCGACTGAGCCACAGGCAGACACTTATCCGACTGAGCCACCCAGGCGTGCCTCCCTTGTTTACATTTTAATAAGCCATCTCAATTCCCATCTTTAATATTGCTAGACATGCATTTATTGCAATTTTGTTCCTTTGCTAACCCCAAACCGGGATCTCAGTAGCTTCCTGGCCGCTGACACAGCCTCTGGCCAGTGCTGTACCCACTCTGTCCCATTGTGGTCAATCTAACATATCATTGCCAAGTTTCTCTTCCAGAAGCAGAGCTCTTACCATATCATCAACCAACTCTGAAACATTCTGTTCTCCGTAATGACTGCTAAGAAGAACCCATGCATTTCATCCTCCGCCTACCATCCCAGGGTAGGTTCTCACTCTTCTACTACACTCGCTCTAAGCATCAGACAGGTGGCAGAGCCTTCCTGACTTAGGACTTTGCTAATGATGCTCCCTGTATCTGGAACGTCCTCCTCTCACCAGCTGAAAATTATACACATTCCCCAAGGCTATGCATTCATTCTTTGATTCATTTAAGAGATGGACACGTTGATGAATAAGATGGCTATTTTTTCTGTCCTTACGAAGTTCCAGTACGGAAACAACAGAAAATAAACAAAAAATCTTATGAATAATTGGCTGCAATTGTGATAGGTGTTATGATAGAAGAGTTAGTAATAACATCTTTCAATAATGTGACTGAATTTTTTTTTTTGCCACTCTCTTGATCTACCCTGCACAACCGCAAACGGATAGCGCTCGTTTTTCTTCCTATTGCTAAACCCCACGTCGTTTCTACATGTCAATAACACCTCAGTAGTATTTCTGTAATATGCATCACTCTCTGGTTTGTATAATATTTATTTGCAATCTCAACTAATCTTCCTATTTGGAGGAATGGAACTCCTGAACACCTTTCCCACTTCGATGACCAGTTTAAATCAATCATGGTCCCCGCACCATGATTTCCTCTGTCTTAGGGAAGATAACCACAAGATTACATGGTATGTTTTTTTTTCTTCTTCTGGTCATTGGTATTGAAGATGTAATGTCTGGAAATACTGTAGATAATTAGTCATCAGAGTGAGCATAATACCAAAACCAAGGATGACACAGTGGAACAATAAAAGAACTTCAGCTCTTGATGATACCTTTGGGCCACTGATTTCATCCATCCTGCGGTACCCACAGACATACCTATCCCCAAACCCCTTATTAAGTTGACTTGAGAATGTTCCTTTCTGTTTAAGCCAGTTATTTGCTGCAAATACTGACATATTACATTACCAAATCTCAAACACTCTGAGGATGGGGTGTATGTCTTTTTCTCTTCATTATTTCCATATTATCTATCGTGATTTTTGCTCATAGTAGCTGGTCAAAAATTGTAGTTGGGACCATTAAAGTTTCATTTTAACTAAAATATTTTTCATTCACATTTTCTCTGTCTCCTCTCTTCCTCCTCCCTCCCTCTTCCTCACTGTGTGTGTGTGTATGTGTGTGTGCGTTTCCAGTTTTTAAACAAGGTCCATTAAAATGTGCTTCCTATGACACTGTAACACACAGGCTGATACTTATGATGATATAAAAAGACAAAGAGAAAAGTATTCAATCTCATGAATCTTTCATTTAGTAAAAAAGGATTCACATCTTGTCTATGTAGTAAGGCCATAAACACAGCCAAGTAATCTACAATTTTAAAGAGAAGAGAAAAGGTACAGCTGTCAGAAAAGTGGAAAATATCGAACACCCTCCAGAAATGACAAGACGTACAAATGTTGGGGGCACCTAGTCGGAAAAGAGCCACAGGAATAAATATTTTATTTCTGTCAACAGCTAGCTTTACATGAATCGGTTGTTGAGATGAATCTTTTAACTGTAAATGAAAGTCAGGTAAGAAGGCTTTCTATCAAAGGTCTCATTTCAAGTTATTTAAATTCCCGTATGGTTTATGAACTCTCAATACAAACCAACTGAAGTCTATAAACCAGCAATGTTATTTCACTGTTTGAAATACCCTCAATGACAATATTCTATGTGAGAAAACAGGCACCATCCATTACTCAAAGAAAGGGACTGGAATGCCTTTCCAAATGCCAGGTCAAATGAAGAATATGACTCTGAATCATAAAAAATGAGATAGGCCTGGCCCTCAGCTCAGAAGTTTATGAAATATTTTGACCCAAGAGGCAACACTAAATGAAAATATAAATGTGATTCAATTTTCTGTGGACTTACGTGTAAATGCAATGGCTTGCTGTCAGCATCGTGGGAAGCCCTGTTCTCTCTCCCTGTTGGCATCAACCTGTGCCATCCATCTGCCCTATACGTCTTTAACTCCCATCGCACACTTTTATTAAGAATATGAACAAAACTAAACAGTATTTGTTATAATATTGGAGCTTGACATTTTCCAAGCTCTTTGCACTCAGCATACTTGGGCATTTCCTTTGGCCTACTTCCCACAGCAGCCCTGTTAACACACATCAGAGCTTCTCGGAGGACCCATGTTCTATGTGTCGGAGTCAAATACAAATAATAGCCAGCAGTTACTGAATGCTTGCTGTATGCCTGGACTTAAACGCAGCACGTTAAGTACATTAGAGCAGTGGATGCTCACTCTGTGAGTTATCATTCCTACTCCCCAGAAGTGGAAACTAGAGATGAGAGAAGCTAAGTGGTTGGCCCAAGTACTCACACGGCTGGTACGAGAATGTACAGATTTGGAACCCAGCTCTCTGAGTTTTTCCAGAGTTTCTATGGCTTCCATGAAATGCTTTACTCCCATGGCTACTTCCCCAGCACCCATTTCATCCCAGTTTACCGAAGGCGCACCTGGGAGAGATCACCAGCTGAGCTCACCGTGAAGGTCCACTGGTCCAACTGACATTTTCAGGACATACCGTACAATAGTCATCAGGTTCTTGATATGAATTTTTAAAATAAATTTTAATAATTTTAAGGAAGAAAAAAGATAAACTACTATAGGTATATTTTACCATTCACTTTACTAAGGATTTGTAGTGTTTTGATCAAAACAAAAGAATGAGTAATTTTTTTAACTGTATTTCCATTTTCCAGCACGGTCTGGACATAGTTGCCTGAATGTAACCTGGACATACCACAATCACAAGGGGTGACTTTTGATGGCCAGTTCACACTCTCAGGACAGGCACACAGAGAAGAGAAACTGTGAATGGGCTGGGGACTGGGCAGGGTCTCTTTAAATGCCTTAAATTTATTACTAATAACCTAAGGAAGCCAAAAGAGAAATTTTCACACTCAATATATGATAACTTAAGTTTTTTTCTTGTTTATTATTTTTTTACCTATATATTTCTTCTTGCTTTCAAACATTTCATTATCACCAACATGACATTTGAATTCTTATTCCATTAAAACAAAATAAAGGACCATATAACTACATCAAATGCTTTAAGAGTGTATGTATCTTTGAAATCAACTCAACTCTAATGACACTAACTCAAGAAGTTCTCCATTTATTCATGTTGCAAATATTTATGATTAGTCACCCACTACAGGCTGAAAGACTCTGCCAGGTATTGAGAAATCAAGAATGGAGACCTGGTTAGGGACCTCAAGTATCTTGCAGAAACAGATGGTAAGACATGAATCACAAAGCAATATAGTACAGAGGCGAAGGTGTAATGTGGCAGCCGTGTATAGAAGAGGAAAAGTTTAGTGTGTCTGGGGAGCGGAGAGAGGAGGGTGTGACAAGAACAGATAATGCGTGCTGAGCATCAGAGGACGAGTAGGCAGTTATTTGGCGTTCTTGTCAGGGGCTCACATTCTGGACGGAGAGACGGATATTCAAAGACAGACACATGACAGAGCTCAGCATGCCTGTGAAGTAGCAACAGCTCGGTGTGGACACAGCATAGAGATGCTGAGGGCAGGCGATGAGCCTAGACAGGTGGATAACTAAGGGTTCATAGGTAACCCAAGGGAGCTTATATTTTTTCTATAGACTGGTGATTTTCAAGCTGCTGTTCTGCTCTGCAGACACACTGAGGTACCTTGGGTCACCCAGCAAGCCATGATGGTAAGGAGCTTTCTGAGATCTCTTATGTTCCCAGCCCCCCACATTAAATGTCAATCGAATCAGCTCCATGCAGTTGAGCTAGTACATAAAATATCATTTGAAAGAGGAGTCTGCCCAGTAAAAATGGGCTTGAAAATTGCTGTTATGAGAAATAAGCCGAAGTTGAAGAACTGTTAACAGGGAAATGAGAAGTTCAGATTTACAGGTAAAAATATCCAAAGGACCAGGTGGTGGCAGACAGGGCCAAGGCTGATGAAGAAGAATGCTGTCCCCATCGCCCAGGTGAGAAATGGCAACAGTGTGAAGGCACAAAGGAACAAAGGAAGGGATAAACAGTGGAGATGTTTGGGAGGTAGGACAGGGAGCACTTGGTGGTTGATGAGATGTGAAGGGTAAGGAAGAAAGGAAGGTTTCAGAGGGCACTGACAGTTCTGGATGGAGTGTAAGGATGGGGAATACATGGCATACCTAGTAAGGGAAGAATGGACATGGCTGGGGACAGGAAGGGTGGAAAACCACATGGGCTCAGGATTCACATACTGAGTTTGAGGCTCTAGGGACAACCAGAAAAATGTAATCAACAGGCAAAGGACGTCATCCTTACAGCTTCAGGTTAATGCTCTACTCAGTTTGGAGATGAAGAGTGAAGCTAGCTATGGATGACTTGTTCCCAGCATGTTTCTTAGAGACAGCAGTGACGTTTTCTTATAATTGTTCCTTTGAAGGAATGAAGGTCAACAAGAAGAGAAGAAAGCCTGAGGTGTCCCTACCGAGGAAGGGCAAACAGATGGCCATCTAGAGGCGTGGATAGTGTTCTATTTCCTCTCTATGAGCATGGAGAGCGTGCTTATGGGAGGGACTGCTGCTTAAGGACCCTTCCAGACTTCCTGCAGACTGTGTGAAACTGTGACAATGCAATTCTTCAACTGCATGATAATTATTGGTTTTGTCTGTCTCAGCCATTAATCTGTTAGCTCCTCCAGACCCGGTACTGTGATTTTTAATGGTTGACTCCCCAGCTGTGTGTTACACATTACCTGGCACATAGTTGTCAGTAAACATTTGTGGGATGAATATATCAAGAAAGAGTTTTTTTTTTTTTTTTTTTTTTTTTTTTTTTTTTTTTTTGCATGTAGAGAAGACAGGTCATAATTTGCTCAGTCTCATCATCATTTTAAACTGGGTGCGAGTTTTGTTTAACTCCTTGCCCGTAGCGCTTGTCTGGTTTGCTTGTTTGTTGCGAAGTTCCCGCTCCTTTTCCACCTCCACCCCTCCTGACTCGGCTACCCTACCTTATAAGGGCGTCTTTCTAAAAATTTTAGGCAATGGCTACTTCTCTCACTCACTGCCTCCAGGTTCTGCAGGAAGTCAGCCAAGTCACTGATGGCCAATTCGCCGAATGGCAAAGCGAAACCTGCCAAAGCAATAAGCGAACTCAACCTGCAGGGTGAACGCCTCTCCGTGCCTCTGTGGGTGAGATGCTCGGACACAGGAGCAGAGACCAGCTGGGGCTGGGCTTGCTTCTGTTTTGTCTTGACTTTTTTTTTTTTTTTTTTGAGAGTAGTAAGGTCATTTGACCGTACTCTCTGTCTACTTTTTACTAAGATGAAAGAGTTGGCCCAAAGTTATCCTGTGAAAAAAGGAACAGGAAAATACATGCTCTACCTCTGGCCCCTATGTAATGCTGCATTCACAGGCACATGCAACCATTCTAAATGTAATTCCAGTTCTCTATCCGTGTATGAATGGTTAGTGTATAAGACACAATCTGTCCTAAGAATATACTTTCCTAAGAATCAATTGTGATTGATTGCACAGACCGTGAATTACAAGGTCTTGGTGCAGTATGAGAAGGACTATCGTCATGAAACCTGTGTGGGTGCCTGTCTCGTGCTTTCTGTCCCTATGGCATTGGGTATGTTAACGCCATCCATGTACAAATCCTTGTAGTTTCTATATGTCACAAATTTTAATTCAGTGGCGTTGATTTAAAATGGCTATGAGACTATTTTTAGGTGAAGAAGGAAGATCAGAGAAGAGACCATCATTTGGGGACTTTGGATTTTGAGGCTACACAAAGCATTTCCATAGAATTTTTCACTAAGCTTAGTCCAGTCAGTCAAACTAGAGAAGAAAATAGAATATAATCTACACTGATATATCACGCAAGGAGCAAAATGTTCTTCCTCTTCATCAGACTGTATTCCCATTTTTGTAATCTTCTTTTTTTTTTTTTTTAAAGATTTTGTTTATTTATTCGACAGAGATAGAGACAGCCAGCGAGAGAGGGAACACAAGCAGGGGGAGTGGGAGAGGAAGAAGCAGGCTCATAGCGGAGGAGCCTGATGTGGGACTCGATCCCATAACGCCGGGATCACGCCCTGAGCTGAAGGCAGACGCTTAACCTCTGTGCCACCCAGGCGCCCCCCATTTTTGTAATCTTCTTGCTAGAAAACTGATTATAATTAAGATTTATTTCTTTTCAAACAATTATAGGATTTAAACAAATTAGAGTAACAAAACCCCTTAAATACTAAAACAAAAAAAATCATTTATGAATCTAAAAATCATAATTAAATATCAAATATTGGTTAATAGGTAATCATTATGTATAAGATAACTAAGCACCAAGAAATAAGTTACTTAGTAATGATAAATGTCTTTCTGAGTTAGTAGAAGGCACGTATGCTGAACTAAGTCACTAGAAACTGGAATTCAAAATAAAATCTGTTGTTTTTCCATAATAACAAACTAAGAGTTGTAATGATTTCAGAGCTCCCTGAAGCTAACTGCACAGACAAGATCTTGGCTTCAATCCTATGAAATACTGGCCTCTAAAATAACACCTTTCAATAGGATTGGAATATTTGCCAGTGATCAGATAATTCATTTAATTAGGGTCATATTATAAACTGAATAGTGAAAGGCTTTGCCTCTTCCCTTCCTAATCAGATCAACAAAGACAGAAAGAGAGAGGTAGAGATATTGCTAAGATAATTATCACACCACAGGCTGTCTGTGCTGAAGTGTGTGTGTGAGAATGTGCATGTGTTGCTGTGTGTGTATACTAGGGGGTGTGTGTGTGTGTGTGTGTGTGTGTGTGTGAAGCAAGAGACAGTGCAGAGTAATAGTTGACAGCCGGACCGTGGAGCCACACTACAGATGACCTGGTCATAAATCCCAGCTTCACCACATCCTACCTACATAACTTTGAGACGGAGCTTAACTTCTCAGAGAGCCCGGCCTTTAAACGGGATTAGAATAGAATTTCATGGACTATTAGAATTAAATGAATAAATAAACGGAAAGTCTTGAAACAGCACCTGGTTCACAGTGATATTATCTTATTGATCACCAATATCAAAATTCTTCCAGCTTCTATGTGTCATAAATTATCTTAAAACACACTGGCTCAAATACATTGTTTAGAGAGCTTTTGGATATACTTCTGTTTAAAAATATTGTAATTGCTAATAAATTCATGAATGACCTTGGTGAAATAAGCTATCTGTGATGTCATTTCTCTATTTTAAAAAAAGGTGGCTATGATGTCTGCCAACACCGGAGGAGGAGACCAAGAAGCATTAATGAATCTGGCTAAAGTTTCTAACAAGGAGGATGATATAATAATATTACGGCACCTTAATATTTCTTTGCCTTTATGTGTTACTTTGCATGCATTTTAAAGCAAACCAACAACAAAACTGCTAAATCAGGCTTCCTTTTAAGAAAGATCTTTTTTTAAAGTGTGTGGGAGAGAGTGAGCTGAAAGCAGCAAAAAATAGGAAAACATAAAGGCAGAGGAAGTAGATTCATCTAATAAGAAAAAAAATCAAGGAAAAGCAACTCATACGGTAAATTATTTTCCTTCCAATCTATTTCTTTTCATGCTCAGCAGAAAAGGAGTATTCCAGTTTATATTACGCATGTGCATATAAAATTAGGGCTCTTAATATGCCCCAGAATCATGAACTTTAAAATACCAGCTCTTCGGTGATGTAGAAAGAGGAGGTTGTGTCTATTGTGAGTCCCGTGAATTCCCTCTGAAGTTTTAGGTTTTAAATAAATCTTCACTATCAGCTTATTCTATGGTCATTGGCTTCTTTATGATAAGCCTTAAGTCCAAACATTAAAAATCTGTTTAGTTGTGGGTGAGTCTTGAACATTTAGAGAGAACATACACAACGAAGGGATTGGGCAACTTCTGTGTCCTACGATATACTAGACTAGAGAGACCAGAAAGCCCGAAACTTCTCTAAAATGCATATTTAGACTTGCTCAAAAAGGAAAGGGGCCGTCCAGGTGGCAGGGACAGATATGGAAGTTGGCGAGCTAGTACAGAAACAAACCTTGTGCTGAAGAAGAAGGGGGCTGTCTGTGTGGGTAATCAAGGGGTTTGGGGCTTGACCCTCAACGTGGACCACAGATAATAAGGTAGCTACACGTGCATCGGAACAGAGCCCTGCAAGAGCCACACCCTCTCTGAATGCGGAGCCAAGGAAACAAATAAATAGATCTACTTCATGGAGAACATGAGGATGCTGTTCTGCACCGTGGATTCAAGGAAAACAAAGTACACGGTTTTGTTTTGTATTGTTTTTTTGTTTTTTGATAACTTTAAAAAAATTTTACCTGGATTTGGGATTCAAATGTATGGAATCTGCACACTGTGGCTATTCGAAGCCAGGAAATTATAAAAGTGTATCTAGCAGTGAGCTAGTGATAGCACAGAAGTCTCTGGAAGAAGTGGAGGCAAGTCAGATCTTAGGATACTTTGACGATATAGTTAACTTTATAATAAAAAAAATGACAAAACACATAAGGAAGCAATCCACTATGACTGAGTACCGGTACAGAGAGCAAACTACATAAATAGAAATCTAAGAGCTTAAAATAATAATAATAAAAAAAAGACAGTAAGTATGAAATAAGTATGTTTAAAGTGACTAAAGATATAAATTAAAAAAATAAACATCGAAAAAGACACTGTGTATAAATGTAACTAAACATATAAGCAAGCTAAACATCAAATTAGACCTAGCTGAAGGGGAAAACAGTGAACTAGAAAACTGACAAGGAAGTAGAGCAGAGTAATATAAAGATTCGGAAAATAGTAAAAAGTGGCTAGGAGATGTAGATGATACAGTAAGAAGATGATATATTTTTAAGATTTATGTAGATGTAGATGATAGAGTAAGAAGATGATACATTTTTAAATTTTATTTGCATGTGAGTGGGAGGAGGGGTAGAGGGGGAGAGAACCTGAAGCTGACTCAGCTGACGTGGCGCCTGACGTGGGACTCAATCTCACGACCGCAAGATCATGACCTGAGCCAAAACGAAGAGTCGGACACTTAACTGACTGAGCCATCCAGGCATCCCAAGAAGGAACAACATTTAAAAGAAGTTCTGAGACTGGGGCAGGGGAGGGATGAGAGAATGAAAAAAAAAAGGGGGGGGGAAATGGGAATATGTTAGTATTTAAAGAAAGAATGGCTGAGAATTTTCCAGAACTGACGAAAACCATGAATTCTTGCATATGAGGGGAAAAAATGAGGGCTGTCATCATGGAATGGCCAATGACCAAGGAACAGAGAAGCTCTTGAAAGCAACCAAAATGAAAGGACAGATGAACTGCTAAATAATAGTAGTTATGCCAACAGCCAAATTCAGACGACTCGATGCTACAGCGGACACCAGAAGATCATGGGTTGATATTATTAAAAGGCTGAGTCGAAATAACTCTTTGCTTTGAATCCTCTGCCTAGGAAATCTAAAATATAGGATCAAATACATATTTTTCAAAGCAAAAACAACGAGAGGCTTCTACTAGCTCCTCTTATCTAAAAAACTAAAGGATGTACTTTGGGAATATGGAAACTGAGCCAGAAATGAGTGTGAAGTAACAGTGAACAAAGAAATGGGGAGACATATCAGTAAATCTAAATAAAAATTAGTCAGCATAAAACCGTAAGCATAAAATGACTGCTTTAAGGCATTTAAGCCAAGTTGAGCCTAAAATATTGGAAAGTAAGGTAGTGAGAAGAATTAAAACATTCTAAGATCCCTTTACTGGTCAAGAGGCATATAGGAATACCGTGCATGCACATTAAATTTGCATCTTAGAAACAGGCACTTGGAGAAATCAAGCAAGCATGTTAAAAACCGAATGTATCTAAAAAAGCAGGGGAAAAAATGTGTGTAGATTCCCACCTTTAAGATGCTTAATTTTGGAGGGCAAAGACATAGATACAACTTCCTACAACAAAATAAGAGACGAAAATCTGCTTTATCCTACAGAAATCGAATCCCTCTGTCCTACATTTTGTATCTTTTCCCCCTTACAGCCTTAGTGAGGGGAAAAGAGCTTCAATAAACTTATATGTTTGCTGGACTTGAAAAAGCACAGTGCCAGGCAGGCGCTGCCAGAAACACACAACAGAAACAGAATCTATTATTTACCATGTGCACAGAGAGCCTTAACAAGTGTCTGCAAAGTAGCCAGCACACGTGCTGTGTTAAGTCCACCCCACTCAGACTCACTTCTATGTAAGAAACAACTGTCTTAACAACAAAGTAAGTGTAACCAGAAACATGTTTACATAGCTCCCATGCATACTGCTTTCTGGAAAAAGATACCCATCTTTGTTTCTTTGCTGTCGGCACATCCATTTCTGAATACAAAAAACCATGGAGTGAAAACAGGAGGGCCACAAATACACAACAAAGCATCCAGGCTTGACGTTCAGCCTTCCAGGGAACCATCCATCTTCTCACGTAAGGAACATAAACTCACAAGATAACGGAACAATTGAAGAAATGGTTACAGGATCCGAGTTGCTGTGAAGAAAAACACCCACCCAGCAGCAAGAGGATAACAGAAAGAGAAGACAATTAAGGAATGTAACTTCAACTAAGAATAGGTCAAGAGATATTGCTGAAAACAAAACAAGAAAACACCCTAACGGGTCTTTTATTTTGTTCAGACAGGGACTAAAGAGGGAGAGAATGGATTTGTGAGCTTTTGACAAATCTGTCGCTAACAGTCAACTGGTGAGTCCATGAGAAAGAGACTGAGACCTGAGGCTTTTAAGCAGCATCAGGGAACCTACCCATTCAGGAGAGTCCTGGGGGAGAATCACTTGGGGGTATGTCAGAGCCCAATTCCACCTTTCGTAAGCAGAGTGTGGCTCTTTTGTTTTGATGTATGGAGAGCCAGCACAATAGCTAAATAACCTATAATGCTTCCCTAATTTTTTTTCACAAAGCTTGAAGCCCAGGGATGAAAAATGATGCACTTAGGAAAATTATCTTTAAATGGGTATAGTTTGTGTGGGATCATACTTTTCTCCATCTGCCCATGTAAGATGCCTGATAACGCAGAGCGAAGGCTATTACAATGCATCAGTACCAAGTCATATTTTCAATCCTTACTGCTAGCAGTTCCAACTTATGACAAAATGTTAAGGGAATCTTTTAAGATCATAGTCATGAAATTGCTTAAGAATGTAGTTACCATATCTACCATGTGTAATCCACTAAATTCATCAATCAGCACCTATTAAATACCTATTATTTCAAACAATGAGTACAGAGTACTGGGATCATTTATGGATTATACGTGACTACTATTTGGGGCAACTGAGTTCTAGGCCTAATTAAATCCCTATATGCTTCTGTTGCCTAATCTGCAAACAGGGGAAATGAAAATCAAATGCCCTGCATACCTCACAAAGTAGAAATGAGTAAAAAAAATCAATGGACAGAACATAATAAAATTGGGCCACTGACTGAAAGAAGTGTATTAATGGCCCATCCAGAGTAAAGATAGCGAGTTCCTTCTACTGTTTGCAGATTCCTCTCCACATGAATCTAATGCCATAGTGCAACTTCCATTTAAAGATTTTTATTTAAGAGACAAGCTTTAAATGAGGTACAGAAACCTAATTTATTTCTGAAGTCAGATACACAGTTCAACATATCAAAGGGAAACTGTGTATGACTGAATTCTAAAGAAATAACACTTTCTATTTTATTGCCAACTTATTTTGAGGCTAAATGTAAAAAAAAATGACTTTTTAATCTTTTATTCTACAAATTATGGGGAGAGGGCAGGAAAATGTGAAAACTATAATGTTATCAACTTTTGAACTTGGTTTTCAGTCCGCTTTATCTTTATCACTAAACTATGGGACCAAAACACTTAGTTTCTGGGCTATGATTAGGTTTATTCTCTTTTTTTTTTTTTAATTAAACAGCTTTACTGAGGAATAATTTGCATATGACAAGATTCACCCATTAAGTGTACAATTCTTTCCTAGTAAATGATTTTCACTAAATTGACAGATGTGAGCAAAATTCAACACCATCTATAGCTTTAGGGTGTGCATCACCCCTCAAAAAGACCTCTTCTGCTTATTTGCAGTCAAGCCCTATTACAACCCCCAGTTCCTGGCCACCAATAATCTACTTTCCAACTCTATGGATTTCTTTTTGACGGCTATTTCATATAAATGGAATCATATACTATGTAGTCTTTTATATCTGGCTTCTTTCACTTTGCATAATATTTCTGAGGTTCCTGATCGATGTAGCACATATCTGAGGAGTTGGTTACTTTTTGTGGCGGAATAATGTTCTCTTGCATGGATATGTCGTATTTTGTTCATCCAATCATCAGTTGATGGACATTTAGACCGTTTCCATTTTTTGGCAATTATGAATAATGCTGCTATGGACATCGTGATCCAGTGTCATGGGTATATGATGAATTATACCGGTAAAATACACACACACAGACACACACACAGACACACACACACACACACACACACACACGTACATATATCTGTAGTGTTTACTCAGCCTAAGGGAAATTGGTGTTGAGATATACAAACCATAAATTTAGACCTCTCAAATGCTCTGTGACTCTTCTAAAGTCATGAGGTGAAGAGAAACAGAATTGTAAGGTGGTTAACTACAGATTTTGGAGTCTGATTTCTTAGGTTTGTAAGCCAGCTTAACCTCATACTAATTCTAAGTTAGACAAGTCATTAGCTTCTTTGCTTTTCTTCATTGTAGAACGGGAATAATGAGAGTGTCTCTCTCTCTCTTTTTTTAAAGATTCATTTATTTTAGACAGTCAGAGAGTGTGAGCAGGGGGAGGGGCAGAGACAGAGAGACAAGCAGACTCCGCGCTGAGCAGGGAGCCCAACGCAGGGCTCGATCCTACAACCCTGGGTTCATGACCTGAGCTGAAACCAAGAGTTAGACACTTAACTGACTGAGCCACCCAGGAGCCCCAACAATGTCTCTTTTATTAGCTTATAGTGAGGGTTAGATGGTGAACACACTTCGTGCAGTGCATGTTACATCTTAACTATTATAATTACAGCTGTGCACCAAATCATGGAAATAAGTTTTAAGAGTTTGGTAATGCTATTAAACAAGATGTTTAGAAGATTTCTGAATCTATTTTCCCACTAAGAGATACAACTTTTCCTCTTGCTTTAATACAGCACATTATGAAGCACAAACATCATATGTTTTTATATGGAGGGTAGCAAAATACCTATTTTCCTGTCTGGCCATCCCCAGAATCATGGGTTGGGGAAGAATCCCTAATAACTTCTAGCCAAATAAACTACTGAGACTACATCAAAATAAAAGGCTTTTGCACAGCAAAGGAAACCATAGAAAAAACAAAAAGACAACCTACTGAACGGGAGAAGATATTTGCAAGTGATATATCTGATAAGGGGTTAATATCCAAAATATATAAAGAACTTAGACAATTCAACAACAAAAACCTCCCAAATAATCTGATTAAAAAATGGGCAGAGGACCGGAATAGATATTTTTTTCAAAGAAGACAGATATACAGATGACCAACAGACACATGAGAAGATGCTCAACATTGCTAATCATCAGGGAAAGGCAAACCGAAACCAGTAGTGAGATATCATCTAACACCAGTTAGAATGGCTAAGATCAAAATGCCAAGAAATAAGAAGTGTTGGCAAGGATGTAGAGAAAAACAAACCCTCGTGCACTGTCAGTGGGCATGCAAACTGGTGCAGACACTGTGGAAAACAGTATGGAGGTTTCTCAAAAAATTAAAAACAGAAATACCATATGATCCAATAATTCCACTATTGGGTATTAACCAAAGAAAACAAAAACACTATCTCGAAAAGATATATGCACCCCTATGTTTATTGCAGCATTATTTACAATAGCTAAGATATGATGTATCCTAAGTGTCCCTCAATAGATGAATGGATAAGGAAAATGTGACGTGCATATGTGTGTGTGTGTGTGTGTGTGTGTGTGTGTGTGTGTGTGTAAATATCGTGGATGATTACAGTCATAAAAAGGATGAGATCATGTCACGTGAAACAGCATGGGTGGACCTAGACAGTATTATGCTAAGGGAAATAATTCAGAATGAGAAAGACAAATACCATAGGATTCTACTTATAAGTGGAATTTAAGACAAACAAAACAAATGAATAACCAAGTAAGCAGCAGAATCAGACCTATAAATATAGAGAAAAAACTGCTGCTTGCCCGAGGGGAGGAGGTTTGGGAGCTGGACAAAATGGGTGAAGGGGAGTGGGAGATACAGGCTTCCAGTTACAGAATGAGTAAATCAGGAAATAAAAGGCACAGCATAAGAAATACAATCCATGATATCCTGACAGCACTGTAACAGGACAGATGGTAACTATACTTACGGTGAACATAGGATAATGTATAACCTTGTTAAATCACTAAATTGTACAACTGAAACTAAGATAACATTGTGTGTCAACTCTCCTTGAAACAAAGGAAGGAAAGGAAAGGAAAGGAGGGAGGGAGGGAGGGAGGGAGGGAGGGAGGGAGGGAGGGAGGGAGGGAGGAAGGAAGGAAGGAAGGAAGGAAGGAAGGAAGGAAGGAAGGAAGGAAAAGAGGGAGGGAGGGAGAGAACCATCCCTTTGTCCAGAGACAAAGTAGCAGAATTGAATTTCTACCATGAACATTCTTCCTGCTAACATGTCCTTTGGAGTATGACACTAGACACACAGAAGAAAAAGAATGCAAAATAAATAGAAAAGCAAGGACAGAGGCTTCCTCAGCTTAATTAATTAATTTATAATAGTGCCAGGAATGGGCCAGGAATAACTGTTAATCCTTTAAAAACAGTAACTCATTTAATCTTCATCACACCCTATGAAAGAATATCTATTATCTTCAATTTCAGATGAGATAGCTGAGGCACAGAGAGGCTGAGTAATGTGACCAGTGTCACACAGCTAGTCAGTACAGACCAGACAACAGAGCTCCAGGGCGCATCTGGTACCACTATGCTTTGCTACTTATTTTACAAAGATAGAAACATCCGAGTGAAGTAAGACATATTCCCAGAAAAGACAAGTAGAAGCCTCATGAGTTTTCTTCTGCACATTGACCAATTTCCTTTAATCATACTATTTGATTGACTTTAAACCTCAGGAAAAGGCTTCTTTCAAAGATGAGTGAAATAAGAAAGGTCTAAATTATAGCCTACCTTCAGTTTCATCTTAAATTCCACTATCCATTTTATATAAATCTAATACTGAAAAAGCCAAGCTTTTCAAGTTTGCAGATGAGATGCTTCATAAGCCAGAAAGGATCCCAGACCTCACTGTAAGAACATTCTCTGTCTTACCAATCACTTTTTCACTATCCGTGAACTGAGAGAGCAGTAGATCCACTGAGGGAAAAACATTCCCAATTTTGAAAAATCTTGCACAATTTATGTCCCTCTTGGAAGATCATGGTGCATATGAACACTTTCAACTTTTTAGTTACATAGGCACTAAGTACACTCTTGTAAAGATTTAAAACCTCCAGAAAAATGGAAGGTAGCCCTACATTAACATTTTAAAGTCTCTGAAAAGTCCCAATGTATAGAAACCTGATTAAATTTGCTCAATGGAGCATCTCTCAAAATGTTAAAATAATGCAGTCTGCTTCTCCCCTATGGAAGATCTATGACCTATACTGGAAAACACTGCTCTAGACTGTTAACCGATCTATAACAGATTAATGCAATTTTTTCTTATTCTTCTAATGAAAACTTAATCTAAGGCAATCTTTGAAGCCTGCATCACGGGAAAGATGACAATTAATAATATATGATAACGGGGAACCTGGGTGGCCCAGTTGGTTAAGCATCTGCCTTCGGCTCAGGTCATAATCTCAGGGTCCTGAGATCGAGCCCCGCATCGGGCTCTCTGCTCAGCAGGGAGTCTGCTTCTCCCTCTCCCTCTGCCTTCTGCTCCCCCTGCTTGTGCTATCTCTCTCTGTGTCAAATAAATAAATAAAATCTTAAAATATATATATGATAACATGAGTAACTGTAAAGATGAGATTAAATAGAGTAATATTTGCTATCATTATTAGGAGTTTATCATCACTGGACATTAAGTGTTCTACATGGATTATCTCATTTAATGTTTCAAACAACCCTACAAGGCAAGCATGTATTTACTGATTCTTGTTTCACTAAAGAAGATACGGAGTAATGTGCCAGGGGCACGCACTTAGAAAGAGGTGAACCTGGGCTTCAATCGCACACATTTTAAATCCAGAATTCATATTCCAATAATTAAACAGAACTGTCTTCTACTATGTCCTAGGCAATCCTATCACTTACACATACAGAAGCTCTTTTAATAGGAATCAAGTAGGGAGTAGGTAATTATTACACAGAGCTACAAAGGAAAATGTAGGAACAGTGATAGGATTTATTCACCATAATTTATGTCAACTCTTGATACATTTGTTCCAATAAAAGCTTTCCACTTGTGTATGCCTCTTTTTCATGTTACTAAGGAGTCTGATGATTGGAACACTTTTTCTTATTCTTCCCTATCCTAAAATAATTGCAGCGACAGCACATTTCCAAATGGTGCTATATTCTGTAAATACTTGGAAAAAAAAGTATCTGCAGTCACAGCACTCTTTCACCTTACCTTTCGTTTTTCCTTTGGAAGGATTATTCATACATTAATCCCTAATTCCAACATACAAAATGTGTTGTGTTTGTGAGCGAACGGTATGCATTTTTTATTGTTTTCTCCCTACTGCACGCTTTTCAAAGTGCTAACATTAAGTTTCTGCAAATTCTATTTTGACATATAGATATTTAAGGAGCAAAAAGAAAGGCAAAAAGCATGTGATTTAAAGATTGCAAAAAGTTACTAAAATATGGAGAGCCGACTTCTAAAAAATGTACACTTCTCATGATTTGTTCTCAGAAGACGGTATCAAAGTCATGAGTAAGGCGTTTCTTCAGCTCTCTGAAGCTTCTTTATTTCTTGGTGACCTCTTCAAAGCCTCAGAAAGTGGAAAAAAGAAGAACAAACGGACCTGCAGACTCTTTCTTTCACTCCATACATACTTATTGGGCCATTCCTTTTCTAGGTGTTGAGGATTCAGTAGTGAAAAGAACAGGTCCATGCCTTTAAGAACTCACATGTGGCAGGGAGGAGACAGTCAACAAATAAGAAAACAAACACATAAACGAGAAATCACAGAGTGGTAAGGGCCATGAGGAAAAGTACAAAGCACACCATGAAAGAACTGTGTGCCAAGCAGCGAAGCATGTGATAGGGAGTGAAAGAGACATATATGAACAGCGACAGCCCAGGCTGGGTGGTCAACAAAAGTGCTTCTGAGAAAGGTAACACAGCAACAGAGACTGTAAAAGGAGAAGGCACCAGCCATCAAGAGCAAAGACCTGAAAGCAGAAATAAATTTGGGAAGCCCAAGGGACCCAAAGAATAGTTTATACGATAGAGTGGCAGGTGGGGGCATCTGAGTGATAGGTGAGTTCTGGGGTCAGCAGAGGCCACAGTGGACTGACCACCAGGTACACAGCCAAAGTAAGGAAACTGAAGGAGCCCTTGTGACAACGGGGAGACAGGGTTTTCAACATGGGATGACGCTCGTTCTTTTCTCTTTCAACCCCTACTTTGGGTACTCTGAGGAAAACAGGTTATAGGATGGTAAGGGAGGGAGCAGGGTCTGGTTAGGAATTCATGTAAGGACCATCTAATGGAAGGATGAGGATAGTGAAGATGGTGAAGAGGAGGATTCGGGATATATCCTGGGGGCAGATTTGGCAAACCTTTCTAGAGGACTGGGCATGCAAGGTAAGAATAAGGGAAGAAACACGAATGATCCCAAGAATTCTGAGCCTGGCAGATGGTGAGATTATAGGGTGATTTACTGACACTAAGCAAACTGAAGGGAGAAAGAGAGTGAAAGGGCTGGGTATGGATCCTGAAGTTCTGTTTTTGACATGTTTCCTTTGCAATGCCTACGAAACATCCAATGGAGATGAAGTGTGGGCTCTGGGGAGAGGTCTGGCCAGAGCTGTGAGTGGGGGAGGCTCTCACATCTACCTGGTGATGAGCTTCGGAGGACTAGCAGAGGTCAGCCAGGGGATGGGCAGGAGGAGAGAAGCAGGAAGAGAGCTCTCAGACTGAATATTTGGGCATGGCAACATCTAGAGGTTGAGAAAGCCAGAGGATTCAGCAAAAAGCACTACGGAGGGCTGGCCACTCAGAGGGGAAATGTAAAAGCACCAGTTCCGCATACAGGACCTTGACAGATACCACAGTGATAACCAAAGACTAGTGCACTCTGGCTTTTTTTCACCTATGGTTTGTGTTTATCACAAGTCCACTGACCTACATCACAGAAGGACTGGTTTACTGATGAAGACTGAATTTAAACAATACCTCTCTAGAATAATTTCTATAGTGTGATTTCACAACAAAAGCAAGCAAGCCCCTCTCATAAGCACGCTTTCCTGCAGCTTATCAATCACTGCATGCATCTGTGGAGAATCGCAGCATAACCATGAAGCTCATCTTCCAGCTTCCCCCCTGCAACCGGCGGCTTTGCTGCCACCATGCCCCACAATTCCCCACTGTTATCACATTCGAGGTCATTCCTTGCAATGAATAGATTTAAGAGAAATTTCATCCTCTGTTTTGTTATGGAACTGCATAATCGTGCAAAAGTTCTGCTTGAGATTTCTCATATTCTTTTCATTTCCCTAACTTAAAGAGGAGAATTGGCCATGGTTGTACATTCCATGTTTAGAATGTCAATGGCTATGAAACAATATTGATTTCAGTTTTTAAACCACATTCATTTTAGTTTCTCTCTACTGCCACTATTCATCCTCATTCTCTGAACTCAATTTATGACTTTGTATCCTCTCTCTGATGTACTTCCAACTCACTTATCTTACCATTATTATTATTATTATTATTATTATTATTATTATTATTTTTACTTTTCTACTATAATCTGAACCTATCAAGGGCAGAACTTCGTCTTAGTAATCTTCGCATCTCTTATTTCTAGCATGGCGCCCAGTTCAAAGCACATTTTCACTAATTGTTGAGTGAATGCATGAATTAAGTAACCTACTCTATTAGTTTAGACTGTTCCTTTTCAGTTTGACAAAAATGATAATGATATCAAAGGACTGCTTTATTATATCCACTGAGGAGAAAGTTTCTTATTGCTGAGATTCATCAGCCTCCCCAATTTTCCCACGTCTCTTTAATTTGGATAGGTAATTTCCATCAGAGTGCAAGGATAAAAACAATAATTTTGAGTGACAACTGTTATTCAATTGACCTAAGATTCCACACTCCCCCACCTCCGCAAGAAACTACTGATGTGGTTAAACTCAATAGCATCATGAGATGTTGAATTTTCTCTTTCGTTCAAGGTGGCAAATACTTTTGGAGAAGTATTTTAAAATTTATAGTCTTTATAAGAATTATGAAAAGACACTGGAAATTCCATACCACTATTTTTACTAGACAACTTTATAACTATTTCAACAGTGAATTCTGTTTTTAATGAACTAAACTCAACTAACACACTTTAATATTAGACCTGAATCTTTTTTCTAGAAAAACTGTAAATGAGTTTGAGAGGTTCGATCACTGTCTGGTAAGCGTGACAGAAATCTAAAGGGTACAAAATACTTCAAAGGAGAAGAAATACACTGTCTGGTTGTAGACTATCAAGACTTTATTCTGATGCAAAATGCTGAGACTACAGTGCCCTGCTTTTTCTGTAAAAGTCATGTCAAACAGAATACACGGAAATTACGTCCTGAATTCTCTTGTCCACTAGGTCAGCTGAAGGCCTTAGGAACTCCATATTGAATAAATGACTTGCAAAATATTAATCGTGATTTAATATGAGAGCTAGAATTTAAATGTAAGAAATCCTCATGCCTAGTCTTATATTATCTGCACCATGTAATATGGTAAAATCACATTATTTATAAAAAAGGGAAGTGAAATAAAAAAGCAATTCTAAATATTTCTCCATGGGTCTTGCCTATCAGTATAGATATAGACAGGTTTTTTAACCTCTTTTGTCCTGATTTAGTCAACAACGTACCCTGACTTTTGATTCAGTATATTTTTATATTTACATAGTACTCAATAACTCCTATTTTACTTACTTTTAAAGTGGAATTTGATTGACAAGATAAGTATAGCTAAATCCCAAATAACATTCCCACTTGTTTTACAAGTAGGACACATTAAAATGAAGACAATACATGGCACAGATCCTATTAAAAAACAGTATGACTGTTACAGCTCCAAAACTGAAAAAAAAAATTTCTTTACTCATTACAATACTGAATTCACCGTACACTAATATAGAAAGTTTCCGAAACAGGCTCTGTACTACAAAATCAACACTACTCCGAGGAATTAATTTGAAATAGAGTATTCCCCAAGGAATGATAAAAGGATATAACTGATTAAAGAAAAACAGTCATTGGAAACATGACAAATATGCCCAATATTTGACATTACCCAGACATCTTTTATTTTTAGTTTTAGATATAATAAATTTGATCCTCCAATTCAATAGTTAATTGACAATGGCATCTTTCAAATTTTATCTAGTGTGGAAAAATTAAGTATTCATATTTAACACAAATGATAAGTAGAATCCTACAGAGATAGAAATATTGAAATTAAATTATTATTCCAGAAGCATCAGGGCTTAATAAGGAATAAACCAATATTCTTTCATAAATGGTAGCCTTTGGTAGTGGGAAAATAAAAATTTGCAACACAAAACATTGTTGGCCTTGACTGTACATGTTTTCACTTCATTAAAAATTCACAGCTGTTAAAGGTAATGATCCTTCTTATTGTCACATATGGTATAGCCTACTATCCCTGAATTATGAATGAGTTCTACACAACACAAATCCACCTTTAAGGGAAAAAATGAGCATAATTCAATTTTTGATTCTAAATAATCATATATTTTATGTAATTTTTGGTTTTTTAATGGCCAAATTGACTAGTTGTGTACAGTCAACACATATAAAGAGAAATTATGGAAATGTAAGCTAATTTTGTTCACAGAAAGTGTAGGTATGCTAACACAAACTCATTAACCCTGGCATCTTGGAAGTTAAATCCTACAGTTACAAAAACACTGTTAAGTGTTCCTTAAAAAACCTTTGGAGCCCTACAAAGCAACATTGCTTAATTTCATGGTATTACTGTACATATTTTCCTCTATGGAATTTAAACATAAAACAGAGACTGAAAATATGATAACTTATATAGTGATAGCTAGTGTTGTGATTGCTAATTGTTATTCAAGGTCATTATTTCATAACTTCTGTAGTCAAATACCTACTTCTTAATCCTAACTTTTGTATATATTTCAAATATCAAATGATATACTGGACTTGCATGTTTCTTAGGAATGCTGATATATGTTGTCAAAATCCCTGCACCCCCATCATGTCAAGGTGGGGCTGGCCTTCTCAGGCACTTCCTGGTGTCCTGTTGTCACTGTCTGCCTGTAGCATTGTTTCCCTGTGTCATCATGTGGGGAGGTGGGAGTAGGTTATGGAGCTTCTGTTAAAAAAATTAAAGAACTTTTACAAATAGTGTATTGACTATATACTTTCCAAAACACACCGAACTAAACAGGTACAGGAGATGATAAATGAGGGGGAGGGGGCATTAGTCAGCTACGAAGGAATTAGGCTGGAGCGATGGCGATGGACACGTGACCGGAAGAGAGGAGGAGATACCACAGGAAGCGTGTGCATGGAGGAAATGCACGTGAAGGATTGTATCCTGTGGCTGGAAACAGAGGAACTGGGGTAGAGATCAAGCAATCAAATGCTCAAGATCTTTTCAATGAGTCCCTGTTCTAAGAACAGAATGCTACATAGCAAGTCACTGGAAAGTTTCCTGAGACTGACACGTATTCATTCATCAATACTGTTTTAGTACTGCCGCCCAACGAGTGATTAACATACGCAAATAAAGACCAGCTCTAGAGCCAGCCATCAGGAAGAGCGGGGGCAGTCAATCAAGTCCCGGACACTGATATGAATCCCCGCAAGTAGTGTGGTGGCGTAGAGTACCCTCTGGAAACCAGAAAGCAATCCTCAAATATCTGAAAGCTTGCCTTGTCTTAGGAAACCAAGTCTGGCTGTGTGAGGCGCCAATGGACTGAGCCAACCTCCGACAAACCTACCCTCGAGTGAGAGAGGAACATAGAGCAAAGGCTAAGTGATTTCTTGGCAGTGGAGCTGTAAAAACTTTAAGTCCCAGAGGGTAGTGAACATAGTGCCCATGGCCTCGAGGTCTAAATAAAGACTTCATGGTCCATAAGGTGGCACCCAATCCAGAGATGCTAGATCACTGCTTCCCAAGTACGTGGTCCTCACTCTGGCCTTAAGCCTTTGGTAGCACGTTCCCCAAACACTGAGGTGGTTATACTTGTACCTTATTCATACTAGGTGTCCGCAAAAGGACACGAGCTATGTCATTCAGTCCGTCCAATCACTCACTCACTCTATCACTACCTACCTACAGAGCCCCATGCTTTGTCAGTACTGGCAATGAAGAGAAAGCTGAGAAGGATCCCTCCTTCCAGGAGCTCAAAAGAACCACCCAGCGTGGGGGAGGGAGTTGCGAAAGGACATGATTTGCTCAGCATCTGCTGCTTCCCATTCTATTCTTGATTTTCTTTATCAATAACCTTGAACATTTATTCCATAATAGAGGACATACAAAATCATACATGTGAGTAAGCTCAAGGCAGTTAACTTCATCATTCCTCTGTTCATGATGGATACTCATTCATGAAATACTCACTGAGCACCAATTATGTGGCAGGGCCCTGTGGTTGTTGGGAGTAAAACACCCAGAATCCCTGACCACACTTTTATTACATACATGTGGATTACAGGAAACATTTGTTAGTAATGAATTATAAAATTTGAATGTAAAAAACACTAATTTAAAAAATAATCCAATGAATAGTATTATGCAGGCACTCTTCATTACTCAGTATTAAACAATTTTATGGTTCACACTTTTAATAAAGTTAACAAATAAGAACAGCAGTCAAAATCTCTAACTGCATTTCACATTAAATCTACACTGAATACTCCTAAGAATTGTAACACAAATCTGAGATTCATAAACTTAAAATGCTGGAGTGGCAAAGCGAAGAAATGGTAAAAATGAGGCTGTCTATATAAGTACTTCTGATGGAATTTATGTACCTCTTTATTCCCCTCCTCCTCCCAAAAATCTTTTACATAAAAAAAGACACTAAAATAAAGGCTGAGGAAAAGGATGTAGATTTCTCTGTTGAACACTACTGCTTCATTCTTCATACCAAGCCATGGAGAAGGTTTGAAATATGGCGCCCACAGCCAGACTCACTGGAGTTGTGGACGCGGGCAAGATACTAACTTGCCTCTCCTTTCTTATCTCTGAAACGAAGGTAAAAATAAACAAGCAAATAAACAAACAAATACTCGTTCTAGCTTCATAGGGTCAATGTAGGAATTATATGAGCTAATACATGGAAAGGAAAAACACTTTTTCGAGCACATGAGTGTTCCCTCTCATTTCTGTTATTAATTCGGAAGAGCACTGCTGTAACAATGCCTGTCAGGGTCTTCACTGTCGGAAGTTCTCAGAATAACCTAAAGAAAGAATTTGGAACTGAACACTTTAGACTCCTCATTAATCTCAGTGTCAAGTATTCTCCCGGCAATCCAGTAGCCGACCGCTCTGCAGTGGTTGGGTGCCCCTATGTCCCTCCTTAGAGCGAGGGTCCAAGTGCCAAACTCCAAGTTCACTGCTGGAATGCCCTGGCTTCCTAGTGGCTACTACTTTTTCCTTTTCTTCCATTCTGACAGTATAGGTTGTGCTTTTCTGTTTGGCAGAGATTGTCTGGCTTTCCACAGTGGAAAAAACTGTTACCAAACCGTTCCAGCCATAACTTGTGACCTTATTCAGCAATACAACTTTTCTGCCAACGACAAGCTCAACAATTCCTTCCTTCATCCCCTCCCCCCAACCGCCTCACCCTGCCACATATTTCAGAGTCTCAGACTAGACTAAAACCAAAATGGAAAAGGTTTCAAAAGTATCTGGTCAATGTTTGAGGGAAGTCATGAAAGCACATTTCGATTATCCAGAGTATTGTTACCCATTCTAGAAGGGCACTGTCTGAACTTTATGCTTGGAATCAGCTACTGGGAAATTCCAGAAGATGATCTGAATTTGTGAGAGGGGAAAGCACCAAACCTGAATTCTTAACAAATGTGCATTTATGTCTTTGGCCTTTGCAGAATTAGTCAACATCCACAATCTGTTTTAATAATTCTATCCCGAGTATTTCCTTATCCTTCCAACAACAAGATGGGGAAAAAAAAAAAATTAAAAAAAAGCCCACAGTAGAAGAACTGAATATTGAATAGGTTTTTCAAAAAAACACAACAGGTTCCACACTGAGCTTGCCACATTATCTTGTCTCCTTATGATCAACAGCATACATTTGTAAAATGTGTCAGAGGCACGGGGTCACGGTCTGGTAATGGAAGAAAAGATGTCTCTGTATTAGGCTATCACATCTATCTAGGAATCAAATATACACCCATACCCAGGAGCTACAAATACCCATCAGTTGAATCCATGTATGTTCGGATGCTTTGCAAAGAAAAGCCCCATTCAAATTCTCATCAATATCCAACTGGCTTCACTGAAAGCTCCTGTAGGGAAGTGACAACCTCTCACTCATCTTTAGAACATTTAGCATCTGAGAATCAGAGATCTGTTTATGGCTAAACAAACTTAATTAATGCTCAGCTCTTAGGCTAAGCAGCAGAGCACTACTGGACTCTCAGTCCAGATTTCTTAAATGACTCATGTGTCTGGATATAAAAAATTGAATTGCGGGGTTCAGTCTCATTTTTAGTGGCAATCACCGACATGATGTGTGACTGCCTTAAAGAAAAAGTATTTTTGAAGAATCAGCATTTCACTATGCTGTTGAAATTGCACCAAGAAACCCAGAAAAGCCTACAATATAAATACATTTTAAAAACGGAATTTAATTCTACGATAGATCATACACGGAGAGCAGTCATACGAATGAACGAAAATATTCAAATTTTGGATAACGCGTTAGTTATTTTGTCCCAAATGGAAGGTAAAATGGATGGTTTAAATAGCTTTCATGTAAATGACACAGAAACATCTTCAGGGGATTTAAGTAATGAATTTTAGTAATAAAAGGCTTATAGAATTATTGAAAAAATACAGAGCATGACCTTCCATAGGGCAACTGAAGATCAAAGATTTATATTTCAAGATTTAAGAGAAAGAGGAAAATAGCAAAAAAAAAAAAAAAAAAAAATTACAAACTTCAAATTGAAACTAATTTCAACTTAAGTGCTACCAGAAAGACAATGATGAAATCTGACTATAAAATCGAACATATCTCATTTACAGTACACCAATACTAGCTCTAATTGCGCATTTTATGATTTTTCAAAAAACCCACAATTACACAAGATGTGATCCTTATTTTAAAATTCAAGCTTAATTACTAGGTTTCTTTCACAGTATTTAGACTTGGGCAAGATGTATCCAGGATCCATGTATAAATTCGTAGATAAATCACAGCATGAGGTGTCCTTTAATTTCTGCTGAACTACTAAGTGGATGTTTTTGCCCGTCATCGTCAGGAAGTATGCACAACGCTCACGTCTTCGGCCAAGAATTTCAGTTGCAGAAAAGAGAGTGAACTCATCATCACTAATCCCCCATTTCAATCAAATTTTCAGGACCAAAATATGATCATATCACTGGACTGCTCCATTTCAAAAACAAAACAAAACAAAACAAAACACAGGCATTAATACCCATACTAAAAAGGACTTGAAGGTTTTGTGGAAGTAACATACGAGTAATATTATATACACGCTTCACTGAGTAATGCAGTAAAACAATTGCATGTATTTGCAGTTTTGAACACAAAATAGCGTATTTTCAAAAGAATCAAGTTAAATAATGTATATATGGAAACTTTTTTTATAGCTTTGAAGTGTGTTTCAACCATCGTTAATATTGACCTCCAAACTAAAAACTCGTATTGCCACATTAGATATTCAGAGTTTCAATAAGGGTGTAGCACTGAAATAGAAGATTTCAAGGCAGCTGAATTTTGAACTAGTTAGCCCTGTAGTAAAAGGGAATTTATTCAGCTAGCTGGCAGAGGCATGGACAGTGATGGACAAAACATCCTTCACCACAAATGTATACATTAAATGGTAAGGAACTGCTTTTCTTACCAAAAAAATGGAATAATTTGATAAAATGTATACTGCTTTTGGTCTTCCTTTCATGCCTGTATTACTGTTATTTTAATCTTGAAACGTTTCATTGTCTAAAAGCCTGAATAAGGGGCACCTGGGTGGCTCAGTTGGTTAAGTGTCTGCCTTCAGCTCAGGTCATGATCCCAGGGTTCTGGGACTGAGTTCCACACCGGGCTCCCTGCAGGGAAGGAAGCCTGCTTCTTCCTCTCCCACTCCCCCTGCTTGTGTTCCCTCTCTTGCTGCCTCTCTCTCTCTCTCTGTCAAATAAATAAATACAATCTTTAAAAAATAAATAAATAAAATAAAAGCCTGAATAAACGGCACTTCATCCTGAGATTATCCTGTTTCCACGCGATTTGACAAATACTCCTGAATAATTTGAAGAGAGAAACCAAGTGATGTGACTTGATGAAGAATACCCCTTCTTGGAGAAGGAAAGCACATATTTTTGGAAGACATGATCTTCCCAGGATGAAGAGTCTGCTCTTTTTTGAATATGAGGAGTTTCAAGGATTAATTTGCTTCTCAGAATACCGAGACCAGCAGGAGAGATCTTCCTTTTGACAACTTTCTGATTCCAGGAGTACAATGAGCAAGAAGATCCCAGTCTACGATACAAAACTCCACCAAAAATGAGTTAACCCCATTTAGCTTTCTTTGGGTCAAACATAACAACAGAACCTTGGATCAGAGCAGGAATTAAAAATACAAAACAGGGGGGGCGCCTGGGTAGCGCAGTCGTTAAAGCGTCTGCCTTCGGCTCAGGGCGTGATCCCGGCATACCGGGATCGAGTCCCACGTCAGGCTCCTCCGCTGGGAGCCTGCTACTTCCTCTCCCACTCCCCCTGCTGTGTTCCCTCTCTCACTGGCTGTCTCTCTGTCACATAAATAAATAAAATCTTTAAAAAAAAAAAAATACAAAACAAGTGAAACACCAGGTAGAGGTTGAAGAAGGCTTAATAATTATTGCAATATACATTTTTGGGGGGGAGGGGCCAAGGAACAGGGAGAGAGGTCATCGTCAGCAGACTCCCTGCTGAGTGCAGAGCCCACCGCAGGGCTGGATCTCAGGATCCTGAGATCATGACCTGAGCTGAAATCAGGAGTCAGACGCTTAACTGACTGAGCCACCCAGGAGCCCCTACCACTCAGGAGCCCTTATTTCTTTAAAAAACTGCTTTTTAAAGAAATGCAGTCTTATAATTGAAAATAGGTTAGTAAAATCTGGCCTAATAGAAACATTCCTATAATTAATAGATTAAAAATTTTTTTCAGTATATAAAATCATGAATTAGTACTCCAGCCATTTTTTTTTTCCTAACCACTAAGGTGCTTATAAAATTTGAAGTGTTTAGCAGTAAACAAACCTTCACCTTAGAGGTAAGTCTACCGTTTTGATTTTGTTTTGTTTTTCCCACTTGTTGGACAGCCTTACATCAACTAGTCTTCACTTCTGCCCCCTATTTTGAATGTTAATGTAATCATCATCAATTCTGAATATTAGTGCTGGTTTCAACATTTCTGCATGAGAAGGGCTCAGAGGCAGAATCTAATTGGAAAGCAGGGCCAGGGACCTAGTCTAAGAAATCTGTTTTGCATACTGAGAACCCTATTTTTAATTAAAGCATAGGTTCCTTCCCAAGGGTTGAGGGTAAGGTAACACGAGGATTACAGAGGGAAGGTTAAATCTTACTCCAACCTTGCCCCTCCAAAAGCCTCTAGTCATTACTTCTTATCCATGTAGGTTCAAAGTGAAACAACCGGACATATTTCAAGGGAACATAAGAGAAGGGCTTCAACCAAAACAGGCCTGCAGGTCAGTGACACAGCTTAGAACAGCTCCAAGACGAGCCACCCACTTGAAGGATGAGTTGAAGGAAAAGAATTCGTGATTGAAAAGAAAAAAAATGGATGACTGAAAGACATTACAAAGTACGTCTCTAAGTGTAAGGTTTGTTACTGTTTTTTTTTTTGTTGTTGTTGTTGTTTGTTTTTGTTTTTTCCACAAGAAGAGGGATTAGGAAAGGATCAGAATGGCCAAGGATATGTCAAATTCAAAAGATTCTCTGAGGCACCTGGGTGGCTCAGTCGGTTAAGCCTCTGACTCTTGATTTTGGCTCAGGACATGATCTCAGGGTCATGAGATCAAGCCCCAGATCGTGGGCTCTGCACTGAGCACAGAGTCCGCTTGGGATTCTCTCTCTCCCTCTGCCCCTCCCCCGACTCGTGCACAAACGTGCATGCACTCTCTCTCTCTCAAATAAATAAACTCTTAAATTTTTCCCCTTGTTTCCTCTAAAGTGAATTTCCCAGAATACAAGAAAAAATACAAATATGGGTAATAAACTTCAGGAAAACAAGACAAATAGAAGAAAACAAAACAAGCACCACAATAAAATTCCCTGCTGGTATGATTGCAGAAAGTTAGCGAAAATCTTTAATGTGTCTTGGGAAGTGGGAAGCATGGGTAAAAAATCGCTCTCCGTGAAGCAGACTATTAAAAGGGACTTTGAGGGATGCCTGGGTGGCTCAGTTGGTTGGGTGTCTGCCTTCAGCTCAGGTCATGATCCCAGGGTCTACGGATAGAGTCCTACACTGGGTCCTACCCGCTGAGCAGGGAGCCTGTTTCTCCCTCTGCCTGAGGCTCCCCTTGCTTGTGCTCTCTCACAAATAAATAAAATCTTTAAAAAAAATAAAAATAAAAGGGACCTTGAAACTAAGACATTCAGTGAGCATGGTACGAGACTCCAAGGAAGCCCAGAGCAAGGGTCTCTACAGCAGCACCCGAAATCCCAGCATAGCTCTTGTCCCCAGCGCTCCCCAAGATGATAAGACTCTGTAAATCCCCAACTAATATTGCTTTGTAGAATAAGACATCTTAAAGAAACTACAGATCTACTTAAAAAGTGAAGAGAATAAGCAGTTTTAGTTTTAGTTTCTTCCTTTCAGGGCCAACAAGACACAAATAATGACCACCTGTCATACGACATCATTGCATCTGGAATTTAGTATGTTAAAAAAAAAAAAAAACACTGAGAACTTTTCACTTTTTGTTTAAAGGTGAAAAGAGATGTCTGTGTTTGAAACGTGATTAAGCTAAGATATACATTTCATGACTGGTTACCTGAACAAAGTTGCAATAAATCATGGGTATGCCGTGCTGCTTCAAAGAACTTCTTGAAACGACTGAACCAAGCACCACTGGTTACAGGTTCCAAAGAGGCAGCAATAAAATATAATTTACTGATATCTGAAATTTCTATACTCACAAATCTAGCGGAATAATTTCTGATTCGACCTTCAAAGCATTTCCTATATTTCTGAAATTATTTAACAGAGCTCTGGATGTTTGCTTGACTAAATACCTAGAGCCAATAATACATAATCTTTGGTAAAGGAGGTGGAATGGTTTACAATTTTTCCTAAGATCATCACATTGGTGGTTAATAAAGTGATTTCTGGTGATAAATGAAAAAAACTTAAATTTCATAGTTCTGTATTTATTTTAATATGACAAGAAAAAATATAGCTAGCTTCTCAAATGAATGATAGAAGTCTTTTTATTTTTATTTTATTTAAGATTTATTTTACAGAGAGACTTAGAGACAGAGAGAGAGACAGAGAGAGACAGAGAGACATGGTGGGAGAGGCAGAGGGAGGAGAAAGAGAATCCCAGGAAGACTCCCCACTGAGCACACAGCCTGACCCAGGGTTTGATCTCAAGACCCTGAGATCATGACCTGAGCCAAAACCAAGAGTCGGACGCTCAACCAACTGAGCCACCCAGGTGCCCCAACTTTTCTATATTTCAATGGCCAGTTCTAAGGAGTCAAAGCTAAGTAATTGCTGACACTTGAAAACAAAGCCATCCTTAACTGTGATGAGAGACCTCTTAAATTTTCACAATAGCTGCCGATCCTTAGCTCTGCAATGGGGATCTCAACCAGAAAAGGTGCTTAACAAAATACTTTCACATGTCCTATAAAGTAATAACCATTATTATGAAAATCTAAAGTTAATTATTAGCCAAGATACAGAAATTTACTGTATCACTGAAAAAATAAATTATGGTCCTTTAAGGATAAATCTTGTAGAGAGTGGGCAGCAAAGAAAAAGAAAAGAAATAAGGCGTTGAACAGTTTTATGTCAAACTGTTTTTGAAATAAACCACTGCAAAAGATTATGATTTCATCATTCACCAAAAAAGCCTGTCTTCTTAACACCACAATTAAAAAAAAAATTCTTATTCTGACTCATACACTTCATATAAATGTAATATATCAGTTGATGCAATATACAGCAAACAAAACAAAAACAAATTGGCTGGTGAATATATCATTTTACAACTTGGCCACATCAACTGTCAGTTCACTCGAGTATTTACTAAGTATTCACTGCAGAGAACACTGCTCCAAGAGTTATTCTGCATTTCATTCCCCAGGCCTACAAATATATTTTTCACATTAATAAGTAGACTATTTTCATCTGAAATTTATGTTTGAAAGAGAGCGTTGTAGAAGCAGCATATAAACTTCAACCAAGGTAAGTGTGTTACCAAAATTTATGGAAGAGGAGTATGACATCATCATTATGTATGACAAAACCGTAACAAAGTATAATGCCTTGATGATGCTAGTTTGTCTTCTCAGACACGCTGATGATGAAAGTGATAGATGTCCAAAATACCATATAAAGATTTAAGCTATGGTATTGCATAACAAATCAAGACTAGGACAGCAATCCTAGGGTTTTTCTCTCTTACACGTCAAATGGAAACACAAGCTACTCTTGCAAAGTTGTTTTACCAAATCTCTTAGGAAATAGACCATTCTAAAACTCACACTTTATTTCTTCTTTTAAAGATTCAAGATAAGAAATTCAAATGCTTCCACGCAATTATATTTACAACACTATTAATCTCTATGACTTTACTATTTTACAGTCACTATCACCCTGATATTATATAGCAATTTCTATAATCCTGAAAATTGAAAGCAACCAACACAACTTATAAACCCAAAGCACTTAGACCATCCATGTGATTATGGTACAAAAGGAAGGTATTATAGAGATAATTCAAAAAGCAAAGAAAACAAATGAACATATAAAGTACCCGATTGAACCCCCAGAACAGTTATTGTATTTATTAAATTAACTAAATAAAAATCAACTTACATTTTCCTATATAATGTGCAGATAATTTATAATGTGCAGAGAGTTCTAGGAACACTGTAAAATACAGATATATTGCCCATTTGTTATAAATCAAGCCAGGGTGGTACCCATTTATAAAAATATTTATACAGGTGTTAATACAAAGACTGAGATAGGTGAAGGAAGAGGAATATGTGGGATACATGTATATATTCTCTGCAAATCAAGGATGTGCCATAAAAAGAAAACCTACAATAGTATTATTGAGAAGAGTTTGGAATACTATTAGATTAAATCTAAAGAATACAAAATAGGTAACAGATGGAGATCAGAGAAGCTTTCTTCTTGGTGCACTACTACATATCAGAACGCTGATGAATAATCCTGAATATGCATTGATATATATTCCTATTTATTCACAGTAGTAAGAATAATGCCTCATCTTTATTGAATGCTCACGGTGAGCCAGGCACTTGAATTCACAGTCAAGGTGTCCTTCAACTTTCACTAAAGCATTTACAAATTTTTCCTTCTCCATTTGACTACTATAGAAACTAGAACTCTGGGAGGTGACACATCTAGAAGCAACCTCACAGTGATAGAAACCTGGGTCCATCTCACCTCAAAGTCCCCCAGGAACCGTTCCAACATCAATCTCAGCTGCTAAGAATTCTAGATACGTAGCTACCTCTCACAGGTCAGCAGCTTTCTGAAGAAAGTAACGTTTTCTCAAACTTTAACATGGCATCAGTCACTACAAAATGACCATAAAAATATTATCAATACTTACAGAATAAGAATAAAATAAAATCTTTATTAAGAAACTCGTACTGACAGGGGCGCCTGGGTGGCGAAGTCGGTTAAGTGTCCGACTCTTGGTTTCAGCTCAGGTCATGATCTCGGGTCCTAGAATCCAGTCCCATGTTGGGCTCTGCACTTAGCATGGAGTCTGCTTGAGATTCTCTCTCTCTCCCTCTCCCCTGCCCCTCCCGCTCTTGCTGTCTCTCTTCCTAAAATAAACAAACAACATCTTACCAAGAAAGAAAGAAAGAAAGAAAGAAAGAAAGAAAGAAAGAAAGAAAAAGAAAGAAAGAAAGAAAGAAAAACTCGTGATGACAAAATACTGTGGAAAAGAGGCAGACAAGGCAAAGCCCTCTCCAGTGGCTATTTCTTGGGGAGAGAAGTCAAGTGCATAAATAGCTTCAGGGCACAGAAAGACCACAAGGGTACAGCAAGATGAGCAGAATCACCATTGGGCTCTCGAGGCAGAGAGGGAAAAAGAAGGAACCAAGAACCCCAGCTGCATCCGGAGGGATCAAGCTGAGAAGAGGTTGGGAAAGGAGGTCTTGGTGGTAAGAACATCTGATATCATCGCTTATCTTTTGTGTATCTTCTGTTGAGAGGGAAACATTCTTACAGTGATTTCTGAAAATCTTGTCTTAGATGGGGGAAAAAAACAAGCTGAAATGAGCATTGGGAGTGCAGGTATCTCTTAAAAATTTGCTGGAATTGTAGATACTATATTAAGTGCTCTTCTCACAAAAAAAAATATTAATGCAAGGGGCGCTGGGGTGGCTCAGTCAGTTAGGCATCTGCCTTCAGCTCAGGTTGTGATTTCTGGGTCCTGCAATGGAGCCCTGTGTGGAGCTCCCTGCTCAGTGGGGAGTCTGCCTCTCCCTCCCCCCTCCCCTCCTCATACTCGCTCTCTCAAATAAATAAAATCTATATATATATATATATATATATATATATATATATATATATATATATATATATGTAAAGAGGGTAGGAGAAAACTTTTGGAGAAGGTGGATATGTTTATGGCACTGACTGTGGTGATGGTCTCATAGATATGTATGTTATCTCCAAACTCAACAAGTTGTATATATTAAGTATGTGTGCCTTTCTGTACGTATGTCAATCATATCTTAATGAAATGTTTAAAAAACACTAGCTGAGGATTCTAGATAAAAAAAATTAAGTAAATCATCTATGAATCACAGAAATGATTTTCAGTAAAGGAAGGCATTAATTACCAGCATGCATATAAGGCAAACCTGTTCTCAGTTCTAAGCTACTTTCTTGGCAGGCAGATTCTGAGTCCAGTCCCTTTTGGATTGTGGTCTTTTGACAAGTTAGTCTAAAGATCACTGCCCTAAATCCGCAGCCTCAGATTAAGCCCATGAGAAAGGGCAACAAAGCCCACATTGGGTTGGACATTTCGATACCTGGAGAATTTATGAGTACTCTCCTTGGGCTGGGCTAGGTTACATCAAATACTATTAGATTCTAATAAGGGGAAAGTAGGTAGAGGTTCTTGTTAAGGGCAGTGGCTTTTGCAAAGGTATTTAAGTTGCAGCCTGTAAGAAACACGCAGAAAATTAGCTTTGTTCCAGGTTAAACGGAACACAGATATTTTTAAAGGCAGATGATATATTTCATTAAGCGTCATTAGATAGTAAAAAAGCCTTAAAAATCAGGCTAATGAGCTTAATTTTTATTCTTTATTAAAACAAAAAGCTTACTCATTTAATCCTTATAATAACCATATAAAGTAAGTTTTCTTATTATTCCTATTTTACTGAAGATAAAACTGAAGCCCAAAGAGGCTAAGTAATTTAAGGTCACATTGCTAGAACATGGTAGAGCCAACATTCTAATCAAGAGAGTTTCCTGGGACTTTCCTCCAATGATTTTTTTAAAAGAAAGAAAAAAAGGGAGAATGAAGGATGGATATCTTAATCCCAGACTGAGAGTTGTTACACATATTACATTTCAAAATTACAATGATGTGCACACATCGATTTAAAATCTGCTTTTGTATGTTATTTCTCTAGGTAGAGCGTAAACTCCAAGATAATGGGGATCTCAGAACAGAAGGTAATGTGTTAACAAGTCCCCGAAACACATAAGCTCAGCTGGAAACACTACCTTGAGGGGTTGAGTACCAGAGCTGACACTCTTAATGGAATGTAAATCTTAGGGGAGACAAACACAAATTAGGCTTCATTTTTAGACACAGAGAAAAACTGTCTTCCTTCATTCTCTCAAATCAGCAAAATTTTCTTACACTACAGTGTAGTGATGCAGGCTGCTCATTTTATTGACTTAAAATTTGACTAGTAAAAAATTAGGCTCACTTCAATGAGAAAACGTATTTCCCTCAAGCCCAGAAGTAAAATTGGCATGTCTGTCTTGTTTTTATTTAGCATTTTTGAAGTCCATTGATTTTTAAACTGTTTTAACAATTGAACCTGTCATTTCCCATGGGGGGAAGGGTACAATACATTGCTGTATTATTTTACAGAATACTTCTGAGAGACTGAGGACAACAGGGGGGCCAGCCTGGTGAGGGGGGAAGTCTGGGGACTTGGATTCCCATGAGACATGTTTCAGCCCCACTCTGTCCTGATCATGATGGAAATGACTTTGGGTCTCTGAATCTTAGTTTCTCTACCACACTACCTATCTCACGGGATCACAGGAAAGATTAGATAACAGAACATTAAGGTAGCTTTCAGAGGACTTTTTTTTTTTTTTTTTAAAGATTTTATTTATTTATTCGACAGGTATAGAAACAGCCAGTGAAAGAGGGAACACAAGCAGGGGGAGTGGGAGAGGAAGAAGCGGGCTCATAGCGGAGGAGCCTGATGTGGGACTCGATCCCACAACGCCGGGATCACGCCCTGAGCCGAAGGCAGACGCTTAACCGCTGTGCCACCCAGGTGCCCCTCAGAGGACTTTCTAAAAAGTAGGCTCTTTTTTTTTTCTTTTAAGATTTTTTTAAATTTGTTTGAGACAGAGAGAGAGAGCAAGAGAGAATGAGTGGGGTGAAGGGTAGAGGGAGAAGCAGACTCCCCACTGAGCAAGGAGCCTGATAACGGGTTCGATTGCAGGACCCCGGGATCATGACCTGAGCCGAAGGCAGACACTTAACTGACTGAGCTACTCAGGAGCCCCTAAAAAGTAGGCTCTTAATGAAAACAGATGGCTATTTTGGAAGAAACTACCTTCTTTTAAACATGTGATTTGAAGTCAGGAGTCAGAACTATTACTCCTGGTTGTATAAATTGCTAAATTTTGCTCATGGGCTATTCAGAACTTATCCAAAATACATTTTACTCCATTGTAAAATGCAGATAATTTATTCTGTGCCTGTCTAAAAAAAAAAATTGCTTGAGCATCAAATCAGACACTGCTGCATGTTGAATAGAAAAGCAGTATCAATGTAGTCAAGCAAATTCCAAATAGTGTTCATAAAATACTTTTTAAAATTCAAGAATAAGAGTAAGAAAAAATTTTAGCAATTAACTTTTCTGTCTATTAATCAACTATGATACGTTTCACAGCCCAACTTATTATCCTGCATTTAATTAGAATTATACAGCTACTACACGACCTCTAAGATCCTTTCTGATTCTTGAATTTTATAATTTTTGATATCGTCCTGCAAAAACTGCTGACACGGACTCTAAATCAGAACTTTAAAAAGTGAAGGCATTGTTCCTGTGCCGTTCAGGCAATGCCCCTCAAGAATTAACTCTTTCTCTATGTCCCAGATGCTACTTACTTCGCTAGCCTCAACTCCCAGCACATCCCACGTTGTCCTACAATTTATGATGAGTTCCTTGGGGCCATTGTGTCTCTATTCAAGTGCTTTTCCCTCTGGCTAGAAGACCTCCCTTTTTCCAACCTTGTGTGAGGGCACTTCACATCCTGTTGTGAAATGGCCTATTTGCACGCCTTCTTTCTTTTAGATATGTTCCCGAACAGGGAGGACCTTGTATATCTCGGCACTTTCATCGTAGCAAACAATGCTTGACCCACAACAGATATTGACTGTGTTACACGGGGACAATTAAAAAGAGTTCAAGACAGTCTCTGAAATTTCCAACAAATCCCTAGCATACCTGGGACCTCCTGGGCCAGATGCCTGTATGACTCCAACTGTTGAGTCAGTGCATCTGAGAACCTGGCCCAACGCTGGCAACTAGTGGGGAGCCTAGAATCAGGGTCCCCAGCACTTAGGAGACGGTTTCCATTCAAACAACAAACATAATTCCGAAGCATCTGCCAACGTCCAGGGTTTTCTTTGTGCCAGGCAATTAATCTTAGCTTTGGCGGAACAACATGACCAAACCTCATGAGATTTACAAACAATTGCAATGCCATTCTTGACACGGTTATTACATCCTGGAGCCTGTTGTTTTATTTTTATATCTATTTCCACTCAAAGTCCACAAAGAAAGTTCCCAGTTTCTCAGTACAAAAACTCACCAAAATGTAGATGAATAAAGAATAAAGTCTCTCCTTGTGAGCTGCCCTAACCCTTGGCATTTTAATAAAATACCTCCAGGAGACAAATGTGACTCATTGCTTCCCCACCTGGTTTGCCAGCCTCTGGCAATTTTTAGAACCCTCAGATGGAATGGCAGATTGCATTTTCTGCAATGGCAGATACACACACACACACACACACACACACACACACACACACACATCCTTTCTCACATACTTTCTATTAAAATGTGATGGCAGTCCTCCAATGAAATGAGGTGAGGTCTATGTTCCCTCCTCCTCCTAAAATCTGGGTGGACCTTTACACCTGCCTCAATCAATAAGATGCAGGAGAAGTAGGGCCGTATGACTTCTGAGGCTAGATCATAAAAAGCAAAATGACCTCAGACTGACTCACCTTCTATCTTGAGACACTTGGTCCTGGAATCCAGCCACTATGTTGTGAGGAATCCCAGGCTACATGAAGAGGCCCCGTGTGGGCCTACCAACCAGTAGCCCTGGCAAATCTTACCACCAGCTCTGTGAGGGAACGAGAAGATACGCCCAACTTCCAACATTTGAGTCTTCTAGCTGAGACCCACCGAAACCATGACAGATAAGAGACGATCACTGCTGTTTGAAGCCACCAAGTTTTGGAATGATTTGTTAGGCAGCAATGAATAATCAAAATAGACTTGGCAGGCTGCCTAGTCTTTGGAATATCAATTTCAACTAGATTTAAGGCAGTCTGAGACCTTATACTGTTTGGGCAATTTTTTAAAAAATTTTTATTGAAAGACTATCTGCAAATAACCATTCTGAATTTCATATTCCTATAGCAAAAATTATACCATTATGGAAGAAATAAGAAAATCATTCAGAAAAATATGAAATTTCTTAACTGATAGAAGATTCTAGATTGTTTTTTAAAGCCCTCCATAATCTTTCCCTATGTTTTTAACTATATTTCTCCAACAAGGTTTGAAGAGCACAGTTTTGTTATTATTGTTGGTTTTTTTAAAAATTTATTTATTTTATATATAGAGAGATAGTGCAGGAATGAGGGGCGGGGGAAGAAGCAGAGGGAGGAGAGAGAGAACCTCAAGCAGACTCTGTGCTGAGTGGGGAGCCTGATGTGGGGCTCGATCTCACGACCCTGAGATCATGACCTAAGCCAAAACCAAGAGCTGGACGCCTAACCGACTGAGCCACCCAGGTGCACCTGTTATTGTTGCTTTAAAAGATCTTTCTTTTTGTTTTAAATGAAATGTGAATTCCCTTTGGCATAAAATACACAACCCTGTGAACCAGACACCTCTAACCCATGCTGTCTCACAATTAAGTTCTGATGCATTTCTTTGAATTTATCTCTATAAACCCTTGATTCCATTAAAATTATACCTAGTTATATACCTAATACCCTGTGAAACCAACTTTTGTTTACTCAGTTTTCATTCTTAGAATTCCCTCCCATCTGCCATTAAACCTATGGCTCACCTTAAGCCTTCTCTGCCCAGTTACTCACCAATAAGCAGGTCCATAGATATCCCACCAGCCTTCACAGAACACCCCACCTGGAAGATCTCCCTCCAATCTGCTAAATAACATATACCCCAAGTCAGAGTGAGTCCCTCTCCCCGGTGGACCATTATTTACCTTTTCATATATGCTTCAGTTTTCCCATCCATAAAACGAGGCTAAACGTGGTATCTAGCTCCTGAGGTTGCTGTGAGAATTGATTAAAAATAAAAGCACTTCATAGGTCCAGGTACACACATAATTATCACGATATTTACATCTCCTCTTAATGGTATTCAAGGTATTTGAGCAGGTTCTTTGTCTTACACTATCATTGTGTGCAGGCAACCACATAATGCTCATTGTATGGGATGGTCTGCGGTTGGAGTGCTGGAGTAGGTCAGCACATTACACCGTTAAATCACTTACTGACATTAATCATATTCAAATTCAAGGGCTGCCTACAGTTTGGAACACAGACATAAAAGTGGAAAAATAATCCTCTTCCAATATTTCATGTAGGATTGATTAATTTTGACAAGATACATGCAAATTCAGGAAGCCACGCTATGACCAGAACTTCATCTGTTAAGACACAATTTCAGTGAACAGTCTCTTTCCCAAGAAAGCTGAAGCCCTTTCTCTCAGTTTAAAGAGGTATCAGGCACCTCCTCCTCACCCCCCACCTCTCCAAACAAAGCTTTGGCGATCTCTCTGGACTCGGAAGGACTGACATCAATAAGTGATTCTGACAACAGGTCCAGCTTGGGATTTGAACAATAAATACCATCATGGAAGCCTACGTACCCTGAAGGTGATAAGAGATGACTTAAAATAAAAAGGTGATGAACAGGGGCACCTGGGTGGCTCAGTTGGTTAAGCATCTGCCTTCGGCTCAGGTCATGATCCCAGGGTCCTGGGATCGAGCCCTGTGTCTGGCTTTCTGCTCAGCAGGGAGCCTGCTTCTCTCTCTGTCTCTCTGCCTGCCACTCCTCTGTTGTGCTCTCTCCCTCTCTCAAAGAAATAAATAAAATAAATAAATAAATAAATATCTTAAAAAAAAGTTGATGAACACAGTGCTTACTATGTGGAAAAAGTAAATCTCCGCTTGAATATTTCTGATCTGTATTGCTTAAAGGCTTACTTGGGAAGGCTAAGGAAGAATTAAAAAGACAAACAAACAAACAGGTATTACAGTTGTAGAAAAGCAGCTCATCAGTATTCTAAGATTTGTGGAAAAATAACATTGAGGCACTTTATCTCACAAATCAATGCTATACCCCACAGTGGCAATAGTTAATAATACTGTATTGCATATTTAAAAGTTGCCAAGAGATAGATCCTAAAATTTCTCATCACAAGAAAAAAATCCTGCAACTCTATATGATGGATGTTAACTAGACTTATTGTGGTGATCAGTTAGCAATCTATACAAATATGGAATCATTACGTTGTACGCCTGAAGCTAATATAATGTTGTACATCAATTATATTTAAATTTAAAAAATGATACACAATTTATTGCAGGAAAGTTACATCACGCTGAAAAGGCTTACTGTAATACACCATCTCTAAAATAAATATTCTGTCAAGAACCAACTATTTAAAAAGTTTCCTCCAAGATGGATATTCAGAGGCAGGTGATTAATCCCAAATTGGGAAAAAGGTCTATGAATACTGATGTTCATACTTGTATTATGTATCACAGTGAACAACTGAATGTCCCCAGATGGAAATACAGTTAATTAAATTATGGCTCATTTTCTTAATGTGGTATTATACAACATTAAATTGTTTACAAAGATTTATAGCACCTCAGAAAATACTGAAAGCATAACGTTTAGTGAGAAAATAAGATAACTAAAGCACATATATCATAACACCGTGATCAGACAAACGGATGGTCAGCATAAACACTGGCAGGAAATGTAAGAGGTTCCTTGGACTTTTTTCACATCTTCTGTTATTTTACCAAATATAGAAGATACATATATCTTTTTTAATGGAATATTTTCATATTGGACTATTTTACAATTAAGTTTCTCATTGTCTTCTTATCCTGTCTTCCCCCTTTCCCCTTATTCTTCTCTTCTTCATTTACAAGTTAGTCTACCAATGGAGAGTTTGGTCTCCAGGGGCGCCTGGGTGGCTCAGTCCATTGAGCATCAGACTCTAGATTGTGGCTCAGGTCATGATCTCAGGGTCCTGAGATCGAGCCCCAGGTCAGGCTCAGCAGGGAGTCTGCTTGAGATCTTCTCTTTCCCTCTCCATCTGCCCCTACCCCAATAAATAAATAAATAATTCTCTAAAAAATAAAATGAGTTTGGTCTCCAGATTCCAAAAGAACTGGAGTTAAGTTACATCCCAGCCATTTTCCAATAGTGGGAACTTCTGTAAGTTAGTAACTCCTGACGTTTCCACATTTATAGGAATTAGTAGAATAACGGCATCTCGATCTCTGATTGCTGAAAAATTAAATAAGAATGATAGAAATACAGCTGTCAGCATTGTGCCTGCCACATGGTCATTAGTCAAAAAATAAGAGTTGATACTTTGCACTTCATGGCCTGCTGTTCCCCCTTCTGTGTCCTTCTTTGCCTCCCATAAGAGAAGTTCAGTATTGTTAACACGGGCAGAAGGCACAGCAAACATGACCTAACCAAAGCAAACATCTGTGTGTTCTTTAATGTTGCACTGACTTATGCAAGATTTGCAAAAGTCCAAGGAAGTAATGATCATGAAAATATCAGGAGGATGTCAGTATTTCAAAAAAGAAGAAACCCACACAACTAAAAATTAGCCTGAATTGCTGTTATTTCTTTGCTCCTATTGTATTTCCCCAAAACTGAACTCACGTGCTAATCACCCCTCTGTCCATGGGGAGGATGGACTTAGGGCTAAGATCATCTTCTCGTGCTCCAGAAAACAGTGTCTCTCAAGCTTCTACATTTTTCAGAGCTTAATGCCTTTGCTTACTGAGATTTCATATGCTACTGCCTTCTCCATATGAACACTGCAGGGCTTTAAACAGGACATTTGAGATGAAAATATAAAAATGTTCCAGTTTGGATTTCTTTGTTAAAATTTCAAAGTACATTCCTGGAACACATATTGCCTTTGTCGGTACACATTGCTATATATAGTTATACATGAATCATATTAGTGTGACCCCACGGCACTAGGCAATTATTCACCCATTCTGAACCATTTCCTGGAATTCACCCATGCTTGAAAAAAATTTAAAAAAAAAAGAATCTGTCAGCATGAGAAAATCAAATCTTTAAAAAAAAATGGTTTCTGGGGGTGCCAGGGTGGCCCAGTCGGTTAAGCGTCTGCCTTCGGCTCAGGTCATGATCCTAGGGTCCAGGGATCGAGCCCCGCATCACGCTCCCTGCTCAGCGGGGAGCCTGCTTCTCCCTCTGCCTCTGCTGCTGCTCTCTCTCTCTGTCAAATAAATAAATAAAATCTTAAAAAAAAAAAAAAACGACTTCTGTATTAGTCAACAGAACAAATGGATGCATAGAAAGAGAGAAATCAAGAGACAGATTAGAAGGGATTGGCATAGGAGGTGATGGAAGCCAGTAAGTCCCAAGATCTGTGGTCAGCAAGCTGGTGATCCAGGATATCCAAAAGGGTTGCTCCGTTCTCAGTCCAAAGGCCTGAGAACCAGCAGTGCCAATGGCATAGGCTCCAGTCCAAAAGCTGGAAGATTCAAGACCCACGAAACGCCAATATTTCAGTTCAAATTCGAAGGAAGGAATAAAACCCCAATGTCCAGCTACAGTCGCTGTTTTTTAAATTTAGCAAGAAGCTTCTGATTTTTCCAGGCAAAATTACAAGAACAAAATAGTAGCATGATTAAGGAATTACAGCTCAATTTAGGATAGTAACTGGCAAAGGGCTGTAGAGATGGGTGGGCATTTTCTTACTATCAGAAGTTATTTTTTTCATTAAAAAAATGTTAAGCTTTTTGTCTTGGAGGAGTCAATCCCAATCAATTTCTTAGCTTCAAATATTTTCTTCTGTATTTATTTATTTTAATCTTTAGGAATACTTTTCATTGTAACGTATCATACATACAGAAGACCTCACACAGCATTTGGAATTCACAAAGAGAACACACTTAACGACATCAGCAGACCGCTCAAGAAACACTATGAACAGCACTCCCTAAGTGCCCTCTCTCACTTACTAGCTCCCCAGAAAAATAATCATTATTCTTATTTCCAATTCCATAGATTCAGTTCACCTCTTTTGAATTTTTTATAAATGAATAATCTTTCGTGTCAGGCTTCTTCTGTTCAACATAGAAGTGAAATGTTACGAAATCACAAGATTAATCCATACTGTTGCATAAACTTCATTCTCTCTGCTACGTCGTATTTCATCATATGAATATATCACACTTGTCCATTTTATTACTGATTTGCAATTGGGTTACTGCTACTTTGGTACTCTTTTAAATACTCCTGCTATAACATTATTTTACATGTCTTTCAGTAAATATATGAACAAGTTCCTTTTGGTATATCCCTAGAAATGGAATTTCTCTATTTTAATGTGTATATTATATTCAGCTTTAGTAGACTCCAGACAGTTTTCAAAGCCATTGTACCAATTTATTCTTCTACCAACAATATATGAGAGCTCCACTTGTATCATGTGCTCACCAGCATCCCATGTTGTCTGTTTCGTCTTTGGTTTGTTTTTTCTTTTTCATTTTAATCATTGTGCTGTATGTTTAGAAATATCACAAAGTGGGTTTAATTTGCACTTCTCTGACTAATGAAACTAGGTAGCTTTTCATATGTTTTTTGGTCTTTCTTTTCTTTTTTTTTTATTTTTCTAAAGATTTTATTTATTTGAGAGAGACAGAGAGAGAGAGAGGAGAAGGAGGGAGGGGCAGAGGGACTGAGAGAAGCAGACTCCCCACTGAGCAGGGAGCCCAATGCTGGGCTCCAACCAAGGACCCTGGAATCCCGAACTCAGCTGAAGGCAGATGCTTAACTAACTGAGCCACCCAGATCCCCATTTTTCTGTCTTTTAGATAACTCTTGTAAAATGGGTATTCACAGAGTTTGTGTTTGTTTGTTGTTGGTTTTTTGTTGTTGTTGTTTTGTTTTGCATGCAATTGTCTTTTATTCCTACTGAATTGTTGGAACTAGCTGTATATTCTGGAAATAAGTCCCTTCTCAAATATACATATTACATTTCTCCTCTTTGTCTGTGTTTTCCCCTTTCCCTCTCTCTGTGATTTTTTAAATAAACAGTAGCTCAATTTCATTTAGCCCAATCTATTGATATTCTTCCATTACACCTCCAACTTTCTGTATCTCTTTAAAAATTCTTCACTTACTATAAAGATATGAAGATGTTCTATTTTTTTCTCAAAAGTTACAGAGTTTTGTCTTTCATTTTTAGAGCTAGAATGATGTTAACATTGATTTTTTTTTAATCATAGGAAGGTTCAAAATTCATTTATTATTTCTAGTTTATATATTCAATTGACATGGCATTCATTACTGGGGGAAAAAAAATCTTTCTCCACAGCTGCAGATATTTTGAGTACTAAATTTAGCTTTGTTAATGCATAAGCACGTTAGAGCAAGAATTATGGATAAATCCGTTGCTTTTTAAAAGTGGTTTGGGAACAAGTTTATTACCTATGAAATAACAATTAATGCTTATAATCTCATCACATTCTAATTCTATGACTTTACTTGCCTCTCAGAGAATAAAGAGTTCGAGATCTTTTACTCCCAGCATTAGAAACTGGCATATTGTAGGTGCTCCATAAACGTTTCTTGAATAAAGTGGTTTCACATTTTTCTAACTGTACTGGATTCTTCATTTACAAAAAAACAGTAAAATATTGGTTTTCATGATATGCATCCAAGCTCAAAAATAGTTACGAATATCATTGTGCTTTAAACTGAAAAGATACACTTCATGAAAGAAGTACGCAGAATTCCAAAATCTGAGAACTGATAAAACTAACAAGTTTCCTTTGCCGCAACAACTTTAACAGTTAAGACTGGATCCATGGCAGAAATGAGTATTTTGGGAATTCAAGGATTTCCATTTGAAAGCATCGGTTTTTGCCCTGGAATTGTGTTTCAAGGCATACCTTGTTTCATTATGCTTCACTTTACTGCACTTTGCAGATCTTGTGTTTTTTACAGATTGAAGGTTTGGGGCAATCCTCTGTGCAGCAAGTACCATTTTTCCAACAGTGTTTACTTTGTGTCTCTGGGTCACATGTTGGTAATACTCACAATATTTCACATGTTTTGATTATTATTATATGTTACAGTGATTTGTGATCGGTGATTGTGACCTGCTAAAAGCTCAGATGATGGTTAGCATCTTTCAGCAAGAAAGTATTTTTTAATTAAGGTATCCACATTGTATATTTAGATACAATACGACTACACACTTAATAGATACAGTATTATCATATTACAGATACTTAAGAGATACAGTGTAAGTGTACCTTTCATATGCACTGGGAAACCAAAATATTCATCTGACTTGCTTCATTGGGGTGGTCTGGGACAGGATCTGCAATATCTCTGAGGTACACCATATTTTACTTTCTTCTTTACATTTCAGTCTATTAGCTAAACTTTAGACAATGAATCTATGGTGCTTTTACACACAGAAAAAAATGTTATTTTCAAAAGGTCTCACTTATCTCAAAACTACTAGTTTTTCATGAGAAGGGTTCCTATCAGAGTTTTGAAAAAGAAGACATGTCGAATACTCTGTAGGGGGCAAAAGCTAGGACACCTAGTCTATCTACCTGTTGTGACTTACAAGGCTAGACTTAGAAAAAGTAGAATAATAAAACTTCTCTCGGGTCATTCCTTCCATAAATTATCTTAATTTTGTGTGAAGATACAGCCAGTTGGCCAGAAAAGTAAATGTTTTCTACTAGCAAATGCGGCCGCTGTACAACTGCAGTACCAGCGAGTACACAGAGATGGCGATAGAGAGCATCATATGTTGGATTCTGCTCTACAAAATAGTAAGACCTTAGGGGTTTTGGAGAGATTTCCAAACACAAGAAATCCTGAATTTGGAACATCTCAAGGTTGCCTAAATCAAATTCTGTGCCATGTTTTCCCTTACTAAACAACGGTCTAAAATCCAAACAGTCCTTTCTGAATTTTTCAAACGAAACAATCCTACAATGTTAAGCCCATGTTTATAATTATTTGAAAAAGAGAGAAAATAGACCACACGCTTTGCACCTTTTGATGTATGAACTAATTAGTTCCACAGAATTTATAAATTAGTAGATATTTAGTATAAATAGCCTTAGATTCCTCATTGTACTTCCCTGGGTGAAATAATATCAAAATGAAAATAAATTGAATGAACATTATCTTTTGTAACTTAATAGAAAGAGAAGAGAGAACTTAATATTTTATTAAAAAAATAGTTTCGGGATTTCTCTTCCCATTATTTACCTGTAAGTTTAACGTAAACATAAATACATTTTGAAAATCAGGTAATACTTTTTATTTCTTGAAACCTGTATATGCTTCTCTAAGTTCTGCTGTTTTCAGCTTAAAAACAAAGGGTTGTATTTGAATTGAGAATAACTTCTTTTGCAGTGCTGTTGCAGAGGTGATGGTACCATCATTAACATCATGGCCGTCAATATCATCCAAGGAGTATAGTGAATTGCTCCACTCCAGTGAGTTCCTACCTGCGAGGATGATGTCCTCCAACCTCACTGTGCTACTAAACTTTTACCAAATTAGTCCAAGAAAAGGTTGTAGCCTTGTCACAGTGAAATCAACAGCTCAAATACCAATGCCTTCAGAGACAAGGAGGGAAATAATAATAAGACAGCATATAATGGTGTGAGCTATGGCCGGCTGGGAAGTATAAGCCCAAAGGCTTTCAGATTCCATTTTTTCCCTCATAGATTTGAAATCAGAATTTATTCCTCTTGCCATTTTGACATAATAGTAAGAAAACATTTCCAAACAAGCGTTTAAACTCAAAGTGGAGAAACCTTCTGGATATTTAGCAGTGTGTGAGGGAGACAAACAGAAACATATTCAATGGCCAAAACAATTCCAGCCAACATTCTGTAAGTCGTAGACTTCACGTCACAGACATTAGCTTCAGCAAGTGCCCTTAAGTTGAGACAAATGCCTGGGTTCCTCCATTCGCCTCTGTTCAGACTCAGAGGCCAAGATTGAGAATAGAGGCGTTTCATTCTGGCAGATAAGAGGAATACAAGAAAGTGGATTATGGATTTTGTCCATGCTAGCTTTCTCTACTTGCTTTCCTCATGTTTTTTTCTTGGGGCCACTCTAATAGGTTCTGGTTCCTATGACTCAAACAAATGGCTCCTGGAAGGTTCACCAACGGATTCTAGGCTCCAAGGTAATATTCAAGTTTCAGTCCTCACCTGTATAGTCAGCAGTGTGTAACCAATGTGATCATTCCTCGTCCTTCAAAAAGTTTTACTAGGCTACTTAGATATCATTTTCTCTTGGTTCTTCTACTTCATGACCCACTCTTTCTTGGCTTCTTTGCTAGTTCCTCCTCATTTCAGTAATTGTAATATTTAAACTTCCCTTAGGCTCAGTAATTAGATTTCTCCTCTTCTCCACCTACTCTCCTCCCTAAATGGAGCTCATCCAGTCCCATTAATTTAAATACCATCTATATGCAAATAGCCTCTGCTCAGCCCTTTCTCCTGAACTCCAGAGTCATATATCTGACAACCTACTTGATATGTCCACTCAGGTGTCTACCTGGCAACTCGAATTTACCATATGCAAAATGGAACTTCTGCATTTGCTTTCTACAATTTTCCCTCTCTCAGTAAATGGCAACTCCATCCCTCCAGGTGTCTAGATAAAAGGTCATGGTGCCTACCTTGATTCTTCTTTTTCCTTCAAAGGCACATCTAATCCACTAGCCAAACCCAAAGGCTACACACGTTAACACTTAACTAGAATTCAGCCACTTCCCACAATCTACACCGCTTACACTATGGCAGGTTATATATGGCCACAAATTCTTTGAGAGTCCTCCCACCAAGAGATAAAGTTTAAACCCCAACCCTGGAATTCTGGTGGGCCCTGTGGCAACTCTGACACATAGAACAGGACAGAAGTGATGCTGCCCCACTTCCTAGATCCAGGCCTGAAGACACTGAAGCTACCACTTTTGGTCTCTTAAGATACTTGTTCCTGGAGATGTAATATGCTATGTAAGTAGTCTGAATAACATACTGGAAAGGCCATGTGGGGAGGTTCCGAAACTACATGGAGGGAGAGAGGGATTCTTTGATCCCAAGCTTCTTGATCTTCCTTCCGAGACACTGAGCATGCATTTGAAGTGATCTTGGATCCTCCAGAGAAGCTGCCAGCCAAATACCTCTAAATGATCCTTGCTTGCTCCTCACGAAGCAGAACTGGCCAGATGAAGGCCCCGCTTACATGCTTGGCCCACAGAAGTGTGATGCATTATAAAGTGGTTGTTTTTATAAGCCACTAAGTTTGGGGTAATTTGCTCCAAAGTAATGGATAACTAGAACAATCTTGCTTTCCCAAGGAATCATCACTCTTCTCTTGGATGACTTCAAAGCCTTTTAACTGATCTCTGATCTGATTCCAAGCTTGGCCTTCCCATTTTTTCTTTACAAAGAAGCCACAGTAACTCTTTAACAAATACTGTATCACTCATCTCCTCAAAACCTTCCAATGGATTCCTTCCTAATGGAGGTTGATAACCAGGCCTTATAAAGGCATTGACAGCCCTACCTGATCTGAACCTCCTCTGTCGTTCTGACTTTACATCCTACCATGCCTCCCCGTACCCACGGCCCTTCAGCCATACCGGCTTCTCTCAAGTTGCTGGGACACACCAAGCATCCTCCCACTGCACTGACTACTGCCTTTGCATTTACTATACCCTCTGCCCAGGACAGCTTTCGTCCCTTGTCACCAACATGACTCCTCCTTTACTTCCATCCATCCTCTGGTTAAATGCCATCTTCTAAGAGATGACAGTGGTGACCATCACCTATTAAATAACATTCCAACATTCCCACTCCAGCAAACTCTATATATCTCACACTGACTTTTTTTTCCCCAAACCACGTGACACAGCCATTTATATTACCTATTTACCTCATATGTTTATTTTCTGTCTCATCTTTTGGTGTATAATTTTATTGCATTGGCATTATTCTTAAAAACCAACCATTTCAAAAACTTGGTTGTTTTTAAATTTATAAAAAGATGATCATGTTTATAATCCTTGGGAATCCATTTTTTCATTGAATCATTTCTAACTAAGATTTATCCATGTCATTGGATTTTGCTACAGGTTATTCACTTTGCCTATGGTATTATTTTGTGAATTCACAACAAAGCACTCATCTTCTCTTGTACTCGTTCACATTTAGATGGTTTTCAAATCTGCTACTGTGAATAGTGCTACTATGAATATTACCGTACATGTCTCCATGCATGTGTGCAAGAGTTTCCAATAGTAAAATATCTACCAGTAGAAAGCCTAGGTGATAGGTTATTTGAATGCTATGCTTTTCCATTAGTCTTTGTACTGGGTCATGTTTCATGTTTCTACTGAAAACCCTCTGAGTTTCCTCAGTCCCTTTGTTATACATCTGGACCAATATATTTAACTATGCAGGACGTCTAGTGGTTGCCTTTTCATCATCTATACTTCCTTTCTTCCACTAACTGTACCCCAATTTTCCCTTGATAAACTCACTTTTCCATTTCCAGCAGTTCAGGTGGGTGTGGCAAAGCCAGTTCTAGGAATGAAACAGACTGGCGAAACCATCCCCTACATCCCATCCTCTCAACCCACAGTCGTGCATTAAAGACAGCCAGGTAAGCCATTTAGAGACACTTGCTGGAGCTTCTGGGAAGAAGACTTTTATTTCTCTTCTATGGAACTGACTACAGAGGTGCTCTCATCTCCTAGACGAAAGTTATAAGGCTTGCAACCTGGAAACGGAAGAGACCCTGGGGATGCAGGGTCAAGAAACAGCAAGAGAGAAACAAGGTCCTGGTCACACCTTCAGATCCTCATAAGCCATTATCTAAACGGAATGCTCTACCTAGCATTTTATACTGTCTGATCCAATAATCCCTACCACTTTATGTCTTCTTTAACCAGAGTTTCTGTTACATGTCTCATAAAAGTCATAATACATCCCTAATTTTAACTCCAATAGTTCCTTTGCATTAACCTTTCACCTAGCTGTTCCCAGCCAGGTCCCTTTTCCCCCAACACTCCCCTGGCATTTATTATTTTCTACCTCCCGTCTAGCAAATTCCTGCACTTCAAAGTCCAGCTTCATTCCCATGTCTTGTATGAACCCTTCCCTGATCATGCTGGGACTTCACAGGACCCTGCAGCACTTTTCTGCTTTCCTCTGTGGGGTGACATTCTGTTTTCGCCATCTCTTTTAGAGTCTAATGTTCTAACGGACATCCTCTGCTGTGCTGTAGTATGCTTCTTGCCTCGTCCAACTCATAAGCTTGCTGAGTTCAGGGACCACGAGTTGTATTTCATTGTCTCTTCCAAGACCATAAATCCTTATTAAATGAACACACTCTGTAAAGTATGTCTGTGCCTTCTCCATTCTCACTCCACTTTCTCAGTTTCCAAGACGCAAGATTCCATGTTGAACGGGAAACCCCAAAAAGCCATCGCTGTTAAAACTAAAGCAATAGATTTGCCTTAACCCTTGCCTACCAAGTGTGTCTCCCCAGCGTATTACCCTGGATGCTCTAACTGTCTGTGCACCACTCCAGAGTTTTTACAGGTATGAAATTTTCAAGGTTATAAGAGAACACATTTTTAAAAAAAATAAAGTGCCTTAATGCTCATGGGCGATAAGGTAAACAATCGATGAAAGAAAGTATTTCATGGGTATATAACAGAAAATCTTAGAACATCTAACAAATGTGTATGTATGTATGTATGTATTTTTGAGGGGCGAAGGGCAGAGGAAGAGGGAGAAAGAGAACCTTAAGTAGGTTCCCCGCTGAGCGCAGAGCCCGACGCAGGGCTCGATCTCACAACCCTGAGATCACAAGCTGAGCCGAAATCAAGAGTCGACACTTAATCCACTGAGCCACCCACGTGCCCCTAACAAATGTTTATAAACATTATAAATAGAAAGAAAAACAGCCTCTAAAAGCAGGATAGTGATGAGAAGGATGAATGGAATGGGGCTGTCAAAACATGAGTGAAATGAATGAATCTCACTTGACCCAGAGGGAGGAAAAAAAAAAAAAATCCACGAGTTGAGAAACCGGACAGGGCACCTAGTATCAAAGCTTTGAGAAGTGGCTGGTGATTCTATTGTTGTGTTTGTCAGGAACCGGTGATGACAGCGCTCCAAAAACATTTCACAGTTTTCGTAAAATTAGCTAAATTCATTTCACAAAACTTCTACTCAGATGGTTGTGACAACTTAACCTAGTATATCAAGACAGTTAATGTCTAAAAGCTGTGTGACAAAAAAGTATCAGAATCGCTTAAAAAAAAAAAAGGTTTGTGGTGATGTATGATCAATCATTGCCAAAGAACATGTAATTCTCACTTTTATATTACCCTGGTCCCTACAAAAATGAAAAGTGCTACAGCCTATATGCCATGCTGTACAACACAGACAATAAATCCACAAATACTGAACAGTGCTTTCTATTCTGAATTGGTTCCCTTGATTAGGTGGTAGAGAAAGTGGGGAGACTGAGGGAGACTATTTCGTCCTTTATGTTCTTTTTTATACAGAACATTAAAAAGTCATTTTTAGGGGCACCTGGGTGGCGCAGTCATTAAACGTCTGCCTTCGGCTCAGGGCGTGATCCCGGCGTTCTGGGATCGAGCCCCACATCAAGCTCCTACGCTAGGAGCCTGCTTCTTCCTCTCCTGCTCCCCCTGCTTGTGTTCCCTCTCTTGCTGGCTGTATCTCTCTCTGTCAGATAAATAAATAAAATCTTTAAAAAAAAAAAGTCATTTTTACCCCCAGATGATTGTATTCTGTTTTCTTTTAAGAAAGATCATGCAGAGAAAGACAATTATCATATGGTTTCACTCATTTATGGAACATAAGAAGTAGGAAGATCGGTAGGAGAAGAAAGGGAAGAAGAAGGGGGGGGCAAACAGAAGGGGGAATGAACCATGAGAGACTATGGACTCTGGGAAACAAACTGAGGGCTTCAGAGGGGAGGGTGGGGGATTGGGATAGACCGGTGATGGGTAGTAAGGAGGGTACATATTGCATGGAGCATTATATGCAAACAATTAATCATGCAACATTGCATCAAAAACTAAGGATGTACTGTATGGTGACTAACATAACATAATAAAAAATTTAAAAAAAAATTGAGAAGAAAAAAATAAAAAGATCTTTCTCAAATGTCTCATATCCTTGATCAGAGCCAATGAAAGAAACGTCATCTCTTGCCCTTTGGGGCATGACTGTGTCATCCCCTAAGGAGTTCTAAAAAGTACATCTTGTCTGGGCTTTAGCTCAGCCCCATTGGTCCAGAATCTCCCTGGGTGGCACCTGGAGACCTACGTTTTTTGGAAAGCCAGCTGATTAGGGTCATGTCCTGGCATCTGCATCCCCCTGTCATCCCTGCACAGTGCCTGGCTCCAAATGCATCAGGTTCTCCGGATTCCCCCACTCTCCTGAAAGATGACTGATATGCCAAGAAGCAATCACCTCACAGCACAAAGCTTATAATCATTTGTCCTATAATCATTTGTCCGGCAGGTAGTGGTGATGAATGTACGACCACAGGAACGATGCAAGGACCTACTAAATTCAGTTAAACTAAAACTTGTGTCAGATCGTGTTAGAAGTCTACCTTGTACCCATATGAAACTCACACGACTGCCGTACATTCTGTATCCTAATCCAAAACACACAGTGAAGCACCGTGGAGATGGGTGGAAAGGAGAGAGGGCCAGCACAAGACAGGGCCTGGGCCAACGTGACAGGTCATTTATCACACGGGACTGTCCTCTAGAAAGTAGTCACTTATCTTAATGATAACCTTCCACCAGACTCTGCGAACGCAGTCTAACTCCAGACGAGTGTGATGGGAAAAGCACGGAGGTAGAAAGGTTCGCTGAAAAACTAATGCAAGGTCTAGTCCCTCAGGTAAGAGGCTCTAGTAGACAGGTTTTCCGGGCCTGTCTTAGACAGTTTGCATGCTATCACGAAATACCATGGCCTAGGTGACTTAAACAGCAAAAAACATTTACTTCTCACAGTTCCAGAGGCTCAGAAGGCTAGACGACACCCTTCCTAGTTTGCAAATGGCCTTCTATCTTCTTGTATCCTCACATGGCATAGAGGAGAGAGGGAACAGGCTCTCTGGTCTCTTTTTACAAGAGTACTGATTTCATCATGAGGACCCCACCCTCGTAACCTCATCTAAACCTAATTGCCTCTCAAAGGCCCCACCTCCTAATACCCTCACCTTGGGAGTGATGGCTCCCGCTCAAGAATTTGGGGGTACGTAAACATTCAGCCCATCACAGGGCCCTAGGCAAGCAGATCAGAGCTCAGAAAAAAGAAACTACCCAGTAAGCCAGCAACACAGACTGGGTATGAATTCTGTAGTTAAGAGTCTATATCGACAATGTGTAAGACACAGGAGTGCCCTTAGAGTCTTAAATGGCGTACATGAGATAGCTGGCTTAGGACAATAGATTAATTCCTCTACACCAATTTATAAGATATAAGAAATACAAAAGCATAACACACACGAATCTGATAAGCAGGAAAGACCAAACACAAACCACTGAAAAGCAGTTTACTTAAAAATTATGCAGAAGCTGAGTATGCCTTAGGAACAGAAAGAAAAATAACTGATAGAACTCCATGAGACATATAAGAAAATCACTTTTTTTTTTTTTAAACCAATTGAAGAGTAATATATCAAAGACTAGAGTGAGGCCTAAGCACAGCAGGGTGCTGGCTAAGTTAAGCTAAAAATGCCTTTCTGAGTGAATTCATAGAGAATTGCTTCTAGACTATGTATGGGAAGCAGTTCAAGGAACTCTTAACAGCTCCTGCTTCCCAGAAGGAGTGAGAGGCAGGGAGACAGAGAAGAGACTCACTGTGGACTGAATGCCCTTTTGGAACTTAAAATTTATAGAATGTGTATCTATAAACTATTTAAAAGTTAATGAATTAAAAAAAAAAAACAGAGAGGAGTGTTTCAGTTTTTCACTTTGTTTTTTATATACACAGATAGAACCGTATTTTGAAGTTAGTGACCAAAACCCTTCCATCAGCAGACGGCACACCTCCGCAAAAGACATTTTTCTAAAGAGTTATAGGGCCAAGAAATTCTTGACTGTTGGTGGAAACAAACTCCAAAAGAAAATATGTAAAACTCAATAGGATACAAAAGCCCATGTCAGTCAAGCTATTGTTTTGGTGACATCCGCTGGAATGGGCAGGGTAGTCACGCACCCAGTCAACTGTGACTGGTTTATACATTTAAACAGAGAACATGCCATGATCCATGTGTGTATAGGCTAAATCAGCCCTGTCAAAATTTTGGGGGGGAAACCTATTCAGGATAAATTGCAATGTCAAAATACTGTGAAAGAAATCCATTTGTGATGCCATTGCAAAGTTAATTACACTTATAATAAGCCCAGTACTCGAAACAATGAACTAGAATGATATTTTAGAGGTATCAGTTACCTAGTAGAGTAACTACTCAGGCTTACAGCCCACATTCAAATTAACAATGATACTTCTTAGCCAGCACTCTTCCATCTCACAAATCGTTAAGCGGTGAGAATTATTTATTTTTATTTTAAGTGTAGGCCAGAAATCTGCTAAGGATCTCATAGGTAGGAAGTGGCAGAGAAAGAAGTCATAGTCCGGCTTTATTTCAAATACCTATGATCTTTCCAAATTGCACTGTAATGAATTACATATCCAATCAAACATAGCAGAACAAGTTCTTTTTGAAACTACTAGTTTTGAAATGGTTCTCTGTGTTTAGGCAAGGTTAATCAGATTATCTAATCTGAATGGACTAGTTTCCACATTTAAGAATATAGAAACTCATGGGGCGCCTGGGTGGTGCAGTCGTTAAGCGTCTGCCTTTGGCTCAGGGAGTGATCCCAGTGTTCCAGGATCGAGCCCCACGTCAGGCTCTTCCGCTGGGAGCCTGCTTCTTCCTCTCCCACTCCCCCTGCTTGTGTTCCCTCTCTCGCTGGCTGTGTCTCTCTGTCAAATAAATAAATAAAATCTTTAAAAAAAAAATATAGAAACTCAAAATGTCATTTCATCTCGATGCACGTTTAATTACACCAATTTACCACTCTGTTTTTCTTTTTTTTTAAAGATTTTATTTATTTATTTGACAGAGATAGAGACAGCCGGTGAGAGAGGGAACACAAGCAGGGGGAGTGGGAGAGGAAGAAGCAGGCTCATAGCGGAGGAGCCTGATGTGGGGCTCAATCCCAGAACGCCGGGATCACACCCTGAGCCGAAGGCAGACGCTTAACCGCTGTGCCACCCAGGCGCCCCGACCACTCTGTTTTTCAAGGTTATACCTCACTTTAATACTTTTTAAAATCCTTTTGCCCCCAGTTAACTTCTATCATACACGAAAAAAGTGAAAAACAGCCAGCATTTTAGCACAAGTACAAAACACATGCATATAAGTGGATCACAGGTATATTAGCTCTCCAGAAAATATTACAACCCATGTTGCTACTGAATACATCTGGGCCTTTCAACTGTGGATTACTAACACAAGCGAATAAAAATTTTTATGTTAATTTGTACTGCAGCATGCTGTAACCCGAAGACAACCAAAACCAAAATTACCAAAGTATCAAATGAAGCCTACATATTTTATTGATGTCATATTTGGGTATACACAAGCTGTATTTCATTCATATAAAGCAACCACTGAAGTTTCCTACAGAAATTGTGTAAAAACAACTGGAAGATACTGATGTTTAGTCTCATTTGTTAAAGGGATTTATATATAGGTTTTAAAAAAGGATCACTACCCAATTGTTTCCCAGAAGGATATGACTAATCTTTACTTAAAATAATAGATAGGCGAGATCATATTCAAAGTTACATATGGAACTAACATTAGAGCCTAGTGACAAGATATCTATTTTGTTTCAAAATTTCCTACGTCGAAAATTTAGAAGTAGAGTTAGTATCCTATTTGTAATCTTTTGTAATCTTTCCAAAAGTCTGTTATCTTTCCACACTACATATCATTTTTATAAAGACAGAATTTACCTCCAAGTCATACCAATTTATGTCTTAATGGTCTTCCAACCTTTAAGTGGAAAAAAATCTCAGGGCCATTATTCTGTTTTGTGGACGAATGGATTACTTATGTTATTTCGTTTTCAGCTTTACTGAAGTATAACTGACAAAAGTGTAGCATATTTAAGTGTACGATGTGATGGTTTGGTGTGTGGACACACTGGGAAAACACTTCCATGGTCAAGTTCATTAACATACAGAATGGATTATTCTACACAATGGTTTAAAAAACTTCTGATTTTTAAATTATAAAATCCAAACAACATGGAAATGCTTAAATAACTTTAAGGCTTTTTTTAAAAGAAAAACAACTCTGATACGGTAAAACGTCTTGTTTCTAAAGAAAAGCTCCCATCCTCTGTAGTTGACCTGAAACCAACACCCATACCCTGATCCTTATGAATTTGAAATATTTTCTAGTATCAACAGATTCCATGAAGAATGAGTTTCAAAATGATTCTTCCGAAGTACCCACGTACAAGAATCCTACCTTTGAAAAACATGTTACATATTTCAAAGGATGCTAAATAATTTCAAATTGTCAATAATCTAATTATCAGATATGGTTCATATTTCTTTTAGTAAGTATTTAATGAATCTAGACGTAATTACATATTACAATCCCTATTTAAGAATGCCAAAGAAACCACAGGAATTATAATTATATATAATCAAACCCTTTATTTTGCATAAGAAAATGAATATACAGAACTGCCAGAGATTTGCCCAAAGTATTAGTCTTGGCAGCACTTTTTTTTTTTTTTGATTTGACACTAAAACTACAGGCAACAAAAGCAAAAAATAAGCAAGTGGAACTATATCAAACTAAAATGTTTCTTTTTTAAAAGATTATTTATTTGAGAGAGAGAGAGAGAGAGAGCAAGAGCAGTGGGGGAGGGGCAGAGAGCGAGGGAGAAGCAGACTCCCTGCTCCCACCCAGGCGTCCCAAACTAAAATGTTTCTGCACAGCAAAGAAAACAGTGAACAAAATGTAAAAGCAATATATGCGATGGGAAAAAAACATTTGCAAAGGCTGTATCTGATAAGGGGCTAATATCTAAAATATATAAGGAACTTATACAACCCAATAGGAAAAAACCAAATAGCTGGATAGGAAAATAGGCAAAAAACCTAAACAAACATTTCTTCCAAAAAGACATACAAATGGCCAACAGGTATATGAAAAGATGCTCAACATGACTAATTTTCAGGGAAAAGCAAATCAAAACCACAATGATATATGACCTCACGCTTATTGGGATGACTAGTATCCAAAAATAACAAGTGTTAGCAATGTGGAAAAAAAGGCAACTCATGTTACTTCTTGGCCAGAATATAAATTGGTACAATGGATATGGAAAACAGTTATCATGATTCCTCAGAAAATAAAAAATAGAACTGCCATTTGATTCAGCAATCCCATTTCTGGGTATACTGAAAGGAAATAAAATCAGTATCTTGAAAAGATATTTGCATTCCCATGTTCACTGCAGCCTTATTTAGAGTAGCCGAAATATACAGACCCGATAAGCACCCATCAACAATTGAATGGATAAAGAAAATGTGATATATATATATATATATATATATATGGATATATATATATATATGTGTGTGTGTGTGTGTGTGTGGCATATAAATTAATATACATACACACAGCCAATGAAATATTAGCTTTTAAAAGGAAGGACATCCTGGGGTACCTGGGTGGCTCAGTCGGTTAAATGTCTGTCTTCAGCTCAGGTCATGATCTCTGGGTCCTGGGACTGAGCCTGAGCTGTCCTTATCCAGGCGGACTCTCTGCTCAACAGGGAGTGTGATTCTCCCTCTCCCCTCTTCCTCCCCTCCCCCCTCAAATAAATAATATCTTAAAATAAATAAATAAATAAAATAAAAGGAAGGAAATCCTGCCATTTGCGACAACACAGCTGAACCTGGAGGACGTTATGCTAAGAAAAATAAACGAGACAAAGAAAGACAAATACTACATAACCTCACTTACATACAGATTCTAAAAAAAAAAAAAAAAAATCAGAGAGTAGAAAGGTAGTTAACAGGGTTGGGGGTTCAGGAAAAGACAGATATTAATTAGTCAGATGGTATAAACTTCTAGTTATATTATAAAGAGGTTCTAGAGACCGGAAGTAGAGTACCAGGACTATAGTCAGTAAAAATGTCCTGTACACTTAAAATCTGCCGACACGGATCTCAAGTGTTCTCAGCGCACATACACAAAGGGTAACTACTGAGGTGACAGATATGTTAATCAGCTTAACTGTGGTGATCATTTCACAATGTGTATATGTAACAAAACATCACACTGTATAGCTTAAACATAGGCATTTTTATTTACCAATCATACCTCAATAAAGCTAGGGGGGAAAAACATAACAAATGACAGGGTCATTTATCTGGAGCCAGGTGTCCTGAAACCCAGTCCTTGTTTCTTTTCATCGTATCAGGGTAACAGTAATGACAATGTAAAGCAATTTGCAAACAAACAAACAAAAAAACCCAAAAACAAACAAAAAACAACAACAAACCCACAGACAGAATAAAATCAAATATAAGTAGAATAAAACAGTGTTAAGGAGGAACTGGGAAGTACATACGTATTACATAGATATATGCATGTATGTACCCAGAACTACACGGGTTCTAGCTGAGCTGCTTACTCTACCTTCTCTTTGGCCTTCAAAACGCATGCTTTTTTATATGCTCTAGGAGGAGACACAAAAATGGAAATTAAGATACATTTCCATGTTTTGCCATTTAAAATGGATTTTCATTTTAGAAGACTCTGAGTTGTACAACGGTATCGATGAAAAGTCTGGTGATTCTATTCAAAGAATACGACTTGGCTGCCACACGGAAGCAAAAGCTCACCATTTAAAAAAGGAAAATCAATTTTCTAGATGGAAACACAATTATGACAACGGTCAGAATTACATTTCAGAAGCTAGAATTTCGCCATTCCCACACAGGAAAACAAGTGACTGAGAAATTCGAACTGATAAAACCTTTATCTGCCGGATTACAGCTATAATTTGGGGAACCCAGGAAGTTATTCATTTTATAGATAAAGCCCTGTTAGGAATGTTTGTGGGCTGAAGATTCACGTCTCCATCACATTCCTATATTGAAGCCTTAACTCCTAATGTGACAGTATTTGGAGTGGAGCCTTTGGGAAGTAATTAGGATTAGATGATCCCTTCCTAAAATCAAGCTATGATACAGAGGAAGTAACATCTAACTGACATTTAGTAGCCCCACCAAACTTTAAACAAGTGTGATGAGATTGGTTCCTAGGGCACAGACACTATATTTTGGTTATCACTGCTCGGAATGGCCTCAGATCATGGTTTAACAATAAGTCTACGTAGAATTTTGCAAGAATAAAAGTCTGTGTATGCACCTCACGTGATATCTTCTTTTTTTTGCTAAAGGGAAGAAAATGATTTACCCTTTGGGAACCTGTTATCTTCTTCGTGCTTCATGGCATCTGAAGACATTGCAGATAAAGCACACACAAAAAAAGGCAGAAGAACTAGACTGTATTTTTAGGTACATTAACTAAACAAATTTGTCTTGGACCAACCAGCTGAAATCTCTCCACCATCTATAGAGGGAGAGAAGTAGTCTGAGTTCAGAGTCACCTGGTCCATTCTCTGCACTGTGTGAGCCCAGAGGGCTGGACATACTTAGTGAAGACAATGAAGCTGATTAGTTGAGGAGCCAGGCTCACAACTCAGATTTCCTTACCTGAATTCGAATCTGGCATTCACCATCAACATGCAGTGGCAGGCTCTAAAAGCCGGTAAGAAATTAGCGCTAGAGAACTTTCTAAGGCATGGCATGCAATGGAAACAGAAGCTAAGGTTACAATGATAATTTCTTTAATAAGAGTCTTCTGGAAAATTTACATTACCCTAAGATCCAATCTGTCTACACTGAGAAAGTTGCAGAAGAAATTTGCACACAGTTTATTTCCACAAGGATGGCCCAAGATTGAGAAACATGCTTTAGTTTTTGCATAAAAAAATACTAGCTTTTCAATGACAGGAATTTCCTAAAATTATTTCTTACTAAAGAAAACCCCCTAAAGCTCCACCTTTGCGGAGCAAGCCATTGCTAGCTCTTCCAAATCCACACGCAAGAGGAAAACAGATTTCTTATTTGCAAGTTCATCTTAAGTGATATAAATGACACGAATTCTGAGGGGTAAAAAGATAAATTCTGTGGTTAAGTACGTGCCTTACAATTTCTGGTTGACTTCAGCCATATTACAAATGTCAACACCACTGCCCAAAATAATACATATGCCTTATTGTCTTGGTTCTCTTTATAATTATTTGGTATTTTATAGGTCATATTAACGTTACACCCAGTGACTATCAATAAGAAAGAATAAAGCATCCAGTTCCCAATGCAGTCACTTGAAGAAATAAAATGACACTGAGAAAAGAAGTGTTTACCATTAGTCCCCACTGACACCTTCAGTCACATAATGACAGGAGCCACTGGAAGCTTGTAAAAGACACAAGCTGAATTTCTAATCAGTATAAACTGTAGAGGCTTATGAGGTCTTACTGAAATGGCCTACCTATTGCATTATATTCTGCTGCTACTGTGAAAGCCACATGTCTCTTGGAGTCCCCAAATGCCAGAGGTGATTATGAATTGGGATCTAAGAGGATGTCTGAGACCCACTTTTTTGTTTATGGCTCCATCAGCAAGAAAGTTCTCCTTTGGTTCTACATGAGTAAGTAAATCCAACAGATAATCCAGATACCCTGCACCGAACCCCTGGGGGACGCAGCCACTCCTCTGACCAAACATACCTGAATATTTATGATGCATAAGGCGTGAGGCTGGCAAAAGAGAAGCTGTTCTACCAAGTCAGAGAATGCACTAGTACCGTCCCTCTGGTGAGCCGAGCAGCCCTTCCAGGATGGCTAATGCCTTTCCATATACTCTTTCACGGACATTAATTCCACATCAACAGCAATTTCTCTTATCTATTTATATATCCTACCTTTACATGAATGCACAGGTCTTACTTGTTGAGCATGTGAATCTAAAGTGAAATTAAATCACCGGTCAACAGGCACACAGCTTAGTTAGCTAGTCAAGGAGCTCTTCAACCCAGGATCGTCGGACTCTAAGTCATGTGTTCGTTCAGCTTCCTTTTGGGAAGAGAAAACACGGTCTGGAGGGCTGGTAAGGAGCAATGAAGATACTGAAATGATCAGGACATCTGCCAAGTTCTGCCCTTCCCTTCTTGAGGCTACACTGCATAAAAAACACAGGTGACCCTTGAACAATGGGGGAGTCAGGGGTGCCGACCCCACGCAGCCAAAAACATTCATATGACTTTTGACGTCCCCAACACTTCACTACTAACAGCCTATTGTTGACAAGGAGCCTTACCAGTAACACAAGCGGCCGGTTAATACATATTTTGTATGTTACGTGTACTATATACTCTATTCTCCCAATAAAGGAAGCCAGAGAAAAGAGAATGCTATTAAGAAAGTCATAAAGAGGGGGGCGCCTGGGTGGCACAGCGGTTAGGTGTCTGCCTTTGGCTCAGGGCGTGATCCCGGCGTTATGGGATCGAGCCCCACATCAGGCTCCTCTGCTATGAGCCTGCTTCTTCCTCTCCCACTCCCCCTGCATGTGTTCCCTCTCTCGCTGGCTTTCTCTGTCTCTGTCAAATAAATAAATAAATAAAACCTTTAAAAAAAAAAAAAAAAGGAAGTCATAAAGAGGAAAAACACATTTACAGTACTGCGCTGTATTTATTGGGGAAAAAAAAAAACACCCCCAAACCCTCCTGGTTCAAACCGGTGTTTTTCAAGGTCAGCTGTAATATTAACCACAAGGAAGAAAGGTAATGAGGGTCATGAAGAATTAGGACAAATAATGGAGGGAATACCTATGATCAAGATATGGTGCTGGGTACGTACACAAGTATTAACTCCATTCATCCTCTTAGTGTTGTTCCTATTTCCACACATGGAGAAACACCCTCTCAAAGCAGCACCAGGATGTAAATCTAGGCCTGTTAGAGTCGAACACGATGCATTGTCACATAGATGTGTTTGCTGTATACAGTGAGGTGCACTCGCTCCTCCTGGCAGACCCATCACCTCAAGGGATGCGGGAGCTCTTCTTCCTCTCGTCAGAGTGGAAGGGAAGTGTGAGTGCTTTCTAAAATTTCCTTATTTCGTTTTCACTGCCCACCAAACCCAGAACCTTCCCTCTAGCTGGTGTGGGCAAAACAATCAAAAACCCACCATTTGCCACTTAACTTTTTCTTTTCCTTAGTTTTTCTTTCCCATTGTCAGGGCAGCCAAATCACGGCCTCCTACCACACCTCTTCGAAAACCTAAGAGGTGAGCTATTCAAACCTGATGACCAACTCTATTATAGCTCGGGAAATTCTCAAATGTCTTGAGCTTCGTGTGTGGAGTTGGTAGTAAGCAGGAAAAGAAGACCGTGTTCTTGTTCCTTTTCTAGGGATAACGACACGCAGGTGCTGAGGAGAGCCCGTGCACACCTCCTTCCCCTGGGAACGCTTTATGAACGGCATTCCCTCTGCCCAGCACAGGCATGCTTCCTCTCATCAGTGGTGCACTTGGCCTCATTCTGCAGTTTCTTCTCACAGGGAAGTTTGCTCTTATCTTCCTGACCTTTGCCAATTCCCCTTGATCATCATCCTTTACGGGGCCGATGAGTGCTGCATTATATTCATTTTTATGAGAGATTATATAATTCCCATCCTAGGGGAGAAATATAAACTACAGGAGGACAGGGATTTATCCGCTTTTATCCAATACTGTCTCCCCGAATGCCTAGCAACATTCCTATGTGTAGTAGGGGCTCCGTAAATATTTCTGAATTGATTAATTTGCAAAGTAATCACCTAGGGTTAAGGCCAGACAAATCTGTGCCATGGAACAGAATAAAGTCTACCGGATTCGAAACTTAATTGGGCCAATGTCCCATCCACAGCTATGTCAGCCGTGACCTGCCTTGGCTCCTAAGTCCCCACCGATATGTCATTCTTCTCAATACCAAGAATGCAAAGGTGTATTTTAAAGAATCAATAAGTACATATTCAGACTCTCCCAACACATGAGATGTTAGAGAAGTACAAAGAAATACAGATCGTGCTTCCTCCTCTCAAAAAATTCCACATGTAGTTGACTAATATGCTGAGAGGAATTTGAGGAAGTGAAAAAGTAGTAACGTCAACTCAAGAGTAACCGAGGGAGGTCACTGAGGTCAGCAGGCTGAGCGATGCCTCAGAACAGACTAGGGGCGTAGAGCTCAATGCTCAACCTGAAGGACCAAAAGGGAGAGGAAAACAGAAGAGGAGGTGCTTTCAGGCCAGAGACACAAGGAGAACATTAGCTATTCTGAAGGAAGGGAAGGAAGCCTGCTTGATACCCACAGAGGTTGGAAAGGTAGTGACAATATTTCCATTACATAGGGAGATCAGAGGAATAAAGGAGCGTGAGCCTTTAGGTGATGTGGGAGACCACAACGAGCCACTTCTGATTCTTTTAATGTTTTATTTTTATTTTATTATTTTATTATTATGTTCAATTAGCCAGCATATAATTCTTAACAGTGGAAAGACATGCTGGAATTTAGGTTTTAGGAAGATTATTCTAACAAGTTTATTTTTCAAGGAATAAAAGTAGAAAAACATGCAGGTGTAGGCAATTGGAGGTTAGAACGGTAACAAACGTGTCTATAGGTGTACGTGCGTGCACGCGTGTGCGCGTGTGTGTGGAGGGAGGGCTCAGTTTTTTTTTTTTTTTTTAAAGAATTTATTTATTTATTTGACAGAGAGAGACAGCCAGCGAGAGAGGGAACACAAGCAGGGGGAGTGGGAGAGGAAGAAGCAGGCTCCCAGCGGAGGAGCCTGATGTGGGGCTCGATCCCATAACGCTGGGATCACGCCCTGAGTCGAAGGCAGACGCTTAACCGCTGCGCTACCCAGGTGCCCCTCAGTTTTTTGTTCTTAACATCAAGTCTCCATGTTTTCAGCACTCCGATATCAGCACATTTAAACTCGCTTCAGTGCACCGAAATCTAATTTGGGGACTCTCACCTCAAGCGGAGAGCGTGGTGGTCACGCAGCGGTTTCTACCGCGGTCTGGGTCCTAATTCTTTAGTCACCTCTTGGCCAATGGCAAGTCAGATGCCACCGCGGTGTGACAGTACCTCAGTCCATGGAAAGATAACATGTGTCAAGCCCTCCCTTGTTCCCAGCTCTACTGATAAAAGATAATTCCGGGACAACAGCAAAAGAAAAAGCAGAAGCCTTGAAGGTCAATTACAACATACGACCCTTTAAATTGAAGTTTCTCTGTCAGCCAGCCAGGGCACGGATGGTCTGAAATGACCGACCTGTTATTTTTCTATAGACTTCACAATTTTTCTTTAAAACAACTCTGATTCAACTCAAGTGACACATTCTCCTTTGACCAGTAATGAAAAGTGCACAATACTTTATCTATTTTCTTGTTACCACTGACTGTTTTACAGACTGGTCCCCACCCCCCCCCCCCCGCCGTTTATTACTAACTATACAATTCCAAGCCTCCTTCACTGGATTTGCTCAAAAAGCTATAACTGAGGGCTGGCCAAACTTGAAAGAGAAAATAGTACAAGTGTAGAACTTAACAGAAACAAGAGAAAACACTCATGTGTCTATACCTGTAAAATAATGGGCTACACATAGTTCAGGTAGCATTGCTGAATACCAAGAAAGTTAGTGTATTTACAGTTGGCCACTTAGAAAGAGGTGCAGTTCAGGGAACAAAGGGAATGGGAACATCAACCATGTATGTCTACCTATAATATCTGAAAACAGGATCACACAATCCTCATTTCCTTTTCTGAAATCAAGATGCATAACTTGAAAAGCACCCTTTACCTTCTTCAGTATCTCCCTGGACTTATCACCATCATTATCAGCACACAGAGTTGAGGAGACCCATCCTAAATCAACAGTTTATGTGTTCATCAAAAGCTCTGGTGTTATCCCCAAAGGCAAGAGAAACAAAAGATAAAATGAATTTATGGGACTTCATCAAGATTAAAAGTTTCTGCACAGCCAAGGAAACAGTCAGAAAAACTAAGAGGCAGCCCACGGAATGGGAGAATATATTTGCAAATGACAATACAGATAAAGGACTGGTATCCAAGATCTACAAAGAACTTCTCAAACTCAATACACGAGAAACAAATAAACAAATCAAAAAATGGGCAGAAGATATGAACAGACACTTTTCCAATGAAGACATACAAATGGCTAACAGACACATGAAAAAATGTTCAAAATCATTAGCCATCAGGGAAATTCAAATCAAAACCACACTGAGATACCACCTTACGCCAGTTAGAATGGCAAAAATAGACAAGGCAAGAAACAACAATTGTTGGAGAGGATGTGGAGAAAGGGGATCCCTCCTACATTGTTGGTGGGAATGCAAGTTGGTACAGCCACTCTGGAAAACAGTGTGGAGGTCCCTTAAAAAGTTACAAATTGAGCTACCCTATGATCCAGCCATTGCACTACTGGGTGTTTACCCCAAAGATACAGACGTAGTGAAGAGAAGGGCCATATGCACCCCAATGTTCATAGCAGCAATGTCCACAATAGCTAAATTGTGGAAGGAGCCGAGATGCCCTTCAACAGATGACTGGATTAAGAAGTTGTGGTCCATATATACAATGGAATATTACTCAGCTATCAGAAAGAACGAGTTCTCAACATTTGCTACAACATGGACAGCACTGGAGGAGATAATGCTAAGTGAAATAAGTCAAGCAGAGAAAGACAACTATCATATGATTTCTCTCATCTATGGAACATAAGAACTAGGATGATCGGTAGGGGAAGAAAGGGATAAAGAAAGGGGGGGTAATCAGAAGGGGGAATGAAACATGAGAGACTATGGACTATGAGAAACAAACTGAGGACTTCAGAGGGGAGGGGGGTGGGGGAATGGGATAGACCGGTGATGGGTAGTAAGGAGGGCACGTATTGCATGGTGCACTGGGTGTTATACACAACTAATGAATCATCGAGCCTTACATCGGAAACCGGGGATGTATTGTATGGTGACTAACATAATATAATAAAAAATCATTTAAAAAAAAAAAAAAAAGCTCTGGTGTTTATAGTCTCATTAGCCAGTATTTTTTCCCATATTATTGAAGTAAGGTTCGATGCAAATTAAAAGAAATAAAATTAAAAATTAAAAAAAATAAAATTTCTGGGGTGTGTGGGTGGCTCTGTATGTTGAGCGTCCGAATCTTGGTTTTGACTCAGGTTATGATCTTTTCAGGCATGGGATCTAGTCCTGGGTTGGGCTCTGGGTTCTGCGCTCAGCACGAAGTCTACTTCGAATTCTCTCTCCCTCTCCCTCTCTCAATCTCAAATAAATAAATAAATAAATAAAATCTTTAAAAAAAATAAAGTTTCCCATCCACTGCCCGTGTGCGTGCACACTTTTGTAGAAATTGGTAGATTTGCTCACTGTGCATTTAAATGGATTTTTAAAGAAATAGAATAAATTACTATATTCATATAGACACACAGATCCATTTATCCTGCTTTGAATGCTTGCAAGTCTCACAGCATGAAGGGAATAAATACTCATTGCAGAAATATTTAAATAATTTCAAATAGGTAGGCACTTTGCTTGTGACTTACATTTTCCTCTTAAAATCCTGGGCCAGATAACAAAAACTGAACTTTGTTTTTATCCATTATGTTCTTGTAGATAATGCCAAAAGATAATTAATATTATAAAAAATGAAAATTGCATCCTAATGAGGATAATTTACCCTCCCAGGAAACATAGGTCTGAGAATATCAGTCGAAGATTACAGAAGAGTCACCAGCTCTTTTATTTTTCCTCTAAGGACCGGCCAAAGGAGCCTCTGTGTTTAGACAGTATCAGCCACCCAGACTAGGTAGGCCACTACCTAGGGAATGGGATGTGGTGAGCTATCCTGTTTACTGCCTCACTTGGTAGCTAAGATTATTTCCCATGAATTTCCGTATTGCCCCCACCTTCATTTTTTCCTTTGTATTTTCCCAGGAATGAAGAAATACCAAAAGATCTGGGAGTTTTTTGCCAGTCTTGGAAAATGGAAAATGATAATGGTGTGACCTCCTTAGATACTGCCAGGCCCCTGCATTGGGAGGATTTGATTATAGGGTCACTCTCAAGACTCCTGAGAAGAGAGAGAAGACAAATCCTTAGTCACCTCCCCACTGTGGACTTTCGGTTCCGTAGATCAGGCAGTGAGAGTTGGTTAATCATAGCACCTGCTTCCTGAAGTTAAATATTGATAAGTAAGCATGACTCTAAAGTATTTAACCATCATAGGTCATATCAACCAACCAGAAGGAGCTGGGGCCCGAGCCCTGGGGCAGCCCTCCACAGGTTCCTGCTATGCCAAGCACTCATCTTCTAGTTTCTGAATCATGGAGGACCTATGGATGCACTGGGGGAAACTCAGGGTGGTGGGTGGGGTGAGGCAAGGGAGCCTAGGTCTGATCCATAACTATCTTCCAACCTACACAAAAATATTTTAGGGTCTCCACAATCCAACCGGCACATCTTTACCATTGTGTACTCCTGAAATTCGCCATATTTAGATGCATAAGCATCTCCTCTATATTCTAGGGAGTGTGGAAACTTAATTTTTGGCAGGCTTGCAAGTAAATCTTTTTTTGGTTAAATATGGAGACAATGTAACACGACGGTTAAGAACCGGGGCTGTACCACTCATTGTTACAACACTGTTACTAACTCCAGCCTCCTCGATTCATAAAATGGAAATGATAAGAACACTCCTGGGAGCGCTCTGAGAATTGATGGAGTGATGCATAAAAAGCACTTTGCATGGCAGGTGCTCAATAAATGCTGGTATATGTCTACTTCGATAGTAGAACATATCTTTCTCTAACTACACTGTCACGATTGGTAGAAAATAGAGTTTCCAGTCTATTTTAAGGTACCTAAAAAGAAATTGGCATGAATATATCTTACTTTTCAAGCTGTTGGGGGAATGATGTCTGCCTTCAGATTCAGTTTGGGAATTGAAGAACAAATGTATTTTTGTAAGGTCTAAATTTAAAAAGGGTCAAAAAAAAAAAGTGGCACCTGATATCTTTTCATTTTATTTAATGAGGGAAATTATTCATTAGCAGCAGTGTGATATGGTCGTGATATTCCATGATTCACTGACAAAATATATGGTTTCAGGATATTTCTCCACAGATATGAATAAAAACTTTAAATATGTCATGCAGCATTTTTAAAAAGAATTTCATTTGGGAAGCACTATATGACATCTTATTTTTACAAGGAAGTTTAATAATTTTTTTTGCCAATATTTTCTCCTGAAAATAAGACCCAATGACTTGAAGGATAAAAAAGCACATGGTAATATTTTTCAGCCTTCTTTACGACATCATGAAGGTCATTGCCGTATACGAGTTGTCTATTATAAAATTATAAGATGTTAGAGTCAATGAGCTTGATGCTAAGTGGAGAACATTGATTAATTCCAAATAAAATGTCTAATAAAAATATTAATCTCATAGAGAGAATCCAATTTATAAAGCCACCTATAATGATTATCATCAACAATTTCTAATTTTCATTAGAACATTTTAAATTTTCATTTGAAATAGATTTTTATTCACCAGGAAACAATTAAAACATTTAGAAGAGCCAAGGATGCTTGTGGACACAGCTATGTGCATATGAATAAGCATGGAGACATGCCATCTGTAGGCAATTAAAAGGAAGAAAATTATTTCTTTTCCCAAAAAGAGTTGTGATGTTCAAATTTAAGGTTCCTAAATAGCCTATATCTGTCCCTTCTCTCCGACCCTCACCGCTTAGCCTTGTCTTCTTAGGGGCACTATTATTCATATTTTACTGATCATTCGAGACAGAGAGATCCCACATTCTCAATAGGCATTTTTCACGTTGGTTATGGAAGGTTCCTAAAGATATCAAGTAGAGGAAATCACATCTGAGATATTTCAGATCTCGGAGATCTTGGTGGAAAAATCCCATGTAGGCAAATTGTACTGCCCTCCAAATTTTTCCGAGGAACAGTGACTAGGAGGGCAGTCCACTAATGGGTGATGAAAATGAGTTAATTGTATTGGGACTGCTTTTTTCAAGAAATTAAATATGAAATTCCAGAACAGAATAGAGACCATGCTATGTAGAGTAAAATAGAAAACATAATTGTATCACACATATTAATTCATTAAATTTTGTTTCAGTTTCATATATACACACACGTGCAGACATCACACACGTGTGTGTTCCACACTGTGACGTGAAAGGCATTGTCTTATTGTTGCAATGGGCAGAAGTGTTTGAAAGCCACTTAAATGGGACGGAAATCACTCCACAGGAAAGTTTCAGTCAACTCAATATTTAATTTACCACAGAACGGCTTTCCGGACATTGGATGCCTTGCTAATATTTAAAGATTGCAAGAGCTCACATAAAAAAGCTGTTTATGTGAGTTCCTTTGAAAGGTCAGAAGATCTAACATCCCTTTGGGACACAGTCCCTGGGAGCTGAGAATTCGCTGCACCACTCGAAAGGTCATGGGCTCTCCAGGTCATCAGGGTCCCTCACTCCTCCTTTGGCTCTGTTCTATACTTGCCGGACAATTCAGGCATTTGAACTTGACACCACTGCTCTACACCTGTGCTCTGACAAGGACCACAGAGGTCCAGGGATGGTTAAAGAAACTCCCGGTTCAACCTGGATCATCCCACTGTCTGACACACACTGGGTCTAGACTGAATCTGGTCACGAAAGAAATAATTACAAAATCACCCATCCAGAAAGCCAACATATCCCTCAGAGGGCCTTACTGTAAACTGTTCACTTCCCAGATGAGAAAACTGAGACCCAGAGAGAACAAACTTCCCAGCGTTGACAGCTCTGCGATCACAAGCAAGTGTTCACTTTGATCTGGATGCCCCTTCATGCCTCCCGAGAGTTGGATAATTTTCGGAAATGAAAGGTAGTGTTGAGGCGGTGAAGGTATACCTCTGGGATGTGTAAACGATCTACAGGTAATGCAGACATTGCTGGTAGAAAGGAAGTACTGGGAATCAACATTCTATCCACACCAGCATGACATTTTGTTCACGTCCATTTCCTTATTTACCTACGGTATCCACGTGTGTATCAGTGAAGACATGTAACTGGTGTGGGTCAATGACTGCATAGCATACATTCTAAGCTGTGAATGAGCCAGGTTAATTTCTTGATTTTGACAAATACATCATGGTAATGAAAGATACTAATGTTGGGGGAAATTAGGTATGGCTCTCTCTGCACAGTCTTTGGAACTTTTCCGTAAATCTAAAATTTCTTCCAAAATAAAAGTGCTGTTTAAAAATATTGAGAAACCATGAATAAAGATGTTATGAGAATGCCATATTCCTTAGCAGTAAAAACAGAAAAGGATAAATTTATACTGAAGAAAACATTCCTTTGTCAAAAAAAAAAAAAAAAAAAAACTACTCCAGCATAACTGTCACCGCTCAAAACCTTGCAGGAGGCTGCCTCAAGGCTTCGAACAAGGTCATGGCTCTAAAGAGGCCCAGTGTTGCTCCCACACTGAACTACGGTGCCCGCCCCCACGACATATAACACACACACACACACACACACAAAACCAGTTTTAACTAACGAAGAGGTGTGCTTTCCAGACGTTTTTTGTAACACCCTAGAGAGAAGAAATACCAGATTTGGTTTAATGGCGTAGACCTGAAAAGATGTATTACTTATTTTTATTCTGTGGCTTTAATAAATTAACTTGAGTATAATTTTTTCAAAAAAAGAACAAAGGGGTGGGGGAAGCTTGCCAAATGATTCAGAGAAAGTTCAGGAGAATATGAAGAGGCCGAGACATCCTGGAGGAAACGCCGTTTCCGTTGATGAACAATGTCCACCTTCCAGAATAGCCCATCTGGGCCCTCAAATTCGCGTGACCCCAATTAGCCTGGAAAGAACTCTCCTACTTTCCTACTTCTAGATCAGTTATTACCAAAGACAAGTATTTGTTTCATATATATATATATATATATATATATATATATATATATATGAAAGACATGGTCATGAAGGTATCTCAGCACTTGCATCTGAGGAAACAGGCAATTCTTCAAAATGCCCTATGTAATTGCTTGCCATCAGTGTTTAGGACAGGAACGCAGTCTGGTGTGCACTGGTCTACACCACTCAATATTCTATGTGTGGGATAAGAAATGATGCAGAGCTGGGAAGGAGATGAAAACATCCAAGCTTTTGAAAAAAGGTTGCCTATCGTTATGTCTGTGTGTCTAAACTGGGCTACTTCTGCCCTGTCTCAGATACTAAAGCAACCCACTCTAAGACCTCAAAAGATGCCCTTTATAAATTAATAAATAAATGGAGAGTTAAATTACATTCTATTTGTATTTGTCTGAATGGTAGTTATTACACAGGCCCTGTGTTCATGGCTCTGTATCACATGCCCACACAGAAGGGGCATCCCACCTGGGCTGGGAGACAATGAAGCACAGACAATACAGTGAATAACTTAGAGGTGTAATATGACACACGCTACAAAGGAAGAGTAGTACGTGGTAGTGACAAACAGCAAACGAGGGGTGTTAATCTACTCTGGGGTCTGCAAATGGCTGAATTCTATACGCTGACTTCCGAAGGACAGAGAGGAGTTGGACAGGCAACACCAAAGCAGAGGTGAAGGGGGCTGGGGGGTGAGGGTGCGGGATGTCCAAGGTCCAAGGCAAGAAGGGGCATGACATTTTCAAGGGGCAGAAAACAGGCTTCTGTGACCAGAACACTGGCTGTCCAGGGGTATGACGGGCACAGGGAACCTGGACAAAGACGTGGGCCAGGTCACACAGGTCCAACAGGACTGACACAGAACTCTAGTTGTGATCCTCAGAGACCTGAATTTTCTGGAAAAGGCAACCCAAACTCTGTCAAGTGTGTTAAGAAGCAAAGTGACAGGGGCGCCTGGGTGGCTCAGTCGGTGAAGCATCTGTCTTCGGGTCAAGTCATGATCCCAGGGTTCTGGGATCGAGCCCCATGAGGAGGGAGCCTGCTTCTCCCTCTCCTCCCCACTGGTGCTCTCTTTCTCTCTCTCAAATAAATAAATAAAAGCTTTAAAAAAACAAAAAAAAAAAGACTTCCTGTCCCGGCCAAAAGGGAAGTCCTCAAAAAAGCAAAAAATACAAGAGGTGAATATTCTTGGCTCATTCAAGAAAATGACACTTTAATTAATGTCTTATGTGCCTAAGGAACCATCACAATTTGAAACCCTGCTAGGTTCACCAAAATGGAAACTGGTCTCAAAATCAAAACAAAACAAAACACGGCCACAGCTATGTGCAGGTATGAGTGTTTGTAGAAGTAGCTATTTTCTTGGGCTTTCAGAGTGACATGCATTCCATATCAACCAAAAAGACATTTTGAAACAACAAAGAACTCTAAAAGTGACCCAGCCAACTCTCCCACTACTATATATGTTAACCACTCATCAAAAAACAAAACAAAACAAAAAAATTAAAAAGAAATCTTAATATATGTAAAATTTTTTCATAATTTTTGGAAGAAGTAGCAGAAATAAAATACTCTAGAGACTTCATCTGCCTAAGGCTGAGACATTAATTGTTGTTAAAAAATTAACCACCCAATTACATTATACCGAACTGATCATTTCAACAATCAATGAATGATACAACAATCTCAGGCCTCGTAATGCTCTCTTTGCCCTCAAATAGTAGCTAAAGTTTTGCCAGAGAAAATAGAAGTCTTAGATGGTTATTCACAAAATAAAGTAGAAATTGAAATTACTTTGAATAACATATGGTCATTGTTTCTTATTTCTTGGTTCTTTTGTTATTATTGTGATCTTAGTTAAATATCTGGCTGGATATAGAATACGTTGAAGTGGCCAGAAAAAAAAGATACTATGTAAAAACACAGAGAGTGGCTTTGTTTTACCAAAATCATGATTTTTTGGAAACTTTCTTCCTTCAATAGGAAATATTCATGAGAACCTGCATCGTTCTTCTCTTCATGTTGTAGAAATAGCTTCGAAGCTGCCTGCCAGAAATTGCACAAAATACTAAAAACCATACTGAGCTGGTCTTTCCTGTTTTCTCAGGAGCCCAGCTATTGGGGGGGAAAAAAGCCTTTCCTCCCCTTGGGGTCAACTGTTCCTGATTTAGTCATTTTCCTTCATACCAATTTTCTTTCTCTCTATTTCACTTCACCCACTTTTTCTCAGTCTTCCTCCAGGGAACAAACTCGTATTACAAATGCTAAGTCAGCAGCCAAGGCTTTCCCTCTAAGTAGGTGGTACAAATTCAAAGGGCTCCAAGAATGGCTGGAACCTCTGGGAATAGAATAGTGAGGTCACCTGGAGGACTGAGATCTCAGAGGAATGGGATTATTTGGGAGCTTTGAGAAAAGTCTGGAGGCAAGGACAACTTCCTTTTGTATCTGCAATTGCAACACATTAATGCAAAGGCTGAGAGCCCTTTCTGCCTTCAAAAGCACCCTAGGGCTCTGTGCCTTCTTTTTTTTTTTTACCTGAGGAATTTAAATCACTAAGCGGTTATCAAACTTGTAGCAGTGGAAGACTTTATTCAATCCATTAAATCTCCACTAAAAGTGAAATTTTAATAGTATATATTAACGTTTACAAGTTCAAAATGGTCATACGTAGACCCGATAAATTGAAGTGACGTATATTTAACAACACAAAACCTTGCAGTTGAGGTTGATATAGGACTGCTGCTTTCATAAACAAATTACTTGGGGATTTCATGTTAGTTGCAGAGAAGTGACAAAATCCTAATTCGCCTAGACATAAAGCTGAAATTGCCATGTTTTCTCAAGAGCTCCTCTTAAAATCTCAGACTATTCATCAATTAAATGAATTCAGTAGCTTGAAAGAGGGGTAGTAGAAATTTCTTACTCAGATTAGAAATGGAACATTACTACTAGCTTTCTTGTGGGTCCTAAATAGTAAATCTTCAACATGGATGCAGTCAATAAACAGACGACTCAGTCAGCCGTAATCTCCTTTGTTGAGCAGAAAGTATGCTTTGAGGTGTATTTCAAAATTATGATACGTTAAAAATACCATTTGTAAAAAAGATCTGAGATGTATAGGCAACGTTTTATGGTTAAAAATCACACACAAGTTCCAAAACAATTCATTCCAACCTGAGTTTTTAAGCGTAGTCACTTGCATGTAACTAGCTAAAGAGTCAGTAATTAAACTAAACGCTGATCTCACCTTGGCCGAATTCAGCTCCTGCTCTTCAGTAACAGCTGGGGTGAGGTGAGGGGACCTTCTAATTTAATAATATCCACTAATATCATGGATGAAATGGTGTTTTTAGGATGAAATGGGTAATACTTGTATAATACTTGCAACAGCATTCCCCTGTTTTGCTGGATATGCAACCTGTATGCTACAGGAATTGAGAAACTTGATATGACTGCAAGTGAACCAAGGATAACACTGGACCCTTCTAGTCAGTACTACCTTTTCCAGAAGTGCCACATACATGCCCAGAGATGGTAGGGAAATTTTTATTTCAAGAATCAATTTGGTTAAACAAATTAAATAACTTGGTGATCTTCGGCACATTTAAATTTGTTAATTAATAAATGTATGTTATCCTAGCGCTTTCAGGTGGTTAATCTCTTAAAATTAAATTTGAATCAAATAATCATTTCTTCTTGAAGCATACTATGGGGCTAAGGAACACAGATAGAAAACCAATCACCTAATTAAATCTTAACAGATACGGAAGCATCTTGCTTGATAGAAGGCAGACAACAGCTAATACTAGCATTATAACTCAATTCATCAGTGACCAGTAGGGACAGAGGTGGATCTAAAAAAAAAAAAAAAGTAAATATCAACACCTTGCACACACATCAAAATCACATCCTTTCACACGAGCATGCTTTTTTCCATTGATTCAGCCGTATTTGGTCCAAACTAAACAGCGCCTATGTATACTTATATACAGAATTTTTTTTTCAAAAAAGGAAGACATTTCATCCATACCACCCCCTGAATAAGACAGTCCAATATTTAACTGGAGAAATAAAGTGGCTTTGTAAAGTACATTGTATAATATAAAGTATGTGTGATACCGTGCCACTAAAAGAGATGACTACAACTAGTATTAATGGCAATCGGGGTATCACTGACATTAAACCTGACATTAAACCAACAGGCCACTAAGGAGATTCAGACAGAATTCTCTCCTGACCACACGAAGGTCATACACACAGAGTCATTTACTTTTGCCCACTGTAACAACTTTTTTTTTTCTTTTCTTTAAATCTCTCTCACTCTCTCTCTTTTTTTTTTTTCCTTTTTCTAGAGAGGGAGAGAGGGGTGGGGAGGGGCAGAGGGAGAAAGAGAATCTTAAGCAGACTCCATGACTATCATGGAGCTCAATCCCACGACCCTGAGATCACGACCTGAGCCTTAATCAAGAGTCGGACGCTTAACTGACTGAGCCATCCAGGCACATCCCCAACTGTCACAACTTTATAACTAAACATCAGCAACGGATGATGTGATATTTTACAAACAATGGTACATCACTTAACAAAAGTAAATGACCCATTATGAATAGAGACTAAGCAGGGGACAATTGGTGAAACGCGACAAAGGGCCACAGGCTAGATAACAGCACTGTATAAGTGTTAATTTCTTCATCTTGAGAGCTGTACTATGTTACCTAAGTGAACATCCTTGTTTTATAGGAAACAGACACAAGATATTTGGAAATAAAGGGGCACCATGTATGTAAATCACTCTCAAAGATTTCAGAAAACACAAGGTAAGAGAAAGAGACCAATAAAGCACATGTGGTAGAATGTTAAGAATTGGGAAATCTGGGTACACAAGAATTTTCTGAGTACCAGTTGGGCAAATTCTCTGTGACTAAAGTTCTTTCAACACAAAAAAGGTTTTATACAACCATCTTACAAAGAGAAATCTGCACTGTTACTCTGGACTGTGAAAAGAGGAACAAAGTAACAGATACGGCACTCCATGGAGCTTTTATCTATGTACATTATACACACACGGATATAAAGTGTATGCACGTGTCTGACACACAGAACAACTGCAGTGTAAAATAAATAGAAACAATCACTTTGAGTTCCAAATTCATTACAATCTGGTTCATTACATTCTTTAGATCCCTGTCTATTACTCATCACAATATAAACCTTTAAAAATAATTATGCCCTAGAAAGTTCTGATAAAAATTTTGGTTCATTTACAAGGTTATTTCTAGAACTGCAAATGGGTTCAACTACCAAAAAAATCAAAATTTTTCATGCAAGAATTTTTCATACTATATACATGCTCGTAATGGCTTGTTTAAAAAACTGTATTTCTCTCCTTTCTAACTTGACCAGTTGGGGCTTACATCTAATTAAATAAAAGCAACAAACACACCAGGATTGAAAAGATCTATTTTAAGATAATCTTTGGAAACACACCGAAAACAGAATGATGGACCCATTTGTATTGAGTGTGTAGGAAAAAAAAAAGTGAGAAATAGAGAAGAGGTGAGATATAATGTATTTTTAAGTACAGAAAGTCAGATACATAATTCCATCTATAAAATGATATATACAAAAAAGATAGAGAATATTTTAAGGGCAAAATAGTCAATGACAGCTGGGCATGACTTTACCTTAACTATGTCTCTTAGGTGCTGTGAATCGCACATTTATATGCCTTACATGTATATGTACTTAAAGAAGGAATATTTGAGTTTAATGAATAAGAATACAAATATATGATAAAAAAATATTCAGAAATACAAGACGACGGATGTATGGGGGGCAGGTACTCATTCTTCTAATGCTGAGTGCCTCTGGATTCAGTCCTTGACCCTCTTCTCTGTATCACTTAATTAGCGCCTCCTTCAGTTTTCATGGCTTTAACTACTACCTGCTTGCCAACAGCACCCAAATTTCTTTTTTTTTTTTTAAAGATTTTATTTAGTTATTTGACAGAGATAGAGACAGCCAGCGAGAGAGGGAACACAAGCAGGGGGAGTGGGAGAGGAAGAAGCAGGCTCCTAGCAGAGGGGCCTGATGTGGGGCTCGATCCCATAACGCCGGGATCACGCTCTGAGCTGAAGGCAGACGCTTAACCGCTGTGCCACCCAGACGCCCCAGCACCCAAATTTCTATTTCCGGTCTGGACTCCTTGCATAAATTCCTAAATGGTTTATATAATTCCTTATTAAAAATCTGTCTGGATTGCTAATAAGCACCTTAAGCTCCATCTGTCAAAAACTGAACTCCTGATACCTCTCCACACCTGTCTCTCTCTGAAGCCTTCCTCATCTCAGGGGAGGTAACCCCAAATAACCAGGCCAAAAAAAAAACCCCAAAACTGAATTCATCTATGACTACTCTCTCGCTATTATAACCTACATCCGATCTGCCAGAACACCTTGTTAGTTTTACTTTCAAACCATATCCAGCATCTAGCCACTTCTGACTATTCCACTGCTACCTGGCTGGTCCCAGCCATCATAGCATCATCTGTCACCCAGACCACTGTAACAGCCGAATTGTCTCTTTCGCCCACGCCATTCTACAGGCTATTCTCAAGACAAACATTAGAATGATCCTTTAAAAACATCATTCAGATCATGTGCTCTACTGCTCGACCGTCCACATTGGTCCCCGATTTCACTCAGAGACACAGATGACAATACCCAATGGCCAGGCTCTCATTGCCTTTCTGATTTCACCCAGAGTCCTTCTCCTGCTCCCTCTGTCCCAGACACAAATACTTCCTTGAATGTACCAGGGAGGTATGGGTCTGCCTTGGAAACTGCCCTGGCTGTATATACCAGCTGAAATTTTTTTTCTACCGATATTCACATGGCCAATTCCTTCGACCCCCTGGAAAGACTCTGTTCAAATCACACCCTCACAATAGCCATCCTATTCAAAATAGCAACCTATCCTGACCTCTGTCCTGGCACTCCAGAACCCCTTTATACCAGTCAACCTTTTCTTTTTCCACAGAACTTATCACTTTCTAATATGTTACACAACTTATTAATTTATTATGTCTACTGTTTAACACCCATCTCCTCTTTCAAAACTTAAGCTGCAACGGAGCAAGGATCTTTGCTTCATTTACTAACACATACCCAAGTCCCCGCAAAAATGCCAAGCACATAACAGGCACTCAATGAATAGTTGTTGAATTAAATTGAAAATAAGGGGGTGCCTGGGTGGCACAGCGGTTAAGCGTCTGCCTTCGGCTCAGGGCGTGATCCCGGCGTTATGGGATCGAGCCCCACATCAGGCTCCTCCGCTATGAGCCTGCTTCTTCCTCTCCCACTCCCCCTGCTTGTGTTCCCTCTCTCGCTGGCTGTCTCTATCTCTGTCGAATAAATAAATAAAATCTTTAAAAAAAAAAGAATCTGCTGGGTTGGTTAATCAAGGTGGCCTGCCCTTTAAATAAATAAATAAATAAATAAATAAATAAATAAATAAATAAATAAATTGAAAATAAGATAAAACTTAGTAGGGGCATAGATGATTAGGTTTTTTTTGGAATTACTAGATTTGATGCCTTGGGGTTGCATTCAGGTGGATGACGGGAATATATGTAAAGATTACTGCACAGAAATCCAGGAGATTGCTCTAAATGGGTGAGAATAGTAAATCCCTGGTCTTACTAGTCTAGTGACTTCTGTCTAGAACCCTAAGTTCCAATGGCAGGAGACCCCTGAAGTAGATAGCCAAAGATGAAGGGAAGTAAAAAATCAGGAAACGAACAATCTGCCTAGGACCTAAGGGACATTGCTCTGAGTCAGAATGACCTGGAAACACCGAAAACATCAGGGAGACATTACCCCAGTCCACTCATTCAATACATTTTATTTTTATGCGGAAAAAGTTTTGGGAATGACATTTGCAAAATACAACAATAACTTTTCCCCTGGAGAATGGACTCTGGAGTGCATTTTTGCTGTGTGTCATTTCTCTAGTATGTGGGGTTTTGTCCTAAAAATTCTTATAAAATTAAAAGTTAATTCTTATAGAAAATAAGAATTCTTCTAAAAGCCTATATATATTTCCTTATAAGAAAATAAAGCTAACATTCTTGAAAAATAATACTGAATATATTATATTCTTCTAAGTTCCTTGAATGTAATATTTTATAATGTTTTTAACCTCTGAAGGACAATAACTTGGATGATGAATATATAAAAACTCTCAGGACCAGAGTAAACCAGCATTATTTGCCATTCCTATAAAGTCTGATCTCATATAATATTTAACAAAGAATCTCCTGATTCATTTTATTATGCCCATAAAAAACCAGAAATGTACTTCAAAGGAACTGTGGATAGATTTTCTGAAGAACTTCTATATAAGTAATAAACACAGAAAATATTTCCAAACAATGGTGTATTATCTTTACCCAAAATGACGTATCTGCATAATCATAATGAGATTTATGTGTAATCTTGCCCAGAGTGAGGAGATCGGGTAAGATAGTGTTTCTGGATCTCAACCAATAGGATTTAATGATTTGGGGACCATATTATATAATCATAAATTTTATTCTCATCTTCCCTGTTGATATAAAATTTGCTCCATGCTTACTTTTTTAAAATATGAGAGAACACAAGGATACTCAAAAAGGAAACTTATAATAGATTTTTTTTTATAATTAGCTCTTCAATTAGCTCACTGTTAACAAGTTGACTATGGATGTCTTCAACTCATTAGAAGCCAGTTAACAACTCTTACATTATTGTCTCGTCAACCTACTGTACAATGGCTCAGCAGTCACAGCAGTAAATTAATTATGCTTTGTAGCATATTTACATATTTAAAGACAAAGATTAAGAAAGAGACAGAGAGGGAAGCAAGCCTAAGAGACTCTTTTTTATTTTTCTAAGATTTTATTTATTTATTTGAGAGAGAGAGAGAGAGAGCACAAGCAGGAGGAGGGGCAGAGGGAGAAGCAAACTCCCTGCTGAGCAAGGAGCCCGATGAGGGACTCGATCCGAGGACCCTGGGATCATGACCTGAGCCAAAGGCAGATGCTTCACCGACTGAGCCGCCCAGGCGCCCGGATACTACTTTTTTTGTGTGTTCTCTTGGGTTCTTTACCAAATGAGTGTCAGTTTAGAGAGTTCTGAAGCATTTTTCAGACAGTGGCACTAAGCAAGCAGCCTAAATAAATAAAGATACAAACAAAAGGGCACAAATCAAAAGATTCAAACTACTTCATATAGGAAAATACTGCAGGTGAAGCTGATATGGGAATGACCTGCCAGTGAGTACACATGCTCAGTGACTGGTTTTCTGTATTTGGGAATGACGGACATTATGAATGGAAAGCTGAGCACCAGGCATATTCTTCCAGACCTCTGTCCGCTCTACTACGCCTCCACCTCACTCACTACAGCCCATCCCCCATACTGCATTCTGGTCATAATGGTCCAAGTTCCCTGGACTCTTGCAGGCGGAGGAAGAAGCCAAGGAGCCCTCGAAAAGTATTCTCTTAAAGGTCTAAAACCCTCCCTCCAAACAACTGCTTCCATCATGAAATTGAGATCAAATATGGCAACCTATCATTTGCCATCAAACTACCACCACTCAAGATGAAAAGAGGCTTATATTCAAGGAAGGTTCCTACCTGACAGGTTTCCTTCCTTTAAAGGGGAATAGAAAACTTGAACTCTCAGTTTTTAAACCTCCTAGTTATTCTAGCCAGGACACTGGAGATACAGAGAAAATGGAGCCAAGCAATGAGAATGTTTGATCAAGGAGGAGGATGCTGTCTGTGCATTTCTGTTAACCTTCAATTATTTTTCACCAAATGTATGTCTATTTCTGTTTCTATCTTCTGTGGCACTAAGCTATGCACTGCATGGAATTATGTAGGTAAAATTCTAACTGAGATTTCAGTGTGCAGAATGTTTGCAAAAACCTTCTACTATTTTAGTGTATGGATTCTATGAAGTTCTCTGGCTCAGATGGGAAAACAAAAACTTCCATCTGGAGTCCTGCCAAGGAGACTCTTCCTCATTATTCAAATCCCTCCTCTTCTAAGGTTGTTCCTTTCCCCTCCTGTCAAATTCCACCCTGCCCTCCATTTCTCAGACCCCACCCCACCCCCACATCCCCTGGACCTCACCTCATCCAAAATCAAAAGCTTCTCAACCTTGCAACAAGACACTGTTTTGCGAACATGGAGTTATCTCAGAACTCGTCTTTTGCTGGCTTCACTGCTTAATCTTTAAAAAATTAGTAGTTAAGAAAAATGGAAGGAAAAGGAAAAAAGGAACATAAAGGAGAAAGGAATGGAGAAACAGAGAGGAATTACAAAAGAGAGAGTGCAGGGAGACGCAAGGAAAATGAAGGAAGGAAAAAAATGCAGAGAGAAGTCAGAGGGAAAAGGAAACACAGCCAGCAGAGAATTACCATGGTTCACAGATACCTAGGGCTTACTCTGGAGCAGGCATTGTGCTAACTGCTTTCCATGCAGTATTTAAGTTTAGGGAAAAAAAAATACATATATTATACACACACACACACACACACACACACACACACGCTTGATATATGACACGAAAAAATATTGTAAGAAATGTAAGCTTCCTAAAAAAAAACAAAATATATATGTCACGATGTATGATGTATTGTTTTCCCATTTCATCCGAGCACATAAAACTCAATTTTGTATTATTTGTATTTCATTTAAAAGGTTAATATTAAAAAGAAAGCAAGCCTACAATATTGTGTGCAATATTTTCTGGTATTACAATTGAGTGATTTTTATCTAGTTATGTGCTCTTAAAAGATGTGTCACCATGGTAACAAGATCCTTTGACAATTATTCTATTTTAGTGCAAACCAATACAAAGGGGTTAAAAATACCTTAGTCTTGAATCCTGAGATTCACATTCACTCTGAAAGTTTATCCTTTCCTCCCTTCTCATTTTCAAGAGAATGTTTAAGAATTTTTCTCCATACCTTAGTCTTGAATCCTGAGATTCACATTCACTCTGAAAGTTTCTTTCCTCCCTTCTCATTTTCAAGAGAATGTTTAAGAATTTTTCTCCGTCCTATTTCGCTCTTGCATCAAACTGATTTGAACAGGAGTCGATCTCAAACCATGGAAGCTGATGCACTGTGTGACAGTAAACTCCCAACAGGAATTTTTGCACTTCATTCAGATGGATAAATATTGCTTATATAACTTAATGTTAAGTACTTATTGTGCTTGCCAATTACAGAGAGAAAAAATTCGGATTTTTGTCTCAGAGACAGATAGTTTTAAAAAACAAGGCAGCATCTGATACGGCCTCACGATGCCTCATTTCAGTGCACGTATAACCGGAGAGATGACTGGGTTGCCCCTGAGCCGCTGTTAAAGTTAAACACTGTCAGCAGTTGAAAAAGTTACGACCTCTTCCAGTTTCTGCAGCAATCATGGATCTCTTCATCAACAGTGACCATACTGTCACAAAAAAATTGTTAAAGCTCTTCCCTCCAGAAAGCATACCAAATTCATATTTATCGTTCTAGCCCAGCACCGCGCACTTAGTAGGCCATCAATAAACATGGCGGGGAGGACAGCTGCTATAGCAAACACTGATGGCTTTGTGTTTCATCAATCCAGCGGACTGCTGTAATACACACTGGGAACTCACATCTGCTGGATGGAGATTAAATTACATTTCAGGGAGGATAATAATAATAACACTTAAATAATAATTTAAAAACTTTTTTTAGCAAAATGGTGGACGTATGATTTTTCTATTCAAGCTAGATCACCATCCAGGGAAATGGGTCCCAGGGTCAACCTGACCTCTTTCCACAAGGCTTCGTGATTTTTGCCAGACTCTGAAGAACGTCAGAACTCTTCAGGGTTTGGGGGGAAACCCATACTACTCACTTTCCTGTATTTCTCGTGAGCATGCCCATTGTCATCCAGCGTGTGAGGCGGTCAGAGGGAAGACCTGTCAACTGTCTCCAGACTGTGGCATCTGCCTGCCTCCAATATTTTCCTGCCACCCTCAAACTTCTGAGAACGAGGTCCTACTCCCTGCTTCAATGAACTTCGTGTAAGTCACCCCTGGACCTGGCATCTCCACCACACCCTCTTTGTACCTCTTGCTTTCCCATGCTGCATGGATAACGCATTAGATGGAATCCCATTCTGCATTAGATCTCTGAGCCTTGGCTGGAAACCCAGACGTCTTCACTGAGCCAGAACTCCTAACTGATTTAGGGACTCTTACTATTTCCTCTGAGGTTCCACAGTTTTCCCATTTTCTCCTTTCCCATGGGCTCTCTGACACTCCAGGGCCTTTTCTCTACTCCATCCCCAGAGCATGGCAAAGTTGCGAGAGATGGTAGATGCCCTGATTCCTATAAAACAATGTGTCTAGAAATCACCATTCAGTTGCATTCAAACAAAGGCCATTTTCGAGAAACGTCAACTTTACCACTCTCAAACTGGCTCTCCTCAACCATCCCCATCCTTTTGGCTCTCCACAGCGCTGACTTAGGGCAAAAAGCTTGGAGTATTTTTGTCCCTATTGGTGTCACATTCGGATTCTTTCTTCTGACATCACCTGTCCATTACACCTAAATTCAAGAATTTTCCACAGCAGCAGCAGGGAAGGAATACTCTACCACTCTGGGTACAAAGGATACTCATTATGGCATGGCAGGAAGAGCTTGCTTTCTATCACTATCACTTCTGCATGTCTTTCCTCTCTGATTTTCATCTAAAATGATATTCATTAAGTCACTGAATTTGGCACTTTTTTTTTAAACATTTAACAGAGGGTTCTGTGAAATACCTGTGGATTTCCCTTCATTTCTTCATATTGTTTCTACATTGGGCATAAAGGAGAAAGGTAATTTTTTATTTTTGTCTGTTTTCTCTTTCAGGCTACTATATTCCTCTCACAGAGAAAATAAACAAGCCTCCCTCAGTGCAGCCTTTGATGTCTTTTTTCTCCCTTCTGTCAAAATGGCCCCAACATCTGAGAACACTCACATAAGAAGGTATGTGTCAACCCTGTCCTACCCTCTTAGCAGAAAGTTCAGGCAAATGTAAAAAAGAGAACGAATGCTCAGTTTCAGATCCTAGAGCCTTCTTCCGGAAACCAGGGAACCCATGGCACAGTCCCAAGTTTTGTTTCCAAATGCATTCTGCATCTAAATATGTCCAGACACTATTACAGCTATACTTCTCACTTCATGACTCAAAATTAGACAGAGGCGACTCAAACTGTTACTTGCTAACATGTTAATTTGATCAGAATCTCTCATGGCTCTTTTGCTTCCTTAATCTTTTAAGACCAGGGTCAGCAAACTGCAGCCTGGGAGCTAAATCCAGCCTGAGAGCCAAATCCAGCTTGCCACCTGTTTCTAGACAGCCCATAAGGTAGGAATGGTTTTTGCCAACGAATGTTAGCAATCACCTTGATGATAAGGAACAATAACTTTGAACAATGATTAAGGAAAATGTTATTCCCCCCAAAAAAGAATGCAACTTCTCATCAGTAGACCTGTATTACAAAAATGTATACTCAGTTATGATCATATTTTGAATTTCATCAATAAAATGTGTGGAGATGTGCTTGCTGTAGAAGCATCTACATTATATTCTTGATTTGGAGCCCACAGAGCCTAAAATTGTTATTATCTGGCCCTTCACAGAAGAGGTTTGATGATCCCTGCTTTAAGGGGACAGAGCTGGAGATGTTCCACGGAATGCAAAGGAAAACCGCCATAGTAGTTAATTAGTGCAAGAACTCAAGACGTTTCACTATATATATATTTTTCAGGTTAAACTGTATACATGTATTTATATATATATATTTGTATATTTATACGCATATTTGTGTTTCTGTTTGTTGAAATGCATATTAACTAAATGTTTTAAGTGGTAACACATCCATCCTCACTTTCTTGCTAAAACATATATTACCATTTTCAAATCAGTACTCATTACTAGAACCGATTGAACGTTTCCCAAGTATTAGACTTGATGACCTTCACAAACCATATGAGGTAGGCGTTATTCCCATATAAAGGTTACAAAATAGAGGCCCTGGAAGGCTGATGGGCCTACAGAAGACACAGAGGTAGTATGAGGCCCAGCTGACTTTGACTCCGGGGCCCCTACGCTTAGTCGTAGTAACTACTGCTTTGTCATAGTAACGTACTGTTTCTGCCTTTGTTCACCTTCTCCTTCTGGGAATTTCCCTTAACCACCTCCAGCTTCTGCTTGTGCTACAGGTGGCAAGACCCTACTGTCTACCCTCCACCACTCCACCCCCATTCAGAAGCAGTCACGCTGGCAGGGAGATTTAGGAGTGTAGCAATAGCTATGGCCCAATGCTAATTTGAACTTCCGGTACACTGACCTTGTTTAAATCACAAAGTCCAGCCTGGAACTCTGGACAAAGGCAAAGATCCAAATGAGAACTGCAAATGAGCTGGGGCTGCCAGAGCCAACAGGCTTGACTTGCTTTCGTGAGGTTAGGAGCTCCGATCAAGGGCGCTAGGGGAGCTGACTGATTGCCTCTTCCACTTCGGTACCAACCTAAATAGGCTTTAGCCTTGGCAGCCAATACCCATCAACGCGAAAACCGATACAGAGTTAGAGGAAGTCCAAATGAAGTGATCAGGAAAGGCAATGTGTTAGCAGTAGGGACGCCTGGATTAACAATCCACTTCAACCATTAACTCACTGAGTGACACTGGCTTCGTTTCAGGTAACCAGGAGTTTATGACTTGGTTACAATTTTTGCTTTGATGATTACTCAAGTTTCTTCCAACTCTATGTTCCCATGATTTTAGGGCTCTAAAATACATATGTATAGTGACACGGTGTCAAAAAGTATGCGGTCTGAATGGTGGCCCGATATGATCAAATTATTACGATAATGGCTAATCAGATCACACATTAATGATTTTCTTCAAAGGCTCATCTGGAATATTAAAGACAGTCTGCTACGACGATTTCACTGAAAACCTAGATTTAGTCTGGAAATGCTTGTAAACTCTTGGAAAAGAATTACTACATATTCTTCCGTCTGCTACTTTGCTGTGATTTTGGTGAGATCAGGTGGTTCTAACTTTTTAAGGATGTGTGATTTAACCAATTAGTGCACTTACAGATTGTACTATTTTATGATCACTAATCTCTGGTCGACAGCCAAACTGGTATAGGCAGCAGTGGCCATATTTCCGAAGACGTGCCCAACCCAGGGCTTAACGCACAATGGCACTTGCAATATGTGCACTGTGCGATGAACAAATGAAGGACAGCTGTAATAATTCATGTTATTTCCTGGACTGGTTGCCTTAGGAGCAAATACATAAGGCACAGAAATGAGTTCCAAAAGTCAAAAAGGGAAAGAAAGGCATGTAATTATATTTGAATAACATAAATGCTTTTGGAAGACGTGCAGATCCGAAAGGAGTTGTATGAATGGACTGAGGAATAACAAAGGACTGGGGTGGCCTGATCTGTGTTCTCATTGGGAACGGTGGGCCTGGGCAGGACCTGGTGTGTGACGGAGAGAAAGTCTGCAAGTGACAAGAAGATGACCATAGCATTTAACGTTACTATCCAGGCCCACAAAGGCTCTGGGAATTACAAAACACTTTCTTTGCAGTTCATTCCCTGGATGACCGCCCCCTCCAAAGAGAAAGAGTAGGTCTGGAAATGGAGACCTGACTGTCCTCCAGCCCCATCCATCTGGAGAATGAATTAAATCAGATTTCTCTTCAGATCTATCTTAATCTATCATGCTATTGCACGGGGAAATGCTTGTCCAAAAATGTTGTTTCTTCTTTTGAAACACTTGAAATTCTTCAAACAGGGAGCAAAGCTTATCATTACCTAATAAATCATCCATTGCCTCATTAAAAAAAAAAAAAAAAAGTTTATGCCTAATGTCTATTGCACCAATGTGACCATTTGAACTGCACAGTGAGTCTTTGTCAAGGTTTATTTCTCAAAGTGCACTAATGACCTATAAGCACTGACATGGGGCTGCTTTGTGTGTGTCCATTTTGTCTATATTCCTTACTCATGAGTGCAGATTTAGCAAGCCCATGGCCCTCACAATACCCAACGGAATTTTCTGCCCAGTAGTTACTAAAATAATGCGGTACTGTTGTTGCTGCTAAGGAAAGTCATATGTTCTTCAATTAGGTCACTATTGCATATTCATAGTGGCCCACGGAACTGAAGAGTTTGAAGCAGAACCTCTACTTAATAAGAGTATTTATTTATAATCGGTCATGTTCCAGAAAGAAATTAAGATGGCTTATAAAGATTCTTAAAGTATAGCAAGGGAGCATAAATTGCAAGGGGGAAAGAATGGCAGGGTTACAATCTGTATTTAATTTATTAAGGTCAAGTCTAGATATGGAAGAAGTGGCAGAAGTAGGGAGCTATGACAGGGCCGTGTGGTAGAGCATGAGTCATTAAGCTTGCAAAGAGAAGACAGTGTGGTGAATTTGAAGACAGCCTGACTTCGTATATTTCGACATATAATGGAGTCCTCTCACATTTACTGATCACTTCGCAGTAAACAAAGAATGTTAAACACATTTATTTTCTTACCTCAGGAAGTGCACATTAGAAATGAGGAAATTAAGTCCATGAAGAAGCAGTGACTTACCATGACACGTTGCCTTGTATAAAGGATAAGATAGAATATATTCAGGAAGACTTACAGCCTGGTAAAGCAGATTTAGAGAATCTTTCAGAGGAGGTCTACACATTATCCTACTGACAAATGACACATTTCTATATTATCAAATCTTTGAGATCATCACTTTCAATATTAGGTTAGCCCATGTGGAATTACCATTTTGTAGGTTAAAAATCATTACCCATCAGCCATTTCAGATGTTGAACCTCACAGTTTGGATGCCAGTGAAAAAACCAAAGTGTGATACGGGTCTTCCAAAGCACCAAAATTTGATCACCCTCACTTAATTTTGTAGCTTGCACTTGAGACATGTGATGTCTTTACTAAGGAAGAAATATAAATAAAGACACACTAATTATCCTTACAAGACCCTTTCGAAACAGTAATTCAACAACAACCAACTCTAGATTCTGATACTACTATGTTTTCTACAGAGATTTTTTCGGAGTGGGTATCAACAACTATTCCATAGAGGAAGGTAAAGTAAGAATTTGGCACAGAAGTCAGCTTAACTACTGGAATCCTTATTCACGCTGGATGTGTTACATTAACAGGTTACATAAATGTCTGTGTCTCAGTTTCCTTATCTGCAAGATGAAAATAATGCTATCACTTTCATCTAACGGTGTATCTATCTAACTGAGCGATTGCGTCTTTCTATTTTGACTTCTGAAAAAGTCAGAGCCAATGTGGAAGCTCAATTTCAGGAACCACTTTGACCCTTGTGGTCTACATATTAATATTCTTTTCTTTGATTTTCAGTTATTATTTATTTATATTTCTCTTGGATTTAATGATCTATTTCTTCTTTATTCCACATTAAGGAAATAGCATTTTTTTTTTAAAGTAAGGAGATTTTTTTTTTTTCTGAGAGAGAGTGCGAGAGAGTGGGTGCACAGGTGAGCAGGGGAGGGGCAGAGGGAGAAGGTGCGAGAGAATCTTAAGCAGGCTCCACACTCAGTGGGAAGGGCTCGATCTCATGACCCTGAGATCATGACCTGAGCTGAAATCAAGAGTCAGATGCTCAAATGGCTGAGCCTTAGGCACCCCAAGGAGATAGCATTTTAATACTACCTCAGATTTGTGGTACAAGTTGGGTTAAAACATAACCAATAAATGAATACATGAATAATACACACTCACTCTGAAAATGTTGACTAAGGGTGAATTCCACCAGGAAATACATGTTATGCTAATTTAAAATGCATATAAATTCAAGCATGATAAAGCACTGACTGTAGGGGGTAATAACTATAGCAAATTATAAAGCTCTCAGAAAAAAAATCCAATTGAAAATAAATGTTAAGTCATAAAATATTAATGATTTTTATGTTCAATAAATGTTGCTGCAAATTAAAAGAAATTAAACAGTATGAAGTGAATGAGCCATATTCACTGACGTCAATACTAAATGGTGGATAACTATAATATTCCCCAATACAAATGAAGTCATTACATGTGTCTGTGCTAGCAAGGTTCATGTATTCAATTCAAAACAGCATTTGCCCCATTGCTAAATGCATGTTAATAATGCTGACTATCAAAAAACATATCAGTACTACATGCTGTAACTGAGTTATTCCATTGAAATATATCAATTATAGAGGCAAACACACCTAATAAAGTTCCATATATTTGTATCACCCCGACACAGAGGTAATGGTTAATTAGATCAGAGCCATAAATAAATGAAATGATGAGATGCATTATGTTCTAGAAACGCACAGCTTGAAGTCCACCTCTGTAAGAAAGATACAAATAAATGAAAAACTTAAAAGCAAGTCATTCAAGTCACTCTTTTGAAAATTAATTTAGAATAAAAGAGGCTGGGATTCATGCTTTCTGATTCTAAATTAAGTCAAAAGGCAGATAACAAGCTCAACATTTTACCACAAAAAAATGAGTCCCATAAAGCCAGGCACTGTAATTTGTGATTGTGTTGCCGTCTGGGCTGTGTGTGTGTGCACGTGCGTGCGTGGCTGCATCATATAGAAACAAAGTATGCACACGTTCCATTAGAGCTATCGTGATAACAACAAACCCAGAAATATGCAGAATAACAAAACCTAAAGATATGTTCTGTCCAGTTACTCTAAGAGTGAATGATCCCAGCTCAGACACATTTTAGATAAGACCTTAACATACTATGAAGACAGAAAATGAAGTCTCTTTTAGACATCCTATTATTTCTGTTTCTTCTGTCCTTAAACTCATTTCTTACTTATTGCATTTTTCCCCCTTCTACCCCTCAGTAAAATTATAAATTTAATTCTGGATGCTGTCTACAATCTCCGTTTCAGAACAGAAGCATAACACCCCCAGATACCTGCTGACAATTTACATCTGAGTCCTTTCCAGGAATCGCCCTAAGCCAAGGGAGCTCTCCCACCCAAGGTGGCATTCCCTCCTGGGAGCACCCCCTTCTCAAGGTCTGGCCAATGTGGGGGTAGCAAAGACCCTGGCCTCCATGAGACCTCTCTGAAAGGCTACAGCAAGTTCAGTGCTTCCAATGGAACTGGGTGAACTCACTGCTGCAATGACAGTGCCTTTCAACTTCTCCCTCAACCTTCCCCTGCTTCTGCTCTACCCTGAGAGGTGTTTCCAGAGGCACTTCCAAATAAGCCTCTTGTAGACCAATCCCCATCTCCTGAGAAACATGATCTATGATATCGTGCAGGAAAAAAGAGTTTGCCATAATTCAGTTTAGAAGACATTAAACAAAAGTGTAATCAGAACAATCTAAGAATTTAGGTAGGGGAAAGGTAGGGAGACACAAAACTCCCAGTGGAGAAATAAGACCCTTCAAGGTTTCAAACAAAGGACTGCCATTTTCACTTAGACGTTTTATAGTTTAGGACTAATTTTCAAGTGTAACACATCTATGACAACTCACAGAAGATGTTCAATTGAGGAGAACAATAATGAACCGAAATGATGAAATATTTACCCAAATCAAAGGAGACCCAATGTGAATACACTACTGTAGTAAAATGCTAAATGTTTCAGTTGTTCTTAGAGTACGGGACCAACATGCACTGGGTTCAGGTTCAACCTGGTTCTGTTCAAGGAAAGATGTCATGGATCTGCAGGGGCCCTCTACCTCGCTTCCATTTTATTCTAATTTTACTATAACTGCAGGAACAGGATCAAACTCTGTGGGCAAAATTCTAATGAGATATTGGACATCATCATATAAAAATAGGATATCTGATGCTACTCTTTCACTCTTTCATTAGCCTTATAATAATGTTCAGGACTAACTGTATCTAGAAAGGATTCAGAAAAGAACAATAGAAAAGATTAGTTTAGGGATGCATCTCTAGACGAGTGAATTAAAAAGATAAGGTATTTTCATTATAAAAAGGTAAAGCTCGCAATGAGGTAACTGGCTATTAAAAAATAAAATGCCAAAATATAAAATGCATTATTTTTCAGCAATTCTTCAGCATACTAAGTCCCCTTGTAGGTCATGCCCTCCTATGTCTGCATTCTGTTTTTAGTTGGATCATATCCTATAGCATTCAAAGGCTCTGGTGTCTCTTTTCTTCCATCATAAAAGACTCCCTTCAGCTTCTAAAAAAAAAGAATTACAATGCACCCTGTCTCCATGTTCTCAGCTACTATCCCTAACAATGTAATCAAATCTGACCGCTGCGCCCCATGCCCAAAGAAACTGCTCCCACACCAGTTATTAGTGACCTCAATGCTACTAAACCCAGGGGGGGGGGTACTTTCAGGCTACCTCACTTCACTTCTCAGCAGAAATTGAGGAACACCCTTTTCTTCCTGCTTCTTTCCCACCAAATGGTTTTCCTCCTAACCTGTTGGCAGCTCCTTTTCCTTTTGGTCACTTCATTCCTACTTTTGTTCGTTCATTCCCTCATTCATTTGGCAGAATGGAGTCTGGAGATGCAATAGTGAGCAATACAAGAAGTAGCTCCTGCTCTCACAGAGTCCTTTATACCCTCTCTGGCTTTGCATGACATGATTCGCTCCCAATATCAAGATGGTGCTATATGTACCTTTCCTCTAGTTGCACGACCACGCAGAGATCTTCCTATAGCAATGCTTTCACACTCCTTCTTCCCTCTTCTTAGAAAGGTTTGCCCCCGCTAGGCAATCCCTAAAACAGCTTCCATGTCAGTGCCTCAGAAACCTGCCCTGGAATTCCTACCTCAGTCAGCATAGCCTCTTCCTTCCCGCATCCCACTTTTTCCTTCCATAATCATTGTCATCTGTAATGACATAGCTGGCATGTTTGTTGGCTTGTCTAGGGCTCCAGGAAGTTAAGAATCCTGTTTATTATGTCATTTGCCTAGATCTTTAAAGGCCCATTGAGATAGCTAGCACATTTTTCTCTTTAAAATAAACAAGACCTAAACCAAGCAAACAAACAGCTTCCATTTCACTGTTGGTACAAGAGATGGTTTAGGTGAGAAATGTAAACAGGTGTCTAAGAGATTGAAGTTCATCAATGAAAGAGTCATAGTTGACTTTTGCTAAAGTTACTATCTTTAGTAGTAGGCTTTTTCATATCACATTACTAGATCATACACACCCAAAAACAGGCAAGAAAAATTCAAACCCAGGCAATATGACTGCAGATACAATTGCTCAATAGGGCTACCCATCCATCACTGTATGGACATACCCCTTTTCCCCAGCCAAGATACTCCATTTCATTTGCAAGCATACTGATCTATGAGAGAGAATCTCAGAACTTTCGGGCTAACTAAGTCCTCAGAGAGACCACACCCAGGAAGGTCACACAGAGAGCAGAGGCAGATAAGACACGAGAACTTGGGTCTCCTGGTCCCCATAAGACAGCTCGACCACTACACACTGGCCCTTCTTTTTGGAAATAAAAAAGGAGACAGATAGAAAACCAAGTTTCACCTACGGACAGTCTTCCATTAACCTACAAAATATTAACCATGAATATTCTAAAGTACTTCTTCTCTTAAAAAAAAAAAGAGCAATCTTTAAAAACTTTAGCTACTTTTTAAAAGAAAGGCAACCTATGAAATTGCAATCTTTTTAAAGACACTGGAGATTTCTTAGGATTTTTTTTCAACCTAGAAAAGTTTTTTCCTTCCATTTATGTTTTAGAAAAAAGAAAAGAGAACTCTATTTTGCTAAGGGAACCCACTTATACATGTGAAAAAATTTTGAAGTGTGGGAAAGAATACAAATAAAAGTCTTATGAGTCTTAAGTCTTAAGAGTTATGGAGGAAAGTTTGTGGGAGTCGGTGGGGGGCCCAGAGAGAAGGGAGGGGGGCTCCGCACTCCCATGGTAGAGCATGTTTCTGCTCCAACTGTAAGGTTCTAATTTCTCTTAAAGGGGAATGAATGGAATCCAGCCACTGTTTGTATAACTGTAAGTATAACAAGATAAATAAAACATCAAAATTAATGTTTTGAAACAAACAAAAAGTAGGCTTTCCAAAAGGATGCAGGTCAAGCAAATTAGCCTATGTTCTCTGTCATAACAGTCTTCTCCCACACTTTGCCAGCACAGCGGTGTAAAAGTACTTGCTGCCAAAGATTTCTTTCCACCGATTTCTTACTCTGACTCAGGGAAACCCCTAAGAAGCCTTTTCTCTGGATTGTATCTACCTCAGGAGGATTTCTCACAGATTGTGCTAACAATAGAAATCATTCTTGGTTAGGATACAGACCCAGCGGGGTGTTCAAAATGCCAAGGGCTACTCAGTGGTCCTGCCTGGCAAAGCCTGCTGGTAGGTACTGTATGAGCCATATGGAAATTGCTAAAATGGGAAATAAAGCAGCAGGTGCCGAAGTCACCAGCTTCCCGTGCCGTGGCAGAATGAGCATTCGTCTATGATCCAAAGCACTCCTGCCTCGGAAATGCCCACTACCCATAGAGTATCACCAACCCATGGCGGTACACCAAATGGGATTTCAATACATTCTGCCGATTTCCTTTTTACTTCTTTGGCTGGTGCCTGAAATAACCACATTTTGAAAGAAGACAGTGTCGAAAGAAAGGAACCTATAGAGGCCAGACTTTGCTCAGCAGAAGTGATATTCTGGAGACGCTAATGTTGTGATATGATAATTTCAAAGAGCGATGTCAACACCTTATAATTGCCAATATATGTGCACCTCCTTCCTGAGAGAGAATATCAAGAGACTTTCTTTTTTCACTTTCTAACCTAAAAATTTCAAATCTGAACTGTAATGTAGAGACCATATGGGGAAACAGCTATACTAATAAGAGAGACCAATCGGGAAAGCGAAAATCACCTACCAGAATAACCTCAATAAGGAGAAAAAACACCATCAACTGCCATTGGACAGGTGTTTTAGGTCAGGCTCTCTTCAGAGCGCACTGAAGACAGAAATTCTATCAACATGATATGTAGACGATACAGAAGCCCCCCCTTATCCACAGTTGTACGCTCCACTGTCAGTTACGTGCAGTCGGCTGTGCTCCAAAGCAGATGTTCCTCCTTCTAACGTAGGCTCAGAAGGTCGACGGCAGCCTAAGACTACATCGGCTCCATCACGATGCCTACATCAGTCACCTCCCTTCCTCTCATCACTTCCCCTCATCACACAGGTATTTTATCAGCACACATCATCACAAGAAGGGGGAGTACTATGCCATGAGATATTTTAAGACAGACACCACATCCACATAACTTTTATTACAGTACATTGCTATAATTGCTCTGTTTTCTTAGTAGTTATGATTGTTAATAATTTAATTTATCAGTTAAACTTTATCACAAAGTAGGTACGTGTAGGGGGAAAAAAACAGTAGATAGAGGGTTCGGTACTATCCATGGTTTCGGGAATCCAATGGGAGTCTTGGAACATATTCCCCATAGATAAGGGGGCAGGGGGACGACCGTACCTTCCAACTGAAGAAAAGCAAAGTAATCTCAGAACAGACAAATGCTATAAAAGCAGTGAATGTGGGATCTTTGCATAATCCCCATCCACACAAGGCCCACTGTATCCCTCTTCCCAGGGGCGAGTCTTTTGTAACACCTCCTTAAAACTGATGGTGAGAAGCATGTTGTGTTCACTGTGGAAATGAGTACGCACATACGTGTGTAGACTGGGTCAAAGACTGATACAATATATCATGAACCTTTTTTTGGAGTGACTGAGTGGATCAAGATTTATAAAAGAACAACAACCAGTAGGGATGATATCCCTGAGGCTATTTGAGCCAAGCAATCTCCAAAGAAAGGTGTCACGCTCAGCTACATTACACAGAGCTCTGTCACCCGTTATCGTCAGCAGCATTACATCACCAGATTTATCAATCACACATCACTTTCTCATTAATTTACAAAGGAGATTATTTTACGATGACACTTCATCTGAAAACAGAATAGGACATTTAATATTTATCTTTCTATTTAAAAAAATAAAAGGAGAAGGTTAACAGGAATATTAAGGAGTCCCCAGAAGATATGAGGGGACAGATGATACACTCCATATGTACATCTTTGGCTGTAAGAGAACATGCATCAATATTCCTTTATCACAAGTTTTAAAAGGGCTTTCAATTCCATACAGAACTAAATTGGATCCTTGGATTTAGTGTCTGTCCCAGCGCTGTGGATGCCACTTGTCACAAGGGCACAGAGAATCAGTACATCATCAGATGGGAAACTGAGATTCATCTCTATGTCACTGATTTAATAAAATACTTACTGAGCACCTCCTGTGGTAGAGGTGACACTAAACACCAAGCATATGATTATAAATGAAACAGATGTTCTGACTAACCTTGGGTCAATTTAAAAAAACCAAGTAAATATAAAAGTCCAAATTGTGACAAGTTCTATGAAAAAGGAGAACATGGTGATACAGTAGAGAATATTGGGAAGGGGGGCACAAGGCCAGCACTCAGGGCCTGAGTGTGAATGAGGAGTCAGGTAAAGAACAGGAGGGTCAAGACTCCAGGTAGAAGCAGCAGGTGTTGAAGACTTTGAGCCCAGAGAGTATGAGGTTTTGAGAACTAGAAGGGGGTCGGCGTAGCTACATTACAAGGAGCAAAGGAAAGGGAGGTCTGGGATGAGGCTGAAAAGGTAGGCAACAAGAGATGGCCATGAGGAGAAGGCTGCATTTTCGGTTTACTGGGAAGTCATTGAAAGGATATAAGCAGAACGACCTGATCTAAGTCTTAAGCAGGCTCTTTGGAAGGTGCCTGTAGGCAATATGGCCTCAATGTCATCCTAAGTCTTTTTTCTCTTACCAGAACCCGACCTCCTATAAAATGAAATTCATCCACGCCTTCCAAATGTGTGGGAAGAACGGCCAGGAGCAAGGGTCCCAGAGGAAGGGGTTTCCATACACTAAGTTCTACCAGAGATACTCCAGCCTTCCTGGCAGCGCCCCACCCCATCCTCATGATTGCTGAGTTTGTTAGCGAAGTATAGAGCTACAGCCAGGCAATTGTGATCTTTAATGGACTGGGTCCCGGGGGAGCCCTCACAACCCTGATGCTCCCACAGCTGGGCAGAAACAGGAAGTTAAGCCTCCTAGAAAAGGAAGGGACAATGGATGCAAGAGGGAAGGAGGCCTGTACCCTGAACAATCTCCCCTGCCTGGGGGCGAGGGAGAAGAGGTCAAGAGAGGGGGATGCCACCCACAGGGGGAGTGCTAGGGAGCCCTGGTAGCCTACAAAGCCAGCAGGTGCCTGGGTCAAGGGCAGGGCTGAAATGCAGCAGAGCCGTAATGGGGAAAGTTCCTGAACCACCATTGGCATCCTACCTCTCAGGGTTCCTTAACCACACTAATAAAGCATTACCTAACTGCTGGGGTGAGTAAGACTGAATAACGTAACCGTGGGGCCTGCGGACTTCAAGAAGATTGCTCTTGCACCATGACATTTAAAACCAATGGTTGTTCATTTTCCTAGAAGACCTCCAGATGGGGTAAAGGGGTAAGTTGGGGTTTTTTTTGTTGTTGTTTTTTGTTTTTTCCTTTTCTAAGATAACCCAAATTGATGGGAATGACACATCCACAGTGGTACCTCTAGGTTTTGGTTTGTGTGTGTGTCTCATTATGGGACATGAAACTTGTGTCAAAAACAATGTTATTACTTCTCTCTTGTCTAGCTCATGTTTCGAAGAACCGTGATTATTTTCTATAGGAGGAAGGTAAAATCTAAAAAGTCTATCTGCTTCTTAAACACCAGGAACTTCCCAAATAAATGCACCAAGGGAGTAGAAAGTTGTCCCAGATCCGACTTCTCTAAATATTGAATTAACCTAATACAGGCAGTGAGGGGAGGGGAAGGGCTCCAGAGGGAAATTCCACCAAGAACTCAGAAGTAAGAGTGATAAGGTTTCCTTCTGAAAATTGAATTATAAAATCACCACATAATGGGTTAGAGGGAGATAAGGTGAGTTATTTTGAAGAGCCAGAAATGGCTCCCAGACATGAAAAAGTGGCTATCATCAATAATAATGAGGCAGCAAAGGAAGTTGAGAAAAATGTAGAAAATGAACATTCTCAGAGGCCTGGTCCAAGGGAGGGAATGCTTTGGCCCAAAGATGTGTTCTCTCTGGTCCCAGGGATAAATAAAGCCTTCTGTGCATGAGCTAACTTACCTTAGATTGATGCCATTTAATCTAAACTGATTTCATGCAACCTGTACAAGCTTTTAATTATATTCTGGTTTCCCAAGTAGCCTGCCTTTAGGAAGAAAAAAAAAAAAATCAGCTAGCCAAAAGATGACGGCCCCTCTGGTAGTACTATTTCTCATTATATATTAATACATTGGCATTCTGCTTTTATTCATTAGTTTATGGGAACTTGTGTGGGGGGATCCTAAGAGACAGAGTCACATTCAGTGTGCCAATAAATCAGGTTTCTGAAACAGGAAGGCTGAAAACCAGACCATATCTTATAATCTTGTACTGCGCTCTCCTCCACACAACATTAGCGTTTCCACGTAAGTAGAAAGAGGTGACCCACACATTTCGCTGATGAGACAACTAAAGACACATGGTGCTTAAGTGGTAGAAGAAGGCCTGGAATTGGGCCTCCTGACTCCTTGTCCACATTGCCTCGAAGATATACGTGACACACTAATTATCCATTCAATCTGTCTGAATTCTAGGGTTTGGGATGAATAGGAATGCCCTAGGTATTCCCATTTGGGGACCATGATAGGCAGAATTCATTTATCTAATTAGGTGATTTTCAATTTCCCCCTCATCATCACCCAATGCATCCTTTCTCCTTTATTTGCCATATATCAGGCTGTTTATGATAGTTAAAAAAAAAACAAAAACAAAAAACAAATGAAAAAACGAGTGGCATCATACCACGCTTAACATCCAATATGTGGGTACAGATGGCATTTTGCGGGACGTGATCCTTTTCTACAAATGATGAGAAGTGCGGAATAATCCCTCAAAGATAGCAGGCTCTGTTGCACAATGATAAGCACGCCAGACAGTAATTTTTCATCTTGGCAATTTCAACTGAGGACCAGTTGCAACTGTCAAGACCTATCCATTTCTCATATTTCCGTGATGCACTGTATTCTAACATACATTAACAAGCTCCTATGTAACACATTGGATGTTATTACTTAGTATTTAAGTAGCTTTCTGAGAACACAAAGTGTGGTGCCAATCACGAGTGTTTTGCTCCTAATACCATCTCTTTGGAAGCAGGCATAAGCCATTCTTCCGCTGTAACAGCTAAGAAATGAACTCCAAGTCAGAGGAAGTTAATGACAAAACACTTTAAATAATAAGGCCCACTGGAATAAAACATGTATTTATCCAGTTTGGGCCATTTTACCATAAGGATCTTTTTAACCATTTTGTGGACTGGCTCTTTCGGAAACTTTTTTTTTTTTTTTTTTTTTTTTTCCCAGCTAGTAGAAGCCTTATTGATGCACTCGTTCAAACACTGACAGGTCGAGAAGGCAGTAGGCTCAACAGGGAATCAGTCATCCTGACATACCAGAAGCCCAGGATGTCAAGCTGGAGAAATATCCCGGTAAAAGCACTTAAAGTCTTGGTAGACTCTTATGGATTAAATATTACTCAGTGTTGATACAAAATTCAGCAGTGAATTTCGGTTATGCCTTCCCTGTGCGTGCATGTTTCTGATTGAACAGGGAAGAGGAAAACTGAACCGCCCTGATATTCACCCGACAACTTCGGTTCAGGTGAATTTTTTTTCACGTGAGTTTCCTCCCACTCTAACTCAGTACACTCTAGGGAAAGACTCTGGTTCCATTAACACTGAAAGAGGACAGAAATTCCACAGCTATCAGTAGCAGAAAATTGATAGCCTCTTCTTCTCAAATTTAAATTCCCTCCCGGCTTCCAAGTAATGTCCAGATGCTACTACTACATTTAACTATGAAGAATGACGAAGGGAAGTGTCAATAGATAGACAAAGCCTCAGTGGGGGAGCCCTTCTCCAACACTATTCCCTCCACCCCACGCTGAGAAAATATAGCCTTGGCAACCAGCATACTCTCCCCGCATGTGACTGCATCAACTGAAAAATTTCAGTAGCCCGGAATGACTTGCCATCCATCTTCTGGTGTTCTGAACCGGCCCTTTTTCCTCTCACATGATCCCAAAAGCATATGGTTGTAAACACTCCTACAGATGGATGCAGAAAACTCTAACAGAAGCCAAGGGGAAAATCTGGCCCACAGATGTATGATTACACCATCGTGGGGCTGTGCTGCTCATAAACCATGTGAGTTAAAGTATTTACAAGATGAATACAAGAAACACAAAACACGCGTGAACGTAAAAGACAAGGATTTACTACATTACTGCATTTGGTTAGCGAATTAGAAATTCACTATCTGGAGTCACGGGTAACATAAACAGAAGACGGGGCTGTGTAAGCAACGGCCTGTTTTAGAGCAAGCTGGGCCCACCGGTATGGATTTCCAGCTTGACAAATTTTGTTTTACCAAGCAAATGATCATCACCGTTCAACCCCACCCAACTGAATTTACAAATTATACAGAACAAAAGCATTTAGGAAGGAACAGCGAAATACAGACAATGACAGCCCTGGTACTTCTTCCGCCTTTATGGTTTAACGGATTCACATGCAGCATTTACGTATGTTTAACAGTCATTGTTGGAAAAGGCCAATCATGATCACATAGCAGCTTCATTCCCAGATTAATGCTTTAAAACCTAAGATGATCTGGGGCGCCTGGGTGGCTCAAGTGGTTAAGCGTTTGCCTGTGGCTCAGGTCATGATCCCAGGGTCTTGGGATCGAGCCCCTGGTCAGGCTCCCTGCTCAGCAGGGAGTCTGCTTCTTCCTCTCCTTCGGCCCTTCCCCCTCCCCCCACGGTGTGTACTGGTGCTCCCGCTCTCTCTCTCTCTCAAATAAATTAAATAAATAAAGCCTAAGATGATCCCTGTGCGTGGGAAAAAGATCCAAAGTGCAAAACTAAAGTGTTTGCAGAGGGATGTTACCCACACAAGGTGCTGCTAAGTAAAAACAGGTTTTATAACGTTAGGTATATTCTGCACATATCGGAGAAGCGTGAGGGGAAGGATAATACCATTGTTCTAAAGCCTGGCCTTTCTACTGCAATTGCCAAAGCAACTGAGGCTCCTTGGATTATCAACTGTCTGAGGGAAGTGGATTTTATCACATTGCAGCAGACTGCTATTAGGAGGGCAAACTGTCATTAGTCCCCACACATTCTCCTTTAAATTGACAAATGTGTTAAGTTGCACATAAAAAAATAATAATAATAAATAACACTGCTCTTAGCACACAGGGATTTATAGATGAGAAAGCCCAATTTTAAGCACTCCAGGGATGAAGCCACAACCAGAAGAAGTCTGGAATGAATACTCCAGAAGTCACCCATCTCGGTGTGACTTTTTATCCTGATGGCTCAGAGGGCAACTGTGTCCCGGGGCATTCTATCTCTATTCCAGGCAGCAGGAAGGGGAGGAAAGGAAGGAAAAGGAGAATGGTATGTGCAGTTGCCTACTCCCTTTGAAAAGATTTCCTGGAAGCACTACCTATGACTTATATTCAGAATGTCACTACCTGACTGTGTCACATTTGAGTAAAAGAGGCTGAAAAAAGAATCATTACTCGGGAGGCACACTGGCACCTCCAACCATACTGGGATTCTATCTCTCTCTCTTTTTTTTTTTTTTTTAAGATTTTATTTATTTATTTGAGAGACAGAGAGAAAGCATGAGCAGGGGGGAGGAGCAGAAGGAGAGCGAGAAGCGGACTCCCTGGTGAGCCAGGAGCATGACTCGGGCGGGGCTCTAACCCTGGACACTGAGATCATGACCTGAGCCGAAGGAAGATGCTGAACTGACTGAGCCCCCCAGGTGCTCCATCCTGGGATTCGGTCAAGAAGGGAGAGAGAGGGAATATGCAGCGGGGAGGCAACCAGCAGTATCTGCTACTGATATGAATACACTGCTTTATTGTCCAGTTGTTTCTGTGTAGAAACACAAAAGGACATACTTTTGTAAAGTTCTGGGAAAATGTTATCTGGCAGTGATGGCCATCTCCTGAATCTCCAAGCTCTAGCTGCTGCATGTGACACTCCAGAATGACTCTGAAACGCTGTTCACTATTGTACTTTTTCCTTTCTCCCACCATGCCCCCACACAATCTGAAATAAAGATTATAAAAGAACCAGTGCTTTAGGGTAGGAAGGTAAAAAGCTAGAAGTGAAGAGCATGGAAGGAAAAGAAAGGGAATTCTCCACTATGCCCAGGCTCTGTGCTAGGCACACCACACGTTTTACCTGTGTGTAATCACACCGCTGGGATTCATGAAGGAGGCGGTTTCGTCCCTGCTGACAAAGTAGAAAACAGAAGCTCACCCTCCACGCTTAGGGCCTTGACTGAAGTCAGACACCTTAAATATTTTGAACCTGTGTTCTCTGACTCGGAAATTCAGGTTGTATCATAAAACAGACTTGAGCTTGTAGTTAGGAAGGGAAAAAAAAGAAGACATTTTTAATTAAAATATATGAAACAAAGCAAAACAAAATAGCAAAAAAAAGGACCAAAACATCCAACTGCACTCTTCAGGCTTTCTACAGACAGACTATGCCTACATCACGTCGGTCCTACATTTTACTGTTGCCGCCTCCGTAACTGATACGGACGTGCTGCTCCGGAGGGAATTCATACTTTCCTGTAAGAAAAGCAAACTATGTTGCTGAGGTATGCCATCTGTTTGCATGCAGCCACACACGGGCCAAATCTGGTAACCGGAAGGTTTTCCAAATTGAAAAACACTACTCATAAATTAGGGATGATAATCGATGGAAAGTTTGTTTTGTAACTGAAGTAAATATTTTCTAGGCATAATGTCACCAAACACAGAAATAAATCTTAATGTTCATTTTACTTTGGCAGATACAGGCGTATACAGATAACATAAAAATGCCTTGGATAGTGTAAATCTTTAAGACTAAATGTGGAGTATTATCTCATAAAGGCGTGACATACTCCAGAAAGAGGGTGTCCGTATGTACTTAGTTTCTTCAGGGCTTCTGGATATAGCCTCAAAAAATTAAAAAAAGGCTTAGAAGTTAAATCATTCAATGCTCAGACTGAAAATGCTTGGCTAAATTTGAAAATCCAAAGTTCTCTCCTTTGGATTTCTTCGGCCCGGTGTGACCACTGACAGAAAGTTGTAATGATTGGGGCGGCAGACATCGAAATACTCTCCAACGCCATGGCAGGTGCCTTCTTCTGAGGCCAGAAAGCTAAAATACTCCCCTTTCCGGCCTCTTTCCTTGCCATAGGACCCTACTGTGTTCAATGAGATGGAACAGAAAGGAAAGCTTTTTTAAAGGAATAGACAGCTGGCAAGCTCTTCTGAGCCCTCTTTAGATTTTTGCTCTTCTCCCTTCTTTCTGCCTAAAAACTGATGGGATGCTGGACATGCAGCAGCCATTTTGTCACCATAAGGGAAAAATTACATGACATGGGTAAAGAAGTAGAAGATGCTGAGCGTTTCATGACACTGTGAATACGCTGCTTTAGCCCTGGACTGCCTGCCTCAGAATTTATTGTTACATAAGAAAATTCACTATCATAAATTTTAGCCACTATTAATCAGGTTTTCTCTAATTCGTAGCTTGGACAGAGTCCTAACTTATAGAAACCAGTACAGCTTACAGCATATATATGTTCACTGATCATTAGGCCATATCTCTGGCAGAAACTTTTAAACATTAGTTAGAAATATCTAAACAAAATATATTCCAAAGTCTTAATTTTCATTTTCAGGGATTTCTTCTAAAATAAGATTATACTTGTCCTTTCTTTATAAAGTGGAATAAAAATGGAAGGAGTTGTAAATAAACCTAAAAGCTAATTTTTATCAAAATTCTAAATTGAAATGGAGATATACAGTTGGTGACTCAAAAGGAATTTATATGAAAATACCCTACGGCCTCCATATAGTATACATGTTTGTCTGTTTCTTCACCTGTTTTTATTTTTTTTATTTTTTTTAATTTTTTTTTATTTTTTATTTTTTATTTTTTAAAGATTTTATTTATTTGACAGAGATAGAGACAGCCAGCGAGAGAGGGAACACAAGCAGGGGGAGTGGGAGAGGAAGAAGCAGGCTCATAGGGAGGAGCCTGATGTGGGGCTCGATTCCATAACGCCGGGATCACACCCTGAGCCGAAGGCAGACACTTAACCGCTGTGCCACTCAGGCGCCCCTCTTCACCTGTTTTTAAAACACCATTGCTGGATATCAGTATTTAAGTTTTCAAGGCAAGGAAACTTTTTATTTTTTATCAAATGATATGACTTTGTCAGGACATAATATGAGCTTATGTGTGACTTCACAAAAAGAGAAGTGTATTTTCATTAACATAATACACACATGGATATATAAAACACAATATACACACTTTCAGAAGAGAGGTAGTAAATTTGATAGATATTATGTCAGTTTAAGGTAGACGTGCAAATAATTTATGAACAATTTCGATGTTATACAGCTTTCGAGATTTACTCAAAGAGAAAAGACAACAGAAGGTTTCAACCTGTTTAAAACTTACTCTGCAGCAATCCGTTAAAAGAAAAATGGAAAATCCCATGCCACTTCTTCCATTAAAATAATTGACATTTAAACAACTGCCAAATGCATGTGACCTTTGTCCTCCAGTGATGGAGAGTCTGATAATTCTTCACGATGAGCAATCTCAAAGTAAAATTTGAGACCCATGCTTGGAATTTCAGCTGCACATACTCAAACCCTCTCCATCTGGTAAGTGGGGTGTGAAGGAGCCCATCTGAGAAATCCATTTATGACTGGACACCTGCCCAGGCAGGAAGCAAAAGCCGTATTCAGACATGTATAAAGTAACCAACTCCCTGTTAGAGTTCTTATCCAGGACTTGGACTGTTTTTTTATTACATTTGCTTTGGAGCACTTAATAACCAAATGGATTAGAAATTGTTCCATTATTAAGGAGCCCATCAGTATTTCTTTAGACATTCGAGTTTTCAATTCAAATACTTATGAGAAGCCTCATTAAGTTTCTATTATCCTGCAACTCATTTCCAGTAGTCAGAAAAGTAGTTGGAAAGGCAGAAGAAAAAGAGCAGGAGGGGAGAAAGGAAATAGGATTAAATTAATCAGGTGGAATTCTTTTTAGCATCATTCTTGACACTATTGAAACACAGCTTGATTCTCCAGATTACATTCCAAACGTGTACAGAAAAATAACACCAAATTGAGAGAATTTCTAAGAATGCGGAGAGCTGCTACCATAAAAGCCGCCAGTGTCAAGCATGGGTGAGCCTGCCTTCTGTCATCAACTCTGCCTTCCTGTTCCCATTGGTTAGTGGGATCAAATCCTTAAAGATGCAGAACATGTCTTTGTGTAAAGATGTGTGACGATGGGCCCTGAGGGATTCAATGTGAAGACGCAGGTAATTCCTTACCGTGCGACTCTCTGGCACTCGCATTTGATATGTCCCAGAAGCAGCATGAAAAGGCCACAGGCATTGTCATCTCCTTCAGAATCTTGGCTTCTGAGGGGTTCCCTGTGGCTAACGAGGGCTGCGTGGCTGTGCAGCAAGGGCTGGCTCGCTGCCCTCATCTGGATCCCCACATGAGCTCCTCTCTACTGACCACATCATCATTTTCTTCCAGAGACTGTGCTTCTTAGACCAAATGTTCACTCCCCCTGTCAACTTTATGAGGAGTGACTCCCTGCTCTCTTGGTTAATCTGAGGTACTTCTCAAAGACTGAAGCATGAGAGTTTCTTTTCAACATGTTAGCCCAGTACATGACATAGCCACACATTGTCTTCCCTAACTCATCAGCTTTGTAGATAAGAAACGTCTGGTAGGAACTCAAAGAAATTCTCATCATCCCTTTTGGTTGGTCTCTGCTAGGATATGATAGGTTGTAAGACCCCAAATGCATGTCTACTGATTCTGGCGTGTTGCCAGTGACACTTTTCCAACATGAGATGATGCAACGTTGGAAATGTGGTTGGCGGTCAGTGGCCAGGAGAATCAGCACCATGGCCAGGGCAGAGGGAAGAAGATGGTGGGGCAAGGGCCTGAACCCCTGCCAAATACCACTGTCTCCAACAGGTGGATTATTTTACAGTTCCTTTTCCCCAAGAAGTGTGAATCTTACTAGAGTGATAATAAGTATCCTCAGCTCACGAGGTTATCTGAATCTCTCTGCCCTCTTCTTTCACTGTATTTTAGCAGTACAACAATCAGATTCCCGATTTCCCCTGCAATGAGCCTGCATCTACTGTTACTACTATTAGAGCATTCATACTACAGCAACAAAGACATTTTTCCTACCCCTAAAATTAGACCATGTAAGATTATGTCACTTCTGGAAACTGTAAAAAAAATAGAATTGTATTAATTTTTGAAAAACCTTTAAAGGTTTATAATTTGCATCATTCTAAAGTAGATATTTTCCTATGGTTTACATTGTCTCTCCTTTTCCCTCATTTCATCAAACACAAAATACTTGAGTCCCTAGAGTCTGATTCATTTTATTATTTTTGTGACATGTACAAAAATGCTCAATATTGATATTTTCTAATTTATGCTTAAACTTTCTTAGACTTACTGGTGGAATTTGAGGTCTTCAAGATTAACTGAATGTGTAACAACTGACTTTTTTCAACCTAGTGGGCCCTTAGTATTTTATTTTTGTTCTTCAACATAACATGGGATTGTGAACCAGGAAAATGCTTTTTAAATGAAAGGATAAGCTAACCATTTCACTAGTTAATAAGAGAAGGTTTCTGAATGGCCAGAGTCTCCTTTGCCTCTTAAAGCAGATTTTTTCAATAAGAAGAAACAACATTTTTAGACAAATCAGCCTTAACTCTACAATAAACTCACAGATCATTGGTGCTATGAGAAAATCTATTATTTATTTTATTAGGTTGAACCAGAAATAGCCAGTAGAGAACTATTTCCACCAACAAAAACAGCAACATCATATGTTTCAACTAATAAAAAGAAAACTGCCTCCGGAGGGATTAACAGACTTGCAAAAGGTCAGTAACAAAGCTGGAATCTAAACCAAGACCTGCAGATTCCACACCAGGTGGCCTTGCATTTTAAGCACACAGAGCCTCTTAATATATCAGTTGTCCTTTTATTACAGTTTCTGTTTTCTACCATTTAAAACATTCCTATCACAGACACAGGAAAGAATTAAGGGGATTTTGCACCTAAGGAGTAACAAAGACAATAAGAAGAATGTTTAACGTTTGATTGGCTACTACTGTATGGACTTTAAATGGGTTAAATATTACAATTTTAATTGTGTTATTGAAAATAAGTTTATTAGATTTCTTTACCAATTTAGAAAGTGATACTATTAGTTGACAAATATACAAGACAAATAAGAGCAGAATTACAAAGAAAATTAAGAATGAACATAGAAAAAGGAACAGGAAACTGATACAGATATTTTGATGTACACTCTTATTTCAATGTTTCTGAGCTTCTCTGATTATTTCCTTGAACAGATTCTTTGAAGTGAAATTCCTAGGACACAGGGTTTGCATGGCTTCTGAGAGATACTGACAAACTGCCCTCTAGAATTATTATTCCAATTTATATCTTCATTAGCTTTGTTTTGAAAGTGTTTGACTACCTCCTGCCCTCCACAGTAATTTTTCATATTTATGCTACCCTGTTCTTTTTCTCTTCTTTTATGAACCACTAGATCACATTCTCTGACTTTTTCTTTTTTTAAAATATTTTATTTATTTATTTGAGAGAGAGAGCATGAGAGAAAGAGAGAGAGAGAGCACAAGTGGGGGGGGGAGGGCACAGAGGGAGAGGGAGAAGCAGACTCCCTGCTGAGCAGGGAGCCTGATGCAGGGCTGGGTCCAGGACCCTGGGATCACCACCCAAGGTGAAGACAGATGCTTAACTGACTAGGCTACCCAGGCGTCCCTCTCTGACATTTTTTCATTTGGATAGTTTCACTCATTTCTATGAATGAGACCTAAACTAACACGCAAAAATACCATCTTAATATAAATGTCCTTCAAATCGTAGAGAAGATATTGTTTATCACTGATGTTCCCTTCAAAGAGTAAGCACAATGAAGAGGGGTAGCAAATAATTACTTTTTCATCATACCATCATAAACTAGACTTATTTTTAGAAGTTAATCTTTGCTTATCAAGATCTGGTTTGGGGTGTGTGTGACTTAACATCTCTAAGCCACCCTTTTTTTTCTAGACAAAAGAAATATCTGGCATCTAGTTAAACTTTTGGTGGATATATCATTCTCCAATACTATCACAATGTATATTTAAAACTATTTCCACTTAAAAGCTGGTGGTGGAATTCAGAAGCAAAGTGCAAGTAATGTAATTCATGTTATTAAATGAAGTGAGTTGCTCAAAAATAATAAAGCAATTTTGGAGATTTCTTTATTAATTAACCCTACACATTTCTACCCTCCTCTGGTCTTTCACGTTTATTCTATATACTCACAAAGAATCTTTAACATTATTTCAAGTTGACAAGTCTAACACCTCTGTCATTTGAAGTTAAATGTCTTTTCCCTGAACTCAGAATTTTTCACTTTGTGTTTCCATCATCTTGTATATTATAGTTGCTTGCTTTGTTTTTTAAGGATTCTTGGTTATTATGTAGGAATAAGATCATAAGATCAAAATAGTAAGATCAAAAATAAACACAAGGGGGTCTTATCCAAAACATTAATTTCTAATCAACCTGTATGATAAACAAAGAAAAGGATATAAAATTTATAGAATTTAGCATTACTTAATTCTGATTCTCCTATCATGGATTTACTTTATTTGGCATACCCCACTGTAAGACCACTTGTGAAAGACCACTTCTTTAAATAACAAAAAATAAGAATAAGTCATGGCCTTTACTGTAATTTCTATATTTGCATTTTCTTTAATGAGATTGACAGAAAATACAAATGCCTTCAGAGGGAATCAGTTTTCCATGTGTTGTTTCTATTATCTAATCACAAACAGGCAAGAAATCAAGAATTAATGCTTCTCTTTGGTAACTGTCATATTTTTGAGATTCTTGATTCAATTTTTAACATTCTAGCCAAAAAAGTTTAATTATTATAATATGTCTACACTATCACAAATATAGAATTTGTTAAATATTTCTATTTAAAGGCAAATGGTATCAAGGACTTCTGCTTCCAAAGACATGGGGTAGATGTACTTTATTACTCCCATGAAGGACATCTAAAAATCTCTGCACATTACATACAAAATGAACACAATAGAACTTTAAAAGGAAAAGAGAAGAACAGCTAGGGACCTCAAAACCCAAGGGAAAAAAAAAGGTGGTGAGTCCCCTGAACTTTTTGCATTATATATCCATGACTTGTTGCTAAAAGAGGCAGCAAGCTGGAAATATCAAGGGAAGTAGACTAAAAAGGCCCAACAGAACGCTTTCTCCATCTAGCCAAACAACCAGAAAAAGAACAGCCTAGCAGGACTGGAATATTCAGACAACAGCTGCTCTACTCCAACCAAATAACACAGAAAAACTGGGGACCCACTCCCAACTATAGCAGCAAAGAACAATTAGGGAGCCTAGACTACCACCCTTCAGAAGCTATAAAGAGGCACTCCAGAAAAGGCTGAGTATGGAAAGAACTTGGACTTTCATACCCAAAAGATAGTAAAAACTACCCCTCCTCTTCTTATAGCTTTCTTTCCTTCCCTTGGGTGTCAAAAGAGGAGAGTACAGAAACTGGATTTGTACCCACTCTAACAGTAAGAATGTACTACATTCACTTCACAGACTCTTATAACATAATACCCAAAAGGTCCAGGTTTCAGTTGGAAATCACTCATCATCCCAAGAACCAGAAATTTTCCAAAATAAATTAAAAAAAAAAAAGACAATCAATAGATATGAACACATTGATGATAAAGATATCAGAGAAAGACTTTAAAAGAAGCCATCACACATACACACACAAAACTTCAAAAAACAATTATGAATATGCTTGAAACAAATGAAAAAAATAGAAAAAAGTGGAGACTCAGCAAAGAAATCAAAGATATATGGAAGAGCCAAATGTAAGTTTTAATAGTGAAAAATACAATAATCAAAATTAAAAACTCAGTGAATGGGCTCAACGACAGAATGGAGGGAACAGACGAAAGAGTCGGTAAATTTATTTGAATATTACAGATTAGATTGAACAATAGAAATAATCCAATCTGGAAAACAGTGAAAATAGACTGAAAACAACAACAATAACAACAACAACAACAACAACCAAAAAGAGCCTCAGGAATCCATAAGACCTTAACCAAAGATCTAACATTCATTTCACTGAAGTCACAGAAGGAGAGGAGAAAGACAGGTTACAAAAAAAATACTCAAAGAAATAATAGCTGAAATTGTCCCTTATTTGTCAAAAGACATAGACCTTCAGGTTCAGGAAAATGAGCAAACTTCAAACAAGATAAATTCAATAAAGAAATACAAAATAAGATACATCAAAGCCAACTCTCTGAAAACTAAAAACAAAGAAAAATAATGAAATTAGTGAGAGAGAAATAATGCCTTATCTACCTTTTCTTTTTATCTAGGAGAAAAGTAATGTGAATTACAGCAAATTTCATATCAGAAACTATGGAGATAAAAAGGAAGTGGGACAACATTTTTTAAGTCCTGAAAGAACTGTTTACCCAGAACCCTATAACCAGTGAAAATATCCTTACAGAATGAAAGATAAATTAAGACATTTTCAGATGAAGGAAGAGAATTAGTCATGAGAAGACCTTTTCTAAAAGAAGTACTAACAGATGTTCTGTAAACATTAAGGAAATAATTGAAAAAGAAACTTAAAACATCTGGAAGGAAAAGGGAACACAGTAAACAAAAACATGGGTAAATACAATAGATACTGTTTTGCTCTTGAATTTTCTATATTACATTTGGTGGTAAAATAAAAAAAAAATTAAGACAGCCCAGTATGGTTCTAAATATATGAAGAGAAGATATTTAAGGCAAATACTATATATGAGAAACAGTGAAAAGACATAAAGGGAGGTCGGGTTTCTATTCTGTACTCAAATTGGTAAAATGACACCAGTAGACTGTCATAAAGTATGCATATACAATGTAAAACCTAGAACCACTACTACAAAAGCTATATAGAGAGATAAACATAAAAACACTATAGACAAATCAAAATGAAATTCTAAAAATGTTCAAGTAACATACAAGGAGTTAGGAAAAAAATGGAGGAATGAAAAGCAAAGAGAACAAATGGGAAACAAAACTAAAACGACAGATTTAAGCCTTAACATGCCAATAATCATGTTAAATGTAAATGGTCTCAACATGTCAATTAAAAGAAAGAGATTAGTAATGTGAATGATCCAATTATATACTGTCTACAAGAAACTCACTTTAAATATAATGATATAGGTAGATAGAAAAGATGGAAAAAGACATACCATGCAGGCATTAATAAAAGAAAAAAAGCAAGAGTGGCTATATTAATATCTGATCAAATACAATTCAGAGCAAAAACATGTATTTATCACAGAAAGAGAAATATTATATAATAACACGATGAATCCACCAAGAAGATAGAGCAACCCCGAGAATGCACCAAAAACAGAGCTACGAACAAGTTAAGCAAGCAAAAACTAATAGACAAAACCACAGTTGTAGCTGGAGACGTCAAAACCCTTCTCTTGAAATCGATAGTACAACTAGACAGAAAATCAGAAGGCTATAAAAGAACTCAACAATACCATCAACCAACAAAATTTAATCAACATTTATGGAATACTCCACAAAACAGCAGGACGCACAATTTCTTTTCAATTGTGTATGGAATATATATCAAAATATACCATATTCTGGGCCATAAATGAAAGGCTCAACTAATTAGCAGAATTGAAATCATACAGTGTACTCTCTGACCTCAGTAGAAATCAAACTAGAAATCAATCACCAAAAGAGAACGTGAAAGTCTCCAAATACTTAGAAACTAAACAACACACTTTTAAACAACCCATGGGTCAAAGAAGAGGTTCCAGGGGCGCCTGGGTGGCACAGCGGTTAAGCGTCTGCCTTCGGCTCAGGGCGTGATCCCGGCATTACGGGATCGAGCCCCATATCAGGCTCCTCCGCTATGAGCCTGCTTCTTCCTCTCCCACTCCCCCTGCTTGTGTTCCCTCTCTCGCTGGCTGTCTCTATCTCTGTCGAATAAATAAATAAAATCTTAAAAAAAAAAAAAAAAAAAAGAAGAGGTTTCAAGAGTAATTAAAAAGTAAACTGAACTGAATGTAAATGAAAACACAAAATGTCAATATATGTAGGACACAGTTATTGCAGAGCTGAAAGGGATGTATGTAGTACTATAAGCTTACACCAGGGAAGATGAAAAGTCTAACATAAATAATCTAAATTCCTACTTCAAGAAACGGGAAAAAAGAACAAAAATATCAGTACAGGATAAAAGAAGTTAATAGTAAATATAATTGCAGGAATCGTTGAAATTAAAACCAGAAACGTAACACAGAAAATCAATGAAATCAGCTGATTCTTTGAAAAGATCGATAAAACTGATAAACCTCAAACCTCTAATGGGTGACAAAATACAAGAGACAATACAAATTATCAGTATCAGGAATGAAGTGGGGATATCACTACAGTTTCTGCGAATATCAAAACAATAAAAAAATAATATTATAAACAGCTCTACAGACATAAATTTGACAGTTTACTTGAAATTGATCAAGTCTTTGGAAAATACAAATGACCTCACCTTACTCAATATAAAACAGATAATTTGAATCCTACAACCATTATAGAAATTTAAATAGTAATTGTAAAGTTCCTAAAAAGGAAAATCTCTAAGCTCAGACAGTGAATTCTATCATTCAAAGAATTAACATAAATGCAATACAATCTCTTCCAGAAAATAAAAGATGTGAAAACACTTCACAATTCATTTTGTAAAGCTAATATCACCCCAATGCCAACATTGATCAAAGGCAGTACAGGGAAATAAAACTATATACCGAAATCCCTCATGACTATAGAAACAAAAATCCTCAACAATGTATTAGCATATAAAATCATGTATATATAAATTATACACCACGACCAAATGGTATTTATTTCAGGAATGCAGGACTGGTTTAATCCACCATATTAAAAGGCTAAAAAAAAAAAAAAAATCACATGATCACATCAATCAATGCAGAAAAAGCATTTAAACAAATTCAGCATCCATTCATGATACAAATTCTCGGAAAAAAATAGGAACAGAAGGAAACTCCCTTAAGTTCATAAAAAGCAAAAGAAAAGCCACTCTCCCAACTTTTTTTGGTAATTAGAGGGTCCAGTCCATGAAGTAAGGCAATAAAAGGAAATAAAAGGCATACAGATAAGAAAGGCAGAAATAAAACTGTCTTTATTTGCAAATAATACAATTGTCCAAAAATCCCAGAGAATCTAAAAATAAACTGAAAAAGAAACCTTCTAGAAATTATAAATGTGTTCATCAAAGTCACAGGATATAAGATACACATAAAAAGACAACTGCATCCTTATATACTAGCAATAAGCAGGTGGACACTGAAATTTAAAACATGATAGACACCATTTACAATCATTCAAAAAGAGGTAGTAATCTAACCAAACATGTATATGCCTATATCCAGAAAACCACGAAATGCTAATATAAAAAATTAACTAAAATGTAAATAAATAGAAATATCATGTCCATTGACTGGAAGACTCAACATTAAAACGTTGTCAATTCTCCCCAAACTGATATTCACATTTAATACAATTCCTATCAAAGTTCCAGCAAAGCTTTTTTTAAGACTGACAAGAATATTCTAAAATTTATATAGAAATCAAAGAAATCAGAATGGCTAAAACAACTTGGATAAAGAACAAAGTGGAAAGAATCCAACTGCAATGCTTATTATAGTTGGAATAATCAACATCGTGTGGTATCAGTGGAGGAAGAGACACTAGACCACTGGAACAGAATTGAGAATCTAAAGACGGTACCAAAGAAATATGCCTAAGTGATTTCTTGGAAAGACGCAAAAGCAATGTAATGGAAGACAGCCTTTTTGATAAATGGTGCTGGATCAAGTGGACATTCATAGATAAAGCAATGAACCTCAACTTAAGTCTTATATCTTATAGATATAAGTTAACCCAAAATATATCACAGACTTAAATGTAAAGTGCAAAAACATAAAACTTTGAGAAAAAAGTAAGAGAAAAACTACAGGATTTAGGGCCAGGAAAAGAGTTCTTGACACCAATAGCAGGATCTATGAAATGAAAAAAAACTGCTAAATTGAACTTCATCAAATTTTAAAACTTTTGCCCTAAGAAAGGCCCCGTGAAGAGAATGAAAACACAAGCTACAAACTGGGAAAACATATTAGCAAACCACATATCTGACAAAAGGACAAGTATCTAGAATATATAAAGAACCTCAAAACTTAAGAGTAAAAAAAAAAAAAGCAATCCAATTCAAAGATGGACAAAAGATATGGACACACATTTTCCCAAAGACAATATGTGCCTAGAAAATGAGCAAATGAAAAGATTTCAATATAACAAGCACCAGGGAAAATGCAAATTAAAACCATAAGAAATGTCACTAAACACCTATCAAAACGGCAAAGATAAAAACTGGGACAACATCAAATGCTGGTGGGGATGAGGGAAATGGAGAAACTGGATCACTCATACATTGCTGGTGGGACCACGAATGGTAAAGCAATTCTGGAAAATTGATAGTTCTTATCAAATTAAACATGCTACCACCATATAATCTAACAATTGCACTCTCAGGCATTTACCTAAAAGCAATAAAAATTTATGTTCACACAAAAACTTGTACATACGTATTTACAGCAGCTTTTTTTCTTTATGCTAGCTTGAAACTGGAAACAATAGATGTCCTTCAGTGGGTGAGTGGTTAAATTTGGTATGGTAGATACATCTATACCATGGAACACTAGTCAGCAATAAACAGAAACAAACTATAGTTGACCCTTGAAAAATAAGGGTTTGAACAGCACAGATCCACTTATACACTGATTTTTTTTACAGTACAGTATGTAAATGTATTTGTTTTTCCTTGTGATTTTCTTAATAACATTTTCTTTTCTCTAGCTTACTTTATTGTAAGAGTACAATATATAATACATGTAACATACAAAACGTGTTAATCAACTGTTTATGTTACGAGGAAGGCTTCAGGTCAATGGTAGGCTAATACTAGTTAAGTTTTTGTGAAGACAAGTTATATGTAAATTTTTGACTGCATAGGGGATCAGTGCCCCTAACCTACTAGTTGTTTAAGATCAACTGTGTATTGATAAACAAACAAACAAGCAAACAAACCCTGAACGGTCTCCAGAGAATTACGGTGAACAGGAAAAATGCCAATCCCAAAAGGTCATATTTCGTACGATCCCATTTACGTAACAATCTTGAAATGGTAAATAGCAGAAATGGAGAACAGCCTAGTGACTGGCAGGGGTTAGAGGGCAGTAGAGAAGTGGGTGGAGCTATAAAACGGCAACGTGAGAGATCTTTGTGGTGATGGAACTATTCTGAATCTTGACTATATCAATGTCAATATCCTGGCCATGATATTGCACTACACTTGTTCAAGATATTGCCACTGGAGCAAATTGGGTAAAAGTACATGGGATATCTCTGAATTATTTCTTACACTGCACACAAATCTAAAATTACCTCAAAACAAAAAGCTTAAAAGAAAATAAATGGCTTTCTGATGGTGATGACCTCCCCACAAGAATATGCTTTCCAGAAGGACCTCCTCCATCCCTCTCTGGAAGAGGAGAAGAGGAAACACAAAAGCAGCACCCAGTGTAGAGCCCCTATTCCTACTTTGTGGATGTGAAGTGCCCAGGATACTATAAAAATACCACAAACTTTAGCCATGCACGAAGTGTAATTTTGTGTGCTGGCTGGTCTACTGTCCTCTGCCAGCCTACAGGAGGAAGAGTCAGGCTTACAGAAGGACGCTCCTGCAGAAGGACCACGAAAAGAACCCTGAATCAAGATGACTGGGAAACCATCCCCCTAAACACATTTTAGATTTTTTTTTTTAAAGATTGTATTTATTTGAGAGAGAGAGAATGAGAGAGAGAGAGAGAGACTGAGATAATGAATGGGAGGAGGGACAGAGGGAGAAGCAGACTCCCTGCTGAACAGGGAACCCGACCTGGGGCTCTATCCCAGGACCCGGAGATCATGACCTGAACTGAAGGCAGACGCTTAGCTGACTGAGCCACCCAGGTACCCATATTTTAGATTTTTTAAAAAATGTTACTTACTGACGACTTTGGTAAAACAGCACATAAAGAAAAAGTGTAACAGTTAAGGGATAAAGTGCTCTTACCACAAACAAGAGGCTTTTTGTTTAAACTAAAAAATCAAACAAACAAAAACCAAGAGTTCCAAAAATTAACCTTAGAAAACTGAGCATGGTGTGTTTTCCACATGAATTAAAAATAAAGCTGAATAATTTATTAATTCCACTTTCATTTTTTTGTAGTACCATGCACACTGGGAATTGTGTCACTCCAACTCACGGGAATCAGATGTTCCTATGGGATTTTGCTATCAAGGCTTTCCGATCTTGAAAGTAACACCATTCCCTTATACTGGTAGAGAGTCTAAAGAAAGAAAATTAATAAAAATAAAAATAAAGAGTGTGTACCTTTAGGTCTTATATCTAAGTTAATATTAAATATGCAAGAAGAGAAAATACTCTTCAGTATTTTTTTAAGGTGTACTTATTTATTTGAGAGAGAGAGAAAGAGTGTGCAGTGGGGAGGGAAAGAGGGAGAGAGAGTCCCAAGCCAACTCCAGCTGAGTGTGGAGCCCAAAGCAGGGCTCCATCTCAGGACCCTGAAATCATGACCTGAGCCAAAAACAAGAGCTGGCTGCCCATTCAACTCAGTCACCTAGGCGCCTCTCTTCAGTATTTTTTTTTTAAAGATTTTATTTTATTTTATTTTATTTGACAGAGAATGAGACAGCCATCGAGAGAGGGAACACAAGCAGGGGGAGTGGGAGAGGAAGAAGCAGGCTCATAGCGGAGGAGCCTGATGTGGGGCTCGATCCCAGAACGCCAGGATCACGCCCTGAGCCGAAGGCAGACGCTTAACCGCTGTGCCACCCAGGCGCCCCTCTCTTCAGTATTTCTAAAGCATTTTCAAGCAAAGAGATTTCCAAGAAAATTAGTCATGGGACCTAGTCATTTTCCACTCTTTCTGTGTGACTTCTCATGCTAAACTCAATGTGACAGCAGAAAGCATTAAAAACTAATTCTAGACCTGGTTTATACCAGCACATGTAAAAGGTTCACTAGTAACTCATGATGAACAATTTCACTGGAGTTGGCCTATACCTTGCATGATATATCATTGCTCTCATTTAACGGAACTTTAGGAAATCCATAGCAGGTACAAACAGCAGATGTTATAAGCTCGTAAATAATCTTGTTAATGTCCACTTTATGTTGGCATTTGCCATCATTCAAAATGCATCTTCAACAAACATATGATGAAAGTATTCCTAATTATGTGTATGGTGCTTTTATAATTTTTGACTAATAAAATGCCTCAAACTGAGGATAATCAGTATTTATCTTAATACTTTTTTTGGGAACTATGGAAGAAACAATTTAAGGAAAAATTTGAAGCAAACGGTTACAAAAGTGCAATTATTATACAAGATACAGAGAAACATTTTTAAATCTACTCTTCTAAATGGGCTAAAAATTACCCTAAAATATAACAGTTTAGCAAGTTAATTAAGATTTCATTGTAACTGCAAATTAGCAAAAGTGCATAACTGCCATGTTATTAGGAGAGAAAATGAGAAATAAAAATCTATATGACACATTTTATTCTAGAAATTCAAAACAGCATTATAGTATTGTCTTCGAATTTAAATCGACAGAAGTGAAGACGTATTCTGACAATCTCCTATTTCTGAAGCTTACAGTTTTAAGGAATGAAACTTCATTGTTTTTTACCTTGCACACTTGAAATTAAAAACCATTTAAAACGTTTTATGCATTTGCCTGTCTTTTTAAAACAGAGTATGCTACTGGTAATTTAACTTTATTTGGAGAACTTGAATAATTGTGGAGGAGAGATATTTTCTCCTACTAAAAATATGGTTAGTTATTGTTGTGCATTTGCTCGTTTTTTAATAGGCATTCTGGGTTCTTCCTAATTGTTGGGCTTTATGCTTCTGTTTCACACTAGCCAGTTTACAAGTCTCTCGTGGGCAAAGAAAACCTGCAACCCATTCTAATTTGGTAGCGGTAACTTGCTATGGGTTGAAAACAATCTCATGTTAATATTTTGTGCCAACTAAGAACAAGCTGGAATTGACTGAAAGAAAATAAATGTTTTAGTGCATGATCTTTGCACAAATTAGTTAAGAATCACTTAAGTCAATTACATGCACTTCTTTTCTCTCTTAATTTCAGGTCCTCAGCTATTCTCTGACATTTGAGGTCATCAGAAATTTGCTTTCACAATAAGCTAAATGGTGTATTATTGTTCTATATAAGTTTTATTGACAAGCACAAGTGAAAGTGATGTGTCCATGAATTTACTGTAGGGTAAAGATTCCATTAAATGTGAGTCTCTTCTTTTTATGACACACCCTGCCATTTATTCAATTTATTCAATCAAGAAGAGTGTTTTCTAAAATTGCACCACAGAATACTAGTTCTGACAGATGGTCTCCAAAAAGCAGAATCCTCACTCCAACACGCTTTGGAAATAATGCCAAATGTATTGAGTTTGACAAGTCCTCCCTATATGTAAGAATCTGTGTGTGTGTGTGTGTGTGTGTGTGTGTGTGTGTCTGTGTATGTGTGTGTGTAAAAACTACCCAACGAAATGAGCATTCCATAAACCCTATTTTGAAATACAAGAATCTGAAGAGAGTCAAGTTGTGGCCAAAAGAACAATGGGTTCATCAAATCCCAACTGATTTTCTTCATCATGGGTTTATAACAAGACTTCCTATCTCTTGCATTTAGGTTTTTACTACAGTTCCGTCTGCACAGGCAGTCTGTGTCACTTGTAGACTAAATGTAACAAATTCTCCTTGCATTATTTTTTTGCCTGGAAACCGTGCATTGAGATACCAAGATGACAAGAACCTGGGTCCATGACCACCTCTTTGGAGCAGCTTCACCCCCCCACCCCAACTTGCAAAGGAGAGTGCAGTATGTTGGACAAATAAGCCTTTGCTGAGTTACACTGAGACTTCAGGATTAATTTATTATTGCTGTATAATTCAACCTATCTTAAACAATACAAGAGTTGGATTCTGAAATAATGAGAGCAACGCAAAGAGACTTGATATAAGACTTATAGATGTCCAGATATTGAAAATTCCTTATTCACTCTTCATCACTATATATACTTGTCAAGACACAAATGATACATTTTACTTTCAGAGATATTCATTAAATATACTTGCTAGGCTACTATGTGACAGGCACTGCTCTAAACTAAGAGGGTAAAGTAACATAAAATACACACAAGGTCCTTGCTCTCCTACAGCATACATCAGATTGAAAGGAAGAAAATGCCCAGTGGGGAATATGCTCATTAAGAAAAGGATGACAATTTTCTTATTAGATAATTATATCTGTAATTTCCATTCCCCTGCTAAATTTCATTTTAAAATACATTAAAATTACAGCAGTTATGGCAACAAAAAAAAATGAGCCATTACTCACGTTTTGTTAGAATGACAGATCAGATATTAAATCAAATATGGATATTTCTTGGTTCTTGTCAGTAATGGAAACCTATTTGAATATACTCATTAAACTATTTCAAAATTTATTTTGGAAAAGAAATATTCTAGGCAAACTGAAATAAATTTCACTGAATTCCATAAATTTAAACCTCTCTTTATCACTAGCCAAATTCTGTTCACTGAAGCAACACTGCCGTGAAGAAGCTTTTTTCTGAAATTTAAAGAAACATCTCATTTCTAAATTATACTCCTAGCCATGTTAATGCATCCCTCCCCGCCTGTATTATCAAAGTAATATGCTGTCTATAATTTATAGGAACAATATTAATATATTATTATTTTTATCTTTACTCTTAAAAACCAAAGAATGTGTCAAAGACTTCCTACAGAATTTTATAATGCATACATGTGTACTAAACACTTCTCCTACACTAATAATGGAAGCAGTATCTGTAATGACAGAGTTTGAGATGTTGGTAAAGTGTGTTTTATTTGAAAATTAATGAATATCAAAGGGAAGTGAGTCAGCCAAAGTGCTGTCTGCCATGTACTTTATGGTCTGAAAGTACTTGAGGTCAATGCCAAATTGAGGAGTACCATACATGACAGCATAGAGGAGGACTTTTGAAGACATGAATTCAATCACTCCTCATACACTTACTGTTGGTAATAGAGTAAAATAAGACAATTCTATATTATAATTGCAAATGAGATCAAAGTTGATGACTAAAAAGTACTCAGTTGGTTTATGTTTCCTCATTAATTTAAAACAATCACCACTTTGTGTCAACATAGTAAATAATAGCCTACCTTTACGTTCACTAAACATTATAACAGTAGTGACCTAACTCTAAACAACATGAGCTTATTGTTACATTTTCCATTCAATGATAGCCCTTGTTCTGTTTTTCCTTTCTCTCTGCAACTCTGTCAGGTTATCAGTGATTTTTCAGTAAATCTCTTTTTCTTTACCAATTTTCCTGAAGAAGACACATGATCAGGAACTAATAACAATATCATATGAGAAACATTTCAAATCTAAGAAGGAGCTAAATATGACAATAAAGGAGTTTACTCTGTTAAGTAATAATAAATTATCAATATACAAGATTTGACCACTTTTTAGTAGAATGACAAAAAGAAAGGCATTATGAGTAAGAATTTGGGTGGTTCTTCAATAACTATCCCTCCCCCCACCCCCATCAAAAATACTCTAGAAGTGTTATTGGCCAACCCAATATTCAATACGGAGAATATGAGAACCTAGGTAGCCTAAGAGGCTGTTGGTCAGTAAGTGAATTCATTAGACATTACGAGCATTAGTGACTTCAGGAAGTAGATAGGGCACACTGTCTGCAGTGCAACAACCCCAAAGAGGTGTGTTGTGCCATATTATTCTCCTTATTTAAAAAAATTTAAGTCCCCAAAGGCATACAAGGTAGCCTGTTATGAATAAGTTTTAAGTACTGAATAGAAATTCCACGGAGTAGATAGAAAAGACAGTCTCTTCAATAAATGGTGCTGGGAAAATTGGACAGCTACATGCAAAAGAATGAAACTTGACCACTCTCTCACACCATACACAAAGATAAACTCCAAATAGATGAAAGACCTCGATGTGAGACAGGAATCCATCAAAATCCTAGAGGAGAACATAGGCAGCAACGTCTTTGACATCGGCCACAGCAACTTTTTTCATGACACATCTCCAAAGGCAAGAGAAACAAAAGAAAAAATGAACTTGTGGGACTTCATCAAGATAAAAAGCTTCTGCCAAGGAAACAGTCAAAAAAACTAAGAGGCAGCCCACGGAATGGGAGAAGATATTTGCAAATGACACTACAGATAAAAAGACTGGTATCCAAGATCTACAAGGAACTTCTCAAACTCAATACACAAGAAACAAATAAACAAATCAAAAATGGGCAGAAGATATGAACAGATACTTTTCCAATGAAGACATACAAATGGCTAACAGACACATGAAAAAATGTTGAAAATCATTAGCCATCAGGGAAATTCAAATCAAAACCACACTGAGATACCACCTTTCACCAGTTAGAATGGCAAAAATGGACAAGGCAGGAAACAACAAATGTTGGAGAGGATGTGGAGAAAGGGGATCCCTCCTATATTGTTGGTAGGAATGCAAGTTGGTACAGCCGTTTGGAAAACAGTGTGGAGGTCCCTTAAAAAGTTAAAAATTGAGCTACCCTATGATCCAGCCATTGCACTACTGGGTATTTACCCCCAAAGAAACAGATGTAGTGAAGAGAAGGGCCATATGCACCCCAATGTTCATAGCAGCATTGTCCACAATAGCTAAATCGTGGAAGGAGCCAAGATGCCCTTCAACAGATGACTGGATTAAGAAGATGTGGTCCATATGTACAATGGAATATTACTCAGCTATCAAAAAGAACGATTTCTCAACATTTGCCGCAACATGGACGGGACTGGAGGAGATAATGCTAAGCGGAATGAGTCAAGCAGAGAAAGACAACTATCATATAATTGTCATATAATATATCATAATTTCACTCATTTATGGAACATAAGAAGTTGAAAGATCAGTAGGAGAAGAAAGGGAAGAAGAAAAGGGGAGTAAACAGAACGGGGAATGAACCATGAGAGGCTGTGGACTCTGGGAAACAAACTGAGGGCTTCCAGGCGGGGGGGAGTGGGATAGGCTGGTGATGGGTAGTAAGGAGGGCACGTATAGCATGGTGCACTGGGTGTTATGTGCAAGTGATGAATCATGGAACTTTACATCAAAAACTGGGGATGTACTGTATGGTGACTAACATAATATTATAAAAAAATATTATAAAAAATAGTATCTCTAAGAGTCATTACAAGTAATTCAATCTTTCTATTTTTTTTATGTCATAAGATGATGAGCAACTGAAACAGTGAGCATCAAAGTAGTTTAAAGACTGCGGGGCATTAATCAAATATAAGTTACATAATTATATGATGTTGGGAAAAATTAACTTTGAACAATAGTCTCTGATTTTTAAAAATTGATAAATAGTAATAATTATTTAACTTTATGATTTGAAGCTATCTTCTTTTCTATTATACGCCAAGCAATTATTAATACTCTGTATTAAATGACAATAGTATATAATATTTCTTTTTACTTATTTGTTACTCCTAGTGATGTCTTGGTTATTTCTTAAGGTAGCTTGAAAACAACACATCTAAATAATGTTTCAATATATCAAGGAACGATGATGTCAATTATTTAAATATTTCAACTTCTATGTTCAAACACATTTCTCTAGTTCATACAGTTTTTTTTTCACTTTGTATATATTTAGCATGTGAAAATGTTTCTGTTCATAACCAAACTGCCCAACTAAAAATCTACCTTTCAGTTTTAAAATTGAAGAAGAATTTATAATATGGTATTGTCTTTAAAGACAGAAGCTAAGGGGCGCCTGCGTGGCTCAGTCCATTAAGTGTCCGACTCTTGATTTCAGCTCAGGTCATGATCTCGGGGTCCTGGGATGAGCCCCGTGTCAGGCTCCACACTCAGCAGGGAGTCTGCCTGAGATTCTCTCCCTCTGCCCCTCCCCACACACACTCACTCTCTCTCTCAAATAAATAAACAGAATCTCAAAAAAAAAAAAAAAAAAGACAGAAGCCAAGAACTCCAATATTCTCCCTTACTGAAGATTAAAAATATGCATACACATAGAAGACATGACCAGATCCCTGCAGGAAAAGGGGGAAAGAGAATATGTTTTTCATACAAGTCGAAAGTTCAGTAACCAGACAATATTATCTCCTGAGCAACAAGAACAACAACATCATCATCATCATCATCACAACAGCATCAGGTTAAAAAGGCCCTCTGTCTACATTAATGTCTGTTCTTTAGTATCTCAATAGGCTAATTTTAAGTACTCATATTGTTGAACACTAGAGGGAGTACATAAAAGAAAAGGAAGCCAAATACTGATATTACCTAGCTCTTCAGTGCTTTACATAATATGAGGTCTTTGCAACAAACTGCTTGCTTACTTCTTATGGACACAGTGGAATGATTAAAACGTTTTAAACGGTATCCAGCACCCATTTTTATATATAATTTTCCAGTTTTTTAAAATTTATAATGCCTATTGGCAAGAAAGATACACAATAGTCAAGAAGTAGCAAAACAAAGTGAATGCATTTAAAAGTAGACATACATTTTCCTTATTTTAGTCTATATATTCTATTAGAAGAGAGTAGAATTATACCTTAAGTGCTTTGAAGAGTTTAAAATGACATGCCTGAGCCTAAGGGAATAACGGGCACTTTCAAATCAGAGCCAGACTTTTGTCTCAAGGTGAAGCCCTGAGGTTATACTCCATTTAGGGTTTATATAGACAAGCTGTCTCCAGAATTTCTGTATGGGAGGGATAACATGGGAACCGATGGCTGGGGGATCAGAAACATGAGGACTTAATGAATTAGTATTTTTTAAACACTCTACCTTCCACACAATGAGCATTCAATGTACCAGCTATTACAGAGAGAGGCTTCGTTCACTTCAAAGAATAAGAATAGGGACTGAGTTTAATGAAATGCATTTAATGAAGATAAGTAGATAATGAAATCAAAGTAGGGGGAACAAGCCCTCCCTCCAGGCAACCTACACGCTAAAAGCACATGTAATAGGAAGATTGAAAAATCCATGTAGAAAGTGTTTAATAAGCATCTACTTTATGCTCCTTCTCTGTAACTAGTAGATATGCAGTAGAAAGGAAAGGTGATCATTTGACCCTTGAGAACGTTGATGGAACAAGAGTTGGAAGAGATCCAGTCATTCATTGATTTGTTTAATGAGCCCATCTCACATGACAACTACTCCTCTAAGAACTTGAGATGCTTAAGGGAATAAAATGAAGGTCACGGGCCTCCAGATGTTGACACTCTATAGGTGGGACACAAACAAATAATAAACACTAGAAATAAATTGTTCAGTATGACAGACGCTGCTAAGTATTAAGAAAAGGAGAAAAGGCTTAACAGGGAAAGAAGGATAGAGAATGCGAGACCATATAAACACAGATGGAGTTGCCAGAAGGGGCCGTGGTAGAGTGACAATGGAGTAAATCCTGAAAGAGGTGAAAGGGCCAGTGCAGAAGTGGAGCGGGCCGTGAAAATGTGCGCGGCACATTCGTCCCTGCAGCAGTGAGATTACTGCAGCCCAAGCAAGGAGAGTCAGAAAGAAAGCAGCAAAAAAGGAAGGGGGAATGGTAACAGGTGAGGAAGGAAATGCTGTGAGCCTCAGAACCACTGTATGCTCTGTGACTCTGAAATGGGAAGTCACTAAGGGGATTTGAGGAGAGTGATGTGATCTAGCTTGACCCTGACCGGGAGCGGGAAAAGGGCTGAAGGAGGCAAAAGAGAAGAACAGTAAGGAAGGAAGTCTACTGTGGCAATCCAAAGGAGAGGGGATGTTGGCTTGGACAAGGGGGGCAGCAGGCAAGAAGAATCGATCAGATTCTGGAAACATTTTAAAGACAGAACTGACCAGACTTTTCAATGAACTGTAGACAATGCATGAGAGCATAGGAAATTAATGGACTCCAAGGTGTGGGAGGATGGAAACACCATCCACTGACGTGGGAAAGACTACAAGTTATTAAGTTTTGAGGGAGGAAGGAGATCAGGGATCGTGGACATGGTAAGTGGAAGAGGTCTTTCCGACAGCCAAACGTGAGATGTGTCCCTCAGAAGAAACGTCTGGGCTGATGATACAGATCTGGAAGTCATGGACCTATTTGTGGAATTTAACCACAAAACTGAATATGAACACCAAGAAGAAGAGGGTAATTTTTTTTTTTCAAAAGAGGATCAAAATTTGAGTTCAGACACCTGAAAGGAGGAGTGAGTAAAGGTCAAAGAGAAAGAAAAATCAGGTGAGAAAAACATAGTATTCTTCAAGCCAGGTGAAGAAAGATTATTAGGGATGCTCAAATGCTGCCAAGAGATTAAGTAAAATGAGGTCTTGAAATCAACTATGATTAAATAAGGAGTCACAGATAGAGGCACGTATGGTCCAGGGGTTAGACCATATGTTCTGACCAGAGTGGGTTTAGAAAAGAATAGGTAATAGGTGATAGCAGTAGAGAAGACTCCTCAGGGTTTTGTAAAGGAGAGCTAGTAAGCAGGATGGTAATTTTCAGGTGAAGTCGGGTCCAGAGAGGATTTTGCTGTTATCTTTATTTTCATTTCTACGCTGATGGGCTTCATCTGGGCCAGAGTGAAAAACTGAAGGTAGAGAAGAGACGGGGAGGATTGTCAGTGATTCCTTTGAGCAGACAGTAAAGGACAGGCTCTCCCGCATATGCAGAATGACTGACTCTCAGCCCTTAGCACCTTTAAGACGTATTACTGGGAAATGGATCATGTTCAAATTCCTCATCAAATAATAAGAATGACACTTTAAAAATGTTTTTTACTGAAGATGACATGGTTAGCAGCTAACACAGGAAGGATACTAGATGTCTTTAAGGAGGCACAAATAAGAAACAGTTGTTAAGCAACAGAAGCAAAGGCAAAGCAGAGGTACAGGGAGGAGAAACATGAGGGCTACAGAATGCAAGTCAGGATAAAAAACTGAGAGGGTGTCAAGATTGTCAGGGATGGTCTCCGGGTTGCTCACGGAAGGGAAAACAAAGACAAAGTCAAAGAGGAAAAATGGGACTCTGGATGTAAGCTGGGAGGCTGGGTTTGTTCGCTTGACATTTTACGTATCAGGACGATAGTATATGATCTTTGAAGCAGGGGAGTGGCCCGATGAAAGCAGTGCATTAAGAAGATTAATCTGGCTGTGTTTAGAGAATGAGTCGGCAGAGAACAAAGGAGAAAGATTAGCTGTAGGGGTATTAAAACATCATCCATGAAGTTTAAGGCAAAGGGATTATGGAGGTGGCAGTGGGAAGGGAGAAGGCAGCCAAACCGAAATCCCCTGTTTAGCAAGAATATGCAAGACTTATCAGTGACGTTATGCTCTTGTTGCTTCGTGCACTTTGCTTTCTGAATCCTTAATGCTCCTTCATAAGTATTACTTCTGCCTGTATTTGAACGATGTCCCCACACTAGCCTGTAGTTGCCAATGGGAGGGGCCATGCTCGTGTTGCTCACTATTTTATTTCCATTGTCTCGCTGAGAGTAGGCGTTTATAAAGAAAATTGCTGAATAACTGAAGATGATGATATCAGGGGAATATCAAAGAATCTGATAAGAAAGCAAAAGGAAAAAGAGGAGAACAAAAAACGTGGAAAACAGGAAGAGGGGAGAAAGAAGGAGAAAACAAGAAAGGGGAAAGTGACAGATGAAGTAGAGAAAGGAGAGGAGGAGGGAGAAGAAAAACAGAGGACACTGAAGTTAAAAACCAAGAAAACAAGAGGGCAACTATATTGCTGCTGGGAACTGGGGAAGCTGATTACTGACCACTGTTTACAGGGAGAAATATCCAAAGTCCAACTCCACCGCATGCCCTCCATATTAGCGACCCTCTCTGTCTTAGCTTCCCCATATAGAGAGCAAGCTCATAATAACCTCATAATAACCTCACAGGCTAACTAACGGGGGCAATCCCATGAGTTAGAACAGCTCCTGGCTCATGAACAGATGTCAGTCATGTTCATCATCATCACCATCACCATATTTCTTTTAGAGCTTGTGCCGTACCCCAGAGCTGAGACACCATTTGAACCTCTCCTATCTCTACAAACATGGAAGATGCAGGAGGAGGCTAAGACAGATTGGCAGGTGAGATGAAGAGCCCCTTCCTTCCAGGCAAGGTTGCCGCTCACCTCGCTTGGGAACCATGAGTGGCAAGAACACAATCACTTCGCCGCGGCCACTGCCATTGTCCCTTCTGAGTCTCCCTTCTTTTCCCCAAACTGTAAAACAGACCTGCACTTAAATTCCTTGAAATGTGTCAGTTTCATTTTTCATTGTGAAAAATGGAAACGGAGATGGGGTAAGTGCTGAATGGAAATGAGAAGGTGCCTTTTAAAAGTAGGTTCGGTGATCAGAAATTCCTAGAATCGGGTAAACGTGGGGGAAAACCACAAATAATGGTTTGTTTAAAGAGAGAGAATACAAGATAGAAAAGAAACATAAAATCCTAATGCTTGCTGGATAAACAGCAAATCAAAGCACAAATAAGTTAAACTGGGGGTGAAGACAGCAATATTAAGTAACATAGAGCAATGATTTACGACCATAATGAGTCCCCTCTCTCCCAGGGGACATCTGGCGACGTCTAGAGACATTTTTAGTTCTCACACCGACATTTTGGGTGGCTCCCGGCATCTAGTTAGTAGAGGCCAGGGATGCTGCTGATGATCCCACAGTGCATAGGACAGCCTTCAACAACAGAGAATTTTCTGCCCAAAGAGCCGTTTTTGAGAAAGCCCCAACTGGAGATGAAATGTAGAGAGGAAAAGATGGAAATAGATAGGATCCAATCACTCCTCTGCTCAAAACTGCAAAGACCCCATCTTTTTTTATAATTTTTTTGAATTTATTTATCTTGAGAGAGAGAGTAAGCATGAACATGAACGGAGAGAGGCGCAGAGGTAGAGGGAGAAGCAGGCTCCGCAATGCAGGACTCAATCCCAGGACCCTGAGATCATGACCTGAGCCGAAGGCAGATGCTTAACCCACTAAGCCACCAGGTGTCCTGCAAAGCCTCCATCTTACTCTAGGAGTTATAATCCTTAGACATGTTGCCCTATGCCCCCCGGACCCCTGCTCATCCACTCTTGCCACACTGGCCTCCTGGCTCTTCTACAAATATGCGGGACACTGCTGTTCCTTCTACCTGGAAAAGTGCTCTCCTAGACATCCGTACAGGACACTCCTTCACCTTTAGGCTCTTCCTTTGACATCACCATGCCTCTTTTTCAGCCAGGCTTATAATCTAGACCATCCTATTGACAATTGCTCCTCCTCCCTGTGACTGAGTTCCCCATTATAATCTTCTATTGTGTTCTAGCACTTTCTAGGCTTTGACATAATTTGACAATTATTATGTTGGTCTGACTTTCTCAGGTCCTCTCCACCTACTGTGTAAGATCCATGCGGGAATTTTGTTGGTCACTATATGCCCAGCAACTAAGAAAGTGCCTGGCATACAGTAGGCTCCGAACAATTATTTGTTGAGTAAATGAATAAAGAGGCTCAGACAAATTCAAAGAACAACAGCAATAATTATAGACACATAAAAGTGCTCACTCTATTCATGGGAACTGTTTTAAGTGCTTTACATATGGTTAGTCTTTGATTCGCTATAACTAGTCTACAATGGAAGTAGAATTATCATTATCATTGCCATTTTAAAGGAGAAATGAAGTCAGAGAGGGGTTAAGAAATATGTGCAATATTGCACAGCAGAGCAATACGAACCGAACGTCCTGGCTGAGAACCTGCCCCCCTCACACGATGTCACCCTACTGTGCGACACAGCCTCAAAATTTTTCTGTTACTAAGAAAAAAAAAAGTAATTCTAAATATTTGACAGAAACATCCAGCTACCCAATCAAGGAATAATCAAACTTACACTTTATTCTACGTAACAACTGGACACAAACTTATCATTGTTATGTGAGCTTTAAGATTTCAAGTTAGCTTTCAAGTAGGTACAGTTTCATCACTGTCATGAAAAGTAAAGAAGAAATAGTTACCTAGATATCTTTTTCAGCGATTGTCACGGTTTTTAGCAGCCTTACCGAAATTAAATTAAAATGTAGACATCATATACGGACAAAAGCTTGGTTGTCACAATGTATGTAAAACATTAATGCTGTATTTGAACAAATGTTAAAGAGAACAAGAACTCGTTGCCGATGGTTGTCAAGTGCATCCGCATTTCTTGGGCAACAGAGAACGCTGGGAGAGACTTGTCTCACAAAAGTAACTTCTGGGGTTGGCAGTAAGTGTTTTCATCGTATGTTAACATCATACCTAAGAATAATGTTCTAATGTGGAATAATAAAGCAAGAAATGCATGCGTTTCGAAGGTCTGCCTTCACATTCCTCAGATGCATCACTACAGGAGTTAGTGAATGTTTTGCTAAGCAAGTTTCCTAAGCACAGAGAAATCAATTAAAATGGAAAGCGACATGAATTTCCCTCCCATATTTGCATTCTCGGGGTAACATGATGGCCCTTTGCACATTCCACATGGCTGTAAAGAGTTTTCTCTCACCCCCATAGAGGGGGCTCCCAACAACCCATGACTTTCTTCAGGGCCAGGCTCTTGAGCTGCTTCATGATTGTATCCTTTATGGTCTTCAGCACAGTGTCCTACACGTACCCAGAATTCAGTAAATCTTTCTTATTTCGTGAATTCATGTCATACAGGAAAATGTGCAAGCAAACAAGGAAAAATGCTATTCGGGGAATTTTAAGAAAAGGCATATGCTTAATTTACAATAAGCTCTGAAAACATTTTGTCCTATGGATGATGCACTCTAGCACTGACCATTTAAAAAAAAAAGGTGAGAGTTAACCTTTAGACACACGAGCATTCTATAGTCTGGGGACAGTAGTAAAGTGCATGTGTGTGTGTGTGTGTGTGTGTGTGTGTGTGTGTGTTATCAGAAGGAAACTGCTGAAGAGCTACCCACTGGGCCCCACCCCCAGCACAAAAGCCATCAAATTACAGCCATCAGTATTTCTTTTTTTCCTTCCTGGTTTTTTTTTGTTGTTGTTGTTGTTTTTTTTAGAGGGGGGAAGGGCAGAGGGAGACAGAGAATCTCAAGCAGCTCCAACCCAGCACGTGGAGCTGGACACAGGGCTCCGTCTCATGACCCTGAGATCATGACCTGAGCCTAAACCAAAAGTCGGATGCTTAACAGACTGAACCGCCCAGGCGCCCCTCTCTTTTTCCTTTTTGTAGAGGCAGGACTTTTGATCGTGAATACTACGGAGCTGGGTTTCAAATAACTACCGGAAAATTAAAAACAAAAACAAAACACACAAGCACTCATTTGCTTTTTCCTCTTCACCTGAGTTATTCTCACCTCCCCAAGGTTCTCTCAGTATTCGCAAAACCTTATTTTCATAGGAGCTTTTGTTCCAGGAGAAATATCCACGATTTTGTCAAACTTTCAAAGGGCTCTGTGATATGGAGGAAAAAATTAAGAACCATTGCTGCTAGGAGGTAACTGATTTGATATATATATATATATCTCAAATTATATATATTTAACTTGGTATTTTTCTGCAGCATGGACATAGTTGGAAATTTTGGGATAAGATTTGATACTACGCAAGAGGCAAAGAAATGCCAACATATCTGTTCGCTTTCATGTAGTACTAGAGAAGAAAATCTGTTGGAAATCATCAAATGTGCTTTCTCCAAGCAAGTATGGCATGTATTATCTGTTGCTGAGAATCTATTTATAGTGTGCCAAGCACCATAATAACTGACTCACTGGGCACAGGTATGGAATGTGCCTCCTCTCAATTATTCCACAAGGAAACATTTATCCCAAACGCCAACGTGAAGTAGCATTTGCAAAGCAGGGGGGAAGACAAAGACCATAAATGTAAGTTTTGTGTTAACTACGGTAATGTTTTTACCTAAAGTGGGGTCTAAAAGCTGAATTCCTTTGGAAATCTGAATGTCTTTCCATCCTCAAAAACAAAAATAGCTTATACAGCAAATAAGGCAATATGTGTCCTGAGCTGACAGGACACCCCGTGAGCCTGCCTTGCCTGGACATTGCTTAGATATGTCCATTACCTCCTTGTAATTCATGTTACTTTCTGGCTCTTACTTAGAGCCCAAGAAGTGCTTGCTCTGGGTTCTCAGGTCTTATGGGAAAACTTAGTCTAAAGCAGTTCATCCTAAAGAACTAACTTTGCATGTAATGAAAACGTTTCTATCCGTATTATACTGGAAAAACAAAGATTTTAGAAAAAGGCTGTTTCTTGTATCCCTTATGTACATGGGAAGAGGGGGTGCCTGACAATTGCTATCACTAAAATCAACATGAGAAATCTAATTATAAAGATACACATGACCTTGTTAGTCAGCTCAATAAGTTTGTGTCTCGCAGAGAGTTCAACAAGCTTTTCTCTTCATCAGTCATCGCAGAAAGCTACAACCCCGAACATCTCAAAAACCTTAGGGATGCTACCCCCCTTCCGAGACATTTGGTAACATCAAAAGAAAATACGTTTCCCAAATTCTTTTAAATTCATTTGAATCAGGTGTACACAATACTAGATATCAGCAAGCACCCATAAAAAAGTTGCTCCTTTATTTGCTGTCATAATATAAAAAAGCTAAATAATATTCTTATTAACATTTTCTTGAATATTAAATAGGCCAAAAGTAATCCTGTAGCACCTATTTATTTGGACAGTGCAAATTTCAAGGTCTAATTGACTCACTATTAATTCTTCCTTGAGACTGATGCCCAAAAGTGAGTGCAAAATTGAGTGCAACCCACGAAAACAATGTTACCACAAAACAAGAACAAACTACAAAACAAAATTAAGAAGAGTATTAGCTTCACATAAAATTTAAAAAACAGTGTCTGGTATATGGATAAAGAAGATGTGGCATATATGTGCAATGGCATATTACTCAGCCGTAAGAAGAATGAAATCTTGCCATTTGCAATGACCTGGATGGAGCTAGAGAGTATGATGCTAAGCGAAATAAGTCAAGTTACAGAAAGACAAATACCATAGGATTTCACTCACATGTGGAATTAAGAAATAAAAGAAATGAACAAAGAAAATAAATAAAAGAGACAAACAAACAGACTTTCAATACAGAGAACTGGTGGTTATCAGAGGGGAGGACCGTGGAGGGATGGGTGAAATAGCTCAAGGGGATTAAGAGTGCATTTATCGTGATGAACTCTGAGAAAGGTATAGAATTGTTGAATAATTATATTGCACATCTGACACTAATATAACACTGTATGTTAATTATACTTAAAGAAAAAAACCAAAGAAACAGTGTCAACAGATACTGTTGCTGGGAGTAAAAATTTATGAAAACTCCCTGGAAGACTGTTAGTATGAATCGAAAACTCTTAAAACTTTTACATTCTTGACTTCTAAGAAAATGTAAACAACAACAACAAGAAGAAGCTAGGAAAAGTCACAAACCTGAGTGACTCAATGCCTGGGTTCTAGCACGAAAATGCCTGGCATCAAAAACTCACTTCACTTACAAGTCAAGTGACCTCGGGTAAGTGACTTCTCTCTGGCCTCCGTTTTCTTATCTGTAAAATGGCATAACAATAGTCTCTCTCTCATATGTCTGTTTTGGGGCATTAGAAGATTTAATATAAATAAATATACTTAATGAGTAGTTGGCAGAGAGTAAAAATCTCTTTTAGCTATTTTTACTGCCAAAGCTATGCTAAAAATTTTAGTGATATTTACAACCACAAAAATTTGTAAATTAATAGAATGTCCAAGACTAGGGGAACTTACAACAGATCCTCATGACGATCTAATACTCTTCAAGAAAGGAGAAAATATCCCTGCGTACAATTTCATGATTTTATATGACTTCACCTATGTTAAAAATATGCATACAAAAAGACTGAAGGGAAAAACAGCAAAATGTTTAACATATCTCTTTCTGTTGGACATTCAGGATAATTTTAATTTTCTCATGTATAATTTTTAGATTTTTCCAAACTTTCTCTAATATTCATATATTCTATTACTTCTGAAATCAGAAAGAAAAAAAAAAGGAAATTAGTTCTTTAAAAAACTAGTACCCATGGGGTTGGGTGAGGACTGAATAAGTAGAGCATGGAGGATTTTTAGGACGATAAACATACCCTGTAAGATACCATGCTGACGGATACATGTCATTATGCACTTTTCTAAACCAGTACAATGTACACCACACCAAGAGTGAGCCATATTATAAACTACGGACTTTGGGTGATTATGATGTGTCAACGTAGATGCAACAGTTGGAATAAATGTACCACTCTAGTGAGGGATGTTGATAATGGGGGACACAGTGCATGTGTGGAGGTGGGGGTATTTAGGAAATCTCTGTGCCTTCACTTCAATTTTGTTGTGAACCTAAATCTGTTCTAAAAAAAAATAAAGTCTTAATAAAGTAAATTTTTAAAAAAATTTTAAGAAGAAAAAAGTGCTATTTGTTGTTTACCAATCTTTTATTTTTAGCTTCATGTTGGTTATGCAACATTTCAATCAGAACTGAATCAGCAGCCTATTGGAATTTTACTCCTCTAATTCTCAAAAATTGCCCGTGAAATTTTTCAGGAACTAGATCTATAGAAGGATCTGTAGTTTCATTTGTCTGGGAAAATATGTTTCACTCAAACTTGCATTTCTCTTTTGCTACATTTTGATTTAAATACCTGAGATCCTCAGAGAACTAAGGGTGGAAAAAACCTAATCCAGGTAACAATGAAACCTACTGCATTGGTTTTACTATCTATTTACTTCCCTATTGGCTGAGCCACATTATCTATTCATTGCTTTAAGGCTGCAAAAGTTTACTATCAGCTAATTCCCTGAGTCTTGAATGGTTTTAATGCATTGAAACCACAGACAGTGAAAGATTGTTACTGGTTATCTTTATTTTCTCAGAACCATTCTGCTCCTCCAGTAACATGCTAAGCCATCATGCTTAAGACAAGAAAAAAATTATAAAAAAAAAAACATTTTAGCATTTGGTAAATATCCTTGAATTTGAGGATGCAGACTGTTGTATAAAGTACTAAAAGTACAGCTATTGCCACGATTGAATGAACTGTGAAATTTCATTCATTCACAACTTCAGAACTTGGGAAATACTCCAGAGATTATTCTCTATAATTTGTTCTAGTAATGAATTTTATATGCATGGACTTATTCACCAAAAAATACTTGGTAGAATTTCCTAGAGCAATAAACTACAGAAGTTCATAGGGATAAGCCATTTAAAAAGTGGAAAACATTAAAATACAAAAATATTTTGCAGGTAATTGTTGATTCTGTCACTTCCGTTTCCATCAGTCCCCAAACAGATCATTTCTAGGGGATTTTCAAACTTTTCAAAATTAAACTTAAGCTTAATTTATTTCCCTTTATGGCCTCCTAAGAAAGATCATGGGCATTTCCCAATCCACAGGCACAGTACTGACATAACTTCCCACCTAAGGAGTCTAATCACTGAGTCAGCCCAGGGCACAGAAAGAATAACTCCTCTTAACTGGGTCCTCTCTATGAGAGACATATGTACTCACAAGACTTAGCAATAAATAAATAAATTTTCTATATATACATATAATTTTATAGATAGATACACACACATATATACACACAGACACATAATATTTATAAAATATTTTAAATTTAATAAATTACATTTATTAAACAATTAAATAATATATGCATATATTCAACCTATTAGCAGTCTGATTACTTTAAATTGTAAAATGAAACACTACAAACATGTTCAAGGTTATAATCAGACTAAACTAAAAGAGAACATACCTAAAGCAGCAATGAATGTTTCCAAATCAAAGGCTCTTTACCACATATTCCAGTCTCTGTCTAACCAACAAGATCTGTGATACCATGCTAACACCCACATTTGATGCAAAACAGTTTACCAGTGAGATCTTCATAAAAGAACAAATTGGTATCCAAAGATGTCAGATTATTTAACAACTATTTTTAAAGAGTAATGGCTCTTTTTTTTTTTTTTAACATTTCTTACTAAAAAAAAAAAGTGGGATATACTCACACCTAATAAACCAGTAATGGCTAATTTCATCCCTAAAACTCAAGAGTTTCACCACAATTTTTTTTTCAATGTGTAGAAAAAAGCATCATGGAATAATACTGTATTATTATTGTATGTAATAATGTTATTTCCTGCTAATTCCTTCTCCTCTCTACTTCTTCAAATTGTATCCACATCTCAAAGAACTAAAATCTTTCTGACTGTTCATCCACCCAAAGGACGTATCCTTCATGAACAACTCCGATATTCAGTTGTAGGACTCAGATACGTGATCTCCTGTATACGGCATTGATCCATCTGTGTTGATCGTGACAATCTGAATAAATTGTAAGTTCCTTAAAATTCTTATCTTACCATCATTTTTAAGCTCTACTTTCTTCACCAAAGGCTTACTCTCCTACTAAGTACATAGCAAATGTCACTGTGTAAATCTACACACACTAATTCTTATTCTCAATTCTGTTTTTTATCCTCAAGCCTATTAGATCAGAGTGAGAGCGACCACTAAAAGGAACAATGCCTTTTTTACACTACTGGTGTTCAAAGACAGGAAAAATGCATCCAAACTACTGTCTGAGCTCACTGAGACCAGAAAGTACAACTTACTCATCTTGGTAGCCAAAAAGATAACATAGTACTTGGTGCATAGTAGGCACTGAATAAATATGTTGAATTATACTTCAGGCTTTCTCATTATACTACAGAAGATCAAAAGACCCTTGTTATTTCTGAAAAGTCATGTTATTTAAGATTTTACTGAATGCTGAGGGCAGAATAAAACTGCCCTTAGACTTTGCAAAAATGCTGTTCCTCGTCTTCCAATATTTAATTCAATTATGAATGATGAAGCAATGGATAAGTAAATAATCATAAACTCATTATAATGCAGAGTTTTGTTCTAATTAGTAAAGTGTTTCAAGCGGCTATACTATGTTCAAATTTACTCGAATACCCGAATTTTCAGATGACTCAAGTCCAGAAAACTTCTAAAAAGAAAAGCAATTTCAAAATAACCTCAAAGGTCCAATACTGTTTGTGCAGAATTTACACGAAAATAAAAAAATAGAATATTCAAAAAAGAATACTGCATTTTAGAAGAGAAAAAGCAAAAAAGAAAAACAAATACCATATGGTGACTCATACAGTGATCTAGTCATAAGCAGTTTTTTAATTTCTAATTTCTGCTCCAAGTTAATAAGAACTGTCTGTTAATTTATATCAAGATACAGTATGGCCTAAGGACACAGCATTGCCAATAAAGGACTTAGAATTCTAAATATAACAGTTTATGTTTAATACATACCAATGGTAAGCTGCCAGAATATTGAATATAACAACTGATGAAGAGTGAAAGTCCTATTTACAAGTCATAGCTATAGAGACCAACAAGGTTTGCAATTTTGCAAAGTTTTAAGTTACTCCTCCATTCAAAGCTACATCAAAGGCATGTTCAATCACATGTGCAGTACTATCTTAAAAAGATAAATGCCGGACAACTGCAAGATGTCATAGGTTAAACATGCCCTATAAATATTTGTTCTCAAAATAACTATCATTCACGTTATATAAAAGGCCAGGGTTCTGAGATTCAGCCTTAGCCTCAGGAAAGTAATTAACAATCGCATCACACCTCTTATCATTCATAAATTTCACTCTCAGGGTAAGATTTTTCCACAAACAGGCCCTGGCAGCCAATCAAAGATTCCAAAGCACGAAGTCAAAATTTTATCTCTCAATCTGTCTAGAAGATAGATCCTTTCATTTACTTGGTTGTACATTATTTATGCTTCCCCATACTTTTTTATAAACGACCTGTTTTTGGTTTTGCCCTTATGAAGACTCAAATAAAAGGAGACACAGAGACACCCACAGACTTTCTGACCTACCTCTCTGTGATTCTAACGAAGAGCCCTAGGGAGGTTAAAAGTTTCCCTGTAGATCTACCTGGTCTCCAAATGTCTACAGGATAATGAGCCAAAACGGAACCAGGACTCCAGTTCCTCCTTATTTATTCTGTCTAAATTAATAGAGAGTAGAGTGACACATCATCACATAAGGAAGTATGTGCCCATAGAGGCAGGGTTTTGACTGCCTTTCTCTTAATTTCAGCCTCCTCCCTAGGACAGTAAACACATTACTTTGCTGATGTAGGTTTCCCACACCCCCCACCATAGAAGAAACCTCAACTACTGTAAAGCGCAATTCTGCCAAAGGGAACATGCCCAAATTTGTTCATTTTTTAAAAACGCCATAATGTTTCAGATGAAAACACAGCCTGCCAAAGATGTCAAATAAAAGAATAACAAAGAAGAAACGCATCTTTAGACTGGAATTTCAATGCATAACCTCGCCATCTGTCAACCAGTTGTTAAGCAATGAGCCCAGGGATGCCCTGCGAACACGGACAAGTTAGATCCTTGCACCTATCATCTGTAGCAATCTCCACTCTCAGGACCTCAGTGGTAATTACGTTCTGTGTCTGGAACAACCTGCAGAAACGGCATGAGCCACTGGTAAACCCAACCCTGCCACTGAATGGGCCATTTTCACAGGTTTTCACTCGGTAACAAATGCGGAGCTCAGTTCCTAGAGGCAATGAGAAATCGGGGAGGAAGCGAGTTGAGCTGGGGAAGGTGGGGGTGCGAGGGGGCTCTTTCCTCACGTTTGGATTGGCAATTGGATAGAGGAGGTTGATCTCTAGAGGCCAGACATCCAAACCACTCTCAGTCTCCTCCCACTTGGCCTCAGAAAACAGGAATACAGTTTTGGACCTCCAGTACGCCCCACTCCTTCCCTTCCCGCCGCGGCCACCACCTGAGAAGTTACAGTCTTCGCTCTCGCACAACTGCGGGTGCGGACTCCCTGACGGAGAACCGCACCAGCCAGTCTTCCATAGCGGAACCGCGGGCTCGGACTCCGCCACCAGCTCCGCGACGCCACCAGCCGCCGGCGGGGCAGGCTCCCGGGAGACCTCACCTCTCCCACGCGGCCCTCCCTCTCCCACCCCCGTCGCCTGGAGCAGCAGCCTGACTTACGCAGCCTCAACCCCGACACCGCCTCGGCTTCCTTCAATCCCAATCACAGGGGTAGGGGTGGGAGGGCAGAAGTGGAACGGAGGATCACGGTGAAGGGGGAGAGGGAAAGAACCCCAGCAGTCCGGTTCCCGTGAGCCAGGACGCAAGTGGCAAGACCCTGCTGCACGCCCACCACACACACGAACACGCTCACCGACGCGCCCCGCTCCCCAGGTTCAATGCCAAGTGGCTACAAGATGGGATCAAGGAAGAAGGTGGGGTGGCGGGAAGGCCTGGAGTTAACTGGGAGCGGCATTCGCGGAGCAGGGGATGCTTCAGGAGCTGCCAAAGTGAGAAAGTCTCAGACCCCCTCTCCATCCCCAAGTCCGGGCTCCCCTGCCTGCAGCCTGGGTCGCCTTCCTTCCAGCGGCGCTAGAGGCGGGGAGAAGAGCCAGAGCCGAGCTTCCCCTGGGCTGCCCTCCCCGGCCTGGCCCAGGGCCTGGAACCCGGCCCCCCTCCAGCCCCGGCTTGGGGAAACTGCCAGGCAAGGAGCGACTTGCCAAAAGACTCTGGGGGAGCAAGAGGGCAGGACAGGAGCATTTTGCACGCTCCGGCTGCTCATTTCTTCCTCTGTCGACACACCCCCAGGGAGCCCCCTTCCCCGACATTACACGCACACGCACGCGTTCGCCCTTCCCACCATCCCAGGTCCATCGATTAAAACACTAGTTGAATTCTTTCTGATTAAAAAGAAAAAAAAAAAAAGTGCAACAACTCTTCTCAGGAGTCGCCCGAGCAAAGAAAGTCCGTCTGCGGGCGTCTTTTTATAGTTTCCTAGGAGTTAAGATATCAGGCGGTCCCCAGTGAAAACGGGACCGGAACCCCGAGGGGGCGAAAGGTGACGAACTCCTTTCCCACCCCCGCGCCTCTCACCTCCTTAAGTTCCTTGGCCACGTCCTTCAGGTCGCCCAGGACCAATTCTAGATCCTCCACGATGATCTTGATCTGTTCCTTCACCTTGGTTTTGGAGGCTGCCGGCGGTCCCTCAGCTGGAGAGGACGAGGAGGGGGTCCCCTTGGACTTGGCTGACATTCTCTGGGGGCAGGCGAGGCAGGTCAGCACAGGCGGGCGAGCGGAGGCTGCTGCGCGCCCCCGTCCCTGGCGCTGCTGCGGCCGCTGCCGCCCCACTCCCCCCACATTTTGGACGCTCCCTGGGCAGCGGCGGGTGGCTGCGCTCGGCGCTCGGCAGGGCGGCCGCACCGCGGTGCTGCCATCAACTCCCCGAGACGCGGCGCTCGGCGCGGGGCTGCAGACCGGCGAGCAGCGCGCCTGCGCCTCCTCCCGCCGCCGCCCGCCGCTCTCGCGCACACACGCGCTCGCTCCCCGCCCGCGGAGACGGCCGCCCGGCCGCCGCGCCCGGGGCTGCCAGCTGCAGTCCCCGCGGCCCGGCGCTCGGCGAGCCCTCGCCGGACACCTGGGCGTCCGCGAGCCGGGAGCCGGCTCCGCGCCCTGCCCACGCCTGGCCTCGATCCTGAAATGCCCTCCTCTCCGCAGCCCGCTGTGTGTCTTCGCACAGCTAGCCCGGCCGCTTCCTTGTCGCCCGCTAGCAGAGCCAGGGAGCCCCAGCACACTTTCTGACAATATGCGAACAACCACAGAAGGGCCAGGATTTGGGGTAAAGCGACCCTAAGTGTTTATCCAGAACCAAAGTATGTTCAGAAGGCCTCCAATGACCCTTCTAGTGACCTATGAGTTAAATGGAGGTGTTCCTACTTCGCCAGGAGGGAGAGAGATAAATGTGCATACATGATCACCCCTCACCCCCCCGGAAAAATGAAATTCAACCAATATTCTTGAACGAGGTTGCCTAATCTTGCTATTCCAGAACACTAATAGCGGATTTATTAATCTCAAGTCCTCACACCAAAAATCCCCTGGGGAGACTGTCTGAGTCATCTTGGCTGTACTTATCTGGGACAGCTCTCTTTCCTTTTTTCTTTCTTTTTAAAACTATCCTTTCTGTTTTCGTGACCTATGCTGATGTATGTTCTTTGGGGGGGGGGGGGGAATAAGCTGTCTGCATCTCTTCTTAGGAGAGCTGAATAAGAAGGGTGCCTCCAACTTTTTTTTTTCCCCATCAATTTCTTTAAAATTTCCACTTCAAGTCTTTTGCTACTAAATAGGAAATAACTTTCTGACTGTTCTGTCAAAAGGACCCAGGGAAGGGAGTTAATAGGAAGCCTTTGGTTTCATTCTCAGTAGGTGGCTCCCATTCTCATTAGCTAAAGTTTTAATTTCCTTAGTAACAAACCCACGGGCTATTAGCTACTGACCTGGCAGGATGGCTGTACTCTATTGTCTTCAGTGCACTCTACTCCAAATCATTATTTTAATAGGCTTCCTCTTTTGGTCATGCCTTGGTGGGGCCCTTGTGTCTTCCTTCTCACACCCCAGGTGGCTCCAACAAGCTCCTAGAGATGAAGAAAATCTTGGCAATTCTTCTCTTCTGAGTTCCTTAAGCCCTCCATAATCAATCAGTTTTAATTCTGAACAATTTATCTTGACAAAATCATTGGAAGTCATATGTGGACTATGAAAAAAAAAAAAAAAAGAAGCAACAGAAGAAAAAAATAGAAATTTAGATACAGTGCCAAAACAGTAACAGCATTGAAAAATACATTGAAAAATCAGGGGACAAAGAAGAAGGTGGAAAGCAGAGGCTGCTGGGGGACAATTAAAGAAAGAATAAAAGAACCAGTGTGCAGTAAGCAAACTGGAGAGGTGAAAAAAAGAAGAAATACTTAAAAGTGTTACATAAGTAACATGCTTAAGGTCTCAGAGTTGAAGAGAATAGATTTTTTCCCTAAGTTCCTTTATCTCTGCAGGTTCTTTATATGATATAGATATAACAGCAAAAATAATTATATCAGGTTTACAAACTCTCCCACTGGAAATTTCTGATCTTTAATGACACTCTTATTTCATATGTGAATAAAGATAAATGGTCAGAAATGGCAGAAGATCATATGAGAAAAAAAGAAAAAGTGCTTTTCCTCTAGATTTGAATTTTTGACTCTCAGTGGTGGGCAAGTAAATACAGAAGCCCCTCAAATTCAAAGTATAATGATTGTAGGCAAGAATATTGGTGAGAGGAAAGGAAGTGGTATCTTCCTTCCCACTGACAAAATAATACTCTTGTAATATTAACATATATCCATGCTACCCTGAATCCCCTTCACTACAGATGTAAAAAAAACAAAACAAAAACAAAACTGTTGTCCTACGATATCCGTTGCTATTAATGAACTAAACTATTCTGGCTCAAAATTGAATCATAATTACTATTCTAAAACACATCATCCACACCATATCACAGTTTATTCTTAGATAATGGCTGTCACCTATCTATGTCTATATTGGAATACAACAAGGAGTCAACTGAAAGGGGAAAAGTTAAAACTGACTTCCAAACTCAAACTAAAAAGCTTATAGGACCCTAGCAGTGGTGGTTACCACTATTTTCTAGTTATTAAGCAGGGTAAGATATTCCTAAAGAAGAAAATTTCACAGAGTTAAAAAATACTGAGGGAAAGAAAGCAGAATGAAAAGGACACAAACATATATTTATATATATGTTTTTGTATGTATATGTGGGTATGCATGTGTGTGTGTGTATGTGTGTGCACGTATATATATCTATTTATTTTCTACTTTTTTTTTAACCCTTATGGAAAAAAATTATTCACTCCTTTGGCTCATCCTGGACTCCTCAGAGGTTCGTATATTGTGTTTTAAAGCCAAATTATGGAGACCACAGAGCAAAAGTGACACAGAGTAAAATTTCTGATGAATCTGTCCATAAATTTGTTTATGTACTTGCACTAGCGACAAATGAGCACATACTCAAACCCCATCATTTATAAACTTAGACACAATAACAGATTTCTAAATAAAGGGAGGTCTTATTCACAGAAGTGATTGTGCACCAGCATTTTATCCTTTCTGTGTCTTTATATTTTCTGAGTTTTGCAGCAAGGAAGATTGGATAATTATAGGAGATCATCTAGTGGTTGTTTTTTTAGTTACAAGTACTTATCAGTATTCTTGAACATGTGTGTGTGTGTGTGTGTGTGTGTGTGTGTGTGTATCTGTGTGTGTGTGTGTGTGTGTGTAATCTATTGCAATCGATCCCTAAAAATTGATGTGCAGGAAGTGTTATGACACTGACATAATTTTGAATTCATAAAGAGTTCAAGAATATTCCCAAAATACTTTGTCCCATTTTGGTGTAGTGGCTCTTACTGATTTATTACCTTAACGATGCTCATTGATTCTCAAACAATGGATGATATGCATAATATCATTCTTAATGGAGACTTTTGATTTTTTTTTCTTTTGCGTGCATTTATTTCTGTTTGCAAAATCTAATAGAGTTATTAGAGATATTTGAAAAGATGAAGAAAGAAATGGCAACATTGCTCTGAAAATAGTTTTCACTGGGGAATTGTGGGGGAGAGTGGGAAAGGACATGGATAGCTAAAAGATAAAATTTTGTCGGTGAAACAGCAGAGAGAAATAAGGAAAGTTCTCCATCTACACGTTGACTATTAAATATATTGCATATGTCTGGGCAGTGGTTCTCAAACTCTGGCATGCACTGGAGCTTGTTAAAGCACAGGTTACTGGACCCCAACCCCAGGGTGTCTGATCCAGTAGGTCTGGGGTGAGGTCTGAAATTTGCCTCTCAACATGGTCCTTGGCTGCCAGAAAGGGACCACATTCTGAAAATCACTGGTTTGAGAGATGAAAAGAAAACTTCAGGTTTCTTTTTAGCCAGTCTAAGCCTTAAAGATCATCTGATTATATCTCTTTACCTTATAGATGAGAAAACTAAGACCCTGGGAGGTTAGGTGGTATACCCAATGTCTGACATCTAAGGAATACAAACTAAGAGCCAGAACCCCATGTTGACTCATACGTTTTAGGGAGTGGTCTCTATTTGTCTGGAGAAGTGTCTCCTTTTTATCAACTGCTGTTGGCATAACGTCAAGCTTCTAGAGATAAATGCATATTGGTTTACGAAATGTGATCTGAAAATTTAAGTGAAGGTATTCTAAGTAGAACTTTGTTGCGAAGCAGTTGCTCAATAAATACCTGACCAGAAAATAAAATACTGAATGAAGTATTGTCCATCTCTATGCATTCTGAGAATAATTCAACAAATATTTTTTAAATGGCTACTCTAGGCAAGAATCTACACTATGGGGGATATGTAGCAACTAGGTTTAACAAGACATGGTCCTAGCAGGAACAACTAGGCAATGCCACACACGACTCCAATATAAAAACTGAGATTACCTCAGAGTATCTCGTCCTATCCTCTTTCCCAATTGTACTCAGTTTATTTCACTTGACCTCCGAAGTCAACATATACTTGGCTTTTTTTTTTGGTTTTGTTTTTTTGCTTTTTACTTTTCACCCATGTAACAGAAACTGAACTTTTGCGGAACTCAACAAAGGAAATTGTGTCAGAGCCAAACCAAAGAAAGGTAAGGACAGAAATATCTTCACGTGGGATTGGAGCCAGAAATTCTAAGATCACTGGGACTATTTCTTTCTGTCCCTGTATCCCACCGCCTTTTCGTGGATTGTTACTTTCTCTTAAGCTCGTTTCTATATAAGATTAAAGTGGGGTTCCTGATAAGTCCAGGCTCACATCTTCACAACTTTGCAACTAAACAAACAGAAGATCATCACAGCAAGCTTCCGGGAGAAGACTTTGATAGGGCTAGCTTAGGGTATGGACACCTCAGACAGTCACCGTGACTGAGTTGGGTGCAAAGCTGCGACAGGAGTTGTGCCGTTCTTATAGAAAAGGCATACATTTGTATACTTACTAACATGATTTTCCAGCAGGTGGCAGTAAAACAAGTTATTCCACCAAAATCTGTATATTATGATAATTTTCTCATATAGAAGTAAAGTGTTTTTGGAGCTCCTGGGTGGTGCAGTTGGTTAAGGGTCTGCCTTGGGGCTCAGATCATGATCCCAGAGTGCTGGGATCGAGCCCAGCATCTGCCTTCACGCTCAGCCTGAACTCGGCTTGAGATTCTTTCTCCCTCTCCCTCTCCCCCTGTCTCTCGTAAATAAGTAAAATCTTTAAAAAAAATTTTTTTTAAATAAGTGTTTTCAAGGAGCAAAATTTTTTTCAGATTCACACAAAGACACCATATAAGTTAGCAATGCTTGGGTAAGAAACTGGTGGTAAGAAGTATAATGACTGGCCCAGTTTGGATCAAGTTACCTACACCTGTGCCCTATTTCTCCACCAAAAGAGGAGATGTGCCCCTGGGAATATAAAAACAACAGGTATCTTCCACATAGACTTTAACTGGATCATATACCTTACTTTTTTTCTCACACTTAGTGATTAACATCTTTTGATTGTTCTTGCTTCCTGGAAGCTAGCTTTGTTCAAGTCCTCCATTTAGCATTGGGTTTATGCATATCAAGAACCCTTCATCCAGTCCCATCTCAGGGTTCCAGCTTGGAAGACCTCACCCAGCCCAGAGCTGCTGAACTGCCCCCAGGACATGTGCAAGCAATTCTGGAACAATTACTCCCTTCACTCAAGTCTTCAGGAGTTTACACTCATCCTGAATCCCTGGGACCCGTGCCTGACATCCCATTCCGCCTCTCAGCTTCAAACCTCTGGGCCAAGCGAAGAGAGAACCTGAGACTTTCAAGATTCCAGGACTCTTACAGACATGCCAAAGAGGTGTTTTTAAAACTTGGCCAAATGCCACTCTGTACAGTTAACAGCTTAGCAGCCTCTTTCCCTGGAAGGCAATTCAGCTCCAACCAATGAAAACGTGATCATTTCACAGAAAACCATACACCCTACTAGCTCCAAGATCATTGAAAATTCTACTGAATCATTCATGCACCCAATTAATTTTAGTAGATACTTGGCGATCTCACTTAGAAGTTTCAGGGTCCTTCGTTGTTTGTCTTAGTTTTTGTCACCCCCCTCCCCCAAGATAGTAAGTCAGGGTGAGCCAGGAAGAATTACTGGTTTTGATAAAGTCAGGGTGGACAAAGAAGCTGGCAGTTCTTGTACCCCTCCCACTGCTTAAGGAATGCTCTGGCCTTCAGGAAAACAAAGCTGGGTCCTACCAGATATAAGGTGGCCAGCAATGCCACCCACTGTGTATCATCAGGTAGAACGTGTAGTTTTAGTTCCTCATCTGAAAATTGGGACTGGATGACCCAACTCTGCGAAGAGTCTAGGCATTCTGTACAATGCTGAGTATAAGCACTGAGACGCCCTGCCAATCTGAGGGAGTGGACCTTGATACAATAACAGGGGTCCCGTAATGGAGCTACTACTCTATTTAATCGGCATGTTATTTGCACTTTTTAATCCCACTTGCTCATCACAAGTCCATGAGTTTTGGCCCAAGCCTCAACCCAAGCTTCAAAAATATATTGTTGAAGACTGAATGTTTGTGTCCGCAATTCATTCCTATGTTGAAGCCCTACCCCCAGAGTGATGGCATTTGGAGATGGGGCCCTTGGGTGGTAGCTAGACTTAAATTAGCTCATGAAAGTGGGGCCTCAGAATAGCATTAGTGGCTTTATAAGGAGGGGAAGAGAGAGATGTCTCCTTCTATGAGCGTGCACCAAGGAAAGGTCATGTGAGGCCACTATGGGAAGACAGACACGAGCAAGGCAGGAAGAGAATCCTCTCCAGGAACTGAACGGGCTGCCACCCTGATTTTAGACTTCCTCACTTCCAAACCTGTGACAAAAGAAGTATCAGTTCTTCAAGTCACTTAGCTTATAGTATTCTGTTATGGAAGCCCAAGCTAAGATAGATTTTGTTTTGTGTTTCCAGCTTTAGTGAGATATGTGACATGTAATGCTATGTAAGTTTAAGGTGTACAATGAAAGATGATGTAAAATGAGGGCCACCTAACGCCTTCATCTTGTCACATGATTACCATTTCTTTCTTGTGCTGAAAACATGCACGATCTTCTCTTTGGGGAACTTTCGAGTATGTAATACGGTGTCATGAGCTACAGTCACTATGCCATACCGTTAGACCCCCAGAACGTTCTCATCTTCTAACTGAAAGTTTGTACCTTTTGCCCAACACCTCCACTTTCCCACCATTCCCCACCACTAGTAACCACCACTCTACTCTTTCTTTCTACAGGTTCAGCTTTTAAAAGATTCCTCATTTAGGTGAGACCACACCGTTTCTGTGTTTCTCTGTCTGACTTATTTCACTTAGCATCACGCCCTCAGGATTGATCCAAGGTGTCACAAATGGCAGCATTTGATTCTTTATCATTCTTTACCATGGCTAAATAATCGTCCACTGAGAGAGAGAGAGAGAGACATCTTCTTTACTCATTCATTTGTTGAGTAACACTTAGGTTGTTTCCATATCTTGGCTATAGTGAATAATGCTTCAATTAACATGGAAGAGTATGGATAGCTCTTCGAGACCTGATTTCATTTCCTTTGGATATATTTCCAGAAGTGGGATTACTGAGTCATATGGTAGTTTGAAGACAGATTTTGACACTGAGAAGTAGGGCATTACGGGAACAAATATGTAAAACTGTGAAAGCAGCTTTGGAACCGGGTGAAGGGCAGAGGCTGGGGGGGTTTTGAGGTGCATGCTGGAACTGTGGATATCAGGGCTACTCTGGTGGGAACTGAGAAAGGGGGAGAGTTAGAGAGCAAGGCTCTACCCTCTTAGAGAGCACACAAATATTCATGCATGGAATATTTGTAGAAACATGGACATGATGGGCCACTGTGGTAAGGTCTCAGATGGAAATAAGGAACATTGTATTGGAAACTGGAGGAAGGGCCCCTGGGTGGCTCAGTTGGTTAAGCATCTGCCTTTGACTCAGGTCATGATCCCAGGGTCCTGGATTGAGTCCTGTATTGGGCTCCCTGTTCAGTGGGGTGCCTGCTTTTCCCTTTTCCTCTGCCCCTCTCCCGGCTTGTGCTTGCTCTCTCTCTCTCACACTCCCAAATAAATAAATAAAATCTTTAAAAAAAAAAAAAAAGGAAATGGAGGAAAGGCGATCCTTGTTATAAAGAGGTGAAGAACTTGGTTGAATCGTTTTGGTATATTCCTGTTTTGTAGGAGGCAGAACCTGGGAGTGATGCAAGTGGATATTTTTAACAGAGGAGATTTTTAAGCAAAAAGTCGAAGGAGTACTGTGTTTCTTCCTGGTTGCTTACAGCATAACGCAAAAAGGCAGAGAGGACTTGAAGGAGGAATTGTTAGGTAAAATGGAACCAGAACTTAAACATTAAGAAAACTATGAGCCTGACCATTTTGCAAAAATAGAGGATCAATAAGCACATTCCAAAGAGAACACCAAAGGCATGGCTGGGATTATGTTAATTGAACACAGCCAGGTTGAACTGGAGGGGATGGAGATGGGATGAAGTAAAGGAAGTCTATCCGACTTGTTAGATCCTATAGGATTGGGTCATAGTGTTATTAGGACATGAACTTGCACTCTCCTTCAAGAAAGGGGAGGAAGGACCCCAAAGGCAATTCAGAGATTGTCCGGACCACCATCTTGGTTTTAACAGATTGGATAGCCTTTCAACCAAAGACGTGGGGATGAGTCCATCTTGCAAAGTCATGGGGCCAGGGAACCCACAGACTTGGGGGTGTAAGGTCCCCCAGCAAAGCCACAGAGATGAGAGGACTGCCCTAGCAGGCCGGTAGGGCAGAGCACCAAACCAAAGAGGATTGATGACTGTCGAGCTTTGACGTATGATGACATTTGTGTTACTATATATTGGACTTGCTGGGGACCCAACCCCCTTTCCTTGTATTTCTCCGTTTTGGAATGGTAATGTCTGTCCTATGCCTGTCTCACCACCGTATGTTGGAAGTATAGTAATCATGTGTCTGGTTTCACAGGTTCACAGCTAAAGAGCAACTCTGCTTCAGGATGAATTATACCTCCAGGCTCACCCATATCTGATTCTGATGATAGTGAGATGAGACTTTGGGCTTTAGGCTGTAGGGTTGATGCTGCGTCAAGTTAAGATTTTGGGGGCTGCTGGGAAGGAATGAATGTATTTTGCATGTGAAAAGGAGATCAATTTGGGGGACCTGAAGCAGAATGTTATTGACTGAATGTGTTCCCTCAAAATTCATATGTTTAAGCCTTAAGCCCAGTGTTATTTGGAGATGGGGCCTTTGTGAGGTAACTGGGGTTACACGAGGTCATGCGAATGGGCCTTCATGACAGGATTAGTGACCGCCCTATAAGAAGAAGCCCTCTCTCAATACTTCTCTCTCACTCACCCCTCCCTTCTTCTCCTTCCCCTCACCTCCTTACCTCCCTCTCCCTCTCCCTTTCTCTGTGTCTCTCTGCACAAGCACCAAGGACAGGCCACTTCTTGAAAGGATGTAACAAGAAGGCAGCCAGCCATCTGCAAGCCTGGAAGAGAACTCTCACTAGGAACCAAGCCTGCTGGCACCCTGATCTCCAACTTCTCAGCCTCCAAAACTATGAGAAAATAAATCTCCATTGTCTACACCACCCAGACTATGGTATGTTGTTATGGCAGCCAGAGCGCTCTAAGATAGGCATCACCCACCTCAGAGGACTTGACAGGAAGAAGTAGGGAGAGAGAGACAGCAGTTAACCCAGTTAGGATGGTTGCCGTGGACGCACAGTTGATACAGCCTCAGGGCCTAAGCTAGGTAGGAATAATGAGACTGGATTGGGAACAATCCATAGGTTTATCAGGAATGAGAAGGAGGTATCAGCCACATGCTGGCAACTAATTCAAGACATCGGGCTGAAAGAAGTCAAGTTTGATTTTAAGATCTTGAGTCTATGTCATTTGCAAGTGTTCATTCCAACGGATTTTGAAATAGACTTAAAAGTCATGCATAGTCTGGTAATGATGTGTTCTGCTGGACTGAAGGAAAACTAAACAAGATGAATGTTTCATCTCATAGGAAACTAAGTGGTCATATGTACTATTTTCCCACAGAGTTCAAGTGTGTATGTAAATGATATACCATTTAAATACCAGATACTATTATCATAGTTCATGTGTCAGAATAGTCAACATCACAAAATAAGCAGATGTTTGCACCCTAATGTAAAACACTCATTGCAGTGACAATTTAGAGAACCTTAGGATTTCAGGATTAGAAATGACCTTAGAAGCCATATAATCTAAATCTTTTAATTTTACTGATACAGACACTGAGTTCAGAGAGATTACACAGAATTAAGAAGTGACGAGAATCGGACTTTCTGACACTTGGCATACATGGACCCTCGAATGATACCAATAGGTCAAAAGAACATTAAACTAACTCTTTTCAAAAGCATTGTGCAATAATGAGATATCATAAGAACCATCTCTCCTACCTTAAAAGCTCCTGTATCTTGAGGCCTATGGGCAATCTCTAGTACTTTAAGAGGTCTTGATGATGACATCCTTTGAAAAACAGCAGGGATTAGAAAAAGGATGTATTAATACTACAAGTTCTAGAAAAGCTGTATAGGAGACCTCCAAGGATAGTATCAGAATAAGATTGAAAAGAAACTGCTAACTTCATAATACAGAAAAAAAAAAAATCAGTATGTAACTTTCCATAACACAGATTTCTTAACGTTATGTTTCAAAACTTAATGTCTGTGTATAGGATAGCAACATAGGAAATATTTTTAAGCATCTGTCACTACTGAAATTTGATCAAAGCCTTGATATCTCTGCTATTTTAATATTTGGCTCTAAATTTGTTAAATTTTTCTCAATATCCTTTTCCATACTTGTAAGCTGTTTCATTTCTTTTACAATAACTTCTAATTCTTCGAAAAAGGTGTTTTTAAAAAAAAATTTTTTTTTTTTTTTTGAGAGAGAGAGAGGTGGGGGCAGGGGCAGAGGGAAAGGGAGACTCTCAAGCAGACTCCACGCTGAGCGCAGAGCCGGACGTGGGGCTCCATCTCCTGACACTGAGATCATGACCTGGGCCCAAATCAAGAATTGGACGCTTAACTGACTGAGCCACCCCAGGCGCCCCTGTAATTCTCTGCAACCATTTTCAATCCAGCATGTATTTGTAAATGTTGTAATTCCCAGGGAAGAATGCTCAGTGCTGATCAATTGAAGACAATGTCTTTATTCCATAGTGGCATCCCATCATAATGCCCTCTATATTAGTTTTTCATGTACTTTTTGTAAAAACTTTTCAGTATTACTGTGTATAAAGTCCTATGGGGGGGGGGCTGGGTGGCTCAGTCGTTAAGCGTCTGCCTTCGGCTCAGGGCGTGATCCCAGCGTTCTGGGATCGAGACCTACATCAGGCTCCTCCATTGGGAGCCTGCTTCTTCCTCTCACACTCCCCCTGCTTGTGTTCCCTCTCTCGCTGGCTGTCTCTCTCTCTGTCAAATAAATAAATAAAATCTTTAAAAAAAAAAGTCCTATCAGACTGTTTTTCTACTGTGTTTAGCACCAGCTCAACTAGTAGTTGACAGGGCATTTGAAAATGGTTCAGCCCTTTCCCACACAGCACAGTGGGACAGCAGAATGTCCCTCATTCCGTTAGATGCCACTCCTATCAACTGTCCAGATGTCTAAAAGAACCCCTGGAGAGTTTCCTTTAAAAACCACTTTGCCGTGTGGTTTTTAGGATCTAATAGAAGGAAAAGTCTCTATCCCTTATTTGGGGTTTTTAAAGAACTAGTACAGAGTGCTACACTGTCTCTCTGATTCTTTCTAAACAATAAAGCAGCAGGCGATGGTGGAACTGAGCAGATCTGAAGTCAGACACCTTCGGTTTGAAGCCCATATTCTGTCACCAGCTCTGTGATCTCAGACACTGAAACTCCACCAGTGTGGTTATAGTACCTAAACAGGCAAAAGTGAATTGAGAATCAAAAGAGATAATTATGTGGAAACGTTTTGTAATCTGTGAATTACCGAACAAATGTTTGGTCACTGTTATTCTTTTTGTTGGTTCTGATTGATGTTCTCTGTGTATCAAGGAACCCGCTACCTCCCCTGTTCCAGGACTTGGCTGCTTTCCAGAATTGCTTGATTAAGGAAAACCCTCTAACAACTGCAATTTTTCAAAGTATATTCTAGCAGTTTCATTTTTTTAAAAAAAATTTGAAACACTGCATACTATGTACCCACCCCTCTTACATATGATGAAGGTAAATATCAAGATATCGAAGTCTGAAACATCTTATCTGTTTAGGTTAGTTTCCAAACTTACTTTATTTGACCATGGAGTCCCATACTTTCTATGTCTTGTCCTTCCCTTCCCTTCCCCTCCCTTCCTTTCCTTCTTGTTTTAACATAACACCTATAAGTAATCCGCTTAAAGAATTTCACGGAACACAATTTAGTAAGATCTGTTCCAAAAGCTTCGAGTGATGATTACACGTGATCCTTATTTTGCTTTTCCTAAGAACTGATTCTATATACCTGGATTATTCGGTATAGGAGGCCTTATCAGAAATCGTGTTGTGTGTTTCTGTAGCATTCTTATGCTCATGTAGTTTTCCAAATAACAGATTTTGTTCTGTTATTTTTATTCATGCTGTATTTGTACAGATCCCTACTATTTTCCAACCACTGCCTAATGTTACATCATCATCTCCCTCAAGGCTCACTATCAAGCAATAAAACTAGAGCAGGGAAGTACTATTATCCTCACTTGAAGGGTAGCAGCCTTAATTGAGATCACACAACTGCTGTGGGACAATGAGCAGCACAAAGCAGGTGTCCTCATTCTTGCTCATTAAGCTTTCTCCTACCATGCAAACTGCCCGACTCCTAGCCTTTCATACCGCACGCCTCCAATCCTCTTTGCTGTCTTCCAGTGCCAAAAACTACTGTATTTTCTGCTTTAAGTCAGACACGTGAAGAGGAGAATTTGCTTATTTTTAGCTGCCTGATAACTGAACTCAACCTTTATTGGCTACTGGGTCTTTGGGGATAGGAGAGAGAGAGAGCGCGCGAGCGAGCTTGGGAGGGTACCCTTTGGTTTGAATTACTTAAGGAAAAGTCTCCCATTCTTAAGTTCAGACCAAGATTTATTCCAGAAACCTCAAAGACTGTGGCTATGTCAGATATTTTAAGTGTTAGATTGAATCCACTCAAAGGTTTGGGTTAATAATTCCACAGCAGAACAGGCTGTGCTATAAACAATGGACTTACCCTGCCACAAGGGCATGACAATGTTTTCTATGAAAGAAAAGCAATTGTTCAAGTGCTGCCCATCTGGAGCCATAAAAGAGCTCAGAATACACTAATGCAACCAAGAAAACAAAAGGGAAAGCTTTTCGCCATGTACTTTCCACCATGCATTTGACACGTTGGCAGCTCAGTAACATTCTTGACATTTCTGAGCTGTTCAGTGCAGCAGCACAGGAACAGAAAGTGTGACTTAGCCTCCACTGGCACATCACCAGGCTCCAGCACAAGGTAAGTTAGCTTGTTAGCTAACTCTTTTGGTAAGCTGAATGCCAGGTAATTTAGAGCCAAGCCAACCGGATGGTCGGGACGGTGTGAAAACCACGCCGTGTACCCCATTCTGCAATAATGTAACCACTGGATTCAATTTGCTCCTGACCCAGGAATTCTACTCATGTATTGGTTTACGAGCTGTGGCCTACCAATCAATAACTTATGCAAGATTGATTCTCGTCGGGGTCCAAGCTATTTCTCATTTACCTGACAACATGTATGTTTTCGGGCTTGGAAACTGTGGGAAGATACAGGGTTTCCCTAAATCCAGTCATCAATTACATATTATAAAATGAAGTTGGTATTATCCTTTTGATTTTGACATAATAAATATATTAAAATCTTTTCAGTCAATTTGGGAAGCGTGACCCTAGTAAAGTTGTGAAATTAAAATGGAGCTCCCCCCTCGCTTTCTACCTTGCTGATTATGCGACCACAAAGTGCGTGCTGGACGGCAGGGGAGGGAGGGAGAGGTGATGAATGGAGCCTAGTAAGGCAGTCACCAGAGCAAGAGTTTGCATTAACGAAACCAGACACACTGTCCATTGGTTTTCGCAGTGATCTGTGCCCAGGAGACTCACCTGTGTGGACCGCATCCACGCGGTCCTGTGTTCTCTGCCTTCCACACTGGTTCAGATGATGGGGACGAGAGGAAGAATATATTATTTTAAAAGATTTGATTTATCTATTGGAGATAGAGCGAAAGAGAGAGCATGAGCATGAGCAGGGGGAAGGGCGGAGGCAGAGGGAGAAGCAGGCTCCCCGCTGACCAGAGAGCCCATCGCGGGGCTCCATCCCAGGACCCTGGGATCATGACCTGAACTGAAGGCAGATGCTTAACCGACTGAGCCACCTATGAGCCCCAAGAGGAAGAATATTTCTTGAGCATATCGCCTGCGGGGTTGGCTGGGTCCCCAAGTCACAGCCTTTGACAAAAGCCTTCCTGGGTTCTGTTTATTCTGTTCTCCCCACTTTTCCCTTCAGACCTCAGCTTCACCTCACATTCTGTACCACTTCTTGGTGTCGCTACACTCCCATCACTCCCATCACTGTCCTTTTATTAAGGACACTTGTCCACTGTCCTTTTATTAAGCTCTTTTCCCACGACCCTATGGGAAAGTGCCATGCTTTCCCCTCACCCTGCCTTATTATACACACTACAAGGTCGAATATGGCTGCACAGGTACGGCTGGCTAACCAGTGATGGTCCTACTTGCAAGAATATACAAGAACCGTGTAGGAAGTCTTTCCCTCTAGGAGAAGAGCGCACTAGGGTCCCTGCTTTTGTCCTGAAATGATAACCACTGCAGGAAAATAATGTGTACGACATGTGTGTTTTACAATACAGAGTGTATCTTCTGGCTCATGGTCTCACCCACATGCCCGCCCTGGAACATGAATGGATTCATTTCCAGTTTATTAAATAAATTACTTACATATTAGCTCAAAACTGAATTTTGATGGATTTAGATGATCAAAGTACACATTTTTACAGATACATAAAATTTCATATTTTTCTCCTGGTTTTCTTTCTTTAGCACTCACATTTAAATTGTGCAAAAAACTCTTCCATCATACACAACTTGTTCAGATTATTCTTCTAAGCTATTGGACATAATTTGGACACTATTAGTGTGTATAATTGTGCCAATTGTTTTTTCCACAAGCAAGAGCAGGCAAATAAAAGAGATCAGGCAATGCAATGACAGGTGGAAATAAATATTTTTAAAATGCACTTGAATGATGTTTAACTCCTGTGGTTACATCTTTCATATAAGAATAATTACACTGCTGATTAACTTGAAAAGAACATACTAAAATTGCTTTATATGTTAATTATTTTAGAAACTCTGTTAGAAGCTCAAGTTCTTTTCCATGCTGTGCTGGCTTACTCTTCCTATTTAAGTGTTCTCATCTGAATATTTTATAATGGTAGACGCAAGTCAACACTGTGAAGTATCTAACAGCATTTGCATTTTTCTATAGAATTATATACTGTTAGACCCCTCCAGTCTCCACAACAGTTCCATAAAATGGAAGACTTGAAAGACACGTGGATGGATTTTCACTGTGGCATGGAGCGGGTGGACTGTAGCTGACCATATTCCCAAGAAGAACTCTCAGGGTATTTGGTGAGTGTGAATGTTTCTGTCCTTTGGGAAAACAAAGCTGAAATTAACACGACATTTAAATATCTCAAAATGTAATTAGCTGATCGTGCTTTTATTTATTTTTTCTGATTGTACTTTTATTTATTTACTTATTTATTTAAGATTTTATTTATTTATTTGACAGAGAGATAGCCAGCGAGAGAGGGAACACAAGCAGGCAGAGTGGGAGAGGAAGAAGCAGGCTCCCAGCAGAGGAGCCTGATGTGGGACTCGATCCCAGAACGCCAGGATCATGCCCTGAGCCGAAGGCAGACGCTTAACGACTGCACTACCCAGGCGCCCCTCTGATTGTACTTTTAAATGGTTTTTTGCCCTTGATGTTTGATGATTCCCCCTCCCAAAATCTTCTTTTCAAAATTAGATGCTGGACCACTAACACAAATATGAGGTGAAAGCAATCTTCACCACTGTTGAGCATTTCTTCTTCGTGTGGTCAGAATATAGCTAATGTCCACCTGCACAGGTCCTCTTCCACGCAGAAGCTTGGCTGATAGATAACAAATAGCCCAACCGTGGGAAAAGGAGATGTAAGTGGCGGCAAACTGAAATACTGGCGGGAGGGTAGAGCCTTCGGAGGTAAAATTAACCAGGCCAGGAAAAGACCAAGATGTAGGTCTGCACACTAGAAATTGTATGTTTTCACATAAAGTGTATTTCTTTATGCTTGATGTATAAGAAGACTCCAGAGGGTAAAGAAAGACCATCTCTTAAGGCAGAAATACACCAACCAAGTGCCAAGAATGAGCCTGGAATCATGTACCACAATGTACCTTATGGTTGTAGCTGAAATATGTACTCAGATCCTCAGTAGTACCCAAGAGGGAAGTGGAACGAACAGGGCAACTGTTAGTCCATGATTGCTGGCAGACACTGATATGGGGAGCATATCTCCTCAAATAAGGTTAGGGAGCAGCAGCAGCAGAGAGAGAGAGAACCAAAGAATATGGGGACTGATTAAATACTGCAAAACAAGTAAAACAAAAATTAACTTGAAAAATAATAAAGGGGATGTTTGAAGAAATAATTTAATAAAGAAACCAGAGGAAATACTTTTATAAAAGAAACCTGTTTCGAAGTAACGAGAAACAAGAAAATATGTCATCTGTGGAACAATACCAGAAAAGCGTAAGACAAGAACAGGTGAAGAAGTCAAGTAATATACTTGATCTGTGAATATTTCTGGAATATGTATAAAATGCATTAAGTTCTTAGTTCATTTTCTATAAGTAAGAGAGTATTTGGCACATTCTCTGATCAAAAAACAATACATCCAGAAGCCAATAAAAACTTTAAAAGATGTTATGAAATGAACAAAAGTATGCTTATAAATAACTGTCAGATCCCATTAATAAAATGCTTAGTAAATAACGCTAATGAGATCATTAGGCTCTGAGCCCTATGAAGCCACTAAAATACTTGTCTTACTCACCACTGCAAACCTAGTGTGGGCATGTCTGGCACTGGTAGATACTCAATAAACATTACTATCCTAAGTTGGGTTCCATAGTAGTAGAGCCTGAGACAGACTCTTGACCGAGAGAGAACTCTCAAGGGGAGCATGAAAGGATGTGAGGAAAGCAAGGGAGTATAAAGAAAACAGGCAATAACAAAATACCATAGACTTGGTGGACGAAATGAGAGACATTTGTTACTCAGCCTGGAGGCTGGGGAGTCCGAGATCAAGATGCCAGAAAGGTAAGTTCATTCTGAGCCTCTCCTCTTGGCTTGTAGGTGGCCCCCATCCCACTGTGTCCTTACAGGGAGAGACAGAGAGCAAGGGAGTGAGCCTCTCAAGAGTCTCTTCTTATAAGGGCAGTAATTGCATCATGAGGGCCCTAATCCACCCTATGACCTCATCTAACCATCTAGCCCTAATTATATCCCAAAAGCCTCATCTCCAAATACCATCAAAGTGGGGATAAGGCTTCAACATGTGAATTCTGGCGGAACACAAACATTCAGTTTCAGAAGACGACTGGCCTCTTACTGTGACCTAGCCTGGTCCCACCAAGAGCTCTTGAGCATGAACTGCACCACCAAGGCTACATGTATGAAACAGATATTCTCATTGGTTGTCTCTGAGTACACCATGTTTTAGGAGTCATCTCCAAAGATGAGCCAGCTGTCAGATGTCTCAAGGCTGCCATTTTGGTTTGGATGCCCTTTCCGGTCATTACAACCCACGGTGCATTTGACGGTTAAGTGCTGCTTCCTGACGCTGGCTATTCTGGGATTCTCCCAGCTTCATTAAGTGACTGAACTGTCCACTGTCAGTCCTGTCGTACAGAGGACAGCCATCACTGAGGTAGTCAGGAACGCTGGTGTCCACCAGCACATGCTTTACTGCTTTGGCATTTTCAGCTGGAGTCTCTTCCAATTTCACCTACCAGATTCATTCTAGCACTTGCTCTTCTCCGAGCCTGTGGATCCATTCTTGCACACTCTCCCATGGTTGTTCTGCCATCTCTAACTCACTTAAGGTGGGCCATCACCTTTGCAAGTTTCTAAGAGTCATCCGAGAAGCATATGAAAATCATCTCCAAAGGCCTGTGCCCAGGGGTTAATTCCTGAGGCATGAAACTTGTGTTTCAACCTGAAGCTCTCTCTTATCCACAATTATATTCTTGTTACTTCTGGTTTAGTACCTTTAGTCTCCACTCACAGGGCTACTCTCCGGCTCTTTTTGGCATGTATGCGGCATGTCAGATTAGCCAACTATCAAGTCTGATAGTTCCTTTCATAAAACATCCCTCTCTTCCCTTCACATAATGAGCTTTTTCCTTTCCAAGAGCGGACAAAATAATTGGTAAGGTGGCAAGAAGGGTAGTTGAGGGATAATCCTGTATAGGTCAAGACTGCCCTGAAAGGCAATTGCCACAGTTATGTCTCCGAACAAGGGGGGACCATTTTTCTCTAATAAGGCAGAGGAGAGGAAGTTCACAGGCCTAGAGGGCTCAGGGGAACCTGGGAGTTGGTATATTTCAATGGCCTCTACCTCAATATAACCACCTTTAGTCTCATGCACCCACCCCTTTCCTATCAAGGCCCTGACTCTGGCTACTGATATCATATAGATATATTTCTCGTTGAATGCTAGGCACCTGCAAAGTCCTCGAGAGGTTTGCTAGGTCCTCCAGAAAAACCGGGCCTGGAACATATTCCAACTCCATATCTTTTAATCCAGTTCATTATAACAGAAATTTATGAGCACCAATTATGTACAAAGCATCTCACTGAACACTTACTGCCTTCTCTTGCTTATTTTGTGTTAATCAGCGTGGTACTGTCCCCCACATCCATGCCCCGGTGTAGAAACCATGTAGCCAGAACTGCTGTCCTCGCTGAACTCTCCCACTTTCCACACCTTTAAGTAAGGCCTAATTACAAAGTTCTTGGTCCAAAGAGACTAAAGGTTCCAGTGGTCAGTTTGCTGCTGAGTAGCCTGTTCAGTGTAGATAACAGGAGGAATCAGGAAACAATCAATCCTGAAGAATTCACAGGAAATTGTGAATGACTGCTGTCCCCCTGCCCCCTAGAGATCACCATAGAAATTTAGACCATCTTTTCAACACAAAAGCTTGAATAATCAGTGCCTGATAGAAAGTCTGGGGAAGGCAGAACATGAAAAAGATACTGTCTGTCGTGTCCTTACTATGCACTCTGCTCAATGCTTAAGATGCATTAGCTCATTCCATCCTTCTAAACATCCTTCTAAAGTTCCATAATGTTTATCCCCATGTACAGTTGAGAACACTAAGGCAGAAAGAACTTGCCTACATGTGGAAATTCTGCACAAGAAGTAGGAGAGATGTGAACTAATCCCAAGGCTGATTGACTGCAAATTCAGCAGCCTTACCAACTACTTTAACTCGGAGTTAAAAACAAGGGCGCCTGGGTGGCTCAGTTGGTTAAGCGTCTGCCTTCAGCTCAGGTCATGATCTCAGGGTTCTGGAATTGAGTCCCTCATGGGGCTCCCTGCTCAGGGGGAGCCCGCTTCTCCCTCTCCCTCTGCTGCTCCCCCTGCTTGTGCTCTTTCTCTCAAGTAAATAAATAAAATCTTAAAAAAAAAAAAAAGAAACAAAAACTAAAAACAGGAGCTCCATTATCTGTCATGAATCTATAAACTTGAATATGTTTCTGTCCTTTCTTGGTCTCAATTTTTCACCTATACAACGAAAACGTTTTATTTTATGAACTTTAATAAATTTTCCACCTGCAGTGTTTCGTATATTCAATTAATCATTTACTTAGTGAGCTTGCATCGGGTGCCGAGAAATGTTAAAGTACACCACTTGATGACCTGGGTAGTATTAAGTTCGTATAATTTACTTTTCTTACGTTACTTTGTTTTTCATAGGGGATTTTACTAGGAGACAAAAATAAGTCATCACCTGTGTTCTTCGGTTCTTTCCTTGGACAGTTTGTACCAATATTATAGACACACATTTTTTTTTTTTTTTTACTAATAGTTGGGCCTCATCTTTCTTACCCTAATAGTATTTTCTCTATTCTAGACACAGAGGATACTTATTAAAAACACTCCATATTTACGTAATTGACAAGCTGTCTTTCTCATTTTCTTTCCAGCTCTTGAATAATGAAACAATGAAAAAAGGGTCTGGAATGTTTCCTCTGATGGCTGAAATCTATTACTTGGACCATAAAGTTGATGTCAGAAAAACACAGGATCTTTTATGATCACGCATTTTTACATCCCAGAAGCTATAAATGTTTCCCACAAAAGTATTAAAATACTTTTGCTATTCTATTCTTTGTGTTTCTAGCAGCCTTACACACTCTACACGTCAGAAATGATTACCCTAGCCATGATTCTCTGTTGTGTACGGATATAATTCATTTTATTAATTCGTTAGTATGTGTTTTCTCATACACTGCGCCATCTTATGAGTTCGCACAGATTTAATGTCTGTGTAACACTTTCATTTTGAAAGAGACATATTTTGCTCCTTGTTCTCTTGAAATAAATAATGCCAGAAAAGACATCTATACTGAATTCATTGACACAGAGGTAGCTTGGTTCCCACTGGCCATGGGCTGGCTCTGTCGGAAGTCAGTCTGCCAGGTAGTTATAAGGTCAATTGTACTGGGTATTTGTTACTTCACTAATCCTTTTTCTGCACTTTTTGCCCTCGCTCTGTTCTACAGCACAGGAAACACCATTTTCCTGCCAGCTAACTTCTCTTGCCAACTGGCTTCTCAGCAGGTTTAGGCAAAGGTGAAAACAGGGAGGTGAGAATAAGAGAAATGGGAGTCTTTCTTCCTCTCTTATGGGATGGTGAGACCCTGTGGCAACATCTTTGACATTGGCTGCTTCCCCTCAGCTACTGCAGAACAGCCCCCTCCCCCGGCTGCGCCCCAACCACTGATGGCCATGGTTCTAGCTCCCCTTACGCAGCCCAACTTCTGGATATGGTATCGCTACCTCTTCCTTCTATGCCATCTACTCCCAGACTAGTCATGCTTCCAGCTGTTATTAATCTTGGGTTTGCCTCATTATCCTGGAATGATTCACCAGCAACTCTATCACTATGCAAACAAGTCCTTGAATTTTATTCCCTCTTTTTGAAAGACCTACTACTGTTTCTCTCTCTTGCTCTCTTTGGATTGGTCTTATAGATTGACCCACACTTATTCTTTCCCTTTCAACTTCATTACATATCAGACTTGTGCAGGGCAGTGGAAGGGGAAGAGCCCACCGGGAAATAAGATGCATGTTTCCCCCCATCCTTTATGAAAATTATAGTCCAGCAGAAAAGACAGGTATTGTATACTAAGTTGTAGATACAATAGATAGTGTAAGAGAAATTATCTGATATTATGGGATCGACTAACAAGAGAAAGTAAGCCAACAGGAAGGGTCAGGAGAGAATTTATTTAAAAATATATTCTACCTAACTTAATTTCCCATTTTACAAATGATCTATAAAATCTTCATCAGTATTCGCCTTGAGCGTATCGAGCTATGTGGCCAGGAAATGTGGAAGGGAAGGAGACTTCCTCTATTATGTATATTCTTCCATAACCTTTGAGTAATTAACTGCATGTAAAGCACATTCAAAAGCATCATTTAAAATTACCTATAAATATCTCAGGAGCACCTGGTGACACAGTCGGTTAAGCAACCAACTCTTGGTTTTGACTCAGGTCATGATCTCAGGGTCCTGAGACTGAGCCCTGCGTCAGGTTCCCCAGTCAGTGCGGAGTCTGCTTGAGATTTTCTCTCATTCTCCTGCCTCTCCTGTTCATGATCGCTCTCTCTAAAATAAACAAACAAATTTTTTTTAAAAATAAAATAAGTATTAAGTGAATTAGGTGAATATTTTTTCTGATTTAAATATATATCCAGAGAGGTACATGACAATTCACTATGGTTTTAGAGATTCTCTGGCTGGTAGAATGTCCCCAATTAGGATGAAGGTGACACAAAATACTTCAAGTATTTCAGCAAAAAAATGTAAGTGTATGGTAGATAACACGTGACCCCAAATGCTTAAATAATAAAGGTATTTACCCCAAAGATACAGACGTAGTGAAGAGAAGGGCCATATGCACCCCAATGTTCACAGCAGCTCTGTCCACAATAGCTAAATCGTGGAAGGAGCCGAGATGCCCCTCAACAGATGACTGGATTAAGAAGATGTGGTCCATATATACGATGGAATATTACTCAGCCATCAGAAAGAACGATTACCCAACATTTGCAGCAACATGGACAGGGCTGGAGGAGATTATGCTAAGTGAAATAAGTCAAGCAGAGAAAGACAATTATCATATGGTTTCACTCATTTATGGAACATAAGAAATAGCAGGAAGACCGGTAGGAGAAGGAAGGGAAGAATGAAGGGGGGGTAAACAGAAGGGGAAATGAACCATGAGAGACTACGGACTCTGGGAAACAAACTGAGGGCTTCGGGGGGGCGGGGTGGGGGATTGGGATAGGCTGGTGATGGGTAGTAAGGAGGGCACGTATTGCATGGTGCACTGGGTGTTATACACAAGTAATGAATCATGGAACTTTACATCAAAAACTAGGGATGTACTGTATGGTGACTAACATGACATAATAAAAAATTATTATTAAAAAAATAATAAAGGAACATGGACAGACTAGTAGTCTGTGTAACCCTTCATTCAGAACCTCCGGCGCCCACACTAAAGAGCTACAGGGCTCGCATGTGCAAATCTAAGTACTGAAACCCGTCCCCGGACATCACCTTGCCCTTTATTCAGCTTGGAAAGACCATCTTAGGTTAAAGCTATTGTGACTTGTTTTTAGCACTTTCTTATTTTTGTGTGCTTTCAATTTGATCACAAATACTTACAAATAATATAGTATTTCCCTGGTACTGTGTCTGGCTCTGAGGATGATATAATAAGTAAAATACATATCTTTCCCTTTAGGAATTTTTTGTCTGAGAGATGCAGACAAGTGAATGAGCGCTTACACTACCATATGTATATCCCAAGAGGGAGGTTGACATAGTTATGGGAGCCCAGTAGAAAGACATCTAGCTAGCCTTGGAAAATCAAGGAACTCTCGCTGGAGGATATAAGAGCTAACTAGAAGAGGAATCAAGAGTCTCTATTGGTGGAAATACACAAACTCGTATGTTAACTCCCTTTTTGGATCACAAGACTGAAACCAAACACAGGTTAACTTTCAAAAGAAGCAAAAGCAATATGGTACTTAATTTAGGAGATCCCATTTATAACTGTTATAAAAGACTATAACTTATTTACATGAACTGCTGGGCCCTAACCAACGCCATGTAAGGGTGATTGCTAATGAAAGCGAATCCACAACACGCCAGCCACAAATACAGTTTTCTTAGAACTAAGGCATAGGGTTTGTTTTACCCTGAGGACTCCTTATCCCCATAAAAGCATTATAATTAGAGTCATAATTAGTAAAGTTGCTCATTATTCTTAATTAAATTAGACATTAGCCAGACATCAAAAATTACAATACACACCAATTATTTGCCAGAGTAAGTTATTCATATAATTTGCTTTATGCTTAATGTACAGCCAAATGTAAAACAAAACAAAACATAAAAGTACAGCCAAACATGCCAAATAAAGCCAACAAACCAATCCCTCTCTTACAACTCCTTCATAGTGGAGTTCGTGCCTGCCCAGGGGGCTCGCGAGCTCCCTTCCCCATGGCTTTGTCTCTGTTGGTGCTGAACTTGACTTTGACTCTCAGTAGCTTTCTCTGCCCTGCCCTGTAAGAGAAAGTCAGGGCAAGGTCAGGGAAGTTCTAACAAACATCTGAACTCACTAACCATGGCCCACTCCCTCTGACATGGTGCAAATAAATCTTTTATTTCATCTCTGTTGGTTTCCTAGCCAAGATGGTTGTGTGGCCATGATTCCAAGTTTCCATCTCTTTTTTCCTTTAGTAGATGGTGGAGTTGGTGGAGTTTCCTTTTTTTTTTTTTTTTGAAAGGATGAGGCCATTCAACATGATCTCTCTCATCTCCCTTAGTTGTCATTTGACCAATAGGAAGTTTTTCTCACTTCTAACCTCTCTCAATATTTTCTGTCTCAATAGAGACAGAAAAACACAGTCGCTACTTTCCTCCTCTTCTTCTTCTTCTTCTTCTTTTTTTTTTTTAAGATTTTATTTATTTATTTGACAGAGATAGAGACAGCCAGCAAGAGAGGGAACACAAGCAGGGGGAGTGGGAGAGGAAGAAGCAGGCTCCCAGCGGAGGAGCCTGATGTGGGGCTCGATCCCATAACACCGGGATCACGCCCTGAGCCAAAGACAGATGCTTAACCCCTATGCCACTCAGGCGCCCTAACACAGTCGCTACTTTCTAAGGTGAATTCTTCTACCTTGGCTCTTTCTCACAAATGGTATTTTTAAAATCAAGCCAGGGGTGCCTGGGTGGCGCAGTCGTTAAGCGCCTGCCTTCCGCTCAGGGCGTGATCCCGGCGTTGTGGGACCGAGTCCCACATCAGGCTCCTCCGCTGGTAGCCTGCTTCCTCCTCTCCCACTCCCCCTGCTTGTGTTCCCTCTCTCGCTGGCTGTCTCTCTCTGTCAAATAAATAAATAAAATCTTAAAAAATATATAATAAAATAAAATCAAGCAAAAGCTCTTGCTTTGCTGTCCTGCATTTTTCTTTTAATTTTTACTTTCCTCGTCTACTGGCTCCTTTGTCTTTGTCCATAAAGGTACCATTGCCTGCTCTTTGTATAAAGGCTGTTGCGTGATTCTACCTGTGTGTGAGTTTGTCCGTCTTTGTCTCTCTCACACACAAAATACACACATGCAATGGCATGTATTATTTTCATGATTATACAAATATCGTACAAACACAGAACAGGGAGGGAACGAGTGGCTGGGGAGCTAGAGAAAAGGTTTTTTTGTTTTGTTTTGTTTTGTTTTAAAGATTTTATTTACTTATTTGATAGAGAGAGACAGCCAGCGAGAGAGGGAACATAAGCAGGGGGAGTGGGAGAGGAAGAAGCAGGCTCCTAGCAGAGGAGCCTGATGCGGGGCTTGATCCCAGAATGCCAGGATCACGCCCTGAGCCAAAGGCAGACGCTTAAGGACTGAGCCACTCAGGCGCCCCGAGAAAAGGTTTTTTTAAGACTGAGGTTTGAGCTAGGTTCTGGAAGAATCAATGAGATTTTTCTAGACCAGAGTTCTCAAACTTTTTTTTATCTCAAGACCCCTTTATGTACTTAAAAGTGAGGATCCCAATTATCTGAGTTTTATCTCTGAGTATTTTCATACTATAATTTGAAAAAGAAATTTATAGGGGCACCTGGGTGGCTCAGTTGGTTACCTGTCTGTCTATGACTCAGGTCTTGATCCCAGGGTCCTGAGATCAAGGCCTGGGTCAGGGTCCCTGCTCAGCTGGGAGTCTGCTTGTCCCTCTACCCCTGCCCTGCTCATGCTCTCTCTCTCTCTCAGTTTCTCTCTCTCTCAAATAAATAAATAAAATCTTAAAAAAAAGAAAAATAAATAAAATATTTTAAATTGATTTACAAATAACTATAAAAACCCATTAGATGTTCACATAAAATATATCTTTATAGGAAATAGCCACATTTTCCCAAAAAGTCAGAATATCATTGTTTTACAATTTTGCAAATCTCATGTCTGATTTAATAGAATGATGTTGGCTTCTCATATCAGCTGTGCATTAAGTCTGTTGCAGATCGCTGTTTTGATTGAAGTATGTAAAGAAATTCCTGTTTCATAAGTGTATATATTAAACAAGGGAAAATAATTTTAATAGCCTTATCAGATAATTGAGCATATCATTCTTTGATCTTACACTAACACTAGACGAGTGGTAAACTCATACAGGTTAGCTGTAATGTGCAGTCCAAAACTGTATCAATGAATTGTTCTTACTGTTTCATTAAAAGGCACTGGCCTGTTTTGCACTTTGATATTTTACATGAACCACTGTGCACGGGTCATTTGAAAAATACTCATTCACAGATGTATGCAGACCTTTCAATTTTTGACACCTTTCATTATATAGTACAAAAATATCTCATTCATTATCAGAATTTTCTTTTAAGCACTGAGAAATGGCCAAGCCTACAGTGGTGAATAAAAATTTTTCAGAATTCCAAACGTCATGCCAAATTTCCAATTTTTTTTTAAAGATTTTATTTAGTTATTCGACAGAGATAGAGACAGCCAGCGAGAGAGGGAACACAAGCAGGGGGAGTGGGAGAGGAAGAAGCAGGCTCATAGCGGAGGAGCCTGATGTGGGGTTCGATCCCAGAACGCCGGGATCACGCCCTGAGCCGAAGGCAGATGCTTAACCGCTGTGCCACCCAGGCGCCCCTGCCAAATTTCCAATTTTATCAATGGTAACATATACTATCCATTCTTTTCCTTGAAATGATAAGCTCACTTTGCTCATTTTCCAGAGAAGGTCTGTCAACTACCCAATACTGAATAACCTTAATTTTCATTTATTCTTTCAAATGCATGTTCATTAAAAAAATATGGCAGCTTCATCTCAAAACTCAAACAACTGCACAATGTTTTGGGGATAACCATCGTACTTCTGTGTCCAGGATAAGTGCTTTATGTGTACTTCCCTTTTAGCCACAGAGAATGTTCAAAAGTTACAGAGGAGTCATGATTTAATAAAAATAATAATCTTATTGTTTTATTAAAGATATTCCTAAGTAAAATTCTTTCTCTCTCTCTCTTGTTTGCCCTCTAACTTCAAGCACTGGCAGTGAAAAATACAGTAATTACTTGTATAGTTTGGTGCCAATGCTTTGATTGGTGCCAAGTGTATCTATCATTTTACAAAATCTTTTGTAATACCATTGCAAATGTTAGCACAGTGAAGAAAGGTAAGTAGTGTCACAGTATTTTGGAAATGATCTTGATCTCCTGGAGCTCCTTAAAGGATCCTGGGACTCCCCCCACACTCCACATTAATGGCCCAAACTTGGGGAATTGCTCTTGCAGATAAAGAAGCTTAAAAGACATTCTGGCAGAAAAAAAAATAGCATTTATAAAGACTACGACAACACATATTTATCAATAGTACCTAGTTACCAAGAGCTTATAATTATCCACAATATATTACTCTCTGCTCATGACTTACTCTTTTGGTCTCCATGCCATTGTACCTTTAAAGGGGTAGGGTGGATAGTAAGATGCCTAGAAGGACAGGTGGAGGACACTGTGGGTTCACTTGTATTCTGTGCTGCAGTTTGGTGGTAAGATCAGCAATATACTACCTTGCCCTTATGGTTTTAGCCCACCGTTCTTCCAAATCTGTGGAACTGTAATGTCCAATGACAGCCATTAGCCTAATGTGGTTATGCAAACTAAACTTGATTAAAATTAAATTAAATGGCATTAAAAATTCAGTGCCCCAGTTAAACTAGTCCTATTCCAGTGCCCAATATCACATGTGGGTGCTGGCTATGATTTGATTCATGCAGACATAGAGCATTTCCATCACTGCGGACAAGTTCTATTAGACCGGGTTGGGGTGGAATATCATTCTTTTTATCTTCACCCTAATTTACTGTACTCCTCTTACCCTAGTTACCCTCATAAGATGGATTTTGAATTACTTGCTTTATTCATAGTTCTTGGCGGTTTCTTTTTAATATGAACCCCATGAGAATGCCCTATTCAATCATTACATTAGATGCACAACTCCTTGATGTCCTGTATTTCCAATGTCCTTTACCTCCAGGCCAGTCTTTAAACAAACCAGAGCTGCTCCATCGCTGAAATGTTAAACTTCAATGCCTCATTCTCAGATCACATATCCTTAAATTCTAGCTCCGACTTTCTCATTTCCATTCTATCTGCTATTTCGACTCTTCAAGAACAGAGGCTGCCATGGACCTATCATCAAGTAACAGTTCTACATCAGCATAAGAAGACTCTTCTGGCCTGGATTCTTGGTTACACTCACTTCAGTGAGAGTTCTGGCATGGGTCTAGGGTGGCACCCACTGATAGGACTGATCCAAGCCAAGGTCATCTTTCTTGACTGCCTACATTTTGGTCCTTTCTGCACATTGTCCTGTTTGAATTTCCCTCTACTTTCACCCTCCCCTTTTGAAGCTGGACAGATGTCATGAGTTTTGAAACATAATCTTGGGGATTATCAAGGCCTGTGGACCCATTAGTTCCCCATCTTCTCGAATTTCTATCATTTGTCTTCTACCGCTGATCTGTACCCGAATCTGGGAGGCTGCTCTAACTCCTTTCAACCCTCCATTACTCAGTCCAATCGGTCACTAAGTTCTGCCCTTTGTACCTTCCAAATATATTTCAGATCAATTCTGCCCTTTCCAAAATTCTCAAAATAAATCTCCTGGGAGCAGTGGGGAAAGGGATTGGTTGATTAGAACTGGAATTTGTCCTAGGGAGAGGTGAGACTCCAAAAGAATAATTTGATGCTTAATGGATATACTTCTAAGAGACTTCTAGAAAAGGGAAAGAGGGAATTTTACCTCGGTCATGGTCAGCAATTTAAGAAATAATGAGGTTGATAATTTCTCAAGAATTAGAGGTAAGTTTGGAACCTGCAGCCCAGAACTTCCTGAAGCTGTACAGAGAAAAGAAAATAAGCTATTCCCAGCAGTGAAAAGAGCATTGGTCAGGGGGCTGTTGTGAAAGGTCAATGCATGACGGTAGCCAGCTGTGAATGATGGTAATGGCTTTGTGGAGCACAGCAGCTGTCCCAGAGGGAACAGCCGCCTTGCAGTGAAACTTCCTAGTTTCTTCCAGTAACACAAAAACTTGTCGACTTTCTCTGCACAAATTCCCAGCATGCAACTTCCTGACCAAGGCAAGGGAAGACCGTGCACATAGGAGCATCCTTTCCCCAGCACCCAATCCCACTGAGGCACAGGAGAACTCGTGGTTGGAAGAGCAGGTCGTGGACTATTCCTGCAACACCTCATTCTCTGAGAGGTGTCGGGGCAATCAGGAGTAGGACAAGACTGTAGGAGACCTCCAGGAAACCATCCTTGCCCCTTAACTTATCCACCTTCTTACGAGACCGAAGGAAGAAGGTCCAACAGTTCAGGCATTGGAGGTGCCATCGTCCTAACTTCGTCCTAACACTAGTTCTGTGCTTATGGCCTGGGTATAGGAACTTTATATTGTTATTTCTGGATCTGTTTTATTTGTTCTACCATAATACTGACTGCCTGAGGACAGGACATAGGTCTTAATAATAACCACACACCCTCTGATAATGTTGGGTATTCAGAGAATTTCTATGTTTGTGATTTAGAAGTCTAAGGAATATCGTCTCTTCTGAGAGTGTACTAACACAGAGAAAACAAGTTCGTAATTAGTTCTCTTAAGTAGTAACTTACATTGCATTTTCTAGTTCCCTCTCTTTTTAAACGTTTTTACCAGAATAATGAATTCTAACATCTACAATACTTTCAACTCCACTAGTATTTTATTGGATTTATAAGATCTTTAGTGTAATGTCTCTCCCTTGCTCCCTGAATTCCCATTCATATATATAGACTGGCTTTATGTCATACGAGTATAGAATTAGAAGTGACCAAAAGAGCTGATTAGCCTGTCTCCACCACTTTCAGGCAGGTTTGAATTTATAAGAGTAGAAGCAATGTCTAATGGTTACTGTGTGTGTGTGTGTGTGTGTGTGTGTGTGTGTGTTTTCATTTTCCACATCCAAGACTGAGAATCAGGAATTGACAAAAGATTTTTGCTCTACTCCTGAAGACAAAAGGCATTCGAATGCCAAAATTCGGAAATTTCAGATGTAATGACATTTTAATGGAGAAAATAGAACACTTGGAACTCCTTATATCTGGTAGCCCCAACACTTTCTAGTTACTCAAACTTTTTTATTGTTCTTTATCAAGTGTAGCATTTCCTGACATTATTTCATACACGAAACTGTTTATCTCTTCCCTTAGATTATAAGCTCTATGAAGTCACCTCCTTTGATTTGTTCAAAATTCCTACCATCTGGAATAGCATACATAGCTGTACTCAAGGAGTGAATGAATGAATATAGAACACATGATCGGGGGCGCCTGGGTGGCACAGCAGTTAAGCGTCTGCCTTCGGCTCAGGGCGTGATCCCGGCGTTCTGGGATCGAGCCCCACATCAGGCTTCTCTGCTAGGAGCCTGCTTCTTCCTCCCCCACTCCCCCTGCTTGTGTTCCCTCTCTCGCTGGCTGCTTTTCTCTGTCAAATAAATAAATAAAATCTTAAAGAAAAAAAAAAAGAACACATGATCGCTTTTGATTCAAGAGAGTAATAGCTACTCTTTGCAAAAATGTATTCGAGGGCGCCTGCGTGGCTGAGTCGGTTAAGCATCTAACTCTGGGGTTTCAGCTCAGGTCCTGATCTCATGGGTTGTGAGATCCAGCCGCCTATCAGGGTCCATGCTCAGCGGGGACTCTGCTTGAAGATTCTCTCCCTCTGCCCCTCTCCTACTCTTGCGTGTGCACACATGCACACACACACACACACACACACTCTCTCTCTCTCTCTCTCTCAGATAAACAAACACTTAAAAATGCATTCCATATGACAAAACTTAAGTTAAGTAAGTACTTTATATGTAGGCTTTATTTAACACTAACAAAAACCTTTTAAATTGAACAGTATCATTTTCGGTTTTAAAGGAAAGATAACTGAATCCAGGGGAAGATGAGTCGATGGCATAAAATCAAAAGCTTGTTAGAGAATCACTTTGAGTAGAACAGCGCGAGGAGTTCTGTGGATCTGCCTCCCCAGTGGAACTGGTGAAAACTATTTTTAAAAGACAACCTTTGAAGTCTCTGTAAATGGTTCTAGGAGAGCACAGAAGAAGAAAGATTTCTTAAAGAAAATATACTAGAACTCAGTAAGAACAACGAGACCTACTCTCTCCCAACTCAGGGAAGAGAGAGGAGCGCCACTCCAGGTGGGCATAGCCAAGAACTGGACTCCTCTCCCTATGGTCCCCAGTCAGAGGTCTATGTTCTCCTTGGGGGGCAAGTCTGTCAGCATTTATCATCCTTCCCCCCAGATAACTTCCTGCAAGTGTGGCCGAGAAATGGGGGCTGCCTTCCAACGAGCCCCAGTGAAGATTCCACCTTCATCACAGTAAAAATACAGGGCGTCTTATGGCCCCTGCCTCGCTTGCTTATTTTTAAATTAACTACATTACTATCACAGTAATGAATGCATCTAATTTAAAAAATACCTCTAATGGTCTTATATTGAAAAATACAAGCTCCCATCTAACTTTTCACCCCGTAGTTCTGCCTCCTGGAGGTAACTAGCATCGACTCTTCTAGCTATTGTTTATGGTCTTTATTCCTATATTTCTAATGAATGGGCTTATACTGTTGTTTCTTGATTCATTAATTTTACGGGTGATCTATTTACTTCTGGCCATGGTGGATGAGATTTTAACTTGAAAATACTCCACTCACCCGTATGGCCTCTCCACCCTCCTCCTACATAGTTACAGATTTATTTTTTGCTAAACTACTAGTCAGTGATAACATCATGACTCAATTCGCAGGTGTTGTACCTTGCTGAAACAAGTACAAATAGTCACTACAAATATTTCTCCAATTCTGTATCTCCTAGATATTATTTTTCTAGAATTTTTTCTAGAATTATTTTTTTCCTAGAATTAAGAATTGCTGAATTTTAATTTTTTTAGATTTTATTTTTTTTCCAGAATTTTTTCCTAGAATAATTGCTGAATTTTAATTTTTTTTTTTTTTAGATTTTATTTATGTATTTGTCAGAGAGAGAGAGGGAGAGAGTGCACAAGCAGGGGGAGTGGCAGGCAGTGGGAGAAGCAGGCTTCCTGCTGAGCAAGGAGCCTGATGTGGGACTTGATATCAGGACCCTGGGATCATGACCGGAGCCAGAGGCTCCGCTTAAGCGTCCGCAGAGCCAGACGTTTAACTGACTGAGCCACCCAGGCGTCCCTTTTTTTTTTTTTTTTTAAAGTTACTACTTCATTTATTTTTAGAGTAGTTGAAGGCGCACAGGAAAACTGAGAGGAAGATACAGAAATTTCCCACTTATCACTTTCCCCTCACACGCCCAGCCTCCCGCGTTAGCGGTATCACCTGACTGGTCTATTTGTTACCATTGATGAACCCACTTCATTTTTTTTCCTAATGTGCTTTTTATACTTTTCTCAGAAGTATGAAATATTCACCACACCGATGATTACTCTTTATATATTCAAGTACGTTACTTCTATTTTTCTCCCTTAGAGATCCTTCGTCTGGAGTCCTTGATTCTTTGGACCCCACTCAACCTGTGGCTTTCTGGGCTTGCTACACATGTGTCGGCTTGGGACTCTTCTTTCTCATTATCTCGGAGCTCAGCTTTCTCAGTATCCTTTAACGAGCTACCTTTCTCCTGGATCCCGTGTCTTTTTACTTTCTTGGTTTCATACCTCATTTGACAATAGCAGGTCCTCTGGAAACTTCCTATAAATGCATACATTGCAGATACTAAATTATTTGGTCATTGTATCGAAGTATGTCTTTATACTGTCATAAGAACTGACTACTATTCGATCTGGATATAGAATTCTAGGCTGGAAATCCTTTTTTATCTGGATTTTTATGACATCATTACACTACCTCTGAGATCCCAAGGTTGAATTTGCACCCCTGGTGTGCATCCTTTGCTGTGTCCTGAAGTAGATCTTATTCAGTGGGTCTTTTCCATCTTGGAGACTCATCCCTTAAGTCCCAATAAATTTTCTTATATAATTCTCGTCATAATGGCTTTCTATTTTTCTTTGGCTAAAACCACCATTTTTCCAGTGTTCGTGGTCTTGGACTGATTCTTAATTTTGTAGCCATTCTTTCTTATTTCAATCTTGGGGGGGGAGGGGCGTGTGCACCTGCATGCACGTGTGGGCCTGAACACACTACTTTCCAGGAGATTTGTTTGGTTTTATTTTCTAATTCTTCTAATGATATTTTTCTCATTTATTTTAAATTTCTAGAATTCCCATCTTGCTTGCTGCTTTTTATTTCTCTCTAGACTCCTGTTCTGGTTTCATAAATAAACTTCATATTTCCATGACGGTATGTAGAGGGGGTTTATAGTTTTCACTCCCTTGAAGAGTACTTTCTTCTGTATGTAACAGTCTCTCCAGATCCTTCATGTTCCTTTTTCTTCTTTTTCCTAATATCTGTCTCGGGTCTCTGTTTTTTTATGTAGGCAGCTTCCTTCAGATAGCTGGTAACTTCTCTGTCTCCCAGTATTTAATCGGATGCAGCAAACTGGTTATTCCCAGAACACAGGCACTTGCTGTCTGATACCTTCTCGCTCAAAGTTTGGCTCAACGACCAGCAGAAATGCAGAAATACTAGAAATGCAAAACTCAGGTCACACCCCAGAATGAATGAATCAGAATCCGCGTTTTAGTGAGATGTGAGGGGTTCCCGTGCACATGTAAGTTTGTGAAACTCTGGTTAGCTGACTTCCTTATAGTCAACTTATAAAATAAGTCAGGCCTTTCATTACTCTCATTTAATTTACGAATATCTTTGGGAATTTCCCCCCTGAGGTTCTTTCAGTTTCTTTAGAAAACAATCTTTTCACCCTGGGGAGAAGGACAAGTGCATACTGACTTCTAGATTTCTGGGGTAAGGATAGTAATGAACTGGAAAGGTCTACAGGACTCTGTTTTTGACCAATCCTCCTGGTTTTAGGTCCATGTAATTCCGGGTAGATCGAGTACCTCAAGGTTTTGAGTTTTTTGTGGGTTCTTCAGGGCAAGCTGCCTTCCTTGTCTTTTGCACGTCTCTCCAAAGGCACTTTGGTTTTAATTCTCTCTGTTTTGTTAAGTCACGTAGCTACCTTCTACTAGGCTGTGTCTGCCCCAGTTCTTTCTCTTTTCATGTGATAAAGCCATTGAAAAAACTCACTCACTGTCATTTAGTTAAATATTTGAAGAGAGAGCACAAAAAACACCGTGGCCCACCAGGGAGGTGATTTTAAAGCAGTGGAGAAGTGGGCGGTTGCAGAGGAAGGATCTGAGTAAGAGGGAAAGCTGCCTGGGGGGTCCCTGAGAGCACGCAGATGAGGAGATGAGAGAAGAGAAAGGATGGGGAAAGAGGCTGCTAAAAAAAAATAAATAAATAAACCATCTGCTTTGCCATTTTGTCTTGGTTTGGTCCTAATGCCAGGTGTCAACCGTAGTGCCAGGCACAATCCTTGTCGGCTAACCAAGAGGAGATTTGGGTTAATGCAGGTCACCCTGCTCCACCGCCTCCAGGGCTCAAAGCAGAAGACCTCCTCTGTGTCATCGTGTCCTCCTATAGTGATCTTTGGTCCTGGTATAATCTGGGGAGGTAGCTGGGTCCTTCTTTAACCACAGAACCCTGCGGCAGCCACATCAAACCCACAATTAGCCCAGATGAACTGGCAGGGCCAGAAGGCTCAAAGATGGAAAAGTATTACCATGGCCTTCAATGAGAAGAATGACAAACATGACAAATGGAATTTACAGCAGCAATTCTCTAAGTGGGTTCCAAACAACATCACCCCAGTACATGCTCCTTGGGGGGGGGGGGGGGGAGAAGAGTCCTGGATCAGTTCCACTAAAGGCCTTTCGCACTGAAAAAAGTCAAGTTCATACCCATGGTGCCTACCAACATAGGCACATAGACTGTGGAATAAATGCCAACGAGCCCAATGAAATTCTAATTTTCCCTGCTGTTAATTTCCTTGGTGCTTTAAACAAATATTAAATACTGACAGAATGTTTCTTTTCTTCCCTGATTTGCTGGTGTCCCAAACATGTATTTCCTCTGCCTAACGGTTAATGGTTACTCTAGCATGGGTTCTATAGTTCAATAATTTGGGGGAAGTGATGCATTTCCTCTAAAAGATCCATAATGTGGGCGAGTATATTAAAGAGTTGGACAGTTCACTGGAGAGAAAAATGTGCAGCTTCAACACGCCGTTTCCAAATCTCGTTTGACCAGAGCATCCATTTTTGACAGAATACCCATTAGTATTCAACAGAACCAACGGTCTGCAGACGACACTTGGAGGCCACTGTTTGGAGGACTCACGTTGGACAAGGAAGGCATCTGGCCCGCACCAGCCCCGCCGTGTCCAACATTCTGCACAAAGAGACATGATGGCACCGAAGATTAATCTCTCAAGGCATCTGTTCTTTCAATGTGGAACATAAATCCCAGCCATCTAAATATACTTCTTGCTTTTTCCAGATAAAATATTTTCTGTGCCTCACTGGAGTGTAACAGTATTGGTGCTATTTTAATTGCCACTTGATATCGTCTCCGAAGCAGCTGGCTATGTTTTGACTGTCATAGAATTGACAGAAGTTGTGTATGTGTAATGTAATTTGTAATTCTCTGAAGTTTTGATTTGTGTGTTTTTTTTTAAAAAACGGCACTGTGTACCTCAACAAATGATAAATCACGCAAGAGACTTGAGATTCTGACAATCTGGTGTGGGCTGGATGAAGAGAAAGTAAATTTAAATTATTTATAAATTGAAAGGTACCCAAAAAGAGTAAAAATTTTCCTTTGCTTAGTAATATGACAGGCAGTACTGCACGGCCTTTGAAAATCCTAATTTTTAGACTGTGCCCATCATAACCCAGGTACTTCAAATGCAAAGAGATATGTGCCTCTTATATATACAGTGAATATAATGATCTAATAAAGCAACACCATCTTGGAGGATGAACTCAATTGCTTTATATAATAATCACTTATCATAACAGGGAAGTCAGAAGTGACACCACTAAATAACTCCGATGGAAATAAATTTTGAGTTATTTTTTTCTAGTTTAATTAATGGATATGTTGACCTATCCCTCTTCTTCCATTCCTCCTTGTTACCAAAAGCCTGCATTAGAAGAAGGCCAAGATTCAGGATATAACCTATGGCCAGAGAAAAAGACACAGTTAACTTGCCCAAACGAGGATTATAATATTAGCAAAATGCTTGTCCAAATAAGTTAATGAACTACAATATATGGTTTCACAGTGCATATGGTACAAAATTTCTTCCTATTTCTGATCCTGTCTTTAATATCAGAGCTCAATGAACATTAGGAAATTTAAATTCACTGTGTATCTTACAATCAGTGGAAGACTGTATTAGTGATTACAAAAATAGTGTTAATATGAATAAAAGCTTACTGCTTAAGTGTTTTTACTATGTATAATTACCTAAGGTAAACTCACTGTCTTTTTGTTTGTTTGTTTGTTTTTAACTAGACTTTATTTTTCAAAGCAGGTTGTGGATCACAGCAAAATTAGGCAAAATGCACAGAAATTCCCACATGCTTCCTGCCCTCACATATGCAGAGCCTCCATGTTATCAACGTGCTCAACCAGAATGGTACATTTGGTACAATGGGGGAACCTACAATGACACGTCATAATCACCAGAGTCCCTGGTTCACAACGTGGTTCACTCGTGATGTTGTACATTCCGTGGAACTGGAAACTGCAGAATGACATGTGTCTCCTCTTATAGTATCGAACCAAGTAGTTCCACTGCCTTTGCCACAACTGCTGGCAAACACTGATCTTTTTACTCACGCCATAGTTTTTTACCTTTGCCAGGATGCCATATAGTTGGAATACTACTGTATGTAGCTTTTTCGGATTAGCTTCTTAAATAGATATTTAAGTTCTTCCATGTTTTTTCATAACTTAGTAGTTCATTTCTCTTTAGGGCTGAATAATATTCCACCATCTGAAAGTACCACAGTTAATTTATCCATTCACCAACTGAAGGACATCTTGGTTGCTCCCAAGTTCTGGCAATTATAAATAAATCTTCTGTAAACATTCATGAGTAGGTTTTGGGATGGACATAAGTTATCAACTCCTTTGGGTAAATAACAAGGAGCACAATTGCTGGATTGTAAGTGTTTATTTGTTTAAAACAACAACAACAAAAAAAACACACCAAACTGTCTTCCCAAAGTGGCTGTACCATTTTGCATTCCCAACAGCAATGAATGAGAGTTCCTGTTAATTCACATTCTTGCTTGAACTTGGCATTGTCAGTGTTTTGGATTTTGGCCATTCTGATAGGCGTGTGGTGGTATCTCATTTTAATTTCCATTTCCCTGATGACATACAAGGGGGAGATTCTTTTTATATGCTTATGTGTTATCTGTTTATCTTCTTGGGTAAGGTGCCTTTGAAGATCGTTGGCCCATTTTTTAATCAGGTTGTAGGTAAACTTTGTATGCCTAGAGTTTTAGTATGAAAACTACCCAAACAATGTCACTGCTGCGTGATTCATTCTCTGTTTTGTGAAAGAGGAGAGAACATCTATGATTTTTTCTTAGTTTTGAAAAAAACAAAACTACCTTAAAATATTACCTAGAAAATCTCTTCCTTTTAAGCGCACACCACTCAGCACTCAGTCCTCAGAGAGTGCTGGGACTAAGATAGTTTGTTGGAACTGTCTAAAAATGGGAAACTATAATGTTTCAGTTAACATTTCTTTTATTCAATTTTATTGTGAATAGAAAGAATCCCTAGAAGATAAATCTGAATTTTTGTATAAAGAATATGTAAAAATTATGAAACATTATTTCATCAAACCCATTAAATAAATCAGCAATAAAAGTTTTGGGGGAGGGGTGCCTAAGTGGCTCAGCTGGTTGGGCTTTTGCCTCTGGATCATCAGGTCATGATCCAGGGTACAGGGATGGAGCCCCGCATTGGGCTCCCTGCTCAGCAGGGAGTCTGCTTCTCCCTCTGACCCTCCCCGTCACTCACTCACACGCACTTCCCCTCTCTCTCTCACACATCTGCACATACGAAAATAAATAAAAAAATCTTTAAAAAAAATGTTTTGGGAGATAAAAAGCATAACGTTTTGTACCTTATCCTAGAGAAAAACATTGATTGAATAAAACCTACAGGAAAGAGTCAGGTTTTATATTATGCAGTCTATCCCACTGAAAGCCTATTTTTCTAGAAAAATACCAACAGCATTTATCACAGAACTAGAACAAATGACATGAAAATTTGTATGGAACCACAGGAGACCCAAAATAGCCAAATCAATCTGGAGAAAGAAGAACAAAGCTGGAGGTATCACCATTCCAGATTTCAAGAATCACTACATGGGGCGCCTGGGTGGCACAGAGGTTAAGCATCTGCCTTCAGCTCAGGGCGTGATCCCGGCGTTCTGGGATCGAGCCCCATGTCAGGCTCTTCTGCTATGAGCCTGCTTCTTCCTCTCCCACTCCCCCTGCCTGTGTTCCCTCTCTCGCTGGCTGTCTCTCTCTCTCTCCGTCAAATAAATAAATAAAATCTTAAAAAAAAAAAAAATCACTACAAAGCTGCAGTCATCAAAACAGGATGGTATTGGCACAGAAATGGACACATAAATCAATGGAACAGAATACAGAGCGCAGAAAGAAACCCATGCTTATAGGGTTGATTCATCTGTATAGCATTTTTTATGCTTGACCTCACAGCTTTTAGTTTCCCACCTATTTTTCCTGCTGCCCCACAGAAGGCGAGCACCATGAGAGTCCCCGTGTGCCATTCCTCCTGTGAGGTCAGAGGCAACCCCCCCCCCCCCCGCAAACTAGCCCCAGCATGCGGACTCTTCCCTGGACCCACCCCCCAAGCCGCCACAAGGACCTTCCTCTTTGCTTTGTTCTCAGTTTACTCCTTGCAGAGTTTCAACACTTCATCTTGGGAAGTCCTTTAGTGGTTTATTGTGTGAGTAATCAATTTGATTTCATATTTGTGGGTATCTCCAAGTTGTGTGTCCTAATATCTATTATAAAGTCTTGGGGGGGGGATGGGATTTATAGCAGGAGACACTAGTCACTCACACAAAATAATTCCAACGCATTTATTTATAGCAACAAATCTTGCCCTTGTCATTAATACTTTCCATTCAAAATGTTAAAAACATGCCTTATTTTTGTTGTGCCCAATGCAGATATTTACATAATATATGAATGCATAATATATACAATTACCGTGTAAATATATAATTAATGTCTCCACCTACACAAATGTTCTCTGTCTTGATGTGAAGAATACTAACAGCAAAAACTGTCATCTTTGTTTTTCTGTGATTCATTTTAGTTTGGAGGTAAATTAATTTAATTAAAATAGAAATAGGGGTACAGGGGTGGCTCAGTCAGTTAAGCATCTGACTCTTAATTTTGACTGAGGTCATGATCTCAGGGTCATGAGACAGAGCCCCACGTTGGGCTCTGCACTCAGCGCAGAGTCTGCTTAAGATTCTCTCTCTCCCTCTCCCTATGCCCTTCCCCCTGCTTTCTCTCTCTCAAATAAATAAGTGAATGAATGAATAAATAAATCTTTTAAAAAATAAAAAAAATGAAATAGAAATAAGGAGTGGAGGAACAATTTCTCTCCTATTGTGTCTTATATTTTACTGTTCAATACTGTATCTTGGTAATATAACACTTATTTATGCTCAGTTTGTTTTAAATCATGTCTTAGTGCATACACAGACTTCAAGGTCTAATCCTTCATTCAGGTTATTCTTTTCAAGCTTCCTTCCCTAACTTCGGTTTCTGGATGTGCTGATGGGCATAGCTCTGCGTGGATTAGTAGCCAATTCTTTAACGTTACAACTTCGTTTTTTAACCTCACCTCTTTGTACTCTGAGTTACTGTGACTTACAAACTCCTTCCTGTGAAAAAGTATCCTTTTATTGTTAGACTTCATGTCAGTCACACATTATTGCAAACATCTGGAATAGAGGAGAAAAGACTTGGATTCTTTCCCAAAAATGCCTCAAAGACCAAGCAACAGGATTACGTAGTCCAGCGCACGATACGAAAGCACAATGGAGAAAGGGATAAAAACACCGAGGTAATTTAAGGAGGCAGGAGTAAAATCAAGTATGTGATGAACGTATCCGTTATTCCGTCTCTTTCTGTAGGGATGACACAGTCATTTATCTTTCAGCAATAGTTTGTCTGGTATTTTTTGCATGCACACAATTCTAACAAGCGTTTTACACAAAGGCAACATCCAACTAAGATGGTGATCAAATGGCCATGGGACGAATATAAATGCTCTGGAGCCAAAGACAGAAGTTAAAAGTGACGTTGGTGCCATAGTCTTGCCACTAGTGTCTTTCTTGAATTTGTTGAACACCATTAACACTTTCTGTGTAGTAATTCCCTTTTTACTTACTTCAGTGGAACTCTCTCCAGAATATATCTGATAACCCTATGACTTACCTAGTTATCTCAACCCCGAGTGTTATTTTCCGCTCTCAGCACACTTCAATAAATCTTCAAAATGCAAATAAAAGCTGCAGACAAGTGAAAGAGCATTCTAATCTATAAAAATATACACTTCATTGATTTTACATGTGTTGAAATATTTTACAGCTTCTAAATTAGCTGAAATAAGTAGTCTAACCTTTCAAGGGAAAAAGTTTTGATAATGACTTATTGAACAAACATGCTCATAAAGACTACAATAGGTAAACTCTTCAGGAGAGACTAGTGTGTCAATGAATTTACTAGACAGAAATGACAATTTTACACGACCATTAACTTTAGGAAAAAAGTAGAGAGGAAATGCATTCTCCTTATACAAGAATGAGTCTTAGAAATGTTGAAGATGACTTGTGCTGTTAGTGAGTGCCTTTCTGTCCTATCCTTAAGGGCCTGAGAAAAGAGTATAAGACACTCTGACGGCATCCTCATGTCAATGATTCCCTTTTCTCTGTAAAGGGAGAGACCCGTACCCAGGAGACTCACTGACCCTTAACTGCCGTGAGACCTATTTTCCATCCTCTGAAGCTTACTCCCTTAAAAACTGTGCCCAAATGAGCCAGTTAGAGATAGTACCCAAGGAATTTGAAAATCGGGCAATGTAACATCAAGACATTCACTGGAGTAGAATTACTTTGACGGACACTCCCTAAAGAGAAGATACAAGTATTCTTGTTGACATGAACGCAAATTTCCTCATTTAATCTCTCTGTTGGCTTCACTTTCTCAGTTATTGCCATGATTCCTATTCTCTACCCCAGCTCTTTTTCCAAATAAACTGTGCTATTGTTGGCAAATTGTCCAGAACTGGTTTCTATTGCCTGTCAATACATGAAACTTAAATTATACAGATATTGATACCAGAGAGTGAATTGTACACAACAGATATTCAGGGACCTGTGGAATATTTATTTATTTATTTATTTATTTATTTATTTATTTATTTATATTTTTAAAATTTATATTTTTAAAATTTATATTTTTAAAATTTTAAATCAATTAATTAACATATAGTGTATTATTAGTTTAAGAGGTCCAGTTCTGTAATTCATCAGTTGTAGATAACATCCAGTACGTACTTACTCAAAGCCCATCACCCTGTTATCCCATCCCCCCCAACTGGGACATGTGGAATATTTAGAATGGAATGTCATGCCAAGAAAGACTGGAATGTATTGAATCCTTTCCTTATTTTAGGATGGCAATCAGCTCATGGAACATGGGGTCAGAACAAGTGAATCGGGTTATTTCCTGTGATCCACTGACCATAACCTCAGTGAGGAAGAAACTCTGAAGAACTGGAAAATGAAACTACAGAAAATTTAAAGCAAATATCATGGGTCCAGAGAAACATAACTTTTTTTTTTTTAACAGCATTAGAGAACATAAAATAAAAGATTCAGAATCAGATTTAAAATTCTGGACTAAGTCATTGAATAAAATCCAAAATCCTGACAGCTGCTAAAAATAGTCTACTCTTTCTAAAAACAGAACTTTACGGTATTAGAGCTTCTATCATTGTGCTCTGGAAGTGCAATGGAAGAACTCTGAGGAGTGCACTTTTATTATCTACTTCATCTAGAAGAAAAGAGGGACCAGCCAGTAGCTAACAGTGTGGCAGGGTTTCAGGTGATAGATTGAGGGTTAATGGCAATGTGATTGGAGAAAGTGTGTGTGAATCAACTCTTTAAGACAATTTCTGAACTTGAATATTCTCTGGCTGCTCATCAAAATAACCCTTCAAGGAAAGAGTCATAACAAATGAAAGGAGTAAGATGAGCCATTTGTGGGTATCAATTATCCTTCTTTGCCATTGTTCAATGATCCTGACAAAGCCGCCGTGGGGTGGGGAAGTAGACTATGCATGGGCACAATGACACAGACTGCCTTCAACGAGGCCAACTCTACCGTCACTAATGACTCCATCATTACTGCTGGAACCCCGTTTAGCTGCTGAATGTATATATCTTTAGAAGATCAACTAGCCTTGAGATTCCTTTATAGTAACATGCATCAAGGTAAGTGGCAAGCGTTGGTGGCCAATAGGTTCTATTAGATCCCTTCCATCACGAAATCAACCGTAATTTCCTTATTCTGAATAACACTATGACACTTATTCTGAATTTACTTCTGACGGCATCATCTTTCGTGGACTCACCAAATTCCCTAGATGTCGTGATGATATTCCACACAACTGTGCATGGGCACAATAAGCACACTTCATGAGGAAATAAATAAGCTAAGAGGCACGTGTGTTTGAGATTCACTGGTATTTTCATGCATTCGATATTTAGAAGTACTGAAAGAGAATGCCTTATTGAAGTCTCACATAAAGATGACAATTTATGAATTTGAAAGCTATCTTACAGGATGTTGTAGATGTCTTCTACTCTGGGCTGTGGCAGACTCAACGTTTACTTATTCAAAGAAGGCATAGCTTTCACCGAGTGTCTTGTATATTGTGAATGAGTCACTCAGTCCCAATGTTCTCATGTGCAGGGGACAGAATAACTTTGTTTTCAGACTCCCTTGCAGCTAAGGCTCAGTATGTCATCACAGCTTTGTCAATCAGATGTACACACACATGGGACTTTAACTCAGAATCTGGTTCTGTGAGAGTGGGACATATATTATGCTGGTTGTACTGTGGCAGAATCAGAACACTCTTGGAAGCAGCAGCTTTTGCGATGGTTCGTTGAAATGAGGGTGGTCTGACTGTAGCAGAATCAGAAGCATCTTTGGAGTGGCTCATTCCTCAAGACTCAAACGAGAGTTGTTACTTCAGCTCTGCCGGTGTCCGTAAAAGCTGTCTAATATTTACCTTTCCGCTGAAACTAACCAAACTAGATTCCTTTGTTTTCAACTAAAAACAGGACTAATAATCACTGGAAACTGAAACTATCATCTGACCATGTTGGACTATTAATGTCACGGGGAGCGGGGAAAAAATAAGCTCACAGCGTCTGGACTAAAACCTCTGGAATATCAAAGGAAATAGGTTTGGTTGTAAATGTTTTAGGATGCTATAACAAATGTAACCAGGTAGAACTCTAAATTGCTTATATTCCTGAAGAATAAAAGTGAAAGCCACTCTATTTGGCAAAGTGTCCAAAAATGCAGGCTAAAGAGCTGAGGAGCGGTAAAACATGTGGAGAGTGGTATAATAACAGGACAAGGACCAGCTACTGCACAGGTGTACGCAATGAGCCTTGAGGGCTCTATTTTTTCCTCTATCTCCCTCCTTGATTGTTGCTATCATTGATATAATTTTTATATTTTATGCTACCACTGCTTTTGGTACTTTTCAAACGTGTGTGTGTTGTGACTGTGTGTTAAATGTGTTAATTAAAAAATAAAATAAAATTGAAAAACATGCTAATTAGGCTGGTACTTGTACAATTAAACTTCAGTATTAAACTAGCTCAACAGAAAATCGGACAAAGATAAATGATAAGAAGAGTTATTACTGATTGTAAACTAATCTACACTTTTCTAGTGATGAGAAAACTGGGCTCAAAATAGGGAAGGAGGGTGTGAAAGAGAGAGGTATTTGATTTTCTATCTATCCCTTTTTAAAGGTTGCCATTAGCTAGGAGAAAGTTCTCATTGCAAGGAAGATTATAGTGACATCTACATTATCTTTAATGGGTGAATCAACTCTCCTTTCATTTAAATAGATTATACCATCCCATTCCCCGGAACCACTAAACTCTCTCAAACCTTGACATCTTGTCCTTGATAGGAAGGAGTCAGGCTAAATGACTTCCTATATTAACACTACACCTGAGTGATCTCTTTCATAGATACTGTTTTTCTATTTTGTCCTTCCAGATACACTTACCAGAGACAATAAAATTCTCTGATGGTAATTTTGTAGAATGTTATTTTTATCCTCCGAGTTTTCTTCTTTACTACTACTAACATGAAAATGAGAGGAAAAAATTAAAAACTGAAAAAATAGTTCTTTATAAAAATTCCCTTATTATTAACCTCTATACTTCAAAATATACCATTTATTTTTCATTACTAGCTGGTTTCACTGATGAATTACATGAACTTTGAAGGAAAAATAATATCAATAATAATATAAGTATTATGCAAACTTTTATGCAAAGATATTTTAAGAAAGAAAACCACAGACTAAAAACCATCACAGAGAACAATGCAAAAAATCCTTAACAAAATATTAGTGAATTAAACCCAGTAATAAATAAAATGTATAACATATCACAACCAAATGGGGCTTAGTCCAGGAATGAAAGATTAGTTTAATACTTAAAAATCAATTATTTATTTCCCACATTAACAAAACAATGTAGAAAAATACCAAGTCTTTAAAATCAACTCCCATTTATAATATATAAAAGAAACTCTCAATGTATTGGCAATAAGGAGAACTTCCTCAATCCAATAACATGTATCTATGAAAATTTATAGTCATCAACATAGTTGCTAGCCAGTACAATGAGACAAGAAAATGAAGTAAAAGAAGTAAAGATTGAAAGGAAGAAACTGCCTGTATTCATAACCAATAATTATATGCATTGCAAACTCCAAGGAATCACCCAAATCTACTAGAACTAAGTGAATTTAACACGTTACTGTACAGAAGGTCAAGAGTCCAAAATAAATTGTATTTCCATATCTAAGCAACGAACAATTCAAAGTAAAATATAGAATCCATTTATCATAGCATCAAAAATAAAATACTTAGGAAGTAATTTAGCATGAGATATGCAAGATCCCTATACTGAAATCTATAGAACATTGCTAAGTGAATTAAATTATACCTAATACATGGAGAGATATATCATCTTCATGGATTGGGAGACAATAATATGCTAAGATCTAAAATTAATTTATAGATTTAATGTAATCACAATAAAAATTCCAAGTTTTTTAGAAATTTACAAATTGGTTCTAAAATTCATATGAGAGAGAGGGAGGAGTTAAGATGGCGGAGGAGTAGGGGACGCCTTATTCAGCCGGTCCCCGAGTCGAGCTGGATAGGTACCAGACCAGCCTAAACAACCACGGAACCAGCCTGAGACGCAGGAAGACGCATCTGGATCTCTACAAATGAACATCTCCAGCGCTGAGTATTGAGGTATGAAGCGGGGAGCCGTGAAACTGTGCACAGATATCGGAAGATAAATGGACGGGGGAGGGAGCCGCCGCGTCCGGCGCCGGGAAGCGGTAGCCACTTGCATTGGGGAGCGGGCGGGCTCGTGGTCGGCACCCGCAAAACAGCAGACTGAGACCGTGAGCCGGGTCCGCGCGCCACCAGGCATCTCGCGGAACCCCGGAATCCCGGTGCGCTCACTGGATCCAGACTGAGACCGGGAGCTCCGGGAGCGGGGTGGCTGGCGGCTGGCGGCATTAGAAACACAAAGGACAGAGACGCGCCGGCCCTGGAAGTGAGGGCTGGGACGCCGGGTGTGGGGCGCACATCCCGGGACGCTGCAGGGTTGAGCAGCACCAACAGTAAGAGAGTTAAAGTGGCCAGAACATTAGTAGAGAACAGGCCGCAATCCCTCTGTTCTGTGACAATGCAGCCTCTGCTGCTCTGACTCTCAGAAGAGGCACAGCAAACCGCCAGGGAAAGCCGCCAGAGAACAAAAGCCTGGAAATACCGGCTCAGAGAGTGCCCATCCCCATCCTCCCTCGCAGGGGACACGGAGACTCTACCCAAACAGGGTTGCCTGAGTATCGGCGCGGCAGGCCCCTCCCCCAGAAGGCAGCCTGAAAAATCAAGAAGCCCACAACCCGGGCGCCTGGGTGGCGCAGTCATGGAGCGCCTGTCTCCGGCTTAGGGCGTGATCCCGGCGTTCTGGAAAGGAGTCCCTCATCGGACTCCTCCGCTGGGAGCCTGCTTCTTCCTCTCCCACTCCCCTGCTTCTGTTCCCTCTCTCGCTGGTTGGCTGCCACATAAATAAATAAATAAAATCTTTAAAGAAGCCCACATCCCTAAGATCCCTATAAAACAAGGGGCACGGCCTGGGACCCAGTCAATAATTTGGGCTCTGGACAACCCCACAACCTCTCCTCATCAGAATGACAAGAAGGAGAAGCCCCCCCCCCCCCCCCCAGCAAAGAAAAGACAGTGAGTCTGTGGCCTCTGCCACAGAAATAATGGATATGGATGTAACCAAATTATCAGAAATGGAATTCAGAGTAACGATGGTCAAAATGATGAGTAGAATTGAAAAAACTATTAACGAAAAGGTTACTGAGAATATAGAATCCCTAAGGACAGAAAGGAGAGCAAATCTGACAGAAATTAAAAATTCTATGAGCCAAATGCAGGCAAAACTAGAGTCTCTGACGGCCAGGGTCGCAGAAGCAGAGGAACGGGTTAGTGAATTGGAGGATGGGTTAATAGACTAAAAAATGAAAATAGAAGATGGTCTTTAAAAAATCCACGCCCACGAATGTACTTTACGGGAGATTACTGACTCAATGTCAGAATCATCGGCATCCCTGAGGGGGTGGAGAAAAACAGAGGTCTAAAAGAGATATCTGAACAAATTGTAGCTGAAAACTTCCCTAATCTAGCGAGGGAAACAAACATTCGTGTCCAAGAGGCAGAGAGGACCCCTCCCAAGCTCAACCACGACAAACCTACGCCACGTCACGTCATAGTGCATTTCGCAAATATTAGATCCAAGGATACAGTATTGAAAGCGGCCAGGGCAAAGAAATTTCTCACGTACCAAGGCAAAGGCATCAGAATTATGTCAGACCTGTCTACACAGATATGGAATGAGAGAAAGGGTTGGGGGAGCATATTTAAAGCTCTTTCAGAGAAAAACATGCAGCCAAGGATCCTTTATCCAGCAAGGCTGTCATTCAGAATTGATGGAGAAATAAAGACATTTCAGAATCGCCAGTCACTAACCAATTTCGTAACCACGAAACCAGCCCTACAGGAGATATTACGGGGGGGTCTATAAAAGTAAAAAGGCCCCAAGAGTGATACAGAACAGAAAGTCACAGCCAATACAAACAAAGACTTTACTGGCAACATGGCATCATTAAAATCATCTCTCTCAGTACTCAGTCTTAATGTTAATGGCTTAAACTCTCCCATAAACGCCACAGGGTTGCAGATTGGATAAAAAGAAATGACCCATCCATTTGCTGTCTACAAGAGACTCATTTCGAACCCAAAGATGCATTCAGACTGAGAGTAAGGGGATGGAGTACCATCTTTCACGCAAATGGACCTCAAAAGGAAGCTGGGGTAGCAATTCTCATAGCAGATAAATTGGATTTTAAACTACAGACTATAGTTAGAGATGCAGAAGGGCACTATATTATTCTTAAGGGAAGTATTCAACAAGTGGATATGACAATTATAAATATATATGCCCCCAACAGGGGAGCAGCAAGATACACAAGCCAACTCTTAACCAGAATAAAGAGACATATAAATAAAAATACATTAATAGTAGGGGACCTCAACACTCCACTATCAGAAATAGACAGAACACCCTGGCAAAAACTAAGCAAAGAATCAAAGGCTTTGAATGCCATACTCGACGAGTTGGACCTCATAGATATATATAGAACACTACACCCCGGAACCAAAGAATACTCATTCTATTCTAATGCCCATGGAACATTCTCAAGAATAGACCATGTTCTGGGACACAAAACAGGTCTCAACCGATACCAAAAGATTGAAATTATCCCCTGCATATTCTCAGACCACAACGTTCTGAAATTGGAACTCAACCACAAGGAAAAATTTGGAAGAAACTCAAACACTTGGAGACTAAGAACCATCCTGCTCAGGAATGACTCGATAAACCAGGAAATCAAAAATCAAATTAAACAATTTATGGAGACCAATGAGAATGAAAATACAACAGTCCAAAACCTATGGGATACTGCAAAGGCAGTCCTAAGGGGGAAATACATAGCCATCCAAGCCTCACTCAAAAGAATAGAAAAATCTAAAATGCAGTTTTTATATTCTCACCTCAAGAAGCTGGAACAGCAACAGAGGGACAGGCCTAATCCACACATGAGGAAGCAGTTGACCAAAATTAGAGCTGAAATCAATCAAGCAGAAACCAGAAGTACAGTAGAGCAGATCAACAGGACTAGAAGCTGGTTCTTTGAGAGAATCAATAAAATTGACAGACCACTGGCAACACTTATCCAAAAGAAAAGAGAAAGGACCCAGATTATTAAAATTATGAATGAAAAAGGAGAGGTCACGACGAACACCATTGAAATTGGAAGGATTATTAGAAATTTTTATCAACAGCTATATGCCAATAAACTAAGCAATCTGGAAGAGATGGAATCCTTCCTGGAAACCTATAAACTGCCAAGATTGAAACCGGAAGAAATTGATTCCTTAAACAGGCCAATTAATTATGAAGAAAGTGAGTCAGTGATAAACAACATTCCAAATAACAAAACTCCAGGCCCGGACGGTTTTCCTGGGGAATTCTACCAAACATTCAAAGAAGAAATAATACCTATTCTCCTAAAGGTATTTCAAAAAATAGAAACAGAAGGAAAGCTACCAAACTCATTCTATGAGGCCAATATTACCTTGATCCCCAAACCAGGCAAAGACCCCCTCAAAAAGGAGAATTACAGACCGATTTCCCTAATGAATATGGATGCCAAAATCCTCAACAAGATACTTGCTAATAGAATCCAACAGTACATTAAAAGGATTATCCCTCACGATCAAGTGGGATTCATACCTGGGATGCAAGCGTGGTTCAATATTCGCAAATCAATCAGCGTGATACATCATATCAACAAGAAAAGACTCAGGAACCATATGATCCTCTCAATCGATGCCGAAAAAGCATTTGACAAAAGACAGCTTCCTTTCCTGATTAAAACCCTTCAGATGTAGGAATAGAAGGTACATTTCTCAATCTCATAAAAGCCATCTATGAAAAGCCTACTGCAAATATTATTCTCAATGGGGAAAAGCTGGAAGCCTTTCCCTTAAGATCAGGAACTCGACAAGGATGCCCACTCTCGCCACTATTATTCAACATAGTACTAGAAGTCCTTGCAACAGCAATCAGACAACAAAAAGGGATCAAAGGTATTCAAATCGGCAAAGAAGAAGTCAAAATGTCTCTCTTCGCAGATGACATGATACTCTATATGGAAAACCCAAAAGAAGCCACTCCCAAACTATTAGAAGTTATAGAGCAATTCAGTAACGTGGTGGTATACAAAATCAATGCTCAGAAATCAGTTGCATTTCTATACACGAATAACAAGACCCAAGAAAGAGAAATTAGGGAATCCATCCCATTTACAATAGCACCAAAAACCATACGTTACCTTGGAATTAACTTAACCAGAGACGTAAAGGACCTATATTCTAGAAACTATAAATCACTCTTGAAAGACATTGAGGAAGACATAAAAAGATGGAAAGATATTCCATGCTCATGGATCGGAAGAATTAACATAGTTAAAATGTCCATGCTACCCAGAGCAATCTACACTTTCAATGCTATCCCGATCAAAATACCAAGGACATTTTTCAAAGAACTGGAACAAATAGTCCTTAAATTTGTATGGAAACAGAAAAGGCCCCGAATCTCCAAGGAACTGTTGAAAAGGAAAAACAAAGCTGGGGGCATCACAATGCTGGATTTCGAGCTGTACTACAAAGCTGTGATCACAAAGACAGCATGGTACTGGCACAAAAACAGACACATAGACCAATGGAACAGAATAGAGAGCCCAGAAATGGACCCTCGGCTCTTTGGGCAACTAATCTTTGATAAAGCAGGAAAAAACATCCGGTGGGAAAAAGACAGTCTCTTCAATAAATGGTGCTGGGAAAATTGGACAGCTACATGCAAAAGAATGAAACTTGACCACTCTCTCACACCATACACAAAAATAAACTCCAAATGGATGAAAGACCTCGATGTGAGACAGGAATCCATCAAAATTCTGGAGGAGAACATAGGCAGCAACCTCTACGACATCGGCCAAAGCAACCTTTTTCATGACACATCCCCAAAGGCAAGAGAAACAAAAGATAAAATGAATTTATGGGACTTCATCAAGATTAAAAGTTTCTGCACAGCCAAGGAAACAGTCAGAAAAACTAAGAGGCAGCCCACGGAATGGGAGAATATATTGGCAAATGACACTACAGATAAAGGACTGGTATCCAAGATCTACAAAGAACTTCTCAAACTCAATACACGAGAAACAAATAAACAAATCAAAAAATGGGCAGAAGATATGAACAGACACTTTTCCAATGAAGACATACAAATGGCTAACAGACACATGAAAAAATGTTCAAAATCATTAGCCATCAGGGAAATTCAAATCAAAACCACACTGAGATACCACCTTACGCTAGTTGGAATGGCAAAAATAGACAAGGCAAGAAACAACAATTGCTGGAGAGGATGTGGAGAAAGGGGATCCCTCCTACATTGTTGGTGGGAATGCAAGTTGGTACAGCCACTCTGGAAAACAGTGTGGAGGTCCCTTAAAAAGTTAAAAATTGAGCTACCCTATGATCCAGCCATTGCACTACTGGGTGTTTAACCCAAAGATACAGACGTAGTGAAGAGAAGGGCCATATGCACCCCAATGTTCATAGCAGCAATGTCCACAATAGCTAAATCGTGGAAGGAGCCGAGATGCCCTTCAACAGATGACTGGATTAAGAAGATGTGGTCCATATATACAATGGAATATTACTCAGCTATCAGAAAGAACGAGTTCTCGGGGCGCCTGGGTGGCACAGCGGTTAAGCGTCTGCCTTCGGCTCAGGGCATGATCCCGGCATTGTGGGATCGAGCCCCACATCAGGCTCCTCTGCTGTGAGCCTGTTTCTTCCTCTCCCACTCCCCCTGCTTGTGTTCCCTCTCTCGCTGGCTGTCTCTATCTCTGTCAAATAAATAAATAAAATCTTTAAAAAAAAAAAAAAGAAAGAAAGAACGAGTTCTCAACATTTGCTACAACATGGACGGCACTGGAGGAGATAATGCTACGTGAAATAAGTCAAGCAGAGAAAGACAACTATCATATGATTTCTCTCATTTATGGAACATAAGAACTAGGATGATCGGTAGGGGAAGAAAGGGATAAAGAAAGGGGGGGTAATCAGAAGGGGGAATGAAACATGAGAGACTATGGACTATGAGCAACAAACTGAGGACCTCAGAGGGGAGGGGCGTGGGGGAATGGGATAGGCTGGTGATGGGTAGTAAGGAGGGCACGTATTGCATGGTGCAGTGGGTGTTATACACAACTAATGAATCATCGAGCCTTACATCGGAAACCGGGGATGTACTGTATGGTGACTAACATAATATAATAAAAAATCATTAAAAAATAAAAAAATAAAATAAAAAAAAATAAAAAATAAAATTCGTATGAAATATACAAAAGACCTTGAAATAAAAAAAAAAACACTCTTGAAATAGAAGAATGAGTTTTCAAGAGTTATACAAAAGTATCTAAAAAATTATGCAAAAGCCATAGTAATCAAGATCATGAGGTAATAATGTAAATCTAGATCAATGGAACAAGAGAGAAAGTGCACTAATAGCCCTATACATATACAAAGGCAGTTCAACAGAGAAAGCAAAACCTCTTCAACCAATGGTGCTGGAATTACAGATAAAAATAAGTCACTTATTTATGAGAACTGCTGTTTAACAGTATATCTTAATTCAGTATTGGTAATCCCACTTTATATTAAGATAAGGATAGCAAAACCTCAGAAACATCTACTGGTCTACTTCTATTTGAAATATAAAGGCCAAAATATGAATCCAGTCCTTGCCACGTGCTGGGTTGCTATCAATGAATGAATTATATGACATCTGTCTTCATTTTTTTTCATTTACTATAACTATTTTTTATTTATCATAAATAATTACACATTTATTAAAAAATCTATCAGGCCTTGAGTATGTGCTGGGTATACAGTGATGAACACAACAAAATGGTCTTCATTCTCAAGGATTTTCAGTATATAGTGTTTAAAGGTGGAATACACACTCGTTAAATAAAAATACAAACATCTGACGACCTATTTTTGTAACATAATACAATTTGCATGATTTTTAATATATTCATTTTGGAATGGATCTCCTCTCAATATGTCAGCATAACTCCTTCCCATCCACTAGGAAAGAATCTATAATTGTACTTGGAAAACATAATGGTTCCTTGTTAGATTGGGGATGATGATCAGCTTTTTCAACAAAGTCAGGAAGTCACGGTTGGGTTGAGATCTGAAGGTTGGTAGGAATGACCTCAGTACTGAGTATAACAACAGAGCTTTTAGTTTTAGGAACAAGTGGAAACATCCTGAAGTGGAGGAGAATTTTGTGTGCTTGAGGAACCAGCCAGTGGATCTGAGAAAGAGCGTGAAGGGAGAGAAGGCACTGCCCAGCTCACTCAGAGCCCTGGGGCTGTGGTGCAGATTTTGGAGTTTACCCCAAGTATACCATAGTAGGTTTCTGGAAGGTTTTGAGGAAGACTGGCACTACTTGACATACTCTAGATTTTTAAAAAGCCACTGACTCCTCTGAGTAGGAGACTGAACAAAGAATAATCCACAGAGTTTAGGTACGGAAGGAAACAAGAGTTGTCCCACGCAGTTAAGTGGGCAAATGGCCGTTCTGGGCCCTGAGAAGACCATCTCACTTCTCAGAAAGCACACAGGGCACAGAATCTCTCTGCACACCGCCCCAGTTGCTGATTTTTAGAGTTCCTTTGAAGCTTTCTTAAACATGTAGATAATTGATTCATCATGGCTCTTGGCTCTATAGCTTACAATAGGGAAAAATGGACTCTGACTTGAAACATTTGAACGGAGATGCAAATCACCTCCACCACAGGATCACTTCAGCCTAAGTCCTGTTGAGCATGTGACTCAGAGCAGTGTAGCACCCTCGGGGGCCTGCAAAGGACTGGCTTGGTGCAAATATACACTTTACAATGACCAAAATGAAGTGGTGGAGGGGGTTATCTAATACTGTCTATTTCCGCCTTGAAGACTGTCTTCCAAGACAACAATGCTAGTATTTATAGTTAATGCCTACTTACTATTTCCAAGAGTAATTAGAAGGTGGGCTAGAGGAGAAGCCTATTCAACACCTTTAAAGGCCGGAAATTAACCTACCCTATTACCATTCTGAATCATTCAAGAGTATTTCATGACAGAGACTCGGAAGAAGCATGGAGAGCCTGCAATTGTAAGCTAATGCAGTGTAGTTGTTGAAATAAACCTTCCCGGAGTGAAAAGCTTGTGTAAACACTGAAAACAAAGCATGTGCTATTTGTTGATTTCATTCTTTACTGATATAAAAGTGCGGGACAGAAACACTTCACTTGCAGCTTTCCTAGAAACTACCTTCCCGTTCACCCACACCCTCGACCGCAGGACTCTAACATGCAATTTGAGAAAACATTAAAGCACTTCAGGAGGCTAATAGATTACATTTACCTTGGGGGCTTGTAATTCAAATGTCTGTTGAAAATCCCACCACTGATTTCATCTACAATTTTTGAGTGTACGATTTAACTTCTTCAGGCTTCCACTCGGCTTTGGTGATCAAAGTAGTATTTTAGAGGTGTAAAACTTAGGTTCTCACTTCCTCGCTGAAGTTGCAAGGAAGTTGGTATCCAACACCTTCAGGATAGGATATAAATTCTTTAATGTGGTAACAACAACACGAGCAAACCTTCTGGTTCCTGCTTCACATTTCAGGTTTTTTTTTTTTCTTGCCATGTAGACTGAGCTCCGGATTTCAAATGGCTTGACTGAATACACTGTGATATAACATAGCTATGACAAATGCCAACATTGGGACCTGTCTGAGAAAGATTTTGTCCTCCTGACTTCCTTCCAACCCGTTCTGACTTAGAATAGATCACGCTGTAGTTTAATTCTGTGTCACTCTTTCTGATTAAACTCTGAGCGACATAAACCCCAGGGTCCAACAGATTTCTTAAGACCTACGACTCAATTCCTATTTGTTGAACAGATATGTTAAAGGATGAACGAAGTACATGTTCATTCAGTTACATGGTTTAGGATTAGATACTGTGGTTAAATGAAAATGGAATAGGAATTAGTAGCATATTCAAGATTAAGATTGTATCAGAAGAACCGACAGCATCTACATTTTGGAAATAATCAATAGCCATTCTGATTTGTGGAGTCATATAAAACTTGTATTTATTGACTCCAGATCTGAATAGAGGAACTAACAAAGCATGTGAAGAAAGTGAGAGTGAAATATGCCAAGTTATATATGATACATAACAAGAGACTGCAGATGTAAAATAAATCAAAAATTTAAAAAACTTTTTGTGATTAAAAAAGATGTTTTGTCATAGTACATATGTAAGAACATCAATAAGGGTTGGATAATACTATATCATACATCAATGTGCATACCACTTAGCTTAAGAAGCAGTATATAAGCAATACGAAGTCCTCAGCAAATCCCTTTCGACAAATATGTAAAAACTTCCTATTGTACGTAAATAGAATACAGGTAACTTTTGCTTCTTTTTCTCCTCTTCTTACATCATTTATTTTTTCTTGTTATCTTCCTAAATTAATTAGAATAGAATATTTTTGAGATAATGGTGAGTATCCTTATCTTACTTCTGATGTCGAAGGAAATTAATCCAGCATTTCACTAGTAAGACTATTTTCCTTAAGTTTTTCAGAAGCTAGCATATATTCAGTTAAGAATATTTCCTTCAACTTCTGGTTTGACTTTTTATTATGAATATGTGGTGAATTTTTATGGAAAGGTTTTTAATCTATTGTGCAGATCTTACGGTTTTTCTCCTCTAATTGGTTAATGTTAAAACATGTTTGCATCTCTTATTAAACGATGTTAGTTTAAAATGTATTATTTTTGGAGCACCTGGGTGGCTAAGTTGGTTAAGCATCTGCCTTTGGCTCAGTCATGATCCCAGGGTCCTGGGACTGAGCCCAGTGTTGGTGGGCTCCTTGCTTAGTATGGAGTCTGCTTCTCCCTCTCTCTCTGCCCCTCACACCCCGCTCTTGCAGTCTCTCTCGCTCTCAAATAAAATCTTAATAAAATAAAATAAAACCTGTAATTTTCTACACATTGGTGAATTCAGTTTGCTGGTATTTTTCTTTCTTTTGTTTCAAAAAAATAAGTCCGACATAGAATTTCTCTTTTTCTTTTCTGAATGTGTGTGGAATTCGTATCAAGAATATATTAGCTTCATAAATTCACTGACGAATGTATTGGCTTTCTATTACAGCGACCACAAATTACCACAAACTTAATGGCTTCAGACAATACAAATTTATTATCTTCCAGTTCTACAGGTTAGAAGTCGGACCTGGGTCTCACTGGGCTACTGTAGAGATGCCAGCAGGATTGTATGATTTTCAGGCCTTTGAGGACCTATTCATTTCCTTGCTTTCTGAGCGGCCAGCGGCCAGCGGCCACCTTCCTTGGGCTCCGAGCTCCTCCTTCCAACTTCGAAGTCAGTAATGTAGCAGTTCTTTGGAACCTGCTTCCACTACCCTATCTATTTGACCCTCCTCTTCTGCCCCCTATCCCGCTTTTAAGGACCCTGGGGATTACACCGGGTCCCCCTGGATAATCCGGGGTATTTAAGGTTCTTATTACAGCCGCAAAGTCCCTTTTGCTCTATAAAGTAACCTCTTCACAGGTCCTGGGCTCAGGATGCAGGTATCTTTGGGGAACAATCATTCTCCTTACCCCAGGTACTTGTGCTTTGCTTTTTGTGGAGGAAACTTGGGGGGATTGAAATGGTAATTCCTTGTATGTTTGGTAAAATTTTATGGGTACCATCAAGAGGATTTCGGGGGTTTTTCCTGTGGGTGAAGAGATTTTAGAATTAGGAGTTAATCTCTTCGATGATAACAAGCACATTCATATTCTTGAGTAGGTTTAGATCAATTCCAGGATCTATAGAGTTAACCTACATTACAAAGAGAGGATTATTACCATAACGTTTTCAAGGTGTTCTTTTCCGGCCCTTTAAAATGTATATTTATTCAGGGTGCCTGGGTTAAGCCAGGGTCTGGGAGACTCCCTGCTCAGCTGGCAGCCTATTTCTCCCTCTTCCTCTGCCCCTCCCCCTGCTTGTACTCTCTCTCTCTCAAGCAAATAAAATCTTAAAAAAAAAAAAACTATACTTTTTCTGAATTAAGATTCTTTTATTTAATACAAGTTTTGATCACCTGAAAGATGTCTTTATTTTATTAGTCTTTTCATTGTAAAGAAAAGATTCTAGGCTTGTGGAAGGTCTATTTGTCTTAATCTCACTGATTTCCAAACTTGATGTAATTATTTCTTCTCTTTTCATTGGTGTTATTTTATTCTTTTCTTTTCTTTTCTTTTTTAAAGATTTTATTTATTTGTGAGAGACAGAGAGAGAGTGAGAGCATGAGCAGGGGGAACGGCAGGCAGAGGGAGAAGCAGGCTCCTGGCTGGACAAGGAGCCTGATGTGGGACTTGATCCCAGGACGCTGGGATCATGACCTGAGCCCTCTTAACTGACTGAGCCACCCAGTCACCCCTATTGTTTTGTTTTCATTTTGAAACTCTTCAATTAGATGTTTGTCCATTTACTTGTATAAAATAAACACTTTCAAGGTAATAAAATTCCTTCTAAGTACTATTTTAGCTACATCCTACAAGTGTGACATGGAGAAATTTCTTTAACATTTAACTAAAAATAGTTTTAGTTTTACATTGTTTTCTTCTTTAAATGATTAAGTATTTTAAAATTCTAAATGTTTGATATTTTAATCAACGTTTTTGTTATTGAGTTCAAATATAATTATAATGTGCTCAAACGTGGACTACAATACTGAATTTTAAGAACTGTTTGCAGTCTTCGGGCTAAAACATAGTCACTAGGTAAAACATAATGTGTAGGTTTGAAAAGAAATTGTAATAATTGTTAGATGAAGTCATACACATATGAAATGTATATAAATTCAATATCTGCATAGAAACAATGCATTTGATATTATTTATACATTATGCATAAAAATACACGCACTTATATTTTCATAACTTTTTTTTTATATAATTTTAAACCTCCTTGACAGTTCCCCTTTGATGGTGGATTTGTTCATCTCTACTGGTAAGCTGTGTGTGTCTGTTAATGGATAAATTAAGTCTGTAACTAGTATATCAATTTGATAAACTAAAGCATTTTATCATTATAATTTTAATGTACTGAAAAATTTTATTATTATTTTTTGCCTAAAGTTTATTTTGTCTGGTTCTAGAACAGCTATTCCAATTTTTTTTTTTAGTCAGTATTTGCCTAATGTGTTCTTTACTATTCTTTTTTTCTTTTTCTTTTTTTTTTTTAAGACTTTATTTATTCATTTGACAGAGAGACAGCCAGTGAGAGAGGGAACACAAGCAGGGGGAGTGGGAGAGGAAGAAACAGGCTCCCAGCGGAGGAGCCTGATGAGGGGCTCGATTCCAGGACCTGGGATCACGCCCTGAGCTGAAGGCAGATGCTTAACGCCTGAGCCACCCAGGTGCCCCTATTATTTTTCTCTTTGTGTGCTTCCCCCCCATGCCCAGCTTTACTGAGCTACAATTGATATAAAACACTGTGTAAGTTTAAGGTGTACGCCATGTTTTGTTACGCTTGTACATTGCAAAATGATGGCTACCATAGCATTAACTAACACCTCCAACATACCACATAAGAACCATTCTTTTGTGTGTGGTGAGAACATTTAACTTACTCTCTTAGCAACTTTCAAGTATATAATACAGTATAATTAACACTAATCACCCTCATACACATTATCTTGCAACTAGAAGTCTGTACCCTCTGGCCGACATTTCCCCATTCCCCCACCCTTCAGCCCCTCATAAACACCATTCTACTCTCAACGACTATGATTTCAACTTTCTTAGATTCCATATATAAGTGATATCATGCAGTATTTGTCTTTTCCTGTCTGACTTATTTTCCTTAGAATAATGCCATCAAGGTCCATGTACGGTGTTGCAAATGGAAAGATTCCCTTCCTTCTTACAGCTGAATATTCCACTATGTACATGTACACACACACACACACACACACACACACCTTCTTTACCCATTCATCTGTTGATAGACCCTTAAGGTTGTTTCCATATTTTGGCTATTGTGAATAATGCTTCAGTGAACATCAGAGTGCAGATACATCTTCAAGATACTTTATCATTTCTTTTGGAAATATATCGAGAAGTACCACTGCTGGATCATAATGTAATATGTAATTTTTTGAGCAAACTCCGCGCTGTTTCCCATAGTGGCTATACCAATTTACACTCCCACCAACCAGGTACCTACAATAGGATATTCCCTTTTCTCCACATCCTCACCAATACTTTGTCTTTTTAATAATTATCATTTTAACAGGTGTGAGGTGAAATCTAATTGTGGTTTCAATTTGCATTTCCCTCGTGATTACTGATGTTGAGCACCTTTTTGTCTACTTGTTGGCCATTTAAATATCTTCTTCGGAAAAATATTCAGTTCCTCTGCCCTTTTTTTTTTTTTTAATTGAACTGCTTGTTTTTATTTGTTTGTTTTGTTATTGAGTTGCAGGAGTTCTTTATATATTTTAGATATTAACCCCTTATCAGGTATGTGGTTTACAAATATCTTTTCCTGTCCCATAGGTTTCCTTTTAATTTTGTTGTTTCCTGGCTGTTCAGTAGCTTTTTAGCTTGATGTAGTCCAATCATCTATTTTTGAAATCAGGAAGCATGATACCTCCAGCTTTGTATTCTTTCTCAGCTTTGTTTGGGCTATCCAGGTTCTTCTGTGGTTTCATATAAATTTTAAAATTGATTTTTTCCTTTTTTTAGAAAATGCCATTGGAATTTTGTTACGGATTGCACTGAATGTATACGAGAGTTTGGGTAGTATGGATATTTTAAAAATATTAATACAACATTAATTATTGTATTCCAAGAACACAGGATTTCTTTCCATTTGTTTGCATCTACTTAAATTTCTTCCATCAAAGTCTTGTAATTTTTAGTGTATGAATCTTTCCCTTCCTTCGTTAAATTTAATTAAATATTTTATTGTTTTTGATGCAATTGTAAATGGGATTGTTTCCTTTATTTCTATTTCAGACATTGTTATTAGTGTTTAGATACAAATGATTTCTGTATGTTGCTGTTACATCTTGAACTTTTACTGAATTTCTTCATTGGTTCTACAAGTTTTTTGGTGGACCCTTTAGAGTTTTCTATACATAATATCATGTCATCAGCAAATAGAGTTTTACTTCTTTCTTTCAAATTTGGATGCCTTTTATTTCTTTTTCTTACCTGATTGCTCTGGCTAGCACTTCAGTATTATGTTGAATAGAAGTGGTGACAGTTGGCACTTTTGTCTTACTCGTGATCTTAAGAGGAAAAGCTTCCAATCTTTCATTGCTGGGTATAATGTTAGTTGTAGGTTTGTTGTATATGGCCTTTATTGTATTGACATATGCTCCTTCTATATAACCTACTTGCTGAGTATTTTATCATGTTGTATTTTGTCAAATGCCTTTTCTACATTTATTGAATAATCATATGATTTTTATCCATCATTCTATTAATGTGGTGTATCACATTAATTGGTTTGTGTATGTTTGAACCATCCTTGTATCCCAAGGATAAATCCCACCTAATCACGGTGCATGATCTTTTCAATGAGTTGCTAAATTTGGTTTGCAAACAATTTGTTGAGAACATTTCCATCTGTATTTATCAGGTATTTTGGTCTGTAGTCTTCTTATCTTGTAATGTTCTTATTTGGTTTTGGTATCAGGGTAATTTCCTGCCTTGTAAAATGAGTTCAGATATGTCCCCTCTCATTTAATTTTTTTTTTTTTTTTGAAGAGTTTGAGAAGGACTGACATTACTTTTTCTTTAAATATTTGTTAGAATACACCTGTGAAACCATCTGGTCCTGAGCTTTTTGGGCTGGGAAGTTTTAGATTAACTGTTATAGTCTTCTTTCTCATTATTGGTCTGTTCACACCTTCTATTTCTTCATGATTCAGTCTTGGAAAATTGTGTGCTCCCAGGAATTTATTCATTTTTCTAGATTATCCAATTTGTTGACAACTGAATGTTCATAGTTGTCTTTTATGATGCTATGTATTTCTGGGGTCAGTTGTAATGTCTCTTATTTCAGATTTTGAGTTTTCTCTCTTTTTGTTTTGGTCTGCCTAAAAGTTTGCCAACTTTGTTTATCTTTTCAAAAAACAAGCTCTTAGTTTCACTGATATTTTCTATCAGTTTTCTGGTGCCTATTTCATTTATTTCTGCTCAGATCTTTGTAATATCCTTCCTTCTGTTAATTTGGCCTCAGTTTGTTTCTCTTTTTCCAGTTCCTTGAGGTGTAAAGTTATGTTGTTTAGAGATATTTCTTATTTCTTGATGTATGCATTTATCACTATAAACTTTGCTCTTAAAACTGCTTTTAGGGGTGCTTGGGTGGCTCAGTCACTTAAGTGTCTGCCTTTGTCTCAGGTCATGATCCCAAGGTCCTGGGATCAAGTTCCACATCAGGCTCCTTGCTCAGCAGGGAGCCTGCTTCTCCTTCTCCCTCTGCCTGCCACTCCCCCCCTCCACCCCACTTGTGCTCTCTCTGTCAAATAAATAAATAAATAAATAAATAAATAAATGTTAAAAAAAGAAACCAAAAAAACCCTGCTTTCACAGCATCCTATAGCTTTTGGTGTGCATGTTGTATTTTCATTTTTGTTTCAAAATTTTATTTTTTATTTTTATTTTTTTTTTTTAAGATTTTATTTATTTATTTGGCAGAGATAGAGACAGCCAGCGAGAGAAGGAACACAGCAGGGGGAGTGGGAGAGGAAGAAGCAGGCTCATAGCAAACGAGCCTGATGTGGGGCTCGATCCCATAACGCCGGGATCACGCCCTGAGCCGAAGGCAGACACTTAACCGCTATGCCACCCAGGCGCCCCCTCTTTCAAAATTTTAAAAAGTTTCTTCTGTGATCTGTTGGCTGTTCAAGAGTATATTGTATAATTTCCACAAATCTGTGAATCATCTAGATTTTTCTCCTTTTACTGATTTCTAGCTTCATAACATTATGGTCAGAAAAGATTCGGTATGCCAAAGATACAGACGTAGTGAAGAGAAGGGCCATATGCACCCCAATGTTCATAGCAGCAATGTCCACAATAGCTAAATTGTGGAAGGAGCCGAGATGCCCTTCAACAGATGACTGGATTAAGAAGTTGTGGTCCATATATACAATGGAATATTACTCAGCTATCAGAAAGAACGAGTTCTCAACATTTGCGACAACATGGACAGCACTGGAGGAGATAATGCTAAGTGAAATAAGTCAAGCAGAGAAAGACAACTATCATATGATTTCTCTCATCTATGGAACATAAGAACTAGGATGATCGGTAGGGGAAGAAAGGGATAAAGAAAGGGGGGGTAATCAGAAGGGGGAATGAAACATGAGAGACTATGGACTATGAGAAACAAACTGAGGACTTCAGAGGGGAGGGGGGTGGGGGAATGGGATAGACCGGTGATGGGTAGTAAGGAGGGCACGTATTGCATGGTGCACTGGGTGTTATACACAACTAATGAATCATCGAGCCTTACATCGGAAACGGGGGATGTACTGTATGGTGACTAACATAATATAATAAAAAATCATTTAAAAAAAAAAAAAGAAAAGATTCGGTATGATTTCAATCTTCTTATTTGCTAAAACGTCGCTTGTTACCTGACATATGAGCTGTCCTTGAGAATGTTCTGTGTGTTCTTTAGAAGAATATGCATTCTGCTGCTATTAGATGTAATGAATGTTCTACTGATGTCTGTTAAGTCCATTTGGTCTAAATTATGGTTGAAGTCCAATGTTTCATTGTTGATTTTCTGTCTGATCTATCCATTGTTGAAAAGTGGGGTATGAAGACTATTAGTTATTATTGTACATTACTATTATTATTATTATTACTATTATATCTCCCTTCAGATATGTTAGTATTTGCCTTATATATTTAGCTGCTACAATGTTGGATATACATATATATTTATAATTGTTATGTGTTCTCGATGAATTGACAATTTCATCATTATATAATGAACTTCTGTGTCTCTTGTTACTGTTCTTGGCTGACAGCCTACTTTGTTGGATATAAATATAGGTACCCCTAATCACTTTTTGTTTCTCTTACACAGAATATCTTCTTCTATCCCTTCACTTTGAGATTATGGGTGTCCTTAAGGCTGAAGTGACTCTCTTGTAGGCAGCATAGAGCTGGGTCTTTTTTTTTTTTTTTTTTTTAATCCATCAAGCCATTCTATGTCTTTTGATTGGCAAGTTTAATCCAGTTACATTGAAAGTAATTCTTGACAAGTAAGGACTTAATGTCCTCTTATTCATTGTTTTCTAGCTGTTTGTACTTCCCTTTTCCCTTTCTGCCTCTCGTGTTGCTTTCTTTTGTGAACTGACGATTTATTGTAGTGGTATCCTTTTAATCCCTTCTCTTTTGTGAATCTACTGTAAGTTTTGCTTTGTGGGTATCAAAAACCTTACATAAAACTTCTAGATATAACAGTCTATTTTACACTGATAACTTTGACAATATACAAAAACTATATTCTTTTATTTTCCCTACTTAGGTTCTTAATATCACAATGTACCTCTTTTTATACTGTATAATCATTAACTAATTATAGTACTTCTAATTATTTTTAATACACTTGTACTTTAACCTTATACTATAGCTTAGTGGCTAACACATCACCATATTACAGTATTAGAATATTTTGAAGTTAATTATATATTTACCTTTACTAGGTGTGTTTTATATTTCCAAATGTCTTCATGTTACTAATAAGCATCCTTTCATTTCAGTTTGAAGGACTCCGTTCAGTGTTTTTTGTAAGGCAGTCTAATAGTGTTGAACTCTCTTAGCTTTTGCTTGTCTGAAAAAGTCTTATTTCTCTTTCATTTCTGAAGAATGCCTTTTCTGGACAAAATATTTGTTGTTGACAGATTTTTTTTTCCAGCACTTTGAATATATTATTCTACTTTCTCCTGGCCTGTGAGGTTTCTTTTGAGAAATCTACCGATAGCTGTATGTGAGTTCCACTGTAATTTACAAGGTGTTTTTTTTTTTAAACCTCTTTTTTCTTTTAGGATACTTTTTGGCTTTAATTGTTGACAGGTTTATTTGAATGTGTCTTGAAAACGATTTTTTTGAGCTTATTTTTTTTGGTGACCTATGACCTCATGAATTGGACAACGACATCTCTTCCCAGATTTGTGAAGTTCTCAGCCATTATTTCTTTAAATAAGCTTTTTGCCCCCTTCTCTCTATCTTCTCTTTCTCAATTCATAAATTGATCCTTTTGGTGGCATCCCACAGATCATAAAGGCTTCCTTCATTCTTTTTCATCTTTTCCTCCTGGTTATCATCAGATGAGATTATTTCAAAGTTCTTGTCTTTATCCCACAGAGTCTTCTGCTTGATCCATTCTATTTTGACACTCTCCATTGCACTTTTCATTAATTGTATTTTTCAGCTCCAGAATTTCTTTCTGGTTCTTTTTTATATTTATCTTTGCTAAATGTTTTTCATTTTGCTCAGATATTTTTTCCCAAATTTATTGAATTGTCTTTGTGTGTTTTCTTACAGCCCACTGAGTTTCCTTAAAATAGCTATTCTGAATCCTTTATTTGGTAAATCACAGCTCCTCATGTCTTGGGTCTCAGTTACCAGAAAGTTGCTGAAATCCTTTGGTGGTGCCATGTTACCTTGATTTTCCACATTCTTTGAAGCAGTAGTCACTTCCTCCCATCAGTACTGATATTCTGAGGCTCTCTCAGATCTTCTGTAGGTGTACCTGCCTTACACTTCTTGGTCCCTCTTATGGCAGAAATCTTAGCCCTGTAGGCCCTCTTTGGAGGCTGCAGTGCACCAAGCCAAGTGCTGGCAGCTTCTCTTTTGTTTTCTCAAATGTGGTGCCAAAGCTGAAATCTGTGGTCCCTTTCTGGTCTGCAGATTTGACCAAATTCCTGTGAATGCTCACTAGTGATCTGCCAGAGCCCACATTTGGCGCTGTGATGACTGCACATGGAGAGCTGGCCATAGGGTACGGTGTGGATGGGGGTGAGGCAGCAAGAGCATGGGGGTGCCCGTGGACCAGTTGATGGGATCACGAGTGAGGCATTTCCAATAGGTTACGGGTGGGCTTCTTGATGGAATGCACAATACAGTTAGGAAGCACATCTCTGCAGTGTTCTCCAGGAGTTCTAGCTACCACTGTTCCTGCCTCTTCCTGTCCCCCAGTCATGTAGCTTATGGCTCAGTACTCTGGATTGTGTGAGAGAGAAATCAGCCACTCTGGCAGCATTCCATGCAGTTCAGAAAGCTGGATGCTGGGCGCCTGGGTGGCACAGCGGTTAAGCATCTGCCTTCAGCTCAGGGCGTGATCCCGGCATTCTGGGATCGAGCCCCACATCAGGCTCCTCTGCTATGAGCCTGCTTCTTCCTCTCCCACTCCCTCTGCTTGTGCTCCCTCTCTCGCTGGCTGTCTCTATCTCTGTCGAATAAATAAATAAAATCTTCAAAAAAAAAAAAAAAAAAAAAAAGCAAGCTGGATGCTCCCTCACACACTCTCCCTTTCCCCCATGGGATAAATCACGAGCCAAGGAAAATCTTTCTTGGCACTAAGATGTGCTCCCTTGCAGGGAGAGTGATATGGGTAACATAAAACTGTTTCTCTTACTCACTCCAGTGGATCCACATATGTATTTATTTACTTCAATAACATGCTGGAACTTCTTCTCTGGAAACCCAGACTTCTACAAAGGTTCTCTTGTCCACGAGTGACTGTCTAAGTTGGTGTTCTCTGGGGCCTCCTGCACCATGGCTGAGAGGGGCTAGAGCTGCTTTTACAAACCACTGCAGGGTCCGCAGCTGGGACCGAGGTCTCCCTGCGTGTTACTGATGCATAACAGATGAGCAAGGCTCCTCTTGGGTCCCTTTGTATATGGTGCTGGATCCCACACTTACCTCAAAGACACTTTTACCCATGGATGCTGAAATTTCATTGTGGGGGAGTAGGGCACAAACAAGCGTCATCCTAGGCTATCATCATGCCAATTTCATTCCTTTTGTGCCCATTTCAAATTATATTTCCTATATACAGCCCACATCTGAATTTTATCACTTGTATCAGTATCTTCATTTTTGTTTTTACCTCTGAATCTGTTTCCTTCCTATGTATTACAATTACAGATATATATGAAGTGATTTCTCCCTTTTGAGCTTTTCTGTCCTATTTTGCTTATACATTTGTTTTTATTTATTTTGCTTTTCTCAAGATGGATTTGTTTTTTAAATTCCATTTCCTCCCTGTATCTTCTTCTTTTTTTTTTTTTTTAAAGATTTTATTTATTCGACAGAGAGAGACAGCCAGCGAGAGAGGGAACACAAGCAGGGGGAGTGGGAGAGGAAGAAGCAGGCTCATAGAGGAAGAGCCTGATGTGGGGCTCGATCCCATAACGCCGGGATCACGCCCTGAGCTGAAGGCAGACGCTTAACCGCTGTGCCACCCAGGCGCCCCCCTCCCTGTATCTTCTGAACGTTGCGTACATTTCAATTGTTTTAGTGGCTGCCATTCTACTTGCACCACACATACATAATGCAAAGATTAATCAGAATCTTTTCTATTCTACCTAAGTAATATTTGAGGTCACTTCAACTCTTATCAACCCACTCTTTTTGGTTTATATACTGTGGCCCACATGTTACTATTGGTATTTTTAGCTTCCCAAATTAGATAATAATATTGATGATGCATATTTTCCCAGACACATACTAATTTCTTTGTTATTTTTCCTTGCATCTCAGTCCTTCCTTCCTGAATAAGTTTTTTTCTCATTTCTTAAGTACATCCTCACTCTTTTCTGAATAAGGTCTGTTGTTGATAAGCTATCTCAATTTCTGTGTGTCTGAAAATTATAAATCGCAGCACTTATCTTCAGGAAGCAAAGCACTCTTAGTTTTTATTATAGGCACAGTCTGTGGTGTAAGCAGCCTGGTCGTTTGGCCATTTTGGTCAAGCACGTTGAACACTGTGTGAAGTGTCTGTACATGATAGGGGGTGGTAGGCAAACTGCACTAGAGGAATCACAGCAGAGTCCTTTTTAGCTCACAATTTATTCTTGGGCTATGTAGTTGAGACTAACTGCCCTGCCATGAGATAGCAGGTCACCATGTGACTTCAACTGCCCATCATGAACTGGATATTTTCTGATCCAGCAAGCCATAAATTCTAATACAAGCAGGAACATTCCATATCATTTGAAGTTGATGTGGCATAGCCATGAATGAACAACTTCTGAAGCACGGGGCTCACATTCTCAGTGTCCTCCCGCTTTACTGCTCACCCTCCCTCAGACAATGTTAGCCTCATATGGAGTTTTCTAGTCTAATGGGGAGAAAAGAAAAACAAACTTAGCTTGGAAATGGTTTTAGAGAGTAGAGCTGCTCTTGTTTGAAGGGGTCTACTAAGATGTTCCAGCCCTACCCTGGCGTGGCTCTGAGGCTAACCAAGTAGAGAAAACTTCCTTGTAGGCAGAAAGTATTTTTTCCTAGTAGGAAATATATTTTCTGACATTTAAACATAAGAGAATCACTGAAACAGTTTTTTTCAGGCTGGTCTGGAATTTGGAAGGCTGAGTAGAGAGCAGAGAATTGGTAAAAACTTGAGAAGTGTTCCTCTTGGAATGAGATCAGTCTAGGAGTCATTTCGTTCTATGTGAGTATTCATTCCAGCTGCTGAACATGCACTTCGTGGTTCAACTGATGAAATAAACCTACTACACGGCTATCGGTCCGCCTTTTCCCCCAACCACCCCCAGATGTGCTTAATGATTACCAAAAAGGGCCTATGGTAGAAAGAATGGACGTCATGCACAGATGCAAAAACACAGGCTGGCTATCACCAAAGATGGTTTTTTCCACCAGTTTTGACTAATTGAATGGTAGCAATATCTAACCTTCCCCATGGCGAAATACCTGAGTAACAAATCACCTGATGGCAGATGAAGGATAGCCCTAACAGAGGGAAGTTTGCTCTTATCGGAATAAACACATTTTGTATATAATTTTGACTTTTTTTGTTCATCACACTTGTAAAAGCAGCAGTATTTATAGTCTTATGAAATATCTTACCACTATGTTATTCTACCTAATCTTTCTTTCTTTTTTTTTTTTTTTTAAAGATTGTATTTATTTATTTGACAGAGAGAGAGAGAAACAGCCAGCGAGACAGGGAACACAAGCAGGGGGAGGGGGAGAGGGAGAAGCAGGCTCCCAGCGGAGCAGGAAGCCCGATGTGGGGCTCGATCCCAGGACCCTGGCTGGGATCATGCCCTGAGCCGAAGGCAGACGCTTAACTGCTGTGCCACCCAGGCGCCCCCTACCTAATCTTTCTGATCAAGAAATTCAGATTCTTACAAAAGATGTAAGGCAATGGGGCTTGTGTCCACGGGATTTCTTAGCTTTGCCATGTACCTTACCACTTAGAAACCACCTGAATTATAGACCACTAGAAAGGAATAATAAAGGCAAATATAATCCTTGCTAAGAGATACACCTTAAAATGTTTTGGAATCATCCTTCGGGAGCTAGTATATACTCTGAGTCAGCGATTAATATATGATTCTCTTTCCTTCTTTGCCCAACCCAGACTATGTGGGACTAGAAATACTGTTAGGCGTCAGAATGAGACTGGCCCCTCTCACTACGACAGAAAGAACTCTCTCACAATGTTGACTGCCCTGTAACCAATTCTTTCATGCTCAAATTAGCTATAGTGCATTCTGTTTTAGGCAAGTAAGAATCCTGGCAGAGATGGGTGTCAATATTACCTATACAAATTATACTGAGTAAATGTTTTTGGAATCTGTGAATGGGATTCTACTAAACCTGAGAAACATACTATATGCAAAAGGTTTTATAGTCAGTGTGACCCAGTGGTCAAAGAAAAAAATCTATTATTAGAAATTGAGTGCAAATCCAATCACTAGATGATTATCTTGAACTTTAATTTTCTCATTTTGCCTTAGTTTCCTTACAGAGTTAGAAGAATGTTAATTTCCACCGTGCTTTTAAAAGAACTGGATTGTGAATTTTTCTTTTTTTTTTTTTTTAAGATTTTATTTATTTATTTGACAGAGAGAGAGATAGCCAGCAAGAGAGGGAACACAAGCAGGGCGAGTGGGAGAGGAAGAAGCAGGCTTCCCAAGGGAGCAGGGAGCCTGATGTGGGGCTCGATGCCAGGACTCTGGGATCATGCCCTGAGCCGAAGGCAGACGCTTAACAACTGAGCCACTCAGGTGCCGCTGGATTGTGAATTTCTTACACGCAAGGACCATGACCTCCATATTTGGTTATATCCAGCAGCTACCATGATATCTGAAACTCTGTCAATAAATAGTTGTTTAGTTAAATTACAAAGTTTATGTACTGTGTTCATGTTAATTACTCATATTAATAAAGTCAGTGTTTCAAAATACCTTCATAATATTCACTTATCTCATAAGTATCTAGATATAGACCAAGTGTTTCTTGTGTACAGGCAACAAAATGCCAGCAGTTTTCTTGAGCTAAGGTCATTAATAAACTTACTTGGAAGCTATATGCCCAGGGCTGTGTGTTAGCTGGCACTCACTATGAGAGTAAATCTATGATATCAACAAGAAATTCTGCATAAGGAAAGAGGCATGAGAGAAACAGGTTTGGACGTAGGGAAGGAAAGTTGAGAATAACAAGCAGCAGCCAGAGAAGGAATTTATGGGATGATTAACATGTCAAAGGAGATATATTTATTAAGGTATTTTCCATTTGGAGTTTAGTTTAATCCGTTTTCTCTCCTTCCTTGAACATGACATGCACAGCTTGGGAAAATCTACACAGCTCACTAATGACGTGGTAGTGGATTTAATTGCAGAGAGCCATGATGAAAAGCCAAGTCCTGTTTCAAGGTTGGGAAAAAAAGAGAGGCCCCTTAAGGGATGATACTCACATACATATTATAGATTTAAACTGTTGTTTATGAGTGGCTTCCAGACACCCTGCTTTATAAGTAGATGCAGATTTCTCATTAATACAGCCACTGGGGGAGTTTACATTTTATGTCCACTGAATACACAACAGGGTATTTAGAGTTTTTATTTTATTTATTTTAAAATATCTCCAATGTATAACACTGTGTTAATACTAATTTGTTCATTCATTCATTCGATCGTTTTTTTTTTTTAATTTTTTTTTTAAAGATTTTATTTATTTATTCGACAGAGATAGAGACAGCCAGCGAGAGAGGGAACACAAGCAGGGGGAGTGGGAGAGGAAGAAGCAGGCTCCTAGTGGAAGAGCCTGATGTGGGACTCGATCCCAGAACGCCGGGATCACGCCCTGAGCCAAAGGCAGACGCTTAACCGCTGTGCCACCCAGGCACCCCTCATTCGATCGTTTTAAACCATCTTTACTGGGACATAATTCACATGCTGCAAAATTCACCTCCTTTTTTTAAAAGAGGGAAGGGCAGAGCGAGAGGAAGAGAGAGAATCTTAAACAGCTCCACGCCTAGCACAGAAGTCAGTGCAGGGCTGGATCTCACAACCCTAAAATCATGACCTGAGCCAAAATCAGGAGACAGACACTTAACCGAATGACCCGACAAGACACTCCCAAATTTACCCTTTTAAAGTATACAATTAAATGTTTTCTGGTATATTCACAGAGTTGTGCAACCATCACCACAAATCAAATTTAAAACATTTCTGTCCCCTGAAAAAGAAATTTTAAATCCACAGCTTCCCCCAAAACTCCCATCCCTTACCAACCACTAATCTAATCTCTGACTTTATCGATCTGCCTATTCTGGACACTTCATATAAATGGAATCGGGCAATATGTGGTTATTTGTCACTGGCTTTTTCACTTAGCGTAATGTTTTCAAAGATTATCCAGTTGTACTATAAATCAGAACTTCGTTTCTTCTTATTGAAAAATAATATTCTTTGTATGAATATGTAACATATTATTTATCTACTCTTAGGCTGATAATCATTTGGGTTGTCCCCACTTTGGACGATTATGAATAATGCTGTTATGAATATTCATGTACAAGTTGCCACATGGATAAATATTTTCACTCTCTTGGATGAAATTATTGGGTCATCTGGTTACTCCGTGCTCACATTTTTGAGGAATTGCTATATTGTTTTCCAAAGTGGTTGCACAGTTTTATATTTCACCAGCAACTTTCGAGAATTCCAATTTCTCCACATCATCAACAATACTTGTTATTGTCTGTCTTTTTGATTATACCCATGGATGTGGGAGTGAAATGGTACCTTGTTGTGGTTTTGATGTGGATTTCACCAGTGACTAATGATGTTAAGCAACTTTTCATATCCATTTTTGGCCATTTGCATATTTTATATGAAAAATGTTTCTTCAATCTGTTTCCCATTTCTAATTATTTGTATTTTATTATTGAGGTGTAAGAATTTTTTACATATTCTAGATACAAGTCATCTATCAGACAAATGATTTAGAAATACTCTCTTTCACTCTGTGGGTTGTCTATTTACTTTCCTACCGATATCATTTGAAGCACAATGTTTTTTAAAATTTTGATGTAACTCAAGGGATCTATTTTTTTCTTTCCTTTTTTTTTTTTTTTTTTTGCTTTTACTTTTACTGCCACATCTAAGAAACCACTGACTCACCCAGAGTAAAGTTAACCCCTATATTTCCTTCTAAGGTGTTCATAGTTTTAACTCTCATATTTAAGTTTGTGATCCAATTTAATTTTTGTGTATGGCACGAGGTAGAAGTCCAACTTCATTTTCTTGTATATGGATATTCTACATTTATTGAAAATACATTCTCCATTTAATTGTTTGGTAGTCTTGTCAACTGACCAAAAATTTAAGACTTTCTTTCTGGACTCTCACTTCTACTCTGCTATTCAATGTATCTACCTTCAGGAGAGTACAATACTCCCTTGATCACTGAAGCTTTGTAGTAAATTTTGAAATAGGAAACTGCGAGTACTCCAACTTTGTTCTTTTTCAAAATTCTCTTTGCTCTTTTGGATCTCTAGAATTTTTATAAAAGTTTTATCTCTAGACTATTCACTACTGCAAAAGAAAAAAAAAGAATTATAGGGATGGCAGTGAATCTTTAGATCAATTTGGCAAATGCTGCCAGCTTAACAAATATTAAGTATTCTGATCCACAAACATGGATGTCTTTTCCTTTACTTATATCTTCTTCAATTTGTTTAAACAAAGTTTTGTAGTTTTCAGTGTACAAGTGTGCATATCTTTTGTTAACTTTACTATTTTGTCCTTTTTGATGCTATTATAAATGTAATTGTGTTCTTACTTTATTTTTTTTAATTACTAGTATTTAGACATACTTATTTTTTGTACATTCATCTTTTATACTGAAATACTGTTAATAAACTCATTTATTAGTCTAATGCTTTTTAATGGATTGCTTTTCTATGTTTAAGCTTATGCCATATGCAAAGAGAACTAATTTTATTTCTTCCATTTTGACCAGGATGCTTTTTATTTCTTTTTCTTGCCTAATTAACCTGTCTAGGATCTCTAACACAATTTTAAATAGAACTGTCAGGAGTAGGTATTCTTGGCTTGTTTCTGATATTAAATGAGAATCATTCAGTTTACCATTTTGTGGCTATCGATTTTTTGCAGATAAGCTTTATTGGATTGGAGAAGTTACCCTTTATCCTAGTTTGTTGAGCACTTTTATCGTGAGAACGTATTGGATCTTATCAGATGCTTTTTCTGAATCTTTTAAGATAATCATTTGGTTTTTTGTGCTTAATTCTATTAATATGGTGTATTACTTTGGTTTTTAACTGTTAAACCTACTTTGCATTCCTGCAATAAATCCCTCTTGGTCAGAGTATGAAATCCATTTTATGCACTGCTGGATTTGTCTTTCTAGTTTGTTGGTTTGTTTTGGTTTTAGTATCTTTTAAAAGTCATTAAATCTAGTAACAAATGCCAGTTATTTTGCTAGACAATAAGGACCAAAATGTGATCAAAATCATACCTAATCCCTTCCTTCGTGAGCTCCTAGTTTAGGGAGACAGACTTTATTCCAATAATCATAAAAATTCTTACTAGTAACTAATTAAAACCAACATCATAAACAGAAGGAACATGGCTCTCTAGGTGAGCCTATAACAAAGGAAAAGACCTGAACTGAAATGTGGTATGGTTTGTTCTGTAACCTGAAGGATATTTAGTTACTAACTAGGAAATGGAGGAGAGGGAAGCATTCTAGAAAGAAGAAGAGCGTGTTTGAGAAACTGGGGAGTGTGGGAGACTCCACAAAGACAGCCATTTTTAGAGAGGTCTGGAGCTCTGCAGACCTTGACAAGACCTATATTATCCAAGTCCTTCTAGGCCATGTTGGCATTTTTCAATTTTACTCCAAAAGCAATAAGCAGCCACTGACAAGTTTTAAGCAAGTGAAGTGACATTATTAGATTTTCAATTTTAAAAGATAGCTCAGACTGCTTTGTGGAGAATGGACTGGGGAAAGGGCATAATGATCATCAGGAAGGCATTCAGGAGGCCAATGACAGTAGTCTACCTGAAAGATGCTGGCTGGTATACTGGCATAGGCTGGTGGCAGAGGAGTTCCAGGTAAAAGGAACTGTGAAATTAAGATGAAATTTTACCTCTGGCTTTTTTTTTTTTTTTTATTATTACTACATTATGAAATTCTTCATATCTCATTCTTTATGCTATTGTAAAATTCATAATTTTCACAAAATACACCGCAATTATTGAGATGTTACAGCTTTATGTCCTATGGAGATAATGTAAGTTAAAAACAGGAAGTATAGAAACATTTAAAAATTCATATAAATAATTGTATAGCACCAAAACACCTAAGCCAAGCTTGCCTATTAATGTTCAAATGGTCTGATAAGGTAAATGGAGAATGAAAAACATCTTTCAACTTCATCTGAAGCGAAAATACTCTCAAATTAATCTAATATTTTCGAAAGCACATATGTGCTAGTAAGATAATTAACAGAATTTTTATACTTCTGCTTTAAAAATACTGTGTATTAGATTTTAATGTTTAAAAAGTAGTTAATACTTTTATTATGGAAGTGAAGTTTTGTATTTCGTGTTTTTTTGTTTTGTTATATAACATTGCTGGAGCAAATTTCGATAAGCAAGAAATTAATTTTCTTGTCACAAATTCTGGTTTCTAGTATTTTCATTTTACAGAATCACATTTGCAATGATGAAAGCTCTAATTTGCACAAAAGAGCAATGGAAAATTAATTTAAAAACACATTTGGTTGCACATATGTTAGGAATAAAATTGTTGTTTTAAATGGCTTAATTAGAACAGTTTGTCATACTTAGTGGAAACTGGTATAATGGCATTATTTTAACTACTAAGTTGTGGCAGAAGTCGAAAGTGTATGAGAGACACTTTTGAAGCTTTGTACTTTTATGTTTTTCATAACAGTTCTATCTGTCTCATTATCTGCAAGGTACTTGTCACTATAAAACTGAGATACTCAGAAGGATGTGAGACTAGAGCATAAAGAGGGATCAGTCTGAGTAAAATAACATCTATTTCAACATTTAGTGCATGCAAACCCTTTTTATCTTTGAACGTGATATTGGTCTGAAGAGAGCGTGATTTCTAATAGTGAATTTCCTATTCAAAGCTAAATTAATTAGCTACATGCCTGCAGATGGACAGAAGGGGAGGCACTTTGCCGAACATGCAAAGAAACATACAGCTTAGGTCTCAGCGAGGGTCACATTTCCATAGCTCCTAGGGGACTTTCACCGGCGGACTTGATCTGCCCATGGTAACTAGTGACATGCTACGTTTCTGCCTGTGTCTCCCTCTTACTCTATGCACACTGAATATTCTGACCAAACGAGGCCATCTAGTTTTTCTCAGACACATCCCATCAACATCTCAACAACTCTTATATCCAAATTTTTCCCAAAACTTCAAGTAGTAGCTGTTCAAATGTCCTAAACTACCTGTGACCCAATCCCTAGGGGAGGTCATCTCGTCCCTCTCCCCACTCCCCATTCCTGCAAGTGAGGAAGATTATCTTCTTCCTCCCGAATGCCCTTAGAGCACAGTCACTTACACACTTGGCTAGCTTAGGGACTCCGCGAGGTTATAAGCTCCCTTGAGGCCAATTCCCTCTTATCTTCATATTTTACCTCTTCCTTTGCCTCAGACAGTTCTTGGCACACAGTGCAGTACTGTCAAAGTGAATTGCCTTCACAGGGTTATGGGTAGGCTCGGGCTCAGGACGCACAGAACAACGGAGGGAGTGACTCACAGATCAGCAGAGGGAGAAGAGCTTGCTGCTCTGGGTTTTTAATGGTGCCCTGGGGATGCATTTGCAGAAAGATTCCTTCGTACAGGGAAGTTTCTTATATATCAAAAGAAAAAAAAAAAAAGGAAGTAAAGGAAAGAGCCAGGGGAGTTAAGAATTTTGACCCAGAAAAACAACAGTGGCACAAAAACAAGACCGAGCTAAGACGGAGCATAAGGAGTCAGGGGACCTCCTCAATGAAATCTGAGACTTCCCACCAAACACCCCTTTTACCCTTCCTGATGGAGTTCTTTGGGGCACAGCTTATTTCTGAAGGCTGGTCCAACACAGTCATTTAAAATTGGGAGTTAAAAAACATTAACTGCATATCATGGATATTTGCTACTCTTTGCCGAGAGAATCGGTATCTTAACTTCTTCGCGAGGATTCCAGAAGCACCTCTCACAGATTTGTGTGCTTTGATGGGAGGGTCAGAGTGTGCCTCCCACCAGAGGAGCTAGAGTTCCATGCTCACTCTTTGAGGCTGTCTCGCAGCTCGAGCTCAGGCAAACGACCCATGTGTTGCCGATCAGATTTCTAGAGATGACGGACTAAAGAAACTCTCTGGCAGAGAGGAACATTACGGAAGATCAAATGTCAGAAGCAGCCAGAGCAGGGGTGCTAATGTGGGTGCTCTGTGTTCAGGGCTGACTGTGGATGGGCTAGGCACAGCTTTCACTATTTTGTGGGGGAGGGGTGGTGGAGAGGGGACCTGCTGGTGGTCACAAATGCATTGCATGAAGGAGTTCAGGGAATTTTTCTAGACTAGTTGACTGTCAGTCTCCTGGCATTTCCCGCGACTCCATCCACAGCCTAGTGTCCTTTCAGCGCGTTGTTTTCCTTAATGTAGCAGATGACTTCAGGACCTGCCATCAACTTCCAGCCATCAGCCCCTGCTCTTTGCATGAAGGCTGGCCCCGGCTGCCTGAGCCCAGCCCACCCTGTGAAGGCTGGAAAACAGGCTGGAAATACTGGGCGATTTAATGGTCCACAGAAGGAGGCTTTCATCAGCAATAGTTAGGAGTTGGCTCACAATACCCAGCTCTCCCCTCGGGGTCATAATCGTGTGGGATTACGCTACAATAGCAGCCTGTTTGATACTATACCCTTTGGGGGCTTCTTTCCCTTTCCTCTATCATTCCCCCCATTCCTCTGCTCCTGTAACTGGGACCACTTCCCAAAGAACCTCTTTGCATACGAATCCGTCTCAGAGTCTGCTCCTGGAACACAAACTAAAACACGTAAAAAATTCAAAACTTGGTTGATGTTACTAACAACACAGCAACCTGACTACCTTCCTATATTATGGAATTTCCCATCACGTAGTCACAGGGTGATAATCTAACCTCTCATGCTGTTTCTCTCTTTGCCTTTCACTCCTTTCTCATTCTAACTGGAATTTTGTAAAAATAAAAATTTAAAAAGCATGGAGGGGCACCTGGGTGGCTCAGTCGGTTAAGCAATCCCACTCCTGGTTTTGGCTCAGGTCATGATCTCAGGGTCCTGAGATGGAGCAAATGGAGCCTGTGTCTCAGTGCTCAGCGGGGAGTCTGCTTGAGATTTCTCTCTCTCTCTCTGCCCCTCCCCCACTTCTCTCTCTAATAAATAAATACGTCTTTTTAAAAGAACATGGAAAGTGAAATTATAGATATTTTTCAATACCAAATTTAGCCCTTACTAATAAGCAAGACACTGAACTATGTACCTAATTTTTCTGAATCTCCATTTCTTCTTGGAGAAGTGACGGTACCCGTAACTCTCTAACTGTGAAAATACATAAAATAAATATTTAAAGTACCCACACAGTATCAATCACACTAATGGGCAACACAGGTACATTCTTTTTTTCCTCATTGTTCCATCTTTTGCTCCTTTCCTTGATCAGACTCCTTCTTTCTTAGATAAAGAATAATGAACAAAGTCAAAATACCTAAGGAAATACAGTTTTGGTGCTGTCACTAGCCCTACAAGGCCCTTAGCACCCTTGATAGAACATTTCTCTCAAGGTGGCAAGTCTGATTCTACATTTAGTGATATTTTCACTAAATGCGAAGCTTGGTCCAACACGCGCTCGTCAGAAGTTACCTCGCACAAAGCACATCCCTCTGGCATCCATACAGTACATTCAAGAGCTTCCTTCTGGGCCCATGACTTTTTCACAGTGCACACACTTCATTCCTTCTCACACATTCAACACACCGATCAAACGTCCTTGCTGCCCTCAGTATTTCTCTGCTCGCTGCCTTCCTCAAAGCTGACAACTAACCTGACTGATCTGATCAACGAATTTAAATCAAAATACTCTTCCAAATAACATTTGTGTTTTTACTTGGGCTTTGTGAACTCTGAGGAACCGTGAGAACTTTAAGCACAGAAGCAGAATCTTTCTGGGGGACAGACTGGGACAAGAAGAGACTTGCCACGTTTTCAAGTCCTACTCCACGGGTGACTGTTCACTCCAGCAAAATAGAACACTGGCTCTGGGACTTTCGGATTATAATAAATCTCCTATTTCCTTGACTTCTTACCAACTACCAACTGTCATTCTAAAAACACTAAATACACCCTGTCTTTGAAAATGAGTGACTTTTTAAACTATTCCTGTAACAAGCGCTTTTTAAACACCATTATGTTCAAAACACTGGTTAGGCATTAAAAGTCAGCAAATAAAGATACCCACAGATACTTAGATACTCTAAGAGCTTCGGTGTTAGCTGTGTGTACATATGCATGAAGTTGTTCTGCAGAATTTGAAGAATGTATATGACTTCCTGTGGAAATGAATTTTTACGCACAAAACATTCTAATGGAGTTCTAGAATAAGATGAATGAGTATTAGAACAGTTAAGAAGGACAGCGTGTGTGAAGATTGGAGCAAGCCTTGAAGGAAGGGTGAGTATTTAAGTAAGGAAAGAAAGAAGATGAGCATCCCAGGTGGGGACAGTCACTGACCCCGAGGCAAAGAGACTGAAGGCAGCTCTACTAGAGAGTGAAGCAACCCACTGGGCTGAAGCAGCATTCTAATGCTGAGAAATAAGTGAATAACTTGAGTATGGCTACAGTTTCCGTTCAGCCTAAGAGGTGTGTGTACCTAAGGGTTGATGTTTTGTGTTAGCGTGTATGGGAAATCACTGGGTACATTGTCTATCTTCCTGGAACAACAACTTCACTCACATTTAAGGGACGTATACTTGACATCAAAACAAAGAGCCATACTGAGAGCAGATTGCTAGATTAACATGAAACTTAGCAGAAAGACACCAGGGGAAACACAGATTTGAGCTGTGTTAATATCCTCATGGTAGCCAAAGACCAGACTGAGGGCGAGGTCATCAAAGAGAATGTTCGAGTACAGATTAAGAAAAGCAGAGTCTTGGGGCAGACAGACCAAGAGCTACACGTGAAAGAGCTTGAGAGAGAAAAGTGGGAGGCAGAGGGGGTGATCCAGGAGAGAGCTATTGGGAGAGCTATAATGTCAAAGAAGGGATTGTCATCCCTGTCAAATAATTCAGAGAATTCAAATGAGGCACAAATGAAAAGATATCCTTTAGATTTAATTCTTAATCAAGGATGAGCAACATCTTGACAGTAATTTCAGGAAAAGGGCATTGAGAAGCTCTAATAAGGTTAGAATTTTGGAACGGTGGCCAGGGTTCTTTCCTCATCCCCAGAAAGTGGCTTGTCTGGAGGTCACGGTTTCCGTAGGTGAAACCCTCTGGCTCCCAACAAGTGACATGAGGAGTTTCCTTCTCAACCAGCCTAGCAATCCATATGCCTGCACTGTGCTGTTCACGATGACTGCGGGACATCAAAATAGGGGGCCGATTTTAGGACTGATCCTGATAGGAGGAAACCAACATGTGAAACAAGATTTTCCAAGGCTCCTGGGGGAGGATGCTGGCACGAACTCTGCCCTGCAGTGACAGATCTGTCCCCAAGGAAAAGTATTTTCTCCAGAAGAGTTGTGAGGGCCTTAGGTGGAAAGAAGGAACATTGTTGAGGGTGAGGAGCCCTTTAAGAAAAAAAAGGCAAATACAGAATCAAAGTATGATGTTTATAAGTAAGTGCTGATTAACTGTGACTTTGGGACCTGTGGATCTTCCAATTTTTTAAGTCTTTTATTTCCTAAGATAATGTGAAGTTAGACACGTCTCCATTTCAGAAGTTAGAATCTAAATTTTTTAAATGATTTTCAACAGTTCAAAGGACATAACTTCACATTTTAAACACAACTGTTAAATCACTTTTTAAAATGTATCCAAAAAGGTTATAAAAATAACCATGATGATATAATTACCTCACCATTCAGTTCAAAACATACGAACATAACCTTTTTAATATTCAAAAAATTTGATGGCCTTTTTTTCACTGAAATCATATTTCACTCCATTCTTTCCGACAGATTTTTATCCTAATGCATTTTTATACTTGAATGTTTTTACTGAATACTCTATCACATTTCTTTGCAATAAAACTATATAATTAAATATAAATGTGTATTAACATTTCCTATGAACATAGGTCTTAAGTGTCTAAAACTTCTTCTGGAATTATTCTAACAATGATTAGTAATAACCAACTGTTCAGGGCAACATTATAAATCATTATAAATAACATTTTTATTTTTTTAAAGATTTTATTTATGTATTCGACAGAGAGAGAGAGAGGGAGAGCGCCCAAGCAGGGGGAGCAGCAGGCAGAGGGAGAAGCAGACTCCCCACTGAGCAGAGAGCCCAACATGGACTCCATCCCAGGACCCTGAGCCAAAGGCAGATGCTTAACCGATTGAGCCACCCAGGTGCCCCATAAATAACATTTTTAGAACATAAAAAAATTTTTTAAAAGTTTTATTGGAAATGGATCTACTGATGAGATAGATGGAATCTATCTATCTATGATGCCTTGACTAATGGAGTTTCCCCCTTAGCACCTGGGAACTTCTGCATTTCTGGACCATGTGGCAGGGAAGACTTAGGATGGGGACAGGTGTGAATAACTCCCAAAGGGGAGGCAGGAAAGGAGAACAGGCATTCCCATTCAGAGCAAGCATTCTCCCAGGCAAGAGCATATACAGAAGTTGAGAATCTGAAAATTCATTTCCTTAATCAATCCTTACTCATGCACACTTAGGTCTCTTGTTATATACATTCAGGATACAACATTTAAAGAGCATCTCAAAGAGTGAAGTTCTCCATAAGTAGTAGAAAACAAATGATCCCAAGTTTGGGGAATACCATTCAGGGTGAGACCACATCGACAACACCTATATAGCAATGACTTTACAAAAATGATTTTAATTTTTCTATGACTACGTTGGACCCCGTTTCAGTGACGTGATGAAGAAAACATAGTTATTTATCTGGTGTTCTTTCAGACAGAGGAGGCACATAATAAATGCAAGCTGATGTGGCTGACATTAGAGCCAACGCATCCCACACTAGTAAAAGAAAAAAAAATCAAGCAAAAAACCAGAAATGAAGACATTGAGCAAGGTATGAATCACATCCTGTTCTTGTAGAACTGCGGGGTTATATTTGATTTACACAATTTGGTTATGGGAATCTGCCTCCAGAAGTTTGTATAAATGTTTTCTTGACTGAACTGTAAAAGAACCAAAAAGGACAAACAGTTTCAAAGAGAGGAAATTGCTACATCTTCAGAGTAAAACTCTGGCATTTACTGAAATTTGTGTTCTAAATGTCAAATGCAACACAAGACAAAGTTTAGCTGTATTTCGGGACTAATGCTTGGGAGACACTCTTGGCACAGTGCCTGCTTGCTTACTGGACACTCAACACCTGTTCAAGGAATAAATTAAACTAACTCATGAATGATCGGCACCCTCACTAAAAAAAAAAAAAAAAAAAAAAGCCATAAACTACCCATTAGAAACAAGTACATCAGACTCTGAGACTCTGACATCTGCAGAAACCTGCTGTTACTGTACTGATTCTCGGAAACAGACTCATTAAAAAAAATCTTAAACATTTAACAAAATGGTGATTTTAAAAAACTCATTCTATTGTCTTAGTTCTTTCACTTGGTCATCTCACCTATTCTTATTATATTGATGAATGATTTTCCCTCAAAGAAAGCACCCATTCTAAGGTCAGACCTAAAGGTTTCATTTCGAAAGGACAAGGTGAGCTGAAGGACTGAGAGCTACGTTAAGCAAAGCCAGCCTAGGGTGGCCGTGTCCTTTTGGGCTTTAATGTAATGTTTTCTCCTGTGCTCCTTCAGGTGGAGCGGGGCGGCCAGTGGATGAATGCTCCACAGGGATCGACTGCGGAGTCTATGGTCCACAGACGTGCAAACAAATGGATGCTTAGAGGTGGATCTTGTTTCTTCCCTGGGCTGAAAAGAAGTGAAACTTGAAACCAAGCTGATCTGGCAGCCCATACCGTTTTATATGCATTTGACAGTGTTACTATTAAAATCTATCGCAAAGACGGAGCAAAGGCATTTATCATACCACATTCTGACCTCATTTTTTTTCCTTTGTTAAAAGATGAAATAAGAGTGAACAGTTTTTCTCCTTTAGGAAATTATTAGCTAGGGAAATTATTTAATTTTTTAAAAGATATATTTATTTTAGAGAGAGAGAGAACATGAGACTCTGCACTGAGCCCGGAGCCCAACGCGGGGTTCGATTTCCCGGGGCTGAAAATCGAATTTGACTGAGATTCTTTTTATTTCTCTCTCTACAATTGCACGTGTGTGGGAAATGGTTGTATGCACCTGCGTGCGCACACACACACAAACTGTTCTCAACTTGCCAAATATATTATCGGTCTAATTAGAATATTTTAGGACTAACAAACAAAATGGCAGAGGTTTTAAGTGACTAACACGGACTAGTATTTTAGTACGTAAATGATAAATCGTAACTCAAAACTCAAATTTTAGTCTGTCTTCAAAATTATCTATAATTGTTTAGTTTTATAGGCATTCTGTAACGCCGGCTTCAAAACATAATTTAAAAGTGAGCAAAACATCTGCCTACTGTTAATATACGTCCCCTATGGTTCCTATGCCATCTGAGTAATAGGGAAACACTGCGTAACTTAGGGTTGTAATTAGCAGCTTTAAGAAAATTCCCCTGTGGTTGCCTTGACCTTTCCAAATGTAATATTCTTGGGATTAACATTTTCCTATGTTAAAAACATACCTGCAAAGAGAGATATGTCTGCCGCACAACAGAGAATGGAGTACAATGTGCATTTTTACACCTGCAAATTTTTACAGTGGGATTTCAGACGTGATAAAACAGTATGGTATTGATGTGTGGAATGGCTTAAATAATATTAGAAAGAACTTGAGTACGGGGAGGAGAAAGAATAGGGTTTCTAAGGAGAGGGTAGGATCAAATTCTATGGGCAGCTACTTAATTTACTTAGAAAATAAAGTAAGAACAGACCAAAGAAATGTGGATGAATTTTCATCAAGGAGAACACTCCAGTGTAGGTTACCTACAAAATATTTAAGAACGTAAGCAAATTTAATAACCACTGAATTGATCAATTAATCAGATTTTATATAAGATATGTAATCTACTTCCTCTAATTCAAAATGGTCAATGGCATGTGGTCAAAGATAACCTCTACGACGGTATAAAAAACAGGATGCTGCCTGTCTTCTGAGCTCAGTGAATGGAGTCAATTGCTGACTGGATAAATAAGCACCAGGAACATATCCAGCTGAGCTGGGACACCTGTCAAACTTTATCAACAGACCAGGCGTGGAATCACACCATCCCTCTAACGCATCTTCTCGGGAAGCAACTCCTCAGTCCCTCGGACAGCATTTAAAAAAAAAAAAAAAAATGAATTTCTGATCATCAGATCACCCTTGTGATGATGTGCCAGGAGGGAAGATGAAATGCCTTTGCTTTTTACAAAAAGTTCCCTAAACCTATTATTTATTTGACTCATTAAAGTCACTTAAAGCCAAAACTCATTCAACAAACTGAGCAGCGGAAGTCAAAGCTTATTGTACTTTTATGTATGTACTACAGAGAAAGGCAGCTTATCTCAAACCCATTCTGCCATTTGTCTTCCTAAGAGTATGCTTCATTTTTTGTTCCCCACTCTGGTTTTCAAAAAAGAGAGTTGAGTCTAAATATCCAACACTGATTTCACTGCAGAAAAAAATAAACCAAAAAAAAAAAAAAAAACTATTATTATTGCAAATGTCTACGTTTAAAAAAAAATAGCATGTTTACTAATTTATGTTCTTTTAGAAATCTTCCAAACGAGAATTTTTTTCTAACTATGCAAAACTCATTTCTAAAGAACTTTTAAAAAGACATAAAAACACAGGAAAACTAGGTATTGTTTTCTTTATAATGGCAATTGATGGAAACTTTTCTTCATCAAAACTCAGTAAGAAGTTTCCTGGTTAAAAGTTATTGTTCATAGTCTTTTCTACCTCTACTTTCTTCTCTGAAATCAGTGCAATAAAAACAAAACAAGAAAACAGTAGAAAAGCTTTTATTTTTAATGAAACTATGGGAGAACCACTGCCAAATATAATGAAAGACCAGCCAAATGGAGGGAAGAGTCTAGAGATTTAAACCATTTCAGATCCCAAATAGGATACAGGATATGCTCAAATTAGGTGGCATGCCCTAGAAAGTGGGCATGGAGGTAAATCAGTGGTACCTTCTTTGGAAAAAGAAGGTCAACAGGCACATAAAGGCTGCAAGAAAATCCGGGTGCCTAAGTGACACCACAGAGTGACAAGGGAAGCATGTTAAGACGAAGAACATCGTGGACTCGTTATCTTTGCCTCAGGCTCTTCCCACAGTGCCAGGGAGGGGGAGAGTACACTACATGAATATCATTTCTAAAATTTCTAATCCTTGGCAGCCAAGGGCAAGTAAAAACCAGCAAAGGACATGTAGGCTTCTGCGAGGAGTCAAAAATATCTTCCGCTATCAATGAGCAGAGATAGACCCAAAAGTAAAGTGTAAGTTTGCGTAACAGACCCAAATTTTACAGGCGTGATTTTCCAGCTCAGTGCCCTGGCTCAAACTGAAGTACTATTGTTAAGCAGAAATCTGGCCCAGAAAAGATACCACTTATTCCAAGATTAGCGATAATGAGAAGAGACACAATATGTGATACAGGCAAAGAAATTATAAGAAAATATGAACAAAGGGATGCAAGTAAGGGGTGCCTGGGTGGCTCAGTCGGTTAAGCGTCTGACTCTTGATTTCAGCTCAGGTCATGATCTCAGGGTCGTGATATGGGGCCCCGTGTCAGGTTCTGTGCTCAGTACAGAGTCTGCTCGTCCCTCTCTCTCTGTTCCTCCTTCTTGCTCTCTCTTTCTCTCTCTCTGACTCTCAAATAAATAAATAAAATCTTAAAAAAAAGAATACATCAACAAATTAAACACACACACACACACACACACACACACACACACCAAAAAATACCAAACAGAAGAAACTGAGAAACCATTTTTCCTTAAAGTCAATTACAGACAACATGGCCAATATAATGAAAACAAGCTTGAATAATAGTTAACTGACTTCAAAGAAGACTGATGATACAATGGTAGGACAGTGCTGACAAAGCTCAGAAATGAAAGAAAAACATTATTTACAAAATTTAAAAATAGTCGCTGTATAAAAGAAAACAGACAGTACTGAAAAAGTCAGCTATTAAACAAAACAAAAAGAAAAAAAGAGGGGAGCCTGGGTGGCTCAGTCAGTTGAAGTCCAACTCTTGATTTTGGCTCAGGTCATGGGATCAAGCCCTGCTTGAGATTCTCTCCCTCTGCCCCGACTGCTCTCTTTCTTTCTTTAAAACAACAACAACAACAACAACAAACTCCTAACCCCCCACCAAAATGAAAAGTAAATACTGAAATTTATATATGACTATACATGCATAGAATGTATCTGGAAAGTAACAAAATCAATTTAACAATGGTGCTTCTGGGAAGGCTCAACAATTTGGGAGTCTTAGGCATGAGAAGGATAATTACCTTTAATTACATACTTTTATTTTCTCTTATTATTTTTTAGCTTTACCATTAAAATTTTTATATCAATTATCTACTGTGGGCATACTCTGGTCTATTTTACTATATTAAACTATCGTAAAAACACTTTATCCTACAGACATTTGCGGCAAATTAAATTTGTACTTTATTGATGGATCTTTGTTGTATAGAATATTTCATTAAAACCACAGTGCAGGCTCTTCCGCTATGAGCCTGCTTCTTCCTCTCCCACTCCCCCTGCTTGTGTTCCCTCTCTCACTGGCTGTCTCTATCTCTGTCGAATAAATAAATAAAATCTTTAAAAAAAAAAAAAAAAAAAAAAAAAAAGGGGGCGCCTGGGTGGCACAGCGGTTAAGCGCCTGCCTTCAGCTCAGGGCGTGATCCTGGCGTTATGGGATCGAGCCCCACATCAGGCTCTTCCGCTATGAGCCTGCTTCTTCCTCTCCCACTCCCCCTGCTTGTGTTCCCTCTCTCACTGGCTGTCTCTATCTCTGTCGAATAAATAAATAAAATCTTTAAAAAAAAAAAAAAAAAAAAAAAAACCACAGTGAACACTTGATCATATTTAAAACTAGTGATCAGAATTAAATGTCAATGAAAAAAGTACCAAGGTGGAAGAGAGATCAAAAAACGTAGAAAGAAAACAAAAAACTGCAATGAAAAAAAAAATTTCAAATGATCAGTGATCAGGACTTTTTAAAAAGATTTTATTTATTTATTTGACAGAGGGAGAGCACAAGCAGGCAGACTGGCAGGCAGAGGGAGAGTTTGAAGCAGGCTGCCTGCTGAACAGAGTCCAACGCAGGGCTCGATCCCAGGACCCTGGGATCATGACCTGAGCCAAAGGCAGATGCTTAACCGACTGAGCCACCCAGGCGTCCTGAGATCAGGATTATTAATAGCACATTTGGACAGAAGAAAACTATTATTTCTAGTTCCCCAAGAATAGTGGGCCATCTAAAAAGTTTCCATGAGTTGTTTGGTTTTTTCCCTTTGTTTTTTTTTTGTTTTTTTGTTTTGTTTTGTTTTGACATGCAACATTTCTGGGCCTAGGCAGAGCTGGCTCCAGTAATTTGTGTGAGTCCCAATTTTCTCTTCAATCTATCCTTCTTGCCTGTACACCTATTGCTTTCATCATTGCCTTCCTTTCTTAGACTCATTGGTACAGGACCATGCTTACACAGTATCAGCATATTAGCATGGCTTTACTGAATCAAATATGTATACATTACACTGTTTAGAAACAGTGCTGGAACCACATATTCTGTCTTTTCAAAGCACTGCCTTCCCATCCCTGGGTCTCAAGGCATGCTAGCCCTTAGAGAAGTGACATTAAAGGGAATGGTGACATAAGACACAATCTTCATTTTTAAAAAATCGAACACATTCACAAGCAAGTTCTTAAAGATCACTATACTGATATTTGTTTGCATGCTAAGAAACTAGGGAAATTGGAAATGTAGATATTGACATAATAAAAAAATAACAACGTGCAAAATGACTTGGAAAAAACTGACCAACAACAAAATGATTGCATTATTTAATTGCTTTAAGTTGAATTTAGTTTTCCTTTTTCAACTAAGAATGTATTGTAATGGTAAACTTTGAAAATGAAAAATGTTGAAATCGACTAAGTAGTTGGAAAAGACAATAATTAAAGGTACAAATGTAATTATTCTAAGATAAAGTATGAAGAACAATAAATCATTGAGTAGAGACAATGATACAAAGGGAGCAAACACGATTTGTGTTATTTCATGAAAAAAAGGACAATTTTCCCATTTAATCATTGGAATTAATTCTTCTAAACTTAGGTTTAAAAAACCAGAACACTCATGGATGATTGATGTGGTGACTTCTGATTGGAAAAGATAAAAGTGCTGTGTTTTATCTCTAGTGGTTGAAAGAGAGAAGAAAAAAAGAAGACAGAACCTTTCATTCCAGCTTTTGTTCTAACAAAAATTAAATCAATTTCCAGGGTCTAAAAAGCATCTTCAAATTTAAAAAAAAAGTCAAATTCCCTTCCTTACATGACATAACCGACAGAGAAGTTTAATTTAAAATGGAAAAAAAAAAATTCCAAAAACAAGAATCAAAACACAAAAAGAAAAACCAGAAACTAAATAAAATACAAACTTCGATACTACATAGGATATTGTCAAGAACAGCATTGGCTTTTTCAGATTGGCTACCACTTCTTGAACCTTTATTTGCCTTACATAGTTTTAGAAATTTAGCTTTGCCTATAAAAACTACTCCTTTCATCTTGATTTTCAATTTCTACACATTTTTGAGCAAACAAAGGTAAATCTCTTTACAAATATACTACTATGGCAATGGAAATATACACTAGTTTATATTCCTGAGAAGTGGCTCCCATATCAATAAACTCTCCTTTACTGAAATTTATGCTTTGAATGCTCAGATCAAGCACTCCCTGGAGGATGCTCACCTTCCCAGGGCTGTATATACACTAGGTCCCGCAATACCTTTACACTACAGTTCCTTCCTTCTCTGCATTTCCCGGGCTGGGTTATGCTGTGACTTAACCCTCAGGTTTCACGTGATGATCAGAAGGGGAGGTAGGGGTACATTCTTGAATGGGATCTTGAAAGGCAGTAGCCTCTGAAATTGTTTTCAAACAAGAAAGTACTGCCACCTTTTAACAGGGAGGAAGAGCCCCTTCTGCAAACCCGGAGGGTTGAGGGGCACCGGGAGGTTCTAGACTGTGCGTGTGTAGAGGCAGGGAGTCATATCACAAGGCACAGTGTACCAGTCCTTCCCCAAAGGGCCTTCATCTTGGCAGACTTTCAGGTTTGAGAATTCTCAGGAACTCTGTGACCTTTGTAATTAATTTCTGGGCATGATCCTTCACTTCACCTTCTAGCTTAAGGACGTGAAATTCTTTTTATATGCTGCTAATTTGGCCTTTGGTTTCACAGGAGGCCTTAAAGAGACGATGAATGACCTTCAACCTTTCATTGTCTTTCTTCAAGGCCTCTATTAACCTTACTGAAGAGCCATCTGATTCCATAATTCTTATATTTACTACTTTTTCAGACTTTCTCAAATAGCCTCAGACTGTACTCACTATTGCATTTTCTTATTCATACATCACGGCTCAGTCTACTACGGATGACAGTTTTAACAATTACACTTGTACAGCACACACAGTACTTCCCCACGACCATTGAGAGATCCTCAGCACAAATCAGCCGGTAGAGAGCCCAGTGCCAGAACCCATTTTAGTCCACTGTTTTGACCACTCACTCTTGGCACTAGCAGTCATATGTGGGGTTTCCCAGGAAACAGACTTCAAAATGAAGACTGTTTGGAATTAATACCCACCAGGCAGTGAGAGAAGCAGGACTGTACAGAGGGAGAGTGGAACTGTGGTGAATTTGCCCTGGAAATCCCAGTCAATGCCAAAGGACCCCTGCTGACAAAGATGCCCCAGACTGAATGCAACGCGTGGAACTCTGGAGCCAATCACTTCCCCAGAGTTGCCTGTAGAAAAGGGGCTTCACCAGGCAACTCCCTCTCGCGAAGAGCATTTACTGGGGAGGGATTCATCTGGTAGCCCTGCAGCTGAGAAGAAAGAGTATCCCCCTCCTAAAAGGGGAATCTGGGTGGTGGACCACCGCACCTACTATATAAACGAACACTCAAATGTCACTCTCTCGGTGACACATTCTTTATCCTATGTAAATAATGCAATGTTTACACAGTTGTGTGTGTGCTGTTTCTCACTCATTCATTGAGATGATAAATTATCACTTCTATACCTTGATCAACTGCAAAAATTTAAACCTTTTGAGGATATGGATCATACATCTTGCCAGTGCTTTACGCTTACGAGGAACTGATGAACACTGTTATTATGGTCATAGTCAGCCTCTGTAGCAAATATAGCAGAACTCCAAGTGAGCTAAACAATTCTGTGATGCGACCTCTCATCAACGTGGCATTAGGTATGCAACAGTACGGTTAAGGAAGAGTGTTGTGCTGCGAATAATGAAGACCATAATGGAAAAACAACAGTCCTTCATTTCCATTGATTTATACATGATTAAAGCAGGACTGCTTTTAATGTTCAATTCCTCCAGGTATTATGTTAGTTTTACTTGTGCACCTATCTAGATTTTGTTTTGATAAAGAGAATTAGAAACAAGTCTTATTTTTGGGGGGGTACTTCATGTTTCACAAAAGTTTGTGAAAGTGATGAATTTATAAAATACACATTTATATATTTCCTAAGGCAATCTAATTCACTGCAATCCCTATCAAAACAACACAGCGTTTTTCACAGAGCTAGAACAAACAATTCTAAACTTTGTATGAAAGCAGAAAAGACCCCGAATAGCCAAAGTAATGTTGGAAAAGAAAAACAAAGCAGGAGGAATTACAATATTCCACTTCAAGATCTATTTTTTTTTTTTTAAGATTTTATTTATTTACTTGAGAGACAGAGACAGAGACAGCAAGAGAGAGCATGACCGCGGAGGAGAGGAAAAAGCAGGCTGCTCGCTGAGCAGGGAGCCTGATGCGGGGCTCAATCCGAGGACCCTGGGATCACGACCTGAGCCAAAGGCAGACGCCTAACCGAATGAGCCACCCAGGTGCCCCTGGACTCCAAGCTCTCTTACAAAGCTGTACTCATCTAGACAGTAAAGTACTGGCACAAAAACAGACACAAAGATCAAGGGAACAGAACAGAGAACCCAGAAATGGGCCCACAGCTGTAGGGTCAACTGATCTTTGACAACGCAGGAAAGAATATCCAATGGAAAAAAGTCTCCTCAACAAATGGTGTTGGGAAAACTGGACAGTCACATGCAGAAGAATGAAACTGGACCACTCTTGTACATCATACACAAAAATAAACTCAAAAGGGATGAAAGACCTGAATGTAAGACAGGAATCCATCAAAACCCTAGATAAGGGAATGGGCGGCAACCTCTCTAACCTCAGCTGCAGCAACTTCTTACTAGACATGTCGCTGGAGGCAAGGGAAACAAAAGCAAAAATGAACTATTGGGACCTCATCAAGATAAAAAGCTTCTAAACAGCAAAGAAAATAATCAAAAAAACTAAAAGGCAAATGATGGAATGGAAGAAGATATTTACAAATGACATATTTGATAAAGGGCTAGTATCCAGAATCTATAATGAACTTATCAAACTCACAGCCAAAAAAACAAATAATCCAGTCAAGAAATGGTCAAAAGACATGAATAGACACTTATCCAAAGAAGACATCTAGATAGCTAACAGACACATGAAAAGACGCTCAAAATCACTCATCATCAAGGTATTACAAACCAAAACCAGAATGAGTTCCCATCTCACACCTGTCAGAATGGCTAAAATTAACAACTCAGAAAAAAGTAATTAATTAAATTAACAACTCAGGAAACAAGAGTTGTTGATGAGGATGTGGAGAAAGGGGAACCCTTTCACACTGTTGGTGGGAATGCAAACTGGTGCAACCATTCTGGAAAATGGTATGGAGGTTCCTAAAAAAGTTAAAAATAGAACTACCCTATGACCCAGCAATTGAACTATTAGGTATTTATCCAAAAAATACAAAAACATTGATTTGAAGGTGCATACGCACCCCAATATTTACAGCAGCATTATCAACAATAGCCAAATTATCAAAAGAGCCCAATGTCTACCAAATGCGACTGACGAATGGATAAAGAAGTTATATATATAATGAGACATTACTCAGCAATCAAAAAGAATGAAATCTTGCCATTTGTAAGGACATGAATGGAACTCGGGGGTTTTATGGTAAGGAAATAAGTCAGAGAAAGACAAATATCATGACTTCACTCACATGTGGAATTTAAAAAAATATATTTAAAATTAAACAAATCTAAGAATAGATGAACACAGGGGAAGGGAAGGAAAAATGAAAAAGATAAAAATGGAGAGGGAGGCAAACGATAAGTGACTCTAAACCTTAGAGAACAAAATAAGGGTTGATGGAAGGAGGTGGGTCGGGGACGGGCTAAATGGGCAATGGGCATTAAGGAGGGCTCTTGTTGGGATGAATGCTGGGTGTTATGTATAAGCGAGGACTCACTAAATTTACTCCTGCAACCAACACTACACTATATGTTATTTAACTTGAACTTAAAGAAATACAAATTCATTAGCATATTATTATTTGGAATCTCAAACAAATGCTTTGGGGTCTATCAGATTACATCATGTGTCACTATCTGACTGGAGTAGTTTAAACAAAATGACTTCAATACTGTTTCTATTTATTTTCATTTTTAAACTTTACCTGTGTCAATATCTCCTGTTTACTAATAAAAGAATATGGAAGATGATGAAACTAAGAAAAGTGTTCCTTTTTTTATTGTAAAGCAATCATCATCTATTTAGCAATCAGGTCTACAAAGTAAGCATGAATTATAAAGATAATGGTTAAAATCTCACTGGTAATGACAGATAAAATTGCGTCTACTTCCACTAGTTTTTTAAAAAGAGATTATGCCTCTAAAGACACATGACTCTAGATGGAGTTCTTCCCTCAGGGCACCACTGATTTAAATGATTCATCTCCATTTGTTCCAGCTACAGGGAAGAAAATATCAATATACAGATCGTGAGTCTTCTATATAATATTACTTCTATTTTGTGCTAACCTTATTTTCTTTCAGCTAATTAAAACATCTATAGGGGCTCTAAAGAAATTCACTCAGGATCATTTGTATCATTTCTAGGAAAAAGTATGAAGAAGTTTGTCCATGGTAAAAGCCCATCTCTCCATTTATTATTTTCCTCCCCTCTCTTCCATTATGGTCATTGTTAAGCATCTAGCTAATAGGTTCATTCAACAACCAGTATCTGTTAATGAGGAATGTGGCTTCGGGCCAAAACCCTGTGTGATACTCCAGGGATTACCTAGGCTTTGCGCAGGGGGCATCGATGGCGGAAATGCATTCCCCTCACCAGGCTCACTGCCTCGCCAGGGCACTCAAGTTTTTTGGAGGGAGTTTCAGTTGAGGACTCCTGTCTCTCTGGGGCAGCCGTGCTCATAGGAGTATCTGCATTCCCGGTCCATGAGATTCCATCTGAGGTCTCATGAGCGGTCCTGTGAGACCCTTCCCAGGGGCCCGCACAGAGACTTCCTTATCCTGAGTCCTGGACGATGCCTTCTCCCACTTGGATGCAGTCACTCCAAGCTCTTCCCTGTCTGTGTTCCCCCAGCCCACTGGTCCCTAAAGAGACAGAAGCCTTTTGGTGGGGCTCCATGCTGCATCCACTTGGCCTTCAGCTGGTACCATTACACGGGGGAAAATGGAATATGGGGAGCTGGCACCACTTTTTGTCTCTTGCTTGTACCGTCATGATAAGTGGTAAACGCTTGCTCCTTTCAGGGTTGTCCGAGTGGGTCACCTTGACATCTGATTACCTAACAGTTAAGTGTTTACCAAATTTCAGACCTCAACTCAGCGATCATGGAACTTGCTTTCTCAATGCCGAAGACCCTTCATCTCAGAGATGTTCACTGTTAAATGTGCCACTCTCCTCAGCCATGTCTAGAATTTTGCAGAGTACTTTTGAAGACAGAAACATTTTCTGAGGCTAAAGGATAATCAGAGGGTGGAATTTCGGGCACTGTGAAAACTGTTTTAGGTTTTGGAAGTGCACTTTGAAGAGGGATTTTATTTCTAAGAGTACTGTGGTGACAACATTTCACATGAGATCTACTCTCTTAACAAATTTTTGCATGCATAATTCAGTACTGGTAGCTATAGGAACAATGTTGTACAGTAGGTCTCTAGAACTTACTCATCTTTTGTAACTGAAACGTTATACGTGTTGAACGGCAACTTCCCATTTCTCCCTACCCCCAGGCTCCGGCAACCACCATTCCGCTCTGTATTTCTATGAATTTGTCTATTTTAGATCCATCATAAGTAAGTGGAATCATGAGGTATTTATTCTTCTGTGTCTGGTTTCACTTATCCTCCAGGTTGATCCATGTTGTTGTGGATGGGAGGATTCCCTTCCATTTTAAGGCTCAATAATATTCCACTGTATGTATACACCACACCTTCTTTATCCGTTCACCCACTGGTGAACATTTAGGTTGTTTCTATACTTTGGTTACTGTCAACAATGCTACGATGAATATGGTAGCACAAACACCTCTTTGAGATCCTAATTGCAATTCTTTTGGCTAAATACTCAGAAGGGCTGGAATTGACCCATGTGCCCGCAATTGGGTAGATACCGTTTCTACCTACTGATAGGGCCACCTCCAATTTCCTTTAAAAGTTATGCTCAGAAAGGTAGCGAGATATCCTCATATCTGCACAGTCTTGCCATATGTGTATCCAGAGATAACTTGAGTTTGTAAATAACCCAAAGTAAAAGCCAAAATTCTTACAATGGCCTAAGAGAATTTGCCCCATCTGTCTTTATCCCTGGATATTTCTCTCATCTCCTCTCCTGTACCTTCCATCTTGCTCCTACGTGAAACCACATGACGACAGCTACATTCCACTCTTGGACTTTGTATTTGCTTTCCTCCCTGTCAAGAACGCTCTTTTCCAAGTCTCTATTAGCTTGCTCCCTTCCCTTTTCTCATACAACCTCCTGTATTTGGGGGCCAGCCCATCCAAAAGTTAAACTGCTTCCTGTTTGCTGCTGAATTCCCCATACTTACAATGCTATCTGGCACATGGAAGGTGTTCGATACATATTTGTTGAATGAAGGAAATAAACAATTACACCTACAAATCAGGAAATCCTGAATACATTTTTTTAAAGATTTTATTTATTTATTTGACAGAGAGAGAGACATCCAGCGAGAGAGGGAACACGAGCAGGAGAGTGGGAGAGGAAGAAGCAGGCTCCCAGCGGAGGAGCCTGATGCGGGGCTTGATCCCAGGACTCTGGGATCACGCCCTGAGCCGAAGGCAGACGCTTAATGACTGAGCCACCTAGGCGCCCCCTGAATACATTTTTGAGAACACAAAAGCTATTATGTATTGTCATTGAAGCTCATCTGTGACTTCGAGATAGACAAGGGCTCTATTTGTAAAGTCCTCATAATAGAGAGATTGAAACAGAGGGCAAATGCCTTGGTGGCTGAAGCTAAGGGAGCTGTTGAGAACCGCAGCCACAGGAAGTAACTCGCTATCCCAGACTGCTGTGTATGGCCAAGGAATCATCATCAGATCATACCTGGCCTAGATGCAACTCTCTTCCTACTTAACGCTAGAGCTGGGGGAAAAAAAAAAATCCCTCCCACTTTGGCAGTATAGTTCAGAGAGAGACATGGCACAGATCAGAGTGTACAGAGAACAAAGAGAATGAGCAAGAACATGCAGAACACAGAAGACATTCCTCCTAATGAGAAGCTGCAGGCAGCATTGAAAAGGGAGCGAGCCTCTTCAGACTCCGGCACGCCACAGATTCACGGAAATGATTAATAAGAACAATTACTTCAAGTCTGAACCTTCAGGAACTGCAAAGACTCCCGGAATGGTCTGTAGCTAGTGGTAGACGGATTCTGGAGGAAGTAACTGTTAAAGTGCACGTCGTTAGTTAACTTTCACTTGCTTTCTGCAATTTATTAGGGATGACTGTGTTTATCCCTCACAACTTCATGTAGTTGTGTACTATTTTATACAAAAGGAAGATGAAAGTGTAACAACCTACATAATACTACACAAAATCACAATCTAAGAAGTCGTGAGTTCAGAATTTGAACCCAGAATCCTCTGATATAGCATAGTAAGCTACCAGATGGTTGAACAGAGAAAACCAGGATCCGAGCTATTCTTGCCAGGCTAAGCATTTCTAATATCTCCCAGAGAGGAAAAGCTATCAGGAAATACCAAAATCACAATGTGTGTGTGTGTTTGTGTGTGTGTGTGTGTGTGTGTGTGTACTGTGTATGTGTTCTTCTTTAGTATACCCCCAAGATGGGGTTTCACTATTTGCAATTAATAATTCTATTGCACTTATAAAGGCCTGAGTAAAAGTAAACTTGATAAAGAGTATTTCTAGAGAATTTTCCAAATTTCCTCGAGATTTATTTATTTATTATTATTATTATTTTATTATTATTTTTTTAGCAACATTGATTTTTCTGGAGCAGTGTCTTTACTCTGAGCACAAGACTAAAAACACTAATTTATAACTATCGGTTACGGGATACTTACCAGGTGCCACGGACTGTGACAAGTGCTTTACGTAAGTCGTTCCAATAAATTTGCATTGTTATTACCTCCATATTACCTAAGGAAATGCTGAGACTCGGAGAGATAGTATGAGCTGTGCAATATCACAAAGATTAAAAATTAGTTCGCACTGACTTCTGAGCCCCAAACATTCACCAAAATGTCATGCCACATAAGGAAATAAACTACGTGAAGAACAATAAACTAGTATACTCACTTTATAACATGTTGAAGGAAGACGGTTTCAAGTATTGATCTATGGCATGTAAGGTAAAGAACCCTGAATAGGATAATGCATTGAGAATTTAAGATATTTGTATGCAAATTTTTAGCGTATTGTACTCTAAAGGCAGAACACACAAGGTATGTACCTGACTACTGAGCGCTTTGAATAAAAGAGAAGGAGAAAAGGAATGCAAATTGTATTCCATACAACCAGTATTTGTTAATTGCAACACTTGGCACTGAAAATGTGTCATTTTCAAATGGTGACACAGTCACAACTGTATAAGGAAATGTGTTAACCATACTATGATCAATCATTACTTCCCGTATTACTTTGCCTAGAAAAATATTTCACAGAAAAGGAAGGCAGACGCCTGGGTGGCTCAGTCAGTTAATTCAGCCAACTCCTGATTTTGGCTCAGGTCATGATTTCAAGGTCGTGAGATTGAGCCCCATGCTGGGCTCCAGGCTCAGCGGAGACTCCGCTGGAGAGTCTCTCTCTCCCTCTGCTCCTCCCACTGCTTGGGCTAACTCTCTCTCTCAAATAAATAAATAAAATCTTTTTTTAAAAGAAGGCAAGTTTCTCCCACCAGAATGAATAAAATGAAAAAAATTTAAAAAGGCAGTGCTAACCATGGGTAAATATGTGGAGAAACAGTCGTATACATACATGCTTGGTAAGCATGGAAACTGAGGCAATCACCCTGGAAAACACTCCGGGAAAGTTTTTGACATTATCTACTAAAGCTGAATATGCACTTATGTTTGGCTCATCGGTTTCTATCCTCACAGAAATGTGTACATACATTCATCAAAAGATATACAAAATGTTAATGGCAGCATTATTCTTAACAGTCGCAAACTAGAAACTACTTAAACGTCCATCAATAGGAAACTAGAGAATGGTTTTGATGCAGTCACACAATGAAATACTATTCATCAATAAGAATGAAAACCTGCAACCTCTCAACAATGTGGACCAATCTCGCAAACGTAATCCTTAGCGGAAGAGTCCAGACGCAAAAGAAGGCATATTGTAGGATTCCTCTTATGCAAAGTTCAAAAACAGGCTAACCCTACGTACGGCGTTGACTCAGGATGGCTATCAGCCTTAGGGTGCTAACACTGACTAGAAGGGGCATAAGCAAAAACCCAGAGGTTGGTGAGGTTTTGTTTCTTGATCTGGACGCTCATTACACGTATGGGTGTACGATGTGGAACGTTAATCAAACTGCGACATATTATGTGTGTGCTTTCCTTATGTAAATAAGTCTTCAGTCAATATTGTTGAAAAGAGGCAAGCTTCAGTCCAGCACTAGTGGAAATGATGATAAATTTCAAATTCACAAGGTCTGAACTAATTATGTTTTAAAGCATATGGAAGCATTAATTTCCTTTTAATATTTGAGAAAAGTTGCATTACACAAAGTATGTTCCAAGGTTTTATAAAATAGTTTGATGGGATTTTTTCCAATTCTAAATTTCCTTTCAAAAGAAAATCTACTCATGTTTGCAAAACTTGGGATTATATTAAAAAAATGGAGAGTATGACCCAATTTCCTGAGAGTTATGTATCTATACACACATAATACGTATATTATGTATAATATACATATATGGGTAATACATGTATATCACATATGTAATACATATACACATAACACATATATGAATTTATAGTATTGGTGATTTTTTCCTATGTTCCTCTCTTATAACAATTACATGCAATGCTTTTCTTAAAAGTTTTTTTTCTTTTTTTCTTTTTTTAAAGATTTTATTTATTTATGTGACAGAGAGACAGCCAGCGAGAGAGGGAACACAGCAGGGGAGTGGGAGAGGAAGAAGCAGGCTCCCAGCCAAGGAGCCCGATGTGGGACTCGATCCCGGAACGCCAGGATCACGCCCTGAGCCGAAGGCAGACGCTTAACGACTGCGCTACCCAGGCACCCCAAAAGTTTTTTTCTTTATTTTAAAAATATAATGGCTACAGTTTTAAGGACTGTTTTCCAGAATGCAAAAATAAGAATATGGACCGTGTGAATGCTTTCTAATGACAAAGGAAAATTATTGTCAGTGGCATCACCTTTCACTGATGACTTATTCAAAGTAAAGAATGTAAAACACCGTTTATATTTCTGGACTAAATGTACTAGGTAGGTTGTACTCACTCATTCATAATATACAGAGAAATGCTTGCAGAGGTATTATATTGAAAAAGTTCTAGAACTGAAATAATTCTTCCCCTTTTGCTCATAAATCTATAAAGACCTTTTGACTCTAAACTCATCATTTCAAAGTTTGCAAGGAATGCAGATGTGTGTAACAAATAAAAAACTATTACAGCAAACTATGTTTTAATTGATAAACCCGTCTTATAATGACCTTTTATATTTTACTGTTATTTGCCCTTTTTACATGTCTTAATATTTTTCGATTTTATTTGCATTGCAATACACGGTTAATGCAATGTAGAAGTAAAACATAATTAGTATCTGATTCAACTTGTTATCATTGCACTTGGAACAAACCTATACCACTAACAAGCTAGCTAGAGATTGAATAATTACTTAGTTGGTGTTACAAACACTTTATATGGTGTGTTACTCAGACGTTCAAGAGAATTTTATTAATATTTGTAGAAACTGGGATTTGGGGGCAGGCAAGGCATTCATTAAAATGTTTCCAAATTTCCAAATAAATAACGGTATAAAGATTCATATTACACCTGAAAATTCATTATACAATATATTTTTTACATTGGATTGTAGTGAAGAAAAAGACATCCCTTTGATATGTTATATAAAAGACGAGACGAATGCTGAAAAGGTATTTGCTGTTATTTCTCGACAGTAAATGTGCATTTATGAACTGCTTTAAAATCACAAAAATAAATAAATATCATAGAAATAATTTGGGAGATAATTCTCAACTATACAATGTTAATGCCCTACAGTATTTTGTGAAGACTCTTCTATTTCTTGAAGGCTGGGGCAAGGGCGTGCCAGAAAATTTGGGGTAAAAACTTTTCTATTAGAGATAGATGACTGTTTATCTATAAGAACATACCCAGTTGTTGAAAACGATTTCTGGCCTCTGGAGCCGAAATAAAACCTGAGGACAGTTTGCGGATAAAGAGGAACGATGGTTTTATTGCTTTGCCAGGCAAAGGAGGCTGCAGCAGGCTAATGCCTTCAAAGTTGCAGACCCGAGGCGTCTGGGGAGCTTAGTCAGATGAGCATCTGATTCTTGATTTCGGCTCAAGTCATGATCTCAGGGTCCTGGGATCGAGCCCCGTGTGGGGTTCTGTGCTCAGTGTGGGGTCTGCTTCAGATTCTCTCTCCCTCTCCCTCTGCTCCTCCCCTCACTCACACTCTCTCGCTATTCTTCTTTAAAATAAATAAATAAAATCTTAAGAACAAAACAAAATAAAACAAAAAACCTGCAGACCCACCCGGGGTTAAAGGTTGAGGGGTTTCAGAGGAACATACAGGATCTGGGCGGTTTAGATAGGAATGTGTACGAGCTGCCAGCCAAGTTCGTCATGTTCAAGGTGGTCTCCGACTGGCTCAGACCCCGGCCATCCAAGTCTCAGGACTGACCATACACTGAAGTCAGTCAGATGTCCACATCAATTCCGAGTTCCCGGCACAAAGGAGTCTACAGAGAAGCAAGTCCGGGCGGGGGGCGGGAGGGAGGCTTCAAGAATGAGGAAGAGAAAAATCTGTTCCATTTAAAGCCAAGCCTTGCTGAAGCCTGAGTGTGTTCATCTGAATTTCCATCCATCTTTATGTTTCTATAGCGATTTCCATATCCTACAAATACGTTCACTGCCTAAGATGATAGTAATGACAGATGCCGGAAAAGCTAAGCACAATTTTGTGCAGAATATTACAGATCAGAATACAGAGAATAAAGAGGAAATGAACCAAGGGTTATTCAGAAAGGCAGGAGAAAACGAAACCTGAGATTTACTCATCCAAACTCTATCGGGCCTGATAACCTCAGAAGAATTCATGGGAAAGACGGAACGAGACTCGCCCCTCCACACCCTTCCCCAAGAGAGCAACAGAAGGACTGTTTCCCCTGGGGTTCCTCAAGAGGCAGCCCCATTCTCTGCCCGAAAGTCCCAAACAACCTCTCAGCCTCACCTGCCTTCTTATCCATGAGGACTTTGTCCCAACCAAGAAAGAAGACATTACTGAAGCCATGCCTGGCTACCTCTCAACTCCTTTATTTTGATTTCTGAGGTACGACATAAAGAATTTATGGAACAAGCCATCTGCTTTCGTGTTTGGGTTCTTTTCCTCAGTAATTTTGAGACAAAAATCATTAAAATGGGAATGATTAGGGATCTTAAGAATTTTGAAATCCATTTTTAAAAGACAATTATTCTAATAGATATGTAAATTATCTTAGTAACCTCTACTGAGAAAAGTCAATATTCTGGAGATCACAGTAGGAAAAGAGCAGGGCCACCCTCACAGGCTTTGATATTAACAAAGTTAAAGTCTGGGTGTTGCTTTGCTACATAAACACAGAAATAGCAACTGGGACTGGCAACAGAGAATTTCTTCCCTGGCTACTTCTACTTGAATTGTTTCATGGGAAAATGTTCTATCATAGTAAAGTGAATATACTACACATTTTTTTTTCACGTCAGACAGGTAATGTGTCAAGGTTGTAATAAGATTTCAGGGAGACACAAGTCACACAATGGCTTGATCACCCAATGGTCACGCTCGTGAGCTACAAAAGGATCAATGATATGCTAAACATTTAGTCCTTCAGATTTTCTAAATGTTATACCTGTGAAGTCACTAGAAAGCTGTATGCCAAGCCTGCATGCCAAGAGCTGCTTTTTATTTATTTATTTATTTATTTATTTATTTATTTATTTATTTATTTGACAGAGAGAGAGAGAGACAGCCAGCGAGAGAGGGAACACAAGCAGGGGGAGTGGGAGAGGAAGAAGCAGGCTCCCAGCAGAAGAGCCTGATGTGGGGCTCGATCCCAGAACGCTGGGATCACGCCCTGAGCCAAAGGCAGACGCTTAAGGACTGTGCCACCCAGGCGCCCCCCCCAAGAGCTGCTTTTACCCAACTCTTCCCTGAGGCTTAACTGGGCCTTCGGTCTTTACCGAGGTCTGCAACATGGGGAGTCCCCGTGTAGCCCGTGGGCAGAGGCAGACTGACCATGAACTCGATGAAGTTCAACCGTCAGGGCCCCTCACTTCCACAAGCACTTTCCAAGGCTCTGGGAGAGGCCCGAATACTGGCTTCATAAAGTTGAAAATTTTGGTAAAATTTGCAAATATAAAATATTTTACTCTAGGCCCTGTTAGGAGCACTGCCTGGGGCCATCTGCTTTCTCCTCTGACAGCTTGCCCTCTTGCTGTCTGATGGTTATTCCTATGGCTCCAAGAATGTTAGGTATCCTAGAGGAATTCACATTGGCCATACATTTATTTTGGATTTACATTATACGATCACAGTAACTTTAGGGGAAAATTAGGCTATTCTTCGTCATCTAGGCACCAACTGTCCCAACTCCCCCGGTGTCCTAATACAAAGCCGCAGGGCCTGAGCTCATAACGTGACCAGCACTGGAAGAAAAAGAGACACAGGAAAGAAACAAGGTCTGAAGTGCATAGAGGCATAGCTATTTTTTCAAAAACACTTCCACTTATCATAGAGGTAAAATTGTTAAGAGGATTCTACTCTCATCAGTGCTAAGTGAGTACAGAACTTTCTGCCTGTCCACAATAGACTGAACGATGCAGTGTAAGCAATTTAAAGAACCATCATACTTTGTTTTTTCTTCCTTTTATGGAAATGGAGAGAAACATTTATCAGGATTCCTGTCTTGGTAGGACACAAACCTGTAGCATTACTACATACAGTGAGTCTGTGGGTCAAGTTGCACATTTTATACATCGAAACGTTTCAGATTTTGTCTTTGTATATCGGACACCTTTTCTATTGCTAACGTCTAGAAATTCCAGAGAAAAGAGCAGGCACATCATACCCAAAGCAGTAAATCCTGAAGGAAAAGAGAAATTTTTTGTATTTTTTCAATAATCCGATAAAAGAAGAGGTACACATCACGTAAGCACACTGGGAATATATTAAAATTTATGCTCTTTTGATTTAACAAATTTACTGACATTATAAAAAATAATGAAACTCGTGTGCCACTAGAAACCAAAAAATCAATGGCACACTGCTCAATGTATGTTGTCAGGCAAAGGACTATTTAAAATTAGTTCTCCCAAGAAAACTTAAAATACAAATTCTACGAAAATCTTATAGTTCATACACGGAAGAAATAGAGAGATTTCCCCAAATGTGGCAACAATCGTAAAAATTTATGTAATGTTATAAACAACTTCTAAAGCTCAAACTTTCTTAAAACTATCAGTAATAATGAATTTTAATCAACCACACTATTTCCTCTATAATAAAATTGTTGCCTCAAAAGATGTGTTTATTTCTAGAATATCCAGCGAACAAATGTAGAAAAAAAAATTGAGTTACGGCAGGCTGTTAAGTTCCTCAACTTTTAATAGTATTAATCTTTCGTGATTTACTTGACTCTAAAGAAATATTATCTTTTCTTCCTAACTGTATGGTTGTAATTGTCCACCCTCTTTCTTCAGTGGGGGTCTCTAAGATAATGTAAGTTTCTGGCCTCATAAAACCTGGATCAGTCACGTGTTTCAATGTGTTTTTCTGCTACCGTAGAAAATGACCGCATAAGTTATTTTCCAAACAAGGACACTTTTGAGACTGAAAGTTTTATATAAATAATTACAGGTTTTGAAGTGGAAAAGCCTTAAACAAACCAGAAGTAGGTCATCCTACTTACATAAAGATAGGAAAAATTCTGACGGACAGCACAGAGAGGGAAACACTGGTCTCTTCTGGGAAACTGGCATGATTTTTTGTTTTTTATTTATCACCGCTATATCTCATCATGGTTTTCTTCTTTCTTTGATTTCCAGGAAACTTAAGAGGTAAACTCTGTGCTCAACAGCTGTCGATTGCCTTCGTTTAGGATATTCTAGCCTAATTTATCCCTCACGCTTTACAATATAATTCTCTTCTTCCCTTTCCTCGCTTTTATTAAATAGTTTCACAGTTTAAAAAAATATTTTCTATTAAATACTGCCTCAAAGTATTTTTTGGAAGTCAGTATTCTATAAAGAAAATAGTTAATAAAGACAAGCCTTTAGAATCGTTATGATAACAACAGTTAACATTTATTAAACAGCGATTCTGGTCCAGTTCTTTTATGTAAATTATTTTTCTTTTATCTTTCTATCTTTCTATTTTTCTTTCTTTCTTTTGTTTTCCATGAGGATTCTGGAAGAGGAGTGGACACTTACACAAAAGTAGAAGCCTCTACTATCACTTATTCATCAGATACAGCACACATTTTGATAAGGACCACTTTCTCAGAATATGAATTGTCAGCTTCATAATTATGAAAGAGATTCCTTCTGCTGCTGAATGGGGGGGGGGCTTCCATACACACACACCCACACCCATACATACATAGATTCTGTTTTCATATGCAAATATACTCTCATATATGTACACTGTTGTATGTGCACGTGTGCAGGCGTGTGGCCTTAAGTGTTTCCTCCCTGCAGATGCACCATACAGTCCTGACATCGCAATGGTGCTGTGGCAATTTAATTCAATTATCTGCTTGACATCTTGACTTTAAAGTCAGTGTAACTTTCACTGCATTTGGTCCTGGCCATTCTGTGAGGCTCCTATTAAGTCAACGGAACCCTAAGGGGGAATGAACCACTAGAGACTATGGACTCTGGGAAACAAACTGAGGGCTTCAGAGGGGAAGGGGATGGGGGAATGGGATAGACTGGTGATGGGCAGTAAGGAGGGCACGTATTGCATGGTGCACTGGGTGTTATACGCAACTAATGAATCATCGAGCTTTACATCGGAAACCGGGGATGTACTGTATGGTGACTAACATAATATAATAAAAAAATATTATTTAAAAAAAAAAAAGTCAACGGAACCCTGTGGCCATGAAGAACACTGGGGAATCTTGGCAACAGGGCCAGCCCAGCAGCCCTGACTGATTTCCCCAACTAGGCAGGTACCTACCTACTCCTTAGGAACTGAAGGCTGTATCTTCGACGAAACCTATCAATTTCTTTGACAGTGCCCATTAACTCTTCCAGATGGTGATCTTAAGAGGGACTTAGAAATGATCTCAGTGAGGCATGGCAAGCCACAAAGGACACCTGTGAACACTGTATTTCCAACTTCACATCTGGGGGAAATCTGTAGTCTGTGATAACCACGTGGGTGTGGGCACATGTGCTGTGTGTTGGGGTGGGGTGGAGGAGGAAGCAAGCCCCGTTTCAGAGTATCAATCCCACTGTCCAGTCCCTTTGTCTCTGGGAATAATGAGAACACGGAGATTCAAGCGCATTCTGATAACCTCGATAGAATGTGTAATGACGAGGCAGAAGATACAACGAAAGAGAAAACAGACTCTAAGTGGATGGGACTTCTCAAACAGGTGCATGGCAGGCCTGCTCTTGTTTCCCTTCACGCCAGATCAAGGTTACACACTGATGGGCATTTCTTGAGACCAGTCAACTTGTTCCCTCTCACTATTCCTATTCAAGGTAAGAAACACGAACCAAAGATACAAGGGCTGAAATGAACGGGAAGGAAACAGTGAGACAGCATTAACATTCCCTTCCCTCTTTGGGCCTATTTAGCCCATCAACCATGATTAAAACAGAGCTTCTGTGAAGATTTTCATATTTATCATTTTAAAAAGTTATCTTTCCCAGACTTTAAGACAGAGAATGAATGTCAAGATAACAAACAAAATTTCTCTGCCAAAAGAAAAAAAAAGGGGGGGGGGCAAAAAAATAAATAAAACACAGCACAGCAAAAATATACTGGAACAGTCAAGGACAATGATTGAAGGGCAGGAAAATAACTTAACGGAAGTTTCAAAATATTAATATGCCTTAGCTTGGGACAGTCCGCGCAGCTCCAAACCCTGCTCAGTTTGCCTTGGGAAGAGGGATGGGATTAGATCAAACGATGTTCTAGAAAGTATCAGTAATAATCCCTCTCAGGAGAATAACAGAAAGAGCAGCATGAGCTAGGGATTCTGGAAGGGGAGGTGAACACTCGCACAAAAGTAGAAGCCCCCACCTGCCTTCTTCGGCGTCACTCTAAAGGACACTGAAAACCCCTGCACCTCACCATTGTGGTGACTCCCTAAGGGGCATCAAAAAAAGCTAAACACTCTCAGAAACGTTTGGAGCTGATTATCTCCAAGAACACACTGACATTTAATCAAACAGAAGAGGAAGGACGAAACAGATAAGGAAGGATCTGAGACTGAAGGGGAGGCAGCCATTGCTCAATGGAGATCCTCGGTTGCAATTTCCCCAAACCGCCCCCCCATCACACCCCTGCCCCACAATCAGATTTTCAATACAAATGCTAAAAAAACATATCATGTGTATATTTCTCTCTTCTACGATGAGGAAGTGGCAATGACGGCAAAGATGAGAGAATGTTTGAACCGATCATAGACCATGGCTTAGCTTCTTCAAATCGAGTTATCTGAAGTCAGCGGCCATTCTGAGGCTGGACAGGGATGGCTCCCAGACAAGCGGAAGGAAGAAAGGTTCAGTTAACAAAGTTAACAAAGCTTCAATGCCAGTGAACCCCCTAGTTTTGCAGCATCCTTCACTCCTCGTGCACATGCTGCAGAAAGTCTGTCCCCAGGATGGTTCTCAGAGAGAAGCCAGATTTCAGATGAGGAAGAAATCAAGCAGAACTCATTGTAATGTTTCGGGGCAAATACAGGGTCTGGATAGAGCTGCCAAGTTATCGAATCATACAAGAATAAGAGTTAAAAAAAAAAGTGGTATTTAGACAAAGTTCCTGCAGCAAAAAGAGAAAATGAATAAAAGGAACACAGCATGTAATGAACGGAGAATGGCTTTATACTGAAAGAAAACCTAAGTTCTAAGAAAGAACTTAGGAAAACTCGAAAACCTTACTGGTCCACAAGCATTCCCTGATAAGACACCATTCCTGAAAAGACGGGGTTTGTACCTTTAGAGAGGTCACTGACACGCTTTTTGAAACCAGAATTGTTATTGAGACAAATAACAACAACAACAAATCTGTATTAGAGGATAAAGAACTACTTACAAATTTCATGACAGATGTACAGTAAAAATTAACACTTTGCTAGATAATTTCTACCATTTAAGCTGTTATTCATACTTAGGCCAGAAATAACAGCTTGTTTCTCACCGTATCTTTGACACAAGAAGGGCATGATTAAGGAGACATCATAGCTATCCATAACTTTCAAGTTAAAAATGTCAATTTCAAAGATGGACAAAGGTAGTGGGGCACGGGGGTGGCGTGGTCGGCTGGGCATAAGATTCCTGGTTTCGGCTCAGGTCATGATCACAAGGTTGTGGGATCGAGCCCCGTGTCAGGCCCTGTGCTCAGCGGGGAGTCTGCTTGATATTCTCTCTCTCCCTCTCCTTCTGCCCCTCCCCCCGCTCTGTCACTCTAAAATAAATAAATCTTTTTTTAAAAAGATGGATAAAATTATTTTTCTCACATTGTCTTTCTCAAGAAAATGAGATTTTAGAATGAGTTTATATATGTTGCTTTTGCAGACGCGCAACTGATGTATATATAAGTTTTCCATTAATTTCTGCTCATCCTTAACCTTTTTAGATACAGTAATAACACACAGTCATAGGAGTGGGAGGAAGTCAGGTCACAGAGTCTGGATCAGAACTGTCATTAACTGACTGCCATCTTGAGAAAGGCACTTGGGCTCTCACGTTCCTCTCTTATAAATATACAGACATTTGACCCATAAGCTCTCTTTAAAGAAAAGAATAAAAATTCCATTGTTTTCTAACTCTTGGATCTTCTGGGGGAAAAAACTGTCAATGGTCCAAAATTGCCTAGGGAAGTTTCCATTAGCGGGAACTGCACAGGACCTGGAGTGCAGTTGGAACTGGATTTAATCCCAATCCTGCCACTTGTACACTTTATGAACCCAGAATGCTGGCAACTCCTCAAACCTCTTTTTCCTCCTGGGGAAATGAGGCAGGCCAATAAGGTTTTTTTTTTTCTTTTTCTCTTCCTTCTCTTCTTCCTCCCCTTTCTCTCTTCCTCCCCCACAACCCTTAATTCTTTTAAGCTCTAACAGACTTTTTTTTTTTTTTTTAGGAACTCACAAACTTATAAAACTTCTTCCCATGAAAATGCGCACAAGTGTAATGTTTTGCATGTCACATCAGTGGGTCTCTTTAGGGAGACGTCTCTCAACGCCATATTAGAAATCCCGTGACGTGGATTACCTGTAAGGTCACTGCCGGAACTAACATGGTGGAAACCCACTTCTCTACTCTAAAGCAACTGGTGGGATTTCATTTTGTGACATGAGAAGATCCTCTCAAAACACTAATAATTGACCTCTGGCTATGCTTATTTCCTTGCATATGAATTTTATTATAAAGCTGGTTAGATGGTTATCATTTTTACATTTATTTGAAGATTTTACTAGGATCCATTTATTTGAAGATTTGAGGATACTCAAGGAGAGACAGTGGAGGACAGTGAGTAACATTCTTGGCAGAAGAATCTATAGACCTGAGTTCTGCTCTTCGATCTCAAATGTTCTCTGTCACTTTGAATAAGTTGCTTTGCAGCTCCTTTCATAAGAACAATGGTGAAACTTGCCTCCATGAATTCTAAAGTGATTTCCTACTCTATATTTTTATTACGAGTTAATAGAGGACCCACAAAGACTGCGTGTTTATTTATGTGAATATGATACCATTTGGAATTTTATCCAGTGGTTTATAGTAGGCCCAATTTGTGCCTATTCTCAGATGTGTTTGGCTGTGTGCACCCAGACCTGCTTGTGTGACCAGAGTCAGGCTCACCTGAGCTGCTCCAGCCTCCTCGGTGCCTGGATCAGCTAGGACAACCCCTCAACCAGCTCCATCCAGACCAGTGTGGCTTGTCAGCACAAGCACCCCAAGTAGTGCTGCTAGCCTTGTTTCCTGATGACCATGCCCGATGCCTCAGCCCCCCAGAAACGAAGGCCAGAATTGTGTACAGCTTCTACTCAATGGGGCTATGAAGAGTTTGCTCCTTCTCACAAATTCCAGACCCAGAGGAGACACCGTGCTGTGGGAAGGGGGATCTGGCATTTTCAGTGACTGTTAGATGGGAGTACATGAAGCAGTCTGGAATTATGTCTGAAATTTATGCCCCTGGGACATACTTTGAAGAGCAAGAAACAGGAGATCAGAAGTGTCAAGAAGATAAATTCCTTGTACTTCCTCCCCTCTGACAGCTTCTCTGGCAACATCCAGAGTAGCCAAGAAATCAGTTGTATTTTCTTGTGAAGCTATCCTCAGTACTTTTTACTGGTTCCTTGCTCTATGGTCCTTTCCCCCTTACTCTTGCTGCCTGGTATTGTACCACCATATAGAGCAAAGCATGTGAACTTCACCTGGAGCTCTAGTTTCCAATTTATGCAAGGCTTTCACAGATGGTATTGCCTAGGATCTTCCTAGGCATTTGTTTCTCATCTACAGAAAATTTTGGGAAAAAAAAATGATAGTAGGTAAAGCTGAGAAAACTCAACAGTATGGCTTCACTTCAAATGTGAACCCGACACTAATGTCATCAACAGCCAAGGAATTTGCAATTGGTTTCAAATGTCCACAAGGTCACTCTTCTCTTTACACTAACCTGACCCTGTATTATTACTCTCTCCAGAATTGATTTTTTGTTATTTATTTGAGAGGAGGCTGATTTTATAAAGACTATGGAGAAAATGAAGGAGAAATAGAGAAGTAAAAGAAGGATGTCCTCTAAGAAACGGAAAAACAAAATCACTACATGACAGGAAGACACTAACCCTACATACAAGAATGCCTAATGTCTAGGAAGCCCAAATTAAATATTGTGCACACACTCTAACAAAAGATATTCCAGTTTCAAAAACTTGATTTAAGTTCATCTTTTAAAAACAATAAAGATCGCGAAGCCTACGAATCTTCATTGGATGGCGTGATAAACCACAGTACTGATCTGTGATGAGCACAGATGAACATCACCTATCTTCCAAGAAGGACTCGCCTGTCTCACTGGGAGTCTTGTCAGTGGAAACCCTCTAGTTGCCAGCAACTTTGGGGACTGCCTCAGTTGCACAGAGCAAACTCAGCCGAGATCACGCCCTTTGTGAGTCAGCACAGCTGAGAGACTGATGGAGAGGGCTATCAAGGCCTGGCCATTTGGTCCTGGTGAGGAACATCTATGATGGATCATTTGAGCTCCATCTCAAGCTCCCTGAGGTGTCAGCTAAGGCTGTTGGCTTACACGACACCTCAACTTCTCTTTCTGTCCACTCTAGCTCACTTCCCCTCACAACAATAGGTGTCGATGTTAACACATCCCTCGATAAACATTAAACACAGTTCATTTTACACACCACTCTTTTCCACATTAATTTCTTGGTGTCAATGTATGTGTGTGGGGGTGGAGGGAGTATAAAAGTGCTTCCTTTTGGCCTTTAACTTATATACATAGTCCCCAAGCAGAGGTGATAATAGAATATTTAAGATCAGAAAACTCAGATGCCAATCCAAACAGATAAAGACCTTTACTGTGCATTCGTCTTTTACTTGCTGGTATGTGTGAAGAACACAGGTGGAATGGTCTATATGAAAGTATTTTAATATTTTATCAATTGATAGAACATCCTGCCTAAATGTCTCTCTTCCCCTAAGCAAAATAGGACCATTATTACAGGTGGCTCCTAAAAGGGAGACAAATTTAGGGCAGAAATATGGTGTCTTCATTAATTTAAGATTTCCGCCAGAGAAAAAGGGAAGTAAAGATGTAGAGTGTTCCACAATGACAGAACTTTCCATCATATGGTAGCTAACTGACCTGGGAGCCCACAGTACTGTCTCTCTGACCACTGAAAATACTTGTAGCTCTGCTCTGAAGAAGGCCATTCCACCAGCTGCTTCAGCAAAGCAGGGGAAGGACAGTGCCTGCACCCAGAAGAGCTGAAAGGCAAACTGCTTGACTAAGGAGTAAACAGCCCTGCTGAGAAACTGCCTTGCAAGTGACCGGTGACCCACTCTCTACTTCTTATGGCTAACTGGCTGCTGAATCAACACCAAACGAGAGAGAGAGAGAGAGAGAGAGAGAGAATAGTCCTTTCTCTTTTCTCTCCTTTCTCTTGGACTGAAAACATTGACCAGAGATCCATACCATCTCTGAGAGAGGGAATTTGAATCATTGATATCAAACATCTTAGACCTGCTTTCCTAACCTGGGAGCCAGCACAGTAAAAATAACCAGAATGAGGAGATCATTCTCTAGTTAGAAAGCAAGAGACTATTCCAAGGGACATGAGAAAATGTGCCCCTACTTTAAAAAAAATAGCAGAAAACTAAAAAAAAAAAAAACACAAAAAAACCCTTAATTCATAATCTCAACAATATTTGGGAACATATTATTATTGATAAACTGTATAGATGAAATAGGAAAAACCGCCTTAGGTTTAGAAACTAATTGCTGAATGTAAAATATTTTTTAAGTATATTATTGTAACTGAGTAGGATAATGTAGTTATTCTTAGGAGGCAAATGTTAATATTTCCTGGGTTGAAGTGTCAGATCTAAATGGCTAAACAAAATGTAAAAGGATGAATGTGAACAGAAATCAAGAAAGTGAATAAACAGCAATCTGGTCAAAATATAATCAAATATAAGTTTATCCTTTCACCTAGTCCTTATGTTTAAAAATATTCCAATTAAAAGAGAAAAAAAGGAAAATTACATCCACAAAGGCGGCTGAAGTTAAGGATGCATTCATAATAAGTAAATTAACCAGTTATTCTGTGCATTTTCACAGAATAAATATCATATACAGTATATTTTTATTCTAAAGTTAGCATTGTGATCCTAAATAGCTTTAGAAAGTGAGCGAAAGAAAAGCAACCGATTTGGTGACTCACTCTAAAAAGAACAGCTATTTCTACTGTTACACAAATGGATTTTAAACCTATAGAGATTCTAAACTCAGCATATGTCTTCTAAACCCACCAACTACGTGCCCATATGTAGAGTTAAAACATAGCTTGTTTGGCATAGAAAACCCAGAAATGAAGCCATAATTATATGGTCAATTAATTTTCAACAAAGTAGCAAAGACTATCCAATGGAAAAAGGTGGTCTCTTCAACAAATGGTGTTGGGAAAACTGGACAGCTTCTCGCAAATCAATGAAACTGGATCACTTTCTTACACCAGACACAAAAATAAACTCAAAATGGACTAAAGACTAAACGTGAAACCTGAAACCATGACAATCCTAGAAGAGAACACAGGTAGTAATTTCCCTGACATACGCCATAGCGTCCTCCTGCTAGGTATGTCCCCTACAGCAAGGGAAACAAAAGTAAAAATAAACTCCTGGGACTACACCAAAATAAAAAGCTTCTGCATAGTGAAGGAAACAGTCGACAAAACTAAAAGGCGACCAGTGGAGTGGGAGTAAATATTTGCAAAATATCAAAATATATAAGAACTTATTAAACGTAACGCCAAAAAACCAAATAATCCAGTTAAGAAATGGGCAGAAGATATGAATAGACATTTTTCCAAAGAAGGCATACAGATAGCCAACAGACACATGAAAAGATGCTCAACACCTCTCATCATCAGGGAAATGCAAATCAAAACTACAATGAAGTATTACCTCACGACTGTCAGAACGGTGAAAATCAAAAACACAAGAAACAACAGGTATTGGCAAGGATGTGGAGAAAGGTAAACCCTCTGGTACTAGTGATGAGAATGCAAGGTGGATCGGCCACTCTGGAACAGTCTGGAGTTTCCTCAAAAAGCTAAAAATAGAACTACCCTATGATCCTATGATCCAGCACTACTAGGTATTTACCCATGGAATACAAAAACACTAATTGAAAGAGAGACATGCACTCAAATGTTTATCGTAGGATTATCTACTGTAGCCAAATTATGGAAGCGGTTGAAGTGTCTATCAACCGATGAATGGATGAAGAAGATGGGTTGTGTGTGATAATATATATATACATACACACATGCAGTGGAATATTACTCAGCCATACACACACACACACACACACACACACACACACACACACACAATGGAATATTAGCCATAAAAAGAATGAAATCTTGCCATTTGCAACAACATGGATGGAGCTAGAGTGTATAATGCTAACTGAAATAAGTCAGTCAGAGAAAGACAAATACCATATGATTTCACTCATATGTGGAATTTAAGGAAAAAAACAAACGAGTAAAGGGGAAAAAAGAGGGAGAGGGGCAAACCAAGGAAGAGACTCTTAACTCTAGAGAACAAACTGGTGGTTACCAGAGGGGAGGAGAGTGGGGGGATGGGTGAAATAGAAGATGGGGATTAAGGAGTGCACTTGTGATGAGTGCCGGGGTTACATGTAAATGGTGAATCAGTAAATTCCCCTAAAATTAATATTGCGCTCTATGATAACTAACTGGAATTTAAATAAAAACTTAAAAGAAGTTCGTTTGAATATAAGGTTGATTTGTCCTTGAATTGTAACAATCAAATACCACCATCCTCCTCCTCCTCATCATCATCATCATTATCATTACTATTTTGGAATGCGAGCCTAATAAACTCCTAACTAAAACTAAAATGATTTATGCGTTTTCGCTACACGGCTAAGGTATGTCAAGTACTGCTTTTTCCTCTTGCAGAATATGGGGTATGTAATTGACAGCTACAGTGGGGTTCTTCAAAGGGGAAATAATTTGTTTGACAATATTCAAGACGCAACAAAAACAATCCTACACTCTCTCTACTTCAGCTTGTTACTCCCTTGACAGAAATTAAAATTATGATTTCTCTTGTGAGATGCAAATAATACAGGAAGGGGTAACAAATTTTATTTAACTTCTTTTATACTACAATGTGAATTCACTGATCTGATCCTTTCTCAAAGCAGATCTTTGACGAAAGAGCAAACATAAGTCAAGCATAACAAAGTTTTCAAAGAAAAAATAATTTTTCTCTAATTAGAAAAAAAAACTCTCAGATTGTATTGTACCTTTATGAGAAGCATTACTCAGAGAATAATTACATTAAAATTTATCACTTAACATTTCTAATTTGAAAAAATAAAACATATCTTTTCTGTATAATTAAATTCATTTCAATTGTGAAATGCTTTAAACACATTTAACAATCAAAGACGAATACCGCACTTAGTTAATGTTAATGTTTCAACATATTTGTTTCAGATCTTCTAATTAAAAAACTCATTATGTACTTATAACTACATTTGTACTTCTACTGACGCAATTTCCCCCCTTCCTTCCCTTTCCAGAACTAAGACCCCTGCTCAAATTGATGATTCCTCTTTTCACCCATGTTTTGATATATACTCTACACCTATGTGTTTTTATCAATGTATGATATTGATTTGATCTTTTAAGCATTCACCCTAACAGGTGGCTTGCTTTCTTCCCCACTGAACACTGCCTTTGAGATGCATCTATGTGTATTCGTGTGGTTGTACTTCATTAATGTTGCCTGCTAAAGAGCTTTCCGTTACCTGAATCTACCTTAGATTTTGAATCCGTCCTCTGTTTATAATCAGTAGGGTTAACTTCAATATATTGCTGTTATACAGAAATCCTCAGTAAATGTCCTGGCACACATCCCTCCTGCATAGGTGTTAGATTTCCTCTAGTCTACGAGATGAATCTCTCCAGAGGTAGACATTATGGGTTGCAGACTACGTGTGTGCCTGTATCTCTGATTTTATTAAATATTCCCACTTTTGTTATGCCAAGTAGTACCCATTTAAACTACCATCAGAAATATACAAGGAGTCCCACACCTCAAAAACACTTAGAAATGTCTTATTTCAAGACAATACGATACACTACGAATGATATGACAGTATAATCACAGTGGCATCTTATCAATTTTTACATTTGCAACTCCTTTTTTGCAAATGAGGATAGTTCCATATATTTATTAGCTTTTCTCTGTTCCCATCCTTTGATAACTTTACCCATTAGATTGTCTTACTTAGTGATATGTACCATTTCTTTGTATTTTCTAGATACTAATTCTTTGCTAGGTATTGAGTTTACAAGGAACCTCTGGTTTGTCATTTAACTTTGTTTTATGGTATCTTTTGTGTGTAAAAGTTTATGAATTTTATTATTATCAAATCTATCAATTTTTTCCTTTTGTCCTTTGTAAGAAATCCTTATAAATCCTAAGGTTATAAACATATGTTCCTTCATTTTCTTCTAAGGGCTTGATAATTTTACTTGGCAACTTAGCTCTTTAATCTAGTTTGGATTCTTCTTATTTTTTTAAAGATCGTATTTATTTATTCGACACAGAGAGAGAGAAAGAGAACACAAGCAGGGGAATGGCAGAGGGATAGGGAGAAGGAGACTCCCCACTGCTCAGGGAGCCTGACGTGGGGTTCGATCCCAGGATGAACCGAAGGCAAACAATTAACCAACTGAGCCATCCAGGCACCCCTTGATTCTTTTTTTTTCTTTTAGAGTTATATTTACTTATTTTTAGACAGAGAGAGCATGTGTGCACATGAGTGCAAGCGGGGGAGAGGCAGAAGGAAAGAGAGAGAGAGAGAATCTCAAGCAGACACCATGCTGAGCACGGAACCTCCACTAGGGGCTCCAACTCACGACTCTGAGATCATGACCTGAGTGAAACCAAGAGTTGGACATTTAACAGACTGAGCCACCCATGTGCCCCAGATTCTTTTTTTCTATGCACCAGAAACCCAATATTTTCCCCCTTTGAACAGCTACTTCCCCATAACACTCACTGAATAGGTCATACCTTTTCCTCCAGATACTGCTTCTGTCCTACATAATCCCCCATGGTGACTGGGACTCGCTCTGTGTCCTCTTCAGCCTATCGGCCTAACTATGGTCTTGTCCATAATTTGTAACAAACTTTTAATAACTACGGTTCCATAATAAATACCCCATCTTTACGCTTCTGTAAAGTTACCTTAGCCGCTCTTTGTCCTTTAATCCTACGTGAGAGTTTAGAATAAGCATGTCGAACTTCAGATTCAAGTTAGAAGTGGCCCAATTTTGACCAAGAAATTCACAAAATAATAAACCACAAGTAGTCAATACCATTTTAAAAGTTATTCTAAAAGACACTCAAATCAAGGTTTGAGAAATCTTGATTTGCACTGCCACTGTTAAGAGCATCCTTGAACCTGACATCTTTGCTACATGTAGGTGATTTGGCCTCAGGACATCAGGATATTTCTTGTTACATTCATAGCCTCACCACAGAAGAAGATTTCATTTCTAGTAAACAAACCTCTTCAGACCTATGCCGCAGTGATAGCCTTGGTTTTAATCTTCAATTACATGTATTTGCGATATTTTCCCGCTGAGAAAATGTGTGTCCAATTATCAAGCTGTATGTTTTATACATAAAGTAGTAAATCCTTTTTTTCAAAACAAAGTAATGAAACATCATGTTTATTTAAAACCTAATCTAGTACAAAAGCCAAACATTGTACGCAACGGTTTGCATGCAATTTTTAACACTAGTTTTTATATTAAATTTTGTTTGCATTTTTTTAACCTTTATAAGTTGATATTTGTTAATTCATTCCAGGAATGATCATTTCTGTAAGTCAAATCAAACATGCTTTTCACACAAAATTTTCGGTTTGCCATGTCATAGGCACTTCAAGATCTTACTTTGAAGAACACATCAAAAGCATCATTATCCCACAGCCATTAGGTTATTGCCTAATAGCAGTGATGCGAAATCTAACTCTGGACTTTAACAGAAAATTAAAGTTTTGAACATAGTAATGAGATAAGTAAGAGGAAGGTTTTGCTAACTCGCATGTCACCGTATATTTGCCTTTGCAAAATACACGTACTTGCGTGTTGGTGGTTTTCAGGACAAATGCAGTGGACTCATTTAGGGACTGTTTGAACAACGATTACCAAGACAGCTTTGTCTCAGATCCTTCTAGAGAAAGCTGCAAAATGAAGCAAATCTATGTACAAAACATGAGAGTCTATCACAATTAATTAATTAAGCATACCACGGACATAGCCTCCAGATAGGAACTTTAGAGAAAACTGATTTATTTCAGAAGACAAACATCCCTGACAAATGGATCATATAGGCTCTGCTTATATAATTCCTATGATGAAATACTGACTTATGTTTAATTAAATACTATTGAATTAGGTACTCTATTAAAAGCCACAACTATAAATACAAATAGGGTGTGTGTGTGTGTGTGTGTGTGTGTATGTGTGTGTGTGTGTGTGTGTGTGTGTATAAGTATTGCATTTTGTTTTGGAAAGCATATTGTACCATCATGCATATAAGAATTTACAAAACACACAGAAATGCATTAAGTTGAAAAATAGGCGAATAAAAGAGGCAAAGTAAGAAGATTAAGTTTAATGATGAATAAGGCCAATACGAATGAATAGTTATGCCCTAAAGTCCTCTTCACTTCTGTAGGTAGATCACTAAATGGCAACAAGTCAAACATATCTATTTGCATTTATTTGATTATTTCATCTGATTAAATTTCCAGAAAAGGAGTAACTGAGGAAAGGATGTGTTCATTCGAAGGCTTTGACTCATATTGCCAAGCTGCCCCCTGCAAAGGTTATTCAATTTACAATCCTGCCATCGTCATATAAGAATGTCCTGTTTCCCAGATGTTAACTAATTCTGCATATTATCATTCATTTAATCATTGTCATTCTAATTAAATAATATCTCATTTTTATTTTTATCCCTTTGACTCTCAAAGCAGTCAAAAATTGTCACAGAATGTTGTATTTTATATTTTGCAACTTGCCTCTTGGAAATCATTATTTTTTTTTCTTTAAATGAAGCATCTGTCAATTTAGAGATCCCTTAAATAACAGTAAGGACATTATATAATATATAAGGACAATAACCTATATTCTGCCACATGTGTTAAGAAAACGTTTCTGCTCTTGTTGTGAATACCTTTTCAACCACTTTTTACGTATTAATAGTGTTTCAGTTTTTCTGTAGTTTAATTCACTCATCATTGCAGGTGTCATTCATACCTTGTTGTCAAATTTTATGGGTTTGACATTCATACCCTGTTGTCAAAATTTATAGTTATCTAATCTAAGATTAGATAAATAGGTATATATATTTTTTTCTCCTAGGAGTTTTATAATGTTATGCAATTATACATTTCAATAGCATATACATTTGGGGCACCTGGGTGGCAGTCGGTTAAGCATCTGACTCTTGATTTCAGCTGAGGTCATGATCTCAATGTTGTGAGATCAAGCCCCACATCAGGCTCCATGCTCAGTGTGGCATTTCCTTGAGATTCTTCCTCTCTCCCCCTCTGCCCCTGTCGCTTGTGCTCTCTGTCTCTCTCTCACTCTACCATAAATAAATAAAATCTTAAGAAAAAATAAATGGCATATACATTCATGGAGAATTTATTTTGGCTTAAAATATAATTTAGGAATCTTAAATCTTTATTCATATTTCCAGCTAATTAGACTATTGTCTCAATGCCAATCATTAAATAATCATTCTTTACCAAGATGAAAGACTAAATTTGTAATTGTTTTGAACTGTTTATCCCATTTAATTAGCAATATTATAAGGATGCTGGAATTTCTATTTTAATTTTTTGGGACCTAATAAATTTCTCAAACTTTTATTATGTTTCCCTTGATAATTTCTTTTCTTTCAGTGTTTTGAGCTATTCAGTGGTTAGTCATCTTCCTGGGTACTAGGAATTAAGCAGTAAACAAGACAGATATCCATAGGAGGCTGCGTTTTAGTATAGAAAGTAATCGCTGTACAACCAATTACCAATTATTTAATTGTAAACTCAACTACTTTGTGGAACAAAATGCTGCCAAAATGATGTAGACAAAGTGAGCAGGAGAAAGCTTATCCGAGAAAAAGATTTGAAGACAAACTCTAAAGGATGAGAAGGAATTAGTAATGAAAGGATAGTAGCAGGGAATTTTTCAAGCAAAAGGTAACAGGAAGCAGGTGCAAATGTCATAAGATGATAAAAGAAGAAATGGCGCATTTGAGGAATGTAAAGAACAGGGGGGTGGCCACAGTAGAGAAAGCCAAGGCAACAGCCCTTCAAGTTGAGAATCGTGTGTAGAAACCACATTACTCGGAATCTTAAAGGTCATGTGAGGAATTTTAACTATTTTTCTAAACAACAGCGACAAGCTGCTGAGTGGATTTAAGCCAGAGAGATGCGTTATGGAATCAGTCAGGTGTCAGTATCACCACAGAATCAGGAAGGAGCTAGTGTGGATCGAGTAAAACTGGTGAGGGGAGGTTCTTGCCATCGGTAGGCAAGAGATGATGGTGACTTAGAACAGGGTCATGACAATAAGAAGAGAAGAAGGAGAGAAGAAGATACGTGAGGAGAACTGAAAAGGATTTATTGATTTAGTGTACGTAGAGGGCAAGAGAGCCAAGCATCAGGGATGCCTTTGAGGACTCGGATTGTGAGACAAGCTGGATGCTGGTGACTTTCTCTGTGAAGGAAGAGAACTACGTATTAGATATTTTTAAACTTATTCATCTGCGAAAATCGAAAGAATAATACCTAGCTTAAGAGGGATTTCAAGAAGTGATATGATACATATTAGGGAGTCATCAGTGTCCATTAAACTATGTGGTGAATGAGACAGCTTATCTCAAGGGATGACGCACAGCAAAGGACTAAGCTCAAGGACATGCAATCCTTACAGGTTTCACGTACGAAAAGATATTGGCAAAGAAATCTAATGTACAATGACCAGACACAGGGGAGATACACCAGGAGAATGCAAGAACAGAAGACAGGAACCGGAACAAAACAATAAAATACTACTAATTGAACAAATCTTGAAAAACGAGACAAAAGCATAATTACTGAGAATCAGAAATAGTAAGCAGAGGGGCGCCTGGGTGGCTCAGTCGTTAAGCGTCTGCCTTCGGCTCAGGGCGTGATCCCGGCGTTCTGGGATCGAGCCCCACATCAGGCTCCTCCGCTGGGAGCCTGCTTCTTCCTCTCCCACTCCCCCTGCCTGTGTTCCCTCTCTCGCTGGTTGTGTCTCTCTCTGTCAAATAAATAAATAAAATCTTAAAAAAAAAAAAAAAGAAATAGTAAGCAGAGAGTTAACTCAAAATTTAAAAAGAGAAAACTTACAGACCTCTAAGAAATAATTTTGTTTAACTTCCATGGAAAAGAAAAGAAAAGAAAAGGAAAGAAAGAGAAAGAAAGAAAGGAAGGAAGGAAAAGAAAAGAAAAAAGAAAATCTGAAAGAAACAAACAATTTTCTAGAAAAAACATAATTGACTATGAGTGCCTGTGTGTCTCAGTTGGTTAAGTGCCTGACTCTTGGTTTCGGCTCATATCATGATCTCAGGGTCATGAGACTGAGCCCTGTGTTGGGCTCCATGTTTCGTGGGGGGTCGATTTGAAGATTATCTTCCTCCATCCCTCCCTCTATTCGCATGAGCACTCTCTCTCTCAAATAAATTTAAGACAAAAAAGAAAAAACATAGTTGACTAAATCCAATTTTGAAAAGAACAGCATTTAAAAAGACCAATTTCTATAAAATGAATAGAAAATTATGTCAAGCATTTACTAGTCTAAGATTATTTTCCACAGGAAATTTTTTTTTTTAAATTTTTATTTATTTATTTGACAGAGAGAGAGAGAGACAGCGAGAGAGGGAACACAAGCAGGGGGAGTGGGACAGGAAGAAGCAGGCTCCCAGCAGAGGAGCCCGATGTGGGGCTCGATCCCAGAATGCTGGGATCATGCCCTGAGCCAAAGGCAGACGCTTAACGACTGAGCCACCCAGGTGCCCCTCCACAGGAAATTTCTATAAAATCAGAAAGAACTGTTAATTCCAAGGGTATTTAAAATGTTACAGAGCATAAAACAAAAAAGAAAACTTCAAAGTTCTATGAAAAAAGAACAACTCTGGTACCAACACTTACTTGTAAACAACTGTACCAAAAGGAAAACTAGAGATAAATTTCAGGTATGAATATTGACTAAAAACTTCTACAGAAATATTATCAGAGTCCAGAGAAATATAATTGTTGTGACCTTTATTCTTGCAATGCAAAGGTGGTTCATATTAGGAAAATTATTACCTAAGTTCATAATATTAAAATATTCAGTGAGAATAATAATCATTACCATAGATCCTAAAAAAGGCACTTTGCAAAACTAAGTATCTTCGTTGACAGTATATAATTAATAAACTAGGTACATGTATATACTTACTTAAATGAAAAATATTCTTAGTTCAGCCCAAAGCCATCTAACCAAAACGCAGGATGATGCTGTCCACGGAAACATGAGATTCTTTTAAAGTCAAGAACAAAAAGAGCAAGTCCACCATCATTACTGTTATTTAACAATCTTAATACCAATGCAATCATAAAATACAAAAAAAAAAAATCAAGACTTAAAAACCATTCCTATTTACAAATGATATGACTGGAGAAGAGAATACGGTGGGGAGGTCCCACTATAATTAACAAATAACACTATGGTCAATAAGAGGATTCAGCACACTAGCAGGATTTAACAATTAAGGGAAATGCTTTCATATATACAAACAACTCATTAAAAGTTAAAATGGAAGATCAAATTTCTAGTAGCAAGACAAAGTACTAAATACTAATAAGCTTAAGAAGACTATGAAGAAATGTTTGGATACTTCTGACAAATAAGACTTAAACAATAGCTCACTGTATTGTTTAATAAGGAGATTAAGCATCATAAAGATATCAACTTCCCCTAAGTTAATTTATAAATTTAATATGATCCTCACAAAATCAGCTTATTTCTTAAAATACACTGCTGATTCAAAATCATGTATGGAAATTTTTTAAAGTTAAAAAAGAAGACCTTTAAATTTATGAAAAAAGTAACAGGGGATTATTAACATTTGTAAATAATAAAAGTATAAGCTTCAGTAATTAAAACGGTGTAGTATTAGCACATGAATAAACAGTCCAAAAGAAAAGAACAGAAATGTCAAAAATAGATCTCAAACTTATTGAAAATTAGTATTTAATAAAGCTACCTTCTACTAAAAAGGGCCTGTTAAATAAATGGTTTTCGTACAAAAATAAGGTCAGATCCATACCAGAGTAAATCCCAAATGGTTCAAAGATTTAAATGTAAAGAAACAAGTCCATAAAAGCTACCAGAAGAAAAAGCGAGAACTGTTCTATAATCCCAACATGGAAAAATTTTTTCTTGACTCAAAATTCAAAATCTAAAAACAACAGAATATCTCTACATGACAAAAACTGCCAGCATGAACATCAAAGGATAAATAAATGATAAGCTGGGAATAACACTCACAAGTTATACTACACTTTATCACCCTAACAGATAAAGAATTCAAAAAATTTATTAAAAAAAAAAACAAAAATGAGCTAAGGATATGAACAGAGTTTTTATGAGAAAATTAAAAATCTACACATGGCTCTTAAACTTAGGAAAACACACTGCTTTCACTCACAACACGGGAAGGCAAATTATAGTTAAGTAAGAGACCTCATTTTGATAGCATGTAGACCAAGAACTGGAGTGATACAGAGAATATTAGCAGAGTCGCTGTGCAAATATGACACGCAAAGTCAGGCAGCATTCCACGTTCAAACAGAGATTCCATTTTAAAGCATCAACGTGACAAAAATCAAACTTTTTTAAAACACACTTGGTAAGTTTTTGAGGAGTAGAGCTCTCATCCATTGCTGGTCTAAGTGTAAATTGGCATAATCCCCATGGAGGGCAATTTTGAAGTATCTATCAAAAATTATAAGGTACATACCCTGTGAACAACCAATTCTATTTCTAGGAAAGTATCTTACATAGACATATTCATATGGACAGAAAATGATGGTGAGTACAGGTTACGCACTGTAGCACAGATCGTAACAGCAAAGTTTAGAAACAAAGTATCTATTGATTAGGGATGCTTTACTACATTATGGTATATCTACACAAGGAATATGATACACAGGGCATCTTGATCTGGAAAGATGTGTGAGATAAATTTTTTTAAGTAAAAGCACAAATATGGAAGAATATGTAAAAAACCACTGGCATAAAACACAGGGAAGTAATTCATGCTTCTTTGGTTTTACATGCACAAAAACCTGTATGGAAAGACACATAAGAATCGAACACGATAATACATGTTGAAGGGTGTGTACTGGGAACGTGGCAAATGAGAAATAAAGTAGGGAGGAGACTTTGTATTGTATAATTTTTTATACTCTTTGAAGCATGTCTGAAACGTGCATGTTATTTTAAAAGTAATGCATTTAGGGACGCCTGAGTGGCTCAGTCGGTTAAGCACCTGCCTTCGGCTCAGGTCGTGATCCCAGGGTCCTGGGATAGAATCCCACGTTGGGCTCCCTGCTCAGCGGGGAGCCTGCTTCTCCCTCTGCTTCTGTCTCTCTCTCACGAATAAATAAACATAAAATCCTTTATAAAAAAGAAAGCTTAAAAGTAATGAATTTAAAGAAGAATGCCAGGGAATGAAGAGAAAGAGGCTTTCTTGCCCTGGGTGAGGAGAAATAGTCATGACAGTGAGTGAAGATGCAAATATACAAGAGTTTGTGTACTGAAGGAAGCTCAGCATTCTGCAGAGGTTCTGATCTTGCTAAGTCTGATGTATCTTTACTGAGTGATTGTCAAAAAAACATTTAAAAGGCTTGATAAGACTCTTCCTGGACCATAATATTACCTATTTTAATTGCAATTAACAAGAGGTTTGCTATTCAGCATGTCATCTTAAAGAGGTCGGAGAATGGTATTGTGGTTCACGTATCCGCTTAGTTGAGAGCTTTGTATAAAGGGTACCGTTAGACTGTGAAGCCCATTCCATGCTGGGTGCTACTTTCAAGAGCTTACATTCTTCAAGGGCAAATAGGCCATGTAGATAAACAGATGTAACTAAAAAATCGGATAGAAAGTGCAAAAGGTTAGGAGAGGAATAAAGTGCCGTGATTTTTAGAGGAGATAAAGATGGCCAGCAGCTGGAGAATAGGAAGTAAAAGATCGAGACAGATCTGGAATTTAAATGAAGTAACAAGGGCAAAAGGATCTGTGAGTCAAACAACATTGTAGGCGGACAGTATGACACAAAGATGGGAAGAGAAAAAGAGGACAGGGAAAAGGAAGAACAAATTGCTCTTACAGGCTGATGAATATGATATTTGATGATATATCCAACAAGAAGTTAGTATGCAAAATATATAAAGAACTTCTACAATTCAATACCAAAACTACCAAAATAATCCAATTAAAAAATGGGCAGAAGACACAAACAGACATTTCTCCAAAGAAGACCTAAAGATGGCCAACAGACAGATGGAAAGATGCTGAACACCAATAATCATCAGCAAAATGCAAATCAAAACCACAACAAGATATCACCTTACACCTGTTGGAATGGCTAACATCAAAAACACAAGAAACAGCAAGTGTTGGAGAGGATGTGGAGAAAAAGGAACACTTGGGCACTATTAGTGGGAAAACAAGCTTCTGTTGCCACTGTGAAAAGTCATATGGAAGTTCCTGAAAAAATTAAAAATAGAATTACCATATGACCCAGTAATTCCAGTACTGGGTATTTACCCCAAGAATACAAAAGCATTAATTTGAAAAGATACAGGCACCTCTATGTTTTCCGCAGCGTTATCTACAATAGCCAAAAAATGGAAGCAACTCAAGTGTCCATCAACAGATGAACAGATAAAGAAGATATGTGTATATACACCTCATCACCTATATATATATAATGGAATATTACTCAGCCATAACAAAGTATGAAATCTTGTCATTTGCAACAACATGGATAGATCTAGAGGGTATAATGCTAAGTGAAATAAGTCAGAGAAAGACAATGCCATGATTTCACTCCTATGTGGAGTTTAAGAAACAGATGAACAAAGAAAAAAAGAGACAAACAGAAAAATCTTCTTAAATACAGAGAACAAACTGGTGGTTACCACAGGAAAGGTGGGTAAGAGGATGGGCCAAATACACAAAGGGGATTAATAGTACACCCACATGACAAACAATGAGTTACAGAACTGTTGACTCACTATATCATACCCCTGAAACTAACATAACACTGTAGGTTAATTACACTGGGAGTTTTAAAAATTTAAATAAAAAAATAATATAGTAATGATAAAGTGTGAATCACTGAGCCCAGGTTATAGGGACCCGGATTGAAGGCTAAAGAGTGTAGGTTTTACTTCATGAAACCGGGAAGGTTCTGAAAGTGCAGGAGAATAGTAGTAGCAGCATCCAAACAGCCCCTGAGCAAGGCTGACCTGGCAACAAGTTTGCAGGAAGGTTAGAGGTAAGGGTTGAGCATGGAGAAAGAAAAACAATACATGAGGGTACTGGAGAAGTCTACGTGAGACATTCTTAGAATCATGATGGAAAGTACAAGAGAACAGATACATGGCATCATGTGGAGGTGTGAGGAAATAATAGGGATGCAATAAATATCTGCTGTAAAAATGGATAATTAAATGAATGAATGAATAAACGAGGCCTGACAGATGGAAGCAAGGAACTCATCTTTATTTCTATTCCTGACTCAAGTTATTAGTCAACCTGCATCCGGTTCTTTCTCCAGCATCCCCTTCCTGCCTGACACCCTTAGAGGAAAGGTAGGACCAACAGTCTGCTACTGGATGGGGAAAAGAAACATCCCGGCTTTCACGTTAAAGCTTCTCTTCTTCCCTGGTAGTTTTCTCAAATCAAATGAGCAAGAGGAGAGTGCTTTGCAGAAGAGCTGTGACTTCAGAGGTGTGAATACTGCAGATTTCCCAGTCACCACAGAAGGGATGTGACAGAGCTGTTTTTCTTGTAGCCACGGACCACTAATGACCAGATTGGTATGTTAGACTGAATCAGGAAATGCGGGACAGGATACAGGACAATCTGGTTGCTCTGTGATGACAGGATTTCATCCCAGATGTTCTTCAGATATGAATGGTAAAACAGACGTCTGAGGAAGGAAGAGAGGAAAGATGGGTGTGAATAAGGAGGGAAGCATGGCAAAGAGGAAGGAGGAAAGAAGGAAGAAAAAAAGAATTAAGGAAATAAGATATGAGGGGGAAAGAAAGACAGGAAGATGAAAAAAAAAAAAGAAGGCAGGAAACACGAATAGTCTTTATTTTTCTGAAACTTCTCTGTTGGAAGATTTATAGACATTTACCCCTGACAGTCAAATGAAGTAAGTGCTATTGTTTTTAATTTTATAGATGATTCACCTGGATGATGATGATGATGATGATTACTATTACTATTATATCTCAAGCCTTCTTATAAATTCACACCCTTGGGCAGCAGGTCACTGCGTAATAAAATTGATTATGACAAGGAAATGCAATTATTGTGTGAACAAGGACCGTTTGGGAAAAGACAATTTAACTGATAATACAATTTACCTTTGCTTTTTAATTCAGCTGATACTGTTATGGGGGAACTGTACTTTAGGCAGTCATTGTCAGACCTGGTTTCTATGGAAATTTTAGACCGCTGTCACTGGATAAAGTCAATGATGCCATGGGAACAACAGCCCTGAAAACGGCAAGGTTCTCCTCCGAAGGTGCGATGTGTGATGTGTCTTTCTCCCGAAATGTGACACAACCCACTGGCAAAAACAAATTCCCTCCACAGATAAACACAATATGAATTATCCAGGCTGCCATTATTTTCAAAATTACTGCAAAGAATTATATACCCAAATAATGATTTTCAATTAAAGGAAGAAGAGAAAGGAAAATAACATCATAATCAAGATGGCGATGGACTGTCTTCATGAACCTAAACTCGGCCACTGAAACCACATCTCATGTTAGAGATGTGTTCCTGATATGGACTTTCCTCCCCTTAATTTATGACCTGTCCTAGTCGGGCAGGGAAAGCGTCCCTTCCTCTCCGTACTTTTCCACATCTATCTACCACTCCACTCCTACAGCGCACAGATTCTCCAGTGTTAAGAATCACTGGCTGTTTGCAGACGTCTTAGCCTTCAGTTTGCAACTGGCCGCTTGGAGGGGTGAGAGCAGACAGAAACTGTGCATGATGAAGGATAGAGTGGGAAGAAGCATTTCCTTACTGAAATATTTGCTGTGTCATTTCACCTGAAATTTCATTCTAAGCAAATACTTGGAATTCTCCCACAATGTATTACCCACTTGTATAAACATGGTGAACATGCAAACTGCATGGGCTCTTGGGTATCTGAAAGTTGATATGTGATGATACAGAGAGCCTTGGGGTATGAACGGGAAATGTCTTGTAGCTATCCTCGTCTATAAATGCCTTCAATAAAAGGAGGAGGAGGAAGGAGCCAAGAAACTGGATACAGTGGCCACAAAGGCAAGCGGAGTCCTATGTCTTTCTCTAGGTGTCCACCATCCCCCTAGAGTCTCCATTTCTCTTGGTGGGGGACGCTTTTTGCGGGAAACTGGTATTAACAGGAGACACATGTATTAGAATATTGCACAGCAAAACACTGCTTGAATCTGCATGATGAAATTACTTGAGGTTTTTATTTTTGATGGGCGGAATTTTTTTTTTTTTTTAGGATTTTATTTATTTGACAGACAGCCAGCGAGAGAGGGAACACAAGCAGGGGGAGTGGGAGAGGAAGAAGCAGGCTCCCAGTGGAGGAGCCTGATGTGGGGCTCGATCCCAGAACGCTGGGATCACGCCCTGAGCCAAAGGCAGACGCTTAACCACCGCGCTACTCAGGCGCCCCTGGGAGAAGGAATGTTAATCGATATGATGGCAGAGCTAAAGTCCTTCAAGTCATCCCTTCACACAACTACTTTGACCACCATGTTCCCATTTTATAAGGTGGATCTCAGCTCCATTTTGATCTGCTTTTTAGAAATTAAAAATAAGGCATGAATCACCGAACTTTCCTCAGATACAATGCAAAGGCAAAAGGAGATGAGTTAAATAAATCAACTTGTCATGAAATAAGACTGTCTTAGGCTTCACTGTTGGATCCAGGGGAGCTCTTTGCATGCTTCAGACTGACTTGTGTGCCTGTTTTTGTGTCTGCCTGTCCCTAGAACACTACTTCTGTTGGGTGAGTTTATTATTCTGTTTTCCAGTGTGAAGAAGCTCAAAGGGGATAAAACTCCTTTGCGCAATGTGTTAAGTGCGGCGATCCCTTCTGCTGTCTCAAGTGTTTGTATGAGAGGCTGCTACCCAAAGGCGTATGTGTCCTACGATGGGCCAGAGTGAGCTATTGCACTCCAATGCCAGCTTATCACAGTTAAGACAAGATGTAGGACTCAGATGAACTAAGGCGAGTTATAAATCAATAGTGATATGTGGGCTCAAACATGCAGAGTCCGCAACCCCCAGACTTCCCATCAAGCACTCCAGCTGTTATTCACAGGAGGGTTGGTCTCAACCTCTATTTTGCTTATTTTCAGACCCATTTTGTTGGCCCTGCCCTTTTGGAGTTTTGCATGACTTGGGGGTTTTCTTCTTTTCAAATTGTGTCAGAAGATAAGGCTGTATTTGTTGCTTACAGAGTAGTGCATGTGCCCTGAAGCTTCGACGGTGCCAGGCGAGAAGGGAGTTTTTGTGCCACTTCTAGCTCTCCTCAATGTCACTGCCCTACCAGACGCCCAGTTATCTTCATTGGATTTCTTCTGTCTCCAAAGGGCATAAACATGACGTCGAGCCCAATTAAAAGAGCCTTCTTAATCCTCCCTCAGACAGGGACAACCAGGAGTGAATAACAACACCCAGGAAACCATCTACCTCCACCTGGTCTCCAAAGTCAAGTCGTAGTCTCTGGAGATGCTGCTTTCCTCAAAGCTGCATTGGCCTTGACATACAAGCCTCCCTGGGCGGTACTCCTGGGCGGATAAAAAGGCTAATCACACTGCACTTCGGGAAAGAAAAATGGGCGCTCAATGTAGCACCAGTCCATGTATCTTCACTATTTCCAGGGCAAGTGAAATGTCAAGACTAAAATACCCTCCAGCTATCTATAAAATAACGTAAGCCGGATACACAGTCATGGCAGAGTTTTGAAATATTACTCGATTGATTTCCCCCACCAGAGGAAAAGAATAAAAAAATATATTTTTCTGCTTCACATTTATCAAAAAGGGTACTGCATGACAGGTAAAAACACGGAAGCAGTCTGGTATCCTGTCAAATTTAATCTATGTGTCGTAGTCCAATCCATCCCGCAGAAATGCATTGTAGTGAAATTGGAAAGCTATTTCAGTAAGATGCTTGATTCTCCCACCTTTAAGATTATTACTTTTCTCTGTATAGTTGCGTTATTGAAACTAGAGTGTGTTCAATACTGGCTATTGCTAATTCTGTAAATTGACTCTTCTGTTGTTCACAAACTGGTCAACTACTGCAGATTAAAGATATTTTATTTCCATTTTTCCTATTTAAATGATCTTTTAAAAGATTTACATTCCTCTGTAGTATATAAATTTATGGAAATAGAGATACAGGTATATATGGAATGGACTACTTTTGACAAATTAATTCAACCCCAAGTGTTAATAGTTATTATTTTCATAGATGGCAAAATTATGAATAAAACGTCCTTTTCTTTACCTATGTGTTTAATGGCATCCCATATATTTTCTATTATTTTAATCACAGAAGAATATGTAGGCTTTTGCTGCCAACACGCATTTTGAACAGTGGTAGTGCTCTGGAATTCGAAATGATTTGAAATGATTTATTTTCTCAATCAACATTTAATTAACATGCCTACTTGATATCAGCTCCTTGTATAGGTTTTGAGAGCCTAATGAGAAACAAAACATACTTTCTACCTCCATCGAACTTCCAATCTGTAACTATTAGCCTAAGATTTTTTTTTAATGAAGAGTTTTTATAAAGGCTGTCATATTGTTTTTTAAAAGTCATTTAAAACCATTACAAATTGAAACCCAAGAAAAGGCAAAGGCTTTAGCACATCTTGAAGACTTTTTCTCTGTATATTCACATATGTAAACAGAGGATAGAGGCTCAAGCTTTATACTGACTGTGGAAAAAAATAATTCTGAAAAGATTTTCACATGAATCAGTGACATTCATATATCTTCTACATTCCCAGTTTGGCACTAAATGGACAAAACCCGGGAACCTAGAGAACTTACTTACTACTTTGACTTTCAAAGACATTATGTTCATAAGGTATAGTGAGCGGCCAGCCTTTTACAGCCAAGAATTACAGAAGAGAAGTAAACAGTGGGAGTGGTTTCATGTTCTTTCTTTTTTCCCCTTCTCTACTGGAAGATCCCCACACCCCTTCATGACCTGGCGCCAGCACTCAGGACCTTGACTTGGAAAATATTTACAAATATTACTACAAAAACAGATCTTATCAAATTGAGACCTTTGAGAAGAGCCAACAACTATAATGCTAAGTGAAAAAAATAGACAGACCTGGCTATCAGGAAATAATCATGTATTTTAGGGTACCCAGATCAACTCACAAGGTCCCTTTGTTTCTTCCACATTAACAAGGAGCTCTCTTCATTCCAGAAGTGATCGCATATCCAATTAAAAAATACAAACTGCTCATTTGGAAGGAACCTTACAGGTGATGCACGCTTCCCTGTGCCGTCATGAGGGAAGTGAAATCCAGAAAGATTCATCTCAGAGCTGGCAGAGCTCTCCAGGCCTCTATTGGGATGCTTTTCCGGTAGACATGACTCTTAATATCACACTACAGTATGCAAAGGCGTATTTACTGCGAACCTACTGAAACAAGCTAGAAGGGGAGAGGCCTAGCAAATCTGAATGAGTGAATTCATAAAACTGTATTACAGAGTGCTCCTCCAAATTGTATATAGGTCAGATTTCACAAAACTTGGATCCCATCCTGCTGATAAAGATAGAGCATAGAGTTTCATATCATTGTAACTTTATTGGAGTTGACTAGAATACAGTACTTTTTTCTTTTTTCTTTTTGGCAGAGGTCCAATCAATTAAAAGAGTCTAGACTGGATCATAAGGGATTTCTCTTTTTTTAGAAGTGTTAATTTCAAGGGCTTCTCATTAGTTTTCAGGCACAGTTTCTTCCTGTTTCATAAGAACACATTGCTTACTATCAGCCAATGAAAAAATAATCTATCCAATAGCAAAATAACCTCAGAATGCACATATTTTCCAGTTGATTTAAATGGAAACAGTAATTTTAATATGTGGGGTAAAATAGGTCGATGAGGTGCATATATGTCAAGGCTAAGAGTTTGTTTCATATTTAGGAGTTTTTAAAATCATACTGAAATGAATTTTGACTTATGTATGAAGGAGAAGAATTGCAAAGAAAGTAGTTCTTCCTGTTTATTTCATTTTCTGGAGTTTCTCGTTGTTCACATGAGAGAAAACCTAGAGGCCTTTGTTGAAAAAGTAATCCTGGGGGGTGCCTACATGGCTTGGTTTGTTAAGCCTCTGCCTTCAGCTCAGGTCATGATCTCGGGGTGTTGGGATCAAACCCCACATCGGCAGGTTCCCTGCTCAGTGAAGAGTCTGCTTCTCCCTCTTGCTCTGCTCGTCCCCCCATGCCATGCTCTCTCTCTCAAATAAATACAATCTTAAAAAAAAAAAAAAAAAAGGTAATCCTGAAATATTGTTCTATAACCAAGATAAAAACATTTCTCAACTGCCTATACTTAATATTTAATTTTAGTTCCATGATTGATAATGTGCATTAATAATGAAACACTTCAGGATTTGCACATCGCGGTATGATCATAGTATCAGCAAAACAAAGCAACAAGAAAAAGGGTTAGCACTCCTTGATGTGAATTTTTGAAACCATGAACTATAAATTTACAAATACAGAAGATTTCCTATCCATTTGAAGAAGAAACACTCATATACACAACACACACATATATATGCACACACACACACAAATTACTGTATCTTATACCATGTCTAATTATCCATGACATAAAGGATTTCTACTTGAGAAAATCACTGAACTTTTGTTTAAGGAGTTTCTTTAGTTTCCTTTAGCTCGTTGAGAGCTTGGGAAAATGTACCATATCTTAAGCAACATAAACCAATTAAATGTAATCAGAGATTACCAACTTCTCAATCCCTAGATGGCAGCATCTTCGAAAATAGCACTATTTTGGAGGAAACATAATATTTCAGGGGAAATAAAGCCTGCCTGAAGTGAAAATATCTATTTTATTCCAAAACAAATCTAATACCGTCTTTAGGTAAAACTCAACTTCACCAGTCTGTAGTCAACCATCCCATAAGAGTAAATTGGTAGAGTTGACTTTTGAGGATCGGCTTTTCACAGCTAGCGCTCTTCAATATACGGATAAATATTCTTGGGGTAGGAGCGTCTACGGCCATTTATACTTGGGAAATCTTTTTTAACACCCTGAATCCCTTCTTAGAATTCTATCAGAGCTAAAAATTCTGCAGTAAACTTTTGCCTTCTTTAAAATTCTCCAAACATTTTTACCCTTGATGCTGTTTTCTCCGAAACCTTATAAGTATATATACAGGTGTTCTATCCAACAAGTCTAAAGAAAAAACAAAATTGGAGGATCTCAAGAATTCTTCTTAGGTTCCACCAAGTAGATTCTCAATAAGTATTTGTTTCATGAAAAAAAAAAAAAAAAAAGACAAATATACTGTTACAAACTAGCTTAAACAATATGAGATTCTTTTTTTTTTTTAAAGATTTTATTTATTTATATGACAGAGAGACAGCCAGCGAGAGAGGGAACACAAGCAGGGGGAGTGGGAGAGGAAGAAGCAGGCTCCCAACGGAGGAGCCCGATGTGGGGCTCGATCCCGAATGCCGGGATCACGCCCCGAGCCAAAGGCAGACGCTTAACGACTGCGCTACCCAGGCGCCCCAAACAATATGAGATTCTTAATGTCATTTATATTCTGTTCTTTGTATTGTATTTACTGGCAGTGTTGATAACATGGGTAAATTAGATTTTTCTATTATTTGGCCACAAAGAAACACTGAACTTTTATCTTGTCTGTAATAAATATGCACAGCCAATGCTAATTGTGTATTCTGAAGGTAAAATTAGCCAAGAGAATACTCAACTTACCTAAAATCATGAATATTTTAGCCATAATGTTCTCAAGCACTACTGCCAATTTTGAAATGATGGATTGCTAATCCTATCCTCAAATACTTGAAATTTCTCCAAACAATCAATTTGGAATTCTAGTGGTCATGCACCACTATTTTGGAGCCAAATTCAAAGTTGTTAATGAACTTCTATCTCAGATTTTTGAGCTGTCATTTCAAAAAAAATTTTTTTAAATACATTTTATAAGAATTAAATTCTAGTTGCATTAGATTCTGGGAAATATAAGCAACACATTTCTCTTAGCTCCTGCTCTTGATCTATTTAAATTAAAAAGAAAAAAGGAAGGAGATAAATTGCCAGTGTCGTGAATTCTGCCCTTGACATTAAACAGCTCGCGTAAATGCTGCAGAATTGATAGTTCTGCATTGGATTTACACTGTGATAATGATAATGTAGTGTTATAACATTTATTGCCAAGCAGCTGAGATCTTGGGCTTTTTATTTGTTTGTTAAGTGGAGTATCTGAGTCTGCAAGCCAGGATTTTTATTTTTTACTTTTTTTTTTTTTTTTTAACAGATTAGGAGACTGAATCTGAGGAAGATGATTTTAGACCCTGTCCGGGGTAAAGAAAGCAACCACGCCTGTAATTACTTTAGGAGTGGCAGTAAAAAATAAAAAAATTACTTAAGTCAGGCAACTCTGATGATGAATTAGAATAGAAGCTTTAGAATAGTTCATTTAACTTACAATGTGACATACATTTTATGCTTGGTTAATATCTGAGCTTTAAAATAAGACATTAAAAATTAAGTTGCCCTTCTGAAGATAAATTACTGAAATTCTTTCCATATGAAATACTTAACTATATTCTCCCAAAGTTCACACGGGCATGATTTCCACCTTCCCTTTACACTTTCCCCATGAAACAGCAGAATACGGTTTATACAGGGATATTCCTACCAATGAATAGGCCTATGTCCTGTGAAAATCAGCCCCTTGGAACTTCAGAGAAATACTGAATCGTTTCCTACATCCAGCAGATGAGAACAGTTACCAATTAACCAGAGCTAACTATATAGTAGGTATTGGGATGAGATTCAAACCTAAATAGGTACTGTTTTATCATCATCCCTATTTTTTAAAAAGATTTTATTTTTTTATTTGTCAGAGAGAGAGAGAGAGGGAGGGAGCACGAGCAAGGGAGCAGCAGGCCCTGGGAGAAGCAGACTCCCCGCCAAGCAGGGAGGCTGATGTGGGACTCGATCCCAGGACCCTAGGATCACGACCTGAGCTGAGGGCAAACGCTGAACCCACTGAACCACCCAGGCACCCCCATCATCCCTATTTTATAGTTGAGAAAAGAGAGAGAGTTCAGTTAAGTAATTTCAAATGTTAAGAATAAATAAATGCTAGAGAACCACATTTTCTAATTCTGGCTCTCTGATCACCTGACTTACTACAGCCTGGTGCTCACTGGGAAAACACCCAGGGGTGGCGGCAGAAGAGTCCAGCAGGGCTCCCATGGCTATCGGCTTATTGTCTGTCTTCCACGGGTGGAATTTTGAGGGTATGAGATGTGATTGGACTAAAGGTTACTGCCACTCAGGTCACTCAGAGCCTGGCTAGGACCAGATTAGGGAAGTTGTCTGCCTCATTCCTCAAACCCACTTTGCGGGTAATTCTGAGTTGAGATGAGGACAAAAAATCTGCTCCAAAGTCCAGTCAGTGGCTCTCCGGGCAGTAAAATGGAGGCTAAAACTACCCCTGACCCTTGGCGAGCTGTGCCAAGGACAACTTTCAACTGAAGACCTGTATTTCCAACAGGCTGAAAGAAGAGGGAGACAAATAAAATCTATGCGTGGACCAACATCTGACCCCCTCGGGAACTCCTGAAAGCTTAGACCTAACACTCGCCCCTGGCTGAGTGGCCTGAAGTGACTCCATTTTTTTTAATGGCTTCACAAACACATGCCAGATGGAGTTCTAAGGACTTCTACAAATATTAACTAATTAATTTTCATCTTCACAATCATCCCATGGAGTACAGACTACTATTATCCCTCCTAATTAAGCAACATCCACAAAGCTCCTGGGCTAGTAAGTGGCAGAGCCAGGGTTCCAATCCTTAAATTTGGTTTTTCCTATCTGTGCTCCTAACGACTCTGCAATGCCGTGTCTCACTGCCGGGGCAGTGTCAGCCCACTGAGAGCCATTCACCGGCCCAGAAACACTCCGTGCATCACACCCCACATCACACACCCCATGCACCACACCTGCCCAAGCACAGTAATCACTCCAGGTACGGACCGCTTCGCACTGGCGGAGGTGCTGTTTTTAAGCATGGGTTTTGAACGAGGGCATTGACAGAAGCTGAGAGCAAAAGCCCAGATACAGGCAATGGATATCTGATTCCCGGGGAGGATGGGAATAAAACCCCAGGGACGATCGGGGAAATAATAACCATGTTGGTGAACAGCATGGACTTGGGGCCAGACTGTCTGCGTTCAGATTCCAGGGCTGCCACTCCCCAGCTGTGTGGCTTCACAGGTTACTCTGACTTTTTGAATATCTGATTCCTCACCTTTAAAAGGGGGTGGGGGGAACAACACCCACCTATGTGGACTGTGGTAAGAATTCCATGTAAAGCGGCATTTACTAAAGATTAAGTAAGGGCGGCTATTGAACGTACTTTCTAGAAGAGGATGAGCGGAACCTGAATGCACAAGAAGAGAAATACAGACCTCGTCATCACAGATATTTTCTTCAGTCACGCTGGGTCGGGTGATTTTACCGGTCCTTTAGTGAGAAGCAACTGGATATCAATACCCATACCCCACTCCTCTTTCACACTGATTAAAATTAGGCCCACGTTAGATATTCTCAACCGATTTTTGTCATCTATAGTGATTCTGAAATAAAGCCACAAGTTCCTCCCAGGCCAGGAGGCATCTCCGACGCTCTGTGATTTTGCCTTCCCCATTAGAAAGGGAATCTATTTGCCTGTTCTTTGAATCTGGGCTGGTGTTTGTCTGACAGAATGAATAGAAGTGACGGTACAACACCTGTGGGGCTAGGTCTTCACAAGCTGTACAGCACGCTGCCCTCACTTTCTTGGAATGCCGTCTTGCAACCACCATGTAAAGAAGCCAAGCTGGTCTACTAGAGATTTAGACCATGAGAAGGAGAATGAAGGGGACTTAGCTGACAAGAGACACACGTGCCAGTCATGTGACTGATGCCATCTTCCCTCCAAACCACCCATCCCTTTGCCAACTGCAGCTATGTGAATGAGGAAAGACCAGCAGAAGAACTCGTAACAATTTGGAGAAATAATAGATCACTGTTAAAAACTGTGGATTGAACACAGCAACAAACAGCTAAAACAGCATCGTTATGAATTAAGGAGTGTTTCCAGAGGGGCGCCTGCATGGCTCAGTGGGTTAAGCATCTGACTCTTGACCTCAGCTCAGGTCTTGATCTCAGGGTTGTGAGTGCAAGCCTCAAGCTGGGCTCCACGGTGGGCAAGGAGCCTACTTACGAAAAAAAAAAAAAAAAGAATGCTTTTAGAAATTATCATTTCTAGGACTGTGGACTCCACATATGAATGCAACCAAGAATTGGGCATAGAAATGAGGCAAACATAAAGACATTTTGAGGAATACTGTCTTTGGCAGGTTTATTTCAGTCTGATTTGATCCTCTGATACGCACCACTTCTCTCTCAGATCCAGGAGGGCCATTTTTCTGCATAGGGATATTCTAGACCTATATTCTACAACTATAGAATATATATAATATTGTAGAAATATTTATAAATAGAGCATAGATTAGAGCACAAGCCTGGGAGCAAACTGGTCTAAAACTGATTCCTGACTTACTAGTCACCCACCTTAGAAAGTATAGTATATAAGTGTTACCAGTTACAAGTATTGTGTGTGTGTCCAATACACTGAATAAACAAGACTCATTAGATGCCATCACAAAAACAATCTAATTTTTATACATTACTGTTCCTTTAAAAATGTCCTTGCAGGGAGTTCTTTCCTTGTCTATAGATAAAAACTCACCGTGAAACCTGTATCGTATTCTTCCTGAGCAAACGCCTAAGTCATAAAATTTGCCTATTTTTAGAAAAGCAAATGTAGTCTTATACAATTAAAGACAGAAAACAAAGTAGCAAGCAAGTATTAAAAAATGAAACATGCAAAATTAGATTATAGAGGAAAGACCAAAACAAATATATCATAATGATTAATAATGGGTTTAACTCTTTCATTAAAGAGAAGCCTAGTCACTTTGGATTAACAAACAAATGCTCTTGAGCTAGGTAATTTTATGAAATGCTCAGTAATGTCAGGGGACACAAAAAATTTTTTCAAAAATAAGTATAAGCCATGAGATGCCAGAGAGATCACACTCCATATATTAATATCAAAAATATCTGAATGTTTGAAAAAAATTGTATGGTACACAGCTTTTTTTTTAAAGAAAAGGATACAGTGTACAATAAACTAAACTTTTAAACGTTCATATGTAGATAGCATAGCACTGAAATGAAAAGAACCAAGACTTGAGGCATGGAGGAAAAGACTCCTGAGTCTTCCTATCTTCTCCAAATAAGAGCCAAAGAGCTAGACACACAAAGCATGACATCGGTGTTTGTTGTTATTAAGGCAGTGCTCTTGGAAATAGGGAGATAAACAAATTGTGGAGCCGAACCATCCAAGAGTTTACTGTCTCTGATGAGGAGACAGCCTACATATTAAGCAACGGTAAAGTAACCCTGACATTCTGGCTTTGGAATAACAGAAATCAACACTGAGGGCTCTAAGAGTTCCAGGCAGAAGCAGAGCCCTGTGGGAGGGCCCAGCAAAGAAAAGCATCATGGGGAGGTCTGATCTGAATGAATTCAAATCTGACCTTCAAGGAGAGAGTTCAGAAGTGTGTGTTGGGAAAATACGTTTGAAATAAAATAGCTTTGATGTTGCCGTTGCTTCGGGATCCGTGTTTTTCACTGTGTTTAATGACTGAAAGGATGAATAACCTCGAAGTCGGCCTGTCTTAGGAAAATGCTATGGTGAACAGTGTATGGAGGGTCTCAGATCAGTGGGAGCGCAACGCTGGGCCGGTTTTACTTTTCCCTGTCCCCAATTTCTCTTTCTCATCCCTTAAAACTTTATCAGGCGGATTCTGTGGGGATCAGGTCACAGTCACTTATTAAAAAGTCCTGTCTGATCTGATTGAAAACTCCAAATGGGAGCTCCCAGCTCAGGCTTCTACTGTGGCCTGAGGAATGAGCAGCGCAGGACTCTGACCCTTACCTCTTCCTTCTCTCCTCTGCTCTTTACCTTCGGGATGAGGAAGAAGGAAGGGGCAAGGCTCTAATTGAACTGTTCCTAGAGCTCCTTACCTGAGTCAAACTGCCTATTGTGAGACCAACAGTTGTTCCAAAAATTGTTCGGGTGCATATGTAATTCCCTGAAGGGCCCTGACTGGGGTTCGCCATCCCCAGATCCCTGATGCAGGACACCTGCAACTCTTCGACATCCTGCTTGAGCTTCCCTCCGAGGGATCCACCTTGCAGACTCATGCTCTGTGGACCCCTTCGTTGATGGTGCACCTGGTCTTCTTCCGGCTCCTGCTCGACACTTCCGGGACACGTTTCACCTCCTGAACTAGCTGGCACAGCCCACAACCTTGCGCTGCTGCAACGTCACCTGCCTAGATCCCTCCCGTGGGGACCACAGGAACCGGAGGACACCCAAAGGCTGCGCCCCGCTGAACGTGGGAACGCAGGCTGCGCCAGTGCGGTCTCCTCTCCAGACTGCCCTCTCTCTTTCCTCTCTCCTCCGAGAGGCATGGATCGCTGCTCCGCAACCCCACATATGAGCAAACGCATAAATACAGATCGGGAAGCCAGGGCCACGTTGAAACCGGATGTGTGATTCTCCTGAAAGGGAGAAACACCCGTGCTGCCTTGGGGAAAACGAAAGAGCAAAAAGGCACCGCCTCTCTTTCTCCAAATCTAACGCTCCCAACTCTAATGGCTGGTACGCTATTGCTCTCCTCCCCTACTTCTTTGTCTTCTGTTTTATAGACAGGAGGCCAAGAACGATATGGGCAGCATCAGGGCCAGTCAGGACTCCACATGTGTTCATTTCTCTCTAGAATGTGCAGTACTTAACACTCGGTCCTCAACTTTGGTGCGCGACATCAAGTCTGGCCAAAGAGAAGAGCGCGCTCCTTAACATCCTCTCACACTGGGATGTCCAACACTCAAATAAGTAACGTTGCCAGTTCTGTTTGCCATTTTACTAAAACAGCAGGTTAATGTAATTTTTCTGAGCCTCAGACGTCCTTCACGTGGATTTCCAGGAACTCATTTTTATGTGCTTCGGAATCCTTTTTTTAAGAACCTTTTTAAACTATGTTTTTGAATCTTTACATTCCTGCCAAATGGCATTGAGCTCGCAAAAATATTGGTTTTATATTAGGTTGCATAAATAGAAGCCAAACTCAGTACCGCTGATTCTTATCCCGAGAGAATCTCGTTGGTTCAAAGGACACTGTGGTCAAAACTGAGACAATAAAGAGTTGTATACAATTCCAATTTGATTAATATCTGAAATTTTTAGGGTTTTCAAAATCTCTTTTCCTCATCAGGAAAGAAAATGTCAAAAGAAAAAAAATGCAAAAGGTCTAACTTAGAACAACCCATGCGATGGCTTAGTTTTCTAAAGAAACTGTCGATGTGTGTACAGATATACTCAGGCATACAAGGACAGCAAAACTCACCCACCTCTGAATGGTTTCAATAAGTGACCTGTTGTGGTTTTACATGTGGGAGATAAATAGGGGGAAACTAATTATCATTCATTTTATTATATTACTTTATACTATCTGGTTGGTTCAAATGAGAGCTGTAGTCATAATGTTCTGTTGCTCCAGAGAGAAAAGTATTAAAACACGAGACCACTTGATTAATTTATTTGGCAGCTTAAATATTTTGGTTTCCTTCGTGGTCCCAATTTCCAAAAAAAAAAAAAAGCAGTCTCACCCAGGAATACTTAACAAAAACACTCCTAAATCAGGAACCCATGTGTAAAAGATTTGGTCTTCTGCCAGGGCCTGGCTTGAATGCCTGAACCAATAAATTGATACTGGAATAATTAATTATTGCCTTCAATCATGTCAAGTGACTCATTTTTGGTTAGTAAGCAAACCAGCTAGAGCTAAAGGGATGCTTCTGTGGATTAAACTTATTTGGCCCAGTTTGGCTGAGTTATCTTAAACTCTTCATCGTTCATAGTATTTTCGATACTAAGGAAAGCCAAGTGAGAGGGATTTAGCTTCCCAGGGTATGGCCAAATTATTATTTTTTGCCACCTTCATGACCACCAAGTAAGTGATTCCACAATTTTGAGCACTTTATTTCATTAATTCAGCAAATAGTTTTTGAGAGCCTCGCCATGCCAGGCACTAGAGAGACAACAGAGAGCAAGTATCAGGCTAGTTTCCACCTCTCAGGCAGATTACAGGTGAGTGTGGGAGAGAAGTAATAGCTGGAAAAATTGGTAACTGCTACAAAATGTTTTTCAGCCTTTACACCTACCAATCCATTTTCATGGTGACTCATGCCCACTCGCTATGTCCTTGAGATGGATAAGAGTGGCTCTGTTGTGCTTACTGCTGTAAATCTTCAATCAATCACCTAGAATACACCAGACATCCTGAGGACCAAGAAGGTAAACCTATGTAATTCCAGTGGCAAAACCTCGACTCGGGTTAGTCATCGCACTAAATCTACTGTTCCCTCAATTACACGGGTCATTTTTTTGACTCTCTACCTCCTTTAGTGGTTGGAATGTTACTTCTTACAATAAGATAAAAGCAGATGTAGTCATTTTTAAAAGATACACGAAAAAGATACTTTTCATGTTCATAAAATCTGGTTTAGTTTTCCAAAACAAAAATAAAATAGCAGAAGAAAAAGAAACATTTTTTTTTTTTAAAAAGATCAAGACATATTACAACAATCCATAGGGGTCTGTTCAGGTGCACATACCGAGAATACCCACCATTATGTTTCAAGTAAAATGGTGACTTCAGAAAACAAGATTTCATTAATAAATTATTTTAGTTTTAATTTTTTATTCTTTTCTTCTGCTGAGATATTTACTAGTACGCACACCTGAGATTTCGGTTAATAACCACATTTTTCAGGTGAGCATATATGGCTTTCAGGAAAGAGAGGGTAAAGAGTCAAGGAGATGGGTTTCATTCTTAGGCTAAGTGAAGATAATGGAAACATTTTTCAAGTTATTGCTACTTCTATAGAGAACTACTGTCTGAATGTTTGCATCCTGCCCACATTCGTACATTGAAATTCTAATGTGATGTGATGGTATTTGGAGATGGAGCCTTTGGTAGGTGATTAGCTCATGACGGTGGAGCCTTCACAAAAGGGATCAGTGCATTTAGGTAAGAGACTCCAAAGAGGGTACCCACCCATTCTGCCATTTGAGGACACTGCAGAGACAGCTGTTGAGGAAGAGGGCTCTAACCAGACACCATGTCTGCCAGTGCCCTAACCTGTATTTCTCAGTCTCAGAACTGTGAAAAATAACTCTTCTTTTTAAGCCACTAGTATATGCTATTTTTCTTCAAGTAACCTGAACACTCATACGTATGTTCTCTTGTGTTACTGATCCGCGGTTAGGTGCTATCTTTAAGGTACTATCCTTATCATGTCCAATTTCTAAAAACAAAAAGAACAGCAGACAGCTTCATTTCCACCATTCACAGAAAAACCATATTCAACTTCAAGAACATTAAACCTCAGTCTTTCTTGACTACTAACCCTAACTCATTTGTAATTACAGTTCTAGGAATATGTAAAATACTCTATAGATGATTTTTACATATCAAATTATAATGTTTTCTTTTTTATTTACATAAATATGCATGTTATCATTGTAAAATTTCGAACAATCCAGAAAAAAACCATCTATCTCCCTCTGTCCTTCACTTCCAATATTAGTCTACTGTAAGAGGTAACTATGATCAATTGTTTAGTGATTAATGCTTCTAGACTTTATACCATTTATATACAGATACCTGTGCACACACACAATTTTGTGTTACCTCTTTTCATGTAAATAATAGACACATATCATCTTACAACTTTTCATTTCAGTTTTTGAGATTTCTCTATAACGTTCATTGCCATATTGATGGGCAATTAGGTAGTCTACGATGTTTTACTTTCATAAATATGGCATCAATAAACATCTTTGTACATGCTATCTGGTCACATGATTGAATATTTCTCTTCAGTGAATACCAAGAAGTGGAAATGACAGATCATAGTGGCAGTATAACTCAGTTCTCCAAAATTTTCTTCCAATGTGATTATACCAATTTACACTACCACCAGTGGTGCGAAAGAATTCTTTTGTCCCCTCATCTCACTTACACTGTGATATTATTTACAAAATATTCAGTCTATCTAGTTTTATTTTATTTTTAAAGATTTTATTTATTTGGGAGAGAGAGAGAGTGTGTGCGCGCAGAAGTGGAGGGAGGAGCAGAGGGAGAGGGAGAAACAGACCCTGTGCTGAGCATGGAACCTGTCATAGGGCTCGATCCCATGACTTCAAGATCATGACCTGAGCTAAAATCAAGAGTCAGATGGCCAACTTCTGAGCCACCCAGGTGCCCCTATCTAATTTTAATTTACTTGTCCCAGATTATAGTTGAGGTTGAACAATTCCCTTTATGTTTGTGGACCTTTCATATTTCATCTTTTGTTAATTATTCATTTGGCCACTTTTTTTTATTAGATTATATATTTTTGCTTTTTAATTACTTTGTAGAAGCTTTGTATTTTGAATATGATTATCTACTACAAATGCTTAAATATACTTCCCTACTTTGTCAATTCCTTTTAACTTTGTTTTGGTTCTTTTTACAGCTTAAAAGCTTAAATTTATAAGGAGTCAATTCATTAATCGCTAACTTTATGGCTATTATCTGCTGAGTATTTTGACAAAAGGTCTGCCTACAGCAAAACTGTAAACCTATTTTCCCAAAATTTCTTCTGAGTATCTTTTTTCCCTTTAGGTCCCAAATTCATCTGGAATTCATTTTCGGGAATTCTGTAGTGAAGATCCGTAACTACAAACGCATGGCTATCTGTTTCCACATGGTGTAGTGAATTCTATGGGAATGCTGTAATGTAGATTTATAATTCCAAATGTACAGCCAACTATTCCTAAACAATTTTCTGACTTGTCCAAACAATTTATTAACTTCTCCCTTCATTAAAAAAACCTACTTTTCCCCTAGGGTAAATTCTTATTTAACAAATACTTCTTAATTGCCATCACTTCAGGTGAAATTATTATTTAAGTATTTCCCCACAAGCTCTAAGTTTTTAGAACTCTTGAGAAATGACTACATTCATCCATAAACATGACAACAGTTATAAAACAGTCACTGCCGTCTCCGGCAACAGTTTGATATGTTAGCTGTTTTGTCAGAATTAGCACATAAACTGACATCATAGTGAATGCAGCTGAGAAGGCACGGGCTCCATCTTTTCTTAGTTTCCATCTGTCTTGTTCTCTGGCCATAGTTCCTAGCTGATGACTCCCCAGCGCTAGCTGGCTTTGTATCAGAGGCTAAGTCATTAAGCAGCGAGAGAAGTGATGAGCAACTTTCATCAGGGTCCTCTCACCATGCTCTGCAGGCCTCCACTGCGCTGAAAGCACTTCTCTGGGTCGACTGCATTATCCGTGACTCAGTACAAAGACTCTGGCCTTTTATGCAAACACACGTTTCTTCTATAAAAGAACCCCTCTCCCGGTCTTTTCCTTTAATGTCATATAACAAAATGTTCAGAGACTCTGAGATTGTAGCTTTGATCACGACTGTCTTTTATATGTGAATTTCGAAGAACATACAAATTAAAAGAGCTTATTACATCGTTTAGTGTCTTATTTGTCTCCCATATCTTTCTTCTCCAAATCCAACATGTCATTAAGTCCAATTGACTACTCTCCTGAAATATCATGTAAATTTGTTTCATCTTTTCTCTTCCGAGTGACACTAATTTTACTTAGCGTCCTATCCAATTTCATTTACGGCAACTATTTCAACACTCTCTTCAATAATTCCTCCAATTTTAATATTGCTCTCCTTTTCTTTGTATTTTGTAAAAGTCGTGTCTTTCTAAACCACGGAGTGATTACAGTTTTATGATTGCAACCTAACTTAGGTGAGTCATGTAACTCCTTATTTTGTATGAAATAAAACCCTAACCACTTGGAAGAGCGGTCAATAACCCCTGTAAGTGTACATCCACTTTGTTTTTCTAGCATCCACTGCATCTCTCATTCTTCCTCAAACTAATATATTCTAGATGGCAACCACAAAAACTACCTACTGGTCCTTGAACAACTAACACATTAATGTTCCTCCTATGAAACATAGTAAAATTATTATCAGACAAGTTTATTGTTCATTTACAATGAAAATACGCTCACATTAGGAAAAGATTACAACCCAACTTTTTGTGTTGTGAAAAAAAGACAATTTTCTCCCATTTCTTTGTGTTAAGTAAAATGTCTAGCATAGTTGGAGACTCAAGGCTTACTCTAAAAAAGACCATCTAGATTTCTACTTCTATGACTGAAAAACCAGTAACAGAAAAATAGGTTATCCTTGACTAGAGAGAGCTAGGGAAGGGTGTTTTAGACATAAAGTCTCTTGTATCTGGTAAATATCATGAGTCCTTTGACCTCTGTGTCCAGGTTACCTAGTTAGACTACGTTACCTTCTCTGCTTTTGTTCCCTTCTCCATAGGTATTCCCCCAGTAAAGGGAGTGAATGAATCACAAGCCAGCTGCTTTACCCCTTTACTCCAAACTTTAAAAATAACAACTTAAATAAAAATTTTATCAACGCACTTACTACTAAATTAGACATAGCAGGAAAGGAGATTCACAGTCTGGAGAAGTGTAGAGTAAGTCAGTAGTGTATCAGATATCTGGACTATAGGTCAGAGAAAAGAGACGAGCATACAAAACAAGTGGCACACAGTGATACATTTATTAGAGTCCTGGAACCACAAGAGAAATAGAGAATGAACAGAATCTGTATTCGAAGGCATACTAGCAGCTTCTGCTTTTGAATAAACGTTAATCATTGCAACAAGGTGTTAGGGCTACAAACAACTCAAAGCCTTAAAGGGCCTGAAAACAATGAAGACTAAATTGGCTAACTTCAGAGAGTTGACAAAAATTTTAAGTAGGCTGAGAATCAATAACTCTTTTTCCCTAGGGACATTTAGGAATCATAGACAAGCTAGAGCCTGAGGATGGAGCCTTGGCCAAAGTAAAAGGCAAACATTAGATTTCAGGGGTTGCATGGGGCTGGAGTAATAAAATTGGAAATGTGAGGGTCCTCAAACATTTCATGTATCTTCCCCTATATACAGTGTCAAATTTTAAAATTGTACAAGACAGGAAGCTAAAGATACAAAAGTTGTGCAAGAGCAGAACTAAGTTTCCTAAAGTTCTCCAGAAGTGATTATAAAACAACAGCACAACAAGTGTGAATCATACATAAACTTAGTCTTAATAAGACTTAAAGCAGCTTTGACCTAACTCAGTCCTTGCTGAGTTGAGGTGGTCTCCTCTCAAACCCCACTCAACACCACAACTCTGTTTTTTCACTGAAGGATAAAGTAAATCCTTTCCAGTAGGAGATTTCTTTATCTGAAATCTCTACATTTCTATCATACACAATATCCGGAAAGTGATGAAAAAATTAAGAGTTATGAGAAGAGGCAAGACAATGTGGCCCATTACTCATAAGAAGAAGAAAAACTATAGAAGCAGACTCACAAATGATCCATACGTTAATCATCTTGCAAGAACTATGACTAAGAAGCTCATGAAAACAGAAACAAGAAGGATAAAATGGATGAAAGAGGAGAAATTTTAAAAGTATAATTTGTAAAAAAGATCAGATGGACACTGAAGTATTGAAAAATACAGTATCTAACATTAGTAACTTCACAGATGACTTTAACAGCAGATTAGGTATAGAAAAAGAAAGGACTGGTGAACTCAAATACAAATCAAAAGAAAAGATCCACATGATGTGCAGAGAACAGTGGGGTGTGATGGCAGAATAGAGGGTAAGAGAACTGTGGGATTCGGTAATTGGAAGTGACTAGAGTTCTAGAAGGAGAAGCAGCAGCTACTGGGGCTGAAGCAACATTGTGCTTGAGAATTTTCCAAAACAGATGAAAGGTATCTACCTACCACAGATTCAAGAAGTCTGGTGTAACCCAAACGATATAAATGCAAAGCGAACCAAACGAAGACCCATTTTGGTAAAACTGATGAAAAACCCAACTAAAAAGACAGACTTAAAAACAACTAGAGAAGAAAGAAAAGATATTATATTCAAAAAAGCAGCAACAAGACTGAGTTACATAAAGATGAATGTCAAAAGATATTCCATTGTCTGTCGGGATGGCACCTTTAATACACTGATTATAGAATAAATGCCAAAAAATTTCGATTTCCACTGAAAATATTCTTGAAATATGAAGATAAAAGTAGCTCATTTTAAGACAACAAAAATGTATTATTTATTACATGAAAGCCTACACTAGAAAAAAAAAAAAAAAGAAGAGAGTTCTTGAAGTAGAAGAAAAGTGATCCAATTTGGAAATTTGAAAATACAGGATGGAATAAACAACAAAGAAAGGGCTAAACACATAAGTAAATATAATGAATATGGGTTATACAAACTCATGACTAGAATTTCTTATGGTATTTTAAACGTATATACAACTAAAATGCAGGCAAAGACAGTACAAAAGGAAGTAAACAGAGTTACTATTTTCTATTGTTTCGGATTTATTGGGGAAATGATAAATCTGAGAGTTTTTAGTCAATTGAAAGAGTTATGTATGTTATAACCTCTAGGGTAACCACTAAAAAAATAGAATAATTAATAAATAACACATTAATAGATGGAAATGAAATACCATTTAAAAATTAAATAATCCAAAACGAGGCACTTAAGGAACATGAAAGAATATAAGGCAAGAGTATAAAAAAATGAAAACAAAGAGAAAGACATCAGATATAAACTTAAATAGGCAAATGGACTGAATAATACAAGTCTATGATCCACAGCGTAAAAATGCCATTCTTTAACTATAAAGACACAAATCTGAAAATAAAGCATAGAAAACAAACATACTGTTTATCTCTTATTACACAACAACCCTCAAATGTGGCAACTTCACACAACACACATTTGTTATCTCACAGCTTCTGTGGGTGAGGAGTAGGAGATGACTTAGTTACCCGATTCTGACTCGGTGTCTCTCACGAGGCTGCCATCAAGGCTGAGCTGGGGCTGCCTTCATCTCAAGACTCATGTGACAAAGTACGGGCTCCCAAGCAATTCACACAATCTCTCCCAAAAGGCTGCGTTATGACATAAAACCCGGCTTCCTCTAGGGCACAGGGTTCTAGACAAGAGCAAGAGAGCACACACTACGTTCTTTTTATAACTTAATATTGGAATTGACAACCTATCACTTTTGCTGCATTCTATTCCTCAGAAGTGAGTCACTGAATCCAGCCCACAAACAAGGAGCAGAAATTACACAAAAAAATACTCATCTATAGCAGATTCTGATAAATTATGTATTCACACTGAACCCCAAAAATGGGAGTTCTCAAAACAGAACCTTTGAGGAGGTCTGTGCTATCATTTTCATATGAACTAAAATATTATTTGATTGCTTGCTCTCATGTTCAACACAGTATACAGTGGAGTTTTCCAGAGGAAACATGACATGTGGTATCACCCTTAGTCTGGTGATGAATGGGATATGTGACTGTGTATTCCTGTGTTTTAAAACTTTCTCAGCTTTAATTTGTAATAGAATAAATATCAAAATATGTGTCCTGCATTATCAGAAGATCTTTGGGAACCTCAATTTTTAAGAATGTGAGGGAATTCTGAAACACGTTTAAGACCAAGATTTAGGGTTAAGTTACTGAATAAATGTAGAAAAAATAACAAAAAGGAGTAATGATATTTTAAATGCTTGATTACTCAGTGAGAAGGCAAAAATGAGGGGAAAAAAGATGAAAAGGTTGACAGAAAACAGTAAGCTTAAGATCAAATATATCACTTGTTACAACAAGAGGTATTATAAATCACATAAATACCATGTTAAGTGAAAAAAGCCAGAATACAGTCCTAATGTAGGATTCCTTTTATAGAAGTTCAAAAAACCAGAGAGTAATCTATCGTTCTGGAAGTCAGACAACGTGTTGCCTTTGTGGTGGGTAACATCTGGGGTGGGTATCAGGGGCCGCTGGAGAGGGCTCTGCAGGGATGATAATATTCCTCGTCCTTACTCCTAGTAGTGGTTTATGCAGGTACATTCATTGTGCCAAATGTCACTGAGCTGCCAACTTTGTTATGTACATTGTTCTGTATCTTTCTTATTCACACACACAAGAGTTAATGTAAAGAAAATGGAGGGTAACCCCCACTCGACTGGCTGCATCGAAGACCTGCCCACACCTGTGTGCGGTGTGGAGCTCTATCATTTCCTCTGACCTGTCCCCTTATGCATTTCTATGTACACTGAGACAAAAAATGTAGTTAATTCCACTTCTATTAAATTTTCTGTAATTTCAATTCATCAGTCCAATTCAAATTGCAGCCATGTCATGGTGTCGTAGAGTGTCGAGTTCAAAACAGACTTAACTTTTACATTCCCACGACAGATTTTCATAAAGACTGTCTCCTATCTAGTTCAGATGTTTACCATCCATTCAAAACGCCTTCTTGCCAAAGCTCCTATGGATCCGAGTAGTCACCTAGTTGGAAAAACATGATTTTATATGAGGAAACTAAGACGCAAAAGGTCTAAGGTTTTTGTTTTTGTTTTTTTTTTAATCTGGTCATTTCCCCCATGAATCTTCTCTTGATCAACTAGGTCCCATTTCCCTTAGTCTGAATGACATTAGTACGGAGTTCCTATACCAGTGAAAATATATGTACTGGCTCTATATTATTAGACGTTTTCTTGTGGACTTTTGATAGGCTTTGACTACTTTATGTGTCCTTTTGGGTCAGTGGCTGTCTGACTTATTTTGTTTGTTTTATAATCCTGGGGATCTGTCATTATTCTTTCACTCTAGTAATTAGTAAATGTCCATTCATGCATACATTCATTCACTCAACAAATATTTGTTGAATACCTACCATGAATCAAGCAGTTAAAAAAGTCCTTCCTCTTCATACAACACAGACCCCAATATAAATTATTTAATTAGTAAGGAAAAAAAATAATAAAATATTGTATGTAGTACGTTACATAGTGATAAATGTTCTGGAGGAAAAAACAGCCCATGGATTAACCTTCAAATACAGCGGTTTTCATGCTGCTTTGAGATCTCTGAGCTCACTGTGAAGACCTCTTTGGAGCGTCTACAGTGAAAAGCAGTTCAAATGGCCAACCTCCCCAACCTGGCTTTGCTCACAACATATGCTTTTATCTCTTTTACATAAAATGTTGCCACATACAATTCCACTCGAACAAAACACTCCACAGTCAAAAATTAATTCAATAGATTTTTCAGGTTCTAAAACATTTCAGCTTCTCAAAGGGACAAATGGTGTTTCTGGTTACAGACCACTGTAGAGTTACTGAGTGAAATTCGTTCTGTGTTTTCTATTTTTGTTCTAGAATTATAGGTTGTATATGAGCAGGTAAGTTTATGGTGCTGAGAAGGACAGTATAACCCTCATTTACTCGACTCTAATGGCTGCTGAGCGACCTTTCTAAAGATAATGGGGTGTCCTGTGTGCATTTGTCTGTATATAAGTAATAGAACCATTAGATGATTAAGAGAATGGCCGTATTTCAATGATGATTTACTTTTGTGCAATACTGGTTAGCCATGTGGAAATAGGTTAACATCCTCATGCTGAACCCAACACTTACTTTCATCAGTAAGTGCTAGCTCTTTTCAATTAACTTCTCTGTCGCTAACCTGGAGGTACCACCATTAGAGGCATGAAAGGCACACGAAAATTACTTCAAAGAGAGCAGATGTATTTTTAAAAGGGAAGCCATCACGGCTGAATAGCAACCAGAGACATGAGAGAAGATCCTTTTTAAATCTACGTCTAATTGAATCAGCGCTGAGACAGCTTCCATGATTGATGACGATGATATCAGTGATGGTGATGTAAAGGTTATTAAGCACCCAACACGTTCTGAAAGTCACGTGGCACATGTCCCTTTGAAAGATAATACCTTTGCCATCAGAGGTTTTTACCTTCTAAAAACAGATGGGCAAGACTACAACATACGCAGGTACACATTCATCAAAAATATATTTGAATATATTCCTTTCTTGCAAAAGTTGAATAGTTAGAAGTAGGATAATAACAAAGAGAACAACAGACAAAGGGAAAAGATGTGGCATATACTTGGAAAACACATTTAGGAAGTGGGAGGAGGCAATAATTCAAGGAGAGGTAACAAAAACATATTTAAAGACAGGTGTTAATCTATGTGAACGATACCTCTGTATACCTGAAATTGAATAACCAGCCCATTCCATGCATCACTGGCTTTCTTTTGAATAAAGTAGACATGGATAAGGGTTTCAAATGAGTATCAGGGGAAACATCAGGGTATTTGATCTATTTAATGTTTTTTGGAGTAGGTAAATTGTCATTATTTTTCAGACATGTGAACGGAAGCTAGTCCCATTCTTAAGTTTCAAAAGAAACAGTGTATATTAACAGGCACAGATAGAGAGATGGGCTTTTCATTTGGAATACATTTCATCCAGAAGCATGAAATGCTAATTTCAGGTGTGGAAGTGGTAATTACCTAAAATTTAATTTGAAAAATATTACATTTCTGACTTTTTAAAAGCTATCATTTTTAATAGTATTCCATTTCTGTTGGTGCCAAAAGCACTGAACTGAATCATTGAATATTTCTGAATAATTTCAAAGACTTAACAATCCAGGACATGATAAAAAGGGAATGAAATTTAGCAACCGTGTTATTTGGATTTTTTTTCTCCAAGAGGATACAGACAGAAGCCAAACGGTTGATTTAAAATTCAAGAAATTCTCAGAAAGATATTGCTAAAAAGGTATTTAGAAGATGCAAGTCTGCTGAAATCCAAATTATCAGGTCACTTCTAATGGCTATGCGCTGGGTTGAATTTGCTCGCCCCTCCAGCAACATTGGCATCCCATGGGGACTTGTTAGAAATGCAAACTCTTAGGCCCAACCTTTACCCGATTAACAACAAACTCTGAGATTAAGGCCCAGCAATCTGTTTTCATAAACCTTCAAAGTGATTCGGATGCAAGCTTAATTTTGAGAACGGCCCCACAACACACTGCAGGCTACAGCTCACTCTAGTAACAAAAAATATCTTGAAGAAACAACTCCCTCAGAAGTCTCTAAATTCATTAAAATCATCCTGAGAAATGCCTCAGGGACACCCCAAACCAGCTGTGAATCCCCTTGATGTCTCGCGACAATCAACTCCACATTCAGCTCGCTACTCAACTTGAACACTTTTTGGGAAACCGGTTGACGCATTCTGTTCTCTCTCTTTTCCATGATATTATCAAGGCCTTGAAGCAGACTCACTTTTTTAAAGCTCTTTAATAAACAAACCTTCTACTCTGCTGGGGTCAGGGAGAGGAAGAGGAGGTACAAGAATTTTATTTTACTTTTTTAACATTTTATGTATTTATTTGAGAGAGAGCAAGAGTGAGAGAGATCGCAGAGGGAGAGGCAGAAGCAGGCTCCCTGCTGACCAGAGAGCCCGATGTGGGGCTCGATCCCAGGACCCTGTAATCATGACCTGAGCCGAAGGCAGACGCTTAACTGGGTCACCCAGGCGCCCCGAGAATTTTAACAATATATTCAGTAATAGATTTGGGGGAGAATGTGACAGAACCTCTCTCACTGACTAAGGCAAATTAGAATTGCATGTCAGACCCTTGCCCTTCAGCTGCTATCAGTTACCAATACAATGAAACCCAACAATGCTTCAGCAAAATGTAATGTTCAAATCAAATAATAATTTATTGAAATTCCTTCTTTTATTTTAGGAGACTTTGTACTTTTATGAGAAGATTTTGTTAGGTTAACATGCAATCCCTTTCAAATCTCCCAGAACAAAGCCGATGGGAAATACTGGCAAGCTGGGAATTTATCTTTCTTTGGTTTGTAATATTATGTATGTAACATTATGGAGGAAAACTGGAACTTCTAGTGTATTCTTGCTTTCTGCCACCAGCACTTCCGGAGTCAGGGTCGAACGGAGTGGACCAAAACTATTTCAGCACTTGGATCTATGCAGATTATTTGAAGTTCTTTTTCCTTTTGGATCTGCTTAATACAGTCTGAGTCAGTGACATGAGGGCATGCGTAACAGTGTTGTCACAACAGTGAGGACAGAGAGAGAACCAAGAAGGCAGATTACTACTCTAACATAGCCAAGGGCTTGGTGAAGGTAGAAAAATATAAGCAAATTTCTTAACGTATATTTGTAACTTACATAAAACAAATATATGTGATAGGTGTTAAGTATGATTATTTTTAAACGATATACTTTCGTTAGGTTTTAGGATTAAATATGAAATCTCTGATTAATTAAATCCAAGTAATTTACTTAATGTCCTAATCATAGCAAAGGCAGAGATGGTGAGGCGTACAATCTGAAATCATTTTTTAAGCAAAAAAGCAGTTCGTATACCGTGAAACAACTATCACGTTGAAATTAACTTGGAACAGTCCTGGAAAAGTTTAGAAGTTCAGAGTTTTAATACTGATTTTTAATATACTGAAAGTAGGCATTTTAGACTTTAAGTTGAACAGTGAAATCTCACCGAAATTTAAAAAAAAAAAAGAGAGAGAGATTGTAGTCTTAAAAGTTCCCTTGAATGCAGGAAAGCCTCTTTTCTAAATGTTGTTTCCTCTCAATTTAACTGTCAAAAGGTTAATTAGCAGTCAGACACCCACAAAAGCTTTGTTCTTTCCCTACTGAAATTCTCTCAGTCTGCAGCTCTAGGGCCCTCCCAAGGCCCCTGCTCATTACCCAAGTCCCCTTCACTTCCTCAGCTCTGGGACTCTGCATCACTCTAAATCACTTGGACTAATTTTTGGGGTGGATCACTGTTAATACTCATTAGATATTCAAATAATGTCCTAAGAATCTGTGGAAGTTAAATGGCATTAAAAAAAAGACCAACTGAGCAAACTTTAATGTATATGAGAAAACCCTCTACGAATTTCTGCTTAATTTTTTTTTTCAAGTAACAGATACTTCCAGAGAAAAGCCATACCTTTACCCTCTTAGAAAAAGAATTTAGATATTATGTCATTAAAAAGTGAAAGACAAGGGCTTGTGGATGGCTCAGTCGGTTAAGCGTCTGCCTTCAGCTCAGGTCATTATCCTGGGGTCCTGGGATCGAGTCCCACATTGGGCTCCGGGCTTGGCGGGGAGTCTGTTTCTCTCTCTCCCTCTGCCTGCCACTCCCCCTGCTTGTGCTCTCTATCAAATAAATAAAAATCTTTGGAAAAAAAAAAAAGTGAAAGACAGCATGGGGCACCCAAATTACAGGACATTTTAATTCATAAGTTTGGGTTCAAATCATATCAACTGCATCTCACTGACTCATTAATTAATACTTAGTATTTAAGTAATAATCACCAAATATATACATAGCTTTATCTTAAATGATAAAACTGTACTCTATTTATAGAAAGTTGTAATCCAAATAAAAGCATGATATATTTATAAATCATTTAGCATTATAACTGAGGGAGGAAAAATGTGTTTTTAAATAATTTTAAAGATACTAAATATATTTTGACTCCTAATGGTTGACAATTATAAGTCAACATTAAACATTCAACTCTCTACCTCCATCATATGCTAAAATTTTAAGTTCCATGAACATTCAACTTTCTACCTCTGTCATGAGCTGCTGCCTGTGGAGTGTCCCACGACACAGTTATTATCATCTTCATGACTTGACATATGCTATTTTCCTTTTTGGAACCACTAGTCTCTCTTTTCCTGCATTACTATATTTTATTATTTTATTTTATTTATCTTATTTTATTTTATTCTATTTTTTTAAAAGTAATCTCTACAACTAACATCTGGCTTGAATTCACAACCCCAAGATCTAGAGTTGCATGCTCTGGGGCGCCTGAGTGGCTCAGTCCTTAAGCATCTGCCTTCGGCTCAGGTCATGATCCCAGGGTCCTGAGATCGAGCACCACATCGGGCTCCCTGCTCGGCAGGAAGCCCGCTTCTCCCTTTCACACTCCCCTTGCTTATGTCCCCTCTCTTGTTGTCTCTCTGTGTCAAATAAATAATCTTAAAAAAAAAAAAAAAAAAAAGAGTTGCACGGCCTACAGACTGAGCCAGCCAGGCACCCCTGCTTTTGCCCAACTTCAAATACCTTCTAGTCACTCAATGGACCACTGCAGTCAATCTGTATCCCAACTAATTACTAACACAAAAATCACAAAGCATCTCAATATTTCTACATAGTGCTTCGTTGGTGATTGGTTTCATTATTAGATTTCATTATTTACACCAAATGGTAAAAGATGAAACAAAATTATTAGGTACCTAATACCAGCTTTTTAAAAACATTATAGACTATTTTTTTTAGTGAAGTTTCAGATCTAAAGAAAATTGAACAGAGACTACAGAATTTCCATACCCACCTCTCTGCTTCTCACAGTTCCTGCATATTCGTATCTTGCATCAGTGCAGCATATTTGTTGTAACTGATGAACCAATATTGATACATTTTTAATACTGACATTTTTCACTAAAGGCTACAGTTTACAATAAGATCCTTCGTTAGAGAATATGTATAATGTCATGTATCTGCCATTACAGTATCATACACAATAGTTCCACTGTTCTAAAATTCCCTGTTCTCCCATATCACCCACCCCACTTTCCTGAACCTCTGGCCACCACAGATTTTTTTTTTTTTTACTCTCTATAATTTTGCCTTTTCCAAAAAGTCATATACTTGGAATCATACAATATGTAGTTTTATCAGACTAACATCTTTTACCTAGAAATATATGTTTAAAGTTCCTCCCTATCTTTACATGTTCTGATACTTCCTTTCTTTTCTTTTCTTTTTAAAGATTTTATTTATTTAAACATTCTTAAGCAGGATGGTCTTTAGCTTCCAAGTGTTTGACTTTCTTCCAATTTTTTTCTTGTGATTGAGTTCCAGTTTCAAAGCATTATAGGCTGAGAATATGGAGGGAATAATCTCAATCTTTTGGTATCGGTGGAGACCTGATTTGTGACCCAGTATAGGGTCTATTCTGGAGAAAGTTCCATGTGTGTTGGAGAAGAATGCGTATTCTGTTGTTTTAGGGTGGAATGTTCTGTATGTATCTGTGAGGTCCATCTGGTCCAGAGTGTCATTCGAAGCCCTTGTTTCTTTGTTGATTTTCTGGTTAGATGATCTGTCTATTGCTGAGAGCAGAGTGTTGAGGTCCCCTACTCTTAACACATTATTATCAATGTCTCTGTATTTTGGTTAACAGTTGGCTTATGTGGTTGGCTGCTCCCATGTTGGGGGCATAGATATTTACAATTGTTAGATCCTCTTGTTGGACAGACCCTTTAAGAATGATATAGTGTCCTTCTGTATCTCTAACTACAGTCTTTAGCTTAAAATCTAATTTGTCTGATATGAGAATTGCTACCCCAGCTTTCTTTTGGGGTCTGTTGGCATGAAAAATGGTTCTCTATCCCTTCACTTTCAGTCTGGATGTATCTTTAGGTTCAAAATGAATCTCTCATAGACAACATATGGATGGGTCATGTCTTTTTATCCAATCTGCAACCCTATAGCATTTTACGGGAGCATTTAGGCCATTCACGTTGAGAGTGATTATTGAGAGATATGATTTTAATGTCTTCATGTTGCCTGTGAAGTCCTTGTTTCTATAGATCATCTCTGTAAATTTTGGTTCTATATTACTCTTGGGGTCTTTCTTCTTTTATAGAACCCCCCTTAATATTTCTTGCAGGGTTGGCTTCGTGGTCACATGTTCTTTCGGTTTCTGCCGGTCTTGGAAGCTCCTTGTCTCTCCATCCATTCTGAATAACAGCCTTGCTGGATACAGTATTTCTGGCTGCAGTTTCTTCTCACTTAGTACCCTGAATATGCCTTACCGACCCTTTCTGGCTTGCCAGATCTCTGTAGACAGGTCTGACGTTATTCTGATGTTCCTCCCTCTGTACGTAAGAAATCTATTCCCCTCGTTGTTTTCAAGATTGTTTCCTTGGATCTAAGATTTGCAGATTGTACTATTACATGTCATGGTGTCGGTCTGTTCTCATTGATCTTGGGAGGAGTCCTCTCTGCCTCTTGGACACGAATACTTGTTTCCTTCCCCAGATTAGGGAAGTTCTCAGTTACAATTTGCTCAAATATATCTTCTAGACCTCTCTCTTTCTCCACTCCCTCGAGGATCCCAATAATTCAGATATTGGAACGTTTCATTGTCACTAATCTCTTTCAGTTTGATTCCTTCACATTTAACTTGTTTTTCCCATGTCACTCCGTTTTCCTTCTTTTCTATCATCTTATCCTCTAACTCACTAATTTGTTCTTCTGCCTCGTTTGCCCCGGCAGTCAGAGCATCCAGTTTAGACTGCATTTCATTCATAGCATTTTTAAGTTTGGCCTGATTAGATCTCATGTCTGCCCTTAGAGAGTCTATATTTTTGTGAATATTCTTCTCAAGCCTAGATATCATCTTGATAATTGTTACTCTGAAATCTGTTTCTGAGATCTTGGTTATATCCATATCCATTAGTTCTGTGGCAGAGGCCACAGTCTCTGTTTCTTTCCTTTGTTGGGGGTTCCTCTTCTTAAGTCATTGTGATGAGGGATGGTTGCGGGAATGTACAGAGTCCAAATCACTGACCACAACCCAAGCAAGATGCACCTGTATTATAGGGACCTTAGGGCTGTGGGCCTCTTGTTCGTTCAGCCTACCTTTGGGGGATGGGGGCTGCTGCGCTGTTACTCAGGCAACCCTGTTTGGGCAGAGCTGCCCTGCCCCCTGTGGCGGGGTGGGGGATGGAATCAGTGAAAACCAGTCTTTTAGGACTTTTTTCCTCTGGTGGCTTTCCCTGGCAGCTTTCTGTGTCTCTTCTGAGAGTCAGAGCAGAAATGACCACATCCAAACCTCTGTCTCAGAACAGAGAGACTGCAGTCTGCTCTTCACTGAGCTCTCCAGGCCACATTGTCTCCGTTTCTGTCTGTGCTGCTAAAACCCCCCAGCATCCTAGGTTGTGCGCCCCACAGCGGCTCTCCCAGCCCTTGCTCCCAGGGCCAGGCATGTCTCTGACCTTTGTGCTTCTAAAACCTCCAGCCACCCCCAGTTCTTGCACGCCCCTGTAGCTCCAGGTTTCCTTCTGGGGGGCTGCTACAGATAAAGGGCTGGTATCCAAGATCTATAAAGAACTTCTCAAACTCAACACCCAAAAAACCAAATAATCAAGTCAAAAAATCGGCAGAAGATATGAACAGACATTTTTCCAAAGAAGACATATGAAGGGCTAACAGACACATGAAAAAATTTTCATTAGCCATCAGGGAAATTCAAATCAAAACCACCTTACACCAGTTAGAATGGCAAAAATTGACAAGGCAAGAAACAACAAATGTTGGAGAGGATGTGGAGAAAGGGGAACCCTCTTACACAGTTGGTGGGAATGCAAGTTGGTACAGCCATTTTGGAAAACAGTGTAAAGGTCCCTCAAAAAGTTAAAAATAGAGCTACCCTGTGACCCAGCAATTGCACTATGGGTATTCACCCCAAAGATACAGATGTAGTGAAGAGAAGGGCCATATGCACCCCAATGTTCATAGCAGCATTGTCCACAATAGCTAAATTGTAGAAGGAGATGAGATGCCCTTCAACAGACAAATGGATAAAGAAGATGTGGTCCATATTATACAATGGAATATTACGCAGCCATCAGAAAGGATGGTTACCCAACATTTACATCAACATGGATGGAACTGCAGAAGGTTATGCTAAATGAAATAAGTCAAGCAGAGAAAGACAGTTATCATATGGTTTCACTTATTTGTGGAACATAAGGGATAGCAGAGAGGACATTAGGAGAAGGAAGGGGAAAGTGGGGGGGGGGGCGGGGGGGATGAACTATGAGAGACTATGGATTCCAGGAAACAATCTGAGGGTTTTAGAGGGGAGGGGGATGGGGGGATGCATTAGCCCGGTGATGGGTATTAAGGAGGGCAGGTATTGCATGGAGCACTGGGTGTTACATGCAAACAATGAATCATGGAACACTTCAAAAACTAATAATGTACTGTATGGTGACTAACATAATAAAAAAAAAAGATTTTATTTATTTATTCAGAGAGACAGAGTGCATGTGAGTGGGGGAGAGAGGGAGAGAGAATCCCAAGCAGATTCTGCATTGAGGGCAGAGCCGACATGGGGCTCAATCTCACAATCCTGAGACAAAATCAAGAATCGGACACTTGACTGAGCCACCCTGGCCCCCCACCTCATTGCTTTTTATCTCATGATGTGGATGAACCAGAGTTTTTTTATCCACTCACCTACAGAAGGACACATTGGTTTCTTCCAGTTTGGGGCAATTACAAATAAAGCTGTGATCAACATTTGCACAGATCTTTGTGTGGACCTAACTTTTTTAACTCACTTGATTAAGTATGTGGGAGTGTTGGGTCCTATGACAAAATCAGTTAGTTTTGTAAGATAGTTTCCAACTACCTTCCACAGTAGCTGGACGATTTTGAATTCCCACCAACAGTGACTGAGAGTTCTTGTTGCTCTGCATCCACACCAGCATTTGGCACTGTTAGTTTTTTGGATTTTAGCAATTCTAAAAGATGTGCCCTGGTATTTCCTTGTTTCATTTGTGCAATTCCCCAATGAGTGTCTTTTCATGTATTTACCTGCCATCTGTGCATCTTTAGTAAGATGTCTGTTCAGATCTTTTATCATTTATCTGAATTGGGTTTTTCTCCCCCCTTATTATTAAGCTTTTAGGGTTTTAAGTGCTCTCTATATAGTTCCAATCCAAGGTCCATCATCAGTTTTGCGGGGGGGTTTCTGTAAATGTTTTCTCCCAGTCTATGGGTACCTTTTTCTTTTCCCAAAAGTGTCTTTCACAGAGCAAAGATTTTAATTTAATTAATTTATTTTTTTTTTAAGATTTTATTTATTTATTTGACAGAGATAGAGACAGCCAGCGAGAGAGGGAACACAAGCAGGGGGAGTGGGAGAGGAAGAAGCAGACTCATAGCAGAGGAGCCTGATGTGGGGCTCGATCCCATAACGCCGGGATCATGCCCTGAGCTGAAGGCAGACGCTTAACCGCTGTGCCACCCAGGCACCCCAAAGATTTTAATTTTAATGAGGTCCAACTTATTTTTTTTTCTTGCATAGATCCCACTTACAGTGTCCTATGTAGAAACTCATCATCAAATTCAAGGTCACCCAGACCTTGAATCCTATGTGATCTTGTCGTAATTTTATTGTTTTTCATTTACATTTAGGTTTATGATACAGTTTGATTTAGGTTTTGTAAAAGATGTGAGATTTGTGTTTATATTCTTTTTGGTTTCGCTGCTGCTGTTGTACCTGTGGCAGTCTAGTCGACCCACCATCCTTTCTTTAAAAGACTACTCTTTCTCCAATGACCTGCTGGTGCTCCTTTGTCACAGATCAGCTGACTGCATGTGGCAGGTGTCTCTCTAGGCTCTCTATTCTTTTCTACTGATCGATGTGTCCGTCCTGTCAGCACTGCCACGCTGTCTTGATTACGGCAGTTTTATAGCAAGTCTGAACGTCAGATAATGTCAGTCCTTTTACTTTTGCCTTTTCATATAATCTTTAGAATCAGTTGGTCAACATACACAAAACAACTTGGTATGATTTTAATTGGGATGACATTTGAATCCGTGCATAAAGGTGGGAAGAACGGACATCTTAACCATATTGACTATTTTTAACCGCAAACAGAATAGTTTTTCCATTTATCTGGACCTTTATGAGAACTTCATCGTTTTTCACAAACAGATTTTGTACAACATTTGTTAGATTAGTATTTAAGCATGTAATTACGGAGTGTTCATGTAAGCAGGAAAGCAGTTGACTTTTGTATCTAAACCTTGTATCGTGCAACCATGCTATAACCAATTATTAGTTCCAAGAGTATTTTTATAAATTCTTTGTATTTTCTGTATAGACAATCATGTCATTTTTGGACAGCTTTATTTCTTTTGTCTTGCCTTATTCCTTTACTTCAAAGCTTCTGGTATGATGGTGAATAAGACTGGTGAAAGAAGACACCCTAGTCTTGTTCTCAATGTTAGGGAGAAAGCACCTGCTTTCTTACCATTAAGTGTAATGTTAACTATAGGTTTTGGTTCTGATCTGTTTTTGCAGAGGAAGTGCTACTTATCAAGTTGAGAAAGTTCCTCTCCATTCGTAGTCTGCTGGAAGTTTTTGTCAAGAGTGTGTGTTAGGTTTTGTCAAATGTTTTTTCTGTAGCCACTGATATGATCTTAAGAGTTTTTTTCTTTAATCTGCTGTTGTAATGATTACATTTTTTTAATTAATTGACTTTTTGAAGATTGAATCAGCCCTGCATTCTTGGTGAGTTATATCTATCTTTTAGAGGAAAAATGATAGAAATCCTCTATAATCTCTTCCTGCAAATACATGCAAGCTTCCAAATTCATCCTGACAACAGCACTACCATCTTATTAGTCCCAGAGTCTCAAAACCAAAGCACAATTCACCTCTCCCATCATTTTCCTGTTACGCTTTAATATTTCATATATCATACTGACAACATCACTCAGCTTTCTTATACTTAAAGCCAATCCTAAACCTTTTACTTCTACGCCCAAATATCATTGCTTCTATCCCTTTCTTTGCAGTCTCATTCCTCCTGTGATGTTCAGTCCTCTCGGCACTTTTGCAATAGCCACTCGGAGATCCTCCTCCAGTTTCTCGCCTCCTCCAACTATCCTTCCTGTATCAAAGTAGGAATGCCTGTATGCACAACTACGATCGTTTTACTTCCTCTCTTAAAAAATTCCATAGAAATAGGAACAAAAACTAGCTTGATAATCATGGCTTCTTACAACCTGAGTATGAGTTCCATGTCCAGACTCTGCTAATTCTTCCATCCAGACACCACTTCCCAACCAGTCCCTCAAGTCTCTGTTTAATTAAAACCACCTTTTCCAGAAACCTTTTGGACAATGAACGTGTGCATGCGTAAATGAAAAACAGTAGTAGGAAACAGAATCTCTTTCCTCAAACAAAATTTTCTGTGGCACATGTCTCCTTCTATTGTGCATGACAAAGGTTTTAAAATACATTAATTATTACCTCTAGTAGACGACGGAAGTCTTTGGATAGATTCATTTCTGTTGTTAGTAGTTACAAGTAAAATTAGAATAATCAGGATAATTGTAAAAAGCACCAGGGATATAAATGTTGTGTGAGCTGACAAGCCTTTTCAATATAACTTCGCATCTGGACCCAAGCCCAAACTTTCTTTCAGGAAATCCCTCTCTCTTCCCTGGTCAACATGTTAGGAAAGCAACCTTCTTCCAACTCTAGTCCTAGCTACTTTCTTTCCCATTCCCTTGCTTCATTTCCATAATAACCTCATCCCTACACTTCGTATCACCTAACTATTTCCTAACTTAACTGCTCTTTCTCCCAGTTTAAAGCCCCTCAAACACAGGAATGTTGTATGTTCCATTGTCTCACACGATGCCCAACACACAGCTGGCAGTGAGTAACAGCTGAAGGAAGAACTGAATGAGTATCTGCCTCTGTGTTCTGTTCTAACTGGGAAATAGAAAACAATGCAAAGAAGGCTAAGGCAACCTCTTGAATGTGAAAAAGAAACGATGATTCTGTAGGAGGTTTAAGTGGACTGAAGCGCTGTGAATTCTGCATTAAGGAAGCTAAACAGTCCCTGGGCATGGCACATGGCCTGGCTCACCCTTTCTAAGAAGCCAGTAAGTCCAAAGGTGGCATGGTTACTCTTCATTTTCCCTGCTCATATCATCGCTTCCCAGCTTAAGACATTATGTAAGCAGCTACTGTCAGCAAATGAAATCCAGCTGAGGCAAACCGATGGGAAGTGACTTGGCAGAGAAAATGACAGCAATAATGGGGAATAAGAAACCCCAGGCACAGGACAGAAGGGGTTTGGGAGGCGAACTCCCAGGAAAGGCTTTATTACTAAAATAATCAATTGATTCTCTTGCCAGCATTGCTATTTAACAAGCAGAAGCAATGCCATGCCACATTTATCAGCCAAGTGAATCTAAATCGTTTAGTCTTATTTCCTTAAACTCCACATCCTAATAAATCGTAGTCCTTAAACTCTAGTGGCGTATCTAGGGAACTTGTGAAAAGTAAACACACGTGTACAAGTATGCGTGTGTTTATATACGCCAACAGGTGTATATGGAGTAACATACAGACATACACATTTAAAACCTCAGTAAGTTCTATATAGTCAATTCCCACCATTCGCCGTCGTCATGGTCTATAAAGCCACCACGAACAATGAGTTAGTGAATAATGAATTACTGCTCCCAGGGGAAATACAGTGTTAGGCTCTGGCAAGCCTCTGCCCGTATTTTCCTCAGCTGATCAATACCTAACCTTAGTTTATGTGTGTTTCTGTTTTAAAACATCTTATTTAATATAGAGTTGATTCTTTACCATTGAACTCACGGTTAACACCACTGTAACTCATGCCTGAAGGAAGCTTATCTTACACATTTCCTTCACGAGGCACATTGGAGCCTTGGTGCATTAAGGAGCAACAGACAGCATTTCAGCACTATATTTGGAAGTCACGTTAAATGGTGAAATTGTCAACAAAAAGTACAAAAATGTGAAAAATGTTGCCATTAAATGTATTGTGAAATGGACACTGATTTACAGTATGAGAGCCAAAAAAATAAGGCAAAGTGATGTCTTGTATGGAGTGGGGGGGGGGAGCACCCCCGATTTTCCCCTCTCTGCACAGGTGCAAGACAAAAGCACCACTAATACTGATGTGGGGGTTACAAATAAATTTTAGCAGGTAGGTAAAAGCACCACAAATACCGATGTGGGGGTTACGAATAAATTTAGCAGGTAGGCGAACTCACACACATGCAAAGTCCACCAATAACAAGGTGTGAGTGTATGTGTGTTTACTATATACATTACGTATACACACTGCAGTGTGTACGTGTAAAAATTCAGAGAAAGAAAGAACTAAATATACATCTAAAAGTTGGCAACTTGACATATGGATAAAATAAGCACTAATTTTCTTTAAAAATTCTGTTACTGATTAATTAAGTCTTTTTACTTTAATTAGATATAAAAGTGACTTTTGAGAAATTCACAAAATATAAGTACTAAGGGCATGAAATCATTATTACCTCCAAAATTACTCTCCACTTCCAGAAACAGAAAGAGGCAAAACTGGTACTAAGAAGTAGCTGTAGCCCTGCCAAGAACCAATCCTATCATTGTCAGTCTTTGTCAATTTTTTCTTCAAGCTTTCATGTCACTGAATTTCTGCTTTTCTTAATACTTTGGATAGACAGTTATGACACATATTTCTAACTTAAGAGGACGATTTTAGAAACTGGACCACAGAGTTGAGAATCTACTAAAATCAGTAGCAGATTATAATGTAGCAGATGAAGTTCAAGGGATAATGCTTTATTCGTGCAACAGAAACCACGGGCCCAGCCTTTGGCTTGAATGGGTGGTGGAAATGGGTCCTTTTATGAGTATAGTAAGAAAACGAATGAGAAGAAGGAGAGAAGATGGAATGCATCACTTCCCTCTCGGTTGCAAAGCAGCCTCACAGTTTTTTAGAAAAATAAAAAGCTATTTTAAACTCAAGTATTAACAAATGTAAGAACTCTGGAAGACGGTTTTTCAGTTTCTCATAAAACTGAACGTATTCTGACCATACCATGCAATTGCACCCCTTGGTATTTACCCCAAAAGGATTGAAAACTTACGTCCGTATAAAAAGCTGCCCACGTTTGTTTCTATCGTCTTTGTTCATAACTGGCAAAACTCAAAGCAACCAAGACATCGCTCAGGAGGTGAATGGATAAAGTTGGGTGCCTGCCGACAATGGAATATTATCCAGCACCGAAACAAAATGAGCTATCGAGCCATAAAAACATGGAAGAAAGTTAAATGCATGTTACTAAGTGAAAGAAGCCCATCTGAAAAGGCTACAAACTTATGATTTAAACTCTATGACATTCTGGAAAAGGCAAGAATAAGAGAAGGTAAAAAGGTCAGTGGTTGCCAGTTGGCTGGGGGGAGGGATAAAAAAGTGGACCACAGAGGATCTTTAGGGCACTGACAATACTCTGATACCATAATAATGGGTACGTATCTATACACATTTGTCCAAAACCACAGAATACACCAATAGCAAGAGTGAACCGTGCTGTAAATTATGGACTTTGGTGATTATGTTATGTCAGCATAGGTCCAGAAATTGTTACAAATGTACGGCTCTGGTGGGGGGTGTTGATAATGAGGAAAACTATGCCACTGTGGGGGCAGAGGGCATAAGGGAAATCTCTGGAACTTTCAATTTTGTTGTTAACCTAAAAGCGCACTAGAAACAAAGTCTTCAAAATCTTTTCTTATTAAAAAAAAGATGAATAACTGATAAAAGTGTTTCTAAATGAAGATATACTATGTGGGGAGTTAAAAGACTTTGTCGGGTATTAGGTAAGAACAGTGTTTTTCTGGAGAGCTTACGTGGATTCTTTAAAAAGAAATTAAAGAATTAAAGAATTCAGTGAATCTACCAGGTCGACAAATACGCTGAAAAAAGTCCTCTTAAACAAGTCATGACAACTCCTTTATTACTGTTAGAAATGCCGCTTAGAGGCTCCATCACGGCCACCCAGCAGTGATCTGAACTTTGCCAGGATCAGTAAACATCAGAAAGAAAATGGTCTATCCAAGACAGGCCTGTAATTAACCATGGAACTAATGTTTCGAAATTGAAAGCCTGTGTAGAACGACACAATCTAGAAGCTGGTAGAGAAAGTAAACATTGCCAGACAATGACCTGATCTTACAGTTCTCTGGTTCCTGTGTTAGAAAATTAAATACACAAATTAATTCTGTGGAAAGAGGCATGCCCAAAGCACAGTGACACAGTGACACCAACTACTGAAATTCTGATTGTAGACGGATCTCATTAAGAAAACCTTAAACACACACACACACACACACACACACACACACACACACACACACACACACACATTATTCCTTTCTTCATTTCAGAGGTCTTTAGAAAGCCTTGAGGGCGGGGAGCTGGTTTTAAAAAATAAAATGTGAAACAAAATGGAAACAAAACTGAAGCATAGTGAAGAAATTCACCAAGGCAAAATCTTTACCGTTAACTATAGCTTACTTTTCCAAACAGTATAATAATGGTAATATTTGTTGACGGTTTATAACACCTAAGACATTGTTCTAGGCACTTTACAAATCATTACTGGATTTGCCTCCCAAAAAAACACCAAAACGTAGATGAGACTGTTATCCCAATTGTACACCTCTAAGGGAAGTGAGGTGGAGAGAGGTGACCTAACTCGCCCATGCGCACGGGGCGTAATGCTGGAGTCACCAGTTCAACCACAGAGCTCACCCTCTTAACCACTGCCAGGACCACACAAATCAGCTCTGATATACCAAGTAGCAAAAGTATTTTTCTTCTAATACTCCTAGCCAGGACATTCGATCCTCACTCTGGGGTCATCTACCCTTTCTCTTCCCTTGCATTCTTTCTTATTCTCCCCATTTTCTCTAAGACCATTCTTCGTCCCCTCCATCTCTTTTTCATCCTGATTACTTTCCAATGGTTTTCTTTCCTGTCTTTAATAGGTCACTACAGAGAACGAACGTGCATTTTATCACATAAATTAAACGACTTTGTAGTACATACTATATTATCTACTTCCCCAAACCTATTGGGTAATTCATTAGATTTCTTGTTGCTTCTTAACATCGCAGGAGATGCTTAGTTAGTGACCTTGGTTAAGAAAATATTTCAAAGCCTTAGTCTACATAAATCGTAGTCATACGTCAGACCGAGCTGAGACTACAGATAATAAGCACTAACAAGAATAGAGCCCACTCAGAGATATACTGGTTTAACAGAACAAATTAAAAACTGACCCAGGGGTGCCTGGGTGGCTCAGTCCATGAAGCAGCTGACTCTAGATCGTGGCTTAGGTCATGAACTCAGGGTCGTGAGATTGAGCCCTGCATTGGGCTCTGCACTGGGCATGGAGCCTGCTTAAGATTCTCTCTCTTCCTATCACTCTGCCCCTTCCCCTTCTCTAAAATAAATAAATCTTTAAAAAAATAAAAACAAAGAAAAATAAAAACTGGTCCAATTTGGCTCATAGGAGTTTTTGTTTGGCCCATGCTATACACTTTAAACTTTATTAAACTAGTTGAAAATATTTATAACTCAAAAAAATACAGAAGAAAATCTGATTTTCTGGCTTCTCTTGATAAGTTAAATCCAATAAGCTACAGAACTACCCCTAAGGTCGGAGCATAGAAATTAAAAACTTGCTTCTGATTTGGTTTGTAACGTCCTATTTTTTACCAATTATTTCAAACTAGTTCTAAAATTGACCCAGTTTGGAAAATCACTACTCCTTTTTTAAATACCAAGAATTTGAATATATGACACCTAAGAACACTGGAATTGACATTTTTGTGTAAAATAAGAAAAATCCAGAGGTCAGCCCAGAAGACAATGGGACTATGTCAAATCCAGAGCAGACATAAATCTTAAGAAAGAAATGTCATTCCTAAATAATAAAAGTGAGTCGGTGAAGGGCACTGATTACAAATTTTCAAGCTTTTTGCTACAGATAGAATTCTCTTTGTTTACCCCAAATGTGTGTGTCTAAAAGGCCTGGCTGAATGGCAGCCTCTACATTTTTGAATGCATAAAGCTTAGAGGTGATACCCAGGTGACAGAGGGGAGGCTGGTGGACCTGTCCAAAAGACTCATTTTCAGAACAAGCTCATGTTGAATTTAGATGGCATGTTACAGAGCCATAAAAAGGGCAAAATCTAGAACACTGCCTTTATTAATATTTCAGGTAAGGATGATTGTAAGGATGACTTACCGGATTATACTTCAGGTAAGTCAGGTTAAGACTTCAATCGATCTGACTTTGGACAGGGAGATGAGTATAAGAGGATGTTTAAAAAGGATCCCTCCTCAAATTACCTACCTGGTACAAAAATGCCCAGGATTTAAAATTAATCTGAAACACAGGTGTTCATTTCACAATATCAGGAAACTACTCCAAACTTTGAGTCACAGTTTCTTTTTTCTTTTTTTTTTTTTTTTAAGATTTTATTTATTTGATAGAGACAGCCAGCGAGAAAGGGAACACAAGCAGGGGGAGTGGGAGAGGAAGAAGCAGGCTCATAGCGGAGGAGCCTGATGTGGGGCTCGATCCCCAAACGCCGGGATCACGCCCTGAGCCGAAGGCAGATGCTTAACGACTGCGCCACCCAGGCACCCCTGAATCACAGTTTCTGCACCTGTCATTTTGGAGTAAAACCTCGACCAATGTGTAAGTTTTTTTGTGAGCGTCTGCTAAGATAATAAACATAAATCTCGTAGCGCAGTACCCGGGCTACGTAAGAAAATGTATGCTCTTTCACCAGTGTCCCTTCCGTGCCTCTCACACAAGCTGAGACCGGCAGGCCTCGGAGAGCAGAGCTGGGTGTGGAGGCAAAGCCGTTGAGCGCAGGGGCAGAGAGGGTGACTGCAAGTCTCCCTAACGTTATCTATTAGGATATTTTAGAGAGGCACATTAAAAATTCAAATCGTGGCCATTAGAGGAGGTTGCTGTGGCTTTCAGAACTCCTATAAAACAAAATAAAAATAAGTAATTGAAAAACTGCTGACATTTCCAATTAACCTTGCATTCTTTGATGGTTCTTCAGACAAATTACTGGTGAGGAGCTCAAATATAGCTCCTGGCTGATGCCAGCACGCTCACTTCCCTTGGGACTGACATCGTATGACGGTTGCCACTGAGAGTTCTATCATTTTTTTTTTCATTTTCAATAGTATTTCACTACCATTGTGCTGCCTTGGATACCTCCTTGAAGTTCTGTACCTCTACTCACTATTGGCATTCACCTGTTGCATTCTTTTGTTCCATACTAACCTCTTACTGAGTCAGGTCATTTTTGTCCCCCTTGACTGCTGATAAAGCTTGCACCCAGGCAATTACTTTCTCTCTGTTTGCCCATCAGCAGTTTAGTATTTCTGAAGTTCATGAACCTTTGGAAAGAACCCAGATCTGTAAGATGCCTCCCAGAGCAAACAGAGCTCGACACAGAGCAGAAGCCTCTTTTCTGGTCTTTGCTTCAGGATCACCAGTTGCCCACTGGGTCCAAGGTTTCTTAATCCCATTTTCAGGGCTTTATGGCTTTATAGTCATTGGGTTTACATGAGCCAATATTTACTTTTCCAATGCCCTCGATTTTAACACTCCACACTGCTTTGTCCGTTATTATAGACAAATCCTACATAAGAGATGCCCGCAAAGTCAGCTCCTGTGGTAGACCTCCTGGCCTCACGGGCAGGAAAAGTATCCAGAAAAAGACTGTGAAAAAACAGAAGGCAAAAAAGGATAATGATGAAGGCAGATTAGAAAAGATCAAAGACCAGGGCAGAGGGAACAGAAAGCATTACACAAAGATAAAGAACTGACTTCTGCTGAGTCTTCTGTTGTCAAAATCAGTGCTGGGTGTTTGTGTGTGTGTGTTTCTGTGTGCATCTATACATACATCTAGTCAAGAGTCACAACAGCCCAGGAGAAAATATTTTACCTCCTTGAGGATAAATGAACTGAGAATTAAAGAGGTTAAAAAAAAATCTACCCAAGATTATATACCCACCAAGTTAAAGAACTATTCAAAACCAGATCTGGCTACATTTTTCTCCTGAAGCACAGGGATGCCTTAACAACATTTTTTTCATCAATTTTAATGATGCATGTCTTGGGTTGGATCCGGGAGAAGCAGAGCCTGAGACCACGCTCTGAGTGAATAGACCGAGGGAGTGCTCTCAGTAGAAAAAGACTGAGCGAGGCAGGATGGGGCAAGTAAAGAAGCTAAGAGGGAAAAAAAAAATGTTCTTCCCGGTCCCATGGAAAGGACTCTGAGCACTTAGCAGCACCTGGGGATGGGCGTTCTTGCTACTGACATTTGGACAAGCACAGACAACGGGCTCCCGCTCCTTGGAGGACATACTTGCAAACAGTTCATACAAGCGTAAGTTCTTCTTTTACCTTCCTTCTGGAACACAGATACAATACTCTCCATGTGAATTTACCCTGGAGAATGCAGAAAATTACACTTCTAAATTACAGTTAGGAAACCGGAAAATAAATGTCACAAAGCTCCAACCTTGAAGTGATAAAAGAAACCCTTGTAAATTAGAAGCAGATTTTTTTTGAAGGATGGAAGAAAGCAAGACTCAAATGGCTGAAATACCCCATGATTGCAGAGATGCTAAGTCGGAGAGCCGACACTGGGACACAGTTTATCTGACCCTGAAGTTAGTTTTCATCCTAAGTAAGCTGTGAATTTCCCTTACAGTAACATACTGAAAAATCACCTTTTGGACTGGCTGAAGAGAAATACCGATTTCCTAGCTGAGATCATTATTTCAGGTCATGGAGCCAAATCATAGCTGATTCATGTTATTGGATTTGTTTTTCAAACTGGAACTTCGGAACATACATTAACGAACTGTTATAAAGAATGCTGGAACTCCACATTTAAAATAATAGTTTAAATTTTGTTTTCTTTCTACATTTGCTACATAATGAAATTGTTAATAACACAGCTTCAGTGCCCACTGAAGTCTTCGGTTCACTTTTGCTAATTATAAGCAGATCAATTGTTATGAGAAGTAGAATGTGATATGATATATACATATATATTTTTTTTTTCTTTAGTGAAGAGAATCATTTTCTGGATAGTTAGATTCCAAATGACTTGGCAAGACAGAAAGTCAATGAAGTACAATAAATAGACCCAGCGGAAACATTTTTCCTAAACAGCCCAGTCTAAAACACTCATTCTTCAGATAATGTCAAGATTGGATTAGCCTGGTTAGGGAATCACATTTCCTAAATGAAATTTTGCAGCTGAAATGCCAAAGTTTTTATCATGCTATTATACCCCTGAGAAAAATAACAAGCAGACTATTTCCCTCTTTTCCGGGTATTTGGTAGGAAGCATTAGTCATTTCCATAGAAGAACCAGATTTCTCCCTGACTCACTAGTACTACCAATTGGGATTAGCAGAGTATCAAAAAGTAATTGCAAAGAACAAAAATTGTTGCCTCAATCACAAACCTGCACAGTCTTCAATAGTGAAAATATTTCCATTTTGGGCTTTAGAACACTAATATCGAAGGACCTTACAGAGAAACAACTCAATCGACCAAACCAAAGAGATAAGCACTCCTACCCCTCACCACCAGCCACATGGACAGAAGCCATAGTCAATTGAGTCTGAAGACAGTGAATTACCCCCTCTATCTTCAGATCCAGGGTTAGGAGTCGTACTGATGTTGACAAATGCCCTGGGCATCATGAAAAACCATCAGTTGTAGTCACTTTAGAGACAGGTAAGGATGACAAGGGGTTTCCAGGGGAGTCTGGTGCCTTCAAGGTCAGCAGTAAATGGAGTGACAAAATACATCAGGTAAGCAGGGTGCAGAAATATTCATTTACGGACATTCCACACCCCACCACTGTATTTCATGAAAGAAACGAACACAGGATTGTATGACCCCTATTTTATGCTGACTTGTCAAGTCTTAGAAAGTATTTGATTCCAGACTGTTACTTCTGAGGGTCAGTCCTCTGATATAAAGAAACTCTAAAACCAATATTGTGAAATAATCTTCCCAGGGGAAAAAAAAAAGAGCAACTTTTCCTTAAGACAAAATGAAAATGTGAGATCTTTGATAATAACTGGATAGAAATCGTATTTCTTGAACTACCGTGGGTAAAGCAGCAACAGAGGATGTGTGAACAAGGGAATTCTGGGTTCTCAGCCTCTCTTATCCTCATGGCGCATCATGCCACAGTTAGATTTTCAGAGTGCACTTTCAAGGGTGCCTTTTCCATGAATTTGCCCTGATCCCTTCAGTCCAAAATACCCTCTCACGACAATCGGGTTTCTTATTCCATCTCTTCTGCTATCTAACCAACTCCTTAAAATCTGGGACAATGTCTTAACTCTTCCTAATAACCCAGCACCTGCTGAAATTTGTAATAGCTGCCCACTAATAGATTTTGCAGAAGGCAGACCAATTACAGAAAAAAGAAACCCAAGTCGCAATGTGACATATTAGTATATAGTCTGTCTTTCAGCATGTGGTAAAGATCGGTGTGATAATGAACAAAACATACCAGTAAATGCAAAGAGCTCTAAAGCATATAATGTGATCGTGCCATTATCACCGTATTTAGCACCATAATGCTCACCCCTGAGTCAGAAAAAGAATCCTAAATATGCTGTAGAAAAAAAATCAAGCTGCCCTGACAAGAGAAATTGAATGGATGGATGATTTCTGAAATCCCATTTGATCATCAAGAGACACTGCTTTTAATCATTTCTTACATCTCTTATCATGAGGTATGGTAAAGACATTTTCTTGAAGTCACTTCAAGGGAAATGCTTACCTGGTGTGCTTACAGCCTCACACTCATACCGTTTTATAGTTCGAGGCTATTTCAGGGAGGACAGCAGCTACTTCTCAAGCGACTTAATACAGGAGACCTCCTGGAGAGGCACAGAACTGAACTGTGAGACAGGAGTCCAGAATGCAAGTTCCAGCTCCTAAATGTGAAGATTTTACCCCTCAGGCCTTCCGGTCTTTCTTCTCTAAAATGGCATCTTTTGCAGTTCGTGGCTAATTGAAGTAATCTGTGGGCACGAGGCCTGATGTAGGAACATCTGATGTGTAGTCAGAAGGAGGAACACATCTTTTCTGCTTCAAGGAATGTGTAAACACCAGGGTACACAGATCCGACACACACTCAAAACACACAAATAAAAAAACACATAGACAACAAACATAAGCATAAGCAGCGCTAAGCTTGAAGGTTACAGCTGAACCCCATGAGTAGGGAAGGCACACTACAAATGCTAGAGAATCAGGAATGCAGAGATTGAAGAGTCCGCCTCAATTAAAAGCAAGTAGAATGCGTAACGCGAACTGTAGACTTGGATAATTGCAATGTGGGAATGTAGGTCCGTCAGTGGCAACAAATGGAGTGCTCTGGTGGGAGATGTTGCTAGGAGGGAGGCCGTGCATGTGTGGGGGCAAGGGAGCACTTGGGAAATCTCCGTAACCTCCCCCCAAGTTTGCTGTAAACATGAGACTGCTCCACAAAAACAAAGTCTTAATAAACACAAACAGTGTGTGTCTTCAAAAGTGCATGTGAGGAGAGAGGACTTAAAAGACAAGAGTAGAGATGGACTCTCAATACTTAGGTTTGATCCTTAAGTTGTATTCAATGTTAAATGGTAATGAGGGTGCGAGTCTTTGTATTACAAGAGGATTCTCCTAAGTACTTACTTGCCCTTGTGTAATCATTACTTGTTTTTACTGATGCTTTTCAAAATTACTGAATTGTCTTCCACAGAGAGTACAATAAACGCAGATATTCAGAATAATTTCTATTTCTTTTATAGAAAAAGATGTGGCCCTATCAAATGATTTTCCTTAAAACAGAGGCCTAATAATCATAATCATTCATTAGGTGCTATTATTAGATATATAGATATATAATTACATATTTCATATATATGAGATATATACATATTCATATATATGTGTGTGTATATATATATCTCGAAATCTCACGATCACTGGAAATGATGCTCTTTTAAAAAAGTTTATTGAAAAATCCACATGGCAGAGCAGGAAAAAGTATTACTTAAGGAGAAGATGACCTTTATTCTCATCAGTTACTTCCTGAGTGACAAGACAATTTTCTGGGCCAGTTCCCCCTCCTAAAAATTTCTTTCATTCTCTCTTCTCTCCTCCTCCTTCCTTCCTTCTGTCCTCTCTCCCTCCCTCTTCTTCCCTTTCTTCTTTCTTTTCCTTCTCTCTTTTGCTCCTCCTCCCTTGCTCGTCTCTTCTTTTCTTTTTTCCGCCATTATATTTATGAAGTTTTAAGTATCATCTTGAAATACAGAGACAAAAGCATCAGTCATGGCCCTCAGAAAATTATTTGCTGGTTAGAAAGCAAGCAAGTAAACAAATTAATAAAATACAGAAAATTCACCTCAAGTAAATTTTAAGAACAAACAGGAATTAGCCAGTTACTCTTGTAGGCGCTAACAGAAGCAACCAGTGGGGGGCGCCTGGGTGGCACAGCGGTTAAGCGTCTGCCTTCGGCTCTGGGCATGATCCCGGCGTTCTGGGATCGAGCCCCACATCAGGCTCTTCCGCTATGAGCCTGTTTCTTCCTCTCCCACTCCCCTACTTGTGTTCCCTCTCTCGCTGGCTGTCTCTCTCTCTGTCAAATAAATAAATAAAATCTTTAAAAAAAAAAAAAAAGTAACCAATGGTTACCATGGAGGCACACACAACACAGGATGTGTAAATAAAGATGGACAAGGTGAGCCACATGGAGGAACTGTGTGGATAAAGTAGTATTTGAAAGTGAACAAAAGGTATACATTAAGTAAGCATAGAGTGGGAGTAGAGGTGAAAATATGTAAAGACATAGGGAACATGTGGAATAGCTTTAAAATGAAAATGAGCATGGGGGTACAGAAGTTCAAGGTCAGATAAGGGTACAGAGTTAGAGGAAGGTCACCTTATAAGGATCAGTGTGAGCTAAATAACTGAGATTGTATACTTAAGATTTGGTTATGGATGCTCCCTGAAGAACTGCAAATACTAGAATAACTTGATTAGTTTGCCTTTTAAGAAAGAACATTCTAGTAAGTATGAGGAAAATGAGTTGGGAAAGGACCATAGTAAAGCAAGGAGATCAGTAATAAAATACAGAGTAGGGGCGCCTGGGTGGCTCAGTCGTTAAGCATCTGCCTTTGGCTCAGGTCATGATCCCAAGGTCCTGGGATCGAGTCCTGCATCAGGCTCCCTGCTCAGCGGGAAGCCTGCTTCTCCCTGTCCCACTCCCCCTGCTTGTGTTCCCTCTCTCGCTGTCTCTCTCTGTCAAATAAATAAAATCTTTAAAAAGAAATAAAATAAAATACAGAGTAGCTCAATCAAAAGATGGTAAGGGAATTGAGGTCATAGAGAGAAAATAAGAATTATAAGAGACATTGAGAAAACGAAACCGTAAGATTTAAATATTATCCCATGTGACTGTCAACAGAGGAAGGAGGGTCCAGCATGGCTGCCATGTGTTTCATTTGAGCTCCGTATGACTTGGCTTTGGCTAAAGAACAACCACTAAAACCCACTGGTGCTCAAGACAATCATTTCCTCTTCATGCTACAGCAGCCAAGCCCAACGGGGCTTGACTCTAAACCACACACTGGATTCAAGTCTGCTCCACATGTCTCTCATCCTCCTTGGACTAAGAGCTACCTGAAGCAGCCCCTTCTTATCAGGAAATGCGGAAAGTCATACGGAAGTCCATCCAATGGCCTTTAAACCTTAAATTTTGTCATAGACACTGTCACTGCCCTGGCCAAAGCAAGTCATATGGTAAGGAGCAGAACTGTACCCACCATGAAGCCATGGTGTGTTACATGTTATAATCATCCACAGCAGGGAGCACCTGAAATCAATGATTCAATATACCACAAGCCCTTGGTGGATGATAGGGGTATTCTTAAAAGAAGGAATTAAAGAGAAAGAGCATAATTTGGACACAGAGAGAATTTGGGTTACTGAAATGCTCCTAGCACTTAAAATCACTGGTGGTTCGTAGGCAGTATGGCATACAGAGCTGTCAGGAGAATTATACCGGGGCTGGGAACACAGATGAGAAGCTGTCAGCATTGATATTCAGAAGGCACTGTGGATCGAACAATGAAGAAACTCTAGGGGAAAGAATCCCAACATTTAAGGCATGAGCTGCAGCAGAAGACCCATAAAGGAAAATGAGATAAATGGTACAGCCATAAAACCAAAGGAAAGAGTGATTTTATGTGCTAAAAAGCTACACAGGGGTCCAGGGAGGAAAGGACTGAGAATTCTCAATTGGATTTAATATTTAAAAGAGCATTAATGGCCTTTACCAGGACCATTTCAAAAACATGGTAAAGTAAGAATCCAAAGTCATCTCAGGAAAGATGACTGTTATCTCCCCAGCTGTTCCGGCATGATTTCCTTCCCTTACCCCTATCATTCACATCCCGTTCTCTTCAGTACAAAAGCAACTCTGTCTCTTAAGCACGTCCTATGTCAGTACGATTCTCTACGTCTCCATGGAGGCCACGACAATAACTACCACGTCCTACCAGAGCTTCCTGGCAGGTCTCTGGCCTCCACTCCTGCCTCCACAATCCAATTCCATATCACAAATACACTAATCTTTAAAAAAAAAAAAACCCAGCAGATCATCGTAGTATATGTTTCCCCATGTAAAACACCACTCCCACCACTAAAATTCTGCCATGGGAAATTCCACATAGCTTGACCTCTAACAGTCGCTTCTACGTCTCTCTCGGGACAATATACGACACTCCGATTGTCCTTCTTCACCTATCTCAATCATCTCAAAATCGTTCCTTTCTTAGGGTCTTTGCTCCAGCTATTCCCTAGTTCTGTAGCGTCTCCTCTGCAAGCTAACCAGCTTCTTAAAATCTGGGAATATGTCTATGTGGATTTCTCTTTCCACTGGTTTCGTTGTTACACTTTCTAATCGTGAAGATTTTAGCTTAACTTAAACCTTCCTTGAACGCAGTGAAATGAGGAAATTTTTAGCCACTTTCTGTTGCAGAGACCTACTTGAATCCCCTACACTGTAGTCGTCAGTATCTCTGATCTTTTGTGAGTATTTATGTTCTGTCTCCTAACATTACTGCAGATATAGTGCCCTACTGATAAGTCATTTCCATATGTCGCAAACATGGAACTGGACCTCAGAAGATGATGTTAGGAACTATTGGCTGAATAAGTGCATACTATTTTGGATTAACTACAGCGAGTGGAAGAAGAAACGAGATGAAAACCCTGAAGGTAAAAAATAAATTCTAAACCATGATCAATAAAAAGAGAAAGGATGCAGTACTTAGGTGGCATAGGCCTTATTGTTTGTTTATACATGCGAACATGTGTATGAGTATATTTGTGTGTGTGTGTGTGTGTGTGTGTGTGTATTTTCCTGCAGTGACTTCAGCATTGTTAAATACTGATGGGAGTAGAAGCTTGGATGTAAATAAAGCAGACATCACAGGAAATAACGGAGAGCAGGTGCTGAGAAAGGTAGTGTGGAAGGTTTCAGAGCGGGCGTGGAGTTATTAGCCACTGAAAGAAAAAGAGACACTTCTTCCACTTCAACTTGAAAAAAAATATGGATAATCAATGCTCTTTTTTTTCTTCCTCAAAATGATTATACCTACTATTGTATAAGATACTCAGCCCGTTTGGTATTTCATGCATATTTTCCTCTCTCTTTAGAGATTCAGATATAGTAGTATTTCTACTGGCCCAAAACCACTCCTTATAAGCAAGTACCATGCTTATTTAACCACTAGTTTTTTTATTTGACAATAGGATTTTTTTTGAATTTTTTCATTATTGTAAATCAAATTGCTGTACATACATATACAGCATACGTACATAAATCTTTGTGCAGGTCTCTCAATATGGCAAAAATTCCTAGAGTAACTGTATTTGAAGGCTTAAATCTTATGAAATACATTGCAAAACTGTCCCCCAAAATTGTTTCTACCACCCACTCCATTTCCTTCTACTCTCATGAACAAAAGAAATCATGTACTCAAAATTTTTAGTTTGATAGGTAAAAAATGGAAGCTTCTTTTAAGGTAAATTTCTTTGATTTCCAGTATAGTTGAAGTTTTTGTACATGTATCTTCCATTAAGACTGCTTTTGTGAGTTGTCTGTTCGCCTGCCCAATGTTTTACTGGGATGTTTGTGTTTTATTCATGAATTCTGATAGCTCTTTGTGTCCTTACATGATATTTAAGGTTAGCATAAAGTAAGTTACAATACACACATTCTAACATAACATGGTAACATGTATCCTTATATGATACAGAACGAGCAGTAACGTATACAGCGTGTATATTAGATATGGCAGGACAGATTCTTGCCCATCAGATTATACATAGTATTTTTTTAAAGATTTATGTATTTATTTGAGAGAGAGAGAAAGAGAGGACATGCTCACAAATGAGGGGAGGGGCAAAGGGAGGGAATCTTCAAGCCGACTCCCTGCTGAACACGGAGCCTGACATGGAGCTCAATTTCAGGACCCTGAGATCATGACCTGAGCCGAAACCAAAAGTCAGACCCTTAACTGACTGAGCCACCCAGGCACCCAGATTATAACATACTATTGATTTAAAAATTCATCTCACATCAGGGATGTAAAACTGTGGGAAAAAAACACCAAAAAACAGTGCACTCTTGTACTACTCACATTAGTGAGCTTCGAAGAGGCCCATACCCTTACCGCGAGAAAGCGTGAATACACTACGTTACCTGGAAAAAAGGACTTTGCACATGTGATTAAGAGCACTGCGTTTAAAATACAGAGATTATTTTGGATTATCCAGATGGGCCTAAGCTAAACGCATGAGCCATTAAGAACACAGAACTTTCCCTGGCTGGGAACAAATGGTAGGTGGCAAAAAGGGATAGCAGAAAGACTCCAAGGGTGGGAAAGAGTCGATGGGCCATCACTGGCACACAGACCCCCGTGCAGTAAGAGAGAGAGAGACCTCATGGAGCTGAGCGCAGCTCCCAGCTGACAACCACAGGAAATGAGGACCAAGGTCCACCAAGAGCACGCAGCAGTATTCTGCCAACAGCCTGAACGACCCTGGAAGCCTCCAGAAGAGAGCGTAGCCTGATGAGTGGCTTGAATTTGGCCTTGTAAGACCCAGATCAGAGACAACAGCTAAACCCACCAGATATCTCATCTATAGAACTATGAGACGATCAATAAATATTCTCTGAAGCTACTAAGGGTGTGCTAAGTTGTGGTAGCAGCGTTGAAAACGAATACAATTACAGAACAAAATCAGGTGTATGAATTCAGGAAGACAGCTGAGTTCTAAAATCTAACATTGTCCAGATTGAGAACTACCTAATTTTATGAAACCAGACAAGGGAAAGAACAAATACTACATGAAAGTAGACGAAAGAAAACTTCCGGAGTTTTTAAATCAGAACACAATATTGTCAGTTGTGAAGTTCTAATTTATATGCTAGAACTGCACTGAGAACTGAGAGCCTGTATATTCTTGGTATTTCTTTTTTGTTTGTTTCTTTTTCACCATTTTGAAAATTATCTAGGGGTCACTGTAAAATACACCTTTCTGCTCATTGCATATTTCTGACAATCTAAACTAATAAGCGAAAGGCTGGGTATTCTTACTTCGCCGGATGAAACACAGGAAAAAAGAAAATAAACTTACTTCTGATACCAAATCCTAAGGACACAATTAAAACAACCAGCCACTATTATAAATTTCTTTTCCAGGTTATAACTTTTAAGATTGAGGAAAATTATTCTGAGATTGTAAGCCAAACAAAATAAGTGCTCATAAAAATATGAATATGTGAATATCTAACTTGACTAACAGACCCAAGCTGTGATAAAATTTCCCAAATATCATCGCATCGTACCGTTTAATAACTACATTCCTCAATTCAAGAAGCTGCAAGACATTTTTTCCTCTATTTCTCCCCATAGTCTCAGCCTAGTACTATGATTTTAAATACGCACTGCTAATCCCACTGTATCTTATATTTGATGGTAAACTAAAGACATCGTGTAGTGTGGTTATCAGAAGTACATTTAGTATGCCTGAACCAATCATTAAAATGATTATCAAAGGTCCAAATCGGGAAGAGACAAGACCATAGCCCGTCAATGTGGAATTACTTAGAAAAAGAAGGTCTATAGATTCTATCCCAGAAGGACAATGCGCCTATCCTAGAATATGGTATAAGAATGGTATTAACTCTCTAGTTTGATTACGATTCTAAGAACCTACCATTACACTAGACTTCTCCCTATTTGTTGCATGAGCTATGTATTTTATTTTCACTCTTGTATTGTACTTTTCTCTCAAGGGGGTTCAGGAATGTATACCAGAGCAGGGAGTGATGATGTCCTGTCTTCCCCCCCCCCCCTTAAAGTCAAGGATGTGACAGGGCTAACCTTGACAAAAACAGATGGAAATTACAAAATTACTTCTAGCATGTTCAGTCTTAGCAAAAATACTAACAGATTAAGGAGTCCAGTGGTTCTTTCAAGTAATTTATTTAACACAGAGCGATGTTTATTGGAGATGATCTGGAACTATTTTGTAACTGAAATAGAAGATTACTGGAATGCAAACACAGTGAGGTAAATTTCTTCCAGTCAAAAGAGTTGCCAAAATATTTGAATACAATTATTTCTTTGGTAATGACACTCAGAGCAAGGCAACTGGGAAAACTGTTTTATCACTACAAAACTATATAATCTTAAATTAATGTAATTGTAAGTATTTCCATCTTGGATAACTTGTTTATTCATCATTTTAGCATCGGCACTTCAGCAGCATACCTACATGACTGACACACGACTGCTGAATGAATGAAGGAATAAATTGCTATAGTCCTCCCTGCATTTAAGGAAATAAATTTTATAAGCAAGAGCGGGAGCAAATAATACCATGTGGGACAGGTCTTCCACACTGTTGACTTTCTGGATCTACAAGTGGAAAATGAGCTAGAGCGCAGAGCAAAAAAGGAGAAAGACCAACAGAAGCAGTAGACGGCAAGGTCACAGACTATCTGTTGAAGTCAGAGATCCATTTCTATTTTTTTCTCTGCCCCTGACTGTTGGGTGATCTTGGGTAAGTAATTTAGCTCAAGATTTATTTGCCTCATATGTAAATGGTGATAAAAGCATTCAATTTAGAAGACTGTTGTGAGGATTAAATGCAGTGATACCCCCATTGCCTTGCACTGTGTCTAGCACAGAAGATCAGAATCAATGGCGGTTATCATTATGAATATTTTGAACTGAAGAAGTAAAAATAGTTTTTAGCTTAGTTACTTTAGAATGAATATTTAAGAAGCTATCTTTCATTTCTTTTCCTTGCTAAGTGGAATTCTTTCATTAACTTCTCTTGGATCCTCACTGATTCGCATTATGTCTCACTAATATAAGATGAAACCAACCATCACTGATTGCATTATGAGTAACTTCGCTAGTTTGTCATTCTCAAACAGTGAAGGATGACATGGCAATGATACCCCTTAATTAGTTAAACATTTCTCATTTCTAAACTGGAAAGGATATTATATCTCAATGAATTTAAATGTGTTTTGACCTAAAGAAGCTAATTCTCCTGTTCATGGATGTGGGCTGTTTAATACCGCAGTTAGTGATGGGGTCATCAGGTCAGGGAGAATTACCACTTCCCTCAAAGGCAGACCAAGTAGTTCTCTGAAAAGGCTCTATCTGTCTCTGTGGTCTGAATTACTCAGTCAATGGCAAAGAAAAAAGAAGGTTATAATCCATAGTAAAAATGGGGTGAAGATATCACCAAGGTAAAAATAGCTAAATTATGCTATGAGCCTTCATTCAATTCCCCTCCATGCTTCCCTCCTATTTTACTCCCCAAGAGTAAAAGAATAAATAGAATTCTACCACTCCATTTTTGAAAAGGCCTGCCTTCTATTAGCCTAAACCTACTTTCATGGAACTTCTGCCTTACAGCAAGTTTTCTTTCTAGAGTCACAGGACTCCAAATACCGAACAAAATATTTTATCTAAAAAAATCTGAATCACTTTATTCACTCTTACTCATTAGATGTGTTTTATCATCTATAAATACATATATATGTGCATATATAGATCTGTAATTATATGTGTATATATATCACATATAGAATATATTATGTATTATATATCACCTACATATACAGATAGATATAACACTTTCAGATATTTCTAACACAGAAGGTAGAAGAAATATGGGTTTGCACAGACGAGTCAGGCCATGTGGATACATATTTTCCACCTAAATATGGTTACACCATCCTAGACCCAAAAGTCAAGAGATCATTAAGACGAAATAAACTAGTTTAGAAAAGAACATTTAAAAAGTGTTAAATATATTGTCAAAATAAAGAATGGTTTTCCTTTTACGTACACTGCTTACCAAAGTGGAATACATGTGAATAAAAGAGCTGCTTAACTAGTTACAAGCACTGATCAACACACTGGCACAGCCTCACTGTAAAGCTGAACCCTCCGTGAATTTGTCAGGTTTTGATATGATGTTTGCAGATTCTATTTGTAGCTTTCATTTGTTGGAGGTAATTTCCATATATAAACAGATAAAACCAGAAGGAAAAACAGAGTGTGATACCATATGACTCTTCTATAAGAAGTCTGCAGTGTTTCCAGAATCTTTTCCGTCTACAACAATGTAACCCTGAGACATTAAAAGTCTATTGATTCGAATGCCTTATGTGATAGGATTCCAATCAAAGTACAATGAAAATGGAAAGTCGGAATTCTTAATTATTAACTGTGCATTAAAATTGTCTACCATAAACCAAGTCATTTTGGGATAAATGTACCATAATAAGTGATACATTTTAATGAGTGAAGGAATGTAATTGTTACTACATTTAAAACCTCAACCATACACTAAATTTATACGGATGTGGATGGGTAATCTAAACCTCAAGCTCTTGGACATAACTTGTTATGGCCCTTTCCATGCATCACATATCTGATCTCATTGAATACCTCTCATCAATCCAGCGGGGTTCTGATTTGGGCATTAAGGGATCCAGCATACTTAGGGCTTTGTCAAGTTAGATAACTATTTAAGAGCTCATTAGACTAGTTCCATGAATTTATTCATCAAGTTGGCTACACCGTCAGTGTCTATGCTTGACCTCCATTTTTTAGAGACCGAAACTTCTTTATTTTTCCATCACAAAATCGAAATAGTTAAAAGAATACTGCATTCCTCCCTGTAATGTCATCTCCTGAGCACAGAAATATATTTCCTGAAGCTTTTGACTAGATTGAAATCAGGAATTCCAATACAGCACTAACATTTAATAAGGATTTATTGCATAATTTAATACTGAATACTGTGATTTATCTAAAATTTATAGAGAAAGTTATAAGAAGCTGGAAGACAAATGTAATGACCTCAGAGATGAGTTGTAATACACAGACTTAATTTTAAGGATTACATGTGATATTACTTTGATATACACTGCAAGAAAGAAGTGACTTAGAAAAAAGATGTGCAAGAGGTTTTACCTATCAGCACAATGAGGGCTGCCTGCACCCCTGATTTAATTCATGGCTGCAATGAGTCTACCCACTGTTTACCTGTAATTTCTACATTGCTCCTGTCTGCCAGTAATCATTTAATCACGTCCACAGAAATTAATTATTTAAGGATCACTATAAAGAGAATGTGGGAGGAGACTGACATGTTTAAGAGGTCTCAACTATTAACTAGGCATTTGAGGCTTTTCTAATGGAGTTTCTGCAGGACCACTAACACGACTCCGTTGTCACGTGACACCAACGCCTCTTACAGAGAGACAGCGGGGACTATAAGGCAGTATTAGTCATCCCCCGGAAACTGGTAAGTAGTCGGTAAGTAGTCTATCAAAATGCAGAGTCTTAGGAATAGACTGTCCATTCTTCAAATGGCTTGTGAAATTTGAGAGGCTCTTCTGACAGTTAAAAGGTGGGTATCAAGGGGGGCACGTGTGGTGATGAGCACCGGGTGTTACATGTAACTAATAAATCATGGAACACGACATCAAACGCTAATGATGTACTATACAATGGCTAACTGGGCATAATAAATAAATTTTAAAAAATAAAAACTAAAATCATGGAAATACAAAAAAAGAAAAAAAAAAAAAAAGACCCGTTTCTCAGGCTTCATACTGCAGTCCGCGCTGGGAGAACTTGCTCGCCTCCTCTGGGGCGCACCCTCTCTAACATCCTTGGCCATGTTCCTGCTTCCAGTGACTCAGCGCCTGAGAACAGCCTCGGGCAGGACTCTGTGTGTGCATGTGTGTGTTGGGGCTGCTCTTTCCTAAGGTCTGTCTTTTGCTCGGCAATCTCTACCTTTAGTCCCATACAATTGGGAGTACATTTCATCTCTTCAAGTGAAAAAGACCACTTCTGCATTATTCCCTTCATTTAGCAATCATTCCCTCACCTTTTTCTTCTCTAAGTGCATCGTGCTTCAGCTTCCTGAAGGCAATGATTTTACATCAGGAATACACATAAATACAGTCCTCCCACCCCCGTTAGCTGAGGAGTGGAGCTCTCCTCCTTCCCTCTTCTGAAAATTTTAGTGAGCACCTGTATTACACTCTGGAAATAGATCTATGTCCTTAGCTATAAGTTGGTAAAATCTAGAGTTTACAGTTTCTTGGTTTAGAAAGCCTAAGTCTGACACAGAGAGAGTCTTTTTTTTGCAGGGTAACTGGGCCCAACTAGCCAGGAAGGAAAAAACAGAGCTTTTTATGCCTTTAATGACTTCACAAGGACATAGGGGAAATATCGAGACAAAAACAACAAGAATTACAGGAGAGAAATGTCAATGAAATATAGGAAGAGACTAAAACCTCTTAATTTTAAAAAATTCCTAATACATTTAACATGTGAAGAATCGTGTAAAATGAGCACTGGGTGTTATATGTCAGTGATGAATCACTGAATTCTACTCCTGCAACCAGTATTACAATATATGTTAACTAACTAGAATTCAAATAAATACTTGAAACAAAAAACAAAAAGAATTGTGTAACAATTTTTTTTGAGGCAGAGATATGTTTTCCCCGATTTTAAAAAGGGATATTATACAATAGGAGATCACAGGTTCATGTTCAATGATTATACACATTTTTCTTCTGAGTGTGCAAATATGTCCTTGGCAAACATAATTACAGAACTCTTTTCACATTTTATGCAGAATGTTCGGCTTTTAGATTTTAAGTACTTCTTCCTAGCGCTACAAGATGTTCCAGATGCATCTCGTATATTTCTTGCCCCAATCTTGCAGCAATTTCTCCAAAGGGTCCTGGAGACTTTTATTGGAAAAGGTATTAGAAAGCCAGGTTAGGGCTCTAATTGTACACGCTGATACCAGGGTGGTGTTGCTTCCAAAAATTTGTGTGTATACTCTCTCATGTAAATGCACGTAACTATAAAGATTGCTATGTGTAACCATTAGTATATATCTATTAAGCTAATTGCAACTTCATACTGATGTTTCTGACTGTGCTCCATTACCACATAGATCATTCTAGTTCCTTCCCCTTTTTATCTCTAACCTTCCACACCAACAGTGAGAAACCCGGTTCCATCCTTTGTGGACCATTTACTTAATTGTTCAATTCCATTATACACATATGACAATACCAAACTGTTTGGGCATAGCCCCATGGAGAAGCTTTATCAGCTAGGATATAGGTTAATGTACAGGTTCATGTATCTTTAATCTTACAGACTCCACTCATTTCCAAAGTTACACGGGTCAACATCTTTTCCACCACTCCCCTCAGGGAGACTGTTTCATATATTTGTAACACTGTTAGATTCTCTTGTCACAGTTGGTGTCCTTTCCTGGGATCCCCTGACCTTCTAAAGGATTTTTAAAATTTGCATCCATTCACTCTTCATTCACTCTTCATTCTATAAAGTTCTACTGGTTTTGACAAATGCATAGTGTCATCTATCCATCATCACAGTATCACACAAAATAACTTCACCACCCTGAAAAATCCTCTGAGCATCACCCATTCAACCTTGTCTCCAGGACTCTTTTCATCACAGATCATTTAAATATATCCACTTGCCTTTTCTGGGATGCATATAAATTGAATTATACAGCACGTAGCCTTTACAGACATGGCTCTTTCACTTAGGAGCTATGATTTTATATTAACCTGTGTACCTAAGGTGAATAGAATTTCTTTTTCATCTACACAGATGATGTGTAGATTCTCTGCTGAAGCTGACACATGTCCGGTGGCCTGGAAGGAGTTACAGCTATAATCAGCGTCTGGTAGTACGGCTAGGAGGTTTTCAAAACTAGCGGGCTACCTCAAGATCCTTTTGAGGAGAAGGACGGAAGGAGACTAAGTGAAAGAGACAGACAGAGAGACTGATTCAACTTAAATGTTAAAGGATGACTGTATAATCCAAATGCCCCAACTCTAACCAGTGGGCACTAATTGTTTTATTGTTCTGTTAGTGTATAAACGAAAATATTCTCAGGCCGAACAGTGTGTTCACATACCTATATCTTTAATTTCAAAACTATCAATAAGCAGTGGCGGAAATTATTTCCACTGTTTTGCCATCTAGAACTAAAATACGTTAACACTGTGTAGTGGCGAAAATGGGGGGAGTGGGTGGAAGGAGACTGCCATCAACGTGCTCTGAACTTTCCTGAAAATCTCCATAAAAATGGGGTCTTCCCAGAAAGGGTGATCTCCATTATCTAGACGGCCATATATGATTCACAAATATGCGCAGAGTCTCATCATCAGTCACTGTATAACTATCTTTAAAAGTTTATGTTTGAAAATAGTAACATTTTTCCTCCTATTGCTGAAAATCACACAAGAAATGAAGAGGTTAAGGGGCGCCTGGGTGGCACAGCGGTTAAGCGTCTGCCTTCGGCTCAGGGCGTGATCCTGGCGTTCTGGGATCGAGCCCCACATCAGGCTCCTCCGCTATGAGCCTGCTTCTTCCTCTCCCACTCCCCCTGCTTGTGTTCCCTCTCTCGCTGGCTGTCTCTATCTCTGTCAAATAAATAAATAAAATCTTTAAAAAAAAAAGAAAGAAAGAAATGAAGAGGTTAAGAAATTAAAAAGTTAACTGTATTTTGATACAATTAAGAGAAATATAAAAATCACAAGGAAATAGGTATTATGGTTACATAAAATCAATGGAGACTGATTAAGGGTAGGATAAATGGAAGCAGAGAGAGAAAGCTGTGGTAAATAAAGGGAAAATTAAAAGAATAAGAAAAAAATGAATACTCCTTGAAAAACAGTAAGATACATAGGGAATGGAATCAGGAATGTGAATAAAAAATAAGTAAAAATAAAATATTAAAAACAAAGGATGAGGAGAGACGGTTAAGAATAACCTCCAAATACCACCACGCACACCAACTCATGCCAATGAAACACAGTTGGTGAAAATTATCTAAAAACAAACAACCATTTAGTGTCAGGAAACTGTCCTAAGGGCAGGCAGAAAATTAAGAAACATTTATTCAGGGTGGCTCAGTCGGTTAAGCAGCTAACTCTTGATTTTGTCTCAGGTCATGATCTCAGTGTCATGAGACTGAGACCCCATCAGGTCCCTACTCAGTGTGAGGACTGGTTGGGGATTCTCTCTCTCCCTCTCCCTTTACTCCTCCCCACACCCACTCACACACACCTTTATTCATAACACCTATTTATTCTCTCTAAGAACAGTAAGATTCTGTGGCACTTGAGCCATGTTCTGCTAGCCCCCGGCCCACATCAGCATGACAAGTTTCACTGGGATACGTAGGGCCAAGAAGATGGGGTCCTCTTTCCTCTCAGCTCCCAGTTGAGGACTGAGGTCTCTCCCCAGAAAGAGATCACCATCACTTCTCACCCTCCCACCCAACTCTGTATCATAGAGGCTACATTCCAAGAAAGTGCAGCTGGGGGTTCCTCTCACCCACCCAGCCTCCATCCACAAGGTGAATGCTCTACTCCTGATGAAGCGGACCCGGAATACTGAGGACCAGATCACCCTCACCCCAGCTGGATTACAGGGTAGAGGTTCCAAGCTTGGAAAGGCCAACCAGAAAGAGCAGAGGCTACCAGCACACTCAAGGCTTTGCTTATAAAGCAGGATGTCCATTCAAGACAAGCAGGTCATTCACTGCTCCTGTCTTCCCTTCTGAAACATGGGGGAGCAAGTTATGCCTGGGGACAGCAGCAGGCCAGGTGAACAGAGAACTCCAAAGTTTTCCACGACTGATTTAAGTCCCCAAGGGAAACTTAGTGGAGATTTTAAATGGCTACTGGGTATTGATTTTTTTTTAAATAAATTCCTTAGAATATAGGGAAATTCAAGCCTAAGGGAACTTGCAAAAACAAGGGAGATGAAGGGTTTGTTCTGTTATGTAATATAAATCCTTAAAGTACAGGCATAGAGAAGCTAAATATAAAAGAATTCACACTTATCCCACCTTTCTGTTCGATCATGTTTAACAAATAACTTTCATTCTCAAGATCACGTCATGGTCCAAGAGGACTCTCGGAAGGTCCCACCATCATGTCTACATCCCAGATGGAAGGAATAAATCAAATGGTAAAGGGCAGAAGCTCTAGGAGTTAGCTCCTTTAAGCCAGCAACACTGAAGTCCCATACTTAAATTTCATTGACAATTATTTAGTAATACGGCCATACTTTGCTGCATAGGAGCAAGGAAAATAATATATATTTCACTGGGTGCATGTCAACATTTTTTTAAAGAAATCCTCAAGTGAGTCGAAACACAGAAATCTGAGAAAGATGAAAGTTTGATTAAACAAAAACACTCTCCTGTATGGCAAATACCACTCTGAGTAAAGTCAGAGAAAAACAACAAACTGAGAAAGTACATTTCAACCCGTACCCCAGACAAGGAATAAATTCAAGTATATTGAGAGAGCACTTCAAACATAACAGAAAAGAGGGAAGTGATTCAATTCTTTAAATGAGCAAATTATATCAACAGTTGACAGAAAAATACAAAGAGCTGACATAAGGACATGCTTAAACTAACTTCAAAGAAAACAGAAATGCAAATTTAAACTATACTGAAGTACTGTCTTCCACTTATAAGATTGGGCATAATAAAAAAAAACTGGTTTTTTAAAAAATGGATTGTCAAAGAACATACACAAATGGGCAACAGGTGCGTGAAAAGCAGCTCAGTATCACCAATTATCAGTGAACTGCAAATCAAAACCACAAAGAAGAATCAGTCCACGTCTGTCAGAATGGCTGTCATCAAAGAGACAAGAAATACCAAGTGTTGGTGAGGATGCGGAGAAAAGGGGACCCTCGCGCACTGCTGGTGCGAATGTAAACTGGTGTGGCCACTGAGGAAAACAGTATGGAGGTTCCTCAAAAAATTAAAAATAGAACTACCAGATGCTCCAGCCATTCCAGGAAATAAAATCACTTATCTTGAAAAGATATTTGCACTGCCATGTTCACTGCAGTGTTATTCATGGTAGGCAAGACATGAAAACAACCCAAGTGTCCGTCCGTGGATGAATGGATAAGAAATGTAATACATATATTCAAGGGAGAATTATTCAGTCATAAAAGAGAAGGAAATCCTGCCATTTTGACAACATGGATGGACTCAGAAGGCATTATGCTGAGTGAAATGAGACTGAGAAAGACAAAGACTATGTGATCACACGTATGTGTGGAATCATTAAAACGAACAACTCGTAAGTACGGAGAACATGATGGCGGTTGTGGGACAGGGCGAAGAATGAGTAAAGGGGGTCAAAGGCACACACTTCCAGTTCTAAGATAATAAATCCTGGGGATATAACATACACCACTGTAGGTATCACCAAGAAATGCTGTACTGTGTATGTGAAAGTTGCAAAAAGAGTAGAACTTACAAGATCTCATCATAAGACAACAAAATTGTTGACCATACTCAGTGAGACATTTGAAATAAACTTAATTCTGGTGATCATTTCAGGCCTTCCGGCCCACACGGGACCACACCGTTGGCTCTCCTGGGTCCCCAGCTTGCTGACTGCGGACTTCTCAGCCTCGTCACCATGCCAGCCAATTCCTTGTAAGAAATCATACCCATATCTGCCTACATACATATAAATTGGTTCTGTTTCTCGGGAGGATCCTAATACGATTTCCTTTTGAAAAAAAAAAATGATTTTAAACTACTAAGCCCATTTTAATTAGACTAGTGGCCTTTATTCGATAGAATATTAACATGATACTATCAACTCTGGTAGATCGTTGAAGAAATTAGGCTTCAGAGGCCCGAACCCTTCTGACGGTGATCATAAATTTTATATTCTTTTTCTCTGCCTCGTGAAAAAAAAAAAAATGCAAAGGTAAGCAAGTGTGACTAGAGGCAAGTTACACTGAAATCTGCATTTGCTTTCTAGAAAAATAAATTACACAAGTTGCAATCAGTGCAATACGGAATGCTAAAGATTTCTTATAGTACTTGTCTACCAAAGTGTTACGGACGGTTGTCATTTTACACTCTCCCTAAAAATTAAACAAGCAAAAATGATGAAAACAATGAATAAAGAGTCGTTTGCCCACTGAGCATGCGGCTAACAGAGTAGTGGCGTTACTAACTGGACCTCGGCACTGCCCATAATTTATTACTCACGAATGGTATAAACAGATTAGAATGTTTTTTCTTCTTTTTCTATCACAATGTGTGTTTACCCCTGAAAACACCAGGGGTAAGGCTTAGATTTGCAAAAGCTGAGTAAGATCAGAGCGCTGTTTTAAATGGTGAAGACTGGGGCTCCTGGCTGGTTCAGTTGGTTAAGCATCTGCCTTAGGCTCAGGTCATGATCCCAGAGGTCCTGGGATCAAGTCCCTTGTCCGGCTCCTTGTTCAGCAGGGAGCCTGCCTCTCCCTTTCCCTCTACCTACCACTCCCTCTGCTTGTGCTCTCTCTCTCTTTCTGTCGAATAAATAAATAAAATCTTTAAAAAAAAATGGTTAGGATAAAGAAAAAGAGGGACTTCTTGAAAAATTCCTTTTGCCAGATTTTTATCTCCCAGCATTCTGAAAGTCTTTCATCAAAAGTCAATTAATTAGAACCTGAAAAAGAAAAGGGAGTCATCTCGATCCAGGAAAGTGTTCTAACAATATCGTTGTATTTTCCTTATTATGGAATAGTTTATCTAACTAATTCCTTAATCACTTCTTATCTTTTACTAAGGGACAAAAAACATGGAATTGGGGATTGGTGAATGTTTATAGGTAAAAAGAGGTTGAGGATTAGCAGCGGGTGTAAACATACCTGTGAAAATCTTATTTCCAGTCTATCTTAAATGACAGAAGATTATGTCTCAAGACTCTCCTGTCCACATGGGCTTTGCTGGAAAGTGGCGTTCTATGAGTGACTCAGGGATTCCAGCACCTTCCATGTATATTTCCTCTGTTTTCAAGATGTAGCTTCCAGTATTGCCACAGGCAAAGGGAAGACTACAGAGGATCACACATAAGAGCTCGCCCAGGAGGCGAAGGAAGTTAACTTGCTCGCACTTGGTTGGCTGGCACTTAGTCATTCGGGCACACCTAACGGCAAAGGAGGCTGGGATATGTCATCTAGACAGAATAAGCCGGCTGTCGGAAGCAGTCAGAGACAAGCACTGAGGCAGGCACCACAATTGAAATTGGTGGCCCTAAAGCAGAGAACTGGAATGCTTTGGGTGTCAGTGAGAGTTAGATAAAGGAGCGACCTATGGGCTAAAAAGTGGAGAGCCACACGTCAAAAGTTGACCATAGGAAAATCTCTTCATGAAGACGTGTTTTTAGAAAGCCTTCGTCAAATTACAAAGATAAATGTACAAATCGTTTCTATCCCCAGCATGGCACGCCTATCAAGGCACGGGTACAGCAGACTGTACATGCGAACATGGGCTTGAAGATCTCCCAAAGGGAGCTTTTATATTTTCATTTAACTTTGAAAAACTGCTGTTACTTGAAGTGAGGTAGGTAAGTTACATGAGAAGTTGATGAAAGCACTGTTCTTCGACGACTCTTGGACAGGATAATTTTAGAAGTTTCTGCAAGAAAAATCAGATGGAGTTTTGAAAAAAGGAGGTCACCTTCAGAGTACCTAGGAATGTTCTAGGAGAAAGGGTTAAGGTAATTTTTATTGAAAGAAAAGATATCCAAAAAAACTCAAGTGAAAAGAATGGAAGGGACAATCTCTTCTCTCTGATTTTGGTACGGTGTATTTTTTTTAAAAATCAGTCCTTGGCTGGAAAGAAATCTTCAACGCTACAGAAAAAAACATTTTTAACATATGTGAAGTTTTTTTCCCAGTGAACTTTTATTTTCTCAATGGTATGAATAACCTTTCTCGCTACTCAAAGATCTAAATTAGTTGGATGGTTGTTTAAAATATTATTACCATAAGTATTCCAAAAAATATTCTTACTGTCATGATGATAAACTTTGATTAGAGAGGGGAAATCAAGAGAGAAAAAAAATGAAGAGCATCTAATAATAATAATTAACAACTTAACAATGCGAAAAAGGGCAATATTCTTTGACACAGAGGAGGATGCTTCATAATTAAAAGTCCAACCACTGAGCTGACACAGATTAAATTTTTATGCAACCACTTCTATCCTTTTATTTATTATAAATCCTGAATACTAATGAGGAAACTCAATTCTTTATAAAATACCACAAAATATAAGTTTAGCTTGCTAATTAGATCTAAATTTTGGATAGTCTTTGCAACTTGCAAGGACAAATTTATTATATTTTCACTTTAAAATGGTCAGATTTAATGGAGATATGACTTGCAAAGATCTTGTTATAAAGTGACTGGTCCTGTTAGGTGGGCATTTATAAAGCCAAACACACGTGAATTTGTATTTCAGAAGTGGGGCAGAGGCCGCACCAGGCCAGTGGGAAAGTAAACTCTGCTCACTGCACATACCTGCTTGACATGCGACAGAAATCTATTTCCCTGAACACTGCACGCTTCACCTGCTTCCCTGGTGGCCCTGAAGCCACCAGTAAGTCTGACAATACCTCATGGGGAGACAGGAAGGGAACATAACCTTCTTCCCATTCCCCCTTGGCTCAAAAGAGGACATGTGGAATGAGAATTTTTGCAAGTTCTGGCTGAGATGATTTACAAGGAGCTTCATGCCAAGGGCTGAATGAGCGTCTAAAGCCCAACTTTGGGAGCCCCAAGGTAAGGAAGAAAAAGCCGTGGCATCCAATGATCTGTGGTATCTTTAAGAAGGGTCAACATCGCCCCTTCCCCTTCCCTGTGTTCCTGAGCTCCCATTACTCACAGGATGCCAAGAAGGAAATAAAAAGGGCTTAACTGCTCTCCGCACACCAAGAACAGAAGGAGCCAGGAAAACAGAAAGGCTTTCACTAAGTGCTTCAGCCAACACCTGGGAACCCGCCTCTCTCTCCCACTGCAGCCTGTCCTGACAAAGTCATCTTCCACCGCGGCTCAGGGGGCTACCTCTCAAGGTACTCCAGCAAGCGAATCTGAGCCCCAGGGAGCCACAAGACAAAGAGCGGTCCATCCCTAGGTACTCAGAGTTTACAGAGTCAATACGATTAATCAGAACACAAAATAGGGGTTATGGACTATCCAGGTGCGAGATGCATTTAAGAAAATTCAAGTGTACAATTATCACACAGGAAACAAACAAACAAAAGCTGAGAAGAACATGGATTCCCAGATGATTCAAAAAATTAAAGATCAGAATAACCTGCTGAACAACTTTAGATTGTTGAGTACAAAAAAAAAAAAAAAAGACATTTTATAGCAAACAGAAAAAATCCTGGTATAGTAAACAGAAAAAATCCTGGTATAGTAAACAAGAGAGAAAAGATAAACAGTTGAGAGAATGAATCCAGGAGACCTAGCATGTACACACAGTAGTAAGAGACATGAAAGCTAGGGGCACCTGGGTGGCTCAGCCCCGTAAGCATCTGCCTTCAGTTCAGGTCATGATCTCAGGGTCCTGGGATCGAGTCCCACATCAGGCTCCCTTCTCCCTGTGCCTCTATGCTCTCTCTCTCTTTCACTCTTTCTCACAAATAAATAAATAAAAATCTTAAAAAAAAAAAAAAAGAGAGAGACACGGAAGCTGGAGGACAGTCAATATTGCATGAAAAAGTATAAAGCTTTAAAATTAAGAAAAAAATTAAAAGTATAATAATCAATAAAAGCAAAACAAGAAAAAGTTAACAGAAAACTGCAAAGTAAAAATAATAGAGCAAATTCACAGTAAGAAGAGATAAAGCATACCAGTCAATATCCTGAAAGTGTGGCATCGAAAGTCTTCCATTAAAATACAGAGATTATCAGTTAATGTTTAAAAGAAATACCAAAATGAAGAGACAAACAGAAAATGCAAATAGAAAGAAATGAAGCATCAAACAAGGGAGAATTTAAGGTTCAACAAACTGAAGATGAAACCGAAGACTAATTAATAAGAAAATACACGATTTATGAAAAAAGGCAACAGATTCATAAAACTGTGCATGCCAAAGAGAGCAGCACGTATATACGTAAAGCAAAAGCTATCACAAATGCAAAAACTGAAAATCCCTTGATTATAATTAGAGTAGGAAATGTAAATATCCCTCTTCCTGTCTTGGATGTACCTAGGAGGAAAAATCAGCAAGGGTGGTTATGATCTGTATGTTTGTGTGCCCCTCAAAATTCTTACTGTGAAATCCTAATGCCCATTGTGATAGTATTTAGGAGGTGGGGGCTTTGGGGAGAGACTAGCTCACAAGGGTGAAGCCTCGTAAATGAGATTAATGCCCTTATAAAAGAGGCCAAGAGAGCTCCCTCACCCCTCCGACCTTAGGAGGACACAGAGAGGCTGGCAGTGGGCAACCAGGAAGGGGATGGTCAGCTGACCTCCTGGCAACCTGATGTCCAGTTTCCAGCTTCCGCAACAGGGAGAAATAAATTTCTATTGTTTACAAGCCACCTGGCCTATGGTATTTTGGTACAGCAGCTGGAACCAAGAAAATGGTATATAAGAACTGAACTCAGGGGCGCCTGGGTGGCACAGCGGTTAAGCGTCTGCCTTCGGCTCAGGGCGTGATCCCGGTGTTATGGGATCGAGCCCCACATCAGGCTCCTCTGCTATGAGCCTGCTTCTTCCTCTCCCACTCCCCCTGTTTGTGTTCCCCCTCTCGCTGGCTGTCTCTATCTCTTTCAGATAAATAAATAAAATCTTAAAAAAAAAAAAAAAAAAGAACTGAACTCAAAAATCCGATAACCTCAAACAGACACGCCTACCCACGCATGTATATAAAAGCTTACATCCCTCTAACGGAGAATAAATATGTTTTTTTTTCCTTATGTTTATGCAACACGAAAATATGTAATCATTTTCTTGGACATGTAGAAACTACACAAATTAAATAGTAGAAAACTAACACACCAGACTCTCTGAACAAAATCCAATAAAATTAGAAAAATAAAAAAGGATGAACCTTCTTAATTCATTTGCAATTAAGAAACAGACCCCTAGGTAACTCGTATGTCTAAGAGGAAATCAATAGAAAATTGCAAAACATCTTGAAGTCACTGAAAAGACAGTACTTCCTACTGATAATCTGTGGGACACAGTAGGAACTGTGCTCAGAAAATAGGCATTTAATTATTTCAACACTAAAGAAGGAAGATTAAAAACAAAGAAAGCAAATTTTACATAAACGTCAGAAAAAAAGAGCAACATACTTGAAAGAAATAATGAAATTAATAAAGATAAAAGCTGAAATCAACAAAGTAAAAAATAACCACAATTAATTTTAAAAATTCTAAAGGTGGTCGTCTGTAATGATGAATAAAGTTGTTAACCCTCTTCTTATTCCAACAAGAGAGAAAAGGAGAAAGAGAGAGAAAGAGGAAGATAAAAATAAAAAAGGTATAAGGATAAAAATAAAGGCACAGAAAAGGTGAAATTAAAGTAAAATTTGCAATTCTGTGGCAGGGTGTTTGAAAAGTTAGAAGAAATTATTTCCTTACAAAAATCTAAATGACCAAAACTGAAAATCCCCAGAAGTGGAAAACATGAACAGATTAATGAAAAAATTGTCTTTCTTTTCTATTAAGTTACATAGAGCTTTTTAACAGAAAAATAATGGGGTATACAACCCAAAGAGGTCTGGCTTTGGGAACCTACTAATGGCCTGTTACAGTAGCCGGTCCTGTAAACAAGTAGTATTCAATGTAACAGAAAATGTGAAAGCCACAATCCCCAGCACTCCACGTAGAGCCAAGAGCTCAAAGCCTTTGACAGAAATCATAGTGAAATGTGTGGTTTAAAGAAATGTAAGTGCCAACTGGAAATACCCAGGTCCTAATTTCTGGACATGTATTTTACTCATGTTTTTCTGAGATTAAGGGGTTATTCAACTCTTGGTCCACATCATGACTGGTTTAATTTAAAATGAACTTACTTTGATGCTGGTAGGAGATAATTTTCCTCATCCCATGAAGCAGACTGACTTACTAGTTTCTACTGGGTAGATAAAAACATGTTAATATTTCCCTCTGCTGGGCTCAGTCCTCAGCTGAATAAAGCTGTAGGCCATTCACTGAAGAAGATGAATACTACTATTCATTAGGGAAATGGAATAATCAAGCACAGCATGCAAATTTTAAACCTGTATTACTAGATTGGCACCTTGTTCTAAAAAGAAACAGTATTTATAAGTCCGTATTTTCTCTTACTAAAAACCTAACTTAAATAGCTATTCAGTGCCTCCAACTCACTGAGCAGCCATTACATTAGTAATAGTTCAACATTATAACTGATGAAAGTATGTGGTCTTTATTACCTCTTTAATAATACACTCTAAGCAAAGAAAACAAATTTTAAATCCCTGCAAAAAATGCAGCCCCCATATTCAGGAATACCAACATGCAACAGCCTATGTTTTGATTTATCTCTTGCCAAATCCAATTCTGATACATACTTGGTAATGCTTATCTCTACTATTTAAAATATATCTCATTTCATTTATCATAGGCATATATACTTTTAAGTGTTAACCAGCTTGGCACTGATATTTTTCTGTAATGTCTACATTATAAAACACATAAACCAAAACAAAATTTTAAAGGTATAAGGATAAAAATAAATCCAGGCACTTCAGGCCCTTGACTTGTTTGCATACCCCACTCTGAAGACTACATTCATTGAAAAGTGGAGGGAAGATAGTTCCCCTTCTTGATAGAAAGTCTTGAGTATACCCATGAGGAAGAAAAAAAAAAAAAAAGGAAAATAATTAATCCATTTTCTTAAGAAGAAATACTACCTAGCTTCTGCCATCTTTTCATTTGTTTCAGAGTGGGAAATTTCTGGATTCTAGATAAGATTAGAGAAGGTCAAGCTCAGCAGAATTTTGCATACTTACATAAATATTTTTAGTCTGTGCCTGTTACGTATTTGAAATTGACTTAAATTACTAGTTATACTATATAGTACATTTCAGTGTGATGGAGTGAAAATATTTTTTTTTAATTGTCTCTTTCCAGCGTATGACTTGGTGACATATTCCACCCAATTTAGGATATTTTAAAGTGCCACGGGCTGCAGCACTTTTCAGTAGGCTATAAAGAAATGGGATGCAGAAAGAAAAATCTGTCTTGACATAAAGACTCACCAATGCTGGCTTCAATACAAAGGAGGCAGTGGAATGGACGGGAGGGGAAGATACTAGAAGTTGTGATGGTAAATGTTAGTGAAATTTTTCTTCTCTTTACTTCTCTACTCTGTCTACAATGATTATGTATAATTATATACAAAAAAATAAATTTTAAATTAAAAATCTTGTTCTAAAATGAATGTAATTAATTTAAATTCTGTAAGTCAATTATAAATCCACTTTCATTTGTTACCATTGTTTCTTTTCTATCAATGCCTTTTTTTTACATTTCAGACCTTCCGTGTTGGGCATATTAATTGTATGAATCTACTTTCATCCATGTGCTACCATTATTACACTTCAATTATTAAATGGTATTCTCTTGTTCTTCAGGCCCAGATGTGGGAATTACCTATCTACATTAGTTATGTAAGAGTCCGGGCCCTGAAAATTTCACTTTGAATCCATATTGCTCCATTCAGTCTACCGCACTATTCAAAGGTCTGAATCAACTATAAAATTTTATAGTTAAACTCTACAATATTGACCCTTTCTTATGCAAGGACTTTCCTATGCAAAAGTTATAAGCCCAATATGGGAAAAAAATTCTACTGTAAAGATGAAAGAAAATTACTCTTACATAAACATGTAAAAACAATAGTTTCCAGTTGTGATGGAACAGCACTTAATCCACAGTTTAATATGCATATATATGTTAATTATTTTAATGATTAATGACAGTAAAACTTCTATTTTCCTTACACTTGTCCTCACTTTTATTAAGTTTCATGAAAAGTTATATTCATCCCCTTAAAAGAATTCAGAGTTATTTGAAAAAGATGGACAAGTAAATAATTAAGAGTGACAAGTTAGGGGCGCCTGGGTGGCACAGCGGTTAAGCATCTGCCTTTGGCTCAGGGCGTGATCCCGGCATTATGGGATCGAGCCCCACATCAGGCTCCTCCGCTGTGAGCCTGCTTCTTCCTCTCCCACTCCCCCTGCTTGTGTTCCCTCTCTCGCTGGCTGTCTCTCTCTCTGGGTCTAATAAATAAATAAAAATCTAAAAAAAAAAAAAAAAAAAAAAAAGAGTGACAAGTTACAGTGGTTTCTAAAAGGACTAAGGTAATTCAAAGGGAAAGCAATAAATTCTACACATAGGCAAGACACTTGGTAGAATTCAAAGGGAGAGGGTGCTATTTTATCTGGGTGGGCCTGGCAAGTTGAAAGGAGATGGCATTGTCTCTTACAATCCTCCTAATAACCCCATGTGGTAGGTTCCACTGAGTTCAAGCAACTTTGCCAATGTCCCAGACTTTGGACTGGCAGACAGGGAGAGGGTGTGGAAAAACAGTACAGATTGACACATACATATAATGGGGGGCTTCAGGGTGTTGTTACCTATGACAGTAATGTTCGCTGACATTATTGAACTGAGTAATCATCTGGGGAAATAGCCTGTTGCTTTATCACTGAAGAGGGATAAATACAGAAAAAACTCCTGTCCTCAAATGTCTACGCAAAACAATGTGGAGGTTTCTCCAGCCTTTGGGTGCATGGCATATTGCTGTGAGCTACATATGACAGCCACTGGTGGCAGAGATGGTAAAGTTAATGACCTGTAAACATCACATGCATAGAGGTAAGCAACTCCGTCATACTGGTGTTAAGCAGGCAACCTGACTCTTCAGAAGGTCACTCTTTGCCCGAGGTTGTATGGTGTCATCTAAGTCATGTTCTTAGCTACTGACCCTTTGTTCTGCTGGATACCACTGTCCTTTGCAGATGGTTTCTGCCAATTCTTTTATATGAGGAGGGAACATGGCTCTGCTCTGGGATATGTTCCCCAAATATTATTAGAGGTAGCTATTCAAAGAGCCAATTCAGAGTTTCTACAGGGCTCTCAGGTAGCTTCTAAATGTCAGGGGTAATTGAAGCACGTGGTGTCTCTAGGTCCACGTGGCTTCTGACTGGAGTGACAATCCAGTCACCTCTGTGACCCCATTAAGATCAATGGGCAGGCACTTGATTCATAACTGCAAAACGAAAAGGTCCATCACTACAAAACTAAAAATCCTACCACAGCCTTTCTCATCCTGAGAAATAGGGCCCCTAAAGGAATTTAACAACGCAATTCTTTACCCTAAAGGAAAAAATTGCTTATAACTTTCAAAGATGAAGTTTTACATATACAGAATAAAAATATCAAGATCCAGTCAACTTGGGGACCACATAAAAACACCAGATTTTGAAGAAGGTGACTGGTGTTTAGATCTCTAATAAATCAAATATTAAACATTTCCTCTCTCTGGAGTCCCCAGTTTATTGACAAACATTGTGATCCTCTTACAAAACTAGTCTTGTTGTTAAGGCAGAAATTTTTTAAAGCTCGAGATAGAGTCATTCAGTGAAGTGGTGTCTAAAGGTTATTTGAATATTTATATCTGTAAGAAATGAATCTTAGTGTTTACATAGTTACTCAACGTTTTACACTGTTTTCACACCTAGAAATCAGTACATTTGACTGAAGAACTAGTTAAAATACAGCTTAATATAATTTTCCACGGTAACAATGGATCATGATGTTCCTTCAAGTGATTTATCACCTGACGACAATGAATACTTTATGGGTAAGTATATTATTCAAAACATTTTTCAATTCGTTCTTAACCTTTAAAATTACTGTGAAAATAGATGGGTATTTTAATAACCTAACAAGAGCTCCAGGTGTGTTTAAAGCATATCTTTTAATATGCTTTAAAATATTTCACAGGAAAGATTTTTATTTTTGCTTATTTATTCTACTATGCCACAGAGAACCAAAATTTTTTTTGATCCTCTGCTTTTCATAGAAGTCAAATATAGGCCAGATGCCCATGTGGACTAGTCCGCATGTGTTGGTATGTTCAAAGACCTCCAGATCAACAGCAGGACAATATGTTATAAAACCCTCTTGGCCTCGCATTTCCAACTCTCTCATTGCTTTTAACGGCTCCTGAGTTCTCCATCTTTAAGACCACCTTCATGAACTTTCTCCCTGAAGCTGTCCCAAATATCCCATTCATGGAGACTCCTATATCCTCTCTTCCCCACGCAATGAGTATCACTTTCCTGTCAGATGCTTCACTAGAATGCTGGAATACATTCATAAATTGTCAGACCAAAAGACTGGGTGTCTGTATGACCACCAAATCTCCACTTCTCCTCCCAGAAATACATTTACACTATGGGGAAGAAGTTCTCTCCTCGTAACTGCTCTTCCCCTATGAAATCTCAGAGGAGCAGTGCTAGAGAATAAAACTGACTACCTCTGCATTATTTAACTCAGCAGGTGGTTCCACGCACCTAACTATTGGTGCTTTGTGATTAGAAACGCACAGGATGTGCAGACACATATACTGACAAATATCCTCAACGTTCCCAGCATCCTGATCGAGTCTTTGAGCTAGGGTAGTAAAGTGTATTCACACTGCTCTGCCCTTGGCTCAAGTTCTAAGGAGCAAAAGGAGGAGCTGGTCTCTCTCAAGCTAGTCCACACTCAGCCCCCTGGAATCCATCAAGTGTGTTTACCGGTATATGAATCCAGCAGCTCTGTGCCAGGTCAGAATTCTTACGCCCTACACTTTCATGGGTTTTACCTGCAGAAACCTCACCAGGTTCTTAAGGAAAAGAGCCAAGAAAAACCACTGTGTGTTTCTGGCAAGGAGAGGGCAAAAATAACCACTTTGAAATATGCCTAGACTGTTCTCCATAACAAAGGTCTACTCTCCAAAGTAAAAGACTTTACCAGAACCTTACCCAACCTGGATTAAGGACAATTAGTCAAATCTACTTCTAGTTCATATGTCTCATTTAAATGGGAGTGGGAGAGAGGTCAAAGCTTAGGAATTCAAGCCCCACTTAAAAAGTGAGATTTATTTATAACATTATAGATTGCTTCCCTCCCCCACCCCCCAAGTTTCCCATAATAGGGCTCCTATGGTAACAATGGATTTTATTTACAATAGCTGTGAGACATACTTCAAGATTTAGTTCTAGGGGCCCCAAATACAACAAGGATAAACAAGGATACTGGAGGAATCTGAAGCCTCTGGTAGTTACAGCTAGAGCAAACATTAAACAGAGCCAGACTCCCAGCCAGATTAAAATAAAACCTCACATTAGTGTTTATGTGTCAGTTTTCATCAGCTAATAGATCAGGCCTGGATTTCCACCAGAAAGTTACAAGGCATGCTAAAAGGTATGAAACACAGTCTGAAGAGACAAAGCAAGCATGAGAAGATGACTTGTATATGGCAGCATTGTGGAATTATCAAATAGGGAATTTAAAGTAACTACAATTAATACATTATATTACAAAGGTGTAGTGATCAAGACAGTATGGTACTGGCACAAAAACAGACACAGATCAATGGAACAAAACAGAAAACCCAGAACTGGACCCTCAACTCTATGGTCAACTAATCTTCAACAAAGCAGGAAAGAATAGCCAATGGGAAAAAGATGCTCTCTTCAACAAATGGTGCTGGGAAAACTGGACAGCCACATGCAGAAGAATGAAACTGGACCACTTTCTTACACCATACACAAAAATAAATTCAAAATGGATGACATACCTAAATGTGAGACAAGAAACCATCAAAATCCTAGAGAAGAACACAGGCAGCAACCTCTTAGACCTCAGCCATACCAACTTCTTACTAGACATGTCTCCTGAGGCAAGGGAAACAAAAGGAAAAATGAAATATTGGGATGTTATCAAGATAAAAAGCTTCTGCACAGCAAAGGAAATAATCAACAAAACTAAAAGACAACCAATGGAATGGGAGAAGATACTTGCAAATGACATATCCAATAAAGAATTAGTATCCAAAATCTATGAAGAACTTTTCAAACTCAACACCCAAAAATCAAATAATCCAGTTAATAAATGGGCAGAAGACATGAACAGGCAGTTTTCAAAAGAAGATATACAGATGGCTAACAGAGACACATGAAAAGATGCTCAACATCACTCATCATCAAGGAAATGCAATTCAAACCCCACAATGAGATATCACCTCACACCAGTCAGAATGGCTTAAATTAACAACAAAGGAAACAAAAAGTTTTGGCAAGGATGCTGAGAAAGGGGAACCCTCCTACACTACTGGTGGGAATGCAAACTGGTGTAGCCACTGTGGAAAAGAGTATGGAGGTGCCTCAACAAGTTAAAAACAGAACTACCCTGTGATCCAGCAATTGCACTACTAGGTATTTACCCAAAGGATACAAAAATATTGATTAAAAGGGACACATGCATCCCAATGTTTGTAGCAGCATTATCAATAATAGCCAAATTATGGAAAGAGTCCAACTGATGAATGGATAAAGAAGTTCTGAGGCGCACACACACATGCGTGCACGCACACACATACACACTAGAATATTACTCAGCCATAAAAAAGAATATAATCTTGTCATTTGCAATGACGTAGATAGAGCTAGAGTATATTATGCTAAGTGAAATAAGTAAGTCAGAGAAAGACAATACCATATAATTTCACTCACATGTGGAACTCAAGAAACAAAACAGATGAACATATGGAAAAAAAAGAGGCAAATCATAAAACAGGCTATTAAGTACAGAGAACAAACAGGGTCACTTGAGGGGAGATAGGCAGAGGGGATGGCTAAATGGGTAATGGGGATTAGGGAGGCCACTTGTGATGAGCACTGCTGTGGATGAGTGATGAATCACTAAATTCTACTCCTGAAACTAACTAACTAACTAACTAACTGAATAAAGTAACTATGATTAATATGTAAAGATTTCTCACGGAAAATGTAGATAGCATTCAAGGAAAGATAGAAAATGTAAGCAGATAAAGGAATACTCTAAGGAAACAACAAAATGAAATGTTAGAATCAACGCTATCAAAAAGGAAGACTGCATTTGATGGGCCTATCAGTAGGATGGACTGGCTAAAAAAAAGAATCATTAACCCTGAAGACTTGTCAAGGAAGCTTACCAAACTGAACTGCAAAAAGAAAGAATTAAAAATGTTAATGAATAAAGAGACAGTGCAAGAGAAATATCTGAGGTTGTAATAGCTGAGAATTATTCAATATTAATTATTTTTTTCAAAATTCAAAATTAATGACAGGCACCAAAGCAAGAGAAGGAAGCTCAGATAACAATTAGAAGGATAAATAATATAAAATCTACACCATAACGTATCATATTCAGACCAGAGAAAACCAAAGACAGGGAGAAAAACCTTGAAAGAAGCCAGATGGAGCAAGAACACATTCCCTACAGATCCTACAGGATCAGAGTTACATGAGACTTCTTGTCACAAAGCATGCAAGTAAGAAGGTAGTGGACTGACATATTGAAGGTGTTAAAATAAAAGAAAAATGCACCAGCCCAGAAGTCCACATCCAAAATATCTTTCAAAAGTAGAAGAAAAATAAAGACTTCCTCAGACAAACAATAACTAAGGAAATTTGTTTCCAATGAACTTACCCGCAATTAACGTTAAAAGACTTTCTTCAGACAGTAGGAAAATGGCATAGGTCAGAAACTCAGCATTACATAAAGAAAGGAAATTGTGTCAGAGAAGGGCTAAATAGGGGAAATTAAATATTTTATTCATATTATTCTTAACTGATCTAATAGACAACTGTTTGTCCAAACTGGCAATAGCAATGTAGTGGGTGGTTAAAGCAGATGGTTAAGTCAACTAAATGGTAGTCATGTTGTAAGGGACAGAAAGGAAAACTGGAGGGGCGCCTGGGTGGCTCAGTCACTAAGCGTCTGCCTTAGGCTCAGGGCGTGATCCCAGGGTCCTGGGATCGAGCCCCGCATCGGGCTCCGTGCTCTGCTGGGATCCTGCTTCTTCCTCTCCCACTCCCCCTGCTTGTGTTCCCTCTCTTGCTGGTTATCTCTCTGTCAAATATATAAATAAAGTCAAAAGAAAGATGAAAGAAAGAAAGAAAGAAAGAAAGAAAGAAAGAAAGGAAGGAAGGAAGGAGGAAGGAAGGAAGGAAGGAAGGAAGGGGGAGAGAGAGAGAGAGAAAGGAAGGAAGGAAGGAAGGAAGGAAGGAAGGAAGGAAGGAAGGAAGGAAGGAAGAAAGAAAGAAAAAAGGAGGGAGGGAGGGAAGGAAGGAAGGAAGGAAAAAAGAAAAAAGAAAGAAAGAAAGAAAGAAAGAAAGAAAGAAAGAAAGAAAGAGAAAAAAAGAAAGAAAGAAGGAAGAAACTGGAAACATTAGGTTGTAAAATGCCTGCACTATCAGTGAAGCAGTATACTGTTATTTGAAAGTGAACTAGATTAGTTGTAAATGTATCCTGTAGGCTCTAAAGCAAGCACTCAAACAAGTAAAATAAAGGAGTCTAGGTGATATGCTAAAAGAGGAGAGAAAATGGAATCCACATCATGCTCAATTAAAATCAGCAAGGACAGAAAAGGACTGGTAACATAAAAAGGACAAAAAAGAACAAATGTAATGAAGAGAAAACAGGCACAAATCTGGTTGATATTAATCCCACTATAACAATAATCATGTTAAATGTGAACGGTCTAAATACACCAGTTAAAAGTCAGAGACTGCAGAAGTGCATTTAAAAAAAACACACAACAATGTGCAATTACATGTTGTCTATTAAAAAAAAACTACGTAAAATACAGGGACAGTAGTCTCCACTTTTGCAGTTAGAGACTTCAACATCTCTCTTTCGGTTATTGAAAGATCCAGCAGGAAGAAAATCAGTGAGGATATAGCTGAAACTAAAGAATATCAAGACAATCCAGCAGTGTCTTACAAAACCAAACACAGTTTTCCCATATGATCTAGTAATCTTTATTCTAGGTCTTTACTCAACTGAGTTGACAAGTTGTGTACACACAAAGACCTGCACATGAATACTATTACAGCTTTATTCATATTGCCAAAAAGTAGAAGTAACCAAAATATCCATCAATAGGTGAGTGGGTAAACTGCGGTATAGCAGCAAAATGGAATATTATATTTTGTGAAAAAAAAATGAGGTATCAAGCAACAAAAAACCATGGAAAAAATTGAATGTATCCTGAATGAAAGAAACCAGTCTAAAAAGACTGCTTACTTTATGATTCAAATTATATGACACTGTGGAAAAGGCAAAATAATACAGACAGTAAAAATATCAGTGGATGCCACAGGTTCAGGGAGAGGGTGGGGAGATGACTAGGTAAAGCACAGGGGATTTTTTTTTAGGGCAATGAAACTATTCTATGTATTCTGTAATGAATACATACCATTATGCCTTTGTCAAAACCCATGTAAATTCGTTGCACAAAGAATAAAACTTAGTTTACGCAAGTTTTTAAAAAAATCACTGAGGCTGTTGGAGGCATCTCAGAAAAGCATGCAGATTGTGACAAGAGAATCTAATGCTATTACAAACGTATGGAAAAACCTCACTGAAGAAAGTGTGGGAAAAGCAGTGACCTGAGTAACTTTGGAAATGAGTGAAACGCAGGCAAAAGGGACTGCATATAAGAAATGTACTCTGGTTCAAAAGGTTGCTTGGCACAGAGGTATGGGTCGTCAATTTTGATATTGCTGCTTTATATATAAACTGAAATTAAATGATTAGGTAAACAGATGGCAGATGATAGGATCCAAGTTTCTCACTGTTAGAGTGGAAATTTACAAATAAGCAAGAGAGAAGGCTGAATACCCACGTGGTAATGTATTAGAGTTGGGAATATCACTAACACTTGATACTTAACTTAATATAGATACAGGTGGTTTTACATGTAGACATGTTTATTGATATATGCATATACATGAGTCAATATATACACATATCTTTCTTTGCTCCATCAGCTGAGCGGAGAGGGCTTAAAATAAATGACACCCACTAGTAACAAGCACATCTAATGCCCAGACCCTGATTTCTAAGACCATTCTCTAGTACAAAAAATCAGACATCCCTGGAGAATTGGCTGACTCTAGGGATAGGGCTGGACATAACTAACATGATCCTGGAGCATCTTCCAATGCCATAAAACTAACAAAGTGCCCAAAGACACACACAGACATGCAAAGAAAAGGTATGTCAAAGGTCATAGGAGCTAATATAAAGACTCCCAAATTTGAGCAACAAAGTAGGCATTACAATCTTAAGTATAAAATGAATATATATAACTCCACACTAATTTATATAAAAGGTTAAATAATTAATAAATGAACAAAGAAAAAATGTCCATACAGAAGAATTTCAAATAAATTATGTAGATACCCCATCCTAGAGGTGACTTTCTTCCCAACAGTACAGAATGGAAAGGAAGAAATAAAAGTTCAACATTATAGAGGAGAAATCTGGCAAGTACTACTTTAGTGATCAAGGTAAATGTCAACAGTCATAGATCATGTTCTTGGTTTGTACCGCTGATATGATGTGATGAAAATGGCTCTTCACCTCTGTGGTCTTGCTCCCCAAAACTTATTTTCTCAGTCTAACCATGAAAAAGCATTGAACAGTTTCCAGTAAAAGAGTATTCCACAACATACTTGACCGATACCCCTCAAAACTGTCAAGGTCATCAAAACCAAGGAAAATCTGAAAAACTGCCCCACCAAAGATAAATCTGAAGAGAACTGATGATTAAATGCAAGATAACATCATGGGTAGAGTCCTGCAATAAATGAGGGGACGAGGTATAAACTAAGAAAAATTAAAACAACTAAAGACTTTAGTTACTAATAATTTATCAATACTGGTTCACTGTTAGAAATGTGAGATATTAATGTAAGATATTAATAATAGTAGACTGTGGAGGGTTTACAGGAAACCTATTATCTGCTCTTTTTTTCTGTAAATATAAAACTGTTCTAAAAAATAGTCTACTAATATAAAAACAAACAAATGAGGAATAAGTTCAAGGCCATGATGTAAAGATGAGTATTTTTCTCACCATCTAAATGAAAATAATGCATTTAATGGTGTCCCTTAACTTAACAAGAGGGCTACAGATTTAATATATAATTATATTCATGATATTAGGGCCAAATAAACATGAACACAGTTAAGATTCTGGATGTGCATAACTAAAGAGAAACTGAAATAACTGAAATTATGCTTTTTTGGTCAAGAATATAGCTTAACTTGTGTTCCATTAAAAAACCTTAGCAGCTGGAAAATGACCTGGAACAATTTAATAACAATTCAGACAAACTATGTTATCAAATATAATTAAACTTCAAAAAGGCAATTTTAAGAGTCAATGAGGGCATCTTATAGGTGTATATAAATTTTGTGACAAAGTACAGTACCCCCAATAATTTCTTTCATATATTACACTAAGATAAGACATTGTGAATATTTCAATATTAACTACTTAAAGGATTTATAACATGGGTGATTAGGAAATTCAAGAATTAAAATCAAGCTGAGACTTCAGCAACAATAAGGAGTAAATATGATGAACTGGTCTGTAAGCAGTCCAAGTTCTATGCTGATTCAAGGGCAACAAAACTTAGTGCTCCTGAATAAAAGAATATTTTTTTCATTAAAATAACATATTTTACAATACTTCACATTTAATAATGACTGCCTTAACCAGTGAGGCCTTTAAGTCTCAAAAAACCTTTTCAGAGTAATATCAGCATTGTGGCAGCCAAATACACTTGTTTTCTCCCTCTTCTCAAAAACAAAAATTCAGCATCCAACCCTAGACAAAAGTGCCTTTGAGAGAGCCATGGGACCTAGCACCACATGTCTAGGAAGCTAGGAAGATCTTGCTCACCCATGCATCAGGAAATAGGCAGACAGGACCCCGTCCCAGCTAGGAACCCTGTTGTAGCCCATGAACCAGCTCTACCTACTCTAAGCCGTGATCTGTAAGCCCCTGAAGAACACAGATTTCAACAATCACTGACAGACAACATAGCCTCTGTGGAAATTCAGGTTTTCAGAGGAGAAGTTCTAGTACTGTTGCTGGACAAATACATATATATTTGACTTTGAATGTATCAGAGTGAGTAACAGGAACAGGCTGACCCTACCTAAGTCATCCCTCCCCCAAGGTCACACAGCTTAAAGCCAGGAGGGATTTCCTTGGCCATTTCTTCTGTGGGGGAAAATGAAAGCCAGTGAGTGAGCACCCACCTTCCCCAGTATGCCGGATGCTACTAAAGGAGACATGTCTCGCTTGCCCTACCCACAGTACTGAATCATAAGCTAAATGGCCCATGTGGGGCAAGCGGTGGGGAGGGCAGAAGACAGGATACTCATGGGGGCATCAAAATGATGTGGACACTACTAACCATGGCACTGATTCCATCTAGAAGCCAGCCTGTGAGTCACACAGAATGCCTTGCCCATGGATCCCCACAACTGGCTTACGGGCGACCCCAGTGCTCCAAATCCCTCACTCACATGCAGCCCACCCCATGGCTGGCTTCTTGTGCATTTTCCCAATGGCAGTGGCAAGAGCAGGCTTTGGAAGGCAGGTAGTGAGTGCATGTAAACGAAGGACCAATCTTCAGGCCAGAGAAAGATCACACACTTGAGCTTTAGTGTCATCTTTGGGAAAGCAAAAGACAGGCCATCAGCACTGGGCCTGGTGCATGACCGGTTAAAGAGAAGACATGCAAGCTTACAAATTATACCACAAAAAGGAGCAAGATGTGTAAGGCAACTATACTGATAGGCCTGAGAAAGCCTCGGAATCTCTAGCAGGGCTGACAGAAGGCATTTCGTCCCCAAAGTCAATTAGTAGAGACTGTAGGAGGAGATTACTACTTCATATGAAGGCAACAGGCAAAACATCAAGGAACATGAAAAACCAAGGTAACAGAACACTATCAAAGGATCACAATAAGCTTCTCGTAACCACACCAAAACACATGGAGATCTGTGATTTATCAACTTAAAAAAAAAATCAAAATAGTTGTTTTAAAAAAGCTCAATGGAAAAAAAAAGCTCAATAATTATAAGAGAATACAAAAGGCCAATTCAACAAAACCAAGAAAACAATACAAGAACAAAATGAGTTTAACAACAACAACAACAAAAAACAGAAATCATAAAAAAAAGAACCAAATACAAATTCTGCAGCCGAGGAAAACAATGAATGAGATGAAAAATGCAAAGAAAAAACATCAACATCAGAACTGATCAAGCAGACCCAAGGAACCTATGAGACTGAAGACAAGACTTTAAAATTATCTAATCACAATTTTAAAAAATTAAAAAGGTAAAGAAAGCCTATCTGATTTATGGGGTGTCATTAGAAGAAAAACTCTGTGACTCATTGGAATTCCAGGAGAGGATAACAAGAAGTGGACAGAAAGCTTTTTTAAAGAAATGATGGCGGACATAAAAAAGGATGAGACTGTACCATCTGTGACAACATGGATGGACCTAGAAGGTATATGCTAAAGAGCCAAGATATGGAAGCAATATCAATGTCCACTGACAAATGGATAAAGAAAATGATATATAATGGAATATTACACAGCCATAAAAAAGTGAGCATGCCATTTGTGAGAACGTGGATGGACCTACAGGTTATTCTGCTAGGTGAAGACTTAACAGACTAAGAAAGACAAATACCATATGATTTCACTCATGTTCAGAATCTAACAAATAAATGAATTAAAAAAAAAAAAGCAGAACCAGACCAATAAATACAGAGAACAAACTGATGGTTCCAGAGGGAAGGGAATGAGGTGATGGGCAAAATGGATGAAGGGAAGTAAGAGGTATAGGCTCCCATATATAAAATGAATAAGTCATAAGAATAAAAGGCACAGCATAGGGAATAGAATCAATGTTATTGTAACAGTTGTATGGTGCCAGTTGGTCGCTACATTTGTGGTGAACATAGCATAATGTATACACTTGTCAAATCACTATGTTGCACACCTGAAACTAATTTAACATCATGTCAACTATACTCAAATTTTAAAAATTAAAATAAAAAATTAAATTAAAAAGGAAAAAAAAGAATTTAGAGGTAATGATGGAAGAGGCAAAGAAAGTTATTTTTTCCTTTATTGAGAAAAACTGCAATTGCTAAAAGCCAAAGGAATGCTCATAGCCAAAGACTTCCCCTAATGATTTCCTACAGCTTTCACTTTGTTTCACTAAACATGCTAAATGAGCTCATGACATTTCTCCAGACAAAAAGTAATTAAAAAAAAATTATAAAAGAAGATGGCTGAGAACTTACCATTCTGGAGAAAGATTTGGGTATCTAGACTCATGAAGTTCATGAGTCACCAAAAAAATCAACTCAAAGACATCCTCTATAAGGCATATTATTAAAAAGCTGGCAAAAACAAAAAACAAGAGGAGAACCTTAAAAGCAACTAGAGGGAAGAAAAGCTTTTAACTTATAAGAGAACTTAATCAATCAGTTAAGTCTGTTAACTGATTGATTGATTGATTGATTATTAGAATGATCTCTACAGCCAATGTGGGGCTTGAGATCAAGAGTTGCATGCTCTTCCAACTGAGCCAGCCAGGTGCCCCAAAGCTATTAATGGTTTCACAACAGAACTATTGCAGGACAAGAGAGTTTAAGATGGCATATTTAAAGTGCTAAAAGAAAAAACAACTGCCAACCAGGAATATTTTACCCAGCAAAGCTTTATTTCAGAAATGAAGGAGAGTTAAAGACTTTCTCAGACAAATACAACCTGAGGAAATTCATTACCACTTGACCTATACGACAAAAAAAAATGTTAAAAGGAGGTCTTCAAGTTAAAATAAGAGTAGTTAGTAACATAACATCATATGAAAATATACAGCACAATGCTAAAGGTAAGAATATACTCAATTAAGAACTCTAGTACTGTAATGTGCAATGTTAAACACTCCACTAGCATAAACATTAAAGGGCAAGAATTTTACAAAATAACTATAGTTACAGTAATATGTTAGTGAATACACAGTATGACAAGAGCTGAACGGTGACATCCAAAACATAAAAGGAGGAGTAGGGTGGAGCCTTGCCACGCAACTTAAGTTGTTATCAACATAAAATAGACTGTTATATTTGTAAGATGCACAAAAAATATTCCATGGAAGTGGCAACCAACAGAGAGTAGAGGTAGCTATACTTGCATATATCTTATGTAAAATAGACTTTAAGCCAAAAACAGTAACAAGAGACAGGAAAGGGTCATGATGTCATGATACAGGAGACGATTCATCAAGAGTATAGCCAACTGTAAATATATATGTAGCCAACATCAGAGCAACAAAATATGTTAAGCAAATATTAACAGATAGGAAGGGAGAAATAGACAACAATCTATTAATAGTAGATATCCCACTTTCATCAACGGATTGTCCAAAAAAAAAAAAAAAATCAACGAAGAAATACTGGATTTGAACCACACTCTAGACCAAAAGGAACTAATAAACATGCACAGAACCTTTCATCCAACAGCAGCAGAACACATTCTTTTCAAGCACACACGAAAATATTCCAGGCTACATCACATCGCAGGTCACAAAAAAAGTATTAGCAAATGTAAAAAGACTGAAATCATACCAGATTTCTTCTCTAAATCTCAATGATGTGAAACTCAAAATCATTAACAGGAGGAGAGCAGGAAAATACACTGATATGGAGAGAATGAATAACATGCTCCAGGATAACCAACAGGCCCAAGAAGAAATCAAAAAATATCTTGAAACAAACATGGAAGCTCAAACACTTCAAATTTGGGAATTCAGAAAAGCTGTGCTAAGAGAGAAGTTTACAGTGAGACACATTCACGTTAAGAAAAACAAAAGAACTCAACCTAATTTTATACCCCAAGGAACTAAGAAAGAACAAACTAAGCCTAATATTAGCAAAAGCAAGGAAACAACAAAGATCAGAGCATAAATACATAAAAGAGATTAAAAACACACACACAATAGAAAAGACCAGTACAACTAAGAGCTAGTTTCTTGAAAATATTTCAATAATCAACAAAACTAACTTCACCTAGACTAACCAAGAAAAAAAGGGAGGAGTTCAATAAAATTAGCAATGAAAGAGGACATACTACAATTGCTACTTCAGAACGACAAGAGATCATGAGAGACTGGTATGAACAATCATACACCAACAAACTGAGTAACCTCGAAGAAATGGATAAATTCCCAGAAACACACAATCTATCAAGATGGAATTATGGTGATACAGAAACTCCGAACAGACTAATAATGAACAGGGAGATTTAATCAGTTACTAAAACCTTCCAACAAAAGAAAGCCCGAGACTAGATGGTTTCAGTGGTGAATTTTACCAAAAATTTAAAGAAGTAGTAATGCCAATCCTTAAAAATAAGTGCCAATACTCAATGAAAACAGGATAGCTTATCCAATTAATGGTGCTGGGAAAACTGGATGACCACATGCAGAGGAATGAAAGTGGACCTCTGTCTTATATCACTCACAACAATTTACTTGAAATGGATTAAAGACTTGACAATGTAAAACTCATAAAAGAAAACATGGGGGAAAGTTCCTTGACACCAGTCTTAGCAATGATTTTTTTGGATATGACACCAAAAGCATAAGCAACAAAAGTAAAAATTGGTAAGTGGGACCACAGCAAACTAAAAAGTTTCTGCACAGTGATAGAAACAAAAAAGTTCATGAACAGACTATTGAATGGGAGAAAATACTGGCAAACCCCATGTCTGATAAGGGGTTAATATTTGAAATATATAAAGAGCTCATACAACTCAATAGCAAAAACAAAAACACACACACACAAAAAGTCTGATGAAAAAATAGGCAGAGAACTAACTAGATATTTCTCCAAAGAAAATATACAGATTTTTTTAAAAAAAGAAAGAAAATATGCAGATGGCCAACAGGTACATAAGAAGGTACTCAACATCACTATTTATCAGGGAAATGCAAATTAAAACCCAAGGAGATATTACCATTTTAGAATGGCTATCATCAAAAAGATAAGACATAACAACTGTTAGTGAGGATGTGGAGAAAAGAGAACCCATGGAGAACAGTATGGTGGTTCCTGAAAAAAAAAATCAACAGAGAACTACCATATAATCCAGCATTTCCACTTCTAGGCATATATTCAAAGGACATGAAAATTTGATCTTGAAGATCTATCTGCAGTCCCATGTTCATGGTAGCATTTTTCACAACAGCCAAGACAAGGAACCAACCTAAGTGTTCATCAACAGATGAATGGATAAAGAAGATGTGAGACAGAGAAATAGATAGAGATATAGATACACAGACGCACACAAATAATTCAATAGAATATTATTCAGTGATAAGAATGAAGAAAATCCTGCCATTTGCAACACGGATGGACACTGAGAACAATACACCAAATGAAATGTCAGAAATCAAAAGACAAACACTGTATGATATCATTTGCATGTGCAATCTAAAAAAAGCTGATCTCAGATATTAATAAACAGATATTCAAGTGATGATTACCAGGGGCTAGGGAGTGGTGAAGTGGGGAGAGAGTTTATACCCTGTCAAAGGGTACAAACTTCTAGCTATAAGACAAATAAGTTCTGGCAATCTCATGTTCAGCATTTCAATTATAGTTAATAATACTGTTTTACATACTTCAAACCTGATGAAGGACTAGATCTTAAATGTTCTCACCACACAAAAGAAATACTAATTATATACAAAGTGATGGAGTTACTAGCTAATGTGTAATCATTTTTCAATATGTAAGTGGTTCAAATCAACACATTGTACACCTTTAATTTTTACAATGCTGTATGCCAGTTATAGCTCAGTAAAACTGGGGGGCGGGGCGGAGAAAATAACCTTTTCCAATGGGAGAAGATTTCTGTTTTATATAATTGGGGTAACTAAGATTTCAACAACTATTACTTGTTTAATACTGAACCAAAAGTTGGAACCAAATCCCTACTGTCCCAGCACATGGTGTGTGCTCCTTACATACACATGATTCCCTTTGTGGAGCCCCGTGTTCCAAACCATTCACTTCAGTAGAAAGCACAATGTTGCATGCTTACTACGTGTTAGGCACTGTGCCCTTTGCTAGGAATACAGAGATTAATAAAATGCAGAATTTGTTTATCTCTCTATGGCCTTACCATCTGGCATAAATGTTTGTTGAATGATGAAAGAAAAATAATGAGTTTCAGATAATATGGATTCCTGAATTATGGGTTTCTTGATTCAGATACAGGCAATGTGATGCTTCTCACGTTACATCAATTTTATTATAGTTTACACTGCAGAGACATTACTCTGTATACTGCTTGTTGAAGTTATGCTTGCTAATAAATAATCAAAACAATATTCCTGCAACACCATCCAATTAAAAATCTACAAATATACCCGGTACTAGGAAAATAAAATCGCTTCTCACACTTAAGAGAGTATCTGTATTCCCTGGAGGAGAAAACAACAAAAAAACTAATGAATGTTCTGGTAATCCTTTTAGAATTTTTAGCAACTATTTATATTTTTAAAGGGCATAATATATGCATTTGGGTTACAGCATTTTTGTGATTAAATGTATATACCCTTAGCCACCCCACCAAAAAATAAATATGTACCTTCATATGGGCATATAGTGAAAGAAATGGTTAATCGCGCTAAATTCCATTCAATATATGGAACTCTTGGTGCCTTTGTATGATTTCATTAGGTTTTATACAGCAGCACACATATACGAGCTCAATAAACAACAACAAAAGACTGTTCTATTCTTAGAGTAGCCAAAAGCTCTCTATCAGAAGTGTATCTTGACCCAAAACACTCAGTTTTTCTATTGCCTAGGAAACTAACAATCCAGAGCCATTCTTTTATCACAGACATACTGAGAACATTTAGGAAGGTGGGAAGGAATAGGATTTGGATTATTTATTATAGATCAATTTACTGATTTATTTGCAGTGTTGCACCCCCCACTCTAAAGAGTACTAATAAGGAATATGTTACTGAATGGAATAGAAGTTCCCGTCTCTGTCCTTTATTGCCCCATACATGGAAGCAGAAATTTTATTGAAACCTCACATTACCACGCACATGTCTGCTTGGGCCCCCACAGAATTAGCTGGCATTTTTTTTTTTCATTCCACACACTAATGACTGAATGGCATTAGCAAAAACCTAGCAGATTTGGAAGGTTTTCCTCATCCATTTTGGCTGATGTGTCCTCGAAGACTTAGCCTATTGTGGGGAATGCTCTTCTGCTGGACAAAAGATGTCTGCGTTTCTCTGGGAGTGAATTTTTACTTTCTATTCCCATCTGTTCTCTTATTGTCTTCCCATGTCGAGCTGGCAAATGCTGTGGGACCGCCTTGTCACTCCTCTGTGCATTTTCTTCCTGAAATTAAGTTGGATCATTTCTTTTTTTTTTTTTTTTTTTTTTTTTTTTTTTTGGTTTGGCTGAACCTACTTCCTGGAACACTCTTAGAGGCTTTACCTTACCAGTAATTCAGATATCCTTCCAAAATTCTTTAAAATTAGCTAATTAGTTGCAATCGACTTCCCTGTTTTCAGACCCAGAGATAGGTTGTTTTGCTTTGTTTTGTGTGAACATGGCACGTGTGATAAAATTCATCTGTTTATGTTTTAATAATGCATTCCAAATTTTCAACCACCAACTCTTTGAGTGCTTTCATTTTGCCTGAAATCAGATGCAATTTAAGTATATCGGTATGTTGGGATAATTTGCCAAACATGTCATTATCTACATATAGGACCAGTGACGTAATCCACAAGGCCTCCCATGCAAAATGAAAATGCAAGACCCCCTTTTCAAAACAAATTAAGAATCATGCTCTGGTGACATTAAAGCATTCAACAAAGCGTGTGGCTCCTCTAAGCACAGAGTCCTGACTTCACAGGCTGCCTACCATGCAGCCAGCCCTGTCTAAACATTTTTTCTGATACAAGTGCTCACATCAGAAATAAATAACCAAATTTTCACTATTTTTTATATTTATGATATTTACATTTATATTTATGATCAGCCTGACATGACCTCAGAAATATGCTAAATCTTTCCTAGAACCTCTTTCCTAATCCTCTAATATTCCTGACCTGTAAATTTTTTTTCTGCTAAAACAAGGTTGTTTGATTTATTGAATTATGCTTTAATTCCTTAGTTTGGATTCCTGGCTGTTGAGAGAAAGAGCTCCAGGGACAGATGGAAGGTGTGTTACTCCTGGCCCCACTCACTGGCTTCATGACCCTAGCAGAATACTTGACCTCTGCAGGTCTCTATTTCTTGGTCTAGAAGATGGCGGTTGGAATTACATGCATCTGTTGTTTGTTTGTTTGTTTGTTTCCTAATGGGGATTAAACAAGTTAAATCAGCAATAACCGTAGTGTAGTGCCTGACACCTAACAGGAGCTTACCAACGTTAAATACTAGCTGTTAATTTAAACTAAGTTCTTTCTTTTTTAGCAACCACTTACCTGTAATTCCTGGTTCCGACTTCCTCTTCCCCTACGAACTTTTACAGTAAATACATCTCTTGCCTTTGCTCCCTCTCTTTTCCTTCTCCAACTCTTCTATCATACTGCCTGGAACAGATGTTTTATGTCCTGCCTGCTTATACAGAAGATCATTAGTCAGGAGTTGCCAACTCTCAAAATCCTTCTCCAATTGTCCTACCAGCAAACTTTTTGGGATCACTGGGAGAGCCTAAAGATGGTGATAATGGATTCAGTTTTCAGGACTGTTTGAATCTTACAAGCCGCCCTTCCTGGTCTCTCAGATGAGGCATCCCTCTTCTTTCTACATCTTATGACCTCATGCATGTAGTTTGGGTTATGCCCATTAGGCTATGCGTAAACGCAAAAGACATCGTTTGTATTTTGAAAGCAGTAGTTTGAAATCTGAAAAGGCAAAATCACTTTCCCCTTTATGTAATGAGCTTTGCTCTCTCATGGCTCTATACCAAAATAACTGAATATGGAAAACTCTAGCTTACACGGATTGTCAACACTCTCAAACTCTCAGATCAATCCATCTTCAGAGAGAACTGAAGTAAATACCTACTTTTTCTCTCATTGTTCCAAACTCCCATGCCATCTGGTGTCATTGGATTTACTCACCCTTGCTCAATTAGGACATCCCTAATCCTATCGAAACCCCATTCCTCTCCATTCTCCCAAATGTTTTCAGTATGTTCTCTAGAACACCCAATTGGTGATTAAGAGATTCCTCTACATTTTCAGTTTCTTCTTAACTCTGACCTTGATGGGCCATGAGGATTCAGCTTCTAACAGAGCCCCTGAAAAAAGATGCTGTATCTCAGATACCCCAGTTGTGTGAGACAAAGAGCCTGGAGGAGGGACGATTGGTCTCATTAGGTTCTTATCCAATATTACCCAATAAACCCGATAAGCTTTCTCATTAGTAAATAGGCAGCCTAACCAGCCTACCCTTAAGTCCTTTATCAAATCCTTGGATTGGGAGACTTCCACGTTTAGACTTAACTAGATGATGTTAAGATTCCCATACAGTTCGTTGAGTTAAAGACAACGAAGAGGACATTGGTTTAACTCCAAGCCAGTGGAAGGACAGTGTTGGCACCGCCTGAGATGGGAAGTGATTCCTGCACAGGAGCTATGGAGGACTGGAGATGAGTAATTCAAGCTCCAGAAATTCAATTTCTGAACTACTTGCCTCTTCTTATCTTCAAAAACACAATCCATTCAACTCATCTTTATTTATTTATTTTTCTCATCTCTACTGCCTTTCAGGAAACTGCCCCTAATCACCAAAGATTTTAGTTCCCAGGCCACACTGTCTCTCTCTCTCTCTAAACTTTTTAACATTCTTTGGACTTAACATGAACATGTATGACCCATGTAACTTTTTGCCTCTTCATTTCTTTGATTTTCTTAATGTATTTTTTTCAGGGTTCCCTTTCCAGTCACACTCTCCCGAAATCAGACGGTAGGCACTCTAATTTCTGCCAACCTCAGTTTATTCCCCCAGTTTGCTTACTCTAGCACTTTGAAGATAATCTTATTTAATCGAGACCTTTAAGCCGTTAATACTGGTACTTATCCACTATTTATCACCCATAACCTATTGTCCCCTCCCTACCTTCACAGCTTAGATTGACTAAGCTTTTAATTTATTTACTTCCTGGCAAGCACCCTCAACTCCCTTAACCCCTCTCTGTAATACTGACTTGCAAACATCCCAAACTTGGTTGAACCTAAGTCTTCACATCCTTTGTCCCAATACCTGAGTACTTAACATTCCAGTAAAAAATGACCCAGGCCAACAGGCTAATCATTATATTTTCATGCCTCAAATGAATACACTATGCTGCTTGAAAAGCCCAGAACATGTCCTTAGAAAGTGTTCTTTTCTATGCTCACAGTTCAATATTCTGCAGCTTTTTATCAATTTGCAAATGAACTTTATAACCAGCCCCAGTTTTTAGCTGAGTTTTTTTTTTTTTTACTTCACAGGATAAAACAAGAATTCCTATGTCGTCCCATGAGTAAATCTATATATCCACCAGCCTTTGTAGCCATATTCTCTGCCTTTCTTCAGTTACAGTGGACAATGACACCCTTCATCTAAAAATGTTAATCCCCAAACACGTGCTCTGGACCCCTCCTTTCCCTCCCTTTCAAAAGGGCTTTCCTTCTTAGTTACTCCCTCTCTCGAGAAGGTCATCACTCACTTCATCTCTACTGGGTCATTCTAAACCACATACAAAATCATCATACTCTTCCCTCTTAATAAAAAACAGCTGTGTTAATGTACCACCCCTTCCAGATACTATCCATTTCTCTCCTTCTTTTCACAAAATCCTTACCCACACCTGATGAATGACTCTTTAGCCCACTCCAATCTGGCTTCTCACCCCCATCACATAGTAAAACTTATCTTCACTAGGCTCTTCTCAGTGACATCAGTGTCGCCAAAACCACTGAACATTTTTCCGTTTTATCAACAATATTTAGCCCAAAAGAATATGCTTTACTCGAAAAAAAAAAAAAAAAAAACACCTGTTGTTTCATAGCTTTTGTAACATCAGGCGGTCCTGTGATCTTTTTTCTTCTTGATATCCTTCAGCCACGTTGACGGCCTTTTTCTTCTCCCAACATTCCCTACATTTGAGGGGTCCAGGGCTCAGCCCTTAGTTAGCCACATTCTCCCCTTAAGTGATCTTATTTAATCTCTTGGCTTTAATGGTCTTATTTATTTTTATGATCTTCCAAATTTCTATCTCCGGCATCAACTAATCAATGAAGCTTCAAACATATTTATCCACCAATCTTACCTGACATGTTCTCTCAAAGACCTAATCACCAGTCTGTATTTAGTACATCCAAAATTTAACTTTTGATATCTGTCTCTCCCTGTTATTAAGTTCAGTGGATGACAGCAGCCAAAACCCTAAGAGTATTCCTCGATAATTCCCTTTCCCTCTTCCCCATCTTCAACCTGTCAGCAAGACCTGTGAGTTGTCATCCAAAATACGTTTTAAATTCATCCATTCCTCTCCATCACCAATGCCACCACACTATTTTAAGTAAGTACTGGAAATTATATTCTATCCATCATTCTGTCCCTCCCACCTACACGCTAAGTTCTATGAAGGTAAAAACTTCTGTGTCTTTACTTCTCTACCTCAAGCACCTAGTGGAGGGCTTCTAAGCACTTAATAAATCAAGAAGTAATGGACATATTCCCCCCTTGATAATTCAGTAAAGTCTCTTTTATCTTTAATGTCATCTCTACTTCTTGTTTTCCATCTAAATCTTTATTTTTCTAAATAAGATATTATTTCAGAAGATACCTATGTTCTTTACAGTTTTTTTTTTAAGTCAGAAAATGTATGTACACAGGGGGAAAATTCACAACATAGAGATCAGCACTATTAGTTTGACACCTATGCTCTAGACTTTCTTCTTTGCACATATAATGTATTTCAAAGATTTATTCCTATACATATTTTGTAATCTGTTTATATATAAAATGAACGTATTTCCAAATTAATAAGTATAGGTAATTGTAGTTTAGCTGAGTTTTAGTAACTTTAATTACTTTAATGAATGGATATTATTTTATTATATAATGTATTCAGCGACCCTAATATTACTAAATACTTAGGTTATTTTTAGGTTATTCTTAAAAGAAAAACAGGCATGTATACAGCAGTTGGTATACATTCTCAAGCACTCCTTCAGACAGAAATCACAGGAGTATACATACCCTCAAGGTTTATTCTATTTTCAAAATGGTCTAGAGATAAGTTTCAGATATTTACTTTTCTTCCACAGTACATTATAATTCCTATTCTCGCCAAGCCTGATTCTTTTCTTCTTTTAGATCACTGTTAATTTATTACATACAATATATATCTAATTTTTTTTAAAGATTTTATTTATTTATTTGACAGAGGGACAGCCAGCGAGAGAGGGAACACAGCAGGGGAGTGGGAGAGGAAGAAGGAGGCCTCCAGCAGAGGAGCCCGATGTGGGGTTCGATCCCAGAATGCCGGGATCACGCCCTGAGCCGAAGGCAGACGCTTAATGACTGCGCTACCCAGGCGCCCCTAATTATTATTTTAATATGTAATTCTGGAATTACATTTTATTGAAAATTTTATTCTTACTTTTACATTTAATATTTATCTTTTAAAAACTTTTTCTACGTGTTTAATCTTACTTTTCTAATGGAATTTTAATCATTTGTCTTACTGAATGCTGCCATATAGTCCTGAGACATGTTGAATATTTTTTTCACTTTTGAGTTTACCTGTAGATTTTTCTTAATCATAAAAATTTGAAATATTTAAGTAATGAAATCAGTACTTTCCTTTGTGGTTCTTAACTTTCATGTCATGTACATAAATTCCTCCTTCCACTTAGATATAGGTTTTTCCCCTTCCTTTCAACTATTTCATGTATTCCTTTCTCCCCATTTAAAATCATCACTGTATCTAGAAGTTGCTTTGGTATGTGGTTGGACCTAATATTTTTTTTTCCTTTTTTTTTTCCTTTTTTTTTTATTATGTTATGTTAGTCACCGTAAAGTACCTCATTAGTTTTTGATGTAGTGTTCCATGACTCATTGTTAAAGTGTAACACCCAATGCTCCATGCAATACGTGCCCTCCTTAATACCCTTCACTGGGCTAGCCCATCCCCCCACCCCCTCCCCTCTAAAACCCTCAGATTGTTTCCCGGAGTCCACAGTCTCTCATGGCTCGTCTGTCCCTCTGATAGCTCCACCTCTGATTTCCCCCCTTCATTTTTCCCTTCCTAATGACTAACCTGGTTGATGCAGGACAATTACAACTTTTTCTTTTCAGTTTTACTGAAAAATCACTGACGTACATCACTATATAAGGTTCAAGTGTACAGCACGATAGTTTGACTTACATATACTCTGACGTGATTACAATGGGTTCAGCTAACATCCATCTTCTCGTATAGATACAATAAAAAAAAAATTCTTCTTAAAAAGGGGAAAAAAAGAGTTCTCCTTACATTGAGAACTCTTAGGATTTACCCTAACAACCTTCCTATGTATTAAATTCAGTGTCAGCTATAGTCGTCGTGTTGTATGCTTACTTACCTCATAACTGCCAGTGTGTACCATTCGACCACCGTCCTCCATTTCTCCCTGTCCAGACACCCTCCACCTCTGGTAACCAAAAGTCTAATGTGTTTGTCTATGAGTTTTATTTGTCTCATTTGCTTTACATTGCAAACAGTTATTTATTTCACATATATATGAGATTATACAATATTTCATTCTCTGACTTACTCAGCATAACTCCTTCAAGTTCCACCCACGTTATTGCAAATGGTAGGATGTCTTCATTTTTTATGGCTGAGCACCGTTCTGTTTCCAATTTTGCAGAGGATGATAATGAGGAAAATGATTTCAGTATCTGAGGAGCCAAGACCTTACATTGGTCTCTTTTTCTAAATATTCTGAGCTATTGTTATTTTATGACTCTGTCACATCTGTGAATCAATGCCCTGATGATACCCATTTTGGTCAGAAGTGCAGTAAATGTATTGATTGCTAAACACTTAGCAGCATTACAGTGTTCCATGTTTCTACCAAAGAAAACAGACCACGCACTCCATTTATTTAGGTGGTCTTTTGTATCTTTGGTGAGGTTTTATAATTTCATTATATATTGACAATTGCTATTTATTTTATGTAATATGATACGTTTTATACATTCTTGTTACTGTATATGTGAGTCTTCGTCCGCTCCATTTTCTATCTGGTAATTAGTATTTAGGAAAGCTATAAACTTTTTAAAAATAGGCTCTTTGTTCCCACAAGCACCAATTCCCCCTCATTAATTCAGGAAGAGTTCAAATGTTACTTTTGATGACCTCAACGAGAACGTGTGCTAAAATGGTAAATTTACACCTTCTAAGACTACTTACTGGCTACAAAGCTGCTCTCATGACTCCCACTTCCCCTGGGAAATCTTTTTCATTCACGTGCTAGGTTAGTCACCTTGGGCTATTGTAACAAAATACCACAGACTATGTGGATTAAACAACAGAAACTTATTTCCCTTTGTTCTGGAGGCTGGAAGTCTAAGATGCAGATTCTGCATATTCAGTTTTTGGTGAGGGCTCTCTCTCTGGCTTGCAGATGGCTGCCTTCTTACTATGCCCTCACGTGGCCTTTGGACTGGGACTATGTGCAGAATGAGGCATAGCAGGAGCGGGAGTTGTCTGGCTACTCTTCTTACAAGGACGCTAATGCTAGTGGATCAGGATCCCACCTTCATTACCTCACTTAACCTTTATTACTTCTTTATAGACACTACCTCCAAATATAGGCCCATTGGGAATTATGCTTTCCACGTATGAATTTTGAGGAGACGTAATTAAGTCCAGAGTACCTATCTTATAATTTAAGTCTTAAATTTAACATATCATCTGCATGTGAGTAACTTCCCATACATACTGGAAGAGGTCATGAAGAAGACAAGACCTAAAAGCTGGACCTGGCCAACCAGAGGCTCCCCTTCCCGCCCCCATCTTTGGAATATGCATTCTGCTTGCCTTCCCTGCTCCTAGACACTGCCCCAAGGACACCGTCTCCAGGTAGTAAAGTGATGATGAGACCCTCTGAATGGTATATGTGACTGAACCCAGTGAAGGCCCCTATATAAACTTTGTTTTTATTTAAAGATTTTATTTATTTATTTGAGAGAGAGAGAGAGGGAGGGAGAGAGAGAGAGCACAAGCAGGGGGAGCAGCAGAGGGAGAGGGAGAAGCGGGCTCCCTGCTCAGGAAGCCTGATGCAGGGCTCGATCCCAGGACCCTGGGATCATGACCTGAGCTGAAGGAAGATGCTTAACCACCCGGGCACCCCTAAACTTTTAAGAATCTGATGGCACATGCACAAATGTGCTCATCTTGAGGTAGCCCCGGACAAGGCTTGTAGATATGTTCCCTTGCAGCTTAACCCTGCCAGCTGCCAATCTGCAGTGGTCTGCCTCTTTCTTCAGGCTCTCTCTGGCCTCAGCATAAGGTAGCCGCTTTCAGATCACACCAGCGAAGCTCCTGGGCTTTCAAAGCAACAACTCTTCAGAGATCTCTCCATCCCTTCTTCTGAGTTCCAGATTGGTATCTCCAACTCCCAGTTAAACGAGGGATTTACATTTATCGTTGCCCCCTCCCCCACCAAATAAAGTAGAGCCATAGTTTTGTTCCATTTCGATTTCTTCCTTATCCTCTCGAATCTTCAAATCCATTCTTCCCCTACGGGTTCACTGCCCCTGACTTTATTTGGGCTCTTGTTACGTTCTCCTAGATGGGTGAAGGTGTCTTCCCCTCTATTTCAACTTGCTCGAAGCTCCCTTCCCTTAAAGAGACTAGATTAGTTCTCATTAACTTTTCAAATGTCACTGTCTCAAGGACCCAGCCTGTGGGGATAAATGCTATAGTGCCTATCTGAGAAAAGTTAACTCCAGGATTAGCCGGAACCATAATTATCAGAATTGTCTTTATCTTCTTACAAAGTTTTAAAATGTGTTATAGCACATATTCCGGGTCCCCAAATCACATGATACGAATTAAAAACAAAAGCAACAAAAGCAAAAACAGAACACTGATTAAAGAACTGGATTATGGGTTTTGCTTAATCACTGTGTACTTTAAGACTTTCTTTCAAACACCCTACTTCATTAGGGATATATTAGTTTTCATTAAATTAAGTACAGGACTAGGTAATGTATTTCTAGTGGTACTGGAGATGAGGTTCTAAGTCTCTGTATTTATTAACAATGTATTATAAGCTAAAAATGTGACATTCTCAGATATGTCTATAAAGTCCGATTTACACGATTTCTTCTTTTAAATGAAACCATGGCTGTGAGCACATGAAAATCCTGCCAAGCTCAGGTTTCTGGGACTTCCTAGCTATTGGCTTAGTTCTGAGGCTACAATACTAACCAAAAAAAAAAAAAAAAGAAAGAAAGAAAGAAGAATACTATTTTTTTGTTGTTGTTTTTAAAGTACAGCATGATAGCTTTCAAAGATCAGAGGAGAAAAAAAATCTAAGACCCTAACTTTGCCTCAAAATACTACAATTTACAATTTGATGGCCAGGCAAAACACTTAAACATGCTCATTGTTTTGCAAGGTCAAATAATGTCAGTCTGTAAGTCAGAAAATTAACCAGCAGGATGAAATTTGAAAAATAACAGAGAAAAACAGAACTTAGTTACCAGAAGATGTATTAACAGAATCAAGTAGAAAGACACAATTTTTCCAACTCTGACTTTTTTGGTATACTCATTCTTTTCCAATGAGAGCATCCTGTCTTCCAAAACTCACTGTCTTTTAAAATGTTATCCAGACTCTGGATACACTAACCTGACTCCATTCCTCCTATGTCTTCCCTCTTGTACTAAAATACCCTGGACCAAAGCACAACAAATATAGGGAGTATCTGGGATGTAGAAAGAAGAATGTGACTGCCTAGGGAATTCAGGTTTCCAGAACAACACATGAGTTCTCTGGACTTCCTGACTGTTTCCAGTATGTCCCAGAGAAGGCACTACAGAAGTCTCCAATCAGGAACCACTGAAAGCAGACGGAAAAATACCCCAAAACCCTGTTTCTCCTAGCCAAAGACTCAGAAAATGAAGACCTAAGAAGAGATGACCTTTTTGGTAATCCCTGTCCCTCTCCAGCCAACTACCAACAGAAGAAAATCTTTCTCTCTCTCTCTCTCTCTCTCCCTCCCTCCCTCTCTTAATGAGATGTCAGGAAGTTGTGATAGTAAGCACCCCAGTTTTCTCTTCTTTGGAGTCCATGTGGCTTAACAGGGAGCTATTTCTACCTTAGAGGTGACAAGTCTGGGCAAGGCCTCTGGCTGATTTCACGCAGAGTGTGAGCAGCGCTGAATGGGGAGGTGGCCTTCCAACCCACCCATCTGAAACAAGGCAGTGCCCCACTTCTGCCTGACTGGTAATGGCAGGACAAGTGATGTTGAACATACATACTTCCCCAACGCACAGGCAACACTTCAACAAATGAACTTTCTATAACATACACACACACACACACACACACACACACACATATATAGTATATATACTATGTGTGTATATATTATGTAATTATATAGCATATAATTATATAGTATATATACCATATATGTGTATATATTATATATGTATATATTATATATAGGATATATACACACGTTTAAATATATTAAAAATGAAATATATATCATATACAAATATATGTTACGTATTTAAAATTGTGTATATTTCTGTATTTATTATTATGTGAACAAATTACACATATTTTTAAATAGGAACCATTGTGGAAATGACAAATTTACCTAAATGGAGGACAGATTAACGGTTGCCAAGGGGTGGAGCTGTGAGTGTAAAAGGTCAACATAAGAGCCTTCTTGCTCATAAAAGCACCAGACAGCACTTCAGTGCTATGCTGGGGAGGCATTACACAGCTAAATTACCAACAAAAAGCACAAAAATGTGAAAAGTATGGCACTAAATACACCCTGAAAGGGGCACGTGATTACAGTATGAAAAATGAATAATAAGTATGACTTTGTTTGGCCCCAGCTGGGAATATGTGCATTCGGCAACCCCAATTTTTTTGCTTGCCCAGGAGTGATAGTGAAAGCACCACGCCCATGGATTTGGGGGCTACAAATAAGTTCTAGCAGGTAGGGTGAATTCTCAAATACGGAATCCACGAAGAACGAGAACTGACTGTCATTCTCAGGAGCCCCTGGGCGCGGGCAAACTAAGGGATCGTAATCACAGTCCAGGTTAAGACATGGAATCATATTCACTGCCAATGTATACAGAGCAGCTTCTGAACCCGGTCTATTTACAATGTTCTCTTTGGAAGATTACCACTTCCATCAAAGCAATTCAAGATCTTTATCCCACCCCAATGTTGCATTCTGAAAATATCCTTCAGCGTTGAAATTCTGCCATGTCATTTTTCCTTTCACGATGGGCCTTTGCACAGAGTTTATACATTTTCCCATATTCTGATACCACTGTTTCTATTTCTTCACTGTCATTTTATCCTACCCAAACAACAAAAAGTTACTTATCTTCCATTGTTTCTGCTGCTCTTACGTATGTGGTAGATCTGGAAGTGATTATTTATGTCCCTAAATTTACAGGGTAATTCTCTAGAATTCCTAAGAGGCCAACTCATCTTAGAGTTTGCTGTAAACTGAGAAGGTTTTGTTCTTTATGCCACGACAGTTGCCAAGGAGGCATTTTACAGAAAAATGGTGAACAAAGAAAGACTCTCTTCTACAGCATGAGATCAGTCAAACAAGGAGAAATTGTACACCCTTGAGTCTGTAATGTTGGCATGGAGCAAAACCGCTTCTAGCTTGATCAACAGAAATGGCAATAATAAAACACTGGCATTATAAGAGAAAACCAAAATTGTTTTTCTTTGTCCCCCTAAATTTTTCTGATTGCTTGTAAGAGAATAAGGACAACCTAATCGCTAACCTTCTTAGTTTTCGATATACGTATTTTTTTTCAACTGTCCCTTCCTTACTGATCTGTAACATTTTTAAGAGAGGAGCTTGCAGGGCACGTTGGAGTTGACTCTACACCAACCAGCTCAACTCTCCGCTTGGGTAGCAGCTCTGTGGTCTGGGGACTGACCCTCCAAGGGTGACTCTGGGTAGTTGAAGCCAGTCAGCCGCACTCTGGAGTTACCTGTGAGGGTTTTAAAAAATATAATGTCTGGGTTTCGATCCAGACACTCGGATTTAATTGGTCTAAGGTAGAGCCCAGGCTTTTAAAACTCCCCAGGTGACTCTAACCGCAGCCCAAGCTGAGAACCACTGGTTTAAACCAGCCATGCTAATCCCAGCTCCCTGGACAACAACTGATTCAAAACAAGGCTCGAAACCACCAAAACATGGTATTTGTATCAGTTGTGATTAGTGTCAACTGTCAACTGAAAAGAAGTCTGAAGACAGACCAACCAGGCATAGCAGGGCAGGGCTATAAGGTCTGCAGAGACCCCGTTTATGTCCTTATTTCCATTCATTAAAATTGTACTCGAACCAGAAAGAAGGAGAGTAAGAGAAAAAGGGTTCAAAACCCTTTCTTTTAAAGATCATTCCTGGCAGTCCCAAGCGTTACATAATACTGACAAGACTTAGAATCAGTGAACGCTCACTCTCCATACACAGCTCGCTTCGAAGCTCCACACATCTCTTGTTCTTGGCGAAAACTGAATCACATAACTATCTCCAAGGCGGAATGTAATTTTTAAGCCAAGTGCATTATCGCCCTAAACAAAATCACATTTTTGTTATGCAGAGGCTACGGGAGAATAGGCTAAGAAGAGACAAAGAGCAGTATTACAATACCATTTTTACTAGCTGGTACTGTTCAGAAATGACCCAAGCCAGGCAAAAGCAGAGAATAAAAGGAAAACGTAGAAAGTAGTAAGAACTTCAGTTCTTTTTACATCATTAAGCCACTGGATCCCCCAACCTAAAGACCTCCTAAGTTAAATTCACGAGGTCAGTACATTTACTTATTGATTCTGATATGAACAAGTTTTCTGCTACTTGTAATCCAAAGCATCCTCATGGTTAGAAGGGCTAAAGACAGTTCACAGTTCCTCACTTTAACTTATGAAAAGGGTGAATGGATTTGCTTCATAGGAAAATAAAAGTAGTAATTACTATTCTTAGAGTCTGTCAAATCTATTTGCAATTCACCCTTTTGGTCTAGAAAAGGTAAATCCATTTATTTTCCTATGGTAATCTAGTTGCTGCAAGTTGAAAAATATGCATAAACTCAAGTGTACAGTAAGTTCAACTGGGAATTAAAAATATTTGGGTTTAATATTGTTTTCTTGAGATGAACTCAGGGTGAGAAATCAGTATTTGTTTCTACTGGACCCAGGGAAAAAAGAGACTCAATGTTTCCAAGGTCTCTATGAATTTCCTTTTAGTAGAATGGAAAATATCATGTGGAAATTAATCCTAAAACACTCTCTAGCCTTCTTTCTCTTTCCTTAATTGTTTGTGCCACTTTGTGTATCCGAGATGACTGGGGATATATGTGATTGTTTCTGGGAGCATGTAAGAAAAATCTAAACGAATTTATACCAGGTCCTTCAATTACAAAGACGTCTCTCAGAGCTCCCACCCTGTCTTCAACTTTAATTCACAGGAAGGTGTAATGATCTAAAAGGGCTCAAAGCCCAGAATAAATAATCAGAAAAAAAGATACCCCTTAGGTCTCTCCTGGAGGATCACAGGTAAACCATTTACTCTTGTGTTAAGTCAAAAACTTGCCTAAGAGTCAAGAATATCAAGATGGGTTCTATACCTCGTTGTGTGGCATTAAGCAAATATTTCACTTTTCTGGTCTTGATATAATCATACAGAAAATTATTGGTTCTGTTTGATGGTCTTGTAAGTCTGCTCCTATGGCAGAGTTGTCTAATTTAGTCTCAGTTTTAGTTCCTTATTCAGAAAACAGTTTGGGGTCAACTCATGTCCAGTCTCTCTCATAGTGATTCCTTCTTTCTCTCTTCCTCCCTCCAAGATTCAAACTACTTTTCCTAAAGAGGATGGTTTTCATTTACAAAGGTCTGGGAGACAGCATTTGTTAAAAATGATATATGGAATACATAACTGGTCTATTAAGTGGGCCAAATTAAGTAGGATATAAGCAGAAAACAGCCTATTTTTCCTGGTCACTCTCTTCACCTTGTTCCTTGTATCATTTCAATAGATCAGACAGCTTTCTGGTGACTTGTAGGTAAAGAGAACTCACTTCCAGGTGGTAAGAATCCAGTGCAACCTAATTCAGCCCTACTATCCCACACCCAATACAGAGTTCTCTCATCCTCAGACGAGACACGGGTCTGGGCATCTGTATTAGAGAAGAGGGATGTGTCCTGTTCTCTCTCTTCTCTTGCTCCAAATGCACCCCTAAGAAATGCGGCTTATGGCTACACCCAGATAAGGGATAAAGATAGAATGAGAGGAAAGAGGGAAAACCTACAAACTGTAAGGGATACAAGTCTAATTTTCCAGTAATTTCTTCCTACCCTCCTACAGCAGCAGGTAAGAACAGGCCCACACGAGTGTGCACCTTGGTAGCATGCAGCTGGAAAGCAAACGAGGTCATCTGGAGAGCTAAGAAATGCCATCTGGCTAATGGGTTCTTCAGCCACTTTTGTTTTTGGCTTGAGAAGTAACAGCTCTTTTCCCCACACCCACCCAAACGAAAGAACAGAAAATACTACAGTGCTCTATCACACAAATTCCCACAAAAGGATCTTCCTCTTGAACCAGTGTCTGGGCTTTACCTATACAGGCTGGAAACAGATGATGTGACCATCATTTCAGAGATGCTTACGGTTCTTATTAATAAGACTTCCATGTGTTGTTGCAAGCATTTCCTTTTAAAACACGGAAAGAATTATTACCCATTATCCTCAGCTACAAAAAAGATTTGGTCAAAATTCTGAAAAAAATGGAGTATATCTATATAGATGATAGATAGATAGATAGACAGACAGACAGACAGACAGATAGATAAACAGACAAGACAGAACAAGAAAGAGAAGGAACAGGAAGGGGAGGGGAGGGAAAGGAAAAGTTTAAAGGAAAAGGAAAAAGAGAGAGGAGAGGGGAGAGTGGAAGGGGAAGGGGGGAGAGAAGAGAAAAGAAAAGAAAAAAGAAAAAAGAAAGGGAGAGAAGAAACAATTCATAATGAACAGAGCCACAAAGGCTTGTTATTTTATGAGTAAGGCTTGGAAAGAGGAATTCTCTTTGCAAGAGTATTTTGAGAAAATATTTTCTAAATTACTCATAAGTTTAGCCCATGTTCCAAGAAAATTCATGTGTGAAATATTCAACATGCTCCTACTTTTCTCGGGATGACATGTTTTATGTACATCTCTGTTTAATAGAACATGGAAACTATTTTTTGTTTTAATCACTTCCTTTTTCAGAAACAGAAACTTTGCTAAAACTCTGCTAGTAAGTTCTCAAGGGTGCATGTGAATTATACAGCAGCCCAACAAATAAAACTGCGGTTGAATCATCAGTGTGACATTTATTTTATTTGGGATATGGGCTTTCTGGGAATTCCCCTTTATCCTGCTTCCTGTTACAGCGACATTCTCCTGCACGGTAGTCACTGGTTATTAGAATTAATCCTATCATCATCACCATAATTAATATTAAATTTATTTTCATTAACTTCCCAGACACAGGGGAGCTATGCGGGTTATTCTCTAAGCAAAGAAAACTGGCACACGCCCTCCTTCAGGGTTTTCCATTTGAAGTCAACCAGTTCAAATAACAGTCAATGGAATGGAGAGCATTTTATAGCCATAATTATCATCCCCATAATCACCATCATCATCATGAGTGCCTACAACGTGCTGAGTTTATAGCAGGTGCTTTAATTATATCATCTGTAACCATCAAGTAACCTGGGGGGACTGCTGTAGGGGCCTCTCTGTTTTCTCCTCTTACAAGGGCATGGGGGTTTCACTAACTGATGGGGTAGTTTGAAAGTTGAGCCTCATTGGGTCTTGAGCCAAAGCCCTCTCTGGTGCTTCCTGAGAAAGAGTTCACTGATGCTATTAGGCTCCCCATCGTCTGACGGAGCTTAGAACAGATGACATGGAACAGACATTCTCCCTGGGACTTGTGAACCATCACTGGACCAATATAATTAACCAATTTAGGATTGACTATACTGTTCATTAAGTATATTGAGATATTTTTAAAAGGCAAGGTAATCTCAGATGGGTATAAAATGCAAGCTAAACAAGAGAAAAAAAAAATCTAACTTAGCCTTTTTTCTCTATAGGGCAAAAGGTGTGGACACTCTTTTATCTCCCCGTGTGGAGTTTTATTCCCGGAAGGGTCTCCTCATGTGGAGTTTTATTCGTGACCTGACTCTAAGCTTGGCCTCTTCCCTCTCACCCTACCCCTATCAGCTTCTCACCAGAGAATTACAGCAGCTCCCAGGAAAACTCCAACCTTTTTAATGAAAATGTGAGGAGTGCCTCTTACTTCAAAAAGTTGTACATTGTTTTTTTTTCTGACCCTATTCACAGGCTCCGAAGGGGTGAGTACCTTTCCCGTTGAGGTGAGGTGAGTGAAAAACCTACTGTTCCCAGTTCAGACTCCCTACCGCAGGCAGGGAGACGTTAGCTTATTTACAAAGGCCAAATAATTTCTCAGAGACCGCAGAGTCTAATTGCATAGAGGAAACAGTACGTTACCATGGTTGGACCTTGCACGTGAGCAGTGAGCACCTTTCCACCCTGTGCCCTCCCCCCCTCCCCTCCCCACCCGTATACTATGAATCACTTGACTATCACCTGCCTATCTCAAAGTCCAGCAGCCTCACCAAGAACCCACACCCCCTGGATGTTAATTTCTCTCTTTAGTCTTCGTGGCCCAGAGGAACTGTACGGAAGTGAGGCAATCTCACTGCTCACCTAAAGTCATACAGCCATTAAGTAGCAGCGACAGGATTCACACACTCAGGCTCCTTCAACTACCCTGCAGAATCCCCGTTATCGATACGAACAAAGTAACTAGAGGCATCAAAAATATCCAAAACCATTCCAGAAAAAGAAGTCCCACAGCCTCCACCAGTAATTTGCCGGGTGCTTCTAAATAACATCTGACCTTCTCATAGAGGTATGAGATGACAGACAGGGAAACTAGCTACCACTATCCTCAGGCATGATCCTCAGAGCACATAATGGAAATTGGAGTATCCATTTCAGAAGGTTTCTGATGATAGCCTTTATGCTACAAGGGATTTCTTTATAGACATGAAAGCAGCAAACCGTTCAACAGGGGGTGAATAATAGTCAGTTTCATGACTTTCATTTTTACATCTGATTAAAGGCTACAAACAGAAATCCTTTAAAGTTAATAAATACTAATATTCCTAAACACAAATTAATAGATTAATAGATTTGATGGCTCTTTCCAGTTCAGTAGTCTAAGAAGACCTACTACCCTTTAGCACTTAGATAAGATGCAAAAATCCTACTGGGCATACCCACACATGCATTTAGTTGGAATTCCTACAATTTGGGGGGAAGACTCATTTCTTCCAGCCAATTATCAATGTTATCTTGAATTATGTCCTACCATTGATAGCATTTTGACATTTTAAAATCATGAATTACTTACAGTAGCCTCTTCATTATAAAATTATTTTGTTTTCTGTTATTCTCCTATAGATGCATCTGGAATAATTTTCTATGATTTTCTAACAACTCTACTTTATGATACCTATCCACTTAGGTTCCAGAAGTATTTATACTTAGCCCTGTCACTAAGGCAAAGATACACGTAATCCACCCACCCCTCCAAATTTTATTATATGGCTATATTTCATTATGAATGTGTCGCCTAGGAACGTTGGCTTTTTAAAAGAAATTACGATTGATCTTAAAATTACATATAATTACATTAACTTCTTTGGGTTTTAGAATACAAAATCACAAGTGTAAGATCATATTACTCTGTGCTAAAGTACATAACAGGAGATTCGTATGGCCTGATGTCAACATTTTGCTGAAATATGCTGGTATGTTTTTTAATAATGCTGTGTTATTACAGAGTTCTTTTATCTTCTGGAAGTGGGAAGGTGTATGTTCAGCGTCCTCGAGCTGCCCTCACAAATTACCAAAACTGGGGTGGCTTAAAACAACAGAAATGTATTATCTCATGGCTCTGGATGCCAGAAGTACAAAATCAGTAGAGTTATCTCCTTCTGTGGGCTCTGAGGGGAAAACGGTCCCATGCCCTTGACGGAGCTTCCGGTGACTGCGGGCAGGGCTCGGTGATGGCTGACATATACATGCCTCATTCCCATCTCCGCCTCCATCATCATGGCATTCTCTGTCTCTCCTCTTTTCTTTTTTCCCCTAAGTGCCCACCAGAATTGCCTTTAACATCTTTATTTCTGCCCACTATCATTTCAAGGTGTATTATAAATCTTTAGAACCTCCTCTTTCCCCGATGCCTCAACATCCCTCCAAGCGGGCTAGGAGTACTGTGCCCAGGTGACGAGAGGCATCGGTGTCATCGGGCTGGTCCTTGCTACAGGTTCTCCATCCTGAACTCCCCTGACGGTGACCCAGTGACACTGAAATACACCCATAAAACTCCCTCACACCTTTTGCTTTTGTGCTCCCCCCAGATCCCTAGTAAAGGCCCTTGCCCCCGATCCTCACACTCTCAGCCCCCCGCCTGCTGGAGTCCACTCTCCGGGCCCTCTTCCCATATGGCCCTCTTTCTGGCGGGACATGCCTCCCCTCTTCCAGGATCGAGAAGTACAATCAATCTTTTAATATTATAAGCCTCTTCAAGTGTAGCTTCTGCAGTCATGTTGCATGACCGTTAAAGATCCCACCGTGACGACTTACTCCCCCAGGTACAACACACAGGGTAATGTAGGCTTTTCCTATCACATGCCTCTGAATCCTTCCAGCCTCTACTCATTATTCAATTCCAAAGCCACTTCCACAGTTTCAGATATTTGTAACAGCAACACCTCACTTCCGGGTACCAAAATCTGTATCAATCGGAGTTCTTCAGAGAAATAGAATATATTAAAACAGAAAGTATGCAGGAGGGGTGGAGAGGAATGGGGTGAGGGGAAGGGAAGAGAGAAAGGGAGATTAATTTATCTTAAGGAATTGGTTCAAGGGATATTGGCAGCTGGCAAATCCAAAATCTGTAAGGCGGGCCAGTGAGCAAGAGACTCAGGAAAGAGCTGAGAGCGCAGTCTCGAGTTCCAAATCTTCACAGCAGGCCAGCGGGATGGAAGCTTACACAGGATTTCTGTGTTACAGTCTCGAGGCAGAATTCTTTTTCCTGGAAAACCTCAGTGTTTGCTCTTAAGGCCCTCGATTGATTGGATGAGGGCTATTCATGTCATCGAGAGTCACCTCTTTCACTTCATGTTAACTGACTGAAATGTTACTCACAGCTACAAAATACCCACAGAGCAACATCTAGACTAGTATCTGAGCAAACAAGCAGGGACCATAGCCCAGCCAAGCTGGCCTTGCAGAATTAAAAATCACAGGGTAAAAGGCAGCCTATGAGGATTTGGTGGAAAGGACTAACAACCTTGGTTAGAAGTCTAGAATTTGAATGCAAATTTATAGAGCGACTAGCGGACGCACCCTCGGTGTGTATGCGGTTAATTTGGGTTTCTCTCCGAGAGCCAGAGCAGAAAAGACAGAGAAGTAAACACTGCATAAACCCCAAAAGAGAGATTAATCAACTGCCCGAGGTAATCCTGAAAGAAAAGATAATTACCTACATGGACACATGTCAATTGCCTTAGCCTCTAGCTACATTAACTAATGATCTAAATAGAGTCCAAATCTGTCCAAAGAGAAACGTACATGAGAAAACATTTCCAATTTTCCTGTGAAAGACTAAACAATGCTTAGTTTTAAGGAGTGGTCCAGGGCTCAGGTCCTGTACAATTTGGAAACACTGTGCCTTTATGATGGAGCTGAGGAGGGAGATTAAAAATAAAGTATGCAGAGAAAAAACCAGAGCCAGGAAGACCAACTGCACAGTCAACAATGTGGGATGAACAGACAGGAAGACCAGGCGCCCTACCTTCTACCTTCCATTTCAGACCTCATCCCTACTAGCTTTGTGACCTTGGAGAAGACCCTTAAACTTTCCAGGGAGTAAAGAGGCAGGTGTGAACCAAGGAAACCATATCTTAGGGAAGCAGTCTGAAGTGGAAGATAGAAGGTACGGAGCCTGGTGAAAGGTAAAGCCTCCAGCATAGATTTGGCATGGAATCCAGAAGCTTCTAGAAGGACTCGTTAAGAGCCTTTAAAAGATAAAGACATACACACAGGCAATATACAGATATAATAGAATTATAATTATGACAACAATAATGATTAACAGTTATTGACCACTTCTCAGTGTTCTTTACACCAAATTCAAGAATGATTACCACTATCGTCTTTATTATCCATTCGTAGGAGGAAACTGAAGCACAGGAAGGCTAAGAGTCTTCTCCAAGGTCACAAAGCTAGTAGGCGGCAGAGGTAGAATTTAAACCTAGCACTTTGGCTCCAGAGCCTGTGCTCCTAACCACTAAACCATCTGCTACTCAGACAGCTGCAAGTTGATGCCTCCTTCTCACTTTCTTTTAGCATCCCAAGAAGCTGCTACCTGACTTTCTACTTCCTTCATCTGGCTGGCCAATGATCAGTGAGAGAGAGAAGATAATTAATTCTAAATTCACAGTTCAAGCTATATACAGATACTGGAAAATAAGAACGAACACAAAAGGCACAAATTCATTCTCCAAGATTAGGCAGCAATGAGGGCCTTGGGGGGAAAAGCTGCAATAAGAAGAACATAAGGAAAACCATGCTTTGGACATCTGAACATGTGTAGCTCAGCAGGTCTAAAGTGTCTGCTGTCAAGGTTAATAAATAAATTACACACTCACGTTATGCACCAATGAAGTACTTCAGTAATGAGTGGGGGGGTCACAGAATAATAATGAATTTCAAAACAAAAGCAAAAACAAAGATTGGTGTCTAAACACCAAGAAAAGCTAGCACTAAAAGTGATAAACTCAGTTTTCCAGGCATAGAAGGAGCAATATGGGAAATGGATGAAAAGCATCTAGACATAATAGAAAAGAGCTGATACGTGTAGAATCAAAGTAAATCATGTCCAATAAGTCTGATAGCTTTTGGGGAAAAGGATGAACTTGAGGAAATAGGTGCTCTCTCAGAGATTACTTGCATTTTTAAGGAAGTAAAAATATCAAACCAAAAAAAAAAAAGTTTATCTTGAGTAAATGGCTATCTAGATTTTCCTGAGTTAATTTTATATCTAGCCTTATGAAACTCATTATTTCATTTTTTTTTTACTTTTAAAAATTACATATTTATTGGGATGTCTGGGTGGCTCAGTTAAGCATCTGCCTTCAGCTCAGGTCATGATCCCACCGTCCTGGGATCGAGTCCCGCATCGGGCTCCTTGCTCAGCGGGGAGCCTGCTTCTCTCTCTCTCTCTCTCCCTTTGCTGCTCCTCCTACTTGTTGCTCTCTCTCTGACAAATAAATAAATAAAATCTTAAAATATGTATTTTATAATATATATAAATATATTTTTCATATTTTATATATACAAAATATGTATTTCATGTTTTATAAAATATAACATAAAATATATAATATATATGTATCTTAAGATACATATATATCACTATACTCATACAGCTCACACTATAAAGACAACAATAAAAAAATAATAAATAAAATTCATGGCAGTGGTAAGACAATAGTAAATAAGAAAAACAAGCTAAAAAGAAACCGTGGGAAGTAGAGTGGGAAGGACTCATGGGCATCCGACTGGAGCTCCAGAAAAGCAGCAAGAAAATGAGAAAAGGAAAACAGAACAGACAATGGCTGCGACTGTTCTAGAATTGACAGAAGACACCCATCTTCACGCACAGAAGACTCGAACCTTGCCAAACCAATAGCATCTAAGTCGGGAGGAGAGTTGGTAATCGGAGGTACGCGTTCTAAGGCCCTTCCGTTACTCTCTCCTGATGAGGAGGAGCCATAGCATTTGATAGGTTAAGTCTTCTAAGATAATCACTAACGAGTTCACAGGTAATACAGTAGCTACACAGAGTAGACTTGACGGCTCCAGACGATGAATCAGTGGTGTGTTGTTATAGCTGGTTCCGGCCTGTTCAAGGGGCCGACGGTTAAATTCTCAGGCATTTTGGCAGCAGTTATTAAATCAGCAGCAGCTTTAAATCAGCCGTGGGAGGACTACTGATACCAAGAGGAATCAGCAGAACCACCAGCACGTGCTCACTGTTGAACATTTCCCGGGATACCACAAACCTGAAAGCTGTCATCCTATCTGTCTGACATGCGGTCTCACCCTGCCATTGCAACATAAGCTCACTGAAAGCAAACACAGATTCCTTAAATGCTTCTGAGGACCCTGCAGCACGTGGCATGTGTTCCTCAAATACTGGACTGTCTACTACTGTAAGTAAGACCAGGAGTCGTCCTTAATTCCTAGAGAAAAATAAAAGTCTGTACTAGCTTCATGAGTTACCAGCAAAAACCTACCCATCTCTAGAATTCCAAGAAATAAATGAATTACTAAGGCCTCAAAATATAGTTAATTTAGACACCCCTTATTTATGAGAAGAATTGGGTCAGATAATTTTTAGATGTTCCAACGTGAAAATACTGGAGATACTAATAATTTCAAAGTAAGTGCATAAAAGAATGAGAGTCTACTAACTTTCTGAATGGTAAGGAAATGTCTTCCTAGACAGCGGGAAAATGTCACGGAAAAGGTAGGGCCTGTGTTCCCAGCAGGAGTTCCCTCTCAAGCCAGAGAAACGCCATTATTGGTATGTCTGGAGAAGAAAAAGAAAGCATACGATGTAAAATGTGGGGGAAGACAAAGTCAAGATTCAATTAATCCGCTAAAATAGAAATCCCTGGAAATACGTTTTTTGGCATTTGCCTGATAAGGGTACCACAATGCATGTAACTAAATACAAACTGTACTCAAATATAATCAATCAATCAATCAATCAATCAATCTCTGTGGGGTAATGCCAATGTTATTTTGAAACACAGCCAAGGTGACAATATTTGAGACAAAAGTATAATGAGATCATTTTGAACTCTCCTCCAATTTTTTAAAAAGTATACATTGCAGGAAATCTGATGTATATTGAGACAAAAACCATTTTTGAGAAGAGGACAGAGAAACATTTATAGTTCGGTCTGATGAGAAGAAGTGCAACAGTGGAAAACATGGTTAGGATTCTGGAGGAATTTTAATCTGATTCAAAAAGAAAATTTAAAATGGAGGAGGTGGAAAAATTTTCTTCGTCTGTCTTTTTAAGCTTGCGATCAGAAAATCTATCTCATGATGTAAAACTTACCTCTGAGAAGCTGAAAAAAATCATGGTGAACAAGTCTACCTGGCAAGGTTTAATTAGAAAAGGTTTGGCATCACCGTATCTCCCCCTCCATTCTCCTTCTATAATTCATCTGTATACATAAGCTTCAACTAAGACCATAATCATTGTTCTGTGAAACCAAGTTACCTTCTTCCCATTTTCCATCTCTACACATTGACACTTGTGATTTCAGAAAATAGTATTTGGAGCTTAGGCCAAGTGGAACAATTGATAGTAACATTTAAGGGTTTAAATAAAGCACGTCTATCCTTTACAAAATCCTTTCGGGTTGTTTTTTTTTTTTTTTTTTAAGAAATAACAGAAGTAATGTTAAAATTCAAGGTGAAAGAGCCATTCTACCTAAATAGTTCTTTTTATATGCTTTGAAGTCGCCTGTGTAATGTTTATAGGAGCTAAAACTTCTTTTTCATCTTAACATAAAAGACATTTTTCCTTTAATCCTAAAAAAAAAAAAATCTTTCTGCTGCTTTTGAATTAAGGAAGCATGAAAAAGAGATTCATTTTGTGCTTATAAAAAATTGTTTCAACCTTTACTCAGACATCTCCAAACCAGTATTTTTAGAATTCAAAGTAAGAACATACAATGAAAAATGATATTATTTCCAAACCAGCAATAATTTATTTTTGAAATAAAATTTTCTTTACGAAGGTCAAATACTTACTATGGAATTCAGTGTTCTTTTTCCTCAGTGATTTGGGCCCACCCCCGAGTGTGGTTGTATGTATTTCTGTTTGCAAGCAAAATGGATTCCACTGGGGCCTCAAGTTATGGATGTAGAGAGTATATTAATTTGATTTACGTCATGACAGCTCCAAGACAGGACTTTAGGAGATTTTAACATACCATCACCTCCATCTCACCCAAAACCACAAATCTTCTGGAAGTAAGAACAATTGGCTTGCTGTGCAAGTGAAGTCTCTAGATAAGTTCCCTAGTTGCCCCACTATACTCCTCCACCTAAAATTTAGCCAGATTCCTACTCTGAAAAACTTTCTAAAAAGTCCTACAGTTTGACTTTAAGAGCATTTTGAATCACCAGCAGTTTTTTCTATTACAAGGAAAGCCAGAACATTCTGTGAAATTAGAGCTTTTCAAACTCACCCAGACAGCTGGTGCAAGATCACACAGTGGTGGAGACAAGTACATTGATTTGCAATGAATTAAGACAAGTGAGGTTATGTGTTAAGTGTGTGCATATATCAATTAACAGTAGTCGTATTTACTTTTTAACTACATAATGGCAGCGACAATATTTTTGACTGTTTCTCCTTAAAAAATAAAATTTGGCAAAAAAATATAAAGAAAGAAAGAAAAAAAAATTTTGGCAACTTTGGATGAAATGAGATTAGGAAACATTTTCCTAAAGAATTCAGTTTTCACTCTGGACATTTGATTCTCTCCAACAAGAATCAGTTAAAAAAAAAAAAGTTTTGCTTTATGTCAGCGCACGTTTTCCAGTAATATACTTTCAGCTATTTGCTGTGAATAAATATCAAATTGCTTCTAGTTGCATGGGGAAATCACTGTGGGGGAAAAAAAAAAAGCTGGCCTTATGAATGTCTAGGTTTATTTACTTTGAGTTGTTAGTTATGACTCGGGAGAAAAGTATGTCATGAGTACTTTCTCCCAATTTTCCCTTTCTTCTCCTCCTGCCTAAATAGACTCAAAGTTCAAGTTCCAAGGATCTGCTCCTCCTTTCTTGAAAAGGACACCCACTTTCCTATCTACCCATTTCTGATCTCATGATGTCCTAAGTGTAATCAGCTCTGTTGCTACAAAAGGAGAGGACTACAACAGTGATAAAGAACTGTGGAAGAGCTTATCCTTTATGGATACAAAAGGGAGTTGTAAGATGTAGAAACCACTGCTTTACAAAGGAACTGGGCTTAACCAGATGGGAGGAATTCTAAGTATTCTTCGAATAACCTACATGTTAACCCTAAGAGAAAGTTCACCAGTGCCCTGTTGAGCAGAAGTGTCATAGTGCCCAAGTGTTGCACAGCAAATTCCTGTGTCATTACCATGGAAAATGTGGGGTCATTAAAACCCTCACTTCTTTCTAATTCTCTCCTGCTCGGAGAGGCACAAGGGAAAGTTCCAAATCTCAAAGTTCCCTAAGAAAAAGTTCCATCTGGGAAAAAACAGTCTCCTTACCTTGGGTAATCCCTTGGAAGCAATTCTCTTGAAGCCCACTCCCTTGAATTCAGGTAGAAGAGGGAATAAAAAGCTTTTTCCAGGGGTGCCTGCGTGGCACAGCGGTTAAGCGTCTGCCTTCGGCTCAGGGCGTGATCCCGGCGTTATGGGATCGAGCCCCACGTCAGGCTCCTCCGCTATGAGCCTGCTTCTTCCTCTCCCACTCCCCCTGCTTGTGTTCCCTCTCTCGCCGGCTGTCTCTATCTCTGTCGAATAAATAAATAAAATCTTTAAAAAAAAAAAAAAAAAGCTTTTTCCAATAATGCTGTATTTCCTCAAGCACCAAGAATACCCAATTTTCCCGCCAGGACTCTTCTTATATTGACTCTAAGAGTCAGTTCTATACTGGTGCCTTCCAGGAGGCCCGTCATGGACATACATGCCTGGTATGTAGGGCATTTGTCTGAAGCTTTGGATGTTGGCCCTTATTTCAAGAGAAGAGAAAAAAAAAATGCCTGATATCTTGTTACACTCTATGGAAACTCAGCAGGTGATTTATCAGAAATTACAAATAAAGATTCAAGGGGGGTCAGATGGCCTTGGGTACAAGCTAAAAAATCATAGGAGCGGTTGAAAGCAGCCAGAGTTACCTCACTACATGAACCATATACTCTTTGGTATACTTTAGAAGGAATGGGAAATTGTGTTGACAAAGGGTTAGCAAGTCTTCTTTGGTTTATTTTCTCTTTTATAGCCCCAAGACACTAAGGAAAAAGTCCTTCATGTTCGGGCTAGAATACACATGATTCCAAAATAATTCAAATTAAAGACTTCGTTTCATGTCTTTTGCTGCCCACACTTCCTATCCTTTATCTCCAACTACTCGAGTGACATAAAATATTTCTATCTCTACTCTGCCTAGGAGATATCCCAATACTTGAAAAACTGATGAGTCCCAGATTTATATATTTATTTATAACCTCAAATTTATCAGACTTATCAAACCTCAAACTTATCACTCTACTAATTCCTAAGTACGCTCCACAAATGTTAAGACCATCCATGAATTTGCTTAGACCAAAAACTTGGAATTCGTCTCTGATTCCTCTCATTCCTTCACATCCACAATCAATCCATCAGCAAATACCAACAGCTCTATTCACACATACATCGCAAACCTGACTAGTTCCGACTACAATCATTACAATTTCCTGCTAAGATTATTTCAAACACATACAGTTTCTGTTCATGCTTATAAAAGCCCTTTCCGTCATCAGTAGCTACAAAGCAATTCGAACTCGTCCACTGAGAAGAGTCCTCCCTGAACTAAAACCACACAAAGATATCACAAGATATCTCAGAGAAAGACGTTCGCTAAAAAGATTTTGATTTAAAAATAGGGCCCATGAGCAACTTAGAAGTTTACATCTAATTTGTCCATTAATTTCTTCATTTGGGACGCCTGGGTGGCTTAGTCAGTTAAGCGTCTGCCTTCGGCTCATGATCCCAGGGTCCTGGGATCAAGTCCCACATCAGGCTCCTTGCTCAGAGGGGAACCTGCTTGTCCCTCTGCCTGCTGCTTCCCCTGCTTGTCCTCTCTCACTCTCTTTCTCTCTCTCTCTGACAAATAAATAAAATCTTTTTTTAAAAAAAGTCTTCATTTAACATTATTTATTTAGGAGTTGCTATAAGTTCTCATTTTTATGTGACAGACTGAAAAGAAAACAAAACCAAGGAAGTCAAAATGATGTGGTAATGCCTGGAGACCTACTTTAAACTGGACAATCTTCACTGAGGGATATTTAAACTTAGATATGAATGACCCACAGAGGTCTGCCATACTAAAATCTCGGGGAGAAGTGTCCTAAGCGGAAACAACCATTAGTACCCAGCAATAAGGCAGGAAAGAACCTAGTGTGTTCCTGGAACCCAAAAAAGGACTGAGTGCCTGAAGCTTAGTGACAAAGGAGTAGCATGAGGGAAAACAAAGTCACAAAGTTAGGCAAGATGAGATAAGCTGAGTCCTTGCTGGTCCTGGTTAGTCAAGTCCACTTTATGTAGTGTGAGATGAAAAACCATTAAACAGATTGAAACAGAATAGTGACACTATCTGATTTTTGTTCTTGAAAGATTTTTAAGGTTTCCAGTAGCAAGTCTTCATGTGCTGAGACATCAAATACTGGCTTTTGCTCTCCCCATGACTATGCTTATTTTCCAGAAGCAATGTTAATCCGTGGTTCTGTGGCTTCAGTATGTGCTTATGACCCATAATTTAGGGAACGGTCTAGGACTCTTTCATGCTGTCCTGGAAGGAGGAAAAATGGAAGTCAGCTTCCACTACCGAGCTGTGACCAATGAGCTGCGAATGCCCTTAACTGTGAAAAGAGCAAGTCTTATTACACCGTAAACCCACTGATGTGTCTCCCTCCTAAAGCATAGATTATTATATGGTTCTATTGTCAGGCCATGGATACTGGATCTCAGTACTGAGGGAGTTCATTCCAAGTATTAATTTACCTAAAACTGGACGTTCTTGGGAATTGAGGTACGCCAAGCTGGAAAAGACAGGTAAGTTGGACACAAATTAGAAAATACCCCCAAATTTGAGGCTGTCTTTAACCATACTCTGGTTTTAAACATCATTCATCTCTTAGATGGCCAGAAATCAAGTGATAAGGAAAATGTCCTTGCCACAGTTAACCCTTCGCACTGGTAATCGTTAGGATTGCTAAAGCTGAATACTCCTGTGATGACGGTCTACATGTTCAGTGCCCCTGTGATATGATCAGAGAATACAGAGCAAATTCTCCAAAGTTCCCCTAGAAATCATACGTATTGTGAATCGAAGAAACCCCTTCCCATTCAGGAATCAGTCACCTGCCAGGGCAAAAAATGAAACCCTCGCACTGTGGATGCGTTCTCTTCTAAGACGACTCTCCACTTGGTCTTAAGTCAAAGGCCAAGATAATAAAATAAAGCAAAGCCAAGCAAGCCCAGAACACTCGGCCCCAAAGACACATACTGTGGAGGAATTTATTTTATTTCTTGAAAGTTGCCCAAGCAGTTACTGTCCAAGTCACTATGTTCAACTAGCAATATCATATGACTGATTTTTAGGAGTTAGATTTTAAATGGGGGTGAAATACATTTATTTGTTGAGTTAGAGAGATCTTACAAATCATCTGGCCCAGCTATCTGGCCCAGAAAGGAAATAAAAGCCCAAGAGTTTCAGTATTTTTTAAAAGCTAGAGCAAGGGAAGGCCGGAGATGATGTCCAGGTATGTGACCCCTGGGCCAGTTCTGATACTCTACGTTCTACTACGTGGCAAAGCAGGATCAGAAAAATAAAGGGAGGCTAGCCCTTTTCACACAATGGGAGATGGAGAAATGACACATTTTTGTTGAGTTTTCTCAGAGCCACGTTTTGCATAGCCAAACTAGAAACTAAGCATCTTTCTGTGAAAGGCCTCATGTGGCTTTGTCCTTATGCTAATTATAAGTTGGACTACACGAATACTTTGTGGTCACAAGACAGCTGCAGGGCAGAAGTGCCCAACTCGATAAACATTTCATTGTTCCGTGTGGGCAGCTCATCAATGCTCAGATAAGGTGGGCGTAAAGATTTGAAATCATAAAACAGACCCTTAGGGACGTGGTCATTCTCCAGCCTTCCACAGTCAGACAGATTGTACATCACCGGAGGACATCACTGCTTGCCAAAAACAACACCATGGACTGAGATGAAAATAAAAGGACCCAACTGGAATCAACTAGAGGAGGGGTGCGCAATTCTGGTATGTTCTGCCCAATGCCCTCTGACAAGGGCAACTTCGGTTCTGATTACAGCTACTAGCAGTCTGGGTACCTCTGCTAGTCATTTGTTGTCCTGAAATGAAAATGTCAAAAAGAACTTCATGTCAAAAATATCAGGCACAGTGCCACGTCAAAGACCATTTCGTAATGTAAATTTCATAATGTTCAAATCAAACAACATTAATCTCTTCATTAAAATGTACTTCAGAGAGCAATGAGAGCTTCATCTTTATTTCCATAATCTGCTTAATTCCACTTTTTGTAGGATGTGTCTATTAATTCCATGTAAAAATAGAAACATCTCTGTCATCCTTACCAACTCCGTCACTCTCACATCATTGGAAGAGATGTGCAAGTAGTTCATCAGCATTATTTAAATACAAGGGCTCATAAGATACAATTCTGTGAAAACTTTATTTTTTAATTTTTGTATTCTAATAACTCTTATTTCAGAGGGCATTAGGCCCCAAATTGAGTATACTCTTCATATGCTTATTAGGCTTGAGGACAACAGCAAATTTGTAAATGGGTACTATTACTACACCCATTTTACAGATGAAAAAAGAGGAAATAAATTGCCTAAAGTATGCACATTTTTAACTTCAGGCCATCTAACTCCAAGTTCCATTTCCTTGAGCAGTTCTGCTGCAGAGGTGGCCTGTGTTTGAGAGAGTAAGAGATCTCATGGCGTTTGGCACACCTTCAGAAACAGTCGATGCTGTAAAAACCTCTCTAGAGATTGCTGATTTACTTCAATACTCCAGAGCTATAGTGGGTAGATCCAGGGAGCAAAACAGAAAGCAGTAAAGCCTTGAGAAATGTAACTCTAAGATCTCCTTCCGTTGTCTTCTCATAAAGATGCTCTTTCTCCTTCGACAGGAATGTTAAGATGAAAAGAGACTCTTGTAACCAACGCCCATCAAAACAATTTCCCAGAATACTGAAGCTCCCTCTGCCCTACGTCATGGGCACTATCTATAGTATCAATTCGACTGGAAGTGCTTGCTAACCCATCTGCACTTGTCTGCCCCACTGGGTGAATCGTAGGCTCTCCTGGAATCACCCCAAGTATGTTTATGGCACTAGCATACACTTATTACTGCAACTATGTGATTTAATTACATTATGAGTATCAAAACAAAGTAAATAAAGAGAGAAGTGTTTAAAAATAAAAGTCAATTAGGCAAGGGTAAGAAAACTGTTAACGTCCTGGGGCGCCTGGGTGGCACAGCGGTTGAGCGTCTGCCTTTGGCTCAGGGCGTGGTCCCGGCGTTATGGGATCGAGCCCCACATCAGGCTCCTCCGCTATGAGCCTGCTTCTTCCTCTCCCACTCCCCCTGCTTGTGTTCCCTCTCTCGCTGGCTGTCTCTATCTCTGTCAAATAAATAAATAAAATCTTTAAAAAAAAAAAAAAAAAGAAAACTGTTAACGTCTGAAGAAAAACTGCAAAACTCTCAAAGTATTCTGCATTCAGCTGGCTTCACAAATACTTCTCATTCTACTCCAGAGAAACCCAAGCAAAATCACGAGTGGTGTGGTTTCTACAAGGAAGATGTGAACTCTGATGATTCCTACTTGAATACTTTGTAAAAGACCTCGGACAAACATCTAAAGATCGGTGATAGAATGTATAGCTATGTTTCAAGTCCATATAAAATGCTTCACGTATGTACCATTTTGAAACAACAGCTTTTATTTTTTAAATTGAACAGATACTGTAATGCTGAGAAATATGAGCGTGTATACTATAAGTTTTGCTACGTTCTAAGTCCCTTCAATTCCAGTGAAAGATTTATCTGAGAAAAGATCATCCACTCACGCGAAGTAAAAAGCACATGCAAAGGGGCACGAGGGTGGCTCAGTCGGTTCAGTGTCTGCCTTTGGCTCAGGCCAGGATCGCTCCTTGATCAGCTGGGAGTCTGCTTCTGCCTCTCCGTCTGCCCCTCCCGACTCATGTTCATGCTCTCTCAAATAAATAAATAAACAAAAAAACAAACACATGCAAATTTTGTTTGTGAGAGAACATAAAATGAAACGTGTGACATAAAATTTGGAATGTCCGTGATGGAAATAGTCAGGAGAATTCAAAAGGAGCCCCTCCCCAGTCAGGGTTCAAACAGAATTCCCACAGCACAAGGAGACCTCAACTGTTAGGGAATGTTCTCGCGGTGAATAACTCGATCATCCCAAACAATTTACAAATTTTTTTTCTACCTCAGCTACCTCATCTCTAAAATAAGAAATTGTCAAGTTAACCTTTTACCCTGGCCTAATTTAAAAATTCTCATAGAGTAGAAATTTTGATTGCATAAAAACGACTAGGTTAATTCTTCAGAGGATATTTCTGTTTAATTTTCTTTTTTACTTTTATACTGTATACAGAACTATGATTTTCTTGTGTACAGAAGGTAGTCCACTCAAACTCTGAGAAAGTGGCCAGGAGTCAAAATATTAATTCACTTAGTTTTTGAAATTTCAGATATGAAATCAAAAGTATTACACAGAGTTGGCAGAAAATCCTATTTTAAAATACCTCTGACATTAAAATTATTCTAAGAAAGACTTGAGAATGAAAGATATGACAAACTGCAAAGCAAAATACATAAAAAACATCTGATTTCTTCTTAAATGTCATGGGCCACAGTAGGCTTGCGAACTGTAAGCAATAATTTTATTAACAAAAAAAAGTGTTTAAAAAAAAAGGGTTTCGGGGCGCCTGGGTGGCACAGTGGTTAAGCGTCTGCCTTCGGCTCAGGGCATGATCCCGGCATTATGGGATCGAGCCCCACATCAGGCTCCTCCGCTATGAGCCTGCTTCTTCCTCTCCCACTCCCCCTGCTTGTGTTCCCTCTCTCGCTGGCTGCCTCTATCTCTGTCGAATAAATAAATAAAATCTTTAAAAAAAAAAAAAGGGTTTTGACCTAAGAAATGTACATATGTAGGATCTGTATATGTAAATCATATCAAATATTTAAGTGAAGTGACACATTATGTTTTCAAATTTTACATCATTGGGATAGGCTGGTGATGGGTATTAGGGAAGGCCCGTATTGCATGGGGCACTGGGTGTTATATGCAAATAATGAATCACGGAGCATTGCATCAAAACCTGGGGATGTACTCTATGGTGACTAATATAACAAAATAAAAATTATAAAAAAAATTTTTACATCATTGGACATTGATCAAAGGAAATGGTCAACCTTCACTAGCCATTCTCATTTTTGAATAGTGTATGTGCGTGTGTGTGTGTGTGTGTGTGTGTGTGTAGTATATAGTAGTAGTATATAGTATATATATAGTATAGAATAGTATATGTATAGTATAGTATTTATATTATATATAATATTTATAGTATAGAATAGTGTGTGTATATAAATTGTGTGTGTGTGTGTGTGTGTGTGTGTGTGTGTATATATATATATTTATTTATTCATCATGTATAATTTGGTGATTCACCCATTGAGTCTTCCATAGCAGACATAGCAGAAACCTTACAACTATCAAGGCAAGTTTCAGAAAACACTAGGACTTCTGGCTCATGACATCACCTTAATACCTTTCCACTCTAACCCAGCAAGCTTTATTTTATAGACTTCTGTTCTAGCCAGTTTGGTGATAGTAGAGTACATTTACAAATGATTCCAAAATAAGATTTCTACCTATGGAGTTAATGAAAGGGTTCACAATTTATAGCACATTACTGACATTCTTTTCATAATCCTATACACAGAAGCTGAAGGAAGACACTGGTTTCATTGAAAACACATGCATTTCCAATGAAATCTGATAGATTCTGACTTTCAAACTGCAGCCCTAGAGAAGCATGCTTTTGCATAACCTTGATTCCAAAAATGTGGTAGCTCAGTAACTATGGAATAGAGAAATCTTATTTTTTTTAATTTCTTTTTCTTTCTCTCTCTCTTTCTTTCTTGCATGCAAGTGGGGGGAGGGGCAGATGGAAAGGGAGAGAGAGAATCTCAAGCTGACTCTTCAGCATAGAGCCCAACAGGGGGGGCTCACTCCCACGAACCTGAGATCACAACCTGAGCCAAAATCAAATCGGACGCCCAACCAACTGAGACACCCAGGTGCCCCAACAGAGTTATCTTATAAAAACTGCTAACTGAAGAATAACTCTTTTTTAGGATTGAACATCTCTAAAATTTAAAATTTTCAGTTTGTGCTCACAGAGCAATTAAGCGACCTCAGCATGAGGCCTATTTAGGGCCCAATTCTGTAAATTTGATAACTCTGGTACCCTACAGGTTAAGATAGGTGTAAAGAAGAATATCAAACATAGATCTTTCATGGAAACAACCATCAAAGGATAAATGAATAAAGAAGTTGTGGGATATATACATATTTCACACTACACACAACACACACACACAAATATATATATATATGAGTAAGAACAAATATATATATATATGAATAAAGAACAAAAATGTAAATGAATAAAGAAGTCATGTGTGTGTGTGTGTGCGTGCGTGCGCAAGGGAATATCATTCAGCCAAGAAAAATGAGGAAATCCTACTATTTGTTAACAACATGGATGGATTGTGAAGGCATTATGATTAAGTGAAACAGAGAAAAAGAAATACTGTTGGGTCTCACACGTGGAATCTAAAAAACAAAAACAAAAAACCAAACTCACAGAAACAGGAGCGTAATTATGGTTATTCAAGGCAGACGGAGGGGGAAGGGGGAATTGGAAGAAGGTGGTCAAAAGGCACAAACTTCCAGTTACAAGGTAAGTAAGTACTAGGGATATAACGTACATGATGATACAGCTAACACTCCTGTCTGATATAAAAGTTGTTGAGAAAAAAAAGTTGAGAGAGTAAATACTAAGAGTTCTCATCACAAGGAAAACATTTCTTCCCTTTTCTTCTTCTTTCTTTTTATTGTATCTATATGAGAAGATGGATGCTAGCTGAGCCGTCAATGGTCATCATTTCATCACGTCTGTAAATCAAGGTATCATGTTGTTCACCTTAAACTTCTACAGTGACGTATGTCAATTACTCCTCACTAACACTGGAAAAAAATGTAGATCTTTGTCTGACTGTGTTTAATTGAAAAGAAGAGTGACATCTCCTAATCTCTCTCCTCATATTTCAAATCATAGCAGTTCAATGGAAATGAGAAAAGAAAGCACGAAAATTGGCAAAGAATCACTTTGAAAGTATGTGACGCGTATTGTTATACCAAATATCATTAGTCCATATTCTGTCAATATTGAGCTGTCGATAATATGTATTACGCTTCGTTTTCTAACTAGATTTTAAGCTTAAGTATCTGGGTTGTTTTTTTTTTTTTTTTTTTTTTTTTTTTTTTTTTTTTTTTTTTCTCAAAATGCCTGTCCCAGTACCTAACAGAAAGAATGCTCGGTAAGTACTGCTGATAGATTGATTATTGATCATCAGTGCTGAAAGGAGTCTCCTCACCCTATAGGTAATGCCTGTGGTAAAAGACAGGGTAAGGGGGAAATGTTGGAAATGTCTGTATGAGTTTTAAAAGTCTAGTCCCTGTCCTGTGATACATAACGGTAACTATTTAAAGCTTTTAGTAGTATAAAATTGTGCTGTAGTTTACATAAAACTTGTGGAATTCCTTCTGCTTCCAAATGGACACTACTTTATAGCATTGTCGTATCCTAAAATTCATGGTTCTCTATCTCAGCAAGAACCAGAATGTGTTAAAATATAGAAGGCATCCTTTATTTCTTCCAAAATAATGTGAAAATGATCAAAAATTATCTAAATAGAATATGAGCTGTTCTGTTCTTGCTTCTCTGATTAATCTTCATCCAAGGACACAAAATACATGAAGGGCTGGAGATGAAAACACAAGTCTCACAGCCACAGAAGAAAAAGAAAAGGGGACCAAATGAACGAATTCTGACTTCTTTGCGCGCTTCTGCTCTCAGAGCTCATCATTTGTTTTTTGGACGAAACTTGCAGACTTCTGTGAAATGCAGGATCCTTCTAAGTCAAAACTACTCAATTGTCTCTGAAACATTCTATGAATAAGAGAGAGACTCTTATTCAAGTTAACAATTAGCAGTAAGAAGAGAACCGTAAACAGAAACACAAATCTTGAATAAACCAATGGACAGTAACCAGCATTCAAACATTGTATACAAAAGCTGAAGGCTTTGGAACTTAAAAAAAAGAAAAAAAGGTATTTTATATGCTTGGTCATACAGCTCATGCTATAAAATCAGAGCTTACTATATATAGTATGAAATTAATGCTAGATAATAATAGCTGTCTATCTGGGATTCTATACGTGTGCACACACATATACACATACATATACACAAAATTCTGCAAGGGGTTTTAGTTACTGAGTGATTCTGGAGCTGAGTCCCAAGCGAGCAATTTTATTCCAGGGAGAGCAAGTATCTAATGTTTGTTTAATGACCCAATAGAACTTGGATAATGAGACAATTGAGGGTTGAGAAAGGTACACCATCCATCACGTTGAGTCTAATGCTAGTGACATACTGTTTATTTACAGTGCAATATAGGAAGACCTATGGCTCACACTGCCAACACAAACAGAACAATAAAAAGTACTTAAAGCCATTTATATTCATTTTAAAATGAAACCCATGGGGTGATGTCAAGATTTCTACTCTTTCTGACAGAGATAGAGTATTTATCAACAGCAGTATGCCTTGTTCTTCAAACAGCGCACAGTGGGGGCTTGGATTTCTATAACTCGTGTTCCACTCTAATGGAAAAACAATGAAATTGGAGAAAGAGGAGAGTTATTCGATCATCTACTTTATCTCCATAGTTATGTCTATGAGACATGCTGTCTCAATTTTTTCCCAGGCCCGACACTGATGGTTTCCGATGAAAATTCTACTTTTCTACATCACGGTACACTACAATGTAGCTGTCACTGATTCCTTTTCCTCTTTTTGAAGTTATCACCTTATACTTAGTCAATTCTGTAAACTATTTGTGATCCTTTTCTTTGGCAATGTCATCATTTTGCTATTTGTAAAAACTGATGTGCGTATTAAATCTTGACTTACTAAGCCATTCCCGTGTGGTCTCACCGTCTAGTAGCTCCGCGGTCTTGCTTTTTTTCCTTCCAGTGTTAACTGCCTCTATATAAGTGACTCACACTTTCACAAAGATTATTTAACAAGTCAGGAAAATAATTCTGCTCTTCCTTATACGATTTAGAAGTGAGGGAACATATGTCCAGATGCACAAAGTTATATCTAAGGGCAAGTCAAGGTGAGGATGTCAGAGTTTCTGACTGCTGTCTTTCCACATAGAGAGCAGTTCAATTACATAAACTAGAGGAAAATTCCATTATAACTGTAATACCACGAATGAGCTCCTTGTCAACCTTGCTCACCGATTTAGCCCTACTACTAAGCATAGTGCCTAGCATGTGGCTGACGATGCTTGCTAGAAATATTTCCTTGTTAGAAATAATTTGCTAATTCAAAACTGCCAAGTGTCAGTGATAATAGAAATATTTCCGATAATTTTACTCCATAAATATTAAGAGTCAGCCTATTGCAATCCCTTTATGTTCTTCAGTTTTTTTAGTAATGTTTTCAATAGTATCTACGTTCAAAATAACGGAAAACACAGAAACAAACCATTTTTGAACTCACCTGTACACCACTAACTTTATTAGTTCTCTCCCAACAAGCTTATCTAATTTCCCCATCTTTAAATTTGATTTTCTGTAATACTTCTCATAGCCAGAACAATTTGAAAAAAAATGAATGAGAATCCATGATGGCAACTATCAAGCGCTTTTCTAAAGCACTGATACATATTCTCTCCTTTTGTACTCATTGATCAAAAGAACCATAAAACTTTTCCTTAGGGATATTTAACCTAATAAACTTTTGCTAGTGGAAAATATAATTTCATTTGCTATAATTCATATTTCTAATATTGTACCTATATAGGGACTTTCAAAACCTCTTGATAATCTTCAACACAGACTGTGTTAATATATTTTCATCTTTGGTCCTGTTTCTCATTTTGCTTTAAAAATCATTACCACACACACAAAAATCATTACCATGGTTATATTACCCACATCTTCAAATACTTTTCAAATACTTCCTATACGGGTTCAGTAATCAGCAAAATTCAAATATAAAAATCAAGTAACAATGTGGCTAAATCTTACTGATATGTATCCTCTGAGTACTTTAAATTAATTCATGCTTAGCCATTACTATATAATTGCAGCAATGACCTTATTATTTGGAAAAATGTCCATATATTGGTCATAAATTTTTAAAGACTCACATAATTTTGCTAGGAAAATTTGAGATCCCATGGCCCCTTTTAAGCAACTAGTATTCTGTCTCATGCATCATGCTTTTACTCCTCAGCTCATCAGTTCTATGCTAAGCACCTACTACTTGTCCAGTCTTCTGCCAGTGCTGCAAATCCAGAAGTAAAGACAGGCGAGGTCCCTGAATTCTTGGAGTTAGAACCTACCATGATCTTACATCTCTCTTTTTTTTTTCTGTATACCTTGAATGTGGTGTCATGTTTTTACAAGTTTCCCCTTCTATTTAGCAAGTTTCAAGTCAGTTAATACAAAGTGAGTATTTCTTTAAAAAAAAAAAAGATTTTATTTATTTATTTGACAGAGAGAGAGAGACAGAGAGAGTGAGCACAAGTAGGGGTAGCAGCAGGCAGTGGGAGAGGGAGAAGAAGGCTCTTTGCTGAGCAGGGAGCCCAATGTGGGGCTCAATCCCAGGACCTTGGGATCATGACCTGAGCCAAAGGCAGACGCTTAACCAGCTGAGCCACCCAGGTGCCCTCAAACTGAGTATTTCTTAGAACATTTTTATTCTGAAAGCACACATAAAATTAAGAATGATATAAATGTCCATGTTCAAGTATCATACTATGATCTGAGTATACTTTAAAAAGACCAATGTAGGGATGTCTGGGGGGCTCAGTCGGTTAAGCATCTGCCTTCGGCTCAGGTCACGATCCCAGGGTCCTGGGATCAAGTCCCACACTGGGCTTCCTGCTCAGGAGCCTGCTTCTCTGCCTGCCACTCTCCCTGCTTGTGCTCTCTCTCTCTCTCTCTGGCCAATAAATAAAATCTTAAAAAAAGAAAAAGACTAATGTGACAATTACTACAAAGTGGTAAATTTTAATTTTCCCTATAGTGCAGTGGAATAAAATCTCATTCCATATATTCTCTTCAGACTTTTATCTCATGATGCATTTAAACAAAAATATCCATTTGGTTTTCCATATAAAATTTATATACATAAATGCTAAGAAGAGCTTACCTATACGACTCAAAACAGGCAACTACCTGAAAAATTTCCAGACAGAGCCCTCAGTAAAAATTCCAGGTTTGGCATAATAACATGACAAGAAATAAATAAAGGCACATACTAAATCCATGAGAATCTGTGACAGAGTCCACTATGCACTCACTAATATCTACTTCCTCTTCTTTCTGGGCTCATAGCTAGATCACATTTCCCAGCCTACCTGCAGTTAATTCTGGACACGTGCATGAGTATTTCACAAAGAAATGTGAACTAGAGTGAAATGTGCTGCTTCCAACCCTTGTCTTTCTCTATGGTACTTCCGTGTTCTTCCTTACTATGACAGACTTGAATGAGGGGAGTGTTATTTTACTGAAGTCCACTACTTTGAAAATAGCGGCAGTAAGTGGGTAAGAAATACTTACAGGATGCCAAAATGGCGAAGAACTTTTATTTTTTGGCTAAATAGGTGTTAAAACTGTTGCTTATGAAAATTCTGAGGACAGACCCAGGTGTCTACCAAATCTGTAGCTCAGGAATGGTACGGAAGACACCAAGGTATTGGCTGGTACTGGCTGGTGCTTGATGCATTTGTCAAAGTACCATGAGAAAGAAATGAGCCCAGGAAAGTACTAGCTGGTTTGCGGGCCGGTATTAGGGTCTTGCAGTGTAGGAGAAGCCAATTTCTCCAAACCCCCTAATAAAAGAGTTAAAACCAAAAAAGGCTTTAGGCTCGAAGTCACATTCTCCTTTAGACAAGGAAGTCAGCCCTAGAACAAAAATTAAGATTAAGCATGTCACCTTCCTGTGAAAACCTCTTACTCAGATGGCAGCTACTACTATGATGAAAGAAATAGGCATTGAAGTAAAGAAGCAAAGAAATACAGCAAGCTTGAAAAGTAAATCTAGAGAACAAAAGACAAAAGACATTGTCTGTGGTTACTAGCACTTGGAATGCACTGTAAACTGCTAAATTAGAACCCTAGAAACTTTTCTGAGGCATAGCTAAAGTATGAGTTTAGCCCCTCCCCCAAAAAAAGACTGAAAGTAAGACAATCCTTGGGCTCCTGTTTGAGTAAGATCAAGAATTGGACTTTGAAAGCTGCACAGCTCCCTGAGAGAACGATATTCTCCAGGACCCATTTTAAAAGCATCTGCAGACGTAAATACAGAAGGGAGGCCTTTCAAGAGGGTGGAGATCAGTGGACAAGAAATTTCTTCCAGAACACAGAACCAAGATCTAATCATGAAACTTCCTCTCCTGCCAGTGTAGACATGTCTAAAAATTGCCTTCCCAGAAGGATTCCAGCACTTTCCTATGCTAAAGCTGGCCATGATTTTCCCATTCACACATTGTCAAGAGAGATGTTTCTTACAATTACCCTGTACTTGCTTCACTAGAGTATGCTATCCTCTAGTTCATAGGAATTAAAATATAGTAACATAGAACTGGTCCTGAGTGAGAGGACTGAACATCTTCCAGATATCCTGGACTTTGAAAGGAGTACAGTAACGGAAAGGTGTTGTAGGTTGTTTCACTTGGAAATGGGTGGGTCTCCTTTCAATATGGAGCCAAGGCTACCAATTAATATTTCAGGAGCAGGAGGGGAAACTGTGGCAAAAATTGCTTTCTATTCACAAATTTTATGTGTGTGTGTGTATATATATATTTATTTTTTTTTTTCAGGGAACAAAATCAGATGATATTTTTTCAGCCTTCCTTGCATTACTATGTGCCAATGGGATGGTGTGGAAGTGCAATTCACAGGCTACACCAAGGAAAATGTCTCAAAAATCTCTACCTCTTCCAGTTCACTGGGATTAGACCACCATGTCTTGTATATGGGAAAAATGAAGCGGGGGGGAATCAGAGGAGGAGATGAACATGAGAGACTATGGACTCCGGGGAACAATCTGAGGGTTTCAGAGGGGAGGGGGGTGGGGCAACGGGTTGGCCCAGTGATGGGTATTAAGGAGGGCACGTGTGATGAGCACTGGGTGTTATACGCAAACAATGAATCATGGAACACTACATCAAAAACTAATGAAGTACTGTATGGTGACCGGCATAACAGAATAAAATTTTTAAAAAATGAGCCCCTGTGTGAAAGACAACAGAGCAGACAGCTATTCCTGATGACAAGTAACACCTGCCTTGGATTTCTTGGTGAGAAAAAAATTCAACTTATCTTGGCTAAGGGATTTTGGTAACAGTAGCTAGCATTATGCTAAACTAAAAGCTAAATTTTCAAGTGTAGTTTTCAAAGTCATTCACGTATCGATTTATTAATGCTTGACACATCACAATTCCTCCTTTAATGTGCACTACTAGCCAAGACAACAGAACCTCCTTGTTTTTCCTCAAGTTCTTCCAACTTTTCAGTCAGCTGTCTTATTTTCAGATCCCCTACTACTGGTTTGCATGAGACCTATATAATAGGCCATCTATTAAATGGTCCACTGTTGGGTGCCATCATTTTTTGTGTTATGCAGATTGGGAAACTGAGGCACAAAGAGGAAAACTGAAAACCTTCCTCACGCTCACATTTCAGAACTGCTGGATACAGGATTCAGACAAAGGCAATCTTCTTCCAGAGACGTCATATACAGCCACTCACTGGGGCAATGGTTATGAGGAAACACAAACCTGGTGGGACACTTAGTCCTCCCCGTGACTGCTCTGAGGACTGTGGCTACTAACAGTGTTAGAGAGAATTGCCACAGTTTGGGAACTATGGGTAAGATTTGGGAAATTCACATGACAGAAGAATTTCTTTCTTAGAAAGGAATTCATCAAAGAATCCCTAAAACCAAAGAGCTCGTGGTGATCTTCAAGCAGGATGTGCTTTAGAGAAATGTGAAGATTCACAACACCACAGGCCCACATTTATTAGATGACAGTGAAGGGCAACGCTTAATCCCCTCTACCCCAACTACATGGTTTGCAGGGGCAAGGTTTGCAATTTTTCAAATATTTTCACAGAATGAAAACACTATTTCCTTCTAGTAAAATGAGATGGTTTCCAGAGCTCATAAAGCACTATTTTGTTCCTCGGTTTTCTCATAAAATATCTTACATCGTCCCATGAATGGGTTTCAGTTCCTTCGAAGAGAATTTGTAATAACATAAGATGTGGAATTTCTGCTTGCTCTAGATACACAACTACATTTTTTCTCCCTTATTACAGCACGTTTTATTTCTATGTGTATGCCCTTTCTCTCTCACTTATTAATTCCATCGCTCGTTCATTTCGGACGTGTTTATTGGCTACCTATGAATCGATTCCAGCGGTCGATATAAACTGCTAAAACCTATCCCCAGCATTCGGAGCAATTCCTGGAACACAACGGACACTACACAAGTACTTAGACAACGAATAAATGAATAAGTTAATAATGAGCAAATGAATGGTCTTGGTTTAACATCTAAAACAAACCTAAATATAAAGGAGACAGAGCAAACCCTTGAATCTGTCTACGTTCAATACCCGAATGTCGGTGGGAGTGTCTGGAAGGCAATTAGATGGGAGGTGGAATCCGCAGGTTAGACTCAAGCATGGGCATGATGAATTCAGAAAGATCTAAAATGGGACAATGAACAAACTGCAAAGCTATGGAAATACATAGTGTGCTAGGGATTAGTAAGAAAATCAGTCTTTATCAGTCAGATTCTTTTCTTATCACAACCAGATGGCCTCAGTACCCTAAAATGTTCCTGGCCAACAGGCTTCCTAATTCCTACAAAAATGTAGTCTGGGGCTATTTTATCGCCCAGGGCATCCCGAGGCATGAGTCTAGGCTTAAGCACTGAACGTGTCTCCTACCTGCCTTCCCGGCAGGAAGATTCAAGTGTGAAAGTAAATGGCTTACTCAAGACCTGAGGGAAATCACTGCGAGTTAAATGAGAGTGCATAAAATTGAGGGAGGAAACCGCAGATGTTAAATACACATGGTCTGAGACAACTGTTTGTCCTTAGAGTCCCATGTATTCTTTTTCCTCAGTATTAATCGCTTCAGAAAATAATCAATTCCAGTCTTAGGTCCTCTGTGGGAGGTGTATGTTAGCTCCTCTGATAAACAGAAATGCCGAGGAAAGATGCCCATTTACTTCAATCACTTAGACGTTAAGGGGGCAAAACATGTAAAAAAGGAAACTTACATAAAATTTTTACTACCATAATTGACTGTTAAAATTATTGTTTTTAAATTTCACACACAGCAATTCTCAGGCCTATTACTGTATTACTGGTGGCACGATCTACAAGACTTCACTCGGACTTTCTTTGTGATATCTCTGTCATTCCTTCACTCCTTGTCTGATTAGACTCTGAGACTGGTTTTACGGTCTCATGTCATAGAAAACATGTCATATATGTTGTCATATGTATGTAATACATATTATATATAAAATTTAAAATTCCAGTGATTTTTTCAAACTTAACTTTTTTCTTTCTTCAAATTTATAAAGTGAATTTATTTAAAGGAAAACACTGTTATAAGTTATTGAATACTATAACTAAATAGACTTTGGATATTTAGAAATGGTGATGTCTGAAAAATAAATGTAATAGAAATTCTAAACTCAAGAATGCTACAATAATGGGGCGCCTGGGTGGCACAGTGGTTAAGCGTCTGCCTTCAGCTCAGGGCGTGATCCCAGCGATCTGGGATCGAGCCCCACATCAGGCTCTTCCACTATGAGCCTGCTTCTTCCTCTCCCACTCCCCCTGCTTGTGTTCCCTCTCTCACTGGCTGTCTCTGTCTCTGTCGAATAAATAAATAAAATCTTTAAAAAAAAAAAAAAAGAATGCTACAATAATACACATATAACTGCATGTGTGTGGTTTAAAGGGAGGATGGAACCCCCCCCCCAATTAATGGAATGTAATTGTTACACTATGAGTGCCAAGAAGAATCTGACAGGCCATAATGAATACTGGCACTTGCTGTCCACGGAAGTTAAATGCTTAATCACAGACTCAGTGTAGGTCACTTACTTTAACATGTAAATTCTCATGTTTGGTGTCTCATCAATACTAAGACTACAGAGGGGAAGCTTTATTTTTTTTTCTTTTTAAAAACGAATTGAGGGGGCCCTGGGTGGCTCAGTCGTTAGGTGTCTGCCTTCTGCTCAGGGCGTGATCCGGGTGTTATGGGATCAAGCCCCGCATAGGGCTCCTCCGCTGGGAGCCTGCTTCTTCCTCTCCCACTCCCCCTGTTTGTGTTCCCTCTCTCTCTGGCTGGCTCTCTCTCTGTCAAATAAGCAGATAAAATCTTTAAAAAAAAATTTAAAAATTGAAATTTTCATTAAAGAATGAAAACAGTTTTACATGCATTCTAAATCTTGGTTATGTATTTGTACAACCTTCTCTTTGAAACTAAACTTTTATGAAAACCTGACATGACAGAATGAATCTATATACATATGAGTCTACACACATGACTTTGTACCCATGCCCATACATCACTCCTTGCAGAAAGATCCAGGTTTTTAGATCTACATGTATTGCAGTCCTACAAAGTATGCATTTTGGATACAAGTGGAGGACACTCTTGAAGAAAAATGCCTAACATTATAAATACAATTAATGCATAGGGCCTTGAAAGGGGCCCTTGCAAGTGAGAGGTCCCGACACTTAATTAACGTAGGGCTAAAGATTCGTCCAGGGGGACACCAGGGTTGTCTTCCACATCAGCCATGAACACTCACACAATTCTGTGAATACCTTGGGTTTCCCACACTCACAGCTGGACAGTCCTCTCAGCTGAGTTTTAAAGAACACGCACAGCCTATCTGGATCTCCTAAACATCCTGTTCGGAAATCTAGTTTTGAACGTGTTTTAAAAAGTCTTATAACAATTCTGTGCATTAACCCTTTCCATCATACTGTGACCTTTTAAACAAGGAGGATATGATGAGGTGGGAGAGGAGAAATATTAGGAAAATAATAGTATGCTTAGTCATGTAAACTTTATATAGGCCCATTTTTGGAAAGTGTTATAATCAACCATTAATAAGAGGTTTACGCAGTACGAGCAGTCTTCATCACAGCCATGACAATTACATAGTTCTAGAAGTTCTATTCAGTCCTAGAAGGCACCTGTCAATTCATTTTTTTGTCCAAATAAAAAAATTAATTCATGCTATTTCACCCCAACACGATTCAACTCATTTAATGCTTGCTGCTTGTTTATTTTTTCCAACTCACAGGATGATATTGGCACAGTAACACTTGCATTTTTTACTTTGCATTAAAAGTACCTCTTGGTAAATAAGTCATGGTGATGTAATGCAACGTACAGCATGGCCACTATAGTTAATAATACTATATCGCATGTTTCAAAGTAGCTAGGAGACTGGATCTTGAAAGTTTTCAGCGTAACAAAAAAAATTGTGATTATGTCTGGTTACCAATCTGAACTGAATTTATCATGGTAGTCATTTCGCATTATGTACAAATATCAAATCATTATGTTGCACACCTGACACTAATGTTATGTCAATTTTGCCTCAATAAATTTTTTTAAGTACCTCTTCTTCAATGTTTAGAAATGCAATGAGTAAACGTGCATCAATCTGCCTTCATCTTTATGATAGTAAAACTGCTCAAAGCAGCTATGGGAGGGTACACCATATGGTTTTTGGAGTCCAAGAGAGTTAAGTACGAATTCCAGCTCTGCTAATGACTTGCTGTGTGATCTCTCCAAGCCTCACTTTTTACATCTATCAAAGGAAGATAAATCAATTGCACTGGAATGACTGCCTACAGGGAGCAGGAAAATGAGAGAGGGAAACAGGGTTAAAATGGAATGAATAAGTGCATAAAACAAGAGAAAGGCCTTGGACAGACCAAATATGACAACATGCACTGAATGTGATTAACTCAGCCCTCTGAACCTGGCGAACTACGTAAGTGGAAAATACACAATTATAAAATAAAACAAAGACCTCACAGAATACCAGGTGTGTGTGTGTGTGTGTGTGTGTGTGTGTGTGTGTGTATCAAGAAGCTGGTATGATTATGGTGCCACTTAGTTTTATGACTGCATGTTCTGGAAACCATCTGGTCCTACTTGCCTCATATACCACAGTTGGGTGATATCTGACTTTGTCGATCTGCCACTGGAGCACGATGAAGAGAAGCAAACTCCAGTAAGGCAGACTGTTAGCACGAAGGAACAGGCAGGAGAAACCTCGAGGGGAAAAGAGACAGTACTTGTGGCAAATGCAAAGAACACGGTCTTTGATACGTGTGGGAACAGAAGACCAAGGAGGAATGTATCTTTTTTTTTTTTTAAAGATTTTATTTATTTATTTGACAGAGATAGAGACAGCCAGCGAGAGAGGAACACAAGCAGGGGGAGTGGGAGGGGAAGAAGCAGGCTCATAGCGGAGGAGCCTGACGTGGGGCTCGATCTCATAACGCCGGGATCACGCCCTGAGCCGAAGGCAGACGCTTAACCGCTGTGCCACCCAGGCGCCCCCAAGGAGGAATGTATCTTATGGCTCAGGTTCTGCGGCTCTGAAAGGATGGGCAAAGAGACGCACACAGACCCCTGGACCAAACCAACCACAGCCTACGCTTATCATAAAACCAATGCCACCAACATCAGTTACACTTGCTAATTCAAGAGTCCCATTGTATTTCACTTGTTATTACCCAGGGTTATCCCCTTGCCTTTAAGGTCTGTGTTTCTCTTTTTCTGAGAATGGTCATTTGGCTGGTGTATCAGTCAGGATCCCAGGAGGAACTAAATGGCACACCCAAATGGGTGTAATTTGAGGAAGATTTCATAAGGAGAATAGTGACGAAGGTATAGAAACTTCAAGAGATGCTGTAGTGCTCTGGGGCTACTGTTAAAATCCCCAGGCCTAAGGGAGTGGGGAGAGGAAGAAGTTATCCTGAGGGAGAAAGAAAGAGATGTTGAGTCGAGCAAGCCACCTGGAGAGGAAACGTGGCATTTGGGAGTGCAACAGCTCTTCTGATGCACCTGACGAACCAGCAGAAGAAATGGTCAAACCTCACTCTCTTCCCTGCCTTCCACATCTCTGCTGGCTTGAGGGTCTGTTGACACAGGCCATGCAGGTGAGCCAAGTAAGGGGGGAGTCATGAGGAACTGCGAGAAACAGACGTGAGCAGACAGAAGGTACCCAGCACAGCTGATTAAACATGGCCAATGGCGAAGGTTTTTATTTTTAAATAAACTACATTGCTTGCCAAAGTAATACATGCACAGGGTTAAACAGTTGAGGAAGACACAGGGCTTTATGAAGGAAAGCAACAACTTTTGGTCAGTCTTCCATCTCAAAGTCTGGACCATGAAGTTACCACTTTAAATCACTTTAGGCTTTGGTTCTTCTAACGATTACGTCTGAATATTGAGTAAGATGCTCAGAATTCTATTTCTTGATTTATTGACTTTAGAAACTGCCTACTTATTTTTTAAAAATATTTTATTTGTTTGAGAGAGAGAGAGAGAGCGAGCATGGCGGGGGGCAGAGGCCGAGGGAGAATAGACTCCACTGAGCAGGGATCCTAACATGGGACTCGATCCCAGAACCCTAAGATCATGAACTGAGCCATAGGCAGATGCTGAACCAACTGAGCCACCCAGGCACCCCAGCCTACTTACTTTCTGCTACGGAAAACGAAGATACAGCTTACTTAAACCAACATGCTTACCTAGGTACCTCCCAGGTGTTATTTTAGTTCTCTGAAAGTTAACCCTGCAAATTTTTTAAAAAACTGATTTTGTTCAAGATGCTGAGCTTTCTTCTAATTATAAAGTTTATTTTATTTGATGAGACAGCTAATTAAGAAATTATACCTTCTGGAAACACCCACAAAAGTTTACTAAATTTACCCATGAGCAAACTTGTCTGTTTTATGACAGCTTCACTGAGATCTAACTTACCTGTAGTAAAGTTAATAGTAAGTGTATAGTTTTAAGAGTTTTGACAAATGCATGTATGTGTGGATATATATATATATATATATATATATATATATATATCAAAAAATAAAGTATTTACATCACTCCAAAAATATCCCTGTGCCCTTCTCTAAACAAATTCTCCTGACCTCAACCCGTGGCAACCATTGACCTTATTTCTATCTCTGCAACTCTGCCTTTTCTAGAATGGCATATAAATGGAATCATAAAGTATACTTTTAATCTAGTTTCTTCACTTAGCATAATGCTTTTAAGAATCGTCTATGCTAAATATGTCAGCAGCATATTTCTTTTTGTTCCCATTGTGTGAATAAATCACTATTTATCCATTCACCCATTGAATACGCTAAGCTTTTTAATTTTAAGAAAAAAAGTGGGGCGCCTGGGTGGCACAGCGGTTAAGCGCCTGCCTTCGGCTCAGGGCGTGATCCCGGCATTATGGGATCGAGCCCCACATCAGGCTCCTCCGCTGGGAGCCTGCTTCTTCCTCTCCCACTCCCCCTGCTTGTGTTCCCTCTCTCGCTGGCTGTTTCTATCTCTGTCGAATAAATAATAAATAAAATCTTAAAAAAAGAAAAAAGAAAAAAAGTACACAAAAAGGAGTCCACAATATGTTCCTGATATAAATATGTGTGACACAGTACGTAGCCCTGATTTTCAATTACTATTTCTCTTCCTGATAATTTTCCTTCATTTATATCTAGTGTATTCTTTCAAAAATCGGGTCATTGCTTAAATTTTTGTTGTTGTTGTTGCCTATTTCTTCTAACGGAAGAGGACATAATTTTCAAATGTCATTAAGGGAAAAAAAATTTGTAAGACTCCACAAATTCATGGAATGAACACTAATTCTGGAACTTATAAAAACAGAGACTACCTTTTTCAAAAATGTAATGAGGAAAAATTTTATAAGCCTCTAATTCAGATAATAAAAATACAGCAAATCAGTTTCATTAAAAATTTTAAGAATTGAGAGCTAAATTTTATGTATAGTTTTACAACATGCTAAGTATATTTTCATAAGTCAATAACTTTTTAATTTTTCAGTCATGATAATAATAAAAACAGAGCTCTAATAGTCACTATTGCTGTCTAGAAGGTGAAAATGTAACCTTTTGTGGCAGAGCTAACCTATGACATCTGAAAGCAACCGAACAAAAATGATAGAATGAGTAACAAATGGGATGGACTTGCTAACAACTCATAAAGAGGAGAAATGGAGAATCATTTTACCAAATATCACTAAAATACACAAGGGAGAAAAGTAGCTTTTATTTAGACTTCATAAAAGCTCCTGATACATCACAATATGAAATTTCCTTTGAAATAAATTTTTATTTGTGTGTCATGATCAAAAGAAAATGAAAAACAGCAATTATTCAACGAGGACTGTAAGCAAGACTAATGATGTTTCATCTAGAGCTCTTGAAATTCTGGGAAGACATTTCTGGGAGAGAGAGACGAAACATAATTTGGTGTAATATAAAGATGAGATAAACAGCTTGCTAACTACTGAGGAAGTCAAAACATAACTATAGGAAGAGCACAAGCGCCAAGAAGAATTTTTTTAAATAGAAAAGGCCATCATTTTTTATAATCCTTCAGCGTTCTTTTTTGTTTCAGATTTTGTCCTGAGGCCATGTTATTTCTAACGGTATCTTATCTGCTAATGAGTCCATCTTCTACTTCACCAGGAAATTCATGCAGCCAGTTTTCAGGTGCAGTTCAACTCGACGCACATGATGTCTTTGTCAGATTCCCAAAGACTTAGCTTTGACTTCATTGAACCAATGCAGGTGATAATAGAGCATTTGGGAAGGTGAGCCAACGTAATAAAAAGATCGTTTCCCCAGAATGAGAGAGGTTTATATCTTTACAGACTTCACAATAAAGAAGAGCCATATGTGAAGCAATAATGCCAAAGAAATTTACAATGAAAGAAATATGAAGGTTACATGGCATAAAATAAAAAAGTATTAGAGACCAAGTTCTGTTTTGTTTATTCACTGCCGTACCCAAAAATAAAGGGGAAAACACCACGACCAGCACATGGAGACATGCTATCAAGAGCGAATCAATATGCAATCATGAGTTCAAAGTTCTGTGAGTGAAAAGGGATCCTCGGTATTTACAAATTATGATTTAAAAAAAGAGAGAATGAGGGAAAATATAAAGGGGAACTTTGTATCTTCTCCAACTCTCTTCATTTAACTGCAAATTATGCCAAGTGATCAAAAAGGGTGGAGGGCATCATAGTTGTTTATTTCAGTTGTTTTCAATATCACTGTAACAAAATAAAAACATCAGTTCCTCCTGTATCGGATCAGTTTATATCTCCAAGAGAAACTCTCCTCTTGTGGCTACAGATTATACCTTTTGACCATAATCACCCATAAAAATATTCCTTTGATGATGTGCATAGGCTTACTGGCAGCAGTACCAACGGAAAAATTACACAAGATTAAGGTCACGAGAGATTGGACATTGTTCTTAAGCAGTAACATGAATAGGCAGACAGGATTTGGTAAGAATCCATTAGCAGGGCAAGAGCAGACACATCTGAGATTCATCAGTGGGTTGGAGCCACTGTCCAAAGTATTCAAGGTGGTCTCAGAATCTGGGTCCCCACGGTGTATGCAGAAAAAAAATCTTCAGCGCCACTAGTGGACATCTGTTGAAATAGTTGTTCTGACACCGCAGAGGGCTACTGGTTGCCTCGCAAACTAGGGCAACCCGAGTGTATTTGTTCGTCTAAACATAGTCATACGATGCACAGTGCTAGAGGTTGGAAATACAACAGTCAAGAGGACAAGCAAGTTTCGTTCTGCCTAGGAACTCAAAAAACGCAGAAGTGATAAATTCGATGAAGGGAATAATGTCACCACGAGTGCCTTGAGCTCAGGAAGGAAGTGGAATGACTTAAACAGAGTGAAGAAATCGTGACCTTAAATGGGAACCTGAAAGCGGAATAAACAAGAGTCAGCCTTGAGAAGTGAGGGCATTCCAAGCTGAGAACTGCAGCCTTAGTACGGACTCATCCTCTCGGGACCTCATTTCTAAGTCCAGGAAAAGGATAATAAAGCCTGTCCTGTAGGGCACTTAGAGAAAATGAGTCTGGCACCCAGTGCAGTGAGGGCCCTATACCTGCCATCGTGACTCCTCTCTGAGTTGCTGTCAGTGTCAGAATTGCGTGTCTTAACAGTGAGTGGGCACTAGCAATACTGTTTGAGAATTAGTACAATTTTAAGAGGAAAAAAATATCAAGAAAATTCATATGCATTCCAGATAATTGATAAAGAAGGTGTTTTATCTTGGAAAATAAAACAATGTAGGATCACTGAAAGAACGAAGTTGAGGTCAATGTCCTGGGCAAGAGTCCTCTCAAGGTGCACATGAACAACGACAGCCACACACGAAGAGAAAATTGGCTTACCTCCAGAACATTACCCGCCTGAAGCCAAATCTCAATTCTCTTCGAGCTCAGTTCTTCCTATACTGATTACCACACACATTATCAGGTAAGAAAACAGACTACTTTTTCTTTTTCTTTTTTTTTTTTTCTTCCCAGAAAAATCAGTATCTTTTTTTTCTCCCCTAAGAGCACATCACGACCTTTTTTAAATGACATGCTACAAATATAGACAGGATAGAACAGAAGGAACAGGAAGAGCCTAAGTCTGTAGGATCAGGCTGGGAAGGAGAGGAGGGTGTTTTCCTTCCAAGCTTCCTCATCCCCACTTCTCCCCTTGCCCTGCCCCAGGCAGTCTGCTGCAGACTAAAATGACTGAGACCCAAACAGGCAATTTCACGTAGCTAATATCAAGTAGAGGAGATGATTTATTCACCCAACAGACAAGCAAGATAAAAAAAAATTCAAGATAAGGGAAAGGAAGGGGTAAGGAAGCCAGCTATTAGGATTCAGAGCGCTTTTGATAAAGAAGCTGAACCATCTAGTAGGACCCGGTAAAAAACGTAGTCCGATTATCAAACAAATTGACAAAAGACATACATTCCCACAGAAGTAGGTACGCCGTAAGTGTGATATTTGGGGTTTTGAAATAAGAACTAGAACAAAGTACCTGAACGGAACAGTAAATGAAATATGATTTGGGAAGTACTAAATGAAAAACTCATCATTTCTGTTTGACTGAAACTGTATTTTAAAATACTGAAGTGCAGCTAGCAGGAGGGTCTGAGTTTTTTCAGTGAGATTTATACACATTAAAGCACATTAAAAAAAAAAAACAGGAATACACGATATTCTTAAAAAAAAAAAAAAAACATCGATTATGCGGCACTCGGGTGGCTCAGTTGCTTAAACAGCCGACTCTGGATTTCGGCTCAGCTCATGAGGCCAGGGTCTTGGGATTGAGCCCCGTGTGGGGCTCTGTGCTCAAAGTGGGAGTCTGCTTGAGGATTCTCTCTCCCCCTCTGGCCCTCCCCCCTGCCTGCTCACTCTCTCTCTCTCTCTCTCTCTCTCTCTCTCTCTCTCTAAAGTAAATAAATCTTGAAAAAAGAAAACATTCATTACTATTGGTCTGAAAGAGATACTTATTAAAGTTCATTTAGACTTATTCTGGTTTGCTTGCTTGTTGATTTCCAGGAAAAGACAGCTTGTGACACTAACAAGAAGCAGGCCTCTGTTTCCCAGGAACTGTTGGGAAACATCAATGACTCATTTATGGGAGTAAACAAAAGGATTAAGGAGAGAAGAGCTATTTCACAACTATAAATACATACTAAAGTTACAGAGCTCTTTCCCAGACAAATCTATAAAGAAAATTGGGGAAGAAATGAAAATGGCTTTTGCAGAAATAAACACAGAGGAAAGCAGGAAAAGAAAGTTGAGTAACTTTAATCTATGTTAAGTGAAGTAAGTCAGACAGAGACGGACAATTACTGTACCATTTCACTCATCTGGAGAACTCAAAAAGAAAACAAATAAAACAGAAACAGAAATGTAGACACAGAGAACAAACTGGTGGTCCCCAGGAAGAAGAGAAGTTGGGGGATGGGTACAACAGGTGAAGGGGATTAAAAGGTGCCAACTTCCAGTTATAAAACAAATAAATCATGGGGATGTGACGTGCGGCACAGGGAATACAGTCAATAATATTGTAATAACTTTGTAGAGTGACAGATGGCAACTAGACCTGTCGAGGGGATAATTGCATAATGCATAAAAATACTGAATCACTATGCTGTATACCTGAAACTAATATAATATTGTATGTCAATTATAAGTCCCTAAAATAAAAACTTTAATCTAGATTGAAAACATGTGGCTTCCAAAGAAAACCAAGAAAATATTAGAATTTTGGCTTTGTTTTTGCTTTAGTGCCAGCTTCTTTCAGCCTATGGGCCTCTTTGCATTCAGTGTTAGAAAACAGCCATTAGCATCACCTACCATATTGATTTAACCAAAGCACCATTACCTGAGACACTTAATTCTTACGCACTAACAGACTTTTTGTTCATTAGGTTTAACTCTTCACCAAAGATTATGCACATACTGTGGTCTTTAAGCACAATGTACAATATTTGAAATAAGCTATGCGGGGGTAAGGATTCTTCTGATACGACAATAAATCTTAGGCAAAAAGAAAACCTTATTTTGAAAATTCATGTTTTGAATTTTGAAATAATGGCAACTGTATCTAACAAATTGCAAGAATAGTAAGAGCAACCCCTGTATCCTCTGTACCTAAATTCCCAAACGGTAACGGTTTGCTACATTTGTTCATTATCCTTTCATTCTCTCTCTGTAGATATTGTCCTTTTTTTTTTTTTTTGACAGTTTGAACTATCGCCTTTAAATACTGCAGTGTTTTTTCCCAAAAAAAAAGGGGACCTCCATACATTATCGCTACACACCCTTTCCACTCAGTTAAATAACAGTGAAAACAACACTGACTCAACTCATAGATCCCAAAGTTTAACCCAACCTAATTGCATCTCTGTAACCATTCTGGCCCAGCAAGCCGCCCAACAATATGTACTGCATTTAGCCAAGACGCCTCATCAGATCACTGCAGTCTCATCGGTGTTTCCCCATTTCTTCAGCCCCTGGTGGTCTGCAAGAGCGCAGGCTTTCACATTACAGAAGAACCCTTAGTGTCTGATGTTCCGTCACAACAAGACTTAGGCCATGCACTCTGCACATCACATGAGGACACATATTCAGGTGACATCCCACCAATGATGATATACAAATGGTAACCTGGTTTCTGCCAGGTTTCTTCAGTGGAAACCCACTTTTGGCCAGGTGGCTGGGCCATAAAGGATAAAGAGATATAGGGAAGCCGGCAGACGCGAAGGGGATCCGAGAATTGGAGGGTAGTGCTGTTCTCAGCATCATGCACTGTGGTACAACTTCCTCCCTCTGTTTTGGTTACTGTATGATTGGGAGCGATTCCGACGACATCGATTCTCTGTTCCTCATCAAACCCCTGCCAGCCAGTATTTACATAATTGATGATTCTCACCTGTGCTGACTACCCCGGTGATGGCTGCCAGAAGATGATGGCCTAGTTCATCATTTTTTCTGTATCCATCACTCAATAAACTACTCTGAGGGAGTTCTTTTCCTTCTTCCTTATTTAGCTACTTACGTAAGTGTAGAGTGGTGGATTTCTATTTTATTCATTGGCTTGCAATCTAATACTCTCACGATCTATTCTGACACTCAAATTGTCATGGATTTGGTGAGTAGAAGCTCCTTCAAACTTGCATCTCTGGGTTTTCTGCCATGCCCCCAACAGCCTTTAAGCATTTACTTATTTTCGGGCATAAGAGTATGTTACAAACTAATCTTAATACTCCTGCCATAGGCTCACTGGCTCCGGCTCTGTAATCCAAGGAGCCTCGGTTCCTTTTAGTGGAAGACTTTTTTCTAGAAATTAAATCCAAGTGTTTGCCATGTATATTACTACTGAAGGTCATAGTTCACAGTCTCTCAGCAAAGAGAGCTACAAAAGACACAAAGCTATAGCTATATATGTAATATCATTTTTATATATAATCTCTTTGTAAAGCTATATAGATATAAAATCCATATTCATGTAGAAATATGCATGTTTATATAAATACAATAATGCACACATACCTGGAACTCTCAATATTTGTGTATTCACAGTCCTGAGCTTTATAGGTTTACAAGTCCTGTTCTTAAAGGGGCACTAAGATATCACACAAGCCCCACTGAACTTTAAATTACAGCTGTCTCCCTCCTACTTTGAGTTCTTTGTGCCAAGGGATGAGGTGGGGCAAGAAAAGAGTCATCGCGCTGGCAGGGATCACCGGCTCTGTCAGAAGATAGAGCTTCTGTAAGCTAAGGAGGGCGAGGAGTAATTCTTTGGCACTAACGTTGAGCCATCTGAGCATCTCTTGGTATTCCCCTGCTCATTTTTCAAGTTCAATGGAAAAGCTAAAGAGCCTGAGAAGGATGTAACAAGGACTCAGAGCCCTCAGTGTAGAGGGTCTGGATCACACCACCAAGTAAGCTACGTAGGACAGCAAAATGCTGAGAGGGAAGGCAATCCAGAATGGAGAGTAGAGGGAGATGGTAAGTACCACTTGCAGCCCTGAGATCCTGTTGAGTTGTGTGGATGACAGTGTCTACCACTGACCTCCCTCTCAGACATTTCCCCCAGGAAAAGAGGCCCACCAGAAGGCTGGAGTAGCTGCACGGAGACCTTGCATGAAGAAGTGGATGGGCTGTACCAGACTGCTCCGCCCTTGAGATCCCCCGCACAGGACCTGAAGGTTAAGTCCCTGCTTCCTCTGAGTACTGCCTACTGATCGGCTGAGTCTCTTCGTCCTCCCCAGGAACTGCCCTTGCTGAAAAGAGCTACCTATCACCCTCAAAAACCTGTCAAATGTACAATTTTTTAATTCTAAAATTTGAATTATACAAATTAATATACAAATACACTCTCTTCATTACATGCAATTACGAATAAGGTAATTAAGTTCCTTGAGTACCGCCTTCATGCCGGTCACCTTTCCTCTCCACAAGGAGCTACCATGCTCAGTTTGGGATGATCCTTCAAGATGTTTTTCTCCGCATGTGCAATTACTCCAGTTCTTATCAGTGACCAATGTAAAATTATACTTCCATAAAGGGATTAGAGCTGATTCAGGCACAGCTAGTAAGGTGAAATTGTGTTTGCATTTTTAAATATATTTTGGCTGAATTCTTTCATGTTTGACAGCATCTATCATTTTTTTTAGAGACATACATTATGTTTGAGGCATCGTACTGATGTTCTAGCTTGGATATTTTCCCCCCATTCTAAGTAATAATTATTATGCTAATTTCATAAGGATTTTTTATAAACGTGAGCAGTCTGCAATCTATAATACAGCTAACATTCCAGAAGTCTATAATAAGGGTGTAATTTAACAATTTACAAAAACATTTGAAATCATTAATGTTAATTGCTTCTGATTTTAAGACAGAGGTTTACATTAACAAGTTAAAAAAGAAGTCACTTATAATCCAATGATGCTTTCATAATGTTTTAGATGTATATCGCAATAAGAAAAAAATCTTCTTTCTTTCTCCAGTAGAATAGAGGTACCAATACCTTATTTTATTTAGTTATCTATATATCTGCTTATATATCAACATGTTTTGTGTTTAATTTCATAGCTAGAAAGACAAGAACAGACACACAGACATATGCACACAGCTAATTTTGTTTAGCTTTCTACCAAAACAATGGAATTTTACAACCCACTTTGTTACAGATAAAGCACAGATCATGAACTATCTTTACGAGTCAGCATATATACACGTACGCCATTTTCACATGAATACCATTCATTCCATTGTATAAATGCATTAATCCCCCAAAACTGATGTCAAGAATGTTTAAACTTGTTCTTGCATTTTTGATAGAAAAAAACTGTCATTTTAATTTCCCTTTTATAATGTTTATCTATTTTTATCAGGATTTTTTTAGTCATTACAATTCAAATGTAATTCATTATTCCTTATCTACTGTCTAATTCTCTTCTAGGTAGTGGAGTTTCTTGTGTATTTTGTTGCACTTTTTCTATACAGTCAAAGTATCAAAACTTTTTCTATTCAAATACATTGTAAATGTTTCTCCCCCTTTTCACTTCTAACTTTGTTAATAGTGTCTTTAACCATTCAGTGTTTTTCATGCTAATGTATCCAAATCTGTCCATCTCATCCTTTATGGCTTTTGGAATTTATGTCACAGCTAGAAAAACTTTCCCTACAACACTATTTACAGTTTCTGTTTTGGTCTGCTTTTAGTAATTTTTTGATAATGTGAAATATGGACAAAGTTTATCTTTTTCCAAGGAAATGGATAACTGTACCAAGCCAGTGAAGTGAAAAATAATTATTTTTCCCAATGATATAAAATACTTTATTATACCCTAAAGTACCCGTCTACATCTTATTTTTTATATAAAATAATAGCATAGGGTCTCTGGGATTAATAATGGTACGATGGTAAAAACAAAAACTTTACAGTTGAAATGCCTGCGTCATGTGTTATCACTGTGAATTCATAATTTGATCTAAATCTCTGTTTCCACATCTTTAAAATGGGGATAATGGCTTCCTTCTAGGGTTGTCTTAAAGATTCAATGACATAGGGGCACCTGGGTGGCTCAGTCGTTAAGTGTCTGCCTTTGGCCCAGGGCCTGATTCCAGGGTCCTGGGATCGAGCCCCGCATCAGGCTCCCTGCTCCTCTGGAGCCTGCTTCTTCCTCTCCCACTCCCCCTGCTTGTGTTCCCTCTCTCGCTGGCTGGCTCTCTCTCTGTCAAATAAATAAATGAAATCTTTAAAAAAAAGATTCAATGACATAAAAGTCAATTGCCTGAAGTACGATGCATGCTAGAAAACTAATTCCTGTGTGTCCCCTTTTCCTTCTATTCATTCTTATCAACAGCTTTTATTAGGTTCTCCCAGGTAGTATACTTCACTTTGGCTCATTCGAGTGTAAAACTTGAGGTGCCAATAATACGTACAAGTTTAGAAATTCTAGGGGCGCCTGAGTGGCTCAGTCATTAAGCATCTGCCTTCAGCTCAGGGCATGATCCCAGAATCCTGGGATCGAGCCCCACATCAGGCTCCTCCGCTGGGAGCCTGCTTCTTCCTCTCCCACTCCCCCTGCCTGTGTCCCCTCTCTCGCTGGCTGTCTCTCTGTCAAGTAAATAAATAAAATCTTAAAAAAAAAAAAAGAAATTCTATGAGCCCCCCACCTCCAAACTAAATATTCCTTTGTAATGGCCACTGTATCAAGGTAATTTTTATAGCACCCTGTCTGTGGGGAGTGACAGGAGCTGACTATAAGTGAATTAAAGAGTGGATGACTGTTAGTTCAGCACACCTGTCATTTCATTTTGAAGTATAGTAGGCTTCTTAACAGACTTCCACTGTAATAATATCCCATTTCTGCTAAGAAGTAAGTTTTCTCCAAACTCTTCTACTGAAAGTACAAGGAATCTCAATGTTCAAGAAGCTGAAGTAGAGTGGGAGTTGTCAGAGAGGAAATGATGGCAAATATACAGCATTTCAATAATACCAATGGTGCTCATAATGGTATGAAGAAGTCCTTAATAAGTAACTGGAAAAACTGTTATTAGACTTTCAATAATGGATGTAAGGTGGCTTTTTGTATTAAAAAACATAGAGAACATAAGGTTATGTGTTAAACAGGGCAACTGAAACAGAAGGAAAACCAAGAGACATCTTGGTTCCACGTTTTAAAGAAGTTGAAGTCAACATTTATTTTATGAATTACCTGCTATTGCCAGGTACTGGGCCAGGCTCTACAAGTTATGTCTCGGGGGGGGGGGGGGGGGCTTTTACTAGATTTTTTCCAGAAATACTATTAATAATAATTTCATATTAGTTTTCAAGGCTTGGGAAAGCTTCCATGCAAGTCAAAATATATGTGATGTAACTGAATATATAATGATATTAACAATTTTCTTAATTTTGATAATGGTATCATAGTTCTCTTTTTTTTGAGATAAGATACTATAATATTTTGGATTTCTTTAAAGTAATTCAGTTTTCTGAAGGGGTATGGATGGGAGTACAGATCAAACAAGACTGGGTTATCACTGAAGCAGCACAATGGGTATAAAGAAATTCCCTCTACATTTGCATGTATTGGAAAAATTCTGTAATAAAAAGCTTCCCCCCCCCCCAGAGAAAGAGAGAGGTCGGGGGGAGGGGCAGAGGGAGAGGCAGAGAAAAAATCTTAAGTAAACTCCACACTGAGTGCAAAGCCCACTGTGGGGCTCGGTCTCGACAGGACCCTTAGATCATGACCTGAGCCAGAGTCAAAAGTCAGACTCTCAACCAACTGAGCCACCCCAGTGCCCCTGTAATAAAAAGCTTTTTAATGGCATGTGATATCAAGTAAATCCACAAATATCAGTGGCCGGAGCATCTATCATAGTCCACAGAGAAGGGCATTTCCCTGGTCTCATCATAGGAGTCCAATCTAATTCAGATTTTTTAGGCTTAAATCCCAAACCCTATAACTTACTAATATGTTTTATTAGCCAGGTCACTTAACCATTTTGTGCCTTGATTTTCTTATTTGTAAAAATCATTACTAGAGTATTGTGACAATTAAATCAGCCCATCCCATTTTTGCTTAGAAGTACTTGGAACATTATAAATAATAAATACTTGTTTGCTATTTTTTAAAATATCTTATTTATTTATTCGAAAGAGACACATCAGAGAGAACATGAGCAGAGAGGGAGAGGGAGAAGCAGGCTTCCTGCTGAGCAGGGAGACTGATGTGGGCCTTTAGCCCAGGACCCCAGGATCACGACCTGAGCCAAAGGCAGATGCTTATCGACTGAGCCACCCAGGCACCCTTACTATTCTTATTATGTAGTGGGAATAGTACTATTAGGCTCATCACTCAGATAAGAAATGCCTACAGATTACTCCCTAGATTATTGGGCTTCCAACAGTAACAATTTACCTGTCTTGTTAAATCTCATCTGGTTACTCAAAGTCTTGTTCTATGTAGCAGCAAGAAGCAATACATCCCTAAGTTTATAGTTACTGAGTTATCAAGCTCAATTCTTGAAATATTGGCAAAAGATTAAAAGCACTTTAAACAGTTTGAGAAAAGAAAAACACTAATTCAAGCTCAAACATTGACTAAATAAATGTAAAAAAAAAGGAAAACAAAACATATGATATAAACATAGATATGACTACTGTATTCACTATGATACCATTATCAAAATTTTAAAAATTTTAAATATCATTATATATTCAGTTATATCACATATATTTTGACTTGCGTGGATGCTTTCCCAAGCCTTGAAAACTAGTATGAAATTGTTATTTATAGTATTTCTGGTATTTCTGGTAAAATCTAGTAAAAGCATATTTTTTTCTAAGACTATAACATGTAGAGCCTGGCTCAGTAACCAAAAAACATACAGAAATAATCTCAAAGCTCCCATATGGTAATATTTCATGTCGAAATAGCTGATCAAAGAAAATACTTTATTACTTATTGATAAATATATCCCAACAGGACATATTAGACTATGCAGAAATTCTTTTTATACTTACTATAATAATAAAAGTCCGGACTTAAAATGTAGTCAAATTTGTCAAATAATTTCAAATATGTCATTGTTAATGGTAAACCTAATCATAAAAATTACTGTAAAAATCAGGAGAACAGGGGCGCCTGGAGGGCTCAGTCAGTTGAGCATCAGACTCTTGATTTCCACTCAGGTCATGATCTCAGGTTTGTGAGACAGAGTCCCTCACTGAGTCCAAGACTCTCTCTCTCTCTCTTTCTCGGCCTCTCCGTCTCACACGCACGCGCATACTCTTTCTCCCAAATAAATAAAATCTTGGGATAGGCTGGTGATGGGTAGTAAGGAGGGCACATACTGCATGGAGCACTGGGTATTATATGCAAATAATGAATCATGGAACTTTACATCAAAAACTGGGATGTACTGTATGGTGACTAATATAGTATAATAAAAAATTATTATAAAAAAATAAAAAATAAAAATCAGCAGAACATATAAAGAAAGGATGAACCAAATCAAGGGGATGCACCCAAAAAGTATAATATGACATCCAAAATTAATAGTTAGGACTACCTTTAAACGAGTGCTTACAAACTCAGGGGGTTCAGCTCTAAGTGGGCATGATGGTAACCTCAGGAATTAATCATCGAGGAATGGAGACTGTGGCAAACTGGGTTTCCAATTACCTGGTGAATCTAAACACATTCAAACTCACTTATTTGAAACAGAGGGGACCAGCAGAGAGTTACACCAAAGAATGCTCATAAATCACTTGGCAATCTATGTCTCAGACAATATATTGATATAAAGGCACGTTCTATCTATAAAATTCAGATGTTTCTTTCGAAGGATAGAATATCTTTATTTTTCCCATCGTGGATAATGATGCCACTCCTATGAATCACCTCCCTGGAATTTTTAAACATATTTTAGTGGGTTCCTAATTGGTTTCTCTGCTTACAGTTGCGTGGGCTTCGAATCTCTCCCCAGTACAGCCTCAGGGTGCTACTTCTTAGATCTCACACCTGATTGCATCAAGTTGCTTTAAATGCTGAGAACAGCCAAAAGACCCCTGCAAAACCGTTCTTGATCGACATGCTAGCTGCTTCTCCGGCACTCCCCTACCTGTTCCCATCCTTTCAGTCACCGTGAAGCACTTACATTGCAACTTTCCTACTGTCTAGGGCTAACTGACACGCTGGTGCTCTCTACACTGTTCCCTCGCCTACTTGGTTACATCCTACATTATTCAAGCTCCAAGGCAAAGGTCACATCGCCTGACCCCTGACTTAGCCGAGATAGAATCTGCTCCTAAGGGCTCCCACCATCCCCTATTCTTACTTCTTCCATGACCTTTATTAGGTTGTTTTGTACTCAAGATTGCCAAGGTAAGATAACTTTTATGTCTCTATCTTTTTATTTCCTCTTGGTTTTTTTTTTCTGTGTTCTCAGCTTTATGCACAATACGAGGCACAAAGCATTTACTCAATTTATTTTTCTTGAATGTATGAGTTCATTAATGAAGCAGAACACAAACCAAGTCTGCTCTATTCTGTGCACGGTTCTCTTCTGTTGAATTGTGCTAAACAAATAGTATGGTTTTCATTTTTACTTAAGCACACAGACACCACGTCCTAAAACTTACCGAGGAGCGACACCTGGGTGGCTCAGTCAGTTGACCATCTGATCCCTGATCTCAGCTCAGATCTGGATCTTAGGGTTATGAGTTCAAAGCCCGCACTGGGCTCCACATTGGGTGGGGAGCCTACTTAAAATAATAATGATAATAATAATAAACTAACTAAGTCCATACCTACAAAAGGAAGGAATTAATAATTCTACCTCATTGGAAACAAAAGTACCACCAACAAATTGAACACTGATTTTTCTGGATCTACAGAATGCCAAATGTAAAGGGAAAAGGTTTTATGTGAACATTTTACATGAGAATGATGAATGTGTACTGGTTTAGGTGTCCTCTAATTTAAAAAAACTCTCTATGTTAAAATCCACTAATTAGAGATTTTCTCCTAACTCCAAAAGCAAGGACATATTGTCATTTCATGGGTGTCTTATTGCATCTTTTTTTCCCCAAAGTGAGCCCTGAACTTCATTATTCTATTTCCAAAGAAGATTTTCCCCCCCCACATTGTGTTATATGTACCTTTCCATTATCACATGACAAACCCTGACAGTTTTCTTAATTCTTCAGAAGATAGAAAAACATGTCTAACTCACTCACTGGCATTTTGGGTTGAATTCAGGAGCACCTCATTTGTGATCAGGGAGGTGGCAGAACTGTCGGTGCTTACAGATGTCAATGCCCTCCGGGCCATCTCAGTTTAGTTCACCTTTGTATCTCCATGGAAACAATGTTTTTTTCCTCCACTTCTAGAAAATAAATCATGGGGAACACTTATTGTGTTCCCATGGAGATCTGGAAGCCCATATTAATCTTCTCCTTTGAATAATAGCCAAATATGAGATTTTCCCTCTCTTTTAAATGGTAAGTAGAGTATCCATGAATTTTACAGAAATAAAAAATCATTGGTATCCTACTAAGGAAAATAATGAACAGATAAAACAATCAAAGATGTGATTTTACACTAGAAAAAGTTAAAGCTAAAAAAAAGTTGAAAAAAAATCAGAGTCTATCTAAAAATCACCCAGTTTAAAAACAAAACAAAAAACCCACAAAGAATATACAGTTGATAGGGGTGCCTGGGTGGCTTAGTCAGTTAAGCGTCTGCCTTCAGCTGAGGTCATGGTCCCAGGGTTCCGGGATCAAGCCCGGCATCAGGCTCCCTGCTCAGCAGGAAGTCTGCTTCTCCTTTCCCCCTCACCACACCCCACTTGTGCTTTCACTTGCTCTCCCTCTTATAAATAAAATCTTTTTAAAAAAGAGTATCAAGTTTGTATTTATAGACCAGAAGGTGGAAGAGAAATTATCATGTAAACAGAAATAGAGAATGTCTTCATACTATTGGAAAGTAATAATTTACTCCTTATGAGACTTGTTCCAGAAAAGAAATATCCATTTAGAGAATAAGGGATCAAACAGTTAACACAATTTTTCTTTTTCTTCTCTCACAACATATTCTATTTAACCCTCTAACCGTCATCTTCAAAACCTTGAGTAAAAGTTTACAAGTTAGTTGTTTAAAAGAGGCTCTTAAATTTACTCTATATATTAGGCACAATTTCAAGTAACAGGAATAGTCTTCAGGTGTTAAGCAAAATAGATTTAGTAACTCATTTTGTTATACACAGTAATTGACATCTATCAATTATCAGGCAATTTTTATGAATGGCTCTACAACCTTTAATTAAGGATCACCTCTTTGTTCCTTCAGTTCATACAGTCAAGGAGAGCTGGCTCCATCCAGACAGACAATATGAGGCGGCTTAGGACGCGGTCATAGCAATTTCGAGAACTGCACACACACCCTACTCTGGTCTAACATGAACATGCAACTCAGGTAGCAAACACAAGAATTAGGCTCAGATGCTCTGACGCTTAAAGGGAGTAAAATATTGGAAGCCGTTAACTGTGCAAGTACCGCATGCAGTATGTCTGTATCATTGGTGTATCAATGTTCAGGAGAGAAAGTAGAATGAAGGTGCTACGACTCCTATCCTGTGTTCATTATGTGTGTGTTCCAAAATTCTCAGTTTAAGTCCTAAGATGTTTGATTGAACAAGCTCAAGCTTTACGTTTGGAGGTACAGTGGAATCAACCTCTGGAATCCCAGGGACACCTGGTCAACTCAGCAATACTAAGAAGCGGGAAAGTTGGGGTGGCTAATGGGAAAATAACCAAAAGATATCCTCTCTGCTTCCCAGAGTTGGGCATTCTTTCCTCTAGGTTCCTACAGCACCCTATGATGATGTCTACAGCTGCAGAAAACACACTGTAGTGTAATGATTTGCTTACTGCTTCCTTCAGGGACCTATGAACTCCTTGGTGGGAGTGATTTTATCACCTATCTGTATCTAGCACAGTGGTAGACACAGAGTAGAGGTGGGGTATAAGTACTTGTTCATGTTGAATCATACATTTTTAAAAGTCAAAATGTCCCTAGAATTTATTTAGCTCCTTATTTTTTTCTAAGTGTGGATATAAAGAGATTCGAGGTGACATTTTGAACCTGAAGTCACAGTTAGCTCCAGAGGGGAATTTAGAAGCAAGTGTATTAAAAACAAAAACAAGTTGCATTACCCCTAATTTTGTATTGATGAGACATTACCCCTCACACATACACTAATATTCATTTTCCCAAGTGAATGAACTATACAAAGCCTCACCAGTAGGATTCACATATACTCTAACATGATGGTGGACCAGTGGTTTAGGCAATTAAAAAACACCTTTCCATACAGAGCCTTCTAAATAAGGACTCATCCTAGAGAAACAGCAAACTGAACTTAGTGATAAAACTGAAGTAAGGGGGGCGCCTGGGTGGCACAGCAGTTAAGCATCTGCCTTCGGCTCAGGGCGTGTTCCCGGAGTTGTGGGATCGAGCCCCACATCAGGCTCCTCCGCTATGGCCTGTTTCTTCCTCTCCCACTCCCCCTGCTTGTGTTCCCTCTCTCGCTGGCTGTCTCTATCTCTGTCGAATAAATAAATAAATAATCTTAAAAAAAAAAAAACTGAAGTAAGGAGCTGTCAATCATCTAGATTTATTCCTCTTCTAGCCCTTCATGTATTTATGCCTTAGTTCTAGATGAAACACTGAGAAAAATTTAAGTTACTGTTTTGTTTTGTTTTACTTTTTGAAGATTTAACAAATAAACTGCAACATTTACAGTATACAATCATGTAAGTTTTAACAAATAGACAACACCCCTCCCCCAAAGTTTCTTCATTCATATTCAATTATCATCATCCCTCAGGTCTCCATCCCCTTTGCCCCAGGGAAACACTGATGTGCATATCACCACTATAAATTAATTTACATTTTCTAGAATTTTGATTGTTTGCAGTTTTAGAATTCCATACAAACAAAAGCAGATGGTATTTACTTTTGGGGGGTTAATTTCCCAATCAACTAAATTATTTTTAGATCCTCCCATGTTATTTCTTGTATCAAGAGTTCATTCCCTTTCTGTTGTGTTGTGTTTCATACAACATTTTTTTTTCCACCCAGTTAGTTGTGATGAACTTCTAAGTTGTTTCCAAGTTTTGGCAATCCAAATAAAATTGCTATGAACATTTGTGTATGAATCCTGGTCCAGAAATATGCCATTTTCTTACTTTCATATCTAAAGGGAAATGGCCGCACCATATTAGAAATGTACATTTAACTTTATAAGTAACTTCCAAACCTTTTTCCTCAGTGACTGTACTATTTTATATTCCCACCATCAATGTACAAGAATTCCAATTGCTACACATTCTTGCTAACACTTAATATGAGCCGTATTATTTTTAGGCATTTTGATGGTTGTGAAACGTTACCTCCTTTTTTTGGTCTGTTTCATACATTCTGCAACTGATGCTTGGTACGTACATCTTTAGAATTGTTTTATCTTCTTGGAGAATGGACCCCTTAATAATCATGTAATGTCCCTCATTATCTCTGGTCATGTTCCTCTTTCTGAAGGTTACATGTCTGGTATAAATATATCCACCCTAGTTTTATTTTGTGTTTACATAGTTTATCTTTTATCATCCTTATGCCTGTCAACTATGTATGTCTTTATATTTAAGTTAGGTTTCCTACAGGCAACATACAATTGGCCCATGCTTTCCTAATCTGCATCTTTATATTGGTGTATTTAGATTCTGTATGTAACATGAATATTAATATGGTTGATCAAAATTTACTATTTTCTAGCTGTTATTTTTTTTCCAATGTGTTATTTTTTTCTGCCTTCTTTTGAATTGGTTTTGAGCATTTTTAACAGATTTTATTTCCTCTAGTAACTTTTATTTATACCACTTTAAAAACTGTTTGGAGGCTAACCTATTGGTTTATAATATGTATCTTTAGTTAATATATTCCTTCGCATATACTGTAAAAACCCTTAAAAAATACCTATTTCCAGTTCTCCCTTTCCATTCTTTGTACTGTTTTTGCCATACGCCTTACGTTTGCATATGTAATAAATATACAACACTTTGCTACTATTTCCCTTCAGAGAGTCCGTGAATTTTTAGAGCAGTTAATAAGCCATCTCATCTGAAAAGAACCCAACATGGCTTTGCTAGAAAGTTCCTTTCCTAACACTTACCTGACACATAGGAGGCACACAACTAAATACTTGGTGAATAAATATATTAATATATTCTTTCCTGAAAATAGAATTTTTGTAGTTTCTGCAGAACTAAGAAAAGCCAGGAAATAGTTCACAAGTCTATTACGTCAATTAAGAAAATATTCACGTCAATTAAGAAAATATTCACACGACAAGGAAGTATGGTTACCCAAACTTACAGAAGGGGGGGGGTGAAGGCAGAGAGACAGAAAGAGAATGGGAGACAGGCTATCTCAACTCCTTCTAAATGATACAGCAGAGTTGACATATATCTAAGGTGGAGGTTTATATTCAATAAGTCATATTAACAGAAAAAGCTTAGTTTCAATTCTGCGTGTATATTTTTTCTCAGGATGACTTTTTAACTTTTAATCTGGAGGAGGGCTAACTGAAAGAAGGAAAAGAATCCAACCGTATATTCTTGGTCTCTTACTGCCCATTTGGCATTTTAGAATGAATATAATACCAATGTGTATTCTCTATTAGTACTTCTGCCAAATATTTAAGTGCTTATAATGTTTGATTCAGTACAAAATATTGCGAAGTATTTTGCAGATACTGTGTCATTTGGGTCCTACACAAGCACTGCTTCTTATACTGAATAGCATTTCGTACGACTTACAACATTCTGACAATTATTGTCGTATTTGATCCTTTCAGTAATCCCGTGAAGTAAGTATGGTAATTCCCATTTGATGGATTTGTAAATCTGAGGCTCAGAGATTTTACTGGGTAAGTCACAGACTTCATCAATGAACGGGAGCACTGAGACCAAATCTGATCTCTGCACCCTCCTATCTCTGGGTTACGTATCACCCCAATCATCCCTTGATGTCCTGCTGCCATTTTGCCCATGACTCTTCCTATCGTTCATCAGTCATGGAGCCAATCAAAACAAAACCAATTTGTATCATAAAAAGATAGTGGCCTATCTCCATATATTTAAGGATATCTCAGTTTAGGTCTATTTGACTTACTATAGGATGACACCCTTTCCTTCTGAATCTTGAGGAATTAAATTAAAACTCCACAGAAAAGTCCATTTTTTTCTCCAACATCAAATAAATCATGTGCTAAGTGAATATACTCTTATGGCTATGGTTTATTAAAGAGTTTTTAAGACCACACTATCACCTAGGTAGTGACTGTAAGCAAACTGTGTGCAGTGAATATCAACATTAATGTTTATTATTAAAATTACTTAAATGTAATAAATATTTCATTTAATGAAGTGATAGGAACATAAACCATTAAGCTGAAGATTATCTTGTAGCACGTTCACTGACCATATGATCTAATTAAAGCATGTAAATTATCAGAGATGATCTAGCTCAAATTCGTTTCAAATGAAAGTAATCTATCATTAGGAAATAGGGTTTGTGAATGATCTTAAATAACACCTACCGCAGATGATTCCGAAAGTATGGGTGTAGCCAGAAATTTTATGTTGTGATAGAGAGGAACAGAGACTCCTAACTCAAACTGTGTATAATATTGTCTTTAGCTACACTTGAACCACAGTAAATAATGCCAAGTTTAGAAGAATTGTTTCTCATGATAATGAGATCATTTAGGACAAAGAAGAAATTGTCACTTCTAGAATAGTTTGGACTCAGTTTGCATGGCTAAATCTAGACTGCTTCTCATGGAATCTTAAAATAAAAGATCCCCTGATAAAATTTTTTTTTTACTGTTTACCCTTATCCAATTATTTATTCTTAAACATATAAGTATTTGACTTCTCATCATTGTGTATAGAAACAAAAAGGTCAACTAATCTCTGAATTAACTTCACAGCAGACTATGAGAATACACTTTCTTTGGCATTTCCCAAAAGCTCTCAGGGCTTTTGCAAATGTGTGTGTTTCTTTTTTAACAGTTTCAACTATCCTGAAGATAGTTCCCAAAACCCAAATGATGATTACACATCATGAAGAAAGCATCAGCATGGCTTACTCATGTGTCCTCTAATAAAATACCTGATTCTGTAAGAGAATGGTTACCAGAAGAACCAGGTCACACGGGTCTTTAATGGACACACAATACTTAAAAACTGGCCATGATATTTATGTTTGAAGCTCAAAGATTTTCTTCTTCCTGAGTGAAAAATCCCTCCTTCTCTATCTTACAAGGCTTGGGATTGCTTTGCTTTCAACCAGTTGCCCACATGAGAATGAGGTGGGGGAAGGAGGACTCAAAGGAGGCTGGTGTTTGAGTGATAAATAGAGGAAGGGGATAGAGCAAGAGAATGAGAGAAAATTCTAAGAAATACTTAGGTTCTAGGCAATTATCTATGATGCCTTGTCCCCACAGAATATCAAACATCAAAATGGATTCACACCCTCACTAAATACTGTTTTGATACATGACCATCTAAAAGTGGAGTCTATTGCAACCAACTAAATTGCCACACATTGTGCACCTTTTACATGAATCCACTGTAAATGTACAATTTTCTCTTTGTATTTTGGAGCTGACAATTTTTAGATCTCCAGTATTTTCAGTCTCTTGAAAAGCTAGCAGGACCAAGGAATTGTGACAGTAGGAGCCAAGGGAGAATGAAGCCCTGCTAAGGCTGAATTTCACTACTGGCCACGAAGCTACCTATTTTTGAAATGCCCATCTTGGGAAAATGTTCAATATTTTCTACTACTTGTCTTTAAACGTCTCTAAAGGAACTGAATGCAGATCTTGGAATATCGTCAAGGTGTACATTTTTTTGCACCTGTTTCAGGATACTATGTGAGTTTGAGTTTCGTTTTGATATTTTATTCAATTCTATGTAAGGTAAGGAAGGCATTCTTATTAATCGTAACTGCCTAGTAGTCCACCTTGACTTCCAGAGCTATCCTTATATGGTTTGTTCATTTCCATATAATCCCTCCCATCTTCCAATGAAATAAAAAGCACTGTTAAAGACAGGATTAAAAATAAGAGAGGGGCGCCTGGGTGGCACAGCGGTTAAGCGTCTGCCTTCAGCTCAGGGCGTGATCCTGGCGTTATGGGATCGAGCCCCACATCAGGCTCCTCCGCTATGAGCCTGCTTCTTCCTCTCCCACTCCCCCTGCTTGTGTTCCCTCTCTCGCTGGCTGTGTCTATCTCTGTCAAATAAATAAATAAAATCTTTTTTAAAAAAAATAAATAAATAAAAATAAAAATAAGAGAGAAAGAGAAAAGGGAGGGTCGATTTGTAAAATAACACAGTCATCATTAATATAACAATAATGTAAGATTATTTGGCAGGGCCTGTGGCCTTGTTTTCAGAATAAATGAATACCTTTGTTTTAACCACTAATGAGTTGTCCTCAATTTTAATTCCCCCTCTCCCAAATAAATGACAATTTTTCCATGTCTGTTAACTAAGCTGTCAAAGGTCTATCAAAATAAAAAATCAAGGATCACTTAAATATCCAAACTTGGGTTTTATCTTTGACCTTCCCTGACCACACCACCAGCTTCCCAGGATACAATACGCTCTTCATCTTTGCTCCTGAAGGTCCTGACAACCACACTCCTCTTCGAACCTTTGCATGGAGGCACAGCTTTACTTCCTGATAAAGGCTGACAAAATAAATTCCTAATAATATACTACTTTTTGACAGATAATAATACTTTCAGCTAGGGATCCCATAAACTCAAATGTCCTCAGGGACCAGGCACGCATCACAAACATAGGAAGGAATCTGGTATAAGACGGTGATCAGAAGAGCCAAAATTCCAAACTGTATCTACATTTAGAAACATTCCTACAGCCAAACAAAACCGCTGCTGTCACTCATTTTCAGACCTTACAGTAACCCTGTATACGCATTCGTTAGAGAATATCCTCTTATATGGTAATTATTCAGTAAACAGACAGATGGATAGATTGATGGATCAATACAGGGATGATAGAATGAGTGAATGACTGGATTTAAATAGTTTTGGGGTTTTTTTGGTTTTCTGGGGTTTGTTTGTTTTTTCTGAATAGAGATACCCAAAATTAAACAGGTAAATTGTGTGTTTTGACTTTTAGTGAAACCAATTCTGATAGAGCCACCCTATGATCCAGCAATTGCACTACTGGGTATTTACCCCAAAGATACAAACATAGTGAAGAGAAGGGCCATATGCACCCCAACATTCATAGCAGCATTGCCCACAACAGCTAAATTGTGGAAGGAGCCAAGATGGCCCTCAACAGATGACTGGATTAAGAAGATGTGGTCCATATATACAATGGAATATTACTCAGCCACCAGAAAGAACGATTACCTAACATTTGCAGCAACATGGACGGGACTGGAGGAGATTATGCTAAGTGAAATAAGTCAAGCAGAGAAAGACAATTATCATATGGTTTCACTCATTTATGGAACATAAGAAATAGCAGGAAGATCAGTAGGAGAAGGAAGGGAAGAATGAAGGGGGGGTAATCAGAAGGGGGAATGAAGCATGAGAGACTATGGACTCTGGGAAACAGACTGAGGACTTCAGAGGGGAGGGGAGGGAACTGGGATAGGCCGGTGATGGGTATTAAGGAGGGCACACATTGCATGGTGCACTGGGTGTTATACGCAAATAATGAATCATGGAACACATTACATCAAAAACTAAGGATGTACTGTATGGTGACTAACATAAAATAAAAAATTATTATAAAAAAAAAGTTTGTTTCATGCCAACACTGTTGTAGCACAATAAGCATTTCACAGAAAAGCAAAAGAAAATCACGAAGTACCCTTTTCTAGAACTACTGCCTAAGCAAAACTGGAAAACTTTTCAAACATCCTACGTATTTCCACTAAGACCAAGCAAGTAACACACGAAAATATGGAGCGGAAGTGTTCACTGGGACCATCAATCCAAATGTGTAATTTGATTTAAAAAAACAAACAAACAAAAAAAAAACCCAGAACAACAGAAAAAATCCTGAGGCCCAAAAAACAAATAATTTTCCATAAACTATATAAAGTTAACAACACAAATACTAGAATTCTCTGTCTCGGATTCTTTCTAGAGCATCTCACTTTTTAAGGAAGAAAGATAATCTCCTGTTGTAACTCATTTTTTCCCATGAGAAATGAGTTTCCTCACTAGTAGCATAAACACATCATATTCTACTTAGTACAGTGAATTATATCTATGTTAAGTTACTTGCCTTTGAATCTTTGGGAGTGTTTGGAACTAATCTCAGTAATTTGAGAATTGCTGGATTACATCATAGCAGGCATTTATACAAACTGTCAACTTTCATATTATTTAATTCCCATCATAGCCACTGTGCCGATTATTTCATTAGTGGACCACAATGAACCACATATCCTTATATTATGCCTTGATAAACCACTCCACACATGGACTGTGAGCCCTACTACCCACAGGACTTGCATTGGCCAATGGCACAGCAGCAAGCATGATACAAGAAGGGGATTGAGAATCCTCTCTCACCACGTCAGTTATCCTTGAACTCACTCTCAGAGCCTAACCATGCTCTAAGCAGATCAAGAAACCATGGTAGAAAAAGGAACAGGCCACATGGCAGAGCACTAAAACACCAGACAAGCCAGTGATCCCAGATTCTTAAATCCCCAGTGAGACCTGTTGTAGGACCTGATGCACAACATTGTGGGAAATACTAATGCAGCTTTAAGTCGCTTCTAGTTCCGAAGTGACATGTTACACAGCGATACCCATACACCAGTCAAAAACCGGGCAGAGGTATTAACTAGACAAAAGCTCACAGGTATGTGGAGTGGGGGCAGGTGAGAGGACAGCCTAAATATACGCCAAAAGATGACTGGCAGATACAGGTTAGTGTTGTTAGAAGAACCTGCATCACATAAGCACCAAGAAAACAGCAAAAAGCATAGGCCCATCAGACAATACGGAGGAAGACATGAAATTGTAACAACCTGAACATCAGGACTTTAATGATTTTTACATTAAATATAATAAAGATTAATTGTAACAAAAGCTTTATAGCAGTAACTTGATAGCACTCTACCTTATTATTTCCATTATACACACAAGGAAATGGAAATCCTGAGGGTTGGAGCGATTGGCCTCTGTTCTTATGTGTGTTAGGGGACAGGATTCCAAGACAATACAGGTGACTACCTAAAGATTACACAGCTTTCTGACTAGCTACTGGACAGATGAATGAAGGCACTTCTTCTAAATTAGTATTTCTCTTAGTAGATTGTATTCAACTTTTGTGAAAGTAACAATATACCATCTGAAAGAAGTATTAGGTTTGGGTATTAGATTAATTCGGATAATGCTATTTTATTACTTTCATATTGGGACAGTAGTAAAAATCCCTCTCTTTTTAAAACGTCAAACCCTTTTTTCCTTTGTGATTCTTTACAAATAAATTTTTATTAATTTTTTTAGAGTAATTTAAGTTTCGCAGGAAAATTGAGGGGAAAGTACAGAGATTTTCCATGAGTCCAGTGCCCCTCCCACATGCATAGCCTCCCCCATTATCAACATCCCCCAAAGGGAGACATTTGTTGGAAGTGATGAACCCACACTGACACATCATAACTACCCAGAGCCCACAGTTCACGTTACAGTTCACTCTTGGTGGTGCGTATTCTATGGATTTGGGAAGTATGTATAATGACATATATGCATTATTGTGGTATCATAAATAGTATTCTCACTGCTCTAAAAACCTTCTTTGCCCTGGCTCTTCATCTAGCCCAGCCCTCACCCCTCATCGTACTGTGGGGACCACTTATCTTTTTACTGTCCCCATAGTTTCGCCTTTTCCAGAATGTCATGTCATAGAGTTGGAATGGTAAAGCGTGTACCCTTTTCAGCTTGGCATCCTTCACTTCATAATACGCATTTAAGGCATCTTCCTGTCTCTTCATAGCTAGATAACTCATTTCCTTTTATCGCTCAAAGGTATTCCATCATCTAGAGGTACTCCGGTTAATATATCAATTCACCTACTGAAGATCATCTTCGTTGCTTCCAGGTTTCGCCAATCATGAATACAGGTGCCATTAACATCCATGGGCAGGTTTTTGTGTGGATATAAGTTTCCAATTCCTTTGGATAAATACCAAGGAGTGTGACTGCTATATGTTTAGAGTACATTTAGTTTTCTAAGAACCTGCCCAAATGTCTTCCAAAGCAGCTCTACCATTTTGCATTCATGTGAGCAATGAATGAGAGTTCCTGTTGCTTCACATCCTCACCAGCATTTGGTGTTGTCAGCATCCGAGATTTGCTAGACAGGTCTCCCAGGCAAGGAAAATAAAAGCAAAAATTAAACTACTGAAACAAAATCAAAATAAAAAGCTTCTGCAGAGAGAAGAAAACAGTCCACAAAACTAAAGGTAACATGTGGAATGGAAGAAGACATTTGCAGAGCTCCAGGTGGGGACAGAAGCCTTCCAGCCCCTGTCCCTAGGTGTCCTCCTTCAAGGGAGAGAAGCAGCTCTTGGCTGGTGCCCTTAAGGAGCTCCCAGGGCCCACACAGGACCTGGCATTCTGATGGTCGCACGCTGCCCTTGGCTCTCAGAATTCCCACAAAGTGTGCAGCCACCAGCCCCAGCTGTTCCTGGTAGCACAGCTTTGTCTCCAGAAGCTCCCAGGCAGTGCAGGCACGTGTCCACTCGCAAAGGGCAGCCCGCTGCTCTTTCACCTGGCACCGTGCACTGGAGCCCGGCCTCTCCATGGTGGGCTGAGGGGGTCGATGCACTGATCTAGAAAATTCATGCTGCCTAGATGGCGTTCTCACTTTTCTAACTTATTTTTTAACGTGTGTGCAGATTTTTCTCAGTAGGAGATTTAGTCTCAAACAGTTTCTCAATCTCAGCGCTATCGACATTTGGGGTTAGATCATTTATTGGGGAGGACCATTCTGTGCACTGTAGGATGGTAGCAGCTTGCCTGACCTCTACCCACTGGATGCCAGTATCGCTTCCCCAGTTCTGACAACCAAAAATGTCTCCAGACACTGCCAAATATCCCCTTGGGACAATATTGCCCCAGTTGAGAACTACTGATAAGAAGTAACTACTGTGTCATTACCAGAAGAGGCAACGGGACACATACTTAAATTCCTTGAATTCTGGTTGTTTTTATGTGAAAAATAATAAAATAGAGTGTTATAAAAGGATTAGGTAACATATAAAAAGCTCAGCTTAGTGTTTGTATATAAGACACTATTTTGGAGAGCTAGGAATGTGCCTAAAAGTACCTAAAGACATAAAAATAGTTATTAATATATTTAGGCTAGGTCAGTAAACAACAATTACTAAATTTGCATTTGCCCCAGGCTTGTTAATAATTTTAAGTTATTACGTGTTTATGAAGTTACAGGGATTTTTCTAAGCTTGTTTTCCATGTATTCTATTTCACCCTCAGACTAATGCAAGGAGATAGGTACATCGTTATCCTCATCTTCAACATGAAGAAATTGAGGTACGGAGACGTTAAGTATGACAGGAGGTAAGTGACAGAGCCAGGATTCAAAGGGAGGGCTTCAGTCTCTAGAGACTGAGCTTTCATCGTTTGCTATTTTTAAAGGAATGAAATTTAATAATGAAAATGTGCTTTGAATTCCTGGTTGCAAGGATTTCTGGATGTGATAGATTTTATTGAATTAGTCACTGTGTTTCTCTTCAGGGTTCTTCTCATGCTTGCTCATACCTCTTTTAAAAAGGATGAAGACAGAGTTCATTTAAGACCATTTTGTTCAGTACTTAAATAAGCTGAATAATGTTCATAGTAATGAGATTGTGGATTATACGTGCAGGGATCTAAAATGTCCCAAGAGGAATTTAGTAGAGAATTTGTAAAATATCTCCTGACAGCAATGGCTCTGAAGCACCATCGTGGCCAAAAAGTAGTAGAATTTCCGAACTGGGGGAAAAAAAAAAAACCAAAAACAAAAAACAAAACAGCCAACAACATGCATGCTAGAATTGACCAGCATAACTTTTTTTTTTAAAGATTTTATTTATTTATTCGACAGACAGAGACAGCCAGCGAGAGAGGGAACACAAGCAGAGGGAGTGGGAGAGGAAGAAGCAGGCTCATAGCGGAGGAGCCTGATGTGGGGCTCGATCCCATAACGCCAGGATCACGCCCTGAGCCGAAGGCAGACGCTTAACCGCTGTGCCACCCAGGCGCCCCTGACCAGCATAACTTCTTAATGGGATTTAGGTCATAAACATAATTTCTAGATGAAAAGTCACTATTAAAAGTTGTTGTATTCCAAGCCAAGATTACTAGATGATATACAAGAGGTACAGATAAAAGAGCAGACATTTTTTAGTAATATCCTCTGTCCTAAAAATCAACTGTGTTATTAGTTAAATATTAATATTTACAAGGTATAGGGTGTACATACTGCTATAAAATTCTGAGATCAAAGTTTCAGAGAAATGGTCATGTACCTGAAGTGAGGTAGGGAAGATACGATGCAAAAAGGAGAGAGATTTTACTGGGAGGGCAAGGACGCGGACACAGTTAAATTTGGTAAACGGAAACAAATCTTTATTAGTGCCTGAACAATTAGAAATAGGCATATCTGGGTACACATGCACATGTATTTGCATGTATGTTCATATACATTTTTTGTCTGGTCTACTTTATTAACCTGTTTATTATGACCTAAAGATCCATTGAATAAGCCCAGAAAACTTTGTCTAGTTATGGTCTTAAATATTCTCCCAAATTACACACTGAAACCTTGAATTTAATAGCAGAGAGTGAAACCAGAGCGCAAACGTGGGTCATGCGTGTTTAACTCGGAGAAATCTTATGTCACAGTCAAATAGCATATGAGACGCTGTTACATGGCTCTCTCATTAACAAATTATTGTTTCATTGCTCTATGTAAAACACATAAAGATAATTAAGGGCAGAAGCCTAGATTTTAAGAAAAAGACGACTATTTAGGGTTTTCCCAAAGCTTTGTAGCCTACATGGAATGATGAAAATATAATTTGATATTGGTCCTAGCCATGACAAGTACTAGCCTAGCCCTTCAGAAATAAAATAGAACGCTCTATGAGGCCACTGTTTGCAAACAGTGGACAAAGGGATGCAGGACTGCTGTTCTTGGTAGTTTGGCAATACATGGAGTAAGACCCATAAGAGTCCTGGGCTTTCTGTCTGCAAGCACTTTCTTGAACATAGGAAAGCGAAAGACAGAGGACAGTGGTCTTTCTAAACTGAGGAAACAGAGATTGGAGATATAAACTACTAAACTTACTGCAGGTCAGGTTAGGATACCATGAAAAAGGCTGCTGAAGAGAAAAGCTGCCCCAAAATCTACATGGGGGTCTCCTTAAGTTTTTGGTCAAATACTAAGCTGTATGTATTGTGAGTGAGACTTTGCAAGGTCTGGAAGAGAAGAGTTGCTGGAGTTGGGGGCCAGCTGGAGATTTCAGCATCTGTGATGTGTTAGGAGACATATAAGTCCAGCAAGAATGGAATGGCTCTCCTGAAGATCTGGTACTCGGCTGACTCCCAGGAAGTCACATACGAGTCCTAGAGTTGCCAACAAAGCTTTTTAAAAGCCTCAAGTTAAACATGGTCACCAATAAGGTGACGCCTGCAAGAACGAAACACTTCCCAAAGGCAACAGAAACTGACCCCAAGAAAGCCTAGATGTTGGAATTAGTACTCAAGGTGCGTATGTATTTACGTATGTTGAGAGACTTAAATGTGCATAATAAATGAACAGATGGACCTGCAAATAAAATATTTGAAAAAAAAAGGGTCAATGAATCGGTTAATACAGCTTGGAAACAAAAGAATAATAATAATAAAAAAAAAAAAGACTCAAAGATCTATGAGTCCAACTTAAGGGGTATAATGTAAATATAAATGGTGTCCCAGATAGAGACTGTCAAGCGGACAGAAAGAGTATTTGAAAAAATGATGGCTCAAACCCACCATAATTTGGTTTAAAAAAAAAAAAAACAAGATATAGGAAGGTCAGCAAATCTCAAAAAGAATGTACAAAAATAAAACACATCTGGATACATCATATCCTAACAGCTATAAATCGTAACTAAAGATAAACACATAACATATGAGAACAATGAAATAAAAGAGAACTGACTTCTAATCAAACAGTTCAGACCAAAAAGAATGTAATCTTATGCTTAAAAAAAACTGTCAGCTCAGAATTTTTTATCAAATGAAAATATTCTTCAAATGTAAGTATGATATAAAAACACTTAGATTTAAAAAAAAAAAAAAAACAACCCATGAAGCAAATTCGTGTTCTTCAAACTGAAGGAAAGTGACCAACATGGCAACTTCATTATACAGGAAGAAACAAAAAAACGTAAGAAATATAAATAATGTGAATAAATGTGAAGGACTGCATTTTTTTTTTAAAGATTTTATTTATTTATTCGACAGAGATAGAGACAGCCAGCGAGAGAGGGAACACAAGCAGGGGGAGTGGGAGAGGAAGAAGCAGGCTCATAGCAGAAGAGCCTGATGTGGGGCTCGATCCCAGATCGCCGGGATCACGCCCTGAGCCGAAGGCAGACGCTTAACCGCTGTGCCACCCAGGCGCCCCGAAGGACTGCATTTTTATACTATTTCTTTAAAATACATGTAAATGTATAAAACAACAGTTTTAACACTTTATCATGAGCCATAGGTGGACGTATCATTACAACGAAAGTACAAATTCAGTAAGCAATCAGGACAGTATATTCTACTTCAAGGGTCTTACACTTCACATGTAGTAATGTAATAAACGATGCATAATGAAAACCAAGAGGGACCATTAAATATTACACATATACACATACATACAGAGACAGAGAGAGAGATACCTTACAAAGCCAATAGCGGAATGAAGATGGAATATCAGTACATCTGATTAACTCGAGATAAAGTTCAATGATCGAAGAGATCTCAAAAAAAAAAAAAAAAGTTTCCCCAAGTCTGGCATCACCATTTCATAGTGAAAATTAAACGTATTTTTTGTTTAAGCTGAAATTAAAAAATCAAGTATGTCTGACAATGAAGATCATGAGGAATGCCAAAAAAACCCCAGTTCTAAATATTTAAAACCATCGTTCAATGTTCAACATGCAAACGATGAATATTAGAAGTCATTTAAAAATCAAATCATAAATCTTAAATTTTGGCGTTCCTTCTTTATACAAACATGTATCATATGCCCACTTTGTGCCATGCATTGTTCCAGGGGCTAGGAACATAGAAACAGAGAAGAGAAAGATGAGAGGGTGTGGAGGACGGGTACCAGGTGAGAGAGAAAGAAAAAGAGAAGGTCTGATAGTAGGTTCTGTGACGATGAAGAAGCAGGGACACCTGGGTGGCTCAGGAGGTTAAGCGGTGGACTCTTGGTTTTGGCTCAGGTCCTCATCTCAGGGTCGTGAGACCGAGCCCCGCATTGGGCCCTGTGCACGGTGTGGAATCTGCTTAAGACTCTCTCTCCCTTTGCCTTTCTCCCCACTCTCTCTCTCTTCTCTAAATCAATCAATCTTCAAAAATATAAAAGAAGCAAGGAGGTGAGAGAGGGCTCAGAGTGAAGAGGAAGGGGGTTATCATCTTAAATATGAGAATAGTCCTCTTCTGGATGGTGACACGTGGACAAAGATCTGAAGATGGTGAGGGAAGAAGCCATGTGAATACTGGAGGAAAAAAACTTCCAGGCAGAGGAAAGAACAAATGTAAAAATGGCCTTAAGGCAGGGATTTGTCTAGTGTGTTCTATAAACAACAAATAGACCAGCGTAATTGGAGTGTTGTTGACAAGATGCCAAAAGGGTAGGAATGAAACCAGATACACTGAGGGAAGGCCACTTTTTAGACCACTGGAAGAACTTTAATTGTTGTTATCTTACTATTCATTACTTTGGGGCTACATTTTTATCAAATTAAGATACAGTAAAATGAGAAGTTAGATAGTTAAACAAAAATTTCCTGCACATTTAGTGGGCATAGTCATGGTGAGTTTTGACATAATTTTATCTGTTTCTACTTTTTGAGAATTACTATTATGTTAGGAGAGAACATGACGGGAGGAGGCTGACCGTGGTGATCAGTGAAGAGACTACTGTAATAACCCAGGTGACAGGTAATGGGGACTTGGATAATGATCACACAAGTGCGAGGAAGTGATTAGCTTCAGAATATATTTTTAAAGTAGAGCCTACAAGATAAGGAAATGGCTTTTCAGTAGAATGTCAGGGGAAAAAGGAATCAAGGATTTCTAAGGTTATAATCCACGCAATTGGAAGTAAAGATTTAACATCAAATGAGCTAAGGAAGAATGTGAGAAACCTTGGTTCATGGGGGTAAGATTGGGAACATTTTTTGGACAAGTCTGATGTAAGTGTACACAATTCTGAGACAAATGTGGCAGCTGCTGGAATATAAACGATATTCAAAGCTGTAAGACTGAATGAGATCACTGAGCAATGGCTGGAAAGGGAGGGAGATGGGGGTATAAAGAGAGAGAAAGAGAATAAGAAGTGAAAAAAAAATTAAAAAACGAGCCTGGGAGCAGTTTCAAATTGCAGACCAGTCATAAAAGGAGGAAACTATCAGCTTTCCAGTAAGTCAGAAGAATATGATTTAGAATGAATTATGGGTAAAAAAGAAGCTGTACACCAAATTCCCTCAACAGTTATGAGACACAGACATGTGACAAGAAAAAAACTGCACTTTTCCAAGATGATGCTGTGATTGTAAGGAAATTCTTAGAAAAGCTCAAGTTGGCTGTCATCCCACAATATACAGAATTTCAGAGTTTACATCAGTTCAGGAGTCCTTTATGTTGTGTCTACTAAATAAAAGGCAGAGAAATGTGCTGAGCGAAGGATCAGGTTGACTGTCCCTATACCTAGGGACGAAGCACTAGCAAAAGAAGAGCTCTATCTAGATAGCTACGTTAAATCGCTTAATTCAGTATGTGAACAGTGACTAACAAACGAATGCGTTGTTAGAGGGAGGTTGAATCCCTTTTAATTTAATGATTTAAGTGTACCTAACTTGGAAAAAAAAAAAAAAAAGATGGACGGAAGGATGGACAGACGACTTCGAAAGATTCCATGGTGCCACTGACTTCAGTCTCAAGCATTTTTCTAATCTAGTCTCTGTTACAGCTTTCCACCTTTCCCTTGAGGCTTTGCTTAAAGATGAGTACTTCCTTGGGGCTCCCCGCAAGTTTTTACCTTCCTTGATTAAATTCCAGCAGAAAAAAAAAGAGAATGTTTTCCCCAAAAGCTCTAACTAGTACTGTGGGCCAAAATCTGATGGGTTTGGATTAGGTTATACTGATCTATGAAGGAACCATTATGGCTGGGTTGGGGATGGAAGAACAGGGAGTATGTTGCTGGGATTAGCCAGATGTCACAATACCTGAGCTAAGGGTAGGAAGGGAATGGTTTCAAAAGAACATCAGATGATTCTTATGAGAAGAGAAAATGCATGTGCTAAACAGAGCCCCCCAAAGCCCCCAAAATATATACACGACATATGTATATATAAAATACATACTATGTATGTATATATTATATGTGCGTTATTGTCTGTGTGTGAGCAGTTCAAGAAGACATCAGGGGAGTTGTATAATTTCAGGTGGGACCTTTTGAGTTTAAGTAAAGGCACCTAGAACAAAGAAGACATCATACATTGAAGAAATGACAAAGCAGAGGGATGGTCGCAAAAAGACTAAATGAATGCTCGAAAATAATCAAGGCACAACTTTGACGAGGCGACTTATATAGAGAGAGGGAAGAACGAAGGGAGGGAAGGGGAGGTGGGGGAGGGGGAAACAAGACAACTCATGTGAAATGCTGCTAAAAAGCCCTAAATGCCAGGGTAGAGAGCTGACACTTCAACTGTTAATGGGAATCCCGAGCCATTTGGGGAGAACGCGATGTATTATTTAAAATGCATTTGCAACCAATTACAGAATACCCAATTAATAGCTGCTTATGCCAAAGAGTATTTATTATTTACTAAGAGTCCAGATGTAGGCATTTCCAAGCCTTAAGCTGTTAACATCCTCTACTCTCTGATATGGTGACATTTGTCTTAGGGCTTCATATTCCCACACATCGCAACAATAAACTCCTCCTTATGCAGCTTTCTCTTTCTCCAGGAGGAAAATCTGTTCCCAAAGTTCGCAGTGTAAGTGTGATTACATCTCTTTGACTGGTGTGTGGCCACACGCCGACCCTAGAACAATCGCCAGCAAAGGAGGACAGTCTGCTGATATTAGACTAGACCTATCATGATTTAGACTCTGCATTGGGCATTTTGCTACTCAATCATGGTTTTATTGGTTAAAGGGGGGGGTAGGCACTGGCTACTGAACAGATAACCAATAGAATGCATAGAAGGTATCAGGTTCAGAAAGACAAAATTAATCTGGAATTTGTGTGCAGAATGGATGAGGTAGTGAGTTATAAAGGGCGTGAGGGACAGCGTCTGGACGCAGGGCATCAACCAGAGCACGGCCACTGAGCAGCTGCCCAAACGGTAAAGGAGTATAACCTTGCAGGACATAAACCACCATCTAATGTGAAGTTATAACAAAGAGAAAGAGAGATCCTATTTGGTTTGTACGCTGCATTACCAGATTGTTTAATTGCTGTAATTTCCTCATATCCCCAGGAGACCACTTAGAATTGTCTCATGTGTCTCCCAATTTAATTTCTATTGAATACTCTTAAACCTCCTTCCTATACTCTTCACCTACCCTCTGGCTTTTCTGGCAAAGGAATACTGGCAGTCTCGTTGCCATCTTTTACTTATTAAAATTTCTTCACTTGCACCAGCTTAATGCAACATTCAGCCCTTGGCAATCTGCCACATGGGTTATTCCTTTTGGCTTGGGTTTTCAATTCCTTCTTTAAAAGAAGTTAATACCCACTGGGCACTATGGAGATTTCAAGCAGCAAATGGCAGGACAAGGGCAAAAACATAGTGTTATCAACATTATTAATTTCCCTATAAGGGTATGAGGAGCAAGCAAAGTAAACACAGATAATAATCACTCTACTTCATTCTGATTTCTATGTCACACACACACACATATATATAAATATATATATATATAATATATATAAAATATATATATATATATATTTAATCTACAGTTATGGCTGAGCCTAGATCCTATCTGCCTGTTGTCAACCCACAGAGCCACAATACAGACAACATCACACAAACAGGACCCCTGAAGTTTTCTAATCCAATGGGAATAAGGCTTCTGGAACCAGTGCTTGCTGATTTGTACAGAAGTCTGGATTATATGTCTACACTGCAGCACAATCAACCCATTTATTTTTTAAGATTTTATTTATTTATTTATTTGAAAGAGAGAGAGAGAATGAGGAGAGGGAGGGGTAGAGGGACTGAGCAGGAAGCCCGAAGACAGACTCAAGCCCAGAACCCTGATCATGACCTGAGCTGAAGGCCGACACTTAACCTACTGTGACACCCAGGTGCCCAACCCATTTATTTTTCAAACCGTTCCACATGTGGTCAAATACAGCTTCCTAAAGCAAATGCCAACTTTGACCAAAACTTGATTCATAGAAGTAATCAGATTTCACTATTAAGTTTATTGAGCATGTCATTTCTAGTCAGAGGCCACAGCTGATATTATGGGTGTGGCAAAATAATTTTCAATAATCAAAAATTAATAACCAGAGATTAAAACATGCAATGGTAGCAGTCACATTACTATAAATCATAACCTGTATTTCTCGGTTGGTAATATTAAGTGCTCCCTCATTCTCTAAAGTAATATCTGCTCTTTTTTCCTTTTTTTTTTTTTTAATTGTAAAGTTTCTTCGTAATTTCATGACAAGAGAAACTGACCAAAACCCTCCTGTCTACTCTGGATTGTTAACTTAAAAGAAAGCTAATGAATTCTAGGTTGGTAATGCTCAGCTCTTCAGTGTCCTTATGGTACATGTAATACAGTAATGCTAAAAAAAAAAAAACAAAAAAACAACAACAACAACAAAAAAAACACTTAGGTTCACTGTTGAAGTCTCTTCCAGTTACTTAAAAATTAGGTATCTCTGTTCTTGTTTTTTATTTTCCTGATAGCATAAAAGAGCTCTGAAAAAATTTATAACAATTAAAATATAAATTCTTACATAAAGATGGACCAACATACTTAATATAATAATTTCCATTGCTATAAGACTTTATATGTATTAAATATGTATTTTATGATTTTGATAAATTTTATATAATGTTTTACTCTAGAAATTGGAAGACATTATGTCCTACGTTGCTACACCAATTAATTTTTCTGCCAGCAAATGGAAAACAGAAGGCATAGAGTAAAATATGTCTTACGTGGCCACTTTTAGCCATATCCATGGTTGAAATAGCTGTCCTTTTTTTTTTTTTTAAAGTAGTACTAATGACTAATATAGGGCTTTATATGTTATCAACAGGTTGGCAACCCAAAGCTTCCATCAAGTTACCTTTTCCCAACTCCAATTAAAACACAATAACATACATAATATACAAATTAAAAAGCTTTTTATGCAAACAAGAAATACCTATTTCTAAATACACAGCACCAAGACTAAATATCTAACATTTACTAAAGGTTGAAGAGATATCTTCTATTTTTCCCTTGTTGACAAAATACTCAATCTGCTGGTTTATGTCATCAAAACAGCTGCGAGACAATTCATTAGGACAACTAAACTCTCGCTCAGCCGTACTACTTTCGTACACGGATATATTGATTCCTGCAGCATGGTGTCTCTGGATGCCTCAACATTATTCAAGTTCTTTATACTGTGCATGTTTAAACAAAGGTATCTGCTAGTCTAACCATTCCCCACCAGAATTCACAAACCATTTCACTGCAGCAATTACAAAGTAAAATGCAAGAGCAATAAAAGATATCAGCCATGTGATCTTGCAAGACTCGCAGCAAAAGATGAAGTTTAAAAAGAAAGGGACTTAGACCCTAAGAGACCGTTTATTCTTCCTCCCTATGCACCGTGTTTTCTACTTTAGAAAAGAAGCCTCAGGGGCGCCTGGGTGGCACAGCGGTTAAGCGTCTGCCTTCGGCTCAGGGCGTGATCCCGGCGTTATGGGATCGAGCCCCACGTCAGGCTCCTCTGCTATGAGCCCGCTTCTTCCTCTCCCACTCCCCCTGCTTGTGTTCCCTCTCTCTCTCGCTGGCTGTCTCTATCTCTGTCGAATAAATAAATAAAATCTTAAAAAAAAAAAAAAAGAAAGAAAAGAAGCCTCAACTTCAAAACTATAATCAAAACACTAAAATGAATTTAATGTTAAAGAAAAAAAAATTATGTTGGATTACTTCAGAACAACTCGGGACTCAGCACACACACAAAAAAAACATACTTCTATTCACATGGCTTATTCATTTAAGATGTTATTTACTGTGCAACCAATACTGAAAACTAGAGAGGCCTGGGGAGAAGATACTGATGAACAGCCATGATAATCGCTCTCAAAGGACTTCTAACCTTGCCCTCAATTTTATACAGACCCCTTTCACGCATTCTTAAAGTTCACAGTTTGAATTCCTTGAAGCACTAGCCAAAAAGCTGTCGTTGTTAGCATAAAAATATTATTCTGGCAATAAAAAAATTAAAACAATTACTTTTTAAAAATTACCTGTCTCCCCTTCTTGGGTGACCAGGGACTATGGAATCCATTTATTGCTTACTTTTGCAGTTTCCAGAAGCCCCCCCCAAATCATCCTCTCGGTTCTCATGCTATTTTTGTAATAGTTCTTTTTAAACTCCTACCTCAGATTCTCTACACCGAATGCACTCCTCCAGTGTTGCTGTCTCGTGGCTCAAGGGTGTTTGCTATACCCTTCCTTGAACACGTTCCTGAAATTCAGGGGGTTCACGATCTTAAACCCAATAGCTGTACACGTGCCTGTCATACTGCCATACTGGAAGGCATGACCATCGCTTTCTAGAAAGTTGGTTTTTGTCACTTGCAAAATAATCTGATATTTGGTTTTCCGAAGACCTATATATCTCAATTTAAATTAAGTTAGTAAGTTGAACAAGAGACTTCTGATGCCTAAACGTCAGACATGCGGTCCTTTGTATAGAGAATAGAGCATTTCAGTGGAATGATAATCCACTTTATACAGAAAATAAGCAAACATGTGAAGTTCTTGTAAGCAACTGAGTGAGTGAGGTTTCAGTGGTAAATAAAATTAATTTAAATTGCTCAGATTTATGTTAAGTCAGCTTTAGAATCATTTAAAAATCATAAAATATGCAAGTCCTGGCCTGGTCCAGCTGTTTAATTTTCCAGGATTATTTATAAATCACTTTTGTTCAATAAGTAAAACTACCTTCCCTGCTAAATTTGAATTACCAGACGCTTCCCAAATATTTCTGAAACCAGCAACTGTTTTCTCATTTGCTATTTGGCCTGTCTTCAGAAACTTATTTAGCACTTGGAAGCGGCGTCTCAGAGATCGGATCCACCATGTTGTAGTGATTTGTTCTCCCACTGTCACAGGGTCTGACTTCCAGCAGATGCTCTTTCCGCAAATAAGCTTCACAAGTGCGAAGCGCCTTCATCGCCATCCCACACCAACGTGCCCCGAGCTCAAGGGCAGGAAATGGTTAAATGGCAAAGCCCTGAGCAGCTGCGGCCAACAGGGACACATAATCTGGTCCAAGAAAGCACCTCAGAGACGTTTCCTTGATTAATGGACTGAGAGACACTGAAAGCGTCTCCCTCTTTGTGCCAAAAGCCAGAGTGGTCTAAGACTGGTGGGCCAACTCATATGATCATCAGAATCACCTCGGCAGCTTTTTAAATCTAGAGATTCTCGGGCTCCATGCCCAGCAATTTTGTTCAGTAGTCTTGGGGGGGGGAATACCTCTATTTTTTATGAAGTTCCCCAGTTAGGAAATTTTCTTTAATCCCCTGCTCAGCGAGGATCAGAATAAATGATAGAACCACGTATCCATACCAACTTTGTATATAAATACCTATTTTATTTGGTGTATTTACTTTCAGATCTCATTCGTGTGTGTGTGTGTGTGTGTGTGTGTATACACACATAAACACACTCTTAGTTTAGTGATCTTAATTACAGTTCATTTAATTATGTGTCTAGATATAATTTTAACTGACATTTTCGGTTGTCTTTATCATATCCACGCAGAGGAGGAGCTCAGATACGCTTACACAGAAATTCCTGAACTCAGTGGACTCAAATGGTCAACAGTCTCACCCAAGAGTCAGTAGATCATGTCATCAGCAACCCTCACAGAAAAAGACAGTAACAAAGTCTATTTGGATGTTAATTTTCTTCATGTGAAATGCGATGAAAGAACCATGTGAGCTGTGACCATATGGAAACCACTGATCTAAACCTCTCCTTTCCCCTGCCCCTCACCATTCCTTCTACGGAGAGGAACTGCATTCCCAGGCAACTGTACTAGGCCATTTTGCGAAGTGGGAAGTGCCAGCACTTCCTTACCTTCTAAATTCATATGGGTAATTGCCATGACATCCAGGAGCGGGAAGAGCCAAAGGCGTTCATATGTGACGGGCAAACCTTCATACTCTAGAGGTTGGGTAAAGGGTGGTTAGCACCCATACTCTAAACCTGGGTCCAATCCTTGTGATGCCACTTACACACTTCACATTCTGGTCTATGTATTTAATCTCTCTTTGCTTTACTTTCCCTTATCTGTCGAAATGGGGTATCTGTCGAAATTTTAATCTCTACCTCATTATTACCAGATCCATGATTTCTACCTTATTATTCAGAGGATCAGCAGACCAGGAGCAGAGGCACTACCTAGAGTCTGTCAGAAATGCAGCGTCTCAGGCCCCGTACCAGAATCTGCATTTTTAATAAAATTTTCACATGTAGCATGTGACGGTTTGAGAAGCACCAATTTAAGACAGGTGAGGATTTAAGAACTGTTATTTACTATTATGACTTAATTTAAATCTGAACATTAAACAAAGTCAAGAACTAAAACTCTGCCAATAGGTATATAGACTTCTAATATAATATAATATAATATAATATAATATAATATAATATAATATAATAGACTGCTTCTAGCACTGCCCAGTCCAATCTGGGGGGACCAATCAGGACCAGCGGAGATCAGTTTCGACCAGAGAAGAATGTATGTGGCTGATGCAAAACTCAGAACTGAGAAAGATGAAGTAGGAAGAACTACAACAGAAATATATCTCTTGGGGTACCTGGGTGGCTCAGTCAGTTAAGTGTCTGCCTTCAGCTCAGGTCATGATCTCAGGGTCCTGGTCTGAGCTTGTATCCTCCTCCCCGCCCCGCTCCTCCCCACCTCTCACGATCTCCCTTTCTATCAAATAAATAAATATAATCTTTAAAAAAATAAAGAAGAAGAAACATGTCTTTGATACATTTTCCCTCAAGGCTGTCTCTCTGGGAAAGGAGATAGAAAACTCCGTAAGTCATCACACTGCAGTGAAGGTTGATAATGCATGCATATAGAACAAAGGAAAAAAAAAAAAAAAGCAGTGGTGTACGCTGCCCGGAGAGATCAGATAATGCTTTTCCAGGGGACCCACATGTGAACTGGTTTTTAAAGAAGACACATTGACAAAGAAGAAGGCTTTTGAGCTTTGGAAAATCTCAAATACAAATACCTGAGGTCTTGACTCCATGATCGCTGAATTTCAAAGTCCCTACACCTTGCATGTGGATGGCAGTGGCTCTGAGTTTATAAAGGGAAAAACCAGAAGAGGGTGTTGAAATGCTGCTCAATGCTGGGCTTGCCTCTCTAAGACACAGTTCTGTTGTTCAGTGTGGGCCTAGGAATCTGTATTTAGAGGTCCTCCATCTTTCTGATATGTTTGAATGGACATGACGGTGTGGGGCTGAACTAGAAAATGTGTTCTGTTTCTTTCTGATCATCATAAACTGTGTCCTGGACCAAATGAGCTGCCAATGAAAAGTTTAACCAAGGGAGTGAAGTGATCAATAGTATTTCTTAAGTGGCTAACTTGGGGGAATATAGTCATGCATTTATTTATAGAGACAGTTAAAGGTATTGTCTCTGGAGCCAGTTGCCCCAAATGTACTATGCAACCTTGTACAAGTCACTTTAAGGCTCTGTGCCTCAGTGGACTGACCTCTCAAATGGGACACATAACAGGGCAGCTGAGAGGATCACGAAGCACTACGAACATTGCTGAACATGCAGCAAACATGTAGTGACAATACGTGTTCAATCATGGTCACCATCATAATCACGCTACACCAGACTTCACATGGCAGAGCTTTAAGAACAATGCATCTGTCCTAAGATCAGATTCCAGAGGATGTACTTTCAAATCCTGTTAACATGTAGTGCCTGATGCAAAGATACAAATCCATACGTATTTCAAAACTTCTCAGTACTGTTTAAGTGGAACTATTTCCTTGCACAAGTCTTCTTGTATTCTGAAGTATATGTGGATGGCATGTGGCTCAGTGATGTCACATCTAATCAGAAAGATGAATCCTTGGTTACTATAAAGAAGCAATACTTGAAATATTTCTTGGGGCCAAATGTGTTCTTTCTCAAACCAGATTCACTGAAACAATGAGCAGACTCCAGACTTAGACTAAGATATGAGCAGAGAGGAGTCTGAAGTACTTTATTTAATACAGTGACTGCATCACACAGAATTCAATCTCTCCCTTCTTAAAAATAATCTAACACCAGAAGAGGTTCCACAAGCCCTGGCTCATTATAACAACAGATGCATAATCTAGGAATTCGCAATCTGTTTGTACATTCATTCTGTTTTGGCAGCTTGCACTTAACACAATACTGTTGAAAGACATGGAGCCTCGGTAGATTTGAAATACTTGGTGACAGAACTGCTCATTCTTTATTAGCAGTACTATGAATCATCAATGATGAACGTATTACCAAAAATTTCAAATAATTTCTTTCCCAGTGATTACAGATCTCAAGCTAAAATGCATTAAAAGGTCAATATAACTTTCTCTTGATAGCTCTGCATTTGAAACAAGTATATAACAAGATACGAACATCTAGAACTATGAAAATACATTTTATACACACACACACACACACACACACACACAAATGTTTGCTGATTTAACTGAGGCCTTTTTGAGGACACAATTTATCCCGTATTTGTTGCTTTTTCTGGGTATTAAACAAAAGCTGAATATACGCATATTCTGTATAGCCGGTATCCCAGTAACTGGAAAATCTTGAAGTAAAAGGAATAGAAAATGATGTTGTTTGGGTAACAGGTTGAAAATTCAATGGTTTTACCTTTTATTCAATGTTGAGGATACCTACAGTAGTTGCTATATACTCCTTTCAAAACAGACAATTTCAAATTGTAACTGAATAGGGGGCGCCGGGGGGGCTCAGTTGGTTGAGCGTCTGCCTTCCGCTCAGGTCATGATCTCAGGGTCGGGAAACTGAGCCCAGCCTAGAGCTCTGCACTCAGTGGGGAGCCTGCTTCTCCCTCCCTCCACTTGTGCTGTCTCTCTCTCAGATAAATAAATAAAATCTTTAATAAAGAAATAGTAACAATTCAATCATCGGCCTGTTCTATTCTGCAGTCCTCCCATCTGCCCCCTCCCACTAGTCCTTACACAGCGGGTATCTCTGCTTTCCCCTCCTGGCTGCTGTGTGATTCCACCTTGTCCTCAGCACCCCACGTGAAGACCATGTCCTCAGATGAGCCTCCCCGAACTAGGTTAAATCCTCCAGTACTGACTCCCCTCCCATGAAGTGCTTCTCCATTCTAGCCTTTGTCAACATGTCAAGATATAGTCTGTGTGTATTTAATGCCTGTCTCTCAAATGGCTCCATGAAGGTAGAAACTGGACTGAGGGCCATCCTCAGTGACTATCACATAAAAGACACTTAAATACGGTTGAATGAATTAACACATTTTTTTTTTTTTTAAGTAACAACTGTCAAATACCAAATGGACAAAAGTGTCCTGAAGCCAGTATCAACTGAATTGTTTTGAGAGCCGTAGCAACCCGGATCCTACCCACTTGAGGCCACACCACAGCAGCTACTACTCCTTCTCTCCTCTTCCTCCTTAACATGTTCATCATAAAAACCATTTATATGATAATATCCTAGGCTTTGAGCTTTGTGAAAATATTTTAATTTCATTATTTTATTTAACCCTGACTGCAGCTCTCCAGATAGGCACAGTCTGATCCCCATTTTACAGGTGGGGAAACTGATACTCTAATGAACTAAGTAACTTGCCTTAAAGGAAAGTCTGCATTTCTTAACCTCTTGTCACTTATCCCACACTGGCCCTCCCATACTTTAATGTTAGCCTAGGAAATGGCAAACTATTTCCGGCTTTCTCTAAGTATGAACTAAACCATGGAAAGAACACACAATCATGTGCTGTGATGGGTATTCTCTGTACTTTTATCAGCAGCAGCATTTTGAAGTATCAGAACACAGATGTGGAGACTCATGAGCATTCACTTGTCTTGCAAAATGTCTATACAAGTGCCCTAGAAAGTACCTAATTGAAAATAAAATACATATTTAGAGAGACTTCAAATTAACACTCAGCCATTATATAGTTTAGACTAAGTAACTCAAAACGTTTAGAGCTTCTGATGCTCTTTCTACTTCAAGAAGCAGAATTTGGCATTTGCGGAATCAAATCAAAAGTGAATTCCTGATACAAAGGATAAAAATACACCACTTTAAATGTCAACAAGTACAATGAAAGTTAACATTCCATAATGCAGATACTGGATTTGGGCAAAATGTAACACTAAAATATCAAATCTGGATTTCTTCAGAGGTGTTCACCATTTAGGACTTGAATGACGAATTCTGAAGAAGGAATCTGACACAGAAGAGTTGGTTAGTGGAAAGAAGGCACTACAAAGGTAACTTGATCCTTCTCTTTGGTGTGCATGTGAGGAAGCTGGTTTAAGAGAGACGAAGTGATTATATCCCTTAATGAAATATCAAACCAGATCAGTCTTTACGTATATGTTAGTAAATCCAAAGCCTACCTATCTTCTCCAACCTGTCATGTGTCTGATACTATCACTTAGATACTGGTTCACCGTTCCTTGAACAGCAGCAAAAACCAATGGGTTCCTCAAATGCTTCTCCATGTGTTGAACCAAAAAATTAAATGTACACTCTTTCCTGGATACTCAGTTTACAGAAAGACCAACTCTTATTACACTAAAACTCCCTGGTTGTCTTTAAATTTTTCCAAAATTCACATGACGATGGGAAACGGTGAGTGATTCCTTCAATAACATCCCACTTTCATTTTGTCGTAAATCATATGATATGGCACGAACAGAGCCACCTCTCATTTCAAACAGTGTGTATCTTGGAAACGGAACAAGAGATTTCTTAAGTTCACAAGGACATTATGCTTTTTTTTTTTTTTGGTCGTACATTTGGTACAAGTAAATTCAATTTAGATTTTAGTTTATTTTAAGATCCTAGATGTAATCACTTTCGATTTCTTTTTTCCAATATTCTACAATTGCACTCTGGACTTCAGCCAGTTTATTGAAGGGGAAGAATACTCTATCCTCAAATGAAAAAATATGAAGACCCTCTAATACACAACGATATACTGGCTCAGCTGAATTCCTGAAATCACAGGCATGTATGTGAATATTCATATGCTCGCCCACATATCTACGATGACACGCAATCATGCAGACATAAAGAAAATTGTTGTCAACTTCGTCAAAACTTCTGGTTGGACACCTCTGAGTACACACTAGAGAAAATAAATTCCTACATGGTACAGGCTCTTTGCTGTCCTACAGAGAGGCAATAGTCTGGGATAATAATATTGTAAACTAAGATAGAGATAAAGTTAATACATATTAGTAGAACCACACTACCTTTTCATCAATTATCACTTTTAGGCCAAACAAATAAAAGTTTGTGGGATTCATTTTGTAAATCATTATAGTGTCATAATTCGAATCAAATCAATGCCAGAAAGTTCACTTCCAAGATGGTTCAGTTTCAACTGTGATAGCACACATAACAGTGTTAAAATAATCTTTTGTTTTAACTGACTAGAGTTAAATCATTTCCACTAGACACAGATTAAAAAGTACTTTGGGATCATATGGCATTTACCTTTCTCTGACTTATTTCATCCAGCATTTTATGTGTGTGTGTGTATATACATATATATCACATTTCCTTTCCTCATTTACCTGTCGATGGACACTTGGGTTGCTTTCATACCTTGACTATTGTAAATAATGCTGCAACAGACACTGGGGTGCATGTATATTTTCAAATTAGTATCTTTTTCCTTTGCGTAAATACCCACTACTGCAATTACTGGATCCTATGGTTTTTCTATTTTTAATTTTTTTTTTAAGATTTTATTTATTTATTCGACAGAGATAGAGACAGCCAGCGAGAGAGGGAACACAAGCAGGGGGAGTAGGAGAGGAAGAAGCAGGCTCATAGCGGAGGAGCCTGATGTGGGGCTTGATCCCATGACACCGGGATCACACCCTGAGCTGAAGGCAGACGCTTAACCGCCGTGCCACCCAGGCGCCCCACTATTTTTAATTTTTTTGAGAAAACCTCCACCATGTTTCCACAGTGTTTGCACCCACTTACTTACGAAGCATCTAAAAAGCAAACAAACGAACAAGCAAGCAAACAAAAAACCCAACAGACTCTTAAATACAGAGAACAAACTGATGGTTGCCAGAAGGGAGGTGGTGGGGGGATTGGTGAAATCGGCTAAAGAGATTAAAAGAGATACAAAGTTCCAGTTATAACATAAGTAAATCATGGAGATGAAAAGTACAGCATAGGGAGTAGAGTCAATGACACTGTAATAACATCGTATGGGGACAGATGGTGACTGCACTTACCACAGTGAACACTGAGTAATGTACAGAACTACTGGGTCACTGCATTGTACACCTGAAACTAACAGATCATATGTCAGCTATACTTCAATAATAAATATGTATGCACATACCCACATCAAATAAAAACAAAAACGCAGTGGGTCCTGCCAGATGACAGAAAATTGAGTTGTCCTTTTGCAGAAAATGTTTCCAGGCTTATTTGAATTGAACCAAACTTCTGACAATCTAATCAAGAACAATTTTTAGCTGTAGCTAAGAAGCTGTGAAACAATTATTTTCTATCTAGGGTTTCCTTATTCCTTTATATATGCTGATTTTTATCTTGAGGGAGAGCAAAAGCTAAGCATAGCAGGCTAGTTCTTCACCATGGTGTCAAGATTCCACTTCCCTCCTTCCTCTGTCATTCCACATAAGCAGCCTCTTCCAGTCACCCTTAGGTGATGGCTTCTGTTATTTCAAGTCCCGAAAGAGTAGTGAGAGGTAGCAAGCACAAAATGTTTTCGTGTACTGGACTTAACCACAGTTTCTTCAGATATTTACCCTCCAGAAAAAGAAAATCACAGGAACGTCTACAATATTTCTTTATTTCTCTTTGATACAGATATATAATCTTAGAGATAAACTGTTCCCTCCCTTCTACACCAACCCCATGGAGCTTCACTGCCACAGCTAAGACTTCAACATATTCTCAAGATTTAGTCATGCTGCTTTAGTCATGAACCTTTTATGAAAAAGTTAGCTTGTTGTGAATCAGACCTTCCCACACAGGGCCACAAAAATGTGTGAGTTCATTTTTGAGTAAAATATTTAGCTTAGTTAGGGTTGGTTTGTTTGTATCTCATATAAGACATGAGAACACAAATCTTATTTTTGAAACAAGTGACCCATGATTTTTGCTTATCATATTGTAATAATCTTTGCAGAGGAGTAGATCTAACTCACTTTTTCATGCCTTTCTTCTTTGTATCTTCCTACAGGTTAGCAAAGTTAAAAAAGCAACCTATGGAATGGGAGAAGATATTTGCAACTGATGTATCAGATAAAGGGCTAATATTCAAGATCTATAAAGAATTTATCAAACCCAACACCCAAAAAACAAAGAATCCAGTCAAGAAATGGGCAGAGGACATGAACAGACATTTCCCCAAAGAAGACATACAAATGGCCAACAGACATAGGAAAAAGTGTTCCACATCACTCAGTATCAGGGAAATACAAATCAAAGCCACAATGAGATACCACCTTACACCAGTCAGAATGGCTAAAATTGACAAGTCAGGAAACAACAAATGTTGAAGAGGATGTAGAGAAAGGGAACCCTCTTACACTGTTGGGAGGAATGCAAACTGGTACAGCCATTCTGGAAAACAGTATGGAGGTTCCTCAATAAGTTGAAAATAGAGTTACCCTACAACCCAGCAAATGCACTACTGGGTATTTACCCCAAAGATACAAATGTAGTGATCCAAAGGGGCACCCGCATCCCAAGGTTCATAGCAGCCATGTCCACAATAGCCAAACTGTGGAAGGAACTGAGATGTCCATTGACAGATGAATGGATAAAGATGTGTGTGTGTGTGTGTGTGTGTGTGTGTGTGTGTGTGTGTATACACATACATACAATGAAAGCCATCAGAAAGGATGCATACTCACCATTTACATCGACGTGGATGGAACTGGAGGGTATTATGCTGAGCAAAATAAATCAATCAGAGAAAGGCAATTATCATATGGTTTCACTCATATGTGGAATATAAAATACAGCACAGAGGATCATAGGGGAAGGAAGGGAAAACTGAAAAGGAAGTCATCAGAGAGGGAGAAAAGCTATGAGAGACTTTTAACTATAGGAAACAAACTGAGGGTTGCTGGAGGGGAGGTGGGTGAGGGAGATGGAGTAAATGGGTGATGGGCATTAACGAGGGCACGTGATGTGATGAGCACTGAGTGTAATACGCAACTGCTGAATTACTGAACTCTACATCTGAAACTAATGATGTACTATATGTTGGCTAATTGAATTTAAATTTAAAAAAAAAAAGTCTTTGATTCTAATTCTCACGTGGGAGAAGACAGCCCATGTTGTTCTATTCTAAAAAATTATATAGAAGGATAATGTTCTATGTCAAACGGGTGAAGCCCACACACAAAAATGCCCTATTGCCAGTGAGCCCGCAGAGGCCAGGCAACCAGCTTACACTTCTGAGTCAGCATTGAAGGGCCCGCTTTGGAGCCGGTCATGGTGTCTGGTCTGCATGGACCTTTACCAAGGTCAAATGAGGTTTTATTCTAGAAGGACAATGACATTAGTCTTACTCATGACCTCAGGTTTTCTGCTCCACAAGGTAATTCGCACACTCAAAAAGCAGTGTTTCAATATATATATATATTTCAATATATAAACACTTAAAACAGTTTCACGCCTTTAAAGGGGATTGTGAATGGTTACGACTACACACACACACACACCCCCCACTTTTAGCTCCCAGGATGCAGCAGAGCAGATAAAAAACAAGGGGGGAAAGTCTTGACCAAGTGGGTATTTCCAGCATGCTGGTCTCCTACTTGCTTAGGAAGAGGGCTTTTTTGAAGTCCAAGTCTTCGGAGAGAAACAGAAGTGGCCAGAACTCAGGACTTAGCTCAAGGTTGTCTTGCTCAAGAGGTCTGTGATGGAAATCTAATTATTTAGAGACACGTGCTGTACCTCAAGCTACAACGTACGGTAGCTGCTTTAGAGTCTTACACATGTACTCTCTCGCTACAAAATCAATTCAAGTAAACATTGAAGTGACCACTTTCTCCGGATGCACACTTTAAAACTAAAATTCAACACTGGCAGTGGTTGCATTATCTGAAATGAAAAACCTTCTCGAAGTAATCAAGGAGAATCAGTTCCTTCCAACACAATTTTAACACCTCTTCAAAAGATGATGGGGTTAGTCACACCTGATAATGACTCTCACGCACTCTCACCTCGAGGAAAGCTACACAGTCTCCCCGGACACTCTGTAAGGGATTTTCTCATCTAGTCCAACTAAAAGCAACTAGAATTTGAAATCTTCCAAACATTGAGAACCAAAGAATTGGTTCAGGGACAGAAAAGTCCTCAAGTTCCTTAGATATAAGCTCCAGAACAGCGTGTCTGAGGGACTAAATGCCAGTCTTAAGAACCCTTGCAAATGTATTTTCAGAGAGTCCTAGCTCACCTCTCTCCCCTTATTTACCTGGATGTCTTACAAAATGTCTCTTAAGCAATCTGACCTTCAATTTCCTCAGATGTAAAAGATACAGAACAAAGCCTAGCTCACTGAGTTGTGAAAATTAAAAAAAAAAAAAACATTTTAAAGGTCTTTAAAAAATGTTAAATCCTCATGTTATGGTGAGATACTGCTTATAAAATGCGGTTGGAAAAAAAATACTTAAATGATCACGAAATGTTCTACATCTTGCCACAAAATAGCCAGAAATACTTCCACAAAAATATATATCCACCCTCTACACCAATTAAACAAATAGTCCCCAAAACATTCTACACCACAGAGAAAGAAGCCAGTTTTATGATGTTGATAAATATAAACCCTATTATCAAAAGTATACAATTCCATACAGACAGTATTATGAAATACTCATGGGAATCAAAGTTAAGATAACATTTATAAGGATTGGGCAGAGAAATCTGGTTCTAACTAGACTTGTTTCTTGCCTTAAGCCCTCATAGCTACTGCCAAACACTTGTTTACAAATATAAAGATCTTACATTCATAGATTTCAGTACATTTTTATTTCCATATTGAAATAGGAACTCAGTCTTCTGAAACCTATAAGCCATAAACGTATAAACCAGAAACCCACATACAGATTGAATAATAAATGTTTGATCTCCTGTGTTTTTTGCTTTACCTAAAAATATTAAAAATTTTTCTTAACCCGTCATTCTGTTGTGAACTAAAAGCAATGTAATTTCACCCTTCAACTACATGGAAATAACATTCAGTCATCCAAGTTTAAGACTCTAAAGTTAAATCCAGGAAAAAAAAAAAAAACAATTATTTAACTTTGAAACAGTGTCATCTTTGCAGAATAACTTTTTAATCATAATGTTTATATAAGTGTAGTTTACCGGCTTAAAAATTTATTAGACTCTATTCTGTGGTCTGTGATAAGCAATACATGGTTAAAGCTGAGATATCTGTGTATAAAAGCCATTATCGAGATCCCCGTCAGCCATGTGCACATGAGTCTCGTGTTATCTCCTGGCTCTCTTGACCCAGAGCACCCCTGCTGTACTCTCTCATGAGGTACAGTGCCTTTAGCACTTCCTCCTCATCTCCTAATTAAAAGATTCTTCTGGAACAGAGCTTATTCCTTCCCTCTACCTATGAATGTCCCCTTAGAGTCCCATCATGTCAGTCCTTCACACAGCAGGTCAACTTCTTGAGCTATCCGAACAGTTAACGCTGTAGCTCCATCTTTTGCCTGCTTTAGGACCACGGGACACCTGGTATCCCAGCTCCCCAACACTTGCCCCCTAAGAAATACGGGAGGGAAGGAAGAGGTTGTTATGCCACTCAGCAATCTCCTGACATTTAGCTCTCCGGGGGCACAAGGATGGGTCCAGAGATTCTGGACCTCAAAAAATACCCTGTGAAAAAAAATAAAATTCCAGTCTTTGCATCTTGCAGAAACTTCCCAACATGATGTGGAAAAGGGGGAAATAACAAAGAGATGTCTTTGAATATGTACTTTGGGGTTTTTTTTTTAAACCTTTTCTCCATAAAATTCAATTATTTTTCTCATTGGTTATTTTTGTCCCTCTTAATGAAGGGGGGGAAAATCCCACAAATAGGCTAGGCTTCCTTCAAAACTTGATGCAGTGAGGAGGGTCTCCATCTATTATTCACACTCATTTGAATTTGCCTTCTTTTTCCTTTAGGAGCGATCTCTGTACTATACCCTACCAGGTGTAGACAAGTTACCCATTCTGTTGATCCCATACAGTTGTTCACATAACAACTGCACATATGATAAATGGTGATCCTTCTCTTAGCCTACCTGATGAAAGGTGATGTCAAGAGAAAAAATACCCTGGGATTCTGAATGTTATGGAAAACCTAATCGTGGAGAAGCCAGCCTCTACCATTCTACAATTAATTTTGTTCTTGACTTATTCAAACTGTTATCCAAATTACTCATTATAGAGGGCCAGTCTTTTGGGCTCCATTTGGGCACTGATATCCTACTTCAGGTAATCAGAAGATCAAGTAAAAACAAAGATATAAAAGCTTTGGTTTCAGTGAGTACCACAGGTCAACCCTGAATACTGGTGAGGCTCTGAGCCAAGAGAACAAGATGTAAGGGTTCACGTGCCCCAGCCAATTTCGCACAAGCTGGCCTTCTGCACAACTCCCCAGAAACCAGCCCCTGCCAAATTCCTGAGGCAATCAGTCCTAGTAAAAGCTGAGGTGGCAGCTCAGCCCACAGGTTCAGCAGAGGGACAAGTGCAAGTCTCAAACCCCATCCCCCTTATCAAGTAAAGAGAAGGACCTCAATCAATGAATGCTGAGAGAGGAGAAAAGGGATAGAGGACAAGCTCTGGCACAGCATACTGCTGCTGTAACACAGGGCTTGGACCCAAGGCCCTGAATGTGGCTCTATCAAGGGCTGGCACTTCTTCACTGATGTTGTATGAAAACTCCAGTCACAAAAGCCAGGATTTCTGTATCAGAATCTGATGACCAGCCCTGCTAGATTCTTGTCCCAGCTTTTATATACAACTGAGTACCTGGAGACCCAGCAGATGTTGCAGACGATTTGGTCTTGTCATCAAGCCAACTGCTCCTTTGTGCTCAGCACATACACAATTTGTCCGTTGTTGGTAGAAGTAAACACTAGTAAAATTACAGATTAGAGAACAACCTTTGTATAAGAGACTTTATCTATCAAGACTATAATATATATATATATATTTTTTTTTAAAGATTTTATTTATTTATTCGACAGAGATAGAGACAGCCAGCGAGAGAGGGAACACAAGCATGGGGAGTGGGAGAGGAAGAAGCAGGCTCCCAGCGGAGGAGCCTGATGTGGGGCTCGATCCCATAACGCCGGGATCACGCCCTGAGCCGAGGGCAGACGCTTAACTGCTGTGCCACCCAGGCGCCCCAACACTATAATATATATTTTGACCCAGAATTTCAACTTCCAGAAATTTATCATTTACAACATATTTGCAAAATGACGTATGTACAAAGTATTTATAGCAGCACTGCTCTCTTACAGCAGATTATAAAGAATGTCATGTTCATCAACAAGACACTGGTTAAATAGGTAACACTACATCCATAGGACGGAATTCCCTACAGCAGTTTAAAATAAAATTTAAAAAGAGACAAGAAAGCTGGTTTGGTGTTGATTTAAAAATATGCCAAAATACACTGTTCAAGTTGTATATGGTGGGAAATGGTCTACGTATTTTTTCCCTTCCTAACATTTGAATGATACAGACATAATGCAAATTATTAAATACATGAAGACTAAAAGTGAAGTAAATGAAGTAAAGTAAACCTTTGAAAGCATAGTATTGGGCGCCTGGGTGGCTCAGTGGTTAAGTGTCTCCCTTCGGCTCAGGTCATGACCAGGGAACTGGGTGGGACTGAGGCCCACATCAGCCTCCCTGCTCAGCAGTGAGCCTGCTTCTCCCTCTCCTCTCCTCTCCCCTCGTGCTCTCTGTCACTCTCTCTGTCTCTCAAATAAATGCAATAAAAAAATAAAAATAAAAAGATAAAAGCATAGTATTTATTAATAACCACAAAATAAGTCAATAAAATTCGGTATCACTTACAATTCTGAGACTTTTTAAGACGAAGTTCAAGTGACGTCTTATGTGATTTCTGTAGGCAAGACTCAATTAATTGCAAGTACTCACTTCATGAAAACATGAGAAATGATGTAAGATCAATCTGTTGACTGATTCACTAAGATTTTTCAGATTATAGCCCAGGATTAGCCATAGTCGGCTAGTCAACTTACTTTTTAAACTTTTTAATTTTCAACCTACTGTTATAAAATGGAAAGTGATGCTCAGAAACATGGCCTTGTGGTGTGTGGCAAAATAAACAGGATAGAACCAGAGAGTGGCTGGTTTAAATCAAAGCCATGATTTCTGACCAATCATTTGATTTCTGAGGACCTCAGTTTCCTAATAAGCTATAACATAAAAGCTAGGCATATTTTTCACCAAGATGCCTTTCAGCTTTATTATTTTTTAACTCCATTCATTATTATTGTAATACAGTAAAAACTCTAGATTTTTAAAATACCTTAAAGAATTATGCTACAAACCATAGGGTGAAGTCAGCAATCATACAGTAAAGAAGAATATGCAAACAAAATACAGCAAATAAAGGTTTCAATTGTGGCCTCTTGACTTTTTTGGAATTTGACTATTGAGAGATCTGCATGATGAAGAACCCACTATGAAATCAAGCCAAGTATTTTCCCAAAGCTGCTTAATGATTCAGAGTAAATACTATCACCTCTGTAGACAGACCATGAGACTAGTGTCTTTTTTTTTATAATAGTTTTTTATTATGTTAGTCACCATACAGTAGATCCTTAGTTTTTGATGTAGTGTTTCATGATTCATTATTTGCGTATAACACCCAGTGCACCATGCAATATGTGCCCTCCTTACTACCCATCACCGGCCTATCCCAGTGTCTTAACACCCAAGATGGTCACCATTTTGAATGAGCGATGGAGGTACCAAGAGTTCCATCTTGCAACATGAAACATCATTCAAGAAATGTCAGCTGCCTGATACATATGGTACTTGAAACTCAAATGACTGGGGTGAGAGAGGGGAATAAGAGAGATAAATATCATTTGCTTTGATCTGAGTTTTTTAAAGTTCCACTACCATATCCTAGATAATTTTCACCAAAGATACTTTTTAATACAATGTAGAAACAAATGAGAATGCAAAACAAAAACAAAACCCCAAACCAAACAAAAATAAATAAACCAATTACATAACCACAACGGAAAAGTCAACTAAACCTTAAATGGTAAGCAAACAGGTGGTCTTGGGGCAAATGCCTTATCTTGACAGGGAAACAAATCAAAGCCTTAGGCTCTGGCAAAACCAGGGAGCTGAGTTTTAGTCCAACCTATTAAGCCAGAATTATCTAGGGGGGCTAAATTGAAAATGTAAATGAAAACATTTCTAGAAAAAATACACTTATTTTTACCAAATGTGATATGAGAAGAAATAAACATCTTGACTAGATCCACAACCATTAAAGAAATCTGATCGATGACTGAAATATTTCCATAAAAATACCACCCAAATAATATATATCCAATGAACTATCAAATAATACTATATCATTCAGTAAACAAATAATTTTAATCACTTACAGATTCTTCCACAGGCTAGGAAAATCTGTCTATTAAAAAAAATGCTACATGTTCATATGGCCCAAATTTTCTCTAGTAAGCATAACACGGAGAGAAGCTGTTGGATTATGGGATGTGTATATCTTTGGTGGAGTGAGATAATGCTAAATTATTTTCCAAAATGCTTATACCTGCTTATATTTCATTCAGTGGTATGGAGGAGTTCCAGTTGTGTTATCTTCTTGGCAGCATCTAATATCATCAGCACTTTTAATTTTGCCAATGTATTGCATTTAAATTATTTATTCTGGACTTAATTTCCTTTCCTTTGGCTTCTCCAAGTTTAGAATCACGTGAAAAGCTTTTGCTAATAACCCACCACCACCTACACTTCCATCAGCTCTCCTTTGAACCTTTCTCCTTTCTTTCCTCTCCAACAACAACCCACTACCCTTCAATTTTAAGGTTTTTTTTTCAAATAATACATCTGAAAGTCATTACTGTCAGGACCTGGATAGTTGGTGTTATTGATAACTAAGATATTTATTGGCTGTCACGTAGACCTGGTAGCTCTCCAATATCGTCCACTGAAGCCAAGTATCAGCAACCACGTGATAAAATTGGATGGTTAGTTCTGCCATATGCTTATTTTGAAAATGCAAATTTGTTCCAAACGATTGATATATTACAGAACTATTTGAGCCCAGCACACATTTTGCATTTGCTTATGCACAAATTCATTTGTGAAAAATATTAGGTGAAGAAAGGATTCTGCTGAAGTAAGCCATGTAGGAATTCACAAAAACCAACCTCAGTTTCATAGCTTCATGCCGGTATACTCACCCTAACTTGACACCACCTATTTTAACATCAGATTTAACAAGTAATTATTGTGGTCTTTTTACCAGGCACTGTGGTAGGCACTAGTGATCAAAGCTCTCTGTGGTCTTCAAACTCATAAACTGATGCACAATCTCCTAGAAGCTATTTTTGCATAATAACTACTAAATTATAATTGTATTAAGTGCTGCAAGAATAAGTATATGATACTGTGAGGATGTGTTACATGAATGAAGTTCTAACCTTCCTTGGAGGCTATAATTCAATGATAGCAGAGAAAGCTGCCTTGAGAAACTGACCTCAAAAGTGAAATGGCAAAGGTGAATTAAAGATAGCCTGACACCATATAGGAGTGAAAAGAAGGGAAGTCTACATGGAAGGCTCTGAAATAAAAAGAAATTTGTCCCGAGGAAGAAATAGAGTGAAGGCAGTTTGGGTGAAGCAAAGCAAGAGAGAAGAATAATGATACGGTAAGAGGATGCCGCGGGTCGGGAGGTGGCCCCCAAAAGCTTTGTACCTCTGGAACCTGTCAATGTGGTCTTGTTTGTAAAAAGGGTCTTTGCATATTTAACTATGCAAAAGATCCTCAAGATTAGACCATCATCAATTAACTGCGTGGGCCCTAAATCCACGAACACATATCCTTCTAAGAGACAGGAAAGAAGAAAAAAGAGACACACACAAAAGAGAAGGTGATGTGAAAACGGAGTCAGAGGAGGAATGACGGATCTATGAGCAAAGAATGCCAAGGATTTCCAGAAGTCTCCAGAATCCAGGAGCAAGGCATGAAGAGATTTTTCCCTCTACAGAAGAAACCAAGAGCGGTCATAAAGTTGATTCTGGACTTCCTCAGAACTCCAGGTGAATAAACTTCCATTTTTTGAGGTCACCCATCTTGTGACAGAAAACTGATACAGAGGCCAAATTAGTGAAGGGCCTTACAACTAAAGTCACTATGGCAGGCAGCTTCTAAGAGGGCCCCCACTAACTGCTGTCTCCAGGTATTCACATCCATGTGTCATCTGCTGCCCTGGAAAGTGCCTCCACATCAGGTATACAGCTCAAGGTTTTTCGGCTCTTCGTTTTATATTTCTCATTTTATTATTTCTAGGGCTTAGCATGGTACCTAGAACATAATAAAAGCCCAATAAATATTTAAGAAATGGATATCTGATCACTTTAATTTAGAGAACTAGAGAGTTGGAGGATTGTGCAGTTGGGAGAGTGTCTAAAGAAAATTAAAATCACCAATGTTCTATAGAGAGAAATTCTTTTTAAAAAGAGAGAGAATACAAATATAAATAGTCACCACAGTATTGTGAACTGCTATTGGATCAAATGATAAACTGCAATTTTACTTCTAAAAGATGGCAAGGAATTTATTCACCTTGTTAACTGGGCTACGTGAACTTGAACACGTAACTTAACCTCTCTGTTGATTCTCATCTGAAAAATGTATATAATAACTGCCTGAGCCTGAAGGTATGGTGAAGATAAAAAGGCAATGTAGATATAAAGAGCTTAGAACTATACTCAAATATTATATAAACTCAATAAATCTTTTTATTTAAATTTTATTTGAATTTTTTAAAATAATTTTATTTATTTAACATTAGTATAGAGAACATTCCATTGAACAGCAGCACAATACATATCTTCTCAAGTGCAAAGGGAACACTCTCCATGAGAGATCTTATGTTAGAACACGAACAAGTCTTAAACACAAGAAGACTGCAATCATATCAAGGATTTTTTCTAATCACAGTGATAGGAAACTAAAAATCATTAACAAGAGGAGAATGAGAAAATCCACAAATACATGGAAATTAAATAACACATTTCAGAACAACCAACCAACGGGTCAAAGAAGGAAATCAAAAAGGAAATTTAAAAAAATGTTATTAGACAAATGAAGATGGAAACTCAACATACCAAAATTTATGCAATGCAGCAAAAGGAGTTGTAAGAGTAAAGTTTATAGTAATAAACACTTACGTTAGGAAAAAAAGAATGATATCAAATAAATAACCTCAGTTTAGAATTCAAGGAAGTAGAAAAAGAAGAACAAATGAAGCACAAAGTTAGCAGAAGAAATAATAAATATCAAAGCAGAAACAAACAGCATAGACAAAGAAAAATAGTAAAGAACAGAATTAAACACTGATTTCTTGAAAAGCTCAACAAAATTTACACACCTTCAACCAGACTAACCAAGAAAAAAAAGAGAGAAGACTCAAGTAAAATTATAAATGAAAGAGGAGACATTACAACTGAAATACTAAGGATCATAAGAAACTAGTATGAACAATTACATGCTGACAAACTGGGTCATCTGGGAGAAATGGATACATTTCTGGCAACATATAACCAATCAAAAAGGAAACATGAAGAAATAGAAAATTCTGACAGACCAATATCAAGTAAGAGGATTGGGGGGGAAAAAAAAAGAAGACTGAATCAGTAATCAGAAATCTACACACACACACACACACACACACACACACACACACACACACACAGCGAGATGGTTTCAGGGGTGAATTCTGAACATTTAAAAAAGAATTAACCCAATTCTTCTCAAACTCCTCCAAGAAACCAAAGAAGAAAGAACACCTAAAAACACATTTTACGAGGCAAGTATTACCCTGATACCAAAACCAGATAAGGACAGTACAAGAAAATAAAATGATAGGTAAATATTCCTAATAAGTATATATGCAAAATATGTATGTGAGAATCCTCAACAAAATGCTAGCAAATAGAATTCACACATTAAAAGGATGATACACTATTACCAAATGAGATTTATTCATAGGATGCAAGGATGGTTCAACGTATGCCAATCAATAAATGTGCTATACCACATTAACCAGAATGAAGGATAAACATACGATCATCTCAACAGATGCAGAAAAAAAGCATCTGACAATACTCAGCATGCTTACTTGATAAAAACTCTCAACAAATTGAGTAGAGATGGAATTTATATCAATATTTTCAAAGTCCATATATACAAACCCAGAGCTAACATTACATTCAATGGTAAAAAGCTGAAGGCTTCTCCTCAAAGATTAGGAACACCAGGGTGCCCACGCTTTCCACTCCTACTCAACATATTCCTTGGAGCTCTACCCACAGATATTAAGCAAGAAAAAGATAGAAAAAGTATCCAAATCAGGAAAGAATTAAAATTGTTCCTGTTTGCAGGTAACATGACATCATATATAGAAAACCATTTTACATACACACACATACTTACATATACACGTATACACAAACATAATGGATTCTTAGTCAACTATACATAAGAAGGAAACCCTGTCATTTGTAAAATGGATGAACCCAAGGGTCATCATGCTCAATGAAATAATGTAGACAGAGACAGGGACAGACAAATACTGTACGGTGTCACTTATATGTGGAATCTACAAAGTTGAATTCATGGCAACATAGAGTCAACCAGTTATTGCCATGGCATGAGGGATGGGGGAAATGGGGAGATGACAGGCCTAAGTTCTGGAGATCTAATGTGTGGCATGGTGACTATGACTGATAATACTTTATTGTGTACTTGAAATGTGCTAACAAGTAGATATTTAGTGTTCTCACCACCGAAGGGGGGGGGAGGATGTAACTGTGAGGTGACAGATGTGTTAATTAACTTGATTGCAATAATCATCTCACAACGTAAACATATATCCAATCATCATGCTGCACATCTTAAATACAATTTTGTGTCTCAACTATACCTCAAAAAAGCTGGGGGGAGCAGTAATTTTTTGTGTAATGATGCGCATGAAAACATTTAATGAAAAATAAAGTGCAATACACATATCAGGGATTATTACCATAAAAAAATCACTAAATGATCACTATTTCTTGAGTTTCAAATAATCAGTTTTTATTAGCTGTTCTTCAGTCTTCTTCATTGTCCTCACACCTCCAACCTCAGCTCTTCTGCTTCCTCAAACGGAGACTCTTAGCATGTCAACTGTCCTCTACTTCAGAATGAAAACAAAAGTACTTGTATGAAATTACTTGAAAGGCCACCATATCTGTAACTTCCTCAACTACTCTTTTCTTCTCCACAGTGTCCAGTCTCTCCACCAATGTTCTCTTTCAGTTTATGCCTTGTCAGAAAGCACATGCTAGTGATTAGTTCACCTCTTGTGCACCCTGAAAGTTTATTTCCAGGTTTGGTCATTCTTACCAGCATTTAAGAATATTCTGGCTCCTTGTCATAAATACGGCCATAACCAGAAGACTAAGTTAAGATCACGATGAAAACCCCTCTGCCCGGAATGTTTCCTGTCCACACACCTCTTTATTTACTCCTCCTCTACATGGTCGAGCTTCTCTAAAGAGCTGTCTATGTTCAGGGTCTCCAATTTCATGATTCTCTTTCAGTTGGCCTATAACCCTACCACTGGAGTAGCTACTGTCCTCTCTGTTACAAAGGTCACCAATGGCCACCATTCTGCCATCAACAATAAAGCCTGTTAGAATCAATAAACTGCGCTCATTCCTCATCTCATCTGACTTCTAGAAAGTCTTAAGCACACACTCATCTTGCCTTTTGTTCTTCACTTTTAGGGAGGGGGAAAAAGTAGGAAACTGCTTTTCTCTAACAAAACACCAAACAATAAAACTATACTTCACCACGTAAAACTACCATAGACAAGAACAGAACGGACACTTTTTACTCCTGTTTTTATACATAAGCAGGCTGAGATTGAGAAAGTTTAAGTCACTTTCACAAGATTACAAAATGTGTGAACAGCTCAGAATCAAACTGTTCTGATATTGAAGTCAACTAACGTTTATAAATTTATAACATGACTTGTGATTTAACAGAACTTTAGTATACTTCCAAGCAGCAATCTGCAGAATCTCATTTCCTCCTAACTTCATCACCATATATTGACTACGAGAATGACTACCAATCTGCACAAATCAATAATGAACACATAAAATTTTCAAAACCTATCTTCATAGTTAACGATAATGACACTAACCTTAAGAAGGGCAAGCCAACTAAAGCCGTTGGTCAATTAAGCACTTGTGGATGTCCAAAAACTACTCAGTCTTATCAACGCATCTTGCTGCTATGGTAAGCACCATCAATCCATAAAAAAGAAAGGTAATTATTGCGGGTTTTAAGCCACTTTACAAAATGGCACAAGATTCCAAATAGAATCATGTGCGGAAAATGTCACCTCAGCAGTTAAAGCTGGACGTTTTTCACAAATTGATAATGCTAGGATCTGGATTACAGTTTTGATAACCGGCTATTAGATAGTCTTTTAAAAACTGTAACAACATCTCGAGGCCTGGCTGGCGCAGTCGGTTAAGCCTCTGACACTTCCTTTCGACTCAGGTCATGATCTCAGGGTGGTGAGATCGAGTCCTGCATCAGGTTCCATGCTCAGCACAGAGTCTGCTTGAGATTCTCCCTCCCTCTCCCCCTCCCGCTCGTGCGCTCCCTCTCTCTAAAATAAATAAAATAAATCTTTAAAAAGCAAAAGCAACTTTAACAACATTCCAAGGATGTAACATGTGTCACGGCCTCAGTAGCTAAAGGGGGCAGGACATGGCCCGTAACACAGCACCACACAAACCAGCTACATGAAGAATGTGAGAGTGTAGTCTGATAAAATCAACGTCCAAAGGAAAAGTGCACACAGCCCGCTGATACGTGCCAGATAGCGGTCCAGGGTGACGCACGTGTGTGCAGGCAGCTCTGTGAACCTAACAGAGCCCATGATCAACAGCTAGCGGCTTTCTCATGAACCGTTTTTCTCAAACCGTACCTTTCCTTTATCTTGTTGCATTAGTTGGATGCATTCCCTTGAAACAGTTATTAAAGTTAAGTGCATCCTTTTAAAACGTGAAAGAATAAACATTTACGGAACTGAACCAATTCTAAACCAATTCAGAATTGGTAGAAAAGGGTGTATAATGGAGGTTAAAATATCAGATTTGCTGCTGTTCAAGACTGTGTTGGAGAAAATGACTTAGGCGTGTAGTTAAAAAGGGTTTTCTAAGGCTGAACTGAAATTTCATTGGTTAAACCCCGAAAAAGAGGAAAGCCACATTCAAAATGCAATTTTGTGATTATGCATCATAAGCTGAGTACTAGTTTGCAAAAAAGGTCCGATCTCTGCTTTTTTCATGGAAATATTTCACCAAGGAAGAAAAGATAACAGTGACCAGGAAGTTCACAAGGAACCGAGATAGAAGCAGTGCCTTTTTGGCTTCCTGCCACAATCTGCGGCCAGCCTCGCCATGATCCCGCTTGCCACCAGTATCAATCGGTATCAAAGTGTGTGCAATTTCAGACACAAAGCGTGTGGGATTCACATGGTGGATTCCCTCGGTGCTGCTTAGACTGAGGATTCTTCCTCAGAAAAGATAAAGGCAGGTATATACCCCTCTTCAGACCATCTAAAGATGCCCATCTCTCTCATGTCAGTCAGCTCGTCATGCAATTTGACATTTTAATAAGGCACAGAATTTTACTTTTTGGAGGAAAAAAAAAAAAAAAAAAGGCTGCAGTTATCCTAAAGTAGTGTGGCTTCAAGTGTTATTAAGCCAGAGAGGGGCACCTGGGTGGCTCAGTCGTTAGGCATCTGCCTTCGGCTCAGGTCATGATCCCAGAGTTCTGGGATCAAGCCCCCTCATCGGGCTCCCTACTCAGAGGGAAGCCTGTTTCTCCCTCTCCCACTCCCCCTGCTTGTGTTCCCTCTCTCGCTGCCTCTCTGTCATATAAATAAATAAAATTTAAAAAAAAAAAGCCAAAGAGAACTATCAGCCTCCCTTCTCAATTCCAAATGGCCCAGGAGCTCAGAGGTCGAACTTCTGATTTGGATTCAGAGCTCCCCATAGGGGAGGCAGTGTTAGTTCTTAAAGCAGACCAACTGTAAGTAAGTTTCTTTAGTGAGTTTTTCTAATTCCATAAACATCACAGAATTTTTTAAAATTAAAAAAAAACATTATATTCAAATCTCATCTCACTTTTGCATCATCTTTATGATTTGGGGGAAAACACTTCATACAGATGATGAGCCATTCCTAAAACTCTGGCTCCAGACATCTGTAAGTAGCAAGGCCATAGATACGCAGCCACGGACCCCCTGCAAGGGAGCACAGCATCTAGTTCCAGACGCCGCTACTCTCCTCCTATGTAACTCTGAACCCCTCGAACCCCAAAAATCCCTTTCTCAGGAAACCTCTTCAAAGTCCCATACCCCTGTCTTTCCTTTTACAGCTAACCTCAATTCGCAAAGGAATGGGACATTTTTTTTCCCATTTTATTCCAAGACAATCCTTACCACCAAATTTTATTGATGTGTTGCCTAATTCAAAAGTGCCTTTTAGAAAACGTACCACAAAGAGCACAGACATAAGTATAATAACATTTTTAAAAATAAGGACCAAGGACAGAGAGAAAAATTAAATCACCTGAGCCAAACTATATATTTACAATTGCTGTGTGAATACTATAAATGGCTCTGTAAGTCTTCCAGATGGGAGAGAAATGGAAGGCTAATGTTTTCATTATCAAAACAGAGGGTATATCCTGGCTCTAGGTAGTTGTCCTGCTGTCCACGAATAAATTAACTTAGACAACCTCTGTTTTGTCTCCTGACAGAATCACTACGATGTATTTGAACGGTATGCTCTTGGTTTTTCTCATGGTTATTTACAAAAGTGCCCTCGCAAAAAGAGATTCTTTCTTTTAAGATGCATCATGCTATTAGGCGCTGAGTATTCAAAGATACATGAAAGAAGTTTACTTTAGATTTCAGTATCATGAAAGTCCTTTTATATAAGAATGGTCTTAATAAATCAGTATGGGTCCTTGAGTTTAGAAATGAAAGGATTGGATATTGATGGCATTCCATTATCTATATTGTATATTCATATACCATTAACCACATTTCATAGTCATATTCCATTTTCACTGGATTATCATGAAAGCTTTTAAAAGAGGTTAATAGGCTTCCATTTCCAAAGGTTAGCCAGCATCGCTAAAGTTAGAGTTTCCTAAGAAAAACATTTAGTGTATTAAAAGAAAACATTGCAGGGTGGAAGAGAAAAGAGAATTCCTAAAGGCATAAGGTTCTAATACATAGCTGGTACAGAGTGATGCTATTTGTCTTGAAATTTCCAGACTCTGAGAATATTTTTGCTATAAGGGATCTTAAAATATGCAGTCTATCTCCTCAATCTACAGAAGAGAAAAAAACACTGAGGCACAGAGAGATTAAATCCCTTGCCCAAAATTCCATTAGTGACCAGAAGTAAAGTCCAGAGTAGAACCCAATTCCCTGTACCAAAGATAACATCTTTCCCACTACAAAATTCTCAACTCATCCTTGCCCCAAAATTACTTGCAGGACAAATCTTCTCCCCCGGCCCCCCAGATAATCCCATGTAACTCAAATCTAAGTATAAAGGACCCCTGGGTTATGTACCTTTTTCTTTTCACATTTTAAAGTGGGCCTGCTTATTAACAGTGGTAGATATCTCTTTTTAACAACTTGGAGATTCAGTTTTGGAGGCTCCTGGATTTTCAGATTCAATACAGTTCAGAATTAATATACTATCTTCTTTGTAGCTGGACAACAAGACCAATACGTTCTCTTTCTCTTTCATGAGTCAAGAGAACACCAGAAGAGCGCAGCGGTAACTCACTCACCGATCTTCATCAAATTAACGTAAGTCATCAGATGGGTCAGTCAATGTGACTGCTCCATTTCACTCATCATTGAAAGGAGTAAAACGGATTCGTCACAACACATAGGCAGCCCGTCCTGTGATCTCTTTCACAGAGTTGCTCCTTGGTACTGGGCACATTCACCTACTATGGCACCTAGCACACTGGTTTGTAAATTTATTTTTATCATTCTACTACAAATAAATTAATATTTATACAATTGTGTCATATTTTTTCAGTCTGATTTTGCTTAATAAAATATTTAAAGAGTGGCTACCTCACTCTTTTTTGGGGCACCCTATTAGATACTGAGTTTATGAGGTTTATGGGGGAGACATATATGATCTTATTTACAATATCATTACAGAGGGGTGCACAGGAAGTACTGAGGAAGACCATGTGGGGCTTAGGCGGCATGACAAAAGCCATGAACTCAATGTGAGCAAACAGAACTAGGTCGCTAGTATATAAAGGTAGGGATAAGGAAGGAGAGTGTTCCAGGAAAAGAAAACGCACACATACAGAAAAGTAAAGAAGCATGAAAAATCATTTTATGGTGCAAGGTAGGGCAGCTTAGAAAGACAAAATGTGGAGTGCCTGGGGGGCTCAGTCAGTTAAGCATCGAGTCTTGATCTCAGCTCAGGTCATGATCTCAGGGTCTGAGATGGAGCCCTGGGTCGGGCTTTGCGAGGAGCATAGAGCCTGCTTAAGACTGCTCCCCTCTCCCCTTACCCCTCCCCACCCCCTGCTTGCTCACTCTCTCTAAAAAAAGAAAAAATTAAAGAAAATTTTTTAAAAATTAAAATTAAATAAATAAATAAGGCAAAAAGTTACTGTTAGTATTAGAACAAAAATGCTCAGTTTTTGATATACCAGAATCATCTGGAACACTAAAAACGAATGCAGAAGACCAAAGGCTATCTAAGTAGAAGAGTTAATTTATCAAATCCTTAGGTGATTCTAACACACACTGAAATTCAAGACCTACTGTATTAGAGCACTAAGTGCTTAGATGAGGAAGGTGTGTAAAAGGACAAAGTAGAAAAGAGAGGTCAAGATCATATTCTAGGCTACCCAAAGTCATAGGTCAATCCCCAGATTAAAAAGAAGTCTACTTACAGCACAGGTAATAGGGAGAGACACAAACATGCCTGCATTTTAGCATAACTACTGTCAACACTAAATAAAATACATATAAAATAGAAAACTCAGAGAACAGGGCAATTAATATTCCTTTCCAATAGCACAGGTGAAAGAGGTAAGGGCCTACACTAGAGTTCGGGTTGTAGGGATGATGAAGGTGGAAAATATGACACTACCAAGTCATCAGCCCACACCAGTTTCATGTAATACATGTCAGGATTGGTTGTTAGTCAATTAGGAAGAAGAATCTCTCACTTTACCACCATCATAGACAGCTAAAACTAAAAACATACCAACAGAACAGATGATTAGTTAAAAACTCTTGAGTCCATTATGGCCTGCAAGAGGTACTGGACTGCAATGTGAAGTGACTGAGTGGAAACTATTTTTAAAACTGATTTTATTAAGAAATATTTAATGCAGACAAAGATTATGTCTTGACTGTATAAAGAACAATGAAACAGAGATCCACACAGACCCACCACTCTGCTAATTACATGACCAGTACACCTGAAGACTGTTTTGTTCCCAAACCACATTCTTTCACTTGCCTACCACCCCTAAGGTCATCATTCTTCTAAAACGCATGTTTATCATTTTCTTTTCTCCGTGGCTTAAGTACAGAGTTCGGGTTGTAGGGATGATGATTATGTAGGACGTATCCTACATAATGCTGTTTAGTTTCATTTGTTGTTTTACAAAACTACTGTCTTGATGTCTTCTACAGCCTGCTCTTTTTCCACAACATGTACTTGAGACAATTATGTTTTAGGTGCAATGCTTCAGTTCACCTTCCTTTTGTTGAGTGTTCCACTGTATCAGGAGACAACTATTTAACCATTTTCCTGCCAGTAGACATGAGTGGTTTCCAATTTTTTCTCATCATAAACAATGCTATTTTTTATTTTTATTTTTCTTAATACTATTTTTCATATTCTTGCACATGTGTCTTAGGGAACGAATCAAGTTTGCTCTAGGATGGTGGCTCTTTTTTAAATGGAGACCCATTAAATGGAAGCCCAGTACACACACACACACCCTAAGCAAATGTTTCCTCAAATATTTACCCTATTAATACATACTAATATTCTTTCATTTATCACATTCTATTATATTGCATAGAATGATATTTCGTTTCAACACATTGGTATTGAGCTGCTCAATTAATTTTAAGACACCCTAAAAAGCAGCAGCAACCTAGGCTTTGAAAAATCAGTGCTCCAGGGTGTAAGCCTAGAAGAGGAACTGCTGGGAGGTGAACATATGTATATCCTCTGCTTCCTTAGATAAGGCCAAATTGTTTTCCAAAAGGCTTGTGGTAATTTACTCTCTCATCAATGATACCTGTGATTGCTCCAAATACACACCAAAACTTATCCAGTCTATTTATTGTAAAATATAATCAATTCATAATTATGGTAGAGTTTTTTGATAGTGTTTTCCTATTTTCATTGGCAATTTGTGTTTCTTCTTTCAAATGCCAAAACTATGTTTTCCCCTAGTTTGCACAGGGCTGCTTATTGAGCTCTTCTTCGTCTGTAGAAATTTGTTTTAAATACGTAGTCTTGATATAAAGCTTTTGTTGGTCATCTTCACCTGATATGGCTTATATTTTTTATGGTGAGCTTAAATTTAAGAAGTTTTCATTGTAAAGTGGTTAAATTTATTTCTCTCTCATTATTATCATCTTTTCATTAGTACTAATGTTTTATCTATCTTAGAGCCATTAAAGGCAAAATTATTGATGATCACAACAGGATAGATGACCGTAGCCATATACAGAAGTACTTCTACCTAAGTGAGACTTGGTTACTGATAAAGAAATCTGTCAACTTAATCATTTCTAATGCTATCAATTTTAGTTACAACATATTAACCTAGGAGTGGTCTGTGGCATGTGTCTAGAAAAGTACACGGATAATAAGATCTTGTTTGAGCTTACTGAACACCTTTAGAGAAACACATTCTATATTCAACAGCTATTGGTCTGTTAGTCAACATAGGGTTGACCTTTGTGGGGGAACTGCCCTTTTCACAGTTTGCCTAAATAGACTTCATGACCTTCCAATTCTCTTGGAATAAATCATTGTTCACTCAAGGCATTCTTGCATAATGATTTCATTTCCTGATATCTTAATAGCATAGACAGGGTATCTTGAATTACTGACACCAATTGTTTGAATAACAGATAAATACATGCCCCAATGCAAGGGTAACAGACCTTCTTCTGTATAAGAATTCTACCAAGTTCATGCTTATCCCGAAAGTGTGATCCAGGTGGAATTCAGTGATAAAGCTGAGTAGATCTGGGAACCAAAGACTCAATTCACCAAAAACTATAACCCCCTTAAACTCTTTCTGGGGAGCTGCTAACCACTGTTTCTCACATTCCTAAGGTTTATAAAGGTTTACAACTAAATTGCCATTTGAGAACAGCATGTGACTTAGAAGTGTGAAGAACTGTGTAAGGTTCTAAGAAACAACAATTACCAGGAAATGCAGGTCCCATCTAAATACGTTAAAATTATTGTTTTAGCCTTCTGCTTTCCAAAGAGAAAAAAAAAATCTGCAGACTAGGTTCCTGTCCCAGTCCACTGGTCCACCTCTATTTTTAACGTAACACCACAAAAGTGGGGAGACGCATATATACTCTTAATCATCTATGGTTTTACAGAATAGGAAACTGATTTCTAATGACAAATTTAATTTTTATTTGCATTAAAAAATAGGTTTCAGTATAGCTCCTAAATTTTTTTATGTCCCAAAGTTGGAAAAATTTGTCAGTAAATGTACGTTTCGTTGTGTATTGCATTTTAAGTACTTTGACTTTTTAAAATTACAGATTGTACGTATTTTGTAGTCAATTTCTACATTTCACAAAACTGCGTATCTCAGAATGCTCAAAGTCTATCACTTGTAATCATTTACAACTCTCTGGGAGAGAAGAGGATTTGTGTATAAATACACAACTGGCACTCTGTACCATATAAAAATTATTGCACCAATTTTATAAACTTAATCTCTAACACACATGTTTAACTGAATGAAACTATGAATATCGCTAGTATGATCTGATGATTATTCTTTTGGTTTGCTTCGGTTTACAATTACATACCATGCTATCTGCATGGTTAGCTTTTTCACTCTGCTGGGAAATACATACTTCGTATTTGTAAATATAATTTTGCCTTAGTCTCTCAGACTCTATGTAAGTGTGTGCTTGTTGTGTGTGTGTGTGTGTGTGTGTGTGTTTTCAAATCACAATCTTTTGAGTAAGGCAGAAATAAAAATCTACCTGGGAGTATTTAATTGTTTTAATATCCTTAAAAATACAATTTTAAAACTCCTCTATCTCAGTAGCATTTCCCCCATTTTTCTCTTCTTTCCATAATGGAGCCTTATGCCCCCACATCAACATTCTGGCACATCTCTAATTATAAGGAAGACTACTGTTCTTTGCTTCATATTTAGAAACTATTTTTAGATGCTGGCTTTCACATGCATGTCTTTCTTTCTCTAAGTGATTCTTTCATCTAAAATCAGAGATAAAATTTCAAGCTAATGTTGCCTAGCTAAAAATACAGGGGAATGCAGTACTTTGTATTTACATCATATGAAGTAGCAGAAAACATTTCACTGGATGGAAAGTGACCAGGACCCAAGTATGAAAATCAGGAGAGAAAAGGCTTCAGATTTTCTAAAACTATACTGTGTTCAGGTATACTGCCCTCTTTTCTTTGGGGAATGCAGGCTCCAAATTCCAAATCAAAATACCCAAGCCAAATTTTTCTGCCTTAACAAAGAACAGTTTCACATTTCTGGATTCAGAAACTCACTTCTGGATTCTGGGTTTGACTGCTTTTCTCATTTCCAAAAATATTGTATTTTATTGAAGGTTCAAATTGCTTCCTAACATGACCGAGGAGTGCTCCTGAGGGTATGGCAGGCTCAGGAATCAATCTACATATGGATTAGAACAAAGGAAAAAGGAGAATTATCTGCATGCATCTAAGAATACTTTTAATCTAACTAAACTCCTCTCTGGTGCAAAAGTTAGATTTGCTTCCTAGTTTATGGCAGTATTCTAAGCCATTGCTTTACATCCTTTAGTTCGTTGTATAGTTTCCATCAACTTTATACTTGTCTCTTCAATGGCTGTACCCTACTGGGCAGCCTTTGAAGACCCTTGTCAGGACAGAATGGGGTCAGAGAAACAAGCTGGAAAGACACAGGGCGGTGATCAATAGTTCAAACAAAGAAATGAAACTGGGACAAGAAAAATAATGGTCTAAATTTAATCAGTTCGGTTTAATTTATAAGATGAAAATTCCAATAGCAATTGAGTTAAATTCCATCACTATCAATGAACCTTAAAAAAGTTCTCTGGGTTCAATATGCAATCTCAGCTTCAAACCAGAACATAAATTAAATTAATGGTATTCTTTTCGCATTGCATTAGTTTGATTTAAGTAAGATTTGAAGTATTTCTTATAGCAGATAATTCCAGTTCATCTTTTCAATGTGCAAACAGAACTGAGTTCTTTTGTCAACCTACAGCCAGGGACACATTTATGGTCATCATACATTATTCAACTCATGTTTCTTTGTTCAAATATTAAATCATCCCCTATTACCTAGCATAAAATAGATGTTGGCCTTATTTTGACTGTAGGGTGGCAAATGAGTGTAAAAGCAAGTTATCAATTCTCCTGACAGAGGGAGAATTCCAAAAGAAAGCATAATACTTTTCAAAACACATATTTCAAACTTGTTTTATCAGTTTCTAAAAGTGCCATCTCCTTAATTTAAGCTGATTATTTCAATGACCATTTGTCAGCTCTCCTTTTCCTGTGGAAGTCTAGTGACACTTGTTGGGCCTGATCACAGCCCTGTATCCTTACAGCGTATGGTTCTCTGACCCCATTCTGTCCTACCAAGGGTCCCCAACAGCTGCCCAGCAGGATACAGCCACTGAAGATCCTAATATGAAGGTGACTGAAACATACGTGTGCTTAAGGAAACCAAAATAAAAAAAGTATTTTCCACTAAGAAGAATCCTGTCCTTGTCTCCAACTTCTTTTAGGCTTAAGCTGATGTGGGAGAAAGGTGTGTAACTACACCCTAATTAATGGTACTTCTTAATACTGAAATGACAAGGTTTAAAATGTCCTCTTTCTTGTAAGGGAAAAGAAAATCATAAACAAACCAGAGGCCTAACTGGCGTAATAAAGCAAAGACATTTTACTAAAACCAGGCTACTTGGCATTCAAAACATTCTTTAGTTTAAGAATCCTATAGGAGCTCCTCGAATGAAAACAACAGCAACAAGAAAGCACATCTTTAGCAAAAGTCCTTAAAGATAGCATTTTTATTCATCATGAGAAAACAGGTCATCATGACTGATTTTCTTCAGTTGTTACCTCTTGCAACATTCTGCACAGTTCTAAAAATACAGAGTGCGTACTTTCTTTTAAACCAACATGTGTTTTCTAAATGTGTAGACATTTTCATGACTCAAGTAGAAGGAAAACAATGTTGGACGTAGAAGTACTTTTTCCAATGGGCCATTTTGTTGCTACCAGATCTCCTATGGTGGTCCCTCTCCATTACCAAGACCACCTTATGGATCCCAGAGTCAAAACTACTGCAGTAGGTCCGGAACTTAGCCAGTTAGAAATTTTACTGTCAATACTGTCTTGCATATTACTAAGAAAGCTTATTAGAACTTTCATATTAAATGTTATGCTAACGCATATCTATTACTTCCTACTAGCAAAGCCCAAAATACAGATGCAGGGACACACTCATGTTGGTCCAGCTCTCCTCTTCCCTACCATCAACTCTGGACCTAGTTCTCCCTCTCCAGAGCCTAGCCTAACCCTCACCAAGCCCTTTCTCATCCCACTACATAATACCTTAAACTAAACATTGAGATACTTGTTTACTTGTCTTCAATCTGTTCTGTCTTCCCATTGTCCACGGTTAAGATTCTTCCCTATGACCTCCTTTCTCTTCCTTCTGCCCAACCCCAAGAATAACCCCCTTCCCAATCTCAGAAAAATCCCAGTCAACTCTGTTCAAGACAGCCTGACAGATTTCCATAGCAGCTTACTATCTCAAGCAATTCTGAGGACAAGGCCTAAGAAAAAATGGGGTTCCTATCTTATACAACAGGGTCTAGGGCTCATGGAGGGCTAGGGACTCCATCAATTGCCTACACAGTAAGATTTAAGAACATTCTACACAACTTTCCCTAGCCAAGAATATCCCCATCTAACCCAAGAGGCCAGCTGACCAGTTTGTCTTGAGGAAGAGGAAACTCTGTGTAATGGAGAAAGCCTGACATCGAATACCAGCTGCTTTCCTTTCCAGCTGTGCAGCTTCGCACAAGTTATTAAACTTTTGAGCCCCAATTTGTTTTTCAAAAACTGGAGATTATAATCCCTCACTTGCGAAGTTGGTGCAAATGTAGGCAGTATGTGTAAATGTGAGGCATACACAGCACTCAGTAAACTGAAGCTCTTATTATTACATCTCGCATTCAAAATGGATTTGGGGCAATAAAAAGATCCCTTGGCAAATGGCAGCTGGAGCAGAGTGGGTAATAGTGAGGAAAAGGGAAATAAAATACTTCAGAAAGAATATTAGAGAGATACCAAAGGCTACAACCCCTACTATATTGATCTTACAATCAAAAGTAGAAGTAAAACAACATGTACAAAGTTCCTAATACAGGCCACCCATGTTCCTAGGAATTTCTCTTCTATTAAAATACATGAACGCATTAATTAATTACTCCATAATCATCTAAGGTGCATGGTATCCGCACTTTACAAATAAAAATGCCTTCTATCTCAGAAAACTTTCTCAACTTTACAAGTTCACACAGCTGCTACAAGTCCAGGCCTTTCTAACTCTAAAACTCACTACCTTTCTGCTTTGTCATGGCCCCCTTCCAGCGTGGAATCAAGTGCTGGCTCTGCGTGAACGTCTGCAAATCATTTATGACGGAGTTTCCTTCGCCTGTAAAATATCTGTAATACCTGCTGACCTCAGTGGGGTGACTAAAGAATAACATTAAATACGGTACATGAAATACAAAGTTATGACTAAAGAAAATACTAACTTAATACCATTAACACAAAAACTAAGTTGCCATAGTCCCCTGATCTGTTTGCTGTTGTGATCCCACCCCTCCTACCCCTTTTTAATCCTGCTACGTTGACCTGTTCGTTTAGCAAATATACTGTGACCACCTACTACATTCTAGAGACTTGCCTCAATACTACCAATCTACCTTCAGGGAGTTCGAATCCACTAATGGAAGGAAATATGAATTAAAAATTATAGCTCCAAATGTTAAGAGACATAAAGAGGCACGAACGATACTTTGTGTGAGCACAGTAAAGGTACGATCTCTGCCTGCGGAAAATGCAGAAGCCTCTCAGAGAGGCAGACATATGTGAACTGTCATTGAAGGAAGATTAAGTATTTGCCACATACATAAGAAAAGGACATTTCCGAGTTAAAATGAGGAAACCTCTTTCCAAAAACCATTTCGCCCCTGGGAAGAAATTCTGTGACACTTTCCCTGGTGATTAACTGGAAGAGGTGATTACTTTTGAAATAGCCTGAAAACTAAAATCCAAGTATTCTGTGTGGATGATTAATACTAAATATTTAATTACTTTATACTAGTGAAAATGATTGGTTCCTCCTTTACTGGGAGGGCTAAGTGGCCAGGGTACATATTCTGTCCCAAGTGATAATCAGCAAAGATCATAACATATGCACAAGAAGTAGCCAGTAGGGAGGGTCTCTCCTCTTCCAGCCAAATAGAGTGATTTAGAGTCTGGGAGGGCAAGACTCTGGTGTAACATCATCTACTTTTCCCCACCTGCTCTACCAGAAATGCAAGGTTCAGGCCTGTTGAAGGTAGAGACTCTGGGTTCCAGTGTATGTAACTCAGTGAGTTTTGCCATAGAAATCATCAGGTGACAACACTTTGGCAAGCAGGAACACAATCACAAGTTTCAACAAACACGTGGATTGTGCCCAGATTCTCCCTTTGAGGAAGCCTAAGACACAGAAGAAGATTTCAGGTAAGGAAAACAAAATAAACAGAGCATGAAAATGATCCCAAAAAACTATATTCTTGTGGAATTTTAAGAAACTAGACTGCAATGTGGGTAAGAGGATAAAAAAATGAGGTCAGTGAGATGGCCAGGGAGCCAGATCATGTAGGTATCGAAAAGCCAGGGAGTCACAGCATCTGGTTTTGTTTAAATACAGCATTCTGGCCATAGTATGGATTTTTTTTTTTTTTAAATCAAGAGGCACAAGAATGGAAGCAATGTAAGTAAGAGTCTATCACAGTCATCCAGATGATTGATAATGCTGACTTGACGTAGGGTGTTTAAAGGGGCCAGAAGTGGTCTCATGCAAGATATATTTCGAACATAGATCTAAAACTACTTGGTCCTGATAAGTACTGCCCTTTTTACCTCTCCAGCAATCCTCTCGAGGGTATACAGCGAGGGAGATGGACTGGAGAGTATGACCCCAGCCTGAGGACACCACTGATGATTTCTGTACATGGGACAAGGAGAGCTAGAACTAACAAAATTTAATTTCATTCTTTCAAGGCACCCTAAATCTCGCCTTACTTTTTCTAAGAAAAGAGCTAACATGTGGTGTTATCTGCCTCCCTTCTGTGAGTCACATAATGAAGATTTGCCCCTACTTTTCAATTGGCAATTTGTTTTTCAGTGACAAGGTGACAGTTCTGGTTCATTTAACAACCAATTTCCAACCACTGAAAAACCATCTGGGAATGTTGTTCTCATGAGATAAGATTATTTTCTAATTGGTCTGTTTTACAGAAAATTTGTTACTTCATTCTACACAACGCCCACATCTGTCATGTGGCCAGAAGGACTCTACAGGTTGACCTCCAAGATACTCACTTTGGACGCCCGTGCAACCTCATGAAAGGCTACTGTCGGGTGTTCCAAAAGGCCACTGAACTCATTAGCTTTTAACACACTCTATGGGGAAACACTTAAACACACGTAAAACCGACTATGCAAAATACACCTTTAATGCTTAAAGCCTTTAAGTCATGAAGCACTATTCTTCATGTTGACTTTTAGAGATGATAATTAAATATAATTTCAAGTCTATTTTAAGCTCAATATTTACATTTCAGTTTCACATGCAAGTGTTTTACCATTTTGAATGTATTAAGACACTGATAGCAATTCACGTCTAGGGATTAAAAAGTATGATTTTCTCCTTGCCTTATTCCCTTACTTATTTGTTCACATGCTCATTTAAAAATATGTAGAACCCACCATTTGCCCTAAAATCAGTCAGGAGAAACAGGTGAACAGCAAGAGAAGGACCCTACTCTAATATAGCTTGTAGTCTAATGAATATGGTTCAACAATGTTGCAAAAGTGAACTGTAGCTGGAATCACCAGATATGCCTTGTTAACATCACTGCTCTTCTGTTTTAGGCCCTAGGGTTTCTTCACCTTTCTGAGCCCCACAGTGGAAGAAGTGCAAGTCAGAGAGCTGGGACGAGAAATCACAACCACGAACCCTCTTTACTTCACAGCTTTGCCTTACACCCAGCAGAGCTCACATCAAGCAAAGAGTGTGGCAACTTCCCTTACAAATTTGCCTGAGACCTCTCCTGCCTTTACTGATCAGGCAATCCCCTGTGGGATGAATGCTGGTTCCCAAATTACTTCAGACCCAGCAGCCACTGTAGCATTACAGGCTCAATCTCTTCCCCTTCCTCAAACACGCCCCCTCCCCAAATTACACAGAGCCACCGGCTGGAGTCACGGGCTATAAATTTCCCTTATTGGGACCCAGAGCCTCAAGTGCAGATCATCCAGTGTGAGTACCACATTTACAGTCTTTCTGATCGTCTGTGCCTTCTAACAATCGGACTGATTTTAACTGATGCAGGGAGCTTACCAATTATTACTCAAATATTGCTCAAATACCCCACATAGGTCCAGGGAATACACTTACACACATACACAGACAAGCAAATTGAACCTATATTTGCAACCTGAGCCCTAGTAATCTGCCTACAAACAAATGAAAGTTATAGTTTAAAGCATATGAAGCAACAAACATCTTTAGAATATCGCCATCAGTGTTAAAAAAAAAAAAAAAAGAAAAAAAACTTCTCACTTTACATCACTTGCCTATGTTTCCATTAAATTTTTTTTTAAATGTTCTTCTCTCCAAGTTTCCCTGCAACGGAAAAAATCTTTACAAGATTATTTAACTAAAGAATTTAAAAGCAGATATAAATTGAAGACTTAATTTAAAACATAAAACGGAATTTAACACATTGTTTTCACTGACTTGGCTTTAAAAACATTTACTGTGTATTATTATAGCAACATGTATTTTTGCAGGATTATAAGGTATCACAATATAAGGTGCTACACCATGTTTGGGTAGGCATTCTGTCTCTTCGATGCAAATGCCGCTCACGCTGCTTTTAGTGGACTATCTTTTATTTCATTAACAAATCTGTTACCAGCCTGCTCCTGACCTAAAGCTGCATTGCTTGCAAAACCTTTGCAGACACTGCTAGAATTATGTATATGAACTTAGGAGATCTTTACAAAAATCAAATCTCACATTCCAATTTTCCAAATGAGAAATGTAAGCCCAAGTAATGCACAGTGAATACTTGTATAAATCACAAAATTGGTTAAGTGACAGAGTACAGATCTTCTACCCCCTCCCTTCCCCAGTTTACTGAAAGAAAACTAGCTGTAGTGGGTATCTACAAGAGCACTAAGGAATAATTGCACCTAACTAATGCAAATACGTTTTGTATTTATTAAAAGAAACAAATTAAAATAGGCAAAGTGGGGTGGGTGTTAGGCAGAAGAGACAAGCCCATAAACCACTCATAAGTGTGTAACTGACAAAAATCTCTTTGGAGGGAAATAATTCTAAAAATTCAGAGTTGCCTATACACTTTCAAGTGGCCATCTCACTTCTAAGAATTTATCTTCGGGATATACACATGTGCCCAAATTCAAGAATGAGAAAGTTCTTCGCAGCAGTGTAGGAATCCAAAAAAATACAGGAAATCACATTTCCACCAATAGGGATCAGGTCACATAAATTATGGAACTGCCATAAAATGGAATAGTCTATAACCACTTTGAAGTTAAGTGTCCTAGTTTAAACGTTAGGCTTCCTAGTTAAATGATAAAGCTTCCTTGTTATTAGTGAGTGAGCTAATCACCAAAGCACTTTATCTTCCTACTTGTCACAGAATTAGACTCTATTTCCAAATTGCCCTGCCAGGGAAATGCAGTCATCTACAAGAGGGCAGTGCAATGTGAACAGAATCCGTATGTACCTTCTGGTCCTAGACCCCAAAACCTCCCCATCCTATCTCTGTGCTTCTTCTTTCTGTTTAATGGTAAGAATCTGGGTAGCTTGGAAGCCATGTGTTCAAGGAGCAAGGCCACTAGAAGGGCCATGGAGGGAAGCTTGTTGCTTATCTGTTGAGCAAGAGTTAGGCTTTCAATGAGCTAAGCCACTGAAACTTCAGAATTTACCTGTTACAGGAGTTAGCATTACCCTAACTACAACAGCACACTCATTTAAGAGAGAGGCAAAATACAGGAGAGAGGAACAGGACAAAGCGTCACAAGCAGTATCGCACATTTGTGCTTTAGTAAGTATACATAGATCTATTTTCCATGGGCATAAATGGCTTAGTAAGAGTCTAACACTGGGTAAAATAGGAATACCCATCATGTTTCTGTATTCATGGTGTCCTTTCCTATCACCCCATAACTTTTGGATCACTTTCAATTCATGACAATAGTCTTTTTAATAACCATGACTTTTTGGATACCATAAATAAAGTCCATATAGCCCAAACGACATCTAAGGCAACACATCTCCCCTATCCCCCACCTGGCATGTGCGTTGTGTCTTGAAGCCACTCCATCAGGATGTATACTGACCCTCCTCTTCCACTCCCTCTTGACAATTCATCACACCTTCCTCCTCCTTCCACTCCCTTTACTCTGCTGCTTCTGGGTGTCCCTCACTGTCAGAGGCGAGGTTGAAAGAACAGAAGCTGAAGTGTCTTAGAGGATTGAGGCCTTATCAACTGTCAGGACAGTGACAGCCAAGAGCTGAATGTCATGTTGACTGGACTATGGCTCTTTCAAGAAAACCTCCATGAGGCACAACCGCTGATGTGGGCCTTGACTCCCCCAGTTGCCTTCTTGGTAAACTCCCTCATTTGCTGCCCCTACCACTAGACCCAAAAGATGTTGGGGGAAAAGTTCCTCCAGACGCTTCCAGCCAAGTTACCTCCTTTGACCATTTGGCTTGTGATAAACTCACCTATCTTTCCCAACACCAACTGGTAGTAATGCAGGTTTGCTCTACAGCTCCTTTCTCTCCTGGTTCTACCTTCAGGATGTTCCAGCTAGAGAGAGGCTTCTGTATCCATGTTTGTGAGCCCCCCAATCTCCAGAGGATTCATAGAAATTTGCTCCATTAACATTCTCACCAAAGAAATTTGGTGCCATGGCAGATCCAGGTCCTGTCTAGGAAACACTGAGCTGAGGAGTAAGCTAATGAGCTCCTCTTTTTGCAGACTCCTCCTAAAACAGAGAGAGGTCTTCCAGAAATAGACATAGCTTGGCCTGAGGAAAAGAGGGTCCCATTACCCTCTTTCAAGGTAGAGAACAGAGAAAAAGACATTATCTATGCAAGAACCAAATCTCTCCACTCTCTCTCACACAGACTCTCTCCTATCAAAGTCTAATCTCCTCTGATATGTCCTGAAGGGGGAGGTGGGTGCACTTGACGTCGCGGGACTAGTTCTTCTCTAGTTTAGCAATCCAACGTAAGTGATACAGGCATCTCTCTTCACAAACTAAATACTTCCATTTATTTTCAGTTTGGAGGCTTTATTAAAAACTCAAAAACCTTAGGAAAAACAATTCAAAATCCAAATGTGTGTGTGGGGTGTGTGTGTGTGTGTGTGTGTGTGTGTGTGTGAGAGAGAGAGAGAACATCAGCATCTAGGGTGGGAAAGGTGATTTATGATTTTTCATCATAAATCCTTTTACCCTGTTTAATTAAGTGGTAGTTACTTAAAAAGTCAGGTCTGTTTATTGTTTTTTTTTTTTTTTAAGAAGATTAGGATTTCACTGGAACTCTTTTTTACTGAGTTACAAAAAATATCTTAAGTCATTTCATTTTATCCAAAGAAATTCAGCACTTAGAAAATTACTGCTGTATTCAGGTCTTTACCTAATGCCAGGTTCGCTTGTTGTTTTCTCCCCAAACTAGATATGAAACTGTGGTAGTGACTAAAAAGTACCAGAGCTGTCCCATCATATAGTGGAAAACATCAGAAGAGGCCCTTGGGAGTCTGTCCTCCAGAAAATCTGACAACTACATTCTCCACTCCTGCCGAAACAGGGTACACACTTAAAAGGTAACTGTTTATGGTTTTATTCCCTTCTACCAAGGTGCCAGGCCAAAGAATAGGGTAAGTGGCACTAACAATTTTCTTATCGCGTGCCATCCAAGACCTCATACCTTCAGGTTGTCATCCCTTTGGAACAACACATTTGACTGAGTTTTTCAGCTAAAAATACCTTGTACTCTAAAATTTGGAACGTATTAAAATTTTTGTAATGAAGTACAATTTTGTCATTGATTCTACTAGAAGATTCAATTATTTCTTAGTTTGACATTACTGTATTATTGGAAATCAGCCTAAAATGTGCATGCAGAAATGTACACGCACACATGCTCATATACACACATACGACAATTTAATTTGTAATCTACAATAGCAAAAGAGCTCCATGGTAGAACTTCCACTTCTCCAGAGAATATAACTCACATGCAGCAGGTCCTAGGAAGTCAAAAAAATAATTACAAAGATTTACTGGTAAATCTGGTAGTACCTGGGTGGCTCAGTCGGTTAAGTGTCCAACTCTTGATTTCGACTCGGGTCATGATCTCAGGGTCATGGGATGGAGCCCTGCGTCAGACTCAGTAATTGGTGCAAAGTCTGCTTGAGATTCTCTCTCTTACTCTCCCTCTGCCCCTCCCCCCGCTCAAGCGCTAAATTAAATAAATAAATAGAGTCTTTAAAAAATAATAATAATTACAAAGATTGAGGAGAAAGTCTTAAAAATAACACCAAATACTAAATCTGAAAATTAAGCCATTGCTCTAATTTGGGCGGCCTTAAGGCTGAAACGTAGGAAACAAAATGTACAATGCACAGACTTAAGAAGGTAGGAAAAAAACCCTTATTTACTCATGCTTCAGACCTGATAATTCACAGCAAACGAACAGGAAGGTGGGCCTCAGTTGCTGGTGGTTGGCCACTGTATCTTAGGATGGGAAGTCCACACTAGGCAAGAGCTGGGGGCGGGGCAAAGAGGAGAGCCTCAATCCTAGCTCAGGCTCATGGCTCTAATTGTTGAGCTGTACCAAAGGGTACATACTGTTAGCCAGCAAGCCAGATGTGTTTTGTTTGGTTCGCACAGTACGTGTGTGCCTTTGTGGTTTAGCTGCCTTAACTGACACTGAAGCATAGGAAGTTCCCATAAAAAACTGGCTTCACCATAAAATAAGAGAGCTCTGATGAAAATCAAAAGGTTTGAAGCAGTACTTTATAAAGCTGCACATTGATCTTATGATTAGAAACTTATTTTAAGGTTTCCTAACAGTAACAAGGAAAAACGGTACCTACTGTTGCCGACTACATTTTATTTGGCTCAAACACATAGAAAACAGGAACATAATAAGCAAAAATGCATTGCTTTCTCAATCTGTATTATCAAAAGACATGTAAAGACATCGCCAGAGCTGTTAAAGTATCAGTACTCAGACAGGTTGTACACTATGGAAAAAGTGATGTGCGGATGGAGAAAAAACACTGTCTTTTCTAACTCCTCAGCTTCTATTATTTGCCAGGTTCTATCTCCACTGTACTTTGAGAACTTCATAAGGATGATAGAGAAGACATACGCTCAACAACAAATAAAAAATATATGCTTTTTAAGACAAAATAAACAATGCTTTATGAAAGTCACTATAAATATAGCCATTGATGGAGTAACTACTCTAAATTATTTAATGTATGTGTGTCAAAGAGAAGTCCAAGTTTAAAAGAAAGTGCTTATAGACAAAATTCGTTACTGCATCAGGCATAGTTAAGGAACTAAGTCAAAGACATAAAAACTAGGAGTCCCCAAAGTCCTATGAGAGGACATCAAATGGCTGATTTCATGTACATAAACACTCGCAGTAAGTCTAGTTATAGGCTTGATAAATGCAGTGAACTGCCCATCCCACTGTGTTTTTCTCCACTCTATTTCGATAGGGGTTGGTAACAACATGGATGCAGAAATAATGGGCCTTATCCCAAACAAATGATGATATTCTGATATTAGAGACCAAATATTTCAACAGCTTTCTCTCTGAAGTGAGGAATTTTTACCAGTAAGTGCAGAGCAATTTCCTCTCTGGTCTCATGCACTAAACAAGATCATCTGTGCATTCCTGACCTGTCCTTGTGGCCAGGACAGTGCTACTAAAGACTGAGGCTTGAATGCTTGAGTCAAGGAGCCTAAGACTAATGGAGGCCTAAGGTTCATTGCTCTCAACTCTGGCTGCACTTTAAACTCACTTGGGAAGTTAAAAAACAAAACAAAGCAAAATGAAACAAAAACTAAAAACTTATCTCCATAATCAGGCCCTAGCTGTTTGAGGGCTGCTCAGGCATCTGTAATTTCAGCAAACTTCAAGTGATTTTAAGTTAACCAGTAGAAATTAGAATCACTGGCTTAGACTCATCAAGAGCCACCACTAGAGGTGGGATCAGCTTCCAAACTGCATGGCTGCTAGAGCAAGGAATAAAATGGTGCAGGGACATCAACCTCTGTAACTAACAAAATACACACAAAAATGGTAAAAACCTTATTACATTTCGAAACACAAAACTATACACCAGAATAAATGCACGATTGTCAAATTACATAAGGTTTAGGAGAAACTATGTTACATCGCTGTCCTAGATAAATATTTAAGAAAGAAAACAAATCTAAATACAAACAGACCATCAGGAAAACAATGAGTATTAGAAAGAATTACGTATCAAATCAACTTTATCTATCTGAAGTTGAAATCAGTACATGTAGGTAAAAAGCTCTAAATTGATTACTTTCCCAAAAAGTCTGTTATTTTCCAACATGATACAGCATTCACAGAATATTCTTTCCTCTTTCTCTGCTCCCTTCCAAGAGAAGCTCCAAAGAATCTTACGTTTTACATTTAGGACATTTACTGTTTTCTTCCCCATTTGGGGTAATTTAGGTTTATCATTTATATTTTTGATAGATCATGGTTTTCTGTTCTCATTGTGTGCTGTAGTTATTAGGTAATAATTACTGAGAAAAAGAGGGATGGCAACAAGAAAGGGAAAAAAAAAACAAGGAGGGAGGGATGATTAAGAAGAAATCATAAGTAATTACAGTGACATGGCATCTGTTCACCATTTTATTAACACTTAATAACTCTACCATAGCCAATAGAAGACTAGTTCAAAAATACTTCTCAGGGCCATCAGCTTCCAGACCTCACAGTCTCCTTGGATAATGAGTGAAATTAACAAATAGGGGTCAAGAAAAAATTCAGTGCTTCCCAAACTGTTCTTTACAACAATCTTGAGGACTGTGCAAAAACCGTATGTACCATACAGCAGACATTAAAGTAAGGAAAGTTGCCAGAGATAAAGAAGGGTATTCATTGTATGAAACGGGTCAATCCTCCAAGAAGACATCATAATTCTTAATGTGCATGCACGTAATAAAAGAGCCTCAAATTCCATGAGACCCATAGAAATGCAAGGAGAAATAAATCTACTACTACAGTTACAGACTTCAACAACTCTCTCTCAAAAATGGACAGATCCAGCAAGCAGAACATCAGTAAGGATATAGCTGAACTGAACAACACCATGAATCAATTGTGTATAATTGACATCTATAGATTACATCAGCCAAAAACAACAGAATACACATTTTTCACTAGCCTCCATCAAACATTCACCAAGATAAATCACATTTGGGCCATAAAACACACCAGTAACAAATTTAACAATGAACAAATTTAAAATACAGAAATCATAAGCAGTATCTGCTGTCAGACAACAATGGAGTTAAATTAGAAATCAGTAACAAAAAGATAACTGGATAATCCCCAAATACATCAAGATTCAAGAACACACTTTAAAGTACCCACATGAATCAAAGAAAAATCTCCAAGAGAAATTTAAGTCTATCTTCAATTAAGTGACAGTGAAAACACAACTTATGATGGGTGACATCAACATCATGGTAGTATTATACGTCTCTCATTCCATCCCCTACTCGACAACAAAAATATGACATGATTCATGGACAAAAATGCCTTCAAGGGAGATTTGAGATCTAATACAACATGCAAAGGAACACGGAAGTACTGTCACCCATCCATTTGACAGGTAACAGTCAAATAGACCTCAATCCTGGATATGGACCATAAACCAAGTTCAGCCCCTCTCACTGTGATCCCAGGAGCCCCTGGAAAACTCTGATTTAGACAATCACCCACAAATGAGACAGGCTTTGTGGAACTCCAGGTTTTCAGAAAAGCTCCAGCACACCAATGGAACAAAATATATATATGAGTTCAGACACATTGCAGTAGGCAAAAGAAACAGTTTGACTTTACCTTCATCATCCCTTGCCCAAGGTGGCACAGCTTAGAGCCAAGAGACATCTTCAGCAGCCTGTAACTTCTCCTGTGGGGAAAAGAGAAATCGTATGAATGAGCATCTGGCTTTCTCAGCTCTGTAGGATACTGCCAAAGGGGCTCATTTCTCTTTTATTCCATCCAGAATAATAAATCCTGAGCTGTATGATGAGAGAGTGGGTAGAGCAAATGATAAGACCCTTGGGAGACATTAGAGGAAACTGTCAACACTTGGCCATGAGCATTACAAGACCTACAGAAGGCAGGCAAGCTTAAGAAGTCTCCTCAAGACAAAGCAAAAAGCATGGAATAGATATGCCCATAAAAGTTCTGAGATAGCCTCAAAACATCTATTAAGGCTGACAGAAGGTGTCTCTTTCCCAAAGGCAGACAGTATAGACTAGAGGAGGTGACTACTACTTCAAGAAACATGAAAAATTAAGGTAACAGGACACAACCAAAGGATCATAGTATCTTCCACTAACTGAATCCAAAGACCTGGAGATCTGTCATTTACCAGATAAAGAATACCAAAAAAGTTGTTTTAAGGAACTTAGCGTCAGCAACACAGTGAAAGAAAAATTTCACAAACTCAGAAAAATACACTAACAAAATGAGAAGCTTAACAATGAGAAAGAAATTAGGAAAGAGCCATACAAAAATCTGGAGCTCGAGAACACAATGGAATAAAAAATACAATAATGAATATCAACATCAGACTTCAGCAAGAAGAATCAATGAGATTGAAGATGAGAACTTTGAAACTATTCATTTAGGGCAGAACAAATGATAAAGAATGCAGAAAATGGACATTAAGACAGAAACAATAACTAGAGACAAAGAAGATCATTGTATAATGATAAAGGCATCAAATCATCAAGAAAATATATCATAAATATGTAAGCACCCAAAATCAGAGCACCCACATATATCAAGCAAATACTAACACAGGGATAGATAACACATGAATAGTAAAAAAACTTTAATACCCCACATTCAACAATGGAAAGACTACCCAGTCATAAAATGAATTAAGAAACACTGGATTAGAACCATACTTTAGACCAAATGGACCTAACAAATATGTATAGAACATTCCATCCAACAGCAAAAGAATTATACATTATTCTCAAGTGCACATGAAATCTCCATCATGGTAGGTCACAAAACAACTCTTAGCAAATTTAAGGAGACTGAAGTCATAACAAATTTTTTTTTCTGACCACAATAGTATGAAACTAGAAATGAGTAACATAAAGAATGTTGGATAATTAACCATTATGTGCAATTTAAACAACACGATCCTGTATAAGCAATGGTTCAAAGAATCACAAGGGAAACAAAAAACATGACAAAACAAATTAAAGCATAACCACACATACCAAAACATATGGGATGCTGAAAAAGCATTTCTAGGAGGGAAGTTTACAATGATAAATACCTTCATTAAGAAAAAAGAAATATTTCAAGTGAACAGTCTAACTTTACACCTCAAAGGAGTAGAAAAACAAGTCAAGTCAAAATTTACTAGAAGGAAGGAAGTAAAAATGATCAGAGCAGAAATAAAATAGGCCAGAAAAACAACAGGAAAGATTAATAAAACTAAGTTTTTTGAAAAGACAGGTGACAGTACGACTGTTACCAGAGAAATACAAAGTACTATGAGAGAGTACTATGAACAATTATAAACCAATAAATTACATATTCTAAAAGTTATTAAATTCTTATAAACATACAACCTATCAAGAGGGAAATATGAAGAAACAGAAAATCGGATCAGACCAACCATAAGTAAAATTTAAACAGAAACCAAAAGTTTCCCTACAGACACACACACACACACACAAGCCCAGGATCAGATGGTTTTGCTGTAAATTCCACCAAATATTTAAAGAAGAATTAGTGCCAATCCTTTCTCAAACTCTTTCAAAAAACTGAAGAGGAGAGAACCCTCCCAAATTCATTTTACAAGACCAGCAATACCTGATACCAAAGCAAGATAAGGACATTACCAGAAAGCAAACCTCAAGACCAATATCCCTGATAAAAATACATGCAAACCTTCTCAATAAAATGTTAGCAACCTGAATTCAACATCACATTAAAACAATCATACACCATGATCAAGTGATTTATCCCTGAAATACAGGATGGTTCTGCATATGCAAATCAATAAATATAATACACTGCAATAGTAGACTGAAAGATTAGAAGTGATCTGATCATATAATTAGGTGCAGGGAAACCATTTAACAAAATGCTAACAGCCTTTCATAATGAAAATACACAACAAATTGGGAATAGAGGAACATACCTCAACATAATGAAGCCTATATATGAGAACCCCACAGCTACCATCATACTCAACAGTGAAAGATTGAAATCTTTTCCTCTAAGATCAGGAACAGGACAAAGGTGTCCACTCTCACCATTCCTATTCAATACAGTACTGGAAGTCCTAGCCAGAGAACTGAGGAAAGAAAAAGAAATAAAAGGCATCCAAACCAGAAAGAAGTAAGTACAACTGTCTTTCGAATGATCTCATATGTACAGAACCCTAAATTGTCCACCAAACAAAACAATCTATTAAAACTGACAAGTTCAGTAAAGTTGGAGGATAGGAAATCCAAATACAGAAATCAGTTACATTCTACACACCAATAATGAAATATCTGAAACAGAAATAAAGAAAACCTCCTTGTGATATTATTAAAAATAATAAAATAGTTAGGAATAAATTCAACCAAATTAGAGATTAGAGATTAGTACCCTGGAAACTACAAGACCTTGATGAACGATGATGAAGAAGACACAAAGAGAAAGCTATCCCACGTTCATGGACTGGAAAAGTTATTATTGTAAGAATTTCCAAACCAGCCAAAGCAATCTGCAGATGCAATCCAACTCCTACCAAAATTCTAATGGCATTTTAAAAATGGAAGAAGGAAGGAAGGAAAAAAAAAATCCTAAAATTTGTATGAAACCACTAAAGAACCTGAGTAGCCAAAATAATCCTAAGAGAGAAGAGCAAGCCTAGAGAATTGATACTTCTTGATTTCATACTATATAACAAAGCTATAGTAATCGAACAGTATGGTACTGGCATAAAATCAAACACAGAGATGAATGAAACTGAAATGAGAGTCCAAAAATAAGCCCTCATATATACAGTCAATTGATATGTGACAAAGGAGCTCAGAATAGTCAATGGGGAAAGGAAAATCTCTTCAACCAATAATGTTGAAAAAAATGGATAATCACACCCTCAAGAATAAAACTGGACCCCTATCTTACACCACTTACAAAAATTAACTCAAATGGATAAAAGACTAAAATTTGAGTCCTGAAACCATAAAACTCCTATAAAAAAAAAAAAAAAGCCCTATGGCACTGGCCTTCACGATGATTTTTTGAATAGGACACCCAAAGCACAGGGATTAAAGAAAAAGTTAGTGAAACTACATTTAAAAAAGCATCTGCACAGCAAATCAAAAAAAAAAAAAAATCCCATCAAGAAAATCAAAAGACAACCTATGGTAGGAGGGAAAACATGTGCAAATCATGTCTGTTAAGGGGTTAATATCCAAAATAGATTAAGAATTCATACAACTCAATAACGACATTGCAATCCAATTAAAAAATGGCCAAAGGACCTAAAGAGACATTTTCACAAAGGAGACAAATAAATAGCTGACAGGTGCATAAAGAAGAGCTCAACACTACTGATCATTGGGGAAATGCAAATCAAAACCACCATGAGGAATCACCTCATCATACCTGTTAAGACAACTATTATCAAAAAAAGGCAAGATACAAGTAGTGGCAAGAATGTAGAGAAAAGGGAGCTTTGTTGCTAGGAATGTAATGTAAATTGGTACAGCCACCAAAAAAAAAAAAAAAAAAAAAAAACTATATGAAGGTTCCTCAAAAACTAAAAGTAGAACCACCATATGATCTAGCAATCCCAATTCTGGGTGTATATCCAAAGGAGATGAAAACAATATCTAGAAAAGTATCTGCATTTCCATGTTCATAGGAGCATTATTGACAATAGCCAAGACATGGAAACAACATTAAGTGTCCATTAACAGACAAATGGATAAAGAAGATGTGAGATACACACATACACACACACACACACACACACACGTACATAAACACAATGGAGTATTGTTCATTCATGACAAAGCAAGACATCTTGCCATTTCCCACAACACAGATGAAACTGGAGGGCATTACACTAATTGAAATAAGCCAAACAGGCAAGTATTGCATGATAATCACTGATACGTGCAATCTAGAAATGTTTCTCACAGACACAGAGAGTAGAGTGGTGTTTACCAGGGGCTAGGGGTGTGGGGGAATGGAGAAATATTGATCAAAGAGTACAAACTTCCTCGGCCACCTGGGTGGCTTAGTTGGTTAAGCATCTGAGTCTTGGTTTCAGCTCAGGTAATGATCTCGGGGTCATGGGATCAAGCCCCACACCAGGCTCCACACTCAGCAGGGGGTTTACATTATTCTCGCCCTCTGCCCCTCCCCCTCCTCACAATCTCACACACAGGCACACACTCGCTCTAATAAAAAAAATTTTTTTAAGTACAAACTACTAGTTATAAGGCAAGTTCTAGGGATCTAAAATACAGCATGATGATTACTCTTAGTAATACTCACAAGTTGTGAAAAGAATGATCTCAATTGTTCTCACCACAAAAAGAAGTGGTAATTATGTGAGAAAAATATCAGCTCACACTATGGTGGTTCTCATTTTGCAATATACAAGTATCAAATTAATATGTCTTACATCTGAAATTTACACAGTGTTATATATCAATGTTATCTCAAAGCCAGAGGACAACTCAACAGTTCTTAAAACTCAATAGGAAGCAAATAACCCTATTTAAAAATCGGGCAAAGATCTCAACCTCATCAAATAAGATAACCAGACTGAAAACAGACATATGAAAAGGTATTCCACATCATATGCCATAAGGCAAATGTAAATTAAAACAAGGAGACACCTCTAGAAACCTATTAGAAGGCCAAAATCCCAGACAACAATACCAAATGTTGAGGAGGATGTGGGGCAACGAGCAGGAAGTCTCATCCACTGCTGGTGGGAATGCAAAGTGGTCCAGCCACTCTGGATGACAGTCCGGTGGTTTCTTACAACTAGGCATATTCTTGCTATATGATCCAGCACTTATGCTCCTTGGCATTTACCCAAAGGAGCTGAAAGTCTCATCCACTGCTGGTGGGAATGCAAAGTGGTCCAGCCACTCTGGATGACAGTCTGGTGGTTTCTCACAACAAGCATATTCTTACTATATGATCCAGCAATTATGCTCCTTGGCATTTACCCAAAGGAGCTGAAATCTTACATCACATGAATGTTTATAGCAGCTTTATTCATAATTGCCAAAACCTGGAAGCGACCAAGTTGTCCTTCAGTATGTGAACAATACACAAACCATGGTCCACCTAGACAATGGAATATTATTGAGTGCTAAAAAGAAATGAGCTGTCAAGCCATTAAAACACACGGAGGAACCATAAATGCATCTTGCTAAGTCAAAGAAACCAATGTGAAAAGGCTACATACCATGCAATTCCAACTATATGACATCCTGGAAAAGGCAAAACTATGGATACAATAAAAAGACTGGCGGTTGCCAGGAGCAGGGTGACAAAGAAACTAGTTGGCAGAGCAGCAGGTGTCTCTGGGGAAGTGAAACTGCTCTATTTAAAACCATAATAATGGATATAAGTCCCAAACCCACAGGATATACACCATCAAGAGTGAACGCTAAAGTAAACTTGTAGACTTTGGATGATTATAATGTGCCAATATTGGTTCAACCTTGGTTTAAAATAAATAAAGTTCCATTCTGTATTTTCCTAAGTGATATTGGTAATACAGGAGGCTATGTATGTATGAGGTCAGAGGCATATGCGTGGGAAATCTGTACCTTTCTGTAAACATTGTTATAAACCTGAAACTTCTCTTAAAAAATTACATTTTTAAAACAGTATTGTACTTGTTTAATTTAGGTAAGCCTCAAAGTTTTTCTCCTCTCCCCCCATTCAACAAACTAAATTAGGCTTAGTCTCTTTCTACTCAACCTTTATTCTAATTTGAGCCATTCCTTTGCCAATTAATTTTCACCTTGTCTCCTTTACTTTTTGCCCAAGTACTCGTCTTTTTTTCAGTAATTTTTTGCTGCTCAAATATGCAAAGATTCTTCCCTGGTGTAAAACAAATAAAAGCAGATTTTCCCAACGTTGAATTATTTATTAAGCAGGGTATTCTGTATTCACCTTTTAACTACGTTTGCCCATCATATTCATTATAGGACAAATTCAGCTATTTCATTTAACAAGTGTGTATTAAATACTAGAATTCATTAATGGACGGAGTTTTTAAAGTTGCAAGAGGACTGAGAAGGTCATTTAGTCACACTGGGTATGAAATTTCTCATTTACAAAGTCAGTGGCTGGGACAAGGGAGAATCAACACCTAACGTTCTGTGCTAGGAATCTAACCTCGGTGAGGTTGAGATATCGGAATGAAATCAACCAAGAACTGACCACTGCAGTCCCCTATCTCAGACTTTTGTCTGAAAGACAGAGTATAATTAAAATGATTTAAAGCACACTACATATGGAGGAAACATTAGTTTGCCTGGAAGATAACCAGTCTAGGAAGGTCAAGGAAAACAAAAGGTGCTAGAAACTGTACTTAATAAAAATCTAACCCCAGGGGCGCCTGGGTGGCACAGCGGTTAAGCGTCTGCCTTCGGCTCAGGGCATGATCCTGGCGTTATGGGATCGAGCCCCACGTCAGGCTCCTCTGCTATGAGCCTGCTTCTTCCTCTCCCACTCCCCCTGCTTGTGTTCCCTCTCTCGCTGGCTGTCTCTATCTCTGTCGAATAAATAAATAAAATCTTAAAAAAAAAAAATCTAACCCCATAAATGCAATAGGATACGGATATGAAATGCTATCGGGCAAACCCTAGAGTTTTGAAGTAAACTGATCATCATTTCTTTATTTTGAGAATTAGTAAAAGACAAAATACTTTTAAACTTTTGATTATTTCAAGTTAGAAATACATGTAAGGGCGCCTGGGTGGCCCAATCAGTTAATCGTCCGACCCTTGATCTTGGCTCAGGTCACAATCTCAGGGTCATGACATCAAGGCCTGCATTGGGCTCCATGGTGGGCATAGAGATGCTTAAGATTCTCTCTCTCCCTCTTCCTCTGCCCCCACACATGTTCACTCGCTCACTCTCTCTCAAAAGAAAAAAAAAAAAAAAGGACAATTAGATATGTAGTTTCTCTAAGTAAGCCCTAGTCCCTGAAAATCTAGCACTCCTATCTTTATATGGTCAACTCGTGAGTACTTGCTTTATTATAATAACAGATTTGTACGTCTTCTCTAAAAATTACAACAGCAAATGTTTATACCTTTCTCATAATGCTGTATCATCCATCCAACTGCCTAGCAAGTGAGGAATATTTTGAAAATCTGAAGGATGGTTTGACTATCACTTTTTCTAGTTGGTTCCAATGTTTTTCAAGGATACCTTTTTTTTCTCTTTTAGAAAAGTTCTTCAGGATGCTACTCTTTGTCTCTTCCACTGTATGAAATGACGTATTGTCATTTCTTTAATTTCTCACCCCTGTATCATTTTCAAGGTTTCAAAAACCACATAGCACGGTTTACTATACTATCCTTCTAGATGCTTAAAGTACTTTTTTCCCCTCTTCTCTCTTTTTTCTTAAAGGATGGTGCCAGCCTGACCAAAGTGGCCAAAAACCCACAAAACAGGTAACTAAATCATGTGACTTGGACAATTAATCTGGATAAAGTCATACTTATGCTATCTTGGTGAAAAAATTTTAATTAACTACTGCAGTTAGGTAACATAGCAATTCTTTACATAAATTTTAGTTTAGTGTGCTTTAGGAAGATTACAAACTATTTAGAATTTTATGCAAAATTGGGTTGGTACAGAGATTCCATAGCCTTCACCAGACTCTCAGTCATCTCTAAATCCCATGAAAAAATTAAGAAGCACAATGCAAGGAAATGCATACCATTAATTTTTAAAATTTATTAACACTTTCAAGTTTACACTAGACTAGGCTAGCACAACTAAAAAAATAAAACACACAAATGTTACTCTAAAAACAAAAGATTCAACAAGATGAACTGTTACATGTTAATGCTAATGAAATAATAAACTACAGTAATCTCAAATCTGTGGAAAGGTTAGGTCATTTGTGGAAAGTACATATTGGTATGAAAGGGAAAAAGAGATGAGAAATTATAAAGAACAAGAGAAAGCACAGAGTAGGCATGCTGAAATATATCTGGGTTAAAAATATTTTCCTATTTCTCAGAAAAGGGCCAACTTTCCCATTCATGAAAACTTAACTCAATGGTCCCACTTAACTGTCAAGACATTTTCACAGCAGGTCCTTATTCCTACTTTACAAGTGAGGAAAGTCAGTGACGGTAAATCTCTTGCCCAAGATCATACATATCACCATCCTGTAAATCACCAATGACGTTTCCCAGGCTAGTGAGACTCTCCATGGTCCTTCCGCTCGTTTCCACATGTGCACTGTCATTCTAAATAGTGCTATCGAGCTTATCACTGGGATATGTGCTACCAGGCACTGCTCTCTAGCGATGTCCTGACTATTTCACGGGCACATAGGCTCTTGAGAGGATACCCTTCTGCTTTCTCGTTTACTCTCCCAGGCCTGTGTACAGGAGGGGGCACAATTAGAGCTGCTTCATAGGCCTCTGACCCATACACTCTTGACAGGACCGCGAATATGCCTTGACAGGGCAGCTAATATGCGGTTTCCGGTTCTCCTTAAAAAATCAGGGAAAATAAGAATATTCTCCTCTCCCCTACAAATGATTTAGATTTTCCTATGCCAAGAAATGTGCATTAATCTGCTAAGAGACTGTTACTCCAATTTAAGACAATGTTTATTTTCCAATGTATCAGAGTGAATATGCATGAAGCTATATCACGTAATTGCTTTTTTATTACATGTGATAAACTTTACGGGTTTATGGGGAAATTAAGTATTTCCATTTTTTTAACAAAACATTCTTGGTGCAAACTGGTTTAGTGAATAAAACTACCTTCATCACAAACACTGGATGTAGACATTTCACATCATTTTGTGAAATTCATAAATGAAATAAGTGAGGCCAAAAGTAGGGTCACAACTTTAGAAACTTAAGAAAAGGAACACCTAACAGACTTTTTTTACACAGTGGTTTCCAGCAGAGTCTATTTTACTACTTTTTTAAGACTGTGTGACAATATAGGTGGAGGAAACAGTGGTGAGAAAATTTTCTCGTACGGATTTTTTTTTTCCCATCAGAATGTTCTAATTATAATAAGATTCAATGCAACAATTCTGAAGTTTAGCAGAAGTCGATAGGCGGCTTTGGAAGCTTTGGAAAAGTATCACTGTTCGGGTACTACTCAAATTCTGACTTCAGCAGTCAATAATGCAGGCTGAAAACCAGTGTATTTTAAAACCTGTGTCTAAGTACAGCTAAGAAACTGCTTTGAGTGCTATGATGAATAAAAGAAAAGGAGATGCTGCTCCAATTTACGTAAAAATCCAGCTCACACTGAAATGGCTAAAACTAGAACTAACTCCTTATAGATGTGTCTGAAATGAACAAATGCTCAACACCAGCCACACCCATTTCTGGCATATACTGATATATGCTTCAAATTACTAATACCCCCTTAAATGCACTCTACGACCTCTAAGACGTACTTCATCACTGACTTTACTAAGTTTTGTAAATTCTTTTAACTTTATTTCCCAAGGATGAGTTGTCCCTAAGAATTTAAACCAAAGTTATCAGAATACTATTTCTAAGCAGACAAAGGAAATTTGGGGGGGGGGGGACTAGCGTTACCATCCTTCACTAAAAGGTTGTATCTATCAATTTTAAGCCAAGATGAGAGAAACTGGTTATTGCCGTACTCAGTCTAATCCTTTCGACAAAACCCAGGAACAGAAGATCACATTCCATTTGTTCCAAAGGGCCTTCTGGTTGCTTAAAATACCTTTATTATTCTTGGGCCTGGTTTAAGACACATTCGTTTGTCTCATATTACTGTGAGATTAATTTTTGCAATACAAAGACCCACTCATTGAAATCTATAAATAAAATAGTACTAATAGGCAATGTACAATAGTTTAAATTTGAGTAACGTTGCTTCAGAATAACTTAAAGATTTGAAAATTCACCAGATTTTACCAACTTTTTTCAAACATCTTGTATCTGACCAATTTCAAACAATTTTCATTTATATAACCTACTGTTTTTCGTAACCTTGAATGTTCTTCAAGGATTGAACCTTCGCATATTTTTGTGCTTCTATCTTGATTCAAATGTGCTCAGTCAAGCTTCCCCTGCATGGAAGATATAAACCCGCATTTTTCCCCTTTGCACATTGCAGGCATATTTACAGTCCTCTTTGGTGGAAAGAGGAGCCGTGGCAACACTTTCTGGTTGAGAAGAGAAAGCAAGGGAGGAGAGGAAGAAGACTGAGAACAATATAATTTAGTTCCCTCAACACGGCTAGAAAGGATAGAAATGGATGACAGGTGTCTCGAGGGACTGGCAGAAGGGGAACTTCAAGGAAGCTGGCCAACAGAAGGCCTGGCCATAGCAGGTGCAGTCCAGCGCCCAGGTGCCCCGTAATCTTAGGTTGGCCTGGCTCTCCACAACTTCGGAGACCAAGACAGTGTGTCTACATCCAGCGCTGTGCGCACATATGCACGAGACCCACAGAACTGCACTCCTACATCTTGTGGGGAAACCATGCCTCTCTCTAATGAAAAGGTTTGTCTGTTCTGCGATATGTTAACAGGACAAAAGAACATACTAACTGAGAAGTGCACAGAAATGGAAGAAGGTAGGCTTTTTATTTTCTGTAAGTGATCCAATCGTCCTCCTCCTGAGAAAGGCGAGCAGGATTGACATTTGGTTAATGATTTCAGCCCTTTTCCATTACAACCTTCTCTGCCAGGCTCTTTTGGATAAAGTCTTGATAGTTTAGATGGTTTTTCCTTCCCCCTGTTCTCTGATGAAGCTAGGAGGGGCTCAGATAACCTCAGGATGCCAGAAAAGGGACCCTCATCTTCCATGCTGACTAATTTTCTAAGAAGGATTATAAATTACACGTGATTTCAAATTTTAAACATTTTCTTATAGCATAGGAGGAAAAAACATTTGTCGTTGTTTAAAGGGATTACAACTCCTATTTCTATTAATTTCTATGTAAAGACTTAAAAACCTCTCCTGTGCTCTATCAAAAGCCACCACAGTGCTTGAGGGCCACTCACCTCCTTGCAGATTTCCATTTATTCCACCACAAATTTCGTGGAAGCAGCAGCAACCGTTATCTCCCTGAAAATGTTTTTATTTCTGCCATGTGGGAACGGGTGCGAACATGAGATTTTAATTTGTGTGCTGGGGGTACATCTCACCATCTCAGAGTTGTCATTATGACAAATAAGGTGCAATTACCCAGAATTGACCCTTTCAAGCTCATGAAAAAGTTTCTGTCCCCGAATCCAATCACAAAAGACGTGAAATGCTGATTCTGGAAAAGCATCAAGTTCTCACAGCCAGAAAAAGCTTTATCTCAAACGGATTCAAACGCTTATGAAAGATAAGAGAAAGAAAGTTGTGACAAACTGACAACTTAAATTGAGTTCTAGACAATTCCTAAAGTCTACAACCCCAAAATGATGATTTCTCGTCGGAAGTTTCTACTTAAGAGAGAAGGTAGCAAGAATGAACTGGCACAGATAAACAACACATATGACACCTAATAGGCCATGTCAATACATCCCTTGGGTCAGATTAAAATGTAATGCTACAAATAAATTATGCTTTCAAAATGTGTTCTACTTGGGGAAACTGGGTGGCTCAGTTGGTTAAGCGTCTGCCTTCGGCTCAGGGCATGATTCCAGAGTCCTGGGATTGAGCCCCACATCAGGCCCCCTTCTCAGTGGGAAGTCTGCTTCTCCCCCTCCCTCTGCACCCCCACTCATGCTCACACACTCTCTCTCTGAAATAAAATCTTTTTAAAAATTTAAGGAAATTTTTTTAAAAATAACATAAGATGTTTTCTACTAACAGATTTATTGCCTTAAGGGACTGTCCTAAGAAAGGGACTGATGAAATACTTTTATTTCTTTGAGAGCATAAGAATTTGCACGAACTAACTGACAAACAACTGGTATTAGCTGAAGCTCTCCCAAACAGGAAATCAAGATTTTCACATAGCTTAGATGACAACGTCGGAAGACAACTGAAAGTTCTATTAATATTAGAGCATACATTTCAACAATGACTTTGAAATCAGTGTTCGAAAATTCATTTCAATTTCAAAAAAAGTACCAGGTACAGGACATTCATTTTTAATATGTAACTTCATATTATAACCTTAACGTGAAATTAAAGTATCAACAATCCAGTCTCAGTTTCTGCACTTATTAAAATGAGTTGTATCATTGAAGTAGCTACAGTGAACAATCAAAATCTATTCTCCTTTTGCAGTGAACAGCAACAGTGTTCTATCAGTGGTGTCTCTGTGCCCTTTACTTCATAAAGGTGATAAATTTAGCTTTGCACTGGGTCAGTTTACTGCACCACGCACACAGTTTAGAAAAAAGATTTGTGTGTTACAACTCTAAGTTATATTTTTCACAATGTGTTTTTTTTTTCCCCTCCAATTGGGCATTTTGTTTTTGTGTTTAGTCTTTTTCCATCTCTGCTTAGGTCTTTTCAGCAGAGACAGATGTGTGTGTATGTATTTACGCCCACACACACACACACACACACACACACACACACACACAAACTTCTGATTCCTAAAACACAAACCATGGTCAATCGAGAGAAATTACAGATCATAGAATTTGAAATTAAGATCCCACCTCACTTTCTCTATCCTAGCTCTGTCTACAACCATAAAAGGCTGTAGAAAATTGCAGCCTCCTCTTACCTGGCAATTCCTGTTAACCATTTCAAGGGAATCTTTTCAACTATAAAGAAAGAACGTGTTTATGTCAATAGACACATGTGCACTGACTATCATTTTTGTGCACTATCATTTTAGAAAATTTTTTCTTCCCCTCCTAAATTTTTCTAGTTACAGTGACCACACTATTGTATTTGATTTAAAAATACATTTCAACATTTTTTATAAACTACAAGATTCCTATCCAGAAGAAAGCCTAACCATTAGCATACTGTGTGTGTTTTTATAACCCTTATTTTAATTGCTTTATGTATTTACTCATTTACTTGTAGGAAAGAAGTACTATTTTCTATTTCAAACTTGTATTTAGTTATAAGCCTTATATATTATTTTTCGCATTGCTTTTTCCCCCACTCTATTTGTTTTTGAAGATTGTTCCATGTTCATGCAAACAGACGTATTTCATCTTTTAACCTAATGTGCTATCTTCCAGAACTGGATGAAACCATACTTTACTTAACGATTCTACTATGATAAGTATCCTTGTAGCTTTCAAATTACTGTTATTCTCAGGAGTACAACAATAAACATTCCTATGTTTTGTGCACTTACACAAATGTTGCATTCTAGGTTTTACATGGAATAGTGGCATTACTGGATTCTAATTAGTGAACATTTTTATAAATTTTAATAAACAGTGACAAATTGCTCTCCATGGTGCCCGTACGAATGTTCATTCCCACCAACAGTAAAGACCTGTGTTTTCCAACCCAACTCTGAAACTGGCAGCTCAAAGTCTTTATTCACTTTAACCCACACAAATTTTTTTAATTAGAATATGAATTCCTGTTAGCAGGACATAATTAAGTTTTCCACAACTGCCAATTCTCCCTGTTATCTTATACCTTCCTGATATGTAGAGGCATTTCAAGATGTTATCTATGCCTAGAAGGATGCCCTAAGTTATCATCCAAACAAGGACACATTTTAAAGAAAAAGGAAAGAGCTGGGGGTGGACTCAAGAACAACAGATAAAAACCTGGACTGCCCTAAGCAAACTGAAAAATATGGCCACCCGACATATTTTTAATAGCTATTTTTTTTAATGCCACCTCCTCCGATACTAGAGGTTTTTAATATCTCCGCATACATTTGGTATTTGCATTTCCTGTCCTATAAATTGCTTATAATGTGTGCCCATATTTCTATTGGTTCATGTTTTTTTTTTTTTTCTTACTTGGTTTTAGGGATTCTTTTCATGTAATGTTTTATGTTGTTCATTTTCTTTCTTTCTCTCTCTGCTTGCCTTTTTCTCTACCTTTATGATGGCTTACATCAAATTCAAGTTTTAAAGTCTAATGTTATATTATTTATATACTTTACATACACGCATATGTAAACACATATACATATATAGAGAATTTCTGGAAGGATATATACCAAATATCAGTTGTATCTATTTCAAACTAGTAAGGTGATTTTTATCCTCCTTAATATCACTATTTTTCAAGTTTCATAAAATAAACCTATTCTATGAAAAAATTAACCAATCTACAGATCCTAGTGTTTAATACTAGGTCTCCTGACAATGGTATAACCCTTACAACCTGAAGATTTCCACCTGAAATCATCTTTGTCCAGCTTACCCCTAATAACTCACTCCTACCGAGAGTTTTTATTCACCTGAGGCCCCTGAACTCAACACTTGCTTTAAATCTGATGTCAAATCAGCAACCTTCTGTGTCATTCTCCTCCACCTTTCTTCGCATTGATGCTACTTGCTCTCAGGCTGATCCTACGTAACTTAGCTCTCACGGCTCAGGATTTCATGGTTTGTTTGTTTTTCCATTAAATCAGCCCATCTTTAACTTCATTTTCCTCCAATATATCTAACGCATTTGTTGGATCTAGTTTAATTTGTCTTTAATGGTTTTTCCTCAGATTAATTACTCTAGAAACACAAGTGCTTCTACGTTCCCCCCATACTCACATACAATTCAACTGCTCATTCTGTCTCCATCTAGTGTCAGTAATCTGAGGTTAGGGAATCCTCTAACCCCCGATCTCAAATGGTAACAGCTGTATCCAGTTTACTTAAAGGCATTCACTACAACATTTTACAGCTAAATTCCAAGAGGCCAGATCGGGAAGCAAATACAAATACTCTTTATCTCTAACATTCTTGCCTGCCTTTTTATCGATTTGGGTAGGTAAGCCAAATTCACTAAAAACGAATGCTCCCATTTTCACTACTTGAGGTCCATCCTAAACTCAGCTACCTGGCCACATAACTGGGTAAATTCAAGGTGCCTAGCTACTGGAGTCATAGTAATCACTAAAGGACAAATCCGGGAGGACCATGGAAACAATCACATATTTAAGTCTATATCCTGATCAATCTTGCATCACCTGATGTATGAACACCACCTGTTATATTGGCAAATCTCCCTTGGTTGTGTGAAACTTACACAATTGCTTTTCAAATACTATTTGCCCTATCAATCCAACAGTCATTTCTGAGAGATGAATACAGCAAAATTAGTAAGCATTCCTTGGCATCACTTATAGAGAGTCTGATTTGGAGAAACAACTCCTGCCTAGTCCATCTTGAAGTGATAAATTTTGAGGGAAGAAAACATCCAATACAACTCATTTATCACCAAGGCCTTAAAATGAAAAATGGAAACCCTGGGAAAAAAAGTTTCAGAAGAAGGTAATTTCTGGAACTACAGAACTACTTCTAAGACGTCTAACAATGCAAGCCTTCCTCAGTTCTCTACCCAAGGATTCTGAGCTGAGTTGAAAGTGCTAATACACCTCATTAAAATGTCTTGAAACAACAATGTCATTGGCCCTGACCACACACAACAGAAATTCTGAGACTATGTGGGTAAAGATATTAAATAATGATCTTTCTTTTCAGTTCTGTATTAGTCTTCATATGGCTAAGAACATGACCTCATACAGAAGTTTAGAACTGGGTACCTGGGTGGCTCAGTTGGTTAAGCATCTGCCTTCGGCTCAGGTCATGATCCCAGGGTCCTGGGATCGGGCTCCCTGCTCAGGGGAGAGCCTGCTTCTCCCTCTCCCTCTGCCTGCCACTCTGCCTACTTGTGCTCTCTGTCAAATTAAATAAATAAATAAAGTAAAACAAACAAACAATTTTAGAACCAACCTTGCCCTCTATCCATAGGACAGAAGAAAGTAATTAGGCCCAAACTGTCCCTTGCCTCAGTGAGAGAGAGTGGGGGAGGCTGAAACAGTGAAAGACAAAAGAGATTAAGAACAATTCTCATTTTCCAGACTGTAAGCCACAGGTGTGTTATTTGCAAAGACAGGTTTCCATTAAATAGGCATTAAAAATGAGGACTGAGTCCAGTACCTTCAATTCAAACCTGTCTGAGCCACTACGCACAGAAATCTATTAGAAATAACATTCTACAGCATGAGAGACTATGGACTCTGAGAAACAAACTGAGGGCTTCAGAGGGGAGGGGGGTGGGGGAATGGGATAGGCTGGTGATGGGTAGTAAGGAGGGCACGTATTACATGGTGCCCTGGGTGTTACACGCAACTAATGAATCATCGAACTTTACATCAAAAACCAGGGATGTACTGTATGGTGAATAACAATATAATAAAAATATTATTATGAAAAAAAAAAGAAATAACATTCTACAAGAGATGCAGCTGATGTAAGCATGTTTCTCTTTGGGAAGTGTATTAAAAATTTCATCTTGGACACCAGAAGGCATTCTTCTTTCTCCACTTCCCTCACCCGTCAACATGTGAGGCACATCAGAACGGCCCGCGAAGCAACATAGCTCTTATTTCTTGGGGTAAAAAATGTCATTTACCTGGACAGAGCCCAGAAGTGAGAAGGAGAATAAACACTTTGGCTGGATAGACGAAGGGAGGAAAGAGTGGATAAGAGTTTTAAAGAGTTAAGGGGCTCAACTGCTGCTTCGGTGGGAGCGTTTTTCAGTGCACAGAAGAAATGAACTTCTCCATTCCTTCATCTCTCTCCTTTTATCTTGAAAACACACTCATACAGTAAATCCTAATGCAAGATTTAAGTTTCATTTATGTTCACCGCGTAACAGTTATAACATTGTATTATAAAAATTACCCGAATTTACCCAGAGGTAAGTCGTATTACATATTTGATAGGAATAGTCTTGAATGACCTGTTTAGGTTCCTTATTTATGTACAGACTGTATATTTCATGTTTGACAGATGTGGAATTACGTTGCAAATACAGCTTTTATTACCTGGGAGTAATGACCATTTTCCCATGTGATATTCTCCTGATATACTTAATGCATTCTACAACATACTGGATAAATACATCATGCCCCGTTTGCACTATTATAACATTAATGAAATTCTTCAACATTTGTGTACAATCTAGTTTTACTCCTTTAACAGCAGACACAATGAGTCCATATATATGTTAAATTTACTGATATGCTAATATTTTTCAATTCTGACCACATGTCAGAATTATCTGGAGAGCTTTTAAGAATACTGGCACCTGGGGTCCACCACTGAAGATTCTGATTTGATTAATCCAGGATGAAACCCAAGCTTCTCTTGATTTTTAAAAGTTCCCTAGGTGATTCAAGTGAGCAGTCAAGGTAGAGGCTAATACGTGTATCACCAAATTGACATCCTTAATCAGAATACTAATTCACAAGCCTCCAGCATCATGAACAAATGTCTACTCTACTGACAGGGCAAACTGGCCTCATCTGAATTTTTGTCCAAGAGGTGACAACGGGTATCTCATTTTCTTAATTCTCGTTTTGATTCCTAGTGAGACCAAACATCTTCCAAGTATTTGGAAGTATTTACCATTCATTTGTCATCTTCCTTTTATGAATTGCCTCTTTATATTCCCTGCCCATTTGTTCAATCGCAATGCTCCTGTCTTTATTATTGTAAATAATCGTTCATGAGAAGTAATTATTCTGCCAGAGAGAGCAAATTTACCATTTATCTTTTAGTTTTGTTGCTGTAGGTTGTATAAAAATGTGAAATAATTAAATCTATTTTTAGATAGTTTCTCATTATTCTTATCCTCCTTTAAATCAAATGTCAGCTGATGTCATTATACTTCCTAAAAATCAAAATAAAATCACACATCTGGAAATTCTTTTTTTTTTTTTTTAGTCCCTTCAGTCCCTCCAGTTTCTACTGAATTAGTTCAGTTCAGTGATTATGTTACCATCTCACTGGGGCCACTGTTGCGCTGCACTGCATTTAACCAGACCTAATACCCAGCTTCTTTCTTTATTACTAAATATTCACACGTGGCAATTTTGTGTAGGAACTTTTAGAGTTTCGGGGAAAATCATGTGGCAGTATCCCAGGTTAAGATGCCCATCTTCTTAAAACTCTCTTGGCTCTCTTTGATGGGATGCCATCTCCTACACAGAACTAGCACTTCACTCCCCTCTAATCCATCTATCTTTTTCTACAAACACCTAATTAATATTAATACAGAACACCTTCAGTATTTCTCTTGTGGTCTCAGATCCAACCGAGTCCTTTAACTTTGTTTTGACCAGAGTCGACTTCAACTGTAACAGACACTGCCCAGATCTCCGTGGCTCAGTGCACCGGTTTCTTCAGCTTCTATCTACTGCTCTGCTAGAGGGAGACAGAGAGGTATGTTCAGTTGTTATGAGCCCTGTATTCCATCTTCTTGTGTTCCACCACCTTTTTTGCTTGCAAACAGGTCCAGAGAAAGAAAGAGAGCTTAGGAAAGACACAAATGCCCTGAATTGCCTTGGTCCTAAAAATAACACATCTCACTGATACATGTACTCAACCGGACAGAAAGAGTCACATTGTTGCAACAGGAGACAAAGGGGCAGGAGCATGTGGTCTTTGTGTGATGAGGAAAGAGACACATAAACACTGGTGTGCGGTAGTAAATTTCAAATGCCTAGCAAGACTTTTTCCTGAATAATTGGGTTTTCCTTCAGAAACAAATTCTCATCTCAGATGGTAAGAAAATTAGTTGTTCCTATGCTACACTGAAACACATTCCATACTCTGAAATCAAAAAAACTATTCAACAGTCTTATCTAGTTATTTTGTAATTTCATTATTGGTATTTAAATATCAATACTCCTGGAATTTTGGTGTGCAGTACAGATTAAATTTTATTTCAAAAAGGAGACCAACTGCCGAACATGATTTAGTCAATAACAAACTTTTAACTATTCACGTTATTTTGATTCTGTAATATAAGAAAAAAGGATGCTTCTGGGCTATCAATTCTATTTATTTATCAAATTATCCTTAGAAAAAGGATTACTGTAGCCTTATAATTTATTTTAATATAGACCATCAAATTTCCACTTTGTCACACTTGCTTATAAAATGTTTCCTTTTTCTAACTGCTTATTTGCCACATACAACTCTATATAAGTCCGTTCTCTGTCCAGAATCATATTCCTTCTGCCTGAGGAACTTCTTTCAGTATTTCCTGTACCATAGTCCTTTATTCACCTTTTTTTTTTTTTTTTAAACACAACTGTTTTTGTTGGGGTTCTTTTTTGGGGGGGATTTTGCTAATGTTAACTCAAATGTTGATTGACGTAATTGTAGGTTCACATACAGTTATAATGAATACAGCGAGCTCTCTTATACATTTTGCCCAGTTTCCCACAATGGTAACATAATGGAAACTACAGTATCACAGGCAGGATACTCACTTGAATACAATGCACTGACCTTACTCACAATTTCCTCCGTTTTCCTCACACTCACTAGTGTGTCTCTCTACCTGTGTGTTTGGACTCTGTGTATATTAAGTTCTAGAGAATTCTGTCAGTTATATCCGCTTGTGGATTTCTCTATTTCTGAAAGGTATTTTTTTCTGGATACAAATGACTTTTTCCCCCCCATTCCTTTATGTTTGATTTTCAACAGTTTGAACATGGTATGTCCACAGAGGTATATCTTTGTGTGTGTTCATAAAGAAGGATAAATTCCAATTTGTGGACTTGGGGAAGGAATAAAAATTCATGAGTAGATTTAAGTTGCTCAGAGGAACAGAAAGCATCAGAACTCCCCCCTGTGAGAAGACTGTCATTCTTTGACCAAATAGCAAATGGGACTCGTAATAGAGGAGGCTGTATATTTTGCAGCTGGGGATTTATTTCACTTCATTCTAGCTTACTTCACATCCGTCACTATCACAGTTATTCTTTGGGGAATTTTCTTTCATCTGATCAGGAGTACCTTCACCGTAAGATGTCCACCCTGGATAAATTACTCTTTCTTTCTTGTTCTTAGCAGGCTAAGCGAACAGCCTACAGGTAATGACATTTTTACACTCTCCGTGACATGCACAAATGTGTAACTACAGAGGGCAATTATGGACCAGTAAGTGCATTATGTTGTGATTAATGTGTACCTGCACAAATGGAGACTTCACATTTTCAACAAATATTCTAAGTTGCATCCCAAAGCAGCTCAAGGTACCTATGAACCACTGAAATATCAAAGCACTGTAGTGTCACTATTCCTAGGTCTATAGACAATAAGGAAAAATATAACTTAGCAGTACCCAATACCACCCATGATTTTGAGAAAATCATCATGAAGCCACAAGTCCCAACTGCCCACACAGCAAGTGCTAGAGATACCATAAACTCCTCTGAAAGGAATAGCAATCCATCCCTGGAACCTCCATTTCCATCAACAAGGACTACTAGGTCCCAACATTCATCCACTCATTCAAAAAATATTTATAGATGTGAGGGAAACCTGGGTGGCTCAGTCAGTTGAGCGTCTGCCCCCGGCTCAGGGCATGATCCCAGGGTCCTGGGATTGAGTCCAGCATCGGGCTCCTTGCATGGCTTGGAGCCTGCTTCTCCCTATGCCTGCTGCTCCCCCTGCTTGTCTCTCTCCCTCTCTCTCTCTTTCTCTCTCTCATATAGAAATACAATCTTTAAAAAAATATTTATAGATGTGATCATCTACTTTTGAGGTTGGTATTGAGTTGAGGTGATCCTTGGTAAGCACTGAACTGCAGGTGATGGCTCAAGGTGACTGCTCCCACTTACTTAACATCTTGTAGGGAATTTCCCTAAGACTGTAAAGCAAAAACCTAAGTATGTACATTTTAAGGACTGTTCTCTGCTATTCTAATCCAGACCAGAATGGAGCAGTATCTCCATTCTGAAAGAATGCACAGTCTTTACTTGCCAAGCCCTTCGCCCTCTGATCATCACAAATGCAGCGATCCCTACACTGCAGTGGCCCAGTGGGCAGAACAGGGCCCATCTCTTTCCTTTTGATGTCTGCTCTGTATATGGTTGGTGGCTACATTTTTGCTGACAAGGATCTATGAGATACGTAGATTAGTACAAGAAGAGAACCACAGGACTGCTGCTTGGGAAGAGGCTGATTTTAGAGAACAAATGCAAACAAAGCAATTAAGACCCATCTACACTGCATACCAATCCAACTCTTTTTAAGACCCTGAGTTTACAAACCTAGTAAAAACAAAATAAACAAACAAAAAAATGCAAATATCTGCTCTCCCAGATTCTACAAATATTATAAATCAAAACAGCAAAGTAGAGAAGTTCTCTCAAACTTATACTTGCTAGCAATGCCTAAAAAGCAGCATTCATAAGCATATCTACTGGGAATTCAGATTGTCAAGGCCATTTCTTCTTTGAATGTCCTTTTCCTCAGAAAGCCTGGGTATAAAGAAACTATCATAATGGGAAAACACCTTTAAATGTACTTTTACACTAAATAATAAAGATCACATTTGACTAATATTTTTTAAAAAGTCTTTTACATATATTATCGGCTCAATTATTTTTTGCAACAATCCTGTGAGGTATTATTACCCTTTTTCAGATAAAAGAAATAAAGTCAAATTAGCCCAATCATTGTCCAAGCTTACATGGCTAGTAAGTAGTCAAACAGGATTTAAACTCAGGTATAATTTACAATCAAAATTCTGAATTCTCTGCATTACATAAACATGAATTCAGGATGAGTTTTGTGCCACTATTCGTAAACATCAATACCAAAAAAAACCCAAAAAATCATTTTACCTCCTAATAATTATCTATACTGTTCATTCATATAAAGCATAGTTCAGTCAATTTTTTAAAAACCTTCACACTAGAAAATTTAGTTGGTTCATCAAAACTTAAGATAAGGAAACCAGCATGGAGGAACGCCCTGAGAAAAGGACCTGCCAGAGGCGGGCTGCCTAAGGACCCCTAAGGATACCCAGGTTCTGATCCCTGCAACCTGTGATTACTAACTTACAGGGCAAGAGAAACTCTGCAGATATGAAGTCAAGGATCTTCATAAAGAGAAATTATTCTGCATTATCTGGACAAGCCATAAATGCAATCCCAAGGTTCTTATGAGAGAAGCAGGGGTATCTGGTCTCAGAGGGGAAGACAAGGTGACAAAAGCCAAGAGATTTGGAGATGCTATGCTGCTAACTTTGAAGACTGAGGAAGGGGCCGTGAAGCCAAGAACATAGCTTTAGAATCTAGACAAAACGAGACACTATCTAGGTAGAGTTTGTTAGGAACAAAGCCTGGTGAAGAATCCATATTATATTCTAAGACACATCATCTCCCGCATTGACTGGCACACCCACCATGGAAAACAGTATGGAGTTCCCTCTACTCATCGATCCAGCAATTCCTCTTTTGGGTATGTATCTGAAAAAACTAAAATCACTATCTCAAAGCATTATTCACAACAGCCAAGACATGGAAACAACGTAAGTGGTCATGAATGATGAATAGGTAAAATGTGGTATATACAGTTCAGCCATCAGAAATAAAGGAACCCTGCCATTTGTGCCAACATGGATGAATCTCTAAGACGTTAGCTAAATGGAAGAAGCCAGAAAGAAAAAGATCAATACTGTAGGAACTCAATGATAGGTGGAATCTAAAAAAACCAAACTCATAGAAAACAGTTGGTGGTTGCTCCTGGGAAGTGGGGAAGGAAAGAGAGGGGGGAAATGGATGAAGGCAGTAAAAACCTCCCCTTACAAGATGAGTAAGTTCTGGGGATATACTGTTTAGCATGGTTAGGACATTTAACAATATTGTATTATATATCTGAAAACTTTAGATAGGTTTTAAAAGTTCTCATCACAAAAAATTTTAACCATGTGAAGTGATGCATGTGTGAACTAACTAATGTATTGTGATAATCATTTTGCAAGATAGATATGGATAAAATCACCACGTTATAGACCTTGAATTATAATTTTAATGGTAATTACATTTTATTCCTGCCTATGTATATTGAGTTCACACTGAAAAAATGTGTAACTGGTTGGGTAACACATTAACTGTTGACATCCCACACCACCAGAGCCCACCCTGTAGGTAATTTGGGATCCTGGTGTGGCCTCTACCCTGAGGCAGTCAACACAACAGGCCACAGCACAGCTGTGGTCCACTTCCAACCCAGTGATAAGTACAGCTGCTTAAACCAGGAAGTCACAGCCGGAACACCATCAACTTACCCAAATTTCAGGGTAGCAGTTTACCCAAATTGCAGGCCATGGCCCTCCAAGTAAACAAACAGCCTCAGGAACATAATTCGTTAAATACAAACATAAGAAAAGACAGCCAATGACACTAGTAATCTTGGGTTGTTTGACATAATTTGTCGACTTACTGAATGCCTCATGGGAATAAACTACAAGAAGAGAACCATAATCTAATGGCCTGCTACAGCCTCTTAGGAAAGGGTGCCAGACCTTCCTTTGTGCTCTGGAGTGAGAGTTCAAGCACGTTCACGCTCAGCTGAGGCGCTGGTCATTCTGTTTAACATGGAGTAAAGGCTGGCACCAACAAAGACCTTACAATGATTTTGAGAGCGGATGAGTCAAGCAATCGCGTGATGGTAAACGATGACTTACAAGAGTTACAAAGTTGACACAATGTACCTGTCCAACAAGGCTGGTTGTTCACGCCGTTATAGAGACGAGCCCCCAAATTGGAGAATGGTGCTACTGTGTTAAAGGTTAAAGAACTACCTTTTTCTATAGCCCTTTTTCTTCCAAAATATTCATTTCCTGCCCAAATTAACTCAACAACCTCCTACTGTTCTTGCCTCCAGTCCTGTCCTGCCATAATATATTCTCTGCACCTCAGACAGTGAACTTTCTGAAATGTAAATCAGGTCACATTTTTTCCCCTGCTTTAAAATTCATAATTGGCTCCCTGTGGCCTTGAAAATCAAGTCTGCACTTCATGATTGGGTCTTAATTTGAAACAAGTATCTCAATGCAGGTTGGCTCTTTAGAGGTGTCCTAGGAAGCACAAATGATGGAATGGAAAAAATGACAGAATGGAAAAAACAGGGAAGGGAGGAAAGTCTAGAAAGCATGTGTTAGGAAGTGGGTAACCTCTGTGGGTGCTGGGTCTCAGTCCATTACAGGCCCCTGTGTGCGGAATACACTGGAAAACTATTGGGGCTGGAGCATTCACTGACTACCACTCCCATTTGTGGAGAAGGCCACAAGGCCTAAGAACACCTCACCCAATTTGCCCTGATGGAAGGAAAGCCATCTTTCCTAGCACTAGAGAAAGATCGCAGTCACCAGAGAGAAGCAGGTATTTCTGTGGAAGAAAGGTGTCGGTGCTCCAGAAATGGTCTCATCCTTCAGCTGCAGGTGAGCCCAGGAAGGCTGAAGGGACAGGGGTGGGCCATTCATGAGTTTGCTTCACGTTGCATAACAGAACTTCATGTTCTGGAATGAAACTCAGTTCAGAAAACTCTCTGGTTACCTCATCTCATAACTCACCTACATTGAACTACTTTGGCAGGGTATTCGTCTGGGCACCAGGAGTTCTCTGTCACAGGATGCTTCTATTTCCCTTTGGACAATTCAAGACATACGCTGTAAGGCTGCACAAGTAAGCTATGTAGACGGCAGAGTCTTGTGAGGGTAAACACCCACCATTTCAGAATTGATGGATCTTAAATACGTGCTTAGCAGGAGCGAGGGCAAGCTGTCCAAGCCAGGCTTTTTAGCCAGGAAACTAGAATTTCTTTTTTCTGTTTCATATAGAAACAAAACCTCCTTTTGCTACATAGGTACCAGAATTTTCACAAATGGGCGACCTGGGGCCAAGGTCCCGACCTATCCATTAGAAAGGACTGTTCAAGGTTTCTTTGAGCAAACCAAAGTTAGGTGCCTGAACTCTTTTTGCAATGGTATGTATCCAAGAGCTACCTAACAATTCTAGGAAACACTGCTGAAAATCATCTTCTGACACAAGACAATCACAAGCAAAATGTAGGTTATGAAGGTGGCAAGGAGATCCATGGATGACACGGAAGAGCAAGACCCGGACATCAAGTCAAATCTTTAATTCAGACACTGCACAGATGAGAAAGTCAATGGGGAACAAATAACCTGGCATTTGTGCAAGGCAAAGGAAAGAACACAATAAACAAAATCAGTGCAAATGATTGCTTTTCCAGCTAAGAATGTTTGGGGAGTTATAGTACAAAAGGCCAACGGAGAAAATTATTTTACCAATAAGCCGCTTAACGTTCAAATGAATGTTAATCGTCCTCGTTTATAGAATCTCATAAATGCATATGACCAAAAAGGAACAGAATGTGTTAATGACTAAACTCTGACTCATCTTTTTACTGTGCACATGGAGTCTATTGCCAAAACCTGTCACTTCTTTCCTCAAAACCTCTCCTGTAATTATACCTTTCCTATCTACTGTCTGTATGGTTTATGGCACATCTCAGTGGAGTCTGATAAAAGCAATGGGACACCATTTTACAAATTCTTAAAACCGGCCATTAGCAGTATTCAAAATAAACCAACAGACAAACAAAAACACTGGTCCACTGTCACCCCAACAGCAGATGGTATAGTTGCGATTTCTCATTTGGAAGATTATCTTTAAGGGCCCATCCAGCACTACAAGGCTATGGTTTGATGATTACACACCGTCCTTTGCTGCATTTGTCTACCACTGTCTTGGCCTAAGACTGGACCATTTCTCACTGAGGCAACTGCAATGTGCCTGACAGCAATAATCTCAGGGAGCAAACCTTGTCTCCCACCATGTCACAGTCTTCTCTAAAGCATGATAATAGCTCTGTTCGCTCCTGTGATCATATTGGAGAATTTAGACTATTTTCTCAACTCCCATTAAAGACTCAGTTTCTGAGTGTGGTGCCACTCCACTCAGGCTTGGGGGGTTCCTACTCGATTTATCATTAGCTTATTTCCATAGACCCCAGCCCCGCCGTGGCAAGCCCTGCGCTGTCCCCCTGAGGTTTCCCAATGTTGTCTGCTGTGCGAACATAAATATTGGATTTCATTCCACCCAGCAGCAGCCTACAGCTTTCTGTGCCTCTGTCCTCGTTGCAACAATATTTCATGTGCACCCTAAAAAAGTTTTCATCCTTTTTTATGGCTGAGTAATATGCCATCACGAAGAAGGAAACCTTGCCATTTGCAACAGCATGGACGGACCTAGACGATATTAATGCCAAGTGAACTAAGTCAGTCAGAGAAAGACAAATACCGCATGACTTCACTCATGTGCGGAATTTAAGAGACAAAACAAATGAATGAAGAAAAACAGAGAAATGGACAAAAAGAGACTCTTACAGAGAACAAACTGGTGGGTGCCAGAAGGGAGGTGGTGGGGGGATGGGTAACATAGATGAAGGGGATTAAGAATATACTTATCGTGATAAGCGCTGAGGAATGTACAGATTTGTTGAATCATGAGATTGTGCAGCTGCAACTAATATAATACTGCATGTTAATTATATTTCAAGAAAATTTTAAAATAAAAATGTGTTAAGAAGATAAAAAAAAAATTTGCATGTTAGTGCTATCTGCCACAGATGGCCAAGTCCTGCAGGGCTACACGGAGCACGATTATCTGTACTTTGTAAAACAGAGAAAATTAACACTCAATGTGTTTCCTTTATTTATAAGGGAAAACATTTTCATTTTTGTTGCTATTTGATATTTTCATATGTCATCTTTTGAAATTATTTTGCTCCAAATACAGAATGGAACCAATATTAAGAGGCTTTATAAAAGTTACCCCCAAAACAGTCTCCCACACCCCTCTGAAAATGAAGCCTCTGGGTGTTTTACCTCAGTGACTTGACATTTAAGGGAACTTTGTGGAAACTTTACATAGGGATAGGCTGTATTTACTCTCACTCTTTGGGATTTATAGAGAACACTATGAAAGTGATAACATTTCTAACATTCATATATGTTCTTTCCGTTTGCACTGTGGGTCTGTGCATCACAAGATACAAAGAATCTTCCAGAGTCTAAGTACAGCTGCAGGTGAATTTGGCATTGTTTTTGCCACTGCTATATCCCTGGTACCTCACTGACTTAGAGTAAGCTCTCAATAAGAATTTATTAGCAAACACTCTTTTCATTTGTAAGTCACAAGCAGGACATGAGTTTTAATTGCACAATTGCAATTCTGTGCATGATACATTCTTGAAGGCCTGAGTGTTCATGTAAGGGTGGCTGGTCCAAGACACCGGGTTCAGCCCTGCCTAAGACTTTATGCACCTTCTAGAAATAGAACAGAAATCATGAATGATTACAAACTACATCCGGATCACACACAAGACTGCACAGCTTTCTTAGATATGCCTTTCAATTCATTTCTCACTTCTAGTATGCTTCAAAGACAGAAGTTTTCCTTTAAAAATATCCTTTGTGGCCTTGTTTTCCTTTCTAATCCCAAAACCATTCGCCTTATACAAGCCTCCCAACCTCTCACATAGGACTCTCTACAGACTCCTTGAAGACTCCCTGGCTCTCGGACTTTGCAATTCTGATTCATGACTCCCAGTCCCATCAAACACATCTTTCTCAAACAAGCATCCTCTGTCACTACACTTACCCAAATTCTTGTTTCATGATTTTTCTGTTCAACCACACCAACCTTCTCTGACTTGAGATGCTCTCTGTCGGCCACAAGGAGACATCTAGACAGCAATCTTGACTTCTCTCTTTCCACCGCCACCACTCCCCCCACCCCCACCCCGTTAGCCTCTAAACTACCACCAGGTCCCATCTGTCCTACTCTCCAGTCCAAGATAGGAGCTTCTCTCTCACCAACTACAGCAAAGCCTCTACCACTTCCTGGCTCCTACTGACAGGACAGCACAGCGATTAAGAGCACAGACTGCTTCAGGTCAAAGCCCAGTCTGGCCATCTACTAACACGAAAGCACGGCCAAAGTAACTGACCTCCTAGTACTATCTCAGTACCTTCACCTCGAAAACAGGGGATTCATAATACTACCTCCCTCACAGGTTGTGATGAGGATTACGTGCGACAGTAATTATAAAGCGCTTAGGATATTGTGTGATACACAGTTAAGTGCTGTGTGGGTACGATACTGTGGAGGAGGACGATGGTGAGGATTATCCCCTTCAATTTGCTATATACACAAGAACCAGAATAATTTTTAAATTATATAAGTCATATGTGATCAAATTCTTACTTCAAACTCTCCCAAGAATGTCTATTCATTGCACCTAGAACAAAATCCAAATTCTCCAAATTGCCCCTCGATGTCCAACATGACCTGGGTCCTGTTTACCTGCCCAGTTCATCTTGAGCCCTTGTCTCCCTTCCTTACTTTGTTCCAGGCTCTAAAATCTGTTAGTTTTTTAAGCCTGTCCATCTTTTCCTGTGCTACCTGTTCTCTCCTCCCCCCTTATCTAGCTGGTTCCTCAATCTTTTGATCTTGGCTTGCAAGTCAACTCTTGAGAGATGCTTCCCCTGACTCCCCTGCCTAAAACAGCCCCCATCTCCAGTAGTCACTGCCTTAGCATCTAGTTCTTATCCCCTTCACCATATTACTAGTAGTGTTACTGATGCTATTACTTACCACAAACTTGCTTCTTGTATTTACTTGCTTCGCTCAACTAGCGTCTCAGTCGCCTGATGGCCAATACTCCACCAGTCTTGTCCATCACTGAATCTCCAGTACTGGACAGAGCCCAGCACATGGTGTGGATCTCATCACTAATTGTGGAATAGTCTATCATTGGTTTTACTTTATCCAGCTAACTATTTGTCTCTATTCCCAGATTCCTGCTCTCCCCCATGGTCAGGCCAATTGCCTCCTCTTTACATCTCAGAGTTTACACAGCCCCCTGGAAAGCAACACTCCGCCCTTCCATCTTACTCTATCAGAATTCTCAAGAGGAAGTCTCAAACGTCTTCTGTGAACACTCTGACCCACACTGACCTTCTCCTCCTTAGCAGTTCTCTATCATTTAAAATCTCTCCACACAATCCTAATCGTTATGCATACACAACAGTATCACAATTCCTTAATATACATTGCTATCATTTCCTCAACTAAACTTTATATGTTTTTATATGTATTTATTCCTATAGCGTACAACATCAAAGAACAGAACACGATAAGGAAAACAAAGACCCTATGCATATACTAAAATTCTAAGTACCCCAGGAAAGCTTTCATTTTAACACCTCAACATCTTTTTTTTTTTTTAAGTAAATTCATGCCTCTAACCAAAAAGATTTTTTAAGTTTTTTAAGAATTTGGTTTTGCTTGGGTGGTGATGACACCTAAGCTTCCCAAAGTATTCCAGGCTCTAAAAATTGCAAGAACAAAACATACTGGAGACCATATGGAAACAAGTTCAGCAAGAATCCTGTGTAGTTCGCATCTGCTTCTATCAAAATTGGTACAGAAACTGATAACCTTGGCTTTCTATTTCTTCTCTCAGGCTAACGGTTGAAAGGGCAGTTTCATCATGGGCTACTTTTAACAAGTGTTTTGGCAAGATCTTATTAAAGAGTTATTAAAAAAAGAAAAAGCTCAGGGAAAACTTGGGCTTGGTTTTCATTTGGTGCAAGATGGCTGAGTTGTTTCGTCAAGGGCAGGTTCTATACAAACTCCCGCAAACCTGAATATCAGCGCCGTTGACTCCTGCTTCTTTGTCTAACACGAACTCAGAGCCGAAGTGTAAGAGTAACTTTTATAAATATCCTGAACCCTCGGAGCCGAAGAACTTACATTTGTGACGAGGGAGGTTTCTGAAGCTCTTCAAGTCAACAGAAAAGGCTGCATGACCACAGCTTCTCCTATGTACTCACCTTGCTCTAGAGACCACGGACCCTCATGCTCAACAAAGAAATTATGGGCAGCCAGCTCCGTACCAGGCTTTGTGCTGGGTGCCAGGAACACAGAGGACTTACAGGATCAGAGCGCCTGGGTGGCCCAGTCAGTTAAGCATCTGACTCATGGTCTCAGCTCAGGTCTCCATCTCAGGGTTGTGACTTCAAGCCCCATGATGGGCATGGAGCCCACTTTTTTAAAAAAATTAATAATAAAATAATAATAATAATAATAAAACACAGACAGGATCAATGCTCTTCTAGGGGCTTAATATTATTACTTTCCACTGGTGATCTTAGCTCACTCCTCTCTGACAGAAGTATGCATCAAGGTCTCTGTACTTCTCTCATTCTTTACTCCTCTCAGTGCTGTAAGGCAAAATAAAATCTCCTTTTGCCCTAACTTACCACCTAATTCTTTTTATGATTCATATTTTTTCTTCTAAATTCTCAAACATTTCCCATCTTCATAGTAGTGGTATGTTTATAAATCTAAGATGTCATCAATTATAAGGACACACTGTTACTTTATGTATCTCTAAGAACAAAAACATCACTGGCAATTAAATTACGTCCCAATACTTTTTATCACTTGCTATTTTTGGTCACAAAAAGAGCTCACTAAAACTTTATTGGACCTAAGTTGCTTTTTTTTCCCCGTCCTATCATTGGTGTGCATGTAAAAAGAAATACAAAATATTACCAAAATTTCTTCACATTCAGATTCAATATTACGGGTCAATTCAGAGTCATTAAGGTTTATAATTTGTTATAGAAAAACGTCCTCTGTGCCATCAAGATCCTTGGTGAAATGGCTTTTTTTTTTTTAACTATAGTTGACACAAAACATTAGGTTCATTTCCAGCGTGCAACAGTGATTTGACAGTGAAGCCCCATTTCCAACCTGTGCTTCACTAACTGTTCTCAGGATTCCCTTGCAAGCTTCGGATTATACAATAATCAGTAGCAATACTTAGCTATACATCTATACAGAGATACAAGTTTTGACGCCCAAATACAGGCAGTAGCTCCCTCACAACTGCTAACTAAATGACAGTAATTATGTGACACACATTGATTTCGTACGTTAAAATGTAAAAAGAAAGGGGACTCTTAAAAAGGACGAAATACATCACACTAAAAATGTGAGCCAATTTTTTTAGAAATATTCATTATAGCTACCAATTTTAAAAGACGGATACTCCTCCTTTCACCCGCAACTATTCTCAAGAGCAATGTCAGTCTCATGCAGGTAAGCGGTGAATATATGGGGAGTTCTGACACTGGGTTTAAAGCTGCCCGCGGAGGCGCTACTTCTCATCGGCTCCTGAGGGAGAAACAAGACATGTGTCCTCCTTCAAAAGTTACCAGTGTCTGCTGTTTGTTCTGAGGGAACACGGCTTACAAGTGAAACATGGAGATCTGAGACTGCCTACAGAATGAGCTTTGCCAAGAATCTTAATTTAGCATCATAAAATCCTAGAGCTGGTAAAAATTCACGCAATTCTCATCCCAATATCCTCCTTTGCTACTGAGGAAACTGAGGCCTGCGGTCCCAGAGGTCCGCTAGACCTCAGGCTTCCAGAATCTTGTGCCATGGCTCTGTCTAGCACACAGCGCAGCTGCTCTCCGCAGGGAACATCAGCCCTTCCAAAGGGGCAACAGTACCTCACGCTCCCTACGTGAGACAACTGGGCACTTCAAAACACTTCCTGTAATACAGCTCTTCTGAGCTACCTTGGAAAGGACTGAAAAATACCTTTAACAACATTCTTCAGGCGGAATGTGAAATGACCCAAGAACTCTACAAGAGATAGAACTGTCTAATAATGAGCAAGACTCAGACATCGTGAACAAAGGTCAGTTAACTACAGTTCACCGGCAAAATCCCACCTGTCACCTGTTTTTGAAAATAAAGCATTACTGGAACACAGCAACACCCATTTGTTTCTGTATTTTCTGTGGTTGTTTTCAAGCTACAACAGCAAAGCTGAGTACTTAAAATGAAGACCACATGGCCCAGGAAGCCTAAAATAATGACCATCTGGCCTTTTACAGTCCACGTTTACTTTCTCCTTACGTAAAAGAAAGGCTCCCAGGGGCCAGAGGCAGAAGTAGCAAAAGACGGGAGCTTCAAGTTCCAGAAGAGATTTTATGACTTGATGGTACGGAAAAGACTATTCCCTTTAAACAAGTGTGGAACCATAACACTCATTATTCATAATCATGTGCACACACACACTCTGAAAGGTGGCTTCTATGCATTAACTCTCATAACTAAACTTATCACACTGTAACTAAAGGATACATTTATTTCTGTAGCCATAAAAAATTTCCAATAATCAATTAGCCTCTTGATTCATTTACATGTTTCCCCAAACCCTTCCCTAGTATGCTTGTGCTAGGACTTGAAACTTTCAATACTCTCACCTCGGGGTCATCCCAAAGAGTGGTCTGCCCCTCCACAATGATTCTATAATAAAATTCTTTTCTGACGGACATTGATACTTTCCTGCATACCTCCTACAAATAGTAACCCTCCATAAACATAAGTAGGCTGCAAAAGTTCTATTAATAAAAAATATTGTAAAATAAAATACTGCTTTTATTTTTATCCAAAAACTTGATGAATATGTATGATCCTTTTTTAGGATAAACTTCTATAGTTATCAGGAGCTGAGACTTTTGAAATAAACTGTGCTCCTCACTTAGCACAAAAATATCCACTTATGCTAAGCAAATCAAGGGACTGCCGTGATGGTGAAAACAAAAGGACTCAGCATTACCAACACAAATGAAACAGGAATTTCGCTCACAAACAGAAGAATCACTGGATTTATTCATAAGTTGATTTAGACAGTGATTCTATGTGAAATGTGAAGGTTACTCTTCGGAAAATTCTGTGGGATTTGTAAAATTAGGATTTGAGGAACGGTACAACTTCCAAAACTACGTGCCACCCTACTAGATAGAAAACACATACCTACGGGAGAGCCTCTTGCAGGGCAACATCTCCCGTGGTCTTCAGTTCCACCTGCTAATATTTTACAGGCAGTCCCTGCAAGAATAGAAACATCTGAGATGCAATTCATTAAATGAGTCCCTCAACCATGTTTGTAAAAAAAAATATTCTGAACTCTAACTGATTCTGTAAATTTGCCAACAGAGAGCTTTATGTATGCTAATAGCGTGTTGGCCAGCAAGCATTCCCAACAATCTTGCCTGGGTAAGTAAACCAGAGAGTGAGGTTGGCAGCCATCCCCACTGAGGTCCTCCTAGGTCTGCAAGAATGCCTTTATATCCTGCATTTGGTGAAAACGGTCCTTTAGATATTCACACTTTCTAATCCCTCATTTGCCTCTCAGCTTGATTTGTAACATTTGGGTTCATTTGCCCTCAATCCAAAATACACTTACTGAGGATTCGGGAGGAAACAGAAAGAGATGGGGATGCTGACAAGAACTACAGGGACTACAAATGTGGCAACGGAATATTGGACAAAACCTGGACTAGGGATGCAGGAAGAAGGAAAACAGACGTACTCGAATAAAGGAAAATAGGATCCAAACGAGAGGAAGCCACACGAAATGCTAGAAGAAATACGTGGTGGGAACAGAGGAATGAGGGCAAATGCAATGCCCACGTGGAACAGAACTCCTAGCTGTTAGGGCTTATAAACATTGGAATGATTTAACAGTCTCCTTGGGGAAGTTGTAAAATGTTTTGTTCCTGGAAATGTTTACACACAAGGTAGTGAGTTGATGCAGGGAAGTAATTCGGTTGATGTCTCTAGATGTCCTTCCAACTCTGATTCTGTGATTTTCTAACTTAAGAATGACTAAGGTAATGCCAAAAAATAAAAATCAAAGAACCCGTGCTCATGTGCGGCATCCGCACAAGATTTATGGTCTGCCTCACAACTTTGTTCCACAGGAACATGGGCTGAATTTCAAATGCATCGTTCTGCTGGTAATCATTTGTTTAAGTGCTAAGAGGGACTCGGTACATTTGTGTAACAATATTCAATCTATACACGTAATTGCCCTTCTGGCTCCCTTTACATTTTAGGTCCGATTTTCTTAAACACCAAATCAAATAGAGGTCTAATCAACTTTCCAATGGTCTTCTTAAAAATACCACAGTTTCTGTGGACTCTACGAGATTATTTCCATATTCTTAATGACAGGCCCAGTCTAAGTTAAGCCAGCTAAAGACCTTTTTTTTTTTTCTTTCTTTTCCAAATTTTGCCAAAATGTTGACTCCATTCTAATGCAATGTTATTCTATATTACGAGGCAGGCTTTCCTAAGAGGGAGCGTCCTTAAGGTTTCATTTCCATGTGTTCCAATGGGTTCTATTTGCAAAAAAAGAGGATCATTTATTCTGTATTTATCTGCATTTTCAAGAGAACGTCTGTCCCCCACCCCACCCACCCACCCACGACAAGTTCATGTTAATTTACCACCATGCAAATCAAAGGGAAGCTCTAACCATCGAGCTTCATGGGAGCAGCATTCTTTAGGATCATGTTTTTGTTTTTGTTTTTTAAGATTTTATTTATTTAGTTGACAGAGAGAGAGACAGCCAGCGAGAGAGGGAACACAAGCAGGGGGAGTGGGAGACGAAGAAGCAGGCTCCCCGTGGAGGAGCCTGATGTGGGGCTCGATCCCAGAAGGCTCAGGGCGTGATCCCTGAGCCAAAGGCAGACGCTTAACGACTGAGCCACCCAGGCGCCCCAGGATCATGCTTTCAATACTCTCTCATGTACAGGCCCATTTCATCAGGAGTAACATTGTGTTCTGAAGGCTCACATTCATTGACACGGGGTGTTCAGAAGCTTTGCAGTACCAAACCTGGCTGAAATTTCCACCAGGACTGTATTTATGCTATTTCCCCACTATTATTTCCATGGAGCGATTTTGGTTTTAATCCACTCTGCATGACACTGAACTACCCACTCATTACTCCTCTGGACAATCTCTGCCGTTCTCTGTTCCCCTTCCCTTTTACTCCCGTAATTACTTGCCTTTGGGTCTTTTATGTGCCAATCAATTCATCACATGTATTTGGTATTTTCTCATAATTTTCATTCTAAATACGGTCTCTGACATCTCACCAATATTCTGTTGGACCCCACTAGTTCTGCTTTTATTTGAATGCTAATTATTTCCGTCTTGGGCACTTTGGAAGGGTTAATGGGTACATGGGAAAACCAGTGGTCTTAAAATTTTTAAGGTCATTAACACAGCTAGTTATAAACTCAAAAAAGATCCTTATAAAGAAGGTATTTTTGTTCTTGTAGAATCTTTCATTTAGAAAAAAAAAAAGGAGGGGGGTGAGAACCTGTTTTCCCTAGTACAATTGGTTTTCAGACACAATAGCATTTCATGAATGTAAAGCAAACTTAGGAAATGTCAAAAGAATTGAGACATTTATCATGCTATTTTATATACCAGAGAAACCAATTAATAATTTCATTAAGAAAGACAAACAGAAGGAAAAAACACAGTATGAGGACAGCAAACCGTTGCTTTTCCTTGGGTAAGCAGCAACTAGCTAACAGCCTGTCAGGACATTCCCAAAGAAACAATTTCACCAATTTATGGATTCTCTGAAAAGCAGGGCAAAGTTTGCAGGGAAGCATACCACCAGCTGTCCCTGTATGGCTGTCTGTGCCCTCTTTTAGGCACAACCATTTCACGCTGGCTCTACAGCACTCCTCTTGCAAAAATTTCTCAAAGCCCCTGGTTTTGATTCAACTCCACTCCCAGGAGGACTTGGCCATCAGAAGGATCTGACACAGTGTTATAAAGGGAACACGGCTCAGGGACGATGGCTTTGTGTGAGCATTCCAGTATAGGAATATGCAGAGCAAAGTTGGACAGAAAGCTTTAGGACCTATCCTTGCATGTCATTTTGACGGGATCCCATTAGTTTTTGAGCCCGTGAGTCCGGCACAAGAGGTTATGGGATGTCCCTCCTTGTACTTTTCCACCCAAGACCCGGAGACAACCATTTCTCTAGGGTCATTTCAGTCAATTCTGTTGGGGAATCTATTTAGAAAACACATTAGGAGCAGGACGTGTGCTCGTTGCTAGAAGGCTATGCTTGTTTCTAGACCTTTCCACCATATAAAGCAAGAAAACACACGTACCTATGCCTTCAAGTCAAATTCAACATCACCACATGTGAGAAACATTTACCATAAGGCTAATGAGCTCTTTTTCAGGTTCTATACCTAATTCTTTTATTTCTCCTTAAAGAGATCCTCCAAAATTTCAACTCTTCAAATCTTACAGAAACTCTGTTCCCCCATGCCCTAACACAGGGTCTCCTCACATCCTACAATACCCTTTTTGTCATCTGCCTTCTTCTACAGCAAAAACTCTGATTCGCAAAGATCAGTATCTTAATTCATTTCTTCTCTCTTCTGACATACAGAAAATAGTTTCAGAAATACCACTAAAAATACTTAGAATGAAACTGCTAAGTCAAGTTTAAGATTTCTTTGCCACACTGCCCTGAGGATACATCCCACCAAGTGTTGTTTAAGTTACTTGAATTAAATTTTTATTTTGTGTGGCTGTGTTTTCAACTTTGATGTCGTACGATGTTCATTTATGCACGTTTATGTTGAATTTTAGGGTTTTTTCATTCTTGTAATTTATTTAAGAAGAATATTTACAGGACTCAAAACTCAAAATAGTAAAACTAGAGATATCACCCCATCCTCATTTCCTCCAATCTGTTCCTACCGACTTTAAGCCTCTGCTCCAATGTCACTCTATCCTTGTCTCTTATGGGCAAGAGCAACCACAGTCCCTGATTCTCCCTCTCCTACTTCCCTTGCTATACTGTATATAACACTACCTATCACTACGTAACGTAATTATACGTTTTTCATTATCTGTCTGCTTCCACTTGAGTGTAAATTCCATGGGAATACTTTGTTTCACTCACCACTATAGAATAATCCCACACACAGTAGGCACCCTACACACATTTGTTGTATGAATTTCCTGACAGAGGAACATTTTTACTTATGCAAATGGGAGCTACCCTGTAAAAGCTGTTCCAAACCTTGTCTTTTTCACACGGTACCTCCTGGAGATGGTTGCACACACATTTTCCCCTCACTTTGGAATGGCTGCATAATAACTCTATAGTAGGGCTACACTTTATTTAACCTGTCCTCTATGGAAGGGCATCTAGATTGCTGACAGCCTTCTGCTGTAGACCCTGCTATAATCAACACCCTTTAACTTGGACTTAAGTTCATTTCTCTACTTAACACGTTTTAGATACAAATATTAAACAAAAGTTTCTATGTAGTGAAGGAAGAAACTTAGATGTATTTTTTTAAAATAAACATGATTCCAAAGACATTTCCTACTTACAGGAGCCTCTTCAGATTAAGCTACAGACTTGCAGTGTTACATGTTGGCTCTATGCATTCTAAATGGTCTGTATGTGGGTACAAACACTTGGCAATAGAATGCAGTATTTTCTTAGGTCCTCTGTAACCCCAATACTCCCTGGCACTCCACGGTACCCTATGCGCTTTTGGTTTTCTAGACTACACCAGACTTGCTTTACCCATTTCCCCCCTCATCTTTTAGGGTATTAATACCAAAGGTGATAGAAGTCTTCTGAAATACAGTATTTACATCTACATGTAATATTGCGATTCCTTAATTTACACAAAAACTGACAATAACAGATAATGCAGAAGAGCAAAGTCTGCCAACCCAAAATGGGTCTTTTGAGCATTTGTCTCATTACTTTACACTGATTTTTTTCTTAAGGAACAGAGGATTCATGACGTTTTTCTTGCCTCTCCCCCAACGGCCTCAATGAATTTGGGTAGACAACCTGCTCCAGGAAGGGAGCTATCACTAGAGAAAACCACAGTCTAACAGAAGCTAGGAGGGGTAGACAGGGAGGAACCCAGCAAGTCCTGTCTGATCAAAGTCCCCTTTCTGTTCCCTTAGTTCTCAATGGCCCAGCACACATCTGTTTACCAAACGTTTCTCTTTCCATAGTTTTCTTTCCTTTAAGCCTCAGACCTCTACGGCTTCTCCTTGGTCCAGAATGACATAGATACCTCCTCTTGCCTGGCTTCTAATCCGTCACGTTTATGTGGATTCCCCATCCGTACATAATTAAATTCGATTTTCTGTTCATCTGTCTCCTGTCAATTTAATTCTTAGAACAGCCAGAACCTTGAATGGTAAAGTTTTTCCTCCCAAACAATAACATACTGAGTTTGCTAAAACTCTCTACGTCCATAATGATACTGCAAGAAAATCTAGGAGAAGCTGTTGAAATGTTCTTTAGAATTTTCCAAATTCTAAAAAAAAAAAAAAAAAAAAAAAAAAAATGGGAAAAGGGAAAAAGGAATGAAGGGGAGTCCAAAAAGCAAGGAGCAGACACAATGTGTGAGAGAGGTAGAGACATTTTCTACCTCTCTCACCTTATAAAACCACTACATTCCCTCCAAGAAAATAAATTACACTAAATGACCTGCTCTGACAAAACCAAGCATAACTGCATATACAGTTCGTTATGAATAATGCATTCAAAACAAGTATTTTATTTTGAAAATACGAAATGCTACCTTCTGGGATTTCCTGGGTCATGCAGTTGACATCTGATACTAATTGAAGCATAAATGTAAATACTATAAACACAGGATATTTTACTTGTCTATACGATGGGCAAACTAAAACACTGTCCTAATTAAGAGCAGTTCCTAGAGAAATGCATACTGAACACCCAATAGTAATAACTTTAACAAGACATTAGCATTTACTCCAAAATCCAAAGGTCATTTAGGTAATGTTACACGTTAGGTAATGTAACATACATTCCAGGAAAGTATCAAGTTAAACCAAGCAGGATGGGCCTCAGGGGAAACTGTAACATGGGCAAGTTTATCCTCCATGCCCAGGCTTCTCTCCTCACTTCTGGATGATTCCCACAGCTCCAGTGGATTGCCATCAAAGCACGTGTTACTTGTTGTTTCAATTTGTTTCACCTCCCCCAGAAAGCTTATCTTTGTCTCGTGCCGTGCCGGTTCTATGCAACCCTGTGCTCCCCAGTTCCCACAGCATTGTACGGAGTTTCACCTTCTGTATCCATTTCCTTCATGGTTCACAGTATTTGTTAAGTAGCATTAGAAATCATTCCTGTTTAGCATGCTAATGAGAACTGGGCGACCACCCCATACACGTGTGAACTGAAGACAACACCGTGTGAGAAGACAACACATTTTCTCCAACGCCTCGGTTATAAAGTTATTTAACTTCCTCTGTCAAAGTACAGCCCCATGGAGATCTTTGAACACACCACACTTGACAGTGGAATTATTACTCTAGGTCTTTATCTCCTCCCAATTAGACCAAGTTCCTTTCGGGCAGATAGCATACCTCGAACATTTTTGTATTCTGACATGTAGCCCAATACTTAGCTCATTAGAGAGGCTCACAAAAAGGCTACTGAACTTAATTATCAAGTTGAGGACAATTCATATGCACGATCCAGAAACAGAAATTACATTTCAGAGGGAATTCTTTTGGGAAAGACCAAACTAAAAAGAGAAGTAATAGTGAAAAAAGGCAAAAGTAAAGCTTTCCCCAGGTCATGGGAAAACTCTCCCTTGTTGGCACTAGGTAGATTTGTAACAGCGTTTTAGTTGTTTAGAAACAAGGGTAACCCTGTGGGAGAAGAATGCCTTAGTGTTCAACCTTCATAGAGTCAGGGAAAGAATCCATTTCAAAAAAACAAAGTGAAATTGGGCAACTTACTGTTGAATTTCCACTTTTACCCAGGTAAAATTCTTGTTGTTCGTTGAACTCAGTAAAAAAGAAACTTTACCCAAAACAAGTTTCCAACAATAAAAGTACAATATATTATCAACGACCACCAATCAACTTCCGGCGCTTAAAACCTTCATCTATGTAATAACCTGGTCCTACAAAAAGAAACAACGCCTCCCGAAAATGAAGGGAAACAAAGAAATTGTCTTGAGAGTCAACAGCATGTTACAGAAGAAACCTGATTCTAAAACTTTAAATTATGGGAAATGACTCGTAATCTTAGCATCTCCAGACGTGCCACATTCTATGAGGAAAGAGACACTGGACTGAAGGCAGAGAACCTGAAGGTAAGGCTCAGCATCAGGATCTTCTGATCCCCTCACAAGTCACTGGACTTACCTGCAAACCCAATTCTTTGCCTGAAAACCAAGAATGTTGAAATCGATGTGATTCTAAGGTTCTTTCAAGGCATATGTATTTAAGTAATTCCACGTTTGCTTTCTTCTTTTAAGGTAGTAAAAATAATAGCAGACGAAACTGGCCACAAACTGTATAATATACAAGCTTGGAGGGGTCGACTGCACGAGCCACAGCTCCCGCTGAAAACCAAGTCTCAGATCTCGCCAGCTTTATTCTCGAAGCTGGTGGGCGTGCTGGCTGCAGAGGGCTCCCAGCTGAGTCCCGTTCACTGAATTACCCTCAGGTGCAGGGAGTTGACAGGTAAGAAACACTTCTTCCCAAGAAAGCTTGCCTCCAGCTCCCGACCCATGCCGAGATACCAGGGCTCAGAGCTCTTGCCCCAGTTTGGTTCAACTCTGAAAGATCATCCTAGCCCCAGAGCAACCCAAGGGTTTGGTGCCTACTGCAGCCACAGTGTCTCAACAGATGTTCCCATAGAGTGCAGCTCCCCACCCCCACCCCGACCCCGACCCCGCACCAGCCTGCTTCCCTCACTGCCTTACAGGTCCTACGCCCAAGACATTCCCCCACATCCTCCTGCCAGCACATCTCCACCTCAAGTCTGAGTTCTGGGGATTCCACCATCAGATAGTTGGTACTAAAAATGATCCTAGGAAGCAAATTATAAGATGGAATTTTAGAGAGCTTATAATGAGGGTCCCTTCAGTGGTAGTAGCTGGAATACTTCTCATTCCTGGACTGCTGTGGTGGTGCAATTATTAAAATTTCTACCCGTGGTAAACTGGAATGAGTCATCGCTGTGTCAGAAAGCAGTGACAGGCGCAGGGCCCTGGATACTGGAGAGACTGAGGGAAAATGAAATTATAAAAACCAAAGAACCAAACAACTTTTGCCAGCTGCTACTGGTGCCCTGTAGAAATCCAATGACACTCGGAGGGGGATCAGTCCCAAATTGAAAAAGGCCCTTGATAAAAGTCAGAGGGCCTCCTTGGAAGTATAAAGAGGTTCTCATCTACTGGAACCAGAGGGCAGAAAAAGCTTAAGATCAGGCCCCACAGGGTTCTATAAGGCAATGTCTAGAGAAGGGAAGCTGAATTCTCCACCCCAGCAGGTATGCCACTCGTGGTGGGGACAACAGGGTTGAGACACTTGAGAATCTTGACTGCTCAGATGCCACTGAACTCTCTAGCCCTGCTGAAGTGGCCGTCTCCTCTCAAACCCTAGCACTCTGTCCTCGCTTGCAGATGATGCAAAGCCTCGAGAAAGAATATACAACCCCTTAAAGTCCTCCGCCACCTCCACTCGTGGCTACAAAACTATTAGTGAGGCTCAAATCACAGCACAACCCAGCCAAGCAAGTCCTGGGCCTGCTAGGGGAGAAGGGGCATGTGGAAGGAGCTGCAGGCCATGGCAAATGTGATTCATCAGGAGCCAGGGCAGTATGTACGGGGCTGGACGCCGAGGGCACTGGAGCAAGGAGTATGGAGCATAAAGGTCGGGAAAGAGAGAGCTTATCAATATGGTGACACTGTCCTCTGACACAGGAGTTAATAATCTGGCAAGAATCCTGAAAGATGGTGCTAACCTAGGTAGGATAGCTCCTAGAAGCCCGGAAAAAGCAATGGCCTGCACTAAGAAAACAAGAAATGTCAGAATAGTTATGACAGTAGAGAAGGGCTCAAAATGATCAGGAACAGAAATATCCCAGGGATCATATTTGAAAAAAAAAAGGAAAGGCAAGAAAGAAAGAAAAGAGGGGAGGAGAGGGGAGGGGACAGGAGAAGAAGAGAGGAGAGGAGAGGAGAGGAGAGGAGAGGAGAGGAGAGGAGAGGAGAGGAGAGGAGAGGAGAGGAGGAGAGGAAAGGAAGGGAGGGGAGGGGAGGGGAGGGGAGGGGAGGAAAACAAGAGAGGAGAGGAAAGGGAGGAGAGGAGAGGAGAGGAGAGGAGAGGAGAGGAGAGGAGAGGAGAGGAGAGGAGAGGAGAGGAGAGGAGGAAAAGAGGAGAGAGGAGAGGAGAGGAGAGAGGAGAGGAGGGGGGGAGAGAAGGAAAACAAGAGAGGAGGGGAGGGGAGGAGAGGAGAGGAGGAAGAGAGAGGAGAGGGGAGGGGAGGGGAGGGGAGGGGAGGGGAGGGGAGGGGAGGAGAGGAGAGGAGAGGAGAGGAGAGGAGAGGAGAGGAGAGGAGAGGAGAGGAGAGGAGAGGAGAGAACTACCGCTCACTGGCCAACTGTGTTCTATGGACAGGCTTGAAGGTCAATGTTCTGTTTACTGAAGCGATGCGAAATGAACACCAGAAATGGTGAGAAACTCACTGGTGGCTATTTTTTCTAAGACAGGAAGAAGTACAGAGATGCTGTACAGTATTGGCCTACTGGATGGTAGCAGGAATTTGATAATCCTAAAATAATAAAGGCCAGAATTCAATGCTTCAAAGCAAGGGGTATGCAGTTACCACGATGAGTGACAAGGTGGAGGGGTGCATTTTGCCTCATCAGGTGCAGATACTCTTGTATTTTCCAAAAGTATTCCTAGTCTCTTTACTGTGGCACAATGAAATTACTTTGAAATGGTCTGAACTTCGTAAGGATGTCTTTTAAACTTTCTGAGGAGGGACAAGAGCAAAAGCTTCAGAGCTAATTCTGCCTCTCTCTTGAGGCAATAAGCACCCTTTGAGGACCCTACCCCACTCTCCAACAGAGTGGCAGGAGTACCAACAATGCCTGGCCCACTCCGTGCTCAGGGGATTGTTCGGACTCTTCCCTTCTGGAAGCTCTTTCCCAGCCTTGAGCAGTCAGCTCCAGACCCCAAGGACGCTCACAGACATCTGGAGCTCTCCTTCTATGCAGCTCTCTGCTCGCAAGTTCTCTTCCCTGAGAACCCCGACTCGTTGGGCCTCCCAAACTGCCAACTCCTGTCTCCTCAGTTCAAAATATTTACAACTGGGAGCAAGACTCTATTAAGAAAATGCAGCAAAATGATTCAAATGGACCAAGATTACACATCAATTCATGCAAACTTGTATAAAATTTCTCGGATAACTGCAGGGTGATGTGTTCCCCTTTCCCAGACATATCTGAAATACAGAATAAGTATACTTCCCAGGGAGTTTTATGAAGATGTTTAATTAGAAGAAAATATTATAAAACATATAAGCAGTATATCATATACATATAACCATTGAAATTTCTAACTAGATTTCATTCTACAAAACTTAATGCTCTTCTACCCCAGATGAACGGTCAATACTGGAGCTCCCGGCATTCTTCCTATGGCCACCATGCTGCATGACTTTGCAGGAAATGAAGACGGATTTTCTGGCCAACCAATGGCCCTATTTCAGAGAATGTGTTGCTCATTCACACCGGTCGGTCCCTGCAGTCATGTTGGAATCACATATCCATGTACCCACAAGGGGCAGTTAAACAAGATAAGCACAGACAATTCTCTACCTACTGGAAATTTGGAATGGGACCACCACTTATCTTCGGTGCCTGAACTGCGATGACCTGTCGGCTGCCTGCACCTGGTGTGTGGAAAAGCAGAGCACGCTGATTTACACAGAGAGCGAGATGCGAAAAGAAACAAGAGAAGACCTGAGAGAAGGTAAACAAGATTATTGAGAGCTGCCCCGTTCTCGGTACCCTCCCCGTGTGAGATTCATCTACCTTCGCTGACGCTGAGCTCCAGAAGAAACCATACCCAGAAATTCTCCTTTGCCATTTCAACTAGTATCACAGAAAAATTAACCCAGCATGACTTGTGGGATAGAACCGAAATGCAACTTCGACTCCCATTGTCCCTTTAAAATTTACTCAGTGAAGGAAAACCTTTCTCTTGCCCTTGGAAGAAACACTCCAGGAAGCCCCCTAAGATTTTTGTTCTCATTTAAAGTAAAAAAAAGTCCTCCAGTCACTTCCATCTCCAAAAACTGTCTCAGTTCTCTAATTAAGATTATGACACAGGCCTAGATAATAACCCGAACTCAACTTTGCTATGAGGTTGTGGCTGAAGGTCAGCCCCCTGCAAATGGCAAAGGAGAGGAACAAAGGAGATACATTATCTTTCCTTCTCTACCTAACTGCTGTTTCTGACACTCCCACGGTGAAATCCAGAAGGGAAAGGGAGTTCGGGGTCAAGAGAAGTCATATATACTGAGTGCAGGTATCGTCTGTCGGTGGGGTCCTCTGAGCAACAGACGTACAAACGCTGATTCTATCTCATCAGAATCTTTGTGAACTTTCCGGAGATATTCCCCTCATTGCATGCTATGTCCCCCTGGCTGCAATTCCTTCCAGGTCATAAATACACATGTTCTTCTGGTAGCCCTTTCCTGGTCAACCCCTAGTATTCTGGGTGATCCTCGCCACACAAAATGCCCTCTTGGAAAACCTCTCCAGGGGTTCTCTTGGATGGAATTATGAACAGCTCCACCAGTTCTGTCTTTCCTGGGAGGTCCGCCCTGGACGCCCGGGAAGCATGCGTTCTTTACACAGGTGTCGCTGGGAGCAGGAGATGTTTCGAACACTCCTCTCTTCTCTTTCTTTGCCCTGCAACCACTGGCTGAGAGCACCAGCCTCTCACCTGAACCAACAGATACAGCTTACGTTTCCCAAGTTGTCACGTTCAGGTGGCACAACTCTCACCTCCTCTTTCCCAAGAAGTGGGAATCAAGGCAAGAATTCGCAAATCCATTTTTTCTTCCCTGGATCCTTTATACAACTGACCAGGTCATGGTCCCTGAGAGGAGTCCTAGAGTCTAAAAACAAATTTGTCCATTTACTTTGAATTTTTTCATTTCCCTAGAGCACCTTTCCTCAGTGTGCAGCGTCCCTGCATCTTGGTGACACAGTCAAAAGTTAAATTTGAACACGTAACTTGAATGTTAGTAGGTTTCTGTTACTATCCCTCCCACTTGCACCAAAGAACAGGGAATGAAACCCTCCTTCAGTGTCAGTAAATACCTGCATCGTAGCCTTTATGAGCCTGAAGGTAAATCTCACCATTGAATGATTATGAAGGTTCATGGAATATAACAATTTGCTGAGTCAAGAGTTTGAATCACAGTAGCTAACAAATGAGCTAGCGAACCATTCAACATCCTTCTCCATCTGCGATCTCAATTTTCTTTGCCCACAGTGGCACAGAAAATAGCTCCTGTGACATAGTTTAAGAAAAAGATCATCTTCGCTTAGAAAATAGAACTTTTTCAAGAAATGTATAAGTATCAAAAGCTGGAGTATAAAACATGACTGTGGCTTAAATCTATGATTTTTAGAACCACCAGATACTTCATTCATTAAATACATACTAATAGAACACCTAGCATGTACAAGCCTTCCTGATGGGTTCTAAGTATAGATGTTGAATAAAATGGGCATGATTCCTGCTCCTTTGAAGCTTACTATCTATATTTGCTCCAGCTCAAAATAAGAAAAGAAGATTCATCAAATTATTTCCGCCAACGCCCTTCTTACTCATCAAGGGAGAAAGAAAATTGTGATGAAAGGTAAAATCTGCTTAATTTATGGTGTGAAAATATGCACAGGAGACGTGTGCCTTTAGTCAAAGACGTGGATCTTTAGAAAGCCAGGTGCCTGAACCAGTTCTTTTCAACCTTTAGCAGCGTGATGATAAGGAAACGTATAGAAATATTTTGTGCTGTGTATAATATGAAGTTAACATTAAAAAAAAAAAAAAAGTAACCGCATTTCTGTAGAATTGCTCTCTCACAGAAGGGCAGGGTTGTGGCCCAGAACCAGAGCTCAGTGTCTGTTGGAGGAAAATGCCTTCACACACACACACACACACACACACACGCACATGCACATGCACACAAACACACACACACGTCGTGGTTACTACCCAGCCACAGCCCTACTCATCCATCAGTTCTTTCACCCCGTGCATTCAAGGAGGTTGAAGGTTAATATTATAATAATGATGAAATGTAAGACATGAGAAGATTTATGTTGCTAGTGGCAATGTGATTTTAAACTTCATAAACTACCTTGTTCCTTTATTTATGAGGTTCCTTGGACATTTCATTTACATTTTGTTTTATTAGAGAGATATATATGGCATGGAGATTCTGAAGAATTAGCACTACGATTGTCAGGAGACCGAACAGTTGCACATATACACTGCTGGGAAGTCCTGACGTCCACCAACGCAGATCCCTAAGAACAGTCAAGCGAACATGTAAGTCAGGAATATTTAGAAACCTACTGTAAAAAGCCCTACCAAAACTGAGTGCTAATCACCTGCACTGATATTTCTGTTTTGCACGTACCTTGCCAGGGCCTGCTATGATTTAGGACTCATTAGTGACTCCTTTCTAGATTTTGGAAACCAGAGCAGTCTCTTGAGGAATGACTCCCTATTAGGACTAATTTATAATCCACCCCAGGATACTCTTGAGACCAAAAGGAGGAGCTAATAATAAATACGCCAAAGCAAGAGTCAGAAATGAGCAAGCATGGGGCGCCTGGGTGGCACAGCGGTTAATCGTCTGCCTTCGGCTCAGGGCGTGATCCTGGCATTACGGGATCGAGTCCCACATCAGGCTCTTCCGCTATGAGCCTGCTTCTTCCTCTCCCACTCCCCCTGCTTGTGTTCCCTCTCTCGCTGGCTGTCTTTCTCTGTCGAATAAATAAATAAAATCTTTAAAAAAAAAAAAAAAAAAAAAAAAGAAATGAGCAAGCATCAACTGATGGTCACCCCAGCTGCCTCTTCAAACTACCTGAAATGCAGACTCTGGGATATCTGCTTCTCTTGCAGCACAGAACAAAAATGCAATGCCAAAAGAGAAAGAAAAAGTGCTGTCACAATGTGAGCAGATACATTCAATGTGTACGGGCTCATGGCTGAGCCACGCGTACCCTCAACTGCTCAAGCTGCTAGAGATGGTAGCCACTGAGGAAAGAGACCCCAGCTGCCACGTCTCCGACACACGCCGTTTCCCTCCCCCAGATGCAGGCAGATCACTCATAGGCTCTCTCAGTTAATAACTAGGGAGTTTAGGGTGAGTATGACATCAACTCATGAGACATGCAATTCCCATAAAGGAACAACCACACCATGTGGGAGGAATAGCAGACTCTGCAAGAACAGGTTTTGCCAACTCACTTCTCTAGAAATTGTGACTTTACAGGAATGCTTTGGGGAAATCTAGTATAATTTGCCAATTATTTATCCTTAAATACAGTTTATCTTCTATATGGGTATCCACACTCTAGAATCTTTTGTGTCTCCAAGCCTATTCATGTAACCCAAGGTCCTCTCTCTGATACACCCAGCAAGAGCTCATCTCTCAATCCCAGAATTCTATAAATAAAGTCACTTTCCTCACTAATGACCTATCAGAAATTCTTGGTTTATCTCAAGAGTATTGGTGTTGATTCCTGGGACACAGAGGCATAACTGTATTTGAATAAATTACTTTTGAAGATTGCCGGTGGTACTGATCCACTTCCAATATGGAAAATCACAAATTTATAACTCATATTCTTTCTACCCTTTTGTCCATTTGTTCATTCATTTGTGCCTACGATGTACTAGGCACTGTGATCCATTATAAAATCATATGATAAATAAAGCCCAGCCTGGCTTCTGCCCTCATAAAACTTTCTGCTTAGTGAAAGAGACAGACCACAAACAAGTAAACAAACCTCAGATGCAAGGCTATGGTCTGAGTCACTACAAAATAAAATGGGCACACATTTAGATGGAGTGGTCTGAGGAGGTCCTTGGAGAAGGTGACATTTAAGTCAAGACCCAAAGGGAAAGTAAGTTCCTACTTGCCCTACTTTTCGTTACTACCCTTAAATTCTTGCTCTCTCTCTTTCCCATTGACTAAATTTCTAATCTCAAATGTTGTACCCTTTTGCTTTTTTGTTATCTTCCTCATCTATATTTATTTGGTCACATTATTAATTTGTTCTACACTTTTAGTCCCTCTCGTCTTGGTCCCTGTTTATGTGGCCTCTCAGCAAAAAAGTCTTAAAGATACCCATCGTTTTTCTCTGGTATATCGATATATTTAAGTCAAATCTTTAGTCACCACCAACCTCCTGTTCAAAACTTTAGCCACATTGTACTAGACTTTTCTATTATATACCGTTTGAGATGTGGAACAAGGGTCAGAGCATATCCTGTAACATTTTATTTGACCAGAATTGTTTTTGATTGAAAAAAATAATGAATCCATTAGTGAGGCTACTTTGTTTCAGGAACATAACCTGGTTTCTTTTCTTCTTCCTCTCTGGCTCAAAATTGTTATGGGAGACTTGTGAACACTAACAATGCCTCTGCAACATCAGGTCGAGGTGTAGGACGTATTTCTAATCATTTTATGTAACCACCTCAACACATTCATTAAGCGGTACCCACTGGGAAAGATAAGCATAGCCTTGTCCCTCTGAGCTCACGGACTAGCAGAGCAATTTGCTTTCGTGATTATATAACACAAATGTATCCAGGCTTCATCAGTCTATTGGTAATAAAGGGCTTTCACATTAATAGCAATACTGCTAATTTCACAAATTCTTATCTGATCACTGAAGCACGGCCTTCAACTCCGTGCTGAGCTCCCACTAATCATCCCACCACTGCAGTGGTGTCTGTCAAGTACTCTGCTCTGTCCCTCTCAGGGGGCACTGGGGTTCTACAGTTCCTGGCAGGCACTGCAATCTCACACAGGGAACATGGTTCCTTCAGGTTTTTTTGTATAACCAAGTCTGTTACTGACCTCGCTTATTGTGTCTGGCTCCTTCTCTCCTCAGCAGGAGCGCTCTCCAGAGAGGTACCCAGGCCCCAAGCAAGCAGATGTGGGCTACCAGGTCATCTAACTGGCTGGCTACACACTGAACCCAGCATGGTTGGTCTCTGCTTATTCTGACCACGGCACCTCCAGGCCTTTTAGAGCTGTCATCAGGAGTTGGGGACAGGGGGTGCAACACAGAGTGATACTCAGCATCCCCAGAATTATCAGCCTCATGAACAGAGTTAAGGTAGAGCCTCTACGCTGAGGAATGACCTCATTCCTCAACTACATGACTGGAAATAAGATCGTGCCTCTTTCTACATCTTCCACACCCTTTATCAAAGGTCAAGAGGAAGACTATATAAAATGAGACTAAGACCACATTTCAAGATGGCTTATAAGTACCATCTTGACCCTCTACCAGTGGGTCCACCAGGAAACCCCAAAATCCAAACAGTCCCTATCACCAAAACTCACACCCTTGCTGTCTCTGTGTTGACTAATAGCATTATCCCTTTATCCTGTATAATGTTATTATGGCAGGCAGATTCCCAGGATATCATCCATCACCTGCACCCTAATCTCCACTAGGAGGTGGAAACTGCATCCCCTAATTCTTTCCCCCACCTCCACCTCAATGTCTAAAACTCTTCCACTCTGCCCTCTGAAGTTCACCATTCATCATCATCAAATCCCCTGCCTTAATATTTCTGAATGCTTACTTCATCTCCTGGCTCTGGTGAAGAGCTAAGTATCCCCTTGGGATACTCTTTCCCTCACAAGGATAAAGCGCTTGGTTTTTTTTTTTTCCTTCCTACAGTCTTTTTCCTTTTTTTTTTTTTTTTAAGATTTTATCTATTTATTTTCAAAGAGAGAGAAAGTTCACACGAGCAGGCAGGGGTGGGGGGGGGCAGAGGGAGAGAGAAATGTGCTGAACACAGAGACTGAGGAGGCACTCGATCTCAGGACCCTGACATCGTGACCTGAGCCAAAATCAAGAGTCAGACATTTAACTGACTGAGCCACCCAGGCACCCCTTGCCTACAGTGTTATAGCATTGGACTTGGACGTTTGCCTGGTTCTCACTGCCACTTCTGTGCCATTCTCCCTGTGACGTCATGTTAGTAAATCCAGTGCTCATTCTTAGCCTTCATTTTCTGTCACGTCTCGGCCACTCTTGGAGTCGGTCATATGCTCTTGATCAATGTATTTATTTCACTTGGATTCCAAAATGTCATCCTCCCCTGGTTTTCCTCCAACGTCATTGATCATTTCTTCTCCATTTCCATTGATATTTTTTTTCTTTTCATCAGAGTTTCAGAGTTTCATGGCTGTAAATTATGGATATATCTCTCCGTCTCAGCTCAGATCTCACCCCTGCATTCCAATCACATATATTCAATAATCCTCTCAACAGATTTACTTGGCTGTCTAGTAGGTATCTTATCTTAAAGTTACCATACCCAGAATCAAACTGTGGATCTTATCCTCCATACTTACTCTATCTACAACTTCTCTTTTCTCAGTTGAAGGCAACTCTATACTTACAGTTACTCAGTTCAACATTCCTAGAGTCACGGTTGCTTCTCTCCTTTCCGTCACAGCCCATATCCAAAATTCCAGCATATTCTATTGGCTCTCCCCTCAAAATATAACTAGACTCTGACCACTTCTAAATTTATTGCTACCACCCCAGTTCCATTCTGTATCATTCTTAGCATGGTTTTCTGTTTTTCCTTTTACTCCTCTGTCTGTTCTCAATCTAGGAGCCAGAATGATCCTTGTAAAACCTAAGTCATGTAATACCTATCGTTCCTCTGTTCAAAATCCTCCAATGGTTCCCCACTTTTCTCAGAGAAAAATCCAATGTTCCTGATGGCCTCTACCGACTTACATGGCACAGCCCCCCTATCTCTCTGACATCATCTCCTAATTTTCTGTCCCCTGCTACAAGACAGACACACTCCAAACTACGGTCTTGCGTGGTCTGTTCCCTTTCCTTAGAAGTTCACACTCCAGATTACCACATGGCTAATCCCCTCACTTCCTTCGTATTTTCGCTCAAATTATCTCCTCAAGGAGGCCTATTTTACCATGTTATTTCAAATTTAATCTGCTTCCCAATACCAGAGCAGATTTCTGATTCCCTTTGCCCTGCCCTCGTTTTTTTCTTCTATTCACTACACATCTTCTAATATATCACATAACTAAGTTATTTATCATGTGTATTACTTCTTATCTGTTTCCTCTCCCAGGGATTTTTGTTTTGTTCACCAATGTACCCCAAACCTTCCAAAAATGCCGAGCATAGAGTATATGCCCAACAAATATCTGTTCAATTGAGTTAAATCTAGGATCCTAAAAAATTATGCTAACATGGGGTATGTATTTTTTTAAAGGCTAAATAGAATAGTCCACAGGCAAGGAAAAAGGAGATTTTGTTTCTCCTAGAAGCACTGACCAAAGCTTTATAAACATGTAGAAAGTGAGGCAGAGTTTAGCAGGCAGGTAAAATTTTTTTTTTAAGTGGTGATGATGGGAAGAAAACATTCCAGAATAAGATAAAAGACTCATCAAAAACTGAACCAAAAAAAAAAAACTCACAGAATATACATATGAGGTGGAAAGTGTCTTGGGTTGGCTAGAATATAGACTTTGGGAGCAGGAAAACTTGAGACACAATGCTGGAAAACCAGAATAGGATTTTAGAGTCAACTGATTTTAACATGACAAGCAAAGTTCAGGCAATATTCTATATGCAGTATGGAGCTGATAGAGGATTTTAAAAACAGAAAAGATAAAACTAAACTGGGGTTATATACTGGAGTATGTAGAGAAGAGAAACAAAGAGTGTATTGTGGAAAGTTTTGCAATTTTCTGTATGAGGGATTATGCGGTCCTTAACTGTAAGAGATTTTTTTAAAGAGGTATAAGCTTGATATAGTCAGAGAAAGAGGAATTTAAAAATCTTAGTGTTAAATAATTAGAAGGTAGGAGAGAAACAGAGATGATAGGGTTTCTATTCTGAGTGACTTTCAGCATAATAGAGAAAACAAGATGGAGGAGATTTATGAGAGATCTTTGGTTTGGAAGTATATTTGAGAAATCCAGGAAAAATTTGGATATATGTGTTTGTGACTCAGGAGAAGAGTTTAAGTTGGAGCTATATATCTGTGACTTTATGGTTAACAAGCACAACTACAAATTGTTCAGAACTTACATGGGTTCAGAATTGACAAAGGGAAGCAAATAATGGTAGAAGGGAATAGGTTGGAAATACTGAGGCAGGGAGAATGACATCATGATGCACCTGAGGAAGAGGAAGTGCAGTCAGGGAGGAGACTTCAGTGTTCCAGATCTCTGATGGCTGACATCTGATGACAAGCTCTGGATGCCGAATGAAGAACACATTGAGATGATTCGAGTGAAGACCCAAGAGACCAGTGGGATCAGAGGGATCATGAGTCATTAACAAGAATTCTGACATTTGAAAGACCAATGACAAGGGTTTGGGTAAAGAGTAAGACCTCTGTATCCGCGATGTATCAGGGCTATGAATGCAGGAGGTCCCATGCAAAGTGATACAAAAATGTGGTTCATACCTGTGTAATTGCTCAAGCAGATGATACAGAAGACCTAACAGCTTTTACAACTTCAGATTAATGGTCTGACAAATATATTAAATGATGCTGCTCTGAATGGGTTGTAGGGTCCTATAATAAGTCAAGTATATGAGAAAATAATAAATTAGCTACCTGTAGAATCATAAGGAAAAATTATCATCCACTGGCCTTGAGTGATCATATATTCAAAAGTCGAAGTTTTGTTTTATAGGATTTAAAGTCTTATTATATTGTGTTTCATTTATATGAAATAATGAGACTTTCTTAGTGGGATAGGAATAACTGATATGAATATTACTTGCTATAAAAATAAAATGATGATAAATGGACGTAGAGGGTATTATGTTAAGTGAAATTAGTCAGAGAAAGACAATATATGATTTCACTGATATGTGGGATCTAAGAAAACAAAACAAACCAACAAAACAGAAACAGACTCATAGATGCAAGAAATAAACTGCTGGTTCCCAGAAGGAGGAGGGACGAGGGAGGGGCCCGGAAAACAGGTAAACAGGATTAAGGGGTATGAACTTCCAGCTATAAAATAAATAAGTCATGGGGATTTAATATACTCAATAATGTTGTAATAACTTTGTGTTGGTGACAGATGGTAACCAGATTTATCATGGGGAACATTTTATAATGTATAAAAATATTAAATCACGATCACGTATACCTGAAGCTATAGGATATTGTATGTCAATTATACTTCAAAAAAAAAAAGAAAAGAAAGTGATGAATTTGATAATGATTAATGCCTTCCATCTCATGGAAGGCATCTCATCTCATTCAAAACCAAGGTGCAATTACTAGCTCTAGAGATAGAAGTGTATGTCTACAAAAGATGAACCAATATTTTAACATGTTTTAGAAGTCTCAGATTTGGATTATACGAGCACTTCACTTTTACTTCCCTTCTCTGTATCTATTTTAAATTATTAGGTCATTTTTAAGTAGAGAATTTTAAAAATAAATCTTTCATCTTTGCTCCCCATAAAAGTTATTGGCCAAGCATTATATATATATATATATATGCTTTACCTATAAGAGCTTTATATATATATATATATCATATATATCATAAATTAATTTTCTATTTGATATCTTGGGGTTCAACTACGTGATTCCCTGTACTACGAATGATGACTTTGTAACTGAAGCTTGCATCCATCCCTCCAAAAGCGTATCTTAAATATTAAGACATCACGTTAAAAAGGTAAGAGACATAGGCAGCAGCATAGATAATTAATATTACAAGGAGAAAACTAGACAGGAAAATAAATGATCTAAGGATAATTCTGAGTTGTCAAGAATTTTTTTAAAAATCTCTAAGAACAGAAAAAATCCGGGTCCTTTTGCACTTTCTCTCCTCCCTCACTCCACTGATCCAATGTGCTATCCAAGGCAATCCTTGAACCTCACATGAATGTATGGGGATTTTCTTTAAAACTTTGGTTTGTGATTACTTTGCCTTCAGAACACCAGAAACGGGAATAGCCAGTTGTCAAATATGTTTATATAGCATATGTTTTGTTTGTGTATATCTTGCCTTAATAAAAGATCGGGGAGTTTTGAGTTGTCAAGTTGATTTTAGTGCTAAATATATTGCTTTAAGTAAACAGGCATATGCTTGCATTTGTTGGCAATTCCTAACAACGAAAATGTGTTCGTTTCTAGTAGGGCTGTATTTCACCTCACTAAGAAGTCAGAAGTTAATGAGCTGATATAAAAAATATATCTCCCACTTCTGGTGACTGAAGTAGAAAAAGACACTCAAATAAGACCAAAACCTGTAAAAGGAGCAGAGCTGCACCGAAGAGCCCATCCTGTTGTTCGGGAGCTTGCTGCAGATTGAACACAACTCCTCCCACCTCTGGATGAATGTTAGGGTCACGGATTCTGCCCACTGAAATTACTGAGTGTCGCAGCCCTGGCCATGGCACCTAGATGCTGACCACTGGCCCCTGCCTGAAAATAGATTTATCCCTGCAGGGAAAAGAGCAAACTGGATGATCCCACTTTGCATTCTGTATATTAGCATCAATCGATACTCCAACAGGAAAGGGTCTTATCCAAATACTGAGAAAAGTGAGTGATTGCATTTGCCTATATGCCTTGGCTTACACAGACTGAAGCAAAGGAGGCTTCTGATTGGAAAATTTGTTGGAGCACCGTCAAAACTCATCAGCACGGTGGCTTAATTTAATTTTTGGTACCACATGCCAATGAGGTCAGCAGTGCACTTAGTACACAAAGCTCTGTGCTCCCCAAGGGGCTTCTATTATTGCATGAGGATCTATAAACAACAGGGACCAACTTCAGAGATTGCAAAGACTATTCCTGTATTTGGTGAAACTTGTCTGGAGACTCTTGGATCAGCCCCTGATTTCTGTTTATGGATTGCCTTCACATTCTGAGAGTGCAGCCGGCCATTTTCACTATTTGTTTGTGAAACCCAACCAGGTGAAGGGGCACCTCCAACAACAAGCTTTTCCCAGCAACAGGAATTCTTGTTAACCCCTTCCCTCTACCTTTGCAAAAGTTAGAAAACATACTCGGAGCAGCTGGCTGGCTCAGTCGTTAAGCATCTGCCTTCGGCCCAGGGCGTGATCCCGGGGTCCTGGAATCAAGCCCCGCATCGGGCCCCCTGCTCGGCAGGAAGCCTGCTTCTCCCTCTCCCACTCCCCCTGCTTGTGTTCCCTCTCTCGCTGCCTCTCTCTCTGTCAAATAAATAAATAAAATCTTAAAAAAAAAAAAAAGTTAGAAATCATATTCAAACGAGAATTTAGTATTTTTCTAATTACAAAAATGAAAGTGCAGTATTTGTAAATCCACAGGACTAAAGAGCTCTTTCAAGAGTAGAGGACATGGGGCGCCTGGGTGGCTCAGTTGTTAAGCGTCTGCCTTCGGCTCAGGGCGTGATCCCAGCGTTCTGGGATCGATCCCCACATCAGGCTCCTCTGCTGGGAGCCTGCTTCTTCCTCTCCCACTCCCCCTGCTTGTGTTCCCTCTCTCGCTGTCTGTCTGTCTCTGTCAAATAAATAAATAAAAATCTTTAAAAAAAAAAAAAAAGAGTAAAGGGCACAGTGTTTCATACCTGAAAATTATTTCATTACACAGAAGTGATATTAATCTTGCCTGCTTCTTCACCAAACTTGAATGATCAGGCATCCTGTCTGCTGCTTCATTATAATGTATTCTTCAACAGGGAGCCAAAGATACATGTCAAGCTTAAAGTGGAGGTTCATTTACCTTCATGTACTTTGTAGGGAAAGCCTCTGATGATTATGTAAGATGCCATCAGGATTAATTATCAAATGGATGAATGAATTTTAAAATGAGGTTATAACTCATTGACTAGATTCGTGTTCACCATTCTTCAATTAGGGTGGGCCTATTCCATCTTGGATTAACATTCTTCTTTCTCCTTAATTGATCTCTTGTCATCCTTGAACAAAAAGTCATCTGTGAGTGCAAGAAGCAAAATTAAACAAGGAGTCTCCTGATAGTGAAGGATTCTGTCTCATAGGAACCATGGCATCGCAGGGTGCTTGCAATGGACAGAAATGGAAAACATACACACACACACACACACACACACATACACACACACCCCGCCACACTGGGATTATGTTAATCAGAGCTGATATTCAAAATACGTAACAACTAGTTCAGCATGGACCTAACTATCAGAATGAATGAAATACCTAAATCAGGGGTGCCTGGGTGGCTCAGTCGTTAAACGTCTGCCTTCGGCTCAGGGTATGATCCCAGAGTCCTGATCGAGCCCCACATCAGGCTCCTGCGCTGGGAGCCTGCTTCTTCCTCTCCCACTCCCCCTGCTTGTGTTCCCTCTCTCTCTGGCTGTCTCTCTGTCAAATAAATAAATAAAATCTTAAAAAAAAAAAAAAAGAAAGAAATACCTAAATCAGAAGAGCATAGTCTGCTGATATACTGATAAATTCTGACTGAATATTAGCTTTGAAGAATATGATTTATTCTCCTCATCTTTAATTTACTTTAAAATTCAAATGTCGTAACTCGCAACCAGGAAGTTCTGTAATTCTGCAATCTTTGTCGGTATTTGCAGTGTAAACAGGGAGAAGCAAAGCTAAATGCTACAGGTGCAAGGCAGGAGTAAAAAGCCAGCAAGTACAGAAGAGAGCTGCGAGCAGTGAAGTGTAAAACAGGAAGTATATTCCCAATCAAAAATATTCAAATTCAAATATTTGTATTCTCAGATTCTGCCTTAGGCTTAAACTCACGAGCATGCCTAAGTCAAATAAATATCTTCAGACGTTGTAATGTTTTCCAGACTAACCAACTACTTCTGAAATACATTGCCTTCCTCATAATGGACCACGTCGTTATGTCAGGAAAGTGAAATCATTTAAAATTAAAAAATAATATAAATCAAAGACAAAAATTCCCCTAATGTATCTCTTATGGTATAGCCTGAGAGGTCAGAGACCATGGCTTTTACCATCTTTATACCTAGCATGGCATTCCTCATTCTTTACATTATCCAATGCAAAATGAATAAAGCTTTTTTCCTGCTCATTTGTTTATTCTTTTACTATTTTAACATAAGGAGCTTTTAATTTTTCTGAGTGAATGATAATAAAGTAGAAATATATAAGTACTTCATAAAAGCTATTATAAATCATGAAGGATAACAGAAAAGTGTGACATTGTTATTAAATTATAGGTCAAATTACTCAAAACTTATAAAGGCTATATGGAGAAAGAAAGAATAAATATGACCATAAATACCACAAACCATTTCTTTACCCGGTCAGAAGATTGCCAGCTTCATATGACAAAAAGCCTCACGGAGCATCCTGAAACCCACAAAGCTATCCAGGATGAACAAATCACCATATCATTCATCTGTTCAATGGGATTTCATGAGAAGCATAGCAAATTGGTTTAGAACAGGGTGGAATCACTAGAGAAATCCGTTGAGTATGCCTCAATCCTAAAGGGACTTGAAGAAAATTCTTTCAGTTATGGTATAAAGGTGAAGAAATACAGCTCAGGACGGACCACGGGAATAGCATATAGCACTCGTTTCTCCTTCGCCTTGACAATTGTCCAGTAAGCCACGCACAAAAGGATGATTCCTCAAGGTTGTGTATACACTAGAGAAAAATGTAATTCATGTTATACATACCAACTTCTCAAAACCAAAAACTCAGCATTTCTTCCTTTGAAACCAATGTCACGCTTTGTGTATCTCAAACCTCGAACCTGTAATTATGTGGCTAAGAATTAATTCAAGAATTTCAGATCAAAGCTGGAGGTATCACAATTCCAGATGTCAAAATATACTACAGAGCTATAATAATCAAAACATTTTAGTACTGGCACAAAAACAGACACACAGATGAATGGAACAGGATTGAGAGCCCAGAAATAAACCCATGCCTATATGGCCAATTAATCTATGACAAAGGAGGCAAGAATATACAGTGGGGAAACAACAGTCTTTCTAATCAATGATGTTTGGAAAAACTGGATAGCTACATGCAGAAGAATGAAACTGGACCACTTTCTTATACCACATGTAAAAATAAACTCAAAATGGATCAGAGACCTAAATGTAAGACTTGAAGCAATAAGCTCCTAAAAGAAAACATAGGCAATAATCTCTTGGACATCAGCCTTAGCCACATATTTCTGGATATGTCTTCCCAGGCAAAGAAAATCAAAGCCAAAATAAACCTTTGGCACTACACCACAATAAAAAGCTTCTGAACAGCAAAGGAAACAACCAACAACATGAAAAGCCAACTTAGTGAATGTGAAAAGATATTTGCAAATGATGCCTCCAGGAACAGGCTGATATCCAAAATATAGAAAGAACTTACACAACTCAACACACACACACACACACACACACACACACACAAGCAATCCAATTTTAAAAAAGGACAGAGGACCTGAATACACACTTTTCCAGAGAAAACTCACAGATGGCCAACAGACACATGAAAAGCTGCTCATCTTCACTCATCATCAGGGAAATGCAAACCAAAACCACAGTGAGACAGCACCTCACACCACTCAGAACAGCCAGTATCAAAAAGACAAGAAATAACAAGGGTTGGCAAGGATGTAGAAAGAAGGAAATCTTCGCGGACCGTTGGTGGAAATGTAAATTGGTGCAGCCACTGTGAAAAACAGTACGAAGTTTCCTCAGGAAAAAAAAAAAAAAAAAATGGAACTACCATATGATCCAGTAATTCCGCTATTGGGTATTTTACCCAAAGAAAACAAAAACACCAATTCTAAAGACATGCACCCCTATGTTGATTTCAGCATTATTTACAATAGCCAAGCTATGAAAACAACTCATGTGTGCATTGATAGATGAATCAATAAAGATGTGATTGATTTATATATATATATGTATATATAAATACACACACAAATATACATCATACGTATGTGTAAATATATATGTGTATATATATGATATATATACATATACATATATACACAATAGAATGCTACTCAGCCATAAAAAAAAAATAGTATCTTGCCATTTATGACAACATGGATGGAATTAGAGGGCATTATGCTCAGTGAAACAAGTCAGGCAGAGAAAGACATGATTTCACCTACATGTGGAATTTAAAAAACAAAACAACTGACGGTTGCTGGGGGGGGGGTGTGGGGATGAGCGAAATTGATGAAGAGGATGAAGAGGTACAAACTTCCTATTATAAAGAAAATAATTCACAAAGATGAAAAGGACAACATAGGGAATAGAGTCAATAAAAGCAAAGAAAATCTGAAGACAGTAGGATGGGAGGAATAGATGTAAAGAAGGCAAGAGGCTTAAGTTAGCACAACATAGTGACATTCATGCTTGATCATTTGATAAACGTCCAGGGATGACCACATTCCAAGGTCACTGGACAAATGATAGAAATAAAACGCAGGCACTGATGGGAGCTTTCTCCAAGGCAACAGCAATTACGACACTGACCTCATACCAAGAAACTGCACCAAACACCGCACTCTGTGAAGACTGAAAGTACAAAGTTAGAAACTACGCCATATACTACTTATAATTCACATTTTAAAATGTATTTTGAGATAACGCTGGTCTATCACACTAACTGATGACAGTTCATTTCTTGCTGCAGTAGCAGCCTGTATGTGTGGTGGGTGATTAAAGACCAGAGTCTCCCTGTTTTGACATTTGATGAAGTCTGAAAATATTTCTTATACAGAATGTGTAATAGCAATATTAATCAGCTTTTCAAATCTGTTGCTTCTCAAGACGATACCACAGATTTTTATCCTTCCCTCGACTACTAATTTCTTAAGGAGAAAAAAGCCATATAATGAGTAAAATATATGTTTAAGTTTTTACTCTTAAATAGCTACCAACTTTTAAATGTTTTGATACAACAGAAACAAATGCTTCAAGAAAATCTGTCTCAAAGATAAAATTTTAGCTAGAGAAATGCAAGAGAAGTTAAAGAATAAATATATTAATTCCAAAAATATTAGCAAAGTCTACTTAAAAGTCCTGACCCATCCTGTAATAGGTGTATAGACCTATCTTCACAAATTCATCTTTATCCATGTCAATGAACTCTTGATTAAAAAATAAAATCTTGGGGCACCTGCATGGCTTAGAGAGTTAAGTGTCTGCCTTCGGCTCAGGTCATGATCTCCAGGTCCTGGGATTGAGCCCCAAGTTGGGCTCCCAGCTCAGTGGGAAGTCTGCTTCTCCCTCTGCCTCTCCCCCTACTTATGCTCTGTCTCTCTCCCAAATGAACAAATAGAATCTTTAAAAAATAAAATAAAATAATAAAATAAAATCTTCACATACATTCTTCATTCTAAGATATCAAGAAATATGATTCCATTTATGTCATTTAAACTAAATAACAGATAATTCTGGTATAACCAATGATTTTACAGTCAATCCAAATTAATTTAATCTCCCAAACCTCTGTGGATTGAGTAAATTTAGCAAAGATTTTTATAACCTACACAAATGCAGACACTGAAAGCAATTTTTACATGTAAGGTACTGACCTAAAAGAGGATTAAAATTTTCTGTTATTCTTAAAGACAGAATTCGCCATTCATACCAAATCACCAAACCCTAATGCAGAGAAATGGTAATATTGTGAAAAGTATTTCCTAATACATAGAAGATGATTAGAATAAATGAAAAGATATCCCATGTACTTTTGGAGTTTCAAATAACTCCAACGTAATGTGCAAATTCAATGAAATCCCAGGGAAAGTGAAGTTGAATTTTCTTGAGGAACTTAAAATAGTCTCTAAAATACACGCTGAGGAATAAAGTCCAGAAACAGCAAAGTCAAGCATAAAAATGAATGTGGGCCAGTTAATTTAGCAGGTTTTAAGGAATACAACAAAGCCACAGTGGGGAAGCTAGATGGTATCAGTCGAAGCACACACGAATAAGGGAGACAAAAAAGAGAGCTGAGGAAAGGAAATGGTTAGACAAACAATGATAATGATAATGAAAGAGTCAGACAGAGATTCTGAACTCTAAAAAGTTATCACAGCCCAATCTCAGAAAAGTCCACGGCACCAGAAAAAGCTGAGAGGAACTCAGATCAGCCAGCCAATCCCACTCAGAGGGTGACCACCAGAAAAAAAAAAAAAAAAAACAAGAGTCCACAAGTTATAGATGTTTCTGGAAGCCAGCAGAGTTCCCAACAGCCAGTATCCAAGTACAGGATGGTGATAAAATTTGAAAGGCCCAGTGCAAAATGAAAATGTGGGTCTCAAAATGCTAAAGAAAGTGTCATTAAAAGTACTAAAATATAAAGTATTTTAAACTCTAAAACAGAAAGCTTATTCCTTCCTTCTCCAACCTCTCCCTCAATCTGTCATGGTATTTTTACTTGCTAGGTAAAGCAAATGATATCCTAAAAAGGAAAAAATTAAAAATCTGAATTGTTAGTATAAATTTCACCAATTATCTTTATATAGTGCAATGCCAGTCTTAATGCAAATATAAAAGCTTTTAACTCATATGCGGAATTCCTAAAATTACAGAATTATATTTTTCATAGCTTCTATGTGAGTATGCATTACATTCTCACCAGCATGGCAGAAAATCTGTACAAAACTAACACGAAGGTTTGTATTTCGTTTCTTCATACAGGCATGTTCTACCAATATTCTTTACCGTGGCTGATTGACAAATAAGGAAAGACTTTTTGAAACGAAAAGGAATTTGGGGTTGGACTATATCTTTCCTTTTCTCATCACTTTCAACATAAGTGGTTGGTGAACACAGGAACGTTAACACAAGCAAGAAAGGACATGATGGGGTTCCTGGCTGTGTTTCTTAGCGTCCCCTCGCTGATTTATTTCCACAATCAAAGCAAGTCCTGTTCAGAAAAGAACACATGCCTCTCGGGGCTGCTAAGGCTTCCTCGTTTATAGGTGTAACATGGTAAACTAACTTTGAGTCTTGCTGAACTTCTACGTAGTGCAGATTGTGGTAGGCAGACCAGTAAGACGGGCTGCCTCTGGCCTATGTAGCCCATGGAATTCCCTCACTTGAATACTGTAGGACCTGTAAGTGTGAAATGATATTTTTCCCAGGATTGTGTTACATTATATGGCAAAGGCAAAGGAACTTTGCAGATGCAATTAATGTCCCAAATCAGTTGACTTCAAGCTCATCAAAATCATGATTATCATAGGTGGGCCTGACCTAATCAGACAAGCCCTTTGCAGGAGGGTTTAGAAGTCAGAAACTCCAAGTAACAACAAAATCTCTCTCCTCTCTCCCTTCCTCCTCCTTCCCCACCCTTCATTGCTCTGCAGCTCTAAAGAAACAAGTGGAAGTAAACTCTACTCTCACAAGGAAATGAATTCAGCCAACAATCCGAGGGAGCTGAGAAACAGATCCTTCCTCCATCAAGCCCCCGAATGAGAACACAACCAGCCAGCCTTGCATGCAGCCTTGCGAGTCCCCACACAGAGGACCCAGTTGGGCAATGCCCAGACTCCTGACACACAGAAACCGCTGGATAAAAGTGTGTATTGTCTTCTACCACTGAGTGTGTGGTAATTATGGTGCAGTCTACATAACTCATACATGAGTCCCCTAGAACTCTGTGCTCACGGAGACTCGCCAGTGCTGTGCGAATGGAGCAGCAAGGAACAGGGACAGATGCACATGTCATGTGCCTCTTTCTTTCCTCATACATATGCTCCATTGTCCCAGATGAACTGGCTTACAAAATACATGTTCAAAGACAGAATCATTAAGGAGGTCAAATGAAGAGCAGCAGACGATTAAACCAACTGTGAACACTTCTGATCGGGAGACCCTGTGCAAAGGCACACTCATGAAGCTGGCCCTGTCCCTCGGGGACAAGGCCCAGGGACCAGGAAAGATTACTTCCAAGGACGAGATAAGGTATTTAATACTACATATTCTTCCCTTCGCTCCCCCATAAAAGCAACACTGTCTGAGAGAGAAGAGTGAGCAATTAGGATAGCAATCTGAGTACCAAGCATTATCCAACTGACCTGTATATTGGCCACATCATACTTGGTTCATGCTAAATTTTATATTTAATTACTTCACTGCTTCCCCTTCCCTAATCCCAACAAACGAACCCCAAAGGTTGCCAGATTTATTATAGAGGGAATCACAAAACTGCCATTTTCTCTGAAATCCAAATTACAGTGTGAGTAATACACATTCTGGTGCCGTGGCACTCATATCACAGCTCTTCAACTATTTTTTAATAAATCCTTTCAAGTTAGACAACGCTTTGGACAATTCATGCCTTCAACGCACCCTCTGGAACTGCATTCAATCATCTTTCTAAGATGGTTTTGCCCCTAGAGACTCAATAAAGACAGAGATTGTTAGAAAAGATTCATTGAAGAATTTTAAGTAAGATTATCAACCTAACTTCATAAAACCAACAATTTCTAAATGCCTGCAAGATCATAAGATGCTATCTTCCAGCTGTTCTGAGGGTAGAACTCGTATAGAAGTTTTGTTCTCAAACTGCCTTGGCATTTGGAAATATGTAAGTGCTAAGCTCTAAGTTATTTTATTCTCCCAGGGGAGAGAAAACAGCTGAAGGAAAAACATTCTGATGAAAATACGCCAACATCATTTCCATCTCCAAACCTCCCTCAAGAGTTGCAGCCTGTGAGCAGATCTTAGGTGGCTTTTAAAGTCCCAAAAGTCCATCCTTTACACTTTACTGAATGGTGGTTCCAACTGCAATGAGAATGAAGAGACTCAGACCATCCCAAAGAGAACTCTTATTTCTCCTGCCTCAAGTCTTGCAGTCACCTTTTATTGTTCCTATTTTTGACATTTTTTTCTTCCCTTAACTCAACCTCCCTTTATCAATACATCTGTTTCCTCTTCCATTACCAAACCTGAGATTCTAATAACCTCGCACCTGAGTCATTTCAATACCTCTTTACCTTCCTAAAGTCCTTTTTTTCTTCTCATTTAGTAGAACACTGCCAGACTAATACCTCTAAAACACAATGTCTGCATATGAGCAAATCTAAAGTGTGTATCAAAGTTTCCTCTCAACCTGGGCCCTTCACCTTTTGTGGTTTCCTATTCACTGACTATCAGGAAGTAGCCTAGAAAGCCTACTCAGGTTCTCTGACAGATAATGTTTTGTTTCGTATTTTATAGAGAAACTTAATCCAACTCCATATCTTTGGATTCAAGTAAACAGCCTTTTTTTTTTTTCAGTTCTCTACTATACACCAGGCACTATGCTTGACAACAGAGAGGCAACGATGAGTAAGATATGGCCCTGCCTTTGAAGAGCTCCTTGTGGTTGGGGGGGAGAGTTTAAAGTTCACCCCACCAGCACCAGCAGCACAATACATGTGCCAATTACTAAAAAGGATTATGTATAAAGGCTCTGAGAACACAAACAAGGGAAATAGTGAGAGGGATGTTAAAGAGAATGGACCTAAGAAGACCATGTAGGAGATACAACAGACTAGGTCATTCGTTTATTGTCCTGATCAGGAAATTGGGGCTTCCATTCCTAAACAATATTCAAAACAAGAATTTTTTTTTAAAAGGCTTCCTTAGAGTATTGACAAGGCTGCGGCTGCAGTTTGAAGGTGATGGATGCCTAAATTAGAGCAGAAGCAGCAAAGACGGAAAGTCGGGAGATGAACTGGTGTAATGAAGAACTTATAAGACTGTGAAAAACAATATGAGAGAGTGAGAAAAGGGGGACTAAGTTGGGCCCCAAGTTCTCAGTTCCAAGTGCCCACGGCTACATAAGATGTCAATGGCAAAACATTCAGAACAGAGCCAGGGCCGGAGAGGGAGAAAGCATAGCATTTTAGGCATTCTAAATGCCTCTCCTTGCCGCAGGCATTTATAGACGAGACCTAGAAGGCAGTGTTGGTGTATATTTGGGGACAAGATAGAAAACATTAAGGAAGAGGTGCAAAAAAGAACAGCAGGGAGCCAGGAATGTAATTTTAGGATTCATCCACCTTTGGAGTCAGCAGAATCTGGTGAAACCAAGGAGAGAAAACAAGGAGGAGCAGCCAGAAAATTAGAAGAGAAAGAAACACAACATGGTCTAGGACCTGCCAGTTTTATCAGGTATCACTTAAAAATAAAGGTTATGAATTATTCTCTGCTCTCTTCTCCATAAGAGCACTTTCATTTTTTAGTGGTCATGGAAATTGGGGTCTAGCTTTTGATAATTTATTTCAAAATACGAAGCCAGGAATCTTTAGAGTACACACAAGGGTATGTTTTTAATTATGAACTAACAATATGAGAGGAAATCTGATGAAATACACTAGAATTCACTTACATGTTACTGAGAAAAAATGGAGACACATGGCTTCTCTCCAGCTGATCTGACTGCTCCCAATAGCCACACTGCTGTAAACTGCCACCGGCAAGACTTACACCTCAAAACAATCAAAATAAAAGAACATATAAAGTTCTACATAATAAATATAGGTCTGTACTTAAGGCCAATGTGTTTTATGTTTTTAGCCAAGCACAGGTCTCTTTCTTATATTAACACTGAAAGGACCTACCAATAGTTCATAAATCCCAGCCTTAACACTGCATGCCTCCCACTGATACTCTGTATTGCAGGTTTTTATAAGCTGTCTTTGGGGCAGAGCCCTCAGCTCCATAGGCCACCAAAAGATGTTGACTAGGACTGGACTATGCCCAAGGGAAAAAGGGTTCAAATACATCTAACTCGAAACATGAGCTCTCAACAACTGAAATGGAATCTAACCAACCTACACAACAGACTACTGTGGGTTTTTTCCCTTAAACAGGAAGTTGTAGTATTTGGAGTCAAGACAGACTGCTATCCGGATTCTAGTTCTGCTATCCAATAGTTATATGACCTTGAAGCTGTTCGAAAATCTGGGTTTCCATGTATGAGTAATGGATGGTTGAATATAACTTACAGGGTCGCTGGGAAGGTTAAATTCGGTGGCACATATAAATTACCTAGAACACGGCCTGCTTGGTCCAGATCTGCACTATGTAATTGCGTGAGATGAGTTTTCAATAATAACATTAATTTTGTTTGATCTTCTTTCTCTACCACAATTTTATTGACTTGTATTAGCAAGAAAGAGCAGCATTTTTGTAATCTGACATTTTCAAGATTTCACATGATTAACACCATTTCCAGCAAACTGTAATGTTAGTTTCTCTAGCCTTTATGACCATCTATGATTAATGCTCTCTTAGCTAGTACTAAATGTGATAATGTTATGAGTTCTATAACTTGAAGCATTATAAGTAGGACAAAATGAGATGATTTATGCAATCAAAGACAGGTAGAACAGCACATACTTGACCCCCATTCAAGAAAGATAAAACAATTTATGATAGGAGTGTAGGGTTATTTAGGAGAGAAAAACACAGCATGCAAAGAAAGAGGGCCTCTACTTTGTAAAGTTTGTATAAAACTTATGCTAATTTCAAAACACAGCATAATCACTAACATGCCTTTTTTTGGTCAGATGTGCCTCTGGCAATCACGAACAGTCCCTGTGCCTCAGTTTCTTTGTCTGCTAAATGCCAATAGCGATATTTACCACACAGTTTTAAGGTTCAAATAAGTTAATATATATAAGGTATATAACTGTCGAGAATATAGTTATTTCTCAATAACTGTTGATTGCTATGATTCTTTCTTGAATTCATTAGAGTGCAAATATAAACAGAAAATACAATCATCTGGGACTATAAAGAGAATTTAACGTTGGGACTACATTCAGTGGTGTGGGCAAGGAAAGGAAAGAGAAGAGATATTGAAGGACCTGGGGACTGACAAGACTCACAAATCATTATTACAGGGAGGTCTGTAGAGGCAAGCAGGGGGAGGATGGTGTCATAAAGGGACACAGAACCACGGCATGGAAAGAGGAGGAGAGAAAAATCTCTATTTTCAACTCACCAACCCCAACAAGAAAGCAGAGGGCAAGGAAGTCAAGGTGCTGGAGTCCATTGGAATCAGCCCCTCAGAGCTCCACCACAGGCAGGTCAGAGAATGGATCTGGGGGGGAAGAAGAAATGACCAGACCAAATAATAATTGAATAATTAGATCAAACTCCTTATTCCTCAGAAACAGTCTTAGCCAAAAGCTTTTATTTTGCTCACTGCGTTACTTCCTCAGTCCCTCACCCACGCCAAGTCTGTTTTTATTTTTAGGAGAGACCTACTGTGACAGCTGTGTCACATCTGATATCTTCTGGGCTTTTGATCAGTGGAGTATAAGCCTTTATTTTGAGACACATATTTCTTTTTTTACTATTCCAAATCATAGTCAAGAGGAAGAAAATTCTTGGTTATTAAAAAATGCCACAAGCCTAATAAATCGAGGTTGTCAATTTGTTCGTGCAAAAGACACAGGTGTCAAAGTCTGATGAGCCCTTGAACATTTTTGGTGATGGCTTCACAAACAGAGTGGTGGTTCGCTTTATTTTGGGTCATTTTCTATTCTCTCATCTTTAGGGTGATTCATAATTCCAAGACCCACTTTAAACCAAAGAGTTTTACACTCAATCAGCAAATAACCTCAATGGATCACTCTAAATCTTGATATTAGATAAAGACGCTCTCCTTAACCAAGCTTTTGTCAGGCTCTTCTCACTTCTCTTTTTGGCCAGGACTTGCTCTTGGGCTCTGTCCTTGGACTATTTAGTCTAGTTTAATAAAAGAGTACTGCTGGGATAATTTAGCAAAAATCCCATACCCTTGATATCTAGTAAAATTCCTCACTACCAGGCTCAGTATCTGACCACCCTCCATATCTGATCAAATTCCTTATCCTCTACCCTGGAGGTCTTATCACCCTAACCTGCCTTCAGCTATAATTCTGTCAAGCCGCTTTAGCCAAAATCACCCCTTTATCTGTGACATTTCCTCTCAGTAAATTTCCATTCACTGACCCCCCCACACACACTTCTTAATGATAAATCTCCACTTGTCCTTCTTGCAGTCAGAGCTGAGCCCAATCTCTCTCACTTCTACAAAACCCCTTTATACTAGTCTCCCTGAAAAGGTCTAGCTTAGCATTCTTTGACAAGCGTCATGAGTAATTTTTTCTTTTTTTTTTTAAGATGTTATTTATTCATTTGACAGAGAGAGAGACAGCCAGTGAGAGAGGGAACACAAGCAGGAGGAGTGGGAGAGGAAGAAGCAGGCTCCCAGCGGAAGAGCCTGACGTGGGGCTCGATCCCAGAACTCCAGGATCACGCCCTGAGCCGAAGGCAGACACTTAACGACTGAGCCACCCAGGCGCCCCATGAGTAATTTTTTCTTTAACACATTAGCTGTCTCAATGAATTGATACAAATTTTTGTTTCATGTGTCAATAACTATTATTTTGTTTATATATAAAACATTCCTGATTACCTTTATCTGTACAATATTTTAAATTCTCCTTTAAACCTATTATGATATCTTTCTGGTTTCCTCAATAATTAATGAGTAAGTAAAATCTTTGGCACAAATCCCTTTTATATTTGTGTGACTCACATATCATCTTTTTAGAGAAGTAATTCTTTAAGAGCTGTTATTACTATTCCCCAATTTTACAGATGGAGAAACTGAGGCCCAGAAAAGTTAAGTAGTTGGCCTACAGTGGCACCACTAATAATGTAAACTCATGATTGTTGAAACTGTTAAAAAAAAGAGACAACAACCCCCAAATGGAGTCACGCGTGCTACGCCCCTGTCACCAAACTGAGACTTAATACCTATCCTAGTCACAGTTTCAACTTCTCCCACCTATATAATCTTAGCTAGTCAACCTGGAATTACCTGGTCAGCACTAGTGAGGTAATTCTCCCTGAGAGATACCCTGCTTTCCCCCAAAGATAGGTGACCTTGCCTGAAACAAACAGCTCTTTGCCTAAATAACTTCCTTGTCCTGACTATAGTGGTTCAGCCTATAAAAGTCTCATGTACAGCTCTCTGAAGCCCCTTTCTATACTCTAGACAGGTTTTGCCTGATTCATGAATCACTGAATAAAGCCAATAAGATCTTTAAAATGTATTTAGTTGAATTTTTTTTTTAAGATTTTATTTATTTATTTGAGAGAGAGAGAGTAAGGTCGAGAGCACGAGCCAGGAGACAGAGGGAGAGGGAGAAGCGGGCTCCCCACGGAGCAAGGAGCCCAATGCAGGACTCGATCCCAGGACCCTGGGATCATGACCTGAGCTAAAAACAGACGCTTAACTGACTGAGCCACTCAGACACCCCGAATTTTTTTAACAAAGCCAAAGTACATAGTTTTCCAATACACTATAATTTTATTAATGTAAACACAGACATGGAGTTTGTATGCTAGAGCATTTAACACAACACTGGATCATATGCAGCGTGAAAACCCAACCAACTAATAATTACTACTGATTAGATAATTAGTGACTGGAATTGGTAATTACACTTCAACATAGTTGCTGTATGGTAATAAAAGCAAAAATAATAGCTTGGTGAAGCATAACAAAGTAGCATAATGAAAACCCAGCCACCAGACATGTCAGGAAATCATATCAATTGGAAGTTGAAGAAGCCCCAGGTCTATTTTTCTTCACTCCACTGATTCCCAGGATTAGCAGAGATCATTTAACTGATTTTGACTGGTTTCATACATAGAAAGGAAAAGAAAAGAGAGATAGAGAGAGAGAATCAGAGAAGGAGGAAAAGAAAGAGGAGGAACAGCAGGCTTCAACATGTGATAAACTAAGCACTGCATGTGTATGAGTCTTGAATTCTATGTTGCAATTCTATGACACCAGAAGTTACTTAAGCTGACTCACAGGTCCTTTCTATATAACATGGGCATAAGATCACCTAGCATTAAGCTATTAAGATAAATGAAATAGTGACTATAAACCATCTGGCATTTAAGTTAGTTTTCAGCACATCTTAATCCCCTTTGCTCAACCCCACCCCTGCCCCCAATCATTTCATAACCCTCAAAACACAGTGAAACAGCACATGGAATTCAGAATACTCTTTACTCTTAAGTAATACCAGGGAGCAGACGGTGAACCTGAACATTCGAGTCGATTTCGTTTCCAGTCTGCACCTGTATGATGTGAATTATCAATGACACATCAACAAAACAACTAACTTAAAGACGTACATTATGAATGTGATGAAAAATGTGTTTGCCTTAAAAGAAATGTAAGACAAGCAAATGCTATAGGACTCAGAAGTTCTGATCTCCATCACACAGTGTCTGAAAGGAAGATTCATTGCAGTAACAGCGTGACATCCTGAAGGGACAACTTCTATGTTACGGTTATCTTAGTGCACAGCTGAAGTGACAAGCTAACATGCAGTCCTGAAACCATTTAAGATGATACAGTGCTCTGCATTTCCTCACTTTGCTTCAGTTTTTTGTGGGAGACTGGGCTGGGAGAGTGTTTTAAATCACATTCCCAATTTAGTTCATGGAGAAGTAGTAAAACAACGAGGACATCAATTCTGAATTTCCTAGCTCCTTCTATCTTCCTCACTAACTTCCCTAATTTCCACTTCCCAACTCCTCTAGAACCTTTCACCCTCATGCATCCCTTTCTGAATTAAACAAACATAGAAACTAAATATATATTAACTCGGAACTTATGCAAACTATTTTCATACTGTATACTAAACATAAAGTATACAAGAGAAGTAAAGAAATTATTAATTATTAATTAATTATTATTATTATTGCCTTTGAGTGGCCAGTTCATAAATTGCCAACAACTGCTATAAGGTAAATGGAGTTTTCTATCTTATAAAAGGGAAAAAGAATTGCATTAAAGAGAACTCAAAAGGAGAGCATAGACAATGAAGCATTCTTGGGATCTCTGGCAACTGACAGTAGATTAAAAAGCCATTTAGGGGCACCTGGGTGGCGCAGTCGTTAAGCGTCTGCCTTCGGCTCAGGGCGTGATCCCAGCGTTCTGGGATCGAGGCCTACATCAGGCTCCTCCGCTAGGAGCCTGCTTCTTCCTCTCCCACTCCCCCTGCTTGTGTTCCCTCTCTCGCTGGCTGTCTCTCTCTGTCAAATAAATAAATAAAATCTTTAAAAAAAAAAAAAAGCCATTTAGACACAGAAATACTAAACATGAAGCAGATTCTTCTGAAAAGATGTCTACTTCAGGCTTGTGATTTACTGAGTTTGAACACATAACCATGAGACCACTATAGGACGATCTACAGGTGTGTGGAGACTGCATGGCCTGTATCCATCTTTCCAGGCTTCCTTGCTCATCTGGAGAGTTAAAAGAATCCATCATACAGTCCCATCACCATCAAATGCCAAGGACCAAACTCCTGTCACTGCCATCCCTTTACCCAGTTACTAAACACTGCAGAGAGTTCCATGGGCACTTTACCTGATGCTGGCCACTCTCATAATGCTGACCGAGGAATCAGTTCATATGAAACTATCCCAGCTATACCCAGGGGGAGTTAGTCCTGTAGACAAAATTTATCTCAGTAAATAACTGAGATCAGAGAAATACACAGTTCTAAGATTGAAGAAATAACTATATCTGCTAAGTGTGTTGCTTCTTTTAATTCACAAAAGATGTGTCAGTGCATAATTTAATAATACATCATCCCTTATGGGGTTCTCTGTTTCAATCCCCATTTGTCTAACATCAACTAGCATACTGAAATTCAGGTGTGTTTTTTTTTTTTAAGAGCGAGAGAATGCAGGCTCAGGAGTCAGGGAGGGCGGGGTGGGGGGTAGAGGGAGAGAGAATCTCCAGCAGGCTCCATGCTCAGCATGGAGCCCGACCTAGAGCTCAATCTCACAGCCCCGAGATCATGACCTGAGCTGAAACCAAGAGTCAGATGCCCAACCGAATGAGCCACCCAGGCACCCCTGAAATGCAGTTCTGGCATTAACTATCTGGAATTAGTGTAAACCCCACAAGTTAAGGGCTGAGTCTTCTGAAGACTGACCCTACTTTAGATGCCAGTGACAAATTCAAGTGATCCTTAGGCCTTCAGCAATATTGACAAATGGCTACAAATCAGATGGTTCCCAAGACTCCCCTCACACTTAATAATTTTCTAGAACAACACAGAACTCATGAATGCTATATACTTAGAATTGCAGTATTACGATGATGGATACAACTCAGAAGCAGCCTAATGAGAAGACACACAGTACAAGCACTGGGAGTGTCCCTCAACCCATGGACTCAGAGTACATTACCCTCCAAGCACACTGTTGTGTTCACCAACCAGGAAGGTCCACTAAGCCTTGTGTCCAGAGTTTTTATTGTAGCTAGATTATATCCTTGAACAGGAGTGAAATCAATCTGTAGTCCTCCACCCCACCCCAAAGTTTAGGCTGGCTCAAACTTCCAACTCTCTAATCACGTGATTACCTTGTGTCCAGCCTCCTTTCTAAAGCTACCTAGGGACCCAGGAGTCACTTCATTAGCGTAAACTCAGGCGTGATCCAAGGGGCTCAAGAATAACAAAGCCACTCTTATTACTCAGGAAATCCCAAGGACTTAGAGTCTCCCTCCCAGGATCCAAGGACAAAGGCCATTCATATTCTTTATTACACAATACTGGGACAATCATAAGGAATATAATATCAAATGAACCAAAGACAAGTCATGAATGTAGAAGTGATGACTGAATAATGTGTGGGGAAACATAGGTGTCTTGTTTCTTCTGTACGAGAACCACGGGGCAGCACCAGTACCTAATTAAAACTGTTAGTTCTCTTGTGGCCTATACTGTGCTTAGAAAATAATGGGACTCACATCCTGAAAACTGAACCACTCTAGGGGCACTAACACCATGTGGATGGGCCCATATCAACTACATTTACCACCATCATTGTCATCTTCTAAGAGTTTATCTTGCAGGAAAAAAAAAATCCTGATTCTTAGCCATAAAGGGCTTCCTCCCTAGGTACTGACAAGCTTAAACAATGCCATCCTCACAGTGCATCCTCTTTGAAACAGTCGATGCCCTGTAGCGCACATTCCCAGGAGATTAATGCAGCTACAAAATCCACAACAGAAAGGTGTCAAATCCTCTGATCACTCCCCGCACCTTAGGATGGACAGGATGCCAAACCTTCCTATAAGCTATAATTTGTCTCTGATGTTTTCAGTATCTCTTGCAATTCAGATAGAAAATAAAACACTGGAGGTGGAACTGGCGAAACTAAAGGCTAAGTACCAGCTATGCCACTCACTTTGAAAATTTTACTTCACCTCTCTGAACCTCAGATTTGTCATCTGTAAAATGACCATAATGATAACATCATCATCATACAGTAATGATAAAACATGATAACACATGTATGACTTTTAGACACGTGGGAGATGAAGCTCTTAAAACAGGCAGAATCCTGACTTATGCTCTCCAGTCATCTTGTTCAACAAAACCCTCATTGGCATTTTCTCTGATATGCTGTGTTTGGAACCAATTTACAATTTACACACATACACACACTATTGATCTTCTCTCTTGGCTCTAACAAAGGACACTTAGAGACCTAATATGCATTCAATAGTTACATCCCCACCCTTGCCAAGATAGGTAAAGATGGATAACGAACCTGAAAATGTTTTACAACCCTGCCAAAAGAAATCCAAATGCTATTCAATGCCCATATCTTGAGCTTATCTTTATGCACAGATGAATGGTTCTCCATGGGAAGTCAGGTACTTTAATTTTGCATCCTAAAAATGCCAAATCTGTCCCCCGTAATTTTGTATCCTAAAAATGCCAAATCTGTCCTGATAGCTTAAGTAAAACATTCAGAAACACCAAATATTTACATTTAGAGCATTCTCCAGATTTCAATCTAGAACTAAGAGCCATGTGTTTCCAAAGAAAAGACTGGATGACACAATATCTGAGAATCATAGTCAACCAGTGTGCTTTACTCTTTAACTCTATGCCTCCTTCCATGCTTCCTCCTATAACTCGTGTGTTCATACGAGTCAAAGATATTTATAAAAATCTTTGCTTTCTGTTGTTGCCAAATTAGAATCAATATATTTTGAATATATTCAAACTGTACAAACTATTTCCAGCTACTTCCTCTCAGAAGATGAGCTATTTGCCTATACCACTTCATCTCCCACTATTTTAAATTCACCAGATTCTCCAAATTCTAACTATTCCTTTATTAGGTCACTCCTAAAACACATTATTGAAGCTTCCGATGAAAACGCTTCCACAGATTTGTTTTACTATCATATGCTCAATTTCTAGGACTGTGGAATGTATATCGTTATTCTAACAGTCATGGTGCATTTTGCTTCACCCCTCAAATATTGTGTGCCTATGAGTGACTGGCACTGTGCTAGGCATCAGGACACAATGCAGAAAGAAAACAGATGTACCTGCCTCCATGAAACTCACAAGGAACTGATAAAGTAACTTAAAGTAACAGGGTCGAGGGTAGAGAATAGGAGGCAGGATAGCTATTTTAGAAGGCAAGGTCCATGGAGGGATCGTGTGAGGTGGTGAAGTTTAGGCTCAAGAATAATGCATGAGGAGGAGCTCGCTACTGAAGGACAGCAGAGAGAACCTAGAGCAAGAAGGAACTGCATACACAGTTGACGCTGGAACCACGCAGGGGATGGGGTTCACCTGCTGTGCAAGTGAAAATCCACATATAATTTTGACTCCCCAAAACTACTACAATAGTTTATTGTTGACCGGAAGACTTACCAGTAACATAACAGTCAATAAACACCTATTTTCGATACTATATGTATTATAAACTGTATTCTTACAATAAGGTAAGTTAAAGAAAAGAAAATGCTATTAAGACAATTATAAGGAAGAGAAAATACATTCATAGTGCTGTACTGTATTTACCAAAAAACAAAAACAAAAAATCTGCGTATAAGTGGACTTGTGCAGTTCAAACCTGTGTGGTTCAAGGATCAACTGTCTAAGGCTACAAGATAGGAAAGAGCTTAAGATGGTTTAAGAAAAAGAAAAAAAGGTTCAGGGTGGCCAAGGGATAAGGACCGAAAGCACAGTGACAGAAAACAATTTAAAAGCATGAAAAATGACATAACTAGAGCCATTTGTTTTTCGGTTTTTGAGAGAGAGTGTGTGTGTGTGCGCACGCATGTGAGAGCAAGAAGGGAAGGGCAGAAGGAGAGAGAATCTTAAGGAGACTCCCAGCTGAGCACAGAGCCTGATGTGGGGCTGGATCCCATGACCCTGAGATCATGACCCAAGCCGAAATCAAGAGTTGGATGCTTAACCAACTGAGCCACCCCAGGGCCCCAGGAACCATTTTTAAAATAGAGCTGGAACAGCTCTTTCAGAGTAACTACCGTGCTTGTTGTTTTCTAAACCTGTGATCTGGGACAAACTGCCAACATTCCAAGATGTCAGCAAGACTACGAAGGTCCTATTTGAAAATGATAAAAGCGAACTTCTGCGGTTCAATGAAGTACAAACCTAGCCCTGCTTGTCAGCATCAATGAACTCCTCTGAAAAACAACCCACCTAAGCCTCCTTTTTTCTTTAAAACCTCCTGAATCTACCTCCTGTAACTGGGACACTCATTTGGGTTTCTATCTAAATCTGTGTACCCCGAACTGCAATTCTCTGATCCCACATAGACGCTTCACCTCTGACACGGACGGGTCTCTGGTTTTCAGCTTGAGAGAAGCGACAGTGAGTAACTAGGTGGATAAGGAAACTCCTTTCAAGCCCTGATGGGGTGGGGGGGTGTGGAGGATACAAGAGCGGACACCAACACCACAGGAGCGAACTACAGGCAAGCAGTGCCCTCTGATGACAGCTGGGTTTCAGTTTGGGTCAGGAAGGCAAAGGAAGGCTTTGCAACAAAAGGATGGAGAGAATTTGCTGACCTGAGCAGGAAGTCCATGGAAGGGCTTTGGTACACAGAGCAGTCAGATGAGAGCTGTGCAGAGCAGTGGAGGGAAAAGATTCCAGGTAATGGGGACAGAGGGAGAGGCTTGTCCTTGTGATGGTAACCGAGACAAACAGGGATGAGAGGCAGGAGGGGTTTGTCCTCACAGTCCTGGTGCTGAGAGAGGACAACCCATTACTCAGCTCCATAAGGAGCCTCCAGGAATAGCAGCCCCTGAGAGTATGGACTATGTCAGTGTGATGGGGTTTGGGGGCTGCAGGTAACAGCTGGAGACTACACCATGTCGCAGGAGGCACGGCCCATCCCAGAGGCAGCTCCTGAACAGTGGAATGACCCTCCAGATCACAGAGATGGATGAGGCAGAAGAGTGAGGAGATTCACTCAATGTCATTGTGCTCATGACCAAAGGCTCATTTTTTTTAACGTAACTTCCTTTTATGGCAGGCAGCTTTCAACGTTATTCTCGTAATGTGATGGTATCAAGAATATATAAGGTAAAAAAACACAAAGATTTTTGAACACAGAATTCTTCCTCCTGCATGCTTTCCAACTGCGGACCCACAAAAAACAAAAGTAATAAATTCAGTGAGTTGGGAGGATTTATCTCCTAAGAACAGTATCACTGGCCAATGACAAGGTTGAGAAATGGTAAAGAAATATATTTATAATTGCAAACCTCCCCCAAAGAAACAACAAAATTCCTCTGAAGTTAATGGGAGAAGACAGTCAAAAACCATTATGGTTGAGGGGAATGAAGAGGCTGCAGGTCTGGAAATTCCCAGGTCCCTTAGAATGAAAAATGTTTAACGGCATATGGCAAAGAGGCCACTGAATTTGGCTACTACGTCTGCACACTGGCCAGATGGTATTTGTATAATCAAGGAGGGAAAGAATTAAAACCAGGGTTCTGGCATCTCCATAGGCAGGCTGAGGGGCATAACATAACCTGGCTGTAATGTGACAAGAGGCATCAAGACACCCTCCCAAGTGAAGGGCTCTGATACCATCGCTTCCTAATTACCTCTACACGGGTGAGACATTAACCACTTGCCCTACAGGGAATTCTTCAAACATCAAACAGGGAAAGTAATACCTTCCCCCACACCAGGTGAGCTTTGCTGAAGTGACTGGAGATTGAGAGGAATCCTACCCACGGAGCTGAGTGTGGGCAAAGGGTCAAGAGAAAGAGGCCACCTTGGCAGTCGAGATAAAATGAGATCAACAGGTGTAATTGTAGAAAGGAAGGCAGCAGAATGGATCCCCTGCAACACCAGTGTAGGCTTTGCTGGGTAGCCAGGGAACCAACAGACTTGGGAGCAGCCTCTGGAATGTGGTTGCCTCTTTTGAGTCAAGATTCAGATCAACTCAGGGTGTAAGTGTTAGAGTCACGTTATCACAACCAACCCATTAGGAAGGGGAACACTTTAACCCCAAAATAAGCTTCGGAAGCACAGAGGGTAGAGAAAACAAAACAAAACTCACCAAGGAAAAACAGTTGTGCCTTTGCAAATGAGTGTAAGCAAAATGATGTAAAACGATGCTGCTTTATGAGGATCTGAAATTCTGCCACTACCACCATCTAATGGAGATATAAAATCACTCCCATTTTCAGGACAGAAATAATTACATGATGTTGTTGAACTGAAAAGGCTCTATTTTTAAAATATAGTTTCTATTACTCTAAAAGAAATTAGTGTTGTTAGTAGAAAAATTATAAAGTTCAGAAAAGTATGGGGAAAAAAAAACGTAACTCTATACCTCCCAGAGGCAACCACTAGTAATAATGTCATTTCTCGCTTCTATTTTCTATGCATATTTTTCCATCGTTGATATACTAAATATGAAACATTATACCCTGCTTTTTCAGTTACTATAACAAATGTTTTCCAACTGACTTTATATTTTAATATATCTGGTTTACTTGTTACAAATTTTTTTCTTTTTAGGTCATATAAAGTGTAACGTGGCCTACGTTGCGGATGTAATACTTGGTGATCAATGACAAAGTAGTTTATGAGCTCTTGCTAGGTTCAAATCACTAGGCTCAACAAGCTGAGGAGACTGGAATTTCTGCCTCTAGCAGAGTCAGACAGGTGGAACCCCAGGGACTCCCCCTATAATAAAAAGTGCAGCAGAGCCTCAGGGAACTTCCAGCCTCCTTTGCACTGTGCCCCTCCTTATTCTGGCTTGTTCATTTGCAAATGAAAGAAAGCAAAAGATTTAAAACAGTTCTTTTATGATTGCCCCTTCATTCTTCCAGCATCTCCTGGTGTCTATTAAGATCATCTTCAAATATCACATTTCTGTAACTCTCCCTGGTTCCTCCTCCTCTGAGAAGACTCAACTGTTCCTCTATGTGTCCGTAGAGCTTTCAATAAACTCTGCAGTTTATCACATTTATTATATAATTAATCTCCTGTAACAGCTTGACCCCCTCATGAGTCCATTATGAACTCTGTAAAGATAGAAATAAGTACATTTTGGGGTGATTACAATTGAATATATTTAAAGTGAAACCCAATTCCCTAAAAATTTGATAAAGTAACACTGCACATTTTTTGTTAGTAGTAGAGACAATAAATATATCTAAGTATAAAATTGTTTTATTTTTTTAAAGATTTATTTATTCATTTGAGAGAGAGAGGGAAGGAGCTAGAGTGCAAGTCGGGGGAGGGGCAGAGGGAGAGGGAAAGAGAAATCCAAGCAGACTCCCTGCAGAGCTTGGAGCCCAACGTGGCCCTTGAGCCCAGGACCGAGATCACGGCCTGAGTGGAAACCAAGAGCTGGACGCTCAACTGACTGCACCATCCAGGTGCCCCTAAAACTGTTCTTAAACGATGTTCATGGAGATTGCTTTTGTAGAATCCTCAAATCAATGTTTAATATCTCAGCTGTTTCACTTCCTGAAACATGCAAAAAATGCATAGTATTTGCGCTTCCAAAGAATGAAATGCCTGCTCATTTATTATTACCACCAACTTGGCATTGAGAGGGTTAAATCTACAAAGAGGGTCAGATCATGACAGAAGCCAGAGAGGACAAATACTCTACAGCCTCACAGAGGTTTAAGAAGATTTTCCTTTAAATCAAGAGCACCACAGAGTACTACAAAATTATTCACCTTTTTCAACGGTCAACCATCCGTGTCAATAAATTCTAGACCCTGTTCAAAGGGACAGAATAGGAGAGCACAGGACAGCTTAAATGGCTTTATCTACAATCACATAACAAATCAGAAAGAAGGTGATAATCCGTGATTATACAACATTTCCTCATAAGGATTTAGGACATTTTGAGATTATTTGAAAAGCTTTTTAATCCTGGCCTGAGGGTGGGGGGAAAGGGAATCTTCTCTAAAAGTTCACGGGATAGATTCCAGTATTGTTCCTGGATTCCTTTTTTTCCTCTTTTTCTTTTTCCTGACTTTATTTAGTTTTCTTTTCTATTTATTTTTAATTTATAGAAAACAAATCATTTTTATATAAGATGCCATATATGTTATAAGTGCATATTTTAAAAATAACATCGGAATGCTGGAAAGTTCAAATGTAAAGATATACTCAGTGTGTAGGACACGCTGTGCAGGGCTCCATGAGCTTCCTCGCAGACATCAATTCAATTTAAACCTCACCAAATAAATTCAATTTTAATTTTGCTCAGTATTGATCCCAAGTGAGGTTAGTTCAGGCCCTTTGGAGGGGAGTTATCTATTACAGCAATCACCACTCCGGAGAGCCAAAGAAGCAATTGAATCGGAGAAACTGTTTGCAAATGGCCAAACAAATTGATAATTTTCAAAGAAATGGACTCTAACACAGAGAAAGTATAAGCCCTATTTATTGTTTTCTGCAAATGATAGTGGTTTCTCTTTAGCCAGACAATCTGAGGCTGATTGTGTTGTTATGGCAAAGCTATTCAAAGGCTTGGAAAATGTCTTTTCTGGAAATGTCCTTTCACTCACTAGCCCTGGGACAGCCCAAACAACCCTGTATAGCTTCGCGCTGAAACAATTCTTTCAAGCTACCCACTTTCCTTGGGCAGCTTCCTGGTGGGGGAGATTAGGAAGACTTCCAATCTGGCCAGAGTCCCATCTGCAGGGCTCTCCCACTGGGGACTGATTGCCCCAGAGCAATCACTACAGTGGGGAGGCGTCTGGGCACGGCACTGGGAAAACAGGGTGCTGATGGCTGATTAGAGAACCCTGACCAACAATCCTGGCACAGTTCCAGCACAGAAGGTTAGAGTTCTAGTGTGACATTTCAAACAGCAGACAGCATAAACCAACAAACAATTCATCCTCTGTTTTGATAATGACTGCAGCCATTCTCATTGACCACTTGGAACCAGAGCAAAAAAATCCAGCAATCTGACACAAAGTATTCAAAGTTACATACCATTTTCACCACTTGTCGAAAATTAAAAATATTTTCTTGACCCTTATGTACCCTCTAACGGATCTTAAAATATCTTTTTATCTCCGATAATGACTAAGAATTTCCAGCAATGCCTCATACAACTCTGAAAACCTGTATTTAACGATTGTCCAATTCCATCAGCCTTGGAAAGAAAAACACATCATGACTTCCGTTTTTGTTTATAAAAAATATTTTGATAAATACATACTAGAAAAACTTACAGGTATGTATGTTTTAAGTAACAATAAAATGAACAAGGCATACCAGCTTAGAAAGAAAACAGAACAAACACCTCTGAAGTCCCCTGTTCACTTCCCAGACCGAACCTGTTTTTTCCTTAACGTTTAAGGTAACCGCCAACCTGAATTATATATTTCTCATTCCCTTACTAATCTTCATAGTTTTAACACATAACTGTGGGGGCGCCTGGGTGGCACAGCGGTTAAGCATCTGCCTTCGGCTCAAGGCGTGATCCCAGCGTTATGGGATCGAGCCCCACCTCAGGCTCCTCTGCTATGAGCCTGCTTCTTCCTCTCCCACTCCCCCTGCTTGTGTTCCCTCTCTCGCTGGCTGTCTCTATCTCTGTCGAATAAATAAATAAAATCTTAAAAAAAAAAAAAACACATAACTATGAACCTCTCAACCACACCGTTTTGCATTTTACATGATGGAATAATTCTGTATATAGTCTTACTGTCTTTTTTAAGCTCAGCACTATGATTAACATCAACATCACGTGGACGCATAAGTGTAATTAACTCATTTTAATTGTTGCATATGATCTTATCATGTAATTACACCGGTATATTTATCCATCTGGTACTGACAACATTTATGTTATTTTCCGTCTTTTGCTATAATAATCAATGCCACTTTGAACCTGCCAACTGACAGTGGCAGTAACTTTTCAAGGATATGTATCAGGAAAACGATTTCTGTCATGGAGTATGTATCTCTTCAACGTTACTGAATAATACCAAAGACAGTTCCAAACTGAAATAGTTTATATTCCCGCCCAACGGTGTATATAAAAGTTCCTATTCCTACATGAGAGACTATGGACTCTGAGAAACAAACTGAGGGCCTCAGAGGGGAGGGGGGTGGGGGAATGGGATAGGCCGGTGATGGGTAGTAAGGAGGGCACGTATTGCATGGTGCACTGGGTGTTATACGCAAGTAATGAATCATCGAACTTTACATCAGAAACCAGGGATGTACTGTATGGTGACTAACATAATATAATAAAAAATCATTAAAAAAAAAAAGTTCCTATTCTTCTACATCTTCATCGACACTGATATTAATAGGCATTTTAACTTTTGCCAATCTGGTAGATTTAAACTATTATTTCATTGTAGTTATCATTTGTACTTGAGGTTGATCAAATTTCTATTTATTGAATTGGTCATAAGTAGTTCATGTTCTTTGAAATATCTTTTTAATTTTTTTGCCACTTCCTCTTGTGTCACTTGCCTTGTTACACTTTTATTCATTTTATAATCATTGTTAATTATCACGTCAATTTCGTATTCTACGAAAATGTTCTTTTGCTAGCTTTATGTATTTCCCTCAGTTTATGCCTTTTTCCCCATCTTGATTCTTTCTTTTACAAAGTTCTTAATTTTAAAGTAAATGAATTTATCGATGAGTTTCTTTTTGGTGGGTCCTCCTTTTGTCTTCTTTAAAAAAAAAGTCTCCTAAATCCGAAGGTAGTAAACGTACTCTCCTAAACGTACGTCTACAAATATTTCTGCTTTTCTTTCTCACTCAAGGGTTTTCCTTCTGGAACTGACTCTTCTGAATTATATAAGTTAGAGATCCAATTTTATATTTTTCACATAGATAATCGATCCCAGCACTATTTACTAAAAAATCCATTCTTTACCCACTGATTAGCAAGCCACCTCCATCATGAATCACGTTTTCATATACACAGGAGGGGGCTCTGGACTCTTCTGATTTACTGTTCAATCTGTCTTTGTGTGAGTGAATATAATACTACCTAATTGACTGTAGGTTTTAATAAGTCTTGTTTGTGGTTAAAAAAAAAAGCTCCTGTGTTATTGTTCATATGCCTCACTATTTTAGCTAATCTTAATCTTTTACTATTTCATAATTATTTTAGAATGAGATTTTCTTTTTTTGGGGGGGGGGGGGACCAAAGAAAGATGTTCATGAAGAGTTTGAAAGAACTCATCATGTTCCAGAAAAGTCACTGAGAAAAGCATTCTATATTTAGACACATCCTGTAATTTAGACACAAATTATAATTTAGAGTATTAAATTATGAGGATAAAGGCAAGAACAAACAAAAGCCAGTAACCTGCAAGAGAAGAAAAACCAAGCCAGTCTCATGCCGTGCCAGGAGGTGATAGGAAACTATCCCCTCGCATTTTGGAGAGGAAAATTTTTTTTTTTTTTAAAGAATTACTTTTCTTTCTTTTTTTTTTTTTAACATTTTTTATTTATTTATTTGACAGAGATAGCCAGCGAGAGAGGGAACACAAGCAGGGTGAGTGAGATTTTCATCTATGAAACCTTTGCAATTTTGATTCAGATTATCTACACCCTACAGATCAATATGGAGATGAATATTAATCTTCCCTCCATAAATATGGTACATCTCTCCATTTATTTTGGTATTTATTACTACATTTTAAAGGACTTTTTATTTCTCTCTACATAACAGCTTTGTACATCTTTTGTTAAATTTATTCTTAGGTATCTTACTTTTTTTTTTTTACCTTATTTTAAAAGGTAACTAATTTTAAATTAAATTTCTATTTCTTCCTGGTGTACATAATTAACTTTTTATCTGGATTTTGCACCTGAAAAGTTTGCTAAAATGTCATATGTTCTTCTAATTTTCTAAGCATAATTTTGTTTTTTCACGTAGAGAATCATAACCTACGTTTAAAGGATACTATTTTTGTTTTTTCTCTTCTCATACTCAGAGCTTGTATTTTTTTCTCTTGACTTCCTTTTGTTATTTAGGATTTCCAGTGGCAATGATGAGTAAAGATGATAGAGTCTTTGATTTGATTTTAATTTTAAAGGAAATGGTTTTAATATTTCATTATTATGTACAATCTTTTGAGACTTTTCTTTCACAAAATTCTCTTGTAAGTTTCCTCTATTACCAATTTCCTAAGAGCTGTTAGTATAGTGTACTATAAATTATATTGCATGTTTTTCTTCATTTATTGAGAAGGTGTTTCCTCCTTAAATTTATTTATGTAATAGAAATAGATTTTCTAATATTAAACCAACCTTGTACTTCTGCGCTAAACGCAACTTGATCCTCATGAATTATCTTGTTTACATGCTGCTGGACACAATTTGTTAATAAGTTATCTGAATTTTTGCATCTTTGTTCATGCATGAGATCAGCCTGTCATTTTTTTCCTGCTGTATACATTTTCTGGTATGTATCAACTTTGTATTAGCCACATAAGAAGAGCTGGAGAGTGTTGCCTCTTTAATTATGCCCTGGAAAAGTTTGTGTAAGACAGCAATAAACTGTTTCACTAATGTTTGATGAAATTTGCCTATAAAATCATTTGGACCTGAGGTATTCTTTGTGGAAAGAAGTTTTAAATCACTGATTGTAACTTGCTGATAATTACAGGACTCAGAGTTTCACATACTTGAGTCAATTTTGGTGACCATTTTTTGGAAAAAAAGTTCTACTTTTCAACAAATTTCCCATGTCATTTAAATATAAATTTCTTTATGAAATATTATCTTTCATGAATACTTTTCCAAAGAAGACATCCAAATGGCTAACAGACACATGAAAAGATGCTCAACATCACTCAACACCAGGGAAATGCAAATCAAAACCATAATGAGACACCACCTCACACCTGTCAAAATGGCTGAAATTAACAACACAAGAAACAACAGGTTTCAGGGGCACCTGGGTGGCACAGCGGTTAAGCGTCTGCCTTTGGCTCAGGGCGTGATCCCAGCGTTCTGGGATCGAGTCCCACATCAGGCTCCTCCGCTATGAGCCTGCTTCTTCCTCTCCCACTCCCCCTGCTTGTGTTCCCTCTCTCGCTGGCTGTCTCTAACTCTGTCGAATAAATAAATAAAATCTTTAAAAAAGAAAGAAACAAACAAACAAACAACAGGCTTCAGGTGTTACCCAGGGTGCGGAGAAAGGTGAACCCTCTCGCACTGTTGGTGGGAATGCAAACTGGTGCAGCCACTCTGGAGAACAGAACGGAGATTCCTCAAAAAGTTAAAAATAGAACTACCTTACAATCCAGCAACTCCACTACTGGGTGTTTACCCAAAGGATAAAAAAAAAAAAAAACAGATTGGAAGGGGCACGTGCAACCCAATGTTTACAGCAGCATTATCAACAATAGACAAAGTATGGAAAGAGCGCAAATGACCATCGACAGATGAACAGATACAGAAGATGTGGTGTATACATAGAATGAAAAATCACTCAGCTATCAAAAAGAATGAAATCCTACCATTTGCAATGATGCGGATGCAGCTAGAGTGTATTAGGCTAAGCGAAATCAGTCAGTCAGAGAGAGACAAATACCGTATGATTTCACTCATACGATTTAAAAAACAAAACAGATGAACATATTGGGGGAGGGGAGAACAAAGAAGGGAGAGGGAAACAAACCATAAGAGACTCTTAAAGACAGAGAACAAACTGAAGGTTGATGGAGGGAGGTGGGTGGGGGATGGGCTAGATGGGTGATGGCTTTTAATGAGGGCACTTGATATGATGAGCACTGGGTGTTGTATGCCAGTGATGAGTCACTGAATTCTACTCCAGAAACCAATACTGCACTATATGCTGTATGTTAATCAATTAGAATTTAAATAAAAATTTGAAAAGAAAAAAAAATTGTCCTTTCATCTTTTTAATCTTTATTGCATCCACACTTACGTCCTCTTTTTCACACCTGGCACTGATAATTGTGTCTTCTTCATTTTGCTTAATGAATTTCGCACAAGGATTGTTGTATCTCTTAGACTTTTCAGGTCACCACTTTCTACCTTTTCTATTGTATTTTTCTTTTCTTCTCTTTCATTTCTGCTCCTATATTTATGATTTACTCTGAGTTTGTTCTACTGGTTTTTAACTGCTTATTTTATAGATTCTCTAATTTCTTAAGTTTAATGTTTAATTTCCCGTCTTACCTCTTCTTGAATACATTCATCTTAGGTAATAAACTGACCTAGAAAGATAGCTTTAATTTACTTTTTTATTGTTGTATAATTTCACAGAAGAAAATGCATAAATCTTCAGTTTTCATTCTGATATGTTGACAACTGTATATGCCCACTTAACATAATTCGTCGAGATCCAGAATGTGTCCATCACGCTAGAATATTCTATCAGGCCCTTTTCTTTGGTCTCCCTCCCAGAGGTGCCCTATGTTCTGGTATCTTTCACAATGGATTAGTTCTGCCTGTTCTTGGACTTCACATAAATGTAAAATTACAGTATATATTGTCCTGTGTCCGCACTGTCACACAGATCACCAGCAGGCTGTTCCTTTTCATGGCCAAGTAGTATTCTAGCATCTGAATATGTCACAACTTGTTTATCCATTCCTCTATTGATAGATATTAAGGCCGTTTCTAGTTTACAGCTTTTAGAAATCAGATTTTTTGGGATAATGTCTCTTTTTTGCCCATTTCAAAAATTGAGTTTACGGTCTCGATTTTTATTATAGGGAATTTTTATATTTTCTGGACACAGGTCTTTATCATCTAGATACATGTTTCGCAAACATTCTCTCACAGGCTCTGGGTTGGATTTTCATTTTCTGAATGATATGTTTTAATTAGCAAAATATTTAATTTTGAGAAGGCCCAATTTAATTTTTTTTCTTTTTGAGTTAGGTCTTTTCCCAGTCAGTCAAAATATCTTTGACTATCTCCAAGGTCATGAGTATATAATGATTCATCTTTATTTGTGCATGGAATAAGACACAGGTGAAAATTTTAACCTATCCATTAAAAATTTTGAGTATTATATTTTATTACTAAACATGTTAGTTGGGTTATTTTTAATCTGCTTGGTAAGTTTCATAATATTTTCATTAATATTTTGATACACTGTTGTTTTTAACATATTAAACAAAGTTCTTTTCTGTGCTGTTGCTATTACTTTCAATAACTAAGTTATTTGAGAGTCTCATTTTTCTCATTTGTTTTTGCTAGCCCTTATTCTTTGGCTTTAGAGGGTCTTGTGTTTTGTGATTTATTTCTTTGCAAATCAGCACTGTACTTTGATTTTGAGGAATTCTTAGAGCTTGGGTTAAAAGTGTGTTCCTTAAGAAAGAATCGTTCTTGTTTCAGTCAGGTGTTCAGGAGCACTCCTAATCAAGTATGAACTAAAATAAAACTTCAGATGAGGGTTTTTGTTCCCAGATGGGTGGTGTGAATTTTGACCCTAAACCACACACATGAGGACAGGATTTTCTCCTTCTTAAACTATCATGTTGAAGGCAGGAAGTTTCATTCCTCTCTCTCGATAGATGAACTTTTCCTTTCACTGGGGCTATAGCTTTTTGGGGTCCTGGGTATGGGTGAGAGTCTCCCTTTAGATTTCCCAGTGTATGCAGGCTAGGCATTACATTCTTTTCTGTGATTTTCTAAAGATTTTTTAAATGGGCCTTTAGGGTTCTCCTTCATTGATAGTTACCCCAGGATAACCAGCTATTTTGTGCTTGCTTAACTTTCTGGATTCCTGTTAATACTCCATTTTCAGCCTCTGAAAATTTTCCTTACTTTTTTGTTTATTCAATAATGCATTTTAAATACAGCTAATATTTTTAGTGTCTTCATTTTGAAGTGAAAGGTGTTTTGAGGACATCTAGTCCACTGTACAACATGTCAGAAACTGAAAACCCATATTTTCAAAGCGTTCACAGCCTCATCAGCTAAAAATGCAATTCACAAAACTGGAAACAACAACAGCAGACAAAACTAGATGCATACTGTGTAGATTAATAGTCGGTAATTCTGATCTAAATATCTGAGGTTCCCATATCATGAAGACTATTTAAAAAGTAAAGGATCGGGGCGCCTGGGTGGCACAGCGGTTAAGCGTCTGCCTTCGGCTCAGGGCGTGATCCCGGCATTATGGGATCGAGCCCCACATCAGGCTCCTCCGCTGTGAGCCTGCTTCTTCCTCTCCCACTCCCCCTGCTTGTGTTCCCTCTCTCGCTGGCTGTCTCTATCTCTGTCGAATAAATAAATAAAATCTTTAAAAAAAAAAAAGTAAAGGATCATTTTCTGCCCTCAGTATATCCAAAGATGATATTCAAAAATGGCACATGTACCAGTTGTTTAAGCAGGAGAGAAATCAAATCAATTAAAAAAAAAACAAAAAAAACAAGAACAGACAACAGCCACATCGGTAGATACTTGTTCGAACAGCAGCTTAAGTGCATGAAATATCATCGGGGGCCAAGAGCGACCAGAGATTGCTGTTGATTAAAATATCACCACTGTATCTGATGCTTAACCTACCACAGAAATGAATAGACAACTGTTCAATATTGTCAGGTCATGGCCTCTTATCTACCTGAATCCAAGGCTTTACTAGAAAAGTCACTACATTTGTGGACTTAATGTTCATTACTAGAAAAGACATGGAAACAAATATCCTCTAGAAATAAGCAAAAACTTGGTTTAGGATTATAGATTGGCAGCAGGATGTCCCAAAGGAACAAGTTTTGTAGACTTAATGCTTCTGAATATCTCAATGAAACAAGCCACCGACAATCAAATGGGTTTAAGCATTTCAAATAAACCTACTTCAAAATTTATGTGAAGTGTTATCAGGTTCTTACCAGTGCTCCTGTGGTACCAGTAATGTCAACACTGCCCGAAGACTTCTCTTTAGCTTCCTTTTGTTGTTGTTCTTTTCATATCTTGCAGAGTAGTTCCTGGTTTCCAGAATTCAGTGACTTATCACATTCTATTTCAACTAAACAAGCATAAGACAGAAATAAAAACATACTTGGCCACATAATTTTACCTTTCCATTAGCAAAACCTCTGAGCAAATATATCGTACTTTTACCTATTACTTAATCTTTTATATTTCCTCCCCTCTACTTAGTATGCTTCCTTTCTCAGCGATACAATTCACACTTAGCCTTTGAAGTCTGTTTTGTAGACTTTCTGGAGTATATTTTCTCTTTGGGGTGTTCTGCCTCTTGATGTTTTAATGGGGTTACTATTAGGCACTGGGCAGGTCCGTCTTCCACCTGGCTGTCATCTCCCATCCAAGAAAGGCCTCCAGATGAGCTGCTTCTAAATCCTGCTCTAGATTTTAGGAGGAACCCTGAAAAGATACCCTATTGCTTTGACCTACTTTTGGTTGTTGTTCTTGTTTTGCTGACCTTCTGAATACTAAGAGTACCAGGACCAAGATTTGGATGTGACCCTAACCCTAACCAAAGAGATGGCTTTTATGTCAGGCAAGAAGAAACACATGCACCCAGCTCACTAAGGCCAGGGAAGTCGTCTAGGTCTTTGGAGTCAAAGCCCTAGAAATACTGTGGCAGTATTTTCTCCACTGGGGAGTAGGAAAGTGAAAGGAAGGTCACTCTACATGCACCCACTATCCCCCCAACTCCAGACATTCTGAACATGTAAAGAGTGAGTAAAGGTGACAGTAGAAAAGCAACTAAAATGTAATTTTGCCCAGAGCCTCCTTTGTCACATCCCATGTGAACCTGAAAAGGAGGATTTGTACGTCCAAGGCCCAAGCCATCTCTCTTTCATTTACATGCTACATATGAGTCACGTTGATAAAAAGAACAAAATAAAACTATCTTCATTGAATTATCTTGCATATAAATAGTTACTGAAATACATATTTTAATTCTCACTTTTACATTCGCTTTTGCTTAAAAATATTACCCTGGGTAAATATATATATATATACTACCCTGGGTGATTAGGAAAACTAATGTCCTAATTTGAAAAATCCCAACACTTTTAATGTGTTAAGGCAAAAAATTAACAAGACTCATCTTACCGTGTTCTAAGACAGTCTCAAAAGAAACAATCCCCAATCCTTTCTGATCATCAACCAGCACAGTTTACAATCAATTAACTTTTAATTCCCACAGCACACTTATCACCAAGATCACTTTCAGAGAGGTGCACATCACATTCAGATAATCCTCACTGTTCCCTCTGCACTATACTTCATTTCTACTAACAGGACAGAAGTTTGGGGAGCTGCCACATTCACACAGGAACCTGGCAAGGCTCACCGAGGATTTTCCACAGTTGCCCAAAGTCCAAGACATCACTGGACCTCATCGCTGTGCAGAGAAGCCAACACCAATTATAACCCTGCAGCGGTACTTGAGACCGCAGGAGAGCGATCAGTGGACTCCAGCGCCACCTACAGGCTATACCTTTATTTCATTCTTTTCTCAGGACAAAAAGACGATGCACCTGAGAGGTGATGAATTACACTGCTCACCAGAAGCTAAAGCCCACTCTTACACTTTGGCCCTCCTGCAGTTGCCTTTATTTTGAAGACCAATAATTAATGACTCCTGAATGGGTCTAATTTAAAATATAACAGAGGGGCGCCTGGGTGGCTCTGTCGGTCAAGGGGCTGCCTTCAGCTCAGGTCATGATCCCAGGGTCCTGGGATGGAGCCCCACACCCTCGGGCTCCCTGCTTAGTGGGGAGTCTTCTTCTCCCTCTCCCTCTGCCCCTCATCCCCACTCCTGCTCACTCTCTCTCTCTCAAATAAATAAAATCTTTTTAAAAAATAAATAATAAAATAAAATATAACAGAAACCAAAGTTTTTGTATTATTATCAGACAAAATGGATTATCTATTCTCCAGTATTGTGGTAAGACTGTCCAAGCTGGTAGGGTTAAAAGATGACAGAAAGGGGTGCCTGGATGGCTCAGTCGGTTAAGTGACTGACTCCTGATCTCATCTTGGGTCTTGATCTCGGGGTCATGAGCTCAAGCCCCATGTTGGGCTCTGGGCTGGGTGTGGAGCCTACTTAAAAAAAAAAAAATAACAAAAATATTGGGATACTGGTATAGTGCCATTAATACTAGTTCTGTTAATACTATTTGCTTCCTGTACTTTTTAACCTGCTTAGATCATTAACCTTTGGTGATTAATATAAAGTATCTCATTACATGTATAGACAACGTCTACACAGTAGTCACTGGGGTGCTTAGACAGTATTACAGATAATCTGTCTGTAAAATAATTACCCCAAATCATCAAATATTCAATAAGTATCTACTCTGAAATGGGCACTATGATAGTAAAAAATCTATCCCGGAGACTTGTATTATGCATTTTGTCTATCTAACTTAATTGAAATTACTTGCATTATAAAATTTGCCTACCATAATTAAAATTAAATGATTAAAATTAAATAATTAAGCAAATACTTGTTGAGCTTCCACTATGCCCCCAACAGTGAGCTGGGGCATAATACCACTTTAGGTGCAAATACAATGAAATGAAAATTCCTTGCTCCTATCATCAAATAGTTAACAATATAATTGGGAAGAGGAGACATATACAGATAAAAACATAAAAGAGAGTTCCAGGGAGTAGGTATTATAAGAAGTGAGAAACATTCAGAGATTACAAAAGAACAAGGACTTTAATTAAGCCTAGAAAGGACAGACAGAAGCAGACAACAGGAGTAACAGAAAAAGAGGTTTGGTAGTATGAATGCAAGAGGTATATAAGCTCAAAACGTACTCATGGCCAAAACCACATTTCTTTTGCATCTGCGACATAACAGAACTTATCCATACTTCTTTGGTTCCCACATAACTCCGCACGGTGGTTACTATTATTATTTCTATTTAATAGATGAGGATATTGAGGCTGAGAGAGGCTGACTCATTTGATCCAAGTCACTGAACTGAGAAGTAGTAAAATCAGGATTCAAACCCAATGCTTCATCATTCCAAAGTAGGTGTTCTGAGCCACCATGCCAACAATAATAAACCATCTGTCTTTAAAGGATGCAGTGTATGGCATGAGATAAATTTAGGAAGTGTAACAGCCGGGCAACAGATGGCACATTCAATTGGGTTATTCAAGTTGAGTTTGATACAGAGAATATTTACAAAGGTGTATGCAAGGTATAGAAAAGCCACCAGAATAAGGCAGTATCCCAACACTAGTAAAACCATTTCCACCCTTTGGGGTAGAGTGGAGAGTGGGAGTTACCAAACCGCAAAAGGACAGAGTCTTATGGCGAGAGATGCCAGACAAGATAAAAGACTGAGTAGAAAGGAGGAATCTTAGGGAATAAATTCCCTGATGTCATTCTCCTCCTTCCCACCAGGGTTCTTACTCATGTGGCTCACAGAGATCAGCCACCAGGGCCAGAGAGTAGTTGAAGAAGGGTAGAGAACGAATTTCGAGAAGCAAATGGAGGAGGGGAGGCACTAGGATGTCCTGTGAGGTCATGAGTGTGAGGCTAAGTTATCTAGACTTTATTCTGTTGGGAATGAAGAATCAATAAATGTTTGGGGGCGAGGGAACTACGCATGAAAGAACTGCTTTAGGAAAACTAAATTTTCAGTAATGCAGACAGAATAAAAAGGTTGGCAGCAAGAACACTTTAAAAAAAAAACCTCACAGAAAGTTCTGGCAGGAGACTTTAGGAGCCTAAGGTGAGTAATGGTAGCAGAGGAGAAAGGAAAAGGCTTAGTGAGCTATGATATTTAAAAGGAATGAACTTGACTCTCAATCCCACAGACAGTGCAGTCCATCGATGAGCGAGTCTGCCTTCTGTTTTCTATTTTGTCCGTTTTGGAATTTATCTTAATGGATTCATGCCTTTCACTCCATCATCGAAGACTTTCCACAACTAAATGATGTCATTCATTATAAGAGTAACACAAGCTGAGAGGTTAAGACAAAAGATCTCAGAAGTAATGACCTTACCTTCAAGGTTGAGGGGGAGCAGAGAGAGAAATTTAAAGATAACACATACTAAACCGACTGTGCTCGGCAATTTTAAATTTAAATTTTCCCCATACACTGGGAGGTAGGTACTACTAGCATTCTACAGAGAAAAAAAATGCTGACGTTCACATAGATAGTAATAATAATTATAAAAAATAATGATGATGATGATGATGGAATGTTAAATATATAAAGACTTTCGAATATGGAAATGATAGTGAATTCTGAGTCTGCATCCTTGTTTTACTTTGAGACTTTAGTTACCCTGATCAAAACACCCCCAGCATCACACCATTAATCAATTTTTCAAATTATATTAATTTGATCCTTAAAATAATCGATTAGGTAAGGTGACATAACCCAAAGAGGTCTAGTAGACAGAGTGACTTTCCCACAGATGGACTATGTCAGAGTCATATCAAACTTTGCGTTTTACATAATTCTTCTTTTGGACTCTCACACAGTCACAGTCTCTTGATTCAACATATTATATCAATACGTGAATTTTATGTACAACACACTTAAAAAGAAAGAAAAGCTTCACAACCGATGCTGTGGGTGAATTCCTATAAAGGTGGCTTACTTTAATAGGTATTTCCTAAATATACACCAAAAACAAAACTAATAGCGGAAGTTGAAGCCAGGAATAAAGCAAAAGGTTCTCTTCAGCACGGTAGCTTTTACTAGTTTCCGCATCTTTGATTGATGCTACCGAAGTGAAGAGGTTGCTAGAATGGCAAGTAAAACAAGAGGAAAATGAGCGGGCTCAAACTAGGTAGGGTGAAGTGCTATTCATTCCAAGTGCCACCTATCGGAAGAGCGAAACTGCCAAGAACTGAATTGCAAGGAATTGGAACACCTGATACTTCCAGCTCAAGTTTAGCAAAATTCAGCAGGTGTCAGAAAAATTTTTGTTTACAGAGAGAGAAACACCATAATCCAAAGAGATCAAAGCCTGTTTAGAAAAAGCGTAAAGTCGGAAGTTTTGAACTTTTCTATGTATCTGACAAGAGAGTCTGATCTTGAAAGAGTTATAACCGTCAAACAATGGCATTTTTTCTTCACGTCCATAAATTGTAATTATTTTTAAATGGGACACGTGTACATCGGATGTCAGAAACCAGTTCCTCAAAGTAAAATAACACCCTCATCCAGGCACTTGCTTCTATTCTAGCCGCTTAGAGATGTATCAGACCATCTGTACTTTTTCATTCAAAAGTTCAGGACCCTCAGAAATGATTAAATAAAATAAATTATTCCTAGTAATCCAACAGTAGCTTCAAGGTGCAGCCCAATAGGAAAACTTGAAGCCTATACCATTACAAGAATGACATGGGAAGGTAACAAATGATCTTAAAGAGCTACTGCCAGGCAAGCTAATTAATATCAATTCCAGCAATTTGAAGTTAAAGAGCTTTGCTTCTAAAAGGTGGAAGCACCAGGACAGAAAGGCACTAACACCGGAAAAGGAATAACATTCCCCAGGTTTTATAAAAAAATGTGTAATCTCAGGTTTACATTCCTGCAATTTCCCGGGTAATGTCTGTGGGGTGAGTCTACAGGCACAGAATCCCAGGCACAGAACGACACTCCAGCCTCGTCAAATAATCCGATGCCCAAGGGCCACGTGGAAACCGCAGCGCTCCCTACGTTCAAAGGGCCTGGTATGACTGGACAAGGAACATGTCAGGGATAGCCAGTATGGCCTCCACATGTATACATAATTACACGTGTGACAGGATTTTGAAATAAAGCTATTTGTAAAAATAAATAAATAAATTGATTAATAATAATAATAAATAATAAAATAAGGTTATTTGTGGTATTAGATTATAACTCAAACCATAAAGTAAATGTACACGTGTATATGCATGTAAATAAATAGTTGAATACATACATAAATGAGAGAGAACAGACAAATCTTCCTTACAGAAGAATTCTAAATAATGTATGTAGATACTGCCCTACCCAGGAAATAACGGAATTGCCCTCCCTAACGGTGGGTTAGACAGTGATTTCCGAGGAAAAGGGGAAAAGAGTAACTTGAGAGTAAAGAAACCTGGCAAATAGTATTTGGACCAAGGGAGGAAGGTTAACAATACCACTGACCTCAGGTGGTTATCACATAGCCTCTGATAGGAGGTAACAAGAAGAGCCTTGTACCTTTGCGGTACTCTTCCTAAAAGCCAGTAATCCCAGTCTAATGGTGACAAAAACATCAGACATTCCCAGACTGGTGGAACAATTCTACTACATCTAGCCACTATTCCTTAAAACTGTCAAGGTCTTAAAATACGAGAAGACTGAGATGTCGCAGAACAAAAGAATGGAGACACATGACACTACATACGGCAGGGTCACCTGGTTTGGATCCTGCAACAGAAAAAACACATCAATGGAAAACCTGATGGAATCCAAACAAATTCTGGGGTGCATTTAACATTAGCATACCAGTGTCAGATTCCCAGTTTTGACAAATGTATCACGGTAATGTAAGGTAACAGTGATGGGGGAAACCGAATAGGGCTGTGGAGAAAGTCCCTGTTCTATCTTTGCAACATCCCTGTAAATCAAAATGTATTCAAAAATAAAAAGTTTATTTTAAAAAATCAAATTATGGCCAAGAACTACAAGCAATATGAATACAAAAATAAGATTGCTGCCATGAAAGTGGACCCCCTAGTATTTGCAAGAATGTAGAAATTCTGGAATACCCAAAGGACATGGCAGTACTTGACCATCCAAGGCAAAATGGATGTGGTTATCATCGTAACGGGCAGCCATTGACTAGGGTAACTGCACACTATGAAAGGGAAAAATGGATTCTTTTCCATATGTAACTACTGATGGGGCAAATGTTTATTTCCATATCTATGAATAGAGATGACCAAAATCAAGAACAATAGTAAATATTAACATTTTTTTGCTACAAAACTATATGATCTCTCATGTTTACTGTAATACATAATACAGACAGCAGGGACCTTAATTAATTTAATGGGCCCCCATAACACCAGGTTGACCCATTACACTGATAATATCGTGCAAATTGCACACGGTTAGTAGCAGATGTGCAGTAACTTATATGCTCTAGTGTTTACATGCTACAGAATCTGAGACTAAATACTGTGAAGATTCAGGGGCTTGTCATATCAGCAACGTATTTATAGGTCCACCCGACGGAGGAATTCCAGGATGGCCCTAATTAAAGGGAAAAAAAAAAAAAAGGTAGATTGTTGAATTCATGCCTCTGACCACTATGAAAGTGGCAAAGTATTTGGCGAGCTTGAGTCAATTTTTGCGGAAGAATATGCTGGCATATGGGAATGTTGTTTTGACTCATTTCTGGGATGATCCGAACTACATCCATTTTGAGCGGAGCTTCAGAAAAGGTTTTGCAACAAGTCCAGGCTATTGTGCAAGCGTCCCTGTATCTTGGGCCAAATGATCCTGAAGATTCAATGGTGCTAGAAATATATGTAATGGATAAAGACGTTGCGTTGGTTCTCTATCAAGACCCAACAACAGAATCCAAGTATAAAGTCAAGGAAATCTACTTCTGGCCAAAACGGAGTAACAAGGGCCAGAGTTATCCTGTTGGCCAGCAATCAATTAAAGCACCACACAGAATAACTGGAGCAATGGTTTTCAAAACTGAAGTAGCAAGCGAGAAAAAAGCCAGCGATCCCAAAAGCTAGGAAATGAACCATGAGAACACTGCAACTCTCCGTTTTACTGCCTGCCGATGGTTTGCAGGCCACAGTTCAGGGACAGAGAGTCCAGGCAGAGGTTCACAGAGGCCATGGAATCTCCCTGAGTTGTGGGGATCAATATGGAAGTCTGAGGAGGCAACACTGGCCACAAATCACAGCCAGAGTACACGAGAGGAGAGAACTTCAAGGAAAGAGAGTTTGGGAGGTTTTCAAAAGGTTACCCTCAAATCTCCAGCCGAGTACGTACCAGTACATGCATGTGATGGATCTCCTTGAGGAAAAGCCAACAAAAAAAGATTCAAGAGATAAATCTATGGAATTCACATAAGGCCAGCAATATTTCCTATTCTTAGCAGCCAAAATAGAAATAATTCATGGGTCATCAGACAGAGAGTGCACAAGGAAACTGCCTCAATTGTGGAGCACTATCAGTCCCCAAATAAATGCTGCACGCATCCCACCTAACAGGTTAAAAGCAAGACCCAAAATAATCAACCTACTTCCAAGTCACTTAGCTGTAATAACGTTTGACAAGGTCAGAAAACAAAGGCCAAGAAGATGCATAAGAATAGAAAAATAGGGGCGCCTGGGTGGCTTAGTCCTTAAGCGGCTGCCTTTGGCTCAGGGCTTGATACCAGCGTTCTGGGATCGAGCCCCACATCAGGCTCCTCTGCTGGGAGCCTGCTTCTTCCTCTCCCACTCCCCCTGCTTGTGTTCCCTCTCTCACTGGCTGTCTCTCTCTCTATCAAATAAATAAATAAAATCTTAAAAAAAAAATAGAATAAAAAAATAACCATCTCCCAACAAGGTAAAATTCACAATTTTTGGTATCCAATAAAAAAAATTATCAGGCATACAAAGAAGTAGGAAAATAAGACTCCGTGAATAGAAATATCAATCCATCAAAATCGACCCTAAAATTACATAGATGATTGAGTTAGTAGACAAGGACATTATTGCTGAATTATATATGTTCAAAAAGCTAAAATGCAAGATTAAACATATTAAGCAGAAACATGGGAAATGTAAGAATATTTAAATTGAATTTCTAAAGATTAAAAACTACAATGCCTGAGGAGGAAAATAAAGTGGATGGGATTAACATCAGATGAAACAATGCAGACGAAAATTAGTAAACTTATAGACAGAAGGAGGAACTATCCAAAATGAGAGAGGGGAGAAATGCTTTAAAAATAATCAGACCCTTACTAAGCTATGGGAAAATACTAAGTAGCCCAACATAAGTGTGATTATAATTTCCAAAGAAGAGGAGTGACGTGAAGACAAATAATTGAAAAGATAATTGCCAAAAATATTACATATTTGATGAAACCTATAAACCCAACAGAACCTAGAAACTCAACAAACCTCTAAGTACAAAAAAAAGGAAAAAAAAGCACCATAGCACATAATAATTTATTGAAACCAATAAAAAAGTAAATCTTAAAAAAAAGAGAAAAAAAATACATTACATGCAGATGAACAAAGAAGAATGATAGAAAGGGAAAAACTAAAGCTATATTTGCACAGAATATCATCTAAAAGTTCTGTGGAATCGACAAAGAGTAAAATTACAAAGGGAATTTAGCAATGCTGGCAGATACAAGATCAACACACAAAAGTCAGTTGTATTTCTTTATTCTAACAATAACCAATCAGAAACTGAAATTGCAAAACAATACCATTTATAGTGGAATTCCAAATATGTAATGTTCAAGCTCACTCTTCAAAAGATGTACAAGATCTGATGCCTGAAAAGTACAAAATCCTGCTGAGAGAAATTAAAGATGACCCAAACAAACGAAGATAAATGGTGTGTTAACATACCAACCCACTACATATTGTCACTTCTTGCCACATTGATCTGTAAATTCAACCCAACTCCAATGAGAAATTTCATACTTTTTTTTGTTAAAATTGACAAGCTGATCCCAATATTCATGCAAAAATGCAAGACCAAAAATAGTCCAAACTTCTTTGAAAAGGGAGAACAAAAGTGGATTTCTTACACTATCTGATCTCACGACTTATTACACAGCAATAGTGACAGTAATCAATATAGTGTGGGATTGGTATAAAGATAAATAGACCGACAGAATAGAGTTCAGGAAGAAAATTCAATGAACTGAAATTGTCAATAACATGTTAAGAGAAAAGGAAAAAAAAAACCTGTGTTGACCTTTTGTCAAAGATTAGAAAACTGTGTATTTTGCAGGACAAATAAACTGATGAGTTACTGGTTTGGAAGAGCTCTGATAGCCGAGAAATGCCCAATATTCATTTGGAAGCCATACAAACTCTCATCATGGGAAGACAAAACGTTGGTCTCTCAGAGAACAAGTTTATTTTCCGGATCTAGAGGTAGGAGTACTCTCTGGGTGTAGCAAATCTGATGTATTAAAATTCAAAGAAGGTGCTTGTCAAAAATTACACAAGACAGACATGACCCAAAGAGGCATGAGAGGAGCCTGCAAAGCTCCCCAAGTTAGAGGAAACCAAAGGTTGATATGAAAGCTCAGGCACCATAATAAGCTTCTAAGCACGAGCTGCTGAGAGCAAAGGCAAAGCACTTCGGCACAAATGATGTGCTGTGGAGATCCTGAGTGATTAGTAGAACTGCTAAGTATGGGCATCTCTGGACACTTACGAGTGGGTGAAGAAGTGTGGTGCTTTATTTACAAAGGTATGGCTGTGGGAGGTGGACCCAAAAGGAGTCACACACATTTGCCAAACGCTTAAAGAGGATCCTTCGTCTGTTTTTCCAGGAATCAGGGGAAAGGAGGAACTCTCCAGTTGTTTTCACAAACTGACAGAAGCTAGGTTTGAAACAGCCACATAACAGAAATATTAACATGGAATTGTGTTCTCCGCAGAACCCAAAACCAACATTTTATTTAGAATATATAGTCTAATAAGGTCTTTCAATTAATGGAGCAATTTAAGCCAAATTTTCTTTCTTTTTATTCTGAAGATAAATGGGCATTTATATCTAACATGCACTGGTTCTGTGCAAATACAAGTGAGTCCTGGCCCATTTCTGAGAAGCACATGCATTCTGGAAGCAGTGGATGCTAATTACAGTACTTATTGAAAATCACCATTTTGACAACTATAATTTTGCCACCACCTTTCCAAATCCTAAATTCAAAGTATTTTGTAGCAAATATATTTTAACTAAAATATACTCTATTGCAGCTGCTAAAAATTTCTGAGACTGAGTCCTCTTTTGTGAACAAGGATACCATACATTTTAAAAATCTTCTGTTTAATGTTGCAACTGTCCAATAACTATTTCATTGTTAAGATGAATATACCCCATGGTACATACAATAATTATTAATAAACGTCTATAAAACAATACCTAATTAATATTCACTGCGGACACACTATACACCAGGCATTGTGCTAAGCAGTGTACATTCCTCTCTCCATTTTTCTATCTACCTATTGTCTATCTAATCGCTCTATCTAGCTATTCGACGAAACTGTATAATTTAATACTAAATTCTACTCTTTTCAACTAACATTACAAGCAATTTGAAAAACAAAAACAAAAACAAAAACCAGGGGTAACCGGGTGGCACAGTCGGTTAAACGTCCAACTCTTGGTTTCCTCTCAGGTGGTGATTGCAAGGGTCATCTGCTTGAGTTTCTCTCTCCCTCTGCTCCTCCCCCCGTGCTCTCTCTCTCTCTAAAATAAATTAATAAATCTTCCAAAATATATATATATATATGACAGAAAATAATCCAGTTCTACATAAGTTAACAAACATATACCAAGTCACTAATATAGACGATGTCTTTACTACATAGGCTAATTTGAGAAGATATTATAGCAATATATAGTGTTTCAGACAACAAATTTTAGTCTTATCAAATTGAAATGTGCCCTTAACTACCAAATAAATATTTGGTAATATTTATTTACTTAACTTTCAGAAACACACTTGATTTACAGAAATCATTTATTAAGCACCAAAACTTCACAAGACTCCTAATTGCATATAAAAGTAATATATAAAAGAAATGTCTCAAGTTCATAGAACTCTTCACACTTCATTAGCCGTATATTTAATTCTGATTACTACAACACTAAAAAGTAATTTCATAATAGGTTGCATACAGAAACTTGAAATTAAATTAGAGATAGAGGTAACATTTCAAGAAGTTAAATTACATATTAACCTACAGAATAGAGGAGAATATTATTATGGTGAACGATGGTGAAACCAAGCCCTTACAGTCAAAAAAATTCATTTACTGCCCCCCACCTTCCTTTTTAATGAATAAAATTCAATTTTTAAAAATTATGTGAAAGAAAAATCAAATATAGATCTTCTGTTATTTTTAATGAGCCCTACATGTGCATTTGGTTAAGCAATAAACTCACTTTTTTCCTAGTACTGTCTGTAGAATCTATTGCTGGAGCAAGGTCAAAAACAGGAAGTTTGGAAATAAAATTTCCAAAATTGTTTCAATGTTGAATTGTATCACTATGAAACAAATTTAATTAATTTCCAAGTTTAAAGCTGTTTTGATTGATAAAGATAAGACCTTTTTTGTTCAATATTAATGAGAGACAATTCATTTAAAAAGGAGAAATTATGATCATCTTAAATATTATATTCACTTAGTCTTCTGTCAAATTATTAAAAACTGTTTTTCATCTTCAGTGTGTGAATTCAGTGAATATTTCAACAAGTGACAGGTATATTTAATAATAGCTTATATAATGAACAAATTTCATATTAAGCTTTTATGCAATAATTACTGAAAATGCTACAAAAAACTACATTATAAAACTCCTTTTCTATGTTTTACGGTACTGAAAAATATAGTTAATAATACATATTGATGAAACATAATTTTGGAAGACCGGTGTTTATACAGACTGATTTTTGTAACTTTTCCACCACCTCACTGAAAACATGTACATACAAATTCACAGTGACCAATACATTGTTTAGTTTCGACCCTGTGGTATTAGATTAGTTTAGTCTTACATCAGGTCAATTTCCTTCCCAAACATTTTCAATCAATGTCTATGCTCTCTGATAAATATAGAACTCCGGAAGAATATTCAAATAAACAAAATTTAGCAGAGATCTGGCCAAAACCAAAAGCCACGCCTACCAACATATTTACTTTTGCAATGACTTGGAAACTGGCTCCATATTTCAGATAGCATGTAGCCCTTCCACCTTTCACACAGCTATGCGTGATATGTTCCAAAATGTCTAGATTCTGCCTAAACTCCTTAATCTGATACAAAGTTGTGACACCCAAGAGTTGAAACAGTCTTGGACACAACATATTGGCCTCAGTACCTGCAGTTAAACAATGTAAAGGGCTCAGGGATACAAGGATAATCCAAGTTAAGGACTTCCCCCGGAAAATTTTAAGTGGGAAAACAGAAAACTTGAACCCAGGATGCAGAGAAAAGCTGTTGTATATTATTCCTCTCCACGTTTTAATAAAATGTTCATCAGATACCACAACTTCCTTTGGCATTTTGAAGAATAGGTCTATTATCAGCAACATGTAAATTTTTCCTCCTCCCAGTGAATATGTGAAAAGCTTAGTCATCACATTAACAGAAAATACCTCCCAATAATCAGAGAAAAGTAGCTTTTTCCATGACAAATTGCTTAGAGCAAGACTAAAGTGTTTGCACAATATTTCTTAAACCTGACGAATATTAGGAAATTTGAATACGAGAATACAAAGTACATTTTCTGATTTTAAATTATATTTTGTGGCTAAAAAGAAGTTTTAGATAAAATAATGACTCTAAGAATAAGACTACCAAGTTGATGATAAGTACAATGTAGCCAGGGCCTAACTTTAAGTACAAGCTTGTTATAAATGCCAGTTTTGAAAGTATAAATGTGTATTATTTCCATTAAGGTAATTCACAGCTCTGTATATTTTGATGATGCTTCAAATTCCTCAAAATATCTAAAATTTATTATATTTTTGATCTATTCACAGATCTCACAGACACTGAATTACTGCATACATATTGATAATCAGTATCTTTTGAAACTGTAACAGAAGCAGCATGTTTAAATTAAGCACCAATAAATAAGAAAAAAAGTTACATATTTTTAAAAGCTATTTCATCAAAGTGAAATATTGGTGTTAGCTTGTTACCAAGATTTAATTTCTGCTATCTCCAATGACTACCCCTTTCTAAGCAATTCTCCTTTTCCTGCTTCTTAGAAATCATTCAATGAATAAAAGAACATTGCTGTAAACATACATATAGTAATTTTTACCATATGTAAAAAGTTTGGTTTTTAACATTTCTATGAGGTATTGTCCTAGCAATTTTAGTGAAGAAATACAGGAACAAAAAATAATAGTTATCTGACGACAATAACGTACATATTTACTTCTAGCTTCCACAAGCCTACTTATTTTTTACTGGATTAAAAGCTGGTATTGGGTGAGACCAGAACTGCCAACTTTTGCAATTTTCCTGCTGATAAAAATGCTAGATAAGCTAACTTGTACTGTTTAACTGAAAGAGCAATATTTGCCTACGTGTAATGGAAAATATACAAAATATGTTCCTGGTGCTTTTCCATTTTGTCAATGTTGGAATACTTCTCATTGACAGAAAAGTCGCAGTGTCAAGAGCTGAAAATGGATCTTGACTTTAAGATCTTCAAAAGCTGCTAAGTAAGTTAAATGAGTACACAGACAAAGATAATACAAAATAAGAAATATGGCCTAAGAGAGACATGGGTACGTGCTATAGAAATTGAAAGAAAAAAGAAAAAGATGGTTTCTGGCTAAGGGGCAAAGCAGAGAAAATCAGAAGATGCTTATACTAGTATTGTTTGCATATGGCCTCAGCAGATGGGAAGGAACTGGATATTAAGCTTAAAGACACCCAAATTTGAAGAAAAAAAGAAAAGAAAACTTCACAGTATACATTCAAGTGTAGGGGTCCCAGGCAGGCTGCCCTAAAATGTGCCACTTTGGCATACAGATTATTTCGGGTTAAAATAAAAATCCAGCAGGTGCAGGAAAGGCACTCCGCCTCCCCCATAAATGTCTCAATTTATACTGGAAAAGAGACCCTCTACCAGGAAGAGCAGTACCAACAGAGACTCCCCTTTACCTAAGAAGGAACTAATCTGCATAATAGAACCATCTTGTTTTTCCAAACATCTCCTTCCACCTTCTTGTTAAAGACTTTTATCCCCTCTGAATCCTTGGGCTCCTAGCCCTCTCCTAAGCTCATATAAGCTTCATGTTGCCTCACTGTGTGTGGAATTTCACGTCTGTGTGGATTCCCTGTACGTACACCCACTAAATTTGGTTTTCTTTTGTTCATCTGTCTCATGTCAACCTGATTCTAAGTCCAGCTAGAAGAACCTTAAGGCGATGGAAGGTCTTCCTTCCTGACACAGGTTATAAAAAAGTGTTTATGGCCTTTCTTGCATTTAGGAAACCATAAAATGCACATTTTCACTTTGCTCCATAAGGGGAAAAAAAAAAACAAAAAAAATATGTCTTTTCATTTATGTGTCTCTTACAAATATGCACCTTGTACAGTAGCTGCTCAATAAATTACTGCTAAACAAATGGATTATTTAATGTAAACCTACTTCATGGAACAATTTTGAATGGCATAAATAAATGAGACAAACTGTACCGAGAGACTGGATACTTCCACAATAAACATCAGTTTACTTATACTAAGTTATACGTTAGGCAAATAAATTAACTGTCAAATGCTTTATGATACTCTATTGCTAGTTTTTCAACCTATAAAAACTCCATGTATTTATTAAGAACACTGGATGTCCAAGAGCTCAGGCATTGTACATTTTACGTTACACGGAGTTTTATAATGAAGCTGTCAACTTTTTTCCATTTGGGTAAATAGACAATTAACCTCATTTTAGAAACAGAAACTTCCCTGCCTCCCTGTGTACCATGAGCCACAAATAAAGAAGAGTTGTGCGTATGAGAAATGAAAGAATGTTAGCATTAAAACATAAAGAGCAACACCAATCAGTCTGAGAGCTATACAAGAGATTATAAAAAACTTATCCTCAATCACATTTATTACTTCCATGAAACAGAAAGTCTACCAAAGTCGCCCTTAAGAAAGACTGCTGTACTATTTCTCAAAGAGTCTAGATAAACCTTTCATGGTGGAGGCTATTTTTATTTTAAAGCATTTACAATTTCCCACTTGTTCAGTATTTCAAGTGTAGCAAATAGGATACCCATTATTAACCTTAACAATAAGAGGAGAACTATCATATCTTACAGTAAACTTCGGTATGAAATACCCATTTAAATGGTATGTCCTTTTTTCTTTTTATTAATTAAATCACCTTTTCCCCCTTTAGCCCTAGAATTACTTGAGAGGTTACAGTCAAGTGCTCTTTTAAAGACAGATTTATTTATTTATTTATTTATTTATTTATTTATTTATTTATAAGAGAGAGAGGGAGAGCACACAATCAGGTGGAGGGGCAGAGGGAGAGAGAGAATCCCCAGGAGGCTCCCTGCTGAGAGCACAGCCCCAAGGCGGGGTCTCCATCTCACAACCCTGAGATCATGACTGGAGCCAAAATCAAGAATCAGATGCTTAACTGACTGAGCCATCCAACTGCTCCCCTACAGTTAAGTATTTTTGAGGAATACTCGAGGATCAAACGACTCAAACAAACTTCCTTTTCAGGGAAAATTGAAGACCAGGTACTATCATGGACTATCCCACCAAAACAATGGTTTTTGTGTGGGTGTGAAATAATGTATTTTTAATGCAGCATATTATTTAATATTAATAACCTAACCAAAAAAAATTTTCATATAGTTCAACCCGTCTTACCTTCTAAAAAAAAGAAAAGCCTGAATATGAATAGGAAAGAAGAAAAATAAATGCAAATATTCTACAAGGGCAACTGTCATAAACTGGTTGGCTTTGAAATCTGGTTATCAATCACATGGTGTTCAGGGATACAAGAAAAAAAGTAGCGGCTGCCCACCAGGTGGATGTCCCATTTAAGAGGACCCATATAGTAAGGAGGGCACGTATTGCATGGAGCACTGGGTGTTATACGCAACTAATGAATCATGGAACTTTACATCAAAAACCAGGGATGTACTGTATGGTGACTAACATAATATAATAAAAAAAATATTATTATAAAAAAATAATAATAAAAAAAATAAGAGGACCCATAAATGAAGGCCATAAAGCTGTGCTATCCATACATTAGCCACTAGCCCAATGTGGTTATGGAGTACTTGAAATCTGTCTAGGGAGACTGAGAAACTGAATTTTTATTTGTACTTAATTTTAGTTTATTTTAAAAACTGGTAATTCCGTTGTTTTTGTTTTAAGATTTAATTACTTATTTTAGGGGGGAGTTGGGGCGAGGGGCAGAGGGAGAGGGAGACAGAATCCCCAGCAGATGCCACACTGAGCGCGGAGCCTGTCGAGGGGCTGGATCCCACCACCTCGAAACCAGGACCTGAGCCAAAATCATGAGTCTTAAGCTTAACCGACTGAGCCACCCAGGGACTCCCCCTTTCTTGTTTTTATTTTATTTTTAAGATTTTATTTATGTATTTATTTGAGAGACAGTGTGTGGGGGCAAGCAGGGGGAGGGGCAGAGAGAGACAGAGAATTACAAGCTGACTCCAGGCTGAGCACAGAAACCAAAACAGGGCTTGATGTCATGACCCCAGAGATCTGACCGGAGCGGAAATCAAGAGTCGGTCACTTAACTGACTGAACCATGCAGGGGCCTCTGATAATTCAGTTATCTGAAAACATACAGTTTTGTTGGGAAACTTGTGTATTCAAATTTACTTTTTTGATTTGGGGGGCAGGTGCAGAAGAAACTTGCCAGGATTTTGTCTTTATCTCTTTGGTTTTTAATTATAACAACAACCTAATTATTTTTTCAAATTTTTATTTAAATTCTAGTTAACCTATAGTGTAATACTGGTTTCAGGAGTGGAATTTAGTGATTCGTCACTTACGTACAACACCCAGTGCTCATCACACCAAGTGCCCTCCTTAATATTCACCACCCATTTAAGCCCATCCCCCACCCACCTCCCTCCATCAACCCTCAGTTTGTTCTCTGTCTTCAGGAGTCTCTCATGGTTTGTTTCCCTCTCTCTTCCCCCTGCCCCTTCCCATCTGTTCATCTGTTTTGTTTCTAAATTCCATATATGAGTGAAAATTTCTAAAAACATAAACACACGTGAAGTTTTTTCAAGAAAACCCTTGTCTGAATTGAAGGGTTCTAATTGATGTGTTCACATTTCAAAGACTTGGTGTGAAAAAAAAGAACGTAAAAGTCTCACTAATGTTTTCTGTATTGCCTATTAGAATAACATTAAATAAAATATGACTAAACAATTTCACTTGCTTGTTTTTATTTTTTAATGTTGCTACTAGAATATTTTACATTATGTATTACAGCTCACATTACATTTCCGCCGAACAAGACTAATCTAGAAAATTAACTGCCAATGTAGAAATAGACTGAAAAAAATATGTCTTCCCAAAACCACTACTAAGGAAGTTGTCTGCCTTGAACTTTGATGATGGGAAGAGAAGGGAAAAAGAAAATAATCAATATAAACCTACTGCATATAGATTCTGCAACCTGAATTCATATGACATAGGTAGTCTGAAAAACATAAAGCCAGTAATTTAGTTTATAGTTGTTCCAAATTGGTAGTGAATCCAAGAAGCTGGCAAAAATTAACCCAAGTCCTCTCTGGAGGAAAACATCTTTTACAAACAAAGTTTCAAGAAAAACAAGCTTGAATAAAAAATAACAGAACTTAACTGGAAACAAAGCACTATGAGCAAAACCAAGAGAAAAAGCAGGCAGGGAGTCAGACACGTAAAGACTTCAAGATTGAAAATATCAGACCGAATATATTTTATCATTAATTTATTCAACAAAGGATTACTGGGTGTCTTCAATTTTGGCAGTCTTCTTTGCTCTGGAAATACAGTAATAAGGAAAATAATCAAAACCCCTGCCATCAAGGACTTTGTATTAACACAGGCAAGTCTAATATGTTTTAAAATATATTTTAAAATATGAAGTGTAAAATATTCAAACATGAAAAATAAGAACATAAAATAAACATTAAGAATAAAAGGCAGAACTGGCAACATAAATAAGAAATAAATTATAAAAATAACCAGATGTGCCTTACAGAAATAAAAATATAATAAATTAAATTTTAAAACTGATGGCTGAATTAAATCACTGATCTACATTATCAGCTCTCTATATATTTCACTAGTGTGTGTGTATGTGTATGTGTGTGTGTATGTCTGTGTATAATGCAAACAGAGACAAAGAAATGAAGATACAAAAAACACTTTAACAGACATGAAGAACAGAGAAGATTCTGCAACATTAAATTTCTAGAATGGGAGAAAAGATGGAATGGATTTGAAAAAATAATTACTGAAGACTTTTCCACAAATATGAAAGGGTGCTATTCTGCTGATTCAGGTGAATCAGAATAAACAAATAAATAAAAATCCATACTATGACTTAACATAGTGAAAAACTTCAGTGCAATAAAAATAAGGAGAAGAATTTAAGAACAGGAAGAAAAAAAAAAAAAAAGACAGATTCCCAATGCAGGAATAACAATGAGACTAAAAGCTGGCTTCTCGACAGCAGGGATGAAACCCAGACAAAAAATCAATGTGCTTAGAAACAGTAAGTGTCAACCTTGAATTATATTCCCAGAGAAAATAACTTCTAAGCACTAGGGTAAAATATAAGCATTTTCAGTCACACAAAACCTTAAGAGTTTGCCACCAACAGAACCAGGAAATTTAAATTTTTTCAAGCATAGGGAAAGTATTCCAAAATGCATATCTGAACTACATGAAGGAGTACTAAACTGAAAACAAGATAAAGACACAGGTTAATCAAAGCAAACACTGACCGTATAAAACATAAATAACACTGTTATGTGGAGTTAAACACAAATGGGGTACAAATAAAAGTCATATGTGGGGGGAGAAGTGTGTTGAGTATTAATATGTTCTAAGATCTTCAAATTGTTCAGGAAGAGTGTAAAATTGTTAACTGACTTGATTTTGAAATATTCAGTATGGATGTTAAAATGTCTAGGATGACTATAACTAAAAAGCACACAGAATATATAGCTTTTACATAAAGAGCATCATAAAAATTGAAAGAAAAAAAACCACACAAACCAAATTGCAGTGCAAGAAGAAAAAGAAAAAAAAAGCAAAGAAAACATACAAAAGGCAGAATGAATAGGAAATATGAAATAAGATGGCAGAAAAATATCTAAAATAAGAGTAATTATAATAATAAATGTAAATGAAGGAAATGCTTCATTTAAAAACAAATGTATTCAGACTGAAATAAAAACCAAAAATCCAACAACTGTCACCCACCTTAAACATAATGATAAAAAAGAAAAAGAAAGGGGCGCCTGGGTGGCACAGTGGTTAGGCGTCTGCCTTCGGCTCAGGGCGTGGTCCCGGCGTTACGGGATCGAGCCCCACATCAGGCTCCTCCACTGGGAGCCTGTTTCTTCCTCTCCCACTCCCCCTGCTTGTGTTCCCTCTCTCGCTGTCTATCTCTGTCGAATAAATAAATAAAATCTAAAAAAAAAAAAAAAAAGAAAAAAGAAAGAATATATATATAAGGTAAATGTTCATCAAATCATCTTGTGTGCTTTTATTAATACCAGGAAATACACACTTCCAGGCAAAAATAGTTTTCAAAACATAATGTAGGTCAGAAAGATTTATCATTTCCAAACTTGGATGCATCTGAGGCAGCTCCGAAACATATGAAGCAAACAGACAGAAATTTTAAAAAGGAATTTAAAAAGCACCCGTCATGGTTAGCTTTTCATACACATCTCTCTTTAGTTTATAAGTCAGGCAAAACAATAAAAATTGGTTAACTGAGAGAACAAACAACATAATTTACAAACGTGAGCTAGAGGGACAAAACAAATGAAAACTACACGTTCTCTTCAATGATGCCTAGAAAATGAATGCTATGCTAAAAAACGATGCCATGAAAGTTGACCACTGGCTCATGAAGCAAGTCCCAAGAAATTTAAAAGATTTGTATTATAAAGATAAGCTTTTTAAAAATCTGTCCATAAGATTTTACAATCAAATATTTCAAACACTTCTAAAAACTTATGAATCCTGGAAATATCATAATTAAAAACAGAAAAAGCTACATAAAAAACTTAAAGGATGCAGCTACCTGGATATGCACAAAAATGTACAGCTTCAAATGCTTCTATTAAGAAGACATACTGAAAATTACACCTTAGACGTCCACGTTAACAGATGAACAAGCAACCAACAAACAAGAGCCCAGAGAAAATAGGAGAAAAAGAAATGATAAACATAAGAGGACAATCTAACAAAATACAATATATATAACAGAAAAGACAAAGTGAATAATTGGTTCCTTGACATTTAAAATAAATTTGACTAACATCTGCCAAAATGTACCATAAAAAAAAGGAAACAAGGCACAGTAAATGACATTAAGAATGAAATAGAAAAATCCACAAAATGATAAATACAGCAGACATTAAGCAGATAATCAAAGGATATTAAAACTACTTTATCTCCATAAACATAAAGAATTTAGATAGAATGGGTAACTTGCTAGAAAAATTTAATATTCCAAAATTTACTCAAAAATAAATAAAAACTCCCCAATCCTATAAACATTAACAAAAATAAACCATTAAATGAAATAAACAGACAATATTACTGAGGAATCAAAGAAATCCCAAATTAAATAATTGCATTTTTATACATACTGTGACAACATACAGAAAAAACTGAACAGTCTCAGACTCATCGGAAGGAACCAGTGCAACCTTGATAACAACGTTTAATAAGGAAAACATGAAAAATAACAAACAACAGGAAAATATCACCCTTGAACAGTGACACAAAAATCCTAAAAGTATAATAATGAACCTAATTTAGCAATGAATGAAAAGGACACTATACTGTGACTTAAATGGGATTTTTCCAGGAATGCAAAATAGATTTAACATTAAACAAGCAATTCATGTAATTTACTGTGTTAAAAGACTAAAGGAGAAAAATAATGACTGATCCTACAGAGTCAAAAATATACTTAACATTCATTGATTATTGTAAAAAAAGAAGGATATCATAAAAAGCTATAGCAAAGGGCGCCTGGGTGGCTCAGCCATTAAGCGTCTGCCTTCAGCTCAGGTCATGATCCCAGGGTCCTGGGATCGAGCCCCGCATTGGGCTCCCCATTTGGCGGGAAGCCTGCTTCTCCCTCTCCCACTCCCCTTGCTTGTGTTCCCTCTCTCGCTGTCTCTCTCTGTCAAATAAATAAAATCTTTAAAAAAAAAAATTACTAAAAAAAAAAAAAGCTATAGCAAGGAACACAATGGTAAAATGTGAAAATTGTCTTTTGACATCAAAAACAATAATATGCACTACCAGGCCTGTTTTTATTCTAGTATTCTTATTAATACATTAAGATCAAACATTTCAAAATTATAAAATCATTAAAAGTTACAAAAAATAGGAAGAAATACAATATAATTTTTCACATATGATAGTATTATCTGTGCAGAAGCCCAAAGAATCCAACAATAAATTAAATGAAGCAACTACAACAACATTGTTGGAAATAAAATGAATATACAAGGTATTTTCAAATAGTAACATTCAATTAGAAAAACAAAACTGAAAATAAATGTCTGGGGAGGGGGAAATGAGGAGGTATTAGGCAAACAGTACAAAGTTCCAGTCATGGGAAATGAGTAAATCCCAGACATGTATTGTATCATATGCTTAAAAATTTGCTAAGAGAATAGATCCTTTGTTAAGTATTTTTACTATACACACAGATAAATAATAATAATAGTCATAATAACAACAATAAAAAATAAAAAGGGTTGTAGGAAACTTCCAGAAGTGATGGATGTTTTTATGGCATAAATTGTAGTGACAGTTTCACAGGTGTATACTTATTTCCAAATTCATCAAGTTGTATACATTAATTATGTACAGGCTTTTATGTGTCAATCATATCTCAATAAGTGGTTTAAAAAAAAAAGGAGTCACTGTGAGAGTCAGTACTCAGTATTTGACTCATGCTCTCATAGACAACACTGTAAATGCCTGCTAAAATTTTGTTTAAAAAACAATTTGAAGGCACTGGAGAGCACCCAAAAGCAGGAGATACTGGAGAGAATCTGACCTTTGAAGGAAGTAAAGCATCCTGAGTGAAATGAAATTTTATGCAAACATGGGCTCTACTCCCAAAGACTCCCACCAGTTCTCATGTTGCAGAGGTGAGAGATCAAGTCTGAGACATCAGAGGAGGAATCTGGATTAGCAACTGAGCAGCAAGTCAGAGAGGCTGTCAGAACAGCAGAAACTCTAAAATCTGCATATGCATCCGGGAGATTCCAAGGGGCTGAGTGGAAAACTACTGGCAACCAGAAAGAAATCACGGAGATGCCAATTTCTACTCACCACAGGGAAGACAGAGTTTGGAGTATGAGTCTCCCTGGTCAGAGGGGGTTGGGTAAACAGTTCAGGCTTCCCATACCTTCACCCTAGCAAATCAATGTGTGATTCACAGTCAAGAAAAAAATCAATAGGAAGGGAATCTGAGATGACACATGATAAAATAAGCAGGAAAAGAAATTTTAAGACATTAAAACAGCCATGTGTTCAAAGGCTCAAAGGAAAAAAGAATGGTCATAAAGATTAAACATATAAAGGACTCTCAACGGACAACTGGAAATTAGGAAAATAAACCAAATGGAAATTCTAGGAATGAAAAGTACAATAACTGACAATGAAAATTTCATTGGAGAAGTTTAATAGACGATTCTCCATGGCAGTAGAAAAGATCAATAAATTTGCAGTTCAATCAATTGAAATTATCCAGTGTGAAGGACAGAAGAAAAACAGAGTGAAATAAATTAACAGAGCCTCCGTGAAACTCCGGAACAATATTAAAAAGTGTTACCATACATGAAGCTGAAGTGGCACAAGGAGGGGAGGGAGGGAACAGGGCAGAAAAGGATTTGAAGAAAAAAGAGACCGATAATTTTCACAACTTGGTGAAAAACATAATGATATAAATGCAAAAAGCTTAAAAAGAAGGAAAACACAGAGAAACACTTATCTAGACTTATCATAGTCAAACTGCTGAAAATCAAAGATAAAGAGGGCTGAAATAATTTTCTAGGCCCAAGACGGAGCTGCTCCCAACCAGGGTGTCACAGCAGCAAACCAAAACTCAGGTAACTTTGTGTCCCTGTTAACTCTTCGTGTGACCAGAAATGCAGTACATCCCGGAAGCCAATGCCCCCAGACACCAAGCCAACCCCGCGCCTTCTCACCCCAAACAAGCTGAGATGGCCCTGGCCAACCTATTTGTCCCTTCCTTGTTCTTTATTTTTTACCCTGTAAAAGCTTCCTGCCTCCTCACCCATTTTGTGGTTCTTTGAAAGACTGTCTCCTTCATGAAGTGTTAACTAATGTATGTTTGTCTCACCTAAATCATCTCCTTTGATCATTTTTTTGATAGTTTGTGGCAATGAAGAATGGGATCTGAAGTTGACTGCCATCAGCCTATGGGACAAAAGGCCACACAGGTGAGGTGCCTACTGAGGGCTTTGAGTTCACTGTTTCTCTAGTTGACACCAGGGGCCATGGGTAAGTCACAAATGAACTTGAGCATGCAGCTCTGCAATCCAAAGACACTATATACTTAAATACATCAATATATTTATTTGATATCAAAAATATTGATTTAAATATATAATATATATGTTCAATTTATGTAAATATATAATATAAATGCATATAAAATACATAAATATATAAATTATTAATCAAACATACCAGTAAATGTATAGATATATAATGAGGTTATATAACACACAATATAAATATGCATTAAATATTATTAAGCTAAGTATATGAAAAGACATATTATATATAAATTTATATTAAATATATAAAAATATAGCTCCCAGAAAGGTTCTGGGATCCTCAAAAGGTTCCACGGTAGCTATGTTGTCATTCCACAACAGGTGGCAGCCATTAGTGGTCTCACAAAGTCTCAGGGTAAGTCCACAGCACAAACCGCTGGGGGACTTGTGAAAATCAGACAAGAAATCTGCAATTTTTTGATCAATGACCACTATAAAGAAACATTCTTAGAAAAGAAATAAATAGAGCTACTGCTAACAGACGCCTCAGAAGCCAAAGCCACAAAATTGGTGGACCTGGGTTAAGCACTTAAAAGCCATTAGGGAGCTTACTACCTAACTCTAAGACTTGTTAGGATAAGTAAGTTAAGAAATGGGTTGGACTGACATGAGGTCACCCACCAACCTCAAGAAAATTTTTATGCAACAAAGTACATAGATAGTAAAACACCACAAAACTCCCAACCCAGTGGCCCATCCCTCTTCAGTATTTATTTGGCTTCAAGGACAAGGCGTAGCTAAAGTCTGATCTTCTAGTTTCAAGGAATTGAGCATGTCATCTTCCAGCTCAAATGCTTATTTTATGGCTAAGAACTGTGGTCCCAGAAGCTGGAGATTGCTAAAAAAAAATGGCAAAATTTTACTAAGACAATCTAGTATTTAAACGGCCATTATGGGGAATTTTCCAATTCGACAAGATTGCTCATTTAAGAAGTGCAAGTGAAAGCAAGGGTTCCCAAATCAGACAAACAAAATGGGATACATATTTTAATTGGTATGCACAAGCTTCCAAGAGTCTTCAAAATTCCAAAACAGCTTCACCGAAAGATTAAAAGATGAACTGCAAAAGGCCAATGAAAAAATAAAGACACAAGAGGTACCTAAAACAAAAGACTGTAAGACTGATGTGACTCCTACTACTCTCCTCTATCCTCCTTTTCCTGAATATTCAGAATCTACTAATTCTCTGAGTGACCTTTCCACTCTGAAGAGACCACAAGACCATAAACAAAAGTCCACCATGTTAGTGGCCTTACAACTTACAACAGCTCCAAGCCTAGCAAACTAAAACACCTGGGCATCCCCTGTTGCAACCTCTTAGGGGTCCGTAATCAAAACGCTGGCCCAGAAATTATTCTCTTTTGTAATCAACTCTGACTCTAGAAAAAAGAATGTCCTCAAAGGTTTTGTGCAAATCCTTTGACACCAACTGGAATGTTTCCATAGCCAGCCTCAAAGGAAGGGTCCCCACATGGTGCCCTCCCAAGGGCTGATGGGACTCCAACGGACTCTCCAGTAAACTGCTATCAGTTATTCCCTTAAACAGCCATGGAGAAACTAAAATTAAAAATTAATGAAAAGTCAAGGCTGGCTCAGTTAGTAGAACATGCAACTCTTGATCTCAGGGTCGTGAGTTCAAGCCTCATGTTGGGTGTCAAGCTTACTTTAAAAAAAAAAAAAAGTCACAATGCCCTTAAAAAAATTAATGAAAAATCTTGCCAAATTCTGGTAGATACTAGGGCTATACTCTCTACTTTAAATCCCACTCACTCCTGAGCCTGCAGGTAGGATCTTAGAAAAACTTGAAAAAGCTTTGGGGTAAGAATTCTTACCAGAGTCCCCTCTCCCAGATCTCTGTATTGCCCAGTAGAGAGAAGGTAAAAAATTTCATCTTTTCCTTCCCTTACCACATTCAGACCCCCGTGAATTGGTTTGGGGCTGGTTGTTGATCCTTTCTCATGCCTCCTTGCCTTCTCATTTTGTGTCCTGAGAACTAGGCTAGGCTGTCTCCTTGCCTGAGACATGCAGGGGTATTCGGTTCTTGCAAATACACACAGCTCAACCATCAGGTTGGGGGCCCAAAAATTATGAGCAAATTAATCAATTATTTAACGAATTAGTTACAGCATGATTACCTGCTTCCAACTACTATATGCTAGATATTTTCAAAAGAGATGATTCTAAATTACTGTTGAGCTTTTGAGGATTGAAATAAAAAAGCAACATCTAAAAAAATACATGACGGGGCACCTGGGTGGCTCAGGTCACGATCCCAGGGTCCTGGGATCGAGCCCTGCATTGGGCTCCCTGCTCAGTGGGGAGTCTGCTTCTCCCTCTCTCTCTGCTCCTCCCTCCACTCACGCTCTCTCTCTCTCAAATAAATAAAATCTTTTAAAAAATTTTTTAAATAAAAAAAAATGAGGCACCTGTAATCTCTGAGTAAAAATCTGTTCTATTTACTTAGTACTGAAAGCTTTAAGGTGTTTGAAAAAGAAGTAGGACTGTTTCTTCAAAAGTCTGAAGTTCAGAGTGTGATGAAAGCTAGGAAGTCACAGACTTCTGATTCTGTCTTACATACACACAGTCTTTGACTTCGTGCATCCTTTTGGATCTTGTTAAAAGATTTTATGTAAACACCATAATGGCACAAAACAATCTTATCATTCTACTCTTTTTTCAACCTAACCAACAGAAAAGTAGCATCATCTTAAAATATCGAGGTCACTGATCCTTGTGCCTGGCTGCATACTCCTATATGACAAGTGGAAAGAGAAGACTGGGAGGGGAGGAGGAAAGATTCAAAGAGAAAAAGTAAGTGTAAGAGTTCGAAGAAAGGATAAGGTAATTTAAAGTTAGCATAGGTTTTATGTGTTCAAATATAAGGTTTTATATTGTATATACACCTATATAGTACATATATACCAAATACAGATTTATGTATAATCATCTTCGAGTAAGATACTGGTGAAATAACCCATTTTCACTGAAGAAGAAGCAAGAAAATATTGGTGAAAAAGAGTTGTATTATAAGAAAAATAACAGGGGCATTAGCCATGGGTCTATCTAGGGTCTATAAATTAGAAGTACATTTGGTGGCATATAAGAAAATACAAATATGGTGGGCCGCAAGTCCTAATGGGATAAGCAATAAAAACATTTAATCATCCACCCTAAGAAAAAATCTGGAAGTAGGCAATCTTTGATGGTGTCCTCAAATCCCAGGTTCCCTCTATCTGTAATGTTCTACCATTCTTTCAAGAATTTGCTTCTCCCATCATAGTTAAAAAATAGCTGCAAAAGTCCTAAGAATTGAGCCCACGTTCACTTCAAAATATAAGAGGGAACCGCAAGGAATCAGATGCATAGGCCCCTTCTAGTGCTTTCCAGAATCCCCAGTGAGAGTTCTGCTTAAATTTCATTAGCATGAAGTATGTCATATGCTCACTCCTAGCTGCTGTGGAGACTGGGCATTAGGCCGTACAAGACTCTGGTGTGGAGGGAGAAGAAGTAATCCGGGATAATCACTCGGTTTTCTGACCAAGCTACAGACAGAACACTTTCATCTTCAAGTTGGATAGTTTAACATCCCAAACCTCAGTTTCCACACACGGGAAATATCTTCCTCTGCATTGTGCTGGGACACTTTAATAAAATACAAGAAAGCATTTAGAACAATGTTTGGTCTATTTTAACACTCAAAACATACTACTTTTCTTTTCCCTCTTTTCAGGACTAAAATTCCCCCTTGTTACTTATTAGCATGAGAACATACTTGTTTATTGTATTTTCCTCTTTTTCTAACTTAAAAAATAACCACTTCACATATTGTTACAGTTTGAAATCCAAAGTAAAAGAACCCCAGCAGACACTTACAGCCCAGACTCTTGTGTGTCTGGAGTGAGAACAACTACTTCCATAATGCGGCCTTGGACAGGTTTACTGCGCATTTTTTATTTTTTATTTCTTCCCCTCAGCACTCCCTCAAATCTCAATAGCCCATTATTAGGATCCAAGTTAAATTACACATCTATGGATTAGAACATCCCAACAACACATGACCGGAACTCAATTCAAAGGAGCTTAAATAATTTATGCTTAAAAACAGAGATTAAATGACTCACACAACTTAAAATTCCAAGGGGGATATCAGCTTCAAATAATGTGGTGAAATCTATCTCTAGTATCTGTGTCTCTGTTACTATAGTCTCAGCAGCCTCTCAAAGAGATGCCAAGATGGCTACTAGCGTCTCTAGGTCTGTATCCTAGCAACACAGTAACCCCACAAAATATTGGGGCACCTGGGTGGCTCCATCGCCTGGGCAGCAGACTCTTGATTTCAGCTCGGGTCATGATCTCAGGGCTTGGGATCGAGCCCCACGTCCAGCTCTGCGCTCAGCGGGGAGTCTGCTTCAGGATTCTCTCTCTCCTGCCCCTCACCCCCACTTGCTTGCCCACTCTGTCTAATAAATCAATCTTTAAGAAAAGAAAAAAAAAAGAAAGCATCTCCTTTCCAATAATTCCAGCACAACTTTCATAATCAGAATGACTAAGGACATAAGCCCTTGGGTTACAATCACAGACTCTAGAGTTAGAATAACTGGTTCACATCATGGCTCAGGGCTTAGTAATTGTGTCTCTCTGATCAAGTTGTTTAACTTTGTGAGCTTTAATCTTGTTACCTGTAAAACCGTACTTATTGCCTGAATCAACTGGGGGACAGATGATTTCTATCAGCTGTACAGGAGTATCTACTTCCTGGATTATTTGTGGGATTGAATTACTTAATACATCTGAAGTACTTACAACAGTGCTCAGCAGCCAGTAAGTGACATCTAAGTATTAGTTTCTGATGTTGTCTCTAAACCAATTTGTATCTCTAGGGGAATGAGAGTAAAACATGTTGAGTGACACGCCCATCCTGGGGTAGGTGTGGTTTCCCATGGACTCACAGTTCAAGAGGAATGGTATCCCCAAAGAAAAGTTGACGTGCTATTAATAGAAGACTGAGAAATGGATGCCCTTCAAACAAAAACAACAGAGATTCACTGTAGTGTAAAGTTTCTATGTAGCCTTGAAAAAATTCATAAATCTCTGCATTAACTTCAGTAACTGTGCCTCAAAACAAAGTCAAATTTTGTTTTTCAAAGAGGGTCTTGCCAAGTACATACCTGTCTACTTCTATTATATTATAAGATTATGGGGCACCATTAGGGGAAATTAGCCATTAAGCAAAACCAAGGCAAAAAAGCCATTTTAGACTTCAGCAGAGAGAATCTTGAAAAATATGCTTTCCTCAAGAAGCTCATGAAGAATGTTGGTTTCCTTTGAGTAATTCTATAGAATTTATTATCATGGCCAGAAGCTTAAATCACATTCTATATCAGAACCATGAAAGACAGTGATCTCTTCACTCAGACATATTTCAGAAATAGCTTCACTACTTTTTTGTAAAGCAGTAAGAATCCATATTTACAGTTTTGATCCCTGGACATTAGCAGTTAGCGATGAACTCAAGTTGCAGTTTTCTAAAAAGGCAGTGAGCAATTCCTCAACTCTTCATCTGTCTTCCCCAGTTGCCTCCTCCAACCACACCACATACACACACACACCCCCCACCACACCACCACGCATCAAGCATAGAGGACAAAAATGTTTCCCAGGTTCTTTTTTTTTAAATAACATATGTAGACACATGCATCTGTGATTTATAGTAAACAGTCAATAACTACTTAAGGTGAATGATCTTGGTTATTGCATGGGCTCTATCGTCTGTGATCTTTGTGACTGGTCAAGATAGTGGAGGGAGTTATATATTAGGGTTTCACTGGGTGCTCATCTTTTGTTGGGGGTGTAATATAGAGAAGTTACGTGTGTGGTATGTTATGTGGGTTGGCAGTATTGTTCTTAATGCAGAAGAATGTGTGTTATGGTAAATTATCTGAAAAGTGTGGGTGTGGTAAAATGAGTAGTGTAAAAAATTAACAAAGAGTACAACCCATTTGCTGACCAATCAGAATGAACCACTGAGAATATGAAGGAACAAAAGCCCTAAATAACCTATGCAGGCTTATCAAATCACACCGGCTAAGTATCAATCATGTATATGTTTGCATATATCTAATGAAAGATACACAATAAGAATTCAGTTTATATGCTGGCATTTATTGAGGGTCTCCCCACGTTGGGCCCCATTTTGATACTAGGTTATGGGAAAACAAGCAGCTGTGCTGGGATGTACAGTCCCATATGGCTTACGTATATATGCCCCAAACTGTTCTCCACTCTCCTTGGCAAAAAGCCGGGTCAGTATGTGATCCCATAGCTCACAGGGAAGTCGTATACTTATCAAGTTCAGACACTTGGGTTATTTATTTTTTGTTCATTTACTTTACTCCTATCTCCAAAATTGTCTGACATATTGTTACTTCCAGTTTCTTTCCTTCTCCTCCCTTAAGCACACAATAAGTTGTATTTAGAGAAATGTATGCGTAAATGAAAAACGCAAAGCCTTATAATCAGGGTTCAGCCTCTTTTCTCAACAGGAGCCATGCTTCTGTATCTGGCCCAATTTTATCACGAACTATACATCTCAGTTGTCATTTAGTTTTATGAGGATGGAAATCCTTCCCTGTTTTTTTATATTACATATTTAACAGTTGGGTTTCAGGGAAGAGAGCTAATTAACCTTATACACACTCATACACCCAAGCCTTTCAAATGAACAGAGACATTTTTAAGTACTTTGGAACTCCTACGTAATGTGCAGTCATCACATTTTGTCCCTGAGGACCCAGTCTTACTCGAGAGTAAATATGGTAACACAGCCATCTTAAGGATCCAGGATTATAGATGTTTGTAGTCAGAATATCATCATCTCCCTTTCTTCTGGCACAAAATCAGGGGCTTTGGTAGCATTCTTGTGTGACTACTTGAGTACATCACAAGCTGTGGTTTTGAGGCCAATGAGTAGCCCATCTAGAGGTCTGCATGGGGAGCCCTTCTTCTCGGCTTGGAATTTTGGGTTTTTTTTTCCCCCACAACAGCATTCTAAACAGGCGCTCTTATTTTCATAACCAAATGTCCAACTAAACTGTGTGGAATAAATTCTGCAGATGTGAGAAAGTCCAGAGTAGGTGTTGGCTTAACCATGAGATTGATCAGAAAATGCTTCAGAGTAAGGCAAAGCCATGAGGTTGACCACAGAGCAGGGAAGAATCCATGTAAGTAAAAGAGGAAGGGGAAGAGACTCCTGTAGAGTAAAGAGCATATACGACGTGTGGAGGTAAAATGCTAACGATACATGAAGAGAGTAGCAAAGTACGACCCAATTTCACAAGCAGTCGCTGGAGAACTAATGGATACGATAAGCAGAAAATGACAAACCCATCAAACTGGCAAACCCATCAGAGGCCACCAAGGACTCTGAGCCATTCTAGGCTCTTGGGCAAGGAGAGAACCTTGACAAAGGTGCTTCAGTCCAGCAGACTCTGCGAGATCAATTAGAGGTAATAAGGCAGAAAACAGGAGCTTAGTTAAGAAACAAACTAGGGGCTTGGGTGGTTCAGATGGTTAAGCGTCTGACTTAAGCTCAGGTCATGATCTCAAGGTCCTGGGATCAAGTCCCACATCAGGCTCCCTGCTCAGCGGAGATTCTACTTCTCCCTCTCCTTCTGTCTCCTGCTACTGTGCACGCTCTCTCTCTCAAATAAATAAAAAGATCTTAAAAAAAAACAACAACAACACAAGACAGCAATGACATCAAGCTCTAAAGCTTTGATGGATTCAACAAAACCCAAAGCCAAATGCTGATCTCACCGCAGTGCATCAAGGAAACTGTAACAGTGCTGAATACCAAGCTTTTATTCTGCAAATGTGGCGGAATACTTAAGTTCTGAAATCCTTTCTTCGCCTGATTTCTTTTTCAATTAATGATTGGCTTCAGTTTATCCTTTAATGGGGGGGGGGGGCACTGCCCCTTTGTCTCACCACCACAAGCCCAAGACCAAATAGCAGGTGACAATGACAGCTTCACAGCATGGCAATGTTGGAGAGGAGGTGCAGACCTTTAAATGTAAGAATTTCAGAGATCTGAGAACCTTTGGTCTTCCACGGGGTGTTGGGCAACACCAGGGATGAAACTTTTTAAGCCATGGCAATCAGATTTCTCTGTAACAAAACAGGTAAGTCTTGCATATATTTCTAGTAGACATTGGGCACAAAGCAGAGATTCAACTCAAGTTATCAGAACAGACATATCTTAGAAAGATATATGAAATTTCATGGAAATCTGAAAACAATAACAAGGTAGTCCTTATTATTGTCCACAAAGAGACTGTAGCCAAAAGTTCTTTTATAACCTCCAGGGTTCTCTGTTCAGCATCTCTGCTTCCCTCTGAGCAACTGTTCTGTTATCTCCTCACGGTCTATACACTTTCTTTCTATACTCCCTTGGGGTGTTTCTGCCCCTCTCCAACACTATATGAGACATAACTTTCATTTTCCATTTTGCTGAATTTGGTCAGGTGACATGACCTTTTAATTCCAGTGCCTACTACCCTCTATTCCTTTTTATCTCATTTAAAATGTTTTTAAAATGGGGTGCCTGGGTAGCTCAACTGGTTAAGTGAGCAACTTTAGATTTCAGTTCGGGTCATGATCTCAGGGTCTTGAGATCGAGCTCTGAACGGGTCTCTGTGTTGGGTGGGGAGCCTGCTTAAGATTCTCTCTCTCTCTCTCTCACTCTGCCCCTCCCCCACCACTTGAGCTCGCTAGCTCTCAAAAAATAAAATAAACATTTTAAAGAGAATAGCTCTAAAAATAATTTATTCTCACTGTTAAAAAACAAATTACATAGCATAGACCCATCTAAGGAAAACAAACACACTAAGTCACCTAAAATATTGAGGTAACCCACATTAACAATTTCACGGTAGTACTAGTTTGCAAGGGCTGCCATAACAAAAGACTGCAGACCAGGTGACTTAAACAACATAAATTCGCTTCTCAAAGTTCTGGAAGCTGAATTCCAACATCGAGGTATTAGTAGGTTTGGTTTCTGCTGAGGCCTCTCGGACTTGCAGATGGTTACCTTCTTGCTGTGCCCTCACACGGTTCTTTCTCTCTGCACACACATCCCTGATATCACCTGCTCTTCTCGGATTAGGCCCCTATATTTATGACCTCACTTAATCTTAATTACCTCCTTAAAGACCCTATTTCCAAAGAGTGTCACACCAGGGGTTGGAGCTTCCCATATGAAGTTTGGGGAGATACAATTTAATCCACATTAGTGACCATATTTTAAAACATCTCTCCCTTTTTCACATGTACACACACCTTTACACATATATAGTTATGCTTTTGTATGAACTGAATCATATATCATGTTCTTTTTTTAATCTAGGAACTTCCTGTTTCTTACAGTCTCATTTTCGCCTCTCCCATTTTTCCTTTGCCTGCCCAACATATATCAAATAACCAATACAAATAACCCTATGTGTATATTTCCATATTTTTCCATGAATATATAATAAAATCAAAGGGCTTTTTGACACTGATTTGTTTTTGCTTTTGTTTAGTGCTCGGTGATTCATTAGTTGCGTATAACACCCAGTGCTCATCATATCGCAAGCCCTCCTTAATGCTCATCACCCACTTACCCCATCCCCCCACTCCCCTCCCTTTCTACAACCCTCAGTTTGTTTCCTGGAGTTAAGAGTCTCTTATGGTTTGTCTCCCTCTCTGACTTCTTCCCATTCAGTTTTCCCTCCCTTCTCCTGTGATCCTGTGTGCTATTCCTTATATTCCACATATGAGTGAAACCATATGATAATTGTCTTTCTCTGCTTGATTTATTTCACTTAGCATAATCCCCTCCAGTTCCATCCATTCTGATGTTAAATGGTAGATATTCATCCTTTCTAATAGCTGAGTGATATTCCATTGTATATATGAACCACATCTTCTTTATCCATTCATCTGTTGAAGGGCATCTCAGCTCCTTCCACAGTTTGGCTATTGTGGACACTGCTGCCATGAATACGGGGGTGCAGGTGACCCTTCTTTTCACTACATCTGTATCTTTGGGGTAAATACCCAGTAGTGCAACTGCTGGGTCATAGGATACCTCTATTTCTAGTGTCTGGAGGAGCCTCCATACTGTTTTCCAGAATGGCTGTACCAGCTTGCATTCCCACCAACAGTGTAAGAGGGTTCCCCTTTCTCCACATCCTCACCAACATTTTCTGTTTCCTGTCTTGTTAATTTTAGCCATTATGACCAGTGTGAGGTGGTATCTCATTGTGGTTTTGATTTGTATTTCCCTGATGCTAAAGGATGTGGAGCATTTTTTCATGTGTCTGTTGGCCAAGTGGATGTCCTTTGGAGAAATGTCTGTTCATGTCTTCTGCCCATTTCTTGACTGGATTTTTTTTTTTTTTGGGTGTTGAGTTTGATAAGTTCTTTATAGATCTTGGATAACAGCCCTTTATCTGTTATGTCATTGGCAAATATCTTCTCTCATCCCATGGGTTGCCTTTTAGTTTTGTTGACTGTTGCCTTTGTTGTGCATAAGCTTTTTATCTTGATGAAGTCCCAATAGTTCGTTTTTGCTTTTGTTTCCCTTGCCTTTAGAGACATGTCTTAAAAGAAGCTGCTGTGGCCGAGATTGAAGAGGTTACTGCCTGTCTTCTCCTCTAGGATTTTGATGGATTCCTGTCTCACATTGAGGTCCTTCATCCATTTTGAGTTTATCTTTGTGTATGGTGTAAGAGAATGCTCCAGTTTCATTCTTCTGCATGTCACTGTCCAATTTTCCCAGCACCATTTATTGAAGACACTGTCTTTTTTCCATTGGATATTCTTTCCTGCTTTGTTGAAGATTAGTTGACCACAGAGTTGAGGGTCCATTTCTGGGCTCTCTATTCTGTTCCATTGATCTATGTGTCTGTTTTTGTGCCAGTACCATACTGCCTTGGTGATCACAGCTTTGTAATATAGCTTGAAGTCAGGCATTGTGATGCCCCCAGCTTTGGTTTTCTTTTTCAACATTCCCCTAGCAATTTAGGGTCTTTTCTGGTTCCATACAAATTTTAGGATTGTTTGTTCCAGCTCTATGAAAAATGTTGATGGTATTTTGATAGGGATTGCACTGAATGTGTAGATTTCTCTGGGCAGCATAGAGACTTTTAACAATGTTTATTCTTCCAATCCATGAGCACAAAACATTTTTCCATCTCTTTGCATCTTCCTCAATTTCTTTCATAAGCATTCTGTAGTTTCTAGGTACAGATCCTTTACCTCTTTGGTTAGGTTTATCCTAGGTATTTTATGGTTTTGGGTGCAATTATAAATGGGATCGATTCCTTAATTTCTCTTTTTTCAGTCACATTGTTAGTGTACAGAAATGCAACTGATTATTTTTAATGTGGTCATATTTTATATACATTTCTGCAACTTTAAGGTAACAATACATCATGGAAATTTATGCTAGTCAATGGGTAAAACTCTAACCTACTCCTTACAGTGAATGGATAACATTCTGTACAATGGATGTACCACAGTTTATCCAATCATTCTCCTCTTTAATTGGCATTAATTCCATTCCTAATTTGTTGTCAATGCCAACTGTATAGCACTAAACACATGTGCACAAGTCCGTAACATTATACTTTATTTAGAATAGATTCACAAGAGCCTTATTGCTGGGTCAAGGTTTATATGTATATTTAAATTTTATAGATCTTACCAAATTGCTCATTTAAAAGGATATAATAACTCATATTTCTACTACAATCACATGAGTGTACACTTTTCCCCAGCATCCATGCCAGCAAAAGGAATTATCACTAATTTAACTACCTGCCGATCTCATGGAGGTGAAATGAATGCTCACTGTTACTTTAATTTTCATTTCTCTAAATACAATGAGACTGAGTATAAGTTTACTGGCCATTGTCTTTTCCACAGTTTTTTTTATATTCATTGCTCTTTTTTTCCATGGGATTATTTATCTTTTTTCCATTATTTTTTAAGAACCACTTTGTATTTTGTACTTTATTGATTTCTCCATTCACCTCTCATATATTATGCGAGTAAATTTCCCAATATATTTCTTAAGTTTTGATGTTGTTTATGATATCCTTGGCATGCAAAAAGTACATATGCAATGCATACAGTCACATATATCTATTCGCATACATCTATCTTTTTCTTTATAGCTTCCAAATTGCCAGACTTTGTAAAAGGTCTCCTCAAATATTCAATTACAATATATTGTCTTTTCTCCTCTCTTCCTCAACTAACAAAACCAAACCAGATTCTAAATATGCATGTCTTACCTCTATAATCTCAAGGCATCTCATACAGAGAAATTTAGCTCGCTGTCAACACTCGGCCCTCTCACAAGATCAGGAAGCCTTGTATCTCAACCCCCACTGAAAGTATCCAGGGATTTACCTGGGAGTTATTTTGCTACCTAGATAGTATTTCCAACATATTATTTTATTTCTGAGTTTACCTGATAAAAAATATTATTGAGAGTCAACCTTAAAAACCCTTGGGCAAAGAATTCAATATAAATTTTGGCTTAATAAATAAACCTTGGAAATTATTAATAATCAAGTGAAATTGCTTTCTGTTATATTAAAATATTCTAAACATCTTTTCAAATTGTGGTTAAAAAAATACATCTCCAACACAATTTCCCATTAGAAGGGCCACATGAATGTCTAAGGCCACCAACTGCAAGGACAGGAAGTATGGCGGAAGAGAAGTTGCAGTAGAAAGAGACAGTGATCTCAATCAAATGTGGTTAAAATAGCCTACTATCTCGAACTACGAATGCATATGACCATCTGAGTCACTGCTAGCGCATCTCCAATGTAAGCTTAAGCTTCTCTGACTTCACAGTAAACCATACTTTGGTGATCCACCACATTTCTTTCTATACACTTATTCTAAGAGAATAGAAATTACCCACCAGAATAATTAATTACTCTAGAATGATATCTATGTTACCATGACCTCCTCTTCCTGTGGAGTCCAGAAACCCCTGATCCTGGTGCCCTCCTGCCCTAAACCTTCCCCTACAATCAGTGTACAATCTTCTCTTCACAGATCTATCTCAGCATCAGCCACGGGAGTTGATGCATTTCATTTCAGTTTTTATGAGAGATTTTTTTCTTCTGAATGGGGTAAGCTATGTATCTTCAATCTCCATCCAGGGAGAGTAACAGATGTTCTGCATAAAATGGATCAGGTCCTAAAGGTGCATGTGCACCAAAAGATAGATACATGTATGTCCAAAAGTAAGCACTGGGGTTGTGTCCAGCCGAGAATGAAGTACTACTGCTCGTCAGCAAAGTCAGCCTTCACTATCCTTTCCCCCTTAGGAAACTGAATCTACCTGCTCAGGCATTGATTCCAGAGTCTCCACATGCCAGGGTCTTTCTTTGATAGCTCCTAGTTCACAGTACCTCAAACTTCATACTCTCCCGGGCTCTCTTACTCCATTGAAATGGTAGCTTGCCCTGACTCTGCGGCACACATGCACCAGTGGATCTCCAGGTTGGAAAAGACCAGGCAACAAGCTATACAACTGAAGCACATCTCCGTGGTCCTCAATCAGCTGGGAGTACTGCTCCCAGCACTCTCTGATCTGCCTAGTAAAGTATTTGTGTGTTTCCCCTAGTCACAGATCAGAACCTCACATGCCTACAGGGATCTGATGGAGTAATGTAAGTGACTGACCCTGGCAAGGCGTAAGAAAAAAATCAACCACCAAATATTTTCAGTAACGTATTTAGAAATGTACTGGTAAACTAGCTCTCTGGAAAGAAAACAAAACAAATGAACAAAAACCTGACTTCCATTTTCCATGGTGTAAATATTCCTACCATTGGCTATTTACAAACTACCAATGGTTAACAACTAGGTCAAGACATCATGCTAAGTGAAACAACCCAGTACAGGATAAATACTGCATGCTTCAATTTACATGAGATATCTAAAAATTCAAACTCATAGAAATAGAAAGTAAAATGCTGGTTACAAGGGGCTGGGAGAAGGTGGAAATGGAGAGTTATAGGTCAATAGGTATAAAGTTTCAGTTATGCAAGATGCATAAGTTCTAGAGATCTGCTGTAGAGCGTTGTGCTCAGAGTCAATAATAATGTATTTTGCACTTTAAAAATCTGTTAAGACCACAGATCTCATTTTAAATATGCTTACTGTAATTAAAAAAAATCGTGAATATTTAAAAGTTGGTCCAAAACAGAGCATAAACTGATTCTAGCACACCAATCAAAATACAATTTTAGCACCTAAAACAATATATAATATACATACCTTAGATTATATTGTCAAATCTAAATCTAAAAACTAAATGTTGGAAAGTGCAAAAATTGTTTATCAATTACTTGTGGTTATTGGGTCCTGTTGCCTATGTACATGAAAAACAAAATCTGTAATTTTTGTGTGCTAAGATGGTGTCATCCATCTTATATTTCACAGTGTCATGCACGGCACACAACTCCTTCTTACATCTGTTAAATGGCAAAATATTTAACTGTACTCGGTTTCATAACATTACACTATGTCTGTTTACCTGTATACTTCTAAACTTTAATAGATCATTGCATAATGGTCCTAACATTGGGTAACATCTCTTAAAAATTTATAAAACGCTTAGGGGCGCCTGGGTGGCACAGCGGTTAAGCGTCTGCCTTCGGCTCAGGGCGTGATCCCGGCGATCTGGGATCGAGCCCCACATCAGGCTCTTCTGCTATGAGCCTGCTTCTTCCTCTCCCACTCCCCCTGCTTGTGTTCCCTCTCTCGCTGGCTGTCTCTCTCTGTCGAATAAATAAATAAAATCTTTAAAAAAAAATTTATAAAACGCTTAAATTCAAATGCAGTATCAAATTTCCCTGCAGTTCAATAACTTCAATTCACACGTCTTCCTTTACCCCAATACCGTAAATTGAAACAATCTAATTGAATAATGCAGTTCATTTTTTAAGCTTAGATATTAAAGAACATTTTGAGGAGTCTATACTTCAACTTTCAAATTCTGCATATTTACTGCAGGTTACTTTCTTTCCTGGTCACTGGAATCATGGAAAAGGGGCCAAAACTCTCTGTCATCAAATGATTTTCCCAATGATGGTTTCATTAGGAATTTATAAATGCTGCCTTTTTTTTAATTCATAAAATTTATTCACTAGAGAATTTTTAAATTGATAGCAACACTCAGCAGCAAGTACAAAGAGTTCCCATGTACCTCCTTTCCCCACACCCCCAACCTCCTGCACTACTGACATCCTTTCACTATGATGGTACATTTGTTACAACTGATGAACTGATTTGATACATTTCACATGTTTTTGAATAACTATTTTTGAACACTTTTTCAGAGAAACATCAAACTTACTGAGATGGGTTTTTAATATAAACTAAAAGCCCAAGTCTTTCCTTCAGTCTTCAATGTAAGCTGAGGCAAGGATGTGCCCTAAGATGATATGAACAAGTTCATTTCTCCAATGGAACAATCTCCTGACAACAACCTGGATAAATCATGACTGCCATAGTCAACAGTAAATTCACTGACAAAGGTGCTAAAATGCCCATGTCTTGAACATGAGAAAGCCCTAGAGTTTATACTGTTTGTTACCACACCCATGATACATTCCAACTTTTAGCCTAAAAAGATTTCTGTTAAATACTGCAAAAATTAACTTAGCTCTTTGTCCTTGCAAATGTTACTATCTTAAAGTTTTGAATTAAGTCAGGTGTTATCACTAATTTTCATAGGAAAACCATATCTAACATGTTTGTTAATTTTGCAGCTTTTTCTGTACAAAGAAATAACAAAATTATACTGTTGAAGGTTATATGAGTTCAACGTACAAAAGTATTTTATTCACATCAAAATTCTCATCTAAGACGGCAAGCAATTATGGGTAAAGATGTAATATATAGATACAGACACTCACAAGATGCAATAATCAATAATAACAAACTACCTAACTCTTTTATGCTGTTTTTCATATAGATCTCTTCCTTCATGAACAATTCCTGGTTAGACTTAAAATCATGAATTATTTTACTACTTAAAATACATAACTTCCACTCTACTAACAGAAAACCTATATATAATCAAAATCTATAAAAAAACTTGATGCCTATTTTTTCCAGTGAATCTGTGACTTTCAGTTCTGCCCAAAATGAAGTACAAGACCTGAATTTACAGTATAAACTAAAAAGATAAGAACCTGAACAAAATATATGAAACAAAGGTTTTAAAGACATTGAACACTGGGCTATGAAGAAGACATGAGAAAAAGAATCTGTCTGTGATTGTCCCTATTGATTTCCTTGAGAGAGTTTACAGGCTGAAGCACAGGGAACAGAATCTGGGGTGGGCCTAGAATGTTCTCTGAGATGAGAAGACTTGTCTGATAGACCAGGAAAACAAAGACACTAAATTTCACAGAGCAGGGTATCAAAGAGAAGAGGTATAAACAGAGAAAACTCCAGAGATTTTCATGAAAATTCCATTCAGTATTAAGCAGAGTTTGCATGTGATGAGACTACCAGAGAGTAAGGGGAAAAAATACAACTGAAAGATTAGAGAAAACAAGAATAGACACTCACAAAAGACTAAGAATAAAACCTATTACCAAGAGCAAGACTGGAAAAACCTCATAATTCATGGGGGCATTGGGTAGAAGACTGAGAACAGTCTTGCCTCAGATGCAGAAAATAATTATCCTGAGGCTAAATGTTATGCTGGTACTGCCCAATAAATAATAAAGACAAGATCAAAGAATCAAACTTTATTCAAATAATTTAACCACATTCCAGAACAAAATTCAACTATAAGAATATAAAATGTTCAAGCACTCCACAAGGTAAAAAATCGCAATGTCTGGCATCCAGTCAGAAATTAGCAGGCCTAAGAAGTGAGAAAAAAAACTACACATAAAAAGCAAAAACAAAAACAAAACAATCAATCAAAACTGACTCAGTGCTGACACAGATGATGGAATTAGCAGACCAGAACATTAAAATGGATATTATAACTGCATTCCAAAAAGCCAGAAGACTGAACATGATAAGTAAAACCTCAAAGGTATAAAAGAGATCAAACTGAATTTATGATTAAAACTACAAGGAGATTAATGAGATGATATAAAAGTAGGCCATCTGAGAGGAGATATGCACTTGGTAGGATTAATAGCAGATTACATATTGTAGAAGAAAATATTAGTGAACTAGAAGATAGAGCAACATAACCAATCTCAGTGCTCACTGTGGCAGCACACATTCTAAAACTGGAACAAGAGAGAAAAGATTAGCAGAGCCCTGCACAAGGATGACAAGTAAATTCGTGAAGCATTCCATATTTTTAAAGATTCATAAATACAGGGTAAAAAATGGTAGATGCCAGAGGAAAGTGAGTGGGGCAGGCGATGGATGAAACAGGTGAAAGAGATTAAGAGGTACAACATATCAGTTACAAAATAGTCATGGGGACGAAAACTACAGCATAGGGAATATAATCCATAACACTGGAATAACGTTGTATGGTGATAGTAAACTGCACTTATGGTGAAGGCAGTGTAATGTACAGAAATGTCAAATTATTATGCTGTACAGCTGAAACTTATATAACATGTATGTCAACTACACTTCAATTAAAAAATTAAAATTAAAAAAATAATCCCAAATGAGAACCAGAAAAAAAAATTTTAAAGACTTAAAGACAAAACTCAACAGAGCATCATTGACCTGTGGGATAATATGAAGTGGCATAATATATGCACAATTAGAGGCTTCCAAGAAGGGGGAAAGAGGACAAAAAAAGATAAAAATCTCCAAATCTGACAATAACTAAACAAGTAAAGCTTAACAAAACCTAAGCACAAGAAACATGAAGAAAACTACATAAGGATGCAGTATGATCTAATTGCTCAAAAACAGTGATAAAGAGAAAATCTTAAAAGCACTAGGAGAAAAAGACACACTACACAGAGAAGAACAAAGAAAGGAATAACAACAGACTTCTTATCAGAGACAGTGCAATATCTCTAAAGTATTTTAAGAAGTACTTTAAAGTATTTTAGTACTGTCAACCTAGAATTTTATGCCCAAACTATCTCTCAGAAAGGAGATGAAATAAATATCTTTTCATTCAGACATACAAAAATTGAAATAATTAATTTGCTACAGACCTGCACTGTGACAAATGTTAAATGAAGCCCTTTAAGCACAGGAAATTTTATCGGATGAAAATGTGTAATTACACAAAGGAATGTAAACACACCAGAAATGGTAATTTTGTGAGCATATGTAAGATTTTTCCTACGATTATTTAAATATTTTTAAAAGAAAATGATTTAAACAAAGACAGTAAGAATGTAGTGAGGGCTTTACAGCATTTATGTGTCAGTGAAATGTACGACAACGATAGCGCAAATGCCAAAAGGGAAAAATAGGAAAATACTGTTCTAACGTCCTTACGCTATATGTGAAGTGACATAACTATCTCCTGGTGGTAGACAATGATAAGTTTTAGATGTGTGCTACAAACTACAAACCAACTTTGCAATAGTGCAGTAAAAGATTATATCTATTAGGACAACAAAGGCAATAAGATAGAATTATAAAAATAATCAATCAGTCAAAAAAAAGGCAGAAAAGAAGAAAAGTTTGGTCAGTGGGGGAGAAAAGACAGGAAAAATAAAAAAAACAAGTAGGAAGGTGATCGATTTAAACCTCATTATATTAAAGACCACATTAATAAAGGAATACTACGAACAACTTTCTCTAAATAAATTTGACAATTTAGGTGAAATGGATAAATTCTCTGTAAAACACAAACTACCAAACCTCACTCAAGAAAAAAAAATAGAAAATCTCAATAGCTCAGTATCTATTAAAGATACTGATTTATAGCTAAAATCCACCAACAAGGAAAATCTCCAGACCCAGATCACTTTACTGGTGAATTCTATCAAACATTTAAAGAAGAAATAATACCAATTCTACACACACACACACACACACACATACACACACACACAATAGAAAAGGAAATATTTCCCAACTCATTTATGAGTATAGGATTAACCTGGTATCAAAAAAAAAAAAAAAAAAAAACAGAAAAAAACACTACAAACCAATTTTCCTGATTCATATAGATTTAAAAATTCCTTACAAAATGTTAGTAACTAGAATCCAAATTAGTTTTTTAAAGGATAATATACTATAACCAAGTAGGCTTTATACTACATTTTTGGTTTAATATTCAAATAGCAATCTACATAATTTAACAACTAATATAGTAAGAAAAAAAATACTCTTATTTTAATACATGCAGAAAAAGCATTTGACAAAATGCAAGATGCATTAATGATAAAATCTCTCAACAAATTAGGAATAGTAGGTAACATCCACAAACTGATGAAAAGCATCTTTTTTAAAAAAATCCTATACTCGTGTCAGACTTAATGGTGAAAGTCTGGTTACTTTCACCTTAAGATTCAGAATGAGGCAAGGACATGCATTATTACCACTTCTTTCAACACTGTACTGGAGGTCAGAACCAATGTAATAAAAAATGAATTAAAAGCATATAGATAATGAAAAGAAAAAATAAAACTGTCTCTGCTTAGAGATGATATGATTATTTATGAGGAAATTAATGGAGAATCCACAAAACAACGACTAAAAGTAATTAAGTGAATTTAGCAAGGGCATGGAATACAAGTTTAATATATTAAAAACCAACTGGACCTTTGTACATTAGAACAAAAAAATTGAGAAATGAAATTTAAAAATCAATTCCACACACAGTAACAACAAAAACCCCTAGAGTATTTATGATCAAATCAAACAGAAGATATCCAGATGTATACACTAAAAACTAAAAAATACTGTTGAGCAAAAATAAAGATAACCTAAATAAATGGAGTGATATATCATGCTTATGTGTATAAGACTCAATACTGCTTAAGAGGCCATCTTTGCCAAGTTGATTGACACATTCAGTACAATCCAAATCAAAATTTCAGCAGTAGCAGTATTTGTGTGTGTAGAAAATGATAAATTATTTTAAAATTTTTATAAAAATGCAAGGGATCTAGAATAACCAAACATATTTTAAGACAGAAGAACAAAGCGCAAGGACTCCCCCTTCCTGATATCATCAGTAATTATAAAACAACAGTAATCAATCTATTAGGGTCCTGCCAAAGAGATAAATGCATCATTAATAGAACAGAAGGGTCACAAACAGTTCCACAAATATATGTTCAAATGACGTGAAATAAATGTGTCAATGCAATTCATTGGGGAAATAAAGGTTTTTCCAACAAATGGTATTGGATCAACTGGTTGTCTAATGAGTTACCATTACAGACACAAGAAAAGCTAAAATTAGAAAGAATGACTATAACAAGTGCTCACGAAGATGAGCAACAACTAGAACTTTCCTACACTGGTACCAGCGGGAATTAAAACTGTACAACTACCGTCATGGACGGAATGTCTGTTTTCCTCCAAAACTCATAAGGTAAAATACTAACCCCCAATGTGTTGGTATTAGGAGGTGGGGCTTTGGGGAGATGATTAGGTCATGAGAGCTGTGCCCTCGTGAATGGGATTAGTGCCTTTTGCAAGGGACCCAGGACAGCTCTCTCCTACTCTTTCCACCATGTGAGGATATAAGGAGAAATTAGCATTCTGCAGCCCAGACGAGGGTAGTCACTAGAACCCAACCATACTGGCATCTAGATCTTAGACTTCTAGCCTCCAGAACTCTGACACATAAATGTCTGTTTGTAAGTACTATCATACTTCGTGACAGCTGCCCCAACTGATTAAGCAACTACTTCGGGAAGTCTTTTTAAAGTTCCTTAAAAAGTTAAATAGTTGCCCATCTATTCCACACCTCAGTATTTAGTGAGGAGACACACAAGCAGAGGTCCACGCGAACATGTGAATGTTTACACCAGCTTTACTGGAAGGGCCAAAAACTGGCAACAAATCAATGGTCATCAGCAGAAGGGATAAACATACGGTACTATATATGTGTACAGTGAAACACTGTTCATCAACAAAAGCGAACTATTGATACAGAACATATTAATCTCAAATAATTACACTTAGTGAAAGGAACCAAACAAAAGGAGCATACACTACATGATTTTATGTATCTAAAATTCTAGAAAGTGAAAATTAGTTTATAGCCACATAAAGGAAATATGTGGTTGCCTGAACACAGGCATGAAACAAAGAACAGATTACACATGGAGACAAGGAAAATTTTGAGGTTATAGGTATGTTCATTATCTTTATTGTCACGATGGTGTCATATATACACATGTCAAACCATCAAATTATAGAATTTTAAAACATGCAGTTCACTGAACATCAATAATATCTCAATAGAGTTGTAAATAAAAATTAAATTTTTAAAGAATAAAAATTTAAAGAATACTTTTCAGCCTAGATTTCTGTGTTGAGCCAAATATCCAAGCAAATTTAAAGGTACAAAGACAGTTCATCTTAGAGAAGCTTTCCAATACAGTAATGATAGTAACTCATTTTTTAGGCATACATAGCATTTGCTATTAATGCTACTGATAGATATCTAACTTCTGATGAAGTTTTTAGGAAATATCAAAAATAATATGCAAAGGGGCGCCTGGGTGCCTCAGTTGGTTAAGCGTCTGCCTTCGGCTCCGGTCATGATCCTAGGGTCCTGGGATCAAGTCCCACATCAGGCTCCCTGCTCTGCGGGATCCTGCTTCTCCCTCTCCCTCTGCCTGCCACTCCCCCTGCTTGTGCCTCTCTCTCTCTCTCTCTCTCTCTCTCTGTGTCAAATAAACAAATAAAATCTTTTTAAAAAAATAATATGCAAAGAATACATGTGCAGTTTGCCTACATTACTATTAACAGACATCATGTCTGTCAGGTAAAGAGAAAGATTTGTTTACACATCTGTATCCCAAAATGTTTGAACCCACCTGCAGTAGTAGAGATGGGAGACATGAACTCACAAAGCCCTGCTCAGTGCTCAGCTCCATATTCCTCCCATGACTTCATTCCTGAGAGCCTCCACTAAACATTGCTACACAGGTCACCTATTCTCACTCCAAACACAGCAGGTTGACTAGTCGCTGCTTTTTTCTTTTTCTTGTTAATTTGATTATTTGGGAGAGATGCCTCCAGTTTCCCTTTGCTTAAGTTTATTAACTGTTTCACTTTTTCAAAAGAAATATTTTCAATGAATGAAGGAAGGAAAGAATGAATGAATAGGAAGACCCCAAGTTATTTTTATTACATAGGCTTTTGTCACTTAAATTCCCCGTTATTATCCAGCAACTCTGAATGGTCACAAAAAGATTTCAGCAATTTCCTTTAGTGTTTTTTTTAAATTACTAAATAATTCTTTTTTAAAATTATAGACACATCAAAAGCTTATCTTTATCTGCTTTGAGCTATAAAAGACATTAATTTATTCTTTGCCAGAGGAAGGGAAATATGTGCTGAGTGGACAGTTGTTACCCTCCAACTACACTGCTACAGAGGATCGTATTACTACACTGATTAACAGTAATTAAGTTATTTGAGAAACTAACAGACTGCAGTTATTTGTTCTAAAATCAGCATAGACCTAAAGTGCTAATTATTTCCACTATGCCTAATAGCAATTCCAAAGGCTCTAACTGCAATCAAAGAGCATATGTAATGAACTTGCCAAAGACACTTTTATGATGCATATTAAATGCAATGAAAATGTAAGTGTTGGAAACTTAAAAAAATTAACACAGGGAACATTGCAAGTTAAGGGTCTCCACGCTATTGCTGATTTTCACATTACACATTTGTCAGATTAAAGAAATGCAATGAGTATTGCTTAGCTATGCAGCAGCAACTGAGGAACTTGAAAGGAACATATAAATCTGTGAAGGACACAAAACTCAATAAAATACATTACTGAGTATTATTGTTAGATGAGTTATAATTAGAAACATTAAGAGGGCACTTATTCCAAGAACTGATGGATGAGCGCAAAGTTCTAGACTTTTCTTAAGAGCTGCTGGTAAATCCACATTGTTTCCAGGCTTCTTTTAATAAGCTGGGAAATCCAGATTGGCACTAGTTCAATGGTAGAGCAGAATCTGGAGTCACAGGACACTAGAAATTCTAGCCCGGCTGTACAATTTCCTTACTGTGTGATATAAGGCAAGTTACTTACCCTCTCAGAGACTCCGTTTTTTTCTCCCATACCAAATAAGAATAATAATAATACCTACCCTCATCCGACTGTAATAAAGACTGAATGAAATAACATGCATGTGAAACACTTTACACAACGTTTGCTACATAGGGTTAAAGAAATGGTACATGCCATTATGAAAGTCACATTGTTGTGTTTCTTTTCAAATTGCAGAAACACTGCTGAGCCAGGAAGATGACTAGACTTCCTAGGTCCACTTTATATTCTGCAATAACTGAAATATTTAAGATACAAATGATCAAATAGACAATTATTTCTATCATTTAAGAAATATTATTATTTCTTATACTTTTTTGCAGTCCAACAGCACGACACTGCACAAATTAAGTGCTCAGGAAACTGGGGTGGGTTTTATTCCAAACAGATCACAATTCACCCATTCTCTATAATCAAGTATTGCTCCACAATTTTATAACTCTTTTAAAAGAAAATATGCATAGGCTACTGCAAAAATATATTTTACAGTTATCTCAGGAATTTACTGAAAATTCAGATATGCAAAGAAAGGTTGGGAGTTCTATCATCCTGTTTAAGTATAAATACACATTTAGACATTATAAAACATTCCTGATTCCTCCATCTTCTTCATCCTCACATCCAGTCATTATCAGCTCATAAATATCTCAGACTCTACCCACAGCTCTTTAACCCCACGCTACTTCCCAGGTCAGGAGCCATGATGTCTCACCTAGATTTCTAGACTGGCTTCCTCTCTTGGCTTCCCTCCCCCAGTTCTCTCTCCCATATCAATTTTATACATGGCAGCCAGTGTGATCTTTCTCAGATGCACGTCATTTCTCTCCTTAAAACCCTAGGGGCAGACACTTCCCTCAGATAAAAGTCCCAAGATATTAGCATGGCACGTCAAGCCTTCCCGGTGAGCTGCTCTGTACTTACGTCCTCAACCGTATCCACTGCCACTCTCCCACTCCCACTCCCTGCCCCAAATACAAATGACTCTCCAGTTAGAATAAACTGCCTTAATTCCTCAAGCACACCATTCTTTCTAGCACACTCATTTCCTCCATCTGGAGCGCTCTTTTTCTTCTTCGTCATCTGGTTAACTCCTACACATCTTTTAGGTCTGAGCTAAAGTCACTTCTTTTTTTAAAAGAATCTCTCCAGATTCCCTAAGTTTGGATTCGGTCCTTTCTTACAAATGAAAACAGTGATCTACATTTCATTTATTCTCTGAAGAAATGTCTGTTGAGTACCTACTAGGTTCTGTTCTAGGCAGGTTCTGTTCTAGGCAGTGTATTACTAGTCAGTAATACAGACAAAGTCCAAGCTCTCCAAGAACTTGTATCATAATGGAGTACGCAGAAAATTCAGAAATAATTAATACATGTTAATGGTAATATATGCAATATATTACATAGTAATAAGTGCCTCGGAGAAAAAAGAAGTTAGAATAAGCAGAACAGGATATGTCAAATTGAGATGCGATGTTTTCTGATGGGATGTCGGAGAAGGTTTAGAGAGAAGATGGTATTTGAACTTAAAAGAAATGAGGGCAAGAGCAAAGTGAATTTTGGGGAAAGGGAGCTGCAAGCAATGAGAAGAGCATATGGCATGGCCCTCAGATGGTGAAGTGCTTAGGGACTTGCTCTAGTTAAGCAACGGCAAGAAAGCTAGTGAAGCTAGAGCAGAGTAAGGAAAGGAGAAGAGATGAGGTCAGTGAGAAAATGGTGGCAGGGCAGATCATTCTAGGCTGGGAAGCATCATAAGGCCTTTAGATACTTTCCTACATGAGATGGAAAGCCAAAGGAAGCTTTGAGAAAAGCACATGAGGGGCATGAACCCTAACGTGCATGGTAATACTAGAGCACAGGGGCAGCTGTAGAAGCAAGGAGACCTACGTTGTTGGGATACCCAGGATAAGGTTGATGGTGGTTTAGACTTGACTCCAAGGAGCAAAGAGTGTCAGATTTTGGATACATTTTGAAGGGAATCTATAAGAGATGGGATGTGAAGGATGGAAATCAAGGATGTCTCCAAGTTTTTTTATCTAAGTAACTAGATGAATGGGATTCCTGTTACTAAAATGGGGAACGGTACAAAAGAAGGAGGAAGCATGGGAAAGGCATAGAAGGTAAACTAGTGTACTTAATAGTCATTTGAGTGATGACGTCAATTAAGCAGGTATATAAACAAATCTGCATTTCGGGGGAAAGTGGGGAAAGATTCAGGATGTAGGTAGTCACTGGTGAATCACTGACATCATAGATAAAATATCTAGGGCAGGAGAAAAAATAGAAAACAGATGAAGCCCCAGGACTAAGCCCTCATTTGGCAAGATGGAGAGAAACTAGCAAAACAAACTGAAAAGGCAGGAGTGGTGAAATAAATATAAACAGAGAGTGATATCCCGAAAGCTAATGAAGAAAGTGTTCTTCTAAGTAGGAGAGAGCAATCACTGTGTCAAATGAAGCTGACAGGTCAAGTAGGGTAACACTAAGACCTAATCACTTAATTTGGCAACACGGAGGTCACTGCTGGTACTATAAGAGATATTTTGAAGGAAACATAGGGTTAAAACACAATTATACAAGATTTAGGAAAGAACAAGAGAGGACATGGAGTCACTGAGTGTTGACCAACTTTTCCAAGAAATTTTTCTATAAAGAGCCATTAAGATAAGGGGCATGACTGGAAAAAATGTGGGTCCAACAGAGAGTTTCTTTTTAAATAAGAGACTCATTTGTGTGCTAACTGGAATAAATGAATGACTATTCTGTAGCTACAGGATCATTTACAATATTTACCAAAGAGCTTACTAATATCCAACATTCTCTGGTATGTCAAAAATGCAAGAATATTCTGCAATCAACTTTCAAGTACAAAAGGTTTCATTTGCAAAACAATAGTAAAACAACCACAAAGAGACCACCAACCTATGAGTAGTTTCAAACATTTGTATCTGTATTATTAACACAAGGATTAAATAGTTCGTTTTCAAATATTAAAGGCAATATATTCATAGATTTCACTTCTGCTGCAATTCTCTTTAAATGTGAATGAAGAAGAGATTCAGTGTATTCTCTTTTGTCTTCCATAGTGAATTTTTTATTATCTACATCATTAAATTGGGGAGAGAAAGAGATCAATGGACAAGGAGAACAGAGATATGAATATTTGTTTATCTTTGGTTATATAATGCTTTATTCTTCCAAGCAATTGATCGCTTCTCGGCTTTCTGGCTAAGATCAAGTGTAGTATTCTTCCGAGTGATTTCCTAGTGATTAGCTTAAAATCTTGATATGAATATCAGTAGAAATGTTCACTGCTACTTCTAGGAATGAGGGCAAGAAGCAACAAGGGACATCTGAGACTAGAAATTACTCAGCTAACAGAACTACAGAATGCCGACCATAACCCCACAACAATTACCAGTTGCCAAGTATCTGATATCTGTTCCTTGCTGGGCTTGGTACTTTCTGAGCATTGTCTATTCCTTCCACAAAAGCCTCTTGACTGCATATTATCACCTTCATGCCAAAAATGAGGGAACCGATACTTGGAGAGAATATATAACCTGACAAATTGCCTCCAATTTTGTAAGAAACAGAGCTGGAGATTCAAATTCAGAACTGCTCAGTTCTAGAACATTCCTCTTTCCAACACGCCGTGGTGCCTCTCTACCACCAACTGTCTGCAATTAGGGAGGTCAAGCCTATGTACAATGCTAAAAGAGCACTCTCTCTTCATATTTTTTCTACTATCCATAGTCCGCTGAAAACTATCCTACCATTGTTGTAGAGAACCATTAAACAAACATATCAACCCCTAATAATAAATATCTGTCCTTCTCAGTTACCACTGCCTTGAAGGGTACAGACTAAAGGCAGCTCAGCCTCACGCTTGACTCACACAAAACTGTGATGTCTAAAAAGGTTATATAAATTAGAGTTCTTATTAGTATACCATGTACTTTTTGTTTAACTACTTCTGGATTTATCTTTCTTACATAATTGTATTCTGAGGAAATGTAAATGTTAAACGTTAACAAGCATCACATTGCTGCGACAATAAAAGACATTTTTTTATATTGGTGACAATGAGAGAAGTTTGGGAAGTGGGAAAAGGAAGGTCTGAGTGGAGTCTTTCATAGGCATATAAAATTTAAATGACAGAGCCCTTTATAATCCTGCCAGAATGTAAATTCTTGAGTGTATGAAAGACTAAAAGCTTCATCTGTATAAAACTGACAAAATACATCAGATTTTAATTGGCAGTAGAGTGATAATGGAAAGGAGATGTGGCTTAATTGGAGTTCTCTCCGTGAAAGGACAGAGCTTAGTAGTGTCATTTTAATTATTTCTAGCCATTAATCCTGCAATCATCTATTACTTTCTCCACATATTACATCAGGAACCACTCCCTGCTGCAAATGCGATGATATTTAAAAAGCAAATGCCCAGTGAAAACAAAAAGACCAGACTAGATTCATTGCCTCGGCAACTGCTCTGGAGAACCATAAACTGACTTTTAAATCATGAATGGTCAGGACGGGGGAATATGGCTACTTTAATTATTAACAATACACATTCTTGATTCAGACATCCATTTAATCATCACTCAAAGCTGTTGCATTAATTAATTAAGTACCTAACGTGATGCTTAAGATGTTTCCCTTTCATATGAGCCTTTGATTATTGCTGCCCTGCTTCGATACAGCTGGATGAAACATACCACTGAAAACATACTATGATAATGGCCACTTGCAGTGATTGCTGTAATTGACGACTTCTTCCAAAACATGAAGTACTATCACCGAAAGACATGGTTGCAAGCCTTCTGTTAACCGTTTCATGTGTAAGTCACAGTAATTTATCTTTCCTTTTGCTTTTTCAAGGACTCACAGACTCCAAGGCTTTCTTATTTAAGTTGGTACTGCATGTAAGTACACAGGCCATGTAAGACTCCCATGCTCACTGTCTGAGTAAGCAAGCAACCACACTGGAGCTCATGCATGAGATCTCACGATTCCCACTTGACCCACCCATTTCAACTCCAAGTTAGTTTACAAACACTTAAATTCATACATTTAGCCATTTTTAGGGGTAAATTCATCCAACGAGTATTTCACCTCCAATCATAACTTCTAAGTACCATGCTATAATCTTAAAATCAATTAAGGAACCGTTAGAATCTAGCCCAGAAAAATGCCAAAAAGTATATTTTAGTGGGAGTCGAATGTAGCCTCAACATTGTAATTATCTTAATTTTTCACGTTCCCTCTCATCCCTTCTGTTCTTTTTGTAGGGATTTCCACATTCAAGGAAGTGTCTCATATTAAATTAAAAAGTAATATTTACTGAGTTGCATAGAGTTGACTGATTTTCCCAAGTGCTTCCCAAGCAAACATGTATTCCTCTGTCTCCACACTGTAGCAGATTACCAAATGTAAATTGTTAATGGTCACCTGCGATCCTTTCAGGATTGGAAGGCACACAACACTGAATTAAAAACACATTGGCCAGAGCCTATCTGAACAGAGGACTATTCTCAAATATTCATGTTCTCTATGAACTCTACTCTTAGGAAGAAAATATTAGGATTTTATTTTAATAAAAATTTCCAAGATAGCTCTTGATATAATTACAAATTCAACCTAATTTCCTATATGTGTGCTCTTCCAGAATAAGAACAGATACCTAGACATGAACTTTACAGACTCAAAAATCTTCAGTGGAGGCAAAATTGAGCTACACTCAAAAAATCAAGGCATGAAAATGAAACCATCTTACAGAAATTTTCAACCACCAGGACTGAAGACAAGGAAGAGATTTCTGGCCAACCAAGCACAACCACAGACTAGAAGTAATACTTAGAGGAGTATGTGTTCTGGAGTCTAACACCCAAGGAGTTCAAAGTCTAAACCAGTTCTTGTCAAGTAATCGAACTTAGATTATAAACTTCCCTCAGTAGCAATCTCTCCATTTCTGAAAGAGGATATAATTATCTCTATTTCATAGGATTGCTTGGAGGATTAGGTGGGATAAATGAACAGCACCTATAAGTTTGTAGCACATAATTTTCCCATATTTCATATACTCATTTCAAATAAATGTTATATATTATAATAATTCTTATTTACAACTTTTCTGTTATCCTAACGATTGATTCTGTAAGCATTCTGACTACTGTGATCTAATATGTGGATGTGGTAAATTCCTGATCTATACGAAATTCTTAGAATTCATACTTCTGGAAATATTAACCCATAACATTTTAATGCCTTTTTACATTCCAAAATTAGCTTATGAACATTGGAAATAAAAGAAGTAAAGAATTTTCCTATCCTCTGTGTTCACTTCTATTGCTCAGATATAACCAACATACGGTTGACCCTTGAACAACACAGGTTTGAACTGCTCAAGTCCAATTACAGGTCGATTTTTTTTTTTTTTTTTACAAATATAGTACATGCATATGTATTTTCTCTTCTTTATGATTTTCTTAACATTTTCTTTTCACTACCTTACTTTGTTGTAAGAATACAGTATATAATACATTTACCATACAGAGTACGTATTTATGTTATCAGGAAGGCTTCCAACAGACAGTAGGCTATTAATAGTTTGGGTTCAGAGAAGTCAAAAGCTATATACGCATTTTCAAATGCATAGGGGTTGGAACCCCTAGCTCTTGAGGCTGTTCAAGGGTTAACTATAATGCAAGTTTGGTGTGCAATTTTCCAAATACTTTTCTGTGCTCTGCGTTATCTTTAAGTACCTTTTCTAGGCCATGGTTTGTTCCACAAATAAGGAGCAACTAAGGAAATGTTAGATTATATGCATTGGGCATAGTTTATATTTTCATGGCTTTTCTAATCTTTAGACATTTTTATTCTTTACTGTAACATAGAGAAAGTAATCTGATCATAAGAGTTGACTGGAATAGGGGTATGGAGAAAGCTAAGAAAGGTCAAACTGTAGTATATATCAGATACATATAAAACATATATATATTATAAAACATATATATATATGCATATTATAAAGTGAAAGCCAAATTATAAAAACCAGAAATCTTATATACAGATGATAAGCTTGTGAAAGGAACATAAGCTCACATTCACTCCAACGCACTTCATCAGACATTTAATAAACACTCAACAGTTCCATTAGTACCAGGACAATGAACAGGAAGAAAACAGAGCGTCAAGGAGTACCCACTCCCACGAAATGAAATTACCAGCGTTAACCTGACAATTAAAAGATGAAATACTGCAGCACAAAGCTGCATGAAACAGATTATCGTGTGGCCTAGAACATTCATCGTAAGAGAACAGACTGAAAGTCGGCTACTTGAATTTGCAGTCGCTTGTCTGATTTCAAATTTCTTCCACAAAAGAGACTGGATTGTGAGAATACTTTTTAAAATTCCCAAGCTACAAGTGCTTAGAGAACAGAGGGCAGCCTCAGAGTCTCAAAGGGGAAAAATTACATTTGAAACTCAAAGCTTAAATGCACACCCTAACCTTGTATAAACTAGATACAAGTTGGCTTTCAGTGAAACGCTGTATCTGTGAACCCTTCAAATAGTTACATAACATAGTATTTGTTCTAGAGAAAGGAAATGAGTCTCTTTGACCATCTATTTTTCATTCTCCCCCTTTAAGCTTGAGTTCAAATTTGTGACGTTATAAACCGCAGAGCCCCATGGTTCTAAATTAACTAAGGAAGAGAAATATTGAGAAAGTATAGCAGCATTTCCTAGAGTTAAAAAAACTTTTAAGTACTGGATTCACATACAGTTTCATGAATTATGACAGTTAAAACAAATGATGGAAAAGCATTTCTCAATGTCAGCAAGTCCTTTTTAGAGGTTTGTGATAAAATGGGTTGAATTATATAAGCAGTTTTAAAGTATTAAAAAACAGGGAACTGTACCTAATCTCTTCCAAAAGCTCTCTTTATGTTGTACTGACAAGGTTGACAGGCCCAAACTTTGAAAGTCAGTGGAATAATCACAAACGGTTTTAAATCTGTTAGCTCTCAAACAGCAAGTGACCCCCACAAGGCCTCATGCAGTCGGGTTAAAAAAAAAAAAAAAGCAAACTGATTATCCCTCCACATGCATCGTCTTTCAGCCCATTGGTATTATATAATAAATTTAGGCATTGGTACATTTAATGAAATAAATGATTTCTTAGTAGTTGACAAGATCAAGGGCTTAAAAAGCAACCAAGAAGAAAAAGATTTATTGGCTATTCAGGAACATCTTTTTTTTAATAATATTTTTTTTATTATATTATGTTAGTCACCATACAGTACATCCCTGGTTTCTGATGTAAAGTTCCATGATTCATTAGTTGTGTATAACACCCAGTGCACCATGCAATACGTGCCCTCCTTACTACCTTCAGAATAATCTAAATGAAACAAGAACAGTAATTTTCAAAGCATGGAATTTGCTCAGAGATCAAGTTCTTTCCTGTACTCTATCCTCCCTGCCTCTTACCTCAGGCCCCGGGAAGCCAGCTGATCCTCCCACACATAGACCTGCTATTTGCCTCAGGGGGGGCTTTTCCCAGGAGATGAAAAGCAGTTGCTTCTCTCTGCACTTCTTCCTCTGGGCCTTTTTTAAGGCTCAGCTCAAAGTGCCATCTCCTCTGTGAGGCCTCCCAAATTTCCATCTTGCCTCCGGCCCTGAGCATAAAGGCTGATTTCATACCTTCTCTACGAATCCACAACACTTCGCTCATGACGATCTTCAGGCATACCAAGGATTTCCTTGCACAAAGACCTGCAATAAAATATTTTTTGATCTTTCCAAATGAAGGGCATAAAGACTGTTCATAACACTGCCACCGTTTATCTGTTTTGAGTTGCACAGAATTTGAGCCGAGGTAGGTTACAGATTGGACAGGTAAGTGAGAGAGGAAGACAAGAACAAACAATCCTTTTTTGCTTTTTTTTTTTCCAAGTTAGAACAAACATATCTTGAGCGTGAACTTGGTGCCAGGATATGAGCTACCCATCTTGTGTCTATTAACAACTTAAACTCAAAAATAATCCCATGTGTTAGATATATCATTATGCACATTTTCCTGAGCAGAAAATTGCAACTCAGAAAGTCACTTGCTTTGCTTAACCCAGGAGTCAATCTGGTAAAGAGTAGATCGCCTTCGTGAAGGCTGATAGGCAGAATGGCATAGCAATTAAAAGCAAATGTGAGTTTGAAAGCAAGCAAGCTTATGTTTCAGTCTTAATTCTGATGCTTATGAGCCAAGAAACTTTAGAGAAGATATCTATCTCACTTGGCCCCAGCTGCTCCAAATAAACTGTGGGGAAATAATGATACCAGCTTCATAAGGGGTTTTGTGTTGGGTGTCAAATTCTGCTGAGACTATTGGTACAACACAAGTAATATAATAGTCAAGTCCATCTTCTTGAAATTAAACTGTTTCCTGCTTGTAAGTCTTTAAAGGAAAAGTTGTTGTCCTCAAAAGTGATTCATTGTTTAAGTATGAGGGAGTTTAAAAGATTGTGGTGTAGAAAGTTACTGAAGACAAACCTTCTTTCCTAATAATTCTTGCCCCCATAACCTCCTTCTCACTTCTGAAACCAAATGTAAAAACACCTCTCGGGACTAAAGCAAGGATTGGTGAGAGCAAGAAGGGAAAATGAGGCATGTGCATCCCCTAAGAGAACAAAGGATGAATTTATATGAACTGATTTTCCGGTGTTTTCTTAATCTTTAATTTCACGTAGAGTTTAGTCCTTTGCCCAGAAGAAGAAGGGTTCCTCACTAATCCAGAAGCTCGCACTCTCAGAACTGCATTTACTATAGGCAAGTTGAAACAGAGAGCAGACCAGAAAAGAGTAGCAAGGCTCCCAACGAAGTCACCTCGCAAATGTTGCCAACTCCTAGGACAGTGAATACGAGGACCCCTCACCTCAGAGGCTGCCACTGTATGCCACAGGATTGCTGTACCACCACAGAACCACAAAATTTAATCTGGATGATTACAGTGTGCTCATGCCACGAATGCAAAACCATGAAACACGCATTCTGAAGCCCAGTTGTTACCGAGAACTCCAGAAAGATGCCCTTCCCGTCGTCAGCTCCACACGCTGATCTAACGTCAAGAGAATTTGTAACTCTTCTGCTCCCCAGCTTCCCCATCTACTAGGTCACTAAGATTTTATGGGTAATAATGAGGTCCTCGAGGTTGTACCTTAGGTTCCTTTTTAAAGGCCAAAAAATTGCATTACTATTGTTAAGAGGTACACTGAGGCATATTCAAAGTCCAGAATTTAATTGAGCAAGAATTGATTTCAATTGGGCAGCACCAACCAGGTAGTCGTCAGCAGCGCTCCGCCAACGGCAGCTAGGGGAAAACTTTAGAGAAGAGACTGAAGCGAAGAAAGAAAGCTGTTCCTGATTGGCTGGCCACCCTTCGGTTTCAATTCCTAACCTTGAGGTCTTTATAGGCTGATTTTACTTTCCTTTCCCAGGTGCCATGACATTAGTGCCACATGAGTCTCTCCAGGCTGCCCTGTTTAATTAATTTAACATCATTTAAAATACGTTTGTATTTTCTAGTTATAGATGAGACCCAAATTAATGTTCACATATAAAACTTCTTAAGTGTCATGAATTAAAAACAGTACTTCAAAGAAAAAGGGAAAAGGAAGTACATAATAAGGAATGGCAGAATTTAAAATGTCTTACTCTTTATAATATTAACAGAAATACTTTTATGAAGAAGACAGCCAGTGGGATTTACTCACTTTAATATCTATTTAATCATGGCCACAGTCTTTCACTCTCCACTGTTAAGTACTCATTTCTCCAAGTTCCCTTTGAAACATAAACTATGACTGGGCTAAACCCTTTCCCCTACAATTATCTGCAATCTCCAAGTTTAAGTTATTCAACAGCTATCACATTAATTATGTCTATCTGCTGAATTATTCCCACAAGTCCTATAGCCATTCTTTGAAATGGAGCATTCATTCTGTATTTATGCATATTTCACTACGTTACAGATCATTGTATTAAGGAAAGCAATCATAAGGATCGACTTTTATGATAAATAACCTAATATTCATAGTCCTCCCTTTATGCTTGCTTGGCCATGCTCATTTTCACAACGTTATGTGTTGGAGAAGAGAAAAACTACTGCTTATTTGGACTGCTGATTTTCTGCTCCTTTTGCCACATTTTACCTCTGTGCTTTCCCAAAGGAAAGCTATAATGAGGCTGGCCGATAAAACTGTTTAAAAATACTATTATTTAATTATTTATAGCATAGAATTTAGTTATAAAGAAATCTAAAGTGACAAATTGAGTCTTCTTTTAGAGCATTTTAGACACATGATGCTTCCTGTATATTTTTTCAATGGCAGAAATGGCAAATATATATATATATATATAAATATATATATATATATATATAATGGGTAATAATAATGGATATAATGATGTATAATATTATATGTATGTGCATGTGTGCGTGTATATATATATATATATATATACACGCACACATATTTACTAACATATTTATTTATGTACACATGTGCCAAGCTTACTAGAAGTGAAGATATGGGAGAACTTTCATTCATTTAACAAGGGTTCACTTAACTCTTACTATTTGCCAAGCGTTATTCCAAGCTCCCGGCAGAGGGATTACAAAGCAGAAGATTATTCCAATGAGCAGCAAGAACTCCTATAGCAGTGATGAAGAAACCACCAAACAGACCCTTCATATTTCCTGGGACCATAAACAAGAGGAGAGACAATCACAAGCAGGGATGCTACGACAAGGGTGTACCAGCTGGATCTTCTAATCATTGATTAAATGTGGTAAAAATGTGTGTTAGGTTAAACGAATGCAAATTAAAGATGTCAATATAGGGGGTGCCTGGGTGGCGCAGTCCTTAAGTGTCTGCCTTCGGCTCAGGGCATGATCCCAGCGTTCTGGGATCGAGCCCCCCATCAGGCTCCTCTGCTATGAGCCTGCTTCTTCCTCTCCCACTCCCCCTGCTTGTGTTCCCTCTCTCGCTGGCTGTCTCTCTTTCTGTCAAATAAATAAATAAAATCTAAAAAAAAAAAAAAAAAAGGGTGTCAATATAGCTTTGGACCTGCATGCTATCTTTTGGTTGTTGGTATACCTGTCTTGTTGGTATACCCTGCTCCTTGAGAGCAAGGACTAGTTTACTGTCTTAGTATTTCTGTGTCTTCATAGTGCCTACACATGGCAAGTGATTTGAAAATGTTAGTTAAGCTAAAAGATATACTCGGTGGAATATAAAAGACAGTGTGCTTTACTTTAATATATAATCCCAGAAATAACACTTGCAATAATACATGCCAAAGTGCTTATAGTCATTAAGTTTATTATCTAAGGCCCTCTTGGCAGCAAGTATAGACAATAGGCGTTGTGAACCTACAATCTGACATTATAGATTACAATAAAAGAAATAAAAGATGAGTTGGCTATCATAACCATACAGGTTATATGTGTATTTCTTCGTTCCTTTTAATTTTGGTAAAGAGAGGCAGGAGAACGGAACGATGAAGCGGTGTTTTCATTGTTGGCATGTTCCTGGGAACCCTGGATAATATGCCACAGTAACAAGAGGTCAGATGCTATTGAAGACACACAGCATAAAATCACAGTAGAACTGTTCATTAGCTAGAATGCTTGGAGACCAGGTAGCCTTCTGAAGGATCATATATAATACCTTGATCTCAAGATTTATGGTGAAAAAGTCCTTGATCATATTAATGCCATTGCCTTTTGTCTGTGTTTCACTGTAATCAAGACGGATTTTCTTAAGATGTACACCTTTCATGTTCAGGTACAAATAGCCTAAGATATGATTAATGCTTTGCACTAAATTAGATTTCTTTCCACATACAGGAAAACAATCATCAGGCAGACAAGCAGCCACATTATCATTCACAAGAGAGTTGCTTTTTCAAGGAATCAGCAGAAAATAAAACATTGGAAATCTAGTGCAGTGTCGTTTATATGGGGGAATTAGAAAGTAGCTGTGTCTGCCCACGCCACATGGCTTTAAAACTGGACTGCCGCCATTTGGGATGAAGTCTGAATGTGAGAGCTGTGTAGGAGAGGCATGAGCTCTCGATGACAGGCAGGACTCCTGGGGTCTGGCTCTGAAACACTCATTTAATGTATAATCCTTGCATTTACAGTGAAGTTGTCCCCAGTGAACTGTCTGCTTCCTAGTAATTCTATCAAATGACCAAGCTACAAAAACAAGAAAACAATCAACTTTAGGAGGCTTTTCCCTCCTAAACTTCATTCCAACTTAAATGTAAGAAGACTAAATAAAGTTATTTTGGAAATGGAAGTTGCAGGCATTCTCATATGATCACAGGATTTCAGCTTCTTAGAAGGCATATTAAAACATTGAGATCCCACCCTCAACCAAAGGTCAAACAAATCCTCTGAGTTCAGTGGTTCTCAAACTTTAAGACGCCTCAGAATCAGCTGCGGGATTTGTTAAAACACAGGTGGCTGAGCCCCACCACCCAGGGTTTCGGGTTCAGGATGCCTGGAGCGGGACTAGAGAATGAGCATTTCTAACAAGTTCCCAGGCAACAATGATGGTGCTGGTCTGGGGACCACAACTGGACAACTTCTGCCCTAGATCACAATTTTAGTCTTTGACCACCTTTAGTGGTAAGGAATCACGAACTCAATTCAACATATAGCTATCAAGCGTCCGATCTCGGACTGGCATTTTGCTGCAGTACCCAAATAACAGGAAAAGATTACTGATTTTGAAGAGCTTCAGTTTCGCGGGAGAAAGAGATATGCAAAGGATTTCAATATAGTAAGACAGAGACACAAGGTGCTATGAGAGTAGAAAGAAGGGTCATCTTCCCAAACCAGGGTTCACAAAGCCTTCCTGGAAGACATGTCATGTGAACATGGCCTTGAAAAAAGGAAGTCGGGGAGGGAACTCCAGCAGGAGAAAAGACACCTAGAAATAGCCACCTAGACAGAACTAGGTACGTGAAGTGCAGGCAAGAGGGTTTACAAACACGAAATTTTATAGTACAAATTCCAATTTAAAAAGTTTTATTGAGTTGGCTACCATAACTATAAAGAATCTACGTGCATTTTCTTAATTCCTTTTAATAGTATTTAAAATATGAAAAATTATCTGTTATCCCTATCTATGTCCATTAAGTATCTCATAAGAAAAATTATCCAATTATGAGAATAATCCTACCGTGCACATAGAAGACCTATTGTATGAATGCCCCAATGGCCTAGAAGATTCCTTTCTACTTAAAGGGACGTGAAATTTCTTTTTAGGTTGCTTTCCCAGAGTGAGGGAAAAGCATTTTGCCTTGTTTTTAAATGAAAACAAAATGAAAGTAAGAAAGGCAAGTAGTCACTGCCTTCCCAGGGGTACGTTTAGCAAGATATAATTGTGGTTATGAAGGCTCCTAGGCGCACTAAGAAATCAAGTAATGAGGGGTAGCATATCCGTCTGCAAAACTCTTAGAAGGTAGAAACTCTGCATGGGAAAGTAGATGACAGAGTCCTACTGTCCTCAGCCACCTTCCATCAGGCTCCCTCCTGCCAGGCTGGAACCCCAGAGAAAGGCAAGAAAAGGCCTCTTTACCCATGAATTTCAGCATCATGGTGGAATTTGGTGTGACAGACAATAAAAAGACAGAGAACTATTAAATGAGTAAGATGTTCTCAAGGCCTGAGGGTGAGCAATAGTTCACCCAAATCATTCAAATTGAACAAGATGGTATGACTAGGGAAGAATTTGCAACGCACGCACACAGCACTGAGGAAAAGACTAGATATGACATATTACATGATTCCATTTGTATGCAATTCAAAAAGAGACACAACCAAACTACAAAGGTAGACAGATACCAGAATAATGGGTTGCCTTTGGGAAGGAAGAAGGGACAGCGATTGAGAGAGGCAGAGGGAAGCTGTTGGGGTGTAGCAACCCTCAACTCTTTCATATGCATGATGGCTGCATGACTGTTATCTTTGTAACAATTCATTGAGCTGGAAATATTTTTGTATACTTTTTCTGTATGTGGGTCATATCTCATAATAGTTTTTAAAAAATAAAAACTTATATAAACCTCTCTTCTTCTTCCTTGGTCCCAAGCTTTGCTCCTAAGTACACTTAGGAACTTCAGCTCTCATAACTCACATGAACCTGGGCCACAGGGCACATTATATTTGGGGGAAATGGTCTGTTTTCCAGGTGAAACAGAAAACTGTTGTTTCTGTTCAGGGAAAATATGATTAGGACCAGAACTGAGACAAAGATGTGGGAATAGTGAAATAGGAAAACTTCAGGAGTTTTCAAAATAGCCCTAACAGAACTTAGTAACCAATTAATAAGAGGTTAGGATAAAATGTTCAAATAATTTCAAGATTTCAGACTTGAGTACCATGTGGCTGGTGATGCTTTTAAGCTGGCCAGAGAAAATGTGGGATGCCAGTTCTCCTTCTTAGGTCATGTTACCTGCTAAGTTGGAAATGTGCATTAAGGTAAAATCTCCTTTTTAAAGAGAAGATTCTATTTTTCTGTGTTCCTGTCTTAGTTGGGAAAAAAATGATTGTTGTCTATATAGAACTTGCTTCAGCAATGCCTAAGGAGTGTTCACAGGAAATTTTGCTTTGCTTTGTTTTTTACTCCAATGTATTCCAGACTGATGTGCTGTCACTGAGACATGAGACTAATCCAAATATGAGACAAAGGAAAGACAGACCAGATTCGGCCACAGATTGAATAAGGAGACGAAAAAGAAGCAGCGAACAAAAAGTGGCCCTGATATTGGACATGAAGTCTTTCCCCCTAAAAATTTTGTTCTGCCTGATGCCTGAAGTCCCCTTACTAGATATCCATTCTATGCTTAAGAATTTTCTTCCCCCTGGTGCTTTCTTTCAAAATTCACATTTTCATGACAGTCATGTGATGAGACTAACATGATTTTTCCACCTTTCATTGGAAAAACGAGATGAACAGATAGAAAAACCCGTAGACGTTAAAATTAATTGTAAAATATATTTAGCATAATGCCAATATAGAGTATGAACTTTTGTGTCCAGCCCAAAAGTCAGAAATTAGCTATTACAACAATTTTACAACTTTCAACTCTTTTAATTTATTGGCAGCGTTGTTTGAATGACTTCTTCTCTGAAGAATTTAAAGAGTGAACAACTGCAATGCTTCTGAGAGTATCTGAGCAATCTCAGAATAGGGGAACACCAATCATTTGTGCTAAGTCCATAGCACTCATTAAAATACTCAGTAAACTCTTAGCTAACCAGAAATGACTGCTGAGAAACCACATGGGCCAATGGAAAGATAACAAACACCAAAGCAGTTTGCACATCGGCAAACTGAAATATATTGGCAAATTCTCTACAGGGATCTTTGATTCCTACAGAGACGGAGTAAACTACATACCAAGATTGCGAAGAGTAAAGCAGTGGTTCTAAAACTTTGTTGCACCCTAGAACTACCTGGGGAGCCTTTGAAAATCCCAGTGCCAGGTAACAGCTAATACCAATTAGGTTGGAAGGTCTGGGTGTGGGAACTAGGCATCAATATTTTTTAAGACACCCAGCTGATTCTGATGTGCAGTAAAATTTGGGGACCACTGGAGTAAGCTTACAGTTTTATATCCACTACATCTGCTTAGAAAGTATCAGAAATTGTTCATTAAAAGTTTCGTTTGGGAAGGGAATGGGAGTAATTCCTAGATCCCTTTCTGCCACTAATCCATGAGCACTACCCTCCCTATTTCCTTGACAACCCAGTGTTATCTGGCTTTTGGGAGAGGAGAAGATAAGATCAGGGAAACAGTAGAGAGTTTGCCATCATTCGGCAATAGGGGGACTTGAGTACTACAACTCTGCTTCTCTTACTATCTCATCCACGGATCAGCACTCTGTGTTCAACACCATGGCTGGTACTGGCTCCACGTTTCCTTGTCTCTAAACCGAGGCAAACACACTAAGGTCAAGATAAGCAGCACTAAGGTACTAATGGCTGCCCGTAAGTTCATTCTGGACTCTGAGCATGAAGAGACGCATGATTAACAGTAAGTACAAGGAGCCATTCCTTTCCTCTTGCTACATCTCAAGGGCTTAATTTCCCCTCCAGTCAATCATTTTCTCAGGATCCTGAGCTGCACTTTTGGTCTTCTGTTGTCTTCACTGTGCCATGGAATGCTTTATTTTGTTCTCATTAACAGCTGACAGGAGCTTCCCAGGAGATGCAGAGTGAGATTCCAGATTCTTTATTTCTGAAATATCTTCCTTAGTTAACTATTTAGCATTAAAATGCAAATGATCTCACATAGGTTCACTCCCTTTGACCTTTAAAATAAAATTTTACCTATAGGATCTGGCGTTGCCCAGTTAATCTACCCTAAGTTGTATGTGAGATTTACGCAAAGTAATCTCACCCTCAAAAAGCAGATCTCAGTTGAAGAGTTAATGAGTAAACATTAAGCCTCCATATCAAACACAGACAAATAAGTACACGCTCCGCTATACAGAAAAAAAAAAAAAAAAACAAATGAAACCACCCACATTTTTAATAATTTAAAAATACTACAGTATTTACATTGGCAAGTCGTATGTTCCATCTCTACTGGTTATTGCAAGAAGTGCTACAGCACATACGCAGTAAGATCAATAAAAATTTATCTTTGGAGATGACTGATGAATACATACCACTGCAGACGATACTGACCACTACTCATATACCAGACACAAGGAAAGTTTCTGTTGTGAGCTCAGCTTTAGAATTAATTCCAGGGAATTCTTCCAAATGTGTCCACATATAAAATGATGATGGCTCTTACTCCTTACCTTAAAGCCTGAAAATATGGTGCACCTGGGTGGCTCAGTCGTTAAGGATCTGCCTTCAGCTCAGGTCATGATCCCAGGGTCCTGAGATCGAGCCCCACGTTGGGAGGGGGGTCTCTGCTCAGCAGGGAGCCTGCTTCTTCCTCTCCCCCTCTCCCTATGCCTGCTGCTCCCCCTGCTTGTGCTCTTTCGCTCTCAAGTAAAAAAAATCTTAAAAAATAACAATAAAATAAAGCCTGAAAATTTTAACTGGATTTCAATTATTTTGCTAACTTACACGGCCAGAATCAAAACTGTTCTACAATCATGTCGATCGATATCAGGTCCGTGGAACTGATGTTGCATTAACACGTAAAAACTTACTTGACCTCTTGATGTCTCCATTTTTACGGCTTAAAACGGTGACAGATCCCTAGCACCATGCTGTTTCCATCAGGAAAATAACATGCTCGTTAAAGAGGGATGTCAAAAAATACTTTAAAAACCACAAAAGAAAGTTATTGGAGGAGTCCAACATGGATATTTTTATAACTACACTTCACATTTTAACTCAGTTAAATCAGTTAAAGTTAAACAAAAGTTGTAAATGTATGTCTTTAGATCATACATACTGATAAGTGTATTATTTTATGGCTATAAAAAGTCAATCAAATATAACCACCAAGTACAAAAGATGTTTATTCCAACTAATATTTAAATAAGCTTATTTATGACCTCTGCTTTTGGTAGCATGTTTGATTTTAAAATGTGAAGGAGGACATTTAGTTTTATCCCTGATATGTAAAAAGCCTGGAACCTGTCATTCACACACACACACACACACACACACACACACACACACACTCACACACAAAAGCTGAACACCAAAAATCAAAGCCTTTTCTTAAATATCGGTGAAACTGAGGTCTTGGGGAAAACTGCCACCAGGAATTCTGGCGACACAAGTGCATTCAAGGAGACACAACCGAGCTCTGTTACTGGAGCCAGTAACTGACAGGAACATTTAAACGTTAATTTATTGAATTGCTGGAGGCTGACTATAGACTACTTTCAAAGTAAGAAATTCTTGAGGGCTGGATTCTTGGGAGAGGGGGGAATCACAATTTTGTGGGCATTTCCTCCAGGAAAAACCAACAGATTCTCAAGACAAAGATCCTAGAAAGATCCTTTCATGGCCCTGACAGAAAGAGGGTAAGGGTAATCACTGTGAAATATGCCCAGATCTTAACTCCACACGAAAGCCTACTTTCCAGGGGAAAAGACACCACCACAGCCTTATCTTGGCTGCAAAAAGAGAATTTCTCCCACTCCATCTCCCTCTGGTCTTCCTGTCTCCCTTAAGAGAAAAGAGAAGTCAGCAAGGGTCAGAACGTCAATGAAATGCATTGGGAATGCTGTATATGGAGGGAAAATAAGCAGAGTGCAGGGAGGGGAAAGCCATACCACTGGAGAAACAAATGTGAAGACCACAGCCGTGAGACACAAGCCCCCTAAAAGACTGAGATTTAATCAGACGATTATAGAACACTCTCCTTACCCAACGGCTTACTATAATACAGGGCTCCAGGATAATATAATACTTATAACAAAATACAATATATATGATAATTGTAATATAACACAACAGTAATAGAGTAAAATAAAAGAATAATTATATACTAATAATACTAGTGGATTACAACTCAGAGAACAGCAAGTCACAGACTCTCCATGAGGAGGAGTACTTGGAAAATCCTATATATGTATGTATACATATATATACACCACATCTCCTTTACCCAATCATCTGTTGATGGACACTCAGGCTGCTTCCATAATTTGGCGGTATTGTAAATCTTGCTGCAATAAACACAGGGGTGCATATATCATTTCAAATTACTGTTTTCATACCCTTGGGATAAATACCCAGTAGTGGAATCACTGGATCATACAGTAACTCTATTATTAACTTTTTGAGGAACCTCCATACTGTCTTCCACAGTGGCTGCACCAGTTTGCATTCCCACCAGGAGTGCAAGAGGGTTCCTTTTTCTCCACATCCTCACCATCACTTGGCAGTTCTTGTGTTTTTTATTTTAGCCATCCTGACAGGTGTGAAGTGATAACTCATTGTGGTTTTGGTTTGCATTTCCCTGGGGATGAGTGATGTTGAGCACCTTTTCATGTGTCTGTGGGCCATCTGGATGTCTTCTTTGGAGAAATGTCTGTTCATATCTTCTGCCTTTTTTAATTGGATTATTCGGTTTTTTGGTGTTAAGTTATATAATTTCTTCACATATTTTGGATATTAACCCTTTATCAGATATGTCATTTGCAAATATCTTCTCTCATTCAGTAAGTTGCCTTTTATTTTTGCTAACTGCTTCCTTTGTTGTGCAGAAACTTTTTATTTTGATGTAGCCCCAAAAGTTTAGTTTTGCTTTTATTTCCCTTGCCTTAGGAGACATATCTGGAAAAATACTGTTATGGCCGATGTCAGAGGGATGCTTGCCTATGCTCTCTTCAAGGATTTTTATGGTTTCAGGTCTCACATTTAGGTTTTTAATCCATTTTGAGTTTATTTTTGTGTATGGTATAAGGAAGTGATCCAGTTTCATTCTTTTACAGGTGGCTGTCCAGTTTTCACATCATTTGTAGAAAAGAGTGTCTTTTTCCCATTGTATATTCATCCCTCCCTTGTCAAAGATTAACTGACCATAATAATTGTGGGTTTATTTCTGGGTTTTCTGTTTTATTCCATTGATGTGTGTGTCTATTTTTATGCCTGTACCATACTGCTTTAATTTTTTTTTAAAGATTTTATTTATTTATTCGACAGAGACAGAGACAGCCAGCGAGAGAGGGAACACAAGCAGGGGGAGTGGGAGAGGAAGAAGCAGGCTCATAACGGAGGAGCCTGATGTGGGGCTCGATCCCATAACACCGGGATCACGCCCTGAGCCGAAGGCAGACGCTTAACCGCTGTGCCACCCAGGCGCCCCCATACTGCCTTAATTACTACTGTTATGAAATGTAACTTGAAATCTTGAATTGTGATACCTCCAGGTTTTGGTTTTTTTTTTCAAGATTGCTTTGTCTGCTTAAGTTCTTTTGTGGTCCCAAATTTTAGGATCGTCTGCTCTAGTTCTGTGAAAAAGGCTATTAATATTTTAATAGGGATTGCATTAAATCTGTAGATTGCTTTGGGTAATATGGACATTTTAACAATATTTGTTCTTCCAACCTATAAGCATGGAATATCTTTCCACTTCCTCGTACTGCCTTGAACTTCTTTTATAGAGTTTTATAGTTTTCAGAGTACAGATCTTTTATCTCTTTGATGAAGTTTCTTCCTAGATTTTTTTTGTTTTTGGCACAATTATAAATGGGATCACTTTCTTAATTTCTCTTTCTGCTACTTCATTATTTAGTGTATATAAATGCAATGGATTTCTGCATATCGATTTTGTATCCTGCAACCCTACTGAATTCATTTATCAGTCTAGTAGTTTTTTTGGTGGAGTCTTTAGGGTTTTGTATATGTAGTATAACATAATCTGCAAACAGTGAAAATTTTACCTTTTCCTTACCTATCCGGATAACTTTTATTTCTTTTTCTTGTCTAATTTTGTGCCTAGTACTTCCAGTACTATGTTGAATAGAAGTGGTGAGATTGGACATTGTTGTTCCTGATCTTAGGGGAAAAGCTCTCAGTTTTTCACCACTGAGTACAATGTTAGCTGTGGATTTTTCATATATGGCTTTTAATATGTTGAGGTATGTTCCCTCTAAAATATTTGTTGAGGGTTTTTATCATGAATGGATGTTGTACTTTGTCAAATGCTTTTCTACACCTACTGAAATGATCATATGGTTCTTACCTTTCTCTTTTTTTTTTTTTTTAAAGATTTTATTTATTTATTCGGCAGAGATAGAGACAGACAGCGAGAGAGGGAACACAAGCAGGGGGAGTGGGAGAGGAAGAAGCAGGCTCATAGCGGAAGAGCCTGATGTGGGGCTCGATCCCGTAACGCCGGGATCACACCCTGAGCCGAAGGCAGACGCTTAACCGCTGTGCCACCCAGGCGCCCCCTTACCTTTCTCTTGTTGGTATAAGGTATCATGCTGATTGATTCGTGAAACTGAACCACTATTGCATCCCAAGAGTAAATCCCACTTGATCATAGTGAGTGACTTTTTAATGTATTGTTGGATTTGGTTTGCTAATATTTTGTTGAGGATTTTTGCATGTATGTTCATTAAGGATACCAGCCTATAGTTCTCTTTTTTGTAGTGTCTTTATCTGGTTTCAGTATTAGGATAATGCTGGCCTCAAAGGATGAATATGAAAGCTCTCCTTCCTCTTCTGTTTTTTGGAATACTTTGAGAGGAATAGGTGTTAACTCTTCTTTAATGTTTGGTAGAATTCACCAGTGAAGCCATCCTTTCCTGGACTTTTGTTTGTTGAAAGTTTTTTTATTACTGATACAACTTCATTACTGTTAACCAGTCTGTTCAAGCTTTTCTATTTCTTCTTGATTCAGTATTCTGGAGGTTATACGTTTCTAGGAATTTACCCATTTCTTTTAAGTTGTCCAGTCTGCTGGCATATAATTTTGCATTATATTCTCTTATCGTTTGTATTGCTGTGGTGTCAGTTATTATTTCCTCCTCTTTCATTCTGATTTTGTTTATTTGAAACATCTCTCTTTTTTCTTTTTTTTTTTTTCTTATGAGTCTGGCTACAGGTTCATCAATTTTGTTGATCTTTTCAAAGAACCAGCTCCTGGTTTCATTGATCTGTTCCATTTTTTTAGTTTCCATTGCACTTATTTCTGCTCTAATCTTTATTATATCCTTCTTCCTACTGGTTTGGGGTTTTGTTTGTTTTCTTTTTCTAGCTCCAGTAGGTGTAAGATTAGGTTGTTTGAAACTTTTCTTGCTTCTTGAGGTAGACCTGTATTGCTATAAACTTCCCTTTTAGAACAGCTTTTGCTACATCCCAAATACATTTACAGTTCTACAGTGTACTTACTGAAAAAAATGTAAGTGGACCTGAGCAGTTCAAATCTGTGTTGTTCAACGGTCAACTGTAATAGGAATACCAGAACGGAAGAAGAGAGAGAGAGAACAGAAAGATAACTGGAAAAATATTCAAATATTTGGAAATTAAATAACACAACTCTAAATAACCCACAAGTCAAGGAAGTCTCAAAAATTTTTAAATGTTCCCTAACTAAATGTAAATAAAATCCATATATTAGAAAATATGAAAGGTATAAAATTGATGAACTAAGATTCCACTTTAAAAAAACAGAAAGAGGAAGAATTTAACCCTAAACTAAGCAGAAAATAATAAAATTTAAAAAAAAAAAACAGAAAACAATGAATTTGCAATCAATAAAAGAGAAAAACCAATAAAATCAAAAGGCACACTTTGAAAAGATCAATAAAATTGATGAATGATATCACAACTGAAAGAGGGTTCATCTTTATTGATTCCATGGAAATTAAATAGATAGTAAAGGAACACTTTGAGCAACTCTATGCCTACAAATCTGATGATTAGATGAAATGGACCAACTCCTTAAAAGACATAAACTTAACAAAATTCACACAAGAAGAAATAAGTAATCTGAATATTTTATATCTATTAAATAAATTAAACTAATAATTTATAACTTCCCAAAAAAGAAAGTACAGGGCTCAGATAGTTTCATTGGTGAATTCTATCAAGCATTTAAGAAAGCAATGATGCTAACTTTTGACAATCTCCTCCAGAATATACAAGGAAAGAACTTCTTAATTGTTCTTTAAGGCCACAAAAAACTTAATACCCAAAAAAATAAAATGAAATAAAATAAAGACATCACAAGAAAGTAAAACTGTAGACCAATATCTCTTATGAATATAATGTAAAAATCCTCAATAAAATATTAGTAAATTGATGTCTACAATGTACAAAAAGACTGAGTAAGATTTATCCCAGAATTGCAAAGTTAGTTAGCTTCCAAAATCAACTGATGTTATAAAATACATAAATAAAATAAAAGACAAGAACTACAGATCATCTCAAGAGATGCAGAAAAAGCATTCCACAAAATCCAATATCCATTTATGATAAATTCTTAGCCATGTAGGAATAGAAGGAAACTGACTTCATAATAAACACCTACCAAAAACTTTATATGTGATAAGAACTGGATACTCTACCCTGAAAATTGAGAAAAAGGTAAGCATGCCCTCTCTTACAGTTTGTATTCATTATTGTACTGAAAATCATAACTAATTCAGTTTTTAAAAAAAAAATGAAAGCTACAAAGATGGTATGTGAAACACAAGGTACACAATATTACGATTTCACTAACTACTTTAAATGTATTAAATTATGTTTGTCAAAATATTAACAGTTGCCTCTGTGTGGTAGAATTATAGGTAAATTCTTCTAATTCTTTATATTTTATGATTTATCAAATAGGAATCTATTGCTTTTTTTCTTGGCGCTTAAAATTTATTTATTTATTTATTTATGTACTCGCTCTTTGACATCAGGCTAACATCCCATCGACTTAGTGAAATGCAAAGATGTAGAATATGAATAGCTAAAATTTAATTTACTGTATTTTCTTTAGCACTTATTTTACGACTGTCGGCTAGAAGGCCTTGATTGATAACACAAGGCAAAATTTATGTCACAGTATGCCCTAAAGTTCTGCCTCCTATTTTGGAGGTCTTCTGTTTTAAGTTTACAAAAAAAAAAAAAAATTTAAACATCATACAGTAAAACATCTGAAAGCTACAATTAAAATGTAAGTGGCAAAAAGGACATTTGTCTTGAACCATCGTATTTTGTCAAAAAAACAAAACACAGTTTATTCATAACTCTGTGTATCACCGAGTTAGTCAAAAGAATCTACAATTCACTGCCTCTTACAACATTCAGATTAGTACAACTCAGCTTCCATATATTGCTTCCCATTAGCTCCATTTGTTCTCAGTGAAGATAACCAAGATCTATCAAAAACTTTACACATTTAGAAGTATTAATTTCGGGGCGCCTGGGTGGCACAGCGGTTAAGCGCCTGCCTTCGGCTCAGGGCGTGATCCCGGCATTATGGGATCGAGCCCCACATCAGGCTCTTCAGCTATGAGCCTGCTTCTTCCTCTCCCACTCCCCCTGCTTGTGTTCCCTCTCTCGCTGGCTGTCTCTATCTCTGTCAAATAAATAAATAAAATCTTTTTAAAAAAAAATAAAATAAATAAATAAAATTAAAAAAAAGAAGTATTAATTTCATCCTCCCCATAGTCTTACAAAATACATTTTTTAAATGATTAGAATGAAAAAAATTGAAATTTTTGACTTTTGCATTCTCATTTATGTTTTGATTACATAAAGGTAAAACCAATTATCAGTATGTGAGACTATCAATTATGGGACATTGATTCAGAATCATGTATGACTTGGCATAATGGCCTAAAAAAAGTTCCATTCCCCTTGTTCATTCTCTATGTACCTAGAGAAGCCCCTACAGTCAGTCATGCACACACACAGACACACACACATGTACACACTACACATGTCCCTCTTCTGAGTTCCATGAAAGTCTTACAGCAGATTTTAAGATAAAAAAAACTATCACCAGAAGTTGTAATTTCGGAAAAAAAAAAAAAAAAAAGGAGGAGAAGGGGGAAGAGGAGGGGGGGAGAGAGGAGGAGGAGGAGGAGGAGGAGGAGGAGGAGGAGAAGAAGAAGAAGAAGGAGGAGGAGGAGGAGGAGGAGGAGGAGGAGGAGGAGGAGGAGAAGAAGAAGAAGAAGAAGAAGAAGAAGAAGAAGAAGAAGAAGGAGAAGAAGAAGAAGGAGAAGAAGAAGGAGAAGAAGAAGAAGAAGAAGAAGAAGAAGAAGAAGAAGAAGAAGAAGAAGAAGAAGAAGAAGGAGAAGAAGAAGAAGAAGAAGTTGAAGTTGTTGTTGCAATTCTCTTTTGGTTAAGTTTCTACCAAGTCCCTTGAAATATCTGAGAAAATATTTCTTGAATTGGTATGTGAGTTTCTCTAGGATACTTTGTGGTATGTCTAAACAAAACTGCAGAATAAATCCAAGACATTTCCATAAAATGTGGCTAATTTTACTTAATGGCAATATTTTTTAAATGTGGATAGATTAAAGTGCATAACAAAACAGAAATCTACTAGAAAAAGCTAATCTATAATGATACAGAGCAGAGTAATGCTTGGCTGGGGCTGAATACTGACATGAACTAACCAGGAAAGGCACGACCAAACTTCTTCCGGCGATACAAATGTTCTACATCTCGATGGTAACAGATTTAAATGGATACAGAAATTTGTCAAAACTCATCAAAGTTTATACTTTAAATATGCACATTTTATTGCATGTAAATTATGCCTAAATTAAATATATATATTTTTTTAAGATTTTATTTATTCATTTGAGAGAGAGAGACAGCAAGAGCAGGGGGAGGGGCAGAGGGAGAAGCAGAGTCCCGCTGAGCAGGGAGCTGTACTCCCAGGACACTGGGATGATGATCTGAGCTGAAGGCAGATGCTGAACCAACTGAGCTACCCAGGAGCCCAATTAAGTACATTTTAAAAGACAAACTGCGTGAATTTAAAATATAAAACTTGAAGAACTTCCTTCACCTCTAAAATTCATTTCTTCTGTTGGGTTGCAATATTAACGGAGGCACTACATGAGAAAACACCCTAACACCATAAATTTCACGATTAAGTAGTTAGTGAATGTAAATGTCCCTTCCTGTTCCCTTAATAAATGTTATCACATGAAGTGTAAGAATTTTAAAACTGAAATTCCTGCAAGGATATTAACTTAATCACAAATCAAAATTTTCCATTCTCCTCTTCTTTAGCACAGATTTAACAAATAAAGTGGCTGACTTCAAAGATACCTCCACCTGCCTAACCCAATTCATGCTTTTACACTCTATTTAGGAGTTGCTTCCTCTAGGAAGACTTCTCTGGGCAATTCCATCCCTCCACCTCTTCCTGCCAAGAGAGCGCAGGTATCTCTCCTCTCTGCTGCTGTGTTGGTATCTTTCCACATCACTAATGCATGTTACCATCCGTCTGTCACCTCCAAAGCGTCTGAGACAGGGACTACTGTGTAAGTGGTTTATCATAAGAGTGCTGACAGAGGGGAGTGAGTGAAGAAATATGACAAGACAGGGGAAAAAGCCAGGCATTGGGTCTTAGCTGGATTCTAGCTTCAACCCAATATCCTGGAGAACTCTAGAGCATTACCTGCATCACAGGGTAGGTCCCACTCTAAGAGACCAACCTTTCTCCCCCACACAGCCACTCCCAACCACCAGCCTTCCCCCTCACTCACCCATCAGTCGAAATCAACACCCTGAGGCTGTCCTAAGAAGGAGAATTATCTCCCTAGTGAGAAGGCAAGAAAGAGGCAGCTGTGAGCCAACACCAGCCCTACTCACAGCAACTGGGGGAGAGCCTACCAGACCAGTAAAGGGGATCTGAGATAAACACCAACAATATCCAAGACACCACATAACACTTCACTGTAGTATATATTTAAAATAGTGTGTAAGAACATGAGCTCTTGAATCAGATTGCCTGTAGATGTCAACACTACAGAAAGCTATGCAATTTGGGGAAAATCACTTAGCTTCTCCAAACTGCAGTTCCTACATCTATTAATAGGAATAATGTAATAGCAGTATCTATATCACAGGGCTATCATGAGAATTAAATGAAATAATACATATAAAGTGCTCAGACCAGTGCCTGGAACATAAAAACACGTATTAGTTGTTACTATCATTATTGCTGCTGGGGCTGCTGTTGCTATTGTTGTTGTTATTATTATTATGATGATGATGATCAGATTATTATAATGATCAGATTAAGAGCATTATTATCATTATTGTTGTAATGATCAGATTATTATAATGATCAGATTAAGAGACTATCTTTCTCACTAGATAATGAATCAAACAAACTGACATAGAAGAACTCACCTAACCCTAACAGCTAGCTCTTGCTGTTACTAGTTGATGGCCTGGCATTTACAGCTGAACCATGGCATTCTTTTCCTGAAATTAACTGCACAGGGCACTGATGTCAGAAAAAGTAGCTCTGCGACTGTCAAAAACTAAGACAAAAAAGATCATTCCATGATCTTCTCCAGAACAAAGACAAAACAAGATTACAGCGCAAACAACAAAAATTACCAAACAAGATCTTTTCCCAGCTAACAAGAAAAACAACTGCTTCTTTGTCAATTATAGGCTTAGCCTCAGATTATTTTTCCTGCCTTTTAGGGAAGATTCATTAAAATATCAAATTAACCACCCCACTCCCTGATAACACCCAATTCAGAGCAAACCCTCTTTCCTTGAATATTCCTCAGAAATCACCTGGCACAAGCACAAATCCTATAATAAATCCTTCTTAACACCTTTCTATTGTGAAGCTTCATGGTTGTCCACAGTGTGTGGTCTCCCTCATTGCAATAAGGCAATAAATGAAACTTCATTTGACAACAGATATATATCTAACCATCTTTGACTAGAAGGCTTTGACACAGAGATAATTCATCTGTGTATTCCCAATGCCTAAAATATAGTAGACACTTCATAAGAGTTTTTGAATGAGTGAGTTAACCCCAGATATAAGTTAGTTCCAAAGATCCTGATTGTGTGTAACGGCTGACATGGGTGATTTTCACATTTGCAGTCTGAACAATAATTGAGGAGACACAGATACCTACGGAGCAAAGAACAACGATGTTAGGTAAAATTGAGAAACACGTTTAAAAATCATAGTGCTGGGCATCTGGCCATCAGTAGCAGTAATGGAGAAAGTAAATCAAAGGCTCAGATGAAACTAGGAAATGACAAACTTATAAATAGCACAGATTCTGCAATGACAGATGCCACTACAAATCAAAGAGCCATCATCACCTTGTGTGCACTGTACAAAGTAGGCTCTCTGAGTATTCCTAGGTTGTCACAGTACTCTTGGGAATCAAGTCTGGACTACTGCCATCTTGGTGCAATGCACTTTTGGTCAACCATTGTATACAGGGAAAAGAAAATTGACATCATGACTGGGAACTCCACGTTCTTTGCTCAATAGTAACTTAAACAGGCAGCCGGTCCAGCTGATAGAAAATAATTTAATAAACAGATAGATAAAAATGATGCCAACGACCTGTAGGATATACATATTTTTGGCAGCAGTTGGAAGAAACTCGGATATACACATTATACAACAAGACTCTGTAACATTTCTGGACGGAGTAAGAGAGCTCATCACTCAATTTCCACACTAATTTTTGAAGACCCACTGTGCTTTTTCCCTTCAAGTCTTTGTTAGAGATAAAATGTGATCTACATTGAAGTTTTATCCCTACTAAATCTAACTCGAGGAGACTGTCTCACTGATGACATTATTTTGAAAAGAAATGATTCCTTTTATAGATAGATTTGAAAATTATTGCTGTTTTTCATTTAATAGTATCAGGATGTCAATATCTAATGTAAATCTGCATGTACATTTGGAATAATTTTTTAGAATTATATATGAAGTAATGATATGATGCTTATTTCATGCTTTAAGTTGTCATAGTTTTGACATGAATTCTATATATGCTGTAATTTGGGGCAATGACAATTTTACATCAGAAATACAAGCTTTTTTTTTTTTTTTAAAGATTTTATTTATTTATTTGACAGAGATAGAGACAGCCAGCGAGAGAGGGAACACAAGCAAGGGGAGTGGGAGAGGAAGAAGCAGGCTCATAGCGGAGGAGCCTGATGTGGGCCTTCATCCCAGAACGCCGGGATCACGCCCTGAGCCAAAGGCAGACGCTTAACTGCTGTGCCACCCAGGCACCCCAGAAATACAAGCCTTTTTGTTTAAAAATTACTAAAGAGAGGTTATCATGGAAAAGAAAATTTAAGTAATCGCTATACCCAACATGGGGCTCGAACTTACAACCCTGAGACCAAGAGTCACATGTTCTACTGATTGAGCCAGACAGGTAGTCCCTCAATTTTTAATTTTCTAGAAAATTGATGAGTCCATCAATAAGCAAGTTTCATAAATCAGCATCTCACCTTTTCCTTGTAGGAAACATCCAAAAGCACTAAGGAGAATTTTTAATGCAAACACTATTTCCAATGAAGACAGAATAATCCCCAGTTTCTACACATGAGGGTTATCTAAAGCAGCTGAGGTTAAGGGAGAGGATGGGAAAGAACCTTTAAATTTCACTTCAGAGGGAAATTTTCCTGGTAGAGAACATACCTATAAGTGCTATCAAAATGCATTTGTAAAAGTGAGAGGTTCAAACTGATGTTTCCCAAGTATACCTCTTGATATATATGGAGTGCAAGAACTGGGCTAAAATGAGCTAGTAAATGAAATTCTCGTCAACTGAGTTTGGTTCAGTAAAGTACAGCAGGCAGGCAAAGAGAGAAGAGAAGAGAAGAGAAGAGAAGAGGAGAGGAGAGGAGAGGAGAGGAGAGGAGAGAGAGAGAAAGAAAGAAAGACAAGAAAAGAAAAGAAAAGAGAAAAATACAAAATCAAAAATAAAAGCTACAGACGCAGCCTGCTCTTTGGCAACAGAGAGGAACAGAAATCTTGAATTGTGCACAGCAGTAAAACTGGAATACCACCTTGACCTCCATCTGGCCCTCTCAAGGAATTTCTTGAAAAAACAAACAAACAAACAAAAAATGGCCTTAGGAAAAGTGCAATTCATTGAATATTAAAACACAAAAAGGAACCACAGCAATATCAAAAACATAATACTATAGACTTCAATTTCTGGCCGAGATGGAGTAACAGGAACCAGACTTATTTTCTCACTTTAATCAACCAAAAAACTGGATAAGATATATAAAACAATGGGTTTCAAGACAATGAACATCATGCAACAAAGGGCAGTGATCCCTGAGAGATAGGAAATAAATGAGGTGAACCTTGTGATTTACTGACCGGTTTGCTGTGCTGAGAGAGGTTCCAGTCCACAGCAGAGAGAGAAGCAGCCCAGAAAGAAACAGGTCTGTTCTCTAGGTTAGGGAGACAGAGCTGGGGTTCAGCGATACCAAGGCAGTAGAGTCTATGGAAGAGCATACTAAGGAGCACGCAGCTGCACAGAGAAAGAACTCCAGAGATCTGCAGAAGATCACCTTGCGCATGCCGCGGAGTATTAATCCGTGTGTATGCAGAAGGAAATGGCCAAGGCTGAAGGAAGAGTCATCTGGAAGGGTAAGAGGTAACACTGCCTAGGGCTCACAGAATCCAGGGACGGTGCCTGCTCATACCAGCCAGATTCACAGGGCATCGCGTACAGCACACAAAAGGATCTTACCTCAATCCGCACAAACACTTCTCTGCCATCCAACAAAGCTTCCCCCTCACAAAACTTAAAATCGAGACCTGAAATTTAAAAATGCAATCACAATGCCTAAAATCCATTCAAAGATTACCAGGCATGAAAAGGAGGAAGAAAACATGATCTGTACTGTTGATAACAAAAAAAATCAATCATAATTGACTCAGAACTGACACCTATATTAAAGTTAGAAGAGGACATTAAAACCCTTACTGTAACTGTATTCTAAATTTCCAAACAGTAGGAAAATTATGGACATTTAAAAAGGCCCAAATCAAACTAATAGAAATGAAAACTACTATAACTGAGATGAAAAATGCAATGGACAGGAATGCAGGTCTGGCAGCCATGCATCTGCTTCCTATCTATACTTCTGTCTTCTCCAGAACGTCATATAAATGGGGTCATACACCATGTAGCCTTTTGATTTGGCTTTCTTCACTTAGCAAAATACATTCACGATTCACCAATATTGTTAAACATGTATCATTAAATGGCTTATTCCTTTTTTTTGGTTTGTATTCAATTGTACAGATATACCTAAATTTTGTGTAGGTATTCATCAGCTGAATGATATGTGGGCTGTTTGTGTAATTATGAGGAAACTATTAGAAACATCAACACAGAGATTTTTGTGTAGGCCTTATGTAGATTTTGTGTAGATAGAGACATAGATGTTGGGTAAATACATAGAAACAACTGCTGGATCATATGGTATGTGTATGTTTAATTTCATAAGAAATCACCAAATTATCTTCCAAAGTGGCTGGGTCTTATTTTACATTCACAACATTAATGAATGACAGTTCTAATTATTCTGCATACTAATCACAATTCTTTTTGTTATTCTAATAGGTATATAGTGTTTCTCCTTGTGTTTTTTTTTATTATATTCAATTAGTCTTTAATTTTTTGTAACATGTATTATTATCACAAATTTTTATTAAGCTTTTTATTTTAATTCCATTTGAGTTAACATACAGTGTTAACTTAGTTTCAGGTGTACAATACAGTAATCAACAATTCCAAACATCATCCAGTGCTAATCACGGTTAAGTGTCCTCTTGACCCCCATCACCTATTTCACCCAATCCCTACCCACTCCCCTCTGGTAACCATCAGTTTGTTCTCTATAGTTAACAGTGCTTGTGGTTTTAATTTGGATTCCCCTTATGCAAAATGATTTTGAATCTGTTGAAATGATATTGAATAATTATGTTGAAAACCTTCATATGTATTTTTGCCATCCATATCTCTTTGGTCAAATGTTTATTCAAACCTTCATTTTAATTGAATTTTTGTTTTCTATTTTGAGTTGGCAAAGGTTTTTACATATACTTATTAAAGGTCTTTCATCAGATATATGCTCTGCGAATATTTTCTCCATCTATTTTTCATTTTTGTAACATTTTATGTTACAGAGGAAAATTGGTTTCTTTTTATTTTGATAAATCCCAATTTATAAATATTTTCTTTTGTAGCTTATGGTTTTTGACTCCTGCTTTAAAAAGCTCTGACTCACCCAATGTCACAAAGGCTTTATTCTACTGAGTTTTCTAAGAATCGGTGATATGGCCTTAACCTATAGATAATATTTAAAGCTATGAATACGGAAGTGATCACTTGGGAGACTATTAGATAGTGAAAAAAGAAAGACAAGGACAGTTTCAAGGGATGTGGTAATATTTAATGGTCTGGTAGAGAAGAGTGAATTGGAAAAGATGACTAAAAGAAGAGGCTATTAAAATGGGGAAGAAACTAAGTGAGTATGATGTCACAGAAGCCTAGAAAAGCAAGTGCGGCCGTAAGGAGGGAGGGTCACTTCTGCCAAATAGTGCTCAGAAGTCATATAAGGTGATGGCCTCTCTTGGTAAGGGTCCCTCAAGCAAACACCCATAATGCTAAAGTTGTTGGAAGTTAAGAGTCACAGCTACATTTTAAATGTAAATATTTTACTTGCTTTTAGCTGGAAGTTGAAAAAAATTTGGTAGGTTAAATTTGTCTACACCTCTGCTTTGGTAAAGTCACCAAGGGGAGTCTATAACCCCTACTTGTCTGGATTTACTCAATAACAGTCAGAAACCAGCTGGCCTCATGGGAGGGACGTTTACAGGAATGACCTTCCTAGATTTAAGCTAGAGAGTATACATTGGGCTCATGTTGCTATTATTGTACCTGCTGCCTATAAATTTTTCAAATAACCATTCATCTTCTCTCTGGTCACATGGTCCAAATCCTGCCTGGAGATTTAGTGAACTGTAATCTCTAGCTTCTTTCCTTGTCTTAAAATCATTTCTTTTCATTCCCAGGATTCAAAAGGATAAACAGGAATAATAAAGCTTGTTTAAACCTTACAACCTGTGAATCTGAAATACAAGGTAAAGATCCACTCATTTAGCGAAATAAATCAGCTTCTGTCTCCAATTATGGAACCAGAAAACTATCTTTGAACAGACTAATTCTGTGAGAAAAAAAAAAAAAAGGAACATTAGGAAATTAAGGCTAGTGAAGAAGAGATAAGGTCAATGTACTGAAAGCCTCATAAAGGTTGGGGAATTGCTGGAATAGAAATACTGTAATAAGGAAACTAAAAGGACAGGAAGTGACATAAGACTGAAATGTTTGAAATCAAGATTAGGGAGACAGGAGGGGACTGGTGATGACTATGGGAGCAGGTGGCTGAAAAAGATAGAGGGAAAATTTAAAGTTCAGGAGGTTACAGAAATGGGAGGCCTGGGGCTGGTTAGATCACCTAGGCAGATGTTGAAGTAGCAGTGACAGGAGCGGTCAGGAGGCTAATGAGGATATGGGAAGACAGGTGACCAGGCAGCATGGGAAGGAGGGATTGGAGAAAATGGGCCTGTGTGGTCTGAAGACATGCAACTACCCAGGTTTGGAGAACCTGAACCAAGGGAGTGGGTACCAGCAGAGTCAAAAGCAGAGATCAGTCTTGAGAGCTATCCCAGGATTAAAGTAATAGCAGTTTGGGACTAAGTGAATGGAAAGAATGAGAAATTGGAAACGTCCTAAATGACGTGAGAATTTCTATTTCCAGCAATCAGACTGACTGTGAGGCCTTTAGTCAAGACGGATGACTTAGAACACAAACCAGAGATCTTCAGGTTTCTGCCTTTCTACCATCCCATCTCCTACCTTGCGTCCTCACCAGCGAGCACACACGCATGCACACCTGTCCACACACAGGGTTTAGGACATGAACATTGAGCAGGGAATATCAGGTATCCTGGACTTTAAATAAATTTCTCAAACATTTCCTATGAAAGATATGTATGGTCACTTGGTCTTAGATACTAAACTGTTGTTCAAGAGAATGAGCCACTCAAGAATGGAAAGAGGGAGAGAAAAGGAGAAGGAGGGGAGGAGGAAGGGAGAAAGACTGGCAGGAGGAAGTTTCTGACAACATATTCACAAAGGATGCAAGGGAGAAAAAGAAACTCTATGCATTTCAAAGGCCCAGAAAATGAGGGTTAGATCGGTATTTGAAACAGATGGTGTAATGTTAACAGATGGCAGAGAGAACATAGAACATCTTAAGTCTCATTTTTCATGTGTCCTCTCTATCAAAGAATCCTTAAAACTGAAAATGGAAGAACAAACAAGACAATGAAGTGACTGCAGCCAGCCTGAAGGCTGGAATGTTGATGCACTGAACCAACGTAGGGAAAGTGTTGGGTATGAGTCATGAGTGGCAAGAAGGAAATCTATTGTAAGGCAGTAGAGGAGGTAATTAGGCCAAGTCATAAGTATATGTCAGGTATTGGGAAAAAAAACTCTGAATGCATGTTTGGAAATATTTGGTGTCTCATGATAATAAAAAATCAAATCCACTAAGAATAGCATGAATGAATCAACAAAAATGCCTCAATTTTAATTAAAGACCAAGTCCTGATAATAGGGAGACGACATAATTTTGATATTCTTATCACCGGAAGAAAGAAGGATAAATAGGGAGGAGTTTATACGGCGGGGTGACAGAACAGATACTTGAAAGTATTAGTTACTGATAAAAAGAAGTTGTTCTGACCTTGAGAACTTTTTTTTTTAAGATTTTATTTATTTGACAGAGAGAGAGACAGCCAGCGAGAGAGGGAACACAGCAGGGGAGTGGGAGAGAAAGAAGCAGGCTCCCACCGGAGGGGCCTGACATGGGGCTCGATCCCAGAACACCAGGGTCACGCCCTGAGCCAAAGGCAGACGCTTAACGACTGAGCCACCCAGGTGCCCCTGACCTTGAGAACTTCTTAGGCATGGTACCTATCTGTAGCTTCAGTGCAGGTGAGCTCACAACCGATGTAAACAACCTTTGGGTTTTTCAATCCACCATGCCTTGCCGTCCTATTGTCAGGGCCTGCTGTGCTGGAAGTCATCCTAATGGGTTTGCATTCCTACCACTGTGGCAACTTTGCCTTGTTTGTTTATCGCACTCGTGGCTGCTGCAAGAGATCAAACCCATCCAGAAGGACAACACAGATCTTCCACAAACTCACTGCCCTGAAACTTAATACTTTGTACAAAAGGAGCTCTTGCTATCTTCATTAAAACAGCACATAGTTCAGGTCACTAAACCAGATCCCCCACTCCCAAGATATGGCAAGAACTTAGAGACACTGTCACAGAATTGTTTTAGATAATATGTGAAGAATCATCAAATACACAGTAAGCATCAGAGGTAGAACACTGGCAAAACCCATTGTGAAACCACTGATGCTTCAACCACCGATGACCTCCTAACTGGCAAGTCAAAATGGCTCTTATCAGTCCTCTGCCAAGTGACTCTTGCATTTCCCTTTCCCTTCCTGGCTTCCTGTGTGCCTCAGACCCGTCATTCCCCTACTTTTCAATTTCCTTATCCTCAGTCTTTGCAGGTTCTTTGTCCTCGGTCCACCCTGTGAAATGTTGGCTCCTCCTAAGTTTACATCTTTGATTCTCTTCTTATTTACAGATTCAAATACTAATCCCTTCCAGAAACATCCTACAGACACACCAGAAATGTTTCACCAAAACCCCTCGTCTCAGTCAAGCTGACACATAAAATTAACCATCACAGAATGTTTTCCAGAAACACGAATATAAACACCTAAAGAATCATCTAAGATAATAAAAAATGCTTGACTCAAGGAAGTGAGATATAGATTGGGGTGTAAAGGAGGAAGGGATAACTGTTCTTATTGTCTGTTTTCTGTTTTTCCTTATAAGCCTTGAGAAAACAATCTATTTAAACTGTGTGCATGTTTAACTTTGATGAGAAAATTTTTTAAATAAAAATATACTGCTGATGTTTGCCTGAGCAATTTCAGTAAAGTGACTGGGACAGAAGCCAGACGGAAGGATATAAACAAGATTTATGACAATAAATGGAGACTCACCTTTTTTTTAAATTAATTTAATGTAAAGGGAAGAAGAAAGGACAATAGTCTCAAGAGGATATGGTATCAAAGATCAACATTTTTTAGTTAAAGGAGACAAGAAAAAGGGAAGTTAGTCTAAGAAATGCAAAATAAAATGCATATGCTATAATAAATTAAATTAAACTGATAATGATAAGGAATATTACAATTAATAAGACACATTATAGCTATACACAAAATAGATAAAATAATACCTGAGGTGTAAGAAGAGGAGAGCAGTGTACTGACAGGCCAATAATTATGATAACTGCAAACATTTTCTGAGCAGACATCATGCTAAAAGTTTCCATGTATCACCTTGATTCCCAAAAATAGTCCTGGAAAATATATTTCCTTATCTTCATTTTAACACGGGGAAAACAGAGTCTAACTTCTTCTCTGAAAGAGTCAGGGAAAGTTGTTCTAAGTCAGTGGTTTTTAACCAAGGGTGACTTTGCTCTCCAGGATACATGTGACAATGTCTGGAGACATTCTGTCACAACTGAGGGATGGGAGTCACCTGTTCCTGGTATCCTGTGGGCAGAGGTCACCGGTGCAGCTAAACATCCTACAAAACGCAGAACAGCCCCTCAATCACCCGGCCCAACATGCCAATAAGGCTGCGAGTGAGTAGCCCTAACCTAAATCATTCCTGGAAATATTAGAAGGAGTAAGTGGGAAAAATGTATAAGAAAAGAGACTCAATGGTTGGATCTAGCCATGGTAACTGTTACCCTGTGGATTGTTCATACATGTGCTGGCTCAAAGACGAAAACTGGCCATCAACAGCCAGGTGACAATCTAAGAGGAGATTATTGCATTAATTTTAAATGCCAGGAGAAAAACATGGCAATAGTTGGAAGAAATGTTGGAACACAAGGGAACTGAGAAAATGGAAGGGTAGAGCAAGGAAAATGTGATTCTGGGAATACAGTCAAAAAGTTAAAAAAAAAATAAAATTTCATGAATATTGGTCATATGAGGTCACCACACTTTAAAATAGGAAACAGGATGTCTTAACAGACATACAGGGATGGTGGAATAAAATTGAAGGAGTTCATGCTGGATTCTGTTTATTTCTTCAGAGAAGAAAGATTCCAGAATTCTGCAAAAATAAGGGGAGAAAAGATTGGGTAAAGCCAAAAGGAGAAAAATGAAGATTAGGAACACTTACTATAGGTGAAGGAGAAGGAAAAATTTTTGAGCAAGTAAATTCTGTAAACCTTTGAGGGTTCAGCTGAGTATAAAAAGCTGAAGGATACATTAAAAAGGAGTCATAGGATTTTCTCTATTGGCCATTTGGAGTAACAAGAAACATACTTAACTTCATACCACAAACAACTAAGAACTGGGCAAAATATACAAGACAATTGCCTGGTAGAATTTTCTGGATCATAAAAGAGATCCTAAGCAGAGCAAAAAAGCTTGTAAAACTGAACAAACAAAGATCAGAGTTTGGGGAGAATAAGGTGGCTGGAAGTTGTGGAGCAGAGAAGGAAACTAGGAAAGAAGGAGGAAGAGGAAGAGGGGGAGAGAGGTGGGGGAGGGGAGATGGAGGGAGTGGTTGAGGAGGAGGAATAAGAAGAAAAAATGCAAAAGCAGGAGAAGTCATCTAGAAATTTGCATAAATTCCTTGAATATGAGCTGAGGGCTGATTTGAGGGGGAGTTTTTTCTATTTAATAAAAATATTCAATGCTGCCAAAAAGTATAAAAACACAGTCAGAATGGCAGTACAATACAAAGTACTCTCTCCTAATTTATCTTTTACATCTTTCTATGGCTCATACACGCAGTAAACACTTCACAGTACATCAGGTGAGAAGCTTCTGCAAAGTCTGCTGGTGGTGTTCTCCGTGCCCTGGATGTAAAGTTTAATCTGTACAGAGACTAATGTGAAGCAATCTACAGGTTTATCAGGCCCCACTTCAGTTTCTGGGGTGGGCCTCCGGTCTGGCACCTTAGTGGTTCAAAATGTATAGAGCTGCAGAATATTCTCAAGTCCTGGATATTTAGGTGTCTGTCGATCTCGGCCTCACTGTGCCGATAAGGGGAATCTTCCTTAGAAGATGTTTTTAAGGGAAAATTTTCGTTTCTTTGCTTGTCTTTCTTTTTAAAATTGGGAAAACTTTTCCTTTCTTGTTCACTCTCCTTTGGCCTCTGTTTCATCTGCTGCACCTTCTGGGCCATGTTAGCTCTTCTGTCCTCTCGAATATGCTGCCACAGAACACTCTCGCTGTTCTCCAGAGTACCCTGCATTTTAGAGGATAGTTCTGTAGCGCTGTTGCCTGCCCAGTTTTCTGCTTCTAGGCCTATCCCAACCCCACTGCATTTTTCAGTCATTATTTTGGTTGGCGAATGATCAAAAGCTGGACATAAGTCTGCCTTAGAAAGTTCTTTCCGCCGTTTCTTGATGCTTTCTAATTGCAGTAGATGTGTAACAGGACTTCACATCTTCTAACAAGAACTACACACTGAATCCTGTTTCTTTAAACAGCATCTTTGGTCGTCTTTTGTTGGCCAGTATTGGGTACATTTAACAGAGTCCTTCTCCAAACTCAGTTTAACATGACAACTGCTTGGGTCTTTTGCTGCCAAACCACGTAGGAATGGCAATGTGTCCTAGGAAGTGGCCCCTGTGTTAAGATGTAACTCTTCTGTGCCTCTTCTATGGCAACTTAAATTGGCATTAATACAATCATTTTCAGCATTCTGCAGTTTAACATGACTGTGATCGTAGGGGTTTAGATCTCTGTATCTGTTTCAATTTCCGTTTAGTGGAACCTTGGCCATTCTATGAGGACAGCCATGGGACTCACTGCAAATTTCCAAGTACAGAGATTCTGAGCATCCAACTGCTCAAACTCCCGCTGGACAGTGGCAGACACGGTGTTGGGAGCAAGCTGGTGGAGAGCAGCTCGGGCCCCACATGACCCAGGGAGAGCTGCTGCGGGCTAAGTGGTACATGTGGAGAAGTGTAGGATTAAATTTCATGAGGCAGGTAATGAACCATGAGAGACTGTGGACTCTGGGAAACAAACTGAGGGCTTCAGAGGGGAGGGGGGTGGGGGAATGGGCTAGCCCGGTGATGGGTAGTAAGGAGAGCACGTATTGCATGGTGCACTGGGTGTTACACACAACTAATGAATCATCGAACTTTACATCAAAAACCAGGGATGTACTGTATGGTGACTAACATAATATAATAAAAAAATATTAATAAAAAAAAAAAAAAACAAAGACTTGTAAGATAAATAATTCCCAGAGCTCCTGCACATTCCATCATCTAGAGGGCAGAGCACTTGGGAAACATCTGGGGCATCCAGGAAAACCTTCCCAGGTGGGTCCAGCCATCGTTCTCTGTCCCTCAGTACAAGTAAAGAGATGATGATTGGTTGGTAGGTAGGGAGTTAGAAATAAATAAAGATATATATATATATATATTAAACCTGATGATGATTGGTTGGTAGGTAGGGAGTTAGAAATAAATAAAGATATATATATATAGATATATATATAGATATTAAACCTATAAGCACTTGGAAAAAATGGTCAATATCATTAGTCATCAAGGAAATAAAAATTAAAATCAAAATAAGATACCATTATATACCCATTAGATGGCTAAATTGAAAGGACTGACATACCAAATGTTAGAAAAAATGTGAAGCAATGGAACTATCATACTTTTCTGATGGAAATATAACACTTCTCAACTATAATTTTAGAAAACTGTTTGGCATTTTCATATTTGAGTATATGCCAATACTATAACCCAGCTATCTCACTTCTAGGATTTACACTATAGGATGAAAACATACATCCATTCAGAGAATTGTAGAGGAATTTTTATAGCAATTTTTTCATAGTCAAAACCCTGCAACAATCCACATGTTCATCGACTGGTGAATGGATACACAATTTTGGCATGGCCAAACAAGAGAGTTCTATTTAAGTATAAGAAGGAACAAATTGCTTATATACCCAACAGCATGGATGAAACTTACAGACATTATTCTAACCAAAAAAAGGAAATCACAAAAGAGTACATACCACATAATTCCATTTTTATGAAACTCTGGACGGTCTATATGAAATTGTAATATATAGTGACAGAAAGTAGATCACTGGTTGCACAGAGTCAGGAAGAAGAAATTGCCCAGGAAGAGGACAAGGGACTTGGGGATGATAAAATCGTTCTATACCTCAATTGTGGGGATGGTTACATGAATGTATACGTTTGTCAAAACTCATCAAACTGTTCAATTAAAATGTATAATTTTTATCTATGTAAATTATACTCCAAAAAAGTTGATAAAAGGGGCGCCTGGGTGGCACAGCGCTTAAGCATCTGCCTTCGGCTCAGGGCGTGATCCCGGCGTTATGGGATCGAGCCCCACATCAGGCTCCTTTGCTATGAGCCTGCTTCTTCCTCTACCACTCCCTCTGCTTGTGTTCCCTCTCTCGCTGGCTGTCTCTATCTCTGTCGAATAAATAAATAAAATCTTTTAAAAAAAGTTGATAAAAGAGAGAGAGAGCATTCAATTGTGCTAAAATTGAGAGGACGGCCCTGCCAATATAATCAGAATCTTACCAAAAGCTTCATGTATCCCCACTGTCAAGAACAGAAGCCATTTCTAGGCTGTTTAATCATTTAAAAAGGGGTAGGGGGTAGGGACAAGCAGATACTATGTGCCTGCTGATAAAAGTATATCTATGAAATGCTCCTTCCAATTAATTAATTAATTTCAATCTGATCAAGTCTCTAGATTTAGCAATAGGCAGGAAATGCAATGGACAGAGAAATGAATACATTTAACAGACACCATGGGGACACATGGCAACATCCAAACTGTAGGAAACACCAAAAAAAAAAAAAAAAAGAAAAAAGACAGGGTGTTCAGAAGTAGAGGGGAAAACATCTAGATTAATCTCTAGATTAACAGAGAATTCAAAGATGGATCATGCAGTCACAGTTATAAACTTTATGTGGATCCCTATTTGAACAAATTTTTTTAAAAATCCCTTATAGGACAATAGGTGAAATGTGAACACCATTTGATAATATTAAGGAATTATCATTAATTTCTTAGCTGTGAAAATAGTATTGTTAAATTAAAAATATTTATCTTAAAGAGACATATTCTTAAACATTTATACATGAAATTATATAATGACTGGGATTTGATTAAATATAATCTGGGTGGGGAGAAGAGGATAAGAGTAAAAATAAACAGGATTGGTCATAGATTGATGGATACATTGAGTTATTATATCATTCTCTGTTTGTATATATTTAAAATTTGGCGATAATATAATAAGAATAGTTAGAAAGGAAAGTGATGACCACCACAGCTGTGAGGATTCAGTAGAAACAGGCTCAGAGGAAGAGTGTGACGGATCCAGCTAGTTGCCTGGCCAATATATATTAGCCCCTTTTCTTGAGTACGTCAATTAGAACAGACTAGGCTATGTTGCAGTAACAGACCACAAATCGCAGTTTAACAAAAGTTCCTTTCTTGTTCGTACCAGATGTAGCACGTGGACTGGCAAAGGGGACCAGGCTGATCAAGGCTCCACACTCTTGTAGGTGTGCTGTCTGGAACACACTCTCTGCATGACCTTGGCAGGTAAGGTAAAACGGAAGAAACTTAAATGATTTTTTTCTTTTTTTAAGCAAGCGCCAGGCCCAAGGTGACTCCAGGATCAAGAGTCACACACTCTACTGATTGAGCCAGCCAGGTACCCCTTAAATGAATTTTTTACTTTCTCGTTTACAAGTGACCTATGTCACTTTTTTTTACATTTCACGGGCCAGACTGATCATATGGCAAGGAGGCTGAGGAGTACAGGCTTCACCGTACCCAGAAGGGCAGAAGAATCAGATGTGGTAATCGCTGGTAAGATCTACCACACATACCATAGAAGCACAGTTTTTTTCCTGGCTGAGAACATGCTCAGCTTTAACTATTCAACTTTCCACACTCCCAGGCAGCCAGGATTGGCCAAGTGACACGAAGCTGACATCTGAGAAGTTTCACCAGGAAAGCCTGATGAAGGAGGCAGGCTCAGCACATTTCCTTTGGCCCCTAGAGCTCCTATTCTTCCAACCAGGAAAATGGGCGCTATGCCTGAGGACATTGCAACCATACAGACAGAGCCATATACTGAAGATGGTGGAAGAGCAGCTAGAAGTAGCTTTAACTCCTCGATAACTTGCTGAATAGCCAAAATATTCCTCACCACCTCCAGAATACTTTACAGACGTCTTAATGTAGACAGACAGACAGATGGATGGATAGGTAGGTAGCAACTGAACCAGACTTTATTAAACCATTATACCAGGCTTTTGCTGTTTTATTTTTAATAATACGCAAAGATTCTTCCAGATTCAACAGAGGAGGTCGAGGAACAAAAGATTCTTATTGTTTTCCCTTTTTAATTACGTAATTTAGGAACTCTAGTAGAAAAACAAGTAATCCCAACTTAATAAGTAATTAATAACAAATTTGAGGAGAGAGTTAACTATGTGGTCACTTAAGGGCAAGACCTACTACAGCTGATGAAGGGAAGGAGGAAGTGCATGATGCACAGAATATTCTTGCTTCCTGGGGGAATGACAGGGCCACAGGAAGCAGGCAGGTCATGGAGTGCCACAAAAAGACTGCTTGCTCGCACAGGGTCACAGTAACATCTCAACAACCACTGAACGATAGCAAATTTTCATCACTCTCTGGGTTCTTGAATGATGGCCTTGTATACAGGACCCTCAGGGTTCACAGCCTTTTGATGAATGAGTATCCCATATGATAACTTCTCCAGTTTATCACCCTCCTCAAGACTGGGAGATGTTTATCAAGCTTAACAGACTGACTGTTGACCCTCCTAACAAGAATATAACTTTCAAATATAATACTTATATATCCTAAACACAAGTAACTCAACTTCCCATCAATATTCCGTGCTCTTGAGAAAATGATAGACCTTAAAAGACCTTTTAACGGGTAAAGGAAGCCCAGAACACAAGCTCAGGCTTTTTCCCTCCTCCTACTTTGACAACTAAAATAACTAGAAACATACAAATCAATTTCAACCAAAGACCAACAAACAAATGGAAACCGAAATTGAAAAATAATTCCCTTCATAATAGCATCAAAAGGAATAAAATACTGAGGAATATATTCAACAAGGGAAACGTACGTAGGGCCTGTATACTGAAACCACATGTTTAACTGCAAGAAGTCAACGACAATCTAAATAAATGGAGAGATATTCCATGTTTACAGGAGACTTACTATTGTTAATATGACAATTCTCCTCAAATTGATCTATAGATTCAATGTTAACTCTATCAAATTCCCAGGAGACTTCTTTGCAGAGATGTATAAGCTGACCCTAAAATTTATATGAAAATGCAAAGAACTTAAAATAGCCAAAACAATTTTCTTAATAAATCTTTTTTAAAAAAAACTCCTGTTTTATTTTATTTTTTAAATTTTATTTATTTAACATAGAGAGAGAAAGAGACCACAAGCAGGGGGAGTGGCAGAGGGAGAAGCAGGCTCCTTGCTCAATCAATGGATGCAACGTTCAATCCCAAGGTCCCGGGATTATGACCTGAGCCAAAGGCAGATGTCCAATCAACCAAGCCACCCAGGCGCCCCCTAGCCAAAACAATTTTTAAAGCGCAAAGTTAGAAGATTTACATTACCCAATTTCAAAACTTACTACAAAAATCACTATTAAATCACAAATTTAATCTCATCAAAAATATACACACTCTTCAAAGACAACACTAGGAAACTGAAATTAACATAGCAGACTGGAAGAAAATATTTGCACATCACATATCTAACAAAGAACTCGTATCCAGGATATATAAAGAACCCTTACCAACTAAATTTTAAGAAGACAACACAATTTAAAAGTGGGCAATACATTTCACCAAAGAAGATATATAAATGACTAGACATTTATCCCAAGAAGATGTATAAATGACTATTAAATACATGAAAAGACATTCAACATCATTAGTCATTAGAGAAGTGCAAACTGAAAACACAATAAGAAGGTTATAATAAAAAAGACTGACAATGCTAAGCATTGGCAAAGATATGGAGACAATTGTGACACTCGTAACACTCTGGTTGGATACAAAATGGAACACCACAAAATGGTAACACTTGTCAGATTCTTGAAAAGTTAATCACATACTTAGGATACAATGCAGTAATCCCACTCCTAAGTATCTACTCAAGAGAAATGAAAACATATGTCTACAGGAAGACTTGAACATGAATATTCATAGAAGTATTATTCAAAATAACACTGGAAACAATCCAAATGCCCATCAATGAGTGAACAGATAAAAGGAATGTGAAACAGCTGTACAATAGAATACAATTCAGCCTTAAAAAGAAACTATGGATACATTCTACAACATGAATGAATCTCAAAACCATTATGCTAATTGAAAGCAGCCAGACACAGAAGACTTCATATTATATGGTACCCATTTATATGAAACCCCTTAAAAGGCAAATCTATATACAGAGAAAGCACATCAGTGATCGTCCCAGGGCTGGGGACTGACTACAAACAAGCACAGAAACTTTTAGGGGTGATGCAAATATTCTAAAACTGGACTGTGATGATGATTACCAACTCCAATGAACATACCCCAAATTACTATAATGTACACTGAATATGGAAGAATTTCATGGTATGCAAATGATACCTCAATAAAGCCATTTTAGAAGAAGAAAATGAAGGACAGGGGGAGAAAAGGAGGAGGGTGGGGGAAGACGGAGAGGAGGAAGAAGAGAAAGACCAAGGAAGGATACTGAAAGTATATGTGGAGGAAGAATTAAATTTATCATACGCTATTCTAAAGTGAAGAACTAGCACTAATGAACTAAAGCGGGAAAAGGTAGCTTTTACTTGATAAGAGGAAAAATTTGCTCATTACTCTCTTCAAAAGAAACAGCCTGTGTCAGAAGATCGTTCTTCATCCCTTGAAGGTTAGTGCTCTTTGTAAAGGATATTGTAAAATCACATTCAAAAAAAAAAAAAATCAAGTGATACCTCCCAAAGTTATAGCTTTATGCATCTGAACCTTAACAAAGTTATATACAAAGAATGTTTGATTTTTGGTATCCTAGAACTGCTGCACATGTAAACAAAAACTAATTTTAGAAGAAACTTCCTTTGTTTCAAAGGACTGTGGTAAACTGGCTGCTTTCCTACCTTAATCCTACCTGACTCCATTGCTAAATTGATACCTGCTTAGAACAAGAGAGGCAATTCAGGTTTCAGTTTTAGAGGTAACGTAAGAGACACCTCCATGTTTTAATCCTGGATCATGGTGATAGTGTGTGGTCCTTAAAAAGGAGAATCAGTTAAAACAACTGATCTATAGATAACTGTTCTCTGAATCTCAAGAGAGAATGATTTAGTACTAACACTACGTTAAGTGTTGCAGAGGCCCTCAAAAATCTCACAGCCCATGAGAAGTAGAATATATAATTATAACACAGAGCAAATGTGATTTTTGAAATGAGATGAGAAGTTTCAAATAGAGTTTTAGGAGGCAAGCAGAAGAATCCTATCAATGAAAAAAAAAAAAGAAAGAAAGAAAGAAAGATCCAAGCAGCTCCAAACTGAAGGAAATATTTTCAAATGTTTGTTCAATGAGTGTGGATAAAATTCAAACTATCCAGATAAAAATAAAAGTCCTCTAATCTCACAGAACATTTATAATTAGAAGTTACACCATGAAATATTTAGTCGTTTCAAGTTCAAGTTAGAAGAAATGTTTCTCGATTGAGTTTCTGGAACATAAACCACTCTGCTTTCTGGTGGGAAACATAAATGACTATATAAGTTGAATATAAAATTCATGAACATCTGGAAGCCTGCTAATTGCAGACAGAATGTCACATAAAACAAGAAATCAAAGAACTTCTTTCTGGCTCATATGTCTTTAGGAGGGAGAAATCACTTTCCCTGGCACCAGTACACTGGCATAATTGACAAAACGTTGAGATGGCACATCTCACCATATGTGCTTCCTTGGATCTAATCAAGTCCCATGAACACTGGAGTCATAAACTCTACATTTGGTCTAGGGCAGTACATGATAAATTCTTAAATCAGTGGTAATAAAAGAGGTGGAGCAGAAGTTTAAATACAGCACACAGACAGGAAACTGTCTTAACCAATTGGGATAAAGTAAATTCCTGATTTAAAAAAAAAGAAAGAAAGAAAAACTTATATCTAAGTGCATTGGGGGTGCAGGTCCCCAACGTGCTGAGAAAAAATATTTGTTCCGTTACAAAGTGCACAAACCACAACCAGTCTATAGACCTGTTTTAACTAAGAGAGAAAGTTTTCTCCCCCCTCAATTTAAGGCAACAGTTAAAAACTGAGAAATTTTCTGTAGAAATACGTGCTTCTGCTTTCTCTTCAAAATAAGATCTGATAATTCCTCCATAGCTACAGCCTGCTGGTATGTTTAACAACTTCCACTTTCTGGTGGGGGGAGTCAAAGGGGGGGGCCTTGTGTTCTCCAGTTCACAAAATCCCCCAATCCCCCAACTATCTCCACCATCCTCACAATGAACACATGATCTGTTACGCTTTCATTTCACTTACCTGGCCCTTATAGGCCTTTGAGATGCTCTCCTGCATCAGAAAAGACAGGTGATGTCACCAGTCACCATTTTTATTTTGCCTTTGACAACCCAAATTTTCTTCTTGCTGAATGACTGAAGCCCAGTGAAAGGCATTCCCTCCTCACTGAACTACTATCACATCTACTGATCCTCCTGCATGGGTTGGTATTCCTCTGTATCTGTTGGGATTTTAGGATGATAATCTCATTCTGCAGTCTCCCTGAGTTGAAACACAGACGGGGGAGTCAGGGAAAGGAATATAAAAATTTACCTTTATTACTGATAGTACTGAATTGAAGAACATGACTTCAGTGAGTGGCCAAATGGGTCTCCTAATACCTTCACCTTCATTTGAGCATGACCTTGTCCAAGACCGCAGATCTCAAGGAAACAAGAGAGTTTACTGCACCCCTCTGGGAAAGAGACGAGCTTCAGGTGACTCTTCTCCCGGTTCCTGAGGCTCTTCTCCAACTACCAACTACTGCTCAACTGTGGCCAATTTAGCTTTGTCCCCATAAAAAATATGAATTGGGTAAGAATACTGCATTAAATAAACACTCCACAGTACTGCTGTACCTTAGGCTAAAAATTTACTCCTTATTTTGTTTCCCATTCTGATTTGGGTCCATAAGAGCTCACTAGAAGTTACACATGGAAATCAAACAGAAACATAACTATTCTCTAATAATACAGCAGCAATAACATAAAAATGACCCAAATTTGAACATAAGTACTCTCCATTATGAGGTTCTCACCAAGAAATTAAGCTCCCAACATTGTCATCCTGGCTTTTAAAATCTCATCATCATCATCATCATTAATAGAGGTGCCGGGGTGGCTTAGTTGATTAAGTGTCTGACTCCTGATTTCAGCTCAGATCATGATCTCAGGGTCATGAGATCAAGCTCTGCATTGGGCTGGGCTCCGTGCTCAGCACAGAGTCTACTTGAGATTCTCTTTCTCTCTCTGCCCCTTCCCCTGCTCCTGTGTGCTCTCTCTTGCTCTCTCTCTCAAATACATAAAACTTCAAATAATAATAATAATAAAGAATCTACTTTTCTTAAGAGCTTCCTGTATTTTTCAGGAAAGTCCTAACTAGTTGGGCGGTCGTCTGAGTTGTGTTCCATGGTAATGAGTATGGTCCTTTTAAGATATCAGGAGTTAAATTCTTCTGCCTATGGCCCCGCCACTGAGAAAGTATAAAAAGTTAACAGGACATATAAAAGTTTTGGAGTCACAGTGAAAAAACAGCTTAGTCCTAGCTCCAAAGTGATTACCCCAGGAAAAAATTTAAAATGTCCCCCAGAAACCATCACATCGTGCTCCCAAAGACTGTAAAAAAGGCTCAGTGCTAGGTGAGGAAAGGAGAGTGACTGCAGAAAAACTTAATTTCTAGTCCACCAAACTCCTAGTTATCACTTACTTGTCCATGGTCCAAACCCAGTGAACTGTGAAGTCTGCCACAGCATGGAGAAGAGGGAGAGAATCTACTTTTGCATTCTCTATCCTCAATCAGAGAAACTTCTGGCAAAGTTTTGAAACTTGCAGGGGTCACAGACCCAGTCACCAGGTCTCAGTGAAGTTCTTTCAATCCTGTTCACCATATTAAAAGCTTTTTCATCTCCTTTGCTTTCTGAGGCTCTATTTCCTGTCTCCACAGCCCCCCCCAGCACTACATTTAGGGATGAGACCTGTCCAGGAGGCAGAACTGCTCCCCTATGACTCATGTCACTTGCTCTGGAATGTCCTCTGCTTATGAGACTTAGCCTGTGACGGCAGGTTTTCCTATTACCCCCAACTTGGTTTCTACTGAAGAATCATCCCCTGCAGACTCTGCCTTTCATTAGCTTTTGAATGTTCGAAACTTGCAGCAACACTTCTTTTTCCTACACATTTTTCTGCAACAAGGAAGAAGGCTCTGACATTGTATTTTTATCTGCTGTTCTGCTACTCTAAGAAAGCTCAAAATTGTTCAACGTCGTTCTTAAATTGATTCCTTTCCTTCTCTACCACACGTATGGCTGGCTATTCAGAAGATCTCAGTATCGGCTTTGCTTTTCGTATCTTTTCATTTATAAGCCCCATCACCTGCTTTTCTGACACGATTTTCTCCAGGTCTTGTCTTATAAGGGACCCTATCATGAGAGACATACTGTCACAGTGAATTCTGGTGCTGCCAAAAACATCGGCTGTTAGAACAAACTTTGTTGACCTTCACCTCCCAAGTGAAGTCACCCCAAGCATTGCCCTGTCATAAAGCGTCGAACCCATGCTGGCGTAGACCTACCGCTGTCTTCTCCTTTCAGTGGGCATTATGTCCCTCACATGCGAGAGAGGCCATATCTCTACTCTCACTGAAAGTTAAGTACTTCTTTTTCTTTTTTTTTAAGGCTGATTTTTTCCTTCATTCCCTTTCAATTCTGTCCAAGTATTCTGTACCCATATGGTTAGTCCTCATTAAAGACTCCCTGTTTACAATTTTAAGAGGACATTTTCCAAGATTTTGTTAAATCTGGGGTCGCTCAGCATAACAATTTCAATTTACTCCCTGTGATCCTGATACACTTCTTTAGGCCCCAGTCACCCTCTCCTATCCTAGAACAACTGAAGAAAAAAATCCCTCTTTAATTGAGTGGGTACTTATTTTCTTTAATTTGTCATATCTAGTCAGTCAGACCTCTAATATTTCAGTCATTCTCCTAAGAACATGTTTCTTCTCTCTGCCTCCAATTTAATTTGCCAGTTCTACTTTATTTTCCTTTTCTTTCACTCTTCCCAAAATTCCTGCTCTAATAATAAATCCAAGGCATATTTTTAAACCAAGATAGTCTTCTCAAATTACACATAAGGCCATTCCAGAAGGCAAATGTATAAGGTACGACCTATTTTAATTCCTTCTTTAGACAGGATCCACAATAATTTCATTACCTTTCTGCACTGTTCACCGTATACTAAGACTATCCATTCTTTTTGTTCTTTGGTAAATTCCTCCAAACTTCTAAGGGTAAAACCAAAATCTAGGTCTCTGAAATGAAAAACCATTGTCAGAGTTATTATAATTAGCACGTTCAGAGCCCAGATGAGTCCGCGAAGTGGGCTGGAGTAGAAAGCACACAGTGCACAAGCCACGTGATTCTCAGCAGTCAGCTGCTCCACAGTGCCTTCTCTTGGTGCTGAATGCAGCGCACAGAAATAGGAATGGAACTGGAGGCAGCTGATCGAGCCCTGCATTTGTACGCCAGGCATAAAATTCATACTAGCTATTTGTAGCCCACATGGACTTCGCTGCCTTTGCAAACCATCTATAGACCTGGCTGAGAGCGACAATAAAAGCAGTGCAATTATTCCGCCCACCAATGCCTATTAAGCACGTATGCTGGAGCTCTGCCTCTTTTGATGCGAGTCTTAACACAGCGTAAAAGTTCTCTTTTTCTTGGACAGGACTAAGCAATGGATCGGAGATACCAGGAAAGTCGGGCTTCAATTCAGCTCACTTAGCAATAACATTTGAGATTTATGGTTAATTTGTACCCATTTCTGGAGACATCAGAATGAAAGTGAACGTTGGAGAGAAAGACACTGGTCCTTCATAACACTCTAATAGCCAAGTGAGAAGCAATTTTACCCAGTGATCTGGACAAATCATTCTTTCATAAAAAAGAATCCATATCTTTTACAGGATTATCTTAAAATAAGAATTTTTATCAAATGACATATCAAGAAAGTAAAACATTGGATATACATTAGGAAAAAAAAATTTGCAAACATTAAACTCAAGAATTAATGTCAATGATACAAATTAGAATTCCAGCAAATGAATAAGAAAAGGGCAAATAACCCAATGGGGGAAAGTGGGCAAAGGACGTGAAAAGGGATTCGAAAGAAGAAGAAACACATATGGCCGAAGAATTGAAGAGTTGCCCAATCTCATTAATAATCACAGACTGCAAATCTAAGCCATTGTAAGGTATCATTTTATATACACTCAATAAGCAAAAATCAACAAATCCAACAAAACAAGTATCAGTACAAGCATCAATAAGATTTCTTATGCGGTAACATCAGCAACATGGCAGTACAGGAAGTTCCCAGCCCACACCCTCTGACAAAAACAAATATTTGGCAGCTTTCCCATTAAAGTGCCTTTATGGGAGCTTTGGAACCCAAGTAAGAGGTTATGTAACTCTGATAAAGCCCAAGACTGAAGAGGGTCGTTATGAGAAGGCAGACTCACACACCAGTGGCAGAACCACTGACTGTGGCCCCAGTGGACTCCGCTTTAGTCCCATTTGTCCACAGTCCTGCCATCAGTCCCTTCTGCTAAGGCACCTAGAAAGAGCCATGTCTCCTCATACCACCAGTAACAGGCCCGCTGGTCTCAGACCTGAATGCTGTCCTTGAAGCAGCTCTGTGACCTGGCTCCAGCCCTGCTCTACCATGGTCCAGCAAGTCCTGCCAACCAGGGACCAGCCCAGTGACCCAACAAGAGTACACACGAAACCCAGTGGAACCCACACCTAACCAGCCCATGATAACAGACTGGCCAAACACAATCATATTGTTAAAATATGAACATTCACTTATTATAAATCCCAGAAATCTACTATCCATATAACCAACAAAGATCTCCTAAATATATACAATATAGGATGTCAAAAATTTTCATTAAAGAATTGTTCATTATATTATAAAACACAAAACATTCAATGCTCACAACAGGTGGGTATATAAATTGTGGTAAATTCACAGTGGAATATTATGCATTAGTGAAAACAGGTGAACTCCAGCTCATGCAAACGTAAGAATATTAGTAGAGTAAGAGGATAGTAAAATGAGTCCCAGAGGACAATGAACAGGATACTTTCAAGAGTCAAGGCTCTAGAAAAAATTTTAAAACAACTAAAATAAAGCAGTATATCATGTAGGCATATATGATAAACACACGCTCAGGAAAGTGGCTGCGTCAGGAGGAGAGAAATAAAGACAGGTTAGGGGAATAATAAATATACATAGAAGTTATAGTTAATGTTCTAATTTTCAGGTCAAATTGATGGATGTTAACTTAGTATAAATTACTACCTTAATTATGAGGACCATATAAGTCAATAGTAAAAGTGTGCCACAGACAAAGGATTCTGAGTAATTCAATTTTGTGAATCTAAAGTACAGTAAAAAATATATATATACCTAAGTAGGTATAAGTAATGTTCATATACAGTAATAAATCATTTATAATAGCAGATAGCTTTTGCTTTCATTTGAAATTTTCTGAAAACTAGAAATGAGATGTTTTAGTTATGTAAAAGTTGATTCTTTATAGACTTCTAGTTAACATTATACAATGTTCAGCAATATGTTAGCAACAGAAAAACTATAATTACCAATTATGTCTCACAATACAAATATTTAATAAGGAAATAAAAATGATATTACTTGAATTTCTGGAAGAAATACCTGAAATAATTCTGGTATTAAATGAATCATGAAAAAGACACAGCATACTATACTTTCCACACCCCCAAGAGATTCTACTGAATTTCTACCTGCAAATCTTAAAGGAATTGAAAGTACTGTTAAATTTTTTCTTGCTATGTCGTAGCTTTTTATTGCCAGTTAAAAAGGAAAAAAACACATGCACGGTAGCTTCATTCCCCAAAAGTCTTGATGTTAAAAAACTGAGAACTTTTCAAGTACATAAAAATGGGATCTTTATTTCAAAGATAAAATTTGGGAGGTTTGCCTCTAATAATGGAAGACTAGATCATTTGAATCCATTTTCTTCCCAAAAGAAAACAGAAATTTCAGGCAAAATAACCCAAAATCTGTGTAACGGCATCAAAGAACTCCTAAGGCAGTGAAGACTTAGAAGGACAATATCTAAGAAAAGAAGGAACCCCAGACCAAAGACCTGGACTTTGAGGACTCTGTGTCCTAAGCACGTGTGCCCATTTTAATAGAAAACCCCAACATGCTGAGCAGGACTTTCAGTCCATTCATGAGGCTAAGAAAACAAAAACTGAAAATCAAGAATCAACAAAGAGTAGGTGGCAGGGGTGTGATCTGGTGAGCCAACCACTGGGCTGGGACTGCTAAGTTCGACAACCTAGGAATAATCAGAAATTAGAAATAAAACAATTTTCATAGGGACAGAAGCCCAGTGTTGAATTATTGCAATCCTTGATTGTATTAAAGTGAGCTGGAATTGCTAGTGTCCCTATCTACCTGCCAGAAATAAATATAAATTCTCTTTTGCAAAAGATAACATTATCATAATCCTAAAATTATATTCAGTAAATATTAGAGAAATAGTCCCTCAGGGGATCATGACACAAGAGCTTTAAGATAAGTATGTCTAATATAATCAATAAATAGAGTAAATAACTTAAAGGCTTAAAAAATTAAAGCAATGGATAATTTAGAATCAGTATACTAGTTACAACAGTACAAGATATGGCTACTGAGAGAATTAGCGACCTGCGAGAAAGATACGAACAACATAGCCAACCTACACTCTGGGAAAGAAAAAAAAGATGGAAAATATAAAAACAAATGCGTAAGTGATGAATGAAAGGTATTTCATGCCTGTATTTGGAGGCTCGGAGGAGAAAGAGAAAATGAAGCAGAAACAATATTTGAAGGTTTGAAGAGATATTAGCTGACATGTGTCAAAAGTGATGAAAACATATTAAGTCACAGATTTAAAAAGCACTCTGAATATGAAGCGGGACAATTACAACGAACATCACAGGTGGGCACATGCTAGTAAATTTGCTGAAAACTAAACGCAGGAAAAAAAATCTTTAAAATAGAGGAAAAAATAATAGTCTTTCCAACTGTGTAAGATTATTAACTGAAATTGATCATTAATGAGAAGCAATCAATTTCTTTGCCGCCTTGAAAAAGGTGAGAGTGTAAGAGGTGAGAGACTCTGCTATCAGTCATGGATTTTCACTATGTGAGTCTACTTGACATTGCCAGCCAACATGCTGATGTTCTCAGAGACAAGCCACATAAGGATACCATCTTATTTTCACGTTGGCTCCAGCCAAAACTTATGCCTCTTCATAATTTTGACTATCAAAATCTACTGGACCATTACATTGCCTTTATACTGGAAAGTCTTTTACTCCCTGGTGTATCATAAAGGCCACTGAAAATTCCTGTATGTTTCTTAAAAAAAAAAAAAAAAATCTTTTTTTTTTACTTCATACATTTTTTTTTCTTTCATCCCACAAGGAGTGACTTAAATAACATTCAAAATGCTATGTGGAATTGACATTTCAGTTGAAGATCAGTAGTGCTAATGGATGGGAAGGAATCACAGACAAGTGGTAACCCAAGTTCCTTCAGCCAACAGTATCATGGAAATAGCACTGACTGAGAATCAGGAAGCTAGGTTCTATTTCTGGCTTGGTTCCTAAGTAACTTTAGGCAAGTTTCTTTGCCTTTCTTGGCACGTTTCCTCATCTGTTGAAGGATCTCTTCAGTCCCCTCAAATTCAAATATTCTATTACATAATGCATATCAATACATGCTTTTTAGCAAAACACATGTGATCTATATTCTGGGATATCTTCCTCTGCGTTCTTCATTCAAGGTTATAGCCTTAAATTCTAAAAGATAAATTTTAAAAAGATAGCAAGCAAGTGCTAAAGACAGAAGTCTGTGACCATTCTAGTCTGCCACTGCTACTCGCTCACATGGATGCCTGAACACATTAATAATATAGACTCACTATTTAATGGTACTTCCTATTAAGTTCCTAAGGTCTTTGAAATGTATACCTTCAAAGGTATTCATTGCCTTTTTTCTCTCCCTCAGATGCTCTGTCAACATGGAAATACAGAACATTATCATCTCTTAATTCTTCTAAGAACTTATGTCATTTGCATATTGAACATTTCACTGAAATTTAATATATTTAACAAGAGAATCAAACAGCATACCATTTTTAAAATATCATCCTGATTAAGTCTTTGCAGTGTATTAGTAATAGCTAATTATTTAAACTTCAAACTCAAAAATGTCTGCATTTGGCAGATATTTCCAGAACTATACCATTCCATAGACTGTTCATAATTTATTTGCTTAAATTGAATTGCTTGTAAATTATAATTTCACACAATCTGGGAAAACACAGAAATACCATTTTGAAAGATTTTCCTCAAAGAGACATTCTTTTATGTAACAGTTTCAGTGTGTTTCCTTGACAACATTGTTGCTAAGAATGTCTCTTTGGGGTGATAAAGAATCTGTGGTAAATGACTGATGTCTACTTTAAAAATAGAAGATGTGGGGCGCCTGGGTGGCACAGCGGTTGAACGTCTGCCTTCGGCTCAGGGCGTGATCCCGGCGTTGTGGGATCGAGCCCCACATCAGGCTCCTCCACTAGGAGCCTGCTTCTTCCTCTCCCACTCCCCCTGCTTGTGTTCCCTCTCTCGCTGGCTGTCTCTATCTCTGTCGAATAAATAGATAAAATCTTTAAAAAAAAAAAAAATAGAAGATGTGACTATGCCATGTGTAGTCAAACATGTCGCTATATTCATAAAACCAAGTACAGGTCACCAACATACTAGTTAGAGCTGTACTAAATGTTTATTTAAAAAATGAAATTCAATAAACATGAAACTCTGAAAATTGGATAAAATAATACAGTAAATTCCAGAATAAACAGCTGTACTAAAGCCACAGGTGCTTTATGCATAAATGATCCAACTTTTTCAAAATGGTGACAAAATTGCCTCAAACTGAACTTCTCATTCATTATTGAGCTGTGACCTATACGAGGTGCTGAACTTTAATCAGTAAAGACTCTCTTATAAAGGAATAACTAAATGAAGAAAGCAGCATCTACTCGGAGTGGTCAAGAGAATCAGCATTCTGCCTTCATCTCACATCTAACGTATTAAGGCAGGGAGACACTTCAGAAGATGACTTCATCCCTTCTCTGGCCACAGGGTAGGACTAACCACCATCTGTTTTCTAGACAATTTCCCAGGAAGAATTGTTCTAACGCTGTAACCTAATATTTAATCTAATATATATGGCTGATGCTCCATTTGGGAGACATGAAAACTAAAAAACAGCTCAACTTTCCAATGGTGGGTGGAAATGCAGTAATAACATTTTTTTTTCTTGAGATAAGTTTTTCAAAGCGCATTCATGCTAATCCACTACAGCTGGACGGTAACATCAAAATGACTACCCTTCAGCACACCTTCCCACCACTAGAACTGCTCAGCTGACCTGACAGTTACAATGCGCACAGGCCATCACACCAAATTAGAAAGAAATGCTCATGTGCATTATAAAATGAGATAAGACAAAATGATACTGGCCTAAAATCACAGCTCTAAAATCACCTCAAAGTATAAATCGGTCAAGATGATGCAGTGACTTCACCCTTTACTAACCCTTCTACTCCAAAGAGAGAGAGATGATGGACAAACTATGAAGAGAAAGGACGCAAATTTAAATATATTATAGATCCCTCTGTCAACTTGAAATGGAGTCAAAGCCAAAATGATAAGCAGGAGTCAAAGCAGATTTTTCTGTGCCTCAAATCTTAAAGCCAGCAATAAATGCTAGGATCCCTATTAAGAGGAATTTTTAAAAATCCTCCACAAAAAAAAAAATAGGGTGCTGGATCCCTAGCCCTGATATCCACCCAAATGTGAAAGAGGGCTGTAAAAAAAAAAAAAAAAAAAAAAAAAAAAAAAAAAATTGCTACCAAATGTTGCCAGGAGCTCATGCTATGCTCCAGACTTAATGTGGCTAAACCAAATCTTTCAATGGCTTTTCAATCTGAAGTTTTGTTGGAATAGAGTCAAAAGAACTATTCGAGCTAACCACAGATCCTATAAACAGGAAAATTGAGTCCAGAAGGCCATTCATCAGCATCCATGAAGTTGTGACTCAATTGTCAGCTCGAAGGTAGGGTAAAATCCCAGTCTCTTCACAGTCCTTGATAGTCACCTCTTTAGCTTATATTCTACAATCTAGATTCACACCTACTAACATGTTGCTTCCTAATGCCCTTCACCGGAAACATCAATGAATTTTCTATCTGCTCCCTAAACCCTACTATATCATAAGTACTCTATCTTTTCTAAATTAGGTATTACTTTTACTTATTGGTTCATTTAATAGTGCCTATTAAATGTTTATAACATTGCAAGTACTCTTTTTTACAAGAAATATAAACACTCACTCATTTAGGAAATAAGGGCCCTAAAGCAAGATGTCGGCATCACGGGATACATACATCGTATGGGTAACCCAGAGTATGATACCCAGAAGGATCCTGGTCATTTGAAAGGTGGCTATTTGATGGTTTCCATGAATGCCTGTTAAGCATCTGTCACATGCCAAGCACCCGGGAGTGCTATCGGGAAGTGGTCAAAACTATTTTCTTATCTGCATGGATGAACAGTTCCCACCAGACAGGAGAAACTCTAATCTTATACTAAAGGTCTTTACATATTCTTATACTTTCATCAGTAATGAGTTTAGCTTAGTTCTAATTACTGGCTCAGTCATTCTTGAAAAACTCTTGGTAAAGTTTTAAGTTCAAGAACCTCTCTAGGGATTTTTATAGAGAGATGCAGATAAAGAGAGTGACACAAACAGAAACAGAGATAGAGATGACAGAGACAGACAGACATAGAGATACAGACTCTATATATATACATACAGATATATAAAATACAGAATACATATATATTTTGTAGATGGTGGACCCAACCTGACTTTAGGTCAAGATGCTCTTGGGAAAAAACAAAGTAAGACACCACCTTACAGAAGACTGAGGAAATTAGACTGATTTTGGTCTGGTTTGCCAGACCAAATTTTGTTATAGAATTTGCATTCTACTTATAAATGTAGATGTGACACTGACAGCACTCTACAAGAACTCCAAGATGGAAGGCACTATACAGCAACATTAAAGAAATCTTCAGTTCTATCCTAAGTAACACTGTGTATCTTTTGCATTACTATTCCACATTTTACGCTTTTCTGAAAGAAAACTGATTCAGTTACATAGAGAATAAATCACTGTCATCAGGTTTACAAGTAATTCTTCAATACGAATTAACTGTTTTATGTAGTAAGTTCCCCTTAATTGTGAGAATTTATTAACTAACATAACCCTTCATAAATACACCTATTTCACAAAGCAAAGCGCTTAATACAAAAACCACTTTGCGAGTCTCTTCATCAGTCTGTTCTTGACATTCATGAGAATGACTTCTTCTTCAGTTTAACCATGGCAGATAAGGTATATTCTGTTACTGTGCCTGATTTTTCCTCTCCTCTGTCTAAAACGAGCAGCCGAAATCTACACTTTATACTTGCGTAGCACATTACATGATGCTGACCATTCAGCAAGTACTCAATAATTGTCCTCATTCCATATGCCATCTACTAAATAATACTGGTCAGCAGTCTCCCTTTATTTCTTACCCATTCTACTATACAGACAAGTATTTGTTGAGGACACTGTATGTCCTGGGCTATGGAGAGTCACAGGTGAACAGAACAGTCACGGCTCCTGCCCTCTTGGAGTTTGCACACTAGTCCTTGGGGGAAAAAAATACGACTCAAAATAAATGTGTGATTCATTTCCTTGAATTAGTCCATTTCATCAAAAAGCTAAAATTAAAAACTGTTTTCCCATGATACATATACTCTCTTCAGAAACAAAACTACACCATCATTAATACCAACTGCTTTTACGTTTTAGTAGAAAAGATGAGTACTAATCAAACATTACAAAAGCTGCCATTTTATTGCAAAAATAAATCTTGTAAGTATTTACATAGACATGGTAAGTTCTTCTGGCACCAACACAACTGTGTTTTCAAAATCTTTTGATCATGACGTATCTCCACTGTCATTAAAACTGAGGAATAACTATGAAAATCTCCTGGAATAAGTTTGTGTGAGTTACTATGACATCTTAATAAAACTCGCCAGTGTTTGACAAATTTTACAATAATCCCAAGACTTTGCCATTGTTGTATGTTTTACCTGAAAATAAAACTTCTTCCCTGATGGAAAAGATTCTTTTGCTTGAAGCTGCCAGCAGAAACTGAAGGAAAGATACATTATTAGTTCCATGGTGTAGCTCTCAAAATATAATGGAAAGACAAGATCAAAACAGTTTCTATCCGTGACCTCGTTCCTACTTAAGTCAATGACCTGTACAAGCCCTTGTGAGTGTATAGGCTGAGGGTTCAAACCTCCACCCACCTACCCCCCAACCCCAGAGGCACTTGCTCCTGCCAAATAGTTCTAGGGAACCACACAGATTCTAATTCAAAGGTCATGGTCAAAAAACACAGCACTGTTACTAAAATCATTACTCTCCATTGTGGAAGAAGACGAAGAGAAAGGAAGACACAGACGTTTAAAATCCTACAGACTGCTCTGGTCTAAAAAAATACAAACTGGTCTTCAAAAATAAATTCAGATTTGAATACCTAATGTACGCATCTCCCTTCAAACTTCTGCAACCGGGTGTCCTTCCTTATTACATGTTCATGCACAGTGTCAAATTCTTCCAACGTCTTTTGTGTTGTTGTTAACAACCTATGCATCTCCTCTTACTGTTCACATGCCCCTCAGTGTGAGTAACGCCTCAGGCAGATGGCGTCTCCTCCTACAAAGCAAGCATTTGGCCAAACGGCACGACAGAGCCAATTTCTGAAATTTGAGAGGTACCCTTCAGAATGGTTGCATCTCCGTATCATAATTTCTCAGGTACAAGACATCTTTGAGACCATTTTGTCACATTTTAGTCTGTCCCTCACCCCCAACCAGCACCACATTAATACAGAAACACACGTCAAGAATAAAAGAATTCCAGAACTTTTAGTTACAAAAAAAATCATATTCATACAATGTTCTATTCATGTCATATATGTTTAACATCAAACTTAATGAAATTCAATATAAACCAAAGAAACTATTTCTAAGATTCAAATACAAAGAGATGTCATTTAAATTCCACCCTTCTTTTTCCCATTTGCAAGGCTTTATCCTTGGAGAGTATATTATATAATCATTTTCCATTATTACTCTTTTCTATATTACCATGAACTATTTTTTCTTGGGTCAATGCAAAACATTACTGTTCCTAGTGATTATCTTTTGAGGTGATCACCAATAGCATTAGTCACAGTCACCAGTACATATTATAGAAAAAAGTTAAAAACTACTTGATGTACTTTGTCATTTTCTAATATAGCAAGTGGAGCAATTGAATGTAATCATGTTATAACAAGGTGTATATATTGGACAATAGAACATTCTAATGGAATTAAATTTCCATTTTGTAAAGGCAATATATGAGCCGAGTTGGAAAAGATGAATGTTTAGAAACCATAAATAATCCTTTCAAACCCTGACAGGCAATTTTCCCTGCACACAAATGGATGATTTTTAAATGAACAGAGATTCACTTTTTGGCAAGTACTTCACAAAAGATCTAGTTGATACCATCAAAAATTATTCAAGTGAATACAGAAATAGCCATCCTAGGAATGTTCCCACAGTAGGAAAATTTTCCCAGCCAATGAAGCAACTCAAAGCTCTTATATTTTGATTCACACAATTAATGATTTCCTGTAAGTTTACTATCACACCAAAACCTAACCCATAAAGAGATATGCAAAACAGGGAATAGAAATGTTCAAAGACGCAACACTACTGGGTACTCTTAATCTCACTCTCTCTAATACCTACAGTTCCAATTCAGTAGACAGAGAAAGCACATATTCTCAACAGGAGGAACCCAAGCTAAATAAGGAAGAAGATAAAGAATTTGGCCCTTTGCTTGCTCATATCCTACCCCCCTCCCTTTTTTCCAAAACCCAACTTCACTTCCTTTCTTTGTTCTTCATTTACTCCAGACCTATTTATTAAGTACCATGATGGGGATTTCCCTAAAAAGTGAGGACTTGAAGGAACAACGGTAAACACTGTATATGTACCTCTCATGGAATGTGTGGTCGAGCCCAGGAGACAAACCTAAACTAATAAACGCAAATAGAAGTGAAATTATTACCATGATGAAGTGCCATGAAGGGGAGGAAGGTATATGGTGGCATGTTAGCTCATTGCAGGAAGACCTGCTGTGGTCAGGGAAGGAGGTAAAGTCTCTCTGAGGCAGTGATCCTTTCATGGACAGGAACTTGTTAAAAGTAATTCATGGGGTGCCTGGGTGGCTCAGTCAGTTAAGCATCTGCCTTCGGCTCAGGTCATGATCTCAGGGTCCCTGGATTGAGTCCCACATCGGGCTCCCTGCCCAGCGGGGAGTCTGTTTCTCCCTCTCCCTCTGCCCCTCCCCTCTGCTCACACTCTCTCCTGCTCGCTTTCTCTCTCAAATAAATAAATAAAATCTTATAAAAAGTAAAAAAAAGTCTAATTTGTATTCAAGGCTCATTTCTAACTTGTGTGCAGAAGGCTTGCAAATAAACGGGTCCAGCTGGACCCTTTCCTTAGACTCAGACTCATCTCCTCAGTTGTCTTCTTGACAACTTCACCTTAAAGACACATGAAAGGTATGTCCAAAACAACTCTTGAGTTGTCCTCCTTCCTGGAATGCATTGGAACTAGAATATAGGGATACAGGAAATATTAGGGTAACTCTAGATCTCTGGCCTTGGTAATGTACAGACTGACATTTACTGAGAAAGAAAATAGGGGAGATGGACTAATTCTGATGAGGGAATCAGGGAACAGGGAGGAGGACCATATGACCTTGGAAAATTACAATATTCCTGAGCTTCAGTTTCTTCTTTTATAAAACAAGAATAATAAAAGTTGAAATGCTTTGATGTTAAATAGCCCAGAATTTCTATTCTTGTGGAATTCACTGTAAAAGAGAAAAATGCTTAAATGGCATGATTTAATTAAAAGTAGGTTCTAAATTACAAAATTATTATCAGATAATTATGAAATGTTATCAGACATATGACATCCAATATAGCTGTATTGAGGAAAAGAATAAAATCCAAATTTGTATCAGCTAATTTTGGTAGGAGAAATGTATTTAATCATGACTCAAGATTTAAAACATATTATTTAGTAGTCTTCCCAAAAAGCAAGCTACATAAATAATATATGGAGTCTAATCTCATTTATTATAAGATGAAACAAATCTTCATAATTACATTTGATTCAAAATGCATTGGAAAAAGGTCACAAAGCTATCTACCAAACTATTTACAGTGGTTAAATATGAGGAGGTCAGTGGGTGGGAAAAAGAGGGTTATATATGGCAAAGGTCAGCTGATGAGAAGGAAGTAAAGGGAAAAAAGGTATGAGATACAGGCAGATATGAACTTTTTGTTCTCTATGATTTTGCGTTGCTTGAATTTTTACACGAATTTTTAAAATCTCATTTAGATAAATAAGACAAATTATGAATAACCAAAATTCTGGATTCAAGGAGACAAAGTAAGCATCTGCATTCTATCAAATACTCTGCTGAAATAGTATCATAAAAATACAAAATGAATACTACTAAAATAATGCAAAAAAAAAAAAAAAAAAGAGGCATGGTCATTAGCCCAACAGGTTTCTAGGAGAAAGAAAGCAGATTCAAGTACATTGATGGTATAAAGTCCTTAGTGTAAAGGCAGGAGAAGATGGATGTCCCAGATCAAAGACAGTCATGCAGAGAGAAAGAATTCCTTCTTACTCAACCTATTATTCTATCCAGGCCTTCAGCGTACTGGAGGAGGCCCACCGACTTTGGGGAGGGCAATCTTCTTTACTGAGTCTACAGATTCAAATGTTAATCTCATGTGGAAACACCCTCACAGACAAACCCAGAAATAATGTTTAACCAAATATTTGGGCACTCTGTGTCCCAGTCAAATTGACACATAAAATTAATCACCACACTAAGGAATGCCCAGGAAAAAACAAAGACAACAGGAAAGACAAAAACAAGTATACCAGGGGAAATTTTCAACTCTGACATGACCCTCAAGCTATCAACAGTAAACAAACACTAACTTCTAGCCAGATAAATATAAAACATCCCACCAAAGGTCTCTATTCCTGTTCTTTTATTCAATACATCATGACTGGCTTTCAACAAAAAAATAACAAAGGCTACTAAAAGGAAATAAACAGAAAACAAAAACCATATCTTGAAGACACAGTGAGCACCAGAATAAGAATCAGATGTGGCAGAGATTTTGGAATTATCACACTGTGAATTTAAAATAATTACGATTAATGCTAAGGGATCTAGTGAAAAAGTGGATAACAGGCAAGAACAGATGGGTAGTGTAAACAGACAGATGGAAACTAAGAAAGAATCAAAAGGAAAGTTAGAAATTTTTTAAAAATATGGGGAGCCTGGGTGGCTCAGTCATTAAGCGTCTGCCTTCGGCTCAGGGCGTGATCCTGGCGTTCTGGGATCGAGCCCCACATCAGGCTCCTCCACTATGAGCCTGCTTCTTCCTCTCCCACTCCCCCTGCTTGTGTTCCCTCTCTCACTGGCTGTCTATCTTGTCAAATAAATAAATAAATAAAATCTTTAAAAAAAAAGAAAAAAGAAAATTTTTAAAAATGCAACTGGAAGAAAGAATGTCTGATTCAGTTCATTAGTAGAGTGGGCACAGCTAAGGAAAAAATCAGGGAACTTGAAGATATGTCAGTAGAAGCTTCCAAACTTAAATGCAAAGAGAAACAAGAATAAAAAGATGGAACAGAGTGTCCAGGAACTGTGGTATAATTACAAAAGGTATAATATCTGCATAATAAGAATACCAGAAGGAAAAGAAGAAAAGGAATAGAAAAAACATCTGAAGTACTAATGGTTAAGAATTTTCCAAAACTGGGGTATCTGGGTGGCTCAGTTGGTTAAGCGTCTGCCTTCAGCTTAGGTCATGATCCCAGGGTCCTTAAGACTGAGCCCTGCATTGGGCTCCCTTTTCAGAGGAAAGTCTGCTTCTCACTCTGCCCCTATCCCCACACCTGCTTTTTATCTCTCTGTCATACAAATAAATAAAAGCTTTAAAATTTTTTTCCCAAAATTAATGACAGGCATTTAACCACAAATACAGCTCAGAAAATACCAACCAGGATAAATACCCAAAAAATTTACACCTACACATATGCAAACTGCAAAAAGTTAAAAATGAAAAGAAAACCTTGAAGGAAAGAAATCAGAAAAAAAAAATCCTAAGAAAATAAAAACTATATAGAAGAGTCATGACTCCAAAGTGTAGCAAACTTAATGTGCATGATTTTGAGAAACTGCTGAAGTGTAAGAAAAGATACTCCATTTGGCCTTGATGTGGGTATTGGACCCATAGAGAAGGAAATGGAAACTTACATTAATAAAGCCATAATGATCTAAAGGTGTTTGACTGGGTTTCAGAATAAGAACTAACCTATAGAAATTAACAAGATTAATTGTGGTTACAAAATAAATCATAAATGCTTTCAATTTACAAAATACAAAAGCAGAGGTATAGCCTTCAGAAGCTGAGTGATAGAGCAATAAGTAAGAAAAGTTAGCAGCTCTAAAACATCCATCTTATGAAGCAAGGATTCAAAGGAGACTACTGAAAATGGATGCAAAACAGATATATAGACAAATGCATAAATATGCAAAATATGGATATGACTGGAAGTTAGAAGAGGAACCAGTAGATTTTTTTAAATATTATATTATATATTTTTAAATATTATATTAATTTTTAAATACTAGAGATTAATGGATAAAGAGAATGTGGAAACTGTAGATAAAGAATGGACTACTACTCAGCCATAAAAAAGAATGTGATCTTGCCATTTGCAACAACATGAATGGATCCAAAGGGTATCATGCTAAGTGACAGAAGCCAGGCAGAGAAAGAGAAATACCAGATGATTTCACCCATATGTAGAATTTAAGAAGCAAAAGAACAAAGAGAAAAGAGAAAAATGAAAGAACAGACTCTTAAAAACAGAGAACAACTGGTGGTTGCCAGAGGTGGGGGGGGGTGAGTGAAATAGGTAAAGAGGGTTAAAAGTACACTTATCACTGAGCACTGAGTAATATACAGATTGTTGAATCTGAATTATATTGTACACCAGAAACTAATATAACATGTATGTTAAGTACACTCCCATAAAAAAAATTTTTAAGTAATGCATTTCACATGCATTTCAAAACTATTTTTGTGATATAGTTTATATATCATGAAATGCTCAAATCTTAAGTATATCATTTAATCAAATTTGATGACTTACATATCTAGACACAGAATATTTCCATTACCCTAAAAAATTAAAAATATTACAATTTAGAAAAACAACAGAAGAGAGAAGAGGGACAGAGGGAGGAGTTGTGCAAGGGAGATAAATTCTCATTTTTAGGAACATAGGTAAGGTCTGTGGCTATTCTCTAATGATCATAAATCAAAATATAAAAGAAAGAAGTATATTATTTGGAATTATGGAGGTAATGACTAGAACTCAAAACAGAAATAGTTAAAGTGAGTTGGTTGCCGCTGGTGAGCAGGACTGGGGACAGGATGGAGTGAAGACAATAAACTTATTTACTATAAATTACTGTCATTCAAAAAACATTTTCACATAGACATATATTGCTCTGACAAAAATAAAACTTCGATGACTTGAAAAAGAAAGTTTTAAAATTTTTAAACCTTTAATATTGTAAGAGTCCTTTCATGAGGAAGCCCAGGAAAGGTGCCTTTAAATGAGTCTCGTTCATCTAAGAGCAGCACAGAACCTACCAGAGAGGGTGATACCTCTAGGTAGTTGGTCCTTTTACTAGAACTTCAAACACCCAAAGAAGATAAAACAAATATGACATACCCCTTAGCACAGTGTGCTCACTACTGAGAAAAAAAAAGCTGCCTGTAAAGAAGTGAGAGAAGATGTCCCATGGTGAAAACACTTCTCGACAAAGGACACTAAGACAGAAAAATTAACACTGGATTTTGGCCATTAGGATGAATAAAAACTAGGAGGGGGGAGAAAAGAAACCTAGAGATAACCCAGTATAAGATTGTAGTATGGATTGTGTCACAACTGAGGTACATACTTGGGCATCAAGAGGAAAAACATAATCATCTTGCTTTACCTCCTCAAAACCTGCAAAATGTTACAGATAATAATCAGTGAGTTGTGGTAAGGAGACTAGTTGCACTGTCTTTAATGGCGTTCAGGTTTGCCAACAGGAAAGAATTAAAAAAAAAAAAAAAGAATGTAAAGGTCAAAGACCCAGATTCCACATCCACGCTTTGCAACTTACTGAGTATGGGACACTGGCCAAATAATGGAATTTTTCTGAAACTTGTTTTCCTTTTCTGTCTGTACCTGTTTCCAGTTCTATTATGGCTAGTACATAGTAATAGTGACAACAGCAGCAGTAACAACAAAAAGAACAACTATCTCAACATACCCGCTGGGTTTATTCTAAAAATAACATGGTATGATGTTTTTTTAAAAAACGGGGGACACCTGGGTGGCTCAGTCAGTTAAGCATCTGCCTTCAGCTCAGGTCAAGATTCCAGGGTCCTGGGATTGAGTCCCACATCGGGCTCCCTGCCCAGCCGGGAGTCTGCTTCTCCCTCTGCCTGTTGCTTCCCCTGCTCATGCTCTCTCTCTCTGAAAAATACATAAAATCTTTTAAATATTTTTTTAAAATAATATGGTATGATGGTTCATTTTACATGTCAACCTGAACAGCCACGGAGTATCCAGATTAGACATCATTTCTGGGTGTTTCCAGATGAGATTATCATTTGAGCTGGTGGACTCAGTTTTCTGAGGGTGGGCATAATCCTTTGAGGGCCTGAAGAGAACAAAAGGCAAAGAGAGAAGGAATTCACCTTTTTTTTCCCCTCTGTCTTCCTGACTGAGCTGGGACAGATCACTCCCTCTTCTCCTGCCCTCAAATGGGATTTACACCATCAACTGGTTCTCAGGCCTTTGGACTGAATTACACAACTAGCTCCAGCTTGCAGACGGCAAATATTAGGACTTCTCTGCCTACTGAATATAACTCTTGCCTACAGTTTGCTGCTCATACCTGCCAGGTATTGTTACAAAGGAACATCAGTAATATAACTAATCCAACGCTATAGCTTAGAAATATAGCTGACAAAACAGTTTCTCATGTATTCTGGAAGAATCTATAATTTTAGGTGTGGGTCGGTAATTTTGATTAAAAGAGAATTCTACTGCATAGAAGGAAAAAAACTTATGAGTCTGTGAAATAAGTTTTTAACATGTAGTAACAGGTTTTAGAGACTAACAGTTATGACTAATTTTATTGCTTTATGTTTATTTGGCAGAAATAAAATGTGTTGTTGATTATTTCTAGAAAATAGGTGCCACTCAACAGAGCACTGGGAACACAAACAAGATAGAGAAACAGGCTATCTATTTTGGGGGGGGGAGGCGGGGGGTATATTCCTGGGACCTTGAGCATTAGGTGAGACAAGAACACAATGTCAAGTTTAACTAGCAGGGGCAGAAATTCCACTGTAGTGGCAAGAATAGGTCAAGTGATCCTGAGGGATTAAGTCCCACAGTCTCAGTGGTGTAATGTAATAAAGGCTGATTTCTCACAGCAACTCTGCCTCGGGTCCAGGTAAACTTCCAAGGTTCTGTCTTCCCTATGGCAGGTCAGCCATCAGGCTGTTTTCATCCTGTGTCTCCATGATCAACACGGCAAAGAAAGAGAGACTCTTGCTTTGGTAAATCAATGCCTCGGCCCAAAAGTGACTTGAGTCATCTCCGCTCATCACCCATTTGCCATGCTGAATCACACGACCCTGCCCACCTTAAGGTAAGCTGAGAGGGGCACACTCTAAGGTATCTGAAAGGACAGAAGAATCAGATATTCATGGACACTAATAAAGCTAAGAAGAACAGATACCATTCTCCACTGCTCTGCTTACAGATTATGTCCTCCCATTAATGACAGTATCATGCAAATGAAGTAAATAGAAATAAGCAGCAAAACATGAGTTCTAACCAGTGAAATCTGGAGAGAAGATCTTGGGAAGAATCTAGATTTGAGAGCCCAGTGTACTGAGGGAATCTTGAATGATAAAGATATATTGTTCTTTCACTAATATGACTATGATCAATGTACAGAAATCAAGTGTTCCTGAACCCCTGCCACATTTCCTCTTTATGACCCCCTGGCAGGAATTCATTCATGAGTTGCTGGCAGACAAGGAAGCTTGTGAGTGTTCACTCACCACCTTGCTTCTATCAAGGAGGATTCCCCCCCACCGAAAGGGAAGAAGAAACCACTACTTAAGAAGAAATAATACACAAGGACAAAACGGGAACTTGAAGTTGAGGGTGATGTTACTTTGGACAAAGTTTGAAGGCAGAAAGATTAAAGACAAGGAGCAGGAGAAGGGTGGGGGAGGAAGAAGAGAAGAAGGAGAAGAAGAAAAGGAAGAATGAATAAGAGTTTATGGAATTTTTCCAACTACAACAGTCGCTGTGTCTTACCAGTTGGCTCTAGACTCCAGCAGAAGGCTCCCTGGATGGCATTTCAAGGAAAAAAGACAAATATAATTTAGGTAACTACATTTGGCTTGTGTTTGTTTGTTTGGGGACATAAGGCTAGAAGTTTGCCTCGGTTTACATGGCTGATAAAGAAGAGAATTCGGGATTTGTGTGGGGCATTTTCTGTGCTGTTTGTAAATGAGCATTTATGTGCTGGTAGCTTTTACAGTAGCTTTTGACTCAAGGTCATTTATTTATACTGACATCGAAAACATTTTGAGCTATAGGGATATACCAAAAAAGTTACAGATTACATCACTAAAGTCCCTTCTGACTCCTAACACATAAGGGTGTTCCCTTTAGGCTTGGTTTTTAATATCTTTTGCAAAGGCAAAAATTCCTTTTTTAAAAAGTCTTTTTTTTTTTTTCCTTTAAAGCCACTGTCATACAAGTGAGCTTTTTCAGAAACAGAGGACTATTTCCCTCATGCTTAGAAAGCCATTTTTGGCCCTCAGGGACCATTCTGCTGCCTGGTATGGAAGGATTAACAAAACTTGGCACCAGGGAAAGCAACATAGTGAGGCCCGAAAAATCCTCACAGTCAGAGCCCTGCAAAGACCATCTCCTTCTTTTTTTGATATTCAGCAGGGAAGCAGACGTAACAAACTGATTCTTTTCATATTCTACCTTCTACCTGTTTTACAGTTAAAGAAGTTACTTGGCCTCCAGTAGGCCTCAATTTCCTGACCAGTGAATTAAGACCACTGAATAAGATATTCTCTGTGGATCCTTACTGTAGGAAAAAAATCTATAATTCCATGATATGGGACAGCCTGAAGAAGCATGTGCACCAACTGCCAACAGCCCCTTTTCCCTGTAAGTCAACATAAACTACCATTTCAAACTGCGATCCCTGGATTCCTGGTGTGACAGTGGTGGTCTTGGGGGACCCAGGGACCCATGATGCTCTTGGGAAGTCCAGCGCATCACGTGAGTTTAGTACATGACATCCAGGTTGGCCCATAAAGAAGCACAAAGAGAGTACTGGAAAGCCAGGAACCTATGGGCACCTGGACTAAAAAAGGGCCACAGCCTTCGGACCTTTAGAGCATATGACACTTAAAAGAACCCTCAGTCCTCTCCATCCTTCTGAATGCAACACTCCGACTACAGCTAACCCCAGGTGGAGGCAAAAATTGAGGCCCCTATCAAGTCCACTGCGCGAGGCGCTGACTTCCCCATTCTACTTCATATCCCTCAAACATGATTTTCCAAGGGTTTCCCTGCCATTTACCCTCCTCACTGGATCATCTCAGTGAATACCTACGGGTCCTGCCATGCAGGAATCCAAAACATTGTAAAGGCACATTCTAGTTCTTTCAAGTCAGCCTCTGTGCACGCTTAAGCCCCCTCGGAAACCTCAAGCAGGTTATGACTCTCAATTAAAGAACTGCTGTTTCTAAGAAACTCCAAATCTCTTAATATATTCAGCAAGAGTTCATTAACAAGTCAAGTCAAGGCCTGACAGATTATTGCCTTCATACAAATGACCTTATTAACCAGCACAGTGAAGTATATATTCGGTAGGCACTGAGCGGATCCTTAAGGAAGCTTCTATATAACCTGACGAGATAAATTAATAGATTTCTACTAAACTGCTTACATGTTATTACTGGTAAATCTCATTAGCCAGTCAATGAACATGTTAAATTATCAAAACGAATAGCCTGAACTAAACATCATAACTCTATGTTGCACTGATGCTCTTCGTTATCACCGGGTATTTTCACCCAATACAAGTATGTTTGATCCTATGCCATGTTAATCTCTAATAAATTGCTTCTTTATGCTCTGGGTTGGATTCCCTCATCAAATTCCATAGAATGCTTTCCAGATAGCTTGATTTTTGCTTTATTATTACTTACAAAGACCCATCAGGATTAACTTTGGCACCCGGTTACTTTGTTCATTCAGCCAACATTTATCGAAATCTCTGAGCTCCGGGTAGCTGTTCCCTGAACAGCTGCAAGGGTCTCCTCTAACTTGTCCGACCAAAGTGACCTTAAACCTTCCTCACTATTTTCCACACTGAAGCCTGAGGCTGTGGCTTCCCAATGCTCTTAAGACAAAACCCAGAAAGATTACCTTGGCCACAGGCCCTGCATGGTCCGGCCTCTGCCTACCTTTCCAGCATCATTCAGAAGCACATTTTCCCTCATTCTCTAGACCTCATCACAACCATGTTATTTCACATCCTCATACTTGCCAGGGTCCTCCTGAGCCTCATCTTTGAAAACGTTATCTGCTCTGCCTCAGATACCCTTACAGCACCTTTCTGAATCAACTCCTAATCATCTTTCAAATCTCAGATCAAGTACCACTTCATTAGCAAACTCTCAGCCAACCTATCTGAGTGAGTCAATTATCTAGAATATCCTCTCACCACTCCCTCCCTTTGTCTAAACGATCACTTTTGCAATGCGAAATTTATTTTTGTGATAATTTAATGTCTGTCTCCCCTACTAGATTCAAAACACCAGAAGTCAGGATCACTGTTTTATCTCCATTACAAAGCACACTGATTGGCACATAATTGGCTCTCAATAAATCTGTATTGAATAAATAAACCATAAATATCAAAATGTTTGAAACTTCTGTATGATTCAAAACAGAAATAAAAACAAAGCTTGACACAAACTGACAGGCTGGTGATGGAAATCTATCATTTGTGGCTGCCCAAAGACCTTTAAACGTCCCCCATATTGACAGTTCTCCATATTGTTGACCCCTACCTTTGCCAGGTCGAATCCAAAATCTGTATTTCCCAGCACTCCTTTCTTCTAGCATATAGACTTCTAACTAGTTTCCATCAAACATACACCAAAGGAGACTTGGAAGGCAGATTTGAAAATCATGAAGCTACTGGGTTCTTCTAGCAACAACAGTTATGAAGGCATTTGATATTTCACAGTATCCATAGTTGGTGCTCTGATACTGGGTCCCACCTTTGTTGACATTGAGCAACAGGTAGAGGCAACAGTGGGGTTTCTACAAGACTGGGCTGACATCAGGGAAATACAAATCAAAACCACAATGAGATACCACCTTACACCAGTTAGAATGGCAAAAATTAACAAGACAGGAAACAACAAGTGTTGGCAAGGATGCGGAGAAAGGAGATCCCTCTTACGCCGTTGGTGGGAATGCAAGCTGGTACAGCCATTCTGGAAAACAGTGTGGAGGTTCCTCAAGACGTTGAAAATAGAGCTACCCAATGACCCAGCAATTGCACTACTAGGTATTTACCCCAAAGATACAAACGTAGCAAAAAGAAAGGGCACGTGCACCCCACTGTTCATAGCAGCACTGTCCACAATAGCCAAACTGGAAGGAGCCAAGATGTCCTTCAACAGATGAATGGATAAAGAAGATGTGGTTCATATATACAATGGAACATTACTCAGCCATCAGAAAGGATGAATATCTACCATTTGCATCAACATGGATGGAACTGGAGGGGATTATGCTAAGTGAAATAAGTCAAGCAGAGAAAGACAATTATCATATGGTTTCACTCATATGTGGAATATAAGGAATAGTGCGGAGGACCATAGGAGAAGGGAGGGAAAACTGAGTGGGAAGAAATCAGAGACGGACACAAACCATGAGAGACTCTGGACTCCGGGAATGTAACTGAATGTAAATGAATGAAGACTGGGCTGAGGGGAAGCTGGGCATTTCTCTTAGCTGTACCACTTCTGATTGTATGGCCTTCAAGGAAGATGGTTTTCTGGTACTCCCAGAAACTAAAAACTGAATTAATTCCCCTCCATGTTCAGCTAGCTGGAATAGATTATTTTGTCTGCCCAGAAACCCTAAACTGATACCCTTGAAGAAAATATTTGCAATGTGTGCACAGCAAATAAAAAATTTCCATAAGGAACTTCCACAAATCTAATTTATAAAAAAGCCAAAAGAATATTCACAGAAGCACATAAGCCAATGAACATACGAAAACATGCTCAATCTTATGTACCATCAAAGAAATACAAATTAAAACAATATGGAATATTGTTTTTTTATTTATGACACTGACAAGTATTTGAAAGGTTGAAATATCGAACATAAACAGGGACATGTAGAAATGGGTGATTTCATTAATGATTGGAAAGGAGAAAGAGTTTGTAGTCATATATTTAGGCATTATCATCAAGGTATAAAACAGGGCAAAGATACACACTATCATCAGTATGACTCAAAATTGTTTCAGAAGACCTAGACAATGTGACAAGACTGGAAAAAAAAAAGTAAGTGTCAAAACTGGACACAAATAATTTCAGTATGTTTCACTTCCATACGACGTAATTTTCTACCTAGAAAAGTAAAGTTAATCAAGTATTCCACCTAGTAAGAATTTAGTGAGGTAGCCATATATAAGGTAAATACGTACCACAAAAAATCTACCTTTCATGTATTTCAGGAATAATTAGAAATTAAAACACCAGATCCAAAACCATTAGATACCAAATCTAAAAGCATTAGAAATCACCCCAATGTTCATAGCAGCAATGTCCACAATAGCTAAATCGTGGAAGGAGCCGAGATGCCCTTCAACAGATGACTGGATTAAGAAGTTGTGGTCCATATATACAATGGAACATTACTCAGCTATCAGAAAGAACGAGTTCTCAACATTTGCTACAACATGGACGGCACTGGAGGAGATAATGCTAAGTGAAATAAGTCAAGCAGAGAAAGACAATTATCATATGATTTCTCTCATCTATGGAACATAAGAACTAGGATGATCGGTAGGGGAAGAAAGGGATAAAGAAAGGGGGGGTAATCAGAAGGGGGAATGAAACATGAGAGACTATGGACTATGAGAAACAAACTGAGGGCTTCAGAGGGGAGGGGGGTGGGGGAATGGGATAGGCCGGTGATGGGTAGTAAGGAGGGCACGTATTGCATGGTGCACTGGGTGTTATACGCAACTAATGAATCATCGAGCCTTGCATCGGAAACCGGGAATGTACTGTATGGTGACTAACATAATAAAAAATCATTAAAATAAAAAAAAAAAAAAAAAAGAAATCACTGTAATACATAGAAAAGATTCTAAGAAGAAATATATAAAGCCTCACAAAAAAACAACTCTAAAATATATTAATAGACATTAAGAAGAAAATCTACATAAATAACACAAAGGCAAAGATCTATGTTTTAGCATGTTTATTCTGTCAGTGTTGACAGTATCAAAAAAGAGAATTGGAAACAATTACCCATCTATGGGAAATATGATTTAATCATCATTGTGATACATCAACACAATGGATACTTTCTCAGAAAGTAAAAGAAAAAACTGTTAAGAAGAACGAGACAGGGGCGCCTGAGTGGTGCAGTTGTTAAGCGGCTGCCTTCAGCTCAGGGCGTGATCCCAGCGTTATGGGATCGAGCCCCACATCAGGCTCCTCCGCTTTGAGCCTGCTTCTTCCTCTCCCACTCCCCCTGCTTGTGTTCCCTCTCTCGCTGGTTGTCTCTATCTCTGTCAAATAAATAAATAAGATCTTAAAAAAAAAAAAAGAAGAAGAAGAAGAAGAAAAAGAAGAAGAAGAATGAGACGGTCAGAAAGAGAAAGTAAGTGGTGGTTACCAGGGGCTGGAGTGTGGGAGAAATGGACAGATACTGGTCAAAGGGTACAAACTGCCAGTTATAAGATGAATAAACGCTAGAGATCTATTGTATACTATTGTGATAATAATACTAAGCTAATAATACCGTATTGTATGATGGAAAGTTGCTAACCGCGTAGATCTTAAATGTTCTCACCACAAAAAAGAAATGGCAATTTTGTGATATGATAAAGGTGTTAGCTAACACTACAGTGGCAATTATTTTGCAGTATGTAAGCATTTCAAAGCAACAGCCTGTATGCCTTAAACTCACACAATGTTCTATGTCAATGTCTCAATAAAGCTGGGGGAAAGAAGAGCATGAGGTGGTTCCCTAGTTACTGACATGCAAAGACTCCAGCCAAATTTTTGTTATTTTTGTAAGATGTAGAACAAAGTATGTGGAACAGATTTCTGTTTAAAAACAATGGATGACTGTGTGTGTGTGTGTGTGTGTGTGTGTGTGTGTGTGTCTGTGTGTATACATATATATATGGAATACAGATAAATTCTATAAGGACACTGTGTCAGATGTCTCTTGTGCACACCTCAGCAAGACTTCTTCCTACGGCCATTGCTGTCTTGACCATTTCCACACAGGCTTTGACACCAGCTGTTTCCACACAGGTCATGTGCGCAAGGTGACCAGGCCTCACTTCAGCCCACACTCGGCACACCTAGGCTTTTGCCCTGAGACACACAGTTCTGAGATACATTTGGCATCTGGGGGTACCAAGGAGCAAGCCAGAAACTTTCACTTTTTGCTTTAAACACTGTATATGGTTTAATTCTTTTTAAAAAAATCGTTTTTGTAATTTATTAAGGTACATAAAATATAGAGAATCAATAGAACCCGTTAAACTATGAATCAGATAAAGGGGGTAAAAAAGGAAAGAGTCTAGCCAGATGGATGGCTAGGATGAAAAGAAAGACTGCAGAGCTCTTTATAAAGACTGAAAACCCAGGAGTAGCAGGATTGAAGGGGAGGAAAAGAGCTGAGGCACCTACATCCAGGTAGTAATGCAACAGTCTGAAAAACCTTTTTCCCACCAGCCATATGAAAGAAGGGCCAAAGATATTTAATCATATAAAAAGAAGCTAGACACTGACATTCACTCTGATAACCTGTTCAAGCAAGATTTAGTCAAAATGAGTTTTTAAGCAATAAGTAAAATTAATGAGACTCCGAAGGGAAAAAGTTTATAAAACTAAACTAAAAAAAAAAAATACTAGGTTTATTCTAGTTTTACGATTCTGATCTCACGGAAATAGGTTTCCCGCCTAATTCTTAAGTTTATCGGCATCAGAACTCACACTGACATGTCTAAGTGCTTGGCATGTGTTAAAGCTATGAGGGGGAGGGGCACCTGGGTGGCTCAGTCGGTTAAGCGTCTGCCTTCGACTCAGGTCATGATCTCAGGGTCCTGGGATCAAGCTTCATGTCGGGCTCCCTGCTTGGCAGAGAGCCTGATTCTCCCTCTCCTTCTGCCTGCCGCTCTGCCTACTTGTGCTCTCTCTCTCTCTGTCAAATAAATAAATAAAATCTTTAAAAAAAAAAAAAGCTGTGAAGTGGAAAAACAGTCCTCCGCAAAATGGTAAGAAGGGCCAAACTTGTTTTCAGTCCTCTCCGCCCTACAAACCAAGCCATTACCCCTCCTTTCTAGATACCCAGTGACCTCAAATTCTTTCAACCTGCACCCCATCAAAATAAATTTTCAGGACATTATAATAAACTTATTTAAAACAAGGTGTAAATTTGTGATAATCCTAATAAATTATCTCCCCAAAGGGTACTTGCATTTTTACAAGAGAAAAACCTTAGTTCAGATATTAGCCTCAGGTTACTCAAGTAAGCAGAAGGAGAGACTTTTTCAAATCCTAGAGTTTACACTGGGAAGTAGCTGACTCATCCATTCTTTCTACAACTAAGTGTAGTGTTAAGACTTGTAGAATAAATACATAGCTAGATGGAAGAATGAACTATTAGTCACTTCAAAGGGAAAAGTGAATGTTTTGTAACTGTTCATTTTGAATTAGCTAGCTTCCTGTCTTTCTTGGTCTGGCTACTTTTCCCCATGTCCCAAAGGCCCAATCTTGAAGTTGTCCATATCACCAAGAATTGAGCATCAGGCATTTTTTTTTTTTAACATAGGAATAAAACAGTAACTAGAAACACCAGTTACCATGTCTACAACAGAGGTGAAAACGAAAATACACTTCTTTGCTTCATAACTTGACCACTACTGTTTCCTAAACAAAGGATTATAAATACTTTGTTTTTCACATTAGACAAACCAGATACACATAAGGGTCATTTTTTCTTTGAAATATATCCTTCTTCAAATAGATTCTGTACACAAAGGAGTAAGACACATGAGGTTTCTGTCCCTCGCACAGGTCAGCCTAAAATAGATGTGGTTTTGACTCATGGCTGAATTGAAGGGCAATCGCCAAAGATGACTTAAAAAAAAAAAAAAAAAAAAGACGGGAGGACAGCTAAACTAATTCAAATCCTAACCCAATTCTCATTGAACCTAAATTTGATAGAATATTTTTCAAGGGGCGCCTGGGTGGCACAGCGGTTAAGCGTCTGCCTTCGGCTCAGGGCGTGACCCTGGCGTTATGGGATCGAGCCCCACATCAGGCTCTTCTGCTATGAGCCTGCTTCTTCCTCTCCCACTCCCCCTGCTTGTGTTCCCTCTCTCGCTGGCTGTCTCTATCTCTGTCCAATAAATAAATAAAATCTTCAAAAAAAAAAAAAAAAGAATATTTTTCAAAACCTAAGGAAACCTATGCCACAAACCCTGAAAAGGCCGGAAGCGTAGGATCAGGAGTTCTATCTCCCCTCCAAGCTGTGTGCCTTCACTAGTCTTTACCTTGAAGGAGACCCCTGACTTCCCACTACTCGTGCTTCTACTAGTGGTTGGGTCTTCCATGCTCCCACCTCCCCCGAACTCCACAGAAGACACAGAGTCAGAGCAAGCAATTTTTATCCCACCCCTCTTTTGTTCCTCCACGTGGAATAGAGCCAGCTTGCCACACCTGCAAGTCACAAGATCCAGACTTGGAAGCAAGGGGGGAAAAGTGGAAGGAAGCACTTCTTGTCTTTGGATCCAAGCTTCACGTCTCATTCCAACGTGAACACTAATGAGGCTGCTGCTGTTCTTTCACCCTCACTAGGCCAAGAGATGAATAATTACGCTCTCCAACACACCTCTAAACTAGATTAAATAAAACATACTTCCAGCTTTCAGTTTTACACTTTTGAGCCACTAATCATTACAATTTTTTGAAAAGACACTCTTTAAAAGGCCATCAAATGTTTTAAGCCATAAAAAAGAGGTCTAGAGTTCTCAAGTGTCTGACCGAACTTAATCCAGAGCCAAGACTATCTGCTAAGCTAGGAAATTGCCTATACCCTAAGCTCAGCAATGATGCAAAGCGTATCTGTGGGTCACTAAAGCCACTTCCAAATTGAACTGCCTGATGTCTGTAAAGAATAGTGCCTTAAAAATGTCATAAAAGTCATAAAAAATTGGAACAGAAGTGAAAACTGTTTGTTCCAAACAAATGTTTTCCCTTTGTCCAGAGTGAAGGTTTCTGTGAGATAAGACCCTGAATTAAAACGGCACACAGGCCAAGGTTACTGCCCATGTAATAAAATGTCAGACTTAAAAGAGAGAGTAATCAGGAAGTCCATTTGAACCTTGATTCCATAAATCAGTCATTGAACTCAACAACCTCATTGCATCTTAGCAGAAACTAAAAGCAGATTATCTCCTAAAACAGAAAATAAGAAATGAGGGCAAAAAGAATGTCAAGTCTTAAGGTCCCCAACATCCTCCCTATCACCCCCACTCCTCCCTACCCCCCTCCCCCACCCATCCTCACCACCACCATCACCACACACTGAGACCTTCCTTGCCTCATCTTTAGCCTCAGGCTCCTACTAAGCACATAAAGGACATTCTTCACAGGATTTACTCCCCCTGCTTTCTCTTTCTTTCAGATCATTTAGTTGATCTAAAATTCACAGTTGGTGAGAACACTGAGAAACTTTTAATCGGGTAAAATATTACCAATCTGATGCTGGTTAACAATTAAACATTTCTAACATCAGGCTGATTTAGCACAGTAAATGGTCTGCATATTGAAAGAATTAATGAGCAATTCTCTTTAAATTAAAACAGGCAAGAGTTGCTCCCCCAAGGTTCTGGTAATAAAAGAAGAGTCTTAAATAATATGAAAGGTAATCTGGAGTTTCCTCATTTCTTTTCCAAGACATACCATTAAATAAGTACCATATTTTAACAATGCAAGAAAGAAAAAATGAGATCAGATCTTCCCTACCATTGCCAATTTAAAAATATATATATATATAACCTTAGTTTTAACCATCAACTGTTGATTAGGTAATTAACTTATCTGTACCTCAGCAACTCAGCTGTAAAATGGGGACTGACCTTGTTCGGGTGATGCATGTCAGGTGTGTGAGTAGAGAAATAGAAAAATAAAAGACTTAATTTTTCCTATTGCAAATAAGAGAAGTTCCCCTTCCCCTCTTTTTCTCTGAGCATTTAACCAAGAAAACTTGCGATTTTAAGTACTTGTTCCTCTCTTCAAAATGTATACAAATAAATCCTTTTGAAAACTCGAGAGGCATTTTTGTCAACTTTCTGACCTTCGAATATCTTTCTCAAGGATCTGGGAGCTATCTCTTTGAAATGCAGCCATCAACGGAGAGAGTACCCCATATCCCTGTGTCTGTTAGAGCGCTGGAGTCTAATTTTGGTAGGTGCCTTGCTCCAGTTGCAAAACTACCTCCTGTAATAAAGATACGAGAAGTCTGGTTTTTCTCTAGATAAAGCTAATTAGCTAACACAGATGGTCACCTCAATTAACAGGTGAAGAAAGGATGGACTCTGCGAAAAATGGCGCTGTCAAGTCCTCTTACTTGGGGCCTAGTTACTGTTTATCTAGCAAACATGTGTGGCACAGGTTGTCTCTGCTTGGCTTGGCAAAAGGGGTGAGATTTCTTTCCATCTTCTGTAATCTGTTAGTGGATTGCCTGGAACGGGTCTCACATTCTAGCTCAATACTCATTCGGTAATACAAGCGTTTTCTTTCTCTACTATCTTTGTGGAAAGGATTCCTGCGATGGGAGAAGACTTTGTTTTTAATTGTATTTCCCCAATACATAGAAAGAGAGCTATGGACAAACCTTCCAAGCGACATGTGGCCACAGCCAGTTTGGGGCTCCAAAGGGAGTGAGATAACCCCCAGGAGAAACTCCACTGACCACTGTGCTCCATTCCTTCAACTGCATAATTAACCCAACTAAATATTAGGTATATATCCAATACTCAATAAATATCTATTGATTGTTGAGACATGCTACTATAAGGGTACGACGAGGCCTAAATTTGCTGGGTTTTGTTTTATTTGGTGTTAATTGAACAATCATCCCCTATAATGGCTCCCTACTAATTTTGTATGTCTATCCTTAACAGAGGTCATCAACTAGTTAGGTCACAAACGTCGACGAATACAAGTTCACAGAAGTGCTGGGTTTACCTCCACTGTGTTTTAAAGGCATTTAAACTTGCATGCTTTCAGGTTTGTGACCCCTGCTTTAGAAAACCATCCTCCTCCTTCTCGTTGGCAAAGTCCTAGCTAACACTGCACCCCCTGCCTTGTATCTGGCATTCTGAGTGCTTGTGCGTTCATTTCCTTAAATCTCACAACCATTCCTGGGTGGGTCGTACTACAATCCCCATCTTAACAGATGAGCCACTGAAGCATAAAGTTCAATTACCCACAGTCACAGGATTTACAAAATATGAAAAGCCAGAATTCAATCCTGTCACCTGGCTCCTGAGCCAAGGACTTCAACAAAAATACCATAATGCTGCACAAGAACAAAAGCCCTAAATGTATCACCCCATCTAAACGATGCACTTTTCCTCATTGTTTCTGGTTTTATGAAGTCTGATCCTGTTCCTACAGTCTCTCCTTAGGTATGTTCCTGGCTTTCAAGTGCTATTAAAGTAACTCATGTTTTGGACCCTTCGAATATTAACTGGACTCCCAGAAATGACCAAGGAAATACAAAGTAAGAGACACCTGTGAATACGTGCCCCATGCTTTATTGTTTTGCTGCCCAGATACAACATTTTTTGCAACCACTGAGACCCCACACTGGTTGAGATCCACAGAATAATCATCTGTTCAGTGTTGGTAAAGATATCTGGTATTTCATTCATAATGTTTCAAAGAGTAAAATAATTAATCTAACGTGCGTGATAGTACTTCTCCCTAACAGTCCCTTCACCAAAATACTCAGAGATTCTCCACTGCCAGGGTGAGGGACAGAGATAAAATTCAGTGGTCCAAGGGGCTGATGTTAACATCCATGCAGGATGGGTGAACAGATGAGGATGTGAACAGGAAAGCTGCAATGCTACCATGGCTGGACGCCAGGACAAGCCAGGAACCATCGCCTCCAGGAATGGGGCAGGGGCCCGGAAGAATGCCACCCAAGCAAACCAAGGACAGAACAGCTTTTCTCTGGGTGAAGAAAACACTCTGTTGGGAAACTGAAAGCCTAGGCCTGCACCTCACATGGGTTTAAAGCCCAAACAGACAGCCCCTTAGAGGTGCAGAAAACTCCACACTAAAAATGTAATACAAACCTGGCGCTAACCCTGATGTGTTTGGCAGAAGCAAATGTAGCACCATCCTGAAGAGAAACTCCCAAAATCCAGACCACAAGGAATTTTCACAGGCAAAAAAAAAAAAAAAAAAAAAAAAACAAGCTACATGAAAATTACCTCAGATTTTAAAGTCACAAAACTTATGAGGAAACAACTGCTTAGAAACATGAATTCTCAGACTAAAGAAACATGAGCAGGATATTATCAACATTAAAAAAATGCACAACGCCTAAGATAAACACCTTAAAGTTTAAAACTCTGGCTCTTCAGGGTAAAGCATATATTTTTGCCATTTGTTGCAATTTTTTTTCAATTTCAACATAATATAAACATTAAATCTTCAGAGACATTTATCACTAAAGAAAAAATTATCTTGACATCTGACTTCTTTAATGGAAGTTTTAAAAAAAATGCCTTAAAAAAAATATTTGGAATACCCCTTCCTGTGTTATCCTTACCCACCCCTGGGACTAAATCAAGTTGACCTTGAAGATTTTTCATTATTACTTGGAAATGGCTGACTCTAATCAAAGTAGGGTGCTCACTTTCAAGTTGGCACTTAGATCAACACAATGTGAAAGGGAAAGTCATGCGTGTTAGGACAAAGAAAATCCCCTTTGTCTTTCTCTGAGGAAGCTGGCAGAAAAATTAATTTTTAATTTAAAACGTAATTCTTTCGTTCAAGTCTTCTCAACTTAGGCACTAAAAATTGCCATCCTTACAAGCATTTATATAAAAGCCCACGCTAAGTTTACCTTTATAGTCACTTAGTATATACCCAGTGTATCTTTACCCTGTGTTTATCTGCACAAAATTCTAGGCCTGCTTCTCAGGCTATGGGGCAGGACTGAAGACAGTTATTACCAGTTAAACAAAGCTTGGAGATAGCATTCAAAGTCAAGCCTATCATGATATAAGTTCTTCAAGGGGTGAGACTAAGGCTTAAGGAAGTGATTAAAGTTCAAGAGCAGTAGGAAAAATCCAAGCCAAAGACAAAAATGAGCATGAGTTATTAGGCGTCTCAATAAAACACAAAATACAATGTCAGATCATTGGGAGGCCAGGGCCCTTGAATCTGGTGACTGGAAAATCACTGGAGACTCTGATTAAACAAGAACACTTAGAACATTAAGAGATAAGAAAAAAATGAGTTGGTAAGGAAATGGAGGCCATTAGTAGAAAGCATTCATTCAAGAAATTTACCAGAGAATAAAGATGATGGCAGCTGTGAGAAGAGCAACAGGGTCACAAGAAGGTGGCTTAGGAAGGAGAAGGCTATTTTAGAAAGAATTGAGTAAAATTAGACCACTAAAAGCTAACCTTACTTCGGGAGGAAGTATCTAAGGTAGCTTCCTTTGCATATTTAATTCAAAGATGGAGGCAGAGGATTAACACTGAGGAGAAGAGACCACTCTTCACTAGGAGAAATTCTCACAGATATTAAGGCATCTTTTTTTTTTTCTTCAGTTTTTATTTAAGTCCCAGGTAGTTAACCTACAGTGTAATATTAGTTTCAGATGTACAATTTAGTGATTCAACACTTCCATACAACACCCGGTGCTCATCACAAGTGCACTCTACAATCCCCAACACCTACTTCCCCCATCCCTGCCTCCCACCTCCCCTCTGGTAACCATCGGTTCTCAAGAGTGTATTTCTTGGTTTTCCTCTCTTTTTTTCCCCCATGATCATTTCCTTTGTTTCTTAAATTCCACATGTGAGTGAAGTCATATGGTATTTGTCTTTCTCTGACTTATTCTGCTTAGTATAATTCTCCCTAGCTCCATCCACGTTGTTGCAAATGGCAAGATTTCATTCTTTTTTTATGGTTGGGTATACTCCTGGGTGTGTGTCTGTCTCTGTGTGTGTGTGTGTGTGTGTGTGTGTGTGTACATCACAACTTCTTTATCCATTCCGCAGTTGATGGACATTGGGGCTGTTTCCATAATTTAGCAATTGTAGATAATGCTGCTATAAATATCGGGATACATGTATCCCTTCAAATTAATATTTTTGTATCATTTGCGTAAATACCTAGTAGCACAATCGCTGGATTGTAGGGTAGCTCTATTTTTAACTTTTTGAGGAATCTCTATACTGTTTTCCAGAGTGGCTGCATCAGTTTGCATTCCCATCAACAATGTAAGAAGGGCTGCCCTTCCTCCGCATCCTCACCAACACTGTTGTTTCCTGTGTTGTTAATTTTAGCTATTCTGACTGGTATGAGGAGATATCTCATTGCAGTTTTGATTTGCATTTCCCTGATGATGAGTGATGTTGAGCATCTTTTCACGTGTCTGTTGGCCGCGTGTCTTCTTTGGAAAAATGTCTGAGGAGAAGAGATTGTCCTTCATTAGGAAGGTTCTCACAGACGTTAAGACATCTTTAGAGAACACTCAGAGCTCCTGTGAGAGGTGAGTGATTGTTACTGCAGTTCATATCCCCTCTGAGGTGGATGGAGGAGAAGCTGGGAGTGCTGTGGGGAGTCCATAAGACCCCACTAAAGAGAGATAACAATCTGTGTGGTAGACCACAGCCGTACACCACAGCCCTTGGCTGCCCTCTGGATATTTAAGAATAAATAAGTAAAACTGACATAAAAAATAAAGCACCAACTAGGAGTGACTGAGGTCCATAAGGCTGGCTAGCAGGGTGCTGTCCTAAAACTAACTTTAGCAACCAAAAACAAGGCCCTTTCATTATTTATAAAGCAAGAAAGGCTAAGACAGAGAAAAGTTAGCTAGAGCTACTCCCACCCAAAAAATAAATAAATAAGAAAAAAAGTCTAAAAAGCAATTATATAACATCAGTTAATATTTCTTTTTATATATTCTTTGCAAAGTGTTATCCTAAGTAGCTTCACTTTTCTTTCTCGTAGAAGTAAGACCCTCAGTTAAAAAGATTTCTTCGAAGTTTAGATGCACAGAGGGAGCACAAGAGCGTGTGCTTGTGTAAGAAAACTAAATCGGACGGTTGCCAGAGGGGAGAGGGGTTGGGCAAAACGGGCAAAAGGGAGTGGAAGATACAGGCTTCCAGTTATAGAATGAATAAGTCTTGGAAAGAAAAGGCAGAGCACAAGGAATGTACTCCATGGTACTGTGACGGCATCGTGTGGTGACAGATGGTGGCTCCCCTGGTGGTGAGCACAGCATAATGTACAAATCTGTCTGCTCTCTATGTTGCACGTCTGAAACACACATACCATGTGTAATCCCATGTGTCTGCTACACTCAAATGAAAAAATGAAAAAACAAAACTAGGAAAGTCCTCAAGAGAAAACTATGGCTCCAGTCATCTCCTCTAAACCCAAATTATAAGTATGATGCATTACCAACATTAAACGAGGTCATGCCCAGAAAGAAAGAACGAGAGAGAGAGAGAGAGAGAGAGGGGAAAGAAAACTAAATCTGCAAGAATGACAGGGGCACAAGAGGTGCACCATGCCTGCCCTTAAATGACAGCAAAACCTGAGAGTCTTTAAGCACTAAGGGCTCAAGAGCGAAAATTAGTACAATATGGAAAGGCATGACAATGATTAAAACAATGATTTCTGTAGAACACATATGATGAGATCTATCGTTGTTTTTAAGTATGACTATACTGTATATTTTAAAAACTGAAGTCTATCAAACCCTTACCTCACTTTATTTTTTTTTTTTTTTAATTTTCAGGCTAATTTGTCCTACACACTGAGTCATTTCTGAGCCATTAACTATTAATGTCTAGAGTCTTTTACCACCTTGGAAGAGCTTTACGACTGATATTTGGATAATAACATTTTGTGCCAGGGCATATATGTTTAAGCTTGTTTGTTTGATTTGTTTTATTTTTAGTGGTTGTTTTGAAATACAAACAGGTGTTTTTCAAAAATTAGTTACCTGAGAACAAACCAATGCTTCCTAAAAATGACAAATATATATATATATATACATGGTATGCCCTGGGAGGGCAGGGACTTATTTATTTTGTCCACATTTTGCCAGTCTGAAGCTAAATATACTTTATATCAATATGCACAGGTGAAAAATCAAAACATAGCCAACAGCTCACCCACTGAGACGTAAGAGATAAAATGCAATCTGGGGCGTCTGGGTGGCTCAGCTGGTTAAGCAGTGGACTCTTGATCTCAGCTCAGGTCCTGATCTCACCGTTTTGAGTTCAAGCCCTGTGGTAGGGGGTTTTTTCTTTCTTTCTTTTTTCTTTTTTTTTTTTTTTTAAGTAGGCCTAGTATGGAGCCTACCTGAAAAAAGAAATTATAAAATAAAATAAAATGCAATTTGATAACTTTCCCATATATTCAATCATGGGCTTTCAGCTCTGTTTAGCATTATTTTTGAAAAGTCTGATATGCTTGTTAGCAAAATGCAACACAGATTCAACAATGCCCCAACTGTCTTTATAATTTTTCATTCTTTATTTATTCAATGGATTTCTATAACTGTGCCAATTCCTGAAGCTTCGAGACACACAAACATACAGACACACACACCAGGTTTTTAGCAAAATATTTAAAACAGCAAAGAACTCCAATAATATCAAAAAGAAAAGCCAACAGGATTTTTTAAAAAGCATTCTTACATTATGTTTCCATCTGGATAGCCTCTACAGCGAAAAGTAGCATTTCGGGTTCCATTAGAATTCCATGGACATGGCCTTAGGATTCTACCACTGCATAAAAAGAGAGATCATCCCTAAAAAACATAAGCCTGGGCTCAAGGATTACCTCTCCTACCACATCGTAACAACTAACCATTAGGAATGAGGGGATTACCAACGGTCATCTCCTTGAGGGAGCCTTCCTTTAGATTAATGACCGTTGGCATTTCATTTAACTTTCTATAATTAAGACACGAATTTTGCCTTGGTTTTACTGTTGTTACTGGTATTAAAATTGTAGAAAATATTAAAAGGTGATTTTCCTTAACCCTCTATGTGTAAGGGGTCTTCAAGACCACATGCAGCTTTACTGATTCACTAGAAGTCTCACAGGACTCAGCACACAGTCATTTTCATGCTTATACTTATTAAAGCAAAAAGATACAAAATAAAATCAGCAAATGGAAAAGGCACATGTGGACAAGTCCAAAGGAAACCAGGTACAAGCTTCCAAGAGTTCTCTCCTGGTAGAGTCACACAGGACTTAATTTCTCCAGCAACAAATTGTGACAACGCGTGTGCAGTGCTGTCTACCAGGGAAGCTCATGAGAGACTCAGGGCCCAATGTTTTTATTGGACACTGGTCACAAAGACATCCTCTAGGGTTCTGCCAAAATTCTAGACTCTGAGAGGTAAAGCAGGTGTTTCACATAAACCATATTGTTTGTACGAACAGATGAAGCACACTGAGCCACTCTTCTATGAATTATGGAAGGGCAGGAACATTCCAGAAATCCAAGCAACCACATGCCATCCGAGAACCAACCTTGCTAACAGGCCTTTCCAAGGATAGTGGTCTGAGATCTGATGTGGTAACTCTTTTCTAAGCATACGCTTAGAGATGGGATGGCCAAACTTTTGCATCTAAATCTGGAGCCCTGAAGAAAACCTTGAGCTTTTGGGAGGAACATAGATTTGTGGAAGAGTATCAGGCTAGATTTACTTTGAGGAGGAAGGGATGATGGTGGAATGGATGGGGAACAAGAGTCCCCCCCCCACCCCCCGCCGTGTGCCTTCTCTAAGAGAGAAAAGATGAGGATGGCAAGGTCCAATGCTCATCTCTGATACAGCAGGTCTGGATATGACAGAACTTCTCTTGGGAGCAGATGACACACATGGAGACCTTGGGATCTAAACCTCAAGGGTTGTAACTCTAAAAACCAAATCAAAGGAAACTTGGGCATCTATTTGGCAAGAATTGGGTAGAAATACTTCATGCTATTGTTGGCTTGCAATTTGAAGACCCCAGTGATAGCCTGAATATCCTGAAGGCCCATGTCCAGGTTGTCAGAACTGTATTCTTCTTCCGGGATTCTTATACAACTCCCAGGAAAAATAATCTTCCCCTTGATACCATCACTCTACCACAAAAAATTTTTTTTAAAAAATCATCTTTTTAGGGGCGCCTGGGTGGCACAGCGGTTAAGCGTCTGCCTTCGGCTCAGGGCGTGATCCTGGCGTTGCGGGATCGAGCCCCACATCAGGCTCCTCCGCTACGAGCCTGCTTCTTCCTCTCCCACTCCCCCTGCTTGTGTTCCCTCTCTCGCTGGCTGTCTCTATCTCTGTCGAATAAATAAAATCTTTAAAAAAAAAAATCATCTTTTTAAAAGAAAAAGGAATTGATATTGGACATCCAGCCAGATTTAACTTTTTGCATCTGCTTAAGAAATACAATAACGTGATTCTCTTTGACTCTCCCGTGGTAAAGCAAACTCATTCCAGTTAAATGTTAAATTTCGTGGAAACTTCAAGAGTAGGTACTATCTACTTATTTACTAATGAATAAATGGAGGCTTAGAAAGATAAAGCAACTTGCTTGAGTCGCAGAACTCACAGTCGCAGATCCAGAGCTCAACCCCTTTCTTCTGCCTTTCGAAGCTATTCATGCAGCAACCGTAGTCTACTTTTTAAACATACACCCTTAGAGAATCTAGAAAAACTATGTCCGCCCTCACATATTTTTAAGATGACATCTGTTTTTCATTAAAAAATTAAGTCATTATAAAATGAAATGTCCTGTATTATAAATATTGACACTTCACATACATGATTGCATTTTTCTTTAAAATATATCCAACGCAATCTAAATACCATTACAATTTAAACATCATCACCCATTTGAAGAATAAACAAACACTTCTTTTAACATTTGGAAGTTCTGAATCATTCCTCTTTATCCCTGACCTGTATTCCATTCAACATCACCATCAGAAGTTTATCCTAATGTAATCATTTTTACGCTTAAAATTCTTCCATGGATCACACTATCTGACTCTGTGATAAAAAAAATATAAGGTTCTGGTAATGAATGGTTGTTACCTCTGTGGAATGCTAGAAAGTAAATGAAATTTTTCCTAAATGGCCAGCTTGTTGCTTAGCATGACTTTTCTCAGATGACACTATTTGCCCGTTAGGTGGGCATTACCATTACTCACTTTCTCCACACCAGTGCCAAGATTTTGAATTGTGCTTTTGCTGGAAAACCTAGAGGTTTTTGCCCCCAGGACAATGCAACACTGTTAGGACTGCAGGAGGTGAGAGCTTTATCTTTCTCTAAAGTGGAAGAAGAGCGCACTGTGAAAGGTGCAGAGGATCGGAGACCACCCCCGCCCATGCACCGTGACCACGCTTTAGGGAAGACCAACTGAACGAGAAAGCACAAATGAGCTGAGAAGCTGCAAATGAAATGCCTTCAAATCGGCTGCCCAAGCGCTCCTAGGAAATCTTGACATACCGCTCTAGAGTACATGTACCCTTGTCTGAAGAAACATCCTACCTGTATTTGCCCCTATTCTGGCTCCTAATAAATTACACTGGGGTTATCAATCTAATTGTATTTCCTCCACCTTGAGTATAAATGTTTCAGGGAGGAGCTGTGTCTTCCTCAGCAAGGTCTTCTAGCACCTAGCATGACATGTGCTACCTAGCACATGCTGATTCAATATTGGTTTGATGAATAAATGAATGTTGCTACAAAGTGAACAAAACTTAGTTGAAACATCATACATTAGTGAGTTAAAACAGGTCACAAAGAGGTTTTTTTTTTTAATATGATCTCACTTTGGTCAAGAGAAGTACGTGTAAATATATATAGGCATCCAGAGATATTTCTAGGTGGATACATTTAGGGCCACTTTCTTTTTGGCAATCTCTATTTTCTGGTTTATCTACAATCTACTTAGGTTAATTTTATGACATTTTATAAAATATACAAAGAAAGCCTAAGCAGAAAAGACACATCATCTGTTCGGGGAGTAACGTTCTGGAAGCAGCTATAAGCTGGCCTCAGCCCAAAGAGAAATTGTTGGTTAACAAGGAGAATTATATGCCCCCCCACCCGCACCAATCTTCAGACAAAACTCTATCTTTATGACAGGGGTTTGGGCAATTAGTTCAATGACACCCCACACACAAATCCCCAGAAACTCTGACAGACAGTCCACACATTCAAAATAGCTTATTTAAAGAATAGCTGCCTTACTGGTTTAAAACACTGAGGAACTTTGTATTTCTCAGCTAACAAACCCAGGATCCCACGTGTATATTTTCCATGACTACTTGGCTATAGCAAGGGAAACACTTTACGTCAGAAATGCTCTCATCATACTGATGAGGAAGGAAAATGGATTTATCCTTAGATGCACCGTGACTGAACATTCTCAACTTCACACTGTCGTCTTATTTTCAATAAAGTAAATTTGTTAAACCTGTAGCTAAATATTATGTTGATGACTTTGAAAGATTTTTCATAGAAATAAATACAGAAATCAAAAAAATCCTTAACTGAATCAAGGATAGTCATGTAAATAAGGTATATATGACTAAACATAAATTCTCTCCCTTCAAACTACTTCTAAATTTACATCATTTTAGACATTTAAGAAACTAACGGCTAACCATATTCTGACATAGCTCAAAAATGACCGGGTTTGGTTTGGTTTTGGTTTTTTGCTGCTGTTGTTTTAGATTTTCCAGTGTAAGCAGATGGAATCTGCAAAGGACTGAATGTTTATGAACCCTAATGTGATTATGACAAAGAACACGACATCTCCTAACCCTCTCACACCACAAAGGGAGCAACAGAATAGGAAAACAAAGTATAAATAATGAAAACTAGAGAAGGATATCATGTCCATGTCAAAACTGTCTGGACTTTCAACTATACTTTCTACTAGATACATCACAGATGGGACAATGGGCGAAGGGTACGTCATGTCCCCTCTAGCGTCCTGGTGAAAGAAGATGAATAAGACCAGGGGGTGAATGCACGAAACCCCAGGAGAACCACACTACGGCCCTATAAGGAGAGCTGAAGCAGCTGAAATGAAAAAGGTGGCCAGAGCTTATCGAAAGCTGTGGAAGAACTTCTTGGCCTGAGGGTAGACTGAGGGGCATTTGAGCACATAATCCCTTGGCGTAGAACTGATTACATGTTCCTAACTGCTGGCTGCCAACAAAACATGTAGAGAAACTCCTCCAGACAGAGAAAAGGCTGTCTACTGCAACCACACCTGAGCACTTTGACCCCCAGGTCTTATTTCCTTGCATCCCACCATCGCACATAACCCTCTGGCTTCTGAGGTTCTGGATTTTTGATCCAGAAGATTAACTAAAAATGTGAAACTTCACCTTCATTTTCATGTAGGCATGAAGTATTCAGAAATGGACATGGCTTGCTTACCAAACTCACTTCATCTGCCAGCGTGGACAAATACAGACTTCGTTCTGTAAAGATAAATACATGATCTTTTTAAATTTTTATTTATTTGAGAGAGAGAGCGAGCAAGCACAGGGGTAGAGGGAGAAGCAAACTCCCTGCTGAGCAGGGAGCCCTACATGGGGCTTCATCCCATGACCCCAAGATCATGACCTGAGCCAAAGGCAGATGCTTAACCAACTGAGCCATCCAGGTGCCCCATAAATTTTTTAAAAAATCATAAGTATATGATGAAGTTCAAATGAGAGATCACTGTACAGAATCATAGCTTATGATTTCCTAGCTAACAAATTCAAAGAACTCCTAAATTAGTATAGATAATGTATTTTTAAAATATTTTGAATTTTCAAGTTTTAAGAAGACATTGTATCCATGAAACTATATTAATCCTTACAAAAAATACACATATATCTGAAATCATGTAAAACTATACATAAGCGGAAACATTTAGTGAAAAATTGAAAATGGCATGAAAGCAGAAAACGTAAAACTGGCTACCATAAAAACAGCATATTAGTGAAGCAGTAGACAAGCTCAAATTTTTCTTAAAAGTTTAAAAGATTAGAGACTAAAAGAAAAGAGTTATATAATTCCTAAGAGAGAAATCTTAAAAGTTCTCACTACATGCACAAAACCATCATAACCAGGGGCGCCTGGTGGCTCAGTCAGTTAAGTGTCCAATTTCTGATTGCAGCTCAGGTCATGATCGCAGGGTCGTGAGCTTGAGCCCCATGTCAGGCTCCACACTCATGGGGAGTCTGCTTGAGATTCTCCCTCTGCCTCTGCCTCCCACACCCCACACTCTTTCTCTCAAATTAATAAATCTTTAAAAAAAAATGATAACCAATTGAGGTAATGGACATGTTTACTATAATCATCATTTTGCAAATGTATGTATTTTAAATCACATTTAGACCTTAAACTAAAACAGTGTTACATGCCAATTTTATCTCAATAAAGCTGGAAAAAAATAACAACAAAGAACCACCTATTAATCAATTGTTTAACTTATTGTGGTTTATTTTACTTTCTTCCTCAAATTTTTACATTTTTGCAGACTGACTATTGCAAATAACTGTGTAATAAATAATTTTGGACATAAATCTCTGTATCTGTGATTATTTTATTAAGGTAAATTACTGCCTGAGTCAGAAGAAAAAAATTTAATTATAAAATTAATTTTTAAATTAATTAATGAATTAAGTAATTGTTATCTAGAAATGCTTTAACTTTTCATATTTAAACTGTGTGAATAATTTTGCATATATGTATGTATATATATATATATATGTATACGTTCACTTGACCCTTGAACAATGCAGGCTTTGAGGTGCTGGTCCCCCAAGCAGTTGGAAATTTGAATATAATTCTTAACTCCCCAAATCTTAGCTAATAACCTATTGTTGAATGGAAGCCTTACCAAAAATATAAACATTCAAATAACACATACTTTGTACATTATGTGTATTATGTACTGTATTCTTACAATAAACTATGCTAAAGAAAAGAAAATGTTAAGAAAATCATAGGAAAATACATTTACAGTACTTCAATGTAAAAAGGTCTGCATATAAGTAAACCCATGAAGTTCAAACCCCTGTTTTATAAGGGCCAACCATACATAAAAAATAACTGGGACTTTAAGTTGGGTGAGGCCACTACCCATGCCCTCAGGTCAGCAAGGGGCTCTAGCCGGACTCTATAGCTGGGCGGGCCTGCTGGGTGGGCTCCCTGGTCCAGAAAGACTGCTGGCTATGTTCTGCAGAAAGGTGGTGCCACTAGCTGAACTCTGCAATTACCACTGGTTGGTTGGGGTCCCAGGCTGTGTACCTTAGCAGCGTGGTGCCAGTGGTTGGACTATGTGACTGGGCACAGCTATGAGCTGGACTCCACAATCTCTCCTGGTCAGGTGGGTTCTCAGGCTGTGTTCTTTGACCAAACGGTGTTGCTGGTTGGACTCCCCATTCAAGCAGGGCCACAAGCTAAGCTTCCCCATTCTGTAGGTCATTGGCTTTGCTCCACTGTAGGCCAAGTTCACTAGCCTGGCTAACTGGTCAAGAACAGTCTACAGCTGGGGCGCCTGGGTGGCTCAGTCGGTTAAGCATCTGCCTTGGGCTCAGGTCATGATCCCAGGGTCCTAGGATCGAGCCCCATATAGGGCTCCCCGCTTGGCAGGGGAAGGCTTCTCCTTCTCCCTCTGCATGCTGCTCCCCCTACTTGTGCTCGCGCGCGCTCTCTCTCTCTCTCTCTGTCAAATAAATAACTAACTTAAAAAAAGAAAGACTGGTCTACAGCTGTATTCTGCAGTTGGGCAGGGCTAGAGATTATGTTCTCTGACCTGGCAGGGTCACTATCTAGACTCCCTTGGTGGGTGTGCCATACCCTAACCTCCAGGATTGGACAAGGTCACTGACTGGTCTCCCTACCTGGATGAGGTGGCAGGCTGTGTTCAGCAATCCAGCAGGGCTACCGGCTGGTCTCCACAGACAGTCTTCAGGCCTTCAGTTCCCCAGGGAGCTCTTCGGGAGCATATGGTGGTATCTCAACGTGCCCAAGATTACTTTTCAGGTTATATAGGACCAGAGACTATTCTCAACAGCTGGGGCTAGGCTGCAAGCTTACCACCCTGTCCTACCAGGGCTGTAGGATGGAATCCAAGGCTGCCCGGGGTCTTCGACCTCCTGGATGGGCAGGATTGGAGCCTATGCTCAGCAGTTGCGAGGGGCTGAGAATCTGTTTCCCTGCCTGCGCTGGTGTAAAACAGGCTCCACTGCCAGAACAGCCCGTTGACTGAGGACCCAAATGTGGTAGAAGTGCCAACCCAGCAACCCCGCCACGCGGGGCCAACCGCGGCCACTGGCTGGGATCTCTGCTCCGTGGTTCACTGCATGCAGGAATGCGGCCCACCCAGACCTGAGCGCTGGGTGTCGATGGGGGAGCTAGATGTCTGCCTCCGGCTCTCTGTCGACATTGCAGAAACGAAACCAAACCCTGGGCCCGCTGTGACGCGGAGTCCGCCTGCGCCCCGGGAAGGACCAAGCGGTGAGCGTGTGGCCGCTTCTCTTACCCTTTCCACGTGGTCTTTTGTCTCAAGGGTGGAGATGTGAGTGTACTTCCGCCGCGCCCCAGTGCTGGGATCGTCACAGCGCTGCCTCCTTGTCTGGCATGGCTGCTCCTTGGTCTTCTCGGGGGACCTGACGTCAGGGAGCCGCCGACGTCGCAATCCTGATGACGTCATTGCGAGACGCTGGGTAGTTATTTAAAGCAAGGTTTTTGAATGGTATTTAGGACATTTCACAATGACTTCCTATAATGTTAAATGGAGAAGGATTTCTAGACTGAAAAAATAAGCAAGGATAAGTCACTGAACTATTAGCAGTGCTTATCTCTGGATATAGAGTTTACAATGCTTTTCATAGTCCTAGTCCCCGAGCGTCTAAATTTTCCATGAAATGTGGAACGAACTTTTTTATAATCCAAACTTATACATATATATGTATATTTATTGTAAAATCAAAGTATCTTTTCAACTTGGAGCAGTTTCTATCATTTTTGAAAGATCTCCCAAAGAGCATTTTTAAAATAATATTGAATGCTCTTTTTCCCGGTGCCTATTGGTAGAATTGTATTACATCTGTAAATATTTTATGCTCTTTTTATATACACTCTGTTAACTCTAAGAATAAAATAGTTTCTGAGCTGCACATTTCCCTTTAAAGGACAAGAAAGAGATCGCCTAAGTTCATTTGCACGGAATGGTATATAATAGACAAGGATTACATCATGCTATGAATCTGTTGAGTTTGGGATAAATTACAGAATTTTCTTTCTGCAAAAGCAATTTTTCCCAAACCTAGCTTTTATTGATGTTCATACTGTTCTTATTTTCTGTTCATTTAATGGTAAATTACCAGTTTATCTGAAAGCAATAATAGACTAACTTTTCTTTTGCCTCTTCTTAAGGTAATTTTTTTTTAATTACGGTTTGGAAAATAAATGGAAAAGAGTGCCCCTCTGCCTCTCTCAAATAGTTTTTATGTTATTGCTTCCCTTCTTCTTATTCCCGCAACCAAAACAGTGTCCCCATCTCCTTTATTTCCCTGAATGCAGCGGGCACCAATTATAGCAAGATGTCAGTGAACAATGGAAACATTAGGCCTTTAACTCACTGTGACAGAAAAGGCATTTCATGCCAAAACTACGATAGATCTCAGATTGGAAGGCAGGCTTCTCCACTCCACACCCCCATCCTGCTCCGGATCCTACTTGAATTTAAAACCAGCATCACAACTGGGACAGACGTGAGTCTGGCTTATAACAAGCCAAAACCTCTCCAAAAAGATGAGAGATCTGAGAAGGTGTCTGTACACCGAAATCAAACCACTTCTTCACAAAGCTGTGAAGCAGACAGAGGACTGACTCTTTTAGAAGAGGCCTATGGACTTCCAGGTAGGGCCTTTGTAGGTTGTGCTAGGAATGCGGCAGATCAGGATAAAAGGTCAACTGAAAGTAATTTCCCTAAGGAGGAGCCGTTCATGCTGACAAGTAGTAACAGAACTAAGCAGAATACACATTAGTCAGCCTGTAGCCGGAAACCTACATGTCCACCCTCCCCAACAAGAAAATCTGTATGGGGAAACAATTGCTACCATGAGAACAGTTTCAGTGAGCATGTAGTCAGTGCATCAGGAACCGGGTGGATTGCATGATCACTGGGGCACAAGAATCATCAGCCTATGCTTCTGTCTCCCCTGTAGAGAAACACCCACAGAGTCAACTAGTGTTCAGTCTCTTCCTGTGGGATCTCAGCTAAAGGATGATATGAGTACTTCTTGCCCTTTGGACTGGCCTACCCAGACTGTACTTGTTTGAGTCCTTTTTTAAAACTTAAATTATAACTGACAATCAATGAATCGTATTTATTTTTAGCATACACCCTGGTGAATTCTGATAATCTTCTAAGCCCATATAATTTCTGCTTCAGTCAGGAGAATGATTGTATCAATGCTAAGAAGTTTCCTCGTGCCCTATTCCAGGCTACTGCCCTTCCCACACATAGACCATCGTTATTCTGATTTCTGTCAACATAGATTTGTTTTCTCTGTCCTTGAAATTTACATTTTTGGAATCATACTTATATCCTTTACGTGTCTGACTTCTTTTGTGCAACTTAAAAGTTTTTTGTTTGTTTTTTTTTTAAAGATTTTATTTATTTATTTGACAGATATAGAGACAGCCAGCGAGAGAGGGAACACAAGCAGGAGGAGTGGGAGAGGAAGAAACAGGCCCATAGCAGAGGAGCCTGATGCGGGACTCGATCCCAGAACACCGGGATCACGCCCTGAGCCGAAGGCAGACGCTTTAACCTCTGTGCCACCCAGGCGCCCCAACTTAATAGTTTTGAATTCATCTAGTGTATTGCTTTTCTCAGTAGTTCATATCCTTTGCTGAATAATATTCTCTTTTGTGAATATATATCACGATTTGTTTATCCATTTTCCTGTTGGTGGACGTTTCCTTTGCTGCCACTTTTTGGTATTATGAATAAAGCTTCTAAGTATATTCCTTTATAAGTCTTTTTGTAGACAGATGATGTAGACAGAGAAACAAAATCTTGTTTCTCTTGGGTAATTCTTAGGAACGGAATTGCTGGGTCATAGGGGATGTATATATATAACTTTATAAGCAACTGCCAAACAGTTTTCCAAAATAGTCATACAATTTCACACTCCTACCAGCAGTGCATGAGAGTTCCAGTACTTTCCTATTTTTGCCAGTATTTGGTATTATCAGTCATTTTAATTTTAGCCCCTCCAGTGGGTGTATGGTAGTATCATCTTGTACCTATAGCTTGCATTTTCTTGACGACTGCTGAAGTAGAGCCCCCTTTCAGGTGTGTAATGGCCATTCTTATATCTTCTTTAAAGTAGTGTCTAAGTCTTTTGTGCATTTTTTTATAGAGTTGGTTTTCTTTTCATTGTTCATTGTTCATTGTTTTTCAGTTGGTTTTCTTTTCATTGTTCATTGTTTCATTTCTTTTCATTGTTGAGTTGTAGCAATTGTCAGGCATGTGTATTGTGGTTATTTTCTCTCAGTCTGTGGCTTGCTTTTTTATTTTACTAATAATTTTTGGTTTAATAAGAATAATGTTTCAATTTTGATGAAGTCCTGCTTACTACTTTTTTCTCTTATGAGTGGTCCCTTTGGTGTCCTATGCGTGTCTTTCTATATTTTTTCACAACATTTTAGTTGGGGTTTAGTTGGGATAAACTTTAGTTAGTCTTGTAAAACCTTTAGTTTAACAAGACTAACCCCAGTTCATTAAAATATGATTAATAGCTGCATAGTATTTTACCATATAAATATTTTGTGGAAATATAAGTTTTTTCCATTTTTTCATCAATATAAACAACACAATGGTGAACGTTCTTTCATCGATTTCTCTGCATGTTCTCTGATCATTTTTTGGGCAAAATTGGAGATACCGGATCAAAGCGTACATACTTTGATACCTATTCCTAAATTGGTTTTACCAATTTGTACTCCCACCAGCAGTGTAGAAGAGACCTCACTCCCAAGTTTAAACATATTTTCACATCTTTATTGGCTTTCTATATTTCTTCTCTTGTGAATCAACTTTGCCTGTCTTTCAAACATTTGGGGGGAGATTCATTAAATATAATGAGCTTTTGGTTTTCTTATGTTATATTTTTTTAGAGTCATCATTGATATTGACTGGCAAAGGTTTCTTGCGTTTTTAGATATCTTATTTTACTCAAATGCAATTAATCAACATAGAGTGCATCACTAGTTTCAAATGTAGAGTTCAGTTATTCATCAATTGCATACAACACCCAGTGCTCATCACATCACGAGCCCGCCTTAATGCCCATCACTCAGTTACAACATCCCCCCAACCAACTCCCCTCCAGCAACTGCAGAGTTTTAAGCTTCTGTGTACATAAGGGTACCAGAATTTTCCTTTATGTCTTCTGTATTAGATTCTGTCTTCGAAAGGCATTTCCCAGAACTAAATCAGGCATACTTATGATATGAGTGCCAGGGTCTCTCACTACCAGTAGTCAACGGTGTCACCAAAGTAAGGTAAAGTTAGAGAGAGAGAGATAGACTGATTCACCAGCAAATGACTTATATCCAATAAAGACTTTCTACTCAATTTATTGGATAGCTCCAATGAGACTCACTTGAAGTCCCTGGCTTCCCAAATCAAGGGATACCCTATCAGGTTCTTACAGGAACTATGTTCCTATACTCTATGTCAATCACTTGGCTACCTCTGTGACTTCTGTAGCTCCATTTCTCCTCCTGAAAAAAAAAAAAAAAAAAACCAGCATTCTGTAAGTAGTTTGTTCAAGGTCTCTACTCACTCAGTGTGAGATGAGCAGACATACAGCTCGAAGAACCCTGTCTATTATGGACTGAATTGTGTGCCTCAAAAATTCATATTTTGAGGCCCTGATGCCCAATTTGATGATGTTTGGTGATGATGGCCTTTGGAATGGTACTTAAGGTTAAGTGAGGTCATAAAGGTGGGACCATAATCCAATAAGACTGGTCTTCTTATAAGAAGGGAAAGAGTTCTCTCACTGCCACATGCACAGAGAGGAAAGGCCATGTGAAGATTCAGCAAGGAAGCAGCCATCTACAAGCCAGGAAGAGTGGCTTGGCAAAAAAACAGCCCTTCCAGCACTTTATCTTGGACTTTCAGCCTCCAGAACTGTAAGAATATAAGTTCCTGTTGTTTAAGTTACCTAGTCTGTAGTATATTGTTATGATAGTCCTTAAAGACTAATACATTCTCCAGTAAAATCCCTCTATGAGTACCCTTACTTCCTATGTATTCTTGATGTGGGTAATGAACTCAGAGTTACCAGGTTTGTTTTGCATATCAATCATTTGAAATTCTCCATGGATGATCTACAACCTGTCTTTAGACTATATGATCCTTGAACACCTTTTGTGCTCAGTTTGGGACCTCCAATTACAATTATGAAACTCATGGAAAAAAAAAATAGTACTTAGCATCCTGCTGCACCTCAATCAGCTTCTTAGACTAATCAAAATTCACCCCTGGTGCCGCAAACGACCAGCCTTTCCAAAAGCCCTTGGCTAGAAATACTGAAACAAAAGGAATCGTTTTCAAGGGGAAAATATGGCAATAATGTTAGGTAAGCAGCCAGGAGAGTCTACCACAGTGACATGTTTATTGGTGACTTTAAGAAAAAAAAAAAAAAAACACTAAAAATACAGAGCTCCTCAAGCTAAGTTCTTGACGATATTTAATGGCCAAAGTCCTGACCATGTATGTTATCAGCTTCTTGTGCACGAACCTAAGAGGAAGCCTCCTAGTCTAAGCATCTGTCTTTTTTGCCTCTGCCTTTTTTCCCTTTAAGTTCTTGTAACAATCCACAGCTTAAGATGAGGGAGGAGAAGCAAGGAAACAAAAGGTGAGAAACTTTTGACAAGTCCTTAGTGCCTTTAAAACACCCATTCCTATCTATTAGAGATCACAAAAAGCAAGAAGCCAGTGTCTAAGTAGTACAAGCAAGAGTAAAGTAACACGACCTATCAGAAGTCAGGAGTAGGGGAAAAAAAAAAAAAGGGCAGGAAACCAAGTGTGGCACATATCCCTGCTACCCTTCCAAACATACGCTCCACCCTTCCCTACTGGGCTGTTTGCCCCTGGCAAGCTGACCTCTACTGATGGTACCATGTGGGTCCCTTGTCTGGCTTTCATATTGGTCTACCAATGGTTGACAGTGGCAGGAGATGGAGGGCGGGAGAAGGGAGAGAGTAGAGAATTTACCCCCTCCCCATGTTTGGCTGTGGCCACGTTCACCCCAAGGTGGCAACTCCTATCACATGGACCCTTTCCCACGGCTATAACTCTCCCCACCCTCTCATAACTTCCACCTCCTTTTGTCCCTACAGGTCTCACTTTGGTGAACTATCTCACACTGTGTGAGTTCCCTTAAGCCTACGGAAGCCACTACACTTTCTCCGTTTACTAAACTTTTTCTTTACCCCTTTCAATTTCCCATCTGTTTGCTGCACGGACTCTAACTGGTAACTCAAATTACAAGTTATGAAATATGTATGTGATGGGGCGCCTGGGTGACTCAGTCGGTTAAGCGTCTGCCTTCGACTCAGATCTTATCTCTGGGTTCTGGGTTCGAGCCCCAGGTCAGCTCCCTGCTCATCGGAAAGTATAATGGTCTCTCTGTTCTCCCCCTCTTCTTCTTGCTCCCCCTCCTCCTCTTCCCCCTCTTCCTCCTCCTCCTCCCCAGCCTCCCCCCTGCTTCTGTGCTGTGCACGCACAAGCATGCTCGCTCTCTCTCTGAAATAAAATCTTAAAAAAAAAAAAAAAGAAGAAGTATGTATGTGAGTTAGGGTGGGTAAAAAGCCTGAAAAGGCAAAAAGTAATTCAAGTTACCAGCAATCTAAATGTCATGCTAAGAACTTGATTCTGATAGAAGCTCTGATCGAAGAAGGAACCTCTTCTACACTTCTTTCAATGCATAGTGAAGCCAACAAAGGGATGGGAGAGAAAGGTGGTGAATTCTGACGAAAAGCACATGTAGAAGGGATAGGTAACAAAGTCAGATACGAAGCACAGGCAAACTGAACTCCACTGATCTATGGACCACCACTCACTCTTCCTTCTTCCAAGACTGTCCTCAAACTTCCCTCATTGTATAATATCATTCATTCTTCTCAAGCCTTCCTTCAACCATGACCTCCAGGTGGAAGAATGTAAGTCTTTCTCTAACCTAAACGTTATTCCTAAGTGACAGCCCCAACTACTTGGATATTCTCCAGCCACCTAACATGAATTCATCCCAACTGTAACATACCCTCATCCTCACAGTAACTGTCCGCCTTTTTCTGTGAATGCCATCAGCTGCCTCCCATTCCACCATGCTCACCACCTTGGGCATGTTTCCTACCCTCTCCCACAACCCCCATATCTAAGTCTGTTGCCAGGGGCGCCTCAGTCTTTAAGCGTCTGCTTTCGGCTCAGCTCATGATCCCAGGGTCCTGGGATCGAGCCCCGCGTTGGGCTCCCTGCTCAGCGGGAAGCCTGCTTCTCCCTCTCCCACTCCCTCTGCTGGTGTTCCCTTTCTCGCTTTGTCTCTCTCTGTCAAATATATAAATAAATGATCTTTAATTAATTAATTAATTAATCTGTTGCCAAACAGCAAATCTAGATTGTGAATCATTGTGTATCTTCACACATGGGCTTCCGACTTCCTTTCCAGCCTCATCTGCCACCGCTTCCCTTCCGGATCTTCATCCTACTCTCAGAATCTAATGCATGCATTGCCCCTACATTATTTACTGTAATGGAAAAACCTTTTGCCAACCAATTATATCTGTAAGAAAAAAAAAAAAAAAACCTCAAATTTTAGGTCAAGTTCCTTCAAATACTTCCCTCTCTTCCCTTTCCTCCAACTACATGTTCCCTTCTCCTGAATATTTGACTTACATCACTCTTACAGACTTGTACACTATAATTATGTATTATATATTATCGTCATGTGCTGCTCATGTCTTCTACTCCTACGTATAATACTATTATATATAATAAAATGTATTATAATCATGATTATAAAATACAAAATTTTTTGCCAGGCTAAATTTCAGGATGCTTGAAGGCAGGAAAAGTTCTGTTTTATGTGGTACAACATCTATCTTCAATAATTTCTGAACTGTATCCAGTTGCATTGAATTATCTGACGTGCATAAGACATTTTCAGGCAACATTGTTTTCAGCATTAAACAGAGACTACCAAAAATCCAAATGCTGTGCATTATATATCCTTCTATAACTTGGCACTAAATTCCTTTTTTTTTTTTTTTTACCATTTAGAAAATATTTCAACAAAACTAGAGTAAATTCACAAACAATATTTAATTTGGAAATGTTAACCAGATCACCCCTATTAGAATGACAAGTATGTGTCTATAGTTCAGGTTAAAGGGATTGGTAACAATACCTTTTTCTCTCCTAGACGAATTACGTTATTCTGATGAAGAATGCAGCATTTTGTGAGTAAAATGAAGCCACTCGTGCCTGCATTTACTGATTGGCACATGCATGAAATAGAGGCTCAGAACAAACATTTTGCAAGGACATTTTCTGTTTTCACAAAATCACCCACAATTGTTAAAAATGATCATAATTTAGACCAAAAACTTTCCCCCAGAAAACTTTCAAAATCCTTTAGTTGGTTCAGAACCTTCCCACATATTTTTCTAATTATTTGGGACAGCTGCATGAAAATATGTTCTTTGATTTTGTTATTCATTCTCTTAATAAGCATAACTGAGTATTAACATTATAATTTCTCAAATAATGTTCATTAGAGTCTCCTCTAGTGACATCAATGCCTGTGTTATATTTTTCCTAAAGCCCTCACTCCCTTCAGGATGGACCATTCTCCATCCTTACATTATTTATAACCAAATGCAGTGGACTTCTTCATTGTTCATTTGCTTTTCATTTTCCTTTTGGTTGCCTATTCTCTGCATAGCCCGTTCTGTTACCAGCCTCCAATTTTCTCTTAGGGAAACTCCTTTCCCCACACCTTCAGTAGATGTGGTCCAGACTGGTGGAGCTAACTCCACCCTAAACTCAAAAATGGGCATACAACTTCAGCCTGTGTCATTATATTCCCTGACTACAGTGTTTAGTTCATAAGAAATAAAGAAGCAAGCTGAATTCACAAGAATAAGCACAGAGACTGGTGGGAACCCTTAGAAAAGGTGCTCTCTTCCCATCAGGAAGGCTAAGGCTCAGAAGCTTCTGAGGAGAGCCCACCTGGGAGGAACCCAATATAGGACAGCAGAACCAAGAGGTGAGAAAGATTCCTGATATAATTACTTGGACTCAGAGATACCTTCTCTGGATTTTAAATTATTAAAGGCAATAATTTTTTTTAATTAAGCCAGATGATAAGTCAATAAATTCTCTCCTTTTTGTAATTCAATCAGTTTGAATTGATTTTCTGTCCCTTGCAAATGGGAAGATTTGTATCTGGGACGCCAGGTCCACCACACTCTCTTCCACTGCCTTCCTGTCTGGCCAAAGAGGGGTGTTAGCCTGGCCTCCTCATCCCCCTTTGCAGCCATCAGAATCATGTCTCTTTCCACATCCCAGTGTGTAGCCTTTATCCACAAACGCAAGAAACCCTTTGGGGCTTTATTCTAATAATCCTCTACTTCTCTCTACACACCAGTGCACTGGGCAATGTCATTTTTTAAATGTGGATTTACTGATCCATCCCTGAATGAGTTGCAACTCCTGCTTTTTTCACACTTCCTAAAATAGGCTGTAACTTTTTAAATCCTTTTTAATAGAAACACCAAGAAATATAGAGAAATAATTCACAACAAACATAAATTAATAAGGTACCGATGAGGGCCTTGACATACATATTCAAAACACTGGTGATTCTAAGAGACAGAGCAACCAGCTATACGCGTTGAGGAGGGCCCCCCTCACTCCCAAACTGTGTCACTTCATTGCCTATCCTACTTCCTTTGAAATCACCATTAATAATTCTACCATTTGAGGTTTTGGGGTTTTTTGTTTTTTGTTTTTTGTTTTTTTAAGCAAGCTGGGTAGTAAACACCCTGGCCAGACCATGTTTTGCACACTAAAAATCCAGGCACGTGGCAGGACATCCAGGAGCATCTCCATGGAAAAAGCAGAAAAGAAAATATGAATGTATAAGTATCCTAGAAAATCAGCTGTGTATGGACCTTAAAGATGCCGCTATTCGGCTCCACGTTGCACATGAGTAAAATTTTCATTATGGATAACTGGTATACCATCAGAAGATCCTGATTTTTTCTTTTAAAGATGTTATTTATTTACTTGAGATCAAGAGAGAGAGAACACAGAGGCAGAGAGAGAAGCAGACTCCCCACTGAGCAGGGAGCCCAATGCAGGACTCCATCCCAGGACCCCCGGATCATGACCTGAGCCGACGACAGATGCTTAACCAATTAAGCCACCCAGGCGCCCCCTGATTCTGACTTTTTTAATAGAAGTTATAAAAAAAAACTGAAATAGGACTCAAAATAAATTACTCTGCCTTGCACTGCCCCCAGAAAAATGGAGATGTGTAAATTTACCAAACTTCATTTTCTCCATCAAGCCTGCTGACAAGAGACATTATATTATTTTTGACTTTTATCTCAGTCTTCAAGAGGATGAGCGAATCAGTCTTAATAATAGATCAGTCTCATTAATAAAACCTCTGCTCTACTTCAATTTACATGAATTTCATTATGAAAAGTAATTGGCCACACTGAATTTATGGTGGGAGTCAGCTAACACTGAATATAAAAGCACAGGGAGATTTAAGAGGAAGGCCTGTTGCAAGGTCATACACATTGTAAAGAAAGCGGAGTGGTCCTCAGAGAGTCGGGGGGAAGAAAAAAAAAGCTAGGTCTACTTAAAAAGCACTCAACCTGAAATTAAGCTTTCAATTTTGAATAAATAAATGTCTTGCTAGACAGAAAAATCTAGTGCCCCAAACCCAATGGGCACAAGAAGATGGTTTTGTGACCTTGTCGCTGTGTGAAATCAATGTCATACTGAATTGAAACCTAGTTCCTGGCTTTTACTATTCCTCCTCTTGTAGCACCATGTTCCAATCATGCGTCCAAGGTGACTATGAGAACTGGGAGTGCTAACAAAGATTCCAGATGCATCTCTGAGATGGGATTAGTGTGAAAAGTTTTTAATTTCACATGCAATCCAGAACAGACTTTTTAAGTGACTAAGATCACTGGTGCTCTCAGATTTTAATACAATATTCTTGATAGCTAGTTCAAAATGTACTATATATATATATATATATATATATATAAAATGTATTTATATATTATATATTACATAATATAATGATATATATGATAATATAATAATGATAAATATTATGTGTTATATACTATATATATTAGGAGAAATTCTGAAGGTATTAAGAAGGTTCAGAAACTCAGATGGCTCCACAGGTACCTATATGAGCCTATATATTTTTATCCGCACACACACACAACTATTCAAGCCAAACCAAAAATAAAACTTTGTAGAAAGCTCTTTCCTCCAACAGTTAAATTCCATCTCATCCTGAATCCGCGTTCAAGTTCTAGCTTCTCTGTGGTCTTCCCAAATAAATCCAGCCCACATCTTGTCTCCTTTCTCAAAATAGGATTCTCTACTTCACCACCACCATCACACTTTTATTGCATACCTACTAAAGACTAGAACCATATTCCTGAAGTCAACAGGCTGTTCCCACCCCTGAAACCAATTAAGGCTAGCTGTGAAGACAAGATGCACGCCCAGCGTTTAAACAACTAACCACAGCAGGTGAACCCAGGAGTGTGGACGAGGATAGGTTCTCGGAGGCTGGGGCGGGCAGCGATGGCAAGCTTTCATGGAGGAGGTGGGGTTCCAGCTGGTCCTTGAAGAAGGGCCCTCTCATACAGCCCGGATGGAAAAGGGAGCCTGGCAGCGTGAACCAGACGTAGAGGCAGAAATGGACCCGTAGAGGGCAGTCAGGAAGGTGGTTTGGAGTGCAACTGGGAGTCTCCTTTCAAGGAAGGTCACACGTTCTGTTCTTCTGTGGCTTTACCCATCACTAAATGTGATACCACCTGGGCTTAGGGTAAGTCTCACCAAAAAGTGAAAGAAATGTACCAGCACGTACTTCTAGAATAATTTTATTTAGGTAGCATTCAAAAGACAGAATAAGGTGCCAAACTCGTGCCCACACTGACAGGGGCCCATTTCCACATGTGAGGTAGGAGCCTTGCGCTATGAGCCATAATATGGACAGTAACAGAAAGAATACAGCTTCCCCAACAGTCATGATTAAACTTGAATGTGCAGTGTGTAGGTTGAACTAAAGTAAAGCGACATAAAACACATGATGCTTATTCCCAAATGCTAGCTACTGCCCTTCCATCTCTATGGGAACACACGTAGATTCGCAAAAATCGATGCTCTGCTGAGAGCTGCTGTGCAAAAACTCAAGGCTCTTCCCACAGCCCAGTGAGTCTCAATCCTGGCTGCATATTAAAGGCCCCTGGAGAGCTTTTAAAACCCACTGACCGGGGCACCTGGGTGGCACAGCAGTTAAGCGTCTGCCTTCGGCTCAGGGCGTGATCCCAGCGTTATGGGATCGAGCCCCACATCAGGCTCCTCCGCTATGAGCCTGCTTCTTCCTCTCCCACTCCCCCTGCTTGTGTTCCCTCTCTCGCTGGCTGTCCCTATCTCTGTCGAATAAATAAATAAAATCTTTAAAAAAAAAAACAAAACCCACTGACCATGACAGGGCCCCAGGGAATCCACTAAACCAGACTCTCCAGGGGTGGGGCCTAACCAGGTGATTTTCACATGCAACCTGGTTGACAACCGCTGACATCTCCGCTCTTAGAACTGCCAGTGGCTTTACCAGGTTAGGGAGGCCTCACCCATCGGCCTGTCTACCATCATTTCGTGGAAATGGGGAGTCGATGCCCAGCATAGATGAACTTTTAACATGTACGTAAGCTTAGGTCTTAGCTATTAATACGCAGCATAATTCACTAAGCCATCAGCAAAAAAATTTTTAAAAATCAAGCAAAGTAGGCACAGCTTTCCAGGAAAGTGGTAAAGGAACACAAAAGAGACAAGAACTAGTGAGAATAACAACAACAACAAAAATTAGAAATAAAATGTCTCCAAATGTGTAAGTGTGAACAATATTACCTCACTCAGTTAATATTTAGGATGATATATTATTAACCACTATGACAACAGTAATAACTCCAGTTTTAATTCATACTAGAGGCGACCTTAGAATACTAAGTGCTTTGTATATTAAACCCACTTAATCTTCCAACAATGCTATGAAAAGACTCAGTAATGATTACTTGATTTTGCCTGATGTAACCTAGCTAATGACTAAGCTATGTTCCAACCAGATGTACTAATTTCTCAAAAGCAAGGTGATTCCCGTATCACAGGTACTCAGCCATCGTATCCAAGGGCTCAGCCCACAGCACCGAGCCGTAGGGGGGGCGGGCAAGATGGGTGGGTGGATATAAATCGCTACGCATGACTTTTGAGTCTATTTATTCCTAACTGAGGGCCAAAAGACCCACTTAACTTTTAATCCGTTGAGCTAGGATTAATTTCTGACTTTTTAGATGGACAATTTAAATGTCAGTTCTGCTCATTTCAAACGGCCCTTCCTATAGGCAGTTTTCACTCCTGGACCCGGTTTGCCCCATATTCCCAATATTTTTACAGCAAGACCAAAATTTGATTTTTGGAGCCAACTCTTTCTACGGTACTAGTCTTTAAAACATTGTTCTTTTTCAAAATAGATGGGTACTGGCAATGAGCCAGACCCTCGAAAAGTCAACACAGATCTTAAGGTAAAGGATTACACTTCAAAGTTTCATGTAATTATTTCAATAAGTGCTTGAACATGTTTATAGCATTAACAAAGGCCTGTAAATGAGTGATTGCATTCTGTTTATAGAATGGAGAACTAAGGGACACCCTCCAGCCTAAAACTCGTCCAAAACGCGCCAAAGCAGAGAATAAAAACAACTCCCTATGCAGGGTACTAGACCCCCATCCTAAAAGTACTTTGCTATTTAATTTAAAGCCTGGCTCACTCTACTTTCCCATCCAAATACCAAGAGAACACAAGCTGAACAATTCCAGCTTGAAGATTAGAGTGGGCCTCCCATAGAGACGGAGGGAAAACCCATTCCTCCAGTGAAGATAGATCCTTAAAACCCTAATTTAGTTTTCTTATTTGTTGCTTAGCATGTCATCCTGCTCCTCGTAATTTATTCCAGCTGTTTCTCCTGAAAGTATGGCATTTACAATTTGCTGCGGGCCTCCAAAAGTGTGCACGTGCACACACACACACATACACACACATACACACACACACATACACACACACACACGGTAAATCAACACATGCTGATCACCAAGTCAAAGGGACAGATACTACTCATACTACAGGAAGATACAGATATGATTATTGGGTATTTGCATTTTTAAATAATAGATGAAGTCTTGCTTTTTATGCATAAAAAGCTGGCACCGTCATGATTATATACTCAAAATGTATTACATGTCCAAGTATTAAAATACGAAGTATATAATTTCAGGATATGTTGTTTACTGAATATGCTAATCTTAATTGCCATGAAATTTGCATTTTATATCATTTTTCTAGTCTGAGTGTGAACACACTTGATATGAATCCAGGATCACTCACAATTTTTCTGTATTTTGCTATCCTTGTCCTTGACTTTAAAAAAGATATGGAAATCTCAAATGCTAAAATCATAATTCTAAAACTTAAATCGTCAGTTAAAATTCTATCCGCTTGTTAATCTTTCAGGCTAAAGAAGAGATTACTACAGTTTTAGCAGTCTTGGCTTGAAATACAATTATGGTTGAACTTACATCTATTTTTTTCATTGAAATGTCCAACCTTCTTTATATGCTTAGAGCTTAACTCGTTTTTACCTTTTTTAAAAAAATATTTTATTTATTTATTTATTTATTTATTTGAGAAAGAGAAAGAGAGCAAAGTGGGGAAGGGGTAGAGGGAGAGGAACCAGCAGGCTCTTCACTGAGCAGGGAGCCCCACAGGGGGCTCGATCCCAGAACCCTAGGATCATGATCTGAGCCGAAGGCTAACACGAGACTGAGCCACCCAGATGTCCCTCTATTTTTTTTTAACGCAAAAAAAAAAAAAAAAAAAAAGGAAAGGAGAGAATGAGGGCGCCTGGGTGGTGCGGTCAGCCGAGCATCAGACTCCTGGTTTGGCTCAGGTCAGGATCTCAGGGTCGTGGGATAGAGCCCTGTATGGGGCTCCACACTCAGCGGGAGTCTTGTTGAGATTCTCTCTCCTTCTCCCTGTGCCCCTCCTGCTTGTGCTCTTTCTCTCTCTCTCAAATAAACAAACAAATTAAAAAAAAAAAAAAAAAAAAGAACGAGAAAGAAAAACATACCAAAGCTTCCAGCAATGCTGATGCAATGAAAATAACAGGAACAGCAAGCAACAAATAAAAGTTTCATGCACCTACATTAGGCTAATAGCTTTTCAAGAAAAACAACATTTTTTTAAATGAATGAAGCCCAGATTGCTTATAAGATGTATCTTCTCCATCAAAAATGACTTTAGGGACACCTGGATGGCTCAGTCAATTAAGCATCTGCCTTCAGCTCAGGTCATGATCCCAGGTTCTTGGGAACGAGTCTGCATCTCCCCCTGCTTGTGTTCTCTCTCTCTCTGGCAAAGAAATACATAAAATCTTTATTTAAAAAATGACTTCAAAAAAAAAAACCAATAATCTGATGGCTCGTGATAAAATAAAAGTTGTGCATAGTCACATTACAGTCTGCCAAAAATTTTTTACAAATCCGCTCTTCATGCTTCTTTGTTCCCACTTGCCTCGGTTCTTGAAATCACAGACAAGCAGGATCGTGGAGAAAAAGTACCGCCTGCAACTCTGATTGGATCCACATAAAGAAATCAATTAACTCTGTGTAGTATTGCTGGATACATCAGACCAAAAATGCCAAACTCGTTCAAGCTTTATAACCTATTTTACTAGCTTTGGAGATCAACCGACCTGTCAAACTTATTTGTCTGTATAGACAAGAACTGTATTTCTGAGTTAGAAACCAAGAACTAAAGAGTTGACAGCATATTATAACCATGGCAGCCCCGTTCCACTCATCAACATAAGAAGAGAACAAACTCTACCATCGCCTAGTCCGAGAATGAGTCTTGAATGAATGAAGTTCTGACGGTTGGTAGAGGGGGACAGCAACAAGGAGCCGTGAACACTAATCCATTAACCTGACAATGAACTAGATATGCAACAGCCCAAGAAATCCTCAAAAAGGCACACTTAGATTTATGTATTTACATCAAACCAAAGTGCCCTCCTTTTCTTGTTCTCTGCTTTGACATGATCCTTGTTGCCTAGTACTCACTCCTCTCTTAGGGTAGTTCTACTGGCCCCTTATTTCCATAAGCAAATTGCTTTACATAGCCACCTTTCGCATTATAACACTGTCATGGATGGAAGTAGTTTGGGGCTTGGCTTACCATGTTTGGTGACTGACTCTTCCTTCCAGACTGGTAACCTAGACTAGTTGGTTTTCTCCCAATAATTTGGAGACAAATTTTGCTTCCAGTATAATTAGGCAAAGAACTAATATGCCTTATAGACATAAGGCAGGTGCTGTTAGGTAAAACCTTCCAACGTGTACTATGCTTGTGTTTTCAGGTCTGTTTCTTTGGACAAGTCTACCTTTTATCAGATTGTTAAAAGTTCACTTATTTCTGTAATTTCTTTAAGTTGAACATACTACAATATTTGTCACTTAAATTCATAATTTTGTTCATCAGCTCTAGTAGACTGGTTTCATTTTGATAACTTTTAAAATGACGAGGGTAATTAAAGATCTCCTTATTTTCATAACATTGTTTCTTTAATATTTAGGACAAGTGGGTTTTACTTTAGTTTCTGCTATCCAGAAGACAGTCTTGAAATAGCAACATCAAATTTTAGGAGACATCATGGTCTCCTAAATATAATCGAATTCAATTCAAAACATATTTATTAAGCACCTGCTGAATGCCAGGAATGCTTTTAATCTCTGCAAATACAGCAGAAAACAAACGCACAACTGATAATGGTCCTGTCGTGAGGAGACATCATGGTCTCCTAAATATAACTGAATTCAATTCAAAACATATTTATTAAGCACCTACTGAATGCCAGGAATGCTTTTAATCTCTGCAAATACAGCAGAAAACAAACGCACAACTGATAATGGTCCTGTCGTGAGGGAGATTTATATTCCAATAGGATTGGCAATAAGATGAGCAAATAGATGTCAAATCATATAAGTGTTTTAAGAATAAAAGAGTAAAGGAGGTAGATGAGATTGAAGAAAATGCTCTTTACAAACGGGGGTAAGGAAAGTCCTCTTAGTTAGAAAGATACTTAAGCTGAGATTTTAAAGAAAGGAGAAAGCAAACCAAACAGATACATGGGGAAGAATATTCCAGGTGTGAGAAGAGGCAGTATAAAAGCTCTCACGGGTTCATGAGCCTGGTGGATGTGCAAGGAAAAGCAAGGTGGCCAGTGTGACGGCGTAGCTTGAAATGGAGTGGAGTAGTGTAAGGGGGAGATAGCAGAAGATGACGGCAGAGAGCTTGCAAGAGTGGAAGAGGAATGGCGAGCAGATCATGAGAACATTATTGGCCAGAGTATGAGTTTTGGAAATGCAAAACCCCGCCTAAGATTTGTGAAAAGAGAACTGACAACATCTGTCTCTCATTTTTTTAACGCTCTATGGAAAGTAGGTTAATAAGGACGGGGTTAAACACAGAGATGAGTTAAGATGCTTTAAAATTCTAGGCAACAGATGAGCGTACCCTGGACCAACAGAGTAGTGGTGGAGGGAGTGAGAAAGAGTTTGACTCAAGAGATACTTTGAATGGAGAAGAAAGTTATGGATGGATTGCTGCATGTGAGGTATGAGAGAAGGAGAGGTAAAAGTATGTCTCCAAATTTTTCCTTATCAACTGGAAGAATGGAATTGCCAGATACAAGAAAGAGAAGAAAATAGAGGAACAAGTAAAGGAAAAGAAATTAAGAATTTGGTTTTACATATGAAGCTTCCTCAAACAATTAAAAACAGAAATACCATATTATCCAATGATCCCATTTCTTGGTATATATCCAAAGGACGATGAAATCACTATCTTGAAGAGATATCTGTACCCCATGTTCATTGCAGTATTATTCACAACAGCCAAGACATGAAAACAACCTAAGTGTTTGTAACAGATGAATGGATAAAGAAAATGTGAGAAATATAATGGAGTTCAACCACAGAATAAAAGAAAATCCTGCCATTTGCAACAACATGGCATTATGCATGGCATATGTGGGTATTATACCAAGTGAAATAAATCAGACAGAAACACAAATACTGTATGAGATCACTTATATGGGGAATCTAAAAAACAATGAAGTCATAGAAACAGAGAGTAGAATGTTAGTTGCCAGGGGCTAAGAGGTGGGGAAAACATACAGATGTTGGTCACAGTGTACAAACTTTCAATTATAGATGAATAAGTTCCAGGGATCTAATGTACAGCATGATGACTATAGTTAATAAGACCAGGTTATTTACTTGAAAGTTGCTATGAGAGTAGAGATGTAATGTTCTCACCACAACAACAATAACAAAATGGTAATTATGTGAGGTGAAGGATGTGTTGACGAACCTCATTGTGGTAAATGTTTCATAATATATATGTGTATCAAGTCATCACATTGTACACCTTAAAATTACACAATGTTAATGTCAATTATCTCAACAAAGCTAGAAAATTTTTTAATTAATTAGAAAAAAAATTTAGTTTGGGGCAAATAAAATTGGGATTCCCGTTAGTCATTTAAGAGTGTATGTCAAATAGGCAGTTGGCAAGAGAAAGAAAGACAGAGAGTGAGAGTGAGAGTGAGAGAGAGAGCGAGAGAAAGGAAGGGAGGAAGGAAGAGGCAGTTGGCTATGGGAGCCTGGCATTTGGTGGGAGAAATTGGGACTAAGAATACAAACTAGGCAATATCAGTATACAGATGGTAGCTGGTTGGCACAGCATAAATGACTCTGGGGGTGAGGGACTATAGAGAAGACAGAGAGCTGAAGACTGTGTTGAAGACCCTTGTTGTTCCTCACCCCAAAAAGCAAAAGCTGAGGGAGAAGACACAATTTCCAAGAGTTAGTCATGCATCTTAATGTTAGAGGGCTCTTGTATGGCTACGTACAACTGGCAGTTACTAAAGTCCCCTCATTTTCAGAAGAATCAGTACTAATGAAGCTAACACCTTATTTATTTGTTTGCCAAGCATCAGCTGCTCATCCCAGCAGATCTGAATCTGGACAAAATAACTTCAGGAAATGGCAGAGTTGAGCTCCTCTAAAGGGCATCATGCCTTAGCATAATACCCTTTAAGAACCCCCAAAGGCTCTATTCAGCCACCTGGTGTTTGAGAAATGGATAGGGCTACTCCACAGAGTATCCTGATTCTGATGAAGGCCCTTCAAGGAAGCCACAAGCCTGAGTGTCTATCATTCAGCCTTCCAGGCATCCACCTTGGAAATGGGGACAAATCATTTGTGCATTGCTATCCCCCTGCTGGGGGCTAAGAGGAGACTGCCTCCCCAGTGATTCCAGCTCCGAGTACTGAGACCTCCATTCCTTTCCTATTGAATAGGGCTGACCTGTATCACAAATAGAATATTTTGGAAACGATGATGTGTGACTGCAGAGCCCAGGGCATCAGAGATCCCGGAACTTCTACCTTGCCGTCTCTTGAATTACTTGCTTGGGGGAAGCCAGCTGCCCTGTTCCAAGGACACTCACACAGCTCTTGAGAGAAAAGCCACGTGGCAAGGGGCTGAGCTCTCCCGTCAACAGCCACGTGAGTGAAACATCTTGAAAGCAGATCCTCCTGCCCCATTCAAGCCTTCGAATGACTGCAGCCTTGACCAACAACTTGATGGCAACTACAGGAAAGACCCTTAGCTATAGCCAGCCCAGCTGAGCTGTTTCCGGATTCTTGATCTACTGAATCGGGAGCAATAAAGTTTTATTGTTGTTCTAAGCTGCTACATTATAGGGTAAATTGTTACATAGCAATAGATAATGAATACCTTCATAGTCTTTATTTTCCTATCTCTCTTTTTTAGACTTATGTATTTATTTTTAGAGAGAGACAGAGGGAGAGCATAAATGAGGTGAGGGACAGAGGGAGAAGGAGAGAGAGAATCCTCAAGCGGACTCTGCACTGAGCATGGAGTCTGACTCAGGGCTCAATCCTAGGACCCTGAAATCATGACCTGAGCCAAAATCAAGTTGGCCACTTAACCGCTGAGCCATATAGATGCCCCACTCCTATCTCTTTTTTTGCCCTATATGTACACGCTTGATTTGGGGTTTGCTTAACTCACAGCAGGATGCAGGTTAGAACAGTGGTTCTCAACCTTGGCTGCATAATGGAATTTACTTAGGAACCCCAGAAATTCACATTGCTTGGGTCTGGGATACAGCCTGACATCAGGGTTGAGTCAAAGTTATTACATGGAAACAATATATTATCAGATTTCAGACAAGATATGAAGCAGATCTCAGCTGCCAAACATTCGCTTCTTTCCAAAAGTACTGAAAGGCTGAGTAAGTGTTTTTATGGGTCAGAAGTTTCTCGATAGGGACACTGCGGAAAGGGTCAGCAATGAAGGTACGTCTGTCATTTGCTGGTAATCCATACAGAGCAAATAAAGCTGTGGCAGGCAAAGCCAGGTAAATGTGGCCTGCTTTGCCCCTGACCTCAGCCTAGACACCACTTAGCACATGCCGCTGGGAGCCTACAGTTTCAGGAGGGATAACCTGCACTATCTTCTTTTCACGCAAACTTCTACCACATTCAGTCCTCCCGTGCTCCTGCCCACATACACACCACATCCGTTATCAGTGAAGATGCTTTAGATGGCAAAGTAAAGGAAACTCAAACCAACCTGCCTAAAAATAAAAACGTACTCTATGGAATGTCATACAAAGCTCCATGGTAGAACATTCCAGAATGGTTTGAGTAGTTCAATGACATCATGCACAGATTCATTCCCTCTCTGCTCTACTCAGGTGTTTCCTGATGGACACAAACAGCTGCTTCAGCTCCAGGCATGAAGAGAAAAGGACAGAAGAAGAGAGAATGTCTTTTCCAATAACCCCCTTTTATCAGGAAAGAAAACAAAAAAACAAAAACCCGTTCATACACACACACGCGCACACACACACACGACTGCCCACACATCTCATCGGTGTGAAAAATGAATTATGCACTCATTCCAACCAATCAAGAGGAAAGAGAATAGGAAAACATGAGGCCAGGATTTACCCCACAAAACAAAGAGAGTATCACCCGTAGACACACACACACACACACACACACACACACACACACACACACACCCTTCATATTATCAACATCAATATATTATAATCCGCCAGTTAGAATACTTTCTGTTGCATTGAACAGCTACAGATCAGTTAGCATGTGTTCCAAAACACACAAACACAAAATCCCAGGGGCATAACACAAAAACCACGTATTTCTCAGAAATCTGCAAGCTAGCCTTTGTTGTTCAGCTGTGTTCATCTGAGAGAGACCCACTCCCACATCTGTGCTTCTTTTGACAGTCGGCTAATCCAGGCGGGGCTTTGCTACATGACACTTCAAGCTGCGAGTCTAGCTGAGCTCTGCTCCCCACCGCAGGCGGGGCTGAGATGTCTTCCATATATATTCATTCTGAGGCACTGGCGAAGGAGCAGAAGGTACCCAAAGAAGCTTTCTTGTGGCAATAGCAGAAGCACGAGAAGGCAGGCAGAAATAGGATGCCTCTTAAGGTCTAGATTCAGAACTGACACATTATTACTCAGGACAAAGCAAGCTCATCGTCGAGCCCAAAGTCAGGACATGAGGAAGTACGTGCACCATTTCTAACGGGAAGGACTGCAAAATCCCATGGCAAGGACTTTGAATATAAGGAGAGGTTAAGACTCAGCACACCTGGGTGGCTCAGTTGGTTAGGTATCTGCCTTCGGCTCAGGTCATGATCTCAGGGTCCTGGGATCGAGCCCCACGTTGGGATCTCTGCTCACCCGGGAGTCTGCCTCTCTCCGTCCCCCTCCCTGCGTGCTCGCTCTCTTTTTCTCTCTCTCTCAAATAAATAAAATCTTAAATTAAAAAAAAAAGGAGAGGTTAAGACTCAAGGACAGTATCTCTCTCTACCACAGATAGTAAGTAAATCTGTCTTTGGTCACCAAAAATAAAATTATTAGAAAAGTCCTGAGGATTCACACAGCTGACGGAAACATAATCAGTAGGCTTAGAAAGTAAATATCTCTGAAAAACCAAGAAGCTGAGAGCACGATCATTCTTAGTAGCAATCTGCCAAGATGTCGCACTGCTGGACACTCCGTCACTGCTGCTTCTGTGAGGGAAGCCCAGCTGTCCTTTCCTTTACTTACTCATTCAAAATTTAAAGTCTTTGCCAGAAACATCCAATCAGCCAAGCATAGCTCACGGCCAAGCAGTATTATCAGGATCAGGGAAGAGAGGACATAACCTTTTGCATTTCCATATTGGTTGCTTCCACCAACCATAATTAGACAATTCTCCCAAGACACAAAGAGACTTAGGCACCAGAAAGGAAAACACACAACAGGTGGTTGCTTTAAAATGGAACGTGCAAGGGATTCTATGAATAGAATACATTTCGTTCTATCGAAACATCCCCCCACAAAGGGAGGTACTTCCTGCTCGACAGCAAGAGGGTGAAACTCTGGATCCTTCATGATAAATCACAGGAGACTGAGTCAGCATTTCCCAGGAATACACATTCAAACAGCAGTTTCTTCTGGACACAGAGGAAAGAGATCTATGAGCCTCGCAAACCTTTTTTTTAATTGTTTGGGCCACTGAATAGACTTAAGCAAATTCAGTATGTTTCCAGTTTTACACTCGGCATTTAAATAATCTAATATACTTGCAAAAGATATATGGTTACCTCACGTACAAACAGGGTCAGGAAAAACCATGGGGTCTCGAAAACGTCCTCACGGGAATGGCTTTTTTGTGCCGAGAGATCTACACTAATGTGATAGGTCTTCAATTTTACTCAGGGCTTTGGGAGATCTATACATTCAAATCACTATTATTATGCTTAAATAATGTAATTGCACTCAAGGGACGGAGACTGCAGTATCAGATTAAGTCATAAGATTAATGGATTTGGAGGAGCTCGTTTTTTTTTCCTCCCTAATTCACTTTCGGATATTACAGCAATGACAAATACACCAAAGAGAGCTGGTTGAATAAACGGCAAGTTTTATTAAATGTTTATAGTAAATCAAGTCTATGTCCCCAAACAGTCATTTGGTTAGTGAAAAGAAGTGGAGAGGGAGCAGAAAGGAAATTAGAAAAAAGGAAGGGAGGGGGAGAAGGAGAGTCAGGGAGGGAGGGAGGCAGGGAGAGAAGGAAAGGAAGAGAGATTGGAGCATCCATCCATCACCTGGGTGAGCTGGGCACACAGTCGTTCTCCGGGTTATTCTAACTTTATTTAGGCTTGGAACATGGGCACAGATCAGCTATGTCTTCTTAGGCAATTTTCTTCTTAGGCAATTGGGGCAACATTATGGCTCTTGGTTAAACCATATTCACACATGCCCAGGCTCCTAGGATCCCAGCCTGCCCTTTTTTTCTTTCTTTCTTTTTTTCTGGAAGCAGAGCAAGGATATTTCATCACAGGTGCTCACTCAAACAAAAGGGAGTCCAGAGAAGGGAATGCAGAGGTGGGGCAGTATTCTTTTTTGTTGTTGTTTTGGGGGTTTTTTGATTTATTTTAAAAAAAATTTTTATTATTAACCTATAATGTATTGTTTCAGGGGTACAGGTCTGTGATTCATCAGACTTATACAACACACAGTGCTCCCCACAACACATACCTTCCCCAATGTCCATCACCCAGCCACCCTATCCCTCCTGCCCCCCTTCACTCCAGCAACCCTCAGTTTGTTTCCTGAGATTAAGAGTCAGAGGTAGGGCTGTATTCTTAAGACTAAGACTTCTCAGGGTACCTGGGTGGCTCGGTCAGTTAAGCATCTGCCTTCGGCTCGGGTCATGATCACAGGGTCCTGGGACTGAGCCCCGCATTGGACGCCCTGCTCAGTGGGGTCCTGCTTCTCCCTCTCCCTCTGCCTGCTGCTCCCCCTGCTTGTGCGCTCTCTCTGTCAAATAAATGAATAAAATCTTTAAAAAAAAAAAAAAGATTATGACTTCTCATCTAAACAAACTCCTGGGCCACTGTGATTTTGTTTCTGAACACTGCCCTCTTAATGGAGGACTGTCCCCACGTAAGCCCTTTGGCCTTTTCGTTACTCCTGACAATATTCAGCACAGCTCCACTTCCTTTCCCTCCAGACTCTTCTACTAGAGATAGTGAAAGAAATACGAACCACTATTTTCTGTATTGAGAGTGATAATAGACACAGGCATCTCAAGACACGTAATGAAGAAGCTTGCCCAACAAGTCACCCTGTGTAGAAAGGAGAATAAATGAAGGAAATCAATCCCATTCAGTTGTATGATCTGATCGAATCCTGGCACGGTTTGGAGTCTCCATCAGGAAAATTAATGGCTTCCTAATTTAGGCTATTTTTAAGTTGCTCCATTATATATAACTATTGTTTCATATATACACTGAAATAGACCATCTAGTTCTAATTAGCTCTAAATGAGAGTGGAGAAAATGGCTGAGATGTCCACAATTTATGCTCAATAAACTACAATAATTAAATTGTCTGAAGAGGTCCTTGTCGAGAAAAAAAACTTTGTATTAAAAATGAGGTAAACTTTTTTTATCTAAAGTTAAAAACAAAGATTCCAAATAACTAGTTAAAGGGTCATTCCTTCTCTATTTTCGACGAAAATGGGATAGACAGAGTTTGAAATCATTTTACTTCTAGCCTGGACAAAAAAATTACAGTTTTCAATGGTCATTATCAATGATAGATTTTAGTTCTCGATTGCCCTGGTGCTAAAAATCCTCATTTTAAAAGAAACTTCCTCTTTTTTAACTCCAGAAAACCGGTTCAAGTATGAAATTCTTCCTTTCTTGTTGTTTTCAGAGGTTTAGACCCTCCAAAAGAATTTTCGTCATCACGCTATTCCTTAATTTATTCCAATAAATGTTCCTACAAGATTCAAATTTACTCAATGATTCGCAAGCTTTACCTCTACTATTCAAATTCCTGCCAAATTCCAAATTAATTCTGTTCAGCATTATTTTCTATAGTCAAACAATGAGAGAATATTGTCTAAATGCTAATCCACTGTTTATTCATTTTCTTCATAGAGCTTCAGTCCCCCAGAGGCTGACATTTCAATAAAACCTTAAAAGGGATTATGATGCTGCCTCGTTATATTTTGTTTTCTTGAAGAAAATAAATTTAAAACTTTCCCACCTTTAACCCTTTAAAAAAAATTAGAAAGTAGCCTATCTTTCTTCCTCCAGAAAACAGGCTTTGAATGTGGAATTAATCCCAAGCCTCTGGAATAAAAACCAGACCCCGGGTAACAGAAAATGATTTTGATGGATTCTGGCAAAAGATTGCCAATAATTTGTTTCCCTTAAAACAATCTGATCACCCTCATGCTTATAGCAATGCTAACACAGAACGTCCCATATGTGCTTAATGCAATATTCACAAGATCCCTGGATTTTTATTTTTATTTTATTTTTATTTTTTATTTTTGCAGCTCTGACTACAGCCCTTGGGTTTACCCGTCACTGAAGGCAAACAGTGCAGAGAGGATTGAAAATGAAGTCCATGATGCGATTGTTCAGAACATTACAAATTGAGAAGACAGGTTGAAATTTTAGTCATGGTTGGGGGAAAGAAAACTTAATATGCAGGACCTGATTAATATGAAAACAACTAATTGAATTAAGGGCTCCATGTAGCTGACTTGTTAAAATAAAGCAGGTTTTTTTTCCTAAGATTTTATTTATTTGAGAGAGAGAGAGAGAGAGAGATACAGCGAGTGCTGCACACGAGTGAGCAGAGGGGCAGAGGGAGAGGGAGAAGCAGACTCCCCTCTGAGCAGGGAGCCCGACACAGGGCTAGACTCCAGGACCCTGGGATCATGACCTGAGCTGAAGGAAGATGTTTAACCGACTGAGCCACTCAGGTGTCCCTAAAAAAAAAAAGCAGGTTATAGGAAAGAACCGAAATCCATCCTATTCTCCTCATGTCCTCATTATCCAATCCTCCCATGCAGGTAGATCCTGAGTGTTGGGTGTGGCCGACATCATCTATGCTTTCCAGTGTATTCCATCAAATGGTTCATACAATTATACAGGTCAGATGTGCTTTACGGCTGCCCCAAACTATTAGGGATTCACTGCCCCTCTGGCATCCAGATGTTTACAGAGCACGGTCAGTAGTACCAAGGGAAAAAACGCTGGTGGCCATGGAATTTTAAAATCTGTACTCACCCCTGTAGTTGGTGAGCACGAAGAAACTTAGATTTGTGGGAGGAATGAAACTGCCTCCCAGAGGACAGCTATTGGCTCAGCAAACAAATGTCTCACTTCAATCAATGAGGTACACCAAAGCCAGGGTAAACTGCCCTTTCTAGAACCCTGTCAGTCAGTTAGGAATTCAAAATCCAGAAAAATGTTTAAAAGTAGAAATCAATTTGCTCTTCCAGCTTCATGGTGGACTGCCCACAGGCGAAGGGTCTATTGGGTGACAGAATATTTTGCTACCACTTCTAATTTAATTTGTGTCAGGCCCTGGCCTAGAGGCAGTGAGGTAAGGAAGCCAGGAAATGGCCCGAAACCACAAGTTCAGTTAGGGAAGAAAAGAGTAGCATCTGGAGATTTATAACAAGATGCCCGGGAACAGGGTAGAGAAGCAAGGCCTAACCACAGACTAGGGAAGGAAGAGAACATACGGTATCACATGACAGGTGTTTTAAGGGTGAAGACGAGTATTAGGCACCTAACTTCTACCAACCTTTCATGGCACCACCTAACTCAGAAATACAGTCCAGCCATGTGCCAAAGATAGGATATAAGTGGATTCGAAAACTGGATTTCGTGGACACAAGACAGTCTTTGACCCATCAGTCTCGAATTTAAATGATTGTACATCTATCCATCCATCAAAGCTTCGTACAAATCCTACAGTCCTATGAAAGTTTTCTGTCCTACCTCAGTGAGAGGACGATCTTCCCAGCCTCTGAGCACAAGCACTAATCTCTCGTTAGGCAAATAAGCCCACTTTGGGATTTCTCTTTATTGTTAGCCTAGTGGCTATCCAGTTTTCATGTTGTTTTTGACATTCTAAGAGTAGAAGCTTTGTTTCTGCAAGTCGATAATGTGCCACGTATCGGCAGGGAGTATGATGTATCTCTAATTCAGACAAGTGTAAACACACACACACACACACACACACACACACACACACACACGTGCGCGGCCTCTGCCCCTTACTCAGATTACTCAGACTTGGTATTTTACAAGAATATAGAGAGTGAAGGCATGCCGGCCAATCAGGACGTGTAAAACTAAACTATCATCACTAAACAATGTTGGGCTTATAGATGCAAAGGTCAGTGTCTGGGAAACCAGAGCTCCAACAAATGTTGACCACAGCCTATCTCCCCAATGGACTTTTTTTCCCCACAATTTTATTTATTTGAGAGAGCGAGAACACGAGTAGGGGGGAGGGGTAGAAGGAGAAGCAGACTCCCCACTGAGCAGAGAGCCCGATGTGGGGCTTGATCCCAGGGCCTGGAATCATGACCTGAGCCGAAGGCAGATGCTTAACTGACTGAGCCACCAGGCGCCCCTCTTCAATGGACTTTATGATGAATGAACATACGCAAGAGCAAACAGGAAGTTCCACATTGAATGGTGATTTGACTTCATAGATGTATTTCCTGAAATAACTGTAGTGTAACATAAAGAAATAAAAAAAACATTATAAACCCGAAAGGACAAAGAAAATGGGAAAAGACAAAATGGCAACCCAGATATTTTCGTTAAGATTTAAGAAGATGGTGAGTGGACTGGGGAGTGGTAAATGACGTGAGGTGTAAAGAAAGCTGAACCTCCAGGGGGGAGGATACTGATGATAAGCCTTGAGAACTCTGGAAAGCCCCCCGGAATTGGAGGTGCCAGGGATCTCGGGAGGCAGAGCCAAGGATGGGACTGTATAAGGATTCATTAGATACTAGATGCCTCTTCCTTCCTGTGCCAGGTGAGTTCCCTCCCCATTCCTTCAAGAGAAGAGTAAAACACATTCTCTAGAGTGATCGAGTCCAGGAAGACTTGGGACTTAGAGACACCAGGCTTAGCAGAGCGAGAGTAAGCTACTGTATTAAGAAAAAGGGATTCAAAGAATGTATATTGTTAAAGAAAAAATTATTCTTTCTATTCTTGTTAAAGATAGTAAGGCAGACTTTATCCAGGGAGACTATTCCCATGCAATTTTGTAGAAGGGAGAGAGATTGGGTTCAACTCTGAATACAATAAGGAGAAGCAGGAATTTACAGCCAAGAAGCAGGGTTGGGGGGGGCGGTCAGTGGATGGAAACTTCGGGCGTAAGAGGGATTCTGACCGAACTGACTTGACAGGATTATTGTTGAAGGGAGACCAGGCAAAAGTATGAAGGGTGGGGGATGAGGAACTGGATGAGACGTCATGGGATGGGTGGGGGATTTTCACTAAAGTGACCCAGCAGAATTCTTAGAGGAAGAATGACAGAGCCCAAGGCCAAAGCTTAGTCAAAAAGAAGACTCAGAGGGGGCGCCTGGGTGGCACAGCGGTTAAGCGTCTGCCTTCGGCTCAGGGCGTGATCCCGACATTATGGGATCGAGCCCCACATCAGGCTCCTCCGCTATGAGCCTGCTTCTTCCTCTCCCACTCCCCCTGCTTGTGTTCCCTCTCTCGCTGGCTGTCTCTATCTCTGTCAAATAAATAAATAAAATCTTTAAAAAAAAAAAAAAAAAAAAAGAAGACTCAGAGGAACCTGACTGAAGTTGGAGTGGGGAGAGACCACACTATGTGCCTTTGTCACTATGACTGGTGAGGCATGGGGAGTTGGGACATAGGTCAAGGCCAAGGACCGGGCATAAAAATGGCATCATTTTCTAAGCATCATGACTAAAAGACAGCTGGGAGATAATAGAGTAATGTCCCCAAATTATGAGAGAAAATTATTTTCAATCTAGAATTCTATAGCCAGCTAACTCGGTTCAAGTGTGAGAATTCAATCAAAACTCAAAAATTTTTGATTATTCTCAAGAAATGATTGCCCATTGGTTTTGGTGGGTTTTTTGTTTGTTTGGGGGTAACATCCATCAGATGTGCTCCAAGTCAAGCTGTGAGCCCAGAAAAACAGACCACGAGAGCTTGTTACCTCCAGACGATTACTTAGCCTTCCACCATTTAGGGAAATTAAACTATAACCAATTATGTTACAAAGGATCTTGGGGGCGCCTGGGTGGCTCAGTCGGTGAAGCGTCTGCCTTCGGCTCAGGTCATGATCCCAGGGTCCTGAGATCGAGCCCTGCATCAGGCTCCCTGCTCAGCAGGCAGCCTGCTTCTTTCTCTGCCTTTCCCTCTGCTTGTGCTGTCTCTCTCTCTCTCTCAAAATAAATAAAAATAAAATCTTTTTTTAAAAAAAGGATCTTGAAATGAGAAATACAAATAAATGGAGAGGGGAGCTCCAAAAGGCAGGAAATACAACTTTCCCCATGTTCAAATTTTTTAAAAAAAACAACTACATTGTCTTTTATTAAGCTTGTTTTGCGAGAGCACTATCCCATAAATACGTGTGTCAGCAGCCTCCTCAGGTCTTTTACTTTCATCTCTGCTAGCACCAACATTCAATACAATCATCTATTTGTGTGTACTTTTTAGTTTCTGAGTCACAGAAACCTGATAATTTTTCCCTTAGTGTTTCCATGAAACTACTTGCGTTGTGTTCAAGGGGGCGCGAGAAAAAAACCCTGCCTTTTATTCACTTCCCATATTAACATGTTCAACCACCTTTTGTTGCATAATAGACACCCTACTCACACTAATTTGGCAAATAAAGGAATTTAGTGGGTCACACGAATTAAAAATTTATATATGACTTGAGTCCAGGGCTCAAACCATATCTGCAAACTGTATCTGCTCTCCACTTCTCTTTGCCCCATTCCTTACTGGGATGGCTTATTCGCAGATTTTGCAAAGAGGCAAGATAACTAATCTACACCTTTCATGTTCAAGTCTAGGACAAAATAGAGGGCATCTCTTATAGAAGGCTCAACTCACAACCCAAAGAATTCACTTCGATTGGCCCCCTTAGTCAGATATCTTTCCATAAAATGAACACGGTATCGTGGGAAATCAGGGTCACATTCTCCATGATGTAGACTCCCACCTATCTACTTCGCCAGAGAATGGGGACTCTAGCTCCCCCAAAGAAAAACTGGCGTACTTTTTCCAGTAGTGTGGGGATGGATGGTGGGCAAGCCAAAATAGCATGTATCCATCACAGCTCTTGATACTTTCAAAAAATCCATTGTTCTCCTGTCTCCAAAGAGCAAAATTCCCACAGGACTTACCCTCCAAGCCAACTTAATGTTTCTCTTGGTAAGAGACCCTGAGAACTAACAAATAATTTCTTCTTAGATTTATGATCAAATCACACGCAAATGTACATTTTCAAGGTCTCTCACTTGGAGTCTTCAGAGAGCCCTTGCTCAATGTCCATACTGGTTTGTAGTTATGAAAGAAACTAACTGTAATTGTGCCGATAACTTTTGATTTTCTTTCCCCAGAGCATAGGCATTTCCACCTGAAGCTTTGCCTTGAATATCATCGCATTCCACCCTTAGCTTTGAAGATGAAATATAAAGCTTCTTCTTCACATCCACGCCCCCTGGGCTGCCAGTCACAATCAGCCTCGGCAGGAAGCTGGGTATTATGGAAAGCTATGTTGTATATCTTTGAGATCAGTCAGGAGAGCAGCCCCATGGAAGCCTCCTACATATTCCAGTAAATGGCCAAAGTGATGTGGTTTTCTGTTTGCAAATAAAGAAATTAATTCTCAGAAACTGGCACGAGGCTCTGCCATTTCTGTTATCTGGGTGAGATAAACCCGTCTTGTCTTGTTCATCTACACGTTTGCCTCTGGAGCAGTAGGGTAAGTTACCCCTGTGGGTGCCACCCACGAAGACCTGAGTTGGCCTCCAGGGCTTTATTTTTACAGAAACAATCCAGGCTCTGCCATTCCATCTGATGTTCAGAGAACCCAATGTGACTTTTCTACTTTCCAGCCTCACATTTTCTTTTCCCAATGACAATGCATCACACTTGTTTATTGAGTACCTAGTAGGCTTAATGGGTCCCTCTTCCTAAGGAGATCATAGTTTGGTAAAGAGTCTGATACGTTATACAGTGATTTAGAAATGGACTCTGGAATCTTAGGAATCACCTCTGAAGTGTATAGCTAGCCTTCTAGATAAAAATTTCTCTTTGATATTAACCACCAAATATAGTCTTATGTATTCATGGCTATGCAATGACAATGAGTTTTAAGGGACATATCTAACTATATATATATATATATATATATATATATATATGGTTTCTAATAAGGATATGGAATGTAGATATGGTATGCAGATATAGGGATATACTTGTTCCTCCTTAGTATAAAAAATTGTTTCTCCTATTGAACAAACCTTGCTCTTTGGTCTCCTCAAATCATAATTACAACAATAATTTACAAATCTAAAAAATAAAAATCATTTTTAAACCTCCTTTGGAGATAAATGGTTTGATAACTCTTTATGTATCTTTAGGTGCTTTTCTCAAGCTCTCATAATTTTTTCCCGATAAGAAAAAATTATGCACAGGAAAGACAACACTAGAAGAGAAGCAAAAGGGACGCCTGGGTGGCTCAGTCGGTGAAGCATCTGCCTTTGACTCAGGTCATGATCCCAGGACCCTGGGCTCGGGGTCCCTCCTTGGTGGGGAGTCTGCTTCTCCCTCTCCCTTCCCCTCTGCCCCTCCCCTCTGCTCGTGCTCTCTGTTTCTCTCTCTCAGATAAATAAATAAAATCTTAAAAAAAGGAGAAGAAGAAGAAGAGAAGCAAGATTTCTTTTTCATTTTGTATTCTGGCCATTTCTTGAAGAGGGTTTCCCATGTACTGCTTGGATCTAGCAGCTAAAGAGAAATAACTTGTGGAGAAAGATATTTAAGGGCTAATTAGCTTGTATAACACAAATAAATCCAAGACAAGAAGAGACTTTCAGGACTATGAATCATAGCATTTTCCCACTATTATAGATCCAAGTATAATAAATAAAAATTGGGTTGTATTTTCCCAGGGTTTAAAAGTACCAGGGAAGAATTTTCCACTTGCTTTTGGAACTTGTTCTTGGGCACAACATCAGATGTCTCCCTTGATGTTATAAGGCAAAAATACCCCAGCAAAATCAAAACCACAATTATCTCTAACATCCCAGCCCTAATGGCTTTTAGTCTTCTCGCAAAAGCCTTTTAACCTGATGAGCAAAATAATTATCTGAAGCTTGTCATCTATAATCCTTTGCAAGGTTTTTAAAATACTTTCAAATGTGATTTACCAAAGAAACAATAGTCGATTACGATTCAAGACTGCAACAGTAACTCTATGCCCACCGCACAGAAGAATTTGTCTGGAGAAGGCTGGTGTTAGAGGAAATTAAATCACAAGATACATTCGTTAGACAAATCTACTTGCACTAGATTTTGGAAAAAGAATCCGAATGATGAAAACATCCTCTGCTACCCTCTATTCCGTCAACCCCCAAAGTCTTCTCTCAAATATTAGGGTCAGTTATATATTTATCAACTTGCGTGCACTCTGAAAGGATAGGCCAAAGCTCAGGAAATAGACAGTTTAAACTGGGACTTTAAGTTACAGAACAGGGAAACCACGTCAGTCTTTGAAGATCGACCCTGAAGGTAGAATTTAAAACTCTCACTGGCTTCTAGAAGGCTAAGGAAGTCCTAGGACATAAAGTGCTAATAAATGAAAAGGTAGAAATAGGCATCGAAATGCAACTACCTTGAGGGTTTATGTGACCCAATCAGAAAACAAATGCCATCAAGCCTAAAGCATGCTTAAAAAGTCTAAATGTAGCTGGGTTCTAAGTTGAGACTTCATATTCATGGGTAAGAGGTAGCCATTTAAATTTCTTTTCCCCAGCTCTGTCCACTGGAAGGGTCTGGAAGCCCAGAACAATGACGCCCCAGGAGTAATTAGCACACCTGATACTCAGATCTTTACTTCTAAATACCATTCTCTATTTTAAAAATTCAGGTGTCTTTGGAGAAATGGCAATGTCCCGGGCTGGGGCAGGGAAGGTGCCAGATCAGCCTGAACATTCAGCGCCAGAAAGTAAGAAACTGCTAAAAACAACCTAAAACTCAAATAAATAAATAAATAAATAAATAAATAAATAAATACATTTATTTAAAAAATATATATATATATATGTCAAAAGGACACATGGAGCCAGCTCAAAGGGATTCCCACTGGACAAGTCAGAGACGATTTGAGCATTAAAATAAAATATAAATAAGAACTGGGATGCCTGGGTGGCTCAGTCGGTTAAGCATCTGCCTTCAGCTCAGGTCATGATCCAGGGGTCCTGGGATTGAGTCCTGCACTGGGCTCCTTGCTCAGCAGGGATCCTGCTTCTCCCTCTGCCCCTCGCCCTGCTTGTGCTCTCTCTCTGACAAATAAATTTAAAAATATATAAATATATATAAATAAAAATATAAAATAAAGTAAATAAGAACTATAACATATGATAGCCCATTGAATAAAAGAAGAATCCATGAATTCATACTGATAATAAATAAATGATTAATAAACAGATAACTGATACAGTTAGATCCTTCTAACTAAGAAATCTGGAAAGATCTGATTAGAAAATCACTAGAAAATCATACGCAACTATAATGATGAAGATACATTTAGGTAAAACTAATCAATGGGTTAGTCTGGGGGAGTAGGGGTAGGAGATGAGTTTGGTGAAAACATTATTTGTATAGTCCCACCCCACAAATTATAACAACTATCACCCCAACATCAGAGCACAGCCAGTGGCCTTCTGGATAGTAAGCCCAGGCTGTGGCCTTCAGCACACAACACATTCTGACTTCCTCTACCAACTCACGCCCTGCCTGGGGACCCACCTGACAGAGGATCCCGCCAGTGGCACCAACCTGTGGAGGGACACAGCCCGAGGCCTCACCCTACTAGGAGAGATTGCACAACACAGCCTGCGTCCGTGCCCAATCGCTCTATCCAGCCAGGGGCACCACCGTGCCAGGAAACACGGCTTGCAACCCTGCCCAACCAGAAGCGATTGCAGAAGCCAGCAAGTGGCCCCACCTGACAGCGTAACACAGCCAGCAGCGTTGCCAGACTCGGGAGCCCAGCCAGCCGCCGCACTTAGACATGGAGCGCGGTCAGCCGGTCCACTCAACCACAGAGCCTGACCAGTGCTAAGGCCCCTGACCTCAGAGCATGAGCAATGGCCTTGCCCAAATTCATCCAAGGAGGTGAAAGATCTAAATACTGATATATATTATATGTAGGTAGCAATACTCTATTGTAGACATGAAAGTGGCTAAGAGAGTAAATCTTAAAAGGCCTCATCACCAAAAAAAAAAAAAAAAAATGAAAAAAAGAGAAAGAAAAAAGAAAGTTAACTATGTGATGTGCTAGATGTGTTAACAATATGGTGGTAATTGCTGGTAATATATACTTACATCAAAATATGATGTATGTCTTTTTTGTTTTTAAGATTTTATTTATTTATTTATTTGACAGAGATAGAGACAGCCAGCGAGAGAGGGAACACAAGCAGGGGGAGTGGGAGAGGAAGAAGCAGGCTCATAGCGGAGGAGCCTGATGTGGGGCTCGATCCCACAACGCCGGGATCACGCCCTGAGCCGAAGGCAGACGCTTAACCGCTGTGCCACCCAGGCGCCCCATATGTCTTTTTTTTTAAAGATTTTATTTATTTATAGGAGAGACAGTGAGCGAGAGAGAGAGCATGAGTGGGAGAAGGGGCAGAGGGAGAGGGAGAAGCAGACTCCCCAGTGAGCAGAGAGGCCAACGTGGGGCTCGATCCCACGTCCCTGGGATCATGACCCAAACTGAAGGCAGATGCTTAACTGACTGAGCCACCCAGGCACCCCTCATATTGTATGTCTTAAACACGCAATTATATTTAAGCTAGAAAAAAAAATTTCACACACAAGGAGATTTTCTCTCTCTCTCTCTCTCTCCCCCCCTCCCCCTCTCTATCTCTCTCTCTCTCTCTCTCACACACACACACACACACACACCCCACTCCTCAGCCCTGCTCCTAAGGCTCTTCAACTGCTTTAATCAGATCCCAGATTATCCAGGATAATCTCCCATAGGTAAAGCCAACTGAATAAAGATTTCAATTACATCTGCAAATGCCCTTCACGGCAATGCCCAGATTAGTGTTTGAGTAACTGGAGATGTAGCTTAGCCAAGCAGACACATCAAAACAACAAAAGAAACTATCACATTATGAATATATATATATATATATATATATATATATATATATATGAACAAAGACGTTAAAAAAGATTATTTAAATTCAGAAACCATAGCCATTCCGTCAATACCTCTGCTATCATAACAAAAGTATAATGCAAAAAGCCAGGCAAACCTCAGATTTGTTTTTCTCTTGTAAAAGAACAAAGATGTGTTAACAGGCACAAAACAGATATTTATGATTAATATCATTTTTCCTGAGACAAAAGTAAGAAATCAAAAAAGAGTCAAACATAGCCATTTACAATGTATTGTTTCTGCTTTCAGAAGGAAAGCGTGAGCTTCAATATGGTTCATAAGTCGGGTTCACAGTGATAAAGGACCAGAACTTGGAAAATATGGGGCATCATAAATGACACAGTGGCGGAGACATTGGGAGTTGTCATATTTTATTATGATTCAAAACAAAACAACTCCGGTCCCATGCCTTGAAGGGGACAGAGGTTAGAAAAGCATTAGCAGTTGTTTTATGACCTTTCCAGCTTTGGAAAGAGAGGTCCTTTAGGACAAATGAAGCCCCTCCTTCCACATAATTTGAGCACTGAAAGCATTTTGTCATCGTGCGATTGGTTCATTCCAGTTGCGCGATGGCATACATCCTTCAGCTGATGGAGTTGAAGTCAGGCCTCCACGAGAGCCATGACTGTTCCTGCCCCTTTACCCCAGCCTGCAGTGGCTCACTACTCTTTGCTCAAGTGACTGTCTCCACAAGCCATCATTCGTCTTCTTTTCTTTTTCCCTTAACACTTCCCCAAGAAAGCTGCCTAGCAACATGGGTGAATCTCTATTATCAGAATATAGGAGCAAGAACAGCCTAAAAGGAGCCCAAAGAAGAGATACTACCAAGGAGTTAAGACTCCCAGAGTAGATTTCCCTACTACCACCACTAAAAATAAGGAGCAGGACGTGACAAGGAATAAGTATTTCTTACTGGCCAAAGGAGTGAGCATATTCATAGGAAAGATGGTGAAGCACTTACTTACAGTCCTGGCTTTTTTTTTTAAGATTTTATTTATTTATTTGAGAAAGAGAGAGAGCGTGAGAGAGAGAGAAAGAGCATGAGCAGCGGGTAGAGGCAGAGGGAAAAGGAGAAGCAGACTCCCCGTTGAGCAGGAAGCCTGATGTGAGACTCGATCCCAGGACCCTGGGACCATGACCTGAGCTGAAGGCAGGTGCTTAACTGACTGAGCCACCCAGGCCACCCCATAGTTTTGGCTTTATAGAGAAAAGAGGTCACAAGGAGCTTGGGACGTCAAGGGTGAATCAAGACCACTCAATGGCCAACCAAGAGACGGCTGGTGGCACAGCAGACCAGTGTAGACGACAGCCACAGGACAAGTTCCACGCAACGTCCTGGGGAGATGATAGGAACAGCAGCTACACAGCAGGGGCACCAACAACGGCATAAATTGTATGTAAAATAACCTTTCTATGGGGTCGCCCAGAAAGACTGGAAAGGGGAAGGTTAAGGTCCGAGTGAAGGTACCTGCTGAGCCCCCTCGAGCTCGCTGCTCTCTCGCTGCTGCTGGAGGTGGTAGGTAGGACCTACCACCCTTTTGGATCCAAGCTCTGTAATTTTTGCATTACGAGCTCCCCGACTTTATTCAAGCATTCCTTTCTCCAGACTGGGTCTGACTTAAAAACTGGACTGTGTCCAGGGTCAGAATGGGTACAACTTAGAAACCAGACTGGGTCTGACTTAGAAGCCAGATATTAGATCCAGTGTGAGGCCTTAGGTGAATAAAATTTGGTCTTCAGGCTGAACGAGGGTTAACCTTACCAAAGATAATCTTGGATTAAAATTGGCCACAGTGGAGAAATTTTAACCCACGTAAGTTTACCCATTTACAAGGAACCCTAGAAAAAAAGGGGGTCTTAGCCAAGTGCTCATCATAAAGGGTGGAAGGAAAATTATTTTTCCTCCTCTACAGTTTCTAGTGATAAGAATGGCACCTGCCAGGACACCCCATCTCTGGAGCCTACAGACAGGATCCTGGGAAAACTGGCAGAAGTCAAAAAGTGTGAGAATGCTTACCAAAGTCAGGTCTCCCAGATCTCTATTACTGGTGCCTGGTCAAGAGAGGAAGGTAAAATTTCATTTTGTCCCTTTCTTTCCAAGCTCAGATTGGCAGGCAAAAACATTGGTAAAATTACATCTCTGAGCTGGGCCTTGTGAATTTCCTTCTGGGTACCATTTGTTGTTGATCCGTTCTCTCCCAGGCACAGCTATTGCCTTCTTATTTGTCGCACTTTGTGTCCTGAGGCCTTGCCTTGGCAATCATTAGGTTGGGGGCTGCAGATATATGGCTGGGCCAAAAGCTGGATCGCGCTCCACTTACGACGGGGGTCCTGATCGTTGCCAGCTGGTGTCACCGAAAATTTACAATTGCTTACTTGTGGGTTTTCACTGAGAATGAAGGAATTCTAAGGGTTAAAGATTCTAATTAACCTCTGTCACTAAAATGACTAGAAATAATAAGAGGAACAATCTTTGTGAGGGAAATAGGATGTGTGTGGCTGAGAAAAGGTATGAGTGAGGGACAGAGATATATTTTTGCTCAAGGAGATGAATGGAATTTCATCCTAAAGGAGAAGTGGTTGTTTCAGAAAGGAAAGAGGAGGGTAAAGGGCAAACAAATTTGATAGAGAAAGTTGAGGAGGCAGAGGGATGGGGAAGAGAGGTGGGGCGGAAAGAGAGAGAATTTTACCTGTGTAGTCAAGCTGGCTACAAACACAATGAGTTCATCATAAGGCTTACTTAAAAAAAAAACACCAAACTTTAATAAATAGTGTACTTATGTAAAAATAAACATTTCCTTTCATCTGCTTAAAGGACAAAGCTCTCTTGGCTTATTGGTCTGCTCTTAATAAGACCTATGAAAGGTTTTTCTTTACCTTTTAAGGAATCTGTCTAGAACACAAAGATTCTGTGTTTTCTCAAAATAATTCCTTGGGCTTTGGGTTGTCTTTATCAGATCTTCGATTACTTCAGAAAACTCAGTCTTCTCAATATTGAAAGAGCTAAATTCTCACAACTATGTAACGTTCTCTACTTGCCTTTGAGGTTTTTAATTATCGCTTTGGTTAAGTGGATATTTTGGGGACACACTTCCCCAAAATATAATTCTAAATGAAGTTTGTTTTGTTTTTTGTTTTTTTTACTTTGAACTAACTTTGGGGTTTGCCCAGGGTCCCTACATCGTCTCAAAAGATTTTTTGTCTCTCCTTATAAAAACAGAGATGTTAAACTAACTGGGCTTATTTCATATGTTAAACTATAGGGGAAACACTGTCAAACAAAAAGGGATGCTAAACCTTCTTTAGGTTATAATGTGTGGATATATGTTACTAAATATGTGTTCCAGAAATGGTATAGAATCCCTGAAAATCCAATATGTCCTACCATAATAATGTTTTTAGTTATAATTCCAGTTATTATCTTAAAACTTTGCATGTCAAATAAATAACCACATTTCCTTGTCATTTTCATCATAATGACCCCTCCCTTCAGATTTTTAACCATGGCTATTTTTAAGTCTTTCGTCATTTATGGACAGTTATGGTTTTCCTCTGATGCTTTCGCCAAAGCGTTTCATCTTCAAGGAGACTCACGGAAAGGACTCGAACGAGTACAACTTTCTGCAAACTTTCTGCTAACTTTCAGATCATACCCCTGAACTTGGTGAGAATTTCAGAACTTGAACAGAGAAAAGTGACAGCTTCGTAAAGCTATAGTGGAAGATCAAGATCAGTAAGAATTAGGGGCGCCTGGGTGGCACAGCGGTTAAGCGTCTGCCTTCAGCTCAGGGCGTGATCCTGGCGTTCTGGGATCGAGCCCCACATCAGGCTCTTCTGCTATGAGCCTGCTTCTTCCTCTCCCACTCCCCCTGCTTGTGTTCCCTCTCTCGCTGGCTGTCTCTATCTCTGTCGAATAAATAAATAAAATCTTTAAAAAAAAAAAAAAAGATCAGTAACAATTAATTAATGGGACTCAATGAACTGATGAGAATGATTATACTTTTTATGACTTTTGCTTGTTTTGTTTATGACTGGTGTGGGCTCTTTCATGTTTTGTTTTTCCAGATTTAAGGAATCCTTTTATCTCTTTTCTCGTAAGCTATCGGCGATTTGGAAAATACACCTTTGTGAACAAGGATGAAACATCTGCCTTTTATTCCTACCTGATGCCGTCAGAATTCAAAAATTCTTATTTTGATGGTGATAGAGTTATTTGCACAAGTTCAGTAAGAATCTGTTCTCCTTGGGACATCTGGGTGGCTAAGTCTGTTAAGCATTTGCCTTTGGCTCAGGTCATGATCCCAGGTCCTGGGATCGAGTCCTGCATCACGCTCCCTGCTCAGTGGGGAGCCTGCTTCTTCCTCTGCCTGCCACTCCCTCGCTTGTGCTCTCTCTCTCTCTCTGACAAATAAATAAAATCTAAAAAAAAAAAAAAAAAGAAAGAAAAGAATCTGTTCTCCTTGCAACAGGATACAATCAGAAACATTGGTAATACTATCAACGTTGGAAAAACCCACCCTGGTAACTTGCTTGCTTACAGAACAAGGAGATGAACAGCAAAAACAATTCTTCCACAGATTTGACATCGTAACTTCAGAGTTTCACAGCGAGACAAAAGCAAGAGAATGACCAAAAGCCGGGAATTGTTCATTAAACAAGGCCATTGGACCAACGTGACTCTAATGCCATGGCAGCCTACTTAAGCAAACCAAAATCTAAGCCTGCGAATGCCTCAGAGTATGAAATCAAGACACTAACAACAACTGATCACAAAGAGCCAGCCAGGCTTTAATTATGGCCAATCAAGAATTTCCCTACTTTGCTTCGACCTTTTCTCTATGAGAGCCTCTCGCCAAGCTCCTGTCGGTGGAGCGTTCCTAACTGCTTCTGGCTTGGTGCTGCCTGATTTGAACGGATTTTTGCTCAAATAAACTCTTAAAATTTTTAATATGTCTCAGCTCATCTTTTCATAGCATGAACGCTCTTGTCTTACACAGTCCCTACTGTTCTTAAATGTCTTTCAGCAGCTGCATTTCACATTTTTGTGTCTCGGTGACACTGGAGTTGAGAGCCTCTGCTATGTAAGTGAGCACTGGCCGGGTCCAGGGGTAGATGGTTCAAGGAGAGGCCAAGTAAACTCTCAGGTTACTGCTGCTGTTACCCCAGTTGACACACTTAATGCAGCTCTACCGTATTTCTGCTCTTCTAGGCCTTCCATCCAGCATGTCAAAGTTCATTACCAGAAGAATATGTGGATTGCTCTCTTAAGATACATACTTCCACAGAATCTTTGCTGGTGCGATTCAGAGAATCATAGCTCACATACATCTTTTTTCCAATTTATTTGTTTAATTTGAAATCTCTTCCTTCAGCATAGAACAAAGGATGAGGTACTTCTAAATCCTGACACAAGAGTATCTAATATTTTTCTTTTGGCTTAGCGGTGTACAATGAAACAACAAACAGAAAGCATTAAGAGCTGAATTATTCTGAAATTGCTTACACAGAACTCCAAACTGCTTGTCAGAAGAATTTAAGCAGTAGATATTAGGAAGACAATGCATATATTTACATGAATCTAAGAACATTTTGTAGCCTCCTACGGTTGAAATATACTGGGCCATAATAAGCCTCTAGACAACACTCAGATCATTTCTGTAATTTAAATCTCTTTTGTAATAACTTCATAGAACAACATAGACATCAAAACATCCAATTTGTGTTGGCAGCAAAGAGATTCCATTATTCATTCACTCATTTTGAGATTCTTAGTTGCAATCCAAAGAAACTGTTCTAGCTCATTAAAGCAGATAAAAATACTTTATTAAAGGGTATAAGCCTCAGAATTTCTGGAAAAGTCGCAGAAGCAGGCTTGATGGCCGTTCCAGGAAAAAAATTCCAAAATAAAATGCAAAATGACACCAGCACCACGGCTATCCACCCAGGCAGTGACACCCAGCTTTTCATAGGTACAGTCTAGAAGACTCCAGGAGTTGTCTTCAGTACCTGGAATCACTGGAAATGTCACTGCCTGAGTGATACGTGTGTGCATGGCTACAAAGTATGTTGGCTAGGGAAGTCAGTTTCTGGGCTCTGCCACTGTTGAGTAGTGGACTGAGGAAGTGAAGCATTCCCCAAACACAAGAAAGGTGTACAAAGGTGCCAAAGAGTCAAAATAAATGACCAGTGCCCCCAACAAGCAAGAGGGCACTAGACAGAAACTGAGGAAATGATGAGGAAACATAAAAATAACACATTAAGCAACAAATTTGTGTGGAATCTGTAGTTTGTTGGGGAAGGCAGAACAAAAATCAAGCAGATAGTCCCATTAATAAAGACACAATTATAAACCCCATAAGCAATGCAAAGGAGAGAGATCTGGTTCTCTGAGAGCCCATATCAACCAAGGGGACCCAACTCGAACTGCGGATCCAGAAGACTTCTTGAGGTAATGATTTCTGACCTGAGTCTGAGGAAGGAATGAGTTAAGCAGACGAAGGGAGTTGAAGAACCTTCCAGCACATTCCAGTCAGGGGAAGCACATATGCCAAAGGCCTGTGGTGAGAGGGAACACAGGGAATCTGAGGAAGTGGAAGAACCGTGTATTTATTCTAGATTAAGGTTGATGGGGGAGAGGAGTGTTGGAAGTAAGTTTTGAAAGGTAGATGGAGTTAGATGAGGCCATATTTCTTTCTTCATTATGAAAGCAAACATGGAAGGCCTGAGCTGGAGAGCTCAACAATAATCAGATCACCCTGACTGTTGTGCGCCAAATAAGCATTGGGAGGCCGTGGACATTGCGTGGTTCGGGAGAGATGTGACAGCAGTCTCGGCCTCATACAAGACACATGGACAAAGCCCACAAGCCACTCGACAGTATTGTCACTCTTACTTCAAGTTTATGTTCTATTTCATTTTTTAAAATTTTTTAAAGATTTTATTTATTTATTCATGAGAGACAGGGAGAGAGGCAGAGGAAGAGGGAGAAGCCGGCTCCCCGCAGAGCAAAGAGCCTGATGCAGGACTCGATCCCAGGACCCTGAGATCATGACCTGAGCCAAAGACAGACCCTTAACCAACTGAGCCACCCAGGCTCCCCTGTGTTCTAGTTTAATCAGTTTTCCCATATCTGATATTTTGCAAAATTGAATTATATACCTCCCCCAAATTTTTCTGATTTTGAGAAGCTTAATACCATAAATATTTCTTTCTTTTTTTTTTTTTTTTTGAAACTGCCCTGGGATAATACTACAGAATATCTGCAATTCATAGTCTAATGCATTCGGACAAGCTGAAATGCCTTGAAATTCAGAATTTATTATAAAATGCATTATGGTTTCCAAACAGTAGTGCGTGACCTAGGAATTATAGTATTTATCACTGCTTTTCAGACTTCAACCCAAAAATTGCCTTAACCTGCTCCGGTATCTGTTAACTCTTCCCCAATTAATTCTTAGTTAATTTCTGTATCAATAGCAATAGAAACCTCTGTAAGAATTTCATTAATTTTTTTCTTCAATTGCTTAAATTTCAGTTAGGACTAAAGATTTCTTTGCATTAAAGCAGCCTGAAGCATTCGATAAAAAAAAAAAAAAAGTGGGATTCGGAGCCAGAAGTCCTGATATTAAGTTCTCTTTCCCTCACTTCTGAGATATTTGACATCTTGCAAATTTTTTGGTTTCTCTCATCCTTTGCCTTCTCAGCTGAAAAAGTAGCACGATAGGGTCTCCAAAGGAGCTGCAGTGAACAGGAAACAAAAAGATGCTTCATCAAAATGATTTGCGTATTGTAAAAGCATAGAAGCATGAGTTGTTACTAAACATAAATTTACTAGATACATAGGGCAGGAGATGCAGAAACATTGGGGTTCTTGCTGGCAAACACGATATCCAAAAAAAAAATTTTTTAAAGATTTTATTTACTTATTTGAAAGAGAGAGAGAGAGAGCACAAGCGGGGGGGGGGGGGGGGAGAAGCAGGCTTCCTGCTCATGGGGCTCGATCCCAGGACCCTGGGATCATGACCTGAGCCGAAGGCAGACGATTTACCGACTGAGCCACCCAGGCGCCCCAATATCCAAAATTTTTGCAGCATTTTAACAATATGCATAGAAGAGACCACAACTGCTTTGACTGTACATGTGCTCCTTCTTTCAGAACTTCTCCCGCTGGTCTCTGACCTCGGAGCATGTGAAAACTCAGAATCAGCCCACAGCAGCCTCCCAGGTGGGCTCTGCTCCAGAAGCCAATCATGGTGGTGAATTTAAAGAGGCAAAGAGTAAGCGAGTCATAACTCTTCCATAACAATGAACCCTTAGGTTCCTCCAGTGCACTGTTTCATCTTCTTCTTTTTTTATTTATTCATCCAGTATAAATAATACTCAGTTCGAGGCACATTATTATCATTGACCCATATGAGGCTCTCTAGTTTTAATATTTAGTTATTCCGTTTTATCTCTATCTCCAAAGTAACCATTCTGTTGTGTTTATTCCTTTTTATTTTTAAGCGCTTAAAAACGATGTGTGATTTTGTTGGCATTTATTTTAAGCTATGAAAATCCTTATAGATCTCATTCAGCTTCTATTTTTCTGGGTGAAGGTTTTTGTTTTTGTTTTTTCTAAGATCCAATCTTATTTCTATATACACATCAGATGTGTTCTTTCTAATGCTTCCTAATAACCCATGGTGGTATTCTCCAAGTCTGTGTACCCAAACTGCCTCTGACTTTCACCATTGTAAACAAAATTGCAATAAGTATCTTCGTATTTTTCAGGCTATAAATATGTTTGAAATTTTTTTTGCTACATTCTCAGGAGCAGAATTGCCAGGTCACAGCATATACATAGACTTAATTTGTATACGTCATGCCAGAATGTTCAGAGTGACTACACCCATTATACTCCCCCAGGAAGCTTTCTGTGCTCCTATTTCCCTGACAACACTCGGCGTTATCCAGCTTTCCAATTTTTACCAATTTAATATCGTTAATTTAAACTGCATTCTGATTATTATCTTTAGCATGGCTTCAGGGACACGTTGGTTTTGAGAGTTTTCTTTTCTGTAAATTACTTGTTCATGTTCTTTGTTTTTCTTGTACAGTAACTGACTTACCAATTTACTGAAATGCTTTCCTAATTATGAATCACTTGCCAGTTTTAGATATTTAAAACTCCTCCTCCCAGTCAGTCATGTATTAATCTGGCCCACGGTAGTCTTCATGAATGGAAAGCTTTAATTTTCATCTACTTACGGTTGTCAACTTTCTGCTTTATTTTCTTTTTGAATTTTTTGAACTGTTTCGCTATTCCTATGTTATAAGGATTATCTCATACATTCCCTTCTATCAGCTCTGTGTTTTTCCCTTTCCAATTTAGATCTTTAACCTTCTTGGAGGTCACTCTTTATTTGGGGCTGGGTAGGCATCCAATTTAATTTTTCTGCATACAGTAAGTCCGTTTTCCCAAAAAACTTCAACTAAACAATTTTCACAGAATCATGGTAATCCGTTTAAGGTGGATTAAATTTCCTTGGATACATGAGTCTCTTCTGAGTGGATTATTTTTTTCCACTTATCTGTTTGTCTGATCTTATACCAATAGCACACTGCTTTTATCACTTTGGCCTTGTAGTATGTCTTAATACCGGACAAGGCAAGCTCTCCATCTTTATGACTTCTCGTTCAGCAACAGACAGCCATGGACTTTTATTCACCTCTACAAATTTTACTGCAAGTTTAGTAGTTTCTGCAAAATATTTAACTGGAATTTGTGTTGAAATTGCACTGCATTTATATACTGAATTGAAGAAAATCTACATCTTAGGAAGATGCATTCATCCCATCCAGGAGCATGAAATGTCACTCCATTTCTTTTTTTTTTTTTTTTAAGATTTTATTTATTTATTTGACAGAGATAGAGACAGCCAGCGAGAGAGGGAACACAAGCAGGGGAGTGGGAGAGGAAGAAGCAGGCTCATAGCGGAGGAGCCTGATGTGGGGTTCGATCCCATAATGCCGGGATCATGCCCTGAGCCGAAGGCAGACGCTTAACCGCTGTGCCACCCAGGCGCCCCTCTCCATTTCTTTAGATCATCTTTTATATCCTTTACTAGAATTTTAAAGCACCGGGAAATTTATGTGAAACTTGGAAATAAGGCCAAAAAGATGCGCGGAACACACTTTCACTATCACTTGGGGATGAAGGCCACAAAAGGAAAGTATTGCTACAGAAAGCACTTGGTTTATCTCGCTGTTTACTGTTAATAAAAGGTCTCAGATTTAGTGAGGTTACATGTTAATTTCTAGAATTTCATCCAGTAGATGCAAACAACTTTGTGTCTGATGAAACGAGTAACTCCAAAGACTCAAGGTGAGTGATACATTTATTTTATAACCAATTCAACAATATTATCTTAGTATTTCTCTACTAACTTGCCTACAAATCCCTGGCTTCTTAAGTGCTCTTTGGACTGACCGTGACATGATCACTTCCCTTATTAATTAATGAATTTAAAAATCTTTGACACAGGTTGATTTTCCATTTACACAAACATCATGATTTTTTCTTTCTGAAGATTTCATTTTGGCAACTTTCTCCATAAAGGTCCTCCACATTCTGGGTTACGTTAACTCCTGGATATTTCAATAGCACTTTTCTGGAGTTTTCTGATTATTGCTGGTGTCGAGAAATGCTTTCTTATTTTTGAAGTTTGATGCTGTATCCATCAACCGTGCTAAACTCTTATATTGGTTTTAATAGCTTCTCTCTGGATCCTATCATTTCCTTCAGGTAGACAATCATAATACCAGCAATTAAAGAACAGTTAGATACTGTACTGATTTTTTAAAGATTTTATTTATTTATTTGAGAGACAGAGAGAGAGAGGGTGCACGAACGTCTGGGAGAGGGAGAAGCAGACTCCCCGTCGAGCAGGGAGCCAGATGTGGGGCTCGATCCCATGTTCCATGACCTGAACCACAGGCAGATGCTTAACCGACGGAGCCACCCAGGCGCCCCTACACTACTAAATTTCTAAAGGTGGGTAAAAGATAAATTCCTAGAAAATTATTAAATGTCAACACTTGTCCTAATTTTGCACATACTTCTCTTGAGTTTGATCCCAGTTTTAGCTTCTGACTCTTAATAGAAATGCATATTTATGGTGTGCTTGCACACAGATGACTTCATTTGATATCAACCTAAATCCGCTAAGGTCAATGTCATGCCCGTTATACACTGAAGAAAATAAATATATAAAGGATCCGAGCATTGTGAGAAGTCAAAGCCCTGGCTGCAGTGGGTCCCTGTCAATACCCAGCTCTTGTGCCTTGAAATCAGATGCAATTTCTGCAGCAGATACTTTTGTGTGTCTCCCTACCTCTGCTCTCCGGGTCGTTATAGTACCCAGCAAGTTCACAAAAAACAGAGTTGATCACAGCCAAAGACCACAGCTTTGTCCCCCTTAGTTCTAGAAAGGAAGACTGATTTGTTATTGTGGAAAAGTGGGAAAAACAAACTGAGGGCTACTCCTCAAAGGTCTTGCTCCCTCCTTAGAGTCTGGAGGACAGAGCCAGGGTCCTGTAACTGCTTTGGGCAGATTTTAAGATCTGCTGTGGTAGGTTGGCCAGATTTGGCAATAATATATAGGATGCCCAATTAAATTTGAATTTCCAGTAAAACAATAGCTATTATTTTAATATAAGCATGTCCCATGCAATATTTAGGACATGCTTGTACTAAAAAAGAATCCAGTGTTTATCTGAAATTCAAACGAAACTGAGCATCGTGTACTTTATCTGGCAGTCCTAGCTAGCTTGAGATGAACGCTCATTTGCTAAGAGTCAAGTGGCCCCATTTGCAGAAATTTTTAGTGTTCACATATCTCTATTTCAAAAGGTATAAAACCCATACCTTATCTTTTATCGAAAGATACTGTTTCAAAAGATTGATATATGTTGTCCCAGAAGATGTAGAAGAATCAAGAGTTTTAATTCAATTATCTTTTACAATCACTATAATTAAAAAGCTTCAAACATTTAATTCTTCCGAAAATTCAACCCCTTAGAATATGCACTCTCTCAATTAAACTTACACTACCCTCACTAAGACATGACTCAAATCACCACTTTCAAACAATTTGTTGCTATTATCAAACCTGCTAACAAAGACTCAAAATCACCCCTTGAAGGAACCAGCACCAAGATGCCTGTCGAGAGCACGTGAGCCAGATGGGAACCTTCCAAGATCACCTCATGACAGTTGTCCATTGTACCCATCTTTCCCCTAAAACACTAGAATTTTCTCTCTCCCTTACGAAGTGTTTCTCCACTCCTTCTAATACTGTTGTTTAATTTTATACATTTAATATATTTAGATCTCTAATAGAAGGTTAACTCATTACTGTATCATCGCCAAGTGGTTATCCAACAGAAACAGAATTTTTTAGAAGTATTTTGTTGGAGCTACTCTGGAAAACAGTGTGGAGGTCCCTTCAAAAGTTAAAAATTGAGCTACCCTATGATCCAGCCATTGCACTACTGGGTGTTTACCCCAAAGATACAGACATAGTGAAGAGAAGGGCCATATGCACCCCAATGTTCATAGCAGCATTGTCCGCAATAGCTAAATCGTGGAAGGAGCCGAGATGCCCTTCAACAGATGACTGAATTAAGAAGTTGTGGTCCATATATACAGTGGAATATTACTCAGCCATCAGAAAGAACAAGTTCTCAACATTTGCTGCAACATGGATGGCACTGGAGGAGATAATGCTAAGTGAAATAAGTCAAGCAGAGAAAGACAATTATCATATGGTTTCTCTCATCTATGGAACATAAGAACTAGAAAGATCGGTAGGAGAAGAAAGGGATAAAGAAAGGAGGGGTAATCAGAAGGGGGAATGAAACATGAGAGACTATGGACTCTGAGAAACAAACTGAGGGCTTCAGAGGGGAGAGGGGTGGAGGATTGGGATAGACCGGTGATGGGTAGTAAGGAGGGCACGTATTGCATGGTGCACTGGGTGTTATACGCAACTAATGAATCACCAAACTTTACATCAAAAACCAGGGATGTACTGTATGGTGACTAACATAATAAAAAAATATTATTATAATAAAAAAAGAAGTATTTTGTCGGTAATTGTAATTTATTTTATTTTATTTTTTTTTAAAGATTTTATTTATTTATTTGACAGAGAGAGAGAGACAGTCAGTGAGAGAGGGAGCACAAGCAGGGGTAGCGGGAAAGGAAGAAGCAGGCTCCCAGAGGAGAAGCCTGATGTGGGGCTCCATCCCAGAACATGGGGATCACGCCCTGAGCCGAAGGCAGACGCTTAACGACTAAGCCACCCAGGTGCCCTGGTAATTGTAATTTATTACAGAGTTGCAATGTAACAGAAAATAGAGATGATATATTATCTTAAACATATAATTTTAATATTATATATATTGTATATATTATTATATATTATATAAAAGTATAACAATATAACGTATGATATATAGTATAATATATATTATATAATATTGTATAATGTTACTGTATATTATATAAAATTATATAATATATAAATTATGTTATATATATTAATATATAAATACGCATCATCTCCATTATCCATACATAATATGTATGCATATATAATATATATTATATTGTATATTATATATTATGACATATATTACTATAAATTATATTAACATATATCATCTCCATTATCCATATATGTATATATACAAGTACACATTATATATACACAATATATATTATAATCTTCACAGCAACCCTGAGAGATGATTAACTCTTTAATACAGATGAGGAAGCTAAGGCTCAGAAACATTAAATAAACCATTCCAGGTCCCCATGGCCGACCAAGGCCATCTGAAGTCCAGGCTCTTACACTGCCTCCCTACTTGCTCAGATCACCCTGAGTGGCAGGCACACCCAAGCCCTATCCCCGCCTGCCCCGCCCCCGCTTCACCCCACAGGGAGGCTGGGAAAGCCGCAGGAAAGCTGCAGCTCCGACAGACCACGTGACAATTCTGGCGCGAGAGGGAGAAGCAGAAGTTGACCTGGGTTTCTGGAAAATCTGTTTTCTTGATCAAAGGGACAAATACGAATTACTACTCTTCCCCTCCTCTCCCTGCCACCCTGCCAAGACCTCGGATCTGTTGATGGGAGGGGTAGCCCTCACGCTGGGATGACTATTAAGGTAAGACCGTGTGATCTTCAGAGAAGCCACCTAGCGCTGGTGTTATTGAACCGCTGAACCGAGAAGAGCAGTATCTCCCTTGACTTCCTATTAGGTAAAGATAAGACTACCTGCTCAGCTAGTTTGTTGGGTGTGAATTACCCTTCCATGCAAATTATTTGGATATTAAGGGATTCTCAACAGATTCAAATTCCACCATCAGAGACCAAATGCCTAATATTTCCAGGCTCATTGATGGACATCCTCATCAGTTAAGCCTTTCTCAATATCCCTGTGTGGCGGGGATTTCTGTACCTATTTCACGTAACTGTGGACCTGGCCGTTTGTGCAAAGCTACACGTAGCAGGTGACAAAGTCAGGATTCAAATCTGTGTCATCTGAATCTGATGTTAGGCTTCTTCTCTCTTTCAGCTCTCCGGAAACACTCCTATGATACTGAGACGACAGCGTGGTTTCATTTTGAAAGTATGCATTGCACAGGAATTTTCCAGTTTGCAGAAACAAAGAATCATTTTATAAGGAAGTTTCACTTTTACCCAAACTCACGTTCCTTAAATTCACCGAGTACATTATCTGGCTTATGGGTGCTCATTTTCATGTACAGCGAGCTGTGCTCTCTGCCATGGAGAAATGATTTGTGGTAAAATAAAGACCGAGATTGAAGGAACACTAACAAAAAACAACCAAACGGCAAAGTACCAAGCAATTGCTATGTTCTAAATGTAAAAAAACATGGAAAAGGATGGTAATGGTCGCATCTCACGTGGGCAAAGGGTGGCGTATGCAATGCCTTGAGAATTCCCTTACAATCGCCTTTTACCTTGAATTCATAATACTACACTGACTGGCAATCCCTCTTCATACAGAGAGTCTCTCAGCAGTGGAAGAGAAACATCAATTGTCCTCTTAAAAAGAAAAAAAAAAAAGTACTACAGAATGGGGGGGGAAAGATTCGGCAGGATCACAAGTTGTGGAAAGGCACTGCAAAGTCAAAGAGAGCTGGGTCACTACTCCTCTGCCCACAGTCTCAATAGGATAAATTCCTCCGGGGTCTTAAAAGATAATGAGCACGCCAATTATTGTCTCGGGGCACGGGAGCAGGACGAGGAATGACTGCTGTTTTCAGATGTACTAACACACGCTGCACAAGTCAGAAATGTCGTCCTCCAGGAGTCGCTCCTAGTTGAGCAAAGAGATGTTAATCACAGGTGAGTCTTGCCAGTGGCTCTCCAATCACACGAGTCAGAGCTCGTTTGCAGTTCAAGGAAGATGCTCTCAAATCAAATCTGCTACTAACGAGGTAGCACAATAAGGAGACTGGCAGCAACCACAAATCTTTCGATTTCCAAGCCAGTTGTCTATTTGTCCTCCTGGGCAGAGAGCACATATTTCTACTGCTTTCGGGGCAAAGCGATTCAAACAGATGCCGGAGACAGAGGAAGATAACGGTGATGCATGAACGGGAGCCGCTCTGCAGTAGGTCGTTTGACATAATAATAATTGCTATTTGATACATTAAGAATAATTTTCAAGTACAGATACCACATTCTGTTCAAGCCTATTAAGGTTCCTGAGGAAGTAACACAGGCATTTTGGTGTTCAGCACTCCTCTGAAGTTCTTTTGTTTCTATTGTTGTTCACTTTGGGTTTTGAGCCTTAATTTTTTTTTTTTTATTGAAGAAATTTAAAACCCACAAAACACTTGAAAGAAAAGAATAAATACCATGCACCTCAATTCATCAATATATTAACATTCTGTCACATTTGTTTTAATTTCTGCTTAACCCCCCCTTCCTTCCTCCTTCCCTTCCTCCCTCCCCCCCTTCCTCCCCCCTTCCCCCTTTCCTCCCCCTTTCTTCCTCCCTTCCTCCCCTCCTCCTTTCCTTCCTTTCTTCCTGTCTTTCTGTATCTGGGCTAATCCTCTATTCTGTTACATAAGAATAAATATACTTTTTTGCTGAAACATTTGAGAATAAGTTACAGACATCATGTCAGTTCGTCCCTAAATATCACACATCTGCTCAGAGTGAGTGTCCTACATAACCACACCATCACTCTCACATAACCACATTAAAATTTCCCCAACTGACCGAAGTTGTCTTTTAAGATTTGCTTTACTTTTTGCAATCTAGGATCAAATCAAGGTTCACACATTACATTTGGTTGTGTCTCTTTAATACCTTTCATCTCTTTTAGAAGAGCACTCAGCTTTTTGTTTCTGTTTTCATGACATTGAAAAATTCAGGATAGTGGCCTTTATTATGCCCCACATTCTGTATTTAATTCTTTCTCACCATAAGGTTCAGGTTAAGTATTTTGGACTGAATACTACAGAGTACATAGGTGATATTGTATATCTCCCACTGTATCATGTATCTGCTATAGAAGGTAATTTTCCATGGCAATTAAAACATAATCCATGGGATAATACATAGAGTCCATGCAAATATCCTAACATTTTATTCAAAAATTTTTGCACTACTTTGTGATCTTTGCTTGAATTACATTTGGCGGCAAAATGGTGACTTTTAAAAATCCTCTCCTTTTTTCTACGTTTATTAGCGTATAACATTTTATAAAGAAGAGCTTCTACCTTCCCCCCCATTCTCTCTCTGTATCATTATAGATTTATATTCAATGTGATATCATCCATTACCATCATTATTCTTTTCAATGCTCAAATTGTCCCATTTTGGCAAGTGGCAGCCCCTTCATCTTAGCTTCTGTTATTCTTTTGACATGACCCCATTAGTCTCTGAGCATTTCCTTGCTTTAGGGCATAACAAAAATATCCCAGACTTCTCTTGTATTTTTCTTGCCCAGACCTGGACTTGGCCATTTCTATAAGAAAACCTTAGCTCTTTTTAGTTCAGGCTAATATCTGTATGTTCTAACCACTCTGAAGGAATAGGATAGAACACCCCACCCACCCACCAAATGTGGTTGGAATGTCAAGACTGATGACACACAGCCAGAAGGTACGGAAAGGCTTATTACTTATATAATGAGGCTTTCTGCGGAAAGCAGGGTAGGCTTCTCAAGCTGGCCTGAAAATGCCTTGCAGGAGAGGTAAAGGAGACTGGCGTGGGTCTTTATGGTAGTCAGAGGGTGAGGCTGACATGAGAACTCATGTGCACAGACAGAATCTTATGTGGTCTGAACTTCCCAGCAGTACCAAAGGAGAAAGATCCAGACTTTCTCATCAGCTTGTCCAGAAGCAGGGCAGAAGGGGAAGGAGGGGTGAGGCTTAAGATGTTAGCAATCAAGCCTCAAAAAATGGAGCCAGACTCTTTATTACACTGGATTATACTTATATGTTTGTATTTAAGTCTATAAGATAGAGATGTGTTACGTCGCTACTACGTGAGTGTAAATCTCCTGCAAGGGTACGTGTGAAGTCCACGGAATAAGAACACAAGGCACTTTGAGCCCTTGGAGGGGAAACCACCTCCATAAATACACACCATGATCATCAAAATCATTATTCCTTTCTAAAGTCCTTAACATTTTTAAATTGCTTCTAAGTCAGATATGGACAGGGCTATCAATTTTCTGTTTAGAAAATCAACTTTAGAAAGGCTATGGGCTTTCAGGATGTCAGAGAAACTCTAAGAGGGTCAAAAGACTTTTAACTTCTCTCTTAGCCAGGACATCAAGATGATTCTCAGAGCCTTTATATATCATATAAAATGTTAGGTTAGAGCAGCTCGTCATTACATTGGATTAACACAAATAACCATTACATTTACACACTGAGAAAATAAAGCTACAGATCTGTGTCAAAATAGATAATATTAATAACAATAATAATAGCAGCCAACACATACTAAATGTATTTATGTTCCAGGAACTCTTTCAAACACGTAACAGTCATCCTCACCATAGGTGATGGGATTAAACATTAGTATTACCCCAATTTTGCAATGAGGAAGTTGAAGCCCAGAAAGGTTAACTGATACGACCAACATCTCACAGTGAGTAAGTGAAGGAGTAAGGACGCAAACATGAAACAGGAAGAGCACAGACTGATTGCCACCAAATATAGAAAGTGCCAAACTGGCTCAGATTTTACACAAGTGAGAACAAACCTTTATTCTGCTCTATTTCATTTTTACTTCAGAATATTAGGGGGAGAGCCTCCAAGAAGACAAGTAACCGAATGACTACTCATTAGGCAGACATGTTGTTTGGACTTTTCCAATCCAGAGGATTACGACAACAATCAATTTGAAACTTAGTTACGCAAGCCCTGTTGGGTTCCCAAGGCTATTTTCCCTTGCTAAAATCCAGACGCAGTTACATAGTAAAGTGACAGAGGCATTGATTTCAGAAGTCGCCATACTGATGGATTAAAAAAAATTGTTCAACCGCTGTTTGACCGTCAACTTTGGAGATCTCAGTACAACACATAGAGAGGTATGTTCCACATGATTTGTATTTTTCAGAGCCTTTTCACACATGTCACATTTAATCTCCTTTTTTTTTTTTTTTAAGATCATTTATTTATTTGACAGAGAGACAGCCAGCGAGGGAGGGAACACAGGCAGGGGGCGTGGGAGAGGAAGAAGCAGGCTCCCAGCAGAGCAGGAAGCCCGATGTGGGGCCTGATCCCAGGACCCCGGGATCACGCCCTGAGCTAAAGGCAGACACTTAACGACTGAGCCACCCAGGCGCCTCCACATTTAATCTCCCTAATAACCCAGGGCTAATGACAGAAAATTTGCATATACAAACATGGAGCAAGTATGTTATGTAATCCATGTACATACTGAAGTAAAGGCAGTGTGGCAAATACCTTTACAATCCCTTGGAGTACAACCCTGCTTGAACAGCTGTGCCAAGCAGCTGGGCCACAGACATTACCTTTGACAAAATGACCCATCTCGGCTGGGATGCCTTTCACTTGCTTTCTGTCCACTGGGATTCTGGGTTCTGCTGGGTCATGCACAAAGGTGGAATTGCAAGGAAGTCAACACCTCTGAAGCAACCTTTAATCAACAGGAGGTGGGAAGCGGTACGTAAAGACTTTTTCTTCTCCCCCATCCCTGGTGGATGATTCCAGGGTACATTCTATATAACTCAGGTGGGGTTATATAGAGCCCCCAGCTGCTGCCAGCCGTCTTCTTAAAATGTATCTTTGAGTTGGCTTCCTTCCTTCCCTGTTTTACCCTTTCCAATCCACCATGCCTCTTCTGCTTTATTGGATTTGGGTGCAGTTGTTAATTAAGAGTTAAAATATATACATCCAAAAAAGTTGTATTCCTGGGGAACCCTTCCTCAGGCCCTTGCCACAGGTTCTGCTTTGGGGGGGAGGGGGGAAATCAAAGCCAAACCCAAGAGTTTAAGTAACTTCCTAAAAAAAAAAAGCCACTTAACGTTGGAGTCTAGAATATCTGTCAGATCTCCATCTAGGTCTTCTCTCTCCTTATGGGATGCAGATTAAAGGCACAGGTTCTCAAGTAGATTCACCTGGATGAGAAACTAGCTAAGACATCTTGAGAACATGCCTTGATTTTTCTGAGCTTCAACGATGAAATTGGAATATAACAAAAATAATAACAAGTGCCAATCTTAAGTAGGTCCACGTGTAGACTTTGTTCTAAATGCTTTATGTATGTTAACCTACTAATCATCACCATGACCTTATGAGATATATACTAGTACTGTCACCACTTTACAGACAAAGAAATCATTCTCGAAGGGTTACTATGCCCAAGATCACAGAGCAAGTTAAGTAGCACACGAGGAATTCCAACCCCAGACAGTCAAGCCCTAGGGCTCATACATTTAAGCACTGTTTATTAGCTTTACTGCTTTCTCACAGGGTTTTAACATTCAAATGTAATAATAAAATAAAAACACATCGCATTTAGTACCACACTAAGTGCACAGGAAGTACTTACAAATATTAGCTTAAAAAGGAAAAAAAAAAGAAAAACGATTTTTTAAAAAGTGTTAATCCTAATGAAAAAGACTGACAACAAATATTCCTTTTCTGTCCATTTATCCTCATTTCTCTAATTTCTTCTTTTCTCAGACTCTCTTCCATTAAATGTTACTGCCCTTCCGTCACACTGACTTGGTGATGTTTTATGTTTCTGTGGTCCTGGTCCCCAGTCACCTTTCCCAACTTCTCCCATTTCTTCCCCTCAAACCTCATTTTTCTCAATTTCAAGGCCACTGACACATCAACATGAGAAACATCAGAAATAGTTTATTTTCTTGACAGTCCCTTCAGAATGTCACCAGCAAAAATGTTTTTGTGGTATTTGCAACAAAACACCCCAAAATATGTGCGGAGACACAATCAGTATTTGTTAGATCCTTCAATATGTAAATGGAGAATTCTCAGGGATCTAAAGGGATCAACAAAGAGGAGATCCTGGTGGTGTGGGTGCTGCCTACAGTCTAAGGGACGAGCGAAAAGAGCAAATAAACTAAGTAAACACTTTATTTGATTCATTGGCAAGATCTTCTCTTTCCTTTTAATTAATAGTCTAAATGCTAATTCACTTACCTTAACCTTTCCTCACAAATTACACCCCTGAGAATAATATGCATATGCAAAAGAGTCACGCTGGGAGCTGTAATTAAGGCCCTTGACAACTTCTCTGATTACTACATTTTTCACAAGTACCAAGAAGTGTTGGAACCACTGTCTGGATTTATTCCCCCTGTGGAAGAATGATGCTTATAGAAATCTGAATGATTCTGGTGATCACTCATAAAACGTCAGCAGATGACCAACAGATGAACACACAGTTGATGCACTTTGTCTCCTTAGGCCACTTTGTATTATCCTAAATTTTAGGAAAGCAGTATCTATAGTAGCTTGACTTTTCTTTGGAACAGCAAAGTATGAATTAATCCAATTTAGTTTAATTACGTAAGTTATTTCCCAATGAAGAAATGTTCCCCGATACGATGAGTATATTTGTCAGACACCCAGGTGGCTCAGGTGGTCAAGCCTCTGACTCTTGATTTCGGCTCAGGTCGTGAGCTCAGGGTTGTGAGACTGAGCCCCACATCGGGCTCCACACTCAGGGTGGAGTTGGCTTGGGATTCTCTCCTTCCCTCTCCTCTTGCCCCTCCCCCCCACTCTCTCTTCCTAAATAAATAAAATCTTTAAAAATAAATAAATAAACTTGTAATTTAATCACTTCCATTAAACAATCTTTTTGAAGCGGTTGTCATGGTGACACTTCTTCCAAGGTTTGCAGTAATTCCTCTACTCCTACAGCAAGCAGCTATTTGCTCTGACTTTTTGGACAATGGTTAACTAATAAAAAATTAATCTTCACATTAATGTGTATCTGCATCTCACTCTGAAATATTCTCCCAGCTGAAGAGCTTACATATTGTTTACTCTTTCAGCCAACTTGTTTCAAATGAGTAATTAAAGGCAAAGTAAAACTCTCAGGGCTGAAATGGTATATGCGTTTACCTCAAGTGAAGGATGGCATTTCCTTGCATATTGGGTGATACTATTCTCCTGCTACATACCAGTGTGCCTCAGTAGTGATCATATAAATGTCTAGAATTTCAACCTTGCCCGGTTATTTTTGTTAACTCAAATATAGATTCCCACATTAAACATCCTGAAACATTTTGTCCTCTACAACGTTATCCCTTGAAGAAGTTGTACCGTCCTTTAAAACATAATGAAATGAGTTTCTTTTTTTTAAGACGGGAATTTTTAGCACCACTTTTATAGAGCGCTCTTGGTGCAGGAATCAAAATTATTAGCAGTGCCTTTTTTGCTTGTTTTAAGAGACTCTTCATTTTCGGCTGATGGTTACATCTCTAAATAGATTTCACGCTCCCCGCTCCGAGACAGAAAAGCACACATAGCTCTCTTAACATTCAAATCACAGTGTCTCCACTCATCATCACCAAAGTCCAATATCTATCCTGGAACCTATTAAATTAACTACAGAATCTGGGCCGGTCTCAAGTTCTCAAAAAAAAAAAAAAAAAAAAAAAAAACCATGCCTGTGAGGAACTTTCACTCATTTTATCCCTCTATTCTAAAGAATGTTTTTACATTCCAGAATGTACCTTAAAGGATTTTAAAGGTTTGGGGGGGGTTGGTTTGTTTTGGTTTTTGTGATCCTATGATTTCATCATGACTGCTCTCGACGACAAAGGACAGTCCTCTCTACGTGAAGAGGGATCTGAGTGTAAAGAAGTCCCGCTTGGTAAAAGCCCCAGCTTAGGGTTTGCCATCATGTAGCCATGGGATGCTCAATTTACTCAAGTTCAAAAACAAGAAAGGGATTACTTGCAAAACCCCATTGAAGACGGGTAACAACTGAAGAGGGAAAATTCAGTCCGAGGAAGGCACTTGGCACCGAAGCTCAGTGGGGATCTAAGAGAGTAGCCAACATTTGGAGGTCAGAAACCAGGTCATAAAGCAAGGGACAGATGCAGTTAGGCAATCGGTGCCGAGGACACCTGCACACCAAGTGTCACACATCCCCACCGGCTCTTCAAGACCTACCATGGCAACGGGGCCTGGCGGGAACCATGCAGGAGAGATTAAAGCTTCCTTTCTGAAACTTTCATGGCTAGCCACAGCTGTGTATGACCCCAAGTCATCCTGCGCTACTGCAAAGCATGCAGCTTACAAGTGAGAATGGCATTTTTAGAAATCTGCTTCTCAATTCTAGAATGCTATCATTTTAAAGGAACATTCTGCATAGACCGTAGAGTTACATCTGAGCAGGGGCACCTACTAGGCGCCAATCCATTGTTCTCGCATGTATTCATCTGGTGCTGACTTCACCTTTCTGTCTGTATCGCCTTCTCCCCAACACGACCATAACAGCAGCCATATCGCTAGGAGGCAACAGCTCTATTATCAAAGTACCAAAAATTTAATTTTAAGCTCAAAAGGATTTCATAGGGTGTCAAAGTTGCTGCTGCTGACTCATCTAGGCCAATGCTTCTGAAACCTTAATGTACATACAAGTCTCCTCTCAGAGGATCTTATTAAAATTCTGTAGTTCTTGGGTAAGATGTGACATTTTGCATTTGTTAAAAATTTTATTTATTTATTTGAGAGAGAGCATGAGTGGGGGGGGGGGCAGAGAGAGAGGGAGGAGCAGACTCCCCACTGAGCAGGAAGCCCAATGTGGGGCTTTATCCCAGGACCCTGGGATCATGACCTGAGCCGAAGGCAGACGCTTAACCGACAGAGCCACCCAGGCGCCCCACATTTAGCATTTCTAACAAACTCTCCAGTGATGTCATGATCTATGGACCACGCCCTTGAAACCCTTATAATTGTCCAAAATTCCTGATGTTTCTTCAGATTAAAATTTAGCCTACAGCTGGGGCGCCTGGGTGGCATAGCAGTTGAGCGTCTGCCTTCGGCTCAGGGCGTGATCCCAGCGTTCTGGGATCGAGCCCCACATCAGGCTCTTCTGCTATGAGCCTGCTTCTTCCTCTCCCACTCCCCCTGCTTGTGTTCCCTCTCTCGCTGGCTGTCTCTATCTCTGTCGAATAAATAAATAAAATCTTTAAAAAAAAAAATTTAGCCTACAGCTAAGTCAAATTCTCCAAAGGCAAGCATTCTCCTACTGGGGTCCCTGGGTCTCCAGCTCGGCATCAGACTGCCCAGGTTCTAGTCCCAGGCTCTGGGCTCCTCTCCCTACTTCCTGTGTCACCTTGCTATTGAATCTTATGACTCCATTTCCTCGACTTCAAGAATGAGCATAACACAGAACCTGTCTCATCATATCATTGTAGGCATCAATTAAGATGACCCAGGTAACAGACCTCCCATAATGCTCAGTACAGTAATCAAACAACAAAGGTCCTTACAGGACCCTAAGATGAACTTCAGGGACATCAATGAAGACACTGTAATTATTTCTAAAATGTTCTATGTGCTTAAGTTTACTTCCCCTAGAGAGAGTCCATGCCTCTCTTTAGATTCTCACTGAGACTCACAACCCTAAAAAATTTAAGAATCATTGATGGAGAGTGACTATGGGGCCCAGAACTGCCCTGGTGTTCAGAAGATGGGTCTGAGGAAAAGGTAGATTTTGGCACAGCACTGCCATGAGCCAAGCCCCACTGGGCTGGGGGAACAGGCGTAGGAGAGGACAGCAGATGAACTCTTTGCTAATTTATACTACTTAGTGTCCTCATCACCCTAACCTCATAAACAAGTGTTGACCCATTGGGATAAAGTTCTCAGGTGCCCCAAAGACGTAAAATGACATAGCTGGGCACGGTGGAAACATGAGAGCACCAAACTGAACTTGTCCTGATGGCTCATTAGGACAGAGTCAGCTGTGAGCAAGAGAGGCAGAAGAAACAATTTCACTGCCCCTGAAGAACTTGCATCATGACAAAGGCTACAGGAAGATGGCAAAGAGAGTAGCAAAAGAAAGCTAGAGAAAATCCAAAACACTCCCATTAACAAATTCCTGAACAATAATCAGCATTGAGAAAACAGCATGGGCCAAAGCTAAGGTAAAAGAAAATGATACCTTAAAACCTGCTTTATCAATCTTCTTGTTTTCTATTTAGTGGGGGGGGGGGGAGCCCACTTTCACAATAGATAGAGGGGAATCTTTTAAAACTATGTACTATGGGGAAGATGTGAAGGCATTGGATGAAAACTCCGAATATCCTTTTTATTGCTAAAACTAGTTCAAAGCAATCGCTAGGACTACACAGAATATTCGACTAGAATATTGACTAGATTTTTAAGATCGTGAAGTAGGTACATGAAGATAAATATATATGCACAATGGAGCATTGAAGGAAATATATTCATTGAATGTGGTTATGAAATCTCACATGATAAACTGTATTTTTCACAGATATATACCCAAATACCCAAATCTGAACTTGATTTTAAATTATACAAGTACACGGTGCCACAAAAGTTCATTTAAAAGTGTACAAAATATGACCCTTTTTGGTAGGATGTCCACAACCCGCACCATTGCTCTACGATAAATGTGTACACCCTAAAAAGAACTTCTACTTTCAGATGTAATGCCCAACTTTGATTTTCACAAGAATGACAAAGAAATCATTCTATTAGCTGATGCAATTTACTAAGTTAGATAATTTGCTGAATTTGTAATAATTTTGAAGTTACCATGCTTAGTTAACCCTAAATCCCAAGGGCATAATCATTTTTGTATAATAAATAATCACACCAAATAAAATGATAAACTATGGTAATGGCACTTTTTCCTCTTAATCATCAACTATCTCTCATATCCCAGTTAATTTTACATTTCATCTTGTTATAAAAAACATATCAAAGGGCTTTAAAAGACATAGCTTGTTGCAAAGGGAGATGATCACGCAATGGCTCGATAATGCGAAATAGAGGCTAAAACAAGTTTTTAAACGACATTAAAATAAAGAAGAAACTGACACAATTTTGTTAAATTGCTAAAAACATCTGACTTCCTTCCACATGACTCTGTGCTGGAGAAGTCTTGAGGTATCCTATACTTCATGCATTATATCTCTCCCTTCTATCCTTTTCTGAGAAAATCAGCCATGCCAACTTGGCCATGAAGAGTAGCTGGATCTTAAAGATGTTTTAGAACTCAGATATTTTTCTCATTCTTATAATGTGTAGTCTTAAAATGAAGCCAACTTTCATATGCTTGTTTGAGGGGGTCTCTGGTCTTTTGTTACAGAAGGCTTTTGTGCTGGTGGGGGTGGGGGATGGGGTGGCTGGGTGATGGACATTGGGGAGGGTATGTGTTGTGGTGGGTGCTGTATGTTGTTAAGACTGATGAATCACAGACCTGTACCCCTGAAACAAATAATACATTATATGTTAATTTAAAAATTAAAAAAAAAGAAGACAAAAAAGGAGGAGGAGGAGGAAGGGGAGGAGGGAGAAGAGGAAGAGGAGGAGGAGAAGGAGGAGGAGGAGGAGAAGAAGAAGGCGGCTTTTGCGCTAGCCAGAAAAAATAAATATTGCCTCACCTAGATCCTTCCTAATGAATTGACATGGACCAATATCAGTGCAGATGGTCTGTCTTCAGTTTCTCTGATACCAGTGAACAGTCTTTAAAATCAGAAAATTAGCGATGCTAGACCATGACTTGACACAGCAGGGATCTCAACTTCCATGTACTGTTCAAAGGGGAGAGTTCAGAGAGGCTGAGTCCACTTTCAAAACATCATCTAAATTGGGAAGACATTTATTGCTTCAGCCCCACCACAGAGCTAAAAGTCAGTGCTCTCCGAGTGTTCCACGCCTCTTTCTAGAAGGAAGGAAGGAGGGATGAAAGGGGGAGGGATGGAGGGAGGAAAGAAATATAAGAAGCAAACAGTGACAGAACAGAAGGGAAAAACGATAGCAACACAATAACAGTAGGAGACTTCAATACTTCATTTTCGGTTCCGGATAGAACAACCAGACAGGAGATCAGTAAGGAAGGAGAACGCTTGAACACCCCACCCAACAATACTCAAATACCCATTCTTATCAAATACTCATGCAATGGTCTTCAGAAAGAACCACACAGCAGGTCACAAAACAAGTTTTAACAAATTTAAGAACTCTGAAGCCATACAAAGTAACTTCTCTGATCAGAATGGAACAAAAGTAGAAATCTAAGGTCGAAGATACACAGGAAAATTCAGAAATAGATGGAAACTGAACCACCCACTCTTAAATAATGACTAGGCCAAAGAAGAAAACATAAGGGAATTCAGAGAATATCTGGAGACAAATGAAAACAAAAACACAACATACCAAAACTTATGTAATACAGCAAAAGCAGTATTAAGAGGGAAGTATAGAGCAGTAAACATTTACATTAAAAAAAGAAAAAAAACATCTCAAGCGACCTAACTTTACACCTCAGGGAACTAGAAAAAGTAGGAGAAATCAAGCCAAAAGTGAGGAGACGGGAAAGAAATAAGAATGATTAGAGCAGAGATGAACAAAATAGAAAAATAGAAAACAAACAAAAAAAAAATCAAAAAAGTGAGGTCTTTTTTTTTTTAAAGAGTAGCAAAATTGACATTTCTTCAATGTGGCACCAAAACCACAGACATCACACAAAAACAGACAAATTAAACTCCATCAAACTTAAAATTTTCTATATAACAAAAGGCAGCTTCTGTAACTCAACAACAAAGAACCAAACAACTAATTAAAAAATGGGCAAAGGAATTGGATAAACAATTCTCAAAAAAAGATATACAAATGGCCAACAAGTATATAAAAAGATGCTCAACATCCCCAACCATAAGAGAAATGCAAATCAAGACCACATTGAAATATTATTTCTACCCAACAGGATGGCCACTGTCAGAAGAAGAGAAAACAGCAAATATTGGAAAAGACACAGAGAACCTGGACTGTTCCTGCATTCTTGGTGGGAATATAAAATGGTGAACCATTACGGAAAACACAGTGGAGGGTCCTCAAAAAAACTAATATTAAAATTACCTTACAATATCTAAAAGAATTCAAGGCAGGATCTCAAAGAGATACATACACACCCAGTAACTATGAATGGAAGCAACTCACTGAATAGCCACTGGCAGATGAACGGGTAAACAGAGGCAGTATTTACATACAATGACATCTTATGCAGCCTTAAAAGAGAAGGAAATCCTATCACGCGTGTACAGAGCTTCAGTTTTAGAAGATGAAAAAGTTCTAGGGATCTGTTGCATGACAAAGTGATACATTTAACACCAGTAAACGGTACACCTGAGTAAATTTAATGTCATGTGTTTTTTTATCACAATTTTTTAAACCTATACTGATGTCTAGGTACAAATCTCAGAGAATATCATTTAATTTGTCTAGGATGCAGAGTGGATTTTTTTTTTAAGATTGTATTTATTTATTTGAGAGAGAACACATGCGTGTGAGTGCACAAGTAGGGGGAGGGGCAGAAGGAGAGGGAGAAGCAGGCTCCCTGCTGAGCAGAGAGCTCGACTTGGGGCTCGATCTCAGGACCCCGAGATCACAACCTGAGCCCAAGGCAGACGTTCAACCAACTGAGCCACCCACTGACACTGGGATTTTTTAATGCCCTCCTGGTTGTTCATCACCTGCTATACTGAACTATGGACCCAATACCACCAGATCTTCCTTTTTTTTTTTTTCCAAGAGAAGCCAGAATCAGAATTTTTATACAAACACTTCTGATGTTTTAATGTTGGCAGTGAATTTTTAAAATGCCATGCCACCCAAACACACCATGTGCAGCCTCTGGACTAGTGATCTCTGAGTTCCCTACTAGTTTACAATTTCTGTGGATCAAAAGTAAGTTTCCTGTATCTCAGTAGCTACCCTCCTTACCAGGTGACTCTCCTGGGGCTTTGGAATCTTTCCCATGGGAAGTAGTCATTGATAAACTGGGTCAGTTTCCACAAGAGGTGTGTCATGGTTACAAGTCCTCAGCTCCCCGTGGGTTATCATTTGGCCAGGAAGCTGGATCAGGGATCTCTGAGCAGCCATTTCAGGCAGAGAACCCTGTTGTTTAAACTGAATGTCGTGGGACACCTGGGGGGGCTCAGATGGTTAAGCGTCTGCCTTTGGCTCAGGTCATGATCCCAGGGTCTTGGGATCGAGCCCCATGTCAGGCTCCCGGCTCAGCGGGGAGTCTGCTTCTCCCTCTGCCTCTCCCCTGCTCAGGCTCTCTCTCTCTCTGTATCTCTCTGGGTCCCAAATGAATAAATAAAACCTTTTAAATAAATAAATAAATTGAATGTCGCGCGAACTCCTAAATACAGTTAATGTACAAAAGCTGAGATGTAAGCAGGATTGGGGAAGAGGGGAGTGAATGATCATGTTCTATTTCCTGTTCCATCAGCAGGGGTTCCCGAGTAGACTCCACAAAGCTTCTAGGTTTGGGGAAAAGCCTCAGGAGCTGGAGGAGTCGATGCATCAAACCGAACCTCTTTATCCCCTGCTCCAAACAGAGCAGCACTGCTCTTCTCAACGGTTCTGAGAATCTACTTCCGCTTTTGTTTGAAAAGGGGGTTCAACGGCTTTAAAGAAGGAAGTTTAAAAAAAAAAAAAAAAACCCTGACCTAGAGAAGGGTATTTAGTATGCTTGTTAATTTTTCAGATGACACCAACAGTGATAAAACTAACTGCACAGAGAGAAAATACAAGCACCAACGAAAAGTGAAGAGATAGGTGGAAAAGAGGATGGAATTCTGAGGCTATCAAGCAGACTAAATAAAATGCTATTGCTTAGAACAGACCTCCAGTTTGGGGGAAAGCATAGTAAACGTCAGCATGGAGATATAAGGCCCCTTAGCCTCACAGCCTGTTTGCTGACCCACCATATGGAGGAACACTCCAGGCTGGACTTCAGTGTCTGTGGGAGTTAGCAGAGAGGTTAATTAAAGTCCTATAACATGAAGCTTGAGGACAGAATAAAGTAACCAACATTATCCCATCAGGAAAAAAATACTGTGAGGAGATTTACAATAAAAAGACAAAGACTGCGGAGGCAGCAAGAAAGAGATCAGTGGGACTACAGTAAAATTTAAGACTTTTGTGCATCAAAGGACACTATCAACAGATTGAAAAGGCAACCCGTGGAATGGGAGAAAATAAATGTAAATTATACATCTGAGAAGTGGTTAATATCCAGCGTATATAAAGAACTCCTTAAGTCAACAACAACAACAACGACAAAAAGCCCAATCAAAAAAAGGATGAAGGACTCAGGCATTTCTCCACAGAAAATACACAAATAGTCAATAAACACGTGAAAAAAGGCTCAATATCATTGTTAGAGAAATGCAAGTCAAAACCACAAGATACTGTTTCATATCTATTAGAATGGCTGTTATAAAAAATAAAAAACAACAACAGAAAATAAGTGTTGGCAAAGATTTGGAGAAACTGGAACTCTTGCCCCCTGCTGGTGAGAATGTGAAATGGTACAGTCAAGGAGGAAAAGAGCACAAAAATTAAAACTAGAATTACCATAGGAGCCAATACTTTAGTTTTGGGATATACCCCTAAAAGAACTGAAAGCAAGGACTTGGAAAGATAACTGTCCACCCACGTTTATAGGCAGCACCATTCGCAATACTCAAAAGGTAGAAGCAACCAAGTGTCCATCAACGATGAACGGTTAAACACAACGTGGTAGGTACATACCAGGGACTATTATGCAGCCTTAACAAGGGAGGAAATTCTGACACATGCTATGGATGAATCTTGAAGATATTTAACAAAATAAGACAGTCTCCAAAGAACAAAAATCGTAGGATTCCACTTAGATGACCTAAAGCAGTCAAATTCAGAGAGACAGAAAGTAGAATGGAAGTTGTCAAGGACTGGTGAGAGGGAGGAAAGAGGAGCTAGTGTTTAATGAGAAGAGAGTTTCTATTGTACAAGACGAAAAACCATGGGAAGAGAGAATTGTGGTGATAATTGTACAACAACGTGACTACCACTGAACTACATACCTCTTTATAAAATAGTTAAAACTGTAAACTGTGTTATGTCAATTTTACCACAATTTTAAAAATATTTCTTGGGGTGCCTGGGTAGCTCAGATGGTTAAGCATCTGCCTTTGGCTCATGATCTCCAGATCCTGGGATTGAGCCCCGTGTCAGGCTCCCGGCTCAGCGGGGAGTCTGCTTCTCCCTCTCCCTCTGCCTCTCCCCCTGCTCATGCTCTCTCTCTCTCTCTGTGTATCTCTCTGCCACAAATGAATAAATAAAACCTTTAAAAATTTTTATTTAAAGACAAAGAAAATGAGACTCATGAATGTATATTGGCCCATATGCCAAGTTAGTCTCATGATATCCCAGACAGATGGACTTCACACATTTCCTTTTCACGGTATCTTCCCACTTGGTAGACATATAAATCTGTAATCCGTCAAGGTGAACTCTGAGTATACCTTCTCTGACAGGACTGATCGTGGGGCCTCTGACATAACGGGGAAATCAAGGGAGGAAATAAGAAAGAAAGCTTAGAAGGGAAGGGTGGGCACAATGAGGTGAGGAGAATCATTGAAAATGTTTCAGGCCAAAAGGATTTCAGTGAGCCTGATTCTCGAACAGTACGTGCCAGGCTCCTTATAATAGATACCAGACTACCTATTGTAACAGGAAAGATAAAGTCAACTGGGTAGTATGTCAAAATGACGTCTTCAGATTCCTAACAGGACAAATGTATAGGCACCAGGGATTGCTTATCAGACTCTCAAAGTGATACCAGAGAAATTAAAGGATCTCCTCCAGAAATGTCAACAAAATGCCTCATGGATGCTTAAACAATCTTGCAGTTTGGGATTGCAATGGTTTTACATGTTTTAGACCCTTGAAAGTTCTGGCCCCATGTCTTCTAAACAAGCAAAAATTCTGATTGAATTTTTCATGTCCCCTGCTTCACGGGGCTCTGAGAACCTCACACTTGCTGGGCATGGACAGCCCCACCATTACACATGCTTACAGGAGCTTAAATATCAAAGGACAGTGAGGAATATGACACTGACAGTGAATTAAGGACATACCAGATTTGATAACTGAAGGAATGGAGAATGAATAGCAAATCCACAACAAATAAAATCCCAACGAAAGAAGGTGGAAAAGCTCAAAAAATGTATTTTATGACAAATGTGAAGAATTTTCAAGGAGCCACTGTGCCGAGTAAGCTTTTGACAAGGTGTAAGTATGTAAATATTCGACCCTTGGAACAACCAGCTTCAAGAGCAGATTCACAGCTCCCAAGTTCACAGTGGTGCCAGAGGGTACAAGCCCCCACTGTGCCTGAGGTCAGCAGTGAAGGAAGAAAACAGACACTTGACCCCTCATGGTGGGGACGGGGTGCGGGGAGAAGAGCAGGAAGACTCACGAGGAGCTGCCAGTCAGCACCATCAGCAAGCAGCCCCCCTTAATGCCGGCAGCACAGTGGTACCCAACCACCTGCCCACGTGCCTGCAGAACACACCAGAAAGACAGATGGTGTCCAAAGACATGCCAAGTGTCAAAGACCTGTCCAGGTGGGCAACAGGTAATCGACCTATGTGTTCTTCCTCTTTAAACTAAAACTCTTCTTGGTCTCCAGCTGCTCAGTATTCACATCCTAAGAGCCACATTACATTTCCTAACCATAGCCATTTCCATGTTTGGAGTTTAGACAAACCCTGACCTGCGTAATGTTAACTGAGTTTACAGCAACACCCCATAAGACCCGTGCAACTACTATTTCTTGCCATTCAACATTTCCAAGCCCTCCTACATAACTGCTAGGTTTTATCCAAAGATGGCTATCAATCGTAGAAGCAGGGCTTCCAGAGTAATTGCCCACATTGCCTCTTTTGAGTAGAGGTCACTACAGCTTAACGCACTGTCTCTCTAGAATATGGAGAGGAATGAAACCACAGTTTGTAATCAGATCTCTATTTGCCCTGACAACCTAGCAATAAAGGGGAGTAAAACATGCATGACTGTCAAGTCTCCAAAGATGATTTTAAATGTCCTGCTCTACGTTGTGGTGGTCTTTTCTACTGAAACGTCATCAACTCCTACTTGATGAAATGGAAACGTTTCAAACCCTGAGAATACCTGGACTTCTGTTTCCTGTTTCATTCCTCTAAAAGTATTTTGAGATTCGGGTGTGTGCAATTCCTGTTCAGCCCAAGTCAAGGCCTGGGTCTCTCTTTTGCCAAACCTCTATAAAGAAAACCTGGGTTCAGAGTTAATGCAGATCAGTCAAACGGGGGTTGGGGCGGCTTTTGCAATGAGACACTCACTTGAATCCCATGGGTATGCGTCACTCACTAATTTCAGGGCCTTCCTGAGTTTCTTCACCCCTCTACATCTCAGTTTTCTGTCTCTAACATGGTGCTGGTAATGCTTACCTCCACTGCTTGTGGGGATATTAAAAGAGGTAATGAAGGCTTCATGCTTGGCATAGGGCCAGGCACATAGGAAGTGTTTTAAAAACCAAAGGTAGGGGTGCCTGGGTGGCGCAGTCGTTAAGCGTCTGCTTTCGGCTCAGGGCGTGATCCCAACGTTCTGGGATCGAGCCCCACATCAGGCTCCTCCGCTAGGAGCCTGCTTCTTCCTCTCCCACTCCCCCTGTTTGTGTTCCCTCTCTCGCTGGCTGTCTCTGTCAAATAAATAAATAAAACCTTTAAAAAAAAAAAAAAAAAAAACAAAGGTGAAGGAGGTTATGAAACTTCTGCCCTCTTCTGAGGAGTAGGTGGGGGGGGGAGTGGAGAAGGAATATCACTGCAAGGTACACTGACATGTCATAGGTTCCCTAAGACATAAAGCTACTACCTTAACACCCTTTCCAATGGAAACCGAATAGATGCAAGGACCCATCTTATTCAGGCATCATGCTAGGCAGGTAGAGAAGGTCCCCATAACATCAGGACTCCAATGGGTTCCATTCCATTTAACTTGGACTTAACTTCAGACATATTCAGATGCAAGGATGAAATCATTTCTTAAATTAAAAGAACTTGAAAGGTATCTTACCCCAAGTCCCTAATAGGAAGGCAAAAGGATCTCCATTGTCTCCCATTCCCACTCACGTTGAAACTGCCATGTCTAACCGGAAAGTATTTATCCCACCTGCGTCTCTGGGTGAAAAAAAAAATCATCCATTCGTACAGTGGTCTAGTCTTTTAGACCATTTCTAATCAGTTTTCTTCCCATGGCATCAAAAAATGATAATTTCAGGCCTGCCTTGAAGGATAAACTGCAGCCAGCTAGCAGATTCAACACAAGCCCAAGGTCAGCAGCACACCAGTGAGAGCACTGTTCATTACTTAGACACGAGAAACGTTTGACACGACAATGAAAAGGAGAGTTAATCCATTAATGAATTCGGCACAGCAGCATCTGGAGGGGCGGGGGAGGACAAGGTACTGAGTGGGTTCAGAAACCAAGGAGACCTGATGAACAAACAGGGTCATCGCCTACATGTTTCTGCTTCTCTCCGTAAGAGGTGAACTTCCTTTGAATCCCGTCATTGAAGAGTGTAACCCCTTCCAGCTCTGCGCCTCGGGTGAAATGCAGCATAAATGAAAATTTAATAGCTTTCCACCTGCAGCACCTGTGCTAACAAATTGTCCCAGGCTTCAGACAAGTTGAAGGTGTTATAGTGTGTTATAGACGGAACAGCTGGTCCGGTCTGTGTTCATTGGTCGAATGGCTTCTGTAATCCCAGCTGGAGCCGGAAAAGATTCTCTAGAAAGGTAGTTAACTCGAAGCTTCCATGCAAGAAGCATTTGTCATCTCAATCACTTTGTGGGACGCATGCCCGCTCGACTGTGGCAAATGATGAGAAAGACCACCCCCAGAAAGAGGGACGATGTTAGTCAACACATCCTTCCTGAGGTGACTCAGCCAGCCTCTGTCGCCACTACCTCAGGTTGTCCAACAACATCTGGCCCCGAACCTGACTCATTTACCCAACACCCTCCTTGGAATAAAATGAACGCTTGGTTACTCACGATCCATTTTGGTCCTGTTCCACTGCACGGTACTTTAGCTACCTATTTATTCTATCAATGGAGAATACATATCCTAGGTCATTGTATCTACTCCACAAAGTCTGTAAGTATTCATATGAACAAAAAAAGTATTTTCAGGAGCAGAGCGGTAGAAACCACATAACAACCCAACTAACTGCAAAGTACTTTCTTTCTCCTAGAATTATTTTTTTTTTAAGATTTTATTTATTTATTCATTCAACAGAGATAGAGACAGCCAGCGAGAGAGGGAACACAAGCAGGGAGAGTGGGAGAGGAAGAAGCAGGCTCCTAGCGGAGGAGCCTGATGTGGGGCTCGATCCCAGAACGCCGGGATCACGCCCTGAGCCGAAGGCAAACGCTCAACCGCTGTGCCACCCAGGCGCCCCTCTCCTAGAATTATTATATCAGGGGAAGTGAGCATGTATAATGGAGATAGCGTATTTTTCACATAAAATGTTTGTTTGTATGCATTGGCTGAAATGCGCCCTATCTTTTCATGCAATTATTGGTTAGTTAAGAAAGCTCTTGAACTGAACTGTTTCTTGAGGTCTGCTCCTTTGTTGATTCCTACCCACTAACCATTACTGAACTTAATTCTACCCTATGCCAGGGACTCTCAGCAAAAGGAAACAAGAATATTGCACCTACGCAAAGCTGGTGTTCATACTTGCTCTCTAAAACTTGTAAACCACACACTTAAAACTCAGTAAGTACAAAAACCAACCCCTCATGCTCCGTACCTACCTGAATTTATATTGTCCCCATTCTACTCTTGGCTTTGTCTTCCATTTCTAGATCTTTCCACATCCTTTGGCTTTATCTTCTCAAGGAACAAATTAAATGGCGTTAGTGAACACTCACTCCTATGTCGTCCTCCACTACACAAAGCATCTCATGCATTTTCAAGGTGAGCACCTTATCGGGGCTTCCCCTGACTCCCCATGATGAGGAGAGGGGAAGTTCAAAGTTTTCCATGACCATGAGATTGGATGCAAAAAAGCCACCCAGACTTGTAGACTGTTCTAAATTTTATTCTCAGAGGAAAAAGATTTCTTTAAATGATGATCATTTAAAATGAGAATCTTTTGGGAGTGTACTTTACCATCGCTTCAGGGAAAGGCAAATGACACTTTGTTTCCTACAGACATTTTACAACCTACAAACTGCATCGGTTAATACTTGATATTCAGGGCAACATGATGGCCCCAAAACTGTTAGGCAGATTATTATGAATGACATAGCCCAAGACGGTAGCCTACAATTCCTACCTATTATTGCTTCTGTCCTCATAGCCTAATCATTATTCCTACCCATAGCTTTACAATTTAATTTTTTATCATTACCAAGCCATCAGACATGGATGTGAAGCCAAGTCAAACAGGAAATTATATTCCATTATTATTTTTGAACAACTAATAGTTCTCACTTGAATGAAATGAATTTTAGTTTACACCAAATTCAATAATACACCTCTAGTCTGTAATTTCCGAGCTACACTCTACTTACTGGAAGTTGAGCTCATTAGATTTGTGGACTTCAGCACATAAACCCTAAGCTCCACTTTCCAGTTCTGCCACTAACTTACTATGTAATCATGCCTAAGTCATTTTTTTTTTTTTTTGGTTTGTCTTACTCCATTTGTAAAATGGCAATAATCCAAATTCTTCAAGCCAGGGATCGACCTCATTTTGGGATTGGATTTAAATCTATGTTTCTAGAAGCCCTAAAATTCTGCAGAGTTGTTACAGGTGTCACATACAAATATTTCATCCAAATTTTTTAACTTTAATGGATATTTTTAACACTGTGGGAATATACTGGGAATCACTAACTCGTATGTGTTATATATCAGGTTTTAACACGTTTCGGTGAACCCCTTTCCAAGATACTGCCTGGTTAACTCATTCTTGTGTGTAAAGTTCAGTATAAAGCTACTTCTGCCAAATCCGTGCATATAAATGACCTTTCTTTAAATACATTATTTACTAGTAAGGTTACAGTTTAGCCCTGGTCTTTTTTTTTTTTTTTTAAGTTAGTACTTGCCTTATACTCATTTCTTTTTTCTTTTTTTTTTTTTTTAAGATTTTATTTATTTATTTGACAGAGAGACAGCCAGCGAGAGAGGGAACACAGGCCGGGGGGAGTGGGAGAGGAGGAAGCAGGCTCCCAGCGGAGGAGCCTGATGTGGGGCTCGATCCCAGGACTCTGGGATCACGCCCTGAGCCGAAGGCAGATGCTTAATGACCGAGCCACCCAGGCACCCCCCTTACACTCATTTCTAAAGATGTATAATAAGGTCCTCAGGAACATGAAAGGTTTTGTCAAGGACTTTATGCTAACTCGTCCCTATTGGACATGTGGGATACCTGGTCTTATTCTGTAACCTGTGAGCACTGCAACAAGATAGGGCCAGGGGTGTAGCAAGAAATTACGAAAGCCAGGTTATAAATCTGGTTGGTTAATGGCGGATTTTTCAACCATGTTGGGCAATCGTGCTGGATTTTCAGGGTGACAAATTTGGATTGTAAAGTGTTAGCAGAGACCCCACTTTGGGTTATATATAATCAGATTGGATCTCACACAGGTAGAACAGAGGAGAGTGGAGAAAACTCGTTCCCCAGGCTGACATCTCCTGGTTTCGTGTGCTAAGTACATGTGCTTTGAGCTTATCACAGTAAACTATGCCTTCCAGAAGGCTTGCGTGGTAAGAGAACTCAGTTTTCTCATACCAATAACCCAGTTCTATAATAATGTGCTCCTCCCATTTTTTTTCCATGTAAGATTCGGATTCACCTGCCTGGAACACACTCTCATCATATAATAATCAACTCTTCAATGATAAATTAATTTCCAACAGATAATATCTTGATATTATTGGCATATCCTTTAGTACTTATTAAAGGTCTTGTGTGCTTCTTGTCTGATTTTGATGTTTATGATAAGAAATATAAGCAGTAGGGGCGCCTGGGTGGCACAGCGGTTAAGCGTCTGCCTCCGGCTCAAGGCGTGATCCCGGCGTTACGGGATTGAGCCCCACGTCAGGCTCCTCTGCTATGAGCCTGCTTCTTCCTCTCCCACTCCCCCTGCTTGTGTTCCCTCTCTCGCTGGCTGTCTCTATCTCTGTCAAATAAATAAATAAAATCTTTAAAAAAAAAAAAGAAATATAAGCAGTAGTGGAGATATTGTGGGTGGTTCAATTTTGAAATGAAATTTCCCACGATACCTCCCTTGGGTTTCTGGATAAATAATAATTACAGAGTGTCCTGAGGGCATACAATACTCTGCTGATATCTTCAACTACCTGTCTACTGAATCAGGATTGCCATAATATATATGACAGCATGGAGTTCTACAGAATACTCTATCAGAAAATAGGATTCAAATGATTAAAAAAAAGTTTAAAAATTGCTATTTTGAAGATATAACCCCTGATATTATTTTCAAGCCATCCTGATCAGTACAGCCAAGCCTCGACTGTGTAGTCCAAGCTCTATTTTGCCCCAGCTGTGAGTAAACATCACTAGGAAGACAGGGAGGTTTCTTACCTCCTGCCAACCTGACACACGGTTGGAAAAGGACTCCAACATCAAATATGTGGTCAGTGCATAAAACGAGAAAAGTACATTTCATGGGGAAACATGAAATTTGGACTTGGCAACAGAAAGAATGCAAGCAGGTTGATAATATCACATGATATTATCATGTTAATATCATGTTATCAACATTATCATAAATATTGGGTGCCTCTTGCCCGGATTTGTATTTCTGATAAAGAATTAAAGCAGTTAACTGTTGAGCTGTGATCATACATGATTTCCAGCTCTGCTCGTCGCTTTTTGACCCATTCAATCCCTTCCTTTTGCCTCTATTCATTCACCTCCCGGAGGTGGGCTCGGAATTAAAAATGAAGCTACTCCTGTAAGTTATGCAGTTATAACTTCCCAATTAAAATTGTGGAATATAAGAAATAGTGTAGAGGATCATTGGGGAAGGGGAATTTCTTCCCAATGAATGGGAAGAAATCAGAGAGGGAGACAAACCATGAGAGACTCTTGACTCCGGAAAACAAACTGAGGCTTGTAGAAAGGGAGGTGGGGTAGGGGACTGGGGTATTCGGATGACGGGCATTAAGGAGGGCACGTGATGTGAAGAGCACTGGGTGTTACATGCAACTAATGAATCACTGAACACTAACTACATCAAAAACTAAGGATGTACTATATGTTGGCTAATTAAATTTCTAAAAATTTTTAAAAATGAAGTTATCTTTAAGAATATCAATAAAGTCGGGGCACCTGGGTGGCACAGCGGTTAAGCGTCTGCCTTCGGCTCAGGGCGTGATCCTGGTGTTATGGGATCGAGCCCCACATCAGGCTCTTCCGCTATGAGCCTGCTTCTTCCTCTCCCACTCCCCCTGCTTGTGTTCCCTCTCTCGCTGGCTGTCTCTATCTCTGTCAAATAAATAAATAAAATCTTAAAAAAAAAAAAAAGAATATCAATAAAGTGACTTTCATTAAGAAAGAGCTTATATTTTGTTTTCCACTTTTCACTCTACAAAAAAGAGAACAATGTGGAAAGAGTAGATACTAGCACTTTTTATTGTACATATTTAGTAACTAAGAACTAAAAAAAAATAAGAAGGATCACCCATTACCCAAACACAGCCATTCTTTTAAACTTGGTCAATGGCTCTCAACTTAATTAATATCCCCATGACACCAATCACTACTGTTGTACTCAACAGAATTCAACAGGACTCGATTACTGAAAATGGTATTATAATTTTTCTTAAACCATAAACTGTTTTCTCTTAGATTATCTTTCCCTTAGCATTTGGTATAACTGAGGTCTACTCTCAGATGCTTGAAGTGAATGTGTTCAATTACAAAATCAATTGTGCCCTTATACTTTTTAAACAATACTGTAACCAAAAAAATGTGTGCAGGGAATGATGAGTTAACCATAATGAAAACTTTAGTTTCTCTATCAGTATCTTCTGATAGAAGGCGACCTGACAACTTCTCGTGTCAAGAAAATGACTTGCGTTCTCCCCAAATCAAACCCAGTGATTAACATTCTGAATCCAATCATTAATTTGAGAAATGGAAGAAATCCCCATAAGAAAGTAAGAAAGAGAGATAGGGAAGAATAGACCAGCACTGAAGAGTGTGATATTAGCCTTGTAATAGCATAGGTAAATGGAGCTAATCCATGGAGAACTTCTGAGAAACACAATGATTCTATGTGAAGGGCAAGGGAGCTGGAGCGTTTCTGTAGCCACCCCATCTGAACAAACGGCCAATAGGAGACAAGCAGCAAACGCAAATTCTGAAGGTCTCACAAGTGATCTTAGCAAGTCAGTAAAAATAATAACAACAAAAGCCTGAGATGCACTATTCTTCCTAATGTGAATAATGACTGCTAATGACCATTTATGAAACAGCTCCTGTGTGCCAGGTACTGCCCAGAATGCCCAACGTCCACAGTCTCATTCAATATTCACAGCAATCCTATTATTATCATCGCTTATTCACAGATGAGGACATTAAGTAATTACTTATTACTTAAGATTAAATAATAGGGATTAAGTCATCTACCGAAGTAATAGATACCAACCAATGTCTGACAGAAGCTGGCCTTTATGCTCTTCCATTGTTTACAAAGGTCCCTCGATTGACAGATATGGCTTTGTTAGCATGAATATGTAATCAGCTCTGGAAACTCTATTGAAAGAACATCACAGGCCTTCTCCCTCAGAGAAAAACCTGTGTCTTAATAGCTTCATCGTTCCGGCCTGGGTACCAAAAATGGGGAGACCTCCCACGCTCGTGGCCCTGCCTTTCCTGCGGTGTGGGCTTGCACGAGAAGCTCCTACTGAGCACTTTGCACCTGCCCCTTTGTGGTTAGCACTTTCAAAGGGCTACATGCTCCGCGCATTACGAAACCACCTCTGCCCCTCTCTCCTTTCCCATCTGACTTCCATTTGCACGCCTGATCACGGATCAGGCAGTTTCTCTTCGGCAAGATCCTCCCAGCCTGACTTCTCTTTCACCTCTTCACATGTTACATTTCACCATGTGCAAATTTATTCTAAGATCTTCAGCTAGAACTTTAAAATAGATTTTCAAAGAACATCTGGACGTTGGAACTTGAAAGTGGTAAAGTACCTAACTAGGCTCTACGAGAAACCTAAATTCTAATCCATGTTAAGCGGTATTTGGGGCAACAGAACATTTCACATTCACTCGTATTAATCCCTTTTTACTCCTGATTCTCCAAATCATTCTTAAAACCTTCAAACTTTACATCTTCTCATGCTATTATACGAAGCCCACTTTCAATGTGTAGCGAAGAAAGGGACTATCGTGGCGGGCGGTGGGAGGAATACTTCTGTTACTTTACCAGCTTAATCTCCAGACAAAAGCTTTGAAGTGGTCAAAAGACAGAAGGAATTTGAGTTCAATTAAGCCACTAGCTAGGAAGACAGTCCAAGAAATAGCAACAAAGATCAAATCCCAGTACAACAAATTCCACAGAGAATACCGGTATGTTTTGTTGTAGTAATACATCGTGGTAATTGGTGGTTTGGTAAACATTACATTTCTGAGATCAAAAGAGATAGTGATGACAGACTCTCAGAAATGGAAAGAGAGAAGGCTCTAAAAACAGTAGCTGTTTGGAACTCATAAATGGTATCCAGTGACTAATAAGGAAGATAAACAGCATATCTCCACGCAGGGAATTTCATTACTTTCAACCCACAGGGTGTTGGGAGCGTTGCCATGATTCGGGTTCCTTCCTGCACTCTGGGTCTGACATATATTTTTTCTTTTTTACTTAAATTCCAGTTAGTTAACAAACAAGGTAGTATTAGTTTCAGGGGTATAATATGTGATTCAACACATCCATACATCACCCAATGCTCATCACCAAGTGCCCTCCCGTTCATCCCCGTCACCTATATAACCCGTCCCCTCTGGTAACCATCAGTTTGTTCTAATGGTTTGCCCCCCTCTCTTTCTCTTTCTCTCTTTCCCCTCTGCTCATTTGTTTTGTGCCTTAAATTCTACATGAGTGAAATCAAACATCTTTCTCTTTCACTTAGCGTAATACTCTCTAGCACCATCCATGTCTTTGCAAATGGCAAGATTTCATTCTTTTTGATGTGTAATAATATTCCATTGTGTATATATACCACAACTTCTGCATCCATTCATTAGTCAATGGACACTTGGGCTGTTTCCATAATTTACTATTTTTGATAATGCTGCCATAAACAACGGGATGCATGTACCCCTTCGAATTAGTATTTTTGTATTCTTTGGATAAATGCCTAGTAGTGCAACTGCTGGATTGTAAGGTAGTTCTATTTTTAACTTTTTGAGGAATCTCCAGACTGTTTTCCACAGTGGCACCAGCTTGCATTCCCACCAACAGGGCACGAGGGTTCCCCTTTCTCCACATCCTCGCCAACACCTGTCGTTTCCTGTATTGTTAATTTTAGCCATCCTGACAGCTGTGAGATGGTCTCTCATCATGGTTTTGATTTGCATTTCCCTGACGATGAGTGATGTTGAGCATCTTTTCATGGGTCCGCTGGCCATCTGGATGTCTTTTTTGGAAAAAATGTCTATTCATATCTTCTGCCCATTTCTTCACTGGATTATTTGTTTTTTGGGTGTTGAGTTTGATCAGTTCTTTATTACATTTTGGATACCAACCTTTTATCAGATATGGGATTGCAACACATAACTGTTAATCTGAATGTTGACACAGGAGTACACACACACACAGATGCACGCACACACGCACGCACGCACACACACAATGAGAAAAAAAACCTTTCAGTGCGTCTGTGCTTGAAAGAATCACAGGTTTTTCATCAGTGTGACTACAGGCTGCGTTCACATCCTAGAAATAACTTCCACAGCAGTATCTCCCTTTCCTCAAAAGTAAAGCTAAGGAGGCTTTCAGGAGTGGCTCCCTTCCCTGAGCCAGGCATCCGTTTTCTTCTTTTAAAATACACACTAGGGTAAATATTTTACATCCAGAGACAGACCAGGCTAGACATAAAAATGCATTGAACTAAATTCACAGAGACATACTGAATTCATCTTTATGATTTTAAGATTACTTCTTCAGTGTCTGAGATCTGTATCTCACACACACACACACACACACACACACACACACACTTTGGTAGAGGAGATGATCTTGAATAAATAAGGAATTCAGCAACCATTTTTAAAGAGAGATGTTCTTGACTTTTCATAACTTCTTCGGATGCAAAAAAGGTTCCTGTGGCAAGGTTCAACCATAACTCCGTGGCCTAACTGGAAGCAAGCTCCTGAAGGCAGGGCCCTCCCTGTTCCGGGGGAAAGAGCCCCACACACGGGACCAGCACAGGTCTGTTCAAAGAGGTTTCCTGAAGAAATTTACAAGTTAGCACGCGTTCCCATCTCTGACAACCCGAGGTATACGCACATCTCCTCAGGGGTGCTCCTCATTTAATCATCACCGCTGTTAACCTTCTTCTCAAAAGAGAGAAAGAAGCTACGACTTGTATGGGAAGGGTCCATACAAGGGAATTCGACCAACGGTCTCTAGAATACACCTTCCTCCTCACAAGGTTGGGGGGCAGGAAGAGGAGAAGGTAGAGAGGCCCGGGAGCTGGAAGGGCCCTTGGCTGTGACATGTTTCCAGTGTCCTGCCCCAGAATCTCCCATCTTCTGGTTTTTTCCAGCTGCTGTGTCCATTCAGCTGTTACAGGTGCCAGACCCCTTTTTGGGTCCTGAGGTGATGTTATTTTTTAGATACCAAGAAAGCTCTGCCTTGCATAATCTGAAGCGGTTTTACTGATTTCATGTTGCTCTAAATGGAACGAAGGCATGATGGCCTCTGGCCAATCCTCGTACAAAAAAGAGAAGAACAGCCAGCGCACTGCCCCACTTGACTCCAGTGACCTATGCACTCCCCCCCAGAAGAATATGAGCTTTCTATCCATGTTGATGTCCAGTTAAATCCACCCTAGACACAGTCACCTGAGTGACTTTTCTGAAACACTCATGTGACAGAGTCACTTCTCTGCCAAACACCTCCAGGGAGTCCCCTTTGCCCAAAGAACAAAATGTAAACTTGTTAACATGGTCTACGAAACCTTGCCTCCCTTCCCGGCCACACGTCCTGTCACTTGCCTCCCTCGGATGTCATGCCCCAGAGGTACTGAAGAACATACGATACTCTCCTCATCTTAAGGGTTTGGAGCAGACTGGTCCCTCTTCCTGAAATTTTCTTCCTTCCTTCCATCGTTGCCTGGGAAGGTCCTGAAAACTTTCTGCTCGTCCTGAAGATCTCCCTGACCACTTCCCTTGAGAACTCGCTCTGGTCCCCCATCCCCTCCCCCTCCCACTGGGCTCAGTTAATTGACCCTCCTGTTTGTACCCACAGAGACTCTACTTCTTCTATTAAGCAGCTTATCTCCTATTAATTAATTAATTAGTTAATTAGTTAACTAATTAGTTAACTGATTAGTTAATTAATTCCTATGCATATTTATGTATCAATCTCTCTGAACTTTGACCTCCAGAGAGACTGAGGTCTTATTTGCTTCACTACTGTTGCTTCAAAACCTAACACAACACCAGACACATGACAGCCATCCAATGGATGAATGAGTAAACGAATGAAGGACAAATGAATGGATGCATGACAAGCTGGCCAGGTGTATAAGGTCAATTCCATTCCTCACTCCCTTACCTGCAACCTAAATCACAGCCCAGGGACTTCTGGTGGTCTTCCCTGGTCCCGCAACATTTGTGAAAGCCCGGCAATATCCTTCCCACCCCAGACACCTCCCCTTCTGATCATCTGTTCTCCTGGACTCTGGTAATACCGCTGAGCCTAAACCTGACCATTCTTCTCCCACCACACCTGAAATTCTCTGACACGGGTGCAGTAGCTTTTCATGATGCTACGACAGGTCACAGAAGAGACCAAAATCCTTCTGCACACTTCAGGGAGCAGCGTAAGTCTTTCGGGCCTGGGCAATGCCACCATCAGCCCAGCAAATTCATAGTATTTCTATGGTATCAGCCTTCTCTCTGGGAGTGAGGGTCCATAGAATGTATGAGAATCTTCTGGACCTCCATAGCTGTAAACAACCCCTACCCTAAAATATAATTTAGATAGAACCAAATATAGAAGTCTGTACAGTAGATGTAGTAAGGTTTGGCTCCATGATTTCCCTTCTGGGAACTACATGTAGTTCATTGTTGTCTCTAAAAGCCATAAGAGGTAAACTTGAAACTGAGGTCTTTGCCTGGTTCTCAGAAACATCCAAGCCTGGGTCTGTGTTTCTACGACCAGATATTCACTCTCTGCAACACTAGACCCTGGCCATGCATCCAGAAGTATAACAAGACTATTTCCATTGCTCATGCTAAGTCTCCCAGGAGAGCAAAACTTCACCCGTAAAGGGTAAAAGGTATATTAATCCCAAGCTCCACAAACCTCCTCATCCCTTATTATTTATATGCAACTAATTCTAGGAAGACTCCATTTTGAAATGGAAACGCAGTTGTAAGGATGAGACTCACTTTGGGACTCCCCTTTGGATATGGGGATTTATTTATTCCAGATTTATCAAAAAGCCATTAAGAGGAAGTTTTCATCCCACCCAAGAGAAACCCAAGGAAGCAGTTAGAGTCAATACTGGCCATGGCTTCTCAGTTACGTCCATAAAGGATTTGACACCATACCTAGTTGTCCTCAAGCATCTTATGACTACCCAAGATCAGGTGTGTACCCACCCTTAGCTGCCTCCACTGGGGATCATCAATACGGTTGTCAGATTTAGTCAATAAAAATCCAGGACATCCAGTTAAACTTGAAATTTAGATAAATAATACTTATGTTTTACCATAAGTATATCCTACATGAGATGTGGGACATACTTCTACTAAAAATGTATTCACTGTTTTTCTTACATTCAAATTTAACTAAATATCCTCTATGTTATCAGTCAAATCTTAATCATTAGAAATGGTGGAGACTCATAAGGATCCCAGAGATACCTCAGAGAATCCTTGACTTTTATTTATGTACCCTAAGCAGTGTAATGTGAACTTTCCATTCCAATTAATAGGCTATAATGAAGTATAGCCTCATTTTGGGGCTTTCTCTACTTGTCATTGTCAATATCTTTTTTATTCCAGAGATGTTTATTTTTTTTTCCAACCTCAATAGCTCATCAGGAAGTATTTGAAAGTTCATTAGACAAAAGAAAAACAACACGAATCTGAAAAATTAAGGGAGCCGCCTGGTGTTTAGTGAAAAAGTATTAGGAAGATTGAAAAAGCCAAATTTAATAAGCAAGTCTCTCCAAGGATATTTTCATAGCTTGATATCCTCCCACACTCTGAAACTATGATTGCATCAAGAACGCAGAACTGCTAACCGCATTGGAAGGCTTCCTTGTGAGTCTATCAAACTGAAGATGCTGTGTACTAAGAAGTGAGCTGACTAGCTGCCCCAGGGGCACTGGCAGGTGGTGGAGCCCTTCCAAGGGCCTGGACGGAAACAGCAACTTTTTCTATAGGTCTCTACCCTGGCCCCGGTATTACCACACTCTTGGTACTTACCTGTCAACTCGAAGTAATGTTTTACCTATCTTTGCTTCTTTGCTACATTTAGACAGCCTACTAGACTTGACATTACATAAATTACATTCAAGAAGCTATTTTTAGGGGTGCTTGGGTGGCACAGTCGTTAAGCGTCTGCCTTCGACTCAGGGCGTGATCCCAGCGTTCTGGGATCGAGCCCCACATCAGGCTCCTCCGCTAAGAGCCTGCTTCTTCCTCTCCCACTCCCCCTGCTTGTGTTCCCTCTCTCGCTGGCTGTCTCTGTCAAATAAATAAATAAATAAATAAAATCTTTTTTAAAAAAAAAAAAAGCTATTTTTAAAATTTGGTAGGCAATCTTGAATCCATAGCTTCTAGTGCCTGGCTTACCTTCATGCAGCTGCATAAGGATTTTTAACAAGAGTCAGTTTGCTTACCCCATGTAACAAGCCCATGCTTGTTTTAGAGATGTAAAAATGTAACATGATATTTTAAGGTTTTAGTGGCAAAATGATCCAGTCTTCCCAACAGAGACAATAAAGCAGAATGATTAAAGGCATGGATTTTGACTTGTTCCAATGTCTCAGGCAAGTCACGCAAGTAGATGAAGAAGTTATTCATGCCTCATCTGCCCTTATCTATCACAGAGGGCTCATAACTGCACCCGTTTAATGGGTATGTCGTGAAACTGACATACGAGAGTTACACGTAAGCAGTTAGAAGAGTACCTGACACGGAGTAAGCACTCAGCAGATGTTTACTGTTAGCTATCGGAAAATGTCTTTGTGAAAATGGCCACTTTTTCAGTAAATGAGTCAATAGGAGAGAGTAAATGACAATATCACAGCAAGTTGATGGGGACCTAGTTCATACCTACACGAAAAAAGAAAAGTGTGTGTGTGTGTGTGTGTGTGTGTGTGTGTAAAAATGTATGAAAGTTTGTGTATCAAATGTTTCATCATGTTAACTTGGAGGATTGGAATACACTGGGCAAGGATTTTTAAAAAATTAAGTTTTACTCCCTTCCTGTATCATTTGAGCTTTTACACATTTAATATATTCTTTGTGAAATTTTAAAAATGTGTCAGGATAAATGTTTTGAAGTTTTCCCGACATGCCTGTGTTGTTATTTTGGAATTGCTGGCATTTCTTGCTGTCTTTGGATCTATACCCATTGAGTCAACAGACCATTCTGGAGAGAAGAGATGACAGGACAGAAATGAACTGAGAGAAAAGGAGTCTGGGAAGTGGGAACACCTTATCATAACTGTACTTTGGGGAAAAGATATGATGGCAAATGAGGCAAACGTCCTACCCCTGTGATGAAAAGGACTCCTTGGGTGGACAGAGTCTTGAGGCACCTAGACAAGATAACCAACCAGAAGGGAACACTCCCCCCCACACACACACACAGGTGCAGAATAAACACTCTCAGAATACTCTGCTTGTCTCCAGGTAAGCAAGCATGTGTCTCCAGTAACCAGCACCTCACCCATGACTCCCCAGCAAGAGACGTACCCAGGTGGAACCCATCCAACTTTTTCTGTGTCCACTCCGCCAGGACATTCATAACCCCCTGACCTATGGCATAGCCCACACCCCTAGAGAGACGGTAGGGGTGGTGATGTGGAGGGGGAACTCCTGCCCGCACTTGGGCGAGATCAAAGAGAACCAGCTCAGAACCCCCTAGGCCAGAAGTTGTCTGCACAGAAACCACTCTGGCTATCTGGACCAGGTGCACCTCATCAATCCTGAAATTTCTTAGTACCTCAGAGGACTACAGTGTACGGTAACCGCAGGCATGAATAAGTCCTTCATCCACCCTTCGGAGGCTCCAGGCTAGTGCCAGCTGGTCCCAGCTGACCTCAGGGCTGCAGAATGAGGACAAATTTCCCAGAGGGCTCCCACAATCCCTTAGACTGGATAAGGCTCATTTTACCATAAGATAATGTCATTCTGTGGACTAATTAATCCATACAAATACTTAGAAAAGTGCTTTCTCATTAACTGCTCATTTCACTATTCTATTTCCCCTCCATGTTAGAGAGGTTTAAGATCAAATTCTCAAGACTCCTCAGAAAAGGTAAACTAGTTGTTCTGTTGACAATCCTGCTTCTCACCACATTCTCAGGATTTAATAAGCCATGAAAATTTACTATTCAAGTTTTGAGAGGGAAATATGTGGAATGCCTCAGAGAGGGAAGAGCTTGGCCAAGAGACGAGGAAAAACATTCTCCAGCAAGGAGAAGATGAGAGGAGGGGTGTGGGGACCCAGAGCAGCAAGCTGCCCAGGTCAGGTTCTTGGATGAGGCGAGGAGATCTCAGAGTGGAAAATCGCCTGAGACACCTATGAAGGGAACCTCAGGCCTCTGCTCTTACAGGCTGCTCCAAAAAGTATGACAGAAACAGCAGGGACCTGTCAGGCTTGGTGCACTCATGACAGATGGAACAATGGGTGTCTCCACTGAACCTGTCTGGATAAGTCATTAGCGCTCATAGGCCCTTTCCCACTCTATCCCCATCTCCAACATACTAAAACCACACACACACACACACACACACACACACACACACACACACACATATATATCTGGATAAGTCATTAGCGCTCATAGGCCCTTTCCCACTCTATCCCCATCTCCAACATACTAAAACCACACACACACACACATATATATATATACACATCTTGGTACAGATTAAAACCATTCCCTAACTTGTTTTCTTAATGTGATTTCCTTCCAAGTTTGGTTTTATATTTTCTTTGGTTTTCTATTTACCTGGATTTTAGGGATACGTTTACCCCATGACTTTTACCTAAATCATCATAACCAGATGGTAATTCAAATGAGCTTGGGCAGTGGTCTAGGGACTCTAATTTGCTGGGAGGTATTCTTGGTATGAGCTTTGTGTTTGGAAGGGTTTGGAACTCAACTGGATATCTCCATGGGCCTCCTTTTGTGGGTTGCCAGACAGGGAAGCTTCCATAATTTCAAGAACATCTGTGAACTTAGCACTTTTCAACAACCAAACATCCCCTAATTTGTGAGGGATAAACTCCAAATGTTTATGAGGAAATTAGGGAAGGAGATTGAAATTTGGCCAAAATTGGGGGTAAAAAAAAGAGTCAGGATAGTAGATAAGAAAAGGATCTTAAAAGATAGAGAAGAATTGGCAAAGAAGAAAGGGAAAAAGCTAAGCTTCCTCATGGATTCATCTGCTTCAACAAAGTCAAGGAGGATTATTGATCTGTGAAGACTGTGGCATAAAGCAGATACAGTTTATCAGAAGGTACTGAGAACAGAATGAGAAGCAGGATTATCAAATGATACATTCACCACAGTGGCATTTAAGGGGGACCCTGTGAGAGGGCAGTAAATGCTGAGGAGAGACAGCAGTAAAAAGTTGTCTTAGAGAGAAGATCATTCTCGCAGAGCGTGTATCAGAGGAGGACAAGTCTAAGCAGGCACCAAGTGGATAGGGATCCCTGCTTCCTTCACTGAGCGAACCCAGACCCATGGCCAGTCTTGAAAATAAGGAGGACTTCAGGGAATCCTTGTGGTAGTGACGCTCAATTTCATTCGTCAAGACCTGAGGAAACACCCTCAACTCAGATCTCCTCCTTAGAGCCCATCTTTCCTTCATGAGCTTAGTCTGGCCTCCTCTCTCACCCCCAAGCTCTGCGGTGACACTGAGCAGGAAAACGGGTCATTTGGGTCTTCTACCTGCTCTGATCCCCATCAGCAGAGGACCAAAGGCAGTGACCAAATAATGGAAAACAAGAGTGACCAAGAATAGATACCGACAGAGCAGAGCTTTCTGGGACAGGGTGGCCCAAGTCAGTTGCGTGTGACTGGCATCACCCCAATTATGAGAATCTTTAGACGTTCTCAGAAGGCAGAGCCTGACTGTCTGGATGCTCTCCACCCTCAGGGTCTACTCAGAGACCTCAACCACAGCCTCAGCCCCCAACATCTCGCCTGTGTCTGCTCAAAGCTTTCAGATTTTCCTTCCCTCCACATTTCTTTAGAGAGGCCAGGGTGGGTGGGTTGATGGGGGAAGGCTCAGGGCAGCCCAGACTTCCCTGAGCCCCAACAGGATGCCGGGCGTTAATCTCCTACCTTTTGTCTCCTTAGATCTTTCCATTTGGAGGAGTTTTTACCTCTTGGTGCTTCCAAGTGCTGGCTGGAGGTAGCTTGTTGGAAGGTGGCTGGAGGCAAGCAGCAATCCTTCAGATAGCCTGGCCCTTCTTGACTCTCCGGAGAAGCCTGGAATGCTCTACAAAACACTCTTTGCTCCACAGAAAGGATGGAAACAATCCAATTGTCCCGTAATGCCTGAATCGAAAAAAAATCAATGGTGCTGTATGCATATGGATGAATAACATCGAACAGTTAAAATAACAGACCTAGATCAATACAAATTGACACAAATAAAACATGGAACTCCACAATTGGTTGAAAGAAAATGTGATGCACAAAGTTATATTGTGATTATATATATACGCATATATGAAAATATGGACTGGATACATGCAAAACTCTGATACTGGTTACCTCTGGGGAGTGGAGGGGAAGCTAAAAATAGGTCTAGAAAAGGTTATCTGTTTCAAAAGCATCTATAGGAGCACCTGGGTGGCTCAGTCGGTTAAACACCTGCCCTTGGCTCAGGTCATGATCTTGGGTTCCTGGGACGGAGCCCCAGGTTGGGCTCCCTGCTCAATGCGGAGCCTTCTTCTCCCTCTCCTTCTGCCCCTCCTCCCACTTGTGTTCTCTTTCTCTCTCAAACAAATAAATAAAATCTTTAAAAAATAAGCAAATAAATAAAATAAAAAGTATCTATAAAATGAATTACTCAAGTTATCCAGAGAACATATGATCTACATTTAATATCATCGTTGATCCAGGAAGCCCAAAAGAACACGCAGATAAACTCGTGAGCTAGTTCAATAAGGCAGGTGGACTCAAGATCAGCAGAGGTAAAAATCCATCGGGTTTCTCTAGACTTAGCAGTAGCTGCCTCCCGCGGCACCCAGACTCGCACCCACAGGCCCTCCTGTGACTCTGCTCCGTGCTTTCCAGGGAAGTCTCTCCCAGCAGGAAGAACAGCCAGAACTCTCACTGTGTAACCTGCATCCAACCAAGTTATGTGGAATCAACTCGAGGTGTTTGAGGCTGTCAGTGGAAGATGGTGGAAGGCAGGAGGGAAGGGGGAATTCCTGGTGGACTCAAGGAACAAAGGAACAAAGGGGAAGATTACAGAGCAAAGCCAGAGAGGGTGTGGAACCTCCCAGAGGGCGCAGTGTGAGTATGGAAGGGTAGAAAAGCCTCAAATTTTGAGTTCTTGGAATGATGGTTAAAGGGGGCTCTGGGCATCATGAGGCAAAGGGATATGGACGTGCAGATGGCACCCCATTTGGAGAGGCTGAGAAGCATGAAGTCAGTGAGGAAGCTGGATGAAGATGATGATTGAAATACTAACAACAACAACACCACATCCCAGGAACCATGGTTGATTCAATAAAGCCCCACGAAAGGCCCCTTTCACCTTCTAGGGAAAAAATCCATGAGACTTTGGAATTAGACCTGATTCTGCTTCATTTTACAGAGTCTCTGAATTTCATCAGAGGAATTAGAGGAATCTCCAATTCCATCAGTTCTCTGAAGCCTGGCTGTGGCCCCCTACTCAGATTAGAAAAACAAGCTGCACCCCCCCCCCCTTACCTTTCAGTCCATGGATAGCCTCATGCATCAAAATGAGTCTTCGGTGCCTCCCAGACGTCTGTAGTTCCAGGGGGGGCTGGTAGCAGTGGGGTGAGGATGAAGTTCAGGGCTGAGAGCGTCCAAAACTTGAGCAGCTAAAGTAAGAGTTTATTTGGCAATTGACCTATTAGCGTCAGAACTGGACATATCCGAGCTTATTGGCTGAAACCCTGATTACAGCCATCTCTTCCTCCAATTCCTGACTGTGGTCGGATGGCTTCTTTTTGTGCGCTGTGACAAAGTTCCACCAACCCCAGAGGAAACTGTTCCAAAGACAGCTTCCACACAATGACATCTCTCCTCGGCCCTGGTGCTTCCTTGAGAAGCCACGACTAAGAGGCCCCGTCCAGGCCAGACCTGGGGAGACATGCACAGCACCCACCAGCCCCCTGAAGACTGTCCCAGTGCTTTCAGTCACGACCCGTGGGACACAGTTTCTAAAGCACCTGCTCCTTACCAGCGACCTTGTCAGAACTCGGCGTATTTGTCCCAGTCTCCTGCGTGATGCGGAAGCCACCTTGTGAAAACAGCCACATGGAAGCCTCGTCAATCCCGGGGGCATGAGTACCGCTGTTTCTGGAAAAGGACTGTGGCATGAAACCTAGTGCACCAGCCACCAGCGAGACCAATGCACATGGTGGGTAGATGGATAGATCATTTTAATTCAAGAATATATCCCGGAGAGGTTTGGAAAACAGCCTTTATTGCATATGACATGTATATGGTCCTGTGATGCTAGACGGAGCACCGGTTCCTTCGTCTTCCTTCACGTCATCGGCATCCTGTCTGCTCCTCTCCCCAGGGCCCTGTCTTCTCCCTGGAAGCGATTCAACAAATAAGGCAGAGCACGAGGCCACGGGAAGCGACGCGAGCTCCGCCAGTCAGAGCCACCCTTCACCTCTGTCTTAAAGCTCAGAGCCACACACATGAGAGTGAGTTTCTTTCCAGATCAACTACAGCCCAATCAAGGTGCTGGAACATTTCCAGATCTCTTGGGGCCTCACTTCCGAGTTTCTCCCTTCTCCACACTCCGTGTTGTCCCAGAGTGAGCGGCCAGCTCAGGCTGAAGGCTCTCACACCTCAGACCTCGGCTCCCGCTAGGCCCCGTGTCCTCGCTTCACACTGCTCCTGGCCCTTGAGATTGTGCTGAGCTCTCTCAGTCCCTAAGGCCTCTGGGCAGGATTTGCTCTTAGAGTTCAGGTCAGTTGTGGAGCCGCTGAGGTAACTGCCAATCAAAATTCTTTCTTGTGTAAGTCAATGGAGATCAAGTCCCCGGAAGCACGGGGCATGGCACAAGCTGATGTGGAAACCCAGTGTGGGGTGCGCCCCTTCCCCTGAATTCCTCTGGGACCTTATGACATCGGGCCAGACGACGCCAGCCTCAGGCCTTACCTCTCCCGAGAGAAGGCCACACCATCTTCCGGGATCTTCTGGCTCATGAATCTCAGTTGCTGTGTGGAAACCAGAACAGAGAAAGACATGTCGTAGTTCAGGAGGAAAGGGGCTTTGTTGGCCTGAAAAGCTCAGGGTAAATCCCCACTTACAGTCAGAGCTTTATTAAAGGCCTGGAAGAGAAGCAAGGGGCCCGGTTACCCACCCCCCTTCAGGTGTCCCCTGAGCTGTGAGAGCCCCCAGGTCTCCCTCCTGGAGGGGTGAGCCTGCATGGGAGAAGCAGTGGCAGCTTGGAGAAGGTACCGCTCCCTCGGCACCCCCGGCCTCCCCCGGCCCCTGCTCACTTCTTGTCCTTTGGAGAATGGAACACACAGCCTGGGCACTGGCTCCAAGGCCGCTTCGGACCTAGGTCTTCTGGTGCGGGCTGTTCCTCCTCCTTCTCCTTTTCCTCCTGTCTCGCTCCCTCTTCCTCCTCCTTCTTGTCCTCCTCCTCCTTCTCCTCCTCCTCCTCTTCGTGGGTGCTCTCTGCTTCCGCCGTGCCCGTCAGCTGGGCCATGGTGAGGTGAAACACGTGGCAGCTGAAACCGTCCCGGATCCCGTGCTGCACGTGCTCCTGGAGGACCTCCAGGGAGGAGAAGACCCGGCAGCAGGCCATGCACCTAAAGCCAGCCTCCATGGTCACCAGCCAGTCGGGGGTCTTGGCCCTGGGTCTCTCCTCAACTGCGGGTGACCCAGGCGGGCTGTCTGACTCTGCCCGCTCCTCGTGCTCCTTCTCCTCCCCGCTGGGCTCGCTGTCAGACAGCAGGTTTCTGGTGGACACGTCCGAAGGGGGCGTCCCTACCCGCACGTCCTCGGGAAGGGTCACTTCTTCCATCCTCGGCTGCTTTTCTAGTGACTCTGAGGTCTCCTCAGTCTCCCAGGAGACCGCCACACCCTTTTTCATTTGTACCTGCATGTAGTATATTTTCATGCCCTTTTCCTCTTTGTTCACGTATAGAGAGGACACACAGGTCTTATAGGACGAAGGGGATGAGGAGGCATGGTGTAAGGGGGGAGCAGTCTCCCCTTGCTCCTGAACCTGGGGTAGGGGTGATCTAGGCTGAGGACTGTCTCGAGGTACTCTCCGGAGTCCTGGGAAGAGAAATCAGAGACGTAAGAATGTGAGTGGGGGCAGGCCAGAAGCTGAGGGGTCTTCAGATGTGAAGATGCGTGGTGAGGAGCCCGGCACTGGTGTTCCTAATCTGGGTGGGTGTAGCTAGGCGTTTTTCATGTGTGCGGAGGGATGCTGGCGGGCGTCAGTATCCAGGGGCGTGGAGCAGGGTGGCAAGGGGTTGTGGCATGCACGGGATGTTGGTGGGTTGTGTGAATCTCTGATACCATTGGTGTGCTTGTGGAATGTGGACAGTCATGTAGGAGATGGTACCACGGAACACACGTCTGGGCGGGGCGGGGGCTGTGTGCTGAGAATGGATGTGTGGGGAGTACGGCTGTGCGCATCAGGGCATGGGGGTCCGAGCTTGACGGTCCTGCTCCAGGGTGGGAGGCCTGCGCCGAGGAGCTCCATCCTTCTCTGGAGGCAAGAGCAAAGGCAAAGCCTACACAGCTCCTCTGAAGGTGTTTTCCCCTGTCCCTCGGCCCCACCCCTCGAGCCCAGACCTTTCTGGCCCATGCTTCTTAACTTGCCCACTATGGTGGCACCCGGGCTCCCCCGCCCCCGCCCACACTGAGCTTATACCCCTGCTCTTCTAACAGCTATGCCAGCTTCCCAGGCTCCTCCACAGAGCCCTGACCACCTCTGATCGGCTTGGGTTTCTTCTTGGCCTCTCCTGGATCTACATGCCCCACACCCAAGGAGCCCTGAGCCCTTACCAGCGTGGATGAGCTTGCGTGGAGAAGAAACACAGGAGAAGTATTCAGAGGCAGAGGACACCTCCCCTACGGCTGCGCCCCAGCCTTTGGCCACCCCAGCTGATTCAAGCTGAGGGGCATCTTCCTGTGACTTCGAGACCCCTAGAAGGATATGGAAGCCTCAGAAATACAGAGGGCGGGCCATGTTTGGGCATCATTCCTCCGTCCAACAAATATTTACTAAGTGTGAATATACACAGCTCAGAGTCTGGTCCTGGGTGGATACTCCCATATTGAATTACTATCAACACTTATTTCGGTAGTGTCTTCTTAGGAATGAAGGCCTGAGTGGTGGCTGTGAAGAGTAGCTCTGAAGTGTGAGAATTGTGTGTGTCAGCCAAACCTTTCACAAATGTGGGGACGGCATGATGAGTAGGGTAGAAACACATCAGTGGAGAGTCTGGTGCATAGTTTGTGTTCACATTCAGGAATTGTGCGACATGTAACCATTTTATATAATATGGGCTGTATTTATGGTGTGTATTCAATCATTTACTCATTCGTTCAATAAAATTCAGAGAGCAACTACTATGTATCAGGCACTATTCTAGGCTCCGGTAATGCTGAGCATTTAGAAGACAGACAGAAGTACAGTAAGTGTACGATATGTCAGCTGGTATTAAGTTTACAAGGATTACCCCACATTAGCAAACAAAAACAGAGGATGCCCAGTTAAATTTGCATTTCAGATAAATCGCAAACAATTTTTTAGTGCAAGCTTTCCCATGCAATTCTTGGGTCATGCCTATTTTTAGTATGAGTATGTCCCATACGGCATTTGGGATATACTCATACTCCAGAGTTCGGTGTAAGAGCAGAGGACTTTGATACCCATGGATGGTTTGGGAACACACTGTAGGAGGGATGTGCATATCTACCTATATGCTCTATGTGTGGTTTAATGAAGTAGCATGTGTGGAGATACGCAATTTTTTTCTATATCAAAGTATATATGGGTATATAAGTGATGATCTCATGAAACTCCCTTAGTAAGAGTTCTGCATTCGCTCTTACATGTTTTGAGTGTCTCCCAGATCCAGGCATGGTGATAGGAACTTTACAAGGCTGACTTCACATCTGAGGACACTCTATCTGCATTCTCCCCACTTACTGCCCCCACCCCATCATACACACAGAGGCAAAAATATCTCACCAATCATTGCCTTCTCAGTCCTATCCTAGCTGCTGCCTGAAAATCTGCCTCCCATTCAGGCCTCCAGTCCCCAGGCTCATCCTATACTCTTCAGGGCCGTGAGCCTTTTGGAAACTGCTGGGCCCCGATTTGGGGCAGAAGGCTCGGCTGGCTCTCTGGCATGGACTCCATTCTGCCCCACCTCCTACATGTGACCACGCCTTCTCTCAAGGCAAGCTACTCGTTTACATGTAATGCTGTGGGAAGTAAACCACAGCTCCCCGGGCTCCCTGGGGGGCCCTGACGACATTTCTCACCCCCATCCATCTGGGCTCGGTCTCTGAAAGGCCCATTCCTTCCCCCCAGTCTCCACGGCCAAGACCACACCTTTAGATTCACAAACTTCCATGGATCAACCGGTAAATTCTTCCCTCTAAAGGAATACCATCTCCATGTTTTCAGTATACTGCCATCGCTAGACAACTTCCTTTCTGACTTCTCAAAATATTTTGTCAACAAGGCTTCTCTTTGCTCTTCAGTAAAAGGGACAGCACAACCCACAGATCTTCATCAGCACCCCTCACAACCCCCCCACCCCCACCCAACAACCCCAGAGGAAGATGGAACAAAGAGAATAAGAGAGAATACAGGACTGAGAAAGCCATCCCCTCTGAGTCTGGGCAAGCAGGACCCCGGCCTGCTATGAGTCACAGAGCTCCAGCCCCAAGCAGCCCCAAGAGAGAAGTCTTCAGACGGACAGGGCTGACTGACCACCTGCCGGGGGCATGTGGCCCTGCCATGCCATCTCACCCCACAGGGATGCTGAGGAACGGACATGGCAGCATCCTCGGATACTTCACCGGGGACACGCGCTCCTCCATCCCACCTTCCTAGAGAAGGCTCAGGCTGGCAGCAGCCTTTACGCCCCAGACAAGGTGCCCAGCGCATACCTGCTCCCTGCTCAGCACTTTCCGGGGACTCCTCACTTTCCAGATGTTTCCTCTTTTGTCGCTGTTTCATGGTACCAGCGACAGGAGTTGCTTAGAAGATGCCTAACACCCTGTTCCTCCTTTTCCCTACTGGTTGGCCCTCCTTGACTCTCGGGAAATTCGTTGAGGTGACCCGATAGGAATAAAAGTCGTCGAGTCTCCTAAATGGCTGAGGAACTCAGACCACGTAGAGAACCAGCAACACCGCCCAGTGCTCACTCCAGCACAGGGCTGTTAAGGTTCAAAGGTCACCCTGCCCCAGCGGGGGTTCTCTAACCTGAATGATGACATCAGAGCATTCTGGGGACCTGGATCCCACACAGCCTTTGCAAACGCACAGACCCCATGTTCAAGAACAATTCCTCTTTCCCCAATGGAACCTCTCCCATGAATTCAACTCACATCTTCTTAAGAGGGGTAGGGTATTTTGAGATGCTCGTCCGCTTGTGTTTCATTTTTTTTTCCCCTTTCTCCCTTTATTTTTTACCCTTGCCTTTCTGCATGCAAGCAGGTAACAGACTGCGTTCTCTGGCCAGAGGAAGGGCACGGCAGGGCTAAAAGGGGCAATATCACACTCATCCTCTGGGCTTTTCTTTCTAAAATCCCCAACTCCACAGAAAAGACGATACTTGAGCAGAAACCTAACAGAAGCAGGATTCTCGAAATTCCGTTCTTACTGCCTTCTTTTCCTATTAGACTGTTGAGAGATACCAACCATCAGAGAGAGGTCTGTGGATCATGGAGGAGGAGTCTTCAAAGCGTGGTTAGAGGGGAAGATGTGGCAAAAACTCTAAGAGGAGATGGCTGTCTTGGGCATACAGACAGAATCACGGCAAATCGCCCCACATGTGGCATAAGAGCCACGAAACACAAAGGAGGCACCAAGCTGAGGGATGTCTAAGCTGCAAGTGTGTCCTTCAATAAACAGTAACCACACTCTCACCTCAACCTTCCCTCACTGTGGTTTGCTGTGATCTCCAAATAGGGATGGGTGGAAATCCGAACAGGACACCAGCAGAATCAAGGCTTAACATACAAATCAAGTGGACTTACAAAACCAATTTCCTCCTCTTTCTTGCGTACCTCTGCTTGTGGGCCGAAATGTATACCGGTTATAAGTGGCGACCCGTCTGGATCCTCCTGATTCCGGTCTAAAATGAGAGAGAGCTCCTCTTGAGGCAGTACTGGTGTGCAGGGATGAGATGGACCTCCCAGAAGTCACTGACACCAGGAGTCCCCACTGGACCAAGGTGAGCCCAAATTTGAAGGGCACTGCGGAACGTCACGGTCTCCAACAGCCGAGAGTGAGGACAGGACAAGTGCAGCCTTGAGAAGATCTGTGCATGAGATTCACCCTTCCCGTTTCTTGGAGAATCCCTAGGTAAGAAGGGGCAACGGGGACTTCTTAAAAACTTATTGTGGTAGAAATTTCCAAGCATACACAAAGTAAAATAAATTGTCTAACTGGGATGTGGCCCCATGGACCTATCACCCAGGTTGAACCATTACCGATATTCTATCATTCTCGTCCCATCTACCACACCCCTCCCCCACACCACATGACCGTTAGCTTTTCCTTCATTTGTTCTAGTTTAGGTGTTTCTGGGAGTGTGTCTTGGCCTGGGGCAGGGGGGAGAACTGTGTTTTGAAGAAAATCTCAGACATATGTCATCTCTCTTTAAATGTGGCAGTATTCCTATCCAATAGATAAAGAGGTTTTTAAAAAAAAAAAAATCACAATAGCACTATCATTCTCTCACCCAATTTCTTTGTATCACTTAATAACCAAGCCATACTCGACTTCCTCCAATCTTATTAAAATGTCTTTTTTTTTATATCTATTCATTAAAATCAAGATCCAACCAAGGTCCACACGTTGTAACCGGTCAACGTGTCTTTTAGTCTGTGACAGCTCTTCCTACCTGTTGGGGGACATTCAGTTGTTGAAGGAACTGAATCATTTATCCTGTAGTGTTTTACGCAGCTTGGAGTGGTTGACTGTATTGCGATGCCATTTAAGATCTCCTGTTACCCATGTTTCCTTCTGTACAGGTAGTCCGATCTAGAGGATCAATCAGATTAGGTTCAGTTTCTTGTTATTGCAAGATTATTTTATAAGTGGCGTTGTGTGCCTTCCTGTTACATCACAACAGTAAGTACATAAAGTTGTCCCATTTTTAACAACTGGTTGAGATTGATCAGTGGATTCTTGTGCTGTCGGCTTGATCCCTCCACGATCATGATTCCAGCAGCCTTTCAACAAATAGCATTAGGAGCCACTGATGATCCTGACGTCATCAGGGGTTGAAATTTCATTAGAAGTTTTAATCCATTTCATTCCAAGGAAGATAATTCTCTTTTCTTCCCCCTGCACCCATTTGCCCCTCCCCTCTGGTAGACATCTATTTGTTCTCTGTATTTATGGGTCTGTTTCTGCTTTTGTTTGTTTGTTCAGAAGGAGGAAGTTTCTTAAGGCATCCTTCTTAGACCCAGAATTTGTGAAAGAATTGAACCTCTCCTTTCGGCTCAGGTCATGATCTCAAGGTCGTGGGATCAAGCCCCACATCAGGCTCCATGCTCTGTGCTAACTCTTCTTCCGATTCTTTTTCGCTCACCCTCTGCCCCTCCCTGCTCACACACTCTATCTCTCTCTCAAATAAATAAATAGTAAAAAAAAAAAAAAAAAAAAAAAAAAAAAGAATTGAACCTTTCTTCACAAAAGGAAAGATGATTCCAATGGTACCAGCTCAGGTTTTGCAAGCTAGGAACAGTGGGATTTATCATGGTAAGGCAAAGCTAGGTTGGGATACACTTTACTCATTCCTCCTTCATTCTGTAAATCCTTATTGAGTCTCTACAATGTGCCACGCTCTCTAGATCCTCATGATTGAACAGTTATGAACAAAACAGATAAAAGGATTTTCTAAGAGCTTAATTCTAGAAGAAAAGACAGATAATCTTTTAAAATACGTGAAATATGGAGTAGGTTAGATACTGACAAGTACCACAAAGAAAAAGAAAACAAAGTGAATTTGGGTCTATAGGCAATGGGACATTTCTGTGTTAAATGGGAGGTCATGGAAGCCTTTACTCTTTGAGACAAGAAGAGAGTGGTCAAAGAGATAATGAGGGATCAGACAGTAAGCTATTGTCAAGATTCTGGTTTTTCTCTGAGTGACATAGGAAGCGTGGAAAGTCTTAAGTGAATAATTACATTTAAAAAGATCACTCTGGGGGCACCTGGGGGGCTCAGTTGGTTAAGTCTACAACTCTTGATCTCGTCTCAGGTCCTGATTTCACGGTCACGAGTTTAAGCCCAGTGCTGGGCTCCACACTGGGTGTGGAGAAGAAAAGAGAGAGAAAGAGAGAGAGAGAGAGAGAAAGAAAGAGAAAAGAAAAGAAGGAAGAAAGAAAAGAAAAAAGAAGAAAAAAGGAAGGAAGGAAGGAAGGAAGGAAGGAAGGAGAAAGAAAGAAAGAAAGAAAGAAAGAAAGAAAGAAAGAAAGAAAGAAAGAAAAAAGAAAAGAAAGGAATGAAGGACGAGAAAGAAAGAGAGGAAGAAAGAAAGAAGAAAGAAAAGGAAGAGGATGAGGAGGAAGAGGAAGAAAGATTACTCTGCTAAGAATAGCCAACTGGGGGATGCCTGGGTGGCTCAGCTGATTAAGCATCTGCCTTTAGCTCCTGTCATGACCCCAGGATCTTAGGACCGAGTCCTGCATCGGGCTCTTTGCTTGGTGGGGAGCCTGCTTCTCCCTCTGCCTGATGCTCCCTCTGCCTGCCTCTCCCCCTGCTTGTGCTCTCTCTCTCTCTTTCACTCTGTGTCTCTCTGACAAATAAATAAATAAAATCTTTAAAAAAAAAAGAAAAGAAAAGAATAGCCAACTGGGAGGCAAGGACAGAATCAAGAAAACTCAGGGGGCCTACTGGGGCTCCTTCCTGACTCAGTTGGTAGAGCATACAACTCTTGATCTCAGGGTTGTGAGTTCAAGCCTCAAATTGGGAGTGGAGCCAATATTTAAAAAAAGGAAGGAAGGGAGGGAAGAGAGAGAGAGAGAAAGAAAGAAAGAGACAGAGAGAAAGAGAGAAAGAAAAAGAAAAAACTCTGAAAATAAAGACAAATTCATCTCTTTCCTTCCAAAAAAAAGGGGGGCAGGGAGGGCCTATTACAATTATCCAGGAGAGACATGATCCATAAAGGAAAAAATAAATAAACTAGACTTCATGAAAACTAAAACCATTTGTTATTTGAAAGATCCTTGTCAGAGTAGGAAAAGACAAGCCAAAGACTGGGAGAAAAGATTTGCAAACCACATAACCCAACAAAGACGTAATATCTGTAACACGTAAAGAACTCTCAAACTCAGAGTAAAAAAGCAAACAGTCCAATTGGAAAATGGACCAAAGACAGGAAGAGATGTGTCAGCGAAGAGGATGTGCAGACGGCAAATAGCACGTGAAGTGCTGTTTTATGTCATTAGCCATTAGGATCACACACACAAAAGCCACAACGAGGCACCGCCACACACCAACCACACAAGCTCAAATCCAAAATCGTGACAATACAAAATGCTGGGGAGAACAGGAAAAAACTACATCATTCATAAACAGCTGGTGAGAACAGAAAATGACAGCCACTCTGGAAAAGAGTATGGCACTTTAGGGGCGCCTGGGTGGCTCAGGCGGTTAAACATCTGCCTTTGACTCGGGTCATGATCCCAGGGTCCTGGGATCAAGCCCTGCATCAGGCTTCTTGCTCAGCGGGGAGTCTGCTTCTCCCTCTCCCTCTGCCTGCTGCTCCCCCTGCTTGTGCTCTCTCTCTCACACACAAATAAATAAAATCTTCAAAAAAAAAAAAAAAAACCAACAACAACTAACTAAACATACAACCACCACCCAACCCAGCAATCGCATTCTTGGGCATTTGTCCCAGAGAAATGAAAAGCCTGTTCATAAAACATACACATGAATGTTGGTAACAGGTGATTCACGATAGCCAAAACCTAGAAACAACTCAGATAGCCTTCAATGGGTAAACGTTTAAGTAAACTGTGATATAGCCATACCGTGGAATTCTACTCAGCAATGAAAGAGGAATGAACTCGGATGAATTTCCAGAAAATTATGCTAAGGGGAAAAAGCCAGTCCCAAAAGGTGACATACTAGATTATTCCATTTATGTAACAGTCCTGAGACGGGAAAATTATACAAATGGAAAATAGGCACAGAGTTAAGTGGTTAAGGGGTATGGAAATGTGGAAGCCAAGTAGGTGTGGCCATAAAATGCCAACATGAAGTATCTTTGTGGTCATAGAACTGTTTTGTGTCTCGATACTATCAAGGTCAATAGCTTGGTTGTGACAGTGGACTATAGTTTTATAATATGTTCCAGTTGGCCAAAGTGGGTAAAGTTTATGTGGGATCTCTCTGTATTTCTTACAACTACAACTGAATGCACAATGATCTAAAAATTTAAAAAACAAGCAAACAAACAAGGGCACCTGGGTGGCTCAGTCGGTTAAGCACCTGCCTTCAGCCCAGGTCATGATCCCAGGACCCTGGGACTGAACCCCAAGGCTCCCTACTTCTCCCTCTGCCCCTCCCTGCTCATGCTCTCTCTCTGTCTCTCAAATAAATAAAATCTTCAAACAAACAAACAAACAGAACTAGGAGTACTTGTTTAAAAATAGAGATGGCCGGCTCTGGGATTCAGGTAAAGAATTAACTTGCTTCAGGACGCCTGGGTGGCTCAGTCAGTTAGGTGTCTGCCTTTGGCTCAGGTCATGATTCCAGGGTCCTGAGATTGAGTCCCGCATCAGGCTCCTAGCTTAGTGGGGAGCCTGCTTCTCCCTCTGCCTGCTGCTCCCCCTGCTTGTGCTCTTTCTCTTTCTGACAAATAAATAAATAAGTTCTTAAAAAAAAAAAAAAAAGAATTAGCTTGCTTCTCCAAACAAGTTTTTCCCAGCACCCGCGCAAGTCTCCGTGGAGGGCACATTAAGGAAATCCTCTTGCTATCCACAGGAGAGCCGGGAAGTTTACACTGGAGAAAACCCTTTATAAACCACACTTGCTGCACAAACGTGAGGCACAACCGTTACCCTCAGGAGCTGGAAATCTGCATGCTTTTAAACTACAATGGACCGTGAAGTTCTCTAATCCGGTCTAAGACTGTGGTACCAATTCCACGAAAGAGACAGTGGTTCCTCCAAGCCGGTCTCCAACACCAGCTGCGTGTCCCACACTTCAACTCAAGGCTGACGCTATCTACCCAGAGACAGCACCGGATTCCACAGCTTAAGGAGGAAGTGCCACAAGACTTCCCCAGCCCTCTCCATATACACACACACCTCAGACCCTGGCTGTCACCTGTCCTTCTTACCAACTGGCTGTAGATGGGAGGTTCCAACGGCCTACTGCCCTTGGGTTCAGTGATTTTGCTAGAGTGGCTCACAGAGCTCAGAGAACATTTTGCTTACGAGATCACTGGCTTATTATGAGAGGCTATAACTCGGGAACAGCCAGATGGAAGAAATGCATAGCACAAGGTATGGGGAAAGGTACAGAGCTTCCATGCCACTCTCCCCAAATCTCCATGTGTTTCATCAACCAGGAAGCTCTCTGGGCCCTGTCCTTTTTGGTTTTGATAGAGGCCTCAGGACATAGGCTCATATGATTGGTTAAATCATTGGTCAGTGAAGACTGATTCAACCTCCGCCCCTCTTCCCTCCCCAGAGGAGGAGGTGGGACTGAAAAGTTCCAACCCTTTAATCATGGGCTTGGTTCCCCTGGCAACCAGCCCCCGCCCATAGGTGCTTCCAAAGTCACCTCATTAACATAAGACACCTTTATGGCTCTTACGGCTCAGGAAATTCCAAGAGGTTTAGGGAGCTCTGTGCCAGAAACAAGTATGTTTTCCTTACTATATCCTTCAATTTCTTGACCTTCAATTTCTACAGCAATGCCTTCAAGAGGTTGCCTAATCTATATCTTACTATTTCCAATGACAGAAAACTTACTTCCCCTCAGAGCAGTTGGGACATTTATCTTTAGAAAATTTAGTAAAACTTAATTGAAGGAAAGGAAGCATCTCCTACATCCCTGCGTTTTCCCCTGGTTCATCGCAGTTAAACTCTTCCGGATACCATATCAATCAAGAAGCCTCAATTATTTTATTGTAACAAATAACCCCCCAAACAACAGTGACTTAAAACAACAAAGATTCATTTCCTACTCTTTGTATATGCCCACTGTGGGCTGGCTAAAAGTTCCCTCCTCCATGTCCTCCTTCCTGGATTCAGGTCGATAAAGCCACCAGTGTCAATCATTACTGCCAACAGAATTCTGGAATCTCACACCGGCCTTAAATGTTCTGTCTCCCCCCACTCTTTATCCCTTTCTTCCCCTACCGATCATCCTAGTTCTTATAAATCAGAGGGGGGAATAAAACATGAGAGATTATGGACTATGAGAAACAAACTGAGGGCTACAGAGGGGAGGGGGGTGGGGGAATGGGATAGACCGGTGATGGGTAGTAAGGAGGGCACGTATTGCATGGTGCACTGGGTGTTATACGCAAGTAATGAATCATCGAGCCTTACATCGGAAACCGGGATGTACTGTATGGTGACTAACATAATATAATAAAAAATCATTAAAAAAAAATTTAAATGTTCTGTCTCAAAAGTAACACATTGCTTTCACAGAAAATGGTTGACCACAATCTTATCATGTGTCTCTCCGTTTCCTTAGGCAAAAATGATTGACCGGTACTAATGAACAGCATGGAGACCCTATAGAAAGATCTTAATCCTTCCCCATTAGGTAGGACACCCGACAAAACCATCAAGCCACATATTAACAAAACTACAGCCAGAACTCAGATCTCTTAGGTCATAATTCAGAGCCTTTTCCTACCATGCTATGTTAGGATTTTTATACCAGGACAATGTAGTTGGGATTATATGGCTTTTGCTTAATTTTTTGTTTTGTTTCTTTTTTCTAAATAGATTCAGAAAAGAGAGGGTTTGGGAGTTCCTAAACCACTTGCCTTAAACTGGAAAATAATTTCACTGCCTTTTGAAATGTGTGACCTAGTAAAGATTAGATGTCTGGGAGGCATTTCTGCTCTGAATTTAGGGAATACAAAGCAAACAATCTTCCGAAGGCTTCAAGCAACAGGCCGAAAAACTCTTGACTCTCACTTGGCTATTTCAATGATCCCATTGACACTCCAGGTCTCTGAGTAATAACGGTGGCAAAAGCCAGAGTTTAGCCACGATAAGAGTATATACAATAGCGTGGCAGCCCCTGCAGCACCAAAGACTACAGTGAATGCTTTCGCTCGATCATATCTGCTCACAGGTCAGTGAGAAGTAACAGATGGTTCTAAAACGTTGATTCCGAATAGCTTTTGCTCTTTTTTTTTTTTTAAGATTTTTTAAATTTATTTATTTGACAGAGAGAGAGACAGCCAGTGAGAGAGGGAACACAAGCAGGGGGAGTGGGAGAGGGAGAAGCAGGCTCCCCGCGGAGGAGCCTGATGCGGGGCTTGATCCCAGAACACCCGGATCACGCCCTGAGCCGAAGACAGACACTTAACGACTGAGCCACCCAGGCACCCCAGCTTTTGCTCTTATTATTTTAAAGGTAACTTGGTTGCAAAATATGGGGGGTAGGACTTACGCATTGAGATATGCTGCTTCTTTCGCTCCTGCAGATACAATGCACATCTAATGAATTAGCGGCCATCGTCCACTCTGCCCCAAATTGAGGGGACAAACAAATATGTCGTCCCCAGCTTTTAACCCAGCCTGGTCATAGTCATTTTCTTAAAGAATATTATTCTCCTGGGGAGCCCGGGTGGCTCAGAAGGTTAAGCCTCTGCCTTTGACTCAGGTCATGATTCCAGGGTCCTGGGATCCAGCCCCGCATTGGGTCAGCTCCCTGCTCAGCAGGGAGCCTCCCTCTTCCTCTGCCTACTGCTCCCCCTGCTTGTGCTCTCTCTGTGTCAAATTAATAGAAAAAATCTTAAAAAAAAAAAAAGTACAGATTTTCAAAGTACACTTTGCATTTTGTTCTTGTTTTTATATACAATGCTATTGTATACCGTTGACTAGATTCCCTGTGCTGTACCTTTTATCTGCATGACATTCATCCCATCACTGGAAGCCTGGACCTCCCTCTCCCCTTCACCCATTTTCCCCATCCCTCCTTGCCCTGCCCTCCCGTCTGGCAACCGGCAACCATCAACGTGTTCCCTGTATTTATGGATTTATGGGTCTGTCAAAGTACAATGCGGTTTTAAGTAGAAACTAAAATCCTACTTCGCAAAGACCTTCCAGATATCTTACAGAAAATGGACCACCCTTAGCTGAACCTCTGTGATAGCTCTTTTCATATTCTGCCTTTGGGCCACTCTATTAATGACTGTGTCTAATTTCCCCCACAACAGGGTATGAATCCTTGGAAAGGAGAGGCTGTGATTCCTTATCTCTGGAGTCTCCACAGACCTTGCACTTAGTAGGAGCTCTCCTACCTGCTCCCCAGCCCCCCAAAAACAAAAGCTTAAATAAATAAAGTGCCCAAGTATAAGCTCTTCTTTTTCCCTAAACCAAACAACGTCCTGACCAAATACCTCTTTGATTTTTCCCCACAGAATTGCCACCTCTGCTCTACCCCAGCCTTGTCACCCTACCCATGTATGTGACCTTAAGTGAGTGCCCTATTTATCCTGTGTCATCAACCCAGCTCCCTTCATCTGCATCTAAAACTATTTTTTTTCCACTACCGAAAATTCAGCCACAGACATTCAATACTTTGCATACTCACCCCCCCCCCCCCAGAGGTGCTACCTTACTTTAAACCTTATCAGCCACTGTTTTGGGAAGGACTAGGGGAAAAGAGGCTGAGAATCGGGCCACTTTTTTTTTTTTTTTTTTTTTTTTTTTTTTTTTTTGTGGGATAGGAGCTGTGGAAATTTGGTAAAGAAGGAATGGTATCTGGTAGGGAGGCAGATGTTGGGCGTGGTGGTGAGAAAGGACCAAAAATAACTACTCGACTTCCTCCTAAGTTTGCAACAGACAAGCTCTTCCGGAGATGGTGCCCCCGTATGAAGCCATGTATGGAGAACAGAAAACATATATATCCACTGCAAATGAGTCATGTTAACAAACTGATATGAGACTCGGGGAGTTCAAAGAGCTACAGCATAAAAGAAGTCTAATTATAAAAGAGCCCAGAGAGTGGGGTAAAACCCACAACTAGAACAGAGACCTTTCCATCAGGGACTAAGCTGCTCTGTATAAAGCAAGTGAGGCAAGCTTGAGGAAGCAGAAGTAGATGATTATTGGTGCCTAGAAAAATCCCCGGCCTGAAGAATTCATGTAAATCAAGCCGTATCTCCCTCTAAACCCAGTTAGTAGGGCTTGGAAAATCTCCATAAGCCTAATACCTCTGACATCACTTCATGGAATTAAATGAGATTCATGGTCTCAGGGTCCCTTCCAAAAGATGGGTAGGAGATGCTCAATGACGAGGGGAGCGTGAAGTGCTCACAAATCCTGTGCTTAAAATGCCTCCAGGTCTCTAAGTCATGCTTGTCTGCGGTTTATGGGTCTGTAATGGATGAGAGAGACACCTGTTTCCAGGTGCGACAAGGGAGGTCACTGAAGATGACATGTGGCATGGTGTTTGCCTCGAGGAAAGCAATAAAATGGGCAACTCCTACTTTTTTTTTTTTTTTGCTGCAATATTTACTGGTTCCTTCTCTAACAGTTTGGCTGTCAGCTGCGAGCAAAAATCTTCTGTCGATCTCATTCAGTCCTTAAATGGGTAAAAAGCCAGGAGAGGCTCGAAACATTTGAACATTCCTACCTAACACAGAGTGGCAGCTGTGTACTAGCTTATAAGTAATTTTTAAAGCTACTTTGATGTGTGTAAGAAACCTTTCGATAGGTTATCTGTCTCTTGGATGACCCAAAATGTCCATCTCATTGAAATCTAGAAAAGGGGGCGCTTGGGTGGCTCAGTCGTTAAGCGTCTGCCTTCAGCTCAGGGCGTGATCCCAGCATTCTGGGATCGAGCCCCACATCAGGCTCCTCCGCTAGGAGCCTGCTTCTTCCTCTCCCACTCCCCCTGCTTGTGTTCCCTCTCTCGCTGGCTGTCTCTGTCAAATAAATAAATAAAAAATCTTTCAAAAAAAAAAAAAAAAAGAAAGAAATCTAGAAAAGAATTCAAGTTCTGTCTTCCCCAGAGAGGGCAGGCATCCTAAAGTTTTATAAACTTTGTACAAGTGCTCAAGTCAGACTGTCTGACTGCTGGACCATGACAATACTTGATCTCTGATTTGATACTTTATAAAAAATCATTTCAAGTAACATTTAAAGAACCCGGTGGCAGGAGCTGGTGGGCTGAGTTGTGGATCATCACTTACACAGTTACAACCAGAGGCCTCCACATGTCTACTGTCAAAGGCGAGCCTCTGCGTGTCAAGGAAAGGGAAAATAGAAATGGTAGACCAAATGAGAACAGCCCGAGTAACGGCTCTGTCATTGTGGATTCTTTCCATCCCCTGCCATCCATCCATCCATTCCCCCAAAACTATATCCCAAACATGACCAAGGTGGAGGCAAAGCCCAGGAAGACAGTCCAGCAGCTGCTGAGATGTTCAGGGTTGGGAACAACCTCGATGCTTTTGAAATCCAATGGCCATGATAATCTTGAATTTCCTATGCAGTGTCTCTACCAGGTAGTTACTTGGTTCATATTCCAACATCTTCAAGGCCTGAGAATCCACCACGTCCCCCCAAAACGAAACAATAACAATTCTCTGTTTGGGGGTGGATAATAACAGAAAAATTCTTCCTTATAATGACACATCTCCTTCCTCAGAAGCTGTTGCTTCTAGTTATATCCCTTGGGGCCACAAATAACAAATCTACATTCCTCTTCTGTAAGACAGTCCTTCTAATTTTTCTTTTCTTTCCTTTTTTTTTTTTTTTTTTTTTTTTTAGGTAGGCTCCATGCCCTGTATGGAGCCCAATCCAGGGATTGAACTCATGACCCTGAGATCAAGACCTGAGCTGAGATCAAGAGTTGGACGCTCAATCAGTTAAGGCACCAGGGGTCCAGTCCTCCCAATTCTGAAGACTGTCATCTCAGCCCCTCAAATCTTTCCTTCAACTACAAGATCCCTATTCCTCCAAACACCCACCTTTCATTTCCTCTTTGCCATCAGTCTTTCTCCTGACTGCGTCATCATTGCTTTTTGCCATAACGTGCATTCCCCAAAACTGAACACAGTATTCCAACTGAGGTCTGACCAAAGCCAAGTGGAATGAGGTTCTTCCTTCCCCCACCACAGATACTTCTCTTAAGACTGGCTTTTTGGTAAGCACATCAAATGGTTAAGTCCTCCCGGGCTGACTTAGCCACTCTAAAGTAACCACAACACAAGTCAAAACCATTATTGGTTACCAAGGTATATAGCCAAATGGTATCCCGACCCTTTCTATCCCCACCCAAAGACCATCCACAAGCCTCACTCCACAAACACAAAAGCACAATAAATGGATGAAGTGTTCTGTTTTGCACATTCCTTTTAAAAATCTGACAATTATTTGAGTTGCCCAAGATTCTCAAAAATATCCCCAAGTCAAAAAATGGTTGTCTCTAGGGGCACCTGGGTGGCTCAGTTGGTTGAGTGTCTACCTTCAACTCAGGTCATGATCTTGGGTCCTGGGATAGAGCCCCCCCCCCCCACGTGGCATCTCCCTGTGCAGCGGGGAACCTGCTTCTCCCCCTCCCCCTCCCTCTGCCCCTCCCCCTGCTTGTGCTCACATGCGCACGCTCTCTCTCTCTCTCTCTCTCATATAAATAAAATCTTCAAAAAAAAGGTCCTCTCTAAATGTTATCCAGCTTGATGAGCTAACTGCATAAACCTTTAAATCCCCTGAAGGGATACCTGATAAGGTAAACCATTAAATGTCAATTGGCATCCCACCTAATTAATAGCAGAACATAGGCGAAAGAGTGCAGGTCTGTCGTTGGAACTACAGAAGTTTGAACCAAAGCCGCATTAATAAACAGGCTCAGGCAACTTATGCTACGCCTTAGTTTCTTCCCACAGAAATGGGGATAATCCTCCCCTCCTGCCAAGCCCTTACTTAAAGTGCTCGATGCAATGCTTGGTCTACGAAGATATGCAGTAGACGGTATGTTTCCCCTCACAGCGCGGATTATTACTGGGCACAACTTATTTCTCTTAATAGATTACTAGCCCTGAAAGGGACAAGGACTTGCTTGTCCTCACATCCTAGACTCCTAGCATGAGGAGACACACTTCCTTCCTGAATATAAATGTGAGTATCTGCCTTCAAATTCAGTTCTGTATCACATAGAAATAATCACACTTCTATTCTGACCTCTCAGTTCCCCCAGGGATATTTGACAATTCCCACGGAGTATCTAAAGTTACCCATCATTAAAAATAAATAAATAAATAATAAAAAAACAGACTCCCCTCAAGTCTGAGGCAGTCATGTTCAAATGTTGCTCTAGGTTTCAACTTTTCGGCAAACAGTTTGGCATTAACGTTTCTAATATTTTTTTTTAAGATATTTATTTATTTATTTATTTGAGAGAGTGAGAGAGCGCACAAGCAGGGAAGAAGGGCAGAGGGAAAGGCAGACTCCCCACTGAGCAGGGAGCCCAATGTGGGGCTCGATCCCAGGACCCCAGGATCATGACCCGAGCTGAAGACAGACGCTTCACTGACTGAGCCACCCAGGCTCCCCGACATTTCTAATATTTTTAATGTTGACCCAGCTTTAAGCTCTGTTGGTCTCCTCCAGGAATGGTGTTCCAAGACACGGCTAAAGCAGGAGGGGCAAGGGGAGGCTGCTGGGGAAAGCCCACACCTGATCTATCCAATTTCTGACCTATGGCTCAGGAAGCTAGAGGAAAGTTTTGCTGGTCTCCGGTGTCTACCCTGAGCCATAAAACTCCGAGAGTTCACTCCCACACAGCCGCAACCGGGTTGAGGTAATTGTTGCTGTTATGGCTTTCGCAATTTGAGTGGGAGAAGATGAGAATTCTGAAAGAGATTTATTTATTGCAAAGCATCTCAAATATCTCATTAATCTGCTTTTCATTTGGCAAACTCTTCCTTCATTAAAAGTGCCACGGTCTGCAGTTTATGACAAGGCGGAATTGCCTCTGGGAAGGCACAGCAGCAAAATGAAAGGGATCTGGGCTGCGGAAAGAGGGAGACGGGAGTGTGATTTGCAGGTGTGTGAGGTACTTGCTCTGTGACCTTGAGCGGTTTGCCTCCGGCTGCTAGCACCCCCACACCCTCATCTGTAAAGACAGGATCGTTGTCCTGACCTCATGGATGAATCGCTGAGATCAGCTGGAGGACCCTGGGCATGCTTGTTTGTGTTCGTTACTTCTGGAAGGCTCAGGTGGTCATCTGCGAAATGACGATCAGAATAATGCCAGCTTCACAGAGATGAGGAGGAGGATTTAAATGAGTGAGTCTATGTAAACAGATGAGAACACGGTCTGGCACAGAGGAGTGCTATGGGACTCTTACCCATCATGATTAAGGATTAATGACTCAGGGAAAGGCTGTCTTGCACGGTGATTTGCACCCTGTACACAGGAGGTGCTCAATAGACATAAGAGAAGACCTCTCCCTCAATGACAGAGTTCGCACTGGAGACTGAAGAAACTCCCTGGATAGGAGGACCCTGTCCACCATGAAATGCTCAGAGCTTTAGAGGAGAGATCTGTAGTTCGAGCCTGTTTAGAGCAATAGCAGAGGGAGCTGGAGAGGGAGAGCTGCGAGGCGAGGTAGAGAAGGTAGTTACCCTGATAAAGTGACAGGGTTAATAGAAAAGAAAAATTCGAGGTCTGCTGACAACCAGATTACTGCATTTCTCCCCCCCACCCCCATCATGCTGCCTTTTAAATGTGACCTGGTTGTGAGAGGTGCCTGGCTGGCTCAGTCAGGGGAGCAGGTAACTTTCGATCCCAGGGTTATGAGTTCAAGCCTCTTGTTCGGTGTAGAGATGACTTAAAAATAAAACCTTGAAAAAAACAATAAATAAAATAAATGAATAAATGTTACCTGGTTGAGAAACACCTTTCTACAAAACAGAGTTCAAACTGTCAGGTTGTATCTGATCTTTGTGGTTTTCATGAAGAGTGGAGAAAAAGGAACCCTCGTGCACTGTGGGTGGGAATGCAAGCTTGGTGCAGCCAGTGTGGGAACCTGTATGGAGGTTCCTCAAAAAATTAAAAATAGAATTACCATATGATCCAGTAATTCCACTACTGGGTATTTACCCAAAGAATAAGAACACACTAATTTGAAAAGATATGAACGCATGTATGTTTACTGGAGCGTTAATTACAACAGCCAAGATATGGAAGCAACTTAAATGTCCATCAACTGATGAAGAGACGGTCCATGGTATGTCCATGATGTGATAGATATATTTTATATGTCTGTAATATATATATTATAGATATATGCAAAATATATAGATATAGATATATGCAAAAGAAAATTACTCAGCCATAAAAAAAAAAAGAATAAGACCTTGCCATTTACAACAACATGGATGAAGTTAGAGGGAATTCTGCAAAGTGAAATAAGTCAACCAGAGAATGACAAATACCACGTGATTTCACTCCTATGTGGAATTTAAGAAACAGAACAAATGAAGAAAGGAAAAAAGAGACAAAGAAAGAAAGACTCTTAACTACAGAGAACAAACAGATGGTTACCAGAGGGGAGGTGGGTGGAGGGATGGGGGAAATAGATGAAGGGGATTAAAAGCACACTTATCATGATGAATACTGAAAGGTATAGAATTGTTGAATCATTATATTGTACACCTGAAACTAATATAACACTGAATGTTCATTATACTTGAATGAGAAAACATTTTTTTGAAGAGAGAGACAAGAAAAGACATGGACTGGAAGTGGTTTGGGGAGACGCTGGGAATGTGAAAGGCGAAAATGGCTTCCTGACAATATTCCCTGTAGTCCCAGTTCAGAGCAGGGAATCTTCACCTCACTCTGGACAGAGAAACAGGGGGCAGGACATTGAGGAACGTGCCACCCATAAATCCAACCAGCAAGCTCTGCCTTCCTTGGTTCATTTTAAACACCGCTTTCATAGCCCAGTTCAGATTTGTTTTGTTTTGTACATACAATATCACCGAGTTCCAGCTCCCTTACTTCTTAGCCCTAGGAAAGAGAGCCCACTCCTGCTGCTTTGCTGTCACTCACCTCCCGGGGGAAGGAAGATGTTCCTCTTCTCAGTGGGAACACATCACTTTGTTTCTGTGGGTTTCCCTCATTTCTTTTCCTTCAGTCAGGGAGATAGATCTGACCTAAGGACTTCTGCCTTTCAAAGCAGCTCTCACTTCATGAGCTTAGAATTAAAAAAAAAAAAAAAATCAATTAGCCAAAGAAACAGAAATCAAGAATCAAAGAACAGAAAATAGAAGGAGAAAAAAAAAAATCAACCTGGGTTGAGCACAAAATATTGATATTTTGGAAGCGTGAACCTTGTCTCTGGCCTACCTATCCTCACGAACTCACAGCTCGGTGAGTTCTATTCTAAAAATAAAAGAGACAACGTGCTTGCAACCGTGCCCTGCCTTGAGATCCATGCTTATCCCCAAAAGGGAAAAGACGGCATCATCTGCTTACGTTAAAAACGCCAAGGAGGAGTTAAGATGGCGGAGGAGTAGGGGACTCCTTTTTCAGCCGGTCCCCCGAGTCGAGCTGGATAGGAACCAGACCAGCCTAAACAACCACGGAACCAGCCTGAGACGCAGGAAGATACATCTGGATCTCTACAAATGAACATCTCCAGCGCTGAGTATTGAGGTACGAAGCGGGGAGCCGTGAAACCGTGCACAGATATCGGAAGATAAACGGAAGGGGGAGGGAGCCGCCGCGTTCGGGTGCCGGGAAGCGGTAGCCACCTGCACGGGGGAAGCGGGCGGACTCGCTGTCGGCACCCACGAGAGAGCAGACTGAGACCGTGAGCCGGGAGCGCGCGCCACCAGGCATCTCGCGGAACTCCGGAATCCCGGTGCGCTCACCGGAAATAGACTGAGACCAGGAGCTCCCGGAGCGCGCGGGGGCGGCTGGCGGCGTTAGAAACACAAAGGACAGAGACGCGCCGGCCCTGGAAGTGAGGGCTGGGACGCCGGGTGTGAGGCGCACATCCCGGGACGCTGCAGGGTTGAGCAGCACCAACAGAAACAGAGTTAAAGTGGCCAGAACATCAGTGGAGAACGGGCCGCAATCCCTCTGTTCTGTGACAGGGGCTGGGATTCAGCCGCTGCTGCTCTGACTCTCAGAAGAGGCACAGCAAACCGCCAGGGAAAGCCGCCAGAGAACAAAAGCCTGGAAATACCTGCTCACAGCGTGCCCATCCCCATCCCCCCTCGCAGGAGACACGGAGACTCTACCCAAACAGGGTTGCCTGAGTATCGGCGCGGCAGGCCCCTCCCCCAGAAGACAGGCTGAAAAATCAAGAAGCCCACAACCTGGGGCGCCTGGGTGGCGCAGTCATTCAGCGCCTGTCTCCGGCTTAGGGCGTGATCCTGGCGTTCTGGAAAGGAGTCCCTCATCGGGCTCCTCCGCTGGGAGCCTGCTTCTTCCTCTCCCACTCCCCTGCTTCTGTTCCCCTTCTTGCTGACTGTCTGTCTCTCTCTCTCAGATAAATAAATAAATAAATAAATAAAATCTTTAAAGAAGCAGCCCACATCCCTAAGATCCCTATAAAACAAGGGGCACAGCCTGGGACCCAGTCAATAATTTGGGCTCTGGACAACCCCGCAACCTCTCCTCATCAGAATGACAAGAAAGAGAAGCCCCCCACCCCCAGCAAAGAAAAGACAGTGAGTCTGTGGCCTCTGCCACAGAAATAATGGATATGGATGTAACCAAATTATCAGAAATGGAATTCAGAGTAACGATGGTCAAAATGATGAGTAGATGGGGCGCCTGGGTGGCACAGTGGTTAAGCATCTGCCTTCGGCTCAGGGCGTGATACCGGCGTTATGGGATCGAGCCCCACATCAGGCTCCTCTGCTATGAGCCTGCTTCTTCCTCTCCCACTGCCCCTGCTTGTGTTTCCTCTCTCACTGGCTGTCTCTATCTCTGTCAAATAAATAAATAAAATCTTAAAAAAAAAAAACAATGATGAGTAGAATTGAAAAAAGTATTAACGAAAAGGTTACTGAGAATATAGAATCCCTAAGGACAGAAATGAGAGCGAATCTGACAGAAATTAAAAATTCTATGAGCCAAATGCAGGCAAAACTAGAGGCTCTGACGGCCAGGGTCACAGAAGCAGAGGAACATATTAGTGAATTGGAGGATGGGTTAATAGAGGAGAAAACAAAAACAGAAGCTGGTCTTAAAAAAATCCATGCCCACGAATGTAGGTTACGGGAGATTACTGACTCAATGAAATGATCCAATGTCAGAATCATCGGCATCCCCGAGGGGGTGGAGAAAAACAGAGGTCTAGAAGAGATATTTGAACAAATTGTAGCTGAAAACTTCCCTAATCCAGTGAGGGAAACAAACATTCGTGTCCAAGAGGCAGAGAGGACCCCTCCCAAGCTCAACCACAACAAACCTACGCCACGTCAGGTCATAGTGCAATTCGCAAATATTAGATCCAAGGATACAGTATTGAAAGCGGCCAGGGCAAAGAAATTTCTCACGTACCAAGGCAAAGGCATCAGAATTACGTCAGACCTGTCTACACAGACCTGGAATGAGAGAAAGGGCTGGAGGGGGCATTATTAAAGCTCTTTCAGAGAAAAACATGCAGTCAAGGATCCTTTATCCAGCAAGGCTGTCATTCAGAATTGATGGAGAAATAAAGATATTCCAGAATCGCTAGTCATTAACCAATTTCGTAACCACGAAGCCAGCCCTACAGGAGATATTAAGGGAGGTTCTATAAAGGTAAAAAGGCCCCAAGAGTGATACAGAACAGAAAGTCACAACCGATACAAACAAAGACTTTACTGGCAACATGGCATCATTAAAATTCTATCTCTCAGTTCTTAGTGTCAATGTAAATGGTTTAAACGCTCCCATAAAACACCACAGGGTTGCAGATTGGATAAAAAGAAATGACCTATCCATTTGCTGTCTACAAGAGACTCATTCCAAACCCAAAGATGCATTCAGACTGAGAGTAAGGGGATGGAGTACCATCTTTCACGCAAATGGACCTCAAAAGAAAGCTGGGGTAGCAATTCTCATATCAGATAGATTGGATTTTAAACTAGAGACTATAGTTAGAGACGCAGACGGCACTATATTATTCTTAAAGGAAGTATTCAACAAGTGGATATGACAATTATAAATATATATGCCCCCAACAGGGGAGCAGCAAGATACACAAGCCAACTCTTAACCACAATAAAGAGACATATAGATAAAAATACATTAATAGTAGGGGACCTCAACACTCCACTATCAGAAATAGACAGAACACCCTGGCAAAAACTAAGCAAAGAATCAAAGGCTTTGAATGCCATACTCGACGAGTTGGACCTCATAGATATATATATATAGAACACTACACCCCAGAACCAAAGAATACTCATTCTATTCTAATGCCCATGGAACATTCTCAAGAATAGACCAGGTTCTGGGACACAAAACAGGTCTCAACCGATACCAAAAGACTGAAATTATCCCCTGCATATTCTCAGACCACAACGCTCTGAAATTAGAACTCAACCACAAGGAAAAATTTGGAAGAAACTCAAACACTTGGAGACTAAGAACCACCCTGCTCAGGAATGACTCGATAAACCAGGAAATCAAAAATCAATTTAAACAATTTATGGAGGCCAACGAGAATGAAAACACAACGGTCCAAAACCTATGGGATACTGCAAAGGCAGTCCTAAGGGGGGAATACATAGCCATCCAAGCCACACTCAAAAGAATAGAAAAATCTAAAATGCAGTTTTTATATTCTCACCTCAAGAAGCTGGAACAGCAACACTGGGACAGGCCTAATCCACTCACGAGGAAGCAGTTGACCAAGGTTAGAGCAGAAATCAATGAAGTAGAAACCAGAAGTACAGTAGAGCAGATCCACAGAACTAGAAGCTGGTTCTTTGAGCAAATCAATAAAATTGACCGACCACTGGCAAGACTTATCCAAGAGAAAAGAGAAAGGACCCAAATTATTAAAATTATGAATGCAAAAGGAGAGGTCATGACCAACACCAATGAAATTGGAAGGATTATGAGAAACTATTATCAACAGCTATATGCCAAAAAACTAAGCAATCTGGAAGAGATGGAGGCCTTCCTGGAAACCTATAAACTACTAAGACTGAAACAGGAAGAAATTGATTTCTTAAACAGGCCAATTAATTATGAAGAGATTGAGTCAGTGATAAACAACCTTCCAAATAACAAAACTCAAGGCCCGGATGGTTTTCCTGGGGAATTCTACCAAACATTCAAAGAAGAAATAATACCTATTCTCCTAAAGCTATTTCAAAAAATAGAAACAGAAGGAAAGCTACCAAACTCATTCTATGAGGCCAATATTACCTTGATCCCCAAACCAGGCAAAGACCCCATCAAAAAGGAGAATTACAGACCGATTTCCCTAATGAATATGGATGCCAAAATCCTCAACAAGATACTTGCTAATAGAATCCAACAGTACATTAAAAGGATTATCCATCATGACCAAGTGGGATTCATACCTGGGATGAAAGCGTGGTTCAACATTCGCAAATCAATCAGCGTGATACATCATATCAACAAGAAAAGACTCAGGAACCATATGATCCTCTCAATTGATGCAGAAAAAACATTTGACAAAATACAGCATCCTTTCCTGATTAAAACCCTTCAGAGTGTAGGAATAGAGGGTACATTTCTCAATCTCGTAAAAGCCATCTATGAAAAGCCTACTGCAAATATTATTCTCAATGGGGAAAAGCTGGAAGCCTTTCCCTTAAGATCAGGAACACGACAAGGATGACCACTCTCGCCACTATTATTCAACATAGTCCTAGAAGTCCTTGTAACAGCAATCAGACAACAAAAAGGGATCAAAGGTACCCAAATCGGCAGAGAAGAAGTCAAAATGTCTCTCTTCGCAGATGACATGATACTCTATATGGAAAACCCAAAAGAATCCACTCCCAAACTATTAGAAGTTATAGAGCAATTCAGTAAGGTGGCGGGATACAAAATCAATGCTCAGAAATCAGTTGCATTTCTATACACGAATAACGAGACCAAAGAAAGAGAAATTAGGGAATCCATCCCATTTACAATAGCACCAAAAACCATACGTTACCTTGGAATTAACTTAACCAGAGACGTAAAGGACCTATATTCTAGAAACTATAAATCACTCTTGAAAGACATTGAGGAACGAGCACCATTGAAATTGGAAGGATTATTAGAAATTTTTATCAACAGCTATATGCCAATAAACTAAGCAATCTGGAAGAGATGGAATCCTTCCTGGAAACCTATAAACTACCAAGATTGAAACCGGAAGAAATTGATTCCTTAAACAGGCCAATTAATTATGAAGAAATTGAGTCAGTGATAAACAACCTTCCAAATAACAAAACTCCAGGCCCGGACGGTTTTCCTGGGGAATTCTACCAAACATTCAAAGAAGAAATAATACCTATTCTCCTAAAGCTATTTCAAAAAATAGAAACAGAAGGAAAGCTACCAAACTCATTCTATGAGGCCAATATTACCTTGATCCCCAAACCAGGCAAAGACCCCCTCAAAAAGGAGAATTACAGACCGATTTCCCTAATGAATATGGACGCCAAAATCCTCAACAAGATACTTGTTAATAGAATCCAGCAGTACATTAAAAGGATTATCCATCACGATCAAGTGGGATTCATACCTGGGATGCAAGCGTGGTTCAATATTCGCAAATCAATCAGCGTGATACATCATATCAACAAGAAAAGACTCAGGAACCATATGATCCTCTCAATCGATGCCGAAAAAGCATTTGACAAAATACAGCATCCTTTCCTGATTAAAACCCTTCAGAGTGTAGGAATAGAAGGTACATTTCTCAGTCTCATAAAAGCCATCTATGAAAAGCCTACTGCAAATATTATTCTCAATGGGGAAAAGCTGGAAGCCTTTCCCTTAAGATCAGGAACTCGACAAGGATGCCCACTCTCGCCACTATTATTCAACATAGTACTAGAAGTCCTTGCAACAGCAATCAGACGACAAAAAGGGATCAAAGGTATTCAAATTGGCAAAGAAGAAGTCAAAATGTCTCTCTTTGCAGATGACATGATACTCTATATGGAAAACCCAAAAGAAGCCACTCCCAAACTATTAGAAGTTATAGAGCAATTCAGTAACGTGGCAGGATACAAAATAAATGCTCAGAAATCAGTTGCATTTCTATACACGAATAACGAGACCGAAGAAAGAGAAATTAGGGAATCCATCCCATTTACAAAAGCACCAAAAACCATACGTTACCTTGGAATTAACTTAACCAGAGACGTAAAGGACCTATATTCTAGAAACTATAAATCACTCTTAAAAGACATCGAGGAAGACATAAAAAGATGGAAAGAAATTCCATGCTCATGGATCGGAAGAATTAACATAGTTAAAATGTCCATGCTACCCAGAGCAATCTACACTTTCAATGCTATCCCGATCAAAATACCAAGGACATTTTTCAAAGAACTGGAACAAACAGTCCTTAAATTTGTATGGAACCAGAAAAGGCCCCGAATCTCCAAGGAACTGTTGAAAAGGAAAAACAAAGCTGGGGGCATCACAATGCTGGATTTCGAGCTGTACTACAAAGCTGTGATCACAAAGACAGCATGGTACTGGCACAAAAACAGACACATAGACCAATGGAACAGAATAGAGAGCCCAGAAATGGACCCTCGGCTCTTTGGGCAACTAATATTTGATAAAGCAGGAAAAAACATCCGGTGGGAAAAAGACAGTCTCTTCAATAAATGGTGCTGGGAAAATTGGACAGCTACATGCAAGAGAATGAAACTTGACCACTATCTCACACCATACACAAAAATAAACTCCAAATGGATGAAAGACCACGATGTGAGACAGGAATCCATCAAAATTCTAGAGGAGAACATAGGCAACAACCTCTACGACATCGGCCAAAGGCAAGAGAAACAAAAGATAAAATGAATTTATGGGACTTCATCAAGATTAAAAGTTTCTGCACATCCAAGGAAACAGTCAGAAAAACTAAGAGGCAGCCCACGGAATGGGAGAATATATTTGCAAATGACACTACAGATAAAGGACTGGTATCCAAGATCTACAAAGAACTTCTCAAACTCAATACACGAGAAACAAATAAACAAATCAAAAAATGGGCAGAAGATATGAACAGACACTTTTCCAATGAAGACATACAAATGGCTAACAGACACATGAAAAAATGTTCAAAATCATTAGCCATCAGGGAAATTCAAATCAAAACCACACTGAGATACCACCTTACAACAGTTAGAATGGCAAAAATAGACAAGGCAAGAAACAACAATTGTTGGAGAGGATGTGGAGAAAGGGGATCCCTCCTACATTGTTGGTGGGAATGCAAGTTGGTACAGCCACTCTGGAAAACAGTGTGGAGGTCCCTTAAAAAGTTAAAAATTGAGGTACCCTATGATCCAGCCATTGCACTACTGGGTGTTTACCCCAAAGATACAGACGTAGTGAAGAGAAGGGCCATATGCACCCCAATGTTCATAGCAGCAATGTCCACAATAGCTAAATTGTGGAAGGAGCCGAGATGCCCTTCAACAGATGACTGGATTAAGAAGTTGTGGTCCATATATACAATGGAATATTACTCAGCTATCAGAAAGAACGAGTTCTCAACATTTGCTACAACATGGACAGCACTGGAGGAGATAATGCTAAGTGAAATAAGTCAAGCAGAGAAAGACAACTATCATATGATTTCTCTCATCTATGGAACATAAGAACTAGGATGATCGGTAGGGGAAGAAAGGGATAAAGAAAGGGGGGGTAATCAGAAGGGGGAATGAAACATGAGAGACTATGGACTATGAGAAACAAACTGAGGACTTCAGAGGGGAGGGGGGTGGGGGAATGGGATAGACCGGTGATGGGTAGTAAGGAGGGCACGTATTGCATGGTGCACTGGGTGTTATACACAACTAATGAATCATCGAGCCTTACATCGGAAACCGGGGATGTACTGTATGGTGACTAACATAATATAATAAAAAATCATTAAAAAAAAAAAAAAAAGAAAGACATTGAGGAAGACATAAAAAGATGGAAAAATATTCCATGCTCATGGGTCGGAAGAATTAACATAGTTAAAATGTCCATGCTACCCAGAGCAATCTACACTTTCAATGCTATCCCGATCAAAATACCGAGGACATTTTTCAAAGAACTGGAACAAACAGTCCTTAAATTTGTATAGAACCAGAAAAGGCCCCGAATCTCCAAGGAACTGTTGAAAAGGAAAAACAAAGCTGGGGGCATCACAATGCCGGATTTCGAGCTGTACTACAAAGCTGTGATCACAAAGACAGCATGGTACTGGCACAAAAACAGACACATAGACCAATGGAACAGAATAGAGAGCCCAGAAATGGACCCTCGGCTCTTTGGGCAACTAATATTTGATAAAGCAGGAAAAAACATCCAGTGGAAAAAAGACAGTCTCTTCAATAAATGGTGCTGGGAAAATTGGACAGCTACATGCAAAAGAATGAAACTTGACCACTCTCTCACACCGTACACAAAAATAAACTCCAAATGGATGAAAGACCACGATGTGAGACAGGAATCCATCAAAATTCTAGAGGAGAACATAGGCAGCAACCTCTACGACATCGGCCAAAGCAACCTTTTTCATGACACATCCCCAAAGGCAAGAGAAACAAAAGATAAAATGAACTTGTGGGACTTCATCAAGATAAAAAGCTTCTGCACAGCCAAGGAAACAGTCAGAAAAACTAAGAGGCAGCCCACGGAATGGGAGAATATATTTGCAAATGACACTACAGATAAAGGACTGGTATCCAAGATCTACAAAGAACTTCTCAAACTCAATACACAAGAAACAAATAAACAGATCAAAAAATGGGCAGAAGATATGAACAGACACTTTTCCAATGAAGACATACAAATGGCTAACAGACACATGAAAAAATGTTCAAAATCATTAGCCATCAGGGAAATTCAAATCAAAACCACACTGAGATACCACCTTACGACAGTTAGAATGGCAAAAATAGACAAGGCAAGAAACAACAATTGTTGGAGAGGATGTGGAGAAAGGGGATCCCTCCTACATTGTTGGTGGGAATGCAAGTTGGTACAGCCACTCTGGAAAACAGTGTGGAGGTCCCTTAAAAAGTTAAAAATTGAGGTACCCTATGATCCAGCCATTGCACTACTGGGTGTTTACCCCAAAGATACAGACGTAGTGAAGAGAAGGGCCATATGCACCCCAGTATTCATAGCAGCAATGTCCACAATAGCTAAATCGTGGAAGGAGCCGAGATGCCCTTCAACGGATGACTGGATTAAGAAGTTGTGGTCCATATATACAATGGAATATTACTCAGCGATCAGAAAGAATGAGTTCTCAACATTTGCTACAACATGGACAGCACTGGAGGAGATAATGCTAAGTGAAATAAGTCAAGCAGAGAAAGACAACTATCATATGATTTCTCTCATCTATGGAACATAAGAACTAGGATGATCGGTAGGGGAAGAAAGGGATAAAGAAAGGGGGGGTAATCAGAAGGGGGAATGAAACATGAGAGACTATGGACTATGAGAAACAAACTGAGGACTTCAGAGGGGAGGGGGGTGGGGGAATGGGATAGACCGGTGATGGGTAGTAAGGAGGGCACGTATTGCATGGTGCACTGGGTGTTATACAGAACTAATGAATCATCGAGCCTTACATCGGAAACCGGGGATGTACTGTATGGTGACTAACATAATATAATAAAAAATCATTTAAAAAAAAAAAAAAAGAAGTTGTGGTCCATATATACAATGGAATATTACTCAGCTATCAGAAAGACCGAATTCTCAACATTTGCTGCAACATGGACGGTACTGGAGGAGATAATGCTACGTGAAATAAGTCAAGCAGAGAAAGACAACTATCATATGATTTCTCTCATCTATGGAACATAAGAACTAGGATGATCGGTAGGGGAAGAAAGGGATAAAGAAAGGGGGGGGTAATCAGAAAGGGGAATGAAACATGAGAGACTAAGGACTATGAGAAACAAACTGAGGGCATCCGAGGGGAGGGGTTGGGGAATGGGATAGACCGGTGATGGGTAGTAAGGAGGGCACGTATTGCATGGTGCACTGGGTGTTATACGCAACTAATGAATCATCGAACTTTACATCAAAAACCAGGGATGTACTGTATGGTGACTACCATAATATAATAAAAAATCATTAAAAAAAAATGCCAAGAACGAAATCAGAGGCAGAGGCAAGAAGGCTAATGGGAGAGGCTGCCAGGAGAGCAAATTCCGTGTCCCCTTTGAGGACAACCAGCCTGACACACATGGGGCTGAAGCAGGGGAGGAAGGAAACCCATCATGAACCGCACAGGTGGTGGACAGAAGCAGAGAGGGCAGAGAAGACAAGCCCTGGGGACTGCGCCAGGGATGGGTGGGAAAGCCAAGGCTTTCTAACCATCAAAAGGATCAAAAGCTAAAAATACGGGTTATAACCATTCATGTGACCCCTTCTAAAACTCCAGGCTAGTGTGGCCTGAGAAACTGGGCTGACCTTGGTAATATCACCTCCTTCTGTTCTTTTTCTACAATTTCAACTGTTCACAGGGTTATAAGGAGGATCCCTAGTGGGCTCTGTTCATTCCAACTCTTTTCTGTCGCAGGTGTTCCCAGTAAGAGAAATAGGATTCTGGATTCTTAGAATTTAATTATGTGCTGCTGTTCAAATATTGAAGTCATTCAAACTATTATACCAGTGGGGTCTATGATCTCTCTCACTTTTCTTCTGTGTGGGATGGGCTGGTAATGGATTCCTCCATTTGCTCATTCAGATTCTTTTGCAATTAACCACAGCCACGTTTGAAAAATAGCAGGTCAGGGTTAGGGGAACCGTCTGTGTCCATGAGTGGATTTCCCTTCAAAGAAGCTGTATAATGTAAAGAACCATGAAGTCAATTAAACAAGGAAGCTATTAGATGGAGGTGGTTCTAATGCCTTAGCAGCCCATATAAGCAAACCAAAACCGAAGCCTGTAAATGCCTCAAAGTTAAGAAATCAGTATCTCAGGACAACCAATCACAGACAGCCACTAAACCTACTCCAAATACTTACAGCCAATCAAATCATTCCCTTGTTTGCTTCTGAATCCTCTCTATGATACGAAGTCTCTCTGGAGTCCTAGCCCTCCTAACCAATTCTGGATTGAATCAGTTTTTACTCAAATAAACTTAAAATCTGTAATATGCCTCAGTCTATCTTTTTTAACAGAACTAAGCAATACTGGCCCAGAGGGTGACAAAAATATTATTATTAGCTAGAGCTTTAGGCTCACCCTGTTTCCTCATGAATTAAAAAAAAAAAGTCTTGCAGAGAATATCTCCTATGCGTGTCCTCCTGGTTCTTATGAAGGCCACAAGAGATCATTTGAAACATTTTGTTAACCTATAAAGGATCATAAATAATAAGGGGCAACCTCATCCATTGGACTAATAGGACTTTGCTTTCAGGTAAGTTAAAATTACTGCTTCCCTAACTGTGATATTACAATTTAATAATTTATAAAATGTACCACTTTGGCTCATCAGTCCCATGGGATTACCTGAAGTACAGAGTAAAGAGAATGAAGATCAAATGCCTTCCCACCAGTTTCTGGACAGTTTTAGCTCCTATTAGAAATCTGTGATATTTATTCTAATATCCAGTATTAAGCTTTCTCTCAAAGAACAAAGAAAACCTGTCCCAATACCAAGTTGCTTTTGTCCCTGGCAACTTCAGTGTACATGGGTGGTTTCTGAAGGATCTCTGCAAATCAATATGCTGCCAACCTAAACAAATACGGCCACACACACCAAGAGTATGACTAGAGAGAAGCATCCTTCCCATGGAAACTAGTGGATTCCAGTAAAGAGAGTAAGACAAAGATTACATTGGAATCTGTGGGTGGGGACAGCAGAAGAAGTGGGTCATCCTTTTAAATCCCATTTCCTCCCCAATTTCATGTTAATTGACCAACCTCCAAAAAAAAAAAAAAAAGTTCCCAGTTACCCAGGGGAAATGACGTCAAAGTACTTCAAATATTTTTCAAACAACTTTCCTCAACACTCGTGCAACTGAGAAATCCCACAGGCCTGTAAATGTTAGCAAAGCCAGTGTTCCCAGCTCTCAACTCTGTCTTTAGGTTTGGCTTTCTATCTTCTTTTTATGGGTGAATAACATTTTCAATCACGTTATTTTCCTGGTTGCTCTGGGAACCAGGCTCCTTTTGAATAAGCGTTACCCTTTGTTCCAGGTTCTCTGGCCTTTACTTCTCTTTCTCATCTCTGCTAGAACATGAGATACACATTCCAGGAACCGTGTGGGGTGCAGGGGAGATCGTGTGGGGTGGGACAAAAGGCTTTTGAAATCTTAAGAGCAGGATCACCTCAGAGAAGATGCTTCGCCCCTCTGCGTCAGGTTCCCAACTGGAAAACATGGACAATTGCGACCCTAGTGAGAATCCAGTAAGACTTTGATCACTGACCCCTCCCCTACAAATGCTCTCCTGTCCACTGCCCCCTCCCTTAGTGAGAACCACCCATTCCCCACCTCGTGTCCCTACTGTGGGGTTTACCAACTTCAGTCACAACATTCGAGCACACTTACTTGTTGCTATTTCTGGCTCCCCTCTCCGGATTAAAAACTCGCCTTATTTATTTTAGGAATCCCCAAATCACGTAATGGGTTCTAATAAAATGTCTGTTGAAGGACTGACCTGTTAATCGACTGGTTGATTGACTGAATGGATGGCTACAGATGAAACACCTTATAAAGCTCCAATCACTAGACAAATGTAAGTCGTTAATGTGTAGGATTCCACAAATCTGCTTTGAACTTAAAGGTAATTAGGCCTCTGCTCAAAGTCAAGGTGTAATGGACTTTACAAGTGTCATTTCAGAGCATCTTTAGTTTTTGCTTGTTCGTTTAATCCAGACAGCCGCCAAGAATTCACCCATTCTACGATAATCTAAAAAACCAGTCCATGCAACAGAAATATTGAAAAATACTCTGCTGGTTATGTTAGCGTTGCATCTAAGAGACACAAAGATGGAACAACACACTTGAAGTACTTCGTTGGGTGCAAACTGGTATCCTGGTGAGACCATTAATGCAGAAGGCCAACCCGAAACACTGAGGGGACCGTCCCCAGATGCCCATTTTGTTTGTACCAATTATTCTTGGTTGGAGAATACTTACAAGAAGTACTTGGGTTGGGAGGAGTTTTTTTTTTTTTTTTTCACTATTCAGTTCTTAAATATTGGACATCAGCTGTGTGTTGGCCAAATCAAGAAATGCAAACGGGGGTTTAGAGATGGGATGTGGGTTGCATGAGAGGGTCTTAAGAAGAACGCAAGGATCATAACCAAGGCAGAATGTACACTGCGAAACACACACGTAACTCCCCAGTGTAATGGGTCTAGAGACAGAGAGAAATTAACAGGCACTTGGAGAAGATCGGAGTAGACTTCATGGAGAAGACACTGTCTCTGATAAAAGTTATGCTTTGAGCAATATGCAATGCCCATAGATAAGGAGGATAGTACAGTAGGGCAGGGGGACAGTGGGGATTCTTGGCGGGGTGGGGGGAGGGGGTTGATGTTACACAAAAAGCCCAGAATGGAAGATCAGCTCCCATGGCTCTTTTTCATCATTTCCAGAAATTTCCATTCCATCTGCTCCTGGTATGCTGACCTGACTCTACTAATAATTGATTCAAAGGTAGCGACATTTAATGTAAAATAACACCGATATCATTACTGTGAAGACCCCTCCCTTTCCACAACAGCCATGAATATTATTTTGACGTAATGCATCGAATACCACATTTATATGATAGCCCTACAGAAATTATGCATAATTGCAATACATTTGGGGTGTACTGTAATTATACCCTTCAATTTTTATTAGAATTCAAAACAAATACTTCTCAGCCTTTTCTGAAAAGGATCTGTGCTTAACATGGAGAAACCTTTTAATTATTAGAATATAACTTCATGCCAACTTCTACATCTCTTTGTCCTTGCCAAATTCTGAGGTCCAGCATTAGAACAAGCTGCTTTAGAATATTCTAAAGAGCTGAGAAATGCAGCTGTGTAACTGGATGACAGTCCTTAACTCCAAATTTCAGAACAGGCTCTTCAATCTGTAATAGAAATAAAGAATTGATTTCATAGAATGTCTCCCAAGACTGGTATTCTGCTGGATATGAATAGGCATTTCATACAAAATGGGGTATGTTAGTGGAACCAACAAGTTTTTGTTTTCTCTACAAGACTTCGCAGTCATTAGTACGTTCCTTTTTTTTTTTTTTTTTAATTTTATTCATGGGAGAGAGAGAGAGAGAGAAAGGCAGAGGCAGAGGGAGAAGCAGGCTCCCCACAGAGCAGGGAGCCCGATGTGGGACTCAATCCCAGGACCCTGGGATCAGGGTGAAGAAGGCAGACTGAGCCACCCCGGCGCTCCTTGAGTATGTTCTTATAAATGGTGAATCTGTAAAGCAGGGACACGTGCCTCCAGGCTTACCTGCCAATGCAACATTTGTTGTAGCCACGTTCCCAGAATGTTGTTTCAAAAACTACCAATCAGAAATACTTATCTAACAAATTACTCTAGATTAACGATAATTCACAAGTCACCTTTGGGAGGTCAGTGGACCTCCACAGAAACTTAATCCATCATCCAACAAAGAGCATGCTTAACAAAACAAATAAAACCCCACAAAAAAACAGAGTATGAATCGAAAAACAAAACAAAACAAAAGTGATAAGAACTAGGTGGTAAACGCCACTTAGGTAATTCTTTTAAGATGCCAAAACAAAAACTTCAATCGTGGATTGCACAGAGATACCGAGATTTTCCTGTAGCATAAACCGTATTTGATGTGCTAATAAATTGGTAGTCAGTTACCATTTATGAGATAAGTAGATACATAAGCTACTTTATAAGGGTTTCCTCGCTTGCTGAACACTTAGCACCAGAATATCTACTTTAACAACTTGACAAAATCCACTAACCAAATCAAAGCATCACTTCAATGAATCTGCATAGGCATGCCAGAAAAAACATTTCAGTGCACTCATTTATGGAACATAAGAAACAGCAGGGAGATCGGTAGGAGAAGGAAGGGAAGAAAGAAGATGGGGTAAACAGAAGGGGGAATGAACCATGAAAGACGATGGACTCTGGGAAACAAACTGAGGGCTTCAGAGGGGAGGAGGGTGGGGGGATGGGCTAGCCCGGTGATGGGTAGTAAGGAGGGCACGTATCGCATGGAGCACTGGGTGTTATACGCAAACAATGAATCATGGAACATTACATCAAAAACTAAGGATGTACTGTATGATGACATAATAAAAAATTTAAAAAAAAAACTTCAGTGGCACACCTCCTCCCCACCCTCTCCCCTCCCCACCCTCCCACCACCCCCCCACTGTGAAAAGTTCCCTCTGAGCTGTTCTCCAGACAGGCTCCCACACTCTTTTATCTAAGGTATTGTGTATTATGACTGTCACCTCCCTCACGTTACTAAGGGAAAGCTCTACCAAAAGAGGAGAAAGCTAGAAAGGCCTGTGAAGAAAGCAGGTACGTACAAAAGCAATGGAAAAGCCCAAAAATTAGAAGTGAAAAGACACAAGCTTGGCCCTGCCCGTGTCCCCATCTGCCAAGGCTATGATTTTTTTTTTTCCTAAGTGTGAAAACTTTGAAAGATACATGAAGTTGCGGTTGGTTCCAGAAAAACTTCACTGTGTTGTGTAAGTACGTGAGAGTGAGTTAGTGATTTGGGAGGAAACTGTTTTGTATTTGGGAGTGGACTAGAAATGCTTTCCAATTTTTCCCATTTAAAATAATAGGATCTAGGTTACCACTATTCAAAATTTTAACATCTAAAATCTTTGCTTCGATTTGGAGAAGGAAAGATGCTTGAACATGTATTTCAACTATTCACAGAGTAGGTGGTTTGACACCTGCCGAAATGAAGAGTTAGCCTTTTTCCAAATAGGCAACTTGGGAATCTATGACTTTAATCCCACAATATTGCCATTACTTAAACTATTTTTGAATACCTCTTCTAAAATTGCCTTTAGTTTGTGACATAGATTTTAAATCTCCTCAGTGGTGAGAAATATTCAGCAATTACGGGTGGATTTGATTTGGAGAACAAAGACATTCAGAGCCAGATTTGGAAAATAAGGTTAAAAAAAAAATGGTTCTTCCATGAAATGGTATTTTGCTCAGTTGGAGTCCCGTATGCAGCAATGACATCACACTTCTGGTGTGGTTTTGAAGTCACTGGGATAGGAGGAATTCCAAAGTGTTTTTATGAATGGCAGCGTCATTAGAAAAGATACCTTTTTCCGAAATGAATGTGAAGGATAAAACCTCTTGTTATCAACACTTAGATATGGTTGTTCAAAATAGTTCCCATTACGTTTTTCGCCCATTTTGTTCAAAACAACTTGCCCACTAAAGGCAAATCCCCAAGGATACCTATTTTCATCCAAATGGGTTATTTCAAGTATTGTCTGGAAGGAGACGTACTCTGTCTCCTCTGGATCCTGCCCATCTACAGGACAGAAAAAGAACCTGGTAGGAGATTTAAAAAAAAAAAAAAAAAAAAAGCCACAGTTGGTGGATGGGAAGTGGAAAGCAGGTAGCCAGCAGGTGACCTGGAGGTCCATCAGATCCACAAGGCAAAGAATGTTTCAGACTTTCCCAAGACCTCTTGTAGCAACTACACCAACCAATGATGGTTTTCCATCACAGTGTTTTTTTTTTAACTTGAACTTCAAGGAACCTTAAAGTTCCAGTCCTTTTGGCCCTGAGCAATATAGCAATGGGCATTTAAGACACCTATCTTCCAGTCTCCATCCTATTCCTATAGGTGGGAACGTGGCTCCTGAGGCAGAGAACTCTGTTTTTTTCACTAGAGTCCCAAGTGCTTATAATAGACCCTTGTAGATACTCAATAAATACTTGTAGTAAAAGGGGTTCATCTCTTAAGGCCTCAATTTCCTTATCTGTTAAATGAGGATGCCGGTTTAGACCAAGAGATTCCAAGCACAGGGGTCCAGTAGTTACTCACAGAGCCTCATCTTTCTTCCCTTGCCTTTCTGGGGGTAGAGACCTCTCCCCCAGGCTAGACCAAAGGGCCGAAAATCAGTTGTGTCTTCCTTGTGCCGGATTACCATTTCTATTATCAATGGGCGCTTCACTTTCATAAACCCCACATTTTCCAGAAATGAAAATAAAGTGGGACAGAAACTACTGGCCGCCCACAGAACATCCATGCTTTTCTTTTTTTCTCAGCAGAACTCAATTTTGCTGGAACTATCCTATGTTCAGCTAAAACAAACAGAAAACATTTCCCCGCATTCCCTGGGGTTGCTGTAGTTAGAAGACACGGCTCTGAGCTAAGAAGGAATCCAGGAACAATTCCTAAAAGAAGAGCAGAGTCGCCCAACAGCGCCACATTGGGTCGGAAGCAGGGGTACAATGCCAAGATGCTGGAGGTGTTTGTCACACGGGTCATGCCAACATTGTCAATAGCCCCCCAGCCATGGGGCATTGACTCCTGATTAGGAAATTCTTTATGCTTAGTTCTTATCGCCAACCAAGTGATTCCTAAGGGAGCCTAGAACTGCTAGAACTTTCTGGAGTCTTTATTGATAGCATTGATCCATCCCTAGCCCTTTGGGGGCCAGACTACTAAAGCAAAACCTTTGGGGGTCAGCTAGAGCAAGGCCAAAACTAACACTCCTCACCCACCTCACAACCGTGACTGTGTTTCGTTTTCTAGAAGCTTCTGGGCACAGCGCGTCACTCAGCGGTACTGACGGGCACACAGCTGAAGCCTCGCTCGTCTTGTTTCATGTGACCATCATTTTTTTGTCCCTCCCCGCCAAGCCTATGAGTTACAGCTGATGCTTATTAACACAAAGATGGCGTTTTACTCTGTTAGAAAGACAGGGGTTCATCCGGTGAATGGGAAGCACCTGTTCCCATCCTCGGGCTTCTCCTCATCCAGAGTTCCGGCCACGCGTGACACCGTCCCTGCGGCTCCAGGAGGCCAATATGGTGGCTGAGGGCACAGGGTCATGTTTCAGCTGCAGCTCAAAAGAGCCAAGCCAGCAAAAACAGGAGAGCTCGTCAGTGAGGGCGCAGAATTCCCTTCCTGCCTCAGAAATTTTACTCCTGTGCACCCGCCACGCTCAACACAAGAATTTAGGAAGGAATAGATAACGGCCAGTTGTGAGGTTCAGGCGAGAAATCCCTGAAACTGGCTGGGAAATTTTACCCGAGAATGAGTGTTTTAAAGGAAGGCATCATTTATTTAAGACAATGGAAGGGCCTATCTTGTTTACTTTAACATTTTAATGCTTGGAAGGTCAAGGTCTTGGAGGCAGAATCGTGGCTACTCGCTGACAAGCGACTGATTATATTTTAGTGAACTTGACCCTCTCGCAGGTATTTAAGGAGGCCTGTTATAATGTCAAGCCCTGATCTTTTTCCTGAAAGGAGGAAAGAGAAGAATGAACTCTCTGAAAAGGCACCGTGTCGCAGCAAAGCCAGCCTACCCATCTGCCTTCAGGGGAGCTAAGAAGAAAGAACAGCGCGTCTGAAAAGGACAGAGGGGAAGGAGCACCTGAGAAGTGAAATTTCATGCTAAGTTCACTGCAGAAAAACGGGACGTAGACTCTCATGAGGGGACCTGAGGTCATTACTCCCATTACAAGCTGGGGTTCTGTGGCTGATTTCTCTCTCTGCCCCCTGCCCCGTTCCTTCTTCCAAACTCCTGCTCCTCCCTGCAGGGTACAGATAATTAACAAGCACCCCGAGATGCAAGCCCTTGTCATCAAGCCTCAGTGTCTTTCCGACTGTCTAAGATAACACGAATCTGGGGTTTTCTAAACGAGTTGCACATACAGACCCCAAAAAGAAAACTTACACTTACGACTTCTCTTGATGGCCTTTCCCCCAGTGAAACGTATTTTCTTCCATCTCGTGCTGTTGAAGTAGCCAATTCCACAGAAACTTGTCCCTCTGGAGAGACTGTCATGACGTCCAGGGTGCGGACGGAAGGCAGTCGGTCTTCAAGGGCACAAATAGCAGCGCCCAGAGTCCGAGCAGCCTCCGCTGCGGCAGCCTCCCTCCTGCCACGAAGCCAGCTCCAGGTGGACATGGGGCGCAGCCTAGATGAACGGAAACAGGTGAGGAAGAGCAGGTCGGCAGCAAAAAGCATCTGAGCCCCATCTTCAGACCAAGTAGGCAGTTAAAATAATAGCATATCAGAGACAAAAGGAAGAACTTTGTTGGCAGACCCCAATTCCCTAATGTGAGCTCTCTTTTTTCTTTTTTCCTACAAAAGAGGCTCTCAGCTATGGGGGTACGTTGGAATCACCCAGGGAGCTTTAAGGAAAAAAACCTGATGTCTGCTCCCACGCCAAACCAATTAAATAATATCTGAGGGAAAGGGGCAAACCCGGAGGGGGGGTGCAAACAACTCCCCCAGAAGAGGCTAATGTAACAGGAGAGTCTACTGTCCCTCGACTTCATCATCCTCACCTGGTTCAAGCATTTTAGATATTAGACACAGCTCCCAAGACAAAGATGTCACTGACCTTCCACGGAATTCCATTCCACGTTGAGACCATTCTGATTTTTAAAAGGTTTTCCTTATGTGCAGACTCCACCTGCCTTGCTCTAACGGCCACCAATGTGTCCTCACTCTGCCCACAAGGGCCACGGAAATCCACACAACACATACATCGAATTCAGGAAGGGTACAAACCCAGAGGAACGTCTTTGATAGCACAATTGACAAGCTGAGAGCAAATGTGACGGCAAATTGAACAGAATGAAATCCAACCAGTGTCTGCATGCTGTCTTTTATTTAGGGCTAAGACACACGGGCAAAGGGAGAGGATGGGGGAGAGAGGGCTTTAGTAGCAGGAGTGCCGTGAGGGACCTCCAGCACAGGGGTGGAGGGTTGGGGGGGCGGAACCTCGAGCTGAGTCACCAGGGTGATGTGGCTTCCATATTCCTCATGGTCTCCCAGGCTGCATTCCCAGATGGGTGAGCCCCAGAAAGGGGGAGGGGCACACAGGAGACACACCAGTACCTGAGTACTAAAGGGACCACCCTTCAGAAGAGATCCAGAAAACCAGAGAATGCGAACCCCATGAGGATAGATTTTTACATGTCTTCAATACAGAACTGTTGGCGGAAAAGCTGCTGGAAAAGACAACACTAAAATGGCGAGGGGAAACTCACATTTGAGTTGAGGCTCTGGGCCAGGTGCCCTCAATCCATCCCTTCCAGGAAGGATTGAGGCACCCTCTGAGGTTACCTGATGACCTAAAGGGAAGGTGTTTACGTGGTTTCAAGGAATTAAACCGGGCAGGGGGAGTGGACTTGAAGCTTAAAGGAGACGGGTACCTTCCACTCCTTTTTTTCTTTTCTTTCTGGGTCTCCTGGGGAGAAGACCCATGTAATTATGAGTTGGCGGGACTCAGTTCACTGGGCTGGAAAGACCCCTCGCTTACTTATTTGCTCATTAACTCCTTTATTGGTTTATTCGCACGTATATATTTTTAAATCCTACTAGTTACTTCTCTCCCTTTCCAAAGGCAACAATGTATAGTCTTTTCTTTGCATATGTCCTCGTAGAATTTTGTAAGTACTCTGTACATTTTCCTTTCCTCTACTTTGCCATTTTCCACTAGAGTTTGTACCTTTTTCTTGTTAATTTGCAGGAAATCTCTGTGTGTTCCAGATATCAGTCCCTTTTGGCCTTCGTCACTATTTACGGTCTGTTAAACATTCTAATCTTTGTAATAGCATTTCCCAGATGTCATGAAAATCACTTTTTTTTTTTTGGCAATGGATTTTACATCCGGAGTTTTACTTAATAAATCCTTCCCTACCTTAAAGTCACAACAAATTCTCCTACATTTTCTTCCTATAACTGTATCATTTCAGCTCTCATATTTAACTTTTAATTCATCTGGAATCTTCCATGGTGTGTGGTGTTATGATAAGATCAGTCTTATTCTTCTCCTTATAATGAGCCTGTTTTTCCAGTAGCATCACTAGATGGTCCTTCCTTTCCCCCATTGACTTGTGGTGCCATCTCCATATTGTATCAATTTCCAGTCTGTGTATGAGTTGGTTTTAAGCTCTTTATCCTGTTGCATTGATCCACTGGTCTGTCCCTGCACCCATACCATGCTGGTTTCATTACTATAGCTTTGTAGTATGTCTTAACAGACGTGTTATCCCACTTACGCTTCTCTTTCAAGATTGGCTTACTATGAAAAACTTCCAGAGATGTGAAGTACAACGTTGTGCATATAGCTAACAATAGTCTACTGTCCTAAAAATTGTTATGAGAGTAGATCCCTTGTGATGTGTTTTCCAGAATTTTTTTAAAAAGAACCTGGCTGGGACACCTGGGTGGCTCAGCCAGTTAAGCATCTGCTTTTGGCTCAGGTCATGATCCTGGGCTCCCTGCTCAGCGGGGAGTCTGCTTCTCCCTCTGCCCCCCTCCCCCCGCTCATGCTCTTTCTCTCTCTCAAATAAATAAAGTATTTTTTAAAAAATAAAAAGAGCCTGTCTTACTATTTGTGGATTTTCATTATTCTGTATAAATTTTCTGGTAAAACTTGATACGTTCATAAAAAGAAAATCCAAGTGGAATTTTTATTGAGATTGAATTGAAATTAGAGATAGTTTGGGAAGAATCACCATCTTCGTGTTATTCAGTCATCTCATCCAAGAGCATGAAACGTCTCTCCATTCATTCAGATCATCTTCTATGTCCTTTATGTACATTTGTTTTAAAGATTTTATTTATTTATTCGACAGAGATAGGGACAGCCAGCGAGAGAGGGAACACAAGCAGGGGGAGTGGGAGAGGAAGAAGCAGGCTCATAGCGGAAGAGCCTGATGTGGGGCTCGATCCCAGAACACCAGGATCACGCCCTGAGCCGAAGGCAGACACTTAACCGCTGTGCCACCCAGGCGCCCCCCTTTATGTACATTTTAAACTTTTCTCCAGAAAGCGTGTGCATACGCTTGAATAAGCTAATTCCTAGATTCAGTCTTTCTTGCAGGAATTCCTCTATGAGGACTGATAGAGAAACGATATCACTACACAGCAGTTCACCCTTGTCGGCAGGGAATATGTTCCAAGACTCCCAGTAGACGCCGGAAACCACAGACAGTACTAAATCCTACATCTACTATGTTTTTTCCTCTACATACAATCCGATGATGAAGTTTAATTTCTAGATTAGGCTCAGTAAGAAATTAACAATAACTAACAAGAAAATAAAACAATTAGGACAATATACTACAATAAAAGTTCTGTGAATGTGGTCTCTCCCTCTCAAATATTTTCTTGCACTATATTCAGCCTTCTTCTTGAGGCCACGTAAGCTGATACAATGCGTGTGCAGTGACATGAAGTCAGGTGCGTGTCGCTGGCTTTGTCACGTAGCATTTGGCTACACACAGTGTTGACAGAAGCAGCATAATCTGCTTCCAGACCGGGTTGACCTCAAGTAACTGAAACCACAGAAAGTAAAACCATGGATAAGGGAAGACAACAGTGTAACAGAGAAGCCTCTGGTTAATATGGGATTTTCCCAATACATTCATATCGGGTGCTATCTGGTGACCTAGCTGTGTGCAAAGTAGCTAACCCAGCTGCCATTGGGCCCTCCGGTTAGGACCCTTCGAGTCCTTGGTCTCTCCTCCATCCCAGGTGTCTAAAAGCCAGCACAGACTCAGAACTCGGTCTGTAACCTCTGTACCCCAGACCTGAGGTCTCTGTTTCTTCCCAGCTGGTTGCTGTTCACCTTCCCAGTTTAGCACCTCAAGCGGATCAAGTCCTCAGGGAAGCCCGTGGAGAAGCAGATTTCAGCTCAGTGCCCAGAAGGACTTGCATCCCAGCTGTCCTGGGAGGGGGTGGCTCACAGGTGGTTACAACCTCACCTCCGGGAAGAGGGCATTCACTCAGCCTGGTCAGAGAGGAGCGATGGTGCTGTGTCCTGCAAACTGTGGGCTCTGCCAGTTCTGATATTTGGGGGTTCCCAGGCTCCAGGTGCCTCTTTTCATCACCCAACCTCACCTCCCCAGGGGCACACCCCTCATGAATCAGGGGTCCCCGCCTACCGCTCGAGGTCTCCAGTCCGGAGGACATAGAGGTCTGGTCTGCTCGGGATGTGGAGGAAAGAAGGGACAAAGGAAGGACCTGGCTCCCCTGTGGCACATCTTTGGGCGCAGTGGGCATCACCCAGACCCCAAAAGTCCAGCTGGAATTGAGGAAACCACACATCCCTGCAGAGGGATGCAGCCACATACACCCTGTGAATCTTAGTCATTACCCTAGATCCATAAAATGAGCTGGGCAGTTTTTACTCTCTTCCATTGTCTGCAATGTCTAGTATGAGTTAGGAAGTAACTGTGTTCTTGGAAAGTTTGATAGAATTTACCTGTAAAACAATCAGAGACTAGGGGCTCCAGGGAGCGGAAGCTGTTAAATGCCATTTCAACGGATTTAACATTTATGGCTTTTTCAAGTTTCCTATATGTGTGCTAGTTTTGCCATTTTAAGATTTTTCAAGGAACACATCCATCGCATCTGTTTTAACTTTGTTTGCATAGAGAGTCAATCCCATAATTGGATAAGTAGAGTGCACACAAACAAAAGAAATCAGTTGTGTAAATGAAGAGTTGTTGAACGGTGAGGGGAACAAAACACCCAGGGCAAACCTGCGTAGCCAGGGAGGGGCCAAGGGTTCCAAGTTTATGAAGTTCCTTTTATCCGGCTCAGCTTGCTGCAGTGTGATGCCATCTAGTGGCCCTTGTCTGCTCTGGCTTAAGTACACATCGGAATAACTCGGGATCCGAGGCGGGCCAAAACTTCCCGGTCACCGGCAGCAGTTCCAGAAGTTTCCCTGGTTGCCCAACGCTGCAGATTTCGGCTAAAGAGATGCCTGATCCTATTGTGAGATGTGAAGGTAAGCTTTTATTATTTTTCTATATTCCTGTTGTATTTTATTTGGCCATTCTCATTCTGTAGGATATTGAATGTTATCTTCTTTTTCCTCATCGCTTTGTATCAAAGTTTGCCAACCTTACTCATCTGGTCAAAGACAGAGCTTTCAATTTTGTTCATCTGTTTTTTTATTGAGATATAAATGTTTTTTATTGATCGATAATTCATAGGCTGCCAAACTCACCCTTTAAAGTGTTTGATGCAGTGGTTTTTAGTAGTCAGGAGAATGTTGTCACTGTTACCATTATTTCCAGAACATTTTCATGACCCCAAAAAGAGTACCTACACCCATTGGTCACCACTTCCCATCCCTTCTTTTCCTGCCCCCTGGAAACCACCGATCTGCTTTCTGTCTCTACGGGTTTGCTACCCGGGACAGGTCATATAAATCATGCGGGATGTGGCCTCTAAGGTCTGACTTCTTTCATTTGGCCTTCTGTTTTCAAGTTTCACCCCCATGGTAACATGTATCAGTTGCCTCTTCCTTTTTATGGTGAAATAATATTCCAGTGCATGGGGTACCATATTTTGTTCATCCATTCATTAGTTGATGGACATTAGAGTTTCTCCTTTGGGCTCTTATGAATAATGCTGCTACGAACATTCACGCACAAGTTTTTGTGGGGATCTCATTGTGGTTTTGATTTGTATTTCCCTAATGACTAGTGGTGCTGAGTATCTTTTCACATGTTTATTGGCATTTCATATCTTCTTTGGAGAAATGTCTATTCACATTCTTTGCCTATTTTAAAATTGGGTTATGTGTCTCCTGTTGAATTGTGAGAGCCACATATACTCTGGTGATTAGACTTTATCCACCACCTTGGGACAATTCCTTTGGCTAAGATCTTACCTCTACTCAGAGAGAAGCAGCATTGAGGGGAGGACTCTCTGGAGACTGCAATCCATCAGCCCAGGGCATATGGAGAAGCAAAGGTTGGAGCAGTAGCTTAAGAATGGCATAGGCCAGCTTGAATGTGTTTTTATTAACTGTTCACCCACCAGGCTGGCATTGCCTGGATTGTACCGTCCCAACACCAAGTATTTGAGTCTTTGCTAAGATTTCTGAAATAAATCCCAATTTTTAGTGCACGATCTTGCAGCTATATTGACGCTCCATTCTACATCTGTAAAATGGAGATGACCTCCTTGCAGCACTGTCTTAAGGATTATGTGATGTAATGTATAGGAACACGTGGCTTCTAGGATATTAGATCCTCTTCCCTCATTTTAATGTTTATTCTCACATTATCTGCTTTCCAACATCTTAATCTCTTACACAGATTCTCACTGTTTAAATATAATAAAGCTATTCTTCCACTACTGTAAATTATAAACACCCTGGCTGGCCTGCAATAGGAAGAGGTCCTTTGGTCTAGTTAGATAACTACACATAGACATCGATCTCCAGCTTTCTAGGATCAGTTTATGTCCTACAAGGGTAAAAACAAGCTCTAAGTTAAACACTAGCCTGTTTCCTGATTGCATTTCTGATTATGGTTTGTTGCTTATAATTTATTTCCCATAGGTGTTGCTGAATGGACTTTTACCCCAAAGCTTCATTTGTTAAAACGCACATTATTAACATAAAAGAATCCTCACTAGAGCTCCAAGGGAGATAGATTACTCTGGTTTTTTTCCAGACATCTAGTAGCAGCAAGCATGTATTTTATTTAAAAGATTTAGAAGACCATTGTTTACAGAAATGACACAGGGAAATCTAAGTCACAATTTATTTCTAAAAAATATAATGGGAAGAATAAGTCATACGTAGACATATGACGAGTTGAGAAACTTTTTTTTTTTTTTTAGTCAGTATCTGACATTATATCCTCCTTCTAAAAAATAATTTCACCATTTCAGGATAGTCTGAGAAGGAAGCCAATCGGCAAAAAGAACTCTCTAATTTTCTTCAGCATATAATATCCATCCAAGGGAAGGGGTAATTTTAGAAAATTAAGAGCCTCATATCCCAAAGGGAAGCCATCCCCCCAAAGTGATATATTTAGTTTTGTATATGGTTTCACTTTTATGCATATAAAGTTCTCACCTTGAAAATGCCTCGAGTTTGGCTTGAGGTACGGTTTGTTTTTAATTTTATATCATTTTCCTGTTGGTGTTAGTCTGTGGTCAAAAAGCTTCCTCACCCTTCACATGAATGTGGCCAACTCTTCCTCAAGTGATTTCACTAAAGAGAACACTATTAGTCCTACCCAGTAGCCACCTAATCCATTCTGGTTACATCTACAAAGAATAGTCCTAAAATTCAGTACTCCTGTCCGAATTCCTTGCATTACCAAATGAATTACCCTTAATCTGACGAACTTTACAAATATAATGATTTGCAAGCAGGGCTTGACACCTCCTCTTTACACCCTGTCATTGTCACCTTGGACCTTACATCATGGATCCCAGGCTATAGGAGTAAGTCTCCCACGACTCTCATCTTCTGACGTTGCCTCTGAGCTGCTACAGAGTTAAAAATGTCATTTCTGCAAATGAAAACTGCCTTTCCTGAAATTCAACAATTTCATGGTACCTACCCAGCCGTATTTAATTTTTATGTGCTATCATTTGGATAAAATTTTGTTTAATATCGTCAAATCAGTTCCCTTTGGGGCACAGTGATTTTCTCATTGTCAATGTGATAACCATTAGTCAGGTATGTAGCCTGGTGTTTCCCAGAATCGCCATTTTTCCTTTTCCTTATTAAGTCAGTACTTCCTTTCTTAGGTTCAGGAGTATTTTCTACTAAAGAGGCAAGATAGCATCCAAATTTTCAGAAAAAAGAATTTGTGGTTGGATTTGTGGCCAACTTTCACTACCCAAGCGTAACATACCACTCACTCGTTTGCAGCCTGAGAGCTCGCCAACCTGGCTCTGCTCTCCACCACCTCACCAAGAGCTCTGGAAATCCCACCTGCCCAGTGCTGGGATCCACTGAAGGCATGGAGACAGGTGGTGTTCTGACCTGACCGTGCATCCGAATCACCTGGAAACTTGTTAAAACAGACTGCTGATTCAGTAGGTCTGATGTGGGCCCAAGAATTCGTGTTTCTAGCAAGTACCTGGACGATGCAGATGCTGTTGGTGCAGTGACCATAATTTGGAAACCACTGCATAAATTCCCACTGGAAAGGTCTCAACACATACCAACTCTCAGACCTGTCTCAACACATACCAACTTCAGAGATTGAAAAGATTGGAAAAAAAAAATTTTTTTTAAATAAATAAATAAATAAATAAATAAAAAGATTGGAAAAACAGCTAAAACCGTCAAGAGCTCATTTGTGGTCCTATACCAACTCTAGAGATGGTGGATTTTGTAAAGCACTTGCTAAATCCGGTGACTTCCCTGGCTTTCTGGATTCTGGACCTTGCTCCCTTACCTAGATTTTCAGCATGTTCCAGACTCCTTCTGCTTCACTCCTGCACTGCTGTTACCCTGGTCTCAGTATCATGGCATCGTTGTTACGTATCTTCTGACTCTGATAAAAGCCTGATGAAGAAAAACTTCAGTCCATTTTCTGAAAGCAAATGAAAACTGCTCACCAGGTCAGGATTCCTCTAAAGACACAAGCCCCTTTTAAGGGTTTAACATTTATTAGCAATTCACTAAGTCCCTGTACATTTTCAACCATCTCCAAACTCATAGAGAGGGCAAGTACCTGATATTAGCTTCCACTACGGCAAATACTTTCAGAGCTTGTGAACAATTCCAAAAGGCAAAGTCATGCCCTCAGCGAGCTCATGGCTGCAAAAAGAAAAAAAAAAGAAAAAAAAAAAAAGGCTGCGTAAGGCCAGGGCGGGGGATAATGTGGCTGGGATTCACATCCCCCACAACAGCCCCCTTAATTCATTCCTCCTAGGTCTGGGCCACACACAGATACAATACAGCTTAGGCTCTCTTCGAGTCCCTGGCACGAAAGAGTTTGGCACAGGGCCCTACAATTTTCATCATGGAGCAAAATCATATACTGATTACCTTATGACTTGTACTGTAGATGAGATAGTTTGGGGAGGAGTCACAGATAATCTTTATGAAAAACAAACATCCCCCTCCCAAAAAAAACACCCCTTCTGAATTATCTTCTCACAACTAACACAGTGATTGAAGACACTGTTAAAGCATATTAACAACTACCACTGATGTTTAGCAAGGAGCACGGACGAAACCCAAGTCAGAAGACCTTGTGTCGGGACCCAGAGCTGGCCCGGGACACCCGTGCATCCCGTGTCTCTACATGACACACTCAGAGAGGAGGAAAACCCAACTGTTACAATATCCAAAATGAGCCCACCACCCTGGCATCTGAGAGATGAGAACTCCATGGAGAACACCATGTCAGCCATGCTCCCCACCCTCTGGACGTAGCTGCCTCCATAATGCTGGTCTTTTCTGAAGCTCGGAGGGCTCCTTCCCTGTTACGTTTGGAGAAAGACGACCTCACCCTGCGGAGCCGTGAAATGCATTGGCGTCGGCCAAATGTAACAGGGAGCCCCCGAGCTGCAAAAGCACGTGTTGGGGTTCCCCTGGGGGTCTTCGGTGCTGGAGGCAGGGGAGGCCGAAGAGGGGAGCAAGGCCCCTGCCAGTCCACGCAGAGACAGGAGGGAGTCGGGAGCAGCTCCTTCTACTTCCCAGCACCATCTCGGCCATCTTCTTCCCCCTCATGAGAAAACCTCTCCTATCACCACTGGACTTTTGTTGACTGATTATACTTCAGGGTAAATGAACACCAAGGCTTCACCCCAGCCAGGTATTTACTTCTACATGTTTTATTGCTGGGCACAGATTGAAGCAGCAGGTCCCAGGAGGGCCAATTTGTAGGGAATACTTTAGAACTTTCTGGAAATAGAAGGGAGATGGGAGACGGTAGGTGGGAGGCATGAGCCAAAGGAAAGTGGCACCCCGAAAACACAGCCTGTGGGGCTGCCTCTTGGTCCCCCGCAATAAATATCCCAACTGTTGTGCAGTGTCAGCCTGAATGCAAAGAGCACGCCCTGTCCTTTCCCACCCACCTCATCGCCTCCCAACCAGATGCCAGGATCCAGGGCCCACTCGGACACCTGGTGGTGTCTCTGGTTATCCCAAACACTCGGGAGGAGGTCTAGCATTTTCCGGGATTCCTTATTCATCTTTTCAAACCAGGTGGCGGAGGGTGGTAGGTCACTTTGTCCACGGCTTTCGTTGGGTCACACAAATGTCCAGTGATTCCCCTCAACGAGCAGCTTCTGATACACAGAACTGGAAAACACAACTTAGGCCTGAGGTCACAATACAGGCCTTTCCCTCGACCTACTGTGTCCAGGAAGTCAGTGTAATGGAAAAGGACAGAACCTTAACTTAAGGATAGCAAGAATCATGAACAGGGCCGTTTCCTAAGAAGGGAGTGTGAGTGAATCGACAGTGACTGCCACCATTGGTACAAGGACCATGACTGGAACCAGATATTCAGGGGGATGGGATGCAGTCCCTTTGCACGGCATTCACATGTCTGACGGGGCTACCTCTTTATTAGGAAAAGGTTCAGATATGCACAAAAAAAACAACAACAGTGTAATCAACTCTGATCGCTTCAACCCTCCGTAACTCAGTGTGTCATTTCTATAGCATGACAACATTTTCTTACATAACCAGGACACCATTGCTGCTCTTAATAAAATTTCTTCATGTTACCTGGCATCCCCAGTCCATATTCAATCCTGAATGGAGAGACATGTTTTTATTTTGTAGGGAGAGCGGGAAAACTGATAATATTGGAAAATTGATTCTAGTCATGCTGACTATAGATACTGAACAACCCTCAAAGGGGAACAAAACTTATGAACATTTGGTAGTTAACACGAATCAGAATAATTGTTGCCACCGCTTGACCCAGTAACCACAGATTGTAATAACGATTATGCATGTTGTTAAATGTTCACCAGATCAGAGTTGGAATCAAATAAACTCTGCATGAATAGTGAAGGCATCTGCTTGCAACTTTAAAAGAAAGTTGTTTGCTTCCAACAAAATCGAATTGACCTAGATGATCCGTGTTCAGACCCAGGGAAGTGTGGTTGATATCGGAGCACTTCATCAAACTCCTACCCTCCTTACCTTTGCAATGATATATTGTCTTTAGCTAGGTGGGAAAACGCTGATCCCAAACCAACGCAATGACAGGAAACACACTCATGCTGGCATCTCTGAGAGCCGCAAGGAGCCGGACGGCAGCTTTCGCATAGTGTGGCTGTTTAGGAGCTCCTCGTCCTCCTCCTTCCCCTCCCTAGATGCACCTCGGTTTGCAGGACTGCACTTAGGTGAAGGGGCAAAAAACAGACCTGGAGCCCATTCCTTCTGTGACTCAGCTTATCACCTGGGAGACAGGATGGTTACATCAGAAGGCTTTCTGCTATGCTACAGCACCACGTATACAACGCATTTGCAGTGGTTCTTTCTAGGTCCCTATGGAAAAGGATGCACTTGGTCCGAAGGAAAAGGGTCCAACAGAAGGTGAGGGGGAGCTCTATGCACTAAAGTCTTGCAGGGGCAGCTGCATTTGCCATGAAGCCTGCCCCAGACCTCTGTTCTCATCTTCAGGCCTTGTGGCCACTTGGTTCTTTGGACACAGAACCTAGTGAACTCAAGGACCCCAACCTGCCCCAGGGATCAACAGACTGGCTTAGAATCCTGACAAAATCACCTCTGTAATGTTGACCCTGACTTCTTAGGTTGTAAGCATAACTGGGCAGGTTTTGTTAAGTCACATTAGCCTTCTGCAAAAGAGGAGTGAGGAAGAGGGGAAGGAAGGGAGAGGAGGAAGGGAGGGAGAAAGGGAGGGAGAAAGGGAGGGAGAAAGGGAAGGAAGGTGGGAGGACGGGCAGGCCAGCTGCGCTTGGAAATGGACTCTCTGGAACCCAAACACTGGTGAGCCTGTTAAAGACTTGAAGTCTGACAGCTCAGCTTTCTCAAACTATGGCAGCTCTAAAGGGAATAAATTATACTTAACAGAAACCACCTGCATTTTGAAGTTGCCCTAAATTTAAAGCTTCTGGGAGACTTAATTAAATTTAATGAAAACCATAGCTGCTAAACAAAGATGTATTATAGCTCCCACTTAGTTATTCCTGAGGAAATTAGGTAGCAGTCATGAGGACCTACCTCAGCTTTCACATTGAAACCTCTGGATGTTAACGCCTCAAGTCTATAAATAAGGTAACGCTCTCTTCTTCTCGTTAGCTGATAACACTGTCAAACTACTCACGCGTTCCTGGAGCAAGAAAGAAACGCAGAACTAGAAGGGAAAAGCTGAGGAGAAAAGCAGGATGTATAGGAGAATTATCCTGAGTGGGAATCTGGGTAATATGCTAACTGACTTCCCCTCCCGAAAGCCCCTCCATCCTCTGCACCCCACCCCCAAGTGGCATCTCTGTGGTTTGTAAGAGACTGTGTGTTATTCGCCATTTCAGAGCAAGGGCCCACTTCACACTGATCAGGACGGATACCTGTAAATCCCGGCATCACGACTGTGGCTTACTGTGCTCTCGAGGGACTCTTATTTAACCGAGACCATTTCTATGTAGAAACAATGGTGATCCTGTTGTTGGATTTTAGCAGTAGGCTGGGAGAGATACAGTAAAAGGTGACAGGGACAGGGAGAGGAGGAGGGGAAGTGGCCCAGCAGCCTTCACAGAGGGCAACCAGAGAGCCCAGGACGAGGTGCTCCAATGTGAATGTGCATCAGAATCCCCTGGAGAGCTTGTTAACAGACTGCGGGAGCCTGCTCCCAGAGCTTCTCACTCAGGAGGCTGCAAGAGGGTCCCCAAACTTGTCCCTCTAACAAATAGCCAGATGCTGATGCTACGGTCCGCAGTAGTATTTTGAGAACCACTGATCAAAGACATAGTGTCTCCAAACTCCAGAAAACCAAGGCACTGTTTCGGGAATGTTTTGGTATTAGGTCAATCCAATCCAAAACGCAGAACGTAGCACTGAGAAAACAAAGCCACCAACGACAGGAAGTACGCAGCTAATGGCTGAGTCCCAGACATCTGCCCCATGTGGCAGGCCCATCCCCATCAAGGGAGGACTATAAAGCCTCACCATTGAAAGATGACTAGGGATGGGTGGGGTCCCACAGCCGCCATCCACCTGCTGGAATCCCATTAGGACCTTGGCCCCTAAGGGAATCAGGAACACGCTGTAGAAGGTCCCCAGGGGCTGAGGAATGAATTTTGGAGAGACTGCTTCAGGGCAAGGAAGCGAGGGGCATCTCCTACCTATGAGGAAGACCCGACTTGTCTGCAGGGGGGCTGGAACCTGTGCTCCCCCCTCCTGGCATCAGAACCTATCCCCCCTGCCCCACCCAGACAAACCCATGCCCACAAGTGCTCCGGGTCTTTACAATTTCTGTATAATTTAAGCAAAATACCTGAATCACTGAAGTCTACACTCATGTGCCTCCACTTAGAGCACGGTCTACACCGGCTTAACAAATGACAAGACACAGAACCATGAGGCAAAGTCACTGAAACACTTTCGTATTCACTGTCCTGTAACTCCACACAACCCCAAGAGATGTACCAAGAGAACAGGCAAGAGAAGGGATTCTCATGCATTACACAACTGGCCCTCAGACCCACAACTGTGTGAAGCTAAGGCCAGCCTCCCAGTTCCAAGACCGGCCTCTTGACTCTACATCTAATATTTTTTCTCATTAGACCACATTCTCTCCCATTAAAAAGGGATGGGAACCAACTTGATAGAACAGGAGAAACTTCATCTCCCCTGCTTCATTCAGTAAGAACTCAAATCAATAGATTATCCAGGAGGCATATTTCTTCATTGCATTGAACTTAGGAACACTTAGCATAATCCATCACCCTAAGGAGGTCCCTCCCCTGCCTTAGGAAAAAACAGAGTTCTCCATCACTCAGGTAACCAAGTAAAGGTTCCACAACTACTCACACCAGGTGCTTTGAAAAGGGGATTCAAGCATCCAGTGGGATGGATATTGACAGATGCTATTGATTCTATTGATTCTAAATTCTCTTCATTTCTCCATCAGGCTATTCATGAAGAACACGCTCAATCCCTATCACCCTCGCTGTCACTTTGCGTGTAAAATGTTTCTGTGGGCACACTAATTTCAAAGGACAATGAAAGCTTGGTATTTTCATTGCAACAATGAACATAAATGACAATGAACATAAATTTTTTCACACTCGCCAGTTAGTTCATTTTTCACAAGTGGACATACACAGGAAGATGTTTCTTACCGGAATCCATGAATTTGGAATTCCAAAATTCCAGAATACTAGCACCTCACAATCCCAAGTGGGTGTATTTCTTGTCTGATGGCGTCTTTCTTATTTTAAAGTGCTTTCTTTAATCTTCTTTAATGTACTCTTTCTCCTTTTCTTTCCATTGTTCACAACTGTAAAGTTTTAAAATGAATGTCCATACGCATTGACTCTGTGATGTTTGTTATAAAAGCCTGCAAATTTTTAATGGAATCATTATAAAAAATTCTGCTTGTTAAACCCAAGTGCAAGTATAGATACATTAATATTTTAAGTGGAAAGTCCTGTCAGGGCAACGTGCCACATAGACTTAGGAGTTGAGCGGGCTGAGTTTGACTCCTGGAACCACTACATCCTAACTCTGGGACTTTTGCAAAGTTTCCTCTCTGGGGAAAAAATGAATAAATAAATAAAGATGAAAATTGCACATAACTCACAGGAATAAAATGCGATAATGTGTGTGGGCACCAGTCTGAGGGATAAGGCAGCACTTCACAGCAATGAGGCACAAAAACTACCTGTGTCCACATCCCAGGTCTGCCACTTGACAGCAACAGGATGGTGAGCAAGTGATTTAACCTCCCCAAACCTGTCTCCTCATCGTTGTAATGGGGGTAATGATATCATCTACCTCACGGCTTGTGACGACTGGCTGGGAGGAGACTTGTAAAGCCCTTGGCATGCAGTGCTACAGATGGGAGGGAACTTGGACCCTGGGTCCCTTCCCCGGCATCCTCTCTGCAAGGGCCCTCAGGTCTTCCAACGCACGTTTCTCCCTACCTTGGCATCCTGTGGCCCAGGAGGAAGGAGAAAAGCCCTGTAACCTAGACGCTGAATCCTCTCAGGGAGAGAAGTGTCTTTGTTGAGGCACAGACATCCACTGAAACCCCGGTGAGCTGTGGAAAGAAACACTCCAATGGCCTGGTTGAGAAAGGAGCCGAAAGTTGTGTATGACGAAGTGGGACAGCGTGGAGCTTCTGGGGACATGGGAGGTGAGCAGGGCAGACGTGAGAGGAGCTGGCCCATACGGAACTTTCCAGTGGTGGGAAGGCCCACGGCACTTCTGAGAACCAGAGTGTCTGGTGTACGCCATAGGGAGCCCACTGGGTAAGCTGTAAGGTAAGCCCTTGATGTTAATCCAGGCGCTTCCGTGTTGGCCTGCTACACATAATGACCTTGAGTGTATGTGGTTTGGAATGAATGCTGCCCCACATCTGGTTTCAGGGCCGTGACACAAGAAAAGGAATGGCTGAGTGAGGGGAGATGAGAGATGATAAGCCGAAAGAATCAGCCATTAAAATCCCCCAAGAATACTTGGGCACATTGGTAGGGACCCTGGATTTCTCACTATAAGGACAGGAACTCTGGATTTACTTATTAAATGATTGGTGACCGAGAGGGTTGGAAAACTTGGGCCCGACCACCTTCACCCACCAAGAGTGCTAACAGCTTGATGGTGCCATTTGCACCACCGGCTTTTAACTGGACATACGTATGATTCTTACTTGAGAAAGTGAAATACTTGATTTCAAAGCCACGTTGGAAATTTAATGCTCATAGAGTCCTAAAATCTTAAAGCTAGAAGACCTCCCCGCAATGACCTAGTCTAAGCTCTTAACAGCTTGGAAACCGGCCTGGAGAACAGTACGCGCAGTCCTCAGAGCACGTGCTAGCAGCCAGTGGACTGGAGTTCTCAACCAAGGGCAGCCATTCTCCGCCTTATCGTTGGGCTGGTTGTTTCATGTCAGAAAGGGTATAAAAATGAGTCGGAGTGTGTGTTTAAGATGGCTCAAGAAACCAGGGGGCTATGACTAGCTGCCCACAGATGTTCTAGAGCAGAGATGTTATTCATAATCTCTTTCTTTCAACTACACCAATCAACTCTGTCAACGCGTTACTGTATCAGGTAACTTGGATAACAAACTAATGTCCTTTTGAGGATAAAATACCATGATGAAACTCATTCTTGGACCTAGAAAAGTGAAATTAAGTATGAAAACAGGCCCATTTGATTATCAGTACTTCTAAAGTTTTCATTTGCTTTTCTGTGTCTTGAACTGATTTTCTGGTGAGTTGAAATAAAGTGAACCCAAATTTAGAAAATCCAATGCTTCTACAAAGAATACAAAACTCTGGGAAATTTTTGTTGCTACAGTCTAATTATTGAATGAGTGTTTAAATTAATTGTCACTGAATTTATGAAATGCAAATCAACGAAACATTTTAATCAACTTAAGTTGGAGATTTTAAACCAGGGATTTTCACAAAATGGCTGCATGATAAAATCATACATACTCCCTCAGCAATGCAACATGTTTGTAACAATCATATTTTCACTTTCAAGATACACAAAGACCAAGATGAGCTACTGTATAGAACTTGAAATTAATAGACCATGTCTTATGCCTCTGTCTTTCTAATAGTTAGAGCTATAAACCTAATTAAATTCAGGAGAAAATGTGACTGTCAACTATAAGATTTTATCAGGAAAAGACAAATGATATTTGTTTGGATATTGGAGGCGGCGTGATGGTCCAGAAGAGAGGAGTCCCTGAGGTATTGTAAAAAGGCAGTTAGGGGATGGAATTTTAATACATAAAGGAACTAGAGGAGATAAGCTAGGGGCACATTTTCAACTATGCAAGGAAAGTCAGAAATAAAAATGTCAGAGGGACGCAGCACATTTTCAACTGCGCAAGGAAAGTCAGAAATAAAAATGTCAGAGGGACGCCTGGGTGGTTCAGTCAGTTAAGCGCCTGCCTTTGGGCTCAGGTCATGATCCCGGGGTCCTGGGATTGAGTCCCACATCGGGCTCCTCGCTCAGCAGGAAGCCTGCTTCTACCTCTCCCTCTGTCCCTCTCCCCCTGCATGTGCTCTGTCTCTCTCTCTCTGACAAATAAATAAAATCTTTAAAAAAATATTCTCATCACAACAAAAAATTATTTAAAAAAAAGAAATAAAAAATGTCAGAGATAAAGGGGCTTCTCTCGTCCATGTAATTCTGCAACGCCCAGCCTTCTCCTATTTCTGCTTTAGAAAATTTTCTATAATGCCAAAGTTACAGAGTATGAGTACTGCCGGCGTTATAGAAACAGCACTCCTCAGGGCCCCACTCCCCTTAATTAAGGGGTCTAAGACAAATCAGATGATCTGCAGAAGGTAGGGATGGAGAGGTGTGTTTAGAGGTATTGCTTCAAGTGCATTGCAGAATAAACACGAAGTAGGAGTGGGTGACCTTGTTTCTTGGTCTGGTGCTCATACCTCTCCCAGTAGGACCTGGCACAACTCATTGTCTTATCAGAGGTTCATGCCCAACTGCCAAATGGGTTGGAGTTTGTTTTGTTTTTTGTTTTTATGTAGGCTACAGGCCCAACCTGGGGCTTGCACTCTCCACCCCGAGATCAAGCGTTGAATGCTCTACCACTGAGCCAGCCAGGTGCCCCCAAATGGGTTTTTTTCAATGGCAACTCCAAAGACTTAAAAACTGACAGTTCACAGGTGGGGAAACGCAGATTTCTTTTTTTTTTTATTTTATTATTACTTTTTAAGTAATCTCTACACCCAACGTGGGGTTCGAACTTATAACAAGATCGAGTCGCGCACTCCTCCAAATGAGCCAGCCAGGTGCCTCAAAATATGTATTTCTTAAACAACTCATAGGCAAATGTTTATTCTCTAATTGATTAAAAAACGCAATTGAAGTTAAACTTGAGAAGCCATGGAACATCTGCTAAAGAGGAGGAATTTCTCTAAATGATAATGTCTTAAGATAACAGTCACAGTAAAATCGCGTGCACTCCTTCAATGTAATTAGCTCCGTAACATCAGATCGTCTCTCTTCCTTGTTCACATCTGAATCTCCACTGCCCAGTACACATTAGGAGTCCAGTGAATAGTCCTTGACTGAGGATCCATCCGTTAATGGTCTTGAAAATTGTTGTTTGGGAATCCATATGGTCATACATAGCAAAAACCACATAGCTGGCATTGCTCCCATATTAGGCTGACAGACGAAGAGCAAGGGGAGATGATGTGATCCAGTGTGCCCTCACTCCCCTCCACAGGCCAAGAAAATGGAGTAAGTACTCTGAACTAGGCAGGAGTAAAAGAAGAGAGGCCTATTTTGACAGGGGACAGCAGGTGAGAACGTAGGGGCACCAACACTCCAACCTCTCATCTCCCAATCGGAACTCAAAGGTAAAGCACCCTCTACTCTCACAGTTCACGTGTCCCCCCCTTGGAACATGGGCAAAGGTGGTGGCTCACTTTGGACTGAGGCTTGGTTGCCACTGGGCCCAGCTTCCGGTGGTTATTCAAGAAGGCCAAAGATTCGAGTCAAACACACAACACTACTCATTTTCTCTGGATGCAGTCTGTGAAAAGGACGGTATGTTGCGATAAGGTTCCCACTCCCGGTCAGACACAAGGGGCCCGCTCGTCCCAGACGTAGACTGCATAGCTCCTAATTCCCTCCCACCGCCACCTCATTGGAATCAGACGACTAAGGCTTACGGCTTCGATTGCTTTTCCTTGCTTGGCGATACAAACGTAGTAACGCTAGGAATGAAAGCGCCGATGCAGTCAGCACGCACAGACTTGTGTCCGGCCGTCACTTTTGGTTTTCGTACGGTAAAACTCAGCATTGTAGACGTACTGACACCTGGCCTCCCTGCCTCGCCTCCCAGAGAGGGACACGCACACAGGGCACCTGTAAAGGACTGGCCTAAAGCCGCTCTTACCCATGTGACCCCATAAGTCCACTCCTGCAAGTTTTAATCGAAGAAGAGTCAGAGTCAGGGCAATGTCCGCAACACTACTGTGTACACGGTGTGGTGGTTCCGAAATGTTGATGGGGATGAAAAGGGAAGATCCAGGTGACACCTGAGTTGGTTTGGAAAACTGGGTACACACTGGGGCCACTCAGCGCTATGGTGACCGCACCGCATGGGCTGGTAAGAGTACATGGGTAACCCCATGTGCGTGGCCATTTTAACTGTCCTGGGGTGGCAGTGGGAGAGGGTCTTGCATACTTTTCTAAGTGTTTACAGCAAATAAGGATGGCAGTTTTAAATACTGTTTTCCTTTCTTTCTTTTTTAGAAAGAGAGAGCGTGAAGGTGCTGGGAGTGGCAGAGGGAGAGAGAGAGAGAGAGAGAGAGAGAATCCCAAGAAGACTCCCCACTGAGTGTGGAGCCCAACGCGGGGCTTGATCTCATGACCCTGAGATCATGACCTGAGCTAAAATCAAGAGGCAGTTGCTTAACCAACTGAGCCACGAGGTGCCCCTTAAATATTGTTTTCCTAACCAGCACTCAACATCTATCCCCCAAAACCCACTCTACAGGCCAAATCCAACTCCCAGCCTGTTTTTGTACGAGTTTTTACATTTTTTGCAAAGCTGTTTAAAAAAAAAAAAAAAGATGCCACAGAGACCGTATGTGGCCTGCAAAGCCTAAAATATTTACTGTCTGGGCCTTTAAAGAACAGGCTTGATGAGGGACACTTGGGTGGCTCAGTGGGTTAAGCGTCTGCCTTCGGCTCAGGTCATGATCCCAGGGTCCTGGGATCGAGCCCTGAGTTGGGCTCCCTGCTCAGCGGGGAGTCTTCTTCTCCCTCTGCCTCTCCCCACTTGTGCTCCCTCTCTCTCTGGCAAATAAATTAAATAAATTGCTGAGCCCCGATTTCACCCATCATTGTTCTTGACTGAGTGCCCGGTACCGTCAAAAGATAGGAAGGAAAACAGAAGTGCTCAAACTCCCTTCAAACGACACTCAGGTGACGTGGTACTTTTTAGTACCTGCTTCAATTTTATATTTTCTTCCCTGTGACCTCCAGAAACGTCCCCCCCTCCCAACCAGTGCTGCCCCCCAAACACACAGCTCTACTTGTCTATTTTGTTATTCTCGCCAGCTGTTGAACAGTCAATCCCCCTCAAGATGGGTTCTGGACAAGGCTCTACACAGCTCTTCTGTGGGTAAATTTTGAACTTTAGTGCCTTGACATTTTATCCCCTCAGGTATCTTTTCTCATTTTTAAGCCATGTGAACCCTGATATCTCAGTGTCACTTACTAGGCAACTTCACGCCAACATACTGCATATACCTGTAATGTAAATCTAATTCCATTTTTAGCCAAGGCTTGCAATTTTTCTTTTCTGCCCACTTATGGGTTTTTTAAAAGTGCGGTTTTTTTTCTTTCCTCTCCCCTCTTAGATAGCTTCGTCCACACTGACCTAAAATGCTCTGCTCTTCAGAAAATCACTCTCCATAATGTTCAGGTTTTGAGATTTCTCGACGTCAGAATTTCTCAGCAGAGCTGGGTTACCGTTTAATTTTGCTCCTCTATTTGTTGGCCTGATTCAATATAAAAATCTGCTTTCTCAGATTGTTCGCTTTAAACTAGCTAAGCCAAATTCTGTGAGAAGTCAGAGACTGTTCTCGCCGTGTTAGGAACAGCTTTATGCAGGTGTGCATTTGGGAGGCTTAAGGATAGAGAGGAGTTTACCAGGTGATGAAGTTAAAAAAGCAAGTTGGGGGAGATGAGAGCTAAGGAGCATTTGTGGTGGACCATTGTGATTTGGGTCCCCGTATTCTCGACGTCCTTGGATATCACACCCGATTAGCTCTCGGGATAAGAAGTTCGGATGCTAACGGGGCAGCCCCGAGACTGCTGTCCTTAGAAAGGTTTGCTTGCAAGGCTGGCCCTCAGCTGGCATCTGGGAACTTACGTTTCAGGCAGATTCCCCTCATTCCCTCCCCGAGGAGAGTGGCTCCCTGTTCCCAAACTGTACCGATGGGGTTTAGGCTACATACCTGCTTTCCCTCATGAGTCTAGAATTTTGGTATGTGCTCTGACAAGAGAGGAATGGGTTGTGTGACCAGCCTCTCAGTTAAAACCTTGGATGCGGGGTCTTAGTAGATGTTTTACACGTTTTCCCAATTTGAGCCTGGGGGAATTAGGTGTGACTCTGTGGGGAAAGAAGTCTTGAGAGCTTGTACCTGATTTCCTCTGGACCTCGCTCCGTGCGACCTTCTCCTTTTCCTGGTTTTGCTTGGTATCATTTTGATAGAATAAATCATATGAGTATGACACTATGCTGAGTCTCGTGAGTCCTCCCAGCAAACCATCCAAACCAAGGGAGTCTGAGGGAGCTCCAACACGCTATGCTCAGCTATACTTTTGGGCCTTGATACACACAGGCCGATCAGCATGTCCAACATCTCTATGGCGATGACTCAAGGATTGGCTTCTAACTCAAGCACAGCTGGTGAGACTAGACGAGGCCTTCACTGGGGCTTCTGAGAGCACCCAGGGTTCTTTATCCTGCTGGCTGACTTGGAATGGGATGCTGAGGCTGCACCTGTTGGTTGCCTTCTTGTGACCAAACAGGAATGACCTGGTGTTGCGAGGGAGGGTGCCACATGGAGTTTGCAGATAAAACAGCTGGAGAGATGACAAGGAACTGGGCCAGGATCACAGTGAATTGCTTGATGGTCAAAAATAAATTTATCCTTCTAGAGGTTTCTTCAGTGATGCGGGAAAGTTGTGTTATGCCAATTTGAACTGGTTTTATTATTTGCCACCGCAACAAGAATCCCAGCTGATGGGACATGGGACCACGCCAGAGCCTGACAGGAAGGCGACCGAGCTGCGGGTGGGAGAGGGGGATTACGGAGGGATCGGGGCTAAGACACAGACTCAGAGCAACCAGCACCCTGGTGATGGCTGAAGACAGGACAGTGGGTGAAACCAATCCAGGAAGAAAATGTCTAGCAAAAAGGGAGGAGGGCTGAAACTTCGATCGATAATCCTGAAAAGTTAGAGAGATAGAGGAAATTATAAAAGAGACAAGTAGAAGACAGGGAGATTAACCCACAGGTTCACTAAGACGTCAATACCTTTCTCACTGGAGGATAAAAGGGAAGAAAAGAATTAAGGAGGCTGGTGCAATCAACAATATGGAAATTACAGAAAAGATTAAGAAGCATGGGGATTAAGAAGCCGCTAAATCTGAAAACCAGTAGCTCTCTGACCTTTAAGACTGACAGAGATAGGTTAGTAAGATAATTAAAACATCTTTCTTAATATGTTTGAAGCATCTAGGGTATATATTCAACACTCGCATTAGTGTGGGGCATTTGATTAATTTTAATATGCTATTTCTGCTTGGAAGGACACAAAGCTCTTCCAAGCTCAACAGGAGCAACAGCTATTATAAAAGACCAGCGGTAAAAGACTGCTACTTTAAAAACAAATTCAAGTTCTAGAACAATAAATCACTCTAAATTAGTTAATTTTATGACAGCTTGCAGAGAGCATGAGGCTAAGGCATAACTGCCAAATATGTAACCTTCCTTCTATGCCTTCTACGTACCCTGCTCCTCCATGAGGTCAACCGCAATGCATTAAGGCACTCCTCCATGCGCCACCACTGCGTAAATATTCCATTTCTACGTTTCTGAGACGTTTCCTTTGATCCCTGAGCTCTACTTCCCTCCGTCTTGCTCCCTGAAGCCAAGTGCCAGGCACGCTCCCAGAAGCCTTCCTCGGGACGAAGACAGTCCCCCGCAGCGGCTGAGCAAATCATCCACGGACGGAGCCACTGAGCCACGCTCCAGGAACCAACCTGCAGCTCAGCCCCACGTCATGGTCCCTCTGCAGGGCGTAATCAGTGACAAGTTCGCTCAGGGCAATGCTGAAGGACCATCCCCGAAGGATCGAAGGATCGGCCTTGTGGTAAGTGCATCCACCACAGCCAAACGTCTCCTGTGCCTCCTCTGTTTACCACCCCCCCAGGTGTCAGTCCCAAGGACACCTCCAAATACAGTTCTTACCCATAGATCTCCATCTCGCAGTCTGTCTCCCAGGGAACTGAGCCTGTAACAGCCCCCCCACGCACACATGGCCCCCTCAGGGGTGCTCTATGAGTGGCATTCACTCCTTCCCTGACTTTAGCACCCCCCTTGCCGGTCGCCTCGGCAGCCAACCCGTCAAAAGGGCATCCATCTCCTCAGCCCACATCACCTGAGCTGCATGGCGGGGAAAATACTAGCATGACAGTACCTGCTAGTCACATCTTTATGATTCGAGATTAGTGATTAAACAAGAAAACTCGGTGTTTACAGGCATTATATGAAAATAAAGGACTTCCAGCAAAACAGAAGGGAGAAGAAAGAAAACTATTTGGGAATATAAAGACCGTTGTCCTCCCTTAAAGCAGGACACTGTTACAGCAAAGTACATGTATGTTAAAACTGGGCTATCAGTAAGTTAGAGCCCAGAAAATAACAAAACAAAGTGTAAAAGACTTCAAAGTGGCCTTTCTTCAACTAATTTTCCTTTCCACTTACAAATGCTATCACAATTCTAAAGACTTGCATGACAATTTTTTATCATGAAGATAGAGCTCTAAGAACAGAAAGATATTACGAGCTGGCTTACAGTTTCTCGTAAAAAGAATGATAACGTGAAAAATTAGTAAAAAATTAAAATTTCAGAAGTTATCTAAAACCTGAAGATGGTAAGCAGCTTCCCCTGTATCTTAGTTTTGATCACTTTTGCTTAATCAGTTTTGCATATCTAGGTGAAGAAAGTATTTAATTTTTCTGTTCTTATTCATAATGTAGTATGTCCTTCAGAGCTTGGCATAGTCTTTAAGAATCATCTGAAGTTTCTGGCTCAGCATGATGTTTCCTCTGGCCTTCAGTCTGCCACTAAAGAATGCCTGGAAAGGAGAGAGGAAAAAAAGAGTGCCAGACTTTATCACGTTATATTTCATTTCTTTTTTAAAAAGATCACTGGTCACGCTGAATACAATTGAGATAACAACTCTGGACAACAAAGGCAACTTTTATCCAGCAACGAACTTGAATGAATAGATAGCACCCATATTTTTAGATATCTAAGGGGGAAAAAGCGTCTTTTGGAAAACCACAGAACAATCTGTCTGAACTAACAGACTTGTGAATTTCTGCTTCGAGCCCCCCTTGGATGTCAGTCTATATTCTTAAACGTGATTTTGGGACCCTACAAATAAAAGGCTTTGCTGTATTCCTAACAATAAAAATATTCATGACACCTTCGTGATACAGAAAGCCACGTACTGACAAAATCAGGTCGCGTCACAAAGTAGCAGATCAACCCCATGCTGTCGCCTCAGAAGGGCTGGGTTAAGATCCAGGCTCTGCCACTCACGAGCAAGGGGAGCTGGGCAAATTCCTTCACCTCCCTGAGCTGCGGCCCCTCACGTCCAAGACACAGGCATGACAAGAGACCTGAATAATGCGTTCTGCTGCTGAGCGTGCAATGTGCGGCAGGAGCGTGTTAACCTCGCCATTATCACCACGCCAGGCCTTGCGCGGTCCAGCTCCAGAACCACCTCTCTAACCCCACCCGATGCACACACTTGTGCGAGTCACTTAAGATTCCCCTCAGGTCAGCTTCCCTCAATAAAAACAAAACCAAAACCAAACCAAAACAAAAAAACCCATCACAGTTTATGTAGCTGATAAAACAGTATGTGGAATACAAAGCGAAAAAGAGGTCCCAAGATTTTTCGATAGGTTGAAAAAAGCCCTAATAGCCATGACGAATACAACTTGTCATCACAAAGCAGCCCTGCAAATCTGATCTCACTCCGTACGCACAGCCAGGAGCTAGCAGCGGGTACGCGGGCACGCGGGGCCCATCTATGTGCCGCCGGCGGACAGCGGGGCGGACTGCGGGTCCCAGAGCTTCCCTCACCTGCTCCAGCGGAAGGGGGACCAGGCCTCGCACTCCAACACTGCCCCCGCCTGGCACCGAGCGGCAACTTAATCTTCGAAGCAAATCCTCATCAACCGCAGAAGAAGCAAACACTCATTAAACTTCTTGGCCCGGCAGAAAGAAAACGAGACCTCATTCAATCGGGATCAAGTGCCAGGAGTTCAAACGGGAGACTGCAAGTTGAAGACTGAGACTGCTTTCGCTGTGCAGTTACGGACACTGCGCTCCCAAGCCCCCAGGGGGGTCCGGACGGACACCTGCCCGCTCAGTACCAGCTCCGAGAGCAACGTCAACCTCGGATGAGAACACCGAACCCCCGGAAGTAAATCCACCACAACCAACATGCCACGGTTGTCACGGACTGGAAGGGCTGCGTACGTGGATCTGTATGCCTATCTATTTCCCGAGGGCAGGTTCCTAGAGAAGAAACTACTGAATCACGACATTTCTGAAATAAGCTTCCTGACCGTGCTTCTGTATCACTAGCTTCCAAATCACCGCGCTCTGCAGCAAATTCACGGGCACGGGAAGGACTACTTAAATTTTTCGAGGCAAATATGGTGACAGCGGTCACACACATCTTTTGTTTGGACCTAACTACTTAATAAATCGGACCGCTGGGTATTCCTTTTGGCCTAGGAGTGCCAGGCAAAAAGTACTGAGACTGTAAGTTGCCATAAAGGAAGAAAGTCTGCCGCAGAGCCTTCCAGAAAGACTCTTCCAAATGTATATTCCCTGAAACTACAATGTGAATTCTCTTACCCAACTTTAACTAATAATCTTTGAAAATGTGAGGCAAGATGACATCCTTTAATTTGCATTTTGTGGATACTGGGAAAAATTAGTAGTTTTTCTTAGGCATGTGAGTCACTTCTATTTCTTTACCAATTACTGGCTCATATCTTTTGCCCGCTTTTTTGTATTTAGTGCTTTCCAGAATTTTGCAAAGGTTATCGATACCACTATACCATGTATCATCGTTCTCTTTATTGTTTCCCCCAGGCTTATGGGAATATCTTACAGAGTCTGACATGCTGAAGTTTCCAATTTCTACATGGCCTAAATTGCTGCTGTTGAGCTTCTGTTCCTTATTTTTATCCTTGCTTTAATCTCCTCAAGTATTACTAAGTGTCCACAGTATGCCAGGTAATATCCTTGGCAGGAAACAGACATCGCCCTCTGTTCTCATGAAGCTAACATTATAGTAGGGGGGTCAGAAAATAAAGTGTAAACAAGTAATTAAGACCTGTTATCAACGCTATGAAGGAGAAAATGAGATGCTCTCAGAGACTATAACAGAAAGGAACTACTTTGGGTGAACTGAAGCCAGCTACCCAAAAAGCTGGGGGACAAATTCCAGAAAAGGCAAAGACACAGACACCAAAGGAGTCAAAGATGATGGGAAGAAATTGCAAGAAAGGACAATGGGAACGGAGTCAGCATTCTAAGAGGGGAGGCAAGCGGTGAGGGCTGAAGCTAGAAACACTGGCAAGAAAATCGTCAGGTAGGACACGATAATTTGATCCACGTCCGAAAGGAAATCTTAGAGATGTTCTCAGGTGAGGTGACCTCTAATCGAACTTACATTTTTTAAAGGATTACTCTGGATCCTAGGGGCGAGGCAAGGATGGGAGCAGCAAAGGAAGGCTGCTGCTGAAAGCCAGCGGAGATGCTGGGGGCTTGGATCATGGTGGTATCTCTAGTGATGAGAAGGAGAGGATGAATGTAAGATATATTCTGGAAAAATATTCTGGAAAAAGATCAGGCAGAATTAAGGATAAAAAGAATACAGACGTCTAGGAAGAAGCCAAGACAATTCTTACGTTACCAAGCATATTAACTTCCGTAGATAGACAGTGGTGCCATTTACTGAGGTGGAAAAGACTAGGGGAGAAAGGAAATCATGACTTCTATCTTAGACATGGTCAGTGGGAGATGCCAGTATGACCTGGCATCAGAGACGTCAGGTGCAGAATTGCTTCCATCACTACAAAGCTCAGAGAAGATGACTAGGTCAGGCATTCACAGGTCTGTGAGCTGTCAACACATACAAGACTTTAAACACCATAGGACGGATGAACGCACAGGTGGAAAGACTGTTATTCATAGAAGAGCCCTGAAATGAGTCCTGAGAAGAGGCATCAAATTTAACGGTTGGGGTGGAAGAAGGAGGCCCTGAAGGAGATTAAGAAAAGCCAAAGGCAGAGACACAACAGGAGAATATGGTGTCAAAAAAACCAAGGAGTGAAATTATTTCAAGGAGTTGAGTTGAATGTTACCCAAAGGTTGAATAAGACACAGAGAACTATCCATTGGGTGGTAGAGTGGAAGTCATCGGTGAGCTTCATAAGAACAGCATCAGTGGCGTGGTGGATGTGGAAGTCAGGGAAGAGGGGGCAGAAGAGCAGAGTGAAGACCGAACACTTAAGCCTCTCTTGCCCAACAAAGGGGCCACTAGCACATGGAATGTGATGAGTCCTGGCTGAGATGTGCTGACAGTGTAAAACGGACCCTGGACTTAGTTTTTTAAAAAAGGATATAAAAAAAAAAAGCCTGGGGGCTCAGTCAGTGAAGCGTCTGCCTTCGGCTCAGGTCATGATCTCGGGGTTCTGGGATGGAGCGCCGTATCAGGCTCCCTGCTCAGTGGGGAGTCTGCTTCTCCCTCTCCCTCTGCCTCTCCCCCTGTTCGTGCTCTCTCTCAAACAAATAGATAAAATCTTTTTAAAAAAAAGGATATAAAATATCTCATTAATGCTTTTCTACTGATTACAGGTTGAAATGATAATTGGCTATACTGGGTTAAAAAAAATGAATTATTAAAACCTATTTCACCAGTTTCTTTTTAACAGTTTTTTTTACCATGATATGGCATGCTGGATGGGGACTGGATATCCAAAGAGGGTGTTGGCTTTAAAATAGAGATGTCCGCTCGCCTGTGACTGCGGGAGACTGGCGCGGTGGGACAGGAGAGACTGGTGGGGAAAGGACAGGAGAGGAGAGAAGCATCAGGGACTGGAACAGAAGAGAAGGGACCAGTCTCTGACGGGAAGGGTGAGAATTCCTTCACATAAGTCAAGGGAAGAAAAGGAGACGGGGCAGGTGCTGCGAGAACAGACCTGGTGATGGACTGGCCAACGTTTTCATCTGAAAATCTTTTTCCAATGAAGCAAGTAAGGCCATCAGGCAAAAACGAAAGAGAGGCAGGTGTGTGGGAGCTTTAAGAAAACAAGTATGAAAGAGTCATCACAGACGAGAGGACTGGAAGCTGGCTGGAGAACCAGAGTCAGACCGCTGGACAGCAAGTAGAGACCGTGTGAGGCTTGGGATCCAGAACTTCGAAGGAAGCCAATCGGTCTGGTTGGGAGGCTTTTCACCCCGTTCACCTATTCAGGGACGGATGTAAAGATGGCGGAGTGTGGGGTTCAAACAGTGGAGTCTTCCAGGCAAGTGTGGTAAGAGACAGAAGGGAGGGGAGCGTATTTTCAGGGGATATGATGCGAGTGGACCACGGAGTCTGACGAGGGAGAGAAGCCAAGACACACAGGAGCTAGAGGCTAGAAAGTGGGTGTGTCCGCAAACGGGAGGCCTCTGTGAAGCTTCACCATATGAGCAGGAATAAGAGAACAAGTGAACAGAACGATACGTGAGGGTGCTGGGGAACAGTGATGTTTTGTAAGTTCTACACTTTATGCTGCTAAGAAGGACTAAAATGGACGGGGAATGGCGTGAAGGATAATCAGAAGTGAGACGAATGAACTAGGAGTCACTTGTTGGAGAAGCCATTTTCAGGAATCATAAAGGAAGCCACCGAGGTGGACAAGAGTTGGTGGCGGAGAGGAAAAGACTATACCGCCTAGGAGAAACTGAGGACTGAAGACGGGTGACAGCAGACTTCTGAGGCAGGGGAGAAGGTAAGAGAGCCAAATGACTAGACAAACTCTGATATCAATTAGAATTTCTCAAAGGATTATCATTAAGAATAAATACCCAGATTAGTGCAGTTGTTAAAGCGTCTGCCTTCGGCTCAGGGCGTGATCCCGGCATTCCGGGATCAAGCCCCACATCAGGCTCCTCCGCTATGAGTCTGCTTCTTCCTCTCCCACTCCCCCTGCTTGTGTTCCCTCTCTCGCTGGCTGTCTCTCTGTCACATAAATAAATAAAATCTTTAAAAAAAAAAAAAAAAGAATAAATACCCAGATTTTCATCAAGTTTTTGCTTCTGCTTTTATTTTTTACATTTAATTCCATTCCATTGGGTAGTGACTTAGGTATGTGGAAAGACGAAACTACTACCATTTCCTATGCGACTGCCCAGGGCCACTCACTAAATAATCCACTCACCCCTGCCCCCAAAGGTCTCTCATCCTACATTTAATCTTTATATATAGGCATCTCAAATACAACATGTCTAAAAAAGAACTCTTCACTGCCCACTCTCTGCCCTGAAGTCCATTTTCCATTCAGCAGCCAGAATGACCTTTAACTCATGCCACCGCTCAATGGCTTCCTACCACAGGCGAGACCCCGAAGGCCCGTGCACGCTAGCCCTTCCCCTGTCTCCCATCACCTCCTGCTTGGTTCCCCCTGTTCACGTGACCCCAGTCTTCACCATTCCAGTGCTCCAATAAGCCCAGCTCCTCCTACCCCCACACGGGGTTTCCTTGGCCTCACGGCTCCACCCCTTGCGGTGGTCAGTGCTCTCTCAGGCCTTTTTGGACAAGCCCATCTGAAACCCTTCCTCTAGCCCATCACACTCTAATCCAGGGGCTGGCAAACCACAACCCGAGGGCCAAACTGATCTGCTGCATTTCAGCGAAAGCAGTTTTACTAGCACACGGCCCCACTCATCTGTCTCCCTATTATCTGTGGCTGCTTCGACTCTACGACGGCAGGACTGCACACGTGCAATGGAGACCTTCGGGACCACAGAGCCGAGAACGTTCACTAGGCGACCCCTCACAGAAAAAGTGTGCCAAGCAGGGCTCCAACCTACTGCTCTGCCTGATTCTTCTTCATCCCCGAAATCAGATTTACTCCCCACTCCCCTCTAGAACTAAGCTCAGAAAGTGTGGTCACGGTCTTGTTCCGCCACACCAAACACCCCAATCACAGTAAGTGCTGAATACATTTCTGCGAAGGAATCAGCTGAGGTCACCTGGGGCCAAGCACTGTATCAAGCTCTTCATATATGTTATCAGACTGAGTGAAACTGGCCTTTGGGATTATTACAATTATTGTCTTAACTTTACCAATGAGAAAATCAAGATTGAGAGAGGAAGTGGCAGAGCTTAGATTCAAACTCAGGTCTATCTGATGTCAAAGGTCCTACTTTTAATACTGTACTACTTGACTATCTTTTTAAATTAGTCCTTCTTTCCAGGAAAACTATACTCTCTCACGTATTCAATGGCTCTGTTCCCTGTAAACGTGCATGGTTGTCTTCAAACAAGCTTTCCTTGTTAGGGAAGTCACTGGTACTCCACAGTTTGGGTTGGGATTATCAACAACTTCTTTTTTCAGTGATATCTTCTAGTTGGGTTTGCTGCTGCATGAAAGCGATTTTTTTTTTAATAATTATCGAGCATGCAACCACTAGCTCGAAGTCCTTCATTCTAAGAATCAGTAGTTGATTCTTTTGGGATTTCTCGCTACATAATCGGGTTTCAAAGTAACAAGGGTGTCTCCTTCATTCTAATTGGTACATCAGTTTAATTTTGTGTATTTGTGGACTGGCCAAAAGCTTCAGAACAACATTCACAAAAAATGGTCAGAGAGCACACTCCTATCCTCATCATTATTTTCCATGGAAAACCCTCTTAGTGTCTCCCCTTAAGTAAGACACCGGCTCTTACTGGCCTATCCTTCTATTTCCAGTTTTCAATGATGATCGTTAAGACAAGTTCTTAATCTTCTACATCGGGAATGAATTTCAAATTTTAGGAAGTATCTACTAATAAATGGTTTTTCACCTCCGAACTAATGGCAGATTATATTTAAAGGTCTAGGTGTGGGTTTTATATTGTTTTACTCAAGACTGAAGAAGAAATTCCGTTTTACAGGGGGTTATGTGGAACTACACTAAAAATAGTTATGAGCTGTCAACCCAGACTCCCCTGAGTCTCCTTCACAGTGGTAAGAAACTTGTCTCGTAAGTCAGCATTTGGGAAGCAGCTAAAAACTACAACAGTCAAACAGGAAGCGAAGATGATGAGTGGGCATGTCAGGACATTACCTTCTGAGGGTCAAGCTTGCCCAGGACCACTTCCATGAAATCTTCATCTGAAAGGGTGAAGGTGGCGTCAGCAGAGCCTTTTGCAGGGCCTTCATACACTTTTCCAGAACCGCTTTTTAGGTCTATAGCTGTCAAGAGCAGGAAGAGAGCAACGTGTATTTTTTTTGTTCACAATAGAGAGTAAAACAAACCAACCGAAATGCAAACATTTTTATAGTTTCCAAGTTCATGTGGTGCTTTCGACATTTTATGTTATCCATCCTTTAGAAAAATTTAGAAAATCTTTTATTTTTCAAGATGTCTTTTTATAAAGAAGTTGTTGAAAACAGTCAAATCAAGGACACCTGGCTGGCTCAGTCGGTAGAGCGTGCGATTCGACCAATAAAATTACTTAAAAATAAAATCCTTGAAAAAAAATAGATCAATAGTTTCACCTCAGTGAAGAAGTTTATACAACAGAGACATTTTAAATGTTAACTAATGTAGAATAATGTAACGAAGTTAAGTTGTTGGACGTTACATGGTTAAGGCCTTTAGGTTCAAATGTAGACACTATACTCAACAAAGAAGGAAAGCCCAATTTTGTTTTATTTTATTTTATTTTATTTACTTATTTATTTTGAGAGAGAGTATGTGAGCAGGGGGTGGGAGTGAAAGGGCAGAGGGAGAGGAAAAGAGAGAACCTCAAGCAAGCTCCATGCCTAGCACGGAGCCCAACACAGGACTCGATCTCAAGACACTGAGATCATGACCTGAGCCGAAATCAAGAGTTGGAGGCTCAACTAACGGAGCCACCCAGGTGCCCAAAAGCCGAATTTTAAAACAGGTGCATGTTGGCTGGGTTGGGGGAAGGAAACACATACTCTAGTCACCTTTCAAATACCTGCTTTCATCAAACGTTCTGTCATGGATAGCAAGACAGTCAAAACAGATTTGTAAAAATGTTCTAATAGTTTGTTGCACTTACAATTCATAAAATATTTATTGCCCTCACTGTTGCAAATAAACATTAAAATCAGCTTCTTTTCCCTTAACTGTTTCTGACAGAAGTATTAAGCATCCCAGAAGTAGGCTGCGGAACTGGGAAAGCTATGAAAACTCACATTCGTGGCTCTCTCTGTATCATTTAGGGAGCAGGATGCCGCAGCTACATGTTAGAAAGTTTAAACCGTCTCAACATGTGACGGAGACCAGTCCTCCACTCCTCTAGCGTCAGCCTCTGGAGGGCGCTCTCTCTCTTGCTACAGGGAAGGAGCTACAACCGCAACGCTGCCCCTTGACAGTGTGTAGAGAACTCCCAGTTGAGGGCCACGGAGAAGCTACGCATGCGTGAGGAAAAGCCACAGCGCTTAACCACATGCTGCTTAACTGAGACTTGCTCCGGAGAGAAAATTAAATCACTCCAACTCTCTGAGAGAACAGAATTTTGCCAACGAAGGTAAAACAGTAGTAGCCTGACGATAATGGTTATGTTGGGAAGGAGAAGGGCAATTTCTTGCTTCGTATACTTCATTCACTCACTTCACTGCAGGGTTTCTACCACGGGTGTCAGACGATAAGCCAGGTACTAAAGTCAGGTGTGCGGGAGCAAAGGCTCTGTTCTTACTGGCACTCACCCAGTACATGTGTTTGCATGTAAGGCTTGCAGCGTTGAAAAGAAAGAAAGAGAGAAAAAGGGAGGGAAGGAGGGAGTCAGGAAGGCTGGGGAAGTAAAGGGAGAGAGGAAGGAAAGCCTCTAAATTCTAAAAAGCAAACCTCTGGCGTTCAACAGACAACCTTCATGATTTTAATTCTTCATAAGTAAGTCTGAAGTCCACACGACCTGCTCAGGCGTGGAGGTGGACCGCACACATCTTAACACACATGTGCGACTGAGTCTCTGAGCTGATGGGGGCTCGTCGCTCTCTGCCTGTCCTCACTCCCCCTGGTTCTCTGTGCAGCTCCCCAGCCCTGACTCTTGCAAAGCAGTAAAACTTCCTTCTGTGGAAAGCTAGTAACTAGGGTTGATGACAGAAAAGAGAGCTAAGAAAGAGAAGGTTCTTAGCCAGAACACAGGAAGTGGGGGTAAAGGAGTGGAACTGCCAATCCCAGGGTAGCTCAGGTCACGGTCTACTGCATGGCTCGTGCGGGAGCCTCATCACCCATCACCATCACCTTGAGTTTACAGACAACGGTAAGGTCATGGCTAATCTTACTGAAATGAAGAAACAGATTGTATATATTTTCTCTTACTGGTAGAAATGATCTTAAAAGCTTTGTGACTGATGTGAGCTCTGTATATATAATCATTAAGGCTCTGAAAGAATCCATTAAAATTTCCGTTGTACTTTACAGCATTTAATAGGGGAGGGGTGTTAGATGAGAACAGGGCATCTGGAAATTTGGGGACCTCTGACAGTCTTGAGATATATGTACCTTAGAAATCACAAAGGGGTATCACAGGAGAAAGCAGTTAACTTTACTGATGCCTCCTTTCCTTAAGATGATAAATTCTTTACTGAAACAAGAATGTCTTGTGTTTGTATCCCCCACATTTCCTTGAATAGAAAGTACTTAGAAACTATTTGTTAATCAATGATAAGGAAAGCACAGAGAAGAAGCACTTCTATTAAAAAAAAAAATAGTAACAACAACAAAAGGAAAACTTAAATTAAAAATAAAGATTTCTTTTAAATCACACCGTGAAGGACACGATACTTTTGTGCCGTTCCTGGCAAAAACTCAAACTCAATCTAATAATCATGACGTAGAAAATATCTGGGCTCTACTCTTCAAATATGTCAAGGTCCCAAAAAGCAAAAGCAGACTGAGGAACTCATCCAGATTAAAGGGCTAACGCGACTTAACGATGAAATGCATTATCTGATCCCAAATGGACCCCAGGCAGTTCTTTCTTTTTCTTTCTTCATTTCTATTATTATTATTATTATTATTATTATTATTATTATTATTACTATTAGTATTCTTCGGCTATCAAGGACATTAGTGGGACAACTGGAGAAACAGTAAGGTCTGCTGATTAAATAATACTGTGTCAATGTTACTTTCCTGATATTGATAATGGTTTTATGAATAGATAACAGAAAATCTTTGCTTTTAGGAGACGCTACTGGAGTATCTGGGAATAAAGGGACACTGTATCTGCAAGTTACTCTCAAATCTTCAGAAAAATGATTCTAAGATATATGACGAAAAGAAAATAGTAAAGAATATGGAATAAAATCATCATTTGGAGAAACTGGGTGAAGACAGACACAAGTTTTCTGCGTTATTCTTGCCACTTTTAAGTCTGAAATCATTTCAAAATACAAAAACTACAAAAAGAAGTTATTAAGATGAATAACACCCACAGCAAGATGGAAAGCGCTAGCAGTTTCAAGCGACTATGTGTGTGAATGCGCACGGGCACGCAGGCAAGGGCTAAGCTGTGACACGGGAAGCAGCCACCACCACGAAGGAAATGGAGCTGAAGTAGGCACCGCTCCAATACACAGTCCCCCTCCCGCCCCGGACACCGTATTTCTTTCCAAAGGTCATCTTTTAAGACTTTTCTGTAAATCCATGATCCCAATCCGTATGTGGAACCAGTGCCCGTAAGGTTTGGTTTCTATCACAGCTGAGAAACCCGAAAAGGTGAAGTAATTTGACCGGTAGAAGATGAGCGCGGCCCCAGGAGCTAATAGGTTCTAATGACCAACTGGTATGTCCTCCAGGATGAATGTACTCTGCTCTTAAAAGAACGCCCGTTGCCAGATCTGTATATATCCTTCTACATTCTAGCCAATCTCCAAGATCCAAAACAAATGACCTCTAACATTTAAAGAACGTCTTTGTCCAGTCATCGTCACATAAGGCATAACAGATGTCTGGATCTGGTCCAAATATGTAGACTTGGCTTTACACAATTAATTTCAGTATATATTTTTTAAACCCAAATAACTTCATTACTTAACTAGCAATATTCAAGCAATACTGCATAGTATAAATGTTCTATATAAATTCTAACTCCAATTATGTTCCTAATAATGGAAAAGACTACAAATACACGAAAAGACACTCAATTTCCTTTAGGGGAAGAAACAACCAAACTGTTCAGTGCCAACCAGCTTAAACCTATCATCCTAAGGAAAATGGAACATATTTTTACCCAGTAGCACTGTGTCATGACTACACAAAAATAAATCTGTCTTCATCAAAAGTTTCAGTTGTATGGCTATTTTACAGCCACTGGATACAATCGAACAACTGATAGATGCTTACTTGGAGACGGGGTAATATTCAAGCCTAGAGTTACGATAAATTGCATATTTAAGATTCATGGGCCACATTCTAAGATGCTCACTTTATGTAGAGACAAATGGAAATGCTGGAGCCATGAGCTGAGAGCAGATACTCTTGCAGGATCAACAGGAGTTTCCCTTCATCTTCTTCCTGCCCGCCATGACGCACACCAGCAAAGCTAACGCTCTGAGTTCCAACTACCATTTCCGCGAGCATGGTTTCCAAGTCTTTCTCCTGACCGAGAGTCTATCCCACGTTCCAGGCCCACCGTTTCCACCCCCTAGTCCAGATCTCAGTCTGCTAAGGTAAGCACAAGCACCTGGCTTATCACCTGCTCCCTAAACCCATCTCCTTGCCCATGTGTTTCACACATCTGGCAATGGACTCAACATCCCCAGCCCCAAGGACTCCAACCTTGCCATTAGTTTGGACCCCGTCTTGTTCCTCTTGTTTTTCAGACATCATCAGTAGCCAAGGTGGTCAACTCTTCTTAACAATTATCCAGAGAGGCCCTCCTCTCTCCATTCTTGCCATGACCTCAACTTAGGTCTTCCTTCCCTTTCGTCTGCAACACAACAAAACTTGTTTCTTCAACCTTTGTATTCAAACATTCCTGCACACTGCCTCTAAGAGTTATTCCTGCCTATCTTTTCATATTTGTAATGTGCAACCTAGCAGAGAACTTAGCACATAGTAAGCATTCAATTATTATTTGAATGAACCAATCCTCCTGTTGTGTGAAAGCCGACAGTACCTTTTCCATGTCTCTTATCAATTCTGTTCAGGATTACTTATAGATACAAATAGGTTCCTTATTTTGGACTCCTTCGGGCCAAGTGGGTTTTAGAATTCAGAATTTTTCAGATTTCAGGAAGAAAATACGGTGCATGAAACCTGTATTACAGAGCATGGAGGAGCTCCAAGGATGCAACTCTCCATAAACAAATATAGGATTGCTGTACTCAACTCATTCACACGGGGGGACAGACAGGGACAGTCATTGCCATCATTTAAGTTCCAGCCAGGCTCTGTCGTCAATGAGTTAGGAGGGAAAGAAAACAAAAAACCTTTCCACTTTAAGACTTTCTGGTTTCTGGAGTCGCTGAAAGCAGCAGCTGTGTTTTAATTTTCAGGCTACTCTTTGGGCCACATAAAGCCTCTGATTCTTTACCTTCTTTACGCCTTCCTGCCATCTTTCATTTCCTCTGAATTTTAACAGTTGCTCAGAACAACAGAACGGGATCCGAAGGGTTTACCAGAACAACTTTTGGCTGGCTTTAGAAATTAACAGTAATAAATATTGCAAGCCACATTGCATACTTGTAAAAGGCTTCGGTGGTGTCACACTGTTCCTGATGTTTCACCCATATTAAATAGAAAATATCCACACAACACACTATTGTTCTAAAAAAAGGGAAAGGCACTAATTTCAGCGCTTTTTTAAAAAAAGCAGACATATGATTCCATCTAAGACGATGCATCCTACATGGCTTTTAGCATTCAATCAACATACGTGGAAAGAGGCTACTGTGTTACAGACTGTACCAGAAGCTAGTAATAAAAAATTAATCTGCGACTCTTTCTCAGGCTGAAACCCAAGGTCAAATGGGAGGAGATATACGATTATAAATGATCCCAACACAGTAAGAGAACTGTTCAAAGGAAATTCAGAGATTTATTTCTCCAGCTGATGCCCATCTGCACCTCTGCAACCTAATCAAAGAATCCCGAGGAAAGTAAAAAGCCAAAGGATAACCTTCCTTCAAAAGGGTAAAATACCTGAAGCCACAGCATCTTTGAAAAAGGTGTTCAAACAGGGCAAGGCTTTCAGTGACATTTTAGAGTAATGAAAAGACAGAGATAACAAGACCACATGTCCTTGATATTATTATATTATTACATATTATATAATATTATTTTTACATTATTATATAGTAACTGTATATTATACATTATATAACATAATATTAATGGTGAAATAAGAAAAATGGGCTTCTAGATTTCTATCTACGTGAAGAAGCACTCTGTGTGGATCATAACGGTTTTAATAACTCTAAAACAATATTTTGTAAACAAAACATTGTCTCCAGAGGCAGAATAAGAAGGGACAGCGAGTCTTCCAAGCTTCTTAGCCAGATCCAGGGCCTGCATCTCTCTGTTATGTGCTCTCAGTCCGTGAGAAAGGAAAGCACAGGCTCTCCAGCCTCTCTCCAGTCATCTCCCAGCGAGGCAGAGGCCACACTGGCCTTTGCCCTCCTGCTGCTGGATGACCCTGCAGGACAGGCTTCAGAGGGGCCTAACCTCAAAGGCACAGCTACGACTCCTCCTCCACAGCCCAAACCAACCCTGACGCAGCACTGACACCAGAACTCACCTAATTCTCCCTAGATTGACACTATTTTGGTTTTAAAAGGCACTCTGTGGGGCGCGTGGCTGGTGCAGTCAGTTAAGCATGGGACTCTTGGTTTCAGCGCAGGTCATGACCTCAGGGTCATGAGATCAAGCCCCATGTGGGGCTCTGTGCTCAGCAGGGAGTGTGCTTGGGACTCTCTGTCTCCCTCTGCCCTCCCCCCAACTCTAAAATAAATAAATCTTTAAAAAATTTAAAAAAAACAAAACAATTCTCCTTACCCTCCTCACCCCCAAACACACAAGCTGCCCCAGAGATGTGGTGGTGGTGGTGGGGTCTGGATGGCATGGCAGGGGATGAGGGGAAGACGGGCATAGTCCAAGATCTGTGGGTTAGAATGCACCTCTTAGGCCACTAAGCCCAAACCGCTTGGTTTTGAGACTTGTGCAGTCAGTCACCTGTGCAACTCCAGGGACACCCAAGTCCAGCCAAGGTGAACGGAGGAGCTTCAGCCTACCCTCTGTAACCAGTTCCGGTCTGCTGAGACGTGAACCAGGCTGTGACAACAAAGAGCAATTTACAATACAAAATATTTGGGGGCTTCTGGGTGACTCGGTTCATTGAGCGCCTGACTCTTGATTTTAGCTCAGGTTATGACCTCAGGGTCCTGGGATCAAGCCCCACTTCTGGCTCCCACTGCTTGAGGATTTCTCTCTCTTCCCGCTGCCCCTCCTCCAGCGTGTGTGCGTGAGCTCTCTCTCTCAAATAAATAAATCCATAAAATATAAAATATTTGGTATTGAAGTGTTAAACATTTTTAAAACTGATCGTGAAAAAAAAAATGCTGTATAGTCCCTAAATCAAAGCATTCAATCCTCAATTTCATGTCATTAAGCTGCCAAGACGAAAAAGATGCCAACATGGAATCATTCTCTGAGATACCGTAAGCCAAGAGGCCAGCCACGGTGACTGAGCTCAGCGACACAAAGCCTGGGAGAAAACAACAGCCTGAAGTGAAAACAGCTACAACACAGCCGAGAGTCAGGTCAGTAACAGACAGGCAGGTGACCAAAGGGCACGGTGAACCCTTTCAGAGAAAGCTTTCAGATCCCACACAACGATGAGCTTTAATAACCAAGACCCTAGAGAAGAGATGGTAAGACAAGCAAAAGCCACAAGACATTATCTATAATACGTAGTTATTAACAAGATATTGATATTCCCATTTCTCCAGTGGAAATGTCAGGAAAAACCCTTCTCCTAAGTTAATTAAAGGTCACTTGTAAAGGGAAGCACATTTTCTAATACTGCCTACAAGGCAAGCGTCACCAAGACAAGAGGGAAAATCTGAGTGAGCTACCAACACTAAACTGAAGGAAAGTACCCTGTTTGCCACCAGTGAATCACAGGCACACTGTGCCAATCCCTACAGTGCTCTGCTCTGCCACCTGTGAGACACCTGGTTCCAGCACCTTCTCTCTTACAGAGCTCATTCCTCTCCTCTACCGGTATCTTCAAAAAGCCTGTGCTTTTATTTGTCACTCAACTTCCAATATACATTCATTCCTAGGGAAAAAGCTGAATTTCACCACGGGAAGACAGAAAGACAAATGGAAGGACAGAAAGAATAAAGAAAGGCACATGATAACACCTGCACACACAGTCTTAATCTATGAAATTCTTCAGAAAAAAATCTTAGACACTTTGAAATTAGGGGGACTACCTACCTATTAACATTTCTGCCTTTCCCCCCCTTTTGAGTTAACTTCCTAGACGCACAGTCTCTCCAGAAGAATGAACATCAAAATGGGAACTGTGGGTAATGTAATTAGACTGATCACTATCTTCTTCTTTGCATCTTTATATATCCAGTCATAGGTCATCAACATACGCTGCTTCACAAAAACCGTGACTGTCGTATTACGAAGAAGGTTGTTAATATTGATCTAAAATTAGTTTAACAAAACTTCAAAAACGTTTTTCTAGGAAAAGTAACAAACAGAAGACTATTTCAAAAAGTTTCGGGTGATTCAGAGATGTATTTTAATTTTCTGCTCTCAGTGAGCGTTTCATACCAGTCTTTAACTGTAGTGAGGAATAAAACACACAGATTTCCAAGGCACTCCAACAGGCGGTCTTAAATAGCAATCTGATAATTAAGGTGATAATCAAAATCATTAATATTTTCACATGAAGAAAACAATTTTGAAAGTGTCAAAATACCATGACCTAAAACGATTTCATCTGACCTGATGAATTTGCTTTCTGTGTAAGGGGCATTTAAAGCTTAAAGCAGCATATAACTAACATGACTGTTTGAAAGTACTCATTTCAGGTATTACAATGAAATCTCTGAAAGAGGTGTTTTCATTTTAATGGACTCTTTTATTTACATCTCTGAAAGACACAAGTCTGAGTACCCTGAAATCTGATATTTTCCATGAAAGGGTACGTAGGTAGGTAGGTAGGGTTGACCCACCTTCAAAGAAACGGGCTTTAATGATATGAAGGGTACTGCATCTCCATTTACTGAGAGTTACCTGAGAATAGCTTAAAGGCAGGGATACGACTTACTCCACTTGGCTGCAGTGTGTCCACCTTTAGTGATATGCCACTGAAATACGGCATTTACTTTCTTTGCCACCTCATGCCCGATATCCTTAAGGCGGCGACCTATCTCCTCAAATACCAGGGTACTCTGGAGCTCCCCACCCTAGTAAAAGGAAAAAATTTAACTTGAAAAGTTTTGTAAGAATGACTCGAGGGGAAAAAGGATTACAAAACGTACGTGCAATAAAGTAATTTTTTAAAAATCTGTGTAAGAATAAGGCAACCTCATTCTTTTACACCAGGCTCCTGTAACACTCTCCTTATGTTTATTCATGTCACCCAGGACCTCAGTCTTAGTAAGAGGATTTTTACTTTTATGAGCATTCAGAAATAATATTTTAAAGTACAGCAGGAGCTAGACAACCTAGGTCCTAACTAACTGGAGCAGGAAGATACTAGACAAATCAATCAACCTCTCTGGTCTCGTTTCTTTCTTTGTAAAATGGGATTAAGTTATGTGAAGCCCACATCTCCTTGTAGCTCTAACACTTCTCAAGTTTTTGATCTTAGATTCTTCTTAAGGGATCTTAATTTTCAGGCCTTTATGGGATGATGGAGCTTACAACAGACAATTAAAGATCATGGGTCTGAGAATCTCAACAGTACAAAGTTACTATTCTGAAGACCGAGAATATAAACATTTACATTAAAAGCCTCACATTCACAGAGAATAACAGAAATGTTTTAATAAATAATACATGCTATTGATTTTATATTTGCATACACAGCTTTACACAAATCTTAAATCAAGCAAAGGCACAGTATATTTGACTTTTTCCTCTATTTTTCTCCAAAATATTGTTAGCTTAAGATTTCTCATTAAACAACTAATTCAGTTACTCTAAAACTAGAAAATTAATTATTTTCTCTTGAGAGGCACCCCAGTATCTCCCTTAAAAAAAGTTAAAGAAATTCCTAAATTATCAAAATATTCCTTTTACTTGAAGCAGTTAGGGAAAACGTCCTTCCAGAATTAAGAATCTTTTATAGCTCTTAATTTTCTAAAGCAGCCAGAACATTCTAAAAGTAATCTTAACTGAAACTCATCAATCAGGAAATGACTTGGCTACCAGTTTTTCTATAACCCACCTCAGAGGGTGTCTTTGCTGAAATCTCAGATGTTGGCAGGAGATCGACATACGCATTTGAAATGACAATGTCTCCAGTTTCTTGGACCTTAAAAGAGATGTAGGACAGGGAAAAAAAACCAATTCACTCTAATAATTCCAATAAAAACACAATACTGTTGTAAAACAGTATACAGTCACTACAAGAAAACGACAGTTTTTCCTCGTAAGAAAAAAATAAGAACCCAAATTAAATCAAGTTTATAGATTAAATGTCAAGACGAATAAACACAAAGGCTTGCTGTTTTAATATAACTGTTATTAACCCTAACTGTAGAATCAACAGGTGCCCTTTTAAAAAATACCTGTAACCAGATCCCATCTCCAAAAATTCTAATTTAAATGACCTGGGGTGGATCCTTGGCATTGGTATTTGGGGAGATTTTTTTTTTTTTTTTAAAGATTTTATTTATTTATTTGACAGAGATAGAGACAGCCAGCGAGAGAGGGAACACAAGCAGGGGGAGTGGGAGAGGAAAAAGCAGGCTCATAGCGGAGGAGCCTGATGTGGGGCTCGATCCCAGAACATCGGGATCACGCCCTGAGCCGAAGGCAGACGCCCAACCGCTGTGCCACCCAGGCGCCCCGGAGATTATTTTTTAAACATAAGTGTGTCTGATGGGGAGCCAGGGTGAGAATTGTTGAATTCTTAGAAACAGTACCAGGCACGACAGAGTATCCATGAGGTACTGATGCTCAAAGCACATCTGTTCTATTCAGAGAATAAAATCTGCTAGAACAGACCGCAGTGATCTTTTTAAGGTAATAATTCTAGTTCTTCTCTCAAATAGGAAGGGTACATAGCATAAACTAAATGCTTAAATAGACTTTCATCAAAATACTCATGAAAGGAACTCAAATTCTAATCCCTAATCCTTCATCTAACATTATTACAATAGCTACTCTTTCATAAAATTATGGTATTGCTACAAATGGGCAGGATCGGGCCTAAAAATTAGGGCAGCATTTATTAAAAATGATTTTTAACAACTGAGATCATTCTCCCTTGACCACTCGCCATCGTACTTCAGAAAAAAGATCTTTCAAACAATTTGCTCATTTTATTTCTAATTATATACAGTGCAAGGCATGGAAAGAGACAATTTATGAACAAAATACACTTTAGTAAATTACTTTCTTGTAACCAAGCCAAGCATGTCATTTTGGAACATTAGTTTAAAATGTTTCTTAAAATACAACATGAAGGAAGGAGGGAAGAAAGGAAAGAAGAATTCCTATATATATAACTAATAGGAAAGAATACTTCTAATCACGGGAGGGGGGGAGAGGCAAATACAGTGAAAAGAAAGGAAGATATGCTTAGAATTTATCAAAATGGCAAGAAGGTACTCTAGACATTAAATTATTTCTCAGCCCTTTAAGTCTGTATCCATGGAGATTACTTCTATGCTGTTCATTACTGCAACTGAGGAAAATAAAAACCTGTAATGTGGTCATGGACCTGACCGCTTGTAGATTTCATCTTACTAAAAAAATAAAACTTACTCAAAATAATTAGAAAATAGGAAGGCTCTGGAAGAGGTGGCACAAATACTAACTGCAAGAGGATTTCAGAGACAGGCCATATGTGAGTCCGTGGGGGGCAGGAAAAGGGGAGTGAGTCGTCAGGGGCTGCCTCTAAGGGCAAGAGAGAGCTTGAAAGGAAGCCGAGGAGACAGGAGGCCACGGGAAAGGAAGGGTACACACAAATTAAGCAGGAGAGTGACACTGCAAGCCGCAGGAATTAATGAGGAGTAAGACAGCCACAGAAAGCACAGTTCTGCAAAGTTATTTCTTGATGAAAGAAACTGTGATAACAGTAAGAAGAGCGAGGGCTCTGGGATTGAGGCTTTGAGCCGGGAAGACCAGGGTGTGTACCCCAGTTTGCCCACTTTCTGTGTGACCGTGAGAAAGTATTTAAGAGCCCTGAACCTAGATTTTCTTCTATTGAACGGAGAGTTCTTGGGCATATTAGAGATGGCATTTAATAGCTACTATTATTATTCATGGTGGTGTCTACACTGGTCAACACACACCACCCGATTTTTAACAAGTACAAAATGATCGGGCCAAAATAGTACCAGCCTGGTCAACCACGTTCACGAAAATTATCTTGAAAAATCTTACAAATAAAGAGATGATTGCACGTCCTTTTAGTATTTTACCGGAACACTGCTATTAGCTTCACCCAAACATTACTTAGCTCTTCAGGGAGACATACTTATTTTCTGTCTTGTCACCTACTCTTAAATAGGCCCAACCTCTGTGACACAAGGTGTGAACTTCTGGATTTTGGTGTGATCAAGATCACATGACTTCCAGCCAGTAGAAAACACAACCGTAAAGGGTATGGTTTTACTGTTCTATAGGATGTTAATTAGTTCTGCCTCTATTGCAGCAAGATTATTTGAGAGCGGGTGCTGCTGGACCACATAAACATTGTTGCTCTAACTTTATCATCTCGCCAGCTCCCCCATGAAGCAATTACACAGAGTTCTGTCATACTTGCATTTTATATCTGTGTGAGAGCCATGCCTTTAATCTCCTGAAGATTATAGTTTGACAACGACTTGACTGACTGGCTGAGCCAAAAAGACAGGGTTGGTTGGGTTTTCCCAACAGCTGTGCCACTCCTACATACGGGCACCGATTCAGTAAAAAGTAAAACAAAATAAAAAAGAAGGTACAGAGGCATCTTATTTTCAATTAAAAGGTACCGCTGATTTAAAAAACACCTTCTAGGTTTTCCATCATACCCACAGCACTCACCCAAAGAACGCTGTAGGGTGGACCAGGGTTACAGGGTGTGGCGAAGCAGGTAACAAAACAAGGAACCCCCACCTGCATGACTCATACCTTGGTTTGGAAATGGATTCGATTTCCTTCCTTCCACATCTCAGTCTGTAGAGTTTGTCCTGGATACACTGGCTTTGAAAAACGAGCCTTTAAAAGAAATGAGTTTGGGGGTTACACATGTTTTAAAATGAAACCTTCCTACTTGTGGGGAAAGAAGTTCAGATGGACGTCAGTGAACATAAAAGGAAGAAAAGAGAGGTTTAAATACATTTACATTCATAAGGGAACACAAACAGCAGTATGATAAAATCAGACACTGGAGAGAGTTCGCATAAGCTAGTTTATCTTTCAAAATAAGGAGCCCATAAATAGTCTTTAATCTTGACAAATCAAGAAACAGAAGTATCATCATGTTAAGGAGCCCCCAGAACAAAGGAAAAGACGCAGCTCAAAGTGGGACCAAGCATGTCTGGGGACCAAGAGCTGGGTGGCATGCAGGACAAAATAATGCCACTTCTTAGCTCATCGTCTTCTATACCACTGTACTTGCTCTGTGCACACAGGATCACATAATAATACAGGTAATTGTAATAAAATGAAAAGCATGACAATCATCAATCTTATCACAGGCAACACATCAGAAAATGCATTTTCACTGCTGCATGGAGCACAAAGCGACAGAAACTTCTGGAGCTACGTGACATCGTCTTAAACTTTGTCTTCAGTGTCTGTCTTTGCACGTACGCCTCCGCAAAGGCCCCGTGTGCAGAGATGGGGGGGGTTTTGTAATTTACAAGGGATGAAAACATGAAAATCTGTAAGCGGCCATCATGCTGACACTGGTGGACGTTTATGAGAGTTCCAACCGCAGCCACTTGACACTTTTAATTAAGTTGGGGCAAACTACAACAGTGAAAAAAACATTTTTTTAAGGTAAATCTCAAGTTTCTGTTAATGCGTATATGCTGACATGTGTGTACTCCTGAGTCATTTATGAAACAATCCAATTAATCTGAAGTTATAACTGCATACAATATCCTTCACGGTGCAAGCGTAAGAGGTATTTACAGCTACAAGGGAACACGTGCTGACTGCCACGTCAGTGCAATAAGAGAAATGTACATTGCTTCAGTACAGTACCATATTAAATGAAGTCACTAAAACTCCTTTTCTTCTCTAAAAATAAAAAAAGGAACGTTCAAATTATGCAATAATATACATATACCTTAATTGCCTTGAATCTCGACACATCATTATCTGCAAACTGCTGTAAAACATGCCTGGCAGAAAATCCAAATGTACATAATCCATGTAATATGGGCCTGTCGAAACCTAAAAAAAAGAGAATTTGGTTAGACACAGGCACATTTCCTGTTTAAAAACCAAGGATAATTAATTCAGGATTTCAAATGGCACTCGGATGAATTATATCATCTATTTTAAGAAACGTGGAAAATAGTTTGTAAAAAATACTTCCGTGGTGAAAACTATGAAATACACAAACAGAGAAGAAACAAGAAAGGCGTGCATGTTAGAGATGTGGGAACACAAAGAATTGCTCTGTGTAGCTGGGGCTGTAACCATGAAATCCTCCATATTGATTTCAGTATCAGACCATCCCTTCCCTCACCTCTCAGTCCCTTGCTCTCTCTTCCAACGTCCTTGCCCTTCAAGATAACTCAGACACCCACCCACAAGGTCCGATCAAAACCCTGCACTAGCTTTCATCCTCCACAATCTGAATTATGAACTCCAAGCACACCATCCTCTGAACACTATCTCTGCCCTTCCCAATCCTTAGCATGAATGTGTTAGGAGAGGGCTATTTTTAAAATATGACTCAAACTAGCTCTCCTAAGTAGCAGTGTCTCTCAGTGTTACTTAGGTGACCGAACTAGCAGTTTTCATTGGTACCTATTGTAAGCAACTCACCTGCGAAACCAGCGAGGTTAGGATCAATGTGTAAGGGATTCCAGTCACCACTGAGGCGGTACAAAGCAGACTGTGGAGAAGATTTATAGAAGTAACTAGCTATTCTCAGTAACTTGTTTCTGAGAACACATTAAAAGAAAAACAGGCTATATGGTCAGTTATTACATAAGAAACATATTCTAATTGAAGCTCTGATTTAAAAAATTAAAAAAATAACTATTTCTAATACAGAAAGATGAGCTGTACATCAAATGCTTTTTGTAACACCTGCCACTTTTGGGAAGGAGGAAACCCATCAGATAATAGGAAGGGGAGCCATGAACTACATCTGGATAAGGAGCAAGTCACGGAAATGAATGTGTCAATCTACTCTTACTAAAACACGATGAAGATAAGGTAAATATTTACAGCCTCTTCTAACCAAGCAAAATTTAGGCCAACTTTACTAACAGGGTACTTTGAACTGAAGCCTGTAAACCAATACTAGACACATAAACGTCAGAGACTACCACCAACTTTCAGTCCCCTGGTACCCTAAATCCTGAGCACAACCTCATCCTGCAAGAAAACAGGTTGCCAGGGAGATGAAATTTCTGCTTAGCCCAAATTTTCCTGTCACTTCTTTACTTCAATGAAGCAGGATGGGCAGAAAGATACAGAAAACATAGGGGAAAAGTTGCCATAGCTCCCAGCATTTAACTTATCATTCAAACTAGACAGTACTTTGCAGTACTGACAGGGAGAGACTCCCCAAACAGCCAATACTAAGTATTCCCTGTATCTGTATTTAACTCTGACCTCCCTGGGATCTGCCTCAGTACTTCTGTCCTTTCTCAACAGTTGCTACGTCAGGCTTTCCAAGACCACTGAAATGCTGCGTAAAGACTCATCGTGTCAGCATATCTGACTTTCTTCATCACTGGGATCTTATTATTTTTAATTATTGATTATTCCTTTTTATTTTTATTTTTTTTTTAAGATTTTATTTATTTATTTGACAGAGACAGCCAGTGAGAGAGGGAACGCAAGCAGGGGGAGTGGGAGAGGAAGAAGCAGGCTCCCAGCAGAGAAGCCTGATGTGGGGCTCAATCCCAGAACGCTGGGATCATACCGTGAGCCAAAGGCAGACGCTTAACGACTGCACCACCCAGGCGCCCCTGATTATTCCTTTTTAATACATTTTTTTCTAACAAACATTTTCCATAATGCATAGGAAAATGCCATTTCTTTTTAAATATGCTTTGTACAATTTTAATAAGCTCTTTCTCTTCCCCATCACCCCATATAATAGTCCTATAAATGATTCATTCTCTCAATTACTCAACATTGTTCCCTTTATATGGCCTTCTAAAAATAACTAGATACAAATCAACAATTATCGTACAGTGGTGACTTGTAAGATTCTGTGTACTATGTCAGAGGATTAAGTGATCATTTTTAAAAATGATTTTTTTAAATCACTTTGCAAACAGTAAAACGTTGGCAAATATACATGACCGTGTTGCATACAAATGAAAACAAAGATACATTCCAGAGCCCGAAGGGGAAGTTGTCAAACATGATGCACCCGGGTTCAGATCCAGCTCTGCCATTAATGGGCAAGTTTCCTTGTCACCCTGAGCCTCGATTTCCTCATTCAAAAAACCAAGGGGTTAATACATCTTTTACAAAGCATTATCCTTGATAAATATTTATACCTCAATAAATGTGAGCTATTATTATTATTTTAAAAGGTATTAGCAACAGCGTGTGGCCTGAAAGAAAGCCAGGCTCAAAGTAGGTGAGTAAATGCTTTATTTGTTGTCTTACTGAGGACTCTGGCCTGGGAAACATTCTTTCACACTGCTCTGAAGAACTATCCCGAAGCTTGTTAGCTACAGGGGATTATATATACAAAAGGGGAAGGGGGAACACATGCTAGCAAGCATTTCTCCAAATACTTGCATGTTACAAGGTATAATTTTTTACAAATGTAAAAATTAAGGTTTTCTGATTTCCACACAGACACTAGAAGACCCTGGGGTCATCTTAATATGTGATGTTTCTATCTATCTGACTGCTAAAAAATTCTTCTTGCATGTCTCAGTTTAACAGTTTTCTGGTTCCTTCTTTTTGATTTCTCTTTGAGGTCCCTTGAGACGGTCACAGGAGGCTGACACCCGTCACCGACGGCAGTGTTAGTGCACAAGTATATGACAACTAAGTTTTAAGGTTAGTACCAGTATTCTTACCCTGCAGATATCATTCCTATAAATGAAAAACAACCAATTCTCCTAAAGAAATCCTATTAAAGGAATATGAACATTTTTCTATTCTTTCAATGACAATATTGCCTCTGACAGACGGCAGAGAAAGCAAAGACAGAACAGAGCCATCACGAGATATGATTAAAGTCAAGGGATTGGATGTTTAACTAAATTCAATCATAAATGCAAAATAACCGTTTTCCAAATAATAAGGAACACCGTCAAGGCTTACTTTCTGAGTATTCTTTTTTTTTTTTTTAAGATTTTTTTATTTACTTATGTGACAGAGAGACAGCCAGCGAGAGAGGGAACACAGCAGGGGAATGGGAGAGAGGAAGCAGGCTCCCAGCGGAGGAGCCCGATGTGGGACTCGATCCCAGAACGCCGGGATCACGCCCTGAGCCAAAGGCAGACGCTTAACGACTACGCTACCCAGGCGCCCCATACTTTCTGAGTATTCTGACCGACATTCATATTTCAGTATTCAGAAGGAAAGCTAAAATCTTGTTTTTTGTTTTGTCTCTGTCTAGATACAAAAATCACTAAAACTCACAAACTTACCCGTATACACACAACTAAGAAAAACAGCTATAAATTGCCTTACTTGTGTATCATGTGTGAGTGGGACGATCTTTGACCTATCAGTAAATTTGTTCTTGATTTTATTTTTAAAAACTGTATCACGAAGTTAAACTGAATGCTAAATCAAAAGGCTCAGAAATGTGTACTTGCCAGATCCTCACATGCTCCAAAAAAGCATCCAGATCAACACGGAGAACAAATAAAACTGCACAGACGCCAAGCCTACAGACAGTGTAACCGGAGACGGAGAACACCGCGAACTTCACTTCACTATAAGCAGAAAAATAAGCACTGATTTCTAGCGGAGCTGGTATTCCTGGTATTCAGAAGGTATTCTGAGCACCCTCTCAAAGCCACTGGAGAGAGCAGCAGGGGTAAGAAGGGAGCGCAGAAGAGTGTGGAAGAGAGGAGAAGAAAAGAAAGAAAAATCACTTCCAGAAAGTTCCCCTTAAGGAAAAAGGAAAGTACTGAAGAGAATCCTGAAAGATGAGAGCACTGACTACAAAGAAAAGAATGAGAAGTCTATAGGCCTCCAAGTGGCAGTCCAGAAAGGCAACATTTCTGGGGGAGAAGAGGATAAAACAAAGAAGTCCCCTTTCAAGACTGGATTATGTAGGAAAAAAGCAGCAAGACAGGAAATTTAAGATAAAGAGAACTAAAAAAAATGATTTTAATAAAACAGCTCCCGACAATGTCCCACTCCAAAAATCCACCTCTTAAAGAAAACAAACTTTGCCACATTGACAGAAGTGGGCAATCCTGAATTCTTTAACGAGATGACCTTGTAAACCATCACAAACTACCAATCTTACCCACAAACTGCAAACAGTAAGCAGCCTCCTATCTGTGGAAAGCTACTATAAGACTAAAAGAGGAAGTAAGAACCAAAACATTATAATAAATGAAATTTCCCCAAACAAAACAACGACCAAATGGAAGAAAACTATAACACAACCCTCAAGCATGTGGGAATATGAAACAAACACCATGAATCTAAAACTCAAAAACTAAGAACATCATATGGACGAAAAACATGAAGGAATGAAATAAGATAGACCTGAACTCAGGAAAGAAAGGGATGGGGGGAAATTCTGTTAGTAATGAAGACCAAATTATAAGATGCCTAGGGGCTCCTGGGTGGCTCAGTCAGTTAAGCATCCGACTCTTGGTTTCAGCTCAGGTCATGATCTCAGGGTTGTGAGTTCAAGCCCCATGTGGGGCTCTGCACTCAGTGGGGAGACTGCTTGAGATTCTCTCTCTCCCTCTGACTCTGCTCCCCCAAATAAATAAAATCTTTTAAAAAAATTGAAATATGCCTAGAGTAAACATATTCAGATCAAAATTTAATAAGGGACATAAAAGAAAGGGAGGGAAAGAACCAAGAGAACAGAAATGAGACCAAGAAAGAAGTAAAAAACCAGAGACAAAGTGGCTAAAAGAAGACAGAAAAAGATCCAACACACATAAAATGAAGTACTTAAAGAAGAAAAACAAAATAATGAATGAGAACTACTATTTAAAATTATAAGCCTAGAAAACTGGCGGAAAAGAAAAGAAGATGTAAATATACCTATTAAAAAGGCTTACCAGTGGCATGGGGAAACTGACCAGGAATAGGCAACACTGAGACAGAGCCCAGTAGAACTATTAGGCTTTAAAGATAAAGAAAAATAGGGGCTCCTGGATGGCTCGATCAGTTGAGCGTCCGACTCTTGATTTCAGGTCATGATCTCGGGGTCATGAGATAGAGCCCTACATCAAGCTCTGCGCTGAGTGTGGAGCCTGCTTGGAATTCTCTCTCCCTCTCCCTCTGCCCTCCCCCACTGCCCACATACTCATTTGCTCGCTGGCTCTCAAAAAAAAAAAAAAAAAAAAGATAAAGAAAAATATCCTAAGGGCTTCAAGGATAAAGACCAAGTAACTTAGAGAAGGATAATTAGCTGGCATCAAAATTCTCAAAAGCCATATACAAAAGCAAGGCAATGATGGAACACCGTTTTTGAGAAACTCAAGACTTCATATCCAAGCAAGCTGTTCTTCAAGCATCTAGAGTATAGAAGAACAGTTTTACATAAACAGGAACCACAGGAAGACTGTACACATGAGCCCTTCTCGGGGAACCTACCACAGGAGGAGCTTTATCCAACATGAAGGTGGCAGGGCAACACTTAGCAAAAGGACTGATAGAATCATTCGCAAATATAAGACTCAAACAAAGATGGGGATGAGAGCAAAGGAATACATACATGTTAAATGTCCTGAAAAAGTAAAATTAATGCAGCTCAAAAAAATGGGAATAGGGAGAAGAGAGACAAGAAAATAAAACAGGCTCTTTAACACATAGAAACACATAGAAAACAAAAGACGATAAAAACTGGAAAACCACAGAGTAAAAAGCAATCAGATGAGGTACGAAGGGCATATAAAAAGGTGTGTACCAAAGAAAAGGTTTATGACTTCCACTTCTGGCCATGACGGAGTACCGTTCTACTGTCAAAAACTAGGAAAAAGACAAATTTTACGTGACAGAGGGAGGCCTTGTTCTTCGACATTGCAAAGAGTGAGCAGTTTTGTGTTTCTTAACAGAAGAGACACAAACGAGAGATCACAGCTCTTTGCCGGACAACACTTTCCAGACTGCCGGGCAAAAAGGGAGAGCCGAACAGAGCAAAACAATCTCAACGAGTTAAAGAGCTAAAGATCGGAGCTGTGGGAAACTGTGTGGCTGGAATGTGACTGCAACAGAGAGGGGGAAGCTACACAGAAGAGAGCTCCAGAAATCTAAACAGAGTTCAGGGTCCCCTTGAAGGCCATAGAAAAAGGCCCCGGAAGATGAGCCATCACGTGAAGAAAGAGCCCTTGCGGAGTTTAGAGGCACTCTGGGCAGAAGTCAGCACAAAGACCCTAAACTTATGAAAGATGCCGTCTTGGACCTGCTAGCCCGGCCCAGCCACCATCAGAGAACAGCTACGTGAGTAAAGGCAGAAGGAACACCCAGGCAACACGCAGCATAGTAAAAAACAAACAAAAAAGGTACTACTTTATAATACACCTGGTAATTCAATAAAAAATATTTTAATGGATGCTATAACCAATATACCCAAGACTAACTTTATTTAATAACAATAGTAGCTCCTGTTAGAATAAGTGGTATAAAATATGTATCTGGGGAAACTAGATATTTGTTTTCATTCTCCCCAACCGTAAAGCCTGACATCTAATATCGATTTATTCTTCAGCCTTTCTAGATTACCAAGGATGCACATTCTACCTATTATTTATGAAAAACTACAAAGGACACCTGTAATGTCATACCAGTTGGAAGATGAAGAAATCCTCCTACAGACATGATAAACAGCCTATCCCAGAAGTGATACGAGTAGAGCTAAAAGTTACCAAAAAGTTACTGATTCAATGTAAACACCTGGCATGGAGCAATGGCATCATCTCTCCCTTACTTCCACTTCTCCTTCCGGGTCCGCCCATCCACAACCATCTCCCACTACTGTCTCATGGGGTCGCTCCCATTCTCCCCCCCGGTACAGCATCACGTTCTCCTTCTCTCTTACAGTTAGCTCTCGTTGCTTCTTATCCCCTTGCCCGGCCAAACCGCAAGCCCTACGTCTCTGGTACAGAGAGAAGAGCTACACAGCACATTAGCTCAGCTGAGTGCCAGCTTTCCTACCAGAGCCTTCCGAACATCACTCCCTAATGAACATCCCTTCTCGGAAAGTCTACAGCACTTAGCATGGATTCAAAGCCCACGTTGAATCATTCAGTGCTTGGAACGGGTGCCCTAGTTATCCCGACATTTACATCCTGAGTCTCCAAGTGTCCTTTCATCTCCTTGACCATAGATCACATTTCTTCCACTTGGTCTGTAGCTCCTACAAAACCGATTCAGTTTAAAACAGCCCTAACTCCCTTGAAGTTTATGCAAAGTTTTATGAAAAATGGTTTCTGAAGAAATAGAATGTGGCTTTCATCGTATTCTCAAATGACCGTAGGAGACAAAATGCTCTGTCAAATGATGGGTGCCCGTTATTTAGACAAAAAAATATTTGTTAACTTAAAAACTGCCCTTCATCACCCAGCAAGAGAGTCAACTCTGCTGAAGACTAATGAAAAGTTCTACTTCTCTGAAGAAGAGTTCAAGGAAAAAAATTCTCTCGACTTAGTGTGTGTAGAAATTCAAGCCTTGGAAACTATTCAGCTTTTCTTATCTATGGCAGATACCTTTTATTATTTCAGTACCCCAAGAATAATACAGCAGCACTGCCGGGTTTTCTGAACCATGAAACCACCAAACCTTTTCTGTTCTTTCAGTGCCTTACTAAAATTAATGTCATTATGAGGCTTTAATTGAACATAAATATGGGTGCATTCTTAAAAAATGGGTAAGAAACAGGGATGGGGAAAACAGTGAAAGGCAAAAACTAATCTCAGGGGAAAAAAAGTGTTGTTCTTTCCGTCACCTGATTCCATAGAGCAGAAAAAAATACAATTACATATGTACCAATCTTAATTCTTTCTGGCTCATGAAATTAGATTTCTATTTGCCAGCAAACATAAATCCTGCACAAGTTCTCGTATCAAGCATACCAAAGTTAGCATCAAAAACCACATAAACTTATAAATAACTGGCTGTCCTGACTGATGTTCCCTCCCAAAGTACCATCAGAGCTTATATATTCTGTTCTGTATCTGCGTGCTTAGTCCTCTGACTCACACAAACAAAATGGCCTTTCTCATCTTTATGGTTACCTTTTGTTTCCGAAATCAATCTTCGCATGCTCACAGAATCTGTCTACTGATAGGGCATTCTATCTCCTGCATCGGGAAACAAATTATTTATGCCAAACAAAAGAGACTAAACCACCTACCCTTCCTAAGATGGTTTATTTTGCCTGTCCACTACAACAGGCCTAAAATAATCTGCTTGCCAGCAACGTAGCTCAATTTTCTTTCCGGAAAGAGAAAAAGGGGACTAAAATTTGCCTTTTAGTTTTTCTTATCCTGCTCGCTAAGGTGTTAGTGAAATTCTTCACTACTGAGCTACGCAGTCTCGGTAAGCACTTGCCAACAAAGCAAACAGGGGCTTTATCACTTTTCAAAAATACAATCTTACCTGATTAAGCGAGGTGGCATCACTACGGACAGCATCGGGAGGTCTATTAGGCACGGGTACAGCTACCTGAAATCAAAAAACATCACGTGTTAAATACTGACACAGTAATAGTCACTCTCTTTACTCAAACTGGGATTTGAGGAACAGCCATGTTCCAATGTAATAAAATCGGCAAGTTAGAGAAAAAGCTTTTAAAAATAATTCCTGCTCAGGAGACAATTTTTTTTTTTTAAGATTTTATTTATTTATTTGACAGAGAGAGAGAGAGAGAGCCAGTGAGAGAGGGAACACAAGCCAGGGGAGTGGGAGAGGAAGAAGCAGGCTCCCAGTGGAGGAGCCCAATGTGGGGCTCAATCCCAGGACTCCAGGACCACACCCTGAGCCTAAGGCAGATGCTTAACGACTGAGCCACCCAGGCGCCCCAGGAGACAACATTAAAAATTTCCTAACTGCTGGCCTCATCTGTATGATGATTTCCCTAAACTAACCGTGTTTAATGAAAGGAATTATACAACCAGATCCGTTCTCTGGGCACAGTGGAGAAAGAGGTGAAGATTGCTTTCCCAGGGCACAAGGTGACAATAACTATAAGAATTAGACAAACAACTCACACCTAAACTGATTTCATCTTTAAATGTACTTTACTAAGGGTGTGGATCTCTCACTTGGCTGAGATTCTTGGATGTGTGGGAGAATGTTCTTCATCAAAACCAGTATTCCCTCCATCATTTTGCCTGTTTCTCCCTCTCTGTTCTCCCGCTCGTACCCCCACTACACACACACTGCTATACTTGAGGTAACCCACATTTCCCAGAGGCTCCTCATTCTTTTTCTTCTCATCTTTTTTCTCTTTGTTCTTGAGACTGATGTAGGTAGGTAGGTAGGTAGATAGACACAGATAGACAAAGAGAGACAGATCGTCAAGCTTTCTGATTCCTTATTCTAACAGTTCAAATCTGTTGAGCACTCTAGAAAATTCTTCCCTTCCTTCACTGTACTTTCAGTTCCAGGACTTCTGTTTGGTTCTGCTACATAATTTCTCTCTATTGATCTTCTCTATCTGAGGAGTCACTGCCATCACACGTGACCTCCTTCAGCATGCTCTCCTCTAGTTCTGTAAACACGTTTAGAATAGCTGCTTGGAAGTCTCTGTCTACAAAGACCTCTCAAAGGCAGTTTCTATTGCCCTTTTTGTTCTGGTTTTCTTTTCATCTCTGGATCATGTACTCCTGTTTCTTGCATGTCTTGTAATTTTTTATTGATGACTGGACATTTTAGATAACCTGTTACAGCAATTCCGGACACTGGCCTCCTTTCCCCTCCGCAGGCTTGTGGTTACTGTTAACCAGTTTATTTGCGCTGCGCCTTGGCTCGACTGCTTCAGCTAAGTCCACGTCCCCCACTGTGAGCCTCAGGCAAGAATGCAGTCACCCTGGGAGCACACGGGTGTTAGCAGGGTTCTCCAGGACTGTCTCTCCCAGATCTCTCTGTTCAACTGTCTGCCTCGTTTGCTATCATCATACCCAACTGTTAGGCTCCACTAATTGTCAGATGATTGCTCTATTACTTTCAACAATGCTGTGGGGCATAAACTGTTCCAAAGTCAAGTCTCTTCGCCGGGCTAGTCTTTGAAGCCAGGCTTTGAGGTTTGCAGTGATCCCATGAGGGCTCTCCTTAGCTCTCTCTCCATGGTTCTCTCCAGTAAACTTCTAATTGAGGGAGCTGTTAGCTTCCTGCTCTCATGGAGCTACCAGCCTCCTCTTGATTGTTTATCACTAACGTAACCTAGTTACTGTGTGCATCCTTACTTTTGAATTTCCAAATACTCTGTTCCATAATGAGTCAGTTTCCTCTGAAGAACTTCATCGATCTCTTATCAGGACAGCCTGCCTTACCCCCTGGGCAAAACCTTTCCTCCACTGCAGTAGGGGGAGGGGTAAGGAGAGGGGCCCACTTAGCCCCAAGTGACATCCTCATTTTACAAGAAGGGGTGTTGGGCAGGGCACGTAGCTACTGGTCTCCTCAGCTTTCCTCTTCCAGCATCAACTCCTCACCCTATGAGCAAGCTGGGGCAAGAGGGAGTGGGTCCCATGTCTTCTCAGCCTGCCAGGGGTGGAGCAGAGCTTCCGCCCTGTGAGTGGGAGCCAGGGAGAGGACAAGAATCCCATAACGCTGCTTCAACCTGAAAGGGAGCTTCAGCAACACAAGCCGGGGGTGGTGGCAGGGTAAGAAAAACCAGTGAGTTACTTCTTCTGGGAAGACAGCGTGGCCCTATTCTGGGAGCTGGGGCACACGGGTCACAGGCCTGGAGTACCTCTTCCACCATGCGGAGCCAGGGGATGAGGCAGAGAGGAGATTCTCACTGTTCTTATCAAGATAAACATCTCCTTGAACAAACATTTCTTCCGTTGCTATATGCCCTTAGGACAATTTCCAGACACTTCAAATGTTTGTCTTCATTTTTACCAGTTACAATACCATGGTTTCACTGGGGAGAGGGTTCCAGAAGCAATTTCTCCACATTGCTTTAAGCACACTTCATTTACTCCAGAATATTTATTATAGTATAATCTTATTACCTCAAACACATCAGAGGTAAAGCCTAGATGAAATCAGTGTCAAATCCAAGTTATACAATATTTTTAGAAAAAAATGTTTTTAGATAGAATTTGAGAACTAAAGAGTACTAGACTTGTCTTACATAAAAGAAGTGCTTATCATTTAATGAATAGAAATTTTATTTTATACAAAGATCACTTGCAAGTGTTAGGTTTTTCTAAAGACTTCTGGGTGCTACAAAATTTATATGAGAAAGTGAAAATACTCCCATAGTTATCTCAGGTACATTATATTTATATCAGCCAGACTTTTCTATATATAACACGTGTTATCTATCAAAATATACACACAGAAACAGCACTTCCAATCCAGGGACATCCTCTGATTCAAAGAAGTGTGAATTACTGAGGATCTACTCTATGAAATTATACATATGGTAATATGTGTAGTTTGCACATATAGTAATATGTGTATTCAAAACGTATATTCAAAATATAGATAGGGACACTTAAATACCCATATATTTTCTTGTAAGGCCAGAGCCTACCTTGGCTTTGTCTGACACCCGTTTTCCACCAATGCCTCCAGAGCCAACAGCGAAAACAGAGAACTGATTGTAGCATATGAGTTCCTCCTCAAAGTAAGAATAGACTGAAAAGCAAATTAAAGAAAAAATAAAGTTACTCTGAAAAGACATGACTGGTTAACAAATATAGGATCAGTGATCCCTTTAAAAGTTTTGAAAACAAAATCCAGTTACTGAAAGATGCCCAAGTTTGGTTTACAAAGCATGATTTTAACTCATTCACTACCAGTCCCTGGAGGGCAGAGTGAAGAGCATCTCTGCAAATCCTCGCTTAAATGTCAAACAGCAGTTTCTCTCACCTCTTCTTAAACCTCCCCAAGTGCCTATCGTATCTCAACTCTCTCCATCTCAAACATTTCCAAAAATCCCACCACGAAATGCAGGTATCCACACTCTCAAACATTCACACATTCTGCCAAAGGACTCAAAAAGAGCCTGGAATATAAAAGAAATAGTGAGAATAAAGGTATAAGCTTCAGGAGGGCAGAATCCTGGGCATTTTCCTCACCATCCTATTCCCAGCAATCAGAATAGTACCTGGGACTGAAAAGGCACCTAATAAATACTTATTAAATTAATGAGTAAATTAATGAATATATGACACGAGTGAGCAAATCAGTGAGTAAATAATGAATGAATGTAGGACAACTGTCCCTCTATCCACTGACTAATTTCCCAAAGAGAGTTTGAGTACTATCTTGTATCTCTAGCTCTAGAAAACTGGAAATATGACTTTGAATGGCAGACTACAGAAAAGTCTAATTACAACAAAAAATAAAGAAGGTCATGGCAATTTGTGTTTAAAGTAAGATTTTTCTCTTCATTACACAGGAAACTGGATATCTCATTTCATATACACTGTCTACAAATTCTAATACATTATTACCCATTCCCAAGCTGTAGTTAAGTCAATGGAGTGGGTCAAAGAGGAAAGAGTCAACATGAAAGCTAAGGTCATGGCAGAACCAAATATGTTACATATTTGGAAGCATGGGGAGAAGAGTAAAAGAAAACTAGGAGAATTGAAGGCAAATGTTGGCCAACTTCAGGAATGATGAGAAAACACAAAAATCTACAACAAAAAAGGGAAGAGGAAGACGAGAAAGAGAGTAAGAGAGAGAACATACGATGAAACTCTATGACCGAAGGCAAACAAGGCAGTAGAATATTCAAGAGCATCAAAAACGTTCTCAGCATATGATTTAGTAAAAACAACACATGTTCCTCAACAGCACAGACAGTAAAACCTTCTATTTATCTAGTTAGAACAAAAATGATGAAGCCTATATTCCAACTATCACAATATTAAACTTTCCACTACAACTTATTTCCAAATTTTTGGACGACAAAGATCTATTTCTTATCTTCTTAAACTCTGGAATAAATGAACTTTAAGCAATGTTTATCTTTAGTCAATGTTAATTACTAGCATTTCAACACATATTAAACTACTGTGACCTTTTTTCCCCCACAGCAAATAAAATGTGGCTACGGTGTTTAAGCCACATTTGAGTTCAACAGGCTTGAATGCGCAACGTTAGGAACCTAACTACCATTTATGAAAATGACTCAGGGGTCAAATACATTCCAAGTTCCAAAGAGCTAACAAAGACAAGAGTGTCTACAGTACAGGCTGATTATTAACCGATGGCTGTTGATGTGTTCCTTCCCACCAAGTCTGTACTCCAGTGAGCTGAGTTCACCACCATGCTCTATATTCCAGCCACACCTCTCATCTCTGTGCTTTGGTCCTATGTTGGAAACGCCCCAGTCTTCCCACCCTACCCCAACCCACTCTTTCTCCCCATCCTCACTTCTTTTCTAAGAACTTCTAAATTTTTAGAATGCTTATCTTGCTTTCTCCCAAACTGGAAGCCGAACACAAACGGACTGATCAGTTTCTAGGATGAAGCATTAAGTTACACACAAGGCCTATCAGTCTAACAATATTATGAGAAGAACAGAAGTGAGTTACCATCCAGAAAAATTACTAAACCGGATCCTTTATCTACGATGTCAGCAATGACTGCTTCACATTTTAAGTTTCCTAAAATGAAAAGCAAAATAAATAAATAAATAGACTCTTCTGAAGACCATCAAGTTATAACATTCAGATAGGAGAGAACGTAACATAATTTCCACCATAAGTTCAGCAAAACTACAAACTTACGCTTTGAAATAATTTTCAATATAATGCTGAATAATTCAACATTAAAAAGAAACAGAATACCTAAGTCACTACATTTGAAACAACAAGTAGCAACATAATAAATATCAAACTTAATACGCAGAAAATCTAGGGACCAGCATATCCCGAACTAGAACATGTGCTAATTCGTGATGGAAAATACAGTGCTGCTGTTGGGTTTCTTGCACTCAATCTAATGTGTTGTTTTTTTTTTTTTTTTACCCCAAGGAGGGGTCACTCAGCCTCTGACAGTACCACCGCAGCTAACCAATGAGCCACCAAGAGACACGGACAATGCTGACCTCAGTCTCCTGATACTTGTGGCCCTATGTCTCATCACCTGCTAGGTCTTAAGGGAAGATCATAAATAGCAGTCATACCTTGGTTTTCTACACTTTAAAGAGGTTCTAAAACATAAGTGTCTCAGACTTTGAATATTCGTATTTACTAGACAATAAACTTTAACACGACTTAAAAAAAAATGTACAGAAGCTACTGAAGAAAAATAATTCATGAGAAACATCTCTTGAGACTAGGAAGGTACAAGAAATTGAGAGAAATATTTTACACACCTTCCTATTCATATCTCTTTTCAGCTGTAACCATTTTTTTAAAGATTTATTTATTTATTTTTGAGAGAGAGTGCGTGAATGCAAAAGCAGGGGAGGGGCAGAGAGAGAGGAAAGGAAATCTCAAGCAGACTCCCCGCTGAGCAGAGAGCCTGACACGGGGATCGATCCCAGGACCCTGAGATCATGACCTGAGCTGAAATCAAGAACTGGATGCTCAACTAACTGAGCCATCCAGGCGCCCCTGTTGTAATCATCTTTGAGTATAAGCCTATCTCTCTCTCTCTTCAGATTTAAAACCCCTAAAGGCAGAAATCTATCTCATACATTTCTGCTTTCCTCATAGCACTAGTTCCCAAGTGAACCCATGTTAGGTCGGTTGCACATACAACACAGAGGGACCCTCTTGGCCTTGGCCACGGGCACCACCACCACACCGAACGCACACGACACATGCACGCACACAAAACCTCTGTGGTTGGGATCCAGAATCCGTATTTTATTTTAAATAACAAGTAGGGGCACCTGGGTGGCCCAGTCGGTTAAGTGTCCGACTCTTGATTTCAGCTCAGGTCTTGATCTTAGGGTCGTGAGATCGAGCCCCACGTCAGGCTCCACACTGGGCACGGAGCCTGCTTGAGACTCTCTCTCTCTTCCCCCCCCCCCGCAAAAAAATAAAAATAAAATGAAATAAAATAACAGGTAATATAATATAATGTAGTAACAGGCTGTTTCGGTATGTAGCCAGGTTAGAAAACTCATCTAAAACTGAAAACTCTGCCTTGCGCATGGCAGGTGACCAGCGAACACCTGATGAAGGCGGCCATCACACGCTGGGCACCGCCTCACAGAAAACGTAGGCTGTAGCACTGAAATAAAGCTATTCGGGTTAAGCAATGAGAATCTCATTAAATGTTTAGTGAAATAAAAGGATTTGGGGAAACATTATAGGAGGAGTCTAGCTACTTACTGACCTCTACATTATATAATGTGAAATGATAAACACTTTTTTTGTATTTTACTATCTTATATGGTCAGCATTTAATTAGACGACATGCTGACATTAGAGCAGTAAAACAAATCTGTCAAATTACAGTGGAAGAATGAGAAAAGCAGCTTAACTGAACAAATAATATATTACTGAGAAAAAGAAAATTCGTTATTTAGGCAGATGTGATTTTATTTACTTTTTTTTACTTTTAGGAAAGAAAGCAGGAAAAAGTTAATCACAAGAAATTCCGTCTGTATCTTTTAATGTGGTTTGCTTTATGAAAATCACTACCAACACAAATACCTGAGAAAGGAATCGAAAGCCATATTCATAGGAATCACAGCTGATTAAACACAAAGTTTAGAGCACACATACTTAGAAAAGACTCTCCTCAGTTGGTAATAACACATACATCAATGGAGATGAACCGTCAGTTATTTTGAAGTAGTTTATTAAATTAGACTGCTAAAGGACAAAGTTCAAAGTCATCCAAACAGCTACTCCTTCACATCAATCCACTCCAGTGGCTGACATGCACACCAATACCTTGCCACAGGATTTATCTAAGTCACTCTACGCCAGCTTAACACAATGACACAGTTTGGAAGGTTAGCCAGGAAATAAAATGAGGGTGTGATTAAGAAGTCAGTGCATCACAAACTCACCTGATCTGGGAAGTGGTTTATATAACTCCAAGTATTGCTCCCCGTGGAGAGCCTATGTCAGAGTAAACAAAATTTTATTAGCAGACTTTCCTGTCTCACAGGTTGTGCTGTGAATATCGCTAATCACAAGTGGTATTCCACCGTCCACATGCTCACATGACTACTTTCCCCAAACTATCTGTCTCAGTTTAGTTTCTACTTCTTAATCATATGATTCAAAATTAATCAGTCCCCCAATCTAAAGACTGTCAGATCTTTTGAAGCAGAAAAGGTATCTTTGTGTTCTTTCTTGACATTCATAACTCTTTGTTAGCTGCTAATTATGGATTGTTTGCCAATGCAAACACTAAACTAGGCTATATTTCCAGCACTTATCACTGTGCCCGGAACATACTGGGTATTTAATAAATACCTGTTGAATAAAAATGAACAAATTGGCCAGTGCGAGTAAAGTACTTTTAAATCGCACATACAAATGATTTGACTAAAACACAAAAGTAAACCTTACAACCACGTTCAAAATAAAAACTATAATGGTCAACATTTCCTTGGTGTAATATCTTATAAATTATGTCTATAGATATAGCCATAGATATATGTACATCTATAAGATATATCTTATAAATTACCTATTAGTAGATACCAAGGACACTGGGTAACTTGATAGCCACTTAACCTCAATGGATGGAAACAAGAATACACCAATATATGTGGGAAAATAATAAGACAGGAAAAACAAAACCTGACCCACATATTCAACTGAGCACACCCCACGGGCGTGGGATAGCTTTAATTCCATGTCTTCCTCCAAACCCAGAAGGGAGCAACTGGGACAAATGCAGGACGGCCACTGTATGACGTGGCCTGGAAGCTTGAAGCTGGGAAGGCAAGGCTTTCAATTCAAAATGGCCATTCTTGCCCGCAACAGATTTTGAACACCATTTATGATTGTTCCAACTCCTTCCAACTCTGAAGGAGTATTTTGCAGAATTTTGAAACATTTGCTTTGTTTGTACTTCAATTATCCAAACAGAACTGGATGCAGCAAAGACCGTGGGACAGGGACTAAAACAACAAATGACCTCGTACATATCTCTGGCCTCCCTCCCAAATTCATCAGATACTCAAATACAAGCAGTTTTCACAGATTCAGAGCAGCAACAGGCTAAGTGACCCTCTAGGAAATGGGTCCTCTAATTACTAAGAGAAGTGGGCTCATAGTTCTTTTTTTTTTTTTTTAAAGATTTTATTTATTTATTTGACAGAGATAGAGACAGCCAGCGAGAGAGGGAACACAAGCAGGGGGAGTGGGAGAGGAAGAAGCAGGCTCATAGCGGAGGAGCCTGATGTGGGGCTCGATCCCATAACGCCGGGATCACGCCCTGAGCCGAAGGCAGACGCTTAACCGCTGTGCCACCCAGGCGCCCCATCATAGTTCTATGATGCAAGACTTATCCCTGGGCTCAGTACAGGAAACCTCACTCCAGAAAAATGAAATCTACCCCACCTCAAAAGCTTTCTCACGGCTGTTCCACTCCTTTCTTCCAAAAACAACTGGTTCACTTTGCTTCTCAAATACCACATTCTCCTGATATTCCTCAGAGCTCATACCTCACCAGCCATTCCTTCTCAGTCTCTCTTGCTAATTCTTCCCCATGTCTTCACCCTCTCAACACTTGCAGGGTCCCTGAGCTCAGGTTCTTCTCTGCTTATACTCAGACATTACGGGTTTTCATCTAGTCTTGAGTCTTTACACATCACTGCAAGCCTAAGAACCCCAGGGAGACCTCTCCCCCGAACTCGAGACTCACAGATTCGATTCAACTGCCCATTTTACACCTCTACTTGAATGAGTAATAGAATCTCAAGTCTGTCCAAAACCGCCTCCTCATCATCCCCACCTTAACGTAACTGTATAGATCTATCTTACCATACACAATAGGTTGTATGTAGCTACTATACCTACTAAATATGTTATATATAATTAATTATAAATAATCTACAGAGACACAGATGCACATATATCATCCCAGCTACAAAAACCTTCATCCTTGACTCCTTTTTCCTCTCCCTCACAGCCAGTCTTCTGCTTAAATTACAGAAGAGACTCCTACCAGGCTTCTCTGCTTTGGCTGGGCTCCCATATAATCTACACAGTAGCAGAAATGAGCCTGTGAGTGAACACAGGCAGATCCTATCACTCCTCCGTTCAAAGCACTACAAATCGCCTCCCGTGTTAATCAGAGGGTAAGCCTGAAATCCTTCTAATGACTACAAGGCCCTCTTTCTGGCTCCTCCGACAGCTACACTGGCCCCCTTGCTGTTCCCAAAACAAGCCAAGCATGCAAACGCCTCACGGCCTTCCACGTTTGTTCTCTGTGCCTCAAATCCTCTTCCTAGATCATCACCTGGCTTGCTCCTTCACCGGTATCAGCAGGTAAGAATTATCGCCCCCCTTTTATAGACAAGGAAACTGAAGCTTAGTGAAGTACTTTACCCTTGGTCGAACAGCAAGTAAATGGCAGAGAGAGAATTAAGAACATTATGCCACGGTTGGGGGACTGGACCTAATTGCTGTTTTCTTCTTTTGGCTTGCCCTTTCAACTAACTCTCTTCTCTTCTATGCTTAAAGAGAAAAATCAAAGGACATGCCAAGTCTTTATTCCTGAATGTAGCGCCCCAATTTTATTAATACACATATGTGTGTACACACATACATGCACGCACGCACACACACACACACACACACACACACGAGATAGAGATCAATCTTATTTAAAGAAACCAAAAAAAGCAAAATAAAGGTTTCTTATTACACATACCTTTCCGAAGTCGACTGAAAGCCCAGGAACCTGTGGTAAGTCTCCACCTGTTATAGGTTTCTGAGCTATAATAACTCCAAAGGTAGGCAAACAGGAGAAATCGGTGCTCCCTTCATATATGAATTTCATGTCTTTCGGTTCCTTGACCGATGCCCCCACGCCAAGGGCATACATAATAGTTTGCAGTTCCGTATAAGCAGAAGAAAAGGAAGGAAGTTCATGGCCAATAATTTCAGCCTATGAGAGAGGTGTAAAAATTATTTTTTCACTGATATTTTTGTCTAATACTTAACATTTTAACTTTTTCAAAACTATTAACTGATTGCATACCTATTTTGCTTTCAAAGAGATCTGAACGGAATGCCATGTCGGTGAAATTCATGGCATCTCTTAACTGCTTCATTATATTTTATTTTAACAGAAAACAATCAGAAAATGTGTAGAAAAGGACTTCATTTACAGATAAGTGCTTTTTTATTGTTTGCTTCTTACTAACAGTATGTATCATTTTCAAATTTCCTCTATCTGATGGTGAGAAGCCCTATTAATTCGGCAACTATTAGCAATTCAAAAATAAGAAAAAAATAATAATTATTATGAATTTGTCATAAACAGGGATAGTGAATTGCCCTATAAGCGCTACTGTATAAGATTCACTGTAAAGAGATGACCAAACCATGCATAATGCTTGTAAATGAGACTGCCTCACAATGGTTTTAGTTAAATTGTGATTTTACCTTACATTTCTTGCTAGGAATGTCCCTGACTCATTGATATTGTATTTTTCTACTTAGTTATGATACGTCTAGCTAACGTGTGAAGTATATATCAGGTTAAAAAAGAAGAATGTCCAACTGTCAATCACGTTCATTGAAATAGGAGTCGGCAAACGAGGGCTGAGTGCTGAGAATGGGTTTTACGTTTTTAAGGAGGGGTTAAAATAAGAAAAACAGGAAGAATATGTGACAGAAACAGTATGTGGTCCATAAAGCCTGAAAACATTTATTATCTGGCCCTCTCCCAAAAAAGTTTGCCAACCCCTATTCTAAAGTAAAATCATATTTATAACCCAATCATAGTCTCAGGGTTAAAATTAGATTGTTAACTTTATCACTATGTCTGCCCCGAGTCACAAAGCTCCAAAATCAAATGCATCAAATGATTTATTTCTTACTATTTATGCACTACAATTTTTTGTTGAAAGGCTACATATGGGAGACAGTCAATCAGCAAACTTCACACGAGCTATAACCACAGTTCTGTTAGAATTTCTGACATAAGGGGAGGCTCTTTCTTTGCAGCCATGTTGAAATAGTTCCAAAATACAAGCTATCAATGCTTTCCCGGGGCGGGGGGGGGAGGCTCCAAAGAGGCACTTAAATAGATATCCTTTTCCAAAAAGCTAGAAAAACAGTAACTAAAGTAGGCTTATCAACAATAGTATCAAAAAAGGTGGGGGGGGAGACACTTGTCTAATTATATTAAAGAAGTAAAAGTAAAAATAAATAAACAAATAATAATAAAAAAGAAGTAAAAGTTACACAAGGCTACATCTTAGCCTTATGTTCATTCAAATTCTGTAACTATTCAGTACTTATTTTATGAAAAGTTTTGTCATCACTTATCTTTCCTATTTAACAATAAATTAGTAGCTTGGAAAATAATATTTTTTGTATGAAAGAAAAGAGAAAGAAAAAGAAAAGAGAGACTCTTCAGAAAAAGAATAGGCTTCTCTCCCCCACTTACAAAGGCCGATGGAGCTGCTGATGCTGCATGACTCGTACTATTCGTCGAAATGCCTCCCTCTGAATCTATTTTACTTAGAACTCCAATTATGCTGCCAATTGATTCTAAAAAATTAATAATAACAATGATGGTTTTGTTAAAGATGTGACTAAGAAAAGCTACGACATGCTCGATAATCTCTCCTATAACACTGGGCAAGCCTGCCACAGAACTGAATACGAGAGGTCAAGCTATTACAGGAAAACATCGTCAAAGACTTTGAAACAGACCAAGGGTCACTGGGGGTTTTCAATGGAGAACAAGGCACTGTCCAGCATACTCTTCCTGGATTATGATTCTAAGGAGGTTCTGGCTTTGCAACATCTCTGACGGATTTTACAACTCCGTAGACCGGGACCCTTGATCAGAGACATGCAATTTTTGGTGAAGGACAAGCTCATTCCCCTTCTCTCGCCACCACCACCCCTCCTTCAGGATGGAACAATGCCAAGATTACCCCTGAGCCCCCCATGTCTCAAGTGATAGCTCTGAAGACAGTACAAAAAATTCTTCCAGGGAAAACCTTCATTATGACCAGAAATTCCAGACAGGGTTCAGAAGCTGCTGCTTTGGGGTCAAAAAGGTTAATAAAGGAGATTAATGGGGCATTCACACATGCTGTAAGATTCCAAAGCCTCTGGGACCTTTCCAATAAACCTTAGCACCATGGGCCTCCTTCTGAACTCAGACAAAAACTCTAAGCAAACCACAGAATGCGATGTGATCAGGGACAGCCACCGTTCCCGGTGACACTAGTGAAGAGGCTTCGGGCCACTGAATCCTCCCCTCCCCGCCCCACACAGACTGTGGCCGGAGGGAGTACTTGTAACTGAGAGTCACCTTGCTCTGGGCTGCAAAGTATGGCACCCAGACCCAGGCAGCCCGAGTTAACTCGGCTCAGGCGCTGAGCAAGCTTGGGCCGCTCACTGCATTTGTCTGGGGCTTAGTTGGGTCACTTGTAAGATGACAACAGTTCTACAGAAATTCTGGGATTTTTCTTCTAACTGTACTTCAAATACAGGTATTCTTTTCATTTATAATTACATGATTCCTTTAGTTAGCTTTTTCTTTATAATGCTTTTAAGGCAATAAATTGGAACTTGGACATGAGAGGAAAGTTTTTAATATACTTCTTCCTGTTTTCCCTTTCATTCATTTTCATCAATGGGTGACTGCTATTCACAGGCTAAATTTATCTCCAACATCAAAATACGGAATACAGCAAATGCTACCATTAACAACACAACAATCATGTTATCATCTGATTGAGAAAGAGCACGATGAAAATGTCAGTGAGCGTACCAGCAGGCAGGGAGGTGTCATTAAGGAGGGAAAAAAAAACCCAGAATAGTCCGTTTTTCAGATATATTCTCCTACCAAACACTGAATACAAAATTACTAAAAGAAAAAAAGAAAACAATGTGTCTGTGAAATAACCCTGAATCATTATCTTTCCCAGAAAAGTCCTTTAAACATCATATACTATATGCACATGTGAGTTATACTAGAAAAAAATGTGACTTTTACCAGGCGCCCACTGCTGTGGCAGACCACAGACAACTCAATAACTCATGCTGCGAGCATTTACTGAATCCTTTCTGAATTCGGCACCAAATACAAAAGCAGAGTGTACAAGACACGGTCTCTGCCTCCGAAGGAACATATTGTGCAGCTAAGAAACCACATACTTAGGAAACCAAAGCAGCTCTGATGAGATGCTACGTGGTCACAGTTGAGCTGAGAAAGAGATCAACGTAGCCCGAAATATCTGGGACTGGTTTGGTGAACATCCGGGCTTGAGCTTAGGTTTCTAAAGAAGCACTAGAGTTAGCAGAGGTGATGAAGGGAGGAAGGGGCACTTGAGAAGGGCGGAGAAACAGCGGCAAAGACCAAGCGCTGAAACAAAGCAAAATCTACTCACTAGACAGAAAAGAGCTACGCCTAAAGAAAATTGGCCTAATGGGACTTAGAACTTTTAGGGCAATAGAGAAAAATCCAGTGAGGTGAGGAGTATATGGCTATGTAACAGAAGACTCTGGAAGGAGCCGGCAGACAGGGAGTAGACTTGAGGAGCACAAAGGGTGCACACCTTTTACCATCCCTCACCAGGACACCCACCAAAAAAAATAAGATTACAAGAAACCAGGAAAACTGCCAGGCGGGTTGACATACATACCTTAAATCTGAAGAGTTCTAATAGCTACCAGAACAGAAAATGTGCTCTAGTCAAAGCAGAAGACAATTCCGTAAGAGCAGAGAGCAGAAGTTCTGCTGCCTCTGGCTCCCCAGCCAGGAGTGAACAGCTCGGGACTCTACCTTGAATTCTCAGGGGCTTGCTGGCATTCTCGAAGTCACAGATCTTCTGCCAGTTGGCCTTCACGGCCTCGGGAGTCATGGGCTGATTCTTCTGTCTCACAATGGCTCCAAGGGCCCGCTCCCAGCGTACTGGTCACAGAAACGAAAGGAAGACACTGAGCACAGAGTTTAAGAGGGACACAGAAAGCAAAATTCATCTGAGCCCCTTGATTTTTCTTTAACTTTAAGAGACAGGGAATTCAGGGGGAAAAAATAGATTCGAACATTTGAAGAGTTTTACTACAAGCCTTTAAATGTATTTTCCTTGAAATAACAAACCCATTAGGGTAATGTGAATTAAAAAATATATATAAATATTTAAAGCTGAAGGGAAAAACCCTCCCCTCTGCCGATGCCAGACACTACTAAAGGTAGAATGTAAGGCTGAATCAGAAAAATTTAAATTATATATAACCACACCAAAAGACTGACTTCATGACCACAGATCACTCAGATAATATACTTCAAGATAACAGAATAGAGCTATGTTTAAACAGCAAAGTGAGGACAGGTGGTGATAATAGGTCAAAGACTCCAGATAAGCAAATCAGTACAGCACATGGCCCCAAATAATTCCCCTGTTGCCCCACTTTGCTCTTGCTCCTTTTCCACAGGAAGTCAACTAAAATAGGGCAGATGCACAAAAATCATTATCGCTATAAAAGTTCTATGAACAGAATTTTTAATCCCGTTTTCTTTTCAAAAACCCCAGGGAATAAAATAGGCACGAGTAACCTTATTTAAACATAATGGTCAGACTTTGACGATTACTAAACTGAAGAGCTGTTTCAGGGAATGACAGAAAAGCCTGCTTCTCGAGCTTCCCTATTGAGAAAGTCCCAGAAAAAGTTTTTATTTCAACAACTGATTTTTTTTCTTAAATGGATATCCTGAGACACTTACATTGAGTAATACTTGAGTAGTATGAGTTACTTTAATAACTGAAGACAATGGTCATTAATAATGAAAATACTGATATTCTGTGTTGTAACGATACCCTCCAATAATGACCACCTTTTAAATAACTCAGTTAATTTTGATACCAGCAGCCAACTGAAAACTTGATTTGGGATACTGGAATTCTCACAATTTTTTTTTAAATGTCATGAAGCAATGATCCAATTTGGAGCACACAAGATTTGAGAGCTGGAGAGAATGAGGGGTTGAAGCCCAACGAGCTTCCTACTGGACCGAGGTGGAATAACTTCCAGACATCAGCTGCAATTTGTCTCAGCAAGTTGTCCGCTGTGATTCCTCACTGTCACCTCCTGCCACCTCATGGCCCCAAGGAAAGAAAGAATTCAAGAGAGAACTGGAGAACTTCCCCGTTGTGCCACCTAGCACCAGGCTCTTCCCAACTTTTCCAAGCAGCCCTCTCTCCCACTCACTTCTCTGCAGAAAGAGCGAGAACGATAATGTGGGACGCCAGACATGCGGGAGGACAAACACCAATATAAAAAGAGATTGTGCTGTCAGAAGGAACAGACAAGTCCTGAATAAGGGCTGCAGACAGAAACAACAACGACGACAACTCGATGGTTTCTTGAGGACGCCGAAGAACTGCAGAACAGCTTCCACATTTTGGAATACCTGCTGGCAGAACCATGTGTGAGTGTGAATATGCATGCACGAGCTCTGAGAGGGAGACATCCGGCAAGATCTTCACGCAGCTCCAACTGGATGTGTGGGGTTAAAAATACACAAACAACGTACAGCACGCAAAATACTGAAGGAGACTTACGTTTTCCAATCCATCCTCCTCCAACCTACCAAAAAGAAGAAAAAACAGTTATACCATCTCAAGTGAATCAGGCAGCAGAGAATTTGTTACATTGGGGAAACAGGCATCTACCTCTCTAAGAGTATGAGAGAGCTAGACCACAACGGATGAAAAGAAGGCAGCTCTACAAAAGCCCACGGGCCCCCAGGACTGTGCGGTGTTCACCGTACCAGAGTAGAAATACAAAGCAGCACAAGGCAGTAGAAATGCGTACGGTGGAAAAGCATGACTGATGTCAGAAACCAAGGCTGCGTACTAATTCTTCTACTTAGAGTTGTGCGACCCTCATCAAATTATTTGAATTCCCTAAATCCAGATTCCCCCTTACGTAAAATAATGAGACTACTCTTCATGGGATAACCATAAAGGTGAAACAATACAAAACAGTAAAGCTGCCCAGCACAACACAGGCATGAAAGAACATCCCTCTAGAAAATTCTAGTGAACAAAAAAGTAAAAAGGGAAGAAAAATAAAAGTAGGACTTGACTTAATGATAAACTACATAGAGTCATTTTAATAAAACATCTTTATAGAGAAAAGGCAAATGACCAAATATATTAACTGCTACACAGAAAGATCAGTTTTTTTTCTAGAGTCATGCAATGGAATCCCCAGAACAGAATGTCTGATTAAAAAAAAAAAAAAAAAAAGATCTTGTTGTCAATCTTCAAGCACAACTACAGTGTGCTGGAATTTCTCATGAGAATTTCATATGAACAGGACAATAGAAAATGTATCAGCAGACAGAACACATCTTAGGGCTCTAGGTCAAGTATGGCTTTTTATCACCCTTTGCCTCTATATGAATATGCCCACAACTTTCACAACAGACCCATCAGCCCTGATGCTGTCAGAGGAGACACATCAACAGTGGTTTTGGTAACACACAAGAGAGAGATCATAGTTCATCATATTTTGGGAATGAAGCAACAAGCTGTAAGCTCCTCCTGGGCACTAGAAGCAGGAGCTCCAACTAAACCAAAGAATCTCTATCCTACACTCTAGATATGTCTCCAAACATCGCAAACATTAAGTGGCAAAATTTATTTTCAAGGCCTCAGTCGGAATATTACAGATGTTTCTTACTATATTTTACCAATCACACACACCAAGTGTTCCTCACTAAAAATGTTCACAACATAGTTAAAGAACAACCACAAATAAAACTGCAACTACAAAATGCCCCTGTTGTCTTCGCAGGTTTGGCTGTGTGTATGAAATGCAGATCTAAGAAAAAAGACTGTTCAGATAAGATGCTCATCTAATAAAAGCCTGGAAGGATGCAAAAAAATACTAATAGTAGTTACTGCTAGATACGGGTAATGCTGACGATTTCTACTTCCTTCTCTACACCTTCCAGTATATTTTAAATTTTTTACAAAGGCATGTATGATTTTTGTCCACAGAATTAATAACAAATGTAACTGTAAAACATAAAAAGTTTAAAAAATTCCTTCATGACGTAAAAGACAGGTAGACCAAATTCTGAGCCCCAGATGGCTTAGTATTATTAAATTTCCGAAGGTCTTATAAGGTTCTTTCCACCTCTAATTTTCCACAATTCACATTCAATGGCCGTGATGAAGGAAGTGGAGGCACACTTCTCTGCTTAGACATGAGCAGACTGTTTTTTAACAGCTTTTTATTCAAATGCATCAGATTAATATAGCATTTGCTTCAAACTAAGCCAGGTTACTTTGCTACCAAGATATATTTTTGGATTTCCTAGTATTCTTCATAGAAGAGGTTCATTATTACCACAGAGAATCAAATAAAGGTTGGGGGCGGGCATCTAAAATATAACAGTTCTAGGAAAAAAAGATCACACCCAAATGAGGAATCAAAGATGTATAAATTGGCATAAAGAGATCTAAAAGGACTTTGAAGAGTGAAAACTGGATCTCACTGGACGTGTGCTTTTTATTTTTACAATAAACATTTAAAGCTCTGCAACATGGAAAAACAGAAATGCTTACTTTTTAAGTTAGAATAATAAGTTATGTTTACTGATCTGTCCCACCCAGATTAAATTTCTGCCATAGTGATATAATAGTTATAATTGAAGTGTGACCGGTTTTTCTGTTTTGTTTTTAAAGATTTTATTTATTTATTTGACACAGAGAGAGCACAAGCAGGGGGAGCAGCAGAGGGAGACAGAGAAGCAGACTCCCTGCTGAGCAGGGAGCCTGACCCAGGGCTCGATCCCAGGACCCTGGGATCATGACCTGAGCCAAAGGCAGACGCTTAGCAACTGAGCCACCCAGACGTCCCTGAAGTGTGACTGTTATGTACTAGAGCCAATGCCAAGATTTTAAAAATACAACTTCAGGGCACCTGAGTGGCTCAGTCGGCTAAGTGTCTGACTCTTGGTTTCAGCCCAGGTCGTGATCTCTGGGTCGTGGGATCACACCCTGTGCTGGGTTCCACACTCAGTGCGGCGTCTGCTTCAAATCCTCTCTCCCTCTCCCTCTCCCACGTGCACTATCTCTCTCTCTAAATAAATAAATAAATCTTCCAAAACATTAAAATTTGATTTCTAGTTGTCACCACAAAAGCCCAAGAAAACTGACGCTCAGGGACGTTAATTTGTACAATCTACCAGTGAGCCAGCGATTATCAAAACAAAGAATTCAAAACTTGGCCTCACTGACTCTAAACCTACACTCTGACCTCTCACATCCAAGCTCCCAAACCAAATAAAACTTTCCCCATTTGAGAAAACACATCAAACCAGCCACGTTTTCATTTGGTGAGAATATTAGAAAGGAAGAAATAAGGAAAAAGAGAATGTATGAAGTTGCCATTACTTCTTCTAAAAAGGAAATGCGTCAATACGTGTTCCTTAGCTAACCATAATAAAAAATACGCAAGTGATATCAACTCATACAGAGGCATACAAATGTGAGCAACTGGAAAATATTAATGTTTAGGTCATTTTTTACGTATAATGACACAAGTATTGCTTTGAGAGAAAGCAGGAAAGGGTGGGATACCTCAAACAAGCTACCATTTTCCTCACAGCTCTCATGGCAAAGCCAAAGGACCAGGGGGGCCACGTAATCTGGCTTCAGAGCTTCCACGAGATCTGAAAGAAAGACCAAAAAAAGACTTTAAACAAGAATGTCTACAGACTTAATCAATGATTTTGCTTTCTGAAAATTCCTTCCTTATAAATTATAAATAACATTAAATAAGTAAGAACGAAATTAGATCTATATAATCAGTCAGCCTAATATTCAAAGCTTCTGGAAGAAGCATCCCATTTGTTGCATCCCAATGGAGACATTCCAGAAGCTCCCCAAGCTTCTAACTTAGAAGGTAACGGACACACTTTTCCAAGAACGGTAACATACTATTCAGGTGAAGACAAGTTAGAGGCTTCTAGGCAGTAACTAGTGAGCAAAACTCGATTTAACATGAGGACCCAAAGTACCATTCATTCCCAAAACTACTTCACTCTCCCAGCAATTTAGCCAGAAGCCAGGTAACTACACAATAGCATTGACAGTTCTAATGGTGGTAACATAATGACATGAAATGCAACCATTACTGATGAGTAACAAAGTGTAAGAAGTATTTTCCCCCTGCATACTCTTCTATGAGCAACTTAACAGAGTAGAAAGGAACTGGCCATACCCTGGGAGATATTGTGGGTTTGGTTCCAGACCACCACAATAAAGCAAATATCCCAACGAAGCTAGGCAAGTAAATTTTTTGGTTCTCCACTGCATATAAAAGTTATGTTTATGCTATCCTTTAGTCAGTTAAAGTGTGTACACATCTTAATTTTAAAATACTTAAATTTAAAATACTTTAGTGCTAAAAAAAATACGAACCATCATCTGAGCTTTCAGTGAGTTGCAGTGTTTTACTAGAAGATGGTCTTGCCTCCATGTGGACGGCTGCTGACCGATCAGGGTGGTGTTTGCTGAAGGCTGGGGTGGCTGTGGCAGTTTCTTAAAATAAGACAATGAAGTCCGCCTCATCAACTGACTCGTCCTTTTACAAACAATTTCTCTGTAACATGCGATGCTGTTTGATAGCATTTTACTCACACTAGGACTTCTTTCAAAATTGGACTCAATCCTTTCAAACCCTGCCGCTGCTCTGTCAACTAAGTGTAGGTCATGTTCTAAATCCTGTGTTGTCATTTCAATGACCTTCAGGCCATCTTCCGCAGGAGAACATTCCATCTCAAGAAACCACTTTCTCTGCTCATCCATAAGAAACAACTGATCCATTCAAGTTTTATCGTGAGATGGTAGCAGTTCAGTCCCATCTTCAGGCTCCACCTCTAATTCTAGTTCTCTTGTTGTTTCCACCACATCTGTAGTAACTTCTTCCACAGAACTCTAGAACCCCCCAAAGTCATCCATGATAGCTGGAATCAACTTCCTCCTAACTCCTTCGAACGTTGGTATTTTAACCTCCTCCCACAAATCACAAATGTTCTTAATGGCATCTAGATGATGAATCCTTTCCAGAAGGTTTTGAATTCATTTTTCCCAGATCCATTAGAGGAATCACCATCTATGGCAGCTACAGCCTGTGAGATGTATTTCTTAAATAATAAGACTTGAAAGTTGAAATGACTCTTTGATCCATGGGCTGCAGAATGGATGACGCCGGCGGGCCTGAAAACAACATTAATCTCCTGTTTCTCCACCACAGCTACTGGGTGAGCAGCTGCATTATTACTGAGCAGTAATATCTGAAAGGGATCTTTTCTTTCGAGTACTGGGTCTCAAAACAGTGGGCTTCAAATATTCAATATGAAATTTCTTGAATATTAAAATATTCAATAAACCATGCTGTAAACACATGTGCTGTCATCAAGGCTTTGTTGTTCCATATATAGACCCCAGGCAGTGTAGATTTTGCATAATTCTTCGGGGACCTGGGATCTTCAGAATGGTAAATGAGCACTGGCTTCAGTGGAAAGTCACCAGCTGCATTAGCCCCTGACAGTCTTCGAAGTCAGGCACAGACTTTTCCTCTCTAGCTATGAAGATCCTAGAGGGCATCTTCTACCAATAAAAGGCTGTCATGTCTGCATGAAAAATGTTTTGTTTACTGTAGCTACCTTCATGAATTATCTTACTAGACCTTCTGGATAATTTGCTGCAGCTTCTGTAACAGCACTTAGTGCTTCACCTTGCACTCTGATGATACGGAGATGGCTTCTTTCCTTAAACCTCATGAACCAACGTCTGCTAGCTTCAAACTTTTCTTCTGCAGCTCCCCACCACACTCAGTCTTCACAGAATTGAAGAGTTAGGGCCTTGCTCTGGATTAGGCTTCGGCTTAAGGGGCTGGTTTGATCTTCTGGACAGACCACTAAAACTTTCTCTGTATCAGCAATAAGGCTGTTTTGCAGGGCACCTGAATGGCTCAGTCGGTTAGGCGTCTGACTCTTGACTTCAGCTCAGGTCATCATGGTCTTGGGGCTGTGAGATTAAGCCCTGCTTCGGGCTCCACACTGAGTGATGAGCCTGCTTGAGATTCTCTCTCTATGCCCCTCCCCCACCCCAGTCACACCCCATCTCTCTAAATAAGTAAATAAATAAATAAATAAATACAAATACAAACAAAGCTGTTTTGCTTTCTTATCATTTGTGTGTTGGCTGGAGCAGCGTTTTTATTTTTTTTTTAAGATTTTATTTATTTATTTGACAGAGAGAGACAGCCAGAGAGAGAGGGAACACAAGCAGGGGGAGTGGGAGAGGAAGAAGCAGGCTCCCAGCGGAGGAGCCCGATGTGGGGCTCGATCCCAGCAACCTGGGATCACGCCCTGAGCCAAAGGCAGGCGCTTAACGACTGAGCCACCCAGGCGCCCCTGGAGCAGCACTTTTAATTTCCTTCAGAACTTTTCCTTTATCTTCACAACTTGGCTAACTGTTGGCACAAGAGTTTTTGGCCTATCTTGGCATTTGACATGGCTTCCTCACTAAACTTAATCATGTCTAGTTTGGTTTAAAGTGAGAGACACGTGACCTTCCTTTCACTTGAGCACGTACTGGTCATTGTAGGGTTATTAAGTGGTTTAATTTCAGGGAACAGGGAGGTCCGAGGAAAGGGAGACAGATGGAGGAACAAGTGGTTGGCGGAGCAGTCAGAACACAGGCAATATTTATTGAGTTCTCCATCTTCTATGGGTGTCTTCTATGTGACACCCCAAAACATTTACAATAGCAACATCAAAGATCACTGATCATAGATCACTGTAATAAATACAGCAACAATAAAAAAAAGTCGGAAATACTGCAAGATGACCAAAATGTGACACAGAGACATGAAGTGAGCCAATACTGTTGGAAAAATGGTGCTAACAGACTTGCTCGATGCAGGGTTACCACAAACCTTCAAGGTGCAAAAACTGTAATTTCTGTGAAGTACATCAAAGCAAAGCATAATAAAATGAGGTACGCCTACTCTACACAGCAGCAGGAAGACCTGGATTCTACCGCTAGCCCTGCCATGTAGGTAACATAGGACTTGAGGCACATCACTCAACTCCCCCAGACCTGAATCTTCACCAGGAAGATGCTAGTTAAAATGCTTTCCCTGCCTATTCCACCTAGCTGTTCCAAGGCTCAAGTGAGATACGATTTGTTAATATACTTTATAAAGAATCAAATAAATGCACATTTTAATTGTGAAATGACAAAACAAAATTTTAGGTTAATATGCTAAAGTAACAAAGATGACGTTTACAGTCCCTGTAAATTAAAGAGCAGCTCCAAAAACTTCACTTTATAGCCTCTAAAATAACTCTCAAGTATGAAAAGAAATCCAGCAGCACGCTTTTCTACATTCCCTATTATACAAAGGTAGACTCCAACCACCTCAAATTACATGATAAAGCAAATTCTTAACTACATAACATTCATCTCAATATATACCATTCCTCTCATTTCTTTTATGTATCAATTATCAAAATTGAATGTTAGAGGACATCTGTATAAAATTCACATGGTTGAGGTGAGTAACTGTATATTGAATGCAACCACAACAAAAAAAACACATCTATGAAAACCAACTGAGCGTATTTTACCTTAGGTGAGAAAAAAGAAGAAAAGAACAAAAGCCACATAGCAAAAATACTTCTGCCTTAACATCTTATTTCACATATTATCACTAACAACGTAAGTAAATATTTCGCTTTCCAGTTCTCCAAACATATCTCAAATTTTCTAGTTAGCTCAGATCTTATTAAACTCAATTTTATAACCCAAAACCAAGGCTTACGGGGATAAGTGAAATTCCTGAGAACTATCATAGCTAATACATACAAAGTTCTGTGAAATCAGAATTAAACCTTAAGATTCATTACATAATTGTTTTTTCCACAATACTAGATGACAGAATTTCTAGCACTCCAGTAAGCCAGACACTCTGAAAAACCCTTCTGATGCCAAAAATTAGATTTCTGGGGGTGCCTGGGTGGCTCAGTCGTTAAGCGTCTGCCTTCAGCTCAGGGCGTGATCCTGGCGTTACGGGATCGAGCCCCACATCAGGCTCCTCTGCTGGGAGCCTGCTTCTTCCTCTCCCACTCCCCCTGCTTGTGTTCCCTCTCTCACTGGCTATCTCTCTCTCTGTCAAATAAATAAATAAAATCTTTAAAAAAAAAAAAAGAATGAAAATGAAATAAATACATTTAAGATAAACAAAACTGAGAGAATGTACAAAAAAACTGGGAATAAAGGAACTTCCAAAGGACATTCTAAGGAGATGGAAAATGACTCAAAAGAGATGGTAAAAGATATAAAAAATGTTAAACATATGTAAATCCAAACAAATGTTTTCCATATAAAATAATAAACATGACAGGGGCACCTGAGTGGCTCAGTTGGTTAAGTGTCTGCAATCGGCTCAGGTCATGATGTCAGGGTCCTGAAATCAAGCCCCACATGGGGCTCCCTACTCAGCCGAGAGTCTGCTCCTCCCTCTCCCTCTGCCCCTCCCCCACCTTGGGCACACGCTCTCTCTCTTTCTACTAAATGAATAAAATCTTTAAAGAATAACTATGATAATATCTAATTTATAAGAGTTTAAAGAAGAAAACTATTATAATGGACATAAGTCATAAGGTGGATGACTAGGTTTAAAATGTTCTTGAATCCTTATATTATTCAGAACAAGAGTTACACCACCATTTAAGGTAACAATAAAAAGAAAAGAAATATACATCCAGTAATCTGTTGCACATCAGCCTTAGCAATATTTTTATGGATATGTCTCCTCAGGAAAGGGAAACAAATGCAAAAATAAACTATTAGAACTACTCCAAAATAAACAACAACAAAGGAAACCATGAACAAAACAAAAAGGCAATCTACTGGATGAGAGAAGATATGTACTTCACATCCAATAAGGGGTTAATATCCAAAATATATAAAGGAATTATACAACTCAATACCAAAAAAACCACAAATAATCAGATTAAAAATGGGCAGAGGACCTGAAAAGACATTTTTCCAAGGAAGACATACAGATAGCCAATAGACACATGAAAAGATCTGCAACATTACTATCATCAGGGAAATGCAAATCAAAACACAATGAGATATCACCTCAGGCCAGTCAGAAATGGCTAGTATCAAAAAGACAAGAAATAACAAGTGATGGCAAGGATGTGGAGAAAAAGGAATCCCTGTGCACTGCTGGTGGGAATGCAAAATGGTGCAGCCACTGTGGAAAACAGTATGGAGGTTCCTCAAAAAATTAAAAATAGAAATGCTACACAATCCAGTAATTCCACTACTGGGTATTTACCCAAAGAAAACAAAAACACTAATTCAAAATATATATGCATCCCTATGCTTATTGAAGTGTTATTTACAACAGCCCAGATATGGAAGCCACCTAAGTGTCCATCAATAAATGAATGGTTAAAGAATAAGTGGTGTATATCTACAACGGAATATTACTCAGCCACAAAAAAAGAATGAGATCCTGCCATTTCTGACAACATGGAAAGACTTAGAACGCAGAATGTATTATGCTAAGTGAAATAAGTCAGACAGAGAAAGACAAGTACCATACGATTTTACTCAAATGTAGAATCTAAAAACCCAACCAACCAACCAACAAGAACCAGAAACAGACTCATAAATAACAGAAAACAAACTGGTCAGTGCCAGAGGGGAAAAGAGTGGGGAGATGGGCAAAATAGGTGGAGGATAAAAAGGTACAAACTTCCAGTTATAAAATGTACAGAAATGTTGAATCACTATGTCATTCACTTGAAACTATTAGAACAGTATATGTCAACTATACTTAAGTAATAAATTTTTTAAAGAAATAGAGTATGTGCATTTTCATAGAAAAGAACAAATAAATGAAATTTTAAAATAATCTCTAGTAATCAAAAAAGAAATAACAGATGTGCAGAAAAAATATTAACAAACATCACAACACAAAATGGCAGAAAAAATTCAAATTTATCAATGGTACAATAAATGTAAGTAAACTACATTCATCAGTTAAAAAAGACACTGTCAGATTTGATTTTTTATATTGCCCAGATAGGCGGTTCACAAAAGAAATGTCTATAAGAGAAAGATATAAGAAGACTGAAAGTAAAAATTAAAAATTAAAAAGAAAATAACAAGAAAATACCTACCCACAAAAAAACACCTATTTTGATATTAGACAAAAAAGACTTAAAAAAAAATTCGGAATAGTAGAGAGCATAAGACAATAATAAACAAGTCAGTTAACAAGAAAGATTTAATAATTCTAAACACATGAACAATCCTAAAATAGCTTCAAAAATTACAAGTCAAAAACTGACAGACATACAGTAAGAAACTAGTAATCATTTATATATTATTTCCAAAGCATGGAATTCAATACATCTTTCTTGATAATTGAAAAGTTGAGCTTAAAAAAAAAATCCAACAAACATAAAGAATATTTCACAAATACAATTACCAGGCTTGCTATACTATAAAGAGCTCTGCTACTATCACCTAGAAGATGGTCTTTTTCTCAAGAAAACAATGAACATTCATAAAAATTGATGATGTATTAGCCTATTAAGGTTATTCCAAGAAATTTCAAATAACCACCATCACAAGGACCACATTTTCAGGCTACAAAGCTATTAAGTTTAAAACCAATAACAAAAATCTTAAATCCCAATTTATTTGAATATTAAAAGTATGTTGCCACATATGTGGGAAAAAATATTGGCAAAACATATGCCTACGTAATAGCGGAGTAAGAATTCCCACATATTAATAAGAAAAAGACAGTAATTCAATAGCAAAATAGCCCAAAAACCTTGTCCTAGCACTTCACAGAAGAACACGACTGGCTGGTGAGCAGGCATATTAATAAAAGCATGAGGCCATTGGTAATCAGGGAAATGGAAATTAGTAACACAAAGAGATACCATTTTATATTCACTAGAGTGGCATATATTGACAATGCCAGTATCTGGACAAGACTAGGGTGTAGGAAAAGGGCTAACTCAACGGGCCTGAGTTGCTCATACTCTGCAGACTCCCAAGAAAGGTGGGTCTTCAGGACTGGCCCTTGGCCAGTTCCTAAGATAAGCTCTGAACTTTCTAACTAATAAGAGTATGCCTGAATCTTTGGGCCATGCTCTACTAGTGTGATCAGACAGTTCGTACGTACCAACACTGTGATTCAGGAGGAAGCCTGTATTTGCTCCAAGGCGCTGGAGTCTGAGTGGCCGAGGTCAGTCACACAGGGGCTGCGTGCTTATGCGACTGACCTCCCATAAAAAGCCTGAACACCAATGCTCAGGCGAACTTCCCTGGTTGGCAACATTTACACATTCTTCAGAAACATCGCTGCTGGCAGAATAAGGTACATCCAGGACATCTAGAAGCTTGGGGCTGTTTGTCCTGAAATTCCACCCGTGTGTCTATCCCCTTCGCAGATTTTAATCTATATCTTTCACTGTAAAAATAACAAACCGTAACTGTGAGTTTAACAGCTTTGAGTTCTGTAACTTCTCCTAGAGAATCATCAAGCCTGGGGGTAATCTCAGCAGAGATCAGTGAGAACTCTACCATCACTGGTGGACGTGAAACTGGTTGGACCCGTGTGAAAATAACTGAGAATGAGCTTAAGTTCAGCATTTGCATATTCTCCAACCCAGCAATTTTACTTTTTAGGTACACATCCCAGAAAAATTCTGGGTCATGTCATCCAGGACACATGTACAAGAAGAGCAACACTGTTCAAAAAAGCAAATAAATTAAAAACAAGTCAAGATGCCCATTAATAAGAATTAGATAAATGCACACCATGGACTATTACATAGCAGTAAAAATGAATGACCTACGGCTACACATATCGTAAATTAATCTTAAAACTTGAACACTGCATGGAAAAAAAAAGAAGAATCCACAAAAGAAAAATATGGTATATTATGAGGATCAAAAACAAGCAAACCAAACGATAAAGTATTTAGCCTTGTATTTATTACTCTTAAATCAAGGATGAGGGAAAGAAAACCACAGATTTTCTTTCAGTGTTACCTCTTGGGGGAGTCGGGGGGAGAGGGGGGAGAATGAACAGACAAAAGATAGATGCAGGTTCTCTGTAATGCTCTAGTTTGGGGGTGACAGCTGGTCTTCAAGATGGCCACAATGATGCCCATCTCCTCTTTTTCACTTTTTCACAGTCCCCTCCCACAGTGTACCAGAGTTGGTCTGTGTCCAGTAGATAGAAGAGATGGTTTATCACTTCTAAAATTAAGTTATGAAAAATACTGCAACTTCTGTCTTGGTAGCTGTTTCTCTCTTTTGCCAATCATTAGCTCTGGGGGAAGCCAGCCGCCATATCAAGAGCAGTCCTGTGGAAGCCCACAGTTGAGAAACTGAGGCCTCCAGAGAACAGCTAGGCAAGAAAGGAGGCCTCTTGCTAACTGTCATGCACATGCTTGGAAGTGGATTCTCCCACCCAGCCAAGCTTTCCTATTACTGGAGTCCCAGCAAACACCTTCATTAAAACCTCACCAAAGACCCGCAACTTCCCAGCGAAGCCACCCCAGATTCCTTACCCCAGAAACTGTGGGAGATAATAAATGTCTATTGTCATAATTCACTAAGTTTTGGACTAATTTACTACATAACAATAAATAACTAATACAGCTTGGAAAGATAGTCATGGATATTTACTTATGATTGTTTTATTTCATGTAAAAAACATGTAAGTTATATATATATATTATTTTTGATTTATCAAATGTATTTCTAAGGGGGGAAGTAAAATTGTAAATGTCTCCACACACTAATTATAACAGCAGGTTCTTTAACAAATAATTCTTTTGCTAGCCTATAAGTGGGTATGTAAGAGGAAGAAAAGAAAAACTCTGGGGCAAAGTAAATTTTCAGCTTTCCTAAACTATAAAACAGTAATAAAAATCAAAATTTAAAAATAGGAAAAATTTACAATCTGAAGAAACTATTTTTTTTTCTTAGATTATATTTATTTATTTGGAAAGTGTGTGTGTGAGAAAGAGTGAGAGAGAGTGCGAGAGATGGGTGAGGGGCAGAGGGAGAAGCAGACTCCCTGCTGAGCAGGGAGCCTGACGCGGGACTCAATCCGAGGACTCCGAGATCATGACCTGAGCCGAAGGCAGATGCTTAACCGACTGAGCCACCCAGGTGCCCTGAAGAATCTTTTAAAAACGATCTGTAACAACTCTCTTACTTTACAGAAGACAAAACAGGTCCAGCAAGATTTAATTGTCTAAAGTAGATCTCATTTTCCAAACTTCTTTTACTAGAATATGGTGGGCACAAAGGATGGTACAGTAAACATTACCTAACATCTCGAGAGGTACAGACCTGTTCAAATAAGTGGAACATTCTCAACAAAAAAACAAATTTAAAACCTAAAGTTGTCAGCATTTTCTTGAAAACTTACTGCTTTCCAAAGAGTGTACAGCCTAGAGCAAAAAACTGATTAAGGTAGAAATCTAGCAGAAGAATGACAAACACGAAATTCCGAATAGTGTTTATCTCTTGGCATGAAGCGGAGGGTACAAAAGAATAGAGGGTACAAAGTTAGACTACCAAGTTATCGGTAAGGTTCCAATTCCAGGGTTGAGTAGCAAGTTCCTAATGATTCATTATATTTTCATGCTTTTCTTCTTCCCAGTAACACCGCGAAGTGTTAAACAGTAACACTGTTTTGCATATATATGTAGTATTCTACTTAAAAGGAAAAAAAAATTGTAACTGTCCTTCATTGTAATTTGGTTTCTTTAACAAGAATTACCATGATATGAATATGAGAATATAGAGTTTTTAAAATAAGGAACTTTTTAAAATGGCCTTGATGACAAAGAAAAGGAAAAAAAAAAAGAGATCTCTGGTCCAAATAGTTATTCTACATTAAAGTGAAATGGTCAAGCACAGCTCTTAGCAAAGGCTAGCAAGTACATCCTTCGTATATGTTCTAAGTTCTAAGATGAATGTTAGCTCAAATGCAAAAAGTAAAGGGTACTCCAAATAAGTATCTGTTCCATGAAAAAGCTAATTTTAAAATAATTCCAGTCATAAATTTTTTTAAAGATTTTATTTATTCATTTGAGAGAGAAAGAGTGAGTGTGTGGGAGAAAGAGCACGAGAGAGGGGTGAGGGGCAGAGGGAGAAGTAGACTCCCTGCAGAGCAGGGATTTCCCCGGAACTCCAGGATCATGACCTGAGCTGAAGGTGGATGCTTAACTGACTGGGCCACCTAGGTACCTCTCCACTCATAAATTGTATTGAACCATTTCAGAGAAGCAACTTTTTTTTAATAAGATTTTCTTTTTATTTATTTGAAAGAGAGACAGAGAGACAGAGATAGCGAGAGAGATAGCTAGAGAGGGCATGAGCAGTGAGGAGAGGGAGAAGCAGACTCCCCATGGAGCAGGAAGCCTGTGGACGGGATGACCTGAGCCGTAGGCGGACGCTTAACCAACTGAGCCACACAGGCGCCCCAGAAAGCAACTTTTAAAATATTATGAAGATTTTCCTTTTAGAAATGTTAAAAACCAGAAGTATTAAAAACCCCACGGTTTTCCACGAGTCAAGTTTTCTACGTATTATATAGCTAAGTATAAGCATAGGCTCTCAATCATACACTATGAAAGAACAAAGGTGGAAGATTCGCATTGCCCAACTTCAAGACTTACTATATAACTACCAGTAATCAAAACCACTGGTAAAAGGACATAGACAGAGATCAGTGGTACAGAGCACATTATACAGAAACAGACCCACACCTATGTGGTCAAATGATTTTCCACAAATGGGCAAACGCAACCCAAACCAAGAATGAGTACTAGTCTACAGGACAAATAAACTAGTTGCTTCAACAAATAAATAACTTTTTTAGACAACAAATTCTTGTATTAAATAAAAGAAGAACTATAATAACAAAATGCCTGTGGACTTTATCTGGATCCCTGTGGAATAAGCCAACTCAAAAAAGATATCTTTTAGTAAACTGTAATATTAATCTGGTATTAGGTGATGTTAAAGAATTATTTTGTTTGGGGCGCCTGGGTGGCATAGTCCTTAAGCGTCTGCCTTTGGCTCAGGGCGTGATCCCAGAGTCCTGGGATCGAGCCCCACATCAGGCTCCTCCGCTGGGAGCCTGCTTCTTCCTCTCCCACTCCCCCTGCCGGTGTTCCCTCTCTCGCTGTCTCTCTGTCAAAAAAATAAATAAAATCTTTAAAAAAAAAAAAAAAAGAATTATTTTGTTTGATGTGATAATGGCATTGTGGTTATAATGCCCCTATCTGTCAGAGATAGATTTCCAAGAATTTATTAGGTGGAATATAAAGTGTAAGATTTCCTGTGAAATATGATAGAATAAAAAGGAAGAGAGTGACAAAAAAAAAAAAATCATTTTGAAATACTCCCAAGCACTCAACTTTCCTTAACGAAGGGCTATCCTCACAGGAGACTACCAGAGCCTTATCTGTCCTAGGGGAAGGGCAATTAGACAAGTGGAGCCTCTCTAGCTCTCTTGTCTCAATTAAGGGGAGGGTGAAGAAATGGCTAAGAAACTCTTCTGAAAGTCACAACCCAGGACTCTGACTCACTAAACAAAATGGAGATTTCATCATAAGATTATAGAACATTCCCCCGACACTCACCCCCCGTAACTTACAGCCACATCAACAGGGCTCCAGTATAAGAACAACGGATAACTAGAGGGCTCCAAGAAACACACTCTAGTTAACAAGGAATTTCTAGGGAGACCCAAAGACAACAGGGAACACAAAGACAAGGACATACAGGAAAAAAGCCTCTGACACAGAAAGCTACAGCAAACAATTAACACGGCCTAACTCCTCACAAAATAAACTTAAAACCTCATACTAAAGGCCTATTTACCTCACTTTCTGTTACCCTGATATCACGTTCAGCTTTCAACAAAAAGTTCAAGGCAGGCTAAAAGGCAAGAAAAGCCTAAGCTGGAGAGACAAAGCAAGCATCAGAATCAGACTCAAATATAACATTTTGGAATTAGCAAAATGGGAATTTAAAATAGCTATAAATCATATGCTAAGGGCTGTAACAGAAAAACATGCAACAGATGGCCACTGTAAGCAGAGAGATGAAAACCAAGAAAAAATCAAAAGGAAATGCTATAAAACCAAACAATGTAACATGAAAAAGGAATCAGTGAGCTTAAATATATGTCAATAGAAACTTCCCAAATTAAAATTCAGGAGTAAAAAAGAATTTATGTATGTATGTATGTATGTTAGAGAGAGTGTGCACTCGAGCAGTGGAGGAGGAGCAGAGGGAGATGGAGAGAGAAAATCTTAAGCATGTTCCATGCCCAGCTCGGAGCCAAATGTGGGGGTCGATCTCACAACCCTGAGATCATTACCTGAGCCAAAATCAAGAGTCAGACGCTTAACCAACTGAGCCACTCAGGAGCCCCAATAAAAAAGAATTTTGAGAGGGGAACAGAATATCATATAACTGTGGGACAATTACAAAAGATATAACATGCACATAAAAGGAATATTAGAAGGAGAAGAAAGAAACAGGAAAAATATTTAAGTAGTAATGGCTGAAAGTTTTCCAAAATTAGTGAAAAACACCAAACTACAGATCCAAAAGTTCACAGGCAATCATGCAGTATATTGCCAAAAATCTCCACCTAAGTATATTATATTCAAACTGCAGAAAAACAAGGAGGAGGGGCGCCTGGGTGGCACAGCGGTTAAGCATCTGCCTTGGGCTCAGGGCGTGATCCCAGCGTTATGGGATCGAGCCCCACATCAGGCTCCTCCGCTATGAGCCTGCTTCTTCCTCTCCCACTCCCTCTGCTTGTGTTCCCTCTCTCGCTGGCTGTCTCTATCTGCATTAAATAAATAAATAAAAATCTTAAAAAAAAAAAAGAAAAAGAAAAGAAAAACAAGGAGGAAAATCTTGGGGGAGGAAAAAATGCCTTGCCTATACATACAAGGAAAGAATTATGTCAGACTTCTCTTCAGAAACCATGTAAGAAGCAAGAGGAGGGTAGAATGAAATACTTAAGTGTTGAAAGAAACAAACTACCAATCCAGGATCCTGTTTCAGTAAGATTATGCTTCAGAAGTTAAAGAGATTAAGGGAATAAAAAGATAAGCTACAGACTGATAAAAAAAAATTTTACAAAACGCATATCTGATAACAAACTTATTTACAAGATATGCAAAGAATGCTAAAAACTCAACAATAAGAAAACAAGCCACCCAATTTAAAAATGAGCAAAAGATGTGAACAGACACATCACCAAAGAAGACTGATAAATTACAAATGAGCATAGGAAAAATGCACAACACCACGTCATTAGGGAACTGCAAATTAAAACATGAGACACTACTACAGACCTATCCTCAGAAGTACTAAAAAGCAAAAGACTGACAACAAGAAATGCCTACAAAGATGTGGAGCAACGAGAACTCTCCTTCATTCCTAGTGGGAATGCAACAAGACACAGACCTTTTGGAAGACAGTTTGGAAATTTCTTACAGAGCTAAACAATCTTAACATACAATCCAGCAACCAAGCCCCTTGGTATTTACTCCAAGTTGAAAACTTATGTTCACACAAAAATCTGCACATGAATGTTTACAGCCACTTTATTCATAACTGCCAAAAGCTGGAAGCAACTAAGATGTTTCTCATTCAGTGAATGAATAAATGAATTATGGTACCTCCATACCAGGGACTATTATTCAATGATAAAAAGAAATGAACTTCAGTCCTGCCCAACATCTGAAAGAGGGGAGGATGAAGAGGTGAATCATGGGGGATTTTCAGGGCAGTGAAACTATTCTATATAATAGAATTCTGTATATAACAATGGATACAGAACATTATGTGTTTGTGAAAACCCAGGCAAATGTACAAAACAGAGTGAGCCCTAATGGTAACTATGAACTTTGGTTAACAATAATAGATCAATATTAGTTCATCATTATAACAAACGTAGGGCACTAATGCAAGATGTTAATAACAGGGAAAACTGTCTTTACTATCTTGCCCAATTTTTCTATAAGCCTAAAACTATTCTAAAAAGTAGTCTATTAGTTTAAAAAATTATTATTACTATAAAATGGTCAAAATGCTATTACTTCATTCTATTAAAAAAAACAAAGATATATACATAGGTATTTATGTGTACCTACACAGAGAAAAAGAATGAAAGGTTATCCCTATGTGGTAGAACTATGGGTTATTTTGAAGTTTTTCCTTTGTGCTTTTCTAAATTTTCTATACTGAACACAAATTATACATAACAGTTTTTCAAACTGTAAGATAAATAACTTTTTAAACTATTCAGACAATGAAATATTTCTGCAAAACTCACTCCACACAGATTTGTGGCTAAGAGCACCAAAAAAATCTAAGCTACTTACCTTCGGTCATAATGCTTTGGGTCATCCGTGATCCAGCAGCAGGGGCAATAGTGTTACAATGAATGTTGCTCTTCCGGCCTTCAATTGCAAGGGTATTTGAAAGTCCCAGAAGACCCAGCTTTGCAGCACTGTAATTGGCCTGGCCAAAGTTGCCATATATCCCTGAAGCTGATGCCGTCATAACAATCCTAAAAGGAAAATCAATCTCTCAAAATCTCTTTTCCGTGTTTTGATAACACTGCAACTCTAAGACTTTTATTTTTTTTCTCCGTACTATTACACCCACCAAGAGCAATTCTGTATACTGTCATTAGGTTCCTACAGTCATGATGCATATATGAAAAATAATGAAAGTAATCTCTCAAAATTCAACTACAAGATTTAACGATTTTAAAAAGAATCCCTGATCGAGACCAAATGAATTCAAGTATAAGAATGCATATTCATTATCTACTAAAAAGAGCAATAAATATTTATAAACAAAGTGGCAATGTATAAGTTAAAGTTATGATAAGAAACATTAGAAAAATCAGTTCTAATTCTTTAGTTCTCATTACTTTGTCCCTCTCTTTCTGGATAATATTAAATGCCTCATACTAAAACAATGCCTTCTCTAAAATATGACCCCATCTCACCCTATTTAGTGGACCAAGTAAAATAATTTGTATCATTTCTTTTCAGAACTTTGAGGGGTCAGGAGAAGCTAGAACTCTCCAATAGGAACAGGTATCACGAACAATTTCCTGCAAGTGGATGTGTGTGAACCCCAGGTTAACAGGAAGGAGCCACCTCCAGGCTCTGCCACGTTCTCAGTCACTCACACCGACAAAGCCACACTCCTATAGCTCCCAAACAGTTTCTAAAGACCAACTCATGTCGGACCAGTACCAGCGAGCTGGACACAGCACTCATCTCTCCTCAGTTGGTCAGTGGACACAGGATCATTACACTTTGGTTAGAGAATTAAGTATAGCTGAATCCTCAACATTTGTACACTGCTAGAATTATCAGAGAACACCAGGAAATTAGTTCATAATGAAAAGTAAGAGGTGAAAAGAAATATAAAGTTGGCCAGCTCAGCTAATCCACAACTAATGACACTAATTTAACGACAGGGTATATGCCAAGAGTTCATTAAAAGCCTGCACATGTCTGAAGAGAGCTTTCTCAATGTCAAAGCACTTATCTTTCCCAGCACACGAGGACCCACGCACAGCATCCCCGACCCCCCACTTCCGACAGTCACACGCAACTCTACCTTCCAAACTTCTGCTTCTTCATATGCTCCCAAGCTGCCCGGGTCACTTGAAATGAGCCTCGCAAATGGACTCTGTGGATTATATCTAAAACAATATATTATTTGTATCCGGTACTTTGTCAAAAATTAGATAGGCATGTCTCAGAATCAACGTAAGTAATGATTTATTTATACAAAGATGTTCATTTTACACCGAGCATTCAAAATCAACTACCGTCATATTGCTCTCTCAGTAACCATTTTTGCTTTTGTCCCAGTTATGTAACCAATCAATAGTTCATATCCATCCTCCCCATAATTTATAATAAAATTACTGTAATCCCTGTACACATCTAAATTCAATACCTTTAATTTATGCCTACTTTACATAAAAATCCACTAATACAAACATCCAAGAATTTTACACATATAACTGGGACTCAACACAAATATTAATTAAAGCGTAATGTGTACAATTGTTTAATCACAATGCTCGGCACGTGAAAGTACAACACTGTATGTCAACTATACTTCAATAATGAAAATTTTAATGAAATAAATTTTAAAAATCTTTAAAAAGCATACTCATAAACTACACAGTTCACTGTCCAGAAATGTTTGCCAATTCCTCACTATTTCCCTATATCCCTATTTTCACCAGGGTGAGTTGCAAATGAGTTGGGGCAGAGGGGGCCAGAAAATGGAGGGAGAGAGGGAGAAGTTAGGGGAGAGAGAGAGAGGCCCATCTGTTTTTAGAGATGTCAATCTAATGAACAGACAACTTGGGGAATGATTCAGATAGACAAACAACTCTAGATTTAATTTTATTCTTTTAATTATCAAGTTTTTCTTTTTTTTTTTTTTTAATTTTATTTATTTAGCAGAGATAAAGCACAAGAAGGGGGAGCAGCAGGCAGAGGGAGAAGCAGGCTCCCCGCTCAGCAGGGAGCCTGACTGACTTGGGGTTCGATTCCAGGACCCTGGGATCATGACCTGAGCTGAAGGCAGACGCTTAACTGACTGAGCCACTCAGGCATCCCCAATTATCAAGTTTTTAAGCACTTTTAAAACCCTGATACGATTTATTTCCGTTTCGATCTGGAACCTCAAAAAATATTTTCATGCGTATATTAGAAGAATAATGTAAATGTGAAAAGAGGAACTTTAAAAAAAAAAGAAAAAAAAAGGGGGGGGACGGGTCCCCAGGGGGTTAGGAGTGGTGAGCTTCAGATGAAACCAGAGGAGGAAAAGGCCCGGCCCGCCAGAGCATACAGGAAATCAACAACGTAAGCCCCCTTGGCCAACAAATCCTATCTTCCTCAGTTCTTTTTTACCTGGTGCTTAAAATGGAAAGAGGAAATTAAAAGCTCTTCTTTGCTTAATTCTAAATCACAAAGATACTTTGCTTCTTCCCAAAGAACTCTGGCAATACACCCCAGAAGCACTATACCCCAGAAGCATGCTCCATCGACAGTGATAGCTCACTTAGCATGCTTCCCACGATTCCAGCCACCATTATTTGTTTAGTTCTAACAGTCAATGAAAGTAAAGGCACAAAGGGTGCCTGGGTGGTTCAGTTGGTTAAGCATCTGCCTTCAGCTCAGGTCATGATCTCAGGGTCCTGGGATCAAGTCCGGCATCAGTCTCCCCGCTCACTGGGGAGCCTGCTTCTCTTTCTACCCCTCCCCCCACTCATGCTTGCTCTCAAATAAATAAGCAAAATCTTTAAGAAAAGAAAGTAAAGGTATGAAGAGCGAACAGGAAAAAAAAAAGTGATTTATTATTTAAACTCAATCTTTCCAACGTGGCATTCCTCATGGGACTTTCTCCTACTCGTTGGAAGCTTCAAACTTGCATCTAGGGTTTCCCCCACACCAGTTCTCAGATCTCCAGCATCTTCAAGGCCCCAGCCTCCCTTCCATATCCTGCCCTTGTTCTTGAAATAAGAATCGCACCAGTAGCAAAGCATGTGGAAGACTGTTGAGAGTCAGTACGGCTGGAAAATGCTAACAGCTTCTCAAGAAGAAAAAGGGGAAAACGAATTGAAAGACAAAAATCTTTTCAGGTAACTCCCGCCAAATGATTTAAAACGTTTTCATTCATCGAATGTCAAGAGAAAACAGGTTACTTCCCACTGCTGTGGTCATTTTCAGTCGCAAAGCGTATTCACCATGTTCACCATCTACAGTAGCAGAAGCAAAAGCAGGCAGAAGCAGGGTTTTCCTTACACGTACAAATGAGTCAAATATGAAAAGGCTAAAAGGATAGGTATGCTCCAGAGACCTGTGTCACAAACAACTTACCCCAGTCTTCGTCACTTATCCTAGCAAAGGAATTGTCCCTCAGAATCCTAAAAACAATGACATTACATAGGTTAGAGGGAGGAGTAGCCACTTTTAACAAACCCAAAAACTTCGCACGTACATCATTCTACTCAAAATGAAAAAAGAAATACTCACCCAGCATTGTTGACCACAACATCTACAATATAAAAAAATCCAAGTCACAAACATAAAAGCAAGTATGTTAATTTGCATTGGCTTACAACTCATATTTCTTTCAAAACTGGGCTTTTTCTCCCCACCAGAGAAAAGTAAATAATAATTGTAGCAGAAGAACAAAAGTTTATAGCTATAGCAAAACAAAACAAAACAACCTGATTCACAAGTATCTCATCACAGTAGAGCTTTCCTCTCAAATTTACATATGTAAATGTTTCCACCTCTACCTTCCGCCAAAATTCTATCAGCTGTTGCCCAACTCTTAGGTTCTTAGCATTCAATGGTAACCACATGCCCGCCCTCACTTAACCTCAGAATTCACTCAGAAAGTTAAAAGTTTAAAAGATTTTTCTTTGCCACTCAAGAGTCAAAATTTCAGAAAGGAAACTATTATAGAGTTAGAAACTGATGGCTTATCTTACCACATAATTGTATTCTCATTATTTAAAAAAAAAGAAATCATTTTTTTAAGGCTCAACCATCATCCTGGGGCTATTCTCACCCTCTTACTTTACGTCTTCGTGGCCACTATCCCTCCGTCAAATTGTATGTAAAAAGTCCCTTAGAAGCTCAACCCAACATAACCAGAAAAACAAATCTACTAGACTTGGGGAAAAAAAAAAAGGCAGAGGAAGCACATTCAAATTACAAAAATTAATGTTTTTTAGACTGTAAACATGGTGGGCTTATCCATAGGGATGTTTCCCTGTAGTAACTCAATAACTTTTTACTAAAAAATAAAAAAAAAATTTAAAATAACCTTTTACTAAGAATGTGTGGAACTAAACCAGGAAGATTATCTAGAGAGGGAGAAACTCAATAACACATTTGAAATCCTTCTCAAAAATAAAGATTTTTATTACATATACCTCATCTTAATTAATTCACAAGGTAGTGAATCCTTATAATCCAAATCATAATTATCTAAAAGATTCCACAGGGTCTTCTATTGTCAAAATATTTATTTTATAAACATATTTGGGCATAATTAAATTTTCATAAATAAGGAAATGCTCCTAATTTTTTTTGAAGTTTGTAAGTCCAACAAAATATAAAACAAACTCAATATATTTTTGCATAAAAAAATGCCACCTCGAGCCTTTTGTGGAATAAGGTAGGGTATGTAAGATAATCAATTGGTAAAAGAAATCTAAAAACTTGGCTATATAAATAAATAAATATAAATAAAACCTTGGTTATAAAGAAAGAAGGAATTTTTTATAAACAAAAGTAAAATCAAAAAATTTGATTACGAAGACAGAAGCTGCTCTGTTAGTGCCATAAACACAAAGAAACATCACCTATTCTTCCAAAAGCTTCTAGTGCTGTCCTCACAACCTTCTCTCCTGCTTCCACTGAATCTGGAGGAAAGGAAAATTAGTTACAAAACATCAGTAATATCCCTCAGAAATAAGTTCTAAATTCTGTGGATCAGAGCACGTGACAGATCCTATTTACTCAACAGAATTCATTTCCACAAAAATAAATTCATACTGCAGGCACGTAACAAATCAAAATACAGATGATCTAATGTGACAAAGGAAGTGTAGCCCCTAAAACAATATTTTAACTTACCAAAAAATAAAAATTAAAAAATTAAAAAATGGAGAGGGGAATAAAAAAAAATGTTGGCAATACTATCCAAAGCAACACTGTCTAAAACAACTTTCTGTGAGGACGGAAATGTCTTATCTCTATAGTAATACAGTAGCTGCTATCCACATGTGGCTACAGAGCCGTTGAAATGTGGCTAGTATGACAGACAAACTGACTATTTAATTGTTTAATTTGTATTTAATTTTAAATAGTCACAGGCACTTCCCCTTAAAGATGCAAATCAGAATTTACAAGGGAGGCGAGGGGGTACATGTTTAATGGGAAAAAGCATGTTCAACACTATATAACTACATATGGAATGAAGCCGACTGTACATTACTAAGTACAAAAAGCAAAGCTCAACAAAATAGAGTGGCTTTCTTACTTTCTGTTCATCAGCCCAGGGGAAGAGCTTATATCCCTGGAGTTGTGTGTCTGATGGTCAGGTATCAACATCCCACCGTCTCTCTCTACGTTCTCTGCAATCACTGGGGAGGAGCAAGGAAATATATTCCCTTCCCTGAGATCCGTATAGTCCTGAGTTAGATCTGCCAAAAATAGGCACCCATCTAAAGAATGGAGAAGTAGAAGACTACAGATGCAGGCAAATCTTGGGACCAGAGTGCAGAGCAGACTGCTGAGCCGTGAGAACATGACAAGGTCATCCAACAGCATCCAACAGTTTTCTTGTCGCATGTGCCCAGACCTTCTGATGATGACGCAAACCTCTAATTCTTTGGATGAAAATCCTTCATACTTGGAAACCTGCAAGGGCTTCTGCTTTCCTAACTGCAGCTTGATTGACTGATAAGGGCTGCATATCAAAACTGGGGGGAGAGGAAAGGCAGAGTCTGGAATTTTTCTCATTATAAAATAGATTTTTTAAACTCCAGAATTAAAAAAATAAAAAGAAAAACAAAGTTGAAAACATTTTTGTAGATCTTCAGTGAGAAAATAAGATACTAAAATATGTCACATTTTTCCCTGAACACTCAGAACAAATCATATCCTATTTCCTTCCCTTTAAAATTTCAAAATCAAGTGACTGGCAATCTAATTTTACCTCTGGCTAATAAAAACTATCGAATTTGCAGAAAAGTTAATAAGTACTCGCTTTTTAAAATAAATCTATTCAAGAAGGTTCCTTATGGATACTATTAGAATCAACATATCAAATGCTGTTTTCCTCATGGCTTTATTTTAATGCCTAACTTTGATTCTTAGGTTTTTATAAAGGTAAGAAAGTTACATGGAGCAATGATTACTTGTGCAAAATGGAACTTGGTGTTTGGACACCAGAAAGGAGACACTTTGCTTCCTACGCTATATTACTACAAGAATTTTTCTTTTTTTGTTTAGTGGGATTTTTTTTTTTAATTTATTTGACAGAGAGAGACAGCCAGTGAGAGAGGGAACACAAGCAGTGGGAGTGGGAGGGGGAGAAGAAGGCTCCCAGCAGAGGAGCCCGATGTGGGACTCGATCCCAGAACGCCGGGATCACACCCTGAGCCAAACGCAGATGCTTAACGACTATGCCACCCAGGCGCCCCCTACAGGAATTTTTCTAAAACAATTTGTAAAAGAAGAATCTAATGTTATTCTGTAGAAATATCTAAAACCTTTTAGCTAAAATGGATCTTTTAGGGGCGCCTGGGTGGCACAGCGGTTACACGTCTGCCTTCGGCTCAGGGCGTGATCCCGGCGTTGTGGGATCGAGCCCCACATCAGGCTCCTCCGCTATGAGCCTGTTTCTTCCTCTCCCACTCCCCCTGCTTGTGTTCCCTCTCTAGCTGGCTGTCTCTATCCTGTCGAATAAATAAATAAAATCTTTTAAAAAATAAAAATTAAAATAAAAAAAATAAAATAAAATGGATCTTTTAAGAACAAGAGCACATTCCTACCCACATCATTAATCATTTACTGATTTTTATCATGTGCTGATTAATAAAAATGTTAAATAAACAATATGCTGAAAGTTAAGAGTTGTGAAATAATCTACATCAAAAGTTTTTAAAAACCTTATATATTATATAAATAAACAGCCAAACAGATTTGGCTGCCTTGGAGAAAATCTAATCTCATAATCACTCTGGAATGCTGAGACATTTGCTCAATGATTATTAACGTGAGCAAAAGGATTAGTCGAAGGAAAATGCAAGAAACGGGATAGCTCATTCAAATATCATACCATAGTTGGCCACGGCTTTTCCACCTTTACTTCTTATTTCTTCAACAACCTTGTCAGCAGCTGCCAAGGAGCCTTTACTCAATCCCTTCATGTCCCCTCCTAAGTCATTCACTGCAAATCAAAAACAAAAAAGAACTCATTTCTAAACCTCAGAATACGAACTGGAAATAAAATCCCATTGTGAGTGTATTTCTTCTGTCATCTCAATTCCTCCCAACCCCGTCCCCATCTTATGAAACATGCCAGGAGATACATACTTTCAAACATGTCTTTCTGCTTCTAGAGAGAGAGATGAAGCAGCAAAAAAATATATTTTTTAATATAGATTTTATTTCTTTATATGACAGAGACAGCCAGCGAGAGAGGGAACACAAGCAGGGGGAGTGGAAGAGGAAGAAGCAGGCTCCTAGTGGAGGAGCCTGATGTGGGGCTCGATCCCAGAACGCTGGGATCACGCCCTGAGCTGAAGGCAGACGCTTAACGACTGTGCCACCCAGGCGCCCCAGCAAAAATATTTAAACACTGGTTCAGGTCATGAGATTTTTAACTTTGCAATGCTTTTACTTTCTTGAAAAGAAAAAGAACATGATTCAACTCACTTTCAGCAAAAAAGAAGAAAAATATTCATGAAACATACTGTATCAGGGTCTACCATAAAAGAAATAAAAATTATTGTTAAAAGAGATCAGAAACTGAATACAGAACTCATATGTGTTCAGCCACTAGTTGATACCATGACTCCACGTTAAATGTTTAATGGCAGACCATACTCACTGCATAACATCTCGCTGCATCCAGTTTTACAGATACGAACATTCATCAAGCACTTACTATTCGCAAGGAAATTGTACTACAGAGGGGCACAGAGATGTAGGAGAACGGTGCTGGTTCTCAAAGACTTTCTCATCTACTGAACGTTAAGCGTGGGTTGGCTGGAGTAACACACAGATTTTAACAATAAGTACATAAAGACCAACAGAACTAAATAATGGGGACAAAATACAAAAGTTCGTGTCTGTCACAATTTCAAGTTTACAAAATAACATGCCAAAACTAATGAGAAGATAACATAGATCAATTCCTAATAACTTGAAAAAAACAATTGAATAAAAACAGCTGGGGCAAAGAAATAATTTACATTGCAAAATGAACATTCTATAATAAAGTGATTATGTAAATTTAGAGAGGCAACAATAAAAAAAATTACTAGTTAATCAATGGCATGGTAATATACTAAAATTTAAGGCCTTTTAATACAAATTGATGGTTGCCACATCTGGGAAAAAAACATGACTTTTTTTTCATTTTAAAGAATGCCCCTCTCCGTCTCTCTGTTGGTTGGTTGTTTTGTTTTGTTTTGTTTTCTCATTCAGGTGAAGGTGGGATGGGGTTGGGTGGTTAAAGATGAGGGAATGAGGCAGGGAAAAAGCCAATGCCTAGCCACACCGAAAATCTGCTAAGTCAAATGTGTTTTCTTATAACTTTTTTAAGGTAAAGGGTTTTTCAGAAGGTGGACCGGAATGTATTTTTTTACCAATATAGTCTTATTGTCTGACTGCAAATAAAAACTGGTATGAAAACACAGAGTCATGGAAAGAGGCTTCCATTATTCTCCCTCAAGAGACGAAAAAAGATGATCAAGACTAAACTCCTCTTAATTGTCCATTTCCATGCAATTACTCAAATGACAGGAAACAACCAGTAAAACAATACCAGGAGTTTAAGACAGGCAGCTAACAGTCTTTTAAGAGACTTTTTAACTAAGTAAAGCAAACTTCAAACGCAAATCGGCAAACAGGATGTTTAAGAAAGAACTGCCCCATTGCGCAACAGAGCACTACCCTCAAGTGGAAACTGTTCAAAGTGCAAGCAAACAGGTAAGCACCGAAGCCTGGGTAAATAATTCACTGAGACCCATGCCATGCAGTTCAACAGAATCAGAACAAATTTACTCAGGACAAGTTTCTACATTAGAATGTACGCAATGAACACTGACCCCATTCATCACGTCACCGTCACCAGACCTAAATCACAGGGTTACAACCTGAACTAGAAAAGCACTTTTCTGGTTACAGGGTGAAAGCCTGGGATAGCAACAATGTGAAAAGAGTTTTTTGCAATTACATGCAAAGGAAAATGTATCCATACTATGTGACACGGTTACCATTAAATGGATGGCTAAAATTCTAAGGAATAATAATAAATAAGTAAACTTTTAAAATACCAATGGTACCTTATACTGGTGTATGCATACACAACATTTTCAAAGAACCCTTGGGTGCGCTGCAGCCTTTGATCTCCACAGAGCTTTTGAGAATGCTGGCAACAGCTGTTCCCAGTTTCACGGATGAGGAAAGTCGAAAAGTGTTAGGTAACCTGTCCCAGGCTCTAAGGCTGTATGAAATGGCAAATCCAGACTAGAACCGGGACCTACCACAATGCCACTCTGTTCCTCTCACGCTGTACACAGTTGCCTTTATCCTAAAAAGGATGTAACGTTTTCCGCTAAACAAAAAGGGAACAACAAAGAGTTGCCATACTGTTTTCACCGTTTGGCTGAAAGATACAATCACTCTCGTTCATCAGAGAGCTTCTCCAGAGTGGCCGTCGATGTTTCTAAATAGGTGAAGGGTCACAACATGCAGTGGTGGTTTAGATAGCAGGGTCTTAAATCAGCCTCCTGTACCTGATTTTCTTTGTCTGAACAACAACATGGAATCAAAGGTATCCTTACTGAGAGTGAAAAGGGAAACCGAGAAACTGATGGTCCAGAGTTCAGTCCTTGGACCTCTTCTCCTGCTCATCCACACCCACTACCCGGGTAACGTGATCCAGTCTCCTGGCTTCAAATGCCATCTATAAACTGAGACTATTCAGACTTACACAGTGGCAACCTGTCCCCCAACTACAGAGTCTTGTACACCAGCGCCTACCGAGTATCTCCGGCTGAGAGTCTAGCAGGAACATGGGCAAACCCTGCCGGATCCACCTTCACAATATACCTGCCATTCAACCTCTTCGCACCACGTCCACCCCTATGGCCTATTTAAATCACCACCATCTCTTATGTGGATTACTGCAGTATTGTGACAGGACTCTGTACTCCCTCTTCTCTCTCTCTAATGGAAAAATCGTCTAAGAGTGTACAAGAAGAGTTACTAGTATAAAAGCCCCAATGACCTCATCATCCTTCTCCACTTGCACTCTCGCTCCCCCACAGTCATTCTCTATGCAGCAATCAGAGCCATCCATTTAAAGCTTAAATCAGGTCATGATGCTCCTCTATTCACCAATGGCTTCCCACCTCAATCAGGGTAAAAGCCAGTCCTGACTCAGAGCTAAAGGACCTTAGGCAATCCGGCTTTCTGTGACCCCTCTGCTCTCATCACCCAGTTGTGTTCTCCTCGATGACCTTGCTCCAGCTGTCCTGGCCCTCTTGCTGACCCTGAACACAAGTGAGTCTGCTCCTGCCTCAAGACGAGGCACCAACCATGCCCCCCGCCACGGGCTCCTGGGCCCCGGATCTTCTCACGGCACAATCCTTCCCTGCCCCCAAGTCCCTCCTCAGAGTTCTTTTCCAGCCCATTCACTCTGACTCTCTCCCCACAGCTCTCTTCCTTATCTGATACAGTTTTACATACATATTTACTGTTTCCCCAACGCCCCCCCTCAACTAGAATGTAAGCTCCGTGAAAACAGGGACCCCATCTGTGTTATTCCCCACTCCATTCCCTCAGCTCCTAGAACAGGTCTTGCTACATGACAAGCACCCGATAAATAACTGTTGCATGAATAAAGGAGTCCATACGATGTTGTCTATTAACTGTATAACATATTTTTAGGTGGTTTTTTTTTTAAGATTTTATTTATTTGACAGAGAGAGAGATCACAAGTAGGCAGAGCGGCAGGCAGAGGGAGAGGGACAAGGAGATTCCCTGCTGAGCAGAGAGTCCGAACCCGGAATCAAGACCTGAGCCGAAGGCAGACGCTTAACCGACAGCCACCCAGGCGCCACTATTTTTGGTTTTTCTATCATTTAAAAATGATAAACGGCCCAGAGCTATTCTACAGCTATCTTTAAAGGCTGCCCCCAACAACCTGGGTTTGTGATAGTCACAGGAAGCATCTGCGGAAGCTGTGGGCATTGTGCATATAGCTCATTTATTATAAGCTGGAATCCACATGTGCCTTCTTGTGATCTTCCTCCATGTGTCATATAACTTATTCACTTAATCAGCACCTATGCCTTTTTCCCATTTATTTATTTTTTAATTTAAATTCTAGCTAGTTGGCATAGAGTTCAATATTGATTTTAGGAGTAGAGTTCAGTGGTTCATCATTTAGAACACCCAGTGCTCATCACAAGTGCCCTCCCCCGTCTAGCCCAGCCCCCACCCACCTCCCTCCATCCACCTTCCCTTTGTTCTCTATCTTAAGAATCTCTCATGATTTATTTGCCTCTCTTTTTCCCCCTCCCATATGTTCACCTGTTTTGTTTCTTAAATTCCGCATGAATGAAATCATCTGTCATTTGTCTTTCTCTGATTGACTCATTTCTGATAGCACAGCACGCTCTAGCTCCATCCACATCACTGCAAAGGGCAACATTTCATTCTTTTTGATGGCTGAATTATATTCCTCTGTGTGTGTGTGTGTGTGTGTGTGTGTGTGTGTGTGTGTGTGTGTTCTTTATCCACTCATCACTCAATGGGCATTTGGGCTATTTCCACAGTTTGGCTATTGTTGATAATGCCGCCCACGTGTCCTCCCTCGCATGTGTATTTTTGTATTCTGTGGGTAAATACCTACTAGTGCAGTTGCTGGATCGGAGGGTAGCTCTAGATTTAGCTCCGTGAGGCACCGCCATACTGTTCTCCAGAGTGGCTTCACAAGTTTCAGCAGATCACTCAGCAAAGCACTGAGCACGTGCTTGAGAGAATACATCACTGCCTAAGGCAGGCCCTTTTCTTTAAGAATCCAGAAAAGAGACACGTTTCATATAAGGAGGCTAGGATGCCCCGGAGCGAGCAAGACCTCGGGCTCACTTTGACATTTCCAGATCCTGAGCGCAGCACCTAGCACACGGCAGCCAGTCCCTACCATTGGCTCCCTTCTTTTCCCTTTACAAAGGCCTTTAAATTTTGATATCGCTTAATCCCCACCACCACCACCACCACCCCTCTCCCCCTGCCCCCCCCCCCCCGTAATAAGAGGGCGGGAGGTCATGTGGTTAGGCAGCACAGCCAGGACTGGAAGCGAGACCTGACTTCAGAGGCAGTGCCTTTTTCCCACCACGGTTCCCCTGTCGGCTGTGAGGATCACACCAGCAGTTGAAAACACGGGCGCTGGCATCAGGCCCCGGGGAACCCAAGAGTCATCTTTACCAGCCACTATGCAACAGCAGTGCGGGAAAGAAATCATGCCCATCTTAAAGGATCATGATTTCAATTATCCAAAGGTGCTACTTCTCCACTTCAAGAACTGAAAAGGTTCTGCCTTTCTAATGGTCAAAAGAGAGGTTCTTCTTGCTAGACCACCTAAGTCTTCTCTGTGTTCATGGCCTCAAGAGAAAACTAAGACTCGGAGTCCTACCTATGGCTCACCTTCTGAGAAAAGCCCATAACAATTCCACTGACAACCCTCACTTCAGGTGGGTGCAAACATTTCCTGAAAGACAGTAATTTGCACAACACTGAACATCCCTTATAACTATCAGCCAAAGGCTGAGTGGTTCTTCTACCCAGACTGAAATCTCCCAAAATTCTTTGTATTATGGAATATAAAACACAGCAAGTCAGAGAATATCTTTTGTGAAGCTTGGCCAAGGGACTTCCTCTGGCCAAGGAAACGGGAGTGGCAGGGGTGTGCTACCACAGAAGAGACTCAGGAGCCATCAAGTGGATCCACTGGTATTCTCCCTCTGTCCCCAGAACAGCAATGTCCCAGACAGAAGCTGCTCCTTTAGCTGGGATCCTGAAATTAGGAAGACACTAAGAGCAGAGACACAGGTGACCAGAGGCTAAAAGGCCACAAAAGCATACAATAATTCTTTATTACTGTAAGCCATTGAGGTTTTTTTAACCCAGCATAAGGTGACTTACATGAGAAACAAACTGCTCTATCCCTTTGGTCTTACTTCTTCTGGAACTCTGAGCTAGTCATACAATTATCTGGGGAATCACTTTTTCATAGACAAGATACTCTGATGTCATACCCTCGCTCCCGGGTTTATTTATTCCTTGACTTTTTCTTCCTTGTGTAAAAAATACACTGGGCAGAACAAAAATTAACAAAGGAGAAACAGTAGTGTGTGTGATACAAGCTGGAAGCAGGGTATCTGCAAAGCTAAACTAGGGGGCAGCAGCGGCCAGGGAAGAACAGAGCTCGCCGTTGGTCTAGAAAGTCCACAGGTAGGTCGTAGAATAAAAAGCAGTAGGAAAAAATCAGCCAAAAGCTAAGCCATTTCACATAGACTGACGTGTCGCCTAAACCAAACAAAATTGGGCTCTCCAACCAAGTATGACAAATGGTTTTCCAAGATACAAAATCTTCTGTCCTGCTAGATTTGACCAGCACTTGCTGCAATGACAAAATAAACCAACACACCCGACCTTTTTATCTTTTTGTTAAAACTCAAAAACTCCTGTTCTGAATATAATAAATTCAACGGTAAGAGATCAGTACAGGAAAACTGAGCCACACGAACAGACGTTGCTGTAAAAGTCTTTACAAAGTTAAGTTTATAAACTAAGATTATATCTTAATCCCACAAAAAACATGAATTTTATTCGATCAATCTCAAAGACACACCTGTCCCCTCCCCCACCCTCTCCAAGACGAGTCTGTGTGAAACAACAAAAAAGATCCAATGAACAAAGTACCTTCTTTGCACAAGGAAATAGTCTAGGTCCTTTAGGAGATACAGAGGATAAAACGGGGTCCTCACACTTACAGAACTGAGCAGAAATGTAAATAAGTCAAAAGTTATAAGGTAAAAATATTAAGAAACAGCAATAGAGCAGCCCACGGAATGGGAGAAGATACTTGCAAATGACACTACAGATAAAAGACCGGTATCCAAGATCTACAAAGAACTTCTCAAACTCAATACACAAGAAACAAATAAACAGATCAAAAAATGGGCAGAAGATATGAACAGACACTTTTCCAATGAAGACATACAAATGGCTAACAGACACATGAAAAAATGTTCAAAATCATTAGCCATCAGGGAAATTCAAATCAAAAACACACTAAGATACCACCTTATGCCAGTTAGAATGGCAAAAATTGACAAGGCAAGAAACAGTAATTGTTGGAGAGGATGTGGAGAAAAGGGATCCCTCTTACACTGTTGGTGGGTATGCAAGTTGGTACAGCCGCTTTGGAAAACAGTGTGGAGGTCCCTTAAAAAGTTAAAAATTGAGCTACCCTATGATCCAGCAATTGCACTATTGGGTATTTACCCCAAAGATACAGATGTAGTGAAGAGAAGGACCATATGCACCCCAATGTTCATAGCAGCATTGTCCACAATAGCTAAATCGTGGAAGGAGCCGAGATGCCCTTCAACAGATGACTGGATTAAGAAGATGTGGTCCATATATACGATGGAATATTACTCAGCCATCAAAAAGAATGACTTCTCAACATTTGCTGCAACATGGACGGGACTGGAGGAGATAATGCTAAGCGAAATAAGTCAAGCAGAGAAAGACAATTATCATGTGGTTTCACTCATTTATGGAACATAAGAAGTAGGAAGATCGGTAGGAGAAGAAAGGGAAGAAGAAAGGGTAGGGAATGAACCATGAGAGACTATGGACTCTGGGAAACAAACTGAGGGCTTCGGGGGGCGGGCGGAGGGGAATGGGATAGGCTGGGGATGGGTGTTGGGGAGGGCACGTATTGCATGGTGCACTGGGTGTTATGCGCAAGTAATGAATCATGGAACTTCACATCAAAAACTGGGGATGTACTGTATGGTGACTAAAATAATTTAAAAAAAAAGAAAGAAAGAAAGAAACAGCAATGGGTGGGGGGGAGAAAAGAAAGAAAAAGCAGTAACCACGTGGGTCTGTGGACCCTGACAATGAAATACCTTATGAAAATCTGGCAAACGGGGCCTGAACTATACACCCTGCGGCTAAATACCACAAGGTCAAAAGTTGTGCTCGTCACAAGAAGCAGATTGGATTAACAGACAGTGGATAGGTCTTTAAATAAGGAACATCCAAAGATTCTGTATCCCTTCCGTAAAGCTAACACCTGCCCTACACTGAGCACTCATTCAGTTACGCTCGCAAAGGTCTGGCAGCAGACAAATCCACTCCTGTGTGCCCATCACATCATGCCAGGCCCAAACATCTAAATTACCAACACCTCCCACCTTGTGAGCCTTCAATACAGAGTCTTCCAACTGATGAACCATAACAAAATTCATCTTTAAAAATTTGTTGGAAAAAGCTTCCATATGAAACATTTTGATAAAAGAGATTTAAAGAGAAAAAAAAAAAATTCTCTGGATTCCCTGACTCCAAACTTCTGGTCCTCAAAATGCACTTCTTATTCTTAACAATATATTTATATTTAAAGACAGTCACCTTGCACCGGCCTTCTCGGTCAAAAATTTACGGCTCACAGTTTACCAAATTCAAGAATTTCCTTTTATACAGTGAGTGCCTGACCGACTTTATCAATTCTGTTCAGTTGCAGATTCTGCAAAACTAGCCTACTTTAAAGAAGTTAGAGAGTCAGCCTGAAGGAGGAAAACTTTTGCTAGCAGAAGAATTACTGATGAAATTTGACCTTGACAAATTATTTGATGTAAACAGTGGCGGCTGACTTGTGATGACAGTACTTTCCATACCAGCTACTCACTAAAAAGAAAAATGTATCAACTTACCAACAACAGATGCACCTCTTTCTGCAAAAGCCAGGGCATAGGCTCGGCCCAGTCCTAATAAGAAAACAAAATCATCAAGAGAGTTGAAAATGTTAGCAATTTAGGGGGTCCATTCAATCAACCCCTATCTTAAAGTAACTGGAGGGCCCTCCCTGGTACTCTCCACATCTAGCTCACCTTGTTCTACTTACAGAGGTCAGAAAGCTTAAAACTGGGTTTTCCACCTATTCTGCCTACCATTTCCTACCCCTCCACCTAGCTGCTAGGAAGCTCCAAGTGAACTGGGTTCCACCATTCAAGGCATTCACACATGTGGAAGGTGGGAATGAGGCGGAAGTTTGCTTACAGTGACTTCTGGCTGTTGCCATTGGTTAAGAAGCTGCTTTCTTGAAGCTTTCCAGATATTAAGAAACAGTACATGGAGTGGCAACTTCTTGATCCAGTTCCCTCTTGATCTAGCTCCAGCTGGCAGCTTCCACTCTCTAGACCCTTGGCATCCAGTGGCTGTTTGGGCGGTAGCAGTTCCAACAGCAGCCCCCGGGGTAGCAGCTCCCCTACTGAACCAGTTCCAACGGTGCCAACAAGTCATTGCAAGAGGAACAGCGGAAGACCCAACTGCCTGCGGTGGTTTTTTTTGTTGTTTTTTTTTTTAATTTTATTTTTCTGAGTAGGCCCATGCCCAACATGGGGCTTGAACTCATGACCCTGAGATTATGAGTCACATGCTCTACGGACTGAGCCAGCCAGGCACCCCCCCAACTACCTGTATTAAATCCTTTCTTGCTTCAAATATCTAGCGATTTCTATATCCTGTACTGAACCTTGACTGCACAATTACCACACACAAAAAATATTTAATTTTATTTAATGTAAAAATACAAGGTGTCAATTTGTGATCCAAAATATATACATATACCTATACAGGTTTTAGAGGCATAGAATATCTCAGGAAGAATATATAAGAAACTGGCAATTAAGATGTTACCTCTGGGGAACAGAACTGTGTGACTAGCAACCAAGAGTGGAAGGCTTACTTTCCTATTACTTAAATCATTTAAACATGTACACTTTTTTTAAATTTAAATTACTTGATAAATTTAATTAGTAGTTCACATCGGGCTCCTTGCTAGCCTGCTTCTCCCTCTGCCTGCCACTCCCCTTGCTTGTGCACTCTTCTCTCTGACAAATAAATTAATTAATTAATTAATCTTAAAAAAAAAGAAGAAGAAAGAAGAAAGTGCTGAACCAATACAAATAACTCAAGTCTTGTCATATTTTATCAGATCAAGGCTGAAGCACTGGTTCTAAGCATTGTTTTTTTTAAGGAAATCAAATGCTTATGACCTGAGGACCCGAACGCAAAATTAATGGTAACACAGTAGAAAATCATCGGATGAAAGGACTCGGGTGGGTCTGTGGTAGAGAGAGTGACCTAATTCAATCAGAGAATTGTCTCGACTTAAAATCAAGTGATATAGTTCTCTCAAGAGGTAACGTAAGTGATGTTCCTTTATCATTAAGGCCCATAGAAACTATACACAAATCTGCAAATAAAGTAAAAAGTGACAGTCTCCTTTCGTTTCCAACACCACTAGCCCATTAGCAGATTAGGAAGGGTCCTTGCATGTTTTAATATCTGTGTTTATATAAACATTATTTAAGTACTTTATGTCCATTAGTCTGCCTCCCCAATTAAATTATAAGGTCCTTGATGGCTGAGATTGAACACGCTACTCTTCTGCATTTCCCACAACGCCCAGCACAGCTTTAGAGTCAAATGCAAAAAAGTTAAATCCAAGAGCCTCCATTTTGTCATAATCTCTTAATACCCCCACACCTTCTTAATTCTTCATTCTCTTCTCACCCACACCTAAACCCATTGCCAATCACCCTTTCTCCCTTTTTTTATTTTACCCTGATTTCTTTAGCACTGTCAAATCTCAGTTGATTCTTAGACTGCTTGTGCAGGGTTCTCTCAGCTGGTTTACACTCCTAAGTTAACAACAAAATTCCTGAAAATAGCTTCCTAGACCATTTCCCTTTCTAGCTTTACCAACTGAAGGAATTCAAATGACTCCAACACCTCTCCTGTGACTTCAGAATCTCCAGCTCTCACTAGCTCCAGATCCAACATCTGCTGTCTCAGAACCATCTGAAATTCAAAATGGCTGGACTGACTTCCTTCTTCCATGGCCCAAATCCTCCACTGTCGACAGTTACATCCCCAACAACCACTTCGGTCAGTCAATAAATGGCTATTATACCCTGTTATTCCCGTTATACCACCAATCATGGCAAAATACTCACAGTCGAGTATAGTGCTTGGCTTGACAAGCAAAGAGAAGTGCCTGGACAATTCTATAACTCTCCTTCAACGTTTCCCAATAAACTAATCTAGATTTCAAGCTAAACGACAGCACCTGAAAAGTGCAGAGATATTTCTCTTTTACTAAGATGTTATTTATTGCTTTGAGAGACAGAGAGAGAAAGAGCACAAGCAGGTGGAGCCGGCAGAGGGAGAGGGAGAAGCAGGCTCCCCGCTGAGTAAGGAGCTGGATGTGGGACTCGATCCCAGGACTCTGCTATCATGACCTGAGCCAAAGGCAGACCTGAGCCACCCAGGTGCCCTGATGTGTTTCTCTTTCTCTGTCAAATGGGAGTGGGTTGGAGTCAGACTAATTGTCAGACACAGGTCCAGCAAGCACTCATGGACACCCTCCTGGGACGTTCAGCACTGCCTCAATTCTATGCGTATGATCTCTAAATGAGAAACCCAACACCTCAAGCACAAGTCTCCGTGACAGAACTGCAATTTGACCTCTGTCTCCCCTCCTCAACGATGACCTAGGACAGTCTTCAACTTCACTACAAAATTATATTTCTCCCTCAGATCGGCAAGAGCCGATCACCATACCATAATCCAGGCAAGGGAAAGTCTGCAGGGCTCTATAAAACCGGAGGTACTAAGTCCATAACTGTCTACTCACAACTCATTAATGACTCAGAAAATCAATTTAGTAGGTTGCAATATGCATTTACTTAATGAAATAGAAAATTTTAGAGTGCACCTCATTTACTGTGTATCGTGTCATGAATGGGTGTCCTGGGTCATGTTGCAAAATGTCTTTCATACTGTGAATCACTCACTATTTGAACAGGATTAAAACACTGAGTGCTTCACTTAATTATTTCCATCAAAAGCAAAGTGAAAACAAAATGTTTTCCAGGGATACCTGGGTGGCTCAGTTGGTTAAGCAACCAACCCTTGATCTCAGCTCAGATCTCAATCTCAGGGGTCATCAGTTCAAGGCCTGCAATTGGGCTCCATGCCCTGCATGGAGCCTACTTAAAAAAAAAAAAAGTTTTTCAAAAATATATGATCATTTTAGGTGAATATAGCTATGAGTATAAAATTCTTGGCCACCAATTAACACTAAAAGCACTTTCTGAAAGGTGGCATTAGAATCCATTCTATCAATGGAGATGTAATGATACAAATGGATCAACGGACAGAATTCCACTGTTGTGACTTTTAATATACAATTTAAATTAATAACACATTAGGTCTATTCTAGATATAAGGTACCACCAGTGGGAATCAAAGGCAAGGAAGGTCAAGATCCCAACACTTGAGGGTTATAGAGGTCACCTGCTAGTGGGAAATAGGGTACAATCACCATGGGTATGAGCAGTTTTCATTCTTTTTTTTCTCCTTCAAGAATAGGGTTATTTCATTTTTTTAATTTTTATTTATTTGAGAGAGAGAGAATGAGAGAGAAAGCATGAGAGGGGGGAGGGTCAGAGAGAGAAGGAGTCTCCCCCTTGAGCAGAGATCCCAAATGCGGGACTCGATCCCAGGACCCCGGGATCATGACCTGAGCTGAAGGCAGTCGCTTAATCAACTGAGCCACCAGGCGTCCAAGAGTACGGTTCTTTCACATAACAAATCTCCATTTTGTTTCTGCTGAAACCTAGGAAGACCTGGCCCACTTCAGAAATATGTCTATTCCTCAGTTCCTACTGTCCCTACCCAACTCCCACCCTAACACCTGCCTGACTCCCGTAGGTATTGAGCAACTTGAGCCAAGACTCCAGTCAGTCTAGTGTAGTGCTTGGCTTGATAAGCATACAAACTCCAACGAGAAGACTCTTATCAGATACCCTCTCTAAAGAAGAACCTCTCCAGAACTTAAAATCACCCGAAAGAGGAAGAGAAACACTGCACTGCTAACTTTTCAAAGCCAAGGGGCTGACATCCCTACTCCTCTGGGGGTGATTCCTGCCGCCTACGGCTTTTCTTCAACCTTCCGAAGATTTGACAGGGCCTAAGAAGGCAAGAAAAGGGGCGATCGAGCATCAGCGAGAACTTTGAGCGAGTCCTGCAAACCGCAGCCCAGCGCAGCCTCTCTCTTGCAGGACCCGGGGCCCCGGGAGGCTGTCACGGGGAAGCGGGCTGCAGGGACTATGTGACTCGGTGTTTCCGGACTCAACGCTGGCCAGGCCCACCTCTCCGTCCTCTGCAGAGCCGGCGCCTCGAGAACAGCCGTTACCCGTCCTCCCACCCGGCCCATCGGTCCAGTGACTGGTTCTTCAAGCCGCCTCCCCCCGCCGCCCCACCGCTGCCCGCAGCCCCAGACGCCGGGACTGCAGCTGCGGCTGCGCGCGTATCCCGGGACGAAAAGGGGGCTCCGGGCGCGAGAGCTAGGCGGGCGTCCGCCCTCCGGCCTTCGCGTGCTCACCTCCCCCAGCGCCGGTGACCAGTACCACCCGCCCGTCGAATCGCAGCGGCGAGGCCATGAGTCCAGCCTGCTGCGACACACACACACAAGCCGAATCGCTGGAGCTCGCACTGCGACACGCGGAGGAAAAGGGGCTCGATGGGAGTGACCTGAGGGTGTCAGGGAAGGAAAAAGACGCCGTAGTTTCCAAGTGCGCCTGCGCGGGAATCCCTTTGAACTGTGGGAAATGTAGTCCAGGGTGCTTCCAGCGGCTACGAGAGTCTCCTCAAGAGGTTTGAATTCAAAGGGCCACTTTAGCTGCTAGAAATGATGGAATCCTCTAGGACCTGTGTGGTAAATGGCTGACATGGCATCCATTCTCCCATCGTTTTGTCATTCATTCAACAAAGTGTTTTCTGGACTTAGACGCTAGCCTAGAGAAACAGGAGGCAGCCCCTATCCTTAAACAGCTTTCAGACATAGCCCCGAAGGAAAAAAAAGGTACCCTGTACTTAGAATGTAATCCCTGAATCTCGTGCATGAAAATCATCCAAGAACTGTCAAAAATATTGAGTCCTGAACCCTCACACTGACCTCCCAAAGTAGAATCTCTGGGGACCAAAAGAAAAAAAAGTTTTAAACAAGTGCTTCTAAATGATCTTTGCTTTTGAATATTGAGAAAGGTCATATGATGTAATTCATTCATTTAACATTTATTAAGCATCTATGGGAGGTAGGCACAAGTTTCCAGGTGAATAAGTTCCTCCAGAGCTATTCAAAGTTATGAAAAGTAAACCTTTCATAAAAATGCAGTACGATTAAACACATGATAAATCTGCACAGGTCTGCTAATAGTGATGTGGAGAACAAAGGGAAAAGAAATGTAGAAAAATTAAAACTCCTTACAACACGCAGCTCATTGACAAATACTGGAGGCAGCCAGAGTGACCTTGCTCAAGGAACTCAACTGCCTTAGTGTTAGTATTTGGATAGAAGCAATTGCACTGCAGGGTATTTACCCAAAGGATACAAAATACACCCTGGAAGGAGTATATGCACCCTGATGTTTACAGCAGTATTGTCAACAATAGCCAAACTATGGAAAGAATCCAAATGCCCATCTACTGTTAAATGGATAAAGAAAATGTGATATATATATATATATATATATATATATATATATATATTATAGATATCTATATCATATATATATTTCATACATATATGTGTATGTATACATACACACAATGGAATAGGCCTCAGCCATCAAAAAGAATAAAATCTTGCCATTTGCAACAATGTGATTGGAGCTAGAGTGTATTATGCTAAGTGAAGTAAGTCAGAGAAAGACAAATACCATATGATTTCACTCATATGTGAAATTTAACAAAATGGATGAACATTTGGGAGGGTGGGAGAGAGAGAGAGAGGGGGAAACAAATCATGAGAGACTCAAGGATAGAAAACAAGCAGGGTAGATGGTAGGTGGTGGGTGGGGGATGGGCTAGATGGGGGATGGGCATTAAGGAGGGCACTTAGGAAGAGCACTGGGTGTTGTGTGTAAATGATGAGCCACAGAACTCTACTCCTAAAGCCAATATTAAACTGTATGTCAACTAACTAGAATTTAAATTTCAAAAATAAAAATATAAAAACAAAAATAAAAATACTTGGCTAGAGGCAAAAAGCAACCTTAGCTTGACATTAACCCAACCTCCAGAATCATATAAGTCTTCTTTAACATATAAAAATCCCTTTGGAAACTTCCTTTATCTATACTCCCACCCCCAAAATATATGTGAACAATCATCCTTCCAACATATTGCCCATTGATATACATCTGAATGGTCTCACGAACCTTATCTTAACAACTGCTAGCCCCTCAAGGTCCCGGAAGACTTACTTCCAAATTCCTCAGAGACTTACGCTCTCCCTAACCCCTACTATCTAAAAGGTATATAATCAGTCACTCCTCACAATCCCAGTGCAGCTCTTTCTGCCCATGGGTTCTGCCCCTGTTGTAGAGGCCACATTTAGGCCAACAGGCATGAGTGATGGAATGCAGAAAAGACCATAGTAACCACCTGGCTGAATACGGACAGGCCCCTCAGGAGACCCATCTCAAAATACCCATAGGCCCTACGTAACCAACGGGCTATTTACAACTAGGCACGGTTCCCCCAAAAAAAGGGAAGATTCCTCCGTCTGTTGCCATACCTCCTTGTCTTCCCCCTTTAAAAACAGCCCCCACCCACTATCTTCTTGGAGACAGCCGCTCCCTTGCAGTGTGTATTCGATAAACTTCTATTGCCTTTGTTCTGCCTCAGGTGAATACTTTCACCACCGCACCAATGGCCTCCACCAGTTCGTCGCCCCACATTTGGGGGCCCCCATCTGATCAAGAGACACCCCACTTTGACATCACACCTGTGCTTTAATAAAACCACGTTTTGCACTGAAAACATCTCAAGAATTCTTTCTTGATAGCTTGCTCCCAGACCCGTATCCAAAACATCACATCAAGAGTGCCCAAACAAAGGGCCCCTAGCCCTGCTGGGGACAAAGGAAAATGTCCAGAGGAGATGACACACGAAGAACCTTAGGAAGTGAGCTCTGCAAATAAAATTACAGGCAACGCAAACACTAGCTAGATGGGGCTGAGGGGTGGGGGAGGGGTAAAGCCGCAGAAATGACCAGCCGGTCAGATCACGTTTAGATGTTTTAATTGAGTGCTTCAAACGGTTTTAAGCAAGATTACTCCAGACTACACATTAACATCGCGGAGAGTTCCCTCTGCCCTATTATTGAGGATCGATCAGAAGTGAACAAGGCGAGCAAAAACCTACTGGGAAAAATTATAGAGCCTCCAGTAAAGCAGAGGAAATGTTGGACAGGGAAAACCCGGAGATATTTTTGGAAATGGAGTCAGGTTTTTGTGATTTAATTGAATGTGAATGTGAGGGGTGAACGACAGAAATAATAACCCCCGTTATTTGTGGCTTGCGATTCTGAGCACGATTTGGGGCAAACTGCCTCTGGGAAGCTTACCGACGCAACGGCTGGAGTTGTGTACAGACATCTGGAGCATCCAGTTTGGTTTCATGGCCCAGGCTGAGCAGGAAAGGTTCCTCTGCAACTCCAGCCCAAACCTCCAAAGGCCAGTCCTTTCTTTCACAGAACGCTCACCTCTAAACCAGCACCTTGCTCTCTTAGACATTTGTCCAAGACCTATGACGTTGGACCCCTGGATTCTGGTGCTCCCTGTAACCCTGGAAGGCCAGCCCCAAGAGCTCTGGACCCAGAGACTAAAAAACCGGGTGTTAGGAGAGAAGTCACTTGCGGCGCTTTGGGTGGAACCTCGCCCCGCCCCAGCACCGCCTCCAACCAATGGGGACGCGCCGCCCGGAGGCGGGGCTCACCTCTGTGTCGCCCACCCGGGCTGGTGCCGCCCACCCTCCGCTCTCGCTAGAGGCTTCTCCACGCGCTCCTCCGACCCGACCAACCTCCAACTTCTTTGCGGATAGCTCACGAGGAAGGCCTGGCCTTGGTCCGCAGGCATTTCGAGTAGGCTCTGATCAAGATGTAAAAAAGTGAGCCTGGGGCTGGACCCAATAGCAATCCTAGGTTCAAGAGTGAGCCAGTGTGACAACTCAGCGACTATTGGTCTCCACGTCCCTGCTTCCTTCCCACGAAGGATGGAATTAGGGCGACTGAGCACAGCCAAAATTCCTCAGACTCGATCCCACAAGGAGGCCTAAAGAGAGGTGCGTTGGCTCCTTCACCAAGCCTCCGGTGGCTTCAGGGCCAAAACCCCACGGCGGGACATCGTTTCTATCTTGTGTTGTAATCTTTCTCGTTTAATCCAATAACCCTGTTCTTCTGTTAAAAAAAAAAAAAAGTACAAGGCAAAAACAAAGGCTAGGTTCACGATTCCTACTTTTAGAAATGCAGGTTCAAAATCAACCCAGTTGTAACTGAGGAGGAAGTGCTTTCAACCTAAGGCTTGCAACAGCAGCGGGAAGGAAGGGTTTCTCAGCCACTGCGGGGCAGCCATTCCAACAGGTCCAAGACTCACAACTGGAGTTGGCTTGTCCCAGACCAGGGCCAAGGGGCATCGGGCTTGAGTAAATGCTAGTGCTTGGTACAGTGAGTCCTCAAATAAATATGTCCTGAATATCAGAGGTGGTGCAGATTTAGGACACAAATCTTAGAAGTAGAGCAAGGTGTGTAAGTTAATACACTGCAAGAGTGCTGCTATGTTAAGTGTAGATTATTCTCTAGCGGTCTTACTTTGCTCTCAAGTCCTCTTTCTTGTGGGAGGGGAGGCAAAAAAGGACATTTAAACTTGCCAGGTAAGGGTAACTTGGGTCTATTTTGGGGAAATGTGATCTTTCAAGATTCGTCCCTCCTCCTTCTTGCCTAAATGTCATCTTAAAGTAGAGGAAAGGTTTGACAGAGGCCGGGGGTGGACCTTAAAGCCATCCTGGCCTCTGCTTTCCCTCTAGCTACTGACAAAGGGCATGGGCTTCGATATTCCTAGAATCTGCTGTGTGTTCTTTCTCACTCTGAACTATTTTAGCAACTTCTATATAAGTCTAGATTTATAAACATATATAGGCAAATAAAAAATTATTCAAATAGAATTTTAAAACAAGCTAAAAATATATATGTATATATCTCTTCCATGCCAGCCAGGAGCCAAAAGAGACAGGAGTAGGACCTTCGGCTCCCCCATCCCATAAACCAAGGCCATTGCCATTCTGCCACAGTTAGTTACCCTTTGCTAATTCAAGGTCACTTGTACTGGCATTGACTTCTCAGAGTCAGAATTATCCTTTTCATGGCCTCATTTCTTCAAGCTCAGGCCCAGGAAGGGAACAGGGGGGCTGGGTCTCTGAAGAAACCATGCTAAGCACACCCCCTCTTAGCTACCTTCCTCATCTTTTTCCATCCTCTCCCCAGTGAGAATTCTACGTCATTTTTCCTGCTGGTCAGAACTCCTCCTAAGTTTGTCCTCTTTGCTCCCACCGTATGGATGTCTCTTCTAAGGGGTTACTTTTCTAAGGGAGACACTGAGCTTTATGGCTTAGTCCTGCTGCTCTATGGAGAGCGGGGAGAGCACAGAGGGATACAACAGGGCAGTGAAAGGGGATTCTTTTTGCTGCCAGAGTGAAGCCACTTCCTATTGTTGGAGAATACCTTTAACAACGATGAACAAGCAGACATATCTAGGCCTTCTTACATATGGCCCCACTTCATACATATCCCCCAGAGAAGGAGGAATGGCTCACCTGATTGAACGGCCAAAGACACATACATTGAACCACATTTACTACTGAGTGAGGATACCAGGCTCTAAAGGCTAGTAACCAAGCCCCATGTCTCTTTCACTCCCTGCACCGGCACAGAGGGCTTTCCTCTGCTTCCTCTCCTCTACCCCATGGATCAGCAAGCCAGGCAAGACTGCTTCTCAGCTGGGCAGAGGCTCGGCCACCTCCTTCCTGTCCTTTCTTTCCCAATACAGCAGCTTCGTCTCCACGATCACCAGAGCCACGGAGTGGCCAACCTAGACCTGCCTGGCCTTGGGCACTAGGACAAACATACACGTTTTCTTAATCTGTTTTCTTTTCTTTTATCCTGTGGGCATACCTCTTCTAACCCTGTGCTTGCAGAGCTCGAGCTGTGAAATAGGGAGAAGTCCACACTGAACCCCAACACCTGAGCCCAGGGTGGCGAAAGATAAGAATCACCATCCAGAACTAAAAGATGACAAGGAATGGTGAAGACATCGGTATTCACCATGGCTGGTTTGACACTGTGCGGGCGTAGGCTGATTGAGGGCAGTTGGAGAGCACAGTAGCTGAGTTGGGAAATCAACACAGGCTTTCCAGGAACTCAGACTGTCTAAGTCAGAATCAAATCTTGGATGGGGATAGACGTTTCTTTCCTGAGTCACACGGAGCTCTCTGGGGGAACCCTAGAGCTGCTGTCCTTTGCGTGAATTTCAGACCCACGGCTAGTAGCAGGAACGGAGCCCTTCCGACCTGGCTTTTTCTCAAGCTCAGCTTAGCCAGTAGAAATCCAATGGATTTTTTTGGTTACTTGTTTTCTCCTTTAGCTGGTTTCTCAGCCTTGGGTAGATGACCCAAGTTAAACTTGATGCAGTAAGAAGGTATTTTCAGGAAAGAAAGGTTTAGGCTGTTTTGGAGTAGGAAAGTTTCTGTGAGCCTGCCCTCCCTGGGCGTCAAAAGCACCATCTCTGCAGAGCAGCTGCAGAAAGCCAGGGTCTGCGGAACCACATCTGACCTTTTTACAGAAGATCTTCCCCGCCACGTTCAGGGTCACCGGTCCTGGCTAACTTGCCCAGTATGACCGGTAAGCTGACAAGCTCAGACAAGAAGCTTCTCTCCTTTCTCTGTTCCCCAGATAATCCTAAATCAACGGGCTGGCAACTGCAGTATCGGTCTGGAATTGTGCTGGGATCTGGAAATGTTATTTTTGCCTGTGATAACTGCTGGCGGTATTTTTATAAATATCATGGGAGTGTGGCGGCTGCTACCCTGACCTTACGTATCCTGTGCTCTTTTGGAAGAGTGAAGACATAGGAGTGAACAGCAGTTGGCTCAGTCTTACTCTGCCGTCTTGGAGGAGTTTATGTCCATTCTAGGGTAAGATGCTTAAGCTACGGGGAAAGCCCCTAGTGGTGGCCAGCCTATGAAAGTTAGAAGCATGGGTGGCTCAGCTGGTTAAGTGTCTGCCTTTGGCTCGGGTCATGATCCCAGGATCCTGGGATTGAGCCCCACGTAGGGGTCCCTGCTCAGTGGGGAGTCTGCTTCTCCCTCTCCCTCTGCCTGCTGCTGCCCCTGCTTATGCGCTCCCTTTGCTTGTGCATGTGTTCTCTGTCAAATAAATAAAATCTTAAAAAAAAAAAAGTTAAAAGCATGTATTAAAAGGAGGACCATGTTTTCCATTTTAACCATATCTCTTGTGCACAGAGAACCCTATGCAGGAGTTAAGATTTGAATATTCATACGTTCCACCTTTATTTATTAATATTCGTGCACTGCTAGTCAGGCGTTATTCTTTGCGCTAAGGACCAAACAGACAAGGTCCCTAGATTTACTGGGCTTCCATTCTAGAGAAAAGAGATGATAAACCTACAAATAAAAGAATGATTCCAAATGATTACAAGTGCTAAGGAAAGAATTTAGCCATTTATCAGGGTCCATTATGTTCTAGGCACTTTCTTAGTGTTTTATAAATATTAGCTCATTTGGTCTCATAACAATCTATAAAGGAGAAGATGTCATTATCCTTGTTTTCAGATGAGGAACCTAAAATCACAAAAACAGTAAATAACTTGGCACGTAGTGGAAGGAGGAGTCAGGCCCCCCCCCCCACCATCACCCCGGGGTTTAGCTCTGTTGCTCTAACAAGGTAGTGGGATTCAGAAGAGACTGGAAGCAGAGACAGGAGGGAGGTGCTGATTTAGAGAAGGTATACCTAGGACAGGTTTGTGAAGAGATGAGTTTGCAGCTGCGTCGTGAACAGTGAGAAGAACCCATCAGACAAGCATTGGGACAGAGGTTTCAGAACAGAAGGAATAGCGTATACACAGCCCTGTGGGAGAAAACACCCTTACACCACCTGGAACGGTGAGATCAGAGATAGACAAGGACCAGATTGTGTCTAGTCTTGTAAGCCACAGTTGGGAGTATAGATTTTATTCTAAGTATAATGGGAAACCCTTGAAAAGCAGGGAAATGAAATGATCTTTCGTGCAAACTACATTATAAGTATATAAACGCTCGGGAAAAAGCCCAGAAGGAACATACCAGCAGATAACTCGTCAGTTCTCACTGTGGGTTGGGGACCACGGCAGTGATCAAGGAGACTGGCTTTACCTGTTTTTCACATGAAAATGTGCCCGTGTTGTCATACAAGTGAATAATTTTTATAAACAATTCAAGCTCCATACAATCCCATGTGTTGCAGCTTAAAACCCACTTGATTGCAAGCAGAGATGTCATGCTAAAGAAATCACAGTGTTTGTGCAGCTTGTGAAGCCTGTTCTAGAGACACCTGGATGCCAGGACGTGTATCTCCCTTAGAGAAACCACAAGCAGGCGTGTGTATTGCTCAGGGAACAAATCTTCGCAGGGAGAAGCTGAGACTACAGAGAAGGGGCATGTTTAGTGAGGCTGCATTGTGAGGACTAAGACCTCCCCTGGTTTCCCCCAGTGGGAAGCAGCCACTAATCTAGGGCATTGTAGAAAGGTTGAAAACCATTTTCAGTATATGGTGAGCTACTGCCATTTCTGTCTTTCTTTACAGAACGAATTTGATGAAATGTGCTCTGGGAGTAAACCTGGCTTATCTTGCACACCTGCTCTTTTGACACTTGAGCCCCTTGGGGTTTAGTGCCCGCGTGCATAGCTTGCTGCTTTCAATCTTCTGGCTTCCCCTGTAGAACCGACATTCATCACACGGTGTATTTCTGCTGCCTTGCTGTTCACCTCGACTCCCTCCATTCTGCTTGGAGCCCTCAGGAACACGTGTGCCGTCTGTCCACTGCCTCCTCGTTATTAATGCTCTCAATTCCAGGGACTTTTTCTATCCAAACCACTGCTGGCATTTTTCTCCCACGGTCACATCCTGGACATGTTCATCGCCTCTTACCACTTCTGAAAATATGTCCAAACATGCCAGCTTTCCAGCCCAAGGGCTACCACTGTGGAATTCTTCCCTGCCATCATGACCCCCAGTGCATGACTCCCATGGCTTTCTCGATGCCTACAGCCTCTCCTTGTCTTCCTTTCTGTCTTGCTTAGTCTCTGTGGTTCATCATTAAAATCCACAGCCTTGTTTCTTGTCCTCCTACCACATACTTCCACAAAACTTTCAGGTTTTCCAGGTTTAAATGTTTTCTAGTTTTATTATCATTTCTTTCTTGATACAGGTGTTATTTACAGGTATAGTTCCTTTTTTTTTTTAAGATTTTTATTTATTTGACAGAGAGAGACACAGCGAGCGAGAGAGGGAACACAAGCAGGGGGAGTGGGAGAGGGAGAAGCAGGCTTCCCGCTGAGCAGGGAGCCTGATGCGGGGCTCAATCCCAGGACCCTGGGATCATGACCTGAGCCGAAGGAGCCTAAGACAGATGCTTAAGGACTGAGCCACCTAGGTATAGTTCTTAACACCCAACATGAGGGGATTGCCTAGTAATCTTTTTGTTGTTGATTTTGAGCTTATTGCATTATTATCAGAGAACACACTCTGATTTCAATCCTTTTAGATATACTGGGGTTGCCTTTAGGACCCACCATGTGGTCAATTATAGTGCAGATTCTATGTGTACTTAAGAATGTGTATCTTGCAGTTTGGAGCTCACGGTTCTGTATATGGCCTTGAGGTCAAGTTTGCAGATAATGTTATTCAAGTCTTGTTTATCCTTACTGACATTTGCTTGTTTGTTCTATCAGTTACTGAGAAAAATATGTATCAAATATCTCACTATGATTGTGGACAAGAGGAAGGCCTAACTATTTGTCATGGAGTAGTGGAGGATATAGAAGATTCAAGGGAAGGTTCTGGAAAGACTGATCACTTGAAAGTGACACTTGACTTCTTATCCCATCTCCTCTCCTTCTATCTAAATTATTTAACTACCCTAATCTCCTCCTGAAAGATACCATTTAAGTGTCTAGTAAATCATAAGTGCCAGCAAAAATTATTTTTCTTTATTTTATGAGAAGGGATTGATATTTTACTCTAGAACCACGCAGTGATTCTAACTTTATACTCGTAGGCAGTTGGATATATTTATGTTTAACTGTGCATGGCATTCCTGGTATGAACTATGCATCCTCTCCTCTACTTCTCAGTATTAAAGAATCTCTTTGACATTTGCCTGTGCGAGGTAGCTTAAAAGGCATATGAGCTATCTACTCTACATAACAAATTACTATGAAGCCTAGACACTTTAAAATCACAAACATTTACTTATCTCAGTGTTTGTGGTTTAGAATTCTGGGCATGGTATAGCTGGTTAGCTCGAGGTCAAAGTCTCTCAAAACGTCTCTCATCAAGGTGTCCACTGTGGCTGTGGTCATCTCAAGGCTCATGTGGGGAGGGATCCACTGTGAGCTCACCCCTATAGCCATTGGTGGACTTTGCTGACTATTGGGTGGAGACATCAGTTCTCTGCAACATGGGCATCTCCACAAGTCTATCCCCAACATGGCAGCTGGCTTCCCTCATAGTGAGCAAATGACAGAGCAAGAGAAGACACCCAAGACAGAAGCCATATTTATAAATAAATAAATAAAGCCATATCTATTTAAAAATAAGACGACTTTTAGAGCAGTTGTGGGGTTCCAACAACAGTGAGCATAAAGGACAGAGCGTCTTCACATACCCTCTACCTCTCTCCACACACAACCTCCCACACCGTTGACATTCCTCCCCAGAGCGGTACACTGTTACAATCGATAACCCTACATTGACACGTCATTATCAGCCCAAGTCCCTAGTTTCCATTAGATGTCACTCTTGGTTTTATACATTTTATTGGTTTTGACCAATGTATAATAGCAAGGTAGTATCATACAAAATAGTTTTACTGCCTTAAAGATCCTCCGTGCTCGTTTTATTCATCCCTCCCTCTCTCTAATGCCTGGAAACCACTGATGTTTTTACTGACTCTGTCATCTTGTCTTTTCCAGGATGTCCTATAGTAGAAATCATGCAGTATGTAGACTTTCCAGATGGCCTTCTTTCACTTAGGGACATGCATTTAAGTTTCTTCCATGTCTTTTCCTGGTTTGAGAGCTCACTTCCTTTTAGCGTTGCATAAGATTCCATTGTTGGATGTACCACTCATCCATTCACCTACTGAAGGACATCTTGGCTGCTTCCAGGTTTGGGTAAACCATTGTCTTTTTGAAGCCTCATCTTGGAAGTAGCATCCCATTACTTCTGTGGCATTCAATGCCCTGGAAGCAGGTCACGAAGTCCAGCACACACTCAAAGGGGAAAGATCACACAAAGGTATGAATACCAAGAGAGGAGGATCATAGAAACCACGGAGGCTGTCCTCCACTCCGAGGGGAGACAAATGTTTACGGCTACCTTGCCGATGCCCAAGCAGCCAGGCCAGTTACAGAACACCCTTAATAGGATCTGTGCCTGAAAAGACTCTTGTGTTGATGTAACTTCACATGCCAACATATCAAAGACTAATAGCAACACAGTGAATGCACCTGGCTCGACTGAGAACAATCTGACAGCAACGTACATCACTTTAACATCTGCTGCCCTCTCGTTTTCCTCGAAAAACAAAATCTACTTCTGGCGTATTTTCTTGGACAGCTGCCCATCCTGTTCAGGTTTTCAAAAAAGGAATTCCCCAGTTAAAGTGTACCATTTGTTCCACTCCTGTCTGTGCTGCAGAGTGGGGTATATATCATAGAGGGTAAAAAACCCATAAATAAAATAATTCCAGTATCGCTGCGTATTATTATATCACTTACGTCACACATATAAAATATCATTGGAATGTTTATATGAACTCAGCACGTACAATTTTATTCTTTGTTGGGAAAATTTGTAGTATTGACCCTCAGCTGAAATGTAAGGGTGAAAATCCGGTGCTTTTCTTTCCTCCTCAGCTCCTAAACTCCTCGAGGAGCCCAACATTTGGTGGAAAAACTGTGAAGCCATCTCTTGGTGGAAACAGGGGATTGACACGCTTATTTACAACTTTTAAAAGTGGAATTCCTTGACTCGCTGAAAGAAGTTTCCACAGGCAGTAGACCCCCTGCCCTTTGCCTTACTGGATTGTTACGTCCAACCTGGGTATGTCCTCACGTTAAACAGCTCGGTGATTTCTGCCTTGGAGGGTCTACCGTCGTTTGAAAGCAATGGCACCACATCACCACAAGAGGGAGCACAGAGCCACGGAAGCGTCTCATTCATTGTGTTTAAGGCTAGGCTCTGCCCGTTCTGTTTCTATTTCCCCCATACTCCTTCCCCTTCTAATAACCCCGAGACCTTCTTCTGAACAAAGGCAGGGCCAATATCTGCAGATCTCTGTAAAGACAAGGAAAATATCGCCCGGAGCCGCTTATTTCTCTTGCTTCTGACTTTGCCAAAGAATGCCCTCCAGGACTGATGCGCATAGAGGTGGGTTCCTGTATGGATCCTGAAGGCCCCCTCCAGTGCTTGTCTCTGCTCTTCGATTTGCCACCAGAGCCCAAAGGCCTGGTTTATGAGAATACTTGCTATGGTCAGTGATTCAAGTAGTCCTCGAATTAATTTATCATGGCACTAATGTAACCGGTAGTACGGAGGCCAATGAGTAACTTTCAGAGTCCTGCAGTAAGCACTCAGTGAGCAAGAGAAAGGTCAGATTTAGAGCCTGGGAAACACACCTCTCTTGGAATGACATAAATAGAAATCCCCAATTATGATCCACAATCATTCATGAGTCCTTTGTGCCTGGGGAAGTTCTAAAACTCTGGGCCCCATAAATGGTGATGGCACATGGTACCTAATGACCATACAGGGTGTTTGGGGATTTTTTTTTTTTTTTCATTATTAGGCCAGCCTGGAAAAAGAATAATGAATAGAGCTGAGTAAGATAGTTTTCCCTCAAATGAGTTAGTCAGACACTGCAGGCAGGATGTCAGGCAAAAATAGAGGGAGGAGTGAATACCTTAGAGCTGTGACAGGAGAAATATGAATCCTTGAGTCCTGGCTGATGCTTACTGATACACACGGAGTCAGCAGAACAGGTTTCCAAGCTACGATCCAAAACAACAACAACAAAAATTGAAAATAAATTCCCAAACGTCTGCCACAAGAATTCATTCTTTCACTGGATATTGTTATGATAACTCTTCTCCAAAGAGTTCCAGGTACACTAAATAAGAATGTAAGCTTAGACACTGTCAGAGGCAAATCCTCTGGTAGTGGGGGGAGAAAAGATGAGAGATGGCAAAGACAATAACCAAGGAGCCTTAGAAACTGGAGATGACTCCAGATGCCTGGAGAAAGCGCAAGGGCTCGATCTTTTGGCATGAAAATATTTAACTGAAGGACGAAGAAGAATAGAGCCAAGGCCCTGGACTATAGCGATCTTGAAAGCCTGGGGGGAACTTATTGCAACTTGGAGGACACGTCAGATCTTGGAGTCCTCCAGAAGGTTTCATATCCAGAGCCTGTCATGATGTAATTCCCCAAACTCCTCTCCCTGACACCCTTCTGCATGAACACAGGTCCCTCGAACACAACGCTCATTTATTACGGAGAAATCGATGACTCCAACTCACCACAAGCTTGTATTCCAGCCATTGTGTCAGGGCTCCTGCCCAGCTTTAGATCTGCTCAAATCAATAGGATTTCACAATGAGGGCCCCAAAGCCCAGGAACTTCTTAGAAGAAGACTGACCGTGTATCCAGACTGAGAAGTCACTACGTGGAGGTCTAGCTCAGAAATCTCAGAAAAAAAACAAAACAAAACAAAAACACAAAAAAATGCATGGGATCCTGGAGGCTTGTCATTATCCATCGGTGCAATTAGGGGAGTATGAAGCTTTGATTGGTCAGAAGTGGGTCACGTGCCACCTTCGGGGCTGGGGGGTGAAATGAGCTCCACCTGCATGGAGATAGGAGAAGAGTAGATTCCCAGTTAATGTTGGAAGCTGTTAGAAAGAGAATAAATGAATTCTGGGCAGCCCAGAAATAACACATGTCCACCTCAACCATCTTTCAGCCCTTCTCTCTCCATAGTCTCCAGCATGGGCCCATTTGGCTTACAGGGAACCCTGGATGTCTGAAGACCATGCAAATGGAACCGTTGGCATTGTGCAATAGGGTGGCCCTGACTATGGGCACATGGGTCATTGCTATATGATGAGGACCATTAATAGCTGTTTCAGTATCTGCTCAGATCTTTTGTTAATTTCTATGGTCACCAAGTTACACACTCACGCACACACTCACACACACACACATATCAGGGAAAGAAGCCAAGCTAATGACAACATCTGACAGCAACAACAAAGACCTCCGAAAATAACCCATCACAGTAATTGGGGAAACTTCAAGGATTGCCAGTGTGGTGGAAAGTTTTCATTCCCACTGTTTTAAATTCATCGTAGAACAAGGCACGTTATCTATACAAAATGCACATTAATGACTTGCTTCAAGTAAACATCTCTATTCCCCTCTTTCAGACTACGGTTACAAAAAGTTGTTTAAAGAACAGATACTTTTTATGCGCATCTGGTTCCCATATTAACCACATGTAATCAAATCAATGATTGAGTCTTTATTTTTTTTAGAGAAATTCTTTTTTTTAATTTTTTTAATGTTTTTTTATTATATTATGTTAGTCACCATACAGTACATCCCTGGTTTCTGATGTAAAGTTCGATGATTCATTAGTTGCGTATAACACCCAGTGCACCATGCAATACGTGCCCTCCTTACTACCCATCACCGGTCTATCCCATTCCCCCACCCCCCTCCCCTCTGAAGCCCTCAGTTTGTTTCTCATAGTCCATAGTCTCTCATGCTTCATTCCCCCTTCTGATTACCCCCCTTTCTTGGGAGGAGTGATTGTCCTTCCACAACGAGACATCTTTTCCAAATTTTCAGAGCAACAAGGAGATAAAACAATTTTTCCCAGGAAAGACATCCTTTTTCCTCAGAGTGATTCAATTCTGCCCCCACCATCTGTAACTTGCCACTGGAAAATCTCACTGGCAGCCTTTTGGGTGCTCCTGAGGACACTGACTCCTGGGAACTAGGTCTCCTGATGCTCTCAGACCTGCAGTGAGCAAATGTGGGCTCAGGAGCCAGAGGGTGAAGACTCCCATCCTGCGGGACTTGACGGTGCCCACACAGGGGGCCATGTGTACAAGGGCTCTGGGGTCAGGCAGGCTGGAGTATCTTCCCAGCTCCTTAACTGACCAGCTGTGGGTACACCTGGGTGGCTCAGTCGATTAAGCTTCTGCCTTTGACTCAGGTCATGATCTCGTGGTCCTGGGATCGAGTCCCACATTGGGCTCCCTGCTCAGCGGGGACTCTGCTTCTCCCTCTGCCTCTCCCTTTGCTTGTGCTCTCTTGATCACTCTCTCTCTCTCAAATAAATAAATAAAACATTAAAAAAAAACCCCACACTGCCAGGTGTGTGTCTTTGAACCATTCTTTCTTTCTGAGCTTAACTTTTCTCCCCTATAAAATGACAATAGAATTTCTTACCTTCTCAACTTGTGCTGGAGAACAAGTTTAGCCAGGCCCTTAGTACTAAATTAGTTTGGAGTGAGCTTTTTGATTTGTGTTGGGTTTTTTTTCCCTTTTGTTTTTAAGTGCCCAGGAGATAAAGCTTGGCCTGAACGCTTGCTTCCATCAGGAGACTATCATTGACACCTTGTAGCAGCCTTAAACTGAGCAAGGGGAACATTAGGTAACCTGGTCCTTCATCAAAAATAAGAAAAAACCAGTACAAAGGCTTCCCTTGGGCTACCAACTTGAAAGAGCTAGCAAACAAACCTTAGGCAGTCTAAAGAATGTTTAACATACCTAATATCCTAGAGAGTTTGTGCTTCTAGCTTACTTTTTATTTTTTTTTATCTCAACAATTAGTTTTTTATTAGTACCACTTTTAAAACTTAATTATTTGGTCTTGGTGACTCGTTCATGAAAACACTGTTTTTTACAGTTAACACTTTTCACTTTTTTTTCTTTTAATGGCTGTATTGGTGCATAATTTATGTAACTAAAAAATTCACCTGTTTTAAGTGTGCAATGCAATGACTTCCAGTGCATTTACAGAGTTATGCAATTATTATTTTTGTTTGTTTAATAGAGTTCATTTCTGATTGACCCAGTTCTCTGCAATGATGTTTGGAGTTGCATAAACAACAAGAAGCTGAGCAGCATAGAATATTCAGCAAATTTGACTACATGTGTATTTACAGCTACTGATCTATTTTAAAATATTTAATATCATTGCTTATCACCTGTTACACAATTCTGCCTTTAATGTCTCAGATTACATGAGAATCTTACATCGTTGTTTTACATTTTTCTAACGTGTCATGCTGAACGGCAAAATTCTGAATTTTCTTGACTTTATTTTTATTTTTTATGCCTTTTAAAGTTTTTATTTTAATTCCAGTTCGTTAACACAAAGTGTTATATTAGTTTCAAGTGTACAATATAGGAATTCAACACTCCCATACATCACCCAGTGCTCGCCACAAGTGCACTCCTTAATCCCAATCACCTATTTCACCCATCCCCCCACCCCCTCCCTTCTGGTAACGCGCAGTGTGTTTTCCAAAGTTAAGAGTCTGTTTCTTGATTTATCTCTCTATATCTTCCCCCCCACCTTGGCTTGTGTGCTTTGTTTCTTAAATTCCACAAATGAGTGAAATCATATGGTGTTTGTCTTTCTCTGACAGACTTCGCTTAGCATAATACTCTCTAGCTCCACCCATGTTCCAGCAAATGGCAAGATTCTTTAGTTTACATTACTTTGACTCTTAATTTTGGCTCAAGGATTTAATATGATCCATCGCACAGTCCAAAAAGGAGAGATTCAGAGCATTATTCATAGTCATAGCTTCTATTTGTTGAGGATGTACTAGACATCCTGTTCTGAGTGCTTTATGCGCCTTTAGATTATCGGAAGTAGGATATACCCACGTTACAGATGAGAAAGCAGCGGCTCCAAGCAATGAAACCACTTTCCCCAGCTTCAAATACAAAGCTTGTTTTCTTCCCCTGAGGACACTTTACAGCTACCCCAATACTTTAAATAAACAATCACAAGTGCTTACAAATAATAAACCTTAATTTGAATCAATACATTCTCATGATCCTTCAGGACAGACTTTAATTCTGCGTTCTAGACGGTCTGTGTCCACTCACCACGCCACGTGCCCACTAGTCTGTTTCTGGACAAGGTTTCCTGGAACTAGCGGTTTCTTAAGTTCCCTCCCCCTTCTCTATTCCGCAGGGAACGCAAAACCAGCCTAGCAATCACCTTGCATCGATCAGAACCGTTTCAGTTATAACGACAGAAACTTGGCTCAAACTGGCTTCAGCAAAATGTACTGGCTCTTGAAACTAAGAAGCCCAGGGGAAGGCTGACTGCAGACGTGGCTCAAAGCGTCACCTCAGATGGTAGCATTAGGACTCACTTTCTCTCTCCTCCCGGAAACACACTGGCTGCCAGAAGCGCCAGACTCAAAACCTCACGGTTTCAAGTCCAGTGGAAGAAAGAGTGGTTCTTTACCTGTTTCTCCAGTGAAAGTTCTAGGATAATCTACAGTTGAGCCTGATCAGAAGGCTGTGTTAAGTATTCGTCCCTGAATTAATGGCTGACTCAACGGGGATGAAATGCTCTGATTGGCCAGACCCAGGTCACGTGCACAATTGTCATTAGAGTTCTCATCAGCACCTGGATAGAGAGTTGGGGACAGGTGGTTCTCCTAAAGAAAAAACAAGATATTATGTGGGTTGGTTTTTTTGTTTGTTTGTTTGTTTGTTTAAAGATTTTATTAATTTATTCGTGAGAGACAAAGGCGGAGGGAGAAGCAGGCTCCCCAGTGACCCGGAAGCCCGATTTGGGACTCGATCTTAGGACCCTGGGATCAGGGCCTGAGCCAAAGACAGATGCTTAACCAACTGAGCCACCCAGGTGCCCTAAGACACTATTACCAATAGAATGAGAATGAATGCCAGACAGCAAATGTAAATGACCACAACATAATAGGTCCTAAAGCCCTATGAGCCTAGGGATTCTCGATTACATACATCCTGCAGTCCAGGCACATGGAAAGACAGGAAGACAGAACATTAGAAATGAAGATAATTCCTGAAATGCAGATAAGGACTGCCGACATATGGACAGAGGTCCTATGTTCTGGCTACGTATGGATTCAATCAGTTAAAATAAAGCACCTTTCACGCAAAAATTAAGTTATGCCAGAGTTGATACCTGTGTTTCCATAGCAATGTAACAAGTGTCAATCATCCCTCTTCTCCTATGCTCACTTGGTCATGACCTTGGAAATTCCAGGGCTCAAAACAAAGAAGCCATAAGAAAGACTAAAGGAGCCACAGGCAAGCAGGCCCCCCAAATACTCAGTTTATCCTAAAGAGCTAACAGAGGAGAAAATCTCTACTCAGCTGGTGTCCATATGGTTTACTTACTATGTACATAGAGTTTATGTCAAACCTGTAGCCGGAGACAAGGGTGATGCGGGAGGAACCGACCTATCACCTTTCTTGGAGCTGGAATCCACCAAGAACATGACCTGAGCTGGGCACTGGGGAATGAGAGGGGCAATTGTTCCAGGAGCCAGCAGACTGGTAAGATGGAATTTGGTTTCGGTTGGATGAGACTGTTCGCGCAGCCCCGGTACCCTGGGTGGAATACGTTATTCTATTCCGAAAGTAAAGAGAAAGGGGCAACCTGAGAGCTAGTGAGTATTTTCACAATGAAGAATACTTAACTCTGAATCTGAGTCTTCCTCAAATAGAAACTGCTCATTTCAAATGCCCCAAGGATTAGGCAGGTCTCCTCAATAAACTCTCTGAGCATTAGATCCCTTCTTTATAAAGCATCAAGGATGATACCCAAGTATATTTCAAATCTCAAATTTAAGAACCAGCATTTTCTTAGAAAAGGCAGCTGTCAACTACACAGGGATCTCAGCCCAGAGACCTGGCCTCAGCTCACACACGGCACCACCCCTGCACCCCCACATCCTCATCCACAGGTGGTGATGATGATGACGATGATGGTGGTGGTGGTGGTGGCTCCCAGGAATTGGTCACTTACTCAAGTGTTTTAACATAAGTAATGTATAGGTACCACAATGATCTCCACTTAACAGATCAAAATAACAAGAGACAGAGAAAAATAAGTAACCCACACAAAGCGACAGCCAGTAAGTGGCTCCCTCACCCACCTGTTTAACCCAATCATCTGATTTGTGGACATGGTAGTAAAGATCTCAATTTTCTCACTTTCGGTAGCATGCCTGTTGTTACTTTTAAAAATTGTCAGCCTTCTAATTTGGACATGCATGAACAAATCTCACAAAGGTAAGGGCGGGACTTAGGTGATTTAGATCATTTTTTGACAGCCACTGTCTTAGACCCACCACCGAACGTTCTGTCTTTGAACACCTAGAACCACAGAAGGCGAATACTGAGAATTCCCCTCAGCCACCTACCCATTCTGGGAGTTGTAGGATGTCACGCAGAGAATAGGGCTCTCAGCGTCGGTCCCGGGTTCCAGCCCCGGCTCCACCGCTTACCCCCTGAGTCACTAGGAAAAGTTCTTATCTTCTTAGGGTCAGTTTCTCTTCTGTAGAGAGTGCATGACACACCTCATATAATATAAAACAGCTAAGAGCTTCACGTTGGCACACAGGAAATGCTTCATGATAACAGCATCATGTTTGGGGTGGGAAACGTTGAATCCCGAGATGATCGATCCAAGATAGCTACAGAAGGGACAGAACGCTCAGAAGACAGGAAAGGATTAAATTTAGAGATAGCCGTTCTATCTCTGCAAGAACTAATCTTGACTAAAATAACCCCAAATGTGCCACTTCCTCTTTCCCGGAACAAAGAAAGAATGTATCATCTGTGAGAACTTCCATCCACGTTTCCCTTGAGCCACTCTCACTTGTACAAACGTTTTCGAATTCTAACTGTTGGAGCCGGGGAGGGGACTGGTGGTGGGGGTGGGGGAGAACAGATCAGGCAGTTCGCCTCCACCTGTATTCAAATCATCTCCGGAATGCCGCTTCTTGAGAGGTACTAGGAAGTTGATGGTGGTGGCTTATCACACCTCAGGGAAGTATGATCTCTGTTCCAGCTCATTCGTCTTCCTTCTTGATGAGAGTGAGTGTGAGTGTGGGGGAGGGGCACAGGGAGGGGCAGAGGGGGAGGGAGAGGAGAGAATCTTAAGCAGGCTCTACCCTCAGCACAGAGCCCAAGGATGTGGGGCTCGATCTCATGACCTTGAAATCGATCCGGGTGGAAATCAAGAGTCAGGTGCTTAACCAACTGAGCCCTCCCGGAGCCCCATACCGAAGCTATCCTTCAAGCAGCTCTTGCTCCCTTGAAAAGATGGATCCAGAAAAAGGTGGTGAGGGTAGGAGGTTGGCTCAGTGGCGTATATTTCAGAAGTTGCTTTGGCCAGACCATTATCATCATCATCCTGCAACAAGACTCAGTCATTGGTGTTTGTCGGGCATCAGAACTACTCGCTGGTTGGCTGCTGACATTAAGTCTCAGTGGGCAGGGAGCCCAGTGCTTTTGTGCCCTAACATTTCACCTCACAACATCCTCATGGTATTTGCCGCCTCAAGTTCGCAGTCCGCCACTCTTAGAGATGTTTGAAAAGAATACTTGATGAATCTTATGAGTAAAAGCAAACACAAAAGGGGTGCCTTGGGTGGTTCAGTCAGTTAAGCGTCTGCCTTGGGCTCAGGTCATGATCCCAGGGTCCTGGAATAGAGCCCCACCTCGGGCTCCCCACTCAGCAGAGTCCATTTCTTGCTCTCCCTCCACCCCTCGCCCCTCACCCTGCTTTCTCTCTTTCTCAAATAAATAAATAAATAAATAAATAAATAAATAAAATCTTTTTTTAAAAAAAGCAGACATAAAAGAATATATACTGAATGATTCCATTCATATGAAGTTCAAGGACAAGCAAAACTAGTCTCTAGTGCCAGAATAGTGGCCACCTTGGGTGGGAGACTTCTGGGTAATAGCAATGGTGTTTTGGTTTCTTGTTTTCTGAGAAAGAGAGCACGAGCGCTGGTGGGGAAGGAAGTGGCAGAGGGAGAGGGAGAGAGAGAATTTTAAGCAGTCTCCATGCTCAGCCAGGAACCTAACTTGACCTATCTCAGGACCAGGAAATCATGACCTGAACTGAAAGCAAGAGTTGGACGCTTATCTGACTGAGCCACCCAGGCGCTCCAGAAATGTTCTTTTCTTAATTGAAGTGCTGGTTAACAGGTGGGTTCCCTTTGAGAGAAATATCTGGAACTGTACCCTTAGGATTTTCTATTTATATGTTATACTTTAGTAAGTTTCCTGAGAGGAGGAGGAGGAGAAACAGAGGAAAGAATATAAGAAAATGAATGGACATTTGAAACAAAAAAAGTGAAATAACTAGAATCTGAAAAGAAGTTTCATTAATTAAAATCACAGTGAGCTCTCACTATGCATGTATTAGAAGAGCTAAGGTAAAAAATGTCGATAATGCCAAATGCTGGCAAGGATTTGGAAAAAACTAGTTCTCATACATTGCAGCTGTCAATGTAAAATGGCATAGCTACTCTGGAAAAGAAATTTGCTTTGCAGTATTTACCATACGAGTCAGTAGTTATGCTTGGGCATTCATCCAGAGAAGTAAAAACTTATTTCACCCAAAAAGATGGACACAAATGTTTATAGCGACTTTATTCATGATAGAAAAATATTGGAAACAACTCCAATGTCCTTCAGTGGACAAATGGTTGAACAAACTCTAGTATATCCATATAATGGAATATTACTCAGCAATAAAAAGGGGGTGCATTGCTGATACATGCAGCTACCGGGACAGACCCCAAGGGCATTCTACTTGGGGAAAACAATCGATCTCAAAAGATAACACGCTTTAGGATTCCATTTATACAACATTCCCTAAATGAAAACACCACAGAGCTGGAGAACAGATGACTGGTTACTAGGGATGGAAGGGGGACGAAGGGGGTGGGGTGTGAGCACAAGGAGGTAGGTGGCATGAGAGAATTCTTTGGTGGTGATGAATCAGTTCTGCATCTTGATTATGGCGGTCGTTTCACAGATCTCTAGATGGGATAAAATTAGGTAGGATGCTACACGTGCGTGCACACACACACACACACACACACAAATGCAGGTTCAAAAACAATGAACCCTATTTAATGAAAATTAAATAAGGTCTGTAGTCTGGTGCCAACATATTGTTGCCAGTCCCTGGTTTTGATATCGTATTACACCTACCTACACAACAGGGCTGGAGAGAGCTGGAGGAAGGGTGCATAGGACTCTGTACTATTTTTACCACTTCTTATGAGTCTATAATTATTTTAAAATGAAAAGTTGTAAAAGAAAAAAAAAAGAGAAGAATCAATCCTGGCCAGTTTCAATTAGCCCCATTTGCAAATCCCGTTTCCTTCAGGCAGACTTGTTACCCCGTAACTCCTGTGTCTCACCGTCAGGCGCTGTCAGAGGAAAGCACACAGCCCTTATGTGGAACTTCATCCATAGAAAATAACTTACAAATGGCGAGGGAAAGAAGCAACCGCATTACGCTTCTTAGGCTCACTGGTTCATGTCTCTTGCTCCTTGAGCTTGTATGATTTGCATAATGGGTTTCACATCAACTTTGAATGTAAGACTCTTTTACCGAAAGTGGAATCTTCACATATGTGTACAGAGATTTTCTTAAATATCATCATAACAGAAGGAAGGCAGGAGCGAAGGGAGACTCGGGAGACAAGTTGGCCAAAGTAAAGCCATTTTGGGTTTTAGGCAGACCCTTACCCTAAAAGTCCATGGGTCATAATAAAAGTGACAAGATCAGATGCACGGAAGACCACAAGACCCCACTCCCACTGGCCGTAAAAGCCACGACATTGGGTGGGCATTCTTAAAATTGCGTCCCGTGGGTAATTCCACAACCCTAACACGATAAAACAACTAACCAACCGATGTAAGTGATAATCCCAAAGTTAAAGAGTAAGCTCCTCCCTATATGGTTAGCTACTGTTTGAAAATTTACAAAGCCCTTTGTTAGAGGCAAAGGGAAGTGGTCTTCCCCATCTGGGAGGAGAGACCGCTACTTTGTCTATGAAGCAGCTCCTTTCTTACTTTTTTTTTTTTTTTTTTTTTTTTAGATTTTATTTATTTGAGAGAGGGAGAGAGAGCAGCAGCAGGGGGAGGGGAAGGGGCAGAGGGAGAGGGAGAAGCAGATTCCCTGCTGATCAGGGACCAGGGACACCCCCCCCCCCCAACACCACCACGTGGGGCTCAATCCCAAAACCTGGGATTATAACCTGAGCCAAAGGCAGCCGCTTCACCAACTGAGCCCTCCAGGTGCCCCACCCCACCTTTCTTACTTCCATACCTAATAAATCTTGTTTCTCTGAAAGTCTTGCTCTTGAATTCTTTCTCATGCAAAGCCAAGAACCCTCTCTCGCAGAGCCTTAGCCCATTTGGCATCAGAAGAGTTCAATTTAAGCTACTTAGGAAATAATCTGTATTAAAATTAGCACTGGAAAAAGACTGAAAAGCCTAGGTTGTCTTAAATTCCAAACTTAGTTCTTGCTGACAGCCACCAGGAAGTCAGAGCCTCTTACCAAGATGGCAGCTTTCTCCCTTTCCTCAAGTTAAAACGACTGAGAAGCCAGTGTTCTATCAGCGGGATGGCTTCTTTTAAAGTCTGGGAGAAAGAAATGTAGCAAACACTATCACACAGATGAGAGGTGACATCTTCTTTCTCGGTCTGCTAATAAATGCCGAACTGGTTCAGAACACAGGGTGGGTTTTAAAGCAATCAGCCATGTTTATATTATTATTCTTGGTTGAAATTCCATGGTTAGTCAAGACATAGATAAAACAAACTAAAACTAAAATTTCAAAAGCCCATCTTTTTGTCATCAGGAGATACAAAAAAATCCTGTCATGAGTTAGCAAGTATGAGGAAGTGTTGTGATTTGTCCAAAAAGGACTCTGGACACCAATTCTTTGAACATACACCAACGAAAAGGAAAAGCCCCCCGTCCTGTCTGAGAGCCACAGGAAAAGCCACTGGGGGTGAAACACAGTGAGGGTCCAAACCGCACACTGGGCTCCTTCCTCAGGCTGTGTTCCTGGGCCTTTGCTGGCAAGAGGACATGGTGCTTGTTACTGTTTCCCCTGGAAGACTCAGGGAGCTGGGAAGCGGTCCGCGACAAGCGAGAAGACAGAACGAAATGGTGGGCAGGACCCACTGAGATCTGGCTCACTGGCTAGGCTGGCAAGAACAGAGAAGGGCCAAGCTCGCAGGACCAGTTCAAACCGTGCACTTGTGTGTCCTGGTCTGAAGCCCCAGGGGACGGAGCTCCACCTCCCTGAGCACAAGGATGTGAAGCCAGGGTTTATCGAGCTTCACAAGTCTGGCTGCAATCAACTTTGGGAAACATGATCTTTAAAAAAAAAAAAAAAAAAGTCTTCCCTGTTGCTAGGTCTCATCTTCTCCGAAGAATTAAAAGATTAATTAAATGTTAATTAAAATGTGATTTCATAGTTTTCCCTTAGATTCTTCTACTCGGTAGAGTTTCTTTTCTTTTTATTTATTTATGTATTTATCAGGGAGAGAGAGAACACAAGCAGGGGGAGCAGCAGAGGCAGAGGGAGAAGCAGGCCCCCTGCTGAGGAAGGAGCCCGATGAAGGAGTCGATCCCAGGACCCTGGGATCATGACCTGAGTCCAAGACAGATGCTTAACCAACTGAGCCACCCAGGCGTCCCTACTTGGTAGAGTTTGTAATCTACATTTTGCCATGAACTCGTTTACAATCATTTTTATTTTGAATGAAAAAAAAAGGACTGTGAATATTTTTCTTTCACCCATACTTTCACGTGCACACACACATATTTGCCATTGATTTTGAAAATGAAATTGCCATTACCATGAGCATACTGCTTTTATTTATTTTTTTTTAAAGATATATTTCATTTATTTGAGAGAGAGCGCAGGGGGGAGCAGGTGAGGACGGGCAGAGGGAGAGGCAGAGGGAGTCTTAAGCAGACTCTTTGATGAACGTGGAGTCTGATATGGGGCTTGATCTCATGACCCTGAGATCATGACCGGAGCTGAAACCAAGAGTCGGACGCTTAACCAAGCATATTGCTTTTAAAGTGTCAATTTTAAAACTCAAACACTGTTTGAAAATTTTAAAACCAGGCAGCCTAGTTGGGGCTAACTAAGCTTTTCTTGAGATCCTCCTCATCCTGGAAATCTCAATTTTGTACTACCTTACCTGTGCGTGGTCACTGTCCCCACCAGTCAGTGAACGACTCCTCAGATACAGGAATTAGATAATCTCATATCGTTCCAGGGCCCAGCCTGGTGTTGGACACATAAAGGATGTTCAATCATCATTTCTTCAATTGACTAGATTGACTGACCATGCACAGATGGGACTCCCATCTTCATACGCACAAGAATGTGATTGTTAACAGGTTAGCCCACTGTTAAATCTTTTTTTTTTCATATGTATTTGTTTCCAGTTAAACCAGACTATCCCATGAAGAACTCCAGACACCCTCAGTACTCTATTACCTCTTTCGGAGCCATGAGGGGCAAGTAGCGATATGGTACCTCGTTTTCAAAGATGGCCCCAAAGAACCAAGCATCCCAGAATTCATGCCGTTGTGCAGTCCTTTCTGTACTAAACTGTAGTAGGCCTTATGTGCGGGGAAAGGGGGACCTCTGCAGCCTTGGGATGGTCAAAACTTGTACATTCCAAAGAAAGAACTGACCCTTGACTATAGCTCCCAGGAGATAATTTCTAAGTCCTTGATATAACCTCCTTAATTAGAGTATCTCTGTGTATCAAGGGCCTTGGGCCATACCAGATAGTTTATGCTAACCATGTGATTTCTGGGTAACTTCTGTTCTCACTTGCCTGGGGCTCTGGACCATCAGATATCAGTTTGACCTCTGGAGGGCGTGGAGACTAACGTAGGTCAGTCATTCCACGCCTCAGTGACTGGCCCCTAAGAAAAACCTAGACATCAAGGCCCGGGTAAGCTTCCCCGGTTGTACGTGTTGTTATACATCATTGCTGGGACAACTAAGCGTTGTCTATAAAACTCTACTGGCAGGGGACAACTGGAACCTTGCACCTGATTTCTCTTGGATTCTGTCCTCTGTGCTTTTCTCCTTTACTAATTTGAATCCATACCCTTTTGCTGTAATAAACCTTAACTGTGAGTATAATAGCGTTTCTGAGTTCTGTGAGTCCTTCTAGCAAATCATCAAACCTCAAGGAGTCATGAGGAGCCTACACATGGTCTGTAGTTTGATTTAATCAACAGAATGACACAGCAGTGACAGTGTGCCTGTTCTGGGCATTTGCCTTAAGAAGGTCCAGAAAAGGGGCGCCTTGGTGGCTCGGTTGGTTAAGCGTCTGCCTTCAGCTCAGGTCATGATCCCAGAGTCCTGGGATTGAGCCCCGTGTAGGGCTCCCTGCTCGGCGGAGAGCCTGCTTCTCCCTCTCCCTCTGCCTGCTGCTCTCCCTGCCTGTGCTCTCTCTCTGTGCCAAATAAATAAAATCTTAAAAAAAAAAAATAAGAAGGCCCAGAAACTTCTACCCCTGCAATTTTGGATGCCCTGAGAAAGAAATAAGTAGAGACCAGGGGACGAGGAGGGGCTGGCACAGTCAAATCTCGAGAAGATTCCAGCCTGAGCCACTGTCCGACTGCAACCACATAAGACCCCGCTACAGACAACTGCCCCATTAAGTTCAGCCAACCCACAGAATCACGGGAGAAAAAAAAAATGGTTGTTGTCTTAAACCACTAAATTTTGGGGTGGCTTGTTATGCAGCAGTAGAAAACTAAAGCCAGCAGGAATGATAAAATAATTGAAGAGATTCAGAATTTAATTGGCTGAGAGATCAGACCTAAGTAACTGCCGGAAACCATTACGTCTGACAACTCAACCCCAAAGAATTTTCCTAAATTGAAAGCAAAAAGGCATTTATTAAGGAAACCAGAAATTAATAAAAATTCTCTCGGGCTGTGGAAGTCTGTTGTTTAATTTATTGAAGGCTCCAAGCTTATTTCCATTGCTTGTTTGGAAAATGGCAACAAGCCATCGATAAACAATACCTCACGGAGGGACAGACTTCAGGTTTCAAAGCCCATCATGTTTTAATTTTATCCTTAAAATGAGAATGGGAGGTAGTTGATCTTACTCAAAGTGTAGATGAGGCAGGAGAGGTCCCCGGCAGACAAGTCGAAACCCTAGTTTCGACTGCCTGTACCCTGTGTGGTAACCTGTGGGGTTCTACCTGATACCCCACCAATGAGTTCCCGGGAGGAAGAGATGCCAAACTCCTGAGCCATGGTGTTTGAAAATACTGTGGAACATTTCCACTCACGGATTTCGCTGCAAATACTCAGTATTTTCAGCAAGCTAAAAACGTGACTGCTCAGTCAAGACAACACAAAGTCCATAAGCTTAGGCAACAGCAGTTATGGTGGCAATTTAATGATCAAGCCCTCTTCCAGGACAGTAAATGTCTTAAAAAATGTATCATTTGCTTTGCAAGTATTTATCCTTTAGTGAACGTAAGTGGTCTTAGGAAAGAGCAGTAAGAGACCCCGAGCAGTCACTGAGGTTGGTTGAGTGGTAGCTCTTGCTGGGCTCCTAACAGCCCATTTCCGGGAAAATGGAACCTGGATTTCTCATAAAACATCAATCATCCCGGATAATGGTGACAATCCAGGTATGCATACTCAGAGTTTTCACTTCCATGCTTTGAATTTATACCTCACATCAGGCAGGTTTAAATGACTTAATTAATCCATCCATAAGCTTTTACATGGAAAAACCAAAGTATAGAGAAGCATGTTGTCTTAGGTTGTTCTGTGAGTCAAATCGCATATTTTTAAAAATCACATGTGCTTTCCTTGTGCTGAGAACTGACCCCAAGCACCAAAAAACAGACTCTTAACTACAGAGAACACACTGATGGTGACCAGAGGGGAGGCGGGTCGGGGGACTGGGTGAGGTAGGTGATGGGATTAAGGTGTGCACTTGTCCTGACGAGCACTGAGTATTAAAATGTATAGAACCCCTGAGTCACTATATTGCATACCTGACACTAAAATAACACTGTAGGTTAACAATACTGGAATTAAAAAAAAAAACAACATACAAAAAACAGAATAAACCCCAAGTGCCTGATGAGCACCTCATCTCCACGAGGCCAAAATAGTTACATAGCTAAGAGGCAAGCAGGCAGAGAATTTCTTCAGGCACCCAAGAAGGACGATGAGGGGGCCTTATCCATTGGCTGTCTCTTCCGACAAAGATCTCATGGAAATCTGGTGGACATACAGCACAATTCTCTGTACTTAACATTTTCCAAAGCACAGATGTTTTTCCCTTAACTGTGAACGCTGGCTGACTTGTCTGAATCCTTTTCAGGGCTCAGCAGACGGGACGTTTTTGGTGTCTTGTCCCCTATAACTTGGGGGCTGATGTTCACTGCGGGATGGAAAACACATCTTTGGCTAGACAGACATGAAAACACATCTTTGGCCGCTTACACAAAAATTTTTCCATTTTGGGAAATTCCCTGTGATAAAAGTGTTTTCCTGGCTCTGGTCAGACATAAGTAACTACGAGGACACCTCAGTAAAAGAGAAAACAGATTTATAATCGTTTGCCGTGATAGTGATATGCGATTTTAAGCCCCTGAGGATTTTCCTGTTGTTTCATTTTGGAAACAAAAAGTTGACTCATTTTTCTGGTTAGTACCTCAGTGTTTTCATTAGGGGGTTTCTAGAAAGACTTTAGCTGAATCATCATAAGGAAAATTATTTCAGAGCTTGGATAAAAGTTTATCTCCCATAAACAGAACGGCCTGCTAAAACCTGCTTGGAGTTTAACAAATTACCGAGAAGCTTTATTCCTAGGAAGGCAATGTATCAAGTAACACAGCGATTTTTCAAACACGGCCAAGTTCAACTAGTTTAGATTAACACAAGTTTGGAACGCAAAATTGACTAAAAATGTCAAAATATTCTTAACATACTAATTAAGTTTGTTTTATTAGAATATTTTAATTTTGGGGTGCCTGGGTGGCTCAGTCAGTTCAGCGTCTGCCTTTGACTCAGGTCATGGTCCCCGAGTCCTGGGATCGAGCCCCACATCAGGCTCCCTGCTTGGCATGGAGTCTGCTTCTCCCTCTCCCTCTCCAGCTCCTCCTGCTTGTATATGCTCTCTCTCTCTGTCAAATAAATTTCTTTTTAAAAAGAATATTTTGATTACTTAGCAATTACGTAGCACTTAACTATTTACTACAAATATTTCATCAAATAGATATATTCATCTTTCATTTATTATCTGTCAAGGTCAGTATGCTAAATTATAATTAGGTGTTCTCATCAGGGATCTCAAGGATAAATTGAAATTTTCAGTAAATATCCAATTGGTATGTACAGATTATAAAATACCATTTAAATCTTTTGCAGGGGGCAAGACAGGAATGAGAAAGCTTAAGCCTTTCCTATTTTTAAGTATTTACATGATGGGAAAACAGAATTTTTCAAATAATTGTAAATGAGACATTGTTCTATAAGACAAAAAAAAAAGCCTTATTTCTGCACCATTAAAGTCTTTTTTTTTTTAAGATTTTATTATTTGACAGAGAGACACAGCCAGCGAGAGAGGGAACACAAGCAGGAGGAGTGGGAGAGGAAGAAGCAGGCTCCTAGCGGAGAAGCTGGGATCACGCCCTGAGCCGAAGGCAGACGCTTAACGACTGTGCCACCCAGACGCCCCTGTACCATTAAAGTTCTTAACACTGGTTCCTCTTTTAAACTCATTTTGAGTTGTATATGGAAGGTCCAAGAATCGGAAAAACACAAGGCTATTTTAAAAATGACTTGCTCAGATATTTCTAGCCTCTAAACCTGGCAAATAATGATAACATTTCAAAGTGAAGCCTTACCTTTTCTGGGGAACACAATGGTGAGGCCATGTCTCTCTTGGTTGTGGGCGCGTAAAGTGGCTTTCTCATCTATGGAAGGACTGCCTGGGGGGAGGAGCACGTTGTACCCCATGGATCAGTGTTGGCTGTGAGCAACTTGAATTGAAGTTCTGGAGGGGTCTGACATTCGAGCCACGAGATGTCCACAAATTGGAAACCATGTTCAAAGTTCGTAAAATGTCTCTGTATAAAATCATACCCAGATCTTTAGAGAATAGGTCAGACGTGTATGATTTAAATACCATCTCGAATGTCACTATGTGAAAAACCATTTCAGAACACATTGCCCACTGTTGTCTGAAGCAATGATGTTTTTAGAAAGGCCTTTATCCATACCATATTTATTTATTTAAAGATTTTATTAATTTATTTGAGAGAGAGAGAGCATTACCAGGGGCGGGGGTGGGGGGCGGTGGGAGGGGCAAAGGGAGAAGGAGAAGCAGGCTCCCCACTGAGCAGGGAGCCCGACACAGGACTCGATCCCAGGACCCTGGGATCATGACCTGAGCTGAAGGCAGATGCTTAACCACCGACTGAGCCACCCAGGTGCCCCCATCCATATGATATTTAAAGAAAACCCGGGTTTTACTGCTATCCTGATTTTGACACTTAATAGCTATGTGACCTTGGGCAAATTCCTTAACTTCTTTTGCCTTAGTTCCCTCGTCTGTAAAACAGTAAAGTTCATGGTAGGGAATAAATGAGTTAATTCGCCTGGCCCCTAATAACCAGTCTGTGTCAGCTGTTAATCTTAGTATTATCCCTCACCGATTGTATGAACTCATAATGTCTGCAGAAAACCCATCAGCGTGAAGTTTTAAAAAATCAATTTAAAAAACTGAGCTAACAGGACTCTCCCCTTCTAGACAGTCGTCACTGCCTTCCTCCGGTGTGAGATTAAGGGCTGCTCGCTCTCTCTCCCTCATGAACATTTGATTGCTAGCCTGCAGGCACAACTCTATGAGCCAAATGTGCCCAGTCTGATCAAAATGCATCCTCAGAACCCCCCTCTCTCTAGTTGGTCCTGTCCGTAGCTAGAGAGGAGCAAGAAGCACCCCCCCCCACACACACACACTGGCCGGGGACTCCGTCTGGCATACCTGTGCTGAGGGAGGTGAAAAGGACCACATCAGTAGTCCCCACAGACCTGCAGGAAAGCTGCTGAACTAACCTTAATCACCAACTTAACAGGCTGTGAAGCTATGCTCTTGCTACAACATCTAAGAGTCACCTGCCCGCTCTGGGACGTGAGAATGGTTAATTTCAGTTCGGATCTTGGGCTCGAGGATTTTATATCAAACGCGGAGACACTCTATCTCTGCTGCTTGTCTGGGACAAGCACACGAGGGACCCGGGGAAACTGATCACCTCCTTCCGGCTGGGCTGGGTTAAAGCAGATCACATCCTCTGGAATTTTCAAGTTGTGGGACCTTCCCTGGTGAACTCCCACTTTAATGCCAATCTTCTGGGAGGCAGGCAAATTCAAGGCAAACAAGTACACTAAATCATGGACACAGTGACAATGCAAATATTTAGGGCTGGTAGTTAAGTCTGTTATTTCCTGACAGTTGGCCGGCAGGTTTTTGTTTGTTTGTTTCTTTTTTTTTTTTTTTAATAAAATAAGATGTTTACTTTCTCATCCATGCGCATAAAATTATATAGAAACAACACACAAAGTGCTCAGAATGCAAATGTTCTTTGGTTTACTCATCAAAATTACAAATGACAAAATAGCAAAAACCTTATCAGTTAAATAAAAACAGCCACATTCTTTATTTACCTATCAAACCTTATTCAACATTGAAATGCATTTATTTTCATTCTCCTGGTCCACAGCAACAGGCTTTCTTTCTTTTTGGCCCTTTATCCCCCCTAAATTATTTTGATGGGCTCATCTCTAAAGATTGTTGTACTTTTCTTCCTATCTCTGACTTTTACAAGAACCACCTAGGTTTTTCTTTGTATCTCTTATACCTGAAACGGATACTAAAAGTGGAGATTTCTCCAGCACACATTCACAAATGACCACGCTTTCGAAGGATCACCACAGGTGCGAAAAAACAGGATTCCAGCCCCAAAGACATGACTCACAATGTCAAATACAGTTGGTTCCGACGACTGATATCAGGGAAGCACTTGCTTTTTTTGAGGGTTCAATCCAACCGCCTCAATTCTTGACTGTCTTAATTCTCCACAAAGTCTTAATTCTTCAATGTCAGTGACAAAGTCTTTAACAAAGGAACACTTAACAAAAGGTAAGACTTGCACACTAAATTATCTCAAAAGGAGCACTGGCAGCAAGGGAAAGCTCGGCTTTTTAGAGAGGTACATACACATAGTAAGGAATAACAGCGATTCAAAGTACATACGCCATACACGTGAGAGACACCCAACGTGCAACTGACATATCTGACCTAAAAAACACATCCTGAGGTTTGGAGCCATTCAGATCTGCATCACACACCCAGACACCTTCCCCACGATCTGCTGATTGTGAGGGAGGGAGGTGTCCACCGCAATTTTTGGCAATCTGCTTTTCTTCAAATGAAACAAGCTGCATAAAACGTTACTGATAGCGCCTGATGCCTGAACTGGGCAAGTCTTTCTGAAACATGGGTCATCGGTAAAAAATTCATTTTTCCTTCATAAATCAGCAGTGCTCCGTTTTCAAAGAAATCACGAGCGGTCACAGTCTTCATTCACATGATCAGATGTTCTCCTCGTCCAGCATTTTGTTGACCCCATCGCAGAGTTTTTGTAAGTGGGGCTTAAAATTCCCAAAGGGGTTATATAAGGCAGCTAAAAAATCACAATCTGAAAAATGGTCAAAGACGTTATTCACCCGTCCGTGCGACTTGGCCGTGAGGTGACGCTGGATGATCTGGTGGAGCATTTCTCTGCACTCATTCAGCAGCCGGGACAACACGTTCCGGTCAAAGGTGTACTCCACCTGGTGGAAGCTGACCACAGTCATGGCCAGCTGGTGGACCTTCTTCTTGAACTTCTCCATCAGCGCCAGCTCGTCCTGGTTGAACTGGTTATTCCGGTAAAGAATGGCCAGCTTGATGACTGTCTTGATGAGGTTTTTGATGATCTTCTCGGCCTCCTTCTTGTTCTGGGTGTACTCCTTGGTCACTCGGTAGAGCTCATCCAGCACCTCGCTGCTCGTGTCATCGATGAGGGTAGTGGCGATGGATTTGGACACCATTTTCCCCAGGATCTTCTTCTGCGCCTGCACGGCCAGGTTTTTGGAATTGAAGACATCTGTGGCCACTACAAAGAGGCAAATTAAATGAAAACAAAGAGATATTAAGATATCAAGGATTTTCCTTCTCACTTTCCCACAATATGGTTGCCTCCCATCTACTGACATTAGTTTCCGTTCAGAAAAGGATTTAAAAATTTTACTACATTTCTGGGCATTAGGTTCTTTCTTTCTCTCTTTTTTAAAGATTTCATTTATTTGTTTAACAGGGAGAGACAGAGAGTGCACAAGCAGGGGGAGCAGCAGGCAGAGGGAGCCCGATGCGGGACTCGATCTCAGGACCCTGGGATCATGACCTGAGCCGAAGGCAGGCGCTTCACCGACTGAGCCTCCCAGGCACCCCAAGGAAAGCCCTGGTTTAAACTTCAGCTGCAGAAAGTCAAATTTCCTGAGACGCCATCCCGCCCCTTCCAGTTTGGTCATCCTACCCACCCCGAATTTCAACTCTCAGAAGCTGAGTCTTAGAAAAGAACATTCATTCCTTGCAGAGCTCATCGTCACTTGCTGTTTCTGATGACTGGCCATTGTCTGTTCCCTTGAAACGTTTATACATTATATGGAAATAACCATACTTTTATGAGCTACTGAAATGTGCTCCATGAAAAAAACACTTTTGAAAAAGCTGAGGCTTAGAGTTTGCTTTAGAAATTACCATCACTTAATGTGACAGAGCTGTCAGATACACGTAATAATTGTTGTACATATTAAGTACGAAATGCCGTGTGATGCTTTTAGCTTACAGCCGGTCTGTGAAAATGCTCAGGACATGTTCACTCCTCAAACCAAGTTTAGTTCTTCCCCTAAATTCCCCCCCCAACTCTGGGCACGCTACTTCACCAAACTGTGCTTTCTCCCTTCCCTTCCGGGTCCTCCGAGCTGGAGTTTTCGGGGTCTCTATCCTCACTGTGGGTCCAGGACCAGCTGCTGTCTCTTGTAGGCCAGTGCGTAAGCCCAGGCCTGGGTGTTGGAAAGCAGTCATGTAGTAATGAAAGATAAAAAAGATTGAAAATACAGATAGGTAGGAATGAGTCAGGGCGGTAGCGATATACAATTATTTCTAGTTTGGACGGGCTAGCGGCTGAAAGCAGAAAGGCAGCTGCTCCCAGATCCAGGCTGCGAGGGTGTCTAAGAAGAGAGACTCCCTCCATGTGGGGCTGTCATGTTCGATCTGATGCTTGGGCCAAAGGAGCTCTCGGGATATATTCCAGGTAGTGCCGAGTGGGTCCTCCTGGCCAGGAAGCCATTCGTTAATGCGAGGGCCAAATGCCCTGAAGGAAAGCCTTCACCGGACCAGAAGCTGTGCCCCACAGAGGTCGATATTTAAACGTCCGAAACATGAACTGAAACTTCAGAAGAACTGAAAATAGATTTTGAGAAGGGAAAGGAAAGCAAAAAAGCATGAGAAACGGTCAACTTGTGAAAGTTTCCCAAGCCTTTTCCTGTTTTCATCAGCCACACCCATTTCTATCCCTAAAGCTTTGCAAAAGAGCATATGGGCTAATCCACATTAAATAGTTTGTATCAAAATAAATGGCACACACATAGTTACTATTACCCGGTTAAGACCGGGGACCTTCTTTCATTGCAGAATTTACGATATGGATCTCAATAAATTAACCCGACTTATATAGGAAGAGATCCCCCCCACCCCAAATTTCAGATCCACGGTAAATAACACGATTTCAGAAACTTACATAAAGCGCAAAGGTTATTCTGTGTTGAATCTATTAGGACGTGACACAGTTTCCCAACACCCATCTGGGATTTACTACAATGTCGAGCTGATGGAAACATTGTACATTATTAAATGGCCGGAACCAGAGGGAGACCCGTAAAAAGCCTCTGTGCTTCTCTCCGAGACTGGACTTGAACGTCTGCACCTCTTCTAAGTGCCTTTGCTCATTAAATCTCAATCAAATGTTCCATTTGATTTCAAACATAAAGACAATGGAAAATTTTTCATGTAGTAGCCCTTGAACCTCCCACAAGAGAAAGTGCGAAAAGCAAAGACATGACCACCAACATCGCTCCCCATTTACCAGTAACAAGTCTCAACCAGGACAGAGAAGCTGACTTCTGAGACTCTCCCAGTTGCCCCAGAGGAACTGCAAACCCTCCTCTGGAAACGCAGCAGCCACTTCCTCCTTTCGTTTTCTTTTCTGGGTTCTATCCAGCTCAGTCATCTTGAAAGGGAGGGGGCAGCTCTTTCTCCCCCTTCTTTTCGAGCGTTAGTGAAGGCTTCCGTGGAGCCAGTGGGGACGGGGTTGTGGCTGCGAGTTGCTAGCCAGGGCTGTGTGGTCTGTGATGATGAAATCCGACTTTTTTCCCCTTGCAAATTAACTGCCTTTAGCCATCGCTGCTCAAGCTCCTTTGTCAGTTCCTCATCCTCTATCAGATCCCTTAAAGGCCTGGTGTGTCTCGGGGCTAGTCCTGGATCACGTTTTTCTCCTTTGCTCTACCCCCAGCCCCGTGTAAGTTCGTCCACTCCCGTAGGCTTCAGATGCCCCCAGGTGCCAGCAACTCCCACACTTAGAACTCACTCTGACCTCTTTCCCAGACTCATTTTGCAAAAGCGTTCAAGGTTTTCCTTTTTCTTGGCTATTCTGCAGGCATTCCAAATGCACCGCGTCTACAATGGAATCCTTGATTCCCTCTGGCCCCCAAAGCGTCCCTCCTCCATTCTACCTTCAGGAATAGCATTCCCTCCATCCCTTTGCTCAAACGGGGGCCTGGCCATCACCCACCCCAATCTCTCTCTTGCCCCGCCCATGATCAAGAGCCTTCCATTCTCCCTTCCCCCACTACCCTCCATCTCCATGGATACCAGCCTCTTTCAAACCCCTTTCCAATCTCTTCTCACAGAGCAGCCAGAGCCTTTCAAAATGTAAATTAGAAAAAGATGCTGAGTTCAAGTCTTTGCTAACCAACACACTTACACACTTCCTTGTTCCTGAACTCCTCCTCCTTTGCCTAGATTTTGACGGTCTGCCTTTCCTCCCTGGACAGTAAGCGCTCTGTGAGCGGAGATGATCCGTCTGTGCACCGGGGGACCCTCTGGGCCTACTCGGGTGCCTGCTGCACGTCACTTCTGACCAAAGAGGAAGCCCATTTCCCCTCTCCCTTCTCTCCACTTAAATGCTTCCCTATGAAAACTTGCTGGCCTGCAAAACAAGAGTTTTAAATACATATGTGGGGTTTTTTTGTTTGTTTGTTTTAAAAGCTAGAGAAACAGATATTTATTTTACCTAGCTAGCTATGTAGTTTTCTTCTCTCGCATTCAAGAGTGTGGTTTCTTTTACTGTCATCAATCAGGTTTTTCATTTTTTTTTTTTAAAGGACAGATTTGTTGTGTACAATGAGAAAACACCGGAGGACAATAATACAAATATTTAGTATAAAAGTTGATGCAATGCTTTTGCCTTGTATCTGCTACCACTGGTTACAGTGGCGATCAAACACAGGGCCCACCTCTTCTACGTAACTATGTAACAGAGGGACAGACCCAAGGTATGTCCTGGGAAGCAGCAGAGGTGAATAGGAGGTGTTCTCCAAGGACAAGGTTCTGAAAATACGGTTTCACTTGTGGTTCCTGGGTGGCTCAGTTGGTTAAGTATTTGCCTTTGGCTCAGGTCATGATCCCAGGGTCCTGGAATTGAGTCCCTCACTGGGCTCCCTCTCCCTCTGCCTGCTGCTCCCCCAGCTTGTGCTCTGCCTCTTTCTCTCTCTCTGTGTGTCAAATGACTAAATAAAAATCTTTAATAAAGGGACCCCTGCCTGGGTGGCTCAGTCGGTTAAGCGTCTGCCTTCAGCTCAGGTCATGATCTCAGGGTCCTGGGATCAAGCCCCAAATTGGGTTCCCTACTCCTTGGGGAGCCTGCCTCTTCTCCCTCTCCCTCTGCCCCTCTGCCCTTCTTGTGCTCTCTCTTGCTCTATCTCGAATAAATAGATAAAATAAAAAAAAATCTTTAATAAAAAAAAAGAATTCGCTCATGTTTGAAAATATACATGTACATCCTTGACCAAGGAAAACAAAGCTATATATCAAAAATATACCAAGGACTGCTACTAGTAAGACTGTTGTATAGAGAGAGATGTCAATGTTATTTTATGCCTACTTATCTCTGAGCCCTTCCTCGATATCTCTTTATCTCCTGTCTTGGTTTAACGAAATCGTCCACGCCAGCAACGTTTGCTGTAAAGCTAACTGATATTCGGGGAATCCCATTTTTAGCATCAACAATTATGAATTTGGAGATAAAAGCTGATGGTAAAAATATACTGACCCCTGTCTATCCAGGGGAAAAAGTGCTCATAAAAAAAAAACCCAAAACAAGAACTTTCCATAAAATTAATTAATGAAAAACTATAGTTTGCTGAAATTAACGATTCCCCACAATATTATTCCGACTAAGAAATTGCTCACCCAGTAAAGCGCAAGTGACTTGCCTCACAGCCTCGCCCGCAAATAAATAATTTCTTCACCCATCAAATTTGTTATCCTTGGAACTTCGAAGCAGCGACTACAGACGCCCATGTATGCCATTTCTAATTCCCGCCTAGTTAAACTCTGATCCAGCAGGCCCAGCCTCAGGAAAGATGGAAAAGAAAACAATCTAGAGAGCATGCCTGGCTGTTGTGGGCTGTTAATAAAAGTTCTTTAACCGAATACATAAAACCTTAGCTCTCTTGCACCTGAGTAACTCCGAAACTAAATAGGGCTTGGTAAAAAAGCAGGGGGTGTAAGAAAGGGGCCACAACCAACTGCAAACAGTGTCCCAAGAAGTCAACAGGCTAAGAGTTGCCCTCCCTGCCTTGGGGTCCGGTGAGCGCTCCCAGTGGAGAAGCAAGGAATCCTCGGAATGGCTGGCGAGGGACCTGCGACACCAGATCTCCACACTCAAAATCCCCCACTCGGGAAATTCAACAGGGCAGAGAAGAAACAACAAACAAATAGAAAGAAAGAGAGGGAAAGTGCAGGGGAGGGGAGAGGGTGACAGGCAGGCAGAAGGAGCTGAGATGCTGACTGTGACAGGGGCTGCCCGCCGCGAGCTTCAGAAGCACGGACCGTGACAGCAAGCTGGAGGCAAGCTTACCCACAGAGAAAGAGCCAAGTGCCAGGTACCTGAAACCCCAAATCGGGCCTTCGGGCACACAAATGGAGGCCCTGACATGAAAGAACATCGTCTTAAGAGAATCAGTATCCCTGGGGTCCTGCCCCTGATACCAAATGCAGAGGCTGGTGGTTATGCATTTTCCTGCCCCCAAGTGGCAGAAGACCAAGGGTATGCATCATCACCCCGACAAGCTAAAGCATGCACTCCGAGTCTCCTGCCACCTCCAGAAGGAGGACACACTCACTTTAAAAGGCAACATAATAGGGGCACCTGGGTGGCTCAGTCGTTTGGGCATCAGACTCTTGACTTGAACTCAGCTCAGGTCTTGATCTCAGGGTGGTAAGTTCAAGCCCTGCATTGGGCTCCACGTTGGGTGTGGAGCCTACTTAAAGAAAAAAGGAAAGGAAAGGAAAGGAAAGGAAAGAAAAAAGAAAAAGAAAGAAAAGAAACGGCAACCTAATAAAGAAAACACATGTTAGGGAAAATGGTGACTTTGAAATGGGCCAAAAAAGAGGAAAAAAAATCACTGGGTAGTTTTTCAGTGGAGAACCGGAACCGTAAAGCATCCTGTCTTGTCCCAGATTCCTTTCACTGTTCTTTAAGCCGCTACTCTACAACTCTGTAAGTCATAGAAGACTAGCAATATTATTGCAAAGGCCTCTTGTCCATAGAGATACAAATCAATTTTTTTCTAGTGGAGGTGCAACTCAAGTCTTCATTTTCTTGTTTGCCTGTGTTGCACTTGGGATTCTTCTGAATCAATTATAAGAGCTTACTGGTTCCTCGTTAACTACTGAGTTTGGTTCAATCTTTGGCACGGCCATTTTGTATCTGTAGGAGAGTCATGAGTTTACCTTCTTAAAAAACAACCTTCACTGCATATTAGAATTTTTTCATCAATACCATTTAAAGTAGAAAAATTGCAGCATAAACCTTTAGCATACTGGTGAGAATTAGTATACATTTCCTGCAGCAACTTCTCCCACCAGGGACCTGGAAAAGAGTGTACTTATGAAAGTCCAAAGATTCTGTACCTGGTGGTTCCACGAACTGCTATACCGCTCAAGGATACAGCTGAGACTCAGTTTCCCCATCTGTAAGATGAGAATAATGATGCCCACTTCTGGGAACTGTTCCAAAATGAACGGACATAGACCATCTCCACAGGTTTCTTTGAAGAACTCAACAAACTAAACTTCGAATGCATTCTGATGCTTTCGAATACTGAATCACATTTGGTCAGAATTAATCAACTCCTTCTGGAAGAAATATGTAGCTAAGAAATGCAAAACGCCAGATGGTTGTGTGAAAACAGAGACCTCACAGAGACCTCAGTTAATAAGGAGTTCCATTTCCTTTTCCATGATGACATACAAAAAAAAAAATCTAACATATATTAAAGCTTTATCAGGGAATTTCTTTTTTTTTCAGGTGTTGAATCTCTTGTTAGCAAGGACTCTGATAGGTAACGTAAGGGTATTTTGTCCAGAGCAAACTGACCCATGGAGAACAGAATCGAAGACAAGAAGAAAGACGGCATCAGCACCCACGCAAAACTTTGCAACAGGGACAGATGTGGAGCAAATGGGGCAAAAATAAAGCCACAGTAAAAACCCACAACAGCTAACAAGATTACCCCAAAGAGTCGGAGCCTCTGCCGAGGAGTCTGTGAACCAGAGAACCAGACACCCAAAGGCAGGGCAGGAGGCCGAGTAAGAGCAGCATGAAGGAGACAGCGGGCTCAAGGTCAAGCATCCTGGGTTGTGAACTTGAGTGCAATTTTAATTCTTGGAACCTCAGTTTTCTCATCTGCTAAGCGGGACCTCATTTCAAGTCAGTACCGCTTGGAGGAGAGTTAAAGAGCTAGGAATCTGAAAACACCCAGCAGGAGGCTAAGCTCATGACCACAGAGCCTTGCTCCCTTATTTAGTACCCCCATGGAATGGACGTGCAGGGATTCAAACCCAACCTATACACTCACTGTGTTCTTTCTCCTTGTATCTCCCGATGCTTCCTGTTTTCCAAATCTATAGACAAGAGGAATCACGTGCTAAAGAAAACACTCTGAAGCCTTTCCCTGTGTGATCCTGGGCTGTTTTTGTTGCTTGAATTCTGGAAGCTCTTCGGCATGATTTTAGGATCAACTCCATGTCCTTGATTCCTGTGGCTTAGTTGTGGGATGATTTTAAAATTGAAAACGTAATTTCCTGAGTCTCAACCCCTTTAAATTCACATTAGACTTCATCTCTGCCCCTTTGTAGTCGACTTGCTGCAGGAATCATGTGATGCCTTGATTTTTTTCTGCATGGCATAAATTCTGGCAAGATGTCTCTACTCCCTCTAGCTTCACCCAATACCAGGATTGGAAGAGAGGCTGGTGATATTTATATGAAGTAGACCCCAAAGAATGTCTGCCTTGTAAATATTAGTATCGATGATACAAGAATAGAAATGACTTTTATGGTTACCCAAAGTTAGACTGAGAGGTTTACAGTCACGAGGACCCACTAGTTAGCCACAGTATTTTGAACATTTATTACACGATCCCCAGAACCGTCCAGAATCTGCATTATCTTATTGAAGCTTCATAACAATCCCAAGAGGGAGGTTGTTATTGTCCCCATTTTACAGATAAGGCCATTGAGGTCCAGAGAAATTAAGTTACGTTCTCAAGGCCATGCAGTTAGTAAGTGGGAGAGATGGGCTTGAACCCAGATATGTTCAACTCCTAGCTATTCTCTCAAGAATGACATTACACGACACGAGCTCTTAAAAAGGGGCTTCTTCTTGAAGGGAGGGGAAGACCTAATATATTTGGCTAAGTAACATGAAAGGAAAGGAAAGAAAACAAAAGCAAGAGACTAGTTCGCCTTGAGGGAAGGAAACAGATTCCATATAAAGGAGATCAAACCAGCTGGGTTTAAAATAGCTTGCATATCTAGGGAAAACCCTGAGCAGTTTTTAAACATTTTAAAATATAATGTTAAAAAACAAAAAATAGGTGGCGCCTGGGTGGCGCAGTTGTTGAGCATCTGCCTTCGGCTCAGGACATGATCCCGGTGTTCCGGGATCGAGCCCCACATCAGGCTCCTCCACTAGAGCCTGCTTCTTCCTCTCCCACTCCCCCTGCTTGTGTTCCCTCTCTCGCTGGCTGTCTCTGTCAAATAAATAAATAAAATCTTAAAAAACCAAAAAAACCAAAACAAAACAAAAAATATGCTTACGTTGTTCAAAGGCCAGATGTAAATATATAAAGTGAAAAGTCTCTCAGCTTTGCCCCCACAACAGTACAGCCCGGACCCCAACTCCTACTTTCCAGAGGCAACAAGTGTTCTTAGATTTCTGGTACCGTTTCAGAGTTGGGCTTTTTCGTGCACAGATAAGCATACACATAGATACTGAGCAGCACGTAGAAGTCTTACAGGCTTGCAATTCTTAAGAAATGCAACTTTATAAAAAAAAAGTACTCTCTGGTGAAAGAAATTTGGGGAACAGTGTATACTAAGATACCCTTTGAGATGCACAAAAAACATCAATAACATTAAAGTCTGGAGGATTAGTAAAACAGTCAAGGAACACCTTAACTTTATTTACCCAGGTTTTCTCAATTAATTACATAAAGGTTCCACTATTTGTACACATTTGTAGGATAAGGCCAGTGAAAACTACTGGCTAACAAATTGACTTGTTATCCCTCTGGAACAGATTCACAATTGTCCTGTGCAAAGCCAGGCAATGTGAGCACGGACTCCAGAGTCACACTGTCTGGGCTGGAAGTCTGGCTCTGCCACTGGGTGCAGTGTCCCTGGGGCAAATTACCTAACCTCTCCATTCCTCAGTTTCCCCATGTGCACATGAGGCCACCTGAGTCCTTTATGAGAATTCTGTGAGAATGATCCATATAAAATGAGAACATTAACCCATAGACATGAAGCATTCCACAAAACTTCTGTTGAGTGTCTAGGATGTCTCTGATACTGTGGTTTCAATGATAAATAACAGTATCCCAGCTTGCACTCACAGGGGGTGGGGGTGGGGCCAGAACCCACCATGATGAGGCCTGTAAAAGGAGCGTGTAAACAGGCAACAGTGGCAAAGAGAGAGAACATTCCTTTTGCTGGATGCAGTCTGGAGCGAAGCTAGATTTGAGAACGTTATCATGAAAGGAGACTGACCCAAAACATTGACCTTGAAGGAAAAGAAGATTCTGCCTTCCAGAAGTAAACACAACCATATTCCAGAGCTGATCCCCACCCCCGGCTGGAGAGGGATTAACAATTCTGCCCAGCGGCATACCTGCAGGTCAGAAGTCCAAAGACACGGGTGGGCCCTATAGATGTTAGAAAAATTGGAAACACAATCTATGTTTCACATGTTGTCTTAGGCCAGGAAAACTCATCACAACAAAGGTGCTCCGTTTTCAAGAGGGTAGTGTCGGGGAGGGGACATCCACAGTGGGTATCTGGGGCAGCAATGTCAATGACCCAGGCCATCCGCCTCAGAAGAATCTGGAGGCTTCTTAGAAGTACAAACGGCCCTACCAACTGAATCAGAATCCCCAGGACTATAGTCTAAGAAGCTGCATTTGTATGTGGTTTGAATGTATAAACACTGAGGTGTACGTCCAGAATGCTGTATTTTAAAATGTTCCAACAGACATATTTTGGGCACACAGGCATGCTCTCAGTAGACCCGGGATGGACTTAATTCCCTCTCAAAAACGTTTCACCAAGAAGTAGATGCGAGCTTGTGCACAGAATCCAAAGAAAATGTTTTAAGAATAGAGCTTATTGTATTAAAGCCTCAGAATTTTAATACTGTATCCAAGAGAACAGAAAAGTCAGTCTCCCTTAGATGTTACTTAAACCAAAATTGGACAGGGCCTAACTCCATCACTCATACGGGTTTGAAATGAAATAAAAAATGTCCTACAAGCGTTTATACAAAACTGACTTTAGTGAACTGTTCTTCTTTAAAATTAAATGAAAGCTTCCTTATTTATTATGTTGGATTAAGATAGGTTATGTTTCTCTTAAAGACTTTTCAGTGAAGCTGGATTTATTTACACATTTCTTGAGGGCATGGAACATTTCCACTATCGATAAAATCCAATCTTCTACCAGAATGTAGAGGAAAATCCTCTACACGAGCTCTATGATTTTCTTTTATTTTTTTCTTAAAGATTTACTTATCCATTTTAGAGAGAGAGAAAGAGAGAGAGCATGAGTGAGACGAGGGGCAGAGAGAGAGAGACAGAATCTCAAGCAGACTCTCCAACACGGGGCTCGATCCCAGGACCCTGAGATCATGACCTGAGCTGAAACGAAGAGTTGGACGCTTACCCACCTGAGCCACCCAGGTGCCCAAGCTCCATGATTTTTTCTTTCTTTTTTTTTTATTAAAGATTTTTATTTATTTATTTGACAGAGATAGAGACAGCCAGCGAGAGAGGGAACACAAGCAGGGGGAGTGGGAGAGGAAGAAGCAGGCTCATAGCAGAAGAGCCTGATGTGGGGCTCGATCCCACAACGCCGGGATCACGCCCTGAGCCGAAGGCAGACGCTTAACCGCTATGCCACCCAGGCGCCCCCAAGCTCCATGATTTTCTACACTTTTCCACCTCTATGTTTCCTACCCTGTGAGAGGCCCTGGCTCCTGATGAATATTTATACACACGCAGAGCTTAGAAAACCAGTAACAGATCTTAAAATCGAGCACACAGGAGTGCAGTTTCGTTACGGGTATCGGTAGTCAACATAGCCCTTCTGGTCTCAGCGGGCTGCTCCTGGTCAAATACTAGGGACAATCAGACAATGAAGTTGCAGCTCACACTTGTGTAGAACTCCAAAGTTTGCAAAATATTTCCCCCACAACAGTTTTTATGTTTACGAAACTGCTGGTTCTGGGTTAGTCCTCTTATTACTTAACCCCGAGGCAAGCAGATGAGAGAGCCCATGATTCAGAAGTCAAGTGACGTGTCCAAGGACATGGCAAAGTGAAGGTACACTGCTTCAGCCCACAGCACACGACCGCTCTGCAAGCAAAGTGCATTTCAGAGAGCTTTCATTGCTTATGAATTTTCTATCGAATGCCATGACGTTGCTGAGCCAGGTCTAGAATCCACTTCTTAGAGCTTGTCTGCTTCCCAGGAGAAAGCAACTCCTTGAATCAGAAAAAGAGAAGGAGCACAGGTCTTACACAATAGAGAACTAAGAAAAAATTATGTATCCACACCCTCCCCCTCTCCCTCCAGCCCTGCCTGAAAAAGCTGAGCTCCTCCTTTCAAGTCAGCCACCTCTACCATGAAGCTTTTCCAAATCCAGTGGCAGAATGATCTCTCCAAATCCAATGCAGAGAATAAATCTCTCCTTCTTTTAATGTGATTTTCTGCCTTGTGGTAGAGTTAAATTCCTATCTTATCATACTTGACGATGATCCCTGTCAACTGAGGGAGCATATCTATTCATCTTTGTATTCTTCCAATGTGGAGTGAACTCCATGGAACCCATCAACATGTCTCACAGCAATTCGTGAAGATGTGTCAGGAAATCAATTCAATTTCACATATCTAATGCTTAACAAATAAATTTGCTTGCACTTCATGGACAAAAACAGCCCTACAAATGAGATGTACAATATTTTTTTTTTGTTTTAAAAGAGAGGAATCTGCATAAAAGACATGCATTTTCCTTCTCTGTCTCCTGGTTTTCTCCTCTGTCCTTTGCCAAAACATACAGAATAACCAGCCACTTTTGTTTGGAAAAGTGACCATATTTAGCTAACTCAAACCCTACAGCAACTGTTCTGGAATCTTCCATGCAAATATCCCAAACCCATCTGTTTGAGTATTTTAGGAGGAGTAACCCTCCTGGCCTCAGCTTGGGCATCTCTCAAATATGCATCTTGGCACAATCTCCCAACATTCTTGTCAAAACTTTTCCCCAAATAACTGTACTAAACGGTTAAGCTGGTGAAGCATTTTATGGCCATGTCAGGGTCCTAGAGGCTAGATCCCGTTGATGGTAAGCCAACGGTGAGATGGGATTTGCCAGACCTGAAGGGGAACCATCTCATTCCAAGTGTCAAGATATACTGAAGCTCTGAAATTCTTGGATGAAATCCTGACAAAACCCCAGAGGTTTCCAGAAGCAGGGTTGCTTACCGCCAGGTACTTTCAGCTTGGCACTTAGCTCTCTGTGAAGTACTTTCTACCTTTCTTTCTCATCTTTTCTCCTCTGCTTCTCGGGGTTTCTGATTTTCTTTGAACAATCATAAGATCTGACCAAAATAGGCCCCCATTCCCACATGTCAACAGTGTGGTCTTGAGGTAAACTGCGGCTGCCTTGCTGAGAAGAAGACCACCCTTCCTAGTGTACCACAGGCCCTCCCCGGTCATCTCCACAAGTGTATATTCACCTCCCACACTCTCTAGCCATTTGTGTGGAGGACTCCTTCCTTTAAAGAAATAAATGTGACTATGTCAGAGCCAACCTAAAGAACTCCTACTGGCTCTTCAGGAATTAGAAATTCTAGTTTGTTTGTTTTGTTTTTGTTTAAGTTTTTGTCTTTTTTAGTAATCTCTACACCCAACTTGGGGCTTGAACTCATGACCCTGAGATCGAGAGTCACACACTCTTCCAACTGAGTCAGCCAGACGCCCCAAGAGGGAAGTCCTTTTTAAATTAATTACTTAATTAACTAATTAAAAAGATTTTATTTATTTGACAGAGAGAGACAATGAAAGAGGGAACACAAGCAGGGGGGAGCTGGAGAGGTAGAAGCAGACTTCCCATTGGGCAGGGAGCCCGATGCAGGGCTCGATCCCAGAACCCTGGGATCATGACCTGAACCGAATGCAGACGCTTAACGACTGAGCCACCCAGGCGCCCCTGGGAATTCGAAATACTGCCCAGCAGTGAACCCGAATGTCAGACACCAAAGGACCTGTGTACGTCCTACAGATTTGAGAAAGAATTTAAACAGAAGTTATGGATAGCCAGTGAGTGTCTAAGGAGGGTTTGTTGGGAGAAATGGTGGAAAGGTTAAGAGCAATAATGACTTGTTTACATAACACTTGTGATGTAGTCACTCATTTCAGGAAGCTACAACTGCACACCAAAATCTCCCCCTTATATCAACAGACTGTGCTAACTGGGTCACAGACAGCTGGGGAATTTGCCATATTTATCAATGTCCTAAGAGAAAGTCGAACCTGGATTTTCCATACCAGTTTGGGGCTCGCCACAGAAAACAGACTTTTAGCAGAAGAGCCTTCTCTACTCCTTGATTGATTCAACACATTTTATGGAGCCCCTGCGGGGCGCTCTCAGGAAGGTGCCTGCTCTGAGAAAGCAAAGACTCTAGTACACGGAGATGTAAGACGCGAAATAACAGACTTGTATGAAAATGTCGAGTTGTGACAGAGGCTAGAAGAAAACTAAGGGGTGTGTGTGCGTGTGTGTGCACACGCGTGGGCTGGAGAGGAGTAGGAGGGGAGGGGGTCGAGGGGAGCTATGCTATTTTATCCAGGGCAGTCAAGGAAAACCTTTCTGAAAAGGGGATATTTGAGTGGAGATGTGAAGGAAGCAAGGGGGAGCCATCTTGGGAGTATCTTATCCATTCCCCTATGGTCCATCCCAAGTAGTACGTCTTCTGTTAAGGCTTTATTGACTAACCCAGTCAGAAATGTTCTCTCCTGTCTCTAACTCTTGCTGCAAACTGCTTTATATCATATTTATTTGCTTCCATTTTCCCTGAAAGTTAAACCCTTGGGATTGGTTATAATTTATTATTTATTCCTTGACGTAATAAATGCTCAATTAATCTTTATGGCGTATCTGCTGGCTTTAAAAATTCCCAGGTCCTTTTTGGGGGGGGTGGGAAGAAAGGGGAGGAGTGGGGGAAGCAATACTGCCTTTTTTATAAGACATAAGCTAAATACGAGACTAGAAATGAATTATAGTACTATTAATTACGTATCATATCTCAAATACCCTTACTAAGAAACAAACATTGCAATGTCAACCTTTGGAAAAAGTTTATTCTAAACGAGTCCATTCATAACTAAAGATAGGCATCGAAAACAATCAACCTTTGATAACAGTTGGAACTGGTAAGGTTTATTAAACAACCTACACTTTGCAGAGATAATAAAATAAATCTGTTTTTAGGATAGATGTTGCTTCTTAAGATTAAAGTAAGGCCCATTTTTTAGAATAAATGTAAAAGAAACTGGAAATTTTGAAAAGCATGAACTCTCCGGCCTTTGCTAGTTTATTAAGAAAGAAAGAGTTGAAAATTAAGTTAGGATACATTATAAAACCTTTAAGTTCTCTATTTTACCCTTATTGAAATTGGCTAATTTGAAATTCTATTTAGAATTAAAAATAATAAAGCTCCCTGAAAACCATAGAGACAAATAGTTACATTAAAATAATTATAATCCTTTGATGTTGATGACACAGACTTGGTATATTAAACTCATTTTTCAGTTAAAGAAAATAACTAAAAAGGCCATTATAGTCATTCTCTTGTAAGAACTGAAAAACGTTTCTCTAAATATATGAGCTTGCTGTCCCGGAGATGAATTACTTCCCTAATGGTAGATATTTGGGTAAAATAAACTTTGGCAAACAACATAACTTACCAATTTTACGACTGATTGCCAACTAACAACAAAATAAATCACTTCTTTAAAATACTTTGGCAGGGGCGCCTGGGTAGCTGGGTCATTAAGCGTCTGCCTTTGGCTCAGGGCGTGATCCCGGTGTTCTGCGATCGAGCCCCACATCAGGCTCCTCCGCTGTGAGCCTGCTTCTTCCTCTCCCACTCCCCCTGCTTGTGTTCCCTCTCTCGCTGGCTGTCTCTCTCTCTGTCAAATAAATAAATAAAACCTTAAAAAAATAAAATACTTTGGCCAGGCACGCTTGGGTGGTGCAGCCAGTTAAGCGACAGACCCTTGGTTTCAGCTCAAGTCTGATCTCTGGTTCTGAGATCAAGCCCCATGTCTGGCTCTGTGCTCAGCAGGGAGTCTGCTTGAGGATTCTCTCTCCCTCTCCTGCTGCCCCTCACCCCTGTGCATGTGCACGCGTGCTCTCTCTCTCTCTCAAATAAATAAATTTTAAAAATATATTAAAAAATAAAATACTTTGGCCATCCCCACCTTTTTGTAGCTTTGCCTTTTCATCCATACAGTTTGATGCTCCAAAATTAAGGCTACCATTTCTATTCTCACCGTGCCTCTCACCTGTCCTATTTTTAGAGATGCAAGAAGGCATGGAGACCAGAGGTGGAAACACAGAGGCCCAAGGTCCACACAGGGTTATAAGGTTAACTCCCTTAACTGGCTCCCCTGTGGAAAAGTGCTTTTTGTTGGGATTATCAAAAGTAGAAAAGAGTAATCCCTCTATTTAAAAAGGAGATTACATACCTCGGGCTGGTAACATGTTTTAGTTGGGTGTCCATAATGTGTTTTTCTTTTTCTTTTTTATTATCATTATTTTAAAAGATTCATTTATTTATTTATCAGAGACAGAGAGAGAGAGAGAGAGTGCACACAAGCAAGGGGAGTGGCAGACAGAGGGAGAAGCAAGTTCCCTGCTGAGCAAGGAGCCTGATGCAGGGACTGGATCCCAGGACCCTGAGATCATGACCTGAGACAAAGGCAGATGCTTAACCAAGTGAGCCAACCACGCACGTGTCCCATGTTTTTCTTTTCAAAATTGAGATAAAATTCGGGGTGCCTGGGTGGCTCAGTCATTAAGTGTCTGCCTTCGGCTCAGGGCGTGATCCCAGGGTCCTGGGATACAGCCCCGCATCAGGCGCCTGCTTCTTCCTCTCCTAGTCCCCCTGCTCGTGTTCCCTCTCTCTTTGGCTGTCTCTGTCAAATAAATAAATAAAAATCTTTAAAAAAAATTGAGATAAAATTCATAGAACATAACGCAACACTGTCACCATTTTAAAAAGTGTACAACTGGGTGATTTTCGTTATGTTCACAATGTACAAACCATCCCCACTGTCTCCTTCCAGAACATTTTCACCACCCTCCAAAAGGGCCCTCATAATATTTTAATCTTTTTTGCAATTAGTGAAAAACATGTAAACGTTGGGAGCGTTGACCCAAAACTTCACCTTTCCAGCTTCCCAAGAAAAATCTGACCTTCTGACAACATTGGGGGTGGGGGCGCGATGCGGGGAGAAACGCCCTCCAGTTCATCACCTGGCCAGGAAATCACCCAAGGCATACGAGTTAGCCACCCCTGCTTTAAATGATCAGGAACATAAGCCATTCTGAATCACTCTTCGGAGAGACTTGGGTGTGACTGCAGCAGATTTCCGAGTGCTAACAGCCCTCCGTTCCCCTAGCAGGCAGTCCAGCCGAGCAAGAAGGCTTCCTAGCTCTGACACGCCAACGGTTCTATGGGTTCTAGCAACTTCTTTTTTTCTGAGAGAGAAAGCGAGAGCGCACAAGCGGGGGAAGGGGCAGAGGAAGAGGGGGAGAGAGAATCTCAAGCAGACTCCCTGCTGAGCACAGAGCCTGACACAGGGCTCGATTCCAGGACCCTAAGATCATGACCTGAGCCAAAATCAAGAGTCAGCTGCTTAACCGACTGAGCCCCCTCCAGCAACTTCTTCATTCACCTTTTCCTCAAAACGCCTTCCATTTCCCACCGCACAGTATTTGCTGAAATCACTCTTTTCACCTGGAAAGCCATTCCCCATTTACCTGACTGACATCCTAACCCCTGTCCCTTGAGGATCAACTTCTCAACATGCTTTTGTTTTCCACTTACTATCGTATTTTATTTCCTTGTGATTACTTAATATATTATTAAACAAATAATATTTTTAAAAGGGAATTATATATAGTGTGTGAATGGTAAGGTACTACCCCCTTACATATATCATAATGATAAAAATAAGTAAAAAATTTGTAATTATAAAAATTAGAGGAGGAAAAAAACCCAAACACAATACCATTCATTTCTAACCAGAAATTGTTGCCTGCGAAAGGCCATGAGCCCCGTATCTACCTGCACGGTACAAAAGGAGGTGAGTCAGGATGAGTAAGGTAGCAAAGGTCACAGAGTCTCAAACACAGACATTCCCAATGGGTGATGTAAAGTATTTCAAGGGAACCGAAATGGACAGATCTTCCTGTAATATGACTGAGGATGATTTAACCCTGTGCCTGGAGCCTCCTAAAATCATTCACTGTGCCATCACCAATGGAATACGCACCACACACTTTGGGAAGCAAACACAGCCCCTCCCTCCCAAAGCTTCCTGCCAACGCTCTCCATCTCAAGAGCTGTGCCCAAATATCTCAGCCACAGACAGCCCTGCCCCAACCTCTCTAACCCCGATGTGGCATTTCCCTTGCAAGGACTTCCGTATGTGCAGGTCTAACAGCTCCTAGACTCAACACTGCTCAAGGCTACACAACAGACCTTCCACACTGCAAATGCTTTCCTGGTGAAGGCTACCGGCACTAACTTACATCTGTCAGATTCCTGGCGTATGCCTGTCTTCACATCCCTGGCGAGGGAAGAGTCCGAAGTGATTTTCAAAAATAGTTTCCTAAATGAACTGAACCAAGTCCTAGTAGATAAAGTGCCCAGGAGGGTAAAAGGTATGGGGATAAATGCCTGCATCTCTTTGTTCTTTCTTAAATTTAGGGATATTATAAACACTACAATGACGATCGGTAAGTCATTCTTGGTGTGCTAAGAGCGAGCTATTCTGTTGAGGTCCATTGTTGTTTTAAAGGTTAGTAAGTGTGTCTCGCAGGCTGAGGATGGGGAGGTGGGCAGTTAGGCTTTGTGACTGGAGGGGGCAAAGGGGCTAAGCACCTTCTGTGATGACTCCAGGTGTTACGCGTGCCTGGGAATAACCAGTTCGAGCTACCAGGGTCAACTTGGTAAGGAGAGAAAGGACAAAGATCCCCATTGGCAAACAGAAGCAGGGTTAACAAACCTCACATTTAAAAAAAGATGAAAGACAACCTATGATGGTCAATTTGTACTTTTATGGTAACTAGTTTTCTAAAAATTGGAGATCTTATAAGATCTGCTGAAGCCCAGTTGATAAGGCTACAAATACAATTTCACTGACTTAAATGATTACTCACATTTAGGGTCATATCTTCGGGAAATATTACTGATCATATCAAGCAGTTATTTTATAATAAGTTCTTCATAAGTAACAGAACCTCCAATTAAAACCTTGTTTCTAACGAGAAAGACAATCTCCCCAACTGAAATTTTCTTATTCACATGATTTCTAATAGTCTCCCTGCTGCAAAACGCAGAAGATACCTTAAAAAAGTAAAAATGAATTTACCTCCAAGACGTGAGACAATGTGTATTATAAAGAGTACATGCTTAGGAAAAAGATGAATCAAGTCTTTAGATGTATGACGGGAGTCGGTTTCTAAATCTGAAAATTTACCCTAATGCCAAACTGCTTCCCCCTTGAACTCCTCTCCTCTCATCTCCTGCTGATTTTCATTTTATTCCTTTCAGTCTATGCTTCTGCTTGGAAAAAAGGATGGTGAGCAGAGTTAATGGATTTACGTTTTCGGCATCTATCTTTAATGCCATTTGTTGAACTTGGAATGAAGGAAACAGATGTTACTGTTGGACATAAATGTCGTCTCCTACCGTATTTTTAAGCTGTCAGCTGTACGGCTGGGCTTTATATAGGCCACAAACAAGTGCTTCTCTGTACCTTTACCCCCCCCCCCAAACAAGGAATACACAAATGCCAGAACTCCACCCACATTCCAATGCAAGGGACATTCTATAGCAAATACCCAAAATGAATGCTGCTGTATGTTCCCTGCTGATGAATCAAAACAAAAAAATTTTTTTCATTACGTCCTACAGAATAAAATAAAACCATTTGACACGCTGCCCCCACTAAAATATAGGAACTCAGTTTAAGTGAATGTATAGAGATTTTAGCTAAAAAAAAAAGGAATTTAAATCTTGAATAGCAACTGTCTAGGATCCATGAGTATGTTTCTTCCATTAAACTGGTATCATCACAGAACAGAACCATCTTAGATACAGGCAAAAGAGAAAAAAAAAAAAAAAAAAAAAAAAAGCAAAGCTACAGAATTCTTGGATTAAGAGTCCAGGTTCCAAAAGTAGTCCTTAATAATACCCCAGCTCTCCAAGTTCTTAACAACATCTAACAAAGTATGGAGGAGTCAGGGGTTGGGTGATCTTTTCTTGAACTGACTTCTGGCTCATTGCATTCTGATGGAGGGTAAAGAATCTGAAATATTTTAATACATATTTTCTTAAATCATTAGGGGTACTGAGGAGAAGCCTGGAACTCTGGCTGGAGACTGATGTTGGGTCAGAAGAGGCCTTGGTAACAGCCTTGTCTTTTTCCCTGGCCTCAGTGCAAAATGGCAGTCCAATCCTAGAAAGACCACTGCTTTGGTCTCAGAGGCAAGATTTTTTTCATGCACAATTCAGATCATTTTGACCAGTAGCTTGCCTTTATCACTCATTATTTGATAGAACTTCAAGGCATAGATGTTGGTGATTTAAAGCAGCTTGGGGCCTTTAATCTGCTGTCAAAGTCTGATAAAGCCCATTTCTCATCTTCTGGGTATAAACTAACAAATGAAAGCTGGAATTTTAGTTGTTAAAAGCATTAAATCAGGTTTAAAGGCCTACTTTACTCAGCCTAAAGAATTTTACATATGAATTTACCTACTCTTTCCCTGTCTCCCAATCAAGTAACAGCTTTCTCTTCTCCTAAAAGCTGCTTTTTATTTTAAAGTAGACTTAAAAGTAATAAGCATCTCTGGGCTGATCCATGTCCCAGTGGCTGGAACCCAGGAAAAACCCCATAGATATATAATCCTAATGAACCGAAACAGAAAGATGCTTCTGTGGTAAAACAAACAAACAAAAAAACAGTGGGGGGAAAGAAAGAGCAGACATCTCAAACACAAGGGTTGCCTAAACCACTCCCTTTTCCATTGACCCAGAAATGTTTTGATAATAAAGCCCATCTGACCCAAATTTGAAAGTCAGTTCTCCAGTTACCATCACTTTTCCAACAGAGAAAGAAATTACCCTGTTATGGCCTCCAACAGCCTGGACTGACCTGGTTAGTGCCCTCTCATGGGTCTACACTGAGCTTTGGCGTGACCATTGTATTCAAAACACCGGCTAGGAAACTGAACATCTCCCACATGGCCTCAAAGGGAACGAGCAAGAAGGGCCTACCAGGCCTTCTTAAATGCCCACCATATGCACGATACACCCTGAACGTCCATCTTGGCTTAGTTGGCTGTTGGAACCATGCATGGTCCAACTGCTTACTGACTACAACACCGTCCTGTACCTAAAAACCAGACAGCAAGGACAAATGATGGATCATCACCACTGTTTGGATGATCCATGAAATTGATGAGAACAGTAGAGATTTTAATGCTGCCAAAAATTTTACTCCTGGGCTACATGTCTATTCTCACACTCCATTATTCATCAAGCATTTTCTGTTTGCCTACAACGCGCGCATCCATCATAAAATCGAGAAGAGTCTTTCTACCACATGAGTCTTGATCACTACAACGGTAGAGGAAATAAACATTTTCGATGAAGGAATCGTTTTATTCGATGAAAAATTGGCTTGTATAAACACTTCCCTTTTCCTCTTGAAAGCATCCTACTAGAACAAGTAGAGGGTATTTGAGGCACAATTACAGGAATCCCGTATTTTCAAAAGACTAGACTGTTGTCAGACTCTAACCCAAAGCATAGCAGAGGCTGCAGACTCCATCCTGCCTCAGTCTTGCTAACAGAGGAGGAGACAGTGAGGGGGAAGAATGGGAGAAGAAGCATTTGGGAGTCACAGTCACGTTCGACCCAAGTACGGTAATCACAACCCTGTTCTTTATGGGTTTGGGACTTATTTCTAAACTTGGCAAACGAAGCCTCATTGTCCCAAAGAAGCATTAGTGCCTTTTCCCTAGCCCAAACTAAAAACATTTGCATGCATTTTGTATTTTAAATCATCACTCCCTGGCCCACTTTCTTATTTGAAAATCAAATAGAAGCTCAGAGACTGACACTTGCTCAGAGTGAAGGATTCAGAGAGAAAAACAGTTTTTGTTGTTGCTACAGATGCTCTCATCTAATAAATGCTGTGTCTAATTTAGCATTTGCACAAAACGTGATGGTGTTAAGAATGAAGACCCCAAGAAAGCTCCTCAGGATAAGAAAGAAAGGAGAGAAAAAAAGGTATTTCCACGAAGGGAGGGAAAATTACGTTATTTAGAGAGAGTGCAAGAAAAACAAAAACATGAAGTTATCTGTAAAGTCCTAAAACAAGAGCTGTAGGCAACGAGATGCCGAAAAACCTTTCAGTATCTGATGAAATGGTACATTTGTTTTCTTTTTTTTTTTAAGATTTTATTTATTTATTCGACAGGATAGAGACAGCCAGCGAGAGAGGGAACACAAGCAGGGGGAGTGGGAGAGGAAGAAGCAGGCTCATAGCTGAGGAGCCTGATGTGGGGCTTGATCCCATAACGCCGGGATCACGCCCTGAGCAGAAGGCAGATGCTTAACCGCTGTGCCACCCAGGTGCCCCGAAATGGTACATTTCTTCCAGAGCAGGTAAGGAGTTTCACGTTCTCACTCCTTTGAGCCGAAGCTGGTACCTGGGCAGGTGACTTTTGATTATTTCCCCATTACATACCTCAGGAGTGTGGTGATTTAAAAGGAGCTCAAGATAAAAGAGGCAACAAGGAGAGAATCATGACTCTAGCCGCTTCTCACGACAACTCACATCTCCTCTTATTTCATGAAAAACCAATGAGCCCCAGAAAATAAGTTTCAATCTGTCTAATAGAAAATGTCAGGTGAAGTGACAGCACGGAAAAAATGAGAAGGCCGAGTGGCGGGCTTTGAGCTTCATGCTTAGCGGGGCTGTTGAAATGAGTGACAAAGACCTATTCTGTCTAGAAATCCCCCACTTTATTTTTAAGCCTGGAAACTGGTTAGTCATATCTATACAGAACACTTCCTGTCCAGGGGCACGATGATGGCAACGAGCTGCTAAGCTTAGTAGCTGCCTACATTTCGTCAATTGAGTCATTCATGGAATAAAAAACAGCATCGAACATTTAAAAAAATCTGACGACCTGAAGGTTTTAAAAGATAGACAATGAAAACAGGTTTGACTGTGTCACAGGATCGAGATACCATGAAAAAAAAAAAAAAAGGAAGAAAGAAAGACAACAACAGACAATATTACTCTATGAGACTATTTGTTGGTAGTTTCTGGGCTGTTCTAACGACACCACCAAATACAACACTTCTCCCACTCCCACCCTTGAGATTAATAGTGCAATTGATACCCCACATTTCCATTTACAAAAACATCTGAAGACTCTAGACTCCCTCAAGGAACCAATCAACGGCAACCACATCAATGTATTCCTTTTTTCTCTTATTTTGTTCTAATGATATTTGAAAGGAAGGGCCCCTGGAGAATTTGACGAAAACCAGAAGGCAGAGGACTAAAATGCAGATCGGGACCAGCAACTCCATGGACGGGTCCAACGCCATCACGTGACATCTAAGAACGTGTGTTTGGGAAAGAGAGGAAACCAAGGATGGTAAAGAAGGGCCTTATCCCCGGCCAGCCTGAGGGCTGTGTCAGGCTTCGGGCGAGGCTGTCTCTCCCAACAGCAATTATGATTTTATCCGATTAACCCTTCTGCATGTTGCCACAAGCTGGCTGAAGCTTCACGGCAGAGAAACACAAGGAGCAGCTCCCCTCCCCCAAGCCTGAAGCCCAGGCACAGAGGGGGCAACCCCAAAGCATGCTGGGACCGAGGGCAACAGCAGGAATGTCAAGTCATCGCTCCTGTGCTTCTAGGGTTATCAGTCTGATCATCAAGTCAGCTATGGTCGAGTGAGCCAAATAATCTAAACCAGTTCTACCCATAAAAACCCTGGTTCTGAAATTCTTCGGCAAGCCTGCTTCCCATCAGGCTTGTAAGTCGGCCGACCCCCTAGGAGTGAGGGGCAGCTTTACCGGGAGGGGGGTGACGGCTCTCTGCTCCTCCAATAGCCATTCACCAAAAGGCCTGCAGGCCTTCCAGAAAATGGGTGGCATGGGACAGCAGGCAGCTTTGAAATGGCTCCCGCAGGCTGGCTTTACTGCCCTGTTCTCATTTATCATCTGCCCTTTGCAAGCTTTTTGGGGAAATCATTTTTATAACCCAGCAAGAGTTGTCACTGGAAATCCAAGCCAACACAGCACAGCCCTGGCTTTGGATGGGCCCCGATTTAGCAGCTGGAAAGGCAGCCGCATTCCTCAGAGTCACGGCCTTGTTTATGAGCCCTGTGTTAATCCCACCCACCCGGGAAGAATCGAGAAGCTTCTGTGCCCTCCACACGCCACTGTTTCCCTGGCCTCTGGGCCTCCAAGTGGGCCTCGTCCTGGGGGGACTGGCTCACCGTCACACCCCCTGTGAACTCACAGTCACGCAGACCAGACAGACTACAGACACGTCTTACCCCATTATCTCCGTTACACCGCTCCTCACCTCTCTCCTTTTGCCCAAGTTTTTGTTTTTGTTTTTTTTTTTTTTTTCCATTCCAGAGTTATTTCCTTGCTCCTCCCTTCCTGCCTCTCCACACGCCTACCCCTGTCCCTGGGAGGCTCTGCAATGGGCCTGGATCCCACCCTGCGTCTCCCACCCCTGCCCTCCCCACACTGCTCCCATTCACCATTTCTTCCTCATTGTTCCCTTGAAATTTTGAAACCTGCCCAATGGCCACTCCCTCCCTCCACAATCCTCGCTATTCTGGTTTCCCAGCAGCCTTCTCCTTCCCGCTCAGTAGGTACTCCAACTCCTTGAAAACTCCCCCGAGAGCCTCCTTCTTTATCCACCATCTTCTTTCTCTGGAGAACTGGAGTCCAACGTTTAGGTTAGACTTGGGGATCCTGAGGAAGGATCCATTTTTCATTCTAGTTATTTTGTAACTGGCTTCATTTTCATTTTAACCCTCCAGAGATGAAAATGATGTTATAAGCGCTTTAGGATAAGGAGAACAGTCGGGGCACTAGTATCTCTCTTTTATCAAATAACTTTACAGAAGGAAAGTAGTTCCTTGGGACAAGCCTACCCTCCCCCACTTTCTACAGATGAAATGGGGACTTGGTCAGGTGAATATGGTAGGTAGGCCTCGGACCGGCTCTGTCTTTGGGTGTCATACAAGCCTTATTCACACAGCACCTGCCGAGGGAAGCTGTCTCATCAGACACCAGCATCCTCTCAGGGGCTCTCAGAGGGGACGAGCATGTTCCCACCGCTCTGACAATCGCTTGCCACCTCAGGAGAAATACAAAATATTCTCAGCATGGCTCAACTAATGAGTGTGGCCTAAATCCTATTTAATATGTCTAAGACTAAAGCCCGAAGAGTTCTCGTTCATCTGTCAAATCTAGGGTGTCCCTGGCAAACACATCAGCAGTCTCCCGACGTGCCCTCAGAGAGAAAAGAACCAGCATTGGGCGGGTGGGGGAGAGGACGGGAAGGAGAAAGGCAGGCGAGAAACAGCCTCTAAGTCTCAGACTGGCCAAAGCTTCTTCCTGGTGGGAAGGGCTGGATTAAATTTCCTGCCAACATTCACTTGTCAGCCTCATACACCAGTGCTGACTGCGGTCGATGCCACAGAGACAGGGTGGATGGAGGTGATGGGGATCAAGAAGAGGATCTGGGGGCGACTACGACGTGAAGGTGCGCACCAGTGGAGAGGCTGAACGTCCCCCTTCCTCAGGAGACTGGCACCTGCTCCCGGCGTGGTCAGTCATCCTGCGCCCCACATGCTTCCCCTCATTCCCACTCAGCACCGGCTGAATGTTCATGATGTGTTCTCATCCCTCAGCGGCTGAGATCTTAGCTCCCAGCTTTTGCTGAGGCCCCAGAGAGAAGGCGGCAAAGCAACGGTCTTCAGAACGTCTCCTTAGACATGGCTGTCACTGTCTCTGCAGGCTCTCCTCCTCCTGGCTTCAAACGCCTGGTTCTCTCCTTGTCTTCCTCCTACCTCTTGAGCTACTCCTTATCTGCTTCTTTTACAGGTTGCATTTACCCCTTTCCTTTGTCAAAGGGGGGTGTTCTCAGAGGCGAAACCCAAGGCCCAGACCCCACCTCCCTTCAGTGTTTCCCTGAGAGATCCCAAAACGAAAGCAACTCTCCTTTTCTGGTTGGATATTCACACACGGCTGCCCAGGCTCCTTTACTCAGGCTCAGTCCTGCCCTTCAGACCAACCCGTGGCTCTTGCCAGCTTGGTATTCTTAAAACACTACTTGGCATCTGCCCTCTTCCAGCTCAACCCCCCCTCCGCCTCCCAACACCAATTCCCACACAGTAATCCCGTTTCCCTCCTAGGGAGGGATCTTGGGCGTGCTTCAGTTTGCTCTCATGCCTGCACTTTCCTAATGAGGAAACTGAAGTTCAGAGATACTAAGTAGTGACTGAAGGCTGTGCAGACAACCAAGGGCAAGGTCAGGGGTAGAAGTGGTGTCCTGATTCCCGGAGCCTTGTCTGTTACTCAGTGACCCTCTGGGCAGCCTGGCCTCTTGTCTGGCCCCGTGTACTGCTGCAACATGGCCCACCAATGCCTTCCAGTTCGTAAGCCCTCCACTACACCCTGCTGTGAACTTCCTTCCTTCAGTAACCTCCCCTCTCCCCTTGGCCAAAGGGCCCAGCTGAAGTCCTAGCTACTTCTCTGTGACGTCACTGCTGCCATGATGACGTGTGCTGAATACTCCCTCCTCTAGAGTCCCATAGGGTGCACTGCCTCCTCCCTGAGCTGTACTCATCTCTAAGCTCCCCATCATGATTGTTGTCCTATAAACACACATGTGCTAGTGTAGGATGCCCTGAGCCTGAAGTCCTTTGAGGGTAGGGCCCTCCACACACACACGCCCCTCTGCTACCTTAGGCCCCACAGAGGAGGTTCTGACTCAGTTAACCTTTGTTGCTATGCGTCTCTGAGGCCCAGTGATGGGGGAGAGAGGCTGACTCTGGAAGCAGGATTCTACTGGACTTCCATGGCAGACAGAAGAGCCTGTGCTTCTGGGGACACCTCTGGTCCCCCACTTCTCAGCCTAGCTGGGGGAGCCACAGAAAACACATACCCGGGGCCAGGTGAGCGGGCATCAAGCAGAGAGGACATGTCACACTGGAAGGAGTGAGTTCCTGGGCTGCTCATTCTCCTCTTGCCAGTCAACCCAGACTTGGCCAATAAGGCTCCAGGAGCCTCAAGCTGTCATGGTCACTGAGGGTATTCTGCTTAGTGGCCTCTTTTGCTCCACTGTTTCCTTGGGAGAAACTCTGCACCTATTCCTTACAAAATTAGATCTGATCCCCGCAAACCTGGAGCGTGTATTCCCGCATCGGCGCACAGATGATCCTACACACGCAAACACCAGCCCCCCATCTGTCTTTACAACCATAAATACCATAAGGTACCACCTAATAAGACCGCAGGCTTTGTGGAGTCCTACAGAACCCCCAGAGCAGCCCCCACAGACAGTCACTGCCCACGCAGCAGTCACTCAGGACGCACTACAGCTCTGCGTCTCACTCCTCTTCAGGGATCTCAAGCCCTAAGAACGAGATCTAAGTAATTGCTCTTTCAGATTTCTTGGTCCGCGGCGGGGGACCAGTGGGCGGACTCCCAGAATGCACCTGGCCCGCGGGGCTCCGGGGTGCCCATGTGTTACTGCGACCACACGTCCGGTGTCTGAACGCTTCCCACCCACACACAGGCACACGTCCTCCCCAAGGAAGAGCGCTCCTGTCCAACCAGCACCCTCCGCAGCTCATTTTCCTCAGTGATGTTCTTCTCAAAGGAATGAAAATAAATGAGCTCACTGCTTAATTGCCTCTCCCTTGGTCTCCCACTTTCTAAGCTAGGGATTGACTAGGACCTTTTTGCGGAGCTAAAGTTTAACTCACGATGCCTCCTCATCTTCCTCACCTTTTATTTTCCCGAGTTCCACGTAGGAGAAGGTGAAATAGGAAATCTTCAGGTGTTCGACCACTCACGTTAGGTTTTATAAATTTCCCCACCCCCAAAGCTGGTGAATGGTGCCTATACAAACAGATGAGGTGTGTCCTGCCTCAGGGGGAGGGATCTCATGCACAAATCCGGATACGAAAACCCAGCTCTGCAAAACTTCTTGCTTGCCCAACAGGCATAAGTTTGGGGGGTTCAAGAGGGCCTGGACTTCACCTCTCTGGGCCTCAGTTCTGCATCTCTCTCTCTAAGATTTTATTTATTTATTTGACACAGAGAGAGAGCGTGCACAAGCAGGCGGAGCAGCAGAGAGAGAGAGAGAGAGGGAAGCAGGCTCCCTGCTGAGCAGAGAGCTGGACATGGAGCTCGATCCCAGGACCCTGGGATCATGACCTGAGCCGAAGGCAGACGCTTAACCAACTGAGCCACCCAGGCGCCCCCGCATCTCTTAAAATTAGAGGTAAGATAAAAGAGCGTGCAAAGTTGCTTTTAACTCTAAATAGTGGTGATTCTACTTGTGTTTGTTGGAAAATCATTTTATTTACAAAGTCTTCTTACTGCATATCTTCCTGAAATATTACAGAGAGACATAATGAGTTGATTTCTTTAACTTTCAGCTCACACTATCGTTTTGCACAACCCACTCGATGAAGAAAGGTACACAACCACGCTCCCTCCTTCTTTTCCAAAGTTGTCAACATCTTCCTTGTACAGATGGAAATGTTGACAAATAAAGAGTTTGTGGCAGATCTAGGAACTCCGCATTGTTCTGAGATGAAATCACTACGTCCTGAGATTTTTCCGGCCCCACTGCATTCTCTTTCACCTGCACACTTTTTGGCTACTTCTTGGATTACCAACAGCCAGGAACAGGGAACTTAATCATCCGTGTTATCCTGCTTGTTCCCTGGTGTCATAACTTGGGGACTAGAAAGGCGTGGTACGTACTCAGTCTGATGAAAATTTCAGAAGTGAGGAAGAAAAAGGCCCAGATGTACTGAAGCTGACAGAGCTGGGGGTGTGGGGTGGTGTCAGGTCATCAGTGATGTCCACTGCATAAGAGACAGTGCGACATGGATCTCTAAATGGATTTTCCACTTTTAGTCCTTGGGAGCACACCACACTCCAAGGCTAATGACTACACAAAAGGAACCGCAATCACATCAAAGTCCAGTGTTTTGGGGCATATGCTGTACCTTTTACATTATACATGACATCAAGGTCAGCCACACCCAGGGCGATGGATTTCGTCAGAGCCTTTCCTCTTCATTCCCTCTGCAAAGTCAGGGCTGGTGCAGGGAGGGATGAGGGGAGAGAACTTAGTACAGTGATGCTGGCCGCTCAAAAATGCGAGGCCCTGCTCTTGTCCCATAGGTGCTTGGGTCCCTCCCACTGCAGTGGGTGCCAGGCACCTCCTACCAGCCCTGCTGGGCTCTAGATCCTCTCATCAGGGGGAGAAGGATGCACTTAAGACTCACTACCCACACCCCCCAGAGGCACAGAAAGAGCCAGGGCCTGGGCTCTCCACTTTCTCCTCCAAACACCTGTCTCTCCACTCCTGATTTATCTTACTGGGGTACAAACAGGCGCAAGACCATAGACAGCATCCTCCTCAGAGCCAGGCTTGACAGGGGAGGGCAGCTTTTGGACATTCCCCAGGAGCATCGTGTCAGGGTTCAAAGCACAGTTTCTATGGTTAGAACCACAGAAACTCCATTCAAATCCTAGTTTCACTTTTTCTAGCTGTGTGATTTTAGGCACAGTTCCTAACCTCTCTGAACTTCAGATTTCTTTACTGTTTTGTGGAACTGACACAAAAGGTTATTATACAAGGATTCAATGGGATAATATACATAATCAGATGCTTAGCACCACACCGGGCATAGGAAAGAGCTCAATGCATTTTAGTGTCAAAACGGTGTCTTCAGTCTTCGAGACCAGTCACTGTGGACCCTGACCCCAGAGATCAAAGACACAAGCTTGTTTTGACTCTACCATCAAGAGGGGAGGATTTAAGAAACCCTACATAGGTTTGTCCTTTAGGTTGGATCTAGAAACTGGCACAAGTGTTCAAAGGTTTTCATCCCATGACATAATCTCATTTTACATTGATTAATTTGATAATGCTCTATTGGGTTCTCTTCTGTGAGAGGCCCCAGGTCAGCCGCGGGGGATTCAGGAAATAAAACACGCACAGAATTAGCTATCAGAAAGCTCGTCATGACGTGGAGGCAAAGAAAAAGAAAATCAGTAACAGTAATACGTGAAAATATGGTACAACGGAGGGAAGTTTAGGGTGTTAGGAGAATGAAAAAGCATCTACTCCAAACTGAGTCCCGCTGGAAATTACTACCCATGTGAGAGTGATCCCAGCAAAGGATTCCAACAAAGGCTGGACAGGACAAAGGCAGTGGGGTAACAGATATTTGCTGTTGTTTTGGTGATTTCACGTCGGAACTCCCTTCCTGTTTCTGGAGGAGCCCTCACTTTGCAAGAGGTGGTGGGAGTTAGACTCCTGACTCCCACTCCCAAAGCCGGAAGCAGACGTGCCCTCTCCTCGGGCAGCAAGGGGCAGGTGCACAATCTCACACTGACCAATCCAATAGCTGATTTCAGGGATTTCTGGATGCTGAGGATGGCCAAACACATTCAGCCACATCTCAAGTCCCAGGAGTGACAAAGGTGAAAAATATGGCAGAGGCGAAGGCCGCGGTGAGGTCCTAACCAGGCAATTCCAGGGTATGGCCCCGGCTCCATCTCCCCTCCATTTCAGGGGCCCATTCTCAGCCTTTCTGAGATGTGTGAACTGCGCAATGTGCTTCCAATAAATTCTTCTGCTTACGACAGCAGGAGTCCGTTTCAACTTCTCATAACCAAGAGCCCTGATGACAGAGGGCGTTATGGCAACCGTCGGGGTATAAATGCGGAAGGCCTGCACCAAGGCAGGGACAGGGGAGGAGAGAAGGAGCTGCATCTAACAGATAATGAGGAGGATGAAGTGCCAGGTGGAAGGGAAGATAAACTAAAGGGCAGGGTCAAAGACGCCTTGCAGATGTGTCATCTGGAAGCCAAAAACAGAGCAAGCCAAACACAGAGCAATTTATTCAGGGGAAAGATGGAAGGCAGATCAGATTTGCAAAGAGGAAGAAATGATGGGCTCCGTCCATACCTGCTGAGTTGGAGGATCCTGTGTGACCTTCAAAGCAGGGTGTGTACCAGGCAGCTGGTTCTCAGAAGACCCCCAGCTGGAGGTCCAGGAGATTAGACAGAAAACAGCAAGAAAAAGGAAAGGAGAGCAGGGCAGTGTAGCCTCATAGGAACCCAGGAAAGAGTTGCAGAGCACAGCAACACTGGCCTCCCAGCACAAATGCCAGGGGAAAAAAAGTAAGATCAGGACAGGACAAAATACCAATGCTGGCTCACTGGTGATTTTGGCGGTTTCCGTGGAATGGTGGAGAAAAAGACAGAGCTTGGTGGGATGAGCCATGACAAAGATTGAGAAAGTAGGAACTGTGGGGGGAAAAGTTTTTTAAGATTTTATTTATTTATTTGTCAGAGAGAGAGAGAAAAGCACAAGCAGGGGGAATCCGCAAGCAGAGGGAGAAGCAGGCTCTCCTCTGAGCAGGGAGCGCGATGTGGGACTCGATCCCCGGACCCTGTGATCAAGACCTGAGCTGAAGGCAGACGCTTAACAGACTCAGCCGCTCAGGCGCCCCTCATTTTATAAATAGGCAACGATCACTTCTTACCACTCCCAGTGGGGAAGAGAACAGACATGGTCTTGCCCTCAAGAGCTTGTGGTCTGGAGAAGAGATGCTGAACAGGGCCAGTGACTGGAAGAACGGGTGCTCTGAGAGAGGACAGCCAGGGATCCTAATTCAGGCAGGAGGTTCAACAAAGCCGCTCCGAGGAACTGAAAAGGGGGTCAGGTGGGGAGAATGCTACTTCGGGCAGGAGGACCAGCAAGGGCAAACTCTCTCAAGTAGGGAGCTGAGCACGTCTCTATGCAGGAAGAAAGGGACCAAGAAAGCCGTGGGGCCCACAGGTGGGTGACGAGCCATAGGTGGAAGGAGTGGCCATCCACTGAGGGGGGAAGGACCCCTGCTCCACAGACACCAGGAGGGAGGTTGTGGGTGAAAGTGAGTCTGTCACCCTGGGAGCAGGAAGTCGAGGGCGCTAAGGGCTACTGTTTTCTTTGTGAAATGGCAGGCCTGGTGAGGAGACGAGAGATTCTGGTGGAGAGGTGGTGGCCGTGGGGAAATGTTACTATGGGCCATGGAGGAGAAGCTGAACTCACTCACCCCTCAACCCTTCCTTCTTCCCAAGTCCCCACACAGCAACCGCTCCGTCGCAAGGCCTGTCTCACTTCCTGGTACCAACACTGTAACAAAGGGGACATAGGAGCCTGGATCCCTTGATGCTTAGCACTAGAAGGGTCCTCAGAGACCTTAGCTGCCATTCATTTTTTTCCTATTTCATAATGAAGTACTTTACACAACAGGACGCCACTACATGTGAAGAATGTGGCATCAACCCATCTCCTCAGGAAGCCCCTGTGCACTGGAAACTGTTGATAGCCTCCTTCCCGTGACCTTCCCCTTTTTAACACACTGGGTTTCTCTCTTCATTTCTCTTGCTCTCTTAGTCACATCACGCATGTCCGGAGATCTTAAATTCACTCCGCTTTTACTAAAGTGAGGCCTGGATTATCTCTCTCTGTTTCATACTCAAGTACAATCACCTATTCATTTGTAAGCAGGCAAAATTAAATCAATTCTCTAGGAGGGGGCTCTAGACGAGGATGGGGGTTTAGCCCTCCTGGCACACAGTCAAGTGCGTTCTAAGCTATGATGGCTTAACAATATCCCTAGTCATTTGCTTCCACAGTCACTCACATCCACAAATATGTCGGCCTCCAAGGACTTCTGAGTCGACTTTTTCAGATTTAATCCCAAAGAAAGTATACTAGTCCCTCACTGCGGCTCAGAATAATGACTTAAAAGTATCTCCCAAGCACATCAGGCACGAAGCATCAGAAGGCAATTTTCGTGCAGTGTAGACGCTGTGAAGCATTTGTGGTGATCTCACACTAAATGGGATACTGAAGTCCATCAGGAGGAAAAAAAAAAGCTAAGGAGAGGGAAAAGGATTAGTAAGGATAGAGAAGATAATAAAAAATCACTTACACAGTGTGGCTCTTTTCATAGACATCTGAGAGGTGGTAGCCAAACAGAAGGTTCTAGATCACAGCTAATACCCAGTCTTACAACAACTGCCCAGGACATGGACACACACACACACACACACACACACACACACACACACACACATCCTTTACTTCCTGGCAGAAGTTACAATGATTCTATTAATAAAGTATTCATTCCATCTCCCTGAAGAGTTATTTCATATTCTACCCTAACTGCCATCAATTTAAAACTCCAGCACCTCATATTCTTATTATTTTTTAAAGATTCTAGGCTTTCTGTAAAAAGCAGAAGCCAGATAAATTACTGCATATCTGAAGAATGTAAATGATGGCAAGTGGAGGCAAGGTGAGGACAAGGTAGGAAGAGACCCTCGAGGGACCTCGTCACACTCCAGGTTTTAAGTGAACATCCAGAGAGCTGGGCAGGAGGGAACAGCATGGAAACTACTAGAGGAATGTATTAGACACTTTGGGATACCGTGTTTCCACCTTCTTCCCACTCCTTCTTTCCCAGAAAAAAGGAAAAACACACTTAGGAAAAAAATACCAATTTAAATGCTACTCGTAATCTACACAAAAGTTCACCAGGCTGGATTCTCTCAGCCTGTTTCCTATTTGCTTTCGACTACTTTTGACTTACTATAAATTGCTGTTACAAAGACGGAAAAAGCATCCATCAGCACATAGCTCCATCAGGACAGAGGCCACAGCAAGGAAACATTAATCCCCCAAGCTCCACATCAAACTCTAAAACAATGCTCCTGGCTGTCATTTTTCATTCACATTTCTATTAAACAAGCCTCTTTTATGGACTTCTCCCCCCACACCGCATAATAAGGTAAACATCAGCCCACAGAGACTACATTATGAAACCCAGAGCTTCACTTTGGGAGGGGAATCAGTAAAAGACAGAAGAGGGCAAGTTTCAAGGGATCTCCCTAACTCCTGTCTACCAAGTGGAGAATGATGGGGCTCCTTTCTGCTCCCCAGGCTCCCAGCGGCTGCTGTGACTGACTTGAAACTTACCAGTTTCCCAAGAGGCTACTTGAAAAGAAAAGGAATTTTCATAATTATGAACAGTCTCCTTTCCTACTCTCTAATTTTCCCCAACTATCCTCACTCCCACCCCCACTTACAAGAGGACTTTTGTATACATAAAGTTTCAGGAAACAAAGCATACAAACACTCACATACAAATAAACTCCCAGAACTAACACCAGCGTATAATTGTGTTTGGGTTGGAGTTTTTCCAGCCCTGTCACCCGTTCTCTGTTAGGAGTAAATGAAACCCTTTGCTTCGGCAAAGTTAGAAACAGACAAACTCTCTTCAGTTGCAAGCTGCACAAGGAGCCCCTCACATCTCTCAGCTCCCTTAAGCCCCCAACAAAATGAATTCACTGCTGAAAAGTCAGCAAGGAAAACACACACAAACACACACACACACACAAAAACCCACCAACCAACCTATTCCCCAAATGAAGATCTTTCACTTCTCCCCCTCACTCAGCTTCCCCTTTTAACCGGAAACACAAGGAGTTTCCAATTTCTGAAACCCTTTTCAAGGGACCCTGGACTCTTTGGGCTCTTCCAAGGGGAGTCGCTTTCGGCTGTCCTGATGTAGGCAGGCAGCCCTTTCTAAAGCACATTTTGCATTCTGGGGAGTCAATACGGGAGCCGGGAGCCGTTTCGTTTCCAGATTAATCTACAAAGCAGCGGGCTGGCTGAGCTAGGTCAGACTCTTCCTCCTCTTGTCTCAGAAGGGCTGCCGGCTGAGAAGGCTAACTGAGCTGCGAAGACGCAGGGCGAGGGACAAAGTACCCACCTATCCTTTTAAAAGTCGCATCTGCTCCCCCCTGCTACGCCTTTCCTCCACAGTCCTCCGCGGGACTGGGCCGCCGCCCCCCACCCCCACCCCGAGAAATCAAACTCATACCTTCTTTGGATTCTTCTGTTTCGCAGCGCATGGTGGCAGGGGAACCGGCTGCAGGGGCGATTACCGCGGACATGTACTCGGACGAGCTGCAAGTTCGCTCCGAGGCCAAAACCCGCGCACGACAGAAAATAAAAGGAAGGAAAGCCACTAAAATCAAAACCTCCCCGGGGCGGAGGGCTGGTTCTGGTGCAGGGATTTTCAGGGGGAAAGTTCTGCAAGAGTGACGAATCGCGTCTCAGCTGGGCGGCGGGAGTCCGCCCCCGGGGCCGCGCGCCCTGGCCCGTCGCGGGGCGGAGGCGACCTGGCGCGGCTGGCGGGGCCCGGGCGCACGCAGGTGGGGCGGAGGCCTGGACCGCAGCAGCCCGACTCCCCGAGGAGGCAGGGCCGAGGGGCGCCGTGGGCAAACGTGACCCGGACGGGCTACGCCTGGGAAATAAATGTGCAGTGAAGAAAAAAGTCTCACTCATCTGAGCGCGCGCAAAGACACACGCAGTCAAAGAGACGCCTCTGGATCTCTGGGTTAACATTTTTCGGCGCCCATTTAACTTGCCTTGTCCTGGGGGATCTTCAATGCCAGAAAAATAAGTATTTTGAAGCTGCTCCGGTTTGTACGTTATTTTTGCAGGAAAGGAACGTGGACATTGGTCCGTGTGGCTGGAAGGACCAGTTTCACCGTGCAGTAGGGCCTTTTGAAGAAAGTGGGGGCGGCCTCCGCCCCTTACCTTTGCACGGGAAAAGCAGACAAGGCGGCTTACTCAGCATAACCCGGGCGAGCACTCTTACTCAAACCCCAGCCCGGGCGCACGAGCTGCTCCGGTCTGCCCCAAGGGTGGTCCCCGGATCGAGAGCGCCCTTCCCTCCCCGCGCGCCACTCGGAACAACCGGGGAGAAATTCCTTCCAAACGCCAAAGTGGGAGGCGGGTGTTCGGCTTTTGAAATGCTGATGGACTAGAAAGTCTGCGGAGCCTGGGGAAGACAACTCAGCTCTTGCCCTCAGGTCCGATGCCCTGGCTCTTAAAATCAGCTGAGAGGTGGGCGTCCTGACTTTGCCAAACCTTGGTTTTATACTCCGAGGAGGGAGGAACGGAGCTGACACTGCCGCGCCTGTCTTTATGGGGGTAGTTTGCATAGCACTAATTCCATCACCAATCACAGGCAAAAGATCCCTTAAGAACGGGCCTGAAAGATCGATTCGGGAATTTTGAGAAAAGTTCTATTCTTTTCCTAAGTTGATTTCCCAGCTGCTTTCTTTTTCCTCATTTCCCATTTTTATATGGGCAAAAAAACAAGAGTAGACAGTAGGATCTAAATTTTGTGAAAAGAATACACAAAAGAGCCTGAATGAAAATTTATCATTTTTATGACCTTGAGCAAATTCTTTAATCTCTCTGGGCCCCCCTTCCCCTCACATGTAAAATGAGGATTAAAAGTAGTATTTACTTCACAGATTTATGTTTGGTATGAAATAAGGTAATACAAGCAAAAAGGGATTTGAAAACCATAAGTCCTACACAGATTATTACTAACTATTGCACCATTAAAAGTAAATTTTTGTAACAGGTGCTCAGGTGTTTTACTTCAATATTGGGTTCAAGTGGGGAAAAACGGATTTATGCAAGTCACAAGCAGTAAAAGTGATTATAAATATTAATATAAGGCCTAGATATTAAATCACTTCCCACTGCTGAGTGATTCTAACATGCCTAAGACCCTAAGCAGACTTTTATCTCAATTTCACTGAAAGGGCAGGATGGTGAGAGGAAGACATAGCCAATCGAGAGGAGAGAAGGCGAGAAACATCTGGAAAACATCAGTGTTGCGGAGCCACCTGAAAAGTGACCTTACCACCAAAAGGATAACAGTGTGCACCCTTCTGAAAGTCACTGTTAACTGCCTGGTGCCCTCTGCCACACATTCCGGGTCAGGAACGGCGAAGATCCATACCTTTACTCAGTGACCTCAAACTTCCAAAGGAGATGTGATCATTTTGAATGCAGAGAAATTCTCCCTCACCAGGAAGAAGTGACCTTTCTGGTCCTGTCCAAGGCATCATTCTGGGAGCCCTCCCACCTACACACATCATCTGCCCTCGCCCTCCCTCCCCGCAGCCCAGAGATGGCCACCAGGAGCCCTACGGGACCTCAGCGGGGCCATGTGCCACACAGATAAGATAGCTCCCATTCAGCTATAAGTGGACTAAGACGCAACACCTTGTTCAAGGTGATGATTATGCAGATTCAGACAACCCAAATTCCAAGCCGCACCCACTGCACGCAGGGCTCCCTTTCACCCTCTTCCTTCAGAACGGGCCCTCCTCAGAATTACTTATTAAATGTCCTTTTGCAAGTCCAATTACGGACAAACCACATGAGATGTGCTTAAACACGTGCCCCTAACGGGCTGCTTATTTTCACATCAGATTCACAAAAAGGCTCTCAGGTCAGCCAAGGAGAAGGACTGCTGAATGAACGGTCCCACTCCTGCCAGGTCAGCCTTGTAATGCAATTTAGAGTCATTTTAGCAGCTCATCTTTGAACACTCACCTGATCCTCAAGAAACCTGGAAAAAGCCTTTTTTAGTTATTTAAATGCAATCCAGCGGTCACCTTGGGGAAGGGTGTCCTGTTCTAGCTCCAGACCAAGGAATGCTCCGCTTATTTTAAAAGACTGTATGTGGACAAGGACACGCCTCAGTCACCAGTACAACCTTGGGCAAATGACACGGCCCCAGGGCCCCAGCCTGCAAAGTGAAGCCCAAGGGCAGCTGATTCTCCGGGGCCTCCTTGCCTGTCACTTCCGATCTATGCTCCGTGGGCCACTTCATCTTGATTTTGCTCGGCTTTTGTTCCGAAGGGAATGGGTCACTTTTTAGCCCCCAGAGAATAATGCTCTACTACCTTAAAATGATTTACCTCCTGTAGGCAGAATCTGTTCACTCCTGAATATTTAAGAAATACTCCAACTTGCTTTAGACTGGCAATCTGCTTAGAAGTCACGCCAACAATCATTATAGACCAGCCGATACAAAATAGCGATTAAGTTAGCAGCACTTGTCAGTTAATACCATACTGCACTCAAATACTAGGTTCAACGTCTACTTGTGTCTAATAGTGGATCTCCTCCTTCTGTGCCAAGATGGCAGAGGTAAAAGGTTGACTAAGATTCTGATGATTTTTTCGTTCATTCGGGCATTATCAAATATGTGTATGTATCACATGCAAATGGGACCTGTCCATCTGGAGCTTAGTGGTGTACTTTTGGTAATCTTCTTCTTCTTTTTTTTTTTTTAATTTGTCAGAGAGAGAGAGAGAGAGAAACTGAGCAAGCAGGGGCAGCAGCAGGCAGAGGGAGAAGCAGGCTCCCCCCTGAGCAGGAAGCCTGACTCGGGGATTCGATCCCAGGACCTTGGGATCATGACCTGAGCCAAAGACAGACACTTCACTGACTGAGCCACCCAGGCACCCCTAATTTGGGTAATCTTGACCACAGATCTACATAACTCAACCTTCCAAGTGACCTTGATTCTAAGTAAAGTTTATTAATTCCACCGCTTCACTGAATTTTATCACAGAACAGCAGAAAAATCTCCTAAATTACACCTCTAAAAAAAAAAAAGCCGTCTTTAAATAAAAGAAAGCTTAGACTTTGGGGTCTTTGGCTCACAGCTGTCCAGATGTGTATTAAGAACAGGAAGATCAGCAAGTTTTCTGGATCACACAAATAAGACCAGCAGAACTGGGAAGAGAAGATGAGGTTTCTTCAGGAGGTAACAAACTCTACTCACATTCAGCAATGCTGTAAATTCTCTGCAGTGAAAAATACTAAATATAAATGAGTATATATGAGTATAAATGAGTCAGACCTACACTCCCAGGTCACAAGAACGCCAGGTCATAACAACATGCACTGTATTAATACTTTTTATTTCTACCCTGCCGACAAGTAGCTAAATAGGTACATATGACATTTTAGGTCAGAAAAAAAAAAAAGTTGTCTCCTTAGCATAAAAAGTGGCTTTCTTCTTTTTTATTTTTTAAAGATTTTATTTATTTATTTGACAGAGATAGAGACAGCCAGCGAGAGAGGGAACACAAGCAGGGGGAGTGGGAGAGGAAGAAGCAGGCTCATAGCGGAGGAGCCTGATGTGGGGCTCGATCCCAGAATGCCAGGATCACGCCCTGAGCCGAAGGCAGACGCTTAACCGCTGTGCCACCCAGGCGCCCCAAAAAGTGGCTTTCTTCTATATGATTTTGAAGCCTTCCTTAACTCTTCCTGCATTACTTACGTCCACACCCTGGAAGGTCTTTGGAAGACTCTACACATACAGTTGGCTTTCGGTCTCTCTCCTCACACATGGGAAAGGGCTGTGTTCTTGGTCTCACCTGGTTGGGGCTGCAGGCTTCGCAGGCTTGTTAACCTTCTCAGACTCTTCTGCATCTCACCTTCCAAAAAAGAGGTGAGGCTCCGTGGGTGTCTCTCCAGAGCCCTCTCCTTCCCAACCGCATCCCCGCCCCCTCCGGGGCCTGGTGATCTTGCTCTCCTTGCCTTGAGAAAATTTTTATTTATCAGAAATGGAGAAGGGGGCACTTAAATGAGAGCGGAGGTCACGCACCCAGGTGCTTAGGCATTGCTGGGTGCTGGGATGAGGCTGGGGAGCAGGAGGATGGGGCACAGAACTGTTGTAAATCAAGAAAGCTCCACCGAGATTGAGTGTGGCCATGGAGGAAGGGGAAAGCTGCCTCCCAGGACCTGTGTTCTACCCCGGGGACACCGTCAGCAAATCCTTCATCCTCACTAAGGCTCGGGTGTGAATGGATAATTCTGAGGGAGTGGAAAGAGTGCTGACGTCCGAGGTGAGCTTGTGTGAAGACAGCAATACATCTGGGATAGTCCTGCTTTCTTGCCTTTCGTTGTTTGTGTTATTTTTCTTCTAAGAAATCTTCCTTCCTTGCTCAAAAGTGTTCAGCAGATGATTAAACACACACACACACACACACACACACACACACGCAGTCAAAATCATGCCTGAAAATATTATCTGCAGAATGTATGATGCATGGTCTTTCTTTTATAATACTGAGCAAGCTGCCATGTATTTACATAAATTTTAATTTAAAAAAGATTTTCTTTTAAGATTTTATTTATTTATTTATTTATTTGTTTGCCAGAGACAGAGAGAGTACAAGCAGGCAGAGGGAGAAGCAGGCTCCCCGCTGAGCAAGGAGCCCGATGTAGGACTCGATCCCAGGACCCTGGGATCATGATCTGAGCTGAAGGCAGACACTTGACTGACTGAGCTACCCAGGCAGGCGTCCCTAAAAAAAAAAATATTTTATTCAGACTTCCCAATTATCTCCCTTGGGTCATCATACCTACTTTACAGATAAGTCATTAAAGAAAGGGAGGTTATATGATTTGCTCAAGCTCACAAAACGAAGTAGTAGTGTTCTTCAGACTGCAGTCAATGCAGTCTAGGCCTCCTGTGTCCTCTCTCTAGACTTTCTCACTCCATGAAACTACTCATGTAAAATTCAAGTCCCTTATTTTGCAGAAGGGTAACTCAAAGACGGCCATGTTGGGAAGTTTCCAGAGTTTGAGCTGACCAGCATGCTAGCATAGACTGCTCAGCTCGCTCTGTCTGAATGCTTAGATCGCAGGCTCAAATGAAAGTTACTCCATTCCTGATATTTGATGCTTTAAATAAGCTATAAGTTCAATAGCTGCTATTTATTCAGCTACATGAAACCACTACCATTTTGTTTTTCTTAATTAAAAGTTCAGTCAGGACCCTAACTAAAGCTGTTGGGCTATGAGGCTGCCAAGAGCAGGAGAAAGACCACCAGGCTCGGTGGGGGAGAACTGGGCAGATCACCATAAACCCAGGAAGCACGGACTCCTGGCCATTAGGATGGTTTTGTCCTATTCCTTCTCCTCTCACTTTTCTGCTAAAAATGGGCAAGCCAGAGGTGCCTGGGTGGTGCAGCCAGTTAAGCGACCGACTGACTCCTGGTTTGGGCTCAGGTCATGACCTCAGGGTTGTGAGATCGAGCCCCTTAGGGAGCCCCACATCAAGCCTGATGTTGGGCTCTGTGCTCAGTGTACAGTCTACTCTAAATTCTCTCTCCCTCTCCCCCTCTGGCAGCCCCTCGTTCTCTCTCTTGCTCTCTAAAATAAATCTTAAAAAAAAAATTTTTTTTTTACATGGGCAAACCACTGAACCTCTCTGGGCTTCTGTTTGCCCATCTCTAAAATGGGGTCCATGCCACTTACTTAACAGAGGACAAACAAGAGTGAAATGAGGCAGGAACGTGGCAAAGCGCTGAAAATTCTGAAATCCCCCTTCACCTCTTTCCCGAATACTTTCGTGAATGAGGCCAGGTTGTTTTAGGTTGTGGAATATGAATCTGGAAGCCCTAAATGCCGGCCCTACAGACATTCCAGATAGGAATGGCAATCTAACGTGTCGGGTCCAGCGAGAGAAGGCGAATACAGAAGGACTGAACTTCCTTACGAGGCAGCACAGGGATAACATGAGAGCGGTGACTGGAGGGATTCAACAGGAAGATGTAAGGCAAGAGTGAGGCTGAGCCTGGAAGGCATCATGTCACACTGCACCCATGAATTCCTGTCTCTCCTCCGGAAAAGCAGCAAGAGGAAAAAGCGATCAATAATCATAGTCATAGCAACTCTGATTTGGAGGTAACCTTAGAGCTCACTGCTCTAATCCTCTAGCTTGCTGCTGAAGCAATCTCTTACCCACATCCCAGGTGGTAAGCATTCATCCAAACTCTCCTTGCTGACCTCTAGGCAGAGACTTACTCTTTTCTGATCATTAGGAAGTTCCTCCTTATAATAAACTGCAACTCAAGAGCAGTGATTGTCATTACTGCCACTCTAACCACTGCCTTTACACCTTCCAGCAAGGAAATAATTCTTTAACAAGATAAAGATAGGGGTTTTTGGTGGTGGGAGGGAGCAAGAGTGGGAGAGGAAGAGGGCAGAGGGAGGAGAGAACCCCAAGCAGGCTCTAAGCTCAGTGCGGAGCCTGACGCAGGGCTCGATCTCATGACTCTGAGATCAGGAATGAGCTGAAATCAAGAGTCGGTTGCTTAAGCCACCCAGGTGCCCTGAAAAACACAGATTTTTAAACTGGATTGTCTTTTTTAACAACCCTGGGGAGATCCCCCTCGTATTGGCAATAGTGGACGGCGGTTGAATGCAATGTGGAGACAGTTATGCAATTTTCCAGTGCCAGCCACACATCTGTTACTGGTTATGGAGAAGAATTCAGAAGCAAGCCGCTCTGGATGAGACGGCGGCAGTGATCATCTCTTTTCTCTTCCACGCGCTCATTCTAAGGCCGTAGAAAACGCTGCCAAGACAGGTCGGTTAATTGCATCTGAGGAGTTAAGAGGCTTTTTTCCGGTTTCCGAACAAAATGTGAAATCCACAAGGAAACAAAAGTCGTGCCTCATATGTAGAATTTGGACCATACATAGATTCCCGGCCTGAGATCCTTTTGAAAGTCTAATCCGCTCCAAGTTGTCCTGATTTGATTTTGACATTGAGTTTCTGACACGGGCAGAATGGCTATTAAATGAACATCTGTGCCAACTAGTCACTGTTTAAGAGGCAGAAAGGCTGGTAGGCGGAGCCCCAGGGCTGGGCAGGCTTGCCCGGTGAAAGCAGCCGGGGCCGAAACCCAACAGACAGACTCAGCAGGTGGTAAAAATGTGAACCAAAGCAGAACTTATCCAAACAGGGTTTGGGGAGGGTTGGGGGGAAGGCTGTTTGCAGGTAGCACTGAAAGGAATGGGTCAGTTTTTCCATCGGAACAGGTCAGGTTGCAACACTTCAGCCATTCAGCTTCTCCTTAAAGAAGAGCTATAGAAATATGAAATTGTTATGATTCACCAAGCTGGAGACGTCACCAAAATAAATACCTTTTCTGAGAAACTGCTAATATGAACAGGGTGCCCATCTAACGAGAAAAGGTCTTACGGAACCCGTACATTTCCCAGCAGAAACAGAAAAGCGCTAAAACTCGTACCTTTCTTAATCTGAAAATCTACTCCAACAGAATTCTGCCTACTGAATTCAGGAACGTGCCATCATATGCCATTTAACTTTCTCAATTTTAACTATGTATAATCAGCCCAAAAGAGAAAGAGAGAAAACGCCACCATCGAAAGGCATCTGCTGTCATTCCATATAATGATTTTATGACCCAGAGCAAGGCTGAGATGGAGCTGGGAACTGGCTGGTCCCTCCCTGACTCTCGTCTCTGTATGGTCTCCTCACACCGTGAGCATCTCAGGCACTGATGGTGAATGTTGTATTTAAGAGTATGTATTTTTTTCACATCAAAGTGCCTCCGAAGACAAGCCAGCTATTTCATCTAGCAACCCATTCCAGTGGTCGAGGAAACACTTAGACAGTAAGTCTTTTACTTACTGGGAAGTGATATGTTATTCTCCAATCTGGTAACTTCCTAAGAGGCTTTCAAAAATAATATTACCCCAGACAGTTTTGACTTTACCCGTGGGTCTTCTGTCCTCTTAACCAAACTGGCACCTTAGATTCTCAGCTGTTAGAGTGGTGTGGTCAGAGTTGTTGAAACAGACTCATAATTTTAGCCCCAAGATCCCCAAATTGTATGCCATGGTGCCGAGGGCAAGCTCACAGGGGTGTCACAGGATATTTTAAATTTTTGAGGAAAACAAAGCATTATTCAACGTCTCTCAGAAACTGTATGAATGACTACTTCGAGCAAGTTCACAGTGTAACATTAGATTGTGTTACATTTCTTTTCATGACATCATTTCTTTGCAAAGCTAGGCTGTTGGCAGTTGCTGTGATAAAAAGCGAGTATCATATTAAAAAAGTACATAAGACAGGAAATTAGGGTAGTGAGATCCAATCTGATTTCAAGGTTTGAGAAGTTGTGAGTTGGCCAGGGATCAATTTATTGCCCAACAGCCCCGAATTTGCCCTTCATCACCTGCTCTGAGAAAAGAAAGACAGGACTTGGAATACATTTTCTCTTTCGTCAGCCAGTACAATTCTAAGCTTTGTCAGTGGGGTGCACTGTAGAGACATTATGGGAAGAAAAACTTTCCCTTCTTGGTTCTGGTGTGTTCTTTCAAAAAACCTCCCCATAGACAGATTTCCTCAGCATCCTAGTGGGTGGATTTCCAGCAAGTTCCACCAGCATGGCGCTATGGCGACTTCTCTGCCGTCCAAGGAGCTGAGGCTAGCCATCCTCTCTCCATCAAGGAACAACGGGGATGCTCATGGTTGGTGCTCTATCTTGAACCCATGATAAGTGGTTGCCACATTAGCGATTCCTCTATTCTTAACAATTCTCTTCACTGGCTAGATAGTCCTCATTAAAGTGAGTATTTCTTTCGATTGTTTTCTTTTTTATTATTAATTGTGGCAAAATGTACATCACAAAAAATTTGCCATCTTAATAATTTTTAAGGGTACAGTTCAATTGTACGAAATGCCTTTCCATTGCTGGGCAACCCTTACCACCACCCATTTCCAGAACTCTTTTCATCTTGCAAAACTGAAACTCTGTACTCATTAAACACTAACTTTCCATTCTCCCCTCCCTTCAGTCCCCAGCAACCACCATTCTACTTTCTGTCTCTGAACCTGACCACTGTAGACATCCCATGGATGTGGAATTACAGAGTATTTGTTTTTTGTGTGTGATTGGCGTATTTCACTTAATGTCCCAAAGGTTCATCCATGTTGTAGCTTGTGCCAGAATCTCCTTCCTTTTTAAGAGTGAATGATAGTCTATTGCATGTAGATATCACATATCACATTTTGTTTATTCACGGACCATTCAGTGGGCAACCGGGCCCTTGTGAATAATGCTGCTATGAACATGGGTAGTATCAAGACCTGTTCAAGTGTCTGCTTTCAGTTCTTTGGGGTACATCCCCAGAAGTGGAATTGTTAGATTGTACAGTAATTTTCTATTTTTAATCTTTTGAGGAGCCACTTACTATATTCCTAGTTCATTTTATTTACATTAAACTTTCCTCGTTCCAATTATCGCGTTTCCCGATTGGATCCTGGCTGAACCACGCAAGGCCCCACAGGGGCACTCATTCCATGAGTCACTGTGGTGAAGAATGAAATACAAGCATTCTTTTTTTATCTTTCGATTTATACATATCATGTTTTCCGCACAGCTACCAGGTTATTCGTACAGAAAGACGTAGTAAGTTCTTTAGACCTAAGCACTTAACAAATGGAACTGTGAGGTAGCCCTTGTGTCCAAGAAAATGATGTGAAAAAAAAATACAGAGACACTAAGGGGTCCACAGGTGAATACTGTCAGGAACTTTTGCTCCTGCCTACACATTTCTGGCTGCCAGAAGGGCCTGCCCACTTGGATGACTTCTTGGGTTCCCCCTGTCCAGGAGTATCCTTCCATCTGAAGGCACAGGCAGAACCCCCCTCCCACCACCAGCATTGAGACACACACACACACACACACACACACACACACACACACAGCATCTTGATTTTCTTCACGATATTCAATTATTTCTCACTTAGGCAACGGTGGCTAGAATCCTCCCATGGTCCCTGACTTAGGCTGCTCTGTCTCCCCTTATTTCTAATCCCTCTAAGTCCCACAGTCACAATGTTTGCTCGACAGACCTTATTCCCTCCGTTCCTATGGCTGTTAGTCTAACCATCATCTCCAGCTGGTAGAATCTAAGAGGTTGTCGGCGGATTTCCCTGCAATGAGCCCAGGGGCAGACACTTCACATGCCCACGGAGGCTAGCCATAGAGCTGTCTGTCTGCCAGCACCCCCGGCTGCCTCGGGCCCCGCACCCAGCAAGACACAGAGCTACGCGGGCTGTGGGTGAGGTACGCAGGCTGCCAGCCGGAGGACCACCCTCTCCCCCAGAGGGTGAAGGCAACGAAGTGTGGATGCAGGACGCCACCAGGGGCAAAACCATGAATGCACACCCCCCTTCCCACCACGAGTAGAAATGAATGATCTGAAAAGTACTCATTCAGAAACTTCGACACTTGTTTTCATTCACTGGAAATTACTGGAAACAAGCATGACAGTGAACCATGACACCTTTGCAGCCACAAGCCGCCTTGTGGGAGGAGCTGCTGCCGCCGGTCTGTTTGTCCTGTGTTACACTGTTTTTGGTTTTTTTTGTTCTTTTTGTTTCTTGTTTTTTGGGTTTTGTTTTTGTTTTTGTTTATGAACCACTCCCAAAACCTTGCTCAGGTCTGATTCCTGCAGAAAGCCTACGGAAGCCCACAGTGACCCTACACTTCCAGAGCGAACTTCTATTATGCTTGAAGTTGACCACCTTGATGTTCGTTGTCTTCTGAAGCTGATTTGGAAGCTGTTAAAAATACACGATTATACCTTGTGGGTTTTTTCCTCCTCCTTTTAAAGGGGGAGAACGTGTTGGAGGCTTCGAAGGCACTATAGCACTAATAAAATCATCACTGAATCAGTTCGTCATATTGAATTACGACAACACGTAAGAATAATTTCAATTTCCCCTTCCCTCCAAAGTACAGTACAAGGAACTGTGTACATAAATCTCCGTGCCCTTCAAAGAAAGAAACACGAAAAGAAAATTTGCATTACCTCTGACGAGCTGGCGCTGGTTATCTGCAACAATCCATAAATCTGTCAGGTTTACAAAAAAGGGCATCAGATAAAGAGCCAAGAAGAAAATAACTCTGACAGCTGCAAACCTTCTGTTTTACAACAGGCACAGAACGGACGCACTTCCTTTCAACATCTTCATAAACACAGAGCGAAGAGCAAAGGCAAACATCCCCGGTAGAAGCCACTGGAGTCCGGGCTTCGACTAATGGCTTGGGCTTATCTTGACAGAGGAAGCCTAGCCAGCCAGCCACCAAACCCCCGCAGTTGCCCTCGGAACCACTAGTGAGCTGGACTGAACCCAATTCCATTCCGTGGAGGGAATTTCCAGGGCCAGCAAGGTAGCAGCGGCAGCTGCCCACCTTCGAAGCACAGGGACCTCGCCATCCTCAGAGCGGGAATTTTGTTTCCTTTAGGTGAAGAACTAACATCCGGCGCTGGGCCACCTGAAGATATCCACTAATAAATCCCAGATGGGAATTCCAGGCACGTCTTCACTCAAGGCATGAATGTCTCTTGGGCGATAAACATTCTATGAACCTGGTCTCTTAGGAACGAGCTCCCCCTCAGAGGCTGTTTGCGTTTATAATAGGCTGTGTTTTCGAGAGCCAACTTGGGATCTGTTGTTGCACAATACGTACTTAATTTTGTCATCTGTGTGCTTAATGGATGAGATTAACCTTTGAATGTAAAAAGGCAGAACCCTGGGAGTCCCAAATATCCTGATATCAGGGCCAGAGGAAGGAAGCAATATTCCAGTTGGCCATCGCCCCAAATTCTGAACAGGCAGCCCGGTTTAGAACCAAGTGATGTTTCTGTTTACGTTCAGCTGTCTTAATATGATCAGGCATAATTTATCAAGCACCTACTATGTGCTAAGTCTTGTGCTAGGCACATTTACAGAACACATCTCCATCCTACCACGTCTCAGCAAGGTGGTGCTTTCTAGTTCTTGAAGTGCGTCTGCATACACTGCCCCCATCCTCGTTAACAATCCCGTATGGAAGGAATTTGGGGTATTATTGGCTCCATGTGCTTCTGATGAGGAGACGGATGCTCAGAGACATTAAGGGGCTGGACCAAGGTCGCTTAGCTAGGACTGAGACAGGAAGGAGGGTCCTCCGCCCTTATTCTGTGCTACTTTTCTCTGTGCTATAGAGTCTGGGATTGAGCGGAGCACCAAAAATTGTATCTCAAGACAAACACAGCATATGCTCCATCAGAGCAGTTAAGAGAGGTCAGACAGCCAAGCTGCCTGGGAGGCTCTGACTTTGGGGGAAAAGGGACATTAATAGAAGAGGGGGAAGCCCAGAGAGGAACGGCCGTGAAAAGGGGGAAGGGGAGGAATCCCACTTCACACCTCAGAGTCTGAGGTCTGCGCAGGGCAGCCAGTGGGGGGATGTGCTTGAGTCTCTTCTCTCAGATCAATTGCCCACATGAGCTGGGCTCTTCCATGGAGGGCTGCTGTTTTCTATAAAGCCACAGCTTTGGATGAAAATATTTCTAAAACAGATTGCATCGAATATCTCCTCTTCACTAAACAAAGGCTATAGAACATTATTATTATTATTATTATTATTTTTACAAAGCAGACTACTATTACTGAGCACACTATTCTGTAATACAGATATGAACCTACTTTTGCTCACTAAACCCTGCTAATAAAGTTGTCCTTTTTCATTGTGGTTACACCCGGTCAACAATTCCTGTCCAACTTCAAGACACGAGAAGATCCATGTGATCAAGATTTCACATTCTTAAATGCTCTAGAAAGCCCGTCCCAATATACGGATCTACAGAAAAGGTGCATTCTTCTTAACATAGCTGAGTCATGTTTTCAGAGGTGAGAGGAGGGACACCGGGTCTCAAATCAGTTAAGCAAAATTGTATATAGTTGAAATTATCTTAAAAACTCCTTAAATGGCCCAAAAAGTACAGTACTGTCTACACACTTTTGTACCTACACAATACTTATCAGTTCCTTTAAGAACTAGTCAATGTTTCTCTAGAACTGCCAATCAGATATTCAAGCTCTCCCTCCATGGTGATGATAAAATCATTAGTTCCCCCTTGCCTGGTTCTCTGAACAATGTGTTTCCTATTCTGTTAGTGGTCAGAACGCTCAAAACTCATCCACTCCACTGGGTTCATCAACAAGGAGCCATCCCTCGCCCAACACAACAATGCAGAGAGTTACTGCCTGTCAGGAAGTGGTTGAATATGAATGGTCAGGTCTTCTTCCTCAGAGCCAGATGTCACTTTTTATCCACAGCATCTAACTATACCTTTACATCTACTAACTGGAGGTCCAAGGGACCTGGGAAAAACCAAAGCTTGATGAAGGCAGCCGGGGGTTCATCGCCTGCTCTAGAAGAAGCCATAGATGGTGCTGTTCAGATGCTATCTTCATTTGTATAGTTCTTCAGTCTGCAAATACTTACAGAACATTTACCATGTACAGGTACAAAGCAAATGGTGCAGATCAAACAACATTGATACCTGTCCTCACAGAGCCTGCAGTACTGGCAGGGGAGGGGGAAGACACTAATGAAAATACGGTATAAGTGCAAAAGCAAAAAACGTAAGGGGTGCTATGAAAGCTGGTAGGAGGAGTATGTAAATTAGTCCTGGGGGAGGGAGTCAATCAGGGAAGGCTTCCTGAAAGAAGGGATGCCTAAGCTCAAACTTGAGGGTGAAGGAATTAGCCAAGGAAGGGGAGGTGAGGGAGAAAAGAAGGAAGAATGGTTTCTGGTAGAGTTAACAGGTGAAAAAACAACCCACCAGAAAGGAAAGCTAAAGAAAAGGCCAATGGATATGATGATGGGGTGGCCACTGGCATTTTTGGAGAAAGACAGCTGAGTCGTGTGGCTAGACACAGAAGCCAAATTGCAAGGGGTTCAGGGATGAATTGCTGTTAAGGAAGTAGAGAAAGAATTGTGGACTATTTCCTTCATGAACTCTCACAGAAAGGAAGAAACTGAGACAGTACTCTGACGAGTAAGCACTTTTCAGAAGAGCACAATTTCAGCATGGCTTTAACTGAGTGGCTTTGCTGAAGGAATATTTAAACCCCCACAACTCTCCCACTGGCCAGACACAGGGGAGCTGGGCACCATCAGTTTCTTACAAAAACACATTTGCAGGAATTTTCATGGACTCTGACAGGAGTTTGATGTAAATAAAACAGGATGAAGCCAAAACCCTTCTCCACGCTTAGCTGCCCCTGCTAGTCCAGCAGGTGTTACTCGAAGCAGGGTTACTAAGGGGCTATCTCTGGGGTGCCTGGAAGGCTCCCCAGCCCCAAATTATCCAGTTAGCGCTACAAGAAATACTCTCATTAAAGGAGCATGACTTTTGGCTAAACTTTGCCCTATTTCCTGTTGTACCATCAGGTTCTCTGAAAAATGCAAGTGTCTCTTAAGGCCTGTGGATGACTCACACCTCAGAGCGTAAATGAATCCACTGGTTTTCTTTGTTCCTTCTTGGGGGTGGGGGAAGAGCAGGGAGGCAGACATTAAGACTGTGACTGTGGGGAGGCTTGGAAGGGGTGGGAAAGAGCAAACCCAAGCTGGTCCCGTTCCAGATTCCTCCCTGGTCCCCAGCCCCAAGCCGGCCAACCTCAGAGAAAAGGCCAAGAGGAGTGAATATACCCAGCAGACAAGTGGCAAGGCAGGAGTGTGTCTTCCAAATGCTGGAGGTTCCTTGTTTTTAGTGACGCAAATTTTTTTTTTTTTAATGTTGTAAAATACTCAGAACTGTTTTGAATGAGATTTCCCTCTGTGCTTCTCTAAACTGATTCAGCCTCCAATGGCCAGGAACCAAGGGAACGATATTCATGAAGATGTTATTTCTTCAGAAGGATTTCCAATTTGCCGGTCAAAGTTGGGTGGCCTACTTATCCCAGGGATCGCCTTGTCATCTAAGGTCAAGAGCTAAAATCTACTGAGAAACAAAATTACAAAGGGCTCCCGTCTGTAACATCTGACATCTCTGAGGCTAAGCAAACGTCAAATGACAGCTGACATTCGCTGATTCATAGACCAGGAATCACACACTGGGAGCCTGAGGACTGAATCCAGCTATAGAGGGTTTTCTTGGACCAGATAAATTTTGTTTTTCATCTGAACGTCAATGCCTGGGGATGGGACCCGTTCTCTCCAAGTCGGCCTCAGGCGTCATGACTTCCACTTGTTCGTAGAAAGCAGTATTTCCACATTCCTCTTTCTTACCCGGTTCCTGTAGACATTTGAGTTTGGGACCACTGGCTTATCTAGACTGATACCAGCACAAGCAAACAACCTCTCTCCCATCAAGGTAGAGCTCCAGAGCCACCCGTTTGGGAGTTGGGTAATTGAGCAATGAAAGCACTAAAAACCGAAAACCCACAATGCGTGCAACGCCACTTGTAATCGGACTTTTAACAAAACAGGAGATCGAAAAACACGGCGGGGCTCGCCAGTCCCAAGATAAGGCACGTGACCAGGGCTTTGAAACCACATTTTAACAGAAGTATCGACCAGCAGTGGTCACTGTCTGATCTCGCCCCGTGTCCATGGCTCCCGCAAGACCCCTGACATCTGGAACGTCATAGAACACAAGCCTGGCGGCCAGCATCCACACCAGGCTTGGCTAAGGAAACAGCCCCTCTATTCAGGGAGCTGTGGCTCTGCCCAGGGTCTGTAGTATTCAACTAACAACACGCAAGTTGGAGCCGTTCACACCCAGCCCTCAGCAGTCCAGCCACTTGGTAGTTCTTGAAGATAGCTGTAGCCCGCAGTGCAGAAACTGCCATCACCCATGTGTCCGTATGTCCTGGCACAGAGGATTTCGGCTCCCTACCCTCCACCCCAGCACAGTTCTGCATGATGCCTCCATCACACCCTATGCAGAACCCAAGAACCAGAACGTCAGGACTTAGGGAAGCTTTTCAAGTCCTCTTGCTCAACCTCAGCTCAGACTTGCTCATCAATGAGAAATCAGGCCCTGGAAGTTGACACGACACGTCCAGAGTTCATCATGCCAGGGTCTAACGTGCACTAGAAGCTCCACCCCTCAGACCTCCACTGTGGAGGGGGGTGGCCTCTCTGTGACAGAGCATCGTGCCCTTCAAGGCATCTGCATCCTTCTACAGCCTCGCCCGGTGTCCCGGACTGGATTTCTGTGACCTGCAGGTGTAGTCCAGCTCACTCGAGGTCATCATCAGGGTTTTGGTCAAAGCCCGCCTATAATAAAGGGCTCCTCGGCCCTGCTTGGCCTTCCGTGTGTCTATTTCCGTCAGGGATGTGGCAGGAATACTGGCTGGGAACAAGGCTCTGGAGTTTGGAATTCCATTCGCTACTCATGGATGTCATGTACGAAAGATAAACTCATACCTCTTGTCCTCCAACTTACTTAGCATGAAAGTGGCGGTTTTCTTTTCTTTTTCCTTCTTTCCTTCTTTCCTTCTTTCCTTCTTTCCTTCTTTCCTTCTTTCTTTCTTTCTTTCTTTCTTTTTCTTTCTGATTTTATTTATTTGACACAGAAAGAGACAGCATAAGCAGGGGGAGCAGGAGAGGGAGAAACAGGCTCCCCATTGAGCAGGGAGCCCGATGTGGAGCTCGATTCCAGGACCCTGAGATCATGACCTGAGCCCAAGGTAGACGCTTTACCAACGGAGCCACCCACACGCCCCAAAAGTGGTGTTTTTCCTTTGTACACTGTGTCTTTTTCCCCTCCCAGAGCCCTTGTATGTTGCTCTAGTCCCTTCCCCGACCTTGACGGCCATTCTCCTGGAGGTACCATCTAGAGTAAACAAAATAACATCCTATACGACTGACGGCTCTATTTTGTTTATTCGTGTGGAGTTTCAAAGTCTACATTATCCAGAGTCCGGTAATATCAATCACAATAGATAAAATAACCAGATATGACAAGCTCATATCTATAAAACATAAGGGTATTCTTTACAGGAACAAATGGCCTTATTACATTGTTTTAAAAGAAAAATTATAATGGAGTTCAATGTTTTATGGGGACATATAATTACCATAGACAGAAGGGCTGCCTGTAATTAATTTTCTCTAGTTCTTATTCTCACTGTTCAGCGCTTACCAGACCAGGTCTACGATAGTTTGGGGATACTTTATTGACCTCTGCGAATTTGCCTTCCTGATTTGCAATGCTGTTGGGGTTCAAGGATGGTATGACCTTGTTCTTCCTGATAGCATCTGAGTCATTGTCATGGGGGCAGGCGGGTTCTGGGAATCCAAGACGCAGGGCTCCATTCACTGTATTATCATACCATCACCAGTCACCAAATAAGAAGCAACAGGGGAAGAAAACAAAAAAGAAAAAACCACAGTGAAAGGAAGTCTGTTCAGTAGACAACCATGGCCCACTCGACATCACTTCTTGGGGAGCAGCGTGCTGTTTGAGGGAGACACTGAGCCCATCCCTAGCTCTCAGGTTTACCCTGATTGTTTCAACTCAGTCACAGTAATCCTAGCCCCTTTGCCATAGAGTGACTTTTTTTCTTTTTTTTAAAGATTTTTAAAATTTGTCAGAGAGAGAGAGAACATAAGCAGGGGGAGCGGCAGGCAGAGGGAGAAGCAGGCTCCCCACCGCAAGGAGTCCGATGTGGGACTTGATCTCAGGACTCTGAGATCATGACCTGAGCTGACGGCAGACGCTTCACCGACTGAGCCACCCAGGCGCCCCAAGTGACTGGTTTAGACAATGCAAACCTAGCCACTCACCACCACATTCTACAGTCAATAAACTGGCTTAAGATTGGGCACTGAGACATGAGAAATTTGCTGGGGGCTTCTGGAAAAGGTCGCTTGCTCTGACACACAAAGCCACCAGAAGCCGTTTCTCTCCTCCTGGACAGTGTGTTGTGCATACCAAGTCAGAATTGCTGCAGACATTTAACCACCAGGAGGGAAGCTAGCTGATGATGAAACTTGACCACAGAGGGCAGATTAGAAAGAAAATGGGTTCCTGACATCACTGAGCAGCTAAACCAAATCTCATTCCAGTTATGCAAGCTAATAAAAAATTCTCTTTTGTGTGAGCCAATCCAAACTGGGGTTTCTCTTTCTTGCATAATAAGAGCCATAACTGACGGACTGTTCTGGACAGCTAATGAGGAGCATGTTAGAAGACTTCTAATCTTGCTACCGGCTCTACCACATGCCCAGCCCCTAAAGGACAGTGGGGAAAGGAACCCCAGAATACACAGACGACCAATGCCTTCTCCCCCATTTCCTCAAGCTGGCTGCCTAACCAAAGTCAGAGGACCGCCTAGAAACCCCCTCTCCTGCAGAGCCAAGTCTTGCCTGTGTGACAGCAGTGGTAGCCCATCAGAGACCCACGGTGGGGGGGATGCTAAGGCACAGACAGGGAAGAGAGTCTGAGGGCCAGGACCTGGGTCCTCCACTCCCGGTATGGCGCTGTCCCACCATCCCTGATGGGAGCCTCCAGAAGGACCCGACAGGGGAACATCCCTGCCACAAGGGGTGGCTGTCTGCCTTGCAAAAACAGCAAGACTTGAAGGCAGGAAAAAGCAAATGCACCCCCCAGGAGCAGCCACTCTCCTAAAGACCCAAACCAAAGGACCCCAGGGATAAACAAAGAGCTTAGCTACGAAGGTGATTATGGATTCCCAAGGATGCAAATCGGTGCTGGTCCTGATTGTCCGACGTAGTGGGATTTCAGGGCTTGTTTTAAAAAAAAAAATACAGGGGGCGCCTGGGTGGCACAGCGGTTAAGCGTCTGCCTTTGGCTCAGGGCGTGATCCTGGCATTCTGGGATCGAGCCCCACATCAGGCTCCTCTGCTGGGAGCCTGCTTCTTCCTCTCCCACTCCCCCTGCTTGTGTTCCCTCTCTCGCTGGCTGTCTCTATCTCTGTCAAATAAATAAATAAAACCTTTAAAAAAAAAAAACATAGGCAACTGGACATATGAAATTACCTTGGTTGGCAGAAAATAAACAAAAAGAGAAAAGAAAAAAAAGAGAAAAAGTACTATGCCAACAAATGTGCATGCCAAATAAGATGATGTAAACCTCACGTTACCTCTACTGGGAGCTTTGCTTTGAAAGAAAGGAAAGAAAGGAGCACGAGAGTAAGTCATGAGTGTGTTTTCTCCACAGGATGGGGCCGATCTGGTGGCAGGACCTCCCGTCCATAGCATCCAGGCTGTGGCTGATGAGGGAGAGGAGACGGTGTTGGGTTCTCCTGTATACTGAGCTCTAGTCTGACCTTCATCAGAAAGTGAGATTAGAGGATCTGGCCCGTGCCCAGAGCACAACAGTCATAAGATCTAAAGAAGGTGGAAGGGAGGGGGGGCTTGAAGAGGCTTACAGTAAAGAAAGAAGACAAAGAATGTTGGGCAAAACTGTCCAGGTCCAGCGGCATTTGGTGACAATAAGCGGCTCTCTCCTCACCTGGTGATCCTATTTTCAAATTCTTTTTTTTTTTTAAGATTTTATTTATTTTTTTGAGAGAGAGAGAGAGGGAGAAAAAGGAAAAGAGAATCCCAAGTGGACTTCCCCCCACCCCACGCCAAACACGGGGCTCGATCCCCTGATCCTCAGATCATGGCCTGAGCCAAAAGCAAGAGTCAGATGCTTAACTGAATGAGCCACCCAGATGCCCCTATTTTCAAATTCATTTTAAGTAACTTTCACTATTCAATCCTGCTAATGCTCATGATGAGAACTGTGATCCACCCCTGTAACATGTAAAAATCTTAGGTTCACCATCTTCAAGGGACTGCACAATGAACACGGGGAACCTTCATGAGACTATAGGTTTAGGGGTTTAACCACTGGTGAAACCCAATGGATTTATCTCCACACCGAAACGAAGGAAGGCAGTATCTGGCAGAGAAGTCCTCTGACATAAGAGGTCTGCTCCTTTCTGTGTTTGCGGTGGTCCTGCTGAGGGAAGGACCAGGATGAACCATGCTGACACACAGCCGCTGGAGGAGCCCCCAGCCCCGGGCTAATTTAGGACCACTGCACTTAGAAGCCTGAGCCTCCATGGGGTCACGCATCCCCACCGGGGCAGGCTAGGTCAGCGGGAAGAACGCTGGGTTAGAAGGCACATTCTCATCCCAGCTCCGGCACGAAGATGCTGATTAACCACAGACACCTGACCTGATTTCTTTGTCCTAAGTTTCATTTGTCAAATGAGATTAGGCTAGATTGAATGGCTTCTCCTCTCATGTCCAGGAAACGTCAAATTCATTTTAACTGTCACCGTGGCCCAAACTGATCTGGCCCCTTCCCATCTCCCTGGTTGTCCTTCCTCTGATCAGCCCCCTTGCGGTTTGGGGAACACACGAGGACCATTCCCACCTCAGGGCCTTTGCATCGGCTTGCCCTCTGCCTGGAATGCTCCTCTCCAGGATATGCACGTGTCTGGCTTTCTCACACCTTTAGGAGAGACTAATATCACAGTCTCAGCGAGGACACACAACTGCAAATCCTCCCTCCGCCCCCACCACCCCACAACCGTGTACAACAATCCTGATGCCCCCTTTTTAGACTTAAAATTTTTTTTCCTCTTTAGCACTTAACAGAATCCCACCCACTATATATTTTACTTCTTTGTTTATTGTTCATCTTTCCCACTGGAATGCCATGGCTCCAAGGGCAGGGATTTCTTGATTTCTTTATTTTATTTCTTTATTTTTTCTCATGAACAGGGATCTCTCTATCTGCTCTTGTCACTGGTGTATCCCCAGTACCCGGAAGAGAGCCTGATGGGTAACAGGAACTCAGGAAGTTTCGCTGAATGGATGCAGGCACGGATGGATGCAAGGGAGGATGGGAGGGGTATGGCATCCCACTATGACCTCTACAGTGTCTTCCAGCTCTGAGGTCTGTGGGCTGTGCTGCCTCTGGTGGGAGGGCTCTTCTCCGCCACCAGGATGGACTCCACGACCTCCAAACAAGGTCTATGAGAAATGCTTTCTATTGGGATTCAGCTCTATTTCCTAGAGTCAAAATTAACATCATTTGGGGGGCACACAGTTGCATGGATCTCTTCTAATTCCTTATTTAGAATTCCTGGGGAATAAAAGAAAAGAGCTTCCCTACTGCTAAGACACCACGTGATTTAACCTAAGTGAAAAGAGGTGGCAGGTGCATTTTAGCAGGCTCCACTAGATGGCAACATGGTCAGCGCGCAGGGGTATCCAGGCGTGAAATTTACTAGCAACACACACACAGGAGCAGCTCCCACAAGCCTCTCCTGTCCTCCTCCACACATGGCCCTCCCCTCTTCCTCCCTGGTAGCCTGGCGATTTTCAACCAGTAATTTACAATCTGCTCTCCTACAGTTCAGGCTTACTCACTGAATATATTTGACTTAATCACTCCAGCCTTGGAAGCTTTACCTATGCGTCTTCTTTCTGCCAAAGCGCGATACTTACCTCCCTTTGAAATTTCCCCCCAAGCTCACTTCTTCCAGGAAAGCTTCCCAAGCAAACCTGGCTCTGATCCCAACTGCATGTACGCCGTGAGATACAGTCACAGGCATATAACCGTTTTCAGATATTTGAGAGAATGTGCCTAGATACCTACATAAAGAAAGCAGACAGAATCACGTGCACAGCTCTGAGCATCTGGTGTGCAAATGTACATTTAACATAAATGACATGCAGGTGACCACTCTCCATACAAAAGAAGAAGTCACGGCTCTAGGAAATTGCATTGGCTGCCAAGGTTCAATTAGTGGGCCAAGAAACTGGATACACTGACGCCTAGCTACGTCTTCCAATTTAATTCCCTCCTCGTATTCAGCTGAGGCTCCAGAAAGTCTTCTGAGCAAATTTTAGGTGAACGTCAACAAATATTGGGCATAGACTGGAACAAGGGTGCGAATCCCTATATAACTTTCAGGGCTATTTAAATTGTTCTATTTCAATGCTCAAAAAGTTTTCCAATTTACCGCAAAAATAAAATTAAGTCTACTTGCAGAAGCTTTAACTATGGCTGAAAACAATCCCAAGACATGTTTTAAAAGTACAAAAGTCCATATATCTGTTGAGTGAAATTGCTTATTGGCTGTTAGGGAGAACAGTATTCTGACAAACACAACAGGAGTATAGAAATAAACATCCCTGTGTTTGCAGGCCACTACCCGACGCACTGGGACCCAGAGACATCTCACAGTTAACAAACACACGGAAAAAGTAAAAAGGAGAAACTTCAAGTGAACCAGCTCTCCAATCTTCTCGGAGTCCCATTGCTGAAGCATTGGATCCTTCCTTTGTTTACAGAGGGAATAAGCTACATGCAAGCTTCAGATGCCATGTTTTTCCACCCACAGTATTCGTACCTCCCTCAGCTTAAGACCAGGTCCCCACACCCGGTCGTAGAAAAAGGAAAAGCAGTGATTTGGTTGACACAAGCACTTTAAAGCCGCGACGGAATGCTATTCCCTTGCAGACAGCAATGCGGTCTTACTGAGGAATCTGAACGTGAGTCTGCGGGCCCTTCTAACTCACCTAGTTTCAGCATGTTTCCCCTGTCCTCGGCCAGGAGGACAGCTTCACGGTGTCTTGGTGATCACCCGGCCTGGAGGAACGTACGCAGCCACTCCACTGATACGGATTCTATGATAGCTGTGTCGCCTTCAGGAAGAGTCAGTCTTCCCCAAGAATAATTCCCAAGAATTTATACCATCCTTTAAATAAAAAATCCACCGTACGCTTACCGAACGCACCGAAGATACTGGTCAACAAGAGTCACTTTAAAAGTCGTCTTGCTTGTTACTCTGGGAGCTGGGTTTCGTCATGCATAGTGGAATGCATTAGGTAGCCTTTAATTGTGAATCCAGAGAGGTCCCCGCATCCACAACGGGGAGAGACTGGTTGCTGCCTGCACTTGCTGCCCGTAAACGAGGGCTCCGCAGAAACACAGGGATTACCTGTGATAGGCGAACAGGAGATGTTTTCGAAATCAAGCAGAAACAGGAAGTCTTAACGTTTCAACATGCTAGAAAAGAGGAGCCGATACTTAAAAAAAAAAAAAAAAAAAGCAGCAGCTCCAATCATAGATGCCGCCTGGGGAAAAAAAAATTAAAAAAGCTCTTCATTCCTACCTGGCCAGTATAAACATGAATGTCTATTAATAGTAACTACTGCTCAGAGGTATTCTTGTTCTCGGGAGAAGTACAGAACAGAGTTGGACAACGTTGTAACTGAAAACCATTAGCCTTTCACTTTTGAAAAGAGTAGGGGGTCTTTATAAAGAATGCGACTGTATCCAGGCATACACAGTACACACATGTCCGTACAGAAAGATGTACGTGTATATATGATCTAATAGTCTCTTCAGAAGCTTGATTTACCTGAGCATTGGGCAGTTACCACAACCCACAAACTGTTCCCTTATCCATCCCCACTGGGCAAGATCCTACCAATCTTGCAAGGCCCACTTCCAAGTGCACCACCTCTGTGAAGACCTTGAGTGTCCCAACCAGCTATGCAGGATCTCAACTTCCCCCTTCAACCTCCATGGCACCTCCCTTGAACTTCCCTGGTAAGACTTTCTGGGTACCTATCACAGTTGTCCGTTTATTATCTTTAGTGGCCTATCCATCTTATCCCCAACTACATGGTAAGTTTCTTAATTTTGTTTTTATTCTCCGCAGCAATGACACTATCCTGAGGCTACCAGGTACTCAGCAAGAAAGATACCAAGGGGAAAGCAGTGGATGAATACTCTGGAGTCTACTAGTCCTGGTTCACATTCCAGCTCCGCCACTTCCTGGTTTTACAGAACTGCAAGTCACGTCACCTCTCTGAGCAATTTTATTCTCTTGTCAAATGCGAATAATATCATCTACCTCCTAGAATTGCTGTCAGGATATAAAGAGAACCACGGGGACAAATAACACCTTACCTGATGCACAGTGCGGGCTCAAAGAGCAGCAAGCATTATGGTTGACCTGAATTATAAACCAAACACCTACTACTGATTCAAGGAGGAGGCTGAAAGAGATAACCAGATCCACACCACTTTACCAAAGCGTTATCCATTCCTTATGGTCTGTAGCCCACGTTATCGTGTGACTAACTCATGATGGTTTGAAGCTTACACCTGAGAAACCACCCTTATGCGTTCCTTGTGTTATCTCCCCAAATTCTCACTGGCCCCTTCATGCTATAACAAATTTGTCAGAGACAAGGGTCACAGGAGATGCCGACAGACGACGCTCCTCCCCTTGGAAGGACAAGATTCTGAATCACCACGACTTTGCCCACCCTAACCCATCAGCAATTCCAAGCTCCATGGTGTAAAGAGCAGACAGGCCACATCTACACAGAAGAACTGGTCTCTCACATTTCCTTAAAATGTGGTCTTGGTGGTAGATGTGGCTAGGTGGCTACCAAGAACTAGTCTGTCCACTACAGTTGGAGAGGATGGAGCTGAAAGTGAAGGCCTGGGAAGGGAAGCCTAGAGGAGGGGGCATCCGCCATCAGAGCAAACCGCCGCCAACATGGCGGCAAGGCCCACATGGGTCCAGATTCCGCTTTGCTAAGGCAATTTGTGCTCAGGAATGCACCTGGCTATCTTTTCTGGGGCGCACAGCTCTTCAGCGGAGGCAGGGTGCCACTCAGCACCCCAACCCCCTCAATCACCCACTCCTAGCACGGCTGAAGATTAGAAGTGCTCTGGAGTTTCACCAGGAGGCTAAGTAAGTTAGGCAAGTCAGGGTCCATCTTCTCTGGTATTTCTTCACCATCTATCTGCAACCACATGACTCCAGGACACCAGATTCTCCTCCTCGGTAGGCATGTGCCCCAGGTTATCTAGGCCTCTCGGAGCAAGGCGCTATCACTTAACATCGTTTCACGGTCCCCACACCCAGAGAAAGTGGGTGGCAATCCCAGTTTCCGCAGAGACTGGCAGAGCAAAAGAGGTTAAGCAGCAGAGCCAACAGGAAGTTGCAAGCCCTACCCTCCCAGAACCATCTCCAGAGTGCACAGTCTCTGGCCTAGTTTCATCGACTGCGTATTATGGACCCCAAGAAAAATACTAACAGTTAACCACATCCTGATCAGCTGCACATTCAACACAAAGAGCACAACAATCGTCAGATTTGTGCCTGCATGACCAAGATACCTGCATCTGTTTACTTCACCTCATTTTATAGCTTTAGAGACAGAACTGGAGATGTTTACAAAACACCTTGACCTTCACGCTCTGGCATTTCCAAGATGCTCCCTAGTCCCTAGGGTAGGCTGCCATGGCTGCCAAGAAGAGTGGTGATCCCCTTCCTCTTTAGATCCTCTCCAAATCTCCTCTCCTCTGCCTCCTCCAGCCACCTCAACTCTTTCAGTGGCCTCCCCAAAACCATGGCCCCCACCAGAGCCTACTCCTCAATTGGACTTGCTTCTCTTTGTCCCTCTGCTGTTCTTCAAGGATGAAGAAGTCAGGGGCAAAGCGGGGAAGAAAGCGGGCTGAGTGGCAGTTATTCCAGGAGAGTCAGTGCCTGAGCTTGGCAAGGTGTTCCAGAAGCATCTCGCAGATGCTGCCCCCGAGAGGGCAGGTGGTCAGACCCACCCTTTCTCACCCAGGGAGGCTCGGCACTGGCAGAGAAGTACATGGTTCATGCCTAGACAAGGATGGAAAAATCCCACCGGTGTCAAGCACCCTCTCGATGCCTGGAAGCATGCATGATGTTCTCCCCATATTCACGCAGTCCTCCCCGAAACCCTGGGTGGTGGGCGCCATGATCCCCAGGTTACAGGTGAAGAGCGTGAGCTCCACACGCTCCACACCTGTAATGTACCCACTCAGTGCAATGCCAGCCTATGAACCCAGGTATGTCTTGCCCTGAATCTGTCAGCTTTTCTCTCTTCATATCATATTCATGAAAGTGTCCTTGGTTGACCAGACAGAAAGCACAAACAGCTCAGCGTCTAGAAAATAAAAGGAACACCTGGCAGCCCACCTTTCACAGCCAGGAGAGCAGTGAGTGCGACAGTGTGAGTTGGAGACCTGGTGCGGGGGGGTGGGGTGGGAGCAAGCGCTGGCATCAGAGACAGGACTGGGGGGGGGTGACTTCTCAAATCTGTTCCCATGTCTGCTGCCGTTCACAGTCCCCCACCCCCAAAACAAGCTGCATAAAAAAATAAGCATGGGGTGGCAGACTTTTCTATCACATCGTATGTGTTTCTACGTTTTAAGCATAAATTTTATAAAATGCTACTCAGAGCCCCTCCCCCCCATAAAAGACCATCTTTCCCTTTTCTTTGTTAAAATTCACCTAACTTCCAATATCATCCAACCTTACTGCACAAGCAAGGAAAATGAAGCAGCCCAAGGAAGCCAAAAGCCCTGCCCCAAATTGCACTGCTAGCTGGTACACAGTGCAGCTGTAGTGAGGACCGGATCCTAGGACTCCAGAAGGAGCATTTATGTCTGTCTTCCTCAGACACAGGCTCCAAGCTCTCTTCACACCCACACCACCAATGAAAACACTAGATCAGCATTTACAAGGCAAAAAAAGAAAAAAAAAACCTAACCACCACCGAGTGTCTGCTGCAATAAATATGCTGGCACTTGAATGTGGTTTGCTTTCTGCTGAATCGAACGTAAATGGAATCCTGACACTTTCTAGCATTCTTCCATTGCAAACCTTCATGTGAAACTGAGCGTGAGCCCTGGCGATAGAATACTGAACAAATCAAACTTTCTATTTGCCAAGAAAAACTCTCCAATTGCACAGTCAATTTCTCTATAAATTTCTGGAATTTCTAGTTAATATGCAACATATGATATTTCCGGAGCTAAATTCCTCCGCATCCCTCCCCTGCCAAACCTGATTATTTTTCTCTGTGTTTTAATCTCTCTGCCTTTCACTACCCCCCGCCCCCCGGCCGTGGTCACTGTGGGTTTCTCTCTTGGCTTGGATGGTCACTCATTCACCAAGTCTCGCTGCCCTGCCCACTGGATGTCAGCTGTTCTCCTTTTCATTTGGATTCTGTCAAACCATTTGGTTTAGAGGTGGCACAAGCTGGTTTCTTGAAAAGACAACTTTCCAGGGAATGCCAGCAAGCAGTTCTACTGGTCCTTACTCCTTTAGAGGATAGACAGCTTTGTCATTATGCAGGTTTTTTTAAAAAAGATTTTATATATTTATTTGTCAGAGAGAGAGAGTGACAACATGAGCGGGGGAGAAGGACAAAGGCAGAAGGCAGAGGGAGAAGCAGACTCCCTGCTGAGCAGGGAGCCTGACGCAGGACTCGATCCCAGGACCCTGAGATCATGACCTGAGCCGAAGGTAGACGCTTCACCAACTGAGCCACCCAGATGTCCGTGTCATTTTGCAGTTTTACCCCCATGGTTATTTTCAAGCCTAAAGTAAAAAAACCCAAAACAAAAAACAAAAAACCCCATAACTTTCAGAAACTTATCCATTTAGAGAGTAATCAGAAACTACAGCATGTCTTGAGTAAAGTTTCTCAGATTTTTCCCATCAGGAAAAACACGTGCCAGGTTTGACAGTTTGCAGGGAGGGCATGCTGTGTCACCGGGGTCTGGGTGACATTTGTACCCAGAGTACTGTGCTCATGCAGCCAACACACACTCTCCCACCTTCCTCAGCCTCACAACTGAACAAATTTACCCCACGGCAAGCTGACACCAAACAGGCTCCTCCCACACATGACGAGGAGCAGCCATGGCCAGCAAGCTGCCTCTCAGCCCCTGGGGAGGGACGGGAGCCCCCCTTTCCCTTCCCGCTCGGCAGTCAGATGAGAAGGGGGCCATGGGAACCCGAGGCTGCTATCTTGTGGCTTATTTCTGGCCTCCCCTGCCTCTCTCTTCCCATCACCAGAAGCCCTTCAGGGCAAGGGAGGGCGCATGAGCTGGTTCAGTCTGCAAAGTGCTCAGTAAGACAGCAGAGGGGTGAACCCAAACTAAAATCCTATGCTCCCGCCCCGTGGAATGGCTTCTCCTCTGGGGCTCTGGATCTCACCTACCCATTGGTCATGCAGACTGGACACCTCAGTGTCTCTGTGGGCCCCTTGCTCCCCCTACCAGCCTCCAAACCGTCCTGTTCCCCTGCCTGTGAAATGCACCCTCTTCCTTCCTCGTCACCCGCTTCCAGCCAGGCCTCATGCTCTGGCCGGAACTGCTCCTTCCACTTAGTGGCTCTCCCAGGACACCTTCTCACAGTGCAGCTCCGTCTCCTAACACCACCGTGTGTGCCTAGAACTGAGTTTAAAAAGGGCTTCCACATCCTTATTTATGTGCCATCCTCTGCACGGGCCTCGAGGTAGCCCCCAGTCCTGGCCACAGCCGGCTTCCCGCTGTCCTCCCTCTGGACCTCCGCTCACCGGCACTCCCTGGCCTCTCATGTCCTTTCCACCATCGTCAGTCACAAACCACGGCCAGTGTCCCGAGGCTCAGCTCACACAAGGCCTGCAGGACGCTAGGAGCCAGAGGCCAGCTCCCACATCTGTCTCCCTTGGAAGACACTTGGAAACTTTGGCCTAGCATTTAGCACATTTTGCTCCAAGGGACAGACACTGCTGTCCCCGTTTCCTCCTCCGCACTCCACTATACTATCACAGACGACAGGGAGATCTCTCCATTCATTCGACAGCATCAACCTGTGTTTATCCAGTACCTAGGGCATGCCAGGTACTGACTGAGATGCCAGGAACAGAGCAGGAAGGAAAATACACGAGGTTGCCTGAGCTATGAAATTAACATTCGATGGAAGAAAGAGACAGCAACCAACAAAACACATAAATCACTGAGGGACAGATGGTGAGAGGTGCCAGACTGGAAATGAACAGGGAGTGGTGACCGAGACCACTCTGGCAGAGACGGCATGGGAGGAGTGTGCCAAGAACCAGAGAAAGAGCGGGCCAGGCGGCAGCAGAAACAGGTGCACCAGCCCAGGACAGGACAAGCTGAGCACTCTGCAGGGAAAGCCGCAGAAAGGGGGCTGGTGGGCTGCATGCTGGAAGCACGGGCAAGAAGGGTGTGAGAAGCAGATGGGAGTCAGGCAAAGGCCAGACTAGATAGTGCCATATGGGACACGGTGAGCTGTTTATATGGTGAGAATGCAAAACAGGACAAATGTCTGGAAGGCAGAGTGGCAGTAAAGATCAAAACCTGAAAACTCCACATGTCCTTTGAACCACTTCCAGGAATACATCCAATGAAACAGGGACAAGTGTGGGCAGCTGTAGTCCAAGGCAGTTGTGTGGTATTCTAATAATGCCGGAGACTGAAAGCAGCCCCAGTACCTGACTGGGGGATGGGTTACGTGAATTACGGCAGGTCAGTATCATGGCATAAGATACAGTCTTTCAAACTGACCATGTCAAGTAATTAATAACGTGAGAACTCTTTGCAAAGCCTACAAAGCAACAGACAGAAGAAATTTTATTAAGAACCATGTAATTTTTGCAGAGAAAAACTAGAGAGGTGTATAGGAAATGCCTGGAGTGATATTCTCCAATGTTTTCTCCTGGGTGGTGAAATTAAGGAGTACCTGTCCCCACCCCCCACCCCATTTTTCATTCTTTCGGTTAAATGATGGTTGATAAATATACTACACAAGCATGTGATACTCTTGTAATAAACAAACCAAAAAAAAGTTTTTAAAAACCTGTGAGTAACAAGGAGGCATAGCAGGGTAGGTATCCTAGGAGATCAAAAAATAAATAATGGCAGTTGATCCAAAGATGGGCCAGGGCGATCTTCTGTCTTTTTAGGGAATCTTCAAGGCAAAACAGAAAAACAAACCATAAAAACTCCCCAGAACTTAGGGCAGGAAGTGTGCCATTCCCTTCTTGCTTATCCCTCTGACTCAGCACTGACTGTTGGCCCTTCTAAGCGGCGTCATGAAGAGGTTACAGATAGGAGTTTGAAGAGGACTGAGACGTGGAGACCTCACCCAGGAGCTCCCAGCTCTGTGGGTGAAGTCTGAAACACAGATCCGAATCTTCTAAAGGAAAAAAACCCTTTCCAATTCTCCTTTTGATTCATGACAGCGGAGACCGAGAAAGTTCCCCATATATTACTACGGGTTAAACACGATTAAATTCTTGTCTGTTCCTTTTCAATCAGATCGGCTACAGATAAGACCCAAGCCACGCCCTTGCGTTCCAGCCTCCTTCCCAAACAGGTTTGAAACTGCAATCAAGAGTTTGGACAAGTCCCAGCACGTCTCAGGCATTCGGATCCTGGCTTACGCGTGCCCACGTTGAAAAAGTTCACTGCAGAGGCTCGTCTGCCTCCCTGCGTCCCTGGGTCATGAAGGTGTTTGCTTCCTCTGCACTGTTTGGCCAGCCTCTGAAGCTCAGCCCTCTACGGCCATTCAAAGAGCACAGACTGCAAATGATTTGCTAGCAGATGTCTACATACTTCTCTTAATTCCATTTAAAAAAATAATAATCCCCTGGAAACTACGGAGCTGAGGGAAACCCATTCACAGGGACTATTCGACAACACAGAAATTTCTGACTCTGGAAATCTTTTTCAGTTTTTAAGGCAAGGTAAATCAGAACTAGAAGACAGTGACGATTATCCAGGGCTACTGCCTTTCCACATTTATTCAACAAATATTTATTGAGGTCTTACTGTGCCCCATGGTAGCCCTGAGGATGCATAATAAACAAGGGGCCAGAGGAGGTCATGTGCATGTATTCGGGTGATGGGCCTGGGGGTGTGGAAGGAGGGAGGCAGATACTTCCAAGAAATTCCAACAGGTACAGGTTACCTGAGAACAGATCCTTCCTCTAAGCACTGTTTTAATTAAAACTCCAATAAGGCATCTGAGGCCAGGGATGACACAGTCAGATGGGCATTTGATAAAGACCAATCACCGTACAGGAAGCCAGACTGCTGTGAGGGTGGGAGTGGGGGGGGCATACCATGTGTCTTTGAAGTAATCTAGGTAAGAGGTGATGGAGGTGGTGTGGTCTTGGTCGGGGGCAGCAGATAGTGACAAGCAGTGTATAGATTCTACAGCTATTTCATATTGGCAATATTGATCATAGTGGCAACTGATGGGGCATAAGGAGGAGGTAGAGGGAAACGCCTTACAGGTTTCAGGATCACCAACTGTAGAATTCACCGGGAGGAAACTGGAAGAGAGGGTACGTTCACCTCATTTCACATTGAAATTGAGTTGCCTGTGAGACATTAGGACTTCACTGCCATAGAGAGAATCTGAAGGCTCAGGAGCAGGGAGGATGACCAAGGAAGAGCATGGAATCAAAGAACAGCCGAAAAGTCAGACCAAGGCCAACACTGAAGGGACAGAGAAGAGGGAGGGGGGCTGCAAAGGAGCTGAAAGGGAACAGAGAGAGAAGCAAGAAGATAACCAGGAGAGTAGATCATCAAGGAAAATGGGCAGGACTTGCTATTGGATTAGCTGTGTAGCCCCAAGGGAAGGGGGAGGGGGACTCAAGAGGTCACCGAGGCTTTGAGATTGGGAGCTGTATAGCCAATGTGTTGACTGAGAAGGGCAAAGCCAGGGGAGGAGCAGGTTTGGGGGGGCAGAGGAAGCGCGTGAAGTGAAGGAAGTGTAAAACAGACAACAGCATAATTGAGTCTGGCATTTGGGAAAGATGAATTACATGCATTAACTGGGAGTCCCTAGCTGGTATTTGGTATTGATTCCACGGGACTAGATAAAATCGCCTGGATTCTCAATCCTGGCCACACATCCGTAGAGTTAGGTAACAAAAACAAACAAATGAAACATTTTAACAACTGATGCTCATGGTCTTCCTTGGGGATTCTGAATTAATTAATGAGGACCTGCCCGCCCCCCCCCCCCATTTTTCACAGCCCAAGCCACATTAAGAACTACAGCCCAGAGAGTGTGGAGAAGAGCCAAGGACGGAGCTGGGGCACTTTAGAATGGAGAGAGCCTCCAAAGGGGAGGTGGTGGAAAAGAGGAAGCCAAGTCAAGAAGACGTTTTAAGAAGAGGGAGGGATGGATGATGCAAAATATGGCGGAGACTACGAGGATGGAGAAACTGCCATGCGATTTGTTAAAAAGGAGGTCTCCGGTTTTGGAGAGTGGAGGGGTGAGAAGGGGCACTGAGAAGGGGAGACTGTATACAGAGACAACTTCTTTGGGGTTTCCACACCAGCAGAGAGCAGAGAAGCAGGGCGGGAGCTGGCAGGCTACTCTGGGTTGAGGAATTTTGTTTGTCATTTGCCTTCCAAGCAGTGGAAGTGGATCAGTGTTCTGATGCTGATGAGGATGTTCCCAAATGGAGAAAGAAGCTGATGTTGGAGAGGAAGGGGTATAATTGCAGAAGGACTTATAGAAGCTGGAGAGAAAAAGCCATTAGGCAGCCTGAACTCTTGAATCTGAAATTCCCCTTCAAATGCTGGTGTCTTCACTCTTTACTTTACAGGGATGTAATATGTCCTAAAAATCGCACAATGGCTAGACTGGAAAGGGATTTAAAGATCATCTGATCCAATGCTCACTCCCAGGTCCACTGCTCAAATTCCCATGTCCTGTCCCATTTGTGGTCTTCCTGAGGACCCCCATTGGAAGGGAATTTCTACAGTTCTTCACTTGATCTACCCCTACCCTTCACCAGCCCGTGGTTCATTAACTCTTTGGACACTCCCTGAAACGGGCTAGAATCTGTTTTCCCATATTACGATCCACTGGCTCTGGTTATATGCCTTCAGTTCCCACAGAACGTGTCTGCTCACTCTTCTATGCCTTTCAAACTACAAACTCTCGCCCTACCCTTTAAATCCTTTATTCCCCAAACCAAATCAGTTCTTTCTACATGCATGGACAAACAGCTCCCCGTTCTAGGCAATATCTAGACAGGGCCTACCAATCAACCTAGTTAGTCTTCAGTAGGATAAATGTATAGACAAACATATTGAAATAAAAGTTATACCCACATATATACAAAAAACCCACAATAACCCTGGTTTCTAAGCAATCAAAATGGTTCCAGACTCTTTGTACTTCAAGATTTGGGCTGGATCTACTTGGTCCTTAAGCACTAAATTGATTCTCATCCTCCTATTCTGACCACAATCCCAGAGAAGAACACCCCCTCCCAACACAGACAAACACCGCCCCCCCCCCCCCATATGGACACTCACTCAGGCCCTCAGGTAGGAGAATATTTGACCTATTATTATTAAGCACACCTGTTTTTAGCAAACTTTGTATTGGTTCTCATGACACTTGAATTTTAGGGAAAAAAATCTCTATACCATAAGCGTGGATTAATTTCCTACATACCTCGTACAACAAAACTTCAAAGGCAGAGGAAAAACTTGAATGCTTATATATGCAAAGAGAACTCCCAAAAATGCAATTATAAATTAAGTTAAGGGCACAGCTACAAAAACCAGGCTTGGATAAGGGAGTCATTGCTAAAACTCAATGAAGAAACAGGATATGTTATTCCAACCCTGAAGTCTGGAATATTCAGGCCAAATACCACATGAGCTGTTACTCTTCTAGGCTTAATTTAAAACATTCCAACCAGGAGGTGTAAAAGGAACACAGCACACAAGAGTATTGGCTTAGTGCCTCAAGTTACACTAAACTAGGCTCAACAAGTTTTATAGCTATTATACTAATTAATGCAAAATACACATAGTGGGGATTGAAATGTTTACTGAATGAATAAACTGCATTACATTGGAGTCAGTTTATGCAATAGGGAAAAAACCCCAGGAGAACACTGAAAAACGATTATAACCCCAGATTCATGCACATGAACTGAATTCTAGAACAAAAGCTTGACGCAGTTTACGTAGAGCATGACGGGCACCACTTGAAATCTCTTTAAAGGAACAAGTTAAAAAAAAAAAAAGAATCATCAATCAACCACCTGCATACTAAGATCAATGAATTCAGAGCAACTTCAAGAGCCCTAACTATTCACTTTCGTCAGTTTTTGGAAACACAGTTTTGAGTATATGTAATATGTTATATGCATATTCAATATTAAAACTCACGGCCTTGACTAAACACTTTAATTTTTTTTGAAGATTTTATTCATTTATTTATTTGACAGAGAGAGAGAGAGAGCACAAGCAGGCAGAGGGAGAGGGAGAAGCAGACTCCCCTGCTGAGCAGGGAGCCCGATGCAGGACTCGATCCCAGGACCCTGGGATCATGACCTGAGCCAAAGGCAGATGCTCAACTGAGACATCCAGGCATCCCTCAACTAAACACTTTAAACTTCACAAGTGTATACAAACACAAAAACAACTTATTTATGGCAGAGA